>NC_090285.1:15685000-25685000 GCF_037392515.1 Haliotis asinina
AGGACGAGGGTCCACATAACTGCTATGACATTATTCTGCAAGGAGTGCACAATATACCATAAGTATGCAAAATCGTGTCAATTACTACTATCAGAAGACTGCAAAAGTACAGAAATACATTCCATGAGTTCTCGAGTTACTGTGGAAATATATAGACAGATGCGTTGAAATATATAGACAGATGCGTTGAAATATATAGACAGATGCTCATTTACATATACAGCCAAAATAAGAATATGTTATTTCCTATTTCATCATTATCTTTGAAAAACCCATCACGTATATCATTTTCATTACTTTACAGTTTGTTATTTAACTGTCCATTTGGTGGATTATCATGTATTAATTTATTAATAGTTAAAACGTTAAGGTGACAATTGTAGTCTGGTATTTCTGATAAATTCTAGAAAATCACTTTTAATGGAAGTTATAACTTACTTAGAAGCCGTCGACACACATCGACCGATTCCTTTAACAAATTCAGAATTTATTCCCTTCATTTGCCTTAAGTCTGTCGGTATAGCTCTGATCACGTTGAGCCAAGAATCGATGTGGTATCCTTTACACACATGGCCATGAACACAAGGAGGTAACACATGCATAGTAAATAAACACGAATACGTATAATTGACACATGGAGATGGGGTACAAGGCACATGCAGCTCATCTGCATCTACATCATGTATTAACGAAGCAATCATATCGTTCTTTACGTCACTTTTAACATTCTTTTGTAATATTCGCTCTCGGCGGAAAAGGCCTTTTCATTGTAAGGTAAGCGTTCGATTCTAAACAGGACTTTAACACGGATTTTGACAATACTTTTTCCCCAGTCTGTACATGGGTTGTCCTTGTTTTGGCTCCTATTTGGTGTCTTTCGCAACGTAGTATGTAGGGTGTGCCTTGTGTGCCATATTTGTTTATTGCCTTTATAATTGTGAATGTGAAAAATTCAGATATTGTGTCCTGTTATTTAAATAAACGCTCTATCCAGTGAGTTTTCCCACTGAATTATATAGATACACGTTGCAGTGGGTTTTCCCATTGAGTTTTATGAGTAAACTTTGAGGTGAGTTTTCCCATTGAGTTATATAGCTACACTTTGTAAAATTAACACCTAAATATTTATATGAATCACTTGTTTCAATAGCATCGCCCTTGTAACACCATTTTTCGGCTTTTGTCAATTTTCTACCATTTGTAAGGCAACGTTTTTAGTTCTAGTTTTATTAACAGCCAATTAATAACCATTACTAATTTTCTAATTAATTTTTTCATTTTTTGTAAACCACCAATTGTACTAAGGAGGAGTATGAGCTCAGCAGCTAATAATGACAAAAAGTTTTGAATTATATCTGGATGTGACTGAATTCCATTTGCACAGTTTTCTTGGATCTGGATCGCCAGTTCGGTGATGGAAAAGGAAAATATGAAGAGCATAGGAGACAGTCTTCCCTGAATCAAAGTTGAAAGGTAATAGTGTCTGACAAATGATTTTTATATCTGACTCATATCATTACATTTTCATATATACTGCGCAACATTTTGTTCATTTTAGGACAAACAACATGTCAACAAACAACTATTAAAACAATACAATATAAAAGCAGGCCATAGATCGCCAACAACAGAGGGTAGATCACCTGATTAGGGACCATGGGGACTTATACTTGCATGGACCCTAGCTGGATTTACACCACTCCTTCAGCCATTGGCGATTAATTGTGCTTAGATTTAGCCACAAAAGCATGCATAGGATTTGGTCGGCATCGTGCAGTACGTTGTTAGAGATTGACTTTGATTATGAACATGCTCTTTCCGTTTTTATTGAAAGGATATGTAAATTGAAAGTTGCATCTATATAGCCTTGCAGTCCGTGAAGATCCCAGTTAAAACTGGTCTTCAGCATCCCATCTGTGCCGTAAGAGGCGACTAACGGGATCGGATCATGGTTAACACACGCCATCGTATCCAAATTGCGTAGATCAATGCCCTTGCTGTTGATCACTGGGTTGTGTGGTCTAGACTCGATTGTTACAGACTCCCGCTGGAACATTGTTGAGCGTGGGGTAAAACTATGTTTCCCCAATCATATTGCCTTTCATGGGCACCTCACGTACATATTCGGAAATTGTCTCATTTGGGTATGTTCTTGTGGATATTAGACAAAAGAGGATAGGGTGGTGACGATGTCTGATCTGTTGTTCTTAATATCAGTCCGTGGTTTGCCTTGCTGAGACCACAGCTCGTAACCCAATCCCATCCAATCGCTTTTGGGCCTTGCCGCAAAATGTGTACATATAGTCAGTAACTACACACAAAAATACAAACTATACACTTATGGCCCATGCTTGCCATAAAAGGCGACTATGCTTGTCGTAAGAGGCGACTAACGGGATCGGGTGGTCAGGCTCGCTGACTTGGTTGCCACATGTCATCGGTTCCCAATTGCGCAGATCGATGCTCATGTTGTTGATCGGTGGATTGTTTGGTCCAGACTCGATTATTTACAGACCGCCACCATAAAGCTGGAATATTGCTGAGTGCGGCGTACAACTAAACTCACTCACTCATACATTTATGGAACCATATTTTTGTTTTCAAAGTATTATATACACATATCAAATTGATCTTGAACAGTACCTTCTAGATGTCGATGATAGTGCATATTTTTTCTGTCTAAATATCTTTGACAGTTACTGAACTTTTTTCAGGTGTACTGACGTGGTTGACTGTTGGTCTGGCCTGGCGGGACCGGACGATCCTCCTTCAGATATATGACGGAACAGAATTTACACCGTTCACTGAGGACAGCATGAAGACAGTACTTAACTTCGTAACATAACACTTAACCTCAGATTTAGGTAGTTCATTTGTCTACGATCTAAATAGCACTCCAGGCTCCCTTATGACTTCTCGGTAAAGGAACCGAGTGCTATTAATTGTCCTATAATACACACTGATTTCAGGCTAGTATGCCCCACTGTCTAATGAAAGTATAAAGTAACTGGTGAACGTACTCCCCAACCCCCTCCGAGAAGCTATTGGAATTGTAAAGAGAAATTCAAATATTGTTCATGGATTGTGAAACAAGAACATCCTCATCTAGTAACTGCTTTACGGATGTGCATAGTAAATCTTAAAGGCTCACAGACAAACGACAAGCTTTGGAATGATGCTGGTTGGACTGCCATACTCATTTAAAACAGCCATGACCTTCGCATACCTCCGTTGTATGGCATTTTTTGCAACAATGCACACGATCATCACTCTGGTGTTGATATGGTCCTCCAATAAACGCTCTGAACACACTTCGAATATGGTGTATGGACAACAAAGCTTATGGGAAGATGATCTGTCTCGTACGTACATCGAATCTCCTAAAAGGGAACACAAAACCGTAAGGCAATCAGCCGACCCAAATTTCAAAATTGTTCGTCAGAATCGTGATCTGTGCTCATCAGCTGCAAACGTTCACGCACTCTTTGTCATCATCACAGCGCCATCGAACGGGAAAAGGCGAGATGTAATCAGAGATATGTTGACAAGTGACGTCATCAGCAAGACGTACACCATACGAATCCTGTTTCTGATCGGATGGCCGGACAAATTTGTAAAACGCACTCAAAACGACATCAGAATCGAGACGAGACGGCACAGGGATATACTTCAAGGCAGGTTTCTTGATACTTACAGAAACCTTACCTACAAAACTGTGTTCGGATTCAAATGGATCAGCCGCCATTGTAGAAATGTGAACTACGTCATCAAAATTGACGATGACGTGTATGTCGACATATACAACTTTTTCTACACATTATTTCTGAAATTTGAGACAAGCCATGCTGTTATATGCAACAGCCTAACCTATTCAGATGTTTTGAGGAAAGGCAAGTGGATGTTGAACGACTATATATACAGACACTATGTTTACTACCCCGTTAAATACTGCAGTGGATATGCAGTGGTATTGAAAGGTGACATGGTGCCGCTCTTGTACAAGGCTTCTTTGATGACGCCATTCTTCTGGATTGATGACATATTTATATTCGGTACTTCTCGAACCTTCCTATGCTACGTTCCCATAACAAACGCCAAGATAAACATGTATTTCGCAATAAATGGATCTAAAGCTGAGGAATGTTTTAAAAATGTCGAACCATGCCCTATCATATTCAGTACGTTTGTTGAGGATCTGTATGGGCTTGTGCAGTTTCGAAAGAAGATCTTGAAAAATAAAACACAGACTTTGTGGATGTGATGCTGTACAGTTATGCATACTATTAGTCTTAACATAATATTTTGTCTTAAACAACACTTCTCTTTGTAAAAATATTTGCATATATTTTTCATGATTCCCTGCGTTTTCGAAGAGTACATATTGAAAAACGAGTTTTCTGTCTTATCGAGTTTAGCGTTCGTCATCAGTCACTCAATTTCACAACATTTTTGTCAAGGGAAAAATTGTGTACAAAGTTTAAAAAATGAACAGAATTAAACTTATTTTCTTTTCAAAATGCTGCAAAATCTTTAGTAAATCCTTGAATTTTGAAAGTACTCGTCACAAAGACCTGTGAATGTGAATGATTTTTTTTCTTGATTGTATTGTTACTTATATCATTTACTAAGCATATGTATAATTCAAGAATTACGTAATACGGTAACAGGCTGACAGGTTGTCCGGGTCCTCGATCATCCTTCAATACATGTTATAGCCTACAAATATACATTATAATAATTTCCACTAACGGTAATACATGGTAAACATGGTTGATTTTAAAATATAAAATGGTGCTAATTTCGGAAGAGAAGAAACATTTTAAAATTTCTACCAGGAGACATGTCCTTTCCACGACCATCTTTCATCATTTTTATACACGGAAAATATTCGATGCCTCACGTCTCAATTGTGAACGAAATGTTCATTTATGACGTTGTTGCATTGCCGTAGTATGAGTCACAATTAGCTGCTTGTTTTAGCTTGACTTCAAGGCTTGACCTGGTGATAAATTTATTTTATATGATGTTTGATATTATTGTCAAGATATTTGTTTTATTATTGCGTTTCAATAAAAGCACAAGGTATGAAGCTTAGGTTTTTTCAGCTTTCACTTGTTGGATTTACCTGGTAGTGATAAAATCTGAAGGTCAGGTGGTCTGGCGGGTTGCAAGCCATAGTGGAGATTTACGTCCTATAATTGCTACAGGATCAGCTGATTGTATCCGCTCTGATTATGATCTTCAGGATGTCATCACCATCATGGGTTTCGTAAAAAAAGTAAACATGTATTATATAATGAGTGGCATTAATCGGTTCGTCAGTGTCAGTCTCGGACACGTCAAATCGACAAATCGCACTATTCAGTCAATACGCGAATACAGGATCCATAATTTCACGTTCTAAAGATAGCTTTAGGGATTGTAATTGTGCTTGTAAATCAATATATATAAAAATAGAGTGGAATATGATCAGATATCCCCAGTGGAGCTTTGACTTATTATTCAAAAGCGTCCTTGACCTAACTGTGACAAAGGTGAGTGAGTGAGTTAATACTCAACGTCACATCGGCAATATCTCAGCCATATCGTTTCGAAAACAATTTATATAAGAAAAATGAAAAGATTTTGAAGAATAAAACCTGTTACGTCTTACCTGGACAGTAAGAATACTAGGGTATCACAGGTATGGATATAAAACTAGAATGGAAAAGTAAAACGTTCTAGTATGAAAAGTGGGCTGTAGATCGCCAACAACTGAAGATAGATCCAAAGGTCAATTGGCCTGCACTCCTGTGTTGGGCATGTAACAAAGTGGATACATATATATATATCACAGCCATATCATGACGAAAACAGTTTACACAATAGAGATAAAAACATTCTGAAGAGTAAAACCTGTCAACGATAGACATAAAAATCACAGACATGAATTTAAAACTAACATGTGAAACTAACACATTTTAACTAAACAACACAATACAACATAAAACATGGGCTCGACACCCAAGAGAGATCCAGTGCTTTGACAGAGACAGTATATACACATGTTTTTGAATGACATGAGCAGTCCTGCTATTTTTATTGTAGGCTGCACATATACAAAAGGGGGAAATATCTCTCCGAATTCTGGTGATTGATAAAAATCTTGTAAACTTTAAGGAACTGACGGTATTTCCATATAATCAGTAACGCCACCTCCCACGTTATAAAGCACTCATACCACCTCGGGTTTACGCATAAGCCCATAATCTCCGATAGATTTTCTTGCTACGTTGACGTCGCGTCTGAATCAATTTCGAATCAATACAAACATCTGTTACATGCTACCGGTTTGAAACACAGATTCTAGGGCGTTAATTTTTAGGGCAGTCATACAGGAGGCACCACTGATATACTCAAACCCTCTCTCAGAAAAAAAATAACTCGACATCTCGTGGATATTATGTCTTTACTATTGGTAGTCTTCTGATCTTTGTATTTGGCGAAAACACTGTTTTACACAGTTTTGGATTTTTGATGCAAGTCACTCGATCTTGCGGAAAAATGATGTAGTGATGATATGGACTTAGGTCACACAGTTTTGTTACTAAAGCACGCGCCATACCCGTCAGGAAGTAGTCATCGATCCACAAGAAAGGAACAAGCCTTGTTGCTTTATACAGAGCTGGGATTATCGCCCCTGGTATAATGACAGCAAATCCACTGCAATAATCTAAAGGAAACAGATTATAATGCTTTAGATCGTCCTTATCCACGGACCACTTCCCCTTTCTGTTGACAAGAACTGTTGACCTCTTCCACGACCAACATAGAACCCTTGTATCATGACGATATTGTTGATAAATGTATGTGAAAAACATTCGAAACGAAACGTAAACGTCGTCGTCCATTTTGATGACGTATTTGACGTTCCTGCAGTTTTGGCTGATCCATTTCACACCCATCACAGCTTTATACGTCAGGTTCTTGTAACTGTCCACAAACCGACCTTGGACAATGTCTCCATGTTGGTTGAATTCTTGGGTGATTATTTCCTTGATTTTCATGTCGTTCCTTTGTCCAATTAGAAAAACATGTCGCACGGTATAATTTTGGAATGCTTTTTCCTTCTTAAAAATACCCCTGAGTATTTCTCGACGATCATGATGTTCAGGAGAGCTGTGGATAATAAACACAACGTCCACCCGTGAAACTGCGCGACACAGCAGCAGGTTCTCACGAACAATGCCAATAAAAGCATCGTTAATATGTCGTGTTCGCATAATTTCGCGTTCATTTGGCATTTTCGTATGGTTTGCATTCAGCTCTTTATTCCAGTCAATACTAACATGATACATTTCATCGAAAATGATCTTATTCTGTCCTGCACGGTATTCAAGAGCGACAAAAATGAAAAATGACACGCAGATCTGAACACAAAGGAAACTGGCAAATATACTGTTCCAAGCTAAACGCATGGTCGAAGACCCTCTTTGAAGTATGGAATTTGTATGTATTAAGTCACTGGTACCAGCCTGGGAGCATATGTCAACTGGCACATATATTATGTGCTATCTTGCTCTTGTGCAGACAGGTCACTTTCTGGAACAGAAATTGATTTGTTTCAGTGATCTTTCCATTGGGTGCGGCTTTATGAAAAGTAAATCTCCCCTCAGGAATCCTTCCTTGCTTACAAACCACACGATCTATGCACAAAATAACAAATGCTTTATCCAAACACATGAAAGTACAAGTAATCCTTTAATCTTCGCAACATTTCTATTGCACATCTTGTAAAGAAAACCTGGAAGAAAATAGAGGAACACTCTTGCTTTCATGTGAAATATGAAACTTTTTGTTCCTGCTTCCCCCTCCCCGCATTTCAACACAAACTTTAGTTTTACGTCGCACTCAGCAATATTCCAGCAATATGTCGGCGGTCTGTAGGAAATCGAGTCTGGGCCAGACAACCCATTCAACAGCAACATGAACATCGATCTGCGCAATTGGGAACCGATGACATGTGGCAACCAAATCAACGAGCCTGACCACCCGATCCCGTTAGTCGTCTCTTACGACAAGCATAGTGCCTTTTATGGCAAGCATGGGTTGCTGAATGCCTATTCTACCCCGGGACCTTCACGGGTCGATAACAACCAGAAGAAGGGGGCCAAAATACATGTACTGTTGAAGATCCGTGTAAGAATTAATCTTCAGCAACGCATGATTGTCGTAAGAGGTGACTAAAGGGACAAAGCGGTAATTCTCGCTGACTTGGTTGACACATGTCATCGTATCCCAACTGCACTAACCGCTGCTCATGCTGTTGATCACCAGATTGTCAGATCCAGACTCCATTATGTACATGCGTCTGTCATATAGTTGGAATATTGCTGTGTGTGGTACGTTAAACAACAGCAACAACATCATCATCATTATCATCAACAACTAGAATATACCTGCTAGATTTAGCAACAGGAGTGGTGCGATCACATTCTCACCTTTTCAAGGTTACAGGTCCTCCGCAGGGATTCAATATAGTCACCTATATCCGTCCACAGAGGACTGGCTAGATTTGTCTCATCTACTTCCTTGATCTCGGGTCATTGTACCATGACGTAGTGGCTTGACTGTTCAGGAGTCATACATTGCTTGGGATGACGTTAAACAACAATAACACAGACATACCATGAAACCATAGGGAAGAAGACAGGTTCTCCCTTCAGCTTGTAATTTTACTCGCTGTGGTGTATTGAACTCTTCGGGGGAAGCCAGCTGTTGTGTTGTTTGTCCACAGATCAATATCAAAATAGGACGAGCGAACATGAGCGCACACTTCAGTGGGTGAATGGATTAAATGTTTGTAGGAAGGGTAGGGCCTTCAACATGGACTATGATGCATGTGAATACTTTATTGTTCAGTGTAATAAAATGCCAGTTATTAAAGCAAACAAGACAACGATTGTAATGTTCGGTGTTATACAGTGATCCAGGGGAAGAAAGGGTTTTCAACAGAGAGTGTCGAGGAAAGGATCATCACATCCTGGTCTTTTTTATTATTGTCACATAATTGTTATTTCATTTAAAGACCACACAGAAGTATCGAATGCACTTGTCCATCCTAACGATTTTACAGAGTGTTGTGTGAAACGATCAATATGTTTTGTTTGTGTTTCGCTGAATGGCACACAGGCTCGAAAGTGAGTGAGTTTAGTTTTACCTCGTAATCAGCAATTTTTCATTTTTATGTTGACGGTCTGTAAATAATGTACAGTCTGAACCAGACATTACAATGATCAACAGGATGAACATCTCTCAACGGAACTGGGAACCGATGACATGTTTGTGTCAACCGAGTCAGGGGACCACCCAATCCCATTAGTCCACCCGATCCCATTAGTCGCATCTTACGACAAGCATGAGTTTCTGAAGGCCATATTCCAACCTCGATCTTTACGGGTTAAGGCGCGAAAGAGAATCAGAAAAGATTATATGTTGTTTTTATTTAGGATGAGTGAGTAACTGGGCTACAATTTAAAGTCATATCGGCAGTATTTCAGCCACAGCGTGACGAAAACAAGTTGTAAGTTTACCACAAATATATGTAAAGTATAAAAACCCGTTAAAGAAGGACAGTAAAACCAACTAGAATATCACAGTAATTTGGAAATTAAAGTAGCAACTATCTCTAAAATTTTATTTTAAACTCCTTCAGTTTTGGACTTACATTTTCTGAGCCATCATCCTTGGATCCTTCTGTAAATAGGGATATGTATATTACATTGTACTGTTTAAATGATTGAATTCTTTATTATACTTTCTTTTTTAAATATTGTCAGTGTCATCAGTTAGGTAAATAACAGTTAGGTAATAATAATTACAATTTGAGGTTTCATTTACAATCCATATAAAATTTACTAAAGATAATAATTATTATGACAGAGTAGTTACAGGTGGACAAAGGGTATTTAAATTTTATGAGTGCGAGTGAGTGTTTTAATATTTAACGTCACATGGGCAATATTTCAGCCATATCGTGACGAGAACGTTCTTGACATATGTATATTATAAAAAATATATCGATGTAGGACTGTAAAACCACCAGAATATTACAATTAGAACTGACACTAGCGTGAACACATAAAACTAACAGTACTATTTCAAGTCAAGTGTTTTTTTCTAGTACGAAGGCCTCAGGCCCACATACAATGCAGAGTATATAGCTGTATATACAATGTATATTAATTTATATATATTATGGTAGTCATATACTGTCTATGTGATATCTATCTATTATCTAAAGTAATACATGTATTTTCTCTTAATTTATATGCATGCCATAGGAATTTACTTAAGCTTTTTAAAACTACTACATTATCCTTGATAGAAGGGATCTAAATTTGTACATATTCGGATTTTGATGATACACAGAAGGGAGGTACTTAATTCGTAGCGTGCTATATAATGTACAAATGACTAAAAAATGGTACTCGTCTTCAGTAGCTAAATTACAATATGGACATAAACGCTGAGATTTTTTTATTCCTAACCATCTCCCTTCGTTACATTTTAATCTTAATAAATCACATCTAAACTTAACAAATATATTCCTTAGTCGTTTGTCAATAGTGCAATCTAGATATTTCTCAGGAGCTAAAATGCTTTTATATTCACGACAGTTGGACAGTACAATATAAAGCCTGGCTATAAATCGCCAACAATTTCATAAGGTTTGCCCATTTGCAGTAATAGCATGAGTAACAGTCTTTAGTATAGGTATGTCTGATATTATCGAAAAGCGAACATTAAACCGGGGATTGGAACGCGTCGGCTGTAACTGGGAAATTATATAAATGGCATTTTCTTAATTTTCAAGGGTTTCTCTTTCCAGCGACAGGTCTCTACATGTAAATAATGATTAGAGGTGCTAAACCGCATTAATGTGTTTGAGATATGTTTATGGAGAAGCCGATATGTCCCGAAAGTTGACTTGTCCTTTAATAGTTTATAATAAATGCCTTTAGAGCGACTGTGTAATTTGTTTGCATAAATTGATCTTATACTGTTGAGTCCACTACAGAGACCAGCCAGTGTCTTTACGAGGAAATTGGGGTTTCCAAAAACATTGGTTAAACCAGTCTTATTGAGAATACTCTTAATGTAACTTAACCGCACATTACTGTGATAAAGTTTGAGGGTGCTAATTAACTTTGTAAGTTGATACAGGCATGAAGATAACTTATATGGATAGGTAACAGTTTCTAGGTCATACCAGAATGCAATCATTATCCTAGGAATAGTGACAAACTGCAAATCTTCCCATCTCCACGTAGACCATGAAACTAGAGGTAGATTGTCCAGCTACCAGGTTAAAAAATTGTAAGTGGACCTTTTCAACATTATTAATATTTTCGTACCCTCAAATTTCGGACCCGTATAAAGCAATGGATAAAGCCAAAACATCGAAGAGTCAAAGAAGAGTGTCTTGTGCTAGGTTTAGATTACGTAATTACTATAGGAGCACAGATATTGGTTTCTTTAGAATTTGATAGAATAGATTTTTAATCGCACAATTAAGTGTAATGTTCTTGTGAAACTTAATGTCTAAGTATACGTGAGTGCGTAAAATTAACGTCTCATCGGCAATGCTGCACCCATATAGTGACGAGAGGTATGGTAGATACATCTAAGTATACGTACTTACCAGCAATTTCAGTAGATTGCGAGTCAAACCAGTGCCCTCAAAACGATGAATGCAGTTCTCCATCGACACGGGGGTGCAATCCACGGCAAACAGGTTACCTACGTCGATCGCCCTTTAATAAACGCACGGGTACTTCTGTCCAGGGTCCAGACAGGGGAGGAGCCATTAGCATTACCTGGCGCTCACCACGAGGGGTTGCACTTCAAAAAGTTAGAAAGGAAAGGTACTTGAATACCGTTGGCCCGTTGAATAAACTACCAATAATATTTCGATATATCGTCTACGATAAAGGCTGAACATTTTAAAGCAAGGTTTTCATTAGGTCACCAGCTTAATCACTTTCCTTCAACCCTTTGACAGTTATTTGGACAAATGAGATTAGGAGAAAAGGTTTCCATATTGAATTTGAGCCGTTAGACGTTTGCTTAGATTTTGTCATTCATCTGAAATTGAAAAAAAGTGTTTTATACTTTTTGTGTTACGGTTAAGATTTTACCGTGACAAACGATGTGTGGAGAAATCCCCTTGTGAACAAAACTGAACAAAGACAAGTCATAAACGTTCAAATTATGTATTATTGTGCAACGAGAGCAAGGTATACAAAGTCACAAGTCAATTTTACGTAAAAATGCTGATTACTAATTCAATACAAGTGAGACAAAATCTAAGACAATGGGTCACAAAATACAATATAGCAAACTGACCAAAGTCTTAGTGTGAGAGGTAATCAACTATGCAGAATGTAAACACAGCGATCGGTCTGACAGTGGATGATGTAGATAAGGCGTTGACGGGCTTTGATGATCAAGTGTGGCGGTGATGTATCCTCCAGTTAATATGAATGAGTGTCGCCCTCAACACCTCAACCAGTCTTTTTATATATGTATACGCTCATTTCCCGAAAGTTCGGGCACTTATGAACATCGTCAACACTGCAGAATGCCTCGAATAAGTCTCCCGGAAGTAAACACATAGAAAACTAGGAGCAGATAAATTCCGGAAAACCAGAATCCTAAAAATGTTGACCAGCTATTAAAACGAAATCCATCATAATTATTATCCCAAACACTAAATGTTGTGACCCAGTAATAATTATTACTCAATTAATAACAAAAATATACAAAAAATACATACTCGTAACATTTGTTTTAGAAATTGTTCGTGTGTATCGAGATATACGCAAGTAACTAAAATTTAAATAATATATGTTTTTTTGAAATGTATATACCGAATAATGTTTTCCACCTCGTGTAGGTACCTTAACTCCCCGTGTTTCCACTCCCTCATGTAAAATTGGAATATGTAATGCTAAATACAAGATCACACAACAAATTGCACTACCAATGTACATGAACGAACAACTCCATGTAACAGTTTAAATATATCACCTATCATTGCTCAACACATCTTCAGGACAATCGTATAAGGACAATCTTAAATATCACCAACGTATCCATAGCCAGATGGTCATAACGTATTTCTCTAATTCAGTTCTGGTAATTGAGTCATATCGGTGGCCATCTTGGATTTTCATGACCACCAGGTGGCGCTGGTAATAAATTGGGAAATTATTCATCATAGTTTCAATTAATCTTTAATGCGATACTGAAAATGATACAATAAGTACGATATATTAAGCATAGATTGATTACATGAAATTGGCGACCAGTTTGGATGATATGCTACCAGGGGGCACAGCTGAGGTGGATCCATATTCATAAATGTTCGAAATGGTTAGGTATATAAGTGTGCTATGTTTTGTGCTTTTAAACCAACGTGCTCAACTTTTGCCTTAACCGTCCTAACATAAGAACGGTGTGTTATTTACCATTCGTATTGTTATCATTTTTAAAAAAATACCTCTATCTCTTGCTGTAAGAAAGGATACGACTGGCCTTCGATCTCAATGCGGGTTTCAACATATGTTGAAATGCCTTTTATTCCCTTTAGCTTCGGTGTTACTATAGTTAAACAAAAAAGTACATAATGTTATATTGATAAATGAGTCATTCAAACATTAAGTACGAAGAATTAAACATTCAGACCTCACTTCCTGCCCTTTATGGGCCACAGTCAGTAGCACTGATGTGCACCTGGCGGCTGTGTTCACAATACAGATTTTAATACTGACCTCAAACTATTTGAGATGGGTATACGGCGGTCGTTCGTGATTACGTTTTTTAACATTTCCAAAGTATACTGTGAGTGTGAGTGTTTAGTTTTACGCCGCACTCAGCAATATTCCAGCTATATGGCGGTGGTCTGTAGATAATCGAGTCTGGACCATACAATCCAGTGATCAAAAGCATGACCATCGATCTACGCAATTGGGAACCGATGACGTGTCAGCCAAGTGTGTCAACCAGCGAGCCTGACCACCCTATACCGTTAGTCGCCCCTTACGACAAGCATAGTTGCCTTTTATGGCAAGCATGGGTTGCTGAGGACCCATTCCACCCCGGACATTCACGGGTCACAATTTAATTCATATCAATATCAAAATCAGTAGATTTAGAGTGCAAAAAGCCGTGATGGAAGGAAAGCAAGAATATCTAAGATATGAATGTAAAACATTATATCAATATATTTTAAACCATTCAGTCACTTGATTATTTCAAAGAAAGTTACATTATGATGTACATTTAGCTAAAAAAATTAACAAAAGCCACACTCCGCGCATGTTAGGCAACATAAACAATTGTCTATTAACAAGTGTATATCCAAAGAACAAGAACCTCACACGACTAAATTGATTGTTGGTTTATATTCTGAAAAGACACCCGCAGCGTCACTCGCTCCACAGGAAAGGTATAATATAATCGTAGTGTAGCTTGTGTTAGCTAGAGAAAGTATTCCACTATAGTAACTCTACAGTTTCATGTAACAATCATTGACCAGTCAGTTAATCCGTTGGTTTGTTCCAACTGTCGTTTAATCTTTTTCATTTTAGAATTTTATATACGTTGATGTTACTTAAGTTGATTAGGGCCTGATTACGAAGCATTGTTCTCATAGCAAATTGATTGCTGGGACTGTTATTTTTGTCCGTATTCCGGAATTGAGTGAGTGAATGAAAGAGTGAATGAGTGAGTGAGTGAGTGAGTTAATATTTATCGTCACATCGGCAATAATGCAGCCATATTGTGACGAGAACAAGTATTAATTACATTGCACCGTAGTTGAGACATTCCAGATTCGAAAGCAAGGTTTAATGATAAATTAAGAACCGCGACCTGTCGCATAGCTTTCCCAGCTGTCAGCGGCGAGAGGGATGGTGCAAAGCCAACTAGGGTCCATGCAGGTAGCGAATGCACTGTAAATCCCCACTGGTATGGTGATCTACGTTCAATTGTATCATTGGCGATCTATTGTCCGTATTGTCCTAATTTAAAACCCAATTTTAGAGTCAGATGCTAGTTTTATTTCTTAATATTTTGATATTCCAGTGGGTTTTTCTGTCTTTCTTTGACATGTTTTCATAATGTACATGTATTTATGCTCAAGTTACTTGTTTTAGACACGCTGTGGTTGAAACGTTGCTGATGATATTTTAAATTTTATCTCGCTGACTCCCTTTCGTATAGGTTTAACGTCTACAAATTTGACAAGCGATTTTGTTGTACTTTTTTCATTTCCCGAATACCAAAGCATATACAATATATTAACTATTAATGTTTTCCCTTCGTCTCCAGGTGCAGATTTCTTTTAAACACTGCTAAATATAGAGCGACGAAGCACAATCACAGTCACAGGTGTTTTTATCACCCTTCTGATGTAAATGATATAAATATGAACATTTTCACTTCTCATATATTTTTTATATCATAGTGGCTGCACGAAAAGCATAACAATACAGCCCTTAAGTGTGAAAAGAACATTGTACTTGTGTTTTAATTGTATTGGTCTGTTCTGTTCCTTAGATACCATTTTATATTATCTACCAGTTGTCCACCATGAGACTAAAGAGTGACCGTTGGCCACACAGTGATGTATATTCATTGGCTTTTCATCGTGGTAGTTTGTTGATGCAGTAAATGATCACCCCCCCACCACCACCACCCCCTTGAGTTTAACATTAACTAATTAAAGGTTCCCTTTGTGATAAATGCCACAGATAGTACACGTGGTATGGTTTCTTTAATCCATCTCTAACATACTGATAATGCTTTTAAACATCTTTAGCATAGCCTACACTGACGGTAAACGGATTAGTTTAAGTCACTCAGTAAAGAGAATTTGCTGTCAGCAGAGGGTGGTTTTCAGCAGAAGGTGGTTATGTGGCCGCTTCGTCAAACTGGAGACAATACACTTTCTGCAACTGACATGGCTTCGGTTGGCAACCTGTTACTTTCATGAGTGTCTTTCAGGCAGCTGCTGGCTGCTGACAACGATAATTAATTCATATGCTGTAACTAATTTGTTGACAGCCATGTGACACAGTATGCCTATATATACATGTATGCATTTGTGTGTACTGCCTGTCTGTCATCATCAGACGGTGGACACACAAATACGTTGAAATCCTAGGTTAGTGGTTCAGTTCTGCTAATTGAGGAGAAAATCGATACCATAAGTGTGATATGGATGGATCTCCAGCTTCAGGTGGCAGTTTTGACAGCCGGAAAACCAATATACAGCGTTTGAGCAAATATTAGTTTCTTGGTAAGTGCGGTATGTGGATATATTAAAATAATTTCTGAACAACCGGAGCAACTTGGTGTGTTGGGGCATTACAGACGCATCCAGTTCTTGGACAGAGGTAAGTTTAAGTTTTATTACTTGAGCTATGCAGATTAAGACTACATACACATATCGTTTAAGACGTTTGAGACCCGTGAAGGTCCCGGGGGTAGAATAGGCATTCAGCAACCCATGCTTGCCATAACAGGTAACTATGCTTGTCGTAAGAGGCGACTAAAGAGATTGGGTGGTCAGCTTCGCTGACTTGGTTGACACATGTCATCGGTTCCCAATTGCACAAATCGATGCTCATGCTGTTGATCACCGGATTGTCTGGTCCAGACTCGATTATTTACAGACCGCCATCATATAGCTGGAATATTGCTGAACGTTCGAATGATTGCTATTTGGGATTGCCTTTTGTGCTGATGTAGGGGAGATTTTTACTACTGTATATATAACTCGTCCACGTGTTCGTAAACAGTACATAATAACACCTACAAAAGATTCGTTATTGATCTGTCAGTCTTTGACAGAGTTTTATATTAATATTATTAACTTGGTAGTGATATGGTTGAGGAACAGCTAACCACAAAAAAAACAGACGATACTGGAGCATGTATCCTTTTCCAGCAAGTCACGATGAAGGTCACACAGGGACAGTGGGTGTTATTGGTTCTGGTTGTTTGCGCATTACTATGGTTTGTGGCTGAACACGAAAGTGAAATGGCCATTTATGACATCAAGAACATCATATCACCACGTGGCTACCTTTCTGAAGCCAAGAAAGTGGACAATAAGCCAGAGAAGCATAGCACTGGGTGTGTCGGAGCAGGAGCACACATGGCAGAGGATCTACTGTGTATGGTATGTAAATAGTTTGCTTCTCATATTTCGAAAGTGAATGAGTTTTACACCGGTTTTTGCGATATCCTAGAAATCTAACTGTGGGACACCGGAAACTGGCTTCACACATTATACCTTCCGCTCATCTAAGGTTAAGGAATGCCTCCCATAATCCTCTACCAAGCGTGTCTACCAATTAGCTCACGTCAATGCTTCGCCTATCTAATACTAAGGTTTCTCATCATATGCTGCACACACTGGGCACAATTCACAGACCTACTGCAATAGCTAAGGGACTGAGAAATCACTTCTCTTTGTAGTATCAGTCGTTTAGGAAAGCGTTGATGAAAATATGATGTATTGTTTCCGAACCACGACTGCATCAACTAAGGGCACGCTAACTGATCAAGCTGTTTGCGGCTTGAATATATACCTGTAAATTTTGAAATAAGGCAATAGAATCTTTTGGAAATGGAAAATTAATGGTGGGAATTTTGATAATAACACACTAGATCGTAAATAACGCTCTACAGTAAAAAACAGTAAAAAACACATCATCGAACACATCACATGAAAACAACAAAATTCATGCACATCACACACGAAGGGCACAAATTGCATGCAGAAAGCATGCTGTTCAGGGGTATAAATGACCTTCGGCACAAAACCGTTCTCATTTTCGCAGTACTTTCGTAAGTAAAGTTTTTTCGCCATGCCAAGATTGTCACCAGAGGAACGAGAACAGGCCTTGGGTATGTTGCAGGTCGGCGCTTCAAGCAGAAACATTGCACGACGATTTGGGTGTCATCATTCGACCATTCTGAGGCTTGCTAACAGATACCAACAAACAGGAACCAGCAGGGACCGGCAACGCCCAGGTCAGGCACGTGTTACCACCCCTCGTCAAGATCGAGACATTGTACGGCGCCATATTCGGGATCGAACCTTGCCCGCTGCCAGAACCGCCAACGCTGTCCAGGGTCGACGTGGTTTGATCAGCGCTTCCACCGTCCGACGCCGTCTCCGTGCGGCAGGGTTACGTTGTCGACGCCCTTACGTTGGACCCATCCTGACTGACAGGCATCGCCGTGAACGCCGACAATGGGCTGAACAGCATCGTGTGTGGTTGTTACGACGTTGGCATGGTGAGGTGTTCTCCGACGAGTCGCGTTTTCACTTGCGAAATGCTGACGGGCGTCTACGGGTATGGCGTCGACGGGGTGAACGTTATCATCAGGATTGTGTTGTGCAAACCGATCGGTGGGGTGGAGACAGCATTATGGTGTGGGGAGGGATAAGTTATCACCACAGAACCGCTCTGATTGTTTGTCGTGGCAGAGTGAATGCCGTTTACTACCGTGACAACATTCTTCAGAACAACGTCGTTCCCTTCTTTCACCAGCATCAAGATCTGCACACATTTCAACATGACAATGCACGAGCCCGCACTGCACGTGTTTCGATACAGCATCTGGCTAACAACAACATTCCTCTACTTCATTGGCCTGCATTGTCACCAGATTTGTCACCCATCGAACACTTGTGGGATTACATCGGCCAACGCCTCGCACGTCGTCCGCAGATCAACAACCTTGGGGAACTCGACAATGCCTTGCAGCAAGAGTGGAATGCAGTGCCACAGGACTATATTCAGAGACTTATCCGTTCAATGAGGAGACGTTGCACAGCTTGTGTTGCTGCTAACGGGGGTCATACACGCTACTGACTTTCCATTTTGACCCCATCTTTATTTCATTGTCAGCTGCATTAAATCTTCACTGTTTTGCTTGATTGTTTTTTGCTTCTTTTCTTTATCAAACATTGGTCTACACAAATATGTAAAATTTACATAGATTGCTCACTTCTGCTCTTAGAAATCCACAATTTTAGGGGTGGTGCGTTTTCAATGATGTTCAGTATATATCATCATTCCAGGTGTGATTTGAAGGAAACGTGCTACACACGCATGTCTACAGAATTAGTAACGATGCTTAACGCTGCTTTAGAAGTGTTATTGGCTCCCGAAAGGTGATCTGGAACCGTGGGATTTGTTTCCCCACATGTGTACATTTCTGGTGTTCCCTAGCCGCCTGGATATTTCTGGGTCTGGTACGACTCGCCGCCATACAGCTGGAATATTGCTGAGTGCGGCGTAAAACTCAAGTCACTCTGGTAAGCCTACGATTCGTTTACTCATCTGGAACCACAATGCTTGTGTGCTGAGCATCAATCCCAAGGATGCTGTTGCACGAGTGATATTATATGGATCAATACCATCAATGAAATGCTGCTCTATAATATCATGTCTCATATAACAGGAAAGACCCAAATATCTACCCAACTTCAAGAATCCCTGCTGGTATGCAGAAGAGAATGGGAAGTTTCGTCTCAAGTGCGTCCCATACTACCATCTTCTTGGCGTGTGCAAATCGGGAACTACCGACCTCGCCTTCCGCATAAGGGCCCATGAAGACGTCCTCCCCTGCAACGATTGTCTTGGGGAGAAGGAAACGTTCTACTGGTGCCGTAGAAGATATGGTAATTATGGCATTATTGGAACACTACTGTGAACAGTATATTTGTTAAAATGTAGATTGCTAATGCTTGTATTAGCAAACAGTATTATTATAAATATTTGTTTTTGCCAAAACATAAGAGATTTCAGCTCCATGAAGAGTGTCCGACTGTAGGTATAACCTGAGTAGTACGGAATGAGTGTTATACAGTATGGTTCAAAATTATTGAGAATAGCTAAAGCATTTCATATTATTAAACGAGAACAAATCAGATAAAATTGAATGTATTGTGAAATTGAACTGACCTTTTCATGTTGTGTAGGTAACAATTTAATATTTTATCAAGTCTCCTTGAGCTTCACGGCACAGTCTAAGACGGGTAGGCATACTTCCTATCAGAGAGGTTAGTGTCTCGTGAGTTATGCTGTCCCAGTATCGGACCACTTCTCTCTTCATGTCTTCAATTTTTGTCAACCCCTTTTGATTCACACATTCCTTCATCATCCCCCAAATGTTCTCAATGGGATTTAAGTCAGGACTATATGCAGGAAATGGTAATGCAGTCACATTTTTCTCCTGAAACCACTGCTTGGCATGTTTTGCGGTGTGTTTAGGATTATTATCTTGCTGCAAAATCCAGTCATTTCCATAAAACACATGTGCACTTGGAAGGAGAAAACTATCTAATATGTTAGTGTAACGTTGACTTGTCAGATTTCCCTCAACATACACAGCGGGGTCGTTCCTAGTAAGGATATCCCTCCCCATACATGAAACTTTGGGCTGTATTTAGGTCGTCGATACAACGGTGCTGAGGCAGACTTTGTCCATATTTTCACATTATTGGGATATACCCGTATTGAGCTTTCATCAGTAAAAATCACATTTTCCCAGTCAAAGTTTTCATGTGCCAAACACCACTCAACACGCCTGTCTTTATGTTCTTGTTTCATGAGAGGAGAAGGAATTCCAGTCTTTTTCTCCCATCCAAGATCAATCAAATTTCTTCTAACTGTAGATTTTGATACAACTGTTGATCCCCTTTCTATCATTTCATACCTGATGTTGGAGATGCTTGCCCTTTGCTTTTTAGACGCTTAAATTCCCAGCCGGACGCGATCTGAGAAGTCCAATTTTCTGGGTCTCCCTGCTCCTTTCTGGTGCCCAAAATCCTTTCCCTCTTTAAAATTCTTCCTAATCCTATACACAGTAAAAGGAGGAGTTCCTGTTCTCTCTGCCAATGTATTTACATCATCGATTCCTTGATTACACAACTCAAAAATCAACCTTCTTTTATCTTCAGCAGACATTGTTGACAGTGCTGAGGAAAATGACGTCTGCTACAAATTCAGGGGAGGTAACTCTAATTGTACTATACTCAGTAGGCCAAGATGAGTTACCTCCCTTATACCATTACTTAGTTTTAAGTATCAGTGAATCAGTTCAGGTGTTAGGATAGCTCAAAGTAAGAAGAAAAATTCTCAATAATTATGAACCAGACTATATATACATGGAAGCAAGTATCGCAACATTCAATATGTTTCATAGTATCAGTATGTTGTTATTAATTCAAGCAAAGAACCTCAGATTAACATCAAGTCGAAAAACTGGATCCTGAATGAATAATCACTCGGCAGCCAGAACGAAAAACTGGTCTATTCAAAGCAACAAACATTGTCCTGATAACTATGGATATATATGCCTTTAACAAATAGTCGTTAATTTGGCATACCCTTCTGAAAACGTTACATTAGTAGTAATGAGCATGCACAATATCAATATCTGGTGTGGGTTTGACGGACTATGTTCCAGTGCATCAAGATTTTGCACTAGATGATCTCTTTTGTTAATGTTGCGTTCAATAAACTGAGATCTAGACTCATGGCGGGTAGAGGCTCTTGACATGGAAATTCACGACGTGTCATCCTTGAAGACAACCGTTTGGGATATCGGTGATGTACCGTTGTCCATTCATGTTTTATAACAAGGTCAAGAGTCATTTGAGAGGCACCTCCATCAATCAATTCTCCCATTGTCCATTCATGTTTTATAACAAGGTCAAGAGTCATTTGAGAGGCACCTCCATCAATCAATTCTCCCAGGATATGCCGTTGAGTATATGTAGCCAAAGACGAACTCGGCCATTATCGTGAACAACAATCAAGAATTCTACGTTCGTCCAACTAGCTGACCTTCCCCACATTCCAGTGACGTCGAATGTGAACATGCTAGTCCTGCTGCTTTGCGTTCTGAGGATACCAATTGGACGTCTGATAGTCAGTGATGTCTGCTGACGTCAGTGGATGACAACCAACATCTCTCGCAATAGCCCCAGTCGTGGTTATCTTTGAGAAGACGTCACCTCTGTAGAGAACCCAAGTTTTTCTTATCAACAATGATTGGATTTTCTAGGTTATTTAGCTGTACGAACAGTTCACTGAAATGTAATATTTGCTAAATGGGTGCACATGTTGCATGTGTTCATGTTTTATTTTGGAGCGTTCTTATCTCAAATCAAAGTATGGTGCCCCGAAAGGGCAAACAGAAATCATGTGCACATAAATATGCCAATCAGACACATAATTATGAATTAAATATGACGAGGTGTTAATTACTCCTTCATGGTTCTGCTTTCGTCAAGTGGTTTTAGAGAACAGTAAGGAACCGTATGTCAAATTGTCAGGGTAAGTGAGGTAAAATTTATCGTGACACCATTCCTTCAGTCGTTAGTAATTTAGGAAATGTATCCATTTATTAAAAGAAGCGTTTCTGTGATTAAAACCGTGGAAACCTTTCAGTTTACTATGAATGTTTTGGGACCTACATATCCTCTCAGGAGGACTATAATTTTACAATACTTTAACCCACTTTGAAGGTGCAGCCACTCACAATCGAAAGTTACTGACACAAACTTCCAAACATGAACTATTTATCTATTTACAAATCATTGAACAAATCTAATTATTTTCAAAATGCAGTAATTAAATGAGAAATTATATTATTAAAAAGAGCCTTCATGGTTCGCGATTTGAAACAGTTATCCCTTTTGAGTCAAAATGCCTTGACGTCGGTCCCTCTGAATTGGCCAAATACCCACTTATACTCAAAGAGCGTATTAATAATTAAACACTGTATTTCTGCAATGATAGGACTTCAACAAGTACATAAAACCACGTTGGAAAAACATGACCCGTATGATCATCTGACTCCATGCTGATTTTATTAATCTCTTTTGAAAAATACCCCAAATCAACAAGCATTGATTTTCATGCAAGTTTGTACAAGATTGGCCCTTGAGTGTTTGAAAAATGCCATTGTGAAAAATGAAAATGCCATTGTGTGTGTCTTACAAGATCAGTATTGAGTGTAACGTGCTTAGGACTCTATGACACCCATCACTCTCCTCCTCATACCCCCAATGAGCCTCCTGATCCTCTAAAGGGGCAATAGATCGAGGCCCAATGAAGCGTGAGTCATGGTGTGCTAAACTAAGTTCTCTGTGTATAAAATGCTGCAGAATATGTTCATAATGGCAATATGGTACTGCAGCAGAAACCTGTAACTATTTCACTGAGTGTACGATTTATGCAAATCGCTGATATTTTCACAGGTTATACTAATAGAATGACAAGTATTGCGCCGTGCAACTTCAGCTGCTTTCAAGATCAGTTTGCTGAAGCCACACAACGGATAGAAGAGACAAGTACAGAAGCAGGCTACCACAACATGATCACAGGTAGTAGACGTGATGAATGGTATAAATCACTAGACAATTTAAAAATACGGAATGGGACAAGGAATACAAAATACGTACTGCAAGCATTTTATCCACGCAGGGAATCCCCCATTCCCATCGGTTTACGTATGTTTAACTATGTATATACAGACCTTTCCTGTGCGCCATGGTAAAACTAAAATACGTCTTGTTTGATAGGCGTGACTGACTAAATAGCGAAACTATTGATAACAATTTTCACCCCATATTCCACCTAAACTGAAACGAAGAGGAGATTTTCTTCTCTTTTTACAAGTTAGACATATCTTCCAGTATGTTCAGGTGCAAGTACAGACACACGTTCAGTGTCATACTTATTAGATTTGGAATATATGTTCATTTGATATGATATATATGACTACAATGAAATTCTACTGGGGAACGGAACACGGGTGGAAGTCGTTTTCTGAAACACATCAACAACATGTAGCTTTCACTAGATGAACAGTTTATTGGTGTTTCATCGACCTCGACTATGTGCAAATAGGAAAGCAACCTAGAATATGACTTGAATATTAGTTTGAGGTATTCCCTTGACTGAACTTAGTCTGGAAGAATGTTTTGTGGCTGTTGTTGTTTACAGATCTTCTATTATTAGTAATCATCAGTAATGCTCTTATAGGTGAAAATGCAAATTCACCGGAAAATAGGAACAATATATTTCATAACCGGAAAAAATTTAAACCACAATATGAAAGGCAAGATTTCAAGCAAATGCTTTCCCGTTGAAGCGTCCATACATGTGTCTGAATTACTTACCACCGGTTAAACGAAAGAAATTGGTGACGCATCCGCTTGTATAACACTGTTTTGTATGGTCAGACCCGTACCTATAGAAGCTCAATGAGGTAATATGGACGTTTGTGTGAAATACGTTAGCATTTGTGCAAATATAAATAACTGTGAACCCAATATTTCACATAGTTGAGTGATTGAGTTAAAATTTATGTGTGCCTTTCTCTGTACTCCTTCTTCATAATAAACAGTGAACTGTACAAACATTTTAAAGATAGTTTGTTAAACAACTATTTTATCATTATGGCAAAAAACAGTCAGTATGATGTTTTGATTATGATCAGCGTTTCATTGAGTATGCTATGCTTATTTGTTTTCGAGTTACATTGAAGTTCATCGGTCAGCTTTTGAGCCATTAAGATATAGTGTCCGTATCGGTTTTGTGACTCGGTCCTTGTGAAATCGGGCACTGGCCATGTATAGGTCTTCTAAGGTTTGGTTCCGGCCTTTGCTGAGGTTTGGTATTTTTTTGGGTGGCATTTTGTGATCGATCCCGCGGATGTGAGTGTGCTCGTATGGCGCGGGCAGTTATCTGATCTCCATTTAGTTGAAGTCACACAAATCGGACAACACTTTCAGGATCTACCTGGAAACGTCGCCACAAACAAGAAGTTGTTATCGATAAAGCATGCTTTGTTAACACAAATATTTATTTCAGCATTGTTATAACATACTCATTCACTCACTGTCTCATGTCCTTAGGTGACGGATCTCCATCAGATTTTAGCGATTTCCGAGGATGGCCCAAAATACCCCAAAATGCAGGATTAGAGAAACCGGTGGTTTTGACACCCCATCTTATGAGACACGTGTATACAGACCCAAAGTTCATCCTCATCTTAAGAAATCCAACTGACAGGTGGGAACTTTTTTGTGTGTTTCAACGCTTTTTTGTATTTCAACAATCGTATGCATGGCTCAAAACCGGACCGATGAAGGGCAATCTAACTCGAAAACTAATAAACTTAAAATACCCACTGGCAATGAAATGCTGATAATAATAAAAACTCATATCAACTCTGTGAGGATTTTGCAGAATTTGTGTCCTGAATATTAACAAAAGTAGTTTAAGAAACCTTCAATAAAATATCGACACAGTCAACTATTTATTACGAGGGAGGGGTACAGAGAAACGGACAGCCAGGTGTTCGAGGAGCACCTGCCCAAATGCCGATAAAGTTATTTATCTGTGCTGTGCCGTACTTCCTTTCTCGCACACCTGGCTGTCCGTTTCTCTGCACCCCTCCCTTTCGAGTCAAACGGACCTTTATTGGGCAAGTGGGTAATGTTAAGTAATGGTGACTAACAGTCCAGTGATAGAACTAGTGCCTGCTAATTATTAGGTAGAAGAAGCAACATCTGCCAGTTTACTTGAGCGAGGAGTTATATTGACAAAATATTGGAAGGTAAGGTCAACACGTACTTACTGGGGCAGGTTAGAGTAGCAGGTCCAAATTGCCTATCTAAAAGACAAACTTTTGAAATAATTTAAATGTAGTCTGGAGTTGAAAACGGAAAGCTCTTAACAAACTAAAAGTCACACATACTTATGCTGTGCTCGTCCTCGCATATTTGTTTTTGGTGTTGCTGATCGGATAAAACAAGAAAATGTATTGACATCCTGACACTGTGAATCATGACAGTAATCATGACAGTAACACTCACGACTTTTGTTTTCCCCCTCAATCGTATCTGGTGGGTGTGGTATGATTAGGTGGTGGGTTTTCAAGACAAAATAGTTTGTGCACGTTTGCACGCGTCAAGTTGTGACACAGCATGATAACAAGGCAACTAGGCACCGCTCCAAGCATACGTGCATTGTAGGAGCATCCCTGCTTTACATGGGGGATTGACCGATTCTCTTTAGTTTAACGCCTCACTTCAGCTTTATAATGGTGGTCCGTAACTAATTGAGTCTGGGCCAGACAACGAAGTGATCAACAGTGTCGATCTACGTTATTGGGATACGATGCCATCTGTCAAACAAAATCGGCGATTCTGAGCATCCAATTTCGTTAAGCGAAACATGGATTGATGAGGACCAATTCTTATCCGCTTCTTCAATGGCATCGCATGGAGGGAAATGAAGGAGAATACTTTCTGTTCGCCGCTCAAGGCCATTTACTTCGCACTCGAAACCGCCAGTGTGTGAATTTGTGTCTTAATATTTGATAAGAAACATATATCATTCAATGAATGTAATGATTATCCAACATCTCCTTATGAATGAACAGTGTCAGCTTTGACCATAATGTCGACCCGTGAAGTTCCTGGATAACATATAGGCCTTCAGCAACCCACGTTTGCCATGAAAGGCATAAGACTAACGGAATCAGTGGTCAAACTCGTTGACTTCAGTGTCATCAGTTCCCAGATCGATGTTCATACTGTTGATCACGGGAATGACCGGTACAAACTCGATTATTTACAGACCGCTACCATATAGCTATTTCTGAGTGCGGTGTAAAACTAAACTCACTATAATGTCCATCCATGGACTGGATTATATAGCCGGCATCATGGAAAATTACTTTATTCTTTGGAACAGGCCCATATGCAGCTTCAGAATCACAAACCTGACTTGCACTGTAAGTTTCACGCGAAACTGCTTTGCGGCATTCATATAGGTCAATATACACTATAAAAATGTTATCTTTTCTGTTTTGATAAAACAAATCAGTCTATTTCTGTTATTGAATTTTCGCTCCCTTTTCACAGCATTGTGACTGGAAAGATAGAACAGAAGCATGCTTGATATTGGGACGTCACCTTTGAATTGTCTAATTTGCATCAGAAGTAAGATTAGAGTTTTATTAAAAATAAATATTGCGCCCGATGGATTGACAATTTTTCCTTGACGAATACTGGACTATACATTCAAATACAACGTAAGAGATGTTGAGGGCTGGATGTCTGATTTTACATGAAAATGCTTTGTCTCACACCTCTTGGCAAAGTCTGCAGTACATGAATGTGGCTTCAAAGACCTTCCTGATACTCCATATTCACCTCACCTGGGCCCAAGCGACTTTCACCTATTTCCAAAATTGAAGGAACATTTACGTGGAAAACGCTATGCCGGTAATGACGAGCTCAAATCTGCTGTACTCGTATGTATAACCCTGTATGCTTCAAGCACTTGTTGCTTTCGAGCTAGTTGATATATTTGAGTAAAAAAAAACTGGAAATACTGATGAAGCTTGAGCACCGTCCAACAACACTCCTAAGATTAGCTGGTGTCAGAAGTCTAGAAGTTAGGTAGGCCTGGAACATTTTGACCAGCCCTCGTATACGTATACCATTCACTGTTGTGAAAAATATCAGTGACTTGAATTATAAATAACTACTGCACTGCAGCTGACAAAATAAAACAAAGCAATATGACCTATTTTCTTTCAGAAGCCTCAGCATCCCGTCTAAAAGAAAATACTTCTGAACTTTCTGACCAATCAGGCCATCTTCCGTAATCTCATTTTTTATTCACACATGTATACCATATCATTTCAGATTATATTCTGACTACATGATGATGGGCGGACTTTCAGCTGCAGATTTCCATGAAGCTGTGACTGGAGATATTCAGATCGAGGAAAACTGCATGAAGAACCACACAGTGGAGCAATGTCTGTACAGCCTGGACATAGCCAGAAGACTTCGGGTAGGACATGTGTTTTGACTAGTGACAATGTCAGAAACGCAATACAGAGAAAAATCTCACTGAAATGTCCAAGCATCGTTACGTAGTTTTACGTAAGTCTTTTCTAAAATCTAATATTAACATCGAAAAATGGCCAATGACACAATTGTTACTAAAATTGATGCAACGTATTAAAAGACCCTGGCCCTAAATGGCAACCAGATGACGTACTAACAAGGCCGACAGCTGTGGGTTGGCTTAATCAAACGACTAATTTTCTCCATGAACAGAAGACGCATGACTGCAATAATCAGTGACAGTGGTCACAGAAGATGCTGACTTGCATTCTAATGTTGCAATATGTTATGCTGATGTGTTTTTCTTATTGACAACGACTGACACCATGGTTTGACTTGCGATCATACGTGTTAAAGTTTCAGATTAAAACTACTTCTGAACTTGTGTTCATCTTTTTGAATTGAAGGCGATTTTGATCGTTCAGTTCAAACATTTACCCGGTACAACATTTGAAATAAAACGGCATAGAACAATTACCTCATAACATGTACATTTCGTTCACAGACACGTATATTCCTCGGATGTTATTCCGTGTTCATGAGAGAATGGCTGAAGGTTTTCCCCAGAGAGCAATTCCTTATACTGCGAACAGAGGACCATGATCAAGATCCGAAAGCTCAGCTAACAAAAGTGTTCAACTACCTGAATCTGAGTGAGTTCCTTTTTGTTCCCCTTACACAAATATATTTCAAGTTGTCACACTGAGGTGCTCAGTTTTACGGTTGGAAGGATATAATCCTCATTCTATCGTCCAAAGACCTACTAGATCACCGGATCAACCGAATCACTACCATGTACTTATTCCCAGCTGAGGACATCTCATTCAAGGTGAAAATGTGTTTCAGATTACACCGAAGAGTGGATTACTTCCATTGCCAACATTCCTCATAAACGGGTCAGTAAGAAGAAGATACTTAAGGGATCTATGCTTGAAAAGACCCGTGTCTTGCTGGACAGGTTTTACAGCAGATACAAGAAGGACATGGCAGATATACTACAGGACAAGAGATTTCTGTGGCTGACATAATTTAAACGGGGTTGTTACATCTTAAACAAAGACAATTATATGAATATATAGAGAATCTCGCAAAGTGCCTACTGATATCAAAAACCTGTCGAAGATATTTTTACATTTATCAACGAGTGTTGATATATTTGACATCTGTACACACGAGGGTGAGCTAATATTTATCATCCAAAATCATTCTTCATTATTTCCAATGAAAAATGTAGATTTTTGAACACAGCACTGGCATTAGGTTTGCAGTGAAATGTCATAGCATTGTGACGTCATCAAGTTCATGATGTCATAGCATTGTCAGGGCATTGTGCAAATTTACTGCCAAACCAATATCTCCTAGGAGATATCGTCCGATCTCACACAAGCGATATCTCCTGTGGAACACAGTTTTGGATGATAAATAATTTGCAAGATATTTTATCATAACTGAGACAGTGAATTGATCGACAGATAGCTTTGTCAGAGTCTGGTTGTTCCATGTATATCAAACACAAATGTATCACATAGCAAAGTCAAGCTCGATGAGAGTCACCATCCTTGGGTCCATGGAGACTTACAGTTCTTTTGGTACCTCCATGGACCCAAGCTGGATGTTCGTCATCCTCTCAGTCGCTGCTGAGGTTTAGTAGTAACATAACAAATATTCTACGATTGAAAAGTGTGGTAGAACTAAATAGAAATGGAATGTTCCTCGCCGTGATATTGCTGCAATATTGCTGAAAGCGGTGTAAAATTAACCTCACTCACTCTACCTCCATAATAGTAACAGGTACCATTTTCAGCCAAAATGGATGGTTTGTTTATTGTGCTATATACATTATTTCCACATTGAAGGAAACTGTCTTTTATGCTTTCTCGTAGTCAAGACACGATTTATCAGAAAGCATCCAATCTTTGCCAGGACCTATCTTGATTTGTTGTATATAATGACGCAACTCGCAAAAGCCCTGCACCTATCCTAGATAAAGCCTGGTGTTCATTGAAGAAAATCCAGCAAACGGTTCTTGAGATATCTCGCTGACAAGCATAACATGCATCTAATGTGTCGCCGTGATCTCGAAACTTAAATGAAGGTTACCAACATGGACAGTGACCAGCACCTTCCACAGCTTGATGCTGAATATGAAGAACATGCAGTGAATCCACTGAACGGTTCTTGAAATATCTCGTTATTTTTTATTTTGACTAAATTGTCTTACAATCTCCAGCGTCTGAGGGGATAGTGTAGATCCAGCTCAGCTCCATTCAGGTAACAAAAGTAATGGAAGTCCCCATTGTTCCTAGTATGTTGATGTACATTCAGTTGTTGGTGATCTATAGCCCTAGTTTTATACTGTTCTTGATTACAATGTTTTAGATTTACATACAAGTTTAATGTTCATATCTGTGATAGTCTAGAATTTTTACAGTCCATCGTCGAAGCCTTTCCTCTTCCAAATGTTTTCACTTTATTATGCATATTGCTCTAGTCACGATATGACTGCAACATTGCCTATGTGGCGCTAATTATTACTCACTCACACTCTACAAGGAAAAAAGACCCGTGACGATCCGGGTAGAATTGGTCTTCAGCAATCCATGCTTGCCACCAAAGGCGACTATGATTGTCGTAAGGAGCGACTAACAGGATCAGATGGTCAGGCTCGCTGTCTTGGTTGACATTGGTTCCCAATTGCGCAGATCGATGCTCATGCTCTTGATCACTGGATCGTTTGAACCAGAATCGACTATTTACAGACCGCCGCCATATAGTTGGAATATTGCAGAGTGTGACGGGAAACTCAGCAAGGATACATACAGTAAACGCCGAAAGAACTGGTTTATATATACTTGAAAACCGGTCAATGTTTTTAAAATTCTCGTCAGTCAATCACTCATTCGTACACACTGGTATAAATTATGTATTAATTAACAATAAATACCACTACAGTATCTTCTACTGCACCAGTAAAATATTTCCATCTGTTTGTAACAAGAATTGCGTCGAAGGACGTCTTCATGGGCCCTTATGCTGTAGGAGAGGCCGGTTGATAAGGTACTATGAGAGTACTTTAGATGAAATTTCCCATTCTCTTATGCGTACTAGCATGCATTAATAAAGCTAGGAAGATAGTAATTTTAGTTCTTCTCCTGTTTACTAAGACACAAATTGTGGCCTACAAGCCAGACCTCCAAAACTGTGAAAGCGTGGTGCAGTTCTGGCGACCAATGGGATGTCACTTTACACAATCAGGTATAATTAAGCTTTGATGTAAGGCCGTTTGTCAGTCGCTATTGCGCATGAATACACTGTAGGGGTCCTCTTAAGGTGTCATATCCGTAATGGTAATATTTTAATCCAGAAAACAGTATCTGCTCAAATACCGTAAATGGATTTCCCGAAAAACTGTCAATTATATCTCACATATAGGGTATCGTTGGATATCAGGGTATGTTTACATTGTTTACATTGTTTGCATTTGCATCCTACGCATGATTTTCAGTCAGTCAAAACACATGCTTTGTGGTTGTGAATGCAATAACATATGAAGAAAATGTATGTGACGGGCTATGTCCTTTTTAGCTGAAAAATCAGCTGACTATACCCTAATCCTGAATTGTTTCAGGGACTATCACGGTTGATAGGTTTAGTAATTTAAACCAACACCTGCTGGCTTGGCCAGGACACCCCCGTTTCAGGCAGCTTTAATACGGACATCGATAACTAAAACTTTTCTTGGTAACGGATTTGTTGGCAACGACGTTATACATATATACACCTTGTCAAAAGTATAGCTTGACACATTGTAAAGTCAAATTAGAAACTATTGCTTTTCAACTACAAGTACATATTTCATATACTACACCAACTGTGAGCATAACCTCACAAACACACCCTGTTCCAAGCTGCACGTGCATGCTTGCGTTGAGTATACTTGTTACTTTGTTACTTGTTATTTTGACTAACCAGGGAAATGCCCAAGCGTCCAGTGCCTCAGAATCAAAGATGGCAAATTACTGGTATGCACTAGACAGGTATGACATGTCCTGTTACTGGAGCACAACTATACATTAATCACACAGTCATCAGCTCATACGCAAAAGTGCTTTCGGTAAAGTGAAGGATGCACCAAGGTTCGAACGTCCAAGAAAAGACAAGATCCTGCTCTCGTACGTTACGCCAGACGAAGCCAAACGTCTACTTGTACACAGATGCGACATGTAGATGGCATCCATACAAAAGGTGTCCATCAGCACCACCAGGCCACTCCTAAATTCTCAGGATTGAGAGCAAGACGACAAATCAGACGCACACTACTTACAGATCAGTTAAGGCGTGCCAGTTTATCCTGGTGCTAAGCACGTGCTCTTTGGAGCATCAACTATGTTCGACTGAAATGAAATGCGAACTGTCTTGTGTCTGCTGTAACGACCCCAACAGCCTCACTTATTTCACCTTATTTTACGGTGACTTCAGTCAATTTTAGTTTGCTACAATTAAAAACCGAATTAGTGATGAACTTTAGTCCTGTGTTGTGAACATGAAGCCATGTAAACAGTGTAATGTTCTTTTCTAGAGCATCATGTTTATGCTTCTATGCTGCAAGATATTTATGATATATTTAAGTTGTAAAAATTGCATTTACCTGAGAATATACATGGTTTCACCACGTTTAGGTTCAAATGCGATCATCAATTTTAGGGGGTTTCCATACTTTATATTTTTAGTTTATATCGGCGAAATCACACCTCTTTCAATAACATAAGCAAATGGCCTGGCGGGTCTGTGTGCGAAATATGCATTAAGTCGGATAGCGCACGTTGATTCTCTAAGGAATCATTTCCACAGCTGAAGCTAATGCCATATTAACGGCTTTTAAATATGTTCGAATACACTATAAATATTGACAATATATAGTCTATTCCCACTCTCTTTCTTGCCTTCAGGCTATTAAAATATTTCTTGCACACATCCACTTAAGGAATTTTTTTAATCGTCTAATATTAATTACCCAGCCACGTTGGTATTTCAGGTAACACAATGGCCGATCTTGCTGCTAAGGCAGCACTCAACAAATCTGTGACACCACTTCTTATTCCATACTCTGATTATAAAGCTGTCATCAGATATTATATCCGTGATCGAAAGCTGAAGAAGTGGGACACCCAAGTATGCATAAATAAATTACATGCAATAAAACCGTACATTGGTTGCGCCCACTTGGGTTGTCAGTCCAGATTTGAAGAGGTCATGTGCGACGATGTCGTATTGGTCACACCAGATATACACATGCATGCCTGTTGAATGGTGAGGATCCTCCATTTTGCACCCCTTGTGATGAAAGAATCACGGTCAAGCATCTTTTTGCTTGATTGTGTGGAATATTCCATCACAAGGGATAAATATTTTTAATCGCGTACTAATATCAGTTCTCATTTAATTATTGTATTTTTAAAAGAATTGGATTTGTGAAATGAATCGTAAATAGAGAGATGCATTTAAATGATTGGTAGTCTAGATTAGAAACTGAGATTGTTAGTGGCTGTACCCTCAAAGGACGTTGAAGTATTGTAAAATTATTGTGCTCCTGAGAGGGCACGTAAGTCCCAAAACATTCGATGTAAATTTAAGTCTACCGAGTTTTTAATCATAGTATTCGTGTTATTTTAATTTTGGCTAGCATATCGTAAAATTGCCAGCAGCTGAAGGGATGATGTAAATCCAACTGTGTTCCATGCAGGTAGGAAAGGTATGAAAGTGACCTTGGTCCTTAATATGGTGTTTTACTGTCATTTATTGGCGATCTGTAGCCCGTGTTTTACACTGTATTGTCTGCTTTAATTACTAGAATGTTTTACTTCTCCATGCTAGTTTTATGGTCCTATCTGTGATACCCTAGTATTTTTACTGCCCATCATGGCAGGTTTCATTTTTCATTTTTCTTATATAAATTGTTTTCGTCGCGATATGGCTGAGATGTTGCCGATGTGACGTTAAATATTAACTCACTCTAAAGCGTCGTCAGCTGTCACGTGGATACTTGGAGAATGCTAAATACATTTATGAACTACACAACAATTAAACAAAGTAATAGTACTGTCGTGTATCCATCGTGATTAACCTTAGTCAATGACAGAACAACAATTCATGTCATAACAGCAGTCATGTTTATTCCACCACCCGCATTTCAAGGGACATCACTCTAGTTGACGCTAGCATTAGAGCTGGCATTAAGTCTTACGGAGTTGTCTCCCTTAGACTGTTAACTTTATATATTTCTAAGTGCCATATACTACACTATTTAAAAGGCCGCACATAAACACATACCACTCCGGGATTTCACCCAAATTTGCTTGCATGTTCATGTGATAATGAGAAACAGTGATGATCACTAAACAGTCAAACGTATGAGATCATCATCCTACCCGTGAAGGTCCCGGGGTAGAACAGGCCTTCACCAACCCATGCTTGCCATAAAAGGCGACTCATCTTGTCGTAAGAGGCGACTAACGGTGGTCAGGCTCGCTGACTTGGTTGACGCGTGTCATCGGTTCCCAATTGCGCAGATCGATGCTCATGTTGTTGATCACTGGATTGTCTGGTCCAGACTCGATTATTTACAGACCGCCACCATAAAGCTGTAATATTGCTGAGTGCGGCGTAAAACTAAACTCACTCACTCACTCACTCACTCATCCTGAGGATTCCTAGAAATGAAACTGACACGTGATGATTGACAACATGTTAGTTTGACTTCAACCACACATTTCTTGTACACCTTGTCTCTCACATATATATAAAGTGCCGAATTGAAGACTCGAATTTGATTTTCTCTCTCTGTTCTCAATCATCATTGCAACTAGCTTTCTCCTCACGTCCCGAACTCGGGTACTGAAATCCCCAGAAACACGAACCTCGCATTGTGCCCTGCTTTGCGATCCTCTGAGATCTGACGTGCTGCAGTGAGTACTTACTGTTTATCCTTCCAGGTTCTTCCCTGCTCTCTTGCACCCGATCTTGTGAGCATATTCTATAGGTACAGACCCAGTCCACCCAGTTTCCATAACGACATTCTCACAATCAGTCTGTTTTAGTCTCGTTCAGGGGAATGCCATGAAATACCAAAACATGTCTGATGTATTTTGCTATAGTTTTCAAGACTATGTTCATCAGAACCATATTATCTTTTCTAAAGTAGCATTTATCTTTCTAATTTGATGCTAACAATGTTTTATTTATTACATGGTCAGAGTCTTACATGGAATCATCTGTTTTGCTTTTGCTGTATATTCCCTGAGAGCTGTCAAAAATATTATCTAGACAGAAAAGGAAGTGATGGTATTATTAGACTGGAAAATATTATGCTTTAGCATGGAGACATTGATATGTGTTCTTAGCAGGAGATTTTTATGCAAGAACTGGTTATGAAGAAATTGACTATATAGTTGATGATCTGATTTGATGATCTCCCCTGTAAAGATGAATGTTTATCTTTCAAAAACTGTGCTTCAAATGCAATACTGCTTGTGTGAGATGAAACAATATGTCCTAGGAGATACAGTCGAAACCTGATAATTAAACTTTCAAGGGACTCGTGAAAAGTTGTTTACTTGTCAGGTATTTTACTTATCCAAACTTATCCTTATCTGCAAATGACAGAGTAACGGACAAGATTTGTAAGTAATATAACATGTTTTATTGCACCGGCCTACCCACTGATACTCCCAAGCTACATATAGAATGATTTTAACAATGGAGTTTGGACAATGCTGTGACAATGCTACGACGTCATGAATTTGACGTCACAATGCTATGGTAACTGCACTGCAGGTCTAATGACAGAACCGAATGTAGCACTAATGAAGAGTGAATAATATATCAACGCTCGTTGATAGAAGTACAAATATCATCATATTTGTAACCTTTTCAAGTCTTGGTAAGATATCATAAGATCTTCTATGATTTTGACAACTTTTACTACAAGTGAACTTCCAAAGACATCGTAGTTAACAACTGTGGAACACTACTACTGTGGCATCTCATATCCACATTTTTAATTTGAAAATTTGGGACATTGACAGCGGTTGTACAAAAGAGTAGTTTACAAGTGGGCATACTGTAGAGGGCATTCCATCAACAATAGTAACTGACTAAGCAATACCAGTAGCTTCTGGGTCATAGTCATTCAATAAAATCAGGCTCTTATCAAATATCGATAACACATGTTGATCAGCTTACAGAGTAAACATGGGAAGATTAACCATTCCACATTTCCATTTCAGTAAATCATTTAAATGGACTGAAAAAAAATGTTTATCTTATTTTCACAGCACTATCGACAGCACAGGATGGTGCTACACAGTTCACTTGACATTAACACACACCTAACACTACAAACACCCCTAAGCCCACCAAATAACACCAAAACCTTTAAAGCCTTATGCATATTTCTTATCCAACTTAGCATTTTAAATGGCTTTAAATCCCATTATGGATTGTTCATGAAATGTTGAAGGGGAACTATTTACAAAGAAGGGGATCAGAAATCAGGTGGAATTAAACAGCAAACTACACGAGAAGTAAGCAGGTCACAGAAGTGTATATTCAACAACAGACAACACTTTCATTTTACTATGAACAGTACAGAGATATATTTACAAGAAAGCAGGATGTTTTCAGTCCTCATAGATTTATCTGAGACCTTGGACTCAATGCAGCATTTACTTGTAAGTTATGTTTTTAAGAAGAATAGGGTAACTGTAAAAACATTTAACACTTTCAAATTAACGTGCTCAGAACTTAGATAATCTCTTAACACTGGAGTGGATTGAGTGAAATATGTCAACTGTTCCGTCTGTTGGCAGAAGACATGGTCGTATGGTTAGTCCAACATTATTTGTATCATTTCATAATGTATATACATATATGATGAAGCAGTCAGTATGCAAAGGGATATTCGTCAGTGACTTTTGAAGAATTCACAACATTGGTATTCAGTGAATTCAGGGTGTGGTAATTAGGGATCGTCAAGATGACCGAGAGATGACATTACAATGGCTTTCAGTTACAAATAGTTTCTACATGTAAGCACATGCTGACGTATTCACTACATTGGTATTCAGTGAATTCAGGGTGTGGTAATTAGGGACCGTCAAGATGACCGAGAGATGACATTACAATGGCTTTCAGTTACAAATAGTTTCTACATGTAAGCACATGCTGACGTATTCACAACAAGTAAACTAATATAGAGTTCGCCTAATTCCTATCTTTCACAGCAAGCTTGAAATAGTATCTTTCTGATTGATAAGGACCATATGTAAATAACAAAAAATGAAATTACCAGATCACTATTCTTGACAGATCATTATTCCAAGAATAACACATGGATCAGATTTATGGGGTTACAAGAATGGATAACGTTTCGAGGAGATTCATCGTGAATTTTGCAAATTTATTTCGAGAGTTGAACGAAATCACGTGACACATGTAATCAAGTATTCATGTAATATGTGTTTGGAGAACTTGGACGATATCCCTTAGCAGTATTTTATATGAAAAAGTGAAATTGGTTTGGGCTGATAGTACTGCATATGCCAGACGACAGACACAGGAAACGGTGCTGTGAAATGCTTCCTTGCTGAAGCTTGCTGGAAGTCCTGGACTTGTAACATCGGGAATTTAGTATTTTCGTTTGGATTTGGCCATACTTGGATTGCAGAAGATGTATACGTGCGTTTTAACTATATTTACTCAAAGACGTATAGTTACATAAATCAAGTAATAGTGTAAATTTTGACATGACCGTCAATTTCAAGAGAAAATTAACAATTTTAAGGCCCGCGATACATATCACGATACGGGAAAAAGTATTGATGTATTCCCCGTCCGATAAAGTATCACGATTATAATTATCGATACTACGATATACTGTCGCAGCTCTTTTTCTTAAATTCAAGAATCATCACTGAGAGAACTATATATGTAAAAAGTGGTGAGGAAAACATAAGTTTTATTACTAAAACAAGAAGATGGGATTACACACGAAAAGAGGAGAGTGTTTTGTAAATGCTGTACATGTGTATTTGGTATAGTGGAAACTAAACGTGTATGTATTGTTGCATTAATGATCGGCAAAATACATACATACATACATACATACATACATACACACACACACACACACACATACATACATACATACATACAATACCTACCTACATACCTACCTACATACCTACCTACCTACCTACCTACCTACCTACCTACATACATACATACATACATACATACATACATACATACATACATACATACATACATACATACATACATACATACATACATACATACATACATACATACATACATACATACATACATACATACATACGCTTCTGTAATATGTGACGAGAGGCACACTAAGTGTTACATGAGGCTGACACGGGAAGTTCATGCGTGCATATTCTCGCCCAAGTAGTGGAGGCCTTTCCATGTTTCTCATTCCATGAAAAAAAAAGCTCTTATCAAATATCGATACTACACGTTGATCAGCTTACACGGCGACGATGAGAAGATTAGTTATGATTAATGGACGATTTAAGAAAATGACATTTTATCAATACAAACAACATATTTCAAGATAACGATAGAGGGTTGTATCGATGACTTTAATGACTTTTTTTATATCACTGAATTCACTGTCCCTTTTCGGAGGAACATGATTGTCAAAATTGATGAAAAGCATGCTCAGTTTGCAGACCTTGCCTTTGAATGTCTCGTTTGCACCCCCGTCATGAGAATTCCCATTGATCTCAATGTCCTTGGCTTTCGCGATCTCTTGCCGCAGATCAGGACAGTACCAGGGTCCTTCACCTTGGAGCACAGCCTTCTGACACTCTGGGTAATGCAGGAGGGTGCAGCAATGGGGACCTACACGTTCTCCAGAGACGTTCTTGATGGGTTTATATCGGAAGCGTTTACTGGAACTCCTCCCAATCCCTGCCAGGACTGCGTGTAGAGGGCTAAAGGGTTCCCACAGCTGCATAATGCAAAGCTGAAATTGTTACCACCAGGCCGATTTGATATGATATATTTTATAATATCAGCTAGACGTTTTACGAATTTTGTTCGGTTATTGATAACACCGACGCACACAGACGATAACAGTTATTGACAATCTGTAGCCCATTTCTATATTGTACCGCTAACGATACACTAATTATTTCCGGTCCTTTGCAGACAGGTAAATATGTAAGTTTTCATGTATACATTCATAAATTTACAACTGCCATGAGCACAGTATGGCTGAAAGAATGCCGATGTGACTTCAAATTTTAACTCACTCACTGGATGATATCGACCATGCAAATAAGCCATATTCCTATGCACATAAACAACAACCCCATGCGCATAGTATATATTCCCAACGCTCATCAACGATAACGCCCATGCACATAGTATATATTCCCAATGCTCATCAACGATAACGCCCATGCGCATAGTATATATTCCCAACGCTCATCAACGAAAACGCCCATGCACATAGTATATATTCCCAACACTCATCAACGATAACGCCCATGCACCTAGTATATATTCCCAGTGCTCATCAACGATAACGCCCATGCACATAGGATATATTCCCAATGCTCATCAACGATAACGCCCATGCGCATAGTACATATTCCCAACGCTCATCAACGATTATGCCCATGCGCCTAGTATATACTCCCAGCGCTCATCAACAATAACGCCCATGCACATAGCATATATTCCCAACGCTCATCAACGAAAACGCCCATGCACATAGTATATATTCCCAACGCTCATCAACGATAACGCCCATGTACACAGTATATATTCCCAACGCTCATCAACGATAACGCCCATGTACACAGTATATATTCCCAACGCTCATCAACGATAACGCCCATGCACATAGCATATATTCCCAATGCTCATCAACGATAACGTCCATGCACATAGTATATATTCCCAATGCTCATCAACGATAACGCCCATGCACATAGTATATATTCCCAACGCTCATCAACGATAACACCCATGTACATAGTATATATTCCCAACGCTCATCAACGATAACACCCATGCACATGGTATATATTCCCAGTATATATTCCCAACGCTCATCAACGATAACGCCCATGCACATAGTATATATTCCCAACGCTCATCAACGATAACGCCCATGCACATAGTATATATTCCCAATGCTCATCAACAATAACGCCCATGCACATAGGATATATTCCCAACACTCATCAATGATAACGCCCATGCACATAGTATATATTCCCAACGCTCATCAACAATAACGCCCATGCACATAGTATATATTCCCAACGCTCATCAACGATAACGCCCATGCACATAGTATATATTCCCAACGCTCATCAACGATAACGCCCATGCACATAGTATATATTCCCAGTGCTCATCAACGATAACGCCCATGCACATAGCATATATTCCCAATGCTCATCAACGATAACGCCCATGCACATAGCATATATTCCCAATGCTCATCAACGATAACGCCCATGCACATAGTATATATTCCCAATGCTCATCAACGATTACGCCCATGCGCCTAGTATGTATTCCCAATGCTCATCAACGATAACGCCCATGTACACAGTATATATTCCCAGTGCTCATAAACTATAACGCCCATGCATATAGTATATATTCCCAACGCTCATCAACGATAAGGCCCATGCACATAGTATGTATTTCCAATGCTCATCAACGATAACGCCCATGCGCATAGTATATATTCCCAGTGCTCATCAACAATAACGCCCATGCACATAGTATATATTCCCAACACTCATCAACGATAACGCCCATGTACACAGTATATATTCCAATGCTCATCAACGATGACGCCCATGCACATAGTATATATTCCCAACGCTCATCAACGATAACGCCCATGTACACAGTATATATTCCAATGCTCATCAACGATAACGCCCATGCACCTAGTATATATTCCCAACGCTCATCAACGATAACGCCCATGCACATAGTATATATTCTCAACGCTCATCAACGATAACGCCCATGCATATAGTATATATTCCCAACGCTCATCAACGATAACGCCCATGCACATAGTATATATTCCCAACGCTCATCAACGATAACGCCCATGCACATAGTATATATTCCCAATGCTCATCAACGATAACGCCCATGTACACAGTATATATTCGAATGCTCATCAACGATAACGCCCATGCGCATAGTATATATTCCCAATGCTCATCAACAATAACGCCCATGCACATAGGATATATTCCCAATGCTCATCAACGATAACGCCCATGCGCATAGTACATATTCCCAACGCTCATCAACGATTATGCCCATGCGCCTAGTATATACTCCCAGCGCTCATCAACAATAACGCCCATGCACATAGCATATATTCCCAACGCTCATCAACGAAAACGCCCATGCACATAGTATATATTCCCAACGCTCATCAACGATAACGCCCATGTACACAGTATATATTCCCAACGCTCATCAACGATAACGCCCATGTACACAGTATATATTCCCAACGCTCATCAACGATAACGCCCATGCACATAGCATATATTCCCAATGCTCATCAACGATAACGTCCATGCACATAGTATATATTCCCAATGCTCATCAACGATAACGCCCATGCACATAGTATATATTCCCAACGCTCATCAACGATAACACCCATGTACATAGTATATATTCCCAACGCTCATCAACGATAACACCCATGCACATGGTATATATTCCCAGTATATATTCCCAACGCTCATCAACGATAACGCCCATGCACATAGTATATATTCCCAACGCTCATCAACGATAACGCCCATGCACATAGTATATATTCCCAATGCTCATCAACAATAACGCCCATGCACATAGGATATATTCCCAACACTCATCAATGATAACGCCCATGCACATAGTATATATTCCCAACGCTCATCAACAATAACGCCCATGCACATAGTATATATTCCCAACGCTCATCAACGATAACGCCCATGCACATAGTATATATTCCCAACGCTCATCAACGATAACGCCCATGCACATAGTATATATTCCCAGTGCTCATCAACGATAACGCCCATGCACATAGCATATATTCCCAATGCTCATCAACGATAACGCCCATGCACATAGCATATATTCCCAATGCTCATCAACGATAACGCCCATGCACATAGTATATATTCCCAATGCTCATCAACGATTACGCCCATGCGCCTAGTATGTATTCCCAATGCTCATCAACGATAACGCCCATGTACACAGTATATATTCCCAGTGCTCATAAACTATAACGCCCATGCATATAGTATATATTCCCAACGCTCATCAACGATAAGGCCCATGCACATAGTATGTATTTCCAATGCTCATCAACGATAACGCCCATGCGCATAGTATATATTCCCAGTGCTCATCAACAATAACGCCCATGCACATAGTATATATTCCCAACACTCATCAACGATAACGCCCATGTACACAGTATATATTCCAATGCTCATCAACGATGACGCCCATGCACATAGTATATATTCCCAACGCTCATCAACGATAACGCCCATGTACACAGTATATATTCCAATGCTCATCAACGATAACGCCCATGCACCTAGTATATATTCCCAACGCTCATCAACGATAACGCCCATGCACATAGTATATATTCTCAACGCTCATCAACGATAACGCCCATGCATATAGTATATATTCCCAACGCTCATCAACGATAACGCCCATGCACATAGTATATATTCCCAACGCTCATCAACGATAACGCCCATGCACATAGTATATATTCCCAATGCTCATCAACGATAACGCCCATGTACACAGTATATATTCGAATGCTCATCAACGATAACGCCCATGCGCATAGTATATATTCCCAATGCTCATCAACAATAACGCCCATGCACATAGTATATATTCCAATGGTCATCAACGATAACGCCCATGCACATAGTATATATTCCCAGTGCTCATCAACGAAAACGCCCATGCACATAGTATATATTTCCAATGCTCATCAACAATAACGCCCATGCACATAGCATATGTTCCCAATGCTCATCAACGATAACGCCCATGCACATAGTATATATTCCCAATGCTCATCAACGATAACGCCCATGCACATAGTATATATTCCCAACGCTCATCAACGATAACGCCCATGCACATAGTATATATGCCCAATGCTGATCGGCGATAACGCCCATGCACACACAAGATCATCTACATACACATGAAAGGTAAACCCAGTACATACACAATACCCCACTGCACTAAATGATAACATATCCGCTCATAAACGATTCCTCCATGCACGCAAACAATAACCTGACACATGAAAAACAATATCCAACGTTCATATAAAAGATACCCCATCTGCAGACCGATGATAACTCCACACTACATAAAAATGTAACCCATATGCTTATGAAAACGGTAACCCACATACACATAACTGATTACCCCAAATCCACATGAAAGGTGACCGAAATGCACATACAAGACAACGAACATGGTGTTACGAATAAAAATTTGCCGTGACAAAAGGTGTAAGATAAGAAATCCCCTCAGAGCCAGCTAAATACAACATTGAGAAGTCTGATAATTTCAATAAGTTGTATTCAGCGAAAAATAAATGCGTAGTTACACAATAAAGATTTCATGCACAATGCTACTGCGTCAAATCTAAAGTAATGGGTCACAAATATAATGTCAACTCACCGAAGTCTCGGTGTGAGAGTGAGAAACATGTCTTCTTGAATTTAACACAGCGATCGGTCAGGCAGCGGTTATGTAGGTCAAGCGTGGACGAAGATTGATGATGGCTGAATGATGTATTCTGGTAGCCTCCCGGAAGTAAACAATTAATCAAGGGAGGCAACTCTAGAGCACTTCCTTAAAGGCCTGCTGCCAAACAGCACTGAACATTTATGATACGAAATGTGACCCATGGTAATTATCACTCAAACACCAAACGTTGTGACCCAATAGTAATTATTTCTTAATCAATAAATCAATTTACACGAAATACACCCACGTAACAATTTACAAAAAAAGGAAACCCCACTGAACATAAACGATAACCTATAAAAGGATGCTTACACACAAATGATCACCCCATACGCATAGTGTTTGAATGGATGAGTGCGTGAACATTGTAAATCATATCGGCAATATTGCACCCATATCGTGACTATAACAAGTTATAGATTTACAGTAATTGAATGTAAATGAGGAAGAACAACTAGACTATCACATGAATTAGTTTAAAACAAGCATTGTCACTAAGGTGACATAATCCCCCCGCCGCAAATTATCAAATCAGACTAAAGTAATAAAAGTGAAGATGGGAGTTTAAAATTAACTTTTTTGTCTTCCACATATTTGCATCGTAAGAAATGTTTATCAAGTAGTTTTACAGCCCAAACAAAACATATTAGAAGTACCTAATTTACCTTTTGCGTTATATCGATTCAAAGTTGCTACATTAACAGACAGGTCTATGTCCACAATGAACACACCATTGCTTACGTCCCTTGGAAATAACTTAAAAATTGGTGGCAACATGATAAACGAATGACGTCAGTACACATTAGACCTATTTCACGTGTTGCAGGTATACGTGTGGTTCTTTCGTCTCGATGCGCAGACTACAGTTTTAAACCACCTTATGCTTGGCCGTTAGCTGGCTATGTGGTCTGTTCTACACTCTTACCTTGTACCACAAAATGTCGCAACGTAACCAAATTGTATAACATTCAACCTCAGTCAGTCGTCTTTCCAACCAATAGTCACTTCTGTCCCAAAAGCTAAAACGCACGTAATATCATGCACTACATCTTGGTTGCTATTGGTGAATGTGAAGGCATTCTACGTTTGGTACATTGCTAAATAAATCGTACAACACATGTCCTTCCTCTTCGACCTTCATTTTGATGTCGAAGCCATATCCAAATACACCTTGAAGATACAATTCGCACTTTTGGATTATTCTTTTGGAAACATTGACCTTTACATGAATGTCAGGGTGTATGAAATGTGTAAGAATAGAAATATAGAAATTGTTTATAAATAGCATTTAAGAGAAATACTGACACAGTAGGAAGAAAATCCAGAGAACCGTTCATGAGATATCCGGCTGAGAAGCTTAATCGTCAAAGTGTCGCTGTGGCCTTGTAAATTTAGCTCACCAAATCCACTCCGTCCCGCGCCTTCCCTAATTAAAGCTTGGTTATAAGTATGCAAAATATCCAGTAGATGTCTCGATGACAAGGACAAAAAGTTAAAGCCCCCTTGTGACCTTGAAATGAAGGTTGAAGTTACCAAACCTGACTGGGACCCCTCGCATACTGTGATAAACGTAGGTACCAACTATGAAAAGAATCTGGTCAACGGTTCTTAAGATATTCAATTTCGTACGCACGTACGTACGTATGAACGAAAGGACGGAGCCTAATACTCTATCCCCCGCTAAACGCGAGGCGGGTCATAACTCTTAATCAAGTCAAGCCATCTCAGCTATAAATGGCAATACATTATAAACTCAGGTTATAGGTTGCTAACAACTGAAGGTAGTAGATCACGATAATAGGAAACATGGGGATTTACAGTACATTTCCTTCCTTCATGGATTCAAGCTTGAGATGTTAGCAACATTTGACAATCTAACTATATATTAACATATCATAATTGTATGTATTGCTGAAATTATTATCTGCTCGACCAGGTTAGGATCTTCTACGGAGACATCTTGTTTATGAGAAATAGGACCTTTTCGTTAGTCAACAACATATACTGATGGAAATGAATAAGAAAAAGCATGAGAGTACAAATGTTCATTTACTCATTACCAAGTTTCTTCACAACGTATGTATTGCACTGGTGGTGAAATTCACGTTCGTTTTTTCTCTTATTCGTTTCCATGGTTGTTATAATTCCTTGCAACAGTGTAGCACACAATTTCTATTGTAGTATGAAGTATGACCATTTTTAAAAAATTCCAAACAGCCTGCAGTCACACATTTAACACAAAAGGAACTGCAATCAGATATAACATTGTTTTTCTTAGGGATAGCATTCCTCATACATTACATATTCATATGGTCTAATTTTTTAAAAATATGACACGAAGCAGTGCTTCTGTTTTGCTTGATAATTGTTCTCCATCTTCACTGGAAGTTTGTCTTGCACGATGTAAATTCGGATTTCATATTGGTACGACATATAAACCATTTCAGACATGGCACGAGAACCATCTGTTATTGCACCGGAGTCCATGGTCACTGTAACGTTGGGAGGTAAATCAAAGAGGAAGTCATCAGAAACAGGCACATATGACGTCATATCACGTTAGGCCCCTCTGCTTATTATCCGTCGGGTGTTTCCGTTATAGACGGAAACTATTTTGTATTTATTGTAATTTAAGTGAGTAAGTGAGTTAAAATTTATAGTACGTCGGCAAGTTGTAACTTCACCATGAATACATGTAAACTATAAAAACCTGTTGACGAAGGACAGTGAAACGACCTAGACTATCACTATTCTACGATTAAAATGGTTGAAAGTCTAAATGTACTTAGAAATGTTTTGGGACTTACGTACCCTCTCAGGAGGACAATAATTTTACAGTACTTTAACCCCCATCGAGGATACAGCCACGAACAATCTTAATTACTAATTCAAACTATCAAACTATTTATCTATTTACGATTCATTTAACAAATGTAATTCTTGTAAAAAAGCAATAATTAAATGACAACTGTTATTGTTATCCTTCATAATTTGCGATTTAAAGCAGTTATCCCCTGTGATAGAATGTTCAACACAGTCAAGCAAAACATGCTTGACCGCGATTCTTTCCTCAAAAGGGATAGAAACCGGAGGATCCTCACCTTTCAATAGGCATGCATGCGTATACCTTGCATGGTCAGTACGACATCGTAGCTCGATGACCTCTTCAAATCTGGACTGACAACCCACGTAAGCATAACCAATGTAAGGTTTTGTTACATGTAGTTTATTGATACCAATTTGGGTGTCCCACCTCTTCTGCATCAGATCGCGGAAATAAGATCTAATGGTAGCTTTATAATCAGAGTATGGAATAAGAAGTGTTGTCACAGATTTGTTGAGTGCTGCCTTAGCAGCAAGATCGGCCATCGTGTTATCAGAAATGCCTACGTATGCCTGGGTAACCAACAGAAGACGATGTCGTATAGGCCAGTAGCAAGATCATTATACAATTCAATAATTTTAATTAAAAGTGGATGTTTACAAGAAATGTTTGTAACAGCCTGAAGGCAAGAAAGAGAGTCTGAATAGATTATATACTGTTTATGTTTAGGGTGTCTTGGAATATATTTAAGAGCCGTTAATATAGCGTTTACTTCAGCTGTGAAAATATAGCTGTTATCCGGCAGTGTAGAAGATATTGTTCTGGATCTAATGACAGTGCGTCATCGTCCGGTAAATAAGGATTCATAATTGCTATATTTATGTTTGAATTAATTATATTCTTGTTTATACTGTAATTCATTAGTTTCTGATTTTTAAATGCAGTTAATGTTAGGTCCACTTGTGGCCTAACCAACTGCCAAGGAGGTGAAGAAAGAAGACGGGAAGGGGCTATAATATCCAGATCAATACTGGCAGAAGAAATAAGTGGTTTTATTCTTAAACCAAAAGTCGGAACAAGACAAGATTTCTTATAGTATAAATCCTCATACAGAAGATGAAAACACAGTTATATGCAGGGTTTGACTCATTGGAATGTAGTTGTGTTACATACTGTAAACCTAATTTCATACGTCGCTGCTCAAGAGATGGTTCGTCAGCCTCGACAGACTGTCAACAGGTGAAGTTCGAAAGGAGCCAAGACAAAGTCTTAGACCTTGATGATGGACAGAATCTAATAGTTTTCCCTTCGTCCACCGACACAGGGTCGCAACCCACGGCAAACGGATTGGTGGACCAAATATCCCCCCGGGTCCACATCGGGGGAGAACGGCTCTCAGCGTTACGAAGCACCCACCACGAGAAGGTGGCCGTTCTCTGGTGCCCTATTGTGATTTTACAAAATAATTGTCCAATTGTATTCATGAAAGGTAACTTTAGAATGCCTTTACGCGGATGAAAAGTCTTGTTTTCCATAGCAACTTCCTTGAAATGATTGAATCGAGGACACAAGAAATAATATAATGGACAGGAGGGGTGTTATGAATGAAATATCTGGTGAGTCTTCTACGACTTTATATGTTCGGAAAGTATGGTATAATACAAATAGTTAGGCAAGCCAGAAAAGGGAGGACACTTTCATGTGTTCCCTTTTTTGTTTCCATGAGTATGTATATTGCAATTAAATGACGACGTTAGATTTCTTTTGAGTTTACTGTGATTACGGTTCCCTTTGTATCACACCACACAACATGAACATCGATCCATGCAATTGTGTGTGTGTGTGTGTGTGTGTGTACATACATACATACATACATACACACACACACACACACACACATACATACATACATACATACATACATACATACATACATACATACGTACATACATACATATATGTGTGTGTGTGTCTATACTTTTAGTATACATATGGAAATTAATTAAGCAACACCAAATTCAAAGACACATAAAAACTTAACAAAGTTTAACGAAGTAATTTTGATGATTGATTATTCAATTTTGATGTATTGACATACAGCATGAGCTTTTCATGGGTTGATATGACGCGCGTGAAGCTTGCACAGCGCACGTGCATTGCTTTAACCTCAACTTTCGAAAAATGCACTTTTTCCCTGGGGTGTTTACAAGCGCAGGTTGTCGATTGCATTCGGTTTTTCATTCATTTCAATGTCATGGCACGTAGGAAATTATCAGAGGCCACTCGTTGGCAAATAATCGGCATGAGGAATGCTGGTATGTCTCTAAGACAAATCGGGACTCAAATCGGACGACATCATTCCATAATTTCAAAACTTTTGAAAAAATACCGGGCCACTAATGAAGTTAAAGACCTGCCTAGACCAGGAAGACCCAGGAAGACCACAGTCCGGGAGGACAGAGCTTTACTGAGACTTGTACGGCGCAGGTCCTTCGACTCGAGCTCTCGGTTGAGACAGGAGTGGCTTCCAGGGAGACCCATCTCGAACAGGACTGTTCGGAATCGTCTGAAAGCTGCAGGATACCGGGCAAGGAGGCCAATCAAGCGACCCAGACTGTCTCCAGCCCATAAGGCAGCCCGACTGGCCTGGTGTAATGACCGTTTGCACTGGAACATTGCCTCTTGGAGGAAGGTCCATTTCTCAGATGAGAGCCGGTTCTTGCTGCACATGGTGGACGGTCGTACTCGGGTCTGGAGGCAGAGGAACACAGCAATGGCTCCACGGAACATCCAGGAGACTGTGGCCTTTGGGGGAGGTTCCGTTATGGTATGGGGGTGCATTTCCATGAACTGCCAGTTGGATATCATTACCATCCGTGGCAACCTTAACGGTGTTCGTTACCAACAGGAGGTTCTTGACAGGGCTGTGGTACCTCATTTTGAGAACCATCCTCTGGCAACGAGACCCATATTTATGGACGACAATGCTAGACCTCACAGGGCGCATGCTGTAAATGATTTTTTGCGGCAAAATGCAATTGACAGAATTCCATGGCCTGCCATGAGCCCTGACCTCAACCCCATTGAACATTTGTGGGACTTTATTGGCCGTCGTGTGAGGCAGAGAGACCCACCAGTCCATAATCTCAACGAATTGACGGCTGCCCTGCATGAGGAGTGGAACAGGATCCCCCAGAATCAGATCCGGAGACTCATCCAAGGAATGAGGAGGCGTCTGGAATCGGTGGTGCGTGCGCAGGGAGGACACACTAGATATTGATGAAAGTCGGTGTGCAGACTCTCAGATGACTGTTCTTTCTTTCCATGTGACATTTGTGTTAATACACCTGACAACAACGTCTGTGGATGAATAGTAAATTGTGTCCATTTTTTCATGAATTTAAGACAGTTTTAAGAATTTGGATTTCGTTGCAATAAAGCAAAGTCTTGATACTTTTTCCCTTTAAGTTGTTTGTCAGAGATCGTCTGTTGAATAAAAAAGTGTCAAACTATATCAACCCGGCAGATTTTGATTGTCAGAACACTTCAAAGTTGCTCCAATAGAAAAAATTGGGGTGTTGCTTGATTAATTTCCAGGTGTATATATATATATCTGTTTGTGGAAACGTGGCTCATGGCAATAAATAACATTGGGAGATTAATGGCTCCACCTGACCTGATCGCTGCAACCTTATGCAGCTGTGTGTAGCTCTAATCTGTCTTCATCAGGTATATGGTAGACGCACGAATACGTTCAGATCGTCTGGTGACATCCTGGGTAAGTGACTCTGTCCAAACGTACCTCATTCAGCCCAGCAGAACATATATATCCTATGTGCGAGATGGATGTCATATATTTGTAGAATCCGCTGGCAGTTCTGGTTGCTTATTCGTCAGGGAGTTGAGAGTACTAATTTGAATAAATACGGCCGGAAAACAAAGGAACGTCTTTTGAGCAGATACGTCTCTCTGGATAAGTGTGATACGAAAACATTGAAATATTGGTATAGAGGCAAAACAGTTAGTCGTGTTGGAGCAATAGAGAGGTATCCACTTGTCGGACAGCGGTAATTTAAATTTCTGTTTAAACTTTGTATTTATCCCAGTTTTTTTCTCAACAGCTGTTGAAAGTAGGTTTTCTTTCATTTTTATTGCTGGTGGAAATATTATGTACAATCTTGATTCATGGATCAACTGCTGCAAAGTGAGCTACTTGTAATTAACCCAAATGTCTTACAAACAGTTGCTGTTTGTGATCGTCTTTTGTGCTGAATGTTTGTCCACGTGCTCTTAAACAGTGCATAATAACATATACATCTTCTACTGCAATGTTCATGTTAAATCCCCATGGTCTCTAGTGTGGTGACCTACCTTCAGTTGCTGGCGATTTATAGTCCGATTTTATACGGGTTGTTTTGAAACGAGTTATTAGTTTTTATTAATTTGTAATAATCTAGTTGATATATTGTCCTTCGCTGACATGCTTTTAAATAAGCATGAATATATCTACTCTTAGTACATAACGTTTGGTCGTCACGATATGGCGGGGATATTGTCGATGTGACGTTAAATATTAACTCACTCATTCACTCAAAATGCATGTATCCTTTCCTAGCCAGTCATGATGAAGGTCACACACGGACGGTGGATGTTACTGATTCTGGTTGCTTGCTCTTCACTATGGCTTGTGACCCACCTGTGCAATAGAACGACCATTTATGACATCAAGAACATCTTGTCTTTACATGGCTACCTTTCTGAATCTAAGAAAGTAGACAGTAATGCAGAGGAGCATGGCATTCGATGCGTGGGACAACTGTCAAACACGGCAGAGGATCTATTCTGTATGGTATGTGAAATGTTAGCTTCTTCTGGTTGGAGTCAGTGAGTTGGGAGCTTACGTCGGTTTTTGCAGTATTCCAGCAATACCACGGTTGGGGACACTGGAATTGGGCGTCAGACATTGTACTCATGCCTGCAATCGAATCAAGATTTCAGGTAATCGGACTGAATTTCTATGAACGTAAGGTACGGATTTACTTTTCAAGAGGTGCGTTGAGGTAGCCCGGTAGTAGTGTTTGGTCGTCACACCGATGGCCCGGGTTCGATTCCCCCATGGGCACATTGCATAAATACCTTTTCCCATGTCCACACGCCATGATATTGCTCGTGTATTGTTAAAAGCGGTGCAACACTAAACTCACTCACTTAAAGGCATAAATATTATACGCCCATACTGTCCTCTCATCCAATAATGTGTACCAAAAACACAGTTCACAGACGCTTTATCTCACTGAAATAGCTAAGGATTTATCAATCGCTTCTTTTGAAGGAGAAGGCGTGTAAAACAGCATTGGTAAATCTATCATAATCTTTTGTTTCCCAAACCAAGTGTGCACTAGAAAAGAATATATGAATTTTAGGGCGTTTGAGGCGATCAGTGATTCATAGACATTCAGGCATCACAATCAACCATGTTAAATTGGCAACCATGTGTAAATGTCCATTCGCTTCATCAGTTTACGTGTCGTTAGGAACCAAAATTTCTTAGTAAATCATACCATGTGAAAAATATGAATGGTTCTATTACACAGTGTTGTGTCTTCTATAACAGGACAGACCCAAATATCTGCCAAACCTTAAAAACCCCTGCTGGTACGCAAAGGAGAATGGGAGGTTTCGTCTCAAGTGCGTCCCATACTACCATATTCTTGGAGTGTGCAAATCAGGGACTACCGACCTCGCCTACCGCATAAGGGCCCATGAACACGTCCTCTCCTGTAGTGATTGTGTTAAGGGGAAGGAAACGTTCTACTGGTGCCGAAGAAGATATGGTAATTCCATTATATGAACACTTCTGTAAACAGACTGGATAGGTTTACTGGCTTTCAGAAAGTAGTGGCCCATGCATACAGGTACTTGCGTCTTCGCAGTATGTTTGTAGATTGACATCTCAGATACTTGAATGTATTATCAGTGCAAAAGGGCTCACAGTTAACATTACTCTATTTTATAACGCTGATTCAAATAGGGAAGAAAAGAACTTCCGACCGTACTTAGAGACTAAAGACTTCAAATTGAGACTGTGCTAAGCACATGGAAACAGATACACACACACACACACACACACACACACACACACACACACACATATATATATATAGCATATATATATATATTTGAAAGTATCGATACGTTACCGTTGACCATAGCAAAGGACCTTAAGGACCCTTAATGGTTTATTGTAGGGAAAGGTGGGGGTTGTGTGTTGGTGATTTTTATGGAGGCCTATCCCTAAGTTAATGTGTACAAATCGATAACCCCCTTACCTTAGCAGAACAATGTGGGAGATCCCTAAGGAATAATGTAGACGAAAAATAAAGATTGTGTATTAAGTGAAATTCACATTTCGTTGTCGTGTTGATAACAGGTTGCTCAGCTTGACCTGATCAAGTGAATACTAATGCAATGTCTGACCGTGTCACAACTGCACAATTGGGTCTATAATTGTCAAGGGGTGCGCTTTTGTCAGGTGATTGTTAACATGCCCGAAGAATCAAGACAAGATCGACTTTTGACATCTTAGTGTTGAGAACTCGTCAGCAAAGTCCTAATTTTCTATAATCAATTCACTGGTTTAATGTTGCCTATATGGGCTTCATGGCAGCAATGACAGCAGTGAATCGGATTTTGAAAGTAACTGACTCTGACTTAACGTTGTAAAGTTAGTGAACCAAACTAGACAGCTGACTACTGTAAAACCAATGCACTTGAAATATGAAATGATTGCTTTCTTCAGAAGAGTTGTTTTCCGGGACAAGTTGTGTAACGAATCCATGAATGCATGTTTCACAGGAACACAACGATAACAGCATTCTCTACTCCCCTATTTAACGAAGTTAACTCGATCAGCCGTTTGTGCCATTTGTCCACCCTGGTCATGCAGCTGAACAACCTGTATGGTCATATAACATTAGCAAGAACGTTCATTTTTCACATTCTGAAGGTCAAATTAGTATAAATGAGCAAGCGCAATGTCAGTATCCGGTGTCACATCCACCAAGTGCAATGACAACCCTGACGTTGAAGTTAACATTGAAGAATCTTGATGAGAGCATAATGGGTCTTCTTCCAATGTGTCAATATCTAGTACTGGAGGACCTCTCCGACTCATTCGGCAAATCACGGATTGGGATCTGGGACCCGTTACACTAAGCCTTCTTACTGCTACGACATCGTAGAGCAGGTCATAGACTACCTCTTACCTTTTTATCCGTATCACAAAGACCTCGTATATTTACACTGTGCCATAAACAGCCCCGATTGACCTGTGCTTTAGGGGGGTTGTAAACACTAAAAGGGTGGAGTCAACGATTATAGTACTATAAGTGCTTAACACGCGCAAACAAAGAAGACATTTTTGAAGATGCTGACATGATGTCGAGATATAGATTTGCTAGTCATATTGTTTTCAATCGGTGCAGAATGTTACAGGCCCACCTAACAAACGTACACGTCGTTCACGTGTTATTTCGACCCCCCTGCAAGTGTGGTGTACATTGAGGTATTTGGCAAATCGGGGATCCGTCAATCCGTGCGTTCATGTGCATTTGTCTTTTCTGGAGTTTCACATTCACTATTTCTTCACCAAACTTGGCACATAGATATGTCTAGTAGTCTCCTGCATTTATGTAGTTTTGGATTTCTGAACAAAATATTTGTGGCGTTTCCATGGCAACAAGATTGACTGAAATTGGTGGTGGTACTCTTTTTCCGGATGAGAACTATATAACCATTTAAAGTTTCTTTACCAAACTTGGCACCATTGATAGATCTGGTGGTCTACTGGTGCCTTTTGGCAGTTTGGATTTCCGAATTGAATACCTTTTGCGTTTCTATGGCCACAATCTTGACTTACACTGAAATTGGTAGTAGTGCTTGTGGATTTGTGAATACATTTTTTTGTGTTTCCATGGCAACAGTTTTGTCTTAGATTGAAATTTCTGGCAGTGCTCTTTTCCTGAGAAGAACTAAAAAATCGTTCAACGTTTCTTCCCCAGAACTAGCACACTGTGAAATCTGGTCCCATTTGATAGTATTCGATTTCTGAATATAATATTTTTGAGTTTCCATGGCAACAATCTTGGCTTCAACTGAATTTGGTGGCAGAACCTTGAAACCTTTCAGCACTCTCCATCCATTTTGTTACATAAACACAAAAAACATTTAACATAATCATAACTCATAGACAATGACTTTGATGGCTTGTTACTTATTTCGTCATCATTTTTACTGTCAATTTTAATGATTCAGTTCAGTTTGCCATGCTGAAATTCAAGAAGATTCGCAGGTTCCCGTTCTGTCTTGCTTTATGCATTCTGACATCACTCCCTATTCCCTACTCTAAATCATTAATACAACTGGTACGTTTACTTTGAAAGTTTTGGGACTTACGTAGGGTGACATTAGGTTTACGATACTTTAGCCCCCTTTGATGATACAGCCACTAACAATCACAGATGCTAATTTATACTACCACTGATAAGATTACATTTATCTACTCACAAAGCAAGTTTTTGCATTTACCCAATAATTCTATGTCTTTAAAAAACACAAAACAAAAACAAGCACTAACTGACAAATAACAGTATAAGAAAGTAGATCGTACATCCGTGATCTGTTGGAAACTAAGTGGAACTTCTAAGTAGGCATTAATAAATTACATGCAGTTAAACGAACAATCGGTTACAACTAATTCAGTTGTTAGTGCTGATTTGAAGAGGTCATTATGCGACTATTTCATATTGGCCACAGCAGGTGTACTCATAAATATCTGTTAAAAAGGTGAAGATCAAGAATCATGCTTGAATGCATTGATTGTTCCATTACAAAGGATAAACATCTCAGTATCAAAACAATGAAGAATCTGTTTCATGCTGTTATTTATCATTCAATGCTTGTTTTGTTTTTGTTTTTGTTTTTTTTTTAAGAAAAGAAATAGAATTATTGAGTAAATTTTGAAAACATGTTTTGTAATATGTGTTTTGATATGTTTTCAATTTCGGCTAATTTTTTAAATTATCGCCAGTAGCTGAAGGGATGTTGTAATTCAATCAAGGAGCCATGTAGATAGCAAAAGTAATATAAGTTCCCGTCGTATGGTGATCTACATGTACCTTCAGTTGTTGGCAGTCTGCAGCCTCTTCTTATGTTATGTATTGTTTTATAATACATACATGCACTTTATTATCGCCAAATTTGTGCTTGTCATAATATGACTGAAATATTGCTGATGTAATGTTAAATATTAACTCACTCACTCACGTTATGCGTTTCTATGCAACAAAGTACCCCCATTCAGTGTACGACATGGATTTGGGACCTCATCGTGCAACATGGATACGACTTCTTTGTGAAAAGGTGGTAAAGGAGGTTGGAGGAGAGCCGTACACATGGCTGTATGGGCTACGACCTCCTAAATTTAGGAGGATTTGGTAAACTTCGGGTAAGGACTCTTGGCGAGTAGAGTTGTCATCGCCTCTTGACAGGAGAAAATGGCATGTACATGATTTGACTATGCATTGCCATCCGTGAAGACGGGCCTTGTGTTCAGAGTATGGCATCAATATAAGGTACAACAACCCTGTCTCGAATGTCAGTTATGTAACGTTGTCCATTTATATTTCGCCTGATCGTCACAAGGTCAAGTTTAGAGTTGTCTGTGAAGCCACCCTACATCTTTAATGAATCCCCGTCAAGTGGTACTTGTTCGAGAATATTCCGCTGAGTACATATAGTCTAACATGAGCTTGACCATCAGTGATGGCCCAAAGAATTCACTGGTTTGCTGACGTTTTCGGGGTCATCGGCTGACAGTCGATGGAACGCAAGTAAAATCTCTTACAAGGGCGCCCGGAAACATGCCAGCATTCAGAAGACTAAATAACTGACTACATTGCGAAATGACGAGCGCTCGAACTGTACGTGATGATATAGGATCGTCGTTTCTAAAATCCAAAAGGTTAAAAGAACTAGGCAGACATAATTATGAATATATAGCTGCACATCGGGGGTATACATGGTGCGTTACTCTTTTAAATGTGAATCATGGTTCTAGGCGCCAAATGTTATTACACTTTTACAAAAGATTCAATGAAAAAACTAGTATCGAAATGTCAGTCTCAATTGCCCAGACTCCAATAAGCGAAGTAAAACAGGACATCAGTCGTTCTTTGACTATGCATGTTTAGTTAGATAATATTTCACTGCAGCAGGATATGTAATTGCTTAATGATAAAAAACAGAGTATGATTTACACATTGATCTTCGATGACTTTTTCACAGGTTATGATGTTAACATGAAAAGTATGTCACCGTGCAACTTTAGCTGCTTTCAAGATAAGTTTGCTGAAGCCGCAAAACGGATAGAAGAGACAAGTAAAGAAGCAGGCTACCACACCTTGATCACAGGTAATAGACGTGTTGCATACACATGGTATAATTCAGTGGACAATTTAAAAAGCCGGCGTGGAATCATCGGGGAATGCCAACTACGTTATGAAAACCCCATTCCCATCGACTTTGTTGACTGGTTGATGTTTGGTTAACCCCACACTCAGCAATATTCGAGTTATATTGCGGCAGTCGAGTCTATATTGCGGCAGTCACTAACCTGTATCTTCCCGCTTATAATTTCCAGTGGCTCTGTTTCTGTAACTATTGAATTTTCTGAATTAGAATTGGTCTTCAGCAAATCATGCTTGTCCTTTGGCTTATTGAAAAACGTGGCTGATCGGATGGATGGATTTGGGTGAGAGGTGCATATAAGCATGTAATGTTCACTTGGTTGAAGTCACGTCTCCTTCATAAAACCGTCAGAATCTGAAATGGAAACATCGCTATGAACAGGAACACCCATTATGAAATGTCCATTATAGCGTCGTTAAGCATACTCAGTGTCTCGTTTGTCTAGGTGACGCAACTCCGTCAGATTTTAATGACTTCCGAGGTTGGCCAAAAATACCACAAAATGTAGGTTTGGAAAAACCAGTGGTTTTGACACCCCATCTTATGAGACACGTGTATACAGATCCAAAGTTCATCCTTATCTTAAGAAATCCAGCTGACAGGTGGGTGCTTGTTTTATGTTTCAATCTTTTGCATCCAAACCAACAAACCTGACCATGTGAATTTTCTGTTGATGTTGACAACAATGTGATTAACGAGATTCAGGAAACAATGTGGCAAACAATCTTTGCACTACAGTATTGGGAATAAAACAGTAACTTAAGTAAACAATAAACTTCTATACGTCGTATTTATCAAGTCAATTTTCTTGAGTTTCAGCTGAAACCCTTAGTATCACGTCAAAAGAAAATACCTCATAATGCACTGACATTCCGTAATTTCGTTATCTATTCACACGTGTATACCATATGGTTGCAGACTATATTCTGACTTCATGATGATGAGTGGGAGTTCAGCTGCAGATTTCCATAAGGCTGTGAGTAGAGATATTCAGATCGAGGAAAACTGCATGAAGAACTACACTGTGGAGCAATGTCTGTACAGCCTGGACATAGCGAAAAGACTTCGGGTAGGACATGTCTTTTGACTTGTGCCGTCAGAAGGACAATGCAAAGAAACGTCCCTTCTTGAAAGTTTTGTAAAGGTATTCCCACTGAACTGTCAAAAGTATCTCGTTGCTGTCGACAATGTTAACGACATGGGCGTGAATGTCATTGTACATTTGTTTTATGAAAGGCACCTTAACACATGGACCAATCATTCTTGGATGGATACCAACTCCATGCCAAATGCCTTGGAACTAAGAGAACCACTCTGTAGGAAGACTGCATGCTGTGCAGACTATAGGCACTTGGTAATGCATTTACCGTCCTCGTAAGAACCATCTTCTGGTCACCAAAAGCACCATTGATAGACCTAGGATAATGAATAAAGATTTCATCAGGTGCTACAGGAAGTGTACAACGAACAGTTGGAAGCCCCCAGAAACGTATGAGTACTGAGACAGTGCATTGGCATTTGACCAGCATGGTCCGTATGAAATCCCCATAGTCACAGATCGTCACTGTCTGTGACGAAGATTGAGGGTGGAATTGGTCATACAGAGCAATGGTCATGATGAGAATCACTGTGTTGTATCTAAAATCGATTATTTATAGATCACATCATATATATTTGGAATACTGCTGATCCCGGTGTCCGAAAACATATAAAGCAGAAGAAACTGTGGCGACCAGATGAAGAACGACCAAGGCCGACGATTGTGGATTTGCTTTCGTGAAACAACTAATTCGCTCCATGAACAGAAGATGCATGACTGTAATTAGAAGATAAATAGTTTGGTTCGTTCAATTTCCTGGATTCATTGGAATTCAACACGAAGAATTTGTTAAAATTCGACAACATCAGCCAGAGGTTCTAAACACTGAAATTTGGAATCTTGAATTTCTAATAATCCTGGGAACTGAACAAACCTAATTATTTATCGATATTGTAAACCAAATTGACTTATTTGTAGTGAGAAGAGTTTTTTTTCAAGGAAATCTTTGAATGTAGCGCGATCATAGGTCGCAGTGCGGTTAACCTCTCGAGGTTTACTTCGCTGTTGCCCCAGAGACAAGAAACGACATAGGAAGGGTCACGCTATTATCTACAGGACGAGATGTCATGTTCGAAACGAATAACTGTCAATATAACACACTAAACTATTCACTCAGTGTTTAATTAAACTTGATGAGTAGTATATTACATCTATTCGCGTTAATCAAAATCACTGAAATACCACTGTAATCACAATGACAATGAAAGAATTCCGTTTATGCTACTCTCTCCACCACGTGTGTCTCCAGTCCAACGAAGGATGACCACATGGATTTGATCGTGTCAAGTTAGCCCTACTGTTGATTATCGAAGATGACATTTATATAACGGGTAGAACTGTGTATGCCCTGGAACATTTCCAAGTGCGAAGAGAGAATAGATAATGAAGTTCTGTGCAAGTGCGAAGTGGGCCTAGATAATGAAACAATGGCAACGGAGAATGCAATTTCAGAATAAAATGATATTATCATTCAGAGTTAGATCAGATGAAAATCATGTTGAAAGGTGTTTTCTTTAAACAATAGCTATTTTATTTTTAATTCTTTGATAATTGTGTTCAGAATCCTTGTGACATTCTTTGTAACTTCCTTTTGTTTGTGAAACGTTTCACACGTCTGAAAGGTTTAAGCCTCAAATGCTACTTTTATCAGTTGCTTTCGATAATGACCCGACAATTATTTTCCACAGGACATTCTTATCAACCTCAGCAAAGGTGGAGCCATTAGCGATGGAATCTCCAATTTAAGAGGAAAAGTCGGAGTTCTGGGATTAGTGACATTTGCAAGATCAATATCAAGAAACATCATAAACTTATTCTTTGGATGAATGATAACTACTCTTTTAGCTTGAAATGAAAATATATGTTTTTGAAGCAAAACGTTTTTGAACAATTAACGGTAATAAATGCAAACCTAAACTCGTCACAACATAACTGGAATAATGCAAAATAAATAACAACTCAACTCTACTGGAGTATTTTAAATACACTAATACATGAGATTTGCAGAGCAGTTCATTTGTCAATAAAGATTATCGAAGGATATTATTTCATGACAATACAACCAGTTCACTGTTACCTGATCATGATTATGTGCCGTGGGATTGTACTCTCCATAATCTTTGAATAATTCGTCCAAGAATTTGTTGCCTTCGAAGATTCTATCAAAATCCCAGAGAAATGTATTAATGTGCACTGTTGGTTTACAATAATCAGTAATAAACAGTGGTCACGGGGGATAGTGACATTTTATGCTCATGTTCGTATCTATTGTGCTGATTGACTTTCTTATTGGCAACGATTGGCGCAATGTTTTGACATGCGATCGTAAGTGTTAAGTTAAACATACTTCTGAACTTGTGTTCGTCTTTTCTTAACTTGAGACTCTTACACCTAAGTGACGATTTAAAAGGTTCAGTTCGTAACCTTACAACCTTTCAAATGAAATGGTGAAGAACAATGTGCAATCTTTTTGTTGTGAGGGGCGATAACTCTCCTTTTGAAATGCAATAAGGGACGGTCCAAATGATTTCACCGCCTAATGATTTAAACTGCCATTTCGCGATTCATTCTTGCAAAATATCCCAGGTATATCATATAATCATGGAATAAATATTTCAGGACATAACACTTGATATATCATCGTAAAAAGGGAAATATATATGGTCCATGCACCAGTGTGAACGTTGCCGGTGAAGGTGAAGGCAGTACTGGTTAACTGTCTCTAACTGCAATAGTACGAGTAACACGTACGGCACATATGCGCTGTCAGTTTGATTGGACCATCCGGATCAGCGCACCTGGCTGATTAGTGAAGGGAAGGTAAACTGAAAAAGATCGACCGTGTAACTGTACGTTACCTCAGATAACAACATGTACTTTTCATTTACAGACGCGTATATACCTAGGGTGTTATTCCGTGTTCATGCGAGAATGGCTGAAGGTTTTTCCCAGAGAGCAATTTCTCATACTGCGAACAGAGGACCATGATCAAGATCCGAAAGCTCAGCTTGCAAAAGTATTCAACTATCTTAATCTGAGTGAGTTCCTTTAGTTCCCGATCCACAAATGTACACTCAAGTTGTCACCCTGAGGAGAAGTGCTCATTGTGACGGCTGAAAGGATAATATAATCCTCATTCTATCGTCCAAACACGTCCTAGATCACCGGATCAATTCATTTCCTTACCATGTACTTATTCCCACCTGAGGACAACTCATTCAAAGTGAAAATGTGTTTCAGATTACACCCAGGAGTGGATAACTTCCATTGCCAAATTGCCTCATCAACATGCCAGTAAGAAGAAGATACTTATGGGACCTATGCTTGAAAAGACCCGTGTCCTGCTGGACAATTTTTACAGTAGATACAAAAAGGATATGGCAGATTTACTCCAGGATAAAAGATTTCTGTGGTTGACATAATTTAAATGCTGTTATAACTTACGCAAAGACAATTATATGAATATACATTCTGAATAATTTTTGTAATTTTTGTAAGTCATAGTGGTATCATGACCAGTTGCTTGTCAGAGCCTAGTTCTTCCATTAATATCAAACACAAAATCCATGAAGTTCCGGGGTAGAACAGACCTTCAGCAACCCATGCTTGCTGTAAAAAGGCGATTCTGCTTGTCGCAAGACACGACCAACGGGATCGGGTGGCGAGTTGACTTAGTTCACACATGTCATCGGTTCCCAATTGTACAGATCGATACTAATGCTGTTGATCACTGGTTTGCCTGATCCAGACTCGATTATTTACAGACCGCCGAAATATAGCTGGAATATTGCTGAGTGAGTCGTAAAACTAAAGTTACTCACTCACTCAAACACAAATCTAGGCCATGAGCAAAGACAAACTCTAAAACAATTTGTGTTCCTACAACGTTTGGCTTAACAGCTTACACACATTGTATCTACCAAAACCCTTCCAAAGGAACTGGACTTCATGAATCTGACTTCAGGAGATGCGTAAGGTTCCATGGCCAGGACCCGTGAAGGTCCAGGGTTAAAATAGGCCTTCAGCAACCCATGCTTGCCATAAAAGGCGACTGTGCTTGTCATAAGAGGCGACTAACGGGATCGGGTGGTCAGGCTTGCTGAGTTGGTGGACACAAGGTTCCATGGCCATTTACATAACTGGAAATCTCCCATGTTTCAATAGAGAAAGAGTTCATCTGCACATCGGCAATATTTTAGCCATATTGTGATGACAGGTAGGTGTATATACTAAGCATACTCATATGCATACTTTTTCAAAGTCTTTCAGCGAACGACAGTATAAGGATTAGATTAACAGAAAATAGGTCCAGTGTAAAATGCAAATCATTTGAAAACAATATCAAATCGGGTCACCATACTTGGGACCATGAGCACTTTTGACTATCCAGAGGACAATTATTCTATGCCACTTAAACCCTCTCCGAGGGTACAACCATCTATCTCTCTATCTATCTCTCTATCTATCTCTCTATCTATCTAGCTAGCTATCTAGCTATCTAGCTTTCTGTCTAATAATAAATCATTATAGACAACAGCACAAAATAGACACGGCTGTAGATCACAAACAACTGGATGCAGATTACAGCGCATAAAGGGGAATTGTGTTGTTCAGCCACGTTTCAAGGAAACATTTTAAACATGACTCATGGCATTCATACAAATGTTAAACACTTCTTTCAAGTTCCAATGGTCAAGTAGGTCAAACCGAAAATAAAACATATTCAGTGGTTGGACAAGACATTCTCTTCTCCAATAACACCGACTTGTCTGTGACGCTCAGTAACAATGATGTGTCTTTCTTTTCCTAACGAGGTACCCACCAGGGTTGACCGTGTCGCATAGTCACTGTACTTTGTCCAAGTTCACTGCACGTTCCTGAGCCCACAATTAGGTAGGATAACTGTATATGGATGACAACTTCTTTAATGCTGGAACACGACGTTTCGATACAGGTCTCTACATTGAGGCCGATGAACCATCTCTTACACAATGCCGTATACAATTGTCTTAATTTATTACCAAATTATACCCTAATGAATCTAACCCTGCCTATAACTGTGTTTTCAATCCCCTTTATGAGGATTTATACAATAAAAAATCTTCTCTTGTCCCTCCTCTAGGACATAGAATTAAACCCTTTCTTTCTTCAGCCGGCATTGAGCTGGACAATATAGTTCCTTCCCGACTTCTTTCTTCTCCTCATTAGCAATTGGTTAGACAACAAGTGAACCTAACATTGACTACATTTAAAAAAATCAGAAACGTATGAACTACAATATAAACAAGAATATCATCACTAAAATATAAATATAGCAATTATAAATCCTTATTTACAGATGAATCCACGGACGGGGGCACAGTAGCTTGTGCCACTGTCATTGGATCGAGAACAATATCTTCCTGATTACCGGATAGTAGTTCTATTTTTACAGCTGAAGCTAACGCCATATTAACAGCTCTTAAATATATTCAAAGACACCCTAAACATAAACAGTATATAATATTTTCAGACTCTCTTTCTTGCCTTCAGACTATTAAAATATTTCTTGTAAACATCCACTTTTAATTGAAATTATTGAACTGTATAATAATCTTGCTACTGGCCAATACGACATCGTCTTCTATTAGTTACCCAGCCACGTACAGATTTTCGGTTACACAATGGCTGATCTTGATGCCAAGGCAGCACTCAAGAAATATGTGACAACACTTCTTATTCCATACACTAATTACAAAGCTATCATTAGAACGTACAGCCGTGATCTGATGCAGAAGACGTGGAGCGCCCAAGTAGGTATAAATAAATTACATGAAATAAAACCGTATATTGGTTACACCTTCTTGAGCTGTCAGTCCAGATTTGAAGAGGTTACTTTACGACGATGGCGTATTGGCGATACACGATATACTCATGAATACTTATTGAAAGGTGAGGATCCGCCGTTTTGTATACCTTGTGATGAGAGAGTCATGGTGAAGCATATCCTCCTTGACTGTGTTGAATCCTCCATGATAAGGGATACGTATTTTACAGTCAAAACAATAAATGACCTTTTTAACACGGTAAGTTCTCATTTAATTATTGGATTTTTAAAAGAAATTGATTTCATGATGATTGTGTTCTGTAGATAGTTGCATTTTGATTATTGGTTGGTTAGATTAGTAACTTGAATTGGTAGTGGCTGTACCCTCAAAGGGGATTGAAGTATTGTCAAATTATTGTCCTCCTGAGAGGGTATGTAAGTCCAAAAACATTCACAGTAAATTTAAACCTTCCGCTATTCTCAGTTGTAGTATATGTGTATTTTTAATTTTTACCTAGATGTGTCTTTTTGCTAGATATGACTAAATTGCTAACAGCTGAGGGGAAGATGTAAATCCAACTGGGGTCAATGCAGGTAGCAAAGGTACTGTAAGTCCCCATGGTCCCTAGTATGGTGATCTACCCTCAGTTGTTGGCAATCTATAGCCTGTTTTTATATTGTATTGTCCGAATAGTAATATTAGTTTTTACTTTCCACGCTAGTTTTAATTCCGTTTGTGATATTCTACTTCGTTTACTGTCCTACGTTGACAGGTTTTTTATAGTAGACATTCTTTTCAGTACTAAATGTTCTCCTAACGATATGGCTGAGATATTGCCGATGTGTCGTTAAATATTAACTCACTCACTCAGTCTGTGATGATATAGCAGGGTATAACGTCTGTGGAGAGTCGCAATTGATCCAAGTCAAGGTAGTTTGGCAACTTGTGGATAATTTTTTTTCTATTTTTTATAGAGCTGTGTTTGCTACTGTAGCATAACTTTCTGTAAGGTCAGATCTCTTCACTATTTTTTTTTTGCTTCAGAAAAAGAGAGATTTTGGGTAAACTTTATGCTGTTTATTGTCATTTGCTCTTTACAAATTGGACACTTCGAACAAGATGAATGGTCGTCTGAGCAGTTCGTGCATGTTTTAAAATGGCTGTCACAATCTTCTGTTGTGTGTGTCTTCTCACCACAGTGAGCACACACAACAGATAGTGTACAGGTAGATACACCGTGTCCATATTTCTGGCATTTAAAACACCTGAGTGGGTTGGGGATGTATGCCTCAACTTGGATGTTACAGTAACCTGCCTTCACTGACTTAGCAGCATTTGGAGAAGAGAAGGAAAACAGATGGGTATTTGTTTGGATAATTTCATTAGCACACCTTGATCTTTCATTTTCGATGCTATGTCAAGACATATCAGCAAACAGCCGATCACGATCTCTGACGATACCTTTACTTGTGTTTATGGTTTTGTGAGGAGAGACCGTGACCGGAATGCCCACGAAAGATTCAATACTCATTGTTTGCTTCCTGTTTTTTTTAAAGCACTCAACTAGCAGCGCTCCCGAACGTAAGTGTCTAATGTTCTTCACATCCCCAGCAATACCTTGAATACCCTTGGATACAACATAGGGGTTCAACTTTAACGGTGTCTTGTCAGGAGTCTCAATCACAAGGAAACGCGGCCAATACTCAATCGATGCAGACGGTCTATGGTCAGAATGACCAGGGTCAGTATAAAGTGGACGTTTTTTTATTTTTGTTGGTATTTCATAAGCCATGGTTAGTGTAATGTGGTTCATCATCCGAGCTCTTCACCCAGCACGGAGTATCACAAGGACAATGCTAAAGCAAGCGGGCCTCCAGCTTCCAGCACCAAGGATACCCGGATGATATGCTCTAGCAGAATAATACAAATGTAGTTATTCCACCAGATTGGCGCATGAGCCACTGCCTTATTGCCATAGGACTCCATAGTTAAGAAATTGGAATTGTACAATCGAAATACAAATAAATCATCATGAAACCAAGACAAATATTTCAATAATTTCTCAAATATGTGTAGCAACATTTACATGTACAGGGCTTAGCATGACCAGTCCATTGGTTGAACCAGGCCCATTCGACCACCCGTCTAGGTGAAATCAGGGTCAAAGTGGTGTGTTGAGCAATAGGAACAATGGTCCTGCTCCCATGCCCTCAACCACCAGGATCCCGTCCTCCATCGAGACAGCCGCAACCCACGACAAACGGACTGGTGGACCAAATATGCCCCCGGGTCCTCAAAGGGGGTGAACGGCTCTTAGCCCAGCACTCACCACGAGGAGGTGGCCGTTCACGGGTGACACACAATTAGAATTAAAACGCTTGAAAAGTTATAACTAATGTCACTATTCAGACAATACAGTGTAAAAACAGGCTATAGATCGGCAACAACTGATGGTAGATCACCATACTATAGGGGGAGTTACAGTACTTCTGCTACCTGCATGGTTTTACCTGGATGTACACCATCCCCATTACCAAAAGGAAAGTAACTGAACCTATCAACATCAAACGATACCGACCCCTGATTAACAGAGACCATCCCCTCGGCTTACGATGAGTTCATCAAACCACTCTAGCCTACTGTACAAACAACCCACTCTGTGTACCTCACTGGCTTACTTAGTTATCATCACATTGTTAACTTGTATTCATACTAGGCTCTGTGCGCTACTGGCTTCCATGTTATCCTTGTATCCATTGTTAACCCTTTATCTTTATCATAACTTGTTAATTGGTTTATGTATATATATCGCCTGTTCTCTTCCTGTATCATTTACACTTTGAAAACGATACAAGAACCTGTATCGAAACGTCGTGTTCCAGTATTAAAGAAGTTGTCATCCATATACAGTTATCCTACCTAATTGTGGGCTCAGGAATGTGCAGTGAACTTGGACACTTCCTATTTACTTCCAACTTCTAAAAATATGCCTCTCAAGCAAGCCACAACTAGGTGTTTACAATATGACGAATGTTCACGATACGTTTATTCACGCAAACTAAGCGATAATACAGTACCGGTTGATAACTGATAGGATACTTTCAAGATACAAGCTGGTCATTAAAATGCATTACATCCATGTAGCCACCATCTTGACGTATACCAAACGGATTCGTGGGTTCTTTGAAGTGCACAGGCTGAACACTGAAAGAGTCTGCACGTAAAGCTAACACCAAGGTTTAAACATCCGGTTACAGGTGGGCTAGACCCCAACACCGCAACATCGCTGGATCACTAGCCTTGAGCTTAAGCCAAAATGTATCTGAAGAATCCTCGATCTCTTGCATTTTCTTTTAGGGCGGCTCTGGGACGGCCCAAATTTGGAGAAGTGCGTGCAAAATCTGATTAAAATCACTCAAATAGTTTTTGAAATACGGACTGTTCAGTGAACATGGGGTAAGTGGGGATAAAAGGAGAGAATGTCCCACTTGTTTTTGTAATTAAGTATTTATTAATCTAACGAAGACATCAAGAATGTTCCCAATCCTGTTTTTTTTGCTGTAGCGTAAACTCTTGCCGAAATGCATGCAAAATATGAAGAAAATCGGTGGAAGAGTTTAGGAGTGAGTAAAAATTTATCGTCACATCGGCAATATTTCAGCCATACCGTGACGAGAACAATTAATTTCATACAAAATAATTAAAGGAAATTTGGAAAAACCTGTTAGCGAAGGACAGTAGAACAACTAGACCATCGCAGATTCGAATGTAAAACAGCAACTAGATCTAAAACAGTTTACGCATAGAGGACAATACAAGGTAAAAGCAAGCTATATATTGCGAAAACTGAAGGTAGATCACCACACTAAGGACCATGGGGACTTACAGTGCATTTGCTTCCTGCGTGGATCTTAGCTGGATTTACATTAACCCCTCAGTAGCTAGCAACTGAGACACATCTAGCTATAAATTAGAACTACACATATTCTCCGACTAAAAAAGAGGAACGTTCAAATTTACCTGGAATGTTCTGGGACTTCGTACCCTCTCCATAAGAGATTGTTTTAAGAGATAAGGGACTGTGCCACCACCCTTGGACCTATCTGTAAATGTGGATGTGTAATTGAAATATTTATTGTTTAACTGACGATATTCCTGTATATATTGTAATTGATTAGTTTCTGACTTTTCAAACTGTGTTAGAGTTAGGTCAACTTGTGGCTTAACCAACTGCCAAAGAGAAGACAGCAAACGCAAAGGAGCCACTACGCCACCGTCCTTCGACCCATCTGTAAATAAGGATTTATAATAATTTATCTTTCAATTGATGATATTCTTGTTTATACTGTAATTCATTCGTTTCTGATTTTTTAAATGTAGTTAATGTTAGGTCAACTTGGGACCTAACCATCTGCCAAGGGGGAGAAGAAAGAAGACGGGAGGGAGCTATGTTTTCCAGCTTCATGTATATCATCAGCTCCTGAAGCAGTATCGTAAGCCTGGTCAAGGGCAGAGGAACTGGGCTTATATGAAATGCTATGTGCGGACAAGCTTAAACCTGAATTTTTTGTTAATATTGCTGATGCTCTAAAACTTATTTCTGATGAAATGAATATCATTGCTGACGAATGTATACCAAGGTCCTCTGCAATTCCGTATATTCGAAAACCATGACTCAACAATAATTGGAAACAGGCCAAAATGATTTCTGAAGTTCCATCTGGAAGAAGAAAGAAACATCAGACAGGGTTACAGGTTTAGTAGTGTTAGGAAATGGTTACTACCACAGAAGTCATCATGGACTGACCATTCCGATTTTATAGGTTTGGGTCTGTAATTGACATATCGGGAGCCGAATATGTTCCTATGCCAGGATGTAAATATGTGTTTGAACCGTCATTATAAATGCATAAATCACCACTTGAAATACACTCCTCCAGTAGTTTACCTTTAGTGTTTGTAGCTGAACCACCCCAGACCGGGTTGTGGTCACAATAATGCCCACAATAATGCCGTTGATAAGTTCATCATAAAGCGCTTGTAGATCATTCATTTGAAGAGTTGAAAAGGGTGGTATATAGAGAGAACATAGTGTGAAAGCAGTGGGCAACGTAAGCCGCACTGCAACAGCTTGGAGATCAGTTCTGAGTGTAAAAGGGCTGTAAATAGCTTTCTGTTTAACAAGGATGGAAGATCCTCCATTTGCCTTCACATCCGGCAGTGAAAAAGTGTGATGTGCATTGAATTGACGAAAGTCAAAAGTATCATGTTTAACAAGGATGGAGGATCCTCCATTTGCCTTCACACCCGGCAGTGAAAAAGTGTGACGTGCATTGAATTGACGAAAGTCAAAAGTATCATGTTTAACAAGGATGGAATATCCTCCATTTGCCTTCACACCCGGCAGTGAAAAAGTGTGACGTGCATTGAATTGACGAAAGTCAAAAGTATCAGTTTCTTTTAAATAGGTCTCCTGTTAACATGTTTCTTATTCTAAATCTCTTAGTCACCTTGCCCTCGATCCCGGGTTTGTCGAAGCCACGTCTATTGCCGAGGTCGCAAGACCTATTCGAGAACAAGACGTTCAAACACCAAAATGAACATGCTGAGAAGCCACGGACACAGAGTGTACTGACTGATGATCAACAAGGCCTCGCTGTCTCTCCTGGACACAAAACGATGGATCGCCATCGACTTACACTTGCGGACACTGGTATCAAATAATGGAATGCTCATGCACACATTCATACATAGATAATGGGGAAAATTGATAACAGCTCGCAAATGTAGGGGAAAGACGCGGACGCTGCCCTGAAGCTTGACAAAACAGCTCAAGTCTCGGAAGAGAAAGCCAAAGCCTGGCGCAAAAAACAAGCCATTTGGCAAGTCTACCTACCCGCCTTTATACATCCCGAGAAGAAAATTGGAAATTTTGACGCCAAATCACGTCTACCATGCTGACCTCCTGTGTCTCCCACACGACAGGGTGAGGCACAATACCTACAACTACACCTTAACATTCGTGCACGCCGCACAGTCGCTACAAGGAAGCAAAACTGCTGACGACCAAAGATTCAAACAAAGTCGCTAAAGCCTTCGAATGCATCTACAAATGCAGAATCATGACCTGGCCTGCTGTGTTGCAAGTCGATCCCGGACGTACGTTCACTGGAAGTGTGTCGCAGCTGCTGGCCAAACATGACGTTCAGAAGAGACGAGGCATAAAGGGAGGTCACCGCAGCCAAGCCATCGTCAAGAGATTCGATCACACCTTAGCCGAACGTCTCTTGTAACACCAGTACTCACAAGATTTTATTGATCCCGGAAACAGAAACATGGAATAGATCGCATGCTTGCCGACAGCAGTGGATGTCCTCAACCATTAGACTCGTGGGCAAGTGACCCATCGAAGCATGAAATCCGTCGAATCGTCACCGGCAGCGGTACGTCGCAATAAAACAGTGAAACCATAACCAGACCGTGTCAGCCTTAGGTACTTATACAGCCGGCCAAATACGAGGGGACATTTTCAGAGTGTACTTGTTAACTGTCGGCAATGTATCTACAAGTGCTTTGCTTTGACATGCTAAAGAACATCTTGAAATTTTGGAGGATAATTTAGAATATGTTGATGAATTGGACTATGTAATAAAGGAGTCGGAGATCTAAGAAGAGCTTCGTGAGTTAAAAAATCAAAAGGCACCGAACCAGATGGTACGCATTGTCACCGAAATGATCAAGGCCTCTATTCTTTATAACATGCCACATTTATTAGCCATACACAACAATGTTTTTAATTTGGACATATTCCACAAGTTTGGAGTGTAAGAATAATAGACCCCACTACTGAAAGATGAAAGCATCACAGACGAATTTGTTTACAAAATGTTTAAGGGAAACTATTTAAAAAGGTAGTATAAGAGAGGATTACAAATTAGGTGGAATAAAACAGCAAAGTATATGACGAACAAGCAGGTTACTAAAGTGGATATTCAATGATAGACAATATTTCTATAGGCCTTCAGCAACCCATGCTTACCATAAAAGGCGACTCTGCTTGTCGTAAGAGGAGACTAACGGGGTCGAGTAGTAAGACTCGCTGACTTGGTTGACACATGTTATCGGTTCCCAACTGCGCAGATCGATGCTCATGTTGTTGGTCACTGGATTGTCTGGTCCAGACTCGATTATTTACAGACTGCCGTCATAAAGCTGGAATATTGATGAGTGCGGCTTAAAAGTACACTCACTCACTCACTCCTTATTGCCACAGTCATTAAATCCCGACGTGGATACAAGGAGAGTGTAGATTTTGAGAATATCTACATCATAGATAAAACTGGCAATAGTCAAGTCCCCAGACTATGTCCACACAAGACCCGATTAACATTGAGCATCTACAACAATCATTTCAATTCTTAATGCTTTATCTTTTAGCTGGCCACTTCCAAGTAACGTACAAACTCGTTTAGATCTATCAAATACTATGCTGTATATTTGGTTATATAACAATTCGTTCGTCACCCTCACCTCAAGTTAGGTCTAACTGCATCAAGTATGCTCATCCCAATATATGAAAGTGTATATTGTATTTTCAAACATGCATCGTTACCCATAACAATATCACTCCAGTAACCTCGCATAGAATTTACCGGAACATGTACACGATCATATATAGTGGCCTTTCCGCACTTCATATTCAATAGAATCAGGCTCTTATCAAATATCGATAACACATGTTGATGAGCTTACAGAGTAAACTTCGGAAGATTAACCATTATCAATGAAGGATTAAGGAACATGACATTTTATCAATATAAAGAAGATATTTCAAGATAACAATTGAGAAATATGTCGATACCAAATGCAAAAAAGGTGTATGTACATTTGAAAAAAAATCATTTGAATGGATTTTAAAAACAAATGGTCATCTTCTTTCAAAAGCAGCGAACACTCCGTACTACACTGCATACACTACCGACAACATAGAATGAACACAGTTCAACTGACACTAAGACGCACCTAACACCACAAACATACGTAAGACAACCACTAGGTAACAATCAAACCTTTTAAGCCTTATGTATATTTCTAATTCAACTGGTTTATAAATCCTACATAACCCTGTCCCTGGGTTGGAGCAAAATGATTGTGGAGATTCAGGAAAAGCATGCTCAATATGTAGACCTCGCCTTTGAAATGTCTCGCTTGCACCCAAGTCCCCATTTGTTCTCGGTGCTCTTGGTTTGGTACCTCCTGGTCTTTTGCCGCAGATCAGGAAAGTACCCGGGTCCTCCACTTTGGAGCACAGCCCTTAGCAGCAGATAATGTAGAATGCTGCAGTGTTTTTGGAGCCTTCATATTCTCCAGGCAAGTTCTTGGTCGGTTAGACTAAGTGTTTCCTGGAGACGTCCCATTCGCTGTCAGGACTGCGCCTAGAGGGGACAAGGGTCATCTCTGCTGCATGATATCCTTAAAATGTATATCTGGCTGAGCTGATATAATATATTTATAATATGAGCTCGGTCTTTACGAATTTTTTTGCGGTTCTTGATAACCATGCATACAGATTATAACAGTATGGTGATCTACCTTCAATTATAGGCAGTCTTTAGCCCACTTTTATATTGCACCGTTAATGACAGACTATAGATGACAATGTATGATAAAATCAGACTATGGATTTCTAAGAGCTAAAAGTAGATCACCATGGGCTTCAATAGTACATTTGTTCCTGGGTGGATCCAAGCTGGCCGTTCAGATGGTAGCAATTTTTGGACAGTCTAGCCATAAATTAAAAAAACAATTTATGCCTCGCTGATATTATCTCTGCTCGACCAGGCAGGGTTCTTGTATGGACACTTGATAAGTTATTACTGGGAACTAGGATCCTATTGTCTTGCAACAACACATACTGATAGAAACGAATACGAGAAAACATGAAATTACAATTGTTCCTTTGTTCTTTACCAAAGGACAAGGTATGATAAGGGTGGTTTTTGGCCCACTAACAGAATTGGCTGAAAACATGTTCTTTGTTTAGAGACAATTTAGATTTGCATAAAAATGCTATATTTGATATGTTCTGAGGTGTAATTTTACTGCAGAGGGGCCCAAAATGGGTTTTATCAGTTCCCATGAAAAATAACAAGAAGTCGGAAATATCAGTGTGCCATAATGGCTTATTTACATCTGCTATTTTATTTACATGCAAATTACAGCAGTTATACGACAGGTAGTCATGCTGAAAAACATGTCAATGTCAATCATAATGTTTTAACCTCAAGGCGCCCAAATAGGGTTGCAAAACATTGTTAATTCAATTACTTGCCAATTGTGTCCCCAAAACTTAGTCATTATTCACAGCATTCTATGCAAATGTAATCCATGGGTCCATTGTACAACATGTAAGCATGATAACAATCATGTTGCACTAAGAATCACAGGGGCCTGGTTTGGGTAAAGCTTCATTTTGGGCACAGCTTCATTCTAACTAGTAAGCGTTACAAGTCAGCATTTACAACCAGTTTTAGCAAATATACAGTTAACATCTCAATCATCATATGTTATTACAATAACCATCCATGTTGCAATAAAAATCACAGGCCTTGACCTCAAAGGGGCCCATTTCGGGTGAAATTTCATTGTCAGGGCAGGTTCATATTAACACCATGCACATGTTAAAGTCAGTATTCAAAAGACTTCACAGAGTAATTATTCACAACTTATCCACTTTAAAGATATAAAACATCCACTATTACTCTTCATTCATACAGTCATCAGTCTCAGTATCTGATTCACTCTCAAGAACTGCAGTATTCAAAAATGTATGAATCTAAAGTAGATCAAAATGTATAAAATATTAATTTAAAATATTGGGAACAAAGGCAACTAGACCGACTTGAAAAGGTGAATGGTCAGTGTCTTAAGAAAAGATTTACATGATGTTAATTAAAGCATGTTTCACCAGTGTTGTAACATGGGCTACTAAACTTAAGAAAAAAATTACAATATTTGGATTTGATGTGAAACAGTTTAGTTAAACATTGTAGACTAGATAAACAAACTTTGAAAAAAGAAAGAAAAGCTACATGGATTTGAACCTGCATGTCTGATAACGAAAAAACAACAACATCCCGCTATTGCAACCATTAGGCTACATATTCCTTTGTCTACCAGTGCGAATTTAAGCTTATATAATACACTTTACAACTATGAATGACTTGACGTCTGCTTGTGTTCATTATCTGCTAGACCTTGATACAATGTTCTTATTCTACGTAGCTGAAAGACTCCTTTTCTTACAGTTAAGTGTAGTCATTTTGGTTAAATGAAATGTAATATGTCATTGGAAACATCAAGGTACACAAGTTCTTGGAAAATGCATATGTTTATACATGGCAATCCTGTTGAATGACAGTGTTATTTTGACAGTGACAGGTGACTCAAAGGTGTTTGGTACACAGATGATAGAACAACTATGATCAAATTCTTACATAATAACAAAGATTCTCACCTTTACAGTACTGCTTGATCATATTTTGAAAATCTTCAGACATCTTCTTACTTTTCTAGCAGAGACCAACAGCCAAACACCATTGTTTACCTCTCATAAATCAGCCTTGTGAGTGCCTTATGATATTGAAAATTTTAATAACGATGTTTGATATGTGTATTTTAGAGCACAAAACCAAAATATAATGTATCATGACACAGATGTGTAAATGTGATGGGTTGTTTTTAAAGATGTTAGTTTATGTCAATGTTTATTTGTTGAGATGTTGTATGGGGCAATTTCATAAACCGAAAAAATGTACTTTTTTAAAGATTTTGATATGAGCAAAAGCGTGACCCACCACAATGTTTTAGCTGTGCATTCTAATTTACTCGCTTCATATGTGGTGAAAAGATTGGGATGGGTCACGCTTTTGCTCACACTTTTCTATCACTCGGAAAATCAGAAAATGTAGGTTTCTAGAAGATATTGTAAAATATGAGGTCTTCAAAGAGGAAAACTAACAACACTAAAACATAAAAATGCTGCTGGAGGTAACTTCAACAATTAATTTAGCTCCTTTTATGCTAAAATTATCGTGTTGTAAAATTTTGATAATCATGACATGTTGTGGGCCAACAAGAGCCTCTATCATACCTTGTCCTTTCTTCACAAGTATGTATTTCATTGTGGGTGAAATTCTGGGAATAAATGAAGGAATACTTGTAATTTCACGCATTCCGTTGTACGTTTCCATGAGTATAAGTCGTGCAACAGTGTAATTTTTGTAACAGACAAATTATATTTCCCCTTGTCTGAAGCATTACCGTAATTTTTATTGCTTCCTTTTCGCTTGATTATTCTTCATCTTCACTTGAAGTGTGTCTTGCAAGATGTGAAATCGGATCGAATTGTCACGGTATAACCACCATTTTAGAAACCATCTGTTTTTGCTTCAGAATCCAGGAGCACTGTAACGTTGTGAGGTAAAATCCAAGAGGAATTCATTAGCGCCAGGCACATATGACGCCATGTCACGTGATACCACGCCGGTCTTTTGAGCTTACAGTGACTCGAGTTCCCTTTGTGTCACAAGAAAGTAAAACGCCACAGATAAAATAACAAAACACGTTGTGTGGTTGCTTCAATTCACATGTCATATTTTAAATGGCATTTGTAAAGATCAGTTGCAGAGTGGGATTTACATAATTATTCATCTAGTCAGTGGTAGATGGAGACAATATTTGTTTGTTTCTAAATACCATTGTATGACGGCAGATTGGGAAGACCAGACAATTCAGTGTTCAACGGCATAAACATCGATCCTTGCAATTGGCTATGTATGTATGTGTGTAAACTTTATTCGACGAGAACGGAAGCTAAACCTAAATCTTCAATTACTTGACCCAGATATATGTGGGTATAACATGGGAGGATTAATGACCGCTGCAACCTGATGCAGCTGTGTGTAGCACTAATCTGTCTTCATCAGATATTGGATCTCTAGATGGTAGACCTACGAATATGTTCAGATCGCCTGGTGACATCCTGGGTAAGTGACTCTGTCCAAGCGTCCATCGGTCAACCCTGCGGAGCATCTGTATCTTATTTGCGAGATGCATTTGTAGAATCAGCTGGCAGTTCTGGTTGCTTATACGAAAACATTGCAATACTGGTTTGAAGGCAAAACAGTTAGTTGTGTTGGAGCAATACAGACCCATCCATGTTTTAGACTGGGGTAGGTTCAATTTTTGTTTATACTTTGAATTTTATTTATACTTTGAATTTAACCCAGTTTTTTGCAACAACTGTTGAACTGTTTTTCCCTCAAGATTATGGATGTCATATTTTACTTCCTTGATCAAATCCAAAATCATGTTGTAAAAGGATAATTTTATTCTGGGTTGCGTTTTTTTTATTGCTGGCCAAAATATTATGTACAATCTTGATTCATGGATAACTGCTACAATTAATTAACCCGAATGTCTTACAAACGTTCAAACGGTTGTTGTTTGGGACTGTCTTTTCTGCTGAATCCTTTTTCTTAAACAGTGCTTAATAGCATGAATATCTGCTGTTGTTCTATCAATCTGAAGTTGAAGATACGCTACTTTTATTTAACCTGAATGTCACACATTTATTGTTCAAAAGAGTGCAGTACTGATGCACATATATTTGGATCCTTGTCCGCGTGTTTTTAAACACCACATACTAAATAACATAGTTTGCTGTACATGATTCGTTAGTGATCTGGCCAGCTATTCTCGAAACATTCCTAGCCTTACGAACTTCATAAGCCCATTCTCAACACACTGGCTGCGATCAAAATCACGAATCCTTAGGGCTACGAACGTTTCGAGAATAAGAGCCCTGTTCATGTTTTGTAGAGGGCTCTACAGTAATATTTATTAACTTGATTGGGACGTGGTTTACAAACGCGAATACTTGTTTTTTCAAATTGTGGCTAAATTTCATCACCATCGCCATTGCATGGTATAAATGCAATGTTAGGGTACATGGAGATTGCAAAGGCACTAAAAGTCCCCATGGTCCCTAGGATGGTGATCTTCCTTCAGTTGCTGGCGATCTATCGTTCGATTTTATATTCCTGTTTTGAAATGATTTAGCATTTTACACTGAATTCAAACTAGTTTTAATTAATTTTGTGATAATCTAGTCCAATATTTCATTCGCTGAAATGCTTTCAAAGAAGCATTAATGTATCTATTCTTAGTACATAACTTTTGGTCGTCATGATGTGGCTGAAATATTGCCAATGTGACGTTAAATATTAACTCACTCACTCAAAACATACAGCAAGATATATCATGTTCTAGAAGGTCACGATGAAGGTCCCACTGAAACAACGAGTTTTATTGATTCTGGTTCTTTGCTCTTCACTATGGCTTGTGACTCGGCACTGCAGCAGAATGGCCATTTATGGCATTAAGAACATCATGTCTTCACATGGCTACCTTTCTGAAGCCAAGGATGTAGACCATAAGTCAGAGAAGCGTGGCATTCGATGCGTGGGAGAACTGTCACACACGGCAGAGGATCTATTCTGTATGGTAAGTGAAGAGTTAGCTTCCTCTGTTGGGAAAGTGAGTCAGTGAGGTGGGAGCTTATGCCGGTTTTTTCCATTATCACACTAGAAATGGGCGTATCACATTGTACTCATGCCTGCAATCGAACCCAGATTTCAGGCATTCGGACTGAATTTCTATGACCCTTAAGGTACTGATTTACATTTCAAGAAGTGCGTCGAGGCAGTCCATTAGGAGTCTTTGGTCGTCACACCGATTTCCCGAGTTCGATTCCCCAGATGGGTACAATGTATAAAGCCCATGTCCCATGTCCCCACCCCATGATATTGCTCGTATATAGTTAAAACCGGCGTATAACTAAAATCACCCCATTAAAGGCATTAAACACCCATACTGTCCTCTCATCCAATAATGTGTACCCAGACACACTTCACAGACGCTCTACCTGACTGAAATAGCTAAATTAACAAAGTATGTAAAGACTTAGCCTTACTTCTATGATCGAAAGGTACAGATTTACTTTCCAAAAGGTGCGCTCAGGTTGCCCAGTAACAGTGTTTGGTGGTCACACCGATGGCCCGAGTTCGATTCCCTACATGGGTACGATGTATAAAGCCAATTTTCCGTGTCCTCTTGATATTGCTCGTATATTGCTAAACCTAAAACTCACTTACTTAAGGCTATTATGCTGTTCACTCATGAAATAATATGTACCCAGACACACAAATTAGACACCCTTTATCTGACTGAATTACTTAAAGATTTAACAATTACTTCTCTTGAAGATAAAGACATGAAAAGGAGCGCTGGTTAATATATTATAATCTTTGGTTTCCAAAACCATGTCTGCACTCACAAAAGGAGTTTGAGACGATAAGTGTTTGATAGAATTATATTTTATACACACAGGCCATCACAAACAGGTAACTGGCAACCGAGTTATATATACATGTCCATTCGCTTCATCAGTTTACTTGTCGTTTGTGTGTGAAGTCATGATTTGGGACACAAACGATTTTAGCAAATCGCACCATGTGAAAAATATCAATGTTGTGTTTCATATAACAGGACAGACCCAAATATCTTCCCAACTTTAAAAACCCGTGCTGGTACGCAAAAGAGAGAGGGACGTTTCGTCTCAAGTGTGTCCCATACTACCATCTTCTTGGCGTGTGCAAATCAGGGACAACCGACCTCTCCTATCGCATAAGGGCCCATGAAGACGTCCTCCCATGCAACGATTGTTTTGGGGAGAAGGAAACGTTCTACTGGAGCCGTACAAGATATGGTAATGTCATTGTATGAACACTACCGTAGATACAAAGGACTGGCCAGATAGGTTTACGGACTTTCAGAGAGGTATGGTGCATGCAAAGTGATACTTGCGCCTTCGCGGATTGTTTGTTAAAACGTAGATATATATCTCAGGTGGCTGTATTGTCAATGCTAAAAGGGTCACAGTTAGCATGACTCGATTTGATAATACTGTAGCAAATAAGTAAAAATAACTTTACCAGACATGAGAAATTTGTGTTCCGAGAACAGCCTCCGACTATATTTATACACCAAAGAGCACATGGAAACAAGTATCACAACACCCGGTATTTTTCAAAGTATCAGTGTATTACCATAGCATAGGACATTTGTGTGTTCGTCATTTTTATGGAGATGTACAAAATCAACACCCTATCTCCAAGTTAATGAGTGCTAAAATGATAACACTCTTACCTCATCAGAACTTAAGAAATAATCTAATTGCTAAATAGAAAAATAGAACCACGGATTAAGATAAGGGGCTACTTTCACGAAGCAGCCTTTACTACAGTTAATCTTAACGCCCATGCTTTATCATTGCACTACGGTTACTTTAGTCACTAACGATCACCTTACTGCTATGCGAAAGGGGATCCTGAAGTCCGTTCCACAAAGCCCTCTTACCGGTACGGCCTCGTAAAGCAGGTCGTAGACTACCTTTTATCTTTATACCCCGTTTCACAAAGACCCAGACTGACCTGTCGTAAATGCTTTAGGAGGTTGTAAACACTACAAAGGTGGCGTCAACGATTGTGGTACTGCAACTGATTAAAGAAACACTCTGGATGACGTTGAATTAATGTTGAGATACAGATACCCTAGGCATATTTTTTTTCTGTGCAGAAGGTTAGAGCCAGTTCTTGAACAAATCTACATGACGTTCACATGCTATTACGACTTCCAAGGAAGTGTTGTGTACACTGAGGTATTTGGCAAAATGGGTTTTCCTCAATGAAATCAAGGATCTCTGTAGAGCTTCCCGAGCTTTCGTGTCAAGGGTTTCCTTGTGTAATAGGATGTGTCGATGGCACATACAGGAGGATGAAGTGGCGTATATAAACCACTTCATTCATATCATTCTTTGATCCTCACTTTCCCACTCACGGAACAATGGAAATACTAGTTACTCTAAAACTTGAGAATATATATCATGAACCAGTGGGGCACATCATATTACCTTCACAGGCATGACTCACTTTTGACTTGTTCATTCATAAATGTGCATGAATTGTTGCTCCTAAAACAATTAGTAATAATTGTTTCAGGTTCATCATAAATATTTACATAAAATGATAACTTGAAACTAAAAATCGCCTTGATTTCTTCCATGATTTCAGCGAACTGTTGTTTTGAATAAGGGGTGAAGCAATCAATATCTGAAGAAGCAATTTAGAATTAAACAACGAATTTGCAATTTAACTATCTGAATGCACATACATGAAATTATATATTGAAATAATTAATGTTAGAATACATTTAATAGGTTATTCTTTGACTAAAACTATGTTTCAAAATGACTGACTCACTCTACTCTTTCCAATAAGTGTATGAATGTTGTATCCTTTAATGATTTTTTTGATGAGTTGTTCATTACCATCACTGTCTTTGCTGCAGCCAGGTGTTGCTTCTCGTCAATTGCTGATGCAGCAAAGGAGCTATTCTAAAATGAACTACTCTTCTTTTCTACAAAATAAGGGCAAAATATTCCCATCATTTTGTCGCTGTCCGTCAAAGCTGAGCTGAATGTCTAAGTGACAAGAAGAACCAGTTTTTCATTTTGAGAAACTCATCATTGTGGTAATGATCAGTTTCCTATCATTCTACAATATGTAACCCTATTTGACATCTCGCTATGAACAGACTTATGCATGTATCCAGAATTAATTCACGTACGCCGATGACTAAGAACATTATCCAGTAAAGCAAAGACTAAGTTTCTAATCCAGCATTCACCATCTTAAAGACAACAAGCTCTTTTAGTGTGAGCTTGCTCCTAAAGCAGCACTCTGTGACACCACTTCTTATTCCATACTCTGATTATAAAGATGTCATGAGATCTTATATTCGTGATCTGATGCACAAGAAGTGCCAGATATCCAAGTAGCTATGAACACATTGCCCGAAAAAAAACCCTATATTGGTTATGCTTACTTGGGTTGTCAATCCAGATATGAAGAGGTCATCATGCGACGATGTCGCATTGACCATATAAGATATACCAAGGAATATTTATTGAAAGGAGAAGATCCTCCATTTTGTATCCCTTATGGTGAAAGAATCACGGTCAAGCATGTCTTCGTTGATTGTGTTGAACATTCCATCACAAGGAGATGTGCTGTCTATAGCCTATATTTATACTGTCATCTCCGCATTTGAAATACACCTTTAGAGATATATGCCAGTTTTACTTCTAAATTACTGTGATATTCCAGTTGGTTTTACTGTTCTTAGTTGACAGTTTTTTTTCGAATTTATGTGTATGTATGGTGAATTTACAACTTGTTTTAGTCACGATATGGTTGACATATTGCTGCTATGTCTTTAAATATCAACTCATTCACTCACTTATATATGTTTTCAGAATATACTCACTGCGTGTTTCCTTGCCACCCTGAATCCGATCGATAAGGCAGGATAGGATCAACTGCAGAACCTGTAACAAAATCATGATGTTCTTTAAACAGAGGTTTATGTCGTAATATATAGCTGTTTTATATATATGGTTCCGATAATCATGAAAGTTCCTGTGCAGTCTCGCTTTATGCGCCATTATGCGATGATGTCCCATTAGCCACAGCAGGTATACTCGTGAGTATTTGTTAAAAGGCGATGATCCTCCATTCTGTATCCCTTGTGTTGAAAGAATGACAGTCAAGCTTGACTCCATTGCTTTTTCCGTCACAAGGGGCAAATATTTCATTGTCAAAACAATGAAGGCTCATATACGAGTATACGGTAAATTATAATATAATGCTTGGTTTTTAAACTGATTAACGTCATCTTATCAATGGTGTTATAAATTAGCATTTGCCATTGTTAGTGGCTATGTCCTCAAAGGGGGTTAAAGTATCGTAAAATTAGTGTCCCTCTACGTAAGTCCAACGTAAACATGCTTTAAAACGTAGCATTTTTGTTAGTTTAAACATATAGATAGTCTAACTGTTTTACTACTCTTTGATCACAATTCTTTTAATATACATTCTAAGATGCTTCGGTGAAAGATCAAAGGCGCCGACAATACTTTATCAGACGATAATGTGCACTTTTTGCATTACGTCACAATGTGTTGACGTCGTTGCGCCATTCCAGTCTGCCCCCTCGTAATCGAACTTGTTTACGTCACAATGTAACCGACGTCACAATGGATGTCAGATGTCATCGCCTGGTACAGCCTCCCACAGAAAACTGCTTTGTCGCATCCCGTTTCTTGCTTTGCAGTTGCAACAAACAGCTAACATCACCGGTGGAAACATTACGTTTATGTTTTACGAAGGATAAAATGTCTCATAGTTCGACTCGAAACTTTAAAGTGACACGGTCATGTTTGCAATGTTTTCTTCAGCTGAATATACTGATCTAAACTTTCGTTGGTAGCAGAAATGAGACGGTCATATTGCCTTGTATGGTTTAAGAGAATCACAGATGTAATTAAAATGATCTAGAGAAGATATTTAAACCGAATATAAACCTTCACCAAACTGTTCATCACTTGTTTTTCTAGTAACGTTTGTCTTAACGTAGGGGGCTGACACGTCAAAAGAACAGTGCGTCAGTTCGCCTTGTGCGAGGATTCTTAATTTAGGTCACAGACACCGTCGTTTGTTTTCTGCCATAGATTAATCGAAATTAGGCTTAGAAATTATTAAATACGGCATCTTAATTCTTTATGATCTCCAAATTTGCTCTCGTCACGATATTATTATTATTATAAGTGTTCTTGTATAGCGCACAAATCAAACTGCAAGGCAATTTCTCTAGGCGCTAGGTATTTTCCCCTCGATCACCGGATGTGAATCTCAACAGCACATCGTATTTCAATCTCAACTCCCTGGGGAGTATACAACTCATTGCTGCCACTAGGCGCACCGAGTTTATTGTGGCTCTCTCATCCTAACGAGGTACCCAATTGACAGCTGGGTGGACTGGGACACATAGTCACAGCACTTTGTCCAAGTTTACTGCACGTTGCTGTACCCGCAACTAGGTGTATGCACGTGTTCATGTGGCCACCATCTGGTCATATACCAACGGATTCGTGGGTTCTTTTAAGTGCACAGGGTTGTGTACTGTACACTAGGGGTTGTGACATCACTGAAAGAGTCTGCACACAAAGTTGACTCCAAGGTTTTTACACCCGGTGACAGGTGGGCTCGATCCCGAAACCGAAACCTCGCTGGATCACTAGCCTGGCGCCTTAGCCAGCTCGCCCACCATGCCCCCATATGGCTGATATGGCTGAAATATTGCAGATGTGACGTTATTAACGCATTCATTCACTTAACCATTTGAAATTGTACGTCATTATACTTACCTTGGCATGGATTTGCACTGCAATAGGAGATTTAATTTCGCAATGAATGATTTACTATTTTGCCTTAAGAAAGGCATGAAGTACCTCTTACACAATGTTCGACGTAGATTTAGGACCCCTGCATGGATACCATTTTTGTAAAACGGTCGTAAAGTAGGTCTGAAGAGGGTCGTAGATAAGGTCGTATGAGCTACACCCTCCTACATTTAGGAGGCTTTTGTGAATCGCAGTCAAGGACTCTTGTCGTCGCCTGTTGACAGGAGAAAATGGCATGTACATGATGAGGCTATGCATTGTCATCCCTGAAGACGGGCCTTGTATTCAGAAGATGGACACCCAAATAAGGTACAACAACCCTGTCTCAGGTGTTAGTTATGTACCGTTGTACCTTTGTCCATATATATTTCGTCGAGGTCAAGTTTATAGTACATCTTTAATGAATCCCCGCCAAGTGGCACTTGTTCAAGAATATTCCGCTGAGCACATATATTCTAACAAGAGGTCGACCATTAGTAATGACCAAACTCCAGTGACGTCCTGCTGCAATGTGCCCTGAGGATAACAATGGTATTCTCATAGGTCGTACCTTCCACTTTATCGGCTGATGTTACGCGATTTCGGACTGTTCCGTTGGACTTAGAACACTACGGAGGCAACTCTTTCTAAACACAGAAAAAAACCCCTATATTTCTGGGAAAGGTTGTTATTTCTCCTGAACGCCTGATAGTTTAAAATGTCATTAGTCTGCTGATGTTTTTGGGCCCATCGGCTGATAGTCGATGGAAAAAAAGCAACAGCTCTTGCAAGGGCGCCGTGTAAAATGCCAGTATTCAGAAGAGTAAATAAATGGGCCACTTTGATTAAATGTTACCTGCGTGGGCTCCTTCTTTATTCATAAACAGTGAAATCAATTGATTTTCCAGTTCACAAAGGTGTTTACTGAAACGTGATATTTGCAAATGATGGGTTTGTGCATTGCACGCGATGCTCGAAGATCGTGAAATCAATTTATAGTGCCCCCAATGGTTTAAAAGAACTGCAGACATAATTATGAATATATAGGGCTACACATTCACAGATGTTGCGTTACTCTTTTAAATGTGAATCGCCAAATGTTATTACAAAAGATCAACTAGAAAACTAGTGTCAAAACGTCAGTCTGAATTGGACAGACACCAGTAAGCAGAGTACAACAAGAAATTTGTGGTTCTGTTGGAATCTGCATGCTATAGTTCACTGCAGCGGAAACATATAACTGTTTAGTGATGGGAAAAATTATTAAGATTTATGCAACTAATTCTTTTCAATGACACTTTTACAGGCTATACTAATAGTATGGGACATAGGACAACGTGCAACTTCAGCTGCTTTCAAGATCAGTTTGCTGTGGGCAGGTCATGGATAGAAGCAACGACTACAGAAGGAGGCTACCACTACATGATCACAGGTAGTCTGCGTGTTGAATATACATGGTATAAATCATTGGACAGTTTAAAAAATCGCCTAAATCAGAGTTTTCCAGGAATGCAAACTACTGTCTGCAAATCCCATTCCCATCGACTTTGTAGGCTGATTGATTTTTGTTTAACGCTTTACTCAGACATATTCCAATTACATGTACATGGCGAAACTAGAGTCTGGATCAGACAGCGGTCAATAACATGAGCAATATATACAACTGGGATACGATGACATGTGGCAAGCAAGTCACCGTCTCCGATCACCCGATCCCGTTCGTCAACAAGCATGTTTTTATGAAGGTGTTACGGTTAAACATATGCCGTGACAAAAGATGCGAGAAATCCCCTCAGAACCGGCAAAATATATAACACTGAGAAGTTTGAAATTTTCAATAATGTGTATTCAGCAAAACAATACCAAGATACAAAAAATCAGAAGAGAGGTTTCATGTACAATGCAAATGAATCATTTCTAAAATAATGGGTCCCAAATATAATGTATCCGTATCCGAAACACGGCAATTAGCCTTCATATATACATTCAGTGATCAATTCCTGAAGGTTCGAGCGCTTACGCCGTGCAATCTTCTCGACAAGCCTCCCGGAAGTCCAACGTCAATCAAAACACAGTTAAAGGGATGTAATTCTAAATCACTTCCTGAAAGCCTGCTGACAAAACACTGAAAGTACTGACCATTTATGATACGGAATGTGACCCATAATAATTATCATTCAAAACACTAAACGTTGTGACCCAATAATAACTATTACCCATTTAATAATGCAATATACAGAACATCCACTCTCCTAACAAATGTAAATTCTAACTTGTATCTTCCCACTTATAATTTCCACTAGCTCTGATTCTGTGACTATTAAATATGTGAGTTAGAATTGGTCTTCAGCAAATCATGCTTGCCGTTGGCCTATGATCAGAATGTGGCTGATCTGATGGATTATTGGATGGCGAGATACATGGATGGATTTGATTGAGTGTGTGAGTGGCACATGTACATGCATGCAATGTTCACTTGCAAGTTCATCGTCATAAAACGGCCATTGAAACGTCACTATGAACAAAAACAAAAACTTTTGTGATTTTTAACTGAAATACCCAATATAGCGTCGTTAAAACATGCTCATTCACTCATAGTGTCGTTTTTCTAGGTGACGCATCTCCATCAGATTTTAGTGACTTCCGAGCTTGGCCCAAAATACCCCAAAATGCAGGTTTAGAAAAACCGGTGGTTTTGACACCCCATCTTATGAGACACGTGTATACAGATCCAAAGTTCATCCTCATCTTAAGAAATCCAACTGACAGGTGGGTGCTTGTTTAATGTTTCAAACTTTCGCGTTTTCTACTGCAACCCTGTGCTATCGTTCTCACAACACACATGGTAAATGGAATGGCTTAATGAACGTGTTTTGTGCTTCATGGTTTCTCTTTTCTGCAACAGCCGTACAGGTGGCAAATGAATTAATAAACAATGTTAACTAATACACCAGGGGTAGCCAAGTGCTTGTTAATTATATAAGACAGGAGCACCTCTCAGTTTTCTTGAGCAAGGAGTTGTATTGACAGGTAGGGGAAAGATAGGCCAATACATACTTAGGGGTGGAGGTTAGATACAAACTATACAAGGAACACATTTTGAGTGGAATACAAAAGTAAACTTCTGAGCTGAAGGCTCGTAAGATATACAAAGTCTATACATAGGTTGTGAGTGTCCTTCAATATTGGCCGTTGGCCCATACTTGACGAAAAACTGAAATTCAGAAAGCTGACGTCCTCACACGAAGCATTGTGCTGGACAATAGAGCCCTACGACTTCTCTCTTCTCTTCTGGTGTTCGTGGTTTGGGTAACATTCATGACAGAATACTTTGTGAACATATCACGTTGTGATGGTTTTCTTGTGAAGTATTGCTTGCGTCCGAGTGCTTTAACGATATATTACTTCATGGCTAAAGTGTGCTTTATTACACTATGTATGGTGGTAGAACGAACTGTATTTCTTTTCTAAGATGCCGTATTTAATAATGTCTAAGCCTAATTTCGTTTAATCTGTGGCAGAAAACAAACGATGGTGTCTGTGGCCTAAATTAAGAATCCTCGGACAGTGCTAACTGACGCGCTGTTCTTTTGACGTGTCAGCCCTATACGTTAAGACAAACGTTACTAGAAAAACAAATGATGAAGAGTTTGATGACGCTTTATGTTCGGGTTAAATATCTTCTCTAGATCATTTTAATTACATCTGTGATTCTCTTAAACCATACAAGGCAATATGACCGTCTCATTTCTGCTACCAACGAAAGTTTAGATCAGTATATTTAGTTGAAGCTGACTAGTCATGCGACATTCCACGATTGCATTGTGGTAATGTAAACATTGCCAACATTACCGTGTCTCTGTAAAATTTTGAGTCGAACTATGAGACATTTTAACCTTCGTAAAACATAAACGTAATGTTTCCCTCGGTGGTGTTAGCTGTGTGATGCAACTGCAAACCAAGAAACCTGGTGCGACGAAGCAGCTTACTGTGGGAGGTTGTACCAGGCGATGGCAACTGACATCCATCGTGACGTCGGTTACATTGTGACGTAATGCAAACAAGTTTGATTACGAGGGGACATACTGGAATGGCGCAGTGCCGTCAACACATTGTGACGTAATGCAAAAAGTGCACATTATCGTCTGATAAAGTATTGTCGGCGCCTTTGATCTTTCACCGAATTATCTTAGAAAATGTATTATTGCTATCTCTTGGTATTGCCAGATTTGTTCACACGTATCAGGATGGGTGAGAGGTACCGAGGAATTAAACAGACGTTAACCCAACGTTGGGCCAACGTTTCTTTGTCGATGTTGGGCCAACAATGTCAGCCAACGTTGTCCCGAAGGTCACAATTACGTTGGGCCAACGTCATAATGCTATCTGGGAATATACTGACCGCAGGCCTCCGTAATACCATTATGTTTGCAGGTTATATTCTGACTACGTAATGAGGAGTGGAGGTTCAGCTGCCGATTTCCATAAGGCTGTGAGTGAAGATATCCAGATTGAGCAGAACTGCATGAAAAACCACACTGTGGAGCAATGTCTGTACAGCCTAGATATAGCACGAAGACTTCGGGTAGGATGTATTTTGTGACTAGTGACAACGTCCGAAATATCCCCATCACTTCTTTAATTTTTAAACGCAAGTTTCCCACAGAAATGTCAAAGGGTCTGTTTCAACCTAAAGTACCTGGTACTTGTGCATTAATCTTATCCAAATCTAATATTAGAGGCGAAATTATTTTACTCATTAAGGGGGCCTTAACACGTGGAGACCCGTGAAGGTCCCGGGGTAGAATAGGCCTTCAGCAACCCATGCTTGCCATAAAAGGCGACTATGCTTGTCGTAAGAGGCGACTAACGGGATTGGGTGGTCAGGCTCGCTGACTTGGTTGACACATGTCATCGGTTCCCGATTGCGCAGATCGATGCTCGTGCTGTTGACCACTGGATTGTCTGGTCCAGACTCGATTATTTACAGACCGCCGCCATATGGCTGGAATACTGCTGAGTGCGACGTAAAACTAAACTCACTCACTCACTCACTTAACACGTGGACCAGTCACCTTTGAATGGATATTAACTCCATCCCAAATTGTAATTGGGAGAATGGGGCTTTAGGAAGACTGCATTATGCTGACAAGACTGACAAGTGCACGGTGATTCTTTTCTCGGGGCATTCTTTTCTCGGATATGAGCAGATAGTGTGTCGCCGATTTAGGCAGAGTCAGAGTTTGCCATAGGCATGTGGAAGCTATTGTGATGAATATGTAATAGTGCAAGTCTCGTTGTACGGGATGCTACAAATGTCATATCGCTGACCATCTGGTGTTCAAGCACCAGGGTCAATGAAAAGGCAATGGTGTAGCCAGTAACTTCGTCTACCACATGACAGCTGAACCATGTAATTGACAGCTCCCACCATATATCAAACGCCATAGAAAGCACGTTGGACGAGGTTGCAAGGCAGCCAGATTGCGTTCGACCATGGCCAACAATTACGGATTGCCTCCATCAACCGACTAATTTTCTCCATGCACAGAAGATGGTATTTCTTGTGTCCACTGTTACTGATTGTTTTAGCTGACGTTGAATTCTCGTGATCCCATCTCTTTTGCTGATTTTCTTACTGACAGCTCTTGTCACCATACTTGGACATGCGATAGTACATTGTCAAGTTTAATGTTAATTACACTTCTAAACTTGTGTGTTCATCTGTTGGAACTCTTTCTTCAGTTTATAAACTTACCGGAGCAACCTTAGAAATAACAGTATGTTTCCTCAGAAAGCATAATTTTATACTTTTCTTTCACAGACACGTATTTTCTTAGGGTGTTATTCAGTGTTCATGCGAGAATGGCTGAAGGTTTTTCCCAGAGAGCAATTTCTCATACTGCGAACTGAGGACCATGATCAAGATCCAAAAGCTCAGCTATCAAAAGTGTTCAACTATCTGAATCTGAGTGAGTTCCTTTTTGTTCCCGTTCCACCAGTATGTTTTCAAGTTGTAACCCTGAGAATCAGAGCTCAGTGCTGTGAAGGAAAGGATATCACAATTCTCATTTTATGGACAAGAGACATCAAAATATCAGATCAACAACTACTTCACTGTCGAGGTTCTTGAGAGGCATTTAGAAGCCTGTATTCTAATATAGGACAAAATGTTATGTATGTCCACTTCTTCTTTATTGTTTTCACGACGTGTCTGGTCTAGCCCTTGTCCCATCGTCACCCATTCGTCATATATTACTTTACTGTCATGCACATATTCCCACTTGAGGTCACCTCATTCAAAGAGGCATTGTATTTCAGATTATACCGAAGAGTGGATTACTTCTATTGCCAACGTGCCTCATCAACGGGTCAGTCAGAAGAAGATACTTAAGGTACCTATGCTTGAAAAGACCCGTGTCTTGCTGGACAGTTTTTACAGCAGATACAAGAAGGATTTGGCTGATATACTACAGGACAAGAGATTTCTGTGGCTGACATAACTTGAATTCGGTTATGATACCCTAAACAGAAAAGATCATATGAATATGCATTCCAAAGAACACGCTTTTATTTGAGATTTTACGTCTGCTTCATCCATTACATAAATATGTACATGTCATTGTGCTTTTATCATCGTTACTGGTTTTCGTTACACCTTCTAAATACCTCTTGTTCGGCACGATTCTTTATAACGATCTCAAAATTCTAAAAAATCCCCTTTGTTTTTAGCCATTCTTTCCAAACTGGAAATATCCTCATCAGATAGGGGCTTACGTGAAGAGCCACCTTCTCGGAGTGGGTGCTGGGAAACTCTTCAACCCCCGAGTGGATCCAGGGACAACTCGGTCCACACCACCCCATAGCTGGTCGCAAGGAGCGACAGATTTGGGCAACCTGTTTGTCGTGGGTTGCGGCCCTGTGTCGGTGGAGAACGGGAATCTTGGTTGCTTGGACCAACATCACTTTGCCCCTTAGGTCACCTAGACGGGTGGTAGAATGAATCAGTTGACTGATCATGCCAGACCCAGCGCTTTTATGTAACTGCACAAAATTTGATTTGGAATTGTTTACATTTTGGTCTATGCACCTTTGTTCATAGAAGAGCATTTGACTTTGGAATATGTTTATTATCAACTTAGTCTACAGTTTTATGCTCTGAAGGCAAAGGCTCTTGGAAGAATCAGTCTTTTAGTTTTTCTGCATTCGAGTTGACACAGACCCTGATGTTAATGACCAAAGACCGTCCAGATCCACTGGCCACGTTTAAGAGTGATGTAGAGTGTGGAACCCGTTAAAGCAGGACCCTTTTGCCAAACGAGATATTGCAGGAGGCGTTTATACCGTTAAACGTTACCGGACAACAAATTTATAAAGGCATAAGTAAACCTAAACTTGATTTTTTCCTAAAACAAATTGGCAGAGCTTGAGGACATGGACGTGTCCGAAAATGCCCACTCTAGGCCACAAACCTTGTCGTTCTTCAAAATCGTGCGACCTACATTCCCAGTAGTTCTCCCCAATAACATCATACCGTAGAATTAAACATGATTAAGGCATAATTACAATGAATTACAGTTATTAGTCCAGGCGTGTACGCCGTCAGCAATCTGTTTGCAGAGACATATTTACAGCAGGCAGATCATTTAGATCTATTTCAATAATTATCATTATTTCTCAACTCTGGGTGTCAGGGACTCTGGAGCATCTTCAACCCTAGTCAAACAGAATGTTATCCACAGCCCTCTTACGGTTGCTTCTAATCTTTACGTAGTTGCAGTGCGACTCACTTTACACGCTCCGTTTACATTTATGCTCTTTGGTTGAAGACGGTGAGATATACGTTCAGAAGACTGATCTTCAAGCTCTTCATGTCCAGCTACCCAAGTCCTGTATTATTATGGAGGCCACAACCCACTTTGGGATGGTACAACTACTAAGCTAAAGGCAAACAGTTCGAAGACTTCTTTTCAGATTATGATTCATGCGTATATAATGACACCTATTTACATCCTGGCATAGGAAGTTATTCTGCACTAGATGTATCAATCATGGATTCAAACCTACTGAATAAATTTGAATGGTCTGTTCATGATGACCTCAGCGGAAGTGACTATTTTGTTCCAATTCCTATGAACCCATCTGACATTACCCCATTTTCAAGATGCAATTTTAAAAAGGCTAAATGTTTTTTGTATCAATCTCAGTGAATGAGTGAGTTTAGTTTTACGTCGCACTCAGCAATGTTCCAGCTATATGGCGGCGGTCTGTAAAATAATCGAGTCTGGACCAGACAATCCAGTGATCAACAACATGAGCATCCATCTGCGCAATTGGGAACCGATGACATGTGTCTGCGAGTCTGACCACCCGGTCCCGTTAGTCGCCTCTTACGACAAGCATAGTCGCCTTTTATGGCAAGCATGGGTTGCTGGAGGCCTATTCTACTCTGGATCTTCACCGGGCAGTATGTACGGTAACGTAACATCTTGTGTTATGGCTGACAATTTAACTTCCAATTTCGTTTTTAGTTATTTTGGTGTCCGACAAGGAGGACATTTCTCGCCATTATTATTTTCGATTATTTTCTCAATGCCTTGGATGTTTTTCTTGAGAGCGAAGCCTGTAAGGGCGTTCACGTCAATTGCGTGTGTAAGTTTGTGTACATGTATGCCAAATACATCATTTTATTATGTGCAGATGGTACTTCTTATCGAAACCCAGAAACAACTTCAGAATAAGCTATTAAAGATAATTTTATACAGAAATGGAGGAAAGATTTTCTTGAAAGTTCAAATAGTAATTATTATACTATATCTTAACTGTTCAAAGGTCTGGCACCGTTTGAAAAATACCTTCTATTACCTGTATACGTCTCTCAGCCCATTATGTTATTTCGGATATCGAACCCATTATCTGTCAACAGAGACAGGTCGCTAGAGAAATATACGAGGAATAAACAGAAATTGTAATCTTTGTAATTCACCGGCGATAGACAACCAGTTCCACCATCTATTTCAATGTTCGTTTTTTGAAAGTATAAAATCCCAGTATATCTTTACATGTTTCAGCAAATGGCCGAATCTCGCATAATTGAAACTACTGTTTACCTTAGATAGAATTTCAAGATTTATAAGAACTATCAGTAACACAATAAAAAAGATAAACGAACTAATCTATTCACTTTTACCAAGTGATCATAATAATTTGTCATTTATATTTTGACTTTATTTGTACTGTTAGGGTACCACCAATGGTCGTTTGTCATAATGAAATTTTGAATTGAACTGAATTGTCTGTTTTAGCAACAGGAAACTGCCATGAGCGGAAACCCACATGATTCTAACATCACCCAGTTTCGTGTAGGTTTCCGGAAATCTGAAAAAAACTTGTTTTTTTCGCTTTGTGACTAGTATATTAAAACATTTTCTTAAGTTAGAGTGAGTGAGTTCATATTTAACGTCACATCGGCAATATTTCAGCCATATCGTGACGAGAACATTTAACACTAAAATTGAATTTATGTATACTATAAAAAACCTGTCGACGATGGACAGTAGAAACACTAGAATATCACAGATATGAATGTAAAACCAGCAAGAAAAACTAAAACATTGTAATTAAAGAAGACGATACATTATAAAACACGGGCTATACGTCGCAAACAACCGAAGGTAGATCACCATACTACGGACCATGGGGACACTACATAAAAAACCGCAGTGAAGTGTGAGTACTATTCATTGTTGTCTTCAAGCGGCAATCACCGTGTCAAGCATAAATACGTGTCAATAAGAGTGAGTGAGTTAATATTTAAAGTCACACCGGCAATATCTCAGCCTTATAGTGACGAGAACGTTTAATACTGAAATGAAATATATGGATACTATAAAACCTGTCAACGAGGGACAGTAATACAACTAGAATATCACAAATGGGATTAAAACTAGTGTGGAAAGTTAAAACTAATATCACTATTCGGACAATACAACATAAAATCAGGTTATAGATTGCCAACAACTGAAGGTAGATCACCATACTAGGGGCCATGGGGACTTACAGTACCTTTGCTACCTGCATGGACCCTAGTTGGATTTACATCATCCCCTCAGCTGTTAGCAATTTAGTCATATCTAACCAAAAATTAAAAATACCCATATACTACGATTAAAATAGTGGAAGTCTAAACGTACATGAAATGTTTTTGGGCTTACGTACCCTCTCAGGAGGACAATAATTTTACGGTACGTCAACCCCCTTTGAGGGTACAGCCACTAACAATTCAAGTTACTAATCTAAACTACCATGAATTAAAATGCAGCTATCTACAGAACATAATAATCAAAATGAAAATGAAATCAATTTCCTTTAAAAATCCAAGAATTAAATGAGAACTTACGGTGTTAAAAAGGTCCTTAATTGTTTTTACATTGAAATATTTATCCCTTATGATAGAGAATTCAACACAGTCAAGCAGGATATGCTTGACCGTGGTTCTCTCATCACATGGGATGCAAAACGGAGGATTCTCACATTTCAATAGGTATGAATGAGTATATCTAGTATGGCCAATACGACGTCGCCGCATAATTACCTCTTCAAATCTTGACTGATAGCCCAAGTAGGAATAACCAATATAGGGTTCTATTTCATGTAATTTATTGATGCCTACCTGGGTGTCCCACTTCTTCTGCATCAGATCACGGATATAAGATGTAATGTTAGTTTTATAATCAGTGTATGGAATAAGAAGTGGGGTTACCGATATGTTGAGTGCAGCCTTGGCAGCAAGATTCACCATTGCGTTATCGGAAATGCCCACGTGGCTGGGTAAGCAACAGAAGACGATGTCGTATTGGCCAGTAGCAAGATTATTATACAATTCAATAATTTCAAATTAAAAGTGGATGTTTACAAGACATATGTTTAATAACCTGAAGGCAAGAAAGAAAGTCTGAATAGATTCTATATTGTTTACGTTTAGGGTGTCTTTCAATATATTTAAGAGCTGTTAATATGGCGTTAGCTTCTGCTGTAAACTATTATCTGGTAATCTGGATATTGTTCTGTATCCATTGACAGTGGCACAAGCCACTGCGCCACCGTCCTTGGACCCATCTGTAAATAAGGATTTATAATTGTTATATTTATCTTTCAATTGATGATATTCTTGTTTTCCAGCTCAATCCCGGCCGAAGAAAGAAAGGGTTTAATTCTGTGCCCTAGAGATGGAACAAGAGGAGGCTTCTTGTCGTACAAATCCTCATAAAGGGGATTGAAAACACAGTTATATGCAGGGTTAGATTCATTAGCGTGTAATTTAGTAATGTATTGTAAGGACAGTTTAATACAACGTTGTGTAAGAGATGATTCATTGGCCTCAACGTAGAGACTGTCAATAGGTGAAGTTCTGAAGGAACGACGACAAAGTCTTAGACCTTGGTGATGGACAGAATCTAATAGTTTCAGGTTGCTTAGGCAGGCTCCACCATATACGATTGAGCCATAATCAAGTTTTGAGTGGATGAGTGATCTATATAAGTGAAGGAGGGTAGTCTGATCCCCTTCCCACTTTGAATTAGAAACAACCTTTAATAAATGCCTTCAAGCATTTGGCTTTTAGGGATTTAATATGGGGCAAAAAGGTCAAATGTGAATCGAAAATAACTTAACCTCCTTGACAACTATGATAGGGGTGCCACTTGGAAATAGTTCTGGGTCTTTATGAGGTTTATATTTACGGCAGAAATGTATACAATTGGTTTTTGATTTAGAAAATTTAAAGCCATTTTCAAGACACCATTTATCTATTTTGTTCAAACACAGCTGCAGTTGCCGTTCAATAGTATGCATAATTTTCCCACGACAATAAATATTAAAATCATCCACAAATATCGATCCATCAATTGAATCGTTTAAAACTTTTGATAAACTATTTATCTTTATACTAAAAAGTGTAACTGACAAACTACTGCCTTGTGGACCACCCTGATCCTGACTGTAATGATGAGACAGGGTAGAACCCACGCGGACTTGAGATTGTCTGTCATTTAAAAATGTGGCTATGAATTCAGGCAAACGACCTCGCAAACCGAAATCATGTAAATCTCTCAAAATGCCGTATTTCCAGGTTGTGTCATCTGCCTTCTCGAAATAAAAAAGATAGACACAGCGTGTTGTTTATCAATTAGTGCGTTTTTCACAAATGATTCCAAACGCTCTAGTTGATGAAATCGGTCCATAATTGGATGGAACCGTATGATCACGTCCAGGTTTAGGTATCGGTACTACTATGGCATCACGCCATGAAGGAGCAAATTTCCCGGAAGTCCAAATATCATCAAAAATTGACAAGAGCGTCTCTAAACAGGATTCTAGTAAGTGCTTCAGGAGTTGATAATGTATGTTATCAGCTCCTGTAGCAGTGTCAGGAGCGTGATCAAGAGCGGTATGGAGCTCATGAATAGAAAACGTTTCATTATAATCTTCCCCATTATCAGAATTGATATAATAGTTTTCTTTTCTTGTTGGTTTTGATACTGCTGACATTTAGGTATATAATTAGAAGAGGAAGAATGTTTAGCGAGAGTTTCGCCCAGTTCATTCGCAATATCTGATTTATCAGTAAGTAATTGATCTCCATGTTTAAGATGATGAACAGTAGATTTAGTACCTTTACCTTTAATTTTCTGGACCATGTTCCATACCTTGGACATGTGTGTCCGAGAATTTATTTTGGCTACATAATTTTGCCAAGATTGGCGTTTGTTTATACTGTTTAAAAGTATGCCGTGCTTTAACATTTAAAATTTTAAATTTATTGAAATTATGCACCATAGGATGGCGACGGAAATAATGCTCTGCTTTTTCCCTTGCCTTCCTAGCTTGTTTGCATTCATCGCTGAACCATGGTTTTCGAATATGTGGAACAGCAGAGGACTTTGGTATACATTCATCAGCTATGGAATTCAGTTCCTCAGAAAAACACAATTAATAGCATCAGGAACGTCAATAAAACGTTCGGGTTTAAGTTTTTCAGCACACAGTGTTTCATATAAAGCCCAGTTAGCCTTTTTAAAATTCGCCTTGATGATGGAGGAACATCAGTTGGAGTTACAGATTTTAGTATAGTAGGAAAATGATCATTTCCACAGAGGTCATGGTGGACTGACCGTTCTAATTCATTAAGTAGTTCTGAATTTGTGAGTGACAAGTCGAGAGCAGAATAGGTCCCTGTACCAGGGTGTAAATATGTGTTGGAACCATCATTATAAATACATAAATCATTGTCAGAACAAAAGTCCTCCAACAACTTACCTTTAGCGGTTGTAGTTACACTACCCCAGAGTGGATTGTGTCCATTTAAATCACCCATTATAATACAGGGCTTCGGGAGCTGATCATATAGAGCTTGAAGATCGGTTTTGGCAAACGCCGAAGACGGTGAAAGATAAAGAGAGCATAGTGTAAACGCTACATGTAAAGTAATTCTCACGGCAACAGCCTCCATATTAGTTATAAGTGAAACAGGGCTTTGAATAACGTTTTGTCTGACTAGAATGGATGATCCTCCAGTGGCCCTATCACTCGGAGTTGAAAAACAATGATATGCATTAAATTGACGAAGGTCAAATGTATTTGTTTGTTTTAAATATGTCTCTTGGAGACATAACGCTGAAGGTGTAAAATCTTGGACTAGTAGCTGTAATTCATATAAATTAGTCCTCAATCCTCTGCAATTCCACTGTACAATATTATTGGAATAAACTATCTTTTGGGGGGGATTTATTGGGGATCTACCCCGCACTCTTTTGGAGGGCGACAAGCTATGTGCCCTAGAATGGGCGTTTTCAGAAACGTCCATGTCTACAAGAGACACATATTTATTAAACAAGTGAATTTCATTTTGTGAACCTTTAGGAGCTCTGCCACTTTGTTGTTTTGAAGCATCAGGCTTTGGCTTCGGTTTACTTTTCACAGTTTGTTGACTATCAGCTGTCGATTGAGATTTTGAGTGTGACTGAGATGATGATGATTTGTGATCAGAAGACGACTTTGATGTACTAGGTAGTGATTCCTCAGTCTGAGATGATATGGCGGGGTACAAAAGTTGTGGAGAATCGCAATTTTTCCAAGTCAAGGTAGTCTGGCATCCTGTGGATGATTTTGTTATTTTAGAGGTAGACTCCGATGATGTTTTTGCTACTGTAGCATAACTTTCTGGAAGATCAGACCTCTTTACCAGTTTTTTGCCTCAGAAAAGGAGATATTTTGAGTAAACTTTATTCTGTTTATCTCCATTTGTTTTTTTCAAAATAGGACACTGTTTCGAAGAAGATGAATGGTCGCCTGAAATCACTGTCACAATCTTCTGTTGTGTGTGTCTTCTCACCACAGTGAGCACACACAACAGACAATGTGCAAGTATTCACGCCACGTCCATATTGTTGGCACTTAAAACACCTGAGCGGGTTGGGGATGTAGGTATCAACTTGTATGTTACAATAGCCTGCCTTCACTGATTTAGGAGCATTTGGACATTAAAAGTAATCAGATTGGATGCTTGCTGTTTCTTGCTGCACTCAACTAGTAGTGCACCCGAACGTAAGCGCCGAATGTTCTTAACATCCCCAGCAATACCTTGAATGCCCTTAGATACTGCGAAAGGGTTCAGCTTTAATGGTGTCTTGTCCGGAGTCTCAATAACAAGGAAACGTGGCCAATACTCAATCGATAGAGACGGTCTGTGGTCAGTATCAATAGGATCAATTTCCAGTGGACGTTGTTTTTTGTTTGGTACTTCATAAGCCATGGTTGGTGTCATATGGTTCATCATCCGAGCTCCCCACCCACCAAGGAGTATCACAAGGACAGGACAATGCTAAAGCAAGCGGGCCTCTAGCTTGCAGCACCATGGATACCCGGATGATATACTCCAGGAGAAGAATTATAGATAATTAAACTACCAGATTGGCCCATGAGTCTTCGCCTTCTGGCATAAGACTCTGGGCAAAGTTCATATTAGAATTCATAATCAAAAACTTACACATCACAAGTAATACCAAAGTCGAAATTCAAAACAATTCCAAATCAAATCTGTGCAATGACACATATACAGTCCATGCACAGGGCTTGGCATGACCAGCCGATTGGTTGAATCGGGCCAATTCAACCACCCGTCTAGGTGAAGTAAGGGCCGAAGTGGTGTGTTGGGCAAATGAAACGCAGTTAAAAGCCCATCTGCCCTCAACCACCAGGATCCCGTCCTCCACCGACATGGGACGCAACCCACGGCAAACAGGTGACCCAATTTAGTCGCCTCTTACGACAAGTGCTGTGAACACATTCTGTCCCATGTCCACACGGGAGAAGAGCACTTAGCGTTACCCCTCACCCACCACGAGGAGGTGGCTCTTCATGGGTGCCCTTAAGTTAGAGATACCAAACAACCTGATCACATAAGATCTTTGATTAGAACGACATCGAATACATAAGAGTCGAACATTCTTCAGGTTGGATTAATTTTAGAGAAATTTAAAAAGTTGATATCGTCTATCAGAAAAACAGGCGGACATGTTCAAACACGGGTCCAGGTAGGGTAAGAGGCATTAGCTTTACCCAGCACTCCCGAAGAGGAGGATAATCTTCACGAATCCCCAGTTTCAAGTTGCATGATACATTTGCAAGGACTTTAAATCATTAAACGTATCTTCATACAATACTGTCTTTCACTATTTCATCAGATACACATAATCTGTGAAAAGGGAACTTAAGACACTTGGGGTAGTTGATATTATAGTGATAATACATGTTTGCATCTGTTGAGGCTTTGAAACGTATTCTTGAGATGCCTCGTTGAAAGACACCTTCATGAAAATGAATATAGATTCGTACTTCGGAAATCTGTATAGTTGTCAGAGATGTACATTGTACGTGGCAACAGCAGGGGGAGATCATGACAGAACGTAACCTGATGGTCTCTACATTATTCAGATGTCGGTACCTGCAATCTGTCACCAAGGAATTGAACGGTGATTGCATTGCATTTCAAGTTGCATTTCATGAGAGCTGAGGTAAGTTCAACAGTATTGTGTTCATTGCAATATAAAGTGTACACATTGTCAAGAAGAAGGCTTCATTCCCAATGTATTTTAAAAGTTATTTGAAGGTAGTTATATACAACCTCAATGTCCATCTGTATTAAGATATGCTGGGCAATGGTTAAGAGCACAACCCCTAATCTCTGTTTCTCTGTCTTACGAAACGTTTTGCAGGGAACACTGTTTGCAAGTTAGCCTGTGTTCTGCACTGGTTCTGTCGTTTTGTGTCTGTGTAAGGCATGATTTTATCCAAATACATGTGACCCTCAAAACAAAAATTTAATGTCCACGCCAGCGCAGTGCAGCTGATTCTGAACATTGCACTTACTCTGTGTTGATTTAACTTTCCGTCCTCTTTAGCACCTCAATATATAATGGGTGAGTGAGTTAATCTGTATCTTCTCAGGCACCCGTGGCGAGCCACCTCCTCGTGGTGGGTACTGGGTAACGCCAAGAGCTCGCCGACACCCCCGTAGTGGACCCGGGGGGATATTTGGTCCACCAACCCGTTTGCCGTGGGTTGCGGCCCTGTGTCGGTGGAGGACGAGAGTCTGGGGGTTGAGGGCACTGGGGGCCTGTGACTGCGTTCCCTTTGCTCAACACACCCCTTCGACCCTTACTTCACCTAGACGGGAGGTTTAATGGGCTCGGTTCAACCAATCGGCTGGTCATGCCAAGCCCTGTGCATGGAATCTATATATATTTATCATTGCACAAGTATAATTTGAAATTGATGTAATTTTGGTCTTGGTTTTATTTTTATAAACATGTTTGATTTGAATTATGACGTTTAGAACTTTGCCTAGAGTCTTATGCCCAAAAGGCGATGGCTAATGGGCCAATCTGGTGGATCAATTATTCATAATTCTTCTGCTGGAGGATATCATCCGGGTATCCTTGGTGCTGCAGGCTGGAGGCCCGCTTGCTTTAGCATTGTCCTTGTGATACTCCGTGGTGGGTGGGGAGTTCGGATGATGAAACCTAAATAACTCACCATGGCCCACGAAACCCCCACTAAAAAGAGCAAACGTCCTCTTGAAAATGACCCTGTTGATGACCTCAGACCGTCTAAACACATTGACTACTGGCCACGTTTTACTGTCATCAAGATAATGAACCTTTAAAGTTAAACTCTTTTACGGTGTCTAAGGGTATCCAATGCATTGCCGGTGATGTAAAGAACATTAGAAAATTACGTTCTGGTGCACTGTTGATCGAGTGCGCCAAAAGGCAACAGTCAACGAACCTTTTGAACACTGATACTTTCGTTGGCACTCCGGTTACTGTCACGGCCCACAAAACACTGAACACGAGTAAGGGAATCGTACGTGATCGAGATCGCTTGCTGGCAGACATGTCTGAACTTGATATCGCTTCCGAAATGAAAGATCAGGGTGTATTATATGTCAAACGTTTCACAACCCGTAAAAACAACACAACTATTCAAACCAATACCTATCTCTTTTCATTCTCATCACCTACTGCTCCAACATCACTTAAAGCTGGATACTGTAATTTCAGTGTGGAAAAGTACATTCCGAATCCCCTTCGGGGTTTCAAATGCCAAAAGTTCGGTGTATCAGTGAAAAGACACACACAGCAGAAGATTGTGACAGTAACGTCAACAAATGCACCAACTGCTCAGGCGACCATTCCTCATTTTCAAAACAGTGTCCTATTTGGAAAGAGCAAATGGAGATAAACAGAATAAAGTTTACTCAATATATCTCCTTTTCTGAGGCAAAAAGAAACTGGTAAAGAGGTCTGATCTTCCAGAAAGTTATGCTACAGTAGCAAAAACATCATCGGAGTCTACCTCTAAAATAACAAAATCATCCACAGGCTGTCAAACTACCTTGATTTGGATAAATTGCGATTCTCCACAACCTTTGTACCCTGCCATATCATCTCAGACTGAGGAATCACTACCTAGTACATCAAAGTCGTCTTCTGGTCACAAATCATCATCATCTCAGTCACACTCAAAGTCTCAATCGACAGCTGATAGTAAACAAATTATGAAAAGTAAACCGAAGCCTAAGCCTGATGCTTCAAAACAACAAAGTGGCAGAGCTCCTAAAGGGTCACAGAACAAAATTCAGGTGTTTAATAAATATGGGTCTCTTGAAGACATGGACGTTTCTGAAAACGTCCATTCTAGGGCACATAGCTTGTCGCCCTCCAAAAGAGTGCGGGGTAGATCTCCAATAAATCACCCCAAAAGATAGTTTATTCCAATAATATTGTACAGTGGAACATGAATTACAGCTATTAGTCCAAGATTTTACAGCTTCAGCGATATGTCTCCAAGAGACATAATTAAAACAAACAGATACATTTGACCTTCGTCAATTTTAATGCATATCATTGTTTTTCACCTCCGAGTGATAGAGCCACTGGCGGGTCATCCGTTCTAGTCAGCCAAAACGTTATTCAAAGCCCTGTTTCACTTATAACTAATATGCAGGCTTATGCTGTGTGAATTACTTTACATGTAGCCTTTACGCTATGCTCACTCTATATTTCGCCATCTTCGACGTTTGCCAAAACTGATCTTCAAGCTCTATATGACCAACTCCCAAGCCCTGTATTATAATGGGAGATTTAAATGGGCACAACCCACTCTGGGGTAGTGTAACTACAAACACTAAAGGCAAATTGTTGGAGGACTTTTGTTCTGACAATGATTTATGTATTTATAATGATGGTTCCAACACATATTTACATCCTGGTACAGGTACTTGTTCTGCTCTTGACTTGTCATTGACAAATTCAGATCTACGAAATGAATTCGAATCCTATTGTCAACGCATGCCTGTAACGTGATCATATATAGTTGGTGCGTCGACTGGGGATCAGCTCACGGATAGGATGACTGGAGAATTACATACATGCAATAATTTGACGAAATGATGAATGAATATGTTGACGAACATGAAGGCATAGTTTAGTTGTTCAGACTTCTTTAGTTGGTTTCACAAGACATGACAAACAAGTATACATGAATGAGGTTAGCGGACTTCCAGCTCAACCCCAGGGCCTTTCCTGCGTGCGGCATAATCCTGCTCACGGTCGTCCCTACAAAGACTGCCGGTCTCCACACTCACATCTCACGTCTCACGTCTCACCTCCAGTATAGATGTGAGCATACATATATATAGTTTTTAACAACAATAGACAGGCAAAGATTCAACAATGGACAGATAGAGAAACTAATAGCACTTCCCTCTACAATTGATGTGATGACAGACACAGCCAAGGGGGGTGACCAATAAAGGGCATAAATGTCATATACAGTAATTAATGGAAGTGACAAAGAGGAACAGGGTAGCTGGCGAAACAATGTACTCTGCGGTAGTGATAAAGATCAGGATTGCAGATTGAATAATAATAACAACTAAATATCGTATAGCCTGGTCACATAGTTTTTGGTCATTAGAAATATTTGGACATGGCTGTCCTGAAGTAGACACTATAACACTATGGTTAATAATTTAAATAAATTTAAAATTTTAAATGCTAAAGTGCGGCGTACTTTTAAACAGAACTAACGCCAATCTTGGCGAAATTATGTATCCAAAATAAATTCTCGGACTATTCATTTCAACTCAGATAATGGGGAAGACTATAATGAAACTTTTTCTATTCATGAGCTCCATACTGCTCTTGATCAAGCTCATGATACTGCTACAGGAGCTGATAACATACATTATCAACTCCTAAAGCATTTACCAGAATCCTGCCTAGAAACTCTTCTAAATATTTTTGATGATATTTGGACATCGGGTAACTTTCCTCCCTCATGGCGTGACGCCATAGTAGAACCGATACCTAAACCTGGACGTGATCATACGGATCCGTCCAATTATCGACCTATTTCACAAACTAGCTGTGTTTGCAAGACCATGGAACGCATGATAAATAATCGACTTGTTTGGTACTTGGAAACAAATAATCTTATAACAGATATACAGTGTGGTTTCCAGAAAAACAGAGTGAGTGAGTGAGTGAGTTTAGTTTTACGTCGCACTTAGCAATATTCCAGCTATATGGCGACGGTCTGTAAATAATCGAGTCTGGACCAGACAATCCAGTGATGAACAACATGAGCATCGATCTGCGCAATGGGGAACCGATGACATGTGTCAACCAAGTCAGCTAGTCTGACCACCCGATCCCGTTAGTCGCCTCTTACGACAAGCATAGTCACCTTTTATGGCAAGCATGGGTTGCTGAAGGCCTATTCTACCCCGGGACCTTCACGGGTACAGAAAAACAGAAGTACTGTCGATCACTTAGTGCGATTGGAATCATTTGTTAAAACCGCACTCATTAACAAACAACACGCTGTATATGACACTACTTGGAAATATGGCATTTTAAGAGATTTGCATGACTTCGTCTTGCGAGGTCGTTTGCGTGAATTTATAGACAAGTTTTTAAATAACAGACAGGTCCAGGTCCGTGTGGTTTCTACCCTGTCTGATCATTACAATCAGGATCAGGGTGTTCCACAAGGAAGTATTTTGCCCGTCACTCTTTTTAGCATCAAGATCAACAGTTTATCTAAAGTTTTAAACGATTTAATAGATGGATCTTTAATTGTGGATGATTTTAATATTTCTTGCCGTGGTAAAAATATGCATACTATTGAACGGCAACTGCAGCTGTGTTTAAACAAAATTGATAAATGGTGTCTTGAAAACGGCTTTTTACCACATATTAAATCACTTAAAACTAAATGCCTGAAAGCACTTGACTTGTTGAAAGTGGTTTCAAATTCAAAATGGGGAGAGGATGAAGCTACCCTTCTCCATCTATATCGATCACTCGTTCGTTCTAAACTTGATTATGGCTCCATCGTATATGGTGGAGCCTGCAAAAGCAATATTAAACTTCTTGATCCTGTCCATCACCAAGGTCTAAGACTTTGTCTTGGGTCCTTCAGAACTTCACCTATTGACAATCTCTATGTTGAGGCTGACGAACCATCTCTTGAGCAGCGCCGTATAGAGTTAGCTTTACAGCATATTACTAAATTATACTCTAATCATTCTAACCCTGCATATAACTGTGTTTTCAATATCCTTTCTGAGGATTTATACAACAAAAAGTCTTCTCTTGTCCCGCCTCTCATATACAATATATCCTGCTTGACTGTGTTGAATTCACCATCACAAGGCATAAGTATTATACAGTTAAAACAATTAAGGATCTTTTTACCAGCGTTAGATCTCATTTAATTATTTTTTTTTTCAAAAGAAATTGATTTTTTGGTTGAATTTTGAAAACTTGTTGTGTAAATAGATACATTTTAATTATTGGAAGTTTGGATTAGTAACTTGAATTGTTGGTTGCTGTACCCTCAAAGTGGGTTGAAGTACCTTAAAATTATTGTCCTCCTGAGAGGGTACGTAAGTCCAAAAGCATTAACAGTAAATGTAAACTTTCCACTGTTCTTAGTCGTAGTATATGTGTATTTTTAATTTTTGGCTAGATGTGTCTAAATTGCTAACAGCTAAGGGGATGATGTAAATCCAGCTAGGGTCCATGCAGGTAGCAAAGGCACTGTAAGTCCCTATGGCCCCTAGTATAACAACTTCAGTTGTTAGCAATCTATAGCCTGATTTTATATTGTATTGTCCGAATAGTGATATTTTTTTTTACTTTCCATGCTAGTTTTAATTGAAATTGTGATATTCTAGTTGTTTTACTGTCCTTCGTTGACAGGTTTTTATACTATACATATATTTCATTTCAGAATTAAATGTTCTCGTCACGATATGGCTGAGACATTGCCGATGTGACGTTAAATATTAACTCACTCACTGTATCTTCTCATCAGTAACTAGTATGTGTTTGGTCGTGATTTGACCTTTTTCGCCTCATACCAACTATTTGAAAAATACATGGATGAAGACGGCCGATATATTAAACGTCGTTTCAAATTCAAAGTATAGAGCAGATCATGAGCCCTCCCCCAACCGTATTACAGATGCATCATTTATGTTGGGGCTTGTAAACGCAATTTGCAATTAATAGTATTAGCATTATGATTTGCAGTTAGCAGTTATTTCTAAATAACGTTGTACTAAATCGAGTCCTGCTCTTGGTAAAATAAATAAAATTTAGGGCGCTCCATATCTTTTGTTTGTAGTATATGATACATAAATTTCCGAATTTGGGTATTCTCTATAAACGTGATGCAATATTGTCGTAAATGACAAGTAATAAATAACACTGAACATTCCTCTCATGACTCGGAGGTTGGAAAACAGAAACAAAGCCATGATGGCATATCAAAATTTTAGTATAACTAGAAAATGGAGTATTTATCGGATACGACTACCTATCCATCTCTGACCCAGGTGTAGTCACAGATACTTTGAGTCCAACAGAAAGTGCTTATAAGGCTGACAAATGACTGATCGATAACAGTATGGAATGTGACTTAGAGAAATTGTCAAGGACAACGAAAATGTCAACTCACACCAGATGGATAAGACAGAAAGGTCAACGTAGCTTTAATATGATGGGTGGGCTGCTGCCTGTGATAATGATTATATCATAGGTAAAGCGAAAACTTCCCCACAATGCATAAAAAGACAATTTAAATCAACTGTGACCCATCCTACCAGATATCTGCAGATTGTATGTTGTCTTTTTTAATTTATAAACTGGAATAGCGAAACATCAGTAACGAATCACTGTTAGCACCAGAATTGAAAAAAATCAGACTTTTGCAATCATGTATAGTGTATAAATCTTAAGATTAGCATACATTTCACATATGAACGAACACCCAGTTCAATAAATACAGGAGGGGTGACAGAAACTTAATCAAAAAACGTGATTATGGTTCAACCATGACTCAGACGGGTACACATTACATTATGGAATACGAAAGTTAGATAAAGATTTCTAGCTGTCAACATGAAGCCTCGGGGCGTAAAGATAGAACTGTGACATAATACTCTCATGACACAGTTGATGTGATGGAAGGGAATCCATTCACCTTCTATCATATCAATCAAATTATCCGAAATCGTGTGTGCTATTTTCATACGCTGGGAACTTAGGCGTAAATGAACTTTTGTTTCATTGTTTCCTTTGTAAATGAGTTAAAATTGTTATGAAATACTTTATCGTGTCATGAATGTAGAAGTATCACAGCCAAATTTTATGGGAGAGGTAAAAGTTCAAAAGGTTTTAATGGGCACGAATTTTTGAAAATTCGAAACGTTAATTCTCTTACCTCTGTTACTCAGTTATTTCACTCGCCCTTGTTGCATTTTTTACACTGTAATTGTGTATATTATGAGTTTATAAATGTTGAAGTCAAGATATGGCTAAAATATTACCAGTGTGACTATAAAGTTTAACTCACTCATACGAGTGAGTATATGTTATCAGTCACGAGTTAAGTGTGAGCATACAACTACTTCGTCAAAAATCGACATTTGTCATAAACACATGCACAAAACACGTGGAACAAAGGGAATAGGTTCTAACACATTTTCGCTCTAGATCTGGGGTCGACAACGCGATATCACAACGTGAACATCTGGCTTAGAAGTATCACCAATCTGTGCGAGTATCTGTGCGAGGTAGAGTGAGTGAGTGAATTATTATTTAAAGTCACATATTTCAGCCATACTGAGACGAGAAAATCTGTAAAAGATGAATACATTTACTAGATAAACTGCCATTGCTGTTCATGTGTATTAATGCAGGTAAGAAAGGCATTGTAAGTCCCCATGGCACCTAGCATGGTGATCTATCTTCAGTTGTTGGCGATTCATAGCTCGTTTTCATGGTGTATTGTCCTAGTATGAAATGCAGTGTTAGAGAAAGATGCCAGTTCTATTTCTTGATACTGTGATAGTCTATTTGTTTACTGTCCTTCCTTGTCAGGTGTATATAATTTCCTTTTAATTGTTATGAATCTCTCTATACATAAGTTGATTCAGTCACGATATGGCTGAAATATTGCCGATGCGACTTTAAATCTTAACTCACTCACTCACACCTGTGCACTAGTATGCATCAACTCATGCTTGCTCCGTAAGGCTACTAACGGTATCGGGTGGTCACGCTTGTCGACTTGCTTGAGATATGCCCAACACAACCCGATTTCGTTGATAGATGCTTATGATGTTTGTCACTGGGTTGCCCGGTCCAGACTCGATTATTTACAGGCCACCGCCACATCGGGGAAATGTTGCTGAGTCCGACGTCACAACAGCAACAATAACAACAACAACTGAAACACTGAAACTGAAACACTGTAAAATATAACTGATAACTCGGGGCGGTTTACCTCGGGGCGGCTACGTAGCACAGTGGTTAAGGCGTTTGCTCGTCGATTCTCCACAGTGTGTGAAGCCCATTTCTGCTCATCCCCGCCGTGATATTGCAGGAAAAGTGTGAAGCGGCGTAAAGCTTAACTTATTTTACCTCGATTACCACATGTGAACTTGTATTTCTTTTCAGCAAGTCCAAAATGAAGATCGGAACAACACGACTGGTGTTCTTGTTGCTGGTGTCGTGCGCTACTATCTGGTTTATGACTTGGCATTACAGGGGAACTGTCATTTATGACGCCAAGAGGCCCATGTATTCACACGGATACGTACAGTACAGTACAGTACACAAGTCAGTGAAACAAGACATCCGGTGTGTGGGAGCAGGGCCTGATGAGGCTGAAGACCTGTTTTGTATGGTATGTAAAGGGCAAATCGTCCGTACCTACCATCTAATAGGTAATTCATCTCTATTTCTCTCCCTCCTTCTCATTCTCTCTCTGTCTCTCTCACTGAACATCTTGCCTGAACTATCACCTGAACAAATGGTACTAATGAAGAAAGTGTGAGTGAGAACTTGAGTGAGTGAGTGGGTTCAGGTTCATTGTCACATCGGCAGTATTTCAACCACAGTGTGACTTAACAAAGTACAATTTCATAATAAACGCAATTAGATTATAAAAACGTTGTCGAGGAAGGACCGCAAAATAACTGGATTTTCCTTTAAACAGAATTAAAACTAGCATGTAAGTGTAAAATAAAACACGTCTTATGGACAGTACAATCTAAAACGCCGGCACCTGAAGTAAGGTCACCATACTAGGAACCATGGGGACATACAGTACCTTTCAATAAGCAAATAGAATTGCATCAGGCTTAATCTTGTCACGCAAGCATCCCTCACATGTTTATCGCAAAACCTATTCATGTTATTTTCGTGCTCAGAAATCAGGAGTGGGATGATCTTATTTAGACACATCCGTCTTACCGTTCGTTATGCCCAGATTGAAATATGAAGCAGGCAATTTGATCTCACTGGTCTTTTTTATGTCCATCCTTAGTTATCTGTTAGTTTGTGACCTTAGTAAGGGTTTACTCACCATATTTTGGTCACAGTGAGATCATATTGTTTTCTCACACCATGCAGTGCACATTACCTGGAGGTTGTCTTAAAATATGATTCTGTCTTTTTACTGCCTTTATATATGCTGTCTTTATATATGATGCTGTCGTTATATATGATTCTGTCTTTATATAAGATACTACCTTTATATATGCTGTCTTTGTACATGATGCTGTCGTTATATATGATTCTGTCTTTATATAAGATGCTACCTTTATATATGCTGTCTTTATACATGATGCTGTCGTTATATATGATTCTGTCTTTATATAAGATACTACCTTTATATATGCTGTCTTTGTACATGATGCTGTCGTTATATATGATTCTGTCTTTATATAAGATACTACCTTTATATATGCTGTCTTTATACATGATGCTGTCGTTATATATGATTCTGTCTTTATATAAGATACTACCTTTATATATGCTGTCTTTGTATATTATGCTACCTTTATATGTGATGCAGTCCTCATATATGAGTCTGCCTTTATATATGTTGCCACGGGAAAATATATATCTATGACGCGCTGCTTTAAAATACTTTATCACATGTCACAGGAAAAGCCCCAATATCTGCCGAACTTTAAGAACCCTTGTTGGTACGCAAAAGAGGATGGGAAATTTCGTCTCAAGTGCCTCCCATACTACCATCTTCTTGGCGTATGCAAATCAGGGACCACCGATCTCTCCTACCGCATACTAGCCCATGAAGACGTCCTTGGCTGCAATGATTGTTGGAAAAAGAAGGAAATATTTTATTGGTGCCGAAGAAGATATGGTAATTGTTAATGAGTGAGTGAGTTAATATTTAACGTCACATCAACAGTATCTCAGCCATATCGTGACGAGAACATTTAACATTTAAATGAAATGTATGCATGTGGTAAAATCTGTCAACGAAGGACAGTAAAAGAACTAGAATATCGCACTTTGAATTAAAACTAGCATGGAAAGATAAAACTAATACCACTATTTATACAATACAATATAAAACAGGCTATAGATCGCCAACAATAGAAGTTAGATCACCACACTAAGGACTGTAATTGTTAATTACTACATGTATATGATTTATACCCGTGTGTGCAAATGAATGACTGACGAGGATTTTTAACTCGTTGACTGGTGTACAGGTACATTTGTGCGTCCAAGTCAGTTCTGTCGGCGTTTATTTTCTATTACCTAATAGACAGACAGATAGATAGAGCAGGTCCCGTCTTTAAAGATCACATATACTCTAGGGGGTGCAAATGCATAAATCACTCACTGACATAAATGAAACCTCGTCATTAAAACTCATCATTTCGATCTCTAATTACCTTAAATCGACCTTTTTGACAAATCGCGACAGCTGTTGTGAAAAATGAAAGCTATATGTTCTCACAATCTACTATCATTTAGTTTTGTCACCTGCTTTGCCTGGTTTCCGAGTTACAGCCCTTGTTTTCGTAGACGATTCTGTCAAAATCACTTGGTGTCGCTAGGCTGTAATCCGTGTTAGGTAGTGTAAATCTACACGTTATTTGTCATCATTCACTTGATGGTAACGCCAACACAACAATTCCACTCTTGGAAGCTAGGTGGAGGCCAATATAATTTTACTTGCAATATGTCACTTCGACCCCCTCCTTCCTTCCGTGGAAGAACTTGTTTTGTTATGTTACAAGCTGTCATGCAAAATCCTTTTGGCCATGATACAAAATCCTTTTGGTCATGATTCAAATACATATTTAGTTACTAGTAAAAAGTAGTTCTGATTTTCTAACTTGATGAAAACAAACCATAATCTCAATAATTCTAACGGACTTTAGCCCGTGACTTCACGATTTTCAAAAATGGCGGCGCCGTGTCTGAGGGTAAATACTATTTAAGTTTGTTTTCACCGACTTAAAAAATCAAAATTACTTTTCACTTGTAGTTAAATATGTATTTGAATCATGACGAAAAGGATTTTGCATGACACTGCTTATAATATAACAATTTCACTCTTGGAAGCGAGCCGGGGGTCGATATAATATTACTTACGATGATATTGTCACTTCGACCACAACCTCGCTTCCGAGGAAGAAAGCGTTATATTCACATAAATATGTGCATAGTGACACCATCACCCGACCGCAAGGAGCAATTGATGGCAACACAACAATTCGGCAGGTTTTTTTCTGACGTCGAGAAATCAGCAAAATGACGAGCTTCCTACAAATTAAATATAACTAACTGAAAACCGTTGCTTCTATGACGTCACTGCTGGGCTCTGGCGACAGAGTTTCGTAACCTGTCTCTGGTTTCGTTTGGGGGCGAGGGAGAAGCAGAGGGCTTTTTGGTAACTCTTGAACGTTTGGTATGAATTAACCACACGTTTGTTTGTTTTTTTAAATGGTGTTCGTTTTTGACCAGCCAGAAGTCTTTCATATGGTAAAAAGAGTAACAAAAAATTCGTTCGGAGTTTATTCGTTCATTAAGGAAATCACAAATCAAGATTCTTGCAAGGTTCTGGCAACAAGAGAAGCAAATAGCCACAGATATCATGGTTTCATATTTGAGAAATCCAAATTGCCCATGATCGTAGAAGTTCAGGTAGATGAATGACTCAGGAAATTGATATTCGAGCATTTGCACTCTTCAAATAAAGAAACGCATATGTGATTTTGAGAATACTGGATTCATGTAGCTGCTAACAGCAATCTAAATATCCTATTTCTCTCCAGATCGCCTTCCTTGTGTGATTGTAAACACCTTCAACGTCAAAACGCGTTACTTTTAACGGCATCCGTTGTTTTAGAAGCATTTGAATAAATATTCGTCAAACGTCATCAAGATTACATGCAAAAGCATGCGGTATCGATCACTGTAAACTAGCAAACGTTGTGTTTAATTTTCTCATTCGCTCTTGCTCGGAGAAGAGGAAATTGACTGAGTGCAGCCAATCGAAGCATTGCCATTGTCCGCCTTGAAGCTGGAGAGTCACGTCAACAATTGCCCGACGTTCAACGTTCATCAGAGCACTATATCTACCCTTTGGGGATCCTTTCCTACAGACCAGATCGGCCTTAGGTCGCCTGAAAAGGACCGCTACATCTGGGTTACTCACTTGTGTCATGGTCTTGCCACAACAGTGGAGACTGCACAATGCATCCCTGGTTAATGAAGAATTTCCGGCCAAACTATGAGGAATGTGTTGCATGAGGAAGACCATGTATCACCACAGTTTTGAGAGATTTCCATCGGCGCATTCGCTTCCAGTGCTGTCTTAGAGTCCGGCAGTGGTATCTTAGAAACTGGAGGCCAACCTGGTTCAGTGATGCATCACGATTTCTTCTTCATCGTCGAGATGGAAGACAGCGTGTTTACCGTTTGAAAAACGTTTGAACGCCCGGAAATAAGCCAATATATGATGTTTATCTCCTGAAACGTGTATGATCCAATATAAGACGCGCTCTTGTCCACCAATGCACTGTGATTGTGTTCTCAGAGGGCATGTGGAGTGAATGATTTAATATTTAACGGCACATCGGAAATATTTCAGCCATATCGTGACGAGAGCATGTTTCATATTGAAATGAAATATGTGCATATTATAAACACCTGTCATCAAAGACAGCAAAACAACTATGAATATCACAGTTACAGTTAAAAATAGTGTGGAAAGTTAAAACTAGTAGCACTATGTGGACAAAAAACCCAATATAATCACCAACAACTGAAGGTAGATCACCATACTAGGGACCATGGGTACGGGAGGCATGTAGAAGTTGGTATTCAGGAATAAGACAACTATTATGGATGTCAACTTCTTCTTTACACAACGTTTCTGGGCTATTCTTTGGATCGTCATGCAAATGACGAAGGACCAAGGAATAGCCCTAAACATACGCGATACGTGAACAATAAAGAAGAGGATGACATTTTGTCTTATTATTCTCTGTACTGGGAGAGAATGAATCATTGCTTTTTCAAATCATTTACTTTTACACAGGTTATACAGTTGACATGGAGGGAGTAAGGACACCATGCAACTTCAGCTGCTTTCTGCAAAAGTTTACTACCGCGGCACAAAAGATAGAACAGGAAGTTACAGAATCAGGATACCACAACATGATAACAGGTGGGGATACAACATCAAAACCAGTCCAGCTGGTCGTCATTATACTTCTTGGTTTCACCTAAGTGGTAAATGCCCATATGAAATACATTTAATCAGAGTGCTTCATCTTCAATCAGGCGGAATAAATATGAAATTAAAAAAAAAGAAACAAAACACCAACTCACTCACTGCTTTACTCTTTTCGTCCAGGTGACTCATCACTTGCTTGATGTTCACTTGCTTGAAGTCACTTCATCGTCATAAAACGGTCAGAATCTACATGGAAACGTCGCTATGAACAAAAACAAGAACTTACATGATTTTTAACTGAAATACTCATTATAGCATCGTTAAAACCATGCTCATTCACGCGTTGTGTCGTATGTCTAGGTGACGCATCTCCATCAGATTTTAGCGATTTCCGTGGTTGGCCCAAAATACCTCAAAATGCAGGTTTACAGGAACCAGTGGTGACGACCCCCCATCTTATAAGACACGTGTATACAGATCCAAAGTTCATCCTCATCCTTAGAAATCCAACTGACAGGTGAGTACTTGTTTTGTGGTTACAGAACTATTTTAAATCCGTTTATCATAACAGATATTGTGTGTACCGGCAGACAGCACAAATTTTGCTTCGGCTTTAATGATGTCAGAAATTGTCCAACAAATTGTGGTACCACCAACGAATGGAGACAAGCAGTTATGGTCACGATATGTTTGAGGTGATTACGTTTAGTACTGAGGATTGCAAGAAATGAAAGCATTTATGCCGTATCATCGGATCAACACAACGTCACTTTGCAAACGTCTTTGGTACCAGCCAAAGCGTGATAAGCAGGACATCATCACTCATTGACTGCAAGTGCTCTCAAAACTCAGACAGTGCGTAATCGTTTCTCTATACTAATCGCCAATCAGGGAGGGCGTGAATTCGTATCAGACCTTACTCGACATCAGGATCAGACACTAACCCCACCCCCACCCCCACCCCCACCCCACCACCACCACCACCACCACCACCACCACACACACACACACACACACACACGCTGAGATGTTGCTAAAAGGGCAATAATTTCTGAGGTCCAGTTTTATGGTAGTTTGAGAATAGGGTTGTTGGCATTTCAAAAGTTTCAAGTTTATCTCCCCCCCCCCCCCCCTCTCTCTCTCTCTCTCTCACGCGCGCGCACGCACGCCTTAAATGATGAAAATGATTAAATAATGGGGCCGCTCTCAATCTTGAACGATGTTAAAACCTGTCGTCAACAAAGGGCAGTTAGACAACTGGGATATCAGATGTGTAAAATCATAAAGTCATGAAATGTAGAAGTGTAACCGAAGTTATGTAATGTAAATGCAGGTTATATTCTGACTACACGATGAGACATGGACAGACTCCTGAGGATTTCCACGAAGCTGTCAGGGACGATATTCGGATCGAAGACGCCTGCATGAGGAACCATTCTGTAGAACAATGTCTCTACAGCGTGGAATTAGCACGTAAACTACGGGTGAGAATTTCTGAAATCTGGTAACCAACACTTACAATATTTACAGTCTAACAGTAAATCAGTTTTAAAAGCTAGACTAATTTTAGCTTTGATTTTATGTTTTGTTTGTTCAGAAAACCTAAAGGCAGGAGGGGACAAAATGTATTAAATCTCCAGTCAAAGTAATATTCCATTTAACTACAAAAAGTAGTTTACTTTTGGCAATTTATGAAGTATATATGGGAAAAAAACAATGGAAAAATATATACTTGTGTATTTTTATGGTTTGGGACAAAAAAAAACTATGAGGATTTTATCTTTTTCGTTTTCTTGATAAAATACGACCGTAAAACAAGAAATAGAATTAGTCTGGCCTAAGGATATTTTTTTCTTTCAGACTCGTATTTTTCTGGGGTGTTATTCAGTATATATGCGACAATGGTTGAATGTGTTTCCACGAGACCAGTTCCTCATCTTGCGTACAGAGGACCACGATAAAGATCCTACAGCTCAGCTAAAATCAGTGTACAACTATCTCAAACTAAGTAAGTTTCCATCTCCTTCTTCCATGTTTCTTTTCAGTAGAGAGCCTTGAAGGTCCCGGGGTAGAACAGGCCTTCAGCAACCCATACTTGCCATAAAAGGCGACTATGCTTGTCGTAAGAGGCGACTAACGGGATCAAGTGGTCAGGTTCGCTGACTTGGTTGACACATGTCATCGGTTCCCAGTTGCGCAGGTCGATGCTCATGTTGCTCTTCACCACACTTCAGGCTCAAGTGAGGATTAGGGAAAGATGCATAGGTGTTACAACAAGGACCACTTGTCCTTTAATTGGCTTGTATTTCTAATCAAGAGCCCCGTGAAGGTCCGGGGTAGAATAAGCCTTCAGCAACCCATGCCTACCATAGAAGGCGACTAACGGGATCGGGTGGTCAGGCTCGCTGACCTGGTTGACATATCTCATCGGTTCCCAATTGCGCAGATCGATGCTCATGTTGTTGATCACTGGATTGTCTGGTCCAGACTCGATTATTTACAGACCGCCGCCATATAGCTGGAATATTGCTGAATGCTCTCTCTTTTCAGTAGAATAGTCTAGTCGTCAATAACATTTTAGAGCATATCAGCAACCCAGATGGGCAGAACAATCCAGTTACAAATATTCCCCCTTGAAGACAGTTCATTCAAAGTGTCATTTTATTTCAGATTATACTGAAGAGTGGCTGGCATCCATCACGCGTGTCCCTCATCAAAATGCCAGTGAGAAGAAGAAGAGAATGGGACCTATGCTTGAAAAGACACGTGTCTTACTAGACGCTTTTTACAGCCGTTACAATCACGACTTAGCAGATATGCTGCAGGACAAGATGTTTCTGTGGCTGTCTTAAAACTATTATAATATAAAATACTACAATCAGCAAATAAACACAAACACTTCAGCTGGTTATACGCTTAAGACAATATTTACAAATTTATCTTTTCTAAAATGCCGTATTTAATAATGTCCAAGCCTAAGTTCGATTAATCTATGGCAGAAATCAAACGACGGTGTCTGTGACCTAAATGAAGAATCATTAACTGACGCGCTGTTTTTTTTGACGTGTCAGCTCCCTACGTTAAGTCAAACGTTACTAGAAAAACAAATGATGAACAATTTGGTGACGGTTTATGTTCGGGTTAAATATCTTCCCTAGATCATTTTAATTACATCTTTGATTCTCTTAGACCATTCAAGATAAAATGACCGCCTCATTTCTACTACCAACAAAAGTTTAGATCAGTACATTCAGCTGAAGCTGACTAGTCATGCGACATTCCACGATTGCATTGTGGGAATGTAAACATTACAAACATGACCGTGTCTCTTTAAAGTTTCAAGTCGAACTATGAGACATTTTATCCTTCGGAAAACATAAACATAATGTTTCCACCGGTGATGTTAGCTCTTTGCTGCAACTGCAAACCAACAAACGGTATGCGACGAAGCAGTTTACTGTGGGAGGCTGCACGAAGCGATGGCAACTGACATCCATCGTGACGTCGGTTACATTGTGACGTAATGCAAAAAAGTTCGATTACCGCAGTGCCATCAACACATTCTGACGTAATGCAAACAAGTCTTTATCGTCTGATAAAGTGTTGTCGGCGCCTGTGATCTTTCACCTTAGAATGTAAGTTTAACAATTAGATCTCTGAGATTAACTTGAACACATGTCCCCACGGTTTTATAACACCATAAACTCAATAAAGATGGAGCCTTTGAAAGACACGATTGGTGCACATCCTGGGCACATTTGAAGATGGTCTGTGCTACTGATCTGTAAAGGGTTTTGCAGCTTTCATGAATATAAGTCACATTCTGCAGAAATTCCCAAGTACATATTTCATTATTCTCCAATGATCCATTATCTTGTTCATTGATGATAAGAGGATATAGATACTTATGTACAAAAGTTTGCATGATACAGTACGATCTATTTTCTCAAGTATGAAGTGCATATACCAGATTGGTCGGTGCTACTGCCTAGTGGTTAAAGCCATTCGCTTGTCACGCTGAAGACCCGGGTTCGATCCCCTACAGTGGTACAATGTGAGTCTCATTTTTGGATGTTCCCTGCTGTGCATGAATGAAAGACATAAAGACATTCATTCATTCATTCACATGCTGTATCAATTTTGTTTGGTCTTGAGAAAGCTTATGATACAACCTGGAAGCATGGCATTTTGAAGGATTTACATGATTTTGGTTTGAGAGGCCGTTTGCCTCTTTTCATATCACACTTTTTAAAAGACAGGCAGTTTCAAGTCCGAGTGGGTTCTACCCTGTCTGATCATTACAATCAGGATCAGGATGTTCCACAAGGCAGTATTTTGTCTGTCACACTGTTTAGCATCAAGATCGATCGTTTATCCAAGGTTTAAAATGATTCAATTGATGAATCATTATTTGTGGATGATTTTAATATTCCCTGTCGTGGTAAAAATATGCATACATTTGAACGGCAACTGCAGCTAAGTTTAAACCAAATATGTAAATGGTGTCTTGAAAACGGCTTTAAATTTTCTAAATCCAAGACGAATTGTATACATATGTGTAGAAAATATAAGACCCAGAAGGACCCAGAATTGTCTTTAAATGGCACACCCATCAAAGTTTTAAATTAGGCAAAGTTCCTGGGTTTAATTTTCGACTTTCATTTAACCTTCTCACCTCACATTGGATCCCTTAAAGCTAAATGCCTGAAGGCACTAGATTTGTTAAAGGTTGTTTCAAATTCACAAATTCGTATACAGATCATTAGTACGATCTAAACTTGATCATGGCTCCATCGTATATCGTGGAGCCTGTAAAAGCAACATTAAAATTCTTAAATTCTATTCACCACCAAGGTCTAAGACTTTGTCTTGGGTCTTTCAGAACCTTACCTGTTGACAGTGTTTCTTACACAACGCGTATAGAAATGTCTTTACAATACATTACCAAATTATACGCTAATGAATTAAACCCTGCATGTAACTGTGTGTTCAATCCCCTTCATGAGGATTCGGGCACCGAATCAAACCATTTATTTCTGCTGCCGGTATTGAGCTGGAAAATATAGCTCCTTTCCGTCTTTTTTCTTCTCCCTCTTGGCGGTTGGTCAGGCCCCAAGTGGACCTAACATTAACTACATTTAGAAACTATTGAATTACAATATAAACAAGAATATAATCAAATAAAAGTAAATATAGTAATTACTAATCCTTATTTACAGATGGGTCTAAGGATGATGGTGCAGTAGCTTGTCCCACTGTGATTGGATCGAGAACAATATCTTCTAGATTACCGAATAGTAGTTCTATTTTTCAGCATATTCACGGCTCTTAAATATATTCAAAGACACCCTACACATAAACAGTATATAATCTGTTCAGACTCTCTTTCTTGCCTCCAGGCACACATCCACTTTTAATAGAAATTATTGAACTGTGTAATGATCTTGCTACTGGCCATACGATATTGTCTTCTGTTGGTTACCCAGCCACGTAGGACTCTCTGGTAGCACACTGGCTGATCTTGCTGCTAATGCAGCGCTCAACAAATCTGTGACACCACTTCTTAATACTTACACTGATTATAAAGTCACCATTAGATCTTATATCAGTGATCTGATGCAAAAGAAGTGGGACTCCCAAGTAGGTATAAATAAAGTACATGTGATAAAACCCAGTATTGGTTATAACTACTTGGGTTGTCAGTCCAGAGTTGAAGAGGTTATTTTACGACGATGTCGCATTGGCCACACAAGATACACAAACAAATATATACTAAAAGGTGAGGATCCCCCGATTTGTATCCTTTGTGATGAAACAATCAAGCATAATTAAGCATATGTTGCTTGACTGTGTTGAGCATTCCATCACAAGGGACAACTATTTCAAATCAAGAACTTTAAAGGATCTTTTTAATAATATAAGTTCTCATTTAATAATTGCACTTTAGATGTGTTAAATGATTTGTAAGTAGATAAATAGTATATTGTTGGTGGTTTAAATTCGTAACTGTTCTTGTTAGTGGCTGTACCCTCAAAGGGGGATAAAGTACTGTAAAATTATTGTCTTCCTTAGAGGGTACGCAAGTCCACAAACATTTAAAGTAGATAAAAACTTTCCACATTTTCAACGGGATGATGTAAAACCAGAGAGGGCCAATGCAAGAAGCAAATGTACTGTAAGTCCCCATGTTCCCTAGTATGGTGATCTACCTTCTGTCGTTGGTGACATATAGCCCTATTTTATATTGTCTTGTCCAAATAGTGATATTAGTTTTAACTTCCCACAATAGTTTTAAACTGCAACTGTCATATTCTAGTTGTTTTACTGTCCTTTGATGATGGGCTTTTATAATGTACGTATCTTCCATTTCAGTATTCATATTTCTCGTCACAATATGGCCGAAATATTGTCGATGTGACGTTAAATATTAACTCACTCACACTGACTCACTCTGCTTATTGTTCTGTTCTCTCCATAAGACCTCTGCTTATATTTTCTCTCGAAAATATTTCTATTAATTGATTTTCTCTCCGCAGTACTCCTGCATATCATTTTACTCACCACAATATATCTGTGTATTGTTTTTCTCTCCATAGTACTTTTGCTTTTTTCCGTCTCCACAATACCTTTGCTTATTGTTTCTCTCTCAACAATGTCTCTGCTTTTTTTTCTTTCCACAATACCGCTACTTATTGTTTTTTCTCCACAATACTTGTGCTTATTGTTTCTGTGCTAATTGTGTTTCTTCGTCACTCCCGTCACTAATCCATGCTTGTACTAACTGGATCTCTATACAAATACCCGGACTTGCAGTTTCTCTATATATTACCTCTCCTCGATCTGCAGACAGTTTCCATGTTGCTGACACATAGCTGAATGTGGTGCTAACTGGGAACACACCAGGGCTTTTAAGAATAAATAAATACGTTCAACTTAAAACACTAAAAACGTATAAAACAATAACAAAATGATATTAACTCAAGTATCCTTACTCAAGGTCTGTCCCAACAACCCATGTACTGGACAGTAAATTGAGTTCGTCTATGTGACACAGTGAGTAACATTGGTGGTATGAATGGTATCGAGATTGTTTAACTTGTGTAAAACGGGAGAAATAGAGGATGAATACCATTTTCTTTGGGTTTGCCGATTACTCTCACACACTAGGAAACAAAATATCGATGTGAGGCCAATTTCAAAAGATCAGTTTTTTTACCTAATGTCAAATAAAAATGAAAGTATTATTAGAAATATTTCAATGTATTTATATCATACAATGACTTTGAGAACTTGTATAATATTCCCACTTACATGAATCATTGTACCAAGTTACTACACATATAAATATGCATATTTTACGCATCCGCACTGTGATATACTGAACATGTATTCTATGTTGTAACAGGCGGTCGGTCTGAATATGAACTGAAATCAAGCAAGAGTGAGTGAGTGAGTATAGAGCTCCGCCGCTTTCAGCAATATTCCAGCCGTATGATGGCGGTCTGTAAATAATCGAGTCTGGACCAGACAATCCTGTGATCAACAGCATGAGCATCGGTCTGTTCAATTGGAACCGTTGACAGGATTCCACCGAGTCCGCGAGTCTGACCACCTGACCCCGTTAGTCGAATCTTTTAAGGAATGCCTATTCTACTCCGGACCTTCACGGGTCAATAATGCAAGAGAGTAACAGGAACAATTGTACTCACTAATATACATGGAACGTATGCATGGGGATAATGTAACATCAATACATTGAACTTCTCAACATTCGAGGAAATGCATGCTGCCGAGAACAGCACCTCCGTTGAGCTCCTCTTTCGCTTGGATGATGTCGACCCGCCTGAAAAGTGTACTACTCGGTATCTCTTGTGTGTGACAATGAAGCCTGGTCAAAGCCCCAAAGCTACGGGTAAGCGTCAAGCTGCCGCACACAATCTCCGATCCAGCAACTCTCGCCAAACATGTGATGACCACAATGCACACAACTGAATCCCAGTCTATTCCCAGTGTTACGACGTTCTATCGAGTAATCTCTTTTCCGGTCAATACAGAACACATGCTCTCTGCTTTTATAGAGAGTTGTGGATGTCTCAGGTTTACTCATACCACGATATCACCCTAGGGACATGTTGCATGTATGAGCAACATTGATCTTAGGCGTTCATGTTTCAAGAATTATGTCACATGTACATGCACAATATGACATACATGTATGTATTTAGTGTCGGGCAGAGACAAAGTATAGGGTAACCAAACTTTGGCAATCCTATCCTCTCGCTATAACATCGCACTGCCATCATTTCCTGGTAAACACCATGAAGATTAGTCTTCGGAAAATCTCTTCTTGTCGTAAGAGGCGTCCAGCGGGTTCGGGTGGTCAGGCTCGCGGAACTGTTCGGGGAGATTCCAAATCACTGGTGCAGACTCGATTATTTACAGACCCCGCTATATAGCTGGATTGTTGTGTTCAGCTTTAAACAGCAAAGAAACAAACATTTTCTGACAGCATTGGTGGACACTTGCAACATTACTTCACCTAACGGTCACCCGTAACGATTCGGGTTGAAATAGATCTTCAGTAACTTATTCTTTTCATAAGAGACGATCTGGTGGTAAGGCTCGCTGACTTGGTTGATGCACGTCATCGTATCACAGTTGCGTAGATTGAATGTCATTCCTGGATTGTCTGGTCAAGACTCGATTGCTTACATGCCGTTAAAGCATGTTATTGTATCATTACAAATATAAGTCGACCAATCGGCTCCACATCTCTCCAGGGGGAGGTGGGGGTACGCCCGTGGTAAAAGCGTAGATTGGCCATATGGGTACAATGTGTGAAGTCCATATCTGGTGTTGCCACCGTGATCTTGCTGGAATATTGCTAAAAGAGGCGGAAACCCATATTCATTTACTCTGTCAAATGACATGTGTATGGCTGAATGACGTCTGTGTGTATGCTCTTAGAAAAAAGTAAGGCAAAGCCCGATTATCATTGGACATTTTAAGACGACATTTACTGTAAGAGCTAAGCATTTTGTACAGAAAAACATCAACCGAGGCTTTAGTAACATTCATTGTTAAAATTAACGTCACGTACAGTTAGTAACGTGTGTGTCTCCCCACCGGAGGGTCATTTACTTCCTGGTACCTCCTGCCCATAGACGCAGTCAGAGAGCGGGTGACAGCCAGCTTTTTTAGTGTCTGAGGTTGTGGTTGTCGCCGTCTCAAACGTCAATCCAGCTCATCACAAAGACGTTCAGTTGGCTTTATATTGGATCTGGGAGGCCATGGCACAACGTTCATGTTGTTGGTTGCTGGGAATGCTGTAGTGATGGGTACTTTATGAGGACGGGCACTGTCTTGCTGGAAAACAGCGTTGACGTTCGCCATCGTGGGGACGACGTGCGGACGCAAGATCACATCGACATAGCGCTGTGCCATCAAGTTCTGCCTGATGTGCACCGGCTATGTCCTGGCTTGGAGAGATGGCTGCACATCTAATTTCATTTTCCTCGCCAATTTAGTCCACTTTCTGACTGCAATTTGCTGTGCTCACGTCTTCAGTTATAGACACGGGACTACCATCCTGTATGCAGAGCACGATTCGGGATTCATGGCTGAATAATACGTGTCTCCATTCACCTATGGGTCTTTGTATCAGTGTGCCCTAATATTAAAAATATTAAGAAATTAAGACGTACCCATGGCAAAAACCTTGTAGCTTTATAATATAATTGGAATGGTGGTGGAATAGGGAAAATCAAGTAGTTCAAACACGCCATGTGTTTTCTCGAAATGACACTGGGTAGGTGTTTTTTTTATCAGAATTAAAAACAATTCCTCCGTTATTGGAAATGTCAACCCTCGAACCGTGTGGTTCGGGTACGATGCATAATTTTAATCTAGGTCAAATGTAGACATTGCATCAAAATCAGTTAAAATGATACACCCAGCCTGAACACTCATACTACATATATTGACCATGTTGAACACCAGTGCTTGTCACCGTCCATCAGACAATATGGTCAATACTCATGGAGTTTGTTTATCAACAGACATCTGAATGAGATGCAGACCATCAATAATAGAACCTGTTTGTAGTGGCACTCATTGATAACAACAGGCAACGCAAGAAAGTTTCGACACGTGTATGTACACTTTGTATGGAATCTGACCGGCTAGTAATCTTCAGGTTTCAAACGATGATTGACCAGTGATTTGCATACCCGTATGTTACATTATTGCATCATCGATATGCTGTCAGTCCTCATTATAGAGATACGTGCATGTGGCGGCCTGTTGTTGCACAATGATTAAACAACGTTGTTGGCAGTATCAAACACGACATCTCATTTCACTCCAAGCTGACGTCCCTCGTTAAATATATGCATTCTGCTGTGAAAAATAATCTCGCCCGTGGGCGAGATTTCAAATATCGCTCTAAATGATGCCAGTATAAATTGTGCAGCTTTCTATTGTAACAAGGTCCGGATAAACCAAGTTTTACTGTTACTGAGTTTAAATCACGTTCAAATCAATGCCTCTGGATCATATTACTCTTGTAAAAGTAATATACTGTACTTCATTCTCTATACCAAGATAGGTTCCACTTGGAGATACATCACCAGATGCATTGCACAGTTTTCTCATTCAAGAGTCATAGTATATGGCAGATGTTCCATTGCCTAAGCGTAATGAATTCAAGTCCTTCGCTGTATCGACAAGCAACATTCAGCGTCTGCAAATGCAACACATGGTACAGAGGACAATGCGTATATTTTATGGTGAAGCATAACTTCCAAGGTGTCTAACAATACCAAGCGAGATATGAAGATTGATTTCGAAACGAACCATGGTTTGAGGTTGGAACGAGGGAAGTCATTTTGTTGTTAACAGCGCGCGCGCGAGAGAGAGAGGGGTAAGGATTTTTCCTTTCAGTGGATTGATATTTCACACTTTCATGTTCAGGGGTCGTTTTCGTCCTCATTTTAGCTTATAGGTTCGCAGGTCTTTAGTTTTAGGTTTTTAAAAGAAATTGAATTAATTCATAAATGTTGGTCATGTAGTTTAATGAATATGTTTTTGGTTTTGTTGTTGTTGTTTTGTTTTGTTTTTGGGGTACTTTGTAAAATTTGGTCGTATGAATAAATACCTGTGGTTATTAGTGGCAACAATGAAAAATAAATAAAAACACTGCATAAAATAAATTCGTATTTTCGTAAAACTGTAGACAATCTCTAGATGCCAGAATAGTACCTTAAAGGCACATAACGCCTTTGAACCTGTGATTTGCATGCATTCACACATTCAATAATGGAGTCTCCCAGGGAACAATGCTTCAATTTATATAGATAATATAACTTAGACCAGTTATGCCAGAAATTATATGAGCACACAGTCTTAAAACATTAATGTAATGATACACCACTTCAATATTCCTAAGGATCTACGTTCCGTTGTAGGTGACGCATAGCCGGTATTTCATATTGTTTTGTCCAAAACGTGCTACTAGTTTTATCTTTCAACACTAGTTTTGATTGTAATTGTGATAATCTAGTTGTTTTACTGTCCTACGATGACAGGTTTTTATAATATATACATATTTCATTTCTACATCAAGCATGTCCTCGTCACGATATGGCTGAAATATTGCCGATGTGTCGTTAAATATTTACTCAGTCAGTATGCCTAAATAATAGTAAATATATTGGGAACATTTTTTACGGTAAGACATAATTTCCCACCTGAAGAATGAATTCTTCGTAATAAATCTTGCGCAAGTAGTCTGTTCATATGAGAGCATCACCAGCTGCCAAAAAACTAGTTTAAAAAGGGAGATAATTTACAATTCATGATGTCTAATGATGCAAACCTCTCATAAATAGAGGACGTTTCAACGTTTCTAAAAAGTATATGGTTTACTTTGTTCCTAATTTCAAATGAACGCAGCACAAAACAAATCTGTACCAGATCACACCTCTAGCAAAGATTTAGAAATACTATTAAATCCATCATACACCCATGACACACAAACATTGGATACAACTTAAAGCTTTGTAATCATAATGATATTCAGGTTTCTTACATGTCAAAAGATCTGTTTAGACAATGTCTACAATATAAGACATGTTTCAATAAAGGCATCTCTCTGGGAAAAATGGAAAGATGTTTCAGCTACAAATTATAACAAATCACCACTCACGGTGAATTTCGTAATAATAAGAAACATTAATTATGGTTTAAGGTAAATTATAGATATATTTTGTCAAGAATCCTCTGGTAACAGATCCATAAATTTTCAAAACTGATTATGGAAATCTAGCGAGGTTCTATAGAAGTACAAAAGTAACGCCCCTATGCTTGGAAATGATTGAGCATTGAAAACTGAACTCAAACTAATTTCAATCAGTTTGTGACAACCTGGTTGTTATACTGCCCTTCGATTTTAAAAAGTATAAAAATATCCATTCTCAGCTTTTGTCGTCACGATATGGGTCAAATATTGCCGATGTGACGTAACATTTAAACTCATTCAGGGAGGTAAGTTTTTTTTTCTAAGGAAATATTGAACTACGCACAAATAATCATTTGGGGTTTTTTTGTCATTATCTGTCAGCGCCATTAACCACCGGTTTCCTTGGTTATGTCATCATTAATACCTAGATTATTTCTAGGCTTCTACTTGTCCATTGTCTTTACCAGTTAGCGCTAATTAACAATTTACATCCCTTGTTGTCTTATCACTTCTGTTGTTTCAACCCTAGTCGAAGGCTCGGGTTAGAAGTGGTCATCAGTGTATCTGTTTCCCATTGTTTCCCAGACACGATATAATCCGGAACATGGTGTTCCTCAAAATACAGACGCTGGCTTCCATAAGTGTTTGTCTTTAAATGCATCTCGTCTAAATTAAGTCCAAAGACCTAAAACTTTATATTGGGTATGTGAGATAACTAGGCAGATACTTACCTGTTCCATCCGTTTTATGTTACAGCAGATGGACAGATGTTGGATTTGGAAGACAATGAATCGTGTGCGCTGCTGTTCAAACTGAGATTTCGATAGGCGCTACACTTCTTATGGTTGTCATGTGCTATAAAGCAAACAGTGTGTTTGTGGTCATCTTCTTGGTGATGCTCCAACTCTGTGTCTCCATTATGTTGTACATATTTGGATTACAAAGATTTAATACCAAGAAAACCTTAGGCATGGAAACATATCTCAACCAACGTGACCCGAAAGAGGTATATTACAAGGACGCCATCGGTACCACCGTAAATCTCCATAGGTTGAAGCGAGGGGAGACTGATGGATTGTTAGGCGTAGCTCTGGAAAATAGGTTGTTATGTAAAAAAGTTTCGCAAGTCGATCTCCTCCTGGTTGTGCACAGTGCTGTTGGCAATCCCGATCGCCGCCGTATAATTAGGACTGTTTTTAAGAAAGACCCGATGTACAAAAACTACACCATTCGACTACTGTTTCTTCTGGGTTTCAAACGTGATGCCAAACTCCAGGATAAGATCAACCAAGAATTCAGCCAATACGGAGACATTGTCCAAGGTCGGTTTCTGGACACTTATAGGAATTTGACGTATAAAGCTGTCATGGGATTAAAATGGATCAGCCACAATTGCAGAAACGTGAGAAACGTCGTCAAAATCGATGATGACGTTTACATGGATCTTGACAACTTCTTCTCACACATATATCACAATATAAACTCCACAAACCACATCCTGTGTCGGGTTTTGTACAGTCGTCATGCAGTTAAAGTAAACAGACGAGGAAAATGGGCTGTGCAGAAATATCAGTTCAGACATTACGACACTTTCCCAGTGGACTTCTGTAGTGGTTTCGCGGTGACTATGACGGGTTCCATGATTCCAGCTTTGTATAAAGCATCGTTACTTGTTCCCATCTTCTGGGTCGATGACGTCTTCATGTATGGCATGGTTCGTGGTTTCATTGTCACTTTGGATAACCTCAATCCTGAATTTTACAAACTGAAAAGGAATGAAATTTTGAAATGTTTCAAAGAAGATAAGAAGTGTAAAGTTGTATTTTCCCATGTTTATTCCAGTTTGATTATGCCCCTATGGCAATGGCGACAGGAGTCTCTTGGTCACAGTGGTTCTTCATGATGCGATTAGCTAGGAGGTCATTGAATGTGTTGTTTTGTGCAAACCCTGATATTTGGGATATACATAGCTGCTAACATTTGGGTTTGGATGGTCTTCGGATACCTCTTTCCGGGCGATTCATCTCTGAGTGAGTGAGTTAGTGAGTGAGTTTTACGCCGCCTTTAGCAATTTTAGATAGGGAAGATCTGCTGGCAAGAAGTCTTTTTTCTTGAAAACGAATGTCGTTTTGACATTTAACTGCCATTGTTTCCCCGTTTGTTGAGACTGAAAGATTAGGTACCAAACTGCCCAAACTGCCGACTTCAGAGTGAATTTGTGACTGCATTTTTAAAAGAATTAGATTTGTTAAATGAATTGTAAATAGATACATATTTTATGATTGGAAGTTTGAATTATTAACTAGGTTATTAGGTGCTATATCCTCGATGGGTGGTGGGTGGTGGGGGTTACAGTACCATAAACATATGAAAATATTGTCCTCCTGAGAGGGTAAGTCCCAAAACATTCCAAGTACATGTAAACTCTCCACTGTTTTTAATCGTAGTATGTATGTAATTTAAATTTTTGGCTAGATGTGTCTAAATTCCTAACATCTGAAGGGATGGTGTAAATTAAGTTAGGGTCCATGCAGGAAGCAAATGTACTGTAGTGCCCATGGTCCATCGTATGGTGATCTAGTTTCAGTTTTATAGCCCATTTTTATACTGTCTTGTCCACATTTGAACTCAAGTTTTAGAGACGCTAGTTTTACTTATAAATTACTGTGATATGCTAATTGGTTTTACTGTCCTTCTTTGACAGATTTTTATAATTTACATGTATTTCTAGTGGGTTTACAACTTGTTTTAGTCACGATATGTCTGAAATATTGCCGATGTGACTTGAAATGTTAACTCACTCACTCACCTAAAATACCACACACACACTCGCGCATCTCTACACTGAGATAGCGGAGAGGTGACAGAGTAGGTGAACAACGTTTGAAGACGAAAATTCGTGAACATACATCTACTAGTGTGAACATTCGCGCTACTTCGTGCTAAATCTGCTTGTTGGATCTCTTATTTGGCATCACTGTCCACAAGTATCCATAGGATACTTGCCGTAATGAAAACAGCGAAAAGAGAGGATGTATCAGTGCAAGGGATTAGTGCAACCTGTGCACACGTTTAGATAGGCTGCCAATTTGATGAACATACTAATTACATTTAAAAACAAGCATAACTCGTTGTTTTGTTTGTTTGTTTTTTCAGTTACTTGCACGGATATATTCGTGAAGAAATGAACAAATCGGAAAGTTGAAGAACCCTGCGCATAAGTACTGCAAGATTTAGCAGGATGCGAATACCAGTATTTTCATAGACCTTTGTTACTGACAGCAGAACTCTGCTCCACTGAATTGCTGCAAGATACCTATAAACTATTATATTTCACAGACATTATGGTTCTAAATAATCATCACCAGAATCTGGATTATACATAATGTAATTTTAATAAAAAATAGCAACATCTTAAAAGGCTTACTGCAAAGGAATTTGTATAGTACGTTTGTATGTGTCATGCTTAATTCCTATTCTATAAGCTACATGTCACCGTGCAATGTGTCTGATAGTACATATGACATCAGTCTCTGAACAAAATGACTGTCCGTCCGTCCGTCCGTGAATCATAACATGTGTAACAGCTTGGACAGATGACAGTTATTCAAACCTACATTTTTTCCATTAAATTGCGGAGATAGAGATCATTGGTAAACTGTACAATTTCAAATGTTTGGCGCACTCTGGGTACAAATGAGGCAACTGTATCCATGTAATATTTAGAGAAACACACGCCAAAATAATGCGTTCGTGTGTCTTTTTATTTGCCACAGTCCATCCACAGGCGTGGGTGATCAGTCAAACCGAAACAAAATATGCTGGGGAAAACAGGGCATTTTATCAGAACTCAGTATCACGAAAGGGTCTGAAAATAGAGTCACAGCTCATTAATGGGGACATGGTAAAACAGCTAGGAACATCTACTAGTAATTGCTTGTGGCCAAGTGTAATCTTGCAAGTTTACCAACGCCGAATATTTGATGAGGAATTTTTACGAAAGAAACGTTTTGCTTTAAATGCCAAGAATGAAGTGTTGTTTTGTTTGTTGATTTGTAGGCAACTCAAAGATATTTCTAGATAATATATACACATCCGTAACCTAAATTCGTGGAACGCGGAAATTGCTATGCCAACTCGTAAATTTTGACTGATGTCAGGAAGCGGTACTTATGATGTACATACAATGTCACGCTTCCTCACAAAAAAGTTCAGAATCTCTACATTACACGCAAGTACACTACATATAAGTTTCCAACATTGAAATAAATAGCCCCAGATCACTATTACCACCATTGCCACATTTTATTTTTACAAAATGTCAAGAAAAGAAGATACCTTTAGCTCTAACCTTTCCACTTCTCGTAGTCTGCTTTTCTTGGTGTCAATACTTAGTGGGCTTTCGTACATGTAGAGATGTATAGTAACCAGCTACGTAATCCACGAAACAAGGTGACGTCACATTTTGAGGGCACATAAATGGGCGATGATTGCAAATGGCTTCCGTAAATAAACTTTTCATTCAAGAGTGGAATATTTGGCATTTTCAGTTTGCTGAATGAATGATCAAAATATTCAGGGCGTATACAAAATGAAATCATGCTGTTAAGATATCAATTCCGTCGCACCGCCGCTATCTCAACGAATCAAGGTTAAATTTCTACCATGATATCCACATCATGCTGACACCCAGCTTGGTATATGCCATTATCAGCATCTGTCTTGGGGGATACGATCGTATGTATCAAACAAGTAAGAGAGAACTTCGTAAGTTCCCTCTTCTGACAACACGGGTTGGTGAAAAGCAATTATTAACCAACATTTGTGAGGGTCCAAATCGGGAACCTTTGATAATGAGTAATGCATATATGCATATTGAGTATCGTGTCAGTAAATCTCAATGGTATTGTACACAACACAGTGTATGGGACAAATATCAACTGGTCTCTGCATAAATCGTACCTCTCAATTTACATATAGAATTCAATACACGCACTGAAGTCGTTATAGATGTTGGTAGACGTGAAGAGTGAGTGTATTAATCTTTAACGTCACATCGGCAATATTTCAGCCATATCGTGAATAGACGTTAAGAGTGCATCAGGCATATTGACAGACCTCGCTCGGCTGTCGTCAACTGCATTGTTCCGTCAGAGATTATCTGGTCACACCAGCTGTGTGCAGCACAGCGTATGTTCAATGCAGGGAAGCTTCCGCTTGATCTATGTTTACTGCAAAAGACTCATTGACCAATATCCAGCGTTATAACTAATTATGACACTGATGATAGATGGACAAGTAATGGATTTGTATGGTTGAAAAGATTCACTTTCCCATGGACGTGACTGAAATCCGTCCGTGTCCTTAATTGATAGCATTCACCTTGTACGAGTGAATATATATTTCCATATAGTGTATCTATTTCAACATTTCCCATTCCCAGAGACATCGCGCTTTGTACAACGTGGCAGTATCCTGGAGGTATTATGAAAGCAAACCATGGATAAGTTTATTGGTGTTTCTATATCATAACTTAATTTCTGACTTTCTCCCACATTAGACAACAATTGATAGATCGAATATTCAATTTGTAAGATGTGTGTCCTTCACAAAGTGTGTTGTTGTTTGTTTGTGTGTGTGTGTGTGTGTGTGTGTGTGTGTGTGTGTGTGTGAGTGTATTTCATTCTCTGCATTTGTAGGCGCTACTTGAAATTAAGATGAACGCTATATTTGTCGTATAAACTGATTATTTTCTGTCAAAAAAGAAGCGAATAAAGTCTCCTATATTTTATTTGCACCATTAGACTACGTTTTTTTTCTAGTGATTTGCCTTTGCCTGTGGGTTAGCGGGTGCCACAGAGTGAGTGAGTAAATATTTAACGTCACATCGGCAATGTTTCAACCATATCTAAACGAGTACAACTTTGACGTCTTTGACTATCACAGTTTGAATGTAAAAATTGCATTAAAGTAATAGCGCAATTTGGGAATACATAATACAGGAATAGGCTATAGATCGCCAACAACTGAAAGAAGATCACCATACTGGGGACCACGGGGACCTTTGCTACCTTCATGGACCACAGTTGGATTTGGCCAGAAGTAGGCCCAAATGCTCCCCTTCCGAAAACACACCTTACCGTTGTTATTTCAGTTCATACGTAGGCAGAAAAGTACTAGATCAAATGCTATTAGCTGAGATTACAATTGACCACTGAACATATTTTAGTGCTTTGCTTAACGCACCGTAATGTGTAAATCACATGTTGTATCACAGATACACAGCAAAAATATCTTACATATGTTGTGTAAAATCAACACACTAAGGACGAGCAGAATCATTATTACTAAACGTCACATCAGCAGTAGCATAGTTGTTATTGTTTGTCCAGACCTTATGGAATGTTGGTGATTAAATGAAAATGGGTGTCGCCTCAATGTCAGCATTTTCACCTTACTGATGGAATGCCATACAACGACATCCTAACCATTTTAGTTCACTGTAAACTGATTCGCATTTATCGATAATGTTAAATATCTACTTGATTTTTACGGAATGTGGAAAGGATAACCTAATGCTCAAATATATAACGAGCCTGCGAGCATACATGTGTATGTGCTTGTGTGATCTCTTGACATGCATTATATTCTCAAATCTCAAGACACCAGTGAACGGCCACCTCCTCGTGGTGTGTGCAGGGTAACGCTGAGAGCCGTTTACCCTCGTTGTGGTCCACCGACCCGTTTGCTGTGCGTTGCGGCCCTGTGTTGGTGGAGGAGGGGATCCTGGTGTTAAAATTTGAAAATTGTATCTTTTTAAGTCTTGGCGAAGTTTTGGAGCTTCTTCATTTCAAGTATTCACTTTTATTTTTTTGAGTCGTATGCCCAGAAGGCGGTGGCTCATGGACCAATCTGGTGGAATGATTACACTTCTATTTCCTTCTGCTGGAGTATATCATCCGGGTATCCTTGGTGCTGCAAGCTGGATATGCGCTTGTTTTTAGCATTGTCCTTGTGATACTCCGTGGTGGGTTGGGAGCTCGGATGACGAAACAATTATAAGTTCACTATGGCTTACCAAGCTCCGTCGAAAACGACACGTCGACAATGACGATGAAGAGAATGAATCCACTGTGACGGAAAATTGGCCACGTTTCCTTGTTCTTCATACTGTTGACGAGACTCCACTCAAGTTAAACCCTTTTGTTATTTCTAAGGGGATATATGGTATTGCAGGCGATGTTAAGAACACCGAACGATTGCGTTCAGGCTCTCTACTGATTGAATGCAATCTAAAACAGCAGGCCTCCAACCTGTTGACACTGTAAACTTTGGCTGGCAATCCTGTTTCAGTCACTGCCCATAGAACCTTGAACACTTCTAAATGCATCATAAGAGACAGAGGCCGTTTGTTACCTGAGATGTTAGAGCTGGACATTGTGTCCGAAATCACATATGTCAGACGATTTACTACCCGGAAAAAGAACGAACCGATGAACACAAACATAAACCTTTTATCATTCTCATCTCCAAGTCTCCCTCAGTCTGTTAAAGTGGGTTACTGTGATATCGCAGTTGCAGTCTACATCCCAAATCCATTGAGGTGTTTTCGATGCCAAAAATATGGTCATGGAATTAACACCTATGCACAGCCAGTGACATGTGGTCATTGTAGCGAGACATTTCATGTAACGGAAGACTGCACTAGCACTTTAAAAAAATGCACAAATTGTTGATTGTGGAATCAACAGTACCTAATGCAACTTATGCATCAGTCGTCAGACTACCTTCTGAAACCATGCCTAAAGTATCCACTTCATCAATTGTGTGTCAAACAGACCTGATTTGGGTTAACACTGATAACCCAAGACTTCAGAAACAAATGTGAATGCCCGTGTGATATCTACAGTTCAGGGTGAAGAACAAAGCTTGTCACAATCTACAGAACAGACTCCTTCTGAAACAAATTCAAAGTCTAAAAGTACTGTCAAACCGAGAACAGATAATGGGAAAAAGATTGTTAGACCACCTAAGAGTGCAGAGAATCGCATAAAATTATTCAATAAATATGGTTCACTCGAGGACATGGGTGTGTCAGAAAACATCCACCACAGGCACATAGCTTGTCGCCCTCCAAGCTCCAAGAAAGCGAAGGGTAGATCCCCAATCAATCCACCAAAAAGATAATGTCTTCCAAACATATACTATAATGAAACTGTAGAGGACTGAAGACTAATTATAATGAGTTACATTTATTAGTCCACGATCTGGCACCATCATCGTTCTGTCTACAGGAAACTCATCTGAAGCAGACAGATACTTTTAATTTACGTCAGTACGATGCATATCATTATTTCTCACTTTCGGGTGATAGGGCCACTGGTGGATCCTTAATCCTTGTTAAGCAGAATGTTATCCACATCCATGTACCACTTACAACTAATCTCCAAGCAGTTGCAGTGAGACTCATACTTCATGTTGTTCTTACATTATGCTCACTCTATATTCCACCTTCTTCAACACTTCACCTAACTGATCTCCAAGCTCTTTATGATCAACTTCCGAAACCATGCATTGTAATGGGTGATCTTAATGATCACAATCCACTCTGGGGTGGTACAAATACTAACACTAAAGGTAAACTACTGCAAGATTTTATCTCAAATAATGACCTGTGCATTTTAATGATAATTCAGGCACTTATCTACATCCTGCAACCGGCACCTACTCTTCTCTAGATTTGTATCTTACCGACTCTAATCTACTTAATGAATTTGATTGGTCAGTTCACAACGATCTCTTTCCAACGATTTTATCTGAATCTTCTGCGTCTGATTCTACATCTTATACAAGATGGAATTTTTCCAAGGCGGAATGGTCCTTATTTCAAACTCAATGAACATCTAATCTGAGACCCGAATGTTTCAGTGATATTGCTGATCCTATTCTGGTATTTTTTGACGTTTTAAATGTAATTGCTGATGAGTGCAGAGAAATATTTCCACCATCACCCAACTGTCCACAACTTAAACAGATTGAAAATATTGAATGCAAAGGCGCGTCGTACCTTCAAACAAAGCACGCGATAATCTTGCAGGAACTATGTCTCCAAAATTAATTCACGCACGCCAATGTCCAAAGTGTGGAACATGGTTCAAAGAATTAAAGGCAAAGGTTCAAAATCTACCCTTCACCATCTCAAAGATGGTGATAATTCAATTACTGACAAATATCAAATTGCAAAATTGGCGAAACTCTTGCCAAAAATTCTTTATCGGCAAATTACGTCCCTGAGTTTCAGAGATATCAGAAACAACAGGAGAAGACAAAACTTAAACGTCACAGGTAACGTAAAACACAACTTTGCAGGTTCTGATACATTTCGGTGTGCACTTACCGAAACAAATCATAAAAAATGTCAATTCAGCCTATAAAGTTGAAAAAACGCGATGAAAAAAGCCCGCGAAATCAGAGTTCAAACGATTCACTAAATTTCCCCCAGCGCTGGGGAAAAAAGTGGTTTCAACAGCTGTGCTGCGCTGTGCCCATAACGCATGCGCAGTGAATAGGTACGCGGAGCTTGAAACAGTATGCATGCCCGGAGTATGAAGTCGTGAGCAGTAGTCTAATCTTGGTTGTGTACACAAACAAGTAAATAATCTACTCATTACATACAAAAACTTGTTGATTGTGGTAAGCAGTCTCTGTCACAGAGAAAGCTCAATGTCTGGTTCATTGACACCTATATGTCTGTCTGCCTGCCTGCTAAGGACAATATGCAATACACAGCTTCAATCATTGACCACATATCAGGCTACACGCCATAAACCAAATAAATTGATATATGACTCGTGCACCCGAGTCCTGTCTCTGCCACATTATGTAATTAGACAGGTGTGATACTTGAACACATGACATGTTTTTATGTCTGTGAGTTGCAGACAAACTACATCCATTTTTCTCGGATGACAGGATCTGACGGAAACTGGTGCAAACTCTTGTCAGTTTCAAGTCCTGCTTTGGACTTGGACGAATGGCAGTTTCCAGCCACGCAGTAGTTCGCCACTGAGATGATTTTTGCTTAGATTGAACTCAAATTCAGAGAACATGCATTTATAAAACCCAACATCTCTATATACATTCTTTATGGATAAGTGAGTGAGTGAGTGAGTTAATATGTAACGTCGCATCGGCAATATCTCAGCCATATCGTGACGGGAACATTTAACATTTAAATGGAATGTATGCATATGTTAAAGAATCTCTCGTCAAAGGACAGTAAAATAACTAGAATATCACAGATATACATGTAAAACTAGTAATTATATATAAAACATTTTAGCCAGAAGGGACAACACAATATAAAAACAGGCTATAGATCGCCAACAGTTGAAGGTAGATCACCACACTAGAGACCATGGGGACATACAGTGCCTTTGCTACCAGCATGGACCCTAGCTGAATTTACACCATCCCTTCAGCTGCTGACGATTGTAGTAAATCTTAGCCAAAACTAAAATAACAGAAATACTACATTTAAAACTCCTGGTAAGCTTCAACCCCCTTTGAGGGTACTGCCACTAACAATCTCAGTTACTAATCTAAACTACCAATAATAAAACATTTAATTATTTACAAGTCACTTAATAAATCTAATTCTTTTAAAAACGCAATAATTAAATGATAACTGACATTATTAAAAAGATCCTTCATAGTTCGGGATTTGAAATATGTGTCCCTTGTGATGGAATATTCAACACAGTCAAGCAAGACATGCTTGACCGTGAATCTTTCATCACAAGGGACACAAAAAGGAGGATCCTCACCTTTAAGCAGATATCCATGAGTATATCGTGTGTGGCCAATGCGACATCGTCGCATGATGACCTCCTCAAATCTGGACTGAAACCCAAGTAGCTGTAACCAATATACTGTTGTATTTCATGTAATTTATTGATACCTACTTGAGTGTTCCACTTCTTCTGCATCAGATCACGGATATACGTTCTAATGCAAGCTTTGTAATCAGAGTATGGAATAAGAAGTGGCGTCATAGATTTGTTGAGTGCTGCTTTAGCAGCAAGGTCAGTCAGTGTGTTACCAGAAATGCCTACGTGGCTTGGTAACCAACAGAAGACGATGTCGTATTGGCCAGTAGCAAGATCATTATACAATTCAATAATTTCTATTAAAAGTGGATGTTTACAAGAAATATTTTTAATGGCCTGAAGACAACAAAGAGAGTCTGAATAAATTATATATTGTTTACGTTTAGGGTGTCTTTGAATATATTTAAGAGCTGTTAATATGGCGTTAGCTTCAGCTGTGAAAATAGAACTATTATCGGGTAATCTAGAAGATATTGTTCTGGATCCAATGACAGTGGCACAAGCAACTGCGCCATCGTCCTTAGACCCATCTGTAAATAAGGATTTATAATTGCTATATTTATGTTTCAATTGATTATATTCTTGTTTATACTGTAATTCATTGGTTTCTGATTTTTTAAATGTACTTAATGTTAGGTGAACTTGTGGCCTAACCAACTGCCAAGGAGGAGAAGAAAGAAGACGGAAAGGAGCTATATTTTCCAGCTCAATGCTAGAAGCAGAAAGAAATGGCTTAAGTCTGAGCCCAAGAAGCGGAACAAGGGAAGACATTTTGTTATACAAATCCTCATAGAGAGGATTAAAGACACAATTAAATGCGGGATTAGCCTCATTAGAAGCTAATTTTGTAATGTATTGTAAAGATAGTTTGATACGACGTAAGTTGAGAGAAGGCTCATCAGCTTCAACGTATAGACTGTCGATAGGAGAGGTTCTAAAAGAACCGAGACAAAGTCTTAGGCCTTGGTGGTGCACAGGATGAAGTAGTTTTAGGTTGCTTTGACAAGCTCCACCAAGTTTAGATCGGATCAGTGTATTTTTTGTATTTTGTGTAAATTTGATTTTGTTTATCTCCATTTGTTCTTTCCAAATTGGACACTGTTTAGAAAATGAAGAATGGTCGCCTGAGTAGTTGGTGCATTTTTTAAAATCACTGTCACAATCTTCTGTTGTGTGTGCAATGTGCAAGTACTAACACCATGACCAAACTTCTGGCATTTAAAACACCTTAATGGATTGGGTATATAGGTGTCTACATTGATGTGACAATAGCCTGCCTTTACTGATCTGGGAGCTGTTGGAGAGGAAAATGAAAAGAGGTAGGTATTAGTCTGAATGGTCTCATGGTTTTTACGTGTTGTAAAACGCTTAACATATGTGACCCCTTGATCTTTCATTTCTGAAACAATATCAAATTCAGACATGTCGGCAAATAATCCAACTCTATCCCTGATGATTCCTTTGCTTGTGTTAAGTGTCTTATGCGGAGATACTGATTCTGGAATGCCGACGAATGTGGTGGTAGACATCAAGTTAGTAGTCTGTTGTCTTCTGTTGCACTCAACGAGCAACGCACCTGAACGCAAACGTCTGATATTTTTGACGTCACCAGCAATTCCTTGTATGCCTTTCTGTATCGCAAAAGTGTTCAACTTTAGTCTGCTGTTATCTTGAGTCTCAATCACGACAAAACGTGGCCAGTAATCAATGGAAGTGGACAGTCTTTGGTCGTTATCATCTCGATCATTGTCAAGTGGACGTTTTTTTTCTTTGTAATGGGGATTTGAGAAGCCATGGTTATGGTTGAATAGTTCATCATCCGAGCTCCCCCACCCACCACGGAGTATCACAAGGACAATGCTAAAAACAAGCGGGTCTCCGACTTGCAGCACCAAGGATACTCGGATGATATACTCCAGCAGAAAAATTAAAAGATTAATGATTCCACCAGATTGGCCCATTAGCCACCGCCTTCTGGCAATAACAACAAACAACTCTAGGCAATAATAAACAGTAATGTTTTCAAATTCTGTTTCGAAATTCGCCAAGGCTAGAAAATAGAAACACAAAATTCTCAATTTTTTGTGCAACACTACAGAGTTGTAGCACAGCTTGGCGTGACCAGCCGATTGATAGAATCGGGCCGATTCTACCACCCGTCTAGGTGAAGTAAGGGCCAAAGTGGTGTGTTGGGCAATGGAACGCAGTTAAAAGCCCCAGTGCCCTCAACCACCAGGATCCCGTCCTCCACCGACACGGGACGCAACCCACGGCAAACGGGTTGGTGGACCAAATATCCCCCCGGGTCCACTATGGGGGTGTCGGCGAGCTCTTGGCATTACTCAGCACCCACCACGAGGAGGTGGCTCGCCACGGGTGCCTTTATGGATAAGAACTTCTCCCAGTGTACATGATTTTGTTTGACAAGTGCATATGAATCCATACTGAAACGACGCATCAAGTACAATAAAAGAAGTTGTTACCCATAGAGAATCCTACTTTCTTGTGACTCGCCTTAGTTATAAATGCCCATCAAACAGATAGTCTTTCTGTACACAAAATGAGCCCTCAGCGTATCAGCAAATGAACCAGCCAATCGGAAGCCGTCGTTTCACTTGAATGCACAGCCACCCGCTATGACTAGGTTCGATCTCCCGAGGGAGATTCCACTTTTGAATCGCGATTGTACATTTATAATTTTGTTTGTTTGTTTTTTAACAAACAGCAAATTATGTCATGAATAAGTGATAATTGTGATTTAATTATGTTCGAATTTTTGGTTGCATGTGACCTTTAAATTTGAATCAGATAACGGTGAAGACTATAATGAAGTCTTTTCATTACATGAGCTATATACTGCTCTTGAGCAAGCTCATGACACAGCAGCGGGTGATGACAATATTCATTATCAGCTGCTGAAACTCTTGCCTGAACCATGTCTGGTCACACTTTTAGATATATTTGACAAAATATGGACATCTGGAAACTTTCCCCCTTCATGGCGTAATGCCATTGTAATCCCTAAGTAAGTAATACCTAAACCTGGTAAGGATCATACCGATCCTTCCAATTACAGACCGATATCTTTAACCAGTTGTGTCTGTAAAACCATGGAGCGAATGGTGAATAGCAGATTATTTGGATATCTGGAAACCAATAACCTCATTACAAATATTCAATGTGGTTTCCGGAAAAATAGTAGCCCCACTGATCATTTGGTACGTCTAGAATCCTTTGTCAAAGATGCTATAGTGAATAAACAACATGCAGTATCGGTATTCTTTGATCTTGAGAAAGCTTATGATACCACCTGGAAGCATGGCATTTTAAAGGATCTACATGATTTTGGGTTGAGAGGTCGTTTACCTCTTTTTATATCACAGTTTTTAACCGACAGACAGTTTCAAGTCCGAGTGGGTTCTACCCTGTTTGGCCATTATAATCAGGATCAAGGTGTTCCACAAGGCAGTATTTTGTCTGTCACATTATTTAGTATTAAGATCAACAGTTTATCCAAGATTATAATCGATTCCATTAACGGATCACTTTTTGTGGATGGTTTTAATATTTCTTTTCGCTGTAAAAGTCCCAAACTAATTGTATACACTTTTGTAGAAAATATAAGCCTCATGAGGACCCTGAACTATCTTTAAATGGCACTCCCATCAAAGGTGTAAAGGAGGCCAAGTTCTTGGGTTTCGATTCACATTTATCCTTCTTACCGCACATGAAATCACTTAAAGCTAAATTCCTGAAGGCACTAGATTTGTTGAAAATTGTTTCCAACTCAAGGTGGGGAGGTTCTTTCTTTTCCTCCTTGGCAGTTGGTAAGGCCACAAGTTGACCTAACATTAACATTATTTTAAAAATCAGAAACAAATGACTTTAAGTTACAATATAAACAAGAATATCATCAGTTAAAAAACAAATATAACAATTACAAATCCGTATTCACAGACGGGTCCAAGGACGGTGGTGCTGTAACTAGTGCCACGGTCATTGGATCCAGAACAGTATCTTCTAGACTACCAAATAGCAACTCTATTTTCACAGCTGAAGCTAACGCCATATTAACGGCTCTTAAATATATTGAAAGACACCATAAACATAAACAATACATAATCTATTCAGACTCTCTTTCTTGTCTTCGGGCCATTAACAATTTATCATGTAAACATCCACTTTTAATTGAAATTATTGAACTGTATAATGATCTTGCTTCTGGCCAATACGACATCGTCTTTAATTGGTTACCAAGCCACGTAGACATTTCTGGTAACACAATGGTCGATCTTGCTGCCAAGGCAGCACTCAACAAATCTGCGACACCACTTCTTATTCCATACTCTGATTACAAAGGCAGCATTAGAACTTACATCCGTATCTGATGCAGAAGAAGTGGGACACCCAGGTAGGTATAAATGTATTACATGAAATAAAACCGTATATTGGTTACACCTACTTACGTTGTCAGCCTAGATTTGAAGAGGTTATTTTACGACGATATCGTATCGTTGGCCACACAAGATATACCCATAAATATTTGCTTAAAGGTGAGGATCCTCCGTTTTGTATCCCTTGTGATGAAAGAATCAGTCAAGCATATTCTGCTCGACTGTGTTGAGCATTCCATCACAAGGGATCAGTATTTTAATTCACGAACTATGGAGGATCTTTTTAGCAACATTAGTCCTCGTTTAATCATTTCATTTTTAAAGGAATTAGATTTGTTAATTGAATTGTAAATAGATAAATATTTTATAATTGGAAGATTAAATTAGTAATTCAAATCGTTAGTGGCTGTACCCTCAAAGGGGGTTGAAGTACAGCATAATAATTGTCCTCCTGAGAGGGTCCCTAGGTCCCAAAACATTTGAAGTAAATTTAAGTTTTCCAGGTTTTTAATCGTAGAATAAGTGTTCTTTTACTGTATGGCTAGATTTGTCTAAATTGTTAACAGCTGAAGGGATGTTGTAAATCCAGCTAGGGTCCATGCAGGAAGCAAATGTACTGTACGTCCCCATGGTCCTTAGTATGGTGATCTACCTTCAGTTGTTGGCAAGCTATAGCTCATTTTTATATTGCACTGTCCTCTATAGATACATTGTTTTAGGTCTAATCACTAGGTTTACATTGTGTTCTGTGATATTCTAGTTTGTTTTACTGTCGTTCGTTGACAGGTTTTTACAATGTATGTGCTATTAATTCATAATTAATCGTTCTCGTCACGATAGGGTTGCGATATTGCCGACGTGACGTTAAATATTAACTCACACACTCACTCACATCTCAAAAGGTAGTGGAAATGGAGAAAAATGGGAAGTACATGTTCAGGATATAAAACTGTCTCCAAAACATATAGCCTTTACTTTAATAGGTGTTACATTATGTGATACGTTTGGTGTAGCTCACGGGCTTCCTTTGCTGGCATGGCAGGTTTGACAGCTGAAGAGGAAAGAAAACTGATTCGGGATGATTTTGAAAAGAGTGTGACTAATGCAGGATATTTCGCTTTAATATAAGAAGATATCAAAACGGCCATACGTTTTCCAAAAGGAAAGTGTGAAATTAGTTTCTGCATATGATCTTCAAGTTTAGCTGGTAAACATTAATTCCTCTGTCTACCATACAGAACTTTGAAGAATATTCAGTCAGGAGTTGGGGCTGACGTGGTCAGATTGTGAGTAGGGGAAAACTGAAAACCGTTTAGAATATGAGAAATAAGATGAATAACAGAGGAAGTCCTCATGTAACTTATCGAAACAGCGCGAAATTCCCTCACCATTTTGAGAGATGTAAAAACAAGATATTTGACATCTTTTGGTTGTTGAAATATGTAACTGTTCACAACCACTGAAAAGGTATGATCTTCATACACACACGCTGCCATTACTCTACGAAGAAATCTATGCTATTTGATTCTTTCAGAATGTCCATCTTCAGGGTAATATGCCAGACATTTAGAAAGAGGGAGTTGTAAAAAAACATTTTCTTTAAGTAGTTTAAAAATAGTATTTAAAGAAACTGAAAATACTTAATATTGGATGTTCTCATAACAGTAAGGATGTTCTCATAACAATAAGGATGTTTTCATAACGGCAGGGAATTCCCACAACCGCATGGAGTTCTCATAACTGTATAAATGTTGTCACAAGTGTATGGCCGGTTTTACAACTGTATAAATGTTCTTGCAACTGTATAAATGTTCTCACAAGTGTATGGGTGATCTTGCAACTGTAAAAATGTTCTTACAACTGTATAAATGTTCTCACAAGTGTATGGATATTCTTTAAACTGTATAAATATTCTCACACCTGCATGGATGTTCTTACACCTGTATGGGTGTTGTATCACCTGTAAGGGTGTTCTCACACCTGTATAAATGTTCTCACACCTGTATAAATGTTCTCATACTTGTATGGATGTTCTCACACCTGTATGGCCGTTCTCACACCTGTATGGATGTTCTCACAATGTTGACGTTTTATTCACGGTTATGATAAAGTTTATGATGGATTCGTCTCAATTTCCCTTTGAACTGTTTATTTGCAGTTAGTAGCCCACACACTTCGAGAATTCGTACAAATGCTACGTCAACCACAGAAACATGTTGTCCTGCAATATATCTGCCAAGTCCTGATTGTATCTGTTGTAAAATCCGTCGAGGAGGACACGGGTCTTTTCCAACATGGGTATCTTACTGTTCTTCGTGCCAACATTAATATGACGAACACTGGAGATGGACGTTAACCAATCTTCAGTATAATCTGCAATACAATGTCACTTTGCATGAGTTGTTCTCAAGCGAGAAATGATATGGTAGTAACTGAGTTGAACATTTCATCTCCAAGGTGAGTGAGTTTCGTTTTACGCCGCACTCAGCTATATGCCGGCGGTCTGTAAGTAATCGAGTCTGGACAAGACAACCCAGTGATGAACAGCATGGGCATCGATCCGTCCAACTGGAAACAGATGACATGTATGAACAAAGTCAGCAAGCCTGACCACTAGATCCGCATAGTCGCTTTTGTGGAAAACATGGGTTGCTGAAGACCTATTCTACCTCTAATCTTAACGCGTCTTGGAAGTTGCTGTGTTCGAAAAACAAAGATAATTACGCATGTATCCAAAACATAAAGATACATTTTTATGTATCATACATCCAAGAATCCCCTAAATCAAAACGAAACATGAGGAAATGATACAAAACTTACCTAGTTTCAAAAAGTCGTAGACTTTTCTCAGTTGAGATTTCAAATCTTTGTCGTAGTCGTCTGTTCGCAAGATAAGGAATCGCTCTCTAGGGAAAACCTTCAGCCATTCTCGCATGTACACTGAATAGCACCCAAGGAAGATATACGTCTGTGAAAGAAAACTGGGACATGTAATAAGGAACACGTACACAAGTTATTGATTCAGCCTGATCGAATATATAGACTAAGATAAGATACGAAACTTCTAAGTGAAAGACATTTCCCACCCGAAGTTTTCGTCCAATCTCCAGGCTGTACAGACAATGCTCCACAGTGTGGTTCCTCATGCAGTTCTCCTCGATCTGAAGATCGTGACTGACGGCTTCATGGAAATCCTCAGGTGAACGACCTATTCGCATCATGTAGTCAGAATATAACCTGCAATTATAACACACGTATTACATGACCTTTACATTTAGCAGATCATATGCAGAAACTAAGTTCACACTTTCCTTTTGGAAAACGTTTGGCTGTTTTGTTATTTTCTTATATTAAAGCGAAATATCAATCACCAGCATCATTTGTCTACTGCATAAAAACACTGCACGATTCAAGCTGTTTCATAAGCATGTGTGTGATTCTTAATCAGTAGCATGAAATAGTTTAGAAACCAGGAACCAATGAGGGTATTGCGTCCACCTTATTAAACAGCTGGTCATTTGGTCATGGTGAAAAACACGGGTACAATTAGAGTTTCATTTCGTTCTCTCTCTTGCTCTCTCACTCTCTCTCTCTCTCTCTCTCTCTCTCTCTCTGGTTAAGAATTCGCCAAATCTCACTGAGTTTAATCGTATACTGAACACATGACAATTACCTTTTCAGCATTACGGATTTGTTTTGCACATACGTTTAAGTGTAAAGAATACCTTTAAACAAGGAAATATTTGGAAAATAAAGTTTAGAACTGTTGATTGACCGAAGTGACTACATTTACACTAATGAATCTAAACAACTGATGGGCAGTATGTATTCGTTAAGGCTCTATGTGGTGGAACACTGAGGAGGATTTCGGCAAAAAAAGGTGGGACACTCTTGGAAGCGAAAAACTGCATGCTCGAGTGTACCTAAAATGTGAAATATGTATATATACAGTCAAAATTACTTTTACCTTGAACACACAAAGTGTGCATAATAGTCCACAGTGCATCATCTGGTTGCAAGGGCGCAGTAGGGTAGCCTAATGGTCAAAGCATTCCTTCGTCACGCCAAAAGAGCGGGGTTTGATTCCCCACAATGTGTGAAGCCCATATCAGGCATCCGCCGTGATGTTGCTGGAATATTGCGACAAGCGGCGTAAAACTTACTCAGACGTGTTGTGTTCTGCTCTTCGACAGCCATAAAACGGCAGATGTTTGTGACGCGCATGTGATCGTACTGACAACAGCGTAAAGCACTCTCACGTGTCCTCGTGTTTCCTGTACACAGCTTTCAGAAAAAACGGCCATAGGTGTATCAGCACAAAACAAGTTCCTACCGATCAGTTGGATTCCTCAGTATGATAATGAACTTCGGATCTGCATACACGTGCCTCATAAGATGGGGTGTTGTAACCACCGGCTTCTCTAAACCTGCATTTTGGGGTATGTAGGACCAACACCGGAAATCGCAAAAATCTTCTGGAGTTGCCTCCCCTAGACGAACAGACACAGTGCGTGAGTGAGCGAGTTTGCTGAAAGTAATTCATTTTGTTATACGTGAGAGGAAGCATGGACCTTATGCAACTCAAGACTTAAACATTTACATTTTAGGTAACACAACGAAAATAATGCTGACTAATCTAGAAACATAATCAAAGAGAGGAACAATTATTTTCAGAATGTGAAAATATTACCATATACCGCATTTCCTCTAATAAGGGACGGGATAAAACAGCCCACTGACAATTGCTGTACACCTGTAGGTGAAAAAGCGCCGGGCCTCTGATAAGCGCCTGGGCCTGGAAAACCGTTGAAAAAACAAGCGGCCATGACTTCGAGGAAATATGGTATATATATACCTACCTGTAATCATGTTATGGTATCCTGTTTCAGTAGTAGTCCGTTCTATGTGTTGTGCCGCGGTAGTGAACATTTGTTGAAAGCAGCCAAAGTCACATGCAGCCCCCTTCTTCATGCTATGTTCATAACCTGGCAAAATAAGGATTTGAAAAATCAGTAATATTTTCTTTTGTGCATTACCCCGAAAGATCAAGGTTAGAACTGGTCTGCAGCAACCAATGCAGATTCGACCAACGGGATCGGGTGGAATCTTGTCAAGCTCTACTGCTCGAGTCTGGGCCAAACAGTCCACTGATCAATTGGGATACGGTCGATGATATGTGTGAACTAAGTCAGCAAGCCTTTACCATTTTATCCAGTCAGTCGCCTCTTACCTGTAAATATGATTTACAGGTAAGAGGCGACTGACAGGATCGAATGGTAAAGACTTGCTGACTTGGTTAACACACAGACACACGCGCACGCACGCACACACACACACACACACACACATATATGTATGTATATATATATATATATATATATATATATATATATATATATATATATATATATATATATATATATATATATATATATATATATATATTCAGATTAGGGATTGAAACGACTATGAAGAAAAGTCAAACTTGAGGTCGAAATATTGAAAAACGTAGGTTTTTGTGTTCATGTTTTTTTCTATGTACGTACACACATAGATACACACACACAGATACATAGATACATAGATGCTTTAATCTTCAAAACTATTGTCTCTAATTTCTAAATCGTCTACAATAGATGGTTGAATGTGGCTGAATGTGACAAAAATTATTAACTCACTCACCCACTCATTTGTTTATGATGTCTCTATTGGGAAACAAGTAAACAGTAAACAACGAAAATACTGGTTAGTGTGTGCCTATATATACACGTCAATCATTGCCAATCTAGTAAAAAATGTATCAATAACATTACCATATCTTCTACGGCACCAGTAAAATATTTCCTTATTGTGGAAACAACCATTGCATCCCAGAACGTCTTTGTGAGCCCTGATACGGTAGGAGAGGTCGGTGGTTCCTGATTTGGCCACTCCAAGAATATGGTAGTATGGGACGCACTTAAGACGTAGCAGGCCATCTTCTTTTGCGTACCAGCAAGGGTTCTTAAAGTTCGGCAGATATTGCGGCCTCTCCTGTGACACAAGAAACATCATCATGGTATAAATCCTGTTCATATGTAATGGGAACTACGTAGAGTAATCAGAGGGAATGATAAATGTATCTCCTTGTCAAGTTATTCATCTATGAGCAGCATGTGGTGGGCAATCTCCTTCCAGTACAACCGTGAAGATCCGGATTAGAATTGAGAACACATGTATTTCATCGTAAACAAACTTTTTAACGCGTCATGCTTTGGATCATGCGTGGGAAGATCCGGCATAGAAATGGTCTTCAGCAACCCATGCTTGAGAAACGGAATCGGGTAGTCAGAGTCTCGCTGATTTGGTCCACACGTGTCGTCGTATCCCAGTTGTGCTGACTGATGCGCATGATTGGATAGCTCGATTGTCTGGTCCAAACTCGAGTATTTTCAGACCGCTGCCATATAGTTGGAATATTGCAGAGTATTGCGTAAAACTCAGCTCACTCACTGACTATTGGCAGCAAATGGCTTTACTGCTTAATTTTGTTTAAGGATAGTGTTGCTATCATAAATTTATATGATCAATACAATTGACATTAATACTTCACTTCTGAACTTGCAAAGAGTTTCAGCTCAATCGTTATCATAGTTGATAGTTTTTCAATATTATATTGTTGAAGATTTATTCTATTCTCCTCTGAAAACTAGCAATATTAAATAAAAGTGGAAAGCACCTCCTATACACGTGATCGTAAGATCGTAATATGACGTGATTCTATCATCCAGTGACGTGCTGTAGCATATGGCAAATTGAATTACGGGTCAATGGAAATTGACAACAGATTGAAGCTTTAAAAGCTAATGGTTGGAATTTCGAGACAAAGATCACACTAATCAGAGAAATCAAAGCATCACATAAAATGGTGGATAGAGAATGGTAAGGGGTCTAAAAGGTGCATGTTAACAGGTAACCCAGATTAGAGTTACAAACATATACCAGTCTGCAGGGCTGGGGAGGTTGCTGTGGTACTCAGAACGCAAAAGGAAGATGGTCTGAGACTGAACAAGACCTGTACATTAATGGTCTTAAAATGAAGCACATGGCAAGCTAGTCCTTGTCCAGTCAGATAATTCGACTGCTGTGTCTTACTTGAAAGAGATGGGTGGCACAATGTCAAAGCTGTGCAATGTTTTAGCTCAGGACATTTGGCGTTTCTGTATCAAACATAAAATCCCACTGTCTTTAATCAAATAATGAAAATAGATTCAATGACATCAACATAAGACCTATTTGCCTCCAGATGAAATCACAACCTGTCCATATATGTGTCTTTGCAAGCTGATCCACACTCATTGCATACAGACGCATTTACTGTGGATTGGAGTCTGGAGACATTCTATACTGTTTCCCTCCATTTGCTCTTTTGACCAAGAGTATTCAGAAAATACAAAATGACAAACCTACAGGTATAATATCAGCACCAGTTTGGCATACACAGCCATGGCTTTAACACTTGTCAAGGCTAAATAGGAGAACACATAGGATGTCAGTGTATTTCTTGACCATCTAAGGAAATTGTCACCAGTTAAAAAGCTCCGTGAAACTTTGTTTACTTATATTGTCAACAACAGCACGGAGAGGGCAAGTGTTATGTTTTGTGGATATGCATATTATAGAATTATGGCCAAACTTCAAATTACAGGTAGGTCTCATTTAACTTTACAATTCTATCAACCAGTCACGTGTCTCGGTCACATGAGACTTTGAAGTGTTCATTTGAAAATTCTCTCAAATAAAGAGCTAAATTCATTCAAGGTAGATCCTTTAATAAAAATCTCACATGTGAAGAATACATTCATTTCAAGATGAATGGCTTGATTAACTTTGAATGATTTAACCAGTTCGCTTCGTTGAGAAACGTTTGTGCTGAAGACAGTGCAGCCTTCTTCATGATGTTTTCTAGAGGGATGTACAGCAGACAGAGAAGCAGCACGCGTAGTGTGTGGCGAATATCTAGTAACATTAATGCCCGCAGAACATAAACCACTTCTCACCCATCTTGCGATGTTGTCCCAAGACACTGGTTTGTGGTGCCTTATGCATGGCACAAATAAGCTTGTTTCGTTATCACGTATGGATTCAGTTCTCCTAACATCCTCATTAAGAGCTGTAACTAACTGTACGTAGTCTTCCATAAGGCACATAAGCCATAAGCCTTAAGCGCCATGCCAAGTGCATGCTGAGCATTAGCACATATGCATGTTCCACATATTTTGTTAACAAGACTGTAACTTTCGAAAACTTCTTGGAAATGTTATCGGGTCCATTCACAATACTCCAACTCATGGCATGTAACTTCTGGCACTCATGATGTACATCTAGAAATTCTCTACTTGGAATTCTGACCTGCGCATGTGCACTCGAATTCTCATGTGACCTCTCGGCACTCCTGATTGGGTGACAGAATTATGGTCAAACTTCAACTTTTACGTAAGTCTCGTTTAACCTTCCAATTAACATATAGCTTTTGATGAGTGATCACAAATCTATAGAATCAGACTACAAAAGAACGTAATGATAATTTTTCTGATGCTGTAGAAAGGACAAACCAGATCTTTTACCTACCATACAAAACAGGTCTTCAGCCTCATCAGGTCCTGCTCCCACACACTGGATGTCTTGTTTTACTGACTTGTTTTCTGTACTGTATTGTACGTGTCCGTGTGAAGACATGAGCGTATTGATGTCATAGATGACAGTGCCACTGTGAAGCCAAGTCACAATCCAGATCGTAGCACACGACACAAACACCAGGAACACCAGTCGTCTTAATCGGACTTTCATGTTTGACTTACTGGAAAGAGATGCATATACGCTCACGGTATTTGAGGTAGACTGAATTATATGTGTTAACACACTTTTTACTGCATAAAGTAAACGTACACAATAGTCATCTCATAAGGGTTGGATTGGAAAACCGCAATACTCGCGACATGGCAGAAAAAGGTGTATGATGTGGGAGTTGAGACTGATTATATGATGTGCCGCTGTAGTGGGCATCCAATTATCGTGGGATAAACTACAAGCGCCTTTAGCATGCACTAGTGGGTTGATATGTGCGCTGTATAAATATCCAATAATCATAAAAATAAAATAACAAGGTCATAACATAACGTTCTGCAACAGCTTTTGGTTGGACAGCTTTTTTATACCGGAGAGATCCCCAGTAAAGTGGCATAACTTTAGTTGCTAATGTTTTAATATAAATAAATGTCGCATTGATTTGTATTTGGTATTTGTATTTTAGAATTAGAAATGATTAGGTTTTAGATAAGAATTCTTTGATATGTTGCTAGTGTGTTATTCTCCTCAGGCGACTTCGAGGTTCCGGGTCGTTTCACCCCATGTCTTTTCATACCAATTCAAAACTACATCCCACATTTGGGGCGTTTCACACCTAATCAAGAGTTGTTTCACCCGAACTAACTGAGTATACATGGGTAGTGGTATAAATGCTTAAATATGTTAATCCTAGGTAAGCAATGTTTTGCAACAGTCTGTGTAACCGTAATAAAAAGAATCTGGCTGAGAAATTATCAAATTTTGTTTTAAGCAAAGGTAGATTACTTAATTGTTTGTCTTGTGGTTGTCAGTTACAACCTCTCACTGTGGTAACTGTATATGTGAATATTAGCAGAACATATCTCCAGATTCAAAGACAGGTGAAGAGTTAGTATTTTGTCAAGTTACCATGGGCAACAATGCAGGCTTCAATGCGGCGGGGCTCACTACTGATCAAAGAAATTAGAAAAACGTGATCCATGCTCAATGAATGAGTGAGTGAGTTGAGTTTTACGCCGCACTCAGCAATATCCCAGCTGTATGGTGTCAGTCTGTAAATAAGCGAGTCTGGACCAGACAGTCCAGTGATCAACAACATGAGCATGGATGTGCACAACTGGGAACCAATGACATGTGTCAACCAAGTCAGCGACTCTGACCACCCGATCCCATTGGTCGCCTCTTGCGGCAAGCATAGTCGCCTTTTATGACAAGCATGGGTAGCTGAAGGCCTATTATACCCCGGTCGATCCATGCTCAATACCGGACCACCTCTTCTTTCACATTTTTGAGATTTTCTTATTATCACTTCCCTTCAAAAGTCCTCAAACACTGAAGTTGGGTCAGGGCTATAGCTTGAGCAATCTAATAATGTCATACATTAGGTCCGAAACGATGTTTTGGGTCGTTCTGATTGTCTGCTTAGATTTCATTTGTTCATTTGTTTATAGTAACAAGGATACCAAGCCACTTCCTGTCACCGACAGTCAGTTTCCTGGGCCTGCCTGCGCCTATCTGGTGCTCAACGCCATATCCATTTACAATATGTTTCAAAACACGATAAACAGTGGACAAAGGGATGCCTTTTCTGCTTGAAATCACCTTAGCTGATCTGAATTCCTTCTTTTAATACTCTACAATCAATTTCCACGTTTCTAAATCATCCACATTGAGGATCACTGAAAATGTAGTCAGCTAGCAAGTAAACCAAGGGGGATAACTCTTCACAAACTAATGAAATAGGATTAACGAAGTTGTCTCTAATGAACTAAACCAAGCACTGGATCAACTGGACAAGGTTGTTTATAGTAGAAACCCAATTAAATATTTTCCTGAAATTCTCAATAGTTTCTGGTCATACTATAAATTACTAACCAACTCCGACCTGATAGGAAACACGTGTTTGTATTATCACTAGCTGACGGTGATTCATAAAGACATGTCTTAGACAAAGCCGGAACGCTATAGCATTTATACGTGACCAACAGATTCACTCTTCATCCGTAAAGGCCCAGATTAAAACCCGTACTTTTCGGTAGAGGCGACTACCTGGATCGGGTAGGCAGTACAGCTCACTTGGTTGCAACGTGTCATCGGTTCCCAACTAAGCAGATCGATGATCAAACTGTTGATAACTGGATTTTCTGGTCCAGACTCGATTATTTACAGACCACCTGCTGAGTGCAACACTAAACTCACTCACTCATTTACTCTTACATGAGTTTATGATACCGTCTGGTTTGGCCATCTTTGCGACCACGTTTAACAATCACCATTTGCTAATGATTAGTTGAAACATTTTGTTTTGTTAAATCCGTATATCTATTTAATATTATACTGATATTGGTTCAATCGAGACTAAACCATCTATATATCTAACTAATCTGTATAAGCATTAAGCAAGTTACATGGAAAGGACTTCTGCATCTCTTTAGTCTATCCATTTAATATAGGTAAAGTTCTCTTCGACTCTTCGTTGTCGCTATCATTACAATTATAACAGAAAAATATACCCATTTAAATCATCTTAACTGTGACAGTGTCCCCAAAAACAGCCACAGTAAACGAGTTATATGTACTTTCATGCATACTGACCAGGGAGTGAGTGAGTGAATTAATATTTAAGGTCACATCGACAAAATTTCAGCCATATCGTGACGAGAACATTTAACAATGAAAAGGACTATATGTATATCATAAAACCTGTCAACGAAGGGCAGTAAAACAACTAGAATATCACAATTAGCTTTAACACTAGCGTGGAAATTTAAAACTGATATCACTATATGGACAAAACAATATAAAAGCAGGCTATAGATCGCCAACAACAGAAGGTAAATCACCACACTAGGGACCATGAGGACGTACAGTACCTTTGTTACCTACATGTACGCTAGTTGGATTTACACCATCCCTTCATCTGCTCGAGATTGTAGGAAAAGTTAGCCAAAATTAAAACAACAAGAATACTGACGAAGGGACAAGAATTAGCCTTGAAACGCCGTGTTAAAAGAATTAAAGAAGTTGTCATCCATAATAGTGTCTTGTATAACAAGAATACTACGTTTAAAAAGCCTGAGTAAGTAAACATAGACTTGGTTTGGGTGTGTAAAGGAAATTGAATTGATTCATAAATGTTGGCCATGTACTTTCATTAATATGGCTTTTTTTGTTTTTGTTTTGTTTTGCTTTGGTTTTTGTTTGTTTGTTTGGAGTTTTTTTTTGTTAGTTAGTTAGTTAGTTAGTTTGTTTGTTTGTTTTAGTTTGTTTTGTGTTTGTTTTTTTTTGAGGGGAGGGATTTTTGGAGTAAAATTTGGTCTTATGAGTAAATAACTGTGATTATTAGAGGCGGTATCCTCAGAGGACGTTGAAGTAGCGTAAAATAATTGTATACAGGCAATATTACTAGACAGTCAGCAATTGAAATATATTTACTGAAAAACATTCTTTTCAGATGCTGCTGATCAAGAGTCAGAGGGCATGTAACCAGTTAAGGAACCTCCCACAATCACAATAACCATATCAGGTACAGTAAGAATGACAGATCATATTAAGTTAATATTCCCAACTGACATGGTTTTAAAGTACTGAAGGCAAGTGAACTTTGACCTATATGCTATGTTGACGTATACGAATACTGATTGCCAATACTGTCTAAACTATGAAATGATGCTAGCCTTTATTCTTTGATATTCATTTGTAATTCCAGAGATATATTATTGTTGTTTGTGTGGTCAGAGAAATAACAGTGATGCTTTACGGTGTTCATATTTCAGTGAAGCAGAGTGATACAGCAGCCACACAGTCCTACACAGGATCACAAATTACATAAACAGGGGAGGCAACTCAAGGAAAAGGATGACAAGACAGAAGAACCGAACAGAAAACTTGAATTTCAAATGTTTTGTGTTTGTAAATTCATGTATTAAGATAAAAATTGATTGAATATTTTACATTGTTTCAGATATTAGTACTTATTAGCTGGAACTGTTTCATTTGTTGAATATTCTTCCAGGTTTTGTGAAATACCTTGCCCAGTCAGCACAACAATTGAATGGAATGTATGTAAATGAATTTGTTTCAGTTTTGTAAATGATCGATGAAAAAAGATTACACATTGATGGATTCAGCTGCATAACACATTTAGTTGCATAACAGAAAAGACTTTATGAATTTGCTGCTGTTTAATCAATAACGGATGAAAAAAAATATTTCAACCTCTTTGAAAAGAGTTTGTTGAGAATCTGAAAAAAGTCAGATTATGATGGGGAGTGTGTGTGTGAGGGGAGAGAACCTATGATAAATTATAAATTGACCCAGCCATTGTTGCCATGCATGTTATCATGTCAGACTAATGTATTTCAATCTATCAATATAAATACTGCGCAATATATTTGCAATTTGCATCCTGTGAAAATTGTAATGTTAATTGACCAGATTTACAGTTTGAAGCTATTGTGAATGGGTCTATTGTTATTAGTCTTTTAAGACACCATTCAAAAATAAATTTGAATTAACTGCACTCCAGGTGTTCGTTATATGTTTGGGTTACTTGTTTGTTGTAGTGTGAATCCTGATATGTTAATCTGATGATATGTCCTCCTTAAACCGGTTTTCAGTTACAGTGGTACAGAATAAATACACCAGATCTACAATAAATCAATTTTGACAGTTGTTTCAAATATTCCGTATGCAGATACCATACTTTCTTTCAGATTAAATAATTATTCACATCCAATTCAGCGAAGAAAGAAAAAATCATCCAGTTTTGTCTTGCACTTTGTGACCCACTCATGTTGACTGAAATAACTATTTTCTTAATGATGATGTGGTGATTCGTTTTCCCCGATATTGTGACATGCGTGCAATCATATGAGTTATGCGCACATCGCCATCACCAGTGGGTACAACTAAAAATAAGTGCATGAATAAAAACCCTGTATATATAAAAGATTCGATAGGACAAGTCATTTTATTGACAAAAATACCAAATAATTTTATCGCATAAATAATACAATTTTGCTTGGTGACGATCCTTTCAAGGAGAGTTATCTTGACCCACATAATATTAATTATAATCTCGATTACCCATCTCCAGAAATAACAACGCCATTCCCATGCGGAAGTGGATTATTTGAATCTTGGTCACGAAATAGGTTGAGTCTTTTGCTTTGTTCATATATTGAAAAAGTAAACGAGAATGAGTTCCTTTTTAATATTTCCACTATCGTGGCTTTGGAGTAGTTTCCCTTCATAATTTGAAACCCGGAAGTACAGACTGAGATTTGTCACCATTATGCGAATGTGTCCATGCCCAGTTTAGTCTCGTTTTGGTACAGATATGAATATTCGTGAGGCCTCATTAAGAATTGTCTAAAGAGATATTATCTCACATGGTTACAGTACCAAAACAGATGATCAACTTATTCGCATTGGTTGTTACAATAACCACACAAGTTGATGTCTACGAAGCTTTCTGCCCAACACATGTTTGTTTGTTGACAACCTTAACCACTGGATTCGTCCAAAGGGGATCGGGAAGTCACTAGCTGTAACAAGAACCGCATGTGCTCGAAGATTCAAATACCCCTTCACTCTTCCCGTATATATGGTCATCGAACTTACTGATAATTATTATAATGATATAACTACTTACAGGAAAACCGCCTGCATATTTGCAATGTTTCCCCTAATTCGTATAAAGCACATTGCTGTAATATCAACATCGACGAGGTCAACTATGTTAGTTTTGGTTCGTCTGAAGCTGTAGACAGACTTATTCCAGAGAAACTGATCATTTTCCATGACACGTGTTCTGGGTGGTACCATAGATCAGAGTTCGGCTAACAGAATGTCATTAGCTACGTTTCATATTTATAGTTTGGTCCAACATTGACGGTTAGACGGTGGGACGTGACTAGTTTAAATGAGCAACCAGAAAGCCTTCTGTTTCACTTTTCAGCCAAATGCTATTGTTGTCAGGGTTTTGCTTGTTATACGCCTGTTTGAACAAAACGAAATATACCTGGCGACCCTTAAACCTACTTCAGCATTGATAAACGGAAATTCTTATTTATGAAGAATAAATTAGTTACCTATGCAGCGTACATGCTATAACGTTCTCCATCTGGACATAGATCAATATGACTTGAACTTTAATGTCATCACTCATAAATCTGTTTTCAAAACGGTACGTTCAGCACAAATATCTGTCGAGAGCTTTGTGTGCAGAAAATGATCAATATGACTTGAATTTTAATTTCATAATTCATAATTCGATTGGCAAAAGGAAACGTTCAGCACAAATATCTGTCAAGAGAATGGTGGGTTACCCACATCCTCGTGCGATTTCGAAAATGCATATTCGTCAACACATAGACATTAATAAGCAAATTCTGTGCATTCAGTGTATTTGCATCATCAAGGTTTATCAGTGTAGTAAATAATTTTGATTGTATACACGTGAAAGACTGCTTGGTAAATAATCGCCAAACGATCTACCTGCTGCCATGATGGGATGCTGCCAACGCACGTTACCAGTCCCACCTTAGGTTTAATGATGATATAGTCACAATTTCGCAGAGACGCTTTAAGAATGGGGAATTTTGTCGCTTCTATTGACAAGGTCATGTTGTCACGCGCCAATTTTGTCTATAGGTTTCAACCAGGGTTTTAAATATAATTGAGTGAGTTAATATTTAGAATCACATCGGCAATATTGCAGCCATATCGTGACGAGAAAAAAAAAATTAATACCAGTATTAAAATCAAGTAAAATTAGAACGTAGGAACATGCCATCGAAGGACAATTAAATAAAAGACTACCATGGCTCTTAATTTAACACAAGTACGCTATTATAAACATGCAGCACTGGAGACAACTTTTACAGTAAAAAATATATCCATAAAAAAAACAACCAAACAAACAACCAACCAACCAAACAAACAACCAAACAAACAAAAAACAAAAAAAACCCACACACACTCACACAAAACCAAACCAAAAAAAGAACGCCGGTTATACACTACCAACATGAAGTTAGATCACATACTGCAAAATATACTACATAATATTTAGTTATTTACGTACAAGACGGTCAATGGATTGATGACTTGAGGGCTATGGTCATACGCCAGTTCCACATTCAATTATGGTCGACCCGCTTGTTCATGAGTTCCGTGCAATAATAAATAAATCTCCTGTTTCAAACTGTGCTGCTGTGTTTGGTGTTATCCTAAAAATCGATACGTGTTTTTCACAGAAGGGATATCGCAGGATCTGCGCTGACATTCAAACGTCAAAATAACTGTGAAGAAAAATCAATCATAAAAGATGTTGAAACTAACATGTTCAGCCAGCAGGTAGAAAGAAGCTTGGCCCTCGAAGCATCTGTTGACTTGCGGTACAAAATGACATTAGTGAATGAGTGTGCGAGTGAGTTATTATTTAGCATCACAAAGATGAAATGACCGAATCCCTAAACATTCGCTGTTTGACAGAAACAAGTCAGTTTGAGCTTGAATGGATTTGAAATTTAATACTGAAACTATGGGCGATGCAGTATTGCTTCAGTAAGAACAAAGGTATTTCACTTCAGGCTTGTTGAAAGACGGAAAGTCTTCAATGACCGCGAGAGAGGTCGCTCCAGGGACTGGAGGCACGCCAGTAAACCAAGGGATGATAAGTGTCTTGATCTTTGCAGACTGAGACCTCTAAGATAGTCACTTGGCACCTGTTTGGACCCATCAGGCACCAGCCACTAACGTCACCATTCCCTCTCTCTCCCAACGAAAGATGAAACGGTTTATGTACTAGGAAAAGTATTGTTTGGATTTTCGAGTACTTTTACGTATTCGTTGTACCTCATGTACAAGAAAATCGCCATGTCATGCAGGAATAGTTTTTATCGTCATTGTATAGCGGAAACATACATTGTGTCACACAGTAATCTGCTATTCCTAAAACTATGCCACTGTCACCATCTGATGCACACGATAATTCCTGCAAATGGCAGCTAAAAAGGATTAGCCACATTTATCAGATGAGTTCAATTTGTTGGTTAAGGCGGCACCCAGCAATGAATCAGGCAACAGTGCAGACAGAATGTGTTCAGATGCAAAATGTATCAAATTACTAGTAATTGAGTCCCTTTGAGGTTCCGGGTTAGAATAGATCTTTAGTGGCCCATGTTTGTCGTCAGAGACGACTGACGAGGTGCGATGGTAAGGCTCGATAAATGGGTTCACATGCCATTGTGAGTGAGTGAGTGAGTTAATATTTAACGTCACATCGGCAATATTGCAGCCATATCGTGACGAGAACGATTAATTATAAAAACACAAATGGATTAATAGCACATACATTGTAAAAACCTTTCAGTGGAGGACAGTAATACTAACTAGAATATCACAGAGTAGAATGTAAAAACTAGTGATTAGATCTAATACAATGTATCTATAGAGGCAATACAATATAAAAATGAGCTATAAAGTTGACAACAACTGGAGGTAGATCACCATACTAAGGACCATGGGTACTTACAAGGCATTTGCTTCCTGCATGGAGGCACCCGTGGCGAGCCACCTCCTCGTGGTGGGTGCTGGATAATGTTAGGAGCTCGCCGACACCCCCGTAGTGGTCCCGGGGGGATATCTGGTCCACCAACCCGTTTGCCGTGGGTTGCGGCCCTGTGTCGGCGGAGGAGGGGATCCTGGTGGTTGAGGGCAGTAGGGGCTTGCAAACGTGTTCCTGTTGCTCAATACACCACTTTGGCCCTGACTTCGCCTTGACGGATGGTCGAATGGGCCCGGTTCGACCAATCGGCTGGTCATGCCAAGCCCTGTGCATGGAGTATATATATCATTGCACAAATTTTATTTTGATTTTTACTTTCGGTCTTGGCCTATTTGTTCATTGAGCTTTTCTGATTTTAAAATGCATTTTTGAAGTTCTGAACTTTTGCCTAGAGTCTTATGCCCAGAAGGCGGTGGCTCATGGGCCAATCTGGTAGATTAATTATTTCTAATTCTTCTGCTGGAGTATATCATCCAGGTATCCTTGGTGCTGCAAGCTGGAGGCCCGCTTGCTTTAGCATTGCCTTTGTAATTTGATGGGTTGGGAGCTCGGATGATGAACCATATTACACTAACCATGGCTTATGAAACTCCAACAAAAAAACCCCAAAACGTCCAGTTGATATTGACCCTGTTGATACTGACCATAGACCGTCTGCGTCGATTGAGTATTGGCCACGTTGCATTGTGATTGAGACTCCTGACAAGACACCTTTAAAGTTGAACCCCTTTGCTGTATCCAAAGGTATTCAAGGCATTGCTGGGGATGTGAAGAACATAAGACGCTTACGTTCGGGTGCCCTACTAGTCGAGTGCGGGAAAAAGCAGCAAGCAACAAATTTGATGAAAATTAAATCTTTCGTGGGCATTCCCGTCACGGTCTCTCCACACAAACCTTGAATACAAGTAAAGGCATCGTGAGAGATCGAGATCGATTGTTTGATGACATGTCGGACCTTGATGTAGGATCAGAAATGAAGGATCACGGTGTATTATATGTCAAGCGCTTTTCAACTCGCAGGAACAACGAAACCATCAAAACAAATACGTACCTGTTTACTGTCTCATGTCCAAATGCTCCGAAATCAGTGAAGGCAGGCTACTGCAACATACAAGTTGATACCTACATCCCCAACCCACTCAGGTGTTTTAAATGCCAGAAATATGGACACGGTGTAAATACTTGCACATTGTCTGTTGTGTGTGCTCACTGTGGTGAGAAAACACACACAACAGAAGATTGTGACAGTGATTATAAAAAATGCACCAATTGCTCAGGCGACCATTCGTCATTTTCTAAACAGTGTCCTATTTGGAAAGAGCAATTGGAGATCAATAAAATGAAATTCACTCAAAATATCTCTTTTTCTGAGGCCAAACAACTGGTAAAGAGATCTGATCTTCCAGAAAGTTATGCTATATTTGCAAACACATCATCCTGGTCTAGCTCTGAAACAACATCAACCATAGGCTGCCAAACTACCTTGACTTGGGTAAACTGCGATTTTCCACAGCGTTTGTACCCTGCCATATCATCACAGACTGAGGAATCACTTCCTAGTACCTCAAAATCGTCTTCTGATCACAAATCATCATCTCAGTCACACTCAAAGCCTCAAACGACAGCTGATAGTCAACAAACGGTGAAAAGTAAAACGAAGCCAAAGCCTGATGCTTCAAAACAACAAAGTGGCAGAGCTTCTAAAGGGTCACAGAACAAAATTCAATTGAAGACATGGACGTTTCTGAAAACATCCATTCTCGGGCACATAGCTTGTCGCCCTCCAAAAGAGTGCGCAGTAGATCCCCAATACATCCCCCCAAAAGATAGTTTATTCCAATAATATTGTACAGTGGAATTGCAGAGGATTGAGGACTAATTTACATGAATTACAGCTACCATGCAGGCTGTTGCAGTGAGAATTACTTTACATGTAACGTTTACGCTATGCTCTCTTTATATTTCGCCGTCTTCGACGTTTGCCAAAACTGATCTTCAAGCTCTATATGACCAACTCCCGAAGCCCTGTATTATAATGGGAGATTTAAATGGGCACAACTCACTCTAGGGTACTGTAACTACAAACACGAAAGGTAAGTTGTTGGAGGACTTTTGTTCGGACAATGATTTATGTATTTATAATGAGGGTTCAAACACATATTTACATCCTGGTAAAGGGACTTATTCTGCACTTGACTTGTCACTCACAAATTCAGAACTACTAAATGAATTTGAATGGTCAGTCCACGATGACCTCTGTGGAAGTGACCATTTTCCTACTATACTAAAACTCCATCTGATGTTCCTCTATCATCGAGACGGAATTTTCATAAGGCTAACTGGGCTTTATATGAAACACTGTGTGCTGAAAAACTTAAACCTGAACGTTTTATTGACGTTCCCGATGCTATTAAATGTTTTCCTGATGAACTGAATTCCATAGCTGATGAGTGTATACCAAAGTCCTCTGCAGTTCCACATATTCGAAAACCATGGTTCAACGATGACTGCAAACAAGCTAGGAAGGCAAGGAAAAAAGCAGAACATTATTTCCGTCGCCATCCTATGGTGCATAATTTCAATAAATATAAAATTTTAAATGCTAAAGCGCGGCGTACTTTTAAACAAAACAAACGCCAATCTTGGCAAAATTATGTGTCCAAAATAAATTCACGGACATCCATGTCCAAGGTATGGAACATGGTCTAGAAAATTAAAGGTAAGGGTACTAAATCTACAGTCCATCATCTTAAACATGGAGATCAATGACTTACCGATAAATCAGATATTGCGAATAAACTAGGCGAAACTCTCGCTAAACATTCTTCCTCTTCTAATTATATGCCTAAATTTCAGCAATATCAAAAACAAGAAAAGAAAACTATTAATTTCAATTCTGATAATGGGGAAGATTATAATGAAACGTTTTCTATTCATGAACTCCACACTGCTCTTGATCAAGCTCATGACACTGCTACGGGAGCTGATAACATACATTATCAACTCCTGAAGCACTTACCAGAATCCTATTTAGAGACGCTCTTATCAATTTTTGATGATATTTGGACTTCCGGGAAATTTCCTTCTTCATGGCGTGACGCCATAGTCGTACCAATACCTAAACCTGGACGTGATCATACGGATCCATCCAATTATCGTCCGATTTCATTAACTAGCTGTGTTTGCAAGACCATGGAACGCATGATAATTAATCGACTTGTTTGGTACTTGGAAACAAATAACCTTATCACAGATATAGAATGTGGTTTCCGGAAAAACAGAAGTACTGTCGATCACTTAGTGCGTTTAGAATTAATTGTGAAAAACGCACAGATTAATAAACAACATGCCGTGTCTATCTTTTTTGATCTTAAGAAGGCATATGACACAACCTGGAAGTATGGTATTTTGAGAGATTTACATGATTTCGGTTTGCGAGGTCCTTTGCCTGAATTCACAGGCAACTTTTTAAATAACAGACGATTTCAAGTCCGCGTGGGTTCTACCCTGTCTGATCATTACAATCAGGATCAGGGTGTTCCAAAGGGCAGTATTTTGTCAGTCACACTTTTTAGTATAAAGATAAACAGTTTATCAAAAGTTTTAAACGTTTCAACTGATGGATCATTATTTAGTGGATGATTTTAATATTTCTTGTCGTGGTAAAAATATGCATACCATTGACCTGCAACTACAGTTGTGTTTAAACAAGATTAATAAATGGTGTCTTGAAAACGGCTTTAAATTTTCTAAATCGAAAACTAACAGCATACACTTTTGTAGTAAATATAAACCACATAAAGACCCTAAACTATCTCTAGATGGCACACAAATTAAAGTTGTTAAGGAAGCTAAGTTCTTGGGTCTCATTTTTGACTCACACTTAACGTTTTACCGCATGTTAAGTCACTTAAAACTAAATGCCTGAAAGCACTTGACTTGTTGAAAGTGGTTTCAAATTCTAAATGGGGAGGGGATCAAGCTGCCCTTCTCCATCTATATCGATCTCTCGTGCGTTCTAAACATGATTATGGCTCCATCGTATATGGTGGAGCCTACAAAAGCAATTTAAATGTAATAGATTCAGTCCATCATCAAGGTCTAAGACTTTGTCTTGGCTCCTTTAGAACTTCACCTGTTGACAGCCTGTATGTCGAGGCTGATAAACCATCTCTTGAGCTGCGACGTATAAAATTAGCTTTACAGTAAACTATATTCAAATGAGTCAAACCCTGCATATAACTGTGTTTTCAATCCTGTGTATGAGGATTTATACAATTAGAAATCCTCTCTTGTTCCGCCTCTTGGTTTAAGAATAAAACCACTCATTTCTGCTGCCAGCATTGAGCTGGAAAACATAGCTCCTTCCCGTCTTCTTTCTTCTCCTCCTTGGCAGTTGGTTAGGCCACAAGTTGACCTAACATTGACGACATTTAAAAAATCAGAAACTAATGAATTACAGCATAAACAAGAATATAATGAATTAAAACATAAATATAGCAATTATAAATCCTTATTTACAGATGGCTCCAAGGACGGTGGCGCAGTGGCTTGTGCCACTGTCATTGGATCCAGAACAATATCGTCTAGATTACCAGATAACAGTTCTATTTTTTCAACAGAAGCTAACACCATACTAACAGCTCTGAAATATATTCAAAGACACCCAAAACGTAAACAATATATAATCTATTCCGACTCTCTTTCTTGCCTTCAGGCTATTAAAAATATCTCTTGTAACCATCCACTTTTAATTGAAATTATTGAATTGTATAATAATCTTGCCACTCGCCAATACGACATCGTCTTATGTTGGTTACCCAGCCAATGGCCGATCTTGCTGCCAAGGCAGCACTCAACAATCTGTGACACCACTTCTTATTTCATACTCTGATTATAAACCTTGCATTAGAACTTACATCCGTGATCTGATGCAAAAGAAGTGGGACACCCAAGTAGGTATAAATAAATGACATGAAATATAACAGTATATTGGTTACACATACTTGTGCTGTCAGTCCAGATTTGAAGAGGTCATTTTACGACGATACATTCTGTGTGAGACTTGATAAGCGATGGCCATATGATAGAAGGAGATTCAGTTATGGCTGATAAAGGTTTTACAATAAAAAGGGAATCGCAGGACACATGTTTGGATTTGAATACTCATTTTCCCTCGTCAACGGAACAAATGTCACAAGCAGAAATTCTAGTCAACCAGAGAATTGCCAACCACCATGTCCACATAAAACGTTTTATTGCACAGATCAAGTTACTCAAAATAGGCCCGTACAGAATTCCTACTTTTCTATTCGAGAAAACCAATAACATTTGGACAGTTTGTTCATACCTTTCCAAAACGTGTTTGTAACAGACATAAATAATATTATCATGTTTCTCTATTGTCAAATGTTGTTTTCATACATGAAATATTTTAATCCTAATATATAATGTATGTATAATATAGTATTACTATTTGTTAGCTGTGACAGAATTGTCCATTCAAAAGTTAGTGAAAGGTGGTGTATGGTACAGTTGATAAGAATAGATGTTGTTGTATCATGTGAGATAAACGTACGTAGTAAAGTAAATATTGGCAGCAGTTATAAGTGAGGTTCTATGTCTGAGATTAAAATCATTCAAACATTTACATAGCAGCTCCTACTTTACTCATGGACTGACACTTATCAAATATATTTGAGTTCATTGGCGTAAGATTTCTTTTGACGAATCATATATTCATGTAATAATATCACTAGATCGCATATATAAAATAATAAGACTGGATACATGCAAAATGGATCAGACAATATATGCAACAGTGTGGCCTCAAAACAATTTAATTACAAATGCCCAGTGTAGCAACCAAACTAATGCATGTGGTTATGTCATTTAACAGTTATGAGTAAGGCTTTGATGTGACATTTCCTGGGTCTGTGAAGACCTCCATCTTAAATCAGTTTGTAAAACAACTGTTTTGTTACTTAGAATCAACGGATCATATTTAGATCATTGACTGTTACAGGAAAATATGCAAGAAACATACAAATACCTTTAATGGTTTCCTCTGGTAGATCATTGTAATGATGAATCCTCGTATATGATTTTGGAGCAATCTGTCTGTAAGTACAAAAGGATTTCTGTGAATGTTAATATTATCTTCTTTAATAATATTAAAGCTGAAGGTCCTTCCAAATTTAAAAACCTAAAACACGAGTTTTTGAATCAGCAACAATTTCATTATCTCTTAAGAAAGGGAATATATCCGTATGATTTCATGGATGATGAATCCAAGTTTGTGATGAAGTTTCTTCCTTCCAAAGAAGAATTGTACAATGTTCTGAATGACAGCGCCATTTCCATGCACAAAAGGTATGGCCCACTTTTGGTCTTAAAATAATGGGTGACTATCATGATTTATATATGAAAACTTACTGTTGGCAGATGTTTTTTTCAGAATTTTAGGAATATGGCTTTAGAATACTATCACTTAGACCCTGCCCATTATTACACGCTGCCAGGTGTGGGTTGGGATGCTATGCTGAAGATGGGAAATGTAGGACTAGAGCTGCTCATTGACTTAGACATGCCTCTCATGACAGAACAAGGACTTTTGGGTGGCATATCTATGATTTCCACAAACTATACAGACGCTAACAATCCTTATCTGAGAATGGATTTCAGACCTAGCGAACCTTAGTCTTATATCATGTACTGGTATGCTAATAATTCGTATAGTCATGCCATGTCCCAGCCATTACCTGAGCGAGACTTCCAATGGATGACTCCAGATGACGTTGATAGGCTAAACATACAGAGCATCCCTCAAGATTCTAAAACTGGAAATATTTTGGACGTTGATCTGGAGTATCCACACGAGTTGCAGGACAGTCATAATGACTATCCCCTATCCCCGGAGTCACTGACAGTAACGAAAGAAATGCTTTCTCCTCATTCCCTAGAATTAAGAGAGAAACTCTGTATCCAGGGGAAACCTGTTAGAATGTTAGTCCTAAATCTGCATGATAAACGAAAATATGTTGTACACTTCAGGAACCTGCAGTTCTGTTTGAATCAGGGACTAAAAGAGACCAAAATTCATCGAGTAGTTCAATTCCAACAGTCCCCATGGTTACGACCTTACATTCATTTTAATACCGAGAAACGGAAACAGGCCAAAATGAAGCAGAGACAGCTTCAGTTATGTAACAATTCTGGTTTTGGCAGATCCATGATGAATGTTAGGGAGCATGTTAATGTTGAATTGGTTACTAAGCTTTGTGCTAAACTTACTTTTGAAGCCTTTAACATTTTTAATCCTGATCTGGCAGCTGTACACCTGAAACGAGCAAGCTTGTTCCTAAATCAACCTCTGTATGGAGTATGTGTGTATTTTGATACTGGATCTCTCAAAGATAGTGATGTATGATTTTCTCTATAACACTATGAAGAAAAAGCCCACATGTGTTTTACTGACACAGACTCATTGTGCTATCAAATTGGGACTGGAGACCTGTATGCTGATATGGCCAAGCAAGTTTGTTTGACACCAGCAACTACAACCCCTCTCACCCCCTATATTCTGTAATAATTAATTTTTTATTGTGTTCATTAAAATTCTGGAAATCTGATTGGTTAACTGGGAACATTTCTCTTGAGTTCATTTCCCAATGAATCTGAAAAACAATAAGCCACGCCCACCGAACCGGATTACTTTCGGACCTGAGGAATGTCGGGGAATACCTTTACACAGCGAGGGAATTCCCTTGTACTCGGGTACCTTAATGACCTTTGGGTAAACATTGAAGTGATACATTGCGGTTAACATAAACAAACAACTCAAAATTATCCGTGAACGTTAATAACGTCGCAAAGTCTCGACAAGAGCATGCGCACGTTGGAACATCACTTCATGGCATCGCAATCCCAGTCACATTACACCATCTTTCTACTTGCGCAAATACTTCCAATTCTCACTTTTCAAACTGTCTCTTTCAGTTCGCAGGTAGTAATTCAAACGTTTGAACTTGAAACTTTGCCGATCCCGGGAGGCGTCACGTTCAGTTGTTTCACTCTGATTCGCTGACCGATGTTAGCTTGGTTGATTGACAGCTGTTTGGGGGTGCTCTATGCTGATTGGCTAATGGTTTGGTAGGCGTGTCATTTTATGTAAATGAGTCACGTGAGTCACGTCACACCATTACCGAATTCTTACACCGAAAATGGTAATCGGTGGTAACAAAGATATCTGTTTCGATGAATTTGATTATGTTTAAAGAAAATATTGTTGAAAGGGTATAGTATTTGTTGTAGTATAGTATTACAAGGATTGACTGTGTATTTCTTTCGTTGCATTGAAGCATGAAACTAAATACCAATGTGCAAACTTTTGTAAGAATCCGCTACGCTTTGGGCAAGTTCAAGACGAAGTTGGAGACTGTTCTTGAACAGCTTCTTGGATTGCGACCAAAAATGTACTCTCTTATGTATGATGGAAAAGAAAAGCAGACTAAGGGAGTATCCAAAACCGTGATAAAGAAGCAACTTGCACATTCAATGTACAAACGATGTCTCTTGGAGGAGGTAAAACATAGATACACTATATGCACAGTATTCAGAGAGTTGTGCAGCGTAGCTGTGAATAAAATTAGTCCGAGTTGCTTTGATGACAAAAGATATATTTTGGGGGGATAACGTTCATACACTAGCTCATGGCCATTATATGATCAATTCAATTTCATGAATGTGGATTTGTTCAAGTCATTTCATATCTTTCCTGTTATTCGATCAGAACTTGAGAATGTCAACAGGGACACAGTTTTGTTATAACAGACGAAGCCAAGTGAAAGTGTTCCTCAACACAATATCCATCATGCACAGTGTAATCTACTCAAGTAATGTTGATCCTATGTTGTGTAAAGTTCAGCTAGCGTCTTCTCTTTATTATAAGTATTATCACCAATATATGCATGAATTTTGAGAGATTGTCAGTTCAATGACCAATCATTAATGTATTATCATGGCATTGTGTTATTCATGAAATAAAGGTTTTGATCTAAAACTGATGGTGTGTATGTCTTCGCAAATGTATCCACATCAATGCAATTCCTATACAGTGGAAGCTGTCTCACATAGCAGCTATACAATCCAGCAAGTTTTCTAAACTGGCATAAAATATTAGTTCCATCCGTGACTAGCAGATTTATCATCATTTAAAAGCTGTTTATTCGGGCAGCTGTTCATCAAATGAAGCGACTAAAAAATGGGTGTGTTTGGAGAGTAATTAGCGATGCGTTTCTCGAGCATTTCCCTTATATCTACTGTGGCAACAAGAAAGCTCGCACCACCAATATGGTTTGTGGTAGGCAGACAATAGGTTCATTCTCTTTGTTGATATCGGAGGGTGTTCTTATATTCAGCGATTGATTATAATCATCCACCAAGTCTTGTAAAATGTCCAGGTAAGTGAAGCATCTGTACATAGTGGTCTTCAAAGTGCGTATGACTCTCTCTGCATAAGACGCCTTGCTTTCGTTCTGTGTGACATAATAGGTGATACCAATGCTTCTAAAATGAGATCTCATATTTTTGTTTTCAAATTCCTGGCCCTTATCCGATCGTATTATATTAGGTTGAGTAGCTCTAGATAAATCTTCGTCATGGCTTTAATGACAGAATCAGGAGTTTTCCTTTGAAGGGGCTCCACCCATAGAAAGCGTGTAAATACATTGATGGCTATTAGCAGGTATTTGACTCCATCATTGTCAGAGGCTACGTTGGATACATCGACTACACCGACTACCTACTACATCAAACCTGTTGACACCACTCTGTTGCGTTTGAACTTGTATCTTAATGGACGTTGTAGAGAATAAGCATCTTGTGACGCTAGCCATTTCTTGATGCGATGTAAACCTATATTAAATTTTGTCTCCATTTTGACAAGCTGATATACTTATGATGCGATTGTAAAGGAGGCAGCATGCTTAGGAAAGAGAGTCTAGCTTTTATGTGTGTGGGCAGTGTACTCACAACAGTTGTCTCGACTTGTTCTGTATGGTCTACGTTTCATTTCACTGTAAAAGGTCACCTAACACGCACAATCTATGAAGTTAGCAACACGAGGTTGTAATGCCTGAATGTCATTTATACCCCCCATCCCTGCTTTCAACATCTACTTTAGTGAAAACAAATACACACGGGGCTTACTGATGTACTGTTCGGGGTTTCCCCAGTCAAACGCAACCTTTTCGTATAACCTGCAGGTGTCTATTTTTAGCGTGATGTCTATACCAATGACAGCATCGCAAAGAACGAAACAGTTATTAAAGCAATGGAAAGGAGGGCATACTGTAAAACCTGGGTTGGGTTGGGGTCATGATTTGGGGTCTTGATCTGGGATCTTGAGCTGGGGTGTCAACTAATCTGGGTTCATAGCATATGTTTTCTGTCCGAAGCTGGCAATAAATAGTTTACAGATGTAAACATAGCTGTCTTTAAATGAACATTGCTTTTCTGTAAACGCGCCTTACTATAGACTCATCCAACCGGACGATTCAAGCCAAATGTAAATACAGAGTATATCCATTTTAACGCGTCGAGGCGAGATGGTTTAATTTCACCAATGTATTTCACAGGGGCCGCGTTATTGTGAAGACTGCAGGGTTCTCAGAACTCCCGTACGCTTCGGGTGTCGCTATGTGACCCACTTTTCACCTTCAGTGTTACACAGTCCTAGGCTAAATGGCATACTGTAACACCTGGGTTAGGGTGGGGTCTGGGTTTGGGGTCTTGGGCTGAGGTCTTGAGCTGGGGTGTGAACTAGTGTGGGTTCACATCATATGTTTTCTGTCTGAGGCTGGCAATAAATAGTTGACACATGTAAACTAAGCTGTGTTGGATACAGCTAGATATTTATCACAGCCTGCCAGTGCTGTCATGTTGGAAGTTAAATACCAAAGTTAAGAAGGTGTAGGTAACTGCAATAGTGGAATAAATTCCACAACACTGACAGTTTACTCTTAAAATGTACATTGATGCCTTAAGAATATAATACCCGCAATTTACAACAACTGAATCATGACCTGTCGGTAAATATTCTACCATCAAAATGATGTTACAGGGTCAGCTTTCTGTTTGTTTACTTTTGTATTCCTTCGCTATCACATGATTACTGGCAAGTTTGATTACACTGACATTGATGAGGAAACAAGGCAATGCATACTTAATAAATACTATCATAAAATTTTGTTGAAATGTGATAAACATTGTATCTGGCACTCATGATGATTATGTATTTCTTTAATATCAGAAGTTTCTGAAGTAAGTACTCTATTAGCATTCCGTTGGTCACCATGTTATCATAATTACAACACGTTGAAGCCAACAACATTTCAATGATATATTATTATAGGTTGCTATACATGACCTTTGGCAAGATCATTTACTACATTGGTATCAAGGAAATTACTTTCATGAAGGCTGGAAATCAGTACATTTAGGATGTGCATGTGCTTTTGTCTTTATGATTACGAATTTTCAACACTGATATTTGACTAGGTACAAATTTCGTTGGGTAAACCCTTGTGCTGCCCATGTTCTATTATGTGGAATGTCCTATGTGTAGCCAGTCCTGGGAAAATGTTTTCAGAAGGACGGAATTCAGGAATATTCCATCAACATAATGTTTGACAGTTTCTTCCGAAAAGGGAGACATCGTAACGTTCTTGTATCTGATATTTTGTGTTTATAGAGACTATGTAGCTAGATAACAGTAGCACTCGTAATGTTCATTTTGTTCATTTAAGGACCAATGATCCCTGTGTTGGAAATATGTTTTGTGAGCAGTTGCTCTATTGCATTACCTTGGTTTAAGGATATACAAATCATAAGACCACAGCATATCGTGATTGTATCCCAATAACCATCAATTCAAGAACAGTGGACAATAGATAGGCATTTTTTCCGATAATTTGTGTAATCTGTGATTTATGCCTCAAACATATGACCTTCCTAGCATTTCTAATTACTTGTGTTAAGCATAATTGAAGGCCATTAAACTGAATTTGAATTTTGAGTGTAGGAGTTTACTATGATAATGGACTGACGCTTTAGTGTTGGTTCTCGCCTTCAGTCTTTTGTTATTTTTTTTCCTGCTGCAAAAATGGTGCAATATAATAATAAAGAGTATTCATAAAGCGATGTATACATCCACAAGGTGCATGCTCGTAGAATGTGTGTGTGTGTGTGCATATAATGTGTATATTGTGTGTATGCATGTGTGTGTATATTGTGTGTATGCATGTGTGTATATTGTGTGTATGCATGTGTGTGTATATTGTGTGTATGCATGTGTGTGTATATTGTGTGTATGCATGTGTGTGTATATTGTGTGTATGCATGTGTGCGTATATTACATTTGTGTATGTGCGTATATTTAGAGTGTTCCAACTTTTTACACACAGTGCTATAAGGAAATCAAATGATACGGGATGGTATTATTCAGGAAATGAAGGAAAAGTTTGTCTAAGTACTTGTCTATTTTTCCACAGATTATATGACACAACCATGATATAAAATATAATCTATTACCAGTGTCCTAATGTAACATGCATTCGGGCAACACAACAACAGGGACTCGAACCAACTGGCCTTCTGTCTCCACTGGTCACTGGTGCATCTGGAGATGGTATCTTGTACATTCCTGAACGCTCCCTGTCACATACACCTAAATCTGTTCATCCCAGCACTTCCACCACCATCAGTCGTCAGTGTTATATTTACTGACATATAATAAAGGGGAATATCAGGACATAGTTTGACAGATAACATTTGACCTTTGCTTCATATGGAGCTTTAGCGTTGCAGAGAGGACATGGCAGTGGGGTAAATAATGCCGTTCTGGGACTGTGAGATTACTTATGAATATTGATATAGCCTTAGTGTTTATTAACATAAGGTTTTTTGTCTCATTATTTGTTCAATATTGGTGCAAAAATGTTTCACTTGGGTGTTTATGACTTCTTTCAGTTTAGTTTATGTGTTATGGCATGCCGCTAGAATGCAGACCAAAAGTCCCCAGACCCCAACCCACCCAGGTTTTACAGTATGCCAGTCTAAATTTTAGAATGGTCCCAATCTTTAAAGATCTCTCAGCAGCAGTAAAAGCGTTATCCAGTAATAAGTATGACACCTCCCAACCTCCATGGAATATATCAGGTTACTAAAAACAAACAAGCTTTACCCAGGTTGAAACAGTGTCCGTATGTTCATAGACTGACTTCATGAGTATTGACCACATGGTCTAATGCAATATCAAAAGGTATACATTGTATCGCAGGTGAGGTACGAAATATCAGACGACTTCGTTCAGGTTCCCTACTTATAGAATGTAGCAGGAAACAGCAATCAACCAACCTGTTGTCAACTGAGTTGGAGTTTCAGTTACTCCACACAGGACTCTGAACATGAGCAAAGGGATTGTCAGAGACCGAGATCAATTTACTGATATGACTTAACTTGACATCGTATCAGAAAGGAAAGAGCAAGGGGTGACTTTCGCTAAAAGCAACTCGGATAAACTGAGAAACAAAACCTACTAACTCATATCTGTTCCACTTCTCTTCTCCAAGTATTCCAAAATCATATAATTATATAATATAATATTATTTAATATATATTATATTATATTATATAATATAATCCACTCGAACCAAAGGAACGGGCATGGTGCCACTACCTGTACTAACCCGGTAACATGCGCTCACTGTAGTAAGAAAAAACAAATGTTACCGAGGACTGCAATAATACTACTAAAAATGCGTCAACTCCTCTGGGACACATTCTGCTTTTTCTAAACAATGTCCAATCTGGAAGCAACAAATGGAGATTAACAAAATTAAATTTACACAGAATATAAGTTTTGCTGAAGGTAAGAAACCTCTTGTTTCCACACCGGGCACAGTTACATCTTATGCCTCAGTTACGAGAGCTCCCTCTGCTATCAGCCACAAAACCACTCTGTCCACTTCGTCAATACTGGGTATACTCACCCAATCAGTCCACTCAAACTGCTTAATCCCTTCACATTGCTGAATCCACTCCAACAACACTAGTTCAAGTTCAGTCACGGTATTCTCAGGAACAGTCATCGTCATCATCATCACAATCCATAGCGAAACACCTATCTCAAAATAATGGGAAACATCTTGTAAAATATGTCACAGTAGCAGAGTCTCAAAGGGTTCGAATGACAAACTGGCATAATTTAAATACATTTAAAATTTTAAATGCTAAAGCGCGGCGTACATTTAAACAGAATATACGCCAATCTTGGCAAAATTATGTATCCAAAATAAATTATGGGACACCCATGTCCAAGGTATGGCCCAGAAATTAAAGGTAAAGGTACTAATTCTAGTGTCCGTCATCTTCAACATGGACATCAGTTACTTACGGATAAATCAGATATTGCAAATAAACTGGCTGAAAGTCTTGCTGAACACCCTTTTCTTCCAATTATATACCTAAATTCCAGCAATATAAAAAAAAAACTGCAAGAAAAGAAAACTATTAATTTCAACTCAGATAATTGGGAAGACTATGATGAAACATTTTCTATTCAAGCTCACGATACTGCTACAGGAGCTGATAACATACATTATCAACTTTTGAAGCAATTGCCAGAATCATGTTTACAGACGCTGATTATATACTGGACTTCAGGAATATTTCCTGTCTGCTCATTATAATCAGGATCAGGGTGTTCCACAAGGCAGTATTGTGTCTGTCACATTTTTAGTATAAAGATAAATAGTTTATCAAAAGTTTTAAACGATTCAATTGATGGATCATTGCTTGTGGATGATCTTATTATTTCTTGTCGTGGTAAAATATGCATGCTATTGAACGGCAACTGCAGTTGTGTTTAAACAAAATAAATCAACGGTGTCTTGAAAACGGTTTTGAATTTTCTAAATCCAGAACTAATTGTAAACATTTTTGTAGGAAATATCAGCCACATGTGGACTCGGAACGATCTCTAGATGGCACTCCCATCAAAGTTGTAAAGGAGGCCAGGTTCTTGGGCCTAATCTTTGACTCACACTTAACGTTTCTGTCGCATATTAAATCCCTTAAAACTAAATGCCTTAAGGCTCTTGACTTGTTGAAAGTTGTTTCCAACTCAAAGTGGGGAGGGGATCAAGCGACCCTCTTACACCTATATCGATCCCTGATCAGTTCAAAACTCGATTGTGGCTCCATCGTATATGGTGGAGCCTGCAAAAGCAATCTTAAACTTCTTAATCCTGCCCACCACCAAGGTTTAAGACTTTGTCTTGGGTCTTTCAGAATTTCATATATTGTTAGTCCCTACTTTGAGGCAGATGAACAATCTCTTTCAAAAGGGCGTATAAAATTGCCATTACAAAGCATTACTAAGTTATACTCTGATGAATCTAACCCTGCATATAACTGTGTGTTCAGTCCCCTTTATGAGGATTTATACAACAAGAAATCTCCGCCTCCGCCTCCGCCTCCGCCTCCGCCTCAAGTAATTAAACCATCTCTTTCTTCGGCCGGCATTGAGCTGGAAAATATAGCTCCTTCCCGACTTCTTTCTTCTCCTCCGTGACAACTGGTTAGACTACAAGTCGATCAACCATAACTGCATTTTTAAAAAATAGAAACCAATGAATTACAATATAGACAAGAATATCATTAATCAAAAAATAAATACAGCAATTATACATCTATATTTACACATGTGTCCAAGGACGGTAGCGCAGTGGTTTGTGCCACTGTCATTGGATCCAGGACAAGATGCTCTAGACCACCGGATAGCAGTTCTATTTTCACTGCTGAAGCTAACGAAATATTAAATACATTCAGAAACATCCTAAACATAAACAGTACACAATCTATTCCGACTCTCTTTCGTGTCTTCAAGCTATTACAAACTTATCAAGAATTGTAAAACGGCCTTGCTACTGGCAAAAGCGACATCGTCTTTTGTTGTTTACCCAGTCATGTAGGCATTTCAGGACACACAATGGCCGATCTTGCTGTCAAGGCAGCTCTCAGCAAATCTGTAACACCACTAGTCTTCTTATTCCATCTCCAGATAATAAACCCACCATTAGATCTTATATCCATGATATGATGCAGAAGAAGTGGAACACCCAGGTGGGTATGAATAAATTACATGCAATGAAACCCTATATCGGTTATAATTACTTGGGTTGTCAGTCCAGATTTGAAGAGGTTATCATGCGGCGATGTCGTATTGGCCACACAAGGTATACTCATGAATAACTATTGAAAAGTGAAGATCCTCCGTTCTGCACCCCTTGTGATGAAAGAATCACAGTCAAGCATGTCTTGCTTGACTGAGTTGAATATTCCATTACAAGGGATAAGTACTTTAAAGCACGAACTACGAAGGATCTTTGTAGTGACGTAAGTCCTCATTTTATAGTTAGATAGTTTAGATGTGTTAAATGACTTGTAAATAAGTAAATATTTTATTATTGGTAGTTTATATTAGTAACTGAGATTGTTAGTGGCTGTACCCTCAAAGGGGGTTGAAGTATTGTAAAATTATTGTCCTTCTGACAGGGTACGTAAGTCCCAAAACATTTGAAGTAAATTTGAACTAACAGGATATTTAAGCGTAGGTTTTTTTGTTATTTTAACTTTGGCTAAACTTTCTTACAATCGCCAGCGACTGAGGGGATGGTGTAAATCTAGCTAGGGTTGTTGCAGGTAGGAAAAGGTACTGTAAGTCCCCATGATCCCTAGTATTGTGATCTACCTTCAGTTGTGGGAGACCTATAGCCTATTATTATATTGTGTTGTCAGTTAGAGTTGAAATTGTGGGCTTTAATTACTAGTTTTACATAAATATCTGTGATAATCTAGTTATTTTACTGTCTTCATTGACAGGATTGTATATATCTTTTATTAGTATTAGTCTATATATTGTTTTGGTCACGATATGACTGAACTATTGCCAAAGTGACTTTAAATTTAACTCACTCGCTCACTCACTCACTCACTCACTCACTCACTCACTCTAGCTACGGACCTAGCTGAGATCACAGGCAGGAATGCAGCTGCAGGAGACTTTCCCTGGCAAGGAAGTATTCAGGTGAAGAACGGCACCAGGTGGGACCACGTCTGCGGCTGCGTCCTCTACACCGCAACCAGGGCCCTCACTGCCGCCCACTGTCTCTCCGAAACGTAAGTACATGGATAAGACAAGAAATAAAACTGCCGTTACACAAGGACAAGAAGTAATTATTGCTGGCATTCCATATAAATATAGCGCGTCCTTTACCACTAGTATTTTCTTTTCCTACTCTGTATCTTAGTCAAAGGATTGAACAATACACATTTCTATCCGGACATTTGATATTTACAGAAACACAGGTTGCTAATAGCAGTGCAGTATTACGCCAAGGCTGTGCCGTATTATAATACTGATTGGGAGTCTTACATTCACGCTTATCAATATATCGGCACTTATTAACCTTAAACTAACTGGTATGTACACGTGGGATATCTACCACTTGGTTATGATTTCAGTTTTATCGATGTTTACAGTTGGTTTTCATTTATTACAATGCAACTTAAAGTCATAGTATATGTGAATACCTTTATAAATGGTACAAGAGATGCTACAACGAAGGGGGAAATCGTTTTATTGCTAGAGCGAGTGAGTGAATGAGTTTAGTTTTACGTCGCACTCAGCAATAATCCACCTATATGGCGGCAGTCTGTAAATATTCGAGTCTGGACCAAACAATCCAATGACCAACAACATGAGCATCGATCTGCGCAATAGGGAACCAATGCCATGTGTCAGCGAGCCTGACCACCCGATCCCGTTAGTCGCCTCTCACGACAAACATAGTCGCCTATTATTGCTGAAGATTTACTCTACCCCGCGACCTTCACGGGTCTCTGGTAGGTTAGAAAGTTTGAAAATATTGGATGGATTTGAAACTAATATTATCTATTAGCTTCTGTGCATTGTTGCGTGTGAAAGGCGTTGTAGCCTCTAACATACACATTTTTATAATCAGTCAATGTATTTGCCTTTAACGATATCGGTGAATACATAAGAATGACTTGCTGGGTGGCACTAGTGTGAGGAATGATTTCATTATTAACTGCTCTGTAAATTATCATGCAACATCGATAATGTCTCTCTCATGATATTTAAAGGGCTAACAGCTACCGTCTGGTCTTTGGCATGCTCAGAATGCGCGTACGTGATGGAACTGAACAATCCTCTCCAGTCTCCTCCTTCATCAAGGTGAGTCACGTCTCTTAGTTCAAACAATATGATGTAGTATGTATAGTGTACTGTTTCACTGAATGTTTTGGATATTTGTAGCACGGGGAAAGTTGCCGTGTTGTTATCGTTAGTGTCAACTGTGATTTCTTGTTATGTTGTGCAGCACCCCAAGTACAACGCTGATGCTGCTGGCTATCCCAACGACATCGCAGTTCTGAGACTGCAAACCTCCATGGACACAAGCAGACCAGCTGTGGGAACTATCTCTCTGGCTTCGGGTGGCAAGGACTATGCCGGACAAACAGCCACGATCAGCGGATGGGGACTCTCTGGTCAGTATTTATCATTGAGTGAAGTCTTGTTGCTATGTTCATTTGTCCATAGACATGTACATGACTATGGCAGTACTTTTACCACCTTTTCCATGGGTTTGCTCCTGTAGCAGGTGGCAGCACCCTCAACTACCTCCAGAAGGCGAACATGACCGTACTGACCAACAGCGACTGTTCCAGCAGATGGTCTGGCATCAGTGGCACCTCTATCAACGATGGACATATCTGCATCGACGCCTCTGGCAGATCTGCTTGCAGTGTGAGTTCCGGTTACCATGTCTCCCTTCGTTGAAATATATATCTTGCAGTTAAGTAAGTCCTTTATCATGATTTATGTAAGGTTACACGAATACGGATACCTTGCAATAGTAAAACGTTGTCATCATTGTCAGACACTGCAGCTGTTGTCACATTATAATTAACGTTTGACAGTCCTCTCTGTGGTTACAGATGATTACATTGGTTATTACTTTCGTATCGAAGGTGGTGCCCGATGGTTGTGGGTAATACGCTGACTGGAATCACGTCATAGGGTATCAGCTCCTGCTCTGGCAGCTACCCCTGTGTCTACACTCGCTTATCCTACAACTTCTGCATTCAGTCACATTCTCATTTGTATGCTGTAGTACGGGTTGATGCTCGATTCACTTCCCTAAAATGTCATTTTGAAACTGATATGATGAAGAGAAACTCCTTTTATTGATAAACATTGACTAATTTATTGCAGTGGATGTTTCTATGAAAACCGTTATCATACGCAACTCATGCATAAGGAGAAAAATTTACATGACCCGTGTTTGAGTTTATAGAAAAGAAGAGGTTGATGTAAAGTGTGTGAACATTAGGCCTGTTGTGATAAGAAATGAATGATTGAAGCCAGTGGACATATAGTGGGTTATTCTTGGGTGGGCTTTTGTATTTGATCGGCTTACAATCAACGATCAACTAATCGCCGACGAACCAATCAAGTCTAACGATTCAGTGTATAAAATAGTTTAAATAAAGTAATGAAAGTCAGTGACATATATGTCAACACCGTGAACTCGACAACAGCTGATCGAACGATTTTATAACTCATGGCACTGCATGCGTCACATTATGACGTCATAGATTGTTGGCGAAGAGTTTGGGGTTACCGTGACAACGGGTAATATTTTTTCCAGTGGTCACTCTCCTGGGAAGGGCGACACGAAAACTTGTTGAAGCGTCACTGACCAATAAAATGTAAATGTTTCACATATATGCAAAAAAATAGTCCACTTGGCTTAAAAGCTGTCCGATGAAGTACAGTGTACCTCGAAAAATAATAAGCATAACATACTCAATGAAACGCTGATCATAATCAAAACATCATAACAACACTGTGAGGGTTTTGCAGAAGTTTTGTCCTAATTATGAAAAGGTTGTTTAACAAAAACAAAGGGCACAACCAGATGTTCGAAAAGTACGTGCACAAGTGCCGGGAAAGTTCTTTAGTCATTAACCTCTGCTGCGCTTTCTCCATGCTTTCTCGCACACCTGGCTATCCCTTTCTCTGCACTTTTGCCCCGTAACAAACAGCGAATTGTGTCAACATTTTATTGATAGTTTCTTAAACATCTTTTTTTATTTTAAGGAAACATTTTCTGCAAAAGCCTTACAGAGTTGGTACGATGTTTTGATTATGATCAGCATTTCATTGAGTATGTTATGTTTCGAGTTACACTGCACTTCATCGGACAGCTTTTAAGCCAAGCGGACTTATAAATGTACGATAACGTTATATACAGGTGATTACTTTCGTTCATAGGCTGACGGCGGTGGCCCATTGGTATACAATGGTACACTGGTTGGAATCATGTCATGGAATAACTTCTGAGCCAGCTACCCAAGTGTCTACACTCGCGTATCCTACTTCAACTCCTGGATTCTGGCACAGTAAAATGCACTGCTTGTAGAGCCTGCGTTTCCAGTTTCAGGAATAAAGTTGAAAACATTCAAAATCACTTGTCCATCTGTTACTGACCATAAGAAAGCTTGTATGATACCTTGTATGAAATTCTATATTCCTTTTTGTGTGGGTCCAAAATAGTGTGTTGAACACACTGCAGGCAATATTAGTGAACTTTCAGAATAATTACTGAGGAGATTTACACATGAAAAACTCACTTCTTTGAAATTGAAACGCCATGTTAACTCAGAACATCAGCATAATGACAACGCTGACACTGACAGATGTCAGGATCCAAAACGGCTCTGAGTCGAAATCCGGACTAGTAGAAACAGCTGTACAAACGAGCTTGCATGCCGGTAGCTTTATAGGTGGAATAATATTATAGGCTACAATAGCTTGTGGAAACCTTAAGTAACCACTTCCATTTCTCAAACATGAAATACTTATTCATTTAAAAAGCAGCAGGTTCAGATGACAGAGTGTTAAAATGATTTAAAATAACAGAACTAAATCTCTACGAGGCATTTGAGAGCCTGTCTAGATTACAGACCCATACATGCTATTTGGGCATAAAACTGTTTCAAAAGAAAACTTGAAGTATGACTCTTCTGAGATTATGTCGATTCTGCTGTTACGCTCAGCACATGTAATTAGATAATGTTCCACAATGCTTTTGCGAGAAGACGTATTTTTTTCTTCATTTTACCATGCTTATCTGCCCCCAAAATAGCTTGGATTATCTTTTTAGGAAGGCAGTGTATTAGTCACAGTCTAGGAAAATGGTTAAAGAGTGTTAAAGGGAAAATACTTGCGGATGTTAGCTTATGAGAAATTGCCCATGCCCACATGTCCCACCACAGCCACCAAACTCCTTTCAGGGTTGTTCGGGTTTATACGAACAAGAAATTCAGTTATGTCTATGTACATATGTGAAAAGAAAGACAGGGTTAAGGCAACAAAGGAAAATTTCTAACATTGGAAACCAGCAGTTAACATTGCTTTGAATGGTAATTGCAATGGATGAATGTTAGCGAGGTGTAAATACAGGCGTAGGTTGTACTGATAAGGTTGGCTGGTTGCATGCTTAAAGTCACATAAATATTGGCAGCAATATTCCAGGGCTATGGCAGGTGTCTTTGAATAATGGAGTCTGGACAGGACAATCCTCTGATGCAACAAGAGCACTGATGTACTTAATTGGGTTACAATGTCATGTGTCAACCAAACAGCGAGTCTGACCACCTGATCCCGTTCGCCGCCTCTTACGACACGCAATGGTTACTGAAGATCAATTCTATCCCGGATCTTCACGGGTATTTATAAAATAAAGAATCTGTTTCTGATAATAGTCAAGACTAGCTACCCTTTTCGTCTCACAAGACAGTGTACTATTAGTCGTCTTATTTACACTTTTGGTTGGAAGCATACGATGTTGGCTTGTTCACACAACTGATAGTCCGATGTCAGCGTGATCTAACATCGGAGGAACAGAGAAGCCAGTCTTGACTATTATCAGAAACATATTCCTTAATTTTGTAACGGCCGAATGAGCTGTAAAAGATACAAATGGACCACTGCAAAATCAGTGACGACAATCGGGCAGCAGGTGTTCGTGAAAAGAGGTAAGCATATCCCGCCCTATGTAAAACAAGAAGTTAGAATTATGAAGTTAGAAACGGATTGGGGATTCGAATCCCGATTCTGAATATTTTGTTCAGATTCGGAGTTATGACCAACAGTGTCAATATACATTATCTCATTCCTTCTAAGGTACTGGGGGACCTAGGTATAGTAAAGATATGAACACCTGTGTGTGTGTGTGCGTGCGTGTGTGTGTGTGGCGTGCGTGCGTGCGTGCGTGCGTGTGTTAAACTCCTGCAAAATTTCAGACTTATGGTGACTGATGGCAGGTTATATGTTTATTATAGATTAAGGTAAATTATGAAACTGCCTGAACAAAGGATAGTAAAACAACTAATTTCATTCAAAACTAGTAATGAACTCTGAAATATTTAACTATGTATCACAACTGAATATTAAGGCAGGTTATATATTGCCAGCAGATGAACGTAGATCACAACGCTTGGGACCATGGGGTGTTAGAGTACATTTGCTTCATGCCTGGACCCTAGCAGGATTGAAACCATCCCTTGAGCTATTAGCAGTTTAGATAATGTAGCCACAAATTTAAAGAACACTTATACCACGATTAAAACTAGTAGTAGGTTTAAATTTACCTTGCATGCTTTGGGACTTACGTACCCTCTCAGGAGGACAATAATTTTACAATACTTCAACACGTTTTGATGGTACAGCCAGTAACCATTTCAGTTATTCATCTAAACAAACAATGATAAAGTATTTATCTTTTTACAAACCATTTATCAAAATTATCTAGTACTTCTATGTCTTTTAAAGGTCAAGTGCAACCAAAAACTCAAACATAATTAAACCACAATTGTCGCTTGTTCATTACATTGCCGATTGTGAACAAAATACAAATAACAAAATTACAAGTGTACGCGAATCAAATGTGCAATATTTTGTAATTGGGTTTACTTAACTCGAAACGAAACATCTGTGAGATCGAACCCAGTCAGACAGGGTGGATGTGATATCTTTTCACTGCCTGGTTCATTTGCCGATACACTGGCGGTTCATTCTGTGTGTATATAGAGACGATCTGTTTGATTAGAACTTTAGAAGAATGGTGAGTTATAAGATAGTATGATATTTTATGGGTGACAAATTCTTTTGTTGTATATGATGCGACGTTTCGATGTGGAATCTTGTACCGTTGTCAAGCAAGAGTTATGTTAGGGTTTGTAAATACATGCTCTCTTCATTTGCGTTCAAACCAGTTAACAAATACCAAGATGGTGACTTACTCCGTGGCTGGAAACTGTCCTGATAAAAAACAGGACTTGAAACGGACAATCTGAGATACCTCTTGATCCAGTCATCCGAGAAAAATGGATGAAGTTCGTTTGCAAACAACAAACATCACAACATGCCATTAGTACAACTGTCACACCTGCCTGTCTGTGTAATTGCATAATTTGACAGAGACAGAAAGCAGTGTGTTTTGTTTATGGTGTATAGCTTGATGGGTGTTCAGTTCAAATTGCGTGGGCTCAGTGAGTGAAGTTCTGGACTGCATATTATCATAAGCAGACAGACAGGCAAACACACAGGCCTCAATAAAACATATATTGAGTTTTTTCTGTGATAGAGACTTCCTATCACTATCAACATATTTTTCTAACTTATGCATTGAAATACCTCATCCCTGAACCAGATTCTACGCCAGTTCGATAAGTTCTAGGATGTCATTGTCGAAGCACACGGCATAAATAAGGTCTTCTGGCACGTAAACCAGCCTCTCTCAACCTGTTTCTGACAGTCTGTGCGGAAAGTCTCCTCAATCCGGGTATTTGATGAGCGGTACTAGTAGCCGTAGCTGTTCGATGACGCAGGTGATGTACCCGGATGTGCCGCAGTGGTCGCTCGAAGTCGTCCAATACGAGGGGCATCTGCAACCGAATTTTGCCGGCGATATCTCTCCCAGGGCTGTGAAACGGTGCTTTGGTGAACATTCATGCGTCGGGCAAATGCACGCTGAGACTGGCAAGCTTCAAAGAGACCAATGGCGATGTGACGGTTGGCTTCACGTAGAAGTGGTATGTTGCATTCGTCAACAATATTCCAAATACATTAAATAATCGACAGACTGCGAACAACCTTTAATACCCATCGTTGAGACTATTTGATCCCCAACGTTCACGTACCTTGCATGTTAACTGTGTGTTCTGTGAAAATACACGCCGATGTTGAAAATAATGCTGTTAAATACGCCGTCGTGTATTTTATGGTGCGTTTTGTTGTGACGTGTAATTCATTACTATATGACATTGCAATTTTCATTATGCGTTTCTGTTAGGGAGAACATATATGTCATAACATGCACATGCTGTAATGAACGGTATATTGCTCAGTAAGAAGATTTGAGAGCCCGGGTTCGTGTCCATAAACAACAGGTAAAGTGACCTGAAACCCGATGTATCCCACTCAGTGACCATCTAGATGTCTGTACCAAAGGAAATGATATTAAATTCCCTTTTTATCAAGTTAAAAATTCAGACAAACTAAAACGATTTTTAAAATAGAACTATATAAGTTCAAGCAAAAGTTAAACCACTGGAAGCTTTGAACTTGTCACTCTAGAAATTTGTCCCTCCTGGGACGTCATAATGCATATGTAATGACGTCATACTGTAACTGTTACAATCTCTCTGAAGGTACATGTTGGAAATACAAGCATTCTGTTTGTATTTATGACTTATTACACCTGTAATGATTTTTTTGACATTTTGTACCTGCCTGCCTGCCTGTTTGCATATACATACATACCGAATACGGAATCTACAAAGGAAAACTCTCGAATGTGAACAAAAATTCATATTCGGGATTCAAATGCCGAAACCCGAATGCGAAGAAAACTCAAACTTGAGGTTCAAACAATGGAAAATTGCAGTTTAGTTGTTTATGGTTTTAAGGGACGCAGGCTCACAAGGAGCGTCTAGTACATTAGAAGGAGTGAGATAATGCATATTGGCACTGTTAGTCATAATTCCGAATCTGAAATGAATATTCAGATTCGGGATTCGAATCCCGAAACTTGAATATGAAAAAAAAGTCAAACTTGAGGCTGAAATATGGAAAAATGTAGGTTTAGGTGTTCATGGTTTTACGATACCCAGGTTTACTGCGGCCCCTAATACTACCTTAGAAGGGGTTAGATAATGTATATTAACACTGTTGGTCACAAAATATTCAGATTCAGGATTTGAATGTCGAAACCCGAAACCCGAATATGAAGAAAAGTCTAATTTGAAGTTGAAATATGGGAAAATGTAGGCTTGGCTGTTCATGTTTTTACGATACCCAGGCCCCCTAGTACCTTAGATGTGGGTGAGATAATGTATAAAGTATAATGTATTTGAATCCCGAAATTGAAAAAAAAATTTCAGATTCGGGATTCAAATACCGAAACCCGAATATGAAATAAGATGTAGGTTTGGGTGTTCATGTTTTTACGATGTTTTACTAGTGGTCCCTAGTACCTGAGTAGGGGTGAGATAATGTATATTGCCACTGTTTCTTCATATCCGAAATCGGAATATGAAGAAAAGTCTAACTGAGGTTGAAATATGGACAAACGTAGGTTTTTGGCTTCATGTTTTCGAGATTTGAATCCCGAATCTGCACGCACGACACACGCACGACACACACACGCACACACACGCACACACACACACACACACAAAATGTTGAATCCGGAATGTGACCAGACATTCAAATTCAGGATTTGAATCCCGAATCTGAACAAAATATTCAGATTCGGGATTCGAATCTAAAATAAATATTGGGATTCCAGTTTCGAATCCCCCATCCCGAATCCGTTTCTAACTTCATGTTGCTTATGTAAATAGCATTGTTGTATCATTGATACCTTGAACAGGTGTTGAACTAAGCAGTATATAGTAGCAAATGGTGCGTGCGTGCGTGCGTGCGTGCGTGCATGTACAGTGGAAGCTGTCAAATCCCGCAAATTGTCAACACCGACACAAAATATGTCCCATCCGCGGCTTGTACATTTATCATCAGCCCTACAATCCGACACATTGTCTGAACCAGATTATTTATTCAGTCCTAATGACTGGCGGTTTTGACAGCTTCCACTGTATATACATGGGTTGATTTGCTCTCGATGTTTGTTTCTGTACCCCGAGTCCGAACATGGCGGCGTTCTATATATGGTCGGGTCTGGACCAGACAGCTTGGTGATCAACATCGTGAGCATCCATCTAAGCATTGGGTTACGATGACATATGCCATCTAACTGGGTTAACATTCTCCGGCTGTTGATAACAGAGGAAATAACAAGTATGTAAAAGTATCAATTTACTTTATTTCAACGTGGATATGTATGATTCCTCGCGTTTCATGTTCGCGAAAAAAAAGAAAAGAAAAATTAAAAAACAAAACAAAATTAGAAATAAAACAAAACAAAAAACAAACCCAAAACACACAAAAAGAGACATAAAAAAACCCCTGCATGTTCACGTTTCGTTTCATGACGGATTCAGTGCTTGACTTCAGAGGATGTTTTGGGTGCACACAATTTCTCATGACGTTTTGTATATGAAACGAACGTACACTTTACATCATACTCTGACCAGAGACACATTTTCATAGATAGTTTAGCAAGAAACATGTTAACATGTCTAATTGTTGCTTCAGTTTCAATTCCTCTTCATTTTGAGACTCAAGACATTTTAGCCGAACACTCTACACAAAATATATTTTATTCATTAATAGTGACCAAAGCGACGAAGGTAGATTGAACACTTGTAATTATAATATTAGCACTGATAGAAGGATTTACAACAAATTAATTTCAAAACTCGATGGAGACCTCAAGTCATGTTACGATTTTTAAATTGCAGGAGTCAAAGTTCAAAAATAAAATCATAATATGATGAATTTCATATTTAATTAGCTTTATGCAATAAAATACATACCCTGGGATGATTTACGGAATGCTGTAGGTTTTAACGTATATACACACATCGGCAGATTAAACGGACCTGTATGCAAAAATATACATGTATTCTGTCAAATCTCTGAATTCTATCAGGTCAGACCAGCAGCTTTGACCATGTTGTAAAAGATGCCATTGGTCTGCTGCAGCAGAGAGGAGGGTGTGTCAAACTCACACACAAGGCCGTTGTCAAGGACCAGGATCCTGAAAGATTAAATCGAGAGTTATACCACTCAGTTTCTACCACTCAGTGTATTCTTGGTGAGTGAGTGAGTTTAGCTTTACGGCGCACTCAGCAATATTCCAGCTATATGGCTGTGGAAATAATCGAGTCACGACCAAACAATCCAGTGATCAACAGCATGAACATTTGATCTGCGCAACCGATGACATGTGTCGACCAAGTCAGCGCGCTTGACCACCCGATCCCGTTAGTTGCCTCTTACGACAAGCATAGTCGCCATTTAAGGCAAGCATAGGTTGCTGAAGGCCTATTCTACCCGGACCTTTATGCGTCTTATTCCTATTAGTGTTACGGATGGAGAGGCTATCCAGGGAGAAGGATGTTGATAGTTCGATTTTCTTAGTGCGTTGTACCAACAGACATATACAAAATTTTACTATTTCGTATACATGTATGTTACGCACTTGGTATTAAGGGGATAGAACGAGGATTAGGCAGCTCTGTGTCTCACAGAGTGGTGTATCTATGTTAAAAAGTGAATGGTATAATGCTGGCACTTTATGATTAGCTTTGTCCGGACTAGTGCAAGCATCGATTCACTCAAGTGCTTGCACGTCGCTCTAACAATAAGAATCTTAGCCACAACGTTAAAACCCATTTATCTAGCCATTTTAACAGCCTAACATAACTTCAATACTGACAGTCTGGATCAAAATGGATACTTGGTAGTCAGAATACATTTGGCATCGCCCTGGTTTAATAACTTAATTGACTAATAATAATGGCTTCAACATCACCTGTCGTAGTCCATGACGGTGTTGAGTCTGTGGGCGATGGTCAGCACCGTGCAGTCCTTGAACTCTGACCTGATGGTCTGCTGGATCAGGTCATCGGTTTCCATGTCAACGGCAGCTGTAGCCTCGTCCAGAACAAGAATCTTGGACTTCTTCAAGAGAGTTCTGGTCATACAGAACAGCTGGCGTTGTCCGACACTGTGAAAAATCCATTCCGATTCCAGAAACATCAAAAGTGTTCGTAGTGTACTAGTGTAGCAGAGGCCTAGCAGGGCGACTTGGAAACATTCCATTTGACATTCGCTGTGTAAAACCGATTGAATTCTTTGCAAACAGTTGACAACATAGCTTAATTCCACTAGAAGATGGACTAGAAGTTTTCAAATAGAAGAAAAGTCGCAAGTCCATCCAGTTATCTTCGTTCACCTTCAGTGAGAAAACTGCTCGTAGCCTTTGTAAGTCGTTACAACAGATGTTACGAGTTCATTGCAACAGTTGCGAAAATCACTTCAACAGGTGCCATAAATGGTTAATGGATCTGTTTATATTGGCAGTGGTGACATGTGCGGTTGATGAACGCCAGCGTTACTTTTGGTGACAAGAATACCAACATGTTCCCATTCTACATGTACACACTTCCTTTAGTCTTTGTTTGACCATGTCACTAATGTTTGGCGTTTTGTCAACATCAATCATCTTACAATAGTTTTAAGGTATTTCTGATGTTTGTCCCAAAACGTTTATCAACTACATACACAATACATTTAACATAATAACATTTGGTGCATTGCCTTTAATTTCCTCAGATCTTTCATTTGCATAGACGTGTACTCTCTCAGAAGTCTAGTTCACTAGAGGAATAGAGATATATTGGGGCCTTTTTAAAGAAAAAAACATCTTACAGTTTGCCTTTGTACAACGACGTTTGTCCATCCTGACAATACAGCTCCGTTTTTATTAAAAAACAACAAACGTCACAATGATGGTGAGATTAAACCTTTCACAAATCTTATGGCATTTACTCTAACTGACGATTTTATACGAAATGTTGGCTTTCAAAAGCAGGATTGAAAACACCCTGGAATCATGTATGGTATTGGCGAGTCAGGGAGTCCTGGCCAGGGGCTTTGGCTCGTACGTGGTACAGCTGGGATCTATTCAAAATGCTTCCTTCGCCCCACTCAAAACTATGACGCCTACCTGAAATTGTTTCCACCCTCTCCACAGTCACTCTGCAATAGGCCAGGTAATGACTCGACAAATTGGCGAATATGGGTGTGGTCCAAAGCTTCCCATATGTCCTGATCTAAGTACAGGTCTTGGGGATCAAGGTTCATCCTCAACGGACCCGTGAATAACACAGGGTCCTACAAGAAAATAACATAAAACACAAGTGAACAACACAGGGTCCTACAAGAAAATAACATAAGAACACTTGGAGTATACATAAAAATAATTGTTCCTGTCTTGTGGTTTGTGACGATATGGTATGTTAAAAAATCAATAGATAGAGGAATTTCTTGTAGGCCCTGTGAACAACACAGGGTCCTACAAGAAAATAACATAAAAACACTCGGAGTACACATAAATATAACTATTCCTGTCTTGCAGTTTGTGACGACAGACAACTACCTGTGGTATGATAGCCAGTTTCTCCCTGAGATCATGAAGTCCGATGTCAGCAATATCTACTCCGTCTATCAAGATAGCGCCCTCTGCTGCCTCCACCAGGCGGAAAAGGGAGAGCATCAGGGAGGATTTACCCGCACCTGTTCTGCCGACAACGCCGACCTGGCACAGAGACACAGATGACAAAGATACAGCATTAACAAACGTCGACTCTGCTTTTAGACAGATTTCCCTCAGACACGAAAGGCTTTTGCGGTTTCTGTTGTTATATTTCTATGTGATGCGCACGTGCTGATATTTTACATTCGCTATTCTTTTCTACAAGAAGGACAATAATCAAAGCCTATCCAGTTTGGTATGTACCCATCCTGTAAAGCCGTTTTCTTATGCACAGTAAATAAGACATTCTCCCTACCTTCTCCCTTCTATGTACATTAAATGAGACATTCCATCAACGGTCCACCTACTTTCTCCCCTCCGTGTACTGTAACTGAGCCATTCCACCTACCTTCTCCCCTCCGTGTAAAGTAAATGAGACATTCCACCTACCTTCTCCCCTCCGTCTAAAGTTAATGAGACATTCCACCTACCTTCTCCCCTTCGTGTACAGTAAATGAGACATTCCACCTACCTTCTCCCCTCCGCGTACAGTAAAAGAGATGTTCCTCAGTACCAGGTCCGTGTCCTGACGGTATCGGAGACTGTAGTTGTGAAACTCCAGTTTGCCTTTTGCAGGCCAGTTTCGAGGGAGCTTAGAGGAGTTTTTCCTCCATGAAGCCTGCAAAAGAGGAATTGAAGTAAGCTGCACTTTAGATTTGCTGACAATGACTGGCTTTGTTGGTTGTCAGCAGGTAAAATCTTGATAAAATTACATTAAGATATATCTTAATGAGTAAAAGAATACTCGACTGGGATTGCCATTGCAAGCTATGTACGCTTGTATACCTCCTGGCCACCAGTAGTGACTAGACGCACCTCATTCGGACTGTGAATGTACTGTGCTATTCTTTCCATGGATATGAGATTGGTTTCCAGGTCACTCTGTAAACTCATTAGCCATTTCATGTCCCCTTTCAACTGAAAACAACAAAACATTTAATATGTGTTACATTTCCAAATATTAAGAACACTTTCCGTAATTGCAGGTGACTGAAGGCAGTGATTTTGTCTTCCGTTATAACATTTCTATGACACTCCATATAGCCTGTTATCGCTTATGCGATAGGTATTGTGTTAAGGGTTTGGAGAGGGAATGTTCAGTAGTACTTGTAATGAGAATGTAGTTCCAAGACCCATCAGGGCTGCTGATGCTGATCCTTTCGTGAAACTCCTCAAGAGGCAGGAGGCCCCACACAGTGCATTGCCAATGCCAATCATCTGGACCCCAATCCATCTACCAAATAAATATATTATGCATTTGAAAGACATGATGGCATTTTAGAACTGTGGAGATCAGTGCACAAGCATGCTGTAGCGCAAATGGGGTTGCGCAGCATGGAGAATATGACAAGTCTTCTCATATGCCAGAGAAGCGATCAAAGGCTGGCAACGTACTTCCCTCGTATGGGATCGAAAAATATTTTTCCTGTTCCTTCATACCGTTTAACCGGAAGCTGGAACGGGGAATGGAGACGAAGAACGGTCTGATATACCACGAGTTGTGCTTGAAATGTTCACTAAAAGTTTTTGACGTAAGTAATTGTTCAGCATGGTGTTGGAAATGTGAGAGCACAATCCAGTGAAGAAATGGATGTATTCCTTTGATGGTAGCGCTATTTTATTTTGACATGAAAATTATTTTTCAAACCGAAGCGAGGAAAGTACGTTGCCAACCCTTGCTCGCTTCGCTCGCAAGTAAGAAGACTGGCCATTTTCTCTACGCTGCGCAATCCATTTGCTCTACAGTTTACCTGTGATCAATGGTTAGAGGAAAGGTTGACTGAGAGTCACGCCTACTGACGCTGTGAATTTAAACATCAAGGCAATCGGAAGTCCGAAGTGATGCAGATCTTAGGCGTTTGTGACTTTCTTTCAGAAACAGCTATGAAGCACTGGTCTACAATAATTTTCTGACCAACCTGTAAGCGACTTTCCCACAGATTCTCATTTTGTGATAATGGTCAATGGTATCTTGCATCTTCAAAGCAAACCTCTGTTGATCACCAAAGGCACGGATGATCTCTGATCCCATTACAGACTCAGTGAAGTGGCTCTCCATGGGAGATTTTGCCTTCACCGACAATCTACTGAGTCGGCTTTTGGCAGTGCTGTAATAATTCTGTAAGTGAAGTGAAACAATGAGTGTTAATAACCAGTCATTCCTTTTATCTTCTATGAAGACTAGGATGAGTAATGCCATAATCACTACCTCAATATTCGCGTCTAGGAAACAAGGAAAGGAGATGTGATTAAAGGATAAATGTCGAAACCTTTGGGAAGACCTAAAGGGATACAAAGCTGGCAACATGTATTCTTGACCTGGATCATTTCTCAAAGGAGTTTAACATGCCTTGGCACCACAGGATTATTATCCGTCAACATTTCAGAGTAGAAGTAACTGCAAGGACTGATTGTACAGGAACCATTTCGTTATTTGTTTGAATCTCAGACACATGTGCTCATAGGCTCAAGTGGTATTCACTGTGAGATTCCGTCCTCCATTTACAATCAGTCCACGACTGAAACCTGTTTAGAGTGACGCTACACACCGGTACCCAATATATTAGTCGGTATTCGTCAGAGGTATTTAGACGTCGGTGAATGTATAAGACAAGTATGTGGATGGCAACAACTTATTCATTGTATTACACAACATTTCTCAGCCACTTCTTGCCCCTTCACCAGAGACGTTGTATACAATAAATAAGCCTTCCATATGCTTGTCTCACACAGTATATAAGTTGTTGTTATGGTGCTGAAGGGTTCAGGAAATCTTCATTTCCACATTAAGGTGAAAATGACGATACTGTTAGAAAGGATGACAAGAAATCATTGGGAGACATGGATGATTATGTCAAAGATCACTGACGATACAGTCACAAATGATGACAGGAAATCATTAAAAGACATGGAAGATGAATTCTCAGGTAAAGATAAATGACCATACGGTCAAAAAGGATAACAGGAGATCAATAGAGGTATGGAAGATGAAATGCTCAAGTAATGATGACGATAAACGGTTACCAAGGATGACAGGAAATCATTAAAAGACATGGAAGATGAATTCTCAGGTAAAGATAAATGACCATACGGTCAAAAAGGATAACAGGAGATCAATAGAGGCATGGAAGATGAAATGCTCAAGTAATGATGACGATAAACGGTTACCAAGGATGACAGGAAATCATTAAAAGACATGGAAGATGAATTCTCAGGTAAAGATAAATGACCATACGGTCAAAAAGGATAACAGGAGATCAATAGAGGCATGGAAGATGAAATGCTCAAGTAATGATGACGATAAACGGTTACCAAGGATGACAGGAAATCATTAAAAGACATGGAAGATGAATTCTCAGGTAAAGATAATTGACCATACGGTCAAAAAGGATAACAGGAGATCAATAGAGGCATGGAAGATGAAATGCTCAAGTAATGATGACGATAAACGGTTACCAAGGATGACAGGAAATCATTATGGGGCATGGAAGATAAAATACTCAGATAACGTTGACGACACGGTCACAAAGGATGAAACGATTACACAGGAAGAAAGAATATTACTAAGAGGCAAGAAAGATGAAATAGTTCAAATAACTGACATTTTTGTACGGAATTCTGGCTTAAAATTCATTGTAACATACATACATGTAATGACTTGTAGGCATACAGGACAGGGATGAGCACTAACACCGTCTGTGGCGTACTGTACACCACCACGAGCATTGACGTCGTAACGTTGACAACGCCGTCAAGCCAGAATTCCATACACATAGGCATTTCATCGTCTATGACCTTCATGTCGTGAGAAAAACGATTGGTTATTCTTCCAACTGGAGTTGTATCGAAGAATTCCATTGGTGACTTGAGTATATTTGACAGCATCTTAGTGTGAAGTTCTTTGGAGGCACGCACGACTCCACGGGACATCATGTAGGAGTATAGAAGAATGAACACAGCTGAATTGTGAAGGGTGAAATGCGAGTTAGCCTCAAATGTAAGACTGGCGAACATCTCAAATCAAACATCCTTTATAGGGCGGTGGTGTGGAGCATTTGGGTAGGGAGTGAAGGGGCGAGGGTTGGGCAGAGGTTGGGTGAGGTGGTAGGGTTGAAAGGGGATTAGTCTTTGTGCACAGTTGGGGATGGGCGGGGTTGTTGGTAGGGAGTATTCAGGCCTACTAAAATAGTTACAGAATTCTACTGACTGCAACAGTGTTAATTTGAGAATTCATACTTTGCCTGATCTTGTATCTGTTCCGAAACTGTTCTTAGAAACTGCATCAACCAAGCAAGAATATCCAGCACATTGCTCACGTCACTTTTATTTAGATCTGCCATTTTAAGAACTAGACATTGGTAGCTGCAATACAAGCTGAGTCTTGTTAAGTTTAATTATTAGGTTCTACCTCTCACTGTACAAATGGGTAGCCTTGTAGTTAAAGCTTTCACTGATCACACTGTGTTCAGTTCTCTCAGCTGGAGCATTCAACTTACACAATGCAACTCCCAGAGAGCTGTAGATACTAAGGTAGATCATGTTTGTCCTCCACACAGTGTCACTGCTGCTACTGTCGTTGATGTGCTGGAGACTTGGGTCATTTGTCCATCTGACCAGCATCAGGTTGGCCCCCACCCATGTGATGTAGTACATGGCATAAAACAAAAGAAGAAACAGCAAGTTCCACTCGCCGTAAGCTGAGATGTACTTGAGGAGCACTGACCACCTTTCCTACAAAGGATCAGATAAGTCTTTTACATAATGTAATGTTATCCGCCACTGGGTGAGAGAGAACTGCATATTGCATCCAAGCTGACAATTTAGGGTATATAATTTAATTACTAGACCGAACACTGTAGCTGCAACAGTTTAAAAAATACATTGTTTAATCTGTTTTTACGCTATATTGTACGTTAAAAAATTACAGAAACAGCATATCATTTTTAACTATTTTATATTTTTATGCCATGTGTATTGAGTAATGCCATATACGTTTCGTACCAATCCAGTAAATTATGTGTTACAGTTTAATATCCTAGTAAATGTACCTTGCAGGAAATTCTTTTTAGTAAGATGCGACTAAATGATCGGTTGTCAGACAAGGCGACCTGGTTAATGATAGACCATCGTATCTCAATAGCCAGCTGGGCTTTAAACAACAAACAATTTCTGATATACGTGTGCAAGACACACCTTGGGATCTGGATCCGAGATTTCTTCCTCTTTGACATAACGACCTTCAGTCTCTGGTTTGTCTTCGGAAGAAGTTGACAGATGCCTTGAGCTCTGTCTGGACACTTTGGAAGCCTGACGTCTGAACTGTTTGTTTTCAGATGACTCTTCACTTGAAAGGAAAACACACAAAAAAACTAAACATTTCATGCTCGGGAAATGTACGCTGGGGATGGCGGGTATTGAAATGTTGATTCTAGGTCATGTACATTTGAATCATACTGACGATGGACTTATAGCAGATTTAATATGTTATAAAATAAATACTTGTTTAAAACTCTAACTCACGTGTATCCATATTACCCACCTGTCCAGTCTTCTCAACTTTGATTTCAGGTCAGAATCCAGATTAATATCCTCTGATTCAAAATCTGCAGTTGAAATATATAATGTCTTAAAACAATTGGTCAACGTTCATGGAAAAGTGTCAAAATGATATATAAATCTTACATTGGTCATACTCATCCTCGAAACGGCAAATGAAGTCACCATTACATCCATGTAGATGCTTTAACTGGATAATGGTATTTCATTTGTTTCAAGTTCATTCAAGTGACTTGCAAATCGATAACCATCATGTTCCTTAATCTGACCGGTTTGAAAACATGATCGAATAATATTCGATTTGAGGTAGACTATTCGGTGCGTATTCACACGTACAAATGTTGTGTTCCGTCGTCAGCAGTGATGACGTCGTTCAAGTCATATTGTGACGTAAAGCCGGAATGACGTCACAAATGATCAGTTCCACATGCTACTACGGAAAACAGCTGAAACGCCCAGCAGATCACACTTCACTGCTGCACTTGCACTCGGTGTAAATGAGTGCAAACAGTAAAACCCTTGTGGGCCCTCTGGTTTACTTTTTTGTTTATAATGTCGATCATGTGCTGGCCAATTTCCGGACTAACGCCGTCGGTTCCAAATGGCTTCCCGTGCTTCTAATACTATATAACACCCAGAAATTGACCTACACCCCATGTTTATCTCCTACTTGGCATATCTGGAAAGTTGGTTGCTGCAAATAATGCTTAACGTTATCTGTTCAAACATACAATTCCGTTTTGTCAAAACTATTAATGAAAATTAACATGATTTGCTGTTCTAAATCTTCTCGGCTCCTGAATGCAAAAACGTTGATCATACCTGGGGATAAGATCCGTACAAGGAACAAGCCATGTTTGATGGCACTAGCGTGAGTGACTGAGTTGAGTTTTCAGCCACACTCAGCAATATTACAGCTATATGGCGGTGGTCTGTAAATAATCGAGTCTGGACCAGAAAATTCAGTGATCAACAAAAGGAGCATCGATCTGCGCATTTGGGAACGGATGACATGTGTCAACCAAGTCAGCGATATATTCTCCTGTACAAGAATAAATCCATTTAAAATGACATTTTACTCTACTCACCTTCAAAACTTGCTGGGTTGTCTTCATAATCCATCATGTAGGATCGCAGCACACCTGTAAACACACCGTCACTGTTGAGGAGGTCGCGGAACGACCCCGTCTCTGCCACTGTGCCGTCCTCCATGACAATGATGTTGTCAACGTCAGGTAGGTAACGCAGATTGTGGGTTACCAACACCACGACCTGAAATAATATGTCATAGTCACGTCTGAGATGTTAGTGAAAGACATGTTAATGTGTTAAATGCATACCAACATTTGTAAACCTCCTACTTTCCACCTTCCATAAGTGATCGAGGTTGCTGCAGTCTGTTATCACAAGAATGTTATTCCCATCTACCTGTATAGAACCAAAGGTGCCATGGGGTAAAAGAGTCCATGTTTACGGCTCTTTCTGTACTATTCCACCAATATCATGGTGGGAGCTTTTGAAATGTGCGCCACAAATTGTACCAATGTACTCAGTTGCCGCATTTGGCGAGACGGGCGAACTCTTTAACCCTTTAACCACTAAGCTTCCCCGCCACCCCTAAGCTGCCATGGGGTCGCAAAAAGGTGAATGATGATTATATAAGTTTAACGGCTACAAACTGAGATCAAACTAAGTAACTTGTCCAAAGACAGATCTATCGCCATATGCTTTACCATGGAAGAAGAATGAAGCCATACAAGTTTTCAACACAGAAAACAGTCATCCAGCCAGCTTCTCTTAGCATAAAAGGTTGCTTAACTCCGCATGCTTTATGATTTCAAATGACAATAAATTTGAAATGCTCATAAATCATAATCTTACTTTATTCCTTAGGATTCCTTTGATCACTTTCTCAAAGATATGTTTCCCCACATGACTGTCAACAGCACTGAGTGGATCATCCAGCAGATAGATGTCAGCATCGTTGTAAACAGCTCTGGCTAGTGAGACTCTCTGCTTCTGTCCCCCACTCAAGTTGATACCCTAGTGACAAGACAGGAAACTGATGCAATACACATGACACAGTAGCTGTAACTCAGGCAAGAGACAAAGTCTGCTTCTGTCCTCCAGTCAAGTTGACACCCTAATGAGAAAGACAGAATCAGTGTCTACTGATATCCACAGTGTCTACTGATATCAAATATATCAACATGATGTAGTAACAGTAAAAAGTAACAAATAACCGAGGCTTGCCGAAGATATTTTCACTTCCATCAACGAGTGTGGATATAATTTATACTACCCATCAAAAGTTTAGACTCACTAGAGTATTTGTAGTAGATTTCTTCGACCAACTTTTCACTACTGAAATTGTCAAATTATACTGAACTGTTTAGATGTATCGTCAACACAGGTCTTGACGTAACGTAAAGCAAATTCGTAACACCGGTTCCATCACTATGTTGAGTTCCATACAGAATGAAAGTTTTTGAAAAATGGTAAAATTTTCACAAAACATCGCATCGAAACGCAGTTGCTGACATGCATGCAATTTTCATGTGCACTTCAGCAATTTGCAGCATGATCCTCGTGCAATTCACCTTTATAATGTTTGCAGTTGATTCCTTTGAGTTAGTGGCAAAATTTATCCTTGAAGTGCCCATGGGTCGTGGAAGAAGTTTAACCATTGATCAACGACATCAAGCCTTAGCACTCCTGCAAGATGGGAGATCACAACGATATGTTGCCGGACGTCTTCGTGTATCCCAAAAGGCAATTTCCAACCTATGGATACGGTTCCAGCAGACAAACTCTGTCAAGGATCAACCAAGATCCGGTAGGCCAAAGGTGACGTCACAACAGGATGACAGGTACATTCGTTTGATTGCTCTCAGGAGCAGACTAGTCATCGCCATTGCAGTCAATGCTGCGTTTAGACAGGCTTCTGGACACCGTATATCTGTATCAACAATACGTCACTATGGACTGCGGGCGCGACGTCCAGCCGTTAGACCCCCTCTTACACCACGCCACCGTCAGGCTCGATTGAATTGGGCAAATGGGCATTTGCCATGGGATGCACGCAGATGGTCACGTGTTCTGTTCACGGATGAATCAACATTTAACCTGCACTTCAATGACGGTCGAATCCCCGTTTACAGACGTCAAGGTGAACGTTTCGCTGACGTTGTTGAACATGATCGCTTTGGAGGAGGGTCAGTTATGGTGTGGGGCGGGATCACAATGAATGGCAGAACTGATTTAGTGGTGGTGGATGGTAATCTGACCGGCCAGAGGTACCGAGATGAAATTCTCATTCCAGTTGTCATTCCATTCCTGGGAGCCGTGCCAGGACGTGTTGTTTTTCAAGATGACAATGCCAGACCACACAGAGCTCGCATCGTGACAGCCTGTTTGCAGCAGAATGGTGTCAATCACATGGAATTGCCGGCACTATCCCCCGATATGAGCCCGATTGAGCATATATGGGACATTTTGGGACCTCGCGTGTACACCAGAGTTCCTCCCCCTGCCAACCTTGACCAGCTTCGAAATGCGTTGTTGCAAGAGTGGAGGAACATTCCACAGAGACAGATTGGACTGTAGGTGCAATGCCTGTGTTGCAGCCAGGGGTGGTTACGCCCGATATTGACTTTTTGTCATTCACGTTTTGAGGGTAGTACTCTTTAGTGCTCCATGTTTAAATTTGGGTCAACTTAACCTCCGATATTGCACATTGACTAAAGAAATAAAGGAACGATGTAGTGTTTATTGATTATTTTATAACACATATGCCTTTTCCCTCCAAGATATCTACATTGTATTAAGTGAGTCTAAACTTTTGATGGGTAGTATATATCAGTAGACACAAGGGTGAGATTCTATTTATCATCCAGAATCGGTCTTCATTAGTTTTCAAATGAAAAGTGTATATCTATGAACACAGTACTGCCATTAGATTTGCAGTTACGCGATGTCATAGCACTGTCAAAATGCACTGTCAAAACGATATCTCAAAGGAGATGTCGTCTGATCACACACAAGCGATATTAGCTGTGGAATACAATTCTGGATGACAGTAATAGGATAGCTACAAAACACACTGGACACTTGACAGCTCTGGCCAGAGAGACTCTCTGTTTCTGTGCTCCACTCAAATTCATACCATAGTGACACGACAGTAAACGGATACAATTTACAGGGCATGTTTCTGTTTTCCACTCAGGCTGACACCCTGGTGGCAAGATAGGAGTGACTGAATGAACTTAGAATTTAAAGACACTCTGGCAATATTTCAGTCACATCGTGACTAAATCAATATATAGATTAACTATAATTAAAGAGAGATTATACAGTCCCGGCAAACGAATGACAGTAAAATAACTAGAATATCACAGATATACACGTAATACTCGTAATTTAATCGACAAGAAAGTAAACGAATACATAGTGTTGACACGAAGTCTCTACTATTAATCTGTAAGAATAACAGTGTAACAGATATGCACGGAGACGTACTATACCCCTTTGTCCAAACAATAATTAAAGAATCAAATGATAACCTTAATTGATCAGCATTCTGCATATAGCTGGTTTCACCGTGTTTTGTCACACTATTTCTATCCATGTTCAAGTAATGGCTAAATATTTATGAATCTACGGTGTTAGTACTTTGTACAATTGTACAAATTTTACAACCTACGCTTAATCTGCAGTGATGTATCTACGTATCTACATTTAAGATGTACGTCTGAAAAGTCTTGCGCCATGTATTTCCTCTTTTAAACTCTCCTAAGAGTTACACAGCAAAGCGAATATTTGTAGGGTGTACCAATATAATGAAAAGCCAAATGGTAAAAACTGTATTAGTAATACTGCTGAAATATTTATAGTTCAAGATCTAACAGGGAATAACGTTTGTTAAATTTAAAAATATGCATTTTAGTCTACATAATCCTTCTTGCAGTGAATATGACATCACTACTCACCCTTTCCCCAATCTCTGTAAGGTCTCTAGCAGACAGCATATCTATGTCAGGCTGCAGGGCACATGCCTGGACCACTGTTTTATACTGTTGACTGTCCATAGGTTTCCCGAACAAGATGTTGTTCTGCAAGGTGTCGTTCTGGATCCAGGCTTGTTGGGACACATAGGCAACACGACCCTGTGCGTCGGATAGGTACTCTATCATTTTCATACTAGAGATACATCTTTTGCAAATTTAAGATGCAAAAATGTTTAAACTGAGAAGGTAGTTAAGGTTTAGGACTTTCTGGAATATATCTAATCAACAGGTGAACATACCTGGATATTGACCTGACCTTTCACCTTCTGGATCTCCCCTAGCATAGCTGCTACCAGTGAAGATTTCCCCGCCCCGACATGTCCTACCACAGCCACCAAACCCCTCTCAGGGATGCTCAGGTTTATACTGACAAGAAATACAAATATCTGTGTTAATAATTGAGCACATGTGCATGCGTACGAGTATATAGACAGGGTAAACAACACGAATGGATGTTTTTGACGAATCGATATTTAAAATATACCATACTTGCTTAAGGTTTGTGTTGTATTGGAATCCCAGGTAAACGTGCCATTTGTAATTTCAACTGCTGCATCTGTAATTATAACAAGACTTTGTGCAAATTGTTAACAAATGACAACAACGATAAAAGTGTGAGTACACTTGGCAAAAAATTCCAAATTATCAAAATGTGTCAATGCCAGTGTGCTTTCAAACAGCATCTTAACCGCGCAATTATGTATAATATAGCCACTAATGTTTAACCAGCAAGTGATGAGCCCTGGATCATCATATTCCTCCATGACTACTGGCAAACAAGGATAAGTTGGAACAGTGCAGAGAATGCGTTTACCAAAAGTATGCCCTGCACAGTCATGTGCGAAGCCATTTGGTTTGTAAAAGGGAGAGCTGCTAACCGTGCAGTGCATAAAGATGAAACTGATCCCCTGTAGATGCACACCCCTTACTCATAGACTCTCATGTACTTGACCCATCGCTCTACACTTGATCGGGGCAACCTGGGGCCCATTCGCTCACAATGGTAAGCGACAGTGGGCGACACACATGCTAAATAATGGTTAATTGTCAGGTCGGTGCTCAAATTATCCTTGTTTGCCAATAAGTGATAAACTGGCATCTCTATAAATTTACCTCTGAATAAATAAATAAATAAATAAATAAATAAATAAATAAATAAATAAATAAATAAATAAATAAATAAATAAATAAATAAATAAATAAATAAATAAATAAATAAATAAATAAATGGTATACAAGGTTTTTACCATGTAAATCTGTATCTCCACTACTGACTGACTGGAAATCCCTCTCACACAAGAATGTTTCTATTCTTCTTATTGAAAGTTTAATCTGAAAAAAGTAATACAAATACACATATTTATTTAAACAGATCATAGAAAGTGGTGTCAACCAAATAATCACAATACATGTGAACATCGCTTTAAGTGAATTATAAAACACAACTCGACAGTTTAAGCTGATTTTGTTCAAAACTGCATCAGAAAATGGGTACCCCGTGGGATAAGTCATGTAACAATTTAACCTTCTAGGACCTCATAGGCAGCTTTGGTTATTCAAGGCAATAATAATCAGATTGTTCTGTGTGCATTTTGAGCATGCATAGGCGGCGGTGTATGCGCGTGAGCAATATGTTATTGATATGGCTATCATTGTTAAAATTCAGCGTAACTCATAAATCCACATTCATATAACTCGATGTGAATGTCGTCTAATGAAACTCAACGCCTAGACAGTTGATCTCGATGATCTGATGTAATACTGTAATATTGGGCATACAATGGTATCAACCCAGTAGCAGTCAAATATATAGGCCAGCAAGTATATATGATCATGTCTTCTGGGACAATTGAAACAGAATAATGAAATTAACCTACACTGTTGATGTCGTTCATGATATCCGGGGCCTGGTTAATGGCAAGACGAAGAAAATTGAGCGCAGATATGACAGCAAAGGCTGTCCTTGCTGTAAAGGCTGGGTCATCGTTCAGGAAGAAATACCCCATAAATATCACAACAGAAATCTGAAATAGTTCGCAAGAGTGAATGAAAGATATAACTACAATATAATATAATATAATATAATATGATATAATATAATATAATATAATATAATATAATATAATACCAGGGGACATTTGCCGAAAGTATAAAGGAATGAGAGAGTTAGTTGGGTTTTACACAGCTTTTAGCAATATCCCAGGTATATCACAGCGGGGAACACCAAAAATGGTCCGAAAGTTTAAGACCACAAAGAGTAAACAACAAATTGTGCATCTTTTTAAATGAAACAACAATCCAAATAGGGAAATACTCCCATAAACATGAGTAACATATTTAAGGCGAGGGAGGTTTTGCTAATATCAACAGATATTTGTGTGATACTCTTGGAAGTATCCTCTACCCACCAGATAGGGCGCGGTGTTCCAGCTGAAGATGTGCAGGGCTCTGTAATACGTCATGCGCGTCAGAACATCCATCTCCCTGTCCCTACAGGCAGACAACTTGGACCCGAAACATGGCTCCCAGGCATTGAGCTTCAGCACCTACAGGGTCAGAATGTAGACTGATATATATTATATTCAATATAATATCTCTCTCTCTCTCTCTCTCTCTCGTACAATAGACAGACAGACAGACAGACAGACAGACAGACAGACAGATAGATAGATAGATAGATAGATCAGAACTACAGTACACGGGGTTACATTTTGAGAGTTAAAATGTAGTAACTAACACTAAAATACCATGCAATAAGAATGTACTGCAATGATATATCCCCTTCACACTTGAGGCCGAAAGAACAAGAATGCTGTTGGAATGAAAATTTCTGGAGATTTCTGGAAAAAGTATTCTTACTGCATTCTAAGTAAGTATTCTGAATACATTCGAGGGAGAATAGAAAATGCGCCTCAAAATGAGTCAGAATGTATCTCGATACCTGCAGGACTTCGGATGGAATATTCTTGAAATGTATCGGATTAAAGTCCCCCACGAGCACAGTCAGAGCGTCCCAAATTCTTTTCTAATTTGTCATTCTTATCATTGGAATACCTGTCACTGAGACATCAGATAGCATGTCGGAAAAGTTTGAAAGCATTTTTTATTTTGACATATTCTCTCGGATGGAGTCTGAAGTTTGGAAATATATTATTTCTCTGGCTGGGTCTAATAGATCCCGGTCAATTCGAAGTAAGTGAGAACACGCCTTATCATTAGAGTGTTTTATACAATCAATAGTTTTCGATGTCTCAAACAAATTTTGACAACGTTACACACAGTGAAATAAAGATGAAACATCACCTTCATCCCAGTCAACACTTCGTTCAGAAGTTTCATTTTCTCATCTTTGTTTTTGGCGTTCTTTGCGAAAAGTTCGGTAATTTTGTCTGATATGTGCATGTTGATGGGCACCAGGATGAGGACGACGATGAAACCAAGCCCTGCTGCAGGACCAAGGAGAGCGAACAGTTGTAGGAAGATGACAACAATGTGAACAGGTGTGAACATGATGAAGATCATGTTGGAGAATTTGCCAGCAATCGTCCCAACATCTCCTGAAACTAAGTTCGTCATGTGGCCCATGGAGTAGAGTTTCCTTGCACTTGTGTGAAGATTTATTGCCTGTGGAAAGATAAGATTAATTGATTAATTTTTCTTTAACGCCGCGACTCAACAATAGTGCAGCGATATGGAGGCGGTCTGTGAATGATTACTTGCCTTTTACGACAAGCATGGGAACAGCGTGTCACTTTTTGTGTAACAAAAAGTCACTTTTAACAGGTTTGCTGTAGGAGATGAACCTTTACTTGGACTGCCAGAGGAGAAAGTCAATTATAAACCACGCACTTATCGTGGACATGATGTTTATCAAACAGAGGATCCCGTTATGGTAAAACGTCATTGGTTCACAGTTTTAAATTATAAAATTATAGATTCTAAATATGTACTGTTCATTCACATTTCTGTAAAAAGACGGAATTTATGATCGACAGTAAATAATATTTAATTGGAAATAAAATAACAAAAGGCAAGAATGTAACTTACCTTTTTGAAAATTGCATTTTTGAGCGCTGACTCTATATGCATGCTGTTCCTCTGTCTCAAATAAGACGACTGCTCGTCAATGATTGTCCCAATCATCATGACTGTAACCATGGTGACAGACAGGACCACACCCTCCCAGACGCTGGTGTCCGGGTCTGCAGTGACGTCTATCAGGAGTCTGGATACAGTAGAAAAGAAGTGATCTCTTTCATACAGATCCGGGACAAAATTATTCTTTCAACAACCCATGATTGTCGTAAGAGGGTTGACTCACATAATGTCGAACTCTCCAAAATATAGCACACTAATTAATTGGGCCATGCTGATCATCCCCACTTAATGAATGGCTTGGTATGCACTTTGATAAATATTGAGAACAACATGGAACTAAGGTACATCCTTGTCTGGCACCAGTGGAACAAACAAAATAATCTTCACGTTGTCGTATAAATGTTGAAGACTTGCTGAACATGACATCTTTTTCAATGGATACCCTTTCTTAAAATAACAAAAAAGTAATTCATTTCGCACACCCATGTCGAACGCTTTCTTGAAATCCATGAAAGCACAGTAGAATCTGCGACTAATGGGATCGGGTGGACAGGCTCGGTGACTTGGTTGACACGTGTCATCGTATCCCAACTGCGAAGATAGATCACTGGATTGTCTGGTCCAGACTCGATTATTTTTACAGATCACCGCCATACAGCTGTGATACTGCTGAGTGTGACGTAAAGCTAAACTCATCCACACGTCAATCAACGCCAGTGCTATAGAATCCCAATTCTTGACTATCCTCCTTTACGTATAGGGGCACATGCTGTGAAAATTATATGAACCCTAACTGAGGGGAATCCTTTTGGACGAAAGCAAAAATAGCACACAAACGCAAACGCGTGAGTGGAGGCAGATATAACATGAAGAGAGTTCAGCAATTCAAAAACTTCCAACCTATCCTAACTTTACTGATTTAAATGTTTTCGATGTTGATGTTCACCTATACCTGTACCCATCCAGAATATTCCTCGCAGCAATATATTTATTCTCAAACCATTGTTTTTATTTAAGTTGTTAATTATGTTTCATTTATACGTTATATGTTTCCCAACTGTTTTATAGCACAATAAATGTAAATGTTTGAGTGAAAGATTAAGACAGTTCTTACCCAAGTAAAAACGGACTTGATATCCATAAGGAGACAAACTTAACCAGTTTCAATGCAACTGCCAGTAGAAGTTCTAACCAGAAGGACTTCAAGATGGCAGCAAGTAGGGAAGATCTTCTCTCAGGTGTGTGTCCTTCACTCTGGTTCTGTGTGGCGAGAGGAGTCTGAGACTGACTTGAATTAATGGCGGCGGATGCTCCTTTGTTGACATCCCCCTCGCTGTTAGGCATCCCTACGATATTTCTGTGTCGAACGCTTGTTTCCGCAGGGGAGAGGGAAGATTTCGTTGACCTGACATTGTGAATGGAGTCACTTCTGAAAGGTGTTGTGAAGCAATTGTATTTCCGGTAGCTTTGAAACTGCCATCAGTGTTTAGCAGAATGGTTGGATGATAGTATAAGCTTCGGCATAAGAAGAGCCAAGAACAAAGATAACAAGATATGAAAAGAAGGTCCATTTGTAAAAGCTAGCCTGCACTAATCCATGTCTTGATACGGACACATAAAACGAAACAGGAACTCGGTTATGTGTGTGCGTGCTTGCGTGCGTGTGCGTGCGAGTGCTTGTGCATGCGGGCATGACCCTTTCTCTGTCTGTCTGTTGCCTTTTAATTCTTACAACCCAGCTAGCAATGGTCATAAGCAAATAGTAGTAAATAACTGCACCTGATGAAGTGCCTGGGGAAATCCCCCTCCCATGCATTGTCGAAGACTGGGGCCACAGTTCGAGTCTTGTCCCTAACGTTCAGATCCCATACGTCTTGTTCCGCCAGAGGCTGCTCGTTGGCCTTTTGTATCAACCTGTATGGGATATATCGGACTCAATGATTATTTCTCATAGTAAATACTCTATCTGTCTCATTCGTGCCTAATATTACCTAACTGCCGACATACATTTAGTTTAGTGACGTTTATTTGGGATTTATTGGAGGAAAACGCTATTTTTCTTGGATTTGTTAGGAAAGGAACAGATTCCATTTGGTGTAAAGCAGATACCACTCAATATATATCCTGAGGGAAGCAAATAAGGGACCACCACTTCAAGGCAGTGTTCCTTTCTTTACTCTCAGACTTCCCGAACAGCTTTATTCGAAGCTGGTGATGAAAATTGGAAAAATAAAATATCTGTTTGTTTCTCTCCTTATATATGATAACACTAGTTAGCAGAAAACAATAAACGTTAGAGGTTTATTGTTTAGACACTATGGATCGATCTGGTCCTAGCATCAATCCTATTTTGTCAGCATTTATTTTCATGTACAGGCTTCAGACCAATATGATTTCTACGAAATGAAATACCAAACCTACCTTCCAACCCATGAGAAGAAGAATCGAGAGAGTGGAGATGCGTCTTCCTCCGGGCATTTGAGCCCCTGCGATCAAAATTATAAAAATAACGTTACCCACACATGGCTACACGTATTCGGACTATCATCCAACGAATGAGAACGGAGAGGTTCCGGGTTCGAACGGATACTTTAGTAGCCCACGCTTAGTAAGAAAGGACTAACGGGTATTCAGTCTCGCTGGCATTTTTGGATATATCAACGTATACCATTAATATTGTGTGGATCGCTGCTAATCATGTAAATCACTATCTTTCAAGGCACATGTCGCAGGAACTACAGCCCGATTACACATATCATCGTATCCCAATTGCGCAGATCGATGCTCACGATGTTGATCACTAGTCTGGCCCAGACTCGATAAATCACAGGCCGCCTCCATACTGCTGGAATATTGCTGAGTGTGGTCTAACACCACTCACCCTACCCAGTAAAACGTACAGTATGCCCACATATTATCCTGAAATTTTCGGCAAATAACTGGCACAGACATGTACATAATCAACCAAGCGATCCAAGATAGGATTGTGATGTTAGATTGGTACTTTGAATGTAGGATGTCCTTTCTTCCCACTTCAGAGCAGAAAATACCACTCAGATACATTGCGAACTATCACCTCAAGTCATGCATCAATACACGGTAGTATATCAAAATATTGGTTGGTCGAACATGTTTGGCAATATGATTTCACACTGGGAAAATCCAGTTTGACTATCACCAAAAACGGAGGTGGAGGGGGCATTCATATTGTACATGTTTCACCCTAAGATTAATAATTTTTGTAATAACCTGATATGAGTTCACTTGAACGTTTACTGGGCTATTGGGCTGGTTTCTGGTCTTTACAAACAGAAATGTGAGATTGGTAACGTTACCTTCGTTTTGCAAACGCCATTGTAGTTGTTTCTAATAATAAATATGAGAATGCATATAAACATATATTAAACCTTAATGTAACTGAAGAATATCCCATACAAAAATTCTGCCTGCTTAAGTCCCTTTGACCTTACTTCGTTTAAAAATTACTTTCGTAAAACAATCTTTCATTTTGTAAACACAATCGTAGCATTCTCTAATTATGAATATATTTCATACAATTACACGAAAATACTATAAAACGCAATGCTAGCGCAGCTTAGGCCAGTGCGTTTTTCTCTCAGCATGATTCCAGAAAGGTCGATGCATGTTTCGACTATTACCAGCTTTGAAGCTTGCATGATACATGTGGTTCGTCACACAAAGCCCACGCGTTATCGTACCTGATGAGATTGAGATTTTCTCATTGTGGATCGCGTCTTGTTCGAAAGTGGTCTGTGATCGCCGATTTATGGATCATTGTACAGTGTGAACACACCGGATGTGGGCCACAGTCAACGCATCCTCTCCCCGTACCGCTCGGTCACAAGGCTGTGGTGCAATTTATCAGGAGCACATGGTGATAACGAACCGGTGTTTCGTGACACTGACCCCTGTAGAAAAATGTTACCAAAAATATGCCTGACAACGCATAAAACTGACAAAGCTTAGGTAATTATTTCAACCGTCGTTGTGTTCGTGATTTGTACATTTACACGATCATTAACTCGGTTCAAATCTTAGAGTTAACGAGAAAATAAAAAAGTAAGGCAATTCATATATAACAAGAAACAGATTCGACTAAGCTGAGGAAGTTATCACAGGTATTCGTGTGTTCACACCTAGCATATTTACAGGAAATTAAACAAAATTCAAACCAAAATGTGTCACAGAATGTATATAATCACAATCAGAGGAAATAACTTTGTAATCATTTAAACTGGAGGATGAATCTCAGTTGTTAATGACAGATTATTGCTTGTGTAAAAAAACATTTCGACTTTAATTTCACACAGGATTTGACAACTGTTATGGTGTCAATTTATTGAATTAAAGTAGTTTAAGAAGATCCTTACTCTACTCCTATTCTTAATTGAAGAAAACACCAACAAAGCTTTAATTTTCAGTTTGTAGTCACTGTCTATATTTACACAGTTACGTAAGCCGTAAATCATGGTGGTATAAGAATGTGCCGTAATACAACATTGTAATAGTTTAGCAATGTTATTACTAGACCCTAACTGAATTTCTTCGTAGACAAAACAACTTTATGTTTGAGAGCTGTGATACGCATACAGGTTGTCGCGTCAGGTGAACCCCAGCGAAGGATTCGTGGAATTTTGCGCCAGTCAGATGTCAGCATTCAAAACCGATTCGCTGTATTTTCTCTCTTAACCAGAAAACCCGGTCCAAACAAACATTTGGTAGCTCACCATTTTAAGTGTATATGACAAGGCGCTCAGAGTGAGTGAGTTTAATTTTGCCCAAATGGGACAGGCTTTGGAAGGGCAATGGGGTATCACAACAACCACCACAAGGTGGTCACCATGCAGTAACAACAACTTGATAGTCAGTGAAGGAACCGTAAAATCCCTTTATCTGTGACAAGTGAAGAAGATGTTTTCAACTACACTAACACGGGACAGAGCTTTGAAAGGGCCATGGGGTATCACAACAACCAGCACAGGAAACATCCTACTTGTAGACGGTCGATCCCACAAGGTGATTCAGCGGACAGTCAGGGCAGTTTGTCGGAGATGTCCTAACACAACGGGATGGCCTGGAGGCTCGTTTTGGTATCTGAGTGAGTGAGTTTAATTTTACGCCGCACTCAGCAATATCCCAACTATATGGCGGCGGTCTGTACATAATCGAGTGTGGACCAGATAATCCAGTGATCAACAACATGAGCATCGATCTGCGCTTTTGGGAACCGATGACATATGTCAACCAAGTCAGCGAGCCTGACCACCCGATCCCGTTAGTCACCTCTTACGACTAGATATCCCTGTAGAACAAAGTTCGGTTGTACAAAACAAACTAAGGTCTACAACTATCGGATGTCCATGTTAAGGTGTGGACTCTATGGGACGGCACCAGGTTCCTGGTCAAGGGACTTTGGAAGAGATAATATTTTGCTGAGCACGATGTTTTAAACCAGTTCTTTACCCTAAGACTTAACACAAGACATAACCTTAAATTGTTTTCATGATGCCGAAGTCTTGTGGCCAAATTAGACGCAAAATGTAACCTGGAACTCTGTGTGCGTGCGTGTGTGCGTGCATGCGCGCGTGTGTGAAAAGTTGCGAAAACGTACCTCTCACTTGTCAGATCATTGTCAGGGTTTGGAATAGGGTGCAACAAGAGGAATGTTCAGTTCTTCAGTATTTGTTGTATGTTTAGTGCTCAGTGCCTCACCAAGAAATAACAAGGATTTGTGATCATGGGCTAACTGCTGCTGAGTCCAGACCAGGAAATCAAGTGATTAACATTACATTAATGATTAGTTTGTAGGGATAGACGTGCACGAAAGAGGTCTGAAAATCTGACAACACAAAAATAACCGTGTATGGACCAGACAAAGGATTAAAATGAAATTAATGAGTACTGTCTATATGGATGACAGGCATCAAACTAGTCTGTAAGTCTGACAACACGACCCCACTAGCTGCTTTATGCAGTAAGCGTAGGAACCTGATGACCAACCACACGCTGATATCACGATAAAGGGCGGTGGGGTAGCCTAGTGGTTAAAGCATTCATTTTTCACGCCGTAGACCAAGGTTTGATTCATGGGTATAACGTGTGTATGCTACATTTGGCTCCCCTGCCGTGGTATCGCTGGAATATCACCCACCCACCCCACTCTCTCACTCACTCACTTTCACCAATCGGCTCAGATTACTTACTTCCCCTCCATTAAGCTATTTCGAGTCCCGTGAAGGTCCCGGGTTAGAATAGGCCTTCAGCAACCCATGTTTGCCATAAAAGACGACTATGCTTGTCGTACGAGGCGACTAACGGGATCGGGTGGTCAGGCTCGCTGACTTGGTTGACGCATGTCATCGGTTCCCAATTGCGCAGATCGATGCTCATGTTGTTGATCACTGGATTGTCTGGTCCAGACTCGATTATTTACAGACCACCGCCATATAGCTGTAATATTGCTGAGTGCGGCGTAAAACTAAACTCACTCACTCACTCTAGACAATTTTATGTATGTTGATAATTCTCATTACCATTGAATACAGTAGATAATGTTAAGCAAATCAAAGTTATCTCAGCTAATTGTAGAGGACTTGCAGACAAATCTAAAAGAAAAGAATTAAATTAAATGAACATACACCGGAAAAACTACACTCAATTATATGTTTACAAGATATTCATATTGATGAATCCACTTGCAATATCACGAGAAACGAATGGGTTTTACAATCCATAATTGCACCTTTTAAATCTAATTCCAGAGGAGTGGCCATTCTCTTCAACAATGATATTGATCTTAAAATACATAAGACATTAATAGATGAAAATGGAAATTATATAATAGCTGATTTAACAACAGAGGATAAAAGACTAACACTAACTAATCTCTTACACTAATCTGTTTAAAAATCTTCTAAATTTTGAGAATGATTCTCCGATAATAGTTGGAGACTGAAATTTAGTGATTGATCCAACAATTTATTGATCTTGAGAATTATAAACATGTAAACAACCCTACAATTACATTAACCTTTTCAAACAGTTTAGGCCCGGAACGAGGACATGGATATTGGAAGTTTAATACTTCTTTGCTGTTAAATCCTGAATACGGAAACTTAGTCAGATCTATTTTATATGACACAGTTCAGGAATATGCAACAGGAAAAAATGATGATCTTAATAACACTGAAAATATTATACTTACTATTTCTAACTCCTTATTTCTGGAAACGTTATTAATCAAAATTCGAGGAAAGACTGTATCATTTTCATCCTACTTGAAAAAAAACAACAAAAGCACAAAAAAGGGACAGTTAGAATTTACAATAAAACAAGTTAAAGATACTATAAGAAAAAAACTTTCAAAACACACATGAACGTTTGAGTGAACTATCAAAATATAAGAGAGAAATGGAAGAAACTAAAAATGAAGAAATGAGAGGAATGCAAATCCAAAACCGAATTGAAGGAGAAAAATCGTGAAAATATTTGTGCAACCTTGAAAATAGAACGTTCACCCAAAAATCAATCAACAAGTTAGTAACTAATGATAATAGTGAAATTACTGACAGCAAGTCAATACTGAATGAACTAAAACTATTTTACAAAAGTCTGTATGCCTCTCATAAACAATATGAGGATGAAAATTGTTTGGACGATATTAATACTACAATTTTAAACCAAACACAGAGGGACCATCTTGAAACAGAAATCAGTTTAGATGAAATTAGTAATACTGTGCACAGAATGAAGAATAATAAAAGCCCAGGGATTAATGGTTTTCCTATTGATTTCTTTAAATGAAGAGAGTTTGTTCTCTGCAATAGACACAATTAATACTTTTTACAAAATACCTAGTTTGAAAATTAATTTGGATAAATCAAAAGTAATATGGATTGGATCAAAAGCTGAATCTACTGATATGATATGTAATGATCTAAAAGTTGAATGGGTAGTTGGTGAATTTGATGTACTAAGTATCAAATTTACACCAGATCTTGAAGACCTATGGGTAAATAACACTAGAAAAAGACTGGAAGAAATTAATAAATAAAATCCTAGCATCTTGGAGAAATAGAAATTTAACACTTATTGGTAAAACAACAGTAATAAAAACTCTAGCAATCTCCAAATTGGTTCATATTTTCAAATTCCTGCCCAACCCCCCAGCAGATTTTATTACTCTCTTCGAAATTTTTTTTTTTTAAATTTGTTTGGAATATGATAAGAATGACAAAATAAAGAGGAACATAATAAAACTTACTATGAAGAAGGAAGTTTGAGAATGATCGATATTAAAACATTTATAGACGCTTTGAAATTATCTACGTTACGACAATATTAGTTAGTTAAGTAAAACCATTCAGCGATTAAAAACGGTGGTAGCTATCAATATTCTGTGTTTGAAAGTTGGTTTACATGTTTACTTAGTATTACACTTCCACTATCGCTCGTTTTTAATGTACCTATTTTATCTGTGTACTGTGGTTGATTGGATATGTCAGTGCACAGTCTAAGTAAAGTGTACATTTATGTACAGTGTTATGAATAGTGTGTTGTGTGCTTTGCTTCGGGTGGTGTTGTTATCGATTCTTGCGATTCTTCAATTCTGGAGACATCACTGGTGTGTGTGCGCGCATTTGTGCGTGCGTGCGTGCGTGCGTGCGTGCGTGTCTGTGTGGTTTTCCTTATTGATGTCTACGGTATCTATACGCGTGTATGTTGTGTATGGCTCTATATAATGTGCACGTGTTACGGATTTTATTGTGTCCTCTAGGTCAAAGTTATCCGGACCCGTGAAGGTCCCGAGGTAGAATAGGTCTTCAGCAACCCATGTTTGCCATAAAAGGCAACTGTTCTTGTTGTAAGAGGCGACTAACGGGATCGGGTGGTCAGACTCGCTGACTTGGTTGACACATGCCATCGGTTCCCAGTTGCGCAGATCGATGCTCATTTTCTTGATCAATGGATTGTCTGGTCCAGACTCGATTATTTACAGACCGCCGCCATATAGCTGGAATATTGCTGAGTGCGGCGTAAAACTAAACTCACTCACTCAAAGTTATCCGTATGTTATACTATGGATGGGATTGACATCTACCCAGAACAAACTGTTGAGACGCCCGCTCATAATGATAATTTGTTTCACTAGTACGTGCTGTTACCAACACTTTCAGTTTACAGACATTTACACTTTCCTAACTTGATATTCACCATTCACGTCTTTTCTTTAACAAAATTAAAAAAAGTATTATATACCTGTTTAATCACGCACAAAACAAGCATCGTTGTATACGCAAAACAATCAGCTAACACACTTTATGTATCAATATAACGGAGATTTATCGGTACACATACAGTGGAGATTGTCGGGAATGGAACATTGCATGTTTATCAGAAACTTTCCTGATCGAAAGACTCAAATATATGTTAGACTGATTCCATTGACTTAATTACCCGTCGTCAGTATATCACGTGAACCAAGCGACGTCACGTGACACACATGGCAAGTAGGAAGTGGAGCGGGTCAATCCCTCTATTCACTGTGCTATTTAATGTGGTAAGTCACACGTTAATATGACGCAATAGAAACAAACATATCAGAACCTATAATATACCTTGTATTTTTGCAAACAGTTCTTCTTATATTCGACCTTGAAAGTAGGAGATGGTTATTTCACTTCTGTTTCAGCACAATTTCGACTTAAGCTTAGGACAGATGTTTCGGTTTAATACAGAAAACAGACATGGCATCAGCATGTGCTAACCTGCCGGTGTAGTGTCACTTGCAAAAAAAATCATTGCTGAAAATGGTTACCCATCTCGTTGCCCTGCTACAAAGTGTTTATGTGATCGACAGGAATTTGAGTTCGAAGACAAATTAGTATTGTACATCACGGCCTTGTGGCGAAACACATTTCACCACAGTTATGTCCCTATAAGGGTCGAATGATTACATTGAAATCGCCACTTTTTTATCATTTTGGATGCGCGCGCGCACATGTGTGTGTGTGTGTGTGTGTGTGTGTGTGTGTGTTTGTGTGTTTGTGTTTGTGCCTGTAAGTGTGCATGGGCAGCTTTTAGATTTAAGATTTAATGAGGGATAACCTACAACAGTCACTCGCTTTCTTTCTTTACCATTTGTACTAATTAACGTGTGCCCCGTCATGCTCCAACGCACACAGTGACTTTGCTCGTTCCCAGCGAAACTTCAGCTGTGTTTAACAGAACTTCATCCAGTTTACTGTACTAGTCGAAAGGACAAGGTATGATAAGGATGGTTTTTGGCCCACTAACAGAATTGGCCGAAAACATGTTATTTGTTTAGAGACAAGTTAGCTTTGCATAAAAATGCTATATTTTATATGTTCTGAGGTGTAATGTTTCTGCAGAGGGGCCCAAAATGGATGTTATCAGTTCCCATGAAAAATAACAAGAAGTCTGAAATATCAGTGTGCCATAATGGCTTATTTACAACTGTTATTTTATTTACATACAAATTACAGCAGTTTTATGACAGGTAGTCATGCTGAAAAACATGTCAAAGTCAGTCATAATGTTTTAACTTCAAGGGGCCCAATTAGGGTTGCAAAACATTATTAATTCAATTACTTGCCAATTGTGTCCCCAAAACTCAGTCATTATCCACTATCTCACTATCCCCACTATCTCAGCACACCACTGATATGTTTACTTTCAGCACCAAAGAGGTCAAGATATTTCTATGATAAGCTTATAAGTACTGAAACTTTCCCTTCTACATGTGAAAAATGGCAACAACTCTTTGACACTGTAATCCCATGGGAATATATTTTTAAAGATTATAGAAGATGCACAAAAGATACTAAATTGATTGACTTTCAATTTAAATTTATTCATAATATTATATACACAAAAAAAGAATTACTGAAAATGAAATTAGTTGATGATGAACTTTGCTCTTTTTGTAACTTAGTGTCTGAAAATTTGATACATATTTATTGGGAATGTGAATGTGTGAAAACATTCTGGTTGAAACTGAAAGAATATATTGACAATAAGACAACAGAAACATTTACCCTGACAAAATATACAGTCTTAATTGGTGGAAATAATACTGACTTAATGAACCATATACTTCTTGCTGGTAAAAAATACATTCATGTATCAAGTATTAAAAACACCAAGTTATCACTGGATGCATTTCTAAAAATACTGGGTGATATTTTCAAAACTGAAAAGTTTATTGCTACTAAGAATAATAAAATGTTACCATTTGACAGAAAATGGTCACCACTGCTGCCATATATCCAGTATGTATAACTTTTATCCATGTGAACTTTTGTCTTATTATGTACTTGTGCTGTTGCATCATTTATTTGTGTATCTGTCTACTGAGTTGAATGGATAATAAAAAAAAAAAAAAAGAAAGAAAAAAAAAAAAAAAAAAAAAATTGTGTCCCCAAAACTCAGTCATTATCCACAGCATTCTTTGCAAATGTAATCCATGGGTCCATTGTACAACATGTAAGCATGATAACAATCATGTTGCACTAAGAATCACAGGGGCCTGTTTTGGGTGAAGCTTCATTTTGGGCACAGCTTCATTCTAACTAGTAAGTGTTACAAGTCAGCATTTACACCCAGTTTTAGCAAATATACAGTTAACATCTCAATCATCATATGTTATTACAAAAGTCAACCATGTTGCACTAAAAATCACAGGTCTTGACCTCAAAGGGGCCCATTTTGGGTGAAATTTCAATGTCAGTGCAGGTTCATATTGACACCACGCACATGTTAAAGTCAGTATTCAAAAGACTTCACAGAGTAATTATTCACTACTTATCCACTTTAAAGATATAAAACATCCACTATTACTCTTCATTCACACAGTCATCAATCTCAGTATCTGATTCACTCTCAAGAACTGCAGTATTCAAAAGTGTATAAACCTAAAGTAGATCAAAATGTATAAAATATGAATTCAAAATATTGGGAACAAAGGCAACTAGACCGACTTGAAAAGGTGAATGGTCAGTGTGTTAACAAAAGATTCACATGATGTTAATTAAAGCTTGTTTTACAAGTGTTGTAACATAGATTACCAAACTTAAGAAAAAAATTACAATATTTGGATTTGATGTGAAACAGTTTAGTTAAACATTGTAGACTTGATAAACAAACTTTGAAAAAAAGAAAGAAGAGTTACATGGATTTGAACCTGCATGTCTGATAACAAAAGAAACCTCCAGTCCACTATTGCAACCATTAGGCTACATATTCCTTTCCCTCCCACTGTGAATTTAAGCTTATACATTACACTTTACAACTATGTATGACTTGACGTCTGCTTGTGTTCATCACCTGCTAGACCTTGATACAATGTTCTTATTCTAGCTAAAACATCCTTTTCATACAGTTAAGTGTAGTCATTTTGGTTAAATGAAATCTAATATGTCATTGGAAACATCAAGGTACATAAGTTCTTGGAAAATGCATATGTTTATACATGGCAATCCTGTTGAATGACAGTGTTATTTTGACAGTGACAGGTGACTCAAAGGTGTTTGATACACAGATGATAGAAAAACTATGATCAAATTCTTACATAATAACAAAGATTTTCACCTTTACAGTACTACTTGATCATATTTTGAAAATCTTCAGACATCTTCTTACTTTTCTAGCAGAGACCAACAACCAAACACCAATGTTTACATCTCATAAATCTGCCTTGTGGGTGCCTTATGATATTGAAAATTTTAATAACGATGTTTGACGTGTATTTTAGAGCACAAAACCATTCAAAATATAATGTATCATGGCACAGATGTGTAAATGTGATGGGTTGTTTTTAAAGATGTTAGTTTATGTCAATGTTTATTTTTTTAGATGTTGTATGGGGCAATTTCATAAACCGAAAAAATGTACTTTTTTAAAGATTTTGATATGAGCAAAAGCGTGACCCACTACAATTTTTTAGGTGTACATTCTAATTTACTCGCTTCATATGTGGTGAAAAAATTGGGATGGGTCACGCTTTTGCTCACACTTTTCTATCACTCTGAAAATCAGAAAATGTAGGTTTCTAGAAGATATTGTAAAATATGTTAACTTTGAGGTCTTCAAAGAGGAAAACTAACAACACTAGAAACATAAAAATGCAATTGGAGGTAACTTCAACAATTAATTTAGCTCCTTTTATGCTAAAATTATCGTGTTGTAAAATTTTGATAATCATGACATGTTGTGGGCCAATAAGGGCCTCTATCATACCTTGTCCTTTTACAATGAACGAACAAATGAATTGCAGTAAGAATTAAGACAAAGAATTATATGCGAATGAAAGATAGAATAAGAATAAAAGAAATAAGTACATATGTGAGTGAATGAAAGAATAAATGATGCACCGCGACCTTCCCTCCCAAAACATGTTAAAGAATGCATACTGAAGTATCGCGAGAACGCATGTGTTAACATCAGCTGTCCTTTCTAAAAGTCTGCTTTGAGGCATTTTTGTTTACATTCATAATTAATTCAAATGTCTTATTGCATGTGTTGAATGGCATGGACATTAAAATAAAATTAACTGACACTGTCACACACCCCTCAAAAGACTGAAAGTGTAAAACACACAAAACATTGTAAACACTTTTCCAGTTTTGTCAAATAATAAGCTTAAGATCAAGAAAGAAAGAAGTTATGGAACTATAAACCTCACGCATCACAAGCATCAATGGCGGATCAGATCAGATCGGTGATATGACATATTTTTCACTCACATCACATACACCCAAACATTGTATCTTAGCTTATGAAACTACCAGTATTACTTGCAAACACTCTAGTATATTGCCCTCATAAGAATTAAATATGTATGTGAAAGATGTTTTTGAAGAAATAACTAGAAACACTCAAACAACGCAGTCTAGTATTTCAATGGCGGATCTGATCAGACCATCGATATGTCACATTTTTCACACACCTCAAATACACCCTAACATTAGTTTTTAGATTATGAAATTATCACTATTTCTTGCAAACACATTTCACCTGATAGTATATTCCCCTCATAAGAATTAAAGGTGTATGTGAAAGATGTTTTTGAAGAAATAACTAGAAACACTCAAACAAAAGCGTATAGTATTTCAATGGCGGATCAGAACAGATCGGCGATATGCCATATTTTTACACTCCTAAAATACACCCTAACAATTTTTCAGGTCATATAACTATCACTATTACATGCAAATACCTTTCAAGTAAAGGCATGTTTTCCTTCTAAAAGTTAAACGAATGTGTGAAAAAAGTTTTTATCGGTACAATTTAGTCTAAGTTCGTCGTGAATCGAGAATGGAAGCCAGTGAGCTATAACATACCGACTTGAAACTTTACTAGAAATCTACTGTCCTAATACTAAAACCAATACCAATCATTTGACTTAAACTGAAGTGACTAAGTATTTAACTTATCTTCTACATGTAGGATTTCAGTTGTAACAACACTCAGCGACTTTAATCAAATAAACCGGGCTAAATCATAAATGCTAAGTTACCGCCATATTGGATACACTGGTTACGTAACGACCGTAACAGCATACGTTAAGGGTTTTTTTGAAGAGTTTCCTCTCCCTCTCTATATAGTCTGCCTGATTTAGCCTAATGTATAAAAATGTAGGTTCTGATTATGTGAGATTACAAACGTGTGGACGCCTCCGTCCCCTAACATTCACGTTTTAATCCCTCATATATTTTCTTGCGGTACGTTATCAGCTATTTCCACTATTTAGGAGGAAGCTGGGAATTATTCTCTTTATTACCAATGCAAAATATACTTGATGCTGGTTGTTAATACAATAAAACTAACTCCTAGCTGGCCTCTAGGTGTACAAGTTCATTTAATGTCAAATCACACACACACACAAGCGCGCTTGTAGGTATACAAGTACATTTTGAACGTCCAGTCACACACACGCGTGCGTCTCTAGGTGTACAAGTTCAGTTAGGATGTCTTATCACACACACACACACGCGCGTGAGCGCACATACACATGTCCACACACATACACACACAAACACGTACCCGCACACTAGTGACACATGCACCCATTAACCGTTAGAAAATGTAACAGGGAAATTGACCCGTAGTGGAAACGACTTTGTTCTTGGACTTTCGGCTTGAATCCAATCAAACCATTTTCTATCAAATGATTCATATCTTTACTTATCGTTATGTTAAACACTACTCCTGGAGTGTGTAATTTAGGTATGTAAAACCTGAAAGCCACTATTTTTTACACCCAAAAAGGTCAGGGTATCGCTTTTCGTTCATTGTTATGTACGTACATTACTATTTAGTAAATGCATGAATCAAAAGACAAAAAGATTTCTTTCGCTTTGTGCGTCTTCCTTACATTGCCATATGACCTCTAACCTGCACATGGCATATTAAGATGTTACGCCTTGGATGTCAGTGTTATATCATTCGTACAGACGTTGGAATCTTAAAAAGGCAAACACTATACTTGTGTCAGACTACACTCTCTTTAAAACTGCAAAATCCTCATTCATATGTAAACCATATGTTCATCTTCAGATGGCGACTGCCAAGAAATTGACACCTCACCTGTGCTATCTGCACTGAGGTCTTCACAGACCCTGCCACACTTCAGTGTAATCACACATACTGTAAGTCCTGTCTGTTGAAATATACCAACACACAGCCACAAGCAATGTCCATCCCATGTCCCTCCTGTAGACAGCTGACGAAGGTGGCCATCACTGACAGTCCAGTAGAGGAGTGGGTCAGTCAGGTGAAACCAAGCCACGTCATACAGGGGCTAATGGACTACTTTGGACCAGGGACAGAAGGTAACGATATGACACATGATGAAAAGTGTTTTCAAATATTACGTGATGATGTATTACGTATAATCCAGTATATTAACTGCTATTTACATGGTACTAATAGTAAAATTACTTCATAAATGGTTAATGGAACATACCTATATACTTTCCGCTGTTTGTTGTCCTGTAAACTGCATGCATTATTCGAGATTTGTTTTGGCCATCATTTTGATTAATTTATTCTTCCTTCAGTTTCATTTGGCAACACCACCGTTTGCTTATGAGGTAATCATTGTGAGATTGAGTACAATGCAACTGCTTCTAGGAAATTTCCATGCACTAATGCATGTGTTCCTCTATCCAGAACAAAACAACAGGCTCTTCTTTGTCATTACAGCGGCCCATGTAAATATCTGCAGTGTTTGCAAAATACAAGGGAACACAACTCCTGCCATCTCGTGGTGCTCCGTCTGTGACGACGTCTTCTGTGATGGATGTTTGAAATTGCACAACATGATGCCAATGTCACGTGGCCATGAAGTTGTGGATGTGTCTGATAATACAAAACAAAAAGAAAACCTAAGCATCGTTTCATGTGTGAAATTCATGAAGACGAAGAGATCAAGTTGTTCTGTTAAGATTGTAGGAAGGCCATTTGTCATATATGCTGCAGTATAAAACACAGGAAATGTGACGATGTTGATACTTTAGATAAAATGACCCCTGTTGTCAGAGAAAACCTGTCAAATCAAAACCAAGAACTGAAAATCAAAATGACAACGTCAGAAAAGAGGATTGTCTCCAAGAAATCTCAAATTGAACAAGCAGAGTCTAGTGTGATTTTAAGGACAGAGAAGCAACTGCTTGATAAAGTTCATCGGTTTTCCAAGAAACAAATACAGGAATTACGAACAGAAATGAAATCCCAGGAGATCGAGTTGCAGATGTACCAGCAACAGTATGAGTTCACGGCCAATGCTGCCACGTCCAACTGTGAGAAGGACATGTATGCCGTCTATGAGTCGGTGTGGGAAGAGTCAAAAGACAACAGACACATTGACAATCGACCAGCTCCAGGAAAGGTTGCATTCACTCACGACATGGACAAGCTGAGAAAAGAGGTAATATTTTGCTGAGTACGATTTTTACTGAAAAAGTAGGTAGGCACTAGGTGCTCCATGTGGACCTGGGTAACTTAACAGGATGAACAACCGTACTACAGTTCCTAAACATCAGAGTTTCAACATTTGAATCCCGAATCTGAATAAACTTATTGGTGTACTGAATTTGATTTTTTTCATATTCGGTATTTCAGTAGATTGAACACTCAGTTGGCATTCGGCATTTGTAATTTGGATTCCGTGACTTCGTCCTTATAGCTATACTCTTTGCACCTTCCACTGCCAAAATTTGGAATTCGAATGAACCACACATGTATATCCTCAATAATGTATATGTAGGGAGTAATTCCAAATATATACAAAATTAATTCTGAAAACCTTTTCTTTATTCATCTAAAACGTCCAGCTAATTCTCCTATCGTATATTATTGAACCAGTGACAGGGAACGAAGGAATGAAGTTTGAGATTTTTCCGACTATCCACACACTATTTCCAAATAAGAGTTTTAGAGATAATGGAGATAATGTAACTTTGACAAGATGCATTTCTATCACCGAAGGGAATGAGCGCATGAGTTAAGATTTAAAGTCACGTCAGCAATATTTCAGCCATGTGGTGGCTGAGAACGGTCTATAATAAATAAAGGTACATTATGAAACTTTCTCTACGATTCAAAGTAAAATAACTAGTTCAATATGTATCAAGTAATAAACTCTAATATATATTCTCTATATATTTTCTCTATACAATATACAAACAGCTGAAGGCAGATAACCATTTTGGGCACCACTGAGACTGACAGTACATTTGCTTCCTGCATGGATCCAAGTTGGACTTACGCCATCCCCTCAGCTACTAGAAATTTCAGATGATCTTGCCACAGATTAAAAGAACATATATGATACGATTAAAAATAGTAACAGGTGTAAATTTACCTTGAATGCTTTGAGACTTAGATGCCCTCTCAGCAGGGCAATAATTTCACAATACGTCAACCCCCTTTGAGGGTACAGCCTCTAACAACCTCAGTTTATTAATATAAGGTACCAATAATATAATATTTATCTATTTATGAACAATTTATCGAACACATCTCCATTTCTTTTAAAAATCCAGTGATTCAAATATAATGAATGATAAAACGAACCTTTACTGATTTGACTTTGAAATAATTATCCCTTGTGATGGCAAAATCAATAGAGTCAAGCAGGACATGCTTTAGCATTATTCTTTCATCACAACTGATACAAAACGCAGGATCGTCACCTTTTAGCAGAAAAGAGTATATCTAGCGTGGCCAATATGACATCCTCGTATGATGAACTGTTCAATCAACCCTAGTAGGTGTATCCGATAGTTGGTTGAACTTGGCATCATGAATTTAGAAGCGAATTATGAAATTTGATGTAAGTTATTGATATCCGTGATCTAAGGCAGAAGAAAATTTTGTAATTAGAGTATAGGATGAGACATTGAGCAGCAAAATTGTGTTACTAGACATTCTAACATGACCAGTGTCAGGATCTTTATATAGTGGATGTTTTCAATAAAGATTTCGATAGCCGGAAGGCAAACATCTGAAATAAATTATATGTTGTTTATGTTGTTTTGGTTTGTTTTTTGTTTTGTTTTGCTTTTTTCCTTTTTTCTTTGTTTTGTTTTTAAAATATGTGTTTCAGCACTGTTAATATGGCATTTCCTGCAGCTGTGAAATGGAACTATCAGTGTCACTACATGGAGACATGTAAAGCGACTCGGTCAGTGAGGTTGTGTGATGCAATGCAACTACGATTGGCACTTGCGAACCAAGATAATGTTGTACACTATCTAAAGAATGGTTAGCGACAACGAAAGTGGATACTGAGGCACTGTTCAGATCAAGGAACACTGCATCTGTTGTTTCAACCCACCTATGAAAACCTTATATTGTAATTATGATGTAAAATATCTGTTCCTCATCTCTTGTTGTGTGCACCTTGAGATTTATAGAAATTTCACTTTTAGAGATGTTGTCATCTAATTACACGAATTCCAGGTTCTGAACAATCACATATCACGGAAATGCGCAAATACATAAATGAAAACAATCTATTTTTGAAGATCAAGCCGTGTCCACAAAGACGTGAATATTGTCAAAGTCTCCCGAAACTCTAATCTTTAACGGTAGAAATTTTGCCACAAACAAATACATGTATTCGGTTTTCAAACATCAGTCCTAACAAACTGTCAGCATTATAAAACCAGGGATTATGCACAATCCCTAATAATTTCAGTGATTAGGTGTAATGTCTGATTCATGCAGTGATCATGTATAATTTTCAGATGTAGCATACCGATTATACATGATCATTGAAAAGCAGACTAGAATCTTAGACATTCCCTGAAATCACTACTTATGTAAATCATGAAAATAATTTAAGTTTATGTCTTGTGTTAACTCTTAGGGTAAAGAACTGGTTTAAAACATCGTGCTCAGCAAAATATTATCTCTTCCAAAGTCCCTTGACCTGGAACCTGGTGCCGTCCCATAGAGTCCACACCTTAACATGGACATCCGATAGTTGTAGACCTTAGTTTGTTTTGTACAACCGAACTTTGTTCTTCAGGGATATCTTGTCGTAAGAAGCGACTAACGGGATCGAATGGTCAGGCTTGCTCACTTGGTTGGCACATGTCATCGGTTCCCCATTGCGCAGATCAATGCTCATGTTGTTGATCACTAGATTATCTGGTCCACAGTCGATTATTTACAGACCGCCGCCATATAGCTGTAATATTGCTCAGTGGAGCGTAAAGCTAAACTCGCTCACTCACTTATGTAAACTCAAGTATTTTTCTTCAAGTAAAATGTGAAATTAGACATCTGTATTAAGCAGGATAGGGACGTTTCTTTGCTGCAGTGATATCTTTATTCAACATGGTAGATTTATACATGTTTGCTGTATATAAGGAAAAGTATGATGGACATGCATGGAGCACACCAATGCGCTGTTATTTTAACATGTGGCACCTTAAATTAAAATGTACACAAGTTTGGTACCACTGGCACCTATCTGTCTAGCATTCCTGACCCCAGCACAACTGCACTTAACAAAACCTTTTCCACCACAGGCTGGCTGAATGTAAGACTGCTGAAGACTTCTGAATGTAAGACTGCTGATGACTGCTGAATGTACGACTGCTGAAGACTGCTGAATGTAAGACTGCTGAAGACTGCTGAATGTAAGACTGCTGAATGTAAGAAGACCTGTTTTCTTCAGTAGGCATATCCTCTAAGGTGTAAAGAGTTGTGGCGCTCACATCAAACATATTTTGCAGATTAGAATCCCCAATTCCCAATTCCAAATTCGTTTCTAAGTTCATGTTGCTTCTATACCCTAAGAGTTACTACAAAACATTAACGTAAGGTATTTTCATGATCCCGAAGTCTGGTAGCAAAATCGGGACTAAATCAAACCTGCAACACTTAGTGCGTGCGAGTGTGCATGCGCGCGTGTGCGTTTTGTCAAAGCACTACTTCTCACTTGTCACTTCATTTTCAGGGTTAGATTAGGGCGCAACTCTACAGTGTTTGTTGTATGTTTAGTGCTCAATGCCACAACAAAAAAGCAATAAAGTTTTGTGATGAAGGTCTTATGACAACTGAGTCTTGACTAGACAATCAAGTGATTAACATTAATTAATAACATCAACGATCAATTTGTATGGGTTGACGTGCATAAGATTGATGAGTAATGTGTATCGGATGACAAGAATCAATGTGAGTTTGACGACACGATCCCACCAGTTGCTTTGTGCAACAAGCATGGGAAGCTGTTGACCAACCACCCGTGATTAAGGGCAGTGGATTAGCTTAGTGGTTAATGCATTCGCTTGTCACGCTGGTGACCCAGGTTTTATTCATGGTTAAATCTGGTGTCCCGTGCCGTCATGTCGCTGGAATATTGACTGACTAACTAACTGACTCACTCGTGTCACTATCACGAATCAACACGCATTATCTACTTGTCCTTCGTAAAGCCACATGGATTTCTTCACAATTGATCCATTTTCAACGGAGATGAGACCAACGGACTTGAGACCAACACGCTTCCATCCGAAACGAGGGAACCCAAATTCACCTCATCCCTGCAGCGCGCTGGTCTAAGGGACGCAACTCTTCCCATACTTGATCGCCAAGTCCTCGACAACACAGTTGGTCTAAATGCATGATTAAGGTGATTCTTCGACAGATTCATTATCGGGAACGAGTACTAGTATTTTGGTCACAGTTCTTGGACACTTGAAAGTACAGGTAATGTGTGTATTTGTGAAGCTCAAACAAACGTACTTTCTGGGGGTGAGGAGGGACGTCAGAGTCTGTGGCGCTGTTCGAGTGGGAGTGGGTGTGGGAGAGGCCAGTCAGGGTCGTACACAAAAACCATGGTCAAAGAGTACCAGCTGTACGAGTCTTTGTGGAAGCAGGTGTAGCTAAGAGAGTTAGACAGCGGACTTTGTTGGCTGATGATTAGGCACCGACTCTGAGGGTGTGGGCTGGAATCCTGGATATACCTTAACCCAACAAAACACTAGACTCTGGATTACAATTCCTCAGTAGAGAACAAACTTTAACACGTGTGGCAACATCTCCATAATGGTAACCACCATTTGTTTGCGTGCATTTGCCGTCACTCTAAATCAGCACCAAAACAAAATAATGACATGAGAATCAGACTGAGTGAGTGAGTGAGTTTACTTGGCTTATAGTAATATTCCAATAATTTCACGGCGGGGAACACCAGATATACATTTCACATATTCTACCCATGTGTAGAATCGAATCCGGATATTCGGCGAGGCGAGCGAACGGTTTCACCACCCCTAGAAGTAACAAACGTGTTGATACAGTCGCAAACAGTTTAAAAAAACAATTATGGTACCAGTCAGACAGATTATCAGTTGTTACAAATGGAATGATACTTTTCGTCTATGTTCAAAAGTATTATACATATACCAAAAATAGATCCATATTTCACATAAAATTGCATCGTGCCATCGAAGGAAATTGTAAACGATACACATAGTTTAAATATTGTAAGCATATACAAACTGAAATAACATATACACAAGGTTTGTTTTCCATACAGGGCAAATGCACATGTCGATAGAAAGGCGTTGCATTGACAGCTCAGCGTGCAGTGTGGCTGTCGGCCAGATAAAATCATAGGGTTCACAATTTCCTTAATTCTCGATATTCACCATCCAAAAAAGCAATTTAAGAGTTATTCATTAAAATCATTCAAATTCACTGTCAGTATACATCACAAAATTATGATAAACCCGTAAACACAAAAGAATAATAAGCATCGATCTATGTACAAAATAATCCACACGGTAACTCATTCACCAATGATTTGATTTACTTTCATTCGTGTCAAAGCCCGCCGTCGGTATATCAAGGTGAACGAATCGTCGTCACGTGACACACACGGCAACCAGGAAGTGGAGCAGGGACAGTCCGTCGATCCAGTGTCGTAATTGTGGTAGGTCACACGCTAAAACGACACAATACAAATTAAGATATTAGAACTTATGACAGTACCTTGTATTTTTAGCAAACATTTCTTCTGATTTGGACTGTTATCTGGACAGTAAAGGAAGGATGTTTTACCTTAGTTTCAGCACAACTTTGGACAGAGGTGTCGGTTTAGTACAGAAAGTAGATTTGACCTCAGCTGTAGGAATTCCATTGCTGAAAATGGCTACCCATCTCGTTGCCCTGGTACAAAGTGCTTGTGTTATCGATATTAATTAACACTGAGCTTCAGACAATTTAGCACAGGACATCACGGCTTTGTGGCGATACACACAATGTCACCAGAGTTAAGCCCCTTTAAATACAGCACGATATGCAATGGGCACGGACTGCATCTTCACCACATCGTGCGTGTACGTCCGCGCGTGCACGTGTACGTCCGCCCGTGCACGTGCGCGTGCCCGTGTGTGGCTTTCAGATTTATCAGATCCTAATACATGTATTGATCTGGCATGGCAGGGTCTTATTTAATGACGGTTTACATACATGTGTGGACGAATTCCTGAACATTCCTTGCTTAAAACACTCCTGTATCTCCTAATATTACTTTGTGAGCCACTTCCACTACTTAGAAGCAAAGATGGGAATCGTACACCTATTACTAATGCAAAATATATGTGATAATGGTTGTTTTAAAATAATGCAATAATTAACCCGGAACTAATCTTGGGGTGAATGTGTTCTTTCAGCTGGTGAAGTCCCGGGCACCTGTTAATGACACACATTACGCATTCACCGTTAGAACACCAAACAGGGTCACGTATGCCTTCTATGAGACAGTGGATGAGGAGTCGACACACAACAGAGACACGGACAACCGACCAGCACCACGAAGGGTTGGAATCACTCACAACATGAACAAGCGAATAAAAGCAGTGGATGAGCTACAGCTTGGGGAAACTGGAGTTGTCCATGACGTGAGTGACCGCCAGTCTACCCCTGTTCTACATCACACTGTTGACTGCAAAGCAGATTTTGACAAGGAGGATTCCGATTTGGTAGACGTTTCAGTATTGACTGTTAATGGCATAAAAGTAACAGTTGTCACGGACTACATGAACAAGAGCATCAAAACATATCAAACATCGGAACCAAACTCACAAAGTAATCACCTACTGCTTGCCAGTGGTCCTCGTCAAATGGCAAAGCTAACTGAGAGTCGGATAGCTGTCTGTGTTCCAGTCAATAAGGAATTAGTTATAGTGGATATTACTCCAGATCCTGTATTGCTCTCAACTATCAAAACAACTAAAAAGTACTACAGCCTAGCCTGTCTGGGTCCTTCACAGCTAGTGGCAGGTACGTGGGGACAGTGTCACTCTGTGGATATACTGGACATGACAGGGAAGATACTGAAGTCTATCAACACGGGGGTCATAAAGAATCCGGACAGTATTCATGTCACCAGTAACAACAACTTGATAGTCAGTGAAGAATTAGTAAATTCCCTCGTATCTGTGACAAGTGATGGAGACGTTGTTTTCACCTACACTCCCACAGGGGACAGAACTCTGAATTATCCATGGGGTATCACAACAACCAGCACAGGAGATATCCTGCTTGTAGACGGCCGATCCCACAAGGTGATTCAGCTGACAGAGTCAGGGCAGTTTGTCAGAGATGTAATCACACAACGGGATGGTCTGGAATTTCTTCGTGGTATCTGTCTTGATGGGGACGGGTTCCTGTATATTACTTGTCGGCGATATGTCAAGGTATTCGAGTTTAGGAAGTGAGACCACATGTTCCACATGTGTACATTATTCAATCAAGCAATACATTGTTTTGTTACAGGACGACTTGAGGTATGTTTAATGGCGTTTTAATATAATTCGCAAAATGGTCACGGATCTCGTGGATGGTAAGAAATAGTTTCAGGCAAATGGATGAGACAAACGTTGATGAAGAAAACAGTAGAATACATCCATTATTATCCTATTCATATTCATTATGTGATGGACCAGGCCCTATGTAAGTTGACGTAATCGTTCGCCAAAATGCAGACATTCCGTTATAAACCAAAGTGCGACTCTCATTCGTGCAGTCTCCGTAAAATTTAAGGTATATCTGCAAACCAACATTTCTGTAGTTATGTCCATGTATATTCAATAAAGCAGTTATCGATACTTTCAGTAAATCATATTTACTATGTTCTATGTTACCTACATGTTGTCCATGACTACATTGTGATCTCTGCCTATAAAACAACGGTCAAAGTATTTTGTACTTACTCCGTGCTGTCACATTGTGGAACACGTTTGACCCTTCCAAGAAGACAGAACTTGATTTTTTTCAGTGTTCAACACATCGACACATTTGGGGCAGCTGGGTAGCCAAGTGGTTATAGCACCTGCTCGTCACGACAAAGGGTTTGATTCCCCGCGTGGGAATTATGTGTGAAGCCCAATCGTGATATAGTTGCAATATTGCTATAAGCATACACACTTACATCAGCTCCTCGCTGCCATCATTTTCCTTAATAACTGCAATCCATCTCCTGTACACCGGTTTAATGAGCGCTACATATCACAGAGTCAAGAGCTTGTGTGGAGGTCAAGATGACTTTAAGGCTAACATCGCAGTATGGAAGTCAAGATAACTTGACAATAATCTTGTCAACATTACGAATTTGTTTTGTTATACATCAGTTCATGTGTAAACAGTACCTTTAATCAGTATGGAATATTTTTGCAAAATCTAGTTAAGAACAGTTGACTGAAGTATGCGGCTACATTTACACTAGTGAATCTCATATTTTGATGGATAGTATAGTTGAACACACGAGTCTAATGGTGAAGGAAACGGTAGACTCTTAACGTAAATGAAACACATGATAGTAGACTCTAATAGTAAATATGACACATAACTGTAGAATCTTAACGTAAATGAAACACATGACTGTAATATCTAAAACAGTAACTGAAACAGTAAAAAAGGAAATGGTTTCTGTGTCTGTGGGAACAAAGTTCACCATATCAGATTAATGTATAATAACATATATCGAGCATCTCCTACGCAGGAGATACTAAGTCCTACATAAGAGATACTAAGTCCTACGTTGGAGATAGTAAGTTCTAAGTAGGAGATACTAAGTCCTACGAAGGAGATAGTATCTCCTACGTAGGAGATAATGAGACTAGAAAAACTTATCACCGTGGCCCTAATACGCTTCAGTACAATACTGACTTCAACACGTGACTACAGTACATCCCTAGAATTTGGTTCAGACTCTCACATGAAAACATCTCGAAGAATTCATTTTGAAAAAATAGGGTTGAAAGAATTCATGAATTTGATAAAGCCAGTGCAACATTCAAACGTCCCTCACAATCTGGAATTCATTGGGAATATATTACAGTTTCCCTTGCTAAGTGATACAGACAAATACAAAACCAATTACTTTGTCTTGGGCCTGGTGATCTATGTACAGTTAACCATTCCAGTGTAACAAGCCATTGTCTCTCAGTAATGTTTGCAGTCTCAATCTTGTCTTTAGGACATTAATACGTACATCTATGTCACACATACCTACAGATATCCATAAGAATTTCAGCGTACAATTTCTGAACACTTAACACCAACACTTAAGGGCATGCCTACATTTTGATGGCTTGCTGTAACAGTATGGATTTTCACTCTGCTGCAAACCCGATTGTTAATTAGTTTTCAAATGTGTAAATATTCCATGTATTATTTTCATAATACTGTGGGTGCCTCTGCATTTGTCACAGAAACTTGCAGAAAATCTTCCAACTATATTTGTTCCATATACGTCTTCAGTTAAATAAGCTGTTTTTTCCAAAGCTGTATGTAGAATCGTTATCTGTAAAATTTAATTAATTTCTGAGCCTACTTAACGGAGCCGGAGTAACGGAAACCAAATTTGTGAAGCAACTTCCATAACTGATATTTTGAAAACACCAAAGAATGATTTGTCTCCATATGCTTTTTCAGAATACGCAGAGAGACAAAGGTATTTTGTTTATATAGAAAGTTAATGGCGTTTCTAACCCGTTGTTGTTGAAACGAATCGACTTTCTCACATCGTGTGGGTTTTGAGACCATCCCCTCAGTTGTGTCCGTGCAGGTTGAATCGGTACAGTTTTTCAAGATAGTTTTTAACTTCCCTTCCTTCATCCCAACAGCATGTGCACTTCGGAAACGATACTTAGCCAAAACATATTGAGGCCTACCCCTTTCACCTTCGTTTTTTAAAAAAAGTTAAATACTTTGCAAATAATTGACTTAGCGTCGTGTGATAATCTCATTGTTTCAGGTACTGCAATTACGAATGTCTGGTTTGCCGAGCAAATCACACGTGTCAATTTCACACGTGCATCTTGCCCACATGCCTATTCTACCAGCAAGAGTCCTCCCTCGTACAAAATAGCGAAAGGTGACAAGAAAATGATGACCGTTTGTTAAACAACTTTTTTATTCGGGTTTCGAAAATTATGAGACACATCATCAGAGGTGGTCTGTCGAATTCATGTGGCTGTGCTAAATTTGGTTTTGTTGCAATTATTAGATTTTGTTTTAGTGAACAATTCATCGGTGTCAAATGGAATCAAACAGACTGTATGGAGGGCCCAAGGGCATGGAAGTAGCAGCCCCTCCATGCAGTGAACATCCAAAAGCTGCCGAAGTTTCAGAAGGAGTCTACACATGCAAAAAGTTTGCCATGGCCAAATACGAAGGGAAGAATAGAGTGTTGCTGCTTCTCGATTCACCGAGTGGAGAAACGTTTCCAGTCTACGGCTACAAGATACGAGAATCAGTTCGAGACGCCAGGGGGATTGAACGCCTAGTGTTGGTGCGTCAACCATTTCTGTGCAGACTCCCTGAAATCTGCCACTCGCCCGTATCGAAAAGGAGTTGCTGCTTCCAGACCTTTGGCGAGAATAAGTTCTGTGGAAAAATACAAGACTCTCCCTCGATATTTTTTTTCTACATGGACTGAATGTAAACAAAAAATGCACATCATTTGTAGTTCGAGGTGCAAGATGCATGCAGACAAAAAAAGCCATACATCGTTCTCTAGAAATTGTAGTTCGAGATGCATACAGTTTAGTTCATGTGGAGGGGGTCCCTGGAAGGCATTTCATTCTTCACGTCGTCCTGTTTGTGTATAGGGTGCACAACCTGTGAATCATCCTGCTTGGCTGATGTGCAGTGCTTCCAGGTCATCCACAAGACCTTCCACAGAGCAAAGGCAGTCATCGAAAGATATATAAATTCTGGTTTGATTCCACCATCCGCCCAACCTTCTGTATATCAAAATGGACCTCTTCTTGTTCCTCCTTGATGTCTTGGGTATTCTCCTCGAGATCCGTGAACGTACCGGGGTAAAATAGGCCTTAAAAGGTGCCATAAAAGATGACTATGCTTGTCGTAAGAGGCGACTAACGGGATCGGGTGGTCAGGTGTGCTGACTTGGTAGACACGTGTCATCGGTTCCCAATTGCGCAGATCGATGCTCATGTTGTTGGTCACTGGATTGTCTGGTCCAGTCTCGATTATTTACAGACCGCCGTCATATAGCTGGAATATTGCTGAGTGCGGCGTAAAACTCAACTCACTGACTGACTGACTCACTCACTCACTATATTCTCATTGACTTCTTCCATATCCTCTTGGAGTTCTTCCTTGTCCATGTCCAGTTTAAAGAAGATGTCGACCAACATATTCATTGTTTGCTTTGCTCGAGTCGACAACATCGACTGACATCATCTTTGTGTTTTGCTCTGAACGAGTCTCAATCTTCCACAGACGATGGATGGTTGGATTTGGAGGTGTCACAATAGCCAGTAAGAAGGTCGAAGGTTCTGCATCAGGCAATACTCCTGCGCTAGAAGGTGCAGTCGGACTTGGAGCTTTCTTGTCAGTGCGCAAGAGGGTCGAAGGTTCTGCATCAGGATCTTGCCATATCTCATACAGCCTTGTGGATCCAATACCGAAGCGTTTTTTATCTCGCTTGGAGTGACCTGCGATACCTTGAATTCCTGGTATAGTATTCGTATAGTATTGGGATTCCTGGTATAGTATTGGGATTTCTATATGAACATTTTTTTTGTAAGTATACTATACACTCGGAAAGCTATGCCACCCAAAAGAGACTTGTCTTCGCAGGACATCCGAGAAATACGCTCCCTTCGCGGTGTGGTCACTCCATATTAAGCCACCCAAAATAATATGAAGAAATCTCAGCATCGATTTCTAAACATGGAAATAAACCATTCACCGATTTGTCAGCAGGGAAATCAGATAAATATAGAAACTAATATTAATTAACATATTTTAATCCACAAATGTCAACATGTTATCTCATCAGCAATGCTTAAAAATGTATATGTCAAATTGCTTTAATGGAGTTAACATTTACAAGCTGCTAAACTGTACTCTCCATTAGCGATGTACTAACGCAAAACCTATGATCTAGTACTATAAAGAGATCCCTCAGGGAGTTTGTTGGGATGGACGTCAGGATGGTTGGCAGCGTCGCGTGTTCAAGTACTAATCGTAGATAGTAAGTAATCCTCTGTTCCCCAAAATATTGTGTTTTGAATAACATGATTTAGTATATGTTTCTGTTCCTAGAATCATCCATATCGCTACCATCAATACAATCAGCAGGCCAGGGACAATATCTTGAAAATAGAAATGGATGCAGATATTCTGAACCTCAAGAAATGTCACTCTGATGAAAGAATCGCAAGCATAAATAGACCACCCTACTTACTATTTCACAGGAACATGCGTTATGATTTTAAACCACAATATAAACAATGTCCATACTTAGAATATTTCTGATATGAAAGCATATTTTATATTTATATTTTAGCAATATAGTGACTACAAACACGCTCTAATTTTACAATAAATAAAGGTGAATGAATAAACTGTCAGCAAAGGGCAGCAAAACAATTAGTATATCACAGATTTCAATTTAAAACTAGTAATTAGCACTAAACATTTTAACTATAGATAACAATACAATACAATACAAAAGCAGGTTGTATATTGACTGCAACTGAAGTTAGATCACCATGCTTGGGATCATTAGACCTACAGTACTCTTGCTACGTGTTGCTACATACATGGACCCGAGCTGGACTTCCCATCCGTTGAGACGTGAGCAATTTTGATAAATCTAGCCAAACATTAAAATAACATATACTGTGATATGAAATAGTACTAGGTTTAAGTTTACTTGGAACTTTACTTACATACCCTCTCAGGAGGCTTTGTATTGCCACAATTTCCAGCTACATGGAACTGATCAATAGTCAGCAGATGAGAAAAGAAATGTTTTGAGTTTTCTCTTAAAGTAACAAATATACAAGATTTGTACTGCAAGTAGGACCAGGTTATCTTTAGATAGAAACACGCCACACTGAACGTATCTTCCTACCTGTTAAAATCATAATGTTCTATATTTCCTTACACGTGGTATATCTACGATCTAAGCACTCAAGTGTGTTGAAGATTTAAACGTAAGAACGATCGCCAATGGCACAAAATACATGTCATCATTTAACTCACTAATGATGTAATTCACATATTAGCAACCTAGTCAAACCTAGTCAACATACTCAGTGGCTGTGTTATCTTGACGACTTTCGTACTTTGGAATGACACTTTGAGACCATGTTACCTGACACCACACAACAAGGAAGTACAAGGCGGCCAGTCGATTCATTGTGCAGTTCTTGCGGTAAGTCACACGCTATTATGACACAATAAACACAAACAAACTTATCACTACCATTTTTGCAAAGATTTGAGTTCAATAGTTGGATGTTATTTGCTGGTGAGTAGCGAGGACAACTGTTTGAGCACAAGTAAAGACAGGACCCATGAAGATACGTGTTAGAATTGATCTTCAGCAACCCATACTTGTTTGTGGGTGGCGACTAACGGGATTGGGGACTAGGCTTACTGGCCATGATGTCCTTTCACGAAGCAGTCTTTACTAAGTGAAACGTTAACTGCCATTCTTTAACATTGCACTGAGGTTACGTTAGTGACTTATAATCACCATTCTGACTTACGATCATATTACTGCTTTGTGAAAGTAGGTCCTGATGGGCGCGTGTCAGCTTATCCCTGTTGCTCATGATGTTGATCACTGGAAATAAGGATGATACTATATATTTAGACATTTACATCGGTACATGGAGATATGGCAAAGATTTTCAATAAAGGCACGTTATTGGGGAGGTGTTAAAGGCAGGGGCAATGACTATAAGCACATTTTCGTATAGTGAAATGTGCCGAAATTTCAATGCTGAAACTGGCTACATTGATGTAATCAACAGTATGTGACCTGGAGTTTTAAAGACATGCCTATCACCGCTTCGTGGCGATACACAAGGGTTCACCAGAGTTACATCCCTTTCAATATACATTATTCAATAGTATCGGATGCACCTCCAGTGGCTTTAAACACGTCTATGCTTTCGTGCGTTCGTGTGTGCGCGCGCTCATTTACCAGCGATGGTTCCTGTGACCTACATTGGTGTTAAAAAGAACCTAGAAGAAAAAGTATGTTTCAGTTTACAAGCATGTGTAGACGCGGTGACCCTTTTACATTCACTGCCTAAATCACTCCTATATTTTCTAGTGGTAATTTGTGAGTAACTGAAACTATTTAGGAACAAGCAATACAGGCGGGATTTATACTCCTTATTACCAATACAAAATGGATGTGATACTGACTGTGTTTTAAACAGTCACCAAAATTAACACGGAACTGGTCTTAGAGTGAACAAGCTCATTTACCTTGATCCGGGTGGACATCTGCTGACACAGATTACCTATTAACCATTTCAAAATGAACCTGGGTATTGAAGAATTTAAACCCATATCTCATGCAGATTGAAGTTGACCAGTGCTGGAAACGACTTTGTTCGCCTACTTTCAGTTTCAGACCAGTCAAACTATTTATGTCAATAAAATTATTAGATTTTGATTCAGATGCTTCCTTAAAAAGTTTTCAGTCTTTTATAAAAAAGATCATGAAATCATGAAAACAACTTTGTTGAGCATATGCTTAACTGGTCAGGGTATTTTAAGAATAATTTGACTTTTATTCATCTTCTTTCTCAGTTCTTTCACTCCAGGTTATGCATGTATCATGCAATTAAACAGATGAAACTAAGCCAAAAAAAATCCATTCCTTCATGCGACGAAGTGTCTTCTGTATACAGTTATATGGACTCAAACTGTGCATGTCATGTTACGATGTTACCTTGGTGGTGTTGAACCATTCGTACAGACGTTTCAAGAAGGCAAAACACCATCCCTGTGTCAGACCACACTCTCATTAAAACAACAAAAGCTGCAGTCACATTTAAATCATATGTTTCTATTCAGATGGCGACTATCAGGAAATTGACAGACAACCACCTCACCTGTGTCATCTGTACGGAGGTGTTCACAGACCCCGCCACACTTCAGTGTAATCACACATTCTGTAAGCTCTGTCTGTTGAAATACGCCAACACACAGCCTGAAGCAATACAAGCCAAATCAATCCCATGTCCTTCCTGTAGACAACTGACAAAGGTGACCATCCCTGACAGTCCAGTAGAGGAGTGGGTCAGTCAGCTGAAACCAAGCCACGTCATACGGGGGCTAATGGACGACTTTGGACCAGGAACAGAAGGTAACTCTTGATGAAAAGTATTTTCAAATATTATATATATAATCCAGTATAATAACATATATACTTATCGTAGTAATAGTAATATTACTTCAAAAATGATTAATGGGAAAACAATATATCTTCCTCTCTTACTTGTCCTGTAAACTGCATGCATTATTCGAGATATGGTTTGGCCATTTTGATTAATTTATTCTTATTCAAATTTACTTGGCAACACCACCGTTTGCTTATGAGCTAACAGTTGTACGACTAAGTACAATGCAACTGCTTGTAGGAAATTTCCATGCACTAATGTGTGTGTTTCTTTATCCTGAACAAAAACCAGGCTCTTCTTTGTCATTACAGCGGTCCATGTAAATATATGCAGTGTTTGCAAAACACAAGGGAACACAACTCCTGCCACCTCGTGGTGCTTCATCTGTGACCACGTCTTCTGTGATGGATGTTTGAAGTTGCACGACATGATGCCAATGTCACGTGGCCATGAAGTTGTGGCTGTATCAGATACTACGAAAAGAAAAGCTAAGCGTCGTTTCATGTGTAAACTCCATAAAGACGAAGAGATCAAGTTGTTCTGTAAAGATTGTAGAAAAGCCGTTTGTCATATATGCTGCAGTATAAAACACAGGAAATGTGACGACGTTGATACTTTAGATAACATGACCCCTGTTGTCAGAGAACACCTGTCAAATCAAAACCAAGAACTGAAAATCAAAATGAAAACTTCAGAAAAGAGGATTATGTTCAAGAAATCTCAAATTGAACAAGCAGAGTCTAGTGTGCAAAGTGTCGAGGAGGAAATCAGTCAATTACGGCAGACGCTGGTAGAAGTGATTTTGAGGAAGGAGAAGCAACTGCTTGATATAGTTGATCGGTTTTCCAATGAACAATTCCAGGAATTACGAGCAGAAATGAAATCCCAGGAGATCGAGTTGCAGATGTACCAGCAACAGTATGAGTTCACAGCCAATGCTGTCACTTCCAACTGTGAGATGGACATGTATGCCATCTATGAATCGGTGTGTGAGGAGTCGACAGACAACAGAGGCAAGAACACCCAACCAGCACCACGAAGGGTCGTATTCACTCACGACATGGACAAGCTGAACAAAGCTGTGGATGATATACAGCTTGGGGAAGTTAAAGTTGTTAGTGATGTGAGTGACCACCAGTCTACCCCTGTTCTACATCACACTGTTGACTGTCAGGATGATGATGACAGTGAGGATCCTGATTTGTATGACGTCACAGTATTGACTGTTGATGGTATAAAAGTAACAGTAGTTGCAGATCACAATAACACCAGCATCAAAACATATCAAACATCAAAACCAAACACACAAAGTAATCATCTTCTACTTTCCAGTGGTCCTTGGCAAATAGCAAAGTTAACTGAGAGTCGGATAGCAGTCAGTGTTCCGTGGAGTCAGGAAATAGTTACAGTGGGTGTTACCCCAGATCCTGTATTGCTCTCAACTATCAAAACAAGTAAGACGTACTTCGGTCTAGCCTGTCTGAGACCTTCACAGCTGGTTGCAGGTACATACCAACAGCCTCAGTCTGTGGACATACTGGACTTGACAGGGAAGATACTCAAGTCTATCAACACGGGGGTCATAAAGAATCCAGACCGTATCCATGTCACCAGTAATAACAACTTGATAGTCAGTGAAGGAACAATAAAATCCCTCGTATCTGTGACAAGTCAAGGAGAAATTGGTTTCACCTACACCCCCACAGGGGACAGAACTCTGACTTATCCATGGGGTATCACAACAACCAACACAGGGGATATCCTACTTGTAGACGGTCGATCCCGCAAGGTCATTCAGCTGACCGAGTCAGGGCAGTTTGTCAGAGATGTCCTCACACTACAGGATGATCCGAAATATACACGTGGCATCTGTCTTGATGGGGACAGCTTTGTGTACGTTACATGTGGGCGATATGTGAAGGTATTCAAGTTCAGAACGTCAGACGTGTTTCAAATATGAACAGAATTTAATCTTAATGATGACGGGTTTGTATTTGTTACAGGTGGACCGTATGGAAACGTATTCGATCTTTTTATGTGAGTCGTGTTCCACTTGTACATAATTCAATCAAACAAGACATTTTGTGTTACAGGCCAACCTCAGGTATTGTTATTGACGTGTTTTAATGTAAACCACAATATTAGAACATTGACGAAAAACCTGACCTCATGGATGGTAAGAAATAGTTCCAGCCATATGGATGAGACAAACTTTGATTGAGAAAACAGCAGCAGACATCCATTACTATCCTCCATTATTCATTGTGTGACGAATCAGGTCCCGTGTGACCTGAAGTAATAGTATCCCGTAATAGTAGTCATTCCAAAATAATCTAACATGCGACTCACGAGCTGTCAACTGTGTCGTCAATATGAAATTTGATATATTCGTTTCTTTGTAATCATATGTATGTATTACGGATCTTCAATACACATTGTTCAATCTAGCACATTTAATGACTCATATTCTCTATGTTCTATGTTCCCTGCGTATTGTTCATAACTGTATTGTGACCCCTGGCCATAAATACAAAGTTCAAAGTATTTCGTACTTCTGTTGTGGATATACAGTGGACCAGGCTTAATGCTTGTATTTTCATAAAAACAGAACTTGATTTGGTGGCAAATGTTGGGATCATCCACAGCACTGGGGTAGCTAAGTGGTCAAAGCGTTCGCTCGTCACGTTGATGACCCAGGTTCGAATGCCTACATCGGTACACTGTGTGGAAGCCACTTATTGGTGTCTCCCGTCGTTATATTGCTTGAATATCACTATAAACTCGCTCCCTCCCTCCCTCTCCGCTTCCCTCACTCACTATGGAGGGCGATACAACATAAACATTGGCTATAGATCGCCAGTGATTGAAGGTCGATCACCATACGTAAAAACGATTGGGACTTACAGTACTCTTGCTACCTGCATGGTCACTGGTTGGATTTACACCATCCCGTCAGATGCTGGCGATTGTAGGACAATTTAACCAACAGGTACAATAACACTACGTTTAAAATGTAGTAATTTTAAACTTTACTTTAAAAGTTTTGGGACTTAACACAGTGTGGAACAAAGTGCGGTTGTACAAAACAAACTTGCCCTATGAATGTCGTAAGTCTTTGTTAAAGTATGGAAGTCATGGTCACCTTAGGGATGAGCTCGCTCCACAGAACATTATACAACACAAGCTTAGTTTTACAACTGTCGTACAACTGTCTATTTCATGGAAATTCTGATAACCTTAGAGCTAAGACCGCTCTGTGAAACAACCACAGATTCTTGGCTAAGGGATCTTGAAAAGGGTATTAGTTTGTAGTTTTTCTAAGCACGAAGTAGTTTCTCAGTTAGGTCTGGATGTTAAGGGGTAAGACAAAATCTAAAACTTGAGTTATTTTCATGATCCCAGAATCTGGTTATGATGAAACACCTACAAGAATAAGGACCAATTCTAATCTCGAACTGTGAGTGTATGAAAAGTTTCAGGCGCTCTCGGGCACTCTCAGACACTAGTTATTTTGTGTGGTCAGCATCCAGTGATTAAATGAGATCAATGAGTAATGTATGAATGTAGTCTGTGAGTTTGATCACAAGATCCTACTAGTTGCCTTCTGCAGCAAGCATGGGAAACTGATGACCAACCACACGTTGAGATCACGATGAAGGGCAGTGTGGTGGCCTTGTGGTTAAAGCATTCACTTGTAACGCCGAAGACCCAGGTTTGATTCATGGGACAATGTGTGAAGCAGTGGATGATCTACAACTTGGAGAGGATGAAGAACATATCAAACATCAAAACCAAACACACAAAGTAACCATCTTTTACTTTCCAGTGGTCCTTCGCAAACAGCAAAGTTAATTGAGAGTCGGATAGCAGTCAGTGTTCCGTGGAGTCAGGAAATAGTTACAGTGGGTGTTACCCCAGATCCTGTATTGCTGTCAAATATCAAACCAACTAAGAGGTACTGCGCTCTACTTGCTACAAGTGCAATGGATTTAATGTCAAACAAGTAATACCAGTTAGCAGCAGAAGGGTTAAGGTGGTGACGACACAAGATCAGCATCCAAGAGCTTCAACATTTTTAGAACTTCAATAATATATATAACTTCTAAATTACACCTTTAGTTTAGTTCTATGAACTGTATATTTTTCATTCACTGAAGTGAATGGAGGTACACTTCATAAGACAGATTTCAAGAAAACTGATTTTTTTTTGTTTTGTCACAAGTGTCCATTACAGATTATTAGGTGGAACGAATAGAGTGGGTGGGATGGAAGTCAGATTAGGTGGAACGACTAGGATAGGAGAAGACGTCATATCAGGTGGAGCGACTAGGGTTGGAGGGGACGTCAGAGTAGGTGAGTGAGTGAGTGAGTTAATATTATGTTTAACGTCACCTCGGCAATATTGCAGCCATATCGTGACGTGAACAGTTAACAACGAACAGGACTATATGTACATTATAAAAACCTGTCAGTGAAGGACACTAAAACAACTAGATTATCACAATTTGAAATAAAACAAGCGTGGAACGTAAAAATTAAAATCACTATTTAGAATATAAAAACAGGCTATAGATCGCCAACAACCGAAGGTAGATCACCACACTAGGGACCATGGGGACTTACAATATCAATGCTACCTACATAGACCCTAGTTGGATTTACACCATCCCTTCAGCTGTTGGCGATTGTAAGAAATGCTAGCCAGAATTAAAAGACAGGAATGCTACGTCTAAAAATCCTGGTAAGTTCAAATTTACTTCAGATGTTTTGGGACGTACGTATCCTCTCAGGGGGACAATTATTTTACAGTACTTTAACCCCCCTCGAGGATACAGCCACTAACAATCTTAGTTACTAATTCAAACTTCCAATCATAAAATATATATCTATTTACAAATCACTTAACGAATCTAATTCTTTATAAAATGCAATAATTAAATGAGAATTTACGTTACTAAACGATCCTTCATAGTTCGTGATTTAAAATAATTATCCCTTGTGATGGAATATTCAACACAGTCAAGCAAAATATGCTTGACTGTAATTCTTTCATCACAAGGGATGCAGAACGGAGGATCCTCACCTTTCAATAGGTATTCATGAGTATAACTTGTGTGACTAATACGACATCGTCACATGATGACCTCCTCAAATCTGGACTGACAACCCAAGTAGGTATAACCAACATAGGGTTTTATTGCATGTAATTTATTTATGCCCACTTGGGTTTCCCACTTCTTCTGCATCAGATGACGGGTAAAAGACCTAATAGAGGTTTTTTAATCTGAGTATGGAATAAGAAGTGGTGTCAGAAATTTGTTGAGTGCTGCCTTGGCAGCAAAATCGGCCATCGTGTTACCTGAAATTCCGACATGGATGGGCAACCAACAAAAGACGATGTCGTACTGGCCAGTAGCAAGATCATTATACAATTCAATGATTTCAATCAAAAGTGGATGTTTGCAAGAACTACTTTTAATAGCCTGAAGGCAAGAAAGGGAATCTGAATATATTATATACTGTCTACATTTAGGGTATCTTTGAATATATTTAAGAGCTGTTAATATGGCGTTAGCTTCAGCTGTGAAAATAGAGCTGTTACCTGGTATTCTAGAAGTTATTGTTCTGAATCCAATGACAGTTGCACAAGTTACTGCGCCACCGTCCTTGGACCCATCTGTAAATGAGGATTTGTAATTGCCATATTTACTTTTTAATTGATTATAGTCCTGTTTATGTTGTAAGTCATTTGTTTCTGATTTTTTAAATTTTACCAGTGTTAGATGAACTTCTGGTCTAACCAACTGCCAAGGAGGAGAAGAAAGCAGCCGGGATGGAGCTATAGTTTGTAGCTCAATGCCAGCAGCAGATATGAAAGATTTCACTCTTACACCCAAAGGCTGAACAAGAGAAGACCTTTTCTTGTATAGATCCTCATGAAGAGGATTACAAACACAGTTAAAAGCAGGATTTTATTCATTAGAATATAGTTTTGTTATATACTGTAAGGATAATTTTATACGTCGTTGGGTAAGGGATGGCTTATCGGCCTCAACATAGAGACTATCGATGGGAGAGGTTCTGAACGATCCAAGGCAGAGTCTTAGCCCTTGGTGGTGGATAGAATCTAATGCTTTTAGGTTACTGTTACAGGCACCCCCATAGACGATGGAGCCATAATCAAGTTTGGAACGGATTAGTGATCGATACAGATGAAGGAAAAGATGATCCCCTCCCCATTTAGAATCGGAAACGACTTTCAACAAGTTAAGTCCCTTCAACTATTTAGTTTAAAGGAATTTTATATGTGAAAGAAACGTTAGGTCAGAATCAAAAATTAGACCCAAGAATTTACCCTCCTTGACAACCTTGATGGGCGTGCCATCAAGAGATAGTTCTGGGTCTTTATGTGGTTTGTATTTATGGCAGAAATGTATGCAATTAGTTTTCGTTCTAAAGAACTTAAAGCCATTTTCAAGACACCATTTATTTATCTTGTTTAAACACAGTTGCAGTTGCCGTTCAATAGCATGCATATTTTTACCACGACAAGATATATTAAAATCATCCACAAATAACGATCCATCTATTGAATCGTTTAAAACGTTTGATAAACTATTTATCTTTATACTAAATAATGTAACAGACACAATACTGCCTTGTGGAACACCCTGATCCTGATTGTAAAGATCAGACAGGGTTGTACCCACTCGAAACTGAAATTGCCTGTCTGCTAAAACCTGAAATATAAAATTAGATAAATGGCCCGAAAACCCAAAGTCATGCAAATCTTTTAAAATACCTGAATGAGCTTCACTGACTCAAGATATCACAGTTTGACAAGAAACTGAAGAAGTGTTTTTAACAACAGAAGTTGGTGTAGGAGAAGAAACAGTGGCTGAACACGTTATGGTGGCATTTGGTCTTGTTGGAGCAGGAACTAATTTCTTAGCTTCAAAGAATGAAATATTATGTGTACATTTCAGGTTGGGGATTTTACTTTCATACTCCAATTTTGGACAGGACTTAGATGACGCCAGATGCTCATCACTGCAGTTTGCACACTTTATGGCATTGGTACATTCGGTACTCTCATGAGTACCACTACAGCGTGAGCACACTGACTTACCAGTGCAGGACTTCGCACCACGTCCAAACTTCTGGCAGTTGTAACACCGGAGTGGATTTGGGACATATATCTCCACTCCAATATTACAATAACCGGCTTTATTGAACTTTGGAAGATTAGTCAGACTAAACGTAAACAGATAAGTGTTGGTTTTTATAACATTTGATTCCTATTTCTTGATAAAACGTTTCACAGCAGTAACTCCTTGCTCTTTCAATTCAGCCACAATTTCTTCTTCAGTCATATCTGAGAGACAGTGGGCCCAGTCTCTAACAATTCCTCTGCAAGAATTCAGGGTTTTATGTTCCGAGACAGCAACCTGTTTGTTCACAAAACGGTTTAGTCCTAGCAGATTGACTGACTGCTGCCTCCGTACACATTCTATCAAGAGAGAACCATTCCTGAAACGTGTGACATTTTTAACCTCTCCGCAGATACCTTGAATATCCTTGGAGATGGCAAAAGGGTTGATGTTTAAAGGACTCCTATCAGCACTTGCTATCACTAAAAACCTTGGCCAGGAATCCTTGGCATATGAAGATATCTCTTCATCAGAGGAAGAAGACATATGTATGCGCTTTGATGTTTTGACGGAACCAGATGGAGTGTTAGTAGCCATGGTAGATAAATATAATTCGGCAACCCTGCCCCCCACCCGCCATCGAGTGTCAACAAGGACGGTAATACAGTGGATACCAGACAGCAGTTCCAGGGCTACAGGGTTGTTATACTCCAGAAAATACAGACTTGAAAAGCCACGATATCTTAAAGAAAATGTGTCAAGCTGGTTCTGCATGTGACACAGTTCCAAAGAGCACGGAATTCAGAGGTCTATATATCCAGATTGGCCCATGGGTCACCGCCTTCTGGCATAGGACCCTAGGCAATTAAATGTATCAAATTTGTTTGCTAAATATCAAAAGGACCAATACCCATAAACATATATGTGCAAAAAGTATGCTATGCACTGGGCATGGCGTGACCAGCCGATTGATAGAACCGGGCCAATTCTACCATCCGTCTAGGTGAAGTAAGGGCCAAAGTGGTGTGTTAGGCACCAGGAACATAAGGTCCTACTCCAAGTGCCCTCAACCAACAAGATCCCGTCCTCCACCGACACAGGGGCGCAAACCACGGCCAACAGGTTGGTGGACCAAATATTCTCCCGGGTCCACAACGGGGGGTTGGCAAGCACTTAGCGTTACCCAGCACCCACCACGAGGAGGTGGCTTGCCACGGGTGCCATCAGATTAGGTGGGTCGGGTAGGAGGGGACGTCAGTTTAGGTGGGACGAGTAGAGAGCGCGGGGATGGGGAAGTCATATTAGGTTGAGAGAGTAGAGTGGGTGAGAGGGACGTCATATTAGGTTGGGAGAGTAGAGTGGGTGAGAGGGACGTCATATTAGGTTGGGCGAGTAGGGTCGGCGGGGTTGGGGGGACGTCAGATTATTTTGGGAGAGTAAGGTAGGCAGGAGCGACGTCAAAGAGGATTTGGCAGTTAAGGTGGCGAGTGGTCGAAGAGGCTCATGGGAGTGGTACACAAAGACCGTGGTCAAGACTACCAGTTGTCCCAGTTCAAGTTTTGTGGAACCTGTTGTGGCTCAATGGGGAAGACAGCCTACTTTGTATTCTGGCAATTAGGTTCTGCCTCTGGAGGTGTGGGTTCACATCCTGCATACAATTTAACCCAGCAAAGCACTAGAATCTGTACTTTACTGAGGAATTGTAATCCAGATTATCTTATCTCGCTCATAAATGTCGTTATCTAATTGGCTAAGCACTCAATGTAACCCACTGACAATGGCAACTTATTCAGTACTTCATGGAAGTACTTCTTTTTCTCGTTGGGGCTTTTGTCGTTTTAAAGAGATTTGGTCTGCTTTTCATGTGTCGTCAACAAAATCTATCAATTGCTGCGAATAGCTTTCCCTCGCAGTCCAGTAAACAAATATAGAGAAAACGTACATGTAGTCCCTGTGAAAATTAAGAAGGGGAATGACACCGTGGCAAATTAAGTAAGACAATACCTACGGGAAAAACAAGAAGATGCAAGATTCGAATTGTTTGATTCGCACAGGTTGGCTAAAGTGCACGATCCGATACCTATGCTTCAAACAGTTCTAATTTAACATTGAGACGCTCACGCACACGCGCACACGCACGCACGCACGCACGCACGCACACACAAAGTAAATAAAATAAACAAACCATCGAGAGTATATCAACCCATGTCCTTCTCATGGCCAATAAACAACTCATAATATAACATGTGTGGCAACTTTCATCTTTAGAATGTTTAAAATCTTTACGTTTAAGTTTCTTGTCCCCTCTGCAATATTTCAGCCACACTGTTACTAAAACTAGTTCTAAATTCATGGACAATACCACACAGGAAGGTAAAATTACCAATCTATTTGTTAAGACTAGATCCAGTAAAATTGATAAAGTACACTAACAATTAATGCCATGAAATGAAAAATTTGCAAGAGATCGCTGTCACCGGAAGTTAGGCCACCAGACCAGAGAACGTGGGGACTTACAATGCTAGAGTCTTCTAGCTGGAGTTATCATTCCTTCAGTTGCTGGCCGTTGTAGGTAATGTTGACCATTTATATAATATCCAAACATTGAAAGTGGTAGTTATCTATATTCTGGGACAGAAAGTGGGTTTACATGTTTATGTAGTGAGGTACTTCGATCACCACTCCCTTTTAATGTACGTATTTTATATCTGTGCACTAATTGTGTATGAATGGATATTTGTCAGTGTACAGTCATTAAAATACAGTGTGCATTTATGTACAGTGTTATGAATAGTGTGTTGTATGGTCTGCTCGGGGTGGAGTTATGTTACAGATTCTTTTCTTTTCAACAGTGTAGAATTCTGGAGGCCCAACTGGTGTGTGTGTGTGTGTGTGTGTGTGTGTGTGTGTGTGTGTGTGTGTGTGTGTGTGTGTGCTTTTGTGTGTGTGTGTGTGTGCTTTTGTGTGTGTGTGTGCTTTTGTGTGTGTGTGTGCTTTTGTGTGTGTGTGTGTTTGTTTGTGATGTGTATGGGTATATATAAGCATGGCTGTACGTGAGGTCGTGCTTTATTACTCATGTGGTGTGTATGTGTTACAGGCTTTATTAAGTCCTTTAGGTCAGCATTGTACATGTGTTATACAATGGGTAAACGTGTTATCTGTTAAGAACGAACTGAGACTCTCCCCCTTCCTCTCTCTTCACCACCCCCCTGTCTCTCTGTCTTTTTGCCTGTGTGTGTATCCTTCTCTCCCTATCTCTTCACGATCCCACTGTCTCTCTACTTCTTTCTCCGTGTGTGTATCTCTCTTTTCCTCTGTCACCCTCTCACTTTTAGTGTATCAACACTTACAATTTCCTAACATAAAATTCGCCATTCTTTTTCTCAAGTAAAGTTCATTAAGAAACCCAATCAAGTACATATTATAAATTGATAAACATTTTTTTTAAATGCACACAAAATAATAGATATTGGAAACAATTATTTGTACTTTGAAATGGGTACATACTCGTCGTCAGTATATCACGTGAACGAAGCGTCGTCACGTGACACACATGGCAACGAGGAAGTGGACCAGGGACAGTCCGTCGATTCAGTGTTATAATTGTGGTAAGTCACATGTTAATACGACACAATACAAATTAAGATATTAGAGCCTATAACAGTACCTTGTGTTAGCAGGAAACATTGCGTCTGATTTGGACTGTTATCTGGGCAGCAAGGGAAGGATGTTTTACCTTAATTTCAGCACAACTTTGGACAGGTCTCGGTTTAATATAGAAAGTATAAACTTGGCATCAACATGGCCTTACGAGCCGGTGAAGTATCAGCTGTAGAAATGTTCTTGCTGAAAACGGCTACCAATTTCGTTGTCTTGCTGTTTATGTTATCAACATTAATTAACACGGAGTTTGAAGACAAATTGGTAGTGAACATCATGGCCTTCTGGCGAGAGACATGATTTCAGCAGAGTTATGTCCCTTTATACGCCGAGTGTTAACATTGGATTCGCTACATTTTCATCACTTCGGATGCTCGTGTGTGTTTGTTTCTGTGTTTGTGTTTCTCTCTGTGTGTGTGTATGTGTGTATGTGTGTGTGTTTGTGCGTGTGTGTGTAAGTGTGCGTGGGGGACTTTTAGATTTAATGCATAAAGAATTGTAGGTTCTCATTATATGAGTTATTGGGATGAAGGTGGAAATTATTCTCATCATTACCAATGCAAAATATATTTGATACTGGCTGCTCTTACTCATAGCTTGCCTGTAGGTGTACACGTTCATTAAGACTGTCCAGTCACACACACGCGCGTGCACATACACACAGACGCACACAAACACATGACATATATACCGTTGGAAAATGAAATAGGGAAATTGACCCGTAATGGAAACAACTTTGTTCTACTGAATCCAGTTTCTATCATATGAGTCATATCTTTGCTGGAAACAATACCCATGGAGTGTGTAAAACTTGTAAACCACTATTTTTATCCACCCAGAAAGGTCAGGGTATACTGAAAATTAACATATTTTTACTGCTATTTCTTTCATTCTTACGTAAATGCATGAAACAAAAGCCAAAATATTTCTTTCTCTTTTCCTGTGTGCGACGAGATGTCTTCCTCCACACCCATATGTATACTAACTGCACGTGTCATATGTTACGCCTTGAATATCAGTGTTTAATCATTTGTACATATGTTGAAATTTAAAGAAGCCAAACACTATCCTTGTGTCAGACCGTTCTCTCTTTAAAACTGCAAAATCCACATCCATATGTAAACATGTATTACTCTTCAGATGGCGACAGCCAAGAAACTGACAGACAACCACCTCACCTGTGTCATCTGCACTGAGGTCTTCACAGACCCTGCCACACTTCAGTGTAATCACACATTCTGTAAGTCATGTCTGTTGAAATACACCAACACACAGCCTGCAGCAATACAAGCCAAGTCCATCCCATGTCCCTTCTGTAGACAACTGACGAAGGTGACCATCCCTGACAGTCCAGTAGAGGAGTGGGTCAGTCAGCTGAAACCAAGTCACGTCATACAGGGGCTGATGGACGACTTTGGACCAGGGACACAAGGTAATGAATTGACACTTGACATTCAGCGAGTATTTTTAAATATTGTGTTTTTTAAGATTCTGTTTAATTTTTACACTGAATAAGAATGTACACTGCACAAGTGCGTAATGAAATACATCTTCTTGGAGACACAAATAATCTGAACATGTCTTTATGCACCCTCGATGTTTGTTCTCTGAGCCCAATCACCTCAATGATGATTGTGAAGTGTTTGTAGCACGGTACAAAACGTTTTGTAGCCATCGCTAGATTTTGCAGTCGGCAAGAAAAACAGATTGAAAGTTATCTCCCTTCCATCGACATGCACTCGCAAAACGTCGGTTATTACCGTACATCATACGTGATTCAGTGTCATTCGAGATAAAGAATTACTACAAAGATGTACCAAATGCGTTCAGCATTCCCAGTGGGGCACATAGAAAATGTGAGTCGCTTGTAAGCGGGATACATTGAAAATGATAGAAGTGTTCACCCAATCAGAAGATGACATTTATGTGTGAGGTAAGATAATCTTCCATATTTTCATTGGAATCATTGATTGATTTCTTCTGAAAAACTGGTTGTTTTCAAATGTCACATGCGACATTTTTCTTTGTTTTTGCGACATAGTGTGTTTGTTTGTGTGTATAAGCACTGGAATATATGAAATCCCACTTTATTAGTATATGTGTTGATTTATCTAGATCAAAGGAAACAAACAGTTTGTCATTACAGGAACCCCTGTAAAAACCTGCAACGTTTGCAACGTACAAGGGAAGACAACTCCTGCCACCTTCTGGTGTTCTGTCTGTGATGACGTTTTCTGTGATGGATGTCTGAAGATGCACAACATGATGCCAATGTCACGTGACCATGAAGTTGTGGATGTGTCAGATTCAACCAAAAGAAAAGCTAAGCAACGCTTCATGTGTAAAATCCACAAAGACAAACAGGTCGAGTTGTTCTGTAAGGATTGCAAAAAGGCCATTTGTCATACATGCTGCAGTATAAAACACAGGAAATGTGACGATGTAGATACTTTAGACAATATGACCCCTGTTGTCAGAGAACACTTGTCAAATCAAAACCAAGGCCTGAAACTCAAAATGGCAACTGCAGAAAATAGAATCATCTTTAAAAAATCTCAAATTGAACAATTAGCGACTGATGCGCAAGGCATCAAGGAGGAAATCAGTCAGTTACGGCAGACGCTGGTAGTGTTGATTTTAGGCAAGGAGAAGCAACTTCTTGATAAAGTTGATCGGTTTTCCAATGAACAAATACAGGAATTACAAGCAGAAATGAAATCCCAGGAGATCGAGTTGCAGATGTACAGGCAACAATATGAGTTCACAGCCAATGCTGTCACGTCCAACTGCGAAATGGACATGTATATCCTCTATGAATCGGTGTGTGAGGAGACGACAGACAACAGAGGCAAGAACACCCGACCTGCACCAGGAAGGGTCGTATTCACTCACGACATGGACAAGCTGAGAAAGGCAGTGGATGATCTACAACTTGGAGAGGTTGAAGTGGCCTGTGGTGTGAGTGACCACCCGTCTACCCATGTTCTACATCACACTATTGACTGTCGGGTTGATGATGACAGTGAGGATCCTTATTTGCGTGACGTCACAGTGTTGACTGTTGATGGTATAAAAGTAACAGTAGTTGCAGATTACAATAACATCAGCATCAAAACATATCAAACATCAAAACCAAACACAAAGAGAAATCATCTTCTACTTTCCAGTGGTCCTTGGCAAATAGCAAAGTTAACTGAGAGTCGGGTAGCAGTCAGTGTTCCGTGGAGTCAGGAAATAGTTACAGTGGGTGTTACCCCAGATCCTGTATTGCTGTCAACTATCAAAACAAATAAGAGGTACTTCGGTCTAGCCTGTCTGAGACCTTCACAGCTGGTTGCAGGTACATACCAACAGCCTCAGTCTGTGGATATACTGGACATGACAGGGAAGATACTCAAGTCTATCAACACGGGGGTCATAAAGAATCCAGACCGTATCCATGTCACCAGTAATAACAACTTGATAGTCAGTGAAGGAACAATAAAATCCCTCGTATCTGTGACAAGTCAAGGAGAAATTGTTTTCACCTACACTCCCACAGGGGACAGAACTCAGAATTATCCGTGGTATATCACAACAACCAGCACAGGTAATATCCTGCTTGTAGAGGGCAGATCCCACAAGGTAATTCAGCTGACCGAGTCGGGGCAGTTTGTCAGAGATGTCCTCACACGACAGGATGGTCTGGGATATCCTCGTGGTATCTGTCTTGATGAGGACAGGTTTGTGTACGTTACATGTGGGCGATATGTGAAGGTATTCAAGTTCAGATCGTCAGACGTGTTTCAAATATGAACAGAATTTAATCTTGATGGAGGCGGGTTTGTGTTTGTTATATATGGACCGTATGGAAACGTATTCGATTTTTGAATGTGAGTCGCGTTCCACTTGTACATAATTCAATCAAACAACACTTGCCAACCTCAGATAATGTTATTGATATAATGATATTGTTTTAATGTAAACCACAATATTAGAACATTGACGAAAAACATGACCTCAAAGTTTGTCTCATCCACATGACTTGACCTATGGATAGAAATAGTTCCAGTCATATGGATGAGACAAATTTTGATTGAGAAAACAGCAGCAGACATCCATTAGTATCCTCCATTATTCATTGTGTGACGGATCAGGTCCCGTGTGACCTGAGGTAATAGTACCCCGTAATAGTAGTCATTCCAAAATAATCTAACATGCGATTCACGAACTGTCAACTGTGTCGTCAATATGAAACTTGATATATTCGTTTCTTTGTAATCATATGTATGTATTACGGATCTTCAATACACATTGTTCAATGTAGCACATTTAATGACTCATATTCTCTATGTTCTATGTTCCCTGCGTGTTGTTCATAACTATATTGTGACCCCTCGCCATAAATACAAAGTTCAAAGTATTTCGTACTTCTGTTGTGGATATACGGTGGACCAGGCTTAACGCTTGTATTTTCAAAAAGGCAGAACTTGATTTGGTGGCAAATGTTGGGATCATCCACAGCACTGGGGTAGCTAAGTGGTCAAAGCGTTCGCTCGTCACGTTGATGACCCAGGTTCGAATGCCTACATCGGTACACTGTGTGGAAGCCACTTATTGGTGTCTCCCGTCGTTATATTGCTTGAATATCACTATAAACTCGCTCCCTCCCTCCCTCTCCGCTTCCCTCACTCACTATGGAGGGCGATACAACATAAACATTGGCTATAGATCGCCAGTGATTGAAGGTCGATCACCATACGTAAAAACGATTGGGACTTACAGTACTCTTGCTACCTGCATGGTCACTGGTTGGATTTACACCATCCCGTCAGATGCTGGCGATTGTAGGACAATTTAACCAACAGGTACAATAACACTACGTTTAAAATGTAGTAATTTTAAACTTTACTTTAAAAGTTTTGGGACTTAACACAGTGTGGAACAAAGTGCGGTTGTACAAAACAAACTTGCCCTATGAATGTCGTAAGTCTTTGTTAAGGTATGGAAGTCATGATCACCTTAGGGATAAGATCGCTCCACAGAACATTATACAACACAAGCTTAGTTTTACAACTGTCGTACAACTGTCTATTTCATGGAAATTCTGATAACCTTAAAGCTAAGACCGCTCTGTGAAACAACCACAGATTCTTGGCTAAGGGATCTTGAAAAAGGTATTAGTTTGTAGTTTTCTAAGCACGAAGTAGTTTCTCAGTTAGGTCTGGATGTTAAGGGGTAAGACAAAATCTAAAACTTGAGTTATTTTCATGATCCCAGAATCTGGTTATGATGAAACACCTACAAGAATAAGGACCAATTCTAATCTCGAACTGTGAGTGTATGAAAAGTTTCAGGCGCTCTCGGGCACTCTCAGACACTAGTTATTTTGTGTGGTCAGTTCTTCAGGATTTCTTGCCTTGCGCCTCACCGTGTAGTTGTCCAGATTTGTAATAATGATCTGAAGATATTCGATGGCGAGTCTGGACCAGATAACCCAGTGATTACCAGGACGTCGGTATGCAATTTCTAATTCATATCTGAAGGAATGTCAACATGAAAATATGCAAGCATCCAGTGATTAAATGAGATCAATGAGTAATGTGTATCGGATGACAGGCATCAATCTAGGCTGTGAATTTGATCACAAGATCCTACTAGTTGCCTTCTGCAGCAAGCATGGGAAACTGATGACCAACCACACGTTGAGATCACGATGAAGGACAGTGTGGTGGCCTTGTGGTTAAAGCATTCACTTGTAACGCCGAAGACCCAGGTTTGATTCATGGGACAATGTGTGAAGCAGTGGATGATCTACAACTTGGAGAGGATGAAGAACATATCAAACATCAAAACCAAACACACAAAGTAATCATCTTTTACTTTCCAGTGGTCCTTCGCAAACAGCAAAGTTAATTGAGAGTCGGATAGCAGTCAGTGTTCCGTGGAGTCAGGAAATAGTTACAGTGGGTGTTACCCCAGATCCTGTATTGCTCTCAAATATCAAACCAACTAAGAGGTACTGCGCTCTAGCCTGTCTGAGACCTTCACAGCTGGTGGCAGGTACATACCAACAGCCTCAGTCTGTGGACATACTGGACATGACAGGGAAGATACTAAAGTCTGTCAACACGGGTGTCATAAAGAATGCCTGATCCTACTAGTTGCCTTCTGCAGCAAGCATGGGAAGCTGATGACCAACCACACGTTGTGATCATGATGAAGGACGGTCTGGTGGCCTTGTGGTTAAATGATTCGCTTGTCAAGCCGACGACCCAGGTTTGATTCATGGGACAATGTGTGAAGCCTGTGTCTGTTGTCACCTGCCGTGATATCACGTCCAAAAGTGCCAAAACACCAAACTCATTCACTCACTCAAATCATAATAACAGTAATTACTACAAAACTATCTTTTAAGTTCAAGTTGTTTATTGTGTGATATTTTTCTACAGCTTTGTACACATTATGTTTATGGTATTAATTTCAATTGTGACACAATCAAACACAATAACACTGCACAGAAAGAAGAAAATCACAGGGGTTAAAGCATCTACACTGGACAGTTAAAGTGAAAGGGGTTAACACTAGTAGTCACTGTCCATCACTTGCAGCCTTTACCCTTAACACTTGCTACAAGTGCAATGGTTTTAATGTGAAACAAGTAATACCAGTCAGCAGCAGAAGGGTTAAGGTGGTGACGACACAAGATCAGCATCCAAGAGCTTCAACATATTTAGGACTTCAATAATATATATAACTTCTAAATTACACCTTTAGTTTAGTTCTATGAACTGTATATTTTTCATTCACTGAAGTGAATGGAGGTACACTTCATAAGACAGATTTCAAGAAAACTGATTTTTTTTTTTTTGTCACAAGTGTCCATTACAGATTATTAGGTGGAACGACTAGGATAGGAGAAGACGTCATATCAGGTGGAGCGACTAGGGTTGGAGGGGACGTCAGAGTAGGTGAGTGAGTGAGTGAATTAATATTATGTTTAACGTCACCTCGGCAATATTGCAGCCATATCGTGACGTGAACAGTTAACAACGAACAGGACTATATGTATATTATAAAAACCTGTCAGTGAAGGACACTAAAACAACTAGATTATCACAATTTGAAATAAAACAAGCGTGGAACGTAAAAATTAAAATCACTATTTAGAATATAAAAACAGGCTATAGATCGCCAATAACAGAAGGTAGATCACCACACTAGGGACCATGGGGACTTACAATATCAATGCTACCTACATGGACCCTAGTTGGATTTACACCATCCCTTCAGCTGTTGGCGATTGTAAGAAATGCTAGCCAGAATTAAAAGACAGAAATGCTACGTCTAAAAATCCTGGTAAGTTCAAATTTACTTCAGATGTTTCGGGACGTACGTATTCTCTCAGGGGGACAATTATTTTACAGTACTTTAACCCCCCTCGAGGATACAGCCACTAACAATCTTAGTTACTAATTCAAACTTCCAATCATAAAATATATATCTATTTACAAATCACTTAACGAATCTAATTCTTTTTAAAATGCAATAATTAAATGAGAATTTACGTTACTAAACGATCCTTCATAGTTCGTGATTTAAAATAATTATCCCTTGTGATGGAATATTCAACACAGTCAAGCAAAATATGCTTGACTGTAATTCTTTCATCACAAGGGATGCAGAACGGAGGATCCTCACCTTTCAATAGGTATTCATGAGTATAACTTGTGTGACTAATACGACATCGTCACATGATGACCTCCTCAAATCTGGACTGACAACCCAAGTAGGTTTAACCAACATAGGGTTTTATTGCATGTAATTTATTTATGCCCACTTGGGTTTCCCACTTCTTCTGCATCAGATCACGGATATAAGACCTAATAGTGGTTTTATAATCTGAGTATGGAATAAGAAGTGGTGTCAGAAATTTGTTGAGTGCTGCCTTGGCAGCAAAATCGGCCATCGTGTTACCTGAAATTCCGACATGGATGGGCAACCAACAAAAGACGATGTCGTACTGGCCAGTAGCAAGATCATTATACAATTCAATGATTTCAATCAAAAGTGGATGTTTGCAAGAACTACTTTTAATAGCCTGAAGGCAAGAAAGGGAATCTGAATATATTATATACTGTTTACATTTAGGGTATCTTTGAATATATTTAAGAGCTGTTAATATGGCGTTAGCTTCAGCTGTAAAAATAGAGCTGTTACCTGGTATTCTAGAAGTTATTGTTCTGGATCCAATCACAATGGCACAAGCTACTGCGCCACCGTCCTTGGACCCATCTGTAAATGAGGATTTGTAATTGCTATATTTACTTTTTAATTGATTATAGTCCTGTTTATATTGTAAGTCATTTGTTTCTGATTTTTTAAAATTTTACCAGTGACCAGTGTTAGATGAACTTCTGATCTAACCAACTGACAAGGAGGAGAAGAAAGCAAGAAAGCAGCCGGGATGGAGCTATAGTTTGTAGCTCAATGCCAGCAGCAGTTATGAAAGATTTCACTCTTACAACCAAAGGCGGAACAAGAGAAGACTTTTTATTGTATAGATCCCCATGAAGAGGATTACAAACACAGTTAAATGCAAGATTTTATTCATTAGAATATAGTTTTGTTATATACTGTAAGGATAATTTTATACGTCGTTGGGTAAGGGATGGCTCATCGGCCTCAACATAGAGACTATCGATGGGAGAGGTTCTAAACGATCCAAGACAGAGTCTTAGCCCTTGGTGGTGGATAGAATCTAATACTTTTAGGTTACTGTTACAGGCACCCCCATAGACGATGGAGCCATAATCAAGTTTGGAACGGATTAGTGATCGATATAGATGAAGGAGAAGGTGATCGCCTCCCCATTTAGAATTGGAAACGACTTTCAACAAGTTAAGTCCCTTCAGCCATTTAGTGTAAAGGGATTTTATATGTGAAAGAAACGTTAGGTCAGAATCAAAAATTAGACCCAAGAATTTAGCCTCCTTGACAACCTTGATGGGCGTGCCATCAAGAGATGGTTCAGGGTCTTTATGTGGTTTGTATTTATGGCAGAAATGTATGCAATTAGTTTTCGTTCTAGAGAACTTAAAACCATTTTCAAGACACCATATATTTATCTTGTTTAAACACAGTTGCAGTTGCCGTTCAATAGTATGCATATTTTTACCACGACAAGATGTATTAAAATCATCCACAAATAACGATCTATCTATTGAATCGTTTAAAACTTTTGGTAAACTATTTATCTTTATACTAAATAATGTAACAGACAAAATACTGCCTTGTGGAACACCCTGGTCCTGATTGTAAAGATCAGACATGGTTGTACCCACTCGAACCTGAAATTGCCCGTAAATGGTAAATGGCCCCTCAACCCAAAGTCATACGAATCTTTTAAAATACCATGTTTCCATGTTGTATTGTAAGCTTTTTCCAGGTCAAAAAAGACTGATACAGCATGTTGGTTATTAACAATGCAATTTTGAACGAATGATTCCAACCGAACCAAATGGTCAATAGTACTTCTATTTTTTCGAAAACCACACTGAATGTTCGTGTTAAGATTATTCGTTTCTAAAAACCACACCAGTCGATTATTGACAAACGCAACTCGTCAATGAAATAGGCCTATAGTTTGATGGATCAGTATGATCTCGGCCAGGCTTAGGTATGGGAACAACAATGGCATTACGCCACGACGGAGGAAACTGCAGTTATCCAAATATTATCAAAAATATTTAAAAGTGTCTCAAGACATGACTTGGGTAAATGTTTTAAAAGCTGATAGTGGACATTATCAGTTCCTGTTGCTGTATCATGAGCTTGTGCTAAAGCTGTATCAAGCTCATGTAGTGAAAATAATGAATTATGTTTTTCACCATTGTCAGAATTAAAATTAGGTTTCATTTTTCTTGTTAACTTTTATATTTTTGAAATTGAGGATTATAATTAGATGATGAAGAATGGGCAGATAAAGTTTGCAATGTCAGATTTATTGGTTATTATACTGGAGCCATTTTTCAGATGATGAACACTAGATTTGGAACCTTTACCCTTAATTTTCTGTATCATGTTCCACACCTTCGTCACAGGAGTATGTGAATGGATCTTTGAAACAAAGTTCTTCCAAGACTGTCGCTTATTTTGCTTAAACGTACGTCTCGCCTTGGCACTATTTATTTTTCGTTATTTAAATTGTGAACTGTTGGATGCCGACGAAAGTATTTCTCTATCTTCTTCCTACACTTCCTGGCCTGTTTGCAATCGTCAGTAAACCACACGAATGTGTGGTGTCGCAGAGGACTTAGGAATAGTTTCATGAGCTTTTTGGTTCAGTTTATCAGAGAACAACCGAATAGGGTCAACAGCATTAACAAAGTAATCAGATTTTAAGTCGTTAGTACAGAGTGTCTTAAATAAATTCCAATTAGCCTTCGCAAAATTCCACCTGGTTGCCGGTGGATCATCAGTCGAATTTATAGCAGAGAGAACTGTGGGGAAATGGTCACTTCCACGAAGGTCGTCATGGACCGAGAATTCAAATTCAGTATAAATATTTGGGTCACAGAGCGACAAATCAAGTTCAGAATACGTGCCTGTACCAGGATGCAAATATGTGGCTGATCCATCATTAAATATGCATAAATTATAAAGTATTCTAGGATTTTCCCTCTGGCATTGACAGTATTACTTCCCCATACAGGGTTTTGCCCATTTAGATCCCCCATGATGATACAGGGTCTCCGGAGCTGGTCAAGCAGATTCTGAAGATCGGACTGCTGTACGAGAGAAGATGGGGAGATGTACGAGGAGCTAAGAGTGAAAGTTATGTGTAAAGAAAGACTGCGACGGCTGGCAGGTTGCATTTTAGGGGCACAGGGCTATGAATGACACCCTGTCTCACCAAAATGGATGCGCCACCTGTACCTTTGTTTCCCGGAGGTGAAAACAAGTGATATGAGTTGTACTGACGTATATCCAATTTATCCGCATTTTTTAGATATGTCTCTTGTAAAGAAAAGGCTGATGGTTTGAAATCCTGTGATAGTAATTGAAGATCATTAAAATTGTTCCTAAGACCCCTACAATTCCATTGTACTATGTTCATAAAATTATTTATGGAGGTTCAACAGTAGAAACTGGGTGCGTGGAAGCACTACTCCTACACCCTGTGTGTGAAGGAGTGATCTCCATAGCAAGCGGTTCAAATATATTTTGAACCGACACTGACATATGTTGAAGAGACCACGCCTTCTTTTTTAACTTTTTCTCTTCTTTACTCGTTAGTTGAGCAACACCCTAAATAGCTGGAGATAATACAGTCGCAGGTAGATTTTTCTGTCTCTGGCTCTTCAGTCTGGGATGCTGAGGAGTGCTGACATGTTTGTGACGTCTGAGTTGTGCCATTCAACGTTATCTGAGCTTCACTGACCCAAGATATCACAGTTTGACAAGAAACTGAAGAAGTGTTTTTAACAACAGAAGTTGGTGTAGGAGTAGGTTGGTCTTGTTGGAGCAGGAACTAAGTTCTTAATTAGCTTCAAAGTATGAAATATTATGTGTACATTTCAGTTTGAGTATTTTACTTGAGATATAAAGTTAGGTAAATGGCCCCAAAACCCAAAGTCATGCAAATCTTTTAAAATACCCGAATGAGCTTCACTGACCCAAGATATCACAGTTTGACAAGAAACTGAAGAAGTGTTTTTAACAACAGAAGTTGGTGTAGGAGAAGAAACAGTGGCTGAACACGTTATTGTGGCATTTGGTCTTGTTGGAGCAGGAACTAATTTCTTAACTTCAAAGTATGCAATATTATGTGTACATTTCGGGTTGGGGATTTTACTTTCATACTCGAATTTTGGGCAGGACTTAGATGACGCCAGATGCTCATCACTGCAGTTTGCACACTTTATGGCATTGATACATTCGGTACTCTCATGAGTACCATTACAGCGTGAGCACACTGACTTACCAGTGCAGGACCTCGCACCATGTCCAAACGTCTGGCAGTTGTAACACCGGAGTGGATTTGGGACATATATCTCCACTCCAATATTGCAATAACCGGCTTTAATGAACTTTGGAAGATTAGTCAGACTAAACGTAAACAGATAAGTGTTGGTTTTTTATAACATTTGATTCCTGTTTCTTGATAAAACGTTTCACAGCAGTAACTCCTTGTTCTTTCAATTCAGCCACAATTTCTTCTTCAGTCATATCTGAGAGACAGTGGGCCCTGCCTCTAACAATTCCTCTGCAAGAATTCAGGGTTTTATGTTCCGAGCCAACAACCTGTTTGTTCACAAAACGGTTTAGTCCTAGTAGACTGACTGATTGCTGCCTCCGTACACATTCTATCAAGAGAGAACCATTCCTAAGACGTGTGACATTTTTAACCTCTCCGAAGATACCTTGAATACCTTCGGAGACGGCAAAAGGGTTGATGTTTAAAGGACTCCTATCAGCACTTTCTATCACTAAAAACCTTGGCCAGGAATCCTTGGCATATGAAGATATCTCTTCATCAGAGGAAGAAGACATATGTCTGCGTTTTGATGTTTTGACGGAACCAGATGGAGTGTTAGTAGCCATGGTAGATAAATATAATTCGGCAACCCTGCCCCCCACCCGCCATCAAGTGTCAACAAGGGCGGTAATACAGTGGATACCAGACAGCAGTACCAGGGCTACAGGGTTGTTATACTCCAGAAAATACAGACTTGAAAAGCCACGATATCTTAAAGAAAATGTGTCAAGCTGGTTCTGCATGTGACACAGTTCCAAAGAACACGGAATTCAGAGGTCTATATATCCAGATTGGCTCATGAGTCACCGCCTTCTGGCATAGGACCCTAGGCAATGAAATGTATCAAATTTGTTTCCTAAATATCAAAAGGACCAATACCCATAAACATATATGTGCAAAACGTATGCTATGCACTGGGCATGGCGTGACCAGCCGATTGATAGAACCGGGCCAATTCTACCACCCGTCTAGGTGAAGTAAGGGCCAAAGTGGTGTGTTAGGCACCAGGAACATAAGGTCCTACTCCAAGTGCCCTCAACCAACAAGATCCCGTCCTCCACCGACACAGGGGCGCAACCCACGGCCAACAGGTTGGTGGACCAAATATTCCCCCGGGTCCACAACGGGGGGTTGGCAAGCACTTAGCGTTACCCAGCACCCACCACGAGGAGGTGGCTTGCCACGGGTGCCGTCAGATTAGGTGGGTCGGGTAGGAGGGAACGTCAGATTAGGTGGGACGAGTAGAGTGCGCGGGGATGGGAACGTCATATTAGGTTGTGAGAGTAGATTGGGTGAGTGGGACGTCATATTAGGTTGGGAGAGTAGAGTGGGCGTCAGGGACGTCATATTAGGTTGGGCGAGTAGGGTCGGTGGTGTTGGGGGACGTCAGATTATTTTGGGAGAGTAAGGTAGGCAGGAGCGACGTCAAAGGGGATTTGGCAGTTAAGGTGGCGAGTGGTCGAAGAGGCTCATGGGAGTGGTACACAAAGACCGTGGTCAAGACTACCAGTTGTCCGAGTTCAAGTTTTGTGCAACCTGTTGTGGCTCAGTGGGGTAGACAGCCTACTTTGTATTCTGGCAATTAGGTTCTGCCTCTGGAGGTGTAGGTTCACATCCTGCATACAATTTAATCCAGCAAAGCACTAGAATCTGTACTTTACTGAGGAATTGTAATCCAGATTATCTTACCTCACCCATAAATGTCGTTATCTAATTGGCTAAGCACTCAGAGTAACCCACTGACAATGGCAACTTATTCAGTACTTCATGGAAGTACTTCTTTTTCTCGTTGCGGTTTTTGTCGTTTTAAAGAGAGTTTGGTCTGCTTTTCTTGTGTCGTCAACAAACTCTATCAGTGGCTGCGAATAGCTTTCCCTCGCAGTCCAGTAAACAAATATAGAGAAAACGTACATGTAGTCTCTGTGAAAATAAAGAAGGGGAATGACACCGTGGCAAATTAAGTAAGACAATACCTGCGGGAAAAACAACAAGAAGCAAGATTCGAATTGTTTGATTCGCACAGGTTGGCTAAAGTGCACGATCCGATACCTATGCTTCAAACAGTTCTAATTTAATATTGAGACGCTCACGCACACGCACGCACGCACGCACAAAGTAAATAAAATAAACAAACCATCGAGAGTATATCAACCCATGTCCTCCTCATGGCCAATAAACAACTTATAATATAACATGTGTGGCAACTTTCATCTTTGAATGTTTAAAATCTTTACGTTTAAGTTTCTTGTCCCCTCTGCAATATTTCAGCCACACTGTTACTAAAACTAGTTCTAAATTCATGGACAATACCCCATACAATTTATGAAACCCTGTCGACACAGGAAGTCCAAACAGGACGACCAAAAAGTCCAAACAACTGTGTGTGTGTGTGTGTGTGTATGTGTGTGTGTGTGTGTGTGTGTGATGTGTATAGTGTATATAAGAATGGCTGTACGTGAGGTCGTGCTTTATTACTGATATGGTGTGTATGTGTTACAGGTTTTATTAAGTCCTTTAGGTCAACATTGTACATATGTTGTACAATGGGTAAACGTGTTATCTGTTAAGAACGAACTGAGGCTCTCTCTTCACCACCCCCTGTCTCTCTGTCTTATTGTCTCTGTGCGTATCTCTCTCTCCCTATCTCTTCACTCTCCCACTGTCTCTCTACTTCTTTCTCTGTGTGTGTATCTGTCCCTCCCTATCTGTTCACTATCTCACTGTCTGTCTACTTCTTTCTCTCTGAGTGTGTATCTCTCTCTTCCTCTGTCACCCTCTGACTTTTAGTTTATCAACACTTACAATTTCCTAACATGATATTCACCATTCTTTTTCTCAAGTAAAGTTCATTAAGAAACCCAGTCAAGTACATCCAAAACTATTGATAAAAGTGAGTCAATGCACACAAAATAATAGAGATTGCAAACAATTATTTGTACTTTGAAATGGGCACATACCCGTCGTCAGTATATGACGTGAACGAAGGGTCGTCACGTGACACACACGGCAACGAGGAAGTGGAGCAAGGACAGTCCGTCGATCCAGTGTTGTAATTGTGGTAAGGCACACGTAAATATGACACAATACAAACTAAGATATTAGAACCTATAACAGTACCTTGTGTTTGCAGGGAACACTGCTTCTGATTTGGACTGTTATCTGGGCAGCAAGGGAAGGATGTTTTACTTTAGTTTCAGCACAACTTTGGACAGGTTTCGGTTCAATATAGAAAATATAGAAACATGGCCTAACGAGCCGGTGAAGTATAAGCTGTAGAAATTTCATTGCTGAAAATTTCGTTGCCCTGCTGTTTGCGTTATCAACATTAATTAACACGGAGTTCGAAGACAAATTGGTAGTGTACATCATGACCTTGTGGCGAGAGACATGATTTCAGCAGAATTATGTCCCTTTATACGTCGAGTGATTACATTGGATTCGCTACATTTTCATCACTTTGGATGCGCGTGTGTGTGTTTCTGTGTTTGTGTTTCTCTTTCTGTTTGTGTTTCTCTGTGTGTGTGTGTGTGTTTGTGCGTGTGCATGTGCGTGTAGGTCTGCGTGGGCGGCGTTTAGATTTGATGTATAAAGAATTGTAGGTTTTCATTATATGAGTTTACAAACGTGTGGACGCCCCAGTTCCCCAACATTCACCGTTTAATCACTGCTATATTTTCAAGTGGTACGTTATCAGCTTTTTCCACTACTTGGGAGGTTTGGGAACTATTTTCTATCATATGAGTCATAGCTTTGCTGGAAACAATATCCATGGAGTGTGTAAATCAGATTTTCTAAAACCTGCAAACCACTATTTTTAGCCACTCTTAAAGGTTAGGGTATACTGAAGGGGAACATATTTTAACTGTTATTGTTTTCATTCGTACGTACGTTCATTACTAGTAAATGCATGAAACAAAGCCAAAATATTTCTCTCGCTGTTCCTTTTGTGCGACGAGGTGTGTTCCATCTACTCTTATATCAACTCTAACTGCACGTGTCATATTAAGATGTTACGACGTGGATATAAGTGTTTAATCATTCGTACAGACGTTGAAATTCAAGGAAGGCAAACACTATCCTTGGGTCAGACCACACTATCTTTAAAATAGCAAGATCTACATTCATGTTTAAACCACGTATTCCTCTTCAGATGGCGACAGCCAAGAAACTGACAGACAACCACCTCACCTGTGTCATCTGTACTGAGGTGTTCACAGACCCTGCCACACTTCAGTGTAATCACACATTCTGTAAGTCCTGTCTGCTGAAATACACCAACACACAGTCTGAAGCAATACAAGTCAAATCAATCCCATGTCCTTCCTGTAGACAACTGACAAAGGTGACCAGTCCTGACAGTCCAGTAGAGGAGTGGATCAGTCAGCTGAAACCAAGCCACGTCATACAGGGGCTGATGGACGACTTTGCTCCCGGGTAAAAGGTAATCGATTGAGACTTCATGACGAGTATATACTAAATATTATGTAATGCTGCATTCAAATTTAATGCAGTTTAGGGACGGAACTGTATTTCATGGTAATTGTTAGATTTAATGAATATATATGCTTCATGAATGAGTAATGGAATATTTTTTCTAACACAACTCAAGCATTCATCATTTTGTCGATTGTTACTTTGCTTTCATGTAAACTCCATCCACTGTCCTTTGTCATCACAGCGGCAATTGTAAATATCTGCAGTGTTTGCAAAACACAAGGGAAAACAACTCCTGCTACATCGTGGTGCTCCGTCTGTGACGATGTCTTCTGTGATGGGTGTCTGAAGATGCACAACATGATGCCAGTGTCACGTGACCATGAAGTTGTGCATGTGTCTGATACCATCAAAAGAAAAGCCAAGCAACGCTTCATGTGTAAATTCCACAAAGACAAACAGATCGAGTTGTTCTGTAAAGATTGCATAAAGGCCATTTGTCATACATGCTCCAGCATAAAACACAGGAAATGTGACGATGTTGGTACTTTAGATAACATGACCCCTGTTGTCAGAGAACACCTGTCAAATCAAAACCAAGAATTGAAAATCAAACTGACAACTTCAGAAAATGGAATCATCTTCAAAAAATGTCAAATTGAACAAGCAGAGTCAATTGCGCAAAGTATCAAGGAGGAAATCAGTCAGTTACGGCAGAAGCTGGTAGAAGTGATTTTAAGGAAGGAGAAGCAACTACTTGACAAAGTTAATCGGTTTTCCAATAAACAAATACAGGAATTACAAGCAGAAATGAAATCCCAGGAGATCGAGTTGCAGATGTACCAGCAACAGTATGAGTTCACAGCCAATGCTGTCACTTCCAACTGCGAGATGGACATGTATGCCATCTATGAATCAGTGTGGGAAGAGTCAACAGACAACAGAGACACGAACAACCGACTAGCACCAGGAAGGGTTGTATTCACTCACGACATGGACAAGCTGAGGAAAGCAGTGGATGATCTACACCTGGGGGAGGTTCATATGATCTGTGGTGATCACCAGTCTACCCCTGTTCTACATCACACCATTGACTGTCAGGCTAAAGATGACAGGGCGGATCCTAATGTGTTTGACGTCATAGTGTTGACTGTTGATGGTATAAAAGTAACAGTCGTTACCGAGTACACAAACAAGAGCATCAAACATATCAAACATCGAAACCAAACTCACTAAGTAATCATCTACTGGTTTCCAGTGGTCCTCGACAAATAGCAAAGCTGACTGAGACTCGGATAGCAGTCAGTGTTCCAGTCAGTAAGGAAATAGTTACAGTGGATATCACTCCAGATCCTGTATTGCTCTCAACGATCAAAACAACTAAAAAGTACTACGGTCTAGCCTTTCTGGGTCCTTCACAGCTGGTGGCAGGAACGTATAAACAGTCTCACTCTGTGGATATACTGGACATGACAGGGAAGATACTGAAGTCTATCAACACAGGGATCATAAAGAGTCCAGACTATATCCATGTCACCAGTAACAACAACTTGATAGTCAGCGAAGGTGCAGTAAAATCACTCGTACAAGTGACAAGTGAAGGAGAAGTTGTTTTCACCTACACTCCCACAGGGGACAGAGCTCTGAATTGTCCGTTGGGTATCACAACAACCAGCACAGGAGATATTCTGCTTGTAGACGGGGACTCCCACAATGTGATTCAGCTGACAGAGTCAGGGCAGTTTGTCAGAGATGTCCTCACTCGACAGGATGGTCTAAAATATCCTCGTGGTATCTGTCTTGATACGGACAGGTTTGTGTACGTTACACGTGGGCGATATGTATTGAAGTTCAGAACCTAAGATGTGGTTCAAACATGAACGAAACTTAGTCGCACAACACATTACATGTAACAGACCAACTTTCAATGAACATTTTCATTACTGAATTGGGCGGATCATATTCTAAATGTTCTATGTAGCCTGCCTGCTGTTAATGACTGCATTGTGGCAGCACAACTGACGAAACACTGGATCAGAGAGATGGCAGCAAACGGTTTTAGCTATGGGGGATGAGACAAACCACGATGAAAAAAACAGGGGTAGACCTTCGTTATTTTTCTTTTACTATTCATTATGTGATCGACCAGGCCCTATGTGGCTTGACGTAATCTTGTTCCAAAATGCCCTCATTCCAAAACAAATCAAAGTCCGACTCATGAACTGTCAACTGTGCTGCCTTGGTAAAACCCATGTAATGTACTACGTTTCTTTAGTTATGTATATGAATTATGGATATTCAAAATACATTGTGCAATACAGCACATTTAGTGAATCATATTCTTTATCCTCTATGTTGCTTGAGTGTTATAAATCACTATATACTGACCGAAGGTCAAAGTATTTCGTACTCGTGTTACTCCATGCAATCAGACAGTGGACCATCTTCAACACTTTCACTTCCAAGAAGACAGAACATGTTTTAATGTCCAGTGTTCAGGGTACCAACAGCAGTTGGGAGTGGTGGGGTAAATAAGTGAACAAAGTGTTCGCTTGTCACTCTGTTGACCCAGGTTCGATTCCCTACATGGCGCAACGTATGAAATCCATTTCTGATCTCGGTATATTTATTTGATTTTCTTTTCGAATCTGTAGTCTTGTATATATATTCTGAATGTTCAGTGAACACTGTGCAACGTAACACATTGAGTGAATCACACTCTCCGAGCTCTATGTTAAGTTGAGCTCCTGACAAACACCCATCAAAGTCGTTTAATTATTCATTATGTGATAGACAAAGCCCTGTTTGACTTGATGTAGTCGTACACCGAATAGCTGCCATTTCAAAATAACTAATAAGTGGGATTCACGAGTCTTGATGTAAAATCTAAATATTTATCTACTTTTCTGTAGTATTTATGCATTATAGATATTTAATAAACATTGTGCTATCTAAAACATTTAGTGAATGCGGTTCTTCATGTGCTATGTTGCCTGCGTGTTGTTCATGATTATAGTCTGATCCCTGCAGCTGGCCACAAATACCAACTTCACGGTTACTACTATTGGACATACTGTAGACCAGGTTCAACACTTTCACTTCTAAGAACACATAACTTATTTTTCTGTTCAGTGTTCAGAACGCCCACAGCAGCTGTGGTAAGTAAGTGGTTAAAGCGTTCGCCTGTTACTCTGATGACCCAGGTTCGATTTTTTTCATGTGTACAATGTGTGTCCCCGTCCTGATACAGTTTTAAACTCACTCACTCACTCACTCACTCACTCACTCACTCACTCACTCACTCACTCACTCACTCACTCACTCACTCACTCACTCACTCACTCACTCACTCACTCACTCACTCACTCACAGAGCCTAGTGCTTGTATGGAAGTCACGGTTCACCATGATGTCCCTGTGGAACAAAGAGCGGTTGTTAAAACAAAATCAGCTCTGTGTATGTTGCACGTCCATGTTAATAGGTGGGCGTCACGATCACCTGAAGGCTAGGATTTCTCTGTAGAACAAAGAGCGATTATTCAAAACATACCGAACGCTACAACTGTTGTTCACTCTATGGAACGGCAGCAGCTTCCTATTTAAGGGATCTTGAAGGAGATAATGTTTTACTGAGCATGATTTTTATAAAACAACACATAAACGTTCTTTGCATGATGGTGAAGTCTGGCGGCCAAATCTGACCAAATCCTCCCTGCAGTGAGTGAGTGAGTGAGTGAGTGAGTTAAGATTTATCGTCACATCGGCATATTTCAGCACATTTACTACTGAAATGAAACATATGTCTACCATAAAAAACCCATCAACAAAGGACAGTAAAACAACTAGAATATCACAATTAGCATTAAAACTAGCGCGGAAAGATAAAACTAATATCACTATGTGGACGATACAGTATAAAAACAGGCTATAGATCGCCAGCAACTGACGGTAGATCACCACACTAGGGACCATGGGGACTTACAGTACCTTTGCTACCAAAAATAAGACAAATACTACGCTTCAACCCGCTTTAAGGGTACACCCACTAACAATTCAAGTTACTGATCTAAACTCCCAATCATTAAAATACATCTATTCACAGAACATATTACTCACCTTCACAGCTGGTGGCAAGTACATACCGTCAGCTTCACTCTGTGGACAAACTGGACATGACAGGGAAGATACTGAAGTCTATCAACACGGGGGTCATCAAGAATACAGACTATATCCATGTCACCAGTAACAACAACTTGATAGTCAGTGAAAGAACAGTAAAATCCGTCGTATCTGTGACAAGTGAAGGAGAAATTGTTTTCTGAATTTTCCAGAACTCTGAATTATCCATTGGGTATCACAACAACCAGCACATGTAATATCCTGCTTGTAGACCGGGACTCCCACAAGGTGATTCAGCTGACAGACTCGGGACACTTTGTCAGAGATATCCTCACACTACAGGATGGTCTGAAATATCTTCGTGGTATCTGTCTTGATGAGGACAGGTTTGTGTACGTTACATCTGGGCGATATGTGAAGGTATTCAAGTTCAGAACGTGAGACGTGTTTCAAATGTGAACAGAATTTAATCACACAACAAATTACAGGCAAATGTAACAGGTCAACGTTCAATAAACAATTTTATCAATGCACTGGGTGAATCATGTTCTCAGTGTTCTATGTTGTCTGCCTGCTTTTAATAACTGAATTGTGACCCTTGGCCACAAAATTAGGACATTGACGAAACACTGGATCTCATAGTTTTAGCCTTAGGGATGAGACAAACCATGATAAAGAAAACAGTGGCAGACATCTATTATTATTCTTTCATTATTCATTATGTGATCGACCAGGCAGTATGTGATTTGACGTAATCGTAAGCCGCATAGACGTCCTTCCAAAATTATACAAAGTACGATTCACGAACTGACATTTGTGCCGTCTTTGTAAAATCTAAATAATTATCTACATTTCTCAGTTATGTACGTTTCCGTAGTTATTTACATGTATTATGAATATTCAGTAAACATTGTGCAACGTTTAGTTAATCATGTTTTCTATGTTCTATGTTGCCTGCATGTTTATCATAACTATAATCTTACCCCTGAAGCTGGCCACAAACACAAAGTTCACTGTATTCGTAATTGACCATTATGTGGAGCAGGTTCAACAATTTTACTGTTCAAGGCAAAACGTATTTTGATGATCAATCTTCAGAACACCCACTGCAACTGGGCTAGCTAAGCGGTTAAAGCGCTTGTAACACTGATGACGCAGGTTCGATTCCCTACTTGGGTAAAATGTGTATCTCCCGTCCGTGATATTGCTCATATATTGTCTCTAAACAAACTCACTCACTCACTCACTCACTCACTCACTCTGTGTGGAACAAAGAGGGGTTTTTTTTCAGATCATACCGAGCACTACAGCTGTTGCTCACTCTGTGGAACGGCAGTAGTTTCCTGGTGCACAACATGATGCCATGACGTCACGTGACCATGAAGTTGTGGATATATCTGATACCATCAAAAGAAAAGCCAAGCAACGCTTCATGTGTAAAATCCACAAAGACAAACAGATCGAGTTGTTCTGTAAGGATTTGAGAAAGGCCATTTGTCATACATGCTGCAGTATAAAACACAGGAAATGTGACGATGTAGATACTTTAGATAACATGACCCCTGTTGTCAGAGAACACTTGTCAAATCAAAGTCAAGAACTGAAACTTAAAATGACAACTGCAGAAAATCGAGTGATCCTCACAAAATCTCAAATTGAACAAGCAGAGTCTAATGTGCAGAGTATCGAGGAGGAAATCAGCCAGTTACGTCAAACGTTGGTAGAAGAGATTCTGGTCAAGGGATCATGAAGGAAATACTACTTTGCTGAGCGTGATTTGTATCCCCCTAAAACGTAGGTCTATGCCCTAAGAGTTCGGACAAAACAGAAAGTATATTTTCATAATACTGAAGTCTGGTGGTCAAATCATAGCTGGAACTCTTTGTACGTGCGTGTGTCTGTACGTGCTTTCGTGCATGTGCATGTGAAACGTTGCGGAAAAGTAAATCACTGCTACTCACTTGTCACTTTGTTGTTAGGGTTTGGATTAGTTCGCAACTTCTTAATGTTCCCTTCTATTCGTACTTTGTTGCCAGTTCACTGCTCAATACCCCAGCAAGAAATTATCAGGTTTTGTGATCATGGTCTGATGATAAATGAATCAAGTGATTAGCACTACATCAGTGATCAGTTAGTATGGGATGACTTGAAACAGTTCTGAATGTCTGACAACACGAAACTAAGCGAGCATGGACCAGACAATCTTGTGATTAAAATTAGATTAATGAGTAATTTGTATCGGAGGACGGGCATCAAACTTGTCTGTGAGTGTGATCCGCTAATACTACCAGTAGCTTCCAACCACACGTTGAAATCATCATAAAGGGTGGTGTTGCAGCATATTGGTTACAACATTCGCTTGTCACACTGAAAGCCCGGGTTCGATTCGTAGGTACAGTGTGTGAAGACTGTGTCTGGTTTTCCCTATCGTGGTATCGGTGGAATATTGCCAACTCACTCACTCCGTAAGAGGCGACTAACGGGATCGGGTCGTCAGGCTCGCTGACATGGTTGATACACGTCAGATCGATGCTCATGTTGTTGATCACTGGATTCGATTACTTAGTGACCACCGCCATATAGCTGGAATATTGCTGAGTGTGACGTAAACCTCAACTCACTCACTCACCCACTCACTCACTCACTCACTCACTATGTTTTATGGAAGAGATCGCCACAGAATACACAGAAAATGTCAGTGCTTCTGATAGCCTGTTCTTACAGAGCCTAAAACAAATATACATTATGTGAACGAGGAGTGACGTCAAAGTCGGTAGGGCGGTTACACAAAAAACATGGTCAAGACTACCACTTGTCCGACTTCCATTTTTGTGGTAGTCGCGGTGGCTGAGTAGGTTTGACAGTTGACTTAGTGTGCAGGTGATTTGATACCGACGCTGAGTGTGTGGGATAGACAGGGCCCTGGTTAACAAAGGGCTCGTAAGCCTAAGACCTCGTAAGTTTTCTCGTAGCCATTGTACCTCCTATACTGTAACACAGGAGCTATGGATGCTACGAGAAAAGTTACGAGATCTTAGGCTTGGGAGAGCTTTGTAAACTTATCTCCACAAAACACTAGATTCTGCACTCTATGGAGGAAGCGAACTCCGAAATATAACATGTGTGGCAACTCTCACACATAATTCGGCTGAGGCGAGTCCTTGAACTAACACATCAAATACGAACATCTCCCATAATAATAACCAGTGTGTTTCACCAGTGCGTGCAGGTACCGACACTCTTAAACAACAGTCGAAATAAAATAATGACATGAAAATCAGAGTGTGTTTACGTGGCTTTCAGCAATATTCCATCAATTTCAGGGGAACACCAGAAATACGTTTCACGTATTCCACCCTAGTCGGGGAATCGAACCCGGGTATTCGGCGAGACGCACCAACGGTTTCTCCAACAGGCTATCTCACCGCCCCAAGAAATAAGAAACGTTTTAAAACAGTCGCAAAAAGTTAATATGAAAATAACAGTTATGGTGCCAGTCAAACACATTATTAATTGTTAACATGGGAGGATGCGTTTCTTCTATGTTCAAAAGTATTATTTATCTACCTGAAATAGAACTAGAAATAGTTTTTTTCCCATGTAGGGCAAGTTTACGTTTACGTAGTAAAGCGTTGCACTGACTAAGCAGCCCAGCGTGAAGCATATTTAACACTCAAAAGAACTCAAGCGTTATTCATATATAAAAATCATTAACATTTCCTGTCAAGTATATCACCCAATTATTTTAAACCCGTATACACAACACAGTAATAAGCATTGATGTATGTGTGAAACAACCAGGTAACTTGGATCCCTTGATGTATCACACCAATGAACAAAACGCACATTACATGTTTTGCAGAAAATTGCGAGATAGAAAGACTAAACTATGTGTTATACTGATTCCACAGACTCGAACAGATGTTGTGAACAATTATTTCTACTTTGAAACGGGCCCATACCCAATAAAATATGTCATGTGAACGAAGCGACGTCATGTGACACACACGGCAACAAGGAAGTACATGTACAGCGGGTCAGTCCCCCTATTCACTCTCCTGTACTTGTGGTAAGTCACACGTTAATATGACACAATAGAAACAAAGATATTACAACCTATAACACTACATTGCGTTTTTAGCAAACATTTCGTCTGATTTTGACTGTTATCATGGGAGTAAGGAGTGGTTATTTCATTACGTTTCAGCACACGGACGGACGGAGGTTTCAGTTTAATTCAGAAAGTAGACTTGGTATCAACATGGACTAACGTATGTGCTAGTGTAGCGTCAGCGGTAGGAATTTCATTGCTGAAAACGGCTACGCACCTCGTTGCCTTGCTACACGCTGTTTGTGTTATCGAGATTAATTAACATAGGCCTATAGGTTTAAGCCACATCAGCTTTGTGGCGAAAAACATGATTTCCCTAGAGCTATGTCCCTTGGATTATCGTGCTTGCGTGCGTGCGTGCTTGCTTGCGTGCGTGTGTACGGCTTACTTACTTAACCGAACCTAATACATCTAGCCTGGTAGGGTCTGATTATGTGACAGTTTACATTCATGTGTACATTCACTGCTTACAGAACTTCTATATTTCCTAACCGTACTTTGTGAGCTACTTCCTGTATTTAGGAGGAAACAGTAACGACGTGAATCACACACCCTATTACCAATGCAAAATATGCGATACTGGATGTTTCAATATGATACAATAATAAACCCGGAACTAATTTTAGTGTGAACAATTTCTTTCAGCCGGCCATGCCCCGGTCATCTGTTAATTGCATACATTATACAAGAGTTAGTCCCCTTTCCCTTCAGCAGCACCAACGAATGCAGTCTGCCGTTCGTGCCAGGAGGTGTCTTCTATCGTCAGCTAAATTCTAACTGCGCATGTCTTGTAAACATGTTACCCGCTTTGATGCCGGGATGTTGCCTACATTTAAACATTTCAAGAAGACAAAACACTTTTACAATATTCTTGTTACAACTGCGACATCTGCAGTCATATATATTTAAGCTGTATTCCTCTTCAGATAGCGACAGCCAAGAAACTGGCAGACAACCACCTCACCTGTGTCATCTGCACTCAGGTCTTCACAGACCCTGCCACACTTCAGTGTAATCACACATTCTGTAAGTCCTGTCTGCTGAAATACACCAACACAGAGAATGAAGCAATACAAGCCAAGTCCATCCCATGTCCATCTTGTGGACAACTGACGAAGGTGACCTTCCCTGACAGCCCAGTAGAGGAGTGGGTCAGTCAGCTGAAACCAAGCCACGTCATACAGGGGCTGATGGACGACTTTGGACCTGGGACAAAAGGTAACGAATTGCTCCTTGATGAAAAGTACCTTCAAATATTATGTGATGATGTATTATGCATAACCTAGCTTTTCCACAGATATGATATGTAATGATGTGTTCAAGATTTATGCAGTTATGGAACAGAATTCTATTTTTTAGTAATTCTTAGACTTAATGAGTAGTTCCACTCCATGAAAGTAATGGAATATTTTTCTAATGCAACTCAAGCATTCATCATTTTGTCGATTTTTACTTTCCTTTCATGTAAACTCCTTACACTATTTTTTGTCATTACAGCGGCCTTTGTAAATGCATGCAATGTCTGCAAAACACAAGGGAACATAACTCCTGCCACATCGTGGTGCTCCGTCTGTGACGATGTTTTCTGTGATGGATGTCTGAAGATGCACAACATAATGTCAATGTCACGTGACCATGAAGTTGTGGATATATCTGATACCATCAAAAGAAAAGCCAAGCAACGCTTCATGTGTAAAATCCACAAAGACAAACAGGTCGAGTTGTTCTGTAAGGATTGCAGAAAGGCCATTTGTCATATATGCTGCAGTATAAAACACAGGAAATGTGACGACGTTGATACTTTAGACAACATGACCCCTGTTGTCAGAGACCACTTGTCAAATCAAAGCCAAGAACTGAAACTTAAAATGACAACTGCAGAAAATCGAATCATCCTCAAAAAATCTCGAATTCAACAATTGGAGTCTGATGCACAAGGCATCAAGGAGGGAATCAGTCTATTACGGCAGAAGCTGGTAGAAGTGATTTTAAGGAAGGAGAAGCAACTACTTGAGAAAGTTGATCGGTTTTCCAATAAACAAATACAGGAATTACAAGCAGAAATAAAATCCCAGGAGATCGAGTTGCAGATGTACCAGCAACAGTGTGAGTTCACGGCCAGTGCTGTCACATCCAACTGTGAGATGGACATGTATGCCCTCTATGAGTCGGTGTGTGAGGAGTCGAGTCACAATAGAGACAAGAACACCCGACCAGCACCAGGAAGGATCGTATTCACTCATGACATAGACAAGCTGAGAAACGTAGTGGATGATCTACAACTTGGAGAGGTTGCTGTGGTCTGTGGTGTGAGTGACCACCAGTCTACCCCTGTTCTACACCATACTATTGACTGTCAGGCAGCTATTGACAGTGGGGATAATGATTTGCATGACGTCACAGTGTTAACTGTTGATGGTGTAAAAGTAACAGTAGTTATAGACTTCAAGAACAAGAGCATCAAAACATATCAAACATCGAAACCAAACTCACAAAGTAATCATCTTCTACTTTCCAGTGGTCCTTGGCAAATAACAAAGTTAACTGAGAGTCAGATAGCAGTCTGTGTTCCGGTCAGTCAGGAAATAGTTACAGTTGGTGTTACCCCAGATCCTGTATTGCTCTCAACTATCAAAACAACTAAAATGTACTACAGTCTAGCCTTCCTGGGTCCTTCACAGCTGGTGGCAGGTACATATGGACAGTATCACTCTGTGGATATACTGGACATGACAGGGAAGATACTGAAGTCTATCAACACGGGGGTCATAAAGAGTCCAGACTATATCCATGTCACCAGTAACAACAACTTGATAGTCAGCGAAGGTGCAGTAAAATCCCTCGTATCTGTGACTAGTGAAGGTGAAGTTGTTTTCACCTACACTCCCAAAGGAGACAGAACTCTGAATTATCCATGGGGTATCACAATAACCAGCACAGGAGACATCCTGCTTGTAGAGGGGGACTCCCACAAGGTGATTCAGCTGACAGAGTCAGGACAGTTTGTCAGAGATGTCCTCATACGACAGGATGGTCTGGAATATCCTCGTGGTATCTGTCTTGATGGGGACAGCTTTGTGTACGTTACATGTGGGCGATATGTTAAGGTATTCAAGTTCAGATCGTCAGACGTGTTTCAAATATGAACAGAATTTAATCTTGATGGAGACGGGTTTGTGTTTGTTACATATGGATCGTATGGAAACGTATTCGATTTTAGAATGTGAATCGATTTCCACTTGTACATAATTCAATCAAACAAGACATTTTCTGTTACAGGCCAACCTCAGGTATTGTTATTGACGTGTTTTAATGTAAACCACAATATTAGAACATTCACGAAAAACCTGACCTCATGGATGGTAAGAAATAGTTCCAGCCATATGGATGAGACAAACTTTGATTGAGAAAACAGCAGCAGACATCCATTATTATCCTCCATTATTCATTGTGTGACGAATCAGGTCCCGTGTGACCTGAGGTAATAGTACCCCGTAATAGTAGTCATTCCAAAATAATCTAACATGCGACTCACGAGCTGTCAACTGTGCCGTCAATATGAAATTTGATATATTCGTTTCTTTGTAATCATGTGTATGTATTACGGATCTTCAATACACATTGTTCAATCTAGCACATTTAATGACTCATATTCTCTATGTTCTATGTTACATGCGTATTGTTCATGACTATATTGTGACCCCTCGCCATAAATACAAAGTTCAAAGTATTTCGTACTTCTGTTGTGGATATACGGTGGACCAGGCTTCATGCCTGTATTTTCATAAAAACAGAACTTGATTTGGTGGCAAATGTTGGGATCATCCACAGCAGTGGGGTAGCTAAGTGGTCAAAGCGTTCGCTCGTCACGTTGATGACCCAGGTTCGAATGCCTACATCGGTACACTGTGTGGAAGCCACTTCTTGGTGTCTCCCGTCGTTATATTGCTTGAATATCACTATGAACTTCCTCCCTCCCTCCCTCCCTCTCTGCTTCCCTCACTCACTCACTCATTCAATTCCTCGCTGTCCACCATTTTTGTGAATAACTGCAATACATCTCCTGTATACTAATTATTCAAACGCGCCCAACCACAGACCTCGGTGCTTGTATGAACATCACGATCACCTCAGGGCTAAGATGTTTTTTGTGGAACAGTGGGTGAGTCGGTCCATGAGACTGTGGGTGAGTGAGCGAGTGAGTTAAAATCATCGCATCAACAATATTACAACCAAAAAGCAAGGCAATCGATTTAAGATGCCTGCCGACAAAGGACAGTAAACCAAACTAGACTATCACAGATATTACATTTCAAAACTAGCAATTACATCTAAAATACTTTAACTATGGAGGGCGATACAACCTAAACATTGGCTATAGATCGCCAGTGATTGAAGGTCGATCACCATACGTGGAACCATTGGGACTTACAGTACCCTCGCTACCTGCATGGTCACTGGTTGGATTTACACCATCCCGTCAGATGCTGGCGATTGTAGGATAATTTAGCCAACAGATACAATAACACTACGTTTAAAATGTAGTAATTTTAAACATTACTTTGAAAGTTTTGGGACTTAACAGAGTGTGGAACAAAGTGCCGTTGTACAAAACAAACTTGCCCTATGAATGTCGTAAGTCTGTGTTAAGGTATGGAAGTCATGATCACCTTGGGGATAGGATCGCTCCGCAGAACATTATACAACACAAGTTTAGCTCTACAACTGTCGTACGTCTATTTCATGGAAATTCTGATAACCTTGGAGCAAATTACAGGCAAATGTAACGGGCCAACGTTCAATAAACAATTTTATCAATGCACTGGGTGAATCATGTTCTCAGTTTTCTATGTTGTCTGCCTGCTTTGAATAACTGTATTGTGACCCTTGGCCACAAAATTAGGACATTGACGAAACACTGTATCTCATAGTTTTAGCCTTAGGGATGAGACAAACCATGATAAAGAAAACAGTGGCAGACATCTATTATTATTCTTTCATTATTCATTATGTGATCGACCAGGCCCTATGTGATTTGACGTAATCGTATGCCGCATGGCCTTCCTTCGCAAATTAAGAAAACAGCAGCAGACATCCATTCTCATCCTCCATTATTCATTGTGTGACGGATCAGGTCCCTTGTGACCTGAGGTAATAGTACCCCGTAATAGTAGTCATTCCAAAATAATCTAACATGCGACTCACGAGCTGTCAACTGTGCCGTCAATATGAAATTTGATATATTCGTTTCTTTGTAATCATGTGTATGTATTACGGATCTTCAATACACATTGTTCAATCTAGCACATTTAATGACTCATATTCTCTATGTTCTATGTTACATGCGTATTGTTCATGACTATATTGTGACCCCTCGCCATAAATACAAAGTTCAAAGTATTTCGTACTTCTGTTGTGGATATACGGTGGACCAGGCTTCATGCCTGTATTTTCATAAAAACAGAACTTGATTTGGTGGCAAATGTTGGGATCATCCACAGCAGTGGGGTAGCTAAGTGGTCAAAGCGTTCGCTCGTCACGTTGATGACCCAGGTTCGAATGCCTACATCGGTACACTGTGTGGAAGCCACTTCTTGGTGTCTCCCGTCGTTATATTGCTTGAATATCACTATGAACTTCCTCCCTCCCTCCCTCCCTCTCTGCTTCCCTCACTCACTCACTCATTCAATTCCTCGCTGTCCACCATTTTTGTGAATAACTGCAATACATCTCCTGTATACTAATTATTCAAACGCGCCCAACCACAGACCTCGGTGCTTGTATGAACATCACGATCACCTCAGGGCTAAGATGTTTTTTGTGGAACAGTGGGTGAGTCGGTCCATGAGACTGTGGGTGAGTGAGCGAGTGAGTTAAAATCATCGCATCAACAATATTACAACCAAAAAGCAAGGCAATCGATTTAAGATGCCTGCCGACAAAGGACAGTAAACCAAACTAGACTATCACAGATATTACATTTCAAAACTAGCAATTACATCTAAAATACTTTAACTTTGGAGGGCGATACAACCTAAACATTGGCTATAGATCGCCAGTGATTGAAGGTCGATCACCATACGTGGAACCATTGGGACTTACAGTACTCTCGCTACCTGCATGGTCACTGGTTGGATTTACACCATCCCGTCAGATGCTGGCGATTGTAGGATAATTTAGCCAACAGATACAATAACACTACGTTTAAAATGTAGTAATTTTAAACATTACTTTGAAAGTTTTGGGACTTAACAGAGTGTGGAACAAAGTGCCGTTGTACAAAACAAACTTGCCCTATGAATGTCGTAAGTCTGTGTTAAGGTATGGAAGTCATGATCACCTTGGGGATAGGATCGCTCCGCAGAACATTATACAACACAAGTTTAGCTCTACAACTGTCGTACGTCTATTTCATGGAAATTCTGATAACCTTGGAGCAAATTACAGGCAAATGTAACGGGCCAACGTTCAATAAACAATTTTATCAATGCACTGGGTGAATCATGTTCTCAGTTTTCTATGTTGTCTGCCTGCTTTGAATAACTGTATTGTGACCCTTGGCCACAAAATTAGGACATTGACGAAACACTGTATCTCATAGTTTTAGCCTTAGGGATGAGACAAACCATGATAAAGAAAACAGTGGCAGACATCTATTATTATTCTTTCATTATTCATTATGTGATCGACCAGGCCCTATGTGATTTGACGTAATCGTATGCCGCATGGCCTTCCTTCGCAAATTAAGAAAACAGCAGCAGACATCCATTCTCATCCTCCATTATTCATTGTGTGACGGATCAGGTCCCTTGTGACCTGAGGTAATAGTACCCCGTAATAGTAGTCATTCCAAAATAATCTAACATGCGACTCACGAGCTGTCAACTGTGCCGTCAATATGAAATTTGATATATTCGTTTCTTTGTAATCATGTGTATGTATTACGGATCTTCAATACACATTGTTCAATCTAGCACATTTAATGACTCATATTCTCTATGTTCTATGTTACATGCGTATTGTTCATGACTATATTGTGACCCCTCGCCATAAATACAAAGTTCAAAGTATTTCGTACTTCTGTTGTGGATATACGGTGGACCAGGCTTCATGCCTGTATTTTCATAAAAACAGAACTTGATTTGGTGGCAAATGTTGGGATCATCCACAGCAGTGGGGTAGCTAAGTGGTCAAAGCGTTCGCTCGTCACGTTGATGACCCAGGTTCGAATGCCTACATCGGTACACTGTGTGGAAGCCACTTCTTGGTGTCTCCCGTCGTTATATTGCTTGAATATCACTATGAACTTCCTCCCTCCCTCCCTCCCTCTCTGCTTCCCTCACTCACTCACTCATTCAATTCCTCGCTGTCCACCATTTTTGTGAATAACTGCAATACATCTCCTGTATACTAATTATTCAAACGCGCCCAACCACAGACCTCGGTGCTTGTATGAACATCACGATCACCTCAGGGCTAAGATGTTTTTTGTGGAACAGTGGGTGAGTCGGTCCATGAGACTGTGGGTGAGTGAGCGAGTGAGTTAAAATCATCGCATCAACAATATTACAACCAAAAAGCAAGGCAATCGATTTAAGATGCCTGCCGACAAAGGACAGTAAACCAAACTAGACTATCACAGATATTACATTTCAAAACTAGCAATTACATCTAAAATACTTTAACTATGGAGGGCGATACAACCTAAACATTGGCTATAGATCGCCAGTGATTGAAGGTCGATCACCATACGTGGAACCATTGGGACTTACAGTACTCTCGCTACCTGCATGGTCACTGGTTGGATTTACACCATCCCGTCAGATGCTGGCGATTGTAGGATAATTTAGCCAACAGATACAATAACACTACGTTTAAAATGTAGTAATTTTAAACATTACTTTGAAAGTTTTGGGACTTAACAGAGTGTGGAACAAAGTGCCGTTGTACAAAACAAACTTGCCCTATGAATGTCGTAAGTCTGTGTTAAGGTATGGAAGTCATGATCACCTTGGGGATAGGATCGCTCCGCAGAACATTATACAACACAAGTTTAGCTCTACAACTGTCGTACGTCTATTTCATGGAAATTCTGATAACCTTGGAGCAAATTACAGGCAAATGTAACGGGCCAACGTTCAATAAACAATTTTATCAATGCACTGGGTGAATCATGTTCTCAGTTTTCTATGTTGTCTGCCTGCTTTGAATAACTGTATTGTGACCCTTGGCCACAAAATTAGGACATTGACGAAACACTGTATCTCATAGTTTTAGCCTTAGGGATGAGACAAACCATGATAAAGAAAACAGTGGCAGACATCTATTATTATTCTTTCATTATTCATTATGTGATCGACCAGGCCCTATGTGATTTGACGTAATCGTATGCCGCATGGCCTTCCTTCGCAAATTAAGAAAACAGCAGCAGACATCCATTCTCATCCTCCATTATTCATTGTGTGACGGATCAGGTCCCTTGTGACCTGAGGTAATAGTACCCCGTAATAGTAGTCATTCCAAAATAATCTAACATGCGACTCACGAGCTGTCAACTGTGCCGTCAATATGAAATTTGATATATTCGTTTCTTTGTAATCATGTGTATGTATTACGGATCTTCAATACACATTGTTCAATCTAGCACATTTAATGACTCATATTCTCTATGTTCTATGTTACATGCGTATTGTTCATGACTATATTGTGACCCCTCGCCATAAATACAAAGTTCAAAGTATTTCGTACTTCTGTTGTGGATATACGGTGGACCAGGCTTCATGCCTGTATTTTCATAAAAACAGAACTTGATTTGGTGGCAAATGTTGGGATCATCCACAGCAGTGGGGTAGCTAAGTGGTCAAAGCGTTCGCTCGTCACGTTGATGACCCAGGTTCGAATGCCTACATCGGTACACTGTGTGGAAGCCACTTCTTGGTGTCTCCCGTCGTTATATTGCTTGAATATCACTATGAACTTCCTCCCTCCCTCCCTCCCTCTCTGCTTCCCTCACTCACTCACTCATTCAATTCCTCGCTGTCCACCATTTTTGTGAATAACTGCAATACATCTCCTGTATACTAATTATTCAAACGCGCCCAACCACAGACCTCGGTGCTTGTATGAACATCACGATCACCTCAGGGCTAAGATGTTTTTTGTGGAACAGTGGGTGAGTCGGTCCATGAGACTGTGGGTGAGTGAGCGAGTGAGTTAAAATCATCGCATCAACAATATTACAACCAAAAAGCAAGGCAATCGATTTAAGATGCCTGCCGACAAAGGACAGTAAACCAAACTAGACTATCACAGATATTACATTTCAAAACTAGCAATTACATCTAAAATACTTTAACTTTGGAGGGCGATACAACCTAAACATTGGCTATAGATCGCCAGTGATTGAAGGTCGATCACCATACGTGGAACCATTGGGACTTACAGTACTCTCGCTACCTGCATGGTCACTGGTTGGATTTACACCATCCCGTCAGATGCTGGCGATTGTAGGATAATTTAGCCAACAGATACAATAACACTACGTTTAAAATGTAGTAATTTTAAACATTACTTTGAAAGTTTTGGGACTTAACAGAGTGTGGAACAAAGTGCCGTTGTACAAAACAAACTTGCCCTATGAATGTCGTAAGTCTGTGTTAAGGTATGGAAGTCATGATCACCTTGGGGATAGGATCGCTCCGCAGAACATTATACAACACAAGTTTAGCTCTACAACTGTCGTACGTCTATTTCATGGAAATTCTGATAACCTTGGAGCAAATTACAGGCAAATGTAACGGGCCAACGTTCAATAAACAATTTTATCAATGCACTGGGTGAATCATGTTCTCAGTTTTCTATGTTGTCTGCCTGCTTTGAATAACTGTATTGTGACCCTTGGCCACAAAATTAGGACATTGACGAAACACTGTATCTCATAGTTTTAGCCTTAGGGATGAGACAAACCATGATAAAGAAAACAGTGGCAGACATCTATTATTATTCTTTCATTATTCATTATGTGATCGACCAGGCCCTATGTGATTTGACGTAATCGTATGCCGCATGGCCTTCCTTCGCAAATTAAGAAAACAGCAGCAGACATCCATTCTCATCCTCCATTATTCATTGTGTGACGGATCAGGTCCCTTGTGACCTGAGGTAATAGTACCCCGTAATAGTAGTCATTCCAAAATAATCTAACATGCGACTCACGAGCTGTCAACTGTGCCGTCAATATGAAATTTGATATATTCGTTTCTTTGTAATCATGTGTATGTATTACGGATCTTCAATACACATTGTTCAATCTAGCACATTTAATGACTCATATTCTCTATGTTCTATGTTACATGCGTATTGTTCATGACTATATTGTGACCCCTCGCCATAAATACAAAGTTCAAAGTATTTCGTACTTCTGTTGTGGATATACGGTGGACCAGGCTTCATGCCTGTATTTTCATAAAAACAGAACTTGATTTGGTGGCAAATGTTGGGATCATCCACAGCAGTGGGGTAGCTAAGTGGTCAAAGCGTTCGCTCGTCACGTTGATGACCCAGGTTCGAATGCCTACATCGGTACACTGTGTGGAAGCCACTTCTTGGTGTCTCCCGTCGTTATATTGCTTGAATATCACTATGAACTTCCTCCCTCCCTCCCTCCCTCTCTGCTTCCCTCACTCACTCACTCATTCAATTCCTCGCTGTCCACCATTTTTGTGAATAACTGCAATACATCTCCTGTATACTAATTATTCAAACGCGCCCAACCACAGACCTCGGTGCTTGTATGAACATCACGATCACCTCAGGGCTAAGATGTTTTTTGTGGAACAGTGGGTGAGTCGGTCCATGAGACTGTGGGTGAGTGAGCGAGTGAGTTAAAATCATCGCATCAACAATATTACAACCAAAAAGCAAGGCAATCGATTTAAGATGCCTGCCGACAAAGGACAGTAAACCAAACTAGACTATCACAGATATTACATTTCAAAACTAGCAATTACATCTAAAATACTTTAACTTTGGAGGGCGATACAACCTAAACATTGGCTATAGATCGCCAGTGATTGAAGGTCGATCACCATACGTGGAACCATTGGGACTTACAGTACTCTCGCTACCTGCATGGTCACTGGTTGGATTTACACCATCCCGTCAGATGCTGGCGATTGTAGGATAATTTAGCCAACAGATACAATAACACTACGTTTAAAATGTAGTAATTTTAAACATTACTTTGAAAGTTTTGGGACTTAACAAAGTGTGGAACAAAGTGCCGTTGTACAAAACAAACTTGCCCTATGAATGTCGTAAGTCTGTGTTAAGGTATGGAAGTCATGATCACCTTGGGGATAGGATCGCTCCGCAGAACATTATACAACACAAGTTTAGCTCTACAACTGTCGTACGTCTATTTCATGGAAATTCTGATAACCTTGGAGCAAATTACAGGCAAATGTAACGGGCCAACGTTCAATAAACAATTTTATCAATGCACTGGGTGAATCATGTTCTCAGTTTTCTATGTTGTCTGCCTGCTTTGAATAACTGTATTGTGACCCTTGGCCACAAAATTAGGACATTGACGAAACACTGTATCTCATAGTTTTAGCCTTAGGGATGAGACAAACCATGATAAAGAAAACAGTGGCAGACATCTATTATTATTCTTTCATTATTCATTATGTGATCGACCAGGCCCTATGTGATTTGACGTAATCGTATGCCGCATGGCCTTCCTTCGCAAATTAAGAAAACAGCAGCAGACATCCATTCTCATCCTCCATTATTCATTGTGTGACGGATCAGGTCCCTTGTGACCTGAGGTAATAGTACCCCGTAATAGTAGTCATTCCAAAATAATCTAACATGCGACTCACGAGCTGTCAACTGTGCCGTCAATATGAAATTTGATATATTCGTTTCTTTGTAATCATGTGTATGTATTACGGATCTTCAATACACATTGTTCAATCTAGCACATTTAATGACTCATATTCTCTATGTTCTATGTTACATGCGTATTGTTCATGACTATATTGTGACCCCTCGCCATAAATACAAAGTTCAAAGTATTTCGTACTTCTGTTGTGGATATACGGTGGACCAGGCTTCATGCCTGTATTTTCATAAAAACAGAACTTGATTTGGTGGCAAATGTTGGGATCATCCACAGCAGTGGGGTAGCTAAGTGGTCAAAGCGTTCGCTCGTCACGTTGATGACCCAGGTTCGAATGCCTACATCGGTACACTGTGTGGAAGCCACTTCTTGGTGTCTCCCGTCGTTATATTGCTTGAATATCACTATGAACTTCCTCCCTCCCTCCCTCCCTCTCTGCTTCCCTCACTCACTCACTCATTCAATTCCTCGCTGTCCACCATTTTTGTGAATAACTGCAATACATCTCCTGTATACTAATTATTCAAACGCGCCCAACCACAGACCTCGGTGCTTGTATGAACATCACGATCACCTCAGGGCTAAGATGTTTTTTGTGGAACAGTGGGTGAGTCGGTCCATGAGACTGTGGGTGAGTGAGCGAGTGAGTTAAAATCATCGCATCAACAATATTACAACCAAAAAGCAAGGCAATCGATTTAAGATGCCTGCCGACAAAGGACAGTAAACCAAACTAGACTATCACAGATATTACATTTCAAAACTAGCAATTACATCTAAAATACTTTAACTATGGAGGGCGATACAACCTAAACATTGGCTATAGATCGCCAGTGATTGAAGGTCGATCACCATACGTGGAACCATTGGGACTTACAGTACTCTCGCTACCTGCATGGTCACTGGTTGGATTTACACCATCCCGTCAGATGCTGGCGATTGTAGGATAATTTAGCCAACAGATGCAAAAACACTACGTTTAAAATGTAGTAATTTTAAACTTTACTTTGAAAGTTTTGGGACTTAACAGAGTGTGGAACAAAGTGCGGTTGTTCAAAACAAACTTGCCCTATGAATGCCGAGAGTCTTTGTTAAGGTATGGAAGTCATGATCACCTTGGGGATAAGCTCGCTCCACGGAACACTGTACAACATTCGTTAAGTTCTACAACTGTCGTACGTCTATTTCATGAAAATTCTGATAACCTTAGAGCTAAGACCGCTCTGTGAAACAGCAAGAGATTTTTGGCTAAGGGACCTTGAAAAAGATATAAGTTTGTATTTTGCTAAGCACGAAATAGTTTTTCAATTAAGTCTTGATGTTAAGGTTAAGACAAAACGTAAAACGTGAGTTATTTTCATGATCCCAGAATCTGGTTGTGAAGAAATACCTACAAGAATAAGGAAAAATTCTAACCTCAAACTGTGAGTGTTATTTTGTGTGGTCAGTTCTTCAGGATTTCTTGCCTTGCCCCTCACCGTGTAGCAATCCAGATTTGTAATAATGACCTGAAGATATTCGATGGCGAGTCTGGACCAGATAACCCAATGAGTAAACACAACGTCGGTATGCAATTTCTAATTCATATCTGATGGAATGTCAACATGAAAATATGCACGCATCCAGTGATTAAATGATATCAATGAGTAATGTGTATCAGATGACAGGCATCAATCTAGTCTATGAGTTTGATCACACGACCTTACTAGCTGTCTTCTGCAGCAGGCATGGGAAGCTGATGACCAACCACACGTTGAGATCATGATGAAGGGCAGTGTGGTGGCCTTGTGGTTAAAACATTTGCTTGTCACGCCGAAGACCCGGATTTGATTCATGGAACAATGTGTGACGCCTGTGTCTGTGGTCACCTGCCGTGATATCACGTGGTAAAGTGTCAAAACATCAAACTCATTCACTTACTCAAATCATAATAACAGTAATTACTACAAAACAATCTTTTAAGTTCAAATTGTTTATTGTGTGATATTTTTCTACAGCTTTGTACATATTATGTTTAAGGTATTATTTTCAATTGTGACACAGTCAAACACAATAGCACTGGACAGAAGGAAGAAAATCACAAGGGTTAAAGCATCTAGACTGGACAGTTAAAGTGAAAGGGGTTAACACTAGCAGTCACTGTCCATCACTTGCAGCCTTTACCCTTAACACTTGCTACAAGTGCAATGGTTTTAATGTCAAACATGTAATACCAGTCAGCAGCAGAAGGGTTAAGGTGGTGACGACACAGGATCAGCATCCAAGAGCTTCAACATTTTCAGGATTTCAATAAAATACCTATTGTCATCTCTGCAGAAACATTACAAAGGTGATCCAGGATTCATCAGGGACAAAATAACTTCTAAATTACACCTTCAGTTTATATCTATGAACTTTATATTTTTCCATGCACTGCAGTGAGTGGAGGGTCACTTCCCCAGGTAGATTTCAAGAAAACTGATTTTTGTGGTTGTGTTATAAGGGTCCATAATGAAATAAGGATTTTATAAGAATTGTTCAAAGCTCTAGACCCCGACAGTTGAATAAAATATTCTTACCAGGTGCAGTCTTGTCGTTTGGCTCTTGAGTATCAATATCATGAATAGCAATTAATGCAAAACTTGTCCCCAATCGGAAGCAATTATGAATAGGACCTCAGTATATTACCTTAATATCATTTAGCTCCCTACTGCAATTTGTGTCCGGTCAAGGCAGCTGCTGGAAATGACAATGCTACCCAATAGTAGTCATCTATACCGCCATTCATTCCATTTTAAAATGTATGGATTTGAATGTCTCTTATCTTATATCATAACACCTGTCTACTGTTCAAGGAAGAGATATTGCTGAAACATCATCACCAATATCTCCATATAAATTTTGAAACCATCAGCTCCTGTTCTGTGTCGTCAAAATCAGTACATTATATGCAAAAGTGCAATACTGACTTCAACACGTGACTACAGTACACCCCTAGAATTTGGTTCAGACTCTCCCATGATAACATGTTGAAGAATCCATTTTGAAAATATAGGGTTGAAAGAATTCATGAATATGACAAAGCCAGTGCAAAGTTCAAAAGTCCATCACAATTTGGAATTCATTGGAAATATATTACAGTTTCCCTTGCTAAGTGATACAGACAAACACAAAACCAATTGCCTTGTCTCGGGCCTGGTGATCTATGTACAGTTAACCATTCCAATGTAACAAGCCATTGTCTCTCAGTAATATTTGCAGTCTCAATCTTGTCTTCGGGACTTTAATACATACATTTATTTCACATACACCTACAGATATCCATCAAAATTTCAGTGTACAATTTCTTCAAGGACCAACACTTAGGCCTTAATACATTTTGGTGGCTTGCTTTAACAGTAATGATTTTCACTCTGCTGCAAACTAGATTGTTGATTATTTATAAAAGGTGAATATTCCATATATTATTTTCATAATACTGTGGGTTCCTCTGCATCTTAGCTTTTTCATGAAAAATGGCAGAATATCTTTCAACAACATTGATGCCATATTACGTCTTCAGTTAAATCAGTTTGAAAAATTAACATTCAACAAATATTAGAATTTGAATGATTTTATCAACATGCAAAGAAGGAAATAAGTCACTTCACATACAATTACATGCTAATTTTCATTTAATCATATGGAACTTTAACAATTAAACTTCATTCACGCCACATTTTCATAACTGCATTACCCTAGCCAGAACATCAATGCCATGATCCATGTCAAAGTTCACTTGCTAGTCTACAGAAATGCTATAAAAACATACAAAAGGGTATCACATTCCATCACGGTGTCCAAGGTAATTATAAGAAGAATTATGCAATAAAATGGACCATAGTTTGTTGATAACAATTCATTAACATCGGAATAAACAGTAACAATGAGGAAACAATATAGAAACAAGGAAACAAAACCATTTCACATAAGGGACATGTTGGTGTCAACATTTGCATTCAGGTTGCTGAGATGAATCGAAGACTTGCGATTGATGGATGTGAAACTGACGTGACATGTCGATATTGACGTGGTCAGTGTCAGTGCCGATTTCATCAAGTGCTTTTCACTCTTCTACAGGTGACTCAGCCTGACTAGTTCACGACTCAAACAGGTAATAAAATAACTAATTCTATTACTAACCCAGCCAGAAATTGATGATTATGCAAATCTAACATCAAAACTTGAGAAAGTTCCTTATAAACATAACATGAATTTTCAACACTTCAATATATTATCTGCACACTAAAATAAATAAATCTTGCTGCATGGTTTAACGCACTAAACAACAGACAACAACATATTCACAGTTTAACAGATTTACTCATAAGTACCCCTTAGGTCACTTCTTTTCAACAGTTGTATTTTCCAGAGCTGTATGGTTGATTTTGGAAACAAAAAAAAAACAAAACAAATTTTAACACATACCTAAAATAAACAGAACTGTCATTTGTGAAATTAATTTTGGGTGGATCCAAGCACTAACCATATCAATAAAGTTAAGTTATTGAAATTTCTTATAAGCACATGATTAATGATAACATCAGTTGTATTCCATACTGTTTCAAGGATTGTCAAAGTACCCAACAATAAACTGTTTTTGTGTCACATAATAATTAGAAATGCTTTAAGAAACTGGACTGCCCAGATATCACCTTTGTCTTGGAATGTTTAAATTCCACCAAGAATGCTCCAGAAATTACATATAATGATGAATCAAAATTATTTTTGCAATATTGAGGCTCATTCGTTTTCAAGAGCATATTCCCTTGTTCACGTGGAACTAACGTAGTTGACATTACAATGGGAAAGCAGTATATGAAATCAAACTTTGACCTAAACCAACAAAATAATTTAATAGAGGATATTTTCATGTGAAATTTAACTGATTTAATATATCATCATTGCATCCATATAACACCATGTCCCATCACTAGCAATGTTCAATATTTGATAGTACCAGAGGACTACAACCTGAGCGATCCAACTAACAATGGCTTAAATATAAGCCAATATTTGATACTGCTTTTTTTCATTTGCAACCTCATTCTGATTTACTGTATCAACCGGTATTGACTGTAAATTTCAAAAGGAAGTCATTGTTCTCAATGGCAATATTCACAAACTAAAGATCAACAAAAATTAAACAACAAACAAAATCCTCTCATTTAATTTGATTAGGATACAAATACATTAAAAACCTATACACTGGGCTCCCACTGGATGCTGATATCTCACAGAATCCATGTGATCTTAATCTATTCAAACATCTTAAACCACCCACCACAATTTGAAGAAATCTCAGCATCGATTTCTTAACATGAAAAACAAAAATGTTTATTATTCACTGATTTGTTAGCAGGCAAAGACATTTATCAATAATTAATGTCCACAAATGTCCACAAATGTCCACATGTTCTTATATCAGCAGTGCTTTGTTATGATTGCTACACTGGGTTAAGTCTAAAAGCTGCTAAACTGTACATCCTGCTAGCCCTCTACTATAGCAAAGCTTACAATCTAGTACTACCAAGCGAGCCCTGAGTTAACAAATAACACAAATACATAGCCTGTAGAGGACTCCAACACCTGTAAAAATTTCCCAAGCCTCTCTCGTTATCAAACTGTAATTCTATTACATAATAAATAGTATTTCAACTTACTTTTATTTGTAAATGGTTTAGAACCTTTTAATTCTGCACAATGGCGGTAACGATACATCCAGACCTTCATTCGATTCAACTTTTGATACTGAACCCTCGATTTGATTTGACCTTAAAGTTTTATAAATATTTGTGAAACAATTTCTTGACTTTTGAGCTATCATAAACATTTATCTTGTGTAAAAAAAAACAACAAAAAAACATCTCATAGAAGACTGTAGCTAACATTAGCACATTATTTTCTTGCTTTATCTCAGACGCATATGACTAAAAATGAATAAATGTAAAGTCCAGACTCTCCTATATTTCACACAATTTCTATTAAACGCAGACTTTTTACCTTGAAAAAAAGTACAAAAATGATTGACTGCCTGATGTACATATTCATCTAAAATAAACTATGAAACAAACATCATAGCCTAGAAATATTTATGTTTGAAACATTCAGTGTAATCACCTCAGAGGTTCTTCAGAGTCAAGTGACTATATTACAAGATACCCATAAAGACTCCACAACACCCAACCAGTGTTAACAGTCATGTTCAAACCTAGACAACTGGAGAATGCAAACGGAAACTAAATAAAACTGAAACTGAACTTTAAAAAAAAAAGGTGAAAATGTCAAGCCCTCATTCAACAAAAACACTTTCCTAACTTACCAACTGCTGTCCAATATTACTGAATATTACCCTGAAATACTGTGCAAGTTTGTAAGTGAGTGAGATTAGTTTTATACTGCTTTTAGAAATATTCCAGCACTATCACAGCAGGGGACACCTTAAATTGGCTTGTATCCATGTGGAGAATTGATCCCGGATCTTCAGGACGACTAGTGAAAGTTTTAACCACTAGACTACCCCACTACCCAGCTGTGAAAGTTTGTATTACTCCCTAGACAAATATATATTCAAAGGTGAAAAAATTAAGTAGTTTTAGAGATACAGTTAATTTCTTTTTTCAATAAAACCTCCCAAATCAACACTCTTGGACTGCCATGTATGCTCTACAAGCATATATATGATAGAAAATAATCCTAAAGGGACGATGTTAATCATGCTAGGCCATCATACTCAACAATCAAGGGATCGGTAACTTCCCTCTTCCTCTATTACCCTTGGACCATTAAATAGATGGTTGATGAATAGTAACAATATTCTGACATCAGTTGCTGATCAATGCTGTATGTAAATAAGGCCAGACATATTTTGAACTTGTCTTATGAATCCTATCCCCAAACTGGAATTTGAACAAGTAACCCTAACAAAGCAGATTATTTCATTCCAACCAGAAACGAGTTGTGTTAAAAACAACACTTACTGTCACAGGATATAATCTGACTATCAAAATTTAATCATTTTAAATACTATTAAAAACCGAAATTTTTTCTCCCCAACTTAAAAAACGAGCTTTGATGAAACCTTGTTAGTTGTGTCTCTTGAACAGGGTATAATCTGACATCTGAATTATCCAACAATTTGCAAATTCCCAGATACTGTTTGGTTCCTGACAGCATGTCATTATCATCATTTTAAACACTGAATTATCTGACATCTGTACATTCTGAATTCCAACTCCGGTTATGCAGAGTCCATTGTATAACATTTGGAAGAATTATGAGAGTCTGACCTCATGTTGTACTTGACCTTAAGAGGGCAAATGTCCGTTTGACCCTATTCCTACAGAACTGTGGTGTGCATCAGACGCTGGAATGTGAGTTCAGTGTTCAGCCCCAGAAAGAACCATCTTTGGAACTTTTGGTCAGGTTTTGTTAAAAAACATACATTCAGATAATGTAAACTTACTTTCTAGGAAGGAAAAAATAAGTTGACATCAGCACTCTGATTCCAATACATTGAACTCTGACAAAGTTCCTTCTAAAGACAACACCATCTTCCGACATACAGATCAGAATCTCACAGACCCCACACATATAGAATGTCAAAAGTATTGCCGAAAAAACATGACAGAGAAAGATGAAAACTTATGTCATCCAAGGGTGATCCCTTTCCTCATTTTGGAATGTCTTCCACAAAAGAATTTACAAAACTAGAAGCATCTATATACAACATAAATAATTTAATTCAACTCCTTACGTCACTGCTGTACATGTGGCAAATTATACATATTTAAATAGAGAACTGCGTTCCCTGCCAAGGTCATGGCCACCTGGGTCACTGCAACCCAGGTCTTGGCAATGTAGGTCATTGCGACCTTCCTCTCCTTACCAATATTGCACTGTTGTGTTCACCCTTCACCTTAGAACAACCAAACACCAGGATTTCTAGGACAATATCGGATCATGGATGCAAATGAGCACACAACCAATTCATGTAATACAACACAGTAGAGTTACTCCCCTTGTCAGGGAGACAGTAATACTATGTCTACACCTACCATTGCACTGAAGATGCAAACCGAGATAGAAATATAGTATTATAAAAGTAAACTTAACATATGGTACATAGTTTATATCTGTGTTGATTAGGGAATGGAATAAATAAGTCAAAATAGGTCAGCAAGGTGTACGACCGAATCACAGAGTGCCGATTCCATGGTCTCAACATACTCCAACCAGAACAGGACTGACGAGTGTGAAGTGTTGAGCAGCACTGATCCCAGATCCAAGAGGTATTTTTTCACAGACAAAAGCCTGCAAAACATTATGCTACCCCAAGGTTATCAACACATGCAGCTCTCCCAATCACGTATCAATTGTTAGCCAATCGCTGATCAATGATTGCATGAGGGACGTCCTTTATCTCCCGTATCCTTCACTGCCACAGCGCCATCTTTGGCAATGTGGCATAAGTGTGTGCTTGACTGCAGCCTACGAATTAATGTACGGGGTACCACAGTGCCTGTTTCCATGGTAACATGGTGCGAGTATCCACAGTAACAATCTCTAGCCGGGGCTGGCGGGCAGGGTGGGGGCTGTGTCACTGTCTAGAACTGGTACCACTTCTTGTCTTTGTATCTGCTCATGATCTGGTGTGCTGCTTGAGCGAAACTCTCTGCCTGGGACAACATTTGGGCTGACTTGTCGTCTAGTTCGCCAATCTTCTCGCCTCTCTCCACCAAAGCCTGTACAGACAAATATTCCAGTGTAATTACAAAGTCATTGCAGCACCATATGTGGGTTATGCAACTCATCAATTATTCAAACGTGGGTTTCACCTGTGATGTGACATCTAACAGCTAATCTTGGGCACCTTTCACAAAGCTCTTGTCAGCCTAAGATCTGGTAACTTTTGTCATAGCATTCGCACCTCCTATACTGTAACATAGGGAGTATAACTGTTACGAGCAAAGTTACAAGATCTTAGGCTTACGAGAGCTTTGAGAAACGAGGCCCAGGACTAATACTTCTTCACAGATGTCAGAATTACATCTCTTTTAAAAACATTTGTTTGACTTTCATTTCAAACCTTTGATACTTATTTTAGCCATAATTTTATGGTCATAAAAATTACAAAGATTACACTTCATCATTATAAGGTGTGTACATAATACTTAAGAAATACAGTTCGTTCTACCACCATGTAAAGTGTAATAAAGCATACTTTCGCCCTGAACTATTATAGCTAAAGCACGAGGAGCTTGCGTCCAAGTGCTTTAACGTTATACTAGTTCAGGGCGAAAGTGTGCTTTATTACACTATGCATGGTGGTAGAACGAACGGTATTTCTTTTCTAAGATGCCGTATTCAGTAACGTCTAAGCCTAATTTCGATTAATCTATGACAGAAAACAAACGACGGTGTCTGTGACCTAAATTAAGAATCCTTGCACAGGGCTAACTGACGCGCTGTTCTTTTGACGTGTCAGCCCCCTCCATTAAGAAAAAGGTTACTAGAAAAACAAATGATGAACAGTTTGATGATGGTTTATGTTCGGATTAAATATCTTCTCTAGGTCAATATGACCACCTCATTTCTACTACCAACGAAAGTTTAGATCAGTACATTCAGAGGAAGCTGGCAAGTCAAGCGACATTCCACGATTGCATTATGGGAATGTAAACACTGCCAACATTACTGTGTCTCTGTAAGATTTTGAGTCAAACTATGAGACACTTTATCCATCGGAAAACATAAACGTAATGTTTCCACAGTGATGTTGGCTGTGTGGTGCAACTGCAAACCAAGAAACAGGATGCGATGAAGCAGTTTACTATGGGAAGCTGTATGAGGCGATGGCAACTGACATCCATCGTGACGTCGGTTACATTGTGACGTAATGCAAACAAGTTCGATTACGGGGGGTGGGGGGGCTGGGGGGGCAGACTGGAATGGCGCGGCGACATCAACACATTGTGACGTAATGCAAAAAGTGCACATTATCGTCTGATAAAGTATTGTCAGCGCCTTCGATCTTTCGCCGAAGCATCTTAGAATATTTGACATGTGACAGATTCAAAATAAAATAATGTTTTAGCAAGTGGAAAACCGAGTAAATAACGCAATTATGCTGCCTAGATTCACACTGATTTATCACTGGGATCTAGAGAATTCAGCAACAGCATTCGATAGTTCTGTTATGATTCATTCACGCATTCAGTAACTCAAAAAGTATTCGTACATGAATATGATACATTGTTTATGGATGAATATGTTCAAGACAATGTTTCCAATGTCAAGAAATGCGTTTGTCTGTAACAAATCAGAACAAGGTTTCCCGTTTTGAACTCCCAAGACATTTACGTCCTGAAAAGAAATACCAAATTTGGTTTCCCTATCCATACTGGTTGCTTTTGAGAAAATCTGTCCCCATCAGCCACAGACAGATGGACCTCAAACCTATATCCTTGTCACTTCATGTGAGGATGTCCGCAACTCAACCGACATCCAAACTTTGAGCTACAGACATCCTCATGTGATATAAAAAATGGTTATTCTTCAATACATAGACATTAATAAGCAAATGCAGTGCATTCAATATCCTTCCATCGAGGTTAATCAGTGTGTCAAATAATCTGGATTGTACACACATGGAAGGCTGTTTATTTGTGGGAAATAATCGCCAAGTAGGTTGCGTTATAAACACTTCTGACCACTTGCAATAAATGACCAGTCTTCGGTTCAGACTCACATTCCTGGCCCGAGCAATCTCTCCTCCAATGGCCCCGCTCTGTGCCTGTAGGTGCTGGAGTCCACTCCCAGGGACATGCTTAGCTAAACCCTTTGATGCCTTCCCACTGTTCTCCCCGACTGAAACACAAACAAGGGACAGGTCTGTGTGCAAAACAAATCTGAATTTTGTAAGCCAACACCTGCTATCTATGACTGAAAGATAGCTGCTCACAGAATTATTCACTAGTCTGAAATTTGAATGTAGACATGACTTTCATCATTATGCTGTTAATATGAGAATAATTTTACAAAGCCATATTGTTGCATGATTTTAAAGTGTGTTACAACTTACCAAGTTGGAGAGAGTGACACATTTACAAAATAACCCACTGAAAATTCACTAGCCTGTTGGGCCAGTGATTAAGGAAACTTACTGGTGGTGTAGGTATGTATCTCCACATAGTTTGCCTTACGGTGGCAAGAAAATGGTGCCATCACTGACGGTATATATGTTACAGAAAACACTTCTCCTTGGTTTTGGTAGATAATGTCTACCCCCTGGCCCCTCAGAATTTCCTTCACCCCACTCTGGTTTTACACTGTCGAAGAAAAACCTGGGAGGCGTGTTTACTCCTATACAACAAACTTCAGGTACTGGGGACCTATTTTATTGTGGAGTCTTCAAAGAACATTTCTGAGTGAGAGACTTTGGTTCTACGCCACTTTTAGCAATATGCCAACAATATCACAGCAGGGGACACCAGCAATGGGCTTCACACATTGTACTCATGTGGGGTATCAAACCTACATAGCTCCTCCCTGTCCAGCGTTGAGGGCCCTCCACTGAACAGGTTTTTGAAGAACCCCTGCTTCGGTGCATCAGGAGTCTCACAGGCCAGGAACAAGTCCCCAAGCATGTCATTTAATGTTTCACTGAAAGTAGAATCACATATTCAGGTCAGGGAGGATCACCAACAATAATGTGATAATAGAAATTGGTTCATATTTATCTTTCTCACATTACAAGCAAAACATACTGTGCTTTCAATGTCCAACCATGTTATTTCCCTAGATGACCTAGTGATACCTTCATTGTTAAAACAGTGTGTTGACTTAACCAATCCTGACAGGAGCACAAAGAAAATAGCTGAGGGGCAGGATGGGAACTCAACAATGTTATATATGTACATTGTCAAGCAGTCAGAAACAGCTATTTTACTGATTTCTTATGAAAGGTCGAAATACATGTAAAGTGGTAGCTGTCAGAACTGGCACCTGTCCAATTCTTTAAATTCTTAACAAATTCTTTAATTTGCCACAAAATATCAGTGCTGTCCCTGGCTAGTACATTCATCATCAATTAAAAGTTCTGCAATCCAGCAGCTGTCAATTCCATCTCTAGATGAAATGAGCTGCCCGAATATGTGTTTATACAGTAACCAGTGCTGTCTAAACTGGCACGACATCAGGAGTCGGATTGATGTGTATTTTCTGCAATTAATCTTACGTTGAAACTGCACGGTTGCTAACAAAGAGAGATTTATCTTAGTTTAGCATGGGTATATGTGTACATGTAACTAGTTTGTTGGCATAGTGATATTGTGATACAACAATGTGTGTGATGTGACAGAATTGGTTCAGTTTTAACTGAAAGTAACAGTGTCAAGTCTACAATCCAGCACGCTTTCTGAATTGATGTTTTCTTAATTCTCGACAAGTGTCGTTAATTGCCTCGACATGTAAACAAGCGACAGAAAACCTAGATTTTCACTAAGACAGAAGTTAGAAATCACCTATCCGCCTGCCCGCCCCAGTATCTGACTGAACATTTCACAATGACTTTGTCTCGAGCTGGTCTTTGTGGCATGTGACACTTGTTTGCTGTTTATATATCTTATGTTTGTTAATGCCAATTCAATGCCAATTATAAGAAATGTTCAATCTGAAATGTGTGTTTCATTTCATTCTATAGATCCTATGAATCTTCGCGGGGTCAGACAGACACCTGGAACATGCAGAACCAGAAGTCCTGTTACTTTTTAACACCAATATTCCAGCTATATGGCGGCTGTCTGTAAATAAGCGAGTGTGGACCAGACAATCCAGTGATCAACAACATGAGCATTGATCTTCGCAAGTGGGAACCAATGACATGTATCAACCAACTCAGTAAGCCTGACCACCTGATCCTGTTAGTCGCCTCACACAAGCATAGTTGCCTTTCATAGCAAGCATGGGGTGCTGAAGGTCTAATCTACCCCGGGACCTTCACGGGTCATATGAGAGTGGTCTACAAATATTCGAGCTGAGCTAGACAATCCAACAACATAACCATTGATATACACAACTGGGATACAATGACATGCATCAATCAAGTCAGCAAGTCTGACCACTTGTCGCCTCTTACGACGAGCAAGCTGAAGACCAATTCTAACCCCAGTCTTCAAGCAGGCACCTCTTATGATAAGCACAAATTGTTCAACACCAGTTCTTACAACTGGAAGTTGTGAGTTACCTAATATCAGCAGAATAGGTTATTTTCTGAACCTCTGTCGGTGAACACAGATACAAGGCATGACCACTGTTGCTAAAACAGAATGTTCGGGCTACCCTGAAAGCAAACAAATAAACATTAGAACCATACAGTAGACCAATGGCTTTGCAAATGAGGATGTTCATGCCATCTTTGGAAAGCACAATTTAACAGGATTACTGGTGTCACATATTTGGAGTCAAAACTGGTGTTAGAGCATAGGTGAACAATGGAACAATGAACGGTGAACAACAGTGGATTCTAAATCACAGACCAATGAAAGAGGGACAGCAGTGGATTGTATACAATACACCAATGAAAGGTGGACATTAATGGATTTTAAACAATGGACCAATGAAAGATGAAGTGGATGATAAGTCATTGGTCAATTAAAGGTAAACAGCAGTGGATTGTGAAAAATGGACCAAAGAATGATTTGCAGTAATGGATTGTTAACAATGGACCAATTAAAGGTGGACAATAATGGATTTTAAACAATGAACCAATGAAAACCAATGAAAAGTGGACAACAGTGGACTGTAAACAATGGACCAAGGAAAAGTGGACAGTGGAGTTCACGCAATGGGTCAAAGGATAGAATACAGTAAGAGTTTATGAGCAAGATGTACCTGTAGTCCGTGAGGGGCAGGAAGTCCACGTCTAGGATTGGCTTCAGACTTGGTAGACTGAAGGCCATAATATGGCCATTGGCTACATAACACATCAGGCACACGCTATCTGTAACAGCATAAAACACACTGTAAACACTACAGTCAATATATTAGAATGTCAAGGAGTGAGTGAGTTTTGTTTTGTGCCGCACTCAGCAATATTCCAGCCATATGACAGCGGTCTGTAAACAATCGAGTCTAGACCAGACAATCCAGTGATCAACAAAATGAGCTTCGATCTGCGCAATGGGGAACCAATGACATGTGCCAACCAACTCAGCAAGCCAGACCACCTGGTCCCATTAGTCGCCTCATACGACAAGCATAGTCGCCTTTTATGGCAAGCATGGGTTGCTTAGGGCCTATTCTACCCCATACCTTCACAGGTCAGAATGTCAAGGAAGAACTATACAAAAAACACACACACAAACCAATGGTTTCCATAACCCAACATTACACATGCACTACTGAAGTTGGTTTAGGACCGAGGCAGATCACGTCCAACAATAAAAAGGAGGATAAATAAGTGAGTGAGTTTGGTTTTATAAAATACTCAGTATTCCCCTATTCCAGTTTTATGGCTGCTATCTGAAAATAATCCTGTCTGGGCCAGACAATCCAGTGATAAACAGCATGAACAAAGGGAGAGAATGTCTTTGCATGTGTAATTAATTCCGAGTGCAACCCCCTTTCACAAATGCAGACATGCTTGATTGTACATTCTGCAACCTATGAATGTTCCCCAATAGCAATACTTTTGATATTTTTTCACAATTACACTCAATTTGAGAAGAGACTGTCAAAGAAGAAAACTTTATCTAAATCCATCAGGGTGCTGATCCACAAAGTGTTCGTAATGTTACACCTGTTGTAACTCCATGGTTGATCACAGGCTTACGAATGTTGTACAGTTTGGGAACTAGAATTTGATGCAGATATTATCTAACCACTAAAATTATAAATGCTACTTCCAAGACAACTGACCTGAGCATAGTGTGAAGTACACAAAGCCTACCTCTAATGGCCACCACTTCAGCTCGCACAACAAAAGAAGTCTCTGTGATTTTCACTTTGTAAGCACATGTTTGTGATGGAAGGGACATAACTCTCCCCTGCTTTTCAGAACAGATGATGACAAACTGGCGATCGCTCATCTCTGTTGATGATGTTGGAGATATTCGCGGTTTATTTGATAATGACATTTGCCCTGGAAATATAAAATCATTTGATTACTTTGCCTGAAAACACAAAAGTTTGTTTTAGGAATGTATTTTACTAAAAAAATAAGCATCAATCCAAATGGAAAAACTTATACCCAGCATTATCACGGAAGTGGATACCAGCCATGAAGGGAGTCAAAGCAACGTCTTCAGTGTCATGAGTCAATGAGCATGATTTTTTTATCCCATTCTAACCACCAATTCTAACACAGATCAGGGGTTCAAAAATATGTTGAAAAGCCACTTGCCACAGGGCAAGTGACTTAAAGAAAGTAACTTGTTCTGACTAATTTTCCACTTGCCCGGACTTTAAGACACAATGTTTAATGTTAATGTTTACTGGACTATTTATACGAAAGAGTGATAATTTCACTCTCACTAGCTCTACTCTAATATTTTTATTATTGCGAAATTTAACAGCTTCATTATGAGCAGATAAGAAATGAAATCCAAGATCATTTGCATTTTGAAACCGTAAGTGGAAATTATCTAGTAGTCCACAGACAAGAAAGATACCATTAATTGATTGCCCGAAATGAAAACTGACTTGTCCCGGGCATCGGGCGATGGGATTTTTTAACCCCTGCAGATCTTCAAGGGTGAGTTCACCCTGGGTATTGACAGTTTTGTATGACCTTGGTTTCTCATGAATCCCCAAAATATTTTTATCCCTGAGATCCATTTTGTTATGTAACATTACAGACAGTAGATGTCTTAAAGCGTTCTTAGCACTAAGGTGACCAGACCTCCCATACCTTCAAACAGACTTTAGTGCTAAAGTTGTTTTGTACAGCATCTTCATCATGAAATAAGCTGAATGTGAGTGAGTTAGTTTGAGTTTTATGCAGAAATGGGCTTCACACTTTATACCCATGTGGGGAACTTGAAACCTGGATCTTTGCTTAACTCAGGGGGAAGAGTAAATAGATCATGGAATTGAACTCCCAAGAATTGGATCATGAGAAAGAAAGCCAACTGTGGCACTTCAGACCAATGTGATCCTATTCCTACCTAACAAAAACAGCATGACAAGAAAGTTTCTATAAACTAAAAAACTTAGCAACATCGGTTACTTTGATTGCCAATATTACTATTTTTCAGAGCCTTCTCGTTGCTTTCTCGGTTCTCTCTCTGGGGTGACTCCTTCCAAGTCTCTGATACTGATGGTATCAACACGCCATTACAGTCCAGAAACGACATCGCTAATATTGCTCCTTTCAAGCGGAAGATTGTCCCTGAAATGATCAATGAGACAAATTATACCCTCGACTAGAGAGTCAGTATACACCACCCCAGACTAGACAGTCAGTATATGCCACCCCTTGACTACACAGTCAGTACACACCACCCTAGACTAGACAGTCACCATACACCACCCCTAAACCACTAGACAGTCAGTATACACTACCACAGACTAGACAGTCAGTATACACCACCCCAGACTTGACTATGCCCCATCACAAGACAAGAAAGTCAGTATGCCCCACCCTGAGACTGAAGAGTCAGTGTGCCCCACCCCAAGATTAGACAATCAGAACGCCCATCCCTAGGCTAGAGTCAGTATGGACCTACCACTGGGAGACACAATGACGGGTTGTGAGAGCCTCTGTTCCCCTGTGGGAGGCAGATTCAACACTATCACAATGACTGAGCCCAGGCTTGTTCCCACCCACAGACATGGGCAAGTGAAGTTGTCTGCAAGAAACATATATATGTGAAACAAAATGTGAAACACAACCAACTCATTGCTGGGAAACAGAACTTTGTGACTCATAGTGAGCGAGTGTGGTTAGACACCACCTTTATTCCAGCAAAATAATGACAAAGGGGGCACCAGAAAAGATTTCACACTTTATACCCATAAGGGCAAACCCAGGTCTTCAATGTGACTTCTAGGTTACCCCACCACTCCTATGACTCAAATCTTCATCATGATTTAATCTTAAATCTTTGAAAGAAGAGATTTTTAAAGTCAAAGACACATTTATTGCATAAATTGTTCAGAAAAAGAGACTTTTCAAATGAGTGATTAATTTCCTTTCACTTAGATAGCATCAAAATCACAAGCAGTTACAAACATTACTCTTGAATAATCAGGCGCACAAGAACTGCAGCAACACAAGAAAATGTTGATAGTTAAGATTCCAAACTGAGAATCAATTCCATGCTTTCAAACAATGGTAAAATCTGAATTAAATGAACAAAAAAAACCAAGCTTTTGACAATTATGTCAATCAAAATAGTAGCTCATAAGCATTCAAGCACCATGAAACTGGAAATAATAAACTTGTAAAACTTCATCCCTTCACTTTATATTGGCACCTGAAAGAGTTGTTAGCAATTAAGGTGTGAGTTTTACACTGCTTTCAGCAATATTTCAGCAATATCGTGTGGGGGCAACAGAAATGGGCTGGACAAAGTGTACCCATGTGGGGAATTGAACCTTGACCTGCTCTAACCACTAGTTCTACCCAGGACCCCACACAAGGTCATTGGCAACAGGGCACCTGCTCTTCCCAAGCCTTTATAATGGACTGGTGTATTCTGTGAGTACCAGGAACATATTCTCAGCTGGATTCCCTTTTGGCGGCCAAGCTTGGTAGCCTGGGGATCTGGGGACTTATTCTCTCTTGATTCCACATAAATGAACTGATGCACTTGTGCATAATCCCATTGCCTTTTTGCACAGTAAGAAAACTCAAACTGAATATATTTCCTGAGAGGAACAAACAAAGGTTGAGTTTATTGTGGCTCTCTCATTCTAACGAGGTACCCAATTCACAGCTGGGTGGACTGTGACACAGTCACGGTACTTTGTCCAAGTGTACTGCACGTTGCTGTACCCGCAAATAGAGGTTTGCACATATTGGCCACCATCTGGTCATATACCAACAGATTTGTGTGTTTTGTACACTAGGGCACTGCCGTCATGTAGTGTTCTCCTATTTGTTTCACTCAGTATCATATATACATACAAGCGTAAACTGAAATCCATAGAATTTTAAAACCTGGTTTCCAGTTTTCTAACTTTACTCTCATTTCATATGCATAATATATAAAAGGAACAAGACTGGAAATATTGCTACTTTTGTTTTGTGTAAGGTTACTGCTAAAAGATATCACATCAACTTGCAAATTGTAAATCAAAAATATATCCGTAAGTCCTCAACAGCCAGACCTTTTTTCAACAAAAAATTATTTGAATAATTACAATAACGAATTCCCAAGTGCAAATAGGCCACAGATGTGACAGAGTCAGCAAAGAAGGACATACAATACCTGAAGCAGTGCAGCACACGAACAGCCACACATGCAGTGAGACACAGGTACCAGCCATAGAAAACATGGGATTAGTAAAAATGATAGCGACCTTCTCTACCTGTTTTCCGTGTATATGAGTCAGCAAACATCAACGACTGGATAGCTTCCTTCGACACGTTCTCCAGGCTAGACATGCTGGAACTCCGAGATCGTGAAAACGAAACACCGTCCGATTTATCTGTTGAATATAATTAATATTTGGATGCATAGAGGAAATTTTCATTCCAGGAATGCTTATCACAGCTACAAGGGGTTTCAAAGTAATTTTATTTAGAAAGTCTATCTTACTTCATTTCAATATAAGTAGCCATATTTTATTTGTTTAAAATGGAACATTACCAGCTTACCATGTCTGTCAAAAGACAGCAAGAACTGATCATTTGTATATATGCAAATGAACGAAATGCCCTATTACAAGGCAAGAAAGCATTTAATGCTTATTTCAAGAGATTGGTGGTATTGAAGTGCAAAGATAAAACAGAGAATAAAACCAACAGATCACAACAAATGTTGACATAAGACAAATTTTTGAAACCCCTTGGTTTTTATGTCACATGCTAATCAGCCACATAATTTTTTTCCAACCATCAGTAGTAAATTCATAATCCCCAAAAGACCAAATTTTAAAACATTTTCTACATGAGTTTTAGACAAAATTTGCATTGTAAAGGAAATGAGAATAGATTTCCTTTAAAATGTTTCGAAGTGATGGTTTCATCATAGGTCAGCTTATGAAGGATTAGAAGAGCTTATAGGCCAAGAAGAATTTTTTTAAAAGATAAATGGAATAAATTTCATTGAAATGAATTACCCAGTACTGACATATATCAGTCATATACAAAACAGATATCAGCATTCAAACCAAGAGTGATATTTTCAAATAATACTAAAGATTGATAAGCAGGACAGGACCAGTTTTAATCAGATTATGGTGGCTTATCAGTTGTCTTAGGAATATCATAAATTAATTGCTGCAGTTTCATAATTCATATTTTTAGTAACGATTACCACGGTTTCAATCAATGACGATGAAAGAATCAGTCAAATGCAATTTATTAGTGTGTTTCCAGTAAATGACAGAGTTATCCCCCTTTGACCAGTTTTGCACCTTTGGATTTTTAATCCTCTTTGATTCATAAAACTGACTATCATTTTCAACATCAAATGTCTCTCATGGTTGCCAGTTCACTCATCATGTGACATTTGAAAAGTTTCAGACAGCTGAACTCATTTTTTAAAGATGAAACATTTTGTAGAGATCAAAATATTAAAATTCAAAATGTTTTAACAGGTGATGAGAGAACTTCTAATGAATTGTAATTCACTTCAAGACGTTCTTCAACTGTAACACTGACATACCAATGGTTGGGTCATCCAATCAATGAATGCCTTAAAAAACAATTACACGCCATTTGTGTGCCCTAAGTCATAATGAAACTAATACCCCAAAAAAGCAACTTTACTCATTTTGTGTGCCCATTAATGCTGGTGATTTTATGAATGTTTTTATGGGAATGCAATTATGAAACTGCAGCCAAACAATCATATATAATGACACATCACCTCTATGAAACAAGTGCCATTGCATCACACCTGTAATCAACAGATGCATTCAGGTAAACAACAGGTAATGATTGCTATCATCATGCTTGGAGGAGGTGATATAAGTTATACAACTTCTGGTGGTCCATCAAGTTCATTCCACTTTCTTGTCAACAATATCCAGAGGATCTGTTAGGGTTTTTCCCCCAATGAATGGGATTGAATGTATTGCAGTATTACTATGTAATTTTAAATAGTACCCTAACAGGTCCTCATAACTACCATGGTGCAGAATTGCTAATTTTACCTTGCACAAAATGCAACACAGAACTGTTTCAGGAGAACATCAAATTGTACCAGTACAGGTGAACAAATTTAGACTTCGTTTTTTTTTCCAGATATCTAATATGTACCATTCCCAAACACACAACATGAAATGCATGCAATGAAAACAGGAATTCTACCCTCATTAATTCTATAGGGTACACTGATATTCCATGACTGAAGCAATGGGGGCATAATTTTCTTGTCATCTAACCACAGGGGTTCAAATTAAGCCACTTGCCACAGAGCAAGTGACTTCTAGAAAGTAACATGTCCTGACTAATTTTCCACTTGCCCTGAGTTTATGACACATTGTTTGATATTAATGTTTACTGGACTATTTATTGAAGAGTGATAAATTTCAAAAGACGATATCTCTAAATTACTGTTATTGCTATTGTAATAGTGACATTATGAGCAGATATGAACAAGTAAGATACCATTATGTGACTGCCCAAAATGAAAACTGACTTGTCCCGGGTGTCGGGCAATGGGATTTTTTAACCCCTGAACCAGTATGAGATTACCATGATCACATGATTCAATCAATTTAAGGATTCACCTTTTTCACCCATAATGTCCAATATATGGATGGTGATTCTTCTCTATTTTTCCAGTAAAAATAACTACATTCAACAAACCTGCATTCAACAAATGACCCTACTGGTGCAAATCTTTAGTTCCAGTTGTGTCATCACTAGGTTATGCATTGTTTTGTTGATGAAAACACACTCAGTAAAATTCTAGCTGTATGTCTGTCACTCTTTCTCATCACTACCACTCAAATGTCATTTGTCATTCTTGTTTGTCATTGTTCATCACCCTTTACTGTAACTATCATCCATTCTCATAATTTTCATTTTGCTTACTGTTTGCTATCGCTGTTTATCACGCTTTTCTTTTGTCATCATGACTATCATTGTTTGTCATTTCTTAACAATGAAATTGTTTCTCATCTTTTCTTACTGTTTGTCCTTCTATGCAATCCTTTCTTTATAACATCATTGCTTCTGATTGTTAGAAGTCTTTCTTACTGCTTTTCATTGCTTCTCAATACTGACAAAATAGACTGTTCGTCATCCTATCTTCTTTTTCATTGTTTGTCATCCTTACTTACTATTTGTCACTGCTTACCGTTTATCATCCTTTATTATTGCTGCCATCCTTTATCACTGGCTGTCATTGTTTCTGTTCTCTCTTACTGCTTGTCATCTTTACTTACTGTTTGTCACTGTTTCTGTTCTCTCTTACCGCTTGTCATCTTTACTTACTGTATGCCATTGTTTCTTTACTTTCATACTGTTTGTCATCCTTTATCATTATTATCATTTCTGTTCTCTCTTACCATTTGTCATCCTTACTTACAGTTTCTCACTGTTTCTGTTCTCTCTTACTGTTTGTCACCCTTACTTACTGTTTCTCATTGTTTCTGTTCTTTCTTACAGTTTGTGATCCTTATTGTTGTTGTCATTGTCTCTGTTCTCTCTTACCGCTTGTCACCCTTACTGTTTTGTCATTGTTTCTGTTCTCTCTTACCGTTTGTCACCCTTACTTACTGTCTGTCATTGTTTCTGTTCTCTCTTACCGTTTGTCACCCTTACTTACTGTTTGTCATTGTTTCTGTTCTCTCTTACTGCTTGTCATCTTTAATTACTGTTTGACGATCCTTATTGTTGCTGTCATTGTTTCTGTTCTCTCTTACCACTTGTCACCCTTACTGTTTCTCACTGTTTCTGTTCTCTCTTACCGTTTGTCACCCTTACTTACTGTTTGTCACTGTTTCTGTTCTCTCTAACTGCTTGTCATCCTTACTGTTTGTCACTGTTTCTGTTCTCTTACAGCTTGTCATCTTTACTTACTGTTTGTCACTGTTTCTGTACTTTCATACTGTTTGTCATCCTTTATCATTATTATCATTCATGTTCTCTCTTACCATTTGTCATCCTTACTTACAGTTTGTCATTGTTTCTGTTCTCTCTTACAGCTTGTCATCCTTACTTACAGTTTGTCATTGTTTCTGTTCTCTCTTACTGTTTGTGATCCTTATTGTTGCTGTCATTGTTTCTGTTCTCTCTTACTGTTTGTCATCCTTATTGCTGCTGTCATCGTTTCTGTTCTCTTACTGTTTGTCATCCTTACTTACCATTTGTCATTGTGTCTATTCTCTCTTACCGTCTGTCATCCTTACTGCTTGCCATTGTTTCTGTTCTCTCTTACCGTTTGTCATCCTTTCTTATTGTTTGTCATGGTTTCTGTTTTTCCGTACTGATTGTAATTCTTTCGTATCATTTGTCATTGTATGTAATCTTTTCTCTATAAGATCATTCTTTCTCACTGCTTGTCATCATTTCATATTGTTCCTCGTTTTATTTTTTATTCTTTTTGTCACTGTTTCCCCTTTCTAACTGTCTGTCACAGTTTCTGTTCTTCCTTATTTTTGAAAATATTTCCTTTTAAATACCTTCTTATTGTTTGTCACTATGGTTTATCATTGTTTAGTGTCACTGAACAGTGTCACATCAACATCTCTCAATAATGTCTCCATTTCTTATCATTAATTTTCTTGTCAAAAGTGTTTATATTTCAGTTATTTTATCAGTGACTGCAAACAATTCAAAACAGTGTTCTGTGATTTTCTTTAAAGTTCAAAATGTTTGAGCTCCCAAATTGCAATCAGTGAATATGTGCTGCATGTAGTAATCTTTCAGCAATATAAAATTTAGGAACGCATACATAGGCTTTCCAATTCTATCCATCATACAACAGGGTAAAACTTTGATTGAATGTGTCCATTTCTTTTCATTAAAATCAACCTTCCTAATATTTCAACAAGTGTCGGACACATGAAAGTGAGATGAAAGTTGTGCTTGTGAACAGATGGTGGTGATGACGAGGCAATGCCTGGAGATGTGAAAAGAGCATACACAGACTGAATGTTTTAGTGACATTTTGGGGCTTCGAGCCACACGCAGGTGAGGAGGAGACTACATATTGAAACCAAAACACGAACGAGCATGGAGTGAGTTCACATACTGATCACCAGTTTATCAAAAATCCAATACACTCATGTGATCAATATGTATCGCTTATAGCTCACCAGGTTGGGATTGATAAGAAGATGTGCCTCTGAGACTGACATCCAATGATCGAAAAACAATACCAGCACCTTGATCATGCATTAGTTGCGAGGATATGTGTGCTGCATAAATATCCTATAATAACAATAATAATAGCATATCTGTTTCCAAATGAGCAAAAAATTTCACTGTGTGGACCAGAAACGCATTCTTTTCCATACATTTTTCTTTTTGTATTTCATGCTCAATATAAGAATGGCACTAAATTTAAAGAAAATGTTACCCGAGACCTTTGGAGTTCATGATTGATGATAAATGTGTGATGAGTATGTGAATATCATTATCCATGCTCAGTCAAAGTATGAGGAATGCTAACTTGATAAATCCACTGATAGATATGTCACTGCAAAACCAATGGAGGTATTATCAAACAAATGTCAGGAGAACTGGGTATCTCAGTGATAGTAATCTATAAAGCATCTATGAATGTAGAAATAAGCACTGAAGGTGGATTAAAATCTGAAACCAAATAAATGTGATCTGCATAATATTAACTATTTAGTTTGTTGCACTGTTATTCATACATGAACATTTAACATTTAAATTCTTTGATTTCTAATTATGATCTACTTGGCATGCTTTAATGATAAACATCACATCTTGATAACGATCACACACATAAATTGGACTGGCAATTAAGAAATAGCGAAAATACTAAAAAGATTTGCAATATTTGTTAAACGTCTGTTTCTCATAATAATTCACAAACAGCAGACATGTCACAAACATTTAGAAAAAAAATCAAAGAATGTGAACTATCATTTCAAGCAAAGAAAAAAATGAAGAAATACAAAGTTGTCAAGAAATTCAAACATTTGCATTCTATTTTCAAACATCCCAGAAAAAAATTTATACATTATTTAGTTTATTTAAAAAAAAAAAAAAAAAAAGAATTCAAAATTTCATTTTATGAATCTCTGTTGCTTGAAAAATGTTAGTCCACAAATTCTGATCTACTCAAGCACATGTATGATTGTGTCACCTGAATATGTGATATCAAACTATCTCAGACACGGATGAAGTCGTCACCCACTAAAGAATGTTAGCACTAGCCCACGTCTGACCTGTCTCCAACTTTTTAAGTAATAAGTGGAATAGAATACCCTAAATTGTTAGATATTTTCAACAAGGTTCATACAGGTAGGAATACCAACAGTTTCAAGGCTTTTCCTTGCCCTTTTCATCGGGTGAATGATTATTTTCATAACCAGAATATGCAAAATATTTAGTCTTCAGTGGTCAGGTCATTAAATAATTTTACTAAAAAGTATTTGTCATTTTGTACAAATCCTTTTCAAAGTTGATACTTAAAATAAGGGTTCTTCAACAGAGATTAGAAAATTAAGGCAATTTTCATGCCTGTATGAACCTTGCTCAAGGATGACCACTTGAAACACAGTTGATTATTCAGATTTATTATCATTTCCAAAAGGAAATCATTAAACTTGGCAAAGTTTACATTCTCAAAATTTGAGACATCTGCCAAACTATAGTATCATGCATCAAACTTTGAGGACCAATGGCCAAAACAGCAGTTTGTTTCAACACTTACGTGCACACAGAAAGGTATTACATAAATAATTTGAATTTGAATAAATTCTCCTTTAGGTTAACTTTCATTATAGCCACATATATCAATATGAAAAAAGGAGCTTTTCTAAGGGTTGAGGTTCGAAAATAGTACATACATGTCTTCAAAAGCGAATATTAGGGGAGAAAAGTCAACAGGTGATCAGTTCTACACAGGTTAAACATTCACCCGTCACAGACATGCATGCAAACAGTTCTAATCTAAACAAATAATTATTCTACTGATTTAGTGGAATAAACCATGGGTTAAGTGGCCAGGTCATTTAGCAACACAGTAGGGTAAACTCTGAGGGATGACTCCATGTGTTTGATAATTTGAAGTTCTTGTGCTCAAACACCAACCGGACAACAGCATGTTAAAACTAATCTTCAGTGTTAGCAAAGTCCCAAGATGAAGAAAACACAACCAGAAATATCAAGACTACAATGTGCATATTTTGAAATATACACTGACGTGGTTATTGAAAGTGCAAATATTCAATAAAAAATGCCTTGGTAACAAAGATCAACAAGCTTTCAAAATGCAGAAAAAGCTCACTGTTACATAACATTCGTAGAGTGAACAAAAAGTGTTGTGTTAAAGAAATGGAAAATACCAAACACAACTACAACACAATTTATTCCATAATAATAGTAAAGAATCAATTAAAAAAATTCAGAAAATTAACAAAGCAATTCATGATGCAAAGTAAAGAGTGTATTCCAAATGGTATCACTCAAAATTTAACATTATACTCAATAATAAGTCGCCTCCATGAACATCGTATCCAAATGCTCATGATGTTGATCACTGGATTGTTTGGACAAGACTCAATTATATTCAGACAGCCGCCCCATAGCTGAAATATTGCTGAATGTGGCGATGAACAACAAATCTACCAACCAAAAGCTTCCTTGGAACAGAATATTCACAGTATTCAGAATAAGTAATTCACATTAAAAAATTTGAGACATTTAAAAAAGTTCAGTCATATAACTCTCAACATCCAAATCAATGCCATGCACATACACAGCAGATCAAAAAAAAAAATTAAATTAATGTTGTCTTAACTTCCATGTAATAATTTTGACAAAAAATTCTTATTTTTTTCTTTCACTAATCTATAAAAATGAAAGTTCTAAAACAGAAAAGTAGAAAAATGTCTAGCAAAGTTAACACATTCATCTTGGGAACTTTTGCAGAGACTGAGAGAGTCAGTTATCATTTAGCACCTCCTCCATTTGCGTGTTCCTCCATAGACGCGAAGCTCTGCGCCTTCTGTATTTTGGCCCTAGTGGTACCTTGTGACTTGGTCCGTTTCAACTCAGGATGTTGTTTCTTTTGCTTTAAGCTTGTAGGACTCATACAAACACCATTAATCTACAAATTAATTAAAAACCAGACACTAGTTATTCTTGGTGGCGTTTGCTCCCATTTGGAATGAAAAGAACCAAGGAGACTGTAAAAACTAGAAACAAAGCAACTTAGTTCATCAACATGGCAAAACATGGCTAATTTTGCCAAATATGACAAACCTTTGAAAAGAAACAAATAGAATAAAAACTTCATGCAATCACAACAACACATGCTATCGCAAAATGAAAAAAAAAACAAGGCCAAAAAAGAATACTGTTAAATCTATTTGGTCAAGGATTTGCTTGAAAGGTAACTTATTCTGTTAGTCCAAGTTGTATTATCCAATATTTTCTGAATTTTTAATTTAAAATTTATAAACAAATTGTTTACAAGTTTTTTCTCAGTTTGTGAAATATAGTTATAGAAATAATAAAATTCTGGTTTGGTATTTCTACAGACAGTTAGTCTTTCTACTCATTTACGTGAAATACTCAAAAATTAAATTACATTATTTTAACAAACCAGGTTCCGGGCGATATAGTTCTTGTAATGGTGTCTGAAAGTTGGCATAGACATAAACAGTCTTCAAAGGGTTTCAAGCACATTCTTGACCACCAAATAACCAATGCAGTGTCGTAAGAAGCCAAAGCAAGAAAGAGTGGAAGCCACTTATCACTGGCCATGAGCTTCAGTGCAGTTACGAAGCTAACAATAGTGGTCATACCCTGAAAAGGCAGGAGAGGGAGAAATCACGTCAAGGTTAGCAGACAATGTGATGAGACGACAAAATCATCAGATCAAAACAGTGCAGTTATCAATCTCCTCCAGAAAACTTCTAGTGAATAAAAATTCTCAAAAAGAACAAAAAGCGAAAAACATGACAAAAATGGCTAAAAAAAAAGACAGTCACAGAGTTACCTAATTTTTTGCCTTGGAAAAGGTCTACTAAGCTTATTCGTCGGGAAAGGGGCTTTTTCCCGTTTTCCCGCAAGTCTATGACATCGGCTCTCGCCTGGTCCCTCCATCCTCTCGTCCTATCTCGTTCCACATGAAAAGCATCATCATCACAATCAGCTTCAGTGACGCGAGGTTTGGCACCAATTGAACGAATTTTTGTACTCATTTTCCGCAAGAAACCCTTCCCACTGGCATCCACTGAATCACATTCCTTCCCCTCCGCCAATGGCAAATGTTCCACACCCAAACTCGAAGTCTCATCTCCTGCCACACACATTGTGACCTGGTGCTCCTGACCTCCAGTGACTTCCTGGCAAACAGTTTCTCGGGGACTGTCACTGTCAGATTTGTTATGACTGCTACTTGAATCCTTTTCCTTCGAGCACCTTCCTTTGTAGGAATTCCGGATCCTTTTGATGAATGACTTCTTATGTCCTTGGTTGCTGGGCAAAGCACTAAGGTCAGGGTCAGAGGATGACCTTCGAACCAGTTTGCGGGTTTTGAGTAATACTTGATCATCTCGGATTTTCGTTGTGTCTGACATACACTTCTTGATCGATGGTTTTTGACTTTGCAATGGAGGGTCAAGGTCACTCGAATCAGGGTCATAAATTGGTGGTGTGACGTCACCATCATCCATACCTTCAGAAGCTGAGGTGTCACTGACAGCATTCTGTGCTGTTTCCGGTTTAATCTCCCTCTTGCCTGACTGACTGTGTGCCTTAGGTCTAAATGGGGCAAGAGTGGCCCCTGTTTTATCAGAATTTGAACTACTGTTAAACAGCGGGTCACCTGGACCAACAACAATTTCATATGGAGAAAATGGCTCATTTTGTAATGGAAACACATTAGAGTCGATTGAACACTCCGTGATGACCTTAAGGTCGCCTGAAGTTGCTCGATGTTTGGGTGGAGGGGGTCGTGGGGGAGGGGCGTTGGCCCCACCCTTAGAATCATCTTTTTTCTTTGATCTCGGTGCTGGTACTGGGGAGGTTACAAACATCGAGGGAGGCGAGGACTGAAATTAACATCACAACGAAAACACAATAAAATTAAACAAAAGACCAAAGAAAACAATGTTCATGCAAAAGAAACAATAACCAAAGCTCTGCCAATTCCACCTATGTGCTGGTAACAACTGTTCACATCACAAAAACACTGAAGAGAATTCACCATTAAGTATTCAAACTGTTAAATCAAAAGTGTTAAAACACAAACGTCTAGGAACAACATACAACTATGACACATTAAATATGAATCAAAACATTCTCTAAAATCAAAATTATCTTCATTTCACCATTTTCGACATCATTGCCTTTGCAAACATGTCAATTTGAATCCAAAATTTGTTTTGGAATTTACATTAAGCTGAAATTTTACCCATGTGCTTATTGAATTTTCAAATCTAAAGAGTCAAATTTAAGCACCCAGAAATGATAGCTGAGATAATAATTTTAAAGTTGTTATATGAAACAGTTCAAACAGCACAAGGCTGAAGAGGCAGTTAGCTCTGCCTCCAAAATAATAAAAAGCTACCAGCTACCTGTATTGGCATAGAAAGATTATAACTAAAACTAAGAAATTAAAATCAGCTTTACACTAAGAATCACAACATAGTCAGTGCAGAAGCATGAAATAACTACTAATAGATTCAACAATAAAAACTCATCATAGAAAATAACCAAAGTCTGGCAAATTAAGAATTCAAATACTGTCATTAGTAGCAACATGTCTAAACTATTTCATAAAATATACAATATTTCTATACATGTTCCACCCAAGGAATTATTATGATAAATGTAAATATATCAAAAGCTGCATATCATTATCAACCAAACACAATAATTTCAGACAAAATTCAAAATGCGACTTGAATGTCCTTGACATGTAGTTCAGAATCATGCTTTTAAAACAACATTATTGCTACTGTAATGCTTCTTGTATTTTATATGATCAAGCCAATTGTTGTACATGTGCTACCAAAGCCTGTTAGTTCTTGAGTATCTAAGCAAGCAGCTTTGGTAATGTTAATCCAGTTTAGTGTTAATACTGATGTAAAAGTTCAAAATGTTATTTTATCCAGGTTGATACTATCGGATGACACACCTGATCTGTCGTCGGTGATTTTGATTCCTCTGAATTCTGACCAACACCTTCAGCATTCTGTGGTTTCTTTCCTCGTGGAGATCGTGGTGCCCTCTGGTAGGGGTCCATAGAACCTGGAGAAAACATCCCATCATCATCAGCCTTATGTTGTCAGTCCTGAGTTCATTACAACTAGCTACTTCGGTCAAATACAGCGTTAAACACTATCATGGCAATTGGTGATGTCTCACTAACAATGTCTAATAAAGTCGGAAATACACAATCTATCAAGTTTATCTTCACAAGTGCATCTCTGCAGTAAATGATAAATTACAACTGTTATTATTAGAATAATATTTAGTCAAACTGTTTGGTCTCTTAATGCACACAATGAAAATGCATTATTAAATTGAAATCAGAATCAGTATGTTTTTTGGCTCAAGTTCATCTCCAACCACTACAACAGAGATTTAAACCTGTACAATGATCTTGTTGGATTGCTTATCTCCAGAATGTATCCCATAAACAGACGATTAAAAATCCAAGAACAACTTCGTTTGATTTTTGGGCCACTTTGCAAACATTTCAACAAATTTGATTATGCGTTTTCAAAGTGTAACAGTACATCTATATGAAAATAGTGCTAATCAACAATAATTTATGAAAGTGAACCAAAGTAAACACTTAAAAAACACATGCTTAGAATATACAGTGTGCTCCCATTATCTCGAAGTTTGGAGAGATGTTTCACATGACAATATGAACAATGGTATGCCTTTAACACCTAGTCAGCAATACCAGGGCAAAATAACAGCAGGCTATAAATAAAATAACCGTTTTCGAAACCACTGTCATCAATCAGATCATCCTTGGATGAGTAATCAAGTATATTGTTTTACGCTGCTTTTAGCGATAAAACCCAGGGCTTCAGCTTGATAAGCAAATGCTTTAACCACTTGGCCACCATACTGCAACAACAACTATCAAGATTGCACATGTCAGCAAACGAATTCACAATTCTAAGCCAAAGGCCAGTTTGACAAACAGATCACAATGCTATGACTGCTGGATGTTAAATTATAGGAGTTAATAGCAGTCTGAGGACAGTGATCAGTTCATGAAACACAAAACTTTAAAGATGAACCTGCTTTGGGTTGCCCTACATTTTTTTTCTTCAGAAATATTCAGATATTCCACATGAAAACTTATTAAAACACTGGGCAAGACAGTGGACACCACAAATAGTCTTCACACACTGTACCCTTGTAAGGGATCAAACATGGGTTTTTGGTGTGATGTGCTCTACTGCCCCTAGAGTACGGAAGTTAAGACAATATTCGCACAGTTATTACTTTGTGAAATAGGAAAGATGAGATTGTTGTGGGTTTTTATTCTGAAATATTTTGCATTTTGCCCACAAAAGTCTTATCAGAACATGGGTCACCTAAAATCCACTTCGAGATAACAGGGCATCTGCCAAAATAAATGCTAATATAGATATTGATTATGATAAAGAGCTGTCAAGATGAGGTGTTAAAATATCCCTAACCTTGGAGTGTGTGAAAGTAGGGAACTGGCTTGTGAGAGGGGTAGAGGCGGAAGGGAGGTACTGACAGACAGTTGGATAGACAGATGGACACCAGACTGGACATACATACAGAAGGGTCAAGCAAGCGATTAGTTCTAGGCATACGACCTGGGGAGGAAACATGAAACGATTCAGGATCAACCGAATCTTCAAGGCTACAGCTATATACAGAATTGGCATCTAATTTCATTGATATTCATCTTAACAATTGTTCTTCATTCTTCACACATTGTACCCATGGGAATCAAACCCGGGTCTTTGGCATGAGGAGCGAAAACTTTAACCACTAGGCTACCCTACCATCCCCCAAGATAGAGGAAATCCTAGTTATTTCTTACAGCAGTTCACTCATTAGTGTTCAGAATTAAGGGGTTCATGTCATTGACCTATGTAAGATTCATATAGTACAGGAGCAAACACTGATGACCTGCCTTAGATTACCAGGATCTGGAGCTGTACCAAACTCAAGTGAACAAAACCCTTGACAGTTCAGCAAACCAGATGTCTCTGCATCCACGGTAGCTTACCTTTCTTGGGTCTGCATCAACAAGCATTTGCAATGCTATGACAGGTCGTAACTTTACAAACGCTATGTGGATCGGGACCCAGGATGGACTAAGATGGAAACTGTCCTGACCCTAATCTGATCCACCGCTCGAACCGCTGACCCACTGGTTCGAGTCGACAAAAAGTCTGGATCTCTAATTCCTCCTTATCTGGCAGCAAACTATTTGAGGGGTAAGTTCAAAGAAACATCCCGATAATATTCGGATACGAAACTCTAAATGATTTAGCACAAGCTTGTTTTAGTGAATAGCATGTTCTGTTCTACTTTGTAAGTTCAAATGAGTGAGTTTAGTTTTACACTGCTTTTAGCAATATTCCAGAAATATCACAGTTGGGAAATGGGTTTCACACATTGTACCCATGTGGGGAATCAAACCTGGATCCTGAGCGTGACAAGCAAATGCTTCAATAATCAAGTCAGATGTTCACTAAGCACAAAGTTGAGCACTAAACTGAATAAATTACCATTACATATGCCAAGAACAATATTTCAGCCAAATCGCAACAGAGTAATTTGTGTCAAGAAAACCAAAAATAATATGTGTCAATTTGACAAAGAGCATGGTCTGGTGCAGACAAACCAGGTGTATAGATAAACCAGATTCAAATCCAAGACATGGCTGAAGGATGCATATGTTGTCCACAAACCCCAAAATGGGTCAGCAGCCTATCAAGATCTACAAGACATATACTAGAAGTAGGCAGGGTTAAGTGAGTAGGTCTCACAATGGGGGTTTGGATAGGATCACACAGCATCAGTTTCAATCAATGCTGATCTTTACAACAGAAACAATTACACAAGAGAATGTAGAGACATGTTAGCACTCTGGTGTGTTAGTTGACAGATAAATTGGGGTTGAGAACCATCACAAACTGAAAGATGAAAGGATGTGAGTATCATTTGAAAATATGAATACGATGACAGCTCTTAACCTTGACAGTACAATACTGTTACAGACTATGAATAAATTATACACACTGACACTGACATTTCCATAAAAATGGTGCATTGACAGCTTGGATCTCATCACAACAGAATTGTAATCCACAACTTTTAATAATATAAATTCCTATTGGTGCAAATGACATTAATTACAAAATCAATAACACTATTGTACATTCTTAATATAATGGATATATTTAATAAGTGGGACAAAAATGATTTCCTCTATGTAACTACTCAAGCTCATTTTGTTAAATATTTGAAAGAATACCTATCTTACTGGCCTACATTTCAGACTGCGAATTTTCAGAGTTTCAAAATGGCAGTGCTTATTGTTTCATGATCAAAGACATATCTGTTATCAAGGTCAGATGGGACACATGACTAGATATAAAGGTCAGAACTGAGACTAGGTCAGATATAACGCCAGGGTCAAATATCAGATCAATGTCAGATCTGACATCAAGGTCTGGACTTGAAATTAAGGTCAAATATCAGATCGATGTGAGACAAGATATCAAGGTCACACCTGATGTCAAGGTCAGACTTATATCAAGGTAAAGACCTGTCATCATACCATGCAATAGCTCATGCTGAATAATTTGGCAATGATGAATACTGTCAATATATTATAATGCCACTACTCCCAACAACTACCCAAAAACAGGTCCCAAACCATGACCTTGACCTTCCTCCATGGAGGACTCACCATAGAGATCAGGAGTGCCCAGGTTCAGGAGACATGTCCTCTGCATAAAGTCGATGATGGCCAGGCCAGACTCATTCCCAAAGGCCATCCTGAAGAAAAATCATGAATGACTGAATTGTCCTTTCTATTCTTTGTACATCCTGGACAAGACAAGTATAGATTTCCTTTAATCTCAGTAGTATTAGTAATGGTGGTTCTGGGCCATATCTTGTATCTCCTATTACTATATACAGTAATATTCGTTTATAACGAATTCAAAGTGACTGTTGTTTTCACTTCGTTGTAAGCAAAGTTCGTTCTAAGCAATTCGGGAATGTTCGTGAATATTCGGAAATTACCAAGAATCGTCACCACGTCACTGGTTTCAGACAAGATCATGTTCACACAGAAAAAAAATAAGACAAAACCAACGAAGATATAATTGTCATGGATCATTCATTTCATCATCGATCATGTATTTTATAATGCATCTTTAACAAAATCGACAATTTTAGTTTGAACACGAGCAGACATATGAATAGATTCCAGAGCTTGCTTTGTGATGATCGCCTCCTTGTCTTTAAGTATGGTGCTTAATGTGGACTTGGGAATTTTTAAATTCTGCTGCAATGTCAGTCTTGGATGTACTGCCTGCATCTACAGCTGGGATGGAGGGGAGAGAGAGACAGGAACAGAGGAAGATGAGTCTGACCGATACATGTAATAACAATCACTGGATTGTCTGCTTCACACTTATTTACACACAGCCTACCATCAAACTGAACTATTCCTGAGCGCTGCATTAAACAACTAGTAAACATTGTTCACTGGGACATGGATTTCACAGATTTCGACTTCTTAAGCTAAACCTGCCCCCTTCTTTGATTTGCTTTACAGATCACAACAAATATGCCAAAATATTGGAGACAAATACAACAAGGTGTTTGATCTTGTTGAGGACGATCAGTAAAACACAATTCAACATATATAGTATATGTTGTCTTTAAGTAACAAAATCTGTTTAGAAAAGGTACACGCTTCATTTTTTAAACATTTCCTAAAGCTTGGAAAATTTGCCTCTAATAAGGCTATCTTGGGTGAAACTGGGCACTGTAATATATTTGTGTCAAGTAGAATAAGAGTAATAAAATATTGGCTTAAATTATTGAGAATGGAATCATTTAGATACCCAAGGCAAAGTTATATTTTCTTAAAAATGCAGGATGATAATGGCAAGCGAAATTGGACATCAGAGGTTAGACAATTACTTTTTTCAACTGGCTTCTCTTATGTGTGGATATCGCAGGATGTTGGAAATGAACAGAATTTTCTATGTATGTTTAAGCAACGCCTTGAAGAAATTTTTCGACAAGAATGGTTGATGTCACTTAATGACTCGAATTTTTTAGAATTTTATTCCTCCCATAAAACTTTGTTAGAGCCTGAATTTTATATCACACACTTGCAAGATAAAGGTCTGATGAGGGCGTTTTGTAAATTACAAATAGGTTTCCATGATCTGAGAGTTAATCATGTACGTAAATCCAAAAGAGACTTGCCAGATCTAAGTGTATCCATTTGTAGACACTGTAATCTAGGGTATATTGAAAATGAATTTCATACATTGTTTGTGTGCACAATGTACTCCGACTTAAGAGCCAAATATCTGCCATTTATTTCATTGCCTGTTACAGATAAGCACACACTGTCCAATCTTATCAATGCTAGAAATACTGATGTTATTAAAGCAACCGCATTGTACTTAAAACATGTATTCAAAGCAAGAACTGTAAATCATAACACGTGACCTGCATAAAATGTACCTGTATTTGTACTGTAGGCCTCAAGGCCCTAAATACTGAATAAACAGAATTGAAATTGAATTGAAAATCATCTATGTCATAATGTTATCACATTATATCCTAACTTCTTCATGAAGACATCATTTCAAAAAGAAGAAATAATGAAAAAACACTTGTTTTCTTCAAACAGAAAACAGGGACTTTGGACCCATGAAGATTCGTGTCAGAACTGGTCTTCCGCAACCCACGCCAAAAGTAAAACCAATCAATTACAAGAGGTTGTCATCATTACACTTGGCAATAAAGAATTTAAAAACATTACACAGTGAATATCATAATAAGTTTCCATTTTAGTTATCCGTGAATTCAAAAGTCAAATAAACAGTAAAATTTGTCTGTATGCATGTGGCAATATGCAACATTGGGCAATGATGTCAGTCATGTTGCTATCGGTGCATGTGTCCTCAGGGCTGGTCCACTCAGTATCTGGTACATGCCTAACGGGATCAAAAGAAGGCATGTCTTTTGCCGCCCTTGCCCACCTTGAGGTGTTAGCACAGTGCTGGAGGGTGGCGTGCTATGGTATAAGTGTGAACCAACTGTCCCCAGGCAGTACACAATTAAATCCAAACAGTCTCTGAACAGAGCCTTAAGCAGCTGAAATGGTCATGAGTACTGTGAACTTACAAGCCGTATGTGGAGTTGACGAGGATGCTCGTGATGTTGCCCGGGGGTTCGCCGTCCACCCACGTCAGCACACAGACCAGGTCAGGCTGATAGCCTGCACTCCATTTCCTACTGCCGGTCTTCACCTTCACAGATGTTGTGTGGTCTGACTGCTGGAACAGAGGACTCCATGTAATACACTGAGGAAGTCTCTACATCTAGTGGCATGTGTTGAAGTATATGTGTTCTTACTAGACTGTGCTTCAGATATCTTTATGGTATTACTAATAGGGAGACATGTGAAGATCTGGGGCAGAATGGGCCTCAAGCAACCCATGCTTGCCATTAAAGGTGACTATGCTTGTCGTAAGACGTAACTAACTGACCTGTATGCAATCTCTCACTTGTAAGTACATTTTCATCTACACAGTGTTGCAGTGGATTTCATTTCAGCCAATCAATCAAGATAATGATATTTTACTTGTGAGTGGGCTATTCGATAGTTTCTACTTACAGTTTCAAACTTCAAATAAACTTGGATTTCATTTCACATCAAAATGTAGCTAATAAATTTCAAAATAATAATAAAGTACAGTTCTGTCACTTTGTTATTTATCATTCTTGATTATGTCATTAAATCAGGGCAAGAAAGAAATTAGTCAGGACAAGTTACTTTCTTAAAGTCACTTGCCCTGTGGTAAGTGGCTTCTTAAAAAGAAAATTGAACCCCTGTGTTTTATACGATCACAAGTACTCATGCATGGATGCAAAAGTGAAATAACATTGAATAATTTCCTTTAAAAAAAAAACATCAATCAGAATGAAACTATGTAGAAAAAAAAACATCAGTCAGAATGCTCAAGATTGGATGCAATCTGGCAGTAGCCCATTAGCCTAACTCAGTCTCTCTTGTGTTAGGGTTGTGTTAACGTATAATATCAGGAATATATATTATAACATGTATCAATGACATCTCTTTCAGTCATAGCGAATCTTTCAGATTAATTTTCAGTCCCATATTTGTGACAGTGACTGCAAAGTTAAGGATAATGAAAACAATTATATTTCACACAAATATGTTGGCATAAACCAGCTTCAAACAGTCAATCATATATACTACCAATCTGATCAAACGTTTACATTCACTAGTGTAAATGTAACCACCAAACAACTGTTCTAAAGATTTTTCCATACTTCTTAAAAGTACTGTTAACACATGAACTGATAACACTGAAAAGATTATTGTCACAAGTTCAATAAATGATAAAAACCAGTGAAAATTGGTCAATTCTTAACAAAACTTTACACCGACACACAGCTGTTCATATGCACAAATTCAGCACATGCTTTTCAGCAATTTAATGCACAATCCTTGTGCAGTTCATCTGTATAAGCTTTGCAGTTGCTTCACCCAAGATAGTGAAGAAATTCCTCTCTCCACACACACACACACAGACACAGACACACACAGAGACAGACACGCACGCACGCACGCACGCACGCACGCACGCACGCACGCACGCACGCACGCACGCACGCACAAAACATAAAGTGATTGCTTTAAGTGAGTCTAAACTTTTGATGGGTAGTATACGTTTTTCATGTCAGGACTGACAAAATTTTAATACTTGAAAGCTCAGCAGATATGAATTTCTACAGAATCGCCGGTCATCCTAAGCACCCACCTTGGCACTGTCGGAGGTATTACTGGAGTAGGACCCCATGCTACCACTGGTCTGCGTCACCAGGCCCAAACTCGGCTTGGGGTAGTCATACTCAGGAGAATCAAGGTCATCATAGATTTCATATACAATAGACGTCTCTAAAAACTGAAAAAATAATAAGCAGCAAGTGAGTGCATTGCATTCAACACATATCTGAACATGGTATCTGCAAAACCACTGCGTGTCACGATGTGTGGGAGAAAGACTACAAGTGATGCAGGTTTACTTTATATAGATTACTTTTCTGCAAGGTACAAATGATTCCATATGATCTCTATGGAGATGTTGCTCAGGCATTTGCCCGAATTGAAAAGCTGGTTGGCAGTGATAAAAATATTTTCATTTGTTTGTGGAAAATATCCAAATATAAATATGTTGTATTAATGCTGGAGAAAAAGTGACTGATGCTGGTGGCCAGGAAATAAATAGTACGTAGCAATGCTGGGTACAGCTGGAAAATATTACATTGTTCCAAAAACAGACAATCTCCCCAATCTCCTAAAAAAATAAAATGGATGCTCCCTTAGGGACAAGAGTGAGTTGAGATCAGCAAAATTTCAGCCATATCATGACGACTTAGTGACAAGAGAGACGTAGATTATCACATCTCTTTTGAAATGTAATCATTGTTGAAATGGGTCCACAGTTGTCATAATTTCAGAATGGAGAGGCATTACCCATATTATCTGAAATGGGGACATCATAGAACCCATATTGCAAAGACAGGAGTGACTGTGTTTTGTTTTATGCTGCTGCTAGCAACATTCCAGCAACATCAAATATGTTTCATACATTGTAGACATCAGGGGAAACGAACCTGGGTCTTTGTCATGATGAGCAAACACCTTAACCACTAGGCTAACCCATCACTTACCCTTCCCCTATCATGGCTAGAGTGAGTGAGTTTAGTTTTACGCCGCTTTTAGCAATAATCCAGCAATATCACAGCGGGGGACACCAGAAAATGGGTTTCACACATTTTGCCCATGTGAGGAACTGAACCCAGGTCTTTGGTGTGACGAGCGAAAGCTTCAACCATTAGGCTACCCCATCACCCCTTATCATGGCTGGAGACACCATAAAGCACTGTGAAGCTATTCCGAGAATTTGTCTGAGTGACCGAGTGAGTATGGTCATACATCACTTTTAACAATATTTCAGCAATGTCGCAGCAATCAACAACAGAAATGGGCTTCACACATTGTACCCACGTGGGGAATTGAACCCAGGTCTGGCTGGAAACACCTTAACCACTAGGCTACCCCATCGTCCTTAATCAAGGTTGGAGAACCCATAGAGCACTGTGAAGCTGCTCTGACAAATCACTGGGCTGGGAAATCTTCTTGTGACTGAACTTACAGGGATATCAAGGTTAGCCTCTTGTTTGCTGAACTTGAAGAGCATGCAATGACTTGCCCCAGCTACACACAGCAGACGACTCTCACTACACATGTAGATCATCTGGATTGCAAAAGGGTCATCATCTTGACTTTCCGGCGTCTTTTTTGGTTTTTCGAAGATTTTGGCAGTTTTTAGCTTGTACAACACTTGCAATGTCACTGAAATGGCGAAAATGAATTATGCAATTACTTTAAATGCATTTGATAGTTATTTTGTTGCCTTCATTGTTGCCCGCCACAGCTATATTCCAGCTATATGATGGCGGTCTGTAAATAATGCTGTCTTTACTGGACATTCCAGAGATTGATATCATGAGCATTGATCTATGAAAGAGTAATTATATTTATCAACACACTCTGAGTATCTTTGCCTGGGCATTCAGTCACCTCTAAATGACCAGTTCTAACCCATTTCAAGACGCATTTCAATCCAGAAGTCAGGAATCATTTGTCTCACTGGTTTCAGTTCCAACACAAACGGTGATGTACTGGACCACCGCTTTACAATTTTTCATCAATATCACATCAAGGGACACCAGAAAAGTGCTTCAAACATTGTACCCATTTTGAGAAGCGAACCTGTGTCTTCGGCTTGGCAAGCAAACGCTTTAACAACTTGGCTACTCCACCACCCTGAGCATCAAATGGAAACATTCAGTCAAAAACTGGGTTTTCCAAAACTAATGAGAGAGTGACTGATTGAAATTGGTTTAGGCTGACAGCAAACTCTGGCATTTCAGCGGTCATAATGAGAGCATGAGGAAATTATAGTGGCCTGCAATTTGCCTGATAACTTGCAGTGTGTTTTATGATAATTGTTTCCATTTTAGCAGATTGCTGTTTGACTCACCAGCAGAAGCATCCCAGAACTTGAGAGATCCATCAGCATGTCTGCAGCAAACAAAAACACAATAATAGTCAGTGAGTGAGTTTAGTTTTATGCCGCAATATTCCAGCTATATGACTGTGGTCTGTACATAACTGTGTCTGGGCCAGACAATCTAGTGGTCAAAATCATGAGCATCAATCTCCACAGCTGGGAACCAATGACATATATATTAATCAAGTCAGCGAGCCTGACAATCTGAATCCAGTTAGTCGTCTCTTACAAGAAGCATGGGTTACATACATTCTAGCCCGAACCTTAACAGATGAACAAAATAATAATTTCAACAGCAATTACTGAACAGGTGCTTGCTATTTCACATCACTGCAACAATATTAATGCGATAAAAAAATATGAGTGAGGGAGTTTTATGCAACTGTTAGCAATATTCCAGTAACATCATGGCAGAGGACACCAGAAATTGGCTCCACACATTGTACCGATGTGGGGAATGAAACCCTTTTCATTGGCATGACAAGCAAATGCTTTAACCACTAGGCTACCCTTTACCCCCTCCACATATTTAAACCAGTGGTTGATAGTGTGAGCATTGAACCTTGTCGTCCAATAACTAGATCAATCTTGTTTATAAATTGGTGTTATGACTTTGGTCTTTTGGTGGACCAAACATGACATGACTTTCGTTTACCCATTTAACAAGATTCTTAAGAAACAATTTTTTTTTTATAAAAAACATGATTGGTATAATGAACATTGATCCTCATCACAATTAACTAGGTCAGTCTTATTCCTCAATTACAGTTATCAATTGGTCTTTTGGTTGGCAAAAATATCTTCCAATTTAACAAAGTCATTATCAATCATAATTTGTTTCTAAAACAAAACTAAAGTTTTCATGAGTCAACCTGCTCTTATGAAAGTGAAAGAGCTCATTTCATCCACAGAAGCCATTTCGATGTTTTATCTACTCTCCTCAATCATCAAATCAACATCAGGAATTGATTTTCCAAAGAAACAATCATTCTTAAGAAGAATCAAGACACAGCTGTTTCATTCGATTAACACATACAGGGTTCGCCTCGATTAAACACCAATACCTACATCCCACAGGATGAACACGTCCTACAGGCCCTGGAATTCATGGTTTAAAGAAAATACTTCATTAAAAATTAATTACTAAAAATTCATTACAACACACTTTGTAAAGCTTAAGCAATTCCCACATGCATCCATCAGAAACAATTAACACCTTTGGCCATTTCTTGACTGCATGGTTCCACACTATATTGTCTAGAGGTTATGGATAACTTCGGAACAAAACAGCTGTAAGCATGAGCTTTTTCAGTATATTGCTCAAGGTAAAGGCCCAGTGATCAGATTGTATTAAATACTTTCATCAGAATCTTTTGTTGACTCATTCTCTTTAGCTGGAAGTGCTGGGGTTTACATGGAAATATTCAAGGTAGAATTGATGGTTGCTGTGTTTGGAACTGAACCCAGATTCATGTGTGCCATGAGCTAACACACTCAAGAGTAAAAACTAAAGTCCTACCTAGATGGTTTTCAGGTGACTTTAATTTCATGCCTAACATGACAAGAGAAACTAATTTCGTATTACATTGTTGTTCTTATATAGTCGATACTTATGTCAAATTTAACTTATTTAATGGACTGTGATTGACAGTTAACATGGCTGTATGGTATAAGAGATTAAGGAGTATTAGACTTCATGATCTGCACAAACCTTCAGTAATTTATGTACAAATAGGCATAAAAACGATCAGCTATCTAAAGATAACAATCAACTATCTAACAATCAAAATCAGCCATCCAACCTTCATGGAAATACTATCAGGGCCTTGTGACGACAGCATTAGGAATGCTGTACATCTATGTTTAAGAAAGGGAGGTAGTAACAAAATCACTTGGGGAATGGGGTCCAGAACACTAAAATATTGAAATTAAATGCATAATTTCCATTCTGTATGAATTCTTGAAAATCAACACTCACCCTGTGATGATGATTTCTGGATAACTGCAAGCCAGTGTAGGCCACTCCCCTCCCTGTACTGGCCAGCCCTGCTGAAACATCACCATTACAGACACTGTCACCACCAGGCCTAACAAATGACACAGATGTTTGATAGGTCTATCTCTGTAATTACCAGACCTCAAACATAATAGTGATGTCTGGGGATATATATCTGTCACTAACATGCTTCAGACATAACACAGGTGTCTGGTAGGTCTGTCTATATCAACAACACACCTCAGACAAGACACTGATGTCTGGGCGCTATATACTTCTGTAACCAGGCCTCAGACATGACACAGATGTCTGGGCTCTATATACCTCTGTAACCAGGCCTCAGACATGACACAGATGTTTGGGCTCTATATACCTCTGTTACCAGGCCTCAGACATGACACAGATGTCTGGGCGCTATACACCTCTGTAACCAGGCCTCAGACATGACACAGATGTCTGGGTTCTATATACCTCTGTAACCAGGTCTCAGACATGACACAGATGTCTGAGCTCTATATACTTCTGTAACCAGGGCTCAGACATGACACAGATGTCTGAGCTCTATATACCTCTGTAACCAGGGCTCAGACATGACACAGATGCCTGGGCGCTCTGTCTCTGTCTTATTGGTGACAGAAACAGACATGACACATTATCTTATCTCACACGCAAATGTCATTTCCTGATGGGCAGAGCTCTCTTCTACTATGCTAAATGTACACAGCTTACAAGCAACATTTTTATGAACCCTGCAGGGAATGCCAAAGTCATTTTGTACTTTATGGTATTAATTCGTTTTTTCTGATAACATCACACATGGTGTACAAAAATTACCGATATTTTGCAAATGCAAATCGATTGAAGGGAGATAATCCTAAACCTTTTTTGTTGTTGTCTGCAAAGTCTAGAGAGTACCCCTGCTGCAAGCAAATCCAAATTAACATTGAGGTGTTTGGTAAAATAAATACGTTGTTGGGTTGATGTAGTAGGGCCAGTGTCAGTAACAGACATGATACAAATTTCTGTTAGATTCAATAAACAGACCACCTAGATGGACTATTTCAATAAAAATTCAATGCTTGCATTCTGAGCTAAAAACCTAGCCAGACCATCAGTTTTCTACCCACCTTTTCTGTAAAGCCAGTTTTCTTCTGTTTTGAGCCGACAGAGTAGAACGCAGGTATGAGGTCTGGTGGGCAGTCAGCATAATACTGACAGGCCGTCACAGGAGACTCATGCAGGTCCATTGGATATGGGTTCTCAAAACATGGGTATCTACAACACAGTACAGTGTAACACATTGACTGAGTGAGTTTAGTTTTACACCGCACTGAGCAATTTTCCAGATATATGGCAGCAGTCTGTAAATAAATGAGTCTGGCCCTGACAATCAACAGCATGAGCATCGATCTGCCCATCTGGGAACTGATGACATGTGTTAACCAAGTCTACGAGTCTGACCACCTGATTCAGTTAGTAGCTTCTTACGATAAGGATGGGTTACAGAAGGCCTGATCTGGTGGTCAGGCTCACACGTCATCACCATCACAATTGCATTGATGAATGCTCATGTGGTTGATCACTGAATTGTCTGGTCCAGACTTGATTATTACAGACTGCCGCAATATAGTTGGAATATTGCTCACCCACTTAAAGCCTCTTGTACTTTGGTAGTACTTCTAATGTATGTACTTAATCATGATGTAGTTACCAAACAAATAGTCTTACTACGAAGACCATCAGAAAATTTATCAGATCTGGACTAGAGCACACTGGTACATGTGGTTTATTGTCACAGTTCACACATATGTACATGTTACTGCATGGTAGGTAAGGGAGTAGGTTAATTTTTTCTTGGAATGATTTCAGTCATATTTGCAGACATGAGCTCTCACACTTGAGTGAGTAAGTGAGTTTGAGCAAGTGAGCATCAGTTAACTTCACGGCAGGGGAGACCAGTACCTGGTTTCACACATTGTGCCTACACAGGACTTATATAAAATGTTTTTAGACTGCTTTATGCCACTATCCATTAGATAATACAGTCAACTATTAGGTCTTACCCAGGTGACGTAAGATCCACAACAACAAGATCATTTTGCAGCAGCACAACAATAGCATAGGGGTCTTGGAAATCTGAAACAAACATATACATTATTTATCAACATTAAGTTAAAAAATATACTGAACAGGAAAAGAAATGCAACTCTGTTTCTTTGTCAAGTTATTAAGTAGAAGACATAAATGAAGACATAAACACGAACACAAACACTGGCATTTCTTTTGCTGTTTAGTATTATACATAATTTCAATAGAAAAGAATAATACTTTATGGATAAAAACTTCCTTATTTCTGTGATGCAACATTGGCCTTTGTTACTGTATTATTGCCTTGCCCATTGTTGTTATTGTTAATCGTTTTGATGCATTCCTTTATGTTGTCCTATTAAATCCCTGTTATATGCATCAAAGCCAGTTCTGTGCTGTGTTGCTTTACTCTTGCTTGAAAATGGTATAAGAAACTATACCGAATCGTTGCATCATACAAATAAAAATGTTGTTATCCATAAAGTAATATACATTTCTATTATCCATCAACTTCTAAAAATGCCAATTAAACAGATCGTACATAATTTCAAGTCATGAACATTAGTTTGACAGTCAGTGGTTCCTGGATTTACACTGGTTTCATGATATTTTCAGATAAATTCTGGATGAAATCCACAGAGGACATGGCAACATATAATCCTAAGCAAGCAATATTCCAGATCATATCACAGCAAGTCCCTTCATCCCCTCAGTAGACTAGCGAGGAATAATAGGGTCCTAATTTTCACAATTCCCTGCTGGAGAAATAATAGGGACACTGAGGACCTATTCTTCAAATTAATTCCTTTTATCGTTTCAGAAGACAAGTAAGGATTGATAGGGACATATTCTTCAAATGACGTCCCTTCATCCCTTACAGGAGAGAACCAAGGAGTGCTAGGGGCATATTCCCTTACAAGAATTCCCTTCAAGAGAAAAGTAAGGAACATCTATTCTTCAAATTGATTCCCCTTCTCCCTTATGGAAACAAAAGAGGAGTGACAGGGACCTCTTCTTCAAAAGAAATAGCTTCATCCTTTCTGGAGAAAAGCATGGAGTGCCAGAGACCTATTCCTTACAAGAGTTCACTTTCTGGAGAATGGTAAGGAACACTTTGAACCTATTCAGTTCGGAATGTCCACAATGTAAAGACTGCAACCCTCACCATTTGACCATGGAGTCTCACAAAGCACCACAAAGTCCACCACATTGTGCTCCATCTCTAACACAGTGGTGCTCCTTCCATTCATCACTGTAATACTTGGAGTCCGGCCAGCTCGGTCGTATGACATTCCACCTGAGAAGATCACGAGTGGCTCACTGAAACACAAATCAGGGCAGTTATTTCACCTGTACAAGTGAAATACTCAGGTGCCTTACAAGCACTTCATGTCTGTGCACCAACTGTTTGAAAGATCCTCGAGAAAGTAAGTGAGTGCAATTAATTTTGTACAATCTTAGCAATGTTCCAGTGGGTGACACCAGAAATGGGCTTCAGACACTGTACCAATGTGGGGAATCAAAATTGGGTCCTTATCGTGATGAGAGAATGCTTTTACCATCAGGCTATCCCACACTCTCCATCATGACGGAAAGTGATTTTGACTTTTTACTGCCACCATAAGGCTAGAATATTGCTGATTGTGGCACTTAACAACAAAGTAACAAACAAAACAATTTATGGTTTTCTCAGAAGGACCATCACTACAATAAAAATGAAATACTTATTCAATGTTTTTATTTATTCCTTGCAAATAGCACTTCTAACTCACACTGTGATGGGACAGAATTGTCTCCAATACTGAATATCAACTTTCATTACAATACATAATTAGATAGAAATGTTGGATAAAAAGCAAACACAAAATCCATGTAAATGTTGAAAAACATAAACACGTCTCCCAAATACACGTTGGGCAGTTTTACAAAATTATTTCATCAAATACACATGTATTAAATTCTCTACGTTAATACACAAATATCTTAAACGTTCACGTCTATGTCCAATATTAACCCCAAAATACAGAAGTGTCTCCAAACTACGAGCTCGGCACTTTTACCAAATCACTTCATCACCTAGGCATCCATTAAACTCGCCATGTTGATACACTGAACATTAAGAGCACCATTACATTTTTGATGAACTGTGAAATAATTCCTTTCCTCTTCCAGCTATCCTCCTGAGTGGACTGACTTTCTGAAACCTGGCCAGCTAACAAGAAGAACTCTATTAAGTCTGTGAAAGCAATAACCTACGACTGACAACCAGCTTACCCATTTCGGATTGACTTCCAGGCGACCTTGGTTATAGGTTTGCACGGGTCTGGTTTGCCATCTTTGCCAATTTTGGCTGAAACAAAAGGCATAATTAAAACATACTTAGGTTCAGCTTGACCCTAAGGTCAAGGTCCTGCCCACACTGAAGCAATGGGAATTTGAGTGAATTATGTCAGCTGTACTGTCTATTCAACATCTAGAGTCAATAAGCAGGCAACTTTGTTTGAAAGACATCTCTGTTCACAGTGCGGTAAATGGGTACCCAATGTGATGAGTGAGAGAGTGAGTTTAGATTTAAGTGGACCAATCTAGTGATAAACATCATGAGCATCAATCTACACAAATGGGATACAATGAAATTGTGTCAGCCAAGTCAGAGAGCCTGACCACCCAATCATGTTATCGCCTCTTACTGTTACTGAAGACAATTCTAACTCGGACCTTCACAGGAACAGTAGGATGAGATAGCAATGTGACTTCTACTTTAAACCGATAGGTATGCAGAATAACAACATATCTATCATCTTCACTGAAGAGCTGGACAAAGTTCATGTTAAACAACAGGAATCAGTTGGGATGGTCTCATCCCTTAGGGTCCCTGATGTGTGAGCTTACCATGGAGAACACACCACTCATGTTTTTGGCAGGCATATCAAACATGATCTGGCTCAGATTGTTTTGTTCCCCAGGGCTAGATATGTAAGCGTAACAACAGGGAACATGGTGTTAATGGATTTGGGCACTGATATCAAGCTGGATTTGGTTAATATTGTGTTGGTCCCTTAGTGCCCTAATGTGTGAGCTTACTGTGGGTGAACATGCTGTTCATCGGTTTGGGCACTGATATCAAGCAGGATTTGGTTAATATTGTGTTGGTCCCTTAGTGCCCTAATGTGTGAGCTAACCATGGGGGAACATGCTGTTCATTGGTTTGGGCACTGATATCAAGCAGGATTTGGTTAATATTGTGTTGGTCCCTTAGTGCCCTAATGTGTGAGCTTACCATGGGGGAACATGCTGTTCATGGGTTTGGGCGTCGGCTTGAGCCCCCATGTTGTCAGGCTGCCGTCAGAGTGACTGCACATGAACTGCTTCCCTTCATGATGCCAGGCAATGGAACGGAGAGCCTGCAAGAAACCCGCACCAAAGAGATAGACTTCAGAAACGGTGAGATCCAGCATCATCTATTATGCATATTCTTCAAGAACTCTCTCCTCCATTCACCCATTCTACAAAGCATTTATTTATGTAAACTTCATGAATTCTTGCATACATTTCAGATAAAGAGACATTTCTTCCATAAAATATAAATTCTCCAGCCATATAGGAATTTACCATATGGATCATAGGTTCACACAATTTTAAACTCAATCGTGTCAAAAAAACAAGCATTTATGGTAAGATGGAAAAAGACAAATCATTAATGGGTTTCTAAGATATCAATATAGTAACAGCTGTTCTCAACAATAATTGCAAATGTCAATTATGCATGTACTTTAACAGCCTCAAAGAGATGGTAGCACCAAAAACACATTTTTCTTTCAGTTACTATGAACCAACTAGTTACTTGTTGGCAGGGTTCTTTTATAAATGTATTTATCAACATATCACTTGAAAGTGAGTGGTATTTATTCTGAAGACCAGAACAATTTTCTTTCTTGTTTTATGGACCTGCCAGTCGTATTTGTTCATGAATAATATTTTTAAACTAATTTTCCCTGCTCAAAAAATAAATGCATAATGTTTTTATTGGCCAAGTAAACTTACTTAATAGTTGTTCTAGATTATCTGTTGCCCTATATTCACTTCATAAATTGTCAAATTAAATACTTTGGTGATTTCCCTCCTTCCTTTAGGTTTTCTGAGGTCAAAAATCATTCTAAAAAGAGATAGAGGCTTAAATTTTGAACAGCTACAAGTTCTTAAGAACATAAGCTCTGTTTTCAAAATGTTAAATATGGACTTTTGCTGATCCAGCTGTGATAGAACATGTTGGTAACAACTAATAATAATGATAATTAACTTCTTAAACTCCTAGTATCTATCAAATGTGCTCATTGCTACTATGACAAAGTTAAAACCAAATCAAATCTAAGCATACATATACATACAATCCTGAAATTCTACTCAAATGCTGAGAAGAGGCGAGGTTTAAGAAGAGGCATAAAAATGTCTTTAGATAAACAAGCAAAACAATGGTACAATCAAGTTACCATTCTCTTCCCACAGAGGTTACTCCTGTCATATCTTCCTACGTATCCTCTGTTCTAATACGGCCATATTTCCCGGTCATCGAGAAATCCCCTTGCGGCAAAAAATCGCAACAGGATTTATCTCCCTTGTTACTATCCTATCAGAACACGCGTTAAATAGACTTAGCTCCAATATGGCGGCCCCCATGGGGTTGGTTCATCAACATGCGAAGGAAAGATTCGGTATTTCATGTTTAACTGAAAATCAGAAACTGGCAATAGAGAGTCCGGGGATCAATCGCCATGATGTGTTTGTAGAAACAAAAACTGGTAGTGGCAAGTTTTCCAGATGCATTCAGAAATTACTGAGATCTTGCGAATGATCAGTCTTGAAACCATGTCTCTGATTGCACAACTAAATCTGAACGCCTCAAATCGGGACTCTTGAACACTCGCATCATGAAAGGGCCGTATTAGGACAGAGGTTACGTAGGAAGATATGACAGGAGTAACCTCTGTGGGAAGAGAATATCAAGTTACCTGAGACAGGTATATTTTCAACAAAATATATGATCAACCCATGAAACGCAACATCGCGAAAACTTTCATTAACAAAACTTCTTCTCCTTACATCCAAAATTCAATTTCACATCAAAAACATTTCAATAAACATGTCTGGTGCAATACTCATAAAAATAATTTAACTTGGAAAAGGAATGTCCACTGTTATATGAACTGGAACTACTTTTTTAATAAATGTACATCAGAATCTCCCTGGCAGCTGTTTGTTTGCTGCACAAGCTTGAATCTCACCTCTGGGGAACTGTATCTGGTTTCAGCAATCTTGTTCTTAAGATCCCAGAGCACAATGGTTCCAGATTCAAAACCTATTAAAAGCTGCGAAAAGACAGTGAGAAAGTAGAAATCAATGCACTTGTACACTCGGACAGTCAGTGAAATGGCTTGTAGACCTTAACAACATGTAATGCCTTCTAGCCAGACAAAATCTCCACATTTAAGTCACACTCTTGTTGATGAGTCAGTTGTTAGACTTCCTTGTTAGAATTGATGGTAGAGATCCCGAGGTTTTTGTCAAATAGAATTTTTTGCTGTGCAAAAAGCCTCCAGTGGTATTTTTCCTTGGGACTGTGGACAGCTTCATCAGCTGTAATTTTTTTGTGCATTTTGGGAATAGCTGGGCATTATTGTGAATGAAAACACATTCAGAGATTATTTTGAATCAGTGTGAACACTTTTTCTTAGGAAAAGATTTTGCTGACAAATTGTTTCTAGACAGATCTATTGAAGACAGTTTGAAACGGTTGCTGGCCTGGAAATTCATGGCAAGAAATCTTTTCAACAAGTGATCCAAGACTTTCATCTTGATTCTGAATATCCCATATGGAAATACCATTGAGTCATCAAAGGTATCAAAACAATCATTATATTAGAATGAAAGACTTCTTCACATTTTAATTCCTGTTAACCTTGGGAGAAACCTGATCATCATCAGGTTACAGATCCAAGCCAAACCATACAAAAGCAGATGATTCAAGATATTGTCTCTTATATGGCATGAAGCTGATCACCAATGATCCAGATCAGGATGAATCTAAACTCTGAAGCAGTGACTGCAAGATCCATTGTTGACTACGGGAAACAACTCACACTAAATCCCAGTTCAAAGATGAGATTGTCACTCTGAAGATCTGGGTTCTATTCCCCAGATGGGTACAATGTGTGAAGCCCATTTCTGATGTCCCTTGCTGTGATATTGCTGGAATATTGCTATAAGCGATGTAAAACCAGTCACTCAAAGATGAGAGGTTCAATAGGACCCATCTGAGTACAGTGTGTTTCAGAAATCATTTCATTCACTGACATTTTCTTTTCATTTCACTATTTGCCCAAATTAATTATTAATGTAATTGTCACTAAAATAATTCTTGTACAGTTTCCTTTTGGATTGTTGCAAATAACCCTTTTATTATACCAGATTATCCATGACTTATAGTAAAAAGAATCCAAAGATATTTTGAACCAACGTTTAAAATCTGAACTTCTTGCTCCTGACTCACAAAAAGAGATATTGTCCCTTCCAACATAACCAGTTAAGTGTCAGTACATAATTATTCTAGCTGCTTAATCAAAACAACACTGAAAGGGAAACAGTTTTCAGATGACTCTTCCTACCTGTGTTCTTTATACAGTGATGGTGAGACTCCATTGTAGCTACATCCTTAATAGTTTCAGTATCAAAGCTTTTTGTACGTCTGCTATCATGCAGAATGAGGCTAAGTTTAATTTCAAAATGTGCATTTGAATAGTTTCCTTTGTAATACAATATGATTGCACTCAAATTTGCATAAAGCCATAGTCTGTTCAAAATAGGTCGCTTTGGGCATGAAAATAATCACATTGCTTATTTCTGCACTTATAATTCCTCAAAAAAATCTTTTTTTAACTTTTTCCTTTCTGCCTACCTCTGAGAGTGTAATTACCCCAAACTTAGCTTAACAGATGTTTCACTCACTGTCACTCTCTGTCAAACACTTAAGATCACAGCATATCACAGTATGCATCACAACACAGGTACCTGAATCACACTAGACTGCAATACAACTTATTTGCCAATATGCAGCCTAAGTACTAGTACAAAGTGTACCATGACATGATCTGTCCTGTGTCCTATGTGCATAAACATTGACAACGGACACTGCAATATTTACTAGAGCATCCACAAAGATGCAGAAAAAGTCGAAATACTTTTGGTGCAAATTTTGATCAAGTAACAGCACTACATCAATAAGTCTGCTACTAGCTGGGCATCATTTGCAGTTTAGTTACAGTACTTAACAATGTGATGATCATGATACACAATACAATAACAGCAACTGAATGACAACAACAGTAGTATAATACAACATAGTATAATAATAATACTTAAGTGTCCAGGACCCCGGAAAATTAAGAGCATGAGTCTCACGGACCCTCAAATACAGGACTCAGGGTAAATCCCAGTCATCTGTTCTATACTTATTAACATACCTACACTAGCATATGGTGCACCGACAAATACTCATGTAACACATAATCAATATCACAATATATACCCCAGGAAACTTTGACACCATACACAAGCAATTATAACTAGCCAACCCCGGACTGCTGTCAGCGATATTCACACATGTCCAATTCTGTATACCTAATACCATTGTATATTGACAAACATGTCATATCATTCACTAGGTATTGACAGTATTTGTTCAGATTCATCCAAGTTTTATTCTCATGGATTCGAGTCAATCTGTTCTATATTATCATTTATGACAAGATTGAACTATTTCTACCTAAAGGCTGATTCAGTAAGTTCTTATTGTGTTCACCATACCTCAAGTGGGTTATGTGTGGCACAACCTTACAACATTGACACATGTCTCAAATACTATAAGCAACATGTTACACACTTGTGCATTATTCAATGCAACAGAGTTCATGCATAGAGAAGCCTGCATTTATAAGAAAAAATCGGTAAAGACATGTGTTGGAAAGCTGAAACAAACTACACACAGCCTCATCACATCATTTTACTTCTGGTCATGACTATTTGGGCAAGAAGACTTCCTTAGTACATTTCAGTCCCTAAGTAACACATACAAGAATGGGTATGGTGCTAACAAACCAAGACTCCTAAAATGAAGGCCAAATCTGGGATTCAAACCAGTGATCACAGCATCCTGAAACCCTGTGCACATAAAAGAACCTACGAATCCATAGGTATATGACCAGATGTTGGCCACATGAATGAAAAGACCTAGTCACAGGCACAAGAACGTGCAGTAAATTTGACCAAAGTAACACGACTATGCGTCCCCAAACCACCCAGCTGTGAACTGGGTACCTCGTTAGGATGACAATGCCACAATAAACCTGGTGCACCAGTGGCAGCAAGAGTTGTATACTCCCAAGCGAGTTAGATTGGTAATACGAAGTAATGTTGAGATTTACATCCAATGATTGAGGGAAACACCAGCACCTTGAGCAAGCACCAGTTGTCATGATATGCCATAAATATCCTACACTAACGACAAGGCTACCTCATCATCCCCCTAAATAACATGTAAGATCATCAATGTCTTCACATCAAAAACAGCATCATACTTTCTCAGATCTATGAATAACTACATCATCATTACATAAATAATTACATCATTCCTGCAAAGTTGTAATCACAGCTATAAAAGCAAGAAGTTTGAGGTGAAATTTCCCAAGTGCATTCTAACAATATATATGCATTAACACAAGTGGTTTCAATGAAAAATAAAACATAACTTGTAAGTCCAACCACAAAGTTAAAATATTGATATTTACATTATTACACTATATATTCAAATTATCTCCTTGCAGAAATGCCAAAATATGTTTGCAGCAAGACTTAAAAACACAGCTCAATGGCTGTCATAATCTGAAAAATCAAATTTTAAATTCTGACATTATTACACAGCTTTTTCTCATTCGAAACTGAATTCCAAAGGAAACTTGCACCCATTACTGCCCACAAAACACACATTCTCCAAACGTAATTAAGTCTCCCTTTTTTTGGCTCTCCAGGCCTTTCTAAGTCGTTTGAATAATTTCCACCACTAATACTCAACTTGTAATCTCCTGAAGGGGTACGACAGAAAGCCTCCAAACGGCCTGTGAAAAAATTGCCTGCATGCTTTATCTTGGTTAATCTGATTTTAAGGTATGCTAAAGTCAAGTCAGAATATTTTTAGGTCTGTTAAGCTGTCGTGGAGAATTCCAACTGCGTAAACCGTCTCTAACTCTGACTTTTTCCCCCGTTGACATGTGAGGGATATTCAGAGTTTTACATTTAGTGTTGTGACAGAACTGGAGGTTTTCATCTGTTCGCCGACTCAGAGACTGTGTAATGGTCTCATCCTGTTTGAAGGAATATTCTGATTAATGCAAACAAGTATTCATGTGTTCTACGGGAGAAAATTTGGAATTTGCTTCTGACATGTCGATGTATCATTGTCAAGGAAATACTTTTTGTTGTGCTGTTAATGTATCATCATGGAGTTTTGAAGAGGGCAGGTGATGGAATATGATCTTTAACTATTGACTGTGATGCCAAAACAATGTCTCAAGCTGACAATACCTGAACATGAGTTTAGAGGGTAAACATGAATGCACAATGCCATATAGAAAGTGAGAGTGAGTGAGTGAGTATACTTTAACACCACTTTTAGCTCTATTCCAACATTGTCACAGTAGGGGACTCCAAAAATGGGCTTCACACACTGTGCCCATATGTTGGAAATCGAATCCAGTGTTTGATCTCAGGTGTAACCCATCGTAGATTCGGCCTGTTACACTGGATCTTCAGCAAGACAAAGGCTTTAACTACTAGGCTACCTCACTGCCCCCATTTAGAAAGTAATCAAATATAACACATTACATTTAAGATTACACTTTCTCAGTATGGAACAAATCCTAGAACTTCTGTTGGGCTGAAACTGTGGTGGCTGGGTGGGTTTGATTGCTGACTTTGTGTGCTGATGATAAAACTTAAACTGTGGTGGCTGGGTGGGTTTGATTGCTGACTTTGTGTGCTGATGATAAAACCTAAACTGTGGTGGCTGGGTGGGTTTGATTGCTGACTTTGTGTGCTGATGATAAAACTTCTGTTGGGCTGCAAATGTGGTAGCTGGGTGGGTTTGATTGCTGACGTTGTGTGCTGATGATAGTGGTGTCTGACTGATCATATGGGTTTGAATGGGATTCAACATAATTAAAGTACTAGAATTTGTACCTCACTGAGAAAGTGTAATCTCAAATGTAACCTAACACAGAGGTGAAACAGTGTTCATTACAGTATACAAGACTGTTGCATGGACTCTTGAGCTGCGAGGTTTGAGGTGAAAGATGTTTTAATGTTGCAGTCAAAATAACTGCAATGCAACCTCATACTACAACCTGACATGAGTTGTTAATAGAGAATGAAAGGGTGTTTAACACCTTGTTCAAGATTGTTGCACGGAATGAGTATGGTTTTACGCCATTTTTAGCAATATTCCACCAATATCACAATGGGGGATATCAGAAATACTTCGTACATTGTACCCATTAGTTGGTTTGAGGTGAAACAGGATGTAACATTGTGTTCAAGATCATTGCTATAATTGTGAGTGAGTTTAATGCCGCTCTCTGCAATATTGCAGCTATATGACAGCTGTCTGTAAATAATAGGGTCTGGACCAGACAATCCAGTGATCAACACACAGGATCAACATCGATCTACACAACTGGGACATGATGACATGTGTCAACCCAGACAGCAAGTCTGACCACCTGATCCGTTTAGTTGCCTGGGATGGCGAGATATAATGACATGATGCAGAGATTGAGAAAGAGAACTTTGACAATGGGCCATTTTCAGGATTATTAGCCATTTCCTGAATTTTGAATGGGCCACTGCCCTTGTATCAATAGTAAACTTCCCAATTTTTTTATGGGCCAATTTTTATTCTAATGTGCAAAATGGCGCATGGCCTCTGCCTTTCCCAGTCCCTGGTGATGTTTGAGGTTACAAATTGAGGTGAGACATGGTTGAACGTTGTGTTCAAGATTATCGCCTGATATAATGACAGGATGATGAGTACCTCCTGAGCTACTTCATCTCACTTGGGGTTGCCTCTTGAACATTTGCATCTTTCAAGGAATGGGCCAAAAGATAAGGAAACTTCAAAATCGACATTTCACATGGTTTTTTGGTTTGTTTTTGTTTTTTTTGTTTTTTTCCTTTTTATATAAAAGAGCACAAATCATCTAAATCAATTCCATTCATTTCCATTAAAAAAGCATAAAAAGTATGTAATTCTTAACATTACATTTTCTCAGAATGATGTTAAAAGCAATGCTCCAAAACTAGATAAACACTTTTCCGTTTTTCACAAAACTCATGCTGGTCATCGGTATCAACAAAGGTTGACAGACAGCTCAATTTTACCAAATTCAAAGTGACAGCACTGCTCGTTTCTTACCTCCACATTATTGATTTGAATACAGAGACAGTTTCCTGCTGGCAAGTGTTTATTCCTAGAGCTGCTTTACCATTGTAAATCTGCTACCACGTATCAAAGCCTTCCAAAGAATTCATGTGGCAGCCATTTGTTAATTTTTCTTCCAGCTAGTCTCTTCAAAGAAATATCATATTCTTCTAATATGAGAGTTCATTGAAAAGTAGGAGGTGCATGGAAATATTCAGAGATTTATTGAAGGTCAACAATGTTGATGGCGTCATTGCTCGACACGGTTTAGTCCATCGACATGTTGTGACGTGTTCTTATCTGTAAATAATGTGTGCGCTGGGATCATGTTGACAGATTAATAATCTCAAGGATTTCGATACAAAGCCAGTTTGGGTCATCGTCACTAGTATGCTTTATCAGGAAATTGTGCAGCAAATGTCAGTTACGTATTTGCAGTGATGTTCAGGCTTCAACAAAAACACACTGATTGCTTTCAGTCTATGAAATAACTTCAGGAAGAAACTGAAACTTTGAAAATCAAACTTGACCCCGAGTGTATTACCTTTGGAATACGTAGGTTTATCATTCGATTTCGCACATGGGTACAATGTGTGAAGCCCATTTCTGGTGTCCCCACTTGTGACAATGATGGAATAGTGCTAAAAAATGCCGTAAAACCTAACTTGCTTACTCACTCATAGGTTTACTAATATGGCTGCCATAGCGGCAATACTGAAAATCTGGCTAAAGCCTTCTCAACTGATTGGAGGAATAACTGGGAACGAGCATGTCGTTTGTCAGCTGTATTGCTTCCATATATTTAGAGCAATTTTTAAAGATTTACCTATTCAGTCTGCGAGTAAGTATGATGTGGATCACCCTTATCTTTAGAAGCTGCGCGAATTGCATTTTCAAACATAACATCCACTGCAAAATGCTGAAACTTGCTACAGTGATGATTTATAAATCATGAACATTAACTTCCTGGAGTCTTCAAGAAATATTCAGTCATGACTTTTCGGTAAATGAAATGACTTTTCTAAGAATTAAATATGATTTTAGTACCTGACAACTTGTAACACATGTTAGATTGTCAAGTGTTTCAAATACAATAACTGTACTTCCAAACTCGTTTGTGTTCGATTATGAGTGAGTGAGTTTGTTTTTATGTTGCTTTTAGAAATATTCCAGAAACATCACAAGACACTAGAAATGGGCTTCACACATTTTGCCAGTGTGTGGAATCAACCCCTGGACTTCAGCGTGACAGGCGAACACTTTAAACATTAGGCTGCCCTGCTCTACTGTTCAATTATGAGAAAATGTGATCGACTGTTTGATCAGCTGGTCACTGCAACCAATCTTCAATCATTTCAATTAATAGGAACATGACTGAAAGAGAGCACAAAACAAACTCACTCCAGTACGAAGCAGTTGTACTGAGAACATATGTCATCAAGATAGCTTTAATACAGGTTCAGCATCATTACACAATTTCATCTTCACTGATAGTGCAGTTTTGCTGAAGTAATCACTAGGAATCAGTGTTTATATTCTAACAAGCAAAAGGCATCACATAAGTCGAAAATGAAATAAAAGTTTTTTAGACCAAGAAACTATAATGCCAGTTAACAAAAATGTTTAGTTCAAAGTCATAACCTGTTAAAACCTCAGAAACCATAATCCATTTATTGATAAAGACTGACAGACTGAAGGCTTCAGTAATCATCTTCAGAAGCACATGACATATTCCACGGACAGCCTGTCTGTCATATATAGTTCTCTCAAGTGCAGGCAAATCTTTGAAAATTAAATTTAATTCACTTGATGTGATATGAAATTAATCTGCAGTATTCAAAATGCATTTGAGTGATGTGTGAGTGAGTTTATCATCACTTTGAACAGTATTATATCAATACTGCAGAGTAATGTGAGAAGAAAACCAGCAGTCACATGTCTACCTCAGAACCCAAGACTGTGAGGTGAGGTAAATGGAGTTCAACTTTGCACTAAAGAACATTTCCCTCATACAATGAGAATGTGTGTATGGCTACCTGTACTAGACCAGACTTAAGCTGGCTTTATAGTGCTAGCTCACTGAGATACCATGCCTGAATACCCCATTCAGACACATAATACTGACTCCGAGGTGACCAATCATTTTCAGCACAAAATCTGTTACGTCTTGTAAACTTTAATATCAAAAGTCAATCTATACTGAAATCCAAAAAAGGAACAATTTTCAACAAAAATTAAATTTCATACAAGAAGGCACTCATGTTTATGTCTTTTATTTAAAAACGTGACACAGCTGCGTTTCTTTTGCTTTTCAGTATATGTAAAACATAAACCCTCACACAGAAAGACTTAAGTAAGTGCAAGTAAGATTCCACTGGATCTGAATACAGGAATATTTTCAGAAGCTCTAAGCCTCAGTACTGTTTCAAATTTGCATCTCTTTATCAACTATTTTGCCTCAATTTTCATTCCCATATCTACAACAGTGGTCAAAATTCAGTATATGAAGGTCAACGGTAACTGTCAGGTCACTGAAATTTAAAAGCTTATGGGAATGTTCAGATTCAAATACTGTAAGGGTAGGTTTCAAAGCTTGGGGACCTCCCTAAATAATCCTTACCAACACTACCAGTTCCAATTGTCAGCCACTTACTTATAATACAGTTCTTTCTTTCATTTCTTTAGCTGCAATAATACTTGACATGATTGTGTAAGAATGAAGACACCACAAAAACCCTACACCACAAATCATGCAAGTAGGCCATCAGACAACACCGACACCTTGATTCATCAAGCCCTGAACTTAAGAGTAACACACATGTCACTGGATCTAGGAGTGTGTCAGACTGTGACTTATGATGTTTCGCAGCCATATCTAATTGTATCAACACAGCATCAAATATCATGTTAACCCACAGGCAAAATTATGTAACATTCATAGGAGATGTCCTGGGCACAAGTGACTGATAGTATGAGCATCAATTCATGTATTTGGGTCGAATGAGAGTGAAGGTTTTGTTTTATGTTGCTTTTAACAATATTCCAGCAATATTGCCGCAGTGGACACCTGAAATGGCTTTCATACATTGTACCCATGTGGGGAATCGAACCCAAGAGTTTGGCATGACGACCAAAAACTTTAACCACTTGGTTACTCCATCACCCCTTGGTGAGTGAGTGAGTGAGTGAGTGAGTGAGTGAGTGAGTGAGTGAGTGAGTGAGTGAGTGAGTGAGTGAGTGGGCATGGTTTCATGCTTTTAGCAATATTATCAACACAGCAGCAAAATTACCTCAGGGGACACAAGAAATGGGCTTCAAACACTTCACTCATGTGGAGTATCAAACCCTGGTCTTCAACATGACAAACAAATGCTTAAACCACTATGCAGTCCCACTGCCCCAGATATTACATGAAAGGTAAGTAGTCTGTCTCTCAGACCCTCAACCATATTATTGTCCCCACTGCCTTGCCTTCCCTGCAAAGTAACATCCCCAAATGAAGAAAGACTAGATTTCCCCCCATTCTGAATCTTTGTTCCTCCATCGGCTCGTTTTCAATTAACATGGCCTTATTTGTTACAATCAGTAACATACATAATCAGAGACTAAGTGAGTGAGTGAGTGAGTTTAGTTTTACAACACACTCAGCAATATTCCAGCTATATGGCAGCGGTCTATAAATAATCGAGTCTGAACCAGACAATCCAGTGATCAACAACATGAACATCGATCAGCGCAATTGGGAACCAATGACATGCGTCAAACAAGTCAGAGAGCCTGACCACCTGATCGCCTCTTACGACAAGCATAGTCGCCTTTTCAGTGACTAAGCTCCAGTATACCTGAAAGCTTGAGGGGTCAACTAATAAATAACTCAAGAACCATTTTCACCACCTCATCCCTATGATACAATGCCTGAAACAAAGCAAGGGGTACTTACTGGCAACAAGGACGAGTTGGACAATCGCAGATAGGGAAGAGCAGATTATGGCGTGTAGGCTAGTGCACATTCATTACATGACGATGAAACTGATTCCATGTGGAACTGTGGAGACAGGTCATGTCCTTCAACTACTGCACTAAACTTGATCGCGGACAACCTGGAACCCCTTCACTCACAATGGCAAGCACCAGTGGGCACTCACACATACTAACATGAGTCAATTTACAGGTCGGTGCTCAACTTGTCCTTGTTGGCCAGTACTGATCCAACTGAAACTATTGTGTTGTGCACAACTTACCTTGCTAGCATCTATTGGGTTATCACTGAGATGCACTACTGGCCCTGGGTGTGTTTTCCGAGACCTGAAATGAAAATGCGGAGTGATTATTACAAAAGCACAAACTTCATGCTTGAAAATAGGGATTGAGTTTCACGCCTCTCTTAGCAATATTCCAGTATTCTCATGGTCGGAGCACTAGAAATGGACTTCACACGTGGGGACTTGAACCTGGGGCTTCACCATGATGAGCAAATGCTTTAACCACTTGGCCACACTACTGCATTGACACATACCTAGCAAGATTAGACATTGCAGCTAACAATTCACAATTCCTAGCCAAAGGCCAGTTTCACAAGCAGATCACAATGCTATGACTGCTGTATGTTAAAGTATAGGAGTTAAAATAGTGTTAGTGCTGTGATCAGTTTATGAAACAGAGAAAATGAGTCTGCTCTGGGTTGCCCTACCCAAAAACCACAAGCACAGCAACTTATGAGAACATTGGGCAGGAGAAGGGACACCAGAAATGGGCTTCACACATTGTACCCATATGGGGAGTCAAACTTATATGTTCAGCGTGACCAACAGACGTCCCTTGAAAACAGAATCAAAGGAGGCTTTATCTTGCAAGGCGACACAAACTTGGACAAGCAAGAGACACATGAGACATGTCAGCTGAATTTCAGCAATATATATGAGCCACACAATTATTTTTCACTGTCACAAATACATCACTGGAAAATATCAGCTTTATACATATCAGTTATAACACGCTATCTATAACGCATTTTTTCACCCATGGTTGCCATAACACGGTCATACCACATGTCAGCTACAACACATTCAGTGCAGCATCCAGAATCAAGTAACAAGCTCTTTACAGTGATTTAGAGCAACTGATATTACAGTTTTGTATGCAACTAGACATACTAGCAATGTGCAGAGCTTAAGAATCCTTGTTTTGAATACCTGAAGCTGTCATGTTTTGATTTTGACTCCCGATGTCTGACATCGATTTCAATGAAAATAGTCATATTCTTAATGTAGTTACATGCTGTCTATATAAAAATGTATCTTTAATAAGAAGAAAAACAAGGTAAGGCAGGTCAGGTATTTAATCAGCACTGAGCAGCTAACTGGTATACAATTAGTTTCAGAAGTTTATCTGATCTGAGGGCCCAGTAGCATTGCATCAACAATGACGCAAGCTTCTAAATTCAATGTGTATTAGAGATAATTTGTGCATCCAATAAGCATGTTCCCTGCATCATGACAAACACTGATGTTCGCTATATAACACACTTACAACACACATAACTGTATCAGACACTGCAGCAACATGTCTGCTTTTTAACAGACATGTCAATCAAGTAAAATTTCCAACAGACTACCACAAAATGATTTTACTAGAGAAGATACGACCACTCTTCAGGAGCAAATGTTCTTACAGCTAAAAAAGAAAATCAAAATCAAAAAACTTCCTTGGCACTACTAAAACTAGTGTCTTTCGAAAAAAAGTATGTTCTTATCTGAAAATTTACCATATTGATCTCTTATTTTAACTTTCAGAAACCTAGATGGATAATGCTTTTTAATCGACAGACAAATGTTTTTTTCCCTGTCTTTCTTTTCTGTTTTTCAGCAAGAAGATAAGACACAAGGACTCTATCATCCTCACTTACCTTGGAGATACAGAATGCTTCTTCCTCAAATCACCCAATACAATTCCACTCACCCAGTTCAACAACAAAACCAAGAATTCAAGGAATATGTTTTTACAAAATCGTAACTGAACTCCAAGATTTTCCCCAGCTGTGACCGTAAGGATCCAAGTAAGAATGTATCTTCAGCAACCCATGCTTGTCGTAAGAGGCGATGAAAGGAATCGGGTGGTCAGACTCGCTGACTTGGCTGACACATCAGTTCCCAATCACGATGTTGATGTTGATCATGATGTTGATCGCAGGATTGTCTGGCACAGATTTGATTATTCACAGACCACCGCCATATAGCTGGAATATTGCTGAGTGCGGCGTAAAACTAAACTCACTCATTCACTCCATAGCATTGATGCACATTAGTGAACTTTTGTACAACCAAAGGTGTTTCCATTGGTTATTTCCAGGCAAATTTATATTAAAAAATTATCCAGAATATGCAAGCTGAGTCACATGACCAAGCTGCTCGCTCACAGTAGCTGATGGAGGAGTTAGAAAATGAAGTGGTATCCAGAAACAGGATGGAGACCACACTAAATATCAAAAGCATGACTAATGTTCTCCGTGACATCCTGAGACCAAAGCTTAGTTCCACAAAGACTGTTTTTCATTCAAACCACTAATAACAGTTGAAAGCTGAAGCAATGTGATCTGTGTTCTGGTGATCTTATCTTACACCAAAACCTCATGAAGAATGAAGTAAGTGAAGGTATTTAATCTAATGATGATCCTTCAGGTTTAGGATGACCTTCATGGCCTATCAGCCGCCATTTGCTAAGTGCAACCTACAATTTGGGAACAGAAAGCTAAATGAAATCAGCGATTAATGTATTGAAATTAGACACGTCTTATTCACACTGAGAAGTCAATTACCATGACTCATGACAGCAATTTTCAGACTAAAATCTCACCTCTGACACATATTGATATATCTACATCAAGTCAAAAAACAGATCACAGCATCCATCATTGATGTCATTTCTCTGTGAATCGTCACTTAGAAACTGCTGTATCAGCAATAATGCTTATACCAATCTGAACATTCAACAATGACCTCTACTTTCTTGGAAGAGATTTGGCCAGTCACAAATCAATCTCTGCCATCATGTAAAAGTGATCCACAGAATGGAAAAAAATAATCTCATACTTATACATATAGTCGCTAGCAAGCAGTTTACTCCCAGGCACATAGTGATTATTGTTGAGAGAGTTTTGAAACTATATTGCGACGGTGATCAACAGCATGAGCATCGATTTACGCTATTGGGACGATATATACGATGACAAAAGAACAAGACATGCATCAAGCAAGTCAGCAAGCCTGACATACGATTCCTTAAATCCCATTTTACAAGAAGCATCTTCATGGTTTCAACTGTTTGGAAAAAAATAAATATGGGAATATATTTATTCAATTGCTTAAGACATCGTTTTGGTCATTGATGCATGGCATTTATAAATGTCCACCACATGTTCACCATGATAAACCTCCAGGAAAGTTGACGAGGTCCTGGAAAATGAATCCATCTGGGAGTAATTTGGCCTCACAAAACAAATGCATACACATCAGCAACAGTGACAGAGATCATTTGTCCCCCGATTACTTGCCTCCTTCCTTCTCACTAAGCAGGACAAATGGCCAGTGGTTCACTGGTCAAGGAGCCACCAATGGCCATACTCGAGATTACCCAACACATGACCGCTCAGCACAAGCTAAACAAACAATACTTCTTCGCAACTAAGCTGGATAAACAACATTTCCAATGTCAAAACATGAACTAATGATCGGAACGTCTGCTGCTTATCAAGCCAATACCCTATTGACAGGGAAAAACCAATCAGACGTGAATACTAATTCGTTAGTCTGAGACGAGTAACAATCTAGACAGACAGGTTGTTTTATCCCCTGTTCTAATTATTTCACATGAACCACTAGTCTGCAATGAACTGTGGACTATGTGAAAACGACTATTGGTGTCTGACAATTCCCACAGATTTCAATGCTCATGTGGCTTAATTTGTTGCAAAGTTAGTCTATCAGTGCAACTCTTCCAAATTTACACTTTAATGCTTACATAGTAAACTTGTTTCAACAAGTTTAAATTACATTGAAATGCATTATCCATCAGTAACATTCTAGTTAAATCACTGTGCCATGTGCTATTATTGTGTGGTCTTTGTGGGGGCTACGAACAGAAAAGAACTGCCAGGGACTTCTGTATTAATAGGATTGTGCACGGATAGGATTGGTAGGATTGGCACGCCTGAACACTTGTTTCTCAGGTGTCTGAGAAGCCATAATTCTAAGATAACAAGATCCCATCACTGAATAAAAAAAATATAAAAGGTACTCACAGTTCAATTGCTTTGTTCCAGTTTATAACATACCCCGAGAGAATGAAAGACTCAATATTAACTATATGCACATTGCCTCGTTCTGTGCCTATGTACAACCACTTGCTTTGGAAAGGCCGATGGCAAAAAGTAATCCTGAAAGAAAAAATAACTGAATTAGCACATCATCACAAAACAACATGACAAAACAGATCTGCAAGTACATAACTAGAAAGAGTGATTAACCCTGCTTTGGAGTTCAGCTCTGGACAGCATACATGAATACAAGTGTACTGCTGTTGGCAGCATTCCAGCAATGTCATCATGGAGGTATTTTCAAGAAAAGGCTTCAGATATTGTGAAGGGGAATCAAACCTGAATGTGGGGCATAACAAGTGTGCACTTTAACCTCGGTCCTACTCTAGATGAGGAAAGCCACAGAGTAGGACTGGATCCTGATAAAGATTTGATTCTGATTTGCATTGTTGTCCTTTCGTCGTGGATCATGGAAAACCATGGAGGATTTGGGGATTGGGATTGGGCTGAAACTGAGACTGAGACTGAGACTGTGAATGGGATTCCAAGTAGAGATCAGGATTGAGATTGGGATTGAGAATTCAGATTGAGACAAAGGACATGATTGAGAATGGAATTGAGGATTAAGACTAAAAATGAGATTGGGATTGAAAAGGGGACTGAGGTTGAAATTGGGATTTTGCTTCACATTACTGGGTTATTAAATTCCATACGGTATAATTTATTAATCAACACATGCTTAACTTGATGTGTTTAAAAACACTGAAGTAACGGTCAGAGGACAAAATTTAAGTATGTCTGTGTATGTCTGTTTATTTTCTTGCAAGCTAGTGCAAAAACTTTCAAACCTTTACTGCACATAATACAAGGACATGAAGTAGTATCATAGTACAACTGATAAGTAACTAACCCAACACAACTGTAACTTGACTGGGGCAACAAGCTAGCAGTTCAACACAACCACTTGCTCAAATACCCATCACATCCACTCATGCAAAACTGAAGATTTCAGAATTATCTATTTAACTTGTCTATGGTCAATATACATTTTTAACGAAGTTATCAAATTTTAACTTCTGATCAAATATTTTCAATTACAGTCCAAAAACCTAAAATTAATGTACAAAAACAAACTACAACTAAGACAGCAAAAACACCGCAACAAAAGTAGGTTGTGATGCAAACTCTCTCTCCCTGTCATTGTTGTGTGGAGTTAAACACTGATCGGAAGAGACTCTGTTTCTAAGCCGTAACTGCTCACCACTCGCAGAGGTAACCTCGTTACCTTCACGTTGATAGAGAATAGTCCCCTCCACTACAAAGACCTAAAGGCCTTCAATTTTTTTTCATTTGAGAGCAAGCTCATTGGTCAATTATGAACTTATTGGATTGAAGAGGACTATTTTAAAGGCCCTATTCGGTCAGGATTCTTTATCCATGTCAACCACAGGGACATTTCTTATGGTATGCGTCAGTCTCACTGCCTGGGCGATCTCTCTTGACCTGCGGCTTTCCTGACACAGTAAATTTGATCAGCCCAAGATGTATTGTAGATTGCCTCAAACTTTGGTGGGATCCAAATTACCAGCCAACAATGGATACCCATAAAGAAGTTTCATTGTGACATGTCTGATAAGATGTAGTGTCATCGGCAAGGTCAGAGCTGTGGGATTATGGGAAGGGTTTGACAGTGTGGTGTGTTTCAACTGACAGGATTGTCAGAAAGACAGGTCTTTGATCAAGGAATCCTGTTGAGTGAGAGCTATTCTTAGTTCCAACAGTGTTTCCATGTTATTTCTATAGCCTGTTTGCTGTGAAAACGTACTGATAAATTTCACTTTGAACACAAAAAGTAAATCAATTAAAGTATAAACAATGCAAGTCCTCATAATTTTACTTTGCTAACTGAACATTTTAATCTAAGTATTTTATTCATCTTAGTTTAAAAGTTGTTTAACAATTGATCATAGTTTCAAATCACTATTTTTGTATTACAAAGGCCTATGCACATTACATGAAACACCAAGAACAAGCAAGGTTGGTCTAAGTTAACGCTTATCATGTACTGCACATGCATTTGTTTCACTGTTCCAACCACTGCACTCACTCCCTTGTCATACAAACAACATACAACTCTTGCTGTCTACTAGGTGCACCAAGGTAAAGTGACTTTCCCATCCTTACGAAGAACCCAATTCCCAGCTGGGTGGACTGAAACACATTGTCACAGTGCTTTGTCCAAATTTATTGCACGCTGCTGTACCCACAACTACGTGTTTGCACGTATTCATGAGGCCATCATCTGGTCATCTACTAACGTACGTGTGGGTTCTTTTAGGTGCTCAGGGTTGTGTACTTTACTTTACACTAGGGGTTGTGACAACACTAGAGAGCTTATCATTATTACTCTAGCGTTAAAACCTGCCCAATTAATTCTATTTCTAGCATTACAGAAGAAACCATCCCCACTCACACACTACCACCCCAGCCAAAAGGTTGGCACCAAAGTCCTTTCCTCTGGAATCTTAAAGCTCCAAGCAATGTTTTCACTCTTCAGAGATGACAAAAAAGTGACTCCAAACATCACTTGACTCCAAAGTTAAAAAACACTTCACAAACAAAAAAAAATGTTCACATCAGATGACATTTTTTGCTTACCTTTCCCTTTGAAACTTTAAAGAATGTACAATTTCCGGACGCTTCTGCCGATAGTTCCATAGGTGAAGGCTGTCATCTGAGCAAACGGTCACAAGAGCACCCTTGGGAAGAAATCAAGCACGTCGAGAGTTATTTGACTAACAAATTGTCAGACAAACCATGTGAACATAGTTCACCAAATCATCTAACATGTCTAAGTAAGCCCAGTTATCTATGCAGAATTAACGGAAAAAGAAAAAATCCTTTCAGGAACTGAACTGCTGAAGGAGTCTCACTATGGGGAATGGATCGTGAGATCTAAAGTTAAACATTGCACAAAATAAATGCTTGAACAGGACACACATAATGAGAACGGGAACAGCAGTTATCCCATCTGATTCTGTTTCCTACAAGTACAAATTCCTAGAATTAAGAAAAGGAGACTCTCCTTGGCCTATGTCCATCTTAAAATTTTTTGAATAGCTCATGTCCACACATATAATTGCAACATATTGTAAAGATATGATTTTTTTAATTTTTCAAATCCATAAAGTTCAAGGTAAGGGCCCATTCATAATTTATGGCTAGCGGAGGTGATGATGATTTTTATGGAGGAGCCTGTACAATGTGATTGGCCCCATATAATTAAAGTACAAAGTAAGTGACCCCACCTGCATATAATGAACAAAATAATGTATTCCCTCTTCTCCCTTCCCATACTTATAAACATAATTTTAAAATATTTTATGTACAACAAAGCTGACCCGGTAACCCCCTGGTACATGTCTACAAAACTGATGCCGCCCCATCTCAGAATAAAATAGGTGTTCCACCCTCTACGGCTCCCCACTCTCTAAAATCATCACCACCCCTAGCCATAAATTATGAATGGTCCCTTAGTGTGATGGACAGACATAAAAGTTTAAACTACCCTTACATTGTCTTTATATAAATGGTAACATACAATATGTTGACCTGGGCAACGGTCCCTCTTGTCTTTAAGTGAAACAGACCTGACCTATATTTATCTACTTTTGCCTCAGGCATGAAAATAACAATATGAATCAGACAATCAGTAGACTGACATCTTGCAATCCATGCAATTATCTGCTTGCATGTTTTTTAATGCTGCACTCAGCAATGTTTCAGCTTTATAAGCTGTCTGTTATTACTGAAGTCTGGACCAGACAATCCAGTGATCAACATGGACACAGAAGTATTAATGTTGAAATCAAGACTGAAGGAATAAATACATCTCTAATGATTAAAGTATAAATTGTTCACAGCTATAATTCTGAGTCTAAAATTTATGGGATACCTTTGGTCAACTTCAGTGAGAAAAAACACAGCCACCAGGACAAAGTTTGATTTACAAAAGAGAATGATTTAAAAGAAATACATGCTGCAACTACTACCGATATCAACACAGTGCAAAAAGTGACGTTAAACTGTACACATCAACAAACATCTTCTATTTGACACTCTGCATAAAACATATTACTTATTAAGGAATTTTTGACAGATCATTCATTCCTACATTACATACACGCTCTATTTATCAAATTCCATCAGCTCTAGGAACAACTTCTTGGTAGTTCTACCAAGTTCTTGGTAGAACTCCTTGACTCTAGTCACTCCTAGGTTTTAATTCCTTAGAGGAGATTTTCTCATTTACAAGCCAAGGGGCAAGTGCGTGCTTCAATAAAGCAATTGACTGATTAAAATATTTCTAAAATAACGTCAGAGAAGACTTGGGTCTTTGCAGCATCATCGGACAAGTGACCGAAGGTTGAAGTCTCTCTCGCTTTTTAATCTCCTTTGGGGCAATAAAACCATCAGAAAAAAGGAAATGAAGGCCATCAAACATTGGTGATTGAATTCACAAGAACCAGGCAGTCGGACCTAAATCAAATCATTCCTGAAGTTCTGTGGAAAATAGTCATTTCGGCACATTACATCATTGGCGAAAAAGGCTAATGAAAAATTATGACACTGACTATGAAATGTCCCACTTACCTCATTAACAAGGAAAAGTATCTGCATAATGGCAGCATCACTGTCATGGACACAATGGCAGTCAACACCTGGGCGACCAAGTCTAGTTATGCGTTAAGGAAAATGTTCTGTGTTTGTATTGTCAAAGCATGAATATTATTAATACAATCACATATTACAAAAATTACTTATTCAGTAAACATAAGACAACCCAAATGTTTCCATCCGTTGTAGGATTCATTGTTGTATATATGTTATTCAGCTGTATATAAGAAATTGTGTACAAAACTAAGAGTAACTGTAATAGAATATTTCACCACCAACAACATTGTCAGATTATATTTTGTCTTCCTATGTCATGTCACTTGAAATAAACATTTCACAAAAATTTCAAGACTCTTTAATTATTTTAAGGCTCACTATTCAATTTAGTTTCATTTAACACAGCCTTTAGCAATATTCCAGCAATATCTCACCAGAAATAGGCTCCACACATTGTACCTTGATGGGAAACAAATCTGTCTTTTTTTGTTGTGATGAGTCAACACTTTAACCACTCTACCATCAAACCATCTCTACTATTTCAAGAATATTTCAAGTCTGTATATAGTAAGGATAATTTCTCCTTCCCCATATGTTTCTAAGTTTGATGTGTGTCGGAAGCAACAACATAGATATATTACCAATTTACTATGGACAAAATACTTTGATTTATGTGAACCTGAGTTTTTCAGAACACTTACATCCTGTCAACCAAACACCCGAAACACACTTGTCTCCACCTCGACTATTACCGAAACTCTTCAACATTCATTGAATATTTTACCAACCACACAACTCTCGAAGGCAAATGAGTCAACATTTACACAAAACCACTATTTCCTCTTTTGTATCTTTTGTTTCCTTAATACGTCACTGCAATGCTAGCTCTCATCTGCAAGACAAATCTCCTACTTCCTGAAGTATTTTGTCGTCCTTACCAGGAGGAGATTTTGTTCCCAAGATGCAGTTTTTACCAAGATGATGATGACATCAGATGCGTTGTGTTGTCTCAGGAACGTGTCACAGCAGCAGTAACTTGGCACCACACACTCAAATGACATCCTAACTTCAGATTCTTGTTTGACACACCAAAACAGAAATCAGTTGTCTCATTCATAAAAACTATGAAACATGGCTGAAGCAGGTGACACATCTTCACCATCACAGGCAGTGATTTTGGCGACTCTAGAGCAGACGACAATGACATCTTCCCATAAGTCGGCAAAGATCACCACCTGACCAGTCACACTGGGGAATATTTCTTGACCACAAAGAACACTTGATAGTTCAATGAATTTTATTTTTCAAAACTTTTGGCAAGTTTGTGTTTGTGACTTTGAGACCTACATGGAGGTCTCATGTGGTGCCTGATCAGGGGTTGACAACTGAGGCTGGCAACAGAGACAGTCTATAATGACTCCTCCTGGGGAATCTGTAGTGTTGGACAATTTTAATGGCACTCCTTTGTGATCCCTAAAGACTGGCAGAAGCATGTGCTCCAAATCTGACCCCAATTTAAGAAACTGGCAGCAATAAATTAGAGGAATTTAAATCAATTCCTGTTTGTGCACTTATATCCAAAGAAGCTTGGAGACAGCTGTGTAAGAAATCTTCTTTATTTGATTGCAAATAGTGGCATAATTTCCCCAGTGAGTTTGCACAATTTCATGGAAAAAACTATTTCTGATCACTTCAGGACAGGCCTTACAAAAAGAACTGCCACAGAAGATGTATCCTGCTTACAGGTTAACGCTAAGGAAACTGTCAGCACATCCAGGCCTGACAGATCAGGCTGCAATCCCAGCAATCCCAAAACTTAAATGAACCTTTAGAAACTACTGTAAAAACTGATTGCATACACCTGCATGTGTGCTGGTCAGGATTTATGTTTTCATACTTCCAGTCTACTGAGATACCAGACTACAGTGTAACCCCTTCAGAAAGTATACAAACTTGTAAACAGTCACTTCCTGCCATATTTCCCTTTTTCATCATTTTGCTCCTTAACAGAGCTGAATGAGTCCAGCCCTTATTCTTTAAGCAACAATATGCAGAATCCTACATTCTGGTTCCTGCTTCCAAAGGCGAGCCAGAATAAAAACAAGAACCATCTATTAACATTTTTTCAAATGGTGAAGCCCCTAGGGCCACGGAAGAAAAAGTTTTCTTCTCTGTCTTTTCCGACAAGCTGTAGCTGGCATGATGAACTTTGTAACTCCCAAAGTCTAACATCCACCTGAAGCTATTTAAAGAACACTAAGTTGAACTGTTCTCAGCACTATGCATTAGCAATACAACTATATTATTATAAATCATATTCCTAAGTCAGTTGGTTTGATGGTGAGAGCCTGTAATTAATTGAGTTTGGATCAGGCATTCCAGAGATCAACAGCCTGAGCATCGATCATGGAACTTGATGACGTGTCAACCAAGTTAGTGAGTCTGCCCACCTGCGTCTGTCTTATGACAAACATGGGCTACTGAAGACCAAATCTAGCCTAGATGTTCATGGGTCCCGTATTCTTTAACATGATTCTGCGACATTGCCAGTGCTAAGTGCTTTATTCCACAATGATGGTTTCAAAACTAATTCCTCTTTGAATAAATGGGTCTTGGTTAGATTAAATACAGAGCAATCAATATCCACATACTAACAGCCTGACTCCAGAACCTGCAAATAACTGCATCACTATTATCAAACAGAGAGGAATCCATTCAATATTTCAAAAAAGCAAACAAAAAATACCAAGGAAAATTGAACATGCACAAGCTACATTAAAAGCAAGCACTCAAACGATCACAAGGTGGTTTAACTGCAGACATTACGGCAATAATTTCATCACTGTACTAGTGTACCCTTCCAAGCTGAACAGAATCAAAGGCTCCATACAACCTGTATCCTCTCCCAACCAGCTCAATTACCAATTACAAATCGATCTCACTGTAGATAAAGATCATGATCTTAGGTTACGCACACAAACCAGAAGCACAAACTGAACGCACACCAATCGACCAAAGGTCAGGAAGGTAGAGGGTTTGTGCAGGTGTCGCTTAGTCTGTTTGTTTTTGTAATGAGAAATAACACTGATGGCTGAGGAGGATGAGCATCAGCCCAATGTCGGGTTTTTTTGTGGGCGGTCAGTCCATCTCCTCCTTGTTGGGCCATAACAGTTTACGAAAATTCAAACATCTTTACAATAAATTAATGGGTGTTTTGGGTAAGCTGATGCCTGCTATAGTATTTGAAACAGGAACCTCAACAATTTATGCCTTTAACATGTACAAGCTAAATCTTTTTGACCAGTATTCTTCTTTCTTGACAGAGATCAAAAGAGAGCTGAGTTTGCATGCCATAGCACAGTATCAAATGGAACAGATAAGCATTTTCAATGTGCCCTGGTGCACAACTAAACTATAAACCAACACAATGATTCATGGTCTAGGATAATCTGAACTCTCTGAGCTTATACAGTTGCAGCTATTGCAAGGAGGTAAGAGCAGCAATTGGAAGAGCTGGTCACATGTACGTGCAGTACATGATGAGCATTAACGTAGACCAACCCTACATGTTCCCGTTGTTTCATGTAATGTGCATACCCACTTGTGAAACAAACCAAATGATAATGATATGAAACTATTATTGTTTGTTAAACAAACTTTTATTTTAAGTAGAATACAATTCTGAGATTTAAATGTTCAAATGGCAAGGTAAAATTGTGAGGATTCGCAATCTTAATTTCACTTTATTCAATTTACTTTTTTGTTTAAAGTGAAATTATCAGTAAGTTTTTATTGCAAACAGAATATAATTGCAGCTATAGTACATATTTCAAGGACATCTAAATCTCCAACTTATTAATATCTGGATACTGACAAGGCCTCCTTGTCATGGCATACTGTAGGGGTTGCAATGAAACACATACAGACTCTTCACAAAGAAGGAGCAAATGTCAGGCAAACAGAGTCGTCCCTCTGATAGTCTGCTATCAAACATCTCCTCTACAATCTAATGGATAGAGTGCCATGAGAACAGGAGATCACTGGTTCAATCCTTAGTTGCAATAAACGCAAAGACATTAAACGATGGTACTTGTTCCCCTGGACTAGGCATGAAGAGGAAGAAAACAGCTGCAAGGCAGTATAATTTGTCTGAGTGGGGTGTTCCGTGTGTATTGTAGGTATCTCAGAGATCCAGCACTATCACACTATGTAATGTGCAAACAGGTTCAGGTAAATTGCATTATACATATACATCTGATAATTTTATACAAAGCATTACACCGGACTTATTCTTCGAAATTGGCACCCATAATCGGTACCACCTGAGTGAGATGTAGTAAATGTCTTTCAGGAGACTGAATTTGCATCACAATGCTTAGCAGACAATTGTGATGTCATCTGTTGCCCTGACATCACAATCATATGACATCAATAATGGCTCTTTGGACATCAAATATGTCTTGAAGTTTTATCAAATTGTGTTGATTATCCAACATAAAAGGACATTCAGGTGAAACTATTTCACTCATCTATGATACATATAATTTAGACAAGCTAGGGGTTTTACAAACTTCCGCCAATTTCAGTTTGACAGGTAGCCATCAAGGGTACAAGGATATAAACATATTATGAGAACCCTCTATTATCACGGTAGTAATGTTGTTGCTATCAGGACAATGGTGCTCATGCTGTTGAGCATTGGATTGTCTAGTCCAGACTTGATTATTCATTGACCACCGTAGTGTAAAACAACAAAACCAAGCAACCAATGAGCCTACCAACTCATGCCACACACACAAGATATGAATTTTGTGAAATACACAAGCCAACCTGTCAAGTCATAAACCCATAATAAATTCCTATTTCGATGCCTTTTGCAAAAAATATTCTATAATATATTTAACTAAACAAAACTATTTTTCTGAGTCCTCTAGAAATTGTTGTGTTAGGTTTTGTTAGCAATGCTAGTATATATCAATTTATAAACATCATTTGGGATGGTTGAACGAGAGGAACTCTTACCCCTAGCTGAAATACTTTTTGAAACACTATTTGGTAATAATCATTTCTTTTAACAGAGATACTTATCTACTGGAACACTTTGAAAAGTTTAGAAACAGTTTTAATGTTCAGATTTTTTTCCATCCTTACCTATATTAGTTGCCAACATCATTAACTAGGTGGTATTGAGAATGACTTGAGGCTAGAACTACAGCACTCTCCTGACCTGCTTCCAATAAAATGTCAGCTGACACTGACGTACATACCAGTCCCAGACAAATGCTTCCAGTCATATTCAGCAGTAAATAATTTGGCACAGTCTCTTGGACCTGTCCAGGACGAAAAATATGTTTGAAGCAGATAAAAGGATGAAAAGTTGGAAAGGTTAATAAAAAAGGCTTCTTATCTCCACAAATATGATAAAAGTATATTTCCTTGCATGTTTGTTGACATGAATATTTCAGATACCACAACAACACCAAAGGAATATGATGCCTATAAATCTTCTTAGATCAATATACATTACAACAGATGTGTATTTTACAACCGTCTTGAACCACCAAATGTCACAGTAAATCTGTTTGATTTGTTTAGGTTTTTATGGACTGTGATCTATCAACTCTGGATTTTTGTAGCAGATGGTCACTTTGATGTTTGCTTCTTTGACAATAAGTTAAGGGCATAGTGTCAGTGAGTGAGGGAACATTGCTTCTTTTCTTCACTGCAGTGTCCTAGCTGTCAGTTCAATCAATGTAGTGAGACTGGCATAGGAAGAAAGCTTGAAATGGAGGAAAGTTTCAACAGCATCCATAAGGTCAGGTGACAGACAATCAATCGATCTAGGGAAATGCAGTGGGTGTAAACCTTCTTTTTATGACACACAGCTAGTGGCTCAAATAACCTTTTCTCCAAAGACTTCCAAAGACAAGCATACAATGAGTGAAGTCCATTTCTGGTATCACCCATCTCTTCACACCCAATCTCTGGTATCACCCATCTCTTCACACCCAATCTCCATTCTCACGATATTCAAACATTGGGTTGCTAACATAATGTTTAACTCCTTTGTTTCAAAACCCTGAAGATCAGGTTTGAATTGGGTTTTAGGGTTTGGTAAAACCATTTCCCTTCACTCCAGTGGAGTGCACCCCCTTTCAAAATCATTAAAACTCCATGACAATTTTTCACTGTGTACTACATCATGATTTTCGTTCCTGAAAGTCCAGCTAAATTCATCAAAGTAAATCCCACAGCCAAAATTATTCAAAAAGTCAAACCTCCACAAATAAGGGCTACTTAAAGTCATTCCAGAATCATGAACAGCACTAACAACTAGAAAACCTTTATGAAACCTTTCCTGGCAAATAAGCAAGGCTCATTTCATTCAATTCCTAAGACCACAGTATCAGTCATAACAAGCCAAACACCCAAATCTCTGCAGCTCCAACTGACTACAAGTGTGAACTAATCTCAACTAATGACCATACACAAATGTATTAGTTCTCTGAACTAACACAGACTAGGTGTAGGAGCATTAGCTCAGTTCAGCTGCCCTGTCGTCTGCTCACACCTGTACAAATGGACACCATTGCCAGAGCAGACGATATTGCAATTCGAAGGGGATGGGTCTCAAAGGAGATTTGCAATAATTACGTCTGCCATTCTAAATGTGAAACAACCATATTAGCTATTTCTATTGTTGTTGTTAGCTCTTTAGCAAATGGCTTACATCATGGTTTCATCTTCAGTGTCTTGTCAGACAAAGCAGACAGCATCGACCAAAACAATTGACAAATATGATGGCTTTCAGTAGAAGCCGATTCAAACAAATAACTCTGACTTCATTGTTGCCACTGAATATAGCTAAGCAGTCACTGTTACACTTTACTTCAACTCTGCAGCTTGAAACTAGTTGTTCTTGGTTGCAGAGTATAATCTGATGCATGGCCTTTACTGAAGAGTCTAGGCTATAACATTTCTAACCATCCTCTAAATAATAATCTGAACAGCAAGAGGCAACTACGTCATACTGTTTGATCCTAATCGATTTCCAAATGTACACGTTTGTTACACAAGCCATAATGGAATTGAAAATACTCTGCTCCACCAAAAAGGTCACATACTCATCTTTCTAATGACTGTTTTCTTGGATGGTAAAAGGTGGTATGTTTACATCAGAACTGTATGTTAAACTCGAAAAGATGAATAACATGCGTGTGATGAGATGAGGGGGAAAGAGGCTTAATGTCCCCTGTAAACGTACTACTCTTACAGCACACAAACGTGTGTGTGTGCGCGCATTCGTGAATGTGAGTGTGCACATGTAGCACTTTGCATAAGCCTGACTGATATAGGTTTTACAGCGACAGATCACCAAGATTTAGCTAACAGCTTAAAATAGAAACCTCACTCAGACACAGCATTCTCACTAAACAACCAATCCTTAATGCTGACAGCCAGGAAAGGTGATAATAAGTACCATATTGAAAACATGTTGGTACGATGACATGAATTATTACTCCCATATCATGCAAGATTTTACATCCCCCTTCAGAACAGTTATCATAACTACCAGTTCCTCATTTATACACTGAAGACAATGATGAAGTCTTGGAGACCTGGGCCTAGATTATTGGAGCTCTCTTAGTGCCAAGATAGTTATTATAACTTAATGTTAATCACGATTATCTTAGCGCTAAGAGAGCTTAAAAAATCTAGGCCCTGCTGACCAATGTTTTCCCAGTATTTTCACCTGTTACCATGTCACAATTACTTAACAGTACCACTGCTACCCCTCGACAGATATCCAACGCTATTTGATAAACTCATACTTTCCCATGTCAGTTCCCAAATGGCCACAATGCAACAAACAATTACAATCAACAGAAACATCAGGACAATTCTGTCAAACCCTCAATGCACCAGGTTACCAGTTTTTTTCTTTTCTCCCATGATTAAATAACATAATCCTGTTGATCAGCAATAACTCTCCTGACAAGGATGTGATATATGTCCCTGTCTGGTTCTGCTATGCTGTGGAGGTTGGGGAGTTATTGACATTGTGATCAACTGCATGCACTGAATGCAGTTGACATGTCGTCAGACATCACATAGGAGGGGGACCCATGTCAACATGAATCTCTGGTGATGTGAGACCATTAGGATCCTTTTCAGGTCTTGTCGGGATACGCAAAGGGGAGGCATACTTTGGGGCCAGATCATAAACATTTTCAGGTAAAGGCCCATGTCCTGAAATAATTTCAGGAAATCTTAATCTAAAGTAATGCCATGTAATTTTTGTGTCAATGGCAATCTCTCACTCCAAAATTCTGATGATGGCATGAAAAGTCTTGATCTGACAATCCTGTGATTGATATCATGAACACCAGTCCATGTCATCGGGCTAGGAGAACATGCAATCTACCAACCCATCAAGCCTGTCCACTCCATCCACAAAGTGGACTTTCACAACCAGCATAAGATGATTGACGCCTATTATTTATCTGGAATTCCTACAGCGTTGACGGAAGAGTCAAGGCTATAAAGTTTATTAATATCCTCTAAATAATAATCTGAACAGCAAGAGGCAACAACTTTATACTCTGTTAAATCCTAATCGATTTCCAAATGTACACTTTTGTTACACAAGCCATGATGGAATTGCAAATATCCTGTTCTACCACAAAGGTTGCACACTCATCTTTCTAATGAAGGTTTTCTTGGATGGTTAATGACGGAAGTTGCCTCTTACAACCAGTATAGGATGATTGAGATCTATTTTTTAAATTTCCCGCAGGGCTTAAAAGCATAGTTTCTTAACAGTTGCTAAACTAAAAAGTATGGCACAGGGTCTCTTTGGAATTACATTCCTGTGTAGTGAACAGATCATCATAGAGTCGGAATATTGCTGTGTTACACAACAAGGCAACAAAGGGCAGGTGCAGAAAGTTGCCAGCGATCTTAAAATGAACGACAATTGTTAAGTAAATATTTCAAGTGAGTGAGTGTGATTTACACTGTTTCAGCAAAAACTCAAGCAACACTACAAGGAACAAACACAGAACTGGGTTTTCAAACCGTGTTTCAAACCAGAGTCTCATGAGTGATGAGTGACATTATTATAGTGAAATTGCAGTGTACCAAGGAAGCAGCGTCACCCAACAAATCACTCTGAAGAATAGAACCCAACCTTTGGTAGGACCAGCAAACTCCATACCTCCTTTTTTCATCATGATCTTACAAGATATAGCACAGATTCCACATAGAAAAACATTCAGCTAAACATCAACCATTATAGATAACAAGACTTAAAATTCATTGCAATCAATGGATGAGTGTTCAACGGTTATTAGCCATGTTCCATCGATATCAAAGGACAGATCTATGGCTTCACTACAATAGTATCTGGAATCAAAATGTAGGAATTTATCAATATAAGCAAACAGCACCTGATCACCCTCCTTGTAATCACTTCAGCTTCTGAGCTACATGAACACTATCAAATTCTGTGAAATTTGCCCATCATTCCAATACTCAAGGGTGATTTGAAGTTTTGAACATCACAATTTACAAACTCAAATGTGCACATGTATCAGTAATTTCCTTTATGTTTAGGAAAAAGAAAAACAATAGCAAGTTTGATTTTGTCATGACATTGGAGAACTCCTGGGATAGCAATAAACAGCAAATAGAGCCACAAACCTCAACAGTGAACAAATTATAACATCAACTTTTAGAATTGTAAGCGCCATCCACATATCTTTCATACATTGATTACACATCATGACAGTTGTCTGACTGTGATGGTATTTGTCAACCAACACTTGATAAGATGAATGTTGAGATGGGATCTGCCTGCATGCCCACAATGGCCTACAGCACATTATACGGTAAAAGTTCTGCCCATAACCCGTACTTGAAATGTACTCCACTTGACAGGATTACTTTCAGGTTTTAGGGATAGGTCTACGGTTTAAGGGTAAGGGTTTGGATTAGTGTTAGAGTAAGGGTTTGTGTTAAGATTGTTTAATAGAGACATCTGTCCCATGAGACAACCTCTGTTTAAGACAACCAACAGGACACAACTAACAAATGACACATGGCAAAACTGATGTTGAGATGAGACCTTTTACTGACCCACAAGAGGCTGCAACAAATGGCACAACCAAGCCATGACCCAACCAACACATGACAAAACTAATGTTGAGATGATACGCACAACAGCTAGCCTACCTCACACAACAGAACCAACACATACCACATCCAAACCGACACAACCAGCCTGACAGAACACGCTGCAACAAGTGACATGACACATGTCATAGTCAAGCTGACACAGCCGACCCAACACAGCCAACCCGAGACAGATAACCTGGCAGAAAAGTTTGCAACTACTGACACAACACATTACACAGCCAACCTCAACACAGCCAAGCTGACATAGCCAACCCAACAAAACCAACCTGATAGAAAAGGCTGCAAAAAGTGACACAATACATGACACAGCCAACCCAACACAACCAAGCTGACATAGCCAGCCTGACACAGCCAACAAAATATGACACTGTCGACCAAACACAACTATGTTGAGACATGGACCTGTCCACAACAGCCTGCAGCAGACAGACAGGTATCTATCTAACCAGTGAGGTGTAATGTCTCCTAGCTAGAATCATGATAGCGGTGTAATACATACATGCAGCCTTTCAGTAGTAGATATAAATAATACAATACAGCAGCAGGGCAAGAAAGAAATGTAGAAAGAGATTGCCTTCCAAAACTCTCACAAGCTATAAATCAAATATCCTTCTCAGCACTGTTGATTATCTACTGGTATCAGACATTGATCCAAATTTCCTTATTACAAAATGTGGCTCAAATTGTGCATACTTTCTGGATCATTTTACCGCTTTCAACCACATTGCTGAAGAATGTGAAATGGTCTTCAAACATTGTACTCTCACATGGAATCAAACCTAGGGCTTTGTGACTATGAGTGAACATTTTACCACTAGGCAACCTCTCCAAAAAGAGCTTGCAAAACAGTTAACAACCATTTTACACATCTAAATATCATTTTCCCCATTTCACCAAATGGAAGATTTGCTATCCTGGTCAAAGAAACCAGTGGTTGTCCGAACATGGCAACTACCCATATCGATTCTAAGCGAGTGAGGAAGTCTGTTTTTAGCTATTATTGCTGCAATATATCAACAGGGGACACTAGAAATCCACTTCACACATTGTACCCAGGGTTCGTTCAGAATTTCAAGACCAAACTTTAATGCTTTTTCAAGACTTTTATAAGTCTTCTCTGGGCAAAGTTAAGGCCAATAAGACAAGCAACTACAAATGAAAACCTCATGAAAATAATACCAAACAACTTCTGCGCACTGTTATCGTCTGTTTGCCAAGAAAGTGTCCACATGATTTGCTAAATACATCACTTTAGAAAGGTTACTAACCAATACCGACTATGACACAAGATGTTCCTGAATAATCTATACCCAAACATCTTGGCTCTCAGCTAACATTAGTTATGTTCCTTAAATTCTATATTATTTTGATCTGACTTCTGTCTGGCTGGTTTACCGGCCTATGGTATCTGGGGACTAGTGACATTTTGGTTGGAAAACCAGACTTATGGTGTTGAATGGGTTGGCAGACATTATCTTCACTTTAGGACTTAACTTGAAATTCAAGGCTTTTCCCAGGCTTTTAAGTCTTTTTCCAGGCTTTTTAAGACTAAGTGCCCAAATTCCAGGCCTCTTCAAGATTGTACAAACCCTGCCACGCATGTGGGGAATCAAACCAGGGTCTTGGGCACTGCGGGCCAACGGTTTCGCTGCTAGGCTACCCCACTGCCCACATATTAATACTGACACACAATCAACAAGGTCACACAGTCTGTCCATCACAGTGATTAGAAAAGGCACTGGCCATGGGCCATTTTGCACATTTTCTAGTGGTAAAAGCATTTGCTTGTCACAAAGAAGACCCAAGTTCGATCCATCACAAGGGCACTATGTGCAAAGTCCATTTCTGGTGTCTCCTCCCATGATATGGCTGGAATATTGCTAAAAGAGTACCTAAACTCACTCACTCGCTCACTGCTTGGAGGTTTGACCTTTCTCAAGTTCATCACAAATCTTGTCTGTATTAGTGTAATTCTAAAACTTGTCAGATCCAATGAGCTGAAGAATGAGGCCATGTTGCCTTGCATGCAATCATGATATTCATATCAAATTAAATCCTGTTGACAAACGAGAGCTTGTTGTCAGACCAAGCCATCAGAGCTCTGTCGAGCATGACAAGACTGTAGAGTATAACGTCTAATCGCCACATCTCCTGTCCTCTGTCTCTATTATCGTGGTCTTGAGCCACTGGCGATAGCGTGTTGAAACAGAGCTCAGAGTGGATTTAGGTTTAATCATGATATTTCACTTCAGACTGGGGCAGTATGCAACTTGGACAAGACTTTGAAAAATACTTAATAATGGTGAGTGAGATGGTAAGAGGCAGTCCTTCATAGGGTGACATTAATTTGAACAGTATTGCTATTTCATCATGGTGGGTGGGGCAGTAGAACAGCCTAGTGGCTAAGATGTTCGTTCGTCACACTGAAGACCCAGGTTCAAATTCACCTCAAGGGCACAATGGGTGAAACCAACTTTTGGTGTCCAAAACAGGGATCTTGCTGCAATATTGCTAAAACCAGTTTGAAACCAAACTCACTCACTAATCATAGTACGTCTGCTTTGAGTGGAAGGTGTTGAACGTCTCAGATATTTACCACTTCGGTGTAACCCACCACCCACATGGACAAATCATCAAATGATACTCCCAATAAAAAATCAGATAAACATAGCATCATGATGGAGTGGGCTCGAGAAATCCTCCTTCAAAGTGATAGAAAATGGGCAGTTATGGAAGTTTTATTGAAGTTTGATGTATTGATCAGTATTTGTCATAAAACACTGAGAACTGCCCCGATCTGAAGCATGAACAGCTGCAATAGTGAGCATGGATCAAGTCCACCACTCATGGCAATGTACAACATCTTGCGTCTCAAATAAATCACGCTTACTCTCCGTCAGAATCAGATAGTGAATCAAATCTCTTCACAGCTCTTGTGTTTGGCTGCGGCACTGACATCAACCGATGACCAGGGATGATGGCCGGAGCTTCATGAGAGCCGAGGGGTCGTTACGAAGGTGAACCAGGCCAAGGGAAGAACGGTCTCGTCTCTTGACATTTGAAAATCGGCAGCCTGACCCCGAGAGGTGACGCATCTGATCAATACTGATATCCTTTTACTTCACTAAGAATAAAACCTCCGCCTCTCAGCACAAACATGTGACAATAGGCATGAATAGGCCTCCAGTTCCATGCCAAATAATTTGTATGCCTGTTAGCTAGCATCGTCAATAGTCTGCCATGAGCACTGCCATAGTGCACATATACAGAGCTGATGAGGAGCCAGTCCACCTCGTTCATCTTCATCGCTAGCAAATGCTAGGATGCAATGGTTCCCTTGCGCGTTTATTCTCAAAGATTCTCTATTCAGTCATGTGGTTCCTGTAAAGTGGGTGCTTAAGTCCATTTGGGAATAACTGAAGTGTGTTAACATGACTGGAAGAAGATGCAGACAGTGTCCAAGTGGCTTTCTTCTTAAATAATTTATGACATGACAATATAAGTTACTTAAACAACAGACTTTCATCATTTTGTATCCGCTGTCTGTAAAAAAGAGGACTTAATAGTCAGCCCTATCGACCCTGAACATAAAATGGTTGACAAATGCTAAAACTGAATCAGGGACAACACCCTACCGACACTAACAATATTGGTCAAAACCATACCAATGCTAACAATATTGGTATACTCCTTACCAATGCTAACAATGAATATCAGTTTACACTTAACCGATGCTAACAAATATTGGTTGAAGCCTTACCAATGATAACAATGAATACTGGTTTACACCATACCAATGCGAACAAATATTGGTTGACACCATGCCAATGATAACAAATCCTGGCTAACACCTTACCACTGCCAACTAATACTGGTTGACACCTTACCAATGATAACAATGAATATTTGTTAACACCTTACCACTGAAAAATATGCATATTAGTTGACACCTTACCAATGCGAACAAATATTGGTTGACACCATGCCAATGCTAACAAATATTGGCTTACACCTTACCAATGCTAACAAATACTGGTTGACACCTTACCAATGATAACAATGAATATTTGTTGACACCTTACCAATGAAAAAAATACATATTGGTTGACACCTTACCAATGCTAACAAATAATACTGGTTGAAATTTGTTCAATGATAACTGTGAATACTGGTTGACACTATACCAATGCTAACAATTAATATTGGTTAATTCCTTACCAGTGATTACAGGGAATCACAATCACACACAACCAGTGCTTACAGTGAATCAAGATCAACACTTTGCCAAAGCTTAAAATGAATCATGAGAACCACCTTCCCTGTCCCTACTGCGAATCATGAAAAATGAATGAAAAATCTTGATAATGCTAACAGTAAATCTTCATCAACACCTTCACTTACAGAGAATCCTTATTGACACCCTCTCTCACAAGGAATCATGATCGACCCTCTATTAATGCCAAAAGTGAATGACGGGGTGAGTCATTGAGAATGGAGCTTGCTCGGACTGCCAATTTGCAGGAATCTTGTTCCCTTTAACAAAACTATTGCTAGTCTTAATACTATAGGGATTCAACAGTAAATTCCGACTGGTCACGATAATTGGAGGCTCTATGGGGTGCTTGTATTTAGCACTGCAGTAATGAGATGTGCTTGTTAGGTGAGACGTGCTAATTACCTTGATTACACACAAAAGAAAAAATACTGTAGCATTACATATAAAACAAAGACTTTCATTTCAAGTCATTCCATAAACAGTTAAATCAAAAGGAATTCTATGCAAGGAAAATACAACTGATAACGCCTATATTTCATCAATAAATGCATGGCACTGGACAACCCACACACCATAGATAATTAGATGTATATACACTTCAAACTGAATCGATCAATAATGTTCATTAAGTCCAATAATTCCAAAACCATGTTAATCACCCCATGGTCTAAATACATTCAGCCATTTTCCTCCATCTATTCAACACCAAGTCAGGTTATTAATGAACTTCCATTTGCTTATGCCATTTCACAATCCAAATTCTGAACCATATTGAACAATCAATAAGTAAGGGAAAGTTTGGCTTAAAATGAAAGATCTGTCATTTTTTGCCTCTGTTTGATCACAAAACCTGCGCAATGGTTTCACTGTGACTGTGAATCCATCCGTTGCAAGTGCTTCACAAATACCAAGGGTCACACTGATGATCAATCACCTATTTTCGATTGTAAATCATCAAAAATGGCAGACACAACCTCACAGTTCCATGGCAAATGTCCTTGACTGTATGAACATATGTTTTTGTCCTGCCATAAAAAGGCAAGCACTTTAACAAAAGATATTTTTGGCATTAGAAATTAAGGAATCTACAGACGGGTTGTCACTATGTAGCTTCCCAGGAGCGAAGAGAACATGGTGGAATTATGTAACAACATGAGTATATTTGCACAAGGGAATGAAGCAAATATCTGTTAAAACCATTAACCCCCATAAAACCATTAACCCCTTGAAAGCTGAATGCTGTGACATTAACAAAGAGAGTTGTCCTCCTGAGCAGTGCTGTAGGTGGGCCTAATGGTTTAACATGGCAGAATCATCAAGAATCAGTTACCACTGCTTTGAAGAATTCAGGGTTGGATGACTTTCATGAGGTATTTTGATTGCATTCATCCACTTCTCTTCTTAGGGGTGAGTGAGTGCACAGTAGTTAGGACTGTCCCTGCTACCGTATTTCTTCTTCTATGACAATGTCTTGAAAAAGAATTTATACTGTTGTCAAATTTGCCTTGCCTTTAATGTTACTTAACAACTTCATAAATGCCAATCAAGCAATCTTTCCTCTGGCAAATTCATGGGCGCCATTCCACAAAGTGAATAAGCTTTGCTTTAAGCCACACTCAGCAATATTCAAGCATATGGCGGTGGTTTGTAAATAATATAGTCTGGACCAGACAATCCAGTGATCAACGGCATAAGCATTGCATAAGCATAAGCACAACTGGGATATAATGACATGTGTCAACCAAGTTAGTGACAATCCCATCCCGTTAATCGCCTTTTTTAAACTTATGTCTTCTTTAAGAATGTAGGAGTTAATGTGGTAAAATTATGACACAGATAGATGATTTGGGGCAGTTTAAGACTACATATACTTGATCTACACTTTGAATTATTTTTTACTGATCGACCTCAACAAGATCAAACGCCTTGTATGAACCTCCAATATCTTGGCATATTTGTCGCAATTGGGATATAATGCCATGCGTCAAGCAAGTCAGTGAACCTCACCACACTATGACAAACAGGGGTTACTGAAGATCAATTCTAACCCAGATCTTCACAGAACAACATTTATTGCATAAGCTTGTAAACTGTCATATGACTGATAATGAAGCTGGTTTCTGATAACCCACTGACTAAACTGTCACTGTTAGCAGTGAAGGATTACAGCTATTAGAACTGCACCGGATATCAAATGTCAAAATAAACAAGGAATAGAAGCAAATCACCCAAATACAATATCAAATTTCATATTTCAAAGTTTAAGTTACTATGCTATCAATTATTCATGACAGTTTTTTTTTTAACTCTTTCCACATAGCACCGTTACAATAACCTAAGTGTCCTTGACCTTCTAAATGACCTTCCTAATTCAACCAATCCTGTTCCCATCCCAGTGGCTTATAAATATTTCACCGTGTTAAATACCTATGAGCTGTTGAGTCAATATATGGTAATGACATGCAGACCAAGTCAAAAGCCTAAGAGATGCCCAATTAGGTGGTTAAGTTCAGAATTCTTCAGTAAACTCCAATCCAAGAGAAGGAATAGTTTAAGTGAGTGCAATATGTTTGTCTGGTGGTGGAACATAGCGCCAGCAAATGAATCAATAACACTGTGCATTAAATTGCTCCGTTTGACACTGTTTTCTTTCAGCCTGACTAATCAATCCAATCAAACCATTTTAAAAGTAAACTTGACGCCACTCTTTGATGTCCTGGGTAGAGAGTAGAAATGGCATATCAACAAACACGGACATCACTGCACAACCATTACCCAAACAACAACCAATATCGGTTAAAAAAAACAAGTCCCATCAAGCGCAACATATGGACCGGATCACACACCAGGGTGACTTTTATTCTCGCCATTGATTCCTTGAAAGCATGGCAGCTACCCAATATGTGTTCATCGTCTTCATTTTCCTTAGGCTTAAATGCCATGGTGAAGTGTATTGTTTAACAATGCTGGCAGCTCGTAATTCAGATGCTAAGATGTCGGAAATTGCAAGATGGCTGAGAGACGAGTTTCCATATGAGCCTTCTCAAAGAGTCCTGCAAGATCAAATGTACACATGCCATGTTGGTCTCCGTGCTTTGCTAATGTGGAGCCTATTGTATCTGAGGGAACCTTTTGATAATGTTTATCTAATACCCATCTCATCTAGATTATCACAAGCTATGTCCACTAACTGCATCTCACTCAAGTCATGTTGGAACTGAAGCAATCAGTCCACTAAGATCAATGGTGAGGTCACAATATACAAGATACGGCTCTGAAAGATGACTGCTTCTAAAGAGGAGAACTATATAAAAGAAGCACTCACCAGTGGTAATGCACTGTATGGGGGCAAGTAACCGAACATTTGACCCAATGCTGGAGATGCTTAGAGACTACTAGTATAGTACGTCAGTACCATTAGCAAGGTCTGTCAGTTTTAGACTGAGGGCAATCTACTTGCCTACCTAGAGGCTGACTGAATGTCCAAATGCTGTATGAGTCTTAACTCCAGTAGGGAAACTTACGCTCAGTATTATTCCTCACACTGGAGTCTAAAAAACCCTTGAAGACCGTAACGTCAGCTAACCTTTTCAAGTGACCAATCATAACACAGACTACCAAATCACGAAGATTGGCATGATCACATACATTTTGAACTTTTACCTTGAAAACATTTGTATCCGAACGATTCCAGATGCTATTTTCCATACAATCGCTTCCAAGTGATGCAAAATTGTGCATGCCACAACAGTGAGTATACAGTCGCCGAAAACAGTGCGTTTATCAATATTCAAGGATGGCACCTTGCTGAAATATTAGCTAATGGTAATCATGCCAATAGAAACCTGATAACGTATATACTGCAGGTCAAATATCTGTGGTTAATGCGGGTTTTCGCTTGTTGAAACATTAGCGTCAATGACTGTGGGAATTGAAATAAACAAGACAAAGACTAAGGTTACTCAGACTGAGTCTAACTCTTGATGTGATGTCTCGAGATTGTCCAATTTTGTTTCTAGCTGGTGTATAAATGTCTACATCTTGTCTACATGTCTCACTGGATTGTGAAGTCCTGCAGACCAGGCAGTGATGTTTGAATGAAGTGTTTGCATCATTCTCTCATTATCACCTTGGAAACTTCTGCATCAAAATATCCTGGATATAAAACAGCTTTCCAAAATTAATTCACAAAGACTACTAACCCATACAGTACAGCCATCATCCAGATTATTCAACAATAAACTATCATGCAGCAAACTGAGAGGACCAATGATTGCAGTCGATCATAAGTGTATTTCGTCATACGTATTTCAACTAAATATACCACCAGTGATCAGAACCAAAAATCAGTTCGATATAAATGTGGTTTACCGTACTTAAGAATGCTACCAAAGACCTGCACATCAGATATATTTGGTCTGAATTATACCAAGACACACTACAGACAAACTTCAAACACATCCTGGAAGGAAGGAAATGTGTTCACTGAAGCATCCACTTCATGGTCAGCTAACTAACTTGAGCACTCTACCCTCTCCAGACTCCAATTACCTTGATTTATGTGTCTGCACTTACACCAAGAATGCCCATTAATGCATCAACTGATGACTTAATGTCGAGTCAATGTCCAAGCACTAATGCTGCCAAGAACCTTCATGGCAAAGTTCTGAGTGGAGTCTTCAGTCTTTCACAGACTATCCCCCTGAACTAACTAAAAGAAAACAAGTCTACATTACTACAGAAAAGCACTTCAGAGAATGTGAATCAAAAGTGCATAAGCAATGATGCCTCTTCTTCATTAGCTAAACTTTTTAAGATTAGGAAGGGGTTGACTGGGTTAAGTTTTATGTCACAATTACAGAGACTGAAACTTGGGCACGCAAGAAATCTATGGTCGAGATTTTCGAAGCTCTCTTAGCGCTAAGACAGTCAAAAGCTAATATTAACGTATGGCACTTACGACTATCTCATCCCTAACTTCTAAAATCTAGACCCGTGACTGTAAGATTCAAAGTCTGGTCTGTGAACTATGTGTCGGTTCGTCAGCGCCAAAACCATTATTGTGGATTACACCAAAATGGTACTAATATCAGGACAGCATCTGTTTACATAACATCTTTGAGTGAGCGAGCGAGCGAGCGAGTGACTGAGTGAGTGATTTGGGTTTGTACACCACTTTTAGTAATAGTCCAGCAGTATCAACGAGGGAGACATCAGAAATTCACTAATGGTACCCATGTGGGGACTTAAACCTGGGCCTTTGACGTGATGAGTGAACATCTTAACCACTGGGCTACCCAAATGCTTCTTCTTTGAGAAGCATATTTAGAAGATGGAAAGTCAGAGAGGGACAAAACTTATTGACGAATAACTTCTTCATTAGGCGATCCCATAGGATTGACCTCTTTTCTCACCAACTATTCCATAAAACCTTCGTCGATGTCGATTTTCAGAAACAACAAATCCTAGTCAAAGAAACTGTCATGTGGCATTTTGGTCATCTGGTCCACTTCACCTACAAAATGGCATCACTCAAATGACATGAAAGACTGGCACATGTGTCTCAAATGTGAAAATGCAGGTTTGACAACTCTTAAAATTCATGTAAAGGCGCCTTAAGTATACAGTGTTAACCTAAATCATTCACTGCGTCTTAAAATATTAACCATCTGAACACCATATTCAGGCACACTTGATGCCAATGTATATATTCAGCTTCCAAAATGTCAATGTAAATTCCCTTACTAACCTAAATACAGAACTGACCCACTAATCACCTGCCACCCTATTAATCTTAATCCACCTCCATCAATCCAATAAACTGCACATCTTGATTCTTGCAAGCACAATGAATTATTAATGAAGCATCATAACCACCAGAGCATGCAAAAAATCATTCATTATGATATCCTTTTCACATAAGTGACGCAGAGTGTGACACAAGTTTTTATTTACCAAAATCGATATTCAACTAACAAGGGCCCCCTCTACCCCCATTACGGGTCATGTACATGCCTGTTGTCAAGATCTAGAAGATTCCATTAAGAAAATTAGAGGGGTTGTGAGCAAGGGCTGGCACAGACAGAGCTCTACATGAGTAAGTATTGATTGATCCAAGGGCTGCAGCAATAGTTGTAGTACAAAGTATAGACTGAGAGCAATGTATTCTATAGCAGTATGTCCACTGGTGCAAGGCGTACTGACGGACATCGGATTTAATGGCACAACTGTCCTTGTGGTCGCTTGTGTCTGTCAGTGCAAATGTTTGGCTTTCCAACAGCGCTGTTGGTGTGTTTAAGTCGAAATGTGTTTTCGCTAAACTTGGTCTTTCGGAATGATTGGTATCAATAATCCGTTTCTACTGTTTGTTAAAAAACACTTTTGATGTTTTAAACTGAACACACCTAAGTAAGATCAATCAAGATTTTGTTAAGATTTTGTAAATATACACTACATCAAATAGGCTTAAATAACATAAAGACAGAGTATAAAGTACTTCAAAGGGAAATACTCAACTGCTATAAGAAGACCAGATATACAGCATTCCCTCTTGCAAACCCAGCAAAATTCTATGCTTTCTGACTTTCCTTCCATACACTTAGTGTTAATTATACAAATTTAAAGGTTATTAAAGTGAAACAAAATTTGAGAGTACATCTGAACATTGGTATACATATTTAGACCTGGGTATAGATAGAAGGTATCCTACAGTTAATTCAGTATGGAGCCTTAGTAACGCATTAACCCTTGAATAGATAGTGATGATGATGATGATGATGATGATGTTGATGTTGTTTTGTACAGTGAAATATGACAACAATGTATGGATTTAGGGCAATAAAAATAAATTTAAAATAAGAGACTTTGCTACTGTTGATTTGGCCGAAGCTCTGAAACTGCTGCTGAGTTCGAAACTGTTACAAACCATGACAATATGAATGTTAAAATAGTTAGCATGAGTGAGTATTGCATTACGCCAGTTTTAGCAATATTCCAGCAACAGCACAGGGGACACCAGGAATGTGCTTCACACAAGTGGGGAATCAAACCCAGATCTCAAAAGTGACGAATACACTGTTCAACCACTGGTCTACCCCATATATATTTTGAGAGCTTAATGTTCTTTCAATAACAAGTTGTGAGTGAGTATGTGATTTAAACTGTCAAGCAACATTACAAGGAACAACACTAGAACTGGGTTTCACACACTGCACCCATACAGGGAATCAGTGACAAGTGAGTGAACGAAGGTCTTATGAGAGACAGGCAAGTGAGTGAGTGAGTGAGCGAGTGCAAACAAGCAACAAGTCATATCAAGAAAGTCAACTGGTGGGAGGAAACAAAGAAGTGATGCATCTTGACATGTTAATAGACAGTCTAATGAGTGAGTGAGTGAGTGAGACAGAGCAATATAGAAAGCATGCAAGCAGACAGGCAAGAACAACATTCCAATCATATGGAGGCAAGTCAGCTTGCAGCAGGAAAGAATGAAGTGATGCATCTCTTGGCATCTTCAGTGTTCGAGAGTTTAATGTTTTCTCTTCTATTTCAGTAAGTGAAAGCAAGCTAGTAAGCAAGCAAACAACCAACCAAGAAAGAAGAACATTCCAATCATGTCAAATCAACTTGTAGGAGGAAAGACTGAAGTCAGGCATAGACTGAAGTCAAGCATTTCTTGGCATTTACCACTTTGGCAAAATTCACCAGTGCCTGTATGGTGCTGACAAACCTATAAGATTAATCAAGTCAAACCAGTATTTGTACCTGCCATCACTGGGTTGTAGCAAGATAACAGACAGCAAACTCCATCCTCATAGATAGTTGGGCCGCCTAAGCTGCCTGTATTTATTAAGACTTCTGTTCTGTACATCTGATCTTGAACTGTCAACTTGACTCATTATGACACAATTGAGGAGTTGAATGTCACTGATGCGGATGCAATAGCATTAACAACACAATAGAAGACATTGTTGATGTTGTTCGGGAAGAAATAATCAGCACTCTCCATCCCTACTTCGCCTCAACATTCAAAATTAAGCAGTTTCATGTCTGAAAAAAACTAATGACATCTGTACAAATGCATCAAATTTCGATCAATACATCTCAACCTGAGTTGCAGTGAATAAAGTTAACGATCAGATTCCACCATTATAGCATAGCGAGACACCATCTTCGTAAACATTGCTCGACAAGATGGCACAGGCCACAGACAACTAGCTAAGGAGGGACTTCAAGCTTGTGAAGCCACAACTTCGTTTTTTTATAGCTGTCTTACACTGCATTTTACTCCACAGTGTTTTCCATCAACACAGGGGAACACATCTTCAGACCATAATGGCTCCTCCTCGGAATGTCAGAATCATTAATCAAGTCAGCAAGGTTACACGAACCTTGAATCCGTTTGCTCCAACATGATCCAGGCTCAGACAAATTTCATGGCTACTGTCATCTGTAATACTCAAGATGATGAAAGTTTGAATGATGTTTGAAATTATTGGTTCAGTGGTTAGTTTCTCAGTTGATTAATGAACTGATGACACCAACACTGACGTATATTCTTAATCAGTTTCAGCTGGCAAAGATCAAGAAGTTGCTTGGTTTGTTGTTTAATGCCACATTCAGCAATATTCCGGAGATACGATGGCAGCCTGTGAATAATCAAGTTTGGGCCAGACAATCCAGTGATCAACAGCATCAGCATCAGTCTATGCCATTGTGATGTAATGACTTGTCAGCCAAGTTTGACCATTAATAATCGATTGCCTCTTACAACAAGCATACAGTGCAATTGTAACCCAGATCTTCACGGGTCAGTACAAATAGACAATGATAGCAATACTGTGATACACATGAAATACTCACAAAATATAATTTAATCACATTTAATTTTTTTTGTCAGGCATTGGATCAAAGATTCAGAAGGTATTTTAGCAGTCAAAGAAGATGCAAGAAATACATGCACAGGGAGACACATGACACAGATGAGTCAACAACATACAGGTAAAGGATATTAAAAATGCTACCCCAGACATGGATACAGATATCAAGAAGGCTACACCAGATATATGGTGTAGATATTGAAATGGCTATGCCAGACATATGGATATCAAAAAGGCTACAACAGAGATAGAATATAGAAGGCTATACCAGATATAGACAAGGTTATACTTAGTATACAAGAGGTGAGGTGAATTAGAGAATAATGTTGCACTCGAGAAAATTTTGCTCATATCATGACATGTATGCGCATGTATGTGTGGCTGGTTGTACTAGTCCAGATTTAAGTTTGTTTTGTAGTGGTAGCTCACTGAGATACAAGTTAAGCATGAATATACCCCCACTCAGATACATTATACCAACTCCAAGCCAACTAGTCCTTGTTGTACCCATGAAGGCCAAGTGCCAGGCAGGGACCAACCAGTACTAGAGCAGGGGATCAAGCCTAAAACTTTCCACTCTTTGGGTGGATGACCTAATCACTAGACCATGGAGGCGGTTAAGCATACAAGAGACAAAAGTAGATATACGACAAACACCATTCCACATACACACTCCAGATAACACAAGGAACTGTCTTGAGCCTTGAAGTGAGTTTTGGTTTACACCGCACTCATGACTTGAAGTGAGAACAAGTGACCTCAACAATGTCAACTGTGCACTTAATGTCTGCTTAAGTGTCTGATTAAGTGCACAATTACAAAAACGTTCTTGATTCATATTCACTTCATAAAAATCTAGCAGAACAATCCTGTTGTTAACAGTTCTGAAATCACCTGCAATTGCTAACCTTAGATTACCAGAAATGGACAGCAACACTGTTGTGAAGCTTCGCTATTGTTGCAATTTTTTCTGTTCTCGTGGCAACGCTCCACAAGCATCTCTTTGGGCAACTTCTGCAGCATCAATACATCATCATTTGTACTTCTTTGTGCAACAAGATGGGTTTACAGAGAAACAGTCCAAGCTGTTTGACACTTGTTTATCTACAGCTTCTCTCAAGCTTTTTCAACACAGAAAAACTCCAACTTTGCAGGTTCTCCACTGATGTCAAGTGCCAGTTTCTTGCATATCCACAGGCAAGATTTTGAATTTTAATCAAATCAAGCTTATCAAGTTTATCTTTAAATTCCACCATATTCGAAAGTCTTGTTTCTTTGTATCTCCCAGTTTTCTAAGACTTCTTCATCTATCAAGAACCATTCGGACACTTTTGAACGGAAGACTATCATATTTGGCAGTACCAACAGTATTATTTTTCAAGAAGACCTCAACAAAAGATTGCTTCAGAAAAAAGTGCCAGTGGTAAACAATTGTTTTAACCAAGAACAATCTGCACTGTAAAAAATAGTCCCCGGAATTCATAGACTGAAAAGCAAATTTTAGGTCATGTTGACAAATATTCCTCGGAAATGAAATTACAATGATTCAAAGCAAAAGTCTACTCTAATCTGTGAATAACCTTTCAAATCCCTTCTTGGTGCTATTTATGTATACACCTTCGAGTCTCAAATCTTGATCAGCAACTAGGAATTAAATGAGTTTGTGTTTGAAAAATTGAAACAACAAAAATTCACTGTAACTATTCAGTACAAATGATAAATTTCCTATCTAAATTGATCGAATTCATCCCAAGATTTCAATTTCCAATTTTGCAAACTTTATTTTGAATCAAGTACCAGTCACAAGCAAATTGAAAGGTCGTCGATTAGACCAATCTCATTCAGCTCATTCAAACTAAAAGAAGATCATCAACGAAATTCATTTTGCCTTTTCTCCAAAACTGAAACACTTGAACGCAGCCACTGCGAATATGAGCAAAACATTGTTATGGAATCCAATCACAAGCTTTCCTTGACCCAGGAAGAAAGACTCCCACCTTGATTGGGTTCAAAAACTGCAGAGTAAAAAAACACTTAGTCACTCGCTCCACAACCACTACACCAACAATGTATGATGTACGGAAATTACCGATGTTTTGTGAATACAAATAAATGGAAGGGAGATAACACTAAATCATTTTTTCTTGTCATCTGCAAAATCTAGCAATGGCTATGAAAAATTTTGTACCCATGCCTCAAACAATTAAAAATTAACATCGAGGTGTTTGATAAAGACAAATACATGTACACTGAGTAGTATTGAAAGTGATCTCGTACCCCATCGTATATACTATTCATTGATCACTGGTCCCTTAGGGCCCCACTGGTTGATGTATCCTCGATGTTTGTTTATGTTCCCTGAGCCCAAACATAGAGGGTGCATCATGTATCCCTCAGAACCAGTGAACAACATATTATGGATGTCCTGCTTCAAGGATATAAATGCAATTGTTTTTTAAGAATGCTACGTGGCACCAGACAGGTTGTTTGAATGTGTCTTTGTGAAAATAAGACAGCCCATATCTCTTGATGATCCAATTAGACATGACAACAATTAAACAAGACAAGAATTAGATTTAATAGATCGTAAACTTCAATTAGACTTGTAAACCTGAGAGCTGGATTTCCTGAACACTATCATGACTGCAAGAATAGTTCTGCTCCATTTTTCATTTAAAACAGGATTTCTTGTTCAGCGCATTGGCATTTAAAATGGCCATGCTCATGAGAGTGAGGGTGCCACCAATTATATTTTCATAATTTCAGTCATGCAGACAAGGAACACTAAAAATATTTTAACCATGCCATTTCAATTTTTAACAAACCATGACACATAAATTAAGCACTATTTTAAAGTCAGTTAGTAAAAGGTTTCCAAAACCTGTACATCAAATGATCAGTTGGATAGCTGCTTATGAGTATCAACAGTTTGTGATTGTACACAAATACAGACCACCATGTTCTTTGCACCACAGCTTACATGTCAAGACTGATTACCTATATGAAAGATTCCATGTTCCTTAACTTCTTTTGAGTAGAATAAATTGCAATTCCTTGCCAACATTTCCCAGTAAGACAGAGATGGCCAACGAAGATAAAGTAAACAACAATGCATGTATTGTCAGAACTGCTAACGGGTACAAAGTCGATGGAGATTTAGTAAATATAGCTGTGCTAGACTCTTTGTATAAGCAGTCATGTGAGTATTGATCCAAACAAGCCTATTGTAAAGTCACAGAAGGATTGTTTCGGACTTATGGATTTTTAGACACAAAAGAAGAAATCATGTTCGTAGAAATAAAACCTGAATAACAAAATATATGACTGGAATCTGTTGATAGGCAATGGCTGCTGGTGCTGTAAATATTATTGAATTTTGGAATCCAGGCTAACAGGGTTATCTCAGTAGACAAAAGCTCCCGCTGAAATGACGTATGGATGATAGATACTTAACAGCTTACTTAGATATGGCGGTTTTGATAAAAATCAGAAATAGAATGAAATTGTTAGGGGATAAGGTGGTGATGACAAAATTTATTCAGTTTCCATGTCCAGTGATCTGAAATGCATGGAGGCAGAGCTGGGAATAAACAGAACACAAATTTGAGTTGAAAAGTAGAAAACCAGTACAGAGAATAAAACAAAACAGGCATTGAAGGAGAATAGAGCCTAAATCAGAGAACATGTCAGAACAGCTTAAAACGGAGAACTTTAATATGTCATAGACTATAACAGAACAGATCCCAAACCAGTAAGAGAATAAATAAGAACAGAGCATAAAAGAGAACACTGCATGTAAAAGGACAGAGCCTAAACCAAAGAGAATAATTCAAACTAGAGCATGAAATGATGACATAAAACAACACGTAGCACATTAAAAGGACAGAGCATACACCAGGACAGAGCATGAACTGAGAACAAGGCATAAATAACAAAGTCAGAACATTATCACTAAACCATGGAATACACCAAAACACAGAATACACCAGAACCATGTATACAATCATATACTATTAATTATACAACAAGTGTTGACTCCCACAATAAAATCATACACTGACGTGTGTGAAATATAATAACCAGTCATACTTCAGATAGGAACAGTTATGTCTGACCTGTATTAGACATGCTGACCAGTATACAAGATTGGTACCTACTGAGAAACCAACGTGTAAAGGTCTGATGCTGACAAGTCATTAATGAAAATCAGATCTGCAAATTGTAAATAATCCAAGTCGCTTTGGATTATGTTAAAGGAATCCTGAGGAACTTCAAGCTTTTTTAAAGAGTGGCTTGATGTCATATCACATTTGGACAGTAAACAATCCTGGATGTGCTGAGTCTCTGATAATCAGAGTACATGTGAGATTAAAAACTGAGTGAGTGAGTGAGCGAGCAAGCGAGTGAGTGAGCAAGCGAGCAAGCGAGTGAGTGAGTATTGGATCCTACAGCAATTCTGACACTATTCCAGTAGCTTCACATTAAAGTCGCTGAGGTAGATATGAACTAATCACATATAGCACACACCGGGAATCAGACACAGGCCTTAAACTTCACAACCAAACACCTTAACCATTAAGCTACCCCACCATCCAATCCAAATAGCAATGGATAGACACAATTACTCCTCATAATGACAATACAATGTAATACTCTTGGAAATGGCAACTTTTTACCACACCTTGTGGTACTATGGCTAAGGACTACAACACTAGTGCCAATTACCATGGCTACACATTGGATGCAACATGCAGAATTCCAGGCAGCTTGGCACCAGGCTCCCTGTTAACCAAAACTTTCACTGAGATAGTAATTTGATCTTTGTTTAACTTGAAGTCAAGGCCTGACTCACATAATCAAGAGGAAAGAGCTGCCTGATGCAGCTATTAACTTTTCACGCACACCTAATTTTGTAGTTAAATGTACAAGGTGAGATATTGTGCAAAGGCATTTAATGTTATGCCTAAAAATATTTTGTTCATACAAGGGTTACCAAAAGGTAAGCCCTGGACTTCTATACGGAACACAAGGTTTTTGACATGTGAACTTTGACATCAGACAGAAGCGCAGGTTTATATTCGGAAAAACGGGCTTTTATTCATAATTTCTTTAAGTGGCAATCGTATGGAATAAATAATCATAGAGCAATAAGTGAAGGAAATATTTTTAATATTACTTTCACAATTACTGCAATGACTATCCAGTGAATAAGAACACATACAAACTGCAATATAGCTCTTGTAAACTTCAAAATGTTTAAAAATTGTTCATGAGAAATATGGGGTTCCATCCATCCCACAAAGGCGTCAATCAACAGCTCCATTTCTCTGAAAGAGTCTTCATCATCAAAGTCGCTTGCGGCGGCATCGTCTACATCCATGTCACCCTCCTCTGAACCTTCACTGTATCCGAGGCTCCCTCGTAGTTGACATTTCAGATCTGTTACAGCTACCTTTTCTCCATTTGGCGCAATACCAGAAAGTTTGGCACATTAGACACACTTCGGAATTAAATAGAAGCCCATCTGATTCCAAATAGTAGCCCATGGACTTCTAAATGACAGTTCTTGTTTTCAGAAAATCCTGGTGCCAGTAATATAATGCAGTTCTAATAGTAACAAGAGGTTTCAGTATCACAGGCCTGTTTTACAGCATCACCTAACAAATTCAACATTCACTTATTCAGTTCACAAACATGTCAACTGGCTGTCAAATGCATGTGGGACACAATGTTATCAATCAACATTGCATCAGCAGATATTTTTCTGATTCTTTTCATGTTCATTATAGAGGTGCATCAGGTACCCAACCGTTTTATTTCCAAAGATTTTAAAAGAGATCTTGATCATTGATCAAACATTTTGTTTGTGAAAGGCCGGATCTGATTTGGGTAGTAGGAAGGACACATGAGGGACGTAACTCATAACAGCCACTGGTGCCACAACAACTAAGTGTCAAACTTCCAACCTGGGTCAACGTGGATGGAAATAGGACTTATACAGTCAGTTAACTCCCTTGCCTTGGGAAAATGTTTTAGGTATATCTTCTACATCATGTGGTACAAGCACCAGCAATTAAAGCACAGATACAGAATGCTCTGCTCCTGTGCCCATTCACTGGTCAATCTCTGACCTAAATCAAGCCACAGCTCATTTACCATATCTCAAGACCTGGGGAATGAGGGTGTAATTTAGTTGGTAGGTGCACAGCAGCAAATTAAGACCTCAGCTTTTTTAATCAGCAGCTCAACCTAGACCATCATGTTCAGCCATTAATGCTTTCCAGCAAACACATCACTCAGTAAAACACAGTGTAAAGCAATAATAAAACACATTGTACTTAAATGTTATGTTTCAATATCAATCATGACTGAATGTTTTCTGACTAATGTTTCTGGATATTTCATAAATATCAAGCAGCTTTATTGCAGAAATTCTGTGAAGTGGTCTTGAGGAAAACACTTGCAGCTTTCGGTTTCTGTAGGAGGTTTGAAATGTCAAGTTTCCAGTTTCAAGTTTTGCGTGATATTTCTCTTTTTCATGTTTCTGTCAAATATTTCATATTCTGACTTATTGTGTTTGTCGGGGATGTTTTGTTTCACATTGGGTTTCTACTGGGTTTTCTTATCTCAACTTGTGTTTCTCACAAATTCTTTTGTAGTCTTGTTTCATATTGTGTTTCTGTAGGGTTTTCTGATTTGGACTTCAGATTTCCTCAGAAATGTTTTGTTTCATGTCATGTTGTGTTTCTGTTGGGTTTTTTTATCTTGATTTGTGTTTTCCAGAAATGTTTTGTTTCATATCATATTTCTGTAGGGTTTTCCAACTCTGACCTCTGTTTCTCTAAAATGTTTTGTTGAATATTTTCTTACGTAGGGTTTTCTCATGTGGACTTGTGCTTTTCAGAAATGATTGGTTTCATATTGGGTTTCTGTCGGGTTTTCTGATCTTGCCCTCTGTTTCTCGGAAATGTTGTTTCATATCTTGTTTCTGTTGGGTTTTCTTATCTCAACTTGTGTCTCTCGGAGCGTTTTTGTTAAGTTATCATGCTTCTGCAAGAGTGTTTCTGATAGCATTTTCTTCAAAGTTTATACTTATCACGTACTGCACATGCATTTGTTTTACAGTTCCAGGTACTGCACTTACCTGTAAACTTATATGATTCCCAATCATAATTTCACTTAATTTGATTTACATTTTTGCTTAAAGTGACATTCCTCAGTACGTTTTCACGGCAAACAGACTGTAATCACAGCACAAACTGAATCCAACATTAACAGTAGAGCTCAGCTGTGCCCATACATAATGTATAGACCAAAAGTCAGTACAACTTGCAAATAATTACCCCTGTGGACGTATTTCAACGAACAGCAGAAGCAATCTTCTTGAATTTAGCTACTAATTATAACAATTATTGTGCAAATGTTGAACAGATGCAACAACAAGTGGTAATTTTCTTAGGCCATTTAGAGATTTTTATGTTTCACATTTCAACCCAAACCAACAAAGGAGTGAGTCAGTTTGAGTTACACTGTTTTTAGCAATATTCCAGCAACATCATTGTAGGGGACTAATGGTGTTCGGATTAATTGAAATAATCGAGGATTGGTCGCAGTGATCAAACGCCCTAGCAAATCAATCACATTTTCTCATAATCAAACATAATGGTTTTGTTACATCTGTTTTAGTGGAACATATCTTCGAAGTTGTCAGGACCTGAAAACGTGCTTAATTCTTAGAAAAGTCACTTCACAAACTGAAAAGTCATGACTGAATATTTCAAGAGGACTCCAGGAAGTTTATGTTCATGATACAATAGTCATCACATCACCAATTTTTTTCGTTGGCAATGACACAATCATCAATTGTGATATTTCAACCAATTCCCAACACTTTCGGGGAAACCAGAAATGGGCTTCACACATTGTACCGAAACCTATCAGAAGACCAGACATGCAATAATTATACCTAAAAATATATTTTTAAAAATATTTCATAAAATAATTTATATGCCTTATCTTATGAACATTTCAATCACTTGGTAATAATTCTTTATATCAATTATTCTATAATGTGAGTGATGTTGCTTTGCTTTGCTTCGGAAACAATTTTCTTTACAAAGATGAAGGAAAATCAAGCTGACTTGATTATATTTTTGTCAGAATGTGAAAGTGTTATAGTTATTACAGGGAGTTAATTGAGATAAAAAAGCTACTCATTATGTCATACCAAAATGAAATTTCTTAAAGGTGGGGATGGGAACACAAAAACAAATATGGACAGCCTTATCTACACACTAAGGTCACACATCATTAGGCTATAACTTAGGTCTTGTTTGGATGAAGACAGCGTCCCAACCAAACACTATGGACCTTGTGGACAATTTTCCAACACAACTAACTCCCACATCCATTGCCTTCTCCAGGCTGCTGCTTGAACTCTGTTTTAGAAACATTATCTCATTAAAACACCCACATTCTCTGCAAGTGTACAGAACCTCACAAGTCCACCAACATTGATTCAACACCTTCAATTATATAACCTGATTAATGTAAAAATGTGGACATGTTCTTAAAACAAAAACTCTTTTTGAGAGTGTTACAAACCAAATTACAAATAGTTACTCTTTAAATAAAACATAACTGACTCCACAAAAGCTTGAAAATAAATAGCCACACAGAAATACACTGTAGGTCCTATCTTTATCACAATATTTCAGGTCAACATTAAACATGAATGACAAAATCCTGCTTTAGTTTCATCTAAATAACAGAGCTGTGGGGTAGTATAGTGGTTAAGGTGTTTGTTTGTCATGCCAGAGACCTGGGTTCAATCCCCTACATGTGTCCCACCATGACACTGCTGGAATATTGCAAAATGGAGCGTAAAACTAAACTCACTCATTCACTCACTCACACCTTCTCCATGCCAATGGAACAAAGAAAATTACATCCTCCTTCAAAAAAGATTCAACTTCACCTCAGTGAGTGAAACAAAAGCTTACAAAATATTGTTGTAAGAAAATCTCATCCTATCGGCAGTGTTAGATTTGGGTGAAATTTTAAGTGGGTCCAAACTGATGAAAATAATGTTTCTGGACCCCCATATTTAAATGTTAAATAGATGGGCAGATGTGAAATAGAGGGGGTCCTTACTGAATTTGATGAGTCAAAACACTCCAAAACCCTCTCTTGAGCCAACACTGTATAGGAATAAAAATTATTTCAAAATGAATAAAAAAGAATTTCACTCTTCTTCAATTTACCAATTTATTCCGAAACAAATTTTCACCACTACTACCTTCCTCAAAACTGCTTCAAGATAACGAAACTATACAAAATCGACACAATCCCAGCAATGGACACCAGAAGCACAAACTTTTCTCAATTGTTGCCAAAGTCTCTCCAGCACTGATCCTTTCATAAATAATTCACAAGCAATTATTTCACGTGCCCTTTTTAATTTTTTTCCAATCATGTACAGGACATTCCACGAAGGTGCAACAACTGTCCCTATTGGTGGCTAATTAGGCTTTACACAAACAAGGATCCATGCAAGCAAAGCACTTCTTGGTTTCCCATCTCGGGAACTTCCGACTCGCATGCTGAGTGGTTGAGACTGGGGTAAATTTCATCTCCACAGGTCGTCGTAAACTTATATGTCAAGTGACAATTACTGCACCACCAAATATTGGTGAGCACAAATATCACGACTTGGGCGATAGGTTAAAGGCTACGCTTTGAAAGCACCAAGCAGTTCTGATCATCGACCTGAGGATGTCTGTGCAAATACGATCTGATTACAAAACAGAGCAAGTGGCTGGAATGTGCTATCCCGATGTAGCGTTTGACACAAGGAAATGGCCAAAGTTTGTTTGTAATTACAGAAATGGATGTGTGAAACTGTTCGTGAAATGGAAAATTTAAAGATGTTTGTCGAAAATCAGAAGGAAAAACCTAACAAGCAATGAAACTTTTGGCACAGAGGAAATGTCTGAGAGCAAAATTATCAGTAGGTTTATGCTATCACTGACACTTTATCAAAACTTTTGTTGGTTACCGTAGTAACATCTAATTAATGTAACATTAAACCAAATTCAATTATTGTAAAGTACTGACAACAACAAAAGAAATACCCATTCCAACAATCAGTGAAAATTAATTATTCTTTCCTATAAAAAAGTTCAGTTTCTCTGCAAATACACATAAACATTTTACCAAGATTAATGTCCAATTAAATAAGAATAAATATTTAAAAAAAAGAAATGACTTCTAATTTTCTTAAATTAAAGTGCCTCAATCTTCCCCCACCCTTGCTTTCAGTCCAATCATCACTAGCACTCCCAATGCTCCTACAGAAACATTCCAGGTATGGCTGCACTTTAACCTGTCTTCTGTTTCTGGAGCCAGATTGAACTGTTGAACCCTTTTCAAAATGATGGAATAGCTACACAAACTCCATACAATTCTTCAACTTCACCTCAATGGTAGCGAAAAAAACTTTAAGAAGAACTGTAAGAAGCTGGAAGAGAATCCCCTTTCCCACAGGAATCCAAGCATAACGCTGCTCTCGAAAACATCCAACGTAAGCCTGGGGATAAGGAGAGCTTCATATGGATAGAAACACATCGCCTACAGGATTTTGAATTTCAACCCTGCTTCCAAGCAGTCTGACAGATAGCTCTATGCCAAAATAATATACACCAGCAAATACCCACATAAGCAACTCTAATTCTAAAGAACCATGGTAACGAAATTAGTTCTGACAGCACAAGCTAGAACTACCAGCTTTTGGAAAGAGCATTCATTCTGTTTTAATGGAATAGGCGGTTATTCTTTATCAGTATTGGGAAATATTTAAACCTGTTTGAATTCAAGTATTAGCATGGCATTCTACCTCATTGTTAATTTGTAGTTGGTTTGCTGTTTTGCACTGCACACAGCAATATTCCAGCTGAATGATGGCAGACTGTAAATAGTGAACTGGACCAGACAATCCAGTGATGAACAGTACGAAGTTCAATCTACGCCACTGGGATACAATGACGTGTGTCAACCAAGTCTGCAAAGCCTGAAAACCCAATCCCATTAGTTTATTAATTTGCAAAAGATATCAGGGACATTTTGGAGCACAATGTGTGTATGGTCCTATAATATGAATCAGTTCTATACCCTGAAAATGCTTAATGCTCCAGAGCACTGTTGGCATAGAATCTACAAATTTGGACAATGATGATGACCATGGCGACGATGTGACCTTAAACAGCAGATCTGAAGACTGTTGTTGTCGTTGAAATGATAACTGGTGGCTAGTAGTTATAAACATTTTAAGTGAAGCTTCATTATCAAACTCCATCTGACATTTGAGCAACGACTTCTTGCCTCAGAGTAAAAGAGTAATGAGAATGTGCAAACCTATTTGAACAAGAAAAGTCTATCTGTCTACAGTAATCATGTTAATATTAACTGGACAAAAAAGACAGCTTCAAACAGAGTCAGAGAAATTACCCTTTGAAAACAAAGACTGAGTCATTTCAAATGGAATATGACAAATTAAGCATAGATTTTAGGCATAACTACACGAGTCTCAGTTAAATGACAATCAGATGTGGGTTGCACATTCCAGGCATAAATGTCAGCTCAAGTCTTGACACCCTCAGTTTGCATCACACTTGTAGAAGTCAGCACTTTATTAAGTTGTTAGAAAATATGACAGCATTGTACTAAAGGCAAGTAATTCATTCTCTAACCATCGGGACACTCCTTGTTGTTGTATGATCTATAAAATCTCAAAATTCCCGAATGAAAAGCCTTGTAGAATAACACTCTCAGCACGATTAGAAAGAGACCAAATTAACCAGTCATGCAATTTCACCATTAGCCACACAGAACACTAGCAGGATCTCTTATTCGCAGGGCAAAGGAACATCATAGACTATGCAGTAAAACTGCCAAAATTATGTGTAGCAATATGCATATGATCTTGACATGATGGGATAGCTGACTGACATGAGGTCAGAGAATCATGACATCAAATAATGATTGAAATATGACAATTTTCTAATTACCATCTGATTATCATTAATACGGTTCTCACCATGTCAAAAAAGACCCGAAGAAATGAATATTTCTTGAATTACGCATCACCGGCAAACAATCACATGCTGTGATATGCTGTCTTTCTGACGACAAATTGATGATTAAGTCTAAGTCAGGAAACCAATGGCAGATATTCTCGCAATTCAAACACCCACATGACAAATGCAAGCCAGGGGTGCAGAAAATACTCCTTCCCAAAATATACTCTACCACAGCCATAATATTCATTCTTTCTCACATGATTCATCCAACCAATTATTTGATCAAAGGCGACTTGATTAATTTGCGTAATCAGAGCCAGACGGGTTTTCACCAGTGTTAATGGCATTTTGATATAGTGTCTTTGACAGAGACTAGCAGCCAACTGTAGGGAAAACTCTAATTAGAAGCAAGTTACACGATCCTGTGTTAGCACAGAGACATAGCTGAGTCTCTGCTACAGAGCCCATGTTGATGCAAGGTACCCAGTACCCCCAAAGGAGATGCTCATCTCGGTACCCTCTCCACTGGCTATATACAGAGCATGATCCATCAGAACTTTTTAGACCCATGTTCCCAGCTGATAAAGGCCTTGCTAGATTCTTAAGCAACCATGGCTTTAAGGACTTGGAAGACTTGCGGCATTTACAATCTGCTGGTTGAACAAGTATAATTATAAAGTTCAACTTAAGCAAAGACAACTAAAGTGTTAAAGGTTTTCTTGATACAATTGGAACCTTTGTAGGCTGGGTGTTCTTTATTTTGTAACACTAAAAGTGTTCATCTTTCATTACAATAAACAATCCTATAGCACCAAAAACACCAAGGACACCTCAACACTGGACACCTGTGCATCAAGAACATTTCAGGAAATGGAACCAAGAATGCTTAAAGACTGGATTGATATCAACAGCACTACAATACAGCCTGGACACCAAGAACATTACACTACTGGCTCAACATCAACAATGTCCCAGAAATGGGCACCATGAACAGCCCTGAAAGGGGCACCAATAACACCACAGTACTGGTTTGACACCACAAACACACCAGCAAGGGGCACCAAGAATACTACATCACTGACTTGACATCAAGAACACTCAAGAAAGTGGAACCAAGAATACTACTGCCCAGAAAGGGGCACTAAGAGTACTGGCTGGACACCAAGAACATCACAGTACTGGCTCAACATCAACAACGCCCCAGAATGGGTCATCAAGAACACCACAGCAATGGCTTGACACCAAGAACACCCCAGGAAGGGGCACCAAAAACACTACAGCACTTGCTTAACACAAAAAAGAATGACTGAGAATGGGACATCATAACACAGGACACTAGAATGTGAGCAATTGTACAACTGCCTACCCATAGGCTAAAACATCATATTACTGCACTACAACAACAGTGATTTTTTGAAGGCATAAGAAAGACAATACATCCAAATAGCTCAATTTATATGACAAGAGATGAGCGGATGATTCCTCTCCAGAAGTCAGACACTACTATTACCCACAACACAAACTGCACAATCTGTCATTCCTTGTCTTCAAATACAACAGCAGTTTACAGCCATGTTGCAACTAAACAGCCAACACAGAAATCAAAGAAACACAACAGCAATTTCCTGTAAGCTGGTGCGGGCCAGCCTCCAATCTCTGTGGGGTGATGCTGCTTCCTACAGGAGTCAGCTGTCTCAGGACTTCAGCAGAATCAATAGCCTACTGGAAACACACTTCTTGGTGTGACAGCAGGAGGATGGACAGCCGCAACACAATTTCATTCAATCATCAAATGACCTTTCATCAAGATGGTTACCACGAATCTAATCTGCTTCTATAGGAACTCTGTATGATAAAGTGACTTACTCTCCCACTGCTTGTCACTACCTCTATCCAAGCCAATTATGAATCCTTTGCTGAAAGACTCCGAGCCATGTTTTGTTACCTAAGGAGGTGTAAAGACCTGTAGAATGTCTGACAAAATTCAAAGTGGATTCTTCAGTATCTCAGGCAGCTTAACAATGCCATAAAATTAAATTTTGTGATTCAGCAGCTGACCTTATGCAACCAAAAATCAAACGGTGCAATGTAACAATAATCGTTGGAAAGTGGTCCATATCTACATGTTCTTGAATACTGTTGGATGTAAATGTAAAAAGAGCTGGTTTAGACCGTTATGCAGCCATTGCAACTACTTTGTGAGACAACACTGAGAAAGAACGGGCATCAATTGGCATTCATTCCTTGAACACAAAATGTCCCTGGCAACACATAATCCTCAACATCAATGCTCAATGACAAGCAATCACCAAAGCTATAGATCAATATATTTGGCTAATATAACAAGCAACCAGTCAACACACGAGACCAACTTTGTTCCTAAAACTTTTTAAGTCTACTTGTCCAATAATGCCTCTAGCAACCACTTTCAGTAGACTTACTGTTGATGTACCGACTTTTCTAAGTAGGACGTTTCTAAGCTGGCTCATAGTACCAACTATTGTTTGAATTTACAGAGAGGTGACCTTTTATGATCCTAAGAGACAACTGGGTGTATGTGAATGAATGAACGAATAGGTGGGTTGGTGTTTGGGGGAGTGAAAGGGGTTCAACAAACATTTGAGTCTACTTGTCCAATACTGCCTCTAGCAACTACTTTCAAATGGATTACCGCTGATGTACAGACTTTTCTAGGCTGGATGTACAAGACTAAAGTTTTATTGGCTGCATTTATAGACAGGTGACCTTTCACAATTCAGGAAGACAACTGGATGTATGTTAATGAACGAATATTTGGGTTGGAGTTTGGTGGTGTTCAACAAACTTGTTAACATTGCTGTTGGCATGTTGTCTGCACTAGTCAAGACAGGGATAGCATAATTTCATTGTTCTTTCTCACAGAGAACAAGACAGGGTACGAGGAAACCCTGTTGGGATTTCCGGTCACTGAATTGGAACAGACTTAAGTGAGCGAGTGACTGACTGAGTTTAGTTTTACGCTGCACTCAGCAACATTTCAGGTATATGACAGCAGTTTGCAAATAATTGAGTCCGGACCAGACAATCAAGCAATCAAAAGCATGAGCATCAATCTGCACATGTGGGTACCAATTACATATGTAAACCAAGTCAGCGACTCGGACAACCCTATCCCTTTTGTTGCCTCTTACGACAAGCATAGTCGCTTTTTATGGCAAGGATGGGTTGCTGAAGGCTTATTCCACACCGGACCTTCACGGCTGTGAACAGACCTCAACTTCAACCTGTGACCGCAAGGCTGTGATCTTGTACCTTGGGACTGGCAATTTGGTTGTTTGTTCAATTTTTTGCTGATTCAAGCTCAGAGATCTCAGGGCTAGGGGCCTTATACTTCTGACTTGGACCTCATGGTTGAGATTTCATGGCTGGGGATTCAAGGCTGGGAGGTCTACAGACTGGGGACATTGGGCAAAGAACGCTTCTGTCAATATGGGTTGGGAACTTTAGGCTGGGGACATCACTAAGAGAAGTCCTAGTTGAGAACTCAGGACTGGCAAGTGGAAAATCAATTTTCAGCAGAAAACTTAATATTGTGTCATCGCATGGGTGTTCAGACAATTCACAGAATTGATCAGTTTGAAATCAAATCGACAGAAATCAGCAGATCCACGGTAAACTGCCATCCCTGACACCTGGGTCAAGGAACCTGAGGTTCGAAATTTGGGGCTGGGAGCTTAAAACATGGAACTCAGACCTTGTTGGTCCTGGAAAGTCCACAACTTGAACATTGATCTGGTAACTCTGGGTCGGAGTAGACAGGGCAGTTCTAAATTCAAAGCATGGTCCAACTGATATGACACTAATATTGCTGATCAAGCACACAATGTGACTATCGTGTATCTCATACATGAAGTCTTTTCCTTTATCACTAACATATTGCTCTGGCAAAATGGGCCCATCAGACTATGAAATTACATATGGAACCACAACACAGTGGTGAAGTGCACACTCTAAATACATCCGTAGACTATACACGGAGGGTTTTCACGATGTTCCTTGTTTTGCCTGTCAAATGAATATCCCAAATAAATGCCAGCCACACTATTTATTTTCTGCATGATCTATTATTCATAATTATTCAATACAACGAACTATTTCCATCAGATAAATGGCTACTATACCACCTACATCGGCTCTCAATCAAATTTGATAATGGCACCAACTGAAAGAAATGATGAAGACGTCATTTCTCTGCATTAGTGTGCAACGATGGGAATCTGTTGGAATCTAAAAGCCCACGATTGGTTCATCATGGTTCAACACAATCAATCAATCATTAAATCATATCAGCTAGAATCAGGCCTGTTCTTGACACTTGGTGATCAAAACTTTCTTAAACTGAGCAGTCACAAAAATCTCCTACCTTTGTGATTGAGTGATTGAGACGTGTGAGTGAATGAGTGAGTGCTTTAATGCCATAATCCTCACTATAACCTGTGAGAGTGGTTAAGTGCTTGGGTGAGTGGCTTTGAGTGAATGATTTTGAGTGGATGAGTGAGTGGTTGAGTGACTGGGCAAGTAGTTGAGTGAACAGTAACGAGTGGTTTTAAGTGAGTGGTTCAGTGAGTGGTTTTGAATAATTTTGTAAGTAAGTGGTTGAGAGAGTGTGTGAGTAGTTGAGTGAGTGGTTGAGTGAGTTGCTGAGTAAATAATTCAGCAATTTAGTGAGTGAGTGATAGCGTGAATCGTTAAGTGAGCGAGTGAGTGAGTGGTTGGTTGAGTGACCAGCAATATGCCGTTTAAATTTTCAAGCCAATCAGAAGTAAAGTAAATTGAATTTTGAAGTTTCCTTTAGTTTGCGAATGTTGTCTTGTGCCATTCATCAATATTCCACCCATATTACATTAGCCTTTGAAAATCTGAGCACAAGGTAAGCACATGTTAACATGATGAATCAGAATGACATAGAAAATATAGTTGACACCACAGAGTTGAGTGAGTGAGTGGACTACTCAACAGTCAGCCACGCTTCAGGCACAATACAACTTCCTTTATATAATCAACCCTGGGAAACTCTGATCAGGTAGCCCTTATGTTATCTTTATAGTAAATGCCAGATGCTAAAATGAGTAACCTAGTCTTCAGGACAAGACGTCACTAAACACAAAACAGCATGAATCATAAATAACTCCAAGGGTTTAATGGCATGAGTGAGTTCCCTTGCACTTACAAATTTTGGATTTGAGACATTCAGACAAAAATATTGTGAGTGAGTGAGGTTTACGAAACTTTGAACAATATTCCAGCAATATCACAGCAGGAGACAAGTAAAAGTATGAACGAAGTCTTACAGTGACCCAAGATGAATAATTTACCACGTTTGTAACATACTTAATATTTATGTACATTTTTAGTCTGACCAAAATCTTGCAGTTTCAACAAAAACCTGTCAACGGACATGATTTTTAGCTCATCAGTTGCATTAATGAATTTACCATAATCAATCAAAGAGAAAGAAATTTTACAAAAGAGGACTAGGGACTAATGACTGACATTAATTCCTTCATCTTCCTTTTGTTGTTTTGACAGACAGGTACACAAACACTTAGAGTTACTTCCCCTTCTTATAAGATCCAGACTGAGGCCATCTTAACCTAGTCCCAAATAAAATTGTACCACACTATTCAAAATAGGAATTACTGCACTGAAGCTAAATTTAGTTTGTCACAGAATCTAGAACACTATGGTAATAAATTTGCAGGCTTTGTTGAGCTATCGCATTTTTTCATCAAGAACTATGCACCGGCCAAATTGTACAAGTTGCGTCAAAACTGTTCCAACTCTCATGGGAGCTTGATATTTCATTGCGGCACAAATACATCATGCTTAAACAGCGAGTGAAGAAATTATCATTTCAGCAGCAATGTTATACGGCCCGAGAAAGGATGCTAACTTTTCAATCTGCAGCACCACACAAATCAATACATATCACCAATAACCAATTTTCAATGCCGCTTGCAATTGCAAACTTTGCCAACACCGCCATTATAATCTTGCGTCATACAATTTGGTATTGCCTCGGGCTTAACTCGCGAAGATACTACAGCACTACCGAAGATGCCAATGTCGTACAATGACGATGAACTAGGTACTCAACCTTGGTTCAAAACTGCAGTCAAACGTCAGGCAAAATGAGCATGGCTCTTGTAACCATGGCAACGATATGACTTGACTTTTCAGTATAAGTGAAATACCCTTCCATCCACTTCGCAAACTTAAGGACATGCAGCAGTTGTTAAACATGTTAAACATTCGTTTTTATCGCTGAAGACACTTTGAATGCATTTGAACCTAACTGGCCTCACAGTTTTGAAGAAGTAAAGAATATTTCCAAAATCAGGGCATCTTGTGTGTAAATGAACAAAAATGAAATGTAAATATGTTGCACAATATACTGTCTGTATCTAAATGTTCTTTCACAACAAAGAATTTCACTGTTTCAGCATTTTTTGCCTACAATTCCAATCAAGGTACACCGGCATACCCATACCATGAAACCTCAAAAATGGTCTACAATATCAATACATAATATCTCTTGTGTGCTGTCTCTCAAATCAGATATCTCACAAGATGTTTCCGGAAGATGAACAAATTTTGACAAAGATGCATACCACAAACAAGAATGAATGAGTATGGTTTAACAGCACTTTTAGCAATATTCCAGGAAAATCACAGCAGGGGACACCACAAACAGACTTATCACATTGTACCCAAATTGGGAATCAAACCTGAAGCTTCACCCTGATAAGCAGATGCCTTAACCATTAGGCTTCCCAACTGCCCCACCGCAAACAAGAGACCTAATCAGTTCTCAGTGTGTGAGTGTGTCACATACTTGCATCAAATATTTTGGAGTTTTGTTTTATTATATATCTGACATACTTTACATTCCCACAATAAAATTACATGTTCGAGGTACCATAAACTTAATACTAAGCCATCATTAGGTTCAAAGTCCCCAGATAGCATGCTACTACCTGTTTCATACTTATCCATCTTTAATCAGAGGTTGTGGGTTGACCAAGCAATCAATATAACAAAACTAGGTTCCAAGTAGAGAGTTTGCATTTTAAAATAGACCGTTATCTGAGGGATCTATCTGTTGTCTTAAGATTGAAATCAAGCATATGAATCTCTCATCTCAAGCCTTTTTCATACACATGATTCAAGACATGCTTGATTGGCATGCTTAAACTTGAAACTTACAAACAGCCTGTAAACATCTGCCAATCAATGGTGACATCTACATACAATCAGGAATCTACAACACACACGCATCCAAGCACGAAATGTATCTCCTTTCTAAAAACCTGTCAAACGGCCTTGATTCCTTCAAATATGCCTTAAAAGGTCCTCTTCAACAAATACTACAATGATTAATAAATATATCCTCAAATGATTTCAACCAGTTTCTTAAACAAATGTTTTATGCCTTGTAACACTCCAATCACCTTCACATGTAGTGCTTTGATCATACACTTTTGAATCCAGCACATTATAAATACACATATCATTATTTCTAAAAAGAGTGCTTACATGTGAAACTGGATCTCAGTCATGCCAAGAAAATTTAATCTCTTCAAATGCTTTTCAAGTAACCTATAGGTTCAGATCACATCAGAATTTCTTTTTAACTTATCAGATGTTTTTAAAGTAATCTGAAAGATGAATGAGGGCGATGTTTGCTGCGTCTCAAGAAAATCTCATCCTTGGGTCTATGGTTTGAATGACAGTTGTGGAAGAAAGAAGGACAGGGTCACACCAAGGACTAATGACTACCGCTGCAGGAGGTCTTGAAGGGATCTGACCCAAAGAGTATTAAAGTCATGTGTCCAACCCTTAACTTGTTCCCATAAACTAAAGAAAATTACAACATTTTTGAAGGCACTGTTGATGGAAGTGACTGCTATCGACTTAGTGTCAAGTTGTCAATAGTCCCTGGGAGACATTACTTCCCGGCTATCAATAAGAGGTACATGTTATTCCATCTTGGTCTGAGAGATGGGAGCAATAATAGGCGCTTGTGACCTTGATGGATGACACGTGAGCAAGTGAGTGTAGCTAAATATCAGAGAGTGAGTGAGCAAGTGAGCGAGCGAGTGAGTGAACAGGAGAGCGAGCAGATAAGTCTCAATGTATAGATAAGTCTCAAGGTGTAAGTTTATACATCCTGGTGTCCCCCATTGTGAGTGAATAACTGCCAGTGAGTAAGTGAAGGAGTGAATAACTGTCATAGTGTGAGTGAGCAAGCAAGGAAGCGAGTGGTAAGTGTCTGGGAGTAAGTTGATAACATACTGAAGTCCCTTGTGAATGAGTGACTAAGAGAGTGAGCGAGTGAGTGAGCAAGTGAGTGGATAACTGTAAGTCAGGGTAAGTTGATAAGATATGGTGTCCCCCACTTTGAATGAGCAAGTGAATAAGAATGTGTGATGACTATCAGTGAGAGAGTGAGTGAGTAACTATCACTTGTATCAGCAGATGGATGGATTTGTAAGCAAGTCACAAAAATGACTTGAAAATATGAGTTAAATGTGAATTAGGGTGAATAAGTAAATAAACTGTAGCTGAGCACTGTCTTTTCATCATGATCTGACAAACCCTAGATCACAAAAGGATAACTTCAAAAACAGCATATCAGCATGGAGGCTTCTAAATATTTGATTCAAGTAAATGAAGCATTCAGAGAAGCATATCTGATTTCTACATACATTAAAGAAACACCAACTGCCAGTTTCAGCAAAAAGAATATCAAAACCGAAGTGAACGCCACAGCAAAGGTGGCACCATTACCATGTACCAATAAGGATTAAAGAACTTTTTGTCCTGTATGTATTTATTTCATTCAGGCCAGACCAATTTTATTCTTGCTTTGCAGATCCATCAGTCACATTTTTTCAAGAAGAAAAAAAACAGTATTTTTCCCCTGCACAAAACTTAAAATCCTAATAAACGTAATGTGATATTTCAGTGAAATACTCTTGAAATCACAGTGAAACCTAAACTCACTCAGTATATTTTTAGCTGATATCAACAAACCAAAGTAATTAACTCTTGATGGTTTTTGATTTAACTGGTAATGTTTTTCATTCCCTCCTCCATGTGGAATATAGAATATGCTCACAAGGCTGAGATCATCAACATATTACAAGCTACAAGACATGTTTATTTCAAAGGTGAGCTAACCAACGTAATTCTTCTCACAAACACAATCGTCATATATGATTATGTAGGACAACTTAAACAAAACTGCGAACAAAAGAATCTCAGACGATGCATCTTATTTCCCTGCTTGGAAGTGGTTCTGCAGCCCGAGGTGCTTGTAAACAGATCATGGTAACGCCTCATTAACCTGTCCTAGGTGACCATACCAATCACTGTTCAATAATCAATACGGCAGCCATTAATAGTACAACATACTTGTGCCAAGAAACAAATCTCCAGAACCACTCGGACTAGAACACCACGTTAACGCCTGTGCACATATAGCTCAATGTCCTGTCCCTCATATGAAAAAAGTGGGTCACTTTATGGCCGAATTATTTATGATAATATGATTATGAATTGTAGATAATAACATCAGTGGTCAGTGAGTCTTTGGACATTTTCTGATTAATATGTATGGCTAGCTGTATCGGCCATCTTAAATTGATATATCTCATGGCTGCTGTTCTCAGACTTCTAACACCTGGAGGTCAGATGAAATGAGTTCAACTTTATGTCCATGATTGCTGCTCTTCTACAGCACGTCTGCGCGTCTTGTACTAGTCTAGACTTTGTGTAGTTTCCACAGCACTACCTCACTGAGGTATTGCTATAATCCAACTCAGAAATTCCTCTCAAACACAACCAGCCAGTCCTCTTGTTTCGGTAATATTTTTTTCTATTTAGTTGCATTTCAGTTTTACAAAAAGTCATCATGAAAAGAGAATGTTTTTGCATGTTATTTAATGCCATTATTCCAGATTTGTAGCAGTGGAGAAAAACAAATGAAAAGTTGACCAGTACTTATTTAATTTTTCTCTCCTCCATTTTACAACAGCTGCATATTTTCTTAAAATTTAATGTCTTGTAACATCTATTGGCCCTCTTCAACTGCAGGCATGATGTGCTGGATTCTTCTGTTATGTTTTCATAATTATTGTTTAAAGAGTATTACTAATTGGTTGTACATATCCTAATGAAACATATTCCTTTAACATGTGAATGTTAATCTAACATTTTGCCATAATCCAGTCTTCCAAATGACTTCTTTGTTACCTAGTTGATTCCAGCGTCAGGCAGAGTGAAAAACAAGAACCATCTTTTTTACCTTTCGTCATAACTGGGAATTAAAACAAACTTTTACCCAAATTTGCTAAAAACATTATATCTCTGCTATTCAATATTCTCCACTTTTCTCTTTTTCACAAAAACTCAAATATTTTCCATAATTTATTGGCACTAACACATGAAGATCCGGTTAGGACTGGTCCTGAGGAACCATTTCTTGCCGTGAGAGGCGAATAATAGGATAGGATTCGCAGAATCACTATGGGCAGATAGATATCACTGTATCCCAAATGCATAGACTGATGCTCATGCGGTTAATCACCGGCTTGTCTGGCCCACACTTGATCATTTACAGATCGCTGGCATATAGCTGGAATATTGCATTAAACAACTAAAAAACAAAAAAAAACATTGTATCACGATCCAACAAGTTTTAAAATTCTTTCACTATATTTTGCTTGACTATCAGATCCTAAAAAAATGAAACATGATAACTGACAATACATCCAGCTTTTCAGCCATATTAGATAACTAGTTCTGATAGAGATTCCTTTGTTCTCTGGTAATACTGTCCATGTACTCAGTCATCTGTGTTCACTATAGACTTGTGATAATATGGTCATCGATCTCAGCCACATGAATATTACCACATTTAGCATAATGATATTGGCCATTCTTATTTACAGTATCTGATACTAGTGTCACTATACTATCTCAGATAGTGAAGTGGACGTTTTCAGCTATCCGTTTATATAACTGTGGTTACCATTGACTAGATATAGAATTGGGATACCTTGAAAGTAATATCAGATGGACTATTAGCTTATCACATGCCAAAGTGATCATCTGTTTCCACACACTTGGGCTTGTTTTCAATGGGGACTGTTCCTAGTGTAATACGAAAGTGGTAGACAAGACAAAATATTAAAATAAAACGTTTATCACAGAGGCTCAGGCCTTTTTTTATAATGGTAGCTGGTACTAGCCACACCCTTGACTGAACTGAACTCGGAGAGAGTGATTGAAGGAGAATGGTTGAAAGTCGTGTTTAGCAATATTCTGCAAGATCATGGCAGGGAAGATACTGTTCACATTCTATCAAGTGATCAACAAAGACTAGAGCGAGCGAGCAAGCAAGCGAGCGAGTGTGGTTTTATGCCGCTTTAACAACATTCCAGCAATATCACAACAGGGGACACTAGTAACAGACCTAACACATTGTACCCATGTAGGGAATTGAACCAACATCTTGGGCATAATAAGTCAACAGTGTAACAACTACACTACCCACTGCCCCTGAACCACTAATTTAATATTTTATCCTATCATCCAAGTGCTCTGTTCTTAATACTTTAATACTAACATATTGTACGGAATACTCAGCACTTGGTGCTCCACTTATCTACGTCCTACAACCTGTGAAGATCTGGGTTACAATTGGTCTTTAGTTACTACTGCTTGTTGCAAGAGATGACTAAAGAGGCCAGGTGGTCTCACAGTGTTTGTGTTAATGCACAAAACTGCATTTTTCATGCAAAAAAAGTAATAAAAACATGCAAAAACTATTTTGAGTGCTTGTTTTGGACAAATAGATTTGGATTGGCTTAATCAATCATAAAATATACCTGAAAAAGGCAATACATGAAAAAAACAATATATGCTGAAATGATTCAGGATTGGAATGAAAATTTTATGTGCAAAACATTTGGACTACATACTTATAATTTTATTTTTGCACAAACTTGTAGAAAACCTACCACGAACAATGGTTTCCAATTAAGCAGAAAGATGCTCATGCTGTTGATCACTGGATTGTCTGCTCCAAATTTGATTATTTACAGATCACCTCCATATAGCTGGAATAATGTGAGTGGAGCGTTAAACAAACCAACCAACCAACCAACATCCTTCAACCAGTTCACAAAGTGACAACACAAACCTGACCTTCACTGAAACATAACACTTCAGACTTCAGAAGTTTTCAAAGTAAACATTAGTCCTTTCGAAGCTCTAAGAGCCATTTACAGTGTCTGGATTCCTCAAACTGACATTACAAATCAAGGAATACCCAATAGATCTAATAAATCCCAATTTCGGTTCAGCCATGATGAACTGGAAACCAGACCTACCGAAAAAGGCCAAGACAAGGATGCAGGAACATCCGCCAAACTTAACTGGATCACAAGACATCTGTAAAATGGAATTTACTGAAGAGAAGGAAATTGGGCTGAAGTACCCCCAGTCCACAAACTGACTTCACAGGAAGGGAATTTAAGAGTAAGTGCAAAGATCCTGCTTTCCTGCTCACTGAACGACACACAGGCTAGTAAAGCGATCGTAAAACTTTGGACAACTAAGTCTGACTTGCCAATCAATTCTGTTATTTGGGGTAGAGGTTATAAAGGTTTCGAGGATATGTCCGCCGAGAAGATGATAATAAAATTAAGCAAGGACCACTCTCATTCCACCCCTAAAGTTTCTCAACAATTCACTCAGGACATAAACAATTAGCTACTAATACCCAAAGGCAACAAAAGTGGTCGTAAGAATGTAATCAAGTTCTTAGCTAACCAATATACTATGTTCATGCTTCTCCATGGAAGAAACTTAGTCGTGTCATTTTGTACTTTCAAAGTCTTTTTTTCAGTAACTTCTGAAAGAGGCCACTAACTTCAAGGAGATAAATCAAGGAAACAGAAAAGGAAATAAAATTTGAATTGTGAATCTTTAGAACTTTGCAAAGGGAATAATGTACAGGTAACTTGACTACAAAAGATCAACATTTCTTTGAAATCTATATTGCATGATGTTTTTTATACCAGCAACTATTTCAAGAACAAGGGGAAAAGGGTGAAAACAAGGTAAGGCCAGACCAACTTTATTTCTTGTTTCAATGATCCACCATTCATTTTTTTTTCCAAGAAAAAGAAAAACAGAGATAAAAAAAAAATTTTCCCACTCAAAAATTAAAATCAAAATGGTTTTTAGGCCAAAAATGTAAACTTATGAGAAAATATTCTAAGATTGTTTTTGGACCAAAATACACTTCATAAATTGGGAAAAGTAAAATATTTTTTTGAATATTTTTTTTAACTTAAAAGGAACATTACAATGACTGGTGATTTATTATTATTATTTTTCACTCTCGTTAGGTTTTCTGAGGTCAAACAATCCATAAAACAAGAAATAAAATTGGTTTGGCCTCAAGATCATTCAAAAGTTTCAAATCGAAATGTATCCCTCCATGAATGCAAAGCATTATTCATGATGAGTATAATTAATTGTTTGTGAATTTTATAACAAGAAAGGTTATGCTTGAATTTGAGTGTTATTTATCATAACAGGTTTGCAAAATGAAGCATATCTGAAGCAAGGCAGGATAATAGCCAACTTTACCAACTAACATGACTCACACTACATGCAGGCTAGTACATATTCCACTCATATCTCACTTTGAAAAAGGATACAAGAGCTCAAGTAAAACATGCTCCATTAAAAAGTTGTAGATGTTCATCCATATTTGGTTCTGGTGACCACAAATAACGAGTTGAATTCATGAAGGGCTACAGTTCCTTTCACTGAATATTCAAGCGTATTGTAACAGCCTTAGTCCTTAACAAGTACCAAAAAAAGTGAAAGAGCTGGTTGAATTTTAGCAACATTCTAGCAATATCTCAGCTGGTTACATCAGAAACGGGCCTTACATACTGTACCTATGTTGGAATTGAACCCAGGTCTTCAGCTGAATGAGGAAATGCTTGATCTGCAAGGCTACCCCACTTCCCCTATACAGAAGCGAATACCTGTTTTGTACCTAGGATACATTTGGTAAACTGACTAAGAGAGCCTATCAGCACTCCGAGGTCACATGCTGTTTGTCAACAACAGGCTCAGGAAATGATAACAATGAGCAGCATACAGTTAATCAACACTCATTTATCAGAATACCCCAATGTTCTTCCCAGCATTCACTGTTTGCACATTTATGCCAACACCCTTAAATCTGAACATGATGTATCTAGCTGATCCTGATTGTGATAAAACAGCCTTATCATTGGGCTCTCAGAGTCAGGACCTATTTATGTACACCATGGGGAGACAACATTTCTTTTGGTCTTTTGAAAAATCAGGCAATTTTCTTTGTTAAATGAGCGACTGGATCATTTCAGTTTTCTTATAACACAATTGTTTTAGGAGAAGGAGGTGGGGTTGGGGGGGATATTTTCTTTTAGCGCAAATTAGGTTTGTTTGTTTGTTTGTTCTTTAACACATCAATACTCCAGCTATGTGGTGGTGGTCTGTAAATACTTGTCTGGACCAGACAATCCAATGATCAACAGTATGAGCATCAATCTATGCAATTCTGCTAGGGTAAACTAACGCTTTCTGGAACTAACATGGGTCGTAACAATAAAATGACAGTGATTCATTCACCAACACAAGGTGTCATGAAATCTGAAAGAACTTTTCAGAATGAATCTCTGGATGACATCAACAAACTATGCTACAAACACATGAATCACATTGAATCACTATTTCTAAATAAAAGATCATATTAACACTGTTTCCCATAAAACTGAAAAAAACACCTTTCTCTTGTTTACTGACTACCACGATTCATTCAGACAATGGTACAAAATGGTCATAGATGTGAAAAAGTAACACTATAAACATGGCCATAATACGTCAATGAATTCATTTTGTTGTCGTTTCACTGACTGTAATTGGTTAGCGTCACTTTTAAGATTTTCCTATTCAAGTTGGTATTTGAGATATTTCAGATTGTTATTTCACACACAGCATGCGATCTTCTCACAATGATGTTATTTGTAACACCGCTAGTAAGTAACCAACTTTGACAACAAATTTTTTTAAATTGCAACAGGATCCCAGCTAAAAGATTAAGGTCAACAAGATGAAAAAAACAAATATTACTTTATAGCAGCCTTCAACAAAACACATACACAGGGCAGTAGCTGACAACATAATCTGCAGACACCTGCCTTGGGATTATAATGGTGGGATCAAAGCATTACAGCCTCTACAATTAAACATCAAAGACAAAAGTTAATTTGAAACCCCATGATGTCATCAGTCAATTTGATACATGTTTGCAGACTTGAACCAAACAACCAAAAACAACTGAAATTATATTCTGCTCTTGGGACATTTTCTGCCATGGAAATCCCTCTTGACTATTTTGAAACATTGTATGAAAACTTCTGATTACATAATCAAATCAATAAACTAAGACATTTTTAAGAATTAATATTTCATGGATCTGTCATAACAAGCTGAAAGAGATCACTTTTTTTTAAACTCTTATCAAGTCCATTATACTTTTTCAGCTTTAATAATGCACATTAATGGCTGCAATTGTTTGATTGTATGAAGTAAACCCATCACCAAAATCAAGAATTAGAAAGTTTAGTAAAAAAACACTACATATATATTTATTTAAACTTATTTGCTTGAATGTATCATCCACCGTGGAAAAAGATGTAACGTAACCGTTCATGCAAAGTGCAAGTAAATGGTTTTTAACATGAAAAATATACCTATCAAAACCTACAGACCCATGCAAAAAGTATTCACACACTTGACATAATTACCACAGACTTTCATGTTAATTTAGTGTAGCATAAATAATTTGCAAGAAGTTAATTTTCAAAAGTCAGATTTTGCACATTTCTGGGAAATCATCTTAAATGCAATCACATAATTTTTGCTTCATTTTCTATTGCTTATTTATTGAATGGCGATAATTTAATCAGCATGTGTACAGTGCCGCGAACTCCTTTAACATGGCAGGCAGCCTGTGGGATTGTGCAATGTGGAACCATTCATTAAGTTGATAAATGTGATGTTGTTTGCTAAATAGTGCTTGGAAAAGTATACTGAAATTATGTGCAAAGAGCAGAGATAAATTCCAATTTGGCAGTCAAATGTTAAAAAGATCCATCAGTAATTCATTTCATGAAAATTATTTATGCTACACTGAAACAACATGTAAGTCCATGGAAATTATGTCAAATGACGAATACTTTTTGCACTGGTGTGTAATTACTGCAAACCTCTTTTAAAACATACATACACAATCTAGTTAAAACAAGTTAATCACCAGGTATCAAAATTATTATTTTAACCAATTCTAGAATTATATTTCACAATATACCTTCCAAACCAAACAATGTTCATGTCACATAAAATACATGAATGTTCCACCACTTAGAAATTATCATATACTTTTATTGAGAACAACCCCAATCTTATCGCTTATGAAAAATCTATAGCCATAAACCCAAACGCTATAACTGTAATATCATTTGTGCATTGACTTTCTCAAACCACTTGTTCATGGTGACAAATACAGGTAGCCCTGAGCAATACAGTCTCATGCTTCAACATAGATTAGGTATGGTCAGGGTGATTTAAGAGATACTTAATTGGCAACTAAAACGTTTTTAACAGGATAAAACAAACATCTAATCAGTCTTGTTTGAAATCCTCCTTCAGTTTGTTTGAAGGAGGGTTCTAAGCGGTTTTGATGCTTTCACGAACCTAAACTCTTAAATGATCTCATTCCCAAGCCTCTGTAGCGATGCTGTTGATGTTGCTGTTGTCAAACCTTATATTTTCCAAGTTGAAAAACTAGGTAATATTGATCGATGTTAATCTGTCCAACTCAAATCCATTTTTCTTTACCTAAAGAGCTTTAAGATGTGTTTGAAACTTTGGTAATATGCATTTTCAGTAAAAACAACATGAGTGATGCATGTTGGTTCATTGTATCTACCAGCTCTAGCAAACTTCAGGATTAGTAATCAACAATTCAAATAGTTAGTATCTTTATAAGTGGAGTTCCAACGCTAGATAATAATCAAAAATAGATCAGAAGAAGGATTAAAAATAATCATCAATTGCAAAAAACTTAAAAAGACACATTTTTAATTACTTTTAATTTTGTTGTTTTCATATTACACACTTGAATGATGTAAACTAATCATTAAATTTGACAAATAGGCACTAACAGTAACAAACATGCGCTAAACGGCCAAAAGCTACGTGCACTGTATTCACAATTTCATATTCATCACTTCAGTTAATATTACTATAACTTGTCTCTGTAAAATTCTACAGCAATTCTACCTTGGACCTTCATGGGTCCCCATACACGTAAAACAATCACATACAATAAAACTACTGATCAACACCATTAAATATACCAACTTATCAAATGCATTTTTGTTGTTACTGTATAATGAAAGCTTTTTAAAGTAATGGTTTCAAAAAAAAAGGACAATCATACCATCCTATATCTGTAGGGCTCCAAAAAATCAGTTCAAATCATCGAAATTTGAATCTGACACATTACTTTTGATTTTAAGTGACCATCATCACAATTTCCATTCATTTAAGTGTTGTTCTGCATTTAAACATCATATCTTATTTGTTTGAAAAACTTTACATCATTTACATTCCTGATTTCCAAGTCAAATCTTGGAAAAAGTGTTCAGTATGATATGTTTTGCTAATTTAACTCAGACATTTAAATGAAATCTGAAGTTTTTTCTTACATGAAGAATCCAATAAAAAATTATCAAATCAAGGTTCCAATACAAAAAATCTAATCAAATCAAAGTCTAAGTTAATAGTTGCAGCCCTAATTATCTGTGAGTCTAGTATTCTAGTATTAGCAATATTTTTCCATCAATACCAGTCCACCAAAACTAGTTATTCCATTCCATTTTTTTCTTATTCTCATGGCTAAATACCTTTTCATCATTGTGGTATTACTCACTGAGGTAATGTTTTCGATCACATCTACATGCACCTATAATACTAGTCTTAAAAAGGAAATTTGTTATTGAATTGTACCCTGATCGTGACAATTAATCAACCGCATTAGATGACAAAGGAGGAGATATATGCACTATCCCAAATAAATTCCAATGAAAGCATGTAATACTGAAATACATCTTACCCCCAGAGTCGCAGAACACAGGCAGACAACATGCTTTATACAACCTGTCCATGTATAAATCATATACCTCACACCACTCAATCTTAAAACCCAGTCAAAGCTTGTTGACAGTAAACAACAGCCATTGTAAACACCCCTACCCTACTTTATCAATATACATGGCTTATTAAAGCCAGTTTATAAACCATATCTAGGCATTTTCACTGTACATCTCAAATTACACCCTCCACACCCCAATAATTGATTCACATGTTACTATTTCTCATATTTATATGGATGACTCAACATGTCCAGAAATTTGCAGTTTGATAGCAGTATGATAATTGCCTATGTTAATTTTAAGCAAGGAAGCGTACACATTTAGAGTTACTTCCCTTGCTTGTAGCAAGCCAGTGCTGTTTATTGATTGGGGTTGTTTTTCTTGTGATTCTTACAATGTTTATTTATGAATTGCTTCTTTATAAAATTGCATTCTAGCTTCAGCAGTCACATAAACACCACATCTGAACAAAATAGGACAATGGTTACAAAATGTCTTCTTTAACATTTTTAGTTGGCAAATCAAAATGTTAACGTGATACTAAAAATTCCTTCTCTGAAACCACTGCAAAACTTACAAAGACAGCGCAAACTTTAACGCTCAGGACAAATGGATTAGTTTAGTGGTCAAAGTATTTGCTTGTCACATTTAAGTCCAGGTTCAATTCCCAACATGGGTACAAAGAGTGAAGAACATTTCTGGGGTGCAATGCCATGATTCTGCAAGCTGTTGTGATTGACAGTAATTACTATCAATAAACAAATACTGTGTAATTCCTCGATAAGCAGAAAAAATAGCAACACAGATAATTTTATCAATACAACACATTTCCAATCTTATCCACAAGATCCTCAAACTACCATGAACCCACAGATAAAGTTTTGATGGCTGCTACAGCAGGAAAAGCTAAATAAGAGTAATTATGAAAACTTGGGGCAAGCCTTTTTAGCCCTTGAGTCATTGCTCACAACTTAATCACATCACTTTCTAAAAGTTTTCTTTGAGTATTCGATACATTTTAACCCTGCATTTGCAAAGCATTCATACAGTTCAGTCAGATGGGTACTTTCAATCAAAATGTAATTTGTGGGCTTACAATTTAACAGAACTTGTTGGGTTACAAGTTTTCCCTGCGCTTAATCTTAAGACCTTCTTAATCTTTTTACTTTTTTGCTTTAAGTCACAAAGTAAATGTTATCACCAAGCAACACTGTCTATATTTCATGACACAAGAACAGAAAGCAACATTATCATCTATTCCAAAACCAAAGCCAAGTTCTGTTTGTTTGTTTACTAGTCCCATGTTCAACGATGCCCTCAACAATTTTCCAGTTTTTGGCAATGGTCATAGGTGAGTAAGTTCTTAGTTTTACACCGCACTCAGCAATATTCCAGCTATATGGCGGAGGTCTGTAAATAATCGAGTCTGGACCAGACAACCCACTGATCAACAGCATGAGCGTCTATCTGCAAAACTGGGAACTGATGACATGTGTCAATCAAGTCAGCGAGCCTGACCACCAGATCCTGTTAGTCGCCTCTTAAGACAAGCATAATCGCCTTTTATGGCAAGCATGGGTTGCTAAAGACCTACTCTAACTAGGTCCTTCACAGGTCTGGTCATAGGTAATGAAAAGACATTTTCCACAAAAAATTAGCATGATTTGAATAATCATTTCGGAAAAGTCTTTTGGGGTAAAATCTGAAATGATTTGGAATAATTACTAGTATATAACAGAATGATTCCTTTCCCAGACTGACATTCTGAAAACAAATCAATTTTTTCCCTATTCTGAATGCTGGTAAGGTGGATCTGTAAATAAAACTCCACATACAACCTTCCCATGGTATTGTATTGTGACTTGCTGAGTAACTAGCCACAGCGACCTGTGCCAACTCTCAGTAAGGAAGTTCTACCACAGTGAGTCATGTAAACGTCATGTTTCCCCTCCAATTCCAAGTTCTAAAGACAAAGATCATGTGCTTGTCATGCAGTATGTGGTTGTCATGGATCATGTGCTTATCACATGTGCTTGTCATGCATCATGTGCATAAGCTCCAAAGCTGATGGTATATACCAAAACAGTAAACACAACTTTTGGAACCATACTTGTACCCTAAATGTATTTTTTTAACTTTTCATTCTTTATTGTAGGGATCCAGGGAATAAAAATTATTCTCAGCGTACCAATGCCCAACGTGTGACACAGACTGTCCCTGTTTAGTCATTTCTAAATCTGAACCCTAGGGCCATCAAATAACATCTTTCTCAAAAGCCTGTTCTAAGAATGAACCAGTCACCAGATTTCATTAGCCCAAATGAATTTTAGTGCTATGACAAACGTAGCGTCCACTCAATAAATCACAAATATGACAAAAGTCAGTGCTAAGATCGCATTCGGCTAGTAGATTCAAGTACATTTTTCATTTTCATTCTCAATAGTTCAAGGATCAGATGACGATGACTAATCAAAAGACATGCTGTACTCAACCACGAATAGCAATTCTTATCTTAGATGCAAGTAACATTGCATATGCTATATCAAGAACCATGTTCATCATAATAAGCTCTCTAATCGCTTAGACATTGCTGGCACTTATCACAATGCCATAATATATGTCTTATATCTATGATAAGTTATGGTTTCAGACTTAGAAATCATCACAGGATTTTACAAAATGGCATCTGAAAATTTGATTATATGCCATGTTTGAAATAAAGCCTGTCCAACCACCTGAGACTGACTAGATTTCTGATGGGCAGGTCTAAATTTACAGCTAGCCATCCCAATGGTCTGGTAATTTGTTCAGATCTGTGTAGATATCATGGTGTCAGGTCTGGTTAAATTCTTTTTTGGCTGGTAACATTTGAAGTTACCGGCCCTGATGTCTGTCTGGTTTGGGGCTTATTTCATACACTGTCATATGTAATACATACTTATGTTCTCTTAGAAAGGTGACGTCTTTTTCTAAATGTCTTGCAGATGAAGTATGAATAAATTTCAACACTTAGTTTAACAATAAGAAATAGTATTTTCATTGTAATAAATATAAAAACAAAATTCAGAAGATATGGAGAAATTTATAGAAAGAACAAAAAATATTAGATGATTAATGGACCATGTATGTCATAGAACATAACTTGACATATCTCCTTTTGACCATAAAATACAACTGACATTGGCTCATTAACAGACAAATTTTCACAGAACAGACGAAAAGGCTATCTTCATGAAGCAGTGACTATCTTCAAGCAAATGATTTACCCACTAAACAAACTGTCACGATTCCTGAGTACAGAGCAAAATAATCCAATTGAACGGACTATCAACTAGGAATTCTTTGTGTACCCAAATTGCCATCAACGTTATATTTACATCTGACAGCTGTTCAAACAAGCCTATCTACTTGAACAATATATGACAAAGACTAAATAGAATGACTATTATATCCCCACTGACTTTTTGTTTTTGACTTCAAAGGCTTAGCAATGATAATAATTCATTAACATACCTTATATAAATATATGTCCTTTCAATGACACAGTTCATGGACAGCAAACAAAATCCAAATATGCTGAATAAATAGATGGTTCAAACACTATTATCATTTTGACACTTGAAATGTATCACATTACAAAATTATGCAAATGAGATATATATATATACACCCATGTAATTTGTTTCAAGGTTACATATTCCTTGATTGGTCCCAAAGTAATATTCAGCTCTCAATATGCAATCTCGGTGGTGTTATTTCACAGAGGATAAATCAAAACAAACAATAACCAGAAAAGTACAAATTATTAATGTGTAAACAAACTGATATAGCCTTCTTTCCAGCAAATGCATTGATTAAAAACACATTACATTTTAGATAGAATCTCATAACCAGAGTGTAAGGGCAGTGATTTTGTCCATTTGAAACAGATGTCACACAAAGCTGTTAATAGTGTGATATGATTATATGACTGTGACTCGTATATATGTGTTCATTTTCTCTAAGATTTATGCATATTTGATGATGTCATAGATGTGTTTATTTCCAACAGTGTAATAAATTAAAGCTCTCGGATGATATAGTTTGACGCCGTATACTTATTTACCGAAATACACCACCGCAGCCCCTCCCCCTAAAATCCGATTTCGTTTCATAACAACTCCATGACATGACAAGCCTACTTGTCATATCGTAGAGGCGAAATGGCAGTCTGCTCGACAATTATCCACGAAAAATGTCAAAACAACGTAGATTTTGAGTGGATCAGATCAAACTAGTGTGTGAATGTGCCCATACTTTGACACAATGTGTAACTGACATGTAAATATATAACGCTGAAACGTGAATTAGTCAAAAATACATTGACAACAAACGAATATTCAAAGGATACATTCGCAGTGACCCAGATTTTGTCCCGATTGCTAAAATATGTTGAACAGGATCAAACGCAACGGCAGTTGGTTGGAATGGGAAACCGTGTCTAACAGTCTGCAAAATAAAACAGCATCGTGACATACCATATCTGAGATTATTCTCAAATGCACGTCCGCGAAATTAAAAATACTCAATCGATTTCAACAGTACGAGACCCACCTTGCAGACTTGAAAATGCTCGGATCGTAGTGATTCCTCTATCTCCATTTCAGCCTTCGGGGGTGTGCTCACGGACGATCTAAGCCCGTCAAGCACACCCTTCAAGGTAAATCGTTTTCCTTTAACTGTCGACATATTTGTAATAATCGTCATATATCCTCATGTTTACGAATTTCCACCCTCCAAATCGCCATTTCTAGGCTACTGCTAGCCTCAATATATCCTGACACGGCTGTGGAAGCCCGGATGTAAACCCAGCAATCGTCTACACGGAAAGAGCTGCGTTGGTGATGTCGACTCGCACATAGATTATTCCAAGACAAAAACAGCAGACGACGGAAAATCACTTTTCACATTTTGAGGACGAGTATTTTGAAAACAGATTCAGCCAGACCTGTCCCTACTGTATATCAGCCAGGGCGATGACAGCAAGGCAAGCGAGTGAAATTTTACATGAGCTCTCACTGTGTTTCTGCCAAGATTCGGGGCTTGCAATATTCTCGTTCCAACACTGGGGAACCGATCAATCAATTGTATCTGGCGTAATTGCTATTTTTTTTCTTTGCGCGTATATTGAATCTTAACTTTCTTACTTAATGCTAATATCTTCCAAATTAGGGGAATATTTTACATTAAGGAGTTTATTTTCGCCATTTTCTCACAATATATTCCGATAATTTCCCAATGAATCGGTAATTAGTCTATAACGTTATTGGGGATAGTGGTGATTGAATCACGATGCTATGTATTTTGTTTCTACATGGATCCTAAGTACAACAATCACGCGAAAAACGTCAAGTCCAGTTTCACTTTATTTGTTTTAGGCAGTTTTCTAAAATATTATAATACTCTGCAAAGACAACCCGTATCATATAAGTTCCCGTACAAATATTTTTTTTTATTGGTTGTTTGTTTCAATGACGCGCGTTTTACACGCAGTCCCGCCAGTATTTGCTTGTCTTCTATTAAGAGTCAGTTTCTGTTAGGTATTTTTGTTTTGTTTAACGCCACACAGTAATATTCCAGATATATGGAGGCTGTCTGTAAATAATCGGGTCTGGACCAGACAATCCAGTGATCAACAACGTGAACATCGATCTGCGCAGTTGGGAACCGATGACATGTGTCAGCCAAGTCAGACCAAGCCTGACCACCCGATTCCGTTATAGTTGCCTTTTATGGCAAGCATGGGTTGCTGAAGGCCTATTCTACCCCGAGACCTTCACGAGTGCCATATATAGCTGAAATAATGGTAATAATAGTCAATTAATTTACCATGCGCATCGATCACTCCCTGCACAATGCATGATCGAAGCACCCTATCCGATTATTTTTACCCTGGATACCCAAAGCCTCATGAGTTTTTCCCACCGGGTACCCATTTTCTGCTGAGTGAACAGAGGCAATTATTCACAAATTCCCTTGCCAAAGGTGAGACCATCTATCTCCCATATGCTTCGTTGTTGGACAGAACTGAAATAGTAGAAACATCCAGGAGTTAGGCTGACAAACACTGTCAACTGATTCGTGACCTCAGCTCTTTAATCACACACCACCAATAACAACCACGAACTGTCATTTTATCACACCGGGTACCCATTTACTGCTGGGTGAACAGTGGCAATTAAGCAATTCTAAACTTTTCTCTGAATCTGCCGGCATCTTTTTGGTGTTTTTGTTGTTGTTTTTTGTTTTATTTTTGTTTGTTTTGTTTTGTTTGTTTTGTTTCGTTTTGATTTGCTTGTGTGTGTGTGTGTGTGTGTGTGTGTGTGTGTGTGTGTGTGTGTGTGTGTGTGGGTTTGTTTTTGGATTATTTTACAGAAACTAACAGTGAGTCTAGTGTTCGTCATGTAAGCAGACTTTTTGTGCACGAGTCGAGCTTAACAGTGGATCTCTGTTTGAAGCATATTCAATGAGTGAGTTCAGTTTTACGTCGCATTTAGATACATTGCGACGGTCTGTAAACATTCGAGTCTGGGCCAAATATAGTGATCAACACCATAAGCATCGATCTCCTCAAATGGGATACGATGACATGTGCCTGGCCACCCGATCCCGTTAGCCACCTCTTTCGACAAGTATGGGTTAGGCTATTGTAGATCAATTCTAACCGGGATTTTCACGGGTTAGAGGTTATTCAAATCCTCTGTTTCTGGAGCAAATACAAACGAGAGTGCTGTTTGTGGATACGTCGCTCAAGAAAAGAATCACTTTAATGATGATTATATCAAGTTATTGATTAATATTGTACATCTTAAATTTTTCATATGCTTAAGCCAGTGATCTAACTCACAGATATTTTCCCAACCGTCTGTCAACACTGACCTTTGTTGAGTTAAATTTATCTCAAACTTGTATCAAATGAAATACAGTAATTCAAACGACCGAATGATTGCACATCGTTTTTCTTTGGGTAAATGCGAAAGGTAAATTTAACGAGTGCAGCTTCCTTCTGCTGTTGGCGAAATATCAAAATCACTGCAACGCGCAAAAAGGCCACCTGAAGCTGGTCAAAGGGAGATAACCGAAGGAGGAGAAGCGTGCACCTCAACTCAGGCGTTGCATATTTGCGGGATCATTAAAAATTATGCCCTCATGCATTCATAACCAAATGGTATTGGGTGTGCTGTTTTATTCCATTATTTTGCGTTGTTTACTCTGTGCAAATACAGCTGGCCAGGTCGAATAACGTTAACTAAACCATCATCAATATTGCTTGCCTTTTAACTACCGTATCAATTTCTTTTGAAAGCGCAGCGATGGGGTATCCTAGTGGTTTAAGCTTTCACACCGAAGAACCGGGTTCGATTCTCCACAAGGGAACACTGTATGAAGCCCATTTCTGGTGTTCTCTGCGACAACATTGCGGAATATTGCTAAGCTCACTTACTAACGCCTTGGAAATTTTGTGATGGATACAGGCCAAGGAGTGAGTGAGCGAGTTTAGTTTTACCCTGCATTCGGCAATATTACACCTACATGGTGGCGGTCTGTAAATAATCGAGTCTGGACCAGACAATCCGCTGATCAACAACATGAGCATCGACCTGCACAATTGGGAACCGATGGCATGTGCCAACCAAGTCAGTATGCCTGACCACCCGATCCCGTTAGTCGCCTCCTACGACAAGCATAGTCGCCTTTTATGGCAAGCATGGGTTGGTGAAGCCTATTCTACCCCTGGACCTTCACGGGTATACAGGCCAAGGAAACTATCATTATTATAATTAGGGATTATTCAGTCACCTATTTCATGACAAGAAACCCCCAAGATCCGGCCCCGAGAAATTTATGCAAGCTGTTGGTGGTGTTGCTGCTGTTGTTTCTGTTGATGTTGTTGCCGCTGTTGTTGGTGTTGGTGGTGTTGCTGTTGCTGATGTTGTTGGTGTTGGTGTTGGTGGTGTTGCTGCTGTTGTTTCTGTTGATGTTGTTGCCGCTGTTGTTGGTGTTGTGGCTGCTGTTGGTGGTGTTGCTGTTGCTGATGTTGTTGGTGTTGGTGGTGTTGCTGATGCTGCTGCTGGTGGTGATGGTGTTGCTGCTGGAGGTGTTGCTGTTGCTGATGTTGTTGGTGTTGGTGGTGTTGCTGTTGCTGTTGCTGTTGCTGATGCTGATGCTGGTGGTGATGGTGTTGCTGCTGGAGGTGTTGCTGTTGCAGACATTTGGTAATACATGCTTGATATAAAATATGTGACACACTATATTGGATGTGAATGGTCTATAATGTTATTTCATGAGATATTATCATCATCATCAACAACATATTCATCATCATATTCATATTCATCATAATCATATTCATCATCATCATCATCATCACCACATTCATCATCATAATTATTCATGACTTTGTTGTTTACATATCACCAGTAGTATCACTGCTCTCATGCATTGCGCGAATAGCTTCGGCATGTCATGGACTCCTTCATTCACATATTGATACTAAGTCATCATCGTCATCATCATCATCGTCGTCATCATCATCATCATCGTTGTCGTCGTCTTCATCGTCATATCGTCACTTGCTGCATCCTCTACAAATCCGCTCTATCATCGCCAACATTAAGGCGATTCCTTGTGTAACATTGGAATTACAGATACCTACAAAGTGATATTCAGCGTACATCAAACAGCCTCTTCATCACCATCATTGAGTAATATACAAGATATATACAACAGATTTAGTCGCCAACAACCCTGCCCCTTTCCCTTCCCCCACCCTAACCACCGCTCTCCCAGTACGCTTTATTCACTCTCAGTGCATGATCGATCCATCATTGGCATCTGAGGAAGGGGAAATCCGTCCACCTTCCTCGGGTCCAATCTTGTCGCTGTTAGGAGGTCAGACTGAAAACAACATGCTCACCTAATGAACCTCACAAATTCCCGGCTCATTATCCATGGTGTATTATATTGTCATATAGCAATTCTGTATATATGCAGACTGTCTGGGTCTTGGCGTTCTGTGGACAAGCACGGAGCAGCAAAGACATACCGTAATTAGTGATTTCACCAAATCATGACAGACACGTAATAGTGTTGTGAGTCTGACGGCTCCTTGCGTGTCTGTGTGTGTCCAATGTTTATGACTTCCGGAATATGTAAGGGCTATGCTTTTTGACCCCCTTAAAATGCACAAGTTATACTTTGTGATCCACTTAAAATGTGCACGCGAAATACTTTTTGATCCCCTAAAATGTGGCAGGGTTGTTGGGTAGCCTAGTGGTTAAAGCGTTCGTTCGTCACGCCGAAGACCCGGGTTCGATTTCCCACATGGGTACTGTGTATGAGACCCATTTCTGGTGTCCCCTGTCGTGTTATTGCTGACATATTGCTAAAAGCGGCATAAAACTAAAGTCTCTCACTCACTAACTGAAAATGTATGTTCGTTATGCTTTGTCAAAATGTGTATCGCCACAACAGTGCTTCAACGTCCTGACGACAGTGCCACATCACCACAACAGTGCTTCACCATGGGGACAGAAGAGCCACAATATCGTCACAACAATGCCTCAGCATGGAGACAGTAGCGCCACCATATATCTATAACATCGAGCAGCACCGCTATCATATACCTACACAACATGGCATTGCAAGGCAGAGTGACAACGCAACCATAATGATGGCAAAAAATCGCCATCCTACAGCACAATCAAAACGCCACGACATCGTTCAGAGATCGCTTGATACGTTCTCGTGCCACCACAAGACCCCTTTTCACAGTTTATTTTTAAACCATGTGAACACTTGAATCACGCCTCTATTAAAGCCGTATATTCTTCGCCTCCTGAAATAGAATCGCGATAAAGATTAATTATTGAACATAGCTGCGTTCCTGTTAATATCTTCAAATGAACACATACCAACTCGGCGATATTACAGGTATTTTACACCTGATGACGACAAAAATAGTAGAGTACTCTTTTCAAGAAATATCCATTTCGCTTTCGAAAACATCGTCACTGATTTTGGACCACGTGGTTACAATGAGATACAGAGATGGATGGGTGTTTGAGTTGGTAGGTGGAATGAGTGGTGGAGTGAGTTGGTAGGTGGGTGAGTGGTTGAGAGAGTTGGTAGGTGAATGAGTGGTTGAGAGATTTGGTTGGTGGATGAGTGGTGGAGAGAGTTTGTAGGTGGAATGAGTGGTTGTGAGAGTTGGTAGGTGATGAGTGTTTAAGTGAGTTGGTAGGTGGATGAATGTTTGAGAGAGTTGGTTGGTGGATGAGTGGTTGAGTGAGTTGGTATGTGAAATGAGTGGTTGAGGGAGTTGGTAGGTGGAATGAGTGGTTGAGGGAGTTGGTAGGTGGAATTAGTGTTTGTGTGAGTTGGTGAGTGGAATGAGTGTTGGAGTGAGTTGGTAGGTGGATCAGGGTTTGTGTGAGTTGGTAGGTGGAATGAGTGGTTGTGTGAATTGGTATGTGGAATGAGTGGTTGAGAGAGTTGGTAGGTGGAATGAGTGTTTGAGAGAGTTGGTAGGTGGAATGAGTGGTTGAGAGAGTTTGTAGGTGGAATGAGTGTTTGAGTGAGTTTGTAGGTGGAATGAGTGTTTGAGTGAGTTGGTAGGTGGAATGAGTGTTTGAGTGAGTTGGTATGGGGATGAAGGTTTGTGTGAATTGGTATGTGGAATGAGTGTTTGTGTGAGTTGGTATGTGGAATGAGTGGTTGAGAGAGTTGGTATGTGGAATGAGTGGCTGAGAGAGTTGGTATGTGGAATGAGTGGTTGAGAGAGTTTGTAGGTGGAATGAGTGTTTGAGAGAGTTGGTAGGTGGAATGAGTGTTTGAGAGAGTTGGTAGGTGGAATGAGTGTTTGAGCGAGTTGGTATGTGAAATGAGTGGCTGAGAGAGTTGGTAGGTGGATGAGTGGTTGAGTGGCCTAGTAAGGAGATTATAGTTTGAAGGAGCTGTTAAGTGGGCGAGTAGGGCGAGTAAATCTGAATGGGCGAGTGGTGGAGTAAGTATTTATATGGTACGTAAACCAAAAAGGTAATTGCGATATCTTAAATACTGTCCAGTTCTGTTATTTCCAACAATAGGGCTGGGACGGGTAACCCGGATACCCGAGGTAGGTGGGTAATCAGTTGGTACCCACCTCAATACCCGGACACGTTATGATCAAGAGACCAATAGATTAAACAATGTAATGTGTTCTTCTCTCATGTTTAAAAGGTTTCATTTTCTTTAAGGATTTAGACATAAATCTTACAGTCATTTCTTTTGAATTTAAAACAAGGTTAAGATATTGAAATGTTAACCTCCGAGGTGAAAAATATATGTAACAGTTTCTTTCAAATTAGATTTCAGGGATTAATATTACGGGCATTCAGGTAGGGTAGGGTGGGGTGTCGTGGTAGAACATTTGGACCCTTCCCACACCAAGCGTTTAAGTATTTGTATAGGAATCAGACAGAACGTGTATATGGCCTCGTCACTGAAGAACGATGGTCGTGTCGAGATTGTGGGGACGTGTAGATTCTGGGGATGTGTAGCGGGAATTGTGGGCTACATGAATGTTGGGATGAGATGTTTGCAATGCCGTGAAGAATTGAACTGTCGGGATGCTGGCGATGTTGTGAAGTGTTGATGTACTGTGTTAAAAAGTGAGGATGTTGGCAATGCCGTGAAGAATTGGACTGTCGGGATGTTGACGATGTTGTGAAGTGTTGATGTACAGTGTTAGAAAGTGAGGATGTTGGCAATGCCGTGAAGTGTTGGACTGTCGGGATGTTGACAATCTTGTGATGTGTTGATGTTCTGTGTGGGAGTGGTCTGTGTTGACCACAGAAGACGATACAATCTACAACCAGGCTATAGATCGACAAAACCTGAATATAGATCACCATATACTAGGGACCATGGGAACTTAAAGTACGTATGCTACCTGCATGGGCCCTAGCTGGATTTACACCATCCCTTCAGCCTCTGGCGATGGTCGGAAATATTTGGTTAAACTTTAACAGAACAACAATACTAGTAGTGCGGTTTTAAAAATCCTGGTATGATTCAATTTTACTTTCAAAGTTTTGGGACTTACGTACATTTAGGAGCCCAAAAACCTGTTAAGGGTACAACCACTAACAATCTAAATTTCTAATTCAAACTTCAAATCATTTAAAATATCTATCTACAAATTATATCAATCAAAATTTATCGATCGGTTCAATTTCTTTAAATGCTCAATAAATATATGATAATTAACTTGGTTGAAAAGATCTTTTACCTTTTTAACAATGAAATATTTCAAGATGCGAGGATACCAAAATGCTGTGATGTGAGGGATTACAAGATATACAAAGAATACAAGACATGGATGCCAAAAATGTGGAAATGTGAGCAGGATGCTGGATATATTGATGGCTGTTTGTGAAGATGGAGGGGATGGCGGGATGAGTGTGGTAACACAATACCGATAATGGAATACCAAATTTACAACCCATACAGATCATCTCCCTGTCAAATAAACACTCGACAGAGCCGCTGAATATTTCACGTTTGATCACATTTTTCGAATCAAACAAGCCCTGCTCGTCATATACAATCAGCTGCCCAGTATCCCAATATCTGTTCCAAAACGCCATAACCTTCGTTTAGCATCCTTCAATAAACGGTTCTAGTTGATCAACAAATAATCCACTAAAACGTGAGAAGCCGAAGATTTTCAGAAACCAGGGCCTCAAACTATCTCGGATGCTAGTTTCCGGCAACTGACTGTAATCAATGTTCGACTGGGTTGATTGTGTTATAGGATGCGACTACACGCTTCACTACTGTTTTCATATGTTATCGGTTCAAGGGGGAAGACAGGGGCGAAAGAAGAGACTTCAAGGATGCTTTGGTCCTCAGTTTGGGCGGTATTACTAACTCCGAGATCGATAGATGATTTAACACTTCACTTTTTTGCAAATCTGATTCTGTATTGATGAGGATGGGCTTTGATTTCGGGGTCAAAATCCCCTTAACGATGTTTCTGTGTGTGTGTGTTCATTAAATTATCTCATTATATTGGTGTATTTTGGCGTTCGTTGAAGCTGGGATGAGTCAAGTGGACAGTTGGCATACGACTGTGAGATATACCTGTGACAACGGATAGTAGTGGATAGTGTTATACCTCTTGAGGGGTTTAGGTTTTCAATATTGGATTATCTTTGTTGTGATGCAATGTTGAGGAATTTCTTATAGATGTCATGAGGTAAGTTGTTCTTCCTTAGATGTTGTTTGCACCGATGTGTGGAGGTATATCGTGTTCTAAATACAGGCACACCAAGCGATGGCACTAAAGATCACAATGTAGGCCTGAGACAATGACTGAAAGTCTAAAAATAAACACACCGGGTGTTGATATAATAGATCTCCATATACAATAGAGAGGAGTGACTCATGGTCTAAAAATACACACACCAGGTGTCCAGGTGTTGATGACGTCATGAATCCAATATGGAGGATCCGGTCCTCAATACCCCTGGTTACAACAGATTATCTTTGTTGTGATGCAATGTTGGAGTGTTGGTGGTTCGTATCTGTGTGTCTGCATGTAGGTGTGCATGTGGGCGTTTGTGAAAATGTGTGTGTGTGCATGTTTGTGAGTGTGTGCGTGCGTGTGTGTGTGTTGACGGGGTAGATGTTGGTGTGCATTTGGATTGGCACTGTGGATGTTGGTATTTATCTTACCGAACACCTCAGTGTTAGTTTGAAGCATGGGCACAAAACTGTTTGCAGAATCGCTAGATTTTGCAGACAAGAAAAACACATTTAGAGTTATCTCCCTTCCATTTATTTGCATTTGCAATTTCACCATACATGATTCAATGATATTCGAGATAATGACTTACCACCACGAAGTACCAAATAAGTTTTTCATTTCCAGGGAGGAGTGGATAGAAAATGTAAGTGGATAGAAGAGCGCTCATCCAATTAGAAAGCGACAATTTTGTATGTGGTAAGAAAAGTTAGCTACACTGAAAACACTGTGCAACCTTATGTTCGGATAAAACTATTTAAGCTGGTCATCACTGATGCTACCAAACCACCATTCGAAAACCATGCAAATGTATCCTTGCATGAAGGGCGGGTGCAGTTCTGAAGGTTACTATGGAAGAAGAAAAATGGTAGTTGTCGCCGTACTCAAATCTGTAGTGTAGCAGTAGCAGTAGCAGTAGCAGTAGCAGTAGCAGCAGTAGCAGTAGTTGTTGTTGTACAGGCCGTAGATGTAGGATAGTCGAAGCACTAGTCGTCGTTGATATTGTACAGCCGCATCAGTCGAAGCAGTATTAAAGCAGCACTGGTAGTCGTTGAAGTAGTATTAGAACACAGTGATAGTTGTTGAAGTATTAGAGCAGCAGTTGTAGTCGTTGAAGTAGTTAGAGCACAGCGATAGTTGTTGAAGCAGTGTTAGAGCACAGTGATAGTTGTTGAAGCAGTATTAGAGCACAGTGATAGTTGTTGAAGTATTAGAGCAGCAGTTGTAGTCGTTGAAGTAGTTAGAGCACAGTGATAGTTGTTGAAGCAGTGTTAGAGCACAGTGATAGTTGTTGAAGCAGTGTTAGAGCACAGTGATAGTTGTTGAAGCAGTATTAGAGCACAGTGATAGTTGTTGAAGTAGTTAGAGCACAGTGATAGTTGTTGAAGCAGTGTTAGAGCATAGTGATAGTTGTTGAAGCAGTATTAGAGCACAGTGATAGTTGTTGAAGTTGTATTAGAGCACAGTCATAGTTGTTGAAGCAGTATTAGAGCACTGTGGAAGACGTTAGCAGTGTTACAGCAGAAGTTGTAGTCGTTGAAGTAGTAGTAGAGCAAGAGTTGTAGTTGTTGAAGCAGTGTTAGAGCACAGTGGTAGTTGTTGAAGCAGTATTAGAGCACAGTGATAGTTGTTGAAGTAGTTAGAGCACAGTGATAGTTGTTGAAGCAGTGTTAGAGCATAGTGATAGTTGTTGAAGCAGTATTAGAGCACAGTGATAGTTGTTGAAGTTGTATTAGAGCACAGTCATAGTTGTTGAAGCAGTATTAGAGCACTGTGGAAGACGTTAGCAGTGTTACAGCAGAAGTTGTAGTCGTTGAAGTAGTAGTAGAGCAAGAGTTGTAGTTGTTGAAGCAGTTAGAGCACAGTGGTAGTTGTTGAAGTAGTATTAGAGCACAGTGATAGTTGATGAAGTGCATTTCCTTCATATCTACGGAAGCGCTACCTCATTATCAAAGAGCCTGATATGGGCTATCGGCCTCACGTGTTATAGTGAACTTTCAAATAGGGAAAAGTTTGGTATGAGTGTTTGATAGAGATTAACGAAATGCCAAATAAAATCAATGGATCGGCGTAAATCCTTACTCACTCACTATACTCTAGAGGTTGTTGAAAGAAAAGAAATAGTCTTTCCAACCTACAAATTGGTGTTTGTTTGTTTGTAGGTTTGTTTGTTTGTTTGTTTGTTGGGTCACAGTCTAAACCTGTGACCCTTACAGTTACACATTTTAATGCTAGTGTCGCACCTGTAGCTGAAACAAATATTCATTAATATTCCCTATTATCAGTCAATGTGACTAACAATTGAAAACGTGTTAATTATCACAAACGGAAAAGTGTTAATTTATATCCTACGTTTACCCCCGCACTCGGCAATATTGTATCCACTTTGGGGGCACGTGTGAAGACAAATATCACAAGGCATAGATGACTCATGGGTGACGCATGAATAAAGTAGGGATGTCCTATCTTAACATCGGTGGAAAAGTGAACATTAACAACACGATTATTTGTTGATGTGAGAACGTCACCACCAATGAAGGGAAAGGCTGTCAAAGACTCGGAAAGACGAGGAAGACCAATGAATGTGGGAGCCAGTTCCTCTTCTCCTGTCAAGACGAAGTCCATGACCAGTGTCAAAGAACTGTGGTACTAATATGGTACTTATATGGTACTAATATGGTATAAATATGGCACTAGTACATTCATGGAGTGTTAAAAAAGATCACGAATGAGACTACCGGTACCTTTGCCAGGAGCCATACCGCCCAGTATGCAAAATACCCACTCACCCGATAGAAAAATCCAATGGGGGCCAGTAAATCTACACAGTCACTGGCCCGACTTGCTAGTGAATGTTCATTTGGTCAGTTTGTAAAAATATCACTCTTTTAGACTTGTCATGTTATAATACAGTTTTTAAATCATACAAAACTATGGCCTGATAAAAATGTTTAGCATATTTTGAACTAAATGATGAGTTAAGTTATTATAGCTTATGCAATAGATTTAAGAAATTCAGACATGTGTTGTCTCATTTGTCTTTGATAGTACTTTATTTAGTTTCATCATTCGGGCCAGTCAATTATTTTATGGGCTAACAACCTTCAGACATTGCTGGCCCGATTGGCTTGCACATTTTGCAGGGCAGTTTTGTATGTATTAATGGAATATACATGTCAAATGGGGTAATACAAGAATCTCGGAATATTACAATGGTGTAAAAGTTGTGTATTTAATGTGGGAACACCCATGGCCATCTAAGGGTATTTTGTCTTTCTGTAGAATTGTGTACAGACCGTATTATTAACACTATACTATATCAAAAGCTTACGACATGCTTGTCCGTAAGAGGCGACGAACGGGATCGCCATGTAGCATTAGTGAAATATACAATCTTCTTTAAAATATACATTCATCTGTAACATCTTATGTAAAGGTACGTGTATTCTATTGTCCTCGTTTGAGGGAATAAACATTTTTTTTTTACATTTATAGCGAATCTTTTAACATTGAGCGTATAACGTTATGCAATAGCACATAAACCCGTTTCATATACATTGAGGCTGTTCAGATATCAGCCTGTATTTTCTCAGCTCACACTTTTCTTAAACATGCCGAATGAAAAGAATCCTAGCACAGTGCTTTTTATCTGTGTACGTTTTATAAATCAATTGTTTTATCATAACGAAACAAAAGTTCGGACAACGTTTAGCAGTATTTTACCGCACACATAAATGACGCTCTCTGATTGGCTGAGCGCTCTTCTATTATTTTCAATAAACCCCACGCATGACGCATCATGGGATAAGGAAATTATCGATGTTTTACGAATGCAAATTGTAGGAAGGGAGGTAACTCTAAACAGGTTTTTACTTCTTGTGTCTGCCGTGTCTAGCGATGGCTACGGAAGCATTTGCCTCGCATTCCAATAGACAAAAGTGTGACAAAACGTTCAAATGTATTCCCTTTGAATATTAAGAAGGGGAATTACATCGCGGCGACTTTACTGAGGCAGTAACTACGAGGAAAAAGCAGCAAGATGCAAGATTCGAATCGTTTGATTTACGCAGGTTGGCTGAAGTTAACGATCGGCTACTCATGCTTCAAACAGTTCAAAAGTAACATTGAGGTGTTCGGTAACATATATACGTTGTTCACTGGTCCCCAGAGGACCATGGGTTGAGGTACCCACGTTACCAGTGAACAACTCACAGTGTCTGTTTTTCAAGCCACTGAAATTCTTGCACTTACCAACGGATAGGAACTATTCCAGAGTTCTGCATAATTCAATAACCGTACGCTGATAAAGAACCATGCGAGCTCAACATCAGTTTATTATTTATGTTATTACACACACACACACACACACACACACACACACACACACACACACACACACACACACACAATAACATAAATAATATACTGACGAGCAAAAAGAAAGTACACACGTGTAATTTTCCTGCCATCTCAAATGTGCGTTCTAACGAGTAAAATTATTGAAGAACAGCGATTGTATAGAACGCAACCATCATGTTTCATTTGCCGAAATGCAACCAAAAATATTTGTACGTGTTTTGCGCGATTTTTTAGAAAAAATGTGATTATTGTCCTATGCACGAGCAGTGTTCGAACAGAGGGTATCAAACCAGTTTGTCGTGAAGACTGAACAATCACTTGACTAAACTGTCACGAACAAATGCCAAGATTGACGTCGGCGCAACTGTTACGGGCCATAGCAATGTCACAAATGGGCGCTTCCAAAAACCATATTGCATGGATGTTGAGTTGCACAAAACAAACCATAATTCGGCTGTTTAACCGTTTCCATATAACAGATCAGACATGTGATCGAAGCAGAATTGGACGTTCCAGAATCACAACACCCCAAGACGATCGCTATCAGCTTGCTACTAGTATTCACCTACACAAGTAGATGTTGACGGTGACATCTTCAGCAGCCATATCATTGGATCGTCGCTGCTGCTGGCATTTGGGTTCACCGACCGCTGCGTTAACTGGCCTTGACCTTCTGCAATGGTCATATCTACATCGCTGTGTATTGTTACAATGTCATTTTGCTGATAAAGCACACAGATATAACACGCACATAGCGATTGCAGCGTCAGTGTGTGGTTTCATTTTTTTATGTTATTAGAAGAAACAAACTGTGTACTTTCTTTTGCTCGTCAGTCTGGTTTTTGCGGAGCAGTCTTTGTTAAAAGGTACATGGAATGGCTGTGTCCTGCTTTGAGGTAATAAGTAACTCGTTCCCCTTTCACATCAATTTTATGTCCCGGGTGAAATAATAGTGAAAGTGGAATAAGATGGGGTATCAGCTCCTGCTCTGGCACCTACTCCAGTGTCTACAGTCGTGTGTCCAACTTCAACTCCTAGACCATTGTTCTCGAAATGTTTGTGTGTCAAAGAATTCTTAATTTTGATTGCAGTCAATGTGTCAAGAATTGGCTTAATAAGTTCATAGGGCATCATAAAATGAGAGGATACTGTTAGTTAGTTAGTTAGTTAGTTAGTTAGTTAGTTAGTTAGTTAGTTAGTTAGTTTTATAATGCCTTACTGAACAATATTCCAGCTATACCACGGTCGTCTTTACATAATCGAATCTGTACCAGACAATGCAGTGGTCAAAGTCATGAGCAAATACGATGACGTGTCAACCAAGCCAGCGAGCTCGAGCTTAACCACACGATCCAGTTAGTCGCATCTTACGGCAATGGAGACATGGGCTAGCGTTCGTTTTAACATTTGTGGTGTCCACCGCCGTTTTATTGTTGGAATATTGCTAAAAAAGGTATGAAACCTGAAGTCACTCACTTACGACAAGGGTGTGTTGCTGAAAGCCAGTTTTAACCCGGACTTTGACAGGTGGTGATGGAGGGGTAATTGTTGCATAGTAGTTTAATGTTAGTTAACGGACTGGAACTGGCCTACCCTACCACTAGTTTGGGGGAGGTTATGGCCAAAGTGTTGTGTTTGGCAACAGTACTCCACTTCCAGGCTCCCAGGGAACGGGGTAGCCCAGTGGTTAAAGCGTTCGCTCGTCACGACGAAGACCCGGGTTCGATTCCCATGGGTACAATGTGTGAAGAACATGTCCGGGGCCTTGAGCAGACATTAGTTGCGTGGATAGAAATATCCTATACACCTATCTTGGATTGCTAGTTCGTGACAAGCTCCAGAATGCCCAAATTCAAGATAAACACCGGGACGCGAATATAAATCTCGCTTAAAGAAAATCTGCACCTCAGAGTTAAATGCTCGAAACAAATCAAAACCACCAATACTTTTGCTGTACAAGTCCCTTCCGGACCGAATGCAAACTCGGTTATCAGTACCGAATGTATCTGTTCATTGTATACAAGGAGAACAACAGCAGACCACTCATAATGACTTTGCTATACACCTCGCCTCACTGCACGGACAGTTGAATGAGAGGCTCGATAGATTTGCTCTAGATTACAACCAGCGCCTGTCATCTCTACGAGAGGAAAATGTTTCGCTCAGAAAGAAGCTACGAAAGCCTAATGCTGCTACGAAAGCCTAATGCTGCCACTTTTGTAGCACAAGATATTTTTTTCAAAGACAAATCTCGTTACTTCTCGAAGTTACGAGAAAATAATTGAAGTAACGAGATTTGTCTTTGAAAAAAATATCTTGTGCTACAAAAGTGGAAGCATTAGGCTTTCGTAGCAGCATTAGGCTTTCGTAGCAGCATTAGACTTTCGTAAGAAGGTTCTGAATTAGAATTAAAAACAAATAAGATAGAAGCACAATCCCGCAGATCCAATCTTATTTCCCATGGTTTACCGGACAAAGGGGGAGAAACTTGGCAGGAGAGCGAGAAGTGTGTGAGAGATTTTATGGCAACATCACACAACATGGAACGTGCTTCTTCACTACACATTGCGAGAGCACATACATTATTTTCCAAATAAAAGTCCAAGCCTCTTGTTGTAAGGTTTACTTTTTTCAAAGACAAATGTGATGTTTTTGACGCTGCCAAAAAGTGCCATGAAGGGACTAAAAAGTGTCAGAGGACTTTACTCAGAGAGTTCGCAATACGGGATCACAGTTGTTTCACTGCGAGAGATGAAGGCAGGGTGGCTTTCCCTCAATTATGACAAGCTTGTAATTGACGGGAACGTTCTTTTCTATCATGAGGAAAATCGTGACATTAAACAAATAGATCAAAGGTGTGGGTGGTAAACCGACTCCCTGACTCCCTGACTCCCAGCCTCGCCTCATGCGACGTCCAACTTGATGCAATAGGATTCCGAGATTGACAAACTTTATGGATAACAACTTCTTTATTACGATAGTGCGACGTTTCGGTACAGATTCTTGCGCCGTTTTCAAACAGGAATGAAACACACAGTGGTTGCAAAGTATATATAGTGAGGCTAACAGAGGGAGTGAGTTTAGTTTTACGCTGCACTCGGCAATATTCCAGCCATATGGCGGCGGTCTGTAAATAATCGAGTCTGGACCAGACAATCCAGTGATCAACAACATGAGCATCGATCTGCGGAATTGGGAGCCGATGACATGTGCCAACCAAGTCAGTAAGCCTGACCACCCGATCCCGTTAGTCGCCTCTTACGACAAGCATAGTCGCCTTTTATGGCAAGCATGGGTTGCTGAAGGCCTATTCTACCCCGGGACCTTCACGGGTATGACAACAGGATAACAAGGTAATTAACACAACAGGGTGGGGACTGAGGTGATGAAGCCACTGGGTAGACAATAGGGGAGGGAGTAGAAGCCGGCGATGAACAAATGTAAGGGATCGTTTAACAAGGCAGAGAGTTTATACAGTTGATTGGGCTTGGAGGAGTGCATCATAAGCTGATGGGATCCTTGACCTCGGTTGATGGTAGGCTTTTCACGTTTGATATGAATGGCTTGAGTGAGTTTGCGTTTGGTGAAGTCCTTTCGGTTGTGGGCCAGGATGGTGATGTCAGCCCAGTTATTGAGGTGATTGGGGTTAGACCGTATGTGATCAGCGATGGCTGATTTGCTGTCGGACTTTGTGACTGATATCTGGTGTTCTTTCACACGGGTGTTGATCGGTCGAGATGTTTTGCCTACATAGCTCTGTCCACAATCACAGTTAATTTTGTAAATCACACATTTCGGGTTTTTGTTGTTGACATTTTGGTTTTCTTCCGTTGGCATGGAGGAGGTTGTTGAGACTGGATGATGATGTGAAAGTGGTATCCATGCCTGCTTGTTTCAGGACTCGGCTGATTTGGTGTGATGGTTTACCAATATAGGGGATGGTGATCTTGATGGGGGCTGACTCAGGTTTGAGTCTTTCAGAGGGAGGTGACAGGGTAGTACCTATCGTTCAGTGAACTATAGGGCTGGAGAGATGTTCAGTTCTACGAAGGTTGTCTTCAGGTGTTGGATTTCATCATGTAGGTTAGATATGATGCCAGTCTTAACTTTGGGAGGATGATTGTAGTTGTAGCTGATGTACTGATCCGTATGGGTGGGTTCTCTGTACGGTTGGAGGAGGTGCGGGTTACATGAACGTCAAGGAAGGGTAGTTGGTTGGTCTGCTCAGTCTCCATTGAGAAATTGATGCGGGGTTGCTGGTTGTTTAGGTGGATCAGGAGCTGGGTGGGGTCATGTTCAGGCTGGAGGACGGTGAATGTATCGTATACCAGCAGGTTGGTTTCACAGGTGAAGTTTGTAGTGCTTTCCCCTCTAGTTCTGTGGGGTAAATGTCAGTTAGAATAGGGGATAGAGGTGAGGACATGGGAAGTCCATGGATTTGTTCACAGAACTCATCACCCCATGTAAAGTAGGTGGAGTTGATGCAGGCGGTGAGGTTGAAGAATGAGTCGGTTGAGAGGTTAGTGTTGAGGGGTTGTTGGAGGTTGTCGATTCGGTGTTGTAGTGCTGAAAGGGGTTCTTCTTTTGGTATACTCGTGAAGAGATCAACAACATCATAACTGACAATGGGACCAGGTTTAGTTATATCGCGGATTTTGCTGCAGAAATCGGCAGAGTCCTTGATGAATGAGTTAGCAGATTTGCCTAAAGGAGAGAGTACTTGGGTAATGTGTTGAGCCGTGTTGTAGAACACAGTGTCACGGGAGAATACCAGTATGTATGTATGTATGTATGTATGTATGTATGTATGTATGTATGTATGTATGTATGTATGTATGTATGTATGTATGTATGTATGTATGTATGTATGTATGTATGTATGTATGTATGTATGTATGTATGTATGTATGTATGTATGTATGTATGTATGTATTTTTTCTTTTACACATTTGGAATTTGGTACTTCAGCGCCCTGGCTCTATGCTCTTTGCACCTTCATTTGTCAAGCGATTCTATCATCACAGTTCCGTGCACCCTTGGAGATAGTCACCGGTTCTAAAGGTCTTCCATGCTTGCAAGCGTCAACCAACCCTTCATGACAATTGAAAAAAGACAAATAATGTCAGTATACATTATTTCCCCTCTCTTGTAATGAACTAGGTGCTCCTGGTGAACCTGGGTACCTTAAAAACAACCAAAGTACAGTTTTCCGTATTTGAACCTGAATTATTGCTGATGTGACTCTAAATCTAAACTCACTCACTCACTCACACCTGTGTACTTGTATGATAGTTTGTAAATAACCTTTAAAGATCCGGGTTAGAACAGGCGTTCAGCAGCCCATGCTTGCTCCAAAAGGCCACTAACGGGATCGAGTGGTCAGGCTTGGCGATTTGCTTGACATACCAATTACGTTCATCGATGGTCGTGCTTGTCACTAGACTGCCTGGTCCATTCCCGGTTATTTACAGACCTCCGCCATATCGGGGATGTTGATGAGTGCGACGTCACAACAACTAAAACAACTAAAAAGCTGTAAAACATCAACTGATTACTCACTTCACCTCGACGCGGTGGTGTAGCCTTGTGGTTAAAGTCTTCGCTCGTCACACCGAACACCCAGGTTCGATTCCCCACATGGGTACAATGTGTGAAACCCATTTCTGAAAATAAGTTACTGGTCGGAACTTCATTCGTGACTGGAATGGGTAAGATGTGTTCCACGTGGTGACTCATGGCTTTTTTAAACCTTTCAAGTGATGTAATTAAATAGCAACTTATATCGTCGCCTCGTATCTGTTGGCTTTTGTGGGATGTTTTAATCTAATCCAGTCCATTATTCCATGCTGACGTCATTGATTGATGCGGCATTAAATAACAACCAACCAACCAACTAACTTCTGTGATCTACATAAAGATGACATAAAGTGCTTTAAGAATACACGTGGTACTCTTAATGCGTGCCCCAGTGGTCAGCACTTCATTTCTTGCAGAGTAGCGCCCCTTTAGCATGCAGGGGTGTGATAACCTTGGTTTCGATCTATTTTACAGCATCATGAAAAGACAGTCGCATGGAAGAGACAACAACTGTCGATACAACTGCCCGTGCAAAATGTCGAAATGTATATGCTGGTATCAGCGACATCTGCCAGTGCCTATCTCCAGTGGAAATGAGTGTTCCAGGAATACGTCATTCCTGCCAGCCAGACGTGGAGTAACCGGTCCGGGTTGGATGTGTCAATATCAAGGACAACGGATTTCGCTGCTTTGGTTCGAAAAGTATTTTTCATAGCGAAATAAAATCTCGCCACCATCAAAGGCAAACCTCCGTTTCCTCACACAGCTGTGGTCATAGATTTCCGACCGCATGTATATTAATTACTCCCGTAAAAATATTTCATTCAGTTTTTAAGCGAGTCTGGTGGCATGTCAAATGCTTCTTCTCATCCAATTCCCTATCAGCTTCTGGTTCGTTTTCTACATTCACCACAACATAGCTGGTTCCAAGTAGCAGAGGAACACTTGAGTAAACGGTCCACAGTGTACAGCTTGTCATGATAAGCAACAAATTGACAATTTATTTTGAACGTTCGTACACTTTATTCATGGATTAATTGTATTTTACTGTGACGGAATCCAGGAGTTGAAGTAGGCAACACGGATGTAGACACTGAGGTAGCTGCCAGAGGCGGAACTGATACGCCATGACGTGATTCCAGTCAGCGTATTACCCTTTAACCTATAAAGAGGATTATCACATGCTAACGGAACAAATACTGCAGTGATTGGCTATTACAACGTATCCGTATTCTTATAACCTTACACAGGGCATGGTAAAACTGATACAGGACTTACTTAACTACATGATTTATATATCAGCAAGGGTACACATGGTAACATAAACTCACACTGCAAGCAGATTTCCCAGAGGCTTCCATGCAGATATGTCCAGAGTTGATTGTGGCACCACTGATGCCAGACCATCTGCTGGAACAGACGCTGTTGGTCAATACGGTCATGTCCACCTTCTGGAGGTAGTTGGGGGTGCTTCCACCGCCTACAGGAACAAACATATGGAAAAGGTGGTAAGGGTACTGCTAAAGTCACGTTGTTCTCAATGACAAATGGACATGGCAACAAAACTTCACTCAATAAGAACTACTGACCACAGAGTCTTCCCCATCCGCTGATCGTTGCTGTCTGTCCGGCATAGTCGCTACCACCCGAAGCCAGAGTGACAGCTGAGCTGCTTGTGTCCATGAAGGTTTGCAGTCTCAGAACTGCGATGTCGTTGGGATAGCCAGCAGCATTACCGTTGTAGTTGGGGTGCTGCACAACATAACCAGAAATAACAAATCCTATATGCTGACATTAAAACACTTAACTCAGCAAAGTCAACTGTGCTCAAATTATCATTCATAATTCCAAAACATTCAGTGAAACTTTAGGCTACTCGTATTAAAGTTTGAACTAAGGGACGTTACTCACGTTGGTGTAAGAGCTGACTGACGATTCCTGTTCAGTTCCATCAGCATTGCCAAAGGCCAGACGGTAGATGCTAGCACTGAAAATGACATGAGGGAAACATTAGCAGTGAAGTGCCTGCATCAAAGCAGGAAATTGAATAGATGATGCTACTGTATGACAGGAAGATTTCCGCCCTTCTGATTGGCCCACTTGGTCACATGACAGATTTGACGCTAACCAATGTCAGTCTGGCCATCGCGAGAGGTTGATATACAACCTTGGCACATCGCGAGAGGTTGGTATACAACCTTGGCACATCGCGAGAGGTTGATATATTTGGGATACGCCAGCTGTGAACTCGGCACTGTGTGCGTCACGCTAAAAAGGAAGCGATAGCCATCGCTTCGTCCCTATGACTGTGTTTGTTTATATTTACGTCCCATCAGTATCAAAATGCCAGACGGCAAGACATCACAGAGTTTCATTTTTTCCTATAATAAAACAATTATTGACTTGAGGTCAGCTGATCCAATGATTTATTGACGTTGAGTATGTGATATTCAACTCGGCTTCGCCTTGGTGAATATCAGTACAAGTCAACAATTCCACATTATTTCCAAATTCCTCCAATATTTTCCAAATATGTTACCTGCCCGGAAAACAGTTTCGCTCTTAATAGACCTATTGCATGTCTTAGTACATTTACTAATATATTCCTGCGTACTACGGCATTAAGTTGTTTCTGTTATCTCAGCTAGCAAGAGTAATTGAGTTCATATTTAACGTCACATCGGCAATATTTCAACCATATCGTGACGAGAACATTTAACACTAAAATGGAATATATGTACCCTATAAAAACTTGTCGACGATGGACAGTAAAAATACTAGAATATCACAGATATAAATATAAAACTAGCATGAAAACCTAAAACATTGTAATTAAAGAAGACCATACATTGTAAAACACGGGTTATACATCGCCAACAACTGGAGGTAGATCACCATACTAGGGACCTAAGCTACCAGGAATGAAATGTACGTAGTGAATCTCACCCGAGTATCTTTTGATATTAAATATATCAACACCAGTTGATAAAGGTACACATATTTTTACGAGTGTTGATACAGCTGATATAATTAGAAGACACCAGAAGACACGATGTCACAAAACATCACTCTCTCCTATTTTTCAGTGGAAAATATACTTCTCTGAATGGTACTACCATTAAACATGCAATGCAGCGTCAAAGCAATGTGATGCCACTGGGTTTTAATGTCGCTGTATTGTGATGTCATTTATTTGATGATGTCAGGGGATTGTACAAAATCTATTGCCAAACCGATATCTCATAGTAACAAGTAATATCCCCTGAAGAACACAGCTTTCTGTGTGATAAACGAAATTCAGTAACATCAAACTATCATTTCACTGTTATAACAAAGTGGAAGATGCAAGAATAATGTTATTCTGTACAATATTGTTTGAAAGTACCGCAGAGGAATTGTAATGAATGAAAAAACAACTGTAAATATATTTTAAACTAAAATCGTTATCTCGTAACAAATCGTGTAATGACATCAAAAGGGCGAAATGAGTTTTGTAAATGGAAACGGGCAACTCGTGGTCCTGCAAATATGTCCATGTCTGGACAGAAATGGTTACTGTTAAATCCTTTGTCTAAGATATAGAGTACGGAAAGGAAATACATTTGGTTAAGACTGCGTTATATTTACATGGAGTACTAGCAATAATTACGTCTTGTCATTACTTAATTACAGTTTCTATTTCATGTCCTATTCGTCTACATCCTTCCCTGTTGGAGAGACAGTGGGCGGCAGTGAGAGCCTTGGTGGCGGAGTAGAGGACGCAACCGCAGATGTGGAACCAGCTGGTGCCACTCCTCACCTGAATACTTCCTTGCCAGGGAAACTCTCCTGCAACTGCATTGCTGCCTCCAACGATGTTGGGACTGATCTCAGCCAGGGCCGTAGCTACAGGTGAGGTGAACTGACATGAGGTTTAACGTAACACTTAAGACTGTTTCGCTGATATGAAGCCGTGCATGTGTGTGTATGCGTGGGTTTAGTTTAGCCCAAAGCCAAACTGCCTTCATAGTGCTAACTCACTAGATACGATGCCACAGTTACGCATGCATACCCCACACTGACACATTATGCTAACTTAGAACCAACAAGTCATTGTTGTACACATTAAAGCCGAGAGGCAGGCAGGGACCAACAAGTACCATATTCTAATGTCTTTTGTTATGACGCGGCCTATAGCAGCAAATATAGCGGATGTGGTATGTATAAGATACATGATAGCATTCCTGTTTATGAGAAACGTTTGTTTCGTTTTATGCAACTTTCAAAAAGATACATTTGGAATATGAAAGTCAACTTACCAACCAAGGCGCACATAAGGGTGGTGAGGAGTGCGTTCGTCTTTGTGGATCGAGATGAAGTGACGATGTGTGCAATTTGGTGGTCTTTTATACACATCAGGAGAGTGCAATATGTTCTTCTCCCACCTTCATAAATATGCCATTGTGCATAAAGCAGCCAAAGTCTCTCTGAAGTCTCTCTCAAAGAACTCTCCTGAAGTTTTATGGCTCTAAATTGTGAACGTCAGCGTTACTCAACAACTGACTGAAGATGTCACGTGATATAACTATAATTCATAATATTGATCTTACGGCTTTTCCATGCCAGACCATAGCAGATTACACGTTTGTTCTGTTATTATTAATATACGGCTCAATTTAAATGAGTTAGTGAGTGGTTAATGTTTTATACTATTTCTCGGTTGTTCACGGTCCGGGACACCAAAAATGAACCTAAAGTGTAAAATCATAGGTAACACATTCGATATGTCTTCAAATCAAAGCAGACCCATGGTATTATATGCCTTCCACTGTTATGTTATAACGCATATCATCAACATTTGCTTCGTTTTGAACACCATTCAGACGGAACCAAGTGAAAGAGTATCGATAAATTACATTACTGTCTGCAAGAAAACCCATGTGATGATTTAGTCCTACAGAAGCATTGGTCGGGGCAACCGCCCTACCGTCTTCGTTAATTATAGTATTTGTCGCAGATGGTTTAGGATGTGTTCATGCTCAACAAAATACACATCTTTGTATGCAAAAGTCATTCTCTTCACAAACCTTTTATTGATGATATTGTGCCATCTTACACAGGGTACCCGTGAAGGTCCCGGGGTAGAATAGGCCTTCAGCAACCCATGCTTGCCATAAAAGGCGACTATGCTTGTCGTAAGAGGCGACTAACGGGATCACTCACTCTTCCAGAGGGTTTCAGCTGAGCATACCTACAGATGGTGTAAGAGGACACTCTTATATAGTTCTAGGGAATGTGTTCTGTAACTAGTACCGGTTGTTGGCGATGCATATGTACAACTGCTCTAACGGTCCTGTACTAGAGTTCGAGGAAAATCTAAAGCCGTTTTATCAATACATGAACATTGCAGGAAGGGAAACATAGTTCAGATACTGCGGGTCAACAACCACAGTGCCAGCGCTATACCAAAGCCCTTAGTCAAAGGCTATGCGTGAGACCCATGAAGAGCCAGTGGAGAAATGGCTTTCAGTAAGTTATCCTTGTCAAAACAGGCGGTTAACCTGATAAGGTGGTCAAACTCCGACTTGGTCATTGCTTGTCATCGAAGGAACAACTAGGAGAGTTCTGTGGATATACAACGTCTTTAATATAATATGAAGTATATCAATAAAACTCCCCTCGTTGTTCATCAAACAAACTTTTTAATGCTACTCGAAGAGGCTGTCATTGTATCCTGATTGCGTAGATCAATGTTCATGTTGTTGATCACTAGATTGTCTGGCCCAGAGGCCATTATTTACAAACCGCTATCATATAGCTCGAATACTGCATTGAAAATAACATTAAGAAACAAACAAGTTCTAAGGGAAACAGGTCTACATTTTCTCAAGTTAGTGTCTCAACCACACTGAGTCAAAGAAAACCGTTGTCCAGTTTGAGGACATATAAGGCCCCCCTTTGAATATACACTACATTAGAAACGTGGCGTCGACCGAATACATGACCTCTCTTTCTCTCATCTACACCTCTTCCTCTCTCCTATCTACCCTCTCTCTTTCTCTCCTACATATGGCCTCTCTCCCTTTCTCTCACGCCTATCTACCCCTGTCTACCCTCTCTCTCACTCTCTCTCACCTATGTACCCCTCTCTTTCCTATACCCTTCTCTCTACTCCTATACATGTATCTCTTTCTTTCTCCTATCTACCCTCTCTCACCGCCCCCTCCTCTCTCTCTCTTTCTCTCTCATAATGAGGAGATCTAACCACCCCCACCCCACCCCAACCAGACAGACACACACACACACACACACCCATCCCCGTTTCCCTGACCAACTATCACCTGTTTTTATTACGCGTGGTTCAACGTAGACTTTAAGGAGACAGTTCTGGTCGCGAAAACTACAATAACTAAATCACGTTATAATCTACAACGTGGTGTAATCAGTATTTGGGTTTCAAGTCTTGTGAACATAAACATGTGCATGCTGACTGTGCGGGGAAATGCCTTGGTACTATGAACAAAGAATGCAATAGGTAACCCATTCCATTTAATCCACTGCCTTCAGCAAAGTCATACGCAAACTTGTGTTACAATGAAAACAGTCGACGTTTCCTCAACATTTGCTTCGTTGCAAACCCAATTCGAATTGCACCGTTATAAAAAGAGTATCCAGAATAGTCTCGACCGTGAAAACTCATGTTATGTTTGCCCCTTACAGAAGCGAGTGTGTGAGTGAGTTAATAATTAACGTCACATCGGCAATATTTCAGCCATATCGCGACGGGACCATATCACTGAAATGGAATATATTTGCATTATAAAAAAACTGTCGACAAAGGACAGTAAAACAACTAGAATATCACAGAAAAGAACCTTACAGAAGCGTGTAGGGTCACAGTGAAAACGTGTTTTAGTCTCATTATCTCCTACGTATGAGATACTATCTCCTATGTTGGACTTAGTATCGCCTACGTAGTACATATCTCCTGCATAGGACTTAGTATCTCCAACGTAGTACTTTCTATCTCCTACGTAGTACTTACTGTCACCTATGTAGAACTTAGAATACCGTACGTATATATTACTTAATATCTCCTAGGTAGAACTTAGTATCTCCTACGTAGTACTTAATATCCCTTGCGTAGGACTTAGTATCTCCTACGTAGGACTTAATTTCTCCTGTGTAGGACTTAGAATATCGTACATATATACGACTTAATATCTCCTACGTAGGACTTAGGATCTCCTACGTAGTACTTAATATTTAATCCGTAGGACTTATCATCTCCTATGTAGTACTTAATATTTCCTGCGTAGGACATAGTATATCGTACGTTTTTCTTATAATCTCCTACGTAGGACTTATATCTCTTACGTAGTACTTACTGCGTTGGACTTACTATCTCCTATGTAGGAGTTAGTATTCCCAACGTAGCACTTAATATCTCCTACGTAGGACTTAGTATCTCCTGTAGGAGATAAGCGATATATGTTAATATGCATTAATCTGAAATGGCCGACTTAAATCACTAGATGCGCAAACAATCTCCTGTTTCGGTGTTTCAATCACTGCCAATAGTCTACTACAGTCTTACTGTTTCATTCGCTTTCAAAGTCTACAGTTGTGTTACAGTTACCATTATAGTCTAATATCAGGAGATTCATTTACTATAAGAGTCTACTATTTCCTTCACCATTTGAACCGTGAAGGTCCCGGGGTAGAATAGGCCTTCAGCAACCCATGCTTGCCATAAAAGGCGACTATGTTGTCGTAAGAGGCGACTAACGGGATCGGGTGGTCAGACTCGCTGACTTGGTTGACCCATGTCATCGGTTCCCAATTGCGCAGATCGATGCTCATGTTGCTGATCACGGGATTGTCTGGTCCAGACTCGATTATTTACAGACCGCCGCCATATGGCTGGAATATTGCTGAGCGCGGCGTTAAACTTAACTCACTCACTCACTCCTTCCCCATTTGATTCATGTGTTCAACTACTACTTGCTGTACATTACTGTTATGTGTTGGACCGACTGTTGCACTTTACTGCCTCGTGTTCGGTTAGCTCTACTGTTAGGCGTTGAATTTAGTTCACTATCATATGTTCCTCTCCGTAGCACTTTACCCTTATGTCTTGGCTATTTCAGAGGTCGCTATACATGCGTCATTATCACAGACTATCAGTGTCAATGTATGCGTATTTATTCCTTTACTCTTGCAACTCTCAACTCAATTACTCACTACTTTCTTAAAGTTAACGTCAGGTAAGGGTCTGACCGGATGGTTAAAGCGTTCGCATCTCAGGTTTAAAACACATTTCTGATGTCCGCCGCAGTGATAGTAGCATTGGAATTTGGCGAAAAACAGCGTAAAACCTTCAATACTCACTCACTTGCTCAAATCTTGCCACATATTAATAATAACAGAATAATAGCACATAACAGGCTTGGTCAGACAGACAAAAGGCGTAAGATCAATATTATGTATTATAGATATATCACGTGACATCTTCAATGAGTTGTTGAGTAATGCTGACGTTCACAATTTAGAGCCATAAAACTTCAGCAGAGTTCCAGTTTCGCTTCTTTATGCACAATGGCACATTTATGAAGGTGGGAGAGGAACATATTGCACTCTCCTAATGTGTATAAAAGACCGCCAAATTGCACACATCGTCACTTCATCTCGACCCACAAAGATGAACGCACTTCTCACCACCCTTCTCTGCACCTTGGCCGGTAAGTTGACGTTTTGAAAGTTACATAAAACGAAACAATCGTCATATAATAGGCAGGCTTCCAATAATGAAAACTCATCCATAAGAACGCTATCACGTATATTATACCATATCCGCTATACTTGCTGCTACAGCTTCGGACCTGGAGAACGGAAGGTGGCGGGTTCGATTCCCGGCTGCGTCATAACAAGAGACTTTACAATGTGATGTTTGTTGCCCCGGCGCATAATGTGTCGGTGTTGAGTATGCTTGCTTAACCGTGGCATCGCATCAAGTGAGTTAGCACTATAAAGACAGTTTAGGTTTAGGCTAGTACAAGAAGCCACCCATACACACACATGCACGACTTCATATCAGCGAAACAGTCTTACGTGTGACGTTAAACCTCATGTCACCTCACCTGCAGCCACGGCCCTGGCTGAGATCAGTCCCAACATCGTTGGAGGCAGCAATGCAGTTGCAGGAGAGTTTCCCTGGCAAGGAAGTATTCAGGTGAGGAGTGGAACCAGCTGGTTCCACATCTGCGGTTGCGTCCTCTACTCCACCAACAAGGCCCTCACTGCCGCCCACTGTCTCTCCAACAGGTAAAGATGTACAAGAATAGGACATGAAATAGAAACTGTAATTAAGCAATGACAAGAAGTAATTATTGCAAGTACTTCGTGTAAATATAAAGCAGTCTTAACCAACTGTATTTCCTTTCTTTACTCTATATCTTAGAAAAAAGGATTTAACAGTCATCATTTCTAACCAGTCATGGGACGTGTACAGAAACAGAGGTAGCTAAGAACAATACAGAATTCTGTATAGGCCAAGTCACATTCTGACAGCTATTGGGAGTCTTGCATCACGCTTATCAAGCACTCTAAAAAAATACTATTTCGTGATTGTGGTCTATATGTCGCGACGTACTGATGTTATATATCAACCTCTCGCGATGTGGCCAGGTTGACATCACTCATGTGACCAAGTGGGCCAATCAGAAGGGCGGAAATCCTCCTGTCATATAGTAATATCATCTATTCAGTTTGCTGCTTAGATGCTTGCAAGAGGCGGTATAGCCCAGAACATGTATTTTGAGGCACTGCACTGCTAATGGTTCCCTCGTTTCATTTGCAGTGCTAGCAGCTACCGTCTGGTCTTTGGCATGCTCCGAATGAACAATGCTGATGGAACTGAACAGGAATCGTCAGTCAGCTCTTACACCAACGTGAGTTACGTCCCTTACTTCAAACACATTCATGTAATATGTACAGTCTGAACTTTCATTGAACGTTTGGGAATTGTAAATGATAATTTGAGTACCTCTGACTTTGTTGAGTTAAGAGTTTTAGTGTCAGCACTTGAGCACTGTTATTTCTGGTTATGTTGTGCAGCACCCCAACTACAACGGTAATGCTGCTGGCTATCCCAACGACATCGCAGTTCTGAGATTGCAAACCTCCATGGACACAAGCAGCACAGCTGTAGGAACTATCTCTCTGGCTTCGGGTAGCAACGACTATGCCGGACGAACAGCAACGATCACCGGATGGGGAAGACTCTCTGGTCAGTAGTTCTTATTGAGTGAAGTTTTGTTGCCATGTCCATTTGTCAATGAGACCAACATCACTATAGCAGTATGCGTAGTACCTTATCCGTGTGTTTGTTCCTGTAGGCGGTGGAAGCACCCCCAACTACCTCCAGAAGGTGGACATGACCGTATTGACCAACAGCGTCTGTTCCAGCAGATGGTCTGGCATCAGTGGTGCCACAATCAACTCTGGACATATCTGCATCGAAGCCTCTGGGAAATCTGCTTGCAGTGTGAGTTTACGTTACCAAGTCTGCCTTCCTTGAAATATAACTCATGCAGTCAAGTTCGTCCCCTACCTGCGATACCAGTATGCCTTATGTAAGATTATACAAACACGGATACGTGGCAATCGTAAAACGTTATCATCACTGCCGTATTTGCGCCTTTAACGTGTGACAATCGTTTAATTGGTTACAGATGATTACACAGATCATTACTTTCGTTTCCAGGGTGACAGTGGTGGCCCGATGGTTGTCAGTAATACGCTGACTGGAATCACGTCATGGGGTATCAGCTCCTGCTCTGGCACCTACCCCAGTGTCTACACTCGTGTGTCCAACTTCTACTCCTGGATTCAGTCACAGTAAAATGCTCTCCCTGTAGAGTCGACGTTTCCTCTTTCATGAATAAAGTGTACGAAACGTACGAAAAAATTGTTGTCCATTTGTTGCTTAACATGACGAGCTGTTGTAGTACTTGGTATCAGCTATGTTTCTGTACGATGTAGAACCAGAAGACGACATCGGAAATGAAGGATAAGAGCCATTTGACTAGTCACTAGACTCGCTTAAAATGTTAAAATGACCTGACTGTATCGACCAACAGCGTCTGATCCAGCAGATGGTCTGGCATCAGTGGTGCCAGTATCAACGATGGACATATCTGCATCGAAGCTTCTGTCACTAGACTCGCTTAAAATGTTGCATCTAACATCTTGTACGTGAGTAATTACTATATATGAGGTTGGGAATCTTTGACCATAACCCTGTGAGGAAATGGGCGTCTACCTGTGGTGGTGGCGATAGTTATTTTGCTATGAAAAAGGGTACTCCACGTCTGGAATGACGTATGGCTGGAGCCATACCAAAGTCTGACCACATCATCTTCCAAAGGCAGATGCTGCTGATACTTGCATATACATTATAATGTTATCTGACCTCACTTTTCATGTTATCAAATCTATCTCTGTCTCTCTCTATCTGTCACTGTCTCTATCTATCTCTCTATCTCTCTCTCTCTCTCTCTCTCTCTCTCTGTCTCTCTCTCAGTCAAGAAGAAGAAATGGCTATATTTCTCGCTGTCCTTCTTTCTCTTTCTCTCTCAAAGAATAATTGCCTAATTGGTTCCCAGTTGCGCAGATCGATGCTCATACTGTTCATCACTGGATTGTCTGGTCCAGATCCGATTATTTCCTGACCGCCGCCATATAGCTGGACAACTTAGTTTGGCGTTAAACTAAACTATAGAAGAGTTGTGTATACATTGCGCCAATGTAGAATGGGAGTATACCGCCGCCATTAACACTCATATTAAGTCTTTGTACGGATCCTAAATACTGGGCCATAGACAAGGATTTTGAAACGACACTAGCAAAGTACTAAAAGTGCCAATTGGTTGTAATAGCACTTAGCAGGTCATTGTAGTGTTTTCGGGGCTCGGTGAGTGCTTCTGAGATCGTAGGGCTTGTATTTGCAGGAGCGGTTAAATTACAATTGGTGCAGTCAGCATGTGAATGAATTTAGTTTCACGTATCTTTCCACTGTCCAGCAATATTGCGGAGTTGGACAGCACATATGGGAGACAATTTACGGCCACTTTGGGATAACATACGCGACTGTTCCTTGGAGACTCATTTGGTGATCTGATGGAAAGGTTCCCTTCAAAAGGGTCCATGAATGCCCGAGTTCTTCCTTGTCCATAAAAGCAGTTTCGCAGTCCCAGAACCACATTGTTTTGCCCTATTGCCCACTCCTCCATACCATGCTGAAGTACTAAATGAAGCAAGTGTATATTTCCTCAGGTTCGCAATCTTTCTTCTCTCCCATTTATGTTTGTTTCGAATTGTACTAGTTATATCACTCTATTTTCCGAGCTTACCTCTACCCAGCACCAAAGCATCTGAGAAAAAGTAAATTATACAGTGGAAACTGTCTAAACCGATACTCATTGGGACTAAAGAAATAATCCGGTATAGACAATGTGTATAACTGTAGAGCGGATAATAAATGTACAAATGGACAACGGGCAGATGCCGGTTTCGACAGCTTCCACTGTATATCCATACACATGAAACATTTCCTAAAGAGTGGAATAAATTATCTCATTTTCGATTAATTCTTCTCATCACAATTTTCCACCTTCGCTTGACCATTTGCATTTCATAAATCTATAAAGTTCGATATCCCAAGCTTCTTAATGGCATATAAAACGTTGCATTTGTACAATTAAAACGCTTAAATTTGTATAATTTTGGAGAAGTTTCCAAACGTAATATATTTCATGTCACTCTCATTGTGATACCTCTTTTCTTACGAAACTCGTAAATAGCAATACTTGCAAACACAACTAAGAGGACAGTATTGAAAGGTTTTTAAAGTTCCACGCCACCAAAGGAGAGCTACCACAAGTTTCCCTCAATGTCAAACTTGGTGCCATGGAAAGGCCAAAATATTTTATTCGGAATCTTAATACTACCAAAAAAAGTTTGTGAAGAAACAGGGACCTATAACGCTTACAACTGCCATCAAGGTATGTCACTAGTGGGGTCTTAGCACTACATGACAGAAAAGGCATGTAACACACCAAGTTAGTATTTACCCCAGCAAAAGTATGCACACATATCAAACCGATGAGTTTACCTCTAACATGATACATGCAGCACAAACTTCAAGCAGTACTTTGTGAGCTAGGGTCCTCGAAAAGTCGGGATTTCCTCATTTTCCCTAGTTTCTTGTTTATTTCACAGCACACGCAAACGACGTGTACCGAAACACACTGAATTGATGGTACCTGTCAGCGGAGACACTTACACCTTACTGCCATAATGAGTTAACGTACATTTATTCATGTCAAACATAATTGTGTCGTGCCCGTTCGCCATTCGGTGGTTTCACATTACTTTTAACTCCCTCTGCGCATGCGCAGAGCATGTAAAAATACATATTGCATGGATCCGGTTTGGTCGTGTGTGTATCGATACTGTAAACACACTCTAAATAAACGTTTTAAAGAAGATTATTTACGATTATTTGTAACTGAGTACATACACCCATTTGCCCATACTTTTCAAAAACTGATTACAATTTTGGTTGCAACTGCATAACAAATCGCGTGTGTGAGAAGGGGGTGCGCAGGAAGGGCGGTGGTGGGGAGATATGTTTATACAAAACCTTGTTCACATAAAGTCAGCAATATATTTAAATGATCCCTGTCTTTGTTTCATAAATGAATTGAGATCACTTGCTCTCGACATAATGTATTTCTTTGGATTTTTGTTTTCTTTAGAGTGTGTATACACTATCGGTAGCGTACGACCAAACCGGAATCTGGTCAGTGGCTTTTTTATACGTCCCTGTCGTAACTGAACGTAACGTTAATGTCAATCCAACGAATTGACGACCTCGGCCTTGATCTGTCCCTCACTGAAAAAGAAACAGTGATCTGATGGGACGTATTTTACTTCTGTCTAATAAGCTCTCCGCCTATTTTTTACAATTCGGGGCAGGTCAAGGATAAAGTCGCCAATGCTTGCATACATACATGCATGCATGCATGCAGTGGATGCATATATACATATAGCCAGACAGACAGACAGACAGACAGATAGGTAGATAGACAGATAGATATGTGTGTATACACACACACACACACACACACACACACACACACACAAAAACACACACATACACGTTTGTATATATGTACAAGAATTAATTGCAGCATTGCCATTGTCAAATAAATGTTTCTATCATGGAATTCTTAAATCCCATGTATTTTCCCTAAATATATAGAGAGAAATTTCGAAGGTCATTTGCTCTGTGTAAATGTTCCTCACATGACTTGGCAATCGAAACAGGGAGATATCATAAAATAGAGAGAGGAAATAGAATTTGCACATTTTCAGATCTTAATTGTCAACCTGTATCTACAAGGCACTGTCTGTACGAAAGAAAATAACAACGAATGACATGACATGACATGACATGATATGATATGACATGATATGACGTGATATGATACGATACTTGATAAGATGTGATGTAATATGAGGAGTTATGATATGATGTGATATGGTAAAGTATTGTAATGTGATGTTGTATGATGTGATACATTTGATTCGATGTGACATATTGTGATGTGACTGTTATTCCCTTCTGTGATATTCTGCCGTATGTTCATGTATACTGTGGGCCGATGGTCTTCAGTATAAAATAAGACTGAATGAATCTCATACAAGGCTGTAACTACAACAGCATGTGTAGTGGATATGGTAAATATAACACACATGATGGCAGTCACATTGCTGGCTTTTTTCATGGTATTGCATTTATTAAGTGTGAAAGTGATACATTTGGAATATGAAAGTCAACTTAACGGCCAAGGCGCACAGAAGGGTGGTGAGAATTGCGTCATCTTTGTGGATCGAGATGAAGTGACGATGTTTACAGCCTTGTCCTATTTTATACACGTCAGGAGAATGTAGCATGTTCTTCCCCAAACTTGGTAAATGTGCTATTGTGCATAAACAAGCCAAACTGGAACTCTCCTGACGTTTTGCTTATACATCTTTAATATGATATGAGCGAGGTTTCGGTATAGCTTCTAACCCCGTTATCAAGCAAGTTAGTAGCTACACCGAAACGTCGCTCATGTTATGTGAATGAAGTTTTGTATCCATAGAATTCTCCTCGTAGTTCATAACACCAACTTTTTAAGGCCACTCCAAGAAGTTGTCATTGTATCCTAATGGCCTAGATCAATCCTCATGTTAAATTGTTGATCTCTAGATTGTCTGGCCCAGAGGCCATTGCTTACAAACCGCCTTCATGTAGCTCGAATACTGCATTAAATATAACAATAAGGAGCAAACACGTTCTAAGAAGGCAAGTCTAGATTTTCTCAAGTTCGTGTCTGACCCACACTAAGTGAAAGAAATCATTATCACTCGTCACCTGTTTTGTCTCATGTCTATAAACATTACACTTGATTGCTACGCTGACATCAAGGAGACTGTTTTGGTCGTTTTACGTAGTGAAAAATACACTTACTACCTACAATTCTGTCATATTATTATCTACAACCAAGGGTAATCGATATCCGGGTTTCAAGTCTTGTGAACGTAAACATGTGCCTGCTGACTGCGCAGTGAAATGCCTTGGTACTATTAGTAAACAATGCCATAGGTGACACATTCCTTTTAATCTGCTTTCAGCAAAGTCATACGCAGACTTGTTATTAGAGGGCCTACCATGTTACAATGAATACAGTCAACGTGTCCACCACCTACGTTTCGTTGTAAACCCAATTTAAATGGCACCGTTGTAAAGAGGATTCACACATCAAATTAGTCTTGAGCGAGAAAATCCATCTGATTCATTTGCCCTGAAGGATAACATTGGTCAGAAACATCATCCACTGTCTTCGTTCCTTATTGTCATTGTATCAGAATTATTAATAGTTTCTATTCAACAGAAAGAACACCAATGTACATGTATGTAAAGGTTCCCTTGTTAGCGGGTCTGGGACGATGAGGTAGTCTAGAGGTTGAAGCGTTCGCTATTCACGCCAACGGCCTGTGTTCTATTCCCGACGTGGGTGCAATGTGTGAAACCTTTTTCGTGTGTCCCCCGTCGTGATCTTGCTGGAATATTACTGAAAACGGGATGAAGTCCAACTCACTCACTCCTGAAGTCCAACTCGATGGTTTGGCACGGTGGTTAAAGCGTTCGCTTCTCAGGTTCAAAACCTCTGTCTGATGTCCGCCGCCTGTGAAAGCAGCACTGGAATGTAGCAAAAAACAGCGTAAAAACCTCACCACTCACTCACTTGCTCAAATGCTGACGTTTACAATTTAGAGTCATAAAACTTCAGGAGACTTCCAGTTGGGCGTCTTTATGCACAATGGCACATTTATGAAGGTGGGAGAAGAACATATTGCACTCTCCTGATGTGTATAAAAGACCGCCAAATTGCACACATCCTCACTTCATCTCGATCCACAAAGATGAACGCACTTCTCACCACCCTTCTCTGCACCTTGGTCGGTAAGTTGACGTTTTGAAAGTTACATAAAACGGAACAATCGTCATATAATAGGCAGGCTTCCAATACTGAAAACTCATCCATAAGAACGCTATCACGTATATTATACCATATCTGCTATACTTGCTGCTACAGCTTCGGACCTGGAGAACGGAAGGTGGCGGGTTCGATTCCCGGCTGCGTCATAACAAGAGACTTTACAATGTGGTGTTTGTTGCCCCGGCGCATAATGTGTCGGTGTTCAAGTGAGATAGCACTATAAAGACAGTTTAGGTTTAGGCTAGTACAAGAAGCCACTCACACACACACATGCACGATTTCATATCAGCGAAACAGTCTTACGTGTGACGTTAAACCTCATGTCACCTCACCTCACCTCACCTGTAGCTACGGCCCTGGCTGAGATCAGTCCCAACATCGTCGGAGGCAGCAATGCAGTTGCAGGAGAGTTTCCCTGGCAAGGAAGTATTCAGGTGAGGAGTGGCACCAGCTGGTTCCACATCTGCGGTTGCGTCCTCTACTCCACCAACAAGGCCCTCACTGCCGCCCACTGTCTCTCCAACAGGTAAAGATGTACAAGAATAGGACATAAAATAGAAACTGTAATTAAGCAATGACACGAAGTAATTATTGCAAGTACTTCATGTAAATATAAAGCAGTCTTAACCAACTGCATTTCCTTTCCTTACTCTATATCTTAGAAAAAAGGATTTAACAGTCATCATTTCTAGCCAGTCATGGGAAGTGTACAGAAACAGAGGTAGCTAAGAGCAATACAGAATTCTGTATAGGCCAAGTCACATTCTGACAGCTATTGGGAGTCTTGCATCACGTTTATCAAGCACTCTCAAAAATACTATTTCGTGATTGTGGTCTATATGTCGCGACGTACTGATGTTATATATCAACCTCTCGCGATGTGGCCAGGTTGACATCACTCATGTGTCCAAGTGGGACAACCAGAAGGGCGGAAATCCTCCTGTCATATAGTAATATCATCTATTCAGTTTGCTGCCTAGATGCTTCCAAAAGGCGGTATAGCCCAGAACATGCATTTTGAGGCACTTCACTGCTAATGTTTCCCTCATTTCATTTGCAGTGCTAGCAGCTACCGTCTGGTCTTTGGCATGCTCCGAATGAACAATGCTGATGGAACTGAACAGGAATCGTCAGTCAGCTCCTACACCAACGTGAGTTACGTCCCTTACTTCAAACACATTCATGTAATATGTGCAGTCTAAACTTTCATTGAACGTTTGGGAATTGTAAATGATAATTTGAGTACCTCTGACTTTGTTGAGTTAAGAGTTTTAGTGTCAGCATTTGAGCACTGTTATTTCTGGTTATGTTGTGCAGCACCCTAACTACAACGGTAATGCTGCTGGCTATCCCAACGACATCGCAGTTCTGAGATTGCAAACCTCCATGGACACAAGCAGCTCAGCTGTAGGAACTATCTCTCTGGCTTCGGGTAGCAGCGACTATGCCGGACGAACAGCAACGATCACCGGATGGGGAAGACTCTCTGGTCAGTAGTTCTTATTGAGTGAAGTTTTGTTGCCATGTCCATTTGTCAATGAGACCAGCATCACTACAGCAGTATGCGTAGTACCTTTTCCGTGTGTTTGTTCCTGCAGGCGGTGGAAGCACCCCCAACTACCTCCAGAAGGTGGACATGACCGTATTGACCAACAGCGTCTGTTCCAGCAGATGGTCTGGCATCAGTGGTGCCACAATCAACTCTGGACATATCTGCATCGAAGCCTCTGGGAAATCTGCTTGCAGTGTGAGTTTACATTACCAAGTCTGCCTTCCTTGAAATATAACTCATGCAGTCAAGTTCGTTCCCTACCTGCGATACCAGTATGACTTATGTAAGGTTATACAAACACACACACGTGGCAATCGTAAAACGTTGTCATCACTGCCGTATTTGTGTCTTTAACGTGTGACAATCCTTTTAATGGTTAGAGATGATTACATAGATCATTACTTTCGTTTCCAGGGTGACAGTGGTGGCCCGATGGTTGTCAGTAATACGCTGACTGGAATCACGTCATGGGGTATCAGCTCCTGCTCTGGCACCTACCCCAGTGTCTACACTCGTGTGTCCAACTTCTACTCCTGGATTCAGTCACAGTAAAATGCTCTCCCTGTAGAGTCGACGTTTCCTGTTTCATGAATAAAGTGTACGAAACGTACGAAAAATTAGTTGTCCATTTGTTGCTTAACATGACGAGCTGTTGTAGTACTTGGTATCAGCTATGTTTCTGTACGATGTAGAACCAGAAGACGACATCGGAAATGAAGGATAAGAGCCATTTGACTAGTCACTAGACTCGCTTAAAATCTTAAAATGACCTGACTGTATCGACCAACAGCGTCTGATCCAGCAGATGGTCTGGCATCAGTGGTGCCAGTATCAACGATGGACATATCTGCATCCAAGCTTCTGTCACTAGACTCGCTTAAAATGTTGCATCTAACATCTTGTACGTGAGTAATTACTATATATGAGGTTGGGAATCTTTGACCATAACCCTGTGAGGAAATGGGCGTCTACCTGTGGTGGTGGCGATAGTTATTTTGCTATGAAAATGGGTACTCCACGTCTGGAATGACGTATGGCTGGAGCCATACCAAAGTCTGACCATATCATATTCCAAAGGCAGATGTTGCTGATATTTGCATATACATTATGATGTTATCTGACCTCACTTTTCATGTTATCAAATCTCTCTCTGTCTCTCACTGTCTCTATCTCTCTCTCTTTCTCTCTGTCTCTCTCTCAGTCTCTAAGAAGAAGAAATGGCTATATTTCTCGCTGTCCTTCTTTCTCTTTCTCTCTCAAGAATACTTGCCTCATTGGTTCCCAGTTGCGCAGATCGATGCTCATACTGTTCATCACTGGATTGTCTGGTCCAGATCCGATTATTTCCTGATCGCCGTCATATAGCTGGACAACTTAATTTGGCGTTAAACTAAACTACAGAAGAGTTGTGTATACATTGCGCCAATGTAGAATGGGAGTATACCGCCGCCATTAACACTCATATTAAGTCTTTGTACGGATCCTAAATACTAAACGACAGACAAGGATTTTGAAACGACACTAGCAAACAAACTCCAAAGCCGTTTGTAATCAATGAATCAATCATTCAATCAATAGTTTATTTGCTTTGGGCTGCCAGCCAATAACAAAGGTTCTACCATAATATTTACATAGTCAATAAATATGCATAAATATTAACACAATATAGTTTTCCTTAATACACTTGCATGATATATCTATTCCATTCAAAAACATTTTCCGAGCTTACCTCTACCCAGCGACAAAGCAATTGAGAAAAAGTAAATTATACAGTGGAAACTGTCTAAACCGATACTCATTGGGACTGAAGAAATAATCCGGTATAGACAATGTGTATAACTGTAGAGCGGATAATAAATGTACAAATCGACCACGGGCAGATGCCGGTTTCGACAGCTTCCACTTGTATATCCATACACATGAAACATTTCCTAAAGAGTGGAATAAATTGTCTCATTTTCGATTAATTCTTTTCATCACAATTTTCCACCTTCGCTTGACCATTTGCATTTTATAAATCTTGTAAATTCGATATCCCCTGCTGCTTAATGACATATAAAAGGTGACATTTGTACAATTAAAACGCCTAAATGTGCATAATTTTGGAGAAGTTTCCAAACGTAATATATTTCATGTCACTCTCATTGTGATACGCTGTGTCACCTCTTTTCTTACGAAACTCGTAAATAGCAATACTTGCAAACACAACTAAGAGGACAGTATTGAAACATTTAAACAGTTCCACGCCACCAAAGGAGAGCTACCACAAGTTTCTGTCAATGTCAAACTTGGTGCCATGGAAAGGCCAAAATATTTTATTCGGAATCTTAATGCTACCAAAAAGTTTGTGAAGAAACAGGGACCTATAACGCTTACAACTGCCATCAAGTCATGTCACCCTTTGGGGTCTTAGCACTACATGACAGAAAAGGCACGTAACACACCAAGTTAGTACTTACCCCAGCAAAAGTATGCACACATATCAAGCCGATGAGTTTACCTCTAACATGATACATGCAGCACAAAATTCAAGCAGTACTTTGTGAGCTAGGGTCCTCGGAAGCTCGAAAAGTCGGGATTTCCTGATTTTCAATAATTTCACAGCATACGCAAACGACGTGTACCGAAACATACTGAATTGATGGTACCTGTCAGCGGAGACACTTACACCTTACTGCCATAATGAGTTTACGTACATTTATTCATGCCAAACATAATTGTGTCGTGCCCGTTCGCCATTCGGTGGTTTCACATTACTTTTAACTCCCTCTGAGCATGCGCAGAGCATGTACAAATATATATTGCATGGATCCGGTTTGGTCGTGTGTTTATCGATACTGTAAACACACTCTAAATAAAAGTTTTAAAGAAGATTATTTACGATTATTTGTAGCTGAGTGCATACATCCATTTGCCCATACTTTTCAATAACTGATTACTAGTTTGGTTACAACTGCATAACAAATCTCGTGTGTCTTTGTTGTGAGAACGGGATGCGCAGGAAGGGCGGTGGTGGGGAGATCTGTTTATACAAAACCTTGTTCACTTAAAGTAAGCAATATATTTAACTGATCCCTGTCTTTGCTTCATAAATGAATTCAGATCACTTGCACTCGACATAAAACAATGTATTTCTTTGGATTTTTGTTTTCTTTAGAGTGTGTATACACTATCGGTAGCGTACGACCAAACCGGAATCTGGTCAGTGGCTCTTTTTATACGTCCCTGTCGTAACTGAACGTAACGTTAATGTCAATCCAACGAATTGACGACCTCGGCCTTGATCTGTCCCTCACTGAAAAAGAAACAGTGATCTGATGGGACGTATTTTACTTCTGTCTAATAAGCTCCCTGCCTATTTTTTACAATTCGGGGCAGGTCAAGGATAAAGTCGCCAATGCTTGCGCACATACATGCATGCATGCATACAGTGGATAGATATGTGTGTGTGTGTGTATATACACACACACACATACACGTTTGTATATATGTACAAGAATTAATTGCAGCATTGCCATTGTCAAGAAAATGTTTCTATCTATCATAGAATGTTTAAATCCCATGTATTTTCCCTACATATATAGAGAGAAATTTCGAAAGTCATTTGCTCTGTGTAAATGTTCCTCACATGACTTGGCAATCGAAACAGGGACATCTCATAAAATAGAGAGAGAAAATAGAATTTGTACATTTTCAGATCTAATAGTGTAGAAGATGAATATCACTTCCCATTAATTTGCCCATTCTAATGGGAGTTAAGATGTGCCCCACCATATTATTATGAATATTGTGAAATTTTCTTTGCTAATGAGTACTGATGACAGTGTCTTTATCCGTAAGTTGTCAACCTGTATCTACAAGGCACTGTCTGTACGAAAGAAAATAACAATGAATGACATGACATGATATAACATGATATGACGTGATATGATATGATACTTGATAAGATGTGATGTAATATGAGGAGTTATGATATGATGTGATATGACAAAGTATTGTAATGTGATGTTATATGATGTGATACATTTGATTCGATGTGACATATTGTGATGTGACTTTGTTATTCCTTTCTGTGATATTCTGCCCTATGTTCATGTATACTGTGGGCCTATGATATTCAGTATAAAATAAGACTGAATGAATCTCATACAATCTCATGCTGTAACTACAACAGCATTTGTAGTGGATATGGTAAATATAACACACATGATGGCAGTCATATTGCTGACTTTTTTCATGGTATTGCATTTATGTAAGTGTGAAAGTGATACATTTGGAATATGAAGGTCAATTTAACGGCCAAGGCGCACAGAAGGGTGGTGAGAATTGCGTCATCTTTGTGGATCGAGATGAAGTGACGATGTTTACAGCCTTGTCCTATTTTATACACGTCAGGAGAATGCAGCATGTTCTTCCCCCACCTTGGTAAATGTGCTATTGTGCATAAACAAGCCAAACTGGAACTCTCCTGAAGTTTTGGTTATACAACATCTATAATATAATATGAGCGAGGTTTCGGTATAGCTTCTAACCCCGTCATCGAGCAAGTTAGTAGCTACACTGAAACGTCGCTCATATTATCTGAATGAAGTTCTCCTCGTAGTTCAAAACATCAAATTCTTAATGCCACTCCAAGAAGTTGTCATTGTATCCTAATGGCCTAGATCAGTCCTCATGCTGTTGATCTCTAGATTGTCTGGCCCAGAGGCCATTGCTTACAAACTACCTTCATGTAGCTCGAATTCTGCATTAAATATAACAATATGGAGCAAACAAGTTCTAAGAAGGCAAGTCTAGATTTTCACAAGTTCGTGTCTTACCCACACTAAGTGAAACAAATCATTATCTCTTTTTCTGTCCTATCTTCATTCTTCCCCCACACCCCCCTCTCTCTCAAAGACGGATTCTGAAGTAGTATCAGGGGACGCACCACCCCCTTTGTTCTGAAATTTCGTTAAATAATTAAATAACCATTGAAAATCAAGTGAAAATGATGTGTGCACCACCCCATCCCCATTACCCTCGTTTCACAGACCAACGATCACTCGTCACCTGTTTTGTCTCATGTCTATAAACATTACACTTGATTGCTACGCTGACATCAAGGAGACTGTTTTGGTCGTTCTACGTAGTGAAAAATACACTTACTAACTACGATTCTGTCATATTATTATCTACAACCAAGGGTAATCGATATCCGGGTTTCAAGTTTTGTGAACATAAACATGTGCCTGCCGACTGCGCAGTGAAGTGCCTTGGTACTATTAGTAAACAATGCCATAGGTGACACATTCCTTTAACCTGCTTTCAGCAAAGTCATACGCAGACTTGTTATTAGAGGGCCTACCATGTTACAATGAATACAGTCAACGTGTCCACCACCCATGTTTCGTTGTAAACCCAATTTAAATGGCACCGTTGTAAAGAGGATTCACACATCAAATTAGTCTTGAGCGAGAAAACCCATCTGATGCATTTGCCCTGAAGGATAACATTGGTCAGAAACATCATCCACTGTCTTCGTTCCTTATTGTCATTGTATCAGAATTATTAAATAGTTTCTATTCAACAGAACAAACACCTACGTACATGTACATGTATGTAGAGGTTCCCTTGTTAGCGGGTCTGGGACGGTGGGGTAGCCTAGATGTTGAAGCGTTCGCTATTCACGCCAACGGCCTGTGTTCTATTCCCGACGTGGGTGCAATGTGTGAGACCTTTTTCGTGTGTCCCCCGTCGTGATCTTGCTGGAATATTACTGAAAACGGGATGAAGTCCAACTCACTCACTCCTGAAGTCCAACTCGATGGTTTGGCATGGTGGTTAAAGCGTTCGCTTCTCAGGTTCAAAACTTATGTCTGATGTCCGCCGCCTGTGAAAGCAGCACTGGAATTTGGCAAAAAAACAGCGTAAAACCCTCACCACTCACTCACTTGCTCAAATCATGCCGCATATTAATAATAACAGAATAATAGCACATAACAGGCTTTGGTCAGACCGACGAAAGGGGTAAGATCAATATTATGTATTATAGATATATCACGTGACATCTTCAATGAGTTGTTGAGTAACGCTGACGTTTACAATTTAGAGCCATAAAGCATCAGGAGACTTCCAGTTGGGCGTCTTCATGCACAGTGGCACATTTATGAAGGTGGGAGAAGAACATATTGCACTCTCCTGATGTGTATAAAAGATTACCAAAATGCACACATCGACACTTCATCTCGATCCACAAAGATGAACGCACTTCTCACCACCCTTCTCTGCGCCTTGGTCGGTAAGTTGACGTTTTGAAAGTTACATAAAACGAAACAATCGTCATATAATAGACAGGCTTAAAATAATGAAAACTCATCCATAAGAACGCTATCACGTATATTATACCATATCCGCTATACTTGCTGCTACAGCTTCGGACCTGGAGAACGGAAGGTGGCGGGTTCGATTCCCGGCTGCGTCATAACAAGAGACTTTACAATGTGGTGTTTGTTGCCCTGGCGCAAAATGTGTCGGTGTTGAGTATGCATGCTTAACCGTGGCATCGTATCAAGTGAGCTAGTACTATAAGGACAGTTTGGGTCTGGGCTAGTATAAGAAGCCACTCATACACTCATACGACTTCATATCAGCGAAACAGTCTTACGTGCAACGTTAAACTTCATGTCACCTCACCTCACCTGTAGGTACGGCCCTGGCTGAGATCAGTCCCAACATCGTTGGAGGCAGCAATGCAGTTGCAGGAGAGTTTCCCTGGCAAGGAAGTATTCAGGTGAGGAGTGGAACCAGCTGGTTCCACATCTGCGGTTGCGTCCTCTACTCCACCAACAAGGCCCTCACTGCCGCCCACTGTCTCTCCAACAGGTAAAGATGTACAAGAATAGGACATGAAATAGAAACTGTAATTAAGCAATGACAAGAAGTAATTATTGCAAGTACTTCATGTAAATATAAAGCAGTCTTAACCAACTGTATTTCCTTTCCTTTCCTTACTCTATATCTTAGACAAAGGATTTAACAGTCATCATTTCTAACCAGTCATGGGACGTGCACAGAAACAGAGGTAGCTAAGAGCAATACAGAATTCTGTATAGGCCAAGTCACATTCTGACAGCTATTGGGAGTCTTGCATCACGCTTATCAAGTACTCTCAAAAAATACTATTTCGTGATTGTGGTCTATATGTCGCGACGTACTGATGTTATATATCAACCTCTCGCGATGTGGCCAGGTTGACATCACTCATGTGTCCTAGTGGGACAACCAGAAGGGCGGAAATCCTCCTGTCATATAGTAATATCATCTATTCAGTTTGCTGCCTAGATGCTTGCAAGAGGCGGTATAGCCCAGAACATGCATTTTGAGGCACTGCACTGCCAATGGTTCCCTCGTTTCATTTGCAGTGCTAGCAGCTACCGTCTGGTCTTTGGCATGCTCCGAATGAACAATGCTGATGGAACTGAACAGGAATCGTCAGTCAGCTCCTACACCAACGTGAGTTACGTCCCTTACTTCAAACACATTCATGTAATATGTACAGTCTGAACTTTCATTGAACGTTTGGGAATTGTAAATGATAATTTGAGTACCTCTGACTTTGTTGAGTTAAGAGTTTTAGTGTCAGCACTTGAGCACTGTTATTTCTGGTTATGTTGTGCAGCACCCTAACTACAACGGTAATGCTGCTGGCTATCCCAACGACATCGCAGTTCTGAGATTGCAAACCTCCATGGACACAAGCAGCGCAGCTGTAGGAACTATCTCTCTGGCTTCGGGTAGCAACGACTATGCCGGACGAACAGCAACGATCACCGGATGGGGAAGACTCTCTGGTCAGTAGTTCTTATTGAGTGAAGTTTTGTTACCATGTCCATTTGTCAATGAGACCAACATCACTATAGCAGTATGCGTAGTACCTTGTCCGTGTGTTTGTTCCTGCAGGCGGTGGAAGCACACCCAACTACCTCCAGAAGGTGGACATGACCGTATTGACCAACAGCGTCTGTTCCAGCAGATGGTCTGGCATCAGTGGTGCCACAATCAACTCTGGACATATCTGCATCGAAGCCTCTGGGAAATCTGCTTGCAGTGTGAGTTTACGTTACCAAGTCTGCTTACCTTGAAATATAACTCATGCAGTCAAGTTCGTCCCCTACCTGCGATACCAGTATGACTTATGTAAGGTTATACAAACACGGATACGTGGCAATCGTAAAACGTTGTCATCACTGCAGCATTTGTGTCTTTAACGTGTGACAATCGTTTTATTGGTTACAGATGATTACATAGATCATTACTTTCGTTTCCAGGGTGACAGTGGTGGCCCGATGGTTGTCAGTAATACGCTGACTGGAATCACGTCATGGGGTATCAGCTCCTGCTCTGGCACCTACCCCAGTGTCTACACTCGTGTCTCCAACTTCTACTCCTGGATTCAGTCACAGTAAAATGCTCTCCCTGTAGAGTCGACGTTTCCTCTTTCATGAATAAAGTGTACGAAACGTACGAAAAATTAGTTGTCCATTTGTTGCTTAACATGACGAGCTGTTGTAGTACTTGACATCCCACTAGACTCGCTTAAAATGTTGCATCTAACATCTTGTACGTGAGTACTTACTATATATGAGGTTGGGAATCTTTGACCATAACCCTGTGAGGAAATGGGCGTCTACCTGTGGTGGTGGCGATAGTTATTTTGCTATGAAAAAGGGTACTCCACGTCTGGAATGACGTATGGCTGGAGCCATACCAAAGTCTGACCACATCATCTTCCAAAGGCAGATGCTGCTGATACTTGCATATACATTATAATGTTATCTGACCTCACTTTTCATGTTATCAAATCTATCTCTGTCTCTCTCTGTCTCTCACTGTCTCTATCTCTCTCTCTCTCTCTCTCTCTCTGTCTGTCTCTCAGTCAAGAAGAAGAAATGGCTATATTTCTCGCTGTCCTTCTTTCTCTTTCTCTCTCAAAGAATAATTGCCTCATTGGTTCCCAGTTGCGCAGATCGATGCTCATACTGTTCATCACTGGATTGTCTGGTCCAGATCCGATTATTTCCTGATCGCCGCCATATAGCTGGACAACTTAGTTTGGCGTTAAACTAAACTATAGAAGAGTTGTGTATACATTGCGCCAATGTAGAATGGGAGTATACCGCCGCCATTAACACTCATATTAAGTCTTTGTACGGATCCTAAATACTGGGCCATAGACAAGGATTTTGAAACGACACTAGCAAAGTACTAAAAGTGCCAATTGGTTGTAATAGCACTTAGCAGGTCATTGTAGTGTTTTCGGGGCTCGGTGAGTGCTTCTGAGATCGTAGGGCTTGTATTTGCAGGAGCGGTTAAATTACAATTGGTGCAGTCAGCATGTGAATGAATTTAGTTTCACGTATCTTTCCACTGTCCAGCAATATTGCGGAGTTGGACAGCACATATGGGAGACAATTTACGGCCACTTTGGGATAACATACGCGACTGTTCCTTGGAGACTCATTTGGTGATCTGATGGAAAGGTTCCCTTCAAAAGGGTCCATGAATGCCCGAGTTCTTCCTTGTCCATAAAAGCAGTTTTGCAGTCCCAGAACCACATTTTTTTGCCCTATTGCCCACTCCTCCATACCATGCTGAAGTACTAAATGAAGCAAGTGTATATTTCCTCAGGTTCGCAATCTTTCTTCTCTCCCATTTATGTTTGTTTCGAATTGTACTAGTTATATCACTCTATTTTCCTAGCTTACCTCTACCCAGCACCAAAGCATCTGAGAAAAAGTAAATTATACAGTGGAAACTGTCTAAACCGATACTCATTGGGACTGAAGAAATAATCCGGTATAGACAATGTGTATAACTGTAGAGCGGATAATAAATGTACAAAGGGACAACGGGCAGATGCCGGTTTCGACAGCTTCCACTGTATATCCATACACATGAAACATTTCCTAAAGAGTGGAATAAATTGTCTCATTTCGATTAATTCTTCTCATCACAATTTTCCACCTTCGCTTGACCATTTGCATTTTATAAATCTATAAAGTTCGATATCCCAAGCTTCTTAATGGCATATAAAACGTTGCATTTGTACAATTAAAACGCTTAAATTTGTATAATTTTGGAAAGGTTTCCAAACGTAATATATTTCATGTCACTCTCATTGTGATACCTCTTTTCTTACGAAACTCGTAAATAGCAATACTTGCAAACACAACTAAGAGGACAGTATTGAAAGGTTTTAAAAGTTCCACGCCACCAAAAGAGAGCTACCATAAGTTTCTGTCAAAGTCAAACTTGGTGCCATGGAAAGGCCAAAATATTTTATTCGGAATCTTAATACTACCAAAAAAAGTTTGTGAAGAAACAGGGACCTATAACGCTTACACCTGCCATCAAGGTATGTCACTAGTGGGGTCATAGCACTACATGACAGAAAAGGCATGTAACACACCAAGTTAGTATTTACCCCAGCAAAAGTATGCACACATATCAAACCGATGAGTTTACCTCTAACATGATACATGCAGCACAAAATTCAAGCAGTACTTTGTGAGATAGGGTCCTCGGAAGCTCGAAAAGTCGGGATTTCCTGATTTTTCCCTAGTTTCTTGTTTATTTCACAGCATACGCAAACGCCATGTACCGAAACATACTGAATTGATGGTACCTGTCAGCGGAGACACTTACACCAGTAGTATAGGGAATGATAGTTCTGGCTCACTTTCAAGAAATGTCTCTACAAAGCCTTATTTACTAAATAAGGCTTTGGTTGGGTCATTAGCTCTTGCTACTATTACCCCTACTACAAAAAAGTTGGCGGTAATTACTATGCCTACTTTGTGTTGGTAGGAGGTAGCACTGTGCCGTACGGTACGATCAATAATTCTTCTCTTACAAATCCCCTACCCGGCCCACCCCTCAAGTAGTACAAGTTAGGTTCGTCGGCTTTCATATCCACTTTATCTATGTTGTAAGTTTTGACTGACCATATAGGATCGGTGGCCCGCTTACGGCTATCGCCCTCGTGTTCCCCCGGCTGGTATAGATACCTAACTAGGGCCCTATCTGGTATCTGTTTCTCCTTCCCACGCAATGGAGCGGCCGACTCTGCAACTATTGATTTTAGTTTGATAGCGTCTGCCGGTTTCTTACCGGTGAGACGGGTGACTTCATGGTTGATTGCCGACACCACCTTGGGTAACCTCGTGACCCATTCAGTCGATCGTTTTCCAGGGGTGACCATCTCCCTAGCATACTGATGGCCGAACAAGCGCTCAGCCAAAGTCCTATTAAATCTCTCAACTATGGCTTGGCTGCGATGGGCTCCGGCCGTACCACGCCTGACCTTTGTATCGTGTTTGGCTAGCAGTTGTGACACGGCACCCATGAACTCCCGTCCGGGATCAACTTGCAGCTCTGTTGGCCACGTCAGCGGGCTGCGTTTGTATATGCGTTCGAATCCTCTGGCTACCTGGGCCGAATCTTTCGTGGTCAAGGGTTCGGCTTCCTTGTAACGACTGGCTACGTCCACTACGGTTAAGGCATACTTGTACCTCTTGTCGTGGGGTAGGAACAGTAGGTCTGCCTGGTGAACGCTATTAGGTATGTTAATACCGAACCTCCTTCTAGGCACGTAGCGTGGTGCCGGCAAATAGATCTGCCACAGGGCTTGTTTTTCAAGCCACGCTTTGGCTTCCTCCGGGGGTACTCGCGCTATTTTAGCTAGCTTATCTACTGCGCTAGCTCCTTTCCAGTACCCACGCGGGCTGTAGTAAATAGCCTCAAATTTTTTCATGTCCATACGCGTATGTGTTTATCCCATCAATAGCTAGCCAACGTTTCGTGTCCATAGGCGACAGGGACGTCTTGTTTATAGTCAGTCCGTATATCTTATGTCCATCACTTCTAAGTGTGTTCATTTTATGCCTAAAGGTACGGGTCTTGAACAGGGCTTCCTTGAATCTGGCGTGTTTGATGTGTTGTTTCACCACATACTTCTTAACCCCCTTAGCCTTCCGGATCTCACTATTGTCGGCTTTCAGTATGGAGTACATCTTAGGTCTCAAACCTATGTACTCAGCTATGGGCGTGCCAGCACACTCGTTCTTCATCTTACCTAGGACCTTTTTATTTACTGTACTGTGTATGGCATGGGTCTTAGGGTAGTCGCTGGTGTCGTATAAATCGAGGTGTTTTTTCATGTCCTCGTACACGTCCTCGGTTCGAATCTCCATCAGCAGGGAATCCGTGTCAGTGTACAGCACTTCACACCTGTCACCGTACTGTTTCTTGAGCTCGTTGTAGTAAAAGTCGTACATCAGGTGTTTGGATAAATCGAGGATGCTCATCCCCACGTAAACAGGCCGGTTGAATTTTATGTGGCTTTTCTTCATGTGTAGGGCAACCAGGTTGTCTGTGAATATCTTACTACGGTTGAATGCCGGACTGGCTATCAATCTCCTGAGCTTGTCTTCCTCACTCGACCGAACCAGCTTCACGGTCACGCGTTTCCTCAGGTTCTCCATAGTCTTACCAAACACCGAGTTGTTCATGAGCTTGTAGAGATTTTTCTCAAAATCACTGGTGGCTTTTTTTCGTAGGTCTGTGTTCATTCTGATGTAGGGCTCCATCCATGGACTCTGGTCGAACATGAGCACCCTGTGTATTTTGGTCAGCCTCATACCCAACGACAGGTACAGCTGTAGGTTGCGATAGTGAACGATGTACTTGGTCTTATTCATTAAGTTAGGCACGAGTTTTTCAACGTCTGTCACACGCCCACCTGACAAGTTATGTTGGTACTCAGACATCCAGTCTGGGTTAACCCTCATACGTTCGGGGGCCAGGGGGTAGCTGTTGTGCGATGTGTGTAATTCCTTGGGATACTCTAAGTCAACCTCGAGGATATAACCTTTGTTCGAATCTGGTGCAACCCCCATAACATCAACGTGGGGTACCCATTCGAATCCCCCTGTAGGTAGATACTGACTCATGGCCCAGCCGTACAGGTTGTTTGCGTCGAGGTAGAGAATGTGATTGGTTGGTTTGTTAGGATCGTAACCTTTCACGTATTGATTATTTGCTTTCGCGTATCGTTTGGATGCCATGGAAATCCCACCTCGCAAGCCTTTCTCAATGAATAGGTGCATGTCGTAATCTGTGAGCAATTCCAAATTAACTCCGGTCTTTTTAAGCAAGGCATCCCACGACAGACCTGGGCTGGTGTAATACCATGCGGGGTCGAGTTTATACTGCTTGAAACATGTCCGCCTAAACGTTTCAAACACGTCGGCTAACAGCAGTACATCTGTCCTCAAGTACAGGTCGTGATAATCACCCAGGTTCTTACAACCCAGTTTATTCCATACGTTAGTCGCGTGCGAGTAATCATCTCGTGAGACGGACGCCTCATTCAGCTTGCTATAAAAGCAGTCAATAGGGGGTAGTCTGGTCTCGGTGAACTTGACCCAACTATCCATGTACTCATAGGGGTACACACCCTTCCTCATAAGCAGGGGTCTAGTCTTGGCGTCTGTGTATCGATCGGTGATAGGGAAGGTATTGTTGGCCTTGACCAGACTGTCGAGTGACGACAGGAGGAACTGAAACGAGTCAATGAACCTAAGTCCGTTTAAGCTGAAGGAGATGTATCTCTCCATGTTGTTGGGGATGCACGTTATATTACCATCGATTTTCGCGATGGCCTGCATGATCAAGTGTGAGTCGTACCCTCTCAAGTTGTGAAAGACAACGGGGATGTTTATTGTCTTAGGGTTGATTTTAAGCTTGAGGTTGCACGCGTTGTGAGCGGCGCCTCTATACTTACCAGTTATGTGACAGTGATCTCTCACCGAATCACCACTTAACGGTGATTCACACACGTGACAGTTAGTGCTACTAGCGTGGGCTAGCCTGTCGACTCGGGTCAGACGCATGGGAGCGATTTTATACAATGCATTCCTAATAATTTTTTCTTCCTCCTGCAAACACTTTAGAAACCTTTCAGCCGCGTCAGGCCCCCTATACACTACCGGAGCTTTCGTTTCCCCGTCACAACGGACGACAATATATCCAAACGAACAGGCTTTATGCTCTTGTGTTTTGTGGGTGAAGCTACCACTGGGAGCCTCGCCGGCGGCAGCCACTAAGGCTTCGAAGTTGGCGTATATAATATAAGGTACAGACATTTGGTTCTTGTGGTTACTGAATTTTAGGATATTTTCACCTTCCTTAGGCATGTCGACTCGTATGGCCGTCTGCCCCACACCTTGACAATCATCCCGGTGGGATTCTAATAAATCAGCTCGACTGAAACCGTGTAGGCATCGTACACAAAAGTGTTTTTCCCCAACGTGTTTCGACTGGTCGTGCAACAACCGGCTGAGATGTTTTATCCACGTGTAGTGACACTTTTCACCTCGCTGGATCATGAATATATTGATAACTTGGCGATCCTTCACCGGGCTGACCCTGTGTACTATTGTTGTGTTACCTTCGTGCCCAAAGACATTTATAGTCAGATTATTCTGTTTTTCTACTTTAGTGATCTGGGATATTGGGGTGGGTTCATCTATACCATCCCAATTAAGCCCATCGTCTTGGGGATAGCTAGAAAGCCTATCTGAATTCTTGCCAGCTGGAAATAAGGCTGACCTGATAGCTAACCTCAGGCAATCGTTTCCTCTATTCTTAACGTTTACTATGGCATGTTTGTTCCTATAGTAGGGAGGCAAGGCTAGGTATGACCCGCCTCTGAACGGCACGTAGTTAGCTATGTCTAGATAGACATTATCGATTTTATCTACAGCCCACCCGGACCCTAAGTGTGTGTAGCGTTCTAGGTATTCTCGTATCTGCTGAAAACTTGTATCGATTGATGCGTCAATGGTCTCTGCATGTGTGGCGACCTCTTGTTGACCTCGGAAGTAAGGCTGAACATACTCAGTGGTACTCCCAACCTGCTTATCGAGCGACATTTTCACTGTGATCTGAAACTTGATACTTCCTAGGTTATTTAGTTCCTGGTTGACCTTATCAGCTATCAGAGGCTTGATATCTGTAATGTTTATGTTTCTATCAACGTGCATGCGCCAACCTCTCAAATAGTTGCCTACAGCGCGCTCAGTGCGCACGGACTGTAGGTCAATAGCTCTATTCTGTCGTAATAATTCTAAAAGCTGTGGTTTTCTCATACGGGAATACCCGCCTAAACCCAAATCGTGTGCCTCGACTTTCAGTTGTTTTACAGTGGGAGGTTTTGCTACGGGGGCATGTGATAACAATGCGGTTAACCCGGCTCTCCCCAGGTTTGAATAACCCGTGTATCCAAGCTGTTTTGCTTGAGCTTTTAATTGTTTTACTGTAGGAGGGGCTTCTAAACCTAGTAATCTCAACAATGCTGACTTCCGCATTCTAGAATACCCGATCACACCTCTCTGTTTTGCGACCCGCTTGAGCTCGCTTACAGTAGACATCGTGTTTACACCTAAGAGAACCAATGTCTAATTGGTTCACAGTAAGGGGAGGTAACCCTTAAGTGGCTATCTTGAGCAGTCGCCTACGTTCTTTTATGTAGCCTTTTTTATTCTCGTAGATGAGTTGATGTCTGACTACGTTCGCTCCGTGAGCTTTACATAGACAGTAGTGTCCTTTAACCCCGATACCACACACAGAACACGTGTAGTTAGGACTTCCCATATGGAAACAACAGAACCCCTGATTCCTGCATTTCCTACCACAGGCCTCGGTCTTCCCCATAAGTATATATTCGCATCGGTATGGAGCGGGCCTCATGTTTACTTATATAGGTATTTTAATTTAATTGCTTCGCAACCAACGCAGTAGCTGCTATACCCAACACTATGAAGCCCAGTTCACGATTCATTTGTCCCTTGGATGGTGTGTAGTATTGAGCGAGTGTGGGTTTATTGAGCGGTTCCAATTGTTTACCAGTTAGTAGGTAGTATTCTTTCATTGCTTCATCGACATCGTTGAATGTTTGAACGGCATGGTTTTCACGCTGGAGTTGTTCGTTAATAAAATCGATCCTCTGGAGGCGTTTTTTAGCGTACTCAGCCTGTGCCCTTTGTAATTTCTCAGTAGCGAGATCGTGCCGCTTCCTTTCTTCCTGTATTTCAGCCGCGTGATCATCTCGTAGTTTCGAGAAGAGGAAATTACTCCCGGAAAATGCCAGGGCATTCACTAACGCCCCACCGACCATCATAGCTATCGTGGCCATCCCTATATTTATTTCATTATATTATCAGGTATTATTCCTTGTTTTACTAGGATGTCTTTTGTGGCCATCGCCATACCAAGGTTCATTATGAGCATACCCATATCCTGCAGGTTGAAATCTAGCTTGATAGTTGGTTGTTTAAGCACCATTTTAGTCAACCGAGCGTACCCTACTGCTAGACTGGCTACCACTGTGGCGTGGTATGCGTCGTTGACGAACGTTTTCCCCTCAGACATTATGTATATGATATAAAATATTAAAATTATAACATGATATGCGGGTCAATAGTGGGGGATACCTCACTGTTGGGGGTGGGTGGTGGCTCACTGTGGGAGGGTACCCCCATGTATAACCACGAGATAGCCAAGGCAGCAGTTACACCTACAGCCAACAACAGTCGGGGGTTGGTCACTTTATGTTGGTTACACCACCGTTTTTTACCGGCAGCTACTCTCTTAGGATTCTTCTGCCTGGTTACTGTTGAAGTGGTCTCCACCGTCACTGTTGGGGGTGGGGTCTCCTCCACTGGGGTTTCCTGTGCAGCATCCATCTATACTATTATTATTATTCTTTCTCTCAAATTGACAATGTTTTGCCGTGATAATCGCCGCCGTCACTGGAGACAACAACATACCATATTTGTGGTACAGCCCGCAGCTGATAGAGCTCACGGCGTGTTCGATAAAAGGGTCTTTCTCGAGGTCCTCCCACAGGTAAAGTCGGCGCTCTGGTGGAATGGGAAGGAAGTGTGATACAATACCGGTGTATATCTGGGTCATAGCCGATCCTATTGTCTTTGTCATTTCTGCTCCGAGCCGGGACTCGTATCTAGCGTACAGCTTATCGATTTCTTCGGCTGACATTTTGTGAATTTTATCCGGGGTGTAGTCTCCAAAGTAATGTTTGGCTTTGCCGCCAACAGCCAACGCCACCAGTTTCTCTCGTTTGGGGGAATCCCCCACAGTGGGGCCTGCCGGCGGCGTGGTGGAGACCCCCAACTGTTCGAGCAATTCCTCACACTCCATCTTATAATATAACAAGTAAGATTTAGTTTTAACTATATAATACCCGATGCAGACAAAACACAGAGAAACGAAGGTTAAGTTGCACACGACAAATACTTCGAATATCATAGCTATGCTTAGCTTTGCTTAGCTTTGCTTAGCTTTAGCTTAGCTTTGCTTAGCATACTATATATGCTACTGGTTGGTCGGTTTTTAGAACGAGCTTAGCGTGTTTAGTTTCAGCGAGCTGTTTCTTCACCCGTTCCCGTTCTAATTTACTCATCACATCGTTCTCTCTCAAACACTCCTCGAACGAATCCCTATCCTTGCAGTGAAATAAGGCCACCCATCGCGTCTGCTCCCTGAGGTCTTTCAACACCGAGTTGAACTTCTGCGTTAGCACCCAGACGCTGTGATTTGCATGCCGGCCGGAGAAGGCCAGGTACGATAGCATGTCTCTCTTTTTTGTTATCTCGCGATTAGCGCTGCAGTCGTCCAGTATGAACAGCGTCGGTTCCCCTTTAAATTTCTCGTGAAGAGCTTTCAACCAGTCCTGCAGGCGTGTTCCAGGGTCGATTTTGTGTACGTCGGGGTCCGTCATCACCCAAGGTCGCGCATACGTTTTATTCATGCTCAGAGTAGGGCACATGATAACGATGTTATCGAACACATCCTTGTAGTAACCCTCCAACATATCCAACACGAAAACGGTCTTCCCACAGCCAGTCTGCCCGCACACTATAGCGCAGTGTGGGTCAGTGGGGAGGTGGGGGTACCCCCCATCAGTAGATGGCTTGCACGAATCTCCCATTGTCTATATTAAGTTGCGCGTCCATAATTACGTACAGATATAATTTCAACTTACCAGCGGTTTGAGCCTTCTTAGTAATCTGGATGGTTATCCCTTCGCTGCCGTTATCTATACGGCGCCCGCTACCGTGCAGTTTATCATCATCCGTGGATCGCATGTCCAACCATAGGGCGTACTTGGTGGTCAGGTATTCACCGATCTGCACAGAGCCGAGGTCCAGGTCCTTTGTTATGTAATCCCCCACTGGTAGCTTTTTTATCTCAGCCCACTGCTGGTGTGGTCTCATACCATGACTGAACAGCTGGTTGGGCACGCCCTCGATGGTAACTTCCACCTTTTCAATCTCGGGGTTGAAAAACTTCTCGCTGTCCCTCCGGAATGGATCGTAATCCTCCACGGGGACGACCAGGATACCTTTCATCGATCGCGCCGGCACGTTCAGGTTGATATTCCACACAGTGTCGCTCTTATCTCGCACGACTGATCTATGCCTCAGTACGCGATCGTACAGGATAGCCATCTTCCCAGAGTACTGGCTTCGAACCTGCCTGGCCAGCTCAGGGCTAGTGACCATGTCGAACTCCAGAGAGATGTTGTCTATGGTATAACTAGCCTCATCACCGTTCGGCGTACGCACTACTTTGCTATAGTCGTTAAACGTGAGCTCGTATTCGAGCCTATCACCCAGCGCGGCCTGGTAAAACAGCGCGTGTCCCGTGAGCAACTCGAAGTCGAGCGGCACGCAGAATCGATTCCCGTATGCTCGAGCGATGGCCTTTTCACCGTCCGATAGCTTGTCTTGCTGGTCTGTCGTGAAGACGTATCCTATGCGCGCCCGGGTTGATTTACTGATGCCCTGGTACACATCATTGACTCGTTCTCTCTCGCTTTTCCAGAGATCCTTGTAGCAGTGAAACACGTCGCTGTCGTCGATGCTCAGCACCTCGTTACCGCTGATCTTGACGGTCGTTTTCTTGATGATAGCTCGACCCACGTTCCGCACTAGCTCGCGTTTGTCGTTGTCGGAGGTCAACGTGATATTGAACGCCAGTCGAACAGTGCCTGGTACAATGAGGTCATTCTCACCAAGGTTTGGAAATCTAACCAGCAGAGTTTGATTCTGGTCTATCTTGCTGGGATTGTTGGTGATGGTCACCGACTGGCGCACGGCTCTGGCTCCTAATGGCTCTCTCAATCTTCTGAAAGGATCTAATTTTCTGCCGTACATTGTTATATAAAAGAAATATATTTTTAATACTAATGGATGAAGACATAGATATGACGGAGATACCGGGCGCTAGTGCCCAGGCATTCGATGATGAGCAGGAGACCTCATTTACTAGTTCACCATTGAACCAAGAACTCTTGGAAACAACGGTAAATGATTATTACGAAAGTTTAAGAAGAGATAAAAACTACGTTGAACCACAGGGTCGATACCATAAGAATTTTTTTATTGATACAAAGGGTGTTCTACGCCTTAAGTCTGACCCAGGGGTTGACCTCTTTAACAAGAGCAATAAAAAACCACTGGCCTTGTCAACTCTAGCCAGCCGCCATGGTGTCGAATTTATCCGTAAAAATCTAAACATGAATGATTACGGTGGTGCAATACCTAAGGCCGTTAAAGAAGATCTGCAAGCTACCAGATCCCACCTCACCACTAGAGATGAAATGACACCACAGCGTGCTACAGAAGCCTCAGACAGCATAGAAAAACTGTTGAGCACCTACTGGGACAAACCGTTACCGGGGTTTGACTTTCCGGTAAGGGAACTGCGCGGCTTAGACGAAGCCGTGAAACGCGTGCGTGGAGAACTCGTGAACAACATGGGGAAACTGAACGAAATCGACGAGCACATCGCTAGGGAAAAAACCAAACTCAACGAAACTGAAAACGATGATATGAAGCGTCGTATCAATGAACGACTACGTGATTTAGAAGACGAGAGACGTACACGATTGGAAGCCGCTTCCTCGAATCGTGAACAGCTTCGATCCCAGATCAGTCGCATTCGGGAAACAATCGATAGAATACTGAACGAGGATACAACTTTAGCCAACAGGATTCGGATATTGTTCCGGGAGCAAGGGATCACCATCGCCAGCATTCTAACTGCATTGGGTTTCATCATATCAACCCTGGTGGTGTCACTGACAGGGGGAACCCCCACACCTGCCGGCGGGGGAACTCCCACTGGCGGTGGGGGTGTTAAAGACTGGATAAAAAAACTCGGGGAAGGCCTAGCTAAACTGGCTGGTAAAGCCGCCGAAGCCCTTCCCGGCATCCTGGGTAGCATCGTCTCGTGGTTGTTGAGCGCTCTGTCTAAAACTGCCATGTGGCTCAGTCAAAACCTGTGGGCAGCCATCGTCGCCGTGGCGGGTCTGGTGTACGTAGCGGCTAAGAAATCTTTAACCAAATAAGTCCCAAAGTTACCCCACCAACCACTAGGGCCGTTTTACTATCAATATGATTGGAGGCCTGAATATTGGGGTGTGTGGGGGGTACCCCCACATGAACTTTAGGCTCCGGGGGTGGCGCAACTATACCCGTTTCACGTGGTGGAATGTGGGGGATATAGGGGGTGTTAATATCGGGGTTGATACCCAACTTTTGATCCTTCGTGGCTATGACTATTTTGTTGTTATAACCCACCACTTTTTTTACTCTCAGTTGCATATCACTCAGAGACATGTACAACCCCACGCCGAACACGTAGTTGACTTTCGATCTGGCGTATTCTAACACGTTTTGGTAGCGTTCTATGGCCCGCGGGAGATCAACTGGAGAATTGATAGCATCCTCAACGTTGGCAACGAACTGTTTCTGAGCGTCGTAAGCTGTTCCCTTACCGATGATGTTGGAACGCGTCATCGACTGCGCACCCAACAGCGCCCACACGTACGTTCGAATCGAGTCGTTCAACCTGACTACCCCGGCATTAGTAAACCCTTTCGACGTGTCCAGCATGAACATTTTCCACCCGTCTGCGGTTGACTGCTCCACTTTCTGGACTGTGAAAGCAACACCACCTTTAAAATTCATACGATCATCCCTCCATTCATTACTCGACAAAGCAAAATCCTGACGTAGTATATCTCGTTTCAGTAAATCATCACTGACTTCTTTCACTGGTCGCCCCCCATCATAAGGAATACCCAACCCGTGGTTCTGACCCTGTAAACGCCAATCCGTCTTCGGGTTTATTTCAAATTCATTGCAAATACGTTCGTAGGCCCGTCTATCGTACGTGTTGTTTGTTGCGTCCCACGCTTTGTCCTGTGGGAGGGGGCGCTGATCTCTTTAAGGATACGTCTGACCTGGTAGTACACGTGGAACTTGAACACAGACTGACTCAGCGGTCCACTCTGAGTGTCGGTCAATGTCACACCACACCCCGTTGTAGCGCACCACACGGCAAAGTTGAATTGATTCTGCCAGAACTGCATAGGGTTGTTGAACCAAGCGTGGACTGCCTTGACGTTAGTCACCGAAAGCTTATACTTATCGAACACATCTATAAACTTGGCATTGAAATACAACCCAGGAGCAACCACGATCTTCATGGTGGAGAAATCTACGTCCAGTTTAGGGTAAAACACACCAGGGGAATACATTTTAAAACTATTATATAATAAGTATATATGTAATATGTACATAACACTTCCAGGAATAACGAGCGGTGAGGCCGTTCAGCTGACGCACGAGATCGATAACACGTCAGGTCAACTCGAAGTCGCACTCTGCGATATCACCTACCTACCGCAATGGACTAACATTAATATCAGCAACAATAAGCTGTTCGTCAGTGGAACTCGCAGCCAGATAACTGACGGCTACTACAGTGTGTGCTCTCTAAACGACGAGGTCTTCAAACCCCTGGGAGCCGAACTCAAGATGAACGACTCAAACGGCACAGTGGTGTTAATCAACAACGGAAGAAACCCCTTGAGGCTCGGCCGACCATTAGCGAGGATACTCGGTATGTCTCCTGACGAGATAAAACCAACAACAACCGTCACAGGTACGAAGTTACCCGACCTAGTACCGTACCGAGAGCTGTACATTCATCTCGATCAGGTGAGCACAACGTACAACATTCAAGGAGGTCACCCTTCCACTATACTGAGAGCAGTGCCGGTGAAAACTGAGAAATACAACGACGGTAGAACCGAGTCATTTTCACCACGGCAGTATAAGAGATTAACTCAGGGCAACATACCTGAGCTGACAATATCGGTGTTAGATATAAATCATAATCCTGTAAATATAGGATACCTCAGCTTAACGCTTCATGTAAAATGACCAGCGCACAAGGGCCCGGAGTGAAAAAATGCGTCAATATCGGGATCTCCGACCTCGGAGACACGCGCGGTTTCGACGCTCCCGGAGTAGATGGTAAATCGTACGCCTTGCAACTGAAAAACAACATTTACAAACGCGTTGAAATCCCCTCCGGTGGAACCCTAAGTGATATGATAGATACCACAAGAGCAACAGTCAACACTAAGTACGCCCTTGTCAACACCGGTGATAATAATTGGATAATATACCCATCGTTCGGGGGTAAACTGTTCGACTTAGACGATGTTGAGAGCACTACCGTCGCCCGAAACAAGCCATATATGCTCGTCTTCACCGAAGATGACAAGTGGGTGTTGTTACCCGATAACGACGACTGGTTTCTCAATATTAGACTCGTCTCTCCCTACGTGTTCACGGATAACAAAGACAACCACCTAAACAAAGTCGTGAACAATGGAACCCTGCTCGTGGCTTACGTCCCAACTCAGAGACGTAGCGTAGTCGTCAGCCCAGTCAACACTATGGCAGCCCACATGCTATCGAGTAAACCGGCCATACAAAACGTGAAATTGCAGTTGGTGTCTGAATTCGAAGGCGTGGTCAAGATACTAGAGAGTCTACCGGCAAACTCAACACTGGTCATCAAAGTCTACCTAGGGGAACCATCAGGGAATGATATCGAGATCGTGAAGGGGATCAAACTCGGGTGGGTGAAACGACACCAGTATCAAGTTTGCAACGTTTACGTGCGGGTGGGTGTTGGAGCCGACACCAGTATGGAGGGGGTCAACGTGATCGTGGAAAACAAGATATCACTAACCAATATCTTCCTGCCTGACAACATACACTTCATGGGTATGAAGTTCACCCCTGAATTATTATCAGAAAACCAGTTGGAAATTATATCGTAATAGTATAATAATGACCAGTCATCGTCCCAACACTACGCTTAACGACCTGGGAGATACGGAGGGATTCGATCAGCCTGGTGAGGAAGAGGAATTATACATCCTGCAATTCAAAGACAACGTGTACAGACGGATGTTGTTATCAGATTTTAAAGAGCCCAAATGGTTGATCAACTTAACACTCACCTCACCTTATATCACATTAACCGAATTGGGGCGTATCTCTAAGATTAGGAACAACGGTATCTGGGTCGGGGATTTCATTCCAGAGAGGGGATTAATAAGAAGTAGCAAAAATGGGTTATCGGCTTTCTTCGAAAATAAATTAACATTTAGTAATCCTGAAATAATATCCCCCCCTTTCACACTCATCATAGAAGTCTTCTTTGAGTATTCAGACAATGGAGACCCCCCAATAGTACACCAAATTTTACCCGAGGTGTTAATGAGCTGGTTTAGCATACACAAAGGCAAATATTGCCGTATTGTTATACAACAGGATACCACGGGTCCTATAAACCACTTGACAAGCCTCCTGGGGTTTTTTATTACAACAGAAAAATCTATTAGCCTCTCACCTATTACCCTGACTAATAGTCTACAAGTTCTAGACTTTAAATTCATTAATAGATTTTTAACTGAAACCCAATTAAAATATCTTTCAAAATATATATTATAGAATGGGTCTGTACCCAGTCGTAGAGGAAGTAGCGAAGACGCTGGAAACCGTAGATGGGTTCCGCTTGAGGCAGTTATGTGATGTGAAACGTCAACTAGAACAAGACCGTGACACGCGGAAAGCACTATGTAAGAAGTACAATAGAGCTTTCAATATCGTGGACGGGGCTGACACTACCCTTATGGCAACCAGCATGGGACTAGGTGCGGCAGGCGTTGGGTTGTTGGCTACCATCGTGGCTGCACCTATAGTGCTAGGTATTGAAATAACGGCTGGGGTGACAGGGTTGGTAGGGTTGGCGCTTAAGTTAGTATCACGCAGACTTAATCGTAAGGCATTGAAACACGACGAGATCAGGGTTCTGGCCGAAGCAAAGCTCAACACAGTGAGTGAGCGAATTTCCACGGCACTCTCTGACAGTAAAATCTCAGAAGAGGAGTTTCGTTCAATCCTATCTGAACTCAAAAAATATAACGGAATGAAACAAGATATTCGGTCCAAGTCTCATAAGTCTGCTATCAGCGAGGACGAGAAAAAAAAGTACATAGAACAGGGGATACAAAAAGCCCAGCAAGCCTTTATTATGAACACCAAAGAGATCGTAGGCGGTTCACGTTAAACTGTTTCATCGATATAAACATAACATAGGGGAACACGAGGGCGATAGCCGTAAGCGGGCCACCGATCCTATATGGTCAGTCAAAACTTACAACATAGATAAAGTGGATATGAAAGCCGACGAACCTAACTTGTACTACTTGAGGGGTGGGCCGGGTAGGGGATTTGTAAGAGAAGAATTATTGATCGTACCATACGGCACAGTGTTACCTCCTACCAACACAAAGTAGGCATAGTAATTACCGCCAACTTTTTTGTAGTAGGGGTAATAGTAGCAAGAGCTAATGACCCAACCAAAGCCTTATTTAGTAAATAAGGCTTTGTAGAGACATTTCTTGAAAGTGAGCCAGAACTATCATTCCCTATACTACTACACCTTACTGCCATAATGAGTTTACGTACATTTATTCATCCCAAACATAATTGTGTCGTGCCCGTTCGCCATTCGGTGGTTTCACATTACTTTTAACTCCCTCTGCGCATGTGCAGAGCATGTAAAAAGAGATATTGGATGGATCCGGTTTGGTCGTGTGTGTATCGATACTGTAAACACACTCTAAATAAAAGTTTTAAAGAAGATTATTTACAATTATTTGTAGCTGAGTACATATACATCCATTTGCCCATACTTTTCAATAACTGATTACTAGTTTGGTTGAAACTGCATAAAAATCGCGTGTATCTTTGTTGTGAGAAGGGGATGCGCAGGAAAGGCGGTGATGGGGAGATATGTTTATACAAAACCTTGTTCACATAAAGTCACATAATATATTTAAATGATCCCTGTCTTTGTTTCATAAATGAATTGAGATAACTCGCTCTCGACATAATGTATTTCTTTGGATTTTTGTTTTCTTTAGAGTGTGTATACACTATCGGTAGCGTAGGACCAAACCGGAATCTGGTCAGTGGCTTTTTTATACGTCCCTGTCGTAACTGTATGTAACGTTAATGTCAATCCAACGAATTGACGACCTCGGCCTTGATCTGTCCCGCACTGAAAAAGAAACAGTGATCTGATGGGACGTATTTTACTTCTGTCTAATAAGCTCTCTGCCTATTTTTTACAATTCGGTCAAGGATAAAGTCGCCAATGCTTGCATACATACATGCATGCATGCATACAGTGGATGCATATATACATATAGCCAGACAGACAGACAGACGGACAGATAGATAGATAGATAGATAGATAGATAGAGAGATAGATAGATAGATAGATAGATAGATAGATAGATAGATAGATAGATATGTGTGTATATATATACACACACACATACACGTTTGTATATATGTACAAGAATTAATTGCAGCATTGCCATTGTCAAACAAATGCTTCTATCATAGAATGTTTAAATCCCATGTATTTTCCCTACATATATAGAGAGAAATTTCGAAAGTCATTTGCTCTGTGTATATGTTCCTCACATGACTTGGCAATCGAAACAGGGAGATATCATAAAATAGAGACAGAAAATAGAATTTGTACATTTTCAGATCTTAATAGTGTAGAAGATGAATATCACTTCCCATTAATTTGCCCATTCTAATGGGAGTTAAGATGTGCCCCACCATATTATTATGAATATTGTGAAATTTTCCTCGCTTATGAGTTCTGATGACAGTGTCTTTATCCGTAAGTTGTCAACCTGTATCTACAAGGCACTGTCTGTACGAAAGAAAATAACAACGAATGACATGACATGACATGACATGACATGATATGACATGATATGACGTGATATGATACGATACTTGATAAGATGTGATGTAATATGAGGTGTTATGATATGATGTGATATGATAAAGTATTGTAATGTGATGTTATATGATGTGATACATTTGATTCGATGTGACATATTGTGATGTGACTGTTATTCCTTTCTGTGATATTCTGCCCTATGTTCATGTATACTGTGGGCCGATGGTATTCAGTATAAAATAAGACTGAATGAATCTCATACAAGGCTGTAACTACAACAGCATGTGTAGTGGATATGGTAAATATAACACACATGATGGCAGTCACATTGCTGGCTTTTTTCATGGTATTGCATTTATTAAGTGTGAAAGTGATACATTTGTAATATGAAAGTCAGCTTACCGGGCAAGTCGCACAGAAGGGTGGTGAGAATTGCGTCATCTTTGTGGATCGAGATGAAGTGACGATGTTTACAGCCTTGTCCTATTTTATACACGTCAGGAGAATGCAGCATGTTCTTCCCCAAACTTGGTAAATGTGCTATTGTGCATAAACAAGCCAAACTGGAACTCTCCTGACGTTTTGCTTATACATCTTTAATATAATATGAGCGAGGTTTCGGTATAGCTTCTAACCCCGTTATCAAGCAAGTTTGTAGCTACACCGAAACGTCGCTCATGTTATGTGAATGAAGTTTTGTATCCATATAATTCTCCTCGTAGTTCATAACACCAACTTTTTAAGGCCACTACAAGAAGTTGTCATTGTATCCTAATGGCCTAGATCAATCCTCATGTTAAATTGTTGATCTCTAGATTGTCTGGCCCAGAGGCCATTGCTTACAAACCGCCTTCATGTAGCTCGCATACTGCATTAAATATAACAAGTATTTTATACACGTCAGGAGAGTGCAATATGTTCTTCCCCCACCTTGGGAAATGTGCCAACGTGCATAAACAAGCCAAACTGGAACTGTCCTGAAGTTTTGGTTATACAACATCTTTAATATAATATGAGCGAGGTTTCGGTATAGCTTCTAACCCCGTCATCGAGCAAGTTAGTAACTACACCGAAACGTCGCTCATGTTATGTGAATGAAGTTCACAGAATTCTCCTCGTAGTTCATAACACCAACTTTTTAAGGCCACTCCAAGAAGTTGTCATTGTATCCTAATGGCCTAGATCAGTCCTCATGTTAAATTGTTGATCTCTAGATTGTCTGGCCCAGAGGCCATTGCTTACAAACCGTCTTCATGTAGCTCGCATACTGCATTAAATATAACAATAAGGAGCAAACAAGTTCTAAGAAAGCAAGTCCAGATTTTCACAAGTTCGTGTCTTAAACACACTAAGTGAAAGAAATCATTATCTCTTTTTCTGTCCTATCTTCCCTCTTCCCCGACACCCCTTCTCTCTCTCCCAAAGACGGATTCTGAAGTAGTATCAGGGGGCGCACCACCCCCTTTGTTCTGAAATTTTGTTAAATAATTAAATAACCATTGGAAGTCGGGTGAAAATGATGTGTGCCACACTCCTTTTAATCTGCTTTCAGCAAAGTCATACGCAGACTTGTTATTAGAGGGCCTACCATGTTGCAATGAATACTGTCAACGTGTCCACCACCTACGTTTCGTTGTAAACCCAATTTATATGGCACCGTTGTAAAGAGGATTCACACATCAAATTAGTCTTGAGCGAGAAAATCCATCTGATTCATTTGCCCTGAAGGATAACATTGGTCAGAAACATCATCCACTGTCTTCGTTCCTTATTGTCATTGTATCAGAATTATTAAATAGTTTCTATTCAACAGAAAGAACACCAATGTACATGTATGTAAAGGTTCCCTTGTTAGCGGGTCTGGGACGATGAGGTAGCCTAGAGGTTGAAGCGTTCGCTATTCACGCCAAAGGCCTGTCTTCTATTCCCGACGTGGGTGCAATGTGTGAAACCTTTTTCGTGTGTCCCCCGTCGTGATCTTGCTGGAATATTACTGAAAACGGGATGAAGTCAAACTCACTCACTCCTGAAGTCCAACTCGATGGTTTGGCACGGTGGTTAAAGCGTTCGCTTCTCAGGTTCAAAACCTGTGTCTGATGTCCGCCGCCTGTGATAGCAGCACTGGAATTTAGCAAAAAACAGCGTAAAACCCTCACCACTCACTCACTTGCTCAAATGCTGACGTTTACAATTTAGAGTCATAAAACTTCAGGAGAATTCCAGTTGGGCGTCTTTATGCACAATGGCACATTTATGAAGGTGGGAGAAGAACATATTGCACTCTCCTGATGTGTATAAAAGACTACCAAAATCCACACATCCTCACTTCATCTCGATCCACAAAGATGAACGCACTTCTCACCACCCTTCTCTGCACCTTGGCCGGTAAGTTGACTTTTTAAAAGTTACTTAAAACGAAACAATCGTCATATAATAGGCAGGCTTCCAATAATGAAAACTCATCCATAAGAACGCTATCACGTATATTATACCATATCCGCTATACTTGCTGCTACAGCTTCGGACCTGGAGAACGGAAGGTGGCGGGTTCGATTCCCGGCTGCGTCATAACAAGAGACTTTACAATGTGGTGTTTGTTGCCCTGGCGCATAATGTGTCGGTGTTGAGTATGCATGCTTAACCGTGGCATCGTATCAAGTGAGTTAGCACTATGAAGGCAGTTTAGGTTTAGGCTAGTACAAGGAGTCATTCATACACACACATGCACGACTTCATATCAGCGAAACAGTCTTACGTGCAACGTTAAACCTCATGTCACCTCACCTCACCTGTAGCCACGGCCCTGGCTGAGATCAGTCCCAACATCGTTGGAGGCAGCAATGCAGTTGCAGGAGAGTTTCCCTGGCAAGGAAGTATTCAGGTGAGGAGTGGCACCAGCTGGTTCCACATCTGCGGTTGCGTCCTCTACTCCACCAACAAGGCCCTCACTGCCGCCCACTGTCTCTCCAACAGGTAAAGATGTACAAGAATAGGACATGAAATAGAAACTGTAATCAAGCAATGACAAGAAGTAATTATTGCAAGAAGAAGTCTTAACCAACTGTACTTCCTTTCCTTACTCTATATCTTAGAAAAAAGGATTTAACAGTAATCATTTCTAACCAGTCATGGGACGTGCACAGAAACAGAGGTAGCTAAGAGCAATACAGAATTCTGTTTAGGCCAAGTCACATTCTGACAGCTTGGGAGTCTTGCATCACGCTTATCAAGCACTCTCAAAAAATACTATTTCGTGTTTGTGGTCTATATGTCGCGACGTGCTGATGTTATATATCAACCTCTCGCGATGTGGCCAGGTTGACATCACTCATGTGACCAAGTGGGCCAATCAGAAAGGCGGAAATCTTCCTGTCATATGGTAATATCATCTATTCAGTTTGCTGCCTAGATGCTTGCAAGAGGCGGTATAGCCCAGAACATGCATTTTGAGGCAATTCACTGCCAATGTTCCTCTCATTTCATTTGCAGTGCTAGCAGCTACCGTCTGGTCTTTGGCATGCTCCGAATGAACAATGTTGATGGAACTGAACAGGAATCGTCAGTCAGCTCCTACACCAACGTGAGTTACGTCCCTTACTTCAAACACTTTCATGTAATATGTACAGTCTGAACTTTCATTGAACGTTTGGGAATTGTGAATGATAATTTGAGTACCTCTGACTTTGTTGAGTTAAGAGTTTTAGTGTCAGCATTTGAGCACTGTTATTTCTGGTTATGTTGTGCAGCACCCCAACTACAACGGTAATGCTGCTGGCTATCCCAACGACATCGCAGTTCTGAGATTGCAAACCTCCATGGACACAAGCAGCTCAGCTGTAGGAACTATCTCTCTGGCTTCGGGTGGCAGCGACTATGCCGGACAGACAGCAACGATCACCGGATGGGGAAGACTGTCTGGTCAGTAGTTCTTATTGAAGGAAAAGTTTTGTTGCCATGTCCATTTGTCAATGAGACCAACATCACTATAGCAGTATGCGTAGTACCTTTTCCATGTGTTTGTTCCTGTAGGCGGTGGAAGTACCCCCTACTACCTCCAGAAGGTGGACATGACCGTATTGACCAACAGCGTCTGTTCCAGCAGATGGTCTGGCATCAGTGGTGCCACAATCAACTCTGGACATATCTGCATCGAAGCCTCTGGGAAATCTGCTTGCAGTGTGAGTTTACGTTACCAAGTCTGCCTTCCTTGAAATATAACTCATGCAGTCAAGTTCGTCCCCTACCTGCGATACCAGTATGCCTTATGTAAGATTATACAAACACGGATACGTGGCAATCGTAAAACGTTGTCATCACTGCCGTATTTGCGCCTTTAACGTGTGACAATCGTTTAATTGGTTACAGATGATTACACAGATCATTACTTTCGTTTCCAGGGTGACAGTGGTGGCCCGATGGTTGTCAGTAATACGCTGACTGGAATCACGTCATGGGGTATCAGCTCCTGCTCTGGCACCTACCCCAGTGTCTACACTCGTGTGTCCAACTTCTACTCCTGGATTCAGTCACAGTAAAATGCTCTCCCTGTAGAGTCGACGTTTCCTGTTTCATGAATAAAGTGTACGTAACGTACGAAACAAATAGTTGTCCATTTGTTGCTAAACATGACGAGGTGGACCTTGTGGACCTCTTTACTCCAGGATCCACCACTATTTGTATAGTACGTGGTACCAGCTATGTTTCTGTACGGTGTAGAAAACGAACCAAAAGCCGACTGGGGGAAATGAAGAATAAGGATTATTTGGCATGCCACTCCCTTAAAATGTGGAATTACACATGTTGTACGTCAGTAATTATTATATATAAGGGTTGAAATCTTTGACCACAATCCTTTGAGAAATGGACGATGTTGTTGGTGGCGATACGTATTTAGCTATATAAATGTTTTCCGAACCAAAGCGAGGGATGTCGGTGTCCTTGACATTGACACAACCAAACCAGAAATGTTACCCCACGTCTGGCAAGCAGGAATAGTCATACCAAAACCAGACCATACCATCTCCCAAAGGCAGATGTTGCTGATACCTGCACAATTTGGTTTTACATTTTGCACGGAAACTTGAGCAGCGGGACATTTGTGTCGACTGTTATCTTTCTTTTTATGATGCAGTAAAACAGATCGAAACCAAGGTCATCATATCCCTGCACGCTAAGGGGGCACAACTCAACGAAGTGCTCATCACTGACCCACGTATTAAGAGTACCATGTGTAGATGACAAAAGTTAGTTAGCAGATGAGTATTAATAGTTGTGTATGTGTTATTTGATGCCAAGCTGAGCAGTATTACAGGACTGTGAATATTCGGATCAGACAATCCAGTGATCAACATCTTGAGCAATTGCAAGGACTGGAATGGACTGGAATTTATTAATAGCCAGCGAAAACCAATAGACATGATACAACAATTTAAATTGCCCTTTAATCACATGAATCACCACGTACAGCACATCTTACCCATTCCAGTCACGAATGAGACCAATAACTTATTTTCCGTGGATGCAAAGCCAGCAATATGCACGTACACACACGCACACTCACGCTAACGCACACATGCACGTACGCACACACATAGTTAAAGACTATCGCTGACCGGTAAGTATTTTGGGTTAAATCTTGTAAGGTCACTCACAATGAGATATAACTGTTCTTGACAAGGAAACAGTTATTGTCCATATAAATATATTGATTTTAACAAACATATCAAAGCAAGTAGATTTACCTGTCATTCAACACGGATAATTATCGGTAATCCATCATTTAACTTCCAGCACAAAGTAGCATCACATCGCATGATAGTGCCAGTCAGTTCTACACCCGAATGCTAACGTCTGGGTTTCTGTACTGCCATGTTGTACATGCTCCTGCTTGTCAACGGTATAAAGGTCATTACCGAAATGTCGCATACAAGCAATAGTCATCAATGAGTAGAGGTGATTGGGTAGCCCAGTAGTCAAAGCGTTCGCTCGTCACGCCGAAGACCAGGGTTCTATTCTCCTCAAGTGTACAACGTGATAACCCATATCTGGTGTCCATTGCTTTGATATTGCTGGAATGTTGCTAAAACAGGCGTAAAACCAAACTCACTCACTCTTGTATAAATAGGGCATACCAAACGGCCTTCCGTGTAATACCCATTTCATAAAAATGGTATTAGACGAATTGTCGTTTCGTATTCTGTTTGGTATTCTCCAACAAAATGAGTGAGTGAGCGAGTTACGTTTTACGGCGCTTTTAGCAATATTCCAGCAATATCACGGCGGGGGACACCAGAAATCGAACCCGGATCTTCGGCGTGACGAACGAAAGCTTTAACCACTAGGCTACCCCACCACCCTCTCCAACAAAAGATGATAGAAACTGTCTGTATTGTGATGACACGAGTCAGCTTTCTGCGTGTCAAGCAAGGTGTAATACCAGTGTGACAGAGGAATTAGCATACGGACGTCATATTTGTAAAACATTATGACGTCAGGCGTCCGGGATCACGTGATATTAATGCGCAAGAATGTAATAACATTATAGATTTATTATAACGTGATATCTTCAACGGGTGAGTAATGAGACGGTGTAAGGTCACTCAGTGAGATAAAACTCTTGTTGACAAGTAAAGAAAACACAACTATTGTCGATATGTTTTAATAACCACAATAAACAACGCAATCCATCACGCCAAATTGTCGGTAATTCAAGATCATTTACCGATTTAATAAGAATCACAAGTTAAATTCTAGTATGAAGGAAATTCGCTTTTGAACTTAGCTCTTCTTCATCGTCTCACTGACAGGAACATCCTGCCCACCACCCACAACAAACACATGAGAATAAAAGAGCTTTGAACGGCAGGTAGATCCCGACACTGCCAAGGGAGGCATCCTTGTACAGAGATAACATGATAAACGATGATTGCTGGGCAAATGTACTCACTACATGACCTGGCTTTCCGTCTAATACCATTTTTATTAAACTAGTGAATTGCTTTCTTATGGCAGTGGTCTGTAGATAATCAAGTCTGGACTAGACAAACCAGTGATAAACAGCATGAGCCACGATCTATACTTTTGGAATGCGATGACACGTGTCAACCAAGTCAGACAACCCGATGCCTTTAGCCGCCTCTTATGACAAGCGTGGGTTGTTAACGATCAATTCTATTACAGATCTTAACGAGTCACAGTCACTACGAAGTACTGGCATTCAACAGCTGTATACAATCGCTTACAGATCCGGGTTAGAATTGGCCTTCAGCAACAAATGCATGTCGCATACTCGATGGCTCGCTAATGCATTTCATCGTATTCCCATGCGTAGATCGACGTTGATGATACCAATCAACGGTAAGTCTGGTTATCCTGAATTAATTACAGACGTCTGGAATATTGTTGAGTATGGCGTTAAACAAGAAAAAGGGGAAAATTCAAGAAACATTTGTACAAGCAATCACCCATTAAACATCTATTAATAGAATGTATTACAAATGTCTTCAGTTTTCAAGCAGTAAAGTTTCTATTTTGTTCCAGAAGGCTTCTTCTTCCTCTTCAGAATCGTGCATCCACACAATGTTGCACTCTCTTACGGAGTTAAGCAGTACCTGTGGTATGTAGGGATATTCACAGTCGCCATCGTCTCTCACGGGCACCAGTAGCAATAACCTGCCAGTCATGACGTCGGAGATAGAAAGGGTTGCTGTGCAAAGACTAAAGTAAGCCCAGTCTTCCTGAAGAAACGCCGGCGTCAGGTACAGGATCGTCTTCCAGGACCCATGGACGCTCTGCATTATTGCATCGGCTTTATTCACACCAGGAAGTATGTCACGGTCATGAAGAAGAAGTCGAAAACCTTTCTCAATCTCCAATCGTTGTCGTAAAGTGTAACAGGCCCATCTGTAGTCGACGTCGGCGTGCATAACATTGACGTCGTACACGAAGTCGCCACGAGTCGGTAGAAGCACGTTCAGACCAGAGAGTCGGAAAAACCAGTACACAAGTCTTGTCTTGTTACGTTTAACTAATATGAAGACTAAAATGCCTATTACAAAAACAAGGTATGTGCTCAGTGTCAGGTATAACCAAAATCTGCCTTCACATGCCCGCCATAACTGCTCTAAGTTTATGGCCTTTGTTGACGATATGGCGCCATTTTCGCCGATGCAAGTGTAATTACCTCCCCTGTCTAAAGTCACAAAGGTCTCGGACAGCCATTGCACAAATCCCAATGTTCTACATCCGCAAGAAATGATATTCCCGTTTAATTTCAGAACGAATCCCTGGACATTCGACTGATGCAGATCTACCTGATCGCATGTTTTGGAACTCAACTGAGTGATTGCATTGTATTGCAAATCTAACTCCTGGAGTCTTGGTGTGGTTCTAATATCAAAGGGGAACTGCTTGAACTCATTTTGTGACAAGCGCAGTTTTGTTAAATTAACAGCGTTTTGAAAAATTGTTGGATTAACAGATACCACCCTATTCCTGGAGAAAGAAAATTCTCTCAGATGCCTGAAGACCGTTGAAATCCAGTCAAACTGTTCAGGATCTTCATTGTCCCCAGACATCATCACAGCGTCCATGTAAACCTTTTCCAATTTTTGTAAAGGTTTAAAAACTGTTCCCATGAACCTGAAATGCATCAAAGTATTATCCGATACATCCAGAACTCTTAAAGCAGACAAGCCACTCACGGTAGTGGAAGGAAAGAACTTCAAACCAATCCTAGATATGTTAAGTTCTTTAAGGTGTCTGGCATTGGTGAAGTGAACGTGGTAGAACACGGTTACCAGCCTCCAAGGGAAATGACTGGAGTTTAGTGACTTCAGTGTATTTGGGATAGTAATATACAGTGAAGGAAAAGGTAGCTCGTTTTTAGGAGGTCCAGTACGCAAGCTAAGGCCATGGGATATACCTGTCACCCCCTGCATTTTCTGATTCGAAACATCTAGATTTACCAAATTTCGGAACTTTCTTATCATCTTCAAATTTGGAATTTCGGCAATCCTATTCCCACTGACATCGATTTTATTGATACATGTAGAGAATGTTGATAATGCTAAGTCGCCTATGTCGATTAGCAAAATGTCGTTGTTGGATAGCTTTAATTCCTTAACGCACACTTTTTCAAGTGCTTGCAGTTTTTGCTTTGTCACGATGCTGTCATTGAGTCTTACCTCCCAGTGATTGGTATAGGACTTCAGAACATTTGAAGCATCAATAAAAGTCATATTTATGTCGGTCAGGCTCTGTAAACTTTCAATGGCGTTTACAACACCAAAATCATAGTTATGAGAAATGTCTAAAATTTCCAGGAATTTCGATGATTTAAAAGCATCTTTGTGGACATATCTCAATGAGCACCATCTGAGGTTTAGTGTCTTCAAGCTTTGGAATACACTGAAGGTGTTGTTTCGGATGATTTCTAACAGGCAAGTTGGTCCATTCAGCGTTCCACTGAACTGAAGCGATTCCAAGTCTCGAAGAGAGGTAAAGTCACCATTAAATACAGGGTTTGTCATGGTATCAATAGACAGTTCTTTTAACGTTATCAGCGGTTTGAATATTTGATCAGGGTAACTTCCATTTTTACTCAAATCATTGTATTCCATTCGAAGAACTTTTAACTTCTTTAGTGGGTCGAAGACTCCAGGAGGATATGAAGAGTACTCAAGCTTTAGAAAGTTCAGCTGTAGATAGAGTTCTTCTAAGTTGGGCAGGCCTTCGAAAGCATTCACCTTCAGTTGAGAAATACGGTTATCTGAAAGGTTCAAAACCCTCACCGATGAAAGGTCTTGAAATGAATTGTTAAGGATTGTTTGGAGATGGTTTTGGCGAAGGTTGATGAAGAACGTATTGGTAGGAAAGTTAACGGGTACTTCTGACAGATTCCTTGAACTACAGTCGGCCAAGAAAGATACGTTTACTGAAGTGACGTCACACACTGTCATGGCGTCTGGACGCCCCCGTATCATCTGCGCAGACACTGCAGAGAGCAGTACTAGAAAAATGTTCGGTATGGACATTTTGAGTTTGTCGGCTGCCGTCTCCTCTTTCACTGAAACAAAGCAGAAACAGCTTTCACAAAGGAATTTCAATATATTAACATTTGTCCTTTTGGGCTTTATGTAATTCATCAAGGATAATGACAGATGGAACCGGAAACAGCGACTCCTGGAGCAAAGGTGTGTGCTAAGGATAGTAAGCTGGGCTCCGTCTTGCATATCGCACTATACGAGACCGTACAGGCCGAAGAGTCCATGACTTCAACACAACCAATATTGACAATGTTATGTCATTTTCCAGTGGTTGCTATTTTAGCCGGCCGCGCTGTCCTACATCTGAAGATAAATAAAATAAACAAGATAAGCGGTTTAAGGAGGTTGGATGCAAAATATCAAAATGTGAAAAATTGCTAAATTCCGATATGGTATCATTTTGTAGAAAAAAAATTAGTGTGTCGGGAATCTAGCAAATAATAAGTGGTGCCGTCTGTAAAATTAATATGTCAATCAACGTTCTCTTGAAGGTACATTGTTTAGTTTTATTATTCAGTGTGGGTTTTAATAAAGATATTCCAGTACTAATATGGAATAGCAGGAAAAATCATTTTCAAGGCAGTATATGGGATTTGACACATTAAATAATGTCTAAAAAACTAAAAGAAAATTCATAAATAAAAGAAATATGTTTATAATAACAAGAGTTTTGTATAAAACACATTTTTATATAGTAAATTCACACTACATTTGTATTCAGTAATTTGAAAAATATGTTACCAGAGGATATCAACATTATCTACATTCAAAACAGCATACCCAAATTCAATTTGATAAGGGGATGTAACTTTTTCCAAGGTTTGCCACAGAATAAATGCGCACAAAACCGGCTTCTAGCTTTGCGGCACGCACAGCGCGCGCAAAGGGAGCCGGGAACCAGGTTATTAGGTATGTAGCAGCTTCCATTCTGGTTCCCGGGCCTCTCATTAATATTCAGGTTTAATGAATATTAATGAGAGGCCCGGGAACCAGGATGAGCAGCTTCTGGCACAGGCAGGGGAGACTACTCCCGTAAACGTATTTACACTGACTAAAACACCCCCTTTTCTGGAAAAAAATCTTTATCAAAAAGAAATAAGAAGGAGACTTGGGTACCTCACACTGGCGGAAGTGTCACATTAACGTAGCATGCAGTACGTCCCGTAGATGACGGTGCCTTCAATAGCTTTGGTGTTCGCGCAATGCAAATCGACTTCCAGAAAAGGATTACTCATGAGGTGTCAATAGCTCTGGTGGAGAGCTAGGACACTGTTGACTAAAGTTAAGTAGAGGTTTTAGACAGGAATTCTTAAAGAATAGTGTTACTTACTTTACTTTAACGTATGGCACAGTGCCATTCGCCGCTAAACAACTTGTCGTCATCTTTAATATTACCCCCTTATTTTGGCATATTACGCACGGATGACGCCTACCCTAAGCCTAGAACTGCATCACTCAAGCATTCACTATTCGGACTTGATGTAACGCGATCATTGTTCAATGTAGCGTTTACCAAAATCGCTTACAGGTGTAATATTAATAACTCTCAAAGTGTAGCAGTGACATTTTCATGTTTTCAAAAACACAATTTGGTATGTTTGTTGTGAACTATTTTATAACTATCTTATATAAATTGGTGTTACAGTATTTTATTCTTTACAATGAAAATAACAATAAAAATATTATATGGCATAAAAAGGTCACTAAAATATTGAAGGTTGGTGGTAGTGTTCTAAAGTTTGTGGTTTTATGCATATGTCAGTTATATTTATATTTAGTAAGGTATGGCAAGTATTTCAGTAGCATTTCATTCATCTGAAATGTTTCTAATGCGTTTATGGTTCAGTTAGCTGCTGGATCAAGAGTATTTTCTCAATCGGGAAGATTATCGGGATCGGGAAGATTGTTTATCACCTGACCCTAATTTAGAGCTCCCAATTGGCTAATTTAAAAATTCCCATAATTCTTATGCACCAATCTGGGTACTCATCTAACAATACTTTATTATAGCAAGAAGGAACAAGGTCCCCAGGCATACAGTTTACATCAAACAAGTCACATGTGAACACATGGTCCAGCTCATCAGGATCAAATATTAAGCTCTATTCCACCAAATGGGGCTGACAGATATGTGACATTTGAATAAACCACACCTCACCCCCATACAACGAGTCATGTGATTCTTGGCGCCCTAATCAGCTGTAACAAAAACAACACCTACCTTTACAGAACAAGCTCACGTTAAACGATGTCAAAATCAGTTTGCCATGTAATGCACGGAGGACCAAATTCAAAGAAAACAAAATTGTTGGCTTTCCTGTTTCTCAACACAGAAAGTAAGGTGCAAGCATTTGTTTTAATTTTACGTTTCGGGTATTGCTCAGTATTCCAAATTTGTGTTGGACTACCATATTGGGCCGGAACAGTAAATGCTTGAAATGCGGACAAACGAGACTTTAGTATAAGTATCTTGTAGAAACACTCCACAGAAACATACATCATACAAAGGGAGGTGACTCTCGATCTTTCCGATATTTTTTGTTTGTACCATGCTACATTTGATCCCCGGGTTTCCCTTCTTAACTTTCAAATGAATTTGAGTATTCTTCTCAATTTGATCACTATTTTTCAAGTTTTAAAAAGTGAAAAATACGAATCATAGGATGAAACACATGGATGTTGCAAATTGCGTCCTAAGTTCTGCTAATGGTCTGTACAATGGGTTCTATTAAACACGCATTGATTCACAAACACTCTGCATTCTACTTGTTCGAATCGTATACAGGAAGTGGGACATTAAGTGCATTGTAATCTCTTCCCCCTTGCGTTGGTTCATTGAAACAAGGAAGGAAACTACTAAGCAATATATGATACGGCTAAGCACAATATTCATTCCTTGTGCAGAATGCGTATTTGCCCCAGCCACACCTTTTATTTCATCGTAAATTCAGCTTTATTTCGTCGTAAAAAGGATATTCTCATTTCTCTCAAATAGTGTTTGAAGAAACTGAAAATAGTACTTATGTGACCTTTGGTATTTATTTAACTATGTCATCGTGACTTTTTCATTTCGCTGTAAAGGGGAACTACCAAATCTCATATGTTATGTAGAAATAACATATCTCTCTATCAATGTATCTATCTATCTATCTATCTATCTATCTATCTATCCATTTAACCCTCAACTTCCTCCCCATCTCTCCCATTCTCTTTTGAGAGAATATTTGACTATCGTTCTCGCTGTCTTCTAGGTAGCTCTCTCTCCGTCTTCTCCCCCTTCTCCCCCCTTGCTCTCTCTCTCAAAAGATTTGGCTATCTCTCTCCCTCTCTCTTAATCTCTCTTTCTCTCTATCTCTCAAGAATATATGACTATCGTTCTCGCTGTCTTCTAGCTATCTATCTGACCCTTTCATCTTCGTTCCACCTACTCCCTCTCTCTTTCAAGAATATTTGGCGGTCTCTCTTGCTGTCAGTCTTCCTTTCCCTTTTTATCTCTCTCTCTCTCTCTCTCCAAGGAATGTCCAAGGAATAAAACCAAACATCGCTACAAAGAAAACTCACCGTCACTTACAGCATCAAGGTTTAACTCCCAACTCATTTTTATTCAACTGCAAGCATCGTCGCAGTCACTTGCAGTCGCAATAACTGTGTCAGTTTACCGTTACTGAAGGGAATATCACCATTCAGGCCAGCAGAGTACTTATAAAAGGCACAGGAACGGATCTCGCGACTCATTTGTGATCGACCTTATTCCGGCTACAATATGGGATTATGCATTTAACACTGCTAGTAAGTCTTTGTTCGGATCTCAAATTCTGGGTGACAGACAAGGATGGGTGACGATTGATTATGAAACGACACTAGCGAAGTATTAAAAGTGACAATAAGCTCTAATAGCTCTGATTCAGGTCATTGTAGTCTCCCTAGGACTCAGGTTTTGAGATCGTAGGCTTTAAATTGCAGTAGCGATTAAACAACAATGGTTGCAGTGAGCGCGAGAATGAATTTTGTTTTACGCCTCCAGCAATATCGCGGAGTTGGACACCACATATATGGGCTTCACCCAGTGTACCTTTGTGGGGAGTCGAGCCTGAGTCTTCGACGTTATGGGTGAACGCGTTAACCGCTCGGCTACCCCACCACCACACAATGGGTACAGAAACTTCAAAAAGAAATGAATATACCGTGAAAAGATATTGATCAGTCACGGAAAAACGCTTACGTTATTTGATGACGTTTATATATATACCCGTGATATCTTTGGTGTTTGTCTGAGCTTTATAGTGAGTGAGTATGGTTTTGTCCCGCTTTTAGCAATATTCCAGCAATTTCACGACAAGGGACACCGCACACTGTACCCATATGGGGAATCAAACACCAGTCTTAGACGTGACGAGCGAATGCTTTAACCACAGGGCTACCTAACTACCCTAGATTTTACAGTGTAAATCCACTGATATGCTAACTTTCTGACTCTGTAACTGAAAGCACAGTGGTGGAAATGGACCGCATTTTACATATAGTGACTCACATGTTGAGTACTACGTCATGTTCTGGGTTGAACGTCATGTGTCGTCATATTTATTCCAATACATGCAGTTTTCAAGCTGTTAAAAACATGAAGCTATACTCAGTTTTCTACACATTCAAAGATGCAAGAAGCGATCGGGTGGTCAGGCTTACTGACTTGGCATGTCATCATATCCAAATTGCTTAGATCGATGCTCATGATGCTGATCACTGGATTGTCTGGTCATGGCTTCATCATTAACAGACCGCCGCTGCAATATTTCCCAGACTCAAGTCCTCAAGCTTAAGGAGAGATTTTACGACCGCTTCAAAACAGCGTACGCGACTGTTGCTTGGCGATTCATTTGGTAATCTGAACGAAAAGTTCCCCGTCAAAACGATCCATGAATGCCCGAGTTCCTTGTTGCTCATGCTAGTCTCTCTCACAGCCCTAGACTCACATTATTTTCCCTACTGTCCAGTCCCCCCTGCAATGCTGCAGCACTAAATGAAGCAAGTCTAGATTTCCACAGGTTCTGAATTTCCCATCTCACTGGGGCACGTTTTGAATTTAAATGGTTTATGTTTGTTTCAAAATTAGTGATAGTCCGCTTATATGGCGCTTATATCCAGGCACACTACCTGTTCACGGCACTACTTACATCGCTATGCTCGGTCATAAGACACTATCTCGCTTTCCGATACCTTTTCATCCTGCTGACTATAAGGCACAATGAACCAAATACTCACACTGCCAGCACATCCTCTAGGGTACCCATTTTTCAGCTGGGTGAACTGGGACAATGTGGATCTAAGTATCTTGTCCCAGGATACTCAGCCTGGTTCCCTGGGTCTGATGCGCCTGCGCTAACGCTCCAACACATGAGACCCAGGGAACCAGGCTGCAGGATACTATGCAGACGTGCCCACCTCGGGACCCGAACCTAGGTGCCCTCATCCGTGATCGAACCCCGGGCCTACAGCATGATAGGCAGACGCCTTACCACTGCAATGTTGCGCTCCACAAAAATTATATATATACAGAGCCTAAGTGTAAGGATAGGTCCATCCTTGTAGTGACAGGCTACTGATCGGGATCGGGTGGTCAGAGTCGCTGACAGTGTTGGAAGCAGAAAATCGTCTCCTGGTTTCAGTTACTGAATTGTCTCGTCCAGGCGACCGGTTAAATAGCAAACAAACTCCAAAGCCGAGTGTAATCAATCGATCAGTCAATAATTTATTTGCTTTAGGCCACCGGCAGATAACAAAAGGTGGTAGTGGCAGTGGTGGTGGTGGTGGGGGTAGTGGTAGTGAGTGAGTGAGTGAGTTTAGTTTTACGTCGCACTTAGTAATATTCCAGCTATATGGCGACGGTCTGTAAATAATCGAGTCTGGACCAGACAATCCAGTGATCAATAACATGAGCATCGATCTGCGCAATGGGGAACCGATGACATGTGTCAACCAAGTCAGCTAGTCTGACCACCCGATCCCGTTAGTCGCCTCTTACGACAAGCATAGTCACCTTTTATGGCAAGCATGGGTTGCTGAAGGCCTATTCTACCCCGGGACCTTCACGGGTCTGGGTAGTGGTAGTGGTAGTAGTAGTAGTAGTAGTAGTAGTAGTGGTGGTGGTGGTGGTGGTGGTGGTGGTAGTAGTAGTAGTAGTAGTAGTAGTAGTAGTAGTAGTAGTAGTAGTAGTAGTAGTAGTAGTAGTAGTAGTGGTGGTGGTGGTGGTGGTGGTGGTGGTGGTGGTAGTGGTGGTGGTGGTAGTGGTGTTGGTAGTAGTAGTAGTGGTAGTAGTAGTAGTAGTAGTAGTAGTGGTAGTAGTGGTGGTGGTGGGGATAGTGGTAGTAGTAGTAGTAGTAGTAGTAGTAGTAGTAGTAGTAGTAGTAGTAGTAAAGGCCCATGTACTACTTTCTACATCGATTTAGTCGCCCAACCTAGAAAGACTCTACGGTATATATTTTTAGCTATCATTTCAACTTAGACCACTAACCGTGTGGGAAAAATCATTTCTAACTACTAGCCTCTTTCCGTAACCTGCAAGACGCCATCCAGGTTACCGGAATGACACGAGTAGTTACGATTGAGGAAAAACACCAGTCAACTCAGGGATTGTCATTCAAGGCTTAAATTGTTGTTTGTACGGATATATCTCCATTGACATCAACAATACCATCGTTTTTTGGAAAAATGGCCGTTAATCACGCGCTGCAATGCCTATCCTCTTTGGTTTGATATTTTATTGATGACTCTCAACTAGGACCGGTATGTGCGTAACAAAGTCGTTCGAACCAGTCTAACACTGAATGTCAAGGTTTTCAAGTGACCCCAAGTTCAAGGTTGTGACACACGTGTAAGCAAACAAGTTCACAAACTGTGCTCCGCAATATTACGTGCGATATCACGCGTACAGGTGGCACTGATCCTCACCTGCAGGCGACAGCGCTACACGTGTAAGTATTCTAGTAGCATCATAACATTTTTGTCATTCGATCTGTGCGAGACAGTGAGCTACCGACCTACCGATCAGCGTGAAGCACAGCTGATTGTGCACAGGTACGTGACAGTGAGATAGTCTGATAGCGAGGTACTCTGCAGTGAAATATTAAATAATACAACTTACATTCATTCAACAAGTGTCCTAGTTTTTGTCCCGAAGGCCCGTTCTGAAACCAGTGCATAATGTCACAGTATCCAGTCGGGAATAAAATATACGAGATGCATGTTTAGAATTGCATGTACCATTGCTGAGGTTGTATGTCTTACAACAATCTAGCATGACATGACAGTCTAAGGAGGTGGATTAGCCCAGTGGTTAAAACAATTGCTTGTAATGCAGGGTTCGATTCTCCACATGGGTACAATGTGTGAAGACCATTTCAATTGACCCCGATTGTGGATATTGCTGGAATATTGCTAAAAGCAGCATAAATTTAAAAAGTAAAGTCACTCACAGTCACACACTCAGTCAGATTCTGAACTTTAATCAGCAGAGCCAGAAAATGAAGGGAAAAACATTCACAAACATCCTGTGTATCTAGTGGATACTGGTTTGTCACTGGTAGTTCTTAGCAACCATCTGACAGCATGTATTAACCATCTCTCTTGAGATATCGTAGAGAACCAAACAGATAGAACGGAGAACAGCACTGCCTTCTCATTTACTACTGATTCAATCCTATAGTCAAGTCTCAAGTGTTTTTTTAAAGTACGAAGGCATCAGGCCCATATACAGTTCAAAATATATACAGTTGGATAAATTGCAATATGCCTAAGAGTTTAAAACATAACATTTTGGATATATATATTATAGTGAACAAATATTGTATTTGTGATATCTATCATCTCAAATTTTACACATACTACAAAATTTACTAGCCTTTTTAAGCTAGTACATTATCCATTGATAGAAAAGATCTAAATTTGTACACGATCGTATTTTCATGATATACATATAGAAAGTATTTGATTCGTAGTGTGCTATATAATGGACAAATGAATAAAAAATGGTACTCGTCTTTAGTACCTAAATTACAGTATGGTCATAAACGAAGTTATTTATCGATTCCTAACCATCTCTCTTCATTGTATTTAAGTCTTAATAAACCACATCTGAACTTAAGACACTTATCAGGTAGACTGTGGAGGTCCAACAGTAGAAGCACACAAGTCTGTCTCTCAGTTCCTGAACTACATTATATTCCTATATACTTGACTTGGATGTCCAGATTTAGTTGTGTCAGGGTCTGTAATTTTGGACCCATGAAGGTCCCAGGGTAGAAAAGGCCTTCAGCAACCAATGCTTGCCATAAAAGGCGACTATGCTTGGGCAAAGAGGCGACAAATGGGATCAGGTGGTCAGGCAGTCTGACTTGATTGAAACATGTCATCAGTTCCCAATTGCGCAGATATCGATGCTCATGTTGTTGGTCACTGGATTGTCTGGTCCAGACTCGATTATTTACAGACTGCCGCCATGTGGCAGGAATATTGCTGAGTGCGGCATAAAACTAAACTCACTCACTCACTCAGGGTCTGTATGACAGACTAATCTGAGACCTGCATCATTGGCTGGATTAAATGATATAAAGTGCACCCAGGTTATAATGCCACCCTAGATATTATGCCATGTTTTTGCCAGAACGGATTACCTGCCTATATAATACCCTGGTCATAATGCCACCCTGGATATAATGCCATTTGCCAAATTTTTTTTCTGATCAAAAAGCCATTTGTTAATATGCCAAGTACTCTGGCTGCATGTAATATGCAGACCTTCATTGGTTAATTGACACTACTCAGATTATGTTTACCAAACTCATCAGTGCTTTTTTAAAGTAGTCTAGTAATATGATAACACATAATAGTGTGAATGAGTATAGTTTTTCGTGACTCTTAGAAATATTCCTGCAAAATCATGGTGGCAGACACCATAAACGGGCTTCACACATTATACCCATGTGAAGAAAGGAACCCAGATTTTCAGCATGATAAGCAAACACTTTCATAGGCTACCCTGCCACCCCATACAAAACAAAAGTCCAACCACTAAACATATGAGAGGAGTATCTAAACAGATTTATTAGCAGGCAGCTGTTTCAAGAATCAATTCTGTTTCTGATAAAATGGACTGTGAACAGGTGGTCAGACATTGGGCATCCCATGTTTCACTAGCACAGATAACAGCATTAGCAACATTGACAAGCTGTATCCCTCAGCATCCCATTGTCATAACCATTGACCATCAATAGGACGATTGTAAGATGAAGAGAATAGGGCTGCGCAATATAACAATTTTTTGGGGTATTCACCAGTTCAACTATGAAAATGATACTTATTGCAATATGCATATCGGAAAACGGTGTTTTGACATGCACTCAGAAAACTTCCTAACCCTCAGAAATCTTCGAATATTTCTATTTTTAAATTGGTCTTTTCCTTGTTTCATTTGTGCCAAATATTATTTGCATTTTTATTTTGTTACAAATTTAGTCAAGTATAATCATTTTGTTTTGTTTTTGTCGTATAAATCAAGTATAACCTCAATTGTAAGTAGTTTCTTTTGTCAGAAATAACTTCTTATTGCAAACATGTCGCAATGTATACTTTTGCATCACAATGTATCGAAATATGGAAATTCTCTGCGATACCCCTCCCACGTTTGAAGAAAATGGAATTATTATTGGTGCTTGTGACATCAGAGTTTGTTATTTCATTACTTGGTGTATATTGTTGCCATAAAAATGTTTTGCATGGAATATGCATTGTTATTTATAGAAATCACAGAATTTTCAGTTTTAATTAACATTGATATTTATGATCTACTGAATCAAACTTTCAGATAGGTTTCAGAAAAGTACATGTTTTGTCATCTTTAATATCTAGCTAATCTGATTGCTTTTAGTGCTGAAATCAATAGGAATAGTTTAAAACATTATTGCTACTGGTTAGAGATTATTTATGTAAGGAGCAATTAATGCCATTGATTGATATAGTACCCATGATCACTTATTTTATGGGTTTTTTTGTTTTTGTTTATATTAAAGAGCAAGAAATATTAATCTAACAATGATGAACGATCATGATTCTTATGAGGAAATGTTAGTGAGTGGGTTTTACACAGATTTTGGCAATATTCCAGCAATATCACAAATGGGCTTGACACATTGTATCCATGAGAGAAATCAAAAGCAGATCTTCAACATCACAAGCATGCTTTAACCACTCTATTCCATCACTTTGTACAAGAAATATTAAGATTTGGGTATTTTTCTGTATATAATAATCTACTGTCTAACATTATGCATACGTTTGTTGTGACAGAGTTCATCATGGCACGTGTCATGACCCAGTGTCTCCGGACTGTCAAAAACCTGACAGTGGTGACAGTTGCAAGATTGTTACCGCATGTGAAGAAACACAGGTAAGCAAACATTTATTAACCCGTAAAACATTTCATAAATCCTTTTGATGGTATAACCAAACAATTAGAGTCATGTAATTCTACAACAGAAATGCAGTGATTTTTTTATGTGAATTGTGTATCGGAAATTGTGAAATTTGTGCTTGGTAGGTGAGTAGTTGTTGGTGATCTGTACCCTGATTTTTTATTGTGCTGTTATGAAATGATGTAGCGTTTTACACTGAACTGAAACTAGTTTAAATTAATTTGTGGTAATCAAGTCGTTATGCTTCCCTGTGGAGAGATTTTTACATATATATTCTTAGTACATAAGTTTTTGTCATAATGATTTGTCTGAAATATTACTGATATGATGTAAAATTTTAACTCACTCAATGAGTAATTTATAATGATCATAAAACTAACGTCTACTTGCTTTTTTCAAATATTGTTTTTTCTTCATACAGTCAACTGTCAGTCTAGAGCAAGTGAAGTGCATATAAACTTAATTTGCAGATATGTGAATTATGAACATTGAAGTAAGATAAACAGTCAAACACCGCTGTGTCAAACCCTGATAAGTCAATATCGGTTGTCTCGATAAGATTTCTCAGTCCCTGCAAAATCCTTCATTTTTTTAACTCAATATGGATACGGATGTCTTGATATTTTGGATATCTTGATATGATTTCATGGTGCCCACCTTTTGGGTTCATTTGGAAAATAACATTTTCTCCTGGTTGTAATTTTGGATGAGAAGAAAGTTTTCATGCTATAGGTCAATGCCTGTCTGGCTTTCAAATGCCGCTCAACATGACCAGTACTCGTTGAAACAGTTTGAGATATTGTACCATGGGATAGTTTGACCCCCTCGTTCAAGGTATCAGTGGAAACTATAAAGAGAAACTTGATACAGGTGACACGGTCAGTGGATGGACTTCTTGAGTTGGATTCTTGGATGTTTCTGTGTTTTGCAGAATGAGCTTCGTGAGCTTTGTTGTGGGTGGAACAGCCTACTACCAGCTGAGAGGCACCACTACGGTAAGACATGAGCCAAGGAGTGAATTTGGATAGATGCTGCCTTCAGCAGTATTCCAGGAATATCACGGCAGAGGACACCAGTATGGTCTTCTCATATTTTACCCCTGTTGCGATGATGATAGGACTTCCTGGCCATTGTCATGAGGGGATGCCATTGGGTCCAAGTGTTCAATTCATGAATGATGGGTGACTGTGCTGCCAGTCTTACTTGTAAATAGTTACTAGATTTTGGGCCTGCCCCATACTAAAACATATTACATGTCATGACTGTTCAACGGATGCCTGGTTGCATGTCATGACTGTTCAACAGATGCCTCTCTTCATCCAGCATTGAATGGGTACCCGGAAGGATGAAATGACAATGTGACCATAAACATGATCTGAATGAAATTCAAGGGAAAACAGGTCCTTTGACTGGTATAACGATAATGCAGCACTGTGAGCATGCATTAATGGATGATGATGGTCATCACATGGAAGGCTTCCCTATATTATGTCCTCTGTTGATGCTACTCTGTTTCAGGCTTATGCCAAGTCTCTTGACAGCAAGAGTCAGAGGCAGCTGTGGATGGCAGAACCAATCACAGAGATGGAAGATCTACAGAAGGTATGTGACCTTTTTATAATATACTCCAAGCTTCAACCCGGCCTTGTGGCACAAAACTTTGTGACCTGTATGTCTGAGATATTGTTTTGATCGGTCTGGACTTAGATTATATCCAGTCCACTATATTCAGTGTGATTTTTCTCTATTTTTTAATGTTAAGCAGCATGCCATGGTCTGTAAATAATAGAGTTTGGACTAGACAATCCAGTGATTGACATCAAGAGCATCAGATTACGCTATTGGGAAAAGCATCAACAAGATCAGTGAACCCAATCCCATCATTCACCTCTTACGGCAAACAAAAGTTGCTGAAGACCAATTCTAACCCGGAACTTCAAGGGTCTTTTCGATTAGAAATGTTCCTGACTTCATTAAACAGCAATCATCATCCTCGACAGATAAGTTAAAGTCATAAACCCAGTCCTCACAAAGTTCCATTACAAAAAGTCATTTATTACTCACGCATTGTGTAATAACGTCGTGCAATGCAGTATGTATGACGTCAGAGCGTTTTACAGTTATGTTGTCACAATGCTAATACCTCTATCACAATAGTATTAGACCTTGCTTGACTCGCGGAAAACTGAGTGTCACAACACTCATTCAATTCTTAGGAAAGAAGAATTTTTCTCGATATTATTTTGCTAATGTTGGATGAGTAATAAATAGAATACTAAACCATGTCCCATGTAACACCATATTTATGAAACTCATGAATGGTATCGGTATCTAACTCACTTTCGCTCGCTGGATACCTAACCATCCACTCGTTTCATAACTATGATATGACACGGGACATAATTTAGTATTCTCTCTGTGTGTTGAATAACTGTTCTAATTTCAGAATTCCGATGACATGAAAAGCAGAATGGAGATGATGATAATGAGAATACAGGTATAGATAAACCTCAAATGTTTTCAGATGGTGTTGTTTTTCATATTTAGTGTGTCACACAAGCATATATGTATATATACTATCAAAATTTTATCAATTCCCAAAAGAACACTTGACTACGTATTGGGTGACCTCCAGCTTGGGGGCAGTATGTTCTGCCAGTAATGATGCATTAAGTACTTAATTGTAAAGAACTTTAAGACTTTAAGTAAATATAGCTGTGCAATGAAACCAGTTTACCGGTCCAGGCATGTTTGAGATGCGATCAAATAATTTCAAACTGTCCTGACTTTTATAATAGGGAGAAGTGTGCCGTGCTTTAGAGGAGGCAGATGGAGAGAAGAAATTCCAGGTGGATAGATGGAAGAGGAAAGAGGTATGTAAGAATCATGGATGAATGAAATGATTAAGTTCAAGAAGACTGTGGTATGACCATATCTTATTCCATGGACATTCAGGGTTTAGTGGTGCTTTGAACAGTGTTTCAGGGTATTGCCAAAATTTTCATGTTGTGATATGTGATGGTGTATTGCAATATATTGTGACGGTGAAGGATGGTTATTAAATTATTGTTTCTTTTCTTTTGAAACAATGCCACTATCAAAATTAGATGTGATTGTACAAGAGAACTGGAGAAAAGGCGTCTGCAGGAGTGTCTTCAGTTTGGTTCGTTTATCAATACAATGAGTGCTGTTTCCAATCCAGTTTGTTTATTTATGTGGTTTAAAAGTCATGTGTTTATATGACCAAAAGCATTCTCAAAACTGCTAATGTATGATAATTTAAAGGAAAGACTAATGTTAGTAATAATTTTGATATCATGAAATTTTCCAGTCATAGTCATGGAAAATGCCAATTGTATCGGTGGACCATTTTGCAAAAAGTGTACCGCAGTATATCATATTGTGAAGTTTGAATAGCAATACCCACAAAAAACCCACACCCAGAACCCACACCCACACCCACACCCACACCCACACCCACACCCACACCCACACCCACACCCACACCCACACCCACACCCACACCCAGAAATCCAACTGGGGAACAAAGGGATTTGAACCCATGATCATAGGTTTCTGGTATACAAAGGGACACAACTCCGCACTGCAAATGTTTCACCTTGTAAGGTTGGCGACCAATGACCCGTCTTCTAAGAGGTGACCAAAACTGACTGTGTTGTCATTATTTGTGACTTTATGAATACACTGTGTTGTACTCTAATGTCTTGCAGTAATTTTCTTAATGTCTACAATGGATTTTCTGGTGAAGATTCAAATCATTATGGGCTGTTTAAAAATTCCTTGACAAGAAAAATAGCAAACAGTATGATGGCCTGAATGTGTAAGGCTGCATAAAAAAAGTAAATGTTTCTCGGGCACATTTTTTTCAAAAGTGACAAGGGCGGTAGGAATTCTTATTTTGATAGAAAAAAAAGTGATGTCGGAGGAACACATTTTTATTCTCTTCCTCTCAAAAATAGAGCTTGGGAAGTTTAGCACATGTTAATGAGTAATAGATTCAGCCACACTCATTCTTACAGTGGACAAAGGAATAATCAGGATGCGGCCAAGTCAAAATTATTTTTTTTAAATGTCATTAAAAAATTGTTACACACCAAATAAAAGTGACATGCCGATGCCTCAGAAACATTTCACTTTTTTTATGTAGCCTAAGTATTTTCTGCCATCATATCGAGAGTGACACATTGACCTGTCTATGACTTGGACCTTTCTGTGATGTAGGGAGGTGGTGGCATTACTTGTGTCATGCAGGACGCCACAGTATTTGAGAAAGCTGGAGTTAATATCTCAGTCGTCCATGGCAACCTGCCACCAGGCGCCGTCCAACAGATGAGATCAAGGTATTATTGTCTTGGAAAATAATTTTTGAAGCTTTTTGGTGTGGGATGCCAGCTGTCATTATTATGTTAAGAGTCAAGACTGAAGTGAAGGAAAAGACTTTGGAACCACTATTTTGTTGAGACAGCATTAGAATCAGATTTAGACTTTATGAGGACGAAAAGCGGTAAAACAAGAAAAATAAAATTGGTCAGACCTTAATAGTGAACTCAAAATGTTTCAAAAACATGTTTCTGATGGGGGAAGTTTGTAACATTCTGAAAAAGCTGAGAATGATTCTGTTTCTGTTTGGTATGTGTTGTATGCAGCTTGATGTTGTTTACATTGCTGATGTTGATGTTTGTTTCCAGGGGTAAGAAGCTTGAAGGAATCTCACTTCCATTTTTTGCAGCTGGTATTAGTGCAGTCATTCATCCCGTAAGTTGACAGAGAGCTTTTTCAGGCAAATGCAGGAAATAGTTAATATGACACTTTCTGTTTTTCTGCTGAACATCCTAGAAAGTTCACTGTAATAGATGTTTTATGAGAAAAACTTGAGATGATTTGCTATTGTCCTTTTTTATTGGAAAAATTACAAATAGATGGAATTCCTGATAACCTAAACCTTTGTTCAAGACATCAGCCCCATGACCTAATTTGTCCTGTCATCCAGTTTAAGAGTTTTATAACTCTTTAGAACCAGTTGTGTGAGAAATGATGAAGACAGCAAAAGTTAATGAATAAGTAACTTTCTATGCACTTTTTCTCAAAAACCTGTTTGTCCTTTTCTCTGAACTCCTCCCTCATAACAAACCGTGAACTGTGCCAGTGTTTTAATGATAGTTTGTAAAACAACATTTTTATTTTTCGTACCAAAAATTCTGCAAAAACTCAGAGTTGTATGATGTTTGATTATAATAAGCATTTAATTGAGTATGTTATGTTTATTAGTTTTTTAGTTAGATTGCAATTCATCGGTCCACTTTTGAGCCAAATGAACCACAAGACAAACCCACTTACTACATTATTTAATTAAAAACAGTGTGCAACTGGTTCCTGAGTATTTTCTGTAATATACAGAAAACATTGGAGTGAGGGAGTTTAGTTTTACGCTGCACTCGGCAATATTCCGTCTATATGGCGGCGGTCTGTAAATAATCAAGTCTGGACCAGACAATCCAGTGCTCAACAACATGAGCATCAATCTGCCCAATTGGGAACCGATGACATGTGTCAACCAAGTCAGCGAGCCTGACCACCCGATCCCGTTAGTCGCCTCTTACGACAAGCTGATTCGCATTTTATAGCAAACATTGATTGCTGAAGGCCTATTCTAACCCGGGACCTTCACGAAAAAAAGAAAACATTGGATGACCAATCATGTACACAATAACACAAGAACTGGTCTTCAGTAAGACAAGTTTGTTGTAAGAGGCGATAAATGGGATCGGCTGACTTGGCTGACACGTTCTTCTAAACCAATTGTGTATATCAGTCCTCATGCTACTGACCACTGATCGTTAAGGAAAACCACATTCTCTGGATAGTCATCTTCTTTATTGCAATGAAGTTTTCTATCCACAGAACTTGTTTCTTCTTCATCTATACAACTTCTGAAATGCCTTTCAAAGAAGATCACTGTATTTTTTGGTCCACACTCGACTGTTTACAGACTGCCGCCATATTGCTCAGTGCGGTATAAAACCTCTCACTCACTCACTCACTCACTCACTCACTCACTCACTCACTCACTCACTCACTCACTCACTCACTCTCACTCACTCTCACTCACTCCAGCAAGGCTGTCTGTTCATCCATCTGATGTTATTTACATGTTCATGTTTCAGAAAAGTCCTCATATTCCCACCATCCACTTTAACTACCGCTACTTTGAGGTTGAAACAAAAGACGGCAAACAGTGGTGGTTTGGTGGCGGAACAGATCTCACACCTAACTTCTTGATAGAAGAGGTTAGTGTACAGACCCTTGCACTGTCTTGATCTCCAAAACCTGCGGCACCAACTTTGAAACTGGAAAAGATATTGCCTAAAGATAATGTTCCAAGTGTTGACGTTACATCATTTAAGGATGTTTGCATAGATGTCAAGAGTCGGATTCTAATCCCTACATAAGTACAATGCTTGAAGCCCAATTCTGGTGTCCCTTGGCATGCTACTGCTGGCATGAAATGATGCTCACTCACTGCAATGGTGAAAACGTCTGAGACTGTACCACTTGTAGCTGTCCTCCCAAATCCAGTTCACACAAATGTGTTATAACTAAAATAATGCTCAAAGCAAGATGAACGCCAAACCCTCCATTCTGGCTCTCCTAAAACATCAAGCCGATACATTTGATATTTTTCATGTTCATTTGTCTGTTTGTTGTCCATGCACTCATTGTAAACCAAAAGTTACTGTGTTCTGTAATCTGATTGGTTGAAAAACATGATCAAATGGTATTAGATTCCCGGAAACTGAAAGACTATTCACCGCGTATTGACACGTAAACAATTGTTTTGTTGTGTCATCAACAGTGGTGACGTCATTCAAATCATATTGTGACGTAAAGTTAGAATGACGTCACAAATGAGCAACTCCAGATGCTACCATGAGAACCAGCTGAAACGGCCAGCTGATGACACTTCACTGCTGTGTCCGTATTCGATATAAACGAGTGCAGACACTAAAACCCCTTTGGTTTACTTTTGTGTTTACAATGTCGATAAACATCATGTGTTGGCCAATTTCCGGGTGTTATTGAGTATTTGAAGCACGGGAATATTTCATTTGAAACCTCCGGCTGACGCCGTCGGTTCCAAATGCATTCCCGTGCTTCAAATACTCAATAACACCCGGAAATTGGCCAACACATGATGTTTACCTCCTAATTCAATCATTCATTCTGTGTCAGGATGTGAAAAACTTCCATCAGACGTTGAAGTCAGCCTGCGACAAGCACAACAAGTCATTCTACCCACGCTTCAAGAAATGGTGTGACGACTACTTTGTCATCAAACATAGAGGTTAGAATAACAACTGTACGATGCCTCAAACTATCAATGAATTGCAGTTGTTGAGACACCAACAGCAGTTAATCGATTGTAGAAATGAAAACCAAACTGATAGTTTTAGTAACTGACTTCGATTGATAAATGCACAGATTGGTTCACTTTGATTTAGATTTGACCACCCGTTACTTGTTCAAGTTTCTTTTCAGTTGTAAAAAGGAGACTGAAACTACATCAGCTTGTTGTTATTTCATAAACATTCAGTTGGGAAATACATAATGTATAAACTTTTCTTGTCATGATATGATTCTTCAGATGTGATCCTAATATCAACCTAATCTTGAAATTGTGTCTGATATTGCTCCACATAGTTCTATACAGACATGAGTTACATTCTTTACTACTTCTACTGCTTGACAAGTATTAGATGAGCCATGACCTGACAAATGACCCCAATTTGCATATATGGGAACGCTGTCCAGAACATTCCATTTGAAACAAGAGGGAAACAGGTTGTCGTCTAAATATTGAAAAGTTCAATTTCCTCGTGTGAATCGTGTTTTGATTGTGATATCGTACTACTGGACACATGTTGAACAGAAGCGGCATTGAGTTCGCGCCATGGTCAGCGTGTTGCTTGTGCTTAATTCCCTCATGTACCTGTAGTGTATTTATCTACATTCACTGCCCTTCCTACTTGTCAGAAACGTGTATACTGCACAGGCTCCTTGAATAGGAGAAGTATATGAGAATAGTCTAGCAGTATATGAGGAACTGACACAGCTATGGAAGGTTCAAGAGTATCCATGCTACTCATTGTTATTCAGGTGAATGTCGAGGTGTCGGAGGTATATTTTTTGACGATGTTGATGAACCTACTCAGGACGAGGCTTTCAAGTTTGTTACAGTAAGTATAAAACATACACTTCATTGTGAAGTATTTGAGGTAGAACATAATGGTCATTAAATCTCATCCGAAGCTTCATTTCAAAATAACATGTCATAACAATGCTAAAAGTTCCAAGAACTCTAAAGTTGACACCAGTGACATGCACGTATAGGTTGGAGAGAGTTCTGTCGAGTCAACTGATTCTGTGAAGAAACTTGATGTTCATTTTGACCACAGACTGACAATGGGGAGACAAGTCAGTGCCATCGTCATGTCATCCTACTTCCAGATCAGAAGTATTTCAGCCCTATGCTGATACATCACAGGAGATTGTTGTAAGACTCAAGTACTTGCGTTAGTAACATCTGGATGATGGAAATAGTCTTGTGTATGGACTACCTGAAACTCTCACCAATCGACACCAGAAGGTGCAGAACTGTGCAGCTAGATTCATTACCAAAACTGGCCGACTTGAGGAGGTTACGCCTGTGAGTGAGAAGCTACACTGGCTCCCAGTCAGACAGAGATGCCAGTATAAGATACTGATGTATGTCTATAAATGTCTCCAGGGTTTGGCCCCATGCTGTCTTCAGGAACATTATCCTGCTAGGTCATTCAGTTCAGAATCTGAACCTCGCCTTTGTGAACCAAAGACACGTATTGGAACGTATGGCCACAGATGTTTCAACAATATTTCAGCAAATCTATGGAACAGTCTTCCATTCAGCCTACGACATTCATCGTCACTGAACATTTTTAAGAAAGCTCTTGAGGATCACATGCAACATAAAACACAACTTTGGTACCTTTCAGCATGCGCTTACTGAAACAAATCATCAAAACTGCCAATTCAACCTTTAAAGTTGAAAAAAAACACAATTAGAAAAAGCGTGTTAAATTGGAGTTAAACGATTCACTAATTTTCTTCTAGCACTGGCGGAAAAAAGGGGTTGCAACTGCTATGCTGTGCTGTGCTCATAACACGTGCAGTGAATAGGTTCGAACAGTATGCGTGCCTGTCCGGAGTATGAGTTCATGAGCAGTAGTCTAGTCTTGGCTGTATACACAAACAAGTAAATAATCTACTCGTTACATTGAAAAAAATAACATGTTGTTTGTGATAAGCAGACTCTGACATATGACAAATCTTAATGTCTTGTTTATTCACACCGATATGTCTGCCTGCCTGTCTGCTAATGACAATATGCAATGTACAACTTCAATCATTGACCACATGCAATTTGAAATTAACACCTATCAGGCTTACAATCCATAAACAAAAAGAGACGGCTAAGCATATTGGCAAATAAACCAGTGGCCACTGAAAAAGGCTTCGTAACACTTGAGTACACTGCCGCCGGCACTGACTGTGCTCGGTATCGCGGCTGCTTCATTTCGAGAGAGGTAAACCCAAGTACAAAATATTGCACATTTGATTTGTGATTATACGCTTAAATTTTGTTTATTTGGTTTTTATAAATCAGCATGGCATTTATGTATCATGAATAAGTGATAACTGTGTTTTAATTTATGTTTGATTTTATGGTTGCAAGTGACCTCTAAAAGTCATCATTTTAAAGCTTGTTATTTCACATAATGTATCATTGGTTTTATCACTGTGTACAATTTTACTCCTTCCTTTTTTGTGTTTTACCATGCCTTTAATATTTTGCATCACTTATATACTATCTTCCATACAGTATTTTACATGTGGAACTCCTCAGGCTGTTAAGTAAGCAAATAGGGCACCTCTAGAAATCTTGCGTATTATTATTATTAACATTATTTATTAAAAGTCAAGTGAACTTGTGTTGTGGCTCATTTGTCCATTACATGTAATCATGTGTCAGCCGTACTCATCATCTGTTCAAATGGTTCAGGGGAGGGGTGGTAGTTTAGTGGTCAAATCATTCACCCGCCGATTTGACACCCAGCTTTGTCTAGACCAGGTATGATTCCCCACATGGGGACAGTGTGGCGCCCAGTTCTGGTGTTCCCCACCATGATATTGCTGGAATATTGTGAAAAGGTGAAAGTAACAGATAACACCTGAAAATATGGAAATGTGATAAATATTTAAAAAATATTGTATGCAAAATTAAAATGAACTTAAGGGTATAACCTTTATGTCTTCAGTCCTGTGCCGAAGCTGTGGTGCCATCATATATGCCAATTGTCTGGAAACACAGAAATGAAGGCTACAGTTATGATGAAAGGTAGTTTGTGATTATTCATTGTTGTGAGTGCAATACTTAAATATATATCCCCAGCCACGGAGGACTCAGTCGATTTTGGTGACATAATTTTCATAGTCAGCAAATCAAACTGCATGTGAAGAGCGTCAGCAAGAAATCTCGAGAATGGTTCACTGGATCTTCTTCATAGACTTCCCTTGAATGTTTTTTAGTGAGCAATTTCTCTACTGTTTTTGCATATTTCGTACACTATGACATTCATGACGAGGTGAAAGTGAGTCTTGAAAATATTTGTGTGTTTGAACAACTATGGAGCAAAATATCAAGAGAGGTTGACTGGTCATGTTTTCATTGACAGTTGACTTATTCTTTATCAATGACCAACACTTTCAGTACTTTTTAAGTTTGATTTGATAATTTGCAGCCGCTAATTATGTCACCTTAGTAAAGATGCTTGTTCTAGATGTGTGTATTTTTAGGGACTTAAGATTGTATACATTTAAACTGCTATCACAGGTAATTTCAATTATATGGCATATTTTAGAGTAAGATTGTGGTTTTGGTTTTCCAAGTTATTTGATAAATATTTAATAAAACCCTAAACCTATTTTTAGTAGATAATTTCTCTATCAGCACAAATTTTCTGCAACTGCTATAGCAAAGTTAATATTTTGTGACATAAACATGAAAATAGTAACACTATCAATTTTTCAGAAAATGGCAGCTACTGAGGCGAGGCCGTTATGTTGAGTTTAACCTGATCTACGATCGTGGCACCAAGTTTGGCCTGTACACACCTGGCGCCAGATTCGAGAGCATACTGATGTCTCTGCCACTGAATGCTGTGAGTTCTCTTTTAATGTGTGGTACTTTTGTTTAGTTTGACATATTTGGAAGCCTGTCAAGAACAATAATTAGGTAATGTCTAGCTTAGAACAAACCCTATGTAAAACTGAATGCTAACATTTGATCTGAATTTGACAGCAATAGTTTTTTGACACTGACAATCAAACTATGCCTGGGTTCAAATCCCGGAGTTGCCCTAATAATGTTTCAAGGTTTGTCATGCTCATGAGTGTCACAATATGGTAATCATCACTTTAAGTTCTTCAACATCAACTCAGGCATGAGAATTTTCCACATAACTTGAGCGTGAGATTTACAGGATTTACGTATCAATTTGAGTCATTTTTTTAGATTATCGTAAATCAGCATTAACAGTTTTAATAGGGGCCGATGGCACTTGTTATACCATTGAAAAAAGTAGGGAATATTGGATTCACAAGATAGATAAAATGCACATGATGAAGTCAGTGAGGAAAGAGATGATAAAGAGACATTTAGGGGAAATGGGACAATTTATTCCTCTCCTTTGGAAATGTTTCATCTGTAGGGATATATATTACTTTTTTCTCATATGCTTTGGCACTGTGTAGAGGTATGCTCACAAAATGGAACATCCCCTACTTTTTATAATGGTATATTATTTTCCTCCAAAATTTAAATCATCTGTTCTCATGCATACTGATGCATAATGTCACTGAAATATTGTTGAAAGCATCATTTAAACCAAACTCACTCATTGGTGGTCATGACATCGGTCACTGGAATGTCTGGTCCAGGCATGATCGTTTACAGTATAGGTGAAGTCATATATCTAGAATATAACGTAATTTGCAATAAGCAACATCCAAACCGAACCAAAACCACCCATTCACTTGCCCTCTCACTCACTCACACACTCACTCACTTATTCACTCTCTTCTGACTCTCTCTCACTCTCACTCACTCTTACTCTCTCATTCACTCACTTTCACTCTCACCACTCTCACTCTTTGTCTCTTACTCACTCACTCTTGTGTTTCAGCGATGGGAATATTGTCATACCCCGACTCCAGGGTCCCGAGAACAACAGCTGATGGACGTTCTCAAGAACCCCCGTGACTGGGTTTGATCACAAACACTTGTTGTAAACATTCATTGACATGGAGAGGTCAAGGCCATGATTTGACCCTACTATCGATGAATGGATGAACGTCAAGACACATTTGTCATAATATTCATCAATATTTGAACATTTATTTATGTAAGTCTAGCAACTCAGTCAAACCAAGAACACTTACTGATCTGACCAAAAAAACAGATTGATTTTGATATAAGACAATATGAATCATAGAAAACTGTGTTTCATTTCACTTGCATGTGTATCATATTATTTACATCTGTAACTATTCATCAGTAAATTAATTAAAATATATATGAAACAAAATACATAGTTTTTCTGATCCAGTAAGGGATCATAAACTTTAGGCTGGGGTCAGCATTATTATTTGTTTTTTCAAGAATCTATTGGACGCAAAATCCAGTGTCATGTATGTGCAGCTACAGAGTGCATGTGCTTTGATGCAGAAAGTATGTATGAATGGTGTTCTGCTATTTTTGATACGAGTTTTACAGTTATTTTCTATACCTAATCATTTTAAAAGCTGAATACACAGACAAAAGATGCTTAGTGTTAGCACTTGTCATTTGAGTTGAGTTGTTCACTGATGGTGTTTTTGAAATTAATTTCTAGAATGAAAAGTTCTCATATATCAGAATGATACCTATCAAAATCATAATAACATCAATGTAAATATTTTTCATATACTACTCAAAAGATTTAAAGGAAACCTAATGAAATGCACCAGCCATGACAGATCAATATACTGAGGGGAAAAAATTAGGGATCACATGCAAGCACAAGTGTTGTCTTATTTTTTTCAGGTTTCTTCACAAACTGTTTGATACAAAGCTTGTTAAGAACATAGGCAGATCCAGGGAGGGGTTGTAGGGGGTGCCACCCCAGCCCATCCCCCCTTGTCCTGAAATTTTGTAAAATAACCATTGAAACTCAAGTGAAAATGAAATGTGCACCCTTTTTCTCAATAGTGTGCATCAGCCCAACCCTCTCAAAAAGATGTATCCGACCCAGAAGAAACCTTGTGGATAGGGATGCTTGTCCTTTCATGTGATCCCTTATTTTTTCCCTCAGTTGAGTTACTGAGTCTACAGCTTATCACAAGCCAAAGATACTTTCATGGGATAAAGATTATTAAGATACCAGGTATGTTTTATCAAGACCTCTGTTTATCCCTCTTAGGCCTTTGATAATATATCTCAAAGCTATTTACATTTCAGGCCGACACTCGTTTTTATCAAGTTTAAGGTTTCACCTCTTAAGTAAGTTAAGAAATTAAATGTAATTTAAATTAATGTAAAACTGGTCTAGTAGGAGGTCATGTCAGGTAATCTTTGAGACTGACCAATCAGAACACAGCTTATCAAATCAAGAAAGTGGAAATTCGCTCATACCTTTTGAAGTTTTACCGTTGCGAAGGTTTGTACCCGAATGATTCTGAATGCTATTTTCAATTGCTTACGGGTAATACACATGGAGCTCGCCACAACGGTGAAAAAATGCTGGAATTAGCGTTTTGGGCAATATTTTCATTTGTTGAGCAATCATTGTTAGTGACTGGTGTATTTTGTAAGTCCCACTGAACCCTAAAAATTAGCCGATGCCTGATTGGTTAAATCCATTTAGCCGTCTTGCATTTGATTGGACAGTTATAGGTCACTCAAAGGTTACCTGACATGACCTCCTACTAGGTTTTTATAGACCAAGTGTAGGAGTACATGTATATTGAATAACACTGGGGCTAAGTTCACTTAAAGTGACTATTTTGTTACTACTTTAAAAATAGTGTATTTACACTTTAATAAAGACTTCAGCATTTAGAAAAAATATGCAAAGGAGTGCTTTAAAAACCTTACACAGCATGTAACAGTTTTCAAAGGATGAAGATGTAGTGCATAAAGTTAGTAATAAATAGGTAGTTATTTACTATTGTTCTATTTACTATTTTCAAAGCTTCTACTTTCTTAAAATAGGACACAGAAAGCAGAGACTGTCATAGAAATATTTGGTATCAGCATCAGAGAATGAACAGACTTATAGATTAGTCCTGAAGTTGTCAGGGTGTTTAATATGCTGATTTTGTTATGTCGTTTATGTTCATTTTATTACAACTGCAAACTGCAGATTATATTTTCCTTAAAATCAAATTTTGTTCAAGTTATATGATACAAGTGGTCTGATATCTAGCCTTGCGTGAAGACTTCTGTATGCATCTCATACATTGACCTTGTTTTGTGCATAGGGTCCCATAGGGTCCTTTTTTATATTAGTTTTGATGTAATCAAGATATTAATATATTCATTATATTTGAATATTCACATGTGTATATATTGATTTAGTTTGAATGCACTGTGAAGGTGAACACTAATATAGAGTATGCATTACATCTATCAAGATTGTTGTATTAGTGTACAAGGATTTAATAAAGGGTTTTACCTGACAATAAGTGTTTGTCATTTCTTCATCAGGTGCGGTGGGGTCGCCTAGTGGTTAAAGCATTCGCTTGTCACGCCGAAGACCCGGGTTCGATTCTCCACATGGGTATAATGTGTGAAGCCCACTTTCTGGTGTCCCCTGCTATGATATTGCTGGAATATTGCTAAAAAGTGGCGTAAAACTAAACTCACTCACTCACTCACTCATTTTTTCATCAGAGTGAACAGCCAATGACGATATTATTCCAGTGTTTCAGAATTTGCCAGATGATATCAGAGACTGACTAGATTATCTATCCATTATCTAACCACTTTCCCATGTGTGCAGTGCCCAATAGAGTGACCTCCCTTGTGTGATGTGAAATGAGAGTAACCTCCCTTTCATAAAAGGGGATTGATTGGTACCCTGACCATCTTCTTAAGGGCCAGGCAGTGGGATGCTATTTCAGTATTCATAGCCCTTGCAAACAACTATTGCAATACTTATTGCATATTGCAATGGTTTCTGTTCTCATTAGAATTGTCTCATTTGAAATCATTTCCCAAAATGAATGTATTAGTTTATATGAAATGGGAACAGGTTGAAATAGTTTCACTCTCTTTTACTGACTGACAAGAAAATTAAAACAGTTAAACCCTAAACTCAAAGAAGTTGCAAGTCTGCAACCAAGCTTGAAAAAATACAAATCAACATATATATTTAATGCATATCGTATTATATCTCAACCTCATTATGATAGGCACTAGGGACAGTCCATAATATATGGCCAAATTTCTGAATCCTTATATTGTACATGTATACATACAAAACTGATGACCGTCCCTTAGCAAGGAAATCTCATTTAAAATGAAACCAGCCACTGTCTTTTCAGTTGAGTTGGTTTTACATTACATTGGCATTATTCCAGCCTGATAGTGACGAGATCACGTTTGAATCCATTACCGTTTTAAGTCCATGGTGTTAAATATCTTTGTTGTAAAAACATATATTTTCATTTCACCACCATTTAAAAACAGATGCCATAGCATGGAATACAAAAGCAAGAATTCGTTATTCTCCCAATGAAATTACAATTTGTGGTATAGGTCAACTTCCCTCAGGTTATTTACGATCAAGATGCCCGCTCCCACGGGAAAACAGACCTTTCTGATTTCTCGGAACATAATGGGACTTCTTTTCCGTTGAAAAAGCCACACAGTCAAGCAAAATCTGCTTGATGGTGAACACCTCATTGCAGGAGACACACATGGGAGGTCCATCACCCTCCGTTTTCAACAGATAGTCATGAGTGAAACGGCTGTGGCCAATACGACATCGTCGTAAAACTACTTCATCACGTCTTGATTGACAACCCAAGTAGGTATAACCATCTGTTGGCTTCAGTTCATGAAGTTTATTTCTTCCTACCTATGTATCCCGCCTTTCTTGCTTGAGTTTACGAGTGTAACTTTGGATAGCGGATGTGACGTCACTGTACGGGATCCTGTTAGCTATTCTCGAAATCTTCGTAGCCTTACGAACCTCTTAAGCCTAAGCCCATTGTGAACACACTGGCTACGGTCAAAGTTAAGAATTCTTAGGGCTACGAACGTTTCGAGAATAAGGGAACTGTAGTGTAGATAAGGGCTTGCCAAGAGCAACCTATGTTGTACCTGCCATGCCGACGTGACCTGGTAGCCATCAGAGGGCGATGTCATACTGTCCAGTAGAAAGATCGTTGTAAAGTTCTACAATGTCCAGGATTATAGGGTGTCATGAAGTAACTTTCTGAAGTGATTTAAGGCAATATAACGAATTTGTTAAAACGATGAAGTTTTTCGAGTGTGTCTGGTGGTGAATATAGGTCAAAGCTGTAAAGATAGCTGTGGTCGCAACAGTGAAGATGGAACTGTCTGGGATTCTAGAGGAGGCAGTCTTGGATCCAATGACTGTAGCACAGGCAACTTGGCCAGCATCCTTGGATCCATCTGTGATAAGGGATCTCTGAGTGTTATACTTGGAAAGTAACTGGTTATGCTCATGTTGGAACGCCAGGGTGTTTTTTTTCTGACTTGTTTGAGCTTGGCGATCTGTGACTTCACCATCTCCCAGGGTGGCGAAGACAGAAGCCGTTAGGGTGCTATGATATCGTGATCAATTTTTGCTGCACATTTGTGTGGTTGAACGCTGATGCCAAGTAGTGGGACCAGACGGGGCACTTTAAAAAAAGGAGGTTTTCATGTAGAGAGTTGAAAACACAGTTGTATGCTGGATTGGACGCATTTGAGCGCAATTTAGTGATATATTGCAGTACAAGTTTAATGTGGCGTTGTTGAAGGGAGGATTCGTTAGCCTCCGTATATAGAGTGTCTACCGGAGAGGTCCTAAAGGCACCGAGACAGAGCCTAAGGCCTTGGTGGCGGATAGAATTCAATTTTTGTAGATTGCTTTTGCAGGCTCCACCATAGACAATGGAACCATAATTCAGCAAACCAATGATATGTACAGGTGAAGGGGGATAGTCTGATCACCTCCCCATTCTGTACTTGAAACGACTTTCAGTAACTCGAGGACCTTCAAGCACTTTATATTCAAATATTTTAAGTGTGGCAAGAATATCAGGTGGCGATCAAATATAATTCCCAGGAATTGTACCTCTTCCACCACCTTGCTAGGCGTACCATTTAAAGGTAGGTCTGGTTTCTTGTGCGGTTTGTATTTACGGCCAAAGTGAAAACAGTTTGTTTTGGATTTTGAAAACTTAAAGCCATTTTCATTTGCCCATTTTCGGATTTTGTTAAGGCCGAGTTGTAGCTGCCCTTCTATTGCATGCATATTTTTACCACGGCATGAAATATTGAAATCATCCACGAAGAGGGACCCATCAACACAAATTATTTAAAGCTTGTAAGGCTGTTAATTTTGATGCTGAAAAGGGTGACAGACACGATGCTGCCTTGAGGGGCGCCCTGGTCTTGTTGGAAATAGCCAGACAATGTGGAACCCACCCCTACTAGACACTGTCTGTTTAAAACTGGGATATGAAATGAGGTTATCTGCCCTTCAATCCAAATCCATGTAAATCTTTTAAGATACCATGTTTCCACGTTCTATCACATGCTTTTCCCAAGTCAAAAAAGAGAGAGATATAGCATGTTGTGTGTTGACAATGGAATTTTTATAAATGATTCCAGATGCACTTTGATTTTCAGTGGTACTTTTGGAAACCACATTGGAGGTCACTAAGGAAGTTTTTGGTCTCCAGGTACCAGATTAATCGATTGTTGACTATGCGTTCAATGGTTTTACGAATACAAATAGTTGTTGATATAGGCCGGTAGTTTGAGGGATCAGTATGATCCCGGCCAGGCTTTGGTATTGCTATGATGATTGCATTGTGCCACGAGGGAGGAAAGTTTCCGGTTGTCCAAATGTCATCGAATGTATTTAGTGGGGTTTCCAAACTTGAATCAGGGATGTGTTTGAGAAGCTGATAATGAATATCATCAGCTCCTGCCGCAGTGATCGTGAATCTCTTTACGGCTGTGACAGACTACTGAGAGAGTTCGTGGATAATTAATTCCTCAGTCATGTCAGACAAGCATCGAGCTCTGTCACGTACAATGTCTCTACACGTGTTTAGTGCTTTGCGCGCTGAGACAGCAACCTTTTACATTGACAAACTCTTGTGGTTTCAGTAGATTCGGGGATTGCTGTTTTCGAGCACATTCTATGAGGTGAGAACCAGATAGGGCTTTTGTGACGTTTGCAGCCTGCGATATCCAGCGATACCCTTGGATACTGCAAATGGATTCAATTGCAAAGGTTGCTTGTCACGTGTTTCAATGATTAGAAAGCGTGGGGAGTAATCGGGTTGTGTGGGCGTACTCTCGTCCGACGAGAAGTTGTCCGAATCGATATGTCGTCGTTTGGAACCGGGTGATGGGTAGCCATGTCCTCTCCCCACCCGCCATGGAGTGTCAACATGGACTATCTTACACTGCAACGGATCTCCAAGCTGCAAAGACCGAGGGTGATGGGGTGTTATGCTCCAGCGAATTTGACATGAAATGCTGCAGCTGTCTACCAGATTAAAAGTCAGGATGGTTCGGTCCATGACAATTAATTGGAAACAGCAGAGGTCAGCATCACCAGATTGGTCCATGAGCCACCACCTTCTGTAGATGGGCCTGCGCAGCTGGTTGGTCATGGCACAATTCAGTCAGCATTTAGAACATGTCAAAAGCGTTATGAAATGCCAAATTTTGTATAAACATTCCATGCACAGGGCAAGTCGTGGCCAGCCGATTGGTAGAATCGGACCTATTCTACCACCCGTCAAGGCATAGTTAGGGTCAAAGGTGTGTGTTAGATTAGTGAACACCATTGCCGGTTTCGTCATCCTCAAGCACCAGACTACCTTCCTCTGCCAACACAGGCAAAGGGATTGCCCAATTTGGTTGCCTCTTACAACCAGCAGTGGGTTGCTGTGGACTTATTCGACCCCGGGTCCACTCGGGTGAAGAGCCATTGGCGTTACCCAGCAACCGCCACGAGGACGTTGCTATTCAGGGGCGCCCGAGTGACTTTTGAAGCAAGGTAAATCCAAACATTCAGCTTGAGAGTCAAGTCCTGCCTTTCCATGCAATCGTTCATGTATTTAACAAATTATATACGGGAATGCAGCAATTTAAGGAATCAAATATATATTTTCTTCACTTTAAATATTTTCAGGTTGTCAGTTGCCCAAAAATTTAGAATTCAACTTGTACTAATTTTCTATGATCCAAAGAGAAAAGATTACATTCAATAAATCTAAGTACAACGAATTTCAATCAAACAAACGCCCCTTTTATACACATGATCGATCATATGTGCTCTGCTCACTATGGAATTGGTTCACGCCGATTTTTCGGAAGGGAGGTAACTCTTGAAAGACTGAAGAAACTGGCGGTAGGGGAGAGGTCGCATGAAAGTTGTGTTCGCCTGTCCAAGTACGATCATTTATTTCATTGTTTTGCTGCACTCTTTCAATTTCTTGTCAAATCTAGTTAATTTTTATTCATTTCTAGTCAATTTCTAGTAGCAGTCGTTCTAAAGCAGGCACCTTTGGCTGCGGCGTATAACAACTGCCATGACTGTGATGAAGATGCCTACAAAATGTCTTTATGAAAACCATATCGTTAAATTGATGCTCTTTTTTGTTTGTGACAGTATGTTTACTTCATTTATTACAGATGATGATCACCTGCTTTATGCCAGGATATCAGTCATCTCGAAGAGCTGAAAGAAAGGCTGCTCGTATATTTCCTCTGCACTCCTTCTCCAGTTACATTCCGATTTGACATAAATTTTGCAAAATTCGTTTATCAATTTTACCCTGATGTGAAAGATATTCTGAAAAACACTTTTTAAGATACTGGATTGAGAGAGCGAGTTTCGGTTCACGCAGCACTCAGCAATATTCCAGCTATATGGGGGCGGTCTGTCAATAATCGAGTCTGGACCAGACAATCCAGTGATCAACATCATTAGCATCGATCTGCGCGATTGGGAAGCGATGGGAAGTATCTCCACCGCTTCATTTTCTCGTCGTTTTCGTAACTAGACGGCCTGATTCAGCATCTCATGCTGTAATAACACACTCCTACTCCTTTCCTCGAATTTTTCGTTTTAAATAATTTAAATAAAAATGCCCGCTTTAATGGTATGTACAACGTACCGTTAGAGCAGTCCAGTCCTCAGCGCGGTAGTTGCAAAGCCACTGCTACCGATATATCGCTGGGGGTCAGCTTCGTGTATGATTTGCTTTGCGTTTGGTGTTGTTTTGCGCCACACCCAGCAATATTCCAGCTATGTGGTACCTGTCTTTTCATAATCGAGTCTGGACCAGACAATCCGGTGATCAACATCATGAGCATCAATCGCAATTACTTTTTATTTGCAGCCTGCGATGACATGTGTCAACCAAGTCAGGGAGCCTGACCACCCGATCCCGTTAGTCGCGTCTTACGACAAGCATGGGTCACTAAAGATCAGTTCTAACCCGGATCTTCAAGAGTTCTAGATGTATGGTGTAGTCCTAACACGAAGGATGCCTTATACGAACCATATGCTCAAGCAGGGATTCGAACTCACTGGGAACGAACGAGTGAGTTTAGGTTTACGCCGCTTTCAGCAATAATCTAGCAATAATTATCACGACACCAGAAATGGACCGTACACATTGTACCCATGTGCAGAATCGAACCTGGGTCTGACGAGCGAACGCTTTAACCACTAGGCTACCCCCATCGTTTCTGATATTTGCACGTCAGCGACAGGCTACGGCTTTCAAAGCTACCCTGCATCAAATGAATTAACTCGTGGTATGTGCACAGGTTTTGCCCGGAAAGTGTCGAAGTTAACCGAAGTATGGCCGACATATTGTCACATGTCAGTTTTTTAGTCTCCTATACTAATGACTCGAAGGAAGAAGACATAAACAGTTAATGAGGAATCTGCAAGTTTTCACTGATATGCAATCAAATTTATAATGTTTAACTGTCCGTCGATCAAAGACGAGCATTCAAATACCACAGACGATCAAAACCAATATGGCGACGGTTGATATCGCCAAGTTTGATAACTCTGTTTCTTCTACGATAAAAGTATCACTATTATCGCCACCGTTTATTTTCTAATCATGCTCCGAGTTTTTTCCCTTCTCCGTCGGCCTTTGTAGTGTAGATAGCGAAGGTTGGAGGGCGGTGTTGCCTTTCTGACGGCTTCTGACGGAAGTGCTGGAGAGATAACCCTCGCGCATTCGGCTGACACTTGCCATACATTATATCTCAAAGAGAAACGGACGTGAAGCTTGGTGTACTTTGCAAGAGAAAGTGGGTGTAGATTCGAGACGCAGATCTCGTTTTCCCTCGTATCTTTGACCCATGGGCGAGAGCCTGGACGATCAAGAAGAATCATATCTACCTTTTATCACGTGACTTTGGCCCATGGAGACGAGTCTTGACAGCCAAGGAACATCTTTTATAATTCCAATTTAATTAATGCTTTAGTATTGTAACTGTTGTAACTGAAATATTTTATATAAAAAATGTAAGATAACGATGACACCTGTACTTGTTACATCACATACGCACTAAGATGACCGTAACTTTCAAACTTAACGTAGAGTTACGACAGTCGTAAGATTTGTTTGAACACGCGGTACACATGATTATACCGGTTACCTGCCTGTCATATTAATCAGGTCACGTGATTCATCTTTTATTGAAAATATAAGTACAGTCAATTTTCTTCTTGATGAAGAATAAATACCTTTTGATAGGGGGGACACACACACATACGCGCACGCAGGCAATCACACTCTCCTGGAATTAGCTTTATTTGCGCATCCCAAGAAACGTTCCTTCCGGTATCCGGTGTAATGCTCTGGACTGCGCATGCAGTCGCTGTGCATGGGTTTCATGAGTGACATGAGCTCATTCGTAACTACTCGTGTCATTCCGCCAAGCCGGATGGCGTCTCGTACCCCTCTTGTGGTCATGTTTACGACTGGGTCCTGTCTAAGCGCAAACGGCCATGAAGATGAAAATAGTCTTGTACTATTATCAACGAAAGCTAACTTTGAATTTCCAAGCATGGCTCTTAGAATATCTACATCCCGTGGGCAAAACAGCAATACGGTCATTCCCTTTGCAAATATGTTTCAGTGTTGAAAGTTGTTCATCTTGTAGCTCAAAGTTTATGTTTAAATTGTGCTTTGTATAATGTAGCGAAGTTTCAAAGTTCAACGGTTCCGCCATTTTCATGTTTTGAAATGCGTTTTACAATGATCTGATTGGTTTGCCACGATTCTTGGCAATGATGTCGCACGAGAGGGGTACGAGTCTCGGAAAGAGAGAAAGTCACGGAAAGAGGCGAGTAGTTACGAATGACATGAGCTGCGAAGTGTGCGGTGTTGTGATTTGGTTTGGTGGTTTGGCAGTTGTTTTATGCCGCACTCAGCACAATTCCAGCTATGACACGGCGGGCTATAAATAATCAAGTCTGAACCGGTCAGTCAAGTGATCAACTGCATCTTTCTACGCACACGATGACATGTGTCGACCAGGTCAGTGAGCCCAACCACCCGATCCTGTTAACTGTCTCTTACGACAAGCATTGGCTGCTGAAGATCAATTCTGAATCTTTACGGAACCTTTACGGTATGAGTCTTCGTTGCCAAGGGATTTTACGAGCAGCATGGCCTGGAACAGATTCTAGTTTCATGCATTTTTTTCAAAAAAACACAACTATTAGGTTTCAGTGAAATAAGTTTCTCTGAGATTTTGATTTATACTTCCGTCACAAATGACTCTTTGGTTTCACAGAGAAACACAATCATGATCATGATCATTTTTCTTTTCTTTTCTTTTCTTTTCTTGTCTTTTCATTATTTCTTTTCAATTTCGGGGTCAAAGATAAATACAAACATACAAATATTGATATGCAAATCTAGACTACCGCTAGGCAAGATTAAGGCACACCTAGTGTCTACCACCCAAAGCCTATATAACGTGACAGAAGGCTAGGCCCAGCTAAGGTTCCCCTTATGATTCGTTTACCTGTTAACACAGAAAATACGATAACTTACCCAAAACTCTCGTAAGCTTATGATCTCGGAACATTTCTCGTAGCATTCGTACTTCCTATACTGTAACATTCACTTACGATAGTCGTTGCGCTACGAGAGCTGTGTGAAACGGGCTCTGGTAAGTACACGCTCGTTAAAATGTTATTAATCTATGCGGTCTTCACGAACATTGGACGTCCAGCCATATCAGGTTCGTTTCTGGCATTAATAACGAACGGAGTCTGTTACCTAATAATCAGATATTCTGTCACGTCTCATTTCATCAAAGAAACAAGGTTTACGATATTCGTAAGCCGAGAACCGAAAACCTCGGGTGGCCTAACCCTAGGCTACTACCGTGGCAATTAGCTGAAGACTCTATGCTTCAACTTTGGGTCTTTGGTGACCAGTGAATGGAACTGGGAAATAATAGCTCTCTTCAAGACAAACTCCGAAACTTCCTTCGCTCAAGTGTTCTATTTTTAACTTCATTCAGCCGTGGCGTCGTTTTGTGTGGGCGATTTAGGTACAAGACAAGGTGAGTTTCACTTTATTCTTAAGTGAGCTGGATAACGTTTGTACGCGACTTCATTCGCGGACCTGGCGTGGGTAATGAATGGATGAAACGCCGTCGAAACGCCGTTAATGAATGGATGAAACGACGTCAAAATGACGTTAATGAATGGATGAAACGACGTCAAAATGACGTTAATGGGAGTATGAAGTGCGATCGAAAGGTGGTTAATAAATAAAATGAAACACGGTCAGACCCATCGTTAAGGATTATTCACCCATTTATTACCGCTGGTTCTGTATATTAAGCAATTTAGCTGTTGATTAGGTTGATAATGCCAGAGTGATGAATGAATGCGTAGGACGCCGTAGATTGTCTCTAATTCACTACCCGCGCCCTCGTGGCGGGTACAACATAAAGAAGTGCGTGCGTTCGAGCGTGAGTGCGTGTGCGTTCCGTACAAACCAGTAATATCCAGTAATTGTTTGCCATTTCAGTGAATGCGTCCCATCAGCATCTTTCTGACTGAATTATGTGCAGAGTAGCGTCCCTTGGTAATCCACTATCAATCTTCAAAAGCACCAAGTAATCATAAATTTCACTGAGGTGGAAAACGTCTCAGACCCGCATTGTTCTTTTCTTATGCACGCTGTTTAATAACCGACATACTCTTCATCATGGCGTAGAGAAGCATAATTTCCAAATAGCAAGTCGTGACAGTGGGTGACTTTAGTTTTACGTCGCAACCAACAATATTCCAGCAATACGACCTTTGCAAGTCGTAGTAATGCTCTTTTAGTAGATCACCCCTCTGTAAAGTGAGCTTATATTATGGTCTTTTTGTACATTACGTATACATCCCCTCAGAAAGCTCAGGAGCAGTGAGTGAGAGGATGAGTTCAGTTTTACGCCGCACTCAACAATAATCCCTCAGGAACAGTAGTAGTAGTAGTAGCAGCAGCAGCAGCAGTAGTAGTAGTAGCAGCAGCAGCAGCAGCAGCAGCAGCAGCAGCAGTAGTAGTAGTAATAGTAGTAGTAGTAGTAGTAGTAGTAGCCTGGTGACTAAAGAGTTCTCCAAATACCCGGGTTCGATTCCCCACTTCGGTATATGTTAGAAGCACATTACTGGTGTTCTTCGCTGTGATGTTGCTTGACCACTGCTAAAGGCGGCATACAATTATACTCACCATAGCAATGCAGCCATCGAAAAACAAAATATAACTCAGCCACATTAAGGAAGGAATGTCTGTTACCGATTAAATAGCTATTATGTAATAATACCCAGTGAAAAAAGAACTCTGCAATGAAATACCACTACAAATCTCTTGATAACCCAAACGCACTTGTTGGTATATATTAACTGTTCAGAGCATTAACTGCCGTCAGCCAAGCTACATGAAACGCCTAAATGATGGCGTTTCTTTGCATTTCGACTGTCAAAGGTCTTAAGATCTTGAGGCCCTTTTTATTCACACCTTTAAAAGCAAATGTCCCAGTAATCTCTTACCCGTTGAACAGATAGTTGTATTGTTATATCACAGACATTTTCAGTTAATTGTTTCGTCTTGATTCTCAAATGCTCCCAATTTCCTGGCAGCGTTCTTCCGAACCCCGAATTCGGCAGGCATTCCTGTCGCTGCCTATTCAATTAGGTTCAAATGCTGCCGGAAGCATGCGACATACCTCCTTAAAACATCAAAGTAACCACGTTTCCTTTTTGACAAAACTACTGTCTGAGATTTTGACGTGTAGCAGACGCTGAAAGCTGTGACGTTTTTAGCAGGCAAAAAGAGGAAGGCTTAATTCACTTAGCATGTAGCTTAAACAGAGCACGCGCTAATGTTATAGGCATTTAAAAGCCATGCGCTAAGAAGCATTTCTCACAAACAAAGCGTCGCTTTTATATGATTACATCTTACGCATACAAGAAACCATTAGGTGTGTTACAACCGTATTATTTGTCTTGTGAGTTTCACCCGACCCTTTGTACATCGTTGCGATATTTATCAAGTGAGAACAGCGTATGTCTTTCCACTGTAGCCAAGTAGTATTTGTGTCTGTAATTTGAGCGAAGGGAGATGCCTCGATCATGGCGATTACTGTAGGGGTAAGACTGTTTCGCTGGTTTGTTCGGAACAAGCGATAATCTCGCAGAAAGCGGCCCGTGGCGAAAATCTGAAATTCTAACTGATATTGTTTGTTTTAGGATATCTTTAGTCTCAGAGATGGTTCAAATGTGTGTTTTTATTATACTGATGTAAACACATCGAGTTTAAGTGCAATCTCTATGTGATGCATCAAGTATACACATTTGCAATAAGGTATGGTAGACTGTCCGCTCAGTAACAAGACCTTTATTGCAGGCTATGTGTCGTTGCACAAATTACACTCGTCAAAGAAGCAACCAATCGGGGAATATTCTGGGTGAGTGAGTGACTTTACTTTTACGCCGCACACAATACTATTTCAGTTATATGGCGGCGGTCTGTGAATAATCGGGTCATCCTCTATTAAATTAACCCTGTTTACGTGTCTATTTTCTATATCAACGTCGGACCTGATCTGCAGATGGATATGTGCGATATCAAATATCTGGACATTCATTCCACCCGTTCGGTAAATCTGTCAGTTCGTTATAAGCATGTTCGATGCTTATAAAAGCAGTTCATGGTCACATTTTCTCAGTCAACGTGGGAACGGATCTTTTCTACAGATGGTTATGTTCGACATTAAAAATGCGGACATTAATTCCACCTGTTCGGTAAATCTGCCAGTTCGTTATAAGCATGTTCGATGCTTATAAAAGCAGTTCATGGTCACATTTTCTCAGTCAACGTGGGAACGGATCTTTTCTACGGATGGGTATGTTCGACATTAAAAATGTGGACATTCATTCCACCAGTTCGAGTAATCCGTTGTAGAAGGTCCGCATAATTAGCATCTCGCAGCCGTTACTGGAGTTCAACCCTAACAAAAACCTCGCTATCGCGAAACCTTCAGTTTACACAGGCAAACAGCAACCGTGACCTTTTCACGCAATCTAAAACTGCTCACACAAAAATAACCAAAGGAGTCTTTTGAATTGAAATTGATAGCAGGTGGACTGGTTTAGTTTACAGGCTGAGTATATTCAGTCCAGTCTTCACGCTGGGTAAGTAAATACACATGGGGAAGGTGCCATTACTTTGGTTTGCCCTTCAAGATTCAGCCTTACGATTTAGGTTGGCTCTTCGCATACGTAATATTTATATACTGCGGCGGACTGCGACCTGATGCAATGCCCACGAATAATATACTGTAGATCTATAATACGCCAGGGGTTTCCAGCGTAAATTGGTTTTATACATTGTTCTTTGGGGAAACGAACTCGTTTGCACTGTCGTGAGAACGCATTACCCTCGGGGCTACTCAGCTGCCAAAGTTTACCCAGGTTATTTTCGATGTATTACGTTATTCAAGAGTTATTAGGGGCGGTGGGGTAACCTAGTGGATAAAGCGTTCGCTCGTCACGCCGAAGTCCCGGGTTCAATTCCCCACATGGGTACCATGTGTGAAGCCCATTTTCTGGTGTCCCCCGCCGTGATATCGCTGGAATATTGCTAAAAGCGACGTAAAACTAAACTGACTGACTCACTCAAGAGTTATCAACTCAAATTAACCCATCCAACCACCCCACCACCCTCCTCCTCTACTACTGCGACGACGACGACTACTACTACTGCTGCTACTGCTACCGCTCCTAAAGGTGCCACATAACTATAACATACAAACTAACCTTCACAGCTAAACTCCCCATCAAGGAATCGTTGAGACGATTTACTTTTCAAGATCCACTAATTGCGCGTTAGGTTTTTGATTTAGTGCATACACAACTTTGTATAAATTGTAATGACACAAAATAGATTCTGCTTGGGTTGTTGGGTAAATTACAGGTTAATGCGTCAGCACCACGCATCGAAGGGTTAGGTTCTAATGTGAGCCCATGTGAAAAGTCCATTTCTGGGATAGCGCACCCGCGGCATAAAAACACATTCACTTACCAACCACAGTCACTCCAGAAAGAGGGTGAAAGATATTTTAAAAAATGAACTCCTTAAAAAAATACTGAAAACTAAATGTAAAAGCCACATCTCTTAAAAAAACGCAATAAAAATGAAACTTTCATGGTCCCACTAATAGTTCCTCCGTTCTAATTTTAGTACAGTTTCGCAGGACGCCATTTTTGAAACCTGTATATGGACTCCCAGGTATGTGAGTATAGGTTATGTCATGAAATGGAATGCATTGCTAGAATTCAATGGTGTGTGACGTGCAAGTACTTTGAAGTATTCGACTTCAAAGTTTGACAAACCAGTAAATATGTGAAGTTTGCTTGTATCTACTTAAGTTCTGACACCCCCAGAGCAATGAAACGGAAAGCTATCATAAGTGCCCCTTTCAAGTTTGTTCCAGCAAGTTAGTTTGTTTTATATTGGAATAAGATCTGCAAGACATTTGAACCACCAGTGATCCATTGCATTTGATCAAGGCATGTGACGTTTGTGTCAAAAGAAAAGTACATGGGGATTTCGGTGCACGAGAGGCTTCCAGTACAACCTCCAGAATCCACTCTACCCGTGAAGATTCCTGTTAGAATTGGTCTTTAGCAAACCATGTTTGTCGCAAGAGGCGACTTACGGGGTCGGGTGGTCAGGGTCGCTGACGTGGTTGACACGTCATCGTATCCCGATTGCGTAGATCAATGTCCATGCCGTTGATCACTTGATTGTCTGGTCCAGATTAGATTATTTACCGTTGGCCACATAAGGCTATAGCAGTTTTGGGACGGGAGAGCGCGCTCCCCTGTGTGAACCAAGTTTCTCCTAAAGTACAGTGAGCAAGTGAGTAAGTGAGTCAGTCAGTTTAGTTTTTTGCAATATTCCAGCAATATAACGGCGGGGAACACCAGAAATGAACCTCACACATCGCACCCATGTGGGGGATAGAACTCAGGCCTTCGGCATGGAAGCTTTGATCACTAGACTACCCTACCACCCTCCTCCTTCAATAGATATTATGAAGAATTCTTTTAATTGTCAACGGGTAGTATGTGATTTTGATGAACATTACGTTGACTAAATGATAAATACGTTGATGACGACGAAGGCATAGTTTAGTTGTTTAAACTTCCTTATTTGGTTTCACAAGACATGACAAACAAGTATACATGAATGAGGTGAGCGGACTTCCAGCTCAACCCCAGGGCCTTTCCTGCGAGCGGCATAATCCTGCTCACGGTCGTCCCTACAAAGACAGGCAGAATGCCGGACTCCACACTAACATCTCACGTCTCATCTATAGATGTGAGCATACATACATATAGTTTTTAACAACAATAGACAGGCAAAGATTCAACAATGGACAGATAGAGAAACAATAGCACTTCCTTCTACAGTTGGTGTGATGACAGACACAGCCAAGGGGGATGACCAATAAAGGCCATAAATGTCATATACAGTAATTAATGGAAGTGACAAAGAGGAACAAGGTAGCTGGCGAAACAATGTACTCTGCGGTAGTGATAAAGATCAGGATTGCAGGATACTAATAATAACTAAATATCATATAGCCTGGCTACATAGTTTTTGGTCTGTAGAAATATTTGGACATGGCTGTCCTGAAATAGACACTATAACATAATTATCAAATTTCAGTTGCAGCTGAATTTCTCAAGCCGGTTGATACAACAGGACGTAAAGTTTTAAAAAGATATTGTTTGGGAACTCTGTTCCCAGTTACTGATGATGTATGTGAAATATTGATTGTAAAGGGCGCTAAACTGAAATCACTCATTAGTTCTGTCAAATGTTTAATCATTAACACGTGGCGATCATCACGCAGTTATTTGTCATCACAAACAACTTTCAATTCTTGAAAGTCCGGCTTGATAAATTCGCTGACATTCACTTTCTACGTGGATCTTTAGTATCGGGAATTGAAAAAGGTAATCGCAGATGAATAATAAATCTATAAAATATATATCATAAGATTCACATTGGTAAAATTGTTTGTTGTTAAACACGTTCCATTTGTACTCTGAGACAGATGGCAAGCAAGCTTCGGGCTTAAGCCGTACGATAAACACCACATGGGGACAGTCCGCTTGGCTCAAAACCGGTCCGATGGACTGCAATCTAATTTGAAAACTAATAAACATATACTACTCAATGAAACACTGATCATAATAAAAACATCAGAGCAACTTTGTGATTTTATCCAGAATATATTTACTATCATTAACATTTTGAAACACTTCATTATTTGATACGAGGGAGGATTGCAAAGAAAGGGACAGCCAGGTGTGCGAGAGGGCAAATACATGTTAATGAATCTAGAATATAACACTTGTGCACGTGCTTCACGAGCACCTCACTGTCCCTTTCTCTGCACTCCTCACTCGTAACAAATTGTGAACTGCGTAACTATTGATAGTTTGTTAAACAACTTTTGTTATTTATAAGACAAAAATTCTGCAAAAGAATCTCAGTTCATCTGGTGTTTTAATTATGATCAGCGTTTCATTTAGCATTACCTGTTTTTCAGTGTTCGATAGGTCCGTTTTTTAGCGAAAAGGATTAAATGTGTGAAGTCAGTTTCTGGTGTCCCTTGGCGTGATGCTGCTGGAATGTTGCTAAAAGTGGCGTAAAACATAACTCACTCACTTATATTATCAGGATCAGTTACTACCACGAGCCTCAGTGAGTGATTGATTGAGTGAGTTTAGTTTTGCGCAGCATCCAGCAATATTCCAGCTACATGGTGGCAGTTTGTAATTAATCGAGTCTGGAACAGACAATCCAGTGATCAACAACAGGAAATTCGATCTGCAGTTGGGGTCGGACCATGTCAAGCAAGTTAGCGAGCCTGACCAACCGATCCCTTTAGTCGCCTCTCACGATAAAGCATGGGTTGTTAAAGACCAATTCTAATATTTAAGAAACGAGTGAATGAGATTAGCTTTAAGCCGCAATCACCAGTATTCCAGCTCTATGGCTTCGGTCCGTAAATGCTCGACTCTGGACCAGACAATCTAGTCATCAAGAGCAGGAGCATTGATCTGCGCAAATGGGAACCGATGACATGTGTCATCTAAGTCAGCGAGCCTGACCACCCGATCCAGTTATACGACAAAGATGGGTTGCTGAAAACCTGTTCTACCCCGGGTCTTCACGAATCTGTTTAAGAAACGAAACAAGTGCATGTGTGTCTCACTATCAATTTTCAAACAGACAGGCTCGAACACGCATCCTAAAACCTATAGTGAGAAATATTCAAGTTTTAAATAGATTTTAAAGACTTTTTTCACAACAATAAAAGTAAACAGTGTGCTTGTTATAAAGTCATGCTTTGCCTCAATAATGTTTGCTTGGCCTCATTAACCTTAACAGAAGAAAATACAAATATACAATTTTCTGATGAATCCAACGTTTTGATTAGATGAGCATCAGGAACGTGTTAATTCTAACAATAACCCAGGGCAGTTTATTTTACTAAAGCACTTCTTAGCTAAACCATATCCAGTACAAATGCTATTTCTGGAGACTCAGTGTCGTGACATCCATGTTATAAACTAGAATTACACAGGGAGTGGTGATTTATATCCTATAGCTGCATTCAATATAAACTAGAGCGAGGGACAGAATTGTTTCAGCACGTGCCGCACGAAGTTAATGCCGTCCACGTTCTCGGATAGACAGCCACAGCTCGAGAAGAACGGATTTTGTGTGCACGCTAATGAGTTATGCGAGAAATGTACACCCACGATAGCAAAATATCGTATATTGCACATTAATAACTTGTGTTTAGGGAAATGTATATTTCTAGCTTTGTAGTGGATGCCGTTTAACATATGGGAACCGGTAGGAAATCAGAAACAGATAAGAAAGGAATGTATCCCTCAAATATTTCTGTAAACATACGGGGTATATGTGTATATTTGATTCAGTATTTGTAAAACAGTCAAATAATACTACATTCCTTCCAGAATCGTGGTTAGGAAAGCGGATATGATTTGTTAGTGAAACGTAAACGGGAATTAGTATTCACAATTTAGTATTTACCTGAAATTCTTCCCGAGAACTTGGTAATCACATGCGTGTACGACCCATGAAGATCCACAGAATTGATCTTCAGTAATCCATGCTTGTCGTAAGAGGCGACTAAGGGAATCGAGTGGTCAGAATCGCTGACTTGTCATACCCCGTTTGGCCTGATAGTTTATTAAATGACCATTGAAATTCTCGTGAAAATGAACTTAATGTTGTTTGTTTGTTATTTGATGCAACACTGAGCTATATTCCAGGTCTATGAATACTTGAGTCAGACAATCCAGTGATCAACATCATGAGCATCAGTCAACATGTTGCAATGACGTCAACCACGTCAGCATGGAATAATGGACTGGATTAGATTAAAACATCCCACGAAAGCCAACAGATACGAGGCGACGATATAAGTTGCTCTTTAATTATATTGGTTGAAAGGTTAAAGGACACCCCATGAATCACCACGGAAAACACATCTTACCCATTCCAGCCACCAACGAAGCTTCAACCAGTTAGTTGCTTTCATGGACAATAGATGCAAAGCCTGCACACGCACCAACGCACGCACCCACGCACGAACGCAAGCACGCACGCACACGTACACACGCAGAGGAGGGAGAGAGAGAAGGGGACACACACACACCTTATTGTGTTCCGTCTAATTGCAAATTTGAGTAAAATGGTACAAGCTAGTTATTTTCCTAGACTCTTGATGCAAAGCCTGCAAAACACAAACACACAAACAAACACACACACACACAGAGAGAGAGAGAGAGAGAAAGAGAGAGAGAGAGAGAGAGAAGGGGGGTGGGAGGGGGTGGGGGAACACACACACAGACATATTGTGTTTCGTTTAGCTCCTTTTAACTCTTATTGGAAATTTGAGCAAAATCTTACTAACTTATGATCAATTGATCCTTCAGTGAGAGGAATATCTTTATCAACAAACCAGGTTCACGAAGAATATTCTCAATCAAAGAATAATAAAATCCTTTTGCGAAAGATTCACCATTTGGCCATAACTCACAGATGAAAGAACACATAATTAAAAACCAGTTAGCAGTGATATTTTATACGAATTACTTCTAAGTGCAAGACTGGATTTAGTTAACTACAGTTTGATTGTACAGTTCAGCAAGAACACACTCAATTGACGCACAGAAACCTTTTGATTGTTTGATTGTCATTAACTGGAAGCTAATTTCAAATACACTTCTAATCAAGTAAATATTTTTTCTGTGAAACCATTTTTATGATATCTGAAGAGTTGTGAGCCCGCCATCATAAACCATAATATCATTTGAATTTGATTAACCGTTAGAGCTTTTATGTTGATCATTTCCTCATTTGATGTTCCGTGTTCGTTTAATTTCTGGGGATAAAGAAAGTGTGTTCTTTGGTAACAGTTTTATAGCTAACCAGAGACCTTAATTTTAGAACTGACAGAAGAAGCAAGTCTTTGTCTTAATAAGGTTGGAATATATACTCTTAAAAAAATAGGGGATCTTCATTTTTTTTAATTTACCATTAAAAATATTTAGGAGATTTATCGGAGTCAATCAGTGTTCATATGATATTACTGAATGTTTGGAGAGTGCATCGCCATTTGCACTTCCTTACAACCATAGTTATTTGGAATGTAGTCGCTTTTGAAGGATGATTGGTGTATGGCATGTAATTTGCATGTATACGATTTTCATTTTAAACCAAATGACTAGAAACAAACACTACCAAATGTGTGATGCAAGATGAGTGTCCAAATGCATGTTTCTCGACATTCTTGAAAAAATAACGTCAAAATCAAGAATGCACGTGTATGGGGCTACTGCGTTGTGCACGTGCATATCATGCGTTGTGTTTAGTGGTGGTAACAGAGGGAAATGGCGGTGCGTTCATAAGATGTCTGTCCTTGAAACGTTTGGTAACGTTTACACTTACCATCCAAGTTGAAAGTTCAATATTCCCTACTTTTTTAAGAGTATATATGAAACGCGTGCACACGGACCTATGCACACCCGGGTTAGAATATCCGGGTTAAATAACCTATGCTTGTCGTAAGAGCCACACACACACTCCACCCACCCCTTTTTGTGTGTCCTGGGATTTTGTTAAATGAACGGGTTTCTAGAGCGGCGTAAAACTAAGCTCACTCTTTTGCTAAGGTTATATTTTTTCAGAAAAAAAAGTATTACAAGCGTGCACCTTTGAACATTTTTTTCCGTTCTCACTGAATGAAGGACAGAAAAAAGCCCTGTATCTCAATTGTAAAACGTTGAATGAATGTCACTTGTATTTGAGCGATGATAGCGCTAAGTAAGTGGTCTGGGGTGGTATGACATCGATGAAATGACAGCCCTATGCTTAGCCTTTGCTTAATAGGAGAAAGGGCTTCATCGGCAGTTACGTTGAGAAAGCCTTGTCTTTACCCCCACAACAAGGGCACTAGTCAGTCGGTAGTGATATCTGAAACCTATACAACATTTAAATGGTGTTTACAAAATCGGTCCCTTTGATGTATAGAATTGAAAAGATTATGGTAAATTAGGGGTTTTTCGAAGTTTCTGGCAATCGCTGAAAGAGGTATTTCTTTTCTATTTTCCCCAGAGAAACTTGTTATGAAGACGCTTTCTCTCGGGACATGGTAGAAGGTGTTTGAGGTAGTATTGCTCACCTGTCGTATGCTTTCATGTTAGATCAAACAAAACGTTGAGCAGGTAGCTTGCGCTGAAGATATCACGCAGGTGATACGAGAACATATTTAATTGGGTCACCTCGACGCTGGGCTTCTTACTTCGCTTACTGGCCCCAACCATGAATAGATGACATAGCTTTAGGCGGTCCCCTGAAACTGCCATGTACATGGTAGGATTTCTGTTTTGTCATGGGGAATACTTTCCACACTGAAAAATGTAATTTTTAATTTATGTATCCTAGAAACAAAAATTATGTGTGGTGTATAATGAGTATGTAATGAGAAAACAATATCAGTCAATGGGATTGTCTCGTATTGGGATCAAATATGTTTGGTAAGTTTTGATTTTGTTTCAGTAGCATTATTTATTTATTTATTTATTTATTTATTTATTTATTTATTTATTTATTTATTTATTTATTTATTTATTTATTTATTTATTTATTTATTTATTTATTTATTTATTGCCAGTATGTGTGGATCAGACAATCCAGTGACTCTGACGTACATCTTCACAAGGACTATCAATATCATTGCACGGGACATACACAGGTTTTTGCTCCACAATCAGCGCAGTGTGACATATTCAGAACTGAGCCCACGATCTCTGTGTGGCTAACGAACGCTTTCCCCGCCGAGCTACGTCATTAACGTCAACGACATTCACGTCATCGCGTTCACTCACTAACCCATATACCTAGGTCTCTTTTATTAATTGATTTGTGAATTTCGACCACCCGAAATATGCCTAAATGGAAACAAATTACTTAGAATGCTTTCCAAATGCTGAAATATTAGTTAAAAACACCAAGCCAAAACGTTGTAATTAAGAGCAGGCGTTATGTACATCAGGAGTAATGCAGGCCTACAAGTCGAGGGTAGTTGAAAATGTTTCATCATTACTGAAACGAAATGTGGAATTCAGGCGTCTTTAGAAAATGCACTTGATGTCTTTCTGAAATATACCTTCATGACGAGCAACAAAATGCACCACCATCATGAATCGTTTTCTAATACCGACAGTCAAAATTTTAGACTTGCTTTAGTTAACGACAAGCTTCGTTCCCTTTTATGGCAAGCATTGGTTGCTGAAGGCCTGTACTACCTTCACGGGTGACAAAAACTATGACGATAAAATACAAAATAAGTGATTATAGTAATAAAAACAGTAATCATAATATTCACCTCGCCAAGTCGAACTTCAAAAACTGACCAAGAATGAGAATCCAGGTTCACAACCATAAATGTCCCCTTTGTGTATTTCATATTAAGTGCCGATCCAAATTTTAAGTGCAACCCTATTCCACAATGAACTACATCGTCGGCTGGCAATAAGTACCGAAAACATCGTTCTAAATTATATTGTAGTCATTGCTCAGTAGTAGAGTAGCATTTGGTACTCGTCGTTTACATCAGGGACGTTGGCCAAGCGGTCAAACCGTTTGCTCGCCTCCGCTCGGTACAAATGTCGAAGCCCATTTCTGGTGTCCCCCGAGGTAACACACTCACTCACTATCCCTCTCGCTCACCCGCCCACCTATTGTACTCACTCACTCACTCACTCACTCACTGAGCTAGATGGCTGTGAAAGTATTCTCCACTCCATGCTAGCTGAGCCACAAGTGAGATCGAATGTCGCAAATGAGGGCGTAATTATTTCAGAACGGTAATGACATTTGTCTCTCTGAACGGGATATGAAATAATGTAAAAGACTATTGCGGTTTTCATCATCTCAGTTTTAATTCAATATCTTAGCTCAGTTTTTGCTAATTTTTATATTCCATACTGAAAACAGACTCATTTGGGATTCAAACCTGACAGTGCAGCCTGGCGAACCAGAGCTTAAACCACTGGGCTATCCTGTCAGAAAAGCACATGATATGCTCATGTACTACATTTCAGGATCCTGTTAGACTGTCACGTGCAGAAATAATATATACTAGTGATATAAAACAATAATAATCAAATGACGGTGATGCTACTAGATATTAAAATGAAAATAAAATAATATATTATATATAGACAACAATATAAACGTTATCATCAAATGATGGTTACGATGGTAAACATTAAAAATAAAATAATATGGTCTCAACTAAAAACAAAACAATATAAGTTATCGTCAAATAATGACTATGAAGATAAATATGAAAATGAAAACAGAATAACATGGTATACTATAGAAACATAAAAGACTTTACGTTATCGTCAAATGATGATTATTGTGATGCATTAAAATATAATAATAGAATGACATGGTATACTATAGAAACATAAAAGACTTTTAGTTATCGTCAAATGATGATTATTATGATGCATTAAAATATAATAATAGAATGATATGGAATATACTAGAACCACGAAACAATTTGAAAGTCACTATGAAAGTATTATTAATGAATTAAAAAGAAAACAAAATAATAAATAATAATATCGGTAACACATCTCATAACCAGGTCATGACTCTCTATCGCACGAGTACAGGTATAGCAACCAACGATTTTACAGTGACCTTAAAACAATCCCTGAATTCTTCCTTCTAATGGACATATCGTAGCAATGAACTGAAGGTGATTAATGATAAACAACTGTGATATTGACATGGTCCACACTCAACATTGTTGTGACAACCCCCAGTCCTTTGATCTCACCACAGTCACCCACGTGGTTATTGAATGAGCTGAAACATCCCAGGAATGGCAGGTCTAAATATTTGGCAGCAAGCAGCGGCCTAGTGCTGTGGACCCCCACCGTGGGAAGGCTGTTTTTATAGAGGAATAATTAATAAACTGGCCACCTGACCACCTGGAATTTGATAGAGATTTACCTGTGAGGGGGATTTTCCCGGTCGGTAGTTTTAGAGTAATTCACATAGCGTCAACGAACGAGTGAGTTTAGCTTTATGCCGCACTCAGCAATATTCCAGCTATATAGAGCCGCTCTGTCAATAATCGAATCTGGACCAGGCAATCCAGTCACCAACAGCATGAGCATCGATATTAGCGCAACTGGGAACTGATGACATGTCAGTGAGCCTGACCACCCGATCCCGTTAATCGCCTCTGACGACAAGCATAGTCGCCTTTTTTATGGCAAGCATGTGTTGCTGAAGGCCTATTCTACCCCGGACCTTCAAGGGTCTCAATGAACGAGTGAGTGAGTGTGTGTGTATGTTTTTTCACCGCTTTTGCAATGTTTAAGTAACATCACGACAGGGAACACTTGAAATGGAGATCACACACTGCATCCATGTGGGGAATCGAACACAGGTTTTCGACGTGACGAGCGAACGCTTTCACCATTAGGCTACCCTGTATGGTGTCAAGATCTCAGTAGTGCTAATACTGGCCTGTGTGATGTTGCAAGATTGAAAGACCCTTTTGATTCATCAGGCGGTGATGTAACCCGGTGGTTAAAGCGTTTGCTTGTCGCATCGAATAACTATGTTCGATTCCCCACATGGATAAAATGTGTGAAGCCCATTTCTGGTGTTCCCCGCCGTGATATTGCTGAAATAGTGCTAAAAGCTGTAAAAAAAGTTATAATCACATCATCAACCAGCCACCTGAACGTCTTAACCTCTTCTCCTGACTAGCATAGGTTCCTTGGGGCCAGTTTGAACCCGGAATTCAGTGAAACATGCGGACCCGACGCATAAAATTTGGTGATTAAAGGTGCTTTTTAACATACAGGAAACAGGCAGAAATCGTTTCAAATCTATACGGCGCATCGGGTGAGGGAGGCAGTTGTGATTTGTTTAACCTGAGGATGATGGCTTTACATGCAGTGATTGTACTGGACCATGTGAGTGGGTGTGCTGTAGAGGCTGACGCTGTGCATGTTGTCATGGCTGTTGCCGATGAAGGGTATTTGGTGGTGGCTTGTTTTTCCATGGTTAATTTGAATCTTTGGCGTTGAACCATGTAAAGGTGATGTGAATAGCCTTCTGTTTGTTTGTTTGTTTGTTTGTTTGTTGTGTAACACCACACTCAACCATAATCCACCATGAACATCGGTCTACGCATATGGGGCACGATGACTTCAACCAAGTCAGCAAGTGAAGGTCCTGGCTAGAACTGGCCTTCTGCAATCCATGCTTGCCACAAAAGGCGACTCTGCTTGTCGTAAGAGGCAACTAACGGGATCGGGTGGTAAGGCTCGCTGACTTGGTTGACACGTGTCATCGGTTCCCAGTTGCGCAGATCGATGCTCATGCTGTTGATGACTGGATTGTCTGGTCCAGACTCGATTATTTACAGATCGCCGCTGGAATATTGCTGAGTGTGGCGTAAAACCAAACTCACTCACCCCAAAGCAAGGTCTTCCATTCTTTGTACCATCAACCAACCTTATGCTGTGCACTTATTCACCATTCACCTGATGAAGGAACAAGGCGTAGCTCTGGTACGTCGTCAAAGAATAAAATAAGTTCTTATCTATAAAAAATGTCATGTATTCAAGCACACAGACTGGTTGAACGAGGTGAAAGCGGACCGTTGTCAATCTTCTATTCAGCTATGAACCAGTGCGAGGTCATAAACATTTCTAAAACATGTTTGGTCTGGTTTTATGTTTTTTTTCGTTAAAGCATGTTTTGGGTAAAAGAAAACATGTTGGTTATATGTTAGAATGACAACGACCAAAATGCTGATATAAGGTATTATATTAGTGTTGCTATATATTTAATTTAAATTTGAACGAAGTGAAATTCTTTTATGATTCTTTATTGTGATCACATGTGATTTATATTATTTCTAAAACGTTTTACCCTTATCTTAAATACTTTGCGTCACATTGGTCCAAACTGGCCTTATCGTCTCCATCAATGTGTCCTATTTGTTGATCAATCTTTGAGACATTTTAAGAGCATCAAAACAGCACCGCATTTTGCGTAGGATATTTGGAATTTATAAACAGGTAAACCGCATTCACATGTTCCGGTGTAATAGACAACAACAAGCCGTGGTGTTGACAAGGTGTCAATCATCCGTCAGACGTGACAGTGGTCTGTGTCAGCCAACAAACGGTGGGATATGTGTGCAGTCGACACAGATAGCCCGTTATGTCGTGTAATTGAGACATCGAGCTTGAGAGGCATGACGTTCTGTACTCACCACACTCGTCGACACTGGTAACTCCGTGGACAGGATTAAGTGACCTTGGTCATCTTAACACAGTAGTTCGTTATAAAAGTATTTTGCTTATAATGCTTTTAACGACCTTAAGCTCGTTTCAGTTCGTTATAAACGTATGTTGTTTATAACGATAATAACGAAACCTACGTACCACTCGTTTTAGTTCGTTATAAAAGTAGTTTTCTTGTAATGCTAAAACGAACTTAGGTACCACTCGTTTTAGTTCATAATATTTTGCTTACAATGCTTATAACGAACCTTAGGTACCGCTCGTTTCAGTTCGTTATAAAAGTATTTTGCTTATAAGCATTTTGGGTTTTTTTATGCAGCAAAGATTCGGACCAAAATCAGTTTCTTTACACATAAGCAAATTTGTTGAAAACATGTTTATTGTTTAATGTTTATGGTTTTATTTTTTTTCAGACAATGTTTGTCGAGTATTTCCAACGTCTTTCGATGACGATAAACATTTAATACATTGTGGCGACGGCGGTTAGCCAGCCCATGTTCGAAAGTAGATTTAGATTTATTTTACTCGGTCTAACGACTTCGGCAATAAACAGAATATTATATTCATGCCCATAATAAACTATGTTTACGACACTCGTGCCGAAATATCGGTATATGTCTCGCTCTCGCTCGGGAAATATCAACTTTTAGACACTCGTGCAGTAAACATGTGTATAACATGGGCACTCATATACTCTTCAAAAAAAGTAGGGGATCTTCATATTTTAGAATTTACGATTAAAAATATTTAGGAGATTTATCGGAGTCAATCAATGTTCATATGATATTATTGAATTTTTGAGTGTGCATCGCCATTTGCACTTCCTAACAACCATAGTTATTTGGAATGTAGTCGCTTTTGAAGAATGATTGGTGCATGGCATGTAATTTGCATCTATACGATTTTCATTTTAAAACAAACGACTAGAAACAAACACTACCAAAAGTGTGATGCAAGATGAGTTTCAAAATGTTCTAAGTGATTTCTCGACCTTCTTGAAAAGACGTCAAGACGTCAAGAATGGGACCCCATGCACGTGTATGGGGCTACTGCGTTGTGCACGTGGTAACAGAGGGAAATGGTGGTGTGTTCATAAGATGTCTGTCCCTTGAAACATTTGTTAACGTTTACACTTTCTATCCAAATTGGAAGATCATTATCGCCTACTTTCTTTTTAAGAGTACATAATATCCTCTGCATAAGGTGAATCCAAAACAATGACACAATAATATTATCAAAGCAGTACAGTAGCAGCTGGGTCCACTATAGTGTCAGCTGTATCATAAATAACATGTATGCAGTATAATGGCAGTTGGGCCATGAATTATACGGTGTATAATATAAGAAGAATGTTGGCAGCTTGTTCATTGTTCTTACTGTTTGCGTAGTGGGGAATATCAAGTTGCCGTCATATCTATGCATTGCCACATATAACTGACGATGACGTCATCCGATCGTGATATTCGTCATTCAACAGAGGAGTAATGACGTCATCCTATCGTGATATGCCTACTTCGATACAATGTACATATATTGGCCCTCAGCGGTGATAATAATTCTACTTGAAACCACAAGTTACATCGTCTTAGAAAGATATCAAGTTATTGCACTTTCAATGACCCCGAAGAAACACATATCTTTCATCGCGATTGGCCACAGCGATTTAAACTTTCCAAATATTTTATACCTGAAAAATGTCTTCCGCAAACATTCGTCTAAAAAAGATATTTTGTTCAATTCACTTTCACTGAAGATATTACAAACACATTCCTTCCTACACCATGATGATGTATTGTTATAAACATTTACAGACATTTTTTCCAATAAATGTATACAAAGAAACCATATATAACTTAGTCTGAAAAGACACACCGAGTTAATTGGCAACAGCGTACATTAAACAAACGCGTTCTTTAATTGATTGACTGTACTGATACCAGATAGAACATTTCCCAAATATTTTACAGATGAGATACTCTATTGCAAGCAACCGTAACCAGTATCCATTGCATGCGTCGTTTCAGCGTTTATCAAATTTTAATTTGACAAACCATAAAACTATGTATAAGATCCATCCCCCGTTTTTTCAGCCCATCATCGTCGACGCTACAGATGAGCATACTCAGTGACAAACCCTCCACAACCGGTATCCATGACATGGATCGCTTCAACGTTTATAAAATTCTAATTTGACAAACCATGAAACAATGCTCAGAATCCATGCTCCATTTTCCTGCGTCGTCGTAGACTACGTTGCAGCGACGTTACGGCGACGGGGCAAGAAGGAAGTACATGTGTGGCATGAAATACTTGAAATGCTGTTCATTTCGATAAATGGTTCCAACAAAGTTTATTGTGTGTGGCCAGAGTTCGATCAATGAAACCTGGGAGCCCCCCTTCCCCTCCCCCACTCCCCTCCGTGTGTGTCTGTCTGCTTTTCTACCCCTACTACCGCCAGTGCTCGTCGTCTAGTCAGAATATCTTCAGGTTCAGTGTTTATCGCCTCTCCAAGACCTGTTAACATTTAAGCCGAAATATTCGCCGAACTTTATTTTTGTTAGACCTAGGCGTAGGGGTTTGCCAGAAAAGAAAATTTCGCGCTGCCATGATTCGAGGTGTGAGAAAATAGGTTTTGTTAATATAATGTCACGACATTCGCTGACTTTGTATGCTATTAAGTATATCTGATTACTGAGTATAGCCTGCACCATATTCACATCCACAGTGTCGTGTACTCGGTGACACTGTGCTATGCATGATTCATTCAAGTTTAGCCTTTGACATAAGCAACGCCCATGTACAACATATAATGTAAGCCACATCCATGTACTATGTATAATGTAAGCCACACCCATGTACAATGTATAATGTAAGCTACATCCATGTTCTATGTATAATGTAAGCTGCATCCATGTATAATGTATAATGTAAGCCACATCCATGTACAATGTATAATGTAAGCTACATTCATGTACTATGTATAATGTAAGGTACGCCAATGTACGATGTATAATGTAAGCCACATCCATGTACAATGTATAATGTAAGCTACATCCATGTACAATGTATAATGTAAGCTACATCCATGTACAATGTATAATGTAAGCTGCATCCATGTACTATGTATAAGGTACGCCGATGTACGATGTATAATGTAAACGACATGCATGTACAATGTATAATGTAAGCTACATCCATGTACAATGTATAATGTAAGCTACATCCATGTATAGACTATAATGTAAGCTACATCCATGTATAGACAATAATGTAAGCCACATCCATGTATAGACAATAATGTAAGCTACATCCATGTACAGTATATAATGTAAGCTACATCCATGCATAGACAATAATGTAAGCTACATCCATGTATAGACAATAATGTAAGCTACATCCATGTATAGACAATAATGTAAGCTACATCCATGTACAGACTATAATGTAAGCTACATCCATGTATAGCCTATAATGTAAGCTACATTCATGTACAGTATATAATGTAAGCTACATCCATGTATAGACTATAATGTAAGCTACATCCATGTATAGACAATAATGTAAGCTACATCCATGTACAGTGTATAATGTAAGCTACATCCATGTACAGTGTATAATGTAAGCTACATCCATGTGTATATAATGTAGCCACTTAGCAATATTATAGACTGGTCCAGGCACGATTATTTACAGACCGCCGCCACATTTAGAATATTGATGACTGCGGCCTAAAATAACAATCAAACGAACGAATATATGACAGTGGTTGTTGTGCCCTTGAATCCGCCCATGCATCAAGTGCATTTTCAAAGTTTATGTTTTTATTTATAATGACGTCATCTTCCGCCTGTTACATCTCAAAGTTCATTTTAACCTGACTAATGAATATATACAAAGAATCTGCACGGGTAAGATAAAGAAAGTACACATGCGTCTTCACGTGTTAATTTATTATTTATTTATGTTTTTATGCCATTGAGTATTATCTATGACGTTGTTAATTACGCGTAATCATTTCGAAAACACACCGTTTGTTATTATCTTATTTGCCTTTATGTAAACTGTCAATCATCGGGCAGAGTAAATTGGATGAAACACCCAAGGGTGTACATAGAAATGACCGAATTACTTTTTAGTATTGGCAAACACGGGTTATGAATTCTTAAGATTTCTAAACCACTGACGTATGAAGTGAGTTACTAGGTCAAATAATCATAAAAATTTTAGAAAAAAAAATATCCTCAGGCACAAAAAGGTAGGTGAAGTCGTGTAGGTCGACACGTCGTATTTGCACTTAAATTTTAAGAAAGGCAAACAGGATAAAACAGTCTTAAAATGAGACAGATTTTTGTCCATCCTAGTAATTGTTTTTTCGTCAACGTAGACAGAAATATTCGCCGTTGACGCCGCTGTTGGTGGAAATAACTCACTCCAGAAAGAGAATACATGCAATGTTTACTGACGGGATGGGATAGCGTCCATTGCCATATTCGGCCGTTCATTCACAACGCTCCAAATCGATAAAACACATTGTGAGTGGAACTGGATGTTGGTTGATCTCCCCCAAATATGTTGATGTGGCTAGTTCCATTCAAGGATTTTCAGCTTGTGCGGAATTTGACTTTGAAATTGACAATGGGTGACGAGGTTTTAGGCGAAGGTAAACAGTGAATGCAGGCCTACGAGGAAATAGCCCCTTGATTTGTCATAGACAAGGCATTTTGTATGAATTCTTTGGCAGTGATTGCAAAGAAAGTGTTCATCATCATCATGATCATCATAATCATCACAGTCGTCGTCGTTGTCATCATTTTGTTCATCATCATCATCATCATCATCATCATCATCATCATCAGTATTTTAATCATCATCATCGTCGTCGTCGTCGTCGTCATCACAGTCGTCGTCGTTGTCATCATTTTGTTCATCATCATCATCATCATCATCAGTATTTTGATCATCATCATCATCATCATCATCATCATCATCATCATTATTTTGTTAAATAAAATCGTCGTCGTCGTCGTCATTGCGAGGTCTTATTATTCCTAAAATTAGTAACTGCCTTAATACATGCGAAAGCTTTATCATTCCAGCAATATTCCAGCTGAATGAAGAAATGTAGACTGGACCAGACAATCCAGTGACTGATGTGTGCGTGCGTGTTTATTTTGACAATAAGCGGGTATTCATAAGCCCAAAAATGTGTTTTCATATTGACAAAATAAAATGAAGATTTACAATATGGGTATTCATTAAGAATGTGCACACGTACACGTATTTACAACAGACTTATAGGCTCGCTTGTTCAGATTTCCAATATGCGGGTTAGCACAGCTATCAAAATTTACAGTGCACGTGTAGTCACAGATATTCCGATTGACAGTCACATGTAGGCACATATATTCAGATCTACAACACACTTGTAACGACAGACATTCATATTTACAATACGCGTGTAGACACAGGCATTCCGATTTACAGCGCACGTGTAGGCACAGATATCCAGATTTACAGCACACGTGTAGGCACAGATATCCAGATTTACAACACACGTGTGGGAACAGACATCCAGATTTCCAGTATCCTTGCTGGAACAGATTTTAAGATTTAAAATACCCGCGCAGGCACAGTCATTCCGATCTACAGTGCACGTGCTGGCACAAATATTCAGATTAGCAACACACGTGTAGGAAAATATATTCAGATTTACAATGCTCGTGTAGGCACGGACTTACAGGTTTTACAATATGTTTGTAGGCACAGACACTGAAATTTTCGAAGGTAGCTTATCAGATAACAATATCCAGCCATTAAACTGACCATACCCAGGCATTCAGATTTACAATACACACGTGCATGTATTCATATATTCGACAAGAAAATAATATCTACGTATGTTCAAGAAATACAGATCTTTAAGGTTGTTTCAGGTATTACACAAACTCCCTCACTCACTCATTCTGAGACAACTGATCTCAACTACGCACCCGTCATGCGTCAGATCTATTGTATCAACTGTGAAGTCCTTTGCGTTCAAATTTCACGTGCCCCTCAGATCTAACCAGTTTGTGATCTTATCACCGCTCGGTTCAAAGGTTCTCATATACCAATCGCCTCCTTTATCTATGTCCCCCGAATAGAGTAAAAGCATTTGGAAATACACAAGTCACATAATACCGAGAATTCATTAACGTGTTCAAGCACCCCGGCAGCAGTTCACAAGTACTAAATGACGGCGATAGTCTGAACAGCAAAACGACAGTATAAGAATCCGGGTGTTGTGTTTATGAAGTACCCTTTGATATTTGCGGTAAAATCAAATATCGCTTTGTACTTCGTTCTTGATTACCTGCGGTGACGGTTATCCTTGACGGGTGTGAGTGGCCACGCCCACTGGCGATAATCCCGTTCTTGTTAAATCACCGTGTTATTAATCGCATCTAGAGACTTATTCCAGTTTTCTCTAGGCTCTGTTAAGAAGTATTTTAGTACACGAGAAAAAGGTCTTCAGTGGTATGTTTGACAAAATTATGATTCCCACACGATTAAGGCAACGGCGCCATGTAAGTCGCCATTGCTCAAAGGAGCGCATTCAAGCGTGACGTCTTTTGATCTCCTGTGTGAAACAAACGACTATGTATTATACCCAAAAACAGAACTATGCCTCCGTCTTGAACTCGCCAGGGATATTCTATTATCCCACATTGAAACATACATCGTGTATTCTTTTGAAATTTTGCTTGTGAGGTGTCTCTGTTTAATCAGCAGTTAATGGGTACCCGGTAGGATAAGGTTACATGTAGAATTGGAAACCAGTGCATACCGGGTAATAGTGCAGAACGTGCTGTTGGTGTGGTTTGGCGCAGAGTAAATGTGCACATCATTTTGAATATTTGGACACGTTGCAATTCAAACAGTATTACAACGGCAGTGAGTGTTTATTATTTTACCATATCTGATTGTCATTTCACTTTATGAATTTGCCCCCTTATCTCATTCGTAACCTCTTAAAATCCCGCTACGGCGGTTGGGAAACCTAATGTTTAAAGCGTTCGCTAGTCACGCCGAAGACCGGGCTTGATTCCACACATGGGTACAGTCTGTGAAGCCCATTTCTAGAGTACCCCGCGGTGATATTGCTTGAATAATGCTAAACGAGGCGTAAAACTAAACTCACTCACTCGCTGACGTGTGTCGTTTTTTGCGAACTTCATGCTCGTGAGAAAATGGGATAAATAGGATCGGGTGGTGAGGCTTTTCTGACACGTGCAAAGACCAATGTCCGCGACACCAGTGACTGGACTGTATGGTCCAGTCACCATTATTTCCGCACCACCGTCATGTAGCTTTACTACTGTGGAGTAACAAACAAACCTGGTGTAGAGTAGAGCTTTATAGCAATGCTGTACATACTAGTGAAGACTTCACCATGTGAAGACTGATCCTGTAGCATACAATTTCAACCCGACGCCGATGTGATCTTGCAAACTCTCAGTGCTATGTACCTGTACTGTTCCCATCACAGAGTATTATTCATCACTGCATCAAACTAATCAAGTCATCATTCCAAATACCGCTCCATACTACTAACTTTAGTATCATAATACCATTGTATAGGTCAACCATTCCGTAGGTCAATCATTGTGAAGATCAATGTATTGTGCAGCATGATCATTGCGTATGTCAACTACTGTGTAGGTCAGTTATTGTGTAGGTCAATCGTTGTGTAGACCAATCATTGTGTAGTCCAATCATCATGTAGGTCAATTTACTGCATAGCTTAATTAAAGTACAGTTCAGTCAGTTCATACGTCAATTATTGCAGAGACTGGTCATTGTGTAGGTCAGTCTTTGTAAAAGTCAAGTATTGCATACGTAAGTCATGGTAAAGGTATGTTCAATATGTCAGTCATGGAACATGTCAATAATACCATAGTGTCAATCAAAGCTTCAAACCAATCATTGCATATGTCAACCCCAGCAGAGTGTTGTCACGCAACTGTGTCAGTCGTATCACAATGTCAATCATATTGAAGTATGTCAATCGTATCACACTGTCAGTCATATTGAAGTATGCCAATAGTATCACAGTGTCAGTCATATTGAAGTATGTCAATCGTATCACAGTGTCAGTCATATTGAAGTATGTCAATCGTATCACAGTGTCAGTCACATTGAAGTATGTCAATCGTATCACAGTGTCAGTCATATTGAAGTATGTCAATCGTATCACAGTGTCAGTCATATTGAAGTATGTCAAATATATCATAGCGTCAGTTATACTGAAGTATATCAGTCACATTGTATCAGTCATATTGATGTGCGTCAGTCATGTAAAATATGTCAATCGTATCATAGTGTAAGTCATTTTGAAGTATGTCAGTCATAATGATGCATGTCAACAGTACCGTTGTGTCAGCCATATTGAAGTATATCAATCGTATCATACTATCAGTCAGATTGACGTACGCTAATTCTATCAATGCGTCAGTCAAACTGAAGCATATCAATCGCCTCATAGTGTCGGCGATATTGAAGTGTGTAAACCGTGTTATTGTGTCAGTCATATTGAAGTATGTCAGTCATATCATAGTGACAATTATTTTGAAGCATATAAGTCATATCACAGTGTCGAAATATGTCAAACGTAGCATAGTGCGTGACATGGGGAAGAGTGATGCATGACATGGGGATTAGAACCCGAGTCTTAGTCCGTGACCAGCGAACGCTTTAACCACTACTCTGTCAGTCTGTCTGTCTGTTTGTCTGTCTGCCTGTCAATGAGTCAGTCAGACAGTGAGAGAGTGAGTGAGTGTGTGATAGTCAATACTTCGACGCATCCTGCATTGGAAGTTGTCATTTCCTCCTCGACGGTGTACAGAGGTAAGTCATGTGCTTTAAGCGTTCACTATACAAAACCATGACTCACAGTGGAACCCCGCATGGGTACAATTTATGAAACCTATTTCGGTATCCACTCATTAATACCTCTCTGAGAGCGGCGTAAAACAATACTAACTCCTGACCTTTCATGGAACTCTCTTCACAGACCGTGCAACCTTTTAAATTTGTAATAGTTGTCTTTGAATGGGACTTTGGGTTGAATTAAATGGGTTGTTTTTAATAAAGACAGAAAGAGAGGCACGTTCTATCAAAGAGGAAATCTTATTACAGAAAGCTCCAGTTTCTTTGATCAACTTGATCGCTACATTTGTAGTATATTTGTGTTAGGCAATGTTAGAACAGTTGTTAAACAAAGCCATATGAATTTGATATGCACGCTATATTGTTGTGACAACAGTTCTTGACAAAAATATAGTCTAACCGTTGTTTATAATCTATCACACCAAACAAGCAAACTCTCTCACTCTCTATCTCACACACACGCACGCACACACGCACACACAAGCGTGATATGTAGCTGTGCCTTAATACACTCTTTTTACTTAAAATCTATGGAGATATACATTAGCAAAATCAGGAAAAAATAAGTGCGTTGGGCACATATATTTACAACTATATCTGACAATAAAATGCAAGCATGTGAACAAGAATATGACAAGTATCGCCATGTTTACATTAGGAAAACAATACCGAGTGTTTAAAGCGATCCTTCTATGGCGTATCGTATGGATTATGCAAACACCCTTTGAAGTTACCGCTAGCCAATGGGTGACCTCTTCTCATTGCTCGACCGGAGCGTAGCTATTGGGCCCAGTTTCTTCTCTACAACGCCGCTATACGTTTGAGGGGCAATAGTAAGCGAGACCTACCTTATAGCCGATCTCACATACCTGCGCACAGGTAAGACAGAACTTATTAGCATTTCTCGATTAACCGGTCTAGCGTATTTATGTTTAATTCTTTAAATTTTACATCATAACGAAATATTTTGTCTGTACCGAATGACGAATGGAATTTATAGCTTCAATTCAAGTGATTATAATGACATAGCTTTGAAGTGCTTTGCTACTGTAATTGAAATGAACCAAAACGCTTTGATCTACCTGGTTGTCATAGCAACCCAAGATAATAAAGATCAAATGTCACTCACGCGCTTTGAGCGTGAACTGTGAACATGCCTTTCATCAGAAGGGAAAAGCTTACTTTGGTGGATATAGCAGAGGCTTTTATCTTAAGAAATGTACGTCTTTAATAGGCATGGGGAACTGGCCACTTACAGCCAGCATTCCAAAGTAACTGTGAAGTTATGGGATTTCGGGGACATGTTGTACGCCTAAGGTTTAAACTTTCTGTAATTGGATTACCCTATCTTTCAATGTTTTACCATTCATCTTTGTGCTACGTGAGTAGCAGTTTGTCGCGGTTTATGGACGAACAATAACATCACTACGGCTTGAATCTGCAACAGGTTATCACGAAATACAACCCCCCTGTGAAAAAATTCAGTTTTCGTTGCAAATAGGAAAACAGTTTGAGCACTGTCAATCACTTTTGCGTTCATGTAAGATAATTTTGGTTCACGTCGTGTTAACAGGACACGTGACAGGGCTTACAAGTGTCTCGATCGTGTCCTAATGAAATCCACGTGTTTTGCTGCGACTCTTAAGCTTTGCGTTGTTGTTGTTTTTGATGTTTTATTTTGCTTATTATGTTGTTGTTGTTTGTTTAGGTTTTCAGGGGTATTTGTGTCGTTTTGTGCGGGAGAGCCCTTCGCTGATGAAAGGGCTCACTCATTCCCAGTTTTAAAAACCTCATTAATGTGGACACAGTTTTCTAACGCAATACATTCAGTGAGTGAGTTTTTACGCCGCTTTTAGCAATAGTGCAGCAATATCACGACACCAGAAAAAGTGTGGGGAATCGAACTTGGGTCTTCAGCGCGACGAGCGAACGGTTTAACCACTACGCTACCCCACCGCAATTAAAACCCAAGCTTATACACAATTAAAGGACCTTACTGCATAAGTAATCATATACTCAACTCGGTTATCCGAAAAATGGTTCGACCACGACTGGCCGGATTAATGAGGTTTTATTGTTCACTGTGTGACCTATTTTAATAAGTATGTGCAAATATACACATATGTTTGGAGATGTTTTTATCATCTTTGAGACCAAGGTAACTAACAGCATGTGCTCTTTAAATGTTTGTGAGTGATTTTTATGGCCCAGAGGATTGATGGGGCTGTTGGGTAACTTTGTGCTTAAAACGTTCGGTCTTCAGGTCGAAGGCCCGGGTTCGATTCCCCTAATGGGCACAATGTGTTAAGCCCATTTCTGGTGTCCACCACCGCGATATTGCTGGAATGTTGCTAAAACTCAACTCAATAGTGGATTAATCGTCTATTGTGACAGAGAAAGGTCGTGTTCAAATCCCCCTAAGCCATACCAAATGACGTTAAAATAAGGTACCTGTTCTTATTCGGTCTACACGGCAGGTTTAGGGCTGATGTTTGAGAGGGGTATCCACGTACAACTGCGACATTATATCCTGGGGGCATCTTACTGTAATACAAGCAGTTATCAGGTCGGGAATCTATATGTTCAAATCCAAACCCCCTTCACCCGCCAGTTGTGACTGCACATGATGACGTCACCTATCATATACGATGTCACACAGCGGATCCCAGAAATGTGAATATATGGAAATGTATGTGTGTGTTTTATTTTTCATTTTTAAAAGTTTTAAATCAAAATACATATTTTAAGATTTAATCAAAAGTAGAAGTCGAACATTATTTCAGTTGTATGTTGTTTTGTCCTCCTTAGTAAATGGAAGTTGTTAAAACCGGCAGTAAGACAGGGCGATTCCCAGTTGGTCTTTCAAGGATTTCAAAAAAGCGGTGAACTAAAATTAAATTAATCTATCATTATTTAAGAAATGGTATCATTCGAAAAATCATTCGTGTTCTTCAACATTTCATATGACAACATGAAATCTGCTGTAGTTGTCGGAGAAGGTAGAAAACTTTCTGGTTATTTTGATTGTCCCACTGGTGTTAGACAAGGATGACCGCTTAGTTCCTTCTTGTCTATAATAATTTGTGAAAGTGTGGACCAGGCCCTTCATTGATTAGGGGTGGCCAGTCTGGCCCAATTAATTAGTGTCCAGTTCTCATATGTAGTTTGGGAGGTCTGTGTTTTGGGAGGCCTGCGTAATGGGAGTGAACCGGTCTTGGTAACAAGTGTCTGTATTCCCTTGATATGCCCTCAAACGTCAAACTGACAAGCCCTCATTTTACTGATATACTGACGACAGTGACGACACAAATCGCTCCCATCGTTACAGCTGTCCTGTCATGAAAGCGATCGCCTGTTAAGCTGAAGGACCGGTATCGAATCCTCAAGTGGTAACAATGTGTGAAGTACATACCCGTGTACCCGTCTGAAGGATATTACTTTAAAAGGCGTAACCCATCTCACTCACTCACTCACCCTCGCTTGTTTCCAGTGAGACTGACACACCCATGGTGACCTAGAGAAAGACCCATGAATATGTATGATGCTGTGAGCGCTTCACCTTCGAGAGTATCTAATTCTTATTATTTTCCTCTCCCTTGGCTTTAAGGAGCAGATGACCTCTGTGACGCCTAGTGCACCTTGTTCAATGACACGCACTGTGCCTTGTTCTGTAACACATACTGTACCTTGTTTATGACACACAGCGTACCTTGTTCTGTGACAAATACTGTACCTTGTTTATGACACACAGCGTACCTTGTTCTGTGACAAATACTGTACCCTGTTCTATGACACATACTGTGCCTTGTTCTGTGACACATAATGTACTTTATTCTATGACACATACCGTACATTGTTCTCTGACATATACTGTACCTAGTTCCTTAGCACATGCAGTATCATGTTCTATGACAAAAGGTGTACATTGTTGTATTACACATGCTCTACATGAGACACATGCATACTGTACATATTCTGAGGCACACACTGTACCATGGTCTGTGACACGTACTGTACCATGTTCAGAGACACATACTGTACTATGCTTGTGACGCATAAAATGCCAAGTTCTGTGACACATAATGTACCAAGTTCTGTGATACATAGTGGATCTCATTCTCTAACACATATACTGTACCTTGTTCTATAACACACTCTGCACCTTGTTCTATGACACATACTGTACCTTGTTCTATGACACATACTGTACTTTGTTTGTGACACATACAGTATCAGGTTTTATGACACATAATGTATCTTATGTATCTCATACTGTACCATGTACTGTGATACATGCTGTGCCTTGTTTTCTAACACGTGCACCTTGTTCTGTGACACATACTATACCATATTCTATGACACATACTGCACTGTTCGGTATCTTGATCTGTTACACATACAGTGTCATGTTCTAGGACCAAGAAACTATCCCATCACATTAAACACAATCTAGTTTGTTAGAGACTTCATTTGAATTCACCGCTCACTCATTACAGTACATACGGTACATGTTCCGTAGGCTTGGCCTTTGTAACTATACTATGTAGCCCAATCATATCAAACGCCTTCTTGGTCATTTACCGTATAACAAACGAGTTTCAGGTTGTGCAGAGATGGCGAGGCACTCCAGTTATCAGTCGACTATTCAGCAGGTATGTCGTAGATGGGCTCTGCCAAATGCCAGGCATTGTTGGGGCGCTTCCTATCCCCTGGAACGTATTAGATCATGCTTGCTGTTTGATGTGCTTATTGTATGATACATTCTGGGCTTTCTTGGCACGGCGGCAGCGGCATCGCACGAGACGGCTGACGGAAGAAACAACGTACGGAGGGAGCCTTCCATCGCGTTATGCGCACCTGCTGTAGTTGGTTGTCGCATGTTCAGTGGTTAAAGCGTTAGCTTGTTGCACTGAGTATACGGGTTCGATTCTCTTGAGCTTTCGTGTAGATTATGATGTTATGATCGCTCAGCCGCTCAGTTATTCGTGGGTCATTGGCGAATCGGTATGAGGACACGGAATATTTTTGTTGTATATTTTTATATAGTATTTCAATATTTTTGTGTACTCTATTTTATTTCGAGACCGGCAATACAGATATGATTCTCTCCATGTTTATAACTAGATGCCGGTTTTAATGGAAGGGTCGTTTCTCCTAAACAATATCACGTTTCTGACAAGTTCGAAACAATTTTCTGCCCACGAAGAACTCGAGGGTAAAGCAGTTAGCTATCAAGAATTTTGAAACGACTTTCAAATGTGAAACGTGTTACACTTTCTTGCTCCAATCAATCAGTTTGACTTTGGTAGAGAAGCTATGTTCTGACTCGCTGATCACATCAAGAAACGATATGGAGAGAATGAGTGTTATTTTATGCCGTTTATGCAGCATTCCATCTTCACGACCTAGGTACCACGTTGATAAAGGAAATCACCTTTAATAGAAGTGACGAACAATGGTTAATAATGAGTAATGGACTTCCAGGGGTAACTGACAAGGTGGTATCTGCTTTAACAAGTAACCTCCTATAACGAGTACTCGCCTATGATGGGCAATCATCTGTAACGAGTTCCCGTGAAGATCCGGAGCAGCATTGATCTTCAGTAACCCAGGCTTGTCGTAAAAGGCGACGAACGGGATCGTGTGGTCAATCTCGCTGACTTGGTTGACACGTCACACCGTATCCCTACTGTGCAGATCGATGCTCATGTTATTGATCACTGGATTGTCTGGTCCAGACTCGGAAGATTATCAGGCCACCACTGCAGCGTTGAGGATAGCGACGTTAAACAAACAAGAAAACGAAACAAATCCTGCCACGAGAGCCGTGACCCCACCCGGACTCCACATACCCATGAGGGAATAGATCCTGGGTCTTTGGCGTGGCGACCGAACACTTTAACATGTAGGCCACCCTACCGCCCCGATGCTAAGTGAAATACATCCACAGTGGCGTGTATTGCCTAGAAACAGTGTAAGAGAGACATATATGTGTATATACCCTACCCTGACCCTATATAAAAGTACTAGGGTAGGGCTTATACACCTACACGTCTAACACTGTTTCTAAGTGATACACAGTGATACACGCCCTTGTGAATACATCATTATCGAACAACAAATGAAATATTATTTGTTTCACTATTAGCCAAAATTAAACGTAACTGAATACTTGTTTTTGCGGAGTAGTATATCCATCTCTCGAAGCTGTATTTCCCCACTGTTCGTCAGGTGGCTGGTCTCCCACCTATTGCCAAATCTGATCAGTATCGATCAATCAGCGGCGGTCACATCAAAGCTTCGCACCTGTTTCCACCGGGAACCTGTAACGTTAGAAACTGAGAGAACTCTACTTACCCCTTGGGAGGACTGATAGACTGTAAAAACTGTGGGGATAATTCCAGCACTTTTAGAGACATTAACATATCCATAGGAATACACAGAAATTGTGAACGCACCCCTCCTTTTAAATCTCATCTTAGAGGTTTCTTTCCCGAAATTATAAATATTTCAAGCACGTGCCGCATAATCGGAGCTAGCCTTACTTAGAGACCATTCATAATTTATCGCGTATGGAGACTGATCATAATTTCATTTTTAGCGAGCCAACTGAAGGTGAAGGACAAACATGGCGGATTCGATCACTCGATACTGCTATTTGTTAAGTTGTGTGTGGCAAGTAAAACGTATTTCATACATGCGAAATTAAATACGAAAGTGGAATGTCTAGCGATTACCGAAATGTTATGTCGCCCATTGTTTGTTTTCAAATGAAATACTTATTTGAAATGCGTATTTCTTCGCGGGGAGGCAATGATGTTTTGAGGCATGTTATTTTGGCGTACAGGTGAAATTGTTGTCTCATGAGTTCCAGGTATAGTTACTTGGTAAATAGTAACCGATGAAATCGAAAGGAAGTAAGCCTGTCTTTAAATTCTGTACGAATCCAGGCTTGGTTTTCATAATTTCCCACCCAGACATCTCCCAGAAATGAATGGGGGTGTTTGTCAACGTTGTGTGCTTTACATCCCTTTACTTCTTTACAGGTAGATGTCTATCAGTTAACGAGCGTTATATCTAGGACGTGTTTTTTTCAGCAATATAAGGCACTGTGATAGTGACAAGTGGCGAGCCTATGTTAGACCACAGTGAAAAGATGGGTGCCAATATTAGACCACAGCGACAAGAGAGCATGGTGACAAGAAGGGTGACTACATTATACCATAGTGACAAGAGGGGTGCCTACATTATACCATAGTGACAAAAAGGGTGCCTACATTATACCATAGTCACACGAAGAGTGCCTACATTATATCACAATGACAAGTAGGGTGCCTACATTATACCACAGTGACAAAAGGGGTGCCTGCAGTAGACCATAGTGACAAAAAGGGTGCCTACATTATACCACAATGACAAGAAGGGTGTCTTGATTAGACCATAGTGACAAGAAGGGTGCCTGCATTAGACCACAGTGGCAAGAAGGGTGCCTACATTATACCACAATGACAAGAAGGGTTCCTACAGTAGACCATAGTGACAAGAAGGGTGCCTTGATTAGACCATAGTGACAAGAAGGGTGCCTTGATTAGACCATAGTGACAAGAAGGGTGCCTGCATTAGACCACAGTGACAAGAAGCGTGCCTACATTAGACCATAGTGACAACTGGGGTGCCGATATTAGACCACAGTGACAAGAGGGGTACCGATCATAGACCATAGTGACAAGAGATGCACCTTTATTAGACAATGGCGACAAAACTAGACCACAGTTACCAGAGAGGTCACGACCATGAAACGCAGATTGAACAAAACAGTCCAGACTCGCTCATTTTCAAAACTGCTACACTGAACTGGTTATGCATAGAAGGTTGTTGCCAAGGGTGAACGTTCTGTCGTGCAAATGATTGTGATCTCTGTATTGGGTCTTCATCTGGACCAATCAAATTTGAGTTAAAAGAAAATCAATAGCGGCAACACGGAAGTCCACGGTGACAGCTCCCGGCAGCATCATGTATTATACACATGGTTTTAAATTGCTCAAAAAGAATTTACAAAGAATGATTTTTTTATTTGACTTATGATGAAACAATTTGCTTTGAGCTGTGTTGAAGATGGAACACGATTGGTCAATGACAGCTTGTAACAGCAAAACTAGAACACCTGGTTAAACTTCCTGGATTAAAACGGGAAAGACAGAACGGTTTCTCGCGTTGCCAAGGGGCGTAACTCTGAATCACGGCGTCACTGGACATTCTAAGTAAACTTAGACTCAGCATTGTTCGTTACACAGCTATACCGAATATAGCCTAACCCTAGTAGAAGGTTAACATAGCGACCCATGCCCGTCCAGTCAAACGCAAGACGGACGAAAGGATTTAACCCATCAGATAACAGCTACTATTTTAGGGTTCGGCGGGACAAACAAAACGGAGTTTGGATTTTCTTTTCTAGTCGTTGGTTCCGATCGTTCAGCAAATAAAACTCCGCATAAAACACGGATGTTTGACCTGCAGTTTCTGATGACATGGTTATTACTAATCGTATATTTCCGCAAGATGACATCCTTTAATACTGACAAGAACGGTTTGTTTTAGTTTTTACACCGGTTTTAGCAATATTTCATCAATATCACGGACACCATAAATGCCTTTCAGACATTGAACCCATGTGGGGAATCGAACCCAGGTCTTCAGCGTGACGACCGAACAGCTTTAACCACTAGGCTACCCCACCGCACCACCATGATCCGTAAATTTCCGTATCAGTTTTGCCGAATCGAGTGAGATCACTCATGCCACCCGTGACTTGAATAAGTGAGTGGTTTGGATTTACCGCAGAATCTAAGGTTCGAACCTGGCAGAAAAGATACACTAAGGTTGCAAGGCCCACTATGTGTGAGTTCCTAATATCATTACAGAGACTTAATCCTTAGTTTTGATGGTATTCACCGGATCCTCGAAACTGTTCATTTGAAAATGCTGACAAAATGTTTCACCAACTAGATCAAACTTCACAGATAGTAATATAAAGCTTGTGGTGCTGCATTTGTTTTCATAAGCGATTGGTGGGTGTAATGTGTGACGTCTTGTATTTCACGCGCTGCGCCGTAATATTATCGGGGTAATTCGAACAGCGGCGTAAAATCTCACTCACTCACTCACTCACTTGATGGAGATTTGGTTCGTTAATGATAACCACGTCCAGATTTGTGCTCTCATCGATATCAGTTTTAAGGCAACCAGATGGATCTGTGGGACCTCATGGGCGATGCAGCTGAAGTGTTCGCTCTCGCATCGCCTAAGGCCTGGGTTCACCTTCCCACACAGGTGACCTGTGAAGACCCGGGGTAGAACAGGCCTTCAGCAACCCATGCTTGCAAAAAAAAGGCGACTCTGCTTGTCGTAAGAGGCGACTAACAGGATCGGGTGGTCAGACACGCTGACTTGGTTGACACGTCATCGGTTCCCAGGTCGATGCTCATGCTGATGATCACTGGATTGTCTGGTCCAGACTCGATTATCTACAGATCGACGCTGGAATATTGCTGAGTGTGGCGTAAAACTAAACTCACTCTCCCCACATGGGCACAAAGCGTGAAGTACATTTCTGGTCTTCGCAGCCGTGGTATTGCTTCAACATTGATGAAAGTTGGTTGTTTCGTTTGTCGTTTAACGCCCCGCTCAGTAGTATTCCAGCAATATGACAGCGGTCTGTAAATAATCGAGTGATCAACATCAACAGCATCGATCTGCGAGACTGGGATACAATGATATGTGTCAACAAGGTAAGTGAGCGTGAAGATCCTGTTAGTCGTCCCTTACGATAAGCACGGGTTTCTGAAGATCACTTCTAGGCCGTATCTCCACGGGTCTTGGTAAGACAGGCACAAAAACCTTACTCGCTGATGTCTTGTCCTTGTTCCTCTTTCCGGTGTTTATTTCATCAATCACGGGATTTTTTTAGACTCACGTATTTATTACTCATATCACGTTCTCCTGATAAAACAAATAAATCCTTGTTCATGTGAGAAAAAAAACAAACTTCGTTAAAAATCTCACAAATAGATCGTTTTCTGTAGCTTTTTATTTATTTATTTTTTTTTTCATTTCTTTCAATTGTTTCGTAGGCCTCGGGAGGACTTCACGTCCCGGCATCTCAAGCTTTTGTCTCTCTTGGGGTTCGAGTCTCTGTCATAGTCCTGGGGATAATCAAAAGGCGTCTTAAGAACCCATCTCATTTACGCTACTGTGTAGTATTGGATATACAAATGAGGCTGTTTAGCCACTAAAGAGACTTCAGTGCGACAAAACTGGTTAGTGTTAAGGGTTAATGTAGTATGGATTGGCGTGTTGCACAAGGGTCATGTTTTGGGAGTTAATCTTGTAGAAATGTCCTTGCCGAAAAAAGACCAATGGAAACACTCTGTGAACTCTCCGCATTGCTTGGTGCATGAACTGGTGGTTACCTTACCTTCATTCATCGCTGTGTGGAGTTCACCACTGATACATCGCTCTCACGGCGTGCACTGTTCACGCGATATTGACAAATGTGAATTATATTCACCAAGAATTGAGTTATTAACAGGGTGTTGCCGATACAATGAAGTCTTTCATGGCGAATACACCTCACATGGAATGAGTCGTGTACTGGTTGACCTTGGACCAGGCTATCAGTTACACGGCGATTGATGGGGTCCTGTCACGTGATTACCTTGAATCGAAATCCGATAAAAAACGTACCTAAAATTCACTGAAAACCAATCCCCCTGTTATTGTTTACTGAAACTTTTCTCATTGTAACAAGACTGTTAAAGGGAGCCTGGGCTCCGTCAGATTGACAGGCCCAGCATGTTTGCGTCATGACGTTGAGCGCAACGCGCCACTCTGTGTGTGTTCTAATTTACTTTTTATTATGTATATCAGCTTATCTGATAAAGACTACCCTTTTCACAAAAGAGACAATGTTTTCAGCTACACGTAAGATCATTCATTTCAGCGGAAAAGGAAATTCCCTCACCCCTCCCCTTCGAAAAGCTACGAGGTGAGGTGAAATCGGTTTGAACGTTCAAAAGTATTAGGCTAACTTGTGACGTGCGTGATTGGTTGGCTAGTTGGTTGTTTAACGCCGCGCTCAGCAATATTCCAGTCTGGAACAGACATTCCAATAGCATGAGTATCGTTCAGTTTGAGACACGATGACATGCGTCAACCAAGTCAGTGACTCTGACCACCTGGTCCCGTTCGTCGCCTCTTACGACAAGCATGGATTGCTGAAGACCAATCCTAGCCCCGACCTTCACTGTCACGACGTGCATGAGCGCGTGTGTGTAACTGCTTGCTCTAATCTAGGCTTTTGTCCTCGCATTTTCGCATTTTCTTCGGATACCCTTCTCCGACAGAATGCTGACAGCAACACGATCAGACCTTGTTACATTCCCTTACTTCTGAACGCCAGACAGGGCAACAAAAAGTTCGTGGTGTTAACTTAATTCTGTTTGACCTTGCCGTGAATCAAACCATCGACCTTCCGATCCCGAGGCGTAGATTCTTCCAGACCAGGGAGGCAGCTCTGAAACAATATGGCTGTCAGACTCACATTTCTTGACTTTGAGTTTTGAATATGAAAACTAGACAAATTTAAGCAGGTATTTCGTTACAATGACTCCACAAACTGCATTATCATTCTGCATTATCACTCCTCTTTTGGAGTTCCATACATGCCGTTCCAAGTAGCCGTAGTAGCTTTTAAGGCAATAAATCACACCTCACTTCTCTAAGAATAAAGAATGTATTTCTGGTACTTTTTAAAACATTTTCTCCTTTACTGTCAGCTCTCTGTGAAGATACCATAGAGTTTATTCCTAAAAGGATTGTTTAGATTACAATATTAAATCTAAAAGTTCGAATAAATTAACGCAACGTTGCTGTAAATGGACTCTCGCGCCCTCTGCTGGCCGAACATTATTTCAAGCTTACCCCATATCATTATGTCCCCTGGAGCGCTCTTTACGAATATCCTTCGCACGACATGTGATTGAAACCAGTTTTGGTAAGCACCAGTTTTGGTCAGCACTGACATCGTCGCGGGAGACAGAATATGAAGTACAGATCAATTGTTTGCATTCCATATATGGCATGTGTCCTCTGTTTGGAAGCTTTTCGCCTCGAAGTTTCAATTATCGATTTCAGGCAAGTCATAAGGGATAATGCGTCTTTTATTGCATAAATAGGAAGCTAATTTGAGCGCATATGCCCCAATATGTAGGCCACTCTAAAGTCTCAAATATGTGACACTGTGCCTATAAGAGCTGAACAGACTTGAGATTGGAGATCAATTCGCTTTGTGCCCCCGTGGTGACGATGCCGTGAGCTGCTGCTCTTGCTATCAACCACTGATTTATTTTTTTAAAGACGCTGTGATATAAATAGAATACTGCTTTCAGTAGTATAAATAATTTATTCACCGTTTTTTGATCGATTATGTGTTGTCTTGGATACTTAAAGGTCACATGCAACCAAAAATCAAACATAAGTAAAACACAGTTATCATTTATTCATGATCTATAGAATGCATTGCTGATTAAGAAATAAACAAATAAACAAAAATATATTTAATTTATGTAACGAGTAGTGCTACCCTGGCCATTTAACCTCAATATGATGAAACTTGATGATGGATTAAATATAATCCTCTTAAATAGGCTGACAGGAAGTCATTGCAGTTTTTGTTGTGTGTAGCGTAAATCAACATGGTCAGTGAGTTTAGTTAAAAAATATTCCAGCAATATCACGAAGGGGAACACCATAACTGAGCTTCACACAATGTACCACGTGGGGTATCGAACCTGGGTCTTCGGCGTGACTAGCGAAAGCTTTAACCACATGGCTACCCCACCGCCTGAAATCACCAGAGTCCCGTGGTGATTTCAACGAAGAATATTACTCACTGTGTTTACAGTTTGTAAACAGTCAATAAACGGGGTCTAAGTAAAACTAATGATTCAAATGAAATGAAGTTACTTGTAATAGCGATGAAAATGAAATGATAACTGAAACCAATAATTCCGTTTTAAATATCATAATCACTTAAGTCCATGAAAGAAATAAACACTCACGGTATATGGTATTGTCAGTTGAAAGAGTTACACGTATTGTATATATTCTCCGCGGACTAATCCCCTTTACACAGAAGCAGTCTACGTACAAAGGATTGCTTCTCCTACCCAAGGTTGGGATCACAGAGCTTGTTACACATGGTGATAGGGTTTTCATTTACTTCAAAGAACAGAAGATCGATCGCTTGTCTCACCTGTGCCGCTGAACCTCATGAAAAGCACTGCCGCCTTTTGATGAGGACTACCTGTTCACTACACACGAGACACAAGACGCTTAACGCGGATTTCATATGGTCATTGCCTGACCACTGTGGTGGACACGTGATCTCATTGAACGGTAAACGTTGCAGTGGGCATGTCACCCGTGCTTCAGCTCATGTCCTGGTCTATATATTTTCTAAGGACTAATTATCCTGGACGTTCAAAGAAATCTCAGAACAATCTCATCAAAGGGGCGAACCATTGAGTTTCGCTATACCGTACAAAGCAGTATAATTATCACTCAAGACTTCAAACCTAATTCCTGAAGCGAAATGAGCATAGGGCGCAAAAACAACCACGGATTGCCCTCCCTCGGAAGCCAATAAGAACCCTTCGACCGACATCGAGAACAAGCGCTAATCCCTGTCTCATACAGGGTTCACAGTCTTGCTTGTACTGTGTCGACCGAACGCAGCAATGATAGGGTTTGCTCATGCCGGCGGTCTGCACCTTAGCTGAAATATACACTCATACCTGTCCATCAAAGTCACCGATGCTATGGAACTTATTTATTCTCATGAGGCTTTGTTATAAACAAGAATCGCGAACAGGTGAAGCTGAAAGAAGTCCGCAAATGTTTCTCGCTTTTTGATGCAATCGTTTAAGTTGGGAGACCGGTTAATCAATTGAGGAATTATTTGTTAGAGGTTTTTTTCACCTTTTGACTGAATAGTCTAACACTGACGACTGTTAAAGACACCTGCAGACTGTCTAATTTTCACAAAGGCATTGTGAAAGATAGTTTCTCATCCTTTACCTGTGGTGTTTGTATTCCAACAGGTGTCAGGAGCTAAAGGAACGGTTCCTTGGACCAGGTGCAAGTGACAAAAACTGAAAATCGGAGGCTTTGCCCGGATTTTACAGTCCGGACCATGCCAGGATGAGGCGACAATCCCCACTGTCCGGATTTTTAACTCTCACTTAATCGAATCGCCTTAAGAAAGGTAAGAAATCTCTTTATCAATTCAAGTACGACTTATGATCACATCACTCGTATGTGTGTTTTCTTTCATATGCAACCTGACAACTTAATTAAACTTTAAACTGCCATCGTGGTTGCTGATGGTTTCGGTTTTAAATCTAGGTGTATTTTTTTAAAAACCTCTAGGTTTATTTAATTCTCCGCTTTTTAAACTTGATTTATGAATTACAGATTATTTCGCTGTTCCGTTCTACAGGTTACGCATAAATGCTTACTACTTCTTTCGTTTAACAATTATTCAGTTCAACGGAATTGGCTCCTCGGACCAGTCTCTGATATCATTTGGACGAAAGTCGATTTTCAAGGGACATCAATCCACAGTCATAAGTGATTAATCCTGATTTTAATTTATGCCGAGCGATTTACAACGGTACCGTCCGATTTAATAAGTTTAGTGGGCACTGACGTTTTCTTTGGAATGACACGATCTGCTATAACAAGGTTCAGTGTACACTATTTGCACCAGCGTCTCCAAATCAATTATTTCTTTAGCTTTGATTTGGTATCTAGTCAAACACCTGCAGAAAGGTCTACTCTAAATGTGCACTCCAGACGCTAATACCATGACTCGTTCAGCGTAAATGCCTTCGGATCTGTTTCATTCACGCGACTGTTTACATCTCCCGCAGGCGAGCGAGGCTGAGGGAGTGTTTTGCTCGTGCAGTTCGTGTGACAACTGATGCCGTACGTTGTAGTGGTGTTTTTTAGTATATAAGCTACAATTCTCTAATCAAAGAGGGGCAATGATGTAGTCTGTTGTTAAAGCGTTTGCTCACCACGAAGCCTGGGTTCGATTTCATATATGGGCACAATGTGTTAAGTCAATTTGTGGTGTTTCCGTCGCGACGTTACAGGAATATTCCTCAAAGCGGCGAAAAGGTATACGGGCTCACTTACCAGCTCTCGTCAATGTGTTTTACATTAATCACATGACACTGCAACTAGGGGAAGGGATAAAGCGTTCGATCGTCATGCAGCAGGACTGGTTCGATTCTCAATATGCTTGTGTGGGGGGTGGGAGGTGTGGGGTGTAGGGTTGTTCTCGAGCACGTATAAACCACCGTTTCACGATGGTGTTTGGAATTATCCAACGATGGCTTAATGTAAACCTCGTCAGTACGAGCACGGTTAATCCGGACATCCTCACCCACCTCCTCATGCTTGACTTAACTACAGGGGCACTCACACCGAACTGCGTATCTGCGTAAATCACCACAATAGATCACAATAGTGAGTGAATGAGTTCAGTTTTACTCCGCTTTTAGGAATATTCCAACAACACCAGAAAAGGCTCTTTGGGAAATCGAACCCTGCTCTTCGGCTTTACAAGCGAACGATTTAACAACTAGACTACCCTACTGCCCCAGTAAATCACCATGTTGATTTTACTGATTTTTTTACTGATGGACTGGAGGCATCGCGTCTCTACATATCTGTTAAATTACATGTACAGAACTCAATGGTTTAGTGGTTAGAGCTTCTGACTGGAGTGTGAAATTGGTGGTTCGATCCCCGGCCGTGGTTATCTAAGTGAGTGAGTGAGGTTACTTTTACGCCGCACTTAGCAATATTCCAGCCTTATGGCGGTGGTCTGCAAATAATCGAGTCTGTGCCAGACAATCCAGTTATCGACAGCATGAGCACCGATCTGCGCAACTGAGAACCGATGACACGTGTCAACCAAGTCAGCGAGCCTGACCACCCGATCCCATTAGTCGTCTCTTACGATAAGCGTGGGTCGCTGAAGACTAAGCCAATTTCAGGTCGGCTCAGCTCGTAAAAATATAGCCTGCAACTGTCCGTGAAAACTAAATGAGAGGACTTAACAATGCCGAATAAACACAGTAACCATACAGGAATCGAACGATGGTCTTCAGTGAACAATTCACGGGAGTTCCGTGACGCACAAATGTAGAGTATGGGCTCATAAAAATATTCACTCCGCCCAGAAGGACGGACAATATTATTTATTGCACAAACAACACATCTGTGAGTTTATTGAGTGTTTAGTTGTTGTTTTTCAGAGCAGTTACGTAAATCTTTTCATGCATCAGTCCACATGGTCCATGTTTTATTCCAGGCTCACTGGAAATTATCAAAAGGTAAGGTTATCTACACTATTACTTGACAGGACCCTCGTTTTGCCCGCAAGGACCCTAAGGGTCCCCGCTACCCCCATGTTTATGAGCCGATGTAAAAGCTTCGGCATCTTTCACCGTTAAGATACATATTTCATATTTTTAAACGCAGACGTGACTCGTCAGTAATTGTAGATAAAATATTTTTGTTACACGTGTTCAGTGCATTTGTCTCATAAGCGAAAGTTAAAGCTCTAAACAAGAAGCCTTAACACGTGTCCAACATGCCGCGCGAATGAATACCTCGCTGGTTTCTTTGAACTTTTCACGCAGTTCCGCTTGCGCTATTTTGACGCGGCACTACACATTAAATTAATCACTGTAGGTGCACCACAGCCGCCGAAACAGGGGCAAGACGTTGTTTTAGCGTTGAAATATCGTCTCTAAAATGATTTCTCAGCTAATGTGAGGTTAAGAAATACTGGTGTTTGCATCGCACTCTGCCAAGGACCACTTCGAGCTGGGTTCTCTTTGATCTGAATCCAAGCCCAGTGATCGTGTTTGGCGAACTATTTCGTCTGTGGGAACACTAGATGTTTTTTGATGCCGCCTCAACGCGCGGTCTGGCATCGGTGTTCATCATCAATAGCTGCAAGCCTTTGATGTGTCGCGAGGTGGCATTCGATAATTAGAAGTAGAGGTACATGGAGTAACCTGGTGAATCTTAGGACAGGTACACTCTGTTTTTGTGCTTTTCTGCATCGTATTTTCTCGCTTGTAACTACGCCTTCAAATTACGTCTTTGGTCCAAGTCCACAACTCCAGATTCAGTCTTCACTCTATATCCAATGAGATCTCCAAGCAATGCCCCAACCCAATGCGCTCTACCCCATCCCCCGACACTCACACACACCCCACTGTCACTTCAACCCACCTCGCCGTCAATCTACCCACCCCATTACCCCAACCGTTCATCCTCGTCTCTCCCTCTACCTCTCATCCCCATTCCTTCTGAAGCCCTCCCCTTCTTCTCCCTTTCATCACCACACTTTCTTCTCTTTTTCATCACAACCCGTGAAGGTCCCGGGGTAGAATAGACCTTCAGCAACCCATGCTTGCCATAAAAGGCGACTATGCTTGTCGTAAGAGGCGACTAATGGGATCGGGTGGGCAGGCTCGCTGACTTGTTTGACACATGTCATCGGTTCCCAATTGCGCAGATCGATGCTCATGTTGTTGATCACTGGATTGTCTGGTCCAGACTCGATTATTTACGAACCGCCGCCATAAGGCTGGAATATTGCTAAGTGTGGCGTAACACACTCACTCACTGACTTTCATTACCAGCAATCATCACTACCGCTTCTTCTCCCTTTCATAACAACCGGTCCTTCTCACTCTCGACCCCCCACCCACCCCGCACTCCACACTTCCTTTCATCTCAACCCCTCCCTGTACTCTTCCCTACCATCACCTCCTGTACACCACCCCCTGCCGTCGATTCCCAAGTAACATTTCCCCAACACTTTACCCACCCTTAATCCACCCCCTACATCCCAGAACCATGCCAAGTCATAAAACCAAACTTAGAAACTGCCACCTATCACAACCAATTATCATCAATCAGCAATGTTGCACATGGCTCGTCCTTTAAGATAAAATGGACATTTGCGCTTATGTATTCTCTCGCGATTGCATATGTTCCAGTTTCACACGTAACCAATATGATAGCCTTTTTTAAATATATGCTTCAATTTTCTCCTTGGTTCCAATTCATTGCCACATGAAAGGCTCTGAATCGCTTTGAACGACGTATCCGGCCTCACTTCACCCAAAGGCTAATGCCATTTACCGGCGGCACACAGTAACTTCACACTAAAACAAGTTGTTAAGAAAATACGATGTCTTCTGTAACGGTAAAGCGTATCAACAAACACCTTTGAATGATTGTAGATACTGTTGAAAGGGATGTAAGCATCCCAGACGAGGTAACCTTTGATCCGTGAGTCGTATTTTGTAATTCCAGATTAGAAATAACAGTTAATGTGGGATTAATGAGGAAAGCGTTGGTCGGAAGCCACCAGAACCGCTGTGAAGGTTTTTTTAAGGGCTGAAAAAAGAACATATGTTTCAATTATGGAGTAATTTATGATACGAAGCTCGCTTTTAACAACTGATTTTTATGACAGATATATATCCGGAAATATATTGAAAAATAAGCGATTCAGGACATTAGTTAATACGTTTTTGTGAAATTTCTTATGCATACGTAGAACCAAGTAGTCGTTAGTGGAGTTCGCCTTTGTATATTGCTACTGACTTGAGTCTCGCAAGTCTCGCTCAGACTTGAGCAGTGGATGGATTGGTTGGATTGAACTTTGCTTTGAACTATGTTCTAGTTAATCACATAGTGTAATTCTGATGTTAGAAGTGATTCAGTGATACTCGAGGTGGTACAGATCTCAGTCCAGTGATCAACATCATGAACATCGATCTAAACAACTAAGATACGATGGCATGTATCAACCTAGTCAGTGACCCTGTCCACCCGACCCCTTTCGTCGCCTATGGCAACCATGAGCTGCTTGACATATCATCGTATTTCACTTGCTCAGGTCGATGCTCATGATGATTATCACTGGATTGTCTGATCCAGACTCGATTGCTTACAGACTGTCGCCATATAAATAGCTATTGTAAGAGTAAACTGGCTCCCTCTGATGACATTGTAATACTGCTGTCAATACACTACCCCAGGAATATGAATCGTTGACAAATGTGCAATACACAATGACTGAAGGTTTTAACCGAAATTCGTTTTCGCTCTTTGTCCGGAGACACCTCCAACAGTTCGTCATATCCGTTAGTTCGTTAGAAGCATGTTTGTTCTAACGGTATTTTATTGTATTCAGAATATGTGGGACGGTGGGGTAGCCCAGTGGTTAAAGCGTTTGCTCGCCTCTCCGAAGATCCGGGTTCAATTTCCTACATAGGTACAATGTGTGACGCCCATCTGTGGTGTCCACAGTCGTGATATTGCTGGAATATTGCTAAAGGCGACGTAGAACCATACTCACTCAGGATATGTCCTGTTTTGTTTCGAACAGTCCCAAGGAATCTTGGGAAGATAAATTTTGACAAACATCCGTCATAGTTTGTTTATGACAGTTTTCCGACAAAACATAACGGAGCAAATTATATTTTCTTTGTGACTCAGAGATTGGTCTTGATCTTGGTAAACATAAACCACGAGGTCTGCTGTGACAATGACAATGACACGGACACCTGTCGCGTCATGGCCGCCAGCAGACATCAGTGCACACATGCAAATAGTTGTTAGGAAGGCCTATCTAAGTTCAACCGGTTCACATATTCCTCCGCCTTTCACGGACATGTAATTGTCTGTTTTGATGTAGTACTCCGTGGCGAGAAGATAGTTCCCTCGATACACTACTGGAATGAGATGTGTACTGAATAACCTCTTGGGTGTATTATCCTAATTCTATCAACACGTTTTGTTCTTGGAAAAGCTGCAGCTGCCTCTCTATATCGCAAACACTATTTATGGTGCACGAGATTTACGTGCTGCACACTTTTCATGTGGACGATATACGAGGAATTGACAATCGGTGCCCAGGTGCGATAACACGTGCTTCGACGCTACCACAACCAGCGAAATCCTCGACATGTCGAGCAACGCTTCATTAAAAGAATGTGTATATATAGCCACTGCGAAGACAGCTAACTGTACTTGTGGTGCCACCTGTAGTTAAGCCATTATACAAGATGGTAATATGCTGCAGTCCTAAGAACAACTATTAGTATCGTCAGTTCCTTAACCGGGTTATCTGGCCCGGATTCCTTACATGGATACAATGTAATGCTCATTTCTTGTGTCCAACGCCGTGAAATGCCTGGAATATTGATGTAAAAACATACTCATTCACTCCGATCCCACTGTAAACTGATAATCGGGAGGGGTGGCCTTGTGGTTAAGTCCATTTTCTGGGGTCCCCCTCCGTGACAAAGCTCTAACATTGCTAAAAGCTGCGTAAATTACTCTAACTTACTTTGCATTCTGTTCCCAATCCGTTGTTTTAGATAGTCCTTTCAGATAATTATATAACAGAGACTTGTAAAGATCCAGGTAAGAACCTGAACAAAAGAAGATGAACGCCTACCCATGACGATAATACAAAAACAAGCCAGTGTCTCACTGAAACTAATGAACATTAATGTCTCACCATACAAAATAGCATACACGAAAACTAATGTCTCACCCAAACGAATGGAGATCATCCGTCTTCCTAAAACAAACGAAGACCAACGTCGCGCCATCAATATGATACGCAAAGACCAATGTCCCACCATCAAAATAACATACACGAAAACTAATGTCTCGCAGGACAAATGAAAACAATGTCTCACCCAAACGAATGAAGATAAATGTCTCACCAAAACAAATGAAGACGTACGTCACCCGAAAACAAATGAAGACCAACGTCTCCCCAAAACAAATGAAGACGTACGTCTCCCGAAAACAAATGAAGACCAACATCTCCCCGAAACAAATAAAGACCAACGTCTCCCCAAAACAAATGAAGACATCCGTCTTCCTAAAACAAACGAAGACCAACGTCGCGCCATCAATATGATACGCAAAGACCAATGTCCCACCATCAAAATAAGACACACAAAAAGCAGTGTCTCATAGTCCTAGCAACAAATTAACCCAACCTGTCAGACAACAGAGAAGACTAATGTCCCACTTTCAAAACAAACGATCAGAACAACTTTACAGTTCAATAGCCGTACCATCATCAAAACACGACCAGCTGGGAATATACGCTACTCATAGCACGACAGATCGTCTGTATCAATATGAAGTAATCGATCATCTTTAAATTATTTCGAGGAATATAAATATAAAATACTATGTCCACACAAAAACATCCTTAAAAGATTAGAAAAGATCATAAATTAATTATTTGTATTATATAACAAATTATTACCCCAACTGATTGCATTTGCAACCAAATAAATACCAAATTACAGTACAAAATCGAAACTGTATTAGTCTTAAACACTATCTTAAACACTATCCGTTTCAACTGTGAAATTATTTGTCTGGACCAAACCAGGCGTGATACGAAAGGATGAGAAACAAACTACCAACCTCCTCTCATATAATGTCATTCCCTGTCACGGAGTATTGAGCTCAATAATAAGTCGACAGGATCTATAAATGTGACGCTGAGAGTTGTTCGACTTCCACTACTGGCGGCCATATATACTAACGCATTACACCAGTACTCCAGCCAATACTCTTGATCTATAACTCTAACATAACAAGGTTAACCTTTGCCCTTTGACGATCACCAGGGCGTTTCACTATCGAAGCCTTTAATCTCCCCAACTTTTATTAAGATAAGCGGTTCTCGTGAGCGTTCTCGATTTATCAATTATGGACACTGTCATCACCGACGCGTGGTTTTAACCAGCAGGTCGTATAGAAAAACCAACCGAAAATAGACGCTGATATGTAGTTTGCTTAAAACGTGGTTTATTCGATTAGAAAACCTTGTACCGTCCACCCCCACTGTCTGATCCGACAATAGTCTAATCCAATTTCAAAGAGATAAAAATCGGGAATCATGCCATTCAGTGTCCCCATGGTTCACTAGCAGAACAGGTATCGGAGTGCCAATGTCGCCATCTCCCAACATTTACCATTCTCTACACGCAACAGACCATTCCTTCTTTCAGACAACGTTGAGTTTTGTTTACGCTATGGTACGCTTGGTTTAGTGGAGACTGGATATCAAAGAAAACGGAGTTGTTGTTGGTTTGCGTTTACCAAACACAGATCCTAGTCCCAGGATGAGTTCACAGATACTAAATACTGTGAAGGCACGAACTGCGTGTCCGCAAAATAAGACTATTGCTAATAGTTTTCTAGTCTCTTGCCGGACGCTGTACTCCCTTCTCCATGTTCCCCAATCTCCCCCCTTTCGTTCTATCCACGTCTGATCACCGATACCGAGTTAGGCCTCATTAGAGTAGCGTTCCCTTTGATCTTAGCCGCTCTTATCTCTTTGGTCGTGGAAGAGCTCGGCCCTTGCTTACCATTGGAAGATTTTTTCAAAGGCGGGAGTTCCCTTCTATCTCTTGTACATCCAGTTTGATCAAGCCTTTGATTTGCGAATCAAGTGATCTTATTTACGCTTAACCTTATCGTGCTTTAGACCCTATTGGATACGTTTGTACAGTTTTGACTACGAAGATGACAAAAACGCATAAGGTACCACGTGTAACCATTTGTCTGAAAGAACTTTTTTTCCTCTATCATATGAATACCTACTTGTGTGGATTTGCTGTTTGACTCGTGGATTTGAGAATTAGGTAGACATTTACCTACGAAGTGAGTGATATTCGTTTATATGAGTACCCACACGTATAGGCTTCTTTAGCCCGACAACAACGAGTCGTGTTGTTATGTCATATTTATTGCTCTTTTTTCTTTTTCAGGCTTTGTAACATTATGGAGTTCCACCATTTACTTTCATGGATGTGTGTGGTGATTGTGAACGCTGGCCCTGCCGACAGAGGAAGGAACGATATCACTTTAAACACTGAAAAACTTAACGAACTTGGCAGCCAGGGACAGCTGTTGTTACGTCACATAGCGATCACAACGCACAGCTGCGGCGTCAAGGAACAACCGAAATTCAGAAGGAAGCTACTGCGTCACAGTTCCGTCGCATGCAACGACGGCAGCCCAGCCGGGTGAGTAGAACCGGGTTACTAGTCTTGAGTGACTCTTCTATCATTGAGGTATGAAAGTTGCTAAACTGTTACCAAAGAAACATGTAAACAAATAGTTCCTTCATGAAAGCGTCTCGTCTCGCCCCAACAACCATTAAACTAAGTACCGTGGCAAACATAAGCGATAGTTATGTTTCTCCTGCTGTGAAAATTCCTCCGATTTCTTCGCCAGACCTAAGGGCCCCTAATCAGGATCGCAAGGTTAAAAAGCGACACTGTTGCCCTACGACTAGCTACCTGTTATTGGTGCACATCACCGGCCCGACATGAAAGGCGTACTTGAAATTCCGCATTCGACAGCTATTACTTCAAGGAAGAAATTATTCCACGGATAATGCTCGTCACATGAAACCTGCTTTCAGATTGTGAGGATAATGAATGGGCACCTCAGATTGTTGTCGTTTTGTATTTATTTGTCCTATCTCGCGATGTACGTGATTACCACTTTCGTTCCAAGTGGTCGTAATTATAATAGAATGAACAGTGGGAGTGTTGTGGTGGTTTTGTGATATTGGAAACTAGATGATGATGAACGGATATAATGAACTTTGTCCCGAACCCTCGCTGTATATTACAACGGAGGTGCGTATAACGAACACAGATCATAAAGAACGCTTTAAGTTCGCTTTTGGCAATGTTCCAGCAATATCCGCGAGGGGGACACCAGAAACGGCAGTAGTAGTGATGCAGAAGTATCTGAAAGATGCAGTAGTACCTCAGTTCGCTCCTCACCCTAAAGACCCGGATTCGATTCCCCACATGGGTACAATTTGCGAAGACCATTGCTGGTGTCCCCCGTCGGGATATTGCTGGGATGCTGCTAAAACAGGCGTAAAACTAAAACTCACTTACTCACTCACTCACTCACAGTAACACCAGACTTGGTCAAGTAAAGATAACGACAGTAACAGCGGTCGTGACATTGTTTGTGATGGACTACGTGGTAACGGTATAGTAGTAGTAGTAGTAGTAGTAGTAGTAGTAGTAGTAGTAGTAGTAGTAGTTTGTGGTAAGCTTACATACAGCAGTATTTCAGCTATATGGCGACAAGAGGGCTGGACCAGACAATCTAGTTGTTGACGTGAGCATCTATCTATGCGACTCGGATACCACTGCAGCTGCAACAACACTATCAGCTGCAGCTGTAGGATTAGTTGTCATTTGGACAGCGGAGTAGTGGTATGTCATTAGCTGTGATGATTTGTCAGCAGTAGTCTAGCCATATATCCACTTCTGGATAACCCGAGCATTGATCTACGCGACTGGGATACGATTGCAGCAGCAGCAAAAGTAGTAGTAGTCGCCATAGTAGTAGTAGTAGTAGTAGTAGTAGTAGTAGTAGTAGTAGTAGTAGTAGTAGTAGTAGTAGTAGTAGTAGCAGCAGCAGTAGTAGTATGAGTTTAGTGTGTGGATAAGCGAATCTGGACCAAATATTCCAGTGATCAACAGCATGAGCATCGATCTGCGTCACCAAGGTCACCCGGTCCTGTTAGTCGCCCCTTACGACATGCATGGGTTACTGAAGGCCAATATTCCAACCCAGACCTTCACGGGTCAGCAGCAACAGCAGCAGCAACAGCAGCATCAGCAGCAGCAGTAGTAGTAGTTGTAATAGTCACAGTTAGTAGTTACACAGGAGCGTTCAGTTAACAGATTGGACATCACATCTACTCCGACACATGGTACTGGGTAACAACATAAGGTGACCAAATGCCCAAAGCGACACCTTATATCGCTTATTTTGAAAGGTGAAAAACATACCATTTTCCCGTCTACTATTTTCAGATTAACATTTTGTCAAGTAATTGTTTTACAGCATTCAAAAACAATTTGTGCCGCAAAGTCAACCCTTACAGCACAATCAGCCTACGGAAACAATTCTACAGTCCTACAAAGTTTTGATACAACACACATGAGATTAGCAGGTTCTGATAACGTGAGTGCTTCGAAAACGCCGTCCCAGCCGAAAGTCAGATCTGTGTCGAACAATTGTGTCGGAAAATGTCTCTGCCGTGGGACCCAGCCCCTAATTCAGTCCAGACTGAGCTAGTCTTTCATTCCTCTTTCACCCTGTGAAACAAGATGGAGGGCATTAGCGTTGGAAATCCAAACTATACGATTAATTTCTTTCTCTTTTGTAACAAAGCATATCATACGGCTCTTTGATAACACAAAATGATAACAGACCCCTTTGATACTGGGCAAGTGATAACAGTCTATATCTTTGATATGACTCATTTCAAAGGGTAGTGGATTTGTTTGATATCGGTGGAGACCTTGTGATGTCATGCGTGATGCGGTCCTTTGTTGGAGTGGCCTTTACACGATCCTGATATCATTATACAGATGTCTTACGGATGATATCATTATACAGATGCCCAACGGACTGACTGTGCTTCAAATAGTACAGTAGACTCTGATACTATTCACCAAGGATATCTTAAAGTTCATCGCTCACATGAGTTCATTGTGTGGTATCTTTACAATAAGTTAGCGACAATCTTATTTTTCGTGAATACGCCATAGGGTTTAGGGTTCGAGAGAAGCAATTAGGTGTACAATGTATCTGTTCAAATGAGTGTATAAAATATGTTGAGGATTTTATTTCTGACTGAATATTTTATTAAGAGACTCTTCTCCTCGGAATGAAGAAAATATGTTTCGCAACTTTAGAGAAAGAATATTTAAAAGACCATCGTATTATCTGACAGACTGTTTAATACTGAATGGTCACAGTCTGTGACGTGGTTGGCGAAGTCATCGTGTGTCGACGATGTTGCTTGTTGCAATGTCCTTAACCTTCGTCGACTCGATTAATGGGAGGTGATGGGTCTAGCTGAATATGGCTGACGGCAGTGTTCTACAGTATTCATTCATTTCACTAAGTGACCTTATTTTTGGAAGAGGGAATCAGTTAAGGGTTTCCATGATATGCCGTTACGTTTAAATTCTGGTTTGCCTGAAACTAAACATGTGTTGAATGAGAAGCATCTTCTTAAAATGTCAGTGGGTATGAGGAGAAAAGCGAACAACCACTTGCTCGAATTTTGAGCTGAAGTTTGGATCCAACTTGAAAATAATGTTTCCAATGGTTGAGTGTGGTTTTACGCCGCTTTTAGCAAAGTTCAGCAATATCACTGCGGGGGACACGAGAAATGGACTTCGTATATTGTTCCCATTGTGGGAATCGTGTGTTCAGCTTCTGAATTGCTATAAACGTGTTAAAGATGTTTAGAAAGATGTAAAATATAGGTTTTATGTACCTCTGTCATAAATGGCTATGAACTTTACAAATATGCAAAAATATTCTTTTTCGATGTAATTTAAATTACAGGCCTAAGTGTTCTACATTCGCGGGCAATTTTAATATGCCGACTACATTCAGTCTCTAACTGAGCAAAATTCCGAATGTGAATCATTTATAATGAATAATGATTAAACAAAGCAACGCGGCTTGCGGGTCCGGTGCCAATCCTGATATCTCTTTATTGCGCATTAGCAGTTGGACATCGCGGACTGCGTATTAATTGTGGGACTTCGCGCGCTTCGTGAACGACGCGTCTGTAACCGGCCATGACTGTGCTATCTGGCTGTGGCTGTTTTTGAAAGACTTGAAAATAGCCATGCAGTTTTTGAACGTTACATTAATGATGGACCTGTATCCCTCGCGGAACCATGCAGGCTGGCACATTCATCTTTCTTAACGTGCATGTCAACATGGCGAGCCCAGAGAGGGGGCAACACGGTGTAGGGGGAAAGATCAAACCCGTTATTATCTGCCAGGTTGTCTGATGGTTAACCCTTTGTGTACTGAAGGAACCCTGGTGTTTGACGACTAACCCTTTGTGTACTAAAGGAACGCTGGTGGTTGATGGTTAACTCTTTGTAAACGGTAGGAACCTTGGTGTTGATGGTTAACCCTTAGTTTACTGAAGGAACCCTTGTGACTGACGGTTAACCCTTTCTGTACTGAAAGAACCCAGGAGGTTGTTTGTTAACCCCTTCTGTACTGAAAGGACTCTGGTGGTTGAGGCTTAACCCTTTGTCGGCGGAATTAACCCTGGAGGTTGATTGTTACCCTTTGTGTACTGAAGGAGCCTTGACGGAGGTTGACGGTTAACCCTTTCTAGTTAGTTACGAAATGGTAATATTCATTGTGGCTTTCTCTCGTATCCAGTCCGGCCACATTTGATATATAATCTGTAGGACAGTTGTCGCAATGTTGCGGAATAAGTAACACCAATAGGCCATCTTGAAATAACCTCTCGTTTTATACAGAACGTATTTAGGATGCACGCTAAGTATATGACATCTCGGGGCAATACAACTTTAACAACAATTATCTCCCCTATTTTCAACAAGAATCGGTGACGTCATACACGTGGCGACAGACTCCGAAGACCATCTATCCACACACAGCCTCTAGTCGCGTTCAAAGCACGATTGAATAGCTGCAGGATCGACTGTCTATCGTTGTTTGCCTGTTAGTCTATTAAGAGTTGAAAGAAAGGAAAGCTGGATATGAGAACCACCAAGTGGCGCTACTTGAGATCCAGTAATGTTCGAGCTCCTATGTGTCACCTTACATAGACCCTTCGCAAGTCACGAACTTCAAAAGGTCCCGATGGTTTGTTCCGAATGATGGAGTGGAGTGACTATCGATTTAATCCGATTGGGGTTAGGCTTTGGCCAAAGGGGCCATTACAATGGGGTAGAGGCTCTTATCCTGAAGAAGGGCAGAGAAGGCAAAGTGTGCCTCCTTCTGTCGTGATTCACTTCATCAAAGATCTGTCCTGAATGGGATCAAACGGCTGCGTACTTTGGCGTGAAGTCTTTTAGGAGTGAAGAGGTTAGGGATAGTTTAGTTTCAATGCTATTTTTGAGAGAATCTGATAAACATCGCAATACGGCCATATATCTGAATCTGCGGTGAATTATCCATCGCTGTCGTTTTGGTGTAACAGGATTTTATATAGGGAAATAGTGTTTTGATAATTCAGGGACCGAGCACCAGTTATCATTTCTTTCCATCACTGTGATAAAATCAAAACAATATTGACAACAACATCAATCCTTCTCTATGTGTTGCACGAAGGGAATTCACTCCATCAACATTTTCAAGGGGCGATAATATAGTCTGGTGGTAAAGCCTTGGCTCTTTACACCGAAGACTCAATTCCCCATGTACAATGTGTGAAGCCCGTTATATGTGTCTCCCCACTGCTGTGATATTGCAGGAATATTGTTTCACTCACTCACTGTCTTCACGGCCGGTTTCAACATTATTTTTGTGTAGCGGTATCGTTTTCCTTTCAACCATGATGTAGCTCAATCAGCATTGTTCCATCCGCACTACTTTCCTCTAATGTTTCAAACCTGAACATAACAAACCAGTGACTAAAACAGGAACATGAGTTGAAATCCCAACAAAAATGTTTTGATGGTTCAGGGACCAATCACTGGGACGTTATTTTTTCCACCACTGAGGGTTCTTTAAAAGAAATAGTGACATCTACCCGAACATCCGATCTGAGTAGCAATGCATAATTTCAGCGTCCTTTTTTGTGTATGTAATTGTCCCGTTTTCCCCTGAAAATATTTCAAATCAAATGATGAGGGTGTATTCTCTGAGAAAAATGATGCGAAAATACTATGTGACCGAGACTACCGTCTAGTTTGGCTTTAATCTATTGTTCAAGTAAATCAGTCTTAAAACTGGGGTCAGCTTCCTTGAGATCGTTTATACTGTTAATTGAAATGCTTATTTCACTCACTGCAAATGATAAACATCGACGAACTATTGCCCACCGAAACCCCCGTCCCCGGGGATCGAGAAGTGGACGGACCCTTTCATGTCTGTTGATAACGTGTTGGTAAAAAATGTGTTTCCCGATATTTTATTGGTTTTGTTCGCAGCATGTGCGCATAAAGATCTGCCACCATCGTTTGCACAGAGCTTTCATTAACTCGGGGTACGTCAAGGCTCACGTGGGTTGTTTAGGCCCTCACTGTTAGGTTTGTTGTGGAATAGCCATCACATAAAATTTAAGTTTTTTTTGCTATGTTGATGTCTTGTTTTGGTGGGGGGGAGGGGGGGGGGAGTTGTTTGTTCTAATTTTTGTAAAAATGTTAACGATATTGTTGTTGGTGGTGGTGGTGCTTTGGGGAGAGGGGGTGGGGATTCATGGCTACATGAAATAGAATTATGTTCAAAACCGCTTAAGTTAATGCGTTCCCAGTGTCTCTGGTGAAATCAACGGGAATTATTGGGGGAATTGTTTAACCGTCAGGTGATACGGGATGAATGTCGCGCTCATGATTATTTCGATTCATATAATGGAGCGGTGGGGTAATCTCGCCGAAGACCAAGGTTCGATTCACAAGATGTGAAGCCCGTTTATGGCGTCCCCTGTCACGATATTGCTGGAACAGTGCTAAAAACTATATCGTAAAACTATACCGTAAAACTATACCCACTCACTCGATTTGAGTCGTCCTGTTAGCAAAACTAGCTCAACACTTCAAATTACAACGTGTATGTGCGTGGGCGTGAACACGTGCATGTGCGTTTTAACTAGTTAGAAAGTATGCCGGAATTAGCCCAGTAGTAAAAGCTTTCGCTCCTCACACCGAAGACGAAAGTTCGATTTCCCACATGGGTACATTGTGTGAAGCCCTTTTCTCGAGTTCCCGGTTGTGATATTGCTAAAAGCGACTTAGAACTAGCTCCTCACATTAATGCAGAAAGTACCTGCACTAAAAGAGAGGTTTTAACGAGGTGCCGTGTCATTTATCGTTTTCGTGTGATCATTCGTCAGTTTGTTTGGGCGGAAATAAAACAGAATTATGTTGAAAGCGGTTTAAGTTAATGCGTTCCCAGTGTCTCGGGTGAAATATTCGGGAATAATATATACTCATTACGAGGAACCTTTTTTTTGGTAGGGTCGTTGTTAAAGCGTTCGCTCGAATCACCAAAAATGAGTTCGATTTTCCATATCGTGTCCGATAATGCTCGAAATGCTCGAACTTTACTAACTCGTTCGTGCTTATGAGAGTAACCGGACGACTCAAAACGGGTGAGTGAGCTCTTTCCAATATTCCAGCAATATCACGTCGTGGGACACCAGAAATGGGTTTCACACAATGCACCGTAGTGGGGAATCGAAGCTGGGTCTTCGACATGGCGAGTCAACCCTTTAACCACATGGCCACCCCACCGTCCCAAGGAGGCTTGACAGCGAGTGTTTCAAGGTGAAGTATGGTCTGATCAGACTTACTGGTAGTTTAATGTACTTGGTTATCGAGGATGCAACAAAATCACAGACAAACGTTTCTGAAAAGATAATGTGGCATGACGAGTCAATCCTTTAACCACTTGGCCACCCCACCGTCCCAAGGAGGTTTGACAGCGAGTGTTTCAAGGTGAAGTATGGTCTGATCAGACTTACTAGTAGTTTAATGCACTTGGTTATCGAGGATGCAACAAAATCACAGACAAACGTTTCTGAAAAGATTATGTGGCATGACGAGTCAACCCTTTAACCACATGGCCACCCCACCGTCCCAAGGAGGCTTGACAGCGAGTGTTTCAAGGTGAAGTATGGTCTGATCAGACTTACTGGTAGTTTAATGTACTTGGTTATCGAGGATGCAACAAAATCACAGACAAACGTTTCTGAAAAGATAATGTGGCATGACGAGTCAATCCTTTAACCACTTGGCCACCCCACCGTCCCAAGGAGGTTTGACAGCGAGTGTTTCAAGGTGAAGTATGGTCTGATCAGACTTACTAGTAGTTTAATGCACTTGGTTATCGAGGATGCAACAAAATCACAGACAAACGTTTCTGAAAAGATTATGTGGCATGACGAGTCAACCCTTTAACCACTTGGCAACCCCACCGTCTCAAGGAGGTTTGACAGCGAGTGTTTCAAGGTGAAGTATGGTCTGATCAGACTTACTAGTAGTTTAATGCACTTGGTTATCGAGGATGCAACAAAATCACAGACAAACGTTTCTGAAAAGATTATGTGGCATGACGAGTCAACCCTTTAACCACTTGGCCACCCCACCGTCTCAAGGAGGTTTGACAGCGAGTGTTTCAAGGTGAAGTATGGTCTGATCAGACTTAGCTTAATGCACTTGGTTATCGAGGATGCAACAAAATCACAGACACACGTTTCTGAAAAGATTATGTGGCATTCTAGTCCAAATCATTTAACGACAGGTGAGAAATCAATCTCACGCCACTATTTTCTTAAACTCCGGAAATCATCCAAAAAGAAAATTGCACCGGGAAAAAAAGTTTTTTTCCTCCTTTTCTGAAGTAACTTATTACATTAAAGGATCAAAGCATGGGATTGAGTTTCTTCATTGATGCCAATACTGTTTCTGACTCCAAGTCGGTTAAGAAGTTTTCGTGGGTTAAACAATTAGGTAACAAACAATTTGCCTGGACGAAAATGCAAGCCCCTGAAAATAATATGGTTGGTTCCTAAAGCTCTTTGTTAAACTAGAAAAACACATTCTATGGGTACAACTAAAGGCATTTTTCCCACAAAGGATATTTTGTTATGTGGTCGACGTGTTGGATACGGTCTAAACTATATACTCACGAGCAGTATGCTCATATAGTGGAAATGCTTTGCGAGGTGGTTTGGGGCTTTCATGGTTCTTTTGAACACTATACGATCCCATATTCAAAGAGATGTCTGGAGTATCAACCTTTTGAGGTATGGGAAAAAAGCAATATTGTCTTTGCTGCGAAACCCTTTTGATGCCGTGATCGGCCTCTCTCTTCTCACATGTATGTGATATCATTTGCTGTTACAATTTGACTAAATACAATTTTACACGCCTCAAAGGGTTCAAGGGGATAGCCATCTAAGACTGTATACACATGGCTCGAAATCAGTTTCTCACAATACAAACTAGAACTGTTTCATTCTGTAATCGGGACGATATTACATTGACTGGGTCTGTCAGTCTTTTTAGAAGGTACAGGTTACTTGAATGGGTATTTTGTCATATGGCGCCGAGTCCTTCTAGACTTATATTGATCGGATGGCTGTGAAATTCATAAGATACTGAAGTTAATGGTGTGTACTTTGCCTGACGTTTTTCCGGCAATAAGGTGCGGCACTTATAGAATGGCTGTCCTGGTGTCACGTTCTGTGAAGAATGAGTATGCCGCATCTATCACTATTCCAGTCATATAACTGCGGGTTGCTCCAGAAATGGGGTTCAAACATTGCTCTTATTTGGGAATCGAACCCAAGCGTGTGATCGTATCCGATGATGTGGTTCAGTGTTCATACTATCAGTCACTGGATCGTATGGTCCATGGTCGATTCTGGACAGGCAACCAGCATATAACTTGGGCATGTAGTGCGCAAGGGGCGGTTGAGTTGCCTAGTTGTCCTCTTTTCACCCTGGGGACCCGGTTTTGCTTCCCCACATGGGTAAAATGTGTGACGCCAATTTCTGATGTCCCCCTGCCCTGAGATTGCTCAAATAATACTAAACGCTGCATAAAACTCTCTGTCTTTTGTCCGGTGTAAAATACCTTGTGTCTGCCTTTGATAATTATTGTAGCACACGTGAACTCTTAGACGCGACTGTAACCTATTTCGCGACGCTCTAATTGACTGGTTGGACCAGACCAGCCGTACTCAACGCGGAAATGCATTCGTCTTTGTCATGATGACGTCATACCCCAGAGATGATGAATCGCCACTTAAACCTGACATATTCCAGATCGTAATAGTATCCCATGAAATGTAGCTTTATAAATCATACCAAACAATTACGTTTACTTCAATGCTAGAAGTGCGTTGAACGAAAACGTCAAAGGTCAAACTTCCCGTCTTATCTTGACAACCAATGCGTTTACCGTTATTCGCAAAAACAGCTAGTACCGTTTGCCCCGGCCCTGTATTGAGTTTGGCAAAGCCAGGTACACACTCCAAGACCTCCCTTTATTCCATGTGTAAAATGAACTGTGTAGAACACCCGTGATTCCAAACGTAAGGGGAGCGGTTTATTAATACAGAGCTATCGTGTAGGTAACACCATCGCTTATTGACAGACAGTTATGCAGGCAAGATCCTCTTCCTGCACTCTCGGGACGGCTGGCTCTCAGAACCTATCAAGGCGATTACATTACAATCCTGGCTCGATTAGACTAAGTAAAAAGGCTGGGAAACAATGCGAGTGTTAGTATTGGAAGTTTATATCCACAGTAGCTTAAAGTCTACACTGTCGACAGACAGCGCAAGGTGGGGGATCTCGCTGACTGCTCGTGCGCAGGCGCGTCGACCAGGAACAGTGGGAATCTACAAAAGACGAAATGGTGAGCCGGAGGCGAGATGCGGAATCTTGTGATCAAAGGAAAGTACAAAGGGGCCGCTCGACTCTTGATTGCTTGTTTATACGTGTTGCACGTGAGATAGAATTATTCCGCATCAAGTTTTCTTTCTCTTCGCTCCCGGACAAATGTTGTTAGATTTGACAAGTGGCGTGTACTGAAGCGAGAGAGTGAATCATTTCATTTTTCCTTTGTTATATTGATAATAAACAAATGTTGTTGGCTGCAGATGGATTTTTAAGGGATTTGGCGTTTTGCTTTTTAGGGTTTTTTTCTGTTATTGATTTTCAGAGGGAAGAGACGTCATCGACATCATCATCATCATCATCATCATCATCATCTGTATCATCATCATCATCATCTTTATCATCATCAGATATCCTTCCTGTCTCCTTCTCTTCATCACTGTTACCACTCACCAAACCTAGTGTCTAATTTGAGTCAGTGTGAACGTGTGGCACGTTCGTTATGCAGAATAGCGTCCCTTTGTCGTGCAAGGATCCGCTGGTCGCGAATCATAGTATCACATGTGCACAAACTGCTTCAGTTACAAATCTCCCTTTACATTAATGCCACATCTGTCGTACAAAAGAACACTGAAAGCTATGTAAAATTCACGTCAATCAACCAGCAGCAAAGCTATAGCGAATAACAGCTCACTCACCTTAAAAAACCCGGGACATGTCACTTGAAGGTCCGGGTTAGAATTGATCTTCAGTAATCGATGCTTGTCGTAAGAGGTGACTAATGGGATCAGGTAATAGGATTCGCTGACTCGATTAACACATCATCGTATCCTGCTTGCGTAGAACGATGTTTAAGTTGTCAATCACTGGATTATTTGGTACAAACTCGATTACAGACTCTCACTATACAGCTGGAGTATGCCGAGTGCGTCGCAGAAACTGACTCGCATGTCATCGTGACGCAGTTGCTTCAATCTATGCTCATACTATACTAGATTGTCTGGTCCAGACTCCGTTATTACAGAACGTCCATACTGCTCAGCGCGGCGTAAATCAACACTCACTCAAAACGGCATCAGACCGTCGCCTCTGAGGGAGCTGTACTTTGACATGTATGTTTTGACGTGTTAGTCTTTCAGTCCTCCGAATGTACATATCGTAAATATTTCAAAATCAATCGTAACAGCAGCTTGCTGTGGTTTTAAGATTTTCAACTGTTGACTACGCATGAAGGTGAGCTACAGTGTTAGATGACTCCATTACCTCTGTGAATTGTACTACTCTGTACTACTGAACCACCCTTCACCACTAAAGTCTTTTAGAATCACTCTTAAGTAATTAAAACACCACTCTTAACTACTTAAACGCCCCTCTGGACCACTTCAAAATCCGCTTGTCGCTACTTAGAGATCTGATTCATTGCTTCAGACATTATAATTATTCGGTTTTGGTATGACCACCTTAGGTTAGAGGTGGGTGGTCACTACTGCATTTATGCACTGAACGCTTCGCGTGTCACCCAGGAGCCAATCAGTGCCATTCCACGCTCACCCCTCCACTAACACTGGGCACCCATCTGTGAACGTCCACTCTCAGTGGTCACCTTCACAGCACGGGTGGACGTCAGTAAATGACCATCCACTCTCACTGGTCACCTTGACAATACTCGGCGCCCATCTGTGAACGTCCACTCTCACTGACAACATTGAAAGTCAGCCAGTGACTATCCGCGCTCACTGGTCCCCTTGACCACACTGGGCGTCAGTCAGTGACCGTACGTTCTCACTGGTCACCTTGACCACACTGGGCGTCAGTCAGTGACCGTACGTTCTCACTGGTCACCTTGACCACACTAGGCGTCAGTCAGTGACCATCCGCTCTCAGTGGTCACCTTAACAACAGTGGACGTTGGTCAGAGACTGCCCACTAATATTGGTCACCTTGACAGAACTAGACGTCCGTCAGTAACTTTCAACTCACAGGTCACCCAGAAAGCACAGACCGTCAATCAGACGCCGCCCAGCATCACAGGTCAGTTTCACAACTGTGGAGTCATACTGGTGGCCAGACACTCTCACCAGTCAGTTTGGCAACACTAGGCACCTATCAGTGACCTTCCTCTCTCACCAGTGACCTTCACAAAGCTAGACACCCAGCAATGACCAGAACCACTTACTACAGTTTAAATAACATTGAGGTTTCGGTTTCAAAAACATTGAACAAATGTGTGTCGAAAAATATGAGGTTGGGATTTGGTCCACGAAAACGGAGGTTAAAACTGAACATAGGTCCGATAACATTTGCTTTTGTTTGTTGTTTAACTTCACTCTCAGCAATGTTCCAGGTACATGACTGAAGTGTGTCAATAATCAAGTGTGGACCAGACAAAAGGGTGACTGAGACCATGAGCATCGATCACATGGGTCCACTTACATTGAAGTCACTTGAAGTATTTAAAAAATGAGGTCCCTTGGAGCATTACAACAATGAGGTCACTTGAAGTATTACAAAAATGAGGTCCTTTGGAGCATTACAACATTGAGGTCACTTCAAACATTGCAACATTGAAGTCATTTGAAGCATTGCAACATTGAGGTCACTTTGAGCATTACAACATTAAGGTCACTTGAAACATTGCAACATTGAAGTCATTTGAAGCATTGCAACATTGAGGTCTCTTGAAGCATTACTACATTGAGGTCACTTGAAGCATTACAACATTGTGGTCACTGGAAGCATTACAACATTGCGGTCACTTGGAACATTACTGAGGTCATTTGTAGCATTACAACACTGAGGTCATTTGAAGCTTTACAACATTAACTAGCTACTCTATGACTAGCCATGAATCAACAGCTAACACAGTATCTATCGAAAATCGGCCCAACAGAGACTCTTAGCTTAGTCTCACAAGATCCTGTATTTCTGTCTATTCCACAACAGATAAAATAAATCATCGTCTTAGTCATGATACAAAAAAACAATTTTGTCTGGATATTTTTTGGCAAACTGTAACCGTCATGTTACACCTTGAAATTATTTTCCAACCTGAACCCTACACTTGGCTTGGTACGGCACCGTGGACGACGAGATCAAAGGAAACGCGCTGCCTCCGTCTATCCGAAGACAGAGGGGGAACGAAGTGGCTGATAAAAAGAAGGAACTTTGATGTCGAACACAGCACTTAATGTCGATTGTCTTCGGGCATGCTATATCGTTCTCTGTCAGGTGGCTTCGTAATTAAACTGTTTACAATGAGAATTTTCTGTTAGAGTGGCGGTCGTCATATTGAAGAAACGTGGTAACTCGAAGGCTGTTTAATTTTGATTTCTTGGTGGAAACAGTGAGCTTATGTGGAGGCTGGATGGACCATCTTCAAAGCGATGCCAAAGGCATACATCCTCGCTTGTCAAAACACCGCTCCCATTAACATAAACTACACACGCCAAATAATAACTTAAAAGACCTCTGGTGCACCGGCGTTTTGAAGCAACAGGCGGGTTCACGATGTGTGTATTTACCGTTATTTGATTTGTTTACTTCCATTGAACTTCTTGGTAAAAAGAAACTGAAAAAATAACTCCAGACATATGAGGCGAAGAATGTGAGTTTTGCTGGAAACCTTTGAAGCGCCCCTGGCGGTGAACCAACGACCAACAGGTGTCGCTGCTCTTTGACTCTCAGCACCACCTGGCGGGTCTCAACGTATGCTTATAGCCATTAGAACCTGGTTTGAGATTACACAATCATGCCATATAAACTGGATAATAAATGGGTTTATAATCATCACATTAATAACAAGTGGTGTTCTCTCTTCCAGATACTACATCCGGAAGTCACACGGGAGCTCTAAGTGGATTGTATTTTTAGAAGGTGAGTTGTTTGCGACCGAGATAAATTAAGACAGCGCACTTTTTAGATGTTATTTTGGACTAAATAACCTTGTTTGATACACATATATATAGTGCATGTTTATATAGAAAAAAGTGAAGTAACTTTGATGTTAAAAATATTTTGATATGGGCATCTAAATGTGTCTGAAATCAAAACAACATTTTATGTTTTTTTATTTTTTATTTTATTTTTTTCTCTCTCTTTTTTTCTCTCCTACTTACTACGTGCGGACCATGCAAGCATTTATGGACACATTGCTATTTGCAGACTATTGATGTACGAGATTGGGTGACCAGGCGTGCTGACTTGGTTGATACACGTCATCTTGTCCAAATTGTGCAGATTGGTGCTCATTCTGTTGATCACTGAAATTTCTGGGGTTTTTTGGACCAGATTATTTAAAGACCGCCACCATATAGCTGGAATATTGCTGAGTGCGGCGCTAAACAACAAAGCAGCCAAGAACTATCCCCAATCCTGTATCCCGTCCAATGATTTAGAGGGGACATATACACGTTTTGCTTGTTTGATCCAGTTAACCGAAAGTCTCGATATCAGGACGATTTTCGAGTGAAACCAAAACGTCCGGATAAACGGGGTTCGACTGCACACGCACACACAAAGTATATATATACTCCTTTCTCGGCCAATATTGGTCCTGTACCAGATGGGGAAAACTTATCACAACATGTCTGCCATGCTCCGAATTGACCGGAGATTTAGTTCACAGACAACGAAACAACTTCAGGTTGTCCATGTTGTAAAATTTAAAGTACAAGATCCCTATTTAAGTGTATCTGAATAATATTTCATAAAGAGAGCCTTTGTTGTGTTCTGCCATGGATGCATTCAAATGTATATTTTAGTGTGCTCGCGCTTGTGAGCGTTTGCGGCCGCACCCGCTAGTGTGCTTTGGCGAGTGCATTTGTGTAGTGTGTGTGTACTGCAGTACTGAGATCCCTTCTTATACATTTGGGGACGGTTTAGTTGTTTTCTCGTCACGCCGAAGACCCGGATTCGATCTTACCCCACTTTTGGAATATTGCAAAAAGTAGTGTAAAAAAAGTAGATTCACTCACTCACTCACGCACAGAGAGAGTCCCTAATCGTTAGTTAACGTTCTGAGCAACTAAATCTTTTACGTTCAAGCACAGGCAAACTGTAGCACAAATGGGCTGCGCATCATAGAGAAAATGAACAGTCTTCTTTACATACGAGCGCTTCGCTCGCATATAAGAAGACTTGTCATATTCTTTATACTGCGCAACCCCGTTTGCGCTACAGTTTGCCTGTGGTTCAAGTGAGTGGTTATTGGTTTTACGCTGCTTTTAACAGTATGTGAGTTATATAACGGTGTGCCAGTGTGATGTGGGAGGGAAGCTTGAGTGAGCGAGTGAGTATGATTTTGCGCCGCTTGTAGCAATAATCCAGCAGCTGGGGACACCAGAATCGGGCTCCACACAGTGTACCCATGTGAGGAATCAAACCCGGGTTCTCAGCGTGACGGTTAGAGTGGTGAAGACAACGAGGGTGCATGGTGCTTATTCACATAGAAACATGAGCAGACCGCCTGGTTCCCTGAGTCTGTTGCGCCTGCGCTAACGTTCCGACCGTCAGTGCCGGATTCGAGTTTCAAATATCAGTTACATATACAGTAAATAGGACGCCATTTGACTGCAAAGAGAACTACGGTTATCACGAACTAAAATTAATGGCCCCTTTGAATTCGTTAAAATTGTGGTTTTCTGTATGCAGAACAAAAACAGATGGCTTAATTTTTAATAATTTTGTATTTGTATGAATTTGTTCGATCGCCAGTACGAAAACTTATCTCCACAAATTTTCCATGGTCCGTAACTTACTTCGTACAGTATAGAACATGTTTATGGTAGTAGGGTGGCTCTGAAACATCAGCCTATGAACTGAGGTGATCTCATAAATAAACATACATGCACTTCTTAAATATTCATATATACAGTGCATTGTTATGCAGCTAGGTGTTGTAGGCGGTCTCAGTCGACAAGACTGACTAGTCGTATTTACAACAGTCCTGCATACTGTATTTTGTCGCTATTTGAGGCGAAAAAAAAGATCTAAGGCAAAGTGAGATCTTCTTATTAACTTAGTGTAGGAGCAGCGACTTATCCAGCTCATGATACTTCCTTTGATGTCCGTGGTCTCTACAAAGGAGCACCCACTATCAATTAGCCAAGATTAGTGGATTAATAAACAGCTTTTGTAACACGAAGGCAACTTTGAAGCTATCACGAATATTGAATTTGACAGTCACTTCTCCGAGCAACATGAGTAGCGCCCGACAGCTCCCGAGTCGGCGCCTTTTGATGTGGATTATCCTGAACGGCCTTCTACTGGAAACGAGAATGTTCAAAGAATGTCTTTATTTCGCCAGGTGGATGGTTCTGCCTTGACAGGACGAGCTGTGCCGAGAGATACACAGTCATGCGAGACTTCATGAGCTCCAGAAATTGGCCTCGACATCGGAAAGGTTAGTTGACGTTGACATTGTAGGTCATATTCAAAGACCGTCAGTCTCCGGCGGCTCGTGTTCGTCAGTCTCCGGCGGCTCGTGTTCAAGGTCGTCAGTCTCCGGCAGCTTGTTGTCATGATCGTCCACCTCCCGCAGATCGTTTTTAATATTTTCAATTTTCGTAGTTTTACATATGACGTTGGGTTCATTCGGAACGTCATTCCAAGACAAATCTAAAGCTTCAAATGCAGGTCACGATAAAAACGAATGTGTTTTGTAACGGATATAACGTTCCCGTTCTAGTCCATTAATATTCTACACAACCCCAAAACTATGAAGGAATATGCAGGAATCAACATGTTTTTAGTGACATTAATTGACGTTGAGTTCAGAAATCCACGTAAGAACTTTCATAAGAGGCGACTAATGGGATCGGTGGTCAGGCTTGCTTACTTGTTTGACACGTCATGGCATCTCAGTTGCATAGATCGATGACTATGCTGTTGGTCACTTGATTGTCTGGTCCAGACTCGATATTTATAGAAAAATCAGTATAGCTGAAATATTGCTGAGTGCGGTGTTAAACAACCGCAGCAGCCACAGTTCTGGACTGATCCCATTGCGGGTTGGACAGTATATAATGACAGTATATAACCGGGTTGTCAGACCGACAAACTGTCTGCGTTCCCAGAAAGCGAAGATAGTTGCTCAAATGGAAGGTCTGGTCCATACTCGTAAATACTCAAGCCTCCATCTCAGAGCTCAAATATTGCTGACCAGTGGCTTTTAACAACGAACGTGCATCTATAGTAGCTACCTTACGCCACCCGGTCCTCTTACTCAACCCGGCCACCCGGCCACCTCATTCAACCTTAGTCCATCAGCCAGCCTAGCTTTCACTACCCAGCAACCTTACCCACCCGTTTCGAAAATCCTGCTACGGAGATTGTCGGATCTTGTTGCTACAATGTTCCATGTGGCCGCTTGTGTGACATCTGACCCGGACTGGGGGTGGCATGGCTCAGTCGGTGTACAAGTTTATTCACTCTTACCTTGACGCCGTGATAGTGAGCCGTAGCTGTCAGTTTGGCTGTCCTGACTGGGGCCCGGAGGTAGTCTAGTGGTAAAGTGTTCACTCTTCACTCCGAGGACGCAGGTTCGATTCCCAGTATGGGCACAATGTGTGAAGTCCATTTATGTTGTCCCGTGATTTTGCTTCAATATTGCTAAAACATCGTACAGCTATATTCACCCACTCGCTTATTTAATGTGTAACATGGACAATGAACACGGGTCACCATTCTACAGCTGTAATTGTTTACGTGTGGCGTTTAACAATATTCACACTGGTGAATGGTCACGGTGAATGGTGGACTTCGAACAACGTTCGGTGAATTCCGTCAAAGGTTACCATGTGATTATTAAACACAAGATGACCCCCAACCCCGCCTCTCTTTTAAATTTAAACTTACTCAACCCATATTTTTAAATCAGATCTCGAAAAAATATTCATTAATACTTCAAACGAGTATTCATGTTTTAAGCGAAAGTCGGTAAAGAAGTTTCAGATTGCTACCAGAGGACTAGAGCTCATACCGTCACTGAAGTTTTCGCTTTGATGATCTAGGCTGTTTACTTCATACTCCCGACTGTTATGACAGACCCGACCGTAACTCTTTTCTTTCCCCAAATAAGAGAGGTCAAGTTGTACACGGCAAGCTTCTTCTCATCATATCAGACGTATATCAGCCGACACTTTATGAATTCAAAGCCCATGGAACATGTTTGTGACATCCCCACCGACTTTTATCTCGATATCTTCCGCCACATGGGCCGAATTTCAGAGGTCAGTTTGGGTAGTTCTGATGTGCTGTGCGGAGTGTGTAAGACCCGTCGATACGGCCAGACGTTGTTATGCTGTCAGCAGACGACTCCGGTTTAAAGGAAGTGTCGGCAGTAAATATAGGGTCGTATTTATTGACAGGGGAGTCTTGTTTACAAACAGGCACGTTGCTGGCACGTAATGAGCTTCTTCAAATCCAATTAACACTATATACTGTTATCTGAGAGTCACCTGCCCTTTCGAAACATTTGAAATTGAGTGTTGAAATAAGCCTGTCATTTAGTTAGTAGTGGGTGAGTCAGTTGGATTTTACGCCGCTTTTAGCTATATGCCAGCAATATTACGTAGGGTTTTTCACACGGCTCGACGAGCGAACACTTCAACCACTAGGCCTTTTCACAGCTCCCAATGTGTCAATAAGTTAATAATCTTGTTGCAATAGAAAATAATTAATAATTTATTCAACTTCACTTTGAAACTCACTTCGTATTTTGGCATTGTATTATGCGATGTATCACAAGAGACAAACGAGAATAGGAACTGAGGATAGTCTTATTCTGATCACTGCCATTGCATGTTATGCTCATACTATCAACCATGCACTGGTTTCAGCGTTCCAAACACCTGCTTGCCCGACCGCCCGGGACGGGTTGTTTTCAACACGGACTGCCAGATTCTCAAATTCACCTGCCCGACGGTCTTATTAAAATTTAGACATGGATATGAAGATTTTCGTTATATTTCGAGATGACAAATCATTCGTAATCCACTCGTAAAGATAAAGGATGAATTCTAATTGGACGATAAATGACGTCGCTTGTCTAACCTAAACTTTTTGAGGGCAGGTAAGGTTTGGTCAGGGCTGGCAAGTTTTATATCTAACAAGCCCTGTGGTCTGGCTGAAGTTTCAGACCCCGATGGTTGTGTACTTCATGAAACTGTAGTCAGGCTGAATGCAGTGTATCACTCATTCACTTGTTCTTAAAACAATGTTATGCTGTTGTTTCTTGCAATATTTCTTGCTGTTTCAGCGTCGGGAATCTTGTCATGGGACCCGGAAGAAAATCCATTTTACTTTCACGCAAACATGGTGTAAGTATTAATAAAATGGATTCGACTTTATGATCACAGAAATATAGGTATCACAGATGCATCTGGTACAACAACCCAGCAATAAAAACTCTTCAAACCGTCTGCCACAAACATATATGGTTATTCAAAATTTTACGGCTCGCAGTTATATAGGAAAATGGGTTTTGCAGCTCTGAAAAGTGCGATGACAGTAAATATATACCAGAGAACGCGGTGCCGAACTCTTCTCATGCTTTCACTGCAATCGGGGTGGAGGGGATACCCTAAAGCGTTTGCTTGTCACACTGAAGACCCGGGTTCAATTCCCGACAAGAGTACAATGTATAAAACCCATTTATGGCGTCCGTTTTATTACTGGATTATAGGTGAAAGCAGCCACAACGTATACTCACTCACTGCAACTGAGTATGTTCTGTTCCAGGATTGTGCCATATTGTTCCAGTGACTCCTGGAGCGGAGCCAGAAATGCGTCGTCAAGAGGTATTTATATGCGTCTATTTATCCCCAGATACTGTTAAATCGCGAGGCTGGATTCATGCAGTTATTATAGCATGGCATTTGTTTCCAAAGGTGACTTTGCCTTCATGGGTTCACTGATCCTGGAGGAGGTGGTGAAGGAGCTGCTCAAGAAGGGGCTGAGGAACGCCAAGAAGATGCTGGTGATGGGGAGCAGGTCAGTACAATGCCTGGACGTCAGTGCAGTACTAGGGTGAGGTCAGCACAATACTTGGTAGTCAGTGCAGTACTAGAGAAAGGTCAGTTTAATACTGGGTTGAGGTCAATACAGTACTTGAAGGTCATTGCAGTACTGGGGTGAGGTCAGTACAATACAGACAGTACAGTACTAAGGACAGGTCATTTTAATATGGGGAGAGCTCCATGTAACTCTTGGTCAGTGCAATACTAATATGAGGTCAGTACAATACTTGGAGGCCAGTACAGTACTAAGGACAGGCCAGTTTAATATGGGGAGAGGTCAGTGCAATACTTGGAGGTCAGTGCAGTACCAGGGTGAGGTCAGTACAATACTAAGAGGTCAGTGCAATACTTGGCGGTCTGTGCAGTACTAGAGTGAGGTCAGTACAATACTAGGAGGTCAGTGCAGTACTAGAGTGAGGTCAGTACAACACTAGGAGGACAGTGCAGTACTGGGGTGGGGTCAATACAATACGTGAATGTCAGTGCAGAACTAGGATGAGATCATTTAATATTGGAAAGAGGTCATTACAACGCCTGGGACAGGTCAGAGCAATTCTGGATCGGTAGAATACTTGGGACAGACCAGTCACTGAAACTTCTAAGGACACATTTGTACAGTATTGGGATTTGGGACCCATTTCACAAAGTTCTTAAGCCTAGGATCTCATAGTATTCGTACCTACTATACTGTAACACAGGAAGCACGGATGCTACGGGAAAATTACGAGATCTTAGACTTACGAGATCGTTGTGAAACGGGACCCAGGTCAATGTGATACTTATGATACTTGGGACAGGTCAGTGCAATACTGGGGGATGGGGGTATTGGTAGACACAATTATTCAGGAAAGGGTCAACACAAGGCAAGGAGAGGTTAGTACAAAAATGAGCAGGTAGGTAATAGTCCTCCTTTGACAAATCACTAAGGTGATCGTAAGTCACTAAGGTAACCATAGTGCAAAGTTACAGAATGGGGGTTAAGGTTAAGCTTAGTAAAGGTTGCTTCGTCAAAGGAGTCCCTGTACAATGCATCTGAGGCGATGAAAGGTTAGTACAACGGAAGGTCATGGAGGCCGAGAGGGGGAGGGGGGATGTGAGTATATAGGCCACAGATCTGAAATATCAACGCAAGTGACAAAATTTAACCATGATTGTTGTGTCTCATGTGAACAGTCGACTTGGTGTTCATGCTCTCGCCCATTAATTTGCATGGTCATTTATACAGGCCAAGGTAAAATAGCTATAGCACTGTTGTCATTATCGCAAAACAACATTCCGTAACAAATTGATACACCTGGATCTTCCGACAGTGCTGGTGGAACGGGAGTCCTGATTAATCTGGATCGAATGGCGAAGGTGGTGAAGGACCGCGCCCCAGGGGTGGAGGTGAGGGGTGTTGTGGACGCAGGGTGGTTTCTGGACAACGAACCCTACAAGGAGAGGCATTGTCGGGACGCTTACACCTGCTCCCCAACAGACGGCATCAAGAAAGGAATCGAGTGAGTCCGGCAGAAAGCTTCCGGAAAGAGACAAAGGGAGATAACTCTTAGTTAAACACCTCTAATATGTTGGCTAAAATATTTCAGTATATTATCTTGTCAAATTAACATCACAACAGTTAGGTCATCCACAGGCAAACTGTAGCGCAAATGGGCTGCGCATCATAGAGAAAATGACTAGTCTTCTTTGCTCGCCTCGCTCACATATAAGAAGACTTGTCATATTCTTTATACTGCGCAACCCCATTTGCGCTACAGTTTGCCTGTGGGTCATCATATGTGTTCAAAATGATTTCTATCACACACTTTAAATCTCCTTGGCAACCTCATTTGGGAACGGTCACAACTGTAGGTTTGCGTTACTGTACTCATTAGTTGTCTCCCTTGTATCATCCAATTCTCAAACCGGCACTTAGGCTTAATTTAGGCCAGCTAGTATACCCTAAAATAAATTAAGTTAAATCAGTTAAATGCTTTATTATGATTTATCCCGAATTATGTGTTTAAAGCTCGATGTGCAACACCTTCTTCAAAGGTGTCGCCAGTGAAAAGAAATTGATTGGAACGACACAATAACATATTTTGCTTCCGTTTCTGTATTACATATCAATTATCGACCTTTAAAAATAATTATTTCAGTATAATATCATTTTTAAATATGACTGATCCTGATGTAAATATGTTCGAAGCAACGTTTAACATTTTCAAGGTATTCACAACGTATAAAACTAACATGTTTATGCATAACATGTAGGAGTCGCTATCACATTGCAGGTACTGGCATCCCCGTCTACCCGAGGACTGCATAGCTAGACACCCTTCTGAGGTATGGCGGTGCTACTTCGGCCATAGGATATACCCGTCATTGAAAAGTAAGCCTGTCCCCTGACGTAGATTAACCCACCCCACATGGTTTGTATTACCAGTGCTTGTCACTTTTAATTTGGAGCTGTGGGGTCAATGGTTAAAGCATCCATTCGTTCTGCTGAAGACTCGGGTTCGATTCTCCACTTGGGTACAATGTGTTAAGTCCATTTCTGATGCCATCTGCCGTGATATTGCTGAAATACTGATAAACTCATACATATTGTGTACTCATTTCATTAGCAACTGCAGACAATTCCCTATGGTTTTCAGAATTGTATTGAAACCTATAGTTTAAATGGGCACGAGGGTGCTTCAGTTTTGTCAGGCGACTCGCTGTGCAGAGTTCTGTGCCTTAGGTGTACCAGGATCCAGTGATATTGGACTTGAATCCTAATTGCTAGGTTTCGTGGCTCTGTAACAGTCCATTTGGCACACAAACTGATCCTGTTTCAAGTCCACTCTCGTGTTAACAAATTCCAAGCAGCGTAGACAACTCACTAACTGTACGGTTCACCTATGTTACAGAATAGGAGATACGAATGCTACGAGAAAAGTTGCGAGACCTTAGGCTTACGAGAGTTTTGTGAAAGGGGCCCCAGGGTATATTGTACTGGTGCTTCAATGATTCTTTTGATGAGGTGCGTCTGGGCCAATTGTGTTTGTTGTTTAGCGCACTCAGTAATATCCCAGGTATGGCTACGGTCTGAGGCTGGACCAACCAAGCCAGTGATCAACATCATGAGCATCGATCAAAGCAAATGAGATACGATGACATGCATCATCCAAGTCAGCGAGTGTGACCCACCAATCCCGATAGTCGCACAGAATGTTACATGTTTCTATATTTTTAACCTGTATATATTGTTATCTTCGTTCCGCATCTCTCCAACAGCTCCAGTTTTCATCATCCAGAACCTGTATGACGCGGCCCAAATCAAGGTGGATAATGTGTTCGAGGACAAAGGTCGAGGGTCAGATCTGTCAAATGACCAATGGATGTATCTGTTACAACTGGGCGAGGAAATGAAGGAAACACTCATGAATGCATCGTACGTATACTGAATAAATAGGCAGTGTAACTAGTCTTTAAAGAGGCTATTTTTGAAAGAACGAAGTGTCACGTGGCACTAGGAAAATGGAGGAATAACAGAGGCATGGCAGGTGAACTGTTTTTGTTGGTTTTTTTGTTTGGTTTTTTTTTTTGTTTTGCTGTTGTTGTTGTCTCTTTGTTCATACCCTACGCCCAGATTGTAACCACGTGATCGCTAGCACAATGGATGTTCTTGAAACGGTTCATCCATATTACAGTCAGTGCCCCTACTGTGAGCGTTACCAGTTCTGGTGTCCCCCGCCGTAATATTGTTGGAATATTGCTAAAGAGCGACGTGAGACCTTAACTCACTCATTCACTGGTCCAAGTACGCACTGTTTATGATTAGGAAACACAGCAATCACGCAAGCAAGACTTATATTTCTTCCAGTTTCGTGAAACAAATCTCCATATCAGGAAGTACTGTTAACGCTGCCCCACTCACCATTGTTTCAGTGCCGTCTTTGCTCCAGCGTGTGTGTCGCATGATGTGCTCACGAAGAGGTAGGTAAAACCATTAGGCACCAGTCACCCCTTTCCGTAACCCCCAAAAGTCCCTGTACTGCTTGTCCCTGAAGAACATGAGTTGGTCATGAATGGGTAAAAGTGTGCCCCTTAAGAATAACACGCACACACATTCTTTCACTCACATGCACTTACTTACATGCGCACACATTCACGCACGCACAGAGAGAGTACCCCTTTTAATCATTCTTTCCGGGTAGACACACCCCATATACCCCAACGCCCCCTTTGCTTAAGTAAATTACGGATCAGCAAGTGTCATCAGTAAAATATAAACAGGATCCACGGCAGTGATGGTTACCATGCAAAGGCATTGAGTATTGTTAATGTCTTGATCAAGGGACCTGTGAAGATCCTGGTTGAAATTGGTCAAACATGATTGTTATGAGAGACGACTAACGGGATCGGGTGGTCAGGCTCGCTGACATGGTGTACAAATGCCATTGTATCCCAGTTGCATAGATTGATGGTCATGCTGTTCATCACTGGAATGTCCGGTTCAGACCTGATTATCAACAGACCTCCGACACATAGCTACAATATTATTGATGAGTACAGTGTTAAACAACCCAACCAACTTGATCTGGGGCACAGAAATGGTGACGCTGTTGAGATATTTGTGTGAGAGATTACCATGTTAGGTAGCCTTGTGTGTATAGCATTCGCTTCTCACAAAAAGGACCCGGGTTCGATTCCCCACGTGGAGCCTATTTCTGGGGTCCCCCGCTGCGATATTGTTGGAATATTCGGTGTAGAACTAATACACACTCGCTCAATCTCTTGGCAGTGAGTGGCACACGACCAGCATAGCAGGGGTGACCTTGGCGCAGTCTATATTCTGCTGGGAGGAAAGCAACGCGGGCAAGCGACAGTGTGGAAAATCTACCTCAAATAAAAGAAAGTAAGTCCAGAATTTGAAATAAGGAAAAGCTATAAATTCGCGTTCATGTGACCACATTTATTAGTTTTCTTGTTTACAGTTCTACAGAAAAAGCATTTTTCTGTAATCCGTGCTTGCAAGTACAGGCCATAGGCGCTCGACACTAGTACATATTTGGAAGTATGACCTAAATATACTAGCGCCAATGGTACAAGCTCATGTCTTTAATCAGTGGGTTTTTTTTGATGAACTGGAAAGGTTTCCGCCATCGTGTTTGGAGATTGTAACCTTTTGAATAGAAAGATGTCGACAGTCTCACATTGCACCAGGAATACCGTGTTGGAAAAAATCCATTTTAATGGAGAAATTTCAGTTGTATTACATATCTCTGTGAATGATTTAGCAGGGTCATGGGTGTCTCTGGGTGACTGGGTTGCAGCTGAAACATTATCGCATGGGCCTTCACTAAGAAGCCGCGTGGCAAATTTCGTCAACCGAATGCATCGCATATAACAGTAAATATAGTACTTCAACGAATGTTTTTTTCCATCGTCCCAAGCAGATAAAGAGGAGCAATACAGCGGTGAAAATGTCTCATCATTTACATTTATTTAACACAATAGGGTTCGTTTGTTGTCCACTGGAATTCATTATAAATATATTTACAATGTTTTTGTCAGAATCAGCCTGTTAGGTGTCAATGAAACTCCTCTGGCTGACGAGCCTCCATCCGGATCAGCCTATCAAAGACGTCGACAGAAGAACCGGAAGAAGAGGAGGCGAAACAAGAGGAAGAGGAGGAAGAATAGGGGTATGGAGGTCATCTGTCTTTGCGTAGTGTGATGAAGACGTATTAATGAATTTAGATCTGCTTGAAACGTGTCCACTTGCACAAAAGCAGTCTTGGCGCTATGACTATCTAAAGTCTATCTTGAGTAAGTGAGTGAGTAAGTTTAGTTTTACCCTGCACTCAGCAAAGTTCCTGCTGTATGCCGGCGTACTGTAAATAATCGAGTCTGGACCAGACAATCCAGTCATCAACAGCACTGATCTACTTAATTCGGGCACGAGCCACCCGATGATCTCTCACCTGTTATGGCAAGCATGGATTACTTACGATCAAGTCTAACCCAGATCTTCATGGGTATAAGTTAGAATATGGGCGTTACGATCATCCTCCCGCAGAGATCGTTTCTTTCCAGTTGGACAAGAGTTGTTTTTTTTTTGTGTGGAAACCAAGACAGTGACTTAGTGGTGAGACTGTAGACAAGGGTCTATTCAGAGTGAAACTGAGGTTCGAACTCATTGGTTTCAGTACTCCTATGTGATGCAACTTTGCAGCTTTTCGTCCAGACAGAGGAATGTTCCATCTGTTCATGAAAATCAGTGTTAAATCCCAACCAGTGTTTGTCTTAAGATGCGGCAAGAGGATCGGCTGGTCTACTCACGGACTTGGTGAGACAGTCATGTTATAGTGTCCCAAATGTGCATCCATCAGTGCTGATGATGTTGATCACTGGATTATCTGGTCCAAACTCGATAACGATTATTTACCGAACGACGTCTTGAAATGCCAATAACGTACATTTATTTGTATTATTGCAACCAGGTCGCAGTAGAAACAGAGACAAGAGAGCGGCCAAGAGTAACTGCAAGTCTCATCTGATTGATACCTGTCCATGGCCCCATTGTAACTGTTCATGTCCCAAGTGCCCGTGGGCCACGATGGCTGAAGTGAGCCAGTACTTCATGAAGTCTCTGGCTGGTGTCATGGGGATTGACCCCAAGAAGATGCAGAACGTCAACTTGTGCGGATACTGAACCCTTCATCTGAGGTTCTAAACTCAGGCTTCTTGCTTTGACAATATGTCGTGCGGAAAGTAGCACACCACATATACCTCCATATCTCGCGAACTTTAGCGAGACCCAGACCGGTCCAAGAGACTCGCTTTGGAGCCCGACTCCATCAAGGCGATAGTTTTGGAAATGAAAGACTCCTTTAGCCCTACATGTTGGCACGGACTACGATGTTTCGAATGTGTCGTGAATGGTTAATATCAGGAAATGTGGCACTGTGAAAAATAGTTGCAATAATCTGAGGGCAGCTTTGAAGGTGGAGCTAAGGGTTTCGAGATCGATATATTGCTATGTTGATGATGAGTTGCAATGCAATCACAATCTTTTTAAAATCAAATCTATTATTCTGAAACCACACCGCTCTCTGTAACGATATTTTAGCAAAACCAGTACACATATATATCACACACAGTATCCGCCCAGTGCTATTTGCACACAGTTTCATTTGTTTGCAGTCGGGTTCCCTCGACTAGATTTGTATTGGCATTCGGATTTCCCCGGCAAGACTGGTATTGGAGATACGATAACTTTTAATAAACGTTTTTGATAAATCAGATAACTTTTACTGAACGCATCGATCGTGTTCATATGTCTCTCAATCATGCTGAAAATTAATAATGGTCGCAAAAAATACTGATCAGGCAAGACTTCAATGAGATCTTTATGTTGAGTTATACCGCATCAGACTAATAGATCTTGATTTTAATGAGATTGAATGAAACCTGTAATTCTCTTTGTATATAATGTCACGTGACATGGCATTCTTGTTGATTGGATATTGTGGTATCGTGACGTCACTCCGACTTTGAGTGTTGATTTGCTGGCTGCCGTGATGTCAAGTGTTGTGTTTTGTTGCTCATGCGCGTTCATTCACATATAACACACTCCGGTCTACCTCCTGGGTATGAGACTATTATTCACTTTAGACTTCAAATTCTGGTGTTGTTCGTTGTGCGGTGTATGTTTTGTGTGGTCTATTTTCAAAAAGCCACATTCGATACCTTATTCCGAGTGCGTTCAAATTAAAATTGGATTAGTCAAATAGTTTAAAAGTTTGACTTCAATGATTAGTCAGGATATTTGGCGTAATAAGCACAGGCTATAGCGTGTTATTTTCACTAAATGTGTTAATTCCTTTTAATAAAAATAAACTATAAAATCGAAAGGTCCTGAAACGGAGTAGACAGGCTTGCGAAATCACACCTTTTTACAAAGTACGTAATTTGAAGATTTTGCTTTTGACAGAAAGAATGAAAAAAAAGTCAAAATTACAGGTCAAATTATAATATCTTGTTTATTTTGTCGCTTTAAAATAGTCGAGAGGTTTGGACAAAAATTCTCAATACATTTTAAATATTAAATTACTATTTTGTCTATAATGACAAAGACTCTAAATGAGTTATGTTTTTTACGTGTTATTTATTTTTCGTTGACCGCATAGAAGGGTATACGTTTTTCTTCTTTTTTTCCATTTCATATTTTTGTGAGTCGACGTATTTGTAAACCAAGTCAAAGGTCAAATGGAACTACTTTTATATCCAGTCAGATGTATGAACATATTAAAGAAGGTATCAGTCCGAAGCCTCTACGGGAACCATACGTCAGTCATGAAAACGCGAGAACTGCAATCCTGTTCGATATTTTGTCTCTATATACTGATGGACACAAATAAGAGGACACCAACAAATGTAAGCATTTACTTACCATGTAATATATATGTAACCAAAAATCGACCAGATTATAACGATATAACAATCAAGTGCGACTATTGGTTCACTCTCATTCGTAACTACTCGTCTCTTTCCGTGACCTACAAGAAGAATCGTACCCCTCTCGTACGCCATTATTGCCAAGAATCTTGGCAAACCAATCAAATCGCGCGTAGTAAAACGCATTTCAAAACATGAAATTGGCGGAACCGTTGAGCTACACTATACAAAGCACAATTTAAACATAAACTTTGAGCTAAAAGATGAACAACTTTCAACGCTGAAACATATTTGCAAAGGGAATGACCGTATTGCCGGCTTGGCGGAATGACACGAGTAGTTACGAATGGGTTCACTCTGGGATTAGTTGTGACGTCATGCATGTCGTCATATCCTGTTTTTGACAATGCACTCATACCGTGGCGCATTTTTGCTTAAAGTGACCAATCACTTTTGAGAATGTGAAATACACGTGTTGCGTTAAAAGACAAATATTAAATATTATGTTAGTAAAAGTATATGGCCAGCAGTGGACATCTTAGTACTTAGTACTTTTAATTTTGCGTTTCCGCAATCGCCCCAAACCGATGACTAAATAATTGCACTATACGGTAGTAAGACAATCTGTATTTTTGAGTGTGTATCTCATATCCAAACGATCTTAAATTTATACCCTTTTGAAATTTATAATAAATGTCCAGTCTTAGATGTCCTGATATGACGGGGGAAAATATCGAAATTCCTGAATCAAAACAAACTGCACGGAAGGATATTCGAAAAAGGGAGGTAACTCTGACTTTTCTACTTCGTTCTATTTAACGGATTTTTCCCCAAGATTGTACACGGATCACACACATTTGATGTGCCCCGAGTAAAGCTCAAAAGCATTCTGGCTGGGCATTTTGCACTTTATCCATTAATAGTAGCCGAGTCATCTGTTACCTTCGCAACCAGTATGGGTGCTTGTTGCCAAGATTTCATATTCACATGCTCACACAAAAACTGACCTGGAGATGATGAAAACTGGGAATAAAACCAATTTAAGTATTGACACAAAGAATGGCTGTCTCGAATCTGATCTCGTGCGCTGTCATCTTGTACAGGAAATAGAAATAATTTCGGGATTTTAAATTGTAGTGCGGAAACAATGCCGATTTGTAAAAAGCGAAAACACAAACTGATCCATCTTTATATGCTTTTTAATCAAGGTATCGCCTTTTTAGCGACACGTCCGTTAGATATGCTGCTCAAAAGAAGTTGAGGAAACAGTAGCACCGGTCTGCCAGATAAGTGTAGAAACATGAAAGAATTGACAGGTTCTTAACTTCTTTTAAGTAGTGAAGTGTTCCGTCTGTTAAGGTAACGATACCCAGGTTGTGCTGTATAATGCCTATTGTCAAAGGTTAGTGGTAATCATGGCAACACGATGTCACGTGGGCAGGAGGCCCTTTATTTTTCACGTTACGGGTATCGAGATTTACCACGAGTTGTATTACATATTTGTTGAGATGTCAGTATTGGATTTGTAGCGCTTTTATGATTCTCTGCAGTTGAGCTCTGTTACCATGATGATCTTGACAATTGTGTTTGCATTATTTGGTACGTTGGTAAAAATTATGGAGACCTATTTGATATGACATCCTATCATTTAAAGAATGTTTAGACCGGTGATTCTTATGGAATCATTTGAAATAGTTCTCACATGGTCTGTAATCTTTCTTGCAGAGAATTGTAACGTAAATTAGTTTTTCATCCACGGGCGCTGCCGTGCATATTCAACACACTGCCTTTTGTTTGTCTTGTGATGCAGCGACTTCTCGGAGTGTGCGAGAAAGTGCGTGACTTGCCCCAATATTTGAGGGCCTGTTTTCTATTTTCGTGTTATGTGTTTCGAGTTTTGTGTACGTGCATATTACTGCATTTTATTTCAGTACAAAAAGTCTGAGCTGTGAATAGGTTTTTTTGTAAGCAAAGTGCTATTTTAATCAATTGACACTAACCATATGTAAGGTTATTGATAACACAGACATGTTGATACAGTACCAAAGACGTATAAAATTGTGCGAGAATGTTTGCTTTGTTTTTAATGAATGATCCACTTTGGTTGAGAGTCCTAATTTGCGAATACTCCAGCCATATATTGTTGGAAGCTACGAAACTGGATCAACAAATTCGGAGGATAGAGGGTAAGATTCTTTATGGATAACGACTTCTTTATTACATATGATGCGACGTTTCGGAATAGATCCTTATACCGTTGTCAAGCAAGAGTGCTTACCCTCTATTACTCTCCAGCCAATCAAACAAAGAAATTCGGAGGAATCAAGCCTTTTTCTTGAACGTGGCCAGCTATTAACGACTACGCTACGTCATCTTCACTTCATAACTGTGGGTGTAGAATCGAACATTGCATGGGACGGCGACACGTTGCCATTTGAGCTAATGTACCGGACACTCCGGTACAGAACTGGACCCGTGTTGATCCGGGTTAGATCTGATTTTCAGCAAACCATGCTTGTCTTGAGAGGCGACTAACGAGATCAGGTGGTTAGATACGCTGACTTGGTTGACACGTCATCGTGTCGCCATTGCATAGGTCGATGCTCATGTTGATCACTAAATTATCTGGTCCCGGCTAGATTATTTACAGACGACCACCATCTAGATGGAATATTGTACGGCGCTTAACAACGAACGTATCAACCAGTTAACCAGCGCAGAGCTTGCTACAGCAGTTAACTGTCACCTGTCGAACGATGGTCAAGTGGGTAGGGTTTCTGCCCGGGAGATGAAAGTTCAGATGTTCGATCCTCGACCGCGTCGAGGACGTCAAAGGATGGTATTTGTTACCGTGATTGGCGCTGGTCACAAATGTGACAAATATGTCTTTTGATGGGCATTTCAGAAGTGAGCTGATGAAGAATGATGACAATTTATTATGGATATACTGCTTCTTTTATTCTTTGGAAGGCGACATTTCGACATCCTTTATCATTAGAATATATGTCGAAACGTCTCACTCCACAGAATAAAGCAGTTGTGTATCCATAATAACTGGCATCATTCTTCAGAGAGTGAGGGAGGGAGGGAGTTCCGTTTCACGCCGGTTTTAGCAATGTTCCAGCAATATCACGGCAGGGGACAACAGAGATGGGCTTCGAACCCAGGTCTTCGACGTGACAATCGAAAGGTTTAACCACTAGGTTACCCCACCGCCCGGCCCGCTTTGAGTCTGTGGGACATTTATATTAAAACTGCACCTGATATCTCTGTCAAATTTCCCTATAAAAACGTAACATATGCAGACTCGCACCATCAAACCGCAAACACGCAGTTTGTTTATGTATGGGCATCGCTGTTTGACGGCAATAATCATGGACTCGTGTTCGTCTCACCTCAGGGGCGGTTTAGTAGCCTAGTGATTAAAGCGTCCGCTCGTCACGCCGAAGACCTGCGTTCTTTTCCACACATAGTTACAGTGTGTTGTTACGGTTAAAAATTGCCGTGACAAAAGGTGTAAGAAATACTTTCAGAATCTGAAATTTCCCCATCGCAGGTTTGGCGTCAGGTTTGTGATGTGAAGAAATTTGCAACAAATCTGATTTGCGGACTTGACTGTCTCAGGATCAGGGCATAATACAAACCTCTCAACTTCAAACACCATTTTGTTTGTTCCACAATTATCTTGTTGCAAAATTGCAAAAATTTGGAATAAATTTCACAAATGATGTCAAATGCCAAATGAATTCTATCGTGGACGAGCCCCCAGTTTTATTACTGCAAATTCTTCACGGTGTGAATACCTTGTCTGGATCAGACAATTCAGTGATCAACAGCACGAGCACTGATCTACCCAATTTTGAGGCGATGAATTGCATCATCCAAGTCAGTGAGCCTGAGCACCTGATTTTATGACTGCAAATTCTGTCCCCCTCCATGATACTGCCGGAATATTACTAAAAGCGGCGTAAAACCATAGCCATTCGCCTTACCTTAGCATTTAGTCACTGCACTCCACTGATTACTTTATTTTGTGTGTTGTTTAACGACGTACTCATTAGTTTTATAGATATATGTCAGCGGTTTGAAAATAATCAAGTCTAGATCAGACAAAACGCAATCATTTGCCCTTTGTATATCAAATGCCACTAACACGCCAGATAGTATCTGAAGATTGTTATTATTAATGTTATAGAATTTGGCGATCATATGTAACGTTGCAGAACAGCTGGCGCAGTTTCTGAATTCACGGCTAGGTTTAATGCTATCGAGCGCTCTTTCTGTAGTCAATGTACTGAATAACCTGTCGTTCCAAGCAGCAGGAGTTACCTTCATGTCGGTTTATAATTTGATGTACCGTATTTTATCGCTTTAAATGCCCGGGTGTATATTTATTACATACACTGTTTATCCCTGTCGCTTAACCATGCAGATAACAATGTGGACAATTATTGCTTAATGTTTACCCAGCTTTTAATCGAGCTCCAGCGTTTAAACGAGAAAATGCGGTAGCCTGAATTTATGAATAAACCCGTTTTTTGTTCCTGTGGAGCTCACACCCGTCTTCTTTTGAAGCAGAATATGTTTTCTGAGAGGTTTTGTGACAGAAACAAAATACCTAGCCTTATGCTTATCATAATGGACTGGGTATTGAAAAAGGTCAAAGAAAATCAGAGGACAATGCACACACAAATACCTCAGAGGACAATACCCAAGAAAATGAATTACTAAACCACTGGGTGTTTAAAATGGAAAATATTCCAACGAGATGGTTTTAAACGTTTTGTTTAATTACTTGAAAGAAACCGAGTGAATAAATCAAATCGTTTGAAAACATCTCGTTGGATTTTTTTTCATATTCAACATCTACGAGCTTCGTGATCAAAGTATTACAGACCAGATGGGAAAACAGTGTGGAAGATGATGACAAGTCCAGCTGACGATGCGGTTAACAAAACGAAAGGGAGATAATTCTATCACGACTGCTTTACAGGTGAAACTATACTATTAAAAATATTCAAGTGATAAAAAGAACTAATAATAGCCAGGACACCGAAATTGAATTATGAAAAGGACAAACTCGGTGTTTGGTTGACATCTTTAGTCAAAAACTGTTTGAATGTAGTTGAAATGTTAGTTTAGAATGTCGGGGTGGCAACAGAATGTTCTTAAGTTCACAACCAAATCCTCAATGCCGTAAGCCTAAGTTTCATCAAGACTGGCCCTCTAGGTCGCATATAATCCCACATAGCCAATCAGTGCTTATCAACATTAAAAACAAAACAAAAGCAAAACAAAAAAACAACATGTAATAAGCTCTGCTTTAGCATGATAGTCATAACTGATTTAATGCACTTTGAACACTCTGGTTTTCAGACGAAGCTAAATATATGTAGGTTCTTTCTTCGTGTGCATGTTCTTTTGTACTGAATTGTCGCCTATAACCTCGTTGGTCAACTTTTCAGCACTGGAGCGGACAGACTCGTGTAGATTTGCCGTGGTTGCTCCCTTCTCCTGAAAAGAACGGTTACAATAAACACAGATTAACAATTTATTATCAATCACAGCTTCATTAGTTAACGAGACACTAGTGAATTCACATCTTAATTAAGGTTACACAATAATGTATGTAATCATATGTTGATAAGTGAGTGAGTTAGCGCGTGAGTTTAGTTTTACGCCGCACTCAGCGATATTCCAGACATATGGCGGCGGTTCGTAAATCAACGAGTCTGGACCAGGCAATCCAGTGATCAACAACATGAGCATCGATCTGCGCAATTGGGAAACGATGACATGAGTTAATCAAATCAGCGAGCCTGACCACCCGATCCCGTTAGTCGCCTCTTACGACAAGCACGGTCGCCTTTTATGCCCTGGTCCAGGATTACAGGCGTATGAAAGTGTCATTGAAATATGTATGGGCATCGCTGTAGATTGCTTTGTCAACTTGTGGGCAAACGATGATTACATTTCTGCTGGGTGGTTTTACGCAATGTACTGCTGACACTGCACTGATTTTGATATCTAATGCAAAATAATTGAAGAAAGGTTACTGGTATAAATCAACATCTGCCGCACTTACATTCTGTGTTAGTGAGTGCGATATAAAAAGACTGACATTGAAAGGAAATACGTATAAATGAAACATAATATGATTATAACGCGTAGCTACTCTTCAGATATAACATTTGTTACATTTGATCAAAATCTGTAGGTTGTGTTTAGTGATCGGCCTATGAACAAAAACTAGAGTTGTTTCCCTTGGATTGTTCGCTTTTTCCGAATGTTTAGAACATGACAACCTGAAAAAATAGTCAATTTCCAGATTCGTGTCAGTGACACGAACATGATTTTAATATTTGCCATGTATATGTTTCTATGTTACTTAATTCCGTCAAATGGCCGTTTAGAAAAAGCGAGTACGCCGTCGAAGTTGTTAGTGATTTCGTTCGATGGATTCAGGTGGAATTATTTGGAACGAACAGGTACTCCTAACTTCGACGTTCTCTTGCAAAATGGAGTTCATTCAAAGAAAGGTCTCAAGAATGCGTTCATTACAAACACATTTCCAAACCATTACACATTGGCGACAGGATTATGGGAAGAAAGCCATGGGATCGTGGCCAATACGATGTATGATCCAAACCTGAAAGAAGTTTTCACTCTAGCAAATAGAGCCGATCAAACCAGTGCAAAATGGTTTGATAACGGCGGTGAACCTGTGTGGGTGACGAACCAGCTTCAGAACTCTCACCACAGAACCGGTATAATGATGTGGCCGGGAGGAGGTGCACCTGTCAAAGGTGTCCAAGCTACGAGGAACATATTGTTTGACCCATCTGTTAAAAATGAAACAAGAATATAGATACCATTTTAGACTGGTTCACATCTTCGTATCCTATCAACCTTGGTCTCCTTTATTTTGAGCAGCCAGACGAGTTTGGTCACCAATTTGGTCCTGATTCCATCCAGGTGACAAGAATGATCGGAGGTTTGGACAAAGTAATCGGTTATCTGTTAAAGAGAATGAAGGAGAAGGGCTTGTTGCAAAATACAAACATTATCATAACAAGTGATCATGGATTTTCAAGCACTCCCCCTGAAAAAGTCATAAATTTGGATAAATACATTGATCCATTGTCCTACAAAATATTTGCAAGTACTCCAGTCGGAAATATTATGCCCAATGAAGGTAAGTTGGTAACAATGAATTTTTTAAGGGTCCATTGTCAGCACAGGCACTACATAGATATGCACAAGTGAACAATGTCAAATTACAGCTGTTTGACAGTTTCAGTCAAGAAAACAGATGATGCGTAATGGATGTCAGGGTATGTTTCTGACTTCTCATTTTTTCAATGGTTCGTTTCCATATAGAGAAACGTACCAGGGGTATACATCTGTAGTAACTGTTCTGACAACCTTCCTTGTAGGTGTTGGTAACATACTAACAGCAAACCTCTGTCATTTCGCATATTTAGATCTAGTGTCATGGCTCAATCTAACCTTTAGCCTGCTGAATTAATTTCAGCATAAGGCGCTGATAAGAGGGTGGGTGATTTCAAACAGTCGGTGTGTCATTAAATAAGGAACAACTGAAAAAATATTCAGCTCATTAATACTAGATACAAAAATAAACATTATTATAAAAAAATATCCAGATAATTTTAAACGTACAGATATTAATTACAAGACAAACATAAATAAAGTAAATTTTATTGAATTTAACTGAACTGCTCGATTGACAGCCGGATGCGTTTTATATTAGGAGCCGTATAGATTGTCCAGTTATCGCAAACCGATTTCAATATTCTTACTACTGATATTTCATAAGTATCTGACTTTAATTTCGTATATTTGTATCGGCAGATATCCGCGCGACGACAAATCAAAAATTAATTCTGAAAAAATAATAATCGAAAACGTTCGTCGTAAACAAATCATATTTTCGATGTCATGACAGGTCGTATTGAAATGGCACTATTACGTTTATTCAAACGTGTCATGTCATGAAAATAGCAGGATAAAATACATAATTTATAAACATTCATGAGTGCAAATTTCAAGTGTTATGGCTCAATACGTTTTGCACAAACCCGCAAAAAGACCGTGTTAGATCGTGTTACACCTACGAAAAACAAACATGGCGCGCTTCGTCCAACTCCTACATAAAATATAGCTTTTTTGGTCAGAAGAAAGATTACAGAACTCTTCTGTGTAAGACCTGGCGAAAGAGGGAGAATTTCTCATTCTACAAGTGTTCCATGTATCATTTTCCGTTTAGTATGAGGAGAGACAGACGAAAATTAAGATCGTGAAATTTAACTTGTTTTCTAGTAAATGCAAAGGTCACCGGATGTGATGTCACAGACAGGGATTGCCTGATGAAATTCATTTGTTATTGAATATTAACAGAAAAGTTGGAGATATTTCGTCTGACAAACCCAACTTTAGCACAAATAACTGTTTAAAATGATTAATCAGAGCTCATAGAATTTTCTTGGTGTATTTTTGACTATATAATTCGCACATAGCCGAACCAGTTTGACCTTGTATGCTCCCATGACCCGGAAACAGTAGTCGATCAAAACTGCTCATGCAAGTTTTTCAGTATCTTTATTTGAATTTTTGTTCATATTAGGCACATTACTTTATTGTCCACTGAATATAAAGATAGCAAAGATATAAGTGTGATGCATGTTGATCCCAGCTTATTCTTTTTTTCACATGGTCCGACACAAAAACGTTTACAAACATCATTCTCAACAACAGGTGCGCGGATATGGGCGTGGCATTTGTGTTTCAAAATAACATTCATGCTTTTCTTTTTGTGACGACTTAGTGTAGTAGGAACTGCAGTATACATGTTTTATAAACTAAAATATATTTTCAGTTATAGTTTCACATGAAATCGGAGATGATTTGATAAATATTGTGTTCATATTACGATTGGAAAAATTCAGAACAAGTTGAATTACATTCATAATTTTATGCAATGAATTAACGTTCTTGTTGCATATTTATGATAGATTTGTCAATGCTTTATGTTTCATAACTGGTTACAACTTTAAATCTTTTCATATATTTTCATATGTTAATTGATATTAATAATATGACAATTATTTTTCTCTCCAAAATAGACAAGGGCAAAGACACTTAAAGTCTGTCAATGCATTAGCAGCGTGTAAATAACCAAATTTTAATTAATGTCTTTCAGTAGTGTTGAAAACTGACAATTTTACACAATTCTTTCATACAACTACATGTATGCCATAAAATATATGGATAGATGTTACATATTATTTTGTGTATTTTATTTCTATATAGTATCGTGCCAAAATGTAAATTAAATACAAATGGGTGATGAGCTTTTTTGTTTTCAACAGTACCACTTTGTTTACTGAATTATTTTGAATCATACATGACTAATGTCATTTATGTTCTTGCAGTACAGTATATTTAGCTGAAAATGTTATCATTTGATAAAAAAAGAAACCATATACGCATAATAAGTTATATTGTCTCTGGTGAAAGTAAACAGGCTTCATATTTTGTAAATATATATTATTCTACCTTATTGTCTTTTCCTGGGTTTAGGTGCAATGTCACAATATGAAATGAGTCTATTGAAATTTCAAGGATTGTTTCTGTTTGCTGAAGTGTCTGATGGTGATATACTAAAATTATTTAGTGTTCAATAGCCTAAACCATCATAAAACAATAAACATCAAGACCAGTCTTCTTTGAATAGCAAAATGCCAAGGACTGAGCAGTCTTTCGTTTAAGATCTGGAAGCATTTGATATATATGTCTTTGTCATATAAATATGGCAATGAAAAAAATCTAAATTGAAATCATAATGAATAGCTCCAAACTGGACAACAAAAAACACTCACTGCAGAGCTCAGTATTAGGAAAAAAAATATCTACTTGTCCCTGGTGCCACCACATGATTACCTTGATGCCACAGACTAACACAGGTTGCACCTCCTGCTCAACACTTAATTATCTGTCACTTGTAGTTTTGATATTCCATATTCAAGACATCACTACAACAAAATTATTCTAGGTCTGGTATGATAATTTCATATTACTTCATGAAATTTCATCACAAGAAAAAATGAGTCTGTCTTTCAATCACTGTCAGTGTAATCACTGCTCCAAGAGTTTGGATCATCAGTCTGTTTCCCAGATGAAGTCTGTTTTAACAGTAAAACATGAATATATACACTGCAAGTAGGTAAAAAGTATGGCCATAAACATGAGGTACATTTTGCAGTTCAGATTGCACTAGTGCAATATCTAAAAGCTGTTTGGAGCCACGGACTGAGCCACACGACATGGTTTTTTTTATACAAATATGCACACACGTCAAACAATTTGATCTGAAACATTACCTGCATTATACTAGGTAGAATTAACACCGAAAGCTCAGCTGTTTGGAGTAACAAAATAATTTCAATTTTGCTCCAAATTCGTGTACAAAAGATATGATGTTTAGCTGTTTTAATGTCTAAATTAAATACTGATTCACAAAGACGATGACAGTTGTTTTCTAAGCAGTAATTAATTTTTATGAAATACATTTACTGTACGTTACATTCTCACACTAGCTCTGGTTTCGTTCGTTTCTGCAAAAGGAAAAATGATTTTTTTCATGACATCTTCAATCATCAAAATTGTACTTCTTGTGATGATATACACAGAACAATATAATGTTATTGTTACGACACACTGACAATTTATAAGTCTCCCCGTGTCAGAACATTCTTTGAAAAAAATAGACCGCGAAAGTCATCGACTTCGGATTTGCTAAAGTAAAGATCAACACATCGACGGCTAACTTGAGGAGAAATACTACAACACAAGCAACAAATGACAACTGCTATTGAACACAACTAACAGTAAATAACTGAGGATGACTGAAAGGTAATTCTGGTGTATAGTATGGATCTTACGGGAATTTGAATCAGTTTAGAAAATGTATCAATGGTCGTTTTCCAACTCGTTCATATTTTACTTCCACGAGTGCCATGCCGTGTACGTGCTTCCGGTTTAATCAAGGGTGGGTACAATTACAAATAATGTGATATTGTTTCATGATGTGCATTATATAGGTATTGAGTGTTTTTCTTTCAATGTATATGTGTTCAGATTCTGCTTATGAACGCGTATTTTCAAACATCCTTCGTATCTTGTCACTTAGAAAGACCGCGAGTTTGGCCACGCCCTTTCGGGTCATCAACGGCTGTCAACTTTGTGAATGTTGGAAAGTTTATCAAACAAAATCAAAATAAAATCGCTAAATCTGGTAATTTCTGTGCAGAGACATTAACATTTACCTATTCACACCGTGTAATTAATTCCAGATAAAATAGTTGGATATGTCAAAAGGATGGCACATTTTCTTCGGCATCACGATACATGTGGAGTTGTTTGTTTACCGCCGTTGCCATGATCGTTCCTGTTCGTCCAATCGATGATGTAACATTGAGATTGGTTTTGTTTATAATTATTTGAGCCGAAAGTTACCAATTTTTAGAAAATGGGAAACTTGTGGGCTTTCTCTTCGTCAAGGACCAAAAAATATTGATTAAACTATCAAAAAATATTTCATTATGAAAAAATATTAGTCTGGGTACCACACGACGTGGTGCACTGGACGTCAACAATGGCCGTTATTTTCGACTGCGTGCCGAGAAATTCGGCGATCTCATTTTTATTTCGCGCACGTTTCGTTTTAAGGTCTATAAACGTATTGAACATTATATATTTAAAAAGGTGAGAATTAGTACATTCCATACATAATTCACATGACACGTAAATCCGACTCGTTGAATAATTTTTGCAAGTTTTATTCGGAGATGTCATTATCCTGCACTCCTGTCGAATGGGTTCGACGGCAGCATTGAGAAGGCTAAGGATTTTCTTCATTTTAGTAGCACTTAGGAGTTATGATGAGCAAAGGGGAATGTTCAGTCATTGTCTGCGGGAGTGAGTGAGTGAGTGAGTTTAGTTTTACTCTGCACTCAGCAATATTCCAGCTATATGGCGTCAGTCTGTAAATAATTGAGTCAAGACCAGAAAATCCAGTGATCAACAGCATGACCATCGATCTGCACAACTGGGAGCCGATGATGTGTGAACCAAGTCGGCAAGCCTGACCACCCAATCTTGCTAGTCACCCCTTACCTCAAGCAGAGTCACCATTTGTGGCAAGCGTGGGTTGCTGAAGGCCTTTTCTATCCCGGACCTTCACGGGTCCACTGACTATGGATATATACTGGAGAAAAATACTAGTAGTTAGGGATCTATGTAAATTTTGAAATCACCAATAGTGATATATTTACATATTGACACACTGATAAGATATCAATCACAAAAATACCAATATCCCTAACTTATTTTGTCCAGTATACCAATATCCCTAACTTATTTTGTCCAGTATACAATACAAACAACTTCATTGTTATTATGTATTAATGTAAGCAACATTTCGCTTAAGCTGCCAACAGTGCAATTAAGCAAGTTATTACAATTCTGCTGGAAAGGCTTATATTAGCGTGTTTTTACAGTAAGCTGATTAATTTTGACACAGTTAATAGCATATAATATACTGGACAAAATAAGTTAGGGATGTTGGTATTTTAGGATTGATATTTTATCACTGTGTCAATGAACAAATAGGTCATTGTTCAGAATTTCAAAATTTACATATATCCTTAACTATTTTTGTCCAGTATATATGATAAGGTTGATGTAGAAAGTGTGAAGGATGTTTACGCAATAAAGACGAATGTTACACGATAAAAATAAACTAGGAACTGACTAACATGATGGTGTGGAGAAGACAGTGATGTGACAGACATGAGAATAATAGAATTGAGATTTGTGATGATTTGATTGGAGACAGTAGGAATGTAGTAAGTACTAAGAACCTTTGTCTCTGCTTGTGGCCAGTTGGAGTATCTTGATGTGAATGACCTCTAGAAGTTTTCAGATTTTGTAGTAGTTCTGATTGCTGGTGACAGTGTTTGCCCTGACGCTAAAAACCTGCGTGATTCACACACAGATTATCTCTAATAAGTTTGGACCCTAAATTTGGATAATCTAAGCTTGTAATTTGCTGTGTTTAAAACTACTTAGTTTTTTGTTTGCCAGTTAACCGCACAGTGCACATTAAATACCTGATCTGCTTTACCTTGTCTTTTTTGTCATTATTAAACAATCACAGTTGATGTCTTGATGAAAGTTCCATACTGAAGTTGATACTGAAGTTGACTCCCCAAAGCATGTTCATAGCTCCCTCAAGACACCTTAAATTTTCATGTCAGCGGCAAACACTGTCAGTTGAAAATCTGAGACTGCATCAGTTTGCTTTTCCACTGCCAAGATGTAGCTGGAATATTGACGGCATGGTGGTCAAGCTGGCTAAGGCGCTGGACCAGTGATCCAGCAATCTTGAGGTGTCGGGATCAAGCCCAGCTTTGACTGGTTGTAAAAACCTTGGAGTCAGCTTTGTGTGAAGACCCTTTCAGACCCTAGTGTACCGTACACAACCCTGTGCATTTAAAAGACCCAGCGAATCTGTTGGTAAATGACAAGATGATGGTACAACAATGTGTAGTAAACATGGACAAAGTACTGTGACAACGTGTCCCAGTCCACCCAGCTATGAATGGGTATCTCATAAGGATGAGAAAGATTGGTGTGCCTAGTGGCTGCAAGAGTCATGTACTCCCCAGGAAGTTGAGATTAATAATATGATCAGTAGATTGATGTCCAATGATAGAGGGGAAAATATACCAGCAACCTGAGCATGCATTAGTTGTCTGGACATATGCACTGCATAAATATCATATCATAATGAAAAAACTGATGTTGCTAAAAGCAGCATAAAACTAGACTCATTCTCTCACTTTGGCTTTCTTCCTACATCAATGTCACATGATTTGAAATCACTGAAGTATTGTTCGAAGTGGTGTAAAACCCAAATGTCTCATTGTGATATTGACTTCCTGAACTGATGTTTTGTGATACTGGTGGATTGCATCTTATTTCAGGTCTACTTGAAGAACTGTATGTAAATCTAACGGCAGGATCCAAAGCTGACGGGCACTTTACAGTTTACAAGAAAGAGGACATACCAGACAGATACCACTACAAGCACAACGACAGGATTATGCCACTTCTTGTGGTGGCAGATGTCAGTTACCAACTTACTAGAAATAATCAAGTCGTAGATGATTGTAAGTGGCTGATCAAGGCGTAGATGATGACTGTAAGTGGCTGATCAAGGCGTAGATGACTTTAAGTGGCTGATCAAGGCGTAGATGATTTTAAGTGGCTGATCAAGGCGTAGATGATTGTAAGTGGCTGATCAAGTCGTAGATGATTGTAAGTGGCTGATCAAGGTGTAGATGATTGTAAGTGGCTGATCAAGGCGTAGATGATTGTAAGTGGCTGATGAAGCCATATGTGACTGTAAGTGGCTGATCAAGGCGTAGATGATTGTAAGTGGCTGATCAGGTCGTAGATGATTGTAAGTGGCTGATCAAGCTGTAGATGATTATTAGTGGCTGATCAAGTCGTAGATGATTGTAAGTGGCTGATCAAGGTGTAGATGATTGTAAGTGGCTGATCAAGGTGTAGATGATTGTAAGTGGCTGATCAAGTCGTAGATGATTGTAAGTGGCTGATCAAGGTGTAGATGATTGTAAGTGGCTGATCAAGTCGTAGATGATTGTAAGTGGCTGATCAAGGTGTAGATGATTGTAAGTGGCTGATCAAGGTGTAGATGATTGTAAGTGGCTGATCAAGGTGTAGATGATTGTAAGTGGCAGAGTTATCAGCTTGTTCAAACACCTGTCTAGTTTAATAGTTCAGGGCCTCATTGATCAAACATATTTCACAGAATGGTGATCATAACTCTCATACTCGAACATAGATTTATGGTTATCATAGCAGTGAGTACCTCTCTTGGAGGGGCGGTGGGCTAGCCTAATGGTTGAAGCATCCGCTGGTCATTCTTGAGACTCAGGTTTCTTTGTTCTACATGGTTAAAATGTATGAAGCCCATTCCTGGTGTCTCCCCCTATGGACTGTTGCTAAAAGTGTCATGCTCACTCACTCACTCACTTGCTCACTCACTCACTCAACCACTCACTTAACCACCCACACACTCACCCACCCATCCACTCAACCACTCAACCACGCAACCACTCACACACACTCACACACTCATCCACCCATCCACTCACTCACTCACTCACGCACGCACGCACTCACTCACTCACCCACCAATTCACCCACCATTATCTCACCCACCATTATCTCACCCACCCACCCACTCACCCACCATTATCTCACTCACCCACCCACCCACCCACTCACCATCATCTCATTCACCCACCCACCGTTATCTGTGCAGAGTTCAGGAAGTGTGGGTTTCAATTCTAGTTTTATCTTCAGTTTGGTGTATGTGTATTGCAGTGTGTGCTACTGCTTATTTTGTAACTATTACTCCATAATTATGTCAGTCAATTTTATGAAATTAAATTTTCAGCCCCTGTTTAGTAGATGCAAATAATGAGAAATCATCTTATGATTTTGAATTTTTTTCAGATTTCAAACTGCAGTACTTTCAATAAGAAAGAACAAACTTCAGCTCAGCACAATGAAAGTCACTGCTTTTTTTTCACATTTATACATGTCAGTTATGTCAATCACTGTTATTTTTCTGGACTTGACAGTTCTACAGAGTACTATCACAGAAGTGGACAATTTCAGCACTAACCAACAAACAAGCCCTGCTTTAGTTTGTCCTCTCTCTACACAGTAGGAGACCATGGCTGGGACAACTCTCTCCAGGACATGCATCCATTCTTCCTGGCAATGGGACCATCCTTCAAGGCCGGTGCCAGTGTGGACATCTTGAATAATGTCGATGTGTATCCCCTCATGTGTCACCTCCTTGGTCTTGAGCCGGCACCAAATAATGGAAGTTTGGAGAATTGTCTCCCCTTGTTAAAGATGGAGGCTGCACATGATTTTACTACCACAACATTTGAAACTTGTAAGTCTATCAATTTTACGTTTTTTTATCAATGAAGCCATGGTAACCATATATTATTCATACTGCACCACCAAATTTGATGAATATTATCAGCACACATTTCTACATTACACAATTCTGTCTGCAGTGTTAGACAGTGATTGATATTATTAGATATTGCAGATATTAACATTGGTGCATTGATGAGGCATCTGTTCAGTGAATTAGTATTTTTCTTTTAATGTCAAACCAAATCATCCACTCACACACGTCTCAGGCTACATCATGCACCATGTAATCTGCCATGCACTCACAGGCACAGTCGTGCAACATGTCATGCACTTGCAGGCTAAATCATACACTCATTCAGACACCAAATCATGCACTCATACATATAGGCACCAAATCATGCACTCATACATACAGGCACTGAATCATGCACTCATACATACAGACACTGAATCATGCACTCATACATACAGACACTGAATCGTGCGCTCATACATACAGGCACTGAATCATGCGCTCATACATACAGGCACTGAATCATGCACTCATACATACAGGCACTGAATCATGCGCTCATACATACAGGCACTGAATCATGCGCTCATACATACAGGCACTGAATCATGCGCTCATACATACAGACACTGAATCATGCACTCATACATACAGACACTGAATCATGCACTCATACATACAGGCACTGAATCATGCACTCATACATACAGGCACTGAATCATGCGCTCATACATACAGGCACTGAATCATGCGCTCATACATACAGGCACTGAATCATGCACTCATACATACAGACACTGAATCATGCACTCATACATACAGGCACTGAATCGTGCACTCATACATACAGGCACTAAATCATGCACTCATACATACAGACACTAAATCGTGCACTCATACATACAGAGACTAAGTCCTGCTCTCATAGATACAGAGACTAAATCGTTCATTCAAAGATTAAGTCATGCGTACTTATAGACTGAATCAGAGTCCCTGTGAGACAATGAGACAGCACAGATGCGGGATGAACTGTGTGAAGGGTTCTCTATGCTTCATGGATCACTGGATACAGACTGTTCAGCTGCTGCTTGTGTTTCAGATATCCTCATCCTCATCCTAATAGCGCTGATTGCGGGTGTCTTCATGGTGGCTGCGTGCCGTCAACACCGATACCTCAAACGCAAACAGAAGCAGCTGCTGCCACTGACCAACCTCCAGGGGATGGTGCGGTATGCCACGCCCCCCAACGGTGCCAAGATTCCCCTGCTGTCAGACACAGATGAAGAGGATGAGGAATTGGACTAGAGGCAGGACTACAAGAGCATAACCATAATCAAGTATTGTAAGATGAAGAGAGCAAGTATGAGAATGTGATACAGAGTGAAGTATTATGTCATGAAGAGAGCAAGTATGAGAATGTGATCCAAAGTCAAAGTATTATGACATGTAGAGAGCAAGTATGAGACTGTGATCCAAAGTCAGGTATTATGTGATGATGAGAGCAAGAATGAGAATGTCATGAACGGAGCAGGTATGAGACTTAAGAGTCAATAATAAGTATGTTCTGTTTATTTTGAAGGTTAACCTTTAGTTTACAATGATCTCAGAGATGCATATTAGGTAGGTTAACCTTTCGTTTCATGTGATCATAGGGATGTTACATTCATAGGAACAGTGTATGCCATTTTGTCTTGTTTACTCCACATACATGTCCGTTTTCGTTTCATGCTGTATGCTATATGAGAGGAATCTGTCTTATTCGGACTGGCCTGGGTCTGACTCATATGTCCGGTTTATAAAGCAGCCCAGTCTAAGTAAACGTAGTGTCAGTATTATTCGTTAGACTGCTACACTGAGTCTAACAAACCCTAGTACGAAAGGCGAAAGGGATATTTCATCCTACAATCCTGTCATTGAGTCCTTGCGGCTGGAACGTATGGAGCTCAAATATCCACTTTAGTTCAAGAGATCTTCTTTTTTTTCGTAGTTGTCTCAGAGTCAAGAGATAAGAGAGATTTCCTATCCTTTAAGTCGGACCTGGTTTTGTTTTGTTGTATATATTTCTTTGGGTACCCTCGTTTTAGGTAATACTTGATAAGGTTGAGGCTGTGTTTTTCATATTCCTCAAGAGTTGAACAGATTTCGGTCGTAGAAATTGACTGAAAGGGACCTTCATTTTGATATGTCTAGAGTGACAAGATGTATACAATAGGTATGAGTGTGTGTCAGTGGGTTTGCAATAAAGTGTAAACTCCAATTTGTGGAGGTCTTTATTTTATGAGAGCCAGGCGTCAAGAAATGCGACTTTGTTTCTTGAAAATTCAGCCGTGAATTTAATGGTGCGATGTGCGCTGTTGAGGAAATCGAGAAATGATTTTAGGCGTGTTTGTCTTAGTGTCCATATCATAAAAATGTCCTCAATGAAGCTCAGGTAGAGGTGAGGTTTGTCTGGGTATTGGGCTAGAAGTTTGTTTTCTAGTTTGCCCATAAGGATGTTTGCATAAGAGGGTGCAAGTTTAGTGTACATTACGGTGCCCTCCAATTGGGAGGTAATGAGTGCCATTGAAAACAAAGTTATTTTTGTGCAGGACCGTTTTGAGTAAATTAAGGATGCCGATAGGGGTGATTTGCCAGTCGGGTTTGAACTGTCTAATCGCCTGGGCTACAGCTCATAGGCCGTCGCCATGGTGACCAGGAGTATGTCCGGGTCGCGGGAAAGGTTAGTGGATTCTAGCAGTTGGATAAAGTGGGTGGTGTCTCTGATGTAACTGTCATAATGTTCGAGGAAGACCTTGATGTGTTTGTCTACTAGACCGCTAATTTTCTCAGTCGGAGTGTTGTTACCACTGATGATGGGACGGCCGGGAACTTTCCGGGGGTTAAGGCATTTGTGGATTTTGGGTAGTAGATAGAATCTGCCTGCTTGGCAGTCATTGGGGAGGAGGCCCAGAAACACTTTGTGGGAAATTTCATCCTTTAAGTAGAGGTTTGTGTGTGAGGTCTCTACTGATTTCTGCCATACACTTGTGCGGTTTGTCCTACAGAATTCTCACGAAAGGACGCCCTCACACGCCATGTAAACAACAAACACTCAGATACCAGACATGGATGCACCATCTGCGCCAAAAACTACAGTCGTAAAGACGACTGCTTGTCGCATATTCGCCGCATCCCAGCTTGACGCCCCCGACTACTGGCAGAAGATCAGTCTCACCATGAAGTCCAAACAAGGACCCAGTCAAGCCACCTGTAAAAACGTCTGGAAACACCCAGCCACAGAGCAGGTCACATACATGGGATTCATGCCAGTCCCACCGTTTCATAACTGGTCGCACACCATTGACGAAAATGAACTGATTACTGAGCCATGGGTGGTGTACCGCCAGCAAAATCAGGATGATGTCCAAAATAGAATCTGCCCCAGCAAAGCCAGTTAGATTCACCAGCATTCTGCGCACCTGGATAACATCCTTAAAGAGTACCAGGAGATCAAACCTATGAGGACATTTTAAAAAATTCAATGTTACTAACTCTTACAGAGTTAGCAATATAAAGTGGGGCAACCAGTTAGTTGCCGCGGCACGCTAGAGCAGTATATTTATTTGTACAAAACTTTCTGTACACTCTAATCAACCTAATCCTAATTACAAATACCTTATTTTAAAACAGTAGTCAGATTATCATTCTGACAACACAGCCACAAAATCCACTCTGTTCTCACAAAAATCCAGCTTGGAATCACACCCCCGAACAAGGGTAGATTAAAAAAGCCTAATCAACCAACAAAATACGGCCAATCCGATGGGGAATCCCCTACCGACACCTATGCTGCCATGACGTCACACCATGAGAAGACTCCGGTGACGTAACAAATAACACCGCCACCGAGATTTTCTCTTTAGAAAGGCACACGCGCCTCCAGTATCTCCGTCTGATGAGTACACTTCGTACAATCCGCGTAACAAAGATACACCTCAGCCGATCAGCCCAGTGTAGTCACGCATTTTGCTTTAAACCCTAGTAGGAGGTTGTGTCAGATAACCTTTTGATGACATATGACCATCCAATCAAATGCGAGACTGCCGAACGGATTGAAGCGATCTCAAAACAGCTTCCGTTTAGGGTTCAGTGGGACTTACAAAATTCCTTGATCTCACAACAGACGAAAATCTGCAAAGACACAGATATTTGACATTGTAGTATATTGAGATTTCTATTGACATGGTTACCATTAGCTAATATTTCCACCAGCTGACATCCCAGAACACTATTTTCAGTGACTGTTACCTCACTGTTGAGGCGTGCTCCTTGTGCATTACCCAGTCACCTGAAAATGATCATATAGAAAATAGCATTCAGAATCGTTCAGGAACAAACCTTTTTGAGGTATAAGTTCAAGAGGTATGTGCGAATGTCAGTTTGCGCAATTTGGAAAGCTGTGCTGTGATTGGGCAATCTCAAAAGTTACTGGTCGTAACCTCTAAGTAGGGTTTGTTAGAATCAGTATAGGAGTGTGACGAATAATACCGAGACTAAGTTTACAAACTGTAAAGGAAAAAACTTTTGTCCGTTACCATAGACACTGCCATTTGTGTTTGCCGGGGTTAGCATTGGTAACATTGCTTAAGTTGAATTTCGATCCATGGGAATGAGTATTGTCAATAAGCAATAATATCTTCCACGTCATCATCTTTCCTGTCTGTTTACTTGCTCTTACCAATCAGTAAATATGGCTGTAATCATCCAAGTCAAGAGGACACTGACATGGATGTTGATTAAATGGACTGTTATTCTTGTCAGCTGCTGCCAGATTACAAAGTAATGTTCTCATAGCAAGTTCATTGTCAGGACTAGTATTTTAATTTTTATTCCATAATTGAGAGAGTCTTTAATGATAAAATTGAGAACAATTTTGCCAGGATACAGAGTAGTCAAGATTATGGAGAAAAACGGTTTACACAGAGTCCAGATTTGACAGATTCCACTGTACATGCTTAGATCGGATTTGTCAGTTTTTAAAAAAACAGTGTTGTATTTGTATGTGTATGTGATCAAACATTCATGACAGTGTTTGATTTGTTATGTGAAAACATTCCTAGTATTCAGGGATTTGGGGGGGGCCAAGTGTGTTTATATCATGTTTCAGTCATTTGATTGGCTGATTGTAAACCATGGCCATACTCCTGTCTGTGTGTTAACACGAATAACATCATTATCATGATTACCAGAGGAACAGATAAGATGTGTATCTGCGTAAGTTATGCAAATATTTATGCGAATACTCAATTCTTAAGTCTGTGGGTACAGGTCTGCTTGCATTTTTGTAAAATTTGATCTTACATGCATACACATGAAAATGTCAAACCATAGCTTGTGTACCAGTTGATATGTATGTATGTATGTATGTAAGAATATTGTAGATTCTTGTACTTGTATTTATGTTCTTGTATCTGTATAATATATTTATGTACCTACATTGTACATTCTTGTACTTATATTGTACATTCTTGTACCTATCTAAATTGTACATTCTTGTACCTACATTGTACATTCTTGAACCTTTGTTGTACATTCTTGCACCTACGTTGTACATCCTGGAACCTATGTGGTACATTCTTGTACCTATATTGTACATTTGTTAACCTTTGTTGTACACTCTTGCACCTACATTGTACATTCTTGCACCTACACTGAACAGACTGGAACCTATGTTGTACATTCTTGTACCTACATTGTACATTTTTGTACTTAGATTGTACATTCTTGTACCTTCATTGTACATTATTAAACCTATGTTGTACATTGTTGTACCAGTCTAAGAGTACTTTTCATTACACTCCACTACTGAGTCTAACAAAACCTAATGGGAGGTCACGTCAACCTTTGAGATCGACCAATCAGAATACAGTTTACCAAATCACAAAAGTGCACATTCGCATATACCTTTTGAACTTTTTATTTCGAAAAGGTTCGTACCCGACCGATTCCGAATGCTATTTAGCATACGCTCGCTTCCGGGTGATGCACATGGTGTACGTACAACCATGACGACGGTGAGAAAACAGTCACTGAAAATTGTGTTTTTGGCAGTATTCAAGGATATCATCATGTGGAAATATTAGCTAATGGTAACCATGTCAACAGAAACCCCAAAGCACATACTAGTGTACTGGAAGTCAAATAACTGTGTTATATGAGGATTTTTGCTTGTGGAGAGATCATATTATGTAAGTCCCTCCGATTCCTAAGCCGTAGCCATTGTCTGATTGGTTAAAATTAATCTATTTAACCGTTTCGCTATTGATTGGACGGCCATAGGTCACACAAAGGTTACCTGACACGACCTTCTACCAGGGTTTGTTAGACTCAGCAGTGGAGTGTAACGAATAACACTGAGACTAAGTTTACTTAGACTGATTCTTGTACCTACATTGCACATTCTTGTCATCATGACTCCCTGGTGTAATGAGGAGGAGTCACGGACATGTTTTTGGGGAGTCAAACTCAAGATATGGTTGTTTGATAATGATGAAATCAAGGTAAGGCAGGTCGGATATTTAATCAGTATTGAGCAGGTAACTGGCAATCATTAAACTAAGGCTGCATAAAAAAATTAAATGTTTCTTGGGCACATTTTTTCAAAAGTGACCAAAGTGATAGGACGTTTTAAAAAATTTTGATTGGAAACTGAAGCAGAAGGAATGAGTGAGTGAATGAGTTTAGTTTTACGTTGCTGTCAGCAAGATTCCATCTATATGGCGACAGTCTGTAATTAATCGAATCTGGACCAGACAATCCAGTGAGCAACAGCATGAGCATCAGTTTGCACAACTGGGAACCATGTCAACCAAGTCAGCAAGACTGACCATCTTAGTCGCCTCTTGCAACAAGCATAGTCACCCTTTATGGCAAGCATGGGTTGCTGAAGGCCTATTCTACCCGGACTCTACAAGGGTCTTTATTTCAGTGTTTCTGTTTTGCAGTTTATCATAACATGACATTATCACGAGGATAGTTAAGCTCTTTAAAGATGATATGAATCTCGACTCTCTCAATCAGCCAAGAGCACAGACGACCTCATCACCCTCTGAGAGATGGTGCTAATTGATGTATACCATTCGATTCCCCTAATGGACAAAGACTCACGTATACAATTGTTCATGTAGATGACTCCCCATATGGAAAACTCATCCACACAGACAATTCAAGCTGACAACTTCCAAAGAAGCCAATTCATCCTCCAGAAAATTCGCAGCGTGAACAAAACTCCACATAAAAGAAAACTACATTAAAATTATGCAAATTTTAATGGAAAATATGTAATGCCTTATAAATGAAGTGAAAATGAGACTGAAAGATGTCTCCTTTGAAGAGTGTTATCCATGAAGACTGGGGTTGGACTGATGTTCTGCAACCAGTGCTTGTCATGAAAGGCTTGCTGTCCAGAGGAATTCCAGACGCAAATGAATGTGGGTTGTAATTTTAGATTCACCATCAGTGCCATGCCGCTTGTAGTATTCAACAATTGGGCACCAGTACACATGTTGACCTGTCTTATGTTACAAGCCATGCTTTAGCAGGGTGTCCAAACATCACACCACAGCTCCAAAAAAATAAACACCCAGAAAATTTGTAAATAAATTTAATACATTCACATAATATTATACATGTATTTCAAGATCAAATATATTACAGAAGAAATATGTACATGTAGTTCGATGGCTATATCAAATAATATTCATCAGCATAAATTATGAGAAGCAGATAGGCACCTTATATCACAGATGAACATTGGAATTAGTGAATTGCTCCCCTTTACTGAGAGTGAATACCTGCTTAAAGCCAGTTCAGCAAATTTGCAGTAATGAGTATGGTTTTATGCCCCTTTTAGCAATATTTCAGCAATATTCTGGCGGGAGACACCAGAAATGGGCTGCACATTGTATGCATACAGGGAGTCAAACCCATGTCTTCAGTGAGCCACTTTAACCGCACGGCTAACCTACCAATGGGGTCTCACAATGAACAGTGATAGCTGCTACATCTTTTACAAATATCATGGTAAATAACGGATGCTTACGGATATCTTTAGCCAACAGAATAGTTCCTAAGCGAAGACATCCTTACAATCTCTTGCACTTTCATCTGTGTTGTATTGATCATTGACATGATTCGAGTGTGAGGTTTACTGGCAAACAAGGATAAGTTGAGCCGGTGGAGAGAAAGCATTGATGAGAAGTAGGGTGTGAATGACAATAAGCACACCCATTTTGTTTGTGAACTGGAGAGCAGATGTAGGCTAGTGCATGTGCAATATATGACGATGAAATTGATTCTGCACATAACTGCTCAAGCTTTGCTCAAGAATTTCTCATGATCAGACTTGTTTGTGGACAACCTGGTCCCCCTTTGATAACAAAAGGCAGCTCCAATAAGCAGCACTCAAACATGCTAATACAGGTCGGTGCTCAGCTATTCTTTATTTGCAAATAGTTTTATCAGTGTCATAAACACACCAAAATGTCAGCCAGAAAACTGGTCTGGTAACTTTTGAGAGTTGGAAAGTTGCCAGTTCAGAATTTTCTGGATTAAGAACAATGATAAAGTAAATAAGAGAACTTCATAATGTTTTCAAATCTATTTCAGTCAAGGCTTTAGTCATTATACTCAAAGTCAGATTTGTCCATGACCATCGGGCGTGCAACTTTTTAAAACTGACTGTCCGGTCGCAAAACAGTCCATCCCTATTTCTTTACAGAAAACATAGTTTGAATTACATAAAAAACGGTCTACATATTTCGATTTGTCAAGTAGTTAAAAAATTACTAATGCTACTACTAAAGTGAGAGAAAGTTGTTGGACATAACAGAAACGATGAGTCAGTTTGTCCAAGACATCAAGATGTGATGGATGTAGATAAATGAGTGAGTTCAGTTTTACTCCACTTTCCGCTTAGCAATACTCCAGCAGTATCACTGGGGGGGGACACCAGAAATGAGCTTCACACATTGTGCCCACACTGGGAATCAAACCCAGGTCTCCACATGGTGAGCGAATACCTGCACCACTGTGTCACCCCACCACCCTGAATATATATATATAATATACATGTATATGTACATATGTAGTATATGAACCAATGGGCAAAAGAAACCAAGCAAGTCGCTGATACCAGTAAGTAATGTTTCTTTTGTCTGTCAGTATATGTGGTGGAACATATTTACAAATGTACAAAAATATGCACATCAGTATTAAATCATGACCCTTGAACATGAAATGTACATTGTTTATCCAAACGTGAAGACATGAATTATGAACTTCTACCAAATGAAGCTACGCTCACCTCCATTTTTCTGAGAACGAACTGTAATAACTTCCTGACTCCAAAATGTGGCTCTTTCACACAGATCCAGATGCTATGCAGTATGAATGCAGGAGGGTGCATGCTACAATGAGGTCATCTCAAGTTTTAGATTCTTGCAGACTCAAAGTAATGGATCACTTCAGCATCTCTTGAAGCTGTTTGTCCTTGTCCTTCCATCTGCCATGGTCAGTGCTGTTAGGATTACAACTATTTAGGGTCTGTTCATTTAGGAGTGCAGAAGAGTGTTTTAGTTTCCTAATCCTAGAGAGTACTATATGAATTTTGGATATTGTTACAAGAATACTACCTTTGTATTTTCAAACCACTATTTCTATGTAAGTGTCAGCCTCCTGTTGTAATCTTAGAATCTTGTAATCTTCTACATTGTAAGCTGTCAACAAATTGAAATCAATATGTCCTTGCCACAGCATAATCCATGGGAAAAAGTGGGATACTGTCATTCCTTATCTCACTATAGAACATCCATGACGGTCCAACATACATGCATTTGGAGTGTGTAGGAATTTAGTCTTATGTAATAAAGGTAGTATTATACCATGCACAATTATTTCTAACATTTGATGACTTCTTTGAATACATCACATCTATTTCATCATGTCCAGAACACCACGACCTAGATTTTCAAAGCTCCCTTCACGCTAAGTTGATGTTAATGTGTGGCACTTACAACTATCTTAGCACTAAGAGAACTTCGAAAATTTAGGCCCAGAGCATGGGAAGAATCTGGCATCTGACAATCCAAGACAGATGACAGAGATGTACGGACAAGAGAGATGAATAGTATAAAAACGATCACTTATCAAAGGAGCACACTACCACCAATACTGGTACATTTCCTTGAAAAACCTGTGATACCTTTGAACATGTAACACCCTGTTGCTATGACGTTACATCATCTCCAGGATAAACATGACACTGTAGGTACCTAATAATCCTCAAGTTGTGCGTATTCATCAGTTGATGAAGTGCAGATTTAAACTTGTCCTGACTCATGCAATATGCCTATCTCCCTCTTCCTTTGAACAGTTACGTATAAACTTCAATCCATTTGCTCCCTGAAGCTAGCATAAAGTCACTAGCCCAGTGGAGCTACCTCCCTTTTCCCACCACAAGTGGGACTGCAATGGTCTTGTCACTCTCACTTTCATCGCTTATGCGGACGGTTGGGCTGCGACTTCTGTTTACAGTTTCATATCTTTATATTTTATATTACATACTGAACAAGGTAAAACACATTCCTAGTGCACTAGGCCTGCTAAGAACAAGTACCAGTTTTTGTCATTCAGTCTGGCAAACATCAGAGCTCGAAGCTGTTGCTCAAAAGGCAGAGGCTCTTTTCATCAGCTCCATGCTAAAACTGACAAAATTTGTCTAGCAACAAAAATTTGACCTAGCTTTAAGCTAGTGAATATTCTTTGTAGTCATAGACTATGTGTCAGTTTAGTATACAGGTGATGTGTCTGTGTTGAAGATTTCTGGAGAGGTGCTAAATGTAGGTGTCTTCATCTCATCTTTGTGGACGAGACATTACAACATCTAATGAGTCCACTTAACTGTATGCCTCCTGTAGCAATATTCCAGCAATATCACAGCAGGTACCCATATGGAGAATCAAACCCAAATATAGATGCTGACTTGATAAATCTACCAGACTCTGTACCATTGTCCTCAGTGAATCAAACTATCAATACCATATTCACTGTAATGAGTGCCCTGAGATCGAAAATCAGTGAAACCAAATTTTTATGTCAGTACTTAATACTTAATAAGCAGGTATGCACTCTGTCCAACTCAACTCTGCGTTTCTTCGATTGCTGTATATACCATACTGACCTTACCGTCCCGACATAATCCTTCTTTGTTGTCATGATGAAAAAGCGCTACATCTTGCACTCTCATTATTTTGGATTTCGGACCAAAGTGTCAGCCCGGAGAGGTAGTTACATGTAAAACCATTGATTCATAATCTGGACTGAGCAGGAAAAGAAGTCTATTCTATAGAGACTTTCTATTCTAATTTCTGCATCGAATTCAACATGTAGATCTTGAGTTCAATCTCCATTTTCACACATACTAATACTTGACATACGTATCGTTTAACCATAAAAATAGTGATCTTAATTCATTCTTCTTTCATCTGCAATGTTACAAAAAAATATCTTCCAGCCAACACAACGTCCTTTCTCCAACCACTTGACCAGGGAATAATTTGAGCCCTCAGGCATCAATACAGGAAATTTCTGTGTAACTCGGACTGCTGTCTAGTCAGTCACAAGCCGGTCAGAGTGCACTGCATGCTCTTTCTACATGGCTGATTTCTGTAAATAATCTGCACTGGATGCAAGAAAACAATAGACTATAATGTAAATTGTTAGTCTTCATTCGGTGCGCTTACTTGTGAAGCTGTACTCATAGTTGGTCATGGGATGGTATAAGTGGGTGGTGCTTAATACAGTGAATATGGTCATTTGAAAGCCTAAGGCTCAAGAATTTTAATGACAAAGAAAGTGAACTGAAAATGATATATAAGTGTTATTTGTGCATAGATGACATTTGAGCAACAAAGGGACAAACAAACAGAATACAAGGAATGTAACAAATATGGTCATGTACTGAATTCGAGATGAAGTCTCTACTTCATTACGTATCACATGAAACAAGGAGCATGTAAGACAATGTACTAAACGGAATTCAATGATAACTGAGAATAATGAATTGAATCATAAGGTCAGACCAATTCTATTTCTTGTAATATGGAACCACCAGATTTTTCAAGAATAAGAAAAAATATCCTTATGTAAATGTGATACACGTGAAATACTTGAAATTAGTATGAAACCTACACTCACTCAACTTTTTATAGTTGACATAAACAAATCAAGATTTAAAATGGAAACTCATGTGGGTTTTGCTTTGACAGATGATTTTCTTAACAAAAATAATTCCCTCTTGCCTTTTGTTTTCTGAGGTCCATAACCTATAAAGCAAGAAATAAATTAGCCTGGCCTAAATATATTTTTTATCAATTATCTCAATGTACCAGCATATTTACACCGTAAGCAATATATGCACACCTGAATGACATCATATAATATACAGAGAATCAGAATTTGAAATATTAGGTAATCAATATCCCATAAAGGTCAGGGTTCACAATCAGCCAATCAAATGCGTAGAATAACTGAACAGACACACAGTGCACATTGTGCAAATATCAGAAATATGTGCATTGATATGCATTTCCCCTGGGGTGAAAAAGAATTGATATGTCCTGAAAACAAGGAATGTTTATACTGGAAAAGAAACATAAACCATGACAGGAATGTCTGTATATCACAAAGTCCATTACATGCAGTGAAGGGACATGTATATGAAGTTAACATTAAAATACTACATACACTGATGTTCCTTCAAAATAAACACCCCTGCGATTATTGAAAATAAAGGTTAATCTTGAAAATAAATACCCTGTAATCATTGGCAACTAAACTAACTACCAGATAACCATCTCTGTGATAATTGGTTAACATAAAGGTTAACCTACAAAATAAACATTAGTGTGATCACTGGAAAATAGAGGGTAACCTGCAAAACCAACTTCATGATCATGGAAACTAATTGGAAACTAAAGTTTAACTACAAAATAAACATCTCTGGTGAATGGGAAATAAAGGTTAACATACAAAATAAACATTACAATCACTGGAAAAAACAGTTTAACCAACAATTATTTCTGTAATCACTGTAAACTGAAGGATAACCTACAAAATAAACATCCCTGTGATGACAACTAAAAGCTAACTACTAAAATGCACATTCATTTGGAAACTAAAGGTTAACTACAAAATAAACATCCCTGTGATCATTGGAAATCAAAGGTTAATCTGATTATTAAGCATCCTGCTGATCACTTGAAACTAAAAGTTAACCTACATAATACACATCCTTGTGATCACTCAAAACTAAAAGTAAACCTACATAATACACATCCCTGTGATCACTCAAAACTAAAGGTTAACCTACATAATACACATCCCTGTGATCACTCGAACTAAAGTTTAACCTTTCAAATGAAGATGTGAGAGATCTGTAGGAGTGAATACGTGAGAATGGTTTTACACTGCTTTTAGCAATATTCAAGCAATATCACAGCAGGGGAAACAACAGGAAAGAAACTGATTAATTAGGTGACTGAGTGTGCCATATTTGAAGATAACACCATTATTCATATTAAGTGCCACTGACATAGTTTGGATGGTGAAATCAATCCACTGTGATGCTGTCAGCAACAGCATGTTCACATGTACCATTATCGGTTTCAAGGACACTGTCTGTGAATATCATACAGGGATCGATTTAAGAGATGTTAAGCTACTTGCACCAGTTGCAACCTAAGATAAAAACCTAACTGTATCTGCCTAATTCCAGTTGCAGCATAGTGTGCGAAAACATCAGAGGTTTCAGTGCACATAAACATATTTCTGTGAAGCAGTACCCATGAAAACATAGCAACACAGAGACACAGATGATCCCTGTTTACAGGAACTGTCATAGCAGAGACGTGTCTGAACAGCAGTGTTTCAGTGTCATAGCTGTTTCAAGTGTAGAAGAAAAATAAGCTGACATATTTATGCTTCTAATGTTAGATTTGTTGTTGATTTTTTCTGAACAACTGACGTGCACCTTGTGCAGGATTGACTCATAACTAGGCTGCACATGGTAATATCAGGTTGCACCAGTGCAAGTAACAAAGCACTAAACCGAACCCTGTCATATTTATATACAGCACCAGTACCAGATGTTACACCAACACATGAGAGGTTATAAACCAGTAATCCATTTTAGCTGGATTATATGCCCTACTAACCTAAAACACAACTGACAAACAAACGTTTGACAGTTCTTTGTAACAAAGCATAGTTCTAAGACATGTACAAAGACAACATTTTGGAATGAAATAAACACTACCTGGCAGACCCTTCATTCATGTTCACATTTCAAACATTCACTGTAACATATCACACCAAAATCAGTTTGTGAAATCTGTAGCCAAATAGTACAGCAAACCATATAAACTTATGAGTCAACTCAAATAAATGTTCGACATTAAGTGAGTGAATGAGTGAATTCAGTTTTACGCCACTCTTAGCAATGCTCTACCAATATTACGCCAGGAACACCAGAAATGAGCTTCGCATATTGCACCCATTTAGGGAATTGAACTCAGGACCTTGTCATGACAAGCAAACACTTAACTGGTAGGCTACCCCTCTGGCAAAAGACATTAAGCCTCAAAGTAAAGAGTTCCTTGGCATAACCTTAGTGAAAAGACAAAATTAAGTTTCCCTTGAATCAAGGATTCAACGACGATTCAATGTTTAAGGACATTAGACATTTCCTTTGCTTCTAATATAATAAATAAAGTTTTTAAACTGACATTGTTAAATTTTTCATCATTCACATCATCACTCACAATTACACTGTAAGCTGACCCACATCAAACCTCAATATAAAGCTAAACAGCCATATGAAAATATGTAAAAGACACAAAAATCTAACTACTAACATACACGTCTGCACTTATCCAATATATGCACTCAATAACAATGTCCCGTAAATATCACAGTTGTAATTCTGTGTCATTCAAACAGAAAAAGTGTCATTTACACTGAGTCACACCCAAACACTGTTGAAAATTTACCAAAGATGTTTACATCATAAGTTGTAAACCTGGGTCTAGATTTTCAAGGCTTTCTTAGCACTAAGATACTCATAAGTTAATGTTAACGTATAGCATTTACAACTATCTTAGCACTAAGAAAAAATTTGAAAATGTAGGTAATACACTGTAACCTCTAAGTGAGTGTAGTTTTATGCCCCTTTATTCCAGCAATATCAGGGTAGGGGACACCAGAAATGGGCTTCACAATTTGCATCGATGTGATGGATCAAACCTTGGTCTTCTGCATAACAAGTGAACGCTTTAACCAAAAGGCTACCCCAGGCCCTGTTATGACTGACATGATTTTGTCTGCCTGTTAGGTGCTAGAAGGTTAGTGGTTACATGATTTATTCCATCGGTTACCCATTTTCTGCTGGGTGAACAGAGGCAATTTTGAACGAACTCACTTGCCTTAGGTGAGACCACATGTGCTATGTGCTTCGTTGTGGGGCAGGACTGAAGTCCTAGAAACTCTCAGGAGTCAAGCTGCCAAACACAGTCACCCATCCACGGACTGTCCGAGCTCGATGGTGCTTAACTTCAACTGATTCGTGACCTGAGCTTTGTGCACAGGACCACATCGCAAAATGAGTCACGGAGCAATAAATGAGAAGCTGAAGGTTTCAGACATTTGATCCTTTGATAAAACACACAAGACCAGGTATGGTTCTGACAAAATACAAAACATAATCAGAAAGAGCAAATGTTTGAAGGAGGATCAAAGGTTTCTGGAGTGCCCAAGGGAGACAACTCAACAGAGTGAGTAGTAGCTCCTCTGACAATTGGACCATCAATGTATCCTATGTATTAAAATGAGTCAGTTTAGCAATAAACTGGATAAATATGTAAGTAATAGAATCTGGACCAGTCAGCCAAGTGACCAACTGCATGAACGTCAGTCTATACAAATGAAAGCATACTTCAGAACAGACACAAAACCAAAAAGTCCCAAATGCTACCTCCCATTCAATCTCAGCGATACAATCAAATTTTCACTCACAGCTGCATCATTTAATCTGTCATAGTCTGATCCTAAAGTAGCAAATCTCTAAATACAAGGTTCATAATTTCACATGTTCACAATTATATTATCATACTCATCATCTCAATCGACACAGCCCACCTACTGTTTCCACAAATTCCTCAACACAGTCAACAACTTTCCACATTTTCAAAGGCATGATGTCACACATTTTGGACAATATTTTGGGTGGTATTATATATATTGGACATATGTGCACTGACTTTAACTTCTTACTGATGCAATGAAAGACTTATTATCCCTTACAATTTGCTTGAAATTGATAACTGAAACTTTGAGGCAAACAGTTTTCAAACAGATAACACTTGCCATATACAGAATGTAAACCATTGCTCCTTACATCAAAAACTGTCGAACGAGGTGTTGTCGGTGTTTGCCAAACTGGCTTCAACCACAAGATAAAGAGCACTCCAAAGGACATAACTCTATGAGGTCCACTTGAAATAGTGTTAAGGTGGTAGAAAGGATACAAGAATCGATTAAATGCAATGTTGCATTAATTCATTCAAAGCGTTTACGTTTATTTTAACTTATTGTCATCTAAATACTTTCTTACAAATAAATTATATTATAGTTTCCCTGAGGGCTGATAGTTAGTATTATGGAGATAAATGCACATGTGTTTGCAGAGAAACGTGGTGTGACAATGTGCCTTTAAACACAGACGAAGCAATCTGCTGGCATTCTGATTATGGCTGGTACATAAATTTCCTGATCACTGTAGCATAACCATTACATCAAATGCTTCAGTCCTGCACAAGCAAGACTCATATTCACCTATGTAAGGTAGATAACATGGAATGGTGTATAAAGGACACAAAGGTGCTGCCCACTTAACACAATGATTCCTAGTACCTACATATCCTGACATAGGAATCTCGGTCATGTTCTTTCCATCTCATATTACTTGACTTGTGTACTTTAATTACATTCCTATACTTGCTCTCTTCATCTTACAACACTTGATTCTGGTTATGCTCTTGTAGTCCTGAATCTAGTCCAATTCCTCATCCTCTTCATCTGTGTCTGAAAGCAGGGGAATCTTGGCACCGTTGGGGGGCGTGGCATACCGCACCATCCCCTGGAGGTTGGTCAGTGGCAGCAGCTGCTTCTGTTTGCGTTTCAGGTATCGGTGTTGACGGCACGCAGCCACCATGAAGACGCCCGCAATAAGCGCTATTAGGATGAGGATGAGGATATCTGAAACACAAGCAGCAGCTGAACAGTCTGTATCCAGTGATCCATGAAACATGGAGAACCCTTCACTCGATTCATCCCGCATCTGTGTTGTCTAATTGTGTGAAATGGAATGCATGAGTGCCTGTGACTGTTTAAGTGCTAGATATCGCCTGTGACTGTTTAAGTGCAAGATATCGCCTGTGACTGTGTAAGTGCAAGATAATGCCTGTGACTGTGTAAGCGCAAGATATCGCCTGTGACTGTATGATTGCTAGATATTGCTTGTGACTGTGTAAGTGCAGATATTGCCTGTGACTGTGTAAGTGCAAGATATTGCCTGTGACTGTGTAAGTGCAAGATATTGCCTGTGACTGTGTAAGTGCAAGATATTGCCTGTGACTGTGTAAGCGCAAGATATCGCCTGTGACTGTACGAGTGCTAGATATTGCCTGTGACTGTGTAGGCACAAGATATCACCTGTGACTGTGTAAGTGCAAGATATCGCCTTTGACTCTGTAAGTGCAAGATATCGCCTGTGACTGTACGAGTGCTAGATATTGCCTGTGACTGTGTAAGTGCTAGATATTGCCTGTGACTGTGTAACTGTAAGTGCAAGATATCACGTGTGACTGTGTAAGCGCAAGATATCGCCTGTGACTGTACGAGTGCAAGATATTGCCAATGAATATATCAGTGCAAGATATAGCCAGTGAATGTGTGTGTGATATCGCCTGTCAAAGCACAATTTACCATGAAGTCCATGATATCCTTAATAATTTGGCATCAGCTTCATAATTTCAGTGAGTGCATTACATATTGCCCAAATGAATGATTTAGCCAAAGATTAGGACAATATTAGCAAGAGAAATTTCTGATATCACAACGGAATCAAAGAAGCATATGCCAAAGAAGTGCTTCTGCAATTTTCACCAAAATCAATATCTGCAATACCTAATACTATCAACCACTGGCTAACGCAAAAGACAGAAATGTGTGCTGTAATCATGACAAAACACAGAGAGCACTTACAAGTTCCAAATGTTGCAGCAGTATAATCATCATGTTCAGCCTCCATCTTTAACAAGGGGAGACAATTCTGTAAGCTACCATTATTTGGTGCTGGCTCAAGACCCAGGAGGTGACACATGAGGGGATACACATCGACATTATTCAAGATGTCCACACTGGCGCCGGCCTTGAAGGATGGTCCCATTGCCAGGAAGAATGGATGCATGTCCTGGAGAGAGTTGTCCCAGCCATGGTTTCCTACTGTGGACATAGAAGATGAATTAATGAATGGTTGGTGACGCCACACTTGGTATTCCATATTCTAGTGTGGTCTGAACCAGACAATCCAGTGATTGACATTATGAGCATCAATCTGCTTGGATATTGAGACACACATCAGCTGAGACAGCATAACACCCAATTCTTGTAAATCCTCCCTTTCCTCACGAGGTAATTTATACGGACAATGGAATCTCACAATGTCAATACCAGGACAAATTTAGCCACATTTTAGATGACCCCTTTCACTTTCCTGTTAATCACATCTTTTCCGTCAGCTGACAAATGGGAAGCGGACATCATTTTTTACATGTCTGCAACGGTGAGTGTGCACTTTGTCTAATGCATGTGCTTTTTGTCACATGACATGATCTTCCATGCATGTTTGAAGTCAAAACATGTGATACACACATTTGCAAGGCCAGATGGCTGTTGACAGTTAAAATGCTATTGTGACCATGTTATTGTCCAAGTAACACAGATTCTTAGTAAATACTTTTATTGGCCACTAAACTAAACAACCACTGACACATGTCACTATGTTTCATGGATGTACCTAGGGTTCCAGACAAATTGTATTTGACAGGCAAATTGGTCATGCTGTTCAAAATAAGGATTTCCTCCATTTTTCATAAAACTCAGAGGTATCTAAATAATGCATTCAATGCAATAATGTTAAACTAAGCATTAAATTTTCTTTTGATGTATTTAAAAAAAAGTTACTTTATGAACCCACAGTGAACCATAAAAAAGAACATACTGTAATGGCCAAAAAAATTATGAATATGAGAAAGGTTCACAAAAACACATTTTTCATGTATCACTGTACAATGGACATTTTTTTGTACTGTGTCCTGTGATAATGGAAGTAGTTTATCCTATGACATGTTTGAACTTATTATGTAAACCCTTTTAGTCTCAAGTTACTCTGACTACAGACAAACACTGCACATGCTTCAAGCTAGCATATTTGGTTTTTTTTGTCTTTTCCAAAGGTTCCAGACAAATGGGCAGGTAAATCGGTCATGCTGTTCAAAGCATGTATTTCTTTCAACCTTCTCTTTTTCATAAAACTCAGAGGTATTTAAATACTGCCTTCAATGCAGTAATGTTAAACTAAGAATTAAATTTTCTTCTGACATATCTCAAAAAGTTACCTCATGAAGCCATACTGAACCATAAAAAATTACACATTGCAAGGGTTAAAACAATTATGAATATGAGAGCACATTTTTCATGTATCACTGTACAATGGACATTGTACTGTGTCCTCTGATAATGGAAGTGGTTGGTCCAACTACATGGATGAGCTTTCATCATGTAGACCCTTTCAGTCTAAGTTATTTTAACTACAACACAAGCTTCAAACAAGCATATTTGCCTTTTTTCTAGTTGTACCAAACCAAAAATTACTCAAAAGAAACACAACTCTGGCTTTTTGTCAACTTTTTAAATGGAAGACAGGGATGCTCACTTTTATGAGACTTCATTTTTTTTAAATTTACGTTTCTTCAGTATATCTACATAGGTGCTTCCAGCTTTGAAGTTTCACAATGATTTAAAACACAGTCTCCTTCCTCGTAGATGATGCTTGGAGATATTATATTGTATAATATATAAAATATAGTATCAGGGTACTGTCAGGCCACAGACAACATATAGTCTCAGGGTACTCTCCGGTCATAGACAACATATTGTCTCAGGGACTGTCCAGTCATACACAACATACAGTCTCGGAGCACTGTCAGGTCATAGACAACATACAGTCTCAGGGCACTGTCCGGTCATAGACAACATATAGTCTCAAGGCACGGTCAGGTCATAGACAACATACAGTCTCAGAGCACTGTCAGGTCACAGACAACATATAGTCTCGGGGCACTGTCCGGTCATAGACAACATATAGTCTCAGAACACTGACCGGTCATAGACAACATACAGTCTCAAGGCACTGTCAGGTCATAGACAACATACAGTCTCAGGGCACTGACCGGTCATAGACAACATACAGTCTAAGGGCACTGTCAGGTCATAGACAACATACAGTCTCAAGGCACTGTCAGGTCATAGACAACATACAGTCTAAGGGCACTGTCAGGTCATAGACTACATACAGTCTAAGGGCACTGTCAGGTCATAGACAACATACAGTCTCAGAGCACTGTCAGGTCATAGACAACATACAGTCTCAGGGCACTGTCAGGTCATAGACAACATACAGTCTCAAGGCACTGTCCGGTCATAGACAACATACAGTCTCAGGGCACTGTCAGGTCATAGACAACATACAGTTTTGGGGCACTGTCCGGTCACAGACAAAATATAGTCTCGGAACACTGTCAGGTCATAGACAACATACAGTCTCAGGGCACTGTCAGGTCATAGACAACATACAGTCTCAAGGCACTGTCAGGTCATAGACAACATACAGTCTCAGGGCACTGTCAGGTCATAGACAACATACAGTCTCAGAGCACTGTCAGGTCATAGACAACATACAGTCTCAGAGCACTGTCAGGTCATAGACAACATACAGTCTCAGGGCACTGTCAGGTCATACACAACATACAGTCTCAAGGCACTGTCAGGTCATAGACAACATACAGTCTCAGGGCACTGTCAGGTCATAGACAACATACAGTTGTGGGGCACTGTCCGCTCACAGACAAAATATAGTCTCGGAACACTGTCCGGTCATAGAAAACACAATCTCTGGGTACTGTCAGGTCATAGACAACATACAGTCTTGGGGCACAGTCCGGTCATAGACTACATACAGTTTAAGGGCACTGTCAGGTCATAGACTACATACAGCCTAAGGGCACTGTCAGGTCATAGACAACACACAGTCTCAGGGCACTGACCGGTCATAGACAACATACAGTCTCAAGGCACTGTCAGGTCATAGACAACATACAGTCTAAGGGCACTGTCAGGTCATAGACAACATACAGTCTTGGGGCACAGTCCGGTCATAGACAACATACAGTCTCAGGGCACTGTCCGGTCATAGACAACATATAGTCTCAAGGCACTGTCAGGTCATAGACAACATACAGTCTCAGGGCACTGTCCGGTCATAGACAACATATAGTCTCAAGGCACTGTCAGGTCATAGACAACATACAGTCTTGGGGCACTGTCAGGTCATACACAACATACAGTCTAAGGGCACTGTCAGGTCATAGACAACATACAGTCTTGGGGCACAGTCCGGTCATAGACTACATACATTCTTGGGGCACTGTCAGGTCATAGACTACATACAGTCTCAAGGCACTGTCAGGTCATAGACAACATACAGTCTTGGGGCACAGTCCGGTCATAGACTACAAACAGTCTAAGGGCACTGTCAGGTCATAGACTACACACAGTCTCAGGGCACTGTCCGGTCATAGACAACATATAGTCTCAAGGCACTGTCAGGTCATAGACAACATACAGTCTTGGGGCACTGACCGGTCATAGACAACATACAGTCTCAAAGCACTGTCAGGTCATAGACAACATACAGTCTCAGGGCACTGACCGGTCATAGACAACATACAGTCTTGGGGCACAGTCCGGTCATAGACAACATACAGTCTCAGGGCACTGTCCGGTCATAGACAACATATAGTCTCAAGGCACTGTCAGGTCATAGACAACATACAGTCTTGGGGCACAGTCCGGTCATAGACTACATACAGTCTAAGGGCACTGTCAGGTCATAGACTACACACAGTCTCAGGGCACTGTCCGGTCATAGACAACATATAGTCTCAAGGCACTGTCAGGTCATAGACAACATACAGTCTTGGGGCACTGACCGGTCATAGACTACATACAGTCTCAAAGCACTGTCAGGTCATAGACAACATACAGTCTCAGGGCACTGACCGGTCATAGACAACATACAGTCTTGGGGCACAGTCCGGTCATAGACAACATACAGTCTCAGGGCACTGTCCGGTCATAGACAACATATAGTCTCAAGGCACTGTCAGGTCATAGACAACATACAGTCTTGGGGCACAGTCCGGTCATAGACTACATACAGTCTTGGGGCACTGTCAGGTCATAGACAACATACAGTCTCAAGGCACTGTCAGGTCATAGACAACATACAGTCTTGGGGCACAGTCCGGTCATAGACTACATACAGTCTAAGGGCACTGTCAGGTCATAGACTACACACAGTCTCAGGGCACTGTCCGGTCACAGACAACATATAGCCTCAAGGCACTGTCAGGTCATAGACAACATACAGTCTTGGGGCACTGACCGGTCATAGACAACATACAGTCTCAAAGCACTGTCAGGTCATAGACAACATACAGTCTCAGGGCACTGACCGGTCATAGACAACATACAGTCTTGGGGCACAGTCCGGTCATAGACAACATACAGTCTCAGGGCACTGTCCGGTCATAGACAACATATAGTCTCAAGGCACTGTCAGGTCATAGACAACATACAGTCTTGGGGCACAGTCCGGTCATAGACTACATACAGTCAAAGGGCACTGTCAGGTCATAGACTACATACAGTCTAAGGGCACTGTCAGGTCATAGACTACATACAGTCTAAGGGCACTGTCAGGTCATAAACAACATACAGTCTCAGGGCACTGTCAGGTCATAGACAACATACAGTTTCAAGGCACTGTCAGGTCATACACAACATACAGTCTCAGAGCACTGTCAGGTCATAGACAACATACAGTTTTGGGGCACTGTCCGGTCACAGACAAAATATAGTCTCGGAACACTGTCCGGTCATAGAAAACATACAATCTCTGGGTACTGTCAGGTCATAGACAACATACAGTCTTGGGGCACAGTCCGGTCATAGACTACATACAGTCTAAGGGCACTGTCAGGTCATAGACTACATACAGTCTTGGGGCACAGTCCGGTCATAGACTACATACAGTCTAAGGGCACTGTCAGGTCATAGACTACATACAGTCTTGGGGCACAGTCCGGTCATAGACTACATACAGTCTCAGGGCACTGACCGGTCATAGACAACATACAGTCTTGGGGCACAGTCCGGTCATAGACAACATACAGTCTCAGGGCACTGTCAGGTGATAGACAACATATAGTCTCAAGGCACTGTCAGGTCATAGACAACATACAGTCTTGGGGCACAGTCCGGTCATAGACTACATACAGTCTAAGGGCACTGTCAGGTCATAGACTACATACAGTCTAAGGGCACTGTCAGGTCATAGACAACATACAGTCTCAGGGCACTGTCAGGTCATAGACAACATACAGTCTCAAGGCACTGTCAGGTCATAGACAACATACAGTCTCAGAGCACTGTCAGGTCATAGACAACATATAGTCTCAAGGCACTGTCAGGTCATAGACAACATACAGTCTTGGGGCACAGTCCGGTCATAGACTACATACAGTCTAAGGGCACTGTCAGGTCATAGACTACATAAAGTCTAAGGGCACTGTCAGGTCATAGACAACATACAGTCTAAGGGCACTGTCAGGTCATAGACAACATACAGTCTTGGGGCACAGTCCGGTCATAGACTACATACAGTCTTGGGGCACTGTCAGGTCATAGACTACATACAGTCTCAAGGCACTGTCAGGTCATAGACAACATACAGTCTTGGGGCACAGTCCGGTCATAGACTACATACAGTCTAAGGGCACTGTCAGGTCATAGACTACACACAGTCTCAGGGCACTGTCCGGTCATAGACAACATATAGCCTCAAGGCACTGTCAGGTCATAGACAACATACAGTCTTGGGGCACTGACCGGTCATAGACAACATACAGTCTCAAAGCACTGTCAGGTCATAGACAACATACAGTCTCAGGGCACTGACCGGTCATAGACAACATACAGTCTTGGGGCACAGTCCGGTCATAGACAACATACAGTCTCAGGGCACTGTCCGGTCATAGACAACATATAGTCTCAAGGCACTGTCAGGTCATAGACAACATACAGTCTTGGGGCACAGTCCGGTCATAGACTACATACAGTCAAAGGGCACTGTCAGGTCATAGACTACATACAGTCTAAGGGCACTGTCAGGTCATAGACTACATACAGTCTAAGGGCACTGTCAGGTCATAAACAACATACAGTCTCAGGGCACTGTCAGGTCATAGACAACATACAGTCTCAAGGCACTGTCAGGTCATACACAACATACAGTCTCAGAGCACTGTCAGGTCATAGACAACATACAGTTTTGGGGCACTGTCCGGTCACAGACAAAATATAGTCTCGGAACACTGTCCGGTCATAGAAAACATACAATCTCTGGGTACTGTCAGGTCATTGACAACATACAGTTTTGGGGCACAGTCCGGTCATAGACTACATACAGTCTAAGGGCACTGTCAGGTCATAGACTACATACAGTCTTGGGGCACAGTCCGGTCATAGACTACATACAGTCTAAGGGCACTGTCAGGTCATAGACAACATACAGTCTTGGGGCACAGTCCGGTCATAGACTACATACAGTCTAAGGGCACTGTCAGGTCATAGACTACACACAGTCTAAGGGCACTGTCAGGTCATAGACAAAATATAGTCTCGGAACACTGTCCGGTCATAGAAAACATACAATCTCTGGGCACTGTCAGGTCATAGCCAACATACAGTCTCAGGGCACTGTCAGGTCATAGACAACATACAGTCTAAGGGCACTGTCAGGTCATAGACAACATACAGTCTTGGGGCACAGTCCGGTCTTAGACTACATACAGTCTAAGGGCACTGTCAGGTCATAGACTACATACAGTCTCAGGGCACTGTCAGGTCATAGACAACATACAGTCTCAGGGCACTGACCGGTCATAGACAACATACAGTCTCAAGGCACTGTCAGGTCATAGACAACATACAGTCTTGGGGCACAGTCCGGTCATAGACTACATACAGTCTAAGGGCACTGTCAGGTCATAGACAACATACAGTCTAAGGGCACTGTCAGGTCATAGACAACATACAGTCTCAAGGCACTGTCAGGTCATAGACAACATACAGTCTTGGGGCACAGTCCGGTCATAGACTACATACAGTCTAAGGGCACTGTCAGGTCATAGACAACATACAGTCTAAGGGCACTGTCAGGTCATAGACAACATATAGTCTCAGGGCACTGACCGATCATAGACAACATACAGTCTCAAGGCACTTTCAGGTCATAGACAACATACAGTCTCAAGGCACTGTCAGGTCATGGACAACATACAGTCTAAGGGCACTGTCAGGTCATAGACAACATACAGTCTTGGGGCACAGTCCGGTCATAGACAACATACAGTCTCAGGGCACTGTCCGGTCATAGACAACATACAGTCTCAAGGCACTGTCAGGTCATAGACAACATACAGTCTCAGAACACTGTCAGGTCATACACAACATACAGTCTCGGAGCACTGTCAGGTCATAGACAACATACAGTCTCGGAGCACTGTCAGGTCATAGACAACATACAGTCTCAAGGCACTGTCAGGTCATAGACAACATACAGTCTCAAGGCACTGTCAGGTCATAGACTACATACAGTCTAAGGGCACTGTCAGGTCATAGACTACATACAGTCTAAGGGCACTGTCAGGTCATAGACAACATACAGTCTCAGGGCACTGTCAGGTCATAGACAACATACAGTCTCAAGGCACTGTCAGGTCATAGACAACATACAGTCTCAGAGCACAGTCCGGTCATAGACTACATACAGTCTAAGGGCACTGTCAGGTCATAGACTACATACAGTCTAAGGGCACTGTCAGGTCATAGACAAAATATAGTCTTGGAACACTGTCCGGTCATAGAAAACATACAATCTCTGGGTACTGTCAGGTCATAGACAACATACAGTCTCAGGGCACTGTCAGGTCATAGACAACATACATTCTAAGGGCACTGTCAGGTCATAGACAACATACAGTCTTGGGGCACAGTCCGGTCATAGACTACATACAGTCTCAGGGCACTGTCAGGTCATAGACTACATACAGTCTAAGGGCACTGTCAGGTCATAGACAACATACAGTCTAAGGGCACTGTCAGGTCATAGACAACATACAGTCTTGGGGCACAGTCCGGTCATAGACAACATACAGTCTAAGGGCACTGTCAGGTCATAGACTACATACAGTCTAAGGGCACTGTCAGGTCATAGACAACATACAGTCTCAAGGCACTGACCGGTCATAGACAACATACAGTCTTGGGGCACAGTCCGGTCATAGACTACATACAGTCTAAGGGCACTGTCAGGTCATAGACTACATACAGTCTAAGGGCACTGTCAGGTCATAGACAACATACAGTCTAAGGGCACTGTCAGGTCATAGACAACATACAGTCTTGGGGCACAGTCCGGTCATAGACTACATACAGTCTAAGGGCACTGTCAGGTCATAGACTACATACAGTCTTGGGGCACAGTCCGGTCATAGACTACATACAGTCTAAGGGCACTGTCAGGTCATAGACTACATACAGTCTAAGGGCACTGTCAGGTCATAGACAAAATATAGTCTCGGAACACTGTCCGGTCATAGAAAACATACAATCTCTGGGTACTGTCAGGTCATAGACAACATACAGTCTCAGGGCACTGTCAGGTCATAGACAACATACATTCTAAGGGCACTGTCAGGTCATAGACAACATACAGTCTTGGGGCACAGTCCGGTCATAGACTACATACAGTCTCAGGGCACTGTCAGGTCATAGACTACATACAGTCTCAGGGCACTGTCAGGTCATAGACAACATACAGTCTCAAGGCACTGACCGGTCATAGACAACATACAGTCTTGGGGCACAGTCCGGTCATAGACTACATACAGTCTAAGGGCACTGTCAGGTCATAGACTACATACAGTCTAAGGGCACTGTCAGGTCATAGACAACATACAGTCTAAGGGCACTGTCAGGTCATAGACAACATACAGTCTTGGGGCACAGTCCGGTCATAGACTACATACAGTCTAAGGGCACTGTCAGGTCATAGACTACATACAGTCTTGGGGCACAGTCCGGTCATAGACTACATACAGTCTAAGGGCACTGTCAGGTCATAGACTACATACAGTCTAAGGGCACTGTCAGGTCATAGACAAAATATAGTCTCAAGGCACTGACCGGTCATAGACAACATACAGTCTTGGGGCACAGTCCGGTCATAGACTACATACAGTCTAAGGGCACTGTCAGGTCATAGACTACATACAGTCTAAGGGCACTGTCAGGTCATAGACAACATACAGTCTAAGGGCACTGTCAGGTCATAGACAACATACAGTCTTGGGGCACAGTCCGGTCATAGACTACATACAGTCTAAGGGCACTGTCAGGTCATAGACTACATACAGTCTTGGGGCACAGTCCGGTCATAGACTACATACAGTCTAAGGGCACTGTCAGGTCATAGACTACATACAGTCTAAGGGCACTGTCAGGTCATAGACAAAATATAGTCTCGGAACACTGTCCGGTCATAGAAAACATACAATCTCTGGGTACTGTCAGGTCATAGACAACATACAGTCTCAGGGCACTGTCAGGTCATAGACAACATACATTCTAAGGGCACTGTCAGGTCATAGACAACATACAGTCTTGGGGCACAGTCCGGTCATAGACTACATACAGTCTCAGGGCACTGTCAGGTCATAGACTACATACAGTCTCAGGGCACTGTCAGGTCATAGACAACATACAGTCTAAGGGCACTGTCAGGTCATAGACAACATACAATCTTGGGGCACAGTCCGGTCATAGACTACATACAGTCTAAGGGCACTGTCAGGTCATAGACTACATACAGTCTAAGGGCACTGTCAGGTCATAGACAACATACAGTCTCAAGGCACTGACCGGTCATAGACAACATACAGTCTTGGGGCACAGTCCGGTCATAGACTACATACAGTCTAAGGGCACTGTCAGGTCATAGACTACATACAGTCTATGGGCACTGTCAGGTCACAGACAACATACAGTCTAAGGGCACTGTCAGGTCATAGACAACATACAGTCTTGGGGCACAGTCCGGTCATAGACTACATACAGTCTAAGGGCACTGTCAGGTCATAGACTACATACAGTCTCAGGGCACTGTCAGGTCATAGACAACATACAGTCTCAGGGCACTGACCGGTCATAGACAACATACAGTCTCAAGGCACTTTCAGGTCATAGACAACATACAGTCTAAGGGCACTGTCAGGTCATAGACAACATACAGTCTAAGGGCACTGTCAGGTCATAGACAACATACAGTCTCAAGGCACTGTCAGGTCATAGACAACATACAGTCTAAGGGCACTGTCAGGTCATAGACAACATACAGTCTCAGGGCACTGTCAGGTCATAGACAACACACAGTCTCATGAAACTGTCAGGTCACAGACAGACAACATATTCATTATCATGGCACACAGAGGGTTAATCATGCAAATATAGCTTAAAAATGTCAGTCACATGTTTATGCATCCTTTCATCAGATTAACCAACACTGAGTGTGTCATACACCTCTACATCCTGATCTGCAGGTTTCTGTCACAAGCCTATCACTTGACATGATTGCCAGCGGCTCTCAACAGTCAACATGGACCTGTGTTACCAAAAGGCTTACATGAAAATAATCATGAAATTACTGTTTGATACATTTAGTCTCAGGTCATTTTATTCTTCCACAGATTTACCCTACCCTGCAAAAGAATGAAGCAAATGCCAATAAAAAATTCAACAAGAGAATAATATGTTTATATTCCTTTCTCCATGTTACTCCAGTAATGGATACTACACTAGCATGGATGAGATGGCTTGTTTTTCTGATTATGGAGGAAAGGAATTTAATGCTTGATTGTGCCTTGTTACAATGTAAAAATGGCTCTGGAATTAGGAAAATAAGAAACACGGGAACTCAAATTTTGAACAAAATAGCAACATATACTCCTCAAAAAAAGTTAAGGACCACTAATATTTTTGGGTCTGATGACCTTACTTTCTGGGGTTTGGATTTTGTAACTATGGCGCCAAAACGCAACCATATATACCTTGCTACACACTGCCTGCATGGTTCGTGCTGCATGGGAAACGTGCAACGCGGTGAATGTAAAGGGAAAACATGAATTTCAAGCAATTGATTTGCCATCTTAGAGTTGCTGTAGTGTGCAGTCTCACTAGATGAGGGTCTTTTGATTTGTCGGAGTTGAAACAACATTTGGTAGCTGCAAAATGCCCAACAGAAGGCACTTATCGGTAGAAGCGGCAGCACAAGCTATTGGTCTTTAGATGCTGGTCTGTCGTTTAGAGAAATTGGCAGGAGACTTAATGTGAGTCACAGTGTGATCAGTAGACTACGTGAACGTCATCAGCAGACAGGGTCTGTGAAGCAGCGACCTCGGAGAGGACGTCCAAAGAAGACTACTCCATGTCAGGACCGAGAAATGGTTATGATTGCTAAGAGGGAGAGGTTAAAATCTGCTAAACGGATAAATTCTGAGTTTGGAAATGTTACAGGTATCCTGATTTCTGATCAGACAGTAAGGAATAGACTCCACACTAGCAATTTGCCTGCCTGCAGGCCAGCTGTACGCCCACCTTTGGCAGTGCATCACAGAACAAACAGGCTAGAATTTGCCAGATTACATGTGAATCTTGACAGAGCCTCACTAAGGAACATTTTGTTCACAGATGAGTCTAGGTTTTGGCTGGACTTTAATGATGGACGTAGGCGTGTTTGGAGATCGAAAAATCAACGACTTGCAAACTGCATTGTGGTGGAACATGACCGATTTGGAGGGGGGGTCAATCATGGTTTGAGGGGGCATCTCTCTTGATGGAGCCACAGACCTGTATGTCATTAGGAATGGCAGTCTGACTGCTTTGAGATATCGAGACGAGATCCTGGATCCCATTGTTAGACCATTTGCTGGTGCCATTGGCGATGACTTCATTTTAATAGATGACAATGCTCAACCTCACAGAGGAAGAGTTGTCAATGATTATCTTGCAAGAGAATCCACTGAACATATGGAATGGCCTGCATACTCTCCGGACCTCAATCCAATAGAGCATGCTTGGGATGCTCTTCAGACTCGCATTTCACAACTTCCAGTGGCACCAACAACCTTAAATGACCTTGCAGATGCTCTTGTTCAGGAATGGCAACAGATTCCAAACCAGGTGTTCCACAACTTTGTCCTCAGCTTTACAAGACGTTGCCAAGCTGTGATCCGAGCACGGGGTGGTCATACCCGCTACTAGACTTGTTAACAGTGGATTTTCCAAGGGTTAGATGAATGCTGGTTTCTGTAATGAAGTGGCTGTATCCCTAACGACGTCTTTGTCTGTGTTACTACAGACTCCAGTTTCATCATTTGGTTTTTGTTATCTTTCTTCACAGCAATGATCCCTCAGTGATGCTCAAAATAGTGTTTTACCTGAATGTATCCAAACAATGTTGGAAAAATCCACTGGTCCTTAACTTTTTTTGAGGAGTATATTTCTAATTTACCAACTGCATTTAGTTCTTTTAATTTAGAATCCTAGATAATCTGTCACTCCCAAAATATTTGAAACAGTTCAAGGATACTGAATAAACTAAACCATGTCTCAATCATCATGATAATCATCATGATCACACATTACAAATTTCCTACAAATATCTTTATCAATGTTTCAGATCTTTATTTTGTATTCATGTAACCATGGTAACCAATGAAACCATCAACACAAATGGCTGCCTTACAGTGCAGGTACACTTGTTTACATACAAATCACGACAGGGCTTGGTCACAATGAGATTAGGAGTGCTAAATTCAATGAATGCTCAGCTGAATCACCAGTACCTGGTATTTCTTGTCTTTCCAGAAGCTCATTATCTGAATTTTTACATCTCAAAAGTTCAACTTCTTAAATGGGGTCAATTGTTTCTTTCAAAATTTTCTGAAAGGAAGCATTCGCTTTCTAGCCTTAACAATAAGTGAGTATTGTTTTACGCCACTATCAGCAATATTCCATCAATATCACAGAATGGAACACCAAAGATGGGCTTCACACATTCAACTCATGTGGGGAACTGAAACTTTTTTTTCAGCATAACGAGTAAATGCTTTAACCTCTAGGCTATCCCACCACCCTACTAGCTTTAACAAACTTTAGAACTACTGACAATGTAACACGAACAGAATTACTGCTGTAATTGAAGCTCCAAGCTAAAAAAGGTAATATCCTCATCTCACTCAATTCTACACCAAAACCCCAGTACTAAATTAACATTCACTCTTTCCTCTGTTTGTACAGATATATACCTCAATCACTGGCTGGGTTAGCAGTATATCAGCTGGTGATGGTGTTGATGACAATTAATCATCTCTATGACAGCCTGCAACAGATGCTACTGCTGCTACAGTTTCACATACTGAACGTTTATATCTAATAATCTCATACATATGGCCAGCAGACGTTTCATAAATGCAAATGATATAGGATATAGACAGTGTTGTATGCAGTCCACAATCTGACTGCAAACAGAATAAGTGAATTCTACCATTATCTTTCTGTAGTTGAATAAAGGAATGTACTCATCTGCTGTCCCTCAAACATGTCTGCTCTCCCCCAAACATGTCTGCTTCCCCCCAAAAATGTCTGCTCCCCTAAAACTGGTCTCCCATCATCCATCGTGTCATATACTTTAAATATAATCACCATGCTTGTATTATGAACTGGTGGAAATAAGAAACTCAGTTTTTAAATGATACAGGATAGATTCAGCTCTGAACTCCAGTCAACAATCTGGCTAGAAACAGAATAGGTGAATTCCACCATTATCTTTCTGTAGTTGAATAAAGGGACGTACAAGTGTGCACTCCTCTAAACATGTCTGCTCTCCCCCAAACACGTCAACTCCCTTCACACATGTCTGCTCCCGTCAAACATGTCTGCTCTGTATTGTCCATTGTGTTGTACACTAAACTATGCTTTAATATAAATTATAATCACCATGCTTGCATTATGATCTGACGTACATAACAAGCTTATTTTTTTGTGCTGGTGAATTGCTGCATTTACTGTCTGCACACCCCGAAACATATCAGCTCCCTCTCAAACACGTCTGCTCTCCCACAATATGTCTGCTCCCCTCAAACAGGTACCAGTATTCCATTATCCATTGTGTCATACACTAAACTATGCTTTAATACAGTCACCATGCATGTATTATGAAACTTATTTTTAGGGCCAACTACTGTATGTGCTGCCTGCTCTCACACAAACACGTCTGCTCCTATGAACATGACTTTCATTTACTATTGTACCACATACTAAACTATTCTTGCAATCACCACGCTTGTATTGAAATGAACAGAGATATAACCAACTTCTTTTTCAACGTGGACACTTGCTGTACATTTTAGTGGTAATGTGAACTAGAAAAAATGGTTATAACAAACTAAAACCAGCGGTCCTTTTGAGCTTGTTATAACCACATTCTAGCATAATCACCATTTTGTCATGACAGATACATACACATATAACTCATGATTCAGGAAGTCTCCTCTGAATACTCAGTAAAGCATCCATTTCCAACAAATTTCATACTTTGGTGACTGGCAGGAATACATTAACATCAGCAACAATCTTGTAGTCCTTTCAGAAACATCACATCCAACAAGAATTTAAGAGCCAATATTTTGGTAAATATGCAAAACAAAAAAAGGAGAAAAACTGGCCTGATTTTGCAGCATTAAGCAGTGCACACACAAGCACAATGAACAGTAGCAGACAAAATCACAACAGCAACACTATAACTGAAACCTACAATCAAACTGGAATTCAAACCCAGATTTGTTGAATTCTGCACAGAGAACTGTGGGGCAACCAAACCTCCTTTGTAGTGAGCAAGTGAGTTTGGTTTTACGACTTTTAGCAATATTCCAGCAAAAATAATGGTGGGGGGACACCAGAAATGGGCTTCACACATTGCACCCATTTCATCTGTGTGATGTGCAAAAACACTTTAACCACTAGGCTACCCCACCTCCTTTCTAAATGATATCTTAAGATATTAATGAATCAGCTAAAACTGGCCTTATATACTTTGAGAAATATTCAACATGAAAAGTGTTTCAAGAACAGTAGCCCCACCACTTACATTCATTTACAACTGTGCCATTCCTTGTAAGCTGGTAAGTGTCTTTGGGCACTATAAGGAGCGGCATAATCCTGTCGTTGTGCTTGTAGTGGTATCTGTCTGGTATGTCTTCTTTCTTGTAAACTGTAAAGTGCCCATCAGCTTTGGATCCTGCCGTTAGATTTGCATACAGTTCTTCAAGCAAACCTGTAATGATAAGTATTTTCAAAAGTAGAACCCATTTGATTATGTAGCCACAATGATTACAGTGTGAAACATACATTTAGTGTCTCTTCGAACGATATTCCGTTCATATCACATTGAGTCAGCTGAATTTGAGAGGAAAGATAAAGTGAGTGTGAATAGTTTTATGCTGCTTTTAACAGCATTCCAGCAAAATCATGCAGTCGGAAGCCAGAAGTGTTCCAGGCTCAAACAGGGGTCCAGATAATTGTTCAACATCAGGAGTACATACTCCTTATTTTCTCAATATCGGAATACTGTAAAACCATAAGAGTACATTTCAAGCACTGAATGGAATTTAATGGAATAACAGTAATCTTGTGTTTTGTTTCACTTGTGTACCATTGCCATTCTTGAGTAAACAGGTCTATAAACAACAACACAATAGAGATAAATATGTTGGTAATTGATGCTACATCACTGCTGTTGTACGTAACTCACTTTTGCTTTTTAAATTATCTAACCAATTAAACTAAGCAACATGAGCCTGAAAGAGGCAGGAGGAGTTCTTGCATGTACTTTTTTCACTTTTTGGACCTATCAATGCATCTGTATGATTTCCTAAAAATCTGAGTCGCACTGCAAACAAACCTTCTCAGCTGCGACCGCTATCTTTGTTGACACTGGCATGTTCAGTTGTAATTGCAGCTTAGCTGATTGGCTACTGTGAGAATGTGGAGCCAGCAAAGGGAGGTACTAGTAATGAAATTTTCGTGCCAAGCCGTAGATGCATCCAGGGTATAGTGGAGACTTATCATAACATATACCCTGGAGATATTGAGGATGACAAATGGGCCACCAATGGCCTTGTCGATATCAAGATCAATAAAAGTGATGTTCACTTAGTCCAAAGTGATCAAGCATGAAAAATTTCATGAAGTACCAAACAATTTAGAATCACTTTCTTTTATGTTCTTTTTGCTGTCCACCATGCTATCAGATATTTAGTAAATGTGGAAGAATCCAGGGTTTCTTTATGGGTCTGTGTTTCTGCAAAAAGATTTGATGTTTGCTTGACTGTTATTTCATGCCTCACTCAACAACTTTCCAACAATGTGATCACGATCTGTAAACAATTGAGTCTGAACCAGACAATCCAATGATTGACATTATGAACCATCGACCAACGAGACTGGGATAAGATGGCTTATGTCAACCAAGTCAACGAGCCTGACCACTCGATATTGCTGTCTGTTCTTATAACATGGGACCTGTGAAGACCCGGGTTAAAATTTATCTTCAGTGGCCCATCCCTATTGTAGATGTACGAGGCGACTAATGGGTTCAGGTGGTCAGGCTTGCTGACTTGGTTGACACATGTCATCGTACCCCAGCTGCAAAGATCAATGCTCATGCTGTTGATCACCGGATTGTCTGGTCCAGACTCTATTATTTACAGGCCGGCGTAATATAGCTGGAATACTGTTGATTGGAGAATCTACAGTCACTCACTCACTCACTCACTTTGTTAACAAGAGGTTTCCTGAAGCTAAATTCTCATACGGATTTGAAGCTGTCTGTCTACATTATCAGTGCACAAAAGGAAACACTTAGATCAGCATCACATGCATACTTCAAACAGTGACCTCATCAGATTGTATAACACTATCCTTTATATGACCTGATAAACGCACGATATAGCAATAGGGTTGTGTACTGGCATACATATTGGTTTGTAATACATTGCATGAGTGATTGTGTGAGCATTGTTTTGAACCACACAACCTGACATTAGCAATATCCAAGCAATATTACGCCAGGGGACACCAGAAATGGGCCAAACACATCGTACCAATATAGGGAATCAAAAATGGAGGCTTTATCATTACACTCCAGAGTAAATATTTTAAAGTTAAAATGACCATTCAAATTTATGATCACCTGCCAATAACATTTATTCACTGACAGTGGCAACAAACAATCACTATGAAATCAACAAGACGTACAGACAGCTGTTGCTGTCTGTCAATAACAGAACAGTCAGTACCATATACTTTTCAGTCAACTTATCAAAAATAGCCCGTGTACAGTGGTATAGTTCAGCATTATCTTTGAACTTGTTTCATCTCAGCTTGCTTAACTGAACAAATATACACTGGCTTTAAAGCCACTGTTTAAGTCGCACGCAAATACAACCATTGCAGTGTGGGTAGTCTGTCAACCATGTCATATCTCTCAGCAGGAAATTAGTGTAACCATATGTTCACACTGTGAGATTAAAAATTATCACTCACCGAACATGAGTAATATTAAGCTGCATGCTATGACAATGTGTTGTAAGAGAAAGCATATTTTGTATGTACAGTATTGAAAAGAAGCAAAAAAAACACATATATATCTTGAATCCAATGAATTAGCGTTCAGAAAAGTATATTTCAGTGAATTTATGTTCTTACCAAATATGCACATAGGAGTTCGATATGAACAATTATTGTCCAGTACTGCTCAAACGTTTGTCAAACATTAGTCAATAAATTTTTGTTTACTTTTTATTCATGCCAATCAATAACATTCAAAAGTATTAATGACTGTGATTGTTTCTTTACTTTAATAATATTTGGGCTGCAGTGATTCATCAAACTATCGATGGATTGCAATTGTTGAATCTGAAACAGCAGTTAATCGACGGTATAAACCAAAACTATCAATGCATTGACAGTAATTGACTTCCAATGATAAACCTGCCTTGCAAAATACAGAATGTCTGAATGGGGGCTTGCTGTTTCATCGAGTTCATGTTTTGACTGTTTACTTGATCAGGGTTTCAGTTTGATGTCAGCTATCAAAAGAGACTGAAATTACTTCAACTTACATATAATTAACTTATACAATACATTCATTTGGTAAATAACTTCAAATGAGTCAAATCAAGGAGAGAAACATTATAGCAATAGTACTGTAATATTGCTGTCGCCATAAATGTTTCTCCTCAATAGTCACCCTAACTTTCAAGCATAACACTTGCAGACGTGTTTGTGACAAATGCAGAATTCCTTCTCCATTGTTTGAGGGAGTCCCCAGGTAGTCACATCCTCTCAGGTAGTCACTTGTATATATATATGGGACCCATCTCACACAGCCATTGTCTATTGTTAGCTCATTTTAACTACTGCTCACAGGAATCAATCAAATTCTTAATATATAGTAACAGCTGTTGAAGGTAGACATGGTGGCATGTAGGAAGACCAAGTTTTACAACATAAAAAGGTCAGCATACCAGATTGATGTCAGGTAAAAAAGTGTTACTTTGCCTAAAATGTAATCTTTTTGAACTAAATGATCATTACACTTATAGGCCATAATGTAGTTTACTGGGCACAGCACCAGCCAGCCACCACCTTTTATAATCCTTAGGGTTAAGGTTTGGGCTAGACTTAGGGACCCTTTCCAATCCTTGGGGTTAGGGTTTGGTACCCTTTCCGACCTTTAGGGAGTATTAATTAATCTGAAAAAGGGTGCCTTTTAAAGTTTTATAATATTGCTGTTTAACGTGACTGGTCTGCAATGAATTTTCAACTCACCTTCACTGGGCAAAATATTTCCAACTGGGTTACTTGCAAATATTTTGTAGGACAATGGATCAATGTATTTATCCAAATTTATGACTTTTTCAGGCGGAGTGCTCGCAAATCCATGATCACTTGTTATGATAATGTTTGTATTTTGCAACAAGCCCTTCTCCTTCATGCTCTTCAACAGATAACCAACTACTTTGTCCAAACCTCCAATCATTCTTGTCACCTGGATGGAATCGGGACCAAATTGGTGACCAAACCCGTCTGGCTGCTCAAAATAAAGGAGACCAAGGTTGATAGGATATGAAGATGTGAACCAGTTTAAAATGGTATCTATTCTTGTTTCATTTTTAACAGATGGATCAAACATTATGTTCCTCGTAGCTTGGACACCTTTGACAGGTGCACCTCCTCCCGGCCACATCATTATACCGGTTCTGTGGTGAGAGTTCTGAAGCTGGTTCGTCACCCACACAGGTTCACCTCCGTTATCAAACCATTTTGCACTGGTTTGATCGGCTCTATTTGCCAGAGTGAAAACTTCTTTCAGGTTTGGATCATACATCGTATTGGCCACGATCCCATGGCTTTCTTCCCATAATCCGGTCGCCAATGTGTAATGGTTTGGAAATGTCTTGGTAATGAACGCGTTCTTGAGGCCATTCTTTGAATGAACTCCATTTTTCAAGAAAACATCGAAGTTCGGAGTACCTGTCCGTTCCAAATAATTCCACCTGAATCCATCGAACGAAATCACTAGCAACTTCGGCGGCTCACTGTCTTTTTCAAAGTGGCTGTTTGTTGGAATTAAATAAGATAGACAAATAAACACAGTGAACATTGAAATCATGTTCGGACAATCTGAAATTACGTCTTAACTGCAGCGCAAATCTGAAAAAAGGGAACCTTTCCAGGTTGTCATGGTCTAATTCTGAACATTCGGAAGAAAGGAAATGATACAAGGGAAACAACTCTACCACCTCTTCATACGCCGATCACTAAAAAATAAATTTGATCAATCATGAACTTGAAACTCAGCGAATGATTACACTTTTACAATTGTATTGCTTTTTGTTCTCAAGTATTTTCATGCAGGATCAATTTTCAATCGCAGTCATGAAAAGTTTGAATGTAAGTGTTGTGAAAATATGGGTCTGCGAGGCGGATACAGCTTTTTGAGAAAATTTGGGGGCGGGGGAGGGGAGAGGCACACGGGTGTGGGGTGTACACTTCATTATCACCGCGTTTCAAATACTCATTTAACAAACTTTGAGGACAAAAGTGGGTACGAACTCCCGTACTCTCCTCTGGATCCGCCTATGCACTGCCTCTACTACTACTACTACTACTACTACTACTACTACTACTACTACTACTACTACTACTACTACTACTACTATGTCACGTAAAACCGCATATTGCCGCAAAACTGCTGATGCAGCGTTAAGAAATAGTCACTCACTACACCACGACAAACCACTAACATTCTTCGACTTCCAAGGCATGGAGAACCAGTGCTAACTGATAGAACAAGCAACTGCCTATTATCACGCTCTTTGCCGTAAAATTAGACGCCTTGCCTTGGCATTCATATGAGCTGGAATATGGATGAAAATGTTATTTAGCCGGCTTTAATTTCTTGACTGAGTCATGCACAAAATTAACAAGCAAATCGTGCGAGCAGGTTATTGAGCTTTATGTGAAGGGAGACCACTCTTGTCAGACTATTAGCGAGCGTTTATCACCATCAACCCGATTTTACCCTGCCGAATTGCGTAGGTCATCTTTCAGTGCAGCTACTGACAACCTATAAATGTACACCACTCACTAGACGTTGCCCACGACAGATATACGGACTTTGCCAGCAACTACCTACGTTCATCACTTTGCCAGTTTCATTACGGGGTTCAAACAAACACAACATGCACTTCTTTTTCTCACCGACTGCAACCATGACAAGAGCCGGCAAAAGAGGATCTACTTCCTCATGGCGATACTTGTCCCGAAAGGAACGCCATTAGCCCATGGTCTATGTTATCGGCAAATCGCTTGTCTACTATAGTTTCGACGGTCCCTAAATTATTTTGGTTCTACTCTTCATGTATTTAATGTGTAATGTATTGTGTTGTTTTGGTTATTTCAGCACGGGAAGACATGATCCGGTATCATGTCTCATGTCACTCCTGCTGCTAGTCTACTGCCGTCGCTAGATGAGGATTCCGCCTGTGTGTGCATGTATTTTATCTACATCTTCCTCATCTTGGACAGAATTCCTGTTCTTTTGTCTATGCTTCCACCATGGTCTTATGCATAGTTTAGAGACATTTTATTATATTTATATTATGGTATGCTGGAAATCAATCCCTGAGAGAGAGAGAGAGAGGGAGAGAGAGAGAGAGAGAGAGAGAGGAGATGGTATATTTTTCTGGATATGTGATGTTGATGTGATTAGCTGGCCTGTTTGGTTGGCTGTGTATGGTTTCTGGTTGGATGAAATATGTTTGGGTGCTCGTATAGTACCCTGTTATCCCATTTCTCCCTCTTCGGTCTGTTTTGGCTACATTTTTGGGCTTTCTTTTGGATCAAGCATCTTTTGGCATACCCTTCGGATGACATTTCTGAGGTTTATTCTCTGCTAATGAGATGAGCCATCTTCCCTTTTGGCTGCGATTCGGATACTTTCTTTAATCTCATACCATTCTATGTCTTGACATATAATAAATATTAAAGAATACGAGTCTGTTTTTCTTCCCTCTTTTGACCTGCAAACATCTAGATGACAGTAACGTCAACATAACAGGAGAGGCAATTGGACCAAGTTTGTTTTCTTGTTTCACAACTTGAAGTTGCGGCAAGAGTAAACTAATCAAGGTATTGAATGGTCGTTTGCTCTATTCCGCTGTGTTACTGTCTTCTAGTCGAGTGTTTAGCAAGTTCTCTGTGCTGGAAATGGCGAAGTTAACAGTCGTGTTCAGCTATAGCCACAAACCGCATGCCGGAAGTCTAGATATTTTACGATAACTTCACTTTAAGTTACGAGCACAGGTGAATGATCGAGAGTGGTCTCCCTTCACTCTTCGTAGCTGTTTAAACGTCACCTCGACTTCAGTGAGTGAGTTGAAGTTTACGACAGCTGGAATAGCGGTATCACGTCGGTGACAAGGCTACCCTACCACCCCCACATTGTCTATAGGCATGTATACACATTCTAACACCGAAGGAGGGTTGTGACGCCATACAGCTGGGATATTGCTGACTGCGGCTTCGTTAAAGAACCAACCAGCCAACCCCGACAGATATAGGCTACAATATTGGATGATAATGACGTGTCTGCGAAACGTGAACCAAACCTACAAGGACAGTCAGTTTGAGTAAAGTTAGGTCAAGACTTCGAAGTTAGACTTCGAACCCCCCATTCTCTTTCCACAGAGGTTACTTGTCATATCTTCCACGAACCTTTGTTCTAATACGGCTCTTTCATGGTGCGAGCGTTCAAGATTCGTGAGTGGTTGCCATCTGATTTAGTTGTGCAATCAGCGACGTTGTTTCAAAAGTAATCATTTGTAAGGCCTCGGTAATGTCCTTATGCATCGGGAAACCTTTCCCCCAACACGAGGCGCAAATGATTCTTCCAGACAGGGCAGATCTATAAAATGGCGATTCAATGGCGTCTCCATAGCCCTCGTTTACAATGGACATGCTAGCTATTCAACTTGTGCCACATCAACACAAGTCGCCAACACGCATTCTGATTGGATAGAAAGAAGGGAGATACTTCGAGATGCGATTATTTGCCAAAGTGAGTGAGGGAGTGTAGTTGGCTCTTAGCAACAGAATGGGTTTCACACGTTTTATGTGAACACGTATCATCTGGTACATAAAGTGGGCACCGAAGGAGCACGTAACTTGCATGTCACGGATGGAAATGAACATTGTGTCTAATTGTATACCGGACGGAACATAAACATAATTCATACATGCAACATTTATTGTGATGATGATGGCAATGATTGTCACTGCTATTACTTTCACTACTACTACTGCTGCTGCTGCTGCTGCTGCTACTGCTACTACTACTACCATAGGGGCGGATACCGCTTTTTTTAGAAAGGACGGGTGCACACTACTGAGAAGCAGGTGGGGTGGGCACACGTCATTTTCACTGAGTTTCAATGATCATTTAACAGAATTTCAGGACGAAAATATTTGTCACTCAGGAAATCCACGTCAAGAAACCTTTTCGAGGAGTGACCCAAGACTTTCATCTTGATCATCTAAAGGAAAACAAGGTTTTATCAAATTTTAATTACTGTTAATCTTAGTAGAAACCTGATTATTATGAAGTTACAGATTCAAGCTGCAAAGATACTGGCTCCTGGGGTGACTAAGGGAAAGGACTCAAACTGAATTCCTGCTCAAAGACGGAAACGGCACGCCGATGAACCGCGGGGATTCCCCACATGCGCACAATGTGTGAAGCCCATTTCTGGTGTCCCCTGCCGTGTAATTGCTGCAATATTACAAAAATACGTTGCCAAATCATACTCACTGAAAATGTCTACTCCCAAACAGGCCTCTATTTTTTTACACACTTCACACGTAATACATGTCACTGCCAGGCCTGGCGACTTACCATCTAGTATTTTGGAGACGAACGACTGGATGAGAACTTGAGGATCCGTACACACGAAGATCCGCACTCATAATCTTGTAGAGCGCAGACTCCTGGCCTACTGCTTGACAAGTATTAGATGAGCCCAGTGAACGCGTTTGTGACAAGCAGGCGGGGCAAGTAATCTGGACGAATACACTTGGTTGCTGCAGGTAGACTGGCAATTAAGCACGTGCAATACATGCTGACCGTGGCGATTTAGTTCAGCAAGACACCATCACGACATGAGTCGCACGAGGAAACTGAACTTTTCATTATTTAGACGACTACCTAAACCTGTTTCCCTCTTGTTTCAAATGGAAGGATCTGGAGGGCGTACCCATATATGCAAATTGGGCTCATTTGCAGGTCATGGTTCATCTAATACTTGTCAAGCAGTTCTCAAACGTTGGATCGCCACTATATATTGAATATTGCTTAGTGCGGGGTTAAACAAGAAAACCTACCAAAAAACCAACCTGTACCACATCACATTGTTTTGTCTCCTCGGACAACTGTTCCAGCATCACATGTCATTGAATAATGCTGACGCAAGGCTTCTTTTAGAGAGATATACAGTAGGGTTCAAAATTATTGAGAATAGCTAAAGCATTTCATATTATTAAACGAGAACAAATCAGATAAAATTGAATGTATTGTGAAAGTGAACTGACCTTTTCATGTTGTGTAGGTAACAATGTAATATTTTATCAAGTCTCCTTGAGCTTCACGGCACAGTCTAAGACGGGTAGGCATACTTCCTATCAGAGAGGTTAGTGTCTCGTGAGTTATGCTGTCCCAGTATCGGACCACTTCTCTCTTCATGTCTTCAATTTTTGTCAACCCCTTTTGATTCACACATTCCTTCATCATCCCCCAAATGTTCTCAATGGGATTTAAGTCAGCACTATATGCAGGAAATGGTAATGCAGTCACATTTTTCTCATGAAACCACTGCTTGGCATGTTTTGCGGTGTGTTTAGGATCATTATCTTGCTGCAAAATCCAGTCATTTCCATAAAACACATGTGCACTTGGAAGGAGAAAATTATCTAATATGTTAGTGTAGCGTTGACTTGTCAGATTTCCCTCAAACACACACAGCGGGGTCGTTCCTAATAAGGATATCCCTCCCCATACATGAAACTTTGGGCTGTATTTAGGTCGTCGATACAACGGTGCTGACGCAGACTTTGTCCATATTTTCACATTATTGGGATATACCCATATTGAGCTTTCATCACATTTTCCCAGTCAAAGTTTTCATGTGCCAAACACCACTCAACACGCCTGTCTTTATGTTCTTGTTTCATGAGAGGAGAAGGAATTCCAGTCTTTTTCTCCCGTCCAAGATCAATCAAATTTCTTCTAACTGTAGATTTTGATACAACTGTTGATCCCCTTTCTATCATTTCATACCTGATGTTGGAGATGCTTCACCTTTGCTTTTTAGACGCTAAAATTCCCAGCCGGACGCAATCTGAGAAGTCCAGTTTTCTGGGTCTCCCTGCTCCTTTCTGGTGCCCAAAATCCTTTCCCTCTTTAAAATTCTTCCTAATCCTATACACAGTAGAAAGAGGAGTTCCTGTTCTCTCTGCCAATGTATTTACATCATCAATTCCTTGATTACACAACTCCAAAATCAACCTTCTTTTATCTTCAGCAGACATTGTTCACAGTGCTGAGGAAAATGATGTCTGCTACAAATTCAGGGGAGGTAACTCTAATTGTACTATACTCAGTAGGCCAGGATGAGTTACCTCCCTTATACCATTACTTAGTTTTAAGTATCCATGAATCAGTTGAGGTGTTAGGATAGCTCAAAGTAAGAAGAAAAATTCTCAATAATTATGAACCAGACTATATAAGTTATAGTACAGTGCGGCTTCTCCGCTCCATTGTACAAACACTACTTTACATGTGTATATAAGCCCGTCCACTCTACTTTCAATCCCTCACAGTCTCTGAACTGCATTATTTTCCCTTTCGTCTATCCCTGTCTGCAGCGCTACAGCCGAAGATCAAGCAAATCAGGATTTCCTCAGGTGCAGGATCTGAATCTTCCAAATCATTGGAACTCCTTTTCAGTTTCAAAGGGGTTACTTGTTCCTATCAAACTTTTCATATTCGGAGGCCAAGCGTTATTCTACACTGTCCTGTACATCACTTACTTGATAACAGTGTTAAAAACTCCACAACGAAATGGCGCTCCTCATAGTAAATATAGAAGTTGTTCATCCGTAAATCTCATCCTCTTTTAAAACGAGGCTACAGTTATCCTCTGTTAACACACTTTAGCGATTTTACACCTGACATATCTTTTTGTGGTTTAACTGGTAATTTAGTGACAAATTAATTGAATGTATCGTAACAGAATGAAGACAAAACACCATGGGTCATCGAGGACGAAGACAAGTTCCCTTGCACTTACTTTATATGTGAAGATCTATGTTAGAATTGCAGCCCATGCTTGTCGTCTTTAGCAACCCATGACTGTCGTAAGAAGTGACTAACTGGATGGGGTGGTTAGGCACGCTGACCTGGTTGACATTGTATTGAATATTTGTTAGTGCACACTAACTAATATGAGTTGTTAACCCCAAGGCTTAATGGTATGGCGCCCAACACAGATGTAGTGACCAGAACTGGGACAACTACACCACATCCAATGAAATACCTGACTGTGCTTTGGACTCTGTGGAATCATAATGGTCCCTAGTGGAATTGTCGTTTCTGTTCCTTTTACCCTTATGTTCATATAGTTTAAATTAGCCACACTCAATGTTCATCTGAACGTAACATTGGTCCAACTGAAACGTCTGTGCCGAAAACGCTGGCTCAAGTTTAACCAAAACCATAAAAAAAACAATGTGATAACAGAGTGTACAAACGCAACTTTGGAGTGGTTGTTTGAATACCAGGTGAAATTCATTTTGCACGTGCAGTGTCGATGAAAAACGAATGTGTGGGTATTTAAACACGATTTGCGGACAGACCTTTTCATTGTGGGTAAAAAAGGTGTTCAATGAGAAAAAAAACCCCATTGAATTTCGAACCACAAGTAAACTCTTTTGACGCCAAGACTTCCTAAAAGTGAGCGGTGGCGAGCACTTGGAATGTTTCAAGCCGGAACCGTGCAGCGAGAAGCTCATCGCTGATTTAAATGTCCACTGTTTGGAACTTGTGACATCGACATCAGTGAACTGTGACTTTTGTCGCTAAACATTGACATGGCAACCTTACAATTTACAAACGTCTCTAATCGAATATTATGATTAATATTTTCAAGCCAGATGTCTGTTCTGTACTTTAAGTGTATTTTTCTTGCATTTGGTTTCATATTTTTTCTTCTATGTACATCGCTTTGAATGGCGTCACAAGAACGATTGTGTTGTTGAGTTTATAAAACACAGTTTACATTTGATATTGGGACGATTGTTCTCTTTGAATGATCTGTGTTGATCTGCTTCATTGAAATATGAGCGCTTTTGTCTCAAAGTTGTCATTTCCACAGCGGTTGTATCCACTCCCCGTTCGCGGGCTTCTTTACGAAGGGAGACAACTCAGGTCACATCTCTAAATATGTCAGGCGGAGTTGCCTACCTTCAGCTGACGTTGTACATTTGCCAGAGCTATTACACATTTCATGAATCCAAAGAACACAGAAGCGCCTGTAAAATATCTTCTTCACCCGAAACTTATTTTGGTTTTATAATGTGCGTGTTTCCAAAAGTATATCTTTGTTGCTCCATGGCGCAGAATCTCAGCAGACTAACACTTTGTCTGGACTGGTACATACATACATGTCACTGTACAAGTGCTAACTGCATGTTGCTTTGCTAGACTTTTTATCATGACTCTATAGGATGTCTGGACCACTTCTTTGTACAATCACACAGACAATAATATACACTTACTATCATATAATGAACTTTTTGCATGTTCACGTTTCTGTTACCCTCATAGCAAGCCTCTTGTAAACAAAAGTGATGTACCCAGCCTAATTACCTGCTGAAGTAAGAATCAGTTCTCTTGACACAAGAAAGAGATCACTACTCAAGAAAGATTCTTAGAAGATAGTGTCAGCGTTTAATGGAAATGGCTTCACACATTGTAACCATATGGGGAATCAAACATGGTTCTTTGGCTGGATGATAAATGCTTTAACCACGAGGCTACGTCACTGCCCCTTTCATACATGTAAGTAATGAAGGTAATGGACTTTTCTGTGTAACAAGGGGCCAGATTCCACTGATTGTGGATTTCATTCCTGAAACTTGTCCCTATAATGATTACTGGTTCATATGCACAATACTCTTGCTTGAAATGATGTCTTTGACTTGCATCCATTTAACTGCTGTTCAAAACATCAGTCAAGGCTCAAAACAAACCAACACATATAAAATCTATAAATATAATTTAATACAATTCTTAATACATGTATTCTGAGACCACAATATATTACACCAAAAATATGTACATGTAGTTCGATGGCAATAACATGTCCCATAAACAATATTCATCACAGCACAGTTAATGAGATGCAGAATGGCACCCTATCATATCACAGATAAACTCTGGGTGGACGCATGTCACAGTGACAAGTGTCTGTTGAAACATCTTTGAATTTGATAATGCAAAAACAGATATTTAAAGCTATCTTCAGTTAGAGTGACAAGTATCTGTTAAAACGTCTTTGAATTTAACAGAATGACAAGTGTCTGCTGAAACATCTTTGAATTTGATAAGGCATATAACAGATATTCAAAGCTATCTTCAGAAAGAGTGACAAGTGTCTGTAGAAATATCTTTGAATCTGATAAAGCAAAAACAGATATTTAAAGCTATCTTCATTTAGAGTGACAAGTGTCTGTTGAAATGTCTTTGAATTTACCAGAGTGACAAGTATATGTTAAAACATCTTTGAATGACAGAGTGACAAGTGTGCGTGGAAACATCTTTGAATTTAACTAGGTGTTTGACTGATAGTTAAAGCTACCTTCATTAGGTCTGATAAGAACTCAAAACCTAACAATCTTAAACTTGAAGCATTTTCTTACATCCTTGACAGCTACTTGCTTTACCATAGTTTAGCTGAATATGCATCAACATTACTGAAACCATGTTCTTTGAAAACAAATATTTACACATTGAAGAAAATCAGGGGAAAATAGAGTAAAGTTATATCTACAAATACTGCAACATTTCTGAGACAAAAATATATCTGGAAACGTAATAATACTCAAGGCAACTTGGACGGAAGTACAAAAACTTGCAAGAATATTCTTGTAATACTATAACTTGGTAAGAAAATCTTTGGACATGATTGAAAAGAAAAATTGGACAGTTTATCAAATAAAGGCATTGGGATGTCATGAATGAATATATATCTATCTACATTTATTCTAAAATATATTTACAAATATACAAAATATTTCCCAAATATTGATAATATCAGTATTAAATTATCAATCAAGTTGAAATACTATATCTGACAATTAATTGTATATTCTAATTTGAAGAAATGAATTACACCAAATAATGCTACACTCCCTTGCACTTTCATTATATTTGACTTCAAAAATTTGCTGATTTTAAACAAACAGCCCTCCCAGGCACTTGATGAAAACTGATGACTTGGCAGGATTAGCTATGCAATCCAGGTGGGCGTTGGCTCGATGCCACGGAGAGAGAAGAATGTCTCAAGTTTCACATCAAAGTCTTTTGGTCTCTCTGTTGGATTGCGGTAACGGACAGTCATGTTGTCCCCTAGGTACTGGATCAGGTGACATGTCTCTTCAAACTGTTGCAGTTTCTTCTTGTACTTCTTTCGGACATACTCGGAACTCTTAGGGTTGTAAGCTGGAAGGTGAAAAATATCTCAAGCTCAACTGTAAGAAGTTGCTAGAAGTATTGCCTACTGGCTCAGCATGCCATTCTGAGGGCCTCCTTCTACAAAGCACTAAGGTAACTGAAAGACACTAAGGTAACCTTAGTGCAATGTTAAAAAATGGGAGTTAAAGTTAACCTTAGTTAAGGTTGTTTAGTGAAACATGCCCTAGCCTAATCATTAGTACACTCCCATTTGAATGGGCTGAAATTTTTCTCAAAACAGTATAAAAATATTCAGATGCCATTCCCACCTTTCAGATGATACGCCACATACAACAAGGAGGAACGGGATGTGCTGATGAAGGGGTACTTTGGCTTGAAGTTGCCGGCTGCAGTGAGAGCTTTGATGACAGCAGTGGACACGGTCTGCTCCATGAACCCCAGCATGGGGAGCCCTGTCACAGGGAGGGGCTCTTTCTTGGGGGGTAGCTTGTGGGGGAGCTTCAGGTTCCAGTACACCTCAGGCAGTCTTTTGGGAGAAAATGAAGGAGAGAGTAACTAAATGAAATAAACTGAATTTCCTGTTGATTTTCGTAAATTGCAAATCTTGAACTTTGAATACTGAAAAAATAACATAAAGTGCCTTTACAGTTTTTACAATACATCAATCTGAATCAATTAACATGATAACAGAAATATGCTTGAGAACTATTTTAACTGTTTCTTCTCTTTATTAGTTTAATTTTTAGTAATTCACTAACCTTTACATTATTATTTGAAACCCCACAAGAAATGAAAAAGTGCTACTGCACTTTTTAAAATTTATCAAATTTAGAAAATGACTTAAAATCGGACTTTCATATTGAAGAAAGATGACAAGATAAAGATAACAAATATAACTCACAACTAATTTAACTGTCTCTTCTCTTTATTAATTTAATTTTTAGTAATTCACTAACCTTTACACTATTATTTGAAACCCCACAAAAAATGAAAAAGTGCTACCTTCACTTTTTAAAATTTATCAAATTTAGAAAATGACTTAAAATCAGACTTTCATATTGAAGAAAGATAACAAGATAAAGATAACAAATATAACTCACAACTAATTTAACTGTCTCTTCTCTTTATTAACTTAATTTTCATGGTATTTGAAAAAAACACAAAAAGTGAAAAAGCCCTATTTTACTTTTTACAGTTTAACAAATTTAAAAAATGACTTAAAATCGACTCCATATTGATGCTATACATATGCTGTGTTTACTGAAATGTTCTGCTGGCATCAGTACTTACTTCATGAACTTCAGGAGCTTCTCCTCAGACTCAAAGTAGTAATACTTCTTCCTGTATTCCACTATCAACTCAGGGTTTCCTGGCACTATGGACTCATATCTGCAGCAAACAAAACAACTCCTTAGTGTCTCAAAAAACTGTGTGACCTATACAGTTTATTGATGAAATACCACCATTTAACTGGAACACTGCTAACCAGACACCCAAAGCATTGCTATTATTAACCACCAATCAAGTCATCGAGTCTGACCACCAGATCCCTGAAAATGCCTCTTACAAATTGTCGCAATATCCAAGAAATTAATGACAACCAAATTCTGTCAATAAAACTAAAGGTAATCTGCCATGACATGATTGTAGGCCATGTTGATTCCCCACATGGGTACAATTTGTGACATCCCTCACCTTGGTGTTGCTTGCTAAAAGCAGCGTATAACTAAATTCACTCACCTATGCTACTGATATGATTGGGGATTTACTATAGCAGTATTAAAGAATGGGTGCACTCTAATTTCTTCCGGATGTAATATGATGTCTTCTGAGAAGTACATATGCTTTTCATAGGACAGGTAATGAAAACTTTAGGCACAAATTAGTCAAGGACTCCAGCACTGACCTCTTCTTGCCGTCCAGGAAGGTGACCGGGCAGTAGCCCTGCAGTTCTATCTCTTGGATGGCCTGGACTTCCTCTGCTTTCCTTCGCTTGGGCAGCATCTCTGGTGGGGGTAGCTTCCTGGGTGCCAAAGGAGGCACATAGTTCTCTGGCTGTTCCAGGAACTGGTCAAGCTCCACCTTGGATGCCATCTTGTAGTAGTGACCTGCAGTCAGAGTACTGGTCAGATCCTGCTTATTGAGAGTTTCGAACACAAATGTGTCTTTCATTACAAGGAAATTTGTCCATGGACTACATGAGAAAACTAAATATTCACCTACCTCAAATACTTTTTCTGACCTGGGTACATTTTACTCACATAACTGCCCTTAAAAAAAAACCTTGTGGCCTAGCATCGCACCAGCCAGTAGAAACATTCCTGCTTTCAACATCTATAATTTGAATTATGAATACTCAAGAAAATTTGTGAATGTTTTCCAAGAGATCTGTCTGGAAAGATTACCATGAAGCCTATTCTTGCTCTGTCCATCTCCACTGACCAAACCCACCAGTCTGTAACCTGAGTTTTGTAACAAATGTTCTAGAAAGTGTTCTCAGGTTCAAAGGAGAATATATTACAAATTCTGCTTAGACATGCCAACAGACTCAGCTGTTTTTGACACTTAAAGGAGGAAGTGAAAATTTATGGATGTAACTTTTGGAAAATGATGGGTGAGGGATGAAGGAATATGAATATACTCTGAAACATCATGTCCACCATATTACAGAAGCTGACATTCACAAATGTTCACCCTTCATGTGTGTCATTTACAAATTCCATTCAAAGACTGATGGAAATGGTTTGGGGTATGTATCATAATCCCATGGAATCATATCACCCTAGATCTCTCCCATAGTCTGTCCCATCATCCCTAAACAACATTATTTTCCCCTGTTGCTTAGCCCTCCTGCCATGCTAAAAGCTCTAAATGTCCTCAGGTTCTGAATCTCCCCCTGGCTCTTTTTCAGATTAAATGGGCCTATTTGTTTAACTAAAAATATCAAAAATATATGTATTCAGAGATGAAGCTTAAGTCTACTCATTGCCCCGTCTCTGTTTTAGGACAAACAGGCACTGATATGCCAGTATTATCAAACCAGAGATAATCCTCCTGGAGCACCAAGATCAGTAAAAGCACGACCAGTGGCCACCAGTGTAAATCAGAAAACCTACCTCTGAACTCGGCAGCATTTTTGAGAGTAGAATCAGTGGAGCAGTCAACAAGCTCCCCTCTGAGGGCCAGGCTGACCGGACAGTACTGCTCAAAGTCTCCCACTCGCTGCAGGAACTCCTTGGGTGTGATGCACATGTCTGCTATAGATGCTGCCTTACCTGGACAACAAACATCCAGTATGAGAACCTGATCATCTTGTAGAGTAAGTGAAGCACCTGACTATATTATAAAATATAGATTTTGCCCTTCTGATTGGCCAACTTGGTCACATTGTAGCTTTGACACTAAGAGATGTCAACCTCGCCACGTTGTGAGAGGTTTGTTGGAGATGTTGATGTACAACCTCGCCACGTCGCAAGAGGTTGATATAACAATCCAAGCACCTCCCATGGCTATAAACAGACTTAGGATATTCCAGCTGTAAACTCGTCACTGTGTGCATCACACTAGTTGGTTTAGTGGAACCTCACCTGTATCAAATTGGCAGACGACACAACACCACGAAGACCAAGTGTTCAGTATTCTTGTGATATAATATAACAATTACTGACTTCAGTTCAGTTGATCCAATGATTTATCGATGTAGGATCACAAGAAGTCAATAATTGTATAAATTTGTACAAACTTCAGACCAGAGAGGCGAAGTGGCTGTTATCACCAGTCTGTATTTACAATAAATGTTGGTGAGCAGTCTGAAAATAAGCTTCAGAAGTAGCCCCTGATTGAAAATTCACATAACCATGTATATTTCCTTGTTTTTGTTACAGGTACATGTATCTCCACAAAAATGTAGTGCAGATGAGATAAGTTTACAAAGTCTTGGTTTCACCAACTAATGGAATTGGTTTTAACATTTAAACTTGATAACAGCCATGTTAAGCAAACACATCCCTGACATTAAATTCCACAGTCAATACATCTGTATGACTTACCATCAGAGACTCTCTGTAGGTAGCTCTGAATCTGCTGAACACTCTCCTTGGCAACGTCCAGCAAGTTCTGCCACACTGCCCACTTGGAGCTGTCACCGTTCACCTCCACGTAGTTCATGTGCTCCTTGACGTACCAGTCCTTCACTTCCTGGATGGAGTCGCGGTAGCAACGTAGTCGCACTGACAGGATCTGGGAGCTGTCATGTAGGGGCAGGGTCCTGGAAGGTAGTGAGTGAGTGAGTGAAGGATGGAGGGATGAAGTAGCCTTTATCAAGCAACCATATTTGATAAGTCTTTGTTAAGGTAACCAAAAAATCAAATATAATACAATAATTATTATCACTTGTTCATGACATATAAAATGCATAGGTGATTGTGAAAAAACAAATAAACAACATTATAAGCGTATAATCGCAAATCAAAAGTGGTGGTGGATGTGCACTCTGGTGTAACAACGCCTTGTCATTGGCCACTGGTTCATTTGCCGATACGTTTAGCTGGCTCTTTGTTTACGGCTTAAAAGCCTGATAGGTGTTAATTTCAAATTACATGTGGTCAATGATTGAAGTTATGCATTACGTATTGCCATTAGCAGACAGGCAGGCAGGCAGACATATAGGTGTCAGTATACCAGAAATTGAGTTTTCTTTGTGACAGAGTCTGCTCATCATAATCAACATGTTTCTTATGTAACAAGTAGATTATTTACTTGTTTGTGTACACAACAAAGATTAGACTAATGTTCACGACCTCATACTACGGGCAGGCATACTGTTTCAAGCTCCGTGAACGAACTTACTGCACATGCGTTATGAGTGCTGGGGAAAATTTCTGAATCGTTTGAACTCCGATTTCGTGGGCTTTTTTTCATCGCATTTTTTTTTCAGCTTTATAGGTTGAATTGGCATTTTTGATGATTTGTTATGAAGTGCATACCGAAAGGTATCAGAATCTGCAAAGTTGTGTTTTACATTGCATGTGATCTTTAGGGTTTGAATAAATCCTTAGAGCTAAGATTGTTTTGTACAGCAACACCTGAGCGTTTTTTGTAAAGCAGTATCTGTGAGTAAAGAAAGAATTAAGGGCAGGAGATAGGGCTGGAGAGAATGGTAGATTTCGTGTCACACAGAAAAGGATCTGGTAGCTGCCATGTTAAGGTAGAGCACTGGAGTATGGTGTGAGCTTGAAGGAAAGAAAATAGAAGGAATGGAGGTACAAAAGAATTTGGCCTGTAACTGACATCAAGTTTTCAGATTGAAATGAAATGATTCAATGATTTTGAACAATGTTCTGAGACTGTGTGATTTAGTCCTACCGTGCAGATGAGAGTCTGTCCTTGGTTCCACGAATCATTACATCCTTGCTGTCCACCTTTAATTCAACAACCCGCACAGGGATCAGGCTCCTCTCTGTCATCAGGTCAATCTGGCGGCGGGTCACTGGGAAACCGTCAAGCACAAACCTGGAAGAATTCACCATTGTTAATGCCAGGCCAGCTGATAGATTATCAGTGTATGACCAATCATTTCATACTTCCTATGTATAAATCTGTCTTTCTGGTAACTAATCTGATAAACACAAGTGTGCAATAGTTGGAGTTAGCTCCACTGCAAAGCAAACATGGACCACATTTCTTATACACAGCCAGTCTAAGTAAACTTAGCCCCAGCGTTATCCGTTACACTCCTACACTGGTCTACCAAACATAGTAGGAGGTCACGTCAGGTAACCTTTGAGTGACCTATGACCACCCAATCAAATGTCAGATGGTTAAACGGATTTAACCAATCAGACTACAGCTACTGTTTAGGGTTTGGTGGGACTTACAAAATACGCTGGTCACTGACAATGATCTCTTAACAAACGAAAATCGACTTATAACACCCATATTTGACCTGCAGTATATATATGCTTTTTGGTTTCTGTTGACATAGTTACCATCAGCTAATATTTCTGCAAGCTGAAATCCTTGAAAACTGCCAAAAACACTATTTTCAGCGACTGTTTATTCACTGTTGTGGCATGTTCCATGTGCATCGCCCAGAAGCGATTGTAGGGAAAATAGGATTCAGAATCATTCGGGGCTAAGTTTACATAGACTGTCTATATAGCATAAATGAAATGCCAATTTCAGTTTTTCTAATGGTTTTTGTCATGATGGTACTTGTTTCACTTTTGATTGTTACAACTTGTACTCTGGTGAAATTCTATTGGTTCCATATCTGGATTGAATTTTTTTCAAATCACAGTAGTGCTGTTTTTGTGAACAAGTTTCCTTTGTCAGTAGGAACAGAATTAAAGCTGTATCAGGAATTTCAGATTGAAATGGGAGGTAAGATTGAAGTGATGCAGTTTCAAATTTAAACACTTAGGTGGAACCCTAAAGCAGGCGTGGGTAAGGGGCTGACAAAGCTAGAAACAATCTGAGTGAACTGGGATCATAGGATCCTGGCATGCCCAAGTTATGCAACTCTGTACAGAAAATTTGATGGCTTTACAAAAGTACACCACACTTGTCCCCTGGACTATCTAAAACCTCATTTTTTTCAACATTCATGTAATACTGCAATTGGTAACAGTTATTATCAATTTCACTTCTCAGTGAACAGATTAACAGATTTTCTCAAAAAGTCAACTTACCCTCTTGTCTGGCATTTCATGTCCAGCATGCAGATCTCAAGAGCTTGTATTGCCAGTTCGTCGGGGATGGTGAGGCCACGGAAGAGGTGGGAGTTCATCTCCCGGGCAAGTTCCGAGTGAGGCTGGTTCTGTAGCACCTGTCGCATGGCCTCCCCAATAGACAACCGCATCAGACCATATTCTTCTGCAAACCTTGTGGCCACTGCACACAAAACACATCATCATGGACTGGGACAAAAATGTCTGAGTGCTCAACTTCCATAAAGGTTTCAATTGATTCTTCTTGCTGGCAGCTCTGGTAGCACCTCGAAGATCGGTGTTTCAAAGTTAACATCGGTCCATAGACCCAAAGGCAACTGAAAATCACTTGAACCCACAGCTTTTGTTTTCTATTGGTCCTTCTGGCTAACAGCTTCTTCATCCCCAATAACTAAGAATACTATTTTTCAGAAAATATCATTCAGTAATTTCAAGCTTCTACCTTATACAGCAGCTGTGAGCGAAACCACTATCATTTTCGAAGAAATAATTGAGATTACTGAGACATGCTCTTTTTACCTCAAACACATTATCCAAATGTATTGCAAAGACTTTTCAGTCACTAGAGTTAAATTAAACTCTTTAACTAAGTTTGTTAGTTGTCACATATTTTGTTTGCTGGGAAGTAATCATACTGTGGCTAAAATATAACGCCTACACATTCTGATCAGGACCCACAACTGTATATGATTCTGGCCCCTTAGAGCCTGCTGCTTTTCAGGGTTAAGGACAAACACTGCTGAGACGAGGGTTAGGACCGGTTTTCAAGAGCCCATGTTTTAAAATCGATGTTTATGATGTCAATTATACACTGTCTTGTGCAGATCCAATTATTTATAAACCGACATCCTATTGACGGAAAATGCTGAATGTGGCATAAAATCAGTTTTGGTTAAACTGGAATCATAGAATGAAACATCTATATCAGACTCACAGGTCGTTTTCCCAGACTTGGGCGGTCCGATAATTGCAATTCTGACTGGCACAACTGGTTTGGGCGACTGCTGTTTGAGGAAGGTCATGGGGTCATGCATGAATTCCTCCCGAGCATGTAAGCTGGACAGGAAGTAGATATGTTGGCGGTAGATACAGGGGTATGTCTGGTAGCCAGGGCCACTCATTGCCTGGATGCACTCCCCACTGTGAAGCTGGAGGATGAATATCAGACAGTCAGTTTAGATATTCAAGATCACTTACTTGATAATGGTGTTAGTACCTACGCAAAAATGTCGCACTCAATGCAATAAAGAAGTTGACTATCCATAGAACTTGGTTTTCCTTAAAAAAAAATGTACGTATACTCTTTAAAAACAGTAGGGGATCTTCATTTTTTATTATTTCAATTAAAAATATTTAGGTGATTTAACAGAGTCAATCAATGTTGATATGATATTATTGAATGTTTTGAGAGTGCATCACCCTTTGCACTTCCTTACAACCATAGTTATTTGGAATGTAGTTGCTTTTGACAGATGTTTGGTGTATGGCATGTAATTTGCATGTGTAAGAGTTTCATTTTAAAACAAATGACTAGAAACAAACACTACCAAATGTGTGATGCAAGATGAGTGTCAAAATTAAAATTCTAAGTGATTTTTTGACCTTCTTGAAAAAACGTCAAAATCACATATATGCGGCGACTGCATTGTGCACATGCATATCATGCGTTGTGTTTAGGGGTGGTAATAGAGGGAAATGGTGTTGCGTTCATAAGATGTCTGTCCTTGAAACGTTTGCTAACGTTTACACTTCCTATCCAAACTGAAAGTTCATTATCCCCTACTTTTTTTGAAGAGTATATTACCCATGAGGTTAGACAATATTGAAACCAGTAAATTATAAGTGCACTTGCTGGTGAATATCACTTCACAAACAGCAGTGATTGTTTTATCTGCCATGACACTGTTGACCTCATTTGATACATAATGAGATACCCGTGAAGGTCCAGGTTAGAATTTATCTTCAGTAACAAGCAACTAATAAGCAACTAATGGGATCGGGTGGTCAGGTTCACTGACTTGGTTGACACATGTCATTGTGTCCAAATTGCATAGAATGATGCTCATGATGCTGATCACTGGTTTGTCTGGTCCAGACTTGAGTATTTACAAAGCGCCACCATACCAAAACACCAAACCAAACCAAACCTAAAATCATAATGTGACATTGTCGAAATAAGTGGTATATGCACGATATGTGAGTGTTGTCAGAATACATGTAGGGAAGCTGGCACTGACAATGATAATGATATTGATAATGATAATGATAATGATAATGATAATGATAATGATAATGATAAAGAATTTTTATAGCACCTGCTTCCTAATGTAGTTTCTCATCAGCACTGAAGAGGAGAGTAAGAAAAGCCAATGAGATGAATATTGTGAACAGATGGGTTTTTAGTGCTTTTTGATTCCTACAGTTTTTACACATGATAGTGAGGCTGAGAAGGCTCTGTCACCAATAGTGGTCTTGGTGGATGTCTGTCAGAGTAGAAGGGAGTTGCAGGAATGGAGACATCTGCTGGGAGAATGGAGAGTTACAAGATTCTTCAGATATCTGGGTTTGGATTATGGTTAAAGACAGAATTTTTTTTTTTGTGCTCAGCTTCAAGACTCACAATTCAGAAAGGGGTACATGGAATCTGGATACACTTAATCTTCACCCACTTGTCTACTGGTGCTACAGTGTATGCAAGAGTGTACCACACTGTGCCATGTACCTGTACTGGGCACCATCTGCCGAAGCGACTGGGCTGCTTATAGCCAATCTGTAGCATCTTCTTGGAAAGCTTTTCACCGATGGGATATATTCTCTCAAACAGACTGTGGCGGAACTCAACAAATGGCTTGATCTTCTTGTTGAGGATGTAGCGGACAATGTGGGGTTTGCGTCCGCCATCAACATCCAGACGAGGAACCAGCACCTCCTCCAGAGTGTCCTGATGGGGAGGAGGCAAGCATTAGACAGACTCAACAGTTATCTTTAACATGATGCAACTCTGACACAAACAGATTCTCAGTTCCTGAATATGCTGTGGTTATGAAGCCACTAGACTGTGTTAGAAATGTTGCTGCTTGTAAATCACTCAAAAACATTTCTAGGTAATCTTACTTGTCATGCTTCAATGTAATTCAAATTTCAAAATGTAAACATCATTAAAAAACATGTGAGTACCCGTTTCAGTTAAATCTGTATTTGTTCTCAGTGCAATGGGTTTCTACAACAATGAAACCCATAATGAAAATAGCTCACCTTCATGGGTGTTAAACCATGAACATTACTTTTATTCAAGTAGACATATTTACGATGTTTAACACTGAGTAGATGACAATTCTGAAGCAATTTGTTGCTGGAGACTGGAGAGATACAAGACTCGGTTGCTTACATAAAAAAATGGTGGCCATGGCAAAAGTCAGAGATATCACAGAGCATCATTAATAGCTCCAGCTCCTTTCTGAGATATTCAGAACTTAAAGGTGACCATGACTTTCAGGCATGTGAGCTGATAAGAACCCAGACAGAACCAGAGTTATCCTACCTGAACTTGCTCCAGCCGGTTGGTGTCATTGTCATACATCTCATTCAGGTTGTTCCTGATCCTGTCCACAGCATCCTCCTCAAGCTCTTCCTCCTCCTCTTCCTCTTCTTCTTCCTCCTGTATCAGTACAAACACAACTTCAAACATCTCACTTATGTCCGAACACTGTCATTCACGCAGTCTTCGTATTCTGCATTTACATCTGAAGACAAGAACTGTCACTCATGCTGTCATCCAAATGTTTGTCTGATCCAGACTTGATCATATACTGGTTTACTTTTGTCACTGCTTCAGTGAGGACTGGTCCAAAAAGAATTGCCACTTGCCAGACATTCATATTAACTCGAATAAAACACTCAGGGTCATAAAACTCAGGGCCGCTAGAATTGGAAAAACTGGGAATAGGTACCAGCATGCAGGGGATTATGTATTTTTATATTTCAGTGTGTTTTTAAGTAAGTGAGAACCCAAAATTTCCTTTTGGAATATTCAAATATTTTACTTCTGTGTGTCAAATTCTCATCAACTGCAAATCGGCTGTACAAAAAGTCAGTCATTTAAAAAATGTATCACCTCAAATTCCTCAGCCAGCATTGCTTCAATGTCTTCTTCTTCCTCTTCTTCCTCTTCTTCTATGTCCTCCTCCTCCTCGTCTTCCTCCTCTCTCTCAGCTGCTCTCTGAGCCTGGATCACATGTTACACAATGAATCAGCATGTTGACAGGATACATTCTTAACATTTTGAATTCAACTAATGAGTTTTCAGCAGTATGAATTCATCAGCTTAGCATCTTCCTCAAGGGTGATACAAAATTCAATAAAATTGTGATTATTATGAATCTATGAAACCTTGTTTGACAGAGATGGATTATGTAGCTACAGTATAACACAGAAAGACATTAAATTGTCTCTCATACCCACCTGTCTCTCTTCTCTCCTCTCCCTCTGATCCTTCAGGAGCTCCTCTCTTCTCTTCTGGATTGCAAGCTCCTGGAAACCACAACCATACGTTAACAAAATGGCCAAGGTTAGGGTTAGGCTGGGGTATTTTAAGACTGAGACATGAAAGGAGAACCAAGGAATTAGAGGTCCTCAGCCAGGACATTTGGAGATGTTGGGGAACATTTTTTTTGACAAAACGGAAAATAACCTGCTCAATGAAATCTTACACTGCCTCTAATCTTCTGCTCACATACTCAGTCAAACCCACTCACTCGTCCACCAATATCCATTCTTCCTCTTACCTTCACTATCATTCTCTTACCTTCACTATCTTCTTCTGCCTTCACTTATCATTCTTCCTCTTCCTCCCCCTAACCATCACCAAATTTTATTACTTCCTCTCACCTTCTTCTTCTTAGCCTTCTCCATCTTCTTCTGCTTCTTGACCAGCCTCTTGTCTCGCTTGATCCGCCACTTGTCTAGTTTGGGTGGCAGCAGGCGTCCAATGACATCACCATCCGAGACCCCGACAATGATGGCAGCGTCAGGGAACAGACCCAGCTCGGCCAGGTACTTCACCTCATCTGATGTGCGAGGGAAGCCCTCCAGAATGAACCCAGTTGACCTTATCATAAAGATGACAAAAATGAATTAATAATCATTCATATTTGATGACATTTTACCCTATAACAAGCATGGGTCTACAGTATTTGACTGATATAACGTGTCAGTTTCTTCATGAAAACTTTTTCAAAGTGGTTCTTTCAAACATGACCTGATTTGAACCGTGAGACAGGACTGAAGCGTTTACATTTGACTTGTAAGGACTGAAATTGTATAAACTGCCTTCAAATAAGCATATATGTATATTTGTGACTGGTTTATAGTCACAAGTCTATTCCCATGAAGATTTCAAAACCACAATCAACCACAAAGATTGACTTAATTTTTGACTGATATAATAGCAATGAATGTCAGCTCTTACCAGACTGACTGACTGAGGGAGTCAGTATACTCCCAGTATACTCCCAGTTTAGTATTACGACTCAATCAGCAGTATTCTAGCCATATGGCAGTCTGTAAATAATCAAGTCTGGACCAGACAATCCAGGGATCAACAGCATGGTCATCGATTTATGCAACTGGGATATTATGGCATGTGTCAACCAAGTCAGCAGCCTGACACCCAATCCAATTAGTCGCCTCTTCACAGCAAGTATGGGTTAATGAAGATCAGTTCTCACTGCAGGTCCAAGGAAATCAATCCAAACCATTGACAACCGACCATTCAGTTCAGACGCTCTGTCCACTACACCACAGAGGCAGCAAACCAAAGAGCAAGACACTCACTTGAAAGGCTCCCTCTGCCACCAGTGGGGAACAATGTTGTCCAGGACTTCTGCAGGGAGAGGCTCATCAGCCTCCAGGTTGGACTTGATGGCCTCCTCTTCCTCCGTAAGCTCAGGTTCAGGCTCCCCCTCTGCCTCCTCATCTTCCTCTCCCTGGGCAGTCTTGCTGTCCTGTCCCTCCACCTCAGTTTGCTTGGTGCCAGAGCCACTTGGCTTCTCATCCTCATCTTTCACTACAGTGCCATCAGGGGCCAGGATAGCACCATCTTCCTCTTCTTCCTCCTCTCTGTTAGCATGGAGGAATTGTCATGTTACACCATAAGCAATCAAGTTTTGATCAAGTGATAATCATGAGCATCAGCCAGTGCTACTGGGATACAGTAGCCAGTCTGACTACAAAATCCATTTTATTCATCTCTTTAGCTAAGGCATCCAGAATCCCCAGAGATTCTCTTACAAAAGCAAAACATATTATGTACACATCATGTAAAGAATTCAAACTTTGTTCTCCCCAAGACAAGCAATCCAAACAATGTCAAAAACATTTGTAAAAATTGAGTGTGGCTGTATTTTTCAAAATGTCTACAAACAGCTTCTACTCACTCTTCTTCTTCTTCCTCCTCATTGTCTTCCTCAAACTCAGGCCCGATCTTCTTCTTTGTCTTAGCAATGATAAGCTCCTGGAGCCTCTCCCTGAAGGCAATGTGGAACAGACCCAACTTCTTGGCTAGATGACGACCATGGAGGGTCTTCCCTGCCCCCCGGGGACCCAGGATCAACAGCCGGACTGGCGGGGCCTGGAACATATACATGGGAGATACAAGAATGCCAAGTTGTATGGCTGATGATGTCTTTAAACATACTTTCCAGTCAGTCTAAATTAGTATGTACACTGTATTATTGACTTTATATGTAATTTGATTTAATTTCCATGTCAAGGCCTTACAGTGTTTGAAATGAACTTGTATCGTAAAATACATAATGTTCATCTGAGACTCTACATTTCCATGTTGACAGCTGCTTTTATCACAAACCACACATTTAATTGTTCGTGTAAAAAAAAGGTAGATACCAATACAAAATTTTAGACATCATTATCCACAAAAATGCCAAACAAACATGATCCATTTTATGATCAGCCAATCAGGAAACGAAACCTCATGAGTGGGCCAATGGAAACATAAATTCAAGACAAAACTGCTTGATTACCAAATAAGGCCATAAGAATCTCTTGGTAGTTGTTTATTCAAAGATGTATCCCTGATTTGGCCATCTCAGTGAATCAGCTACTTACTTCGAGTGGTTTATTCTTGGGCAGGTACTGTTCCGGGTTGTTGAGGAAGGAGTCTCTCGCTTCATTGGTGGACAGATAGTACACTCGCTCTCTGTACTTGGCTGCTATCTCTGGGTTGCCGGGGAACAGTACCCCTGTGTCCTTGAGAGCCACTGGGCAGAAGTGGTTTGTGTCTCCCAGGGGTTTCTTCTTGTTACGATTAGGGTCTTCCTCCTAGTTATGCAATATCAGGAGTCAGGCACATAAGTTCAAATGGGGTTGGATGTGTTAAAGGCAACTGCAGTAAAGGTGAGATGAGGTGCAATGGGGCTGGATGTGTTCAAGGTAACTCCATAACATCATACTTAAGATTATTTCTCTCATATTATGGCGTGCATGCATGCTTAAGAATAGCTGACATTAAGACAGATAAAACAAACGTTCCATAAAATTATCAATAGTACTTTCTTGAGAATAAGCCTGTATTTAACTGGAAGAAAATATGAAGTTCAATACAGAAAGCAATAATAGAAATTAATATTGATACAGGATTTGTGTGTAAAAATTCTCAAGTGTCTGTCCACATCTCCTAGTCTGTCTCTTAGACTAAGAGAATCAAAACAAGACAGGAAACAAAACCAGTCCAGGACTTGGCAAATCCAGAATGTCAAACTCCAGATACATCTTTTCTGGGACTCTATGTTAGTCTACACATCTCCCTTCTTTCCAAATGTGTGCTCTCACCTCTTCCTCAGCCTCTTCTTCCTCCTCATTAGCATCTGCTTCATTGTCTTCCTCCTCTTCATCAATGTCCATCCCTGAATACTCCCAGCCACAATATGCCAGCTGCCCTGTAGGAGAGTCAGTCAAACAATTGCTGCAAAATGCTAGTTTGCTGTGTTATATAGTGTTGTAGCTGTTTGGGTAGTCAAGTCTTAGGATCAATAGCAATACTCCGTTCTGTAGAATTATATTCCCCAATCAGCTTGGAGCCATTGCTTAAAGCAATGTATGCACTACAATTAAAACAGATTTCAATGACAAAGAACAGAAACTCAGTTTGAGGAACAGGAGAACCTCTGTAATGGTTTTCTTTGATAACCTTGATTCATGGATGTAAAGAAAGTTGAGTATGAGAAGTGAGAAGGTTGGAGCTAACCGTATCTTGTTTACTTGACCTTTTGCCAAAACAAAAGTTTGGTAATGGTGGCACTCGTGATCTGAGGCTGTTATCTCAGTGATGGACAACTAGATTTAGTGTACTTATTTGTAATGCAGAGATTTGAAACATTTTCGTTAGGCATGGCATTGTATGTACATCAAAAGTGCCACTTTGTGATGCCAGTCAAGACTTCATTTATGGGATAGCATGATAAATACAAGTACCATGATCCACGAAACAAGGTTATCAACAAATTAAGGTTACATTTCTGTAATAAATTAATAATGGCATAAGTTTGGGGGTGTTTTAATGCCCAAATTAAAATCAGATTCAATTCAACTTCAAAACGAGTGTGAATCCTGATGCATATTATGAAACACACTTAATGTCAGGAAAAATGCTTGTTCTCACTTTCAACATTCTCTACCACATTTGAAAACATTTCCTCGATGTTCTTGTCATCAATGTCAACAACAATGGGTTCAATGCTGGTGCTGCCTGTGATGGTGCCATGTACAGACACAAAGTCCTTGTCATGCTCTGCTCGAAGCTTCTTAAAATCATCCATCTCAGGGCCATCTGGGACTTTTGACTGGAAGGAGTTGTCAGGACAATACAACATACAGAAACAGAGAAACATTTTATTCTCACAGTCTTTTGCTCAACATCCTGTACTTATATCACTAATTATCATTTACACCATTCCAAGCAGTTTGCCAGCCTTATAATGGTAGTCTGTGCAGGATAGTCTTCCTTTAAACAATTCCGTTGTTGAAACCATTAGGAAAAATCACCACCAGGTAAACAATCACAATTTGGGTATTTTAATCATCTGTTCTAGTCTTGATTATGCAAAGTTCAAGGGTGAAGCTTTATTGTAATACCTGTAACCATGGTCACATACCTAATGGCCGATAATGTGAGCATTGATCAATGTCATCAGCTATTCAAAAAAACATTCCCTACTATTTCTCCTTTCAAAACAACTTTTGGGCCACTTGTACTGTTAGGTGTTCCCTTATTCATTTCTATGAGTACATTTCATTTACACTTACAAGTGAAAGTCTATCAGAAACATCACAACATACCTCATCTGTTTCAACAGGTGGAGCTTCTTCCTTCTCTTTCTCTGAAAGTTGCCAAGAAAAAATTCAAAATACACTGTGAACTAATAAGGGACAACAAAACGATTTTTACAGATGTGCTGAAAAAGCTACCTGACATGAAGATATTAAAAAACATCATGTTTCTGATGTACCAGTATATATAGTATTCCCAGAAATTATTGAGAATCATGTTGCGTCATGTAACTCATTACGTTTATTAACTTCTGGCGTTTTACATAAATAAACATGTTAAAACATCATCCTTTTACAGTCTCAGTCTTATTTTAGTACTTTGTTAGACCTCCTCGCTCAGCAATGCATGCCTGAATACGCCTAGGCACACTACCCATCAAAGTTTGTAGGTAATCGTGTGACAGGGTATCCCAATACTGGACCACCTCGGCCTTCATATCTTCAATATTTCTCAGTCCCTTTTGGTTTATTCTGTCCTTCATGACTCCCCACACATTCTCAATTGGGTTTAGGTCTGGGCTGTAACTGGGCCAGTCTAAAACTTGAACATTTTCGCCCGACAACCACTGTTTTGTGTAGCGCGCAGTGTGTTTTGGGTCATTATCATGCTGGAAAATCCAATCATCTTCATACAATGTTTGTGCTGTCGGAAGAAGGTGACCATTTTGAATGTCAACGTATCTTTCTTTTGTCAAGTTTCCCGTGAAAACACACAATGGCGTCACTCCGCGAGCCGATATGCCATCCCGCATGTGAAACTTCGGGCTATGTTTTGGTAGCTGGTAGATAGGTTTGACAGTATCTTTGGTCCAAATTTTCACACAATTAGGGAAAAGCCAAATAGAACTTTCATCCGAAAAGAAAACATTATCCCAATCTTGATTTTCATGAGCCCGACACCAGTTTAAACGTTTTTCCTTTCGTGCATCTGTCATCAACTGCGAGGGAATTCCACGTTTTTTCACCCAATTAAGTCTCTGTATTTCCTGCCTAACTGTTTCATTGCATACCTGAGGACTTCCTCTGCTAATCATTTCATTTCTGATGTTCTCAACACTTTTCAATTTGCCCCTACTCACAATCTGCCCAACTCTTCGGCGATCCACAACACTGAATTTCCTAGGCCGACCTGCCCCTGCTTTGTGCTCTATCCCGGTTCCTGTTTGAATATTCTTCAAAGTTCTGTATACTGTAGACAGAGGAATACCATGTCTACAAGCTAACACTTTAGCATCAGCCTTACCCCTTTCAAAATCATCTAGAATGAGCTTTCTTTTCTCTCTTGCTGTAAATTCTGCCACGTCAACACAGGAAGCCGTCTGCTCAGACAAGGGAGATAACTCTTGACGTAATGAGCTGCCTTCTAAGCCTTCAAGAGTTGTCTCCCTTATTTGGTATGCTTAGCGTATAGTGAAAGCCCTTTTTCCAATCTTAGCATCATTAGAAAAAAAAACAAAGATTTTCTCAATAATTTCTGGGAACACTGTATGAAACTTGATCACATGATCACACAGTTGTGTGCCATTACACAAAAAAAGTATCTCCTTTGAAATTACAGGAATATTGTAACCATAGTAACATTTTACATTTTAAGAAGCCTCTCAAAGCTTTGACTAGGAATAGAAAATGTAATGACAGTAAGGAAAACACTTCATAGAAACAGACATTTCTTTGACACTTTGAGATTTGGCTATCCCCCAGTGCTGACCACTCACCCTGAGGATTAGGTATAGGAGGCAAATGCTTATCAGGAGGATTAGCAATTGTTCCCTTTTCACCTGGGCAATGTAGTGAACAAAAGAGAAGAGAAAAAAGAAACAATGAGTAGATAGACAGAAAGAAGAAACATAAAGGGATGTTCAAAAACAGAAATGAAATGTAGTGAGATAGAACAGGAAGCTAGAATTTTCTTTGAACTTTGAATGTTAAGTACCCAGTATACACCCTTAAGTTACCCCGCCATCTGCATGGAGACATGTGGTTTGGTGGACTAGTGCACAAATCAAGAGCAAGATACTTTGTTTACAATATGCCTCTGAACAAGCATTGAATGGGTACCCGGTAGAATAAGATAGCAGTAACATGGCTGCTGACCATCTAATACCTAACAGGCAGCTTGTATACTCTTCAGGGTGATAAGAATGAAATTTGAGTATACACAAACTCCTTGAATAATGTTGTGCTTTACAACATGGATTTGGGATATTATTATTATGATTATTCTTGGTTCTTCTATCTCCGTTTCAAACTCACCAGCTGTTGTGTCCATGGTCTGATCTCGACTTGCATCTTCAGATTTATCATCATCATCTTAAACAACAATTTGGAAAACAATCAGTGATTATTTTTTTATAACTTTAAGTTCAAAGCTGCACCCCCAGACACACTTACTCCAAAACCCTTGATTTTAGCCCTGACCTTCCAATGTGTAATTCTCTACAGCATATTATGCCACAGATGGCATCTGATTATCACTACAGTCTAGAGTTGACTACAAAAAACTACGATAAAGGCCGACAGTGGACAACGTCATCTACAAACAAAGAACACTAACAGCCTGCATGAAGCAAGCAGACCCAGTTCCAATGGCACAAGTGCTACCTTTGGTATTATCCCCTGGCTGTGAGTCCCGGTCATCGCCATCCGGAGACTGCCGATCCATGGACTGATTCTCGTTCTCACCCTCTTCATGACAGAAACACCATCATTAAAGTAATGGACGGCTTACCACTGGCAGGGTGCAAAACACTGGAGTAGATGTGGCAGCAGTAGGTAGTGGTAGGGTGCAGGAGGGTATAGTGAGGAGCAGAAGCATTGAGCTGTAAAGTTTCGTCAGGGAGGTGGGATATAATGTTAGTTGGAGGGTAAAGTCAGGAGCACAAGGAATAAGACTGGAAGCTGTCAGGGTTATGGGATGTAAGTCAGGAAGCTGTAGGATAAAGCATGAAAGGTGAAGTCAGAAAGCCGTGAGGTAAAGTCAGAAGCCTGGATGTTAAATTCAGGCAGCTATCAAGTAAAGTCAGAGGGATGGAGGGTAAAGTCAAGAAGCTGTACGGTAAAGTCAGAGGGATAGAAGGTAAGTCAGGAATATGTAGGGTACAGTCTGAAGGATGGAAGGTAAAGTCATGTAGCAGTCAGGTAAAGTCAGAAGGATGGAAGGTAAGTCAGGTAGCTGTAAGGTACAGTCAGAAGAATGGAAGGTAAGTCATGTGGCAGTCAGGTAAAGTCAGAAGGATGGAAGGTAAGTCAGGTAGCTGTAAGGTACAGTCAGAAGGATGGAAGGTAAAGTCAGAGAGTTGCAAGCTACAGTCAGAGGGATGGATGGTAAAGTCTGGTAGCTGTCAGGTACAGTCAGAGGTATGGATGATATAGTCATGAAGCTGTAGGGAAAGGTCAAAGAGCTTAAGACTAAAGTCTGGGAGTTGGAGAGTAAAGTCAGTGTGACAGAATGTAAACTGCACGTCAGGAGTAATATGCAAGCAGGTGAAGTAAATGCAAGTACTTGCGGCTTCATGCAGTGATGTAGTTCAACCGTGCAAGATGCATTCCATAATGTAAGCTGCAGTGCTGCCATGCAAGACACAGTCTCAAGATGACTGAATGGTTATGATGTTAGACTGGAGCTTCATGGGCTGACTTAGAGGGTAAGGCAATCAGTCAGTACCATTACAATCAGAAACTTGCAACAACATTGCCTAAAACACTGTGAGATACTAGTAAGGTAAGGAAAGGCCACAGAGAAATACAACACTTGTGAAACTCATGAGCAAAGATATGTAGCTCAAACTCATGAGCAAAGGTATGTAGCTCACTGATCAAAGGTTGTAATCAGGGCAAAACCTAGATCAGCACATCCTGAAGCAGCTAAGAAATGAAACTCTGCACATTAAACTGCAGCACCCGCTAGGAACTGTGATTGATGTCCATGGCAATAATGGCTTAAGAGTAGAGTTGTGACGATACGCCCATGCCACGATACGATACATATCACAATACTGGTAGTCCGATGCATACGATACGATACGTATCACAATATTTTGTCCATGTATACAGAAAAATAAAAGTACTGGAAATAATGTGCTGTTATGTTATCATTTCAGGGAAGGTATTCTTCTTCTAAGAAAAATAAAACACGCCATCTTGAAAGACATTTTATTAAAAATGTTTAGGTAAAGTGTCAGTAAAGTTGTGTTTTCCCAAATAATGGAACTGCAGGGATCAACATTGGCACAACTAGCTTTTTTGCACAGGCAACAAAATAGATTTGAGAAAATTATCTCAGTCGGAGCATATCCATGGCAATATTTTCCACGAAAATCTAAACAGAAGGGGAGACGGTGTTTTCGTAGACTGCTAAGTATGTAAGTATCGTGTTGAATCGATACACGACAATCATATCGATGTATCATAGCATGCAGCTCTTGAATCACGATAACTTGCGTATCGATTAATCGTCACAACTCTACTTAAGAGGACATCAGAATACATCCTCATCTGTTAACTGAACCTTGAGTGAGTGAATGAGTGAATGTTGTTTTAAAATGGTTGAAAATGTGAGCAATGGTCCTATCATCAAGACATAAAAACTCACTATCTTCCAAGTCACATATTGTAACCACTACATCCTCACTCGTCTGAGGGGTGGTGGGGTAACCTAGTGGTTGCTCCTCGATTCGATTCCTCTTATGGGATGAATGTGTAAAGTCCATTTCTATGCCCAGTCCTGTGATGTTGCTGGAATATTGCCAAAAGTGGCATGAAAACTTAATCACTCACTCTCTCACAGGTAGGCACTGGGAACATAGTCCAAGATAATATGCCAAGAACAGTTTACATGAATCAATTTCAAAGCAATGTCCATAATACACAGCCATTGTTTCCATCCAATCCTTGATTTAGTCACTGCTCTTGATGACAACAATGGAAAGAAGAAATAGGCAGAAGTGAATGAGACACAATAACCCTTGGATGAGTGAATGCTGCCTAATGTTTTAGTCAGATATATATGATGGCAGCATGTTGTTAATCAAGTCTGGATAAGGCATTGGAGACTGATTCTGACCAACAAGTTGGAGACAAGATCTGTCAGGACCAGTCACAATGACACAAAATCCAATGTCTTGCCTGTTCTTACACCAAACTTGAGGTCCTGAGGATCAGTCTTGACCCCAAAGAGACTAGATTTAACTCAAACAGAACATTATGGCCTTTAATGACAAGGAAGCAACTTAACCAGATACTTCCAAGCCCGAACAATGACATATAAGGCCAATCCTTAAAAAACTCCTGCAGAATATTTTGAACAACAGCAAGACTTGAGCCAGAGACCATATACCATACATCGATCCTACCATATATTATTATATGGTCTCTGCTTGAGCCAATACTGAGCAACCAACAATTTGCAGCACTGTAATGATGCCAACCAACCTGGGAAGACAATTACAACGGCTGATTGCGGCCATGAATGAGTACTGCAAACATTATTTCAGATTTACAAAACCCTTGCAAACCTTGCAAACCTTGCAAACAGACCTACTGTGGTCATAAACTGACAATGATGAATATACTTGGGTTTAGTCAAGCAAGCTTATTGTTAAAACTGACAAAAATAAAGACAAAATGGCTAAATACAAGAATATACAATCTTTACTGAAGACAAAAAAAAACAACTATCAAGAGTACTTTGGGAGGGTTTTTTTAAGTGAAGGCAGGGGAACACATTCATACAAGTACAAAAAAGGTTTCAATTGCCCCCAAATTTTGTTTAGTATATATAACACCCTTGCCCATGTTAGTAGAAGATATAGACACATGCAAGGCTGTTACACAGGTGCTATTCATGCTATAGTGTGTGCAACCAATAGCAGGAATCATACTTGGATGGTGCAGCAAAGAAAAACAATCTGCATAAAATCATAAATCATATCAAAAAATAAAATTTAGGTTCTCTAACTACTATGACTAGTTATATGTGTTTTTAGCAAAACTATTTGATTTAAATATTTGCATAAAATCATAAATCATGTCAAAATGGAAAATTTGTTTCTATGACTACAATTATCAATATTACTGTCTCTAGTAAAAACTATCTGATTTCAATATTTGCATAAAATCATAAATCATGACAAAATAGAAAATTAGTTTCTATGTCTACAATTATTAAATACTACTGTTTTAGGAAAAAATATTTGATTTAAATAATTCTATGTTGTCACACAAGCAACAATTTATTACAGAGATACTCATTCACTGAAGACATATTCTGAATGAGGATAATTTTTTATCAGGGAGGGTATATTATTTGAGAAGTTTGCATATTTTAATTAAATTGTTGTAGGTATTGAGGTTGCCAACCCTTCCTCCCAGACAGCATTCCAATCTTTGACAATGAGTGCCATTGCTCTACCTGAATCTCAGGCACATCTTACTGCAAATCTAAGGCGTACTGATGAAAGGATTCAATTTGAAATTAAACTACTAAAAAATATTTTTATCAAATGAGAATACAAAAATGTTTACATAACCAAGACAACATTTTTCAATTTTGAATAAATGCATAAAATACCAATCTATGTACCACAATATTGAGTCCCTGATACCATCTAAACGAACCCCTATATTCTGTGTACCAAAAGGGGTTGGCAGCATCAATAAGAGGTCAAATGATGACTTGTAATAAATTCCTGTTCTTATGCAGAATAGTCGCAATATCAGGCAATATCATTTTGAGACAATATCATTATCTGTTACTGAATATAAAAAGGTAGTGACTTCAACAAGCAAATAACCAATGTATTGTTCCCTGTAACTTTAACAAAATACAGAAAGTGTAAGAGTGAAAAATACAAAAGTTGTAATCAATCAGTCCCTTTCCAACCATGGCCATCTGTATCTATGGCACATTACAACCTCTGAGCATCCCCCTGAGAAGCTACCTCAACAAACATGTAACAGTTACAGGGTGTAGCCATGGTAATAACACAAGGACGTGACTTGTCAACCTGGTTTCAGGGCAGTTTTACTATTATAAATCCAGAGATTAACACCATCATCACCTGAATATAAGAATTGTGTATGATAAACACTTCCAAACTAACAGAAATTCTGTCAAATTCTTTCAGTTCCATCCTTTAAAGCATATTTCTTGATCTGATTCTGTGGCAAAATCCAAGAGAAGGATCTACAGATTAGGGACAAGTTTTCCAAATTAATATCAAATAATCCGTCACCTTTCTCAAACACCTACACCCCGACACTGACATGATATGAGCCCACAAACATTTCTTATCTTCCATTCTTCTGTCTTTCTTACCTTCTGGAACATCTTCTCCTTCCTCTATCCTTCTCCTTCGTTCTTCCTCTGCTGCCCGTCTAATTGCTTCCTCTCTAGCTCTCTTCTCTTCTTCCTCTTTCCTTCAAATAGAAATTTTAGAGTCAGTAAAGGTTAACCAATAGACTGCTTGTACGAGGCGAATAACAGGATCATTTTCCCATGGTCGCTGACTTGGTTGATGCATAGCCTGATGCTCATGATGTTGATCACTTGATTTTCTGCTGGCATTAAACAGCAAGCAAAGAAACACATGAAGCTAATAACAAAGCTGACGTTAGATTCTGGAGGAGCGAAACATCCCACCTCTTCTCCTCCAATTTCCTCTGTCTCTCCTGTTCCTCAGCCTCTCTGCGGACCTTGACCTTGGCATCAACCTCCTCCTTGTTCATCTCATAGTACCGCTGGTTGAGGAAGACACCATTGTCGCTGTTGTCGTTGAGGATGATGACATCATCAGGAAGGATGTTCTTCTCCACACAGACGGTCCACTGTTCACGGTTGTAGGGGAAGTTGTCGAGGATCCAACCTCCATTCCTGGAAATGATGAACACACATGTGGATCATGGCGCCATGAGAGTGACAAAGCAGGATACCACAAAGACGGATGACATGATGACTGATGACACAATGGTGACTGATGGCACAATGATGAGTTATGACAAAATGACATAATGACTGATGACATGATGACTGAGGACACAATGATGACTGATGGCACAAACAAATGACAGGGACACCAGAAATGGTGTCACACACTTCGCACACTGTACCCATGTGGGGAATCCAACCCAGATCTTTAGCATGACGAGCAAATGCTTTAACCACTAGGCTATTCCAGTGCCCATTCCTTTAATGCTGACCAGGACAGACCTGACCTCCCAGAATGCAAGACAACCAACATGGTAAATTTTGGAAAACCAAAGACATTGTGAAAGTGACACTAAAAAAGTAACCATCAGCAGATCACATCATCAGCATACGACACCTTTGGGGTATGAAGCTTGACCAAGCATAACTTCAACCAAGTTGCTTTAAAGTTTACATAGATCTGTCAGTTTTGCAAGTTTTTTCGCTCATCAACTACCTTCACACAACGCCATTAGTCTATCTTTCCTGTTACCTTTTTGATATTACTTTCACAACATCTGTCAACAAAGCTGTCATGACATATAAATGAATTGCAACATGGGAGACAATCAGTTAAGAGTCTTTACAAAAAAATTGAACAGATTTGCACCACTATATAGGTATAATTACAAGTTTGAGAATAAAGGGACGTTCTCTCATCACTGCTTTGTGTGATAACACAGAGTATTCACACACCCAGGATAATGTCTTCTTAACTACAGAGTAAAACTCACATGGGCCCTTCTGGGTTGTTCTTCCTCAGCTCTCTCTCGCAATCTTTGATGGCCGCCTCCATGACCTCGATGTATGCCTCGGGCGCCATCTGTACAGGGTTCTTCTCTGCTTCCTTCACAGCAGCTTCAACGATGGCGATAACCTCAGGGTGTGTGCTATCTACCTCCACCGGCTTTTCTTCCTTTGGCTCAGTCTTCGTCTCACTGTCCTTCTGACTGCCCTCAACTTCTGGCTTATCTTCCTTGACTGTTAAAACCATTGCAAGATTTTCAGAATTTGGGGGCGGGGGGGTCTTTTCATAACCAAAACTATATGTGATGTATCATAAACAATGACTACAGTAATAGGTATTCCACAGGCTGAAGTTCAAGATTGATTTACAAAAAAGAAATGAAATGCAATGCATACATACACCATTTACTTAGAGACTAATTGTAAGAATTGTATGATGTTCGAATTGTGAGTCCCGTGTACCCTGATCCGACACCAAATTGTTCTCATCATATTGTCATGATAATAATACTTTCCGACAAGTTTCTTCTGCTTTCCTAAACATCATGTAAAATTGAAACATGAAAATCATCATGACAATCTAAAAGAGGAAATGGTCTGAAACTTTACGCACATGATAAAACTTGTTTAAAACATTAAAATTGATACAAGCAGCTTGGAAAAACAGTATCTTGAAATATTCCAGATTTGTTCTGGTTTACAAAACCCTGACAACCCTGATAAACATGCCGTTATCTTGATATACAAAGCGAATACTTACATAAAAAAGTGAAATATAGTGTACAATGCATTGTCAACATGTTTACTACAGAGATACAGTGCACCCTGATTATAAAACCCCTGGGTATAATGTCATGTGTTTGCCAGATTTCCTGCCTATATAATACCCTGGTTATAATGCCACCCTGGATATAATGCCATGTTTTTGCCCCAGATTTCCTGCCTATACAATACCCTGGTTATAATGCCATGTGCCAATGGTTTTTGAAACAAAAGTCATTTTCCCCTGGTTATAATGCCAATTACACTGACTGCATGTAGTATACATACCTTAATTGGTTAACTAACTTGACTCAAATTAATTGACCAGACTCATTAATGCTTTAAGTAGTTTTGTCATCCCATATGGGATAAGACATGTGACAATACATTTCCTGCCACCTGCAAGAGAAATTCACCGGCCCCAAGATGGGTTGGTACTGCAGAGAATTTTCATATTGTGATATATTGCGATGCGAAAGCATAGATTGCAATATGTATTACAATATACTGAAAGAAGTTCAACACAGTGGTTACAAACCAAACGTAACCTGACTTCCGGTTTGAAATACAGAAATATCAGAACATTTCTGAGTGTTACCAACTTTTTCGAATGAATGTCAAAATACATTCGATTATTGCGAAGCCCTACAAGATGCTGGAATTATACAGTCATTCAAAGTTCATCACCTGAGACATCAACTCAGTCCCCTTGTTGGGCCTCTAACATCCATTACAAGCTGGATGTAATGCTATAACCTTTCCTGGACAAATGGAGGCATTATAACCAGGGTGCACTGTATTGTTACTGGACACAAAATGAAAGCAAAAGTATTCCGCTTCTTCCATGTATACTAAAATATCTTCAAGCCAATTTCAGCATTGCTTAGGGTATATTTTGAAACTGTTTGTAAGGGTCCACTTAATAGGCACACATTAAAACATGTTGAAAGTGTTAGAACACTTTCCTTAATGAACATAAATATTTCAAGAGAGTACATATGTGTATGATCTGGTACTCCAGTTTGCTAGACATATTAAATAATGATGTTAGTAGTTGCTGTGTTAAAGCTGGGGATAAAAGCTGTTTTCCTCCACAGGCAGATGCTTGCACCATTTCACCACTGCACCAAAGTCAGAACTGCTAATCTATGTATGACTGATATTATATTCAGTAAATGACAGTATATGATACATAAATGTGCTCTGTAAACAGTAAGACTCAGGATATCTAGACACATTCGTTTTTGTACGAATCATCCTGATAACTGAATATCTATATATCTGTCTGGATTTCTGACATCCAGGCTTTGTTGTTGTTCACGGTAAGCGAGCTTACACTTCTGGGTTAAATCACTTCCAATACAGCATGGTAGTTTTGATTTACAAATACCCTGCTGACTGGTCATTACATCAAACAAAACACTTGCAAATGATTTCACAAAATCTGCAGAAGATCAAAGCTTTGTGCAGATAAGTGAATCAATTTTGTGTTCATGTGACAGTCAGTTCATTTGTAAAATTTTCTGACCAGAAATAGAAACCCAATATGCGTTATAGAGATTCACTTTTATTATGTAAGAGATTGCTTTTTATATGAGAATTGACTGGCAGTCAAGGTCTCTAGATAGACTCCTCAACCCCCTGTCACCCCCATTCCCAGCCTCATGCAAAACCACAACCTCCTTCACTCCCTTGCTACACACCGGCATTGCTACAAACACCACTGCTATAGAAAACATCAGCATCACTATAGACAACATTGCTATACAACACCAGCATCGCTTTAAACAACACTGTTATACAACACCAGCATCGCTATAAACAACACTGCTATATAGCACCAATATTGCTATACACCAGTGTTGCATACACAGCACTGCTTACATCAACTTGCATAAACATAAGACCTGCTATGTAACAGCATGATCACACAACAACCTTGCAATACAACAGTGTTGCTATACGCAGCACTGCTATACAACAGTATGCTTACATAACAGAACTGCTATACAACTGCATGATCACACAACAACAACATTGCTATACAACAGTGTTGCTGGACACAGCACTGCTATACAACAGCATGCTTATACAACAAAACTGTTATATATCAGCATGGTCATACAACATTATTATACAACAGTGTTGCAATACAATGGCATAGCAATACAACAGTGATATACATACCACTGATATATAACAGTGTTGCTATACACAGCACTGCTACACAACATCACTGAGACTCAACAGCATGGCTATATCAGAGAATGGTTACATGCTTGCACTGCCACAGAACAGTGTGCTAAGACAAAAGCAAAGTTATTCAACAGCACCATACACAACAGCAATGTTATACAGCCTGATTATGGCACCATTCCCCTGACTACATCCCTGAGGAACATAATTCTGTGACCACATATTATTGGACACTTCTACAGAAAGCCTGAGACTGCAGGTCCAGATAAACTGTTAATCACTCTCATTGTAGTGAACTGCAAGGTTACTGAGTCAAACAATTTGCTCATAAATTTGCACAAAATTCCACAAACGAGGCAAAACAAAAGTTTGGGTTTTTTTGCCTTCAGCAATTCATTTCATCTGGTGAACAGTTAAGTATTTCAAAGAAATTTTCCAGGACTAAACAAGTTCATGAATATTTTAAAGAAATTGTGTAGTCAGTCTTTGCTACAAAGAAACATCCCCAAAACAGTCACAAGCAGTAAAATTTTCAAACTTCCCTACAAAAGAATATAAAAAAAATCCATGATCCATAACTTTTTTTGCTTAGTGTATATGTTTTCAAGGATGCATCAGTCAAGGTGGTGAAAGAGATAATGATGGCTTTAATGGTTGTCAGTATGTTGTGGAAACAGCAGAAGGATTATATCACAGCAAAATTCAGATAATATCACAGCAAGATTAAGATTATGTCACAGCAGGATTAGAATTATAAGGCAGCTTGGTTTCACATGAAAACGTGTTGGTCCAGCTTGAAGCAAACCTTCAGAAGGCTCTTCAGCTGCCTCTACTTTCTCTCCATCTGTTTTATCCTCAGTCTTCTCTCCATCAGTTGTTTCATCCCCACCTTTAGCCTCCCCATCAGGTTTTTCACTATCAGAATTGTCTTCGTTTTTTCCCTCATCTCCGTCTTTCTGTCCGTTTTCTCCCTTCTCCATGACAGTCGAAGCCCGCCCTGATTCTATGTTAGGTGAACTTGTCAAACAGACTATCAAACTACCATGTGTGGCAGTCTATGTAAACTTATCCTCAGTACTTTTCGTTACACTCCACTACTAAGTCTAACAAAACCTTATGGGAGGTCGTGTCAGGTAACCTTTGAGATTGACCAATCAGAACACAGCTTACCAAATCGCGAAAGTGCACGTTCGCACGTACCATTTACTTTTTATCTCGAAAAGGTACGTACCCGAACGATTCCGAATGCTATTTAGCACACGCTCGCTTCCGGATGATGCACATGGTGTACGTACAACCATGACAATGGTGAGTAAATAGTCGCTGAAAATAGTGTTTTTTGCAATACTCAAGGATGTTATCTTGTGGAAATATTAGCTAATGGTAACCATATCAACAGAAACCCCAAAGCCCATATACTGCAGGTCAAATAACTGTGTTATATGCGGATTTTTGTTTGTGGGGAGATCTGTGTCAGTGATCTGAATATTTTGAAAGTCCCTCCGATCCTTAAATAGTAGCTGTTGCCTGATTGGTTAAATCTATTTAGCCGTCTCGCATTTGATTGGACAGTCATTGGTCGCTCAAAGGTTACCTGACGCGACCTTCTACTAGGTTTTGTTAAGACTCAGTGGTGAAGTGTAACAAAATACACTGAGACTAAGTTTACTTAGACAGCCATGTGTGGCTACCAAACACTAAGTGTGCAAGACTGCATGAGAATTTTTTTAAACGTTGATGAGAGAACCAGTTCTACACTATCTATTTTTATATGTCTCCTTGAATATCAACAGAAACTGTTAAAAATCATACACATAAAATAACATAATATAAAACATACACATAAAATAACAAAATCAAATGATATTTTAGGGTACCTTGACTCTCCAAAATTGTGTGGTGAAAGGACTTTTTGTTTCTCAAAACTCTAAAAGAAGAATGCATGGGGGGATTATGCATTTTTTGTTATTTCTTAGGAAGGTATATTTGAACAGTATATTTGAATCTAGCTGCCAGTTTCAGTGAAGTCAATAATATTACTAATGTGCTTTACCAATATGACATCACTTCCTGATAAATGTGCAAGTGAAGTCACATTACATACTTTTGATAAGTATCGTATCATTTAACTAAAGTTTCCTGCTTCTTAGCTCCTTAGTGTGCAGAACTTTAGAACTTTGCAGTACTTGAAAAGGGGCAGTTCATACTAGCATGGCTATCCTACATGACAGCCAAAGTTACATCTTAAACACTGATTAATTTTAAGAATGATGTTATCTGACACAGATCACTACCTTCACATGTTTGACAAGGAAAGAGACCTGATTTTGCTTGCCAACGTGATACATTTTTCCTAGTCCTGATTGAGGAAATTTATGATATGGAAACATACTCAGATCCTGATCTCTATGTACCAGTTCTACTGCCAATCACTATCTGCCACAAAGTACACATAAACTTTTCATAAATAGGTCTGAGACAAGGATGACTATTAGGTCATGCCCTGTCTGCACGAATTGCTATGAACAATACATGGAACGGCAGAACTAGAGTCAAATGAATGTCAAGAATGAAATTTCAATTGAAACAGTTGTTTCCATAAATTGCTCACCAACATTTTGAAATTTTAGGGTCATTGTATTTTAGAGATGGGTTGGAAACGAAAACTAAAACTATTTTAGGAAGCTATGTAAATGCAGCATCTTGTTGTTATTCTGTTGCCTAGTTACCTTTTAAAAATTTAATAAGGTACTGAGTGAAAGGGTGAGGCTGATGACAGTTACAAAAATATCCAGCACGTTTACAATGCTTTGCAGGCAATTATTGTCAATAATAGATGCACCTCCACTTCACAGTCAGACCAGATTGCGTGCAAGCCTGGGAGTGAGGTGCTGTGTGGAAAACATTAACTTGGATAGTTGGTGAACAGACTCGCTAAATTATCCAGTTCACTCCCCTTCATGGGAATCTTTGTTTCTTTTTTTTTTTCAGTTTGAAGGGAAATTGTGACCATCTTGGGAAAGTCTGTTTACTCCAGCCACTGGAGCAGCCTGGATGGAAAAGATGGAGATACCAAGATCTTGAAGCAGTTTAACAGCATCAAAAAGAATATGTGACTTCAGTTTGGACCATCTTGGAGATCTTTACTATTTGGATCACATAAAACGATGCTAATAATTAGGACCATGTGAATAGGTCTTTTATCATAGTGACTGATTTGATTGTGTTCAAATTTGGATTATGTGAATAACTGGGTATTTTTATATCATTTGGGACATATGAACAGATGATCATGAATAGGTATATTTCACCATTTGGAACACATGAATTGGTATCTCCATTTTGAATTTATCAATCAATATTTTTTTCTATTTTGATTTTTTTAAAAAGGTATTTGACAATTTAGATCACATGAGAAAGTCATTCCATAGCTTGGAGCAAGTGATTAGCTACTTTATCTTTACTGCTAATTAGATCACATGCATAGGTTTTTGCACTATTTGGATCATGCTCAGTGTCATTAGTCTGAAGTCTAATGATAATATTTATTCACCATACTAAGCCTACAAAAAACAGACCATGTGAACTTAAATCCTGTCATGCATAAATCTTCAACTGATTCTGGCACTCATCTATGGACACCAACCCTGTCAGCAAACATCATGTTGAATGTCCAGCCTGTGACAGGTAAGTGAAAGTGTATGTACTGACTCACTGATATTCTCTACTCCACTACTCTGATGTTCAGACTGTCTCTCCATGTCATCATGGTTTAGGGATCACACCCCGATTTCTTGATACAAACTTAAGCTTTTTACTCATAATCAAAACTGAGTTTGACAAATTGAAATAACTGAATTTTTAACTCAGTTATATTTTTAAAATACAAAAGCCCATAAAAACTTAAGTAACATATATACCAATTTCAAATTGTCTACTAGTTTGACTTAAATATCAGTTTCTTTTCATTCTGGAAAATGTATTTTCCTGTGATATAAGTTTGAGAGAGTAAGGTTTTACACCATTTTTTGCAATATTATACCAGGTGAATATCAGAGCAGAAATGGGCTTCACACATTGTACTCTTGTTGGCATTGAGCCTGGATCTTTGGCATGATGAGTAAATGCTTAACCATTTGGCGACCCCAAAGTCCATCAATTTTGAAAATGTTTTAACTTTATCAGTATTGCCTGAATTTGATCACAATTTGATTTATCTACCTTCTCTAAAATAACAATTACTACAGGATTACGAATTATCATTTCATGTTTAAATGTAGTAATTACACTGAAAGCTTGATGATTTATCCAGTCACACTCTCATGCTTCTAACACACTGTCTACTAAGTTACAACATGCAAAACAGTGTATTTAACAAACAGATAAACTATATCTAGGACACATTATCAACAAACTCCATGCAAGGATTCTAAACAGAGGTTACACAGTGCTCAGGGCCTTACAACATGAACTTATAGCAAAGATTGTTGTAAGTCCATTTTATAGAAAGTGTCCCTGGTTCCAGCTAGTTTGTACTAATCAAAACTTCCAGTTGTATACAATATAATCCATCACCAAAATTGAATCAAGGATGAACTACAAACTATATACAAAAAATGGAAGAACACATAAATTCAAATTAGTGTATTTCAGTTTTAGATCTGTAAAAATAAACTGACTTCTCTCTTTGGTCCAGTTTTTGCTTTTTGGTAAACATTGAGCTAGTTCTGTGATGTGAATAGTGAATCTAAACAGTGGAGATTTTATTTTTTCATTTAACATGATGATGGCTTAAATTGTGTACAATTTGGCGTGGAACATGCTCTGACAAACTGTTGTCACATTTTGTCACAATTGTCACACTCTCACCTCCATCTTTAGTTGACTTGTCCTCCTTATCTTCATCATCATCTAACACAACAAGCAACAGGAGATAGACACTTGCACAGAATCTAATAACGCTTCGTAAAATCTTGCACATTAGTTCACTGAACTTTGAACACTAGTTCACAAAACTTTGTATATTCTGGCAAAGAACTCTAATTATATATCCGCCAAACTTTGTACATTAGTTCATGGAACTGTGACTATTAGTTCATAAACCTTGGAAAGTACTTAAAAGAACCTTGATATGAGTTCATCGAATGTGTAGAACTTGGATAACTGTTCAAAAAACCTTGATATCAGTTCATGAATCTTGGGTATTAGTTCTTTGGACTTTTGAAGTTAGTTCATGGTTCTAAAAACACCCAGGGTCAGTTGCACCAGGTTCTTTTCAATCAAGAGATATCATAAAACTCTAGCAACAGTGCCTTCTATATGTAGAAGTAATAATTGATGTCATTATAGATACTTAAAGATATATTTTCAACTAATCGTTGCATGAAATTCTAAGTCTATTAGGAAAATATGGAATGCTTGACAAGCTGATCACACCACAGTAAGCACAGAAATGGGTATTAATTTTAGATTAGCAATCCAACCCAGATCAATAGTAACTGTTGTTACTAGACACACACAAAGAACCAGGAGGGGAGAGTAGAGAGACATGCAAGATTTCATACAGGTTCAACACTGAGTACAAAGTGAGGTCATGGTTCTAAATCTACTTGACTTGACAGATTAAATATAAAATCTTTATATCTCTTGTCAACACTAAATCTAACAAAGTTTTTTAAAAAATGATCAAACTTTCCAAGTATGTTGTTTTTACTTCACCTCAGAAGACTTGTCTTCGTTATAAATGACAAAATGTTCACTCAGAAAAAGAGATATGGGTCTAGATTTTCCAAGTTCTCTTAGCGCTAAGATAGTTGTAAGTGCCATGCACTAACATAACCTCATGAATATCTTACCGCTAAGACAGCTTCGAAAATCTAGGCCCAGTGTCAAAAGTTTTGTATATGAAGTGTTTTATGTGTTATATGCTTTAAATTTAAGAAAGTATGTTACAGTAGAGATCCATCTTTAACATCTAACACTGAGTGACATATGTGACACAGAGGTTAGTAGAGATTTCTACAACATGATTTCTTAGTCAAATACAACCACACACAGCATAGTGTCAGCACAGAGTAAGCATAGTGTGAGCAGTTTGAAAGCTTCATACAAGCAAAGACTTGTATAATCTTCACACGGTCACTGAATCAACATAGAGTGGGTACATGGGTAGAGAGAGCATGACTTGAACATACATTGACCATGTAGAAAGCATAGAGTGAACACATAGTTAGCACAGAGTGGGCATACAGTGAGCATATAGTGAAGATGGAGTGAGCACAGTGAACCATCAGTGAGTATAGAGTAAGGATTCAGTGAGCACAGAGTGAATGTATAGTGAGCATAGAGTCAGCATTCAGTGCACATATTGTGAGCATAGAGTGACCATATAGTCAGCATAGATTGAACTTACAGTGAGCATAGAGTGAATATACACTGAGCATTGAGTGAACATACAGTGAGCATAGGGTCAGCATTCAGTAAGCATAGAGTAAACATTCAGTGAGCGTAGAGTCAGCATTCAGCAAGCCAGGAGTGAACACAAAGTAATCACAGCACGAACATCGTGAACACTGAGTCAGCAATCGGTGAGCATTGAGTGAATGTATATTTAACATAGAGTCAGCATTCAGTGAGCATAGAGTGAACATAAAGTGTGGATAGAGAGTGAACATACAATATGCTTAGAGTAAACATGTAGTGAGCATAGGGTGAGCATATGATGATCATAGTCAGCATTCAGTGATCATAGAGTGAACAGACAGTGAGCATAAAGTGAACATACAGTGAGCATAGAGTCAACATTCAGTCCACATAGAGTGATCTTAAAGTGAACATACAGTGAGCATGGCATGAACATGGTGAACATAGAATCAGCATTCAGTAAAGCATAAAGTGAACATATAGTAAGCTCAGCATTCACTGAGCATTCATGTGAGTGAACATGTAGTGGGTATGGATTGAACACTCAAAGAACATAGAATCAGCATTCAGTCAGCATAGAGTGAACACATAGTAAGCATAGCATGAATATTCAGTGAGCACAGAGTCACCATTCAGTAAGCACAGAGTGAAAAAATAGTGAGCATTCAATAAATATAGTGTGAACATACTAGATTGAACATACAGTGAGCATATAGTCAACATTAGGTGAGTATAGAGTGACCAGATAATGAGCATAGGGTGAACATGTAGAGAGCACAGAGTGAACATACACTGTTCATAGGGTGAACATAGTGACCACAGAGTCAGCATTAAGTGAGCATAGAGTGAACATAGGGTGGGGAAAAGTTGAGCATAGAGTGAGCATATCTAGAGCCTGCTATAGATAGTACCATCAGCCTGCTCCTTCGCCTCCTCGGCCTCGAGTTCTGCCAGCTCTGCTGTTATAACAAAGCCATACACATCTATTGTTAGTCAGACACACCTCACACACATGTGCACACATATACAGCACTACAGGCGATAGGTAGCACTTCATATCATTTCCACTAATGGAAAATGATGCTAAACAGAAAAGCAAACAAATATAAAAATAAAAAGTAAAAATGTTGAGTTATGCAACCAATCTACCTCAGAACCACTACCATAAAACAGTGAAAATTCTGGCTACTGGTTATGCAGATTATGCCCAATCCAAATTGATTATTGCTATAAGAATGAACATTGATATGAATTCTTTTCACCGTGTGAAAAAGTGTTTACACAAAATATTTTAAAGCAGGATTAGTATTGTCATTTGTTTTGTGACATCTGGAAAACAGTTATTGATTAGCCATGTCCACCTGAAAGTAACTATATGTAACAAAATGACAAAAACATGAACCCAAGTGTTCCATGGCTGCTGTAATCTTGTACTCATCAAGGAGGGAAACCTGCACCTATCTGAATCCACTTTCTTCTTCCACAATAACTACCAAATTCAAACATTGATATCCTACACAATCTGAAACTCTAAACCTCAATACCAGTCAGAATTCCAACACCTCTTCCTCGATAACTGTCAGAAACCACACCCATCCTCTATAATCCCTCAAGCATCCCCCAAAATCCTCTACATCCATCAGTATCCCCACATCAATCCCCACACCCACCCCAGTTTCCAACAGAATCCTCATCATCTACAACCATCATAATCCCAACACCTCTACACCCATTAGAATCCAAACACTGCTACACCTATCAAAATCCCAGCACCTCTTCTACATCCATCAGAAACCCTACACCTCCCCTACACCCATCAGAAACCCTACACCTCATCTACATCCATCAGAATCCCAGCACCTCCTCTACACCTGTCAGAAACCCTACACCTCCTCTACATCCATCAGAATCCAAGCACCTTCTCTATACCCATCAGAATCCCAATACCTCCTCTACACCCATCAGAAACCCTACAGCTCCTCTACATCCATCAGAATCCCAGCACCTCCTCTACACCTGTCAGAAACCCTACACCTCCTCTACATCCATCAGAATCCAAGCACCTTCTCTATACTCATCAAAATCCCAATACCTCCTCTACACCCATCAGAAACCCGACACCTCCCCTACACCCATCAGAAACCCTACACCTCCTCTACATCCAACAGAAACCCTACACCTCCTCTACACCTGTCAGAAACCCTACACCTCCTCTACATCCATCAGAACCCCGACACCTCCCCTACACCCATCAGAAACCCTACACCTCCTCTACATCCAACAGAATCCCAGCACCTCCTCTACACCTGTCAGAAACCCTACACCTCCTCTACATCCATCAGAATCCAAGCACCTTCTCTATACCCATCAGAAACCCCACACCCATCAGAATCCAAACATAGATATCCTACACCCATCAGAAATCCTACACCATCAGAATCCCAGCCCCTCCTCTACACCCATCAAAAATCCCACACATATCAGAATCCCAGCACCTCCCCTACATCCATCAAAAACCCCACACCCATCAGAATCCAAACAGCTTCTCTACACCCATCAGAAACCCTACACTTCCTGTACATACATCAGAATCTCAGCACCTCCTCTACACCCATCAGAAACCCTACACCTCCTCTACACTCATCAGAATCCCAGCACCTCCTCTACACCCATCAAAAACCCAACACCAATCAGAATACCAACAGCTTCTCTACATTCATCAGAAACCCTACACCTTCTCTACATCCATCAGAATCCCAGCACCTCCTCTACACCTATCAAAGTCCTGACACCCATCAGAATTCCAACAGCTCCTCTACACCCATCAGAAGCCCTACACTTCCTTTACATCAATCAGAATCCAATCACCTCTTCTACACCCATCAGAAATCCTCTACACCGCATCAGAATAACGGCACCTCCTCTACACCCATAAGAATTCTAACAGCTCCTTTCAACCCATCAGAATCTAAACACTCCTCTACAATATTTAACAGAATTCCACCTGTCATCTATTTCCCAAAACACATCCATCCACATCCCCCAAACCATCTTTACACCCGTCAGAATAAAAAAAGCCACCTCAATTCCCAAGAGAAGTCCCAGAATTCAGAGTCCCCATCCACCCCTTCTGTTCCACCCATAACAACACTCATCCCTCTACTTACCTGCTTCTTTAGCTGCTGCTGCTGCCTCTGCTTCAGCATCCATCTGCTCCTTGATTTTGGCCTTGACCGTAGTGATGGCAGCCTCCGTAGCCTCGTCACGTACCTGCTGCAAAGCCTTCTCCTTCTCCTCTGCCATCCTTGGCTTTATCAGTTCTGTCATGTTCAGTACCTGAAGGAGAAACAATGGTTTAGTCTCACTCAGAATATCACACACATAAAGTTAAGAGTTGTGCCTGATTCTTCACATTTTCATCAATCACAAGTATAACACATATACACACCAAACAAGAGTGACAGTATAGGATCAAAGTGCAAATTGTTCATCAGGGGAGACAATTCTGGGATCTGGTTATCCTTTTAACAAAGTTTTAAATCCATTGCTTGTTTTAAAAGCATGAAAGAAGTGACACCACACATTTGTATACTGATTACAAAACAGAAATATAACAGAGGAAAACATGAAAACAATTTGACATATCAACCATGAAACCCCATCCAACAAGAGACCCACTGCCACTTGCTCTCTGATCTATTCTTTCATGTTCCCTTCCAATTAACTAATGGTCTAAACAAACAATTACCTGTCTTTAAAACAAGAAGTTTAAAGTTTATGAAGTGGTTTGCTTAAAATTAAGCCATCTGACTTCTTCACTAACGTAAAATGAATGTAGATTGAATGAAAATGTGCATCAAGGAAGATAACTCACATCAGTTGGAAACCTGAGTGAAAAAATACCCACTTTTGCACCATATTTCTGAGCCAGTAGATGGCACAGTGTTGTCTTCCCCGACAGAGGCTGACCCAGCACACAGAACTTGGCAGCAGGGCGGGGCTGAGGGGGAAGGAGGTAGGGGCGAGGGTTCTTGAGGAACTTCTCCATTGCTTCTCCACTGGACAGGAAGTACATCTTATCCAAGAAACTGTAACAGAAACATAACCCTGAAAAAACTTCATGAAGGCAAATAAGAATAATAGACTTCTGTCAAAGGCCACTACATACATAACACTAAAGATGTCTGTGTTTCATGCAATCCAAATCATGCCAACAATATACATGAAGAAATACAAGAAAGCACAAGTAGTTACAACTTCAAAGGGATAACAATTCATGCGGTGAACAAATACAAAGAGGGTGAATTTAGCCTAATGATAATTCTGAATCCGAGTCATTGCAACAATATTTTACTCTGATGTCATCATGCATTATCTGTCCCAAGTCGGTGAGCATTCCAAAAGTATTGTCAAGTATAAATCTACCACAATTGTTTTTTGTTTAAAATATTTTTTTACATGAATTCTTAAGAATTGTCTTTGAAAACATATCATAATTGACAGCAGTTCAACTATTTACCTGACAGCAAATTCTGGTTTTCCATTGACAACATTTCCCTCAAACAGAGCCACAGGACAACTGCGAGCCCAGCGACTACGGCGCCAGCGGAAACGAGGAGCCACCATCTGTTTGGCTGCAATCTGCCGCATCAGCTCATCTGTCTGTATGTCTTCTGAGATGTCATCCTCCTCAGGGTCATACAGCCTAATGGGGACAGCTGCAGGACGGAGGACGAAGCAGCTCAGTCTCTGCATCAGTTGCTGTAACAGGTACACAATAGTCATTGTAGTCTATAATCAGCATCACAAGAGTCAACATTATCATCGTGTCCCACAATTATGCCACATCAACTCTTGTCCAGTTTCACAAATGAAGTTAAAGTAAACAGTAGCTTGATAAGCTTGGTTGTTCTTTGCAAATTTAATTCAATTCAACGTAGTTAAATTCTGTATAATGAGCCTATTTTCAAAAATAATTTCTTGTCTTCTTCCTACGGTGTATATTTTCCACCATTACAATCATTTCCAGAATGATATTCTGATATGCACCTACTGCCCACAAATGGAATAAGACAAGTTGGTGAGTGAATGTTGTTTTGTGTTATTTCAATTTTTACTCAAATTGAACAGTTTCAAGCCCTTAAATAGGGCAAAATGTGATTGTTAGCAATGGGTTAATCATTCAATGAGACTTGCTGTTAGTAGACATCCCCAAGTTGACAATGGATTTCACACTAAAAAAGTCATCTCTGAGAGTTAAATGAAACATGATGTTATTAATTGTATATGAAGAATCAACTCAAAATCGATTGAATCGAGGGTCCAACATTGAAAATCAAATCAAGGTCTGGGTTAATTGTGGTACCCCCAAAAGTCAGTGTCAAAACAACTGATACATATTTTCTGCCTTCACAGGCAGATGGCTCAAGCTGGAAACCTACATTATGTGATCTCCATACCTTGAAGAGCACTATGCTGCTGAGGTTGCCATCCATCTCCACCAAGTACTGTTGGTCATGGTCAGCCATATAGTCCTGGAACAAGGATTGGGTGGTTAAAATGGCCACAGAGAACACCGCAGTGCAATCGGTTATTGTATTGTTAAGTGACACTGGAAACTGTTGTCAATGTATTAGCTGTGTTCAACTAACTTAAAACAATAAATAATGTGTCGCAGTTACCAGTTGACCAAGTAATCCATCACATATTCCCTTAGTTGAACACAAGCGATTTTGGAACTACTGGTTTAGTCTTTGAAACACTTGATGACAGAACATTCAAAGTTGTCAGGGCCTAAAAAGAGTTTTTAGAAAACTCACTTAAAGTCATTACTGAATATTTCATGAAGACTCCAGGAAGTTTATGTTCATGATATATCAGTCATCACTTTAAAGTAGCAACTTACATCATGTTATACTCATCCGTAATAACAACCTGAATATGAAAATCTAAAAAATGACAAATATTTTTCAATGATTGATCAGTTGTAATGAAACAATCATTAAACACTGCAATGGGGTCATTTTATAAATATATCAGTCTCACACTTGATAAAAATGTTCATCAGATTAACAGTGATATGGTGAACAAGTGTCAGCCAACAATATCTTATTTTCATCTATTTTTGTATAATATGTTGCTTAGTTTCTACATTGAAATTTCGGGGTCGTGTAGTGTTCACGAATAGTGTCAGACCCTCTGATAAATCTGGCAGATTTGCCAATGGTCAGACAGAAGTCCCCAACCTGCTGGCCCCAGTGTCTGGCTGAATATATTACAATGACCTTTGCTGAAGTTGTTATTTGTGGCATGTGACACTTGTTCACTGTTTATAAATTTATGTTTATAATGTTTGTCATTATATAATGCTAATAATTTCCATGCCAATTATGAGAAATGTTAAATCTGAAATGTGTGTTCAATTTTATTCTGTGGGTCCTGTAAATTTTCAGTGGGTCAGACAGACATCTGAAACTTACAGGACCCAATGTCCTGTTACTTTGAAACACCATTTGTTAACACTGGTAGTCAATTATTTTGTGGGCTAGTAACTTTCAGGCATAGCTAGCCTGACTCGCTAGCAAAGTTTTGAAACTATTTCACACACTGCAAAGTAAGGTGTATGATACTGACCTCCAGAATACGCAGCATGTTGGCCTTGTATTTGCGGAGGTTCTCCTCCACCTGGTCTGGGAGATCCTCCGGTCTCCTGATGAGTCTCTCCAGGATCTCAGGGGGCAGCTCTATCAGTGGTTCATCACCCTGTTCAAAAAGAATACATAAAACAATATCCCTTCATTATTTACAGTGAAATCCAGTCAATCTGGACTGGTGCGTTCCTTCCTTCACACCCTAGCAAAATTCCAGTGTATCAAAACATGGTTAAGAAGTAATGTCACCTTGTAAATGTGCAAGCATTCAAGCAGTAATAAGTAAAGGATTAAGGTTTCATCATATGCAGATTTTCTAAAAAAAGGAATCTGTAAGTTCTGACTTCCTTATATGCGATCAACAGATTCTCATGCTAATAAACATCATCAGGTTTGGTGTCCCAAATTAACATGATCCTGACTGAAAGGGTTTCACTTTGTGAAGCTTGTTTATGAGAATGTGCTCTGTTGGGACTCTTTACCTCATTGGCAGTCTCTTCTTCCTCTGCCTCCTCCTCCTCTTCCTCTTCTTCCTCACCTTCCTTATCCTCGGTCTGAAGTCATGTAGAATATCAAACAGTTATACACACAGTACAATACTATGCTTCACTTACACAAACAGTAATTGTGGGTTATATTTACCTGTATATCTTTGTTTTGTAAAATGGAAAAGTTCTGTAAGGTTAATTCTGAGTTATTCCCCTATGACAATATTGCGACCATCAGCCGAAATAATTACTGGTTGTTTTCTGACACAAATAATAGAGAGTTCTTCAGAAATGAAACATTTCAACTTACAACTTTGATAATCTTCTCTGGAGCATACACCTCCTTGGTGTATATTTCTCCAGAGACCGGGTCAACCTTGCAGCCAAGACGTCTTTTCTCAATATCACGATCTGGAATCTACAAGACAAAGAGGCGACTTACACTCTGGTAAAACAAATTTGAAACCGTTGTTAAAACTATCATGTTTCAATGGAGTTTGTATGTCAAGAACAACATGATTGCAATGGTAACTTTGCAGATTTTCAGTCACATCTTGAACAACTGTAACATTACTCATGGTCACAACCAGAGGTCAAAACTAGGCAACTTACAGGCATTGTGCTGATATAGCAGAAAACAGCATTCAGTCACTACACCTGCAGTCATACTGATGAAAACAGGAACCAGTATGGTTCATGTTACATCATGGTGACTTGTGAATAAACAAATCTTGCCTGGTGGTTGAAATCATGAGCCTCACTGCATATCACAACGTGCTGTCACAAGTAGCTGACTCTAACCTCCAATTCAACCAAACTGCCTGTCGCAACAAGCAACAGTTTTTACTCTTGTTTAAAGAAGCACTCAGAAGTTTTGTTACATGTAACAGGTGCCATTAGATACTTAACTTTAACTTTGGACCAGATCAACACGTGTTTGGCATAAAGACCAACATTCATACCAGTCACACAATAAATCATCTAATTAGCCTGACCACCCAATCCATGAAGTCACTACTCAAGATAAGCACTGGTTGCCAAGGAAAACTATTCTGCAACACACTATAGAAACTGCATTCAAATCAGCGATTTTCATATTGTTACCTTTAAGTTAATGATAAAGTCTGGCTTGAGTTTCCAGTTCCGGATGAGATCCAGCTGGTCCCGGATCGTCATGTGTTCCTCCGACAAGCAGGGGAAGTCATCCAGCACATAGCCTGAAGGGAAGATAACTCAAGGTCACATTCTCTTTGTTTTAAAATTCATAATATTCAACCTTTAAGCACAGACAACTACTACAAAAATATAAGTACTAAAATATAGTTCGTATCTCACTGACATCAGACTATTTTGAAAACAAATATATTAAAGGGACAGTCCATAATTATGGCTAGGGTGAGGAAGAGATGATTTCTGTGGGAGAAGTATGCACAATGTGAATGATCACCCCAAAATGTATGCATGAATTAAGTGACTTATACATGTTATACAAAACTTAAGACCCCCCTACCTCCCCAGAACAGAATGAAAGACTTCCCTTAAAATCTTCAAAATCCACACTAGTCATAAATTTTGAACGGTCCCTAATTTACTTAAGACACCTTGGAAAGACTGTTTGCAATACAAAAAGAATGAATGCAGGTAAAAACAACAAACAGGCAGTTATACTGAAAATACAAAAGTGAATTCCATGTTGTATATATGTACGGCTCTTTACAGTGACAAATGGATGTTAACTAAGTGCTTCCTGACACCAACAATGCTGCAGAACAAACAACAACGGCTACAGCAGGTAAACAGCCGATGTCCAAAACTCATCTCTCATCTGAAGAAGCAACTCATCAAAATCAAGGTAACGGAACATCAACATTTCATCCGTATCTTCACATCACTGTACAATAGGAACAACACTTGCATCATCAGCCAACTCACCATGATGAGCAACCTCCGGTGAGTTGACCTTGTCGTCGATCATCTTAATGACAGTATCTTCTGGTATGGCTTCTCCACGATTCAGTATCTCCAGGCACTTTAATCCCATTTCCGTCTGCAGCTCAATGTTCTGTTGGAGCAGGTCCGTGGCTGAAAGACAGGCATGTTCAGTACACATTTGCAACACAACCTGTAATGGCTTTTAGTAGTGCTGGAATGACTAATATAGAAATTGGTCAGGAATTCTACGAGGAAAGCCTGAGTGATTTTTTTTGTTTTAAATATGTCTAATCTACAGCCCTTATGCTTAGGAATACAAAAATTATATTGTAATTCAATAAATGCTAAATGAACGTTCATGATGTTAATCACTGGATTTTCACTTGAGATTTGATCATTTACAAACAGCCATCATATGATTGGAACATTACTGAGTGTGAGGTAAAACAAAAAGCAAGCAATCACAATAATAATTATCATAATAATATCTCCTCATACACTCGTAACTTCATAATTCACAGTCTAACCCCATATGTTCCAAGCTTTAAAATCCAAAATTTAACCACTGATCAATATGTAGCATTCCAATACTTGATTACACCTTCATAATATCCTGGCTCTACCTCTTGAATGTGTAATCATGTATTTCAGTAATTATTCAGTTATGTAAATCCTCTCATACAGAGGTACCTTTATTTGATGTTGAAGAAGGCTTATCTTTCGTAAATACATATAACAGAAAGGATTTATGTAGGAGTTTAGACAATCTACCCTCCACGGCTGGCAGCGAAAGACTGAGAAAAATTGTGATATTATTCAAAATTAGTGTTATTATATTACAGTCAAACCCCGTTGTGTCGAACTCGTCGGGTCCAAGGGGAAAGTTTGACTTATCCGAGTGTTCGACACATCCGTCAGCATTGAAAAGACCAAGAACCAACACGACCACGGTGCTTAACATATCGTTATTTTGCAGTAGGATACACATACGAAAAATATATCTTTGCAACAAATGTTTACGGCAGTATTGATCTTTAAATTGCAAATGTAAATCAATTCAATCACTTTATTCGTCAGGGCAAATAAATATGCATACAAAAAGATAAGAACAAGAATAATTTAACAAACTCACAAGCGATCCCATTTAGTTGACAGCACTAATTCATTTTCAGTCAGTATAAAAAGTTGTATAGTTCATACAAACGGAATCGGAATGTACATACGCGTACGTGTGGGGAATTTATCTCTTTAAAAAAATCCGAAATTACAGTCTGTTTGGCGTTCGGGCATGGCATCACAGCAGAATTGCTCAGAAAAGTTTCTTATTGTATTAAGCATTTTTAATCCATGTATATGCCAAATTCAGTTGCAATTTCTGCTTTGGATTTTCCACCCGACTCCACAGCTATGACAGCCTCGTATTTTGTCTCTATTGTCTTCACAGATAATTTTCGCTTTTTAGGTGTAACATGCGATTCAGTTATCCCCCCGTGCTGATCGGGTCCTTCGCTGAATTGCTCTGCCATGTTACTATCCGTACTGGTTAAAAAAATTGATCCTACACCTTAAATACTAAACCAAAAACAAAACATCAATTTAGATAATCCAACTCCGTTTTCCTCACTTCTCATTTTGTATTTTCAAGGAAATCACATGACCGCTAACATAGACTGTCACATGACAACAACATGCGCCATTGTTTGTTTAGAGATATCCTGTCGGTCCGTGATCAACGTGTCACTGGTAACAACTTAATTACGGTTAATTGTTTGAGTAAAGTTCAGTTGGTAAGTGTGCTGACAATGTGTGTATAGATGCGTAGTTAAACATGTCACTTGATTGTTGAGTCCGTTAATCGTTACTTTTGATCTTTAGGTAGCACGTTTATGAGGATGACTTCCGATTGCGCGACTGAAGTTTTCAGTTGCAACAACCAGGTTTGACAGTTCGAGACAAAAGGGTAAATTTGTACTTGTTAGAGCCTTTGGGGACCCTAAAATGAGTTCGACACAACCGGGAATTCGACACATCTAGTTCCACACATCAGGGTAAGAATAATGATAAATATTAGGAAATCGGCAGGGACCGAGATGTCAGTTCGACACATCCGAGAATTCGTCTCAACCGAGTTCGAGACAATGGGGTTCGACTGTATATGATTATATTTTCATAATAAATTATGAAGGACTGGAAATTTCTGAATCACAATTTGTAATACCATGTGATGCAGAATTAGGGCCTGTAAAAAATTAATCAGGCCAAGTGGTTGATGTTATGAGCACCATGTATGACTCACAGTTGATCAGTTCACACTTCCACTCCTGAGCCAGTCGTCTAGCCATTGTTGTCTTCCCTACCCCCGGCTTCCCGATCACAACAAAACATGTGGGCTTTGAGTGAAGGAATCGTAGTTCAGCCTGTAAGAGATAAAATATTATTATAATATTATTATGACACAAGGTTTGGCAACAACTAAATAAAGATTAAATATGAATTTGATACCCTATAATTTTGTTAATAGAAGTCAAAATTGTGATAATAGAAATATAGCACACATACAACTAATAACACTGAAAGTGAGAAAACAGTTTCAATATCCGTACACTTCTCTGCATGGTAAAATATGCAATTCTGATTATGTCATGAGCAAGTGTTTATGAATCATTATGAAAATACTGATGACACAAGGCGTTTGAAGAAAGGTGAGCATGATATCTTGAATGATCAAAACTTCCTCAAGTAACTTTTGAGCAAGACAAGTATGATGCTTTTTGAAATCATAAAAATAAGAAATGTATTTTTGAAACACAAATAACAACTTTGTAAATTCGTCTTCAAGGAAGATAACTCTGCTAAATGTTATTCCATTTGAATACCAACCAAACTATCATCAAAACTTTTATTATCTTACTTCACAAATGAATGTCGCTTTCTGATTGGCTAAGCACTATTCTATTATTTTTAATGTACCCCGCTGGGAATTCCGACCTCTTCTGGTGCTTCATGGTAGTACTTTTTTACCTTGAATAACATTGAATCACACATCAAGAACGGAAATTACCCATGTTTTGTGATTGAAAATCGATGGAAGGGAGATAACTCTAAATCTGTTTACCTTGTGGTGTCTGCAAAATGGTGATTCGCCTCACATTCAACAGAAGTGCTTAAAACAGTTCAAAATGAAAATTCAAGCGTTCAGTACGATAAATACGTTGTTCACTGGTCCCTAAGGGTCCAATTGGGCTCATGTACCCTCGAGGTTGTTTATTTATGTTCCCCGAGCCCTCAGGGTACCTCAAGGGTACACGAGCCCATGGACCCTGAGGGACCAGTGAACAACTAATATTGTACCTCATCCTCATCGTATGGATCCATCTCAAGGTTTCTCAGCATGGCCTCTGTCTCAGATGATGTTTTGGAGGGACTGGAGATGCTCACCGCCTCCATGGTTGGCTGAATCACAGACATTCAAATATGTACAGCTGTCACAAGACTATACACCAGTGAACATACCTACAAGGACTGTTTTTAAGGTAGCATCTACCACTAAAAATGTCCATGGTACACTTTAAGCTGGTGAAGAGATAAAATCTCTAATTCAGACAATTTCTAAAATTGTGTAAAAAACTGTGAAAATTAATACAGCCAGAAAATGGAGGTACCTGGTCCTCAGTTTCCTTGACTCCTTCTGCTGCTTTATCTGATGACTTGTCTGCTGAAGCCGGATCATCGGCCTGCTCACACAAACAATGACAAGTCATAAAGAGCACATCATCATCATCATCATCATCATCATCATCATCATCACAAATGTCTAATCATGAACATGACACAAAATGGCTTTGCATCCCTCAGAAATGGCAAGCTCAACATTAAACATGTAATCTTACAAAGAAAGAATAACATTCTTATGACCAAATATAATCGTTTCATTAAAATCTCAGTGATTGACTAAAAAGATGCATTCCAACTATACTGTGTACACATCATAAACATGATAGTAGAATGATACTTTGAGCATACTTTGCATAGCCATTAAGTAATTCTCAGTAGTGTAGTGCCTGTACTTTGTTGTTGTACAATTAACTGAAACATTATTCTACTCCATTTTCGTATGATATTCAATTCAGTAGAAGGTTTGTGAACAAATTCCTTAACAAGCATCATAACAGTTTCTATACAATATAACCACATTATTACTCAAGTATTATAATCACAACATAATTTACGAGTAATTTCTTTGAGAGGCATTTGAAAGTTGGGACAGAAAGGAAGGATAACAATACATGGATGTACCGCTTCTTTATTGCTGTGGGAGCAACGTTTTGGTGTAGGTTCTAACACTAACACTACCAACTCAATAAAGATCCTCCTCATCAATAATCCCCCGTTTATGTATACCACAGGCTACACTATTCCCTTCTGCATTTTGCAGGTTTCATTTGTTATGCTTTTATCATGAGTTGTTATTGTATTTGGCTTCCTTATCCTTATTGTACTGCGCAAACATCACCTCTAACTTATACATATATCCTCTATCCTTTTGCTGTTCATCACTTGCTTGATAATGGTGTTAGAACCTCTACTGAAACATCGCTCTTGCAGCAATAACAAAGTTGTTCATCCATATATTACTATCTTCCAATTTAATCCATGAGAACAACCATGAAGATCTGGGTTAGGATTAATCTTCAGTAACATGTTCTTGTTATAAAAGTCAACTAAGATAATTGAGTGGTCAGAATATCTGACTTGTTTGACATGTCATTGTATCCCAACTGCACAGATTCGTGTTCATGCTGTTGATCACTGGATTGTCTGGTTCAGACTCAACTATTTACACTGACACCATATAGCAGGAATATCGCTGAGTGTGGCATAAAACTAAACTCACTTTACTTACCCTAGGAGAACAATGACACGAAACATCAGAATCACAAAGGCATCTTAGAACCATACAGGAAATATGAGTGCTTGTACAAAAGTTAATTTGCAAATACATGTAACTTAATGCAATATGCTACTCTTTCAACGAACTAAATGATATACAAAATTTTGAGTGCATGCACTACTTGAAATGAATCTTGTATAGAGATATTCTTAAAAAATGACACACATGTCACAAGGCTCTGTAAAATAGAGGAACTACACTAATGACAGAGAGGGTCATATTTACAAAACTTACACAACAGACTTCATGATTTACCCAGTCAGTTTGATTTAGCAGCCAACCTCTCTGTAAGTGATATTACAGGGTATCATTTACAAATATGTTTCCTAACTAGTTCACCTAACACAAAATTAAAGATATTGATTGTTGAACCTGTATGTCATTGTATTTTTTGTTAAATTTTGAAAAGTATGGCTTCTGACCGGTCACTTCATTATTCATGAGGCTTAGAAAGTCATAATTTTGAAAAGGATACTAGACCATCTGAACCTACAGAGATCAGTACCCAGTGAAAATGGCTGAAAGAAAACATAATTTTTCCATCATTTCATATCTTTTTTGGTCAACCTGTACCTCAGTTTTGATGACGTGTGTAAAATTTTGGATAACTGGTACCTGTTTATGTCATTACCAAAAACAGGATTAACAAGTACAGCTCATTTTCAACAACATATAAATTCTTCTTAAGACTTATTCGTCAGTTATTCTTGCACCTTGAAAGCACAGTATTCTAAGCTTTTATTTTTCAAACATTCATACAATACACATTTAAACACTCATTCACTTCTGTGGTTGTGATTTATCCACATCTGGGAGTTTGGTATGAGTCATCCAGTTGTTCAGGTATGAGTGGGTAATGCTTTTCAAACTTTTGGGTACAAGTCAGCCAAAACATTTGGGCATTTAATCTCCTTGGGTCTTTACTGTCCAGCTCCCTTTCAAAAAAGAAAGGTGACATCTCCATTACATAACATGAATCTAAATTTCAGACTGAAATAGTTATATTTATTAGAGATAATCTAAATGGACGTTAATACGTGTGAACATATTAACAAAATTCAAAATGTTAACCCTGTTTGCCAGGTGTAAATCAAGTTTTGTCAGCAGCAGATCTGCAATGGTGGGTTTCACCTAGCAGTAAAAGCATTTGAAGTTTTTTCAGTTTTAAGCTTTCATTCCATATTTACAGACCACATCCATTCATCTGGAATACTGCCTTAAACAGCCAAAAAATGTTTCAAGCTTTGATTTTAAGCACTGCTGGGCTACAGTCCACAGTTAACTTTTGAGAAAGTTGAACATACACAGAAGATATAACGCACATAAGTAAAGACATGTAGATTTATATATATGCATATATAAATAAATAAAATATATGCATATCAAAAAGAAAGAAATTCTTCAATGAACGGCTAACATATAAATAAGTTCAATACTCCCAAACTTAGTGGTTGTATGTAACGAACAGCTTTTAAACATGATTGCACGGACATAGATTCATTTGTTATAAAAATGTATTTTAATTGCAGTGGTATACATACCAGATAAAATCTTATTTATAGTGATACAAAATAGATGCTTCAATTCGCAACAGTACACAGTGTCACATTTTTGCTGAAATCAACTGACGAATCTGTCACATCCTAAATAATGGTCTGGCGAATCGTCTGCAAATGTAAACATCATAAACATAACTTTGAAAAGAACACTTGACATCTAAAAAACGTACTTGACAGTCCACTACATTCAATGGGAATCTATCGAATGATATATTGTTGTGATGGAACAACAGGAATCAATACAAACGCAGAGACCGCAACATGCACGCAGACGGGCACTTACTTTCGCAGTGTTATCGGCCATCATTTCTGTCACTAAGGAAGTTGTCGCGAAGCAGTGTCGGAGTGAATGCTATTTCGCCAAACTCAAATGGATTGTAAGAATAATAAATGTATGTACACCCAAAAAGACACTTTTTAATTATATTATGTTATTATCAATAAGTTATTATTTTCTCAAATTAAGGCTTTTTACAATTTAAAATAGAAAGCCAGCGAGTTGTTCTATTTTTAGTAACAAACGCCGGGCGATAAAGTCACGTGCTACCATGTTGTGTGCTTGACAGGTTTGTTTCATGCGAAGGGATTTATACATATAGTGGCGCCATGTCGAATCTTTGGTAGAATCGTGGCGTAGTGTGCTTCTAATATAAACAACCAGTTCCAGCATCAAAGCAAGAAAAAAACTGATGACGAAACTGATTATTTTATAAGCCTGTAAACCTAACTCTAGGGACGCCCCTTTTGTCAAATGTTTTCCAAATAACACCAACTGTGCACGTGCCATTAACGTATATTTTAATGATCCTCCTTATCGTTAGGAAAAATATAGTTCACAGGTGGATCCCAAATGGGGTGAGGTTGTAGAAGTGTGCAGGGGTGCGCTTGGGTGAAAATGAAGTGTGCAAAAAAAATTTGGATATCGATATAAATAATCAAGCGAGCCGACTACAATATTCCGTTGAGATAGATAAACAGTCGTATGATGGACATCGTTTTCATCTACCTACGTAACTAGGGTACGATGACATGCATCAACCAAGTCAGGCGGTTTGTCAGCTTGTACACCCGATACAATGTCATATGAGTAACATAAGTTCTCATTTGAGGACCCGTGAAAGTCCGGGGTAGAACAGACCTTCAGCAACCCATGCTTGCCATAAAAGGCGACAATGCTTGTCGTGTTTTTAGAGGCGACTGACGGATCGGAGGGTCAGACTCGCTGACGGGGTGGACACGTCATCGGTTCCCATTTGCGCAGATCGATGTCCATGCTTTTGATCACTGGATTGTCTGGTCCAGATTCTATTATTTACAAACCGCCGCCAAATAGCTGGAATATTGCGGAATGCAGTGTTAAACTAAACTCACTTACTCCCATATGAGTATTAAGCACGTGAGCATCCATCATCATCATCGTCGTCGTCGTCGTCATCTTCATCATCTTCATCGTCATCGTCATCGTCATCGTCATCGTATATATATATATGTGTTTGTTTATTTGTTGCCATGATGTGCGTGGTCAATAAAGCGTGATATCTGAAAATGTTGCTATGTGTTATATATCTAATTTGCTGTGTCTTATTTATCAAGTTGCTTTGTGCTGTATCTCTGTGATGTTACATATCACCAATAAATGGTTTATGTATGTGCAAGTGAATCACATCAGATCGGTGCAGCAACGGAAATGTATAGGCATGTCTGTTTCCATGGCCACTTTCCACTATCAGTATCATACAGCTGCCGAGTATGTGTTATTTACAAAAAAAATATCACACGGAGCTGGATCGCACACCGGATCGGTGAAACATGAAAAATGGAATTACAAGCTTCCATCTCACCACCGTATGACCGTATATTTTAGAAGCATTTGTAAAAGTGAAAGCGTTATAAGTAACTCACATGGCATCCAAATTAGTATGGGTGGTTTTACGCGGCACTCAGCAAAATATCAGGTACGTGCAGTTGGTTTCGGTCTGCAACTATCGTCTGGACCAGACACTCCGGTAATCGACATCATGAGCATCGATCTATACAGTTGAGGTACGATGACATGTGTTAACCAAACCAGCGAGACTGACCATCCGATCCTGCTAGTTGCTTCTTACAAGCACGGGTTATCAATGATCAATTTCAACCCGGATCTTCACGGGTCCACAATCAGCTGACGAAACTGATTACTTTATAAGCCTGTAAATCTAACTTTAAGGACTCCCCTTTTGTCAAATGTTACCGATGATCAATTTCAACCCGTATCTTCACGGGTCCACAATCAGCTGGTTTACTTTCTTAAAACATGGGAGGGGTGGTTTGGATGAGGTCATTTGAATCGTGGGTTTCGTGTTGGAGTGAATGAATGGTGGCTTTCAACGCCTCTTTGGATGGTTGGTTGGTTGTTTACGATGACGGTCTGTAAATAAAGACCTCGACCAAGCAATCCAGTGATCAGCATTCCGAGCATCGATCTACGCAACTGGGATACGATGACGTGTAAAACAAACCGTCGAGCCTGACCATCTCATCCCGTTAGTCGCCTTTTACAACAAGCATGAGTCGCAGAATAAATCTTTGTAGGGAATTTAGAAGTGGAAAGCATACGAAAGGCCAGATTTATGGATGTCAACTTCTATGTAGTGAGTGAGTTTAGTTTTACGCCACACTTAGCAATATTCCAGCTATATGGCGGCTGTCTGTAAATAATCGAGTCTAGACCAGACATTCCAGTGATCAACAACAAGAGCATCGATCTGCGCAATTGGGAACGGATGACATGTGTCAACCAAGTCATCGAGCCTGACCACCCAATGCCGTTAGTCTCCTCTTACGACTAGCATAGTCGCCTTTTAAACCAAGCATGGGTTGCTGAAGGCCTATTCTACCCCGGGATCTTCATGGGTCCCAAGGGGTGTGTACATACAGTGGAGCTACAAAGAAAACTTGTTTAACAACGTTGAATACTAAAAAAGTATTATAAAGACATGGGGTCAGTAATGTACTAAAACAACGTGGTAATTGGGGAGCAGGTCAAAATGGCCACACGGCAAAATGGTCACACTGTAAATGGCTTGATGGAATACAGCACAAATAAGAAGAGGCCAGTGATACAATTCGAATCAACTACACAGACTACAGTGCCCAAGGGACGCAACTCTGTACAGCGCAATACTGTGCCCCAGGTCAATATACCGCCCATCGACCCCTGTATGTACATAAATCAAGATACATGTGAGTGTTATTGCAGCAGTGCATATGCGTAATCCACGGACACAGTTATGAACATTCCACGCAATATCAAACTCTCACACATGTGCATGCGCTCATGTTATTTCGGATGAGCCAAACAGCGATGAGGAAGCCTACTGGTTGAAGCGTCCGCTCGTCACGCCGAAGACCCGGGTTCGAATCCCCACATGAATACACTGAATGAAGCCCATTTCTGGCGTCCCACGCCGTGGCATAGCTGGAATAATGCTAAAAGCGGTGTAGAACTAAACTCACTCCCTCATACTGGAGTTTTCGGAAAGAGGCGAGTGGTGAGGAATTATATTGGAGGTTGCGTAAAGGGACGAGGGACGAGTGTCCACAGTTCCAGACACAGGGGCTTGAATCACTTGGAAACGGTGTTAGAAAGACATTTCTAGGTGTATAGACCCAACCCTAGTACTGTAACACAGGGCCCATGAATCCGGAACCACAGAGGCTTGTATAGCTTTGAAACGGTGTTAGAAAGACAGATAGGTGTATAGACCTATAGTACTAGGATTGGGTCTGTACGCCTACATGTCTTTCCAATTCCGTTTCTAAGTTATACAAGCCGCTGTGGTTCCGGAATCACGGGACCCGTGAAGGTCCGGGTTAGAATTAATCATCAGCAACCCATGCTTGCTGTAAGATGCGACATGAGGAAGCATTAACTGTTTCAGTTTATTGAATCAATGCCTGAGTTATGGTACATCTTTAATGGTGAGAGAACTTACGTTTTACACAGTGATCACCCGTAATTCCGGAGTGAGTTTAGTTTTACGCAACACTCAGTAATATTCCAGCTTTATGGTCTGTAAATAATCAAGTCTTCACCAGACAATCCAGTCATCAACATCGTGAGCATATGGTACACGATCAAGACAAAACTCGTTAACACAGATTTAGCAAACAGGCGATCTATTTTAACAACGATCCGAGGACAACTCGGTAACACAGATTTAGCAAACAGGCAATCTATTTTAACAACGATCTAAGTACAATTCGTTAACACAGATACAGCAACCAGGCGATCTTTTTTAACAACGACCTGAGTACTTGCGTTGCTGACCTGAGTAGACCACGCCTGTAGTAAAGGAGGCTCCCTACATATACATCCCCTAAAACTTTCAGTTAGTGAGTGAGTTAAACAATTAACGTGACATCGGCAATGTTTCATCTACATCATGAAACAGCTTGTAAGTAAGAATCAGAACGCAAAACATTTATGCTGGGTTTGTTATTGTTGTTTTGTCTCGGTTGTTCTTTTAAATGATCCTGACGTACATTGTTGTTCATTTCATTTTTCAATTTGATTTGTTACCATTGACAAAACTGAACTTTTAATTAAATGCGAGATGTAATCGGATAGTACATTCTGACCTTGTTGGCAATAATCTCATTGCTCCAATATGGTATGAGCTCTAATTAGTTATCAGTTGCAAATTAATGACGTAACGGGGTCTTTAAAAAGACGTCTTAGCTCACGTCATGCACTCAACTGTTACATAACTAAGGCTCGTTGTCATGGTAATACCCCATGCTTAGTTCGGTGGAGGTGATACGACGGAGGAGAAGCTATGTGGCAATTGAAGGAATTGAGAAGAAAACAGTAGACTACCAGTCTCTGAAATGAACATATCGTACTGAAAAAGTTCATAGTGAAAGAAACTAAAATGAAATGAAAAGGAGCTCTGAGACTTTCTTCAAGCTGTGAAAATCTAGACTTGCCACATTTTCTAGACTTGTGTGGGCTTTCTTGGTTATATATTTGCTTCAAGGTCTGTACGGCAATATACAGTTGTAGATTATCCCTGGTACGAGAGGGACAGGTCAAAATGGCCACACTGACCCTAGTCAAAAAGGCCACACAAAGAAGTCAAAATGGCCACACAGAAAAGCCAAAATGGCCATACATTGTTGTTGTTGTTGTATTAGTTTTTAATGCTCATGACACTTGTATTATTTGATATCAAAGTGTGAAAATGACAAAAGAAGCTACATCACACGACAAAACGGTGTTTCCTCCTTGATACTTAAAGGAGTTATTTCAAGACCCTTTGATCATTTGGCAGTGTTATGATAACAATACAATAACTAACTTACTTGACTCAGTTGACTCAGTTGACTCAGTTGACTCAAATCAGTGTCATGATACATTACTATATAATGCTTGACAGATATGATATATATGATATGATATATATACCCGGAGTTCTCTATTTTTATTCGAAATTATACCGATCAAACATAGACATCTCCACCTTTTCATCACGGGCCTATCATATACTACAAAGCCGTGAATAAACGCCGCGTTATTTGTGATGGACGGTCATCATACCCGGCGTTTTTCAGACAGGTTCAGGTATGTCTTGTGACAACTGATCCCTGGTGGTAGGTCTAGACGTTTTAGAATAAGGGAGTGAGTTTAGTTGCACTCACCAATAATTCAGCTCTATGGCAGCGGTTTGTAAATAAGCGAGTTTGGACCAGACAATCCAGTAATCAACAGCATGAGCAACGATCTGCGCAAATGGGATATGATGACATGTGTCTACCACATCAGCGAACCTGACCCCCCGATTCCGCTAATCACCTCTTACGACAAGCATATAGTCTCCTTTTTGTGGCAAGCATGAGTTGCCGAAGATCTAGTCTATTTTCCGGCTCGGTTGCTTACCTTATACAATTTAAACAATTTTATTGCGTATGATAACTTGATAACTGTGCTGTGCCACAAGCTGGTTCGATTAAGTGTAATTTTAATTCCTACATAAAATGGCGATTATATTTATGCATCAATGATAATTAATGACTTCTTTTAGTACGACAAAGGGTGTAGTGAAAACAAATAGAAATTTTAAAAATCTAAAAACAATTTACTGCATTCTTTTTCATGGTGGAAATATAGTTCTCATCTCATATGCATGTATTGATCCAAAAGAAAATTATTTTGATATTGCTTCTAACCAGTGTTTGTTAAAGACACAGATCACTAGGTGCATGGGTATCGCATCAATGTCGAGATCGAAAGAGACCAAGTTTTGATTCAATCAGGGGAGATAATCGTGTTGGTACTTAGCGCAGGTACTCGTTCGTGACGTCATAACATGGCAGCTGCCTAAAGCGAAGACACAGCAAGACGAGAGCGTAGGTCAGCGAGTAAGTGTTGCTAAGATTTATGGCAAATCGGTCAACAGGACAATTCAGCTAATTAACATACATATAGGACAACTGTTTGTGTAATATTAATTCGAGAAAGGAACTTAATTCCTGCAATAAAGACAATTTTGCCAACCCGAGGTCCTTCTCAGGTGCTCGGGGGCCCAATGTTTCTCAAGGATGCAGATGAAAGTAAAGCTTGTTTGGCTGTCTGGACCAATTATTCTGTCTACTCAGTTATAAAACATTTGTATGAACTCAGTCGTTTTGTAGAATATTCATACATTAGTCTTGGCGTGTGCATGGCCTCTGGTACCACGCCTGTAAAATATTGATAGGATTGCAAGTTTTAAAATGGGATTTTTATATGAAGGATATATCCTCTTTCGGCTTTGACCGTGTTTGGCATACGCACGTGGTCGCCTGGCAACTGGTGTCGGTTTCCATTTTGACTAACATGAAAGAGATTTGCAGGATGCGAATTTGTGAAGGGGTGATATAGAGTTGTCAGACTCAATTGAGTTAGACAAGTCCCTGAAACTACGCCAGATATCTGGGCTAAACAAAACCAGTTCTGCTTCAAGCTTGAACCTGTAGATCGTGTGTAGGCAGTGAGTGATAGCCTATCCTACACTATAGCTAACCAGTAAAGTTGAACTCCAGTCTAGTCAGTAAGCATAGTGAAGGTATTTATTATTTCTCACAAATACTCATGATTCTAAACCCTGTTGATGATGCAGATATTTCAGTTTGCCTATGTAAACTTTAAAGACTGTAGATTATAATTTACAAAGGAATAATTCATTTGTATAACAAGAATTTAAAGTGAAACAATCTTCTGGAAAATGAAAAATGTATTTTAAGTGTAATGGCAGAGTCCTTAGAACATGTGGATTACAACGTAACTAGAAATTTTGTATGTGTATTCTCAGTGGCCATCTATTCTGTATTTCTGTATTTAAATTTATTAGTTTACTTTTAATGTGTTAATATTCAACATGTCTAACATGTTGACAGATGGAAAATAACGTTGTGCCTGTTTGGCACTTATTAATGGAAGGAACCTCTTGACGACAAGATCATGTTAAAAATCTCTGTTATCTTCACCTGCTTCTTTGACATTGTATCCTAGACTCATGGTATTGACCAATCCACCTGTACTTTGTGATTATCTGATACAAATGTATCTGCCCAGATAAATATTTCTTGCATGGACTCATTCATAATTTTTGCACCATTCAAAGGTCTTTCACCAGTAGTGAATTTTTCTTTATTTTGTAATGGAAAATGCATATGTCTGCACAGCTAGATCTGACTTGGAGTATTGATCAAAATGAAAAATGTCATTATTTCCATATATGAGACCAGTTCGTCAAGAAGTTTCTAGCTTTTTCAATAGTGTTGACACCCTATTATATATAAGTCACCCTAATTGCAGCATAATATTATGATATATAGGTCTTATTAGCAAAGCAACAGCATATATAATATATTGTATTGGGAGGTTCATGCAGCTCTAAATGTTATAAAAAGTGCATGCAATGTTACCATTACAAAGCCCATAAGTGTTACCATTACAAAGCCCATAAGTGTTACCATCACAAAACCCATAAGTGTTACCATTACAAAGCTTCATCATGAATAGTTTAAATTTAAGATTAAGAATTATAAAAAGTCAAGAGATCCTTGTCATGTTCAATGTGAAAACATTATGGAGGTCTCCAGATTCAGTACAATAGGACAAGACCTCAGTAATCCAAGGATCATAGTTTAATTTTGAAAACAACACAACATACTGTTCTACTGGTGAATTACTCCTGCTAACACATGCGGTTCCTCACACATCCTGCCTCCCTAGTGCACTGCCTGTCATCAGTGTGCAACACTAAGATGGGGGAAAGCAAGTGGGCTATATTTAGCCGTCTGCTACAGTAGAGGAGGGGAGAAGCGCTCACTGTGCAGATAGAAGGGCCTTGTGTAGAGTGGGATTACCCTATGTGGAATGGCTGTAGTCCCTTGAACCACAGTGGAATGACTGAAAGTGTGACAGTTGTACAGATGCTTGTAGTACAGATGGGCTGCATTCAGAGAATGTAGCAGACAGCAGATCTCATGGGGCCTGTGCTTGCTACATCTTTGTGGGGTGTTTCTGGCTGTGCCAAATTTGTAAGACATTCTTGTATGTTCTTTTTGCATGGCTTTTTGCAAGCAGTAAATGACACCGTAGATCGAGGGTCTTGTGTGATATACTGATATCTGCAAGTCCAGTCAACATTGGTACGCTGCCTTTATGTTTCCATGACTGGAAGGAGATATACAATTTTTCGGTGCTGTATTGTAAGTTTGTGTTTTCAGTTGTGCTGTTTCTTTCTGGAGATTATTGTTCTCATCTTGGAAATTACTGTTCAGTAATGCACATGTTCGGCACGGTACCTTTGTGCCACATTTAGTCAGCATGCTGCAGGTGTAAACTTTTCGTGGCTGTTTTGTGTTTTCAGTTGTGCTGTTTCTTTTTGGAGATTTCTGACCTCATTTTGGAAACAACTGTTTTCATCCATCAGCCCATCTTGCAGTACTATTTTGTCACATTGAGTGGGCATACTGTTAGTGTTTCGTGGAACAGGTTGGCAGCAAATGCAGGGAAAGAATGTGATGAGTGTGTGTGTCATCTAAGAACTATGTGTTGAAAGGAGTGTTTAAATGGATTATCCCATGGAATTAGATTGTGTCCAAGATCCTGGTTTTATCCAAGATTTGAAACTAAGTGCCTTTGGCAGGCAAACTGCTCAAACAATTGTCATTCAAAGTTTGATTTTCTTAATAATGTATAAGATCTTAATTTCCTCAGTGCACACTGGTGTGTTAACACTGTATGCAGTGCAGGGAAGTTTGACTAAACATTGATTAATCGTCTTCCTTTTTGCACCTGTTATTAGAGAAACACAGTTCACCCTGACTAAGTCATTGTATTCTTTATAACTCTTAACAAGGTGAAGAGGGAAGTTTTGTCATCCCAGTTATAAATTCTTGACAGGCATTTCATTTTCTGAGGATTGTAGACCAGCTGTGACTATAATGATCCTCTCAAGTGGTCGAAAATAATTTCCAGTTACTATGAATAGGTGGCTTGTAACAGTTGTACAGGTATAAAGTATGGAATCTCTTAAACAGGTCCTTCATGTTAGAATCACACTTTGCTCTTTGCCCATGACATGTTTATGAATTATATAAAATACAAATCAACAGTCTTGACGGGATCACTCCTTTTTTGTTTGTTTCCACAGCCGAAATGTTTGATCATATCCTGGATATTACAGATGTGACTTGTTTGAAAAAGAATTTTTATGGGAGGAAGTCAAAATGGGTACAAGTCAAAATGGTTGGAGACTCAAGTAAAAAATGCTGCATCAATAGTTGTGTTTCTGTTAACATTCATTTCCATTCATGTATTCCTTTGTGTGGCTGGAATAAAACTTAGTTGGAGTTACACAATAAACAATCTATTTGTGTAGACACCGTTCAGGTGCCTGTCACTAGTGTCAGTAGTTTTATCGTTTAGTAGCATGGTCGGTTGTCTTAGCAGTATACACAGTAATACAGGTGATTGTATGTCAGGTAAGTGATCACTGAGGAAGTTTTCTATTTTGATAACGGTGCAGCGGTGCCAGACTGAAATTACTTTCTGTGCTCTCGTGGACGTTTGACTGGACCAAGTTGATTTACACTTTTGGGGCCTGACAGCAATATTCACAAGTCGTTTGGTTTAAAATAGATTGGTGGTAGGGTGGGCAGGTAGGATACTTTTTTGTTTTTCTTTAAAATTTGAAATTCTTCTTGTTCTTTGTGGAGGATGTATATCTAGTGCTTATATAGAGAAATGGTGTTGATTTTTATTTTTTGTCATATTCATGATATGATTAATACTAAAATTCTAATATTACAGTTAATGTAGGTATAGCATGTCTGTTGATGTGACTGTCATCTTTTGTGCTCTTTTGCAGATATTAATCGGAACATTTGGACGTCTACACGCTTTTCAATTTGTCGTTTTCTTTGATCACAATGTTGAAGATATCTTTGCATTAAACACTCATTTTAATATGTTTAACGTGCTTGAAGAATTTAAGATTAGGGTTTACAAGAGATGCCAATGAAGATCACAGAAAATATGCTTACCATTTTCATTTTTTGTGTGATTTTACTTTGCCTCCAAGTCTATGTAAGGAACTCTGGGGTGTCTTCAGGTCACATCCTACTGACCTGGGTGCCATTGTATCTTACAGTTGTAGCACGAAGGTGATCGCAACTCCAAGACCTTAACATTGACTCATGACTGTCGTATCATTTTGGTTACCATGTACAAGGGTGCCCTGTTGTAACCTTTATTGCAAAGTTTAACAGCTTTTATAACTTTAAGAACATGTTGTCAAATTGTAGTTGTCATGAGAAGGCCCCTTTAGTCTCAGACACAGTTCTTGATTAGAAGGATCGTTAAGCTGGAATTAAAGCAGGCAAGCACGTATGTTCAGACTGTTGTGTTTTACATGTTTAAATGTTACCATGCACCAGTGGCTTAAAGTATTTTCATTTCTTATTGACTTATGTTCAAAATTACTTTCCTTATGTTTACTGATTATGGATCAATATTTACTTTATTGATTTAATTTACAAGTGTCAGTGTCTCTGGTCAATATCAGTAGCCACCTGTCCTTGAGATTACATGTATACCATTTGTAGACATGTCTTTTGGGGGTTAAAAGTGATACAAACTTTCAGGAAGGTATGTATTTTGCATCAAAGAATGTTGTCTGTCTCACAGTCTCCTGAATCACATTATTTTCTCGGTTATCAAACCTGCCCCACAATGCTAAAGCCCTAACTGAAACAAGTCTTTCCATTCTCTCTGAATCTCCCACTTCAACATGGCTCCTAATGTAAACAGGATGTTTTTGTTACTGTAAAAGTTATATATATATTCAGAGACTAATCATTAGTCTAGGAAGAATATGGCATAGATGCAGATACGGGGATTATGTAAACAGGCCATCATACAAGGAAGGGCAATTTGATCCCTGTGATGCAATGTTGTTCATTTGATGATGAAAGCTGAGAGATTTCATTGTGGACTAATGGCCTCTGTTGTCAGCAGGGGGTGATGTGTCTATATATAGTGATTGGATCAGTGGGGATCATATTGACTTACTGACCAGATGGGGAATGTTGGATGTCATACTTTTTGACAGTACAAGTGTGATTGTGTTTGTCGGAAAAATATTAGTATCTCAGTGATTTGCAACTTGTGTTTAAGGGGCAGTGGTAAGTACAAGTGATAGTTTCGTATATATGTGCTTGTTTGCATTTTGTCTGCAAATACTTAAGAATTAAAATTTTAATTGTGTTAAGCAGTGTTTATTGTATGAACTGTTGATTTGGAAGCTTATTTTTAAGCTTTCTATAACCATGGCATCACATTAAGAGATAACATTGTCTATGTGTTGTACTTATGATTGATGTTAACGTGGTAGCATTGGTTCTGCTATATAGAGTGGACAGCATTAGTGTGCAAATAGCATGTACAAGAGAGCCGTAAGTCACGTTACCATGGCTGCAGCTGTGACTACTGAAATTCTCTCAATAAATTGGATTTAAGATAAGTAAGCTTCACACTCTGAATTACAGCAGTTCCTTCAAATTCTCTGCATTATTTCTATGTCCACAGGGGCGGTGGGGTAGCCATGTGGTTAGAGTGTTTGCTCATGATGCCAAAGACATGGGTTTGATTCCCCACATGGGTGCAATGTGTAAAGCCCGTTTCTGCAGTCCCCACTGTGTTGTCGCTGGAATATTGCTAAAAGTGGCATGAAACTAAACTCACTAACGTCTGTGGCCATAGATGTGACTGTAGAGGTACATGTAATTCTGTTAATTATTCTGACTTTGGGAAACCAGGTGACAGCAGTGTTGTTTTAAGGTTCATAATGAGCTTGATGACATTTGTTGCTGTACATCGGGTCAGTGTACCAGACACTGAAAGTTCATGTGAGGGTCACGGTGACCTGGCAATATGGAACATTGCCATAAGAACGGCTGATATGAAAACATCAGATTTGTGATTATGAATACTGGTTAGATCTCATAGGTTTTTAAAATTAAGCTTGAAACTCAAGGGTCCTTTTCATAAACCATTTGTTGAAAGGACCAGTAAAACTTATCTTGATTTGACATGTTAGAGAGGAAGAGATATTAGGATCCCTAGATTAAAACTTAGTCTCTGAATAAGTAAATTTTTGATAGAAACAAATAATTCCTTTTAAATTGAAAATGAGCCCCTGTGAGATGGGAGATTCTGAACCTCGGGAAATCTAGACTTGCTTCTTTTAAGGCTTTGTAGAAAGGTCTAGGCAGAAGGGACTGGGGCAGACTAGGATCTGTAAAACAACTCCTAGTTTGAATGTCTACTTGCTCAGCATTTGGTAGGGATAACCTGTTGTCATTCTGTTTAAATACACACTTGATATATTACCGGTATCAAAACAATTTTTTGGGTGTTTGTTATGGACAGATAAATATATCTCTTGCACAAGCAGGAGATCCATGTGGGAATTGGTCCTCATCATTCCATGCTTGGATTGGATGCTGGTAACTAGGTTTACATGTCGTCATATCCCACATGCTGATAGTCACTGTTGTTAATCACTGGATTGTCTGATCCAGACCTGAATTTTAACAGGCCATTGCCACATAGCTGGAATATTGCAGCGTGCAGCATTAATCAATGAACCCAAAAATATTTTGCTGTTTTTATGTATAACAAACTAATAAACAATCAGTTGTGTCAGGATTGATGACTATCTTTCCATAAACTGTTAACCCATTTTGTAAGCAGGTTGCAGAGTCAGACGAACTTAGCCAGGAAACCATGGATACTGCCGTAGAACAACCAGTTCAGGAGCAGCCATCTTCAACAACGCCATCTGTTGAGGCTGACATTGAGCAAAGGGAGGTGACTCCGGTGGTGTCAGACAAGGAAGAAGTGGCTGTTCCAGACAGCACGTCAGAGACCAAATTAGAAGAAGACTTGGATACAAATGGAGATATCAGCGATGATGGATTGAACGGAGATATGGAAGACCTTTCGCTTAACAGAGAATCAGAATCTCCAGGTATTTAATGAGTAGAAATACATGTGGTAAGATGAAATGGGGTGTAATTTCGCCTTCCAGACTAGCGACGTGCATGCATATAAGTATTTGTGTGCATCTGCTTCAACTAGTCCAGACAAGGTCTATTTTATACTGCTTGTTCTTGGAGATACCATGCAGCAGTCATAACAGGTGACTACTGGGGTTGTGTGGTCAGGCTTGCTAATTTGGTTGACATGTGTTAGTGTATCCCTATTACATGGATTGATGATCGTGCTGCTGATCACTGGATTGTCTTGTCCAGACTCTATCATTTTCAAACCAGTGCCATATAGCTGGAATATTGCCCAGTGTAACATTAAAAAACGACCAACAATATATGCAGAAGGTTAAATTAAACTGGATACCCATTGCCAATACAATAGATTGATTCCATGATGACCTAGACTTGTCACTTTAATGTTATCATGGTTATGTTAATTGCAAGTGCCTTCTATGTAAGTTCTTTTGGTATAACACAACTGGAATTGAAATACTGACTTTACACTTTTTTGACAAAACTACAAGAGCAGTCAACCACTTCACCCTCTATGGTGTTTTTTTCTTACACCCACATTATAACATCTATTTGTCTTTTGCCATAGAAACCACCCCAGCAGTCGTTGACTCCACACAAGATACAAAGGCAGACAAGTCCAAGTCGCAGAACAGCAAGGTTTCCTCGACAACGGTTGCCAAGGGTGACAGTAAGTCTGACTCCTCCTCCTCCAAACCATCTGGCAAAAGCAAGAAGAAAGAGGACAAGAGTATAGGTAAAGATAATTGGGGACAGTATAGACAATGCCTCCCTGGTCCGTTACAGAGGTAACGTTGTCTGTTACATCGTCATGTTACAGGCATTACTGATTACACACTGTTACCATAGTTACTGATTCCCCTTACTTGAATAGATGTACTCACTGCATCACCAAGATATCATTCAAACCCATAACAGCTGAGTTTCACAATCTTGTGTGCAGTCTGAAATGACATTCAGTGGTCATCTATTTGTTATGTCATGCATAGCATTATTTTCGCTATGTGACAGAAAGCTGTAGCGAGTGAACGAGTGAATGAGTATGATGTTGTGCCGCTTTTAGCAATATCATGGCAGTGTGCCCCGGAAGTATGCTTCACACAGTGTTCTCATGTGGATATTTGAACCCAGGTCCTCAGCATCATGAGCCAATGCTCCAGTAGGTTCCCCTAAGTCCCAGAGAGTAGTAAGTGGAAACGACTACCAGTAAATCTGATAAGCAGTTATATCAGTTGTGATGGTTATGGTATGTCAGTGATCATGTAACTCCTGTTTACTTTGGATTCTACTTTCCCCAGGGAGCTGAGAATGAACTTCATGCACACATGATCTACTGACCTGGGTGATCTGTTATGTTATAGTTATTCTGCTATTGTTATTGTTTAAAATTTCTGACAACTGGCAAGAATGGTCGAGGACTTAAGGGGTGGTGTGTATTCTAGTGGTGAAGACCCGAGTTTGATTCTCCACTTGGGTAAAATGTGTGAAGGCCATATCTGGTGTCCCATGCTGTGATATTTATTGCTGGTATATTGCTAGAAGCGATGTAAAACTAACTCTCATTCATTCTAAGACTGCAGCCATTCTACCCTTAATGTTTCTACTGATCAAGTGGTGGTGTGGCTGCCTAGTGGCGAAAGATGTCGAACATTAAAGTTCCTGGTTAGATCCTCCAGATGGGTGTAATGTGTGAAGCCCATTTCTGGTGTCCTACACCATCATATTAATCAAATGTTGTTGAGAATGGCGTCACTCCACACATATTTGCACTAGCTTTATATGTTAGATGTTAAACACCACAATCTGCAATATTCCAAATATCTGATGGAGATCTGAAGATAATATAGTCTTGATTAAGCATTCGTGAGACTAGTACAATTATTTCTAAGTAGAAAGGTAGGCTGTCCTAGATATTTAAGAGTTGTTTTATCAACAGGGACTTAAACTAGTTTTCTGTAACATGTGAGGCCAATGTTGTTATGTCCTATGAGTTAGTATTAATAGAATTAAATAAGTTTGCAGAAATGGTGCTGTTATGTTGTCATGGTTAACTGTTCTTCCTGTTGAGATGGATGTTTGTTCTCCCTAGAACATATCCTGCGAGCTCTCAACAGCCTACACACAACAGAGGAGAAGTTGGCAGCGCTATGTAAAAAATATGCTGATCTACATGAAGAGCATCGAGTCCTGCAGGCATCCTTCAAGCAGGCACAGAGGAAGATGGTTGTGGTACGTTGGTTGTGTGTAGGGTTGAGAGAGGTTCAGTGTATGGGTTGGGGAAGGGTTTGTAAGGTATTCATTGGGGTAGGGTGTGGGGGTAAGGCAGGTTCTGTGTATAGGGTAGGGAAGGATTTTGGGGTAAGGCAGGTTATGTGTATGTGATGAGGATGAGGCAGGTTCTGTGTATGTGATGGAGCAGTCTAAGTAAACTTTTCCTCAGTACTTTTCGTTACACTCCACTGCTGGGTCTAACAAAATCTTACAGGAGGTAACCTTTGAGATTGACCAATCAGAACACAGCTTACCAAATCGCGAAAGTGCACATTCGCACATACCTTTTGAAATTTTTATCTCGAAAAGGTTAATACCCAAACAATTCTGAAAGCTATTTATCCTACGCTTGCTTCTGGGTGATGCACACAGCGAACGTACAACCATAACAACAGTGAGTAAATAGTCGCTGAGTAGGGTCAGCGTGTTGGATGGGATTCATAACAAAATCCTGAATGCTCCTACAGAAAAATTCTGAAACATGAATATGAATTGATGAGGGTTTTTTTAGAAGTAGTAATACCTGTCACTGCATTGAAAAACTGTTTGTATACAGACTGTTCGGGAGAAGGACCAACTTCAATCGGAGCATACCAAGGCTGTAATGGCTAAGTCCAAGCTGGAGAGTTTGTGTCGTGAGCTTCAGAAGCACAACAGGGTCATCAAGGTGAGGACCAGTAAAACCTGTAGGCTCATTTGGGGTATGAAAACTGAAAGCATGAAGACAAAATCAACAGGTCAGTTGGAATTGTGGGTAGACTCCCAGCAAACTTTTAAGAGGAAAAGGAAACAGATTGTGTGGTCGAGCTCGGTGATTGGTTGATTACATGGCCAGTAAGCGTATGGATACTCATAATATCAATCACTAGATTGTCTGGTCAAGACGCTATTTTTTACAGACCGCTGTCGTATATCTTGCTAGGTGTAATGTCAGAAACACTTGCAATGAAACAAACCTGGTTTTAACTGAAGAATTCTCTTTACTGGCCTAGCTGCAGTTAGCCTGGTAAACCAATCAAAAAGAATTTTGTTGAAGCCAGCAATATTGCTAGAAAGGGGTGTAAACCCATACTTTTTCCTTCTAATGATTTGTAAATCTAACTTGTCCTTATGGTCCCTATTATACTGGATCCAATCATCTCTTTGTACTTCAGGAGGAGAGTCTAACTCGGGCTAGAGAAGAGGATGAGAAAAGGAAGGAAATCTCAAATAAGTTTCAGGTAAACTAAGCCCCACTACACATGGCCTTCAAAGTCTACAAGCACAGTTAATATTGCACATCATGCTGAGTCAATTCCCCAAAGCGTAAAACCCTTTCCTGGTTCATTCTCTTTCTTACAAATGATTGTTGCTTCTGGATGTAGTTAATCTTTCTAAGGATGACAGAAAAAAAATTGATGTATTATGAAGGAATTGGGTGTTTTTATGAATATATTCTTTTTATGAATATATTCATTTGAATCGAATGACTTATCAAATATCAAATGACACACATCACAAATATATTTATTTGTTTTCAGCAAACAATTAGCGAGATCCAGAGTCAGATGACCGACAATCACGAACGCAACATCAAACTCCGAGAAGACAATACAGAACTGGCAGGGAAACTGAAGAAATTTGTAGAGCAATACGAACTACGGGAACAGGTACAGCCATTAATATTAGTGACGTTTTCACCAAGTGGAATAACTCTTACATGTTCTCAGCTATGCCCACTTACTTGGTCATTGTAAATGCATGAATTCATGAACTTGGCAGGTCACTTGTTAGATTACATTAATGTGACACATTGAGTGACATATGGCAATGTATCACTTGCTCTGAATGTGTGCCTGTGTTGTTCTGCAGCAAGTGGAGAAAATTGTGCAGCACAGAGAGCTGGAAAAACAGCTCGGGGAAGCCAAGCTGGCACAGGCCAACGCCATGTTAAAGGAACAGGAGGAGAGGTCCACAAAGGAGAGGGAGTTTGTAAGTCTTTGTGCACAGTTACCTCCCTCAGACATGCCAGAATTCTATGATCGTTTGTTCAAGTTCAAGATTTACGTTGAATATTATCCTTAGTTCCTTATTGGAACACTTGTAGGTTTCAGCAAAGTGTTAAACATCCAAGTCTTGCATTTCTAAGTATTTCTCTTCCTAGAATTGCATCCCTTAACTGTGACAAGGTCTTGTTTGGGTTTAAATGCAAATTGTTTCTTGAACATGATCATCTTTCTGTCATCATTTTGTGGATATGGCTGAAGTTGTAAATCATCTCCATCACTTGTCAGCTCACATTAACATATGGTACATATGGAGCCCAGTTCTTGTGTCCCCTGCAGAGATATTGCTGGAATATTGTTAAAAACCAGTATAAATCCAAACCTACTTACCTATCAGTTGGTCGATCTTTTGGTCCATGTAAAACAGCAGCATGGTATCTCAGTAGACGAAAACCGTAAAACTGACTAAAGGTGCAGTCTCACAGTTTGGCAGCATGTAGCATGCAACACAGTTGCAACGTGAGAACACCAAAGTGGTAATGATTTGAAATCGCATACAAGTAGCCATAGCTCAGGTGCAAGATTTAGGATTTATCCTTATTCCTACTACAAGTCACAAGCTCTCAACCACTCAAATTGCTTCGATCTCTGTCCACCTCACAGTGACATGTCCGACACACGACTGAAAGAAATGTCCAAATCTGACGTGTGTATGAAGAAAATTATTCAGTGACCTTGGATGTTCCTTTCCAAGCGATTGTTCCGCATAAGAATCCAGTTGCAGACCCACACCGATTTTGCCGTTTTCTTCTTCTGTTTTAGTAACTAAGATATGTTTATCGACATTAAGACTAGCATTTCTTCTTCATTCGAGAAATCCATGTCGCATAGTAATCTGTTAGAATCTTGCAAGATACAAGTTGTATGAAAAGCACACAAATAACAAAGTTGTTTCAATCTTTGTTGTTACTAGAAGTCATTGCTAGAACTGCTTTTAATTCGTGAGTGAAACTTTTCAACAATGATACAGGAATAGGTTTTCAAAACGTAACAGTCAAGAAAAAATAAGAACGATATGCTGACAGCAGAGTGTTCAACTCAGAGTGATGTCCCTTTTGTGTATGTTGACTTAAAAAGATCGCCCTAACCGGAACAGTAATAATATGTAGACTGACATTAACACTAGCACTTCTTCACTCAAGACCCATGAAGATCTGGGGTAGAATAGATCTTCAGCAATCCATACTTGCCACAAAAGGCAACTATGCTTCTCATAAGAGGCGACTAACGGGATGGGTGGTCAGGTTTGGTGGACACATGTCATCGGTTCCCATTTGGACAGATTGATGCTCATGCTGTTGATCACTGGATTCAGTGATCCAGACTCAGTAATTTACAGACCGCCACCATATAGCTGAAATGAGTCTATGTTGAGAGATACAAGTTGCATGTGGCTTAAAAAGTATTCAGATAGTTATGATCTTTGTTGCTATTTTGCTACAGGTTGTTCCTACAAGCACCATGAGAACACACCTTTAGTACCAACCGTTCAACACAAACTTCAATATCACTTAGTACAATGCTGAATGCAGCATTAAACCTCATCACATTGCCTATGATTTCTGTCATATGTGAGAAAAGTATTTGAATATATTTGAACATAACTCGTTCCATGTGATACTATCACTACGAGATTACTTTCAGTACCACTGGACAGAGAAGCAGTCTGTGTTTTAGTAGTGTTGTCTCACTGAGGGTTTTCTGTGTTGCAGCTCCTGCTACAGACAGCAGAGGCCCAGAAGAAGGCTCATGTTCTTGAAACACAGGTAAGCATTGCTTAATTGTTTTAGAGACTCTTGAAGATCTGGGTTAGAATTTGTCTTCAGCAACCCAACCCAGTTATATGAGCTGACGGATGGGATTGGGTGTTTAGCCTTGCTGTCTTTGTTGACACGTGTCATCAATATCCCATTTGCATGGACTGATGTTGATCACTGGATTGTCTACTCCTACCTGGATTATTTACAGAGCACTGTCATATAGCTGGAATATTGCGGAGTGCGGCACTAAACAATAAACAAAACACACAAAAAAATGTTTTAGAAAACAGCTTTGCATTGTTTTCAGATGAAAATGCTTTGAAGTCATTACTCTTCCTCTGTATAATTGTAAAATGTCAAACATAACAATGGTACCCAGTTTTTAACCATCTTAATTTGTCCAAGTATCTTTGTATATATACTGAACATCATTGAAAACGCACCACCCCTAAAATTGTGGATTTCTAAGAGCAGAAGTGAGCAATCTATGTAAATTTTACATATTTGTGTAGACCAATGTTTGATAAAGAAAAGAAGCAAAAAACAATCAAGCAAAACAGTGAAGATTTAATGCAGCTGACAATGAAATAAAGATGGGGTCAAAATGGAAAGTCAGTAGCGTGTATGACCCCCGTTAGCAGCAACACAAGCTGTGCAACATCTCCTCATTGAACGGACTAGTCTCTGAATAAAGTCCTGAGGCACTGCATTCCACTCTTGCTGCAAGGCATTGTCGAGTTCCCCAAGGTTGTTGATCTGCGGACGACGTGCGAGGCGTTGGCCGATGTAATCCCACAAGTGTTCGATGGGTGACAAATCTGGTGACAATGCAGGCCAATGAAGTAGAGGAATGTTGTTGTTAGCCAGATACTGTATCGAAACACGTGCAGTGTGGGCTCGTGCATTGTCATGTTGAAATGTGTGCAGATCTTGATGCTGGTGAAAGAAGGGAACGACGTTGTTCTGAAGAATGTTGTCACGGTAGTAAACGGCATTCACTCTGCCACGACAAACAATCAGAGCGGTTCTGTGGTGATAACTTATCCCTCCCCACACCATAATGCTGCCTCCACCCCACCGATCGGTTTGCACAACACAATCCTGATGATAACGTTCACCCCGTCGACGCCATACCCGTAGACGCCCGTCAGCACTTCGCAAGTGAAAACGCGACTCGTCGGAGAACACCACACCATGCCAACGTCGTAACAACCACACACGATGCTGTTCAGCCCATTGTCGGCGTTCACGGCGATGCCTGTCAGTCAGGATGGGTCCAACGTAAGGGCGTCGACAACGTAACCCTGCCGCACGGAGACGGCGTCGAACGTGGAAGCGCTGATCAAACCACGTCGACCCTGGACAGCGTTGGCGGTTCTGGCAGCGGGCAAGGTTCGATCCCGAATATGGCGCCGTACAATGTCTCGATCTTGACGAGGGGTGGTAACACGTGCCTGACCTGGGCGTTGCCGGTCCCTGCTGGTTCCTGTTTGTTGGTATCTGTTAGCAAGCCTCAGAATGGTCGAATGATGACACCCAAATCGTCGTGCAATGTTTCTGCTTGAAGCGCCAACCTGCAACATACCCAAGGCCTGTTCTCGTTCCTCTGGTGACAATCTTGGCATGGCGAAAAAACTTTACTTACGAAAGTACTGCGAAAATGAGAACGGTTTTGTGCCGAAGGTCATTTATACCCCTGAACAGTATGCTTTCTGCATGCAATTTGTGCCCTTCGTGTCTGATGTGCATGAATTTTGTTGTTTTCATGTGATGTGTTCGATGATGTGTTCGAACGATCCGTTTTTTACTGTAGAGCGTTATTTACGATCTAGTGTGTTATCAAAATTCCCACCATTAATTTTCCATTTCCAAAAGATTCTATTGCCTTATTTCAAAATTTACAGGTGGTGCGTTTTCAATGATGTTCAGTATATTATGATGAAAATTATGTATGTGGCATTGTTTCCTCAGCCCTGCTAAAAAGATCTGTTTTAGAGCTTGTCATCCCAAATTAATTATTTTTCCTCCATTGTTACCATATAAGTTCGTGACAGGACCCCGTTCCCGTTCCCAGCAGGTGACTGAATGTCTGTCAACACTGACAGACCGTGCAACGCACCAGCTACCTTTGTACAGCAATCTGGCTTAGGGTTGATTTGTATGTTTAAGTATCATTCATGAACATACTAAAGAAAACAAAGGCACTAAAGCAGGCATCCCCCATTAATCCAGTTCATTTCGATGCACTGTTGTCAGAGATTCCAAATTGAGCATCCCTGTTGTCGTCATCGGTATCAAACTCAGGTGACTTAAATTGCTAAAAACTGGGTGCCAAAAGTTGATGTACTTATGCAATTAAGTATCCAAAGAATGTTATATAAGGTTCCAGAAGAGAAATGAAAATCTTGTTACACTCCACTACGAAGTCTTACAAAACCTTATGGGAGGTCACGTCAGGTAACCTTTAAAATTTGGCCTATCAGAACACAGCTTTCCAAATCGCACAAATAGTGAATAACACTGAGACTAAGTTTACCTAGACTGAGCCTATTTCTTGGCTAATTGTGTCTGTGGATAATACCTTACACATCATTAACCATGGTTACAAACCATGTTATACATTTGTTAGATTCTGATCAAGTGAGGGGCGGAAGGGTAGATTTGTGATTAAAATGTCTGCTTGTCATGCTAAAAACATCATAAAGCCATACTCACTTGCTCACTCACTCTGACCAGTTATGATTATATTGCCAACCCTTTAATTGTTTTATGATTATTTGTTCCAGTTAACAATGTACAAGGAGAGGTATGAGGAGTTTCAGAGTACGATCAACAGAAGCAATGAAATGTTCCAGAAATTTAAGACAGAGATGGACAAAGTAAGTTGTAATCTTTTCACATAGATCTGCTCCTCTGAGACATTGTGGTGCATTATGACATTGACCTACTTTTACTATTATTTATTACTGAATATAGATGTATTGGCAGAAAAGTGACTATGAGAAATTTTCTTCAGCATTTCTATTTTTTAAAAAATACTAAAATATCCTTTAAAAAATTCCCATATTCAACTGAATAAGAAACTTTTGCATACAGAGTGGTAAAAGGCTTACGTCATTGAGATATTCTCTTGCCATGCATCATTGTCCTGTATGCTATCCTATTTTCAGATGGGTAAACGGATCAGGAAGCTGGAGAAAGAAGGTGCTCAGTGGAAAGCCAAGTGGGAAAGCAGTAACAGGGCACTGATAGGCATGGCAGAGGAGGTAAGCAGTTGGGGTTGTTTCCCTTTCCTCTTTTTTCCGTAACTTGGAAGAGGGGACCATGTATTCAGCGTGTATTCGTATCCATCCGTACATACATATGTACATATGTTTCTTGTTAATGTGATATCTCATGAACTGTTACACCCAGTGTCTTCATTGCCTACATTGGGGCATTGCACAGACATGAGTTGAATTTGTTAACCTTGACCTCATTTTCAAGGTCACCCTGACTCACTGACTGCTTTCAAACTCTTGTTAATATATCTGATGAACTGTTGTACCCAGTATCTTCAAATTTGGTGGGAGCCTCCATTGGGTGATTATACAGACACCAATCAATTTTGTTGACCTTGACCTTATTTTCAAGGTCATGATGACTCCTTTTGACTGCTTTTCAAACTCTTGTTAACGGAATATCTCATGATCTGTTGTACCTAATGTCTTAAAATTCGGTAACATCCCACATCTCGGGATTTCACAGATACTAGTCAGTGTTGTTGACCTTGACCTTATTTTCAAGGTCACATGACGCTTTGACCACCGTTCAAACTCTTGCGAACGCAGCATGTGATGATCTGTTGGACCGAAAGTCTTCAAATTTGGTGACAGCCTATGTTAGGCAGGGGAATTAGGCAGTCACCAGTCGATATGGGTGACCCTTGATCTCATTTTCAATATGACCACAACACTTTGTCCACTTTTTGAACTTATGTTAACGCAATATTCCATTAAACATTGCAACCAATATATTGGGTGATTATCCAGACTCCAGTCACTTCACACATCTTGTGTGTGAGCAAAAAGTAAAAAGTAGTGAATATGTTTTAAGTATTTCATTCTTCTGTAGTGGCGGCGAACATTGCCATGTTAGTGGGAAACACTTGTCTGATATAAGATATGTTATGATAATCTTAGTCAGACTGCCAGTGATGAAACCATCAAAAGCAACCTCAGTTATTATGTATTTTTCCATTTTGATAAGCACAGTGCTAGATTTGCCTCTGTACTTTCCTATTGTCTCCTTATTTGTCTCTCCGTAGCCTTGGTAAAAATTTCTTGATTCTGATTTATTTGGAAGGCTAGTTCTATCTCTCTCAATTTTGTATAGGAATCATTTTGATGCTTATATATCAGTAGTGCAAATTTATCCAGGGTGTTTATCGGGACTGAGGAGACATGATTCCCTGGATTATCGAGGATGAGGTTTCTTCAGTTCTCATGGTCCCTACTGTGGTGATCTACCTTCAGTTCTCAGCAATTTATATCCTGTTTTTACATTGTCTTGTCTTGTATGGTTAAAATGTTTTAAAAATTCATTACTAGTTTCAAAATATATATGTGATAGTCTAGTTGCTTTACTGTCCTCCGTTGGGCGGTGGGGTAGCATAGTGGTTAAGACGTTCGCTCGTGGCACCGAAGACCTGGGTTCAATTCCCCACATGGGTACAATGTATTAAGTCCATTTTCTGGTGTCACTTAACTCACTCACTCACTACTGTCCTTCGTTGACAGGATTTTATGCTTTATTATAATTATTATTGATCTGTAACTTGATATAGGCACAATATGGCTAAAATACTGCTGTTGTGATTTAAGATCTCATCTCACTCAAGTTGTGAATGTCAGGGGTAGAATAGGAATCAGCAACCCATGCTTGCCATAAAAGACGACTATGCTTGTCAGAAGAGGCGACTAACAGGAACGGTTGGTCAGGCTCGCTGACTTGGTTGACATGTCATTGGTTCCCAATTGCGCAGATCAGTGCTCATGTTGTTGATCACTGGATTGTCTGGTCCACTCTCGATTATGTACAGACCGCCGCCATATAGCTGGAATATTGCTGAGTGCAGCGTAAAACTAAACTCACTCACTCATTCACTTTGGTTCTCTAATGTTGCTTGCTTTTGTGTGATGGCGATAGTTTGTTTCAGTTATGTGTTCTTATAATATTGGTTAAAACGGAAAACAAACGTGTTAAGAGTTACAGTTGTTTTTTATTTGTTGAGTAAATATTTACTGAGTGAAAATGTTTACTTTTTAAACCTTGTTTAGTCCAAGTTGACAGATCTCTGTATATAGTAATGGCCCTGATGGGATCTGCATCACCTGGTACATGTAAGGGGGATAACCTACCGGGTGAAGCATCTGCATGCCAAGCTGAAGACTTAGGCTAGATTCTCCACATGAGTACTATGTGTGAAGCCCATTTCTGGCGTCCCCTGCTGTGACATTGCTGGAATATTGCTAAAAGCGGTGTAACACCATATTCACTCAATCATTCACCCACTACAGCTCTCTGTCACATGGCGGGAATAATGCTACGAGTGACATAACAAATGAATGGAGGCGTAAAACTACACTCACTCACTTCCTCAAATGCTGCATTACAACAACTATCTGCTGCCTGGTTTTATTCACATTTACAGTTTGATCAGTGAAATGATGTTTATTTCAGAAAACTAAATATGACAAGGAGAAGGGCGTGTTATTAACAAAAGTAAGCAAGCTTGAATCATTATGCCGAGCGCTGCAGAGTGAGCTCCATGGAAAGAAATCCACATTATCAGCTGCAGATGGTGAGTGCCATAGTGATGCAGCTCATGTGCTTTAATCCTGTCAATGGAAGAATTAATGACATATAAAAAATTGAGACAATCCCCAGCATAATATTTTATTCATGTGTTGATGTTGTGAATGTATTTTTATTGTCATACACTGTAATTGCTGTTTTCTGGGGGGTTGAGGGGATAGGGGTAGACATGTGGTTGAAGTGTTTACTTGTCAAGGTGAAGAATAGATTCAATTCCCCACATGCGTACAATGTGTGAAACCCTTCATTTCTGGTGTCCTCTGCCAAATTATTTGTGGAATATTGCCAAAAGTGGCATAAAATTACAATTATTCACCACTTCCCCTATCATTATCATGCTCAATCATGCCTTTAATCATGTACTGATGTTAGGAATAAATTTTGATTGTCATGCACTGTAATTATTTTTTTATGTTTTAGTAGACCTACAACAGGCAAGTGATGATAAGGGTGAGCCCACAGCAACCCCACCCAACACGCCTGAAACTACATCCAGAAACAGTCCAGTTAAAGATGAAGAGGCACCTTCAGAGTCAGGGGAGGCAACTCCGCCAGTTCCACCTCCATCCAGCTCCACAGCCGAACAACAGTCCACAACGTCCAAACCATCAGAACAAAATCCCCAAGAAGTGAAAACAGCACCGGAGGCAGTTTCAGAAAGTACTTCAAATGAGAAGGCAGTCAGCATGGTTACAGAAAATTCTTTAAATAAGGAAGAAGTTTCAGAAAATTCTTCTGAAACAGTATCACAAGAAGCTTCAAAGCAGGAGGTGATTACAGCAGAAGCTTCAAAACAAGAAGCTGTCACAGAAGATCCCTCAAAACAAGGAGATGGCTCAGGAAGCACTGTTGAGGAATATGACATCACTTCGGTGGATTAATGCTGCTAGACTTGTGTTATTTTGCAATTTTCTTCTCTGTAGCTGATGCCTTGGATGTACATAGCTGTCCCGTGAGCATGATTCTATTTATGAGAATTTCATTTCCTCCTTACATCAGGCCACTTTGACTCCAGTTCAACCCTTTATTTATCATCATGGCCTTGTACAGGTCAAAGTTGAAATTTTATTGTGGCTCCTGAATATCATTGCAATGAAAGTTTTTCATTATCAAACTATCTTACGAACACTTAACCAGCATGGGAAAAGAATTTACCGTGTGATCATAATTTAATAAATTGGAACCACAAGATGTATTTTATATATGGCCAAATCATATCTTTGAATAAATTAATTGTTCCTGTGTAGTGTTAATTTTTACCTGTTTTCAGTAGCAGGAACTGACTATACTGTACATACTTTTTCAACCTGAACTTGTGAATACTGTTCTTATACCGTAGCAAACATAAAACAGTGTGATACCAAATACCTTTATGTAAAAAAATACTGTTTTGGTTATACTCATATCCCATTCTTTTATTGATCTGTGAAATGTATCACATGAAGCTGTTTCATATTCATTGTACAAATTTGCATGATGCTGGTTGAATTTGGAGGAAAGTATTTGTTACCATGGTTACTCGAGTGATAATGGTCCCTCTGTGATTTTGAGGGTGTTTGATTTTCTTCTATGACACCAATCCATTTTTTTTCATATTTTTGCTATAGTATTATACTAAAAGGCCATATTATGACTGTATTTCAGCTGTTCTCGATACTTTCACTCTAAAGCATTGGCCCATTCTTCATTGTTGGATGTGGGCGGTGGGGAAGCCCTTTGGTTAAATAGTACAGTTGTCACACCTAAGACCTGGGTTCGATTCCCCATATGGGTACCATGTGTAATGCCCATTTCTAGTGTCCTGTGCACTGATATTGTTGAAATATTGCTAAGAGTGGCGTTAAACCATACTCACTAACTCACTCACTCATTGTTGGATGCTGTATGTCGTTGTAGTACACCTCAAAACATTTGATATCATATTTATTGTGTGGGTTTATGCATATCTACATTGGAAGTAGACAGCTGTTACCTCTGATAATTGATACACATTCTACTTGAAGTAATTATGTTGTCAGTGTTTGGAATATGTTTTCAGCACTGTCTAATATTCAACTGTTCTCCCGCAGCAAGACAGTTTATATACAATGTAATGTCTGCCCATGGAGGGGAGAGGGGTTAGTCAGAACAAAGGGAGATAATCACAATATTGTGATGACACATAAGGCAGTTCCCATTCATATTCATTTGAAACACCAACCCATCCTATCATGATCAGTGTTCACGAATAGGGTCTAACCATCTGATAAACCAGTTGCTTACTTTTATATGAAAAAATATGGCTGATTTTTGGTCACTTGGTGCTACAGAAGAATGTCATGTACAAAGAATGCTTAGTTTGATGTGAATTGTGGACAGTGCCTACTTCTCAGCAGGGCTTGTATGTCACCTCCATGCAGGGTTATGTAGTAGCACTGTGAGGAGTTTGTATTACATCCAAATTAATAAGGTGTGTTTGATATTACAGTGGTTGTGATAGTAGCGATACTGATTTTGGCATACATGTATGTTATATTTATGTATATTACACTTTGTATTCTATTGGAAGGTTTAGGATAACAAACAGTTACCTGAGTGTTTGGTAGTGACAGCTCTTCTTTTAACTTTTGTATATTTGGTTGTTAGCCAGTAGATTAATTCCTTGTCTCTTGTCAATCTTTGATCTGTCTGTTAACTTATAATAAATTGCTGCTGCTAAGGGCCAATATTGAACATGTTTACTCATTCCACCTCAAGGCACAAGCATATAATTTATTTCACAAGGCACATGCATTCTTGAACTACCTTAAGATATGTTTTTATTTAAATGAATTTTGGCATTTGGAAACAACATGATCAAAAAGCCACATCATGTTTATTTGTGAATTTACAGCTGTGTTCATATTGATGCCACATAATGATCAAAACTTTTTTAACTGAATGTTGAATGAATTGTAGTAGTCTAAATTAGAGTTTAGAGTTGCATACCCTGTTGTTAAAGCATCCACTGGTCATGTGTTTGAGTCCTGGAGAAATATGATTCACTAAGATAATGATCTGTTTCTCAGCAGCTGACTACTGCACATGTGCAGCGCAAATTTTCTTCCCTTGTCCTAACAGGATCCGCTGCTCTTTTGTTATGATACCAAACAGAGACAGTTCAACCAGACATCTGTCTGTCAGCACCATACTTACACTTCAGAGTTGCTCCCCTTGTCAGGATACAATGCTTGTGTTTAAGTCCTTCATTTTATTAAGGTAATGAGGTTTCTGTCAACACCACATCTTTACAAATGCTTGTGGGTTTTATGAAATGATAACTTGTACAACACTTGGGTCCTGCAGGAGAGGTTGTGGGGTGGCCTTGTGGTTGAAGTGCCCGCTTGTCTCACCGAAGACCCTTGGTAGATTCTCCATATGGGTACAATGAGTTAAGTCCATTAGTAGTGACATTGCAGGAACATTGCTAAAAGCACTTAAACAAAACTACCTTTTGTAGATTGGAAGCAGATGTATAACAGGAAACGGTTAGAAAGGCATAAAAACCCAACTCACCCAGTTGCTTTAGTACAGAGTTGACCCTGTTGAGGGAGGCAAGGACCTTAAGATGTGAGATAATCTGGTTCTTTCCCTTCTGTAGTTAGAGGTGTGTCCAGGCTTATGTAGAGATGATGCAAGTTGGTTTCATTTTGACGTGTAAATTTGAATGAAGACAGACAGGGACTGTCTGTATGACGCAAATAAAGGAGTACACCATGACACTTCTGGTTGGTTATGTTAACTGGGTATTAAGGAGAGGTCAAGGGGAAGCCCACTGCTACTGATTTTCATATGTTTGTAGTACCCGTGAAGATATGGGTCAGAATTGGTCTTCATCAATTTTCATCAACCTATGCTTGACATAAGAGGCGACTAACGGAATCGGGTGGTCAGGTTGGCTGTCTTGGTTGACACATGTCATAGTATTCAAAATGATGCTGATCATTGATGCTGATCACTGGATTGTCTGGTCCAGACTTTATTTTCAGACTGCCCTCATATTTCTTGCACCAAACGACAACGTATATGTGTAACTAATTTCAAGTGTCTACTGCGAGTTGTGGGGTTACAGGGCACAACATTAATTGTGAAATACGCGCTCCTGTCGTCTTGGGTGCCATTTAGGCTCCCAGAATTGCATCCTTTGGACACCCTAAAAACCTACGACAGTGAATCCTGATTGGGTTTCTAGTTTGGTCACCATTTTACTCACACTTCTGGGTTTATCTGGGCCTACTTGTACAAAGCCGTCTAAGTGCTACGACTATCTGAAGCCTATGTTGGAGAATGGCTGTTACCATCATGTTAGCGGTAAGATCGCTTTGTGCAAGTGAGCCCTGAAGTGGTTAACCTCTGTGGACATTCATCACTTCCGACGTTCTTCCAAGAATAGGGTCAATGGAGTCGCCCTGTGGTTAAAGTGGTCAGATTCCCCACATGCAGTGTGAAGCCATTTCTGGTGTTCCTAGTCTGGCGTACAGACCATGAAGCAAATATATCCAAGAAAGCCCATGCAAGTCTAGAAAATGTGGCAAGTCTAGATTCCCCTAGCTTCTGAAAATGAAGAAAGTCTCAGGGCTCCATTTCATTATATTATATTTTTTTTTCACTATGAACTTTTTTCAGTAAAAATATGTTCATTTCAGAGACTAGTTGCTAGTCTATGGTGTTTCCTGCTGCAATATTGCTGGAATAATGCTAAAAGCAGAGTAAAACCTTACTCACTCACTCTTCCAACCATGAGTTTGCACATGTCCATTTGTATAGCTACATGAAAGCGTCCAGCCGAGGTGAAGGTATAAACAGAGTGGCCTTCCTAATCACTCTGGACCCATGAAGAGTGCGGCTTAGAACAGGTCTTCAGCGACTTAGCTTGCCATAAAAGGTGACTATGCTTGTGGTAAGAGGCGACTAACGGGATCGGGTGGTAAGGCTCACTGACATGGTTGACACGTGTCATCGGTTCCCAAGTGCGCAAATCGATGCTTATGCTGTTGGTCAGTGGATTGTCTGGCCCAGACTCGATTATTTACAGACCGCCACCATATAGCTGGAATATTGCTAAGTGCGGCGTAAAACTCACTCACATATCACACTGTCAACAGAACACCCTGACCTGTTGATACTTCCTGGAGTATTTTCATGTAATACAGAAAACATACCTGGGTTATCCATCAGTGGTGATGCTGATTAAGAAATGTCAAAATATTAACAGTGTATTCACCTATCTCATATTAGCTTGTTAAATATACCCAAAGTAAACAAAAACAATCATGACGAAACTGCAACCCTGTAAGTGACTTGAGGTGAAGACTGATAACGGTACCGACTGAAGTTTCGTAAAATGCAAACGTATGCTTGCACAAAGGCCCTATTTAATTTCGTGATTTTATGCAGAATAAGAATATGATTTACACATTAAACTATTGATCGCACGTGCCTACTTGACTGGATCACAATTAATTTACGCCGCATTAAATAATGGTCTGGTCGTTTTGGCAGACCAGACGTTGATTACATGAAGAACGAACCCCTACTAGATCACAGTAACAAAATTGTGTGTGTTTCAGCTGTATGACACGGGGTCTGTGAATAAGGTCCGGACAGATCAACCCAGTGACTGACATCATGAGCATCCATCTGCACAATATGGATACAATGGCGTGTCAGCCAATGGAGTAAGCCTGACCACCCGATCCCGTTAGTCGCCTCTTACAAGAATTAGGCTGGTGAAGATCAGTTCTTACTCGGATTTTCACGAGTGCAGTAGCAGGTAATCCGTCCCCTTTACCAATGAAAATCCCCATGATTTCATATTGCTAAAAGTTCAGAAACAAATATATAATAATGCTAATGCTAATTCTGGCGCCTAGAATCCAGCATGATGCTGCTCTCTGCCCTTACATGTTTGCCATAAAAGACGACTATGATTGACGTATGGGGCGACTAACGGGATCGGGTGGTCAGGCTCGCTGACTTGGTTGACACATGTCATCGGTTCTCAGTTGCGCGGATCGATGTTCATGTTGTTGATCACTGGACTGTCTGGTCCAGACTGGGTTACATACAGACCGCCGCCACATAGCTTAAATTTTGCCGAGTGCAGCGTAAAACTAAAGTCACTCACTGATTCTGTGTAGGGTATGGGGTTAAGGTATGTTATGTGCCCTGCCCAGAGACACAACGGTGTGAGACCCAAGTCACAAATGTTTGGTGTTTCCACCGGATATCTTCAAGTACATGTCATTTCAGGGACTAAACTTTGTTGTTAGTGTGGAGTAGCCTAGTGATTAAAGTGTTGGCTGGTCACGCCGAAGACCCGGGTTCGATTCCCAGCATACCACGTTTGATGGCCAATTCTGGTGTACCCCGCTGTGATGTTGGTGGATTATTTCTAAGAGCGGCGTAAAACATTACTCACTCATTTACTTCAATGTTAGACTGAAATCTGAGTTAATCTTTGCAACAGTCATGGGATTGTCAGTTCCGTGTGAAGTAATGCAAGCTCTGTGTAAATTAACGAGTTTGGGTGACCAACTTTCAACATTAATTTAAGAGGACATGTATGTGATGCATAAATCCGCGTTGACAGTAGAAATCAGCCACTGTCTTTTGTTTGAGATGATATACTCGCTGGGTTTCTTTGTGTGAAACAAAGACTACTCGGTTTCTTTTCTGGAACGACGTCACATGAAATCCTCATGACGTCGTCTTCAAATATTGACCGTAGCGGTGACCTCGCCTAGAAAAAACATTACTGAGCGAACTGCCGTTTAAGGAAAATGAACGTACATCGTAGAATTAGCTCACGTTAGGCACATTGTTTATGAGCAGATGATCGTTGACCGGTAGAGTTTCAGTCCATAATTATGTTCTTGTGAAAATTATTGCAAATAATTTATCTGTTCCTGTTCCCCTCTAGAGAAAATAGGCGTATAGGAAATCATGATTCAAGAAATTGATCATGAAATATAAATGCAACGAGATTATGGAAGCGAATGGTCTACAATAATTTATACGTCTGATAACATTTCCCCCGCTGTGTAATAGAAAACAGGTGTATATTACCTCACCTACATGTTACCAATCAGTTATATAAATTAAACATCAGTATTATAATGCTGATAATAATAACATATTAGTATTAACATTCCTTTATTCACACTGTAGTCAACCGAGTAAAGCTATGTAGAACTAGAGACCATATATTGTATGTCCCTGATAGAACATCAAATATTCAGACACTATAATATTTATATTTACCGATAATTGAACCATATACATTATAAATATGAAGACACTGTGTTATCTAACACTTTCCACCTGCGCAAATTATTAATAGTTTCGCAATATCTTGACGATCGGTGCATTCGAGTCAAACATAGTCTTAATCTGCATTTTGTCAAAACAAATATCATCTATTTTAGGGTCGAAACACAAGCGAGTGGCGACCGCTTCTTGCCAGTTTCAACCAGTTGATTTTTAATACCAAAGAGCACTCCGAAAACACAGGTCAAGGTCAAACCGGCCCGAAACAAAGAAGTAAGACTTGTTTTGAATATGCACTAGAAAGTCGCCTCAGTCGACAAATCCCAGTGGAGAAGTCAAATACACTCGTGCAGGCAATACAATCTTCCGTTTGAAGAAACTATATATGAGAGAGGGAATTTTTGTTAACATTTAGTTATGACGCGTGATAATTTGTTTAAAAGCAATGAAATAGACTACAATTACTTCGAAACCCTATACTCACAAACATTATTTTTTAACACATAAATATGAACTTTCAGCTTATGATATATTCTATTATTTATTTTTACTAGTGACTCAACATGCCCTGACATTTGAAAGATTATTCTTTTGTAATTTAATTTGATTTTAAATTCCACGTAGGAATGCTTCAACTAGAGATACCACATATTGTATTTTTTCCCTTGCCATTGGTTTTGTAAACCACTGACGAATGATGTATAAGGCGAGAGGAGATGAAGGATGTTCTTTACGGCCTGGTGGATGTTCGTGACACATAACTTGCCTTGGCTAAGGTGAATGAATGAATGAATGAATGATACCGTAAGCTAACTGCAGGATAATTATATAAATCGTACAAAGACGGCACAAATAAATACATAAATAAATAAATAAATAAATAAATAAATAAATAAATAAATAATAAAAAAATAAAAATAAATAAATAAATAAATAAATAAATAAATAAATAAATAAATAAATAAATAAATAAATAAATAAATCGTAAAAGGTTGCAGGATACATATACGTGGGTTCAGTGTCAAATGTTCTGTTTGTGCAGATACGCATTCCTATTTGTCTTAATTTATTCCACACTAAGTGGTGCTTGGAGTTTGAACTATACCATGTCTTTGGTACACAGCTTCAGCGACCAGTATAACTAAAGCTGTATACCTGCTACAATTCTAGCTGGCATAAAGTCACGTTGGCCATTAAAAATATGCTCAGTCAGACAGCAACACTTACCAAGCGAAATGGGTGAATATTTCATTGTGAAACGTTTTGGTCCAGTGTTTAAAAACTACAATACATCTCCCATTGTTGACATTCCCTTAGATGACGAACAATTCTGGTTTTGACCAAGTTGATCTGTTCCTCGCAGGGGCCATCGATACTTAGTGAACACATTGTACTAGAATGCATCATCAAGTGAGAACACTTCACTTGAATGGAAGCAGGCCTTGTTGACATATTCAACATATCTGACATGACTCCAAATGAAAGCATTCGGACATTACACAATCCTTGTAGTTAAACACTATGCCATTGTTAAAATGAACATTTTTTTTCACTCTTATAGACTAGAAACAATTAGCAAATTAGCAATATTATGTAAAACAATAATATCTCATTTTAAGTAATGTCGCAAAAGATAAACAATAACGCATGAGTGTAACACTGTTCATCTAACTCGTAAAATGCAAGCACAAGCTTAATATATATGTACAACTAAGCTAAGTGAATACATGTTCCCATTGGGTGTTTGTAATACATGAATGTAACATAATAATATGATTTTGCATGATGTAAACATGTGCCTCTAATCCAGCCGAACGCGGTCGTGATTCAGTTCAGTCCTTTGGTGTAATCTGTTTCTTGGAACCGTGCCGCTCAGCTGTTGCTAGTTTGTATTGTTGTTGTTTTCAAAACAAAATAATGTAGAAGTAATTGTTTATGTTGGGAAAATATATCCTCCTAAACAATAACAATATAGGCTGATCTCATTTGATTGTAATGTATGTTGAACAGTTTGCAGATATTTCTATACATATCGTCACCTTCTTGTATCGTGAATGGTCGCTATTAATAATCTACAATGACGTCACCTACACTATTGTACATAAATTCCAAATAGTTCACATATAAAAATAGTTTATATACCGAAAAGAAATATGTCCATGTAATATGAACCTGCATTAAGCCTCACATTACTCCAATATTAAAATCGGAATAATCTTGACTATCCTCAGATTTCAATGAGCTGAGCCCAAGGCGATTTCCGAAGTTGGCATTTTGTAAACATAAAGTAGACATACATAAGTTGTTTTAACTGCAATACCAAACTTTTATGCGAGTGCCCTATCGTGAATTTATGGACGCTACACGTGTATTAATGCTACAAGGAGATACCATATACAGGCATACACTGGGTATAATCTACGTACCACTGAGTCATAATATGATGAGAGTTCTCGATCAATATTACTGGGTGACGGATGGATGATCGAGGCCTCCCTCCAGTTTCTACAACGGCCTTGACCCCGCCAGGTCAGGATGACCTTGAAATCGGGCCAAGCGAAGCACAAAAGCCGATATTGTGATAATTTTTATTGGCCGGGCGCTGTTAACAGAAGAATAACAGTTCTGAGTAATATTAGATCCATATGTGATCCATATATTTTACAATGAAATCAGTATTTCAAAGTGATCGAAGTGTTCGTATAATAATCTGTATGTGAAACACTACAAGTGTATATATATGTCTCGATGTAATCAAGACCCGACTTCACTGAACATGATTGTACAATAAGAGAGCATAATAATCGTGGTTTCGTTTGCTTCGCTGCATAGTTTCACTATAACTGTGTTATTAGTAATGCATGATTGATACAACACTTTAATACATATCTTACTGGTCACTCAAGCATGTGTGATTGATGTGTATGTTTTAATTCATCTTACTGGTCACTCAAGCATGTGTGATTGATGTGTATGTTTTAATTCATCTTACTGGTCACTCAAGCATGTGTGATTGATGTGTATGTTTTAATTCATCTTACTGGTCACTCAAGCATGTGTGTTTGATGTGTATACTTTAATTCATCGTACTGGTCACTCAAGCATGTGTGATTGATACAACGCTTTAATTCATCTTACTGGTCACTCAACCATGTGTGATTGATGTGTATACTTTAATTCATCTTACTGGTCACTAAAGCATGTGTGATTGATACAACACTTCATTTCATCTACTAGTCACTCAAGCATGTGTGATTGATGTGTATACTTTAATTCATCTTACTGGTCACTCAACCATGTGTGATTGATGTGTATACTTAAATTCATCTTACTGGTCACTAAAGCATGTGTGATTGATACAACACTTCATTTCATCTACTAGTCACTCAAGCATGTGTGATTGATGTGTATGTTTTAATTCATCTTACTGGCCACTCAAGCATGTGTGATTGATGTGTATGTTTTAATTCATCTTACTGGTCACTCAAGCATGTGTGATTGATAGAATGCTTTAATTCATCTTACTGGTCATTCAAGCATGTGTGATTGATACAACGCTTTAATTCATCTTACTGGTCACTCAAGCATGTGTGATTGATACAACGCTTTAATTCATCTTACTGGTCACTCAAGCATGTGTGATTGATGTGTATACTTTAATTCATCTTACTGGTCACTCAAGCATGTGTGATTGATACAACGCTTTAATTCATCTTACTGGTCACTCAACCATGTGTGATTGATGTGTATACTTAAATTCATCTTACTGGTCACTAAAGCATGTGTGATTGATACAACACTTCATTTCATCTACTAGTCACTCAAGCATGTGTGATTGATGTGTATGTTTTAATTCATCTTACTGGCCACTCAAGCATGTGTGATTGATGTGTATGTTTTAATTCATCTTACTGGTTACTCAAGCATGTGTGATTGATACAATGCTTTAATTCATCTTACTGGTCATTCAAGCATGTGTGATTGATACAACGCTTTAATTCATCTTACTGGTCACTCAAGCATGTGTGATTGATACAACGCTTTAATTCATCTTACTGGTCACTCAAGCATGTGTGATTGATGTGTATACTTTAATTCATCTTACTGGTCACTCAAGCATGTGTGATTGATACAACGCTTTAATTCATCTTACTGGTCACTCAAGCATGTGTGTTTGATGTTTATACTTTAATTCATCTTACTGGTCACTCAAGCATGTGTGATTGATACAACACTTCATTTCATCTACTAGTCACTCAAGCATGCCTGATGGATACAACACTTGAACCTAAAATTCATTTAAAATATGGTTGTGTACTTAACCAATGTTTATCACCATATCCTATCTGCATACTGATACTAATGATATAAGTCACAGGATTGTCTGGTCCACACTTGGTTGCCATTTGGTAGAAAGACTGATAAGAGCAGCTTGAAACACATGTCATCACATCCCAGATCACATATCTGATCTAGACTTCATGGGGCAATGGGGTAGCCTAGTGGTTAAAGTGCTTGCTCGTCATGCCGAAGAGCTGGTTTTGAGGTTGTAGGATAAAACCCCCTCGGACAAAACCCCTAAGACAATGCAAACCATTGTGAGGTCACTGATAACCATTACATCATAATCACATTACATCACTAACCTCATTGCATCTGTGTTGTAGCTTTTACTCAGAACGATGCTGGATGAAATTGAAAAAGTTGAAAGAATGACATAATGATAAAGAGAATGACACCATCATGTCTTTTAACATGAAATATATCAATATTCATTCCTGAAAGTTTAAAACACATCAGCAAGCATTAATCTCTGAATCTTCTTTATAAATATATCTTACATCACTAGACATTTAATTGAGAAATATGTTTATTTGTAAAGGGTCACTTTTGAGAGTGTGAAATGTATAATTCATTGCATTTTTAAAGTTCATATAGTTTTATGATGCCACTGCAACATACACGTTGGAGGAAAAAACAAAATTTCACGAAAGTAACCAGTCAATCCAGTGATCAACAGCATGAGCATCAATCTACGCAAATGGGATATAATGTCATATGTAAACCAAGTCAGAGAGCCTGACCATCCCATTAGTTGAATCTTACAAGTTGCTGAAGATCAATTCTAACTCAGATCATCGTGGGTGTTTCACAGACTGGTTATTTATAACTAGGTCTACAGTGGGTTAGAGTTTTTTAAAGCACTAATGTGCAGAAAATAATGACATCTGGTCAGTGTTTACTCTAATTCCTCATGTGTCAACCATTTTATATGAAAACGAAAAAAAAAAAAAAAAAGACAAAATGGAACGGCACATCCTCACATACTTATGACCCTCCCCCAGTTTGTGTAGTATTCATTATGACCCCGCCCTAGAGACTGCAAGATGTATTGGTGACACTGTCCCCACCACAGATCCTTGTATCTTTTTGAGATGACCCCCACTCAAAACACTTCACAGTCCAATACATGATGTAATATACTTTGAAGTATTTGAGTTGGGGGTCATCTCAAAAAATATTATTAAAAAATCTGTAATCTTTGCAAAAACATGAGGTTCTGTGCCCCCAACCCTCCCATCTTATAACAAAAGATTGCCCCTTCATTTCAGTGAATGTCAAAAGTACAGGTGAAGGTTTTGTTTTGAACATATAGTTTACAGTACATGTCACACAGACAGAATAGGTTTCTCTCACAGCTTCAGCAAGTTGCTTCTCCGAGACAGCTGCGATGAATCACTGACGATCACATTACCTAATTATATTTCTGTCTCATCCCACTGCTACATCAATCTAATTATTGCCAATATTCTTACATGGACAGAAAATTTTGACTTTTAGTTTAAACAGTTGTTCTTGATTCTTTTTAGTGATGATCAGTTACCTAAAGTGAATCAACCAGAATGTTGCTTACTATTGTCCTTGGAATTCATTATCACACATACTAAACTACAAGATCAAATGTCAGTGAATCATGTCTAATTACCCAAATGCTAAGTAAAACCCACACACTAGATCTTGAGACCTAGTCTGAAAGAAAAGTAAAGTTGTGCAACCAAACCTTCATTTAACATGTTTTAAAAGAATATTGTCTATTGTCTTTGTTGTCTAACGCGGCTCTGCAGTATTCCAGCTATACTTCTGCTGTCTGTGAGTCTGGACCAGACAATCCTGTGATCAACATCATTAACATCAATCCTGGCTCCAGTGATCAACATCATTAGCGCCAATCTAAGCCCCAGTGATCAACATCATTAACACCGATCTAGGCAATTGGCATACAACATTTCAACCAAGTCCACGAGCCTGCCTACCCGACCCGGTTACACACCTCTTAAAAGAAGCATGGGTTGCTGAAGACTGGGTGTAACCCAGATATTCACGAGGAAAACATTAACAGTAATAATACGGAAATAGATAATCATAACTCTCAATTAATAGGTAATTGGGCATTCCATTGTTTGTTTTTGGCTCACACAGCACCTGGCCATGCTCAGTGGGGTCACCTGATCTCTTTCAGCTTTAACTCCACATTAACCCGACAACCAATTACATACTAGTACTGGGAAAACTGTTACAGGGGTGTTATAACAGAATCTGTTACAAAATGATAAACCTATATATGTTTTGTCAGTACATGCCACATTATTTCTTTGTTGTTCAATACTAAAGTCAGCAATATTTCGGTCATTAGTCATTCCCGTGACTAACTGACCCAATGATTGATGTAATGAGTGTGTAGCAGTGCGTGAAGTCACCTGATGTCATCCTTTGTCACGTGTTGATGGGATTAACTTCTTTGCTCATGTGGACAAGGTGTCCTGACTAGGACCAGAAGATTGTGGTTCAAATCCCAGCACGATTCAGAAATTTTATAGTCATCACACTGGCACCCAACATGGGCTGAGTATGTTCGGAATAAACCTGAAAGACAATTTACCTCAGTACCCAGCTATGCAGCCCGGGACATGCCTTCTGTTGATGGAGAGTATGTAGCAGGGTGTGATGTCATCCTATAGATGACATCCAAACCTTGTCAGCCTGCTAATGGGGCGAACCTCTTTAGTCATGTGGATAAGGTGTTCAGCTTAAGGTCTGTGATTCAAATCCCAGCATAGGGTTGGATATTTTATGGCCAATACACGCACATTCCATTCTGTAGGAGCATGACGATTTGTCACATGTCAATGACTAAAACTGGGCATACATCCATTACGTTACCTCTTAGAACGTGTTTCCTACTCACAATTTCCACAGAACAGCACAGTTGTGTTCTAAACCACTGAACACAGTCTATCTCGCCCTACAACTGCATTGTAATTCCAAGAAGCTAAAGACTGTTACATAAGGCCGAAAAAAGAGCATTACATGACTCCCTACTTTTTCAACTCGCGACCCAAATGTTCCTTAGAGCGAAAAACAGTTGTCAAGAAAACCATGTTTTACAATAGGAAACAAACACATCAAACAAGATGTTTCCACATATTACTGTTTCCAACTGAGAACTTAGACTAACACTTTGATCAATAGTAGTTCTAAACAACACAACTAAGTATTCCACAAAAAAACATTAAAAAACATCCTGTGTGACACATATGAGTCACATGACCTGAGAGGAAAAACTTCCGCCCATATCCCCCAGTAACATTCATTTTTGTCAAATCATATCACCTGTATATATTCCTCATCTCATACAAGTGAGTTCTAACGTTCCTTTAATGGTATCAAAACATACTGAAAAGACATATACAACTTCTAAAACAGAACTCAAAAAGTTTTCCTCATCGTTAAAATTTAGGGGTATACATTCCAAAGTCTTCCCAGATGAAACACATCAGCCCTCATATGTATTGAAAACACGACAATGAAAACACAAAAACAATGCTATAAAGAAAGATGAGGTTTATTTGGTGTAGTAAAAATGGCACTGGCCGTGACATTTTCAGCACCTTCTCAATGCAAGTTAGGAATATATAAATGCCATTTTGCCTTCAGTCAACGGAGTGATAACTCCACCTACCACTAACAAACATAAGTCTTTATCCTTCAAAACATGTACCTATCAGCAGTATATATTCTTTACAGAAACACAAAGCAAAAATACACTATTTATACAAATACCGCAGTATAGTTCCAGGAATATGAATAAGAACAGAGCAGCCATTATTTATTATTAACTACATCCAATCCACACTGCAAAACATGGCCAATGGCAATGAATATTTTTTCAACACCATTTCAAATTTCTACTTTGTAATTAACAAATATGGTATGTAAAGACTCAAAAGTTTTCTTGTTTTTCAAGATATGTTAATTCATCCATGTAACAGTCCCTTATCATTAAGATGATAAATATTTATAAATCTTAAACAAAAACGAAAACAGAAATTTGTATGTAGTTAATAATTCAAAAAGGCTATCAAGATACTTTTGTATCTGTCCAAATATCCAACAAAACTATCATTAGTTGTTTTTCAAACATCCAAGCTAAGGAATACTTGTGCTACGCTGCAAGTCATAAATAAACTAGCTAAGGACTATAGCCTGAATGAGTACTGTAGCTGCCTTCAAAAGCTTCCCTACTCGAGGAACGAGCAAGTCAAGTTGACAATATATGGTCCATTAGATTGAGTACACGACACTGGAGGATGTGGTCGCTTCATCAAATCATTGAGGCGTGGATCCGCAACAGAATGAGTCCCACTGATAACCAATGTCACATCACATAAAATGTTGCACCAAAGAAATTGATATGGACAAACACTGTGTCCGTCAATGATCATGAAAAATAGTTAATGATCAACACAAGAAACAATATTCTCCACTGTTTCTAAACAAGAAATTATCCATATCCTCAACGGTATGTACGTTAAGCTCAACTCAAAAGTATGTCAAGCATTCTGACACAACTGACCCTCTTTCATTCAGTAACTTTTGATTCACAGAACACAAACTTGCAACAAGCAAAAGCTATCCCCGAACACTTCAGCCACACACCAATGAAATTACACATTCCGATGGGACAAAGCAAATGATATTCCAAATATGTGAATGTGCAAACCTTGCAACATCCATGTTTGGTTACTTAATTCTGTCCACCAACAGCTGACAAGTGTGGTCGTCATACCATAAATCCGTCATACCTTCGCGCCTTCATACCATGCACACACTACTATCTTGTGGAGATGAGATGACAATGAGGTGAAACTCCAGACTAGCAATGAAGCACATGGCCTAAGTTTCAGTAGCATATAGGCTGCTTCACAATATAGGTTTCATTGAGTGGTCGAATGAAATGGTAGTCATTCGCTTTGCAATAGGGGCAAATGATCATCTGGCTGTACTGGCTGAAAAAGTTCAGTCCTGATTTCACATCCACCACGGCGCGTCGGCAGTGTTTACATGTTAGGCGCTTCTGACAGCATGGCATCGCTGCGAAGATGTCGTAGGTGTACATGGTGCCAAGAACGTAGGTGCTGCTGTTCCATTTACGCTTGCAGGAAGCACATTTGATGTCGGCTTTCCCTTCCATGCAGCAGACGCAGATGGAGTTGAGGAACTGTATGCGTCCCTCCCAGATAACTTGGACAACTCTCTCATCATAGGCTTGTGGTGACAGGAAAAAGGTTCCATCTATCAGTGGGTAATGGTCGAAAACTGGGAGGTTGGTCTTGCAGAGAACACACGGTATGGATGTCAGCTTGTAGGAGCTCAGAGCCGAGAGGACGAAACTTCGGACGTCGTCATTTCCATACGGACCTTCATCTTCCATCTTGATGTTGTAGGGGTTCTGTCTCACCCTGGGGACAATGTTGAATGCAGAAAAGTCTTGACGCTTCTTGAATATGTTTCCTGCTGCAGCTTGAGCATGATCAGCAAAGAAGTCTGATTTCTTTCCATTAACCTTGACCACTAAAGTCCCTCCTCCTACAGGGGAGGATGACAATGGTGAACCGGAAGTTGCAGAATTTGGGGGGCTGCTGCCAGTGCTGCTGATGCTGCTTGTTCGGATGCGCTGTGCAGGACTGGAGCTTATAGTATGGTGGCTGCTGCCACTGCTGCTGTTGTTGTTGTTGATGATGTTGATGTTAGCACTTACGCTGCTGCTACTACTGCTGCTGCCGCCAATGCTGCTACTGCCGTTGCTGTTGTTGTTATTGTTGTTGGCATTGGAAGAAGAGTGGTTCGAATGAGAGTTAGAATTGTGAGACGGTTTGTGGGATGTACTCACCACAGGCATGGGTTTGTCATTTTTCTTCTTATGTTTTTTCAGTTTCTTGGCATTGTCCACTGGAACTGTCATGGGGATGTAGTTTAGATCCTTTCTGATATGCCCTCGTCCACATTTGCAGTCACAGGCTTTAAAAGCGAGGTCGTAGCCTTTCTTGGTCCACAGGTTTTGCAGCCGCTGCCTCTCGCTCCAACTTCGGGCTCGGCCACATGATCGCAAATAGCTGAGAACCGACTGCTCCCATTCGTCAAAACATTCCTTATGCATCCATGTCCCGTTCTGGCAATTTTCATTATTACAGAAAACCTTCACAGCGGTTCCTGGGTCGTGCTCGTCAATTGTCTCGTCCGGATTCCGGCAGCTGGACGGGACACAACACACGAACATTCGAGGCCCGTTATTGTCGACTCGCGGCTGGCGGCCATGACTGTTGTTATTCGCTTCGACATGCTCGATGTTGTTGTTGGTATCTCCCTCCTTCGAACGATGATTGCGGTGGTGTTTGTGGTTAGGCATCCTCAAACTATACCGTACAATCAAAGAATGTCACTTTTCACAACTGTCACGACGATTAAACACCCCTTTCTTCCTCAAACGCTCCGCATATACTAGCCGGTAAGCACACTCGAGCAAGTCTGTTGTGGTTCGGAAGGCGTGTCGACGGAATATAATGAGATGAATTGTAAACACGGTAGTGATTGGCTCTAACTTTTCTTCCACTTCGAAAGAAGTACCATGATTGGTAGATGGTCGGCCTCGACCTTGACCTTTTCTTGATATGTTAATAAGCAGGGATGTTTACATCCAAAATATGTGTCGAGGTCAGCCCGCCTGGCATATGATTCAAAAGCACTACTAAATATATCACATTATTGCTGCAGTGTGTAAACCGGCATGAGTGCATTAATGAAACGAACAATACATTGCTGGGACTTAGATTCAAGCAGCCATGGTTAAGCCACGGATTTTGTCAAATGATCGTTTGTGCAGAGGGGTATAAATAGCTACACATCACCTAGATTAGATTTGTTTTTGTCGTCCAACTTGTCACGTGACTTGAATATAATAAGGAAACTTAGCCTAGGTCGTGTTTATTTGGGTTTGGAGGAAAGGAAATAGACTTCGCTGAACCTTTTCAGCTTTGAAAAGAAATCGATAAAACCTTTACGTGTTATACAGGTGCTTGATGTCACATTACATGCAAAACGGAAACATAATCTTGTTTTGCTGGCATCTGGAAATTAAAGTTTATTTGTCTAATTTGTCTAAAAAATACATATCATGCCTTATTTGTTGTTGACAAAGTCAACTCAACTTTCATAGCAAGCATTTTATTCTCGAAGTTTTAACTGCACTTGTTGCTTCAAATGCTTCGTTAGATTTCTTATTCAAGGAATACTTGTTGGAGAGTAAGGATTTTGGGTGAAGTGGATGGGTGGCAGAGAGACTGGTCTTATAATTAGGGCTGGGTGGCAGAGAGACTGGTCTACGACTGTCCCATAATTTACCACCCACCTCCCAATTCAGATACTGAGTGAGTATACCTTAAGCTCCCCAATTATCAATGACCAGTACCCTATCTATCTATCTGTCTATCTGTCTGTCTGTCTGTCTGTCTGTCTGTCTGTCTGTCTGTCTGTCTATCTATCCAACAGATTGTCGGGCTATACTGCACACTGATGACATACCATTGATCAGTTTTGTACAAGAGAAAGAACTGCCGCACCATTTTTAAAATGTTCATCTTAGAACTGTCATAGACCTTTCATGACAAGGAGTGTAATATACAATGACACAATTGTGATCTTTAACAAATAATATTCAATGTAAAGAAGCATTAAATGGATGTCCTTGGTTGTATTGCGTGAGTCAGAACTTTGGCCTGCATTCATAATTGTCATGTGTCATGTGATCCACCACAGGATATATAAAGGTCACGAGGTCGTTTTGAAATGACAGTTTCTTGTAATCAGTATCTAATAATATTTGTTGAACAATAGACATTATTTTTTGTCGTTCATTAGTGCAGTGTTCTGTTCTTTTAATGTCTACACTTTAGGTCGCCTTATTTGCAAAAGAGTATGAAACATCTATGATTAATATCGCCATCTTGGTTCTGTGCATTTACCAAACTGACAAGTATCAGATTAAAGGCGAAGGGAGGGGAGTGGTGTGCGATGGGGTGGGGTGGGGTGGGATGCAGGGGTGTGTAGAAACCCAGATTTAAACGGGAGTGCAGGTACCCCGGTGTAAAGATACTCACGGGTGTAGATACCCCGGTACAGATACCCCTGGTACAGATACTCACGTGTGCTGATACCCAGTTATGCAGATACCAAAGTGTGTAGATACCCAAGTGTGTAGATACCCAAGTGTGTAGATACCCAGTTGGGTAGATACCCAGATCTACAGATACCAAGGTGTGCAGATACCCAGGTATGTGGATACCCAAGTGTGTAGATACCCAGGTATGTGGATACCCAAGAGTGTAGATACCCAGGTATGTAGATACCCAAGTGTGTAGATACCCAGTTGTGTAGATACCCAAGTGTGTAGATACCCAAGTGTGTAGATACCCAAGTGTGTAGATACCCAAGTGTGTAGATACCCAAGTGTGTAGATACCCAGGTATGTGGATACCCAAGTGTGTAGATACCCAGGTATGTGGATACCCAAGTGTGTAGATACCCAAGTGTGTAGATACCCAAGTGTGTAGATACCCAAGTGTGTAGATACCCAGGTATGTAGATACCCAAGTGTGTAGATACCCAGTTGTGTAGATACCCAAGTGTGTAGATACCCAAGTGTATGTGGATACCCAAGTGTGTAGATACCCAGGTATGTAGATACCCAAGTGTGTAGATACCCAGTTGTGTAGATACCCAGATCAGCAGATACCAAGGTGTGCAGATACCCAGGTAAGTGGATACCAAAGTGTGTAGATACCCAGGTATGTAGATACCCAAGTGTGTAGATACCCAGATCAGCAGATACCAAGGTGTGCAGATACCCAGGTATGTGGATACCCAAGTGTGTAGATACCCAGGTATGTAGATACCCAAGTGTGTAGATACCCAAGTGTGTAGATACCCAAGTGTGTAGATACCCAGATCAGCAGATACCAAGGTGTGCAGATACCCAGGTATGTGGATACCCAAGTGTGTAGATACCCAGGTATGTAGATACCCAAGTGTGTAGATACCCAGTTGTGTAGATACCCAGATCTACAGATACCAAGGTGTGCAGATACCCAGGTATGTGGATACCCAAGTGTGTAGATACCCAGGTATGTGGATACCCAAGTGTGTAGATACCCAGGTATGTAGATACCCAAGTGTGTAGGTACCCATTTGTGTAGATACCCAAGTGTGTAGATACCCAGTTGTGTAGATACCCAGGTATGTGGATACCCAAGTGTGTAGATACCCAAGTGTGTAGATACCCAAGTGTGTAGATACCCAGGTGTGTAGATACCCAAGTGTGTAGATACCCAAGTGTGTAGATACCCAGGTATGTGGATACCCAGTTGTGTAGATACCCAAGTGTGTAGATACCCAAGTGTGTAGATACCCAAGTGTGTAGATACCCAAGTGTGTAGATACCCAGTTGTGTAGATACCCAGATCAGCAGATACCAAGGTGTGCAGATACCCAGGTATGTGGATACTCAAGTGTGTAGATACCCAGGTATGTAGATACCCAAGTGTGTAGATACCCAGTTGTGTAGATACCCAGATCTGCAGATACCAAGATGTGCAGATACCCAGGTGTGTAGATACTCAGTTGTACAGATACCCAGGTTTGTAAATACCCGAGTGTGCTGATACCCGGTTCTGCAGATACACGTGTAGATACCTAATTTTGCTGATACGCAGGTGTGTAGATACCTAGGTGTGTAGATACCCAGCTCTGCAGATACCCAGGTGTGTAGATACCCGGGTGTGTTGATACCCAGTTGTACAGATACCCAGGTTTGTAAATACCCAGGTGTGCTGATACCCGGTTCTGCAGATACACGTGTAGATACCTAATTCTGCTGATACGCAGGTGTGTAGATACCTAGGTGTGTAGATACCCAGCTCTGCAGATACCCAGGTGTGTAGATACCCGGGTGTGTTGATACCCAGTTGTACAGATACCCAGGTTTGTAAATACCCAGGTGTGCTGATACCCGGTTCTGCAGATACCCAGGTGTGTCGATACTCGCGTGTGCAGATACTCAAGTGTGCAGATACCCGGGTGTGTAGATACCCAGGGATGCAGATCCCCAGGTGTGTAGACACCAAGTGTGCCGATTCCCAGGTGCGTAGGTTCTCAGGTGTGCAGATACCCAGGTGTGGATGCACCCAGGGGTGGATATACCCAGGTATGTAGATACTTTCGGATGCTAACAAGTCAAGTATGAATATCAAAAATTGATGATATCTAGGGATAATTAAGCTGAGAAGTGTCTGTATATGATGTATTTTATAGGTGCACATTGTATGTAATACATTCGCAATAGCGCATACATAATTATATTTCAATGCCTGTTTCATTATACTGCATATCACTGCATGCTGAATGACGTTGCAGGCTTCAGCAACCCATGCTTGTCAGAAAAGGCGACTATGATTGTAAGAGGCGACTTACGGGATCAGATAGTCAGGCTTGCTGACTTGGTTCACACATGTCATCGGTTCCCAATTACACAGATCGATGCTCATGTTGTTGATCACTGGATTGTCTGATACTGACTGGATTATTTACAGACCACCGCCATACAGTTGGAATATTGCAGTGCGGCGTAAAACTAAACTCACTCACTCACATCGTGATATTAATTCATAACCTTGACATCTTATCCTAGTAAACAATGGATGAAAGGTGTCAACATCTCGTCACGGTGGAGGATGACACCGAGAGAATTAATTGGCCGTAAACGCCATGTTGACAAAGAAGAAATTAGGCAATTCTGGTTTTAAATGGTGTCGCTGAGAATGCTGATAGTAAATATTTATAATTACTGCAAACTGGGTATAATACTAAAATCCATTTATTCTATTTTCTGAAAACAGCGACGGCAGGGTAGCATAATGGTTAAAGCGTACGCCCGTCAAGCTCACGACTCGGGTTCGATTTCCCGCATGGCTATAATGTGTGCAGCCTATTTCTCGTGTAGCCGTGATATTGCTGTAATATTGTTACGAGAGACGTAAAATCATACTCACTCACTTTCTATTGCTGAAAACAATAACACGTGTTAAAAGCTGTTAACATTTGACTTGCTTGAGAGGCATATTAACATTACCCACAGGACGTAAACACGTCTGATGAGCTTACAGCTGTGACTTTAAAATTTTGCTTAAAACAGGTCTAAAGCCGGGTAGCAAAACTTTATTCAGTTAAGCTGATACATGAATTGCACGTATTTTAAAATGCATCAAACCCACCGTTGATATGTACGTGATCCGTATGTGAACCTGTACACACTGTATCTTCAGGTGTACGTGTGGATTGTCTGCTAGACGTGCGGACAACGAGATGATCGTCACGAACAGGATATGTAAGAGGGACCTTTGTAAATATCTTATTTATATTGCTTTATGTATACTACCTAAAATAGTTGTACTACATCGTGTATGTTGTGAATAACCCGGTTCTACTACACACTTTACGTTGATCGTGTGTTAAGTGGCAATGCTATACAACAGTGTCATGCATAGATTTTACTTGTACATTCAGTTAAGGGCGGTGGTGAGCATTTTGACAGTCCCATGGAATATAACGGCGCAAGGTATAGGCTTTCAACTTTAATATTTGCAACGTGACGTTTCTGGGCCACTTCTTGCCCCATGTCCAAGAGAGTCCTTTGGAAATACTCTCGAATGGTAGTTCAGGATGACAAAAGACAGATGACGAAAGTCAGCGGCAGGGTTGAAGACAGCGGCAGCCATGTTTTATTATTGTTTGGTAGAGTAATGGTTGAAATGGTACGTATAAAATGGCAATCATTTCACAGAACGCACTCCGGGACCAAGTGGCCAATGTTCCCGATGCGAAGATCCGCTCTGTCACTTACACGCACAGGCAGTGGTCGCACGGGGATTCATGCTTGTCGGATCGGGTGGTCAGGCTCGCTGACTTGGTTGACACGTTCCCAATTGCGCATGATGCTGATCGCTGGGTTGTCTGGTCCAGACTCGATTATTTACACACCGCCGCCATAAAGCTGCCCTCTTGTATTCTACTGCCACTGGATTTGCCCTGTCACTCTCCTTTGTACTACCAAAGTAATATCTTTTCATTGATTTTTTAACGTAGTTAGTTTTCAAAAAAAAATATTAATTTAACATATGTTCCATTTAGGATTGCACTTCTTCAGTAGAGTACAGATTAAACTGCAGATGTTTACTTCCATCACATTTATTTGTTGTTCGTTTCTTTCACGCTTCGTTATTTTATGAACTGGTGTTTACCGGTTAATCTTTCAGTTTTAACTTCCGAATCAACGCACAGATAATCCAATTATACAAGATACAAGAATACATGGGATACACTCACTATATGCTATGTACAGATATATGTTTTCATGAAAATGAAATTCTCCAGTAACTTGGGGGAACCAAACCTTTTGCAGATAACGAGGATCATGCACAAAATTGATGAAAAGCATCTGCACATATCGTGCATATGAACAGCTGCGTTTTCGTGTGGAGACTTTGTTAAGAATTCGACAATTTTCACTGAATTTCATCATTTATTGAACTCATAACAATAACCTTTTCAATGTTTTTTTCAGTGGTAAGAACTGGTCTACAAGACATCACTTCGTGTGTGTGTGTGTGTGTGGAGAGAGAGAGGGAGAGAAAGAGAGAAAGCTATTCTGTCACCATTATCAACGGACACTGGAAATAGTGAATGCGTTCTAAATAAGCCATTTAGACAACAAACTATTCAAAGTAATATACGATTATATAACACGGGATGGGACGCAAATAAATCGCTTGTACAACAGAGTGGGAAGTAAATAAGCCATTCCTACTACACTTCAATGCTGTGAATACGTACATTGTAAAAGTCCCATCCTGTAGCTGACCTCTGAACACTACGTCTTCTGTGTTCGTGGGAAGTCTGTTGGGAGGTAGACAACGTGCCGTACATCGCGAACAGGGTGTATTAAATGGGCCTTTGTAAATGAGCTATGAACAGTGTGTAAATGTGCAAAATGCCTTACATGAATTTTTTTGGAAATAGGACTGATTGTGTGAGGGTTCAAAGTTGTTGAAATTATTTTAGTAATGTCATCAAGGCGTTATAGACAGGTTATAGTGCATGACGTATAATATAGGCAGATATACCGCCCCTTGATGTTACATATGTTATAATGATATGAATGTTTGCAATACGAACGTTATACTGCAATCTTTATGTTGGCCTCTGTGGTATTGTTGCTGAATCTGAAATCTCAGGCACATTGTCAGTCTGCTCACTTATCGTGCACTACATGTATACACAAGTACATAGTCAGTCTGTTTACCTGTCGTGGTCTACATGTACACACAAGTACATAGTCAGTCTGTTCACCTGTCGTGCATCACATGTACACACAGGTACATAGTCAGTCTGTTCACCTGTCGTGCACTACATGTATACACAAGTACATAGTCAGTCTGTTTACCTGTTGTGGTCTACATGTATACACAGGTACATAGTCAGTCTGTTCACCTGTCGTGCATCACATGTACACACAGGTACATAGTCAGTCTGTTCACTTGTCGTGGTCTACATGTATACACAGGTACATAGTCAGTCTGTTCACTTGTCGTGCACTACATGTATACACATGTACATAGTCAGTCTGTTCACCTGTCGTGCATCACATGTACACACAGGTACATAGTCAGTCTGTTCACTTGTCGTGGTCTACATGTATACACAAGTACATAGTCAGTCTGTTTACCTGTCGTGGTCTACATGTATACACAGGTACATAGTCAGTCTGTTCACCTGTCGTGCACTACATGTACACACAGGTACAAAGTCAGTCTGTTCACCTGTCGTGCACTACATGTATACACAAGTACATAGTCAGTCTGTTTACCTGTCGTGGTCTACATGTATACACAGGTACATAGTCAGTCTGTTCACCTGTCGTGCATCACATGTATACACAGGTACATAGTCAGTCTGTTCACTTGTCGTGGTCTACATGTATACACAAGTACATAGTCAGTCTGTTCACCTGTCGTGCATCACATGTATACACAGGTACATAGTCAGTCTGTTCACCTGTCGTGCACCACATGTATACACAGGTACATAGTCAGTCTGTTCACTTGTCGTGCATCACATGTATACACAGGTACATAGTCAGTCTGTTCACCTGTCGTGCATGACATGTATACACAGGTACATAGTCAGTCTGTTCACTTGTCGTGCATCACATGTATACACAGGTACATAGTCAGTCTGTTCACTTGTCGTGCATCACATGTATACACAGGTACATAGTCAGTCTGTTCACTTGTCGTGCATCACATGTATACACAGGTACATAGTCAGTCTGTTCACTTGTCGTGGTCTACATGTATACACAGGTACATAGTCAGTCTGTTCACCTGTTGTGGTCTACATGTATACACAGGTACATAGTCAGTCTGTTCACCTGTCGTGCATCACATGTATACACAGGTACATAGTCTGTTCACTCGTCGTGCACTACATGTATACACAGGTACATAGTCAGTCTGTTCACTTGTCGTGCATCACATGTATACACAGGTACATAGTCAGTCTGTTCACTTGTCGTGCACTACATGTATACACAGGTACATAGTCAGTCTGTTCACCTGTCGTGCACTACATGTATACACAGGTACATAGTCAGTCTGTTCACTTGTCGTGCATCACATGTATACACAGGTACATAGTCAGTCTGTTCACTTGTCGTGCACTACATGTATACACAGGTACATAGTCAGTCTGTTCACCTGTCGTGCATCACATGTATACACAGGTACATAGTCTGTTCACTTGTCGTGCACTACATGTATACACAGGTACATAGTCAGTCTGTTCACCTGTCGTGCATCACATGTATACACAGGTACATAGTCAGTCTGTTCACCTGTCGTGCATCACATGTATACACAGGTACATAGTCAGTCTGTTCACCTGTCGTGCATCACATGTATACACAGGTACATAGTCAGTCTGTTCACCTGTCGTGCATCACATGTATACACAGGTACATAGTCAGTCTGTTCACTTGTCGTGGTCTACATGTATACACAGGTACATAGTCAGTCTGTTCACCTGTTGTGGTCTACATGTATACACAGGTACATAGTCAGTCTGTTCACCTGTCGTGCATCACATGTATACACAGGTACATAGTCAGTCTGTTCACTTGTCGTGCACTACATGTATACACAGGTACATAGTCAGTCTGTTCACCTGTCGTGCATCACATGTATACACAGGTACATAGTCAGTCTGTTCACTTGTCGTGCATCACATGTATACACAGGTACATAGTCAGTCTGTTCACTTGTCGTGCATCACATGTATACACAGGTACATAGTCAGTCTGTTCACTTGTCGTGCATCACATGTATACACAGGTACATAGTCAGTCTGTTCACTTGTCGTGGTCTACATGTATACACAGGTACATAGTCAGTCTGTTCACCTGTTGTGGTCTACATGTATACACAGGTACATAGTCAGTCTGTTCACCTGTCGTGCATCACATGTATACACAGGTACATAGTCAGTCTGTTCACTTGTCGTGCACTACATGTATACACAGGTACATAGTCAGTCTGTTCACTTGTCGTGCATCACATGTATACACAGGTACATAGTCAGTCTGTTCACTTGTCGTGGTCTACATGTATACACAGGTACATAGTCAGTCTGTTCACCTGTCGTGCATCACATGTATACACAGGTACATAGTCAGTCTGTTCACCTGTCGTGCACTACATGTATACACAGGTACATAGTCAGTCTGTTCACCTGTCGTGGTCTACATGTATACACAGGTACATAGTCAGTCTGTTCACCTGTCGTGCATCACATGTATACACAGGTACATAGTCAGTCTGTTCACTTGTCGTGCATCACATGTATACACAGGTACATAGTCAGTCTGTTCACTTGTCGTGCATCACATGTATACACAGGTACATAGTCAGTCTGTTCACTTGTCGTGCATCACATGTATACACAGGTACATAGTCAGTCTGTTCACTTGTCGTGCATCACATGTATACACAGGTACATAGTCAGTCTGTTCACTTGTCGTGGTCTACATGTATACACAGGTACATAGTCAGTCTGTTCACCTGTTGTGGTCTACATGTATACACAGGTACATAGTCAGTCTGTTCACCTGTCGTGCATCACATGTATACACAGGTACATAGTCAGTCTGTTCACTTGTCGTGCACTACATGTATACACAGGTACATAGTCAGTCTGTTCACTTGTCGTGCATCACATGTATACACAGGTACATAGTCAGTCTGTTCACTTGTCGTGGTCTACATGTATACACAGGTACATAGTCAGTCTGTTCACCTGTCGTGCATCACATGTATACACAGGTACATAGTCAGTCTGTTCACCTGTCGTGCACTACATGTATACACAGGTACATAGTCAGTCTGTTTACCTGTCGTGCATCACATGTATACACAGGTACATAGTCAGTCTGTTCACCTGTCGTGCACTACATGTATACACAGGTACATAGTCAGTCTGTTCACCTGTCGTGCATCACATGTATACACAGGTACATAGTCAGTCTGTTCACTTGTCGTGCATCACATGTATACACAGGTACATAGTCAGTCTGTTCACCTGTCGTGCATGACATGTATACACAGGTACATAGTCAGTCTGTTCACCTGTCGTGGTCTACATGCATACACAGGTACATAGTCAGTCTGTTCACTTGTCGTGGTCTACATGTATACACAGGTACATAGTCAGTCTGTTCACTTGTCGTGCATCACATGTATACACAGGTACATAGTCAGTCTGTTCACTTGTCGTGCATCACATGTATACACAGGTACATAGTCAGTCTGTTCACCTGTCGTGCATCACATGTATACACAGGTACATAGTCAGTCTGTTCACCTGTCGTGGTCTACATGTATACACAGGTACATAGTCAGTCTGTTCACTTGTCGTGGTCTACATGTATACACAGGTACATAGTCAGTCTGTTCACTTGTCGTGCATCACATGTATACACAGGTACATAGTCAGTCTGTTCACTTGTCGTGCATCACATGTATACACAGGTACATAGTCAGTCTGTTCACTTGTCGTGGTCTACATGTATACACAGGTACATAGTCAGTCTGTTCACTTGTCGTGCACTACATGTATACACAGGTACATAGTCAGTCTGTTCACCTGTCGTGCATCACATGTATACACAGGTACATAGTCAGTCTGTTCACTTGTCGTGCATCACATGTATACACAGGTACATAGTCAGTCTGTTCACCTGTCGTGCACTACATGTATACACAGGTACATAGTCAGTCTGTTCACCTGTCGTGCATCACATGTATACACAGGTACATAGTCAGTCTGTTCACCTGTCGTGCACTACATGTATACACAGGTACATAGTCAGTCTGTTCACCTGTCGTGCATCACATGTATACACAGGTACATAGTCAGTCTGTTCACTTGTCGTGCATCACATGTACACACAGGTACATAGTCAGTCTGTTCACCTGTCGTGCATGACATGTATACACAGGTACATAGTCAGTCTGTTCACCTGTCGTGGTCTACATGTATACACAGGTACATAGTCAGTCTGTTCACTTGTCGTGGTCTACATGTATACACAGGTACATAGTCAGTCTGTTCACTTGTCGTGCATCACATGTATACACAGGTACATAGTCAGTCTGTTCACTTGTCGTGCATCACATGTATACACAGGTACATAGTCAGTCTGTTCACCTGTCGTGCATGACATGTATACACAGGTACATAGTCAGTCTGTTCACCTGTCGTGGTCTACATGTATACACAGGTACATAGTCAGTCTGTTCACTTGTCGTGGTCTACATGTATACACAGGTACATAGTCAGTCTGTTCACTTGTCGTGCATCACATGTATACACAGGTACATAGTCAGTCTGTTCACTTGTCGTGCATCACATGTATACACAGGTACATAGTCAGTCTGTTCACTTGTCGTGCATCACATGTATACACAGGTACATAGTCAGTCTGTTCACTTGTCGTGCATCACATGTATACACAGGTACATAGTCAGTCTGTTCACTTGTCGTGCATCACATGTATACACAGGTACATAGTCAGTCTGTTCACTTGTCGTGGTCTACATGTATACACAGGTACATAGTCAGTCTGTTCACCTGTTGTGGTCTACATGTATACACAGGTACATAGTCAGTCTGTTCACCTGTCGTGCATCACATGTATACACAGGTACATAGTCAGTCTGTTCACTTGTCGTGCACTACATGTATACACAGGTACATAGTCAGTCTGTTCACTTGTCGTGCATCACATGTATACACAGGTACATAGTCAGTCTGTTCACTTGTCGTGGTCTACATGTATACACAGGTACATAGTCAGTCTGTTCACCTGTCGTGCATCACATGTATACACAGGTACATAGTCAGTCTGTTCACCTGTCGTGCACTACATGTATACACAGGTACATAGTCAGTCTGTTTACCTGTCGTGCATCACATGTATACACAGGTACATAGTCAGTCTGTTCACCTGTCGTGCACTACATGTATACACAGGTACATAGTCAGTCTGTTCACCTGTCGTGCATCACATGTATACACAGGTACATAGTCAGTCTGTTCACTTGTCGTGCATCACATGTATACACAGGTACATAGTCAGTCTGTTCACCTGTCGTGCATGACATGTATACACAGGTACATAGTCAGTCTGTTCACCTGTCGTGGTCTACATGTATACACAGGTACATAGTCAGTCTGTTCACTTGTCGTGGTCTACATGTATACACAGGTACATAGTCAGTCTGTTCACTTGTCGTGCATCACATGTATACACAGGTACATAGTCAGTCTGTTCACTTGTCGTGCATCACATGTATACACAGGTACATAGTCAGTCTGTTCACCTGTCGTGCATCACATGTATACACAGGTACATAGTCAGTCTGTTCACCTGTCGTGGTCTACATGTATACACAGGTACATAGTCAGTCTGTTCACTTGTCGTGGTCTACATGTATACACAGGTACATAGTCAGTCTGTTCACTTGTCGTGCATCACATGTATACACAGGTACATAGTCAGTCTGTTCACTTGTCGTGCATCACATGTATACACAGGTACATAGTCAGTCTGTTCACTTGTCGTGGTCTACATGTATACACAGGTACATAGTCAGTCTGTTCACTTGTCGTGCACTACATGTATACACAGGTACATAGTCAGTCTGTTCACCTGTCGTGCATCACATGTATACACAGGTACATAGTCAGTCTGTTCACTTGTCGTGCATCACATGTATACACAGGTACATAGTCAGTCTGTTCACCTGTCGTGAACTACATGTATACACAGGTACATAGTCAGTCTGTTCACCTGTCGTGCATCACATGTATACACAGGTACATAGTCAGTCTGTTCACCTGTCGTGCACTACATGTATACACAGGTACATAGTCAGTCTGTTCACCTGTCGTGCATCACATGTATACACAGGTACATAGTCAGTCTGTTCACTTGTCGTGCATCACATGTACACACAGGTACATAGTCAGTCTGTTCACCTGTCGTGCATGACATGTATACACAGGTACATAGTCAGTCTGTTCACCTGTCGTGGTCTACATGTATACACAGGTACATAGTCAGTCTGTTCACTTGTCGTGGTCTACATGTATACACAGGTACATAGTCAGTCTGTTCACTTGTCGTGCATCACATGTATACACAGGTACATAGTCAGTCTGTTCACTTGTCGTGCATCACATGTATACACAGGTACATAGTCAGTCTGTTCACCTGTCGTGCATGACATGTATACACAGGTACATAGTCAGTCTGTTCACCTGTCGTGGTCTACATGTATACACAGGTACATAGTCAGTCTGTTCACTTGTCGTGGTCTACATGTATACACAGGTACATAGTCAGTCTGTTCACTTGTCGTGCATCACATGTATACACAGGTACATAGTCAGTCTGTTCACTTGTCGTGCATCACATGTATACACAGGTACATAGTCAGTCTGTTCACTTGTCGTGGTCTACATGTATACACAGGTACATAGTCAGTCTGTTCACTTGTCGTGCACTACATGTATACACAGGTACATAGTCAGTCTGTTCACCTGTCGTGCATCACATGTATACACAGGTACATAGTCAGTCTGTTCACTTGTCGTGCATCACATGTATACACAGGTACATAGTCAGTCTGTTCACTTGTCGTGCACTACATGTATACACAGGTACATAGTCAGTCTGTTCACCTGTCGTGCATCACATGTATACACAGGTACATAGTCAGTCTGTTCACCTGTCGTGCACTACATGTATACACAGGTACATAGTCAGTCTGTTCACTTGTCGTGCATCACATGTATACACAGGTACATAGTCAGTCTGTTCACTTGTCGTGCACTACATGTATACACAGGTACATAGTCAGTCTGTTCACCTGTCGTGCATCACATGTATACACAGGTACATAGTCAGTCTGTTCACCTGTCGTGCACTACATGTATACACAGGTACATAGTCAGTCTGTTCACCTGTCGTGCATCACATGTATACACAGGTACATAGTCAGTCTGTTCACTTGTCGTGCACTACATGTATACACAGGTACATAGTCAGTCTGTTCACCTGTCGTGCACTACATGTATACACAAGTACATAGTCAGTCTGTTCACTTGTCGTGCATCACATGTATACACAGGTACATAGTCAGTCTGTTCACCTGTCGTGCATCACATGTATACACAGGTACATAGTCAGTCTGTTCACTTGTCGTGCACTACATGTATACACAGGTACATAGTCAGTCTGTTCACCTGTCGTGCATCACATGTATACACAGGTACATAGTCAGTCTGTTCACCTGTCGTGCATCACATGTATACACAGGTACATAGTCAGTCTGTTCACTTGTCGTGCATCACATGTATACACAGGTACATAGTCAGTCTGTTCACCTGTCGTGCATCACATGTATACACAGGTACATAGTCAGTCTGTTCACCTGTCGTGCACTACATGTATACACAGGTACATAGTCAGTCTTTTCACCTGTCGTGCATCACATGTATACACAGGTACATAGTCAGTCTGTTCACTTGTCGTGGTCTACATGTATACACAGGTACATAGTCAGTCTGTTCACTTGTCGTGGTCTACATGTATACACAAGTACATAGTCAGTCTGTTTACCTGTCGTGGTCTACATGTATACACAGGTACATAGTCAGTCTGTTCACCTGTCGTGCATCACATGTATACACAGGTACATAGTCAGTCTGTTCACTTGTCGTGGTCTACATGTATACACAGGTACATAGTCAGTCTGTTCACTTGTCGTGGTCTACATGTATACACAAGTACATAGTCAGTCTGTTCACCTGTCGTGCATCACATGTATACACAGGTACATAGTCAGTCTGTTCACTTGTCGTGGTCTACATGTATACACAGGTACATAGTCAGTCTGTTCACTTGTCGTGGTCTACATGTATACACAAGTACATAGTCAGTCTGTTTACCTCTCGTGGTCTACATGTATACACAGGTACATAGTCAGTCTGTTCACCTGTCGTGCATCACATGTATACACAGGTACATAGTCAGTCTGTTCACTTGTCGTGGTCTACATGTATACACAAGTACATAGTCAGCCTGTTCACCTGTTGTGGTCTACATGTATACACAAGTACATAGTCAGTCTGTTCACCTGTCGTGCATCACATGTATACACAGGTACATAGTCAGTCTGTTCACTTGTCGTGGTCTACATGTATACACAGGTACATAGTCAGTCTGTTCACTTGTCGTGCATCACATGTATACACAGGTACATAGTCAGTCTGTTCACCTGTCGTGCATCACATGTATACACAGGTACATAGTCAGTCTGTTCACTTGTCGTGGTCTACATGTATACACAAGTACATAGTCAGTCTGTTCACTTGTCGTGCACTACATGTATACACATGTACATAGTCAGTCTGTTCACCTGTCGTGCATCACATGTATACACAGGTACATAGTCAGTCTGTTCACCTGTTGTGGTCTACATGTATACACAGGTACATAGTCAGTCTGTTCACCTGTCGTGCATCACATGTATACACAGGTACATAGTCAGTCTGTTCACCTGTCGTGCATCACATGTATACACAGGTACATAGTCAGTCTGTTCACCTGTCGTGGTCTACATGTATACACAGGTACATAGTCAGTCTGTTCACCTGTCGTGCATCACATGTATACACAGGTACATAGTCAGTCTGTTCACCTGTCGTGCATCACATGTATACACAGGTACATAGTCAGTCTGTTCACCTGTCGTGCACCACATGTATACACAGGTACATAGTCAGTCTGTTCACTTGTCGTGCATCACATGTATACACAGGTACATAGTCAGTCTGTTCACTTGTCGTGGTCTACATGTATACACAGGTACATAGTCAGTCTGTTCACCTGTCGTGCATCACATGTATACACAGGTACATAGTCAGTCTGTTCACCTGTCGTGGTCTACATGTATACACAGGTACATAGTCAGTCTGTTCACCTGTCGTGCATCACATGTATACACAGGTACATAGTCAGTCTGTTCACCTGTCGTGCATCACATGTATACACAGGTACATAGTCAGTCTGTTCACCTGTTGTGGTCTACATGTATACACAAGTACATAGTCAGTCTGTTCACCTGTCGTGCATCACATGTATACACAGGTACATAGTCAGTCTGTTCACTTGTCGTGGTCTACATGTATACACAAGTACATAGTCAGTCTGTTCACTTGTCGTGCACTACATGTATACACATGTACATAGTCAGTCTGTTCACTTGTCGTGGTCTACATGTATACACAAGTACATAGTCAGTCTGTTCACTTGTCGTGGTCTACATGTATACACAAGTACATAGTCAGTCTGTTCACTTGTCGTGCATGACATGTATACACAGGTACATAGTCAGTCTGTTTACCTGTCGTGGTCTACATGTATACACAGGTACATAGTCAGTCAGTTCAGTTGTCGTGGTCTACATGTATACACAGGTACATAGTCAGTCTGTTCACCTGTCGTGCACCACATGTATACACAGGTACATAGTCAGTCTGTTTACCTGTCGTGGTCTACATGTATACACAGGTACATAGTCAGTCTGTTCACCTGTCGTGCACTACATGTATACACAAGTACATAGTCAGTCTGTTCACCTGTCGTGGTCTACATGTATACACAAGTACATAGTCAGTCTGTTCACCTGTCGTGCATCACATGTATACACAGGTACATAGTCAGTCTGTTCACTTGTCGTGGTCTACATGTATACACAAGTACATAGTCAGTCTGTTCACTTGTCGTGCACTACATGTATACACATGTACATAGTCAGTCTGTTCACCTGTCGTGCATCACATGTATACACAAGTACATAGTCAGTCTGTTCACCTGTCGTGCATCACATGTATACACAGGTACATAGTCAGTCTGTTCACTTGTCGTGCACTACATGTATACACAGGTACATAGTCAGTCTGTTCACCTGTCGTGCATCACATGTATACACAGGTACATAGTCAGTCTGTTCACCTGTCGTGCATCACATGTATACACAGGTACATAGTCAGTCTGTTCACTTGTCGTGCATCACATGTATACACAGGTACATAGTCAGTCTGTTCACCTGTCGTGCATCACATGTATACACAGGTACATAGTCAGTCTGTTCACCTGTCGTGCACTACATGTATACACAGGTACATAGTCAGTCTTTTCACCTGTCGTGCATCACATGTATACACAGGTACATAGTCAGTCTGTTCACTTGTCGTGGTCTACATGTATACACAGGTACATAGTCAGTCTGTTCACTTGTCGTGGTCTACATGTATACACAAGTACATAGTCAGTCTGTTTACCTGTCGTGGTCTACATGTATACACAGGTACATAGTCAGTCTGTTCACCTGTCGTGCATCACATGTATACACAGGTACATAGTCAGTCTGTTCACTTGTCGTGGTCTACATGTATACACAGGTACATAGTCAGTCTGTTCACTTGTCGTGGTCTACATGTATACACAAGTACATAGTCAGTCTGTTCACCTGTCGTGCATCACATGTATACACAGGTACATAGTCAGTCTGTTCACTTGTCGTGGTCTACATGTATACACAGGTACATAGTCAGTCTGTTCACTTGTCGTGGTCTACATGTATACACAAGTACATAGTCAGTCTGTTTACCTCTCGTGGTCTACATGTATACACAGGTACATAGTCAGTCTGTTCACCTGTCGTGCATCACATGTATACACAGGTACATAGTCAGTCTGTTCACTTGTCGTGGTCTACATGTATACACAGGTACATAGTCAGTCTGTTCACCTGTTGTGGTCTACATGTATACACAAGTACATAGTCAGTCTGTTCACCTGTCGTGCATCACATGTATACACAAGTACATAGTCAGTCTGTTCACCTGTCGTGGTCTACATGTATACACAAGTACATAGTCAGTCTGTTCACCTGTCGTGCATCACATGTATACACAGGTACATAGTCAGTCTGTTCACTTGTCGTGGTCTACATGTATACACAAGTACATAGTCAGTCTGTTCACTTGTCGTGCACTACATGTATACACATGTACATAGTCAGTCTGTTCACCTGTCGTGCATCACATGTATACACAGGTACATAGTCAGTCTGTTCACCTGTCGTGCATCACATGTATACACAGGTACATAGTCAGTCTGTTCACTTGTCGTGCACTACATGTATACACAGGTACATAGTCAGTCTGTTCACCTGTCGTGCATCACATGTATACACAGGTACATAGTCAGTCTGTTCACCTGTCGTGCATCACATGTATACACAGGTACATAGTCAGTCTGTTCACTTGTCGTGCATCACATGTATACACAGGTACATAGTCAGTCTGTTCACCTGTCGTGCATCACATGTATACACAGGTACATAGTCAGTCTGTTCACCTGTCGTGCACTACATGTATACACAGGTACATAGTCAGTCTTTTCACCTGTCGTGCATCACATGTATACACAGGTACATAGTCAGTCTGTTCACTTGTCGTGGTCTACATGTATACACAGGTACATAGTCAGTCTGTTCACTTGTCGTGGTCTACATGTATACACAAGTACATAGTCAGTCTGTTTACCTGTCGTGGTCTACATGTATACACAGGTACATAGTCAGTCTGTTCACCTGTCGTGCATCACATGTATACACAGGTACATAGTCAGTCTGTTCACTTGTCGTGGTCTACATGTATACACAGGTACATAGTCAGTCTGTTCACTTGTCGTGGTCTACATGTATACACAAGTACATAGTCAGTCTGTTCACCTGTCGTGCATCACATGTATACACAGGTACATAGTCAGTCTGTTCACTTGTCGTGGTCTACATGTATACACAGGTACATAGTCAGTCTGTTCACTTGTCGTGGTCTACATGTATACACAAGTACATAGTCAGTCTGTTTACCTCTCGTGGTCTACATGTATACACAGGTACATAGTCAGTCTGTTCACCTGTCGTGCATCACATGTATACACAGGTACATAGTCAGTCTGTTCACTTGTCGTGGTCTACATGTATACACAAGTACATAGTCAGTCTGTTCACCTGTTGTGGTCTACATGTATACACAAGTACATAGTCAGTCTGTTCACCTGTCGTGCATCACATGTATACACAGGTACATAGTCAGTCTGTTCACTTGTCGTGGTCTACATGTATACACAGGTACATAGTCAGTCTGTTCACTTGTCGTGCATCACATGTATACACAGGTACATAGTCAGTCTGTTCACCTGTCGTGCATCACATGTATACACAGGTACATAGTCAGTCTGTTCACTTGTCGTGGTCTACATGTATACACAAGTACATAGTCAGTCTGTTCACTTGTCGTGCACTACATGTATACACAGGTACATAGTCAGTCTGTTCACCTGTTGTGGTCTACATGTATACACAGGTACATAGTCAGTCTGTTCACCTGTCGTGCATCACATGTATACACAGGTACATAGTCAGTCTGTTCACCTGTCGTGCATCACATGTATACACAGGTACATAGTCAGTCTGTTCACCTGTCGTGGTCTACATGTATACACAGGTACATAGTCAGTCTGTTCACCTGTCGTGCATCACATGTATACACAGGTACATAGTCAGTCTGTTCACCTGTCGTGCATCACATGTATACACAGGTACATAGTCAGTCTGTTCACCTGTCGTGCACCACATGTATACACAGGTACATAGTCAGTCTGTTCACTTGTCGTGCATCACATGTATACACAGGTACATAGTCAGTCTGTTCACTTGTCGTGGTCTACATGTATACACAGGTACATAGTCAGTCTGTTCACCTGTCGTGCATCACATGTATACACAGGTACATAGTCAGTCTGTTCACCTGTCGTGGTCTACATGTATACACAGGTACATAGTCAGTCTGTTCACCTGTCGTGCATCACATGTATACACAGGTACATAGTCAGTCTGTTCACCTGTCGTGCATCACATGTATACACAGGTACATAGTCAGTCTGTTCACCTGTTGTGGTCTACATGTATACACAAGTACATAGTCAGTCTGTTCACCTGTCGTGCATCACATGTATACACAGGTACATAGTCAGTCTGTTCACTTGTCGTGGTCTACATGTATACACAAGTACATAGTCAGTCTGTTCACTTGTCGTGCACTACATGTATACACATGTACATAGTCAGTCTGTTCACTTGTCGTGGTCTACATGTATACACAAGTACATAGTCAGTCTGTTCACTTGTCGTGGTCTACATGTATACACAAGTACATAGTCAGTCTGTTCACTTGTCGTGCATGACATGTATACACATGTACATAGTCAGTCTGTTTACCTGTCGTGGTCTACATGTATACACAGGTACATAGTCAGTCTGTTCACTTGTCGTGGTCTACATGTATACACAGGTACATAGTCAGTCTGTTCACCTGTCGTGCACCACATGTATACACAGGTACATAGTCAGTCTGTTTACCTGTCGTGGTCTACATGTATACACAGGTACATAGTCAGTCTGTTCACCTGTCGTGCACTACATATATACACAGGTACATAGTCAGTCTGTTCACCTGTCGTGGTCTACATGTATACACAAGTACATAGTCAGTCTGTTCACCTGTCGTGCATCACATGTATACACAGGTACATAGTCAGTCTGTTCACTTGTCGTGGTCTACATGTATACACAAGTACATAGTCAGTCTGTTCACTTGCCGTGCACTACATGTATACACATGTACATAGTCAGTCTGTTCACCTGTCGTGCATCACATGTATACACAGGTACATAGTCAGTCTGTTCACCTGTCGTGCATCACATGTATACACATGTACATAGTCAGTCTGTTCACCTGTCGTGCATCACATGTATACACAGGTACATAGTCAGTCTGTTCACTTGTCGTGGTCTACATGTATACACAGGTACATAGTCAGTCTGTTCACCTGTCGTGCACTACATGTATACACAGGTACATAGTCAGTCTGTTCACCTGTCGTGCACTACATGTATACACAAGTACATAGTCAGTCTGTTCACCTGTTGTGGTCTACATGTATACACAAGTACATAGTCAGTCTGTTCACCTGTCGTGCATCACATGTATACACAGGTACATAGTCAGTCTGTTCACTTGTCGTGGTCTACATGTATACACAGGTACATAGTCAGTCTGTTCACTTGTCGTGCACTACATGTATACACAAGTACATAGTCAGTCTGTTCACCTGTCGTGCATCACATGTATACACAGGTACATAGTCAGTCTGTTCACTTGTCGTGGTCTACATGTATACACAGGTACATAGTCAGTCTGTTCACTTGTCGTGCATCACATGTATACACAGGTACATAGTCAGTCTGTTCACCTGTCGTGCATCACATGTATACACAGGTACATAGTCAGTCTGTTCACTTGTCGTGCACTACATGTATACACAGGTACATAGTCAGTCTGTTCACCTGTCGTGCATCACATGTATACACAGGTACATAGTCAGTCTGTTCACTTGTCGTGCATCACATGTATACACAGGTACATAGTCAGTCTGTTCACTTGTCGTGCATCACATGTATACACAGGTACATAGTCAGTCTGTTCACTTGTCGTGGTCTACATGTATACACAGGTACATAGTCAGTCTGTTTACCTGTCGTGGTCTACATGTATACACAGGTACATAGTCAGTCTGTTCACTTGTCGTGCATCACATGTATACACAGGTACATAGTCAGTCTGTTCACTTGTCGTGCATCACATGTATACACAGGTACATAGTCAGTCTGTTCACTTGTCGTGCATCACATGTATACACAGGTACATAGTCAGTCTGTTCACCTGTCGTGCATCACATGTATACACAGGTACATAGTCAGTCTGTTCACTTGTCGTGCATCACATGTATACACAGGTACATAGTCGGTCTGTTCACTTGTCGTGGTCTACATGTATACACAGGTACATAGTCAGTCTGTTTACCTGTCGTGGGCTACATGTATACACAGGTACATAGTCAGTCTGTTCACTTGTCGTGCATCACATGTATACACAGGTACATAGTCAGTCTGTTCACTTGTCGTGCATCACATGTATACACAGGTACATAGTCAGTCTGTTCACTTGTCGTGCATCACATGTATACACAGGTACATAGTCAGTCTGTTCACTTGTCGTGGTCTACATGTATACACAGGTACATAGTCAGTCTGTTTACCTGTCGTGGTCTACATGTATACACAGGTACATAGTCAGTCTGTTCACTTGTCGTGCACTACATGTACACACAGGTACAAAGTCAGTCTGTTCACCTGTTGTGGTCTACATGTACACACAGGTACATAGTCAGTCTGTTTACCTGTCGTGGTCTACATGTATACACAGGTACATAGTCAGTCTGTTCACCTGTTGTGGTCTACATGTATACACAGGTACATAGTCAGTCTGTTCACCTGTCGTGCATCACATGTATACACAGGTACATAGTCAGTCTGTTTACCTGTTGTGGTCTACATGTATACACAGGTACATAGTCAGTCTGTTCACCTGTCGTGCATCACATGTATACACAGGTACATAGTCAGTCTGTTCACTTGTCGTGCACTACATGTATACACAAGTACATAGTCAGTCTGTTCACTTGTCGTGCATCACATGTATACACAGGTACATAGTCAGTCTGTTCACTTGTCGTGGTCTACATGTATACACAGGTACATAGTCAGTCTGTTCACCTGTCGTGCATGACATGTATACACAGGTACATAGTCAGTCTGTTCACTTGTCGTGCATCACATGTACACACAGGTACATAGTCAGTCTGTTCACTTGTCGTGCATCACATGTATACACAGGTACATAGTCAGTCTGTTCACTTGTCGTGGTCTACATGTATACACAGGTACATAGTCAGTCTGTTTACCTGTCGTGGTCTACATGTATACACAGGTACATAGTCAGTCTGTTCACTTGTCGTGCACTACATGTATACACAGTTACATAGTCAGTCTGTTCACTTGTCGTGCACTACATGTATACACAGGTACATAGTCAGTCTGTTCACCTGTCGTGCATGACATGTATACACATGGTTTTCCACTGTCAACGGTACTATCCAACTATCCACGAATACACGCACAGCACACGAGCGCACACATACAAACACACACATCCACACGTTTAGTATCTGAATATATTGTAACAGTAACAAATAATCCCATTTATATTGAAAAGAGGTCCAATGAGATGAGACATTCAGACCATGAGGAAACATAGACTTGCCTCATTTAAGGCTCAAGCAGGTAGGGCTTGACAGGGGAAGATGATGTGGTTCAGGCACTATGAGACAGACTAGCATACACCTGTCCCTTCCGTAAAAAAAAAGAAACAAAAATAACAATACATGTATACGAGTATTGTACAGGGTGCCTCTGGTTTTCAGATTTCCCAGATGATCAACAAGCATGACTCACGGCCCGCGGTGACTCAGGACACAGTACTGCAGCAGTATTCTTCAATACGGTGTTTCCCAGCTGTGATCGGATCGATACCAACAACAACCAGAATAGCCCAAAGCGTGACTGCGACGTGATAACCGGTGTTCCTCGAAATATGACAAGATTTACCGTTCACCTGCTGCAAAGTAATTACATTTTGACTGGAGTTACTTTGACAACTTTAAGGTCTAGGGGTGTTGAAATGGTATGCATAGCTTTAAGCCAACCGGATAAGTCATAATATATATGGGGTTTTTTTGTTATAAAATATTATTTATTAAGCATGCTCTTAGGGTGCTGATGTGGTATTGACATCTGTGCTTTAGTCGATAAGTTTCACATGAATATGCTAGTTGATGTATGCAACACTGTGTGAACATGGAACAAACAAGTGTATAGCTTGTAAATATCACTGATTTTATGTAAATTTGAACAAAGGGTTATTTTTACATTTGTTTAATTATATAGTGCAAGTTTTAATTTATAAGTTAATCTTGCTAATGATGTATGTACGTATATTTATGAATAATACAAATGTATCATTTTTGCTTCTTTGATCCGTGAAGGTCCGGGGTAGAATAGGTCTTCAGCAACCCATAAAAGGTGACTATGCTTGTCGTAAGAGTCGACTAACGGGATCGGGTGGTCAGGCTCGCTGACATGGTTCACACATGTCAACGGTTCCCAGTTGCGCAGATCAATGCTCAAGTCGTTGATCACTGGATTGTCTGGTCCAGACTTGATTATTTACAGACCGTCGCAATATAGCTGGAATATTGCTGAGTAAAACTAAACTTACTCACTCACTCACTCTTTACTTTTTTGGCGTGCATGCAGGTGTATACTCATATGATCAGTGGCTCACAATCAACTGATAAAGTGACATATTTTCACCACGATAAGCACGGAAGCTATCTGGTGCCCGTTCTGGGACTTGTGGGTGATGGCAGAGAAAAATAAAAGTACGTGAGCGAGTTTAGTCTTAAGTTGCTTTTAGCAATATTCCAACAATATTACTGCGGGGAGCGCCAGAATAGGGCTATATACATCGAGCCCATGTAGGGAATCGAACCCGATGCTTCAGTGTGGCGAGCGAACGCCTTAACCACAAGACTATCCAACCGCCCCTCAAATGGACGGGTATTGGGTGGGTCATTTCAGTGGCGATTCAGTTCATTGAAGCAAAGTTAAGCAAATGTAATTAGAATAGGAGTTGAGGGTTGAGTATAAGACTTGGTGATCGATTCAATAACATTCGATCGAGTGTATGAAATGGGGATCTTTTCAATGATTAAGTAAATGAAATGGAGGTGAATGAAATGAGATGAGCATGACTTGCTCCTCGGCAACCCATACTCATTGTTCGAGGCGACTAGGGTCGTGTGGTCGGTCTCACTGATTTGGATGACACTTGCCAAAGTATCCCACCTGCGTAGAACTATGCTCATGCTGTTGATCACTGGCTTGTCTGGTCCAGTTTCGAATATTGCTGATTGCGCAAAAACAACGAATAAATAGTCATTCTATGTACTTGAGGTCTGAGTGATTTATATGTTTCATCTAATGTGGGGCAGTGGGGCTGCCTACGGGTTATTTATAAAGCAGTCGCGTCACGTGTTCGGTTCCCCACATGGTTACAATGTGTGAAGCTCATTTCTGGTGACCCCCGTTGTGACATTGCTGGAATGTTGCTAAAAGCGACGTAAAAATAAACTCCCTCACCCCTACAACTCATACATGGGTAAGATGCATTGAGACGTGACCCAGACTTGTACGATAACAAAAACAGCTTGACAAATAATAACATTCAACGAGGTACAGCCATTAAGATCCCATGTTTCTATGTTACATGTAATCTCCATTTTGCCTATTATATTACAACGACAGCTGGCAGAGCGATGCTGATCATTCTCCTCAGGTTACCTTTTCAATCAGAACGCCTCGTTATCCAAAACATGCATTCGTGGACGTTCGAGTTAGTCCGGTACTTTGTTTCGGAGATTACGGAAGAGACGAGTGGTGACGATTGTCTAGCATTTCATTCGTCACCCACTCGTATTATTCCGACAAGCTTAGTAGAGACTGGTTATTGAAAGGGGCATGTGGTGACAAATGCTTCCATTCGTGGCCAAATCATGTTTGTACCATAAACTGACAAGCAACGGCAGTGGTGACGAAAAGATTGCCGTCAAATATCACGCCATGTTGGATCGTATCATTCCGGAACAGGCCGATTGTAACGGAAAGAGCCGAGAGGCCAAGATTTCTTTTGTTTACGTCAAGCCATGTTTATATAAGCACGTACGTGACATTACCATATCCGTTGTATTCGTAGAACGTAGCATGATCATGGCTAGATAGCGATGCAAGTATGCAGATCATTGGTAAATTTACCTTGAACTATCGTAATCCGAGAGGCTTTAGTGCAAGGTTATCAGTTTGGCGAAAACTTCCTGTGGGTGAGTCACATTGCAGTCTTACACAGACAAATAAATGATCCCATGTGACAGACTTCATGAATTTAGGAACACATACCTGCAAAGCGGTCTAGCTCAAAAAGAACATTTGTCATACTGGTGCTTATTGTGTGTTTGTTGCTGCCCCGCGTGAAGATCCGCCCATGCTGTTCTCCGCGTGAACATTAAAATTGATCTTCAGTAACCCATTTGTTTGTCTCTCGAGAAGATCCGAGTTAGAATTGATCTTCAGTAACCCTTGCTGTTCTCCCCTTGAAGGTCCAGGTTAAAACTGATCTTCAGTAACTCGTGGTGTTCTCCTCGTGAAGTGCCTGGTTAGAATTGATCTTCTGTAACCCATACTTGTCTCCACATGAAGATCCGGGTTAGAATTATTGATCTTCAGTAATCCATGCTTGTCTTAAGAGGCGACTAAAGAGATCGGGTGGTCAGACTCAGGTCGTGGGTGACTCATATCATCATATTACCCGTACCATTAGAGTGAGTGAGTGAGTGAGTTGAGTTTTACGCCGCACTCAGCAATATTCCAGCTATATGGCGGCGGTTTATAAATAATCGAATCAGGGCCAAACAATCCAGTGATCAACAACATGAGTATCGATCTGCGCAAATGGGAACCGATGACATGTGTGAACCAAGTCAGAGAGCCTGACTACCCGATCTTACGACAAGCTTAGTCGCCGACAAGCATGGGTGGCTGAAGACCTATTCTACTCCGGACCTTCACGGGTCCCATACCATTAGAACATAAAGAATATAAGAATATAAAGACTTCGTAAAACATTCCACCACGTGTATGCGTGATATTCTTAATTAAAGGGGTATTTAAATATAGTAATAAAGATTTCTAAATCATTTCAGTGTCAGGGTCATGTCACGAGTGAGTGAGTTTAGTTTTACGCCACTCTCACCAACATTCCGACGGTCTGTAAATATTTGAGTCTGAACCAGGCAATCCAATGATTGTCAGATTTTTTTAGTACCTGAAGAACGTAGGCATCAAAAGAAGTGGTCTGTGTTGTAACAATGCAGATATTGCCACGAAAGACGTGTTTTCCTCAAGCACGTAGGAGGGACTGCGCGTCGTTCAGGAACAGCGACGCCATCATCATGCAGCTTCGACGCGGCAATACAGGTATACAAGCACAATTCCACGACTTCCTGAGAATTCTTCAAGCATCTTCCTCTATCGACGCTGACCACCTTGCCTGATTCCAGCACATTCTAAATGATAAATCAATGAATGGGAAGTAATCATTCAGATAATAGAAACCAAAACAAGCGCTCAGATAAAGACAAAAAAGATAAATGTAACCAGTCGGTCTTTTATAAGCGCACCTTGTAGTTAACTCTAAAACCTAGAAAGTTATTACATACAATAATACTAATTGCGTTAGAGACTTGCGCAAGGCTACTGAACACCCACAGGTTTGCAAGTGTCGCGGGAGGCGAACGGAGTGGCCCCGGAAATACGGGCTCTCGTAAACGAAAGGTTCTTCGGTGTAGAAAGAATCGGTTGCCATGGTAACAGCCGATTTTATAGGCGAAGATGTCTGTAGGTTTGAACAGAGATACATGGGAACAATTAGATTAGTTCTTCTGTAGCACATGATTGTATATTCCATTTGATGTGACGTGATCTCGTGCGTGAACATATGATATTCTCAGGAGCTTTTCAATGAGATCATGCGTACAGCCATATCATTTTGTCCTGTGGTCCGTCAGGGACCGTATATTGGTGTTTTGTCTCGGCTTCCGGAAGGTCAGGCAAATCCTGTGATCCCCTGCCGGGGCGGTAGCATGGCCTAGAGGTTACAGCGTTCGCTCGTCGCGAAGAAAAGATCTGGGTTCGATTCACCACATAGGTACAATGTGTGAAGACCATTTCTGGTGCCCCCCCCCCCCCCCCCCCCCACCCTTGATATTGCTGGAATATTGCTCAAAGTGAACACCTACTCACACTCATGTGATCCCGGGGATGGATATTTATACAGCGTTCGGGTTGTAGTGTAGGCCGGTGGTAGAGGCCTTCTCGCTTTAGTGTTCGATTCCATATTGTGTTCATGGCTTTCGAGTGTGTGGTTATGCTCTGTCGTTACGGGCATTAATACGGCTAGGTGTACGTATGCGACTGTTTATTCGAATCCGGAACATGGGCGTTGGGGTAACACAGTGGTTCAAGCGCTTGCTCGTCACGCCGAAGACCCGGGTTTGATTTCCCACATCGGTGCAATGTGTGAAGCCAATTTCTGGTATCACTCGCCGTGATATAGATGGAATGCTGCTATAATTAAATGCGACGTAAAACTAAACTCACTCCTTGTAGTCCGGACTAACGTTTTACATAGCACCATCCCAGTTAGGCAGCACATATTAACATTGATATGACCACGAGTCCACCAGTCCATATATTATTCCCTAACTGCTGAGCGCAAGGCAGGGTAAAAACAAGTACGATCTCGTAACTTCTCTTGAAAGGACGCCTTAGCGTTCGCTTTACGGTCAACACTATGCATGTTATAACGCGGAATATAAATCCGCTGGTACTGCTGTTGTTGATGTAGACGTCCATAGATAGCAAACAACGTTTATTAAATTAGGCTGTGTGATTACAGTTGCTAAGTGTCCGGATGTTTAGGGTTAGTTTGACGTCCTCTGCGTTTGACAGTATGGTAGCGCTTTGGTCAAGTTTTGAGAGCTCACTCTATCTGTGGTCGATCCACTTTGAACAGTTATTTTTTTCCAGTTATATGTGACATTTGTCAGTTGTTTAATGTGGCTCCCAGCAATAATCCACCTGTATATCGAGGCTTGGGACCAGACAATCCACTGATCAACAGCAGGAGCATCAATCTACGCAACTGGAATATGATGACACATGCCAACCAAGTCAGAAAGCCTGACCATTCGATCCCATTAGTTGCACCTTACAAGAAGTCCATCCTTTCAGTCACCTCTTAAGACAAGCTGAAGATCACGTCTAACCCGCAAACACCTTTACAGGTACATGTAAGCACAGCATGATGCTTGAGTGGGTGCGTGAATTTAGTTTTACGCCGCTTCTAGCACTATTCAAGCAATATCAAGGCGGGAAACATCCGAAATGGGCTCCACACAAATACCCATGTGGGGAATCGAACCCGGTCGGAAGAAAAGCAATTAAGTTTGGATCCCGAATTGGGAGACCTACAAGAGGTCTGTCTGAACACGTATGTAACTCTTTCTTTTTCTAAAGCAGGGGTATATTCTAAGAGGAAAATCTGTCGCAATGCGCAGAATGCATATTGAATTATCCAACTTATCTCATGAGACAAGTTTCAGAAAAACACCACAGAGAAAACGCTGGCTTTCCTTGACACCGCATGTCAATGATCTACCTTGACAGGTTCGCCTTCTGGCAAGCGCGACCGCCCACTGATGCCAGGTATACGATTCAAGAGCCATCAAAGCAGTTACCCTGTAGACAGTATACAAGCGCATTCCAACGCCTTGTGTTATCAGGAATGCCCGTCAGTTTGTGATATGGTTCTACTTCAGTTTCGTTTCTATATCACTGGCTTTTATATTTGTTTGACACTTCAGAATTTGCGAATTTCTCGGCAAATGGCTCTGCATCAAGGAAAACAGGGATTAACTATCCCACGCCATATCTGCTTTGGATATTAATAGTGAGAGGGGGCGGTTGGCGGTGGGTGAAGGAGTGGGGGTGTTGCTGAAGTTTAATTATGAAGGATCGGATCCCGTCACTACATGTGTTTTGGGTCTTTTTTTAACTCTTCAGGCAAGAATATTTCAGTTATGTGACGGTGGTCCTAAAATAATCGAATCTGGGCAAGAATACTGAGTGATCAACGCGATGATCATCAGTTTACGCAGCTGGGATATGCTGAAGCGTGCCAATCAAATCAACGAACCTGAGCTCGTCATCCCGTTAGACAGGGTTACCAGTTCTGGCCGGATCTCCACGGGTATCAGAATACTGCGCATGGACCTTCAAATGCACGCACGAGTAACAAGTACTGTGATGAGGATCATTTACTTGTTAAAACATTGTCTGGAAACGAAATCCTGAAAGTTATTTTAAAAGAGAGAACATTGTTACTATATTCCTCTGGAAGAACACGTTATGCTCAAAAGAAGTCAAGAACATCGAATGTTTTGTGTGAGTGAGTGAGCTTTTAAGTCACTTTGAGCAGTCTTCCAGCAATATCACGGATGGGTACGCAAGGAATGGGCTTCACATATTGTATCCAAGTTGGAAATCGAACCCTAATCTTCATCGTGACGGGCGAGCGTTTTAATCACAAGACTGTCCCACCGCCCAACTTTGTCATGACTACAGTCATAGCTATGGAAAAACAGCCATGCATCTTGAGTGAGTGAGTGTAGTATTACGACAAGTTTAGCAATATCCTAGTGCCATCTATGCGGGGAATCGAACCCGGATCTTCGGCGTGACGAGCAAACGCTTTAACCACTATGCTACACTCCCCCCCCCCTCCCAACACACACACACACACACACACACACACACACACACACACACACACACACATAATCACCACCACACACACACGCCACCAACACACACGCACGCACGCACGCACGCACGCACACATACCACCACTACCCCCAGTAGTTTTTGAGGAGTATGCGTTCTTCCCAGGGTAATGGTATATCTACAAGGATATTAGCACTTCCCTTTGTCTTCAACGACAGATTTATGACAGATGTAAATCTGGTTGTTTAGTTCTGTCTTACTGTCAAGGTCGCCCCACAGTGAAGTCCTGTCCTACTGACGGTGACCTCAACACCCACGGGAAGCCACTGGCCTCAATCGGAATCGAAATATATCCCTTCCCGATCTACACGTCTCAGACCTGTCAGTAGTTTACAAATAGAAGACGCATTTAGAATGACAAGGATTATATGCCATTACGCGTGGCGAGAAAGGTCGACACCAGCGCTCTATGGATATGCTCTAAAGTCCAGTATAGATAGTTCTTCGATAACTATCCGTTGATTATATTGACTCCGGTGACAGAAAATGGGTTTCTGTATCTTTTTAGACTGGTGACGTCAGAAATATACTGCTTGTCAAAGATAAGTAAGCGTGAGCTTGTTTGTGTTATAACTGGTGTCTGGAAAAGGAAGTAATTCAATCAAGTTATCTCTTTCTGTTCTGAAACACCCAGAAAAAGATGTTCTTCGTGGCGAGCAAAGCGGATTGTGTTCAAATAACGCAAGTTAATTCTGTCCTGTTTATAAACGGATTCTTTGATATGATCCTAATGGCGCGGGATCGGATTAAAGGGATAAGTGGTTTAGACAGATGTGAGTTTATAGACAGTTTAGTGCACATTCGTCTTTTTTATTTATTAAGGACAAGACCACCGGGTGAAATCGACTTCTAACAGGATTGGGAGAATATGCATGTTTATGATATTTAATCATTGCTTTGTCAGGCCCAGTGTCGATTAGGGACGGTGGCGTAGCCCAGTGGTTAAAGCATTTACTCGTCACGCCGGAGCCCCGGGTTCGATTCCCCACATGGATACAATGCATGTATGAAGCCCATTTCTGGGGTCCCCCGCGGTAATATTGCTAGAATATTGCTAAAAACAGCCGAAAACTATACTTACTCACTCACTCACTCACCAGACTCGATTATTAGCAGACTGCTGAATAATATTATATATAATTATAATACTTACAGTACACGTCACAGAATATTGGGAATTATCTGTTTCTAAGCCTATCGCTCATGTATCTATCGATTCTGGTGAGACTGTGAGAACCCATAGTTCATTACTATATGCGTCAGTACACCAAGTCCCACTGGGATGCAGTCTGTAAGGAGTTTTGCCATGTGATGTATAGAACCATGCATTATCGACCGATTTCTCACTTAAGAATAAACATATGTATGATGTTTTGTCAAGATTATACTTCATGCCGGACACTGGAACGACTGATGCGACTGGCTCAACATTGTTTGTTGTTTCACGTCGCACATAATAATATCCTAGCTAGGCGGTCTGTAAATATTCAAGTCTGGACCAGACAAACCAGTCATCATCATCATGAGCATCGATCTGCATAGTTGGGATACATGTACTACGACGTGTGTCAACCAAGTCAGCGAGTCTGACCTATTGATCCCGTTAGTTGCCTCTAACGACAAGCTAGAGAATCTGAAGTTTAATTCTACACCGGATGTTCACAGTGTACCCAAACACCGGCGACATGTACACCTTTATAAACTATAGAGTGAGTGGGTTTGTTTCCACGCCAGTTTGTTCCAGTAATATCATGGCGGGAGACACCATGCAGCACGCTTCACACATTGTTCCCATGCGAGGAATCGAACCGGGTCATTGTCGTGCCGAGCGAACGTTTTTACTACAAGGCTACTCCACCGCCCCTGTAATCTATAAACGTCAGGACCGTCTTCCTGTCCGTCTCGCCATTATCACTGCTTCGTATATCAATGAACAAATAATTATTTCCTTTTAATCTTTTAAGTTTCAGCCATGATGTCAAGTGAGCGGTGACACCCCTTTCATGCTGTAGATGAACTTTTTTTCGCTTCCTCGTAGCCAAAATAACAATCTGTGGAAACAACTTCCACTTTCCTTCATTTCAGACAGGTGGCATCGACAAGCATTCTTATCCTTTATTGGCTAGTCAATCACATCGGGCGACAGTAAATTGGTTTGGAAGATCAAAGAGACCGCGGTTTGGTTCAGTTGGCAAACACATCGACTACAGGCGTAGAGCAATAGTGTTGTGGTTAGACGCAATTAGGATTTTGGTTTGAAAAAAAATTCATTATCTCCAATTCTTTGTTGTCGTTTTTTTGTGTGTGGAATCTTTCATCCACAAGTGATGTAAATGGCATTGTAATGAGATAAAACTATACTCCATCATTCCTGATATGTAGTACCGGGTTAAATCAAGAAATAGCGATTTTAACCCCAGTAACCACTCTCGTCATCGCTTCCGAGACAGAAATATATATACGTTATATCTGATGTAGTTTTTCAAAGTGACTTCGCTTGTCGGCGCCAGATATTGGTGTGAGTGAGTGAGTGTGTATGGGGCTGTAATGTGTGAGTGAGTGCAGCTTTACGTCGCTTTAGCAATATTCAAGCAATGTCTCGTCAGGGGACACCAGAAAATGGGCTTCACACATTGTGACCTTGTGGGAAATCGAACCTGGGCATTCGGGTTGACGAGCAAACGCTTTAACCACTAGGCTTTTACGTCGGGGAATGTGCGTCCTGCAATCTTACTGAGTGGGTTTTAAGCCACACTCAGCAGTATTCCAACTACATGGTGGCAATCTGTAAATGATCCAGTCTGGACCAGAAAATAAATCCAGTGATGAACAGCATGTGCATCGACCTACGCAGTTGGGATTCTACGACATGTGTCAACTAAGTCATCTGAAAACCCGATCCCGTTAGTCGTCTCTTACGACAAGCATGGCGTCAGTTCTAAACCTGATCTTCACGACTGCTACCTTAGTGGGTTCCCACGGCAAAGCAGGCATTTGCATAAATAACACAAGCAGTAGCACACAAACGTATTACGCTCGCACGTACGCACGTATGCACACACACACCCAAGTTTACACTGCTTGTTCGTAAGGTTACAAATACTTCGTTTGGGCACATTCAACATCTTCACGCAATACTATTTTACACTTTATTTTTGTTCTATTTTTTAAACTGAATATGTTTAAGACATAAAGGTTATCAAGTTCGTAGATACGGAAGCTGCCTGCCGCAGTCCATTTCATATACATATCAAATGGTATATATAAATAACTATTCTTAGCTCTCCCGGTGAATATTACATGCTGATATTTTGTCGATATTTTTTTCAAACCGGTTAATGTATTCTGAAAGGTAGAAAAAGCATTAATCACTCGTCCTAAAATACAAACAAGATCTCTTCGATCGGTCGATATACATAAACATAGTTACTATTGACGTAAACAGGTTGATGGGAACTCAAGCGGGACCTCTGCTTGTTTTGTTTGAACTTTAACGCCTTACTCGTCAATATCCCAGCTATGAAGGAGGTTTGTAATGTGTAATCAAGCGTAAATTAAATAGTCCTGTGATTGACATAAGTAAAGATTCGCGCAAGTGAGATACGATGACGTGCGCCAACCAGCGAGGGTGGATGCCTGAATTTCACACACCTACAACAAACAACAACGACAAACACCAACAACAACCCCCCTATCCCCTCCCCTGTCCCCAACGCCCCTATAAAACTCCCCCAAACCAAAAACAAAAGAAAACACACAAAATTTAGAAAACAAAAATAACGCTCCCTCCCCCACCCCCAACTCCCACAAAGCAACAAAATATACCCACCCCCTACCCACAAACGCACACACAAAACTATAAAATCAATGACCTACTGAATCCAAATTAACGCGTGCAGAATCGACTCAGGCCTGTTTCCACTACTACTACTACTACTACTACTACTACTACTACTACTACTACTACTACTACTACTACTACTACTACTACTACTACTACTACTACAACACTACAAACACTACTACTACTACTACAAACACAACCAACGCTACTACTATACTACAGTAACTACTACTACAGATGCTGCTGCCACTACTACTACTACTACTACAAACACTACTACTACTACACACACTACAACAAACGCTACTACTATACTACAGTAACTACTACTACAGATGCTGCTGCCACTACTACTACTACTACTACTACAAACACTACTACTACTACAAACACTACAACAAACGCTACTACTATACTACAGTAACTACTACTACAGATGCTAGTACTACTACTACTACTACAAACACTACAACAAACGCTACTACTATACTACAGTAACTACTACTACAGATGCTAGTACTACTACTACTACTACAAACACTACTACTACTACTACAAACACTACAACAAACGCTACTACTATACTACAGTAACTACTACTACAGATGCTAGTACTACTACTACTACTACAAACACTACTACTACTACTACAAACACTACAACAAACGCTACTACTATACTACAGTAACTACTACTACAGATGCTAGTACTACTACTACTACTACAAACACTACTACTACTACTACAAACACTACTACTACTACTATGAGAACATGCAATGCGTGCCCATGGTGTCGGCTCCGCTTCATGTCGGGGTTTTCATTATCTCTTCCACTGAACATTGAGTGCGCTGTTCGGTAAACAAACCTCTTATCTCTTGCTATAGAATTATCTTCGAGTGTTTACAACAGTCAACCGACTGACATGAGCTGCTTTCTACTACACGATTGGCCAGTTTGTTCTCTTCCATTCATCCGATCAAGCAAGGTCAAGTCACGTGACACACATCTGCCGTTACAGGTAGGGTCAACCAGCGACCATGTCGTGAACTCGGTCGATAGGGTGTCAAGGTCACCCATGTTTACAGCGGCACAAAGGGATGACAAGGTGAAGGATGATTCGCCGGCACAATCTCGATCTAGCCGCGCACGTGGTTTTCAAACCGGGCGGATAAGATCGCATTCATGTAAACACGGTATCAAGTCGACTAATGTCAGACAAGCTTGACCACGACTGCAATTCAAAATTCTGAGCTGAAATTAGGTTGGTCGAATTTTGGGAAGGATGTGGACCTTGGAAAGTGTAACTGGACCCCATTCCTCAAATATATGTCAACACGTGATTTGTATCAACAATAAATAATTGATTTATCGCCAGCTTTGTAAACAGCTTCAGCAAGTCTTGTCTTGAGGTGTCAAAAGCACCTGGCTACAGTCTGACCTTGGCATTGGTTCTCGAGGTCTTGCAGCAGACTTGCGAGTAGGCTGTATTTGGATGTACCACGTGCCATACATTTGTTGTCATCAATGGTTCTACAGATATGTACATCGGATACGTTTCAGTGTACGGAATAAACAAAGGCAATCTACAGAAACTGGTGCCCTATACGGGGGGCGAGTCCATGCTTCCGAACCCCAGTCCGAATTAAGACGTATATATGTTGTTGTTCCCGATCAACTGATTGCATGTGGTGTCGTGCATCGTGAAATGTTTGTTACTGTGGCTGCCTGTTTCTTACAAAACGCAATCAAATGCAACTAATTCTAAGTTCCGACAAAAAGAAAACGACTCAAAGCGTAATGGGCTCTTCCTGTGGTACGTTTCTGTATTTTGACTTTGTGTAAGGTACGTGTACTGAAACGTACCTTGGTACACATCTGTAGAACCCGTGCCGACAACAATCCCTTCAGCCAAACTGATGTTGGCTCATTGTCCCGAATCACATTAATTCCACATTCATCAATATTCCAGCCATAAGCGACGATTTGTTAGTAGCCGGCTCTGGTTCAGACAATTCCGTGATCAACAGCATGAGCACCGATCTACCCCATTTGGATACGATGAATTGCATCATCCAAGTCAGTGAGCCTGAGCACCTCATTCTGTTAGTCGCCTGTTACAAGTATCGGTTGCTGAAGATCATTTCTAATTCGGATCTGCACTCGTGATATATCTAGAAAGAATATATTTAAGAAGCCAGCAAACTAAAACGAGGAGACCAATGAAAATATTCACAATTTCGGACCTGGTGCAATCTCGGCTTGTTCAGTCAATCTAGACTTGAGCTGGATTCAGTTTATTTAAGTTCTGGCAGGCAGACAAATGCAGCAAGACTAGATTTACCATCTCACTAGACCCTTCTTCGAGCTAAATTTAGCTGCAAGTTTCCAATATAATTCTATAATTCATTGAAGATTATTAGAGTTGTTGCTGACTTGGGCGTGTTCGCAATGTTCCAGCAATATCGCGACGAGGACTCCAGAAACAGGCTTCACGAATCGAGGCCCAGGTCAGGAATCAAACCCAGGTCTTCTGACAAACGGACGGTTTAACCACTTGGCTACTCTACCCCTCTTTTTTCTCATTGGAGGCGTAAGGAGTGACATGGTTTGACGTTGCCATTTAGATGATTTCTTGCGCGCGTGCGTGCATGCGTGTACTCTGTGTGTCTGTACTGGATTAATTCCGTTTTGATCGTGATCACTGAATCCCCAAGGATACCATACCTGACAGCGACCTAGTTTACTGACTTCGGTCGACCAGTCCTTGTTTTATTCTCTTTATGAAGGCAGGGTATCAACAACTACCGTTTTAACGTCGGTTTTCATGAAGTGGGTGAACATCGAACCACCGACTTACCATCCTCTGTCAAACGCTCTGTCCATAACGCCACAGTGAGGGTCTGCTACCCTTGAGCACTTAATGCGTATGGTTTTACGCCACTTACATATAGCAGAATGCCAACAATATCTATCACCATAGTGCTTGCCATAAAAGGTGACTGTGCTTGTCACAGGAGGCGACTAACGGGATCGGGTGGTCAGGCTCGCTGACTTGGCTGACACATGTCATCGATTCCCAATTGCGCAGATCGATGCTCATGTTGTTGATCACTGGATTGTCTGGTACAGACTGGATTATTTACAGACCGCCGCCATATAGCTGGAATATTGCTGGAGTGCGACATAAAACTAAAACTAAACTCACTCACTCACTCTATCACCATCGGGGACGCCAGTTTCACACATTGCAGCCATGTGGGGAATCAAACCCAGGACATAACGATCGGACGCTTTAACCAGAGTATCCCACCCGCACGGAGTATGTTTGAAAACTGCTACCTTTACTTGATTTGTTTTTTTTTTTTAATATGCGGAAAATTGCTGCTAGCAAGCCCAAAGCAAGTCTAACTTGCACGAGATTAAAAAATGAGCATTAAAAATGATTACAAAGGAATGTACTCTCTAATACCAGATTTCACTTTCGATGTTAATCATTGCTATATAAATGAGTGAGTGAGTGAGTTGAGTTTTACGCCGCACTCAGCATTATTCCAGCTATATGACAGTCTGTGGATACCAGCATCAGCATCGATCAGCGTGATTGAGAACCGATGACATGTGTGAGCCAAGTCAGAGAACGTGACCACCCGATCCCGATATGGCATGCATAGGTTGCTGAAGACATTGGTCCATTACTATTTGAAGCATTTTAGTGTTTGTAGTTCATTGTTTCTGTCAAACCAAAACAACATAATCTGAAAACCAGACTGAAGCTTGGCCGACAACGATCACAGTGTTTTCAAACTCTTTCTGAAACATCTATGCATGATCTCGGTATAAAAGTGATCATTGAGTGGTACGTGCATTTCCTCAGTCTATGCTGTGTTCACATGGTGGAAGGCGTGCATACCCCAGGGCCTATACGAAGCTCTGTTAGCTCTTAAGGTAGTCGTAAGTTACTGTCAGTGTATTGCACTTTGGGCTATCTTCGAAAATCTAGCCCCTGTCTTCTGAGGCGCCGCAGTACCATGTGCAAAGTTGTGCCCTTTTACATGCCCGACATCTATGATTCTGGGTTTGAACCCCCTCCTGTCTTGATAATGTTTCCAGGTTTACAGCACTAGAATATTTTACCCAAGTGGTTAACGTTGGTGGTTAACTACGGGTATATCTCCCTCATCAACCAGACACGCCGTGACTAGTGTAACTGAAAAACTGAAACTCATTCACTCACTCGATCGGTCGATCGATCACTAATCAACCAGAGTTTGTAGTAATAGTTCTTGTATTGATCAGGGCCTTCTTTCTGATCAGTGTTTCACAAAACACTAAGTCACTAAGGTAACCTCAGCGCAATGTTAAAGAATTGGAGATAACCACAATGAAGGCCGTTTCGTGAAAGCAGCCCCAGATGGCAAAACGACCTTTCCGATACACAAACCACGCCTTTGCAACGCGGGAGTGAGTGCACCTTTAGCAATACTTTACAGTTTTAACATTGAACATTAGATTGAGGGACAAATAGTTTCAGAGGGGAAATGCCAACTAAAACTGATCCCCAAAAAGATTCTCGTACATCCTCGTACGATGAGGGCGGTGTAGGGCAGCGTAAAAATAGTTAAAGTGTTCGCTTGTCATGTCTTAGAACTGTGTTGAATGTACCACATGGGTAGAACGTCTGAACCCCAGTTCTGGTCTCCCCCGCGGTAATATTGCTGGAATATCGCTAAAAACGACGTAAAACTAAACTCACTCACTGAATTGTATGGAAAGACAACAAAGTGGACTGGGTGGTCAAACTAGGTGATTTGGTTTAAACAGTGTTATAATACCCGACGGAGTGTTTCGGTGCTCCTAATGTCAGTCACTGGACTGCTTGTCCATGCTCAATTCTCAGACCGTCAGTCAATACCGAAGGTACGGGTTCGATTCCCTACATAGTTACAATTTGTTAAGCCCATTTCTGGTGTCCCCTGCTGGAATATTGTTAAAAGTGGAGTAAAACCCATGTCACTCAATCACAAGCCGTCAGTGGAATCGCACAGCTAAATACGACATAATACATGGATACACAGCTAGGGCAATAATTGTAATCCATTTGCTTTTCCATAACCTCCTCAGTCTTCTCGGTGCAGAATTTCCCTACAAAACAGTCTTGGTTTCTTGCCACATTACCCAATAATGCTGACATCGTCCATTATAAACACGTTGCTAGGAAACAGGTCTCCGAGACCTATGTCGGCAGACGGCAGACGACATCGAAGCAGACGACAGTAATGCATGAGTCTGCTCCAAACAATCCCGATTTTGAAGATGCGCTGTGACCTATGTCAGGTAGAGATGTGACGTAATGCGTCTGAAAATCTTAGAGTGGTTGATCAGAACGCCCCACGTAACAATCATCTAACCGCACAATATTTTGATCCTATGACTAACTGACTGACTGAGTTTAGTTTTACACCGCACTCAGCAATATTCCATATATATGTAGCAGCGGCGGATCCTATGAAGAAAGATATATTCTTTTCGTACAAATTGAAGCGATTGGAGTGAATGAGTTTAGTTTTAGTTTTATTATTTTAGCAATATTCAAGCAATATCACGGCGGGGGACATCTGAAACGGGCTTGACACATAATATCAATGTGGACAGCTGAACCTGGGTCTTCGGCTTGACGAGCAAACGCCTTAGCCGCTAAATCACCCCACCGCCCCTGAAGCCTTTAGATAACATGCTGTGCCATTGGGTAAACAACGTTATACACAGAGCAACTGGATGACTATAAGACAATTTGTCGGCTATATAATTAATTGTCGTGGATGGTGGTGTAGCCCAGGGGTTAAGGTGCCTGCTTGCCAAGCTAACCAGGGTTCGACTCCCAAGCTTTGTACAACGCTGAAAACACATTTATTATGTCAATGCTTGATATTCGCACTACGGCTTTTGACAGAGAAAAACGCCCCCAAACCGATTTGAACCCAACACTTTCAAACAATTCAATAATTTTCCAAAACAAACAGCCTTGTCTTAAGTTGGACAGAAATCGTCTGTGTGGAAAACATGGTATTAAATCGTTATCCGGTTTACACAGACAGTAATTTGACACCTGCTGTAAACAGGAAAGTGTTTACATTTTTTTCAAGCACCACTCCTTGAGCGGAGGAAGATCTGTATTAGTGACGCTTTGCAACAACACAAAATTATCCTGGGTCAGGACGTCATGACCTTTCGTCCGGGCAACATCAAGGATTTATTTTTCATAATCTCCAATAATTGAGTTAAACTGGCAGGAGCGGCAGTCTCGGGGTAATTATATCACGCGAATGCAATGATGACCGCACGTACACACATGCTGTTTGTGAACAAACAAACAAACAAATAATATCATTAAAAAAGAAGGAAGGAAAAGAAACATCTTCCTGTTTACATCCATTTCTAATTTATTTATTTATTTATTTATTTATTTATTTATTTATTTATTTATTTATTTATTTATTTATTTATTTATTTATTCTGCTTTGCTTATGACAAATTTTAGATGGACTTTGTTTTATTATATTTTTTCCCAGCGTTATATATGCACTTTGCATCCTTTGTTGGATCCTAGGATCCTTCATGTTGCATGACTTGCGCTTATGGCTGTGACGGAACATGGGAGAAAATATGCACTGGATAGAACCCGATCACCCGATATTTCTTGATTGGCTAGACCACGATGATCGATCTTTCATTATGTTTAGAATCTATTACGATTACATGATATTTATTATGGATAAGGCAGATCCGGAGTAACCGATACTTAATTATTTATAGATAGATCACGATTATCAGATGTTTAATTATGCATAAATAGATCTGGCGTAACCGATACTTAATTATTTATAGATAGATTGCGATTATCAGATGTTTAATTATGCATAAATAGATCAGGAGTAACCGATATTTAATCATGTATAGACAGACCTCGATGCCTAGATGTTGAATCGTTGAGATACCGCATTTCTCCTAATAAGCGCCCGGGCGCTATTTCTTTAACGGACTTCCAGACCCGGCCCTTATTGTAGACCCGGCGCTTATTGTAGACCCGACGCTTATAGGAGATCCGGTGCCTATTGCGCTCACTGGGTGAACCGGAATTGATTGTTAGTGAGCATGACGTCAAAGTTAAGGACCATTCCCTAATGAATATATTTTTTTGGATCAAGGGAGAACATATTTATTAAACAAGTACCTGGCGCTTACTAGAGACCCGGTGCATATTTCTTAAAGTGCTGCTTTACCTCCGGTGCCTATTACAGAAAATACGGTCGTCTATATCATAGTAAACAAGTTTGTGCCTACTATATAGTTTAACGTTGTGCTTCTACGTCAAATGTTGTGATACTCTCATGTAACGTTCTGATTTTATTATAGTTTAACATTGCCCTCCTTCTAAAATTTAACCTGGCGTTATTAAACTTTAACGTTGTGCTAGTTATATACTTAAGCAACGTGCTTCTCCTAAACATTAACGGGAGCTTCTTGAATACCATATTTCCTCCAATAAGCGCCCAGACACTGTTTTCTTCAACTAAATATAAATATATATATCACGTATCCGACGCTAATTTCTTAAACCACTGTTTTATTCAGAGCGCTTATTAGAGGAAATATGGTATGCTACAGGACGTCACTAGAATCATCAACAAGTCATTCATCGCCAAACTCGAATGACTACGGTTACAGATGATCACGTGACACAGAAAAAAGCCCAAACCTCCAGACAGAAATTATTCACATATTTCTTGTTGAACATATTTGTCGTTCAGTTAAAAGCGTTCTTGTGCATTACTGATATAATATATGACAATTATTATAGATCAATTATAAGCTAAAGCAAGTCTAGTTTCAATGATGAACTCAGTCGAAGTGGGAATATTCCATTAAAAGTAACCCACAGTTGTTTGGAGGAATAATATCTTATAAGAGTTAGTTTAAGGTTCCATACTCGAAAACTATACAGCAGTGTCTCGTCTAACCTCCCGTCATAACCTCCTCGACACCCCAGGTGACTCATACAAAAGTATCGGTTTTGTCATGTCAGCACAGACGGGAACCGATTCCATATTTAGTTTGTTTTTCCAATGATTGAGATTAGTCAGGGTCCCTGCGCTGCACAGCCCCTGCCACATCATGCATCGTCACCAGCGACCCAGCATTATTTAGTATCATGTTCGGAAGTTCGCTCCAAGAAATTCGAGCGCTGAAAGATAAATAAGTGTGGCCGTATCTGACACTTTGCCGTGTCAGTCGGTACAACCGCTTGTCCTCTGCCTCCCTAAATCCTGTTCCCATTTATATCCCCCAGCATGCACCCTGTATGCACTCAACTGTATGTACAACATCCCCATGTTGCATATCCTACCCTACCAACATTTTTTCTCACGGGAACGCCATGTGAACAATGGAAACATAAACCCACAAAAGGACAATCTGAACCATCCCACCAGCAACGAAGATGGAGTCATCTCAACGATTGGAAACAACCCAGATGAAGGCCATCTGAACCTTCAGCATCACATCCTCAGATGAACGCGATCTGAACCTTTCTGTTATAAAACCATCGCAACAACAGTCCCAGATGAACTCCAAATAAACATTCCAGCAGCCCCAGATGAACGCCACCTAAAGTCCCGAACAACAGATGCAGACAAACTCCATCTAAAAATCCCAGCAATTCCAGATGAACGTCATCTGATCCACCCAACAACAACCTCAGAAGAATATCATCTGAACCATCCCAACATAAAACCCAGATGAACGTCATCTGATCCCCCAATAACAACGTCAGATGAATGACAACTGAACCATCCCAACTTGAACCCCAGATGAACACCATCTGAACCACCCCAACATAATATTCATCTGAACCACCCAAACACAGACCACAGATGATCTTCATCTGAACCACCCAAACATAAACTCCAGATAACCTCCAACTGAACCACCTCAGCATTCACCTTGGATGAACGTCATCTATCTGTTCTACTCAACCCAACCATTATATGTTCTCTGCCAATTATCTGTTTGTCGGGGGAAAAACCGTCAGATGAGACTTTACGGGTTATAGTGTGCGACCTTGCTAACGGTGTGTCATCAACGGAGACAGTCACGAATCTGGCTTTGTCTGACCCAGACTTCTTTATTGGCAGATCGTCATCATATAGCTGGAATACTGCAGGCACACTGCACCCCACGCCCCTCCCAAGTCCACCCCAGACTGTTTATGTCAGTGTGCCACAGCTCATATCATTGCCCTATAGAAACATATATATTTAAAGTGAGTCAAACTTCATTCTACCACCTTCCGTATTTGGTCATCGTGTCACGAGCTGTATCCCACTTCCTGTCAATCCAATGGGGATGAGGTGGTAGATTCGTGTGGTATAACGACTTGTCTGAAGTAGAACAATAAAAAACAATTCAATTATTCATTGTCTGTGCTATAAGTGGTCGGGGCACCCCGTCTTCAGAAGGCTGACCTACACGCTGCATAGTAGGTTGATCACAGGGGGACATGACATTCAGATTCTATGACTGAGACTGTGATAACTGTTACAAACCTACATTAGATGTTACTTGTATACGTGAGGAAGATTAGACTTTCACAACCACCGTCACCTAACGTCCTGCCCGTGACGATCCGGGGTAGAATTGATCTTCAGTTACCCTTTCTTGTTTTAAGAGGCGGCTAACGGGATCGGGTGGTCAGGCTCGCTGACTTAGGTGATACGTCATCGGTTCCCAGTTACGCGGATCAATGCTCATGATTGTGATCACTGGATTGTCTGGTCCAGACTCGATTATTTACAGGCCGCCGCCATATAGCTGGAATATTGCTGAGTGCCGCGGTAAACAACAAACAACAACCACACGCTCCTTATTACACGTACGTAGTTGGTCAGCATCAAGAGAGAAAGGCCAACGTTCAAATATGACTCTAATATGCCCATAGTGTACGTAAGAACCACGTCCTTTTCCAGACACCCGTCATCACTATCCGTCATCTTCCTCCATCATCACCTCACACCATCTCCTTAACAACCCCGTCACCACCAGCAAAAGAGACCAGCTTCTCACCGTGTCCGTCACCACGTCCGTCACCACGCGACACCAGAGCGACAAGCATGATCGGGTGTTCAGAGTCGCTGACTTGATTGACACTGCCAAAAAACAATAAAAAAATTTAAAAATAAATAAATAAAACCAACGAAACCAACCCCCCCCAAAAAAAAACAAACAAACACAAAAAACAAAAAACAAACAAAAAACGAAAACAAACAAACAAACAAAACCATCCCAAATTTCTAATGCCTAAAACATTTAAAAAATCGCTGTCATTTTGAAACCTTCCCAAGGTATGGCAGTATGTTATTCCCACGGAACTGAAACAGAATTCAATATTTAAAGTCCACTTTCCCTCAGGTATTTTAGTTCACATACTGTGGTCAATGATCAAGCGAGTGATATACGACGAGTATGACGTTTCTGTGAGGACTGGCTGACAAGGGGAATGTGGTACATGCCTTGCGAATACCACAGTGGTGTGCAACACTAAGATTACAACACTTGTCAGCCGTGATGTGTAATATGTGGGATTAGGACTATTCGTGCCCACCGTCAGCATCGGAGTGGTAACCTGGAATTCAAAATTCATGTCTTAGATCGCGATCTGTTCTCAGTTTTGTCTTGGTTCGCGATCGTGGGTTTGAGCGCTCGCAGTAAGTTCGGGATCTCGTCGCGATCTCATCCTGACAGTAACGTGGACTGTTTTCATTAGGCTGGAGATCTTGCTGAGACTCGATCGAATTTGTAGCTCTGACCGTTAACGATAGACTGTAGATCTTGCCTGGACCCCATTGCTGTTGTATCTCTGACCGTTTACGACAGACTGTAGATCTTGCCTGGACCACATTGCTGTTGTATCTCTGACCGTTTACGATAGACTGTAGATCTTGCCTGGACCCCATTGCTGTTGTATCTCTGACCGTTAACGATAGACTGTAGATCTTGCCTGGACCCCATTGCTGTTGTATCTCTGACCGTTTACGACAAACTGTAGATCTTGCCTGGACCCCATTGCTGTTGTATCTCTGACCGTTTACGATAGACTGTAGATCTTGCCTGGACCACATTGCTGTTGTATCTCTGATTGTTAACGATAGACTGTAGATCTTGCCTGGACCCCATTGCTGTTGTATCTCTGACCGTTTACGATAGACTGTAGATCTTGCCTGGACCCCATTGCTGTTGTATCTCTGACCGTTTACGATAGACTGTAGATCTTGCCTGGACCACATTGCTGTTGTATCTCTGACCGTTTACGATAGACTGTAGATCTTGCCTGGACCCCATTGCTGTTGTATCTCTGACCGTTTACGATAGACTGTAGATCTTGCCTGGACCCCACTGCTGTTGTATCTCTGACCGTTTACGACAAACTGTAGATCTTGCCTGGACCCCATTGCTGTTGTATCTCTGACCGTTTACGATAGACTGTAGATCTTGCCTGGACCACATTGCTGTTGTATCTCTGACCGTTTACGATAGACTGTAGATCTTGCCTGGACCCCATTGCTGTTGTATCTCTGACCGTTTACGATAGACTGTAGATCTTGCCTGGACCCCATTGCTGTTGTATCTCTGACCGTTAACGACAAACTGTAGATCTTGCCTGGACCCCATTGCTGTTGTATCTCTGACCGTTTACGACAAACTGTAGATCTTGCCTGGACCCCATTGCTGTTGTATCTCTGACCGTTAACGATAGACTGTAGATCTTGCCTGGACCCCATTGCTGTTGTATCTCTGACCGTTTACGACAAACTGTAGATCTTGCCTGGACCCCATTGCTGTTGTATCTCTGACCGTTTACGACAGACTGTAGATCTTGCCTGGACCCCATTGATGTATCTCTGACCGTTTACGATAGACTGTAGATCTTGCCTGGACCCCATTGCTGTTGTAACTCTGACCGATTCCAATAGACTCGAGACATTGTCGCGAACCGATCGCGATTGCCTGTTCGCTATGGTTTGGGAATCTATTCCTGTCACACATATATCTTTAATCGTTCGCTTAGGGGTCTAGTCACCACCCTGGCACTCTTATGTAAAGTATGTTAGCTTTGAGAAACGAGGTACTGCACTGTCCGTGATAACAGCAGTTTGTATGCAAAAATATTTCAATTTGGCAATGATAAATCGGTACTCATGGGTTTGACAAAGTAGTAAAGCTTTAAACACCGGAATGGCCTTCACACATTGTACCCACGTTTGCAATCGAACCAGGGTCTTTGGCGTGATGATTGAACGCTTTAACCACCAACCTAATATACAGTAGAGAGAAGTAACGATGTGTGACGTTGCATTGTAGAATTTAGAGCATTTGGGATTTTTATATCTTACTTGCGACGTGACTTTAAAGTACCTGGATATATCCTCAATATATGCTCACAACAAACCACTTTAGATACTCGTGGTTCCGAGTGATTAGGTGTTCTGGGTGTGAAAACATCTGTCTCCTTCAACTCTGGACTGTTGTTGTGTACTGGTGTCGAATGAATGCTACGTACGGAACGTCTGTGTTGTTAACAGTTGAACTAGATTTATATACTCTGGAAGCTGTCATAACCCGAATCTGTCCAATCCGGCAAGTTGTGAACACTGGCATACAATATCAGTTCCATCTGTGGCTTGTACATGTATCATCAGCTCCATAATCCGGCACACTGTCTCAACTATATTATTTCTTCAGACCCAGGGAGTGCCGGTTTACACAGCTTCCACTGTATCAAGCTGTGATACGACAACTGTGTCAACCAAGTCAGCGACCTGACCAATCGATATTATTAGTCGCCTTTTACGAGTGAGTGAGTGAGTTAGTGAGTGGGTAAGCATGGTTTTACGCCGCTTTTAGCATTATTCCACCTATACACCACTTATGACAAACACGGGGTTCTTGCATGGATCTTCACACACGACTCTGTATTTTGTAGATAGCACTACTTAGTCTTAGCAACAACTATCCTTGCATTTTTGTACTATATCTGCGCATATCATTGCTACTCCTAAGCCTGTATTTTCAGTACCTCTACTCAAACTATTTTCAAACTACACTGGAAGCTTTCAAAACCGGCATCTGTCATATCCGGCAAGTTGTGATCACTGGCATACAATATCAGTTCCATTTGTGGTTTGTAGATGTATCATCAGCTCCATAATTCGGCACACTGTCTAAACTGGATTGTTTCTTCAGTCAGAGGGAGTGCCGCTTTAGACGGTTCCCACTGTACTACACCTCATGTATTTGGTAAGCATCCTGTTTAGATATCGAAAGATCGCAAATGGTACGCTAGTTCTAGCTATACCATGAGCTGAATAATGTGGGCTCGCCAACATCTGAGTCAGGACCAAGAAACGAACACGCCCTGGAACAGATCGAAGTTCACGCTGAAGGCGTCTTATACATATCCCAATCATTTGTCTGCAGTTGCTTACACATCGGAATAAACAAGCCACTCACCTGCTCAATAGCCATGATGTTGACAGGCAAGCGGGAGAAACCTTACTCCATAAATTACACGATTTGGATTAAAGGAAAAGCGAAATGATCCTTTGAATGTAACTTTCATTCTTAGTTAGTAGCATTAAATCGCGAGTTCGGGGAATTGGCTCGCTTGGCACAAGGTCTGGCTATGCCAACCCATACACAACACAACACCTGAGTAAAACAAACAATTCATTTTACATGATAATTCAATAGTAATATGTTATGATATACAGTTATTAATCAGCTTTCAAAGAACATAAACATCATACACAGATTCGTTTTACACACTATATTAATCACGACACACACATTCAAAAGTATACAACTGGATGTCAGTATTAAATACTCTACACACCAAGCCAGAGGTCGTTTATACATTGTCAATCTACTCAGTAGACAGTTACAAAACTGCATATTATTCACAACATAATATACAACAGATAATGTTTACCAGTACTGTCATCCGTACTATATACCTATTCCAGCTATCGCAAATAATCGCGTTTACAGATAAAACTTACGATAGTACTGTCATTGTGAACTTCAGATTATGTCATATAGATTGACCAAGGCATCGATGGGCAGTCGTGAATATGCCACGCACGCGATTTGACCACTGGGAACTACAAACAGCCGTAAAGACAGATACATGCATTGCACCTTGTTTCTGTTAGCTTTAGAGATACTGGTCTCGGATTAAGTCCGATACTCGTTATCACTGTGACCTTTGACAGGTTTAACATTGGTCAGCTTGTCTGTAAAATTCCAGTTTTCAATAACACATATACCATAATAATATATTAGTAAAACTTTGTTCAATTTTTCCGTGTTAATAATAGTATAAGCAGACACACATACACACGCATGCACGTCGTCAAATGAGCGAAATATTCATAAGTTCGACGTGAAACCCCCTTTCTCCTCACCTCATTTCACCTCACCTCACCACACCTGTATGTGCGATTTGGGTGAATTGCCTGAAGTGTTGTTTTCTGACTGTCGTCATTTCCTCGCACACCTCAAGTACACATAGACACATGCCCAATGCATCGTTTTGAAACAGAAACCCATTTATATGTAAATTTCACAAATAAGAAAACACTGTGATTAAACTTTCACTTTGTTCTCGCGATTGCGTCTAATTACGAATAGCTTCATTCAGTGCACCCTAAACAACCCCATGAATAAGACAGACATCTCACAAACACACCACCATTATTCTTTGGCACCACTCCCTCCGTACTTCCTAAAAACAAAGCACAACATAGTAGTCTCTAGACTAAGGCTTAGTCTCTGATTATATATAATTTTGATAGCAATACGCAAACCCATTTTAACTGAAAAGGAGCCCCAGAGAGACCAGAGATTCAGAACCTGAGGAAATCTAGACTTGCTTCATTTAAGGCTGTAGCACTGCAGAGAAGGCTTGGCAGTAGGCAAAGTAATGTGGACTGTGAGACACGCGCAAGGTGTGACATTCTTGATTGTGACGGTTTTCAAGGTCATTAATTAATTTTGACAATCATCTTGAATCAGTCTGTTTGTGGTAGTGTTTGTTTCTAGCCGAGGTTTCTATTTTGTTTGCTGGTTGAAAATAAAATCGTATACTCAATCAACTTTCAATAGCGATTATTTTACAAAACAAACTATGGCCATAGTGCAGGTGGCGATGCAATTTAAAAAGATTGTTATCGTTGACAAAGGCAGGCAATTTAATGCACTTCATTTAATCGTGTGTGTGTCCGGTGTGTGTCAACAGAACACAGCCTTTATATACAAAGTCACTGATTCCTGAACGTTTCAGCGAAGCATAGAACCTTCGCCATGTTTCCCTATGGACAAGTTAAACAATCCAAAGGGTGGTAACTCAAAAGTGCTACCTTAAAGGCCGCTAAAATAATAATAACACTGACCATTTATGATACGAAATGTGACCGATTTTAACTATCACTTAAAACTCTAAACAATATGAGCACTAATAATTATCACTTAATTAATATTACAATTTACAGAAGATACACTCTCGCAACAACATTAATTAATATCAACTCAACACTGACTGACTCCGATATATCTCCTATTTCTGGCTTCTGACTGTCAGTCAGCACAGAGCCATTTTTACCTTTTCTCGGCACTGTCCTGGAATCTCATTATATTGGTTTTGTCACAGACATCAACAAAAAACATTAAACTTCCTTTTAAAAGGTTCGTGAAAAAAAGCCGCCAGTATTCCCGGACGGTTAAGGGGACAAAAATACATCTCAAGAAAAACAAACAGCAAGTCGCGCCATGGAACTGTTCGGGAAAAGATAAAGCGAATTAGGTATGTCTACCGTAGAACTGGTCACGAGGATAAAGCCATATTCCCGCAATATGCAACCTGCAGTAGCTTTGCACATTGTGCCCATTCGGAATCGAACGTGCTTTTTAGACGTGGCGCTCGATCACTCTAACCTCTGGGCTACCCTCCCGTTCCACTAGAAAAGTCATCGTACCCGTGAAGATCCTAGTTGATCTTCAGTAACTAATGCTTGTTGTATGAGGCGACTAATGGGATCGGGTGGTCAAGCTCGCTAACTTGGTTGATACATGTCATCGTAACCCAGTTACGCTGAGCGATGCTCATGTTGATCACTGGACTGTCTGGTCCAGATTGGATTATTACCAGCCCACCGCCGTATAGCTCTAATGTTGTTTTGTATGGCGTTTACCTACAAATATTAAACCAAAGCAATAGTGATGAGATACATAGTATTTTTTATTTGAACCAGTCATTCTTTGAGGACAAAACACACGTGTACAACTTGCTGGAATATAATGCCAAAACCGGCTTACAATTCACTCACTTCTCAACTTAGGAAATGATTATCGTTATTAGGCTCTCTGACATTTAGTCAATTACTGAATAATTTCAACAAATTTTATTGACGATCGCTTTATTTGGCCTTTCCTTTACAAATGTAGATAAAAATCAATCTGTGAAGCAGTTCTATTAATAACAAGCGTAACTGGAAACAGACTACGAAACCTGTTGACAGAGAAATGCTTAACATAAAATAACAACTTTAAAAGGAAATTCGTTGACATAGCCATGAGATTTTTTAAACAATATCAAGATCAAATTTAATTCCAGTTTAGATAATGTATGCATTTTTTCTACTAGAAGTAAATGTAGATCTGGAAAATGATGTAAAGCACCTTCAGAATGCGCACGTGGTGTGTGGTCCTGTGCACAGAGCCCATGTCACAAATCATTCGAAGTTAATTGCGGAGAGTACTTGGATGGGTGAGCGTGTTTGGTAGCTTGGCTCCTGAGAATTTCTAGACCTTCACTCCTGCCTCACAACGAAGCACGTGTGACACATGTGGTCTCAAACTAGGTGAGTTTGTTTGAAATTGCTTTTGTTCGCCCAGCAGTGAATGGGTACCCGGTGGGATAGGTCATATGACTGGTAGCCTCCCAGACTCTCATGCAGCTTTGGCTATCATGGGAAATAATATGTCAGCGCCTTGAGCATGATCATGTGCGTGGAAACAGGCGCTTTATAAATAGCCATTATTAAATGACCTTCTAATAGACTGGCCCCGAGCAGGTCAGCTTTAAGATAACGGAAACAGTGACTGAGTCAGACATATGACATACTTGCTCTCTTATTTCCTACGGGTTAAACAAACAGACAGTTTTTGTTCGGCTTATTTTCTGTATAAATATTTATTTAATGAAGAAATGTTTGAAAAGATCAAAGCTGTTTGACCACAGCTGTCTGCAGTCTGATAAGGGTATTGTTGAGCTCATCTGTTGGGGGTTTCACATTGCGAGGAGGACTTAAGTTAATCAAACATAATAATGCACTAGAGAAGACGGGCTGTTACAAAGTCCGTTATTACTGTCACAAAGTCCAGATGGCTGCTACTGGTCAGCCACATGGGACAAGCACCACGAAAATACTCTTCTAATTGAGTGGGTCCCTCAAGCATTATTTTGCCACCGCGAGATTACATGAACGAGAGAATAATAGAATATCGACCAAGCGCTTTCCGATACCAATCACGACAGAAAGTTTGGATTAGGGAATTGTCTGGGTGTTCTTTTCTGCTGAGAGCGATGTGTTAGCCTAGTGGTTCAAGCGTTCGCTCGTCACGCCGAAGACCTGGGTCCGATTTTCCTCATGGGTCTCCATATTTCTGGTGCCCCCTGCCTTTATATTGTTGGAATATTGCTAAGAGCGGCGTAGAACTAAATTCACTCACTACCTTGTATGGAGAGGTAAGTGCATTGGGTGGTTTTGGTTTAAGAAAGTGGATTTGGTTTAAAGGGGGTGTTTCGGTGTTCTTAATGTCAATCACTGGACTGCTTGTAGATGCTCAGTTATTCACAGGCCGACAGTGGAAACGTGCTGTGTGCAGGGCAAACAAAATTAATAAACAAAATTAACAGACAACCATTTTAGGCGGTAACTGTAATCCGTTTGTTTTACCATAACTTCCCAATCTCTTTCTGCGGGCATCACGTGAGGAATTATTTTGTATTCACGTAAAGAATTTCAAAACATCGCCAAAATGGGATCAGAGTGTTTTATTAAATTTATACTGTAAATATGTTTCATAAATTCAAATAAGCGGTACGGTGATAGATGTAAAACAAACTGTAATATGAACCAAATGGTTTGAAATGCTGATTGCTGTGTCCTTTAACAGGTGGATACAAGTAGCCCATTTGTCCAAGGCGACGCAATTCGATTTCGCCGAGTTACGTCCCCACCTTCAGCAGCCCATGCTTGTGGTAGAGGTCACTAAAGGGATCAGGTAGTCATGGCTTCTCACTTGATTGACACACGTCATCGCATACCAGTTGCGTGTGTCGATGCTCATGCTGTTGATCTCTGAATTGTCTGGTCCAGACGCGGCTGTTTACGGACCACAGCCATATAGTTGAAATATTGCTGAATGCGGCGTTAAACACAAACTGACCAGATGTATGTTCATGATATCAATCACTGGATTATCTCCATCGATTATAAACAGACCACCGTCATATAACGACTTTGAACAACAAAACTGAGAAATCGTGACACGAACTTGCTGTAGTTTGGAATAATTCAACCGGGCTTGTTTGAGGGCAACTGTTTCTGGTAAAAACGTTCTATATTTTCAATATCAAATCATAGTAATTTGAAATATGCTTTAATATGCGGACAAAAACCTCTTGAGTACATGTTCTTAGAATGAAATGCCCCACTCAGGTTTGGAACGTTAACAGCAATGTAAACAAACATTATACATGCAGAATTATGCTTTGAAGGCGCATCTTGGCTACATCATCAACCAGAAGAGGGCCTGATTGGGTAGTTTCAAAAGTGAGATCGGTATGGAAATGAAATCATACCAGTGTATACAATTTGGTAAAAACACAAATTGTGTAGGTTTGTTGGACAAATTGTAGAAACATTGTGCTACATTCGGAAAAGGAATTGGGCTTGCAGTATTAAAATTACTTAAATGGTCGTGACACTTTTGGCATAGACCCTGGCATCCTTTTGATTACAGTGCAGCTCAAGGTAGATCACGAGATGAAGATCACTATAGCGTCTGGTGATTAGAACTATAGTGTATATCTATTAAATACGTACTCGTCAAGGGCGGTGTGGTGGCCCAGTGGTTAATGCGTTCGCTTGCCGAATTCCCTGGTTCGATTTCAGAGTTCACTCACGCACTCGTGAACCGTGTCACGATTAAAGGCAATCTAACCAAACAATATCTTTCTTTATAATTCACATTTTAGTACCATCTGTATCTCGAATCAAACCGTGGGTTCGTATGTTTATCTCGAATCAAACAGTTCGAAACACTGGATGGTCTGGTTGATACTTGATTATTTGCAGACCGTCGCAGAATATCGCTGACTTAAAACAACAAACAAACTTCCTTCAGGGGATTCGGACCTGGTTTTTTTTATCGTGACGAACCATTGCTTTAAAGACGAGACTCCCCCGACCATCCCACCAGCATACAGCTGGAATACTTCTGAGTGCGGCTATAAGCAACAAACAAGCAAACCCTTTGTATCAACGAAACACCCCCTCAGAAAACATCGCGGTTCCATTACACCCCACTTCTAATTTTGCGTACTTGGCAGATCGTGTTAGTACCATTTGATTTGAAAAACGAGTTTGTTTACGTTTTGACCATGACCCTGTAAAAGTTACTAAACATGTCATCAACTTAATGGTGTGGATTTGAAACACATGCCGGACGAAAGCGTCTAAATTTACACAACAGGTTCTGCAAGTTGATGCTGTCGCTCAACACAGACTCAAGGACATGGATGAGGTGTCGCCATGGTTACAGAGAAAAGATGCTTCTCTCAACTCTCGTGGGAACTGCGATAGAGAACTCTTAGGGCCAGTGAAGGGCTGGTTTTGTTTTACAGAGTTGCGCCCCTTTACCAAATCAGCACCTCGTTGCTTTAGGTTGGAATCAGAGAATTAGAATTTTAATTAGAATTCTAGGTTTGCCCGCATTTACCCCATAAAGTATGTTGTAAACCATTTTCGATTGCCCCTGAGTTTCACGATCGGGAGTTTGGCCACAAATGCCCAATTTTATGAGGTAAGGTGCTCATTGTCTCTATAACCAAACCAAGTTAATTGACTGCTCAGTTGTTACAGAATGGGTCGTCAGACTATAAATACCCAGGTTTTTGTCTCAAGTATAGTCTGATGTTGGTATCGGTTTACACGCTTTGAGCTATCTAAAAAAGACCTATCAGGCCCACCGTCCTTACTAGACCTATTGGATCCACCCTCCGTATTCCATACTGGACCTATTGGATCCACCCTCCGTATTCCATACTAGACCTATTGGATCCACCCTCCATATTCAATACTGGACCTATTGGATCCACCCTCCGTATTCCATACGAGACCTGTTGGATCCACCCTCCGTATTCCATACGAGACCTATTGGATCCACCCTCCGTATTCCATACTAGACCTATTGGATCCACCCTCCATATTCAATACTGGACCTATTGGATCCACCCTCCGTATTCCATACGAGACCTATTGGATCCACCCTCCGTATTCCATACGAGACCTGTTGGATCCACCCTCCGTATTCCTTACGAGACCTATTGGATCCACCCTCCGTATTCCATACTAGACCTATTGGATCCACCCTCCATATTCAATACTGGACCTATTGGATCCACCCTCCGTATTCCATACTAGACCAATTGGATCCACCCTCCATATTCAATACTAGACCTATTGGATCCACCCTCCGTATTCCATACGAGACCTGTTGGATCCACCCTCCGTATTCCTTACGAGACCTATTGGATCCACCCTCCGTATTCCATACTAGACCTATTGGATCCACCCTCCATATTCAATACTGGACCTATTGGATCCACCCTCCGTATTCCATACTAGACCTATTGGATCCACCCTCCATATTCAATACTGGACCTATTGGATCCACCCTCCGTATTCCATACGAGACCTATTGGATCCACCCTCCGTATTCCATACTAGACCTATTGGATCCACCCTCCGTATTCCATACTAGACCTATTGGATCCACCCTCCGTATTCCATACTAGACCTATTGGATCCACCCTCCGTATTCCATACGAGACCTATTGGATCCACCCTCCGTATTCCATACTAGACCTATTGGATCCACCCTCCGTATTCCATACTAGACCTATTGGATCCACCCTCCATATTCAATACTGGACCTATTGGATCCACCCTCCGTATTCCATACGAGACCTATTGGATCCACCCTCCGTATTCCATACGAGACCTGTTGGATCCACCCTCCGTATTCCTTACGAGACCTATTGGATCCACCCTCCGTATTCCATACTAGACCTATTGGATCCACCCTCCATATTCAATACTGGACCTATTGGATCCACCCTCCGTATTCCATACTAGACCTATTGGATCCACCCTCCATATTCAATACTGGACCTATTGGATCCACCCTCCGTATTCCATACTAGACCAATTGGATCCACCCTCCATATTCAATACTAGACCTATTGGATCCACCCTCCGTATTCCATACGAGACCTGTTGGATCCACCCTCCGTATTCCTTACGAGACCTATTGGATCCACCCTCCGTATTCCATACTAGACCTATTGGATCCACCCTCCATATTCAATACTGGACCTATTGGATCCACCCTCCGTATTCCATACTAGACCTATTGGATCCACCCTCCATATTCAATACTGGACCTATTGGATCCACCCTCCGTATTCCATACGAGACCTATTGGATCCACCCTCCGTATTCCATACTAGACCTATTGGATCCACCCTCCGTATTCCATACTAGACCTATTGGATCCACCCTCCGTATTCCATACTAGACCTATTGGATCCACCCTCCGTATTCCATACGAGACCTATTGGATCCACCCTCCGTATTCCATACTAGACCTATTGGATCCACCCTCCGTATTCCATACTAGACCTATTGGATCCACCCTCCATATTCAATACTGGACCTATTGGATCCACCCTCCGTATTCCATACGAGACCTATTGGATCCACCCTCCGTATTCCATACGAGACCTGTTGGATCCACCCTCCGTATTCCTTACGAGACCTATTGGATCCACCCTCCGTATTCCATACTAGACCTATTGGATCCACCCTCCATATTCAATACTGGACCTATTGGATCCACCCTCCGTATTCCATACTAGACCTATTGGATCCACCCTCCATATTCAATACTGGACCTATTGGATCCACCCTCCGTATTCCATACGAGACCTATTGGATCCACCCTCCGTATTCCATACTAGACCTATTGGATCCACCCTCCGTATTCCATACTAGACCTATTGGATCCACCCTCCGTATTCCATACTAGACCTATTGGATCCACCCTCCGTATTCCATACGAGACCTATTGGATCCACCCTCCGTATTCCATACTAGACCTATTGGATCCACCCTCCGTATTCCATACTAGACCTATTGGATCCACCCTCCATATTCAATACTGGACCTATTGGATCCACCCTCCGTATTCCATACGAGACCTATTGGATCCACCCTCCGTATTCCATACGAGACCTGTTGGATCCACCCTCCGTATTCCTTACGAGACCTATTGGATCCACCCTCCGTATTCCATACTAGACCTATTGGATCCACCCTCCATATTCAATACTGGACCTATTGGATCCACCCTCCGTATTCCATACTAGACCTATTGGATCCACCCTCCATATTCAATACTGGACCTATTGGATCCACCCTCCGTATTCCATACTAGACCAATTGGATCCACCCTCCATATTCAATACTAGACCTATTGGATCCACCCTCCGTATTCCATACGAGACCTGTTGGATCCACCCTCCGTATTCCTTACGAGACCTATTGGATCCACCCTCCGTATTCCATACTAGACCTATTGGATCCACCCTCCATATTCAATACTGGACCTATTGGATCCACCCTCCGTATTCCATACTAGACCTATTGGATCCACCCTCCATATTCAATACTGGACCTATTGGATCCACCCTCCGTATTCCATACGAGACCTATTGGATCCACCCTCCGTATTCCATACTAGACCTATTGGATCCACCCTCCGTATTCCATACTAGACCTATTGGATCCACCCTCCGTATTCCATACTAGACCTATTGGATCCACCCTCCGTATTCCATACGAGACCTATTGGATCCACCCTCCGTATTCCATACTAGACCTATTGGATCCACCCTCCGTATTCCATACTAGACCTATTGGATCCACCCTCCATATTCAATACTGGACCTATTGGATCCACCCTCCGTATTCCATACGAGACCTATTGGATCCACCCTCCGTATTCCATACGAGACCTGTTGGATCCACCCTCCGTATTCCTTACGAGACCTATTGGATCCACCCTCCGTATTCCATACTAGACCTATTGGATCCACCCTCCATATTCAATACTGGACCTATTGGATCCACCCTCCGTATTCCATACTAGACCAATTGGATCCACCCTCCATATTCAATACTAGACCTATTGGATCCACCCTCCGTATTCCATACGAGACCTGTTGGATCCACCCTCCGTATTCCTTACGAGACCTATTGGATCCACCCTCCGTATTCCATACTAGACCTATTGGATCCACCCTCCATATTCAATACTGGACCTATTGGATCCACCCTCCGTATTCCATACTAGACCTGTTGGATCCACCCTCCGTATTCCATACTAGACCTATTGGATCCACCCTCCATATTCAATACTGGACCTATTGGATCCACCCTCCGTATTCCATACGAGACCTATTGGATCCACCCTCCGTATTCCATACTAGACCTATTGGATCCACCCTCCGTATTCCATACTAGACCTATTGGATCCACCCTCCGTATTCCATACTAGACCTATTGGATCCACCCTCCGTATTCCATACGAGACCTATTGGATCCACCCTCCGTATTCCATACTAGACCTATTGGATCCACCCTCCGTATTCCATACTAGACCTATTGGATCCACCCTCCTTATTCCATACTAGACCTATTGGATCCACCCTCCGTATTCCATACTAGACCTATTGGATCCACCCTCCGTATTCCATACTAGATCTATTGGATCCACCCTCCGTATTCCATACTAGACCTATTGGATCCACCCTCCGTATTCCATACTAGACCTGTTGGATCCACCCTCCGTATTCCATACTAGACCTATTGGATCCACCCTCCGTATTCCATGCTAGACCTATTGGATCCACCTCCGTATTCCATACTAGACCTGTTGGATCCACCCTCCGTATTCCATACTAGACCTATTGGATCCACCCTCCGTATTCCATACTAGACCTATTGGATCCACCCTCCGTATTCCATACTAGACCTATTGGATCCACCTCCGTATTCCATACGAGACCTATTGGATCCACCTCCGTATTCCATACTAGACCTATTGGATCCACCCTCCGTATTCCATACTAGACCTATTGGATCCACCCTCCGTATTCCATACTAGACCTGCTGGATCCACCCTCCGTATTCCATACTAGACCTATTGGATCCACCCTCCTTATTCCATACTAGACCTATTGGATCCACCCTTCTAATTCCATACTTGGCCTATTCGACCCACCCTCTTTAATTCATGGGGGCGGTGGGGTAGCCTAGTGGCTAAAGCGTTCACTCGTCGCGCCGAAGACCTGGGTCGATTCCCAACATGGGACATTGCTCCTCAAGTGACATTGCTGGAATATTGCTAAACGGCGTAAAACCACACTCATTCGCTCATTCCATTCTTGGCCCATTCGACCCACCTTGCTTATTCCATACACATGTGACATGTGAAGATCCCGGTAAGAACTGGTCTTCAGAAACCCATGCTTGTCGTAAGAGGCGACTAACAAGATCTGATGGTCGGTTTTAAAAATCAAACCACACCAAAACAAAATGTCATTCTGGATCTACTCTGTTTATTCCACGCCGAGTCTAATCACCACGTTGCCCATATTCCATTCCGGACCTGTTTGACGCTCGGTTTCAATACCATTCTCGCACTTTCCATGCCATTTCCAGACATACAAAAATACACAAACAAGCATATAATTATGTTGGAATTATTGCAGCGTCATCAAAAGAGATATTTTTCTAATTACTATCTTCATTTCTCGTCTTTCCCCGAAATCCATACATCAGATGGGTTTGCGTGACAACGGTCGCGTCAGGGAAGGCTCGCCATGACCGCGGACACAACGTGATAGATGGGAACGACGCCGCGAAAACAGGAATGACTCAGTTACGAAAATAGCAGCCGGACTTGTTTGGTTCTTGGCGGTTCCTCTACGAGATGTTCCGAATGCAGTGCTGTCGCTGTGTCGTTGATGCAGCAAGGGCTGGGAAGAAACATCGTCCTTACATTTTTTACAAATGAACATTTTCACGTATGTTAAAATATTTTTCAAATACTATGTTTTCTATATTTGGACACACTTGAGTGGGAGTTTGCAAGGTAATGAGAATTCCTGGATCTTGTGTTTTCTTACTGTGGCATTTCACTGAAACGTATTCAGCAACCCATGCTTGTCGTAAGAGACGAGATCAGTAGCCTGTCTGACAATCCCTGAATCAGTCCGTGAATTTTCCCTCCTGTCCAGTCCTTTGCTAAAGCACTAAATCAAACCTACATTTTTTCGGTTAATTAGAACGCTGCTTTCAGTAATATTTGTATTAATTTTTTGTAGCAGACAATTTAAATGGAACGCCCCGCAGCATCAACTGACCAATGGAGATCCAGGTTAATTCAGAGCTTCAGTAACCCATGCTTGTAGCAAGAAGTCGCCATATAGTTGGAATATTGCTGAGAGCTGCGTAAAACCAAACTCATTCACTCACTGAAGAATAACTATTTTTTAAACAGTCTTGGACAAGTGTTTCCTTGACAAATATCTCTAATCTTGTCAGTTTGGGTTCTTATTCACGTATCGTATCAGACAATATATTCTCAGCTTAAGATCCAATTGACAATTTTGTGGCGAAGGTTGAATTCCGAACCAGTAGGGTTTCAAGTACTCTGATTAGCGAGTGAATGAACCTCACTGAACAGCTATCCCGTTTTATAACGGCATGTGGGAGGAACTCCCGAAGTAGTGACGTTTTTTACGCACCCTACTTCGTGAAAGCGACGAGCATTGGCATGGTGCACACAAACCAAGAAGCATAATATGGATAATCTGGATTCGAACTCCAGTTTCTCTCAAAGATCGACTGGTTAAATAGTGTATGTCACTGCATTCCAAATGTGACTGGCAATGCTTCTATTGTCAATCATTCAGTGAGTATACTGTGTCATAAAATTTGCTTGCTGCCGAAAACCGGTATTCATTCGTGGTTGGTTACTTTGCTCTGAGATTCGGAAACACATTCCTAACCACGGAAAGATGCGAGTTGTTACGAATACGCCTGTACGTGCATTCGTAACTACTCGTGTCATTCCGGCAAGCCGGATGGCGTCTCTTTTCGAAGGTCATGGAAAGAGACGAGTAGTTACGAATGCTGATGCACGTAGGTTTCCGATTTCATTGGTAATAATCGTTGTGGCTGTTGTAAACATACATTCGGCTGTCTTCGACAAATTCCGTTCTCGGTGTACATCGCCCGATGTGATCGGAACTCATTTGCTGATGGTGGTTTTGGTCGTTTCTTGAAGCACGTTTCATAATCGATTTTTTTCAAGGTGAAATAATACATTCTCACTAATGTGAGACACGTACACAGATGCGTAAATGGGACAGGAGGGTGAGGGTGGATCCAGTGAGACAGGTCACCCGCCTCGCCGAAGACCGGGTTCGATCCCATATCTGGATACAATATGTCCTTCTCTGTGATATCGCACTTTTGACTTCGACCCCAACATCCGTTTTGTGCAGTTGCAAGTACATCACGAAGATGTACACAAGTGTCTGTTGATTGGAACTATAGTACAGCGGAAGCTGTCTAAACCGGCACTCATTGGGACTGAAGAAATAGTCCGGTTTAGACAGTGTGCTGGATTGTAGAGCTGGTGACAAATGTACAAGCCATGGGTGGACTTGAGACTCTGTGATAGTGTTGACAACGTGCCGGATTGGACACATGCCGGTTAGGACAGCTTCTACTGTATTTATCTGTTCTTGTTAAAGACGGTGGAGTAGCCTTGTGGTAAAAGCGTTCGCTCTTCAGGCCGAAGACCCGGGTTCGATTTCTCACATGGGCACAACGTGTGAAACCCATTTATGATGTCCCACCATGACAGTACTGGGCAGACAAACGCTTCAGTCCCTGAATATGTAAAATATTGATAGTAACATATATTCCCATTTGAACTGAAAACGATCCCGGGCGTAATTTGCTTCATTACGGACTCCGGCATTGCAGAAAGGAACATAATGTGTTTCGGGGACCGAGAGACAGATTAATCGCTGGAATATTGCTAAAAGTGGCGTTAAACCATACTCACTATACGGTGTTGATATAATTAACTGTAAATGCCAAGGGTTCCACACAATTCATGTCGGATTAAACAACTTGTTTGCCACAGCGCATTGGAAAGTTGATTGAGCTCTATCACGCGGTATGTGCGAATTTGTATTTCAGATTAATTTCCGCTGACACATGCAAAGATAAACAGTGACTTCTCAGCAATACTGAAGTGTTTAGTTACTTGTGTAAATAGGTAATCCAAGACTTGGCAGATGATCAACAACAACAGGGATTTGGTTTGGTTTGGTTGTTATTAAACGCCGCACACAGCAATATTCCAGCTACATGGCGGCGTTCTCTAAATAACCGAGTTTGGATCAGACAATCCAGTGATCAATAGCATAAACATCGATCTACCCAACTGGGATGCGATGACATGTGTCAACCACCAGATCCCGTTGTACTCGCCTCTTACGATAAGTAACCCGGATCCTCGTGTTCCAATAACAGTGGAGTTGGGCTGTAATATACACGATGTGTACGACGTTGCAGGGACGTGATGATAAACGGCATCGCCAGCAGAGTGACCACAAACTCTTAACGGCCATTATAAGATATTTGTAAAGAGCGCATATCCATGCAACTAGTGCTTGCTCAAGGCGCTGGTATTTGTTTCCCTTGATCAATGGATGTCAATCTCAACGTCACATCGTGTTATCAGTCTCAACTCCCTTGAGAGTATACAACTCTTGCTGCCATTAGGTGCACCGAGTTTATTGTGGCTCACTCATCCTAACGAGGTACCCACTTCACAGCTTTGTGGACTGGGACACATTGTCATAGTACTTTGTTTAGTGCACGTTGCTGTACTACGTGTTTGCGCATATTCATGTGGCCACCACCTGTCATGTACCAACGGATTCATGGGTTCTTGTAAGTGCACAGGGTCGTGTACTGTACATTAGGGGCTGTGACAACATGGGTCTGCATATAAAGTTGACTCCAAGGTTTTCACACCCGGTCACAGGTGGGTTCGATCCCGACACCTCAACCTCGCTGGATCAGTTTGTCTCGCTTTAGTCAGCTGGCGGCCCACCGCGTCTCCAATCACCATCAGTGAGTCAAAGTAGTTTTACGCCGCTTTTAGCAGTATCCAGCAAGATCACGGCAAGGAACACTAGAAATGGGCTTCAAACATAGTACCCAAACAGTGTACCCGTGTGGGGAATCGAACCCTGTCTTCGAACCCCCAGACTATTCCACAACCCGTCTGAAAGTATATCGACTTCGTGGTAGTCGCTTTTTGTGAGAATACTGGTGTTCAGTCGTTGAACAGGAACATGTCAAACCACTTTGCCAACCCTGATGGTTCATTTAACAGAATAACAGCCTGCAAATGACACCAGTTGTTTAAGATAAAAGCTGCGAACCTCTGTTAAACGGTTTACACGCCATTGTTGGTGTCACGTATAACTGCGAGTGTATTCGTTCAATGCGTTTAATAAGGTTCATTTATCCTCGCGCGATATTGCCAACATGAGACGGTCTTCGGTGAAATGAGAAGTACTGGCGAGATATATTGACTTTATGGCGTGTTCTGTGTGTCTTGGCTGCACTTGAGTGAGTGAGTGAGTGAGTGACTTCAGGTTTACGCACCTTTTTGCAATATTCCCGCAATATCACTTGGGGGGTGGGGGGGTGGGTGGGGTTGAGCAGTAAAACCAAGTGTTGTTTTACGCCACATTTAGCAATATACAAGCAATATTATTGCGAGGGAGTACTACAAATAGGCATTACTAATAGTAATATATTTAAATAATAGCAATATATGTCAAAAATGACCCCATGCACATTCACTAGCCACAGTGGGGCCAGTGACTATGGAGATTTTCTGGCCCGCCTCGATTTTTACGAGCCTCGGACTAGAGGACCAATGGCTATTTTGCACACTGCTCGTGACATACGTGAGTGGCTAGTGTTAATGCTAACACTGAACAATCGGTAAACAAACGACGTTGTGTATATGGTGTATGCTCCATCTGGACTAAATCTGCGATACGACGTGGAGATATGTTAACATACGCTCGGTGACAGCCAGCACGTACGCTTCATATATTTTGGTGATTGGGCAATACAGGTGTATGACAACTGCCTGAAGGGTGATTTGTTTTTGTAACACCACAGTGAGCACGTTTCCACATGACAGATGTAATCGATTCTGTCCTGATGTTACTTACAGGTTACAGTGATGTTACATACATGCGGCCGTCATGTTACATATTGCAGTTATGTTAATTAAACGTTGCAGTGATGTTACATACAGGCAGTCGTGATGTTGCAAATGACTGTTAATTAAATGTTGCAGTGATTTTACTTTCAGGTCCCCGTGATGTTTGTAAAGGTTGCAGTGATGTTCCTTACAGGATGCAGTTATGTTTTTCACGGTTGCCGCGATGTTAGAGGTTGTCATGACACAACCTACATGACAATATATACAGTACGTTTAAGTAATGGTGAATGTTCCACAAGATGCGTCCAAAAATCGCTTTACAAGATTATTACAAGACGTCATGACGTTACATGACATTCACGCAGGAAAGAGATGACCTACATTCCATGTACACAGCGTGAGACATTCCATAAAGAGGATATACTGCCAGAAAGTAGGTTTATATGATCATTACAGGCACGTAAAGAGAACCGACCAATATCATAATCAGCTGAAAGTAAACCGAATACCGAACGGAGATAGCCGACTGCAGCCGAATGCATATTTGCAGCCAAGATTGATGCCTGTGACACAGACAGGCGACGTGCACCTGATTACGCACAGATAACCAGAAGGTTCCGAGTGTCTCAGTGACTTTATGACGTTACATGCATGGCTGCACAATTGGAACGCGTTTTTGAAGAGTAAAATACACCGTGATCGATAGTCTCTCGTACAGACCCTGAAGCAATATATAACACCAAAAGCCCACGCAAGTATAGAAAAGGTGCCAAGTATAGATTTCCACAGATTCAAAATTAAGAAAGTCTCAGGACTTCTTGTTTAGATTTAGTTTCTTTCACTATGAACCTTTTTCTGTTCAATATGTTCATTTCAGAGACTAGTTGTTAGTCTACGTGATCGAGTGAGGGTTCAGGATTACAGGCGATAGTTTAGATTAACGGTTCGTCCCTGAACAAATATAATATTGATAATATCAGTTGAACACATTCAAACTGAAAAGGAGATCCGGTGAGTGTGGAAATTCATTACCTGTGGAAATCTAGATATGCTCCATGTAGGGCTTTAGCATTGCAGGGAGGGCTAGGCTGTGAAGAAAATGATGTGGTTCAGGGGCTGTGTATAATTTACCCACACAGGCCCCGAATCACAAACTGTAGTCCTAACTTCCACAACATTACGCTTATGTACAAAGTCGTATCGATACGACTACTTTGTGAAATGGACTCTGTTGAAGATTGGATGGATACAAGGGTTTGCGAGAGGGTGTGAGTGAGTGAGTTTAGTTTTACGCCGCACTCAGCAATATTCCAGCTATATGGCGGCGGTCAATAAATAATCCAGCCTGGACCAGACAATTCAGTGATCAACAGCATAAGCATCGATCTGTGCATTTTGGAACCGATGACATGTGTCAACCAAGGCACCGAGCCTGACCACCCGATCCCTCTTACGACAAGCATAGTCGCCTTTTATGTCAAGCATGGGTTGCTGAAAGCCTATTCTACACCGGGACCTTCACGGGTCTTGCGAGAGGGTGTAAAGGGGACATGACCTACACGGTCGTATGGTGGAGTTCAAGGGTGGACATGGGCGTGCGTATATAATTTTCGTAGGAGGAAATGATTCCTTACTGAAATGCAGAAACACTAACTATTCAGCCTCAATTATACAAACGTTCAATTACGAAAAAGACCTACGCACCTTGCAAGTCGACTGGGTCTGACAACTAGACTAATGCTTAATCACCGAAACAGTCTTGGTCAGAAACAAATAATTCGTTTTAAACTGAAAAGAAGCTCCAGTGAGTTGGAAGATCCTGATTCCCAGGTTTTGGAATTGCTTCATTTGGGGGCTACAAGACGTTGATGCACTGTAAGATGTTTCCACAAGACGTTGATGCGCTGTAAGATGTTCTACAAGACGTTGATGCGCTGTAAGATGTTCTACAAGACGTTGATGCGCTGTAAGATGTCCTACAAGACGTTGATGCGCTGTACGATGTCCTGCAAAGACGTTGACGCTCTGTAAGGTGCTCTACGAGAAGTTGTTGCGCTGTGAAATGCTCTACAGTGGATTGATGCTCTTTAAAATGCCCTTGCCCTTTAAACCCCTGGAGACAAAGTCGTACATGAGATCGATGCACTTCAAGAGGATCTAGTGAGTGAGTGAGTTTTGTTTTACGACGCTTTTAGCAATATTCCAGCAATATCAAGACGGGGGACACCAGAAAACGGGCTTCACACATTGTACCCATGAGGGGAATCGAACCCGGTCTGTTTCAGACCCGATTATTTACAGACCGCCGTGGCGTAGCTGGGATATTGCTGAGTGCGACACAAAACAACAACCAGACTAGTACAATGTGTGAAGCCCATTTCTGGTGTCTGGTGATTTTGCAAGAATATTGCTAAAAAGCGGCGTTAAGCTACACTCACACACAACAACGTTTTATGATCTACAACATCGTGATGTTCTGTGGGGCTTCCAGCAAGAATCCATGTTTGTAAACTCTCCATCACGACAGGTGAACATGGCGGCTTAAACGATACATGCTACGGATACTAGATCAATTCTCGTTATCGCCATTGTGGAAAGGCTGCCCAAACATTACAGTCACGTTCGTCATCCTATCCTCCGAAACTTGAGATGAAAGTAACAGCGGCTTTCAAACTGCGTAAATTCCTGTCCAATCGATAGCATTAATATTACAATGATCACATCTGAATAATACGGCATTTTAAACTGAAATAGGTGACATTATCGGACACTTTAAATATTGATTGAATTTCTTGACGAGAATCCCCTGCTGATCTCTTTAGCCATGTAAATGTGAAAAACACACTCAATTAGATCTAATAAATATTAACAGGATTAGATTAGGTGTAGTGCAGAGAGACGTTGGATAGAAACACGCGATTATCGCACGTTTGACGGAACGTTCATGTAACGCTGTTTGAAGGTGCTGGGGTGTAGGGTCCGCACCTCGTGAACTCATTTTAAGACAAGCTGGTGGATTGGGTGCAAACTCCTTTTAAGACAAGCTGGTGGTTTGGGTGTTTTGACAATACACTGCGTACGTAGTTTTGGCTTTAGATTTAGAGGATGAAGGCTTGAAAAACGATGTGCTTTTGATATGGGGTCTGTTGTACAAGTGAGCAAAGTGGGTCTCTGTTGTACGTTCGGTTTCAGTGCTGTTTCCAGACGAGTGTTGAATCCAGGTTTTCTGGATGTTTTCACAAATGTTTCACGTCAGTGATGACTTCACCAGAGACCATATAATAGATGGGTTGTTTGTTTGTTTGATGTTGAACGACGTGGCCAGTGTATTTATTTATTGTGACTCATCTGTCTCGAAGATTGTGGTCTTTGGTCATGCTATCGACCACTGGTGTAGTATAGTCGAGGGTCAAATTGCCGAGCTGAAATATCAGGAATATTTCTTTTTAAATTCTACCCATATGTAGAACCTCCTTCACTCATTCCTTTCACGGCAGGAACCGAAGAATGCCGACAGGACATACATTTTACTGTTACATTTTACTGTTACATCGTTTATTACATGTCTAATTAAACTAAAAAATACTGAAATGGAAAAGGTCAAATTTAAGATTATTTAAACCCTCCATCTTGTATGGAGGCAGAGATGGTGGCATTCGCTTCTCACAGAGGTTACTTGTCATCGCGTCAAGATATGTCACGGCATCAAGATATGATGCAACCTCTGTGGGAAGAGAATGAGAACGCGGCGGAAGGGCGGCAGTTATACCTTAACGGTCTGCATAAATTTCGTTTGCTCACCTGCCGATGTATTTCCGCTCGCTTCAGCGTCTGGATGAGTGTCTGCTTTCAATTGCAACATTCCATGTAACAACGAACAAGGTATAAGGTTTTTATGGTTGAGTATAATTATACCTTTGACACTGAGTTTTTCCTCTTCGTGTACAGCTCCACGCCCATCGCTGTAGATTTATGTCAGTGTTTGACCCAAGGTTTACAGTATTTAAAGTGTTTGAGTGTACGCGTATTGCGGTAACGTCATTTTGATCTTGAGGATATAGATATACTAAAAATTTTGAAAGGAAACAAACAAAAACATAGTTGTTGGGTGTTTAGTGGTTATGGAAGTGGCTGTGGAAGCGGTTTGGTGGCTGAGTGGTTGTGTGATTGACTGGTTTAGTGATAGATTGCTTGAATGACTGCTTCGGTTGTTGTTACATCGGTTGGATGATTGACTGGTTGATTGATTGAGTGATCGAGTATTTGATTGATTGATTGAGTGAGTGGCGATGTGACTGATTTGTGGAGGAAGGATTGACTGACTGACTGACTGGTTTAGTGATTAAAAAAAATGGTTGACTGGTTGAGTGAGTGGTTGGCTGGTTTTGTGATTGAGTGGTTGTCTGAATGAATGGTTGAGTGTTTGACTGGTTGAATGATTGATTAATTGACTAGTTCAGTGAGTGGTTGATGGACTTGAGTTTGTGAATAATTAAGTGAGGGATGGGTGATTGACAGGTTGAGTCAGTGGTTGATAGCGTGGTTGACTGATTAAGTGTTTGAGTGTTTGAGTGAGTGAGTGAATGGATGGAAGATGACTAACTAGAGAGTAAGTGATTGGTTGACTGTGTAGGAGAGGGGTTGAATGATCGACTGGTTTACTGATTCGGTAATTTAGGCTTTGAGTGCGTGATTGATAATATATTGTTTGAAGAATTGACTCGCTCAGTAAGCAATGAGGGAATGAGTGAATATTTGAGTGATTGGTAAAATGGGTGAATGATTTACTGTTTGAGTAAGTGAGACAGCCATCAGGCGGAGTCACCACACAGCGTCAGAAATCCATTTTCATGATGGACAGACGAACGATTCACAATATACCAACATTCATTTCTAAACCGAATTTGAGAACATTTTAACAAGAAAACCGTCACTCAAAAACACAATTTAAGAAAAAAACACCCAGGGCGTCACCAAACATGCCGAGGAAAGGCAGCTGAGGTTTGCATGGAAAATTGTGTCACCTTTCATTAACTCGTGTCTGAGACTGACACGGATTGATGTGGAAACTCTGACAGACAACACGCTAGGGCAGCCTTACAGGGCTATGTAAATGTAATTTTTAGAATGGACGTGTTTGCACACAAAGGCCTGTTTATGTAAAGTCTTGTTATTTAATCACCCTTCATATCGCACGGCGGGGTATTCAAGGCTGACATTAACTCTGGGGATCAGCTCCGCGGGCAGGAGGTCAGTATGACATGACATATCGACACTGTATTTAGAATTGAGCCATTCGTCCCTGCTGTCTGGGGTAATTAAAAGACAATATGTGAGATGGAAGACGGAGAGCCTGTGAGTGTGAATGTTGTGTAGGCGTGGATGAGAATGTGGGTGTAGGTGTAGCTGTAGGTGTGGGTTGAAATGAACGCAGGGTCAGTTTTTGTTGGGGATCGTTGGTGACTTGGCCAGTATGGGTGTGGACACACAGTTGGTTGGTTATTTTGGTGTTTAACGTCGCTCGCAGCAATATTCCAGCCATATTGCGGCGAACTGTAACTACTAGTAATACAGGACAGATTTTATGGATAGCAACTTCTTGAGATTATTTTCACGACGTTTCGGGGCTTTCGACGAAATCTCACAATGGATGATTGCTTCATCGAAAAATATTGCTTAGCATCACTTATCAGACTTCCCTGTCCAGGTTTTATTGCATGTATGATTAACATGATACAACTAACTACTTTAAAGTGACGACCAATATATTACAAAGTACACTTCCTGTAGTCTTCAAAAAATAATCAGTCATGATTTTTCAGTTAGTGAAGTGGGTTTTCTAAGAATTAACAAGTTTTCAGACCCAGACAACTTCGAAAATATGGCAGTTGTTTCAAGGATTAAAAGAGTACGTCCAAAATCGTTTGCGTTCGATCATGAGAAAATGTGATCGATTGCTTGGTGGTTTGGTCATTGCGATCAATCTTCGATTATTTCAATTAATCGGAACACCGCTAGTGATATACTCCAGTCTGGACCAGACAATCCAGTGGCCAACAGCATGAGCATCAGTCTAAGCAATTGAACACGATGACAACCACCCAGTCACGTCACTGAGCAACATTTCAGCAACATCACTGCAGGGACACAAGAAATGGGTTTTACACATTATGTCCATATGGGGAATCGAACCCTGGTCCTCAACGTGGCGTCCTTATCATTAAGGTATCCCACCACCCAGGAAGAAATTGTATGTTGTGTCTGCACGATGCCTTTAATTGATCGGTAGTGTATCTACCTCGACAGCATCTACCTCAATAGTGTATCTACCTCAATAGTGTATCTACATCGATAGTGTATCTACCTCGATAGTGTATGAGCGCTATAGTCTATCTACCTCGCCTTTTGTAGCAAGAAGAAAGAAAAATATAAATGACAATAATGAGGGACAATGGATGTATCAATATAGCACATTCTAATCGGCCCTGTATAGTTCACAAGCCAAAGGAAACATGTAAGTATCCACCTAAATCACTGTTTCAAAATGTTGTATCTTTATATTTGGGGAGGATCATAGAAATGGGGCACACTGCATCGTTCGTTAGAACATTATCTCGTACATGCATGCCTCAGAGGCCGTCTTACTGAGCGTCAATGGTATCATTGATGAAATGGTATTTTCCAACATTCAGTCACAGTTCATGGATAAATGATGTTACTGAGAACAATAAATATCACACAATTCACAACATTTGAAATCGAAGCCATATACTCTAATTATGCACTCAAGATAAATAAGGGGTGGTCGGGGCACCCGGGTGGCTGAAGCACTGGCTTGTTGCAAGAAGAACCAGGAACCAGAATCAGAAGAACCAATTCCCATAAGGATGCGTGTTTGTCCTGAATCTCCCGTCTCGATGGGTCTGTGTATTTCTGTCAGTTATATTCTATCCGACTCTTAAGAGTATGTTAAAGCAGGAGGCCTTTGGGCGTTTTGAGTGGGTGGTGTATACACTGCTTTCTGGAAATAATCACGTTTTGCCTTTCAACAAATATGAAATTCGTCTTGCCGCCCCAAATTCCCATGTGGAGGGGTATCCTAGTAACACATTATTCCAACTGTATGGTGGCGGTCTGTAAATAATCAGTTGTGGACCAGACAATCCAGTGGCCAACATCATGAGCATCATTCTACACAGTTGGGATACGATGGCATGTGTCAACCAAGTCAGCAAGCTTGACCACCTCGTCGCGTTTGTCGCCTCATAGACAAACATAGGTTGCTGAATTCTAGCCTGGATCTTCACGGTTTCCCGAGACGGTAACAATTGGCATTCCGACATCTCGCAATTATGTCCCGATGACAAGGCAGAAAAATTGGTAAAAGCGGCGTGGAGTCACAATCAATGAAAAGGGGTAAATATCAGGTCAAGCGTCCTGACAGTGCAAGGCAGCAGGTATTCAACGTCGTTTAATGGTATGTGTAGCAAGTATACTTTGTAGGCCTATGGACTCTCCCAAAGTCAATATTTACCCACTTCCATTGAACACACGGTTTATTAAACTCGCCTTCAGTACATTTTCCCTGTAGCAAAGAGTTTCCTCTTCAACTTCTCAAGCGTACACAAGGTGTGTGTAATTAAACTGAAAATGTTTATCGAAGATGTTAGGAGTGTACACCCAGATATTGTGTTCCGCAAGCCATCATTTGTTCCAGATAAATGGCTTGATTTGTAAGCACCATATACCCGTTTTATTTGGATTCTAATGATTAAGACCCAAACCTTAAAGGCAAATCATAAACCAGAACAATATAACTGGAAGATTTCGTCACTGTCTCACAGTCCCTAAACCACATTATTTTCCCCAACTGTCTTGCCCTTATTCAGCGCTAAGCCCAGAATGAAGCAAGTCTAGATTTCCTCTGCATCTGGAATTCTAACCTGACTAGGTCTTCAGTTCAATTTAAATGGGTTCATTGTTACTATTAAAATTCTACATATTCAGAGACTATGCGTTAGTCTACTGAAAACCATGAACGTGGGAATGGTGCTAGCACACCCAGAAACTGTCGCTGCCAAACGGGATTCGAACCCTTGTAATAATTTCTGACGTACCCGAGCACATAAAAACAGAGACATAAGGCCATCAGGAATATTGACTGTTCTTGATGACAGATCTGTGGTAACACTAAACGTCTGAAATAATCCATCCCAAGTACGACTGTATGGTGCAAAAATGAGAAGACATGAAACAGTGCTGATAGCAAGTTTAGGTGACTCAGTGATAGGATGGCGTTCGCCGCCTACACCTAAAATCTCAGGAACACAAACAAACAAAACACATCCAGGTCGAATTTTCGTTCTCTGTTCACCGAAACTGCATTTCCATTACATGCTGGACTGGAAACTGGAGCGGAGTAGAATTGAGCAGAGCGGAGAGGAATGGAATAGAATTTAGAATGGGGCGGAGTGGAGTGAAGCGGAGTCGAATGGAGCGGAGCATAGTGGAGCGGGGTGGAATGGAGAGAAGTGGAACGGAGTGGAGTGGAGAGGGGAGGAATGGAGAGAGGTGGGACGGAGCGGATTGGAGCGGGGTGGAATGGAGAGAAGTGGAACCGAGAGGACTGGAAAGGATTGGAGAAGAGCGGAGAGGACTGGAGATGAGCGAAGCAGAATGGAGCGGAGCGGCGTGGAATGGAGAGGAGCGGAGTGGCGTGGGGCGGAGCGGCGTGGGGCGAAGAGGCGTGGAGCGGAGCGGTGTGGAGCAGAGAGGCATGGAGCGGAGCGGTGTGGGGCGAAGAGGAGCGGAGCGGCGTGGAGCGGAGGGGAGAGGAGCGGAGCGGAGAGGCGTGGAGCGGAGGGGAGAGGAGCGGAGTTGAGTTGAGCGGAGAGGAGTAGAGTAGAGTAGAATGGAGCGGCATGGTGAGAATCGGAGAGGAGTGAAATGAAGTGGAGAGGAGCGGGAATCACCTCCCCAAATAACTTATGTCTATTGTTTCTTATATTTTTCATCTTCTAGACGACAAAAGAAGTTCTAACACGTGTTAGTCTTGGTCTTCAGACTGAGCTAGATGCCTATCCCTGAGACTTCACACCTCACGCCAATTCATTTAATACCAATACCTTTTATACCGATAAACTTCTCAGAGAGCCGTTTTGTTCAGACTTGGTTATCTCGCGTTCGCGATTAACAATTCCTGATTGTCTGTTTCCGGACTAAGGAGTGAGTGAGTGAGTGAGTGAATGAGTGAATGTTGTTTCACGCCACTTTCTGCAATTTTCGGAATCGAACCCGACTCTTCCATGCGAGGAACGAACGGTTTAACCACTTGCCTACCCACCCCACCTCGGATTAAGGAGAAGAGTTACGCATAAGTCGATCACGTTGGAATATTTCCTATCATTTTTTGAAAGACAGTGAAGATCCACGTTAGCATTGATTTTTCTGCTTGACTGTCCTTACAAGTTCTGTCTAAAGAACAAGATGCACATTAAAACGGCTTGAGAGACAATACCGGCTTTGTTAACAGAACCTGGCCCAGTGGAAAAACGATCCTCACCCCGCGAACATAAACACATATCACGTGATCTTGTTTACATCATTGCGGCGAGGCTGTACTGTACCGTGTGCAAGGGAACAAGCGCGTTTCGTGGACCATTTCAGCTTGATATATATTCTCACAAATGCTTGTTTTATTGCAGGAAGATGCCGTTAGTTATACACAGTTGCCAGCCGGGGTGGATTAGCTTGATGACAGTGTTTTCAAAGTAAGCCAACTTTGCGTACTGGGACAACACCGTCATTGTTGTGATGTTGCGCGGTATTCTTTCTGAATGGTGACGTGTAATCTGAAACCGAAACTTGGCGGTACATGCGATACATAAGTTATTATTAGTAACAGAGTGCGTGACAGCAGATGAGATTAGAAGTGCAGGTCAGGGGTCACGTCCTTCACCGACATGTCTTGCAGGAGATCTTTCTCATCCATGTCTACATTAGGACAGCCAACAATTCTCGATTTGTATTAAATGATAGTATTTTGTTAAAGAACGAGGACCACCATGGTTCATAATGGTGTCAGGTGATGAGTTACATTGCAAGGCAGGAAGTAAGTCGAACTAGACTTGATTTGAGTCTCGAGGTTACAGAAAGCAGCACTCCGGTCCATACATGGTGGCGGGAAGACTGGTTGGTTTGTTGTTCAACGCTCAGCAATATTACAGGCGGTCTAAAAAGAACACCTCAAGATTACCAAGTAAAAGCTAGTTCAATTTACTCTGAAAAAAGGTTTGTTTCGTTGGTCGTTTAAGACTCCTGCGATCGGGTTCGATTCCCCACACGGGTATAATGCGTGGCGTCTCCTATCGTGATGTTGCAGGGATATGGCTGAAAGCGGCGAAAAAACCACACTAGTTAACTCACTACAGTTGTAAAATACATGTTGCCATGGTTACTTAAAGCTTTCTCACTTTGCGACATCTCATCGATATATCTAGGCATTTCCAAAAGCTGGCAGGAGGTGCTGGTTATGCACAAACAAAGGATTTGTGCAGATCATCGATATTCTGTGTGTATATAACATGCGTATATTTGACACACGCGACAGGAATGTAACAGCTAAGATCTCCTAAGCTGATGTTGCGGGATGTGTTTTGTTTCTGAAGTGTCAAATTAAATGATAAACCTTGTGTTCGGAAGGATACATATAAATTACAACACTGTTGGATAGATAGACAGATAGGCAACGTAAACAGATATACAACTTAGATAATACCAGTAGCAGACAGTTTTACAACGTAGACAGACAGACATATACAACGCAGACTGATAGATATATATGAATAGATATATAGACAGGCAACGTAAACTGGCAGCAAGAGAAACGCAATTCTGGCTTTGTCAATATTTTTAAAAAGAAGACATAACCACGAACGCTTAATTTTAAAAAAAGATTGCATTGTTTCGAAACTTCCGTTTCTTTTGCTGTCAGTATAGATAGACATACAGGTAAGCAATGTTGATACATAGATAGATATACGGATAGACTGTTTCGTGGGATATAAATAACCATACATTTTGTTGTAACAGGAGATAAACGTTGTTGCCCTTCATACACAACGTGATGACGTTCGCTTACGTTTGAGCTTTACATGACATAAAGTTTGTCACACTGAACATTTTAGATAAGATAACATTATTTATTGAATTAGATATTCGTCCCACAGGTGACCAGTTGCGACATTCTAGTGGGCCATGGTTCTACTCATTTACTGCCACGCTGACCTTTCAGGGAATGGCACACGTACGTGCTGGGGTTTTCACTGGCGAGATGAGTGCTGTTGCTGAATGCCGCTGTATCATATATTTTCCCCTCCTATTTGTTTGTTGTTTAACGCCTGAAATATTTCGGCGGTCTGTACAAAATCGAATCTCGACCAGCCAAGCCAGAGACCCATATCATGAGCACAGATCCACGCAACTGTTTGTTTGTTTGTTGTTTAACACCTACAACATTCCAGCTATATGACGGCGATCTGTACACAACCGAGTCTGGACCAGGCAATCCTGTGATCTACGCACTATGTTGTTTAACGCCGCAGTTGCAGTAATCCAGCCATAGGGCGGGGATTTGTATCCGACGCATTCGATGACATGTGGCAACCAAGTAAGGGTGCCTGATCACCCGACCCCGTTAGGCGGCATCATATAATGGAAAGGGATCCTTCTGGTTCTGAATCTCCCGTCCTGATGGGACAGTGTGTTTCCATCCGACATATATTTTCCTAGACTAAGAGTATGTCTATTGCTGGAGGCAGTGCTGATGTTTGAGCGGGTGGTGTATGCGCGGCTCGTTTTGCTTTTCAGTGGCCACCTAACAACCCCCCCCCCCCCACACACACACACACACACCCCAACCCACCCACCCCCAATGTGTGAAGCCCATTCCTGCTGTCCCTCGTCGTGATGTTTCGAGAAACACCAGAAATTGGCTTCAGACAATGTGCCCGTGTAGGGAATGAAACCTGAGCTTCGGCGTAGCGATTGAACGCTTTAACCAATAGACTATCACACCAAACCCTGTGGTTGCAGACTTCAAGCTAAGCAGTTCACCTGTAATTGTTGACTGAGTATGGTTTTATGCCGCATTTGACATAAAGACACCAGAAATGGGCTTCATGCGGTGTACCCATATGGGGAATCGAACACTTATATTGTCGTGAATAGCGAACGCTTTATCCATTAGGCTACTTCACAGTTATTCTTGTCAGTACGAACTTTCTGTACTTGTGTACTCGTACCTCGCATAAAAAACGGTATTGAGTTTTTTTTAATCATTTTTACGTCGAATCGATAAAACAAGAAATTACTATGGCATTGTCCAATTTTGACAGTCTGAATGTTTACAGTAGAATCTACAATCACATCGTCGTTGGGCACCCTTTGTAATTTGTTTAGCAGTTAAACTGTAAACTTTCTAAACTGTAATTCTGAAATGATTGATATTTAAGCGCTGAAACATCGTCAGAGACATTTTGAACAAAATCCGCTTGGAAAGCAATCCAATCCAGCAATCTTATCATTTTGTAACCAGCTTGTGACCTGGTCAAGTAGCGGGATCAGTGTGACCGTTGATAATGGCGTTAACTCTGACGTGTACAGAAGCACGCGCGTTGTGGTGTCTGGATCAGATAGACAAGAGACAACCGGCGTTATCTCTCTAATGGTGACCGCGACATATAACCTTGTATCATTAAAGCTATCTGTTTGACATGTCTTATAATCCGAACTGATTATATGGCTATGACGTTCTATTGTCTCATTGTAAATGGCACGGGGGTCAAAGACTGAAGGCGGTGGGGGTAGCCTGGTGGTTGAAGCGTTCGGTCGTCACACTCGGTTCGATTCCCCTCATAGATACGATGTATGAAGTCCTTTTGTTGTGCTCCCCGACGTGATATTGCTGGAACAATGCTAAAGGCGGCGTTCAACCATACTCACTCACTCCAAGACTGCCATTTAATAAGTAAGGTTTATTAGGTTTATTCTAAAATGTATTTATCTATGATACAGATCCCCTTTAAGCACAGAGCAGTCTAATTTTCTGAGCACTGAACTGTGTCAATCTAGGTTAGCCAGGTCCGTCTAGACTTGGGCAAGACTCCTCTTAATTAAACTCTGAGTTTGGAGACCCAGTTGGCATCGCAAGTTACTGCATGAAGCTGTGTCCAATATATGTTGAGTTGGAATCCAATATTCACCTTGATGAACTGCTAAACCCTGTTCAGTGACTTTCTTTTGAGAAACGACCCACGAGGATTACAGTTAAAATGGATCTTCAGTAATCTATGCTAATCGAAGAGGCAACTAACAGGATCTGGTGGTCATGCTCACTTAGCTGACACATGCAGTTGGTGCTGTTGATCACTGGATTGTCAGGTCCAGACTCGATTATTTACAGACTGCCACCACACAGCTGAGATGTTGCTAATTGCAGTGTAAAACTAGATCCACTCATTCACTCTTTTAAGAAACATACATTTCAGGAGAAAGCTATCCAAGAAGATAAAGGCTTGCACACACACAGGTAAAGTTTTAAGTTTCATGCAAGAACTCCAAAGAGTTGTCTTTAAAGCGATGATCCTGCTGAACCACCAAACTTGTCAGACTTGTTCTTCTTTGGTATCAGACCCCTGAAGGTCCCCAGCAGAATAGGCCTTCAGCAACCCATACCTGCCATAAAAGGCGACTAAGCTTGAGGTAAGAGGCGACTAGAAGGATCGGGTGGTCAGACTCACGGACTTGGTTGACACGTCATCGGTTCCCATTGCACAGATCGATGCTCATGTTGTTGGTCACTGGATTGCCTGGTCCAGACAGGGTTATTTACAGGCCGCTGAGTGCGGTGTAAAACTAAAGTCACTCACTCACTCTTTGACATCAAGTCCCCCAGAGTAACCATGGAACAAAGAACAACAGAGACCTGTCATATTATCACCTTTATTCCACCCTAATGTTTCGACCACACAGGTGTATGTTATTACTATGTACATCCACACAGGAATTCCTGACAATGCACAGTTACATACTGAACTATGTACACAAAGTGAGAACTATATTACAGGTATACCTATCAAGGTGCTATACAAGCATACATACACATACCTACAGATGCACTGCTGGGAGCTAAAAGGTACAATGCTGGAGTCAAATTTCTCTTGGTCTGAAATCTGTGCCTTGTGTTGAACTGTGGCATTGTGTATCTGAGTTCTTGAAGGGTATAACTGCTATGTATTTTTGTTTGTTTGTTGAACTCTGACTCAGCAATATTCCAGCTACATGGCAACAGTCTGTAAATATTTTTTTATCTCGGATCACTTGCTGTTAGTTTCTTCATATCAGTCTGTAAATTATATGTCTGCACATAAAATAAAATGAAATGAATAAACATCTGCTTACAACTAATTACAAACTAGACATGTTGGCAGATCTGGTTCACAGTGGTTTCAAATCTACTTGGTGAATAACTATGCCTCAGTTTCCACCAGTGCAAATGTATGAATTAGAAAGATTCAAATGGTTCAACCAGTTGGGGACAAAACTGGTCTAGAAATGTGGTCTCCCTTGAGATGACTATCTGGTAGTATAATCTAACACTGCTATCCTGCATACACATGGTGTCAGTAGCCTGACTGCATAACTGATGAGGTGAGTGAGACAAGGGAGATGTCTAGGTCATATGCTATTAGGGAGGAACACATTGTATATAATTACAGGCAACAACAGCTTGCCTGCATGGCCCTCTTATCTCTATCCTATTATGCAAGCACACAAGACTAGTTGACTTTGTCCTCATGTCAATGTCACATGCAATTAGTTCACAATGCGTCCAAGAAATTCAAAGAGTGATAGATGATAGCTAAGAAATCAGTAAATCTGAAAGTTATGGTGTTGGGAAAATTGAAGTAAACACGAGATCTTGTCCAGCAAGTGAAAAGCCTTGTAAAGGATCAAAGGACAAAGTTGAAACAAGAGAACACTGACATAAACTTGATTAAGGAACAGTAAAGTTGACTGAAAACACAGGATGCAACAATAACCCCCCCAAAAAAGTACAACAAAGAGTGAACTGCCAAATAATTGGCCATTTTTTGTGCACTTATTATGAGTTGTTACAATTCACATACAGTTCTGGACATGACCCAGAATTTGAAGAGTTTGTGAGTTTTCTTCATTTAGTTACACATGCACTGAGGATCTGCGACCTTGCATGGTAGTAAAATAAAGTTTGGAAGAATTAACATATCTTGAACTAACCAAGGTGTCAGAAAATAGCACATTGTCATTTTCAGATTGAGTAAGATTATGGTTTTATTCTGGTTTAAGCAATATTTCAGCAATGACATAGCAGGGAAGACCAGAATCGTACTTCAGATATTGTACCCATGTGCGGAATTCTTCAGCATGATGAGAAGACACTGGAACTACTAGGTTTCCACGCACCTACCAGAGTAAGTGCAAAAACAATGGGCATGAATTATTTCTCATTATGCTTGGTTTGGTTTCATTTGTTGTTTTCTGCCACACTCAGCTATATTCCAGCTATATGGCGGGTCTGTAAATAATCAAATCTGGACCAGACAATCCAGTGATGAACAGCATTATGACCCTAAAACAGCAATATGAGATATATCTCTGGATTTGCTTAACTGAATAGCTACAGTAAACTACTGATTGCAGTGTTTCATGTTTCCCCCACAACCATTACTTCTCAAGACAAGATCTGTATCAGCTACACAACTCTCAGCACAGTATAAACCAGCTGGTTGCTCTTAACAAAGCATTACACTGACAACACATACTATTCCAAGATCCCTCAACAAAACTAAGATTCAACCTGACAAGGTAAATGAGGAGTATGAGGAGGCTGTTTAGGTTATAAATGAAGTATCTGACATATAAACCCTTGTCTTTCCTAACACAGACCGATATGCCACAGTTTGTAATTTGCTGATGCATCATGCCCCTTATAATAACTGTTGCATGCCAAGCAAACAACCTCATCTTGTCTGAGTAATCCATCATAATTACATGTGACACAGAGTCAACATCAAGGCCACGAGCCTGGAATGATTAATATGACAGAATAAATTGGACTTCATGGTAAGGTAAACCTATTTTTTAATGATAAATGTACACACATAATCAAGATAAATAACCAGGGATATGAGGATGTGATGAGGGAAAGTGAGCAGAGTCTGTCAAAAGAGACATGGGTTCACCGACTTGCAAGAAAAATTGTTCATATTTGTCGTTTTGCAGAGGTGTTTTTACATCTGAATTCCTTCTGCTGTTACGAACCCAAATTCCTCAGAGATGATGAGGTTGTGCCCATAGCTGAGACAGATTATTAAGCTAATTATGCGGCAAGCTATTCTGAAACCTCTGTGCATGTCTGCTGTTTGTTATCATGACTTAGCTCCTTTTACACATGTAAACCTGATCTCTTTTGAAAGGAAATGAGAAACAATCTATTCTTTTAACAGGAAGGCGATAAGGTTTTAAATAGATTGAGTTAATGCTCACCAGGAGCATTATCCTTATTAGCATTATCCAAGCTATACGACTGTGAAACACACTGATTCTGCAGTAAACAATCCAGTGACTGATGTTATAAACAGTAAAACAAGTATTAAAATATCACTGAAAAAAGTCACTGATCCTATCCCACAACTCTATTTAGTTACAGTGTATTTATCTTATTATTAGTATAGATGCCAGGGACCCTTTGTCACTAAGTATCCCAACAGGGTTCTTTATGCTGGGAACTTTGTTTCACGACTGAGCAACCATGATGTCATTCTGAATGTAGAGACCATGGCCCCAATCCAGAAAGCGTTTTTAACATTACAACCTGTTGTAACACTATAGTCAGTTTTCAGATGAGAACTTAATATTGTGTCATCAAATGGGGGTTCAGATGATTCACAAAAAACATCAAGCTCCACATCCGTGGGTCTACTTGATGTTAATATTAATAGCAACCTCAGTCTGGACTTGACCCTGACACTGTTGAGCTAACCTGGTGATGACAATGTCAACGAGCCCTGTCTGGTGATGTCACCGTCTGCCGATCTCCTGACTCTCTGATGAGGGTTTCAGGAAGAAGAAACACAATTGTCTGACCAAAAATTTATCAGTCATTTCCTTTCCAAAGCTAAAAATATATCCAGTCACATCAGCTTTTCTGAAAGTATTACTTTCAAAGACAGCTCATATACTGGTGACTCTGGGTTAGAAATGGCCATATTGTTTTTAAGAAGTGACAGACAGGATGTGATCATCAGACATGCTGACCTGGTAGACACTTGACATGGTATCCTGAGTAGATTGATGTTCATGATGTTGATCACTGGATTGTCTGGTCCACCCACAATTACTTGCAAACTGTCACCAAACAGCTGAAATACTGATGAGTGTGGTGTTAAAAAACAAACAAATAAACAGAAATCATATCCTTGGTAATCTTCAAAACTGCCTTGTTAAGTTATTCTGACAGGGAGGCGTAGTAGGGGTGTTGGGACCGCTACCCTTCAGCAGCGCTGTTAGAACTATCCCTACCTCTTCTGTTACTCATTGAAGCCAATTATTAAGTTACCATGGAGCTAAACTTGCACAATGTGACTACACACGGGCTGTGTCTCTATGAGAATATATTTACAAGAGCTTCACATATCTAAAACTTGCTGACAATTCATGTTCCGTTAGTGCCCCAAACACTCACTGCATTTGCTATCATGGAAGATTACAGATACAAGGTCAGGTGAACAGGGCCATCGCAATCTGTACCACATCACTCTGTCCTAGTTGTAAGAGAAGATAATGGTCTAACAAACAGTGTAGGGACCATATCCATGTGGGGAATAAAACCTGGGTCATCAGCATGACAAGTGAATGCTAACCACTTGGCTACCTTACACATTAGTAAGGCTTAGTTCCTCTAGACCTGATGCACGTCTTAAACCTCTGCTTTACCTGTAACACTTATTCCAGTCCAGGGGCTAGACTTTCAAAGCTCTCTTTGCTCTAAGATAGTCATAAGTTAATGCTAATATATAGCACTTGTGACTATCTTAGCACTAAGAGAGCTTGGAAAATCTAGGCACAGACTAGCTATTCTTGAAATGTCTGTAGCCCTATGAACTTCTGAAGCCCATTCTTAACACATTGGCTATTTTAAATTATGAATTCTCAGGGCTATGGACGTTTTGAGAATAAGGGTCAGGTGCTTTTTGGAGGAAATACAGTATAAACACAGACCAAACCTACTCTGATGGCCAAGCTGTGCTATTTGCTACACACATGACCAGTTATTACGGACAGTTGTCCCAGACAACAGAATCTACTCAAATAAGAGCTGCCCTCACATTTGCTGACCTGTGTTTTTCATCTGTCGGCTTTACAGGAAAGGCTATTGTGTAATTGAAAGGGAAGCAGTAACTGGCTGCAGTGCAATCTCATTTATGTCAGTCTGCAGCTCATCAACTGTCATATATGTCTGCCCATTACAGGATGGGGACATATTGACATTTTCTTGGCAAGGCAACTCGAAACAAGCAACAACATTACTTGTGGACAGTTTTTTCCTGGCCATATAACATGCACGAATAGGACAAAAATGTGTTCATATTGGTAAACAAATACATCTCTTGTTCATGTTTACGCGGTTTGAATTGCTATCTGACTGTAGTACAATGACTTTGTTAGAAAGAATATAATTAAATGCGGCATCTCACTGATCTTTACCTTGGACAATACATTATCTGAGTGTTCATTACAATGTGGCTGTTAACACATCTTGGGTCTGAAGTGAAATCAGTTCCTGCATGTGTATTACATTAATACCATGTGTTTCTATGAATCTCGTCACATTCTGTGTTCAAAGTGCATCTTCTGGAAACCAGGATGCTGTACCATTGTACTACCATGTAAGAATTTTATGAAGTTAGGGATCCCCTGTTTATAAACTAGTTACTGATGGACCAAATAGCAAAGAATGAGCAGACCTGCTGAGTCGTGTATCCGAAGCCATGACCAGCCACAAATCCTACAGACTAAAATCAGGACTGTTGAGATACAAGACATATAGCTAAGTCAGCAAGTGTGAACAACCAATCCAGTCAGCTACATCTAGACAAACATGGGTTGAACACTCATCGAGTACACAGTTTCTAATAATGCGAGTCCTACGCTGAACGTCTTAGGTCCTCCTCATGGTTCATTTGGAGGAATTCACATAAAAGAAAAATCAGCTGAGGAAACAAAATTCTGATAAAAGTAATGTAAGAATACAAAAGGTGTAAAAACAAGAAGCAATTGTCAGAACATAGGAATTACCACAGTAACACGCAAAACATTGAGACTATAAGTCTTAGTGTCATCCTTCATTACCCAGGATACGTCATCACTGTGCTATTTTGACAAAACCCCTGGATTCCACTGTTTAGAGCCATCTCTGAGCTAAGGTGACCGTAATTCCCATAACATAACAGAGTTATGCTAGTCGTAGCATCTAGGTGTTTGTGCAACGGCACCATGTACCCTCTCACCGCCAGTAATGACAGAAGTGAAATCTTCATCTTCATCTTGGCCATGTATCTGTTAGCATGTAGTGACCTGATGTGAGTAATTTCATTCGATGGATTTATTTGGAGTCAGTGAGTGGGTTAGTTTAGTTTTATGCTGCTTTCATCAAGATTCCAGCAACATGATGGCAGGCGACACCAGAAATGGGCTTCACACATTGTACTCATGAAGGGAATTGAGCCCAGGTCTTCAGCACGACTAGTGAACACTTAAACCATGAGGCTGCCACACTGTTCTGGATTTAGTTGGACTGTGCCTCTTAAATGAAGCTCTTATTGAAGCATTCATAGCTATTGGTTCCAGGGTATTTATCATAACAGACTTGAGATGGCACACCCTTGATCATCGAGGATGATAGTCCATGTCCATTACAGCATCATATATCTGTTTCTGACATAGTAAAACATATCATTTCTTGAACAAACAACAAAAATACATATTTACATGAAAAACAAGACATGTAGAAACCAAGATCCATAAATAAACCTCATCTTCATGTTTGTTGTTTCTTTCGTTATACAGCAAATTTCCATCACCTGTATTTCTTCTGAAAATTCAACCTTGATTATAAAATTCATAAACCCCAACATTTGTAATCAAACTCCACAAAAGTGTCCGTTTTATCACAGATATGAACATAATACAACTCATGTGAGCACTTTTGAAGTTTTCCCAGATGACAAGCAAATTTCACTTAGAATTTTCACCCACAGTTTCTGACAGTTCGTCAAAGCTCAGACTTGTTCCATCATCAATACTTCACTGGCATCCCAAAATTGAGAAGGAAAAAAGGAAAAGTAAATTTCACTGGTATGTATAAACTATATTCCTCACTATATAACACTGATGAACGCACACAGCTGCCTTTTGGCATAGTGGGGTGGTGAGGGTGTCTGTTTACCATCAGCTATTGAAATGATGTCATGAATAAGTCATGAAAGTCAATTATGAACACATCATGCGTGACCTTGTGTAAATCCCATCCTGCCTGACAAGGAAGAAATTAGGGTTGACACCAAAATGCATGTTGCACACACCATTGTCTGTGAATCATGTAAGTGAGTGAGTGAGTTTTAGTTTTACGTCACATTTGGCAATATTCCAGCAATATCTAGCAACATTCAAACAAAATCACAGCTGGGGACACCAGAAATGGGTTCACACACTACCCATTTAATCCTCTCAATGCTGCCATCGAACCCATTTGACAGGAGTGCAGGATAATGACATCTCCAAATAAATCTTGCAATAATTATTCAACGAGTAGGATTTACGTGTCATATAAATTATGTATGGAATGCACCAATTCTCAGCTTTATAAATATATAATCTTCAATATGTATATGTACCTTAAAACGAAATGCCTGTGAATTAAAAATGTGATCGCCAAATTTCTCAGCGCGCAGTCGAAAATAACGGCCATTGTTGACTTTCAAGCACACCACGTTGAGTGGTACCCAGTATAATATTTTCTTCATAATGAAATATTTTTTGATAGTTTAACCAATACTTTTGTTCTTTGACGAAGAGAAAGCTCACACGTTTCCCATTTTCTGAAAATTGGTAACTTTCCGCGTAAATAATTACAAACAAAACCAATCTCAATGTTACATCATCAATTGGACGAACAGGAACGATCATGGCAACGGCAGTAAACAAACAAGTACACATGCATTGTGATGCCCAAGAAAATGTGCCCACGCGAATAATAGTCTTCCAAATGGTGAAATGGAGAGCTCATTGTTCTCTGTAGCCCTAATTTCTTTCTCACTGCAACAGGACCATGACTGAATAATTGAAAAGTGGGACCATATCACAGCAAGTTAACTTTTCAGCTTTTTTTAGCACTATTCCAGCAATATCACGGCTGTGGACACCAGAAATGGGCTTCACGAACTGTACCCATGAAGGTCTTTGGCATGACAAGTGACCATTTTAACCACTAAATTACCCCATCGCTCGACTACATCGCAAGGCAGTCATGAGTGTTCTTGGTTGATGAAGGATGTAATGGATACCAACCTGTGAAAAACTGACGGTGCCTACTTCAGATTCTTGTATTTCAGCTTTCAAAAGAATACATTATTCGCTGCATAAACCAGTATGCTGAACCAGTAACAAACATATTCCTTAAAAACAAACTTCATCAAACAGTCACAGAATGAAAACATCTTGGTACCATCACAACAGAAATATCAGGGTTGTTGAAATCAATATACTTCCGGAGGTCCTTCAGGTTTGTTCATGTAGTAATTGCACCATGGTTAGGGGAGGCTAAAAGGACAGATAATTGGAAACATTGTCGACAGGAAACATTATTGATATGAATAGTGTGCTACTGATGATGTTGTACACATGACTTTTGTGACAGAATCAAGTTCTGCTTCTGTATTAAGTTCAGGATGCTGTTTTGTTAGCAGTCCACACAGAACAAGTCAGCACTTGCAAAAGATGTGAAATATATTAATTTCTTTCAGACTCTTTTGGCATTTTTGGTGAAAGTCACATTTCATATATTTATGAAAAATTGATCGATATTCAGTTTGTGATTATAAGTCTGTATGACCTATATTGACAGGCAGCCCTAACCATTGTACAACAGGTTTATAACAAGGACCCCCAAACTTTCAAGTTTAACTTCCATCACTGCAATAACAATAAAGAAGAAAACCATGTGTCGTTCAGGCCATGATGATCAGAGCTGATGACAGAAACAGTCTGGTATGGAATGTACCGTTGTAACCTACATCAACAATCGAGCATCGATTTGATTCCAAGGGGAGGGAAGATGGGTCTTATAATTAAGCCCCAAATGAACAATTTGCTGGTATAACTAACAAATGTAAAAAATTATGTCGTGGAAAAACAATACACATTAAAAATTAGGAATTGACAGTGAAAATGAATAGATTATCTGACGGTGTTCAGTGAATTGATTCCAATCAGATTGGTCTGTAACACATTAACACCCAGCCCACCCAAACAAATCAAATGGATGCTTCCTAACACAACTGTGATCCTGTTTGCCTATCAGCAGTAAAGAAGAAAATGTAAAGCTTCTTAAAACAACCAAGATTAACACTGAACAATACAGAGAAATGGTCATCTGGTGGCATTTAACCGAGACTCCAAAATTCAACACTTGTTCCCATGTCCCACATATGTACAAGTTCTATGTCAAAGAGTTGGCCTCCTGCTCTATCTGCTTCAGAATCTCCTTCTCCAAGTCGTCATCTTCCAAATCAGCCCCTTCATTTACCATCTCATATTCCTGGAGTTCCTGCTGTAGCTCCTTCTCCCACTGGGGTATATCTTCACCTGAAAAACAGAGGGGGAGAGGCGCTTAGAGACTGTGCAGATGATGAATAGGGGGTTTGAGTCAGGATAGTGATCAGGTCACCACCTCATCCGCATCTGGAGGTGTCCTTCTGAGGTATCTTCTGACTGGGAAAACAGAAAGAGAAAGCTTCTCCCACTGGGGTATATCTTCACCTGAAAAAACAGAGGGAGAGAGACACTTACAGACTGAGCAGATGACGAATAGGGGGTTAGAGTCAGGATAGTGATCAGGACCCACTTGCACAGAGCAATTTTAGTTACAATCAATCTTGGGCCCCTACAATCAACTTTACAATCACCATACAATTGCACTAATCCACTTGCACAAAGACGATCTTAAGACAGCATGGATTTAAGATCGCACTCTTAACTAAGACCGAACTCTTCAATGTTGGAGGTAGAAATTTCTTAAACTCGACTCCTGTCTACAGTTGTCTTGAAGTGTGCATAGGATGCAGTGCAAATAAAACGTGGAACTGCTTACTGCACGCAAATGACATTCCTTCCTTAATCGCACCTTGCAGATTTTTCATGAAAACGAAACAAAACAAAAAAAACCCAAAATCCTAAACCACAAATCTTTCAAGGAAATGATAACGTTGAAGAAGGAAGCGATACCTCCGGGGTTATTCTCTAATTTTTCTACATTCTATTTTTTATAAAGTAAGCGTGATACTGCAACCACAGAAATATCATGTTTTATACAAATATTGAAATACAAACAAATACATTAACAAACTGGGTCTTATTACTGACCTAATAATCACGAAATTAAAAGATAACACATAAATAAAATTTCCTTATGATATAACACCTAAATGTACCATGATTTGTCAGTTGAACATAGTTTGGCATGTGGTCGGTGTTATTTGGAGTAAAATCCCAAATATATCCCACAAGCATTAGATTTGCTAAGATATGAAAGTGACATGACTGTGGGAGTGTTGTGAATAATTCATGACAGGGAAATATGAAAATGTTATTATTTCGTGCATGTTGTATGTGTTGTTAAATGCTCATCCACAGTATATTAATTACTTCATGCTATTTTGTTGATAATTATTTTTTCGTTTTGTTAAAAAAACGTTTTATGCAAATTTCACATACCCCAGCAAGTGTATTTTTTCCGTTTGAAGAATACTTGTATTATATTTAAAATGCATAGATTCAAACTCTTGTCTCTCGTTGGATTCAATTTTTACAAGTAGAAAAAAAACATAATTTTGTACGTTATTCAACTGTAGATTATTTCAATGATAAACTAAGACAAAATCATTACCCGAAAAGAAACATGTGGAGATCTGTTCTGTGACAACAGAACATGCATTGTATTTGGGCATGGCAGATTTTACGGCAACGGCATAATATACAAAGGGAAACCACTCCCATCTTGCATAAAAACTAAGATTAGCTGCCCTTCAGTTATTGAAAAGGTCATGGCCATTGCTAATTGCATGCAGACACCTTTCGTTACTGTCCTTTCCTTGTTTGTCAAAAAGGTATGGTGTTCATACTTTTTCCAACACTGAATCAGGTGAGAATTGTACCCTATGACATCGACTCGATAATGATGTTGTTCACTACCGCAAATAACGATATTTCTGATGTTAAATCGATGTTGCATTCTCCGTGTCGCTGAAGTGTCGAGGCGAATCGTACAGTTTTATGCAATATGAAAGCAATCCCCAAACGCAACTTTAGTCAATTTGCGTGAAATTGACACCAACTTGGACACCATTTTGCTACTGACTACAATGATCTTAGCTCCTTACAATTGGTTCCGACCAATTGTAAGTTTTGATTGTAACTTACAATGATTTTAGCCTACAATCGCTTTGTGCAAGTGGATAGCGATTGTAGCCGAAACCTAAGATCGCAATCTTAAGTCTTTACAATAATTGTAGCTCTAAGATCATTTTGTGCAAGTGGGCCCAGGTCACCATCTCATCCACATCTGGAGGTGTCCTCCTGAGGTATCTTCTGACTGGGAAAACAGAAAGAGAAAGCTTCTCCCACTGGGGTATATCTTCACCTGAAAAAACAGAGGGAGAGAGAGGCTTAGAGACTGAGCAGATGATGAATAGGGGATTAGAGTCAGGATCGTGATCAGGTCACCATCTCATCCACATTTGGAGGTGTCCTCCTGAGGTATCTTCTGACTGGGAAAACAGAGTGAGTGAGTGAGTGAGTGAGTTTAGTTTTACGCCGCACTCAGCAATATTCCAGCTATATGGCGGCGGTCTGTAAATAATCGAGTCTGGACCAGACAATCCAGTGACCAACAACATGAGCATCGATCTGCGCACTTGGGAACCGATGACATGTGTCAACCAAATCAGCGAGGCTGACAACCCGATCCCGTTAGTCGCCTCTTACGACAAGCATAGTCACCTTTTATGGCAAGCATGGGTTGCTGAAGGCCTATTCTACCCCGGGACCTTCACGGGTCCTGGGAAAACAGAAAGAGGGAGAGTCAGGATAGTGATCAGGTCACCATCTCATCCACATCTGGAGGTGTCCTCCTGAGGTATCTTCTGACTGAGAAAACAGAAAGAGGTCACCATCAGGATAGTGATCAGGTCACCATCTCATCCACATCTGGAGGTGTCCTCCTGAGGTATCTTCTGACTGGGAAAACAGAAAGAGGGAGAGTCAGGATAGTGATCAGGTCACTATCTCATCTGGAGGTCGTCCTTCGGGGGTATTTCTTCACCTAGGAAACAGAGGGAGATGATAGGGAGTTAGAGTCAGGATATTGATCAGTTCACCATGTCATCCACTCCTGCAGGTTGTCCATCTGGTATATCTTCCCACCTTGAAAACAGAAGGAGATAGAGGGTTAGAATAGGGAAAGTGATCATTTCTCCATGTCATCCACTCCTGGGGGTTGTCCTTATGGTATATCTTCCCTACTGGAAAACAGAGGGAGATAGGGGGTTAGAATCACTTACTCCTGGATATAGTCCAGGAACATATCCTCTCCTGGACAGACAGGGAGAGAGAGAGTGAGAGGGAGAGAGAGAGGGGGAGAGAGAGAGGAAGAGAGAGAGAGAGAGAGAGAGAGAGGGAGAGAGAGGGGGGAGAGAGAGAGAGAGAGAGAGAGGGAGAGAGAGAGAGAGAGAGAGAAAGAGAGAGAGAGAGCACAGAAATGTCAGAGGGAAAGGAACTCCTACATAAATATTTTGATCAACAAGCACAGCATCATATGTCTTGCTCTAAGCGTGCAGTTAGAATGGTACACCTACAGAATGATGTCAAGACAAATACTGAAGTTAAAACAGACATACATAACAAAATTCTTTTATTTACATATTGGCATATAAAACAGCACTGATAAGAAATAGCAAGTATCTACAATTAATAAATGATAGTGGGCAAAACACACTGCAGGCCAGGCTCTGATCACTTGGTCCTTGTCAAGAAATTGCACATACAGAACACACAAATAACAGCAAGAAGCCCAATCTAATTATTCATTACATTTCTTAAAAGAAATAGCATACAATACAATTGAAATAAAAAAAACCCAAATGAAGAGTTTATGCAATGTGGGGATGTTGAGCACTTGTGGAACATTTGGCTTTCAACTCCTACTCATGTGTAAAAGATTAAAGCAAGGGTAGACAGTGGACTCTGAGCTACCAAACTATGTCACGTCTTGAATATGCAGATACATGCATGAGCTCCATATCCTCGTAAAGGGGCTATGAGTGGCATAAGGATAACATGAAAGCACAAGCTCAGCATATCCAGTGTAGGGACATAGACATAATAAGGCCGTAAGGCCATGCTAAGGCCATGCTAATATAGGCACTTGACAGGTACAAGTTTACTAGAACTAAGCAGTGCTTCCACTTGGTGGCTTGGCTGATTGCAGAGGAGACCATGGGACTCAGCTGATGATGAACCTGAACCAGACACTACTACTACTACAACTACAACAACTACTACTACTACTACTACTACTACTACTACATAAGTAAGCATGCAAGCAAGCAAATATATCTTCATTAACTACTATAGTTCTATGCTTTGACAAAAGATCAAGGGTGTACTTTGATAACAAACAGTGCACTTTTCATCCAGATACTGAAAATACTTAAGCCCCAATTTGTGACCAATTTTGATAAAATTCTAATATTTAATTTATTTTGGCTTCAAAGAGTCCACTGTAGGATCAAACTGGTTGAATAAGGGACTTAAAAATAACATGCACCTTTCTCGGCAGTCATGTCAGAGGGCACCTGAGTTAGGTGAAGATACTGAGCAAAACCAACTGAAAATACACAAAATGTAACAAAACAATTACAAAACAACACAAGGAAAAACTGCAATAGGGAACTCTGGGGAGAAAACAGAGCTGTAATGAATAGCTGAAATGAAACATGCATGTAAGATGTACGTCTTCATCGACTTCAACCCTACAGAAGATGTTCACCAGTATGATCTTGTTGGTTACTTGGTGAGTGTAGAGTTAGAAGCTAGAGGAGATACCAGAACTTCACTGCCATGAAGCTACAAGAAGCCATAGGGGACTGTTCAACCACGACTTGGGTAAACAATAAAGCCCACATATTTCACTATGATATCTGTTGATACAGAGGTACTGGTACCAAGCCCTGCCACCAAAGCTTGTGATGAGTTGTGCAACTGTCCAACACCAAGTCTGTGTCAGGCTCAGTTGGGAACCACTACATCCTGCTTATCTTCGTGGACATCTGACGTTACAGAGACAGTGCTGACATACATATCTCAAAGCAATAATGACACTAATTTGAGAACAGGAGTTACATCCTCACAAAGTTCCATCATGGCACATTCTGTCTAGGTACCCATTTTCTTGATATTGTATTCACAGTGCACAATCTGTTGCAATTACAGTCCCTGAGTTGCCTTTTTCATGAATAATCTTCCTTTTATTTAATCTCTTTAAAGTGTTCCTCAAACAAAAACAATTTATTGTTAATCTTCCTGAATTTAATAAATAAACCCTAGCAACTGCAGCAAAATGTACATGTTACAAAATGGAATTTAGAAAATGCCCACACTAATTGTAGCAAATCATGCATAGAATTTCTGACCAATCAATGACCGTCTCACAGGATGAAAACATTGTCCTTCCAAATCAGGGACAGTCTGACAGTCTTTTGGAAGCAGATGCTTGCCTTTCAGGATCTAGGTTTGATTCCCCACTCTTACGAATTCTAATCCTTTCTGTTGCCAAGGTATTTCATAACTATTGCTAGTCTGTCTTACAGTTCCTGAGCTACATTATTTTCCCCACTGCCAAGCCCCTATCTGCAATGCTAAAACCCCACATGAAGCAAGTCCAGATTTCCCCAGGTTCTGAATTTCTGGTCTCCCTGGAGCTCCTTTCAAATTTATATGGGTTTAATTGTCACTATCAAAATTATATACATTCTGCGACTAAGTATTAGTCTAGAATCTTGTCCCGAGCTTTGTATTCTACTATTTTAGTTAACCAGCAGTATGACTACACTAGGAGCTACTGGCTTCCCAACTGAAAGTGACACACAGGAGCAGCACCAGGTCAGCAAGGTCCCGGAGTGAGTGGATGTCCCTGCTTGTCTTACCTACTGCTTCATCTCCATCAGTTCCTCCATCAGCTCCTTCTCCCACTCCTCACTATCCACATCATCATCATCATCATCATGGTCTGAAGCATGACACCCAGAACCACCTAAGCATGCAACTCTGTATTTATCAGTCACCTCCCTCCACCACTGGGATTGTCTGGGGTATTATTGTGTGCATGTTTTCCTTTACTGTTCATGGCAAGGGTTTTAGCCCTTTTCACTAACCAAGCAGGTATGTGGTTATAAGTTACAAGGAAAGGGGCAAGATATATTCTGTAAATGAAGTTCAGAACAAACGAAAACTTGTGCCGTAAATAACCAAATTAGTCATTGTGTTTCTATACATCTAAATGGGAAGTTGCACACTTTCCCCCTCTGAATCAGTTGGACACTGACCAAAACTGCATGCGACTGCATCAATGTCAATGTTCAATGTCAGCACAGCATACACAATGTAACTATTGATAGGGATATTCTGACTGTCCAGGTCACAACTGCATTTGATTCATTGCTGGGATAAGTTGTCATACAAGTGAAATTCAAATGCCTTGGAACAGATTTAATATCAGCATCATTACACATGGTAATTAATTCAAGCTGTGCTGGTATAATATGGTTACAGACTAGGAAGAATCTGAAGGTAATAATGACTTTTGCCAGAGACAAACAGCACCTAAACATCCACTTTGAAAGATAATTCTTCTATGTCATAACCAAATTAAAATATAACCATGACATTTCAAAATGTAATATAAGTAAGTTGCATAAACTTCTTTGGGCACTTCACTCTCCCACCTACCATTGAAGAATCTGGGCTCTGTTTCACAAAGCTAACACAGCCTATGACCGTCATAGCCTAAGTTACAGTAAAAGAGGTATGACAGCCGTAGCACTATAAGTTTGTGACACTGGGCCCTGTACATTACCAACAGTGATGGTCAAAGGGAACCCACTTTACGGTTGCACTTCAAACAGTCTACATGCAGATAACTGGCTCAGTTCAGGGTGGTGAAATGGCCTAAGATTGTGCTTATGGTGCAAAAAACAAGTGATGACAGTTATCTCATGCTGTTGTGTGCATGCAGACACAAACTGACAGAAACTGTTAAAGACACTGTGAAGCATTAGTACAATATTGGACACTGGTATACAGCATGCTGTTATGGATGTCCATTCAACTGATAAATGCCATACCAGCAAACCTGAAGCATCTATAATCAGTTGTGTGATTTGTTTGCAGAAGACCATGCTATCAATATCAGCTGTATTTGGCCTTTTGATGATTATGAAAACCTGCTTTGAATGTCATGACTTGCTATACCTGACTTGCTGCCTATCATTGTCAGATACTTGCTATCTTATGGGACTCAATCCAGCTTGTCTACATACATAAATACAAGATAGCTCACTTGACACAACATGGCATACACAAGAAATCTGAAACAATATAATCCAGTTTGATGGATATTCCTTATATATATATACACAGGACACAATTTTACATGTCCTGACTGACCTCCAAAATACACAAGAAATCAGACACAAGATGATGTCGTTGGAATGACCTTCCTTTATCAGACACAAGACATGTCTTACTCAGTCTTACACTTCTTGACTGGCCTCCAAAATTCACAAGAGATCTGCCACAAGATAATGTTGTTGCAATGACCTTCCTTAATCAGGCACAAGACAAAAATGTGTTTTGACCTGCCACCTTCATACACAAGAGGTCCTGACACGATACAACAAGTGTTCACTTCCTACCTTCTTTCGAGTCTGCCTCCTTCTTGTCTTCCCCAACCCCGAGCTGCTCCATCTCCTTTCTGATGTCCTCCTCACTCAACTCATCAGCATTGAAAGCATCACTAACAAACTCATTGTCGGCAGGGGGACTCTCTGGAGGGAGCTCCTCCACCTTCTCTGCAGCCTCCACTGGAACTGTCTTTGGGGAGCTGGAGTCTGAAACAGAAAAACATACTTTCATAATGACAGCACAGACAGCTAAATATATAGCCTAAGATACAACTGATCCTATCTATTTTACGAGAAATGCTGAAATTAATGAACTGTCTTTGGGATGCTTGAGTCTGGAAGAAGACAGATGCTTTCATAATGACAGCTAAGATGGCTGATTACATAGCCTTGGATTTCACTGATCTAAGTTTGTTTTAGGTTTATTAAGAAATGCTCAATTCATGTCCATTTTATTGGCAAAATGAACACAACTGATCAGTTCATTTTAATAATAAAGTATGTGATACAGTTGTGTTTCTTGGGTAAGCCACAAATTACTTTCAACCCCAAAACATATGTCACAATCTAACTAACCGAGTTTTAGAAACATATCTTCATCTCGTCCAAACCAAGTTCAAATAAAAATTCCGTCGAGGACATGCATGAGGCTGACTTTTTCAGGAATAATTTAACATGTATTACATATACTAGTATATACTAGTATGTATATGTAACCACTGGCAGAAGGTTCGGGAAATGTGCATGCAAGGTCTTGAAAAACGTTTTGGGTGATTTTTAAGTCCTGGTACATATATTGGCTGAAACCTATGCAGAGAATCCCCTAAAGTTCATGAAGATGACACAAGATTTTGAGGTCCTAGGCATATTACCAGTGACTGAATACCTGAAACTAAACATCTGGGGATTCATTACAACCCAAATTCCTAATTCCAAAAAAACAAATTCCAAAAAGAACACAAAAATTCCAAAGTAGTAATAGGAATATCTGCAAGCAATATTAATCCTGAAAAAATGATGTGCTGTATGAAACACATTTATGTCAGCAGATGTGAAGTCTACATCAATATATGAGGGAGGGTGAGTGACTTCAGTTTACCAGCTTGTTCTTGCAATATTCAAGCAACATTACGACAAGGGACACCAAAAATAGGCTTATGTGAGGGAATTGTGGGAAATCAAACCTGCATCTTTGGAGTGACGAGGCCATGCAACCACTCTCATCAATATGAGAAGATAATCTAAGCTGTGAACAGGGTCACTATCAACCTTACACTCATAAAGCAGTACTTGCAGGGGGTGGGAGGAGGGGACCAATAAATAACATCACGTAAAACTGGTACTGATGTACATATCCAACAACAGGCAGATACACAGACCAAAGACCAGCCAATTTATGACATACACCACATGCTTAAACCATCATCAACACCCACACAAGACTTTCACATCAGATCATTTATCACTTTCTGAAAATTAACATGGCCAAAATGTACCATAATTTCAAACATCAGAAGAAGGTTGTGAAAGAAATGCAAGGAAGATAGAACTGACACAAGTTCATCTAAATGACTGCATTGGCCCAGCTCTCAAACCTGGAAATACATACAAGCAGCATTTTCACAATGCCCTGTAAAATCACATTTGTACACCAGAAATTAGGTTAACCATGCTACATTAAATTGGACAGAGCCAGGACCCAAAAAATCAAGTTGAAAGCCAGCAATGTCAGCTATCTTGTACCTTGCTGGATTTCATCAGGTTATTTTGATTTTCTGTCTGCACTGTCTAGACGCCTGGCTAAACTGGCCTGCATCAGCCAGACAGATCTTGTTACTAGCTGAAAGTTGGCCGATTACCCCGCATTCATTATGCATGCAATCATTAGCTTCTTGCAACTTTATAAAAGTAAGAGTGACTGCTTGACTGCTTAATAGCCATAAACAATTTTCATTCTACGGATTACTGAACCGATGTGAATATTCAAAGAATGTGTGATGGTGAAAAAGCAGGATATTCTTTAAAGATTTCTTTTCAGGAATCTGGAGTAGGAAGAGCCAGTTCATGATGCATAAGGGATAAATATCATTGATCACTTCATCACAATTTTGACTCCAATAATTCAAGGATTGAAATTAGTCAGAGAGAGACGGTTTGTGAGTGTCTATTAGTCATTGCAGAGATATTTATAAAGATCTTCTAAATTGTGGAGATCAAGCCCAAGGCCTGCTGAATGGCAAGCAAACACACTGACCAGTGTCCTACAGGAAGAGAGTTGAAATCTGTGAGTTGGTTACATAATACAGCATACTTTGAGTAAGACACAAGTATAATGATGACATGCCAGCTAGATGCAGGAGGAAAGTAGTGCAGGTTTAAGATGTTTAACATTACAGTGACACCGAAACAAGTTTGCTGCTGAGGAACATAATTAGAAGGGACTGGGATTCAAGTGACAGGACTAGGGATTCAAGTGACAGAATTGGGATTCAAGTGACAGGACTGAGATTTAAGTGACAGGACTGGCGTTCATGTGACAGGACTGGGATTCAAGTGACAGGACTGAGATTCAAACGGGGATTCAACACGATGAACTGGGGGAACTGGGATTCAACAATCAGTACTAGGGATTCAACAATCAACAGTCAAACTTGGGATTCAACTGGCAAAACAGAGTTTCAGTTTGAGGAACTGGGATTCAATTGAGGGAACTGATATCCAACAGGTTTCTCAAATGCCGAGTTAACTCAATGATGCGCAGTTAATTAAGGCACCACAGACGATCTGGGACCAGATCACTGATTATTTGCAGTGATGGCGTAGCAGAACTTTGGAATATGTTGCTTATTATACTAGTGATTTCCTTTGTTTGAAGCGATACTCAGTTATTCACATTTTCATGATCAGTGTGAGCTTTAATTGTAGGATGCGTTGCAAACAACCAATCGCTTGCAAGTGATGTACAGCGATTCACCTCACAACAGAGAACTAACTTTCAGCCGCCTGCAATCGCAGCAATCATTGGATGAGGTCGCTTCATTCTAAAACCAAAATGGTGGCTTTGGAAAATTTGAACTTGAAGGCTGAACGAAAGTGTTCGGCTGCCAAATTGGCAAAAAAAACCCTAAACAGCTTACATCCCAGCATCCTAAGTTTGTTCCACAGGTTCAATGTAGTCATCAACAATCATAAATTCATCATTCATCATTGAGACTCTCCTAATACGCTCGTTATTAGTGCCAGACGAAAGTGCAAAAGTGAAAGAGCGATAAATGCTTGAAGATGTTGCAAGCATAAGAGATTCATTTGCTTATTCTAAGCGATTTTCGGCTTGCAACGCACCCCTAGTTGTTATCAACATGACCACCCAATCCCTTCAGCTCCTTCTCATGAAGCATGGTCCTCAGTTCGTAGGCTTGCGATGAAATAGTTGTCATAAAATACTCATAAACACCTTTCACATGCTTCTCCTCTTTCTTCAGTTTCAAATTACTCGATGACAATTACTATTACGGGTAAAGTGTAATTGCCTTAATGCCAATTTGCCAGATATTTGCTGATTTTAAATCTGCAAATCTTTCTAAAACACGAAAACCAGGATTCTGGATAAATGAGGACAACTGCAACAACGTATCTATCAGAAGAAATTAAAAAATAGAAACCGTGTGTAAATAGAACTGTAAACCTTTAAAGAATAAACACACATATCAATGAAATCTTTTAAACAACAAGTATACATTTTACCATGACCTCAGTAAATACTGGACTGTGATTGGTTAATCAAAGTCATCCATAGGTATATAATCACGTTATATACCTCTGATTTTCCAACACATTAAGCATTTGTATAAAATCTGAATAACATGGTAATGGTAGAATACAGATAAACGTATTGTGTTGGAAAATCAGCGGTATATAAAAAAAATGTAATAGCTCTAAATTTTGTATTTGAAACCTCACGCTACAAAAATAAAATAGCTCTAAATTTTGTATTTAAAACCTCACGCTACGCGTTCGGTCTTAAATCAAATTTAGAGCTATTAAAAGTTCACTATATACCTCTGATTTCCCAACACAGTATGTTTATCTCATAATTATCAAATAATAAAAAGAACACATATATATATATATAATAAGTTTGAATTGTAAAGTACATAATGATACAAGTTAATGTTATAGATATGTATCAAATTGCAGTATATATTAGAAAACACTGTGTTTCATCATCTGTGAAGAAAAATCCCAGATGACCGACTGTCCATCGATCCCAGTGAAATCTCGTGACTGAGAGACAATATGAACATTGATTAATTCCAAGTTTAGTTCAGGTACTGTGTAACATACTGCTGCCCTACTTTCAGCTGTGTGGTGGCCATGTGTGTGTTGTGGGCTGATACGTTATTAAAATATACACTGACATGGATATGTGGTAAGTGTGTTTGCGCTTTGTGAGAGATACACACACACACACACAGACACACACACACAGACACACACACAGACACACAGACACACAGACACACACACACATGAATGTGTGTGTGTTACAAGCAAGTGCTTGCTCCAGATACTCCTCCCATCGGGATACTCATTAACCTGTAGGGAGGGGATAAAGAAACACTTTAGTCATTCAGTTCATCATCTCCTGGCCCTGTTGTCCTTTCTCCTTCTGAAAGTGTAAGAGGGAGTACAAGAAAGCCATTAAATACTCTGTTATTCATCAGGGTTTCATTTCTATTGAGATAATGACAAGAGTTTTTGCATAACTTTATTTAGTTTCTTGGCATAACTTCCAACATTCCTTACATCATCTATCCAAGTGAAGTGAGTGAGTGAGTGAGTATAGTTATCACTCCACTTTAAGCAATATCCCAGCTCTTACAGCAATATTCCAGCAATATCTAGGAAGTGGGGGTGGACACCAGAAAAAGGGTTGAAATATATGGTGAATCGAACCAGATCTCTGTCATGACAAGTGAGGCAGGGAGTGATTTTATGCTGTTTTGATTATATCCACATTTGGTTTCTGGCTTCATGTGCATTTAAAGGACCAAACCGCCTTCTACCAAACACAAACAGTTACATTAAAACATTCCTAAGGAGTGAGTAAACCTGCTCCATCTTCATTTTCATAAAATTGAACAAACTGCTGCAGTTTCGTGCTAACAAATAATATACAACCATCATGTTTCACCCATCCTGACAAAAACACATGCCACCATTTACCTATCCAGATACTACAAATATTTACATCAATTTATACCCAGAGGCATCACTGAAGCTAACCTAACACCACTCAGAGTATTATGTTCCAAAAAAATCCAGTCCAAAATCTAAAATTAAGTTGCACATGTGCAGCTGAGACAACATTAGGCAGCTTTCACACCACAACTGCAACATATCCTACAGCGTAACATATTTCATAATGTCAACCGAAACCAGATACAGCTGTCACTTTGGGTCAAGGCTACTGGAACAACTCAACATGGATGTAAGTTAATGAATGCAAGGTAGAAGGTCACCGATATGAGCTGACTTTTGGTGTATCTATGCAAGGAAAACCACACTTGAGATTCTTTAGTTGCCGAAGTTAGATTGTCAAAATACTGTGTCCCATATTTGGTTCATTTCAAATTTCCAACTGAGCTTGAGTTGGCCAACATTTGTATTATTTCTAGTTAAAGCAGAAGTTTTAATGGTGGTTGATAATGTGAGTATGAGGTTTCACTGGTTTTGTACTCATTAACTGTTCTTTCAAATAACGCACTGAATAAAGAGAAATATATTTTCATCCATGAAAAAAAGATCAAAACCTTTTCATTTGAAAAATATGTTTTGGTGGAAAGGAGTATACTTTTGTATTCTTTTATCTATCAATGACAAAAATGTAAACATTTGCATTTGTAAATATGCTTTGTTTGTCAGTTTACTCCCATATCAGGACCTCAGATTGCAAAGCAGGAGCAACTTGACCATCAAAGTACAGGACCAAAGCAATATTCCAGCTTTATCAGTGATTGAATGATTATGACTATGCCACTTACAGCATTTTGGCAATATCATGGCAGCTAAGGAACACCAGAAATGGACCTCACACACTGTACCATTGTGAGAATCATCCAAGGTCTTCAGCTTGACAAGCAGACACTTTAACCACAAGACTACCTGACCACCCCCTGGTATATCAGGCTTATGTAAATAATCAAGTGTGGACCAGATAATCCAGTGACTGATATCACAATTGGGATATAATGACACATTTCCACCAAGTTAGCAAGCCTGACAAACCGATCCTGTTAGTTGCTTCTTACAAGCACGGGTTGCTGAACATGAAATCTGACTGGTGTTCCTAGGTAAATGATAACTGGGACAGGTAAAAACCTAATCGTGTCTGCGACCAGTGAAGCATGGCTAATATTTTGTAAGAGCAATCTGAAAAACATACAGAACTGAACAACTCCGTCCTCCCGGGCACAAGTAAACAAGTAAATACCTGTGCTATAATGAGGCCATTCATAACACAGATACCTTTGTGATGACATCCTTGACAGTGCCACATTTTGCATATTCAGCAGTTTCTTTTTATTCAGCCATACACATAGTCAGATGGGCTCTCTGATGCTTCCATGCCCAAGTGAAATCAGCGGTGTGTGACAACTTTAAAACTTTATACAGTAGGTGTTTGTGTTTAGAGAAATCTGGATGAATACTTGGACGACAATGCACTGTAAGGAATTTGTTCTGCTGTTTTGCAACATCCAACAATGAAGCTCTATGAGTGAGTTGGTTCATACACCTCTTTCAGCAATATTCATGCACTATGAAGACGATGAACACAAGAAATGGGATTCCTCTGTAGTACCTTAATAATGTGGTAAATCGGACCAATGCCTTTAACCATGAAGTTACCCCAAGTGGGGAACTGAACTCGGGTCTTTGGTGTGATGAGCTAATGCTCTAACCACTTGGCTGCCCTACCCTGCCTCAGGTATGATCAGCAAAGGGTATAGAGGTTGCATGTTTATAAACTATGCATTTAATAATTTCCACTTACACCATAGTGGCCTGTAAATAAATACTGTAAATCATTAAATTTTTGCGAGCATATTTTTGTGAATATTGCAAATGGCTTAAGCTCGCAAAAATATCATGACGCAATTTGCTGGTAGAATGCAATGAATAATCAGCAAACAACCTGTCCTGTCTTCGCTTTATTATTCACCACTTCATATAATTAACAATAGATCTAGACAATACATATATTGAGCAATGACAACAATGACAGGAATGACTAATCACTAGCATTACTCGTACTCATGTGTCACATGTCAAACAATGGATACCTGAACAAAAGTCACTCAATCAGTATGTCCGATACTCCAGACAGGCGCCAAGCACACATTTACACACATTTCTTGGAGACTGTTTGAAAGGCCGAGACCATCCAGCTGGCGTGGATAGCTTTCATGACACTTATCTGGATATCAACAGCTTCGCCGACACTGACTAAACTGGTCCTTCATCAGTGCCAATTTATTAGAGCCATTCCATTTAATCCCTTTGAACTGTTTCAAGCTTATATGGCCTATGCAGCAAGTACTGTTTTTAGGAAAACATCACTGATTGCATACATGCGGAAGTACTACACTAAATGGTGTTCAGGATTAGCGGGCAAACTTTAATATGTGATTGCATTTACTTCAGATAAAACTTTCAGATGCAAGTAAGTGTTGAAACTGTCAAACTAAACTATGTTTTGAAAATTAGGCAAGCCGCAAAAAAATCGTAACGCAAAAACGTCTGTTGGTCGCCACTCGCAAAAATATCATTACGTAAAATTTTCGTGAATTACAGTACATCAAGCCTAGGCCATACAAACCTTGCACAAGTCTAAAGTAGTAATTCAATGTTTAATTGATAATTACTAACAAGAATATAAGCAACAAACTGGGGTCCTGTCTGCCTATCTAGACTTGCCCCTTTAAAGGATATAACAAATGTTTGCCACTAATGTGGCATTGTCCCCTACCGCTAAAGAAGACTGTAATATTAATAACATATTCACTACTTTTTACTTTTTGGTCACAAACAAGATGCATGAAATGACTGGTATCTGCATAATCACCCAATGTAAGCTGTCGACAAAGTTGAAGACACTGGTTGCAATGTTTTATGAGAGATCACATTAACGCAAGTTTGAAAAGTGAACATAGTGTCATGGTCATATTGAAAATAAGATCAAAGTCACCCAAATGATGTCTGTGTAATCCCCAAATGTAGGCTGTCACCAAATTTGAAGACGTTGGGTAAAACAGTGCATGAAATATCAGGTTAACAAAGCTTGAAAAGCGCTCAAAGAATCACTGGTCTCTACCTAATGCCCCAATGTAGGCTGTCACCAAATTTAAAGACATTGGGTACAACAGGTTTATGAGATATTGCGTTAACAAGAGTCATGGTGATATTGAAAATAAGGTCGAGGTCACTCTACTTGACCGGTGTCTGTGTATCCCCTGAATATAGGCTGCCACTAAATTTGAAGACATTGGGTACAACAGTTCATGAGATTTTGCGGTAACAAGAGTTTGAAAAGTGGTCAGAGCTGTGGTGACCTTGAAAATATGGTCAAGGTCACCTAAATCAACTGATGTCTGTGTAATCCTCCAATGTAGGCTGTCACCAAATTTGAAGAGTTTGATGAGTGGGCAAAGAGTCAGGGTGACCTTGAAGATAAGGTCGCGCTAACAAGAATCATGACATACGTTCGGATGCACAGATGCTGCTGAATACATAGACCCCCAGTTCTGCCTTGTGGTTGGGGACAATTACTATGCATGCATGGGCTTACCACTCTGTACAGCCTTGAAGCAAGGCTAGGGCTTTACACACTTAACTCACTGCATGTTCCGTTAGTGCCACAAACACCCACTGCATTGCTATCATGGAAGATTACCAATACAAGGTCAGGTGAACAAGGCCATCGCAATATGTACCACATCACTCTGTCCTAGTTGTAACAAGAGCTAATGGTCTAACAAACAGTGTATAGATATTTGAGATCTAACATAGTGATAACAACTAATGGGGCTTAAATCCACAAAGCAAAGGCTTATGGACATAAATGTTTAACACAAGGTGATACTCCAATTATATGACAGCCCTTTGAAAAACTGAGAAGCAGGCAAACCAGTGCCAGATTTCATATCACAAAGATAAAGAACATTTTGGCCTTGATTACCCTTAAAACAAGGTAGACAGGTAGTGTAGGCAAGTCTTTCTAATAATGAGAGAGCGAGTGAGTTTGGTTTTACGCTGCTTTTAGTGAGTGAGAGTCAAGTTAGTCTTATGCAACACTCAGCAAAATTCCAACTAAATGACAGCACTCTGTAAATAACCCAGTCTGGACCAGACAATTCAGTGATTAACATCATGAGCATCAATCAATGCAGCTGGGCTGCACATAAGTAATATTCCAATGACATTACTGACACACAATCTACCACATTATTTCATACTGAACTGCGATACTAATACTGCATACTAACAGCATAGGATCTATATTTTGAATATTCCTACATTTTGTCACAGAACCATTGACAAAAACTGACTGTGAACATCACAAATATATGTAGGTCACGTAATCCAAACATACTTTCAAGCCAGAAGATCAAATGAGGTATACCTGGCCCGTTTGAGCAACAAAGCCCTTATAGTACTGTTATGTACTGTTATGATGCACGGCTGTGATGGATAAAAAAATGCAAGATTATTCCATGACTTTCCTAAGATCTCATCCATTCTTTTTAAATTCCATGTTTCTTCCAAAACTGGAAAATGGGGAGTGAAATTTCCAGGTTTTCCATGTCTTGTGGGAACCCTGTCATAGTTATGGACCTGAGAAATGAGCTTCACACATCATGGTCATGTAGGGAATCGAACCTGAGCAAAGCCTTAACCACAAAGCCACCCAATAACCCCAAATATATGCACACAGTGTGATAGTTTAAACAGTGCAAAATGAAAATAAAGTCATACAGACAGTGTACATCCTGACAACAAGCAAAACAGGTAGACAGTGTCTAAAGTGTGGCAAGCCATTCCCTTAACACAAATTCTGTGCGTCAACGACAATGGAATGCGGGAAATATTTCACATTAATTTCCTCACATCTATTTCAGGATAAATTCTCATAAACAAAATATTGAAATACATTAATCATTAAACTACCATTACTGTGGTTACAGCTACTATGTACATAAGTACTAGTGTGTGGTAAAGTCACTGGCAGTTGCCTGCATGTGTTCACGTATAACTTGTTTACTCACATTCCCAGACTTTAACCCTGAAAAGCAATGATTGTAGTAACACTATACATGTTATACACACTTAAATCAATTGTGGTCAATATCAGGGTATATTAATGTTGTATCATGATTTGTGAGTAGAAATACACTTGTTATACACTGGAAGCAGACTGAGTATAAGACACATTGATTAAACATTGGACTAAAACTGTATGGATGAGCAGGTTGCTTTTTAACTATGTGTTTATTTGTTGCTTCAGTATTAGAGTTTCCAACATGCAACTGAGTAACAGTTGTTTCCAAATAATTGAATTTGAACAAGATGAGGTGAGGTGAGGTGAGGTAAGGTGAGGTGAGGTGAGGTGAGGTGAGGTGAAATGGTGTTTAATGCATACTTAAGAATACAGTAAAATACTTTTATGACGAACTACAAGGGACCACTGAAATTAGTTCATTATATCCGTAGTTTGCTATTCGCGAAAATCCATTGAAAGAACAGTAAAACACACAATACAGTACAACACATTCCTACTCAGTTTATTCGGACATTCATTCGTATTACGTTCTTTTCACTACAAAGTCAGTAATCTTACACAGGTCACTCGTAACTATGCACCCGTCATTGAATATATCGTATTTTAAAAGTCTCACGAGTATCAAAAGCTTCTGTCCACATTTCTGATGTGTGTTGGAGGCATATACACGGGCCTTTTGATGGGATGCACTTGTCATTTTCTATTAAATCGCCAAAGACCGAGTTGCTGTGCCGAAAGTATACAAAACCAGGTCGTCAGAGATGGGCTTTACAGCCTCCGGCAATCTGACTGGTTAATAATGCAAACTACAACTTCACATGGGTGTAAAAACTGAAGTGTGTTTTGACGTCTATATGATATCATATAGTGGTTTATTCGGGACTTTTAAAACAGTTCGCTATAACCGTAAGTTCGTTATATCCGTGTTCATTATAAAAGTATTCTACTGTATGTCACCCATATGCATGTGTGCGTATGTTGAGGCTGCCTGTACTACACAAGTCTCAAGCTGGTTTTATCATAGCTCACTGAGATGCCATGCCGCAGTTAAGCATGAATACCACCGAGACACATTATACTGACTTTGAACTGAGTAGTTCTTATTGTACAAATCACTGCCAAGCACCAGACAGAGACGACCAACAACCATATTTTAACATGTTATGGTATGACACAGTTGGGGATGGAACCACCAGCCCTCCGATCTCAGTGCAGACTCTATAAGAACTACACCACAGGGCAGATTTGAACCAGACGACCTTATATTTAATTTAGTGAGCAATGTTCCTTGACACAGGGAAGTGATGACAATCTTTCAATGATCACCTGATCCATTTTTTCTTACTTTTATAACTTTTTCTATTTCGTCCAATTGGAGGGTTCGAACCATCCTCACGAAAACTGTACCCGCATATATGCCTTAAGAAATCTGCTAATAATGTTCAAGCACAAAAAGGTTTATCCTGGCCATTAGGCCATTAGGCCACCTCACAAAACAGCATGTGGTGAGTCACTGCTACTTGAGATAATTAATCATAAAATACCACATATCAAGTAAACATGAACATTAATCATAAAGATTCACACATTACGTAAACATTAACATGTCTCCCACTTAACATCACACCCCAGCATAAATCCCATGTCTGGATTCCCAAAATGGCCGCTACTGAAAACAGATTGAACCAGTTTACCAATTAAGGCACAGCGAAGTTCCCATGCCCTACCTGACATGAACCATGCAGGTAAGTTGATTAAAAATAATGTTTGTTTAATGGGTCAGTCAAAATAGACAAATTGATAAGGATCCTGTGTACATTAGTACTCTTCAACAATCTGTTTTTGTTTTTTAGCTGGTCAAACAAACCTTTCAACGACACAGCCTTGAACTGCTAAAAATATTACAGCCCCGAGCAGCCTGTGCCAAAATACCTTGAGTCTACTTGCCCAAGCCGGTCTATTGGCATAATTTCAATGCATATTAATATTAACACATGGACTATTAGTAGCAGAGCTAATAGGCAAAACAACATTTTTGTAGACGAGTTCCAGAACTACAATAGATAAAACATGAAGGTTGCATTCCGCAAGTGGACCACCTCAGGCAATCAATAGACCTTATATATAGACATGAGCACCTTTACTTCAATTCTGATAGCTTGAAACTCAACACAAGCAATTTAAAACTTCAAGGCCATGGTGGTATAACTTGTAGACCAGGCAATCAATTACTTGAACCAGTCTATAAAGCTGCATTCTGCTCACAGCAGAACATGTTTCGCTGCTCTGACAAAACATAGATACTCTCGCAGCAGGACATTGATTATCACTCAGGTCAGGACAGACAGCCATTGTCATGTCTGGCATGCTGCCAACAATGCAGGGGGTTTCAGGTTTTTCTTGTTCGTATAGCAATCATGCAGAACCGGTGTTGAGAAACCACTCGACAGGAAATGAAATGGTATCATGCAATCACAACATTAGCTCTATTGAAGGCCTGATTCGTATTCAGCCACATAAATTAACTCACATTTCCTCCAATCAGGAAGCGGTGTATTCATCAACACAGAAAACTGGTTCGATAGTGGGTGACTGTAGACTTGCCTCTGGCTCCAACATAATATTGGCATAATTTGCTTGCATGCGTGGTGCAATGGATGGAATATTTTATATTCGGGAGGGGCATAGGGCCTGTATTTTGTATGGACAGTATGGTATAGTGACAGGAACTTTAAGTAAATGTATCTCTTTCAATAGGTTTCTTACAACATGTATTTTATTGTGGCAGACAATTCGATTTTAACAGTAAAACATAAATATTTTAAGTATTTTCTAAGACAATACACATTTTGAAAGACAAGACAACCTAGAATAACGAGTTAGTCCTTGGGATATTAAAAGTAACTATAAGGGTTCAAGCTTTTATAGAGATAAAGGTAAACTCCCTCATGGTACAACAGAACTAGCACACAATTCACTCAACACATTTAACTTATATTTACATGACAACACATCCATTCACAAATTCAAAGTCAATCTCCTAATAGTGAGTGAGTGGGTGGGTGGGTGAGTGAGTGAGTGGGTGAGTGGGTGGGTGAGGTCTTATGTAGCTTTTTGCAATGTTCCAGCAATATCACAGCAGGGGACAACAGAAATGGGCTTCACCCATTGTACCCATATGGGAATTGACCCTGGGTCTTCGTTGTGATGAGCCAACGCTCAGGGGGGCAATGGAGCAGCATTCGATGCATATGTACATCACACACAATCACTTCACTGTATATAGTCTTGCCTACTGGTTGAGCAATGACATATAAATAAGCTATGAAGGACAACCTAAAATGGGAAGTTGGGGTAAGAGGGCAGGAGGGACTCCTTTGAGACTGGTGGTAGGGCTGGAACAAATCCACAACGAGACAAATACAATACATATTGTGAATATTGGGTAATGAATACAAGTATTGCAAATATGCCACAACAAGTCAGCAGTTGATGTGCTATTCGATATAATCAGTGAAACAATAACACAATCATTATTTGTCATGTTTTGGCCATGATGGCAATGCTCACTATTGGCAAAACCAAACGTGCTGGCTCGTATCCTCCCTGGCTTGGCTATATTCCATTTTGCTCATTTTGATACATAACACACAAACTCAAACAAAAACACTCCTTTTTTGAATAGCTACAAATATTTGATCCCAATGATCTGAAACAGGAATTGAATTCAAGTGGGGTTACAGTTCAGTTCAATGAATATATGAGTGAAGTGTAACAGCATGAGTCTGAAGGGATTATTGAGTAAAGTAGGTGAGTGAGCTGGATTTTATGTACCAATATTTCAGGAATATCACAGGGGAGACACCAAAAATGGGCTTCACACACTGAGCCGAAGTGGGAAATCGAACTTGGGTCTGTTGTAAGTGAGAGAAGCAAATACTTTAACCACTAGGCTACCCCACAGCCTCTCATTGGTTTGAAAGACAGAACAGGCTTCAGACATTGTACTCATGCTGTGAATCGACCTGGTGATGAGTGACACTTTAACCACTAGGCTACCCCACCGCCCCTGGTTACAACAGGGACCATAGACCACATATCAATGGATCCACAGAAGATTTTAAGTAACAATGGCAACATACACTTAAGAACTGTAGTGAGTGGGTTAGTATGATTTTACGCCACTTCCAGCAACAATAATCCAGCAAAATCATGGTGGGAGGAAACTAGAAATGAACTTCACACAATGTACCCAAATGGCGAATCAAACCAGGACCTTGCGTGTGAGGAGTGAGTGTTTTAACCACTGCCCATTGCCAAACTGTAACTAACCTAATGATTCAAACAGACATACTATTTGCCACCCAGCAAGACTGTTCATGTCATGTCTGTCTGCATGTATGTGATGCAAGATTTTGTGTCCAGTAAAACCTGAGTGGCAATATCTTCGGTCTTGCCATGCAGTGTCAGACAGATAGCTGTACATGATGCTCTCACTGGGACACAAGACACACTGACTACAGTACTGTATACACAGAGAAGATTTTGTTGAAATTTCTGAACACATCTCTTTTCAGCCTTATGGGTTTTCTATACTTTTTCAGGAAAGAACAAATTTTAGTATCTTGGTGGTTAAGTCCTATACAGAATTAGAACGCCACTCAGAGTAAGAGGCACCAAATTCCCAACACACAACCCAAGTACAATGCCATGGTGCTAGAAACCAGCGATCACAGTCCGAATGAATCCTGCATTCAAATCCACAACCATAGGATACTGGTTTGTCTAAGGGAGGGAAATCTGCATGGCAAACTGTGGAGCATCAGATATGTGGGGCACCCATGCCCCTAAACTAAATATGACAGCATAATTCAGTTATCTCTGACACATCATCTGACCATTTGGTAGTAACTAATCAATCATTGTCATCGGGTCAACCACGATTGTCCCAAAACAAGATCCATCGTCCTTAATTCCTGAACATCTTGTAATCACTCTCAAGGACAGAGACAGACAATACAAGATTAAATATACTCATTGATTCAAAGACCTGAACTAAGTCTACCATACTCTATCAAAAAGCGATACAACAAGGTTTCTATCCTCACAGAGATCGTCGATATGGTCCATGACAAATACATGCATAAAAACTTGCATCTGTGTATTGCTTTCAGGTCCAAGAAGAATACTACACTTTTTTGCAAATCCTCTGCCTTGCTTAACTTAGCTTCAGTATTTCACCATCCTTAGGGAAAATGCTAATCACTGTCAAGTAAGCTTGATGAAGGACCCAACCGTTACACCTGATGCATTGCCGACTGTCACAGAGATAGCTACCATACATCACTCTTGGTTATTGTAATACCACTGAGAAAACTAGTGTAGTTATTATTGATTTCAATGTTTTCCATGTTAAATGCCTTTGTAATGCTCTTGATGTAAAAATCATGACTGCAGAAGGTAAAGATCAACATTATGAATTATTTGTGTTTAAAGACGTTGATTTAAAGATCAACAGTATTATATGACTTAATGCCAGGATCAAATCTAATTGATTTTGCAGAATACATCTTTAAGTTAGAGTCTCTATGTAAATAACGAAGCTCTATGTAATAAAGACTATTAGTCTGAGATACTGAAGCCAACAATGATGAAGTGTAGAATTTGAACCTGTCAAAATAGTGGTATGAGTCAGTGAGTGAAGTTAGTTTTATGCCACACTCAGCAATATTATATGGAGCTGTTCTCTGAGTTTGGGTCAGACAATCCTGTGATCAACAGCATGAGCATCTGTCTACGCGTTTAGTAACTGAAGACATCGGTCAACCAAGTTAGCGAACGTTACCAACAGATTCCATTAGTTTACCACCTACAATAAGTATTGGTCACTGAAGATCAATTTTAAGCCAGATCTACAGAGGTCTGTAAACAATATGAACATTTATAAAGAGTTTTGTTTTGTGTCTTGTTTAACACTGCACTCTGGAACTTTCCAGCTATATAGGATGGCAGTCTATAAATGATTCAAATCTGGATGAGACAAACCAGTGATTGACATTATGACACCTATGAAACTAATATTCAATGACATGTATCAACCAAGTCATCCGGCTGAAGCCAACTGCTTGATTCTGAGTTAGGGGTCTTTGTGATTCTCATGAAGTTTCTCTCTTCTCCTAGGAATCAAAGTGGTGACATCACAACAAGAATATTGTGATGAAGTAAGTCACATAGCACTTCATTAAGGAAGGCAAATTCAAAACTTATTCCAGATTGCATGAACCACAACACAAACTTATTAAAAGAACACAACAGACTGGTTGCATTAGCCCAGTGTACCCAGTATTACGTTTCTTAGATAATAGATTGCTTATCAACTACAAACTGATGGACATTCCAGTTAGATGATGTTTCTTGAAAATATTTGGTTCGAAACCATGCAATCTGGTGACTGATATAGTGAACATCTATCTAATTCTGACCAACCATTTCATTAGTCTACATCTTACAAATTACAATAATGGTGGTGGAGAACCAGTTTTGTCTCCTAATACAACACATGATCTCCTGTCACTCAAAGTTCTTCATGGTTAAGCTGTCCATAAGATCTACCAAAACTGTGATAATCTTCTTTTGAAGTATATCATAAGGAGGATTATTTACTTAACAGATTCCACGACTGGTGTTCAAGCACCTTCTAAAACAACCATCATCTCTATCCAAGCCGTACAGTAAGTTGACAGTCACCACACCTGAAGAGGAATTTTCTGAACTATTTTCTGCAACTTAGCCACACAGAAACACATTACATACTGCATGCACATGGGCAATCAAAACTGTCCAGTGGAATAGTCTCCTCTGTCTCCATCCATCTCAAACTATTAAACACACACAGCCATCTGTGTAATTACCATGACAGTATATTTCTGACTGAAGAACATCAACGAAGGTTCTAATTATGTTAGGACTAAAAGCAACTGTCAATAAAAAGCTAAATAATTTTTTAAATACAAACATGCTCAAATGAGCACATTATTTATAATACACAAATAATACACAAACTGAAGAAGCAAAGCTGGTATATTTCTTGTTTGGCATAAACTAGAGTACAATATAGAGAGTTAGTATGGATCATTAAATGAGCAGAGGCTGTTAGTGCTGGCACAAAGTGCTTCTGGGATACGATTAGTAAAATGCTGCTTTCACTTAGTGTGGCAATATTCTGCAAACAACGATGACTCAATTTGAGCTCAATGAAACCCTTTCAGCACTTTCTAGTCTAACTCAAAGGGCAGACAAGGTTAAGTTAAACTTGTATTTGAAAACATTTAGGCAGGGAGTGTTTTGTGGTTTCCTTGTCTGACTTCGTGAAGATGTAATTTTGCTGTTTGGCTTCTTGGTCAATAATACGGTTGCATCTGAGTTTGAGTAAAGTGATAATCGATAGTATACAGCGTTTCTGCTATATAACACTCACTGCTAGATTTGCCATGACATTTACCATTATCAGTCTTCCTTCATCCATGCTGCATATTTCATTGTTTTCAAGACAGGCTTCTAAAACATGTATATGATACTTATCATTTTACATAAGAAATCAGAGCTTCAGCTTACTTTGTATATTCTTTCAAATTCTTTATCTCTTGACCTTTCATCCTTCTTAAATCTGATTCCTATTTCTAAATCGGATCTTTTTGATTACTTCTTTCTAGGTAAAAATAAAATCAAATCATCTCTGTGGGTTGAAGTTACAATACTAATCAACTGTATTAGATGTTCCAAACAAGCTTTCTGAGAAACGTAAAAGTCAGTGCAAATGATTCATATTTGTCTTTTATTCAAGTAAAATATGTTGATATTTATTTGCAAAGTTCTGAACATGCTAAAGTGTATATTACAAACTGATAAAACACTACAGCTTGAGTGAAATGAGAGTGATTTACGCTTCCCAAATATAATCATCAGTGGAGCAAATGAGCTTAACACTGCGCCTAATCTCCATAAAGTTGGTACCAGGGAAGATCTAGGTAACTGGTCTTAGCAACCCATGCTTGTCATAAGAGGAGACTTAAGGGATCAGGTGGTCAGGCATGCTGACTTGGTTGGAATTTTTCATTATATCAAACTTGCACTGATTGATGCAGATGCGGTAGATCACTGGATTGTCTGGTCCCAACTTGATCATTTCCAGTACGCTGTCATATAGCTGGAATATTGCTGAGTGTGGCGTAAAACTAAACTTACTCACCCTAACAACCAGCTTGGGTTTCTGAGGAACACTCAAGGAGCACAGACAAGTCTTTAGACACAATTGTTTAAGTTTCTGTGATGTTCCATACTTTTTGAAATTTTAATCCAACCTAACAAATGTAAAATGTCTATATTAATTTATAAATAAACATTACAAATAGAGATGTTTACCAAGATAGATATTCAGGCATTACTAGTGTGAGTCCTGCTGGCAAAACAGCCATAAATTTAATTTTCTATTTATACAGTCTCACAAAGGACATTGACAATTTCTTTAATACTTTGTAAGCCACCATTATGGAAACCATTTATTGGCGAATATCCTGTCTAAAAAATCACTGTTCCTAAATCAATACTACTGTCTATTTCTACTGCTTCTAAATTCATCATGAAGTGTCTGTTGTATGCTAAATATGGCAGCATATTGCCACACAAGTACATAATTACTCTGCGATGCAAAAGAAAGTCCCCAAGATACCTTCACTGCTGGCTGCGTCTGTCCCTTGTGTAGCTTCTGCAAATAGCAAAACAGTCACATGACCTTCTACTCATGTGGACCAGGCTCACAGCGCTTGGGACCTAGAGATCATTCATGTTACGAAAGGGACATATTCTGTCATTCATCTGATGAAGGGGCAAGAAGTGGTCCAGAAATGTCGTCTTGTAAACATTAAAGGTCACATGCAACGCAAAACACAACTTTGCAGATCCTGATACCTTTCTGTTTGGATTTACAGAAACAAATTATCAGCAAGAATCATCAGAAAATGACTGTGGCCCCCACATAGTTGAAAGGACAAATCATCTGACAGTTACGATGTTTTCTTAGATTAAGTTTGAATCGTATATCCATGGAAGTCATGAAAAATATTAATGCCATATATCTGTAAACAACAAAAGGCACCAATTCAAGATGTGTCTCATATATCTGCCAAGATCTGTAGAAAGATATGACATGGTTTTCGAGTTGTGCTCTGGAAATGAAGCCTATCCCTCCATTTTGAGACTAAGTCAGAACTGTTTCAATGGAAACCAGGAAAAACATAAATGCCCAAACATTGTAAATAGCAAAAGGCACCACTTTGTGGTCTGCCTCAAATATCTGCCAAGTTTTGGTGTAAGATATTCAATACTTTTTGAGTTGTGCTCCAGAAACGAAGCCCGTCCCTCCATTTTGAGACTAAATCAGAATCGTTTCCATGGAAACTGGGAAAATGATAAATAAATAAAATCTGTAAATAGCAAAAGGCACCATTTTGGGGTCTCCTCTACATATCTACCAAGTTTTGCAGAAAGATATTAAGAAGTTTTTGAGTTGTGCTCCGAAAACGAAGTCCATCCCTCCATTCTGAGACTAAGTCTGAAACGTTTCCATGGAAACTCAGAAAAATACTGAATGGTTTTTGAGTTCTGCTCTGGAAATGAAACACACTTCTCATAAAAACCTGTAAATAGCAAAGGATACCACTTTGGAGTCTGTCACACATATCTACCAAGTTTTGCAGAAAAATATTGAACAGTTTTTGAGTTCTGCTCAGGAAAAGAAGCCCACCCCACTATTAGACTAATACCAAAATGTTCCATGGAAAAACAAAAAAAAAAGAGAAAAACAATGAAAATGCCCAAACTCTGTTGATAGCAAAAGGCAGAACAATAGGTTGAGATTATTTATATCTATCAAGTTTGGTCTAAAAATAATGAATAGTTTCCAAGTTATGCTCCGGAAACAAAAAGATTATGGACGGATGGACTGACAGACAGACATACATACATACAGACAGACGAGCCATATAAAGTTGATGAATAACTGAAAATAATGAAAGGACTGTGAAATTGCAGTTCAAACGATTCACTAATGCTGGGGGGAAAAAGTGGTTTCACCAGCTGTGTTACGCTGCGCCAATAGTGTGTGTGCAGTGATTAGGTTTGCGCGGCTTGAACTGGAAAGGCTACTGGTATAAACACAGCAAGTGACATGTGAAAGAATTATCGCAGTTGAAGTTGGAGAACAGAGATGTGTCCTGTGATTACAAGCATCTTGGGTCTCCAGTAAATATACACTGGATCCATACATGCAGATTTGCAAACCAAGTTTTCAAGAGAGTGTAGCATTATAAATACTGATTTAATACTTCAATCACTGACCACATGCATTTAACACATATCAGGCTATACACCATAAACAGCAAATACACTGATTTATGGCTTGTGCACCTGGGTTCTCTCTTTGTCACATTATGTAATTACACACAAAGGCTGCTGTGATACTGGTACACATGACAAGCTATTATATCTGTGGGTTGAAAACAAACTGCATCTATTTTTCCCAGATGACTCAATCGGACAGAAACTGGTGCAAACTCAAATTGTCAGTTTCAAGTTCTGCTTCGTACTTGGATGAATGACAGTTTCCAGCCACGCAGTAGTTCACCATCTCAGTATTTGTTGATTGGATCGAACGGAAACGCAGAGAGCATGACTTCACAAAACCCAACATCTCTATATACATTATTTATGGATAACAACTTCTTCTACTGTATATGATGCAACATTTTGGTATGGATTCTTATGTCATTATCTCTCTTGCATGACAACGGTATATGAATCCATAGTGAAACATTGCATCATATACAATAAAAGTAGATGTCATCCATAAAAAAATCTTATTTCTTATCACTCACTCACTCACTTCTGAAATGCCAATCAAACACATTATCTCTATATACACACAATGAGCTTCTGCGTATCGCCAAATGAACCAGCCAATGAAAAGTCTTCATTACACTTGAGTGTACACCCTCCTGCTCCTACCGGGTTCGGTCTCCCAGGTGCTTCGTTTAGAAGAAGATTATACCCAAGTACAAAATATTGCATTTTAGATTTGCACTTTTGTGTGCTTATAATTCTCTTTATTTCTTTATTCCCAATTCACAATGTATATTATAAGTCATGAATAAGTGATACTTGTGTTTTAATTATTTTTTGGCTTTTTGTTGCATATGACCTTTAAAGATGTAAATCCATGCCATATGCTTTTTAAGTTACCCCCCAAATGTCAATCAAGCATCTGTGTATTACTATGTTCTGAATATTTGACAATACCATTTCACCTTCTTTCATCACTGTACTTTCCTTGACTTCGAGATCTTTATTTGCATGATGATGTTTGCCACCTTTTAAATATCAAAGACGAGGTGATATCACTCTTTTTCAGATGTAAATATCAAAGACGAGGTGATATCACTCTTTTTCAGATGTAAATATCACAGAAAAGGTGATATCACTCTTTTTCAGATGTAAATATCAAAGACGAGGTGATATCACTCTTTTTCAGATGTAAATATCACAGAAAAGGTGATATCACTCTTTTTCAGATGCAAATATCAAAGACGAGGTGATATCACTCTTTTTCTGATGTAAATATCACAGAAAAGGTGATATCACTTTTTTTCAGATGTAAATATCAAAGACAAGGTGATATCACTCTTTTTCAGACGTAAATGAAAGAAGCATTCCAGCTTCAGTCAATCAGTTAGCTTTCTACACTAGCTTCACTTTGTTTCCTTACCATTTTCATTGGGAAATTATGACCATATCAACAGGGAATGAGTGAGTTGGTTTTACACAGCTATTAGCAATATTCTAGCAATATCATGCTGTGGGAACACCAGAAATGGGCTTGATACATTGTACCCACGTGGGGAATTGAACCCAGGTCTTTGGATTGATGATAGAAAGCTTCAACCTACCCTACATCACTGTCCCCATATCGACCGTGATATGCCACAGAACACAAATACATATGCCATAGTACAATCTTTTAGCATGTCTATACCATGGTGCCCTGAAACACTGGATCGACAAGATATCCACACCAATAGCCCAGCTTTCTTTCGTAGCATTCAGGATTCAAAAACTATAGATACAGAAATCAGATATTCTTGCCTCACTGCTTCATTCAATCACATTAAGTATTCAAAAGCTCGATGCTCAAAGCTGATTTATCAGAAAGTACATCTGATGTAGTGATGTTTCAAGATCTGCGCCATCAGGGCACAGTGACTCACGATCAGTCAGGTCAAAGTCTCTGATAAAGCAATACTCATTATATAGCTCTTGACATAAACAAATTGGTAAACAAGTCCTTCAGGTACATATCAAGTTATCATACAATTAACATTCTTGCAGGGTGCAAACTGACAAAAGAACATACATAATAACAGCAAGGGACCTTTTATTGCCTAAATGCCACCTGGGCATGTCTACTAAACCAAAATGGTAATACACTTTATAGATGACAGAATAGTTGGGTTATTTGGTATGGATTGTTTTTCAATGAGGTACTCAGCAATATTCCAACTATATTGTCACAGTCTATAAATAATGAAGTTTGAACCAGATAATCCAATAATCAACAGCATGATCACTGATCAACACAACTGGGATATGATGACGTGTCAAGCATGGGTTGTTTAAGACCAATTCTAACTCGGATCTTCACAGGTTGAAAGAACAGACTTATTTACATTTCAACTAGACACTGGGATGCTATTTCATATGGATTAACAAAAACAACATGATTGTATGCATGAAAACATACCTGTCATGAGACATACACTTTTATTATTCATGCAACCCTCTCATGACAAAACTGATAAATGTCAAGCCAAATTTAGCATGCAGATTTTAACCACTTAAAATCACACAAACGGACCTGTTCAGTAAGTTTGCTGGGAAAGGAACTTGCAATTATGGGTTGGCTTCAAAGAGGCTTAACTCCAACCAGGTACCACTCTGGACATGGTCCTTAGAACCTGCATCTCAAGCTGTTTTCTATCTTGTGGCTGGTAGCTCTATGAAAGGGATCAACAACTCAATCTCTATTAAATGTACATAAGTTCTTTACTCGTGACAACAGTGTATGAAGGATTGAAATAGTGTTTAATTTGCATTAAAGTAGCACAGATGAAATATCTTCAATGTACTCAACAGCAAGACTAAAAAGTCCTCAGAAGATGACATATCCCTCCGGCTCCCACATGTTTGAAAGGACAAATTTTCTGACAGTTACTTATTGGTTTTTTAGACTATGTTTGAATTGTTTCCATGGAAATTGTGAAAAATATATGTGCCATGTATCTGTAATCAGCAAAGTCACCATTTCAAGATCTGTCTCATATATCTGCCAAGATCTGTTGAAAGATATGAATTGGTTTTCGAGTTGTGCTCTGGAAACGAAGCCCATCCCTCCATTTCGAGACTAGATCTGAAATGTTTCCATGGCAACCCAGAAAATACGAAACCACAAAAACCTGTATATACCAAAAAGGCACCACTTTGGGGTCTGCCACACATATCCACCAAGTTTTGCTGAAAGATATTAAGAAGTTTTTGAGTTCTGCTCGAAATACTTGAAACACACCTCTCACTTTTGAGACTAAGTCCGAAGCGTTTTCATGAAAATCGAGAAATAAAAAATCATAAAAACCTGTAAATAGCACAAGACATCTTGATTGATTGATATCTCAACCAAGCAGAAAAATACTGAGCGTTTTTTCAGTTCAGCTCCAAAAACGACGCCTACCCCACTGTTAGACTAACACCAAAATGTTGCACGGAAAAAGAAAAATACCCAAAATCTGTAAATAGCAAAATGCACAACCATAGGTTGAGATTATCATATCTATCAAGTTTGGTCTGAAATATTGAACAGTTTCTGAGTTATGCTCCGGAAACAAAATGATTACGGATGGACTGACAGACGGACAGACAGACGAGGCATAGACTATATCCCCCGCATTACATGCCGGGGCATAAAAAATATAATGCCAAAGTTCATTTAGTAGAAAATGTGATTGATTTGACCAACTCTATGATAATAAACCTATTTTTGGCACCCTATCAACCAATGGGGTTTTTTTCCAATATTTTTATTCATCTGCCCTATCAAATTGTTAATGCTGGCACTTTATCTTCCAGTTTAATATGGGTGTGGTCTTTTCGAATTCCACTGGATTAACAGGAAATCCTGTTCTGGACGGTAACATAGCTTGTGGGCTAGTTTACGGGTCCATTACAAATAAAGCTGAAAATATTCCTGTAGCCACGATAAGAGTTCAGGAAATCTGCCTCTAAAGTGTAAGGGTTTACAAACTGATTACAAATCATTAAACAATTTACCAAATCTAACACTAGTTGTGATGCTTTGAATATAATCAATCATCACTAGGTATGGCCACACATGAATTTACAATGGCACAAGTACAATTTCTCTCTGGTGTCTATGTCACTCTTTGAAAAAAACTTGCATTTCTATCCCTGAAGAATCTCTACCAAAGCATTGCATCATAATATATTAAAGAAGCTGTCATGCATCCTCATCTACTCCTACAATGACAAACAGATAATACTTCATGTAAGACGAATGACAGACTGTGTACAGATCATGTCTACTAAAGAAATATACTGAGGGAAAACAAAAAGGGACCACATGGATTATTTTCCAGATTTTTTCACAAGTTATGCGATACAAAGCTTGTGAAAAAACCTGGAAAAAATATAAAGGAACAACTTCACTTTCATGTGGTCCCTTATTTATTTCCCATTCTTTTTCAACAGAAGTTACTCCTGTCATATCTTACTATGTAACCTCTGTTCTAATATCGCCAATTCTTGGTGTGAGTGTTCTGGATTCGTGATTGGTTGCAATCAAATTTAGTAGTTCAGTCAGCAACGTCGTTTCAAAAGTGATGTCTCACAAAGTCTCGGTAATTTCTGTAAGCTTTGGGAAAACTAGAACCTCTTTCTTCCCCAGCACAATGCAACGTTTCATCTAGACAGAATCCAGTCATATAATGGTGGATCAATGGTGTCTCCATGCCCCTCATTGACAACAGACAAGCCATCCATTAGATGTCTTAAGTGCCACATCAACAAAACCATCTTGTCCATTTTGACTAATTCATGCACTCTGTATTGTGCTAGTTTCTGCTTTCACTTGAAATATGTGATATACTGTGATAAACTGTCCTGCAATTTTTAGCTGAGGTATTTTATGAGAAACGAGGAATATGGCTGTATTATAACAGAGGTGAGAAAGGAAGCTATGACAAGAGCAACCTCGTTGGGAAGAGAATATTCTATCCCAACAGGGACCTGAAAGCCAGTGACCTTCACAATAAGGATAAGAAACAGTGAGTGAGTGAGTGAGTGAGTGAGTGAGTGAGTGAGTGAGTGAGTTTGATTTAGTATTAATGCAGATGTGGCATGTGATCATTTCAATGGGAGCTCACAGGTACTAATGTGTTTATGAAGTGTCAAACATTTTCTAAGTCAAACATTAACTAAAAAAATGTGGCCATAAACGTAATATATGTTTGAAATCCATGACAACTGTCATTAGCAATAATACATACGAAATACCACTTCAAAATATTCCATGTCACAAGACGCATACATAAGTAATTATGGGATAATAAACCATGACAATTCATTACTACTGATCATTTTCATCCTCCTCCACTTCACAAAACTGGCAGTCTATTTTATTATAACATCGAGGAGGAGGGGCAGTCCAGTGGATAAAATATCCACTTGTCTTGCCAAAAGACCCTGGTTTAAGCCTTTTTCTGGTGAACCTTGATGGAATATCACTGGATTTTTTTTAGTTCCCACATGGGTACAATGTGTACAGCAAACTTCTGGTGAATCTTGCTGGGATACTGCTTTGATTCTCTACATGGGTACAATGTGTGATGCTCACTTATGGTGAACCTTGCAGGAATATTGCTGAAATATTGCTTTGATTCTCTACATGGGTACAATGTGTGATGCTCACTTATGGTGAACCTTGCAGGAATATTGCTGAAATATTGCTTTCATTCCCTACATGGTTAGAATGCGTGAAGCCCATTTCCAGCAAACCTTGCTGGAATATTGCATTTTGTCCCATTTTTGGTTCTTTTTGATGTAACGTTCCATCATGAATTTATCTGCTATTTCATGTCAGTCTTTAAATATTTTATTCAGGACAAGACAATCCAGTAACTGACATCGTTAGCATCAATCTGCACTGCTGTGATACTATAACATCATTTAAGTCAGCGAGTCTGGTCACCTGGCCCGTCTAGCCTCTAATGGCAGGCACTGGTTGCTGAGGATCAATTCTTCGTGGGTTTGTCTCATGGCACCTGCAGAACACTCTTCCTTTTTCAGTGAATGAAACACACTACACGCAAAACTACTGAACTAATGCCAATCAACATTCACGATTAAACATCTCGGTGAAGATTATTTTGGAATTCGCTGTATACATATGTCATGTGAATCACACAGCTGTCAACCTTTTTGAAAACATTTAAAATTTGTCACATTCAAAATAAAAAGTTGTGAAAATCTTAGAATCATCTGATTATGGTCTGACAAATATATTTGGATTCATGCCATAGCATCAAAATATCAAATGCAATTTACTACTCAAACAGAAAGTGGGTTTGATGACTCATCAAACATGTGGCAGTATTTCACATGCATCTATATACAGTTTCTCTTGATCAGAACACATCCATCAGGAACTAATAGTGATAATCTTTACCAATTTTATCCACAAATGAAAAATATCCAAACAGAAGTTCAGAAAAAAAAAACACACCAGCACTACGTATTTGGCACAGCGCCAACATGACAAGTGTAACAAAATGTCACCACTGTAATTCTGGATAATGACACCAAATTTGTAATTATCGCCATTACTAATTATCATATGATTGCAGATACTGTTTGTTTGGTCATTATTTCTGCCACGTTATCTAAACGGAAAATAGTCACCAGATTGAATGTGATATGCAGTGTTGTAATGTATGCCATGTCATGTTGACAAAATGAAACAGAAAACAGACACCGAGTCTCCAAACAAATACACAACAAATGACAAACACAATACCTCCCGCAGAGCATCAAATATCAACTAGTTTCCTTAATGCTCCTAACAAATAGACCATAAGAATGCCCAATTAATCATCATATTTGTAACTGCAGTCAGTCACAGATCTTCCGAACACTAGACATGTGAAGACCCAGGTTAGAATACGTCTTCAGTTACACTGCTTGACATAAGAGGTGATTGATGGGATCGGGTGGTCAGCCTTACTGACTTGGTTGACATGTGTTATCGTATCAGAGTTGTGTAGATTGATGCTCATGCTATCGATCACTGGACTGTTTTGTCCAGAGTTGATTTACAGAGTTATTTACAGATCACCGCCATATTGCAGGAATACTGCGATATGTGTAAAGCTCACACCCTCGCTCACTCAGAACCCTTGCAGCTTGGGTGACAAAGACTTTCAGCATGATGAGAAACTGAAATTGTAAATGACTTTATTCATAGCTGTGTGCATTAAATGGATGATCCCAATTTAAAACAGGTTACAAGAAGCACTGAGGATCCTGTTGCCTAGCAACATATAACTACTGTCACAGATACACCTGATAACCCTCCCAAACCAAGCTTTGCATGATGATGGGGACTGTACATTAAATAGCATTTTAAAAGCAATTTTGAAATTGAAGTTCAAAGTTACATTTCGTAAAACGATCTTAGCTCTGTCATCTCTCACATTCGTTAATCATGTTCTGTGGAATGGAACCATGACGAATAAATCTCAAACAAACCAACATATTTGTTTCTCAGGGCTATGTGAGACGTATGACCCTGATGATCTTGTCTTTATAAACTTCAACCTTGTACATCCGTGCTGGAATCAGTTACAGCAGCAATAATGCTTTCTTTACTGGAAGAGATAAAAAATTAATTTCAAACACTCTCTTCAACAGACATTTGACTGTATTTATGGACTATCATAATTCCATTAGCCATATCTTACTTTTATTATTTCTTGTACATTCATTCTTTGAACATGACTATTCTTAGTAAAGCTATCAAAATATAAAACAATTTGATAGACTTTTGCTTTGGAGTACATCAAAACCTGCATTTTGATATCATTTTATATGATTTCAAGGATCAAATAGCCCAATTAACATTGGTTGTCGAGGAATTTTATCCGGGAATAAATCAAACTCAGTATTAGGTGACAGCTGTAATCATCTGCCACTGTTCAAAACGGATCATGCTCATTCCTTATCCTCTAAGGGTTATTCTTATATCGGGGCGGTGGGGTAGCCTAATGGTTAAAGCGTTCGCTCGTCACGCCGAAGACCCGGGTTCGATTCCCCATATGGGTACAATGTGTGAAGCCCATTTTCTGGTGTCTCCCGCCGTGATATTGCTGGAATATTGCTAAAAAGTGGCGTAAAACTAAACTCACTCACTCACTATTCTTATATCATTTGAATTTGAACTTGAAGAAATCATAAACTTTGCTTTTCCATCTTAATTCAGAATTCAAACCGCTGTCTATCCCAGTGTGTTCCAATGGGCAAATCTGACATTTATAAATTAGGAATTAGCTAAAAACTTTACTGAAAACCAGCTGAAGTCACAAATCAGTGCACCTAGCCTTAAACCTCAGTTTCATCAGATAAATGTTTACAGTTCAGTTTCATACAGTGTTTTCACTGAACTAGGAGTTCTGTCCTTAAACACACGGTCTCCATAACGCTGTGTGTCAACCCTGTGTGACAATCCAGGTATTCAGTACTTCAATCACTAGGTCTCCACAACCCAGTGTGTCGACCAAGGTATTCAATACTTCGATCACTAGTTTTCCGCAACCCTGTGTGTCGACCAAAGTATACAATACTTCAAATCACTAGTTTTCCACAACCCTGTGTGTCAACCCAGGTATTAAGCACTTCAACTACTAGGTCTCCCAAACCCTGTGTGTCTAACCAGGTATTCAGTGCTTCAATCTCTAGGTTTCCACAAACCCTCTCTGTCAAAAATGGTATTCAATACCTCAATCTCTAGGTTTCCACAAACCTTTGTGTCAACCTAGGTATTTCAATGCTTCAACCACTAGGTCTCCACAAACCTGTGTTTCAACCCAGGCGACCCGTAAAGATCCTGGGATAGAATAGGCCTTTAGCAACCCATGCTTGCCATAAAAGGCGCCTGTAATGTCGTAAGAGGTGACTAATGGGATCGGGTGGTCAGGATGGCTGACTTGGTTGACACGTCATCGGTTCCCAATTGCACAGATTGATGCTCATTTTGTTGATCACTGGATTGTCTGGTCCAGACTCAATTATTTATAGACTGCCACCATATAGCTGTAATATTGCTGAGTGTGACGTAAAACTAAACTCACTCACTCGCTTCAACCCAGGCATTCGGTGCGTCAATCACTAGATCTACACAACCCTATGTGTCAACCCAGGTTTAAGTACTTCAATCCCTAGTTTTCCACAACCCATCCAACCATCCTGTGTGTCAAGCCAGAGATTCAGCACTTAAATCACAAGGGATATCAGACCTGCAGTATCTAAGGCACACCCTCCCATGCCCAACATCTGAAGAATGTACTCACCTCTGTGTTCACTGCCAGTTGAAGATCTCCGGGAGCTGCTGGAAGACCGACTTTCTCCTGTGCTACCTGAAATCATTTAAAAGGACCTGAATCTATATGGCACATCTTCCCAAGGCTAGGGATTTAATTGTCCACTTTCTACTCTTGCCTAACAAGGCAGGAATTTAAGAGAAATAGTTCAGTTCGTGGCATCACTAACAACAAGTAATTTGAAAGAATATATTTTGGTTAAAGTGGGTGGGCAAGAACTGAATGGGAACAGTTAAAACTTCTTTCTCTACATCGGTTTATCATCAATTAGAAACCTCCACTTGGTCATAATATGACATCCTATACAACAGCAAAACAGAAAAACAATGACAAATCTCCCACCTAAAATAATCACATCTTTACTATCATTTAATACCTCTCCATTAAGAATTATCCAAGGCGGTTGTTATCAAGTGACCATTGTTAAAATAATATTTGTCTGGGTAGATAGAATGACCACTGGTACTGACTGGATAAATTATTGTGATGATTAGCCTGCCTTATAGACGTACATAAAAACATATTGCATGATTTGTCTTCACTTCAGTGCTTAACTGCTCATCAGAAATTGATGAAAAATAGTCATAAGATATTTAATGACATGGTAACAGTGGAACAGTGGAACTATCAGAGCAATCAGACAGATATACAGTGATTAAACAACAATGAAACCTAACAGTAAGTGCGGGATTGAACAACCACTCCAACACTGGAACATGCTGTTCAAGGGGAGGCAACTCCAAATCCCCTGCTACGTCAATTAACACTTTGCCATTCTGTTGGATGTCAGAGTTTTACTCTCCTTAAGCAATATTCCAGCAATATCCTGGTAGGTGACACCAGAAATGGGCTTCACACATTGTATCGATGTGGGAATGGAACCTGGGTCTTTGGTGTGACGAACAAACACCTTAACCTCTAGGCTACCTCACAGCCCCTATTCTAGCAGTACTCCAATGTCAGATCATAATGCTCACCACTACTTCAAACATATACATGTGACAGTATCATGTGACAATGGGGCAAGATGTATCCTGGCAATGTGAAACTGGAGTCCGGCAATATCCCATCAATGATACTTTTTGGATAAGCACAAAAGTCAAAAAAGCTCCCAAATGACACAAAAAATAAGTTCTAAAGACAAGTATCTAACACAAAAGGTAGTATGTGTAAAAGTGTAAAAAAACATATGGGAAGTGGACTGCCAAACTCACCTGAAGACTGAGCAAGGGAGGTAAGTTGCGTGGACTGTTTGATGAGAGAGACACGGTAGAAGTAGTTCCGCCAAAACACTTCCTCTTTCACACTGAAAATGACATCTTGAGTATAATAATAATTCTAGAGCTTAATTTAAAAGAAACAACTTGATATACCTGTACCTGTATACCAGTTTTAGGATATATATGAAATTACAGAGTTACAAAACACCAAATGTAATAATTCTGAGACCAAGAAAGGTCTTTAGTAGAATGATCTAGGGGAGTTAACTCTTACATAGTTCATCCCACAACAGGTGTTCTTATTCAACAACAATTCACAATATCCATGATACTTCCACAAGAACTTCTGCCCACAAGATTTTTACCAAATTTTCTTATGAAAATAAGATAGGAATGTTTTAGTTAATTAATTTGTAATGCCCTATTTGAAACATTTCTGCAACAGTCTATAGTGACTCACAGTTTGGGCACAAGTTCAAATCTCATTTTTTGCAAGTTTGGATCCTCCTGGAGTGTTGCCATGGCAACTGGCTGGATGGTGTTGAAGTCAAACTGGAACTGTACCCCCGATGGGGGGTTGCGTAGGAAGTTCCTCTTGTCCTGGCATCAGAAAATGTTTAATCAGGGAAAGCCCTTTCCATAGTTACATTTACATTATATAGTTACAAATAGGACAAAACAGTTACTCATTTATGACAAAGTTAATTGTGTTGAAGCTGTTGGTAATGATGCTGTCCAATAAAATTGTAGACATAAAATGAACAGGTTTACAAAAAATGGTGCAACAACAGAATTAACTGATAAGGATTTGTTGATACAAAATTTCCGAAGACTGACCACAAGAAGCGGATGAACAAAGGATGGTGGTTCAGCTTGTATATGGAACATACCGTTTTCATACAGACTATAAGGGCCAAGCTAGGACTTTGGTTTATCTATGGTACTATGCAGTATTCATTTTGTTTTTTCGACTCCATTAACATACAAACAATCCAGTTGCTTGATCAAAACAACATTTGTAGCCACCAAAATATTCACAGAAAAAGGGTGTCAATGAACAACTGATGAAATTTTTAGATGGACTTGGATTTGACTATCATTTGCATGGGGTGTGCTCAGACCACTAGCTTGGCTGATAATTTTTCTTGTTCTCATTCTGATTACTATACAGCAAAAACACAGGGCTAGCAAAACAATGCCAACTTCATCTTAAAAAATGTAATTTTCCGAATAAAATCGATATTCTATACTTACCCTGAGTCATGCTTATTATGCTTATTTCCTCCCTCTAATCGAAGATAGTGGAACACCTGAAAACCCTTGAAGTTCCCTTCTATCTGAAGCAGTTGTATGATACACTCACCCAGCCTCCCATTCTCTCCATTATGGTCACATGACCAGCCACGCCTGTCACTCTCTCCGAAATCTCCATAAGCCCAACACGAGAATTACTGTGTATTCAGCGTGCATGGGAGGGGAGGTTGGGAGGGCTTAACACCATGAGTCAGGGTAAGGATAAAAAATAAATTTCATTCAGAAAATTAGATATTTTTCCTTATCCTGACTCACGCTTATTATACTTATAGAATCCAATAGAAATGGCCACATTTGATTCTGTTGGCTACCATATAAGTACGTCCATTACTCCCCACTTCGGGAACTATAATGGCGGTAGTTCAGTCCTGTTCTTCCAATGTACACAATTAAGATGGGGGAAATCACATCCAGTCAAACGTGTCTTCTCATGAAGCATTCATTGAGTGGAATATGATGATATATAGATCAAGATTTCAGTCAAGACCAGTTGCAACCCTTCTTCATGTACAAGCATCTTCATTACAAGTATTGGGTCATAATCACTCATGCTAGCCTGTTTAAGACGTGTGCATGGACTTCTAAAAGCAGCCCTCCATCATGGATGTCAGCGAACAATTTTCTTCGTGGGTGTTATTATGGAGGTTCCTGCTGCTTTGTAGACACTCAGCACAACAGATCTCATCCATACTGAGACAGTGTTGCAGGATACTTCCATAAGTGTCTCAGTAGATACTGGGATGAATAGGTGGTTGAACTTTTGTCCCCTTTACTTAGTTCACTGAAGATGTATTTTCAATCCTCTGACAGGGCATAATGATAAATCCTGTGTATCATGTAGCTTAAGGACTGTCAATAATGCTGGGATGTGTAATTGTCCAGGCAGATGTCCAGGCAGTTGATTTTGGGCAATAAAATACCATCACAGTCCTTGGTACGAAATCTCACAATGATTGGTGTCAAATCGTGTACAATTGAAGTCCAGAGCATGTATTTCTGACATCCGTGCTGGCAAGTAGAAACACCTGTGTCTGTGTCAACAGTCTGAAGGATGTCTGATCCAGAGGCTCGTGTGTGTCACTGGTGAGATGATGAAGTACAACATTCAAGTCCCAAGCTACTGTTTGTTGGTCGAGCTTTTTAGGGCGAGTAAAACTGGCACTTTCATCAGCTTGACCCCAGATCTCCTGGTGATGATGAAGCTAAACAGGTTGATGGTGTCGAACCTTGAAGTTTTTTAATATTCCATAGGTGATATAAGTCGTCTGCTACTTGAGGATGTGTGGCATCCATTGTAGTGAAGCCTTTCCGCTTGCTGTATGGCTCAAATTGCATCCATTTATTGTCGTATAAGGAGTGAGTAAATCTATGTAGAGCTAAGGTGACTGCCTTCACCGCTCTACCAGAATATCCTCAATGTTTCCAGCAGGCTTTGGTATGATCCATATGTGTAGTTGGAACAATGTCTGAGTGCTTGTTTGGTAACAATGTCTGAGTGCTTGCTTGGTGTGCAGATGGACTAGTAGGTTCTTCCACTGACGAAGTAGGCGTGAAGAAGTCAGTTGCAGCATCATCGTCTACTTTATCTTACTGAAGACCTTCAGTAGTATGACTGGAGGTGGGAACGTGTAAGGGTTCTTTCATCCCCATGAGATGCTGACAGAGACTCTTGCTCGTGTAAATCGATCCAGTACTGGAGATGCGAATGTTGGTATATGTTGAACCTGGTGGCAAACAGGTCTATTTGTGGTGATCTGAATGTCTGACTGATGAGCTGAAACGCCTCCTGATATATCCTCTCTGTTGGAGATCATGTGCCCTCCCTGTCTGAAATGATGCTGCATGCACCTGTGATGTGGCATGCCTTTATGTAGAGATTCAAGTCATCGACAATGTCTCAGAGTGGAAAGGTTAGCTGTAGCAGGCTGTGAGATCATGTTGACCGTTGCTTGTTTATGTAGAATGCTGCTGTGGACTTGTCTGTGTTGACCATCAGTAGTCTGTTCCTCAGTGCAGTTGACCACTGTAGAACTGTGTTGATTACAACTTTCATCTCCAGATGGTTGACATGCAGAGTGTGTTCGCTGCTTGCCCAAATTCCGGTTGCAACCTTATTGTCCAGAAGGGCACCCCAACCTTACAGCAAAGCATCTACATAGAGATGACTGGTGCAGTTCAGCTCTGTCAGATAAGTCTCTGCAACACTGTAATGGGCGTAGTTGCAGTTTTTCCCTTTGGGTCAAATGCTGCGTCAAGGCAAGTAGATCAAGAAGATACTGCCACTGTCGTAGTGATGATGTAGAGAGTAGAACTTCCGATGGTGATGATCTTCGTGAATGAATGCAACACAATTTAGTTTAAAGGACTGAAAAATAAAGAAAACTTATCCGCCATATCGCCATGCCTCCAACCATCCTCGTCGGGTGCTGAAGGAGAGAGTGACAGGCATGGCTGGTCATGTGACCGTTTTGGTGAGAAATAGTGGCTTCCAGTGGGTGAGTGTATTGTACATCCGCTTCAAATAAAAAGGCACTTCAAGGGATTTCAAGTGTTCCACTATCTTCGCATAGAGGGAGGAGATAAGCATAATAAGCATGAGTCAGCACAAGGAAAAATGATACATTTGAGACTTGTTTTATTCCAACTTTATGAAATGAAAAGTTGGATCTGAACAAGAACTCATATAAATGAAATGACTGTGACGTTTTTCCTACTGTGGTCATGAACTCACTGCGGATAGTGCAAGGATCTGCTCCTTCATCACTTCCTCCTCATTGTAGCCGATCCATGGCGGCACTGACGCATCCTGCTGCTTCGTCAAGTCCTTCTTCTGAGATACAAACTTGTCCTGCTCCTTCACAAAGTCACCAATCATCGTCTGAACGCAACAGAAAGCAGATCATTTTCAAAGGCACAATGTCACACATTTTCAACAATATTTTGGCATATACTTTACATATTGTGGCACATGCACTTGTTATCCCTAAAGACTTGTCTGAAATGAATATTTGAAACTTTGAGGCAAACAGCTTCCAAACAGATTACACTTGCCATACATGGAATGTAAACAACTGCTCAGTACATCGACAACTGTCACACACGGTGTTGTCGGTGTTTCCAAACCTGGTTTTCAATAATAAGCTGTACATTGTATATTCGTGAAGAGAGTTCCAAGAGACATAACTCAATGGGGTTTAGCACACAAAATACATACATTACTTTAGTTATTGAGACATGAAGAATTCAAAGGGTTATTTTGCAATGGGAAAGGACTTATGACATTTAACCCCCTGGATGCCACAGGGACATATATGTCCTTCCTCTACATACCTCACCTGGAAGTCCAATAAAATTCTAAATATACCACTCATATATAAATACTTCACAGTTTTGAATTCTGCAGAAAATTCCCAGTTTCATGATACCATCCACTATTATCTCAGACCAAGCTAAAGTGCTTAAAATTGCCTTTCAAAATAGGCTTCATCGTAAATGTCGCCATTTTTCAAACTGTACAAAATCGAGATTCACAGCGTTATTTGCAGTATGTTTTGAAATGTGAAAATCGGATAATTACTGTGAGTAATGAATTTCAAAAATAGCACATTAATGATCACTGATATCAAGTTTTCATGTAACCAGGAATGATAATTCTGAAACGTCACCGATGTACCAAGAATCGGTTGGGATGTTTTCGAAAATACACTTACACGAACGCCGAAGTGCGCTTTCTGCCATATTGGATAGTGTTTACAAAATCACGTTTCGAGAAGGCTGGTATTGAGAAGCCTATTACATCATGTATACTTCATAGTTAGCTGCGACAAATGCATCATTGAATTCCCCAAGCATCTTAGAATCAAATTACAAATGGGCTTTGTCACCAATACCAACTGTTTAGACAAAACGAAACGAAATATACTTTGTATGGAAACGAACGCTGTGCTCGAAAGACAGCGCTTGACTGAAATGTAAACACAAAAAAAATTCCAATTTTACACTGCGTAGCATTTTCGGAAATTTTCCAACATCCAGCCCTCTAATCATTGCTTACAATGGCTCAATACGGTTAGTATATTCAGGGGAAGAGGATCGTGGTAAAAAAAATAGCAAATTGAAAATAGATACAATGAAATAATTTGGTAATTCATAAGAAACTGTCAAACTGTTAGTGCAGTGTGACGCCATGACTGACGCAAAATCACGCAGAACGACAACGGTACTTATCGGCATTTGTGGCTTCTTCCGTCATTTACAATGTAAACGACAAGAACATATCACAATACACAGATAGTCAGAATAATTCTGATTACTTACATCTCACATTTATACACGAAAGATCCCTGAATCAAGCAACACGTCGTCGCAAAATCCTGTGTACCCTTCTCAGTGAAGCTGCCATTTTGAAAGAAATCGGTCATCGGTAGTGATGTCACACGTCAACATTGTTGCACATATTAGGCAATTTCTTTGAGGTGAAAGTCGGTTGAACAAGAGTAAACACAATGCCCATACCATTCCGATTGCACTTTTAGTATTGTGATGTATATTTTGCGCATCGTTCAGATATCTTTTCATGAAATTGATATCAGTATCTACATATATCCATGTTCAACACCATATCATGTGTGGATATAAGGTATCCGTTTTTTTTCTTTGAAAGCTTTTGATTGTTTGAATAATATTTACATGGGAAATTGACTCAGTAAGTGTATTATACCACATTTGAAGCCTCTACACAAGTGTTGAAAGATCACTCGCAGCCATTACTGCAACATGTGCTTTAGTTCCCGTGATGTGCAATATTCAATACGTTGGGACAAATATTGCAGTTTCATATCAACAGGTTAATAAACAGTGATTTAATTCCAACTTATCCGTAAAACGGATAATATTAATGAAAATGATTTGTACATTTTATCAAATGTAGGGGCACACATACTACTATTTAAAGGAATTGTCTTGTTCATTGTATTGGTTTGAGTCGTTTTTACAGACAAAACTATTATGAATATTAATTGACCAGGTGCGAGTTTGTCAAAACGTTTCATGATTCATTATCATTTTTTTCGATAATAAAGTCAGTTCAAATGCGATTAAAATATATCTGATGGCAGAATGTCTCACTCAAACAATATTTATACGGATCTTAATTTGGACAAGCCTTACGTCCATTTTCTAATACTTCTTTACTGAAAAAGCGATCTCTGTACCTTTCATTGCATACTTATGAAGGGAATTGATTTCATAATCATGAGAAGAAAAGTCTTTTTCCTAAATGAATACTCAATGAATATTCAGGTTTTGTGAAATTTTCATTTACGCTAAATTGATGCAGGTGCGCGTGTTGCTCACAATAAGATATGTAGTAAAACCGTGTAAATGTTGATATATTCAGGACACTATTTCAGTGATAAAACCATTCATTTTATATTTTGGCTAAAAAGTGTTGAATTCTGACACAGAGGCCGAGATCTTTTACACATTGAGTGGAAATTAGGTTAGATATATACTATTCAGCAACCAGAGTAGTCTTTTTCCGACGTCACAAAGTGCACAAAACATGACGTGACCTCAACTAAAATATGTTGCATTATTTTCAGTTATTACATTACGTTTGAAAATGTGGCTGTTACTCCGTTAATAATGATGGAAAATTAATAAAAATACATACACACAAACAGGAGAATATGGCAATCTAAGAACTAAAATATGTATCAGATAGGGACATCCAAATCGCTATTGCCTGCTTTTTGATGTAGTACACTTGCATCTTTTCTTACAAATTGTGAAACTACCAAAAGGTATCCTCTCACATTGGGGAAATTTGTATTGGAATAGTTCGGTTCACTGTGAACAAAACATCACGAAAATATACTGTCCATATCCACAGCAAATTCTCTCCATGTGATCGGAGTTACATTGACCTAATGTAAACCATAGTTGAGTTATGCCCCCTTATCTTTATACGTGCATGACCTCTCTGTCGACGTTTGACGTCATAGTAGAAAATCGATTTTTGACATTTATTGCAGGTCATTTTTAATTTTGTGAGTATGACGTTATGCATTAGCACATACATCCATTTCATATACACTTATGTAGTTCAGATATCAAACTGTATTTTCTTCGCTCACACTTTCCGTAAAGATGCCAAATTAAAAAAATCGTAGCAGAGTGCTTTTATTGGTGCACGATAAAAAACTGAGAAATTTACTGTTTTTTAACGCACACAAAAGTTTTGGACAACTTTTAGCAGTGTCTATTTCTCAAACCACTGAGGTAGCCGCAATTATATTTATACCAACGGATAGGAAATTAAATATTCTACATGTCTGTGCAATTTCATAGCCGTACGCAGATCCAGAACCACGCGAGCGCAAATCTCGCACAACGTTCACTTTTCAAACCTTATGAAAATGCGCGTCTGAAAAAAAACTCGGCATCCAGGGGGTTAACGCATGCCTGATGCAACAAAAAAAGAGTTGTTAAAAGATGAATAAATATACTTGGCTTCATCATACCTTTTCCTCCACTGTTGTTTTGAGTTTACTTGCTGTATCTGCAACCGTCTTCCCCGCAGCCTTGCCGAAGCTGAACAGGAAGCCTACCAAACAAAGACACTCTAGTAAGTACGAGGAACATTTGAGTCAATTTATAGACACCGCACAATGGGGAAGCGCCAGATGGTAATGACATTAGTTTATTTACAGTATGTCATAATACATGTGAGTGAGTGAGTGAGTGAGTGAGTGAGTGAGTGAGTGAGTGAGTGAGTGAGTTGAATCCAAGCTCGATGTTATTCAGAGAGTTGATGGCGACAAAACCTTTTCAGATGTCAGCTGGTTGCATGTCTTAAATATTATTCACTGTAAGCCAACTAAATACCATTGCAGTCCAAACATAATAAGACACAGTAAAGGGCCACTTTTTTTTCAAGTCCACACTGCCTCAATTCATTTGATGGTCAATTTCCTTTCTAAATTTCTTTTTAGTGACAACGCAAAGATGTAATAATTAAGTGGGATTTATGTTACCAACATTTGAGCTATATCACAGCTGGGGATTCCAGAAATTTGAACACACTGCAAAAATTTTGAGAACTGAAATCCAGGCCTTCACCATGGTGAGCAGATACTTTAACCACTAGGCTACCCCTCCTCCTCCCCCTCCTATGCATGAGTAATTTATGTGACACTGGCTGCTGATCAGATAAAGTTGGATAAGTGTATGGGACCAATGTGCCACCTGGTCTTGTTTGGTGTTTTTTAGTTCATGTCAACATGCACTTTGAGTGAGTTTAATCAATCCCCTAAATCAAGCTTGGGAAAGGCCTTAAGTCAAAATACATTAAGTGCCAAGAGCATTTGATCATTTTACAAATAGATACACTTCTCATTTGAGAAATGTTACGTGACAGAGCTTAAATTGCTTTTTTAAGGATAGACAAATAAAATGTAAAACTATTTCTTCATATTGTTTCTACAGTACACACATAAGCTTTGAAACTTTGAAATTTTTACGAGTCTCCCTGTATTAGTAAGTGAGTAAACAGTAGTTATTAGTAAACAGAAAGAAAATGTCTGTTTGTAGCCATCTAACCAGTCAAGTTGGTATCTAATGCTAAACTGAAATGTTTACAACTATTATCATCCACATTCCCTTAAAAACATCACACTGAGAGTGATATTACCTGCACCAATGTAATGTTTTACTGTAGGACAAATAATCATGACTTTGTGGGCCAGATCCAATTGTTCAAATGAAGCTCAAAGCTACTAACAAACAGTTGGATAAAACTGTCTTAAGGTTATTTCTCTGTATCCCTAAAACTTACACAATTGCCTATAGAATATGTCAAACAAACAACATCAGCTTAACTGGGTGTTAAGTGACATGCATACCAGGATATCCAGAAAGACTTTGCAAAAATATAAATAACTGCTGAATGAGATCAGACTGTAGATGTCAAATAGGTTGTTCAGCCAGGAATGACAATGGCCTTCGACTCACCTGGTATGAAATGCATGGGCTGCCTACAGGCACGGGGGTAATCTTAAAGATATTTTATGTTTTTATATTTTTTTTTATATGTGTTGAATATGTCTTATTTATAGATTAACATCTCATGTGTCTGTCTTTCAGAAAGTTACTGTTGAGATATGAAAAAGTATATATCCCTAAAAAGCTAAAGTCAGCCAGTGTATTAAATGTCTCAAAATATTGGTTGCACGAACACACGAAGATCGACAGGACTGGATGTAATTTGTGTACTGCTATGACATGCACTCCCCGTCCCCTGAAGGAGTATTATATCTTAGCTGTTATCTCGATGTCCTCAGTCAAACATTTGCATCATCAGATTTCACTTTTGAGATGACCCCCGACACCTGCTTCTTTTTGTAGTGATACTGAGACTCCACTGTAGCTACCTCCTTCATAGTTTCAATATTAAAGTTATTAGATTTTACATCTGTGATTGTCTATAATGCAGCTAAGTCTAATTTCAAACTTATTTTGCATAAAGCCATGGTCTGTTCCAAATTAGTTACTTTGGACTTTAAAAACCTATCCTGCTCATTTCTGCACTAATCTCTCCTTAGTAAAGTCCTTTCTTTATATTTTATATCTCCCTACCATTAAGACTGTGGTTAGGCAGAACTTAGTTTAACACTACATATTTCACACTTTCACATATTATCTACATATAAGCACACTAGAGTGCAGTCATATTTCAATATATATGATTTGTTAGAAGTTTTCAAGGTGTTTCCAGCATTGTACTCATGATCACTGAAGTTGAACAGGCATTCTTGCACATGTCAAAACATTTAACAAAACAAGAACTTGATCCATTTACGGTAGACAGATGAAATGTGTTCTCAAGACGGTTTCCCTGAGTACAAGAGTCTACCTTAGAGTGAGTGAGTTTAGTTTTATGCCACATTCAGCAATATTCCAGCTGTATGGCGGTAGTATGTAAATAATCGAGCCTGGACCAGACAATCCAGTGATCAACAGCATGAGCATTGATCTGCGCAAATGGGCACCTATGACAATCTATGTCAACCAAGTCAGCGAGCCTGATCACCCGATCTCGTTAGTCGCCTCTTAAGACAAGCATAGTCTCCTTTTATGGCAAGCATGGGTTGCTGAAGGCCTATTCTACCCTGGGACCTTCACGGGTTGATCTACCTTAGAGGAGTTCACTCATTCCCATGCCTGACTGACCCTGGATTTAATAGGGTCAGTTGCTTCAAATAGTACCTCAGAGCCATCTCTCGTGGAATGTTCTGTCTCTCTGTCAGATGGACATGATAACTTTTGTGCATTGATTAAAGTATTACAGTCATAAATTCTTTAAAAAGATTCTGCATACTTGCATAAAATTATATTTAGACTGTAACAATGAAACTCACAAGAAGTAAAAAACCCAAACCCAATACATAAATACAATCAAGTTGTGTTAATCCGACATCTGTTTATCCCACAATTGCCTTTATCCGACGGTAACAAATTGAAAACGTAATTTAGTCTCAATTATTTAGTCCAACATCCTTTTAAATCTGCAACGGAAGACGTCAGATTACTGAGACTTGACAGTAGTTACTTAATACATTTAATACTATCATCATACTAGTTTTAATATCAACACACCTGAATACAGAGACCATGCACAGATAAAATCATCATGATCCTTTTCTGTGAGTATTTACTGTGCTCAAGCACAGATCCTAATTTATAGGGTTTTTTTATACCTCAAAAGATCAAATCCATTCCATAATGAATTGAATTCAGTAACACATGCAGTCATGTGATTATTGATTAACTAATTGAGCAAACTTCATGAAAGACCAATGTTTTTTCTACACAATATACACCGTCTGAAGAGTTATTTATTGCGAGCGACTATTGATCTTGGAATTCACACATATAGATGCCCTATTCACAGTAGGTTTTCACTATCAAAGGAGGTACCGACAGTTCATTTCTAAACATTTGCTATGATTTATCAATAGTTCATTTCTAAGTACGTCAAGGTGAAGAACCATTGCAAAATACATTCATTTCTTTATGAGGTAATATCTTAAGGGCAATGAATGGTTGGAAATCTTCCATCAGGATTATCATCTACCTGCAGTTGTGCAGAGGCACTGCACCTTTTTTGAGGGAAATGACGTCACCACCTCTATCATTTCTTTTCCATCTGAGTGCTATGTGATTGAATAGTTAATCTGAGCTGTCATTCCCATAGCATTCAAAACAGAGATATGGTATAGTCTGTTTGCAGTGAATTTCAGTGAATTTCACTTTAAACAAAAAAGTAAATAAGTGAAATTAAGATTGTGAATCTTCATAATTTTACCTTGCCAAATGGACTATGAAATCTCTGAATTTTATTGATTAAAGCTCAGAGCTCTAGACAATGTTTTCAAGCAATTGGGTATTTACTCCCATGTCTGTTTATGTATGAGTAATTGCAGTTTTTGAGGAGTAACTAGCATTTTGTATACTCCCACTAGTCAAAAGAATCGAGTACTTTTACTCAGAGCTTCTTATCCTTATTGGGTAATTAACTAAATATATAAACATAAATATATCTCAACAGACGAAACGTTTCTAGTATTATCATATTGCCAAACAGATGGCAGCCATTTCTAAATACTGAACGTGGCAGTCATGTGACTATTAAAGTAAACCCTGGACAGGGGCTACAGCTATATAATGTTATGTGTATATATAGGCATCGCCTTCCATTTGCTAATGCTGTTGTGGAGTTCAGGCGATCATGAGCAAGGCGATTTCGTTAGTAGATTAAAATATGCAAAGTATTATAGACCTATTGGGTTTTAAGTGATTCTTACGCGTTTCTTGTACTCCCAGATTTGTAATTAATCGAGTAAATGTGATTCTCATTGAGTAAAATACGCAAATACGCACCCTATCTGGAGCTCGGAAAGCTGTTTAACAAATATCATAGTTTCAAATCACCATTACTGGTTTGTATTACAAGGGGGTAAGTGCAGTAGTTGGAACAGTGAAACAAATGCACATGCTGTATGTGATGAGTGTTACTTATACCACCCTACTTATTGTTTCAGTCAATGTGCACCATACAAAGGCACCACTCTAGGGCCATAAGAACTTACACCACTACAATGACTACTGTATATAATGTTAGCCAAACAAACGGTAACCACGTGAACAGGAATATCTTATTTGTTCATAATCAGCATGCCAACTAAAACAATAAGTCTTTGATTAAAACATATAAGGTTTAGAGAGTTCGTGGTTAAACACATCAATTAGAGTTAAAAAAAAGACAAGACAACCAAGTGGTTGATAGTGTCAGCATCGATCCAAGCTGGGTGCAATATTCCCAGAACCTAAGCCAATCAGATATTAAACACCGATCATTTAGGCCAAGACCTATCTGGAAGAACTATTATATAAAACCATCAAAAATGAGCAGTGGACAAGCTAGGGCCAACGGTGTCTATTCGAGGGACAGTATGAGTTTGACAGTTACATAAACTACCAGCGAAGCTGCATGCTGTAAAACCATCAGCTCAATATATTAGGCCACACTTGAAGTTTTTTTCACTCAGGAACATAAACAGAGGATACTAAATGATCTTCTGTGCAATAATATTTTTATTGAACGAGCTAATGATTTGGTATCAAACGACTGAAAGTGAGTTTACTTTAGTATTCTGTTTATTACTCTCCAACATAAATTACCAGAAATGGCCTACAGTGTTATGAATCTCAGCTTTCTGCAAGTCAAGCAACATCTAATGCCATTGTGAGTTATTATCATTGTGACCTCCCTGTAAACCATCATTATGATCATCATGTTATATGTCTAGTGTAAATATATTACATCGCTATATCTTCCATGGGCGTGTTATAATGTAAGTTAAGTTAACTACAGTATGGTTCAAAATTATTGAGAATAGCTAAAGCATTTCATATTATTAAACGAGAACAAATCAGAGAAAATTGAATGTATTGTGAAAGTGAACTGACCTTTTCATGTTGTGTAGGTAACAAATTAATATTTTATCAAGTCTCCTTGAGCTTCACGGCACAGTCTAAGACGGGTAGGCATACTTTTTATCAGAGAGGTTAGTGTCTCGTGAGTTATGCTGTCCCAGTATCGGACCACTTCTCTCTTCATGTCTTCAATTTTTGTCAACCCCTTTTGATTCACACATTCCTTCATCATCCCCAAATGTTCTCAATGGGATTTAAGTCAGGACTATATGCAGGAAATGGTAATGCAGTCTCATTTTTCTCCTGAAACCACTGCTTGGCATGTTTTGCGGTGTGTTTAGGATCATTATCTTGCTGCAAAATCCAGTCATTTCCATAAAACACATGTGCACTTGGAAGGAGAAAATTATCTAATATGTTAGTGTAGCGTTGACTTGTCAGATTTCCCTCAAACACACACAGCGGGGTCGTTCCTAATAAGGATATCCCTCCCCATACATGAAACTTTGGGCTGTACTTAGATCGTCGATACAACGGTGCTGACGCAGACTTTGTCCATATTTTCACATTATTGGGATATACCCATATTGAGCTTTCATCAGTAAAAATCACATTTTCCCAGTCAAAGTTTTCATGTGCCAAACACCACTCAACACGCCTGTCTTTATGTTCTTGTTTCATGAGAGGAGAAGGAATTCCAGTCTTTTTCTCCCATCCAAGATCAATCAAATTTCTTCTAACTGTAGATTTTGATACAACTGTTGATCCCCTTTCTATCATTTCATACCTGATGTTGGAGATGCTTGCCCTTTGCTTTTTAGACGCTAAAATTCCCAGCCGGACGCGATCTGAGAAGTCCAATTTTCTGGGTCTCCCTGCTCCTTTCTGATGCCCAAAATCCTATCCCTCTTTAAAATTCTGCCTAATCCTATACACAGTTGAAAGAGGAGTTCCTGTTCTCTCTGCCAATGTATTTACATCATCAATTCCTTGATTACACAACTCAAAAATCAACCTTCTTTTATCTTCAGCACACATTGTTGACAGTGCTGAGGAAAATGACGTCTGCTATAAATTCAGGGGAGGTAACTCTAATTGTACTATACTCAGTAGGCCAAGATGAGTTACCTCCCTTATACCATTACCTAGTTTTAAGTATCAGTGAATCAATTGAGTTGTTAGGATAGCTCAAAGTAAGAAGAAAAATTCTCAATAATTATGAACCAGACTATACATCTTTTTGGAATCAGATGAAATCCCTACATCGACCATAAGCTCCACATAGAATCATAGTAATATCAGTGACTGGTGTTTATTGTAAATTACACCACTAACCTAACACAAACCACAAACTTAGTCTCAGTATTATATGTTACTTTCAAACCCTAGTAGGAAGTCGCGTCAGGTGACTTTTGAGCGACCAATGACCATCCAGTCAAACACGAGACGGCCAAATGGATGCATCCAATCAGACAAGGCTATACTTTTTAGTGTTTGGCTGGACTTACAAAACTCAACAGTCACTGTCACTAATACCTCAACAAACAAAAATCTTCATAAAGCACAGGTACTTGACCTGCAGTATTAACGCTTTGGGTTTTTGGTCACATGGTTACCATTAGCCAATACTTCCACAAGATGACATCCTTGAATATTGACAAAAATGCTACTTCGGAAACATTCGGGTACAAACGTTTTTGAGGCAAAACATCAAGAGGTATGTGCGAATGTTCATGGTTTGGTAAGCTGTGTCCTGATTGGGCAATCTGAAAAGTTATCTGAAGCGACCTCATACTAGTGTTTGTTAGACTCGGTAGAGGATTATAACGAATAATCATGATAATACTGAGACCAAGTTTACGTAGACTGACCTTCACTTAACATGCCTATTTCATCTAGCTGTTTCACGGAAGGAAACTGGTGGCAACAATGGGAATATCTATCTGCCTCTATGTGAACCTTTGATGTGTATCAAAGATCACTTTAATCACTTCAACTTAGCTGCGAGCAGTGCAGATTTCATCAAGTGGTCAGTTTCTGGGGTTACAAACCACATCAAATGAACTTTTCACCTCAATTTCTATCTAGTCGGCATAAGATCTGAGACCGACTTGACCTTTGTACTTCTATTTATGTACTGCTGATTTCCTGCAGGCAAGAAACACAAAGGTCTAAATGAGGGATTAAAGGTTATTGATCTTTCTAAATAATATCAAGATAAATATAACCTGTTCTTATACATAATGTTACAATGTAACTTACATCATGTCACTGTCAATCAGGACATTGTCACAGTTAATGAGCTATATAATCACTGTTACTACAACTGTTGGTTGAAATTTGACTCTGGAATACTTTTTGGAATAATAACGATTTGAATCTGATTTTCAGAGCGAGCCAGTGGAAGCTTTAGGCTGATTTTACTTTTAGCAATATCGCGACAGGGGGAACCAAAAATGGGTTTCACTCAATGTACACATGGGCAATCGAACCCTGGTCTACAGTGTGACAAGTGAACACTTACACCACTAGGCTATCCTACACCCTCAGTCTCATTTAACATGCTGCGCAGAAAAAACTAACATGAACCATCAACTACAGGTTTGCCTCCATTGTTTTCAACATTTTCTAAGTAGTGGAGTCAGTATTACTGAAAACAAAAGAGCTTGAGTCAGAAAACTCTTCACAACTACAACTCATTATTAAAGTTTTTTTCAACAGGACCTGACATATGTCTAATGTCACACATCCTCAAGAACCATCTCAACAAGGCCAAATAAAAAAAATGTCGTGGTTCCCATTACATTGAAAGTTAAGGTAGGTGTGGTAGGATTTTGTTCACATTTTTTCAAAAGTAAAGTACAAAGTAAAAAACGTATTTCTTTTTATGTAATTGTTTATTCAAAAAAGCTTCGGTCATCATGTTGACTTTTTCTATCACCAGTATCAAAATGACTGATGTCAATCAATGGTACCTGAAAGCTTGTTCTATTCATACCGCTTAAAAACAATAAGGTCAACACCAGAATTCAAGGGTCAGTCGGGTAACTGGAACCACAACATTTTTTAGGCCCAAGGTATATGAATTTATGATAATACCAAAACTGATGTGTCGAGAGTTGCTGGATACAATCATGCTCAATGAAGCCCTTGGCATCATTGATTCTGGTAATCTTATCCTATCAAACAGGAAATGGAAATTGATGGAATCGCCCTGAGCTGGTTCACCTCCAACCTGGCTTGCTGGTCGCAGTCTATTGTGGTCAATGATGAAAGGTCACTTGCAGTGTCATTCAAGGTTCTTTCCTTAGTTTTGTGACCCTAGCAGAATCTTGACATCTTGTCTCAGACATATTGTTTTCTCATTAAAATTAAAATATTTCTTCAAAACAAAATAAATAAAGAAGTAGCCTGAACAATTCTGAATTCACAGCTAAGGCAATCTGGACTGGTCCAGTCACTCAAGACTTGAGATGGACTCCTTATCAGAAGCATTCTTGAGTGTCTGGGACACAGTCTGAGGAAACCTCTCCAAGGACTTATCTAGATCTGTTTCGTAGACAATAGCAATTCAGTTACAAGTCTGCAGCAAACGATAAAATTATAAGGACAATTTGGATTGAAACTTTACTACTTTCTCACACGCAAAAGATCCTTTTTGGGGACAATACCAGGATAGTGTTCACAGTCTGTCAGTCAATGTTTAAATCATAGATAAGTCACTGCCATGGGGGGTACATAATAGGAGTCTGCTACTGGACATGATGTAAGATCTGACAAATGACAGTTTATTATGACAGAACCCCTTCATGTTGTCGCATCAAGTCATAATTGAAAGATACTATCATTCAAACAAGTGGAGGTCTGGTTGTATTCAAGTCAAATGGTCTTCGAGCAACAGATACACATAACTGCATGATACAGTTCCCTCGTAATAACACTCTTCGCAATCCACAGATTCGGTTAAACTGCAGGGTTATCGGTGGCTCCCATAAAAGAAGCATCAGCCTTTAGAGAGTTGTGAGCTCTCACCACACTCGCAAAATATTCCAGATATATGGCGGCAATCTGTAAATATTCAAGTCTGGATCATACAATCCAGTGATCAACAGCTGGATCATACAATCCAGTGAGCAACAACATGAGCCTTGATCTACACAACTGGGATACAATGACATGTGAGCATCTAGTCTTGTGATTCACCTCTTATGACAAACTTGGGTTGCTCAAAAACAATTTTAACCTGGATATTTGCAGGTGCAACCTTTAGTGGGATGTTATCATGGTTACCAGTTAATGTTGGTTAGTAAAAGTTGGGCAGTACAAAGCTATGAGTTTGCAGCTAATATATATGGAAGCATGGTAATCTTAGCTCATTCAGCAATAATCGGTTACTATTTTGGGGGAAGGTTCATATCTGAAATATGACTTCACATACTGAGTCAAAAGTGAGTGAGTGTAGTTTTACGCCACTTAGGTCATAAGTCAGATCAGTTGAAGTTCAGCAACTTTGGAAGTGGAGAGTCTTTGGAATGGGTTTCAATGTGTGACAGTTTGACTCCTTAGAGTTTCTAGGCTTCCTCACCTTAAGTAAGTGAGTTGTTCATAATTGCCTCTATTCACCAAACAAAAAATGGGTATCCTGTGGGATAAATTGTGTGACTATTAACCCTCTAGCGCCTCACAGGCAGCTTGGGTTGTCCGTTATAAAAAAATACTAATCTAATTGTGATCAGCACCATCAAGCACAATCCGATGAGAACTAGGAGCTATACAAATCCATTATTATCACTATAAAATAATGATCTAAATTTCCTCTTGTACATAGTTTTATGATTGGAAATGAGCTGTGTTCATGTACATTCACTGTCATCAGCTCTTCTTGTTTTTACTATAAATGACACCATGTATCATTCATGATCATGATGATGTTCTATATTTAATGATCTACTACAACAGACATGGTAGAACTGCTGCTGTGGAGGCGATGGAGCAGAATGTTTTGATATTCCAAGGAAATGGAGTAGCATATTTCATGGATGACAAATGAGGAAAAATTGATGTTTTGTCCTTAAGAGAGAAATATATATCTTCATATGGTTTGAATTGAAAACGGTAGCTTCAGTATTTGATGATGATTCATTTCACTGAAGAAGAAAAGTTGAAAAATGAATAGCTATGACCTTAATATTAAAATCAGCATAGGAACACACATCAAATACAATGCCAAGCAAACTTTCAACACAGTGTATTGTTGATCTTGTGAAAATAAACGAAATGGAGTATCCAGTTGTTGTTTTTTTAAGAAGGAGTATTCCCATTAACCTCCAATGTTTCTTACAGTTTCTGTTTTCTGTGAAAGGGAACCCTCTTTATCTCAAGGACTTTGTTTCAGAATGTTGAATATTGTTGATTATGATGAAGAGATTTTCTGGCAACAAAAATGGCACTTGTAAAACCCCTTCACTGTGACTGCACTGAAAAAGTGTGCATGCATTCTTGTTACATGAACATCTCTTTGTAAGATTATCTATTTGTCTTTCTAGTTTGGGGACTAAAATACTCGAGGCTATCCACAACATTTACATTGTGTGATCATAATGGACGGTATTAGTAATACTGCCCATTATGATCACACAATGTAAATACTATTACAAGTGTCCAAATTTCAGATCCACAAAATGTTCTTCACACTACGTCATTCATAAGCCCATAACAAAGCATACTGTTATGATAGGTTGTGACATTACAAATGATTTGTCAATTAGGACCCAAGCTCTTGATTATACATTAATGTAGCAAATATTTTACTCAGGACAAAAAACTTATGATTTATAATTACTTTGCATCTTTGTTTACACCCATTTTATGCAATGACTTGTACACAGATATCCTATGCAATTAACAGAACATAAGCACTACTGTAACCTTATCAGAACTTGTCTTTAGTCTTACTTGTTCTCTGGACAGAGCTCAATGACTGATATGCATGATTGCCTATTCCCAGCTGTCCTTGACAATAACTCTTAATGCTGACCTTTGCATATCACCACTGGTGCAGTTTCAAGATATATACGCATCTACAATCTACCAGCAATTTGAGTTTGCACATGTCAAGTTGATACCAAACATCAATAAATTTAGGGTTCCTTGACCGAGATATGAGTCTGTTATGACGACACTAGTACTAAATTTGTTATCATTTGTTTTATATTGGTGCTAAAAAGAACCAGTACGGCAATAAAAAATAAAAAACTCACTCCCAAACTCTTTAGCAGTGTTGATGGCATTTGCAGACAATTCCTCAAGAGTTTGTTTTGCTGTTAAATCTTCCGTTTCGGAGGTAGACGTAGAGTCCTCTGTTTTCGTGTCACTTATGCTACTGACACTTTCCGTTGGGGATGAAACACTTGTGTTTTCAGACGTCTGATTCTCTTTATCGTCGTCAGAGGATGTTGGTGAAGATGGCTTTTCACCAACACCAAGCCAGCTCGTCACAGAACTAAACATTTTTCTTGACAATGGCTAAAATTACAGCTGATTCAACTTCGCAAATGAATCCCACCTGGGCATAGGTTTATAAACATATGTCACGTGATCAAACTCGAATTCTATTTTTATTCACTATTTTTTTGTTGAATACATTCTTGTACCATGTGCTCTTAATACTTAATGGAGAACGTAAAAATTAAATAATTTTATCAACATATTTAATGCTGTCGTTGAAGGGAGAAAATACGATATGTAAATATTCAACATGGCGACTTTCTTTGGCGAAATCTTGCCAGTCACGTCCCGTGCTGTTGACGACGATGATGACGAAGAAGATGACGTACCCGTTGCAAGGTTTTATGCCTGATTTATATAACAAGCTTAAAGTATATAACCTGCTTTCTTACATATGTTAGGCAGCCCATGATTAGTTCTCAACCAGCATGTTTCCAATGACGCACGTGATTTCTTACCGCAGTGTCACATATTTTCGTGGCACATAAGCAATGATAAATGACAAGTGTTCGTTTTCATGATCATAGGAAATGCTGCAGGTTATCAGCGCCCAACGAAAGAGTATACCGACTTCTCAAGCAGGACACAAAAAATCTGTTACTTTGTTGTTTAACGACGAACTCGGCAACAATATCTTTACCATTCGCTTTACTTGTATTCGTACGTACCATCCTTCTTAACCCGGTGTGTTGTGCAGCTTGACAAAAACTGGATTGGTGTGGAGAGCAACTGCTCTTTTCAAGTGGCTCAGGTGTATTTGAATCATCGAGATCAGATGCCCTGTCAGTTGAAAAATACTGCCATTTTCTTTTTGCTAACAGGTCTTCATCAATCACCATGATCATGATCACACCCCAACAGTTTCGCCTTTCATTTATTCTATTTTTGTTGCAATTTATTGCAATTAGCCATGTTTCAAATACATTTCAAAGGAAGTTCAGTGACTTCTGGTACTTTCATCATGCTTCCATTTCATCAATTTCATCTTCTGATTGGGGTTTGCGAATTACTTACCTGTCACACAGTCCACTTTATAAGTGCTCTCATGGTACCCAGATATTTGCAATCTCTTAATCGGTGCTTGAGTATTACATGTTCTGAGTGATGCATGTTCAAATTAGCCAACTGCACCACACTTGGGATGGCAGCATAGGTTTGTAGGCTTCATCCATCATTTAACATGTGCTGTCAGTCAAGACGTGACCACCATGTATCAATACATATTTTAGTAGTTAATAAATGAATTTTGATATGCATTATTTTCATAATTTATGGTATTGTTGAACTTTGGAACACTGTCTTGCATTCGGTTCTCAGTTCCACTATACTGTATTATGATAAAAGGTAATGTTCATCATATTTATAATCATATATTATATTATAAATGTTGATATTGTTTGATCAGTTCCTCCTTTGTACACTGGTCGTCAAAGACCAGAGAGGAAATGGAGATGACATCCATGAAGAAGTTGCCATGTGAGACCCTCATCATTGCTGTGGGTCCAGCAGCCACAGGTAGGAATTGCTGTTGTAGTCCTGCAGTAAAAACTTGGTAACTATGGTAACAGTTAGTCAGATGTTTGAAATATTCTTATGGAAACAAATAAGGTTAACACATGAAAATACATGTGTTCTTTTATTCTTTGTTTTTTGTTTTTCTTTTGTGTTTCTCAGTGAGTGAAATTCTAGAAAATTATAAAGGAACCTTCATGCGTTCCCTTATTTGTTTCTATGAATATATAATAATTCCTGGATGTTGACTAAACCTGAAAACCATTTCTCTAAAATTTCGGTGATCTGTTTTCAATTTTTTTTTATATGGTTGACAACACGAAAGTGATAACAATCAGCTAGAAGCTCGGTTTTCGTTAGGGCTGCCACAAGTTCATTATGAGTGAGTGAGTGAGTTTAGTTTTATGCTGCACTCAACAATATTCCAACTGTACGTGTGGCAGAGGTTTGCACATAATTGAGTCTGAACCAGACAGTCCTGTGAACAACAGCATGAGTGTTGATCTATACAGTTTGGATATGATGACGTGTCAAAAAAATCAGCGAACCTGACCACCTGATCCGGATAGTCGCCCCTAATGATAAGCATGGGTTACTGAAGGCCAATTCTAGATTTTCGAAGCTCTCTTAGCACTGAGATAGTCATTAGTTAATGATAATGTATGGCACTTATAGCGCTAAGAGAGCTTCGACAATCTAGGCGCAGGTCTACACGGGTTAGTACATTATAATGTGAATTTGATATGTATCCTAACCCTGTCCTGTGTGACAACCCTGTGTGACAGTCCAGGTATGCAGTACTTCAAGAACTAGTTCTACACAATACTATGTGTCAACCCAGGTGTTTAGTACTTCAATCACTAGGTCTCCACAACCCTAGGTGTCAACCCAGGTATTTAGTACTTCAATCTATAGGTCTCTACAACCCTAGGTGTCAACTCAGGTATTTAGTACTTCAATCACTAGGTCTCCACAACCCAGTGTGTCAACCCAGGTATTTAGTACTTCAATCACTAGGTCTCTACAACCCAATGTGTCAACCCAGGTATTTCGTACTTCAATCACTAGGTCTCTACAACCCAGTGTGTCAACCCAGGTATTTAGTACTTCAATCACTAGGTCTCTACAACCCTAGGTGTCAACTCAGGTATTTAGAACTTCAATCACTAGATCTCTACAACCCAATGTGTCAACAGAAGTATTTAGTACTTCAATCACTAGGTCTCTACAACCCTAGGTGTCAACTCAGGTATTTAGTACTTCAATCACTAGGTCTCCACAACCCAGTGTGTCAACCCAGGTATTTAGTACTTCAATCACTAGGTCTCTACAACCCTAGGTGTCAACTCAGGTATTTAGAACTTCAATCACTAGATCTCTACAACCCAATGTGTCAACAGAAGTATTTAGTACTTCAATCACTAGGTCTCTACAACCCAATGTGTCAACTCAGGTATTTAGTACTTCAATCACTAGGTCTCCACAACCCAGTGTGTCAACCCAGGTATTTAGTACTTCAATCACTAGGTCTCTACAACCCTAGGTGTCAACCCAGGTATTTAGTACTTCAATCACTAGGTCTCTACAACCCAATGTGTCAACTCAGGTATTTAGTACTTCAATCACTAGGTCTCCACAACCCAGTGTGTCAACCCAGGTATTTCGTACTTCAATCACTAGGTCTCTACAACCCAGTGTGTCAACCCAGGTATTTAGTACTTCAATCACTAGGTCTCTACAACCCTAGGTGTCAACTCAGGTATTTAGAACTTCAATCACTAGATCTCTACAACCCAATGTGTCAACAGAAGTATTTAGTACTTCAATCACTAGGTCTCTACAACCCTAGGTGTCAACTCAGGTATTTAGTACTTCAATCACTAGGTCTCCACAACCCAGTGTGTCAACCCAGGTATTTAGTACTTCAATCACTAGGTCTCTACAACCCTAGGTGTCAACTCAGGTATTTAGAACTTCAATCACTAGATCTCTACAACCCAATGTGTCAACAGAAGTATTTAGTACTTCAATCACTAGGTCTCTACAACCCAATGTGTCAACTCAGGTATTTAGTACTTCAATCACTAGGTCTCCACAACCCAGTGTGTCAACTCAGGTATTTAGTACTTCAATCACTAGGTCTCTACAACCCTAGGTGTCAACCCAGGTATTTAGTACTTCAATCACTAGGTCTCCACAACCCTAGGTGTCAACCCAGGTATTTAGTACTTCAATCACTAGGTCTCTACAACCCAATATGTCAACCCAGGTATTTAGTACTTCAATCACTAGGTCTCTACAACCCAATATGTCAACCCAGGTATTTAGTACTTCAATCACTAGGTCTCTACAACCCTAGGTGTCAACTCAGGTATTTAGTACTTCAATCATTAGGTCTCCACAACCCTAGGTGTCAACTCAGGTATTTAGTACTTCAATCACTAGGTCTCTACAACCCAATGTGTCAACAGAAGTATTTAGTACTTCAATCACTAGGTCTCCACAACCCAGTGTGTCAACCCAGGTATTTTGTACTTCAATCACTAGGTCTCTACAACCCTAGGTGTCAACCCAGGTATTTAGTACTTTAATCACTAGGTCTCTACAACCCAATGTGTCAACAGAAGTATTTAGTACTTCAATCACTAGATCTCTACAACCCAATATGTCAACCCAGGTATTTAGTACTTCAATCACTAGATCTCTACAACCCAATGTGTCAACAGAATTATTTAGTACTTCAATCACTAGGTCTCTACAACCCTAGGTGTCAACTCAGGTATTTAGTACTTCAATCACTAGGTCTCTACAACCCTAGGTGTCAACTCAGGTATTTAGTACTTCAATCACTAGGTCTCTACAACCCAATGTGTCAACCCAGGTATTTAGTACTTCAATCACTAGGTCTCCACAACCCAGTGTGTCAACCCAGGTATTTAGTACTTCAATCACTAGGTCTCTACAACCCAATGTGTCAACCCAGGTATTTAGTACTTCAATCACTAGATCTCTACAACCCAATGTGTCAACAGAATTATTTAGTACTTCAATCACTAGGTCTCTACAACCCTAGGTGTCAACTCAGGTATTTAGTACTTCAATCACTAGGTCTCTACAACCCTAGGTGTCAACTCAGGTATTTAGTACTTCAATCACTAGGTCTCTACAACCCAATGTGTCAACCCAGGTATTTAGTACTTCAATCACTAGGTCTCTACAACCCAATGTGTCAACAGAAGTATTTAGTACTTCAATCACTAGGTCTCTACAACCCAATGTGTCAACTCAGGTATTTAGTACTTCAATCACTAGGTCTCTACAACCCTAGGTGTCAACTCAGGTATTTAGTACTTCAATCACTAGGTCTCTACAACCCTAGGTGTCAACCCAGGTATTTAGTACTTCAATCACTAGGTCTCTACAACCCAATATGTCAACCCAGGTATTTAGTACTTCAATCACTAGGTCTCTACAACCCTAGGTGTCAACAGAAGTATTTAGTACTTCAATCACTAGGTCTCTACAACCCAATATGTCAACCCAGGTATTTAGTACTTCAATCACTAGGTCTCTACAACCCAATGTGTCAACCCAGGTATTTAGAACTTCAATCACTAGGTCTCTACAACCCAATGTGTCAACTCAGGTATTTAGTACTTCAATCACTAGGTCTCTACAACCCTAGGTGTCAACAGAAGTATTTAGTACTTCAATCACTAGGTCTCTACAACCCAATATGTCAACCCAGGTATTTAGTACTTCAATCACTAGGTCTCTACAACCCAATATGTCAACCCAGGTATTTAGTACTTCAATCACTAGGTCTCTACAACCCAATGTGTCAACCCAGGTATTTAGTACTTCAATCACTAGGTCTCTACAACCCTAGGTGTCAACTCAGGTATTTAGAACTTCAATCACTAGGTCTCTACAACCCTAGGTGTCAACTCAGGTATTTAGTACTTCAATCACTAGGTCTCCACAACCCAGTGTGTCAACCCAGGTATTTAGTACTTCAATCACTAGGTCTCTACAACCCAATGTGTCAACAGAAGTATTTAGTACTTCAATCACTAGGTCTCCACAACCCAGTGTGTCAACCCAGGTATTTAGTACTTCAATCACTAGGTCTCTACAACCCAGTGTGTCAACCCAGGTATTTAGTACTTCAATCACTAGGTCTCTACAACCCAATATGTCAACCCAGGTATTTAGTACTTCAATCACTAGGTCTCTACAACCCAATGTGTCAACAGAAGTATTTAGTACTTCAATCACTAGGTCTCCACAACCCAGTGTGTCAACCCAGGTATTTAGTACTTCAATCACTAGGTCTCCACAACCCAGTGTGTCAACTCAGGTATTTTGTACTTCAATCACTAGGTCTCCACAACCCAGTGTGTCAACCCAGGTATTTAGTACTTCAATCACTAGGTCTCTACAACCCTAGGTGTCAACTCAGGTATTTAGAACTTCAATCACTAGATCTCTACAACCCAATGTGTCAACAGAAGTATTTAGTACTTCAATCACTAGGTCTCTACAACCCAATGTGTCAACTCAGGTATTTAGTACTTCAATCACTAGGTCTCCACAACCCAGTGTGTCAACCCAGGTATTTAGTACTTCAATCACTAGGTCTCTACAACCCTAGGTGTCAACCCAGGTATTTAGTACTTCAATCACTAGGTCTCTACAACCCAATGTGTCAACTCAGGTATTTAGTACTTCAATCACTAGGTCTCCACAACCCAGTGTGTCAACCCAGGTATTTCGTACTTCAATCACTAGGTCTCTACAACCCAGTGTGTCAACCCAGGTATTTAGTACTTCAATCACTAGGTCTCTACAACCCTAGGTGTCAACTCAGGTATTTAGAACTTCAATCACTAGATCTCTACAACCCAATGTGTCAACAGAAGTATTTAGTACTTCAATCACTAGGTCTCTACAACCCTAGGTGTCAACTCAGGTATTTAGTACTTCAATCACTAGGTCTCCACAACCCAGTGTGTCAACCCAGGTATTTAGTACTTCAATCACTAGGTCTCTACAACCCTAGGTGTCAACTCAGGTATTTAGAACTTCAATCACTAGATCTCTACAACCCAATGTGTCAACAGAAGTATTTAGTACTTCAATCACTAGGTCTCTACAACCCAATGTGTCAACTCAGGTATTTAGTACTTCAATCACTAGGTCTCCACAACCCAGTGTGTCAACTCAGGTATTTAGTACTTCAATCACTAGGTCTCTACAACCCTAGGTGTCAACCCAGGTATTTAGTACTTCAATCACTAGGTCTCCACAACCCTAGGTGTCAACCCAGGTATTTAGTACTTCAATCACTAGGTCTCTACAACCCAATATGTCAACCCAGGTATTTAGTACTTCAATCACTAGGTCTCTACAACCCAATATGTCAACCCAGGTATTTAGTACTTCAATCACTAGGTCTCTACAACCCTAGGTGTCAACTCAGGTATTTAGTACTTCAATCATTAGGTCTCCACAACCCTAGGTGTCAACTCAGGTATTTAGTACTTCAATCACTAGGTCTCTACAACCCAATGTGTCAACAGAAGTATTTAGTACTTCAATCACTAGGTCTCCACAACCCAGTGTGTCAACCCAGGTATTTTGTACTTCAATCACTAGGTCTCTACAACCCTAGGTGTCAACCCAGGTATTTAGTACTTTAATCACTAGGTCTCTACAACCCAATGTGTCAACAGAAGTATTTAGTACTTCAATCACTAGATCTCTACAACCCAATATGTCAACCCAGGTATTTAGTACTTCAATCACTAGATCTCTACAACCCAATGTGTCAACAGAATTATTTAGTACTTCAATCACTAGGTCTCTACAACCCTAGGTGTCAACTCAGGTATTTAGTACTTCAATCACTAGGTCTCTACAACCCTAGGTGTCAACTCAGGTATTTAGTACTTCAATCACTAGGTCTCTACAACCCAATGTGTCAACCCAGGTATTTAGTACTTCAATCACTAGGTCTCCACAACCCAGTGTGTCAACCCAGGTATTTAGTACTTCAATCACTAGGTCTCTACAACCCAATGTGTCAACCCAGGTATTTAGTACTTCAATCACTAGATCTCTACAACCCAATGTGTCAACAGAATTATTTAGTACTTCAATCACTAGGTCTCTACAACCCTAGGTGTCAACTCAGGTATTTAGTACTTCAATCACTAGGTCTCTACAACCCTAGGTGTCAACTCAGGTATTTAGTACTTCAATCACTAGGTCTCTACAACCCAATGTGTCAACCCAGGTATTTAGTACTTCAATCACTAGGTCTCTACAACCCAATGTGTCAACAGAAGTATTTAGTACTTCAATCACTAGGTCTCTACAACCCAATGTGTCAACTCAGGTATTTAGTACTTCAATCACTAGGTCTCTACAACCCTAGGTGTCAACTCAGGTATTTAGTACTTCAATCACTAGGTCTCTACAACCCTAGGTGTCAACCCAGGTATTTAGTACTTCAATCACTAGGTCTCTACAACCCAATATGTCAACCCAGGTATTTAGTACTTCAATCACTAGGTCTCTACAACCCTAGGTGTCAACAGAAGTATTTAGTACTTCAATCACTAGGTCTCTACAACCCAATATGTCAACCCAGGTATTTAGTACTTCAATCACTAGGTCTCTACAACCCAATGTGTCAACCCAGGTATTTAGAACTTCAATCACTAGGTCTCTACAACCCAATGTGTCAACTCAGGTATTTAGTACTTCAATCACTAGGTCTCTACAACCCTAGGTGTCAACAGAAGTATTTAGTACTTCAATCACTAGGTCTCTACAACCCAATATGTCAACCCAGGTATTTAGTACTTCAATCACTAGGTCTCTACAACCCAATATGTCAACCCAGGTATTTAGTACTTCAATCACTAGGTCTCTACAACCCAATGTGTCAACCCAGGTATTTAGTACTTCAATCACTAGGTCTCTACAACCCTAGGTGTCAACTCAGGTATTTAGAACTTCAATCACTAGGTCTCTACAACCCTAGGTGTCAACTCAGGTATTTAGTACTTCAATCACTAGGTCTCCACAACCCAGTGTGTCAACCCAGGTATTTAGTACTTCAATCACTAGGTCTCTACAACCCAATGTGTCAACAGAAGTATTTAGTACTTCAATCACTAGGTCTCCACAACCCAGTGTGTCAACCCAGGTATTTAGTACTTCAATCACTAGGTCTCTACAACCCAGTGTGTCAACCCAGGTATTTAGTACTTCAATCACTAGGTCTCTACAACCCAATATGTCAACCCAGGTATTTAGTACTTCAATCACTAGGTCTCTACAACCCAATGTGTCAACAGAAGTATTTAGTACTTCAATCACTAGGTCTCCACAACCCAGTGTGTCAACCCAGGTATTTAGTACTTCAATCACTAGGTCTCCACAACCCAGTGTGTCAACTCAGGTATTTTGTACTTCAATCACTAGGTCTCCACAACCCAGTGTGTCAACCCAGGTATTTAGTACTTCAATCACTAGGTCTCTACAACCCAATGTGTCAACCCAGGTATTTAGTACTTCAATCACTAGGTCTCCACAACCCAGTGTGTCAACCCAGGTATTTAGTACTTCAATCACTAGGTCTCTACAACCCAGTGTGTCAACCCAGGTATTTAGTACTTCAATCACTAGGTCTCTACAACCCAATATGTCAACCCAGGTATTTAGTACTTCAATCACTAGGTCTCTACAACCCAATGTGTCAACAGAAGTATTTAGTACTTCAATCACTAGGTCTCCACAACCCAGTGTGTCAACGCAGGTATTTAGTACTTCAATCACTAGGTCTCTACAACCCAATATGTCAACCCAGGTATTTAGTACTTCAATCACTAGGTCTCTACAACCCAATGTGTCAACCCAGGTATTTAGTACTTCAATCACTAGGTCTCCACAACCCAGTGTGTCAACCCAGGTATTTAGTACTTCAATCACTAGGTCTCTACAACCCAGTGTGTCAACCCAGGTATTTAGTACTTCAATCACTAGGTCTCTACAACCCTAGGTGTCAACTCAGGTATTTAGTACTTCAATCACTAGGTCTCTACAACCCAATGTGTCAACTCAGGTATTTAGTACTTCAATCACTAGGTCTCCACAACCCAGTGTGTCAACCCAGGTATTTAGTACTTCAATCACTAGGTCTCTACAACCCAATGTGTCAACCGAAGTTTTCAATACTTCAAATCACTAGTTTTCCACAACCCTATATTGACCAAGGGATTCAGTACTTCCTCAACCCTGTGTGTCAATCCAGGTATTAAACACTTCAACTACTAGGTCTCCCAAACCCTGTGTGTCTAACCAGGTATTCAGTGCTTCAATCTCTAGGGTTCCACAAACCCTTTCTGTCAAAAATGGTGTTCAGTACTTCAATCTCTAGGTTTCCACAACCCTTTGTGTCAACCTAGGTATTTCAATGCTTCAACCACTAGGTCTCCACAAACCTGTGTTTCAACCCAGGCAACCCTTGAAGGTCCTGGGATGGAATAGGCCTTCAGCAACACATGCTTGCCATAAAAGGCGACTATGCTTATCGTAAGAGGCTACTAACAGGATCGGGTGGTCAGGCACGCTGACTTGGTTGACACATGTCATCAGTTCCTGATTGCACAGATCGATGCTCATGTTGTTGATCACTGGATTGTCTGGTCCTGACTCGATTATTTACAGACCGCCGCCATATAGCTGGAAAATTGCGAAGTGTGGCGTAAAAATAAACTCACTCACTATCATGAAAACAGGGTAACAAATGCAAATATTAATTCACAATGCTCTATGTTTGACATACTGAGATGAAAATAAGAAACCCCTCATGCTATTGCTTTGGTTGAATAATTTTGTTGATTAAATTTTGTAAAGCAGTCAGGGTATACAGCACAACAATGTCCCTTATAAATGAATGTTTTGACAGTATGGGTAGACTGACCCAAGTTGAACAACTTCTTTGCTTTTTGGCATGTCTAACTTTTATACATGTTTATACTACAATCGTGTAACCTTGTTTCATGGATATAAGGGGAGTGCAGTGAAAATCATATTTCAGATGCATGGTTTCATGCCTAATATTCCACTTGTAAATGAAACGTTTGATTACTGAGGCCATTTGCAATTGTCACTCTTGTGTGTGCACAAAACGAGATGTCACCTTTGTTCATGAATTACCTTGTCGGTAACTGTTTATGACAGCCCATTACAGTAAGTATTGACACCTAGGAAAGCACACGATGAGATGTGAGAAGGTTCGTGCAAACGGTATATTTTTCACTTGACATTTTGTTAAAACAAAATTTGGTATTAGTATCATTAGTGACCTTATCTCAGGGTTGGACAAATAGATTGTGGTGTATTTATGTATAATGCAATGATTTAGAAATGTTTGCCAGTGAGGCATGGCACTGTATGCTCATTCAAAGTACCGCTTCTTGACATCATACAAGACTTGATTTATGATATAACATGATAATTACCATGTTCCAGAATCAAGGTTATTCCTGAATTTAGTTTTCTGTTCTGTATAACAAAGTTCAAGTAGAAAAAATTTTCCATATGCAAATTTGTAATTATCCCTGCAACACGTTTTGTGGAGGGTATTAAAATGGGCTCTGTGTGTCTGTCCTTGCACAATTATGTTTTATGGAACAGAATTTCAAAACTATTCACTGTTTCTTCACAAAACTTGGCACAAACATGGCACCGGTGCTTTTTGGTATTTTTGGAATTCTGAATAAAATATATACTATAGCCAAAAAGTATCAAAACACCCTAAAATTTGATAGTCATATATAATTATATAATTAAACATGGTGAGGTCATGTATACTCTGTGGCAAGTGTAACTTTGTGTGTGATTAATGGGCACTTCAACCGACACGTTAGAACATGCAGTGAAGCAACTCATTCAGTATTCGCTGAGTTTGAGTAAAATGAAAAAGTGTCAAAAACAGTGAAAAACAAGAGAGCTGAAACACACCAGCACTGGGTGGGATTCAGTCACCCATGCACAATAGGCTAGTGCATGTGGAAGAGATACAGTTTTCTTGAACCCACTGCCATAGCCAGAGCTTTCAAATTCAAGTGTCAGACATGTTAAGTAGTTAACAAAAAAATCATTATATCAACCACTGGTCCAGTCTAGAGTATTATAATTATCTTTGTGTGATATTACTGTGTTAAACATCAGACAAACAGATGTGACGTTGCCATTATTGCTGTTATATACTGGACAAAAATAGCTAGGGATATGGACAAAAATAGTTAGGGATAAATTTTGAAATTATGAATGATGATCTATCTATTCAGGCATAAAAATACCAGTATCCAGTATAACTTATTTTGTTCAGTATATGTCAGTTTTTTTCTGATCTTAATTTCAGGATTCACACAAACATTTATTATGCAAGATAGATATGAAACTCTTGGTGGAGTCTTCAGCGGTCTCAAAGATCGTGATATTGTGACACTCGGTCAGCAGTCAGCTACGGACAAAACATGCTTCCTGTATAGATCCCTTGACTGTCCTGGGGTGGTTGTGTGTCAGTGTAAAACTGATGTAGCACAGGAACAGTGTTTCTCCTGGGTGCAAGAGGTAGGAGGAGGATGATGATGATGATGATGATGATGATGATGATGATGATGAGTTTAGTTTCACATGACACTCAAGAGATATTCCACCTTTATGGCGCGGTTTTGTTACTGAGTCAGGACCAGACAATCCAGTGATTGATCTATGCAGTGGAGATCCAGATTGGCGAGTCTGACCACCTGATCCCATTAGTCCCCTTTTACAAAAGGCATGGGTTACTTAAAATCAATTCTATCTCAGACAATGATGATGATGTTGATGATGATGATGATGATGATGATGATGTATTGTAAGTTGATGATGGTGATGATTAATTGATTCTAATCTTCAGATAGTATTGATATTACAAAAACAGCTGGAGTTTTTTAGTGGTTTAATTTGAAATATGCATTAAAAAGCAATGGAAAGCGTGAAAGAGTATATGCATAGGAAGTGTCTTTAGTGTTTCATTATTTACTTCTGTGTTGGTATTCTCAGTTCTTGATATTACTTATTTGCAGTAGTCAAAGAATATATCTAACTCACACACTCATAGTTAGGGTTTTCTTTCCAGGTTCTAAGTAGTTTTGAGCTGTCCAGTTGTTATGTGGCTGTGCTGTGCTCTCAGATGACCAGCGAATATAAAAGTGACATTCCAATATCAGAACTCACAACCCCGTTTTTGCGAGGGTTGAAGACAGCACATTACCCAGCATCCCCTGCATGTGCAATCCTGGAGCAGCCGAGCATGCTGACGGGACTTCCAGCTCAAGGTGAGTTTGATAAATCCATTTGTCTGTCTCGTATTTGATTGGACGGTCGATGTAGAGATTTCATGCAAAAAGAAGTAGTTAACTCAACTTACGATATAACTCACCCATGGAAGATATAGCGATGTAATATATTTACAGCAATCTTACACGTGTGTAATACCACTAGATATATAACATGATGATCATAATGATGTCACAATGATAATAACTCTGTCACAATGATAATACCTCTGTCACAGTGATAATACCTGTCATAGTGATAATACCTCTCTCACAATGGCATTAGACGCTGCTTGACGTGACCCTAAACAGTAGCTGTTGTCTGATTGGTTAAGTCTGTCAGGCTGTCTCAAGTTTGATTGGACGGTCATAGGTCACTCAAAGGTTACCTGACATGACCTCCTACTAGGGTTTGTTAGACTCAGTAGAGGAGTGTAGTGAATAATACTGAGACTAAGTTTAATTAGACTGGTGCATGTTCCTGTGTGTTTGCCTCCCAGTGAATGTAAATGTATCATATGTATCATGTATCACAGTGATGAGCTACTGTGAGGTGCACAAGGTGAAGGCAGTTGTCTACATCAGCTATACTGACTCTATCTTCCTCGACCTGCCCACAATGAAGATGTTTAAACCTCTGCTTAAAGCTACACCTCTCAAGAACATTGTCAAGGTGAGTTGAGTATTTATCAGAGTAAATTTAAGGCAACATCTCTCAATAACACTGTCAAGCTGAGTTGAGCGCAATGTATTTGTCAAAGTGAATTTACGGTTGCACATCTCAAGAACATTGTCAAGGTGAGTTGAGTATTTGTCAAAGTAAATTTAAGGCTGCACCTCTCAGTGTCCCTCACCCACAATTGCAGAATGCTTGTCTGAACAAGAAGTATCCAGGGCCTCCTTTCACAAAGCACTAAGGTGATTGTAAATCATGAAGGTAACCATAGAGCAGTGTTAAAGAATGGGAGTTAATGTAAACCTTAGCAAAAGTTGCCCCCGCATCATCTTGGTCACAGTATTAGTTGGTGCCTTTTTCATTTGCACAATATCAGGATTGTGTTCCGTTATTGCATGCATGAGTTTTCTTGGAGGGTTTACAATAACAACTAAGCCCCGATTATCTATCAGCATATTGTGAGCGATAAGCAGCACTAGTAACATTGAACTACTGCTCAGTGTTATGCTTTCAACTACTAGATCACTCAGTTCTGGATCCTCTTGGGAGATAAACATCATGTGTTCGCCAATTTCTGGGTGTTATTGAGTATTTGAAGCACAGGCATCAGCCGGAGGTTTCAAATGAAATATTCCCGGGCTTCAAATACTCAATAAGACCCGGAAATTGGCCAACACATGTTTATCGACATTGTAAACAAAAAAGTAAACCAGAGGGTTTTACTGTCTGCACTCGTTTACTCTGAGTATGGGTATAGCAGTGAAGTGTCATCAGGTGGCCGTTTCAGCTTGTTTCTGTGGTAGCATCTAGAGCTGCTCATCAGTGACGTTATTCTGACTTTACGTCACTATGTGATTTGAATGACGTCACCACTGTTGATGACAACAACAAAACAATTGTTTGCAATGTTTCTACATGTCAATACACAGCGAATAGTCTTGCAGTTTCTGGGAATCAAATACCACTTGATCATGTTTTTCAACCAATCAGATTACAGAACACAGTGACTTTTGGTTTACAATTGTATATAAACAGTGTCAATCCCATATCTTTCAGAGCAATCCTCAAGGCGACAAGATGCTGTTGAAGATCGTTGACCAACATACAAGTCAAAACACTTTGTACTTGTAGTGATTTGCTTTGAGTATGACCCCTTTGTGGACACTTCTATTGAAGGCAAATAAGATGAAGACTGTGGACCTATTGGAGCTTTCCATGGAAAAACAATCAATGATTGCATCAGTTTTTGCATAGTCTTTGATATCTCTGCTGGCGAGAGGGTAGTTGAGCGGTCTGTCTTGTCACAGGAAGGGCATGAGTGTGAGACCATGTGGTACATGGGTAAAACCCATTCATGCTGTGCCAACATTATGACACTGCTGGAATAGTGCTGAAAAAAATGTTAAACTGGGAGGGAATAACCCAGAGTTATCCGCCTTGACTAAAAGCAGAGGGGTGGCACACTGGTTCAAGTGCTTGCCTTTCAAAACAAACTCCTGAGTTCAATTCCCATCGTGAAAACTTTCAAGCACTGGACTCTGCATATGACCTCCCTTTAATTTTGTGAATAAGTTTTGTAACATGAAGTTAGCAGGAGACATTGAGGATACTTCAAGTGTTCCCAGTATTCAGTGTGGATGTCTATCGCCCAATTACAGTCCTTTGTTTGTATAATCACTGAAAGCAGTATTCCAGCTGTGTGATGTTTGTCTGTTAATCATAAGCCCGGGCCAGACAAACCACTGACTGACATCATGAACCACAAACAGGAACCATCTATCAATGCACTGGTGGAAGGGGACTTATGTTTGCCCCAGAATGTCTATAAGTGATGATTACACAGATGCTATTGATAACCAATGAATTATACTACAGTCTGCTAACTGTAAAAGGGATGCCAATGAGTGCTCTGACCAACAAATGCAGAGATTACAAAACGATGGTGATCCCATATTGAACAGAGCATTGGGCGATCTTTCTCACAAAATATTACCAAATTTTGGACTGACCTTGAGATGGTACACATTTCTATTAGTGCATTAGCCAGCTGTTGAAATGTAGGTGATCCAAGAATGTGACATGATAGTCCATGATTACGATCCAGGCGTCTGTTTCTTTCAGCTGACGTCTGCTTCATTCAAATCAAGACATGATGTTGATTATAGTTGTGAAACTGACATGTTTATTTTGATAGATGACAAAGAATTCTGTACAGAGTGAGAGTTACCGACAATGCTGTACACAGTACAAACATGATACATGTATTGATGTAAATAAACAAGACATACACAACCTCGTGTGGTTTTGTGGATATCCATGATCACAAACAGTCCTGGTTGCCTGGAGGTAAAGAATGGTTTCAACCACGCATAATCATCAAAGAGTGCTATGGAACAGTATTCCACAGTTAATCCCCAAACTACAGAAATGAAGACATTTTCTTAGGTAATCAACCGAACTTGAAATTTTGATGAAATTGAATGAACAGAAAATACAAATGTCACACAGTTTGTGTCAGGATATATAAAATCTAAACTGAACACTGATTGATATTGGCACAACTGAGTGAGTGAGTTTAGTAGTTTTACTCCGCTGTAAGCAATATTTCAGCAATAAGACCGGATGACCAGAAATGGGCTTCAAACAACGTATCCATGTGGGGATTTGAACCTGGGCATTTGCCACGATTGTAAGAAAACTGCTGAGTGTCAGACTGCAGATTGCACAAAGTCCTAATAAGATGTATTGATACAGTTTTGTATTACAAGAAGAGGCACACAATATGATGCGTCGACCAACATCTCTAGTACAGTGATACATTAAATTACAAGTTTTATTCATGTAAAACCATGAAGAATGCCTGGGTTCAAAAGTTTTTTCAAAAGCCTCTTACCACAGGGCAAGTGATTTAAGAAAGATAACTCTACTTCATTATCATTGTGTAAACGAAAAGCTACATTTTAAGTGGACATGAAACCAAGTTTATTTGAAGTTTGAAACCATAAGCAGAAATTATCCAGTAGCCATTGGACAAGTAAGAAACCATTATCTGATTGCCCAAAATGAAAACTGAATTGCGTCGGGCGATGGGATTTTTTAACCCCTGCAATTTCAGAAACTGTTCAAGAACTAGCTTATGCACATTCTCCAGTACCTTGCGTCTGGCAGAATCTTAACTGTTCCTGTAACTTTATGTGTTCTCCCCTTTATCATCTCTGAGATTTAAAAAGAAATAATTCAAGGTTGTGATACACTACTGCAATGGGATGTGGATTTTAGTGCACCCATATTACTGGGACACATGCAACCTCATCTAAAATCTCATATCACATTTCATCTCAGCTGTTTAACAAAGTGGTACTAAGAGTATTATAAATTCTGACTCAGTGTAATGGAGTTGGAATCATCTTAGCACAAAATACATGTTCCATTAACACGCACCTGAAACTTAACTTCATGATTTCAGGGGCAGTGCGGTAGCCCAGTGGTTAAAGCTTTCCCTTGTCATGCCAATAAACATTAGTTTGATTCCCCTTGTGGGTACAAAATGTGAAGCCCATTCCTGGTGTCCCCTATCATGGAATATTGCTAAAAGCGGAGAAAAACATTGTCAATGTTGATTATTGGCATGGCCAATAATCTAGGCCACTAGTTTTCATTAGTCCCGCTGTCATGGATAACATACAAATGGTGGGTCTTGTAATGATCCCATCATTATGACTTTTCACCACAACACTTGGTGTCTTTGTGAACAACTGCCTCTGTGGTTAGTATGTCCGCCCAGAGAGCAGAAGGTTGCGGGTTCAACCTCCGGCCATGTCATACCAAAAAATATGGTACTTGTTGGTCCCTGGCGCTCGGCATTAATGGGTACAACAAGGACTGGTTTACTCAGAGTCAGTATAATGTGTCTGAGCTAGCACTACAGAACCAGCTAAAGTCTGGGCTAGTACAATCAGCCACACATACACCCACATGCACGTAGTGTGAGTGAAATATTCTTAGTGCGCGCTAAGTCCCATTTCGCCTCATCTCACCCCTCTTTGTGAACATGGGCCATTCCAACAGCAGATCCTGGAGCTATGAGCTGAAGTCTGTCAGTTATAATCAACTTAGTTCCTTTAGGAGTCAGTGAATGAGTGAGTTTAGTTTTACGCCACTTTTAGCAATATTCCACCAATATCACAGTAGGGGACACCAGAAACTGGCCTCACACCTGGGTCTTCAGGTGAATGTTGTAACCATGTGGCTACCCTACAACAATGGTTACAACATCATGTCTGTGGCTACTGCAGTAGCACTGACCTTGTACACTGATTTGGTTTGATGCGGAAGGTGAAATAAAATGAAGGGTAATAAAGTAATACATTTTAGAAGCAAATTATGCTAAATACAATGTTATCAGTTAGGGAGAAAGTCCTTTTTGATCTGTAATTCACAAAAACAATCTCACAATATAATTTTGACTTTTACCATCTCTCTTCAAGAAGCATTTCATTCAGTTTCACATGATGCACACGTCTTCCACATAAAACTGCAAATAGTATTGCAAGACTAATTCTCATTAGATGAAGAGTCTTCCAGTCCAATCCAATTCTATGAAGTGGCCCCAGAGAAATATTTAAACAGGTGCCTACTGATACTTAACATACAACACTCACACAAACTAGATTCTGAATTTTTAAAATAATTTCAGAGGGATCACTATTGCATGATAATAGATTTACTGGCAAACAAAGATAAGTTGGACTGTTGCAAAGAATGCATTTACAAGATGTAGGTGGTGCACTGCAGTGAGCAAACCCAATTGGTTTGTGAAAGGGAGAACAGATGAAGGCTAGTGCACATGACAATAAAATTGATTCCATGCATAGCAGCACACGCCTTGCTCATAAGACTCTCACATAATCAGTGTAGCAAGTCGGTGATATTTAACCTGGGCTCCTTAGCTCACAAAGGCAAGTGTCAGTGGGCAGCGCTAATACATGCTAAAAGGGGTCAGTTGTCAGGGCGATGCTCAACTTATCCTTGTTTGCCAGTTTTTGAAACCATTTAGCCTCCATTTCATTATTCAACTGGATCAAAAAGCCAGTATAACAGAAATGGATAGAAATAGTTGAAATTTGCTACCATTTACCATAGCTTCATCTTTAATGGATGGGGAACATACTAATGTGCCTTCCATAAAACAAATGAGGTTGACATTGCACATAGCTCACAAAAAAGAAACTGAAATTTGGATAGAGTCTCAGAAATCTGGATAGGGTATACTGTGATATGTAGTAAAAGTTAAGGTCTTTTACGCACAATGAGATCAAACAACACTGTTTTTATGATCACATGTCAATCTAAATGCCCAATTCATTTTGTTTTTGTTGATTAATTTAACATTTAGCCACAAAATCAAAGCAGGATGAAACAGTAACAACTACTTCTGACAAGAAAAAAGCAGAAAATGACACTTGTCCCTCTCACATATTCCATAGATTATTGACATTTTTACACCACGTCAAATGCAAGACACAAGAAGCTCCGCTCTCAAAACATGCTCCATTCACCAGGACTTGAAAATAATGGTATTTATACACATGATAAGTTTGATATAACTTCTCTAAGTGTTTTCAGAAATAACAAGTGAACATTTCAAAATGACTACACATAAGAATGTCCATATAATTCTAAACTTTGTAGAAATAGTGATAATATAGCTTTCACAAGGAAAGAAAACTCTTCCTCCTAAATCATAACACGGATAGTAATATAGCTAATGTTTTTAACAAATTATTAGAATGGAACAAGACATTACTTAGTCCAGTTATTAGAAATTATTTTTCACAAAGCAAGTTTCGGATGAACTCATTCTGCAGACAATATCTTTGATTATTATGTTTCAAATACCAAAATTTCAAGGCTAACAGAACACACAGTCTCCAGATATAGAGAGGATGAACACTGCTTTCACACTTCAACAGGAACGACAGTCTCTGATCAGTCAGATTTACTTTTGTCATCCAAGGCCTTTAACCTCTCCAGCAATGGAGGATGAGAGTAGTGCCACGTTGAGAACAGCCAGTCAGAAACAGGGAAACCAAGATTGTCCTTATTGAGCTTGACGAGGGCTGACTTGAGGGCTGTGGCCCGCTGTAGGGTTTTTGCGAACGCATCTGCCTGGAACTCAAATGTTCTGCTCAGCATTGTCATAAGGAACGATAAAATCTGGAACATAAAAAGTACATATTAATGTGTTGGTCAGATGGAAAGCAATTTCTCTTCGACATTGTTATCTTCCCTGTTTCCATGACAACATGGAAACAACAAAGCATGAAGTGTTATATTTACTATAGTATACATAAAAAGGATTTGTTAATATAATGTGTAAAAGTAACCTTTAAATACTATTTTTTGATGCCTTACATCCAACCACCTCACAAAACATAGGGATGGTGGGGGTAGCCTAGTGGTTAAAGTGTTTGCTTGTCATGCCAAAGACTCAAGTTTGATTCCCCACATGGGTAAACTGTAAACTGAAAACGTACCACTGAAACAGCTCTCCACTTTTTTACAATACCCAGCTCTGCCATTTTGTAACGTGGTGCAATTTTACCTTGACTATGCCAGGATTAGAATCCCAGGCTGGTGGATCATGATATTTTTGTGGATTTCACTGAACCGATAACTTGATTTAATCCGTTCTAATTAAGATTCAATATTCCAGCTGTTCAGTGTGATTTTGCCAGAGATAACATGACTAACACATTACAGACCTCTTTATAAAACTAGTGTATTACCTCATTATAAGGAGAGAAGATGAACTGGAAGATGATGAACAGTCCGATGAGCTTTGGTTGTGTGTTGAAGCCGAACGCTATAAACAGGTCCTTCCGGTTGATGAGCATGGCAAACACCATGAAACACAGGAACATGTTCACCTGTAACCATGGCAACCACAGACAGAGTGGCACTTTAGTAATGGGTCCATAACAAATTTAAACAATGTCTCTCATAGGATATTAAAGTGAGCGAGTGAGTTTAGTTTTACGCAGCACTGAGCAATGTTACAGTTATATGGTGGCGGTCTGTAAATAATCAAAGTCTGGACCAGACAATCCAGTCATCAACAGCAAGAGCATCGATCTGTGCAATTGGGAACCGATGACATGTGTCAACCAAGTCAGCGTGCCTGACCACCCGATCCTGTTAGTCGCCTCTTACAATAAGCATAGTCGCCTTTTATGGCAAGCATGGGTTACTGAAGGCCTGCTCTACCCCAGGACATATAGGATATTAAAACATGATAAGCACATTGATGTTGGGGTTCAAAATAACAATTTTAGTTTTTGTCTAACGTAATATCTCCTCATATTATTGGTCATACAAATTTATACTATGGATTAAACATGGTCAGCAATAGTGCACAAAGATAGTTCTCTGCATAGAAATCCGGAATGGAAACACCAATTAAAATAGTTGACAGTGAAATATGATCAGATACATTGCTATAACAAGACTACATGCTTTGTACAGCTGGGTGTGGAGTCATCCTGCCTCTTTGGTCATGTGGACAAGGCCGTGGTTCAAATTCCAAGTGGGACTAAGATATTTTATGGCCACTGCACTGGCAGCCAATGTGGGTCTGAGCATGTTCTTATGAAATTTGAGCAAGAGTAGCCTTGTTTGTGAACCAGGATGTGCCTTCTGTTGACAGGGGGAGATGTTACCTTTTCAGTTTGTTGCCAGGGTTAGTCTCTTTGGTCATGTGGGGGCGCCTATGCAGCAGCCATAATATTTCAGTGTATTTCTGGGATTTGAACCACAGACCTTCTGAGAAGGTAATGATGTCATCTATGGGATGACTCCACAATGGCTACACTAGGCATGATCAGTCCTGTAGTTCAAATTATATGCTTCAAATTATCCCTCTGACTAGACTTGAACACATGAAAGACTTACCTGTGATATGATAAGATTTTTCAGGTTATGGCTGAGTTTCCAGTGGCCAAGCTCATGAGACAGAACAGCTAATACTTCCTCATCATTACAGCCCTGCTTCCTCTTCTCCTTCTTCTCTGTCTCCTCATTCTTCTCCTCCTCTGCCGCTGATTCCTCCTTGGTCTGGCAAAACACAAGATATGTACATGTAAATACAAGGCATTATCAAGGAATACAGAGTTGATACAAGGTACTATCCAGATGTAGACAGTGTTAATACAAGGTTCTATCCAGATGTAGACAGTGTTAATACAAGGTACTATCCAGATAAAGACAGTGTTAATACAAGGTACTATCCAGATGAAGACAGTGTTAATACAAGGTACTATCCAGATGTAGACAGTGTTAATACAAGGTACTATCCAGATGTAGACAGTGTTAATACAAGGTACTATCCAGATGTAGACAATGTTAATACAAGGTACTATCCAGATGAAGACAGTGTTAATACAAGGTACTATCCAGATGTAGACAGTGTTAATACAAGGTACTATCCAGATGTAGACAGTGTTAATACAAGGTACTATCCAGATGAGGACAGTGTTAATATAAGGTACTATCCAGATGTAGACAATGTTAATACAAGGTACTATCTAGATGTACACAGTTTAAATACAAGATACTATCTAGATGTACACAGTGTAAATACAAGGTACTAACTAAATGTACAGTGTAAATACAATGTGTTATCAAGATGTACATAGTCTAAATACAAAGTACTGTCAAGATAAGGTACTTTCCAGATGTAGACAGTGTAAATACAAGGTACCATATAGATGTAGACAGCATTAATACAAGGTACTATCCAGATGTACACAGTTTAAACACAAGATACTATCTGGATGTGAACAGTCTCCTGATATAATAGTGTAAAGACCTCATATGTACATAGTGCAAAAACAAGGTATACAAAACACTGCTGAAACAATCTCTCACCTCGGCATCCCCTGCAGCTGAATCTTCTTCCTTTTTCCTTTCTTCCTCCTGTCTCTTCTCTTCTTCTTTCCTTCTCTCTTCCTCAGACTTGTAACCTTCTAGGAGGGTGTCGAACAATACGATACGCTTGTTCTTGAAGAACCCGTAAAAGTAGGCATTACTGTGAGAGGAACGCTTGGAGCCTGCAGAATTACAGGATGGTTCATCATAAAATTTTAATCTTTAATTATTTACTTAATATGTAAAACTGGCATTTGTATTATAATTTTCTTTGGTATGTCATTCTTATGTATTTCCCAGGGTTCTGGGTAATTTTAAGCCAATGTGAAAGCAGTTACCATGAAATATTTCTGCATAAACAATTAACGTCCTCATTTCAATCAATACTAAACAAAAATAAAAACATTACACTCGTTTCAAAGTCAATAATTGGAACAGTTTGGAAAATGGGTTTGAAATAACAATTGTATTCGATTCTCTTGTCATTAAAGATGCCATAGCATACAGATCATGTTTGTCATGGAATCGGTTCCACCGGCAATGCGACTATTATGTCCATGATCAAAAACTGTGAGTCACAACTGAGTAAGTCATGTCAATATCAGGTGTGTCCTCCATGGGAGTTCACAACTGGGATACAGCGTCTCCTCATGGATTGGATGATGCGTCTAAACACAGCTTGGGGAATGCGCCACCATATTTGTACCAACATGGCACCAAGCTCCTGCAAGTTCTGTGGAGGATTCCTTACTTGACGGAGCTGCCTGTCTAACACATCCCACACATGCTCTATGGGGTTGAGGTCGGGAGATCTTGAGGGCCACTCCATGGTATTGACACCAGCGTTCCTGAGGAAATTCGTTTTCAAATTGGCTGTATGAGGTCTGGTGTTATCCTGTTGGAAAGTCAGACCTGGGCCATGAGCTGCCATGAATGGCAAAAAGCTCTGGAACGAGCACCTGATCCCTGTATGCTACCTCATTAAGGTTTCCCTGGATGACAATGAGTCTGGATCGAGCATGACCGTTGATAGCACCCCAAACCATAACGCTACCGGCCCCAAATCGATCCATCTCCTGTACGCAACACTGCGTTCTCCTCGTCTTCTCCAAACTCTAACCGTTCCATCAGCAATGGTTAATGTGAACCTTGATTCATCACTAAACACAACCCTATTCCAATCTTGCTGGGTTCATCTCAGGTGCCGTCATGCCCAGAGAAGATGTTGGTGTCGATGGAAACAGGTTAGAATTGGTCCATGATATGGTCACTGTGCATGACAACGAGCAGAGCGCAGGCGACTTTGAATGGTTTGGGCTGTCACTCGACCTCCAGTCTAAGTAAACTTATCCTCAGTACTTTTTGTTACACGCCACTACTGAGTCTAACAAAACCTTATGGGACGTCGCGTCAGGTAACCTTTGAGATTGACCAATCAGAAAACAGCTTACCAAATCGCGAAAGTGCACATTCGCACATAACTTTTGAACATGTATCTTGAAAAGGTTCGTACCCAAACAATTCTGAATGCTATTTAGTGTACGCTCGCTTCCGGGTGATGCACACGGCGTACGTACAACCATGACAACGGTGAGTAAACAGTCGTTGAAAACAGTGGTTTTGGCAATATTCAAGGATGTTATCTTGCGGAAATACTAGCTAATGGTAACCATGTCAAAAGAAACCCAAAAGCGTATACATGTATACTGCAAAATAACTTTGGTCATTGGTCAATCAAAGGGTTATCTGACACGACCTTCTAGGTTTCGTTAGACTCAGTGGTGGAGTGTAACGAAATACACTGAGACTAAGTTTGCTAGACCTCCAAACAATACATTCCCAGTGGATGTGGCAGTGACAAACCGATTACACAAATGACGTCAGTGCTACTGCATGTGACGTCCCACGTGGTCGACTAGGACAGGGGCGGTCAGCTGTGGTGCCAGTTTGAAGGACACGTGTCTGGAGATTATGGATGGTCTGTTGACTGCATCCCATAACCCTCGCAACATCAGTGACAGACATTCCCGTATTCAGCATGCCAATGGCACGCTCACGTTAAATGTTTGACAGTCGTGGCATTGCAAATTAATGAATAATTAACTGTAAAACCATGTTTTTCTGAGATGACACTCTACTCTGCTACCGTGAGATCAACTGCATGTGTATCAATAGGTCACGTGACTTGTGGCACATGGAAACGTGATTTTAGCGTGCAGTGCTCTAGTACGTGCTACATAGGCCCAACCAGTAGAATGAATGTGTGACGTAATGCCCTTGACAATGCATTTAACCAAAATCACAACAAGAACTCTTTCAAGAAAAGTTTCAAAACACTATTTGAAAAATAATGAGTGTCAAGTTTTTATTTTTGCTGAGTTTATATGCCCTGCCTTCAGAGATATACTTTCAACAACATACAGATATATCTCACATCATGGTGATGTACCAATATTGCATCTATATGGCATCGATCTGTAAATAATCAAGTCTGGAGCAGACAGTCCAGTGATCAACAGTATAAGCATAAAATCCATGCAGTTGACGTGTCAACAAGTTGGTGAGTCTGACCACACGATCCCATTAGTTGCCTCTTATGACAAGTATGGGTTACTGAAGACCATTCTAACCTTAATGTTCAAGAGACACACCTTCAACTACATACAGCTTCTTGAGAGGAAAAGAGATACTGTCGGCCAATTTTTCAATCTGATTCCGTAGTGGTCCATCGGGAAGGGGAGTAAACTTATCAAACAGTGGCGCAATATAATCAGCATAGATTGTGATAAGTACCTGAAAGACAACATTCAAAACCATTAGACCACCCCTCAACATGGTGAAGACATTTTCACACATCACCAAGGTGATGAAGCGAATATGTCAACTTTGAGACAACTCCAAGACCTGCTCTACAGCATGGCTCCAATTCTCCCATCTAGAACAAAACTCTTTTTTCACATTTTCTATCAGCATGGACCAATCTGCCACAATACCTTGGCATTGCGTCACAATCTCAATCTCTGAATTTATCATCAGCTTGAAATGAATAAGTACTCACAATGATTTTCATGAAAACACTATACGATGGTGTTGGCATATTCACGGTCTTGTTTATGCATGTATTAAAGAGGATTTTGATTTGTGATATATGAATGCGTCCATGAGCTCCACACGTTATGTAAGTGAGTGAGTTGACACAAATAAATATGATAGGTACGTGACTTAAATTGCGTGACAGGTCGCTTCAGTTTTCATTTTTTGTGGGAGGTGTACATTATTGGAGGGGAATCCCGCAGCCTGGATGCGACTCTGCATATGTCAGTATACCTTACGGAAAGGTAACTGCAATATGCTTTTCTTGTTCTGATAAAATGGTTATGTGACATGACAAGATATGATATGTTTCATTTTTTCAGAGCGTTCAACCAAATCTACAAAGTACAAGCAGATTCATTCGTAGAAAGACATTTCTGTGCACATTTCACTGATGAATGGTGTAAACACAGAAATGACTTTCCTCTTAGATTAGTTTTTCTCCCGTTTCCCTGACTAAGTAATGATTGTAAAGAGATACAGGATCAGCTCGTACTATCAGAGAAAATCAGACGAACATCTTAATTCCCAGTATATATCAGCTTTTTATTGTGACTCAATGCACACCCTTTTTCTGTATGCACAGATCTACATTTGACCGTGTAACATCACATGAACAAGCGTTTCATTAAGGGAAGGGAGGTAACTCATGACATTCCAAGTTGTATTGGTTTGTTTGATGTTTAAAGCCACACTCACAGTGACAAAGCAATATTCCAGCTATATGATGGCAGTTTGTAAATAATCGAATCTGGACCAGACAATCCAGTGATCAACAGTATGAGCATTGATCAGCACAGTCGGGAACAGATGACATGTGTCAAGCAAGCCCGCCACTCTGACCACCTAATCCGTTAGTTGTCTCTTACGACAAGCCTCTTACTGAAGGGCAATATTCTAACCCAGACCTTCATGGGCCTTATACTGTTTAGGATAATATCATTCTGACACAGATGACAGCAGTTATTAACAAAAGGAAACTGTAACTATGATACAGAATTAAAATCATTCTAGATATGACTAACTTACCAGTGAGACAATGAGTGTGAAGAGCCAGGCATAGATGAAGAAGTAGTCTCCGCCAGCCTTGATGATGTAGACAAGTGAGGCAGTGATGGGCAGTGTGATCAACTGCATCACCACAAACTTCTTGGCCTGATCTTTGAAGAAGAAACCTAGAGTCTGGAACATAAGAGAACAGGGTTGCAGAAGATCAATTCTAACCCGCATTTTCACAACTTGGTAACTCTCTTGAGATCCACAAGTATAACTGAGGGGAAATACATTCAGCAAATTAAAATTGTGAAATGAGATTTGCTCACTGACATCTTACGAACAAAACAAAATTCTGTACAACGACATGAAAATTTATTGCCTAAGCCAGAATTTAGAAAGAGGCCACCAGGGGAGATGCACGGCATGTGGATAATATACATTTCGGACACAGTCTGCAGTGCTGGGGTTCGCTGATGGAAAGTCAATTTACCTGTTTGTTAAAGCCATGTTTTTCTTCAACAACAAATGTGCTGTACAAACTCCATGGAAGAGAGGTGAACGTTGAGTACAGCATCCAAATGATGGTGAACACCACTGACTGTAGGATCTGAAATTCACAGGATGGCAAACAGACTGTCGGATCTGTTTTATGGAATACACAAGATAGTGAACAGACTACAGGAGCTGTTTTATGGAATGCACAAGATAGTGGACAGACTGTCGGATCTGTTTTATGGAATACACAGGATAGTGAACAGACTGTAGGATCTGTTTTATGGAATACACAGGATAGTGAACAGACTACAGGATCTGTTTTATGGAATACACAAGATAGTAGACAGACTGTAGGATCTGTTTTATGGAATACACAGGATAGTGAACAGACTACAGGAGCTGTTTTATGGAATGCACAAGATAGTGGACAGACTGTCGGATCTGTTTTATGGAATACACAGGATAGTGAACAGACAGTAGGATCTGTTTTATGGAATACACAGGATAGTGAACAGACTACAGGATCTGTTTTATGGAATACACAAGATAGTAGACAGACTGTAGGATCTGTTTTATGGAATATACAGGATAGTGAACAGACTACAGGATCTGTTTTATGGAATACGCAAGATAGTGCACAGACTGTAGGATCTGTTTTATGGAACACACAGGATAGTGAATAGACTACAGGATCTGTTTTATGGAATACACAGGATAGTGGACAGACTGTAGGATCTGTTTTATGGAATACACAGGATAGTGCACAGACTGTAGGATCTGTCTTATGGAATATACAGGATAGTGAACAGACTACAGGATCTGTTTTATGGAATACGCAAGATAGTGCACAGACTGTAGGATCTGTTTTATGGAACACACAGGATAGTGAATAGACTACAGGATCTGTTTTATGGAATACACAGGATAGTGGACAGACTGTAGGATCTGTTTTATGGAATACACAGGATAGTGCACAGACTGTAGGATCTGTCTTATGGAATACACAAGATAGTGCACAGACGCACAGACTGTAGGATCTGTTTTATGGAATACCTAGAATAGGGGACAGGCAGAAGGATTTGTTTTATGGAATACATGGGACAGTGGACAGACTGTAGGATCTGTTTTGTAGAATACACAGGATAGTGGACACACTGTACATGATCTGTATTATGGAATACACATGATGGTGAACACATTGTAGGATCTGTATTATGGAATACACAGGATGGTGAACACCACTGACTGCAGAGTGTGAAATACACACAATGCTGAAAAGAGTGTAGAATCTGTACTGGAGAAAACTCAAGATGATTTGACTTATCTGAAACGTGTCAGCAGATCATCCTACCTCGTAGTCTGGTCCATATCCATGTCTGGCAATCATTCCTCCTGCCACTGACCACACGAAGGGCATCCCCCCAAACACAAGGATCAACTACAAAAGAGACACCCTAGTATCATTCCTCCTGCCACTGACCACACGAAGGGCATCCCCCCAAACACAAGGATCAACTACAAAAGAGACACCCAAGTATCAACATAAGTCTAATATCCACTTTTAAAGGGAAGAAGTGGCTTTGTGGTTAAAGCTATTGCCTGTGAACAAGTTGAGTTCAGTTATCCTTGTGGGTTACAAGGTACAATATACAGTATCACATCGTGTCTCGGGAAATACAGGGTTTTATCAGTCCCTTGTAAGGTTGTATTCCCCGAGCTGGCGCTTGGGGTATACAACCTTACGAGGGACTGATAAAACCCCTTTTCCTGAGACAGGATGTGATAACGCATTTATCTAGCTGAATGCTTTCACTAAATCAAAACAAAACAACACGCATCGAATCGACTTGCTGCCATGTTGACACCAGCTGATCGTATGACCTCAATGCACCGCACGTTACTAAAGGCTTGTCGATGCACGCTTTTCTCACTTCGCGTCATCACCGAGGTGAAGCGGGCTGATATGACTTCGTAGCGGGAGTACACGACTTTTATACTACCGCTCGTGGATCGTGATGGATGTACATGGTATTTTATCAGAGTCAAACTCGACATTCTTACATGAGGCTAGATAATGTGCAATATCCATTTATTGTGTTTCAGATGGTGGATTGTTGCCAAAAATGTATTCACATTCACTCACTACTTTGAAAAAAGTGGTACAAGTACCTCTTTGCATATAATAAGTTATATCGTAAAAATCTGAGTTGAAAAATGTCAAAGATATCTTTTTATCAACACACTTTTCATCATGTTTACAACATGACATGACGTTTGAGCAGCTTGAATCTGGACACTGTGACGTACACAACAACTAAGGACTCTACACTTACCGTTGATTCAATCTGGGAATACAAGTCATGATAGAAGCTGAAGTTACTCTTGTCCAGCTGATACAACCGAGCTTTCTCAAATGTCTCAACATCAAGTACATTCTCAAGGGCACTTGGCACCTTCTTTGCTGTTTTGTACACATTTCTCTGAAAATAGAATGTTGTTTCTGGGGATGCAATAAATCCATGATGAGGGAAATATCACACATATAACAAATGAATATTATTATTATTTAACAAATAGAACAAAAGTTGTTACATAATTCAATATATTCAGTGAAACGATAACAAATTATATTTTTGACACATTTTATCAAGCTGACTGTGTTAATTCATCATTACAATGACAACATACTGGTCACAATAGTGCGACTGTTATCCACTCTGGTGTGGTTATATTCCATTTGGAATATCTTGTTTTGATTAAATAACAATCAAATTCAAGTAAAACACTTCATTACAAAACAAGAACCATGGACATATGACTTTACTATTCATGAAAAAGTAACTGATTTCATGAAGGACTCTGTTCCATTCATTGATTACACAAGTTTATCATACAGCCCTACTTCTCCTTGGATTGAATCCTTGCACTAACTAGACCACAAAGGATATTAACATCCTATGATTTGGTTTGCTTATTGTTAACGTGGCACTCAGCAATATTCAAGTTGAATCACAGCTGGCTGTAAATAAAGAGTTTGAATTAGACTATACCATCGAAGTCTAGGTCCCTGTTCAGGAAAATAATAATTTTGAGCTTGGTATTCGCCCACCCCTATCCCCTACCCCAAAACAACACATCCTGCTTTGATGCTTTGAATCGTTTGATTTGAGATCAGGCTTAGACTCGTAACATAATGTGGAAGATATTTAACTTCTAGGGGATTACATCAGAAAATCACTACCGCATGGAAAGTTATTTACAAAAATGAAGCATGTTCAGTTTCAAGAACTATCGAGTCATGTTATGAAAGTTTAATAACCTGACTCGAGAATTCTTGACATTGAGCAAACGGGGAAACCCGGAAATAACTAACCAACACTTAATCAACCTACAATTTTGCGATCATGTGAACAGATGACACATTCCATGTTGAATACTTGTCAAACCTAATTTACGTTTGAAGAGGGTTTTCTTCGAGATAAAGATGATAATGATCAGGCTGATAAAGGTTTTCAAACCTTTGTATAGACGCGCGTTTGGGTATCCAATATGGGGGTTCACCCGGCATGTCTACCGGTTTCGCCCTGCGAACCGAATTCGTACATAAACTACTGAGTGGAAACTGCATTTTACCTGGCGAGATGAAAGATATGTTTCCCAGAGGTAAACAAACCACAGGAAACAAACAACCGATTGAAATATGAGTGACTCGTCCATGTCTGCGATTAATCAAAAGATAGTGCAACAGTAATGAGAGTTGTCTGCCCCAAAGGTAGACAATCTGTAAACCAAAGTTCTTTGGAATACCACTAAATATGTCTTGTATTACGCTGTGCTCGTCAGTTCGCGCATACGAACACAAATCTTGATATAAATCTCACCTTTGATGTAAATAAACTAAGTTATTACACCAGAATTAAAAAGTACATGATCGTGATGTGGACGGTTGCTCACTATATTAATCACTGGATTGCAGGGTCAAATTAATTATCGGGTGCCCCAAACTAATAGCGGCGTTAAACAATATTCATAACATGTATGTAAATTACCATGAGTGATGATTTATCGCAATAATCGTCGCTGTCACACAGTTGTTTTCGTAAGTTTGGATCAATCTGGCTTTTTAGTTCAACATTCTCAGACACCCGAATAACTAGCCACTGTTTTCTGTTACAGATTATTGAAATCATAAACAAAGAATTTTTTAAGACTACTTTTTGCATAGCTTACACACCTTTACTAGAACACGGGTTTTAACCGAACCAAACACTAACGGTTTTTAAAATGTGTAAGTTAAAAATTCAATCGTGAAAACGCTCGTCTGTAATGTCTATAATGAGACCGCATGTATCATATATGCTTCGTTGTGGGGCAGGACTGAAGTCCTAGAAACTCTCAGGTGTCAAGCTGCCAAACATGGTCACTCTCTCTCCGTTGCTTAATTAAGTTCAGCGATTTGTGACCTGAACTCTCTGCACTTGACTACACGCCAATACTAAGTATAAGGAAATGATATGAAACGAATGGCATCACCCATAAGTGTGTAGCTGGTGCAACAGTTCACAGAACCTCCTGTGTGTGTCTGGATTCAGAACCATCAGGTATGGCCTTTGTATTCTACGCAGCCACGAAATGGACCAATCTCCGCCAGTCTTAGAACTGCACAAACCTTTTCACCATTCAAATAATATCTGAAAACCTTTTTTGTTCCCAGCAGCACACTCACAAGGCTAGCCCAACTCCCGATGTGAATGGCATACTGTTTAGAGCAGCGTCACTCAATCATAATCCTTTCGATTAAAACTACTCATGGCGTTGATTTGTATACATTGTTTTATCACAGAAACAGCAGAAAACATGACTAATTTGGATTTCAGGAACCGCTTCCATAATAAAACCATTCACGATTGCCAAGTAGGGCTATACAAGACATTTGTCTTTGAACAAAATGGATTAATGGACATATATAATACAGAGACCTTTGGACAGGGACATATAATAATGAAAACTAAACTAACATAAATTATCAAACACTCTCTCTTACCAAACCGAACCCGCCCATTTCCCTTAACCTCAGTCTTTTAGAAACGTCTCTTCTATATGTAGAAATATACCTAAGCAGAATCTCCATAGCGACGCCGGAAGTTCCTATTCCATACGCCATGACGGATGTCACCATGCAAGTGACGTCATAGACAGAGACTCGCCAAGAAGTCGCCCTTACATAGTTTTGTCTCGTGGTGTAAACGCACAGAATGTCTACTCTGGCTTCAGCCGCTTCAGCATTTGCTGCACAGACATTAAACAAGTAGGTGAATGTGTGAGTGAGCTGGGTGTTACGCCGCTTTTTAGCAATATTTCAGTAATAACACGGCGGGGGCCCAGATATGGCCTTCACACATTACAGCCATTTAGGGAATCAAACCCGGACCATCGCGCGACGAGTGAACGCTTTAACCATTTGAAAACCCCGAACATGTAGGCATAGGTTTCTTAACTGCATCGGAAATCTGAAATAGTTAAGGATTGTTCTTCGTTGTTCTGTACTTTATGGTTGGTTTTGACAAATTACTGTACCAGAAAGGACAACATTTTTGTTGCCTACCAGAAACGATTTTATGAGTCAGATCATATCATAGCGACACAGACAAAGAGTTGTCAGTGAATAACCCTGAAGTTTCTTACGTAAAACGTTTCTGTCTCCGTTCAGTAGACCAAAACATTTGTACACGTGTTTACAATTATTATGTAAATTAATATTAAACTAGAATATGCCTTCAATCCGGTGGTGCCTACAAATTATGTTTTCTCAATTTTGCACCAACGTCGATGTATTCTACATCAATTTCACTTTGGAAGCGCCAGCTATTGTACTGTAAATTTCGCAATATTGTGCAAAATGCAAGATAACCCTCCTCTTCCACCATCGCCCCTCCCAACCAACTTCATCCCCCTAACACACACACACACACGCACGCACGCACAAACACACAAACACACATACACACAAAACACACAAACACACACACACATGCGCTGAAAGCCGACAGATGACAGTGTAACGGTCATACGAAGAGTTTTGTAAATGACTGCCGCTGAAACTATTAGATACTCCACAGTAAAGTTTCAGCTTCCTAGTAATTGTTGTGGACAACTGGACAGACGACACATTTTACAAACAAAACTATTTAAGATTCTGTTTCTGTTACAGATTTTCAAGTCACCATTACGGGTCTGCCATCAGTGCAACGTTGAAAGGTTTGGATAACGCGAAAGGATTTGGTAGTCTTTAATATCAGTATGGAATTTGTTAAGCTTAGGCATTTTCAACAGCGCTTGACTCATAAGTAAACAAGAGCAACATAAAGAAAAAAACCACATACACACAAACAAACAAACAGACAAAGAAACAAATAGGGACAAAAAAACCCCCCAAAAAACCAAACCCAAACAAACTGTCAACCCTTGTTAACTCATTCTCAGTATTGTTGATTTCATGACCTCTGCCAACCCCCTCTTGGTACCCATGAGTCGGTGTCTGTTGAGACAGGCTGGTACTCTCACCACAAAAGAACTCTTGCTTGATAATGTTTGAAGATTCACTTTGTGAGACTATCTCTGTATCCGTTGGTAACAGCTGATTCGATTATGTTTCTGTGATTTTTTTCAGACTTAGGATCAAAGTTTCATGATAACTCTAAACTTATCGGCGGCAGCTTGCTTGTGGGAGCAGGTAAGGTTAGGCCACTCAGCACCATTCGCCGCTTTCCGTAACTTACAAGAACAATCGTCATTATTCCGCAATAGCGACACGTGACCATCTCTTTGCCATTTATGCGATTGGGTTCCCTCTTAGAGCAAACGTGCAAAGCTAGAAGCATTGTCAACTTGTACAACTTTATTCTGAAGATTATTATTTTCCCTGTGAGAAAAACGACGTATATAAATATTACATACATCCTTTTAGGACGGACTCCGTTTCGGAAACATGTCGCGGAGTTGAATGCCATTGGAAAGTACAGTTTATTGACACGTTAGCATTTGAAAAAAACATTCTAATACAACAAACTGTTGAATATTAACACCACTTCACGTTTTAATTAAGTAAAGGAACATGTTCTAATGAAGTTTATTTTGTCTGTCCAACTTTCAGCAACTACTGCCGGTGCCTATTTTTTGTGGAGGAAGGTCATGCAGCCATACGCCATTCCTGCTTGGCAAAGATGGAGGGATGGGCCACGTGACAGCGTTTCCGGTGGCTATATTCCGGTAGGCGTCGGCTCGGAGTCATCAGATGATGGCGTTGATGACGTTGCAGCAGACGACGTGGATTACGATGGTGATGATGAATATGAGGAGTTGGCAACGGAACGAGGAAATGGATGCATCATATTATGAAGAGATATTCAAGTCATTCTTGTGCCAAAGTGGTTCATACCTGTGGGTGACTGACAGTCCAAAATGGTTCATGCATGTGGGTAACACACAGTCCAAAGTGGTTCATACCTGTGGGTGACTGACAGTCCAAAGTGGTTCATGCATGTGGGTAACACACAGTCCAAATTCTTTCATATGTGGAAGTAATTCACGGGAAACAGTAGATCAGGGCCCAGAAAGCGGCGTGTGCATGGAGGTAGTTCTTGTAGATAAGTGGTCCACGTGTTGAATCGATACTTCACGTGGTTCAAGTGATGCTTGTAGAAACTGATTCTCAGGTGCAAGCAATGTCTGTGGAAATGTGATTTTGTGAACAGGAGCTGCCAGTGGAATAGTGATTGACGTGGGCAAGAGATGCTTGTGGAAATGTGAATTTTATGGGCATGCGATGTCTGTGGAATAGTGATTCATGGTAGCAGTCGATGCCTGTGGAATAGTGATTCATGCAGCAATCGATGCCTCTGAAATAATGATTCGTGGCAGCAATCGATACCTGTGGAATAGTGATTCATGGTGGCAGTCAATGCCTGTGGAAAGTGATTCTAATGTGCCAACGATGCCTTTGGGAAAGTAAATAGGACAGGAGAGTGATGCCTTTGGAAACAGATTCTTATGGGCAAGTGATTCGGGACTATAGAGCATGTGCTACTTGCGGAAAGTACGTCTTATTGGCAAGTGATTAATATGGAAAGCGATTCTAATGGGCGAGTGCAGTCTGTGGAAAGTGATTCGTAGGAACAACTGATGCATATGGGAAATTGGATCTAATGTAAAACTGATGTCTATGGAAACTGATTCCAGTTGCCATGTCATGCCAGCAGAACAGTGATTTGTGCTGGAAACTGAACCAATTTCTCTTCGAGGGAGATATATTACTTCCCGAGTCATAACATGTTGGAACTCAGTATGAGACACAAAGGGAAGAAATACTGGGAAAAATCATTTGCTGATACGTTAGTTTTATGCATTTTTTAAAAAAAATAAAAAATAAAAAAATAAAAGCCTACCAAACATCACCATGTCGTGTTGATTGATTCTGCGATGTGATGATATGGCCTACCTACCTCCCTACCTACCTACCTACCCACCTACCCACCTACCCACCTACCCATCTACCCACTTACCACCTACCCACCCACCCAGTTGTGGTCATACGCTTCATGACCCGATGCCCATTTCTGTGACAGAAGACACGTTGGCATTTCTCAGCTGCTTGGCTCCTCTACATCGTCTGCCTCAGCTAACAGAAACATAGTGGGTTGTGTTTTTTTATACCAGCTATTTGACTGTTGCCTTGTATTAATCTGGACCAAACAATCAAGTGATTAAAATAATTGATTATTTCTGAACGACACACTCAGTAATATATTTGCTAAATGGCGTCGTTCTGTGAGTCTGGACAAGACAACCCAGGGGTCAACATTATGAGCATCGATCTACGCAATTGGGAGACGATGACCTGACCTGACCCGAACTGGATTTGTATTTGAATGTGAATTTGTAAAGGGCACGCACGCACGCACGCACGCACGCACGCACGCCATCCCCCGACCCGATCCCCCGCCAAATATCACAGACAAGAAAGAACCCCTATCTCAAGAGAATATAAATAAATACGAAAAGGAAACAAAACATTCTTGACATCCGGGGCCTACTGTAGTAGGCTTTGTTAGATATATGAGTTATAACCGCCTTAGCGCTAAGATCGTATTGTGCATGGGTGCCAAGAGGTTAAAGCCAGTCTCATTCACTCACCATTTATTTGATATTGTTCACGGCAAATCCTATAATCCTGATATCAGAAAGATCAAGCTACAAAACAAGGTCATGGAGAAAGGCCTACATTTGCTATATTACCCAGAGGCCTCTCTCCTGAAAAAAATACATTGAAAGGAACAACCAGGTGTGGATGGAGACGGCACAGCACGGGTAAATGAATCAGTAACTTTGTCGGCACTAGCACGTGCTGTAGGTGCTCCTAGCTCCTGACCACAGTTTCAAAAAAATTTTGGTGACATACAAATTCTACAGAAAATCTCCGAGTTGGTCTGATATGTTGATTATGATAAGCGTCTCTTGAGTATTATATGTTTATTGGTTGTTTTTTTTATTTCAATTCGTCCGTTTGCTTTTGAGTCAACGGACTACAGCCATTTGTACGATCTCCCGTCACGCCGAAGTTTCGGGCTGATTTTATGCCTATGAAAAGCTGATGTTCCAACCTGTGGAATGTCTTGGAATGTAATGAGCATTGCTGGAAGTATTCACTCATTCACGAGTGATAAAGGTTATCTGGACTAGATTTCAGGATTATACGATAATCGATTACCAAGTAGGACTATATTATGTGATCTCTTGTAATAAAACAAAATAGTGTGTATGTAATACAAAGGCTTTTGAAGAGGTACACATTATAACTAAAACCAATATTTTTATTTTATAAAGAATCATTAAGACATTTATTAAACATTCCCCACCACCAAACCCAACTCCGCCCCAATCTTTCAGAAACATCACTGCTATATATAGAAATATACTCAATCAGCATCTCCATAGCGACGCCGGAAGTTCCGCTTCCATACGCCATGACGGACGTCACCGCACAAGTGACGTCACAGACAGACTCGCCAAGAAGTCGCCCGTCCACAGTTGTGTCTCGTGATGACAATGTTCGCGTTGGCTTCAACCGCTTCAGCATTAGCTGCACAGAGCTGGAACAGGTAGGTGAATGTGTGAATTGGGTTTTACACCCGGTTTAGCAATACTGCAGCAATATCACTGCGGGGGACCCAGAAATGGGCTTCACACATTGTACCCATTTGGGGAATAGAACCTGGGCCTGCGACGTGACGAATGAACGCTCTACCCACTTGGCTATGAGGTATATATCAATATACATGAAGTTTCAATGGATAATCCTGAAGTTTTTTACCCACAAGATTTCAGATTTCGAAGACCGATAGTTTAGTTAATAGTTTATAAATATGTAAGTTGATCTAAAACAAGCCTAGAGTGCGGTGGAACCTACACGAACTGTTTTCTCAATTATGTTCTTCGATGTATTCTACATCAATGTCTCTTTGTTGGCTGCATATGGTGAAAGTTAAAACTTGACATAATGTGCCAACATGTCGACAAGTAATATATTTTTAATTGAACGCTGTCGCTGAACCCCGTAGCAAAATTTCAGCCTCCTTTTTATTGGAGTGGACATATAGACGCCTGGACGGAGGACAGTCAGCGTGACACAACAAAAATGTACATGGCCAAACAAACCTGTTTCACATGCCATTGAATGCTTTTGGCTTTTTGACGCTTGTTAAAATGAAACAAAAACATTTATGAGTCTGTTTCATTTACAGATTTCCAAGATTCCATTGCGGGTCTGTCATCAGTGCAACGCTGAAAGGTTTGCATAACGCGTTAGATTTTGGTAGTTTATTATGTCAAATATTCAACGCGCCTATTTTCCCAATTTGCTAAGTGAGTTTCATTCATTTGCTGCATATCCCGTGACCACTTAAACGATTTCGCTATAAAGAGCTGTTTCCCCTAGTTGTGCCAGAATCCGCTGATGGGTGGATAGAAAACAAGAGTAGCCCTATAGTACCATTGCTTTATCAGCACCATAACTTCTTAATTTGGTTTCGTAATCTGAATTAAAACGATCTCCCCAGCAGCAGGATATTTCTGAGGGGTGGTGTTTTGTTTGTTTGTTGTAATGCCGCACTTACCAATATTCCAGCTATATGGCGGCTGTTTGCAAATAATCGGGTCTGGACCAGACAATTCAGTGGTTGACATCGTGAGCATCGAACTACGCGACTGGGATGCAATGACATGTGTCAACCACGTGTTAGCATCATGAACAAACAAACAAAATTAAACAACTGCTTACTTAATAATATGTATCCAAGATCCAAACTTGAAATACAGGTTCAATGCTCAATGACAAAATAACGGTGTCGGGTCACATGTCCTTTCCATCATTTGTGGATACTTTTCAATAATAAAGTGTTGTATCCCGAACTTTTCTCTGTATTTTCAGATTGAGATTTTGAGTACACGGCACTGGGAAATGATGCTCGCTCATGCTTCTCTGATTTCTTTTCAGACTTAGGGTCTAAGTTTCATGACAACTCTAAACTTATCGGCTGCACCTTGGTTGTAGGAGCAGGTAAGGCCATTCGCTACATTCCGTACCATGTAAGAACAATGAACGACGATGATGTCGTGTTATTCCTGAACATGCCGAAGAGCATCTGGTAGTCTTTTTGCGATTTTCCGTACCATGTTGAGTCTTAGTGCAAAGGGACAAATCTAGACATTGCCAACTGGTGCAACTACTTCCTACGCCTTGCATAATGATTCGCTTCTGTTTTTCTAATTTAATATAAATACTGCAGATGTTTTACTGGATATGGCTAAACGTGGCGTAAAACAATAGTCAGTCATACTCGCGTTGGATACCCCTGACACTGCTCAGCGCGACGTTAAAGGCAACTCACTTGGTATTATTTAAAGTTTAACAGTGCAGTAAAGATACTTGTACGTGTACTAGTTAATTTTGTCTAACCAACTTTTCAGCAACCACTGCCGGTGCCTATATTTTGTGGAGGAAGGTCATGCAGCCATACGCCATTCCTGCTTGGCAAAGATGGCGGGATGGGCCACGTGACTTTGGTGGCTATATTCCGGTAGGCGTCGGCTCTGAGTCGTCAGATGATGGCGTTGATGACGTTGCAGCAGACGACGTGGATTACGATGGTGATGATGAATATGAAGAGATGGCAACGGAACGAGGAAATCGATGCATCATATTATGAAGTGTCGAATTAATGAAATGGTCTACATTTTGGAGGTGTATATAAGTACATGTGCTACTGACTCAAATGTGGTCCATGTGTTGACGAAATCCATGTAGCCTATACGTGCAAGTGATTCCCGTAGAAAAGTGGAACTTCTACCAGTCGAACAGTGAATCTAATGGACAAAAGATGCCTGTGGAAATGAGTAATGTCTGTAAGCAATGCCTGTGAAAAAGTGTATTCTTATGGGCAAGCGATGCCTGTGGAAATGTTATTCTTACGGGCAAGTTATGCCAGTAAAAATGATTCCTATGAACAAGTGATACCTGTTTAAAAATACTTCTACTGGACAAGCGATGCCTGTGGAAAATTCATTTTCATGGGCAAGTGGTGCCTGAGGAAAGTGATTCTTATGGATAATGTCATTCGAATGGGAAAGTGCTACCTGTGCCAAAAATGATTCTATCGGGCATGCAATGCCTGTGGGCAAAGTGAATCGTATGGGCAAGTGGTGCCCGTGGAAAAATTATTCTAGCGGGCAATTGGTGCCTGAGGACAAAGTGAATCGTGTAGGCAATTGGTGCCTGTGGACAAAGTGAATCGTGTAGGCAATTGGTGCCTGTGAAAAAATGATCCCAACGGATAAGCGATGCCTGTGGACAATGTGAATCAGACGGGCAAATGGTGCCTGTGGCAAAACTATTCACGCGAGCAAATTATATCATTGAAAAAGTGATTCCTATCACAAGCGGGACCTGTAGAGAAATTATTTGTTTTGAAAAATGGACGAAGTTGGTTCGAAAAGGTTCATAGGACAACTATTTCAAGTAACTCCTTTTGGGAAGAGATTTGTGTTCAAGCCAGAGAAGGAAAGCAGATCACACGTCATCGACTATGGAGCGATGTGTTTTAAAAATAGTTCATTATAATATGTTTGGATGTAAATTTTTATTTAAATAAAAAACTACCATACACCTACCGTGTTGCTTCATGATGTGATGTAAACACGGCCCATCCACCAAGCTGTGGCAATATGTTCCACGTACGGCTATTTCTATGTCTGAAGTTAAGACGTTAATACGGCCTGTATTTAGGATCTTTCTTAAGGCTGGCTTACATCAAACAAGTTTACCCAACAAAACGTCAACAGTGGATTGTGTTTATTTTCTTGGGGTGTGAGTGTGATTTACACCGCTATCAGTAATGTTCGCTCAACATCAGGGATTCGATCGCATACTCTCGATGTAACCCACTGACCTGGCTTCCACGTAAATGGGATGAGAGTTGTCCATTCATCATGACAGCCTCTAAGTTGGCTACAGATTTAAAGGAAATAAATAACCAAATTGTCTCATAATATGGATTTTGTGTGTATATCTTTCGAAATTTGTAGAAAAGAGATATTTCGTGAATATAACTGAAACTAACTGAAAAAAATAAAAATTCCCAATATTTCAGTGAAACTACAAATAACGGTAAATCAACGTACTTACAAAAACATTATCGAGGGAACACGAAAAATTTTTAATAAACTGTCTGTAAAAGAATCTATGCTATCAAAGTGGCACCATTAGACTTTCATAATTTTGTAATCAAATATTGGGCCACGTGTGTAAAGGGATGGACAAATCGGTGTAGACTTCCTTGTTTTCAACACGTTTATAACCAAGATAGTCATAGGTTTCTTGACATTCTTCATCAATAAACTGAACTTTATTGTAATCCAGATGAAGCCGCCATTCCTGGGACGCTCTTGCAGAATTGGCTTTAGAAATACACATGGAACAGTTCTGTTCGTGCCCTTCCATCGTAACATTTCTTATATGCTTCAAAACAGAAGGCATCATGGGTAAATTGACGACGCTGTATAACTGTCTAGACACACTGAGAGGACGTTCTGCTAAATGTTCATAAAGAACTCTATGGACCCTGCTTGGATCCTTTTCTTTAATTGCGTCAGTTGTTTGGAGATCTGTTAATAACCTTTCGCAAAATGCTCCAACGAATTTCTCAAAGTCTGTCTGCTTGTAAACTTTGAACCGCCCTTGGGACCATATTGTTGCACGGGGATCACGAATAAGATGGATGACACGTAATTTGGAATCTGAATCCATCAAGTCTTTGGTAATAATAGCGCTGAGCGAGACAGTCTTGGCGAGGAGTACTTTTGCGCTGTAGCACGCTCTGCTGAGGTGCTGCAGGCAAAGAAATACGCCCAGGACCCCTGGGTTTGCTGTCAAACAGTTATAGTAGGGTTTGGTCGTACGGCTGTTTTGAAGATGGAAGTCACTTAGCGTATCAATGTCTATCTTTTCAAAGTCGCAGTTCAGTAATGCAGACATGGTAAGTTTAGTTAAATACCTTTTGTGAATATGTTCCACTTTTCTGAAACAAAAAAAACCCAGTTACCGATTTAATAAATGTTTTCAATGATGGTAATTACTGACATATGTCAGCTAAAAAATGGGTACCAGAAAGTATGTAGGTCGTATATGTTGCCTTGTTTTGTTTAACGCGGTATTTGCGAATGTTCCATTCCCCAAATGGGTACAGTGTGTTTAGGCTATTTCTGGTATCCCCGATGTGATATTGCTAGGATATTGCTAAAAACCGCTTAAAACTAAACTCTCTCCCTCTAAACGAATGACTACAACATAAAGCGAATACCCACTGATTACCCTTTACGCAGTGGTAACGCTAACCTAACCCAGACATGAGACACTATATAGGGTGTGATAAATTCGTATATATGTTCACGGCTGGTAAACGTTCAATGCATGACAAAGCTTGGTCATGCGATTATGGCTTAAGGTTTGTATATCTTTTTGATTTATGAAGAAAAATAGACCCATAATTAGTTTCATCTTGGAATACTGGCATCCGCGGATCAGACAAACAAACGGCCTTGGATCGGTACAGGTGTACCAAAACAGTTTTGACACACAGCACATAACATGTATTCTACAATGACGTCAGTAAATACTGGATTATGATTCGTTAATCAAAGTCATTCAGATTTTTTCCAACACTTTAGGTATTTGTTTTAAATCTAAATACCACAGTTATGGTAGAATGGAGATAAACGTATTGTGTTGGAAAATCAGAGGTATATAACGAAATTATAATAGCTCTAAAGCTAGCTACGCGTTCGGTTTCAAATCAAATTTACAGCTACGCGTTCGGTTTTAAATGAAATTTATAGCTATTATAATTTCGTTATATATCTCTCATTTTCCAACACAGTATGTTTATCTGCTAATTATCAGTTCCCGCACACATATAAAACTATGACCGAAACAACCGACCCAAAAAAGTAAAAGAATCTCACTTTTGTCGTAGTCTTAGATAATCAAATACGGTATGCTTCTCCTTGGACAGGAAGTGAAGTGGTTCGAAGACGTAAAACACATCCGGGTGCGCAGAAAGGATGTCTCCCGTTAATGTCGAGCCACTGCGCATGTACGTTAGCAAAATGACCTTTGTGTGAGCTTTGGGTCGACAGGGGCTAGTCGTGTCGCACGGCAGAGAGTCTTTAGAGAACACTGTAAGGGTAAAACAAAATATTGATGATTTTAAACGATGAAACAACAGGTAATTTAGCAATGCTGTCATTTCATCATTTTAGGATAACCAGTGATCGTGCAATTACACATAAACACTGTCCTAGTTTTATTCGAGGGTCGTTTCATAGATTTTCGGGGGCGGTCTTTATTTATATAAACATATGTGGAATCGAACTGAACCCTTTGACGTGATGAGTGGACGCTTCTGCCACTAAACCCGTCCCGTCCTTCTCGAATCGTCTGACCACGGCACTTGATTGTGCCTAAGATGCACATTGCTCAATTTCGTGATATAATACGTTACTCGATGCTGTTGACAGTGATCACTGGATTGCCTTCTCCAGACTCGATTATATACAAACCGTCGCCATGTAGCCGACATAGTGATCACTGTGGCGTTAAACAACAAGCAAAATAGACGATACCTACAGAATCATTCTAGTGTCTTTTGATATCAAATATATCACCACGAGTTGATAAAGTAACAAATATCTGAGGGTCGCAGAGGATATGTTTACTTTTATCAACGAGCGTTGATTTGTTTGATATCAGAAGAGACGAGGGTGAGATTCTATTGTTCATAAGAAAAATCACTCTTCTCTAGTTTTCAATGAAAAATTTACATCTCTGAACCGAGTACTGTTATTAGATGTGTTGTGTAGCGATGTCACAGCACTGTGGCGTCATCAAGTTCATCAAAACGTCTTCTATCTGATCTATCAAAAGCAATATCTCCCGTGTAACAGTTGTAAATAAGTTACTCCTCTTCTCTAACTCCCAACACCGCCACCTGTTTCAAAGCGTGTAAAACCGCCGCTTCATGAAGTATCAGTTAACTGATTTTACAAAGAGCTAAATATCGTTTGTAATGTGTATTGATCATCGTATCAATGGAGAATCGCCTCTCTGTAATTATGTTTAAAGACCAGGGACGACATATGGGCTGTTACCTGAATAGTTAATACTTATTCTTGATATGGACTGGAGAGTTACGTCTGATATATATGTCCAATTGATCGAATGATAAGCAGGTTGAAACGTCATAACCATCACCTCGTTCTGGATGTCCTTGGGGATCGACCATCTGGACAGAACATGAAAGCATGTCTTCTGTTTTCGTATCTGCAAATGTATGAATAATTATATAAATAAATGAGCCAGTGACTGAAGGCATGAATGACTTCGTGCACTAATGGATGAGTGAAAGAGTGAGTGCGCGCATGCGTACCTACGAGGGGATGTCAATAAGTTGTGAGCCTTGCATAGAAGAACACAAAATATTGGTATGAACCACATTTATTTTTCAACATAGTCCCCTTGTGAGTCAAGACACTTGTTCCATCTTTTCTGCCAGTCGCTGATGCCATCACTGTAGAAGGCGCCATTTTGGTCCTCAAACCAAGCCTCAGTAGTAGCAATAAGCTCATTATCATCCTGAAATCTACGACCACGCAAGTGTTTCTTGAGATTTGGGAATAGATGGTAATCACTTGGTGCCAGGTCTGGAGAGTAGGGGGGGATGCGGCAAGATTTCGTACCCGCATTCCTGGACAGCAGCGGCTGCAACGCGAGAGATGTGTACTGGAGCATTGTCTTGATGTAGAAGAATGCCACGTCTGATCTTGCCCCGGCGCTTCTCTTTGATTGACTGTCGCACTTGCATCAAAAAGTTAGCGTAATATTCCCCATTCATTGTTCTTCCTTTTGGTAAGTAATCTATGTGGACGACGCCTTTGCTATCCCAGAAGACTGTCTCCATTACCTTGTGCACTGATCTGGAGGCTTTGAACTTTTTGGTCCTGGGAGAAGTGATATGTTTCCATTCCATGGATTCTTGTTTTCTCTCAGGACCATAGTGATGGATCCAGGTTTCATCACAGGTTACTAGCCTAAAGTGAAAATCTTCTGGATTCTTGTTGTATCTGGTTAGCGTGGAGTTGCTTATGGTGACCCTTGTTTGCTTCATTTCATCTGTAAGCATTCTTGGCACCCATCTTGCGCACACCTCAGACATGACGAGATGTTCATGAAGAATTGTCTCGATGGATCCGTGTGAAATGCCTGTGGTCTCCTCTAACTCGTCGAGTGTGATTTTCCAGCACAAGTCTATGCACTCTGTCAATGTTTTCCTGACTAGTGCTTGTTCTTGGGCGACCTGGACGGGGGTCATCTTCAAGACTCTCTCTACCATGCTTAAATTCATTGACCCATCGTTTGATGGTAGCAGATGAAGGGGAAGACTTCCCATAAACTGCTGAAAGCCTTTCTTCAATGTTCTTCGCCGAGTTTCATTCAAGAACTAAAAACTTAATTACTGCTCTATACTCAATTTTATTCATTTTCACTGCCGGGGATGGTGGTGTGGGTGGGTGGGTGGTGGTCTCTTTCTGTCAATGTGAGCTATTCAATAACTTCTGAGAGTGGGCCACATCAGCCACACCCCAAGGTTCAATGTCGTACCATAGGGTATGACACCTGGGTATGAAAAATGCTCAAGGCTCAAAACTTATTGACATCCCCTCGTACGTGCGTGCTTGGATGAGTGGGTTTAGGAGTGAACGAGTGAATATGGTTTTAGGTCGCTTTTTGTCCAGCAATAACCTTTGCTGGACATTTGGCATTTGCGTCATACATTGCACCCATGAGGAGAACCCGGGATTTGGGGAAGCGCACGCGTGAACTACTAGGCCATCCTCTTCGTGTACATTTAAACTGGTGGTGAATTGGTAATTCCAGTTATGCTTTCTGATCTGTGAAGTGTCAATCTAAGGCGGGTAATTTGCGACCATTAGTTTGTAAATTATCTTATCAATGATAGAAATATTGGGTATGCACGTAGAAGGTATGACCTTAGTGATTTGTCGAATCTCTTGCGTACATTGAATTAGTATATTCATTAATATGAACAGGTTACACTATCGACTCAGCAACAGGTGGTGCAGTTTCGTTTGTTGTCAGTATTACATACTTGCACCTACAGACCTTGAGGATCTGATATAAGCAATGGACATGAGACACTTGCAGCCCAAAGCCCCAGTGACCATTTTCTTTAAAATGAACTAGTGAGAGATTGAGTGAGAGAGCGTCGCACTCAGCAATATTCCAGCTATATGGCCTGCGTGGTCTGTAAATAATCCAGTTTGGACCAGACAATCCAGTGATCAACAACATGAGCATCGATCTGCGCAATTGGGAACCGATGACATGTGTCAACCAAGTCAGCAAGCCTGACCACCCGCCTCGTTAGTCGCCTCTTACGACAAGCACAGACGCTTTTTATGGCAAGCATGGGTTGCTGAAGGCCTATTCTACCCTGGGACCTTCACGAGTCAAAATGAAGTTCAGAAAGCTGAAGCGCGAAATCATTTTGTTGAAAGAGCTCCAATTCTTTACAACGGACTTGAGATACTGGCAACGCGAAGATAGCATGAAAGATTTCATGTCCTTTACTATGAACTTAGATAGCTGTAACGTAAAGATGGCTTCAGGCAAGGAACGTGACACAATCCTAACTACAATCTGTGTCAACTGGATTATGAATATTATTCCATACAAATGACAATACGGGATTTTATGAGAAACCCGGATGTGAAGGTATTTGTTAGAGATGGGTGACAAATGTGAAATTGAAATTGGTTTTGTTAAAACCTAACAGGATATCGTTTGTACAACTCAAACTCAAGTCAGCGAGCCTGACCACCCGATCCCATTAGTCGCCTCTTACGACAAGCAGAGTCACCGGCTATGGCAAGCATGTTCTGCTGAAGAACTACTCTACCCCGGACCTTCACGGGTCGTGAGGTGTTAAAGGAAAACAAACAAAAAACAACTCACCTGTCCTAACGCTGTTTAGTAATCAACGGCGAGCTATGTTCTATGTTCCAGTACGTTAGGATATATATGAATTTATACTTACATAGGATATATATGAATTTATACTTACATAGGATATATAAGCACCATACACACAGACCCAGCATTGCCGGTCTGAGCCACATTCGGAGGGACCTCTTCATAGCATCCAAATCATCGCATCCCCAAACGGACAGCTGACGCGGCGTTGGTGGTGCGGTTTGTGTCAAGAGAAACAATATCGACTTACGTCCAAACATATCCGAGTCTCTGTTCTCGTCCAACATGTTGCAGATGTTGCAGAAAACAATATGGACATCATGACAATCTGGACTACATGACTCAATATGAACACAATTCTTTATTACCTCATTGAAATAGGTAGTTTTATTAAATAATAACATAACTTGGGACAATCATCATCCAAAATATCATTTCATAAGTAAACTACCGCATCTCCCCCAAATAAATAAATAAATAAATAAATAAATAAATAAATAAATAAATAAATAAATAAATAAATAAATAAATCAGTCTAGTTTTTTCTGATTCCGTGAGTACTTTGGCTGATTATTCTCAGTTCGGAACATAAGATGGAACAACGCTTACGGTAGGATTAGCATAAGCCGAGCCGGCCACCCGTTTTAGTTGGCGAAAACCGTTGGATGCGGACTGGGAACAGTGTTCACGGGGGTTCTTTTAGTCATCAGTGCAAATGCTGGTCACATCTGATTATTAAATTTTAAGTTTTACCTCACCTCTCTTCTAGAGTGAGTGAGTGAGTTTAATTTTACGTAGCAATATTCAAGTCATCATCGCATCCCCAAAAGGACAGCTGACACGATGTTTGCGGTGTTTGTCGATATTGTTGAAGATAAATGAAATGAGGCAGGAAAAAATATTTTGTCATAAAAATACTGGCAATAAAAAGAACATTGCGAGATATTAGACACTTGGGACAAAGCGAATCTGTCTCACCATTCCCTGATATATTTACTTTATAGAGCCCGTAAGTCTCACGAGGTGCTACTTCCGGTACCAGATTTTCGGTGACATGCGAATGCTCATGAACCAGTTTTGGTTCCACATTGCGCGACCGCCAAATATTACTTTATTACAAATTAGAATACGTTTAATTTGCTGTTTAGTGTACAGCAACTATTCCAAATTATAATTATTTTATACATATTTATATTTGTTAGCAACTATTTAATAAAAATGTGATCAATGGAGACACATGGCTTTATGCAAGGTAGAATGCATGCGCATAAATACTTGAGTTGTTAACACATATAGTTTGTAAATATATACTTAGGCTCAGAACATAATAAAGTTCAGGTGACAGAAGACAACAATACAATAAATATATTGTTTGCATTTAAAAGTTCACAGAAAATGTATTTACTTTAGTTCTGACAGATGAAAGGAACGACATCATATGTCAAATCCTTTTTATTCGTTAAAACCCTCACCCATATGAATATTCATCATGGAACAATTATTTATAATGTCATATAAACAATATGATAGTCAAGAGATAACTTACCTCTGGTTGTTTCACAATATCACTTTTACACTTATTACTTCTGCTTCCATATTGCTGATACACATGAAGGTCCCGGGATAGAATTGGCCTTCAGTAACCCATGCTTGCCATACAAGGCGACTCTGCTTGTCTTAAGAGGGGACTAACGGGATCGGGTGGTCAGGTTCGCTGACTTGGTTGACACATGTCATCGGATGCCAATTGCGCAGATCGATGCTCAAGTTGTTAATCACTGGATTGTCTAGTCCAGACTCGGTTATTTACAAACCGCCGCCATGTAGCTGGAATATTGCCGAGTGCGACTTACAACTTAACTCACCCACTCACTCAGTAATGCTGAGTGGTCAGGAGCATGTGTTCTCAGTGATGTGTTAGTTATGTACAGGGGGTAGCGACATTGAACCGCGTTAATGACATTTCCATGTGTACAACATAACATTTGGACTGACGTGGATGGAGCACTAAGGTAGGTGATGCATATTAACATTTTATGGCTTCAAACAGGATTTGGTTACGTATGGATGTCCAAAGCATTTGAGAATGAGTCATATTTCATGAGTGAGTGAGTATGGTTTTACGCCACACGCAGCTACATTCTAGCTATATGGCGAAATGATCGAATCTGGACCAGACAAACCAGGAATCAACAGCATGAACATGGATCTACGTAACTGGGACATGATTGTGTCAACCTAATCAGAGAGCATGACACCCGACCCCGTTAGTCGTCTCTTACGATAAGCATGGGTTACTGAAGATCAATTCTAACCCGGATCTTCACGAGTACCGGTTACTGAAGATCAATTCTAACCCGGATTTTCACAAGTATCAGTTACTGAAGAACAATTGTCACTCATTATACTTCTTAAATCGAACACATGTGTGAACCCGTGGTTAATGAATGTATGCATATTCAATTTCGTGATATGGATTGTCGATAATCCTAGTGCTATCATAGACAACACACTGTATGAGGCCAACATCAGCTGGTCTCCGCACTTCAAGAAAGGGATTGTCAATAATTCATGTACATATAATCACTATCAGCTGTTCAATAGTGAGTGAGTGAGTGAGTTTAGTTTTACGCCGCACTCAGCAATATTACAGCTATATGGCGGCGGTCTGTAAATAATCGAGTCTGGACCAGACAATCCAGTGATCAACAACATGAGCATCGATCTGCGCAATTGGGAACCGATGACACGCGTCAACCAAGTCAGCGAGCCTGACCACCCGATCCCGTTAGTCGCCTCTTACGACAAGCTGAGTCGCCTTTTATGGCAAGCATGGGTTGCTGAAGGCCTATTCTACCCCGGGACCTTCACGGGTCAGCTGTTCAATAAACGTGTAGAAGTTGGTGTAGACGTATTGGAACGTGCAGGATGCACTGGGTGTGGATGTGTAGCCTTGTATTCGAACATGCGTTACAGCCAGATTGTGAAATCAGTTGTCATTTCGTAAATGACTAAATAATTCATTCATTTCGTGAAATGACTAAGAGGCTCAGCCATTTGTGCCTGCTCTGGACACAGCGGGTGTCAAACAAACAGGTGTAAATGCTTCGAAGTCAAGCTGCAGTGCAACAGTCGCTCCCACAATAGTTAACGACAATAAGTGATGTTGAAATTGTGATCCGCTCTTGAATATGAAGTTATTAAGTGTAACTGCATGGAATGGCTGAGCATATTGATTTGTGTCACACAAAAATGACGCGAAATGGCTGACCCTGAGAGTCATTTGACGAAATGGCAGATTTCACAATCTCACTGTAACTTTACACATCCTGAAGGACGTCGGCCAGACGAACCCTGCCAAGTCGACTGTCATCAACTGCGCTGCACCAACAGAGATCATCTCTAGTAATTCAAAAGCTGTTGTAGACAACACACTCTATGACGCCAATATCAACTGGTTTCTGCATAAGACGCACTTCACACATAAGAAATAGTGAATTTACATAGAGCCACTATCAGCTATTGAATCCACGTACAGAAGTTGGTGTAGCGGTCCACTGAATTTAGAAATATTGTAAAGCACCTAAAACCTTGAAATTGTTCATACGTATCGACAGTAGTGAGTGACCTCGCCTACTGCCATACCGACTGTCATTATTTTCCCTTTGATTTCAGCTTGTCGCCGGCTGTCATCTGTTGAGTTGTTGTAATAGAAATGTTTAACTAACCAACTGTGATGAGTACATTGATCTGTTCCATGGAGGACACGCTTCTGAGTGCCCGGTTCTAGGTTTCCTGCAAACGAGTATGGTTTTAGTAATATTCCAGCAATTTCACAGCGGGGGTCCCAGAATTGGGCTTTACATATTGTACCCATGTGGGGAAGGGAGCCTGTGCCGTTGTAACGACATTTTGCTTACACATATTTTTAGAAAAATAAACTTAAAAGTAAAAGTTCACTTTTAACGAGTTCAATGTATACTGGACAAAAATAGTTAGGGATATTTGCAAATTTTGAATAATGATCTATTTATTCATTCACATACTGATAAAATATAAGCCATCATTAAAAATACCAATATCCCTAACTTATTTTGTCCAGTATAGATTGTTATCAGACTTTAGGAAGATGTTTGCTTCTTTTCCAGTCTTAATTCAACTTTTCAAACAAATACTGACAAACATTTATTTTTCAAATGTGTAACAACGGGATTCTGAAGATAATTCATGAAGCTTAATATATACGAATAACCATACTTTCATAGTCTCTACTGAGTGAAGACACTTGCGCCTCCAACATTAGGAATTGTAAAAGACTGAATATAGCATTACATTTCGCTAAAGTACTGTCGGAAATAGTAAAAAACCCTCTTTCTCAGCATTTATATCTACAATGTATGTAGTTACTGTGAACGTGTGGAATATCTGTTCTAGGGAGGCAGTTTAGTTTTGCGCCGCACTCATCAATATTCCAGCTATGTGGTGGAAGGCTGCACCAAACAATAGAGGCTTAAACGGTAAATCCATTGGGTTTCCAGGGACCCTTCCCCCTCCCTGAAAGAAAGTGTTGAATAGTTGTTCATCAAGTAGTATTTCATTGCTATGGAAGGGGCACACAAACAACATAAGGATGTTTCCTTACTCCAGACCATTATTTTTATTATTTAACAACGACATGCGCAAAAAGGATACAAACTGTCCTGAATGGCTAACTTACAAGTGACCTTTGCCATATTGCAACAGACGTTTCGACAATACATTATCTTCCACAATTTCTTAAACAATATGGCTTGTTACTTTCTGTGTTCAACACCGTCCTTAGCAATATATCAGGAATATTACCATGACTTGTCAATCATATAAGAAATATGAAAACAATCTATTGTAATTGATGTTGTGAGCAAGTGTGATCCTAACGATGTTGTAGGGAGCTTATACGACAAAATTCCAAGCTCGTTTGTTGTTTAACGACGCTGTCCAGATTATTTGAACTTTAAAAAAGCGAATTGTACGTATTCGAGTCTGGACCAGAGCATTCAATGATTGACATCACGAGCATTGGCATACGACAGTGACATACGATGACATGCATCAATGACGTTAATCACCCGATCCCGTTAGCTGTCTCTCACGACAAGCACTGGCTGCAGTAGACAGTTCTAACCTTGAACTTCAAAAGTCAGTACCCTGAATTCCAACGGGTCTACATCACATCACACAAATACATCCTTTGAATTAAAGACCTAACCAATGTCTAAACTCATTTGATCAAATGATAGGCCACGAGTGTAAAGGGATGGACAAATTGGTGTAAACGTCCCTGCTTTCAACACGTTTATAACCAAGAAAGTCATAGGCCTCTTGACATTCTTCATCAATATACTGGACTTTTTTGTAATCCAGATGAAGCCGCCATTCCTGGGACGCCCTCGCAGAATTGGCTTTAGAAATACACATGGAACAGTTCTGTTCGTGCCCTCTCATGGTAATGTTGACCACGTGATCATACACAGAAGGAATCAGCGGAAGTTTCATGACGTCATACAACGCCCGAGACACGTTTATTGGATGCTCTGCTAAATTTTCGTAAAGAACCACATGCGCTCGTTTTGGAACCTTCTTTTTGATTCTGGCAATAAGTTTTATGTCTTCCAACAGGTTCTTGCAGAAAGTTCCAACGTACGTCCAAAAGTCTTTCCGTTTGTAATAACTATACCGACCTTCTGACCAAATAGTAGCGCGAGGGTCTCGCACAAGATGGATGACGCGTACCTTTGAGTCCTTGTACATCATTTCCACAGCTATCTTCATGTTAAGGGCGATGGTTTTGGCAAGAATGACCTTGGCATTGATGCAGATCTTGTACAGGTCCGGCAGGCAGTGGAGAATACCAAATATGCCGGGGTAGACGTGCAAACAGTCGGAATAAGACTTCGTTGTGCGGCTGTTCCGGAGATGGAACTGACTGACCGTATCGATGTCCATCTCTTCAAAATCACAGTTTAGTAAGCCCAACAATACCTTTCTGATGAGGTACCGCTTGAAACTGAAACCAGAGTGCCTGCAAAGGAGAGGCATGATATATAGGGTAAAGATTTTGAGTGGGGGCCCATGTGATATTCGAATGGCGGTATAGGTGAGGACTGACATTGGTTTCATATATGTGTAATGTAGAATATTATTTCTTATTAGTAACAAAACGGTAGTTTTTCAAAGAGATACTAAACTTTTGCCACCAATATCAGTACACAGATACAATTATAAGGCCATGCAGTAATTAATGGATGTATACCTTGTTTAGCTTGACCTGAGCTAATCTATATATTCATATATAAATAGGGGATCAGATAATGTTATTAATGTTGCGTTCATGCTAAGCATACATACATCGGAAACATTAAACCATCGTAGCTTATCTTTCAAAGAAAATCAGTACAATGCTAACAATGTCTCGACACTGAGATGTCATACGGCAACCTTGTCTCGCCTGTTGACAATCAACAGATGAAGGTGCACCCCTTCACAGTTATGGACCTAACAAGCTGTGACAAGGTCACGCAATGCATTAGTAATGACCTGATCAGGTTAAACTGAACTATCTGTAGATTCCAACGTTGATACAAGAAAACAGAAACTGATTACTGGGTGTAGAGTCAAACCTTGCTACCTCAGACAGAACTGTCTACTGGGTGTAGAGTCAAAGCTTGCTACCACAGACAGAACTGATTACTAGGCGTATAGTCAGACCTTGCCACCAGAGACAGAATAGTGTACTGGGTGTAGAGTGAAACTTAGATATCACAGGCAGAACCGATTACTATTGGGTAGAATTAGCTGTTACCCCAGTTACGATCTGAAGACAACCTTGGTACCATAGGCTGGCAGTAATTATAAATGAGTATCATTGTTTGTCTGAGAGGTTCTTTCGGTTCATTTTACAAGTTGATGGCTGTGCCGAAAAGAAAGAAATATCATCATCTTGTAAACGTAGTTCTAATTTGAATCTGGAGGTTTATGAAATACAGTGTGACGTAAAGTCTTAATCTCAATGATATTACAAAAACCCCATCACTCATTTAGTTCTGCCAACACGACCAAAAACGAGTGCTCTGAGCCTTTCCGTTTCCCCCAGTTTCTGATCAGATGATTAAGCAAATATCCCATTTCCATGACATGAACAATTCACACTAAAGTGACACATATCTTCAACTTATTTGATCCATCCTGATTTTCTGGATTGCTGGAAACATCAAACAAAGGTTTGAACAAGGTAAATTATTAGAATTTGTTTTAATTTCTTGAGTGTTATAAAATCTTAATCCTGTAGTTCCAACACATGGTGCGAATGAACCCTTATGATGCTTGAGAAAGAGTCACAAAACTTTTTTTCGGATTTGATCTGAAACCTTTGGTTACTTCAGAAAACACTGAAACCATACTGACCTAACCCCGAACATTCACGTCAGTATTGGCCATGGAGAATAAAAGAGACATTATGCAGCAACAGCTAGATGGTTCAGTCCGGAAAATTACCGTGTTTCGCCCGAGTACGATGATTTTGAATGTGAGTTTAGTTTTAAGGCGTTTTTATTGCAATATCACTGTAGGGGACACCAGAAGTCGCCTTCACACACTGTACTCAAGAGGGTAATCGAACCTGGGGTTTCAGCGTGACGAGCGAGCGCTCTGACCACTAGACTACTCCACCGACCATTTTGATGGTAAACATGACGTGAAGCTTACCGAGTGTTGTTGCGATGGTGATATCGACTGAAATGCACATGATATGGATTGGCCTTCAACCTACGTCATATACACTTATATCACAGTGATGGGGATGTTCAGTCTGGGTTTTACACAGGATTGTTTTACATCGAGATCAATACTGTACAACCGTCTTACAATCAGGTGACATACCTACGGTCACCACAACACCACTTTGACGATAAATCATGCAAGTTATTGAGTTTGGTGTTACGCCGCATTTGGCAGTTTTCCAGCATTATCACGGCGGGGAATACAAGTAATGGGTTTCACACATTGTGCCCATGTGGAGAATCGAACCTGGGCTTTAGATGCGATGAGCAAACGTTTTAACCACTAGGCTACCCCACCGTCCCACAAACCACATGTCATAGTATGGTTTTCGCCGCGTTAGCAATATTCCAACACACAATCTACTCATGTGGGGAATCGAACCCGGATCTTCAGCATGACGAACAAACGGTTTACCCACTAGGCTACTCCAGCGCACCTCACTCAAATGAAGATCCCATTCAGACAGAGTCACTGGTAGGGAATTATATACTCAGAAAATCAATATTACAAGAGAGTTGAATTGACACTATGTCCAAATCCGATTCACTGACCAGACTGGACTAACCATACTCCGTCTGCTATATTTTGGGACTGGGAATTATCTGTGACAATGAATGAATTCTCCGTTACATCAATTTCGTAATCACAAAGAATCTGTGACATTTGACAATTCATGGAAATTGATACGCACGGTTCTTTCCGCAGATAAAGACAGTAGACGCTTTATGAGGAAAGGGGATAAACCCTCACTGGAACACTTTGTATTATTTTTACACTTTTTTGGGGGATCATTGGGGCCAAAACAAAACGATTATTTATCAAAGACTCTGACATATTGCATGGTGTCCGTCACAAAAATCACAAAGGCTTCACTGTGTCCAAGTTCCCTACCAGTGACGTAGCTACGGAAAGGTATGTAAAGGAATCGTGCTCTTCAATTTCATTTTGAGTAGTATAGTTAAACAACAAGTGCATGTGCGAGTCAAGGTGGCTGGTTAGGCTGTCTTTATCCACAACAATACTGGGATCCCCAATCCATAGAGATGCAGCTCTGCACAAAGCTCAAGCTGACCTCCACTGAGCTCGGGGCAGCTTCAGTCTATGTAAACTTATCCTCAGTACTTTTCGTTACACTCCACTACTGAGTCTCAGTGGTGGAGTGTAACGAAATACACCGAGATTAAGTTTAATTAGACTGGGGCAGTTTAGTGGTTAAAGATCGATTTAGTGGTTAAAATGGGTCGATTCACCATATGGATACAATTTGGGAGACCCATTTCTGGTGTTCCCCGCCGCGATATTGGTGGAATATTGCCAAATGCGGCGTAAAACTGAACTCAATCACTTCACTGGGCTCTGTGTGGGGTGAGCACCAAACTACTCAGTAAGAATATTCTTTATTCAGTAATTTGACCGACTTGGAGTGGGACTTACGCCTTTTTACGGCGATTTTATTAGTATTCAGTACTGCACCAAGTTCAAGGGCTGGAGAACTGATAAAAAAGATAACAATGGTGAATATCGTCGATATGGAAATTATTAGAGGTTTGATAATAGTGCCATCGATAAAGTCCCACATGCAGTTTGTTACAAATGTTTAAAGCTTTAATTTACTCACGCAATACACAAAGTAACGTTTGTGATCATTTACTGATTCTAGCTGCTGCTTATGACGCTGTTTGGTAACCACTCAGCAGGTATGTGAAATATTTCAATTTCTTTCAGACATTTTGAGCATACTTGTTCAAAGTTACATCGCCGATATCTATCAATAATCGACTGATATTTAGTTAACGATTATCGATCTCTGTAATCCGTATGGATAGTCAGCCCTATCGGATGGGGTCGCCGAAAATGGGCTTCCAAAATTAAAACGTGGGGAATCAAACCCTGGTTTTCGACGACGTAACGAGGGAACACTTTAACCATTAGGTTATCGCCAGCTGGAAAACCAGGGATTCGAATCCGCAACACCAGACCCATGTAGGACAGTCCCAAGAGATGTGATTTCGTTGCAAACCCGGCTAATATCATATCCAGTAATTAAATTAAGTGAGTGAGCTTAGTTTTAGGCCGCACTTAGCAGTTTTCCAGATACATGGCGACGATCTATAAATAATAGCGCATGTACCAGACAATCCAGTTATCAACGGCATGAGCACCGATCTGCGCAATTGGGAACCGACGACATGTGTCAGCAAGCCTGACAACCTGATCCCGTTAGTGGCTTCTTACGACAACCATAGTCACCTTTTGTGGCAAGCATGGGTTGCTGAAAAGCTATTCTACCATGGATCTTTACAGGTCCAGTATTCAAAGGTTACAAAAAGTTTCGACTTGAAACAACTAATAGGCCATTCAAGACCCAGACTTTGTGAGAAACAAAAGGTGTACAAAAGCAAAATAAGAAGATTAACGGACTCACAATTTCCGTTTCCGCAAATAATCGAATACAGTGTGCTTCTCCTGCACTAGAAAGTGAAGTGGTTCGAAGAAGTAAAACACATCCGGATGCGCAGAAAGGATATCTCCTGTAAAGGTCGAGCCACTGCGCATGTACGTGAGCAGAATGACCTTTGTACGAGCTTTGGGCCGACAGGACTTGGTTGTGTTGCAAGGGAGAGAACGATTAAAGAGGCCTGCGGAAGGAAATAAAAATACTAGTAAGGTCTTCCAGTTTATATTCATCTCCACCTCAATTCTACCGGTTTGTACTTTACCCCATCTGAACTCTACCAGTTTTATTCTCATCCCCATCTGATCTCTACCAGTTTATACTCATCTCCGTCTCGGCTCTACCAGTTTATACTCACCCTATATCAGCTGTAGTAGTTTATACTCATCCCCATATCGGTTCTACCAGGTTATACTTACCCGTGTCAGTTCTACCCGTATCAGTTCTACCAGTTTATACGCATCCTCACCTAAGCTCTAGCAGTTTATTCTCATCCATATCCCGGTTCTACCAGTATATACTCATCCCTACCTCAGCTCTACCCGTTTACACTCCATAATTCCCCATAATTTTATAAAACAAACCCCACCATCTCACCCCTACCATTTTACACTCCTCCATATATCTGCTGTGCCAGTTTAAATGCATCCAGTCACAAACACAACGGGTGAAAATATCACTTTCAAGATGGATGATCATTTGTCAATAATAGATGAGTCTAGACCAGACATTCCTGCGATTAACAGCATGAGCATCGATCTACGCAGCTGGGATACGATGGCATGTCAAGCAAGTCAACACAATCCGGTATGTCGCCACTTAGGAAAAGCGACCATGTTTGCTATAAAAGGCGACTATGCTTGTCGTAAGAGGTGACTAACGGGATCCGGTGTTCAGTCTGGCTGACTTGGTTGGCACATGTCATCGGTTACCAATTGTGCAAATCGGTGCTCATGTTGTTGATCACGGAATTGTCTGGTCCAGACTCGATTATTTACAGACCGCCGCCATATGGCTGTAATTAAACTCACTCCCGCACGCTTAGGACAAGCGAATCTTCGCGGCTGACAGAACCAGACTTGCTTACGTACCTGAAAACTGTGCGAAGAGGCTTACAGGCTCTGGAAAAGATGCGACCATTATGAGTTCATAGGGTAGGATAACGGAATTAAACAACCTGGGACCACTTTATTGGTAGCGAACTTGGTGACAGTCCGTGTAGAGTCTTTGTGATTTTTGCGATGGAAACTTTGCGATATATCAGAGTCTTTGATAAACAATGATCGTTGTACTGGGAAAAGCAATACAAAGTATCCCAGTGAGGGTTTATCGAGTCAGTTTCCACTGTCAACTGTCAAATGTCTCAGAAACTTTCTGATTACGAAACTGATGTAACGGAAAATTCATTCAGTGTCACTGATAATTCCCAATCCCAAAATATAGCTGACGGGGTATGATTCGTCCAATCTAGTCAGTGAATCGGTTTTAATTCAACTCTCTTGTAATATTGATTTTCTTAGTATATAGGACAATTATAACTTACCCCTCCCTTGGTGATGCTAATATCACAAAGATTCTGTGACGTATCGCAAAGTTTCCGTTACGAAAATCACAAAAAAAAACACTCTACTACCAAGTCCCAACCAGTCTCTTGATCCTAGTGAAGCAGCTAAGCAGCTGTTTATTGATAAAAGCACAAGTTTCAAGACCTTTTCTGAAATAATTTCAGATATAGAGGCACATATTTCTATATATGTGCGCGCAGACAAAAATGTTTTCAGGCTTTCCTCTTACATGGTCGGCATAAACAATAAATACAAACCAATAATTTCACATTAATTAGAAACATCCCCAAACTATAAAAGCTCCTCCCATCAGGTTGCAGACAACTTTTCGAATATGGAGCTCCATGAGAAGAGAAAACTATGTTATGGCATCACCTGATCAATCCTGACTACAAATGTACGTACTATTTTGGCAAAAGAATTCAAGGACAAGTTAACGTTTTTGGATATTTTAAACAATGAGATCAGTAAAACGTTACAACACTCAACGGCAACTGTGGCAGATAGTCCTGACTTGTGTTTCGCAAGCTAAGGAAGCAGTAATTATTTTATTAGAGTAAACGTAATTATGAAAAAAATCAATTATACTAGGCGATAATGTTGCCTAACTTCAGCATAATGAACTTGTGGGGTTTTGGTTTTCAAGATGGTTGCTGGTAATACACATTCATAGACATTTAATTTGAAATAGGAAACTTATGGTGACACATTAATCGTCTTCGCTTACAGGTCTCGAGGCAGTTATACTACAAATGACAAATTACCATATATTACGTAATACTGAATTTGGGCTTCATGCTCAAGGTCATAATGAAATTTACCCATGATCATTAAAATCAGTACGAAGGCACATGGTGCATACATAAGCTTTGAAAACCAAACCTCCACGGATACAAATGTAACTGGAATAAACTTGAGACTGATTTCAACAACAACAAAAACAACAACAACAACAAAATCCACTGAAACATGGTAGCACATGACTGCAAGAAGAATACACAGACATATTAACATCAACAATGCTGAAAAAAGGAATGGTCACCATGACTACACCAGAAATCGTATTGTTTTGGACAATGGTTGTTCTGATTGTAGGAGTGAGTGAGCTGTTTTACGCTGCACTCAGCAATTATCCTGCTTTGTGGTGGCGGTCTGTAAATAATCGAGTCTGGACCAGACATTCCAGTGATCAATAGCATTAGCATCGATCTGCTCAAATGGGAACCGATGACATGTGTCAACCAAGTCAGCGAGCCTTACCACCCCACCTCGTTAGCCGCCTCTTACGACAAGCAGGGTCGCCTTTTATGGCAAGCGTTGGTCGTTGAAGGCCTATTCTACCCTTCACGGGTCTCTGATTGTATGAACCACCACAGCCGACCACACGAGTGTCGTGAGCAGCCATTTCTTGGACTTACAACATCTGCACGTCTCCTGCTCATACTGCCACCCAAGAGTCGTGTTACCAGCATTTGATTCCTCTGCCATTCCAGATACAGTGCATGTCTCAATTCTTCACTTTGAATTGCTCAGATCAATGCTCATGCTGTTGATCACTAAATTGTCTGGTGCAGACGCGATTACTTCAGACCGTCTAGCTGGAATATTGCTGAGCGCGACGTAAAACTAAACTAACTCACTCACTCTTCACTTCGAACAGGATAAGGTGTAGCTCGAACTTAGTCCGTGCTGACATAGTCCGAAGGTGTTCCTTATTCCTTGCGGGCCATGGCTATGTTTCAGTGGAATTGCTCCCTAACAAGGGCGATTGAATTGTCATCCATGAGTATCTGACGATTGGCTAAGTTAACAAAATGTGTTCCCATGCCTGTACTTTCTATCGAAAATTTGACCCTTGTGCTTTCCAGGTACAGCAGTTAAATCCAATTGGCAGCCGTACGAAACGCAAACCCAAACCCCCACTACTGATAGGGCCATCTGCATAGAATATCTCCTGAGATACGACGTCTGTGTAGTGACAACGGAAGTCGGCAACGTGCCAAAGAATGAGACACCAAGTAACTGTAAGCAGTTTGCATCACACCAGGATTTCTTCCTGTTCCTATCTGTGAAAAGCGGCGTCTGATCGGACGACGTACTGTCAGACGTCGCTGACATGGCATTGAAATAGTAACTGCAGATGTTGTGGTGCTTACGGTAACGTTTCCTTTTGCACGATATTTTTCGGACGACCTCGCACGACAGATTTCGCTCACGTTGAATTATCAGTAATTGTTTCCTTTTCTGCGTTTTTGACGCACGACGTGGTACGACGTCTTTTTCTACCGCTGCATGTAGCGATCTGGTCGTGTGATGGATTCCGTCGTACGGGTTTCAAGGGGCAACTGTGCTAAAAATAATCCGGTAAATTCCAATTTTCAGTTTTGACCATGTGCTTCGAACTCTGTAATGGCGAATGTAGAAAAATTCATTGAACTTGTGAGGGTCCAGGACATCATTGTATGATGTTTCCTGTCCCAAATAAAGGGATGACCAGTATGTCAGCAGCGCTTGGGATGAGATCGCCACAGAAATGAAAGTCCACTCTATGAAAGGTGAGTTGACTGAACTTAATTTGTATACTCTTGTAAAAATGATAGGCTGTGAATGTACCGTTATGTCACTTTGTCAGAATCTGAGTGGGTCTCTTTTTTAAAGTATGACTGAATTCATATACGTGTCAATGGACGATGGGGTACAAACAACTACATTGTGTGTTTTTCTGAAATTGTAATGAAACTGCTAAAGATACACACATTTGAAGACAAATGCTTTTTTACATTTGGAACTGTTTGTGATTATACACAAAATTGGAATATGCTTAAAGATATGCACTCTTTTCTTTTAAGGACCAGAGTGAAAAAAGAAATGGCGGAATCTCAGGGGCACCTACGTAAGGAAGAAAAGGCAGATAAAGGGGAGCACAAGCGGTCAAGCTGCCACCAAAGTGAAGAAGTGTCCCTATTTTGCAGTCTAAGTAAACTTATCCTCAGTACTTAGGTATGTGTGCGAAGGTTCGTTCGATCGAATTCGAGGATGTGTTCGAGGGTGTGTTCGAGGGTGTGTTCGAGGGTATGTTCGAGGGTGTGTTCGAGGGTGTGTTCGAGGGTATGTTCGAGGGTGTGTTCGAGGGTATGTTCGAGGGTATGTTCGAGGGTGTGTTCGAGGGTATGTTCGAGGCTGATGTCGAGGTCAAGCTTTAGACCCATAAAGAATATAGGCCAGGCACGCTGATTCGGTTGACATGCCACTATACCTCATAAGCATAAATTGATGCTCATGCTATCGATCACTTGATTGTCTGGTCGAGTCGATTTCTCACACACCACTTCCATGTAAAAGGAGGAAGCAGTAATATTTCTGTTTGTCACCATCTCCGCATGAGCAAAATGAAATAATTTTGACTGCCTCCATATCTGAAAATGTTCACTTGCATCATTCAATAAATGTTCAGTTTTATGATAAAATGCTCAATATATCTGTTATCACCAGCTAGTATGTATCTCCATCAAAAGTCAGTTTACACAGAATGTAGCAATATTCCATCAATATCATGGCCGGGGCCCCGGGACACCGGAAATAGGCTTCACACGTTGTACCCATGTAGTGAATCGAACCCAAAGTTTCGGAGTGACGAGCGACATATACCCCACCACCCCTGCCTGAATTAGGAAAACATAAAAGAATTACCTGGCTATATTTATTAACCAATTACAATTTCATGACTTGCTGGAACTCTATGATCTACACGAAACACGTGCTCTCGTGCTCGTGATCAGAGGCCCTTGTGCCTTTGTCAGAATTAAAGCTTAAGAAAAAATATATTTTGAGACGACCCGACTCAATACTTCATAGTACAATACATCATTATGTAGTGAAACATTTCGAGTCCGGGTCATCTCAAATGTTTATGTGTTTTAAAAAAGTATTTGATACTCGCAAAGACACGGGCCTGGGCTCGTGATCACAATTATAGAAGGCTATTGAGTGCCCCTAAAGGAAATATCTGACAAATCAAATTTATACTTTTGCTATGAAAGGGCGTCCAGTCAACACCAACGTTGCTGGGAAGCTGGTAAATGCAAAGGCACAGTGAGTGAGTTCAGTTTTACGCCGCACTCAGCAATATGTCAGCTACATGGCGGCGGTCTGTAAATAATCGAGTCTGGACCAGACAATCCAGTGATCAACAACATGAGCATCGATCCGCGCAAGTAGGAACCAATGACATGGGCCAACCAAGTCAGCAAGCCTGACCACCCGATCCCGTTCGTCGCCACTTACGACAGAGTCGCCTTTTATGGCAAGCATGGGTTGCTGAAGGCCTATTCTACCACGGGACCTTCACGGGTAACAAAGGCAGAATACAGTGAGTGAGTCAGTGTACTCTTACCCCACATTCAGCAATATTCCATGTATATGGCGTCGGTCTGCATAATAATCTGCCATGCGGTGAGCCTGACCACCCGATCCCAATCTCTTACGACAGGCATGGGGTGCTGAAAATCATTACTGACCAGGATCAAAGGTTCATTTAGATATTATCACGTTGGTACTTTTCCCGTGACTTTACGTAAACGGTGCGATGTTGCGGTGCGAATCATGCAACAGTCCCGTCGTTGACGTCAAAGGGACAAGCAGCTACAACGTCGAACACTGTCTAATGTACAAATCTCACCTTTGTTAGAGGTGACTTGTCTGGGTGCCTCGGTAGTCCTGACAACAGGAAAGGAATATGGCAGATACTCTCTCCCCGTGTTGTCTGCGAACCAGAAGATTTAGTGAGTGGGGTTTGTACAGTATTGGAGTGAGTGAGGTTGGTTTTACGCCGCGGATATAACGCAAGAAGAAGTGGGTGAGTGAGTGAATTTAGTTTCACTCAGCAATATTCCAGGGTTGCGGTCTGTAAATAATCGAATCTGAACCACCCGATCCCGTTAGTAGCCTCTTACGGCAAGCATAGTCGCCGTATGGCAAACATGGGTTGCTGAAGGCCTATTCTATCCCGGACCTTCACGGGTCGGAAGAAGAAAAATGAGTGACATTTTACACCGCTTTTAGCAAATATTCCAGCCATATCACGGCAGTGGGGACACCAGAAATGGGCTTCACACATTGTACCCAGGTGGGGAGTCGAACCCGGGTCTTCAGCTTGAAGATCGCATTAACATCCACGCTACCCAAATGCCATGCATAGTATTTGAATGGAAATTATATCAACTTAAAGTTGGAATCCCGGAACTGATGTACGTACCGGACGTGTATGAAATTGGTGATTGAGTTTAGTTTAGTTATACGCCGTTTTTAAATAGTAGTCCAGCAATAACACGACTGGGGACACCAGAAATGGGCTTCACACATTGTACCCATGTGGGGAATGGAAACCGGCGTTAAGAGCGAACGCGTTAATCGCTTGGCTAACCCTCATCCATTGGCCCACTATAAGAATGATAGTCTGTAAGAACGAGTGTGACTGAATCTGCAACTTAATTTATGAACACGTGCTAAACTTTCCAAGCTGTATTTCTGAGAGAATAAAATAGATATTCTTCTTCCTCGTCACTTTTTTCTATCAAAAATCAAACACAAAGTTATACCGCCCTCGTCACTTTTGAAAAAAATGTGCCCGAAAAACATTTAATTTTTTCATGCAACCTTACTGTAACTGCCTTCCCAGCAACGTCAACCGAGACCAGCTACGTCGCCATCAAGCCTTCAACACTGCTGCAAAAATCATTACTAAAGTTTAGAGTCTTCGATCATATTACTCCAAAACTAACAGATATACACTGCCGACCAGTCACCACAGGACCTGTCTACAAAACCACTGAAATGATGTCCCAGAAGACCTCGCAGAGTTACTGCCCCTGTATCAGCCCTCACGCTCACAGAGATCACAAAAACAAATGCTAGTGACAGTGCTAAACCTCAAAACCAAATCTGGCAAAATGTCGTTCGCTTCCAGTGCAATGACGTGGAATGCACACTGCTTGAACTCTAAACTAGAGTATCACCACCATCATTTAAGACTGCCCTCAAAACATATCTTTTTATGTGTCATTTTCCATCCCAAGCGCGCAGGGCTTTCACTAGTAAATTATGCACTGTAAGTGTAAACATTATCACCATCATTAAAAATAACAGCGGGTTTTGTCCTAGCGTCACTATCGTCAAAAACACATGCAAAGGCATGGCAATGGATCACCTAAAACTAACTATGCAGTCGTTGACTGATTAAAGATAACTGCAATGCTGCTTATCCTGTGGATATTTCGGTTTCAGCCATTAGTCGAGACTCGGATCGGTGGGGTGGCCTTATGGTTAAAATGCTTGTTCGTTGGGTGTCCGAGTTCGATTCCTCGCATGGTTACAGCATCTTTTAGGTCTCCGTGATCATATTGCTGCAATAAAACTTGCGTTACAACCAATCAACTCACTGGTCCAACTTCCATATATGATAACAATGACATGTAATGTTAGTAAGAGATAATTTTGACTCGGGACCAAAATGAAATAGTGAGTATAGTTATAAATGTTTTTCAGTTGTAGTAATTTCCTCCACTATCGCGCTGGAGGGACACCAAAAACAAAAAACTGACATTGTAACGTACTCATTAGGGGGAATCCCCTACTGGGATACTCCACTACCCCTTTAAGAGTATTAGGTAAATACCCGTAACCACCCCTTGAAATGTAGTGGTTTAGGTTTATGGTTTAGATTTAGCATTATGTTAGGTTTAGGGTCAGATTTGGGGTTGAAAAATAAGATGACAAAAATAATAACAACAAAACCATCTATTCATTAAATCATTAAATCAAATCAAAAATGCATTAAATCATAAACCCATAAAAGGAAAATCTTTCTGAACACACTAGGGGCGATGACAAATCCATTCACTCCGACTCAAAGAACAGAAGGTATGATTCCATGAATTCTTTTGAGTTAGGGATGTAAAGACTCATAGAACAATCGATGAATAGCAAGTACTCGATGCATCGCGGTCGACAGTATTCTATTTACATGAATATTTCTACCCGGTGTAATATTCCAACACTGAAATAAGTTCATTGGCTGTTGGGTTTTTTTCATACCTGTTCTAGTTGTGTATATAGGTTCAGGTATGCATGCCAGTTTGTAATTTTGACTTTTGATTGGAGTGGGAGATACTCTAACCATCGATAGTTTATTAATTGACTTCCGTTGACAGATAGTTATGTTGTTTTGCATTTTGATATTGGTTGGGTGCAGACTTGCAGTTTCTTTGAGTTTATGTTTTATATGTTTGCTTCGTCAGGGTATCTAGTTTGTTGTCAGTTATTAAAAATAGACTGGGACTACTTCAGTTTGTATGTCGTATGAAGTATAAAATCATTTGGCAAGTGACTTCAAATGAGACAATTCAAGGAGGAAAATATTATTGCAAATTCAATAATTGCTCGCAATAGACTATCTCTTTCTCTAGAGTTGTCTCCCCTCAATAGTCACCCCCTAACAATAAGCACTTACCTCTAACATAAAGTACATACATCAACGCGATACATCCAGCAATGATAGGTAAAATCCTTTTCTTCGCTAGCTTTCGCATGTTGTTTCTCTTCTTTTTAATGAACGCCCGAAACGAGCTCACGCACACATACAAACACTCATCCGCCAGGCAGTCTAAAAATACGATCCTCGTTTCGCACGTGAAAGTCGTGCTGAATGTCATAGCGATTCGCGCACGCTCCTCGGTGGATGGAGGGGGTGCAAACATTATTGATATTTTAGTGTGAGTGAGTTTAGCTTTGCGCTAATATTCTAGCAATATCCCGGCCGGTGTTACACGAAATGGGTTTAATAGATTGAATGTGGCATCGAACCCGGGTCTTCAGTGCAACGAGCCAACACAAATATAAGTGGACCTTTATTGTGACGTCATTCAAAAAGCAATAACCTGTCTGTAAAAATGATCTTAAAGCACATGATCCGTGCATATGCAGTTGGTACCTCTAACATAACTACTGGTTGTTGTTTAACGGCTTACTCCGAAATATTCCACTAACTTGGTGGCGGTCTGTAAGTAATCGACTCTGATCAGATAATCCGGTGATCGATATACTGAGCATCGATCTACGCATCTGGGATACGATGGCCAGACCACACGATCCCGTTAGTCGCCTCTCACGACACGCATGGGTTTTTGAAGTTCAATTTTAACCCGGGTCTTCAATGGTATCAATTTATTAATAAAAGTTCCACTGCACATTTGTACGTTTTCACATTTTTTGCTTTTAAGTAAAAATACATATCTTATTATAGTGCATGTAGTGTATCAATACACAAAGGTTGGTGGAAACCTTCTTTCGTGGTGTCTAGATTCAACGTCATAATTCCTAAACTAACAGCAAACACATCAGTTGAAATCTACAAGCATTTCACATGCTACACACAGAAAATATATGTAAATATGTCGTATGTAAATCTGGAGAGAGAGTCAGCTCATGGGAAATGTTAGACACCACAAAACCTTAAAATCATGAATTTCCGTGAAATGGTATTGATAGCGTAGATGTAAATTCATTTAAGTAGATATTCTATAGGAGAGTTTTACTGTCACAAAACACCATTACATGTACATTCTAAGTCGATTAATGAAGCTGGCAACCATAAACGCTCTTCCTCGTGTGTATCGCGAAAAGCCATTGAAAGATCGTTTACATGCTGTAAGACGAAATGATCTTATCGAACCCCGACTACATTTGCTATATCGATGTTCTAAATCATCAGTACAATACAATAAAATGTTTCCCGTTAAAACGTGCCGATGAATTTCACTAAACAAAAAGGACCCGCGAAGGTCCGGGGTAGAATAGGCCTTCACTAAAACATGCTTGCTACAAAAGGCGACTATGCTTGTCGTAAGAGGCGACCAACGGGATCTGGTGGTCGGGCTCGCTGACTTGGCTGACACATGTCATCGGTTCCCAATTGCCCCCATGTTGTTGATCACTGGGTTGTCTGGTCCAGATTCGATTATTTACAGACCGCCGCCGCCATATGGCTGAAATATTGCTGAACGAGGCGTAAAACAAAACTCACTCACTTAACCTAAAATGTATATAGAAAAAAGTGAAATTACGATTGCGAATGATCATAATTTTACCTTGCCAATTGAACATTTAAATGTCAGAATTTTATTCAAGTTAGGAGAAAAGTCGTTTAACATACTTACCTCACTCACTCAATCACTCTTTCTTTGTTGGGCTTTCTTCGGGCGAATGAGACACATTTGGCGAAGGCGTACGAATATACCCCGAAATGTCATATTCCACAAAATAAAGACTTTGACAACCATGAAATTCTCGCTTAATTCTGATGTCAGAAACGTGAGAAATACTTACACAACACGCACAGGACACAGGTGAAGATGCACACGACCAGAACGCTCTTCGCATGGTTGGCCGACATCTTTGAAATGACTTTTGATGGTGAAGACAATAAACTCCCACTGACCGGCAGCTGTAGATCCACACAAGCGATGCCCTTTATTGATGTATTGTATTCACTTTGTGTGACCAGATCAATACTTCACTACACATCGTTTGTGAGTGCGTACATAGAGAGAATTTGAAAACCTTTAATGTATTCTTACCAGCAAATATGTGAAGAAGTAAATGAATAAAGGAACTGATGAATGAATGAGCGAGTGGAGCAGTGACGTGAGTGGATGAGTTGGGAGTGGTGTGTGTGTGTGTGGGGGGGGGGGGGGGGGGAGGAGTGAATGAGTGGATGGGTGAGTGAGTGAATGTGTGGGGTTGGTTGGTGGTGTATGGGTGAGTGAATGAGTGTGGGTGAGTGAGTGCGTGGGTTGTAGTGTTTGGGTGAGTGCATGGGTGTATGGGTGAGTGAGTGGATGGGTTTTGGGTGAGTGAGTGGATGGAGGTGGGGTTAGTGGTGTTTGGGTGAGTGAATGAGTGGGTGGGTGAGTGAGTGAATGTGTGGGTTGAGGTGGGGGTGGTGTTTGGGTGAATGGATGGGTGAGTGAGTGAGACGTTGAGTTTTGGGTGAGAGAGTGAGTGAGTGAGGTAAACGATAACCACATCATGTTCGGGAGACATTAAGACTTTGTGTCATCGGTGGAATTAAAACCTTCTCTTCTCAGAAAAAAAACCCCTCTTCACACTTCTTCAGACAAGCTGCTACCAAATATCTCTGCAGGCATTTGGTTGTCAGGACGAAAAGGAAAAGTAGACGATTTGTCTTCATGATAACGGACATGACCTTCTGCTGAGAAGAAAAGGAGAACATCCCCTTTTCCCTTCTTCACCTGTACCATATCACACCCCTTCTCTACCTATACTGTACGTAGTTTCACCATCCTAAGTGATATATATCACGATTTTTTACGATATATATCACGATGCATCGATTTCTGTTTGTGTATTGAGACGAACCGATAATCTTTTGATAACCTTTTGATAATCTTTAGCATACACTACAGCACAACAATGTACAACAATGACAATGCCATACACGGCGACGACAATAACCAGCAGTGAACTATAACATGGACATCTCCTCCAGACATACTCACGTTCAAAGAGGAAAGAAAGACACCTGGGACCCGTTTCACAAACTCCCATCAGCCTAAGGTCTCGTAACTTTTCTCGTAGCACTCGTACCTCTCATAATGTAATGCAGGAGGAACACATGCTCCGAGAACGAGGTGAAACGGGGCCCTGGTGTTTTGGGGTTGTTTTTCCAAAAGCAGATGAAAATATTTGGATTGTTTTTAGACTTTCGCCTCAGTAACATGTGCAAGTCACAATCAGAACACTTTCCAAAGTTCAAACAGTTACGTGGTTTTTATTTCAAACGAATCTCGAAGTGCTGGGGTGTACAGTTTCTTTTGTACACCAGTTTAGTCCGCCTCAAGGTCCAACCATGTTTTGTCTCTTCCCCGCAGCGCAAGTCTAGATTTTGTTCACTGACTTTGTTCACACATACTGTCGTGTTCTAACTGATTAGATCGATGATCATGATATTCATCACTGGATTGTCTGGTTCGGGTTCAATTATTTACAAACAGCCTCTATTTAGGTGGAATAATTCTGAGTGAGGCGTTAAATTACAAACAAAACGAAGCCAAAGATTTTGCTCAGGTTCTGTATCTTCCTTCCACTCCAGTTTTAACAGAATCCTGACAATATATTCCCAGAGACTAAGCGTCAGTCTAGTGTGCAGCGAATTCCAAGTTCGTTTCATACTGATCACCATCTTTACAAGAAACCTAACGCTCAAGCCGAACCGAGCTGTAATCCCATCTATTGATGGTGTCTCGCAATATTGAAGAAGCAATGAACTGCCTCTGACGAAAGTTGAGATCATTTCAAGCAGAGGAGCCGTGTTGCTGACGCCTCAGTAGACTCAATATCACGAAGTCTGTTGCTTATATTGGCTTTATTGACCTTTGAGATACAATTGATAGCAGATGTACTCTGTAAGAATATCCGCTGATCGGAATTGAAATTACAGTCCAATGTGATGACGGCTGGATACATGTACTATATCGATCCTGATTAAGCATCGATCTCATGTTGCAAGATCACATATACTAAAGGGAGTGCAAATGCATAGATCACTAATTGACATCGTTATAAATGAAACCCCTTCATAAAAACTGCTCAATTCGATCCTTTATTACCTTAAATCGACCTTTTTGACAACAGTGCACAATTATCAGCCGTAAACGAATTTCAACCAATTAGAGCGGCGCGTCTCCGTGATGTAATAGCAGGTATAGATATGTGGGTCTATGCAGAATTCATCTACATTTCACCCACACAGGTTTGTACAAACCTGAAATCGCGACAGCTGTTGTGAAAACTGAAAGCTCTATGTTCTTACAATCTACTATCATTTAGTGTTGTGTCCTGCTTTGGCTAGTTTCTGAGTTACAACCCTTGTTTTCATAGACGATTCTGTCAAAATCACTTGGTGTCGCTAGGTTGTAATCCGTGTTAGGTGGTATAAACCTACACGTTATTTGTCATCATTCAGTGATGCTCAGTTAATGAATTTATAACAGGTATAATTAGTGGTAACGCCACTTAGATTACCCGACAAAGGTCCCCATTTGGCATTTACTGTGTCTGGACCGATCAAAGGACTAACCGATAACACGTTGATTGATTAATTACTTTTATGCGGATTTCAATGGCGATTTGTCAAAATGTATGTACATTTACTAATCTGTACTGAATACACTCTATCGTGTATGTGCCTATGTAGAAACACACCCTTCTTTCAGAGGATTAACCGCCAATACATTGATTGATTGCTCATTATTGGCTAACTAAATAACTTTTTAAAAAGAATGACCTACATTATGCAATTAGTTGCCAAGTGTGCTATCTTGGGTGACCAGTGAGACTATACAGCAATGTGAAAAACCTGAAACGATGCATTTCGTATATTAGACTGTTAAAAGACACACCACTTGGGAAATCCTCAGATGAATTATATATCACTCGTTTTTGTGGATACTGATGGATACATTCCTCCAACAAGGTAAGAGCCTAACATTCCTCCTATAGCTTTAATTTGTTTTGATTTTAATAATTGCATTTTGTTTTTATTCAGTTGTCGTAGCTTTCAACAGAATCATTGTTTTCGTCGTGACGTTGTAATGATACAGACGACATACACATGGGCGTGCGTGCGAATTGTGATTCATATAGGCAAACTATAAAATGTCTAGACATTACATTCCTGTTATACATTCCCAGATCGCTTACAAGTTGTGTCATCAAACTCCTTTTGGTCATGATTCAAATACATATTTAACTACTAGTAGAAAGTAGTTTTGATTTTCTAACTTGATGAAAACAAACCATAATCTCATTAATTCAAATGGACTTAAGTCCGTGACTTCACGATTTTCAAAAATGGCGACGCCCTATCTGAGAATGAATGCTATTTAAGTTTGTTTTCACTGACTTACAAAATCAAAATTCCTTTCTACTGGTAGTAAAATATGTATTTCATTGTTGGACAATAGGATTTTGCATGATATTGCTTATAACATAAAGATTTCACTCTTGGAAGCGAGGGGGAGGGCAATATAATATTACTTGCAATATTAATGTCACTTCGACCCCACCTTTCTTCCGTGGAAGAAGTCGTTATGTTACAAGTTGTGTAATGCAAAATCCTTTTGGCCATGATTCCAATAAATATTTAACTACAAGTAATAAGTAGTTTTGATTTTCTAACTTGATGAACCATAATCTCAATAATTCTTCACCATTTTCAAAAATGGCGGCGCCCTGTCTGACGATAAATGCTATTTAAGTTTCTTTTCACCGACTTACAAAATCAAAATTACTTTTCACTGGTAGTAAAATATGTATTTTATTGATGGACATTATGATTTTACATGATGTTGCTTATAACATAACAATTTCACTCTTGGTATCGAGGCGGGATTGGGTATTATATTACTTACGATAATATTGGCACTTCGACCACAATCTCGCGTCCGAGGAAGAAAGCGTTATATTCAAGCAAAATACTTTCTTTTGATGCTATACCATCACGGTATTAGATGGGTGTTTAAATGATATTGCATAGTCTTGGCAGGCGCTCAGTAGATTACTGCGTGTGGGATACGGCACCCCACATCATGACACCATCACAACCATATCGGTGAGCTTTGTCAGTATTTGGATCATCCTATACTGCTTCCATATCGGGACAGAGATGCATCTAGATCTAACGAACCTTGAGAAGGAGCGATTGCATAGAAGGATGTGATAGAAAGATATTGCCATTCAAGGTCACGGAACGATGTGAAGGAACATCAATATATATATCAATGGCACCGTTCCCTCGTATCATTTGTTCGTTTTGTCGCTCAACATTAGCGTTCAACCTTTCATTGGCCTTGCTTCATTGTTTCAGTGCTACATTCTTTCGTTGGCGAGAAATAAATTGTCACAAGGCACCTTTCGTCTAAAAATACAAGCGACTGACTGCCCCCATGAGATATTTCTGCTACACGCAGAGTTGATTCAGTTGATGAGTTTATTGATCACCATTACACTTTACTGATGTCCAGGGCCGTTACGGAAAAACGGTTGTACCTGTAACACAGGACACAAACAAATACAAACGCAGGTCAATTTTTATCCCTAAAATAAGTTGCTAATCACTCTTGTTTAATGTTTACACTAAAGACGTTGTCGAAAGCATAGAAATCAATATTCATCTATTTGCAGACGACACGTCCATACATATCCCAGTTGACGATCACATCTCCGTAGCAACTTGTATCAATTACGATTTTGCAAATATTTCAAACTGGGCCGCAAAATGCAAGTCGGATTCAACCTGGATAAGACCAAAACTATAACATTTAGTCGTAAAGTCGGATCTTACGCAGACCCCACTGACTTTAAAATTCCGACTTTATGTCGTTTAGTTGTACGACTGTACATTATGTTCAGCATCATCTCAGTCTAAATATACTTAGTCTCAGTGTATTTCGTTATGCTCCCCCACAGTAGTGGAGTGTAACGAAAAGTACTGAGGATACGTTTACTTAGACTGAGCACCATCTATGTGTACTAACCAGCAGTTTCAACACATTACCTGGACAGGTGTTTGCATAAGTAAATTTTGCTATGTTACCAATCCAGATTTCTGTGAAGTACAAATATGTTCAAATCATACAAACGCAGTTCCATTTTCAACCTTAAACACTGACTAACAGGATTAATATCACTTTGCATATCTCTCTCAGTTATGAAAATAACTTTAAATGAAAACAACATGTGTGTATTTTATGTTTACTTCGTGATGAACAACTGATACTAGAGAGTAAAAAAGCAATAACATTTTGAGAAAATTCGAAAAAATTATATATATTTTCTAATCCTAACATTACTTGTTTAATATGGACATTAAGATACTTATAGAGACATCAAAATATCGAGAGTTATTTTTGACTTCATATTGCGATATTTATCGAAATAATTTGAAATGTGACTCTTTATGTATTTGTAAAAATAGCGTAGAACGTTATGTGTGTACTTGTGGCTCGAACAACTTCTTTCATTGTGAATCTTAAGAACGTGACAAGAGAACATGGGAGTTACCTGCCCTTGTTCAAGTACGCTTCAAAATAATTACTTGAGGTTTTAAGTATGTCATTGGAGTTTGGTTTTCCAAAGTACTTTTCTGATAACCATCTGAAAGTGTGTACTGTATGAGCAGGTTTGACAACAGAACAAATGTAGAACAGGAGAGTTATTCGGGAAATATATGGAACTAGCGTTTTTACGACCGTCAGCTTATTTATAGATGGCGCTGCAGGGAATATTACAGCAGACGACATGGGGGGCCGACTGACTGTTTACAAACAAAAGTAATATTGTGGCCCTAACCTGTCGTGTGGTGGGCGTCGTACATGGCTGTTATTTTTTTCAAGAACAAACGTGGCAGGTATGTTACCTCATACCCCTTTTATGTAGCTCATGTGTTTCCAGCGGTCAATAAGACCTCTCTGAAAAATGTATACACTCGAAGTCGAAGACTGAAAGTCCTGATGATTTCTGGCGTTACCGTTTATTCGGGGATTGGGAAAGAGAAATTTGGCAATGGTCCATTTTCAGGATTATTAGCCATTTTCTGTCTTTAGAATGGACCATTGCCCTTGTCAGTGTTCACGATGGTGTTTCAAAGCAACAGGACATTGGGTCCTGTAAGTTTCAGATTCTGTCTGACCCACTGAAAATTCACAGGACCCACAAAATAAAGTTAAACAAATATTTCAGATTTAACATTTCTTATGACTAGCATTGAAATTATTAACATTATATGATAACAAACATAAGATTTCTAAACAGCAAACAAGTGTCAGATGCTGCAAATAACAACTTCACACAAAGTCATTGTGAAATATTCAGACACTGGGGCTGGCGGGTTGGTGATTTCTATCTGACCACTGGCGAATCTGCCAGATTTGTCAGAGGGTCAGACACTATTCGTGAACACTGCCTTGTGTCAACTGTAAACTTCAAAATTTTAATGCGCCATTTTCATTCAATCTGCAAAATGGCCCATGGCTCCTGCCTTTCCGTATCCCTGTTTATTAACCTAAAACTGTTACAGGGCTTAGGCACCATTGCATTTTAGAGTAGCCTATGCTTGTCTGTTGATAAAGGTATGAATTAGCTAAAATGCGAAACTAAAAATTGATGTATGTTTCATTTATGTTGACTGGACCACAATCACTGAATCAGTGTGAATAAGCAATATTTCAGTTTTCCAAGTAATTATGTCTAATGTGGTTGATAATTTGAGCAAATCCCTTTGCCATGAGTTTCAATGATATATATTTTGTTAAGTGAGAGAGAAACCCTGGTCCCAAGTCTGTGATGTAGACATGATGTTGAGGTAAAACAAGAAAAATGAATGTGGAAAACTAGAAGTCATTTGTGTAGAGAACTAGTTACGTCTAATTATTTGACTTATTTTCAGAATAATTTTCCTTCTAACAGAAGACCCAACCAACAGAGGAGAATTACAATTCCACTGGAGTTGAAAACGGATTCTGGAAGTGCTGAAGTGAAAGTGGACAATGAAACAAGCAAGGCCACCAGTATTCAAACCACTAACACAAACAGAAAATACATCTTTGTTCAGTTTTGAGGTATGTTGAGACTATCATTGTTTGACTTGTTACAAAAGAAAAATTCTTCAGGGATTTATATCTTATAATCTATCAGACTGTAAGTAAATATAAAAATAGAGACCACTAAGATGAAGACTTGCAACAAACAAGAAACTTATTCAGTTTATGATTTTCAAGCACCCATCAGTTTTTGATATGACATTTTTGTTGGAGAAAATATATTTATAATATTTAAAAGAGTACATTAAAGAGACCCTGTGTTTCAAATACAAATCTGTTGTTAGTCCACCATAAATTCATTAAACCCTTAAAACTTTCAAACTGAAAATTTAAATACTATCAGAATAGATAGAATACAATGTATGATTTATATAGCTGTATTTCTGCAGAAATTTGAAAGGGAGTACAATTATTATATGTCTACACATTTTGCTTTTCTTTACAACAGCCTCCAGCTTCAACAGTAAGGACTTCAGCTCCTACTCCTTTCCTCCGTTCAAATGGTAAGTAGTAACCCTGAGCATGCCTGCAAGTAACATTGTGTTATTTTAACTACGAAATTATGGTTTAAATGTTGCCTATTTTCTGTCTGTTATATTCTGGCATGGCTCATCAACAGTTTTTTGCCTGTTTTTAGAGAACCAAAATGTCAACAATCAGAGTAAGCTGGGTCAAAATCAGGATGGCACAGAGCGTCTTTCATCACTCCATGCAAAACTTCATCAAGAAGCAGACAAAATTAGAAAGTGGAAAGTTCAGACTGAAATTGAACTGAAACAAAAGGTAATTTAAAACAGTTTATGGTTTATTTTATTGTATACTGGTGGGTAAAAGAAACTTTCTCCTGCAAAAGTGTTCATTATGTTAACATAAAGAATTACAAGCAAATGCATATTGCCCCATAGATATTGCCAACAACAAAGGTGCGATTCTTACCAACATCAGCGCGCAAATGCACCTCTTGACATCTTTGCATTTAAAACAGCAAAATGCATGTGTTTTGCAAGTGAGGGTAAAATGTATGTGCATGCATGGTATAAAACCACCTAACAGCACAGAGCAGATTGTGCTTCAGCAGAAAACATTACAATGATGAGCTTAAGTTCAGCAGAGCTAGAGAGGGCCATCAACATGCTGCATATAGGCGCTACAATGGGTCACATTACAAGAACCTTCAGTTGCTCTGTCATGACTGTCAGGAACCTTCGTCGGCATTACCAACTGACTAGTCAGACCCTCGGCCCCATGGTGACAACTGCTTGAGAAGACCTCCACCACCTGAGGGCGTTACACCATAGAAACCGCTTACTGACGGTAACGTCATCAGCGTCAACACCACTTATTCACCCAGTGCATCAAAGGACAGTGACAAGAGACAACAAGCCTGTGGTATCAGGGTGTACCAACTGTAATGAGGAAATTGCTGCGGATGGACACACATCTTCACTTGAGTTATCCAGAATTTCTTTCATGCAAACAACGTCTGTGTCCTGCCATGGCCTGCACACTCTCCTGACATGTTGCCAATCAAGGATGTATGGGACCACCTTGATAGAGTTATTGATAGAGTTACAGTACCCCAAATGACTCAAGCCCCTGTCAAAATATGGCGGCATATCCTGGCTGACGTCATCAGATGTCTCACAAGTTCAGGCAGAAGATGTGTGTTTGCATGTATTCTGTTGAGAGGTAGACAAACTCGCTATTAGAAACTTGTGTTCACACTTTGCTTTGTTTCTGGAAAGGACCCACTGATCGTAGTTTGACCCCATGTCGACCACAACCTATTCAGTAAGTTATCAGCTATGTTAAAATTGAATGTTTGTACATAGCATGTGCCTATGTCATTGCTTCACAAATCAGGCCCCCCTAAGTAATTGAAGGAATTACAGCAAATTTGAAGGAATTGCATCTCAAATGTAAACAAACGCAGCCCACTCGCGAAACGATTGCAGCGATATCGGTAATTTAGCGGTAATAAAAGAAATACATCGGCCCTATCGGAAGCAATGTCGGTAATACTGGAAACACGATCGGCCATCTTCGGAGATTTTTCGGTCGCGAGCGGAAATTCACGCAGCAAAACATGGCGTCGTTGGAAGAAGCACCCGTCTCGGTGAGATTTGTTTTTAGTTTCTACTATTACATTTTTATACTTATCCATCTTTGACCACCTGTGTTGAATGCGTTTAGGTATGAGGTGTTGTCGGGGCAATAGCTTATGTTTCTAGGAAAAGATAGTCACTCTAGGAGAGCGTCACAAGTCATGCCCCTGTAGTTTGTTTACATCTGAACATCGAAGTCGTGTCGATGATTACGAACGTGCGCCAGATATAACATCATTTTTTTTGTAAAATGTGTTTAAATTTGTCAAGTGCACTTCGTAGCAAGAAAAATTATGGCTCATAAACTTCTTCATGCGCACGTTCAAGATGTTCGTAATCATCGGCACGACTTCGATGTTCAGATGTAAACAATCTCCAGGGGCATGACTTGTGACACTCTTCTGCAGTGACAATCTTTTCCTAAAAACATAAGCTATTGTCCCGACAACACCTCATACCTAAACGCATTCAACACGGGTGGTCAAAGATGGATAAGTATGAAAATGTAATAGTAGGAACTAAAAACAAATCTCACCGAGACGGGTGCTTCTTCCAACGACGCCATGTTTTGCTGCGTGAGTTTCCGCTCGCGACTGAAAAATCTCCGAAGATGGCCGATCGTGTTTCCAGTATTACCGACATTGCTTCCGATAGGGCCGATGTGTTTCTGTTATTACCGCTAAACTACCGATATCGCTGCAATTGTTTCACTAGTGGGCTGCGTTTGTTTACATTTGAGATGCAATTCCTTCAAATTTGCTGTAATTCCTTCAATTACTTAGGGGGGCCTGCAAATAATACATTGCAAACTTTGAGTTGTTCTTGTTGTTTTTGAGTGAGATGAAACTAAATGAGGAGAAAGTTTCTTTTGCCCATCAGTATAACATCTTAATGTAAAATTTTGTATTAAAAAATGTATAAATTTACTATTGTAGATCTGTTTCTGTGTACAATGTAAATAGTATGGTAATTATGACTTTGAAATTCATATCCTTTAAAAGAATATTTGACATTCTTAGGAGAAGAAGATACATGAGGCATCTACAACAAATGAATCACTTCGAAAGTCAATTTTAGAGCTTCAGGTGAGTGTGACTTTCTTAGATCTATTGTTTGTGAGGAGGAAAAGAGACTGAATGCCAACTCTTTATGGCTTGCATTTTGTACCCCACATCAGTAAGTCAGTTTACCTTATAAAGTTTCTTTTTTTTTATGGCTGCATAGTTGTCAAAGAAAGCCTTGTCTTCCCAGGGAGCATCTGACCAACATAAGACATATCATCCCTATAAGTATTGTTTGCTCAGTGCTGAGATGCAAGTTCAACACAAAAAACTGTGGCAGATCATGTATTTGGAAAATCTATGCTCTCACAAAACTGTATGATATGAAGTTATGATTCCTGGTTTTTTGACAGAAGTTAAAACTGTGCAAGTGGTACTTTCTTCCCCCTTGTTAAAAAAATACCCCAAACAAAATGTGTTCCAAAATGAACATTTTGATTGGTGATATTTTTTAACCCCAAATTGATAAATTTTGTTAGGACCAAATGGAAAGGGATGCTTCTGTTCGACAGTTAATACAGGTAATGCACATTTGTGCCTAGATATACTGAAATGAAATTTGTCCTAATGAGTAATTTTCAGAGCATATTGACTATCATAACCACTGTATGCTGCACTGGATAAAATTAATGCATTTTGACATCTTATGATGGATTGCAGGTATTTACTGTAGAGCAGCTTAGAGGCTAATGTTCAGTTCCATGTCTGCTGTAGATTTCAAATTCCTTACAGTTAGTTAATGACAATGTTAAAAGTGACCTGACCCGTCCTTATTTTATTCCCTCAATGCTAAGAGCTAATGCTCAGCAATCAAATACATATACCAACTGTAGGCATATGAAGCAGATAGGGAACTGAATCATAGACCTTCCCCTCTCTGGGCTGATGCTGTGTCCATGTCAATGGCAGTGAAGGGTACAGTTTTATGAAGCCTGGAATATACAAAGAGAAGGTGTTTGAATGGATTGTTTTAAACACCCATTATCTATTTTGGAGATGGGAAATCAAAACCAAATGAAATATCCCGTGTGGCAAAGGGATTTCAAAAACTTGCTAATAAATGATTACACCTAGAAACTGAATTGTTTGTTTTGCCTGTTCTCAGCTCCAAAATGAAAATCTAAGCTTGAAACTACAGGAAGAAATGAGCAACAGAGAGGACATTGTTCAGAGGTAATGTATACTATAACCATGATTGCATGTTCTCTGTACACCCTGAGTCAATGAAACCATGGACCATTCATACGACTAAGGACAAAAGAAAGATATAAAAATTTACTGGTACCAAGCGTTTGAATTAGTAAATATAGATGGAGAGGATTTAAGAAGATATTGCAAATTTAACCATGTTTTAACCATGATGTTGCTTGTCATTGTATCCGAAAGGCATGGATTGCTGCTTCCACTATCAATCAGCTGCTTGTCTGGTTCTTACCTGATTACTGAATCAATGACTTACTGTAATTATTGTTACATTGTAAACTAGTTTGTAATTGATGAAGATGCAGAATATGAAGTGATTGTCTCTTTGAAAATGTGCTATTGTTATAACCATGGCAACTGTGTTTTACAGTGGATAGTGGCAGATATGTACTGAATCACACATGTCACCTAAATACCAGCATCTGATTTAATGCAGGTGTGGAACTAACATAATAACGTTACCTATAACTTACAGAAGGATACACAAAAAGTTAGAGACAGAGTCAGTCAACCTAAACAGGTAAAACAGTCCCTCTTGGATTCTGCAGTTGCAGAAAAAATTGCGGAATTTACTTTTCCATGCAGAAAAACATCTGGTCCGTGGAAAATGAGTTTTCTTGCAGAATCCGTGCAGAATTTGCCACTTTTCTGCAGAATTTGCTATTTTAAAAAATGAGTGAAAACGGACTGACAGCGGAAATGAAAAGTAGAGATAATGTCAAATTTAGGATCGGTTACACACAAAAAGAACTGACATATTTACTGTGACAACATATTCAAGATAATCATGATTAAAGATACTTTACTAATAAAGCAAGTTATGGGCATCTTTCAAGTAATATTAGATGAACTTCACACTGCAATTAATCAAAATCAATCATTTTGAAAATTGAAATTATTTCAGATTTTGTTTAAATATAAAATTGTTATTTGCATGAAACAGGAAGTTGTTGGTCTGTATCTAAGTTATGAATGAGAGGAGAGAAATAACTTTCAGCAAGTGTTTAATTCTCAAACACAGAAAAAGGTGTGGATGCTTTGTCATCAAACTTACTCAAGATATGATGTGTACTGTCAACTTAACATTATATCTGTGTTTGAGAATTAAACTATAAACATCTGTATAATGTTTTTGTTGTTTTTCCTAGATGTTTTAACCGCAGAATGTTTTGCAGAATATTGAAAAATAGGGTGCAGAATTTGCTTAAATTTGCCGCAGATTCTTAAAAATTTGCTGCGGAATCCAGGAGGGACTAGTATAATGGTGTTAAATAAAATAGTTACTTAACTTCACCAAATTTCAGAATCAGCTCTACAAGACAGCTCTGTAATATTCTCAAGGACCATGCCATCAAACTGGAGGAAAAACTGCAACATTGTAAGTAAAGTCAATATTTGCACAAAATAATGAACTTGTATGATTGGGAGAAAATGTGCTTTTCTGCCTGCAATAACTATTTTGTCGATTAACAATAGCTTTTATTTTCAGTTTTCTTCAGAGGAACATTTTGTGGTTTATTTTCAGGCGAAACGGAAAGAACAGAACTGAAGTATTTAGAAAAGGATCACCTTCAGCAGTTTGAGGTAATTGTCATATCATCCATTATTCATGTCTTGCAGCATTACCAGTCCTGACAAATTCTGTGGCTTTAGCATATGGTGTGGCTACTGTAACACAGTCACATCTTTTTTTTAAAAAAAAAGTCATTCAGCATTAAGTGATCATGTTTCATATTCTGCAGGGATATATATGATGGAAAATTCAAACTCATCAATGACACTGTAGGATTTTGTTTTAAGACAAACTTTGCACTGCATTGATTATGTTATGATATGTCATTAGCTAAAGAATAATTGTATTATATATGTATGTGTGTATGTATTTGTATAAATATATGTATATGCTGTATTAGAAATTAACCTTAGTCTTCTAAATCCTTCATTGCTGCCTTATAAGGTACGTTGCCAGAACGTAAAACCAACCAAATGAATCTATGAACAAATGGCTACCATTATTTACAGCATGGACTGATGTGTCAGGACTCTTTAACGTGTACAACCTTGTGTGATATAAGATCATTTCATATGAATGCATACACTAAGAGGGAGAAATAGTGGATAAAAAGAAGAAGAATTATTGTAGTATGGAATTTGCTATTTTTGTATTTCTCAAATTATATGTGACATCTGTATCAAGGTGAACAGCAGAATCAATGAGTCTTCTTTCAGCACAAACCTGGTGTTTTGTATGTTGTATGTAATTATGAACCCAGCTGTAATTAAAAAACTCAACTGATTTACAGTGCCATCTTTTGATCCAATGACAGTTTTCACTTTGATCAGGACTGTTCATTTTTACAGAAACTGTGTACTTCATGTACTTTATGCATATATCTGATTCAAGGAGCTGTCTGCAGAATTCAAGAAACTTGAAATAACAACCACTGAAAGCTGCAACAGGCTTGTCAATCAGTGTAAGCAAATTATTAGTTTGGGTCAACGTATCTCTTGTTATGGAGTATCAAGTGTTATAAGCAATCATAATGTTTCTCTGGTCAGTACATTTACCATATTCAGTTTTTATCTACCTGTGAGCACCTGAGCTTATTGCAGTGAAATGTTACAGGACTTTGACATGAAAGCCTGGAAATTGGATCTGTACTTTACTGAGAAAGTGTAATTCCAAAAATTTATAACCTATGTATTATTTGTTTGCAATTGTTCCATCTCGGGGAAACACATTTGGCTCGTTGTGCATGGTTTCAGTAAGCATACCCTTTGTCATTTTTACAGGTATGGCAATAATTGTAGAAAAAACTGTAATATCACTACTCCTACACACATATAACAACTCAAAAGTAACAAGTATTTTACACATTCTGTGTAAGGATCTGAGGTCATTACTTAATTTTACTAAGAATAAGCATTTGATGGGTGTTCACAAAATGGTGTTTCAAAGTAACAGGTCACTGGGTCCTATAATTTTGATATAATTAGGTCTGACCCACTGAAAATTCACAGGACCCATAGAAAATTTATTAAACAAACATTTGAGAAATTAACATTTCTTATAATTGGCATTGAAATTACTAACAAACATAGATAAACACACATATGAGCCACATATGACAACTTCAGTCAAAGTCATTGTGAATTATCCAGTTGGACACAGGGCGATGGGTTCTATATATCCATTGGACTATTGTCTGAGGGTCGGATGCTAATCATGAACATGTGGTACTTGTCACAATATTGATCATGCTCATTATTTAGAATGTTTTACATATTCAAATACCAGGTACAACTGTGATTAACTGCACTGTTTTCAAAATCTATAATGAATGAGAGGTTGTTATTTAACAAGATATGCCCAAACAGTTGCTTTGGTTTGTCTGCAAATTGATGCAAGTGAAATTGATGACCCTTACTTGTAATTTGTAAAGCGAAGTTTTGCCTTTCATGCACTACCAAACTTAATCTTAAGTTATAACTAGAACACCTAGAAAATAATAATTGGCTACAGCATATGTTGCTAGACATATCCTATGCACCACTGATTCCAGATATTTATGACAATATTGAATTTTTCAGTGCAACTTGAAAGGGATGACCGTAGGAGGCTTGAAGAAGCACTAGAAACCAAACTGACTGATGCTGAAATTCAGGCATGGACCTGTCATGGTTTTGTTTTCTTTACTACTGGTAACGTCTGTTGTATCTTGCTCTGTAACTTGGATAGAGAACCCAACAAACTCTTGGGTGTAAATATGTGAATGCAGATGCCAAAAATTATTTATTTTGTATTTAAGTATTTTGTGATTGGAATTAATTGTTTTAGAGGTAGATTCAATGATGATATGTAAAGCACATCTAATTATTGATCAGTATAATGTCATTATATGTATATGTTATAATGTTTCAACCACTTTTAGTTTGTAGAGCAAATTAGTCAGATTAAAAAACATTGAAATGTTGATTTATCTGTGTCTGTGTTTCAGCTCAAAGTCTTAATGGATCAGTGTGATGAGAAAGATATAGAAATCAGAGATGTCAGAACAATGCTGCAGAGAAATGATGAAAAGATACATACTTTAGAACAAAGCAACGGTAATAAAGTGTTATGTTTACTGCCTTATCTATTCCCTTCTCCACCCACTCTCATATATGGTTATAACAATAGTGTTGCTTTCAGCTATCCCACCCTTCATGAAGACTGACAACTGTGCATATTATTACACAGATAAATTTGTGGGCTTTGTAGTACACATAAGGAATTGATAGCAAGATGTTAATTATCACATTATTAGCTAAATCCTAACTTAAAATGGTTAGGTTGGAATGTAAAAGTCCAATGAAACCGATTCAGCAAAGTTTCAATAAAAGAGTTAGACGGAGTCATGTATGTAAGTCTGTTACTGCAGTAACTATTGAAAAGCCTACTGGAATGGAGTTCCAGCAGCTGCAGGAAAGCTTGCCTGTAATCACTGTATTGAGCTCCAGTAGCTATTGAAGAACTTGCCTGAATTGAGCTCCAGTTATTATTGAAAAGCTTGCCTGAATTATGCTCCAGTAACTATTGAAAAGTGTGCCTTGAACTGAACTATTTGTATTTATGGGATGTACTGAAGTACCAAAGAGAAAGGAAAAAGAATTTCTAGTTCATGCTGTATCAATACCCACAAATGCTATGAAATATTTTGCCAGTCAGTATTCACATTTCACAGAACTGTTCTTTGGGACAATAAATATTAAAGTTGCAGGTAGGACAATTTGATTATGTAATCAAGAATCTGATAGATTGCTGGAACCCTGTCTGTTAAAGAAATCAGTGAGTGAGTTTAGTTTTACGCCACACTCAGCATTATTCTATGGTCTGTGAATAATCGAGTCTGGACCACACAGTCCAGTTATCAACAGCATGAGCATCGATCTGGGCAAATTGAAACGGATGATGTGTTCAAGTTAGCTAGCCACTTGATCCTGTTAGTCACCTCTTTCGACAAGCTTAGTCGCTCGCCAATATGTGGCAAGCATGTGTTGCTGAAGACTTATTCTTCCCTGGATCTTCACATGTCGTTAAAGTGTCAGTTATGACCCTGCCATTTCTGTTTTGTTCCATGCTGGTTCTGTCGCCCTCAAGAACCAATGGCTGGTTCTTTCTCAAAAGAATGCAAATATGTGATTATATCTCTCACTGAACAACAGAATACAGGAAACTTAACTTTTTCTTACTTGCACGTCATGCATCTATGGCTTTAGGATGACTTGTCAAAATGACTTTGATTGCAATGTTTGAAGTCATTAGTAATATGCATGCTTAAACACTTGAAAAAAGCATATGACCAAGACATCATAGATCAGATGTAGTTGTATTGTGTGAATCAAAAGTTTGCTCTCTTTACAGCCTCATTCCATCAGAAGTCTGAACAACAGCTTGCAGAAATTAAATCCAAAGAGAATGACTTGGTTTCAACGTCTGAGCAGCTTCATAGTTTACAGGTTGTTGTCAGTTGTAAATGTAGAACTGAACTTCAGCAAAGAAATTAAATGCAGATTACTGTAAATCAACTAACATTGTACAAACTTAGGGGTGTTACTTCCCCTTGCTTAAAAAAACACCCTCCATCAACACACTAATACTTGTATGTTTATGCAAGATTAACTGTTATTCAAATATTTTTACTGGGACATTACACATCAGTATTTCATTGTTGTCGTAGGAAGAAAAAGTCAAGAATGAAGAAAAATTAAAGGTGCTAGTTGTTGAACTGGAGAACTTGAAAGAGGTCAAGAATGTTCTGGAACAAGCTGTGGTTTCTACCAGTGCAGAATATGAGACTAAACTTACATCCCTGCAGCAACAGATTGATGGTTTAAACTGCAGCCTTCTTTCACAAGTTGAAAAGTATGGTACCAGTTTGATTGTTTGCCATCATATTCAGTTATCAGAGATTATAGTGTGATTATGTCTGCACATGATGCATAGGCAGATCCAGAGGGAAAGGCATGGGTGTGCACCCCTCTTTTGTCCTGAAATTTGTTAAATGACCATTGAAAATGAAGGGTGCACCCCTCCTTTTAAAAAAAAATGTATCCGCCCGGGATTCATCATCTCACTCAGGTAGCTAATGTTTCACTTCATTGTTAACATCAGTAACACAATAAGATCTTGTGAAACTGATTGGTATTAATGAATGGAGAGTGTATCAATATTACTTGTTTGATTATGTTTGAAAGCTTTAAGTTATTTCATAGAGTGTAGTTATTTCACAATTGTCATTGCATTTTAGAAAACCATTGATCAGTAAAGGATTTACATAAATTTATTGTATTCCTGCCTTTAAACATTAAAGACTATTTAAGGTATGTTTGATATGTTTTATGCCCTCTCCTCTATTTTCTTTATCTTCATTCGGGTACATGATTATTATCTGGATATATATAAACGATGATGTACTTTATTTCAAATGCTACAAGAACACGAATGTATTTTTAGAAATCTGTCCATTTATAAGCAAATTTCCAAAGTAAACTTTTTCCTGAGTGGCAAAGGACAGTATTTTGGCATGGTGTTTAGCTGAAGTTAGGTGCTTGTTTCATAGTTTTTTGTTGTTTTTTTTCAGCTGTAAAAAGTATGAACAACAGTTATCAGAAATGTCATCTCTGTCTGAAAACCTAAAGAGTTCCAAAGGTAAACCTCACTTTCAGGCACCATGACTGCTTTGAAATATTCCTGATACCACTCACAAGAATACTGAAACCATTTTTCTGGGGATGTTAACCTGCAATATAGTATTTGAATAAATATTTGAATGTTTGTATTTGGATTATGATTTTGAACATTAATTTGAGTATATTTGAAGGGATTTACTCTGAAACATACACATCCATCTATTCAGTAAGTGATGAGAAGGATAGAAATGCAGTATTTTTGAAGGGTGACCTAGGGCAATGTTGGTGTGCCTTGTGACAGTATGTGTGCCTATCCCTTTTGATGATTTTGACATGAAACATCAGAACAATTATGTTATCTCTATTCATTGTTAAAAAAACCCAGTAAACGTTATGTAAACCTGTAAACGTGAGAGTAGGATTTCCTGAACGCTATCAAGACAGTAAGAACAGTTCAAGTTCATTTGCCTGGGACCCATAGACTATGCAAAGTGTGATCTCCTGTCATGGGCACTGGAATTCAAAATGGCCCCGTTCATGTTAAGTTGTTAGGTTGTAGTCCAGTCATCCTAGCTCATATACAGCTCAACCTAGAACAAATTGCAATAAAAGCTGACTCTTCTGTTTTGTAATCCATATAATGTGTATTTTAAGATACAAAAAGTATAGGACTGTATAATGAACGAAAATTGCATTTTTCCCGACAAAACGCACGTGCATGTTTGTTCGTCACAAGACGATTGAATGAGCACACTATACAGAGATTTGTCACGAAAAAGGGCATTTGTCACTGAAATTAAATTTATGTGCACAGCCTATTTGTGATATATATATATATATATACACACACACACACACTTGTAATATAAAACTTCCAATTTACCGTATTTAACATAAATACAAGCAACAAGACCATAATTCTGTGTATACATATAACAGCAGGTTGATCCATGTGTCTGTTACCGAGGGATTTCTAATCATCATTTCATTTTATGTGTATGTTGAACACCAGACAGTATGAACTAAACGTGTGTAAGTATTTACCGTATTTACAATATTACCCGAACGTAAATCAGTATAATAACATTGTCAGAAAATGCAGAAGGTACAGTCACGTCACATAAACTTTGATAAGACAGGATGTAGTTAGTGAACGGAATTAAATGTTTTTAAACAAACCTCACATGATGATATGAAGCCAATAGTGATGCATCGTGCGACTCTAATATTATATTAGATGTCATCTTCAACACGCATTGAGTTGCTGCAGCTGACTCCCCTACATTCACCACATCCTGGAGAGCATTCCAGACCATGTTTCTTACAGCTGCACCGTGCTGAGCCGCAGTCAGTCTTACAGTTACATCTGATAATTCTAAGCAAGTGATCGGGGGCTGGTGGCAGATCTGTGAGAATGGGATATAGACGACCATTCCATCCCCAGTTCTCAGGCAACATGTCCGACGACCTCTGTCCCATCCACTCCTGAACTTGATAGTAGACACGCATTGAATGATATTTTGCTGCAGCTGCAGTTGGAGGCAATTGTTTCGGCTCGACGAATGTTGAATATGCTGCCACTTTTTCACAAAAGCGGACATGGCGCAATTTGTCCAGACCTATGTCTGTGTCATCATTGAACAATTTCACGAAAACTCTTTCACCAGCTTTTATGATATCTTCTCTCTCTGTAGCCACACTGAATGCAGATGCCTGTTGACGAAAGGACATGTCAGAGACCAGTTCTTTTACCGCCGACGATTTTCCAATTCCAAACACTCTACTTGTAGTGTCGCATCCTGTAAAAGCGTGGATGAACAAGATGTTACTGCAGATGACTTCTCCTACCTTCCGCTTTGTTTCCTTTATTTGCCAGACTTTCCTTTTCTTTTTACTGTTACTCTTTGCCTCTGTCATATAGTAGATTTCTGATGACTCTTCTGATAAACTAGCGTGGTAGCATAGAAGTACCAGCAGGTCTGTGTCCTCACCAATTACAACAGTCGTGTGTTCCTTTGCAAGTTCCACAGCTGTCATGACAATTTCTAGGTCTGCATCACTACGTGCGTGTTTCACTCTACATCCCTGTTCCTGTAAGGCTGTACCAAGGAGATTGATGAACCTCTGTTTGTTAGATTGGTTGGCCAGGAAGTCTTCCTTTTTAGAATTGAGTAACAGGTTCTTTTCACACTTAACTTCTACTCCAGCATCCCCCCGTCTAAGGTGAGCTATATCCCCTATTGTTGGTCCAGCTTCATATCCATCAAACACAATGGTCGCCGTTCCATACCTGTTACGGACATATTCCATGTAGAGCTGAAGGATGGTGTCGTAAGTGCATCCTCGAGGCCAAACTACACGTTGAAGTAGAGCTCCACCATCAAGAACATATTCTCGCTGGACCGTGTGTATTGGAGGTTGCCAATCAGGATTTTGTAATAAAGTGCAGCTTTGTTGGCTGGTAGAGGAAGACCTGATGGTTCAAAGAGTGCAGGAGGAATGTTGCACAGTTCAAACTCCAGCACTGATGCCAGATTTTCGCCCATGTTCCTTGCACTGGTTACAATTCTTTGGAACAGAAGTTTAGGATCAACGTGTACTTTATCACCCTCAAACTGTACAGATGCCTTAGAGTGAAGTGTACAAACTTGGTCTTTCTTTTTGAAGACATAATCTTGAACGGACACTCCAGTCATTTTGTCAAGTATCTTCTGTCCAACATATTTGGCATTCTCAACATTTACAGGTTTGTCAGCTATTTCTCCGGTTGCAATATTGCGGAGACTAGTGTCATCACTGAAAAGATTCCTCTCTTCTAAGAACGATAACACTGTCAGAATGTCCTTGTTGTCCTTGTCCATTCGAGCCTAGGTAGCATCCTTGTGTTGCTCATTAGTGCTGTACGAGATTCCAGTGAATGCCTGCATGGCAACGTTCATACTAGCACATGCTGGCATGGACAAGACCCATGTAAGACGTTGAATTTCTCCAATGCCTTTACCCCGAGTCAAACCTCCATTGGTTTTGATGCTACGCATGAGCATCTGCTCTATTACTAGGTCTGTTGGCAAGCCAGCCCACAAACGGTCGCTACGACGAACAACATGGAGTCCTCTCTTGAAATCTCTGTAGACTTCTTCATGAGTATTTTCCAAAGCCAACATCTTTTGGAGATACAAACGACTCGACTTGGCATAAAGAGAATGTCCAGAAGCTGCAAAGTAAGGAATCATTTCCCTGAGAGATTCAAGATGGAGATCCCAATTACCAGTTCTTTCAGCCTTTATGAACCTTCGCAAAATGTCTATCATCTCTGTGTATTGCAGCCATAACTTTGATGTTCTTCTATCTTTTAACTGTGTCTTGTACTCATCCAGTCTAGACTTTACTCTCTTTAGGACAATGTCTTGACAAATGTCCTCAGTTGATAATTGCCCTCCTAGAAGGTGTTCAAATAGATATACTGCATGTTTGAGATCGTTGTTGGTCACGTCCTTTGTGCTGCACCATCCATTCTGAGGAGTACGTTCTGAATCAATATGTTCATCACACTTGCAAATCCAAGGATATTCAAACGCCTGGCCTAAGAGGAGTGCATTGAGAGCTGTGTCCACAAGAAAGTGGCCTCTGATGGCTCGGGAAACAGCTTTACCTGTCATCATGTGTGGAACTGCATTAGGAGCATACACTGTCTCCAAGACCTCACAAAGTCCAGAACCCAACATAAGGTGACCAATACAACCCAGGAAGGACATTTCTGTATGAAAGGATCCAAGTCTTAGAACAAATGCTTGGAGATCTTTATCTGCAGTTGCACTTGATACAATGGTAGTTGCCTTCCACCAAAGTGGTTGATCAAAGGTGATAACAGGTGTTACATTTTGTTGTCTTGCTTGAGCCCCAACATACTTCAGTGTGGAATATATGCATGACATGTCACCAGGATTCATATCAATCATAGGCAAGAAGGTGACAGTTGATATCCCAGCGTGATCTCCTCTGTGAACTGACTGCATATAACCTGACCAGGAGGGTCTCGGAGACTTAAGTGGCCACATAATCTTCCAGAGAATGTCCAATGCTGATGTTGGGTCAGAAGACTCTTCACGATTACAAGATGAAAGTTCTTCATAAACTGTACATGCCAGTCCATTCCAGTCGGATTTGTAGAAATGCATTCCAATTCGGCCAACTGCTACAATGTCTTTTATGCTTGGATTGCCTCTTGTGATTGGCTTGATGGTGTTTCTCCCTGGTGTGGCTGTTGAAATTATGCCCATTCCATGGAATGTGTTATTACCATCTAAAGTGTGCACGTTGTGGTCGATGTTATCGGCAACGAAATTGCAGGGATGACCCAAGTTCGGGGTGTGAGACTTCAGGACTTCCTGTTGCTGCTGCATTGGCTTCAAACCGCTTAACCTCTGTATATGATGAGCAGAACCCATGTTGATGAAGCGAGTCTATCAAGAATCGTGATGCAAAGTGGTGATGCATTTGGACACCAAGTCCAATTTGAAGTGGTGGTACCAATGATCTCGGCCGAGTTGCTTGTATGACAGCTTGCCCAATGGAAGCAACTTTAACTTCAGAGCCTTTTCCATTAAATAGGTGAGTCAACAGAAGTCGAAGGGATTGTGGCAGGTATTCAAGTTGAATTTCAGTTGACTTGATATCATCAATGCTAGGATAAGTTGGATGGCTTCCGCTTATGGCTTTTATGTCACATTTCAGGAGGTCAGCAGTTGCTCTAATCAGGCGCATCTCCTCTCCATCTGGATCTGACTTTTGGGGGGTCTTGTAGAAATCATACAGAATAGATGAAGCATTGTGTCGGAAGGTTACAACATCTGGTTTTCCATCTGCTTCAGCAATGATTATTTTATAACCAAAATGTTCACACAGTTTTCGTTTCATGTATTTTACACTGTAGGGTTCTTCATTAGAGTTCAAATAAGAAGCCATTTTTGAAACTAGATTTGTTACTGTAACCTGTTCATCATCATTTGCTTCAATGTAGTCAGCAACTTGCAAGAATGCAGCAAGTTTCACAGGATCCTCCGGTCTTCCCTGGCGTGGCTTCTTTCGAGGTGTTGGGGAATAACTATCTACAGCTTGAGGCAACTTTCTGTTTGTCCTGAAATTCACACTGCATGAGTTGTGGTAAACCGCATCCACTGCAAAACAATCGCCAGCATACTCAATTCTTGCAAGAACTTTTGTAGACCATTCATCACCTCTTTTCAAGCAAATATTTTTTATAGTTTCCTGGAACTGCTTTTCGGTCCTAACCGGAATCATATTAGATCTGTGAGTCTTCCAATCTGTTTTTACAGTCTCTCCACAAAACAAGCAATCTGTTTGGAAGCTGAACTCTTTTTCTTGCGACCTTAAAGATCGTGTTTGATTTTCTTGGTCTTGATCCTCATTTTCCATAAATTTTCTTTTATTAGAGGCAGCAATACTGAATTTATTGATGTGTTTGCATCTGCACTCCTGGTGTATATATTGTCCTTCTCTTGTTTGTGTGCTTTCTTCGCGCAGAGCACTTGCTCTGTTGATGCTTGTGCTTCCTTTTTCACCGTGTTTTGATGTAGGTTTTCCATTTCCAAGCAGGTCTCCACAGAGGACACACACATTTAGGTCATCGTAACATCTGCAAAAAGTGTTTTGCATTACTGGCCAGGACTCACAAGTGAAGCTTGTACATTGTTTTGGAAAAATGTAAAAGAGCCCTCAGTACTCTAGAGCATTTCTGCTCATGCACTACCCTTTTCTATCGATTAGAAAAGTAATACCATGCCACTGCTTGTTTTTGTGTGTTTCGACATTTCGACTGGCAACGTTGAATGGGGTCAACAGCTCTAAGTGAACTATCGTCCAGTATCAACTACTTCAATAGTTCTCCGCCTTGGCGGTTAATATATGCAACCTATGAATATATCAGACATCAGTCATGTCAGTTAACTTGTACATGTTTGAAAATAATTACCCAGATTGCGCTGGACTGCCAGCGACGGTACGTTCGTTCGCCATCTTGTTTACGTGACGCAATCTACGGCAACACAGCGAATAACACTGGCCATCTGATTTTTCGTATCAAATGTGCGCGTTTTGGCATTACAAAAAATAACTTTTTCGAACAAAATCGTTCATGATACTTTTCTATACTTTTCATATGTTGAAAGTACACAACTTAGTGACATGTTCCAGCAGAAATTGTTTTTATTGCAATTTGTTCTACCCCTTTTGCCAGTGTTACTGGACTATTGAGGATATCAATAAATAGTTTCATGGGGTGCAAAAATAGGTTTTCAGTATGAATCGGTCAGATTCATTGCATGTTCCATAAAATGAACCATGGTGAAAATTATTAAAGTATATTTTTAGGTGTACCTCTAGGTCACTGAAAATATTTCATCTGGGCCATTTCAATATTTACTGTTGCCATGCCACACAAACTATGCACTATTTGATCACTGATGATTTTAGTCAAATACATTAGCCTCTGTTCAAATATCCCTAATATCACATAATGCATGATGAAATGTTCAGATTAAAAAGCATACAAAACTTCAGTGTTTTATATCAGTGTTGGTTTGTATGGATTGAGGACAAATAATCTTATTGTGTACTTCATCATCATACTTGGTTTCTGTACCATGGATATAGAGGCTATTGTTACCTAAATGTAACAGAATTAAATATACATTACAACTGTACATGGGATTCTATTCAGGTAGTGAAAGATGCCTATGCATAGTTTTCATTTTTGTGCATGTTTCAAAACACAGATGTTCTAACACTTGAGAAGACTGAACTGGAAGGAACCGTGAATGCTTTGAACAGGGACATTGTAAGTAGATGTTTTTTCATTTCTTACTGATCATGTAGGACAGAGTAGGTCTGAACTCATTGTGGAATAGTTGACAAGTATTTATAAATATTGTCAGAAAATGCATGGTTAGAAATAATGGTAGTAACAATGGTATTCAGATTTCTTCTTGTGAAATAATCTGAAAAGGTAAAAAGTTCTACTTTTTAGAAATGGTTGGAAATCTCTTTTTCTTGTTCTCGGCATGACCTCAGATATGACATTTGATATTGGTTTCGGTGTTGTAAGGCAAATCAGTTGTTAAGATGCATATCACTTTCACAAAAAAATTGATTTGAGTGAACAAGAAATATTTTTGTTTAGCATATAAACTTGCCTAGTGTTGTTCCTGTTTTGGTTCTGAAGGGCTGGTCCTATTTAAAGTAATATTTTATGTGTGTCAGTGTAGATATCATGGAACTTATAATACTATGTTTAGTGAAAAACGTTTTACTCTAACAGAGTGAGTATCAGAGGACTATTGATGAAAAGATGAATGACAATGCATGCTTAAAGGAAGATCAAAGACGACTTTTAGATGAACTGCATGAAACTAAGCAGCAGGTTTCGGAGCTACAGGTATTGGTATTATTATGACTTATGTTCATGGTTATGACATATTTTGTATTATTTGATACAAAATAATTCATCAAGTTACAAAAGTATTTAAAACACCAGTTTCTATGAACATAGGACCTGGATATATGTGGAAACTGCATAATGTTTATTTGTTCACTGGAGTAGCCTTTAAGCATCCTAAATGAATTTGAAATTTTGTCACTGTGTACTTAGGTAATTGTAAGCTTTAAAATGGGTAGTCTCATAAAAGTTAAGGTAGCTGACTAAGTGGTGGTTGAAAGTCCTTAATCAGACATGCAAAATCATCTGAATCAGCAGTTTTCTATAATAATTCACTCTGACATCATGGATCAGAACATAACTCCACAGGAATATTTGGCTCATGAATATACATAGCGAAATGAGATTAAATCCATTTAATCTTATTCCAGAAAAATGTTGAGTGTGAACAAACAGAAAAAATTCAAAAAGAAGAAGAGAACAAATGCTTGCTTGACAGAATCGCCACCTGTGACATCACAGTTCAGGAGAAACATGTTGGTACAATTAAACCTTTTCAACTGAACATTAAACAGTTCGATAGATCGCTGTGAGGCACTTTATGAGAGAAAATTCATGTTTTGGAATCTTAAGTAGGTAAATGTACACCCAAACGTAACTTGTATTTTTAGCTTATCTGACTGAATGTCAAGTGAAGTTATGTTACAGCATGCTTGGCCTGTGTTTATCAGTGTCTGTGTTGCAGTGAACTCCATCAGCACAGATTCATCTGGACCAGTGAAGCTGAAACATCATTTCCACCAATTGATGATATCTGAATTTGCTAAAGGAGTTTGATTCAGGGTTTCATTGTGACAGCCATATTGAAAACATACTTTTCTGGACATTAAGCGATAATTTTTACTCAACTTATAACTTGAATTTAGGCATTTATGTTTCTTCTTTGATTCCGTCATATTTCATGGAACTCATATGGCATTGATGTTAGTGACAAATAACACTTTGTGCAGAACGTATTTGAATATCCATGCTGACACCAGCCTTTGATAACTTGTCTCTGCTGACATTGTCAATGGTTTATCCATGCGTGCTACAGTGACATGAAACTATATTTTAGGAAATATTTTAGCACCGATTATTGATAAATATTTTATTGACTCAATTCTTCGTGAATTTTGACTTCTCATCTTGATGCAAATTGCTTATGATAATCATGATTTATTTGAAAGATATACAGTGATAATAATGTTCAAAATGATTCATTTCATTTTTCACATTCACATTTAACCAACAGGAGGAAATTCTAAAGATAAAACAACACTGTCAGAATTTAGAAAATCAGCAACAGGCCTTCAGTTCAGAATTTCTTGATCTCCAACAGTCTCTGATGGCGGAAAAGTAAGTTTGCCTTTGCCAGAAAGTTTCTCCACACATCATGATGAATGGTTTTCTTAAAAATTATTTTCAGTGATCTGAAAAATTCAAAGTGTGCAAAATCCTTGAGATATGTGATTGACAATAACAGCGGGAGGTGGAATCTGAAACATTGATATGATTCGCATTTGTGTATGCTGGCACAATTATTTAAAAAAAAAATGTTTTTGATTAAATAATATGGCCATGAAACTAAAGATTTAGCGTGATGTGTTTGAACATAGTTTCACATTGGATTTGTTCAGGATATGGAATAGAAGCATTTACAGATGAATTAAGAATGATCTTGTGAAAAGGAGAAGCACAAAAAGTTTAGCAACATTATAGATTGAAATGATGACATTAATGTTCTTTGTCAATCACTGAAATGTATGTCTGAAACAAATATGATATAAATGTAAACAATCAGATATAATAGTATCCAGTGGTCACTGTTTTCATACATGATTTTAAACTAAGTAAGATTACATCTCAGGAATATTGAATGATACTTGACATAGATCTTTCTTACCAGAAAATGTTTGTTTTCAAGATTTCTAGGGAAGCAAGTCAATGCCGCTCACATCAAAGTGTCCACTCAGATCAATGCAATAAAAAAACCAATCACATTACATACACTATCCATGTACAATATATTTCCAGTTACTTTAACATCCACACAGTCTTTAATGTGCTTGGGATCTCACCCTCTATATAATAGTGATGTCTTGCACTGAAAATACCTTAAATGTCTTTGAAAGAGTGTCATTCAAGAGCTCCTTTTTGCCTCTATAAACAATTTACTTTTATAGACTATCTTTGTTACAAAATGTAGAGAATGTTATGATATAATTCCAAATTAATTATGGATTGTGCTATCTTTCTTCAGAGAGAAGGTGACCAATACTTCCTTTTTGCTTGACAACACTCAAAGAGAACTTAGAGCCAAAGAACAAGATTTTAGATCCTTAGATAGTGAAGCTAAGAAGCTGAATAAAGACTATGAGGTTTGTTTATGTTTTTTGAGTGTACTGACATATCAGAGCTCCAGATAATGCGCATATTTCCATATTTTGTTGAATAGAAATCACATTAACTCAATTGATTACGAATCTGGGAGTACAAAAAATGCATAAGAATCACTTTAAACCAATAGGTCTATAATACCTTGCATACTTTACTCAGTTAACTAAATTGGCTTGTGTATGATTCATCAAGGCACCCAGACTCCAGTGTTCATGAATAGCATCTGACCCTCTGACAAACCTGACAGATTCACCAGTGGTCAGATAGAAATCACCAACCCACCATTCCCAGTGTCTGACTGAATATTTCACAATGTCTTTGTGTGATGTTTTTATTTGTGGCATGTGACACTTGCTGTTCATGAATCTTATGTTTGTTATCATATGATGGTAATAATTTCAATGCCAGTTATAAGAAATATTAAATCTAAAATGCTTGTTTAACTGAATTCTGTGTGTCCTGTGAATCTTCAGTGGGTCAGATAGACAGTCTGAAACTTACAGGATCCAATGTCCTGTTACTTTGAAACACCATCATGAACACTGAGACTCTACAACAGCATTAGTAAATGCTAGGCAATGCCTATATAAATTATACATATACCTTTATAGCCACTATCCAGAGTTTACTCTAATAGTCACATGACTTCCATGTTGAGTATTTAGAAATGGCTAACATCTATTTGGCAACATAACAATTAATAACAACTTTTAGTCTATTGAGAAGCAATTATATATTTGGGAGAGTTAATTATCCAATAAGGATAAGAAACTCTATGTAAAAGAACTCAGTTCTTTAAACTAGTGGGTGTGCAAAATGCTAGTTACTCCTCAAAAAATGCAGTTACTCCTACATAAACAGACATGTTAGTAAATACCCAATTGCTTGAAAAATTATCTGGAGATCAGATAGATTCATTATTCTCTTTGAAGTAATTGGAGAGGTAATATTTTTTTCACTGTAAAAATTGACTTTCGGTGTTGTTAAACTAAAACCACAGCTTATTACCTTATTATGCAGGTGAATGAAGTTTTATGTTCTTTTTAATTATATCCAGGCTATGAAATAATGGGGCTATATTGCATTCATTCTGTCCTTCTGTCCCAGTACTTTGTCCAGAGCACATCTCTTAAAGTTTATATGCTAGGTTCACCAAGTTTATCACGATTACATCTTTTGATGTTTCTATGGAAACATGACCTAGTGCAAAATGTGATGATTACTAGTATCTTGTCTGGAGCATATCACTTAAGCTATACATGCTAGGTTCATCAAACTTAGTACGCAAGTTAATCATCACCCACACATGTGTCTTTTTGCTATTTTAAAGTTTATCAGAATTATCTTTTGCTGTTTCTATGGAAACATGACTTAGTGCAAAATGTGTTTGATGCTTCTCTTGTCTGGAGCATATCATTGAAACTATACATGCTATGTTCAGCAAACTTAACAGTAAAACACAAGTTAAACATGACCCAGAGATGTGCCTATGGCTACTTTAAAGTTTTTTAGAATTATATCTTTTGCTGTTTGTATGGAAACATCACTTTGTTCAAATTGTTTGATGCTGATCTTGTTCAAGGCTCAATTATTTATGTAAGCAGTAAATGGCAAAACTATTGTCTATCATGTAGATAAAGTTTCATGGAGTCATGGAGAAAGTCTTGTGAGCATTATGAGTGTCAGATATTTCAATGTCCCAAACTGGGAAGCAGGTGTATGTGAGCTGTGCTTACATCTACACTTGTTTTGTGGGTTGGTTCATGATGCTTTTTGGTAGTTTGCATAGCCCTTGAAATGAGTTCTGTTTGCTTGTTTGTTGTGTTTGGACAGATGCAACAGAAGGACCTTAGGAAAACACAGGATGATTGTAGGAAGTTAAATGAAAGTCTGACCCATATAAAGTAAGTCTTTGCGGATGGTTATTTCTGAAACAGTCTTTACCAAGCTCTTCAGTGATTTGTTTTCGCCATCATTTTTCAACTGTTGTCAGTGTTGTTCATACTTCTTTGCTCACTAAAATTTGAAAGGGCATACATAAACATCCAAAGACTTGAAATGTACCCTGTACCAATTTTTGAACAATTAAACATTTGCATCCTGGAAATTGATGAATAATTTTGGTTAACTGTAATCAGAGAAAAAGGACGAGGGACCATCTCTCATGCATGAACAGTAACACACATACAGGTATAGAAGTGAGTGAGTGAGTGACCGAGTGAGTTTATTTTTACACCATTTTGTGCAATTTTCCAGTAAATATAATGGCAGGGGACATCAAAAATGGACCTCACATATTTTACCCATGTGGGAAATCATACCCAGGTCTTTGGTTTGAAAAGTGAACATTTTAACCACAAGACAACCCCACCGCCCTAATATCACAGGAAGTCAGTGGGTATATAAACATGCTAAGCAAAATCTGGCAACACTCTCTACCCATGTAATAAGTACACTCATTTTTGTATGTAATAACACCCATAGCAAGTTTGAGAAACAAGGAGGCAACCTGCCTGTCATGAACAACATACTGACCATGTTGATCATATTCTCATAGGAATTTATACAATAAGTTTTTTCTTTTGCTCTTTGATCATATCTGATTTTACAGGTTCAGCAAAGGTTTAGTGAGTCCAGGGATGTCACTGTACCTTATAGCTATGATGTCGAGAGGTACATGTTGAATAATTATCGAAGTTAGACTCATGCAGATGCCTATGTTAAATTTAATTTGTCTGCAAATATCACATCATTATATATCTTTGTCATTATGATTATCTTGAGGGAGGAAAATGAACAACTGTCACAGAAAACAAAAGAACTGCAAGACGTCATTGACACTTTGAGAGATGAAAAATCAGAACAGGTAAGCAGGCTAATTTGTCTCTGTCATTTGTTATTCTTGATGTTTGTTATTCGGTAAACCTGATAGACATGTTTGTGCTTTACAGTTTTTGCCCATATTTTCAAATCAATTCTGAAATATTAGATTATGAAGCAGTTTGTAGTTACATTGTTCCGATGTTATTCAGAACATTAGTTCCATACAGTGAGTGTCCAAGGATGTATAAGTAGATTAATGATTACAGTGTATGTATGTTGACAGATCTGTGGTGTGTATAGTTTACCATTTTGTTCATTTCATACAAATAGGGCCTGAACACATAACAATGTATATCATTGTTACAGGATAAATATTTGGATAAGGAGATACAGTCAAAGACAAAACAAATGTCAAGTTTAGAAGGAAAACACAAAGACTTAAAAGGAGAGATTATTACAAAGAATAAGCAGATCAGAGAGCTGGAAAAAGAGGTAAATATAACAAGTTCATAATCATTTAAGAAAAAAATAAAATATTTCATTTTCAAAGTAATCACTCTTCTTGCTGTGGTATACCTACCGCCAATATACAGGGGTTTGGCAGATTCACAGATCTTTTCACTTTCAAGGCTTCAATACAAAACTGGATTTTGGAAGACACTAGTTTTGTTTTAGTTTCTTTGGTAGTCTTTGTACCTACATATGTGTGATATGTCTTCAAAATGTTTAACTTACTATGCCTAAAATTTTCAGCTGCAGTCATTTATTTGCAGCACATTAGTAAATGTACATCCATGTCTGTGCATGTGACTAAAACATGCATTCTTTGGTGTATGTTGATGAACTTGTGTATTCAATGGCCATGTTATGAAAGAAGTTTTTCAGGATTTTGATGCAAAATAGATCCCAACACAGTTTAGTGCCTTGATAGTGATGGTCATTGCTGTGAACACTCATCTTGTTCTCTGTTGCCAAACTGCACGCTCAGCAATATTCCAGCTGGCTGGTGGCTGTCTGAAAATAGACCAGGCAGCCAGGCAGTGAGGCACACAAGTGGGATATGTCATATTACCAGTAAAACAATTCACTAAGCATGATCAACAACTTGTTTACTTTCAGATCAAAGCCTTAAAGTCAAAATTAACTTCCCAAGCGAAGAGTACTGAATGTAAATCAAGGGAGTATGATAAACTACAGGAAGCAATGGACACATTAAAACTTGAATTTGATGACATGAAATCAAAACTAATGACATCAGATGATGATCTGAAGATGGCAAAGTTGAGGGAAGAACAGGCAGTGAAACAGGTACTAACTACTAAGCAGTGTTTATGATCATGAAATCTGAAGTGTCCAGTGAAACATTGATATGAAAGTTTTTTTTACCATAGGCTTAGTATTTAGAATATTGTTTGCCACTCATTCTCATTTACATTAGCATTTCATCTTTAAGTGCTGAGAAAAATCGAAAAGGTCCAAAGACTCCAAACACAGAGTCCTCTACATTAGGTTTGTTATGTAAATTATTTGTTGGTGGTTTGTATGCTCGTCTCCAAGGTGTGTGGAATCAGGTCTGTTAGCTGCCAGATAGGTGACGTTTACCTGGTCGAATTCCGTACCTGCGATGGACGGGCCCTTACCCGAACTACGGTATACCCCCGTACTTAGGTCCTGACGATAGGGGATGTGCGAGAGGTACAATGTCAGTACCCGGGGGCCCTTGGAGCTTTACCGTAGTTCCTCCAGCAACCACAAGACGATGATCTTCGTTCAATAGTTTATTTGGAACAGTGATGCTGGACAACCCACTCTATGGTCACTCTATAAGACTTCAGCTTCCGTCTTAAGCCAAATGCTGGTGCCTTTTAAGATAGTTCTTCCGACGATTCCTTGTGACCAAACACCAAGAGTGGGAGCGCACCAGACTCCCGACCCTAGGCTTTGCTACCGCTTAAAGCTGGGTCCCTACGTCACAGCCAACGCCCTCTTCTTTTTGCCCATTGGTCAAAAACCCCTAACCCTGCATACTTTTTCACTCCCCCATCCTTATTCCGTACCCCCAATACCATATTTGTAAAGCTGTGAGGTGGATTCCAAGAAACCCAAAGTATCTACCTCCTAACCATATATGTCCCGTGGAATACTACGAACTGCTGCCGAGGTCCCCGGACAAGTTGCTCCATCTTGATAGCACCGTCCCTATCCTTTTTCCTAACCTATGAGTCATCTCGCCTTGCCCCCACTAAGTTCTAATGACCTACTTTCATGCTTATTTCCTCCGCAGCCGATTACCTACCTCTCCTACATTGTATATGTTTTCTACCTCACTGGCCTTTATCTATTATTTCCCATTCTAAATATACTATTAGTACCCCTTGATCACTTATTATTAATAACATCATTCCTAGATCTAAATATTATAACCACAATAATAATTCCTCGCCCATGATTCGCTATTATCATAATAATCATAATTCCATGCCTCTGATACGATCCCTCCTCTGCCGAAGAGTGTGTCCCCACACTCTGAAGGACTGTGACGCCGCGACCCAGGCTTTTGTCAGCGATCCTGTTAGTTTGGCTTTCTGCCTATTCTTGTTGTGACCATGGAGTTAATTGTTCGCAACCATCTAATACAGGTTACAACAGTATACATGACAGCGGATATATATACAGGTTAATTCGAGACAATAATTTAGGGTACAATATGAGAAACTAACAATTGATACATGGAGATAGGTACATAGTATAAACCAACAAGTCATGATGGGTATATATTTATATACATATATATATATATAGAATACTGCAGTCAGGTTAACAAAATATATATTTTTTTTTTTTTTTAACGGGGCTTCCCTCGACGCAGCGGTTGGGTGGGCGGATTATGGGGTTTGTGTCTCTTATTTTGTATTGATGGCCCAGCGTCCCTAATTTGCCGATGCCCCCCACTCAGTCCCCGAAATCTGTCCACACTTGTGTAAATGACAGTCGGTACCAGAAGGCTTGACTTTGTGGGGGGTTAAATAATTTTAATTTTGTTGTCAGCCGGTCAATGACATACGGAGCCATCCACCCCTTGATCTTTGCGACGAGACCTTCGGTTAGGTCGGGTGATGCTGACAGCCTTCCTAAATACAAATAAACAGCTGACTCTTCATCGACAATTTTAACCCTTTGTGGGCGGAAGTAATGTATTGACGTTATGACGTCATACCAGTCAAGAAAGTTGCTGGGTGGGAACAACACCGGATGCTGTTTCAGGATGGGCGGAATGGCGCCCGATACCGTAATGATCGAGCCCTCATATGGAACTTTGCAATCGGGGCACTGTTTTGTATCCAGCCAACATGGTAGTCGGGAGAGTGGCGGACCCCTGTCCAGGTAGGTTTCCAATCCGTTGTTTCGGGGTACATCCAGGCGTACGCATGTGTGCTCCCCTGGTTCCATGTCCCCGCGAGATACCTGGCGGAATCCACACCCTGTGATTTTCAGAAGTGTGGCCGCACACTCTGCGTGTTGAATACGACGACACCATTTACAGAAGGTTACAGGCGAGGATTTCCTACTGCCATCACGGATTGGGAATATTCTCTGGGTGCAAAGGGCACAGTAGCCCAGAGTCTCCTCCGCGAACACGAATCCCGTCCTAGTAGATTGGAAGCGGGATGCCGCTTGATTCACAAAAGCCCTTACCTCCTCCGATTGTATATGGTAGAGGGCTGACCAAACCCTAGACCTCGGAATAGGTAGGAGCTGCCAAAGTATTTCCGCGTAACCTCGAAGTTCCGCACCCATGTCAGTGTGAAGTGTAGTCAGCTGAAACAAGATAGTCACGTCTCTATCTCTAATTGCCGCTTTGACGCCAAGGCCCACGAGGAGAGGAAAATCAAAGTACAGGCCGTACATTAGGAGTACCGCCGCCCCGATATCCAATGCCTGATCTATGTTTTTCTGATGGGACGGGTTCCTCGCGGCCAGGCGTGACGGCCTTGCGGCCACGAATAGCGCCTCCCTTATCCTGTCAGCCAAATCAGGGGGGCTGGGCGTGAACAAAATAGCTGGCTGCCATGAAAAGACGCCTCTCTTTAATTTTCTGCCTGCTCGTTGGATAGTTGCATTCCGCGGGTGCCCCATATTATAAACGTACGAAAACAGGCATTGAAGGACAAGCGAGAGGCGACACAATTTACCCCATACTTTATAGGGAATACTAACTGTCGGGGATCTTTGGGTGAATGCGTCGTCGAGGATATCAACCACGCGGTGGGTGTTTGCTGAAGCCATGATACAGTAAATGGTTCTGAGGGGTTACCAAATTGAAGTATACAATATAATGTAACAAAGGGAAATAATTGGATAATTAAGGAGAATAATTATACTCTCTATCTACGCAAACCACACGTAAACACCTCTCTAAAGCCCTAGTGACAGTGGTAGTTCCAGGGGTAACACCCCTGCCGAACTGTGGAATAGTGGATTGCTGGCTTGTGTGAATCAATTGAGACTCAACCACGATCAGCGATCAATGCAATTCACTATGACTTGTGAGAACAATTGAGACAATTGATATCGCGTCACGATCAGCGGCCAATGCAATACCCTATGACTTGTGGGAACAATTGAGACCCAACCACGATATTTCGTCACGATCAGCGGCCAATGCAATTCACAATATTTCACCAACAACACGGGCGTGCAAGGGCGTAGTAGTTATTCCAACAATAACACCCGACACAGCTTTGCTGGTAAAACCTCCACTAAGGTACGTTTCCCGGCGTCCTCACTATCGTAGCTAGCACGGGCCAGGATCAGCCATGTATTCCTCCAAGTAGTGTAGGGTATGTGTGCATGTCGTAGGTGTGTGTATGCATGGTAGTGAGGAGTGAGATACGCTTGCTTACCAAGACGTGTAGTGATGGGAGCCGATTGGATGGTTTTGTGTTTTTACGACATGTTGTTGTAACGGTTTTTGTGGTGCTTGTTAATGTCATGTAATCGTCGCAAACGTCGTGTATCTCTGTGACAGCCCCTAAACATTAAGAGACGGATAGAGTCCCCCCAGCATTCTGTTAGTGGACTGGTCAACCCTGGTAGCCCGAGGAGGTATTGGCGGGCTGGCTGTGACCGGATAAGCTGTGCGAAATTGCACTAAATACAAAAACAATAGGTATTTACCTTGTAGAACGCGGTACAGACACCCGGCCACATATCGCGGAACGGTTACTACCACTGGTAGCGATATTTGGGTATCAGTAAGTGTATTGCATAGCGATATATTGTCTGTGGGCCATTTAATGTGTACTTCTGATGTGAGCCAGCGGTGCTTTATTTGCACATTTTCTGGGATATATTGGGGTTGAGATAGTGCCAGGACTGTAGGTGGGGCATCGGCCCGTAAAAGACTGATTCGAACATTGCTCTGAGGGGACGAAAAGCTTAAAAAGAGGGTGGTAGAGGCGTCAGTTTGGACCTTATAAAAGTAGATAGCCAGAGCAAGAAAAAGGATTACCACAAATAAGAGGACTATCATTTCGAGGTTCCACAGTGGTTTAAAAATGGAGGCGACCGACAGAGTTGGGGTGGTAGAGGGTCCTCCCGTGGTAGTCGGTGGCGTCCATATCAAAAGGCCCTTAGTAGTGGTCATGCTCGTTGACAACCCTGTCGTCGCGGCTAGGGCCGAGCGCATTAATAACTGTGACTGGATGGCAGCAATGCGACGGTTGGTGAAGAATATTATTAGCGCTAGAACAGCCATGACGCCCCACATGGCGAAAGTGGAATATGCCACCAAACCAAACCAGTCAGTGTTCCCCTCTGAGTTGGTTAGTGCGTTCATATATACTGGGTCAGTGGGGTCGGTGTAGATTATTTCGTTCGCTTTGGCCTTAGTGACTGCATGATGGAGATTGACGCTGAGTTGTTTATCTGTTTGGATCAGTTTAGTGAAAGACGCATTGGCCAAACGGAATTGCGCCGTTTTATATTGTACCGGTTCGTCTGCGATGAGCGTCGGTATCCGATTTAGAATGTCTTGAGATGAAAAGAAATGTCGTAATAAGGCCACGTTTAAGGTATAGTTGAGGGAAGACGTATCGCTAGCTTGTCGGCAACCAGTAAGTCGGGGAGGGAGCCTCATACCTTCGGCCTAAATCGAACAGGAACAATAAATAGGTGCTATACAAAAGTTACAACCTGGCTGTGTTTTTGTTGAATTTGGGCACGTGTAGATAACCTCCGAAACCCGTATCAGTAGTAATTGGTCGGGACGAAACATTTATCTTTACGGGAGATAGCCATATAGGGAGCCAGGTTCCGAACTATCGTGGTGTCGTTCGACTCCTCGTGTAGCATGACTGGGACTGTTGTTGATCGATAGAGGGTGACATCGTCCTTGGCTGGTGTAATGGGGACCAAGAGGGACAAGAAGAGTATATTTCCCTTCCGTCTAGTTTGTACGTGGCCCGAGGTATAGTATGCCCGGGGGTCGTGATAAACCAAGTCAAACTCTGGGTAATTGAAGGCGAGTTGTATATTGATACGGTTTAGGACGACCCGAAGTGTGGATAGGGGGACAAGTTCCTGTGGCAGTTGGCCTTTCAGTAGTTTGGCTGTACTACGCATTAAGTCTTGTGATTGGGAATTTAAGTGGCTAGTGAGGTGCAGTTGCTGTGTAGACAGGAGTAGGAGGAGGGAGAATAATCGCTTACACCAGTTAGCTTCGCGCATTGTGTTCTGCGAGGCACTTACTATTAGGTCATGATTTATCTGCACTACCTTAACCAGATTATCGATTCGGGAGTTAGTTTTAGACATAAAGGAGGACATAGCATGGTTCGTGAGATTAAAGGCGATGTCCCGCATGTGTACTTGCCCAGCCAAGAATCTCACGTGGTCTGCAATGACTTTCAAGTCCCTTTCTGTGGCGACCCCCGCGAGTCCCTTAGCAATGTCTCCCAGAAAAGGTAACAAGCTTCGTTGCTGGCGGGACTGGCTTTCCGGCTCTTCCCCCTCCGGGATAAAGTGTCTAAGTGTGTCCAGGGTATCGTGTATGCGGGTGGTGGCGGCGTTATGTATGTTGCGTGTATAATTCAGGATTTGTTGTGCGGCGTCCCTAGCCTGCCTACATTGGGTGATGGCCCCCTTAAAGGAAGCAACGCATCGTGGGAAAGGATAGGTCTGTGGGTAGTGCGTTTGGTAAAGTGAGAGCAAAAGTGTGCACCCACTTTTGATCGTACGTCTTAAGTCTCCCGAGATTTTTAAACAAGACCCCAAAATGCAGCCGTTGGATGTCGTCATCCTCCATGCATTCGGCCTCCCATATACTCCAGGACAGTCCTATCAGGATAACCACCAACAGCCAGGGAACCATCATTTCTGGGAACAAATAAATATACGGGGATAATGACAGCGTGGATGTATAGACGGCAACGACAGTGCAAAGACCGTATGGTGTTGGTGTTTTAATTGGGGTGAGGTGATGTCTAAGCGCATAGGCAGCATGACGACGCAAGAGGCAGGCGCGGTCCCAGTTGTTCGTTGTGAAGTACGGCTGGTGATGTATGCCGCCGTCACGTGCACTTGACAGCGGCAACCTCACCTGGATACTAAATGTCAACCCTATTGTTACACGCTCTTTCCCTACACCGCGAACCAGTAGTCAAGAATCGTCACCCCTGACACTGGTGTATTATGATTGAGCAACACGTGTATTGACGGACAACATGGTTTCCCCTTACCATTTCGTCGGACAAGATTCTCTTTACAGGCTAAGTTCACCCCCGTGGTGAACTATTTAATTGGTCCCGTCATGCAAGCAACTTTCAATATAACGCTCTCGTCAGACAAGAATATTTCAATATGTCGCTCCGTCGGACAAGAATCTCTCAATAGGTCGCTCTCGTCAGACAAGAATCTCTCAATATGTTGCTCTCGTCAGACAAGAATCTCTCAATATGTCGCTCTCGTCAGACAAGAATCTCTCAATATGTCGCTCTCGTCAGACAAGAATTTCTCAATAAACTATGGCACGTATAACTATATCTGATCTAACCAGAGTCTGCCATCCCTAGGCTACTATATGTTTCGTCCGACAAGAATCCGCCAGCATCAGGCGATATATCTCTCTTACGGGGCAGACTGTACTTCAACCGACCATTATAAAAATAAATATATGTATATATATAGCATATTTCGAGGGACAGCCTAAACAGGGCAGTACACGCCTCATTCGCCATGCGTTCGCCATTCGTCGGCTACCCGTGTCTCGTCTGACAAGAATCCGCCTCAACAGGCCCAGTAGAAAAATATAGATCTCCGTATAAACAACCTCCATGACAGGCCGATACCTATCTCGTGCGACAAGTATATTCGCGTTCAACCGATGATTAATTGTGTAATTCTAGGGATGAGCGCCCGCCTCTTACCAGTTAATCAGGATAGGTATGCGTGCCATGTAATGTGAATTCCGACTGATGTGTGATCTGTGCGTGAATGTAATGAGTGTCAGTGCCTACGTGTCAGACGTGTGCCCCTAGGTTTGTGGGGTGGTTGATGTGTTAGAATGTTGCTGTCCCGGTGACTGGTTTTGTTCCCGTTTGGTCCTGAGTCGGGTTTTCATGTTCCATGTTCGGCTGGCATGGAAATCCTCCATGAGTATGTCGGGAAGCACCGTGTGTGATACCCAGCGGCTCCGGGTTTCACCTGCATATTTCACCTTGTAGTGTCTGATTCCTCTCATACGTCATGACTGCAAAATTTTCTCTACGACAGGTTCGTCTTTAGTAAGATCGTGGCACGGGGGTACCAAGGGTGGTCGAGTTTCTGTCTGGATTTTTCTGCGCAGGACCGACAGTGGGATGTCATCATCAGAATCCCACTCTTCCCCCGTATCAGTGTCCACCGTCTCCGTTATTTGCGTGTCCGTGGGGCCTGGCAGGGGTAGGTCACGTGGCCGGTTTTCCGGTCCCAGGTATGGCTTGAGACGGTTAGCATGGACAGGGGCCCGAAGTGGTCTGTGTGTCCCACAGCGACGTAGGAGATAGTTGGGGGTTTCATAAGCGAAGACGATGTAGAATGGACCCGTGTAAGCCCTCTGAAGTTTCCGTGAGACATGGGGCTGCAAGGTGCCTTTCTTTAGCCATACTTTCTGTCCCACTGTAAAGCTGGGTTCCTGCGCTTTGAGGTCATATCTGGCCTTATAGGCCTCTTGTGCTGTTTTAACATTGGCTTGTGCAATATTTCAAGCAATCTCCAAATTGTCTAGGAGTTGGCGCAGGTCTGTTCTGACTGTGGATGGAAGGCCATCTGGGAGTGGTTGTAGGATATTGTCAATAGGAAGCCTGGGTTCCCGTCCATAGACCATGAAGTATGGTGAGTAGCCAGTAGAATTGATAGCTGGGCTCAGTCTATATCCCGCCATTATGCTTGGAAGGAGATGTGGCCAGGCTTCCCTGGCATCATCACAATAAACCCGGATAGCTTGGGAAATAACACTGTTCATTCGCTCCACGGTGGCATTAGTCTGGGGGTGAAATGGGGAGGTCCGTAGCCGCTTAACATCCAGCAGTGTGCAGAGTTCCGTAAGTAGGCGAGAAATGAATTCCCCTCCATTATCCGAGTGTCGGGTGATTATGCCATCATAGAACGCTGTTGCGACTTCCTTAGCTGTCTTTGTCTTAAGGGGAAAGGCTTCACACCATCTTGAAGCGGAGTCCACACAGACTAGAACATACTGGTACCCCTCGCTGGTAGTTGTAAACTTGCCTAACAAGTCAATGGACCAATGGTCAAACACGTCAACGAGCTGCAAGGGTTTAAGTGGCGCAGGGCGATAGTGGAAGTCGCGTTTTGCCACCTGGCATTGTGTACATGTGGCAACCCACATTTTGACGAAGTTGTACATCCCCTTCCAATAATACTTGAGCCGCATGGCGGCGTAGCATCGATCTACCCCGGGGTGTGCAGCAAGGAGATGGTCGTGATATGCCCTCATAATATCTTGTCGAAGTGGCGCAGGGATACAAATCTGTCTATATGTCCGCATTGGTAGTTCCGTGCGATCCCTGGGAGTGTAGAAGTGAATGAGAAGTCCCTCATCCAATTCGTAATCGGCCGCCTCCAGTATTATGCGCCGAGCGGTTTGGTCATCCTTGGGTAGTGTCCCTGTTTCCATGTAGTTCATAATGTCTCGGAAGGAGGGGTCTCCGAGTTGTAGGTCGCGTAGTCTATCCGGAGGTATTCCCTCTGGGTACTGTAGTTTGTGTGTACCTTTACTTGGAGCGGATGACTCCTGCTCTGTGGCCTGAGTAACCTCCCGGTCAACTGTTGATATGGTGTGGCTGATCGTATCAATCCCTACTAGTTCCTCCTGTTCATTATCCTCTCTAGGGGGGTAAGGTCGTCTGCTGAGGGCGTCGGCATTGCCGTTCTTGGCTCCGGGAACATAAGTGATGTGCAGGTCATATTGAGATAGCAGTATACTCCAATGACCGAGCCGGCCCGTGGCGTCTTTAATGGTGTTCAAATACTGAAGAGCTGCATGGTCAGTGACAACTGTACAGTGGCTATCGGCCAAGAATGGGTGAAAGTGTTTCAGGCCCAACACGATAGCCAGGCATTCCTTTTCCGTAATGGAGTACTTCTTTTGTGTTGGGGATAAACTTTTCCCTGCAAAGGAAATCGGGTGTTCTTTGCCATCCTCCCCCTTCTGAGATAGCACAAAGCCTACACATTGTTCCGACGCATCACACGATAAGATGAAGGGTTTAGTGAAGTCTGGGTATGCTAGGATAGGGGCAGACGTGAGTGCTGACTTCAGGGTTGTGAACGCCTGTTCTGCGGTAGTCCTCCAAACATAAGGGGTATCCTTCCGTAGCAGACAGTGTAAAGGCTCGACAATATCAGCATAACCCTTGATGAACTTTCTGTAATATCCTGCCAACCCCAAGAAGGAATGAAGCTCTTTGGTGCATGTGGGTTGAGGGTATGTAACCACACTGTCGACTTTCTCCGGATCCATTGCGACACCCTCTTTTGAAATCACATGCCCCAGGTAGTGAATAGTGGAGAGGGCAAAATGACACTTGGAGGGCTTCAGTCGTAAATTCGCTGTGCGGAGTTTGTCAAAGACTGCCTCCAGGTGCGTCAGATGATCTTCAAACGTTTTGGAGTAAATGAGGAGGTCATCCAAATAGCTAAGGACCGATCTCCACGACATGGAGGAAAACAAGGATGATATAATGAAGGAAAAACAGCTTGGGGCATTGACAAGGCCGAAGGGCATGACCTTAAATTGGTATGTGCCCTCCCCCTGGACGATGAAGGCCGTCTTTTCCTTGCTATCCTCGGCCATGGGTGATATCCTGACATAAGATCCAGGCTTGTGTAATAGCAGGCGTGACTGGTGCCTAAGGACATCAGCGATTGATCGATATTCACCAGAGGCCAATGTTCAACGGTCGTGATACGGTTCAACCGGCGGAAGTCCACGCAAAATCACTAGGAGTACTGGAGCAGCCCAGGGAGAGAAGGATGGTTCGATGATATCATTATCCAACATTTGTTGTAGATGTTTACTAAGTTCCTCTCGTTGGTTTGGATTGACAGGGTAAGGTCGTTGACGCAGTGGTTGATGTGTTCCAGTGTCGATGTGACACTCAAAGAGGTGAGTTCGTCCAAGCTCCGTGATGTCCTTTGCAAATACGTCCCTATGACAGCCAATCAACAACAGAAAAGCATCTTGTTCCCGGGGGGTGAGGTGAGAGTTAGTTAAGTCAATGTCTAAGTCCGCGGCCTGGCGCCGATATTCATCCTGAGTGGTGAGATCCTCTTGTAGTAGTCTGTTCAGTGGTGAGGGGTTGGGTCCCGGGGATGGTGACACCGATGGTGACAGGTCATCCCTGTGGTCAGGGGACCTGGTGACATCTGGGCTGGGTGGCAGTCCCTCATGGGTGACATGTGACATGACACCACTTGACCCTGGTGACAGATCCGCCTCTGTAGTAGGCGCCTTGGGGACAGTTGGCTTGGGGACAGGTGACATCCCCACAGGGGTGGCGACCGGATTGAAAGCGTCCGTCTGTGGTAACAGGTCCTCACTGGTGACAGACGGCTCGGGGACAGTTGACATAGGGACAGTTGACACCAACTCAGAGGCGACGGCGCGATGGTTGACATCCGACCTCGGTGACAGATCCTGGTTGGTGACAGGCAGCTTGGGGACAGATGACAGAGAGACAGGTGACATCGCATCAGTGGTGACGGCGAGATGGTTGACATCTGACCTCGGGGACATATCCTGGCTGGTGACAGACGGATTAGGGACAGATGACAGAGGGACAGGTGACATCACATCAGTGGTGACGACGGGATGGTTGACATCCGACCTCGGTGACAGATCCTGGCCGAGGACAGGCGGCTTGGGGACAGTTGACAGAGGGACAGGTGACATCACATCAGTGGTGACTGCAACATGGTTGACATCCGACCTCGGTGACAGATCCTGGCTGGTGACAGGCGGCTTGGGGACAGTTGAGCTAGGAACAGGTGACAACACATCAGTGGCGACGGCACAGTGGTTGACATCTGAACTAGGTGACAGATCCTGGCTGGTGACAGACGGATAAGGGACAGATGACAGAGGGACAGGTGACATCACATCAGTGGGGACGACGGGATGGTTGATGGTTGAGTCCAGTCCCTCGACGTCGGCATGCATAGGTGGCGCTAACGAGTACCCGTCAGTTATTTGCATTCCCATATCAAAATCACCTTGCAGAGTTTCAAAGTGGGCAACTTCAGTCCCTTTTGTAATGTGTACATGAGTGTCCGTGGGATTGAGAACTTGGAATGGTGCAGAATTGTTGTCAACTGATACCAAGCAATGACAACCAATGACTGAATATAATTGTGCAAGCTTTGGTGAAGGTTTCAGTAGCCCCGTGTGACCAGTTGTGTCAGAGTCGAGTAGTACTGAGAAGCATGCTTCCGCGCGGGGAGGGATAGACAGTGAGTGTGGTGTCCGAGCCGGTGTGGTGGTATACGGTGTGAGAAATGGTGTGGCGGTGAGCCCCTGCTGTAATACTAATTGGCCTTTTGTGAAATCAATCGATGCTGCATGGTCGGTCAAAAAGTCTAATCCCAGTATGACGTCTTGTTGTAACCCGTCAACTACGTAAAATGTTTGGGATAATTTCAAGTGAGCTATCAATACAGGCAATGTGACCACCCCAATGACCGTGAGAGTGGTTCCATCTGCTCCCGTGAGTTTAACACGTGGAGCTGACAGTAACGGAAAAGATCCTTGCATCCCTACTTGGTTGTAACGTTGTGAATTAAGGCACGATGTGGATGCACCTGTGTCAACCAATGCACGCAACTCCTGAGCCCTAATGGATACTGGTATCATGCTGTTTGCTAAGTGTACACTATTGATGGTGTGAAGTGATGGCACCACGATCGGTGGGGGAGAGGGAGAGCGTACTTGTACCGGGAGAGGGGAACTCCGAGGTTCCGTAACATAAGTTGCTTGTGGGTCGGCTGTACCATGTGTAGCCGCCGTGTAGTGCTGGTCAGATACGGTACTGAGAGGTTCGTCTACGGGCGGAGGGGGTTCGGGGGGAGTACGGTTTCCCATTTCGGCCGGCAACCTGTCCTGGTCATGTTTCATTTGCGGAGGAGGGGTGCCCGGGGGCTCTGTAATGGGTCGCCCCAAGGTTTGATGGCTGAGTGATAAGACGGCTGATGGGGCAGGGGCGAAAGGAGAGGAATCCGGGATTGGAGTGTGGTCTACACGTGCCGGCACCATGGCTGGGGGCTTATTGCCTGGTTGGGGTTTGGACGAACTGGTTGTACTTTGGTATGTCGGGCTGTCTAAACGTTGCGAGGAATGAGTTGGGAATGGGATTTCGTTATGCCCGAGATACTGTGTGTTTTGGTTATGGGCTCTCCCCCAGTCTCTGTGTAGTCATGCGGTGGGTTGGCGGACTTGACACCACCGAGCTATATGACCTTGTTGATTGCACCGGTAGCAAGTAATCAGTCTGGCTCTACATTCACGGGGGTGGAAGTGAAACATACCACAACCCTTACATGTGAACGGGCGTCTGTCCTGTAATGGATTTCGAATACCATAAGAATTTCCCGGTTTATTGGCGTAGTTTCCCAATGGGGCAAAACGGACATTGCGACTATTTGTACTTCTCCCGGTGTTCTGGTTGTTGTTCTGCGGGCGATAGGGCATTTGTTGTGTATGTGTAGGTGTGAACTGTGGACTGTACATGGTTGGCTGTGGATTTGCTGTCGATGGCTCTGGGAGCATGTGAGTGTTCTGCTGTGTTTGATGGTGTAAGTACTGACTCAAATCAACTACATTTACTGGTTGTAGTGGAGGCTGTTTGGTATGAGTTGTAAGTTCATCCACCTGTTCGCTCAATAGGTGGATGGCCTGCATGACTTTAGATTCGTCCTCAGGGGACCCAGTAGCATCAGCAATTTCTGCACTCTGTACAACTTCGGCGAGGGTAGTGTGTGGCCTAGTTAATACAAAGCGTTTGACATTCTGGCATGCGTTTCTAAGAACGAGATCCCTGACAAAATCATCATTGTTCCGGCCGATCAAGGCTGCCTGATGCCTGACCGCCTGTAAGAAGTCAGCGAAGGGTGCGGATGGTTTTTGTTTCCTGTCTATGAGGTCATTTGCTCTCTTTAACATGACAATAGAATTTGGAGCATAACGCTGCAGGAAAGTTTTCTTCAAGGCTGGCCAGGAACACTGGTCCTTGGCCAAAGTCCCGTCAAACCAGTGTGAGGCCTGCGAGGACAGATATAAAGGGAATAGTTCCTTCTTTTCCTCATCTGTATAACCATGCACCTTACAGTATCGCTCAAACTTTCTTAACCAACCTTCAGCTGCAAGCGGGTCCCTACCATCAAAATGGCTCATTGGTACTGCAGATAAGGAGACGGCTCGGGTAAATGATTGAGCTGGGTTTACTGTGGGGACGGACTGCGCACTGGTGCCATTTGTCGTGGCCATACTAGACTGATACGTGGGTGGGGCGGGGCCACCTTGAACCACTGCAGCTGTGTGGGTCACTGGTGTACTGAAGATATCCGTGTGTAATAATTGGGGACCGGCCATTGGAGACGAGAAGGGTGACCATTCGACTGGCATTGGGGGGCGATTGGGACTGGCGTTACTAGATGTTGTGGTCGTAGTGCAAGAGGACATGACCGGTGTGGTGTCAACAATAGCGGCAGGGCTCTCGAAGTCAGATGGGACGGTCTTACTACTCGGAAGTGGGGAAGCAAATAAAGTAGACCAATTGGAAGATGTAACTACAGGAGACAGGCATTGGTGATTGACAGGACGTACAGAGATGGATTTCCGCTACCGTTAGGGGTTAGAGGCATGATTATCTCAAAGATCTCGTTCTTTTACAAGTATATAGCAAAGGCGAAATTGGCTTACCTAGGTGTGCTCAATCCTGCCGAATGCGCACTATTTGATATACCGGTAGTCTAAACGTCTCACAACAGTTTCTGTCACTTTCCTATAAGTTCATAGTCACATAAAGTTCGGAGTAGTGCTTCCTTGGCGTCCCACTGTTCTGTACTGTCCGGTCCTCCTGTGGTTCCTGTGATCTGGTGTCGTCCTCCTGCCTTCCTCAGTAGCTGCGGCCCTCTCCCTTGACCAGTTGCGTTGGTGGTGTTGCCCTTCCTCGGACAGTCCCAACGTCCCCGTTTGCACCTGAATTTACTAGTGTTTACAATTTAAGCAGCCAAGCGTCACTCTGCTTAATGCAAGTTGCCGTGTGTGCACCCGCTGCACAGCACTTTACGCCTCTCAACAGTTTAAGCAGCCAAACGTCACTCTGCTTAATGTGATTTGCCGTGTGTGCACCCGCTGCACAGCACTTTACGCCTCTCAACAGTTTAAGCAGCCAAACGTCGCTCTGCTTAATGTGATTTGCCGTGTGTGCACCCGCTGCACTGCACTTTACGCCTCTCAACAGTTTAAGCAGCCAAAAGTCGCTCTGCCTAATGCAAATTGCCGTGTGTGCACCCGCTGCACCGCTCTCTACGCCTCTCAACAGTTTAAGCAGCAAAACGTCACTCTGCTCAATGCAAATTGCTGTGTGTGCACCCGCTGCACAGCACTTTTTCTCTGAATGTCTGTACTCACAATTCTGGGAAGTTACCCCCCATCTCCACCATGTCTCCAAGGTGTGTGGAATCAGGTCTGTTAGCTGCCAGATAGGTGACGTTTACCTGGTCGAATTCCGTACCTGCGATGGACGGGCCCTTACCCGAACTACGGTATACCCCCGTACTTCGGTCCTGACGATAGGGGATGTGCGAGAGGTACAATGTCAGTACCCGGGGGCCCTTGGAGCTTTACCGTAGTTCCTCCAGCAACCACAAGACGATGATCTTCGTTCAATAGTTTATTTGGAACAGTGATGCTGGACAACCCACTCTATGGTCACTCTATAAGACTTCAGCCGCAAAGCTTCCGTCTTAAGCCAAATGCTGGTGCCTTTTAAGATAGTTCTTCCGACGATTCCTTGTGACCAAACACCAAGAGTGGGAGCGCACCAGACTCCCGACCCTAGGCTTTGCTACCGCTTAAAGCTGGGTCCCTACGTCACAGCCAACGCCCTCTTCTTTTTGCCCATTGGTCAAAAACCCCTAACCCTGCATACTTTTTCACTCCCCCATCCTTATTCCGTACTCCCAATACCATATTTGTAAAGCTGTGAGGTGGATTCCAAGAAACCCAAAGTATCTACCTCCTAACCATATATGTCCCGTGGAATACTACGAACTGCTGCCGAGGTCCCCGGACAAGTTGCTCCATCTTGATAGCACCGTCCCTATCCTTTTTCCTAACCTATGAGTCATCTCGCCTTGCCCCCACTAAGTTCTAACGACCTACTTTCATGCTTATTTCCTCCACAGCCGATTACCTACCTCTCCTGCATTGTATATGTTTTCTACCTCACTGGCCTTTATCTATTATTTCCCATTCTAAATATACTATTAGTACCCCTTGATCACTTATTATTAATAACATCATTCCTAGATCTAAATATTATAACCACAATAATAATTCCTTGCCCATGATTCGCTATTATCATAATAATCATAATTCCATGCCTCTGATACTTGAATACAGTAAACTACAGTGTAACATACACTCTTCTGATGAACTGATGTATATAACTGTTTCTTTTGTCAGGACACTTGCTCTGTATCCAATGCATAAAACAAACTATGGTTATAACAAAGGTAAAATTATCGATGGGGATCTGACTTATTCAACACTTTTATCAGAAATATGCCATGGTACTCCTTATAATAAGAAGAGCCTGTTTGTTTTCAAAACAGGTCAAGAAGTATTTATTAAAGGTGGATGAAACAATGTTCATGATCAATTATTATGGTTTGAAATTCCTTGTAATAATGTGTGAGTAGCACTGTTAAAATAAGTCACTTAAGGAACACCTTGGAAACATATAAAAAAATATTTCCTTCTGGAAGTGTGTTATTAGTTACAAGCAAAGAGACATGTATTTTCTTCAAGTTAGTTCAAGTATGCTGAAGAAACACAATGTAAAACATGTTGCTTATTGTAGTTGTGTTTGTTGGATCTACTGGACATTGCATGTGGCTCATTCATTTAACAGCTTACAAAATGTTTTGCAGATGGAAGATATGAAAGTCAAACTAGAGAGTAGTTTAATGGAGAAAAAAGACGCAGAGGAGCGATGTGAATTCCAGCTTTCACAGATGATGGCTACCATGGAAAAGTACAAACAAGAAAATGGCAAGATTGTCCAGCAGAAGGAAAAAGAGCTTGAACTGTTACGATCAAAATCTGATCAGTTCACGTCTTTGAAACAGGTGTTTTCTCTCTTTTCCTCACTGACACTTGAATGTTTTCCTTGTGCTTGATATATTATGACATGAATCATAATGGACATTGTTAATGATAATTACCATGATTACTGATTTAGACAATACTGCAACAGAAATGCCTTTCAGTATGTATCATAAAACAATAAATTAAGATGCTTTGATTGGTTCTCAGATATGATAAGAATTCATCTGTTTACTTGCCAAACAAATTGTAGCTGTAGTAATCTCATGAGTTTTTTTAACAGCAGTGACAATAATTATACTACTGTTTAAGCGTTACATTTATCAGTTCTTTCAGATTAATTGATTTGGTCTCACTTGGAACATAATATTGTTTTTTTGAAAACTGTTGTTTAAGGTGTATTAATTTGGATGATAGAACTTTAAGTTCACTGAATGTGTGATATTAAGAGAAAATTGAACATCTGACATTTTCAAATAAACTTGCACACATTGCTTACCTTAGTAAACATTAATGGTTTTTATCTTTTTATTTTGCTTGCTCATTTTTGTCTCATTTCTGATATTCAGTGTATTATTGAGAAGCCTCCCTCTTGAAAAACTTAAATTTTGTTTGTGGAATCTTTTAGATTGCAGTGTCATGAAAAACTTTGCATATCTAACCTTTCACTGTAATAATTACTCAAATGAAAATATTTCAGCAAAATGATGAGCAATGTGGAGAGATGAAGAAAGAACTAGAAGAAATAAAAATAAATTTGGACAAGGAAATATCTGAGAAGGTGATCAAAACATTTTTTTATCTCCAGATGAGTTACAAAGACAAAGAAATTGGTCAAAGAATTGATGGATATAAATTTAAGACAAAGCTATCATCTTTCTGCTTATAATGAGCCGCTGACAATTTTATTCCATTCACAGAATGAAATTTTGTCTCAATTGTCACAACAAAGGAAGAAAACGGAGAACATGGAAAAGAAATTTGGACAGAAGGTAATAAGGCTGTTACGGTACACTTGCATATTTGGTGAATCAAACTACAGCCCTCCATGAATTCAATTCGTTATTTGTGGTATCAAAACTGAATATAAATGACTATTTACATTTTGAATGGAGCATGTTTTACTTGAGCCCTTGCATCCTTTTTCAAAGTGAGATATGCAGGAATGGAACATGTACTAGCCTTGCAGTACTGCAAGCAATGTTTGTTTGCAATGGCTACATATGGTACTATGGACTATAACTATTAGTCTATTACATACCAAATTTGAGTGTCATGTGAGATCATTGGTTATTAGTATATTACTATGACAAATTAACAGTCAACATGGGGGTTCCATATTGTGCAGCAATCACTTAACTACAAAATTGTATTCATGAATAATTATTCCTATTCGTTACCAAATATTCGTAATACATATATTCGCCACATAGTGTATTTGTTGCAGCCCTAGAAGGTAAGGGAAATTTTGATTTGACAGCTAAGTTCTGACTTGTTGATTAAATCCTGTAATCCAGAGATGTTTATTTGTCTGATTTTGGTTTGAGTGTGCTGACTTACTTGTTTATCATAAGAGTTTGCAACATGACATTTATGGAACAGACTTGATTTGTCTCAGATGTATTCCATCAAAGGTACATTTATTATCATCTTACCTCACACATAAATGAGCTAAGCGCTCTTCTATTATTTTCAATGTAAAAGAGTTACAAGTGAGGTACATTGCAGTGTACCCTACTAACAATGGCAACTCATTTGGAACTCATTTCATGATAGTACTTCTTTATTGCGAATGACTTTGAATCACACATACTATTAATGCATGGAAATTACTGATGTCTTCCAAATGCAAATCGATGGAAGGGACATAACTCTTAAGTTTGTTTTTCTCATGTTGTCTGCAATTTTATCGATGGCTACACAGAGATTTGCCTTGCATTCCAATAAATAGATTTTGACAAAACGTTCAAATGCAGTCCCTGTGAATATTAAGAAGTGGAATTACACCAGTGATTTTACTAGGACAATACCTGCGGAAAAAAACAGCAAGGTTTCAATTCGTTTGATTTGCACAGGATGGTGAAGTGTACTATACACATGCTTCAAACAGTTCAGAATTAAGATTGAGGTGTTTGGGAAGACAAATACGGTGTTCACTGGCTCTTCAGGGTCCATGGGTTGATGGACCCTCAATATGTTCCCCTTGCCCTTGGGGCTGATCGAACAGAAACAAACAACAAATGTACATCAACCCATGTTCCCCTCATAACCAGTGAACAACTTATATCGTTGCAATATTACATGTTTACATGTTCATATTACTGGTACTTGTATATGTATTCAGATTACTGGTATATGTATTTATAACCATGATATAAACTCCCTTCTCTTACAGGAGACTAAAATATCTCAGCTGCAGGACGAGATAAGGACCATGAAGCAGTCCAGACAGAAGAAGCGTACATCAAGTGCTCTTACACAGACAAGCCCAATGTCATCACCTGCAGCAATCGTAAACCCTCCTGTTGGTATTTTTACCTGTTACTCATTTTCCAAGTGCTGTATAAACACAGATATCAAATATACATGTTGCAATTTGGCGGGATTCAGAACATATGTTTAATGGCCTTTGCACTTTGACCATGCTCCTAAATTCTCAATAAATGGATACCCCTGCACTATTAATACATTATCCACTTAGAATTACATGACATATAAAGCTGAACCATCAAAATCTTATTTCCACTAACCTTTCATATGAAACATTATCTGTTTTCTTTGGCTGAGATTAAGTTTATGGCCAGATCAGCTATACTGGTTTGTTCTTTAGGCAACAACACCACAAGTGTCAAAGCGAGACAGCTCACCCAATAGCCCACAAACAAGGACACCTCAAAGTGCACTGAAGACTCCACAGAGAAGTATTTTGCGGAATGTGAATTCAGTATCAAAGAGGAGGAAGGTTGCCTTTGTGTCACATGATGATTCAGGAAACCACTCGGCATCAGACTCAGATTCTTCGACAGAATTGATGGAGGTTGAGGTATTTGTAATCTAAACTGGATATCCTCACATTGATCAGAGCTCAAATTCCGGTCATAAGCATGAATGGTAATCTAGTAGCATCGGTCAGTCTTGTCTCTAATAATACATGACACGAGTTGCTTGTGTTGAGGTAATCCCCCTTTCCTTCAATCTCAATTCTAGACTGATATCATAAATCTTTACTATAGCAGAGATACATGATGCTGGAAATTACAGTTGACTCATTACATCTAATTCAAGTAATGCCATATCATATTTCGTTCCCTTCTGACTTTCTTGGTGTAAATGTTCTGCTAATTGTTGAACAACTACCTCTTGGTTAAAAATAATGGTATTAAGTATGTAATTGTTAAAAAGAATCCAATGAAGCTATTATTATACGTTAGATTCCATCATGGTCCAGCATATATGTTACATTGATTATGGATGTGGTATGGTGCAGTATTATTGTTACTTCTTGTAGCTGGAGAATATTGATGTAAGGCAGATGAAAAATACCATAACTACACCAGTCTTGATCCGCCCATCACCTAAAGTGAAACTATCTCCAAAGGCAGCAACACCTGAGATGAAAATTGAGACAACACAGAAAACACCTCTTGTTAGAATCCCGCGAGGTCCACCTGTTAAGCCCAAGGAGAAAAGAGAGGTAAAGTTTCATAAACTACAGCTCCTTTGTCCAATATTATACAGTAACTAACTGAATCATTAGTTAAACACAACTGGGCATGTTATCCAATATCATCTGAATTTTAACAATTATAAAAGAATCCATGTAGCCACATGTTCTGTACAGAAGTTTAACTGTGGTGACAGTGAAAAATGTGTTGAATTAAAACTAAAACCTTACATCAAGTCTCATATTGTTTTTTTCAGTGAAAAATTAATAGGTTTTGAGACAGTACCATTTATGTTATTCTATACATATTACATATCTCCAATCATGTAGCAGAACAGATAGAAGTATAACATAAACCAATAAAAAGTACTTTTGATCAAGGGTAAAATAAAGTGCTTAGGTATTCGATAAATGTTCCTGAGGTGGTCCTGTATGACATGATAACCTGGCATTTCAAATAGTTTGGTGTATGTGCAAAAGGATAAGGGAACTGATAACACATGCTATATGCAGGTGTTCTCCCTCTTACGCATTTAGTTGTTGAATATCCTTTTACATATGGTTATTCTAAGACATATTGTACTGGATATGTTGTATGATGATTTGGTCATATTGCAAACAGTAGTGTTAAAGAACAGTCACCCCTCATAACCAAATAAATCATCACACTCTGTCAGATATGTTAGAATTGTTGTTTTTCCATTAATGCAGATCAACCTGGATGAAACTTCTCATTCTTTATTCTTGTCATTGTTATGTGCTGACCTGATAACAATGACAATGTCAGCTCAAACTCAATGGCTGTTATTCATGTAATGATCAATCTTCATGGCATCACAACTTGAATCTGCATCTACTTGAGGGAGCTCCATATACTTTTGACCATTTTGCTATAGACTGGCTTTGAGTTGTAAGAATGGTGTTGGGTGTCAAACTAAATAAAAGTGAAAACAAATGAACATTAAATTAAATACATTGCAGGTATCAAAATGTGCCATGCATGAAGAGAGGGAGAAATTTAGAGAACTCTTTCCAGACCAATATGGAGAATTGATTGGCAGAAGGGAAAATACACAAAAGGTACTACATCTGAACTTATGTACATCATACAAAAACGAATTTGCTGCCCATGAAAACTTTCAGGCCATCTTCAAGGTTGTCTGCTGGTATGATTTTGTTTCCTTTATGTGACATTTGTAAAGGCTGTTACTCAGATGAAGCAGTACAGGGGTATAGCTGAGATGAGGTCATTGCCAATCATTGTAATAGGTTATCAAGAATCCAATATTAGGAAAAGGAAAATGCTTATAAAGAGACATCTAAAAGGGGATAAATACATAATTGCAGCAGTTATTGGCAGTAAGTTCAAACTATATGATATTGTAAAACAATTTTACAAAAGTGTCCTGCTGCTTTCAAAATATTAGTTCAGTAGGCATATTTATATTTATGTTAACATTATGATAAGTCTTGTCCATTGTTGATACAAACCCAGTTTGTGATTCCATGTTTCATTTGTATTTATGTTTACTGCATGCTTAATGTTTATAGTTCTACATGTAACCTAACTCTTGTATACATTAACGATACCAATGAATGTTCAGTTTCAGATGCAGGTAAACAAACAACCAGCTCATGTCAGACACACTCCTTCCAAGAATACCACAAAGTTTTTCAAAGAATCCCCTAGGGAAAGGCTGTACCAAAAAACCAAGAAGGGCGAAAAAGATGATATAGCCTGGTTTGATTTAGACTCAGTATTTGGATTTGGTCCTGAAGATTAATTTTTGCATCATTTTTAATTTGGTTGCTTTGTACAGGTTGGCTAAATGCTTGAACCTACCCGCCAACATTGATCATTTGATTATACACTTGTGGGATGATTTGTTTACATCACTACATAATGTAAAGATGAATCCATTATTATCTTTAAGTCATGACATACATGTCATGGTTATTGCAAAACTGTTGTTGTTATGAGCACCCAGTGTGCTTTATGTTTTGTTTGTAATAGAGTGAGATAAAGATTTGGATTCCCCAGCCTGATAAATTGATTTACACAATTTTTAATGATTTAAATATGAAACATCTATGATGAGTACTGGTACTTACTAATACCCTGTCTACAATTTCTTTGTGGTTTGTCAAAACATGAAGACTATTGTTCATATTTGCATTTGTTGACTTCATAAATCATTGTTGATATTTCCTGCTTTCTAGCTTATTTTGTCACAAGACTCATCCACTAATGGCTACAATAGCAAACTTTGAATACATGATGCCTTCCAGAAACTGGCCAGAGGAAGCCTATGTTCTATTTAGGATTACACTTCCTCAGTTACCGGTAAAGACAGATTTTAGTACTTTTCATGTTTGATTCCACATGGGATTCAAGACCATACTCTCTGTAACCTTCATAAACTTGGCATTTGCTGCCTCAACTCTAAAAAGTACTGGTGTTTGTATTTTGCTGAGAAACTGTAATTCATAAGTTAACATGTTACATTTGACCACTGTGCTTATTCACAGCTTTTAGGCAATGGAAGCTATGCCAGTGTACACTTGACAGAGGGGTACACAAAGAATGTTATCTAGACCACCACAAATTTCTATTATGTGTTGGATTACCATTTGTGTTGGCAATTAGATGCCTTACTCAAATGTGTTGGTTTGAATGCTGGATAGACTCGGACCCAAAATGTATTACAAACTGTAATTGTCTGTGAAAGTGTAATCCCTAATACAGCACATTACATTGACAAAGTTAGCAAAATAATGATTTTGGCATCTAAATATCAAGAGAATTCCATGGATATTGGTCTTTGTAGAAGGTAATTTCATTTTGACAATGTGAACGAGTGAGTTTTATGCAGCTAAGAACAGCATTGTGAATATAACATGTCATCTCAGCTTATTGTCAGAGAAAACCCCAGAGTGATACAGGTCTAACTGACCACTGTATCTTACGTATGTAGAACCCTCTCAAACTTGCACATGCCTCCTAGTGGATGTGTTTTGAATGTGCACTGTTTGATAACATCCTCAATAATACTGGATTATCTAGTTCAGAAACTGTATAAGATTAGACTACATCTTCTAATCCAGAAGGCTGTAATTTTGACATAACGGTGAAGACATGCCACAGATTACCAGATCCCTGCCATGAACACATGATAGTACTCCCTGTTGAACAAAATACATTTGACATGTATTGATGTCAGTGTATTTTATCTCAGTATCAGCATGGCATATCAGCTTGGGAAGAGAGTGATAAAATGTCATATAAAACACACAAATTATACCTATCTGCTTGAGTGGCAAGTATGAATCAATACAAATCCTGTAATTTTCAAATAGAAAACAATTTTATTTACAGAAGCTTATGAATAACCCAACAACAAAATCTTGTACATCATAAATTAATGTACAAGCAAACATGTTATTGCACTAACTTTGCGCGATTTCATTATAAAAGAATGAACAGTGAAGTTATAACAAATATGTTACATTACTGACCCCTCCTGCTTGGAAACAAGCCATAAACAGACAGAGACATGTTACCTTGACAATGTCATATGGTAAGTTTTGGATGTTTATTTGTACATGAGATCACTCCTTATCTTCTCTGAGAGTTGAGAACAGTTTGCTGACTGCTACTCATTGACCCGTAAGATTTGGGACGCTTCATTCTTTTTGCTGAAATGGATATATTTGGAAGAATTAGTCTGGCATAAACTAGGGGTGAACTAGGGGTATCACAGTTTTAGTAGGCCTGCAGTATTTTGTCTTCGGTCTGGAATGTCGTAAAGCATTAATTTATTTTATATTTTTGTTTTTCGTACTGTGATTTCTATCTAGTCATAAAATGACAGTTTACTTCATTCAAAATAACAAAGATTATGGTTACCTTCTTATCAATGTTATCAAACAATGCAAGGTTTGGTTCTTGTCAGTTTCCTGCATAAAGATCATATCTCACATACTGAACTGAAAAGGACAGTACTGAAGGCCTTGTACTGCAATACATACTACACCGTGGTAAGAGCATACTGTTTCATTCCAAGCATAAAATGTGGAACTGAATCTATAATGTGCACAATATCTTATGCTTTGACAGATCAGTGAAACATTAAATTACAATGAAAGTTCAAATTTAATATGAGGGCCTTTCTGCTGGATAACTAAGACATGCTTTCTTCAAGCAGTCCTGTGGTTGGCAAATGTGATGTCAAGAATAAAGCTTAAATGAATGTTTCAATGTACCAGGACATTGGGTCCAATAAGTTTCATATGTTGTCTGACCTACTAAATATTTACAGGGCCCCTAACATAAAAATTCAACAAACATTCTCAGATTTAACATTTGATGTATGATAAAGGGTATACAGATGAGTACTTACGCACAACAATTGTTCTCTCATTAACTTGTCCAGTCAGTCTGTTGGCAACATAGAATATCACAGGCAAAGCACATATAACCCCAGTTATGACTAACACTGGTGCAAGATCTCCATTACGATGAGAACAGTTGTAGCCTGAACTCCACATCAGTCTTGTGTAGTTCATCTGAAACAATGCCAGAGACCATCCAACTGAACTGAATAATTCCACGGATAATTTATTTGTATTGATGTTGATACTTATTTTACAAATAAGTGTACCTTGTATTTTGGAGTTGTTGCAACGTGTTAAATTATGATAAATAAAATCACATGTGTATTTCAAAGGTTCATTATATACTAGTAGGCTATGAAATTTAGTTAATATGAAATTAAATAAGTAGGTATCCAATGCCTCATATTTCCTACAGCAGAGGACATTATCACATAACCTTTTGTCATAATATTATTCACAGGTTTGCCAAATCAAGAAAGCATACAAACCACTGTTGCATAGCTGGAATATTGCAAAATGCATTGTCAAGTCACTGAATTTAACTCACCATATCCACAACATCCATACAGATTTCTGATGACGTCTCCTGCATCATTGCTGTGAATTTGTCATTCAGAGCCTTGTATTGTGCTTGACATTTGGTACAGAAGGAAGAATTGCCATGTTTCGTCCCCTCAGGATCGATATCCTGTTGGCAAAGACATAAATTAGATTTCAACCATGCAGTCTTGATTGATATAATGTTGCATAAACGACCATAGGAGCTGATCTAACTGTTTAGTAGGCAAAGATGAATTAATGAGATGTGACAGTCTATGTAAACTTATCCTCAGTACTTTTTGTAACACTCCACTACTGAGTTTAACAAAACTTTATGGGAGGTCGTGTCAGGAAACCTTTGACAATGACCAATCAGAACACAGCTTACCAAATTGCGAAAGTGCACATACCGCTTGAACTTTTTATCTCGAAAAGGTTCGTACACAAACGATACGCTCACTTTGGGGGGATGCACTCAGTGTATGTACAACCATGACAACGGTGAGTAAACAGTCGTTGAAAATAGTGGTTTTGGCAAGGATGTTATCTTGCAGAAATATTAGCTAATGGTAACCATGTCAACAGAAACCCCAAAGCCTATATACTGCAGGTCAAATAACTGTGTTGTATGCGGATTTTTGTTTGTGGAGAGATCTGTATCAGTGCCCTGAATATTTTGAAAGTCCCTCTGATCCCTAAGTAGTAGTCGTCTGATTGGTTAAATTTATTTAACCGTCTCGTGTTTGATTGGACGGTCATTGGTCGCTCAAAGGTTACCTGACGCGACCTTCTTCTAGGTTTTGTTAGACTCAGTGGTTGAGTGTAACAAAATACACTGAGACAAAGTTTACTTAGACTGTGAGACGTGAAAGCAAAGACAAATGAACCAGAGGCACAAGAGCGCACCTTCATGGAACTTTAAACAAATACAAAAGTACACTCAGTCTCAGTAAATACATACAAGCTCTCACATTATCTCAATAAACATCTGACAATATACCAGAATGTTTTGTGTCGTGTCAGAATGACCTTCATCTGACCATTGAAAGAAATAGATGTGTTTTCTAATCGGCCAATCTAAAAAAGATTAAGAGCAGTTACTAGTTCAGCTTTGACAATCTCTTGCAACAAAGCCAAAAACATTTGAAATGGAACATATTATGCATAGCCTGTGGAATGTATTAAGAGTACAAAGCTTGGCCCTCTGATAGATATGACATAACTTGTTGTGTATTGTGGAGCAATAATTTCTTTAATGGAAGTCACCAGTTTGAAACTAGTCCTGTACGACATGAGAAAAGTGCCATAAGATTGGCTAAAGTCAACATCTTGTAAGTTGTTTCACTGCTCCCTCACTTTGTAAAAACTTTTTTTGATGTGACTCATATTGTCATAATGGGATGCCCTATGATCTTATGAATGCACAATGCCATTTAGAAAGTGGACAGATGTAACATGTTCTGTTTGGAACTACACTTTCTGAGTAAAGTACAGATTCTAGTAACTCTGTTGGGTTGAGTCCCATCTGGGATTTGAACCCATATCCTTCGAGTCAGACACTTAATCGCCAGCACACCTAAGCTCTTAGCTTAACACTAGTGAGGCCTAAAATATGTTTTAATGAGACAGGAAAGACAGCTACACATTAACTGGAGGGTATCTCATCAGATGGAAATCTGCAATCCATTCACAAATTGGTGAATCACGACCCACTAGTAATAGTAGTTGTGGTAATATATATATTGTTATTATCATAACATAATTAGACAAGATGCATATGTGCAGCCAGTTCACACAAATATGTAGGATGGATACATTTTGTGTCCTGAGAGAAACAGCATAAGATTCACTGTACCAAATTCTTGATAAGATATAAAAGGTTCCTGCATTTTCTTTTTTATTTTCATAGTACCAGTAAATTTACACTTCATAGCACAACACAATGTCATTATTTCACAATCACAGAACCCTCATATTTCCTATATTACCCGTCATGTCCGTAATTGGAAGTCATCGGGACGCCTAGTTTTGACAGCCAAGATGAACCCTTTCATGCAAAAGTGTTTTTACTGTAAAATGGAAAATGCAGTCCTATCACATAAGAATACCACAGGGGTTTGAATCTGTTTGGACAAACACTGTCAAAAATAAAAATGCTGGCCTTTGCAATACCATATTGTTTTTATATGTGGTGGTTAACATATATTTCAAATCTCAACAAAATCACTGAAGAAATGGACCTTTTAGAAAATTGTACTGCGAGACACATTCCATAAAATACATGTAACAATGTACATGCAATAAAGCAAAACATTCTACCACTACACACCTGTAGGAGGAGAATTTTCTAAAAAGTCCATGTATTCACCGATTTTATATCACACAAAAACAATATATGATTGCAAAAATCTATATTTTTATTTTTAAGAATCATCATCCAGAGATTTGAACCTTTGTGAACATTACTGTCAGTGTCATCGTCCTTACCTGCATTGTGTTGTTCATACAGAGTGTCATATTGTTAAACAGATCAAAGAACTCCAGTGTGCTGTCTGCAAGAGTTGAATTGACTGTGGCATTCTCACTCTCTTCGGTTATGCTGGCAAAACATTCTGAAATGATTTAATGTTTATGTTTATCATGAAAAGAAATATTTGGCAACATAGCATTTTGTCAGAATGCTAGTTGGATATAATCAAGATTTGACACTGACAGGAATACATGTATTTTAGGGGTTTATCATGTTTATGGAACTTTAAATTAAAACACTTTATATTCCTTTGAATCACTTTTGATATATGTATTGCAGCTTGAACTGTATATCAGTAAATAACCAAAGGTGTAACAAAACTTCAAGTTGGTCTTAAATTTCATTCACACATCCATGATCAAATACACAGAGATAAAATCCAGGTTGGAAAAGGTGTCCAATTTTCACCAGTCCCTGCTTGGCGTCAGAGGTAACAAACAGGACTGGGTGATCAGACTCACTGACTAAGTTCCTACATGTCATATATCGATTGCAATGATTGATGCTCATAGCACCAATTATTAGATGATCTGGTCCAGACTTGATTATTTATGGAGAGCAATCATTTTGCTGACAAATCACTGAGTGTGCCACTAAACAACAAATGAATAAATCATGCAATACATGCAAACAATTAAAAAAAATAATATCGTACGTGGACAGTAGGCTTTAGCCCAGACGTCATTCATGTTCTGATACACCAGTGTGAGCACTTGCACTCGATCGGCCATCAGCAACTCCTTGACACAGTTAACATCCGTTGTCTGAACACAGTATAGAAAAGAGCATTAATAACGTTAACAGCTGGAACACATAGCGCACATCTTTGGTGTAGAAGACATTAATGAATAACGTGTACAAATTTTGCGGGTAAGTTGCTCTGCCCTAATGATTGCCTGTAAGTAAGTAATTTTCCAAGTAAGTAATTTCGTGAAAGCCTCAGATATCAATGCAGTAATACATTGTTTTCCCCCACTGATTTTAAATAATACATATATTCTCACCCATCTTTTCTCAATATGAAAGATGTCGACACTTATCAGTAATAGATAGGAAACCGTATTAAGAGCCAGGATACTGCTACTTTCATCTAATTCTGTAGATATATGTAACAAATACTTTGTAACGTGAGGACAAATTTGAAGGTTGAACCCTGCATTGAAGATTGTTTCACTCATGTGGCAACAAGAATGCAACTGTGTGCAAGGTTGCTTGTACCGGTCCTGGGCCCAGATTTTCGAAATTCTCTTAGCTCTCTGTCAGTCATAAGTTGATGTTAATGTATGGCACATACGACTGACTGACTATCTTAACATTAAGAGAGTTTTGAAAATCTAGGGCCTGGGGTTCCAATCCATAAAATGTTTGTTGCGCTACAATATTCGTAAGCCAATGATAAACGACAGAGTTACGACAGGTCATAATGTTACAAACAATTTGTTGATCGGCGCCTAGTTCCGCCGGGAATTAGTCAAATGGGCCGACAAGTGCCAAGTCAAAACGACCTATGGAAAAAGTTAGAAGGGCACAGGTGAAGGCAAATGGGCCGTGACAAAAAGTCAAAGGGGCCTTATTCCTAGTCATATGGGACGAACTGAAAAAACAAGTAGACAGTTTTTACATTATTTATTGACACATATAGCACAAACATAATATCGTAACATTAATAAAATTATAATGGCATGTAGTTATGCACCACATATAGTTCATAATTTACTTAATAAACACAGGTTCTCAAAATTAATTTGCGCAAGTTCATTTGTTCATAATTTAAATTAGTGGGGTGGATGGGGTAGGGCACGAAGCATCTTTCGGATGACTTTGACAGTTTGAATGTCCCATCCACAAACCACTGTTGTGCCATGGAGGATGATTGATCTACGTAAGAATCAGTTTGATTCATTAACATCTCCAAATAACAATATAATAAGGAAGTTCAATTATCAACTTAACTACTTCTAACTAGGAATCAGTCAATATGAGGTACTGCCCACCTGAGCTCTTACCTGGACTGAAACAAGTTTGCCTGCCTCTGTAGTGAGACAGTTATGTTCATATTTCGATTTAACAACAACAACATCTAAAACAAACATTCCAATGTTTTAACTGGATTTGGATTAAAAACTTACACCAACAAACACAAACATCCCATACGGATAGTCATGACCCTGAGTCAAGAAGAGTCATGTTCAAATTTCAATAAAAGTCACAACAAACCAAACACTATTTTACTATGAAACTTATTAAATTTTTATTTTCTGCCCTTTCTCTGGCCATCTTGACTTCTCATTTCGGCCCTTCTGACTTTTGTGCTTGAACCCTTTTGACTGCAACTCCTTAAGCCAGCTAAGCTGACTGAACTAATCGGCACCCTGGTGGTTTCTTGGTGTAACTGTTAGCCCATAAATATGGATGCCCTATCAGAGGATCATTTGAACACAGCATATACCAGTTCTTGTATTGACATGCAGTGTAACAAGTACCATCTAATAAAGCTCTTGTTGATATAAAGTACATGCCCCATCAGCGGTCCACATTAACACAGCATATACCAGTTTTTGTATTGACATGCGGTGTAACAAGTACCATCTAATAAAGCTTTTGTTGATAAAAGTACATACCCTATCCCCATTCTACAGATGCAAGTAAGTACAAATGAGGGGTATTTTAGATAGTTATTACTTACCAAATCCTTGTAGACTGTTGATGCCCGCTCGAAGGGGGTGACACAAGTCTCACAAAATCGAAATGGTCGTGCATTTTCAACCAGGCATTTTGTGAAAAGAGAAGATTGTGTGGCAAATATGTCCAGGAAAGCTTTACACGTCTTCACTATACCACTGGAGGAAGAATTACTTATATCTTCAGCTGGGAACAAACTGCTTACAACACCAACAGGGTTAACTAGATTCCTTAATGAGTCTGATAATTCCAACTGATCTAAAGTCTCTGAGCAAAACAAATGGTTACATAGCAATATTACTGTTACAAGGAATATACGAGTCTTCATTGTTGAGAGGTACTATTTCAACGTCCAGTCGTACGCACGAGTATGAATCCTACCACTCGTTCTCAAGCATCATACAGGTACCGTACAATCCAATTTTATACGATGTCGCTGATCATATGATACTCGTTTTGTTTCCTTCCTGAGTCAGTTTCATACTGCAGCAACCATCATTGTAATCACGTCACAGTCGCGAAACAAAGTTACTGTAATGACGCTACAAAGCTTCAACTGATAGAATATCGTTTACCGACAGACTCACATAGACAAGTTCTGTCTAAACAGAGACAATATAATAGACTAAATCATTACTATATGGTCTCTGGTCTGAAGTAGCTGCCAACATAAACACGGAAGTTGTCGTCACGTGCTAAGTATAAGCTCCGCACCGAGTTACTCTCTAACGCACGCTGTCTAGGAGTATGATGTGCATGGTGAGTAAGGTTCGCAACATACAATACTTAGGGTGAAATAAATAAATAAATAAATAAATAAATAAATAAATAAATAAATAAATAAATAAATAAATAAATAAATAAATAAATAAATAAATAAATAAATAAACAAATAAATAAATAAATAATACTCTTCAAAATATTTCCAGACTCTCACTTTAACTGCAGAGTGTTTTCACACTTTTTGTATAGTTTGTATTTTCATTTTTCCGATTTTTCCATCAGCAGTTCATTTTCGTCATAAACATAAACAAATTAAAATATACACCAGTTACCTCAACCGCATTACGTAATTTGTACTGCCAATAGTGATTTAATTTTACGATAGTGTACCAGTTTTAAATTTACATAGCAGTGATACTCGAGTATTTATATTTTTCTTCGATGACAGCAGAGACCATATAATAGATTATATGGTCTCTGATGACAGGTTTTTAAGTTCTGATTTTCATATTGATATAAACAAGATTGTTCTCGTCGCGATAAATATTGCCGATGTGTTAAATAATAACTCACTCAACTCTGTTACGTAAGGTGATACTAACTCCTATAAATTTCTAGGATCTAAACTAAAATCCATACTACTCTGAGACAGTACAAAATGTCTCCACGTCTCAACAGCCAGGTTCCCTGGGTCTGATGCTGCGATTTGCAATGCTCGCAAGAAATGTAAGGCAAATGACTCTATCCTTCGTCAACATATTGTAGCAACAGGGGGCATATTTTGGCAATAATTAAGATTTAATTTGCTCCAAATCTGATTTGGACTCCAGTCGATGGGGAATTTCCTAGATCGTGCTGAGATTCGAACCACGAAATCTTCTATCAGACGCCCGACGTCCACATGAGGTTGACACCGCGAGCAAGCTGATTGGCGGTGGGACAACCTCGCGGTAAAGGTGTTCCCTTGCCACATGGAAGATCCGGCTTCGAATCCCCTCATGGGTACAGTGTGTGAGCCCACCCCCCCCCCCACCCCCACCCACCCACCCCCACTCTCAGCAAGGTGGCGATCATATCGCTGGGATGGCGCCGCGTCCTTTTTGTGCGTTTCGCATGACCTGGTGCGAGAAAGCTGATTTCTTTCACTACTTTCGAAAACAGTATCTTACTGTCCATGCAGCCACCACCCGTGAACACCCAGACGTATAACTGGTTTGTCCGCCCTTGGATGTTATACATGAGCGCTTCTGTTGCGACGCGCAGGAATCTTTGCCGTCGTATGTTCATCCTCGTAGTTGTATTGGTGAGTGCGCCCATAGAATATATCTGGGATACAGGAAACCAGAGCTCTCAGGGATACGTTGACAGCAGAGTTTACATCATTCCAGCTTAGGACAGACATCAGTGTAGCCTTCAACATGAGATCAGCCATAGCCGTGATATGTTTCTGCTTATGCTTACCTTCACTGGTTTCAGGTGAGTCAACAGGTATTTAAAAACAGTACCGCGTGCAGTTAACGTTCAGCCTGTGGCTGGAATACCTGGCTTCAGTCATCCAGCGCTTTATAATTACCTCGGTTTTCCGGATTTTTCTTCAAAAGCCTCTCAAAGAGGACATAACGTGCGTGTACTGTGAATTATGACAGCTTTTTAATTCTAGGTCATGGGGTGGAGACCAAACAGAACTGTACCTCCGATGCTTCGATTACATTTGATCTCACATGCTCGGGACGGGATATGCTGCATTTCATCGATTTAACCATACGGAATATGACAGCCGATTGTGGACAAGGTGCTTGTAAGTCAGGGTTCGCCAGTTCTGATGACGTCGACTGTATGGGGGTGTCATCGTGCCAGAAGACTGTCAATAAGACAATGATAGAGCGAGCCTGTGAGACCTCGGAGAAATATCAGCCAACGATATCATATGAATGCATAGATGGTAGGTGTTGTCTGACTGTTTGTAGTGTCATGTGGTTGTTTGGTGGTGCCGGGTGCGTATTTATGGTGTCGTTTGTGTGTTTGCAGTGTCGTCTGCTTGTCTGTGGTGTGTTCTGCTTGTTTGTAGTGTCGTCTGCGAGTTTATGGTGTCGTCTGAGTGTAGAGTCATCTGCTTGTCTGTCGTGTCCTCTAGCTGCTTGTTTGTTGTGTCGCATCGCCTGCGTGTTTGTTTCAACAAAGGTTTCACGTTTCTGTTTCGTATTCTGCTGCACAATGCATCACTTGTCAGACACAATCATAACTTCAAATTGTATAAGATCTCACAGGAGGCAGCGTACTATTTGTGCTTTGTGTCGCTAAGGCCATGCCATTCATCAGGGGCGTGACGAACACTCGGATACATAACGTTTGTATTCCGTCCCTGTCCCCGTTAGCGACAGTACCTAGCCTAGTCTGCTGTGGGAATTATCTAAATCAAGCAAGTCTAGACTGCCACAGCGTTTTGATACTCCTGTTTCATCTCGCTTGATATGGAATTTATGTTGTAGTCTATACATATTTAGAGACAAAGCGTTGTTCTTGAACGATATTCATCTGTGTCAATTGAGCCCCCTTTGCATCATTAATATCAGTTCCAGAAACGACCCGCGAAGGTCCCGGGTTAGAATAGGCTTTCAGAAACCCATGCTTGCCATAAAAGGTGACTATGCTGGTTCGAGGCGACTAACGGGTCAGAGGCTCGCTGACTTCGTTGACACATCGGTTCCCATTTGCACAGATCGATGCTCATGTTGTTGATCACTGGATTGTCTGGTCCAGACTCGGTTATTTACAGACCGCCGCCATATAGCTGGAATATTGCTGAGTGCGACGTAAAACTAAACTCACTCACTCACTCTCTATAGAAACCTGACGAGGTTGGGATGCGCAAGCTGGAGACTGTGGTTTATATTGCATTCTTCCGCATTGGTCTTTGTCCTGGAACCGGTGCTATTGTACCCGGCTCGTGTTGGATAAGTTGTTTAGATCCTTAATAGAATGTAGAATTCCGAAAGTCAGTGATCAGTCAAGGAGATGTTTCCACATTTATTGCGAGGCCGTGTGTTTTATACATAAATACATAAATACATATACAAAAAGATATTCAAACAGCAATCTATACAAATTTTATGGGAAATAAGCATCTCAAAAGGTCGAGCTTAAATGTGTAACAGTTACATACAACATTATGGCCTGTGTTAATTATCCTTGCTAAGTGCCTTACATCAGCTTGAGCCATAACATTAAGGCTAATTAAAGTGACATTTCAATATTAACAACTCTTCAAAATGAATGTGAACGTTCAGGCAAATATATACAAAATACATACATACATACATACATACATACATACATACATACATACATACATACATACATACATACATGCATGCATGCATGCATGCATGCATACATACATACATACATACATACATACATAAAAATATATGTGGCAAATATATACAAAATACATAAATGAAAAAAGTAATCAAACATGAAGAGTACAAAGATAAATTGTGCACTGTCACAGTATATGGGATGCTCCCTGATGATGTAGGTAGGACTGGACAGTCATACTGATCTCGGGTGAGTGCGCTGTTGTGCTCATTACACTTCCCTGACTTGTCTGATGACTGGCCAAGTCAGACAATTGGGAGTGAACTTACTGGACGGTTTAAGATGAAATCGTTTACAAAAACCGATGACAGACACTTCATGCAGTGTCACAACATAATGGCTGTTGCGTTTCAATCAAACATGATGTTGATGTGTTTCAGCACCCGTGTTTTTCGCTGTTGTCGACATTGCTTTATTTCACTCAAACCGGACAAATACTGAACCCATGCTTGTATCTGACGGGATCGGGTGGTCAGATCCCCGGACTTGGATGACACAATCGCGTCACCGCACCCCACTTGTATGGACCGATGCTGATGATGCTGACCACTTGATTGTATGGCCCAGACTGGATTATTTACAAACAGCGCCAAATAACTGGGGTAATTTGCCAACCACTCTTGGCAAAACTTCTTGCTTTGGAAAAATCGAAACTGGCCAAAATGGCTTCCTTTGTATTACCATCACACTGCTTCGTGTTTCAGAGACACCGCTGGATATCTGTAGCACAGCTGGGGCGGTATCTGATCACGAGATGACGCTGTTTCTTGCATCACCAAACTACCCAGGCAACTCAAATGCTTCAGATACAAACAGAACCTGCACGTGTGACCTTGCAGGGTCAGGCATGTCTGTTGAGATCCTCGTGGCCTCCTATGGAAGGAGTGATGGTAAAATGGACAAATTCAACTTGACATCAGGTTCAGAGACATACACGCCGACGATTGCTAACTCTACTCTGGGACATCTTATAATTGGTCCGAAAGCAATGGAGAACAAGTCCCAAATAACCCTGAATTATAATGCTATTCACAAGGAAGGGAGGGATGGCGATTATCTTTGGCTCAGAGTTCAAGGTAAGGAGTATAGATGCACGTGTCTTGGTTGTTGAATGAGTGAGTTAGTGAGTGAGTTTTACACCGCTTTTAGCAATATTCTATCAATATGAAGGAGGAGGACACAAGAAATGGGCTTCACACATGTATCCATGTGGGGAATCGAATCTGGTTCTTCGGCGTGACGAGCGAACGCTTTAACCACTAGGCTACCCCACTGCCCTGTGGTCCGTACTTAAAAGGCCACAGGACTATAGTGCATTACAATATAATGTAACAGTACACAGTATATACAACCATGTACAACCATACACGCATATGTAAATATAAACAAACACACACACACACACACACACACACACACTACACACACACACACACACACACACACACACACACACACACACACACACAAACAAACAAAATAAAACAACAACAAAAAAAAACGTTTTCACCAATATAAATATAACAGAAAAATCTTCCTGAATTATTTGTGATTTATACATTTTGTAATAAAAAACATTTACTTGATAACGCTAATGATGCAGTCCATGTCAGGATTGAATATCTTTTAACCTTTGTGTTAATGATAAAACCAAATCTAATTGTGAATGTACGTTCTGCTTATGCCAAACCTGCCCATAACCATCATTAAAAAGTAACACTCTTACACCTGTGACCCAATTTCTTTTTCCGTTATTATCATAGAGCAACATCATATTATAACATTTTTTTGAAGCCTGTATGAGGCCATATCAAGAAGTCATAACCAGAATTTAATGACCTTAATATCTGACTATACAAAAAGAGGAGATCGGCCACACTCGCCATATACCATCAGGCTAGATGTACTTATTTTCAAACCTAAGAACTTTTTGCAAACATACAAGTGAATTTATTCTAACACATCAAACTGTTACAAGCCCCACACTTCTGAACCGTATACTAGTATTGGAAGTATTTTGATATCAAACATTTTGAAGAATGATTGGTATATTATATTTCCCAACAATCTCAAATGTTTGAAAACACTTACAAAAGGTTTTGACTTGCAATGCAGCCTGGTTTGAATGCATGTCCTTGACAGATTTCTACTGAAATAGACACCTAGGTATCTATAAAATCCTGTAGTATCTAAACTCCCTTCTCTAAATGTCCATTACTCATTACGTGATAACTGCCCTCCATTCTTAAATACAAGAACTTTTGTCTAATTCCTGTTCACTGCCAATTTCCATTCATCACAGTTTCAAGTTCATCTATTTGTCTCTGAAGCCCTTTTAATGTGGATGAAAAAGAACGATATCATCTGCAAACATCAGTAGGAATAGCTGTGTTAAATCTGGATGAAGATGGACACCATAATGACAATTCTTAATTTATTTGCAAGGCTAATTCATTGATGAAAATGATAGATAGAAACGGACTTAACGGCACCCTTGCCTCACTCCTAACTAATAAATGTTTTGGAGATCTCATTATTGTTACGTACAGACACATTTACATTATCATGTATACTACATAACAGTTTATTCCTTTTGCTGCACTGAGTCAAATGCCTTAGCAAAGTTAACAAAGAACACGTAAAATTTTCCACCTTTGATGCTAAGATATATGTTAACAATGGTTTGTAAGGTAAAAATATAATGAATCGTTGAATATCCTTCTGTAAAAACCTGCTTGCTATTCGTTAATTGTGTTACGGGAATCTGCCCCCAAAACACTACTCGTTTGTTAATTGTGTAGGTAAATGTTTTGGCAGATATACATAGTAGGGTAATACTTGTGTAATTGTTAATTTTATTCAGATCTCCTTGTTTGTGTATTGGAACAATGATACATACAAACCATGATTCTGGAAAAGTTCCATTTTCAAGAATGACATTAAAGACAAGTTCAAGATAAGGCACGATAACATCAGAAGAGTATTTAAAAAGTTCTGGAATTATCTGGGATGATCCTGGTGATTTGTTATTGTTAAGATGGTGAATACTCTCCAGAATCTCCTCTCTACAAATACGGAAATCAAGATCATCATGTATCAAATGAGTCTCTGAATGTGGTTGAGTATCATCATGTGTCTCTTGAGTCTGGTTGTCAGAGTTAAATTCTCTATCTGAATGAAAATACTTCCATAAAATAATTCTACCAGTCATCACTGTGTATATAACTCACCTTCTGATCTTTACTAAGATTATTGAGCTCTGACCAATTTTTTTTAAATCATGGGCATTGTTTTGCAAGAACTGACTTTTCTCTTGGAAGTGCCTTTTACTCCTTCCTTTCCAAGTAGCAGCATATTATTTTCTAAAGTTGTGATAGTATCTGAGAGAATCTTTATCTTTTATCTTCTAAACTGATTGATTGCTTTCTTCTTTTCTTATTTGAATGGTCACATTCAGCATCATACCCTTTACGCATTCGTTTAGACTTTGGTTTTCCAACAGGCTTTTTCCTATTTGAACCAGCCAGCTTCAAGCCATCTGCTAAGTAATTAATACTCAAATCAATATTCGACAAATGTGTCAAATGCATTATCAAGTAAATCTTGAGCTGCATCAGAAATCTTGAGCTGCATCAGAAATCTTGAGCTGCATCAGAAAACAGCTGATTTCTAAAATCTTGTAAATTGTCATTATTCCAGACAAATTTAAACGACTTACTGTTTTTATCGTTCATATACTTTGAAGGGTGATCGAACTTAGGTGCGCTCAATGTCAGTGTTACTGGGAGGTGGGTAGAATCTGAGAGGGATTCAACTCCAAAATCAACAACGTTTTCAAATAATGGGGAGGAAGTTATAATATAATCAATAACACTTATGCCATTTACACCGATAAAAGTAAAATCCCCAACATTTTCATCAGTACCACATCTTCCATTCACTATATGAATATTAGGAGCTGAGCATAAATCAGTTAAACATTTTCCAAAGTTTCTGACAATTTTATCAAGAGAAAAGCGTTTCAGATTAAAATAGTCAGATATGAAATCAGACATGACGTGACTATGGTTCTCAGTATACCCAATTATGTCACCTTCAAAATCTGAATTAGTTCCAGTTCTGACATTAAAGTCACCACCACACAATAATTGGACAGTTTCATGGTCTGATAATAATTCTAATAATGTCTCATGGAAAAGAGTGATGCCATTTTTGCAGTTTAACCTGACGTTACCATTATGACCAAATCATATTCTGTTCTACAAAGTGATTTGCCAAATAAAATGAAAACAGCATTTTCTGAAATGTGAGTCCATTTTATCGATGTAAACAATTCTTTCCCACGACGGATGTGCCTCCAGAGGTCGTAGTGTTGAATGTGGCGTTAAACAACAAACATAGCACGTTAGTGGCGCATGTTTTAGTGTAGCGTACACATACCACAAGTCAGGTGAAGTTAATCAACTTTTACGTTTAAAAAGAAACAAGACTGCAGGTACACATCAAGTTTACAACGGATACTTAGTCGAATCATTTGAAAAAGTCACGTCAATGTGACTCTTGTTAACCTTGTCTTAGACACAGGCTCCATCACAGACGTGTGGTTCTGCGGTACCTTTAGGCCTATTTACAAAAAAGGAGATCGAAACGATCCAAATAATTATAGACCAATAACATTAGTAATTTGTTTTTGGAAACTATTTCCAAGTATTTTGAATGATCGATTGACTAAATTTATAGAAAGTAATAACATAATATCGCCATATCTGTCAGGTTTTCGGAAAGGGCTTTTCCACAATAGACAATTTATTCGCTGTAAACATGCTTATGCAACTCTGTAAATCAGCAAAGAAAAAACTGTTTTGCAATGTTATTGATTTCTCTAAGGCCTTTAATAATGTTTGGCGAATTCGAATGTGGCATAAATTGCAAATATACGGCGTTAAAAGAATTTTTTTCAGTTGTCGAAAACATTTACAATAAGATTAAATATCGCGTCGCTATAAACAATATACAATCAGATTATTTCCACTATCCTATTCTCTTTATTTATAAATTACGTTGAGTCTCAACTTCTCAAAGCAAGCTCAGAGGGAGCTCAAATTACATGGAATGTGTTATATGTTACAGTTTTTAGTTTTTCTCTATGCAGATGACACCGTTTTATTCGGTTATACCCCCCACTATGTGTTATATGTTACAGTTTTTAGTTTTGCTCTATGCAGATGACACCGTTTTATTCGGTTATACCCCCCACTATGTGTTATATGTTACAGTTTTTAGTTTTTCTCTATGCAGATGACACCGTTTTATTCGGTTATACCCCCCACTATGTGTTATATGTTACAGTTTTTAGTTTTTCTCTATGCAGATGACACCGTTTTATTCGGTTATACCCCCCACTATGTGTTATATGTTACAGTTTTTAGTTTTTCTCTATGCAGATGACACCGTTTTATTCGGTTATACCCCCCACTATGTGTTATATGTTACAGTTTTTAGTTTTTCTCTATGCAGATGACACCGTTTTATTCGGTTATGGTCCCCGCTCTATGCAACAATCCTCAGGTACATTTAATGAACACTGTAAGCGCAGTAAGCTGGACGTTAATATCTAAAAAAACAAACAAACAAAAAACAAAAACAAAACACACACAAAAAAATAAACCCCAAAACCTGGCAATAATCAGAAGACACGTTTTATTCTAGGTGATAAAATTTCCCTTCACTATTCCAATACATACCTTGGCATATCAGTTCAAAAAAATAGAAAATTCAATTTTCAATTAAACAGTTGAAACCTAATGCATCTAAGACCCTGTTCTGTCTTAGATACCCCTTTTAAGGCATTCGATGTCATGATTGCCCCCATTTTACTGTATGGATGTGAAATCTGGTCCAGTAAAATGTGGAAATTATTGAAAAAAATTCATCTTAAGTTTCTAATACCAGCAATCGGTTTAAGAAACTCGGCAGCAAATCTCTTTATATATGGAGAGCTAGGGAGAGAACCAATGGACATTAGGATGGCGAAGAAAATTATAATGTTTTCGGATAACACTTTGAGCAGTAATAAATGTAAGATATCGAAAACAATCCTCGAAAAAATGGTAAGGAAAATGTTTGGCTTAAAAATGTAGAGGATATACTGAATACGTGCTGACTGAATGATGTGTTCAGAAATCCATATAATTGCTCCCCTAAGTGGGTTTCATCACAAGTAGAAACTACCGTAAGACACCATTTCTACCAATCCTGGCGAAGTTCCGTTAACAGCAGCTCCAAAGTAATCAGTTATAAATTAATGAAAGAAATCCAGTCTTTTGAACAATTTTTACTTCTCGACAAGTCACTGTACCTCCCACTTTTGAAATTAAGAACAAGTAACCACAATTTTCTAGTAGAAACAGGCAGATGGCGTGTCCTATCCCGTGAGGACAGAACACGTGCTCTGTGCCATTCCCCAGCCACTGCAGATGAAATATACTGTATATACCGAGAATAAAAAGTTAAGCGCCAGCCTATTTAAAAACTAAGATGTGAAGCTGTGGAAATGTTAGGCTGAACTGATTTGGAAGACCAATCCACACTTAGAGAAGGTTCGTCCGGTAACCGTTTTAGGGATGTCATAATCATTTGAATTTGCAATTAAAGGAAATATTCTTACAGATATGATGACACTGGTTTTTCAGTCAAAATAACTATTCCTGTTACAAGACTATTAAATTCAGTTTGCAAGATTACTAAATCTAGGTTTCACTTGTTAAAAGTGACAATCATGTGACCATATAACATTCATTTCTGATTTTCACTTGTCAAAAGAGGGTACCCTTTTTAAGGAAAACAAATTGCTTTTTTTCCAAAAGCGCATGCCTCCTGTTTAAAGCAAAAGATAATTTGCATTATGGTTTTGATTTTATTCTAAAAGTACTAAACCAAATTATGATATCACGTTTTTTTCTGAAAGATTTCCTATGTGCCAACCTATATTTTTGCAAAATATACTGAGTGGCGCTTACCTATTTATTTACGGTAGATGCACAGCCTTGAAACAGAACGTCGTCTCCATATTAATGAGTTTTATTGTAAATGACCAAATATGCACAAATATAAAAGTTTAATTTGCACAAGAAAAAATGTCAGAACTGAAGAAATTGTCATTGTCAAAACACGTGTCATTGGTTCCCATTTACGCAGATAGATGCTCATGCTGTTGATCACTGGATGGTCTGGTCCAGACTCGAATATTTACAGGCCGCCGCCATATTGCTGGAATATTGCTGAGTGCGGCGTAAAACTAAACTCACTGATTTACTAGTAATTGTAGATATACCCTTGTAAATTTTTTCAATTACATCAAAGAAGCTCTTGCGTATAGAAAAATGTTACACCATTGGCGATTTAATTGAATGAATAAAAGAAGAATAGAACAGAGTACAGTGGAAGCTGACAAAACCGGCATCTGTCCATTCCGGTAAGCTGTTAACACTGGCATAAAATCTTAGTCCCATTGGTGGGTTTTAAATTTATTATCTGCTCTCCAATCCGGCACGTTATCTAAAATGGATTATTTCTTCAGTCCCGATGATTGCCGGTTTAGACAGATTCCACTGTATGTACATGTCTTGTTACCGCGCATTTCAGTTATTATGTGTAAATATGCGCGCTTATTCTGACACCAAGGGGGACTGACCTAACGCAAGCATGCGCTCTCCATGTAGTTTTACTTATTATGGCACAATTCTCATTTTAGATCATTGGGTTTTTAAGAATAATCGCTCTGTAATCATTGCATATAGCGGGATCAATCTTTGTTTTGCCTTGTCAGTGTGAGTCACAGCAGTAACACAGTACCACACTTCTTATTTAAGGTACCTCCTACCTGACCGTGGCATGCAACGGAGCAACACCACCCTCAACTCCCCGTCCCACCACAATGCCCACGCAAGGAGCATCCCAGCTTGGAGGTAAGTACACATTTCAAGATGCCACGGTGCAAAGTTATTACATGTGACCACTGGTGGCTTATGTAATAAATATCATATAGAAAAGCAACAGATCGTCGAACATTGCTTAAAATGATTGAATAAGGTTTCACGCCGTTTTAACACCATTTCTGCAGTGTAACGACGGGGGATACCCAATATAGGTAGGCCCCAAAGATGACGTCAGTTAATTTTAAGTGGGAGATAGGGGTAGCCCACTGGTTAAGGCGTTCGCCCGTCGCGGCGATGACCCGGGTTCGATTCCCCACGTGGGTACAGTGTGTGAAACCCATTTCTGTTGTTCCCCGCCGTGATATTGCTGAAATATTGCTAAAAGCGGCGTAAAACCCTACTCACTCATTCACTTATCTTAAGCGCTTCGTATACGTGGTGTTGGAAGTTATTTTACGCTTCATCTTCGCCCCGATTGCTTGTTTCAATTTTTATGAAATATTTTTTACATTAATAGTTTGTATAACAGCTAGAGAGCCAGTTCATTAAAACACGTTCACGAACCAAAGTGTTAACAGAGGATCTAACACGATCCGGTGGTTTGGGTTGAAAATGTAAACGTGAGAGCGAAGGGACTCCGAATGTATGCATTTTCAGCCGAAACCAAGGGAGAGTGTTATATCTGTCATATAAATCGAAGGAAAAGACGACAATTTTATCAACATCGGTCATATGAACCGTCAAAGATGGATAATAAGATGATCAGGTAATGAAGCTACATAACAGTAACCGAAGCGTTAGTAAAATCTAAATTAACACCAACATCTTCGCCGGCTCAGTAGCCGTGCAGGTAGAGCGGCCGACTTATGAACTGTGTCATGAGGTTCTAGTACAGAGAGGAGAAAACATTTTCTCCTTCTCATCATAATCTTTGATGATATTTTTCAATTGATTTCAGACACTTGAATGTTGATGTTGAAAGAATTCATTTTGTGAAAATCTACTTTCAGGGTCAAGTTTAGTGTATTGTATAGATTGTCCCAGGGATATTCTATATGACCCTGACAGGAGGTTTACCTGAGAAAAACATAACCTCCAAAACGACGCAAATATGAGGTTGTTATTGTAAATGAATGGCGCCTGTGTATTTTTTTTCAGGTATCCTCATGCTGACAGTGGCTAGTATCTTCGCTGCCACAGGCTTTGCCATGACTTTCACCATCTAGCATAATCCAGACGCCACAAGGATGAAGTGATGGCAACCTGAGAGCACTTGGACGTGAATGTTGAAGAAATTAATGAGTAGATTTGAACAGAATTGGTGGTCTGGATTTTATGTAATACAGTAAACTGCCTTTTAATGAATACTCTTTTAACAGTCTTCACATGCATGCAGCTTACCGTTTCGGCACTCGGAATCCTTTTGTTTATACTACAGACGTTACACATCCAGCTTACTATCAGCTGATCAAAGGTTTTCATCAGTCGGAATCCTTTTGCGTATACTACAGACGTCACACACCCCCATCCTACCATCAGTTGATTAAAGATTCTCATCAGTCGGAATCCTTTTGTTTATACTATAGACGCCACACACATCCAGCTTACCATCAGCTCAACAAGATCCCTGTTTGTACTACAGGCTTAGCGGTATAATCTGATCTTTGGCGATGTGTAGTTAAGTATATATCCCCATGCTGCAACATGCTGTCAGTATTATTCTGTTCCTTAACACCGTTAACATCTACACCGAAACACCGCTCCTTATGTAATATAGACACTGTTCATATATATAGTGGACAAAATAAGTTAAGGATATTGGTATTTTTATGACTGATATTTTGTCAGTTTGTCAGGGAACTAATACATCATTATTCATTTTTTCAAAACATACAAATATCCCCAAACTTGTTAGTCCAGTGTTTATTTGTCGGTTCATTGCCTGTAATTTTGGACGTTTTGTGCAATACAAATATGTATTTACTGTAACATTGTTGTCGGCTTGCACTATGAATTCTGACATGAGAGGTAATTTAGTAGAATTATAGAAGAATAGTACCAAACTGATTATCAACGTTAATAATGTAATATGCTTCTTATCAGCATCGGGAATCGAACGGATGTCTTTTTCACTATAAGGCTAAACGTTAAGGTTTTAGGTTAAGCGATCCAAAGCTATTTACTTTTCATGTGCATCTAGTTACACTGAATACATACTGGGATTCGAAGCAAGACTTTAGACATGACGATCAGACCCTGTAATCACTCGATTGCCCCGTAATATTGCATCCATTTGAAACATCGACATAGCATCTTTGGGGAGTCACAGATCACTAAGCTAACCTACTTGCCCTGTATCCACGGGGAGATTAGGACAAGGTTCGAGGCGATCTAATGCTGTAACCATTAGGTCTTTAGTGGAACTGCACTCATTGCACCCACGTAGGGAATCGAACCGGGGTTGATACGAGCTACGCATTATGCACTGGACCACTTGTTGTATTACACCCATGTTGGTAATCAAACCAGGGTCAAGGCGACGAAGCCCTCTACCTCTATGCAGTAACATAACACAATGGGATTAATAGGTGTCGCCTCATTCGGACACAAATTGCTTTCCGTACATCTAACATGAATTAAAAAACGACTAAAACGTTTTGAAGAGATTATTTTCTTTGCAGTGTGTTTGTAGTTATATTACAGGGCGATCAACGATTTAAAAAAAAGAAACCAATAGATAACTGACGAAATATCCCATGAGGAAGTAACTGAAATAAAAGTTACAAGATAAATAGTGTAAGTTGTCTTGAATTGAACTGAAAGTTACAGGATTAATTTGTAATTTGTCTTGAATTGAGTTGAAAGTCACCAGATAAACATGTAATTCTTCTCTACTGCGACAAGCATTAGATGAGCCAGCGCAGTGAACGCGTTTGTGACAAGCAGGCGGGGCAAATAATCTGGACCGATGCACTTGGTTGCTACAGGTAGATTGGCGATTAATCACGTGCAATAAATGCTGACCGTGGCGTGAAATCAATACCACTACTGTTTAACACGTGTCTCGTAGAGCGATTTAGTTCAGTAAAACACCACCACAACACGATTCGCACGAGAAAATTGAACTTTTCAATATTTAGACGACAACCTGTTTCCCTCTTGTTTCAAATGGAATGTTCTGGCGGGCGTTCCTATATATGCAAATTGGGGTCATTTGTCAGGTCGTGTCTCATCCAATACTTGTCAAGCACTATTTCCCTGTTTACAACCCATGGAAGAAAAGACAAAACTGCAGTTTCCACATGTCTATCATTTCTTTTTGAAACATAATACACACAAATGTTACTGATTTAAAAGTGAAAAAGTAATAAAGGTTAAATAACAAATGGCAATTTAACAGCCCCAGTAAAAATTCATATCAAATTTTCTAAGAATTTCATTTAAAATGAAATAGCCATAAATGAATTTTTCATTGTTAATTGTATAACATGGAATGGATTTTGACAACTATTTTTGATAGTTACATTGACTGAATACTAGTTAGAAACGAATTCGGGATTCGAATCCCGAATCTGAATATTTGTTACTTGATGTTGCCTGAGCGATGCAGCTTTACCTGATCACGTGAACGAAAAAGTATCTTGAGGGATGCACATTTTGTTATTGCAAGAGAGGTCAATACGGTCAGAATGAGCAACATACACATCCGTTTCTCTCTTCTTTCCTTTCTGTCATTTAATGTGTGAATTGGGAATTATTCTAATGGTGACAGCCTTGCGATAACTGTTTCAAACCCTCTCTTTCAAACATATTTCTGGCGTTCCCCACCGCAATGTTGCTGGAATAATGCTGAAAGCCGCGTAAAAATATAGTCAGTTAGTCAGTCAGTCAGTCAGACAGTCAGCCTCTCTTATTGATAATATAATTAAGTAAATAAACAAAATAAAACAAAACAAAAACAAAACGCGTTTGCGTTTGTCTGGCGAAAGAAACTCATTGAAACACTCATACAATATGCACATCGCGATAAGTCCCAAGTTTTACAGTCCGTGCGGCTCAGCTTTTGGACCAAACAGAATGTAGTTTAGGGAGATAATGTATTGCAATGAGATGACCGATGCCATCAGATGGGTGGAGCGGGGCAGGTTGTGGGAAGGGTGATGAGTCATTACGCAACACAGGGGTTCACCTAAATTAATAACTTCAACAGGGGAGGGGGACATAAAAATATGACACTAATACAGGTTTCATCACAATATATTAATTTTCATAGAGTTAGCTCTTCAGGTACCTCAAAATGTCTCCTTGAAGACGATACGAAACCTCCCTGTCCAATTAAATAGTTGGATGGTTTCTGGAAGTGACATATGGTATTTAATAAGATCGATAAAAACATGAGAATAAATCATCAAGAGAACGACTCTTCTACAACTGATCTTGTCTAAACGAAAAGGGCGGTTGGGTAGCCTAATAGTTAAAGCGTTCGCTCATCACTCCGAAGACCCGGGTTCGATTCCCCACATGGGTACAATGTGTGAAGCCCATTTTCTGGTGTTCCCCGCTGTGATATTGTTGGAATATTGCTAAAAAGCGGCGTAAAACTAAACTCCCTCACTCTTAACGAGAAATCCTAAACTAAATGAAGCAGTCGTACAATATCATGTTCACGTATGAAATAACCGCGCATGGCTTCCTGTTAGTCGCCTCTTACGACAAGCATAGTCGCCTCTTAATGCAAGCATGGGCTGCTGAAGATAGTGTCTTCGCGGGTCGTTAACAGGTTTGAAAGACTCGATTAGCCTGGCTGAAAATCCGGTCAAAAATGTTCTTCAGCAACCTTTGTACTTGTAAAAGGAATCGAGTAACGGGCAGAGTGTCTACGTTTGCGAGAATGCCACGGTAGTGTCTGATCATGTGTCTGAGCCGTGTGACAATGTAACAGCATAACCGTATGACAATATGACAGTATAGCAATACAAGATGGATATGCGAGCGTAGTGCATGACAGTGAAAAAGTAATGTATGACAAAGTAACAGTTCATGTATGACAAAATAACAGCATAATATGACAATATGACAGTGTGACAGTAGTGGATGAAAATGCGTCAGAAGTGTAGGACAATTCGACAATAAGGTATGACATTTTGACCGTAACAGATGACAATGTCAATATGACAGAAGTGCAAGTGAAGGGGACAGAAGTGTGAGACAATATGGATGAGTGAGTGAGCGAGTTTTACGCCACTTTTAGCAATATTCCAGCAATATCTAGGCGTGTGCAACACAGTGTGCCCATGTGGGGAATCGAACTCGTTTCGTGCAAACGCTTAACGACTAGGCTACCCCACCGCCCCTGAGCCAATACATGTACGGGGGTAAAACATGACAATGTGAAATTTGTGTGTGGCAATATGAGATATGTATTACAAAAATATGTTAGATATTTTCCCACTTACTACAGCTATTGCAACAACACAGAAACAACACATTGTCACTTGTTCTTTTTCTCGTTTGGCCATGTTGTAGTCCACTGTAGTCCACCGTTCCTCAGTATTGTTGAATAAGTAAAAATATTAAATAAATTGCATTCTTGATAGAAATCATTGAGACATGTGAATCTTGCAAGCATCGGTTCAACTCTGCTGTCTGGTAGATCAATACATATACTACTTCTGTTGACATGAAAACCGGGCATCAAGGATATAAATTGTCCGCTCGCTATTTGTAAAAATCACAATACCGTAAAATTACGTAAATGCCGTAGGTAGATTATTTTGGTTCTTTAATTTCATGCAAGTATTCCTTTCCAATTCCAGGCCAATTCCAAGTATTTGATCCGTGACAAAGTAATACCGTAAAAACCTACATGAGTATATGTCTTGTTGCTATGGGAACCTTGCTGCTCTATCTCGTCATTGGTCATATCTAGTAGCATGACACATGTCAATTCTGTTACCATAGAAACAGACACAGATAGATATGGTTACGTTTAGAATGTGTTCACTGGTAATTGAATCATCCTTTAAACACATATGCATTTAATCCAATTGGCAGTACTTCATACCATGGGCAGTTCATATTTACATTGTATTCAATATACGCCCTCACTTTCAAACATTAAATGTAACAGCAGTGTCTCCATTATCATCCGTAGCAAATTTGATTGCGTAGAAGAAATAGTTACAAAAACCTATATGATCGGATCATAGAAATTCAGTTTTGACAAAAAGTGATCCAAAGGCAGGTAGGTAAACATGTCTTGCGCAGACACGTGTACATGGAGTTGAGGCACTACATCACACTTCTACAATAAAATATAATGCAGTTTTCACCATAATAGTATCAACCCCCAGGGAAGCTACCATACAATGTATTCCAGAACAAAATTATATATGAAGATTATAGTATTCTTTTAAAGTGTTCGAACGAATTAATTAGTGACTATTAACGCCAAGAATGATACCGTCACTAAGCTGAACAATACCAACAACCACCCTGCCGACTGATCCAAGAATACACGTGAACCCCGCCCCACAGCCATAAAATATGTGTTTGCAAAAAGGTCAGCACATTATGTCCCAGAGGTACCCAAACTCTAAAGTGAATGAGTTTAGTTTTACGCCGCATTTAGCAATATTCCAGTCATGGCGGTCGTCTGTAAATACTCGGGGCTGAACCACCCAATCCAGTCATCCATAGCATGAGCAGAGATCTACCAAGACGTTAGTTGTCTCTTACAACAAGCATGGATCTTCACAGGTTTGTTGTCATACAGTCCTGCCCACATTCCTACAATCAAAATCTCATTTTTGAAAGAATGACTGAAAATTAACGATGACACCAGGTGTTCAGGACCCAGTTAGACACATCCTGACCCACTGGCAGCACAAGGGGCGGAGAGGTAGCGGAGTGGTTAAAGCGTTGACTCTTCACGCCGAAGACCTGAGTTCTAATCCCCACACGGATACAATGCGTGAAGTACATTTCCGTCGTCCCCGCCGTGACATAGCTGGAATATTGCTAAAACTCACTCACTAACTCACTGGTAGCGAAAGTTAATCATACTGTCTTGAACTAGTCTGCAACATCGATTAATTCAAGCATTACAACATATGGAAAAGAGATGTTCACCCACGTATTATATATGTCTTCATAACTGACAGGATAGTGGGTGGAATTCCATGTTATTTTGTTACAACAAGACAACGTAAACGGAAGCCAGCATTAAATACGTCAAGACGTATTTACGTGCAGACTGTCCTTTACGTTTGGACACGAACCCATATGTTATCTCCAGAGAAGATGACCTTATCAAATTGTGGTGCTCATGTATGGAACATTCGCAACTTTCTGGTGCGTCAATCTGCTTTAGCAGTGACTTATTTCAAATTAGTTTTGACCTTTTCTCGCTATTCGCAGAGCCGTCAACTCGCGCCTCCGTATAAAATTACCATTGAAACCTGTTGATAAGTTTATAAAAACGTATAGCGATGAACGCGTGCTGGCGTCTCTCTGAAAGGTGCTGACGGGGCAGAATCGGGCATCGGGGACTTACATAATATAGATATACATATCTTTGATCTTATTCGCCCAACTGCTGAATTTGAGGCGAGGCGTGCTGAGGTGACATTTAACATTGCGTTCAAAATTAATGTACTTACGTCGCCATGTAAATAAACTACTTTATCGAGCAAGCTTATTATGATTTTACGGATATAACGGAATGATGTTTGTTCTACTGTCTGTATATTTTAGTCGAAAATAACTATTGTTACAGAGAACTAGAATTGGTGGTTCGTTATAACTAGTATTTACTCAGAAATGCGAATAAAATCAATAAATTGTTGACAGTGGCGAGGACGGGTAATACTTTATATAATAAAAATACTTATTGGTTATGGCAGGACCAAAATTCTATCCCGGTTTCGACAGTGTGTCGGATTAGACAGGTGTCAGTGTTGGCAATTTTCAGTACATTATATTTCAACATAGTTGTAGTCAGATATAAATTACATGAAAACACGTGTTTTCTTACCTTTCAGAAATGGATATCTAACTGAACATGATCTATATCAAAAGGATGGATTTAATTTTGTAGGTGATTTCCTCTCAAATCTAAACACAGGAAAGTCTTCTACCAAATTGATAAAACCAAGAGAATAAGTCTGTTCAAAACACAAACACCGTCGATCATGCCAATACTGAAAGACTTTCCACTGAAGAAAACATATTGCCATTTTCCAATTACAACAATAAATTATTACTGTAGAGTATAAAATGTGAATCACTAGATTGTATCACTCTCAGTATTGAGTAATGTCACCTTCATGCCTGTGATCTTTCTATATACCCAGACTCAAATCAGGTGCTCAGTTTATGTGCGGGTGAGCGGTCAGACAAAGAATTACAATGTCGGTATTCATTTCGGCAAACGGTGTATATACGGTAAATCAGAGTCCAGTGATCTACACAGATTCATGGTCACGTGGTAGTCAGCTGGTTGTATTTGATAGATAATATCTCACACAAGACACTGGCGATGGATTTACTGTGAGAATTTGTCACCCATATGTTGACATGTAAGTTCCGTCATACATGATCGGGTCACGTGTACTTCAGTCGGTTTCATGAGGTTACAACAGAAACATACTGGATTTCAGTCTTTATCAACACACTCTTGTTTTGGTAAACCTAAACCCAGTGCCATGGCCAAATTCCTGGAAAGCAAGGTACCACTTAGTTTCGTAATTATGCTCCTATTGTCTCTGTAGATAGACGTTGCAAGTATACTACCATGGACAAAGTCATACCTATTGCCATGGAAACAATAGTGAGACATTTTAACATCTTAAAATAGCACAGGACTCTAGTTCATAACGTATTGCTCTCTCTCTGTTGTGAATCAATACGCGTAATGTTTGAGATATTCATTTGGGAGATAAACATCATGTGTTGGCCAATTTCCGGGTGTTACTGAGTATTTGAAGCACGGGAATAAACGCCGACGCCGTCGGTTCCAAATGTATTCCCGTGCTTCAAACACTCAGTAACACCCGAAAATTGGCTAACACATGATGTTTATCGACATTGTAAACAAAAAAGTAAACCAAAGGGTTTTACTGTCTGCACTCGTTTACATGGAGTATGGGTATAGCAGTGAAGTGTCATCAACTGGCCGTTTCAGCTGGTTCCCATGGTAGCATCTGGAGTTACTCAGTTGTGACGTCATTCTGACTTTACAGAGTCACAGTATGATTTGAATGACGTCACTACTGTTGATGACACAACAAAACAATTGTTTGCGATGTTTCTACGTGTCATTACGTAGTGAATAGTCTTGCAGTTTCCGGGAATCGAATACAATTTGATCATGTTTTTCAACCAGTCAGATTACAGAACACAGTGACTTTTGGTTTACAATGTAATTTTAATTACAGTCGGATGCTTACAAGCTGTAAACTACAGATACACGTGTGCGCGCGAGCGCACACACACACACACTATAGATCAAAACATCATCTTCACCATATTGATAAGGGATAGTTCTCTTTCAGATATGCTCTTATGTTCCTGAAGTTGTGTTTTTTTACCCATGAAAATAGAGAACATACCAATGAACATAAATGTGTGTCTCAATATGAGATTCTAATAATTATTCACTGGAAATTGTTCAATATTTCAACTTCTTACCCATCCCGTACCCACTACCCCTACCCCTTAAAACAGGACTTAGCATCATTACTAATTACTATAGCTCATGACTAATTACTTCAACTACATGTTGAAAACACTCAAATCGTTTCTGTACCAGTTTCTTGGCGGTTTTGTCACATTTTGACCATTTCCAGATGACGTCACTTATGATATCCAAAGGTGATTCATAGTTGACTATTTTAGATTTGGACTGGTTTCCCGGACCTCCGTTTGGCCCTGCTTCGCTTCCTTCCAGTCTCCCTCAGGAAAGAACGGGAAGCACTCTGCTATACAACAACTCCGTGGTGACAGGCAGGCAAACTAAATTTGGATTATGTTGTAAGTATATATCTGCTTCATCTGGACAACCAGTAGTAGTGGGATTAGTCGTTAGACTATACGAAAATAGGAACAAAACCTCTGGAGGACTATAACCGACATGACGAAATACAGATTATAAGATTGCTAAGATACTCCCTCGTGTAGGTATATCTGGATTTATAATACGTCCTTTAGCCTGATGTCCTTTATGGAAGAATAAACCTTTTCACATCACTGGATATCGTCAGACAAATGAAATTCATACATCATATGAACGCTTGTATCTGTGTATCATATTTACAATCCAAAAGGGAAACACAGGTACCAGATATATTCTGATGTTTACAGGTGATCCATCACTGTGACCAGGTGGATGATTCTATATTCTCGAATGTCTTGTAAGTTGTGTAAGCGAGTGACAATAGGTTTTATGTCGCTTTTAAAAGGTTTCTAGCGGTACAATGAGTGAAGCCTTTTTCTGCGGAATATTGCTGTTATAATACGACCGACCGACAACGATCAAAGTCATGTTATTTGGAAGCCATTAACTTGTAACATTGTGGGTATTCCCAGTTATGATGACGTAAGATGAAATGATGATCAACGTCGCAGTTAAGAATATTTCGTTCACATGACGATATGCACGTGTGTGTGTGTGTGCGTGCGTGCGTGCGTGCGTGCGTGCGTGCGTGCGTGCGTGCGTGCGTGCGTGCGTGTGTGTGTGTGTGTGTGTATGTGTGTGGCTGCTTGTACTAGCCCATGCTTCAGCTTGTTTTATAGTACTAGCTCACTGAGATACCATGTCGCAATTTAGCGTGAATACTGACTCTGAGCAGCCAATATCTTATACCCATTAAGGGTAGGCAGGGTCCAATAAGTACCATATTTTAACGTCTCTTTGGTAAGACGGGGAAGGAACCCGCGACTTTCCGTTCTCCGGGCGGACGCTCTAACCAGTACGCAACGGGGGCAGCCTTCTCGTTTATGAATTGATTTCCATGGTCTTTCAACTGAATGATTTTGTTTGTTGCTTAGCGCCTTACTCAGCAATTTTTCCCGGGATCCAAAGGAAGTCGAGAATGGATCAGACAATCCTGTGATCAACGGCTTGAGCATCCTTATACGTAACTGACATGTATCAACCGAACGAGCATGACCTCCTGATTTCGTTAGTCGCCTCAAACGACAAGCATCTGCTGCTGAAGATCAGTCCCAACCCGGATCTTCACGTGTCTGTATGACAAGAGGGATGACTTCAACGTCCCTTTGTATCGCTCAGAAGCTCCAGTCTTTGGTTACAACAGTGAGTGAGTGAGTTTAGGTTTACGGCACACTCAGCAATATACCAGCTATACGGCGATGGTCTGTAAGTGATCGAGTCTGGACCAAACAATCCAGCCATAAACAGCATGAGCATCGATCTACGTACTTTTGATACGATGTCAACCAAGTCAGTGAGTGTGGCCACCCGATCCTGACTGTCGCCTGTTACGACAAGCATGGGTTGCTGAAAATCAATTCTAACCAGAACCTTCACGGGTATTAGTGGTAGCAATGGAGTCACAAGTCAAGTCAAAGTTTCTTCTCATGAGGCACATACATGACATAGAGTAATCAAACAAACATAAGAAACACAATGAAACACATGTGTATTATAAACTGACGGCAAAAGAAACTATATCAATTTTCGGATTCCAACATTTTGAATATTTCAAGTGAATTTTGTTTCCAGATTGCATACCACAAAAACCCATCACACAATTTGAACACGAGTTATGTGAAAATGCACTGGTTCCTGCGAAAATCGGTTTTAGTGATGAAAAATATAATGCGCGAGCATCACATGATGGAAATGGTAACGGGTATAAAAACCCTGCAGTCGCTATTCCAAGACCATAAACAAGAGGATCACTGCAACCGATATGCCGAGACTAACTGCAGAACAGCGGGAGGGGACGATTGATATGCTCCAACTGAGGCCAGACATGTTCATGTGGCAAGAATCTTTGGTTGCACTCGGACAACAACAAGGCTGTAGACAAGACTGAGGCAAACAGGTAGCAGTGCTGACAGGCCAAGGAGCGGCAGACCACGAATTACGTTTATGTATCTTCGTAATCGCTTCGTCATTGTGACATCATCAGCAGCGACATCTTTCAATCATGTGGTCAGTCGAAGAACAGTTACCAGACGACTGACCCATTATAGTAATCCATGGGATGACCTTGACCCCTCGTCATCGACGTGACAGACTGAGGTGGGGCCGCACTGTGCAGCATTGGCAGAACCGGAATTGGTAACGAATTCTGTTTACTGATGAAAGCCGTTTACAGTTATTCCGTGCAGATGGTCGGGTTCGAGTCTACCGCCGTAGAGGTGAGAGAACAGCACCCTGCTGCATTCAAGAGACGATTCCTTTTGGTGTAGAGAGTGTTATGATCGGGGGCTGCATATGCAGATATTTGACGACACAGCTGGTAGTGTTCGATGCAAACTTAACAGCCCAGCGTTACATTGTTCAAGTTTTGCGTCCTATTAAGCTGCTATTATTACAGCAACATCGGCGTGTCATGTTTCAGCAAGATAACGGAAGGCCCCATACTGTCAGGATTGTACAGGACTTTCTCCAGCATAATAACGTGTTCTGCCATGGCCAGTTCGATCCCCAGACCTCTCGCCGATTGAACACTTGTGAGATCACCTAGACAGACAAATTCATTCACGTAGCACACCGCCTCCAAATCACCAAGACTTGGTAAATGCATTGATATTGGAGTGGGAGGCCATTGGAAACAACGTTATTCGACGATTGATTGACTCTGTTAGACGTCGTGTTCAAGCATGCATCGATGCATATGGAGGACATATCCGTTACTGACATTGAATTGTGTCTGATAAAGACTTCTCTGATCTGATCTAATCATTTCACCAAGCTCCAATAAGTCTCTTAACAAACCGCATATTGTCAAACCCAGATGCTGTAAATTTTATGAATATCCACTGAAAAATGGATGGTTGAACAATGAATAACATAACTTTTGACATTTCTTCTTGTTACATTTTCCCAGAGACAAATTTGTATTTGTATAGTTTCTTTTGTCCCTCAGTCTATTAACGGAACGTATGCAAGTCCCGTTTCACAAAGAGAGGAAGTTTAACACGTATCTAATGATTAAATGAAACTAACAAAACATCAACATTTCCTTTGTAGACAACACATCAACAAATATTTTTATTTTTATCAGTTATCCAAGATTATCAAGACAGGGAGCATATGCCCTTTGTACACGAATAGTGAATACACATCGAGTCTTCTGCGGAAGAGTGAAAGCTTTAACCACTAAGGTACCTCATCGTTCACATATGATTAAGCCATTTTAAAATAAAATCTGAGTGGGTTTTTTTACAGAAAAATGCACCCACATCCGGGTCGAGAGATCACAACATCACAAACCACACGGGTTTTATGGTGAAACAGATCGACTTTATCTTCAATACGACATACTAGACATTGGTCCTGAGTTCAAGGCCTTGTAATGTTTCTATGTTTGCTATCTTCATACCAGCACTAGTGGGTTTCAGCAAGGGTGTTTTCTACCTCATTATATATTTGGAATTCTATGTAATGCGGCATAGAATCAAATTCACTCACTCCCATGTTTCAGTTTCTTGTCTTGAATAGACCTGGTGAATTCACGACCCAAAGATATGTTACACTGATGTAGCTCTAGGGCCAGTGTTGCTTGAGGAGAACATAACTGTGATACAAATGACGAAAATCAATTGGTCCAGGTCCTTCAAGAATACTATCACGTCCGATTTTGTGTACAATCGAATTTGATCACATGACCTATATCGATTCCAATGTCGTAACACATGCTATGTTTAAAATTAGTTATCAAATCCAATTCAATTACTAGTATTCGCGGAGAGCTCAATTATAATGTTCCGATTTTGTAAAAAGTAATTAGGACTATAATACTGTCAACACAACCAAACCCTATGTTGTATGTAGAGTAAGGTTGTGTCGACTGTGTGTCCTGTGAAGGAAATTGTGTTCCTTTGCGTTTTCTTCTTGGTTTCGGAATAAGATTTACTGTGGAAAAACCTGCAGATATTTCTGACATTAGAAGCCGTATGCCGGAATAGATAGATGCAGCATATACGTGTCCAATTATATTTTCCTTAAAATATGATCGTACACAGTTCCCAGTTTTTGAAGCCATAAAAATTGAAGCGAGCAAGCACAAAGGAAATGTTAAAATGGTAACGATACGTAGTGTTTCTTGCATTTTATATGAACCCGAGTGTTATTATTTTGCTTATTTGACCTACTGACACTCAGCGAGATTGGTAAAAAGCAGAAGCCCAGTGATTATAGTGAGCGAGTATGCCTTTACGATATCTTTAGGAATATTCCAGCAATATCACGGCGAGGAACAAAAGAAATGGGCTTCACGCATTGTACCCACGTGGGGAGTCGAACCCGTGTCTTCGGCGTGACAAGCGAAAACTTTATCCATGCTTGTCTAATGGCTACCCCACCGCCCCCAGTGATAACAATTTACTCAGACATACATAAGCTGTCCGACCATTTTACAACTCACACAACAGCACCAATAGAAGTGATGTACAGAGGTTTTACAATAATGACTTTATGTTATAATAAGAAACTTTGTACGTCTTAAGAAGATATACAATGTAATACAGAAGTCAAGTTACACAGCTTGTGCAGACCTCATATATGAAACCCAGGTCTTGGCATGGGGATGACACACCATGGAAAATGAACCAGGAGTATCAACTCCAAACCATAAGATTCTACGCACAACTACAACTACCGTACAACACCAGCATACGAGCATTCCTACATGTAAGGCATTCTTATGATAGATGTGAAACATTAGCCGTCATATATAGGCACTACTATAGTCCTAGAAAAAACTAAACTTTATTGGAAAATGCTAAATCATACAGAGTGTGACAGACAAAATATCAACAGAGATTTTGAAGAAATTTAACCATCCCATCAGGCAATAACTCCTGAGAGAAAATGTGTACTGTATTTTACTCAGATTTCGGTCTCCATAATATGAAACGGTTGATCTATGTCAATTTACATGATATTTTTTACAATATTGCGATACTTAATAGACAGTCAGACGTATCAGTTACACGATTCTCTCAACCTGTTTTTCTTGTTCACTCTGGTAGAGCACTCGGAGTTGATCACTCCGACTTCACTACCGTTTCTTACTCGATATATGAGGTATAACAAATTAGTCTCTGTTTTTGCTCTTGTCTAATGGACTAATCTTTAACGAAAATGCGATATTTTAACCGATCATTTGGCATATATCCATGCAGACAAATCATTTCAATTCATTTAAACTTTTGTTCCCTATCGGATCCAATTACTTGAGATGTGAGACACGTGATTCGTGTACATACTCGTGAAACAATCATAGTCGTATAATCGATTTCTTGTGGTTGTGGAAAAGGTTTTGTTGCCTTTAAACATTTACTCAACAGCCATGTTTCCTACAGGAGGGTGGTTGTCTTTCAAGTTTCCTTTATGAAATAGTTTGCTAAAATGATTGATTATGATGTTCTTGTGAGGTACAGTCTGGATGAAGATGTAATCAGTGGAAATACGCCCTGAATTAACGGTTTAATGGTATATAAATGCAAAATGAATAGTTTGTTTTTTGTTTCCCTAAGATGATATGATGAAGTCTTTGACTCAAACCGATGATAACAGCACATTATTTCTGCACATACATATGACACAAAACAAGCATCGCTGGACGTGTTGTTGCTAAATGTTGTCTCCATAAAGACATCATAAAGGTAAAAATCGTCCTTTTAGAATACAATTTGTCCTGAGCATGTTGATGTTCATACCAGCAATACCAAACACAATGTTTTCAACACGCAGAAGTCAGTTGTCTGCTGTGTGAAGATGCCTTGCAATATTTACACCCAAATTTCACATCTGACCTTTCCCGTTGTACTTTGCCGTGTCCGATGGTGACTTAAAGTTGACTATTTTAGATCTGGATTGGTTGCCCGGCTCCCCATTTGGTGCCAATTAGCTTCCTTCAATTTTTCTGCTATAAATTAGTTTATTGGACAACTAACCATTGATGGCAGACAGGCTGGCTTATATATAAGCTTGGAATGGGTGGAACTATATCTGCTTCATCTGTACAGACAGTAATAACCGGATACGCCCTTAGTACTACACAGAAACAGGAACATGTCACTTTGTTATTTGAGGACAATAACACATTTTCTACCACCTTGGTAAAATACATTACTTTTAGACGAATGTGGGCTTCTAATCCATTGAGTCTTATTTTTCAGACCTTTACATGAGCCTTTTCATATTGTCTGACACATTGTCGTTTGGGTGTGTGATGCGTACAGCCATTTGACTTTGAATACACTCAGTGATTTACATAACGTGCTTATGATTTAACTGAGATTGTTCTAAAAGGGTCCGGTTTTAGTACAGATGTGGGTCACTGAAAATAAATGCTGGCCACGTGTCTTATATGAACCTTTGTGAACTCATTCTGGCATCATGCTTTTGAATAAAATCAAATGAATATTGATCAACAGATCCTGACACACTAAGACACATAATGCTTTGACTTATGTTAATGCGTGATACAAAGCACCGACCATTACAAGATTGACTTGGCGTTGTCTGAAGCGTGGCGCATTTCACAGAGTGAATAGGGATGTCTAGATGACAGGAATCGCCCACAACAATTCGAAGTCATCTCTCCGATTGCACCAAGAAGATCAATTATTCAATGACGGATCTTATTGTTGATGTAAATCAGGCCGTTTTAAGATGATCACGAAATTACATTTAAGAAAAGGTATTAAGATCAGTACAGAACTTATATAAGACCAAGCAACACACCACAAGGGACAATCATACCAGTACAGTAATGTTAGCTGAGTCCATATTTCGATTGCTTCCTTGAGGTTGTCTTCTCATCGTAGATTTGATTTAGAATATTAAAATGACAATGACATGAATGACTCGTGTCAACACCATGAACTGTCGCGCAAAAGAAACAATTCCCCAATGTTTTATGGTGTCCTAAAACCCATAAAACGTTATTTGGTGATGTCGTATTTGCTACCGGTGTCACATGTGTGTCATCAAAAACAGAAAATTTTGATACCTTTCGTATTTCATAAGTACATTCAAGTATTCATTTGGAATACTGTGAAGCCCTCAACCCTCCTGTTGAAAACAAATTGCGGAAAGCAAGGCAGTACCTCACAATATTAGAGAAGCCAGACATGATAAGTTACTTTAGAATAAATGTGACCAATTACATGTCAGAGAAGAAATGTCGTACATGACGACACTTGACGGCTGTACTATGTTATTTGTTGTTCTATTGTTGAAGAAAATACTAACAAGACGAAACATCAGAAGAAACAACCGTGATTCAGCATCGTACAGAGGATAACCAGATAAACCTAGTTTTCAATGTTACGTACCTGCAAACAATTTCACAACCGTCTCATTGGGCGTGTATGCAGTGAGTGGGTATGAACAATATCATGGTGGAGATGAGCTTCACACATTGTATTAATTTGGGGAATCGAATCGGGGCCTTAAGCGTGTCGAGCGGACGCTATAAAAAGTAGACCACCCCACAGTCCCGGGCGTGTATTCCATTGCTTGCCTCGTGAACACTGCAGGGATGGAAAACCTATGCTTTTTTGTTATCAGGCAATATTTAAACATGGGGAGCAAAAGAGGCACTAAGAATAGTGCCAAATGAGTACTAACGAACAATGTAATGACCCAACGCGTCTCCTCTATTGCCCGTGTTTTAAATTGTATATATGCCAGAATGTGTACATGTAAATACGACCTGTGAAGATCCTGATAAGAACTTTTCTTCATTAACCCATGCTGTCAGAGGCGACTAACAGGATCGGGTGGTCAGGCTTTGTACACTTTGGTTGACACATGTCATCGTGTCCCAACTGCGTGGATCGATGCTCATGATGTTGATCTCTGGATTGTCTGGTCCAGACTCGATTATTCGCAGACTGTCGTAGTTGGACTATTGTGCAGAGTAAAACTAAACTCACTCACATGAGACCCATGTGTGAGGGTTTCGAGCCTGAAATATAGCTGATGCGATGTCAAAATCTAACTGACTCACCCACGAATATTTTCGATTTTAGTAACCCTTACTTTAAATGTAGTATCCACAATTAACACATGTGATCACCCCATAAAGAGCCAACTGACAACACATCGTCTCCCAAGTCAATCAATTTGCCAAGCGAACACAAATGCCATCATGAAAACATTAACGTTTTAGCGACATGGTTCCACTGTGAAGGAGATTAACATCACAGATATCCACGGGAACACGACAAAATGTTTTTAATGATGATCTTCAACAGTCGTTCATCAAAACATTCAATCTCAATACGGGCAGCCTGAGAAACTATTTACTTTCGTCGTTATTTCAATGTGGATCACACGGTGATGGCGGTTCAAAGCGCATCCTTGGTTGTAGCCTCGGTGTATGTTGAAAGTGCTGATGTTGCTGAGGACCTAATGGACACAGAAATGTCACCCCAGCTGAATAGACGAAACTTTGACAAGAAGGTTACCATGACGTAACTTGAGTTATTCACGTTCAAACGTTGACGTGAACCTGAGTGTTATGAATTTATAAATCATACTTGGTAAAAACGACACAACCCTTTCCAAATCCGTAAAAATCTCGTCTTGCAATTGTGACTATAACATGAGAATGTGTTTATTTGACGCTACGTCCACTATAGGGCTCGGACGGGTAACCCAGATACCCAGGACGGGTCGTTAATGAGTTGGACCCGGGTACCTGTCTCAATACCCGGACCCGTTATGAAATGTGTGTCATAGATTAAACAATGTAATATGTTATTGATATTCATATTCATACGGTATTCTTTCATGATTATACGGTCGTATTGTGTTTGAAGATTAAAACAGTATCTACCGTAATCTGTTTTGAATATTATACATGATTAAGATATTGAAAAAGATCGAAATTTTAGCCTCCTAGCTAAAGAATATGTTGCCATTTCCTACAAAATTGATGTAAGGAATTAACATTTGGGGTATCCGGGTGGATACAACATTCATACAACATTTATTCGGCTAATTACATAGGTTATAGTTATGGCATAGTTCCAGTACAGACATATAACTTATACAGGTGTTCTTAAATTTTAATAGCTCCGACATGTAAAAAGGTAATGCTCGTTATGACCACAAGAACATATGTCGGTTATATCTGTTAACTTCAGGCGACAGTGGGTGATTTGATATAATCCGGTACAGTTAGAGAATACCAGATACCTGGTGTCACGTCACCCTAACCCTAACCCTAAACCTTACCATAAAACTAAAGCAAACCCTAACGCTTACCCTTACCCTTACCCTTACCCTAACCAAACCTAAACTCGTTTGCTTTCAAAGACGACAGAAGGTGTCCGGTATTCTGTATCTTGTCCTAAATCAGGCTTAATCTAGTCCTAAATCTAGTTTAATCAAAGTAACCGAGAATCCGTTGGGTTTATCATGGTTTTATGTTGATCCAGTGAAATAGCGTTAACAGCTGCACTGGGCAATATATTACACAACATACATACATACATACATACATACATACATACATACATACATACATACATACATACATACATACATACATACATACATACATACATACATACATACATACATACATACATACATACATACATACATACATACATACATACATACATACATACATACATACATACATACATACATACATACATACATACATACATACATACATACATACATACATACATACATGCATGTTTGGAAGATACCGGTAATAGGATGTGGGAGACCCGGCTAGAAAATAAGGACCCGTCCCAGCCCTAATCCAGCAGTATTGCAGCTGCAGGACGCTGTATCTAAACAGTGATTTACACTGAGAGATGCAATGACAGAGCATGTGTTAATGAATTACTATCAAATACTAATGATACCAGGTGTTAGCGAAAAGGTTAACAACGATGGTGCTCCGACGGCGTCATAGACTCTAAGTCTACCCATCTCCTCGCCCGATGTCAATGTCACGAAGTATATGATAAGATCACGGAAGTATCCCCATGTTTTACTGTTATGTTAACACTTGACAAGTATGAGCCAGCACAGTGAACGCGTTTGTGACAAGCAGGCGGGGCAAGTAATCTGGACGAATACACTTGGTTGCTACTGGTACCTTGGCGATTTAAGCATGTGCAATACATGCTGGCCGTGGTGTGAAATCAATGCCGCTACTGTTTAACACGTGTCTCGTAGTGAAATTTAGTTTTCAAAACATGATCACGACACGAGGAAATTGAACCTTTCAATATTTAGACGACAACCCCTGTTTCCTTCTTGTTTCATATGGGATGTTCTGGAGGGCGTTCCCAGATGTGCAAATTGGGGTTATTTGTCAGGTCGTGGCTCGCCTAATACTTGTCAAGCGGTAAGTTCTTGCCAAACAGAGTAGTAACGTGTTTAAACTGTTCCATCTGTGTGGGAGACAGATAATTCTCCCAGTCTTTCAGGAAACGAAATTGCCATTTTTTAAATTTCTGTTCATTTTAAAACAGTGTAATGGATTTAGTACCAGCTGTGGACGATAAACACATCTAGGTCCACAACCTCGACGCAACGAAATATACTTACACAATTACAGTGTAGAATAGCCCAACACGACCCATTTCTAAATGATAAGATTCTTCTGAACAAATACCTCAGGGGAGATTGAATCAGATTACATATCCAAATAACAGAGCATTACAAATGCTGCAGATAAATGCTTGTCCTGTGAAACGAGTGTTACTTAGTCCGGCCATTAGATCCCCTGGCACCTGTAAGGCAGAAAACACCCCAGTTGTCAGAGATAGTGTTATCGTGGACTTTAAAACAGTTTGAAGCTCCCTATTTACCATCCCAAGGGCATAGTAACCATATGCAATGAGAACATGTTCACGATCAGGGAAATACTGTCACGGATCTGGAAGAAGAATTGTTTGACAGAACATATAAATATCGCATTTAAGGCCAGAAATACTGCGTTATTCCTATCCAAACATGTACAAAACCTGGATCATTAACAAACTATGTATAAAACAATTTTGTATGCTATGTTGTTTGTCATTTCTGAGATGTACATTAATCATATCAAACATAGCTACAATACATTCCTTCCCGATCCTTGATGCTCAGAACCCCACTAAAAATCACTGGGGAGGTTGAAGTACATTTAATTTTCCAAATAATATTTTTGAAAAATTAAAAATGTCTGAGATAAATTCTTGTCCTTTGTGCCAAGAGTAAATGCGTCTGGTCGCTAGACTCGCTGGCACCTCAAAGCACATAGTGTCAGAGAGAATGTTGGTGTGGCAGTTTAATAGCACCATTAAAAGTGTTCTATCAGATAGTGGCAGAAAGTCAATCACTGTGCTGCATTTATCAAATGTTTCAGTGCATCCATGGCCAACAAGTGTACATTGTTATTGCAACAGTTTAAAGGCGGCAGTCTATTCATTGTCCGCAGGACGTAGTCATCTCATGTGAGGAGAACGTGTTCAACAACAGGGCCCCTCATACCAACAGTACTGTTGAATCTCACAAGCAATGTATTCTCATCACACGAACATTAGTCTTTAACAACAGAAGCTACTATAATCGGATTGAAATTGGTCTTCACCAACCGGTTTTTGTCGTAAGACGCGACCAGGAGGATCTTGATGGCTGATCTGGTTCACACATATCATCGTAACTACATTGATGCTCATGATGTTGATCACTGGTCCAGAATCAATTATTCACAGCTCGAGTATTCCTGCTGAAACTCAGATCATTTGCTATGGCAGAGAAATTAATGAAATTGAGCATTTCCAGTAGTGGATAAAACCTTAGCAAAACATGTTTCCTATGCTCGAGTCTCCATCTACCGACCGGTTCCATGTTAAAGCTGTCATTTTTAATACAAAAATAGAATATCAAGAACAAATACAGACGTATCGATTATACCAACCAAGGCCTTCACTGTGCGGAGTCCACAAAGTGGATCAATCAGTGTTTCCAACACAAGGTGAAATATGTGCTGTAGCTCCTTGCTTAATTTACGAGGTGGACGAAACAGGTCTCTGCTTTTTATCTTATCTAATAGATTAATCTTTTACAAAATCGTGAATTGTTTTTCTTTTCACATCCATGCACACAAATCATTTTCTTGATTCAGTTTGTTTTCTCTTGTCGGAACCAATTATCGAGCAATAAGCCATATGATTTGTAAACACCAAGAAGTTAGAGCTGTTTTTTACTCTGCGATTCCTAGTGGAGAGGGTTGTGTCGCTTTTCATTTTCTTCGTAGCAATATTTACGAGAAGAGACTGGTTATTTCAATTTTCATCAAGAAATAGTTTGTCAGTTGGAATTATAGTTTCTGATGTGCTTGTGGCATAAAGATGACTGATAACATTTTAGGTAAAATGTGGTTCAACCTCGTGATACTCTATTTCTTTTAATTAGTGATGTAAATTCAAGCGGTTTGTTTCCCAGACTTTGCCGGTTTAAAAGTGCAACGGCACTGAGATACCATGTCTAATTTAACGTCGTTGGTGGACATTTCTGTTTTGTTTTCTGGAATTGAGATATTTGGGTGAAGTGCTTAGATATATGTATTCCATAAGAAGTGATTCCTTGTATATTTCACGTATCTCTTAAAACTGTTTTGAGGTGTTATGTGTATTATTGGTAGCCAAGTGGTTAAAGCGTCATGCTAAAGTCCCCCGTGGTCCGTTCTGCTCATGTCTACAATCTGTGGAACCCATTTCTGATGTGCCCCGACATAATGGAATATTGCCAAACGATGCACAAAACCTCACTCATTGATTAGCTCACTTACCTTAGCTTAAATTGTGTCCAATACGTCATATGGACACACAATAGTTCACCGACAGCCATCATCAGCTGCAATGATTTCACTATTCCGACTTGTTCAGTTAACTATATTAGCATGTCAAGATAACAGGTACCTAACCGCAGACTACTGCACTGTAAACAAAAGGGTACAGTTAATCCTTGCAAAGTTTATAAATGGTGGTAGAATGAAAATGATCTCAATAGGTGGTTCCTGTCAGTACCATTACTCATTATGCCATGAGTGGAGGTATCACCAACTTCATACAGACGAAAGCAAGATATCTCACAGTCAAAAGAACAGGGGGCGGTAGGGTAGCTTAGTGGTTGAAGCGTTCGCCTCTCACGCCGAAGACCCAGGTTCGATTCCCTACGTGGGTACAATGTGTGGAGCCCATTTTCTGGTGTTCCCCACCGTGACATTGCAGCAATATTGCTAAAAGCGGCGTAAAACTAAACTCACTCACAACAACAAATCCCAGTTCCAATCCAGAATCAAAGCTGTTGTATTTATAGGTTGACACAGTAAACGTCTGATATCGACATCACCTTGTCTTGTCTTTCTTTCATATTGACAGGCTATGAAATAAGCGAAATACTGTTACACAGCTCACTCGCTCATCCTCTCACTCACTCACTCACTCACTCACTCATTCACTCATTCACTCAAACACTCACTCAATCACTCACTCACTCAGTCGTAGTCTTATCAAAAACATTATATAAGCCTCTCTGGCTAAAAAGATGTTTACAATTCACTGCAACCTTGACCGATTTCAATATTCAGTAAACTAACTACAGATTAAATATACTTGAAACACCAGATAATGAACATGTGTAGTCATCACAAAATATCACCAGATAAAACTGTGTTGTGTTTTTCGAAACAATCCTCAACTAACATGTTGATTTATACAATACGCCTGATGTGACATATGGAATTCTATTATTTCCTACTTGTTTGATGTCCAGTGGGTGTGCATTGTACATATGCTCTCCTTTATTCCGTTTAACCTACCATTACGATGCATCCGCAAGACGGATGTCTCGTGACGGGGGTATTTGATAAGAGTAAAAATGAACAATATTTTCTTTGGTAAAAAATCAACTTTTCAAAACAATTTAATGTGTCTTTTATTTCAGCTTAGCTTTGTTTCGTAAATAATAGCACTATTTGTTGCTTTTGTACATATACTTGATTGCGCTTCAATCAAGTTTGTGAAAACACCAAAATAACCCAGTGCCTTCAGGCAATACGCATTACGGCAAACAATGTCAATTAAAAATCTGCAAAGGAAAAATAATTAAAGGGGAGATTTTGTGTTGAAACCGTGATTATTGTTCAAGGTAATATTGTGTTACGAATATAACACTGAGAGAAAATGATCTGATCAAATGCCAAAGGCAATGGGTGATTGGCGATGTCTAAATATACATGTACTTCGATATAGCTGTAGCCACTGTCTGGGGTGTGCTGTCACATGACTTCCATGTTCCGTATTTAGAAGTGGCTGCCATCTGTTTGACAATATGACAATTACTAAAAACTTTTAGTCTCTTGAGATATATTTATATTTATATATTTAGTTAATTACCCAACAAGGATAAGAAACTCTGAGTAAAGGTACTCAATTCTTTTGACTAGAGGGAGTATACAAAATGCTAGTTACTCCTCCAAAAATGCAATTACTCACATATAAACGGAGATGGGAGTAAATACCCAATTGCTTGAAAAGAGTATCTGTAGCTCTGTACAGTTGGTTGGCCATTGACAAGAAACTATTCACCCTCTCACTAGTCTGTTCCAGGTTCTTCCCCTGTGACGTGTATTTGTAACAGTTTTTTGGGTTTGTTAATTTCCTCTCAGTATGTCTGGTATGTCGAAAAAGGTCCCAATGGAAATAAGATAATCTACACAGAACAAAATACTGCCGATCATAGTCATCACAAGCTGGCTTAAGGGTAGGGCTCCCCATGGTGATGTCCTCGTCTTTGGTTGTTTGTGCAATTTCAGTTCACTCAAGACAGAGACCGTAGAATACAGTCCAGCTTCGGTCATTGTGTGGGAGGAGACAGGAGTACTTTCTTAATGATGTAACTGGTCTGTTGTTGAACGGAAATAGAAAAGAAGATAAGAGACTTTTACCCTTCGCCTCTTCCCACAAATCTAGAATGTACAGCAGGAATACAACAGTGCTTTCTTAATGATGTAACTATAGTCTGTTGTTGAACGGACATGGAAAGGATGGGAAGAAATGGTGACCTTTCGCCTCGTATGCTCGTGTACGTGCGTGTGTGTGTGTTTATTTACACATACAATGTTCAGTCAGAAGGAGACCGAGTGTGATTTTGTTCTGATTCATGAATAAAACATTAAAGGAGTTCCCTGTATAAAATACTGTACTATTTGTTAACTGGGCTGAGGTTTCTTATCATTTCTTATATAGACTAAACTAAAAAAGAAACAACTATGGATTATTTATGTCATATTTATGTCATATTTTTTAAAAGGACGATTTCACGATGAAACTAACAAATGTAGTTTCATGACCACAAAAGCTGATTTTGACATGACCTTTGAACAGAATGAAACGTCGTAAATGTGATTTAAATATATTATTTGAGGATCAGGGTATGATTGGCACTTTAGAAGATGCTATTTGATGAACATAGAGAATTTTCTGGATTTCATCTTCTTTTTATTCTTTGATAATACAAAACAACGGTTTCGATTTTTAAGACTGCAAAGAATACATGAAGATCATTCCTAATTATGAACTACATTCTACGTCATAACTACTTTACTGCAAGTGCATTTTAATATCTTACATCATTACCAGGATCAAAATAGGATCCGTTTCATTTTTGATAAACACTTGACATGTCTGAGGTACATCCTGGCTTCTTTGATCTGCACTTCTTCCGCAGTATGGTTTTAGAACACAGGAGATCGTAAAGTTTAAGAGTTCCAGAACATGTTTTTTCAAGGGATTGACTAGTGCATGTGGTTTAAACAGATTTGTTTGAAACATGCCTCGTTTGCTGATTTGTGGGTGGACTGTCAACCATCTTATCGGCGACAACAACACCTATACAGGAAACCTGCTGATGTTCAGTCTCTTGGCTGATCAGCTGTAATGAGGGGGCGAATATGGATAAGTGAATTTAATTTTTAAAGACCAGTTTAGAATCCCTGTCGGCATTTCCATACTAAATCGACGCTTGCAGAGAATAAGGACGCACAAAACTCACCAGAGCCTGACCGATACCTTTGTATATGGATGAGAGTGTATATGTGTGTGAGTGAGTGAGGGTGTGAATGAGAGAGTAAGTTGGTGGGTGAGAGGATGAATGAGTGCGGTATTGAATTCGTGAATAACTGAGTCGTATTCCTCACGCCATGAAAAGGTATGTAATAGTTACACGAGGATGGCGGTTTGCGATATGTGCAATGTGCATGTTCTCTTACAGCAAGAATTGAGTTGTGTAAGGTTCTTCAGGTAATGTTGAGTACTGTTTTCTCATGTGTCCCTGGAAAAATGCAAGGAAAACGTGTGTAGGTAAATGAGTTACATTCTCACTCTTGGAAAAGTCATATATCATTTACATCGTGGCATGTCAGCATGTTGTATGTGAATTCCAGGCTAAAAGAATAACATCCTCGCATACGTAGGGGTGGCAACTCTGTCCTGACAGGTGGAACCGTTAACTAATCATGTATTTATTTTGTCAAGAAATCAGGAAAGTCATTGAAACTCTCACCGGACTGTGTCCCACGTTGTTATAACTTTTCCAAGATAGCAAAACTTCCTCTGAGTGAGTGAGTTAGTATTTAACGTCACACCTTCCTCTGACGTTGATGATTAAATGAATCTTTATTTACTTTCTTATGATAACTGTGGATATACAGCTTATATTTCTTATGTTCGTAATCTTCTATTTTCACATGGTTTGGCTTATGTTTGGTTCTCTCGAGGTGTTGGTGATATTTCATTTTCTTGAAATGTTTAAGAATGTTGCAGGTGATATGTATTTACAGTTATGGAATGGTATTATACAAGAAAGTTCTCGATATATTGTATATAAAAGCCTACTAGAACAAGAAACGTATCTCATTCTATGAACAAGTAAACAACAACGGCATATAATGATCAGACTTGTGTGTGGAATTATACATTTAAAAGTTAAACAGAGAGAGCGGCTGGGAATGAATTAAGTCGGCGATTATGACAATTCTGTAACAATTGAAATGAAGATGAACGTCATTTTATCTTTGTATGTAAATACTGCAGGAATTTAAGACAGGGATGTTTACCATGTATGTATCACCACAATACTAACATTCACAAATGTAGATAGCTAATGAGTGATTAATGAAGATATGTGTTTCACAGCTTAATCTTAGGAGAACAACATGTTTGAAATCTGTAGGATTTATAGGACACCCATGTACAATGTTCGAAGTAAACGCACAATATGTGTATGGGCCAATGGAGTTCACACAAATAAACAACTTGACTTGACTTGACTACATGCAGGTGTAAGCGAGGCATCGGATTAGCAGTCAGACCGTGTAGTCAATGGGGCATTAAACACCACTCTCAGACCGAAGCATTTACCATAGCTGAACTGGTTAATCATGAAGTATCTGATGGGAATCAATTAGCGGTTGATACTTGTGAATGACTCGATTCTGTGACAAACACACATTCAATGTAAGTGGGGCTATTTTAAGCCTGTCGGATGAACTTTGGTTGTAGAGAGATAGGGGTTCATTAGTAGGTTCATTAAGTTGGGTCCATTAGCCTTTAATTGTGATACATAACCCAGGTCAGAGATATGCTCACATTCCAAATAATAATCTTATCAAACATAAGACTCATTATAATCATAAGAGTCCACTGTACGAATCCAATCATATCAGAAGTAATGTTTATGAATGCCATCATTCCAGGTGTTTTCGAAAATGTGCTCGAATTCTGCAATACTGATGGCGTTACAAATACGTGCAGAGGCAGGTCAACTGTTTGCTTGATACTGTAACAAAAAACGAATGCATGTCACGTGTTTCGTCTCTCATGGTGATGGTGTAACCCTGATGAAACAACATTTGCGCAATAGTCACATGATATGCATGGTTCCTTTTATGACTATTTATATCCCTGTTATTGTATCGATGGGCAGACTGGTGCTCATCATTCGGGATAGAATCGGTCTCCAGCATCCCATCCTTCTACGAGGCTGCTAACGGGATCGAGTGGTTTGGCTCGCTAACTTCAAGTCGGATAGCGTGTCATCCCGATCTTGCTGACCGATGTTCGTGAAGTCAGTCACTGGATTGTCTGCTCCAGTCCTGAATATTTACACATGCTGGAACATGCCAAAAGCCCGAATTGGTAATCTCATCATTTGGTTACTTATGTAAAGCTGTTCTACCTTTGACATGATGCATACTTTATCACCTTTTGTAAGTTTGGATAGAACGTGAGGAGCATAACAGAGAGAAAACGTGTTTGTGCATTTGTCTTATATGTTACTTTAAATTCTCGTCGAAAGGGCAGAAACAGTAACATCTTAAAAGCTTTGAGAGAATTGTTTGGCAGAAGGTGAAATTGAAAGTTGTAGTCATCAAGCTAAACGTACAGTGCTGAGGTCTTCACTGTGAATCTTCGTGCATAGACTTGAATACATAAAGGAAGGTATAGTTTCACTGCTTTTGGGCTTATAGCTGATGCTCTTGTTCCAATGGTAACATTCGTATGCGTAAAGGACCAGGGCCTCCCTTCACAAAGCACTAAGGTGATCGTAAGTCACTAGGGTAAACCCGTCGCAATGTTAAAGAATGGGAGTTAAAGTTAATCTTAGTAAAGGCTGCTTTGTGGAAGGAACCCCAGATCAACACGAATGGAAACACAATTGGAGTAAAAACATGTGCTGAACGGAGTATTGACTTTCTTGTAAACAGATTCCAGTTGGTGTAAAGAGCAATCTGAAGAAAGTCAAGACTTGAGATTCTTCTGCACTGAAGTTGTTTCTGTGGACACCAGTGCCAGGTATGGAATCGAAATGTATCTGAACGCCCTGTACACTTATTGTGTTGCATCGATCCATTCGTTCATATTTTAAATTTCTCTTCATTTTGGCCATACTAGCTTTCAGTTTGGTATTTTTAGGACTGAATGCCTAGGTTGGGTGGTGATTTGACGTGTCATCATCATACCACGGTTTACATTGCCTCTCGATGATGTGGAGAAGAAAGTCCGATGTCAGGTCTGTCGTAGTGCAGCACTTTGGCGGAATCTAACCTAAACTAATCTTCGAAAACAACAACAACCTTTTAGGAAATCTGCAGACATAACGGAAGAGTGAGTGTTTGTTACGCCGCTTTTAGTAATATTACAGCAATATCAAGGCGGGGGGACACCAGAAATAGGCTTCACATGTTGTACACATGTGGGGAATCGAACCCGGGCCCTCGGCATGATGGACGAACGCTCTAACCACCAGGTAGGAGAAGACGAAGAAGAAGAAGAAGAAAGAGACAGCACAAAAGCACGTATTAAATACGGTCTCTTAGAACAAGAAGTGCCTTGAATCATGATATATACAATGGGGCGTAGATTTACTTTTTAAAAATATTTCATTCCACCAACAAACACATCCATAAAAGAGCTTTGCCAAATTGAAGCTGGATCTTGTTCATACACAATGCCATTACTAGTGGAAGATGGTGACGTCTTGCTAAGAAAGGTCAGAAGATGGTGACCATTGTTAATTGTATATCGTTCAAGAAGAAACAACTGTCAGAGTCAGTAGTATGTATCCAGCACACAAGACATGGTACCTCATTGCGCTTCAACTTAATAACCATTAAAGTCTCGCGGGTGGATGCAGGTGGATGGACATCGGTAAATAAGTGAAACAGAGCAACGCGATGTTGAACCACATTTTACCTAAAATGACATCAATCATCCTCATCCCCAAACCACCTCCAAAACAGCAATTCCAACTGACAAATAAGTTCATGAAGGAAACCAATCTCGTCTTGTAAATACTGCCACGTAATCAATGCAAAACGAGAAAACAATCTTGACGAAAAATGTCCGAGTGGAATATACAAGTCTGCATGTTTCATGCGCCAGTTTACAAATCATGTATCTCATTACTCGTTACAAACGAAAAAAACGGAATTCAGCAAATGATTTATGTGCATGGACAGATAAACCTGATCTGGAAAAAATCACAATTCTCTGATGTACTAATCCATTAGACAAGAGAAAAAGCAGAGACCAGTTTGGTCCACCTCGTAAATTAAGTCAGGAGCAGCAGTACATATTTCACCTTGTGTTGGAAACAATGGTGAAACCGGATTGATCCACAGTGTGGACTCCACTTAGGTTAGTAAAATCGATTTGTCGTTTGTTTGTTTTTGATATTGTGTTATTGTATTAAAACTGCAATATGACAAGTTTAACATGGAATCGATCGGTTGAGGGAGACGCGAGTCTGAGAAAAGATACAGGAAACTATTTTGCTCTGGTTTGTTCCGTGATGGAAATGTTTAATTTCTTGAATTTCTGCTGTCATGGAAATGATCTGTGTTCCAGGATATGATGTAGTTCTGGCAATAAAGCAGTTCCTGTTTATTTATTTTAACACCACACTCAACAATATTATAAATTTATCTACGTGGCGGTGATCTGTACACATCGAGTCTGGACAATCCAGTGATCATCGCCATGGGCATTGACTTACACAAGTGGGATACAAAAACATGTGTCAACCAAGTCAGTGAGCCTGACCATCCAATACTTTTAATCTCCTTTTATAACAAGAATGGGGTTGTGAAAACGAATTCTAGCATTATCTTCACAGGGCCATTCTAGTTACGTTAGTGATTCCAGTATGAGAGTAACTTAAGTGTGAGATTCAGACGAGTTGTTAGTATCTCAGTCACGGGTATCTCAGTCGCCTAGGCGATCTTTGATGTGGGTAGTTTTGTTTCCTGGGTACGTCATAAACCTATGGACCTTTGTCCGAATCCTGGTTCATTACGATCATATTTCGAGGTGTTTCAAGAACCGTACAAAAGCGTATAGGTTTAACCATAGTGGTAAACATATGCAGCCTACGCCACATCGGTCTTAAGCATTAAGGTAAACCGCCGAGAGATAGTAGGAATAATGTAACAAAATCCAGTTTGTTAAAGAAACAGCAAAAAGATCAATGTCATTCACATATTCCCTCTGGTGATGAACAGTTTGGGGTGGGGAGTCCTTCGAACACTTCAGAAACATCTGATGGTGGTTTGAAAAAAAGTTTCAGACTCCATCCATAAAAATATAACCCTCTGAGGTAACTAAAGAGGATTTGGTAGTCATGCTGGCTGACGTGGTTGGACATGCTATTTTATCCTATGCCCTTGCCGTTGACCACTGAATTGTTTTGTCCAGGGTCAATATTTACAGCATACTACCTATAGTGGTTGTTCTCATCATATGAAATGACTTCGTCTTTGGGAGAGTGACCCACTGCATTTAAACTCTTATAATAACAGTGTGCACGTTGCTGGCCATGACCTGCACTGAAACCTTTGATAAATCACAATGACTGATTTTCTGCCACTATCTGATAGAACAAGTTTAATGGTGCCATTAAACTGCCCACAACAGCATTCTCTATGACACTATGTGCTTTGAGGTGCCCGCGAGTCTAGCGACCAGACACAGTTACACGCAGCTCAGACGACAATCATTTATCTGGGACATTCTCAATGCTCTAAAATACTATTGAGAAAGTTAAATGTTCTTCAACCTCCCCAGAGATTTTAGTGGGGCGTCTGAGCATCGAAGATCGGGAATGAATGTATAGATTTGATACATAGTGTTTTTATGTTGTAGGTGTTGTACAAGTATTAATAGGAATAATATATTATTTCAGCCATTTTGACTTTTTGGAGAGAATAGTTAAGGGTGCACGATAATATCTTTGCTTACTTGCATGGAATTCAACAATCATCACTGACTTGTACACACTTGTGGCTTTTTCTTATTTGTTTCAGCTTTAAAACTGGAATTAGTAGCTCTTCAACTTGTTGGAAGGGGCGACTAATGGCATTGGATGGTTAGACGTGATGACTTAGTTGACGCAAGTCCTCGTTTCCCAATTGCGCAGATCAATGCCCATGATGTCTAGGTCGGAAAAAGCTAATATTTTGACTCGAATTAGGTGAGACTCGTTAACGGTAAGCAGAACAATCTTAACTCCTGGAAATAAAACTATTCTCACTGTTCCTTGACATGTTTTGTGCCCCATGAATCTAAGGTAAGAGGTAACCAAAGAGATCGAGCAGTCACGCTCTCTGACTCAGTTGACACGTGTCATGGTATCCACGTTGTGAAGGCCTATGCTCATGCTATTGATTAATGAACTGTCTTGTCCCGGCTCAATATTTACGCCCCATGAGCACATGCATGTAATACAGCTGAGTGTGGCGTTACATAATAAGCCAACGAACAATGATTGTCTCCTCGATTCTTCACGTTTAGCTGTAACTATGCTGAACTTGAAATTCCCTGTAAACCTCTTGTCAAACTTTTTCTCAGGAAGACTGACACTTTCGTGTTCATCATAAGGTTGTCTCCAAGGTTACAACCAAGGGATAAGCTTTTACGCTTTCACCCAGCAGCGATAAGAATAACAGGTCAAACACATTGTACAGCTCTCAAGAGCATATGCCGAAATCTTTCAGCGTTATTCTGCTGTGTTGACTCTTTTTGTGTCATTTACTGTGACATTCATGACATACCTCTTTGGCAAATGTCCATTTGAGACGCTAAGGAATAAATACTATGCTAATCAAGTAAATGTGTGTTTTGAAACGATCAATGGGCATCAGTATAAGTTCAATTATTCCATCCACATTAAAATATCCACTATTCTTGAAAGTTTCTCTGTTCCTGGCCATATGTTTGGTCACATGAATCTGGGTCAAGAGGTAACTAGAGGTGATCGGGTAGTCAAGCTCCCTGACTTGGTTAGCAGATCACATTCGAGTTATGAGGACCTGTATTCATGTTGGTAATCACTGGATTGACTTGTCCAGGCTTCATATTTACAGCCTCCTACCATATACCTGTAATATTGTTGAGTGGCGGTAAGCAATAAACAAACGAACAATGACTGTCTCCTTGATTATTCACAATTAGCTGGAATTGTGCTGAACTTGGAAACCCCAAGGAGTCTGTAAACTTCTTGTCAAACTTGCGTCTCCTCAGTAGGATAGGCACTTCCATCATAAGTTTCTGTGCAATATCTCCAAAGCTACAACCAAAGGATATGCTTTTATATTTTCATCCGAAAGAGAAAGCAGCAGAACAGTGATAAACATATCAGGTCAAACACATTCTGCAGCTCTCAAGAGGATATGCCGAACCCTTCCAGCGTTATTCTGCTGCGTAGACACTTTTTGTATCATTCATTTTGACATTTATGACATACGTCTTGGCAAATATTCATTTGAGACGCTAAAGAATAAATACTATGCTAATTAAGTCTTTGAATGTCATTTAGAAGTGAAAATACATAAGAATGAAGATTTTTATGGATATCAACTTCTTTATGAGAGAACACAACGTTTCGGAGTTAATGCTTACTCCTTCATCAGGTGATTGAGAAAGGGATACAGAGGTGTATTTATATGTTCAGGTAAAACAATAACAAAGTAACAAGTGGAATGAGTTAACGAAAGCTAGTATAAACAAGCACTGATAGGAAGCCGATAGTTAAGATAACAATGATGGAAGCCAATGGTAATGCATTACAGTTGATTGGATATGTTTACATAACACAGATACGGGGTAAGGACGATGTACATGATTGGGGATGAGGATGGAAGCCAATGGTGATACATTACGCATGATAGGATGATGTACATAACACACGATAGGGGGTGAGCATGTTTACATGAGGGTTGATGATGTACAAACACAAGTAGGTAAGGATGTACTCGGGTAGATTGGCTATACATGAATTACATAGATAGAATGTACACAGGTAGATGAGATTAATTTATCAATAAGTCCCAGGCACTTGGTAGGTACACTCCTTGGTCGCGGTTGATGGCTGGTTTCTGTCTCCGGATCTCGATGGGAGGATGGGAGGACACTAGGATACTATCTACCAACAACAACAACTGGCGCCACAGAAACCAGCCATCAACCGCGACCAAGGAGTGTACCTACCAAGTGCCTGGGACTTATTGATAAATTAATCTCATCTACCTGTGTACATTCTATCTATGTAATTCATGTATAGCCAATCTACCCGAGTACATCCTTACCTACTTGTGTTTGTACATCATCAACCCTCATGTAAACATGCTCACCCCCTATCGTGTGTTATGTACATCATCCTATCATGCGTAATGTATCACCATTGGCTTCCATCCTCATCCCCAATCATGTACATCGTCCTTACCCCGTATCTGTGTTATGTAAACATATCCAATCAACTGTAATGCATTACCATTGGCTTCCATCATTGTTATCTTAACTATCGGCTTCCTATCAGTGCTTGTTTATACTAGCTTTCGTTAACTCATTCCACTTGTTACTTTGTTATTGTTTTACCTGAACATATAAATACACCTCTGTATCCCTTTCTCAATCACCTGATGAAGGAGTAAGCATTAACTCCGAAACGTTGTGTTCTCTCATAAAGAAGTTGATATCCATAAAAATCTTCATTCTTATATGCCAATTAAGTAAAAGTCTGTTTTGAAACGATCAATGGGCATCAGTATAAGATCAATTATTTCATCCAAATTAAAATACCCACTATTCTTAAATGTTTCTCAAGTTGACGCTGTTAAGATTAAGTGTTTCAAGGTTTTGTTGTTGAAGATCGTCGTTAAAAGCATTTTCTTGTGTTCCAACGGATGTCCATGCTGTTAATCTCCTTCACTGTGAAACTATGTCATCGTTAATGTTTTCATTGTGATATTTTTGGTAGCTTGGCAAATTGACTGACTTGAAGTCAATTCTCTGTTTATGAACTGCTCGCTCTTGTGAACTTGTTCTGGAAACTACAGTTTACGGTTGAAGCAAGTGAGTGAGTGAGTTAAAATAGTCACAGTTAAAGCAAGGGTTACTTTAAGTGAAAATGAGTGTGTTAAAAGTTTACGTCGCAGCAACTTTCTTGCAGCAAGGAAGGATGACAATATATGGCTGAAGTGAGAGCAGTTGACCCGTGAAGGTCCCGGGGTAGAATAGGCCTTCAGAAACCCATGCTTGCCATAATAGGTGACTATGCTTGTCGTAAGACGCGACTAACGGGATCGGGTGGTCAGGCTCACTGACTAGGTTGACACATGTCATCGGTTCCCAATTGAGTAGATCGATGCTCATCTTGTTGATCACTGGATTGTCTGGCCCAGACTATTATTTACAGACCACCGACATATAGCTGGAATATTGCTGAGTGCGGCGTAAAACTAAACGCACTCACCCACTTACTCTAACTCCATTATCAAGTACGTGATGAACAGTTTGAGGATAGAAAAGCATATATACAAGATAGGGGAGATGTTTGTACAGTACAATACTGTTGACAAGTATTCGATGAGCCAGTGCAGTGAACGTGTTTGTGAAAAGCAGGCGGGGCAAGTAATCTGGACAAATACACTTGCTACAGGTACATTGGCGATTAAGCCAGATCTCATGCTGACCGTGGCGTGAAATCAATGCCGCTACGTGTCTCGTAGAGCAATTTAGTTCAGTAAAACACAACGACGACACGATTCGCACGAGGAATTTGAACGTTTCAATATTTAGACGACAACCTGTTTCCCTCTTTTTTCAAATGGAATAATGTGGAGGGCGTTCCCATATATGCAAATTGGGGGGTCATTTGTCAGATCGTGGCTCATCTAATACTTGTCAAGCAATAGGTGGTTAAGAGTGAGTGAGTTAAAACTTTAAATTGGCATTATTTCAGGCATATAGACCAGGAGAATTGTAAAATAAGGATTTACACCTTCCGCTCGGCCGCTGGTGATGGTAAGAAGATCTAGCCGAAATTGAAAGTTACTAAGAAATTAAGAAGCCAGTAGCAATAACAACACATATCCTTTATAGATAGAAGCCTTAACAAGTGAAGCCCGCAGTATAATGAAATGGATAGTGAGGTTTGTAGAATGCAAATGGAGCGATTAACTAATTATGAGGATCTTTGGTGAGTTGTTACTATGCCGGAGCTATGTCAGTACCTTGGTCACGGTTGATTGACATATAATGAAAATAAAATTGATAATAAAAAGGCAACCTGAACGAAACAATCGACATAGAAAAATCCCGTCTAAACCACCTCAACATTCCTGCACTGGGGTAATGTTGTTTAGCTTTGCATAAGCTTGGTGTTAATCTTAACCCCCTGAAATGTAATTTAGCGATTATCTTAAAACGGTCTGATGCACATGCAAATAAGATTCCCGGCATTATATAAATGATCTCCAAGCGGTAAGTTGTGAACATGATTTGGAATTGTTCTGCCATCCAAGCTTCGCTATTACCTTCGTGAAATGTAACATGTTCAGACAAAGCGAGGCCAATCTTGTAATGACTCGTTGCTTTATGTCAAAGCCGTATGTGTCAGTGTATCAGGGCGTGTTGATCAATATTCATTTGATTTGACTGAAAGGCATGATGCTCAGATGATTGCACAACGGCTCATAGAACACACATGGTCAGCATTACTTTCATTTATTGGCTCATTGAACCAAAACATGGTTTGATACAGAGACACTGCTTTCACTGCGTATCAGACCCAAAGGACAAGGTATGATAAGGGTGGTTTTCGGCCCACTAACAGACTTGGCTGAAAACATGTTATTTGTTTAGAAACAAGTTAGCTTTGCATAAAGATGCTGTATTTTATATGATCTGAGGAGTAATTTCACTACAGAGGGGTCCAAAATGGGTTTTATCAGTTCCCTTGATTATAACGAGAAGTCTGAAATATCAGTGTGCTATAATGACTTATTTACAACTGTCATTTTATTTACATACAAATTACATCAGTTTCACAACAGGTCGTTAGACTGAAAAACATGACAATATCAATCATAATGTTTTAACCCGAAGGGGCCCAATTAGGGTTGCAAAACATTGTTAATTCAATTACTTGCGAATTGTGTCCCCAAAACTCACTCATTATTCAGGACATTCTTTGAAAAAGTAATCAGTGGGTCAATTTTCCAACATGTAAAGATATATAACATCTACTATTACTCTTCATTCACAGTCATCAATCTTAGTTTCTGATTCACTGCCATGAAATGCAGCATTCAAGAGTGTATAAACCTAAAGTAGATCAAAATATATAAAATATGAATTTTAATATATTGGGAACAAAGGCAACGAGACTGACTTGAAAAGCTGAATGGTCTTCAGGCTTAAGAAAAGATTTACATGATGTTCATTAAAGCTTGTTTCAACAGTGTTGTGACAAAAATTACCAAACTTAAGAAACAAATTACAATATTTGGATTTGATGTGAAACAGTTAAGTTAAACAATGTAGACTTGATAAGCAAAGTTTGTAAAAAAAAGAAAGAAAAATTATAATGGATTTGAATCTACATGTCTGACAACACAAAAAAGACAACAGACCACTATTGCAACCATAAGACTACATAATCCTCTGTCTTACATTGTGAATTTAAGCTTATACATTACACTTTACAACAATGTATGACTTGTGTTCATCATCTGCTAGACCTTGATACAATGTTCTTATTCTAGCTGAAAAAAATCCTTTTCATACAGTTAAGTGTAGTCATTTTGGTTAAATGAAATCTAATATGTCATTGGAAACATCAAGGTACATAAGTTCTTGGAATATGTATATGTTTAGTCTGTTTATACATGGCGATCTTGTTGAATGGCAGTGTTATTTTGACAGTGACTGGTGACTCAAAGGTGTTTGATAAACAGATGATAGAACAACTATGATCAAATTCTGACATAATAACAAAGATGCTCACTTTTACAGAGATGCTTCATCATATTTTGAAAATCTTCAGACATCTTCTTACTTTTCTAGCAGAAACCAACAACCAAACACCAATGTTTATCTCACATAAATCAGCCTTGCGAGCGTGCCTTATGATACTGAAAATTTTAATTAAGATGTTTGATACGTGTATTTTACAGCAGAAAACCATTCAAAATATAATGTATGATGGCATTGATGTCTAAATGTAATGGATAGTCTTTAAAGATGCTAGTTTATGGCAATGTTTATTTTTTGAGATGTTGTATGGGACAATTTCATAAACCAAAAAACATGCACTTTTTTAAACATTTTGATGTGAGCAAAAGCGTGACCCAACACAATTTTTAGGTGTGCATTCTAATTTACTCTCTTCATGTGTGGTGAAAAAATTGGGATGGGTCATGCTTTTGCTCCCACTTTTCTATCACTCTGAAAATCAGAAAATGTAGGTTTATAGAAGATATTGCAAAATATGTTAACTTTGAGGTCTTCAAAGAGGAAAAATAACAACACTAAGAACATAAAAGAGCAATTAGAGGTAACTTCAACAATTAATTTAGGCCTTTAAATGCTTAAATTATCATATTGTAAAATTTTGATAATCATGACATGTTGTAGGCCAGTAAGTGCCTCTATCATACCTTGTCCTTTGCCAGGACAGCAACAAGAACCGTGATGATAAAACATTTCTCCTAAATCCAGATATGATTGTATAGCTTCGACAATATCATAAATGTTATATATATACAACTTACTGCTTTCCATTCGACAATGTGTCCTTTAATGTGAAGGGCTGATGTTCCTGACTGCAACATAAGTTTAAAGCGCTGACTGAAAACCTCGACATTTTCTTCTTCTGTGCTTTGTCTGGCAGGTTACTGTCCTCAAATAACAAAGTGGCTTTGTTCCTGTTTGTGTGTAGTCCTAAGGGCTTATCCCGTTATTACTGTCTATACAGATGGAGCAGATATAGTTCCACTTTTTCCAAGTTTAGACTGGAATATTAGTCAGCCTGTCTGTAAGCACTGTTTTGTTGTCTGATCAATTTCTAGCGGGAGACTGGAAGGAAGCGATACAGCCCCGAAAACCAAATCGAAAATAGTCAACTTTGAATCACAATCAGACGTGACAAGGTAGGCCCATCTGGAAAGGTCAGATGTGAAATTTAGGTGTAAATGCAAGACATTTTCCTACAGTAAGCAACTGACTTTTGCACGGTGAAACAGGGTGTTTGTTACTGCTGATATGACCATGGACGTACGTATGGCTAATTTGAGTGGGAAATGTATTTTTTTTTATAGATAGCTCTTGGTAATTGGATGTCCAGCGATGCTAGTCTTTGTACCATATGTCTGTACAGAAATAATGTCCTGGATTCATGCCTCATCATGTTCAATATTTTATATTTTTTTCTTTTAAAGTTACATTCTTTTCATCATTTGTAAACATTTATAGGAACAGCGTGCATCAAAATGTTTGGCTATAGTTATGAATGTACGAGCAAAACATGCATGCACACATATGCGTATGTATATAATCCAGTGTTCAGGAATCGGTGTAGAGGAATTCTATTGAAACAGTATATGGAAAGAAAATCAAAAGTCTTGAAAGCTTCCTAGGTTACAGTTTGAATATGCAATACATTTTCGCAATATCTTACTAGTTCTTTATGAAGGATTAAAAAACAATTGTTTTGTCAATTTATATTACATTTGTAAAGGAGAGATTTTGTTATCATGATGACAACATTCAAAGGATCATTATGCTTACCTTTAAGCAACCAACATATGTTCTTCACTGAAGGTGATTTCTTGAAATTGTGAAATTTTCACTAAATGATTCTTAATAATTTGTTGTGCATAACTAAAGATAACTGGTTTCCTTCATAGTTCATGAAATCGGTTCTAATTTTATATTTTATCACAAATTCATCAAACTTATATATTTTACCATGTTCGTTAATAAATTCATCCAGAAATGGTATACCCTTTTATGCCTCTGTGCAAAATATATATGGGCTTATCATCAATATTTACGAAATTTTTATACCAAATTGATTTGCTCATGTCTTGAATAGGTTTTTCTCTAGTGTCAAAACATTTCAGATATAAACTCCATAATAGCAAAATCAAATCTAAGGAAAAACAAAATAGAAAACCCATGGACCATTCTGATACATTTCTCCCCAAAGTTGTATGTTTTCGCAAACTGCATCAACAAATTATCTATTGCAAGATGAATGAATCAAAGAGTCAAATGCTTGAACATGGTAAATCTCAAAACAAACAAAAACTCTTGAAAATGTCTTAGATCAACCTTTTAGACATATTTCCCACAAAGTTACAATCCACTTATGCCAAAAACTGTATAAGAAACTATGTAATTATTAAGCACAATTTTTTGCTTTCACTTTTAGCATGCAAGTTTGAGTATGAAAGACGAGGACTATTTGTATTGATATACACCTTCTTTATTCTGTATAGGCGACGTTCCGACATAGATTCTAATGTCGTTGTCAAGCAAGTGATGACGTTCTAGAAGTTTAGTAGATGAAGGATGAGGACTATTTTACGGATATACAACTTCCTTTTTTCCGACATTAGAACCTATGTGGAAACGTCGCCTATATAGAACACAGAAGTTGTATATCTTTAAAATACTCCTCATCCTACATTTACCGTCAACTTTCTAGAATAAAATTTTACAATTCAATACTGCCAGTGAACTGTTCATTTGCGACAACACTTTTTTAACAAAAATAAAACAAAACGACTGTGATGGATTATGGGACATTTAAATGTAACAAAATGATTTCTCTGGATGGATATAAAAAAATCGCAGTTTCGTTAAATTTAATCCATTGGACCCATAGACCAGTTTGCCCCATCTGACGAGTAGTTGTGTGCGGGCACGTCTGATTCAGTCTCCTATGTGATTTGCAGAAAGTTGACGTAGCGTTTGCAGTTAAACATTCCTCCTATGATGATCATATTACTCTCTTCACAGTTTACGTCAGGGCCATTTCATACAGGTAAATATCATAACGAAGCTCACACAGGCTGACACGTGCGTACCACATCTATTTATTCCACACTACATAAGGTAAAGGAAAAAATGTCAGGTTTTCCTACATTATGATAAACCCAATGAAAACTAAATGACACACGTTTCTCTTCTCTGCTCTGCACGCACGGTACTCACGAGCCCATTCTATCAAAGAAGCCACAGTAAACATAAATATCGAGATGGTAATGAGAACAGTGATCAACAACAATGGGTTGCTGAAGGCCTATTCTACCCCGGCACCTTCACGGGTCGCATGAATTAAAAACCGTGTTCCACAATGTGTATAAATCCACGAATAAAATGCAAAGACAATTCCAAATATTTAATTAGGGAATGGAAAAATACCGTATTTACAATCGTTTCATCAAAAGCAATTAGACAAATTGCATACACACTGATAGGCATGTCAGGCGAATGGATACCTACTACGGCTGAACTTTGACATTAACACTGGAGCATGAACGGTTATAACACACAACCAGTTTGTCCAGTCAGAAAACAGCTATTACAATGAACACAGCGAAAAAGTAATTAACACATGCTTCTGGTACAGTTCACATTTGTTAATCAGAATATGTATGATTCGCCTTTAACCTTTTTGATGAAATTGCATCTTCTCAGTATCACTTATGCTTCTGTGTCAATCACTTTGCCTGCTGCAGTATCAGCACTGTTCTCCCACTGTACGTTTACAGCCAAAGGAGACGTCCAGAGCCTATGCGGTTTTCATGCAACATTAAACTGCCAGTAGTAGGACACAGATGAAAATAAGAAAGCTATAAACATTGTGTAGCTTTCTAGAGTATGTCTTGAATCTGTGTTAAAGGTTCAACGTTACTCTTTTGTATAAACTGATAATTTCAATTATGTCTCATATGGAGTTTGATTATTGCTATATTAACATTACCTTCCTTGACTTTATGAAAGCCTACAAGACGTTATTGATTTGAAAACGATCTATTTATAACAGTTTATGTCACCTACTACAGGATTCTCACGTTTCTCAAGCTGACTGTTGAGATTAGGTGCTTTAAGGTATGACTGTTGAAAGTCATCGTTAAAAGTATTTTCTCGTGATCCCACGGATGTTTGTACTGTTAATCTCCTTCACCGTGGAAACATGTCACTGAAACGTTAATACTTTAGCACGACAGCGTTGTTGGCTTGGCAAATTGATTGACATAAATTGTCTGTTTATTAGCTGCTCGTGTTTGCTCGGGAAACTGCAGTTAAAGAAAGAGTTACTAGTAGCTGAGTCGAACCATGTCATTGTCGGAAAAGTGTTGCGGGTCTTAGATGCGGGTCATGATTTCTCTCGAATTTGTAATATGAAAAATGTGTTGTTAAGCAATGGAAGTCATAGAAATAGTCCACCCAAAAATAAAAACAATGAAATTTCACGTCTGTTTACAGATTAAAACTTAAAGTTACGCTATAGTTACACGGAACCAGAAAATAAATCTTATGGCATTATTCTTTGGTTATAGAAACCCATGTTTGGTGTATTGTTGATTGTTATAAACACGGCTTGAAACGCCGAGACTGTTGATCAGCATTATATTGTGTACATGAAAGGTCACTCCCTTCACAGATTTCAGGTGACCCGTGAAGGTCCCGGGGTAGAATAGGCCTTCAGCAACCCATGCTTGCCATAAAAGGCAATTATGCTTGTCGTAAGACGCGACTAACGGGATCGGGTGGTCAGGCTCGCTGACTTGGTTGACACATGTCATCGGTTCCCATTTGCGTAGATCGATGCTCATGTTGTTGATCACTTGATTGTCTGGTTCAGACTCGATTATTTACAGACCACCGCCATATAGCTGTAATATTACTGAGTGCGGCGTAAAACTAAACTCACACACTCACTCACTCACTCAGAGATTTCAGGAGTGAAAATATTGTCATTCGAAATAATGACTTACCATTTACATCTTTCTGTTTTGATTGACATTGCTTTTCAGAAATCATGATTACTGTGGTATTTTGCCGTAAAGGTATTTTTGACATATGCATCAGAATAGACCTGCATCATTGAGACATGCTTGAAACTTCTTACAGGTTTGGTGCCGGGATTCCAATGCTGTGGGCACACCCGTGGAAAAGAGTTGGTGCTAGAGAAATCTAGGGGAAATCTAGGCACAGCATTACACAGATGTTATTCACACGTCCTTCCCATTATGCGGCAAGTAAATTTCATTTCACAACACGGCATCATCCGACCTCAAACGTCAAGACTGACATGGGCCCTTGTGTGGAACGACAGCGTGCAAGTATTGCTATAGCCCCTACACCTAAACCCCTTATGAGATGCTCTTCATCAACGTCTGTGATCACATCAACAACAGCCACGGAACCTCGAAGAGTCAGCACATGCACTGCTGGACATTCCCCAGGCCACAATTCGTAACCGAAATGGTTCCATTAGGTGACGATATCAGACAGTGTGTGGACTCTCTTGAGGGTCGTACAAGATATTGAGAACAGATGACCTTTACCTTGACGTTCAATTGTTTCCATGTGACATGATGTAACAAAAGTGAACAATTGATTATGATCTCTGATTTAAGAATAAAATTTTGAAGTATGACTGTAGAAGCCAGGGTTTCCCCAGCATGTGTTTTCTGTAATTGTATTATCATTGATTAACTGATAGTTATCATTGGGTCACAATATTTAGAGGTTTGAATGAGAATTGTGGGTCATTTTTCATATCTATGTCTAATAATAGTAGTACTTTTAGAGGCAGGCCTTCTTGATAACATTCCAGTTACCTGCCCTTGGCAATCTGTTGTTTACTTCCTGTTCGTGAAATATTTGACTAAACAGTGATGCAATCACGCTCTGCTGGAATGTTCCCGACACTGTGTCAGTGTATATAAAGGCTGGTTGTTATGTTGACGGACACGCACGAACTTACACTCGGACGTCCCATCTGCCTCTGCCTATCATTGTCTGTTTGTCAACAACATTCCACTTACAGTGGACATTCAAGGTTCTTGCTTTCTGCAGGACCACTAACTCTAACCACTGATTCCTTGTGACTCATTGTTTATTCAGTATATTATTGAATATTTTAGACCATTTTGTGTTATATTTTGCTGGTTCAAAGGGGATTTCTTATACTTTTCGTCACGACAATTTATTAACCGTAATAACATGTAAAGGAGAACGTCATGTAAATATATTTGTTTTACCACACAGCCAGAGCCATGAATAATGTCTCGACATGACATGACTTCTGTTTCTGTTAGCAATGTTGTTACTGAGCTGATGACACAAGGAACTTGAGACAGTAAACGAAAACACTGAGAAGGTCATTACGTGAGGAATATCTACTATCTGTGTATTTGCCCTTTCCAGAATTTCACACATTGTTTTCACAGTAAACTTCATAATTTTTCATTTTCGGCAAATGTTCCTAAACGTTTGTAGAGGATTGAATGTATCAATGGGGAACAGACATCAAACATGTAGGGACATCAACCCATTTATATTACCAAACACCCCAGTGTTAGTTTTGAACTGTTTGAAGCATGGGTATCGGATGGTATGCATCTGCCAACCTATGTGAATCAAACGATTCGAGTATGCATCTTGCTGTTTTTCTTAGTAAAGGTATTGTTTTAGAAAAGTCGCTGCGATGTAATTCCCCCTCTTAATATTCACAGGGACTGCATTTGAACGTTTTGTCACAATTATTTATTGGCAAGAGAGTCAAATGTTTTTGTAGCCATCGCTAGATTTTGAGGACTACGTGAGGAAAACAGATCTCCCTTCCTTTTCCTCCTTTCCATCGATTTCCATTTGCAAATCATCGGTCGTTTCCGAGCATCATGCGTCTTTTAATGTTATTCGAGATACAGAAGTCACTACCACGAAGTACCGAATGAGTTGCTACTGGCAGCAGGGTATATTGCAATGTACCCTGCGTGTAAGAGGGATGCGTTGAAACTAACAGAAGAGCGCTCAGCCAATCAGAAAACGACATTTATGTGTGATGTAAGATAAAAATGCAATGCAAGTGCACCACCTGATCCCTTTAGCCTGTCACAATTATAAGATACTAAAATCAGTCCTGACCGGTAACTTACATTTGTTCCTAATTGGGAGGCTAAAACACTGATGTTCTTTTTATTTTATCGTTAATCCACTGGGATGCCCACGCAGAAAAATAAGTCAATGGGGAACTCTGGGAATGACCACACATTAAAGCAATGAGAACTGCACCTACTTAAAGTGACTTTAGCGAACCTCTATTTTAACAGCTTCCCACAGTGCTGTATATGGTAGAACATACAAGGTCACTCTGTGACCGGAAACACTATCAAGACACATTAGGACTTGATCAAGCATTAAACATATTAATCATATTTCATTGATTTGGTTACAGGAAATGAAATGAATCTCTGAATGATTTCCACATGACGTTCATCAAGTGTCTCCACTTCAACTGATTCCCAGTATCTGCATCCGATTGGTTCAATGTCCGTTTCCCAAACTGGCCTACTTGGGTGGTGCCTGACGGTAACTACGTTTACCAGTGCTAGTAATGGTAAACACAAAACTAAGATTGTCCGCAGAAGCAGGGCATGACACATTTAAGATGAAGTACACTGATCTCATCTAAAGTAAGTAAAGTCGTGCATCGTGTGTATTTACTACTTCACTGTAATGCATTTTCGATATTACTTTAAACGTACATATTTTCTATTTCGTTTCTGATGCAGTTTCAAAATAAATCACAGGAACTCGTCTGTTTAATATGTCGTTTCAGGTAGAGTTTAAAATGTATCACATTAACTGGTATGGTTACTACTTTGTACTCCTTCGTTTCTTATGCACTTTATAATTTATCACAGTGACTCGTATATTACTGTTTCGTTTCTAGTATATTACTGTAACTAGTAAAGACCCTACCAATAAATGCATAAATGCAGATATATCACAAACAATGCGTACCAGTTAGTACAACCTGACTCGGTTTGGATATATAGACAGAGACCGAAAAAGGATTATGACATCACATCGATTATCATGACGTCATGTCGGTTCAGCCGAACTATGTGATTATTATTGATTAATGTTATCGACTGACCAATAGTTCTTTAATGAGTAATAATTTGTTTCTGAGACTGAACTAATTTAGGGAATCAAATCTTGCCCTTCGTCATGGGACACGAAACATTAATATCTTTTGTATTTACTTGATGTTCTTGGAACAGACGTTTGTTCATTATGCCTTATGGCCTGGAGGCTGTTTTGATGTCTGGACTTAATACATACAGACCTACATACCAAGCAGTCATGCCATATAATACTCTCGGAAACTGGTAACTCGAAACAGCATTCATATCTCCACATGTCACGAACACACGGAGACCTCTCTGCAGGATGGAGATTCTTTCTCATCAGATAAGAGTCTCACACGGGGGATTCCGGTTAGAACAGACCCACAGCAACTTGTCTAGGAGTCTAGCTCGTCACAATGGTCCGGCCTAAGCCTACACGTCATCGTCTCCCAATTCCTTGGATCGTGCTCATGAGTGCCGTAACGAGACTGGCAAGTTCAGGTTAGATTATCTGCAGACCAGCGTCTGCGAACGTCTGCGGTAGAGTAAAGCTGTGAAAAAAAGAAACAAACGAGATGCTACGTATTCCGTTCTTGGCACACATTCACATCGTTCAGGAAATGTGTGGTCCACTTAATAAGTCAGCTTCAGCTATTGCGTTAATGGTTCCCAATAGGATATCAAAAAGTATTATGGTGTGTCGTAAATTTGTGAACAATAGTGTAATTTATGAAAAGCAGGTGCATTTGCGTAGTTGAAAGTATTAATGTGAAGGCAGTCATTGCAAGTCAATCTCCGTGTATAACATGGAGGAAAAATATCGAAGGTTGGCGCTGTCAGACAATATGAAGCTTTTTGTGGTCATACATGGTAGTATAATGCGCAGTTATTGTTTTTTCGTTATGAGAAAATAAGCAAATAAGCAGTTAAACCTTTGAGGTTCGGGGAAAAGACCCAAACAAACAAACAAACAAACAAACAAAAACCTAAAAAAACGCCCCCCAAACCAACCAAGAGACCCTCCCGCTATCCCCCCCCCCCAGCACCAGAAAAACAAACAAACAAACAAACAAAACCAAAAGCAAATAAACCCAAAAACAAACAAACAAAACAAAAGAAACCAAATGTGTAAAATGATCAACGTTTCTGTAGATTTGACTGGTAGAACAGATCCTAAGGCTGTAGTAATTGATTGTAATAAAAATCACTGTAATTAATATAAATCAGTGAAATAACTGTTGGAAAGGGAATAGAGGGAAGAGATTATGTCAACTGCTCTTCCAATGGCATCTTACGATTCCAGACTTGGATCTGTGAGAATTCTGTGTTAGAAGTGTAAGTATGTCGTACGGAACGACTCATTCGATCGGGTGACTAGATACGGTGGCTTCGTAACAAAATCAGTCAATTCATTTTCATAGTCAGATATGATTCTCAACATTAACTTGTCACGCAACACAAATACTGGCAAGTGCAGCGTTAAACATACACAGGCCTCGGAACATGCCATTCACTTCTGTGGTCATACCAACAATACATAATCGACAATGCACATCCAAACACAGGGAGTTTCCCTTCATGAAGTTAGCAAACGATGCCGATGCCTCGGGAAGAAGTCAGCGGCCATGTGTTTTAAGGATACTGAAAAAATGCACCAGTAGTTACAGATACATCTTGTATATATTCTACATGTAGTTCTACCTTTAGTGTAAGTTGCTGATTTTATATTTTTTAACTCTTTGCAAGAACACAATAATGCTAATTATAATATTCGAATTTATTATATATTTCAGTGGTTTTGCTGATAGTATTATTAGTTTGAGTAAAGTCTTTCAAACGCAGTTTGTTAACCTGATGTATAACGAATGCATGATTTGGAGCAATTTATCAATTACCCTTTTCATAGTTACAAGGCGATAATGACACTCATTAACACAATGATAACACAACTGCGTCCTATCAAAATTTCTCGTTAATAAAATAAATATCAAGTTTTTACATGGCGGGATTGACTTGCAGGTGAGTTCAATTTTCTAGTCAGAAAATTTTCCTAGTCAAATACATAAAGTTGTTAAACAAGTATTATTTGACCTTACCCGGAAACAAACGGGCAACGAGACAATAAGTTAGTTTATAACTTAAAACTCAAAGCATGTCCACAAAGAATACAGAACAAGGTTACTTCGAGCTTACAACATTTGCACTGTTTAATTCTATAGCCTAAGCATATCAACTCAAGCCCTTGTGTCACAAAGCTTGGATACACAGCTTAGCTGCATATTTGACACAGTAAAAGGTCTGTGGTCACTCCACACTCATTTGTTGAAATTAAAAGCAATCTGGTTGATTATCTGCGATATTTTGCTTAGATATTCTTTGCATGTATCCTTTCGGTTGTATTTCGACGTACGTTTTCAACATTGCATTGAATATTGTCTATCTTATAATCTGTACAAAATCATTTGAATGTAGTTTGTTAGACTGAATGCACGGTACTTTGAATTCGTTGATTTTATGGTTTAAGTAGCCAGATAAGTACTCTAAATTCATTCTAGTGCAGAAACGTTAAATAGTAAATAGTAATATCAGTAACTCATTTGTGACATACAAGGCATGGCCAAACACGCATGCTTGTGATACATGAATGGACAGTATGGATGGCACACGAATATTTGGGAATGGAAATAAGCATGGATGGACGAGGCTTTGTCTTATCTTGAACAGCTACAGGTGTTTTTTAAGCATGATAAATGTGTTAGTGCTTTGTATTTTGCCTTTATTAACATGTTTGTACATACGGGACATATTAATAATTTGTCTGCAGACGAGACATACCATTTGATACGGTGTGATCCACAGGTGTGCCAGAAGAGTTTAGTATGTTGTTGTCTTTGAACAGAATATGTTTGCCGGTGTAGAGGAATTGAAAGAATTTACTATGTACTAATTGCTTACAGCTCCAACTGTTTGTATCATATCAGTATGTGTTCGAATTATAAAAATATATCTGTGTTTTTGACAGGTGCATGTTGTTATATACCTGTTACAGTGTACACCTGATTGTTTCTTTGTTGTTTCCAAATTTCCCCACATCCTCAAATAATCCTTCGGTCACTGACGAACATTGCCTGCGACTGAGGCAGTCCTTCCACACTTGCAACATTTGGGACACGATCTTAAAGATATCTACAACACGTTTGTACAAATTTACCTATTAATCACCACAGAACTGGGTTAAAGAAGTCAGTGGGTAACGACTTTCTATGATGGCCTGCATACTCCCACAGAATGGACGTGAAAGGAATCACTGGTGGTTTTCCAAATGAGGGTCTACTTTTATCGACAGCAAATGGAATATCTGGTAATTGACGCTGGATACGTCAACTCTACTGTTGGCATTCCTCTTGGACGGTAATTATAACTAGACGTTGGTCGCAACGTGAACGCTGAGGATTGAGGGTAAAGAAAGACTTCCTTGTTACTTACATGGAACATTTAAGGATATGCTGTAATGTTTTCATGAAATACTAGGAGATATATATTACACTTGATATACAGGTCACAATAAATGATTTGTTGAGCTTGAAGGATATCAGTTTGTACTATTTTTAAGCAGGAGAATCCGATTTCGTCTCGAATTGCCCAAAAGGTTGAACTGATACTCCAACTAGCTTGCCAAGCTATTTGAGCTGTTCCAGATGAATGTGTGAATTAAAGGGTTTGTATTTTTTGCTTGGAACAATATAAGATGAAACTCTGCTGAAACTCAGACCCTGCTGGGTTGGCTGCTTATGCATAAGACTGAGTATCATCGAGAGTAAAATAAAAGTATGTCTGCATAAAACGGAACACCGTCATGTGCATTTCTTCTAAATTTGCATTTGGTCGTCGTACGGAAGTTTTCTTTTGTGATGGAGCTGTACTGGAACTATTCATCAAAGTTAGTATTCACTTTAATCTGAAGGGAAATCACTTAAAGGATGCGCTGTAATTCACTGTTGCCAGGATCACCACTATTAAAGTTGATCCGAATCGAATATTGATCCACTGATTCTTATTTCTGATGTGTCACCATATCAATATTCGTGTTAAACTCCTTGAACCATTATTTTGTTTCCTAAAAGAGAACCCTGAAGGTATTGCTGAATGATGTAAACATAAATTGTACCCAAGGGCTCTAATAAATGTGTGAGTTAAAGGATTTTTAGTTTTGCTTTGAACAACATCAGATGAGCTACTGATCCTGGTGGTTTGGCTGCTTATGCATAACACAGAGTATCAACGAGCGTAAAGTAAGGGAATGTTTACATAAAACGTAGCACCTTCATGTGCATTTCTATTGTGATGGAGTTGTACTGGAAATATTCATCAAAATTATTATATATTTTAATCTAAAGGGAAATCACGATGCGCTGTAAATCAGTTGTGCCTGGATCGCCACTACTAAGGTGATTCCAGTCCAATGTTCGCACTGATTCTTATTCCTGAAGTATCACCATGTCTATATTCGTGTTATCATTTTCGCCTTCTGTAGAAGAAGAGGTACGGTTAAGTTGCAAAATGAGGTTTACAGTCAGTTTAGGTCAGACTGCATTGCATGCATCGTGGGTACTCATAGATATGTAAAGGCTTGCATTCTGTATGTATGTGAGTCATTTTTATAGTCTTAATCCTGTAAGATACATCGCTGCAATTTAACCTTTAAGACCAATTCTACGAAGCATACTGACTCTGAGACGAGTCTCGGAGACGAGACTTGGAGACGAGACTCGGAGTCTTTGTTTATGCCCCATGAACCGCCTAACACAAGGGTAGCAGTGTTGGGTGGTCTTGTACCCCGATTGTCAGTGTGATGAAAAGGAACATTGACATAAAACCTTTTTTCGTTATCTGGTAGGCTTTTGTATGAGCACCCAGAGGTGAAACGACTGATCTGCCGTACTCCAACCGACTCTGTATTCACTTGACCACCGAGGTGGTCCTCTAAAACACTGCTCATACGTTACACATATCAACTTCAATGACAGACTGAACTTTCAGCACGGTATAAGTATGCGCTTTTCTATGAATTTAAGGGATCTCCTGACGGTGCGTAGTAATTTATTGCATCAAATGAAGGATCCTAAACTATCACAGCTATTTCGAATCCAAGGTTATTGAACTTTGATATGAATGAGCTACGTACAAACCGACTGCTGGCTTTACGATGTCATATTGAACTACGGGCCAATGACCTACATATATATATATATATATATATATATATATATATATATATATATATATAGGCGAGAAGTCACATTCCAATACGCATGCATATGAATGCGCGCTTCTTTGCAGGTTTGCAGCAACTATTGAAGGAAGTCATGCACTCACAAATGCAGGTTCAAGATAGCTTACACAGTCACTGTTGAGAGGTAATCAGCTAATGACCTTTGACAAAGTAATGTGAACTTTCCACCTGGTGTCATTTCAAATTCAAATGAAACCTGCGATTACACAGCACCTTCATGTCAGAGGGTTGTTACTGGGCAGAAAAGAGGACGATTTGACAAGCTTATTACGACTAACGTCATTCTCAGGGTCTTGCCACGCCACACCATTGTTGTAACTCCACACACATACATTTCTAGGTTCTATGTTGGTTTACTTGGACGAGAACTGCTATTGAATCTGCTGATCAGAGGACCTGTTCCATCAGAGCTTTATGAATGTCACAAAAATAGACAATATGTGGCCGATATATGTAACAACGGTTTTCTGATCTTGGAGGATGAAAAGGTTAATGAAGAGCTTATTAGTAAGTGTACAGAATTTATGCTAGTGGTTGAAATATTACTAACGAATGACATTTCACTGGTTTTAAAAGTTACCCAGAATATCATCAGTTGTCACTGGCTACAATAAAAGGATTTTGACCTGTGAATAATCGACCTTGTTTGAAACTCGGGTAGGTTTCACGTTTGTTCTCAAGATACACTTACCGAGCTGTTTCAAAGAGTCAACATTGCGAATATTGTGTATGTAAAATGTGAAAATACATCAGGTTTGAGTGTTTGATTTACAACTGAATTCCTGTGTGGAAAATGCATTAATACGTTATAATCTAATTTTGTACAAGCTGCTCATATTGAGTCTCAAGTTTGTTCTGAAGAGACACTGAGCCCATAGAAACAGTCACCAATGCCAATATTGTGTCTGTGAAATGTGAATGCTTGGTTTGAATGCTTGATGTGTAAATGGATTCCTGTGTGCAAAATACATTATTACCGTGTTACCTGATTTTGAAAAAGGGATACTGATTGGTTGTGTTGAGTTTTGCACCGCTTTCAATAATTCAATAATTCACAACAGAACGGTTGGGGGCATCAGAAGTAGACGTCATACATTGTGCCCAGGTGAGGAATCAAACCCCGGTCTTCGGAGTGACGAGCTAATGCGTTAACTAAAAAGCTATCCAATAGTGTTAAGGTGCTCATACTTTTAATCGCTGGTTCCTGTTTCTAGATAATTAAGTTTTGGGCATAAGTAGTTAGTGAGTGAGAGCTTATATTTCAGCAGGGTATCACATGTGATGAATTACGATTTATACATACTTAACAGTGAATTGTGTGATTAGGTTATTAAGTTATTGTGCCACATACCTATATTCTCCAGTATATTCACGCGGTGGCGTACACCAGAAATGAATCTCATGCTGAACGTTTCCAGAAAAGGCAATCGATCCCATCTAGAGATGACTGGTGAATCAGGGGGACATATTTGGGATGTAACGTTCTTCATCCGGGATGAAAAACTACAAACAACATTGGGTAAAACATTGTGTAAACACATGTGCTGGTTTCTTAGATAGTAGAAAAGATAATAAAGGATAGAAAAAAACACGTGCCACATCAGAATAAACCTTTCAGATGTAAAAGAAAATAAGGTCGTTCGGGACAACTCAGGAATGGTCAGCGAGTCCTAACTTGACACACAGAAGGGAGCAAGCTACAAAGACATATTTTATATCATTGGAAAGATCCCGAGAAGATGAATTCAAAAAGTTCAGCGTGTTCACGTGTTAATAAGCTCACAAACTGACTCTGAAATTTTTTTTCTGCATTCCTACATGTAAAGCATTCTTATGATAGATGTGAAACATTAGCATTAGCCGTCATATATACACACTACTATAGTCCTAGAAAAACTAAACTTTATTGGAAAATGCTAAATCATACAGAGTGCGACAGACAAAATATCAACAGAGATTTTAAAGAAATTTAACCATCCCATCAGGCAATAACTACTGAGAAAAAATGTGTTCTGTATTTTACTCAGATTTCGGTCTCCATAATATGAAACGATCGATCCATGTCAATTTACATGATTTTTTACAATATTGCGATACTTAGTAGACAGTCAGACGTATCAGTTACACGATTCTCTCAACCTGTTTTTCTTGTTCACTCTGATAGAGCACACGAAGTTCATCAATCCGGTTTCACTACCGTTTGTTACTCGATATATGAGGTAGACCAAATTAGTCTCTGTTTTTTTCTCTTGTCTAATGGACTAATCTTTAACGAAAATGCGATATTTTAACCGATCGTTTGGCGTATATCCATGCAGACAAATCATTTCAATTCATTTAAACTTTTTACCTTATCGGATCCAATTACTTGAGATATGAGACACATGATTCGTGTACACACTCGTGAAACAATCATAGTCGTATAATCGATTTCTTGTGGTTGTGGAAAAGGTTTTGTTGCCTTTAAACATTTACTCAACAGCCAGGTTTCCTACAGGAGGGTGGTTGTCTTTCAAGTTTCCTTTAGGAAATAGTCTGCTAAAATGATTGATTATGATGTTCTTGTGAGGCACAATCTGGATGAAGATGTAATCAGTGGAAATACGCCCTGAATGATCAGTTTAATGGTATATAAATGCAAAATGAATAGTTTGTTTTGTTAAAAATGCTTAAAGGTGCATGTTATTATTAAAAGCAAATGGATAGCATGGCGGTTCCCAGTAAATAGAGATTTTCTTATACATCTTGTAGAATATAAATGGACAGGTTCATGTTTTCGTTAGAATGTGTAAAATAAGTTGCTTTAACATATTTTCAGGACCTTTGCCTTTTGGTAAGATCTGAACATGTTCCATCATTGGAACCTTCTGACTGGTTGACTTTGCTTAGACAATACATAGTTTGTTGAAGCAGCTGGGAAAAATATATTAAAATGATGGTAACATTGGGTGAAATATGACGAAATGGTTCATTTAAGAAGTTTGGCGGATTTTTGTTTTCCTAAGATGATATGATGAAGCCTTTGACTCAAGCCGATGATAACAGCACATTATTTCTGCACATACATATGGCACAAAACAAGCATCGCTGGACGTGTTGTTGCTAACTGTTGTCTCCATAAAGACATCATAAAGATAAATATTGTCCTTTTAGAATACAATTTGTCCTGAGCATGTTGATGTTCATACCAGCAGTAACAAACACCATGTTTTTAACACGCAGATGTCAGTTGTCTGCTGTGTGAAGATGTCTTGCAATATTTACACCCAAATTTCACATCTGACCTTTCCCGTTATACTTTGCCGTGTCCGATGGTGATTTAAAGTTGACTATTTTAGATCTGGATTGGTTGCCCGGCTCCCCATTTGGTGCCAATTAGCTTCCTTCATTTTTTCTGCTAGAAATCAGTTTATTGGACAACTAACCATTGATGACAGACAGGCTGGCTTATATATAAGCTTGGAATGGGTGGAACTATATCTGCATCATCTGTACAGACAGTAATAGCGGGATAAGCCCTCAGTACTACACAGAAACAGGAACATGCCACTTTGTTATTTGAGGACAATAACCTGCCAGACAAAGCACATTTTCTACCACCTTGGTAAGATACATTACTTTTAGACGAATGTGGGCATTTAATCCATTGAGTCTTAGTTTTCAGACGCAAACATGAGCCTTTTCATATTGTCTGACACATTGTCGTTTGGGTGTGTGATCCGTACAGCCATTTGACTTTGAATACACTCAGTGATTTATAAAACGTGCTTATGATTTAGCTGAGATTGTTCTGAAAGGGTCTGGTTTTAGTACAGATGTGGGTCACTGAAAATAAATGCTGGCCACGTGTCTTATATGAACCTTTGTGAACTCATTTTAGCATCATGCTTTTGAATAAAATCAAATGAATATTGATCAACAGATCCTGACACACTAAGACAGATAATGCTTTGACTTATGTTAATGCGTGATACAAAGCACCGACCATTACAAGATTGACTTGGCGTTGTCTGAAGCGTGGCGCATTTCACAGAGTGAATAGGGATGTCTAGATGACAGGAAACGTCCACAACAATTCGAAGTCATCTCTCCGATTGCACCAAGAAGATCAATTATTTAGTGAAGGATCTTATTGTTGATGTGAATCAGACCGTTTTAAGATGATCACGAAATTACATTTAAGAAAAGGTATTAAGATTAGTACAGAACTTATATAAGACCAAGCAACACACCACCCAGGACAATCATACGGGTACAGTAATGTTTGATGAGTCCATATTTCGATTGCTTCCTTGATGTTGTCTTCTCATCGTAGATTTGATTTAGAATATTAAAATAGTCAAACCTTCTTTTTGCATTCACCACTGACAAGGACATGAAAGACTCACCATGAACTGCCGCGCAAAAGAAACAATTCCCCAATGTTTTATGGTGTCCTAAAACCCATAAAACGTTATTTGGTGATGTCGTATTTGCTACCGGTGTCACATATGTGTCATCAAAAATAGAAAATTAAAATTTTGATACCTTTCGTATTTCATTAGTACAACCTAACTTTCAAGTACATACATTCTGTGCTGTAATTATATTCATTTGGAATACTGTAAAGAACACAACCCTCCTGCTGAAGACAAACTGTGGAAAGCAAGGCAATACCTCACAATATTAGAGAAACCAGAGATGATAAGTGAATTTAGAATAAATGTGACCAATTACGAGAACAGTGAAGAAATGTCGTACAAGACGACACTTGACGGCTGTACTATGTTATTTGTTGTTCTATTGTTGAAGAAAATACTAACAAGACGAAACATAAGAAGAAACAACCGTGATTCAGCATCGTACAGAGGATAACCAGATAAACCTAGTTTTCAATGTTACGTACCTGCAAACAATTTCACAACCGTCTCATTGGGCGTGTATGCAGTGAGTGGGTATGAACAATATCATGGCGGAGATGAGCTTCACACATTGTATTAATTTGGGGAATCGAATCCGGGCCTTAAGCGTGTCGAGCGGACGCTATAAGAAGTAGACCATCCCACAGTCCCGGGCGTGTATTCCATTGCTTGCCTCGTGAACATTGCAGGGATGGAAAACCTATGCTTTTTGGTTATCAGGCAATAGTTAAACATGGGGAGCAAAAGAGGCACTAAGAATAGTGCCAAATGAGTACTAACGAACAATGTAATGACCCAACGCGCCTCCTCTATTGCCCGTGTTTTAAATTGTATATATGCCAGAATGTGTACATGTAAATAGGACCTGTGAAGATCCTGGTAAGAACTTTTCGTCATTAACCCATGCTGTAAGAGGCGACTAACAGGATCGGGTGGACAGGCTTTGTACACTTTGGTTGACACATGTCATCGTGTCCCAACTGCGTGGATCGATGCGCATGATGTTGATCTCCGGATTGTCTGGTCCAGGCTCGATTATTTGCAGACTGTCGTAGTTGGACTATTGTGAGGAGTAAAACTAAACTCACTCACATGAGACGCATGTGTGAGGGTTTCGAGTCTGAAATATAGCTGATGCGATGTCAAATTCTAACTCACTCACCCACGAATATTTTCGATTTTAGTAAGCCTTACTTTAAATGTAGTATCCACAATTAACACATGTGATCACCCGATAAAGAGCCAATTGAGAACACATCGTCTTCCAAGTCAATCAATTTGCCAAACGAACACAAATGCCATCATGAAAACATTAACGTTTTAGCGACATGGTTCCATAGTGAAGGAGATTAACAGTACGGATATCCATGGGAACACGACAAAATGTTTTTAATGATGATCTTCAACGGTCGTTCATCAAAACATTCAACCTCAATATGGTCAGCCTGAGAAACTATTTACTTTCGTCGTTATTTCAATGTGGATCACACGGTGATGGCGGTTCAAAGCGCATCCTTGGTTGTAGTCTCGGTGTATGTTGAAAGTGCTGATATTGCTGAGGACCTAATGGACACAGAAATGTCACCCCAGCTGAATAGACGAAACCTTGACAAGAAGGTTACCATGACGTAACTTGAGTTATTCACGTTCAAACGTTGACGTGAAAGTGAGTGTTATGAATTTATAAATCATACTTGGTAAAAACGACACAACCCTTTCCAAATCCGTAAAAATCTCGTCTTGCAATTGTGGCTATAACATGAGAATGTGTTTATTTGACGCTACGTCCACCATAGGGCTCGGACGGGTAACCCAGATACCCAGGACGGGTCGTTAATGAGTTGGACCTGGGTACCCGTCTCAATAGCCGGACCCGTTATGAAATGTGTGTCATAGATTAAACAATGTAACATGTTATTGATATTCATATTCATACGGTATTCTTTCATGATTATACGGTCGTATTGTGTTTGAAGATTAAAACAGTATCTACCGTAATCTGTTTTGAATATTATACATGATTAAGATATTGAAAAAGATCGAAATTTTAGCCTCCTAGCTAAAGAATATGTTGCCATTTCATACAAAATTGATGTAAGGAATTAACATGTGGGGTATCCGGGTGGATACAACATTCATACAACATTTATTCGGCTAATTACATAGGTTATAGTTATGGCATAGTTCCAGTACAGACATATAACTTATACAGGTGTTCTTAAATTTTGATAGCTCCGACATGTAAAAAGGTAATGCTCGTTATGACCACAAGAACATATGTCGGTTATATCTGTTAACTTCAGGCGACAGTGGGTGATTTGATATAATCCGGTACAGTTAGAGAATACCAGATACCTGGTGTCACGTCACCCTAACCCTAACCCTAAACCTTACCCTAAAACTAAAGCAAACCCTAACGCTTACCCTTACCCTTACCCTTAACTAACCAAACCTAAACTCGTTTGCTTTCAAAGACGACAGAAGGTGTCCGGTATTCTGTAATCTTGTCCTAAATCAGGCTTAATCTAGTCCTAAATCTAGTTTAATCAAAGTAACCAAGAATCCGTTGGGTTTATCATGGTTTTATGTTGATCCAGTGAAATAGCGTTAACAGCTGCACTGGGCAATATATTACACAACATAATTGCGGGACATGTTTGGAAGATACCGGTAATAGGAGACCTGGGTAGAAAATAAGGACCCGTCCCAGCCCTAATCCAGCAGTATTGCAGCTGCAGGACGCTGTATCTAAACAGTGATTGACTCAGATCAGAGATGCAATGACAGAGCATGTGTTGATGAATTACTATCAAATACTAATGATACCAAGTGTTAGCGATAAGGTTAACAACGATGGTGCTCCGACGGCGTCATATACTCTAAGTCTACCCATCTCCTCACCCGATGTCAATGTCACGAAGCATATGATGAGATCACGGAAGTATACCCATGTTTTACTGTCATGTTAACACTTGACAAGTATGAGCCAGCACAGTGAACGCGTTTGCAACAAGCAGGCGGGGCAAGTAATCTGGACGAATACACTTGGTTGCTACTGGTACCATGGCGATTTATGCATGTGCAATACATGCTGGCCGTGGTGTGAAATCAATGCCGCTACTGTTTAACACGTGTCTCGTAGTGAAATTTAGTTTTCAAAACATGATCACGACACGAGGAAATTGAACCTTTCAATATTTAGACCACAACCCCTGTTTCCTTCTTGTTTCATATGGAATGTTCTGGAGGGCGTTCCCAGATGTGCAAATTGGGGTTATTTGTCAGGTCGTGGCTCGCCTAATACTTGTCAAGCGGTAAGTTCTTGCCAAACAGAGTAGTAACGTGTTTAAACTGTTCCATCTGTGTGGGAGACAGATAATTCTCCCAGTCTTTCAGGAAACGAAATTGCCATTTTTTAAATTTCTGTTCATTTTAAAACAGTGTAATGGATTTAGTACCAGCTGTGGACGATAAACACCTCTAGGTCCACAACCTCGACGCAACGAAATATACTTACACAATTACAGTGTAGAATAGCCCAACACGACGCATTTCTAAATGATAAGATTCTCCTGAACAAATACCTCAGGGGAGATTGAATCAGATTACATATCCAAATAACAGAGCATTACAAATGCTGCAGATAAATGCTTGTCCTGTGAAACGAGTGTTACTTAGTCCGGCCATTAGACCCCCTGGCACCTGTAAGGCAGAAAACACCCCAGTTGTCAGAGACAGTGTTATCGTGGACTTTAAAACAGTTTGAAGCTCCCTATTTACCATCCCAAGGGCATAGTAACCATATGCAATGAGAACATGCTCACGATAAGGGAAATACTGTCACGGATCTGGAAGAAGAATCGTTTGACAGAACATATAAATATCGCATTTAAGGCCAGAAATACTGCGTTATTCCTATCCAAACATGTACAAAACCTGGAACATTAAAAAACTATGTATAAAACAATTTTGTATGCTATGTTGCTTGTTATTTCTGAGATGTACATTAATCATATCAAACATAGCTACAATACATTCCTTCCCGATCCTTGATGCTCAGAACCCCCACTAAAATCACTGGGGAGGTTGAAGTACATTTAATTTTCCAAATAATATTTTTGAAAATACAACTCACAACAACAAATCCCAGTTTCAATCCACAATCAAAGCTGTTGTATTTATAGGTTGACACAGTAAACGTCTGACATCGACATCACCTTGTCTTGTCTTTTTTTCATATTGACAGGCTATGAAATAAGCGAAATACTGTTACACAGCTCACTCAATCATCCTCTCACTCACTCACTCACTCACTCACTCACTCACTCAATCATTCACTCATTCACTCAAACACTCACTCAATCACTCACTCAGTCGTAGTCTTATCAAAAACATTATATAAGCCTCTCTGGCTAAAAAGATGTTTACAATTCACTGCAACCTTGACCGATTTCAATATTCAGTAAACTAACTACAGATTAAATATACTTGAAACACCAGATAATGAACATGTGTAGTCATCACAAAATATCACCAGATAAAACTGTGTTGTGTTTTTCGAAACAATCCTCAACTAACATGTTGATTTATACAATACGCCTGATGTGACATATGGAATTCTATTATTTCCTACTTGTTTGATGTCCAGTGGGTGTGCATTGTACATATGCTCTCCTTTATTCCGTTTAACCTACCATTACGATGCATCCGCAAGACGGATGTCTCGTGACGGGGGTATTTGATCATAAGAGTAAAAATGAACAATATTTTCTTTGGTAAAAAATCAACTTTTCAAAACAATTTAATGTGTCTTTTATTTCAGCTTAGCTTTGTTTCGTAAATAATAGCACTATTTGTTGCTTTTGTAAATATACTTGATTGCGCTTCAATCAAGTTTGTGAAAACACCAAAATAACCCAGTGCCTTCAGGCAATACGCATTACGGCAAACAATGTCAATTAAAAATCTGCAAAGGAAAAATAATTAAAGGGGAGATTTTGTGTTGAAACCGTGATTATTGTTCAAGGTAATATTGTGTTACGAATATAACACTGAGAGAAAATGATCTGATCAAGTGCCAAAGACAATGGGTGATTGGCGATGTCTAAAAATGCATATACTTCGATATAGCTGTAGCCACTGTCTGGGGTGTGCTGTCACATGACTTCCATGTTCCGTATTTAGAAGTGGCTGCCATCTGTTTGACAATATGACAATTACTAAAATCTTTTAGTCTATTGAGATATATTTATATTTATATATTTAGTTAATTACCCAACAAGGATAAGAAACTCTGAGTAAAGGTGCTCAATTCTTTTGACTAGAGGGAGTATACAAACTGCTAGTTACTCCTCCAAAAATGCAATTACTCACATATAAACGGAGATGGGAGTAAATACCCAATTGCTTGAAAAGAGTATCTGTAGCTCTGTACAGTTGATTGGCCATTGACAAGAAACTATTCACCCTCTCACTAGTCTGTTCCAGGTTCTTCCCCTGTGACGTGTATTTGTAACAGTTTTTTGGGTTTGTTAATTTCCTCTCAGTATGTCTGGTATGTCGAAAAAGGTCCCAATGGAAATAAGATAATCTACACAGAACAAAGTACTGCCGATCATAGTCATCACAAGCTGGCTTAAGGGTAGGGCTCCCCATGGTGATGTCCTCGTCTTTGGTTGTTTGTGCTATTTCAGTTCACTCAAGACAGAGACCGTAGAATACAGTCCAGCTTCGGTCATTGTGTGGGAGGAGACAGGAGTACTTTCTTAATGATGTAACTGGTCTGTTGTTGAACGGAAATAGAAAAGAAGATAAGAGACTTTTACCCTTCGCCTCTTCCCACAAATGTAGAATGTACAGCAGGAATACAACAGTACTTTCTTAATGATGTAACTATAGTCTGTTGTTGAACGGACATGGAAAGGATGGGAAGAAATGGTGACCTTTCGCCTCGTATGCTCGTGTACGTGCGTGTGTGTGTTTATTTACACATACAATGTTCAGTCAGAAGGAGACCGAGTGTGATTTTGTTCTGATTCATGAATAAAACATTAAAGGAGTTCCCTGTATAAAATACTGTACTATTTGTTAACTGGGCTGAGGTTTCTTATCATTTCTTATATAGACTAAACTAAAAAAGAAACAACTATGGATTATTTATGTCATATTTATGTCATATTTTTTAAAAGGACGATTTCACGATGAAACTAACAAATGTAGTTTCATGACCACAAAAGCTGATTTTGACATGACCTTTGAACAGAATGAAACGTCGTAAATGTGATTTAAATATATTATTTGAGGATCAGGGTATGATTGGCACTTTAGAAGATGCTATTTGATGAACATAGAGAATTTTCTGGATTTCATCTTCTTTTTATTCTTTGATAATACAATACAACGGTTTCGATTTTTAAGACTGCAAAGAATACATGAAGATCATTCCTAATTATGAACTACATTCTACGTCATAACTACTTTACTGCAAGTGCATTTTAATATCTTACATCATTACCAGGATCAAAATAGGATCCGTTTCATTTTTGATAAACACTTGACATGTCTGAGGTACATCCTGGCTTCTTTGATCTGCACTTCTTCCGCAGTATGGTTTTAGAACACAGGAGATCGTAAAGTTTAAGAGTTCCAGAACATGTTTTTTCAAGGGATTGACTAGTGCATGTGGTTTAAACAGATTTGTTTGAAACATGCCTCGTTTGCTGATTTGTGGGTGGACTGTCAACCATCTTATCGGCGACAACAACACCTATACAGGAAACCTGCTGATGTTCAGTCTCTTGGCTGATCAGCTGTAATGAGGGGGCGAATATCGATAAGTGAATTTAATTTTTAAAGACCAGTTTAGAATCCCTGTCGGCATTTCCATACTAAATCGACGCTTGCAGAGAATAAGGACGCACAAAACTCACCAGAGCCTGACCGATACCTTTGTGTACGGATGAGAGTGTATATGTGAGTGAGTGAGTGAGTGAGAGAGAGTGTGAATGAGAGAGTAAGTTGGTGGGTGAGAGGATGAATGAGTGCGGTATTGAATTCGTGAATAACTGAGTCGTATTCCTCACGCCATGAAAAGGTATGTAATAGTTACACGAGGATGGCGGTTTGCGATATGTGCAATGTGCATGTTCTCTTACAGCAAGAATTGAGTTGTGTAAGGTTCTTCAGGTAATGTTGAGTACTGTTTTCTCATGTGTCCCTGGAAAAATGCAAGGAAAACGTGTGTAGGTAAATGAGTTACATTCTCACTCTTGGAAAAGTCATATATCATTTACATCGTGGCATGTCAGCATGTTGTATGTGAATTCCAGGCTAAAAGAATAACATCCTCGCGTACGTAGGGGTGGCAACTCTGTCCTGACAGGTGGAACCGTTAACTAATCATGTATTTATTTTGTCAAGAAATCAGGAAAGTCATTGAAACTCTCACCGGACTGTGTCCCACGTTGTTATAACTTTTCCAAGATAGCAAAACTTCCTCTGAGTGAGTGAGTTAGTATTTAACGTCACACCTTCCTCTGACGTTGATGATTAAATGAATCTTTATTTACTTTCTTATGATAACTGTGGATATACAGCTTATATTTCTTATGTTCGTAATCTTCTATTTTCACATGGTTTGGCTTATGTTTGGTTGTCTCGAGGTGTTGGTGATATTTCATTTTCTTGAAATGTTTAAGAATGTTGCAGGTGATATGTATTTACAGTTATGGAATGGTATTATACAAGAAAGTTCTCGATATAATGTATATAAAAGCCTACTAGAACAAGAAACGTATCTCATTCTATGAACAAGTAAACAACAACGGCATATAATGATCAGACTTGTGTGTGGAATTACACATTTAAAAGTTAAACAGAGAGAGCGGCTGGGAATGAATTAAGTCGGCGATTATGACAATTCTGTAACAATTGAAATGAAGATGAACGTCATTTTATCTTTGTATGGAAATACTGCAGGAATTTAAGACAGGGATGTTTACCATGTATGTATCACCACAATACTAACATTCACAAATGTAGATAGCTAATGAGTGATTAATGAAGATATGTGTTTCACAGCTTAATCTTAGGAGAACAACATGTTTGAAATCTGTAGGATTTATAGGACACCCATGTACAATGTTCGAAGTAAACGCACAATCTGTGTATGGGCCACTGGAGTTCACACAAATAAACAACTTGACTTGACTTGACTACATGCAGGTGTAAGCGAGTCATCGGATTAGCAGTCAGACCGTGTAGTCAATGGGGCATTAAACATTACTCTCAGACCGAAGCATTTACCATAGCTGAACTGGTTAATCATGAAGTATCTGATGGGAATCAATTAGCGGTTGATACTTGTGAATGACTCGATTCTGTGACAAACACACATTCAATGTAAGTGGGGCTATTTTAAGCCTGTCGGATGAACTTTGGTTGTAGAGAGATAGGGGTTCATTAGTAGGTTCATTAAGTTGGGTCCATTAGCCTTTAATTGTGATACATAACCCAGGTCAGAGATATGCTCACATTCCAAATAATAATCTTATCAAACATAAGACTCATTATAATCATAAGAGTCCACTGTACGAATCCAATCATATCAGAAGTAATGTTTATGAATGCCATCATTCCAGGTGTTTTCGAAAATGTGCTCGAATTCTGCAATACTGATGGCGTTACAAATACGTGCAGAGGCAGGTCAACTGTTTGCTTGATACTGTAACAAAAAACGAATGCATGTCACGTGTTTCGTCGCTCATGGTGATGGTGTAACCCTGATGAAACAACATTTGCGCAATAGTCACATGATATGCATGGTTCCTTTTATGACTATTTATATCCCTGTTATTGTATCGATGGGCAGACTGGTGCTCATCATTCGGGATAGAATCGGTCTCCAGCATCCCATCCTTCTACGAGGCTGCTAACGGGATCGAGTGGTTTGGCTCGCTAACTTCAAGTCGGATAGCGTGTCATCCCGATCTTGCTGACCGATGTTCGTGAAGTCAGTCACTGGATTGTCTGCTCCAGTCCTGAATATTTACACATGCTGGAACATGCCAAAAGCCCGAATTGGTAATCTCATCATTTGGTTACTTATGTAAAGCTGTTCTACCTTTGACATGATGCATACTTTATCACCTTTTGTAAGTTTGGATAGAACGTGAGGAGCATAACAGAGGGAAAACGTTTTTGTGTATTTGTCTTATATGTTACTTTAAATTCTCGTCGAAAGGGCAGAAACAGTAACATCTTAAAAGCTTTGAGAGAATTGTTTGGCAGAAGGTGAAATTGAAAGTTGTAGTCATCAAGCTAAACGTACAGTACTGAGGTCTTCACTGTGAATCTTCGTGCATAGACTTGAATACATAAAGAAAGGTATAGTTTCACTTCTCTTGGGCTTATAGCTGATGCTCTTGTTCCAATGGTAACATTCGTATGAGTAAAGGACCAGGGCCTCCCTTCGCAAAGCACTAAGGTGATCGTAAGTCACTAGGGTAAACCCGTCGCAATGTTAAAGAATGGGAGTTAAAGTTAATCTTAGTAAAGGCTGCTTTGTGGAAGGAACCCCAGATCAACACGAATGGAAACACAATTGGAGTAAAAACATGTGCTGAAGGGAGTATTGACTTTCTTGTAAACAGATTCCAGTTGGTGTAAAGAGCAATCTTAAGAAAGTCAAGACTTGGGATTCTTCTGCACTGAAGTTGTTTCTGTGGACACCAGTGCCAGGTATGGAATCGAAATGTATCTGAACGCCCTGTACACTTATTGTGTTGCATCGATCCATTCGTTCATATTTTAAATTTCTCTTCATTTTGGCCATACTAGCTTTCAGTTTGGTATTTTTAGGACTGAATGCCTGGGTTGGGTGGTGATTTGACGTGTCATCATCATACCACGGTTTACATTGCCTCTCGATGATGTGGAGAAGAAAGTCCGATGTCAGGTCTGTCGTAGTGCAGCACTTTGGCGGAATCTAACCTAAACTAATCTTCGAAAACAACAACAACCTTTTAGGAAATCTGCAGACATAACGGAAGAGTGAGTGTTTGTTACGCCGCTTTTAGTAATATTACAGCAATATCAAGGCGGGGGGACACCAGAAATAGGCTTCACATGTTGTACACATGTGGGGAATCGAACCCGGGCCCTCGGCACGATGGACGAACGCTCTAACCACCAGGTAGGAGAAGACGAAGAAGAAGAAGAAGAAAGAGACAGCACAAAAGCACGTATTAAATACGGTCTCTTAGAACAAGAAGTGCCTTGAATCATGATATATACAATGGGGCGTAGATTTACTTTTTAAAAATATTTCATTCCACCAACAAACACATCCATAAAAGAGCTTTGCCAAATTGAAGCTGGATCTTGTTCATACACAATGCCATTACTAGTGGAAGATGGTGACGTCTTGCTAAGAAAGGTCAGAAGATGGTGACCATTGTTAATTGTATATCGTTCAAGAAGAAACAACTGTCAGAGTCAGTAGTATGTATCCAGCACACAAGACATGGTACCTCATTGCGCTTCAACTTAATAACCATTAAAGTCTCGCGGGTGGATGCAGGTGGATGGACATCGGTAAATAAGTGAAACAGAGCAACGCGATGTGGAACCACATTTTACCTAAAATGACATCAATCATCCTCATCCCCAAACCACCTCCAAAACAGCAATTCCAACTGACAAATAAGTTCATGAAGGAAACCAATCTCGTCTTGTAAATACTGCCACGTAATCAATGCAAAACGAGAAAACAATCTTGACGAAAAATGTCCGAGTGGAATATACAAGTCTGCATGTTTCATGCGCCAGTTTACAAATCATGTATCTCATTACTCGTTACAAACGAAAAAAACGGAATTCAGCAAATGATTTATGTGCATGGACAGATAAACCTGATCTGGAAAAAATCACAATTCTCTGATGTACTAATCCATTAGACAAGAGAAAAAGCAGAGACCAGTTTGGTCCACCTCGTAATTTAAGTCAGGAGCAGCAGTACATATTTCACCTTGTGTTGGAAACAATGGTGAAACCGGATTGATCCACAGTGTGGACTCCACTTAGGTTAGTAAAATCGATTTGTCGTTTGTTTGTTTTTGATATTGTGTTATTGTATTAAAACTGCAATATGACAAGTTTAACATGGAATCGATCGGTTGAGGGAGACGCGAGTCTGAGAAAAGATACAGGAAACTATTTTGCTCTGGTTTGTTCCGTGATGGAAATGTTTAATTTCTTGAATTTCTGTTGTCATGGAAATGATCTGTGTTCCAGGATATGATGTAGTTCTGGCAATAAAGCAGTTCCTGTTTATTTATTTTAACACCACACTCAACAATATTATAAATTTATCTACGTGGCGGTGATCTGTACATATCGAGTCTGGACAATCCAGTGATCATCGCCATGGGCATTGACTTACACAAGTGGGATACAAAAACATGTGTCAACCAAGTCAGTGAGCCTGACCATCCAATACTTTTAATCTCCTTTTATAACAAGAATGGGGTTGTGAAAACGAATTCTAGCATTATCTTCACAGGGCCATTCTAGTTACGTTAGTGATTCCAGTATGAGAGTAACTTAAGTGTGAGATTCAGACGAGTTGTTAGTATCTCAGTCACGGGTATCTCAGTCGCCTAGGCGATCTTTGATGTGGGTAGTTTTGTTTCCTGGGTACGTCATAAACCTATGGACCTTTGTCCGAATCCTGGTTCATTACGATCATATTTCGAGGTGTTTCAAGAACCGTACAAAAGCGTATAGGTTTAACCATAGTGGTAAACATATGCAGCCTACGCCACATCGGTCTTAAGCATTAAGGTAAACCGCCGAGAGATAGTAGGAATAATGTAACAAAATCCAGTTTGTTAAAGAAACAGCAAAAAGATCAATGTCATTCACATATTCCCTCTGGTGATGAACAGTTTGGGGTGGGGAGTCCTTCGAACACTTCAGAAACATCTGATGGTGGTTTGAAAAAAAGTTTCAGACTCCATCCATAAAAATATAACCCTCTGAGGTAACTAAAGAGGATTTGGTAGTCATGCTGGCTGACGTGGTTGGACATGCTATTTTATCCTATGCCCTTGCCGTTGACCACTGAATTGTTTTGTCCAGGGTCAATATTTACAGCATACTACCTATAGTGGTTGTTCTCATCATATGAAATGACTTCGTCTTTGGGAGAGTGACCCACTGCATTTAAACTCTTATAATAACAGTGTGCACGTTGCTGGCCATGACCTGCACTGAAACCTTTGATAAATCACAATGACTGATTTTCTGCCACTATCTGATAGAACAAGTTTAATGGTGCAATTTAACTGCCCACAACAGCATTCTCTATGACACTATGTGCTTTGAGGTGCCCGCGAGTCTAGCGACCAGACACAGTTACACGCAGCTCAGAGGACAATCATTTATCTGGGACATTCTCAATGCTGTAAAATATTATTTAGAAAGTTAAATGTTCTTCAACCTCCCCAGAGATTTTAGTGGGGCGTCTGAGCATCGAGGATCGGGAATGAATGTATAGATTTGAAACATAGTGTTTTTATGTTGTAGGTGTTGTACAAGTATTAATAGGAATAATACATTATTTCAGCCATTTTGACTTGTACGAGGAGAGAATAGTTAAGGGTGCACGATAATATCTTTGCTTACTTGCATGGAATTCAACAATCATCACTGACTTGTACACACTTGTGGCTTTTCCTTATTTGTTTCAGCTTTAAAACTGGAATTAGTAACTCTTCAGCTTGTTGGAAGTGCCGACTAATGGCATTGGATGGTTAGACATGATGGCTTAGTTGACGAAAGTCCTCGTTTCCCAATTGCGCAGATCAATGCCCATGATGTCTAGGTCGGAAAAAGCTAATATTTTGACTCGAATTAGGTGAGAATCGTTTACGGTAAGCAGAGCAATCTTCACTCCTGGAAATAAAACTATTCTCACTGTTCCTTGACATGTTTTGTGCCCCATGAATCTAGTGTAAGAGGTAACCAAAGAGATCAAGCAGTCACGCTCTCTGACTCAGTTGACACGTGTCATGGTATCCACGTTGTGAGGACCTATGCTCATGCTGTTGATTAATGAAATGTCTTGTCCAAGCTCAATATTACGCCCCATGAGCACATGCATGTAACACAGCTGAGAGTGGCGTTACATAATAAGCCAACGAACAATGATTGTCGCCTCGATTATTCACATTTAGCTGTAACTGTGCTGAACTTGAAATTCCCTGTAAACCTCTTGTCAAACTTTTTCTCAGGAAGACTGACACTTTCGTGTTCACCATAAGGTGAACCAAAGGATATGCCTTTTTGTTTTCATCAAAAATTGAGCTGAAAGCAGCAGAACATCGATAAAAATATCAGGTCAAACACATTCTGCAGCTCTCAAGAGGATATGCTGAACCCTTTGTCTGCTGCGTAGACTCATTTTGCATCATTCATTTTGACATTTATGACATACGTCTTGGCAAATATTCATTTGAGACGCTAAGGAATAAATACTATGCTAATTAAGTAAAAGTCTGTTTTGAAACGATCAATGGGCATCAGTATAAGATCAATTATTTCATCCAAATTAAAATACCCACTATTCTTGAATGCTTCTCAAGTTGACGCTGTTAAGATTAAGTGTTTCAAGGTTTTGTTGTTGAAGATCATCGTTAAAAGCATTTTCTTGTGTTCCAACGGATGTCCATGCTGTTAATCTCCTTCACTGTGGAACTATGTCATCGTTAATGTTTTCATTGTGATATTTTGGTAGCTTGGCAAATTGACTGACTTGAAGTCAATTCTCTGTTTATGAACTGCTCGCTCTTGTTAACATGTTCTGGAAACTACAGTTTACAGTTGAAGCAAGTGAGTGAGTGGGTTAAAATATTCACAGTTAAAGTAAGGGTTACTTTAAGTGAAAATGAGTGTGTTAAAAGTTTACGTCGCAGCAACTTTCTTTCAGTAAGGAAGGATGACAATATATGGCTGAAGTGAGAGCAGTGTTTCGGCGATACCGACCCGTGAAGGTCCCGGGGTAGAATAGGCCTTCAGAAACCCATGCTTGCCATAATAGGTGACTATGCTTGTCGTAAGACGCTACAAACGGGATCGGGTGGTCAGGCTCGCTGACTTGGTTGACACTCGTCATCGGCTCCCATTTGAGTAGATCGATGCTCATGTTGTTGATCACTGGATTGTCTGGTCCAGACTATTATTTACAGACCACCGCCATATAGCTGGAATATTACTGAGTGCGGCGTAAAACTAAACTCACTCACTCACTTACTCACTCTAACTCCGTTATCAAGTAAGTGATGAACAGTTCGAGGATAGAAAAGCATTATATACAAGATAGGGGAGATGTTTGTACAGTACAATACTGTTGACAAGTATTCGATGAGCCAGTGCAGTGAACGCGTTTGTGAAAAGCAGGCGGGGCAAGTAATCTGGACAAATACACTTGGTTGCTACAGGTACATTGGCGATTAAGCCAGATCTCATGCTGACCGTGGCGTGAAATCAATGCCGCTACGTGTCTCGTAGAGCAATTTAGTTCAGTAAAACACAACCACGACACGATTCGCACGAGGAAATTGAACTTTTCAATATTTAGACGACAGCCTGTTTCCCTCTTGTTTCAAATGGAATAATCTGGAGGGCGTTCCCATATATGCAAATTGGGAGGTCATTTGTCAGATCGTAGCTCATCTAATAGTGAGTGAGTTAAAATTTTAAACTGGCATTATTTCAGGCATATAGACTAGGAGAATTGTAAAATAAGGATTTACACCTTCCGCTCGACCGCTGGTGATGGTAGGAAGATCTAGCCGAAATTTAAAATAACTAAGAAATTAAGAAGCCAGTAGCAATAATAACACATATCCTTTATAGATAGAAGCCTTAACAAGTGAAGCCCGCAGTATAAAGAAATGAATAGTGAGGTTTGTAGAATGCAAATGGAGCGATTAACTAATTAAGAGGATCTTTGGAGAGTTGTTACTATGCCGGAGCTATGTCAGTACCTTGGTCACGGTTGATTGACTTATAATGAAAATAAAATTGATAATAAAAGGGCAACCTGAACGAAACAATCGACATAGAAAACCCCCGTCTAAACCACCACAACATTCCTGCACTGGGGTAATGTTGTTTAGCTTTGCATAAGCTTGGTGTTAATCTTAACCCCCTGAAACGTAATTTAGCGATTATCTTAAAACGGTCTGATGCACATTCAAATAAGATTCCCGGCATTATATAAATGATCTCCAAGCGGTAAATTGTGAACATGATTTGAAATTGTTCTGCCATCTCAAGCTTTGCTATTACCTTCCTGAAATGTAACATGTTCAGAAAAAGCGAGGCCAATCTTGTAATGCCTCGTTGCTTTGTATCAAAGCCGTATGTGTCAGTGTTTCAGGGCGTGTTGATCAATATTCATTTGATTTGACTGAAAGGCATGATGCTCAGATGATTGCACAACGGCTCATAGAACACACAAGGTCAGCATTACTTTCATTTATTGGCTCATTGAACCAAAACATGGTTTGATACAGAGACACTGCTTTCACTGCGTATCAGACCCAAAGGACAAGGTATGATAAGGGCGGTTTTCGGCCCATTAACAGACTTGGCTGAAAACATGTTATTTGTTTAGAAACAATTTAGCTTTGCATAAAAGATGCTGTATTTTATATGATCTGAGGTGTAATTTCACTACAGAGGGGTCCAAAATGGGTTTTATCAGTTCCCTTGAAAATAACGAGAAGTCTGAAATATCAGTGTGCTATAATGACTTATTTACAACTGTCATTTTATTTACATACAAATTACATCAGTTTCACAACAGGTCGTCAGACTGAAAAACATGGCAATATCAATCACAATGTTTTAACCTGAAGGGGCCCAATTAGGGTTGCAAAACATTGTTAATTCAATTACTTGCCAATTGTGTCCCCAAAACTCACTCATTATTCAGAACATTCTTTGAAAAAGTAATCAGTGGGTCAATTTTACAACATGTAGGCATGATAACCAGTCATGTTGTACTAAAAATCACAGGGGCCTGTTTTGGGTAAAACTACATTTTGGGCACAGCTTCATTTTAACTAGTAAGTGTTACAAGTCAGTATTTACAAACAGTTTTAGCAAATATACAGTTAACATCTCAATCATCATACGTAATTACAATAACCAATCATGTTGCACTAAAAATCACAGGTCTTGACATCGAAGAGGCCCATTTGGGGTGAAATTACATTGTCGGCACAGGTTCATATTAACACCATGCAAGTGTTGAAGTCAATATCCAAACAACTTCACAGAGTAATTATTCACAACTTATCCACTTTAAAGATATAAAACATCTACTATTACTCTTCATTCACAGTCATCAATCTTAGTTTCTGTTTCACTGCCAAGAAATGAAGCATTCAAGAGTGTATAAACCTAAAGTAGATCAAAATATATAAAATATGAATTTTAATATATTGGGAACAAAGGCAACGAGACTGACTTGAAAAGCTGAATGGTCTTTAGGCTTAAGAAAAGATTTACATGATGTTAATTAAAGCTTGTTTCGACAGTGTTGTGACAAAACTTACCAAACTTAAGAAGCAAATTACAATATTTGGATTTGATGTGAAACAGTTAAGTTAAACATTGTAGACTTGACAAGCAAAGTTTGTGAAAAAGGAAAGAAAAATTATAATGGATTTGAACCGGCATGTCTGACAACCATTAGACTACATATTCCTCTGCCTTACATTGTGAATTTAAGCTTATACATTACACTTTACAACAATGTATGACTTGACGTCTGCTTGTGTTCATCATCTGCTAGACCTTGATACAATGTTCTTATTCTAGCTGAAAAAAAATCCTTTTCATACAGTTAAGTGTAATCATTTTGGTTAAATGAAATCTAATATGTCATTGGAAACATCAAGGTACATAAGTTCTTGGAATATGTATATGTTTAGTCTGTTTATACATGGCGATCTTGTTGAATGGCAGTGTTATTTCGACAGTGACTGGTGACTCAAAGGTGTTTGATAAACAGATGATAGAACAACTATGATCAAATTCTGACATAATAACAAAGATGCTCACTTTTACAGAGATGCTTCATCATATTTTGAAAATCTTCAGACATCTTCTTACTTTTCTAGCAGAAACCAACAACCAAACACCAATGTTTATCTCACATAAATCAGCCTTGCGAGAGTGCCTTATGATACTGAAAAATTTAAATAAGATGTTTGATACGTGTATTTTAGAGCACAAAACCATTCAAAATATAATGTATGATGGCATTGATGTCTAAATGTGATGGATAGTTTTTAAAGATGCTAGTTTATGGCAATGTTTATTTTTTGAGATGTTGTATGGGACAATTTCATAAACCCCCCAAAATGCACTTTCTAAAACATTTTGATGTGAACAAAAGCGTGACCCAACACAATTTTTAGGTGTGCATTCTAATTTACTCTCTTCATATGTGGTGAAAAAATTGGGATGGGTCATGCTTTTGCTCCCACTTTTCTATCACTCTGAAAATCAGATAATGTAGGTTTATAGAAGATATTGCAAAATATGTTAACTTTGAGGTCTTCAAAGAGGAAAAATAACAACACTAAGAATATAAAAAGAGCAGTTAGAGGTAACTTCAACAATTAATTTAGCCCTTTTTATGCTAAAGTTATCATATTGTAAAATTTTGATAATCATGACATGTTGTGGGCCAATAAGTGCCTCTATCATACCTTGTCCTTTGCCAGGACAGCAACAGGACCCGTGATCATAAAACATTTCTCCTTAATCCAGATATGATTGTATAGCTTCGACAATATCATAAATGTTATATATATATACAACTTACTGCTCTCCATTCGACAATGTGTCCTTTAATATGAATGGCTGATGTTCCTGACTGCAACATAAGTTTAAAGCGCTGACTGAAAACCTCGACATTTTCTTCTTCCGTGCTTTGTCTGGCAGGTTACTGTCCTCAAATAACAAAGTGGCTTTGTTCCTGTTTCTGTGTAGTCCTAAGGGCTTATCCCGTTATTACTGTCTATACAGATGGAGCAGATATAGTTCCACTTTTTCCAAGTTTAGACTCGAATATTAGTCAGCCTGTCTGTAAGCACTGTTTTGTTGTCTGATCAACTAATTTCTAGCGGGAGACTGGAAGGAAGCGATACAGCCCCGAAAACCAAATCGAAAATAGTCACCTTTGAATCACAATCAGACGTGACAAGGTAGGCCCATCTGTAAAGGTCAGATCTGAGATTTAGGTGTAAATGCAAGACATTTTCCTACAGTAGGCAACTGACTTTTGCACGGTGAAACAGGGTGTTTGTTACTGCTGATATGACCATGGGCGTACGTATGGCTCTTTTTGAGTGGGAAATTTAGGTTTTTTTTATAGATAGCTCTTGGTAATTGGATGTCCAGCGATGCTTGTCTTTGTACCATATGTCTGCAAAGAAATAATGTCCTGGATTCATGAGTGAAATACCTCATCATGTTCAATATTTTATATTTTTTGCTCCTTTTAAAGTTACATTCTTTTCATCATTTGTGAACATTCCTAGGAACAGTGTGCATCAAAATGTATGGCTATAGTTATGAATGTTCGAGCAAAACATGCATGCACACATATGCGTATGTATATAATGCAATGTTCAGGAATCGGTGTAGAGGAATTCTATTGAAACAGTATATGGAAAGAAGATCAAAAGACATGAAAGCTTGCAACGTTACAGTTTGAATATGCAATACATTTTCGCAATATCTTACTAGTTCTTTATGAAGAATTAAAAAACAATTGTTTTGTCAATTTCTATTACATTTGTAAAGGAGACATTTTGTTATCATGATGACAACATTCAAAGGATCATCATGCTTACCTTTAAGGAACCAACATATGTTCTTCACTGAAGGTGATTTTTTGAAATTGTGAAATTTTCACTAAATGATTCTTAATAATTTGTTGTGCATAACTAAAGATAACTGGTTTAATTCCTTCATAGGCCATGAAATCGGTTCTAATTATATATTTTATCACAAATTCATCAAACTTATATATTTTACCATGTTCATTAATAAATTCATCCAAAAATGGTATACCCTTTTTATGCCTCTGTGCAACATATATATGGACTTATCATCAATGTTTATGAAATTCTTATACCAAATTGATTTGCTCATAATGTCTTGAATAGTTGTTTCTCTAGTGTCAAAACATTTCAGATATAAGCTTCAAAATAGCAAAATCAAACCTAAGGAAAAACAAAATAGAAAACCCATGGACCATTCTGACACATTTGTACGTTTTTGCAAACTGCATCAACAATTTTTCTATTGTCCAAGCAAGATGAATAAGTCAAAGAGTCAAATGCTTGAACATGGTAAATCTCAAAACAACGAAAACTCTTGAAAATGTCTTAGATCAACCTTTTTGACATATTTCTCACAAAGTTACAATCCACTTATGCCAAACACTGTATAAGAAACTATGTAATTATTGAGCACGATCGAGAAGTCGCTCAGATTCAAGATGCAAGTTTGAGTATGAAAGACGAGGACTATTTTTATTGATATACAACTTCTTATTCTGTATAGGCGACGTTTCGACATAGATTCTAATGTCGTCGTCAAGCAAGTGATGACATTCTAGAAGTTTCTTTTTTTCCGACATATATAGAATACAGAAGTTGCATATCTATAAAATACTCCTCATCCTACATTTACCGTCAACCTTCTAGATTTTACAATTTTACAATTCAATACTGCCAGTGAACTGTTCATTTGCGACAACACTTTTTTTAACAAAAATAAAGCAAAACGACTGTGGTGGAATATGGAACATTTAAATGGTTTGTCTGCATGGATATTAAAAAATCGCAGTTTCGTTAAATTTAATCCATTGGACCCATAGGCCAGTTTGACCCATCTCACGAGTAGTTGTGTGCGGACACGTCTGATTCAGTCGCCTGTGTGGTTTGCAGAAACTGAAAGTGGACGTAGTGTTTGCAGTTAAACATTCCTCCTATGATGATCATATTACTCTCTTCAGAGTTTATGTCAGGACCATTTCATACAGGTAAATATCATAACGAAGCTCACACATGCTGACACGTGCGTACCACATCAATTTATTCCACACTACATCACGTAAAGGAAGAAATGTCAGGTTTTCCTACATTATGATAAACCCAATGAAAACTAAATGACACACGTTTTTCTTCTCTGCTCTGCACGCACGGTAGTCACGAGCCCATTCTATCAAAGAAGCCACAGTAAACATAAACATCGAGATGGTAATGAGAACAGTGATCAACAACAATGGGTTGCTGAAGGCCTATTCTACCCCGGGACCTTCACGGAGAGGTATTGTTGACATATGCATCGGAATAGGCCTGTATCATTGAGACATGCTTGAAACTTCTTACAGGTTTAGTGCCGGGATTCCAATGCTGTGGGCACACCCATGGAAAAGAGTTGGTGCACATCTACAGAAATCTAGGGGAAATCTAGGCACAGCATTACACAGATGTTATTCACACGTCCTTCCCGACATTATGCGACAAGTAAGTTTCATTTCACAACACGGCATCATCCGACCTCAAACGTCAAGACTGACATGGGCCCTTTTGTGGAACGACAGCGTGCAAGTATTGCCATAGTCCCCAGATCTAAACCCCGTATGAGATGCTCTTCATCAACGTCTGTGATCACATCAACAACAGCCACGGAACCTCGAAGAGTCAGCACATGCACTGCTGGACATTCCCCAGGCCACAATTCGTAACCGAAATGGTTCCATTAGGTGACGATATCAGACAGTTGTGGACTCTCTTGGGGGTCGTACAAGATATTGAGTACAAATGACCTTTACCTTGACGTTCAGTTGTTTCCATGATGACCCTCGTGTAACAAATGTGAACAATTGATTATGATCTCTTGACTTTTTATATAACGTGAAAAACAAAACATGTCATGTTTTGCAGAATAAAATTTTGAAGTATGATTGTAGAAGCCAGGGTTTCCCCAGCTTACACTGTTACGAGCGTGCGTTTTCTGTAATTTGTATTATCATTGATTAACTGATAGTTATCATTGGGTCACAATGTTTAGAGTTTTGAATGAGGATTGTGGGTCACTTTTCATATCATATATGTCTAATGGTAATAGTATTTTTAGAGGCAGGCCTTCTTGATAACATTCCAGTTACCTGCCCGTGGCAATCTGTTGTTTACTTCCTGTTCGTGAAATATTTGACTAAATGGTGATGCCATCACGCTCTGCTGGAATGTTCCCGACACTGTGTCAGTGTATATAAAGGCTGGTTGTTGTGTTGACGGACACACACGACCTTACACTTTTCATCTGCCTCTGACTATCATCGTCTGTTTGTCAACAACATTCCACCTACAGTGGACATTCAAGGTTGTTGCTTCCTGCAGGACCACTGACTTTGTAAACAAGCTTCATTTAGTACTTTAGCTCTCACTGTAAACTGCCAAGATTCTGGTGAGTTAATATTTGATATTTGTGATCGATTATGTTACATCTGTGACTCATTACATTGTACTAGAAGTCTGTATTGTGATTCCTTGTAACTCATTGTTTATTCAGTATATTATTGAATATTTTAGACCATTTTGTGTTATATTTTGCTGCTTCAAAGGGGGATTTCTTATACTTTTCGTCACGACAATTTATTAACCGTAATAACATGTACATGAGAACGTCATGTAAGTATATTTGTTTTACCACACAGCTAGAGCCATGAATAATGTCTCGACATGACATGACTTCTGTTTCTGTTAGCAATGTTGTTACTGAGCTGATGACACAAGGAACTTGAGTCAGTAAACGAAAACACTGAGAAGGTCATTACGTGAGGAATGTCTACTATCTGTGTATTTGTCCTTTCCAGAATTTCACACATTGTTTTCACAGTAAACTTCATATGTTTTCATTTTCAGCTAATGTTCCTAAACGCGTGTAGAGGATTGAATGTATCAAATGGGGAACAGATATCAAACATGAAGGACCTCAACCCATTCATATTACCAAACACCCCAGTGTTAGTTTTGAACTGTTTGAAGCATGGGTATCAGATGGTATGCTTCTGCCAACCTATGTGAATCAAACGATTCGAGTATGCATCTTGCTGTTTTTTCTTAGTAAAGGTATTGTTTTAGAAAAGTCCCTGCGATGTAATTCCCCCTCTTAATATTCACAGGGACTACATTTGAACGTTTTGTCACAATTATTTATTGGAAAGAGAGTCTAATGTTTTTGTAGTCATCGCTAGATTTTGAGGACTACATGAGGATAACAGATCTCCCTGCCCTTTTCTCCCTTCCATCGATTTCCATTTGCAAAGCATCGGTCGTTTCCGAGCATCATGCGTCTTTTAATGTTATTCGAGACACAAAAGTCACTACTATGAAGTACCGAATGAGTTGCTATTGGCAGCAGGGTATATTGCAATGTACCTTGCGTTTAAGAGGGATGCATTGAAACTAACAGAAGAGCGTTCAGCCAATCAGAAAACGACACTTATGTGTGATATAAGATAAAAATGCAATGCAAGTGCACCACCTGATCCCGTTAGCCTTTCACAATTGTAAGATACTAAAATCAGTCCTGACCGGTAACATACATTTGCTCCTAATTGGGAGGCTAAAACACTGTTGTTCTTTCTATTTTATCGATAATCCACTGGGATGCCCACGCAGAAAAATAAGTCAATGGGGAACGCTGGGAATGACCACACATTAAAGCAATGAGAACTGTACCTACTTAGTGTGACTTTAGCGAACCTCTAGTTTTACAGCTCCTCACAGTGCTGTATATGGTGGAATATACAGGGTCACTCTGTGATCGGATACACTCTCAAGACACATTAGGACTTGATCAAGCATTAAACATATTAATCATATTTCATTGATTTGGCTACAGGAAATGAAATGAATCTCTGAATGATTTCCACATGACATTCATCAAGTGTCTCCACTTCAACTGATTCCCAGTATCTGCATCCGATTGGTTCAATGTCCGTTTCCCAAACTGGCCTACTTGGGTGGTGCCTGACGGTAACTACGTTTACCAGTGCTAGTAATGGTAAACACAAAACTATGATTGTCCGAAGAAGCAGGGCATCACTCATTTAAGATGAAGTACACTGATGTCATCTGATGTAAGAAAAGTCGTGCATCGCGTGTATTTACTACTTCACTGTAATGCATTTCCGATATTACTTTAAACTTACATATTTTCTATTTCGTTTCTGATGCAGTTTCAAACTTAATCACAGGAACTCGTCTGTTTAATATGTCGTTTCAGGTAGAGTTTAAAATTTATCACATTAACTGGTATGGTTACTACTTTGTTTCTTGTGAAATTTCTAATTCATGAAGTAACTCCTACGTGTACTCCTTCGTTTCTTATGCACTTTATAATTTATCAGAGTGACTCGTATATTTACCGTTTCGTTCCTAGTATATTACTGTAACTAGTAACAGACACTGCCATTAAATGCAGATATATCACAAACAATGCGTACCAGTTAGTACAACCTGACTCGGCTTGGATATATAGACAGGGGCCGAAAAAGGATTATGACATCACATCGATTATCATGACGTCATGTTTGTTCAGCCGAGCTATGTGATTATTATTGATTAATGTTATCGACTGACCAATAGTTCTTTAATGAGTAATAATTTGTTTCTGAACCTAAACCAATTTAGGTAATCGAATCTTGCCCTTCGTCATGGGACACGAAACATTAATGTCTTTTGTATTTACTTGATTTTCTTGGAACAGACGTTTGTTCATTATGCCTTATGGCCTGGCGGCTGTTTTGATGTCTGGACTTCATACATACAGACCTACATACCAGGCAGTCATGCCATGCAACACTCTCGGAAACTGGTAACTCGAAACAGCATTCATATCCCCACATGTCACGAACACACGGTCTCTCTGCAGGATGGAGATTCTTTCTCCTCAGATAACAGTCTCACACGGGGGGATTCCGGTTAGAACAGACCCACAGCAACTTGTCATATTCGGAATAGGAGTCTAGTTCGTCGTAATGGTCAGGCCTGCACGTCATAGTCTCCCAATTCCGTGGATCGTGCTCATGAGGGTCATAAGGAGACTGGCAAGTTCAGCTTAGATTATCTGCAGACCAACGTCTGCGAACGTCTGCGGCGAACGTCTGAGTAAAGCTGTGAAGAAGAAACAACGAGATGCTACGTATTCCGTTACTGGCACACATTCTTGGTCCACTTAAATTTAGAAACCTTTAAGTCAGCTTCAGCTATTGCGTTAATGGTTCCCAATAGGATATCAAAAAGTATTATGGTGTGTCGTACATTTGTGAACAATAGTGTAATTTATGAAAAGCAGGAGCATTTGTGTAGATGAAAGTATTAATGTGAAGGCAGTCATTGCAAGTCAATCTCCGTGTATAACATGGAGGAAAAATATCGAAGGTTGGCGCTGTCAGACAATATGAAGCTTTTTGTGGTCATACATGGTAGTATAATGCGCAGTTATTGTTTTTTTCGTTATGAGAAAATAAGCAAACAAGCAGTTAAACCTTTGAGGTTCGGGGAAAAGACCCAAACAAACAAACAAACAAACAATAAAAACTAAAAAAACGCTCCCAAAACCAACCAACAGACCCTCCCGCTACTCCCCCCCGCACCAGAAAAACAAACAAACAAACAAACAAAACCAAAAGCAAATAAACCCAAAAACAAACAAACAAAACAAAAGATACCAAATGTGTGAAATGATCAACGTTTCTGTAGATTTGACTGGTAGAACAGATCCTAAGGCTGTAGTAATTGATTGTAATAAAAATCACTGTAATATAAATCAGTGAAATAACTGCTGGAAAGGGAATAGAGGTAAGAGATTATGTCAACTGCTCTTCCAATGGCATCTGACGATTCCAGACTCGGATCTGTGAGAATTCTGTGTTAGAAGTGTAAGTATGTCGTACGGAACGACTCATTCGATCGGGTGACTAGATACGGTGGCTTCGTAACAAAATCAGTCAGTTCATTTTCATAGCCAGATATGATTCTCAACATTAACTTGTCACGCAACACGAATACTGGCAAGTGCAGCGTTAAACACCACACACAGGCCTCGGAACATGCCATTCACTTCTGTGGTCATACCAACAATACATAATCGACAATGCACATCCAAACACCGGGTGTTTCCCTTCATGAAGTTAGCAAACGATGCCGATGCCTCTGGAAGAAGTCAGTGGCCATGTGTTTTAAGGATACTGAAAGAATGCACCCGCTGTTTACAGATACATCTTGTATATATTCTACATGTAGTTCTACCTTTACTGTCCGTTGCTGATTTTATATTTGCAAGAACACAATATTGCCAATTATAATATTTGAATTCATTATATATTTCAGTGGTTTTGCTGATAGTATTATTAGTTTGAGTAAAGTCTTTCAAACGCAGTTTGTTAACCTGATATATAACGAATGCATGATTTGGATCAATTTATCAATTACCCTTTTTATAGTTACAAGGCGATAATGACACTGATTGACACAATGGTAACACAACTGCTTCCTATCAAAATTTCTCTTTAATAAAATTAACATCAAGTTTTTACATGGCGGGATTAACTTGCAGGTGAGTTCAGTTTTCTAGTCAGAACATATTTCCCTGTCAAATACATAAAGTTGTAAAACAAGTACTATTTGACCTTACCCGCGAAGAAACGGGTAACAAGACAATAAGTTAATCCATAACTTAAAACTCGAAGCATGTCCACAAAGAATACAGAACAAGGTCACGTCGAGCTTACAACATTTGCAGTGTTTAATTCTGTAGCCTAAGCATATCAACTCAAGCCCTTGTGTCACAAAGCTTGGATACACAGCTTAGCTGCATATTGGACACCGTAGAAGGTCTGTGGTCACTCCACACTCATTTGTTGAAATTAAAAGCTATCTGGTTGATTATCTGGGATATTTTGCTTGGACATTCTCTGCATATATCCCTTTGGTTGTATTTCGAGGTACGTTTTTAACATTGCATTGAATATTGTATGTCTTTATAATCAATACAAAATCATTTGAATTTAGTTTGTTAGACTGAATACACGGTACTTTGAATTCGTTGATTTTATGGTTTAAGTAGCCAGATAAGTACTCTAAATTCATTCTAGTGCAGAAACGTTAAATAGTAAATAGTAATATCAGTAACTCATTTGTGACATACAAGGCTTGGCCAAACATGCGTGCTTGTGATGCATGAATGGACAGTATGGATGGCACACAAATATTTGGGAATGGAAATAAGAATGGATGGACGAGGTTTTGTCTAATCTTGAACAGCTACAGGTGTTTTTTAAGCATGATAAATGTGTTAGTGCTTTGTATTTTGCCTTTATTAACATGTTTGTACATACTGGACATATTTATAATTTGTCGGAAGACGAGACATACCATTTGATACGGTGTGATCCACAGGTGTGCCGTAAGAGGTTAGTATGCTGTTGTCTTTGAACAGAATATGTTTGCCGGTGTAGAGGAATTGAAAGAATTTACTATGTACTAATTGCTTACAGCTCCAACTGTTTGTATCATATCACTATGTGTTCGAATTATAAAAATATATCTGTGTTTTTGACATGTGCATGTTGCTATATACCTGTTACAGTGTACACCTGATTGTTTCTGGGTTGTTTCCAAATTTCTCCACATCCTCATGTAATCCATCGGTCACAGACGAACATTGCAGCGCGTGTTGTTCTCATGCGACTGACGCAGTCCTGCTACACTTGCAACATTATCTTAAAGATATCTACAACACGTTTGAACAAATTTACCTATTAATCACCACAGAACTGGGTTAAAGAAGTCAGTGGGTAACTACTTTCCATGATGGCCTGCATACGCCCACAGAATGGACGTGAAAGGAATCACTGGTGGTTTTCCAAATGAGGGTCTACTTTTATCGACAGCAAATGGAATATCTGGCAATTGACGTTGGATACATCAACATGACTGTTGGCATTCCCCGTGGACGGTAAGTATAACTAGACTTTTGTCGCAACGTGAACGCTGAGGGAAAAGAAAGACTTCCTTGTTACGTGCAAGGAACATTTAAGGGTATGCTATAATGTTTTCATAAAATATTTGGTGATATATATTACACTTGATGTACAGGCCATGATAAATGATTTGTTGAGCTTGAAGGATATCAGTTTGCACAGTTTTTAAGCAGGGTAATCCGATTTCGTCTCGAATTGCCCAAAAGGTTGAACTGATACTCCAACTATGCTGCCAAGCTATTTGAGCTGTTCCGAAACTGGAGAGATTGATAAAAGGAAGAGGGACCACGTATGGGTCGGCACAGCATATGAAGTAACAGTCAGTTTGTGTACACGCGAGTAACTGAAATTCAATTGAAATTAAATTTTCCCATAGCGTTTAGGAGCATGTTTTGCTTAAACAATAAACTCCATAAAACGAAAAGAAGTCAAGATTGGATTTCATATGAAATGAGATGAGAGGTTTTTGTTTGTATGTATTAATCACCATTCGGTGGACTTAAAACATTCCTAAAAAGGAACCCCGAAGGTATTGCTGAATGATATAAACTTAAATTGATATGTTATTTTGGTATCTAAGGACAGATGAATGTGTGAATTAAAGGGTCTGTATTTTTTGTTTTGAACAATATAAGATAAAACTCTGCTGAAACTCAGACCCTGCTGGGTTGGCTGCTTATGCATAAGACTGAGTATCATCGAGAGTAAAATAAAAGTGTGTCTGCATAAAACAGAACACTGTCATGTGCATTTCTTCTAAATTTGCATTTGGTCGTTGTACGGAAGTTTTCTTTTGTGATGGAGCTGTACTGGAACTATTCATCACTAAGTTAGAATACTAAGTTAGTATTCACTTTAATCTGAAAGGAAATCACTTAAAGGATGCGCTGTAATTCACTGTTGCCAGGATCACCACTGTTAAAGTTGATCCGAATCGAATATTGATCCACTGATTCTTATTTCTGATGTGTCACCATATCAATATTCGTGTTAAACTCCTTGAACCATTATTTTGTTTCCTAAAAGGGAACCCTGAAGGTATTGCTGAATGATGTAAACTTAAATTGTACCCAAGGGCTCTAATAAATGTGTGAGTTAAAGGATTTTTAGTTTTGCTTTGAACAATATCAGATGAACTACTGATCCTGGTGGTTTGGCTGCTTATGCATAACACTGAGTATCAACGAGAGTAAAGTAAAGGAATGTTTACATAAAACGTAGCACCTTCATGTGCATTTCTATTGTGATGGAGTTGTACTGGAAATATTCATCAAAATTATTATATATTTTAATCTAAAGAGACATCACGATGCGCTGTAAGTCAGTTGTGCCTGAATTGCAACTACTAAGGTGATTCCAGTCAAGTGTTCGCACTGATTCGTATTCCTGATGTATCACCATGTCTATATTCGTGTTATCATTTTCGCCTTCTGTAGAAGAAGAGGTACGGTTAAGTTGCAAAATGAGGTTTACAGTCAGTTTAGGTCATACTGCATTGCATGCATCGTGCGTACTCATGCATATCTGAAGGCTTGCATTCTGTATGTATGTGAGTCAGTTTTATAGTCTTATTCCTGTAAGATACATCGCTGCAATTTAATACCAACTCCACGAAGCATACTGACTCGGAGACGAGACACGGAGTCTTTGTTTATGCCCCATTAACCGCCTAACACAAGGGTCGCAAAACCAGGATCTTTCATGGCTCCATTCTGCAGAGTTGGGTGGTCTTGTTCCCTGATTGTCAGTGTGTTGAAAAGGAACATTGACATAAAACCTTTTGTCGTTATCTGGTAGTCTTTTGTATGAGCACCCAGAGGTGAAACGACTGATCTGCCGTACTCCAACTGACTCTGTATTCACTTGACAACCTAGGTGGTCCTCTCTAACACTGTTTACACGTTACACATATCAACTTCAATGACAGACTGAACTTTCATACAGGCGACAAGTCAAACAGCGCGGTATAAGTATGCGCTTTTCTATGAATTTAAGGGATCTCCTAACGGTGCGTAGTAATTTATTGCATCAAGTGAAGGATCTTAAACTGTCACAGCTATTTCGAATCCAAGGTTATTGAACTTTGATTTGTATGAGCTACGTACAAGCCGACTGTTGGCTGTACGATGTAATATTGAACTACGGGCCAATGACCTACATATATATATAAAGGCGAGAAGTCACATTCCAATACGCATGCATATGAATGCGCGTTTCTTTGCAGGTTTGCAGCAACTATTGAAGGAAGTCATGCACTCACAAATGCAGGTTCAAGATAGCTTACACAGTCACTGTTGAGAGGTAATCAGCTAATGAACTTTGACAAATTAATGTGAACTTTCCGCCTGGTGTCATTTCAAATTCAAATGAAACCTGCGATTACACAGCACCTTCATGTCAGAGGGTTGTTACTAGGCAGAAAAGAGGACGATTTGACAAGCTTATTACGACAAACGTCATTCTCAGGTTCTTACCACGCCACACCATTGTTGTTACTCCACACACTTGGACGGTTTACTTTGACGAGAACTGCTATTGAATCTGCTGATTAGAGGACCTGTTCCATCAGAGCTGTATGAATGTCACAAAAATAGACATTATGTGGCCGATATATGTAACAACGGTTTTCTGATCTTGGAGGATGAAAAGGTTAATGAAGAGCTTATTAGTAAGTGTACAGAATGTATGCTAGTGGTTGAAATATTATAACTAACGAATGACATTTCACTGGTTTTAAAAGTTACCCAGAATATCATCAGTTGTCACTGGCTACAAAAAAAGGATTTTGACCTGTGAATAATCGACCTTGTTTGAAACTCGGTTAGGTTTCACGTTTGTTCTCACTTACTGAGCTGTTTCAAAGAGTCAACATTGCGAAGAATGTGTATGTAAAAATTCACAACAGAGCGGTTGGGGGCATCAGAAGTAGACGTCATACATTGTGCCCAGGTGAGGGATCGAACCTGGGTCTTTGAAGTGACGGGCTAACGCTTTAAGTCAAAAAGCTACCCAATAGTGTTAAGGTGCTCATACTTTTAATCGCTGGTTCCTGTTTCTAGATAATTTAGTTTTGGGCATAAGTAGTTAGTGAGTGAGAGTTTATATTGCAGCAGGGTATCACATGTGTTCAATTACGGTTTATACATACTTAACAGTGAATTGTGTGATTAGGTTATTAAGTTATTGTGCCACATACCTATATTCTCCAGCATATTCACGCGGTGGCGTACACCAGAAATGAATCTCATGCTGAACGTTTACAGAAAAGGCAATCGATGCCATCTAGAGATGACTGGTGAATCAGGGGGACATATTTGGGATGTAACGTTCTTCATCCAGAATGAAAAACTACAAACAACACTGGGTAAAGCATTGTGTAAGCACATGTGCTGGTTTCTTAGATAGTAGAAAAGATAATAAAGGATAGAAAGAACACGTGCCACATCAGAAGAAACCTTTCAGATGTAAAAGAAAATAAGGTCGTTCGGGACAACTCAGGAATGGTCAGCGAGTCCTAACTTGACACACAGAAGGGAGCAAGCTACAAAGACATATTTTATATCATTTTATATCAAACTGACTCTGAATTTTTTTTCTGCATTCCTACATGTAAAGCATTCTTATGATAGATGTGAAACATTAGCTGTCTATATACACACTACTATAGTCCTAGAAAAACTAAACTTTTTTGGAAAATGCTAAATCATACAGTGTGCGACAGACAAAATATCAACTGACATTTTAAAGAAATTTAACCATCCCATCAGGCAATAACTCCTGAGAAAAAAATGTGTTCTGTATTTTACTCAGATTTCGGTCTCCATAATATGAAACGATCGATCCATGTCAATTTACATGATTTTTTTACAATATTGCGATACTTAGTAGACAGTCAGACGTATCAGTTAGACGATTCTCTCAACCTGTTTTTCTTGTTCACTCTGATAGAGCACACGAAGTTCATCAATCCGGTTTCACACGAAGTTCATCAATCCGGTGTTACTCGATATATGAGGTAGACCAAATTAGTCTCTGTTTGTTTCTCTTGTCTAATGGACAAATGTTTAACGAAAATGCGATATTTTAACCGATCGTTTGGCGTATATCCATGCAGACAAATCATTTATATTCATTTAACTTTTTACCTTATCGGATCCAATTACTTGAGATATGAGACACGTGATTCGTGTACACACTCATGAAACAATCATAGTTTCGATGTGGTTGTGGAAAAGGTTTTGTTGCTTTTAAGCATTTACTCAACAGCCATGTTTCCTACAGGAGTGTGGCTGTCGTTCAAATTTCCTTTATGAAATAGTCAGCTGAAGTAATTGATTGTCATGTTCTTGTGAGGCACAATCTGGATGAAGATGTAATCAGTGGAAATACGCCCTGAATGAACAGTTTAATGGTATATAAATGTAAAATGAATAGTTTGTTTTGTTAAAAATGCTTAAAGGTGCATGTTATTATTAAAAGCAAATAGATAGCATGACGGTTCCCAGTAAATAGAGATTTTCTTATACATCTTGTAGAATATAAATGGACAGGTTCATGTTTTCGTTAGAATGTGTAAAATAAGTTGCTTTAACATATTTTCAGGACCTTTGCCTTTTGGTAAGATCTGAACATGTTCCATCATTTGAACCTTCTGACTGGTTGACTTTGCTTAGACAATACATAGTTTGTTGAAGCAGCTGGGAAAAATATATTAAAATGATGGTAACATTGGGTGAAATATGACGAAATGGTTCATTTAAGAAGTTTGGCGGATTTTTGTTTTCCTAAGATGATATGATGAAGCCTTTGACTCAAGCCGATGATAACAGCACATTATTTCTGCACATACATATGGCACAAAACAGGCATCGCTGGACGTGTTGTTGCTAACTGTTGTCTCCATAAAGACATCATAAAGATAAATATCGTCCTTTTAGAATACAATTTGTCCTGAGCATGTTGATGTTCATACCAGCAGTAACAAACACCATGTTTTCAACACGCAGATGTCAGTTGTCTGCTGTGTGAAGATGCCTTGCAATATTTACACCCAAATTTCACATCTGACCTTTCCCGTTATACTTTGCCGTGTCCGATGGTGACTTAAAGTTGACTATTTTAGATCTGGATTGGTTGCCCGGCTCCCCATTTGGTGCCAATTAGCTTCCTTCAATTTCTCTGCTATAAATTAGTTTATTGGACAACTAACCATTGATGACAGACAGACTGGCTTATATATAAGCTTGGAATGGGTGGAACTATATCTGCATCATCTGTACAGACAGTAATAGCGGGATAAGCCCTCAGTACTACACAGAAACAGGAACATGCCACTTTGTTATTTGAGGACAATAACCTGCCAGACAAAGCACATTTTCTACCACCTTGGTAAGATGCATTACTTTTAGACGAATGTGGGCTTTTAATCCATTGCGTCTTAGTTTTCAGACGCAAACATGAGCCTTTTCATATTGTCTGACACATTGTCGTTTGGGTGTGTGATCCGTACAGCCATTTGACTTTGAATACACTCAGTGATTTATAAAACGTGCTTATGATTTAGCTGAGATTGTTCTGAAAGGGTCTGGTTTTAGTACAGATGTGGGTCACTGAAAATAAATGCTGGCCACGTGTCTTATATGAACCTTTGTGAACTCATTTTAGCATCATGCTTTTGAATAAAATCAAATGAATATTGCTTAACAGATCCTGACACACTAAGACACATAAGGCTTTGACTTATGTTAATGCGTGATACGAAGCACCAACCATTACAAGATTGACTTGGCGTTGTCTGAAGCGTGGCGCATTTCACAGAGTGAATAGGGATGTCTAGATGACAGGAAACGTCCACAACAATTCGAAGTCATCTCTCCGATTGCACCAAGAAGATCAATTATTTAGTGAAGGATCTTATTGTTGATGTGAATCAGACCGTTTTAAGATGATCACGAAATTACATTTAAGAAAAGGTATTAAGATCAGTACAGAAATTATATAAGACCAAGCAACACACCACAAGGGACAATCATACCAGTACAGTAATGTTAGCTGAGTCCATATTTCGATTGCTTCCTTGAGGTTGTCGTCTCATCGTAGATTTGATTTAGAATATTAAAATAGTCAAACGTTTTTTTGCATTCACCAATGACAATGACATGAATGACTCGTGTCAACACCATGAACTGCCGCGCAAAAGAAACAATTCCCCAATGTTTTATGGTGTCCTAAAACCCATAAAACGTTATTTGGTGATGTCGTATTTGCTACCGGTGTCACATGTGTGTCATCAAAACCAGAAAATTTTGATACCTTTCGTATTTCATGAGTACAACCTAACATTCAAGTATTCATTTGGAATACTGTGAAGCCCACAACCCTCCTGTTGAAAACAAATTGCGGAAAGCAAGGCAATACCTCACAATATTAGAGAAGGCAGACATGATAAGTTACTTTAGAACAAATGTGACCAATTACATGTCACAGAAGAAATGTCGTACATGACGACACTTGACGGCTGTACTATGTTATTTGTTGTTCTGTTGTTGAAGAAAATACTAACAAGACGAAACATCAGAAGAAACAACCGTGATTCAGCAACGTACAGAGGATAACGAGATAAACCTAGTTTTCAATGTTACGTACCTGCAAACAATTCCACAACCGTCTCATTGGGCGTGTATGCAGTGAGTGGGTATGAACAATATCATGGCGGAGATGAGCTTCACACATTGTATTAATTTGGGGAGTCGAATCGGGGCCTTAAGCGTGTCGAGCGGACGCTATAAAAAGTAGACCATCCCACAGTCCCGGGCGTGTATTCCATTGCTTGCCTCGTGAACATTGCAGGTCCCACAGTCCCGGGCGTGTATTCCATTGCTTGCCTCGTGAACATTGCAGGGATGGAAAACCTATGCTTTTTTGTTATCAGGCAATATTTAAACATGGGGAGCAAAAGAGGCACTAAGAATAGTGCCAAATGAGTACTAACGAACAATGTAATGACCCAACGCGCTTCCTCTATTGCCCGTGTTTTAAATTGTATATATGCCAGAATGTGTGCATGTAAATAGGACCTGTGAAGATCCTGGTAAGAACTTTTCTTCATTAACCCATGCTGTCAGAGGCGACTAACAGGATCGGGTGGTCAGGCTTCGCTCACTTGGTTGACACATGTCATCGTGTCCCAACTGCGTGGATCGATGCGCATGATGTTGATCTCCGGATTGTCTGGTCCAGGCTCGATTGTTTGCAGACTGTCGTAGTTGGACTATTGTGCAGAGTAAAACTAAACTCACTCACATGAGACGCATGTGTGAGGGTTTCGAATCTGAAATAAAGCTGATGCGATGTCAAATTCTAAGTGACTCACCCACGAATATTTTCGATTTTAGTAACCCTTACTTTAAATGTAGTATCCACAATTAACACATGTGATCACCCCATAAAGAGCCAATTGAGAACACATCGTCTTCCAAGTCAATCAATTTGCCAAGCGAACACAAATGCCATCATGAAAACATTAACGTTTTAGCGACATGGTTCCATAGTGGAGGAGATTAACAGTACGGATATCCACGGGAACACGACAAAATGTTTTTAATGATGATCTTCAACGGTCGTTCATCAAAACATTCAATCTCAATATGGTCAGCCTGAGAAACTATTTATTTTCGTCGTTATTTAAATGTGGATCACACGGTGATGGCGGTTCAAAGCGCATCCTTGGTTGTAGTCTCGGTGTATGTTGAAAGTGCTGATATTGCTGAGGACCTAATGGACACAGAAATGTCACCCCAGCTGAATAGACGAAACTTTGACAAGAAGGTTACCATGACGTAACTTGAGTTATTCACGTTCAAACGTTGACGTGAAAGTGAGTGTTATGAATTTATAAATCATACTTGGTAAAAACGACACAACCCTTTCCAAATCCGTAAAAATCTCGTCTTGCAATTGTGGCTATAACATGAGAATGTGTTTATTTGACGCTACGTCCACCATAGGGCTCGGAAGGGTAACCCAGATACCCAGGACGGGTCGTTAATGAGTTGGATCCGGGTACCTGTCTCAAAACCCGGACCCGTTATGAAATGTGTGTCATAGATTAAACAATGTAATATGTTATTCATATTCACATTCATACGGTATTCTTTCATGATTATACGGTCGTATTGTGTTTGAAGATTAAAACAGTATCTACCTTAACCTGTTTTGAATATTATACATGATTAAGATATTGAAAAAGATCGAAATTTTAGCCTCCTAGCTAAAGAATATGTTGCCATTTCATACAAAATTGATGTAAGGAGTTAACATGTGGGGTATCCGAGTGGATACAATATTCAAACAACATTTATTCGGCTAATAACATAGGTTATAGTTCTGGCATAGTTCCAGTACAGACATATAAATTATACAGGTGTTCATAAATTTTGATAGCTCCGACATGTCACCTGGTGTCACGTCACCCTAACCCTAACCCTAAACCTTACCCTAAAACTAAAGCAAACCCTAACCCTAAAGCAAACCCTAACCCTGAAGCAAACCCTAACCCTTACCCTTACCCTTACCATTACCCTTACCCTTACCCTTACCCTAACCAAACATAAACTCGTTTGCTTTCAAAGACGACAGAAGGTGTCCGGTATTCTGTAATCTTGTCCTAAATCAGGCTTAATCTAGTCCTAAATCTAGTTTAATCAGAGTAACCGAGAATCCGTTTGGTTTATCATGGTTTTATGTTGATCCAGTGAAATAGCGTTAACAGCTGCACTGGGCAATACATGACACAACATATTTGCGAGACCTGTTTGGAAGATACCGGTAATAGGAGGTGAGAGACCCGGGTTGAAAATAAGGACCCGTCCCAGCCCTAATCCAGCAGTATTGCAGCTGCAGGACGCTGTATCTAAACAGTGATTTACACTGAGAGATGCAATGACATAGCATGTGTTAATGAATTACTATCAAATACTAATGATACCAGGTGTTAGCGATAAGGTTAACAACGATGGTGCTCCGACGGCGTCATATACTCTAAGTCTACCCATCTCCTCGCCCGATGTCAATGTCACGAAGCATATGATGAGATCACGGAAGTATACCCATGTTTTACTGTCATGTTAGCCAGCACAGTGAACGCGTTTGTGACAAGCAGGCGGGGCAAGTAATCTGGACGAATACACTTGGTTGCTACAGGTACATTGCCGATTTAAGCATGTGCAATACATGCAGGCCGTGGTGTGAAATCAATGCCGTTACTGTTTAACACGTGTCTGGTAGTGAGATTTAGTTCTCAAAACATCATCACGACACGAGGAAATTGAACCTTTCAATATTTAGACGACAACCTGTTTCCCTCTTGTTTCATATGGAATGTTCTGGAGGGCGTTCCCATATATGCAAATTGGGGTTATTCGTCAGGTCATGGCTCGCCAAGCAGTAAGTTTTTGCCAAACACAGTAGTAACGTGTTTAAGCTGTTCCATCTGTGTGAGAGACAGATAATTCTCCCAGTCTTTCAGGAAACAAAATTGCCATTTTTTAAGTTTCTGTTCATTTTCAAACAGTGTAATGTATTCAGTACCAGTTGTGAATAATATACACCTCTAGGTCCACAACCTCGACGCAACGAAATATACTTACACAATTACAGTGTAGAATAGCCCAACACGACACATTTCTAAATGATAAGATTCCCCTGAACAAATACCTCAGGGGACATTGAATCAGATTACATGTCCAAATAACAGAGCATTACAAATGCTGCAGATAAATGCTTGTCCTGTAAAACGAGTGTTACTTAGTCCGGCCATTAGACCCCCTGGCACCTGTAAGGCAGAATACACCCCTGTTGTCAGAGGTAATGTCATTGTGGACATTAAAAGAGTTTGAAGGTCCCTATTTACTATCCCAAGGGCATAGTCACCACATGCAATGAGAACATGTTCACGATCAGGGAAATATTGTCACGGATCTGGAAGAAAAATCGTTTGATGCTCAGAACCCCCACTAAAAATCACTGGGGAGGTTGAAGTACATTTAATATTCCAAATAATATTTTTGAAAAATTAAAAATGTCTCAGAACAATTCTTGTCCTTTGTGCCAAGAGTAAATGCGTCTGGCACCTCAAAGCACATAGTGTCAGAGAGAATGCTGGTGTGACAGTTTAATAGCACCATTGAAAGTGTTCTATCTAGTAGTGGCAGAAAGTCAGTCACTGTGCTGCATTTATCAAATGTTTCAGTGCATCCATGGCCAACAACGTGTGTATTGTTATTGCAACAGTTTAAAGGCGTCCGCAAGACGTAGTCATCTCATGTGAGGAGAACATGTTCAACAACAGGGCCCCTCATACCAACAGTACTGTTGAATCTCACAAGCAATGTATTCTCATCACATGAACACCAGTCTCCAACCACAGAAGCTAGTATAATCGGATTGAAATTGGTCTTCACCAACCAGTGTTTGTCGTAAGAGGCGACCAGCAGGATCCGGCTCGCAGATCTGTTTCACACATATCATCGTAACTACATTGATGCTCATGATGTTGATCACTGGTCCAGAATCAATTATTCACAGCTAAAATATTCCTGCTGAAACTCAGATCATTTGCTATGGCAGATAAATTCATGAAATTGAGCATTTCCAGTAGTGGATAAAACCTTAGCAAACCATGTTTCCTATACTCGAGTCTCCATCTACCGACCGGTTCCATGTTAAAGCTGTCATTTTTAATACAAAAATACAATATAAAGAACAAATACAGACGTATCGATTATACCAACCAAGGCCTTCACTGTGCGGAGTGCACAAAGTGGATCAATCAGTGTTTCCAGCACAAGGTGAAATATGTGCTGTTGCTCCTTGCTTAATTTACGAGGTGGACGAAACAGGTCTCTGCTTTTTATCTTATCTAATGGATTAATCTTTTACAAAATCGTGAATTGTTTTTCTTTTAACATCCATGCACACAAATCATTTTCTTGATTCAGTTTGTTTTCTCTTGTCGGAACCAATTATCGAGCAATAAGACACATGATTTGTAAATACCAAGCGGTTAGAGTTGTTTTTTCACTCTGCGATTCCTAGTGGAGAGGGTTGTGTCGCTTTTCATTTTCTTCGTAGCAATATTTACGAGAAGAGGCTGGTTATTTCAATTTTCATCATGAAATAGTTTGTCAGTTGGAATTATTGTTTCTGATGTGCTTGTGGCATAAAGATGATTGATAGCATTTTAGGTAAAATGTGGTTCAACCTCGTGATACTCTATTCCGTTTAATTAGCGATGTAAATTCAAGCGGTTTGTTTCCCAGACTTTGCCGGTTTAAAAGTGCAACGGCACTGAGATACCATTTCTAATTTAACGTCGTTGATGGACATTTCTGTTTTGTTTTCTGGAACTGAGATATTTGGGTGAAGTGCTTAGATATATGTATTCCATAAGAAGTGATTCCTTGTATATTTCACGTATCTCTTAAAACTGTTTGGAGGTGTTATGTGTATTATTGGTAGCCAAGTGGTTAAAGCGTCATGCTTAAGTCCCCCGTGGTCCGTTCTGCTCATGTCTACAATCTGTGGAACCCATTTCTGATGTGCCCCGACATAATGGAATATTGCCAAACGATGCACAAAACCTCACTCATTGATTAGCTCACTTACCTTAGCTTAAATTGTGTCCAATACGTCATATGGACACACAATAGTTCACCGACAGCCATCATCAGCTGCAATGATTTCACTATTCCGACTTGTTCAGTTAACTATATTAGCATGTCAAGATAACAAGTACCTAACCGCAGACTACTCCACTGTAAACAAAAGGGTACAGTTAATCCTTGCAAAGTTTATAAATGGTGGTAGAATGAAAATGATCTCAATAGGTGGTTCCTGTCAGTACCATTACTCATTATGCCATGAGTGGAGGTATCACCAACTTCATACAGACGAAAGCAAGATATCTCACAGTCAAAAGAACAGGGGGCGGTAGGGTAGCTTAGTGGTTGAAGCGTTCGCCTCTCACGCCGAAGACCCAGGTTCGATTCCCTACGTGGGTACAATGTGTGGAGCCCATTTTCTGGTGTTCCCCACCGTCACATTGCAGCAATATTGCTAAAAGCGGCGTAAAACTAAACTCACTCACAACAACAAATCCCAGTTCCAATCCAGAATCAAAGCTGTTGTATTTATAGGTTGACACAGTAAACGTCTGATATCGACATCACCTTGTCTTGTCTTTTTTTCATGTTGACAGGCTATGAAATAAGCGAAATACTGTTACACAGCTCACTCAATCATCCTCTCACTCACTCACTCACTCATTTACTCATTCACTCAATCACTCACTCAATCACTCACTCACTCAGTCGTAGTCTTATCAAAAACATTATATAAGCCTCTCTGGCTAAAAAGATGTTTACAATTCACTGCAACCTTGACCGATTTCAATATTCAGTAAACTAACTACAGATTAAATATACTTGAAACACCAGATAATGAACATGTGTAGTCATCACAAAATATCACCAGATAAAACTGTGTTGTGTTTTTCGAAACAATCCTCAACTAACATGTTGATTTATACAATACGCCTGATGTGACATATGGAATTCTATTATTTCCTACTTGTTTGATGTCCAGTGGGTGTGCATTGTACATATGCTCTCCTTTATTCCGTTTAACCTACCATTACGATGCATCCGCAAGACGGATGTCTCGTGACGGGGGTATTTGATCATAAGAGTAAAAATGAACAATATTTTCTTTGGTAAAAAATCAACTTTTCAAAACAATTTAATGTGTCTTTTATTTGAGCTTAGCTTTGTTTCGTAAATAATAGCACTATTTGTTGCTTTTGTACAAATACTTGATTGCGCTTCAATCAAGTTTGTGAATATTCACAGGCTGCCCCGCCAGAGTACAAATCCCCGTACAGCTGCTTCACCAAAGCCTATTGTCGCCAAATTTGTCAACATGTGTGACAGGCAAGCTATTATTGAAGCTAGTTTTCGTAAAAGTGCCCTACTGCGAGAGAGACACATGTCTATCCGCACCGATCTCCCGGTTCCCTTGAAGAAGATCCGAGGAAAACTGGCCAGTAAAGCATACGAATTGAGGCAGAAATATATGGTCCAAACACGTATTCAGGAAAAAGGAATTGATATTATCTTGCAGTGCAGAAAAAACTCAGATCGACCATGGAAAACAGTCAAACTTGAGGATAACATGGATCAAGCATTTTTGTAAGAACTTGTCGGGTGGTAGGATACTTACTGTCAACTGTGTGCGAAAACGTTGCATGGTGTCTCCTCTGGCCTCTGTTTATACCGTTTTAATACACCCACAAGACTGAACTTCCTCTAATACAACAATGCAAAGATGATATAACAATACTTTTAATTGAAGATTGGCAATCGGAATTATATTGCCATGGATATTAATCAATACACACAGAGTTCCTACAGCTCCCGTAACCAGTTTGTTTACAGGTCTATTTTTAGACCCACGTGGGGGCATGATCATGTGACTATTGTTGACATTCGCTACCTCGCTGACAGTGAAATGCATTTGACGTCGCTGTTTTAAGGAACATGATGTTTATTATATATAGATATCTCTATCGATATTATCAATATCAATTTTTTTTCTGAACGTTATATTTATGCAGGATTAGCATTTTAAGGATGTGAATCATATGCCGTATTTATAAACCGATGTGTGGTTTGGTCACCGATCACGTGACTTACACTGATTGTGTCGAGAGACTATCAAACTGACACTTGTTCACCCCACTGCCCGTCAGCAGTTGGGTCTAAAAACGTGAGTTTGTGATATATATTTATATATGATTGTTTTTATGTACCTAAGAACATACTATTATTGTTGGCTGTAATTCTTGTGTTTTGAAACATATTTTCACGTGAAATTCGTCGGATATGGTTATTCAACTGAGCAGAATTGTAGTAGCCTCCCTTATCTGACCTAGTTTTTGGACACCTCTTGTGTATTTCTCTCCTCTATGTGTTTCTCAACAGAAGACATGGTAGGTGTTACCTAGACACATTGATACAGTGGCCTTTTTTTTATTGTCTATTATATAGTACAGGATGGATTTGACTTGTGGTGACACTTTTTCTTTGTGTTTTATGTTTTCTAATGTCTTTTATAATCTTGTTTTCACTAAAAAATATAAAAACATCCATTTCAGTAGACAGTTGAGATATAGTAACAGTGTGCGCATTATGAATCAATATGGGTGATAAGATTAGAATAGCTTCAGCCAATTGTAGAGGCCTGGCAGAAAAGAGAAAACGAAAAGAAATAATGAACCTTTGGCGTAAAAGAAAGTTTTCAGTTATATGCCTACAAGATATTCATATAGCCAAAGAGGATGATATTACTATGAGAAATGAATGGGGTCTTCAAAGCATTATAGCACCATATAAATCAAATGCAAGAGGGGTTGCTATCCTATTTAACAATAATTTGGAAGTAAATATCCACAAATTCAAGACTGACACCAATGGAAACTATATAATAGCAGATGTAACTATAGAAGGAATAAGAATCACACTGACTAATATATATGGTCCTAATCAAGATGCACCCGAATTTTATCATGCCTTATTTCACAATATGGAAGAATTTGAAAATGAATCTCTTGTGATATGTGGAGACTGGAACTTAGTTCTTAATCCTTCCATTGACTTAGAAAATTATAAACATATTAATAATCCAAAAGCAAGAAAGGTATTGTTAGATAATATAGAAAAGTATGATTTGATAGACATTTGGAGGGAGAGAAATTACGATGGTGGAAAAAAACCCGAAACAACAGTCCAGACTTGATTTCTTTTTAGTTTCACAAGATTTAGCAAACATGACAAGTGACTGTTCCATACTTCCAGGATATAAATCTGATCATTCGGCAATTACTATGTCCTTTTCCAGTGAACTTCATAAGGAACGGGGTGGTGGATACTGGAAATTAAATACATCATTACTATATAATCAAGACTATGTAAATATGGTCAAGGACATGCTTCTTGAAACAAAATTAGAATACTGTAACTGCACTGAGGATGAACTAGGTCATACTGAGGACTCAAAATTACAACTTAAAATAAGTGACACATTGTTTTTAGAAACATTTTTGATGAAAGTGAGGGGGAAAACAATATCATTCTCTTCCTACCTAAAAAAAATCAAGACTGAAAAAATGAAAAATTTAGAAAAAACAATCTCTGCAATGGAAGAAGAAATCAGAGAAAATTTCCAAACAGTGTGTGAAACTAAACTTGCTGAACTATCCAAATGTAAACTAGAATTTGAAAAATTAAAAGAAGCTGAAATAAGAGGTATACAAATAAGAAATAGAATTCAGTGGTATGAGGAAGGAGAAAAAACAACCAAATATTTCTGTCATCTCGAAAACAGAAATTATGCCAGTAAGCTTATGAATAGTGTCATTAATGATAAAGGAGAAGTAATATCAGATGGTAAGGCTATTCTATATGAGCAGAGAAAATTTTATGAAAATCTATATGCATCAGGTGGTACAATAGCAAGTAAATATATTGAGATATTCAATGATATTATTACACCAAAACTAACAACTGTTGAAGCTGAAACTCTTGAGGGTGACATTACAATAGATGAGATAACACAAGCTGTTAAATCAATGAAAAATAACAAAAGCCCAGGAATAGATGGTTTCCCAATAGAATTCTTTAAATTTTTCTGGAAAGATCTCCATATTTGGGTTTGTAGATATATATCAGAAACATTCAGGCAAAATATGTTAAGTCCAACAATCAAAAGAGGCGTCATCACATGCATTCCAAAAGCTAACAAAAATAGACAGTTGTTAAAAAACTGGCGCCCAATTTCCCTTCTAAATTCTGTGTATAAAATACTCAGTACATGTATAGCCAATAGAATTAAAAAAACTTTGAATACACTAATTCATGAAACTCAGACAGGTTTTATCCCTGGAAGATGTATTAGTGAGAACATTAGACTGGTATATGATATTATGTTTGAAGCAAAATTACAGGGTAAAAAGGGACTGTTGTTACTTATTGACTTTGAAAAAGCTTTCGACACTGTCTCTAAAGAATTTATAATTCTAACAATAGGAAAATTTGGCTTTGGACCTAATATGGAAAAATGGATCAAAATATTAATCAATGATCCTACATCTTGTGTTATACAAAATGGTCATCTATCTCAGTTTTTTCACAATGAAAGGGGCTGTAGACAAGGCGACCCAGTCTCTCCCTACATATTCCTTTTAGTGGCAGAAATTTTAGGAACAATGATCCGTAACAACAGTGCAATAAAAGGAATGACGTTGAATAATACTGAACATAAAATTGGACAATATGCAGATGATACTGAATTATTTCTTGATGGATGTGAAGAAAGCTTAAGCATAGCAATTGACACCCTAAATAATTTCTACAAAATGTCTGGTTTAAAAATAAACGTAGAGAAGACTAAAGCAATATGGATAGGCTCAATGGCAGGTAGTAACATGATGTTATGTCAGGATCTTAAGCTTGATTGGCACAGTGGGGATTTTGATGTACTAGGAATAAAGCTTAATCCTAAGTTGAATAACCTTTGGGTAATTAATACAAGAAAAAGACTAGAAATTATTAATAGAACTCTTGGGAATTGGAGAAAAAGAAATTTGACATTAATAGGGAAAATAACGGTTATTAAAACTTTAGCACTCTCATCATTAGTGCATATATTCACTTCACTCCCAAATCCTCCAAAGGAATTCATTGATAAATTAAACAATATATTTTATAAATTCATCTGGAATGATAAGCGCGATAAGATAAAGCGAACAACACTTATTAGAAAATATGAAGAAGGGGGACTAAGAATGGTTAATATAGAGGTATTCATTAACTCATTAAAACTGTCAGTATTAAATAAATATCTCCAAAATAAAAACACTAGCCCTAGTACCTTTCCATTCAAGGATATATTTCTGCTTGGAGCCAACATTGAAAATTATGTGAAAATAATTAATCCCTATTGGAAAGATGTGTTGGCAGCATGGGGAATATTTTATAGAACACATAAAACTGATTTTACAGATATTAATCAAATCTTATCTGAACCCCTTTGGTTCAACCATCAATTCCAAAATAGTAATTTTATTATAAGACATTGGTATTTTAAGGGTATTCACTCTATAAGAGACTTGTGTAATGATCAAGGTATTTTGTCATTTAATGAACTTAAGAAAACTTACAAAATCAAAGGCACAGTTCTTGATTACTACCAGGTTCTTTCAAATATACCAAGAAAATGGAAAGATACTATTAGAAATAATCTATTGATTGTTCATAATCACTATCTCAGCACACCACTGATATGTTTACTTTCAGCACCAAAGAGGTCAAGATATTTCTATGATAAGCTTATAAGTACTGAAACTTTCCCTTCTACATGTGAAAAATGGCAACAACTCTTTGACACTGTAATCCCATGGGAATATATTTTTAAAGATTATAGAAGATGCACAAAAGATACTAAATTGATTGACTTTCAATTTAAATTTATTCATAATATTATATACACAAAAAAAGAATTACTGAAAATGAAATTAGTTGATGATGAACTTTGCTCTTTTTGTAACTTAGTGTCTGAAAATTTGATACATATTTATTGGGAATGTGAATGTGTGAAAACATTCTGGTTGAAACTGAAAGAATATATTGACAATAAGACAACAGAAACATTTACCCTGACAAAATATACAGTCTTAATTGGTGGAAATAATACTGACTTAATGAACCATATACTTCTTGCTGGTAAAAAATACATTCATGTATCAAGTATTAAAAACACCAAGTTATCACTGGATGCATTTCTAAAAATACTGGGTGATATTTTCAAAACTGAAAAGTTTATTGCTACTAAGAATAATAAAATGTTACCATTTGACAGAAAATGGTCACCACTGCTGCCATATATCCAGTATGTATAACTTTTATCCATATGAACTTTTGTCTTATTATGTACTTGTGCTGTTGCATCATTTATTTGTGTATCTGTCTACTGAGTTGAATGGATAATAATAAAAAAAAAAAAAGTTTGTGAAAACACCAAAATAACCCAGTGCCTTCAGGCAATACGCATTACGGCAAACAATGTCAATTAAAAATCTGCAAAGGAAAAATAATTAAAGGGGAGATTTTGTGTTGAAACCGTGATTATTGTTCAAGGTAATATTGTGTTACGAATATAACACTGAGAGAAAATGATCTGATCAAGTGCCAAAGGCAATGGGTGATTGGCGATGTCTAAATATACATGTACTTCGATATAGCTGTAGCCACTGTCTGGGGTGTGCTGTCACATGACTTCCATGTTCCGTATTTAGAAGTGGCTGCCATCTCTTTGGCAATATGACAATTACTAAAAACTTTTAGTCTATTGACATATATTTATATTTATATATTTAGTTAATTACCCAACAAGGATAAGAAACTCTGAGTAAAGGTGCTCAATTCTTTTGACTAGAGGAAGTATACAAAATGCTAGTTACTCCTCCAAAAATGCAATTACTCATATATAAACGGAGATGGGAGTAAATACCCAATTGCTTGAAAAGAGTATTTGTAGCTCTGTACAGTTGATTGGCCATTGACAAGAAACTATTCACCCTCTCACTAGTCTGTTCCAGGTTCTTCCCCTGTGACGTGTATTTGTAACAGTATTTTTTGGCTTGTTCATTTCCTCTCAGTATGTCTGGTATGTCGAAAAAGGTCCCAATGGAAATAAGATAATCTACACAGAACAAAGTACTGCCGATCATAGTCATCGGCCGACAACACAAGCTGGCTTAAGGGTAAGGCTCCCCATGGTGATGTTCTCGTCTTTGGTTATTTGTGCTATTTCAGTTCACTCAAGACAGAGACCGTAGAATACAGTGCAGCTTCGTTCATTGTGTGGGAGGAGACAGGAGTACTTTCTTAATGATGTAACTGGTCTGTTGTTGCACGGAAATAGAAAAGAAGGTAAGAGAGTTTTACCCTTCGCCTCTTCCCACAAATGTAGAATGTACAGAAGGAGTACAACAGTACTTTCTTAATGATGTAACTTTAGTCTGTTGTTGAACGGACATGGAAAGGATGGGAAGAAATGGTGACCTTTCGCCTCCTACGCTCGTGTACGTGCGTGCGTGTGTGTTTTTTTACACATACAATGTTCAGTCAGAAGAAGGCCGAGTGTGATTTTGTTCTGATTCATGAATAAAACATTAAAGGAGTTCCCTTTATAAAATACTGTACTATTTGTTAACTGGGCTGAGGTTTCTTATCATTTCTTATATAGACTAAACTAAAAAAGAAACAACTATAGATTATTTATGTCATATTTATGTCATATTTTTTAAAAGGACGATTTCACGATGAAACTAACAAATGTAGTTTCATGACCACAAAAGATGATTTTGACATGACCTTTGAACAGAAAGAAACGTCATAAATGTGATTTAAATATATTATTTGAGGATCAGGGTATGATTGGCACTTTAGAAGATGCTATTTGATGAACATAGAGGATTTTCTGGATTTCATCTTCTTTTTATTCTTTGAAAATACAATACAACGGTTTCGATTTCAAGACTGCAAACAATGCATGAAGATCATTTCTAATTATGAACTACATTCTACGTCATGACTACTTTACTGCAAGTGCGTTTTAGTATCTTACATCATTAGCAGGATGAAAAGAGGATTCGTTTCATTTTTGATACACACTTGACATGTCTGAGGTACATCCTGGCTTCTTTGATCTGCATTTCTTCCGCTGTATGGTTTCAGAACACAGGAGATCGTAGAGTTTAAGAGTTTTAGAACATGTTTTGAAGGGATTGACTAGTGCATGTGGTTTAAACAGATTTGTTTGAAACATGCCTCGTTTGCTGATTTGTGGGTGGACTGTCAACCATCTTATCGGCGACAACAGCACCTATATAGGAAACCTGCTGATGTTTAGTCTCTTGGCTGATCAGCTGTAATGAGGGGGCGAATATCGATAAGTGAATTTAATTTTTAAAGACCAGTTTAGAATCCCTGTCGGCATTTCCATACTAAATCGACGCTTGCAGAGTATAAGGACGCACAAAAATCACCAGAGCCTGACCGATACCTTTCTCTACGGATTAGAGTGTATATGTGAGTGAGTGAGTGAGTGAGAGAGAGTGTGAATGAGAGAGTAAGTTGGTGGTTGAGAGGATGAATGAGTGCGATATTGAATTCGTGATTAACTGAGTCGTATTCCTCACGCCATGAAAAGGTATGTAATAGTTACATGAGGATGGCGGTTTGCGATATGTGCAATGTGCATGTTCTCTTACAGCAAGAATGGAGTTGTGTAAGGTTGAGTAATGTTTTCTCATGTGTCCCTGGAAAAATCCAGGGAAAACGTGTGTAGGTAAATGAGTTACATTCTCACTGTTGGAAAAGTCATGTATCATTTACATCATGGCATGTCAGCATGTTGTATGTGAATTCCAGGCTAAAAGAATAACATCCTCGCATACCTAGGGGTGGCAACTAATCATGTATTTATTTTGTCAATTAATCAGGAAAGTCATTCAAACTCTCACCGGACTGTGTCCCACGTTGTTATAGCTTTTCGAAGATAGCAAAACTTCCTCTGAGTGAGTGAGTTAGTATTTAACGTCACAACTTCCTCTGACGTTGATGATTAAATGAATCTTTATTTACTTTCTTATGATAACTGTGGATATACAGCTTATATTTCTTATGTTCGTAATCTTCTATTTTCACATGGTTTGGCTTATGTTTGGTTGTCTCGAGGTGTTGGTGATATTTCATTTTCTTGAAATGTTTAAGAATGTTGCAGGTAATATGTATTTACAGTCATGGAATGGTATTATACAAGAAAGTTCTCGATATAGTGTATATAAAAGCCTACTAGAACAAGAAACGTATCTCATTCTATGGACAAGTAAACAACAACGGCATATAATGATCAGACTTGTGTGTGGAATTATACATTTAAAAGTTAAACAGAGAGAGCGGCTGGGAATGAATTAAGTCGGCGATTATGTCAATTCTGTAACAATTGAAATGAAGATGAGCGTCATTTTATCTTTGTATGTATATACTGCAGGAATTTAAGACAGGGATGTTTACCATGTATGTATCACCACAATACTAACATTCACAAATGTAGATAGCTAATGAGTGATTAATGAAGATATGTGTTTCACAGCTTAATCTTAGGAGAACAACATGTTTGAAATCTGTAGGATTTATAGGACACCCATGTACAATGTTCGAAGTAAACGCACAATATGTGTATGGGCCAATGGAGTTCACACAAATAAACAACTTGACTTGACTTGACTACATGCAGGTGTAAGCAAGGCGTCGGATTAGCAGTCAGACCGTGTTGTCAATGGGGCATTAAACACTACTCTCAGACCGAAGCATTTACCATAGCTGAACTGGTTAATCATGAAGTATCTGATGGGAATCAATTAGCGGTTGATACTTGTGAATGACTCGATTCTGTGACAAACACACATTCAATGTAAGTGGGGCTATTTTAAGCCTGTCGGATGAACTTTGGTTGTAGAGAGATAGGGTTTCATTAGTAGGTTCATTAAGTTGGGTCCATTAGCCTTTAATTGTGATACATAACCCAGGTCAGAGATACGTGAGCGTGGAATAAAGCACGCGAAAATTGTATTGAATGCTCACATTCCAAATAATAATCTTATCAAACATAAGAATCATTATATTCTTAAGAGTCCACTGTACGAATGCAATCATATCAGAAGTAATGTTTATGAATGCCATCATTCCAGGTATTTTCGAAAATGTGCTCGAATTCTGCGATACTGATGGCGTCACAAATATGTGTACTGGCAGGTCAAGTGTTTGCTTGATACTGTAACAACAAACGAATGCATGTCACGTGTTTGGTCGCTCATGGTGATGGTGTAACCGTGACGAAACTACATTTGCGCAATAGTCTCATGATATGCATGGTTCCTTTTATGACTATTTATATCCCTGTTATTGTGTCGATGGGCAGACTGGTGCTCATCATTCGGGATAGAATCGGTCTCCAGCATCCCATCCTTCTACGAGGCTGCTAACGGGATCGAGTGGTTTGGCTCGCTAACTTCAAGTCGGATAGCGTGTCATCCCGATCTTGCTGACCGATGCTCGTGAAGTCAGTCACTGGATTGTCTGCTCCAGTCCTGAATATTTACACATGCTGGAACATGCCAAAGACGGAATTGTTCATCTCATCATTTGGTTACTTATGTAAATCTGATCTACCTTTGACATGATGCATACTTTATCACCTTTTGAAAGTTTGGATAGAACGTGAGGAGCATAACAGAGAGAAAACGTTTTTGTGCATTTGTCTTATATGTTACTTTAAATTCTCGTCGAAAGGGCAGAAACAGTAACATCTTAAAAGCTTTGAGAGTATTGTTTGACATAAAGAGAAGGTGAAATTGAAAGTTGTAGTCATCAAGCTAAACTTACAGTGTTGAGATCTTCATTGTGAATCTTCGTGCATAGACTTGAATACATAAAGGAAGGTATAGCTTCACTGCTCTTGGGCTTATAGCTGATGCTCTTGCTGCAATGGTAACATTCGTATAGGACCAGGGGCTCCCTTCACAGAGCACTAAGGTGATCGCAAGTCAGTAGGGTAAACTCAGCGCGATGTTAAAGGATGGGAGTTAAAGTTAATCTTAGTAAAGACTGCTTTGTGGAAGGAACCCCAGATCAACACAATTGGAGTAAAAACATGTGCCCAACGGAGTATTGACTTTGTTGTAAACAGATTCCAGTTGGTGTAAAGAGCAATCTGAAGAAAGTCAAGACTTGAGATTCTTCTGCACTGAAGTTGTTTCTGTGGACACCAGTGCCGGCTATGGAATCGAAATGTATCTGAACGTCCTGTACACTTATTGTGTTGCATCGATCCATTCGTTCATATTTTTAATTTCTCTTCCATTTTTGCCATACTAGCTTTCAGTTTGGTATTTTTAGGTTCTTGAAGTGAATGTCTGGGTTGGGTGGTGATTTGACGTGTCACCATCATACCACGGTTTACATTGCCTCTCGATGATGTGGAGAAGAAAGTCCGATGTCAGGTCTGTCTTAGTGCAGCACTTTGGCGGAATCTAACCTAAACTAATCTTCAGCAACAACCTTTGAGGTTTCATATCGAAAATAGTTTTTCGAAGACAACCTCTGTATATGTGTGTCACAGCATTGAAATCTGCAGATATAACGGAAGAGTGAGTGTTTTTTTACGCCGCTTTGGTAATATTACAGCAATATCACGGCAGGGGGACACCAGACTTCACATATTGTACACATGTGGGGAATCGAACTGGGGCCTTCGGCACGATGGACGAACGCTCTAACCACCAGGTAGGATAAGACGAAGAAGAAGAAAGAGACAGCACAAAAGCACGTATTAAATACAGTCTCCTAGAAGAAGAGGTACCTTGAATCCTGATATATACAATGGGGCGTAGATTTACTTTTTAAAAATATTTCATTCCGCCAACAAACACATCCATAAAAGAGCTTTGCCAAATTGAAATTGGATCTTGTTCATGCACAATGCCATCACTCGGGTACCACAGAATACATCGGATCAGTGTTAACCCAAGATACGAAATTATCTGCTAATACTGATATCACATATTCAAACGATAAACATTTTCTTTACGAACCTCGTCACTATGGACTGGCGTTTTTATTTACTTGGTATTATAGTAGCTTGTATGCAGGTATTCTCATAAATGTATAAATGCTTATGAAAAGGCCGTTTTAAAGTACCCAGTTCTTATGACGTTTATGTCACTATAATAAAATACAAAATAAAGCCACTTAGTGCCTCTGTTAGTGGATGAGTGTTTTCTCAGGTGCATTTCATTACATTCCTATCTGGTACCCATTTCGAACAAAATCGCTTGCCTAAGGAGATACGTGTTTTCTAATCTGTGTTTTAGTGATCGAATTTCTGATCAGTATGAACCCAAGATGATAAAATAATAACTGTTAAGAACATTTCCATCCATCATGATTTCAGTGGGAGTATGAAACTTTGTCAGCAAGTATTCTTTCAATGTTTAGCGTACACACATTTTTCCTCTATGAAGCGGGCGCTTTAAATTGGCCAATACTGAAGAAAATCACTTGCGGAACGAAATACATAGCTTGTATATTTTAACCATTAGTATTGATTTACTTCCTGTCATCACTATAAAGTAGCCAGTATTACCCTATCGACTATTAACTATCGACTGATTGTCGTCGACACGATAAAGCATGTACCAGATCACAGAATAACAAAACATAAATGACTTATATGTTGCAGTTGTATGTGAACTCATCTGTGAGCAGTGCATGTTCATCCATGTAATGTAAGTATAATACATCGCTCATTGTGACAGATAATTAGAACTTAAAACTTTTGTTTCAATTTCATCACATGAAAGACCCAGTAGATATCCCCGGCTTGAACAGTTACATGTAGGACCTTCTCGTTTTGAAAATATGTACATCGTTGGCAAAGAGATATTACTTTCACAAGATATTTTCGTTTTGTGGAGCACTGATAAATTTCCATCACGATTTCTTTCAATTGAACGGTTCCAAGTGAAGGTCTTGTTTGAATCGTGAATAGTGTTTCAGAAATGTTGAGCTGTAAACATCATCATGCTAAGTCTGATAGGCTATGTCTTTGATCTTCGTTCGAAGGTTAGGATGAATAACTGTACATCGCCAACGCTTTGGTTTAGCCAGTAGTTTTGGTATTTGTTGAACACACACACAAACACACACACATACACACACACACACACACACACACACACACACACACACACACGTACACACACACACGTATATATATATATATGGTCAACAGTCAGATGTACATCCCATCTGTCTGACCACGTACACTTCCTGTCAGTCTTAATCACCAGATATGATAACTGTAACCAAGAGACTTCAAGTAACACGATTGAGTTTGAAACAAGATTGATGTTCATATATATATGAAAACGATGAGCGGTACATGGATAATACTGGAAACCCAGACTCCCTTCGAGACAGTTTATACCCTGAACATCTTGTTTCAAACTCGAAGTGCGCTAATCGCTGCCTTACAACTACAATCGTGTTACTTGAAGTCTCTTGGTTACAGTTATCATATCTGGTGATTAAGACTGACAGGAAGTGTACGTGGTCAGACAGATGGGATGTACATCTGACTGTTGACCAAGTACAACCTGTGGACGTGACACTAACTGACAAATGGGGTTAATATGGAAAAAGCCTTCATGAAGGATGGCCCAAACGATGACAATGACATCTTGCCTAATACAAACAGCAACACATTGTGTAAATGTGAACGAATGTGTATATCTTTAATGGAAAACACTTTCAGTTTAACCTACCCAAACGACCGAGCGATTTGAACCATGACAAAATAACTGGTCTGCATTTACCCCAAAAAGATTCCATTGAGTACAAAAGATCAAACAGCATTGAAACTCATTTGAATGGATCACTGAACACATTGACTCTCATAAACATCCTTCGAAACTTCTACTATATTAACTTACAGTATGAGTGTGAAATAAGAATTCTGGCTGCTTTCTTGTTTAACTAACACACAAACACACACAGCCACACATACACACGCATAGACACACAACGATACATACATGCATAAATACACACACACGAGGCGAAGGGACACCATCTCTTCCCATCCTTTCTATTTCCGCTCATCAGCAGACCATAGTTACATCATTACGGAAGTACTCTGTGTCCTCCCACACAAAGATTCTACGGTCTTTGTCTTTAGTGAACTGAAATAGCTAAATCAGCCAAAGACGAAAACATCACCATGGGGAGCCCTACCCTTAAGCCAGCTTGTGTTGTCGGCCAATGACGATGATCGGGAGTATTTTGTTCTGTATAGATGATCCCATTTCCTTTAAAACCTTTTTAGACATATCAGACATGCTGAGAGGAAATAAAAAAGTAGAAATATACACAACAGAGGGAGAGTCTGGAACGAACAAGTGAGTGGGTGAAAAGTTTTTTTTTAATAGCTGTATACGGATATTTTTTTATATTTTTATATCATCATGTAAATCTTCTCTGAAATTAATCACATTACATTAGAGAATTCCTTATGTCGCATGGTCTAAATCAACATGTGGGCTAGAGTGAATGAGTAAATCAGGCTTTGTGCCGCAATATTTCGACAGGGGACAGCAGAAATGGGCTTCACGCATTGTAGCCAAGTGAGGAATCGAAAACACACAAAACCCTTGGCAACCACATCCCAACTCTTAAACAGAGTAATACCGACCACGCACTATTTGAAAACAAATGACCATTAATATACAAAAGATGAATATGTAATACATATATCTTGGTGGAATAATATTTCAACCAAACGCCTGCATGCCAGACAACAAAACAGAAACGTCCTTCAAGAACGTAAGTCCCAGAGAGAATATGGTGACGTCTTGCTAAGAAAGGTTAGAAGATGGTGACCATTGTTAATTGTATATCGTTCAAGGAGAAACAACTGTCAGAGTAAGTAGTATGTATCCAGTACACAAGACATGGTATCTCAGTACGCTTCAGCTTAATAACCATCAAAGTCTCGGCAACGACAACGCAGGTGGATGGACATCGGTAAATAAGTGAAACAGAGCAACGCGATGTTGAACCACATTTTACCTAAAATGACATCAATCATTCTCATCCCCAAATCACCTCCAAAACAGCAATTCCAACTAACAAATAAGTTCATGAAGGAAACCAATCTCGTCTTGTAAATACTGACACGTAATCAATGCAAAGCAAGAAAACGATCTTGACGAAAAATGTCAGAGTGGAATGTACAAGTCTGCCTGTTTCCTGCGCCAGTTTACAAATCATGTATCTCATTACTCGTTACAAACGAAAAAAACCGGAATTCAGCAAATGATTTATGTGCATGGACAGATAAACCTGATCTGGAAAAAAAATCACAATTATGTGATGTACTAATCCATTAGACAAGAGAAAAAGCAGAGACCAGTTTGGTCCACCTCGTAAATGAAGTCAGGAGCAGCAGTACATATTTCACCTTGTGTTGGAAACAATGGTGAAACCGGATTGATCCACAGTGTGGACTCCACTTAGGTTAGTAAAATCGATTTGTCGTTTTTTGTTTTTGATATTGTGTTATTGTATTAAAACTGCAATATGACAAGTTTAACATGGAATCGATCGGTTGAGGGAGATGCGAGTCTGAGAAAAGATACAGGAAACATATTTTGCTCCGGTTTGTTCCGTGATGGAAATGTTTAATTTCTTGAATTTCTGCTGTCATGGACATGATCTGTGTTCCAGGATATGATGTAGTTCTGACAATAAAGTAGTTCCTGTTTGTTTGGTTTAACACCACACTCAACAATATTATAAATTTATCTACATGGCGGTGATCTGTACATATCGAGTCTGGACAATCCAGTGATCATCAACATGGGCATTGACTTACACAAGAGGGATACAAAAACATGTGTCAGTCAAGTCAGTGAGCCTGACCATCCAATACTTTTAATCTCCTTTTATATCTAGAATGGGTTTGTGAAAACGAATTCTAGCATTATCTTCACAGGGCCATACTAGTTACGGTAGTGATTCCAGTATGAGAGTGACTTAAGTGTGAGATTCAGACGAGTTGTTAGTATCTCAGTCACGGGTGTCTCAGTCGCCTAGGCGATCTTTGATGTGGGTAGTTTTGTTTCCTGGGTACGTCATAAACCTATGGACCTTTGTCCGAATCCTGGTTCATTACGATCATATTTCGAGGTGTTTCAAGAACCGTACAAAAGCGTATAGGTTTAACCATAGTGGTAAACATATGCAGCCTACGCCACATCGGTCTTAAGCATTAAGGTATACCACCGAGAGATAGTAGGAATAATGCAACAAAATCCAGTTTGTTAAAGAAACAGCAAAAAGATCAATGTCATTCACATATTCCCTCTGGTGATGAACAGTTTGGGGTGGGGAGTCCTTCGAACACTTCAGAAATATTGAAAAGACGTTTCATACTTCATCCATAAAAATATAACCCTCTGAAGTAACTAAAGAGGATTGGGTAGTCACGCCGGCTGACGTGGTTGGACATGCTATTTTATCCTATGCCCTTGCTGTTGACCACTGAATTGTTTTGTCCAGGATCAATATTTACAGTATACTACCTATAATGGTTGTTCTCATCATATGAAATGACTTCGTCTTTGGGAGAGTGACCCACTGCATTTAAACTCTTATAATAACAGTGTGCACGTTATTGGCCATGACTGCACTGAAACCTTTGATAAATCACAATGACTGATTTTCTGCCACTATCTGATAGAACAAGTTTAATGGTGTCATTAAACTGCCCACAACAGCATTATCTATGACACTATGTGCTTTGAGGTGCCCTCGAGTCTAGCGACCAGACACAGTTACACGCAGCTCAGAGGACAATCATTTATCTGGCACATTCTCAATGCTGTAAAATATTATTCGGAAAATTAAATGTTTTTCAACCTCCCCAGAGATTTTAGTGGGGCGTCTGAGGATCGAGGATCGGGAATGAATAATAGATCTGATACATAGTGTTTTTATGTTGTAGGTGTTGTACAAGTATTAATAGGAATAATACATTATTTCATCCATCTTGACTTGTACGAGGAGGGAATAGTTAAGGGTGCAAGACAATATCTTTGCTTACTTGCATGGAATTAAACAATCATCACTGACTTGTACACGCTTGTGACTTTTCCTTATTTGTTTTAGCTTTAAAACTGGAATTAGTAGCTCTTCAACTTGTTGGAAGGGGCGACTAATGGCATTGGATGGTTAGACGTGATGACTTAGTTGACGCAAGTCCTCGTTTCCCAATTGCGCAGATCAATGCCCATGATGTCTAGGTCGGAAAAAGCTAATATTTTGTCTCGAATCAGGTGAGACTCGTTAACGGTAAGCAGAACAATCTTCACTCCTGGAAATGAAACTATTCTCACTGTTCCTTGACATGTTTTGTGCCCCATGAATCTAGGGTAAGGGGTAACCATAGAGATCAAGCAGTCACGTTCTCTGACTCAGTTGACACGTGTCATGGTATCCACGTTGTGTGGACCTATGCTCATGCTATTGATTAATTAACTGTCTTGTCCAGGCTCAATATTTACGCACCATGAGCACATGCATGTAATACAGCTGAGTGTGGCGTTACATAATAAGCCAACGAACAATGATTGTCTGCTCGATTCTTCACGTTTAGCTGGAACTGTGCTCAACTTGAAATTCCCTGTAAACCTCTTGTCAAACTTTTTCTCAGGAAGACTGACACTTTCGTGTTCATCATAAGGTTGTCTCCAAGGTTACAACCAAGGGATAAGCTTTTACGCTTTCACCCAGCAGCGATAAGAATAACAGGTCAAACACATTGTACAGCTCTCAAGAGCATATGCCGAAATCTTTCAGCGTTATACTGCTGTGTTGACTTTTTTTGTGTCATTTACTGTGACATTCATGACATACCTCTTTGGCAAATGTTCATTTGAGACGCTAAGGAATAAATACTATGCTAATTAAGTAAAAGTGTGTTTTGAAACGATCAATGAACATCAGTATAAGATCAGTTATCCCTTCCACATTAAAATATCCACTATTCTTGAAAGTTTCTCTGTTCCTGGACACGTTTTTGGTCACATGAATCTGGGTCAAGAGGTAACTAGAGGGATCGGGTAGTCACGCTCCCTGACCTGGTTAGCACTTGTCATGGCATCCGAGTTATGAGGACTTGTGTTGATGTTGTTAATCACTGGATTGACTTGTCCAGGCTTCATATTTACAGCCTCCTACCATATACCTGTAATATTGTTGAGTGGCGGTAAGCAATAAACAAACGAACAATGACTGTCTCCTTGATTATTCACAATTAGCTGGAATTGTGCTGAACTTGGAAACCCCAAGGAGTCTGTAAACTTCTTGTCAAACTTGCGTCTCCTCAGTAGGATAGGCACTTCCATCGTGAGTTTCTGTGCAATATCACCAAAGTTACAACCAAAGGAGATGCTTTTATATTTTCATCCGAAAGAGAAAGCAGCAGAACAGTGATAAAAATATCAGGTCAAACACATTCTGCAGCTCTCAAGAGGATATGCCGAACCCTTCCAGCGTTATTCTGCTGCGTAGACGATTTTTGTATCATTCATTTTGACATTTATGACATACGTCTTGGCAAATATTCATTTGAGACGCTAAAGAATAAATACTATGCTAATTAAGTAAAAGTTTGTTTTGAAACGATCAATGGGCATCAGTATAAGATCAATTATTTCATCCAAATTAAAATATCCACTATTCATAAATGTTTCTCAAGTTGACGCTGTTAAGAGTCTTCAAGGTTTTGTGGTTGAAGATAATCGTTAAAAGCATTTTCTTGTGTTCCAACGGATGTCCATGCTGTTAATCTCCTTCACTGTGGAACTATGTCATCGTTAATGTTTTCATTGTGATATTTTTGGTAGCTTGGCAAATTGACTGACTTGAAGTCAATTCTCTGTTTATGAACAGCTCGCTCTTGTTAACTTGTTCTGGAAACTACAGTTTACGGTTGAAGCAAGTGAGTGAGTGAGTTAAAATAGTCACAGTTAAAGCAAGGGTTACTTTAAGTGAAAATGAGTGTGTTAAAAGTTTACGTCGCAGCAACTTTCTTGCAGCAAGGAAGGATGACAATATATGGCTGATGTGAGAGCAGTTGACCCGTGAAGGTCCCGGGGTAGAATAGGCCTTCAGAAACCCATGCTTGCCATAATAGGTGACTATGCTTGTCGTAAGAGGCGACTAACGGGATCGGGTGGTCAGGCTCGCTGACTAGGTTGACACATGTCATCGGTTCCCAATTGAGTAGATCGATGCTCATGTTGTTGATCACTGGATTGTCTGGTCCAGACTATTATTTACAGACCACCGACATATAGCTGGTATATTGCTGAGTGCGGCGTAAAACTAAACTCACTCACTCACTTACTCTAACTCCATTATCAAGTAAGTGATGAACAGTTTGAGGATAGAAAAGCATATATACAAGATAGGGGAGATGTTTGTACAGTACAATACCGTTGACAAGTATTCGATGAGCCAGTGCAGTGAACGTGTTTGTGAAAAGCAGGCGGGGCAAGTAATCTGGACAAATACACTTGCTACAGGTACATTGGCGATTAAGCCAGATCTCATGCTGACCGTGGCGTGAAATCAATGCCGCTACGTGTCTCGTAGAGCAATTTAGTTCAGTAAAACACAACCACGACACGATTCGCACGAGGAAATTGAACGTTTCAATATTTAGACGACAACCTGTTTCCCTCTTTTTTCAAATAGAATAATGTGGAGGGTGTTCCCATATATGCAAATTGGGGGGTCATTTGTCAGATCGTGGCTCATCTAATACTTGTCAAGCAATAGGTGGTTAAGAGTGAGTGAGTTAAAATTAACAAGTGAAGCCCGCAGTATAAAGAAATGGATAGTGAGGTTTGTAGAATGCAAATGGAGCGATTAACTAATTAAGAGGATCTTTGGTGAGTTGTTACTATGCCGAAGCTATGTCAGTACCTTGGTCACGGTTGATTGACATATAATGAAAATAAAATTGATAATAAAAAGGCAACCTGAACGAAACAATCGACATAGAAAAATCCCGTCTAAACCACCTCAACATTCCTGCACTGGGGTAATGTTGTTTAGCTTTGCATAAGCTTGGTGTTAATCTTAACCCCCTGAAATGTAATTTAGCGATTATCTTAAAACGGTCTGATGCACATGCAAATAAGATTCCCGGCATTATATAAATGATCTCCAAGCGGTAAGTTGTGAACATGATTTGGAATTGTTCTGCCATCCAAGCTTCGCTATTACCTTCGTGTAATGTAACGTGTTCAGACAAAGTGAGGCCAATCTTGTAATGACTCGTTGCTTCATGTCAAAGCCGTATGTGTCAGTGTATCAGGGCGTGTTGAATATTCATTTATTCATTTGATTTGACTGAAAGGCATGATGCTCAGATGATTGCACAACGGCTCATAGAATACACATGGTCAGCATTACTTTCATTTATTGGCTCATTGAACCAAAACATGGTTTGATACAGAGACACTGCTTTCACTGCGTATCAGACCCAAAGGACAAGGTATGATAAGGGTGGTTTTTGGCCCACTAACAGACTTGGCTGAAAACATGTTATTTGTTTAGAAACAAGTTAGCTTTGCATAAAGATGCTGTATTTTATATGATCTGAGGAGTAATTTCATTACAGAGGGGTCCAAAATGGGTTTTATCAGTTCCCTTGATTATAACGAGAAGTCTGAAATATCAGTGTGCTATAATGACTTATTTACAACTGTCATTTTATTTACATACAAATTACATCAGTTTCACAACAGGTCGTCAGACTGAAAAACATGACAATATCAATTACAATGTTTTAACCTGAAGGGGCCCAATTAGGGTTGCAAAACATTGTTAATTCAATTACTTGCCAGTTGTGTCCCCAAAACGCACTCATTATTCAGGGCATTCTTTGAAAAAGTAATCAGTGGGTCAATTTTCCAACATGTAAAGATATAAAACATCTACTATTACTCTTCATTCACAGTCATCAATCTTAGTTTCTGATTCACTGCCATGAAATGCAGTATTCAAGAGTGTATAAACCTAAAGTAGATCAAAATATATAAAATATGAATTTTAATATATTGGGAACAAAGGCAACGAGACTGACTTGAAAAGCTGAATGGTCTTCAGGCTTAAGAAAAGATTTACATGATGTTCATTAAAGCTTGTTTCAACAGTGTTGTGACAAAAATTACCAAACTTAAGAAACAAATTACAATATTTGGATTTGATGTGAAACAGTTAAGTTAAACAATGTAGACTTGATAAGCAAAGTTTGTAAAAAAAGAAAGAAAAATTATAATGGATTTGAATCTGCATGTCTGACAACACAAAAAAGACAACAGACCACTATTGCAACCATAAGACTACATATTCCTCTGTCTTACATTGTGAATTTAAGCTTATACATTACACTTTACAACAATGTATGACTTGTGTTCATCATCTGCTAGACCTTGATACAATGTTCTTATTCTAGCTGAAAAAAAAGTTCTTGGAATATGTATATGTTTAGTCTGTTTATACATGGCGATCTTGTTGAATGGCAGTGTTATTTTGACAGTGACTGGTGACTCAAAGGTGTTTGATAAACAGATGATAGAACAACTATGATTAAATTCTGACATAATAACAAAGATGCTCACTTATACAGAGATGCTTCATCATATTTTGAAAATCTTCAGACATCTTCTTACTTTTCTAGCAGAAACCAACAACCAAACACCAATGTTTATCTCACATAAATCAGCCTTGCGAGAGTGCCTAATGATACTGAAAATTTTAATTAAGATGTTTGATACGTGTATTTTAGAGCAGAAAAACATTCAAAATATAATGTATGATGGCATTGTTTTCTAAATGTGATGGATAGTCTTTAAAGATGCTAGTTTATGGCAATGTTTATTTTTTGAGATGTTGTATGGGACAATTTGAAAAACCAAAAAACATGCACTTTTTAAAACATTTTGATGTGAGCAAAAGCGTGACCCAACACAATTTTTAGGTGTGCATTCTAATTTACTCTCTTCATATGTGGTGAAAAAATTGGGATGGGTCATGCTTTTGCTCCCACTTTTCTATCAAAATCAGAAAATGTAGGTTTCTAGAAGATATTGCAAAATATATTAACTTTCAGGTCTTCAAAGAGGAAAAATAACAACACTAAGAACATAAAAGAGCAATTAGAGGTAACTTCAACAATTAATTTAGCCCTTTTTATGCTTAAATTATCATATTGTAAAATTTTGATAATCATGACATGTTGTAGGCCAGTAAGTGCCTCTATCATACCTTGTCCTTTGCCAGGACAGCAACAAGACCCGTGATCATAAACCATTTCTCCTAAATCCAGATATGATTGTATAGCTTCGACAATATCATAAATGTTATATATATATACAACTTACTGCTTTCCATTCGACAATGTGTCCTTTAATGTGAAGGGCTGATGTTCCTGACTGCAACATAAGTTTAAAGCGCTGGCTAAAAACCTCGACATTTTCTTCTTCTGTGCTTTGTCTGGCAGGTTACTGTCCTCAAATAACAAAGTGGCTTTGTTCCTGTTTGTGTGTAGTCCTAAGGGCTTATCCCGTTATTACTGTCTATACAGATGGAGCAGATATAGTTCCACTTTTTCCAAGTTTAGACTGGAATATTAGTCAGCCTGTCTGTAAGCACTGTTTTGTTGTCTGATCAACTAATTTCTAGCGGGAGACTGGAAGGAAGCGATACAGCCCCGAAAACCAAATCGAAAATAGTCAACTTTGAATCACAATCAGACGTGACAAGGTAGGCCCATCTGGAAAGGTCAGATCTGAAATTTTGGTGTAAATGCAAGACATTTTCCTACAGTAAGCAACTGACTTTTGCACGGTGAAACAGGGTGTTTGTTACTGCTGATATGACCATGGACGTACGTATGGCTAATTTGAGTGGGAAATGTATTTTTTTTATAGATAGCTCTTGGTAATTGGATGTCCAGCGATGCTAGTCTTTGTACCATATGTCTGTACAGAAATAATGTCCTGGATTCATGAGTGAAAGGCCTCATCATGTTCAATATTATATATTTTTTTCTTCTTTTAAAGTTACATTCTTTTCATCATTTGTAAACATTTATAGGAACAGCGTGCATCAAAATGTTTGGCTATAGTTATGAATGTACGAGCAAAACATGCATGCACACATATGCGTATGTATATAATCCAGTGTTCAGGAATCGGTGTAGAGGAATTCTATTGAAACAGTATATGGAAAGAAAATCAAAAGACTTGAAAGCTTGCAAGGTTACAGTTTGAATATGCAATACATTTTCGCAATATCTTACTAGTTCTTTATGAAGGATTAAAAAACAATTGTTTTGTCAATTTCTATTACATTTGTAAAGGAGAGATTTTGTTATCATGATGTCAATATTCAAAGGATCATTATGCTTACCTTTAAGCAACCAACATATGTTCTTCACTGAAGGTGATTTCTTGAAATTGTGAATTTTTCACTAAATGATTCTAAATAATTTGTTGTGCATAACTAAAGATAACTGGTTTCCTTCATAGGTCATGAAATCGGTTCTAATTTTATATTTTATCACAAATTGATCAAACGTATATATTTTACCATGTTCGTTAATAAATTCATCCAGAAATGGTATACCCTTTTATGCCAAACTATATATGGGCTTATCATCAATGTTTACGAAATTTTTATACCAAATTGATTTGCTCATGTCTTGAATAGGTTTTTCTCTAGTGTCAAAACATTTCAGATATAAACTCCATAATAGCAAAATCAAACCTAAGGAAAAACAAAATAGAAAACCCATGGACCATTCTGATACATTTCTCCCGAAAGTTGCATGTTTTCGCAAACTGCATCAACACATTATCTATTGCAAGATGAATGAATCAAAGAGTCAAATGCTTGAACATGGTAAATCTCAAAACAAACAAAAACTCTTGAAAATGTCTTAGATCAACCTTTTAGACATATTTCCCACAAAGTTACAATCCACTTATGCCAAAATCTGTTTGAGAAACTATGTAATTATTGAGCACAATCGAGAAGTCTTTTTGCTTTCACTTTTAGCATGCAAGTTTGAGTATGAAAGGCGTAGACTATTTGTATTGATATACACCTTCTTTATTCTGTATAGGCGACGTTTCGACATAGATTCTAATGTCGTTGTCAAGCAAGTGATGACATTCTAGAAGTTTAGTAGAGGAAGGATGAGGACTATTTTATGGATATACAACTTCCATTCTTCCGACATTAGAACCTATGTCGAAACGTCGCCTATATAGAATACAGAAGTTGTATATCTATAAAATACTCCTCATCCTACATTTACCGTCAACCTTCTAGAATAAAATTTTACAATTCAATACTGCCAGTGAACTGTTCATTTGCGACAACACGTTTTTAACAAAAATAAAACAAAACGACTGTGATGGATTATGGGACATTTAAATGTAACAAAATGATTTGTCTGCATGGATATTAAAAAATCGCAATTTCGTTAAATTTAATCCATTGGACCCATAGGCCAGTTTGGCCCATCTCACGAGTAGTTGTGCACGGGCACGTCTGATTCAGTCGCCTATGTGATTTGCAGAAACTGAAAGTGGACGTAGCGTTTGCAGTTAAACATTCCTCCTATGATGATCATAAAATTATTACTCTCTTCAGAGTTTACGTCAGGACCATTTCATACAGGTAAATATCATAACGAAGCTATCGCATGTTGGCACGTGCGTACCACATCTATTTATTCCACACTACATCATGTGAAGGAAGAAATGTAAGGTTTTCCTACATTATGATAAACCCAATGAAAACTAAATGACACACGTTTTTCTTCTCTTCACGCACGGTAGACACGAGCCTATTCTATCAAAGAAGGCACAGTGAACATAAATATCGAGATGGTAATGAGAACATATGTCATTCCTATGTTCTTGAGATGTATATTTATATGAACAACATAAGCATCGATCTGCGCAAATGGGAACCGATGACACGTGTCAACCAAGTCAGCGAGCCTGACCACCCGATCCTGTTAGTCGCCTCTTACGACACACACAGTCGCCTTTTATGGCAAGGATTGTTTGCTGAAGGCCTATTCTACTCCGGGACCTTCACGGGTCGCATGAATAAAAAACCGTGTTCCACAAAGTGTATAAATCCGTGAATCAAATGCAAAGACAATTCCAAATATTTAATTAGAGAATAGAAAAAATACCGTATTTACAATCGTTTCATCAAGAGCAATTAAACAAATTGCATACACACTGATAGGCATGTCAGGTGAAGGGATACCTACTACGGCATAACTTTGACATTAACACTGGAGCATGAATGGTTCTAACACACAACCAGTTTGTCCAGTCAGAAAACAGCTATTACAATGAACACAGCGAAAAAGTAATTAAGATATACTTCTGATACAGTTCAGATTTGTTTATCAGAATATGTATGATTCGCCTTTAACCCTTTTAGATAAAACTGCATCTTCTCAGTATCACTTATGCTTCTGTGTCAATCAGTTTGCCTGCTGCAGTATCAGCACTGTTCTCCCACTGTAAGGTTACAGCCAAGGGAGACGTCCAGAGCCCATATGGCTTTCATGCAACATTAAACCGCCAGTAGTAGGACACAGATGAAAATAAGAATGCTATAAACATTGTATAGCTTTCTAGAGTATGTCTTGAATCTGTGTTAAAGGTTTAATGTTACTCTTTTGTATAAACTGATAATTTCAATAATGTATGATATGGAGTTTGATTATTGCTATATTAACATTACCGTCATTGACTTTATGAAAGCCTGCAAGACGTTATTGATTTGAAAACGATCTATCTATAACAGTTTAAAGCCGATGGTTTCATCATTATGTCACCTACTGCAGGATTCTCACGTTTCTCAAGCTGACTGTTGAGATTACGTGCTTTAAGGTATGACTGTTGAAAGTCATCGTTAAAAGTATTTTCTCGTGATCTCACGGATGTTTGTGCTGTTAATCTCCTTCACCGTGGAAACATGTCACTGAAACGGTAATGCTTTAGCACGACAGTGTTGTTGGCTTGGCAAATTGATTGACATAAATTGTCTGTTTATTAGCTGCTCGAGTTTGCTCGGGAAACTACAGTTAAAGAAAGAGTTACTAGTAAGTAACAATAAATGAGTCGAACCATGTCAATGTCGGAAACGTGTTGCAGGTCTTAGATGTTGGCCATATTTTCTCCCGAATTTGTAATATGAAAAATGTGTTGTTAAGCAATGGAAGTCATAAAAATAGTCCACCCAAAAATAAAAACAATGAAATTTCACGTCTGTTTACAGATTAAAACTTAAAGTTACGCTATAGTTACACGGAACCAGAAAATAAATCTTATGGCATTATTTACAACATGTCATTATTTGGCTATAGAAACCCATGTTTGGTGTATTGTTGATTATTATAAACACGGCTTGAAACGTTGAGATTGTTGATCAGCATTATATTGTGTACATGAAAAGCCACTCCCTTCACAGATTTCAGGTGACCCGTGAATAGGCCTTCAGCAACCCATGTTTGCCATACAAAACAACTATGCTTGTCGTAAGAGCCGACTAACGGAATCGGGTGGTCAGGCTCGCTGACGTTGTTGACACATGTCATCGTTCTCATTTGCGTATATCGATGATCATGTTGTTGATCACTGAATTGTCTGGTCCAGACTCGGTTATTTACAGACCACCGCCATATAGCTGAAATATTGCTGAGTGTGGCGTAAAACTAAACTCACACACTCACTCGCTCAGAGATTTCAGGAGTGAAAATATTGTCATTCGAAATAATGACTTACCATTTGCATCTTTCTGTTTTGATTGACATTGCTTTTCAGAAATCATGATTACTGTCAGTGGTATTTCCCCGTAAAGGTATTTTTGACATATGCATCAGAATAGTCCAATGCTGTGGACACACCTGTGAAACAGAGTTGGTGCACATCTAGGGAAATCTAGGGGAAATCTAGGCACAGCGTTACACAGATGTTATTCACACGTCCTTCCCATTATGCGACAAGTACATTTCACAACACGGCATCATCCGACCTCAAACGTCAAGACTGACATGGGCCCTTTTGTGGAACGACAGCGTGCAAGTATTGCCTTAGCCCCCAGACCTAAACCCCTTATGAGATGCTCTTCATCAACGTCTGTGATCACATCAACAACAGCCAAGGAACCTCGAAGAGTTAGCACATGCACTGCTGGACATTCCCCAGGCCACAATTCGTAATCGAAATGGTTCCATTAGGTGACGATATCAGACAGTTGTGGACTCTCTTGGGGTCGTACAAGATATTGAGAACAGATGACCTTCACCTTGACGTTCAATTGTTTCCATGATGACCCTCGTGTAACAAATGTGAACAACTGATTATGATCTCTTGATTCTTATATAACACAAAAAACATTTCATGTTTTGCAGAATAAAATTTTGAATTACGACGAGCGTGTGTTTTCTGTCTGTAATTTGTATTATCATTGATTAACTGATAGTTATCACTGGGTCACAATGTTCAGAGTTTTGAATGAGGATTGTGGGTCACTTTTCATATCATATATGTGTAATGGTAATAGTATTTTTAGAGGCAGGCCTTCGTGATAACATTCCAGTTACCTGCCCGTGGCAATCTGTTGTTTATTTCCTCTTCGTGAAATATTTGACTAAATGGTGATGCAATCACGCTCTGCTGGAATATTCCCGACACTGTGTCAGTGTATATGAAGGCTGGTTGTTGTGTTGACGGACACACACGACCTTACACTCGGACTTTTCATCTGCCTCTGCCCATCATCGTCTGTTTGTCAACAACATTCCACCTACAGTGGATATTCAAGGTTGTTGCTCCCTGCAGGACCACTGACTTTGTAAACAAGCTTCATTTAGTACTTTTGCTCTCACTGTAAACTGCCAAGATTCTGGTGAGTTAATATTTGATATTTGTGATCGATTATGTTACACCTGTGACACAAGTACATTGTACTAGAAGTCTGTATTGTGATGCCTTGTAACTCATTGTTTGTTCAGTATATTTTTGAATATTTTAGACCTTTGTGTGTTTTTATATTTTGCTGGTTCAAAGGGGATTTCTTATACTTTTCGTCACGACAATTTATTAACCGTAAGAACATGTAAAGGAGAACGTCATGTAAATTTTTACAACACAGCTAGAGCCATGAATAATGTCTCGACATGACATGACTTCTGTTTCTGTTAGCAATGTTGTTACTGAGCTGATGACACACAGAACTTGAGACAGTAAGCGAAAACACTGAGAAGGTCATTACGTGAGGAATATCTACTATCTGTGCATTTTGTCCTTTCCAGAATTTCACACATTGTTTTCACAGTAAACTTCGTATGTTTTCATTTTCAGCAAATGTTCCTCAACGTGTGTAGAGGATTGAATGTATCAATGGGGAACAGACATCAAACATGTAGGGGCCTCAACCCATCCATATTACCAAACACCCCAGTGTTAGTTTTGAACTGTTTGAAGCATGGGTATCGGATGGTATGCTTCTGCCAACCTATGTGAATCAAACGATTCGAGTATGCATCTTTCTCTTTTTTCTTAGTAAAGGTATTGTCTTAGAAAAGTCGCTGCGATGTAATTCCCCCTCTTAATATTCACAGAGACTACATTTGAACGTTTTGTCACAATTATTTATTGGCAAGAGAGTCAAATGTTTTTGTAGCCATGGCTAGATTTTGAGGACTACATGAGGAAAACAGATCTCCCTTCCTTTTCCTCCTTTCCATCGATTTCCATTTGCAAAGCATCGGTCGTTTCCGAGCATCATGCGTCTTTTAATGTTATTCGAGATACAAAAGTCACTACCACGAAGTAGCGAATGAGTTGCTGTTGGCAGCAGGGTATTTTGCAATGTACCCTGCGTGTAAGAGGGATGCATTGAAACTAACAGAAGAGCGCTCAGCCAATCAGAAAACGACATTTATGTGTGATTTAAGATAAAAATGCAATGCAAGTGCACCACCTGAGGACTGTCACAATTGAAAGAAACTAAAATCAGTCCTGACCGGTAACATACATTTGCTCCTAATTGGGAGGCTAAAACACTGTTGTTCTTTCTATTTTATCGATAATCCACTGGGATGCCCACGCAGAAAAATAAGTCAGTGGGGAACGCTGGGGATGACCACACATTAAAGCAATGAGAACTGTACCTACTTAGTGTGACTTTAGCGAACCTCTAGTTTTACAGCTCCTCACAGTGCTGTACATGGTGGAATATACAGGGTCACTCTGTGATCGGAAACACTCTCAAGACACATTAGGACTTGATCAAGCATTAAACATATTAATCATATTTCATTGATTTGGCTACAGGAAATGAAATGAATCTCTGAATGATTTCCACATGACATTCATCAAGTGTCTCCACTTCCACTGATTCCCAGTATCTGCATCCGATTGGTTCAATGTCCGTTTCCCAAACTGGCCTACTTGGGTGGTGCCTGACGGTAACTACGTTTACCAGTGCTAGTAATGGTAAACACAAAACTATGATTGTCCGAAGAAGTAGGGCATCACTCATTTAAGATCAAGTACACTGATCTCATCTGATGTAAGAAAAGTCGTGCATCGCGTGTATTTACTACTTCACTGTAATGCATTTTCGATATTACTTTAAACTTACATATTTTCTATTTCGTTTCTGATGCAGTTTCAAACTTAATCACAGGAACTCGTCTGTTTAATATGTCGTTTCAGGTAGATTTTAAAATTTATCACATTAACTGGTATGGTTACTACTTTGTTTCTTGTGAAGTTTCTAATTCATGAAGTAACTCCTACGTGTAGTCCTTCGTTTCTTATGCACTTTATAATTTATCACAGTGACTCGTATATTTACCGTTTCGTTCCTAGTATATTACTGTAACTAGTAACAGACACTGCCATTAAATGCAGATATATCACAAACAATGCGTACCAGTTAGTACAACCTGACTCGGCTTGGATATATAGACAGGGGCCGAAAAAGGATTATGACATCACATCGATTATCATGACGTCATGTCTGTTCAGCCCAGCTATGTGATTATTATTGATTAATGTTATCGACTGACCAATAGTTCTTCAATGAGTAATAATTTGTTTCTGAAACTAAACCAATTTAGGTAATCGAATCTTGCCCTTCGTCATGGGACACGAAACATTAATGTCTTTTGTATTTACTTGATTTTCTTGGAACAGACGTTTGTTCATTATGCCTTATGGCCTGGCGGCTGTTTTGATGTCTGGACTTCATACATACAGACCTACATACCAGGCAGTCATGCCATGCAACACTCTCGGAAACGGGTAACTCGAAACAGCATTCATATCCCCACATGTCACGAACACACGGAGGTCTCTCTGCAGGATGGAGATTCTTTCTCCTCAGATAACAGTCTCACACGGGGGGATTCCGGTTAGAACAGACCCACAGCAACTTGTCATATTCGGAATAGGAGTCTAGCTCGTCGTAATGGTCAGGCCTGCACGTCATAGTCTCCCAATTCCGTGGATCGTGCTCATGAGGGTCATAAGGAGACTGGCAAGTTCAGCTTAGATTATCTGCAGACCAACGTCTGCGAACGTCTGAGGCGAACGTCTGAGGCGAACGTCTGAGTAAAGCTGTGAACAAGAAACAACGAGATGCTACGTATTCCGTTCTTGGCACACATTCACATCGTTCAGGAAATGTGTGGTCCACTTAAATTTAGAAACCTTTAAGTCAGCTTCAGCTATTGCGTTAATGGTTCCCAATAGGATATCAAAAAGTATTATGGTGTGTCGTAAATTTGTGAACAATAGTGTAATTTATGAAAAGCAGGAGCATTTGTGTAGATGAAAGTATTAATGTGAAGGCAGTCATTGCAAGTCAATCTCCGTGTATAACATGGAGGAAAAATATCGAAGGTTGGCGCTGTCAGACAATATGAAGCTTTTTGTGGTCATACATGGTAGTATAATGCGCAGTTATTGTTTTTTCGTTATGAGAAAATAAGCAAACAAGCAGTTAAACCTTTGAGGTTCGGGGAAAAGACCCAAACAAACAAACAAACAAACAAAAAAAAAACTAAAAAAACGCCCCCCAAACCAACCAACAGACCCTCCCGCTACTCCCCCCCCCCCGCACCAGAAAAACAAACAAACAAACAAACAAACAAAACCAAAAGCAAATAAACCCAGAAACAAACAAGCAAAACAAAAGATACCAAATGTGTGAAATGATCAACGTTTCTGTAGATTTGACTGGTAGAACAGATCCTAAGGCTGTAGTAATTGATTGTAATAAAAATCACTGTAATATAAATATGTGAAATAACTGCTGGAAAGGGAATAGAGGGAAGAGATTATGTCAACTGCTCTTCCAATGGCATCTGACGATTCCAGACTCGGATCTGTGAGAATTCTGTGTTAGAAGTGTAAGTATGTCGTACGGAACGACTCATTCGATCGGGTGACTAGATACGGTGGCTTCGTAACAAAATCAGTCAGTTCATTTTCATAGCCAGATATGATTCTCAACATTAACTTGTCACGCAACACGAATACTGGCAAGTGCCGCGTTAAACACCACACACAGGCCTCGGAACATGCCATTCACTTCTGTGGTCATACCAACAATACATAATCGACAATGCACATCCAAACACCGGGTGTTTCCCTTCATGAAGTTAGCAAACGATGCCGATGCCTCTGGAAGAAGTCAGTGGCCATGTGTTTTAAGGATACTGAAAGAATGCACCCGCTGTTTACAGATACATCTTGTATATATTCTACATGTAGTTCTACCTTTACTGTCCGTTGCTGATTTTATATTTGCAAGAACACAATATTGCCAATTATAATATTTGAATTCATTATATATTTCAGTGGTTTTGCTGATAGTATTATTAGTTTGAGTAAAGTCTTTCAAACGCAGTTTGTTAACCTGATATATAACGAATGCATGATTTGGATCAATTTATCAATTACCCTTTTTATAGTTACAAGGCGATAATGACACTGATTGACACAATGGTAACACAACTGCTTCCTATCAAAATTTCTCTTTAATAAAATTAACATCAAGTTTTTACATGGCGGGATTAACTTGCAGGTGAGTCCAGTTTTCTAGTCAGAACATATTTCCCTGTCAAATACATAAAGTTGTAAAACAAGTACTATTTGACCTTACCCGCGAAGAAACGGGTAACGAGACAATAAGTTAATCCATAACTTAAAACTCGAAGCATGTCCACAAAGAATACAAAACAAGGTTACGTCGAGCTTACAACATTTGCAGTGTTTAATTCTGTAGCCTGAGCATATCAACTCAAGCCCTTGTGTCACAAAGCTTGGATACACAGCTTAGCTGCATAATGGACACCGTAGAAGGTCTGTGGTCACTCCACACTCATTTGTTGAAATTAAAAGCTATCTGGTTGATTATCTGGGATATTTTGCTTGGACGTTCTCTGCATATATCCCTTTGGTTGTATTTCGAGGTACGTTTTTAACATTGCATTGAATATTGTATGTCTTTATAATCAATACAAAATCATTTGAATTTAGTTTGTTAGACTGAATACACGGTACTTTGAATTCGTTGATTTTATGGTTTAAGTAGCCAGATAAGTACTCTAAATTCATTCTAGTGCAGAAACGTTAAATAGTAAATAGTAATATCAGTAACTCATTTGTGACATACAAGGCATGGCCAAACATGCGTGCTTGTGATGCATGAATGGACAGTATGGATGGCACACAAATATTTGGGAATGGAAATAAGCATGGATGGGCGAGGTTTTGTCTAATCTTGAACAGCTACAGGTGTTTTTTAAGCATGATAAATGTGTTAGTGCTTTGTATTTTGCCTTTATTAACATGTTTGTACATACTGGACATATGTATAATTTGTCTGAAGACGAGACATACCATTTGATACGGTGTGATCCACAGGTGTGCCATAAGAGGTTAGTATGCTGTTGTCTTTGAACAGAATATGTTTGCCGGTGTAGAGGAATTGAAAGAATTTACTATGTACTAATTGCTTACAGCTCCAACTGTTTGTATCATATCACTATGTGTTCGAATTATAAAAATATATCTGTGTTTTTGACATGTGCATGTTGCTATATACCTGTTACAGTGTACACCTGATTGTTTCTGGTTTTTTTCCAAATTTCCCCACATCCTCATATAATCCATCGGTCACAGACGAACACTGCAGCGCGTGTTGTTCTCATGCGACTGACGCAGTCCTGCTACATTTGCAACATTATCTTAAAGATATCTACAACACGTTTGAACAAATTTACCTATTAATCACCACAGAACTGGGTTAAAGAAGTCAGTGGGTAAACTACTTTCCATGATGGCCTGCATACGCCCACAGAATGGACGTGAAAGGAATCACTGGTGGTTTTCCAAATGAGGGTCTACTTTTATCGACAGCAAATGGAATATCTGGCAATTGACGTTGGATACGTCAACTCGACTGTTGGCATTCCCCGTGGACGGTAATTATAACTAGACTTTTGTCGCAACGTGAACGCTGAGGGAAAAGAAAGACTTCCTTGTTACGTACAAGGAACATTTAAGGGTATGCTATAATGTTTTCATAAAATATTTGGTGATATATATTACACTTGATGTACAGGCCATGATAAATGATTTGTTGAGCTTGAAGGATATCAGTTTGTACAGTTTTTAAGCAGGGTAATCCGATTTCGTCTCGAATTGCCCAAAAGGTTGAACTGATACTCCAACTATGCTGCCAAGCTATTTGAGCTGTTCCGAAACTGGAGAGATTGATAAAAGGAAGAGGGACCACGTATGGGTCGGCACAGCATATGAAGTAACAGTCAGTTTGTGTACACGCGAGTAACTGAAATTCAATTGAAATTAAATTTTCCCATAGCGTTTAGGAGCATGTTTTGCTTAAACAATAAACTCCATAAAACGAAAAGAAGTCAAAATTGGATTTCATATGAAATGAGATGAGAGGTTTTTGTTTGTATGTATTAATCACCATTCGGTGGACTTAAAACATTCCTAAAAAGGAACCCCGAAGGTATTGCTGAATGATATAAACTTAAATTGATATGTTATTTTGGTATCTAAGGACAGATGAATGTGTGAATTAAAGGGTTTGTATTTTTTGTTTTGAACAATATAAGATAAAACTCTGCTGAAACTCAGACCCTGCTGGGTTGGCTGCTTATGCATAAGACTGAGTATCATCGAGAGTAAAATAAAAGTGTGTCTGCATAAAACGGAACACTGTCATGTGCATTTCTTCTAAATTTGCATTTGGTCGTTGTACGGAAGTATTCTTTTGTGATGGAGCTGTACTGGAACTATTCATCACTAAGTTAGAATACTAAGTTAGTATTCACTTTAATCTGAAGGGAAATCACTTAAAGGATGCGCTGTAATTCACTGTTGCCAGGATCACCACTGTTAATGTTGATCCGAATCGAATATTGATCCACTGATTCTTATTTCTGATGTGTCACCATATCAATATTCGTGTTAAACTCCTTGAACCATTATTTTGTTTCCTAAAAGGGAACCCTGAAGGTATTGCTGAATGATGTAAACTTAAATTGTACCCAAGGGCTCTAATAAATGTGTGAGTTAAAGGATTTTTAGTTTTGCTTTGAACAATATCAGATGAACTACTGATCCTGGTGGTTTGGCTGCTTATGCATAACACTGAGTATCAACGAGAGTAAAGTAAAGGAATGTTTACATAAAACGTAGCACCTTCATGTGCATTTCTATTGTGATGGAGTTGTACTGGAAATATTCATCAAAATTATTATATATTTTAATCTAAAGAGAAATCACGATGCGCTGTAAGTCAGTTGTGCCTGAATTGCAACTACTAAGGTGATTCCAGTCAAGTGTTCGCACTGATTCGTATTCCTGATGTATCACCATGTCTATATTCGTGTTATCATTTTCGCCTTCTGTAGAAGAAGAGGTACGGTCAAGTTGCAAAATGAGGTTTACAGTCAGTTTAGGTCATACTGCATTGCATGCATCGTGCGTACTCATGCATATCTGAAGGCTTGCATTCTGTATGTATGTGAGTCAGTTTGATAGTCTTATTCCTGTAAGATACATCGCTGCAATTTAATACCAACTCCACGAAGCATACTGACTCGGAGACGAGACACGGAGTCTTTGTTTATGCCCCATTAATCGCCTAACACAAGGGTCGCAAAACCAGGATCTTTCATGGCTCCATTCTGCAGTGTTGGGTGGTCTTGTTCCCTGATTGTCAGTGTGTTGAAAAGGAGCATTGACATAAAACCTTTTGTCGTTATCTGGTCTTTTGTATGAGCACCCAGAGGTGAAACGCCTGATCTACCGTACTCCAACTGACTCTGTATTCACTTGACAACCTAGGTGGTCCTCTCTAACACTGTTTACACGTTACACATATCAACTTCAATGACAGACTGAACTTTCATACAGGCGACAAGTCAAACAGCGCGGTATAAGTATGCGCTTTTCTATGAATTTAAGGGATCTCCTAACGGTGCGTAGTAATTTATTGCATCAAGTGAAGGATCCTAAACTGTCACAGCTATTTCGAATCCAAGGTTATTGAACTTTGATATGTATGAGCTACGTACAAGCCGACTGTTGGCTGTACGATGTCATATTGAACTACGGGCCAATGACCTACATATATATATATATAGGCGAGAAGTCACATTCCAATACGCATGCATATGAATGCGCGTTTCTTTGCAGGTTTGCAGCAACTATTGACGGAAGTCATGCACTCACAAATGCAGGTTCAAGATAGCTTACACAGTCACTGTTGAGAGGTAATCAGCTAATGAACTTTGACAAATTAATGTGAACTTTCCGCCTGGTGTCATTTCAAATTCAAATGAAACCTGCGATTACACAGCACCTTCATGTCAGAGGGTTGTTACTAGGGAGAAAAGAGGACGATTTGACAAGCTTATTACGACAAACGTCATTCTCAGGTTCTTACCACGCCACACCATTGTTGTTACTCCACACACTTGGACGGTTTACTTGGACGAGAACTGCTATTGAATCTGCTGATTAGAGGACCTGTTCCATCAGAGCTGTATGAATGTCACAAAAATAGACATTATGTGGCCGATATATGTAACAAAGGTTTTCTGATCTTGGAGGATGAAAAGGTTAATGAAGAGCTTATTAGTAAGTGTACAGAATGTATGCTAGTGGTTGAAATATTATAACTAACGAATGACCTTGCACTGGTTTTAAAAGTTACCCAGAATATCATCAGTTGTCACTAGCTACAATAAAAGGATTTTGACCTGTGAATAATCGACCTTGTTTGAAACTCGGTTAGGTTTCACGTTTGTTCTCACTTACCGAGCTGTTTCAAAGAGTCAACATTGCGAATATTGTGTATGTAAAATGTGAAAATACATCAGGTTTGATTGTTTGATTTACAACTGAATTCCTGTGTGGAAAATGCATTAATACGTTATAATCTAATTTTGTACAAGCTGCTCATATTGAGTCTCACGTTTGTTCTGAAGAGACACTGAGCCGATAGAAACAGTCACCAATGTCAATATTGTGTCTGTGAAATGTGAATGCTTGGTTTAAATGCTTGATGTGTAAATGGATTCCTGTGTGCAAAATACATTATTACCTTGTTACCTGATTTTTAAAAAAAGGGATATTGATTGGTTGTGTTGAGTTTTGCACCGCTTTCAATAATTCAATAATTCACAACAGAACGGTTGGGGGCATCAGAAGTAGACGTCACACATTGTGCCCAGGTGAGGAATCAAACCCCTGTCTTCGGAGTGACGGGCTAACGCTTTAAGTCAAATAAGCTATCCAATAGTGTTAAGGTGCTCATACTTTTAATCGCTGGTTCCTGTTTCTAGATAATTTAGTTTTGGGCATAAGTAGTTAGTGAGTGAGAGTTTATATTGCAGCAGGGTATCACATGTGCTCAATTACGGTTTATACATACTTAACAGTGAATTGTGTGATTAGGTTATTAAGTTATTGTGCCACATACCTATATTCTCCAGCATATTCACGCGGTGGCGTACACCAGAAATGAATCTCATGCTGAACGTTTACAGAAAAGGCAATCGATCCTATCTAGAGATGACTGGTGAATCAGGGGGACATATTTGGGATGTAACGTTCTTCATCCAGAATGAAAAACTACAAACAACACTGGGTAAAGCATTGTGTAAGCACATGTGCTGGTTTCTTAGATAGTAGAAAAGATAATAAAGGATAGAAAAAACACGTGCCACATCAGAATAAACCTTTCAGATGTAAAAGAAAATAAGGTCGTTCGGGACAACTCAGGAATGGTCAGCGAGTCCTAACTTGACACACAGAAGGGAGCAAGCTACAAAGCTTTTATATCATTGGAAAGATCTCGAGAAGATGAATTCGAAAGGTTCAGTGTGTTCACGTGTTAATAAGCTCACAAACTGACTCTGAATTTTTTTTCTGCATTCCTACATGTAAAGCATTCTTATGATAGATGTGAAACATTAGCCGTCATATATACACACTACTATAGTCCTAGAAAAACTAAACTTTTTTGGAAAATGCTAAATCATACAGAGTGCGACAGACAAAATGTCAACTGACATTTTAAAGAAATTTAACCATCCCATCAGGCAATAACTCCTGAGAAAAAATGTGTTCTGTATTTTACTCAGATTTCGGTCTCCATAATATGAAACGATCGATCCATGTCAATTTACATGATTTTTTTACAATATTGCGATACTTAGTAGACAGTGAGACGTATCAGTTACACGATTCTCTCAACCTGTTTTTCTTGTTCACTCTGATAGAGCACACGAAGTTCATCAATCCGGTTTCACACAAAGTTCATCAATCCGGTGTTACTCGATATATGAGGTAGACCAAATTAGTCTCTGTTTGTTTCTCTTGTCTAATGGACAAATGTTTAACGAAAATGCGATATTTTAACCGATCGTTTGGCGTATATCCATGCAGACAAATCATTTATATTCATTTAAACTTTTTACCTTATCGGATCCAATTACTTGAGATATGAGACACGTGATTCGTGTACACACTCATGAAACAATCATAGTTTCGATGTGGTTGTGGAAAAGGTTTTGTTGCTTTTAAGCATTTACTCAACAGGCATGTTTCCTACAGGAGTGTGGCTGTCGTTCAAATTTCCTTTATGAAATAGTCCGTTGAAGTAATTGATTGTGATGTTCTTGTGAGGCACAATCTGGATGAAGATGTAATCAGTGGAAATACACCCTGAATGAACAGTTTAATGGTATATAAATGCGAAATGAATAGTTTGTTTGTTAAAAATGCTTAAAGGTGCATGTTATTATTAAAAGCAAATGGATAGCATGGCGGTTCCCAGTAAATAGAGATTTTCTTATACATCTTGTAGAATATAAATGGACAGGTTCATGTTTTCGTTAGAATGTGTAAAATAAGTTGCTTTAACATATTTTCAGGACCTTTGCCTTTTGGTAAGATCTGAACATGTTCCATCATTTGAACCTTCTGACTGGTTGACTTTGCTTAGACAATACATAGTTTGTTGAAGCAGCTGGGAAAAATATATTAAAATGATGGTAACATTGGGTGAAATATGACAAAATGGTTCATTTAAGAATTTTTTTTTGATTTCCTAAGATGACATGATGAAGTCTTTGACTCAAGCCGATGATAACAGCACATTATTTCTGCTCATACATATGGCACAAAACAAGCATCGCTGGACGTGTTGTTGCTAACTGTAGTCTCCATAAAGACATCATAAAGATAAAAATCGTCCTTTTAGAATACAATTTGTCTTGGGCATGTTGATGTTCATACCAGCAGTAACAAACACAATGTTTTCAACATGCAGAAGTCAGTTGTCTGCTGTGTGAAGATGTCTAGCAATATTGACACCCAAATTTCACATCTGACCTTTCCCGTTGTACTTTGCCGTGTCCGATGGTGACTTAAAGTTGACTATTTTAGATCTGGATTGGTTGCCCGGTTCCCCATTTGGTGCCAGTTAGCTTCCTTCAAATTTTCTGCTAGAAATTAGTTTATTGGACAACTAACCATTGATGACAGACAGGCTGGCTTATATGTAAGCTTGGAATGGGTGGAACTATATCTGCTTCAGACAGTAATAGCGGGATAAGCCCTCAGTACTACACAGAAACAGGGACATGCCACTTTGTTATTTGAGGACAATAACATACCAGACAAAGCACATTTTCTACCACCTTGGTAAGATACATTACTTTTAGACGAATGTGGGCTTCTAATCCATTGCGTCTTAGTTTTTCAGACGCAAGCATGAGCCATTTCATATTGTCTGACACATTGTCGATTGGGTGTGTGATCCGTACAGCCAGTTGACGTTGAATACACTCAGTGATTTATAAAACGTGCTTATGATTTAGCTGAGATTGTTCTAAAAGGGTCTGGTTTTAGTACAGATGTGGGTCACTGAAAATAAATGCTGGCCACGTGTCTTATATGAACCTTTGTGAACTCATTTTAGCATCATGCTTTTGAATAAAATCAAATGAATATTGATCAACAGATCCTGACACACTAAGACACATAAGGCTTTGACTTATGTTAATGCGTGATACAAAGCACCGACCATTACAAGATTGTCTTGGCGTTGTCTGAAGGATGGCGCATTTCACAGAGTGAATAGGGATGTCTAGATGACAGGAATCGTCCACAACAATTCGAAGTCATCTGTCCGATTGCACCAAAAAGATCAATTATTTAATGACGGATCTTATTGTCGATGTGAATCAGACCGTTTTAAGATGATCACGAAATTACATTTAAGAAAAGGTATTAAGATTAGTACAGAACTTATATAAGACCAAGCAACACACCACAAGGGACAATCATACCAGTACAGTAATGTTAGCTGAGTCCATATTTCGATTGCTTCCTTGATGTTGTCTTCTCAATGTAGATTTGATTTAGAATATTAAAATAGTCAAAACGTCTTTTTGCATTCACCAATGACAATGACATGAATGACTCGTGTCAACACCATGAACTGCCGCGCAAAAGAAACAAATTCCCAATGTTTTATGGTGTCCTAAAACCCATAAAACGTTATTTGGTGATGTCATATTTGATACCGGTATCACGTGTGTGTCATCAAAAACAGAAAATTAAAAGTTTGATACCTTTTCGTATTAGTACAACCTAACATTCAAGTATTCATTTGGAATACTGTGAAGCACACAACCCTCCTGCTGAAAACAAACTGAGGAAAGCAAGACAATACCTCACAATATTACAGAAGCCAGACATGAGTTAGTTAATTTAGAATAAATGTGACCAATTACATGTCACAGAAGAAATGTCGTACATGACGACACTTGACGGTTGTACTATGTTATTTGTTGTTCTATTGTTGAAGAAAATACTAACAAGACGAAACATCAGAAGAAACAACCGTGATTCAGCATCGTACAGAGGATAAGCAGATAAACCTAGTTTTCAATGTTACGTACCTGCAAACAATTCCAAAACCGTCTCATTGGGCAAGTATTCAGTGGTTGGATATAATTTTTTTGCTGCTTTGAACAATATCACGGCGGAGATGACTTTCACACATTGTACTAATTTGGGGAATCGAACCCGGGCCTTAGTGTCGAGCGGACGCTACAAAAAGTAGACCATCCCACAGTCCCGTGCGTGTATTCCATTGCTTGCCTCGTGAACATTACAGGGATGGAAAACCTGTCTGATATTTTGTTATCAGGCAATATTGAAACATGGGGAGCAAAAGAGGCACTAAGCATAGTGCCAAATGAGTACTAACGTGCAATGAAATGACCCAATGCGCTAACTCTGTTTAAAAATTGTATATATGCCAGGATGTGTGCATGTAAATAGGACCCGTGAAGATCCTGGTTAGAACTTTTCTTCGGTAACCCAGTCTGTAAGAGGCGACTAACAGGATCGGGTGGTCAGGCTTCGCTCGCTTGGTTGACAGATGTCATTGTGTCCCAAATGCGTGGATCGATGCTCATGATGTTGATCTCTGGATTGTCTGGTCCAGACTCGATTATTTGCAGGCTGTCGTAGTTGGACTATTGTTCGGAGTAAAACGAAACTCACTCACATGAGACGCATGAGCGAGGGCCTCGAGCCTGAAATAAAGCTGATGCGATGTCAAATTGTAGCTCACTCACCCACGAATATTTTCGACTATTAACACATGTGATCACCCCATAAAGAGCCAACTGACAACACATCGTCTCCCAAGTCAATCAATTTGCCAAGCGAACACAAATGCCATCATGAAAACATTAACATTTTAGCGACATGGTTCCACTGTGAAAGAGATTTACTGCACGGATATCCACGGGAACACGACAAAATGTTTTTAATGATGATCTTCAACAGTCGTTCATTAAAACATTCAATCTCAATATGGTCAGCCTGAGAAACTATCTATTTTCGTCGTTATTTAAACGTGGACCATGTGCTCATTATGACCACAAGAACATATGTCGATTATATCTGTTAGCTACAGGCGACAGTGGGTGATTTGATAAAATCCGGTACAGTTAGAGAATACCAAGTACCTGGTGTCACGTCAACCTAATCCTAACCTTAAACCTTACCCTAATACTAAAGCAAACCCTAACCCTAAAGCAAACCCTAACCGTAACCCTAACCGCAATCCTAACCGTAACCGTAACTCTAACCCTAACACTAAACCTTACCCTTACCCTAACCCTAACCCTAAAAGTAAAAAAAAACCCTAACCCTAACCCTAACCCTAACCAAACTTAAACTCGTTTGCTTTCAAAGACGACAGAAGGTGTCCGGTATTCTGTAATCTGGCCCTAAATCTAGTCCTAAATCAAGCTTAATCTAGTCCTAAATCTAGTTTAATCCATGTAACCAAGTTTCCGTTGGCTTTATCATGGTTTTATGTTAATCCAGTGAAATAGCGTTAACAGCTGCACTGGTCAGTATATTACACAACATAATTGCGAGACATATTTGGAAGATACCGGTAATAGGATGTGGGAGACCCGGGTAGAAAATAGGGACCCGTCCCAGCCCAGCAGTATTGCAGCTGCAGGACGCTGTATCTAAACAGTGATTAACACTCAGAGATGCAATGGCAGAGCATGTGTTAATGAATTACTATCAAATACTAATGATACCAGGTGTTAGCGATAAGGTTAAAAACGATGGTGCTCCGACGGCGTCATATACTCTAAGTCTACCCATCTCCTCGCCCGATGTCAATGTCACGAAGCATATGATGAGATCACGGAAGTATACCCATGTTTTACTGTCACATTACTACTTGACAAGTATTAGATGAGCTAGCGCAGTGAACGCGTTTGTGACAAGCAGGCGGGGCAAGCAATCTGGACGAATACACTTGGTTGCTACAGGTACATTGGCGATTTTAGCATGTGCAATACATGCTGGCCGTGGCGTGAAACCAATGCCGTTACTGTTTAACACGTGTCTCGTAGTGAGATTTAGTTCTCAAAACATCATCATGACACGAGGAAATTGAACCTTTCAATATTTAGACGACAACCTGTTTCCCTCTTGTTTCATATGGAATGTTCTGGAGGGCGTTGCCAAATATGCAAATTGGGGTTATTTGTCAGGTCGTGGCTCGCCTAATACTTGGCAAGCAGTAAGATTTTGACAAACACAGTAGTAACGTGTTTAAGCTGTTCCATCTGTGTGGGAGACAGATAATTCTCCCAGTCTTTCAGGAAACAAAACTGCCATTTTTTTAATTTCTGTTCATTTTAAAACAGTGTAATGTATTCAGTGCCAGTTGTGAATGATATACACCTCTAGGTCCACAACCTCGACGCAACTAAATATACTTACACAATTACAGTGTAGAATAGCCCATCACGACCCATTTCTAAATGATAAGATTCCCCTGAACAAGTACCTCAGGGGACATTGAATCAGATTACATATCCAAATAACAGAGCATTACACATGCTGCAGATAAATGCTTGTCCTGTGAAACAAGTGTTACTTAGTCCGGCCATTAGACCCCCTGGCACCTGTAAGGCAGAAAACACCCCTGTTGTCAGAGATAATGTCATTATGGACATTAAAACAGTTTGAAGGTCCCTATTTACTATCCCAAGGGCATAGTCACCATATGCAATGAGAACATGTTCACGATCAGGGAAATGTTGTCACGGATCTGGAAGAAGAATCGTTTGATGCTCAGAACCCCGACTAAAAGTCACTAGGGAGGTTGAAGTACATTTAATATTCCAAATAATATTTTTGAAAAATTAAAAATGTCTGAGATAAATTCTTGTCCTTTATGCCAAGAGTAAATGCGTCTGGTCGCTAGACTCGCTGGCACCTCAAAGCACATAGTGTCAGAGAGAATGTTGGTTTGGCAGTTTAATAGCACCATTAAAAGTGTTCTATCTAGTAGTGGCAGAAAGTCAATCACTGTGCTGCATTTATCAAATGTTTCAGTGCATTCATGGCCAGCAAGTGTACATTGTTATTGCAACAGTTTAAAGGCGGCAGTCTATTCATTGTCCGCAAGACGTAGTCATCTCATGTGAGGAGAACATGTTCAACAACAGGGCCCCTCATACCAACAATACTGTTGAATCTCACAAGCAATGTATTCTCATCACACAAACATTAGTCTTTAACTACAGAAGCTAGTATAATGGGATTGAAATTGGTCTTCACCAACCGGTTTTTGTCGTAAGAGGCGACCAGGAGGATCCGGCTCGCAGATCTGGTTCACACATATCATCGTAACTACTTTGATGCTCACGATGTTGATCACTGGTCCAGAATCAATTATTCACAGCTCAAATATTCCTGCTGAAACTCAGATCATTTCCTATGGCAGAGCAATTCATGAAATCGAGCATTTCCAGTAGTGGATAAAACCTTAGCAAAACATGTTTCCTATACTCGAGTCTCCATCTACCGGCCGGTTCCATGTTAAAGCTGTCATTTTTAATACAAAAATACAATATCAAGAACAAATACAGACGTATTGATTATACCAACCAAGGCCTTCACTGTGCGGAGTCCACAAAGTGGAACAATCAGTGTTTCCAACACAAGGTGAAATATGCGCTGTTGCTCCTTGCTTAATTTACGAGGTGGACGAAACAGGTCTCTGCTTTTCATCTTATCTAATAGATTAATCTTTTACAAAATCGTGAATTGTTTTTCTTTTCACATCCATGCACACAAATCATTTTCTTGATTCAGTTTGTTTTATCTTGTCGGAACTAATTATCGAGCAATAAGCCACATGATTTGTAAACACCAAGCAGTTAGAGCTGTTTTTTCACTCTGCGATTCCTAGTGGAGATGGTTGTGTCGCTTTTCATTTTCTTCGTAGCAATATTTACGAGAAGAGGCTGGTTATTTTAATTTTCATCATGAAATAGTTTGTCAGTTTGAATTATAGTTTCTGATGTGCTTGTGGCATAAAGATGATTGATAACATTTTAGGTAAAATGTGGTTCAACCTCGTGATACGTGATATTTCTTTTAATTAATGATGTAAATTCAAGCGGTTTGTTTCCCAGACTTTGCAGGTTTAAAAGTGCAACGGCACTGAGATACCATGTCTAATTTAACGTCGTTGATGGACATTTCTGTTTTGTTTTCTGGAATTGAGATATTTGGGTGAAGTGCTTAGATATATGTATTCCATAAGAAGTGATTCCTTGTATATTTCACGTATCTCTTAAAACTGTTTGGAGGTGTTATGTGTATTATTGGTAGCCAAGTGGTTAAAGCGTCATGCTAAAGTCCCCCGTGGTCCGTTCTGCTCATGGCTACAATCTGTGGAACCCATTTCTTATGTGCCCCGACATAATGGAATATTGCCAAACGATGCACAAAACCTCACTCATTGATTAGCTCACTTACCTTAACTTAAATTGTGTCCAATATGTCATATGGACACACAATAGTGCACCGACAGCCATCATCAGCCGCAATGATTTCACTATTCCGACTTGTTCAGTTACCTATATTAGCATGTCAAGATAACAGGTACCTGAACGCAGACTACTGCACTGTAAACAACAGGGTACAGTTAATCCTTGCAAAGTTTATAAATGGTGGTAGAATGAAAATGATCTCAATAGGTGGTTCCTGTCAGTACCATTACTCATTATGTCGTGAGTGCAGGTATCACCAACTTCATGCAGACGAAAGCAGGACATCTCACAGTCCAAAGAACAAGGGACGGTAGGGTAGCTTAATGATTGAAGCGTTCGCCTCTCACGCCGAAGACCCAGGTTCTATTCCCTACGTTGGTACATTGTGTGAAGCCCATTTTCTTGTGTTCCCCACCGTGACATTGCTGGAATATTGCTAAAAGTGGCGTAAAACTAAACTCACTCACAAGAACAAATCCCAGTTCCAATCCAGAATCAAAGCTGTTGTGTTTATAGGTTGACACAGTAAACGTCTGACATCGACATCACCTTGTCTTGTCTTTTTTTCATGTTGACAGGCTATGAAATAAGCGAAATACTGTTACACAGCTCACTCAATCATCCTCTCACTCACTCACTCACTCACTCACTCACTCACTCAATCATTCACTCACTCAGTCGTAGTCTTATCAAAAACATTATATAAGCCTCTCTGGCTAAAAAGATGTTTACAATTCACTGCAACCTTGACCGATTTCAATATTCAGTAAACTAACTACAGATTAAATATACTTGAAACGCCAGATAATGAACATGTGTAGTCATCACAAAATATCACCAGATAAATCTGTGTTGTGTTTCTCGAAACAATCCTCAACTAACATGTTGATTTATACAATACACCTGATGTGACATATGGAATTATATAATTTCCTACTTGAATGATGTCCAGTGGGTGTGCATTGTACAAATGCTCTCCTTTATTCCGTTTAACCTACCATTACGATGCATCCGCAAGACGGATGTCTCGTGACGGGGTATTTGATCATAAGAGTAAAAATGAACAATATTTTCTTTGGTAAAAAATCAACTTTTCAAAACAATTTAATGTGTCTTTTATTTGAGCTTACGCAGCTTTGTTTCGTAAATCATAGCACTGTTTGTTGCTTTTGTACATATACTTGATTGCGCTTCAATCAAGTTTGTGAAAACACCAAAATAATCCAGTGCCTTCAAGCCATACGCATTACGGCAAACAATGTCAATTAACAATCTGCAAAGGAAAAATCATTAAAGGGGAGATTTTGTGTTGAAACCCTGATTATTGTTCAAGGTAATATTGTGTTACGAATATAACACTGAGAGAAAATGATCTGATCAAATGCCAAAGGCAATGGGTGATTGGCGATGCCTAAATATGCATATACTTCGATATAGCTGTAGCCACTGTCTGGGGTTTGCTGTCACATGACTTCCATGTTCCGTATTTAGAAGTGGCTGCCATCACTTTGGCAATATGACAATTACTAAAAACTTGTAGTCTATTGAGATATATTTATATTTATATATTTAGTTAATTACCCAACAAGGATAAGAAACTCTGAGTAAAGGTGCTCAATTCTTTTGACTAGAGGGAGTATACAAACTGCTAGTTACTCCTCCAAAAATGCAATTACTCATATATAAACGGAGGTGGGAGTAAATACCCAATTGCTTGAAAAGAGTATCTGGAGCTCTGTATAGTTGATTGGCCATTGACAAGAAACTATTCACCCTCTCACTAGTCTGTTCCAGGTTCTTCCCCTGTGACGTGTATTTGTAACAGTATTTTTTGGCTTGTTCATTTCCTCTCAGTATGTCTGGTATGTCGAAAAAGGTCCCAATGGAAATAAAATAATCTACACAGAACAAAGTACTACCGAACATAGTCATCGGCCGACAACACAAGCTGGCTTAAGGGTAGGTCTCCCCATGGTGATGTCCTCGCCTTTGGTTGTTTGTGCTATTTCAGTTCACTCAAGACAGAGACCGTAGAATACAGTCTAGCTTCGGTCATTGTGTGGGAGGAGACAGGAGTACTTTCTTAATGATGTAACTGGTCTGTTGTTGAACGGAAATAGAAAAGAAGGTAAGAGACTTTTACCCTTCGCCTCTTCCCACAAATGTAGAATGTACAGCAGGAGTACAACAGTACTTTCTTAATGATGTAACTATAGTCTGTTGTTGAACGGACATGGAAAGGATGGGAAGAAATGGTGACCTTTCGCCTCCTACGCTCGTGTACGAGCATTTTTTTACACATGCAATGTTCAGTCAGAAGAAGGCCGAGTGTGATTTTGTTCTTATTCATGAATAAAACATTAAAGGAGTTCCCTTTATAAAATACTGTACTATTTGTTAACTGGGCTGAGGTTTCTTATCATTTCTTATATAGACTAAACTAAAAAAGAAACAACTATGGATTATTTTTGTCATATTTATGTCATATTTTTTAAAAGGACGATTTCACGATGAAACTAACAAATGTAGTTCCATGACCACAAAAGCTGATTTTGACATGACCTTTGAACAGAAAGAAACGTCATAAATGTGATTTAAATATATTATTTGAGGATCAGGGTATGATTGGCACTTTAGAAGATGCCATTTGATGAACATAGAGGATTTTCTGGATTTCATCTTCTTTTTATTCTTTGATAATACAATACAACGGTTTCGATTTCAAGACTGCAAACAATGCATGAAGATCATTCCTAATTATGAACTACATTCTACGTCATGACAACTTTACTGCAAGTGCGTTTTAATATCTTACATCATTAACAGGATCAAAATAGGATCCGTTTCATTTTTGATAAACACTTGACATGTCTGAGGTACATCTTAGCTTCTTTGATGTGCATTTCTTCCGCTGTATGGTTTCAGAACACAGGAGATCGTAGAGTTTAAGAGTTTTAGAACCTGTTTTGAAGGGATTGACTAGTGCATGTGGTTTAAACAGATTTGTTTGAAACATGCCTCGTTTGCTGATTTGTGGGTGGACTGTCAACCATCTTATCGGCGACAACAGCACCTATACAGGAAACCTGCTGATGTTTAGTCTCTTGGCTGATCAGCTGTAATGAGGGGGCGAATATCGATAAGTGAATTTAATTTTTAAAGACCAGTTTAGAATCCCTGTCGGCATTTCCATACTAAATCGACGCTTGCAGAGTATAAGGGCGCACAAAACTCACCAGAGCCTGACCGATACCTTTCTCTACGGATTAGAGTGTATATGTGAGTGAGTGAGTGAGTGAGTGAGTGAGTGAGTGAATGAGAGAGTAAGTTGGTGGGTGAGAGGATGAGTGAGTTCGATATTGAATTCGTGATTAACTGAGTCGTATTCCTCACGCCATGAATAGGTATGTAATAGTTACATGAGGATGACGGTTTGCGATATGTGCAATGTGCATGTTCTCTTACAGCAAGAATTGAGTTGTGTAAGGTTCTTCAGGTAATGTTGAGTATATGTTTTCTCATGTGTCCCTGGAAAAATGCAAGGAAAACGTGTGTAGGTAAATGAGTTACATTCTCACTCTTGGAAGTCATTTACATCATGGCATGTCAGCATGTTGTATGTGAATTCCAGGCTAAAAGAATAACATCCTCGCGTACGTAGGGGTGGCAACTCTGTCCTGACAGGTGGAACCGTTAACTAATCATGTATTTATTTTGTCAAGAAATCAGGAAAGTCATTGAAACTCTCACCGGACTGTGTCCCACGTTGTTTTTGCTTTTCCAAAATAGCAAAACTTCCTCTGAGTGAGTGAGTTAGTATTTAACGTCATAACTTCCTCTGACGTTGATGATTAAATGAATCTTTATTTACTTTCTTATGATAACTGTGGATATACAGCTTATATTTCTTATGTTCGTAATCTTCTATTTTGACGTGGTTTGGGTTATGCTTGGTTGTCTCGAGGTGTTGGTGATATTTCATTTTCTTGAAATGTTTAGGAATGTTGCAGGTAATATGTACATGTATTTACAGTCATGGAATGGTATTATACAAGAAGGTTCTCGATATATTGTATATAAAAGCCTACTAGAACAAAAAACGTATCTCATTCTATGAACAAGTAAACAACAACGGCATATAATGATCGGATTGGATGTGGAATTATACATTTAAAAGTTAAACATTTTTGTATGTAAATACTGCAGGAATGTTAAGAAAGGGATGTTTACCATGTGTGTATCACCACAATACTAACATTCACAAATGTAGATAACTAGTGAGTGTATTAATGAAGATATGTGTTTCAAAGCTTAATCGTAGGAGAACAACATGTTTGAAATCTGTAGGATATATAGGACACCATGTACATTGTATGTAATGTTCGAAGTAAATGCACAATATGTGTATGGGCCAATGGAGTTCATACAAATAAACAACTTGACCTGACTTGACTACATGCAGGTGTAAGCGAGGCATCGGATTAACAGTCAGACCATGTAGTCAATGGGGCATTAAACACCACTCTCAGACCGAAGCATTTACCATAGCTGAACTGGTTAATCATGAAGTATCTGATGGGAATCAATTAGCGGTTGATACTTGTGAATGACTCGATTCTGTGACAAACACACATTCAATGTAAGTGGGGCTATTTTAAGCCTGTCGGATGAACTTTGGTTGTAGAGAGATAGGGGTGCATTAGTAGGTTCATTAAGTTGGGTCCATTAGCCTTTAATTGTGATACATAACCCAGGTTAGAGATACGTGAGCGTGGAATAAAGCACGCGAAAATTGTATTGAATGGTAAATGTGCGTCACATTCCAAATAATAATCTTATCAAACATAAGAATCATTATAATCATAATCATAAGAGTCCACTGTACGAATCCAATCATATCAGATGTGTTTATGAATGCCATCATTCCAGGTGTTTTCGAAAATGTGTTCGAATTCTGCGGTATTGATGGCGTCACAAATACCTGCAAAGGCAGCCAAACTATTTGCTTGATACTGTAACAACAAAAGAATGCATGTCACGTGTTTTGTCGCTCATGGTGATGGTAACCCTGACGAAACAACATTTGCTTAATAGTCACATGATATGCATGGTTCCTTTTATGACTATTTATATCCCTGTTAGTGTGTCGATGGGCAGACTGGTGCTCATCATCTGGGTTACGATCGGTCTCCAGCATCCCATCCTTGTACGAGGCTACTAACGGGATCGAGTGGTTAAGCTGCCCGATGCTAGTGAAGTCAGTCACTGGATTGTCTGCTCCAGTCCTGAATATTTACACATGCTGGAACATGCTAAAAGCCGGAATTGTTTATCTCATCATTTGGTTACTTATGTAAAACTGATCTACCTTTGACATGATGCATACTACTATATCACCTTTTGTAAGCTTGGATAGAACGTGAGGAGCGTAACAGAGAAAAAACGTGTTTGTGCATTTGTCTCATATGTTACTTTGAGAGTATTGTTTGGCATAAAGAGTAGGTGAAATTGAAAGTTGCAGTCATCGAGCTAACTTACAGTGTTGAGGTCTTCATTGTGGATCTTCGTGCATAGGCTTGAATATATAACGGAAGGTATAGCTTCACTGCTCTTGGGCTTATAGCTGATGCTCTTGTTGCAATGGTAACATTCGTATGCTTAAAGTACCATGGCCTCCCTTCACAAAGCACTAAGGTGATCGTAAGTCACTAGGGATGTTAAAGAATGGGAGGTAAAGTTAATCAGTTCTTAGTTAAGGCCGCTTTGTGGAAGGAATCCCAGATCAACACGAATGGAAACACAATTGGTGTAAAAAAATGTGCTGAAGGGAGTATTGACTTTTATATAAACAGATTCCAGTTGGTGTAAAGAGCAATGTGAAGAAAGTCAAGACTTGAGATTCTTCTGCACTGAAGTTGTTTCTGTGGACACCAGTGCCAGGTATGGAATCGAAATGTATCTGAACGCCCTGTACACTTATTGTGTTGCATCGATCCATTCGTTCATATTTTTAAATTTCTCTTCCATTTTTGTCATACTAGCTTTCAGTTTGGTATTTGTAGGTACTAGAAGTGAATGTCTGGTTTGGGTGAGTGAGTGAGTGAGTGAGTTTGGTTTTACGCCGCTTTTAGCAATATTCCAGCGATATCACGGCGAGGGACACCAGAAAATGGGCCTCACACATTGTACCCATATGGGGAATCGAACCCGGGTCTTCGGCTTGACGAGCGAACGTTTTAACCACTAACTTACCCCACCGCCCGTCTGGGTTGGGTAGTGATTTGACGTGTCATCATCATACCACCCGATGTCAGGTCTGTCTTAGTGCAGCACTTTGTTGGAAACAGCAACAACCTTTTAGGTTTCATATACAAAATAATTTTCGAAGACAACCTCTGTATATGTCTGTCACAGTATTGAAATCTGCAGATATAACGGAAGAGTGAGTGTTTTTTTACGCCGCTTTGGTAATATTACAGCAATGTCTCGGCGGGGGGACACCAGAAATAGGCTTCACATGTTGTACACATGCGGAGAATCGAACCCGGGCCCTCGGCACGATGGACGAACGCTCTAACCACCAGGTAGGAGAAAACGAAGAAGAAGAAAGAGACAGCACAAGAGCACGTATTAAATACGGTCTCTTAGAACAAGAAGTACCTTGAATCATGATATATACAATGGGGCGTAGACCTATTTTTCAAAAAATATTTCATCCGGCCAAGAAACACATCCATAAAAGAGCTTTGCCAAATTGAAGTTGGATCTTGTTCATACACAATGCCATCACTCGGGTACCCCAGAATACATTGGATCAGTGTTAACCCAAGATACGAAATTATCTGCTAATACTGATATCACATATTCAAACGATAAACATTTTCTTTACGAACTTCGTCATTATTGACTGGCGTTTTTATTTACTTGGGATTATAGACGCTTGTATGCAGGTATTCTCATAAATGTATAAATGTTTATGAAAACGTCGTTTTAAAGTACCCAGTCCTTATCACCGATTATGTCACTATCATAGATTTTAAAATAAAGCCACTTAGTGCCTCTGTTAGTGGATGAGTGTTTTCTCAGGTGCATTTCATTACATTCCTATCGGGTACCCATTTCGAACAAAATCGCTTGCCTAAGGAGATACGTGTATTCTAACCTGTGTTTTAGTGATCGCATTTCCGATCGGTATGAACCCAAGTTGATAAAATGATCAATGTTAAGAACCTTTCCATCAACTGACTAACGTTATGATTTCAGTGGGAGTATGAGACTTTGTCAGAAAAGTATTCTTCCAATGTTTAGCGTACACAATTTTTTCCTCTATGAAGAGGGCGCTTTAAATTGACCAACACTGAACAAAATCACTTACTGAACGAAATACATAGCGTGTATATTTTAACCATTAGTATTGATTTACTTCCTGTCATCACTATAAAGTAACCAATATTACCCTCAACTATCGGCTGATTGTCGTCGACACGATAAAGCATGTACCAGATCACAGAAAAACAAAACATAATTGACTTATATGTTGCAGATATTTCTGAACTCATCTGTGAGCAGTTCATGTTTCTCCATGTAATGTAAGTATACATAGCTCATTGTGACAGATAATTAGAACTTAAAGCTTTTGTTTCAATTTCATCACATGAAAGACCCAGTAGATAGCCCCGGCTTGAACAATTACATGTGGGACCATTTCGTTTTGAAAATATGTACACCGTTGGCAAAGAGATATTACTTTCACAAGATATTTTCGTTTTGTGGAGCACTGATAAATTTCCATCACGATTTCTTTCAATTTAACGAAGAACCGTTTTCCTCAGTCGGTAATTCACAATGTCTTTAGAAAAAGTCATGAAAATATTTTGTAATGGTTGCGATACTATTTAAACACTGCAGGTTCCTTAAAGAATGAGTGAGTGAATTAAAATTTAACGTCGGCAATATTTGAGTCATATTGTGACTAAAGACAAGTTGCACATTCACCATAGATACATGAAAATTATAAACACCTGTCAAACAAGGACATAAAAAATTAAATAGAACATCACAGTAATATGGAAAAAATACTAGCGTGTATCTCTAAAATTTGATTTCAAATGCGCACATGACAGTATAAACATGGACTACAGATCGCTAACAACTACAGGTAGATCTCCGTACTAGGGACCATTGGGACATTTGCTTCCTGCATGGGCCCTAACTGGGTTTACACCATTCCCTTTATATATATATATATTGAATCGTGAATAGTGCTTTAGAAATGTTGAGCTGCAAACATCGTTATGGCAAGTCTGGCAGGCTATATCTTTGATCTATGATCGAAGGTTAGGATGAATAACTGTACATCGCCAACGCCTTGGTTTAGCCAGTAGTTTTGGTATTTGTTGAGCACACACACACATGTTTCAAACTCGTTAACATGTTTCAAAGTGCGTTAATCGCTGTCTTGCCACTACAATCGTGTTACTTGAAGTCTCTTGGCTACAGTTATCCTATCTGGTGATTAACACTGACAGGAAGTGTCCGTGGTCAGACAGATAGGATGTACATCTTACTGTTGACTAAGCACAACTTGTGAACGTGACACTAAGTGACAAATGGAGTTAATATGGGAAAAACTTTCATGAAGGATGGTCAACACGATGACAATGACATCTAGCCAAATACAAACAGCAACACATTGTGTAAATGTGAACGAATGTGTATGTCTTTAATATTTTGGAAAACACTTTCAGTTTAACCTACCGAAACGACCGATCGATTTGAACCATGACAACATAACTGGTCTGCATTTTCCAAAAAAAGATTCCATTGAGCACAAAAGCTCAAACAGCAGTGAAACTCGTTTGAATGGATCACTGAACACATAGACTTTCATCAACATCTACTTTATTAACTTACAATATGAGTGTGAAATAAGAATTCTGGGTGTTTTCATGTTTAACTAACACACAAACACACACACAGCTACACACACACACACACGCACGCACACACACAGATACATACATGCGAAAACACACACACACACGAGGCGAAGGGATATCATCTCTTCCCATCCTTTCTATTTCCGCTCATCAGTAGTTACATCATTACGGAAGTACGCCTGTGTCCTCCCACACAAATATTCTACGGTCTCTGTCTTTTGTGAACTGAAATAGCCGAACCAGCCAAAGACGAAAACATCACCATGGGGAGCCCTACCCTTAAGCCAGCTTGTGTTGTCGGCCAATGACGATGACCGGGAGCATTTTGTTCTGTATAGATGATCCCATTTCCTTTAAAACATTTCTAAACCTATCAGAAATACTGAGAGGAAATGAAAAAAAATTATTAGAAACATACACAACAGTGGGAGAGTCTTGAACGAACAATTGAGTGAGTGAAAAGTTTCTTTTTAATAGCTGTACTCGAATATCTTTTTTATATCATCATGTAAATCTTCTTCTGAAAATTAATCACATTACATTAGAGAATTCCTTATGTCACAAGGTCTAAATCAACATGTGGGTTAGAGGGAGTGAGTAAATCAGGTTTTGTGCAACTCTCAGCAATATGCCATCAATATTTCGACAGGGGTCAGCTTCACCCTTTGTAGCCATGAGAGGAATCGAAAACACGTAAAACCCTTGGCAACCCCATCCCAACTCTTAAATAGAGTAATACCAACCATATAGTATTTGAAAACAATTGACAATCAATATACAAAGGATGAATATGTAATACATATATCTTGGTGGAATAATGTTTGAACCAGACGCCTGCATGCCAGACAACAAACAGAAATGTCCATCAAGAACGTAAGTCCCAGAGAGAAGATGGTGACGTCTTGCTAAGAAAGGTCAGAAGATGGTGACCATTGTTAATTGTATATCGTTCAAGGCGAAACAACTGTCAGAGTCAGTAGTATGTATCCAGTACACAAGACATGGTATCTCATTGCGCTTCAGCTTAATAATCATCAAAGTCTCGGCAACGACGACGCAGGTGGATGGACATCGGTAAATAAGTGAAACAGAGCAACGCGATGTTGAACCACATTTTACCTAAAATGACATCAATCATCCTCATCCCCAAATCACCTCCAAAAACAGCAATTCCAACTGACAAATAGGTTCATGAAGGAAACCAATCTCGGCTTGTAAATACTGCCACGTAATCAATGCAAAGCGAGAAAACAATCTTGACGAAACATGTCAGAGTGGAATGTACAAGTCTGCCTGTTTCCTGCGCCAGTTTACAAATCATGTATCTCATTACTCGTTACAAACGAAAAAAGAAACGGAATTCAGCAAATGATTTATGTGCATGGACAGATAAACCTGATCTGGAAAAAAATCACAATTCTCTGATGTACTAATCCATTAGACAAGAGAAAAAGCAGAGACCAGTTTGGTCCACCTCGTAAATTAAGTCAGGAGCAGCAGTACATATTTCATCTTGTGTTGGAAACAATGCTGAAGCCGGATTGATCCACAGTGTGGACTCAACTTAGGTTAGTAAAATCGATTTGTTGTTTTTTGTTTTTGATATTGTGTTATTGTATTAAAACTGCAATATGACAAGTTTAACATGGAATCGATCGGTTGAGGGAGACGCGAGTCTGAGAAACGATACAGGAAACTATTTTGCTCTGGTTTGTTTCGTGATGGAAATGTTTAATTTCTTGAATTTCTGTTGTCATGGAAATGATCTGTGTTCCAGGATATGATGTTGTTCTGACAATTAATTAGTTCCTGTTTGTTTGTTTTAACACTACACTCAACAATATTATAAATTTATCTACATGGCGGTGATCTGTACATATCGAGTCTGGACAATCCAGTGATCATCAGCATGGGCATCGACTTACACAAGGGGGATACAAAAACATGTGTCAGTGAGCCTGACCACCCAATACTTTTAATCTCCTTTTATAACAACAATGGGTTTGTGAAAACGAATTCTAACACTGGGCCATTCTAGTTACGTTAGTGATTCTAGTATGAGAGTACTTTAACTATGAGATTCAGACGAGTTGTTAGTATCTCATTCACCTAGGCGATCTTTGATGTGGGTAGTTTTGTTTCCTGGGTACGCCATAAACCTTTGTCCGAATCCTGGTTCATTACGATCATATTTCGAGGTGTTTCAAGAACCATACAAAAGTGTATAGGTTTAACCATAGTGGTAAACATATGCAGCCTCTGCCACGTTGTTCTTAAGCATCAAGGTAAACCACCGAGACATATTTGGAATAATGTAACAAAATCCAGTTTGTTAATGAAACAGCAAAAAGATCAATGTCATTCCTATATACCCTCTGGTGATGAACAGTTTGGGGTGGGGAGTCCTTCGAACACTTCAGAAACATCTGATGGTGGTTTGAAAAGACGTTTCATACTTCATCCATGAAAATTTAACCCTCTGAGGTAACTAAAGACGATCGGGTAGTCATGTTGGCTGACTTGGTTGGACATGCTATTTTATCCTATGCCCTTGCCGTTGACCACTGAATTGTTTTGTCCAGGGTCAATATTTACAACGTACTACCTATAGTGGCTGTTCTCATCATATGACAAAGACTTGGTCTTTGTCAGAGTGACCCACTGCAATTTACCTCTTATAATAACAGTGTGCACGTTATTGGTCATAACTTCACTGAAACCTTTGATAAATCACAATGACTGATTTTCTGCCACTATCTGATAGAACAAGTTTAATGGTGCCATTTAACTGCCCACAACGACATTCTCTATGACACTATGTGCTTTGAAGTGCCCGCGAGTCTAGCGACCAGACATAGTTACACTCAGCTCAGAGGACAATCATTTATCTGGGACATTCCCAATGCTGTAAAATATTATTTGGAAAATTAAATGTTCTTCAACCTCCCCAGAGATTTTAGTTGGGAGTCTGAGCATCGAGGATCGGGAAATGAATGTATAGATTTGATACACAGCGTTTTTATGTTGTACAAGTTTTAATAGGAATAATACATTATTTCAGACAACAAGGCACTGTACTGCAGGGGAATTTGCGCCATTTTGACTTTAACCAGGAGAGAATAGTTAAGGGTGCACGATAATATCTTTGCTTACTTGCATGGAATTCAACAATCATCACCGACTTGTACGCACTTGTAACGCGTCAACTTGTTGGAAGGGGCGACTAATGGCATTGGATGGTTAGGCGTGATGACTTAGTTGACTCGAATTAGGTGAGAATCGTTAACGGTAAGCAGAACAATCTTCACTCCTGGAAATGAAACTATTCTCGCTGTTCCTTGACATGTTTTGTGCCCCATGAATCTAGGGTAAGAGGTAACCATAGAGATCAAGCAGTCACGTTCTCTGACTCAGTTGACACGTGTCATGGTATCCACGTTGTGTGGGCCTATGCTCATGCTATTGATTAATTAACTGTCTTGTCCAGGCTCAATATTTACACCCCATGAGCACATGCATGTAATACAGCTGAGTGTGGCGTTACATAATAAGCCAACGAACAATGATTGTCTCCTCGATTCTTCACGTTTAGCTGGAACTGTGCTGAACTTGAAATTCCCTGTAAACCTCTTGTCAAACTTTTTCTCAGGAAGACTGACACTTTCGTGTTCATCATAAGGTTGTCTCCAAGGTTACAACCAAGGGATAAGCTTTTACGCTTTCACCCAGCAGCGATAAGAATAACAGGTCAAACACATTGTACAGCTCTCAAGGGCATATGCCGAAATCTTTCAGCGTTATTCTGCTGTGTTGACTCTTTTTGTGTCATTTACTGTGACATTCATGACATACCTCTTTGGCAAATGTTCATTTGAGACGCTAAGGAATAAATACTATGCTAATCAAGTAAATGTGTGTTTTGAAACGATCAATGGGCATCAGTATAAGTTCAGTTATTCCATCCACATTAAAATATCCACTATTCTTGAAAGTTTCTCTGTTCCTGGCCATATGTTTGGTCACATGAATCTGGGTCAAGAGGTAACTAGAGGTGATCGGGTAGTCAAGCTCCCTGACTTGGTTAGCAGATCACATTCGAGTTATGAGGACCTGTATTCATGTTGGTAATCACTGGATTGACTTGTCCAGGCTTCATATTTACAGCCTCCTACCATATACCTGTAATATTGTTGAGTGGCGGTAAGCAATAAACAAACGAACAATGACTGTCTCCTTGATTATTCACAATTAGCTGGAATTGTGCTGAACTTGGAAACCCCAAGGAGTCTGTAAACTTCTTGTCAAACTTGCGTCTCCTCAGTAGGATAGGCACTTCCATCATAAGTTTCTGTGCAATATCTCCAAAGCTACAACCAAAGGATTTGCTTTTATATTTTCATCCGAAAGAGAAAGCAGCAGAACAGTGATAAACATATCAGGTCAAACACATTGTGCAGCTCTCAAGAGGATATGCCGAACCCTTCCAGCGTTATTCTGCTGCGTAGACTCTTTTTGTATGATTCATTTTGACATTTATGACATACGTCTTGGCAAATATTCATTTGAGACACTAAAGAATAAATACTATGCTAATTAAGTAAAAGTCTGTTTTGAAACGATCAGTAGGCATCAGTATAAGATCAATTATTTCATCCAAATTAAAATACCCACTATTCTTAAATGTTTCTCAAGTTGACGCTGTTAAGATTAAGTGTTTCAAGGTTTTGTTGTTGAAGATCGTCGTTAAAAGCATTTTCTTGTGTTCCAACGGATGTCCATGCTGTTAATCTCCTTCACTGTGGAACTATGTCATCGTTAATGTTTTCATTGTGATATTTGTGGTAGCTTGGCAAACTGACTGACTTGAAGTCAATTCTGTGTTTATGAACTGCTCGCTCTTGTTAACTTGTTCTGGAAACTACAGTTTACGGTTGAAGCAAGTGAGTGAGTGAGTTAAAATAGTCACAGTTAAAGCAAGGGTTACTTTAAGTGAAAATGAGTGTGTTAAAAGTTTACGTCGCAGCAACTTTCTTGCAGCAAGGAAGGATGACAATATATGGCTGAAGTGAGAGCAGTTGACCCGTGAAGGTCCCGGGGTAGAATAGGCCTTCAGAAACCCATGCTTGCCATAATAGGTGACTATGCTTGTCGTAAGAGGCGACTAACGGGATCGGGTGGTCAGGCTCGCTGACTAGGTTGACACATGTCATCGGTTCCCAATTGAGTAGATCGATGCTCATCTTGTTGATCACTGGATTGTCTGGTCCAGACTATTATTTACAGACCACCGACATATAGCTGGAATATTGCTGAGTGCGGCGTAAAACTAAACTCACTCACCCACTTACTCTAACTCCATTATCAAGTAAGTGATGAACAGTTTGAGGATAGAAAAGCATATATACAAGATAGGGGAGATGTTTGTACAGTACAATACTGTTGACAAGTATTCGATGAGCCAGTGCAGTGAACGTGTTTGTGAAAAGCAGGCGGGGCAAGTAATCTGGACAAATACACTTGCTACAGGTACATTGGCGATTAAGCCAGATCTCCTGCTGACCGTGACGTGAAATCAATGTCGCTACGTGTCTCGTAGAGCAATTTAGTTCAGTAAAACACAACCACGACACGATTCGCACGAGGAATTTGAACTTTTCAATATTTAGACGACAACCTGTTTCCCTCTTTTTTCAAATGGAATAACCTGGAGGGCGTTCCCATACATGCAAATTGGGGGGTCATTTGTCAGATCGTGGCTCATCTAATACTTGTCAAGCAATAGGTGGTTAAGAGTGAGTGAGTTAAAATTTTAAATTGGCATTATTTCAGGCATATAGACCAGGATAATTGTAAAATAAGGATTTACACCTTCCGCTCGGCCGCTGGTGATGGTAGGAAGATCTAGCCGAAATTCAAAGTTACTAAGAAATTAAGAAGCCAGTAGCAATAACAACACATATCCTTTATAGATAGAAGCCTTAACAAGTGAAGCCCGCAGTATAATGAAATGGATAGTGAGGTTTGTAGAATGCAAATGGAGGGATTAACTAATTATGAGGATCTTTGGTGAGTTGTTACTATGCCGGAGCTATGTCAGTACCTTGGTCACGGTTGATTGACATATAATGAAAATAAAATTGATGATAAAAAGGCAACCTGAACGAAACAATCGACATAGAAAAATCCCGTCTAAACCACCTCAACATTCCTGCACTGGGATAATGTTGTTTAGCTTTGCATAAGTTTGGTGTTAATCTTAACCCCCTGAAATGTAATTTAGCGATTATCTTAAAACGGTCTGATGCACATGCAAATAAGATTCCCGGCATTATATAAATGATCTCCAAGCGGTAAGTTGTGAACATGATTTGGAATTGTACTGCCATCCAAGCTTCGCTATTACCTTCGTGAAATGTAACATGTTCAGACAAAGCGAGGCCAATCTTGTAATGACTCGTTGCTTTATGTCAAAGCCGTATGTATCAGTGTATCAGGGCGTGTTGATCAATATTCATTTGATTTGACTGAAAGGCATGGTGCTCAGATGATTGCACAACGGCTCATAGAACACACATGGTCAGCATTACTTTCATTTATTGGCTCATTGAGCCAAAACATGGTTTGATACAGAGACACTGCTTTCACTGCGTATCAGACCCAAAGGACAAGGTATGATAAGGGTGGTTTTTGGCCCACTAACAGACTTGGCTGAAAACATGTTATTTGTTTAGAAACAATTTAGCTTTGCATAAAGATGCTGTATTTTATATGATCTGAGGAGTAATTTCACTACAGAGGGGTCCAAAATGGGTTTTATCAGTTCCCTTGATTATAACGAGAAGTCTGAAATATCAGTGTGCTATAATGACTTATTTACAACTGTCATTTTATTTACATACAAATTACATCAGTTTCACAACAGGTCGTCAGACTGAAAAACATGACAATATCAATCATAATGTTTTAACCCGAAGCGCCCAATTAGGGTTGCAAAACATTGTTAATTCAATTACTTGCCAGTTGTGTCCCCAAAACGCACTCATTATTCAGGGCATTCTTTGAAAAAGTAATCAGTGGGTCAATTTTCCAACATGTAAAGATATAAAACATCTACTATTACTCTTCATTCACAGTCATCAATCTTAGTTTCTGATTCACTGCCATGAAATGCAGTATTCAAGAGTGTATAAACCGAAAGTAGATCAAAATATATAAAATATGAATTTTAATATATTGGGAACAAATGCAAAGAGACTGACTTGAAAGGCTGAATGGTCTTCAGGCTTAAGAAAAGATTTACATGATGTTCATTAAAGCTTGTTTCAACAGTGTTGTGACAAAAATTACCAAACTTAAGAAACAAATTACAATATTTGGATTTGATGTGAAACAGTTAAGTTAAACAATATAGACTTGATAAGCAAAGTTTGTAAAAAAAAGAAAGAAAAATTATAATGGATTTGAATCTGCATGTCTGACAACACAAAAAAGACAACAGACCACTATTGCAACCATAAGACTACATATTCCTCTGTCTTACATTGTGAATTTAAGCTTATACATTACACTTTACAACAATGTATGACTTGTGTTCATCATCTGCTAGACCTTGATACAATGTTCTTATTCTAGCTGAAAAAAATCCTTTTCATACAGTTAAGTGTAGTCATTTTGGTTAAATGAAATCTAATATGTCATTGGAAACATCAAGGTACATAAGTTCTTGGAATATGTATATGTTTAGTCTGTTTATACATGGCGATCTTGTTGAATGGCAGTGTTATTTTGACAGTGACTGGTGACTCAAAGGTGTTTGATAAACAGATGATAGAACAACTATGATCAAATTCTGACATAATAACAAAGATGCTCACTTTTACAGAGATGCTTCATCATATTTTGAAAATCTTCAGACATCTTCTTACTTTTCTAGCAGAAACCAACAACCAAACACCAATGTTTATCTCACATAAATCAGCGTTGCGAGCGTGCCTTATGATACTGAAAATTTTAATTAAGATGTTTGATACGTGTATTTTAGAGCACAAAACCATTCAAAATATAATGTATGATGGCATTGATGTCTAAATGTAATGGATAGATTCTAATGTCGTTGTCAAGCAAGTGATGACATTCTAGAAGTTTAGTAGATGAGGGATGAGGACTATTTTATGGATATACAACTTCCTTTTTTTGCGACATTAGAACCTATGTTGAAACGTCGCCTATATAGAACACAGAAGTTGTATATCTATAAAATACTCCTCATCCTACATTTACCGTCAACCTTCTAGAATAAAATTTTACAATTCAATACTGGCAGTGAACTGTTCATTTGCGACAACACTTTTTTAACAAAAATAGAACAAAACGACTGTGATGGATTATGGGACATTTAAATGTAACAAAATGATTTGTCTGCATGGATATTAAAAAATCGCAGTTTCGTTGAATTTAATCCATTGGATCCATAGGACAGTTTGCCCCATCTGGCGAGTAGTTGTGCGCGGGCACGTCTGATTCAGCCTCCCATGTGATTTGCAGAAACTGAAAGTTGACGTAGCGTTTGCAGTTAAACATTCCTCCTATGATGGTCATATTACTCTCTTCACAGTTTACGTTAGGACCATTTCATACAGGTAAATATCATAACGAAGCTCACGCATGCTGACACGTGCGTACCACATCTATTTATTCCACACTACATCATGTAAAGGAAGAAATGTCAGGTTTTCCTACATTATGATAAAGCCAATGAAAACTAAATGACACACGTTTTTCTTCTCTGCTCTGCACGCACGGTACTCACGAGCCCATTCTATCAAAGAAGCCACAGTAAACATAAATATCGAGATGGTAATGAGAACAGTGATCAACAACAATGGGTTCCTGAAGGCCTATTCTACTCCGGGACCTTCACGGGTCGCATGAATAAAAAACCGTGTTCCACAATGTGTATAAATCCACGAATAAAATGCAAAGACAATTCCAAATATTTAATTAGGGAATGGAAAAAATACCGTATTTACAATCGTTTCATCAAAAGCAATTAAACAAATTGCATACACACTGATAAGCATGTCAGGCGAAGGGATACCTACTACGGCTGAACTTTGACATTAACACTGGAGCATGAATGGTTATAACACACAACCAGTTTGTCCAGTCAGAAAACAGCTATTACAATGAACACAGCGAAAAAGTAATTAACACATGCTTCTGGTACAGTTCAGATTTGTTTATCAGAATATGTATGATTCGCCTTTAACCTTTTTTGATAAAATTGCATCTTCTCACTTATGCCTCTGTGTCAATCAGTTTGCCTGCTGCAGTATCAGCACTGTTCTCCCACTGTAAGTTTACAGCCAAGGGAGACGGCCAGAGCCTATGCGGCTTTCATGCAACATTAAACTGCCAGTAGTAGGACACAGATGAATGCTATAAACATTGTATAGCTTTCTAGAGTATGTCTTGAATCTGTGTTAAATGTTCAACTTTACTCTTTTGTATAAACTGATAATTTCAATTATGTGTGATATGGTGTTTGATTATTGCCATATTAACATTACCTTCCTTGACTTTATGAAAGCCTATAAGACGTTATTGATTTGAAAACGATCTATTTATAACAGTTTAAAGCCGATTGTTTCATCATTATGTCACCTACTACAGGATTCTCACGTTTCTCAAGCTGACTGTTGAGATTAAGTGCTTTAAGGTATGACTGTTGAAAGTCATCGTTAAAAGTATTTTCTCGTGATCCCACGGATGTTTGTGCTGTTAATCTCCTTCACCGTGGAAACATGTCACTGAAACGTTAATACTTTAGCACGACAGTGTTGTTGGCTTGGCAAATTGATTGACATAAATTGTCTGTTTATTAGCTGCTTGTGTTTGCTCGGGAAACTACAGTTAAAGAAAGAGTTACTAGTAAGTAACAATAAATGAGTCGAACCATGTCAATGTCGGAAAAGTGTTGCAGGTCTTAGATGTTGGCCATATTTTCTCCCGAATTTGTAATATGAAAAATGTGTTGTTAAGCAATGGAAGTCATAAAAATAGTCCACCCAAAAATAAAAACAATGAAATTTCACGTCTGTTTACAGATTAAAGCTTAAAGTTACGCTATAGTTACACGGAACCAGAAAATAAATCTTATGGCATTATTTACAACATGTCATTATTTGGCTATAGAAACCCATGTTTGGTGTATTGTTGATTATTATAAACACGGCTTGAAACGTTGAGATTGTTGATCAGCATTATATTGTGTACATGAAAAGCCACTCCCTTCACAGATTTCAGGTGACCCGTGAATAGGCCTTCAGCAACCCATGTTTGCCATACAAAACAACTATGCTTGTCGTAAGAGCCGACTAACGGAATCGGGTGGTCAGGCTCGCTGACTTGGTTGACACATGTCATCGTTCTCATTTGCGTAGATCGATGATCATGTTGTTGATCACTGAATTGTCTGGTCCAGACTCGGTTATTTACAGACCACCGCCATATAGCTGAAATATTGCTGAGTGCGGCGTAAAACTAAACTCACACACTCACTCACTCAGAGATTTCAGGAGTGAAAATATTGTCATTCGAAATAATGACTTACCATTTGCATGTTTCTGTTTTGATTGACATTGCTTTTCAGAAATCATGATTACTGTTGTATTTCCCCGTAAAGGTATTTTTGACATATGCATCAGAATAGTCCAATGCTGTGGACACACCTGTCAAACAGAGTTGGTGCACATCTAGGGAAAAATCTAGGGGAAATCTAGGCACAGCATTACACAGATGTTATTCACACGTCCTTCCCATTATGCGGCAAGTAAATTTCATTTCACAACACGGCATCATCCGACCTCAAACGTCAAGACTGACATGGGCCCTTTTGTGGAACGACAGCGTGCAAGTATTGCCATAGCCCCCAGACCTAAACCCCTTATGAAATGCCCTTCATCAACGTCTGTGATCACATCAACAACAGCCAAGGAACCTCGAAGAGTTAGCACATGCACTGCTGGACATTCCCCAGGCCACAATTCGTAATCGAAATGGTTCCATTAGGTGACGATATCAGACAGTTGTGGACTCTCTTGGGGCCGTACAAGATATTGAGAACAGATGACCTTCACCTTGACGTTCAATTGTTTCCATGATGACCCTCGTGTAACAAATGTGAACAACTGATTATGATCTCTTGATTCTTATATAACACAAAAAACATTTCATGTTTTGCAGAATAAAATTTTGAATTACGACGAGCGTGTGTTTTCTGTAATTTGTATTATCATTGATTAACTGATAGTTATCACTGGGTCACAATGTTTAGAGTTTTGAATGAGGATTGTGGGTCACTTTTCATATCATATATGTCTAATGGTAGTAGTATTTTTAGAGGCAGGCCTTCTTGATAACATTCCAGTTACCTGCCCGTGGCAATCTGTTGTTTACTTCCTGTTCGTGAAATATTTGACTAAATAGTGATGCAATTACGCTCTGCTGGAATGTTCCCGTCACTTTGTCAGCGTATATAGATGCTGGTTGTTGTGTTGACGGACACACACGAACTTACACTCGGACTTTTCATCTGCCTCTGCCCATCATTGTCTGTTTGTCAACAACATTCCACCTACAGTGGACATTCAAGGTTGTTGCTCCCTGCAGCACCACTGACTTTGTAAACAAGCTTCATTTAGTACTTTTGCTCTCACTGTAAACTGCCAAGATTCTGGTGAGTTAATATTTGATATTTGTGATCGATTATGTTACACCTGTGACTCAATTACATTGTACTAGAAGTCTGTATTGTGATTCCTTGTAACTCATTGTTTGTTCAGTATATTTATGAATATTTTAGACCTTTGTGTGTTTTTATATTTTGCTGGTTCAAAGGGGATTTCTTATACTTTTCGTCACGACAAGTTATTAACCGTAAGAACATGTAAAGGAGAACGTCATGCAAATTTTTAAAACACAGCTAGAGCCATGAATAATGTCTCGACATGACCTGACTTCTGTTTCTGTTAGCAATGTTGTTACTGAGCTGATGACACAAAGAACTTGAGACAGTAAGCGAAAACACTGAGAAGGTCATTACGTGAGGAATATCTACTATCTGTGTATTTTGTCCTTTCCAGAATTTCACACATTGTTTTCACAGTAAACTTCATATGTTTTCATTTTCAGCAAATGTTCCTCAACGTGTGTAGAGGATTGAATGTATCAATGGGGAACAGACATCAAACATGTAGGGGCCTCAACCCATCCATATTACCAAACACCAAAGTGTTACCAAAGTGTTAGTTTTGAACTGTTTGAAGCATGGGTATCGGATGGTATGCTTCTGCCAACCTATGTGAATCAAACGATTCGAGTATGCATCTTGCTGTTTTTTCTTAGTAAAGGTATTGTCTTAGAAAAGTCGCTGCGATGTAATTCCCCCTCTTAATATTCACAGAGACTACATTTGAACGTTTTGTCACAATTATTTATTGGCAAGAGAGTCAAATGTTTTTGTAGCCATGGCTAGATTTTGAGGACTACATGAGGAAAACAGATCTCCCTTCCTTTTCCTCCTTTCCATCGATTTCCATTTGCAAAGCATCTGTCGTTTCCGAGCATCATGCGTCTTTTAATGTTATTCGAGATACAAAAGTCACTACCACGAAGTAGCGAATGAGTTGCTGTTGGCAGCAGGGTATATTGCAATGTACCCTGCGTGTAAGAGGGATGCATTGAAACTAACAGAAGAGCGCCCAGCCAATCAGAAAACGACATTTATGTGTGATTTAAGATAAAAATCCAGTGCAAGTGCACCACCTGAGCCCTGTCACAATTGAAAGAAACTAAAATCAGTCCTGACCGGTAACATACATTTGCTCCTAATTGGGAGGCTAAAACACTGTTGTTCTTTCTATTTTATCGATAATCCACTGGGATGCCCACGCAGAAAAATAAGTCAATGGGGAACGCTGGGAATGACCACACATTAAAGCAATGAGAACTGTACCTACTTAGTGTGACTTTAGCGAACCTCTAGTTTTACAGCTCCTCACAGTGCTGTATATGGTGGAATATACAGGGTCACTCTGTGATCGGAAACACTCTCAAGACACATTAGGACTTGATCAAGCATTAAACATATTAATCATATTTCATTGATTTGGCTACAGGAAATGAAATGAATCTCTGAATGATTTCCACATGACATTCATCAAGTGTCTCCACTTCAACTGATTCCCAGTATCTGCATCCGATTGGTTCAATGTCCGTTTCCCAAACTGGCCTACTTGGGTGGTGCCTGACGGTAACTACGTTTACAAGTGCTAGTAATGGTAAACACAAAACTATGATTGTCCGAAGAAGCAGGGCATCACTCATTTAAGATCAAGTACACTGATCTCATCTGATGTAAGTAAAGTCGTGCATCGCGTGTATTTACTACTTCACTGTAATGCATTTTCGATATTACTTTAAACTTACATATTTTCTATTTCTTTTCTGATGCAGTTTCAAACGTAATCACAGGAACTCGTCTGTTTAATATGTCGTTTCAGGTAGAGTTTAAAATTTATCACATTAACTGGTATGGTTACTACTTTGTTGTGAAGTTTCTAATTCATGAAGTAACTCCTACGTGTACTCCTTCGTTTCTTATGCACTTTATACGTATATTTACCGTTTCGTTTCTAGTATATTACTGTAACTAGTAACAGACACTGCCATTAAATGCAGATATATCACAAACAATGCGTACCATTTAGTACAACCTGACTCGGCTTGGATATATAGACAGGGGCCGGAAAAGGATTATGACATCACATCGATTATCATGACGTCATGTCTGTTCAGCCGAGCTATGTGATTATTATTGATTAATGTTATCGACTGACCAATAGTTCTTTAATGAGTAATAATTTGTTTCTGAAACTAAACCAATTTAGGTAATCGAATCTTGGCCTTCGTCATGGGACACGAAACATTAATGTCTTTTGTATTTACTTGATTTTCTTGGAACAGACGTTTGTTCATTATGCCTTATGGCCTGGCGGCTGTTTTGATGTCTGGACTTCATACATACAGACCTACATACCAGGCAGTCATGCCATGCAACACTCTCGGAAACTGGTAACTCGAAACAGCATTCATATCCCCACATGTCACGAACACACGGAGGTCTCTCTGCAGGATGGAGATTCTTTCTCCTCAGATAACAGTCTCACACGGGGGGATTCCGGTTAGAACAGACCCACAGCAACTTGTCATGTTCGGAATAGGAGTCTAGTTCGTCGTAATGGTCAGGTCTGCACGTCATAGTCTCCCAATTCCGTGGATCGTGCTCATGAGGGTCATAACGAGACTGGCAAGATTCAGGTTAGATTATCTGCACACCAACGTCTGCGAACGTCTGCGGCAGAGTAAAGCTGTGAAGAAGAAACAAACGAGATGCTACGTATTCCGTTCTTGGCACACATTCACATCGTTCAGGAAATGTGTGGTCCACTTAAATTTAGAAACCTTTAAGTCAGCTTCAGCTATTGCGTTAATGGTTCCCAATAGGATATCAAAAAGTATTATGGTGTGTCGTAAATTTGTGAACAATAGTGTAATTTATGAAAAGCAGGTGCATTTGCGTAGTTGAAAGTATTAATGAGAAGGCAGTCATTGCAAGTCAACATCCGTGTATAACATGGAGGAAAAGTATCGAAAGTTGTCGCTGTCAGACAATATGAAACTTTTTGTGGTCATACATGTTAGCATAATGCGCAGTTATTGTTTTTCCGTTATTAGAAAATAAGCAAACAAGCAGTTAAACCTTTGAGGTTCGGGAAAAAGACCCAAACAAACAAACAAACAAACAAAAAAAACCCTAAAGACCCTCTCGCTACCCCAGCCCCAGAAAAACAAACAAACAAAACCAAAAGCAAATAAACCCAAAAACAAACAAACGAAACAAAAGAAACCAAATGCGTGAAATGATCAACATGTCTGTAGATTTGACTGGAAGAACAGATCCTAAGGCTGTAGTAATTGACTGTAATAAAAATCACGGCACTATAAATCAGTGAAATAACTGTTGGAAAGGGAATAGAGGGAAGAGATTATGTCAACTGCTCATCCAACGGATCGGGTGACTAGATACGGTGTCTCGTAACAAAATCAGTCAGTTCATTTTCATAGCCAGATATGGTTCTCAACATTAACTTGTAACGCAACACGAATATTGGCAAGTGCAGCGTTAAACACCACACAAAGGCCTCGGAACATGCCATTCACTTCTGTGGTCATACCAACAATACATAATCGACAATGCACATCCAAACACAGGGTGTTTCCCTTCATGAAGTTAGCAAACGATGCCGATGCCTCTGGAAGAAGTCAGCGGCCATGTGTTTTAAGGATACTGAAAGAATGCACCCGTAGTTACAGATGCATCTTGTATATATTCTACCTTTAGTATGTAGTTCTACCTTTAGTGTAAGTTGCTGATTTTATATTTTTTAACTCTTTGCAAGAACACAATAATGCCAATTATATAATATTCGAATTTATTATATATTTCAGTGGTTTTGCTGATAGTATTATTAGTTTGAGTAAAGTCTTTGAAACGCAGTTTGTTAACCTGATGTATAACGAATGCATGATTTGGATCAATTTATCAATTACCCTTTTCATAGTTACAAGGCGATAATGACACTGATTAACACAATGATAACACAACTGCGTCCTATCAAAATTTCTCGTTAATAAAACAAATATCAAGTTTTTACATGGCGGGATTAACTTGCAGGTGAGTTCAATTTTCTAGTCAGAACATATTTCCTAGTCAAATACATAAAGTTGTAAAACAAGTACTATTTGACCTTACCCGCGAAGAAACGGGTAACGAGACAATAAGTTAACCCATAACTTAAAACTCAAAGCATGTCCACAAAGAATACAGAACAAGGTTACTTCGAGCTTACAACATTTGCACTGTTTAATTCTATAACCTAAGCATATCAACTCAAGCCCTTGTGTCACAAAGCTTGGATACACAGCTTAGCTGCATATTGGACACAGTAGAAGGTCTGTGGTCACTCCACACTCATTTGTTGAAATTAAAAGCAATCTGGTTGATTATCTGGGATATTTTGCTTGGATATTCTTTGCATGTATCCTTTCGGTTGTATTTCGAGGTACGTTTTTAACATTGCATTGGATATTGTATGTCTTTATAATCAATACAAAATCATTTGAATGTAGTTTGTTAGACTGAATACACGGTACTTTGAATTCGTTGATTTTATGGTTTAAGTAGCCAGATAAGTACTCTAAATTCATTCTAGTGCAGAAACTTTAAATAGTAAATAGTAATATCAGTAACTCATTTGTGACATACAAGGCATGGCCAAACATGCGTGCTTGTGATGCATGAATGGAAAGTATGGATGGTACACGAATATTTGGGAATGGAAATAAGCATGGATGGACGAGGTTTTGTCTTATCTTGAACAGCTACAGGTGTTTTTTAAGCATGATAAATGTGTTAGTGCTTTGTATTTTGCCTTTATTAACATGTTTGTACATACTGGACATATTAATAATTTGTCTGCTGACGAGACATACCATTAGATACAGTGTGATCCACAGGTGTGTCAGAAGAGGTTAGTATGCTGTTGTCTTTGTACAGAATATGTTTGCCGGTGTAGAGGAATTGAAAGAATTTAATGTGTACTAATTGCTTATTTCAACCAAGTGGTTGTATCATATCAGTATGTGTTCGAATTATTTAAAATATATCTGTGTTTTTGACTTGTGCAGTTGCTTTATACCTGTTACATTGTACACCTGATTGTTTCTGGGTTGTTTCCAAATTTCCACACATCCTCAAATAATCCATCGGTCACTGACGAACACAGCAGCGTGTGTTGCTCACATGCGACTGACGCAGTCCTGCTACACTTGCAACATTATCTTAAAGATATCTACAACACGTTTGAACAAATTTACCTATTAATCACCACAGAACTGGGTTAAAGAAGTAAGTAAGTAACTACTTTCCATGATGGCCTGCATACGCCCACAGAATGGACGTGAAAGGAATCACTGGTGGTTTTCCAAATGAGGGTCTACTTTTATCGGCAGCAAATGGAATATCTGGTAATTGACGTTGGATACGTCAACTCGACTGTTGGCATTCCCCGTGGACGGTAATTATAACTAGACTTTTGTCGCAACGTGAACGCTGAGGGAAAAGAAAGACTTCCTTGTTACGTACAAGGAACATTTAAGGATATGCTATAATGTTTTCATAAAATATTTGGTGATATATATTACACTTGATGTACAGGCCATAATAAATGATTTGTTGAGCTTGAAGGATATCAGTTTGTACAGTTTTTAAGCAGGGTAATCCGATTTCGTCTCGAATTGCCCAAAAGGTTGAACTGATACTCCAACTATGCTGCCAAGCTATTTGAGCTGTTCCGAAACTGGAGAGATTGATAAAAAGAAGAGGGACCACGTATGGGTCGCCACAGCATATGAAATAACAGTCAGTTTGTGTACACGCGAGTAACTGAAATTCAATTGAAATGAAATTTCCCACAGCGTTTAGGAGCATGTTTTGTTTAAACAATAAACTCCATAAAATGAAAAGAAGTCAAAATTGGATTTCATATGAAATGAGATGAGAGGTTTTTGTTCGTATGTATTAATCACCATGCGGTGGACTGAAAGCATTCCTAAAAAGGAACCTCGAAGGTATTGCTGAATGATATAAACTTAAATTGATATGTTATTTTGGTATCTAAGGACAAATGAATGTGTGAATTAAAGGGTTTGTATTTTTTGCATTGAACAATATAAGATGAAACTCTGCTGAAACTCAGACACTGCTGGGTTGACTGCTTATGCATGCATAAGACTGAGTATCATCGAGAGTAAAATATTAGTGTGTCTGCATAAAACGGAACACCGTCATGTGCATTTCTTCTAAATTTGCATTTGGTCGTTGTACGGAAGTTTTCTTTTGTGATGGAGCTGTACTAGAACTATTCATCACTAAGTTAGAATACTAAGTTAGTATTCACTTTAATCTGAAAGGAAATCACTTAAAGGATGCGCTGTAATTCACTGTTGCCAGGATCACCACTGTTAAAGTTGATCCGATCGAATATTGATCCACTGATTCTTATTTCTGATGTGTCACCATATCAATATTCGTGTTAAACTCCTTGAACCATTATTTTGTTTCCTAAAAGGGAACCCTGAAGGTATTGCTGAATGATGTAAACTTAAATTGTACCCAAGGACTCTAATAAATGTGTGAGTTAAAGGATTTGTAGTTTTGCTTTGAACAATATCAGATGAACTACCGATCCTGGTGGTTTGCTGCTTATGCATAACACCGAGTATCAACAAGAGCAAAATAAAGGAATGTTTACATAAAACGTAGCACCTTTATGTGTTTTTCTTTTAATTTGCATTTGATTGTTGTGTGGTGGTTTTCTATTGTGATGGAGTTTTACTGGAAATATTCATCAAAGTTATTATGTCTTTTAATCAAAAGGGACATCACGATGCACTGTAATTCACTTGTGCCTGGATCGCCACTACTAAGGTGATTCCAGTCCAATGTTCGCACTGATTCGTATTCCTGATGTATCACCATGTCTATATTCGTGTTATCATTTTCGCCTTCTGTAGAAGAAGAGGTACGGTCAAGTTGCAAAATGAGGTTTACAGTCAGTTTAGGTCATACTGCATTGTATGCATCGTGCGTACTCATGCATATCTGAAGGCTTGCATTCTGTATGTATGTGAGTCAGTTTTATAGCTTTATTCCTGTAAGATACATCGGTGCAATTTAATACCAACTCCGCGAAGCATACGACGAGACACGGAGTCTTTGTTTATGCCCCAATAACCGCCTAACACAAGGGTAGCAAAACCATGATCTTTCATGGCTCCATTCGGCAGTGTTGGGTGGTCTTGTTCCCTGATTGTCAGTGTGTTGAAAAGGAGCATTGACATAAAACCTTTTGTCGTTATCTGGTAGTCTTTTGTATGAGCACCCAGAGGTGAAACGACTGATCTCCAACTGACTCTGTAGTCACTTGATAACCTAGGTGGTCCTCTCTAACACTGTTTACACGTTACACATATCAACTTCAATGACAGACTGAACTTTCATACAGGCGACAAGTCAAACAGCGCGGTATAAGTATGCGCTTTTCTATGAATTTAAGGGATCTCCTAACGGTGCGTAGTAATTTATTGCATCAAGTGAAGGATCCTAAACTGTCACAGCTATTTCGAATCCAAGGTTATTGAACTTTGATATGTATGAGCTACGTACAAGCCGACTGTTGGCTGTACGATGTCATATTGAACTACGGGCCAATGACCTACATATATTGGCCACACACATATATATATAGGCGAGAAGTCACATTCCAATACGCATGCATATGAATGCGCGTTTCTTTGCAGGTTTGCAGCAACTATTGAAGGAAGTCATGCACTCACAAATGCAGGTTCAAGATAGCTTACACAGTCACTGTTGAGAGGTAATCAGCTAATGAACTTTGACAAATTAATGTGAACTTTCCGCCTGGTGTCATTTCAAATTCAAATGAAACCTGCGATTACACAGCACCTTCATGTCAGAGGGTTGTTACTAGGCAGAAAAGAGGACGATTTGACAAGCTTATTACGACTAACGTCATTCTCAGGGTTTTGCCACGCCACACCATTGTAACTCCACACACATACATTTCTAGGTTCTATCTTGGTTTACTTGGACGAGAACTGCTATTGAATCTGCTGGTTAGAGGACCTGTTCCATCAGAGCTGTATGAATGTCACAAAAATAGACATTATGTGGCCGATATATGTAACAACGGTTTTCTGATCTTGGAGGATGAAAAGGTTAATGAAGAGCTTATTAGTAAGTGTACAGAATGTATGCTAGTGGTTGAAATATTATAACTAACGAATGACATTTCACTGGTTTTAAAAGTTACCCAGAATATCATCAGTTGTCACTGGCTGCAATAAAAGGATTTTGACCTGTGAATAATCGACCTTGTTTGAAACTCGGTTAGGTTTCACGTTTGTTCTCAAGATACACTTACCGAGCTGTTTCAAAGAGTCAACATTGCGAATATTGTGTATGTAAAATACATCAGGTTTGATTATTTGATTTACAGCTGAGTTCCTGTGTGGAAAATGCATTAATACGTTATAATCTAATTTTGTACAAGCTGCTCATATTGAGTCTCACGTTTGTTCTGAAGAGACACTGAGCGCATAGAAACAGTCACCAATGCCAATATTGTGTCTGTGAAATGTGAATGCTTGGTTTGAATGCTTGATGTGTAAATGGATTCCTGTGTGCAAAATAAATTATTACCTTGTTACCTGATTTTTAAAAAAAGGGATATTGATTGGTTGTGTTGAGTTTTGCACCGCTTTCAATAATTCAATAATTCACAACAGAACGGTTGGGGGCATCAGAAGTAGACTTCATACATTGTGCCCAGGTGAGGAATCAAACCCCGGTCTTCGGAGTGACGGGCTAACGCTTTAAGTCAAATAAGCTATCCAATAGTGTTAAGGTGCTCATACTTTTAATCGCTGGTTCCTGTTTCTAGATAATTTAGTTTTGGACATAAGTAGTTAGTGAGTGAGAGCTTATATTTCAGCAGGGTATCACATGTGATGAATTACGATTTATACATACTTAACAGTGAATTGTGTGATTAGGTTATTAAGTTATTGTGCAACATACCTATATTCTCCAGTATATTCACGCGGTGGCGTACACCAGAAATGAATCTCATGCTGAACGTTTCCAGAAAAGGCAATCGATCCCATCTAGAGATGACTGGTGAATCAGGGGGACATATTTGGGATGTAACGTTCTTCATCCGGGATGAAAAACTACAAACAACATTGGGTAAAACATTGTGTAAGCACATGTGCTGGTTTCTTAGATAGTAGAAAAGATAATAAAGGATAGAAAAAAACACGTGCCACATCAGAATAAACCTTTCAGATGTAAAAGAAAATAAGGTCGTTCGGGACAACTCAGGAATGGTCAGCGAGTCCTAACTTGACACACAGAAGGGAGCAAGCTACAAAGACATATTTTATATCATTGGAAAGGTCTCGAGAAGATGAATTCGAAAAGTTCAGAGTGTTCACGTGTTAATAAGCTCACAAACTGACTCTGAAATTTTTTTTCTGCATTCCTACATGTAAAGCATTCTTATGATAGATGTGAAACATGAGCATTAGCCGTCATATATACACACTACTATAGTCCTAGAAAAACTAAACTTTATTGGAAAATGCTAAATCATACAGAGTGCGACAGACAAAATATCAACAGAGATTTTAAAGAAATTTAACCATCCCATCAGGCAATAACTCCTGAGAAAAAATGTGTTCTGTATTTTACTCAGATTTCGGTCTCCATAATATGAAACGATCGATCCATGTCAATTTACATGATTTTTTTACAATATTGCGATACTTAGTAGACAGTCAGACGTATCAGTTACACGATTCTCTCAACCTGTTTTTCTTGTTCACTCTGATAGAGCACACGAAGTTCATCAATCCGGTTTCACTACCGTTTGTTACTCGATATATGAGGTAGACCAAATTAGTCTCTGTTTTTTTCTCTTGTCTAATGGACTAATGTTTAACGAAAATGCGATATTTTAACCGATCGTTTGGCGTATATCCATGCAGACAAATCATTTAAATTCATTTAAACTTTTTACCTTATCGGATCCAATTACTTGAGATATGAGACACGTGATTCGTGTACACACTCATGAAACAATCATAGTTTCGATGTGGTTGTGGAAAAGGTTTTGTTGCTTTTAAGCATTTACTCAACAGGCATGTTTCCTACAGGAGGGTGGTTGTCGTTCAAATTTCCTTTATGAAATAGTCAGCTGAAGTAATTGATTGTCATGTTCTTGTGAGGCACAATCTGGATGAAGATGTAATCAGTGGAAATACGCCCTGAATGAACAGTTTAATGGCATATAAATGCAAAATGAATAGTTTGTTTTGTTAAAAATGCTTAAAGGTGCATGTTATTATTAAAAGCAAATAGATAGCATGGCGGTTCCCAGTAAATAGAGATTTTCTTATACATCTTGTAGAATATAAATGGACAGGTTCATGTTTTCGTTAGAATGTGTAAAATAAGTTGCTTTAACATATTTTCAGGACCTTTGCCTTTTGGTAAGATCTGAACATGTTCCATCATTTGAACCTTCTGACTGGTTGACTTTGCTTAGACAATACATAGTTTGTTGAAGCAGCTGGGAAAAATATATTAAAATGATGGTAACATTGGGTGAAATGTGACAAAATGGTTCATTTAAGAAGTTTGGCGGATTTTTGTTTTCCTAAGATGATATGATGAAGCCTTTGACTCAAGCCGATGATAACAGCACATTATTTCTGCACATACATATGGCACAAAACAGGCATCGCTGGACGTGTTGTTGCTAACTGTTGTCTCCATAAAGACATCATAAAGATAAATATCGTCCTTTTAGAATACAATTCGTCCTGAGCATGTTGATGTTCATACCAGCAGTAACAAACACCATGTTTTCAACACGCAGATGTCAGTTGTCTGCTGTGTGAAGATGTCTTGCAATATTTACACCCAAATTTCACATCTGACCTTTCCCGTTATACTTTGCCGTGTCCGATGGTGACTTAAAGTTGACTATTTTAGATCTGGATTGGTTGCCCGGCTCCCCATTTGGTGCCAATTAGCTTCCTTCAATTTTTCTGCTAGAAATTAGTTTACTGGACAACTAACCATTGATGACAGACAGACTGGCTTATATATAAGCTTGGAATGGGTGGAACTATATCTGCATCATCTGTACAGACAGTAATAGCGGGATAAGCCCTCAGTACTACACAGAAACAGGAACATGCCACTTTGTTATTTGAGGACAATAACCTGCCAGACAAAGCACATTTTCTACCACCTTGGTAAGATGCATTACTTTTAGACGAATGTGGGCTTTTAATCCATTGCGTCTTAGTTTTCAGACGCAAACATGAGCCTTTTCATATTGTCTGACACATTGTCGTTTGGGTGTGTGATCCGTACAGCCATTTGACTTTGAATACACTCAGTGATTTATAAAACGTGCTTATGATTTAGCTGAGATTGTTCTGAAAGGGTCTGGTTTTAGTACAGATGTGGGTCACTGAAAATAAATGCTGGCCACGTGTCTTATATGAACCTTTGTGAACTCATTTTAGCATCATGCTTTTGAATAAAATCAAATGAATATTGCTTAACAGATCCTGACATACTAAGACACATAATGCTTTGACTTATGTTAATGCGTGATACAAAGCACCGACCATTACAAGATTGACTTGGCGTTGTCTGAAGCGTGGCGCATTTCACAGAGTGAATAGGGATGTCTAGATGACAGGAATCGCCCACAACAATTCGAAGTCATCTCTCCGATTGCACCAAGAAGATCAATTATTTAATGACGGATCTTATTGTTGATGTAAATCAGGCCGTTTTAAGATGATCACGAAATTACATTTAAGAAAAGGTATTAAGATCAGTACAGAAATTATATAAGACCAAGCAACACACCACAAGGGACAATCATACCAGTACAGTAATGTTAGCTGAGTCCATATTTCGATTGCTTCCTTGAGGTTGTCTTCTCATCGTAGATTTGATTTAGAATATTAAAATAGTCAAACGTTTTTTTCCATTCACCAATGACAATGACATGAATGACTCGTGTCAACACCATGAACTGCCGCGCAAAAGAAACAATTCCCCAATGTTTTATGGTGTCCTAAAACCCATAAAACGTTATTTGGTGATGTCGTATTTGCTACCGGTGTCACATGTGTGTCATCAAAACCAGAAAATTTTGATACCTTTCGTATTTCATAAGTACAACCTAACATTCAAGTATTCATTTGGAATACTGTGAAGCCCACAACCCTCCTGTTGAAAACAAATTGCGGAAAGCAAGGCAATACCTCACAATATTAGAGAAGCCAGACATGATAAGTTACTTTAGAATAAATGTGACCAATTACATGTCACAGAAGAAATGTCGTACATGACGACACTTGACGGCTGTACTATGTTATTTGTTGTTCTGTTGTTGAAGAAAATACTAACAAGACGAAACATCAGAAGAAACAACCGTGATTCAGCAACGTACAGAGGATAACGAGATAAACCTAGTTTTCAATGTTACGTACCTGCAAACAATTTCACAACCGTCTCATTGGGCGTGTATGCAGTGAGTGGGTATGAACAATATCATGGCGGAGATGAGCTTCACACATTGTATTAATTTGGGGAGTCGAATCGGGGCCTTAAGCGTGTCGAGCGGACGCTATAAAAAGTAGATCATCCCACAGTCCCGGGCGTGTATTCCATTGCTTGCCTCGTGAACATTGCAGGGATGGAAAACCTATGCTTTTTTGTTATCAGGCAATATTTAAACATGGGGAGCAAAAGAGGCACTAAGAATAGTGCCAAATGAGTACTAACGAACAATGTAATGACCCAACGCGCTTCCTCTATTGCCCGTGTTTTAAATTGTATATATGCCAGGATGTGTGCATGTAAATAGGACCTGTGAAGATCCTGGTAAGAACTTTTCTTCATTAACCCATGCTGTCAGAGGCGACTAACAGGATCGGGTGGTCAGGCTTCGCTCACTTGGTTGACACATGTCATCGTGTCCCAACTGCGTGAATCGATGCGCATGATGTTGATCTCCGGATTGTCTGGTCCAGGCTCGATTATTTGCAGACTGTCGTAGTTGGACTATTGTGCAGAGTAAAACTAAACTCACTCACATGAGACGCATGTGTGAGGGTTTCGAATCTGAAATAAAGCTGATGCGATGTCAAATTCTAACTGACTCACCCACGAATATTTTCGATTTTAGTAACCCTTACTTTAAATGTAGTATCCACAATTAACACATGTGATCACCCGATAAAGAGCCAATTGAGAACACATCGTCTTCCAAGTCAATCAATTTGCCAAGCGAACACAAATGCCATCATGAAAACATTAACGTTTTAGCGACATGGTTCCATAGTGAAGGAGATTAACAGTACGGATATCCACGGGAACAAGACAAAATGTTTTTAATGATGATCTTCAACGGTCGTTCATCAAAACATTCAATCTCAATATGGTCAGCCTGAGAAACTATTTATTTTCGTCGTTATTTAAATGTGGATCACACGGTGATGGCGGTTCAAAGCGCATCCTTGGTTGCAGTCTCGGTGTATGTTGAAAGTGCTGATATTGCTGAGGACCTAATGGACACAGAAATGTCACCCCAGCTGAATAGACGAAACTTTGACAAGAAGGTTACCATGACGTAACTTGAGTTATTCACGTTGAAACGTTGACGTGAAAGTGAGTGTTATGAATTTATAAATCATACTTGGTAAAAACGACACAACCCTTTCCAAATCCGTAAAAATCTCGTCTTGCAATTGTGGCTATAACATGAGAATGTGTTTATTTGACGCTACGTCAACCATAGGGCTCGGAAGGGTAACCCAGATACCCAGGACGGGTCGTTAATGAGTTGGACCCGGGTACCTGTCTCAATACCCAGACCCGTTATGAAATGTGTGTCATAGATTAAACAATGTAATATGTTATTCATATTCATATTCATACGGTATTCTTTCATGATTATACGGTCGTATTGTGTTTGAAGATTAAAACAGTATCTACCTTAACCTGTTTTGAATATTATACACGATTAAGATATTGAAAAAGATCGAAATTTTAGCCTCCTAGCTAAAGAATATGTTGCCATTTCATACAAAATTGATGTAAGGAGTTAACATGTTGGGTATCCGAGTGGATACAATATTCAAACAACATTTATTCGGCTAATAACATAGGTTATAGTTCTGGCATAGTTCCAGTACAGACATATAAATTATACAGGTGTTCATAAATTTTGATAGCTCCGACATGTCACCTGGTGTCACGTCACCCTAACCCTAACCCTAAACCTTACCCTAAAACTAAAGCAAACCCTAACCCTAAAGCAAACCCTAACCCTGAAGCAAACCCTAACCCTTACCCTTACCCTTACCCTTACCCTTACCCTTACCCTTACCCTTACCCTACCCCTAACCAAACATAAACTCGTTTGGTTTCAAAGACGACAGAAGGTGTCCGGTATTCTGTAATCTTGTCCTAAATCAGGCTTAATCTAGTCCTAAATCTAGTTTAATCAAAGTAACCGAGAATCCGTTTGGTTTATCATGGTTTTATGTTGATCCAGTGAAATAGCGTTAACAGCTGCACTGGGCAATACATGACACAACATATTTGCGAGACCTGTTTGGAAGATACCGGTAATAGGAGGTGAGAGACCCGGGTTGAAAATAAGAACCCGTCCCAGCCCTAATCCAGCAGTATTGCAGCTGCAGGACGCTGTATCTAAACAGTGATGTACACTGAGAGATGTAATGACAGAGCATGTGTTAATGAATTACTATCAAATACTAATGATACCAGGTGTTAGCGATAAGGTTAACAACGATGGTGCTCCGACGGCGTCATAGACTCTAAGTCTACCCATCTGTTCAACCGATGTCAATGTCACGAAGTATATGATGAGATCACGGAAGTATACCCATGTTTTACTGTCATGTTAGCCAGCACAGTGAACGCGTTTGTGACAAGCAGGCGGGGCAAGTAATCTGGACGAATACACTTGGTTGCTACAGGTACATTGGCGATTTAAGCATGTGCAATACATGCAGGCCGTGGTGTGAAATCAACGCCGTTACTGTTTAACACGTGTCTCGTAGTGAGATTTAGTTCTCAAAACATCATCACGACACGAGGAAATTGAACCTTTCAATATTTAGACGACAACCTGTTTCCTTCTTGTTTCATATGGAATGTTCTGGAGGGCGTTCCCATATATGCAAATTGGGGTTATTCGTCATGTCATGGCTCGCCAAGCAGTAAGTTTTTGCCAAACACAGTAGTAACGTGTTTGAGCTGTTCCATCTGTGTGAGAGACAGATAATTCTCCCAGTCTTTCAGGAAACAAAATTGCCATTTTTTAAATTTCTGTTCATTTTAAAACAGTGTAATGTATTCAGTACCAGTTGTGAATAATATGCACCTCTAGGTCCACAACCTCGACGCAACGAAATATACTTACACAATTACAGTGTAGAATAGCCCAACACGACACATTTCTAAATGATAAGATTGCCCTGAACAAATACCTCAGGGGACATTGAATCAGATTACATGTCCAAATAACAGAGCATTACAAATGCTGCAGATAAATGCTTGTCCTGTAAAACGAGTGTTACTTAGTCCGGCCATTAGACTCCCTGGCACCTGTAAGGCAGAAAACACCCCTGTAGTCAGAGGTAATGTCATTGTGGACATTAAAAGAGTTTGAAGGTCCCTATTTACTATCCCAAGGGCATAGTCACCACATGCAATGAGAACATGTTCACGATCAGGGAAATATTGTCACGGATCTGGAAGAAAAATCGTTTGATGCTCAGAACCCCCACTAAAAATCACTGGGGAGGTTGAAGTACATTTAACTTTCCAAATAATATTTTTGAAAAATTAAAAATGTCTCAGAACAATTCTTGTCCTTTGTGCCAAGAGTAAATGCGTCTGGCACCTCAAAGCACATAGTGTCAGAGAGAATGCTGGTGTGTCAGTTTAATAGCACCATTAAAAGTGTTCTATCTAGTAGTGGCAGAAAGTCAATCACTGTGCTGCATTTATCAAATGTTTCAGTGCATCCATGGCCAACAACGTGTATATTGTTATAGCAACAGTTTAAATGCGTCTGCAAGACGTAGTCATCTCATGTGAGGAGAACATGTTCAACAACAGGGCCCCTCATACCAACAGTACTGTTGAATCTCACAAGCAATGTATTCTCATCACATGAACACCAGTCTCCAACTACAGAAGCTAGTATAATCGGATTGAAATTGGTCTTCACCAACCAGTGTTTGTCGTAAGAGGCGACCAGCAGGATCCGGCTCGCAGATCTGTTTCACACATATCATCGTAACTACATTGATGCTCATGATGTTGATCACTGGTCCAAAATCAATTATTCACAGCTCAAATATTCCTGCTGAAACTCAGATCATTTGCTATGGCAGATAAATTCATGAAATCGAGCATTTCCAGTAGTGGATAAAACCTTAGCAAACCATGTTTCCTATACTCGAGTCTCCATCTACCGACCGGTTCCATGTTAAAGCTGTCATTTTTAATACAAAAATAGAATATAAAGAACAAATACAGACGTATTGATTATACCAACCAAGGCCTTCACTGTGCGGAGTCCACAAAGTGGATCAATCAGTGTTTCCAACACAAGGTGAAATATGTGCTGTAGCTCCTTGCTTAATTTACGAGGTGGACGAAACAGGTCTCTGCTTTTTATCTTATCTAATGGATTAATCTTTCACAAAATCGTGAATTGTTTTTCTTTTAACATCCATGCACACAAATCATTTTCTTGATTCAGTTTGTTTTCTCTTGTCGGAACTAATTATCGAGCAATAAGACACATGATTTGTAAACACCAAGCGGTTAGAGTTGTTTTTTCACTCTGCGATTCCTAGTGGAGAGGGTTGTGTCGCTTTTCATTTTCTTCGTAGCAATATTTACGAGAAGAGGCTGGTTATTTCAATTTTCATCATGAAATAGTTTGTCAGTTGGAATTATTGTTTCTGATGTGCTTGTGGCATAAAGATGATTGATAGCATTTTAGGTAAAATGTGGTTCAACCTCGTGATACTCTATTCCGTTTAATTAGCGATGTAAATTCAAGCGGTTTGTTTCCCAGACTTTGCCGGTTTAAAAGTGCAACGGCACTGAGATACCATTTCTAATTTAACGTCGTTGATGGACATTTCTGTTTTGTTTTCTGGAACTGAGATATTTGGGTGAAGTGCTTAGATATATGTATTCCATAAGAAGTGATTCCTTGTATATTTCACGTATCTCTTAAAACTGTTTGGAGGTGTTATGTGTATTATTGGTAGCCAAGTGGTTAAAGCGTCATGCTTAAGTCCCCCGTGGTCCGTTCTGCTCATGTCTACAATCTGTGGAACCCATTTCTGATGTGCCCCGACATAATGGAATATTGCCAAACGATGCACAAAACCTCACTCATTGATTAGCTCACTTACCTTAGCTTAAATTGTGTCCAATACGTCATATGGACACACAATAGTTCACCGACAGCCATCATCAGCTGCAATGATTTCACTATTCCGACTTGTTCAGTTAACTATATTAGCATGTCAAGATAACAAGTACCTAACCGCAGACTACTCCACTGTAAACAAAAGGGTACAGTTAATCCTTGCAAAGTTTATAAATGGTGGTAGAATGAAAATGATCTCAATAGGTGGTTCCTGTCAGTACCATTACTCATTATGCCATGAGTGGAGGTATCACCAACTTCATACAGACGAAAGCAAGATATCTCACAGTCAAAAGAACAGGGGGCGGTAGGGTAGCTTAGTGGTTGAAGCGTTCGCCTCTCACGCCGAAGACCCAGGTTCGATTCCCTACGTGGGTACAATGTGTGGAGCCCATTTTCTGGTGTTCCCCACCGTCACATTGCAGCAATATTGCTAAAAGCGGCGTAAAACTAAACTCACTCACAACAACAAATCCCAGTTCCAATCCAGAATCAAAGCTGTTGTATTTATAGGTTGACACAGTAAACGTCTGATATCGACATCACCTTGTCTTGTCTTTTTTTCATGTTGACAGGCTATGAAATAAGCGAAATACTGTTACACAGCTCACTCAATCATCCTCTCACTCACTCACTCACTCATTTACTCATTCACTCAATCACTCACTCAATCACTCACTCACTCAGTCGTAGTCTTATCAAAAACATTATATAAGCCTCTCTGGCTAAAAAGATGTTTACAATTCACTGCAACCTTGACCGATTTCAATATTCAGTAAACTAACTACAGATTAAATATACTTGAAACACCAGATAATGAACATGTGTAGTCATCACAAAATATCACCAGATAAAACTGTGTTGTGTTTTTCGAAACAATCCTCAACTAACATGTTGATTTATACAATACGCCTGATGTGACATATGGAATTCTATTATTTCCTACTTGTTTGATGTCCAGTGGGTGTGCATTGTACATATGCTCTCCTTTATTCCGTTTAACCTACCATTACGATGCATCCGCAAGACGGATGTCTCGTGACGGGGGTATTTGATCATAAGAGTAAAAATGAACAATATTTTCTTTGGTAAAAAATCAACTTTTCAAAACAATTTAATGTGTCTTTTATTTGAGCTTAGCTTTGTTTCGTAAATAATAGCACTATTTGTTGCTTTTGTACAAATACTTGATTGCGCTTCAATCAAGTTTGTGAATATTCACAGGCTGCCCCGCCAGAGTACAAATCCCCGTACAGCTGCTTCACCAAAGCCTATTGTCGCCAAATTTGTCAACATGTGTGACAGGCAAGCTATTATTGAAGCTAGTTTTCGTAAAAGTGCCCTACTGCGAGAGAGACACATGTCTATCCGCACCGATCTCCCGGTTCCCTTGAAGAAGATCCGAGGAAAACTGGCCAGTAAAGCATACGAATTGAGGCAGAAATATATGGTCCAAACACGTATTCAGGAAAAAGGAATTGATATTATCTTGCAGTGCAGAAAAAACTCAGATCGACCATGGAAAACAGTCAAACTTGAGGATAACATGGATCAAGCATTTTTGTAAGAACTTGTCGGGTGGTAGGATACTTACTGTCAACTGTGTGCGAAAACGTTGCATGGTGTCTCCTCTGGCCTCTGTTTATACCGTTTTAATACACTCACAAGACTGAACTTCCTCTAATACAACAATGCAAAGATGATATAACAATACTTTTAATTGAAGATTGGCAATCGGAATTATATTGCCATGGATATTAATCAATACACACAGAGTTCCTACAGCTCCCGTAACCAGTTTGTTTACAGGTCTATTTTTAGACCCACGTGGGGGCATGATCATGTGACTATTGTTGACATTCGCTACCTCGCTGACAGTGAAATGCATTTGACGTCGCTGTTTTAAGGAACATGATGTTTATTATATATAGATATCTCTATCGATATTATCAATATCAATTTTTTTCTGAACGTTATATTTATGCAGGATTAGCATTTTAAGGATGTGAATCATATGCCGTATTTATAAACCGATGTGTGGTTTGGTCACCGATCACGTGACTTACACTGATTGTGTCGAGAGACTATCAAACTGACACTTGTTCACCCCACTGCCCGTCAGCAGTTGGGTCTAAAAACGTGAGTTTGTGATATATATTTATATATGATTGTTTTTATGTACCTAAGAACATACTATTATTGTTGGCTGTAATTCTTGTGTTTTGAAACATATTTTCACGTGAAATTCGTCGGATATGGTTATTCAACTGAGCAGAATTGTAGTAGCCTCCCTTATCTGACCTAGTTTTTGGACACCTCTTGTGTATTTCTCTCCTCTATGTGTTTCTCAACAGAAGACATGGTAGGTGTTACCTAGACACATTGATACAGTGGCCTTTTTTTTATTGTCTATTATATAGTACAGGATGGATTTGACTTGTGGTGACACTTTTTCTTTGTGTTTTATGTTTTCTAATGTCTTTTATAATCTTGTTTTCACTAAAAAATATAAAAACATCCATTTCAGTAGACAGTTGAGATATAGTAACAGTGTGCGCATTATGAATCAATATGGGTGATAAGATTAGAATAGCTTCAGCCAATTGTAGAGGCCTGGCAGAAAAGAGAAAACGAAAAGAAATAATGAACCTTTGGCGTAAAAGAAAGTTTTCAGTTATATGCCTACAAGATATTCATATAGCCAAAGAGGATGATATTACTATGAGAAATGAATGGGGTCTTCAAAGCATTATAGCACCATATAAATCAAATGCAAGAGGGGTTGCTATCCTATTTAACAATAATTTGGAAGTAAATATCCACAAATTCAAGACTGACACCAATGGAAACTATATAATAGCAGATGTAACTATAGAAGGAATAAGAATCACACTGACTAATATATATGGTCCTAATCAAGATGCACCCGAATTTTATCATGCCTTATTTCACAATATGGAAGAATTTGAAAATGAATCTCTTGTGATATGTGGAGACTGGAACTTAGTTCTTAATCCTTCCATTGACTTAGAAAATTATAAACATATTAATAATCCAAAAGCAAGAAAGGTATTGTTAGATAATATAGAAAAGTATGATTTGATAGACATTTGGAGGGAGAGAAATTACGATGTTAAAAAGTACACATGGTGGAAAAAAACCCGAAACAACAGTCCAGACTTGATTTCTTTTTAGTTTCACAAGATTTAGCAAACATGACAAGTGACTGTTCCATACTTCCAGGATATAAATCTGATCATTCGGCAATTACTATGTCCTTTTCCAGTGAACTTCATAAGGAACGGGGTGGTGGATACTGGAAATTAAATACATCATTACTATATAATCAAGACTATGTAAATATGGTCAAGGACATGCTTCTTGAAACAAAATTAGAATACTGTAACTGCACTGAGGATGAACTAGGTCATACTGAGGACTCAAAATTACAACTTAAAATAAGTGACACATTGTTTTTAGAAACATTTTTGATGAAAGTGAGGGGGAAAACAATATCATTCTCTTCCTACCTAAAAAAAATCAAGACTGAAAAAATGAAAAATTTAGAAAAAACAATCTCTGCAATGGAAGAAGAAATCAGAGAAAATTTCCAAACAGTGTGTGAAACTAAACTTGCTGAACTATCCAAATGTAAACTAGAATTTGAAAAATTAAAAGAAGCTGAAATAAGAGGTATACAAATAAGAAATAGAATTCAGTGGTACGAGGAAGGAGAAAAAACAACCAAATATTTCTGTCATCTCGAAAACAGAAATTATGCCAGTAAGCTTATGAATAGTGTCATTAATGATAAAGGAGAAGTAATATCAGATGGTAAGGCTATTCTATATGAGCAGAGAAAATTTTATGAAAATCTATATGCATCAGGTGGTACAATAGCAAGTAAATATATTGAGATATTCAATGATATTATTACACCAAAACTAACAACTGTTGAAGCTGAAACTCTTGAGGGTGACATTACAATAGATGAGATAACACAAGCTGTTAAATCAATGAAAAATAACAAAAGCCCAGGAATAGATGGTTTCCCAATAGAATTCTTTAAATTTTTCTGGAAAGATCTCCATATTTGGGTTTGTAGATATATATCAGAAACATTCAGGCAAAATATGTTAAGTCCAACAATCAAAAGAGGCGTCATCACATGCATTCCAAAAGCTAACAAAAATAGACAGTTGTTAAAAAACTGGCGCCCAATTTCCCTTCTAAATTCTGTGTATAAAATACTCAGTACATGTATAGCCAATAGAATTAAAAAAACTTTGAATACACTAATTCATGAAACTCAGACAGGTTTTATCCCTGGAAGATGTATTAGTGAGAACATTAGACTGGTATATGATATTATGTTTGAAGCAAAATTACAGGGTAAAAAGGGACTGTTGTTACTTATTGACTTTGAAAAAGCTTTCGACACTGTCTCTAAAGAATTTATAATTCTAACAATAGGAAAATTTGGCTTTGGACCTAATATGGAAAAATGGATCAAAATATTAATCAATGATCCTACATCTTGTGTTATACAAAATGGTCATCTATCTCAGTTTTTTCACAATGAAAGGGGCTGTAGACAAGGCGACCCAGTCTCTCCCTACATATTCCTTTTAGTGGCAGAAATTTTAGGAACAATGATCCGTAACAACAGTGCAATAAAAGGAATGACGTTGAATAATACTGAACATAAAATTGGACAATATGCAGATGATACTGAATTATTTCTTGATGGATGTGAAGAAAGCTTAAGCATAGCAATTGACACCCTAAATAATTTCTACAAAATGTCTGGTTTAAAAATAAACGTAGAGAAGACTAAAGCAATATGGATAGGCTCAATGGCAGGTAGTAACATGATGTTATGTCAGGATCTTAAGCTTGATTGGCACAGTGGGGATTTTGATGTACTAGGAATAAAGCTTAATCCTAAGTTGAATAACCTTTGGGTAATTAATACAAGAAAAAGACTAGAAATTATTAATAGAACTCTTGGGAATTGGAGAAAAAGAAATTTGACATTAATAGGGAAAATAACGGTTATTAAAACTTTAGCACTCTCATCATTAGTGCATATATTCACTTCACTCCCAAATCCTCCAAAGGAATTCATTGATAAATTAAACAATATATTTTATAAATTCATCTGGAATGATAAGCGCGATAAGATAAAGCGAACAACACTTATTAGAAAATATGAAGAAGGGGGACTAAGAATGGTTAATATAGAGGTATTCATTAACTCATTAAAACTGTCAGTATTAAATAAATATCTCCAAAATAAAAACACTAGCCCTAGTACCTTTCCATTCAAGGATATATTTCTGCTTGGAGCCAACATTGAAAATTATGTGAAAATAATTAATCCCTATTGGAAAGATGTGTTGGCAGCATGGGGAATATTTTATAGAACACATAAAACTGATTTTACAGATATTAATCAAATCTTATCTGAACCCCTTTGGTTCAACCATCAATTCCAAAATAGTAATTTTATTATAAGACATTGGTATTTTAAGGGTATTCACTCTATAAGAGACTTGTGTAATGATCAAGGTATTTTGTCATTTAATGAACTTAAGAAAACTTTAAAAATCAAAGGCACAGTTCTTGATTACTACCAGGTTCTTTCAAATATACCAAGAAAATGGAAAGATACTATTAGAAATAATCTATTGATTGTTCATAATCACTATCTCAGCACACCACTGATATGTTTACTTTCAGCACCAAAGAGGTCAAGATATTTCTATGATAAGCTTATAAGTACTGAAACTTTCCCTTCTACATGTGAAAAATGGCAACAACTCTTTGACACTGTAATCCCATGGGAATATATTTTTAAAGATTATAGAAGATGCACAAAAGATACTAAATTGATTGACTTTCAATTTAAATTTATTCATAATATTATATACACAAAAAAAGAATTACTGAAAATGAAATTAGTTGATGATGAACTTTGCTCTTTTTGTAACTTAGTGTCTGAAAATTTGATACATATTTATTGGGAATGTGAATGTGTGAAAACATTCTGGTTGAAACTGAAAGAATATATTGACAATAAGACAACAGAAACATTTACCCTGACAAAATATACAGTCTTAATTGGTGGAAATAATACTGACTTAATGAACCATATACTTCTTGCTGGTAAAAAATACATTCATGTATCAAGTATTAAAAACACCAAGTTATCACTGGATGCATTTCTAAAAATACTGGGTGATATTTTCAAAACTGAAAAGTTTATTGCTACTAAGAATAATAAAATGTTACCATTTGACAGAAAATGGTCACCACTGCTGCCATATATCCAGTATGTATAACTTTTATCCATATGAACTTTTGTCTTATTATGTACTTGTGCTGTTGCATCATTTATTTGTGTATCTGTCTACTGAGTTGAATGGATAATAAAAAAAAAAAAAAAAAAAAAAAAAAAAGTTTGTGAAAACACCAAAATAACCCAGTGCCTTCAGGCAATACGCATTACGGCAAACAATGTCAATTAAAAATCTGCAAAGGAAAAATAATTAAAGGGGAGATTTTGTGTTGAAACCGTGATTATTGTTCAAGGTAATATTGTGTTACGAATATAACACTGAGAGAAAATGATCTGATCAAGTGCCAAAGGCAATGGGTGATTGGCGATGTCTAAATATACATGTACTTCGATATAGCTGTAGCCACTGTCTGGGGTGTGCTGTCACATGACTTCCATGTTCCGTATTTAGAAGTGGCTGCCATCTCTTTGGCAATATGACAATTACTAAAAACTTTTAGTCTATTGAGATATATTTATATTTATATATTTAGTTAATTACCCAACAAGGATAAGAAACTCTGAGTAAAGGTGCTCAATTCTTTTGACTAGAGGAAGTATACAAACTGCTAGTTACTCCTCCAAAAATGCAATTACTCATATATAAACGGAGATGGGAGTAAATACCCAATTGCTTGAAAAGAGTATTTGTAGCTCTGTACAGTTGATTGGCCATTGACAAGAAACTATTCACCCTCTCACTAGTCTGTTCCAGGTTCTTCCCCTGTGACGTGTATTTGTAACAGTATTTTTTGGCTTGTTCATTTCCTCTCAGTATGTCTGGTATGTCGAAAAAGGTCCCAATGGAAATAAGATAATCTACACAGAACAAAGTACTGCCGATCATAGTCATCGGCCGACAACACAAGCTGGCTTAAGGGTAAGGCTCCCCATGGTGATGTTCTCGTCTTTGGTTATTTGTGCTATTTCAGTTCACTCAAGACAGAGACCGTAGAATACAGTGCAGCTTCGTTCATTGTGTGGGAGGAGACAGGAGTACTTTCTTAATGATGTAACTGGTCTGTTGTTGCACGGAAATAGAAAAGAAGGTAAGAGAGTTTTACCCTTCGCCTCTTCCCACAAATGTAGAATGTACAGAAGGAGTACAACAGTACTTTCTTAATGATGTAACTTTAGTCTGTTGTTGAACGGACATGGAAAGGATGGGAAGAAATGGTGACCTTTCGCCTCCTACGCTCGTGTACGTGCGTGCGTGTGTGTTTTTTTACACATACAATGTTCAGTCAGAAGAAGGCCGAGTGTGATTTTGTTCTGATTCATGAATAAAACATTAAAGGAGTTCCCTTTATAAAATACTGTACTATTTGTTAACTGGGCTGAGGTTTCTTATCATTTCTTATATAGACTAAACTAAAAAAGAAACAACTATGGATTATTTATGTCATATTTATGTCATATTTTTTAAAAGGACGATTTCACGATGAAACTAACAAATGTAGTTTCATGACCACAAAAGATGATTTTGACATGACCTTTGAACAGAAAGAAACGTCATAAATGTGATTTAAATATATTATTTGAGGATCAGGGTATGATTGGCACTTTAGAAGATGCTATTTGATGAACATAGAGGATTTTCTGGATTTCATCTTCTTTTTATTCTTTGATAATACAATACAACGGTTTCGATTTCAAGACTGCAAACAATGCATGAAGATCATTTCTAATTATGAACTACATTCTACGTCATGACTACTTTACTGCAAGTGCGTTTTAGTATCTTACATCATTAGCAGGATGAAAAGAGGATTCGTTTCATTTTTGATACACACTTGACATGTCTGAGGTACATCCTGGCTTCTTTGATCTGCATTTCTTCCGCTGTATGGTTTCAGAACACAGGAGATCGTAGAGTTTAAGAGTTTTAGAACATGTTTTGAAGGGATTGACTAGTGCATGTGGTTTAAACAGATTTGTTTGAAACATGCCTCGTTTGCTGATTTGTGGGTGGACTGTCAACCATCTTATCGGCGACAACAGCACCTATATAGGAAACCTGCTGATGTTTAGTCTCTTGGCTGATCAGCTGTAATGAGGGGGCGAATATCGATAAGTGAATTTAATTTTTAAAGACCAGTTTAGAATCCCTGTCGGCATTTCCATACTAAATCGACGCTTGCAGAGTATAAGGACGCACAAAAATCACCAGAGCCTGACCGATACCTTTCTCTACGGATTAGAGTGTATATGTGAGTGAGTGAGTGAGTGAGAGAGAGTGTGAATGAGAGAGTAAGTTGGTGGTTGAGAGGATGAATGAGTGCGATATTGAATTCGTGATTAACTGAGTCGTATTCCTCACGCCATGAAAAGGTATGTAATAGTTACATGAGGATGGCGGTTTGCGATATGTGCAATGTGCATGTTCTCTTACAGCAAGAATGGAGTTGTGTAAGGTTGAGTAATGTTTTCTCATGTGTCCCTGGAAAAATCCAGGGAAAACGTGTGTAGGTAAATGAGTTACATTCTCACTGTTGGAAAAGTCATGTATCATTTACATCATGGCATGTCAGCATGTTGTATGTGAATTCCAGGCTAAAAGAATAACATCCTCGCATACCTAGGGGTGGCAACTAATCATGTATTTATTTTGTCAATTAATCAGGAAAGTCATTCAAACTCTCACCGGACTGTGTCCCACGTTGTTATAGCTTTTCGAAGATAGCAAAACTTCCTCTGAGTGAGTGAGTTAGTATTTAACGTCACAACTTCCTCTGACGTTGATGATTAAATGAATCTTTATTTACTTTCTTATGATAACTGTGGATATACAGCTTATATTTCTTATGTTCGTAATCTTCTATTTTCACATGGTTTGGCTTATGTTTGGTTGTCTCGAGGTGTTGGTGATATTTCATTTTCTTGAAATGTTTAAGAATGTTGCAGGTAATATGTATTTACAGTCATGGAATGGTATTATACAAGAAAGTTCTCGATATAGTGTATATAAAAGCCTACTAGAACAAGAAACGTATCTCATTCTATGGACAAGTAAACAACAACGGCATATAATGATCAGACTTGTGTGTGGAATTATACATTTAAAAGTTAAACAGAGAGAGCGGCTGGGAATGAATTAAGTCGGCGATTATGTCAATTCTGTAACAATTGAAATGAAGATGAGCGTCATTTTATCTTTGTATGTATATACTGCAGGAATTTAAGACAGGGATGTTTACCATGTATGTATCACCACAATACTAACATTCACAAATGTAGATAGCTAATGAGTGATTAATGAAGATATGTGTTTCACAGCTTAATCTTAGGAGAACAACATGTTTGAAATCTGTAGGATTTATAGGACACCCATGTACAATGTTCGAAGTAAACGCACAATATGTGTATGGGCCAATGGAGTTCACACAAATAAACAACTTGACTTGACTTGACTACATGCAGGTGTAAGCAAGGCGTCGGATTAGCAGTCAGACCGTGTTGTCAATGGGGCATTAAACACTACTCTCAGACCGAAGCATTTACCATAGCTGAACTGGTTAATCATGAAGTATCTGATGGGAATCAATTAGCGGTTGATACTTGTGAATGACTCGATTCTGTGACAAACACACATTCAATGTAAGTGGGGCTATTTTAAGCCTGTCGGATGAACTTTGGTTGTAGAGAGATAGGGTTTCATTAGTAGGTTCATTAAGTTGGGTCCATTAGCCTTTAATTGTGATACATAACCCAGGTCAGAGATACGTGAGCGTGGAATAAAGCACGCGAAAATTGTATTGAATGCTCACATTCCAAATAATAATCTTATCAAACATAAGAATCATTATATTCTTAAGAGTCCACTGTACGAATGCAATCATATCAGAAGTAATGTTTATGAATGCCATCATTCCAGGTATTTTCGAAAATGTGCTCGAATTCTGCGATACTGATGGCGTCACAAATATGTGTACTGGCAGGTCAAGTGTTTGCTTGATACTGTAACAACAAACGAATGCATGTCACGTGTTTGGTCGCTCATGGTGATGGTGTAACCGTGACGAAACTACATTTGCGCAATAGTCTCATGATATGCATGGTTCCTTTTATGACTATTTATATCCCTGTTATTGTGTCGATGGGCAGACTGGTGCTCATCATTCGGGATAGAATCGGTCTCCAGCATCCCATCCTTCTACGAGGCTGCTAACGGGATCGAGTGGTTTGGCTCGCTAACTTCAAGTCGGATAGCGTGTCATCCCGATCTTGCTGACCGATGCTCGTGAAGTCAGTCACTGGATTGTCTGCTCCAGTCCTGAATATTTACACATGCTGGAACATGCCAAAGACGGAATTGTTCATCTCATCATTTGGTTACTTATGTAAATCTGATCTACCTTTGACATGATGCATACTTTATCACCTTTTGAAAGTTTGGATAGAACGTGAGGAGCATAACAGAGAGAAAACGTTTTTGTGCATTTGTCTTATATGTTACTTTAAATTCTCGTCGAAAGGGCAGAAACAGTAACATCTTAAAAGCTTTGAGAGTATTGTTTGACATAAAGAGAAGGTGAAATTGAAAGTTGTAGTCATCAAGCTAAACTTACAGTGTTGAGATCTTCATTGTGAATCTTCGTGCATAGACTTGAATACATAAAGGAAGGTATAGCTTCACTGCTCTTGGGCTTATAGCTGATGCTCTTGCTGCAATGGTAACATTCGTATAGGACCAGGGGCTCCCTTCACAGAGCACTAAGGTGATCGCAAGTCAGTAGGGTAAACTCAGCGCGATGTTAAAGGATGGGAGTTAAAGTTAATCTTAGTAAAGACTGCTTTGTGGAAGGAACCCCAGATCAACACAATTGGAGTACAAACATGTGCCAAACGGAGTATTGACTTTGTTGTAAACAGATTCCAGTTGGTGTAAAGAGCAATCTGAAGAAAGTCAAGACTTGAGATTCTTCTGCACTGAAGTTGTTTCTGTGGACACCAGTGCCGGCTATGGAATCGAAATGTATCTGAACGTCCTGTACACTTATTGTGTTGCATCGATCCATTCGTTCATATTTTTAATTTCTCTTCCATTTTTGCCATACTAGCTTTCAGTTTGGTATTTTTAGGTTCTTGAAGTGAATGTCTGGGTTGGGTGGTGATTTGACGTGTCACCATCATACCACGGTTTACATTGCCTCTCGATGATGTGGAGAAGAAAGTCCGATGTCAGGTCTGTCTTAGTGCAGCACTTTGGCGGAATCTAACCTAAACTAATCTTCAGCAACAACCTTTGAGGTTTCATATCGAAAATAGTTTTTCGAAGACAACCTCTGTATATGTGTGTCACAGCATTGAAATCTGCAGATATAACGGAAGAGTGAGTGTTTTTTTACGCCGCTTTGGTAATATTACAGCAATATCACGGCAGGGGGACACCAGACTTCACATATTGTACACATGTGGGGAATCGAACTGGGGCCTTCGGCACGATGGACGAACGCTCTAACCACCAGGTAGGATAAGACGAAGAAGAAGAAAGAGACAGCACAAAAGCACGTATTAAATACAGTCTCCTAGAAGAAGAGGTACCTTGAATCCTGATATATACAATGGGGCGTAGATTTACTTTTTAAAAATATTTCATTCCGCCAACAAACACATCCATAAAAGAGCTTTGCCAAATTGAAATTGGATCTTGTTCATGCACAATGCCATCACTCGGGTACCACAGAATACATCGGATCAGTGTTAACCCAAGATACGAAATTATCTGCTAATACTGATATCACATATTCAAACGATAAACATTTTCTTTACGAACCTCGTCACTATGGACTGGCGTTTTTATTTACTTGGTATTATAGTAGCTTGTATGCAGGTATTCTCATAAATGTATAAATGCTTATGAAAAGGCCGTTTTAAAGTACCCAGTTCTTATGACGTTTATGTCACTATAATAAAATACAAAATAAAGCCACTTAGTGCCTCTGTTAGTGGATGAGTGTTTTCTCAGGTGCATTTCATTACATTCCTATCTGGTACCCATTTCGAACAAAATCGCTTGCCTAAGGAGATACGTGTTTTCTAATCTGTGTTTTAGTGATCGAATTTCTGATCAGTATGAACCCAAGATGATAAAATAATAACTGTTAAGAACATTTCCATCCATCATGATTTCAGTGGGAGTATGAAACTTTGTCAGCAAGTATTCTTTCAATGTTTAGCGTACACACATTTTTCCTCTATGAAGCGGGCGCTTTAAATTGGCCAATACTGAAGAAAATCACTTGCGGAACGAAATACATAGCTTGTATATTTTAACCATTAGTATTGATTTACTTCCTGTCATCACTATAAAGTAGCCAGTATTACCCTATCGACTATTAACTATCGACTGATTGTCGTCGACACGATAAAGCATGTACCAGATCACAGAATAACAAAACATAAATGACTTATATGTTGCAGTTGTATGTGAACTCATCTGTGAGCAGTGCATGTTCATCCATGTAATGTAAGTATAATACATCGCTCATTGTGACAGATAATTAGAACTTAAAACTTTTGTTTCAATTTCATCACATGAAAGACCCAGTAGATATCCCCGGCTTGAACAGTTACATGTAGGACCTTCTCGTTTTGAAAATATGTACATCGTTGGCAAAGAGATATTACTTTCACAAGATATTTTCGTTTTGTGGAGCACTGATAAATTTCCATCACGATTTCTTTCAATTGAACGGTTCCAAGTGAAGGTCTTGTTTGAATCGTGAATAGTGTTTCAGAAATGTTGAGCTGTAAACATCATCATGCTAAGTCTGATAGGCTATGTCTTTGATCTTCGTTCGAAGGTTAGGATGAATAACTGTACATCGCCAACGCTTTGGTTTAGCCAGTAGTTTTGGTATTTGTTGAACACACACACAAACACACACACATACACACACACACACACACACACACACACACGTACACACACACACGTATATATATATATATGGTCAACAGTCAGATGTACATCCCATCTGTCTGACCACGTACACTTCCTGTCAGTCTTAATCACCAGATATGATAACTGTAACCAAGAGACTTCAAGTAACACGATTGAGTTTGAAACAAGATTGATGTTCATATATATATGAAAACGATGAGCGGTACATGGATAATACTGGAAACCCAGACTCCCTTCGAGACAGTTTATACCCTGAACATCTTGTTTCAAACTCGAAGTGCGCTAATCGCTGCCTTACAACTACAATCGTGTTACTTGAAGTCTCTTGGTTACAGTTATCATATCTGGTGATTAAGACTGACAGGAAGTGTACGTGGTCAGACAGATGGGATGTACATCTGACTGTTGACCAAGTACAACCTGTGGACGTGACACTAACTGACAAATGGGGTTAATATGGAAAAAGCCTTCATGAAGGATGGCCCAAACGATGACAATGACATCTTGCCTAATACAAACAGCAACACATTGTGTAAATGTGAACGAATGTGTATATCTTTAATGGAAAACACTTTCAGTTTAACCTACCCAAACGACCGAGCGATTTGAACCATGACAAAATAACTGGTCTGCATTTACCCCAAAAAGATTCCATTGAGTACAAAAGATCAAACAGCATTGAAACTCATTTGAATGGATCACTGAACACATTGACTCTCATAAACATCCTTCGAAACTTCTACTATATTAACTTACAGTATGAGTGTGAAATAAGAATTCTGGCTGCTTTCTTGTTTAACTAACACACAAACACACACAGCCACACATACACACGCATAGACACACAACGATACATACATGCATAAATACACACACACGAGGCGAAGGGACACCATCTCTTCCCATCCTTTCTATTTCCGCTCATCAGCAGACCATAGTTACATCATTACGGAAGTACTCTGTGTCCTCCCACACAAAGATTCTACGGTCTTTGTCTTTAGTGAACTGAAATAGCTAAATCAGCCAAAGACGAAAACATCACCATGGGGAGCCCTACCCTTAAGCCAGCTTGTGTTGTCGGCCAATGACGATGATCGGGAGTATTTTGTTCTGTATAGATGATCCCATTTCCTTTAAAACCTTTTTAGACATATCAGACATGCTGAGAGGAAATAAAAAAGTAGAAATATACACAACAGAGGGAGAGTCTGGAACGAACAAGTGAGTGGGTGAAAAGTTTCTTTTTAATAGCTGTATACGGATATTTTTTTATATTTTTATATCATCATGTAAATCTTCTCTGAAATTAATCACATTACATTAGAGAATTCCTTATGTCGCATGGTCTAAATCAACATGTGGGCTAGAGTGAATGAGTAAATCAGGCTTTGTGCCGCAATATTTCGACAGGGGACAGCAGAAATGGGCTTCACGCATTGTAGCCAAGTGAGGAATCGAAAACACACAAAACCCTTGGCAACCACATCCCAACTCTTAAACAGAGTAATACCGACCACGCACTATTTGAAAACAAATGACCATTAATATACAAAGGATGAATATGTAATACATATATCTTGGTGGAATAATATTTCAACCAAACGCCTGCATGCCAGACAACAAAACAGAAACGTCCTTCAAGAACGTAAGTCCCAGAGAGAATATGGTGACGTCTTGCTAAGAAAGGTTAGAAGATGGTGACCATTGTTAATTGTATATCGTTCAAGGAGAAACAACTGTCAGAGTAAGTAGTATGTATCCAGTACACAAGACATGGTATCTCAGTACGCTTCAGCTTAATAACCATCAAAGTCTCGGCAACGACAACGCAGGTGGATGGACATCGGTAAATAAGTGAAACAGAGCAACGCGATGTTGAACCACATTTTACCTAAAATGACATCAATCATTCTCATCCCCAAATCACCTCCAAAACAGCAATTCCAACTAACAAATAAGTTCATGAAGGAAACCAATCTCGTCTTGTAAATACTGACACTTAATCAATGCAAAGCAAGAAAACGATCTTGACGAAAAATGTCAGAGTGGAATGTACAAGTCTGCCTGTTTCCTGCGCCAGTTTACAAATCATGTATCTCATTACTCGTTACAAACGAAAAAAACCGGAATTCAGCAAATGATTTATGTGCATGGACAGATAAACCTGATCTGGAAAAAAAATCACAATTATGTGATGTACTAATCCATTAGACAAGAGAAAAAGCAGAGACCAGTTTGGTCCACCTCGTAAATGAAGTCAGGAGCAGCAGTACATATTTCACCTTGTGTTGGAAACAATGGTGAAACCGGATTGATCCACAGTGTGGACTCAACTTAGGTTAGTAAAATCGATTTGTCGTTTTTTGTTTTTGATATTGTGTTATTGTATTAAAACTGCAATATGACAAGTTTAACATGGAATCGATCGGTTGAGGGAGATGCGAGTCTGAGAAAAGATACAGGAAACATATTTTGCTCCGGTTTGTTCCGTGATGGAAATGTTTAATTTCTTGAATTTCTGCTGTCATGGACATGATCTGTGTTCCAGGATATGATGTAGTTCTGACAATAAAGTAGTTCCTGTTTGTTTGGTTTAACACCACACTCAACAATATTATAAATTTATCTACATGGCGGTGATCTGTACATATCGAGTCTGGACAATCCAGTGATCATCAACATGGGCATTGACTTACACAAGAGGGATACAAAAACATGTGTCAGTCAAGTCAGTGAGCCTGACCATCCAATACTTTTAATCTCCTTTTATATCTAGAATGGGTTTGTGAAAACGAATTCTAGCATTATCTTCACAGGGCCATACTAGTTACGGTAGTGATTCCAGTATGAGAGTGACTTAAGTGTGAGATTCAGACGAGTTGTTAGTATCTCAGTCACGGGTGTCTCAGTCGCCTAGGCGATCTTTGATGTGGGTAGTTTTGTTTCCTGGGTACGTCATAAACCTATGGACCTTTGTCCGAATCCTGGTTCATTACGATCATATTTCGAGGTGTTTCAAGAACCGTACAAAAGCGTATAGGTTTAACCATAGTGGTAAACATATGCAGCCTACGCCACATCGGTCTTAAGCATTAAGGTATACCACCGAGAGATAGTAGGAATAATGCAACAAAATCCAGTTTGTTAAAGAAACAGCAAAAAGATCAATGTCATTCACATATTCCCTCTGGTGATGAACAGTTTGGGGTGGGGAGTCCTTCGAACACTTCAGAAATATTGAAAAGACGTTTCATACTTCATCCATAAAAATATAACCCTCTGAAGTAACTAAAGAGGATTGGGTAGTCACGCCGGCTGACGTGGTTGGACATGCTATTTTATCCTATGCCCTTGCTGTTGACCACTGAATTGTTTTGTCCAGGATCAATATTTACAGTATACTACCTATAATGGTTGTTCTCATCATATGAAATGACTTCGTCTTTGGGAGAGTGACCCACTGCATTTAAACTCTTATAATAACAGTGTGCACGTTATTGGCCATGACTGCACTGAAACCTTTGATAAATCACAATGACTGATTTTCTGCCACTATCTGATAGAACAAGTTTAATGGTGTCATTAAACTGCCCACAACAGCATTATCTATGACACTATGTGCTTTGAGGTGCCCTCGAGTCTAGCGACCAGACACAGTTACACGCAGCTCAGAGGACAATCATTTATCTGGCACATTCTCAATGCTGTAAAATATTATTCGGAAAATTAAATGTTTTTCAACCTCCCCAGAGATTTTAGTGGGGCGTCTGAGGATCGAGGATCGGGAATGAATAATAGATTTGATACATAGTGTTTTTATGTTGTAGGTGTTGTACAAGTATTAATAGGAATAATACATTATTTCATCCATCTTGACTTGTACGAGGAGGGAATAGTTAAGGGTGCAAGACAATATCTTTGCTTACTTGCATGGAATTAAACAATCATCACTGACTTGTACACGCTTGTGACTTTTCCTTATTTGTTTTAGCTTTAAAACTGGAATTAGTAGCTCTTCAACTTGTTGGAAGGGGCGACTAATGGCATTGGATGGTTAGACGTGATGACTTAGTTGACGCAAGTCCTCGTTTCCCAATTGCGCAGATCAATGCCCATGATGTCTAGGTCGGAAAAAGCTAATATTTTGTCTCGAATCAGGTGAGACTCGTTAACGGTAAGCAGAACAATCTTCACTCCTGGAAATGAAACTATTCTCACTGTTCCTTGACATGTTTTGTGCCCCATGAATCTAGGGTAAGGGGTAACCATAGAGATCAAGCAGTCACGTTCTCTGACTCAGTTGACACGTGTCATGGTATCCACGTTGTGTGGACCTATGCTCATGCTATTGATTAATTAACTGTCTTGTCCAGGCTCAATATTTACGCACCATGAGCACATGCATGTAATACAGCTGAGTGTGGCGTTACATAATAAGCCAACGAACAATGATTGTCTGCTCGATTCTTCACGTTTAGCTGGAACTGTGCTCAACTTGAAATTCCCTGTAAACCTCTTGTCAAACTTTTTCTCAGGAAGACTGACACTTTCGTGTTCATCATAAGGTTGTCTCCAAGGTTACAACCAAGGGATAAGCTTTTACGCTTTCACCCAGCAGCGATAAGAATAACAGGTCAAACACATTGTACAGCTCTCAAGAGCATATGCCGAAATCTTTCAGCGTTATACTGCTGTGTTGACTTTTTTTGTGTCATTTACTGTGACATTCATGACATACCTCTTTGGCAAATGTTCATTTGAGACGCTAAGGAATAAATACTATGCTAATTAAGTAAAAGTGTGTTTTGAAACGATCAATGAACATCAGTATAAGATCAGTTATCCCTTCCACATTAAAATATCCACTATTCTTGAAAGTTTCTCTGTTCCTGGACACGTTTTTGGTCACATGAATCTGGGTCAAGAGGTAACTAGAGGGATCGGGTAGTCACGCTCCCTGACCTGGTTAGCACTTGTCATGGCATCCGAGTTATGAGGACTTGTGTTGATGTTGTTAATCACTGGATTGACTTGTCCAGGCTTCATATTTACAGCCTCCTACTATATACCTGTAATATTGTTGAGTGGCGGTAAGCAATAAACAAACGAACAATGACTGTCTCCTTGATTATTCACAATTAGCTGGAATTGTGCTGAACTTGGAAACCCCAAGGAGTCTGTAAACTTCTTGTCAAACTTGCGTCTCCTCAGTAGGATAGGCACTTCCATCGTGAGTTTCTGTGCAATATCTCCAAAGTTACAACCAAAGGAGATGCTTTTATATTTTCATCCGAAAGAGAAAGCAGCAGAACAGTGATAAAAATATCAGGTCAAACACATTCTGCAGCTCTCAAGAGGATATGCCGAACCCTTCCAGCGTTATTCTGCTGCGTAGACGATTTTTGTATCATTCATTTTGACATTTATGACATACGTCTTGGCAAATATTCATTTGAGACGCTAAAGAATAAATACTATGCTAATTAAGTAAAAGTTTGTTTTGAAACGATCAATGGGCATCAGTATAAGATCAATTATTTCATCCAAATTAAAATATCCACTATTCATAAATGTTTCTCAAGTTGACGCTGTTAAGAGTCTTCAAGGTTTTGTGGTTGAAGATAATCGTTAAAAGCATTTTCTTGTGTTCCAACGGATGTCCATGCTGTTAATCTCCTTCACTGTGGAACTATGTCATCGTTAATGTTTTCATTGTGATATTTTTGGTAGCTTGGCAAATTGACTGACTTGAAGTCAATTCTCTGTTTATGAACAGCTCGCTCTTGTTAACTTGTTCTGGAAACTACAGTTTACGGTTGAAGCAAGTGAGTGAGTGAGTTAAAATAGTCACAGTTAAAGCAAGGGTTACTTTAAGTGAAAATGAGTGTGTTAAAAGTTTACGTCGCAGCAACTTTCTTGCAGCAAGGAAGGATGACAATATATGGCTGATGTGAGAGCAGTTGACCCGTGAAGGTCCCGGGGTAGAATAGGCCTTCAGAAACCCATGCTTGCCATAATAGGTGACTATGCTTGTCGTAAGAGGCGACTAACGGGATCGGGTGGTCAGGCTCGCTGACTAGGTTGACACATGTCATCGGTTCCCAATTGAGTAGATCGATGCTCATGTTGTTGATCACTGGATTGTCTGGTCCAGACTATTATTTACAGACCACCGACATATAGCTGGTATATTGCTGAGTGCGGCGTAAAACTAAACTCACTCACTCACTTACTCTAACTCCATTATCAAGTAAGTGATGAACAGTTTGAGGATAGAAAAGCATATATACAAGATAGGGGAGATGTTTGTACAGTACAATACCGTTGACAAGTATTCGATGAGCCAGTGCAGTGAACGTGTTTGTGAAAAGCAGGCGGGGCAAGTAATCTGGACAAATACACTTGCTACAGGTACATTGGCGATTAAGCCAGATCTCATGCTGACCGTGGCGTGAAATCAATGCCGCTACGTGTCTCGTAGAGCAATTTAGTTCAGTAAAACACAACCACGACACGATTCGCACGAGGAAATTGAACGTTTCAATATTTAGACGACAACCTGTTTCCCTCTTTTTTCAAATAGAATAATGTGGAGGGTGTTCCCATATATGCAAATTGGGGGGTCATTTGTCAGATCGTGGCTCATCTAATACTTGTCAAGCAATAGGTGGTTAAGAGTGAGTGAGTTAAAATTAACAAGTGAAGCCCGCAGTATAAAGAAATGGATAGTGAGGTTTGTAGAATGCAAATGGAGCGATTAACTAATTAAGAGGATCTTTGGTGAGTTGTTACTATGCCGAAGCTATGTCAGTACCTTGGTCACGGTTGATTGACATATAATGAAAATAAAATTGATAATAAAAAGGCAACCTGAACGAAACAATCGACATAGAAAAATCCCGTCTAAACCACCTCAACATTCCTGCACTGGGGTAATGTTGTTTAGCTTTGCATAAGCTTGGTGTTAATCTTAACCCCCTGAAATGTAATTTAGCGATTATCTTAAAACGGTCTGATGCACATGCAAATAAGATTCCCGGCATTATATAAATGATCTCCAAGCGGTAAGTTGTGAACATGATTTGGAATTGTTCTGCCATCCAAGCTTCGCTATTACCTTCGTGTAATGTAACGTGTTCAGACAAAGTGAGGCCAATCTTGTAATGACTCGTTGCTTCATGTCAAAGCCGTATGTGTCAGTGTATCAGGGCGTGTTGAATATTCATTTATTCATTTGATTTGACTGAAAGGCATGATGCTCAGATGATTGCACAACGGCTCATAGAATACACATGGTCAGCATTACTTTCATTTATTGGCTCATTGAACCAAAACATGGTTTGATACAGAGACACTGCTTTCACTGCGTATCAGACCCAAAGGACAAGGTATGATAAGGGTGGTTTTTGGCCCACTAACAGACTTGGCTGAAAACATGTTATTTGTTTAGAAACAAGTTAGCTTTGCATAAAGATGCTGTATTTTATATGATCTGAGGAGTAATTTCATTACAGAGGGGTCCAAAATGGGTTTTATCAGTTCCCTTGATTATAACGAGAAGTCTGAAATATCAGTGTGCTATAATGACTTATTTACAACTGTCATTTTATTTACATACAAATTACATCAGTTTCACAACAGGTCGTCAGACTGAAAAACATGACAATATCAATTACAATGTTTTAACCTGAAGGGGCCCAATTAGGGTTGCAAAACATTGTTAATTCAATTACTTGCCAGTTGTGTCCCCAAAACGCACTCATTATTCAGGGCATTCTTTGAAAAAGTAATCAGTGGGTCAATTTTCCAACATGTAAAGATATATAACATCTACTATTACTCTTCATTCACAGTCATCAAATTCTGATTCACTGCCATGAAATGCAGCATTCAAGAGTGTATAAACCTAAAGTAGATCAAAATATATAAAATATGAATTTTAATATATTGGGAACAAAGGCAACGAGACTGACTTGAAAAGCTGAATGGTCTTCAGGCTTAAGAAAAGATTTACATGATGTTCATTAAAGCTTGTTTCAACAGTGTTGTGACAAAAATTACCAAACTTAAGAAACAAATTACAATATTTGGATTTGATGTGAAACAGTTCAGTTAAACATTGTAGACTTGATAAGCAAAGTTTGTAAAAAAAAGAAAGAAAAATTATAATGGATTTGAACCTGCATGTCTGACAACACAAACAAAGACAACAGACCACTATTGCAACCATTAGACTACATATTCCTCTGCCTAACATTGTGAATTTAAGCTTATACATTAGGCTTACAACAATGTATGACGTCTGCTTGTGTTCATCATTTGCTAGACCTTGATACAATGTTCTTATTCTAGCTGAAAAAATCCTTTTCATACAGTTAAGTGTAGTCATTTTGGTTAAATGAAATCTAATGTGTCATTGGAAACGTCAAGGTACATGCGTTCTTGGAATATGTATATGTTAACAAATATGCTCACTTTTACAGAGATGCTTCATCATATTTTGAAAATCTTCAGACATCTTCTTACTTTTCTAGCAGAAACCAACAACCAAACACCAATGTTTATTTCACATAAATCAGCCTTGCGAGAGTGCCTTATGATACTGAAAATTTTAATTAAGATGTCTGATACGTGTATTTTAGAGCACAAAACCTTTCAAAATATAATGTATGATGGCATTGATGTCTAAATGTGATGGATAGTTTTTAAAGATGCTAGTTTATGGCAATGTTTATTTTTTGAGATGTTGTATGGGACAATTTCATAAACCAAAAACATGAACTTTTTAAAACATTTTGATGTGAGCAAGAACGTGACCCGACACAATGTTTAGGTGTGCATTCTAATTTACTCTCTTCATAGGTGGTGAAAAAATTGGGATGGGTCATGCTTTTGCTCCCACTTTTCTATCACTCTGAAAATCAGAAAATGTAGGTTTCTAGAAGATATTGCAAAATATGTTAACTTTCAGGTCTTCAAAGAGGAAAAAATAACAACACTAAGAACATAAAAGAGCAATTAGAGGTAACTTCAACAATTAATTTAGCCCTTTTTATGCTTAAATTATCATATTGTAAAATTTTGATAATCATGACATGTTGTAGGCCAGTAAGTGCCTCTATCATACCTTGTCCTTTGCCAGGACAGCAACAAGACCCGTGATCATAAACCATTTCTCCTAAATCCAGATATGATTGTATAGCTTCGACAATATCATAAATGTTATATATATACAACTTACTGCTTTCCATTCGACAATGTGTCCTTTAATGTGAAGGGCTGATGTTCCTGACTGCAACATAAGTTTAAAGCGCTGACTGAAAACCTCGACATTTTCTTCTTCTATGCTTTGTCTGGCAGGTTACTGTCCTCAAATAACAAAGTGGCCTTGTTCCTGTTTGTGTGTAGTCCTATGGGCTTATCCCGTTATTACTGTCTATACAGATGGAGCAGATATAGTTCCACTTTTTCCAAGTTTAGACTGGAATATTAGCCAGCCTGTCAGTAAGCACTGTTTTGTTGTCTGATCAACTAATTTCTAGCGGGAGACTGGAAGGAAGCGATACAGCCCCGAAAACCAAATCGAAAATAGTCAACTTTGAATCACAATAAGACGTGACAAGGTAGGCCCATCTGGAAAGGTCAGATCTGAAATTTAGGTGTAAATGCAAGACATTTTCCTACAGTAAACAACTGACTTTTGCACGGTGAAACAGGGTGTTTGTTACTGCTGATATGACCATGGACGTACGTATGGCTAATTTGAGTGGGAAATGTATTTTTTTTATAGATAGCTCTTGGTAATTGGATGTCCAGCGATGCTAGTCTTTGTACCATATGTCTGTACAGAAATAATGTCCTGGATTCATGAGTGAAAGGCCTCATCATGTTCAATATTATATATTGTTTTCTTCTTTTAAAGTTACATTCTTTTCATCATTTGTAAACATTTATAGGAACAGCGTGCATCAAAATGTTTGGCTATAGTTATGAATGTACGAGCAAAACATGCATGCACACATATGCGTATGTATATAATCCAGTGTTCAGGAATCGGTGTAGAGGAATTCTATTGAAACAGTATATGGAAAGAAAATCAAAAGACTTGAAAGCTTGCAAGGTTACAGTTTGAATATGCAATACATTTTCGCAATATCTTACTAGTTCTTTATGAAGGATTAAAAAACAATTGTTTTGTCAATTTCTATTACATTTGTAAAGGAGAGATTTTGTTATCATGATGTCAATATTCAAAGGATCATTATGCTTACCTTTAAGCAATCAACATATGTTCTTCACTGAAGGTGATTTCTTGAAATTGTGAAATTTTCACTAAATGATTCTAAATAATTTGTTGTGCATACCTAAAGATAACTGGTTTCCTTCATAGGTCATGAAATCGGTTCTAATTTTATATTTTATCACAAATTGATCAAACGTATATATTTTACCATGTTCGTTAATAAATTCATCCAGAAATGGTATACCCTTTTATGCCAAAATATATATGGGCTTATCATCAATGTTTACGAAATTTTTATACCAAATTGATTTGCTCATGTCTTGAATAGGTTTTTCTCTAGTGTCAAAACATTTCAGATATAAACTCCATAATAGCAAAATCAAACCTAAGGAAAAACAAAATAGAAAACCCATGGACCATTCTGATACATTTCTCCCCAAAGTTGTATGTTTTCGCAAACTGCATCAACAAATTATCTATTGCAAGATGAATGAATCAAAGAGTCAAATGCTTGAACATGGTAAATCTCAAAACAAACAAAAACTCTTGAAAATGTCTTAGATCAACCTTTTAGACATATTTCCCACAAAGTTACAATCCACTTATGCCAAAATCTGTTTGAGAAACTATGTAATTATTGAGCACAATCGAGAAGTCTTTTTGCTTTCACTTTTAGCATGCAAGTTTGAGTATGAAAAACGAGGACTATTTGTATTGATATACACCTTCTTTATTCTGTATAGGCGACGTTTCGACATAGATTCTAATGTCGTTGTCAAGCAAGTGATGACATTCTAGAAGTTTAGTAGAGGAAGGATGAGGACTATTTTATGGATATACAACTTCCATTCTTCCGACATTAGAACCTATGTCGAAACGTCGCCTATATAGAATACAGAAGTTGTATATCTATAAAATACTCCTCATCCTACATTTACCGTCAACATTCTAGAATAAAATTTTACAATTCAATACTTCCAGTGAACTGTTCATTTGCGACAACACGTTTTTAACAAAAATAAAACAAAACGACTGTGGTGGATTATGGGACATTTAAATGTAACAAAATGATTTGTCTGCATGGATATTAAAAAATCGCAGTTTCGTTAAATTTAATCCATTGGACCCATAGGACAGTTTGCTCCATCTCACGAGTAGTTGTGCGCGGGCACGTCTGATTCAGTCGCCTATGTGATTTGCAGAAACTGAAAGTGGACGTAGCGTTTGCAGTTAAACATTCCTCCTATGATGATCATATTACTCTCTTCAGAGTTTACGTCAGGACCATTTCATACAGGTAAATATCATAACGAAGCTCACGCATGTTGGCACGTGCGTACCACATCTATTTATTCCACAGTACATCATGTGAAGGAAGAAATGTCAGGTTTTCCTACATTATGATAAACCCAATGAAAACTAAATGACACACGTTTTTCTTCTCTTCACGCACGGTAGACACGAGCCTATTCTATCAAAGAAGGCACAGTGAACATAAATATCGAGATGGTAATGAGAACATATGTCATTCCTATGTTCTTGAGATGTATATTTATATCAACAACATAAGCATCGATCTGCGCAACTGGGAACCGATGACACGTGTCAACCAAGTCAGCGAGCCTGACCACCCGATCCTGTTAGTCGCCTCTTACAACACACACAGTCGCCTTTTATGGCAAGGATTGTTTGCTGAAGGCCTATTCTACTCCGGGACCTTCACGGGTCGCATGAATGAAAAACCGTGTTCCACAAAGTGTATAGCGAATCAAATGCAAAGACAATTCCAAATATTTAATTAGAGAATAGAAAAAAAATACCGTATTTACAATCGTTTCATCAAGAGCAATTAAACAAATTGCATACACACTGATAGGCATGTCAGGTGAAGGGATACCTACTACGGCATAACTTTGACATTAACACTGGAGCATGAATGGTTCTAACACACAACCAGTTTGTCCAGTCAGAAAACAGCTATTACAATGGACACAGCGAAAAAGTAATTAACATATGCTTCTGACACAGTTCAGATTTGTTTATCAGAATATGTATGATTCGCCTTTAACCCTTTTAGATAAAACTGCATCTTCTCAGCAGCACTTATGCTTCTGTGTCAATCACTTTGCCTGCTGCAGTATCAGCACTGTTCTCCCACTGTACGTTTACAGCCAAGGGAGACGTCCAGAGCCTATGCGGTTTTCATGCAACATTAAACTGCCAGCAGTAGGACACAGATGAAAATAAGAATGCTATAAACATTGTATAGCTTTCTAGAGTATGTCTTGAATCTGTGTTAAAGGTTCAACTTTACTCTTTTGTATAAACTGATAATTTCAATTATGTGTGATATGGTGTTTGATTATTGCCATATTAACATTACCTTCATTGACTTTATGAAAGCCTATAAGACGTTATTGATTTGAAAACGATCTATTTATAACAGTTTAAAGCCGATGGTTTCATCATTATGTCACCTACTACATGATTTTCACGTTTCTCAAGCTGACTGTTGAGATTAAGTGCTTTAAGGTATGACTGTTGAAAGTCATCGTTAAAAGTATTTTCTCGTGATCCCACGGATGTTTGTGCTGTTAATCTCCTTCACCGTGGAAACATGTCACTGAAACGTTAATGCTTTAGCACGACAGTGTTGTTGGCTTGGCAAACTGATTGACATAAATTGTTTATTAGCTGCTCGTGTTTGCTCGGGAAACTACAGTTAAGGAAAGAGTTACTAGTAAGTAACAATAAATGAGTCGAACCACGTCATTGTCGGAAAAGTGTTGCGGGTCTTAGATGTTGGCCATATTTTCTCCCGAATTCGTAATATGAAAAATGTGTTGTTAAGCAATGGAAGTCATAAAAATAGTCCACCCAAAAATAAAAACAATGAAATTTCACGTCTGTTTACAGATTAAAGCTTAAAGTTACGCTATAGTTACACGGAACCAGAAAATAAATCTTATGGCATTATTTACAACATGTCATTATTTATTACAAAATATTTGGTGTATTGTTGATTATTATAAACACGGCTTGAAACGTTGAGATTGTTGATCAGCATTATATTGTGTACATGAAAAGCCACTCCCTTTACAGATTTCAGGTGACCCGTGAATAGGCCTTCAGAAACCCATGTTTGCCATACAAAACAACTATGCTTGTCGTAAGAGCCGACTAACGGGATCGGGTGGTCAGGCTCGCTGACTTGGTTGACACATGTCATCGTTCTCATTTGCGTAGATCGATGATCATGTTGTTGATCACTGAATTGTCTGGTCCAGATTCGGTTATTTACAGACCACCGCCATATAGCTGAAATATTGCCGAGTGCTGCGTAAAACTAAACTCACACACTCACTCACACAGAGATTTCAGGAGTGAAAATATTGTCATTCGAAATAATGACTTACCATTTGCATCTTTCTCTTTTGATTGACATTGCTTTTCAGAAATCATGATTACTGTGGTATTTCCCCGTAAAGGTATTTTTGACATATGCATCAGAATAGTCCAATGCTGTGGACACACCTGTGAAACAGAGTTGGTGCACATCTAGGGAAATCTAGGGGAAGTCTAGGCACAGCGTTACACAGATGTTATTCACACGTCCTTCCCATTATGCGACAAGTACATTTCACAACACGGCATCATCCGACTTCAAACGTCAAGACTGACATGGGCCCTTTTGTGGAACGACAGCGTGCAAGTATTGCCATAGCCCCCAGACCTAAATCCCTTATGAGATGCCCTTCATCAAAGTCTGTGATCACATAAACAACAGCCAAGGAACCTCGAAGAAATAGCACATGCACTGCTGGACATTCCCCAGGCCACAATTCGTAATCGAAATGGTTCCATTAGGTGACGATATCAGACAGTTGTGGACTCTCTTGGGGTCGTACAAGATATTGAGAACAGATGACCTTCACCTTGACGTTCAATTGTTTCCATGATGACCCTCGTGTAACAAATGTGAACAACTGATTATGATCTCTTGATTCTTATATAACACAAAAAACATTTCATGTTTTGCAGAATAAAATTTTGAATTACGACGAGCGTGTGTTTTCTGTAATTTGTATTATCACTGATTAACTGATAGTTATCACTGGGTCACAATGTTTAGAGTTTTGAATGAGGATTGTGGGTCACTTTTCATATCATATATGTGTAATGGTAATAGTATTTTTAGAGGCAGGCCTTCTTGATAACATTCCAGTTACCTGCCCTTGGCAATCTGTTGTTTACTTCCTGTTCGTGAAATATTTGACTAAATAGTGATGCAATCACGCTCTGCTGGAATGTTCCCGTCACTTTGTCAGCGTATATAGAGGCTGGTTGTTGTGTTGACGGACACACACGACCTTACACTCGGACTTTTCATCTGCCTCTGCCCATCATCGTCTGTTTGTCAACAACATTCCACCTACAGTGGACATTCAAGGTTGTTGCTCCCTGCAGGACCACTGACTTTGTAAACAAGCTTCATTTAGTACTTTTGCTCTCACTGTAAACTGCCAAGATTCTGGTGAGTTAATATTTGATATTTGTGATCGATTATGTTACACCTGTGACTCAATTACATTGTACTAGAAGTCTGTATTGTGATTCCTTGTAACTCATTGTTTGTTCAGTATATTTTTGAATATTTTATGTGTTATATTTTGCTGGTTCAAAGGGGATTTCTTCTACTTTTCGTCACGACAATTTATTAACCGTAATAACATGTAAAGGAGAATGTCGTGTAAATATATTTGTTTTACCACACAGCGAGAGCCATGAATAATGTCTCGACATGACATGACTTCTGTTTCTGTTAGCAATGTTGTTACTGAGCTGATGACACAATGAGCTTGAGACAGTAAGCGAAAACACTGAGAAGGTCATTACGTGAGGAATATCTACTATCTGTGTATTTGTCCTTTCCAGAATTTCACACATTGTTTTCACAGTAAACTTCATATGTTTTCATTTTCAGCAAATGTTCCTAAACGTTTGTAGAGGATTGAATGTATCAATGGGATACAGACATCAAACATGTAGGGGCTTCAACCCATTTACATTACCACACACCCCAGTGTTCATTTTGAACTGTTTGAAGCATGGGTATCGAATAGTATGCGTCTGCCAACCTATGTGAATCAAACGATTCGAGTATGCATCTTGCTGTTTTTCTTAGTGAAGGTATTGTTTTAGAAAAGTCGCTGCGATGTAATTCCCCCTCTTAATATTCACAGGGACTACATTTGAACGTTTTGTCAGAACTTATTTATTGGCAAGAGAGTCAAATGTTTTTGTAGCCATGGCTAGATTTTGAGAATTACATGAGGAAAAGAGATCTCCCTTCTCTTTTCTCCCTCCCATCGATTTCCATTTGCAAAGCATCGGTCGTTTCCGAGCATCATGCGTCTTTTAATGTTATTTGAGATAAAAAAAGTCACTACCACGGAGTACCGAATGAGTTGCTATTGGCAGCAGGGTATATTGCAATGTACCATGGGTGTAAGAGGGGTGCATTGAAACTAACAGAAGAGGGCTCAGCCAATCAGAAAACGGCATTTATGTGTGATATAAGATAAAAATGCAATGCAAGTGCACCACCTGATCCCGTTAGCCTGTCACAATTGTAAGATACTAAAATCAGTCCTGACCGGTAACTTACATGTTCTTTCTATTTTATCGATAATCCACTGGGACGCCCACGCAGAAAAATAAGTCAGTGGGGAACGTTGGGGATGACCACACATTAAAACAATGTGAACTGCACCTACTTAGTGTGACTTTAGCGAACCTCAAGTTTTACAGCTTCCCACAGTGCTGTATATGGTGGAACATACAGGGTCACTCTGTGACCGGAAACACTCTCAAGACACATTAGGACTTGATCAAGCATTAAACATATTAATCATATTTCATTGATTTGGTTACAGGAAATGAAATGAATCTCTGAATGATTTCCACATGACGTTCATCAAGTGTCTCCACTTCAACTGATTCCCAGTATCTGCATCCGATTGGTTCAATGTCCGTTTCCCAAACTGGCATACTTGGGTGGTGCCTGACGGTAACTACGTTTACCAGTGCTAGTAATGGTAAACACAAAACTAAGATTGTCCGAAGAAGCAGGGCATCACTCATTTAAGATCAAGTACACTGACGTCATCTGATGTAAGTAAAGTCGTGCATCGCGTGTATTTACTACTTCACTGTAATGCATTTTCGATATTACTTTAAACTTACATATTTTCTAGTTCTTTTCATTTCTATTTATACTCGTAAATGCAGATATATCACAAACAATGCGTACCAGTTAGTACAACCTGACTCGGCTTGGATATATAGACAGAGACCGAAAAAGGATTATGACATCACATTGATTATCATGACGTCATGTCGGTTCAGCCGAGCTATGTGATTATTATTGATTAATGTTGTTGACTGACCAATAGTTCTATAATGAGTAATAATTTGTTTCTGAGACTGAACTAATTTAGGGAATCAAATCTTGCCCTTCGTCATGGGACACGAAACATTAATGTCTTTTGTATTTACTTGATGTTCTTGGAACAGACGTTTGTTCATTATGCCTTATGGCCTGGCGGCTGTTTTGATGTCTGGACTTAATACATACAGACCTACATACCAAGCAGTCATGCCATGCAATACTCTCGGAAACTGGTAACTCGAAACAGCATTCATATCCCCACATGTCACGAACACACGGAGGCCTCTCTGCAGGATGGAGATTAAAACAATTATTCTTTCTCATCAGATAAGGGTCTCACACGGGGGATTCCGGCTAGAACAGACCCACAGCAACTTGTCTAGGAGTCTAGCTCGTCATAACGGTCCGGCATAGGCCTACACGTCATCGTCTCCCAATTCCTTGGATCGTGCTCATGAGGGTCATAACGAGGCTGGCAGGTTCAGGTTAGATTATCTGCAGACCAAAGTGTGCGAACGTCTGTGGTCCACTTAGATTTAGAAACCTTTAAGTCGGCTTCAGCTATTGCGTTAATGGTTCCCAATAGGATATCAAAAAGTATTATGGTGTGTCGTAAATTTGTGAACAATAGTGTAATTTATGAAAAGCAGGTGCATTTGTGTAGATGAAAGTATTAATGTGAAGGCAGCCATTGCAAGTCAATCTCCGTGTATAACATGGAGGAAAAATATCGAAGGTTGGCGCTGTCAGACAATATGAAGCTTTTTGTGGTCATACATGTTAGTATAATGCGCAGTTATTATTTTTTCGTTATGAGAAAATAAGCAAACAAGCAGTTAAACCTTTGAGGTTCGGGAAAAAGACCCAAACAAACAAAAAAGCCATAAACGCCCCCAAAACCAACCAACAGCCCGTAAAAAAAAAAAAAAAATAAATAAATAAATAAATAAATAAATAAATAAATAAAATAACCAACAAAAGAAACCAATGGTTTGAAATGATCAACGTGTCTGTAGATTTGACTGGAAGAACAGATCCTAAGGCTGTAGTAATTGATTGTAATAAAAATCACTGTAATATAAATCAGTGAAATAACTGTTGGAAAGGGAATAGAGGGCTGTGATTATGTCAACTACTCTCCCAGTGGCATCTGACGATTCCAGACTCGGATCTGTGAGAATTCTGTGTTAGAAGTGTAAGTATGTCGTACGGAACGACTCACTGGATCGGGTTACTAGGTATGGCATGGTTAATAAGTTATTATCATGCCCGGCAGTGTGGAGACGTCGTAACAAAATCAGTCAGTTCATTTTCATAGCCAGATATGATTATCAACATTAACTTGTCACGCAACACGAATACTGGCAAGTGCAGCCTTAGACACCACAAATAGGCCTCGGAACATGACATTCACTTCTAAATTCATTCTAGTGCAGAAACGTTAAACAGTAAATAGTAATATCAGTAACTCATTTGTGACATACAAGGCATGGCCAAACACGCATGCTTGTGATGCATGAATGGACAGTATGGATGGCACACAAATATTTGGGAATGGAAATAAGCATGGATGAGGCTTTATTTCGCATTGTCCTATCTTGAACTGCTACATGTATTTTGTAACCATGATAAATGCATTAGAGCGTGGTGTTTTGCCTTTATTAACATGTTTGTACATACTGGACATATTAATAATTTGTCTGCAGACGAGACATACCATTTGATACGGTGTGATCCACAGGTGTGCCAGAAGAAGTTAGTATGTTGTTGTCTTTGTACAGAATATGATTGGCGGTGTAGAGGAATTGAAAGAATTTAATATGTACTAATTGCTTACTGCACCAACTGTTTGTATCATATCACTAGGTGTTCGAATTATAAAAATATATCTGTGTTTATGACATGTGCATGTTGCTATATTCCTGTTACATTGTACACCTGATTGTTAGTGGGTTGTTTCAAAATTTCCCTGCAAACTCAAATAATCTATCGGTCACTGACGAACATTGCCTGCGACTGACGCATCGTTCTACACTTGCAACATCTGGGACACGATCTTAAAGATATCTACAACACGTGTGTACAAATTTACCTATTAATCGACACAGAACTGGGTTAAAGAAGTCAGTGGGTAATTACTTTCTATGATGGCCTGCATACTCCCACAGAATGGACGTGAAAGGAATCACTGGTGGTTTTCCAAACGAAAGGTCTACTTTTATCGACAGCAAATGGAATATCTGGTAATTGACGTTGGATATGTCAACTCGACTGTTGGCATTCCTCTTGGACGGTAATTATAACTAGACATTGGTCGCAACGTGAACGCTGAGGATTGAGGGAAAAGAAAGACTTCCTTGTTACTTACATGGAACATTTAAGGATATGCTGTAATGTTTTCATGAAATACTAGGAGATATATATTACACTTGATATACAGGTCACAATAAATGATTTGTTGAGCTTGAAGGAGATCAGTTTGTACCTTTTTTAAGCAGGGGAATCCGATTTCGTCTCGAATTGCCCAAAAGGTTGAACTGATACTCCAACTAGGTTGCCAAGCTATTTGAGCTGTTCCGAAACTGGAGAGATGGATAAAAAGAAGAGGGACAACGTATGGGTCGACACAGCATATGAAATAACAGTCAGTTTATGTACACGCAAGTAACTGAAATTCAACTATTTTCCCACAGCGTTTAGAAGCGTGTTTTGCTTAAACAGTAAACTCCATAAAACGAAAAGAAGTCAAAATTGGATTTCATATGAAATGAGATGAGAGGTTTTTGTTTGTATGTATTAATCACCATGCGGTGGACTTAAAACATTCCTAAAAAGGAACCCTGAAGGTATTGCTGAATGATATAAACTTAAATTGATATGTTATTTTGGGATCTAAGGACAGATGAATGTGTGAATTAAAGGGTTTGTATTTTTTACTTTGAATAATATAAGATGAAACTCTGCTGAAACTCAGACCCTGCTGAGTTGGCTGCTTATACATGCATAAGACTGAGTATCATCGAGAATAAAATAAAAGTGTGTCTGCATAAAACGGAACACCGTCATGTGCATTTCTTCTTAATTTGCATTTGGTCGTTGTACGGAAGTTTTCTTTTGTGATGGAGCTGTACTGGAACTATTCATCAAAGTTAGTATTCATTTTAATCTGAAGGGAAATCACGTAAAGGATGTAATTCATGATCACTGTTGCCAGAATCACCACTATTAAAGTTGATCCGAATCGAATATTGATCCACTGATTCTTATTTCTGATGTGTCATCATACCAATATTCGTATTAAACTTCTTGAACCATTATTTTGTTTCCTAAAAGGGAACCCTGTAGATATTGTTGATATCTAATTGTATCTAAGGGCTCTAATAAATGTGTGAATTAAAGGATTTGTAGTTTTGCTTTGAACAACATCAGATGAACTACTGATCCTGATGGTTTGGCTGCTTACACTGAGTATCAACGAGAGTAAAATAAAGGAATAAAACGTAGCACCTTCATGCGTTTTTCTTTTAATTTGCATTTGATTGTTGTGCGGTGGTTTTCTATTGTGATGGAGTTTTACTGGAAATATTCATCAAAGTTATTATGTATTTTAATCTAAAGGGAAATCACGATGTGCTGTAATTCACGTGTGTCTGGATCGCCACTACTAAGGTGATTCCAATCCAATGTTCGCACTGGTTCTTATTCCTGAAGTATCACCATGTCTATATTCGTGTTATCATTTTCGCCTTCTGTAGAAGAAGAGGTACGGTCAAGTTGCAAAATGAGGTTTACAGTCAGTTTAGGTCATACTGCATTGCATGCATCGTGCGTACTCATAGATATGTGAAGGCTTGCATTCTGTATGTATGTGAGTCAGTTTTATAGTCTTAATCGTGTAAGATACATCTCTGCAATTTAACCTTTAAGACCAATTCTACGAAGCATACTGACTCTGAGACGTGACTCGGAGACGAGACTTGGAGACGAGACTCGGAGTCTTTGTTTATGCCCCATTAACCGCCTAACACAAGGGTAGCAAAACCATGATCTTTCATGGCTCCATTCTGCAGTGTTGGGTGGTCTAATACTAACTACTCTGATTGTCAGTGTGTTGAAAAGGAGCATTGACATAAAACCTTTTTTCGTTATCTGGTAGGCTTTTTGTATGAGCACCCAGAGGTGAAACGACTGATCTGCCGCACTTCAACTGACTCTGTATTCACTTGACCACCCAGGTGGTCCTCTAAAACACTGTTCATACGTTACACATATCAACTTCAATGACAGACTGAACTTTCATACAGGCGACAAGTCAAACATCGCGGTATAAGTATGCGCTTTTCTATGAATTTAAGGGATCTCCTGACGGTGTGTAGTAATTCATTGCATCAAGTGAAGGATCCTAAACTATCACAGCTATTTCGAATCCAAGGTTATTGAACTTTGATATGTATGAGCTACGTACAAACCGACTGTTGGCTGTACGATGTCATATTGAACTACGGGCCAATGACCTACATATATATATATATATAGGCGAGAAGTCACATTCCAATACGCATGCATATGAATGCGCTTTTCTTTGCAGGTTTGCAGCAACTATTGAAGGAAGTCATGCACTCACAAATGCAGGTTCAAGATAGATTACACAGTCACTGTTGAGAGGTAATCAGCTAATGACCTTTGACAAATTAATGTGAACGTTCCGCCTGGTGTCATTTCAAATTCAAATGAAAACTGCGAGTACACAGCACTTTCATGTCAGAGGGTTGTTACTGGGCAGAAAAGAGGACGATTTGACAAGCTTATTACGACTAACGTCATTCTCAGGGTTTTGCCACGCCACACCATTGTAACTCCACACACATACATTTCTAGGTTCTATGTTGGTTTACTTGGACGAGAACTGCTATTGAATCTGCTGATTAGAGGACCTGTTCCATCAGAGCTTTATGAATGTCACAAAAATAGACACTATGTGGCCGATATATGTAACAACGGTTTTCTGATCTTGGAGGATGAAAAGGTTAATGAAGAGCTTATTAGTAAGTGTACAGAATTTATGCTAGTGGTTGAAATATTGTAACTAACGAATGACCTTTCACTGGTTTTAAAAGTTACCCAGAATATCATCAGTTGTCACTGGCTACAATAAAAGGATTTTGACCTGTGAATAATCGACCTTGTTTGAAACTCGGTTAGGTTTCACGTTTCTTCTCAAGATACACTTACCGAGCTGTTTCAAAGAGTCAACATTGCGAATATTGTGTATATATAATGTGAAAATACATCAGGTTTGAGTGTTTGATTTAAAACTGAATTCCTGTGTGGAAAATGCATTAATACGTTATAATCTAATTTTGTACAAACTGCTCATATTGAGTCTCACGTTTGTTCTGAAGAGACACTGAGCCGATAGAAACAGTCACCAATGCCAATATTGTGTCTGTGAAATGTGAATGCTTGGTTTGAATGCTTGATGTGTAAATGGATTCCTGTGTGCAAAATGCATTAATACCTTGTTACCTGATTTTGAAAAAGGGATATTGATTGGTTGTGTTGAGTTTTGCACCGCTTTCAATAATTCAATAATTCACAATAGAACGGTTGGGGGCATCAGAAGTAGACGTCATACATTGTGCCCAGGTGAGGGATCGAACCCGGGTCGTCAGAGTGACGAGCTAATGCGTTAACTAAGAAGCTACCCAATAGTGTTAAGGTGCTCATACTTTCAATCGCTGGTTCCTGTTTCTAGAAAATTTAGTTTTGGGCATAAATAGTTAGTGAGTGAGAACGTATATTGCAGCAGGGTACCACATGTGATGAATTACGATTTATACATACTTAACAGTGAATTGTGTTATCAGGTTATTAAGTTATTGTGCCACATGCCTATATTCTCCAGCCTTATCACGCGGTGACGTACGCCAGAAATTTATATCTCGTGGTGAACCTGTCCAGAAAGGTAATCGATCCTATCTAGAGATGACTGGTGAATGAACGGGACATATTTGGGATGTGACGTTCTTCATCCGAGATGAAAAAACTACAAACAACATGGGGCAAAACATTGTGTAAGGACATATGCTTGTTTCTTAGATAGTAAAAAAGGTAAAAGATAAAAGATAATAAAGGATAGAAAAAAATCTAACTTTAGGTGCCTGTAATGTCAAACCTGTTGGTCTTCAAGCTCTGTGAATGAGCAACGACGTCGTGTTCAACAAGTTGAAGGCTTACTTCATCTTCATTCAGACGACCACGAGGCAGTGTTACTCTTGCGGTCACATGGATATCAGAATTGAAGGGAACTTCATTTGGTCATCGTTTTCTTGCAGGAGGTCAATATCTAGAAAAACACTTAGGGGTCTTCTTGCTAAGGCATCCACCGGACCCAATCTGAACTGACGGAACCATGAAAAGTACCTATCAGACAGGAGGAGCGTAAATCAGATTTCACAGAGACTTGTTTCAATTAGATCTGATCCCTTCTCGTTCACAGGATTCTCGAAGGGATTATTCAGTGACACGGACCGACCGAGCAAACAATGTGAGACACTCCGGAGAATTAGCTGATCATTCAATCAACCTATTGCCTATAAATACACATATATCGTAAGTATAATTCATCCGGCTGTTTATGTTAAATTGATGAAAACGTAAATCCAGTGTGTTCGGCTGTCGTTGGTAAGAGCATACTGGCGTACTATAGAGACAAGTAGGGATGGATGAAAGCAGTTATCTTTGTATGAAGAGGTAATATAAATGCCTATAATTTCTTTTTACGTTCGAATGTGAATAGTTATCGGCTCAACTTGATTACAGGGTCCCAATTGAGTGGAACGCTGCCTTTTGATGTGGAGAGTTGTATCCTTGGAGACGTCACAGATTTGAATCTCGGTTCACCCTTGTTTCTAGGTTCGCCATACTATATCAGTACGTGTGGGGTTTGTTAGAATAAGCAGTTAATGCTTGAGGCCTTTACAAAACACAATGTTAATATACTCATAGTGAAATTGTTACGGTTAATAAATTACCATGACAAAAGGTATAAGAAATTCCCTTTGAATCAGCGAAATATAACTAAGACAATTCTAAATATTCAATAATATATTGAACAAACAATGAGCAAGTTACAGTGATTCACAATACAGATTTGTAGTACAATGCATTTGAGTCACACGTCTAAGGTAATGGATCACATATATCAAATATTAACTCACCAGAATCTTGGCATTTTACTGTGAGAGCAAAACCTGATGTACTGAATGGAGCTTGCTTCCGCAGTAGGCAGTCAGGCACAGAGTGTTAATCTTGAATGTAGATGATGTTGTTGACAAACAGACGTTGATAGCCAGAGGCACACAGCTCCAGTATCATTCTGAATGCAAGTCCGTGTGTGATTCAACACAACGACCAGCCTTTACTTATATACTGACACAGTGTCGGGAACATTCGAGCAAAACATAGCTGTATCACCATTCACTTAAAACTTTTTCGACAGCGGCAGTCAACAAGATAAACAAGCAACTCTAAAGAGAGGCAACTCTAAAGGGCTATTTGAAAGGTCCTGCCCCTAAAATAAACGATTAAGACATGTTACCCATAATAACTATCACTTACTGAACGATGATACAAATTACAAAAACACACTTTTGTGATAAAAAACAGGTACCAAAATCAAAGGCTGTCAAGTACAAATAGATGTATAAATTAGGCAGAACTTCAGATCAACTTGAGCTACTGAGTTATTTATACAGACGCTTTAAATAGTGAATGTATTCGTAATAGTTTAACGTGAGAGGAATGAGCATTGTGTTTTCATTTGTTGATGTCGTTGTGGACATAAGTCAATTCCAGAACACTGCCAGACAATCCAGTGGTCAGTCAACAACATGATCCTGGATCTACGCAAATGAACTGCGATGACATGTGTCAATCAAGTCAGCGAGTCTGACCGATCCTATTAGTGGCCTTTATGGTTTCTTCGACGTTTTGGACTTGACAGTGAGTGCCATTGCATGAGGAATTGCGCTTTGCTTTTTAACGCCACACTCAGCAGTTGTAGAGCTACAGACTGGACCAGAAAATCGAGTGATTGACGTCATGACCGTCGATCTTCGCAACTGGGATACGAAGCGTTAGTCACGCCTGTGAGCCTGACTACCCGATCCTCTTACGACAAGGATGGGTTGCCAAGATCAGTTGTAACCCGGATCTTCACGGGTTTCATGCAAGTGCTTGAGGCGTGACTGACTGTAGGAACACCACAGGACTGATGCATTTATGTTCAGAGGTAGACCTAGAGCAACGGTGGAAAGGTGAGGTCATTGTATTTAACATCTTTGTGACATGGAGCTGACACAGAGTGCAAGGTGTACAATGGCTACAAGAGTTTGATCTGATGTTCGCCATTATGATATGTCACTTAAGGATAGGTGTGAGGTGGGGTCGAGAACCACGATGTGTTATTTACCACAGAAAACTGACACCAGCCGACCTGTCCCTCTGTTTATCCTACTGACGTCGACAACAGATAAACAAAACATGGGTTTGGTTATGCTAATAGCTCGTAACAGATGCTCACATTCACTAAACTGGTTAAAGCGTTCGCTTGTCATGCCGAAGACCTTGGTTCGATTCCTCACATGGGTACAATGTGTGAAGCCTACTTTTAGTGTCCTCGCTGTGATACTGCTGTAATATTGTTGAAAGGGACGTAAAACTAATCTGACTATCCACTAGGCTCTTGATGCGGCCTTTTAGAGATGAGAAGAATGTCACAATCGTCTTTCTGTGATGATTTGAGCAACGGATGACGTAATATTTACCATTGCGACAATGCTGACAAAACATCACGTTGATGACATCACAAACAATGATGACAATCGAATCAACCTCCAAACAGAATCTACAATACACTGTGAGAGTTTTTGAAAATCAATGCCACTGAATATTAAATTAGGCTTATGTTCCAAATACCAGATGGATTCTATTCGATATTTACCTTGTAACATTGGCCTATGTTCAATGCGCTCATTGCAACAAAAGCGACTGCCATGTGTCTAATTTTCAAAATCCACACATTTATTCCCATTTTAAAATGAATATGTCAGTGGAAGACAAATCTGTCACTGATGCGCTGCATCTGTGGAGGGGTCTATTTTGACATGAATGTTGCTGCACCTGAAACATTTTCAGTAAATGGTCGACTTGTATAAATATATATGCATTTCTAATGTGTGTATGTTGCTTTATATCTGGTATTTTGTACACCCGATTGATTCTGGCTGATACCCACGTCCTCAAACAATCCATCGGTCTTTGACAGGTATTTTGTAAGCACAATAATGTATAAGTGCTTAGATATAAGAATGTATCTGTGTTTTTGATGTTTGCATGTTGCTATATATCTGTTACTACACCTGATTGTTGTAGGGTTGTTTTCCAATTTCCTCACATCTTCAAACAACCCATCGGCCATTGAAGAACACAGCAGCGTGTGTTGATTGCATTTGACTGACCCAGTCCTACAACACTTACCACATTAGGGATAAGATCTTAAAGAGATCTACATCACGTTTGTACAAATTTCCCTATAAGTCAACACAGAAGAAGTCAGTAGGTAACTACTGATGGCCAGCATACGCCCACAGATTGGACGAGAACGACATGTCTATATGTAGGTATGCACATCTGGTGGTTCTCCACATGAAGGTCTTTTATTGACAGAAAACAGAATATCTAACAACTGAGTTTGGATACGATGGGATCTATCGACTGTTGGCATTTTCTTTGGACGCGACGGTGACTATAAACTAGACAGTGAACGCTGGACATCGACGGAAAAGAAAGACTTCCTTGTTACGCACATGGACCAATTAGTTGATGCCATAATGTTTTCCTGACTTAATGACTTCAAGATATACATTACACAGGTCATGTTAAATGATCAGTTGTGCTGATATTGGAAAGGATCTCGGTTTGTGCAGTTTTAATGATTAAAGGGCAATAGATATCGTGACAAATCGCTCAAAGGTGGAATTGATACTCAAACTACCCACTGAATGAATTCAGAAGCTATGGACTGGTTGAAGCGTGACGTATATTGAAAACAGAATGAGTGAAAGATGAATAAAACACTTTTGCAGAAGGTGGAGAGTTGAAGAAAAGAAGAGGGACAATGTATAGGTCCACACAACATATGAAACAGCACAGGACACACAACAGTTAATGTAAGCGCCAGTATCCAATTTAATTGAATTCCCCAAGCATTTAAGGGCATGTTTTGTTGTACGATAAACGCCATTAAACGAAAAACAGTAAAACGTTGATTCCATTTGAAATGAGAAGAGCGGATTCTGTTTGTACGTATTAATCATCATGCAGGGGACTTTCTTTAAAAGGAAACCTAAAGATATCACTGAATGATATCGATTTAAATTGATATGTTATATTGGTATCTAAGGACAAATGAATGTGTGAATTAAAGGATTTGTAGTTTTGCGTTGAACAATATCAGATGAAACTCTGCTGAAACTCAGATCATGCTGAGTTGGTTGCTCAAGCTAAGCACTAAGTATCATCGAGAGTAAAATAAAAGTGTGAATGCATAAAACGGAACACCGTCATGTGCATTTCTTCTTAATTTGCATTTGGTCGTTGTACGGAGGTTTTCTGTTGTAATATACATAGAGCTATACTGGAAATATCCATCAAAATTACTATCCATCTTAATCTGAAGGGAAATCACTTAAAGGATGCGCTGTAATTCACTGTTGCCAGAATCACCACTATTAAAGTTGATCCGAATGGAATATTGATCCACTCATTCTTATTTCTGATGTGTCATCATATCAATATTCGTGTTAAACTCCTTAAACCAATATTTTTTGTCTCTTGAAGACGTTTAAGGGGCAAAATGGGGTTTATAGTCAGTTTAGGACATATTGCATAGTGCTTACTCATGGATGTGTGAAGATTTGCATTCTGTCTAAATGTGAGTCAGCTTTAAAGTCTTAAGATACAATTTAACCTTCAATACCAATTCCACTAATGATACTGACTCGGGGTCCATGTTTATGCCCCATTAACTGCGTAACATAAGGATAGCCAAAACAGGATCGTTCACCGCTCCACACATTCTGCAGTGTTGGGTGGTTTTATATTACCCCGATTGTCTGTGTGCTGAAAAGGAGCATTGACAAAATCTTTTTCCGTTATCTGCTCGGTAGACTTTTGTATGAGCATCCGGATGTGAAACGACTCATCTGTCGAACTACAGCTGATAGTGTATTCACTTGACCACAGAGGTGGTCCTCCCTAACATGCCGCCAAGGGTCAAATGGAACACTGTTCATATGGTACACATATCAACGTTAATGACACGTTCATACAACATGGTAATTTTATGTAAAATTAAGGGCAGGATCCTAGACTATTGATTAAGAATTTCGAATCCAAGATTATTGAACTTGATACAGGCGAGAAGTCACATTGCAGTGTACATGTATCAAAATGCGCGTTTCATTGCAGGCTTGCAGCACACAGGTGAAAAAATGCACTGACAAATGTTGGTTCAAGAGAGGTTACACAGACTCTGTTGAAACGTAATTAGCTAATTACTTCGGACGTATTAATGTGAACCTTCCGTCTGGTGACATTTCAAATCCAAGTCTTACATGCGATCACACAGCACCTTCATGTCAGAAGGTTGTTACTGGGCAGAACAGAAGACGAGTTGACAAGCTTATTACGACTAACGTCATCCTCCGCCTCATGCAACTCCGCACCATTGTTGTAGACATTTTAGTTCTATCTTGGTTTACTTGGATGGGAACTGCTATTGGATCTGCTGATTAGAGGACCTCTTCCACCAGAGCGTTATGAATGTTGCAAAGGTAGGCAAGACTGCGTGGGATAATAAGTAGAAACGGTTTTCCGATCTTGGAGAATGAAAAGGTTAATAAAGAGCTTATTAGTAATGCTATACATGTGATGGCAGTGGTTGAAATATTATCACTAATTAATGAACTTCCGATTCTTTCTAGAGTTACCCAGAATATCACTGGTTACACTTAAAGGGGTTTGACCTGAGAATATTCGACCTTATTTGGAATGCGGTGAAGTTTATCGTGTGTTCTCAAGAGGCTCTTACCGGGGCGTTTCAAAGAGTGAACATTGCAAATATTGTGTATGTAAAATGTGAAAATACATCAGGTTTGAGTGTTTGATTTACAGCGAATTTCTGTGTGGAAAATACATCAATACTTTGTCACCTGACTGAAAAAAAGGATGTACAAGTTGCTCATATTGATTGATTGTGTTGAGGTTTCCACCGCTTTTAACAATTCACAGTAGCACGGTCGGGGCACCGGAAATAGACTTCATAAATCAAACCTGGGCCTTCGGAGTGAAGAGCTAAAGCTTTAGCTGAAGAAACTACCCAGCCGCTTTAAGGTGCTCATGCGTTCAGTTGCTGCTTTCTATTTTTAGACAATTTATTTTTGGGCATAAGTAGTTTGTGTGTGACATTCAGTTATGTTGAATTGCGTTACGACATTTTCGGCAATATTCCATATGGTTATATATTCCAGCTAAATCATGGTGACGTACACCAAAAATGAATTTCACGGCGAACGTTTCCAGATAAGGCTGTGTAGAAGTGCAAACAACATTGGGTAAAACTTTGTTCAAGCATAAAAACATAAAAACGATCAAAGATAATTCGTGGATGGTATTTTATTTATGCTCAAGCATAGACATTGCAGTCCCTGACCTCACTTACAGGTCTTAAGCCGTAGTAGTGAAACATTGTGTTATAGTGTCTACTTCAGGACAGCTATGTCCAACTATTTCTAAAGACCAAAACTATGTAGCCAGGCCATATGATATTTAGTTACTATTATTCAGTCTGCATTCTTAATCTTTATCACTACCACAGAGTACATTGTTATGTCAGCTACCCTGTTCCTCTTTGTCACTCCCATTAATTACCGTATATGCCATTTATGGCCTTTCTTGCCTTTATTGGTCATCCCCCTTGGCTGTGTTTGTCATCATATCAACTGTAGAAGGAAGTGATGTTGTTGCTCTATCTGTCCATTGCTGAATCTTTGCCTGTCCATTGTTGTTAAAAACTGTATATATGTGTATGCTCACATCTATACTGAATGTCAGTGTGGAATCCAGAATTCCGACTGTAGGGACGACCACGAGCAGGATTATGCCGCTTGAAGGAAAGGCCCTGGGGTTGAGCTGGAAGTGCTCTCACCTCATTCATGTATACTTGTTTGTCGTGTCTTGTGAAACCAACTAAAGAAGTTCGAACTAAACTATTCCTTCGTCTTCATCAACGTATTCATTTGTATTCGTCAACGTAATGTTTATCTTAATCATGAGCCGATCCCCAGTCAACGCACAGCCATATACTACCGTTGACAATATTGCATGACTGCCAATTTACCGAGTTTACGCCTACTACTGTTAGATGTGTACGCCTTCAGTCACCATTCTCATCTTCCTGGATGGAACAGACCCAAATGCCGTATGGTGCACGTGTGTTGTAAAATCTAGAGTAATGTTATCATCTTCTCATATCGATTAATATTAGACGTAGAGTCGTGTTGGAACAAAGTCTCTGAGACATCACACTTACACTTTCAGTGTGAGACTAAATTTTGCAAATATCTTATTCTAAGTCATACTCATTTCCTTGGACAGTTTACAAAGAGACCGTATGGTGTGTTGTACAATTCAGAGTTACCATCTTAGCCTACCGGGTACCCATTTAATACTAGGTACTAGGGTGGATTGGAATAAAGTCCCTAAGAGACATTACACTTACCGTCTTTTGGTGTGAGACAGGACTGGATTCCTTCAACATTTATTGTAAAGGATACGAAAACACGTGTCACCACTTGTTGCTGAGCAACGATGTTGAATGAGTAACGATGTCGTGTGCCACAAGGTAAAGGCCTACTTCAACTTCGTTCAGATGACCATGAGGAAGTGTTACCATGTCTTGTGGTCACATCAGAATTGAAGGAAACTTCATTTGGTTATTGTTTATCCCAAGAACACTTGGGGGTATTCTTATTTGTTCGCAATAATTCAGCCATGTAAAGACGCAAGGAAATGCTTGAATCAACAACATGGGATGGAGTGCAAGAATCAATATCTATTCATTTGATCACATAAAGGATAATGTTAATGTCTGAGAATTTATCATGTACATGTTTGTTTATTGGATTTTGTAGTCCATACAGTGACACAGATCAATAAGTTCACAGGATGCATCCATTCATTCATTCACTGATTTTGTAAGTTAGTTTTTAGTTGCTTAAAATCGGAATTCCCCAAGCTTTCTTCATTCAGGTACATTCCAAATAAGAATGGACATCCCCCCAAAACTTTGCTTGTGGTGGAATGCCATAGGCGCTGACTGTAGTTGATACATCTGATCGAATCCATGGAGTGTTGATTGATGCAAATCACTGGTTTGTTTGGTTGAGAACATCATTTACAAGTATTACACCTGAAACATTCCTAGGTGATGGGTTAAAACAATTACAATCCAAACACATCCACACATATACTTGTACACTAATGTTGGAGAAAGGTAGAGAGGAATCACAAACATATTACTATAACACATGACGACGAGGACTCTTTGTTGAGAATGCTATATGACTCCAGGAACAAACAATTTTGTTCACCGTTTCCGTTGCTTTGTCCAGGACGAATCTAGGCATCAATTACAACCGTCGCCGAAATGACAGTGAGGTCTACTGACCACACAGTGACCATAACCAGTCGGCCACTTGGAATCGATAATTAATACTGTGATGTTTCACTGAGGCCCCTGTCAGGACATATTCTAGATCGACGATCTGTAATTACTTCGTGGAGTACATCTATCTTCCTTCAGTGTTGTATGTAATGATGCTGATGATATTGATGGGGGATTAGGAACTGATGCAGAAATGTCTTCATCATTTTCTTTCATGTGCTCCGTTTGATCAATGGTTATGCCAACAGCCTTCACTGATATTTAACACAACCTTTGGAAAGATGTGGGGCGGTAAGGTAGCCAAGTGGTTAAAGTGTTCGCCCACACACTGGTACTCTGAAGCCGATTTCTAATGTCCATAGAATAAGCTGTAGCTAAAGTCACTCGTGGCGAGTTTGGTGAATTTAACTCTCTTCATGTGACCATATTTACATGCTGACGATTAAGTACCTTATTCTATAAATGTGGGTTCAACAATGCTCGAAATTGCATTTAACTGAAATTAACAAAAACCTTGATGCGAAATATATTGTCCATGACATCTGACCACTTCCTAACACGCATTGTGACATATTTCAATTCAATAACACTGCCAGACAATCCAGTGGTCAATCAACAACATGACCTGGATCTACGCTTGTGAAATATGATGACGTGTGTCAATCAAATCAACGAGTGTGGCATATCCTATTAGTCGCCTTCATGGGTTCTCTGACGTTTAGCACTTGACAATGAGAGCCAGTGTATACGGAATTGCGCTTTGCTTGCAATCCGGATCTGGGTTTCATGCAAGTGCACGAGACGTGATTGACAGTAGGAACACCACAGGATTTATACAGTTATGTTCAGAGACAGATCTAGAGCTACCGGGGAATGTGAGGTCATTGTATTAACATCTTTTTTACATGGGGCTGACACAGAGTGTCAGATTTACAATGGCTACATGAGTCTGATCTGCTGCTCGCCATTATGATATGTCAGGTAATGATAGCTGTGATTGAGCAGAGTACCACGATGTGTTAATTACTAGAGAAATCTGACACCCGCCTGCCTGTCCCTGTGTTTATACCACTGACACAAACAACCAGACAGAGAAACAAAACATAGGTTTTTTGTGCTAAGAGCGTCAAGGAGACGCTTATATTCACAAGACTGGTTAAAGCGTTCGCTCGTCATGCCAAAGACTGGACTATTCTGCACATGGGTACAGTGTGTGAAGCCCTTTTCTGGTGTCCTTACGGAATATTGTTGAAAGGGCCGTAAAACTAATCTGACTATCCACTTTTCTCTTGATACGGCCTTTTAGAGATGAGAAGAATGTCACACACAACTTCCTGTGTTGATATGAAGAACGGATGACGTAATCTTTACCGCCTCAACAATAATGACAAAACATCACGTTGATGACATCACAAACAATGATGACAATCGAATCAACCTCAAAACAGGAAACACAATATACTGTGAGAATTTCCGAACATCTGTCACTGAATATTAAATCAAGCCAATGTTCCAAAGATCAAATGGCATCTATATGATACTGACCATGCAACACAGACATATGTGTTCGTACTCTGATTGCAACTGAAGGGCTCATTGCAACAACAGTTACTGCCCAAGTTTCTGTCGAAATGCACATATTTATTCCCGCTATAACATGAAGTTGTCAGTGGAAGACAGATCTGTAGGAGCACTTTGTTATTGATAGACAACGTCTTTATTGCAGTGGATGCCACGTTTCGGAGTGGATCCTGACCACGTTATCAAGCAAATGACAAGATCTTAAAGAGATCTACATCACGTTTGTACAAATTTCCCTATAAATCAACACAGAACTGGGTTAAAGAAGTCAGTAGGTAACTACTGATGGCCAGCATACGCCCACAGACTGGACGAGAACGACATAACTATGTGTAGGTAAGCACATCTGGTGGTTCTCCATATGAAGGTCTACTTTTATCGACAGCAAATAGAATATCCGGCAACTGAGTTTGGATACGATGAGATCTATCGACGTGAAAATACTTACAACTAGACAATGGTCGCAATGTGAAAGCTGGTTATTGAGTGGAACGAAAGACTTCCTTGTTACATACAAGGAGAAAGAAAGTAGATTCTATACTGGTTTCTTAACTTAATGACTGCAATACTTTTGCGCCTAAATAATAATAATAATAAAAATCAAAAACAAAGCCCAAAACAATCCCAACAAAAACAACAACACACACAAGAGAAAAAAAATAGGAATCATAATAAAAAAAGGATTCATGGTGAAGTGGCGAGGAATTGGATGGTTGCCTCCGACAATTAGTCAGAATAAAGAAACGTGAAATGCTCGTACGCGTGCATCATGAAATTGTGCTTTTTGGCTTTAAGCCAATGCAGACTAGAGAATGAAGTGTTTATAAGAAACTTAACGACATAACGCCATTGGTCCATAACAAGGACGGGTATCATAACATGAGTTGGCAAGGCACTTCGGCGTGTCCACAGAGGCTATTTCAAACCTATGGACCCCTTGCAACAATACTGGGAGTATTAATGACAGACTAGGTCAGGCGGTAGTTGGCCATGGGAAGTTAGACATTTGGCCAGAAGACCACCTCAACGTCACGTCGTTCCCTTCACCTGCCATGTTTGAATCAGTTATACGCACTCAGTAAGTAAACTCACTGATTGATTGTGTTGAATTCTCCATCACAAGAGATAAAGATTTTACTGTAAAAACAGTTACGGATCATTTTAACGCTGAAATTAACATTCAATTTTAACTCACAATCTCAAGTTTCCTTTTGAAGACTATATATTACACCTAATGTACATGCCATGTTAAATGATCCGTTGTGCTGATATTGGAACAGATTTGGTGTCAAATCGATCAGAGGTTGAATTGATACTCCAATTACCTATTGAACTAATTCAGAAGCTATACCGGACGAGGATGGACGTACATTCTTGGCAGAAACATCATGGACATAAACACTGTTACAGAAGGTGGAAAGGTTGAAGGGAAAAAGAGGGGTAATGAATAGGTCCACACAACATATGATGCAGCACACGGCAGTCAGTTAATGTAAGCGCATGTAAACAATTTCATCAAATTCCCTAGCATTTATGGACATGTTTTGGTTGTACAATAAACACCATGAAACGAAACACTCTGATTTCTTATGAAATGAGATGAGTCGATTTTGTTTGTACATATTAATCATCAAGCAGGGTACTTGAAACTTTCATTAAATGGAACCCTGAAGATACTGCAGAATGATATAAATTTACATTGATATATAAGGACTGATAAATGTGTAAATTAAAGGTATTGTAGTTTAGCTTTGAACAACTATTAATGTTGATTCAAGTCCAATATTCGCACTGATTCTTATTCCTGATGTGTTACCATATCAATACTCGTGTCAAACTCCTTGAACCATGACAAGAATTTTTTATGGATGATCAACTTCTTTATTGCAGGGTAGCGACGTTTCGGTATAGATTCTTATACCGTTTTCAACTCCATAAAAAATTCTTGTCATCTTTATCTCAGCAACTTCTAGAATGCCTCTCAAACAGTCCTTGAACCATCACTTTTGTCGTTTGCAGAACAAAATAAAATTTAATTTAAAGTGGCGAAGTGGGGTTTTACGTCACTTTAGGGCATATTACATTGCATGCATCGTGCTAACTTATGGATGTGTGAAGGTTTGTATTCTGTCTAAATGTATGCCCGTTTTATATACTTAAACATCTAACATGCCCCGCTGCAGTTTGACATGACAATCCGACTGAGCATACTGATTCTGAGATCAGTCTTTGTTTATACCATCTTAACCTGTAACACAAGGGCAGTAAAAGCATGATATTTAACGGCTCCAAACTTTCTGAAGTGCTGAGTGGTTTTGTGGAGCCGCAGTTATCAGTCTGCGTGAAAAGAGGCGGTTTACAAAATGGCAACGTTGTCGAGTATGTTTCGTAATCTGCTTCATTAGTCTTTTGTACGACGCACCCAGAGGTGAAACTGAGGATCTGCCGTACTCCGACTGACTCTGTATTCACTTGACCGCAGATGTGATCCTCTGGGACATGAAGTAAAGAGTCAAATGAAACACCTTTCATATATTGCAAATACAAACGCCAGTGACAGGATGAACTTTCATACAGGCAAGAAGTCAAGCAGCAATCCTAAACTATGAGTAGTAATTTACTGCGCCAAGCGCAGGATCCTAAACTATCACAGTTATTTCGAATCCAAGATTGATGAACTTTTGTATGGGCGAGAAGTCACATTGCAGTGCACATGTATGCGCGTTTCACTGAAGGCTCGCCGCAGACAGTTGAAGGAACACATGTTCTCGCCGATGCGGGTTCATGCGAGTTTACACAATCTCATTTAAAAGGCAGTTAGCTAATTACCTTAGACAGACTAATCTGAACCGTCTGGTGTCATTTCAAATCCAAGGCCTACATGCGATCACACAGCACCTTCATGTCAGAAGGTTGTTACTGGGCAGGCAAGCTTATTACGACTAACGTCATCCTCCGCCTCATGCAACGCCGAACCCTTGTTGAGGACATTTCTAGAGTCTATCTTGGTTTACTTGGATGGGAACTGCTATTGGATCTGCTGATTACAGGACCTGTTCCACCATAGCCTTATGAATGTTACAAAGATAGGCAAGACAGCGTGGGATAAGTAGCAATGGTTTTCCGATACGAACAGTTAATGAAGAGCTTATTAGTAAGTGTACACATTTGATGTCAGTGGTTGAAATATTATCACTAATCAATGCCGTTTATCTTCTTTCTAAAGTTGCCCAGAATATCACTGGTTACACAAAATAGGTTCTGACCTGAGCATATTCGACCTTATTTGAAATGCGTCTCAAGAGGCGCTTACCGAGCTGTTCCAAAGAGTCAGCTTTGAAACTATTGTGTATGTGAAATGTGGACACACATCAGGTTTGAGTGTTTGATATATACTGAATTCCTTTATGGAAAATACATTAATACCTTGTCATCTAATTTTGTACAAGCTTCTCATATCGACTGATTGTGTTGTGTTGAGTTGAGTTTTACACCGCTTTTATCAATTGGCAATAGCACGGTCGGGGGCACCAGAAATGGACTTCATACATTGTACCAGTGATGGGAATCAAACCCAGGCCTTCGGAGTGACGAGCTTATACTTCCACTAAAGAAGCAATGCAAAAATACAAACAACATCGGGTAAAACATTGTGTAAGCATGTGTATACATTGCAGTTCCTGGCCTCACTTGACACGTAGTTTATAAATTAGTTTAACAGGTGCCCAAACCAGGACTTAAATAGTAGTAAATGAAGTGAAATGATGTATGACTGCCAATCTACCGAATTTACGCCCACTACTGTTAGTTGTGTACACATTCAAATACTATTATGGTACACAAACCAAATGCCGTTGGTGTGTTGTAAAATCTACAGGAACGTTACCACCCTGTCATATCGGGTACCCATTTAATACAAGGTGAAAAGAATCGTCTTGGAACAAAGTTTCTGAAACATCATGCTTACCGTTTTTCAACCTTGATTTCAACTGTATTCCTTGAACGTAATAAATTCCTTAAATTATAACGGATGGAAAGATATGTTCCACCATCAAACTAAACCTTTCAGATGTAAATTTTAAAGAAATTGTAAGAATACTTATAACGTGGACATGTCAGATCTAACTTTAGGTGGTTGTGATGTCAAACTAGTTGGTCTTCAAGCTCTGTGAATGAGCAACGACGTCATGTATCACAAGGTGAAAGCCTACTTCATCTTCATTCAGACGTCCACAAAGCAGTGTTACATCAGAATTCATTTGGTTATCGTTTTCTTGCGTGGGGTCAATATCCCATGAACACTTGGAGGTCTTCTTGCTATGGCGCCCACCGGAATCAATCTGAACTGTTGACAGAACCTTGAATAGTACCTATCAGACGGGAGGAGCGTAAATCAGATTTCACAGAGACTTGTTTCAATTAGATCTGATCCTTTCTCGTTCACAGGACTCTCGAAGGGATTAGTCAGTGAAACGGACCTGTCCAGCCAACAATGGGAGAAACTCCACAGAATTAGCTGATTATTCGACCAACCTATTGCCTATAAATACACATATATCTCCCGACTGTTTGTGTTACTTGATGGAAACGTATATAATTCTGTGTGTTCAGCTATCGTTCGTAGGAGCATCCTGACGTACTATGGAGCCTAATAGGAATGCTGAATGACCGCAGATATCGTTGTATGAAGAGGTACTATAAATGCCTAGAGCTTCTTTGTATGTTCGAATGTGAATAGTTATCGGTTCGACTTGATTACAGGGGCCCAGTTGTCTGGGACGCTGCCACTGGGTGTGGAGAGTTGCATCCCCGGAGACGCTAGAGGAGAGTTGCATCCCCGGAGACGCTAGAGGAGAGTTGCATCCCCGGAGACGCTAGAGGAGAGTTGCATCCCCGGAGACGTTAGAGGAGAGTTGCATCCCCGGAGACGCTAGAGGTCGTCGATTTGAATCTCGGGTCACCCTTGTTTCTAGGTTTCCCATGCTATATAGCCGTACGTGAGGGTTTTGTTAGGGTAAACGGTTAATGCTTGAGGCCTGGATCACTTCAGGGTGCATCCCTCATTAGGCTGACACAATGGAACATAACGGAGTATTACTGATCAAATTGGTTTAAACCTAACTTATTGGTTTCATTTACTGCTATTCTTACATTGTAAGAAAGTCATGACACAGCTACGTCTATGTATACATAAAAACTTTCCAAGTGAAGAAATCCAATGTAATTTAATTTTAATTTTGTATTACAAGAGAAAACTTAAAGGACCATACGTTATTGAAATATGGGACCCGAAATCAACAGTTTTGAACGGTTTTCTCTCGCTTTGTATGATAGAAGTATATGATATACCAAGTATTTGAAATCAACTAACTGGTGAGTCTGTGAGTCTGGTGCTTTGAATTGTGATAGTTTAATGTGAGATGTGTGAGTGTGTTTCTTTTATGCCGCGTTTAGTGATATTAAACCAATATCACGGCAGGGGACATCAGAAAAGGGCTTCACACATTATACACATGTGGGGAATCGAACCCGGGTCTTCGGCTTGACTGTTTTTATATTGCATTGTCTAAATTGTGATATTAGTTTTAATGTTTCACTTTAGTTCTATTTCAAATTGTGATATTCTGGTTGTTTTATTGTCCTTCGTCGACAGGTTTTTATAATATACATATATCCCTTTTCATTGTTAACTGTTCGTGTCACGATATGGCTGCAATATTGCTGAGGCGACGTGTAATATTTAACTCACTCACTCACTTCGGCTTGACGAGCGAACGCTTTACCCATTTGGCTGACCTACCGCCACTAGTGTGAGAACAAAACTCGGAGTGGTGTGACGCTGATCAGGACGTACTGACATAAGAACCCTCAAGAATTATGGCGCCTTAGACGACCCCACCGTCCTTATCCTCGAGGACCAATGGAGGAACATACATTGTTCCCAAATGTCTGTAGTGTGTGTTTGCTTGTTATGTAACGCCGCTATCCAAAGACCTTCCATAAATGCTTGAATCGATAATACAACGTACAGTGGGATGGAATGCAGCAATCAATATGTATTCATTTGATCACATAAAGGATAATGTTTACGTCTCAGAATGTATCATGTGCATGGCTGTTTATTGGAAGTTATAACATACATGTACATCAATACGTTCAACGATGTTTCTCTATTTATTTATATTTTGTATTGTTTGTTTACCAATCAGTCAGTCCGTCCGTGCATTCATTCATTTGTTCATTCAGTTAGTTCGTTAGTTATTTGTTTAATTGTTAGTTACTTAAAAGCGGAATTCCCTTTTAACATACAAGTACATTCCGAGTAAGAATGGATATTCCCTCCAGACCATAGACTCTAGATTTGATCATAGAGTTGATACATCTGATCGAATCCATGGAACGTTGATCGATGTTCATGACAATCAATGGTTTGTTTGGTTGAGACGCCAATGTTCACAGGTCGGCGTAATACACTACAAATATTAGTAGATACTTGTATACAACTGTTAGAGAAAGGTAAAGAGGAGTCACAAACATATTAGTGTAACAGATGACGACCAGCACTCTTTGTTGAGAATGCTGTTTGCCTCCAGGAACAAACAGATTTGTACACGGTGTCCTTGGGATTGTTCAGGACGAATCTAGACATCAATTACAGTCGCCGAGATGGTTGTGGGGTCGGGCTGTCTACTGACCACATAGTGACCATACCTGTGGGCAGCGTGGAACCGATAATTAATACTGTTCTCATACGATGGACATTGTGTGATATTTCACTGAGGCGCCTGTCAGGACGGTGTCTAGACGGACTGGACTGCGCCATCTGTAATTACTCCGTGGCGTACATCTATCTGTCTTCAGTGTTGTATGTAATGATGTTGATGATACTGATGGGGGATTAGGAACTGATATAGAAATGTCTTCATTATTTTCTTTCATGTGCTCCGTTTGATAAATGGTTATACCAACAGCCTTGACTTATATTTAACATAACCTTTGGAAAGAAATAGGGCGGTGGAATATCAGATGGTTTAAGTGTTCGCCGACAAATTGTTACTCTGTATTCTGATTAAGTTTCTGGTTAACCCGCTGATATTGGTAAAAGCTTGGGAAAACCTAGCTCACTCGCTCAGTTCAGAAAACAATGAATGGCACATCCTGTATGCAACTCTAATTTTATATGTCCAAGCGATTAGGTGCTTGTTCTTAAATGTTGACATATATTAGATATATATAAGATCTGATCACTTCCTATAATGTCTTATTGTGGGAAATTGTTATCGACAATTTTATATCGACTCAGACTCCACATTCGGAGTGTATCTCCAGCAACCCATGCTTGACGTAAGACGTGACTAACGGGATCGGGTGGTCAGGCTCACTGGCTTGATTTGACACATGTCATCGGTTCCCACTTGTGGAGATCGATGCTAATGCAATTAGTCACTGGATTGGCTGGTCCAGACTCGATTATTTACAGACTTCCGCCAAAGAGCTGAAATGTGCTGATTAAACAACAAACAAAGCAACCAAACAATTCGATGCAACATGTGTTAGATGCTGATACAACACATACTTGTAACGGACACATTTCCCATTCTGTGTAAAAATTCTTCAGTGAAAGTAACAGATTTTTGTATCCACATTCAGCGTTGTCTATTCTTCTCCCCTTCTCTCTCATCTACTCTACTGTCAACGTTATTGACATCACACGAAGCGTGGTGATGCGAGATGATCACTTCTACGTGACATAGTGCTGATAAGAGAGAGAAGATTAACCTCATGGTGTCCACGCCTTGGATCTAATTAATGTGTGTCATTGCATAAGCCAGGCAAAGATAGGTGAGGTGAAGTGTAGGTCCTCTGTGCGTTGATTATCACAATATACTAACCAGTCCTTGTTTTTCATCCTATTAACGTCGAGAACCATGCTTAGTATAGTGATCGGAACAGATGTTCATGCCCACTTGACTGGCGTTTTTTCGCGACGTTCCTGTGAAGATCCTGGTTAGAATTGGTCTTCAGTAACCGATGGTTGTCTTAAGAGGCCAGTAACGGGATCGGGTGGTCAGGCTTGCTGAGTTGGTTGACACATGGCATTGTACCCCAGCTACTTAGAACGATGCTTTTTGATCACTGGATTGTCTGGTCCAGACTCGAATATTTAAAAACCGCCTTCACAAAGCTGGAATACTCCTGAGTGTGGCGTAAAACTACACTCATTCACTCACGACGCCAAAGACCCGTGATCGATTTAACATGTGGTAACGATGTATGAAACGTTTTCTGGGGTAACCAGTCGTGCCGTTGCTGACATATTGCTGAAAGATTCGTAAATCTAAACTCACCCACTTTCCACAAGATGGGCCTTTCAAAGATGAGAAGAACGTCACACGCAACCACCAATGACCTAAAGTTCCTCTTTGTGACGATGCTGGCATGACATCACGCTGGTGACATCACGAACAATGACGACAGACAAGAGAAGCTATAATCCACGGTGGGAATTCTGTAAATATATTCCACTAAATTCCATCAAATCAAGTAAGTGTTCCAAACCAAATTGAATCTGTCCGATATTAATCATGCAACATTGGCCTGATTGCAACTAAAGCAGGTGACCATTGCCTAATTGTCTCTCAAACACATTCATTCCTGCTATAAAATAAAGATGTCATTGAAAGACCTTTTTGTACAACTCTTTTGGACTGTATTTGGCTGCGTCGTCTCTCTGCGTGAATTCTCCACCTTAATTATTTAGAAGATATCCATAATTAAATCATAATAATGGCTAATTTGACGTCAAGAGGCAATAATACAATGTACATGTATTTTGTTAGAACTGGCACCGATATAATACAGTACGATATCACAAACTGTGTTTTCCCAATTTACAATTCTGTTTATGTATATGGGTACCCGTTAGGAATGGTAATCACATGGACATAGCAGTTGAATGTCACTAAACTAAACACATATGCATGTTTTGACCGTTAGGATTATTTAGAAGAAAACCAGTATTATATAGTACCAAATCGATGCCACAGGTAAGAAACAGCTAATTCATATATAAGTAATCAAATGTTTCGCATATGAAACCCCTTAAATGAAAACACCGTACCAGTCTTGTCATTGGTTTGCTTGTACTAGATAAGAATGCTGGCGAACATCCGGGTTAGACTATTTGCCTTGAGTAACCCACGCTTATCGAAAGAGGCGCTTAATTGGATCGGGTGGTTAGGCTTGCTGACTTGGTTAACACGTTATCGTATCTCAGTTGTGTAGATCGATGCTCATGCTGTTGATCTCTGGATCGTCTGGTCCATACTCGATTTTACAGACCGGAATATTGCTGAATACAGTGTGAAACGTCAACAAAGAAATGAAGCTTTAATAGAGTTCTTTTCCAAATCTATAAGGAATCACTGCTGAATGGACACTTTATTGTACGATTCTCAGTACTGAATGACCATTCGCTAATGAGTCACCGTCAAAAGGTGATGACGCCAGGCCCTACCGTAAAGTTGAACAGGTTACGATTGTCGACCCATACGGACAGTGTGCAATGACACGCAGTCAAGCACGTCACAAACCTGTTTCAATTAGTTAGGCCATCATGGCTTGCTGGGGACAAGTCTAATTCGGATCCCCCATGGGAACTCACAGCAGTAAATTACAGAATAGAGGTCCATTCAGTGAAGTATATTTGCCGGGATGTCATCGCTTCCTGTTTGTGTATGTTGTGTGTACCCCATACTGCTAACAGTAATCCATGACAAGGGCTTATATGGAATACAAATAGTGTGACCTGTAGTTCACCCCAGCTTAATGATAGCATTCTAAATTGAGTACATGTCTGACCAGTTGCTCTCTGCAGGCTGATGACATCGCCGAGGTATGCAATATTCATGACGTCATGTTAAATGCAATAGATGTTACGGTTTGTGTAAATATCTTTCTCCAGAAGTATTAAATATAGGCAGAACATATAGATGCAAATTTGAATGGTTTCATATATGCAATTTCAGAATGTATTAAATACTCATTTTCTACCTAAGTTTAATGCTTTATATTAATTATTGCTTTCTTGCCAATGCATGTTTGATGGGTCCTGCAGGTGAGGGAAAGTTAGCTGACCTCTTAGCGGACTCGTGATAAATGGAAATCGTACAATAGACTGAATGTAGGACATATGATGAATATGGAAACGGTTTTTATTATGCCATCTGAGGACATTTTTTTCTAACGCGTAATTTAAAACGTTTTAGAAAGCTTATTAACGATGATATTCCAGTAGCTGAATGTGTTATCAGGAAATATAGTGAAATATTTATAACCGGTATGATTCACTTCCCATCAACACTACATCTCTGTAATACACATAATGCATAATTCAATGACAACTGCGCGCTCGCTTTATTTATACAAGGAGACACCAGATGTGACAAATGTATAGATTCACATTCCTACATCGTCTGATAACGGTCACTCGTAAAATTCAGAATTGTAACATAACATGTACATCAATATAGACTGATGTAAAATCGTAAATGTGTTGAGTCACAGATAATGCAAGGAAGATAATTCTGGTAATGTAACAGACTAAACGACAATGGTGAAATTCACAATGTATTTTCCTGTATGGATTTGTGTATTTTTTTTCCAAATAAACAGTTGATATGTTTCTGTGTGTGATTTAACGCTTGCTCTCAGTGGGACATGAAAAAAATACCATTTTGTGAACATATGTATCAATACCAAGAGTGTGCAGTGTGCATAACAGCTCTCGGCTTGTGCAACTGTTGCATGAGAATGTCCAGCATTAATCAACCTCATGGCACTCTCATACTGCTGATTTGTGTGTAACAACACACTCTGTTTGATTAAACTTCTAATATTTATTCATTTACCGTTTGAGTAATGTCTGCATGCTTGCATTCCAGTGCACGTGATTTTTACTTTTTATGTTCATGTTTCATGACCTAATTTTTTCCTCGACCGAGACGGTGGGGAGTCTAGTGGTTAAAGCGTTCGCTCGTACGCAAAGACTCGGGTTCGATTCCCCACATGGGAATAATGTGTGAAGTCCATTTCTGGTGTTTCCCGCCGTGCTGTTGCTGGAATATTGCTAAACGCGGCGCAAAACCAAACTCACTCACTCACTCTCCATGACCATGTTCACAAAGTATACATGTCAAATCCGTGGCCGTACCCTACAAGAAAGAAGAAAGAGACTCAATCTAGCACAATTACTGCCAGTGATATGGGTGTCACGTTTTTAGTTTTGTTGAGTATACATTGATGAATGCCGACGTATTTGTCTGTTTGTGTTCCGTGACTGATGTTTGACCCCAGATTATAATACGTCCACGTGTTTACTGTATAACAAAGTAGTCCCCGAATATATTATACAAAGCTGTTCACAGTGGTACATCATACAGATCATTCTTCTGTAACCCTGTCCATATACTGAAACATCAAAAGACCAGTGCTCCGTTGTTCAAAACAACCTTATCTCTTAAGGACAACCCTATCTCTAAGATTACAACCTTAGACCTTTACTAAGGTTAGCCCCCCGTTGCACGAAACAACCTTAACTAAGGTTAACCCTAGTTAACCTTAACCAAGGTTGGCCGACCCGACCTTAGCGTCCTTATGTTCGGAAGGGAATATGGCAGCTGCTTTTAATTTATACAAAGGAAATGAGAGATATTTGAGGAAGCAGACAGTGTACAGAGACAGAACGAGTCAACTGGACACGCTGAATTCACATAGTGACAAGGGACGCTTCCATTACTTCAGAGTTCAGCCTTAGTTAAGGTTAAGGCTTAGGTTGGAGTCCGAATTATATTTCCCTAATTTTGCTTTGTGCAACGGGCGTATCTTTTTCTTAACGTGATCGTAGCTCTAACCTTAGGGTTTAAGGCTGATCTTAGGTAAGGTTGTTTTGAACAAGACACTAGAACTGAAGGAAATGGTCAGCTGTAATCGGTAAGTGAAGCTAATGTTGGTAAGTAGTATACTCTGCAAGGTGAGCGGTACAGCTGTGCTGTGAAGCTATCGTTTGGTGTCCCCATTATTATTGGTAAAATATTGCTAAAAACAGCGTAAAATTAAATTCAGTCACGCATTATGCTTACATTATTACGTTGTGTGTATGTCATGGTGGACTGTACAGTTGTACAGTACTAGATGTACAGGCGAGTGAAATAACTGAGTGTGGTTTTATGCCACAACAGTGGTTAGCAGAAGTGAACTTCCTAAATTGGACCCATATGGGGAATTGAACCGAGATCTCCAGTGCCACGAACGAACACTTTAACTGAAACGAAACGGGGTGGTGGGTTAGTCTGATGGTTATACCGCTCGCTCGTCACGCTGAAGACCCGAGTTCAGTTCTTCACATGGGAACAATGTGTGAAGCCCATTACTCGTGACCACCCCCCTGATATTGTTTGATTATTGCTAAAAGTGGCTTAAAATTAAACTCACTTAAATGAAATTAAGGCAAGGTGTTCCCAGGTTGTTCCACCTCGTAGGTCTTTTGTTTACGTAGCTATTAGGACAGATGGAAGTGGGACAACTGGTACTCTAGACTGAGTACTTTGTGTACCCGTCTGATGAGTGTAAATTGGCCGAAAGCTATGATTACACAATGCCATTTAGAAAGTGGTCAAATGGAATATATGTCATATTTGGGATTTCACTTTCTTAGCAAAGTACAAATTCTAGCACTTTTTGTTTTTTGGGGGGAGGGTACTTTACAAAGAGAGTGAAATCCCAAATATGACATATGTTGCATTTGACCACTTTCTAAATGGCACTGTGTAGTCATATTAGGACAGACATAAAAATACGTACATATTCCGATACATATGTACCATATGGAAGATTCTGTACCAAAGTACAGAGTAAAGTGAATTTGAAATGAAACCTCGTAAATCAGGATTCCGATGTCCGTCATTCCCGGAGTCACGATTAAAGGGGTTTTAAGTGTAAACATGTGCGTTAATTGAATTACGTCGAAACTCATCCACATCGATATTTTCTAAAAGCGATTTTTGAGAGAGTTTTAAATATTTATAAACCTCGGATCAATGTTCGTGAACGTGTGTTGAGTAACAGTGAAAATGGAGCAAACCACGAATTACGAGAATAGTTTATCACATCCCAAAGTAAACATCGGTTCAATTATTTAATGAAATGAAGCTTATATTTGTGTTTATAGAGGGCCACTCTCAGCGCTTTCATTATCAAACGCGTTTAGCATATTTTAACCGTCACTCACACACCGACCTGTATAGCCTGCGTCATTTTGTAGCTGTCCTACCAATGAGGCTCCCATTTAGCTTATCCCCCAGGCAATCGTTTGAGTAACGGCCCCGGAGAATACACCGGCGTCAGAGTGTATATTCTCGCTACCACACAAACGATTATAGCGAAGGGATTCAACGCCTAGCAATACGTACACCAGCTTCATCAACACGGCTCATAGCTTCCCACAGCCGCTGTTGCAATCTCCGTTACAAGCATCCACATTGTCAGCCTCAGCAGCTGACGATGCTGGTCACAGCGACTTGGTTAAATTGGATTAAAAGTTGGGAGGTTTGAGTGATATTTTTCTCAGGCATTGGCGAACTCTTTATAAACATATCAACTTATTTGTTCGGCCAATCAGACTCCTATTGGCTCTGTTCACGGCTGTTGAAACTCACCCAGGATCTCGTGTGATTGGATGTTACATGTAAATGCTAGAAGACACACCTTCCACGGAGGGAGGGTTACAGTGTGATCAGAATTACGTTATACGTTCTGGATAACACTACAGTGTCGTTTGTTTCAATGTTCGGTGCTGGATTCGACGAGAAGGATACCTGTTGCTTCATCTGAGCATGTAAGAAAATTACAGAAAATGAGGACTTGTCTACAGTGCTTAAAACATGGAGACAAATGTTTGGGCCAAATGCAATAATGGAACCATTCTGAATCCAGAGGAGTGTTGAGAAAACAAAGTATTTCTTACATGCAAGGTAAAGGGATTTTTTAATTTTGTGTGTGTGTGAACTGAAAAGCCTTAATCAACGAACATTAATGAGGTAAACATTAATTTGGGTGTTTCAGTATACATTTGAATCAGAAAACGAAACATTTATAATAGATTATACATATTTTCCCAATGTGGTTTACCTGAGGTCAACATTGATTAATTGTGTGCATGACAACGTTCGCCTGAGTCAATACTTTGGATATAGGACACACTGCAATATAGTTAATGTTGTCTTCAAACGTGAGTGTCAGATACAACGTGAATGTTAGACACGCCACCATTACGTCGATACGGCGTGCAAAAGTGGAAGTTGCACTCGCTACGAGGTTGTGTGTGAAAACCTTGATCTCACACAAACTATAATAAAGTTCACCATGTGCCTAAAAGTAATGATAGACACACTACAATTACATGGATACAGTCAGTTGCATTCGCTGTAAGGTTGTGTGTGAAAACGTCGTTATCACGCAAACTACAGTAATGTTCAACCTGATTATAAACTTGGAAGTGGAGAAACTACACCGAATCATGTGAAAACGGTGATGTTCAAGTACATTGTGTTTGCAAGTCAACAGTGTGTAAACGTGGAAGTGATGTATTACATTGTGGTATGTTAGTTCGTGAATGTCAGACCTACTACCGTAATGCCTCTTTTGTGTGTAAACATGGAGATTACATTACGTTGTTGTTGAAACGTGAATTTCAAACTAGACTTTAAAATACAACTGGTTTGATGTTCCAGATACTACAGTCAAATGACTATTAGTGTGTAAACGTGGGCGTTAGACAACTGCACAAAAATACAATCGGTTTGACAGTACACAGATGTCACAGTCAAATCAATACTGTGTGCAAATGTGGAAGTCAGACAAACGAAGTTGAAATGTGAATGTCACACACTACAGTGGAAACAGTGTATGTAAACGTGGAGAAAACTCAGACTTCATCGTGTTGTGTGTAAACGTGAAAGTGACACACAGCGGATAATGCAGTACGCGTTCCATGACACCAGCGTTGTGGAAACAACACGTATTCAGTGTGTTCTGTTATCAGTGATCTTTGTCGCATACCAGGGGATGAGCCAGTTATGATTTATCGGATATAATGGGACGGATTTTAATGCTTATTCTCTTTCAAAGGTTGGAACAGTAAAACATTGCCCAAGGAATTGATCGTATCAGAAAGTTTTTTTTACGAATATGGCAATATGCAGTGTACCTCAGTGAGCATGAGCCATGTGGGTCATCTGGGTTTGTGGTATACATGCTGAACAGTGCTAACTGAAAAATGTCCGGAGTAAGTAGCGTGTCCGTTGTGCTCAACGCGAGCAACGTCAGTGACGTAGCTGTGAGCAACTTCTCCATCGAAGACTATATCCTCACGAACCTTGGCCCGAAGAACATGGGCAGCACAGCCGGCATTCTTCTCACCATCATCTACAGCCTCATCTTCATCTCTGGCACCATCGGCAACGTTTGCACGTGCGTCGTCATCGCCCGCAACTCCTACATGCAGACGACGACGAACTACTACCTCTTCAGTCTGGCGGTGTCAGACCTCTTGCTGCTGCTGTTTGGTATGTATCTGTATGTGATATGTTTTCTTATACTGCTCAACTTAAAATAGGGATATTCTACCTTCTCGTGATTCAGGTTTGGGTAATTTGTCAAGTGTAAATGTATTGAATACAGAAACAAGTATATATTCAGGGGTGCGTACCAATCCGTCGATTTTCTGATTTTAGAGTGCATTCCAAGGATGAGCACTGTCACCTTAGCTTTTGTCAAAACATAGAGTATGGTGGTGAATTAGTTCGGTATTAGATGAAGAGTACGCTGACGATGAAAAGCGAATACGTTGATGAAGACGAAGGCATAGTTTAGTTCGATGTACTTTAGTTGCTTGGACAAGACATGTGTGGTGATTGGACTTCCAGCTCAACCCCAGGGCCTTTCTTGCGAGCGGTATAACCCTGCTTGCTGTCGTCCCTACACAGACAGTCGGAATACCGGACTCCACACCACTAATGTAGATGTGAGCATACGCACACACACACACACATACACACACACACGTACGTGTGTGTGTGTGTGTGTGTGTGTGTGTATCTGTGTGTGTGTGTGTGTGTTTTTGACAACAATGGACAGGCAAAGGTTCAGCAGATAGAGAAACAATAGCAGTTCCTTCTACAGTTGAGGTGATGACAGACGCAGCCAAGGGGGATGACCAATATAGGTCATAAATGTCATCTACAGTAATCAATGGGAGTGACAAAGAGGAACAGGGTGTCTGACAAGACAATGTACTCTGTGGTAGTGATAAAGATTAAGAATGCAGATTGAATAATAACAACTACGTCTCATGTGGCTTGGCTACATAGGTTTTTTTAAAAATATTTGGACGTTGGCTGTCCTGAATTAGACACTATAACACTATTAATTAGTTATATTTCCAGGGACCCTCAATTACTAGCTTTGGGGGTCTTTGCAAGCATTGTGAGGTCATGTGAAGTAACGGTGAAGAGAACTGTATGTTTTGATAATTCTTTATATCCTGGAATGAATGATTTAATAGACTAGTGGATGGAATGATACGCGTAACGGCTGTGAGAGACACAACTAATCACTTAGTTAAGTCACAGAGGCGTTATGGGTACAATGAATAATATTGTGCGTCTTTCTGTCAGCAGTGAATTCGTTCTGCGTCCATTTTCTATAATTGTCCATACCCGGCTCACATTTGCGCGTCGCACAAAACAACCCTGCTATATTTCATTGAAACATATGAATTTGGCGTAAATGATTATCCTTAACAAACGTTGAGTAGCATTACGTTACTACCGTACGCACCTTTAAGCTAACCTCGTCGGACTTAGAGGCAGACAGATAGACATTTACGTCAATACAGGAGAACATACCATAGTTGCTCATCATCATCAAGTGTTATTCAATCTCTATTTGTGAGTTTCACCACTGGATAAAAGGGTCGACAAATGTCAACAGAAAGATAATGGGATATCGTTTTTGCACTTGAAGCACGGAATGCATACGATCTGGACCCCCACTCGTAATAGCTATATCTACCTACACAGGAAACTCTGTGGGAAAAATCAGACGTCGCGGTCACTGGTTGGTTAACGTTATTGGAATATTTCCCAAACCATTTCGGATAGCCCTCGTCTCTAAATAATCGACGCAATTATTCTGTAAATAACCCCCCACTTATACCTATGATCAAGGAAGGTGGTTGACCGTGTGAGTAAGTCACTGAATAAGTCAGTGGCAGCTGTGTTTCTATTCAGATGACGTTACGGTTCTGACACCAGCTGTCTCCCTTTGTTGGTTACGCTGTCCCTCTGGTAACATCCGTTGTGAGTGAAAGCAGTGAAGGTGGAAATAGTAACCCCTGGAGCATTATTTAATGTATTTCTCTTTCTTAGCTTAGTGGTTAAAGCGTTGGCTCATCACGCGGAAGACAATGTGTGAAGCCCATTTTCGGTATCCCCCATCCGTGATGTTACTGGAACGTTGATAAAACGGCGTAAAACCATATTCAGTCGCGTTTACGTATAGTTCGGAAGCCTTGCGGTAAACTCGCTGTCCTGTGACAGTGTCTATCAATTACTAGCAACGATCCCACCGGAGGCAGCCGTCACAAACCCATGCAAGGACAGGTCAATGTTCACCTCAGAACACAGTAACGCATATTGCAAGTAGAAATAGGGAGCGGTAATGTTTACCACTTCAGCGGTGGTAAGTGATCACATCAACGATAACACACCCACTGTAACATCCAAGGGAGATTACTCTTCTCGCGAGGTTTATCGCTGTTTGTTTGTCATTTCTTTAGGGTGCAGTTGAAAAGGTTAATGTGAGATGAAACGATTAAATCCCCAAGCCCAAATGTAAGTTCATCGAGACCAAACCTTCTTAAGTGCGAAAATATTTTGACACGAAAATTCTTTGTCAAGTTTGTAGGGATGTCAAGGCCAAACAGTCGAACAGGTTTGTCTTGAACGCTGATGTGTCGAATCTAAAATTCAGATTCGGATGATGACAAACTCTTACCGTATCTTAAAACCCGAATGAATCGAATTACATACCATCAAACTGGATCAATACCTGAGATAAATATAATAAGGCTGACCATGATAAATTGAATATATTATTAAGGCGCAGCATTGATCAAGTATTAAATCCCGTGAAACGTAAAAGAGTGAGTGAGTTTGGTCCTACACCGCCTTTGGCAATATTCCAGCAATATGGGACAGCAAAAAATGGGCTTCACACATTGTAAACATGTGGGGAATCGAACCCGGGTCTTCGGTATGATCCACCATGAAAGCTAGTAGTGTGTTGATTTCAATAAATGTATTGGATAAGTATGTTTCCTGGTGTCCGAGGGATAGGTTAGTCGGTATTATGGTCGAATTGAGTTTTACCCAGATTTAATGCCAAAGACGAAACAGCTGTTCATTTACGGAGTAAATCTAAACCGAGCGGCAAAAGTAAGAACAGCATTACCTAATTTGTTTTAATGAGGCTGAAAAATGAAATGTAATTTCGGTAATGTCCATTTACCCATCATTCATTCAACCATCTCCGTACTAGTCTGTCAAACGTAATGTCTAGCTGTCTCGTTTCCAGTAAAACAAATTGGTTAAATAATGGCATGGGTAAGAAATGAATTTGTAACCATCTGCCCCTCGCCATCCTTGCGATGTTGTAAATTTATGCCGACAGAAAAAGCAACAATTTTTATTGATTTTCAAAGATAAGACGTCGGAGACATCAATCAGCAGTTGTGTTTTGTGCCAAGTTTCTTAAATGTTTATAAAGTTATATATTTTAAAGCTAAAAACAAATTTTAGCATTCTTTGAATGATGCCTGACCGCCTGTAATTCTCTTTTTCATACAAAAAAGTATTTTCATTTAAACTTGAACATTAGAAAACTTCAGTTGAGATGTATCATGACTTTTGAGACTCCATAATAACATTTAATGGTTGCTCATTGACGTTAACCGTAAATTCCTTGTAATGGTTTGCACAAATATATATCTACATCGATATGTGGTCTTAAACAGTCGAGACAGATACTGATGTATTGAATTTAGATTACCTTTCTTCAATGAATCGTCTGGCATATAAGTAGCTGAGAACGTTCTATTAATTGTACAAGTCTTGACAAATACAAGCGATTACTTGGTCTAGACAGAAAGGTCTTCCTGCCATGTCTACACCACTACCGATAATTTAGTACAAACCATGAACTTCTGTAGCGTACTGTGTTGGCTTCTTATTAGTACTCCGAAGCAAGGTTGATACGAAGCCAGTCAGGTCGGAAATAAATGCGGAAAACATATTTCCATATTCATAAGACATTTCTGAAAGATCCATTGTACGACCAATACTTTATCACAAGCATCTTGTAATGAGACACAATCAAATAGCCAGGATAGTGGTGTTCTCAAAAGCTTAGTGCATTCTGTTCTCCCTTTGATACCCCAACACAAACACATGCAAAGGAACGTCATTTTTTCATGTGGGAAAACAGTAACACGATGCAATGGGTAGGGTTGCAATAGACATTATTTTGTCAGTATTGTGTCAGACTGGGAAATGGTCATCACCTGTCCATTCAGTTTCAGGGTTTGGAGGAAACCAATTACTACCACATACCATTCAATTTACAACCTTATGGCAAAGGAGACACGTTTAGGGTGATCCATAAATAACTCCTTTTTAGTGCATTTTGAAGCTGGTATGACGAAGAGAAAGAGTTTTTATAGGGATAGCCACATACCATTCAATTTACAACCTTATGGCAAAGGAGACACGTTTAGGGTGATCCATAAATAACTCCTTTTTAGTGCATTTTGAAGCTGGTATGACGAAGAGAAAGAGTTTTTATAGGGATAGCCAGCTTCTTGAACGCCGAGGAATGGTTTGTTATTGTTATCCGACTTTTCATCCATTGTGAATTTCATGTGTGGATATGGCTGGTTGGGAAAGCAGATGGCATCATCGGTCGTGTTAATAATGACAGAGATATGGTCTATGCTCCTGAACCAGCACATGTGTGTAATGGCGAGGTGAATAGGGTCTCATCTTCTAGTTCTCTCATGTAGAGCATGATGTTGTTTTATGTTTAAAACATGTATCATGTTTCAAAAATGGTTTGCAAACCTAGTCAGTCAGCCTTGCCAATCCGCAAATGAGACTGAGACTCTTCCCCGTGGCACCACAATTAATGAGTGATAATGAAACCCGGCGAAGTCACTCATGTGTTATGTATTAATGCGCTACAACCGTCATGAAAAAATATGCATCGATTCATTGCTAAAAATGTCCAGTTTTAGGGTTTGGAAGAAACCAGTCACTGCCAGTTACCGTTCAGTTTACAACCTTGTCACAGTGGAGACGCTTTCTCTTGTGATAGTCGGACTGTGAAAATATACTAAACAGCAAAAGAAACGCATTTTTGTAAAAAATGAATTCTCACAGAAGAAAGTGTTAATGTTTATGTCTTCTATATGAAAAAACGTCACAAAAAGCCATAGTTGCGTTTCTTTTGTTGCTCAGTGTATACTGCAACGTAACTGGTAGCACCAGCCACGTGTAGATACCTCTGTGTTGTTTGTGAATTAGTCCAGAACTTAAATAATATAGCTGTCCCGATTAACGGGGTTTCATTATATTGGAACATAGGGTATGGTCGTTCCCTATATACCCTGCCTCATTTCAAGCTCAAATTTCAGAATATTTTCTATATACATATACGTTTATGGTCACTTTAATTAAACACGCTGAATGTGTACATGGTTTACATCAGAAAACCTGAAAATTATCTCCATTCCATCCAGCCTTTCCTGAAATCCAAAAAGACTAAACTATTGTACAGTAGGCTAAGTATGTTTTCCGAAGGTTCAGGCCTAGGGTTAATTATCATCTGCAGTAACGTTACTCGCTTCAGAGATCTCCGAAATCTCCCATCTCCCTGGAGCCCATTACCAAATTTAAATGGAAATATTTGTTATAACAAAATTATGTAATATTTTCAGCGACAAAGCTTTAGTCTCAATGTATCGCACACCCCTGTCATCATCGTAGTCTATTGATTGCTTTCGAGGTTTCATTTTGTCATTTGACATTTAATTTCCGTCGTTTTGTGGAATAACAGCTGGCAACATGTGGTAGAGATTTTTATGATATACGGAATGAGTTAAGAACGAACTCTATTGAAAAAGGCGCTATTGAGACCTAATCTCTATTGTTTGATTGAAATCACGATCAATAGTTTATAAATCACGAGGATTATTATGATTGTTTGAAGCATTGATTAAAGGCTATGGGCGTTTTCAAAATGATTGTGCACATTTTTTCCTTTTTTAAACTTCTGGAGCCTTTGTTAAAGTCAATTCAAGTGTGCTTTGGTGATTGAAATGGCGAGACATTACATACAGCTATAACTGACTTATTTCATTGTTGCTGACACAAGTGACTTAAGTGAGTGAGTGAGTTAATATTTAACGTCACATCGGCAATATCTCAGCCATATCGTGACGAGAACAGTTAATACTGAAATGAATCACATGTCTACTATAAAACCCGTCAACGAAGGACAGTAAAACAACTAGGATATTACAGAGTAGAATATAAAACTAATAACTATACGTAAAACGATTTATCTATACAGGACAATACAATATAAAAATGGGCTATAGATTGCTAGCAACTGAAGGTAGATCACCATACTAGGGACCATGGGGACTTATAGTACCTTTGCTACCTGCATGGACCCTAGCTGGATTTACATCATCCCCTCAGCCGTCAGCAAGTTGTGAAATCTAGCCATACAATAAAAGACATTTATTCTACGATTAAAAACCTGGAAATTTAGAATCTACTTTGAATGTTTGTGGACGTACGTACCAGTGACTTAAGCAATCATTTGGATAAGACAAGGTACAATATTAGCCCACTAGATATGAAAACGCCATTACTTCAGGAAGTAGGATAATAATCACAAATGAATATGGCAGTTATCAATGTGATTTTGTAATATGATATTTTCAGCTTTCTAGCTGTTTGACATTTATAGCAGTGAGTGTGTGAGTTTAGTTTTAATCCGGTCATAGCAGTATCACGGCGAGGGACACCAGAAATGGGCTTCACACATTGACCTCATGTGGGGAATCGAACCCGTGTCCTAGGCGTGAAGAGCGAACGCCTCAACCACAAGACTACCCCCGGAACCTATTACAACGCTAATGGAGAGGAAATGCTGATATGCGTTCAGATATGTGTTATTACGCAATCATGCTTTTAAAAATTGAAATAATTGTAGTGGTGGGTGCTCCTGTGCATATATCCCAGGTCAAACTACAGTTGACTGGATGGGTGTCATCGTGTTTAGCAACTTAACCTCAGAGAGTTTCTAGACCTTCCTGCTACACAACGAAGCACATGTGACACATATAGCCTCACCTTTGGCAAGTCAGCTTCTTCAGAAATCACCCCTGTTCACCCAGCAATGAATGGGTACCCGATGGGAAAAGTAATATATATGGTAAACATGTACGGCCCTGAACAAGCACAAATGCGTGGAATTTGGCCCTTATCTATAACCGTTATTAAATTTAAAGTACATTTTGATGAGTCAGCACACTGTAGGATATGAAAATACCTAGGGTTCCATTTGAATTTTGATAAAAACAGTCCTTGGAATCCTTTAAGCAATACTTGTGTATTTAATCAGTGAGAATTCTAAACCATGCTATGGTACAAAAGAAAATGCTATCAATTACTACTGGATCTTGTCTGATCTTTTATTTCCCAGTTCTTGGCAAAGTTTAGATTTGATTTTGCATTTTAATCACCTTGCCACCCACGTTATCAAATGTCAGATATCACAGAAGCAGCGCCAACAGGCTGGCGAGTAGGTGGTGAACTAACTGGGTTCATTAGTTTGGGGAAAGTAATGATAGAAATGTAACAACGCGTATGAGTAGCCAGAAGCTTGTAGCCAGTAGCCTCATCCTAAAGAACGTCTAAATATGATCCTGAAGATCATTTGATGTACATGTGTGTTTAATAATACTTAAACACTGCCGAGAGGGTTGTTTTGTCTCTGTGAAAGAATGTTTTAGATATGGACTTTTTTATATTTTTTCTCGAGTTCTACAGTCAGAATTGGGATCATTGAAGGATTAGTATTATCTATCTATAGTAGTATTATCTACCCTGAAATCTCCGAAAATAGTGTAGTGGGGTAGCGTAGTGGTTCAAGCGTTCACTCATCACGCCTGAAACCGGGTTCGATTCCCCACATGGGTACAATGTGTGAAGCCCGTTTCTTGTGTCACCCACTGTCATATTGCTGGAATATTGCTAAAACGGCATGAAAATATACTCTCTCACACACTCCAACAGGAGCAAGTATGATTAAGGCCCTTCAGGGACAGTCGACTTGTCAACTGCGAAATATTGGATTGAAGATTGTTAGATATGTTACAATGGAAAGCAAATAGTCACTTTTATTATATTTTCCTTTTTTGAACATATTTGATTTTTGTATTTTTGAAAAACAGTTTCAGCTATGAGCCAAGAGTATTCCGAAAAGATCATTGTAAGATCAACTATTGGTACCTTCAGCAACACCAGCAATATCCATAATCATGAGACTATTTTCATGAAACAGCGCTAAACAATTCGCTCACGTTCAAATGTTCTAGACCCTTGAAGGTCCGGGGAAGACGAGACCTTCAGCAAGCAATGCTTGCCACGAAAGGCGACTATGCTTGTCGTAAGCGGCGACTTACGGCCTCGGATGGTCGAGTTCGCTGACTTGGTTGACACATGTCATCGGTTCCCAAATGCGCAGATCGATGCTAAATTCGCTAAAACTAAACTCACTCACTCACTCAGTCACTCACTCAGTCACTCACTCAGTCACTCAGTCACTCAGTCACTCACTCACTCACTCACTCACTCACTCACTCAAATGTTCTGATAAGTTACCGATAACAACATATCATGATCATTGCCACCCAGATTGTATCACCTATTGCAGCACGGCCTATGAGTACGTTTACATTTAGTAGAGTTTAACAAAACCTAGTGACGACATAAACAAAGTCCCTTAATTATATAGGTCTTAATGGGCGAAAAGGGCTATTTTCCTTCCGTGTACTGAGGGTTAGAGTATAAGGTATACATACTGTCCGGATTAGAGAGGTTTTTTTTATCTATAAATCCCTGTGTTTAACTTCATTCGAGAATACAGGATGGATAAAAACGACAGGACAATGCACCCTCTTGTCCGGAACCTTTACAATCCGTACATGGAACACAACCTATTGGTATGGGCGGTGGGGTAGCCAGGTGATGAAAGCGTTCGATCCCTATTCAGAAAATGGGTTCGATTCCCATGAAGGAACAATCAGACACCTCGGAAGCAGTTAGAAACAGTAGAAACTAAAACTCACCGAGACGGGTGCTCCTTCCAGTGACGCTATGTTTTGATGTGTGAATTTCAGGACGCGACCCACAAATCACGAAACTGAGCCGAGAAATCTGGGAAGATGGCCGATCTTGTTTCAAGTATTACCGACATTGTTTCCGATAGGGGCGTTGTGTTTATGTTATTACCACTAAACTACCGATATCGCTGCAATGGTCTGCGTTTGTTTACATTTGAGATGCAATTCCTTCAAATTTGCCGTAATTCCTTCAGTTGCTTTGGGGGGTCTGAACAATGTATGAAGTGCATTTCTGGATTCTTGCTGTGATATTGTTGGAATATTGCTAAGGACGGCGTAAAAACCATACCCCCTCACTCCCTCACTCACTGTCAGTCTGATTCACTGTAGATCCGCATAAATTTTAATACGATCGACAACGTAAGGTCGTGTGTTGGCCTGGTTCATTCTATTGATTTCATTCTGTTGCAGCCTGATTACATTACACATGTATGTATGAGTGATAATAACAGTGTATTTAGTTTCAAACAGGGAAAGAAATTCAATTCTGTATATGCTATTTAAGGCACAGCGACGAGTTTGGTTTTACGCCGCATTTGGCAATATTCCAGCGATACCTCGGCGGGGGACACCAGAAAATGGGCCTGACACATTGTACCCATGTGGGTAATCGAACCCGGCTCTTCGGCGTGACGAACGAACGCTTTAACCACTAGGCTACCCCACCGCCCCTTTAACGCGCAACAGTTAAGTTTGATAACATCATTGACTTGAGTCTGACAATATTCAGATATAATGCTACTAAGTTACTAAGTGATGTGAGTCATATCACAGCGTACCAGTTAAAATTCACCGCCGCCATATAGCTGGAATATTGCTGAGTAAATTTAACTCGCTCACTCGCTGTGATTACTATGTCATCCTACCGGGTACCCCTTTACTGCTGGACGAACAGCGTACCAGTTAAAGTGAAAATTCGTAAACTAAAACGATGCTGTATCATTGATATTGATATTAACTGGAGTTTTATTTCTTACGTACAAACATTCACATTAAGCTCACTTAAACCTTTATGTCGATGATTTGTTTTTGTTTTACAACAAAGAAAAAACGCTTGAATCAGGAAACCTTTAAAGATAACAGATAAAGGGAGAAGAAATGTCAATGTGACACATGATATTGTGGTTCACTGTAGGAAAGGACAGAAAACTTAGAAACTCCGGAGAGAAGCTACTGAATACGGTACATAGATCATCAAGTCTTTTTAACATTCTTGTAGCATTTTGGCACGCTATCCAGAAAAATCTAGTCCCAAGGACGGATATCGTTTTGCCAGGAAAACATCTAACACTAAACTGAAAGCCATACACACATTTTAATAACTCAGGACAGGTTTACTTTCGATGATGTATCGAACGAATATATCTTTCACGACACAGTAACTTTTTATATTGCCTTGCTGCGGTTTAAGTCTTTAATCCCTATCTACTCACTTAGGAAATCAATACACGAAGTGGGACCATTATTCATTGGGACAGAAGCGCTGCCTGTGCTCAAATAACAATCCCTTCATCACGTACCGCGGATTTACTGAACGTAACGGGATATCTAGGATTATTTTTAGGTATTTGGAAAAGAGTAACGACCCCAATATCCTGAACTCATTTTTCTCATGGTGAGTGAGTGAGTGAGTGAGTGAGTGAGTGAGTGAGTGTGGTTTGAGGTCGATTCTAGTAATGTTCAAGCAATATAGGTGGGTGAGGGGGCGAGTTGGGTTGGGGTTGGGGGTGTACCTGAAATGGAGATCACACGTTGTACCCATATGGTACATCAAACAATATCATCACCGGGCTCCCTCGCCGCCCGCTCATATGCGTAGTGTGTGATTCTTTTCATTTACAGTGGATTTTGCTTAACGTGGGTTTCATTAATTATATTCTCTAACGAAACGGCAGTGAGTAGATCTTATGGGTTAAGTAACTAGCATTTCTAGTGATGATGGTGATAAAAATGATAGCAATATTTATAGTGAGCCAAATAAAGTTACTCTTAAGGATTCTGTATTATTACCCTGTCATTGAGTAAACCTCGTCTCCCTGGAAAGTATACACCCAAGCTGCTTCTGATTACTATGTGTCCCGTGAAGTTTCATGGTAAAATAGGCCTTCAGTAACCCATGCCTGACATAAAAGGATGACTATGCTTGTCGTAAGAGGGATCGGGTGGTCAGACTTGGTGCCTTGGTTGACACATGTCATCGGTTCCCAAATGCACAGATCGATGCTTATGCTGTTGTTCACTGGATTGTCTGGTCCAGCCTCGATTATTTACAGGCCGCCGCCATATAGCTGGAATATTGCTGAGTAAACTAAAGTCGCTAACCCGCCGTGATTACTATGTCATCCTGCTGTGTACCCCTTTACTGCTGGATGAACAGCGTGCCAGTTAAAGTGAAAATTCATAAACTTAAACGATGTTGGTATCATTGATATTGATATTAACTGGAGTTTTATTTCTTACATACAAACATTCACTGAAACCATTATATCGATGATTTGTTTTGATTTACGACAAACAATCAAAAAAACGCTGGAATCAGGAAACTTTTAAAGATAACAGATAAAGGGAGAAGAAATGTCAATGTGACACATGACATTGTGGTTCACTGTAGGAAAGGACAGAAAACTTAGAAACTCCGGAGAGAAGCTACTGAATACGGTACATAGATCATCAAGTCTTTTTAACATTCTTGTAGCATTTTGGCACGCTATCCAGAAAAATCTAGTCCCAAGGACGGATATCGTTTTGCCAGGAAAACATCTAGTTCTTGAGACACTTCATTTCCTAAACGTGGTTCAAGACATATAGGTTGCGACTTAACTTGTCAAGACAGTGGTACGTATCTGCCATTGAAAAGGATTCTTTGAAATCGCGTGACCCTTAAAGGTTAAGTGACAGGCAGTGTCGTTACATTCCAGCGTTACAGCGTATGCAAGTGATGTCAAACCTGTATGTGTTACAGATCTACACGTGTTTCCTATCACCTACAAGGAAATATGTCAATTATAGCTGCATGTGCGGTCAATGCATTGGTTCATGACTGTCTGGATCGCAAAACTATGACACACAGAGAGCAATTATTGCAACGCCTAACATATCAGATACGCTTAGCTGTATAAGATACGTGTAGCCATTTTACTTTCACGACTGATATTTTCCGTGTTGTGTTTGCCACCTGATTGCCTGCTTGTCTTGGTATGGAAAGCGTGCTGATGTTCGGAACCATGTAACAAACAAACAAACGAACAATTATGCAAATTATTTTCGTGGTTGTTGAGGCCGGGAATGGTATTTCGCAAGCACCTTGTGTCATCATTCAATTCCATTTATTTATGGACACTTTGGAATGCAAGGCAAGGCAAGGCAAGGCAAGGCAAGGCAAGGCAAGGCAAGGCAAGGCAAGGCAAGGCAAGGCAAGGCAAGGCAAGGCAAGGCAAGGCAAGGCAAGGCAAGGCAATCCAGTGCAGTGCAATGCAAGTGAAATATATAATATAATTGACCTTAGCCCTTCGTATCAAGGACTGTATGGTTGTGGTTAAAGTGTTCTCTAGTCACGCTGAGGACACGGTTTCTATTAATCACATGGGTCCCCCGCCGTGATGTTGCTGGCATATTGCTAAAAAGGCATCTCACTCACTCACTTGTAACATGCGAGGAATAGCTCTAAATGGCCTACGAGAAAGTCATTCTCTCCTTGACATTACAATGACATTATTCACTGTATATTAAACACTATGACTGTATATATGTACTATAGTTTCTTAAATTTGTTTTTCATTTTTTCATGCTTTGCATAAATTTATGACAGCTGTTTGTTGCATTTTGTCAAACTCTTTGTCAGAAAGTGACCACGGTGCAAAAAATTGGGGTTTCCAGAATTAAACTGTGACGAGTCACTGTTACATTTCAAACGAACCATAATGCTTTCATTTGACTTTCTGTAAGTCAGTGGTTGATGCTTTAGTTCGGCATGTCGATGGTTCGGCTTCCATTTAGGCTACAATACACACATCTAGTGCTTCCTTCCGCGTTTTAGTGGATAATTGTTATAGTTGCCGTAAATATAAGACTTACTGATGCGTACATAGCCTGTACGCCATGCACAGGATAATAAGCAAGTTTCCATATCCTGATTCCGATTAGAAAGATCGTTTTCTCTAAATTTAGAATTAGAATACGATATTACGTAACACGAGCAAGAACGCAGTGATACACCGATACAAAAATGTCTTCTCATTACCGGATATTTTTTTTAACTAAAAGACAAAAATACCACCAGAAATAAGAAACATGACAGCAGTGTGTGTGATGGACGTAAACCCCGTGACATCAACACCATCAGCTGAAGACGTTTCCATCCTCAACGGCGCCAGGTTTACAATGCATGAACGATGGGAATTTGAGCATGACACAATATCGTGTATTGTGAAAGTTGGAGTCGTGTTTTAATTTTAATTGTCTTATTGTGTCCTAGAACACAATGTTGCCCTTCTTTAATTGATAACCAAACATAATCTCGTCTGTACTTTTCATAATATTACCACTACACTTATCCTCATTAGAGTAACTTTATCGCTGTTACATCAGGTGTTCACTAGACAGGCCTACACACATGGGTGCTCGTCACACATTTTGGTGACAGGAACATTTTACTGATGCTTACGAAGCGAGTAGTTGTGTTACGAGCCTGGTGTTTTCTGAATCGCTATATCTGTTCGGACTGGAAGCGTTAAGACCAGAACGTGTTTCCAAGAAATGTAACAATACTTCTAGCATATCGATGATTTGTCATTTTGTCAGTAAGCCTATTAAAGCACCTGAAGTAGCCAAAAAAGACGAATAAACCCGCCTCGATCGTAGACCTACAAACAAAGGTGACCAAATACTCCCCACAAGGGTGTACAAAGGGAGAGGTGACTTCAACTTCTAATCATTAAACCGTTAAAATACTCATTCATTCGCTCCTGACAGATCCTTTGGTGTCTTCGTTTCACAGCCTTCTTAGACACCTTTGATCATCTTCCTTCTACCTGGATTTCAAAGAGGTGTCATATCATCCTCAAAAGCCAGAATTATTTTATGCGAAACATATGGACATTATTACACATTAGAGAACCCTTACGTTCGTCCAATGCAATTCCGTATTTTGATTTCTTCCTCATTTATCGTATGTTTTACGATCAACAGTTTTCTTTGATCGTGTTTCTAACAAATTCCTCGGCGTGGCATGACAGCTCTCGGACACATGGGATCGTTATTATTTGATCGTGATTAATTCGTTAACACATGTTTGTGATATGATCAGACATACAATCGCTTGTATCAGTGGGGTGTTTTGTTCGCTTTGGTTGCGTGAAGTACGCGAGTGCTCATAAAACTGCTCATTTTTCCTATCCTGCTTTCATGTTGTGGGTGAACATAAAGGTCAGAAATAAACAGATGTTTCCACTTAGGAGGGTTATCATCAACCTACTTAATGTAATACTGATGTAAATTGTACAAAAAATACTCTCACTAGGATAGGCATCATCAGGTAGGTATGCTTTACACTGACATACACATGCATCACAGATATGTAAAAACCATCAAAAATGTTTCAGTTGGATCAAACATGGATTTGTGATGTACAGACCAAGTAAAACCAGTGGTTTGAGCACAAATAATGATAAGTGTCTGTAGGATCAAAGTATTTTTTCATAATATCACATGTGTATCTGTTTTGACTGTTTATACCTCGGTATAATCCACTGACTCGGCAATGTAAATGTAAGATTTCATTGAAATCTATGCAGTCATTATATTTAATAACCGCGAACCTCGAAGTTGTCACTAGACGTGTCATCATACAGTAGTTCACGAACAGCGGATAAATCGAAGTCCCTAGGGTTAGATGCAGTGTGTATTATTGTTGATAAAAAATTGGTATATGAAATTGTTTTTCATCCACATTTCTGCATTGTGCATAATATGTGAATGAGTGAGTGAGTGTGTTTTTGCGTCGCCTTTAGCAATATTCGAGTTATCGGGGACATCCGAAATGGGCTACACACATTGTACCCACGTGGACATAATATGTAATGAGATAGACATCACATGTGTATGCGTGTTTCCACATCTGTTTATGCAACAGGGAAAAAAGAACAGTTTCCTAATTATCAGACAACTCTGCTAAAAGTAATTCCCTTGTACAAATCCGAATATACCATTAAACATGTGTTTGTGAGTCAATGTAAATAGTGATTACCACGTTGCATAAACATACGAACAACTCCGAGACGCCATGAACAACGTCTGCACTTGATGAAGGTCAGTCAAGGCGCATCATCTGTCTACTCCTCTGAACCTTAAATTCCGCCAGAAAATATCGAATTAAAGTGGAATATTTATCTACGCAACGTACATAGGATATGTCAGACGTTTAAAATATCACCCCATCGTCATTAGGTTATCCCCAGAGTCAGTTTATAGCGTCAGAAGATACTTGTGTGAGCCCACCAGCATTAGGACATTCCCAAGAAGCAGGTTCTGGCATGGACAAGATAAGATAACAGTAGGTAGATCTGACATATGTGTGTTTATAACAGGAAACGCGCCACATAGGGTATCGGGTCATGGCAGTTCCCCAGTTAGGGAAGATAGGGACAAAATAATGGTGGTCAGGTTCTGTGATATGGTTGATTGTGTGTCACCCTACCTGGTTGGAGTGGATTGTTGCTCACAATATCAGTCACCGGTTCAGACTCGATCATGCAGACGGTGTCGTCATACAGCTGGAATAGAGCCCAATTAGGTGTTAAACAAATACACGTGCCAGAATAAAAACAAACACGCCAAAATGCAAACAAACAAAACATACTAGACTGCAAACAAACATGCGAGACAAACAATCAAAAGCAAAGAACCCCAAAACTGAACACGTCAGATTGTAAACAAACACGCCAGAATGGAAACAAACATGTCAGAATGCAAGCAATCAAACAAACAATCGAATGATTCCACAGCTTATCGTCACACAATCTGCTGAAGCAATATCGTAATGTTTTATGAGGTAACGCTGCGAGGATTACAGTTAGTGGAGCGTTTCATAATTAACATTTTTGCTATTTTTTGCGCGTCTTTGTGTTTATGCATTAACCAGGTGTTTTCACCTCAGCGTGTTCTTGTCTTCGCACCAGAAGTTGCGCTGTGTCAATATCCATCAACACAAATGGGCCCACCACTGAAACACTTGTTGAATAATACTTGAAGTAAATGGATGGGAAACAGCCAAGAAGCGTTCTTGACCAACTATTTTTGATTTCTACAGTCTGCATAGAGCGAGTTACAGTTACTTTTTAACTGATACGGAACCAGCGTTTTCAAGGCCCGTTGCCAAGGAGACCAAACTTCGCTGTCGTGAGAAGGATTACACACGTCTTACATTATCAGCAAGCAACTGTTTGTATAATTAGGTTAAATCACCAGATATGGCTGTAATATATAACTGCACTGATAGCGTGAATGAATATTGTAAATATCCCTTATCATTTCTTGAGAGTGCATTTAGCAATAACATTCATGCCGATTAACACCTAGCGTGTGGTAAACGTGTTTGCCCATTGCACCTCAGATCATGGTTCTATTTCTCACTTGGTGCTGTGAGAACATTTTGGGACCATGATCCCGAATACCTGTCTTTTGAAAAATTCGTTTTGAAAGCCCTTATCAGCGCATCCAGAGATCATAGATTAACAAATATCTTGTTTTGAACGTATATATGATACAAACACATTGCACATTAGACCGAATACACATATTCCATTATATTCTAAACCATAGTTCACAGAGTTGTTGCAAACACCTTCAGAAGATGCTGAAAGACATTAATGTCAGTTTGTCATATTCAATGCTTATTGTCCAGTTATCATTGTGCACATAAGAAAACGTTATACAACCAGCTTTAGCTTTTTTCCGGACTTGTATGATGGCAATGTTTTGGTATTCGCTGTGTAGTGCCGTGTTTCAGCCTGCGTGGACATTGCCGTGTAATAAGTTGCTGCAGCAGTCTTTCAGCTCCCTCAAGTGAGTGACTGAGTTGAGTTTTACGCCGCACTCAGCAATACTCCAGATATATGGCGGCGGTCTTTAAATAATCGAGTCTGGATCAGACAACCCAGTGATCAACAACATAACCATCGATCTGCGCAACTGGGAACTTGTGACATGTGTCAACCAAGTCAGGCCTGACCACCCGATCCCGTTAGTCGTCCCTTACGACAAGCAGTCGCCTTGTGAGGCAAGCATTTGTGCGAGCCGTAACGCAGAAGACAAATGCACACGGTACAAGAGGGCGAAGTGTTGAGATGCCTCTGTGTACATTACACGTTTCTGAGACAGACAGAGAGATTCTTTTACGATTTCTTATCTTTGTTTGCGTATTTCCCCTTCTTCTGTACTCTTTGAACAAATGCTGGGAGGTGAGGTGAGGGAATGGGATGGGGAGGGGGATGGGTTAACAAAGCTATGAATAGTTAGTATTTCACTTCTTTTTGGTTTCTGTATAATTCGGGTGTTCAGCCTATTGGGAACATTAGGAACTGATAGTTTAATGTTCTTCAAAAGAGTTGATGTAGCTGAAAAACGCCCAGAGATTTAACGATTTGAGGCAACTTTCTTGTAGTGCCAATTAGCAAGATACAAGTAAACCATTTAAACAGGATTTCAGCATGGGAGTTGTATTGCATCTTCTTTATAGTGATGTCAACGGGTATCTGCCAACAGGGAAACCACTTCAGACTAATACATTGACGAATACGAAGGAATACGTTGAGATCAAACTTCTTTAGTCGGCTGTACAATTTCTGATAAGCAAAAATCAAAAAATGCCAAAACCAAAAAACAACCCCCCAAAAACAAATTCCAAAACAAACAAAAATAAAAAACAAACAAACAAACAAGTACAACACCCAAAAAACCCAACAAAAACCCTCCAAAACAACACCATAAAAACAAACAAGCAAGCAAACAACCCACCCCCCCAAAAAAAAACAACAAACAAAAAAAAAAAAAAAACAAGAACAACCCCCCCAAAAAACAAAACCAAAACAAAAAACAACTACAAAAAACAAAACAAAACAAAAACAAACAAACAAAACAACAAAAACAAAAACAAAATATACAAGACAACAATGAGGTGGGTTTCTGGTCCAGGCATAACTGAAGTGAGCGAATCAAATCACAGTTAGGGTGTTTCCTGTGAGCGACACTATACTGATCGCGGTCGTCCCTAAACACGCTGTCGGAATGAGGATTAGGAATGATAATTATGTTGTTGGCGTCACATAAACAAGTAGAGTTAAGAATTCATGTCTTGGCTACATCCTTTATGTAAATATCTGCACGATGGATATCCTAAATAACTCACTATGACAGTTATCATGACGCACACTTTGTAACCCACGACTTCATCTGGAAGTTCGGTTTATGTGAAGGATTAAATCACGTATGGCACTGAAATGACCGATAGGTGAATGTGATATTCATGCCCTGTGATTGGTTACGACAGAAAGAAGATTCTCAAATGCCACAATCGGAATAAGAAACACGCTTTATTTCAGTCAGAGAATATGCCAAAAGTAACTGACACGGAAGCAAATAGACAAGTAGTAATAATATAATATTAAGGATTTATGTTTTTGCGCATATATGAGATGACGCCAAATCATGTGCAATAATATCGTCAATTTTTCAAGACTGTGATGCGCTCATTGACTATACTAGTGTGTAAACGATTGACTGATCGATTGACCAGGAAAGATCTGAGACGACTCATGTGATGTGTGTTCTACTCGGTTAAGAAGTTCATGTATCTATATTATACTCGTTAGGAACATAGCATTACAAATATGATAAGCAGTTACAGTCTCCATATACGCTGTTACTCGGTCTTATAATGTACTGTGGTAGGGAAGTTAATACACACAATCGAACATTCTTCCTAAGAAGCCATCATATATTTTTAATCAAACTGATTAATGCCGATATATCCTACATGGTATGTTAGAAGCAAGAACACAAATGTCAAGGGAGTTTTTAGACAGTTAACAAGATACGGAATGCGGACTACGGATTGTTAATGCAATGGGAGTTGTACTGATCTGCACCGATGTCTATAATCACTATCTATAACGACGTAAAATCTGAACACCTAATGATGAATCGATTTCTTGTAAAGTTTCCTTATCCCACGGCAATACAGAGGTGATTTCATGTGAAAAAGACGTGAAAGCAATTTCAACTCACCCTCTTGCAATTATCATATATTCCATACGTAATATCTTTACATGAGATGAACTCTTAGGCTGAAGAAAACATCCATCCATGTGTGATTTTTCTGACAGTTGTTCAGAAACAAACAAGACAGGCTTCAACGTGGTGACCAACTATGTTGCAGAGAAGGAAATGAATAGATGTTTTTCAAAGCGACAGTCCCTCGTACCAGCTTTTCTGAACTAAGCCAGAAGCTAGACTGACATGTTTTCTTTATGTACTTAATGTACTTAATCAGTGAAATGTTGTGCAATAAAACATTATATTACTTACAAATCTTGTCTCATTTGCAGATATTGATAAGTTTGGATAAGTAAAAAACCTGATAAGTAAACAATTTTGATGAGTCCCTAGAAAGTTAACTTATCAGGTTTCCAATGTATCTATTCAATGGCGTTTCAACTGATACGAACAACATACATTTTTGTTTTAGTATGGTTTCGGTTTCTGATTTACCCGAGTCTCGTTCTGCCTTGTCATATTCATTTTCTATAAGAAATTTTCACACAGTTTAAAAAATACATTTACAGTGGAAGCTGTCTAAACCGGCATCTGTCCAATCCGGCAAGTTGTCAGCACCGGCATACAATCTAAGCCCCATCCGTTGCTTGAACATTTACCATTAGCTCTACAATCAAGCACTTTGTCTAAACCGGAATTTTTCTTCGGTCCCACTGTGAGCCGGTTTAGACAGCTTCCACTGTACTTTTGTTTCGTCATGAATTGTGTTTTTCAACAATTTAATTTATCTAAACCTTGTATCCTGTACTCTCCAATACTAAATGATACCACATGTATTGTCCAACACGATATCATATATATCACACGCTCGTACCCTGTGTTCTCCAACACGACATCATACCTGGTGCTTGTACCCTGTATTCTCGAACACTGCATCATATAGCACGCTTGTTCACTATCATATCTGATGCTTGTACCCTGTGTTCTCCAACACCATATCATACCTGATGGTTGTACTTTGTATTGTCCAACACAATATTATGCCTTCTCATATCCAGTTTCTATGTGAAATTTTCTGACAGTTTAAAAAATACATTTAGTTTTGTTTCTTCATGAATTGGGTTTTCCTAGAATCTAATTTATCTAAACCTTGTATCCTGTATTCTCAAATACTATATCACACCACATGCTCGTACACTGTATTCTCCATCACGAAATCATACCAGATGCTTGTACTGTGTATTCTCCAACACGATATCATAACCCATGGTTGTACCGTGTAATGTTCACAATAAATATGCTAATGAAACGTACACGAGTTTCCCGTTAGAAGCTATAAGTCAATTACAGTTCCATCTGTGTGATAACAACACACGCTTTCTCATGCTAACACAGAGGGGGCACCATAAATCTATTTGACAATGAATTCATTCTCACTAAAGGCAATGGTCGATTACGGCTTTCCTCAAACCGACCCCTTCACGAAACGTAGGTTTATTGGATGGAGCCAGTACTGACCATGATACGGTAATGTCAGGCAGTCACTTGGAGATCAATGAAGACGCCGTCCCAAGGTTCCGTCTTCCACATATATCGTGGTCCAGTAGGCAATTCCCTAAATGAGAACAGAAAGAAGCGTTGGTCGAGCGAGGGACATAATAGTCCCATATGTACCAGAATTCTATTCAGTACATTGTGGCCGGTAATATTGATTCCTTCAGCCTGACTGCCTTGTATTCTGGGAAAGAAAGGACCGAAATGAAGATACATGTCACTTCTGGAACGAAATATTGGTTAATAAAGGGAGGATGTGCCTTTCGCTTACTTTATGGCGCTCATCTGCTTCAATGAGGCATGGCTGTCAGTTATCTTCATAACTGCACCAGAATAATACTGAAATACTAAATACTATTGAAGTACAGTATTATTCTGCCAATAATTGTAGTGCCATCAATACTACTTACAAATATTCCCCATGACGAGATATTAAAATCTCGACAGCAAATCAAACTGATTTCATTTGTGAACTATTACCTTCCTTTCGAGGCACACAATTATAATATAGCTTTAACATCTTGTGAGTGAGTGAGTTAATATTTAACGTCACACCATCTTGCAAATATTTAGAATATTTGCTAATCTTGTTCATTTCGCATCACACACATTACACAGGCGTACACGCCAAAGACATCGTTAAAATTACAGAGTAATCAGTAATGACGCCAGATGTTTTGTCATAGATGTGCTCTTGATGACATGATTATATAATGGTGACACGCCCTGTTTTGCGATCATTCCAACCTGACGGCATAGCAGTCATTCAGGATCGATAAGTCTTTCACATTTTGACGTGGACTATTTAAAAAACGCACAATATGACATTACCAGACGATTCAACGCTTTCTTTCAAATACCAAGATGTTATTTCTTATCCAAAAGCGACATGACTGTGTGTTAGTTTGAAAAGATCATGTTCTTGCAATCTCTTGCAATCTTTTGCCATCATTGGGACGAAAATTTTTTTTCCAGTCCTTCCAGTATTAGATGTCTTGTCTCTCACCCACTTATACATCTTCATTCTGGATTCTCAGTAGGGAACCTATGCTGTCTTTACTTGCGCTGAAGGTTTGGGTTCACTCTGACATGTCCTGCGATCTGATAACCATGATTCATTGCTGGCTGGAAGCCACTTGCCAAAGCTTGGGGCAACTCTCTGGCGTGTGTGTCGAGGGAGTTGTACACCATGCATTCATTTCATTTGTTCGTAGTTTACCGCATCTCTCAGTTATATTCCAGCTATAAATTATGTTCCGATCTGTGAATAATCAGAATAATCCTTACGACGCGGGCTTATTTATTGCCCATGTCCTGCCATGAGAACTATAAACGGTGTCTGTGTCAGTGTCTGTGTCTGTGTCTGTGTCTGTGTTCTTATTCACTTGTGTTGTTGAGAGATATTTCGTGAGACAAAATGCAAAGTTTGGTTAAAGTGTTCTTTTCTGTCTGACTCACCTATTGTAATATATTGCCACAACCTAGAATACATTCAGACAGAACTACATTAAAAGCACATGCATTTATGCCTGTCATTGAAAATAGGAACGTGTGAGTTCATATAATTTTAAACAATCTGTCAAAGATTAAAGTGAAGATGAAAGATAATGGGGAACACAGACTGACCATCTCTGAAACTGCTCCATCCCGTCTCTTCTGAACAGTAGTTTCGTCTTAATTGTAGGTGTTGTGATTGGACCACAGAATCTTGATAGAACCTTTGAACAAAGTGTCGTAAATAAAAACCACTAAATGACTGAAAACAGAGACAATAGTATCCTTCATTATTTACTAGTACATGAATGAATGACACGTAAGGTAATGTAGTTACATTACTTGAAATTGTATATTGAGATTTCTTTTTCAGGCCTACCCCCGGAGTTGTACGCCATATGGGAGTCATATCCATGGAGATTTGGGGCAGCCTTCTGCATCCTGCGTCACTCAGTGATGGAGATGACGTCATATGCGTCAGTTCTGACAATCACAGCCTTCACCGTAGAGCGTTACTTGGCCATCTGTCGTCCTCTTCAGGCACATCGTATGGCGGGTCTGTCTCGATGTCTCCGGACCATCGTCGCTATCTGGGTTGTCTCCATCCTCGTGGCTCTTCCCTTCTCCATCCACACCCGAGTGTTCCACGAGCTGCACCATCCAATCACGAAAGAACCTATCCCAGAATCCCTCATCTGCAACATCCGGATTGAGTGGCGAGGACGGATGACTTACATGTTCCAGATCTCCACCTTCCTGTTCTTCGTCACACCCGTCGCCGTCATCATCTGTCTCTACATACTCATCGGCATCGCTCTTAGAAAGTCACAGTTAGGACGAAGAACGTCGGAAGAGTCTAAGTACGGCAGTGGCAAAATTAGACCTCCATCACAGCCCAAAAGAGTTGTTATTCGTATGTTAGGTAGGTAGCAAGCGTTTGTTTTTGTGAGTGATGAAATTGGTGACCTCAATGTCTTTATCGAAGCTATTTTATTTATAGAAAATCATTATGTCATGTGGTCTGAAAACTCAAAAGCAATATAGATCTTAGACGATCACTACTAATTAATGTTTAAAGTGAGGTTCGGCTATAATTCTGAATCGACAGTGATGTATAAGCCGACACCTGACGTGACGAACAAACGGGGCACTTGTCTCTGAGGTTTTCATATATGTATATATACAACAACTAATAGATGTCACTGGAACGAGTCGTAAGAATTCAAATGTCCGCTGACTAAATACGTGAGCTGTACGCCTGGTTTGTTTGATTGATCTAATTCGTTATGTCGTGCGTGGTGAGTCCCAGGGTCCCCGCAGTGATGTCTCAATCCATCCAACGTCTCTGTTCTCGGTAATGGTGTGGTTGTCCAGCCAGGAACGTCTTCGCGTGGCAATTACGAACTGACAAATAACCCGTCAAGAAGGAATAAAGAAATAATTTGTTAAGGCAAGGGATCACAGGAACTAATACCAAGTGTAACTTGTGACTCGTTAGTGGTACAGTATCATTACAGTATTGTACGCTTCATGTCCCTCTTTTCTCTGTTGATGTTGTAAGCTGTTCAGATAATCAATATTGTATACGGAGTCTTGCCTTTCAAAAGACTGTTCGATGAGGGTAGGCTAGTAGCTTAACCATTCACTCGTCCCGTGACCCCAGTTCCACTCTCCACATGATACAATGTGTAGGGGCAAGTTTTGGTTGTCCCTGTCATGTTATTGCTGGAATATTGCTAAATGTGTGTTAAAACGAAACAGACTCGCTAATTCACTCTCAAAATGACTCTCAAAACATTAAACAACCAAAAAGCAAAAAAAAGAAAAAAAAAGAAAAGAAACAATATGAACATATTTATAGTATTGAGAGCCATTAAAAACGCAATTTGACATTTATGCTTTCTTTACCCACGCAAATGTCAACAGATATAGATATTACTGGCAGATATGTTTTAAATGAACATCTGTGGATAACTAAATCGGAAAAGGTCCAGTCAACAACAGTATCGGTGACGCAACAACGACAAATGGAGGGGTCACTTGCAGTCAATATCGTGTGTGTTTACCGTGCACTGCAAGACAGTCTCCGGGGTCATTGGAAGGCACAGATTTCTCGGAAACAGCTGTGGAATGGTTTGCCAGTGATGGTGAAGGACTGATGTCAATTCAGCACTTAGCTCTGGTCATGGCATTAGCTCTTCCAAAACGACCATGTTCAAAAACGCAGTTTAGCGCAAGTCTTTCTTCTCGACGTCGATAAATCCGTTGACGTCCATTTGCAAAGGGTAAACCTGCATTGCGGCGTCTTCGAACCCTGGGCGCAGACGTGACGGTGTCTTGTCCCATTGTCCTCTGTGCAGTATCAGCAGCTGTTTGGGACCGATTTCGCAACTGGATATTGCGATCCTGTCGAGCTGTCTTCAAAGGTAGTGCACCAGGTCGTACAAATGCAAAACTTCCGGTTGACTAGTCTGTCGTACAGACCCCTGAGGTATGAATATCCAAGAAAGCCCACGCAAGTCTAGAATATGTGGCAAGTCTAGATTTCCATAGCTTCTGAAAACCTGTTCTTTGCAACGAAGAAATGTGCAACATTTCGAATACCTGTAATCTTCATATTTATTAAAACTTTGGATCTTTGCGCCGAATCGGGATTCCCCAAAAGTCGATAACATGTGAAGCCCATTTCTGGTGTTCCCCGTCTTTATAATGCTGGAATATTGCTAAAAACAGCGTAAAACTAAATAACTCACTCACTCATCACTTTTGGATACTGGTTCATCAACGCATGATGAAATTGGTTTCAGCCCAAATTTTCTGAATGTGGAGAAAGATTCATCTCTGCATTCGCATGTACCTTCGTCCACTTGCTGTGAGACAAGCGTTCTTTGTGGTTTATGCTTCTTACGAATTAGTGACAAACGGTTTTCAATCCGTACCTAAACGCAAGTAAACTTCAACTTAACGATGGGATTTCCTTTCTGCATATGGAAGTTACCAATGAGAGATGATGAATAGTCATTCCATTAAAACCAAAATACCCCTATCATGTTTACTTCGTTTCAGGATTAATAATCGTGACCTTTAACTGCCGTTTACTCATGGGTTAGATATTTATCTTATCTCATGAGAAAGCTATCAACGCTTGTTTACTCAAGCTGGACAAAAAGCGCAAATAGAAATTGAAAATAGAAACGACAGGCCAGTTAAGGAATCTTAAAACGTTACATTTTGTGTAACATGTGCCAAGTCAAGATCATAACAGATTCTTCCCAGGAATAGCGCGAATAAACATCCAGGAAATTGGACATTAAACACATCCATGACGTAAACCTGTGGATCAAGGACAAACTAAACGTGGGTGTGCTAATGACCATTCAACGGGGAAGAGAACGTGGCTGTTGAGGTCATGAGGGATGATTACGACGTTGACGTTAATGACGTTCAGACAGAGCTTATGACACTCGTAAACACTTGAAGAAAGTATCCCCATGCATAAAGTAGTTGGATAGAATGTGTTTTGATGCTGCTTCTCATACAAGAATACCGCCTGGATGCAGTCACAGATAAATGATGTAGATGTTTAGGGGCGATTCTGATGGGATGTTTACCTTAAGAGTTCTTGCTTAGCCTGAGACAATTTTCCCGTGAGAATGAAACCATTCATTCTTTGCCAGGCGCCAGTAATAAGATATTCGTTCTTTGGTTTACCCGCCGCAGTATGGAAGATATTCCAGATACATGGCGGTGGTCTGTGAATAATCGAGTCTGGACCACATAACCCAGTGATCAACCACATGAGCATCGACCAGCGCAATTGACATACGATGAAATGTGTCATCCAAAGTCAGTGAGCCTGACCACCCAATCCCGTTTGCCACTTCTTACAAGCATAGGATGCTGAAGACCATTTCTCGCCCGGATCTTCGCGGGTTGTAATGGAAGTGTTAGGACGTTATTGTTGTATGAGTGAGTGAGTGAGTGAGTTTAGTTTTACACCGCACTCAGCAGTATTCAAGCTATATGGCGGCGGTCTGTAGATAAACGAGTCTGGACCCGACAATCCAGTGATCAACAACATGAGCATCGATCTGCGCAAGTGGGAAGTTTCAACCGATGACATGTGTCAACCAAGTCAGCGAGCCTTACCACCCGATCCCGTTAGTCGCCTCTTACGACAAGCAGTCGCCTTTTATGGCAAGAATGGGTTGTTGAAGGCCTATTCTACCCCGGGACCTTAAGGGGTCTTGCCAGAGCATAACATATCAATATAATATTGTTTGTGTAGGGTGTCTGTATGCGCCTTTGTGCTTTGTGTGCACGTGGTGGTCAGCTTATTTTGTACATACTTGTGTACGTGTATATGTGTTGGAACGATACTGGTCGTATGAGCATACCCCCAATTTTATATTCGAAACTGATGCAAATGGCATGATTTTGAACAATCGATTGGGTAGGAAACGCTCACTTTATCAACTAGTACCATCATTATTTGATGATTATTCATAAACACATTATATAGCCATACTATTCTTAGTGTATACTGGAGACCCATGGAGATTCGGGGTAGAATAGACCTTCAGCAACCCACGCTTGCCGTAAAAGACGACTGTGCTTGTCGCAAGAGAGGACTAACGGGATCGGGTGGTCATGCTCGCCATCGGTTCCCAAATGTGCGGCGTAAAACTAAACTCACTCACTTGTATACTTCATACAATGGACCAAACGAAATCATACAATGGAGTAAATGCTAAATAGTAAACTCCATGTATGATTACGACTGTGTAATGACATGACGGCAACAGCCAAGTTCTCCCAGCCAGTAATTAAAGGGGCAGGTTTAATTTTGTACATCTGTACATCAAAACATTAAAATGAAAGTACTGCTCTTTGTTGATATCCATTACAAACTGCTATCAGTTGGGGAGCACATGTTATTGAAAGTAAACTCAATCACCCGAGAAAGATAGAAGAGCGCCAATTTCGTTATTTTTGTCACTGCCCACAATAGTTTCTTGAAGATTGAGTTATCTCACAGTAATGGTTGATGAAGATTGCATTTAAAACGAATATAGTCAAAACATCATTACGGTTCCAAAACACCATTACCAGATATTTTAAGCAATGTTGAACATTAAAAGCTTTTAATCACGGGCGCTGCTCCTCCAAAATTTAATTCAAGTCCTGTAGAGGGTACTTAGTAATTTAATTCTTGATCAGATGAAACATGTACTAAGACACCTCTTTGACGTAAACCAATGAGGTGGTGTAACTACAGGGGTCTAAACCTGGAGATCTTCATGTCACCATTAGAAGGTTATTAGGAACGGGCATCCTGTTGGAATTGGAGGAAGGAGAGACTCCAGAATCCCATGTCTACTCAAGGGTGTCAGGGTCTGTAACTTGCGAACAGAGCTCTGTCTAGACAAAGCACTGACTGAATAACTGAATAACAATCAGTGAAATCTATTTTTGAGTTGAGAACATATATAATGAATGGCTAGAGATGCAATGATAACCAAAGCCAACACCTGTCTCCGCAACTATACTCCGAAGATGTGGAAGTGATGTATACCACCCATCAGAAGTTTGACTCGGTCAATGTAATGTTAATATACACAAATGGTTGCACTTTTGTTTAAAGTTTTGGTAAGAATTCGTCAATTTTCACCAAATTTTGTGACTATTCTCTTTTCAACGTTACATATTTGCTTCGCAATACATTCGGTCATGTGTAAACCTTGAAAACGTAATACTATGGAATAGTTATATAGATATATAGATATAAAATCTAGTTTAGAACAGTTGACTGAAGTATGTGGCAATACTTGCACTAGTGAAAACGGGTATTATAGATGGTACAAGGATCACAATGATGCGCCATTCGGGAATGAATAGCTTCAGTGGCTTTAAGATCCCCTGAACGTGGTTTTAAGTTGTCCGTGTGGTATTCCTCGTCATTACACGGTACCAGTGCAAGAGGGGTCACTAGTGGTAATCATGTACTATATGATTTCAACTCACAACTAAGCTGATCATAGACGATACAACTGAAATAATATCCAAAACACTATTTAAGAAAACCAAAACCCCCTGAACACATGTACAATCCAAAAACCCTGTGATATCAGAGATTGCATAATTTCCTTTCAGAAAGGAATAAAGAAACATGACAGAAGCACACCTTGCAGTGCAATTGATTGTCTGGTAAATATTAGTGATGTGCCTCCACCAATGCTGGGAACTTGCACTCATTGTTTCAGTGGCTGTAACCGTGGCCTTTATTCTGTGCTGGGCGCCTTTCCACTCACAGAGGTTGATGGTTTTGTACGTCTCCGTGTGGACTCCATTGTTGATGAAAGTGCAGAGTACTCTCTTCTACATCTCAGGTAAGTAGGCCACATAAAAGGAAAATCTACATGATGTATTCCGGTTCACCTTTCCTTCTGCCTGACCTATTAACATCCACCCGTCACTCGCCTTAGCCACTGCAAAACATTTTACCTAAATGACGAAAAAAAACTGAACGCTGAAAATCAAAACCACTCCCTAATAACTATCAGCAGATCATTAGGATCAATGGATCGCCATGTCCATCACTGGTTGGTCTGGTGAGACCTCGTCCGTTTGTTGGCAGAGTGGTTATATGCCGCGGTTCAGACTAGCTATTCTAGAAACGTTCGTAACCCTACGAACTTCTTAAGCCCATTCTTAACACATAGACTAAGAATCAAAGTTAAGAATTTTTCGGGCTACGAACGTTTCGAGAATAGCTAGCCTGAACCGCGGCATATAACGAACGTTTCGAGAATAAGGGCCCAGATCCGCATTCGTAAATCTCTGAAAACCTTTGGAGTTACGACAGGTCGTTACGTTGCTTAGTATATCGCAGGTGTACTACTGTGCGGCATTAAGCATAAGACAAATAAGCTATGTAAAGTATGTGAGTAGAAGATAGTACAGCAGCAGGTCAATGCTATACGTTTGGCGAATATCGCGGAGTATCGCTGATTTTTTTCCTTTAAACTGTCACCGTGCTACCGCTCCGAGCATGCCACATTCGGTTTCTTTAAACTGTGTGCTTACGTAAGTCCTGTGAAGAGCACAGTTGTGCAAACAAATATATCTTTCATTTGGACTGAACAGTATTTGGAGTCTGTATTCTCTGTCTGTTTGGTACAAAGGTTGAATTTAACACCTGAAATCTACAGTGTTTTAATTGTGTGTGAAACATTTTACTACATTTTCCCCTTATGTTCGATAAAAGCATACTCTCTGAAAGGACGTGAATACAGATTTTTGAAATAATGCGTTCGTGAGGGATAACAGCTGATGGGTATGGGAGACGCACACCTTTGACCATCTGACACAATTTGAATTATATAAATGTATGTAAATAACGATTTCTTATGGAAATGGTTTGTTTGTTACTATTTGCTTAATATTAAGCATAATATGTTCACTCTGTATTGATCTATGTATAAGATACGCATCAATTGTGAAAATGATATTTGGTATTCAATGACCAACAATTTGAGAATACGCCATCTGTTTGTTAAGGAAAATGAATTTAAGAGAGTCAGATGCTTAGTAAATCTGATAAAATGAATTGTTCGTCTATGTATTTATCTTGATCCTGTTGCAGGTGTCCTGTACTTCGTGAGTTGCACCGTTAACCCTATACTGTACAATGTCATCTCACGCCGATACAGATGTGCATTCAAGGAGACAATCTGCTTCTGCTATTACAAACGTGGGACATTCTCCTACACGAGCAGTGTCCTGAGAGGCAACTCAGATAAACCGGTGAAACAACCAACGGTTATTAAAAGGGATTCTAACTCGACATTCCACAACCGGAACTCACTGTCACATCCAGTGGTCAATGGAAACGCTGCCGAAATCCTTAAAGCCAAGCTGCTTGATGGTTCGTTTGATGGTAAAGCTGGTCGTTTATCAAGAAGCAATGGCGTGAAAGATGTGAATACTTGCAAGACCTGTGACGATCGCCAAAATGGTTTTATGACATCGGATGGGACAGCGTTGTTAACAAAAGGATTTTGTGCTCTGCAACAGTCTCCATTAAATGATGTTTTAAAAGGTAACGGATCAGTTGTCTAGCAGGATTCTTACCTCTTGTATAAACTGTCCGCCTTTTGAAAGAGGCTATTGGGACATGAGAGTTTCAACATTCCAAATAATCCTAAGGATTCAAAACAAGGTTTTTCGCTTGTTGACCTTTGTTACACATGTCCTTGACATATTTACCAGCCTGACTCACCTAATCGATTTTGAAAAATCTCTTTGCTGTTTATCTCATTTAAAAGTGACTGTTTTTAGTGATAACTGACATAAATTGGGAATGTATTGTCAGGTAGATTGCATTACCTAAGTAGAATATGCTGGTATGGTACTGATTCATGGTGGTGCTGTGACAACCATTAAGCCATTTCCTCCTTCTCCAGCTGTTATGCGTGGACGACGTGCTCGAAGAGGATTTACGCGTTCCATTACCACACTCTGTGAACCTGAAGTTCTGCTCTTCCCGGAATATATTTATGTGGGGATTGACCTTGGTCCGACAAGAAATCGGCATGACTGAATAAAAATAGGCAATCCTCATAACGGGATATCGTGCCCAGAGGACATAAGCAAAGAAAAACAACTAAGTATTACTGAAGTACACGTACCCTACTTCGTCCTTGGTTGATTTTTAGGTGATTTCATCTTTGCCCCTTTTGATATTAAGCCCGTCTTCTGTTAAAAATCAATATTCTTTTCAACACCATCCTCTTAAAGAACAGGGTTGATTTAAGGATGTCACACTAAATTCTTCCTGGACTGATACATTACTTCATCTGCATCATTGTTTCTAGATTCTAAAATGCCACTATGACATATTACCCCTATAATTTGTGATGGATTTACTTTTGGCCGTCGTCCAATGCTATGTTATTTTGAACTGAGAGAACCCAATGTGCATTTGAAAAGCATGTGTTCATGTTCAAAAGCGGTTTGGGAAAGTTTCCTTCGTCAAACCGTTTTCTGCATATCTTGCTCAAATCAAGAAATTGTCACAGTGAAAATAAAGCATGTGTTGCTACTATAACCATGGCCAAAATGGAATTAGAATTCGTCCAAGCAAAGCATGCTCTGCAGATGCAACTTAAAGGGTTGTGGTGGTGAGGATCACTGGCGTGATTCAGCGCATATGTGTTCATTCTATCTGTCACCGGGTGTGTCATCCAGACTGAATATTTACAGGTTGCCATCATGTTGCGATGTCAGTTGAAAGCAGCTACTATAGAGAATACAATGAGCCGTGTCAAGAACCTTATACTTGTGCTTTGTTGATTTGTTTGACAAATTGTACAGTGTATTCCAAGATAAATTATTGATTGAACTGATATCTGTTTCACTTCTATTTCATCTTCCCTATAACATTATTTAAAGCAGTATTAGAAATGTTACATTAATATTCATTCCCATAAATTCCAGTAATATTATATTACGGACAGTAGGGTAGCCAAGTTTCTAATCGCGTCGAAGACCAGAGTTCCATTTGCCACATTTCTACAAAGTCCATTGCTGATGTATCCACAATGGATATTGCTTCAGCAGTGCTAAAATCAGTGTACACCCGTGCTAAGTCACGAGTAATAATCACGGATATCATAGTATTACCCTTTAATACAATAAGGAACAATAAGGAACATAAATTTAGTACTAAGAACAATGATACCTTTTTATAAATAGACCGTCATTGCCCTGCTCATATGCTGCCGCTGGCACATGCGGCATACGTAAATCGTACCTCATTCGTGACATATTCAAGGGACCCGTGAACACCCGGGTTAGAATTGATTTTCAGCAACCCAGGCTTGTAGTAAGAGTGAGAGAGTTAAAATTTAACGTCACATCGGCAATATTTCAGCCACATCGTGACCTTGTCGTAAGAGGAGATTCGTGGGATGTAGTGGTCAGGCTAACTTGGTTGACACATGTCATCGGTTTTCAACTGATGAATGCTCATGCTGCTGATCACTGGATCGGAGCTGACGTTGAGTAAGTGAATCTAGTTTTACGCCGCACTCGACAATATTCCAGCCTCACGGCAGCAGTCAGTTGATTATCGACTCTGAACCAGAAAGTCCACAGGTCAACAGCATGAGCATCGATCTACGTAATTGGGGTACGATGACATGTGTCAACTAAGTTAGCGAGCCTCACGACCCGATCCCGTGGGCTTGGGTGGCCTTCCACAATTTTGGCAATAAAATTTGCAAAGACATTTACCGAGAACGTGCTTGATACAAGTTCACACACCTGTCCTGATAGACATCTGTGGATTGTAGTCTTTTCGGGAATTAAACAAATGGAAAAGGCGAATATCCTGCCTAATATTATCATGTTTTATTTTCTCACTATTTGCATATCTGAGTCACAAAGTGAAAGGATAATACAAGCGCACTCTACTTACAAGCACGCTCTAAACTAACATGAATAACCAGAGTAGCCTCCCTTTGATAAAGGGGAGATACTGGGACGGGCGGGCCGATGGACAGCCGCTAAAGGTATTCGCTGACAAATAAATAATTAAAGAAATATTAACTGTTGTCATATTTTGTCTAAATGATATTTAGGTCATTGTCTTAACTTCTAGGTCTAACTGGAACTCTTTTGCCACTGTCCCACGGACTGACCACTGACACTGTGAGGTAATATACGAGCATTTATGCGCATATTCGTTCTGGTATTGAAGATTGAAAGTAAGTACTTGATATTAAAACTTCAAAATGGCATCAAAAGATGATGACGTTATCACGCCCGTGTGTTTTAGGTTGGTAGATACACCTAGCCCTCACCCGAAAAATACGTGGAATATTTACATGTCAAAATATATAAAGTTGATTGGTCGTCATTTTTTTAAAAATTATACAGGAGATCTAGAAATGTGTTGTCCACATGCATATGTTTACCACGAAACATTCGGAAAGCTTAACCAAGTCCCTGAATGTTGACAAGTCGGATGATGACAAATATTTGCTATGACAATGGTAATACCACACACAAGCTGCAACATATTTCCTGTATATAATCTTTCGGGTCAGTGAGTGCCCTAGAACCTCTGGCCAGGCTACCTAGTCTTAGTGTGAAGAGTTAAGCTACCTATTACGGGCTATCCTCATCCATAATAGGTTCTGGTCAGGGAGTAGAACACACTGGCAGTAGGGAAATCCTCTCATTAACACTAATGATGCTACTGAAGGACGCTAACTGTGCTTCTACATAGGGACTGATGTTGTTTGGCCAGGGAACGCCGACCCATGGGCAGCTAAAGTAATTATCATGAGCGGTTCACTATGTATTCGGAATCTATACAAAGCCAATTGGGATGGCACAAATAAATCATTGTCTAGGCTCTGGTTTATCTACTTTCCTGTGCTGTTTCGCAACACTGTTCTTAATCTACTCAGCCAACATAATGTAGAGACCAGACGAACCGTGTTTTCAAGTTGGGAAAAGGTATTTTTTAACATTATTTCACTACTTATTTCGTATCTAATATAAAAAAGGTAGGATGTTTAGGGATATTGGGATCTTGAAACGCAGCTTTGTTCTATTACATAGATTACAATTAATTTTGACAAAAATCTGAAATTTGTTTGTGTAGGAAAATTTTGCATATTACATATGCTTTTTATGCTTTCTTAGAATTTGACATTGTCAAACATTTTCATTTGAAGCAATATATGAAATTTTTTTTTTGTATGTAATTATCTGTCCAACACAGAATCTTGCATAGATAAACCATCCTTCCAACACTAGGGAGTTACTTAAAGATGAGAGATGTTCAAATCATATCAAGTGTGTTTAATAAGTTAAATTGGAATGGGATGTTCCGATCGTTCATCCAGACACTAATGTTTCATTTCAATCAAGACGTGATTTGCAATCCTTCAAATAACCTTTACAACGTGTGTATTTGGCTTGTTGGATAGACCATGATGAACGATACTAGGAAACTGACAGTACGTTAATTTGATGGGATGATTTGTTAGGTGAAGGGACCTCCATTCATGGGCGATAACAACACTGTTTGTCAAGAATGGTTAACGAGAGAGGCATGACCGGTTATACTGCTGGGTGAGTAGGATCGGATCTATCGGTTCAAGGAGCTGAAAGGCGTCTTATAATAGGCTTTTGCATAAATTGGACAGAGCCATAATTGAAGGCCAATGTATGTGTAAATGATACCAACAAAATGTGAGTTATTGAGACAGTGGGATAAATGTTAGCCAATTTCTTCTGAATCACTGACACATGTCAGAATATTTCTGATTCGAAAATGAGTTTTGTGGATATTTTCAAAACAAAAACTGAAAATAACCATACAGTCACTTATTTTTATAACGAAATCTGAAATAGTGTCCGATAGAAAAGTGTAATAATGAGACACGTGTTAGATGTTTCACAAAATATATCTAAAAGATCACCTTATGTACGAATGATATAAAAACAGGTTTATCAGCTTCCGTTTTATTGCATATCGACGTTTCAGGACTACTTCTGGCTATACAAGATAAAGAGGTTGCCAAACATATCCTTGTCTTCCATATTCAACAACTTCTAATTTCCTCTCAAGAATCTTGTCACGAATAATGACAGGAGCTCATGTAATTAATCACTTGTGCGTGTATCATGCGCAGCGCCAACATTTCTACTCGGCAACCTGTTGCGTTGAGACCCATTAAAAGGTCTCTCCTTTGGACATTGTCATCGTTCAGCAAATGGAACGTGTCAATAAGTTATACCACTATTCACAACCCCCGTGCGTCATCAAAATAATAGACTATTATGCACTGGATTGTCGACAGCAATGTGTTTCCATGGCCACAGAAACATGATTTCGTCCTTAACAACTAGTTTTATCAGTTATGCCTCAAAACGAATTGTTCCACCACTGTACTGTCAGTATCTAGAACTCAGGGGCGAGCACTTGTTCTTGGTCAAATTTTTTAAACTCAGTATCCAACCATTTGATTCATGTCAGCTTTTTACATACATTCAGCAGGCTCCATTAAAGGTCAATGCTCGCAAGTGTTCAGTGAATACACATACGAATGAATCAGTTATGCTCACCTTTCCGAGTTCCAGAGCAATTTTTGAAAAGAGAGAGTTAACCTATTTATGCATAGGGTCTTAGATTTTCATCAAGTTTTGTGAGCTGGTTTCTTTTGGCAAGCAATGAAAGGAATGAGGTGTCATTTTTCCAGTAAAGAAAATTTTCCATACCTTTTTACACTGCTATGTATGTATGCATGTATTCCTAAGACCTCTACTGTTCTTCACATATGTAAAGTATGGGTTCGGGGATATTTTACAGTGTTAGGTACACACATCTAGAGGAAGTGAAGGACCTTGGGTACTTGTTTCTTAGTATGTCACACTAAATGGTGTAAACCTTTTGTTTCTTACATAAATCACATTGTGTGCCAGTAAGTAGATCATTAATAAAATATTGGTTTCTGAAAGCCAAACTAATCAGTTACTAGTCATGCGTGCCATGGTTTTCCAAACGCAGCTTGTTATGGAAATTTGTCGATAATTTGAAGGATCGGTACGGTCACGTCCAAGTTAAGGAACTGCAACAGTGATAGCATCAAGCCATGAAGAAGGAAATTCCACTGACGTCCAAATACTATCAAAAATATTTAAAAGGGTTTCTGTATCCTGAGAATCTTTAAGAGTTTTTTGAAGCTCATGAATAGAAAACATTTAATTATTATTCCCCGGCAGAGGACTTCGGAGTACATCCAGCAACTATGATGTTTAGTTCATCAGGAAGCATTATATGGGATCAAGAATGCGCATTAAATGCCCAAGTTTCAATTTGTTAATACATGTATCTGCATATAAAAGCCAGTTTCATTGTATTCCATTAAAGCTTTTAAACTGAAAGATTCAATTTAAGATTGAAGAGGTTGATCTGGAGGTGAATGGTTCAACCACTAAACAGTTTACTCAGCTTCATTCACGTCTACACTGCAAGCTGTTATCAATGGGAGGGAACCCGTCCCCAAAAAGGGACGATATGCAAAAAAGGGGTAACGTTTGACGTTGGCTACTGTACTTCACTCCTGAAACAATCTTGACTCTGGCTACTTTTAAGGACGTCATTGTATTTTCATCCTTACAGGACACACTAACCAGTAGTATATTGTATGTATATGTTATACAGTTATAGATTTACAGGACACAGTAACCAGTAGTACATTGTATGCATATGTTATACAGTTATAGATTTACAGGACACAGTAACCAGTAGTACATTGTATGCATATGTTATACAGTTATAGATTTACAGGACACAGTAACCAGTAGTACATTGTATGTATATGTTATACAGTTATAGATTTACAGGACACAGTAACCAGTAGTACATTGTATGCATATGTTATACAGTTATAGATTTACAGGACACAGTAACCAGTAGTACATTGTATGTATATGTTATACAGTTATAGATTTACAGGACACAGTAACCAGTAGTACATTGTATGTATATGTTATACAGTTATAGATTTACAGGACACAGTAACCAGGAGTACATTGTATGTATATGTTATACAGTTATAGATTTACAGGACACAGTAACCAGGAGTACATTGTATGTATATGTTATACAGTTATAGATTTACAGGACACAGTAACCAGGAGTACATTGTATGTATATGTTATACAGTTATAGATTTACAGGACACAGTAACCAGTAGTACATTGTATGTATATGTTATACAGTTATAGATTTACAGGACACAGTAACCAGTAGTACATTGTATGTATATGTTATACAGTTATAGATTTACAGGACACAGTAACCAGTAGTACATTGTATGTATATGTTATACAGTTATAGATTTACAGGACACAGTAACCAGAAGTACATTGTATGTGTATGTTATACAGTTATAGATTTACAGGACACAGTAACCAGTAGTACATTGTATGTATATGTTATACAGTTATAGATTTACAGGACACAGTAACCAGTAGTACATTGTATGTGTATGTTATACAGTTATAGATTTACAGGACACAGTAACCAGTAGTACATTGTATGTGTATGTTATACAGTTATAGATTTACAGGACACAGTAACCAGTAGTACATTGTATGTATATGTTATACAGTTATAGATTTACAGGACACAGTAACCAGTAGTACATTGTATGTATATGTTATACAGTTATAGATTTACAGGACACAGTAACCAGTAGTACATTGTATGTATATGTTATACAGTTATAGATTTACAGGACACAGTAACCAGTAGTACATTGTATGTATATGTTATACAGTTATAGATTTACAGGACACAGTAACCAGTAGTACATTGTATGTATATGTTATACAGTTATAGATTTACAGGACACAGTAACCAGTAGTACATTGTATGTATATGTTATACAGTTATAGATTTACAGGACACAGTAACCAGGAGTACATTGTATGTATATGTTATACAGTTATAGATTTACAGGACACAGTAACCAGGAGTACATTGTATGTATATGTTATACAGTTATAGATTTACAGGACACAGTAACCAGTAGTACATTGTATGTATATGTTATACAGTTATAGATTTACAGGACACAGTAACCAGGAGTACATTGTATGTATATGTTATACAGTTATAGATTTACAGGACACAGTAACCAGTAGTACATTGTATGTATATGTTATACAGTTATAGATTTACAGGACACAGTAACCAGTAGTACATTGTATGTATATGTTATACAGTTATAGATTTACAGGACACAGTAACCAGTAGTACATTGTATGTATATGTTGTACAGTTATAGATTTACAGGACACAGTAACCAGGAGTACATTGTATGTATATGTTATACAGTTATAGATTTACAGGACACAGTAACCAGGAGTACATTGTATGTATGCGATAGCTTGACGTCATAGTTCAGTATGACTTTTGGTAGGACCTGGGCTGGACTTTCACGTATACAGTTATGTATGTAATGTATTTTCATAGTGGGGTGTTTCAGTAGCCTAATGGTTAGATCACCGCTCGTCACACCAAACACAGGGGTTCGATTCCCCACATGGGTGCATATTTGTGTCACCAATGCACAAGAAATATAAATTACGTATGTTGATTAGATTTGTTGACTGATTTTAATGTGACACGGTTGCACTTGAACGTGGATGATGGCTGACAGACTGATCTATTTTGATGTAAGACCTCCTGGCCAAAATACCGCTTTGTTTGTTAAGGCAACAAATATATAGATATATATCAAATGCTAACTTTTACGTACATTGTCTAGACATTTAATAAGAAATATGAGTCTGTCAGTGGCATTGCATAGAAAGTTAATCAACAGTAAGTAGACGTTTAATCCTATTAACATATTCGCCTAATAAAGACAAGTGCTAATTGCCCTAATATTACTCGCAGGTGACTGGTTCCTTTGATAATGTAACGCCACACTCCTAAACAACTGAGTAACGTGACACAGGTATGTACATCAAGTATGGACCAGAACATCATGTGATGACCGTCAGTTAACGCAACAATAGGTCTCAACCAAATCATCTGATCTGACCAATTGATCCAATCAACTCCCAACTCCAAACAGGTTCGAGTGAGTGAGTATGTCTGGTTATATGTTCATTTCAAAGCTGAACCTTTGGGTCGCCTCGTGGTTAAAACGTTTAAGATTCACATTGGCAATGGTGCAGCCATTACATGACGAGAACATGATTGATATTGAAAGAGGTATATATATTATAAAAAGCTGTCGTCAAAGGACATTAAAACAACTAGAATATCACAGTTACAATAAAAACTAGTATGGAAAATTAAAACTAATTTGGGCAAACGTACATAACACACGAGCTATACATCACGAACAACTGACGGTAGATCACCATTTTAGGGAGCATGGGGACTTACATCACTTTTGCTACCTGCATGGACCCCAGCTGGATTTACGCTATCCCTTCAGTTGCTGGTGATGATAGAAAGACTAAGCCAGAATTTAAAAGAACTCCCCTGCCATGATAGTGCTGGAATATTGCTGAAAGCACAGTAAAATCATGCTCAATCAACCAATATCTCACTCACTACTTCCATGACTGTTAAAACCTCTTGCCATGACAATTTGTTTATAACGGAAGCAACCGCAGGGAAAGGATACCATTTCGACGCCATCTTATATTTTCAATACTTGAATGAGTGGGTGAGTTAATATTTAACGTCACATCGACAATATTTCAGCCATATCGTGACGGGAACATAACACAGAAATGGAATATATGTGTATTATAAAAACCTGTCGACAAAGGACAGTAAAATAATAAGAATATCTCAGAAAAGAATGCAAAACTAGTAATTAGACCTAAAACATGTTATCTATGGAGGACAATATACAATATAAAAGTGGACTATTGCTAACAACTGAAGGTAGATCACCATACTAGGGACAATATTTGACAGATTCGTAAACACATAAGAGTTATTTCCAGGGATTAGATATAATTGAAAGGACGGCAAATACTGTGTGCCATAAATGCTACGGTGTTACCCGTTTTCTAACGTTTCCATTTTTCTTTTGCACGTTCTCGGTTGGTGCAGTTACAAAATCAATAAAGTCACACACTGAAATCTCCCGAACATTCTTTTTAGAAGACCATTTCGACAAAAATGCCGATTGCTGCTGATTGCTGCTGATTATAAGGAGCCTCTTGGACTGGAATTCACAGTTGCAAAATATAGAAACGTGTGCGGGTGGTTTTGACATAGCTAATTTGAAATGGATTTGGACAAGATTGAAGGTCACTGGACGTCCAAGGGCCACAACCACGTAACACGTGTTGAATAACAAACCGAGTGAATGGCAGCAGAGGTGACCAGAGATCGTGTCTCGGTGTTATTTACGTAATAGATCAATGGGACTACATGCCAGTTCCTCATTATTACTATTCAGCTTTCGTTAAGTGACATGTCATATTCATCGAAACGTTACGAAATCATTCAGAGAAAGTGCCAGTGGGAGACTCGATGTTAAGACATGAGAGCATTGATGAACTCACGATATAGTGACTGCATCGGGGTTCACTGATGGCTGGATTTAGGTTTGTCAATACCAGTAAGTAACATTTAACATACACGCATCTTTTATTGCTAAAGAGGTTTATTGTTCCATAAGGATGCAGTTGTGCATGTTTGTGTGTGTATGTGTGTGTGTTGTGCGTGTGTGTGTCTCTGTGTGTCTATACATGTGTTCAACTGGGTATCCGTGCGGATGGTCGTGTGTACACATAGGTGTGTGTTTGCGTGTGTTTATGGTCATATGTGCGTGCGTGAATAGGTGTGTGTTTATGCATGAGTGTCTGTAACTGTGTGGATATGCATAGATGTGTATCAGGCCACCCTAAGTAATGGAAGGAATTACGGCAAATTTGAAGGAATTGCATCTCAAATGTAAACAAAGGCATCCCACTCGCAAAACAATTGCAACGATATCGGAAGTTTAGCGGTAATAACAGAAACACAACGCCTCTATCGGAAACAATGTCGGTAATACTTGAAACAAGATCAGCCACCTTCGGAGATTTCTCGGCTCAGTTCCGTGATTTGTCGGTCGCGTTTTGAAACTCACACATCAAAACATGGCGTCGCTGGAAGAAGCACCCTTCTCGGTGAGTTTTGTTTTTAGTTTCTACTGTTTTCATTTTCATAATTCATTCAACAAGGGTGGTCATTTTTGTATGGGTTTTTGCAGGGCTGTTAGTTTGCATGTATTTGTGCATGCATTGGTGTGTGTTTATGCACGAATGTTTGTACATGAGTATGTGCACACGTAGATGTGTGAGTCTGTGTGTGCGTGTCTTTGTGTATGGGCTTTTGCAGGGGTGTTTGTACGCATGTGTGTACGCATGCATGGGTGTGTTTATGCGTGTGTATGTATGACTTTGTTTCAGAGGAATCATTCATTTCAATCTTTGCCTATACGAGAGAGAGGCGCACAAGCTCGTTTAATCTTAATTGTACCTTTGACATTAGTCAAGAACAGCGGTGGATTCACAAATACATAGTTTGAAGAACACTCAAATGCAAACAACACGCACACTGTTATAAGCTTGTTTTATATGGGTTGAGATATAAAATGAATAAGATAATGAGTTAGGTCCGATCCCCTGATAGTTAATCAATTATGGCCATGGAATGACTGTGGGGAAACCCTCCAAATCTGATGTGATATTGACATGAGAGAAAAGAGCAATTACCCAGATTTGTATGATACGTGAATAAAAAATGTATAAAATCGAAGTATTTGAGGAAAACGTGTGTTTGGAGATTGCTCCAGTAAATTACCAGCACATCGAACACGCCTGCAATGTGAGATACTGTATCTGACCACGCATAAAGCTAGCGATTATAAGGTCATCGATCTATGCCTTAAGCACGTCATTCAAATACCACGACTGAGAGTCGGAGTTCACCGGTGGTAGACATTCCTTGTAGTGTTCATCAAATTTAACTGCAGTGGTCAGTCATCCACGATTGAGTACTATGTCGTTCATCGTCGTATTTCACAGGTGCTCACCCATTGAATCTATATGAAAACAGTATTTTAATTTTACGAAGACCATGAAATCTCGATGTTCTGTTTACAGTGAATGTGGCTCACACCTCATGAGAGGCATGAACGGATAAGAGCGTATACACACGTTTGATAGTGAACAAAAACAGGAGAAAGCTTAATGGTGATGTTGGTGATATTTGGTGATATTTAATAGTGACGTTTGTGATATTTGATGTTGACGTTTGTGATATCTGACAATGATGTTTGTGCAAAAACCTTGGAGTCAACTTTGTGCGTAGACTCTTTCAGTGTTGTCACAACCCCTAGTGTACAGTACACAACCCTGCGCACTTAAAAGAACCCACGAATCCGTTGGTATATGACCAGATGGTGGCCTCATTAATACGTGCATACACCTAGTTGAGGGTACAGCAACGTGATGTAAACTTGGACAAAGTACTGTGACTCCGTGTTCCAGTCCACCCAGCTGTGAATTGGGTACCTCGTTAGGATGAGAGAGACACGATAAACTCGGTGCGCCTAGAGGCAGGGAGTTGAGATTGAAATACGATGTGCGGTTGAGATTGACATCCGGTGATGAAGGGGAAAATACCAGCGCCTTGAGCATGCACTAGTGCGTGGATATGTGCGCTATATAAATATGCTATGCTATGCTATGTTATTTGATGATGATGTTTGTTATATTTAATACTGACATTTGACAGTGATGTTTGTGATATTTGACAGTGATATTTGATGGCGATGTGTGTGATATTTGATGATGTTTCTGATGTCTAATTGTAGTTAACGTATACACCAGTGTGTGGTGTTGAATACAAACGGGAGAATGATCATTTTTTGACAATGTTTGTGATACCTCTAACATATTTTTGTCATGTGTTCCCCTCTATCAATGCATACCTTACAATATGTAACCTTGGATCATATGCACAGTATATGATATGAATATCATATGCTTGCATTATAATTTATGCATGCTACGCTTCTGTTTATAGTGTATCCCAGTGAGTCAAACATTTATTACCCGTACAGGTCCGGGTAAGGATTGGTCTTTAGCTTTCATGCTTGTAGGAAAAGGCTAAAGGGATCGGACTGTCAGGCTGCTTGACTTGGTTGATACATGTCATCGGTTCCAACTGCACAGTGTTACGAGTGTGTATTTTCTGTATATTTTGTCATTAATTAAGTTATAATTATTATTGGGTTACAACGTTTAGTGTTTTGAATAATTATGATGGGTCACATTTCGTATAATAGATGGCCAGCATTTTTATGATTTTGGTACCAGGCTGTCCGGAAATTATCAGCCCTTGGTTTTCTATTGGTACTTCCGGAAGGCTGCTAGAGATTTCTACAATGTTGGCGATGGTCGTATGTGCCCGAGCTTTCGGGAAATGACTGAGTATATATGCATAATGCTAGTTGCCGAGTTGGAGGGGGGACACACACATTCATATTCACTGGAGTATCATCATCAATCGCAACCAACGTTTGATCTGCATTACCTGCTGTCAGACCGATCGCTGAGTTACATTCTGCATGACTGTTTATCTCTCGCACTAAGACTTTGGTGAGCTTGCTATATTATATTTTGTGACCCATTGCCTTACATTGTGTATCACTTGTATTTTATTTGTATTTTATGAAAACGGTATTGTGGAATTGACTTGTGACTCTGTATACCTTGATCTCGTTGCAAAATAATACAATATCTAAATGTTTTAGGTTTGTCTTTGTTCTGTTTTGCTGGTTCACAGGGGGTTTCTTACATCGTTTGTCACGGCAAATTCCTATCCGTAACATCTGGTCGATGCTCTTGCTGGAATACTACGGTGTCAAAACAAAAAGCGTACAAACCAACCGATCATACATCTTCCAAGTGTCATATTTTCCCGTGCATTTTACGTATATATACGGTATGTTAACCTAGTCACATTTATATCATTTGTTCCTGTGTTTCATACGTTTCCGTGATTTTTCAGGTAAACAAGTGACATGTCTACGCACTTGTTTGCAGTGGTACCACTGGTGGGACAAGATACGCTCCCAGTCAGCTGAGTTTGATACCCATAAGATGTTGTCATCCTTCAGCTGAGTCTTCTGTTGTGGAAAGGATTTTGTAGGTCTATTTACAGGTTTAAAATGCCACCGTTTGATAACATGGCTAGGACTGCGACACATAACCTTTCTCACATATCATAAACATCAATCAAGCTTCGAAATGAAGTTATATTAAAGGAAACTTTCTTCGTGCCGTGCTCATTGCGAGGGATCATGAAATGCAACTTGTAAACCATGATTCGTGGGCAGGCAATCCTATGAGCAGTTGGCAGCATCTGTTCTGAGACGCATTTCTTTTTTTCAGCTAGGGAAACTGTGTTTAATTATTGTAAATCGCTGAACATAATTTAATCTGATACCAGCTGAATGTACATTTCTAAACACGTTACAATCAGGACTACGAGTATATTTGAATTCTGTAAGGAATAAATAGGGAGAATGAAACTGCCACAAGCACCCGTTGGTTAAACCGAAAAAGTATCGCGATCTTTTGGTTTATGTGGAAGATAGAGAATGAAGGTTCCTTTGAAGCAGGTCGTAGAATTTTACCAGTTCAGTAAAACCCACTAGCACATTAATGTTACTGATAGAACTGTAACTAGGGTCGGTCTGGGAATCAAACCCAGATCCAATATACACAGAAGACTGCTCTAGCGGAGGTACAAAGGCCTTGTTAGGTTGGTTGGGTAGTAGTTATAGCGTTATATAATATCAAAATAAATAAATTAAAAAAGCCACTCGCTCACGAGAAAGCTAGCTTCTCCACAAATTCTTTTGCTCATAGATCAAAATGCTGAAGACGAATGGATAGGATATTTAACACTTGTGTTTATTACAGAAATATGTTAATGAGATTGAACTTCGACTTACTTACAAAGTCATTTAACTCTCATATTTCCTTTAATATGTCTAGACCAGGTCGCAGTTAGCATTAGATATATACTAATTTAAGATGTTGTTGCCTTCACAAACAAAACGGTATTTATTTTGACCTGGAGGTCAAATAGAAATAGAAACACATTGAAATAGACTCAGGTTCAACAGTATCAAAAGATAAAATCAGTTAGCAAATCGAATCACCTTACATTGCTTTATGTCGTTTTGGTGATCTTTAGGAGACAAGCTATTTTTCTGACTCTAAGCAGTTAATACGATAAAAGAAGTAACTACTGACCTTATGAAAAGCGAGATTTAAGGATGTCAACTATTTATGGTGTATAATACCACGTCTCGGAGTGTATGCTTGATCCTGATGAACAACAAAGGCTAATATCCTTAAATCTCGCTTGTCGTATGTATTCCATTCCTTAAGATATTTGGTTCTGACGGTATGTATATAACATGTGATTATTAGCAAGTAATCTGATCACAAACGAATGCATGTACCCGGAATTTGTTAGGAAAACCGACCCTTTTGTGGAGTGAGTGAGTTAACAGTTATCGTCACACAGGCAATATTGCAGCCATATCGTGACGAGAACAAATCATAATTCCTTTGTGTATCATGAAAATTAGAAACTATTACCCTGTTGACGAAGAACACTAAAATCACTGGTATGTCATAGATATCATTTTAAGACTAGTAATCTAGTAATTAAATCTGAAACAGTTTAACTATAGTGGACAATACGGTATAAAATGAGGTATAAATGATATAAGCATAACCTGTAGAAGGGAACAACGTTGTTATAGCTTCACACAAAAGTTTATTTGTATACATGTTCATGGACAGGTAGACGGAGTACAGATATTTTGGTAGATGTCAGAAATATCGGAAGAGATCACGATTGTGAGACTTTCACAATACTTTCACAATACATTCCAAATATGCATTTACTGACTATTATGTTTAAATGTCATAAATCTGATCACATTTTCCTGCAAGCATCTCAAATTATAATCCATATGCATTTGAAGCCTAAAACCTAAATGACCATTATACTTTTACCCTTTCAAGTGCGTCCGAGTTTACTGTTTCTTTCGTAGAAAAAAGATATTGCAAAAAATGGTGTTTTGAGATGTAAGAAATTGGAAACTGACCTTCAAGATGTTCTGGAGGTGTAACGGAACTGAGATTTCAGTGTTTTGCTTTTATGTAATGGCCAACTGACTTTCAGACCTGTCATTGTGACATGCCACCATTACTCACAAAGCACAATGGGAGGATGGCAGCGCACTACGTGCATGGCGAGTGGGAAGCAACATTACGATGTTATCGATGTTTTACGGATACTGGAGCACGTAATAGCTGACAACAGGAGATGTACAACCTACCTGCGTAGGCGACAGACATGTTCTTGACTTGAATATGTGGAATACGGCCATGGCTCTTATAGAATGCCGGTTACGGATATGCTGTTGAATAAATTCCTCTGGTCGGAGCAGATTACTGCAACAGACTGACAATCGAATCCTATAATTGTACATATGTATTTTCAGCTTACATATATTACATGTATCACTTGAGATGCAAATCTGGTTATATACCTAACAAAGGTGTAGTGAGTAAGTGAGTGAGTGAGGTTAGTTTTACGCCGCACTAAGCAATATTTCAGCCATATGGAAAATTTGGTCTGTAAATAATCGAGTCTGGACCAGACAATCAAATGACCGATCCCGTTAGTCGCTTTTTACGGCAAGCATAGTCGCCTTTTTATGGAAAAGCGTGGGTTGCTCAAGGCCTACCCTACCACAGGACCTTCATGGGTATCAAAGGTTTACACTCACTTAAAGCACTCACTCACTAATATGTTATGTACGCATGTATGGTTACATCGAAGATGATTTTGTCCACTGACTTGGGTTAACCAACTGCAAACCCTATGCAGATGAACTGTACGGGGATCATGCATCAAATAGCTGAAAAGCTTTTACAAATATCGTGCATGTGGACAGTTGCGTTTTGGTGTAGGTTTTGTTAAAACTTCGCCCATTTTCACGGAGTGTCATTATTTGTTGAACTCGTGACAAGAAGCTTTACAACGTTACCAATTTGTTTTACAATACACCAGTTCATGTGTAAACAGTACTTGCAAAATCAGAACCATTTACCGAAGTGAGTACTACTAGCTACACTTACATTCGTGTGTTCACTTTCCAAAGAATCCACCGTTCATGAATACTTCTTCAAAACATTGTTCTCAGATTACCAACAAGGTATTAACAAAGAAACAATAATCATTCCGTTTAGATAAAACATTCTGCGCATCTGAAACATGATGATTCGGAAAGCGATAATCTCAACTCAGCACATCGTTTTTTATCTTACATATACCGAATATAAATAAAATATACCGAAATAAAACTGATGCAATTCAGGTCAGGAAACCATCAAGACATATCTTCGGATGTGTGCAACATCTAAATGCACACTGGCATTCGTAAACATCTTGGACACTTTCCACAAGCAAATGAGGACATTTGTACAGACATCTGTCCGTTATTACCCAAAGGTCCTGCCCAAACCAAGTGAAATGTAACACCAGGAATATATGTGTAATATACTTGTATTATTATATGCACCATAACGTTGTGTGATTTTACGCTCACGCGCTCTTGATAAGGAGTCACTTAGTTGCTCTTTTACACCGCACTCAACCGCAACTCAGTTGAATGAGGCGGTCGGTAAATGGTGACATTTGTGTCTGTGGACACACCATCACTCAAGACACTGGGCAAATCCCATTAAGTCGCCTGTAACGACAAGCATATGATTCTGGAGACCTACGTTCAAGAAACACGACAACAGGACACACATGTTTTCTTAGAATATGTTCACTTTGTCTAACACAGGCTGACTTGAAGAACACCTGATTAAATGGTGTTCAGTTTCATACGATATATAAAATACCACATCAGACTGACATGTACAAGATCCAAGTATATATAAATTCTATACCACAGGGACATGAAAGAACCTCGTCATTGCACTCCAGTGATGTAACGACACAGGCTATGGCTGTCTTAAAAGCAATTTACACGGTACTAATAAAGTTTAACCTGTGTTACATAAGAAAACTTACTGAAAGAAAGACTATACTGACACTGTTAAGTTATTTAGGGCATCGTTCTTTGATTCTAAGTTACATTAGTGATGTTAATAGTGCCGACCTTATATTGATGAACAAACTATATTGCTACGAGAGTGTATTTTCCGCGATTTGAGTTGTTATCAATTATTTTTGCTGTAGTTGTAATTGGGTCACAATCTTAAAGGTTTTAGTGTCAGTTATTATGGGTCACATTTCCTACAGAAAATTATTTAAGGCAGTACCTCCCTTTCAAAAACATACACACGAGACCAAGAGTGTTCTAGAGCTCTAAAACGTTGGTGGCGATGGTCGTAAGTGCTCGAAAGTTCTTGACCACGGACACGGACACGAACATGAACACGTTCATTGGAGTATACATCATCAATACCCGTCAACGTAACTGCTGCCTGACCGCTCGTTCTGTTACATTCTGCGTAGCTGTTTCTCACTATCATATCAAGACTTTGGTGAGTTTGCTACATATGTTGTGACCCACTGCCTTAGATTTTGTCTCTTTTGTATTGTATTTGAAATCAGTATTGTGAAATTCACTTTTGACTTTGTATAACTTGCTCTCCTTGCTTAATAAACAATATTTGAATGATTTGGACTTATGTTTTAGTCTTTGTTCTGTTTTGCTGATTCACAGGGGATTTCTTACACCTTTTGTCACGACAAACTTAACACAATAATGTAACCGTAACATAAGCGATATATATTACTGGGTCACAATGTTAAGAGTTTTGCGTGATAGTTATTATGGGTCACATTTTGTATCGCGATAATAGTGTTTTAGCGGCACGCCTTTAAGGTAGCGCTTTAGAGTTGCCTCCCTTTGGTGTGTGTTTTGACTGTTGGTAAACACGCGGCCGATTGCGAATCTTCCATACTTCGCTGGAATGCTCATGGGACTGTGTCTATATAAGGCTTCTTGTTATGTTGACGGGACACACACACTGACTTACACTTGCAGTTACATTGGAGTTCTGTCATCATTCGACTTATCAATATCTGACTGCCTCCTCGCCAAAGCTGACCTACATTCAAGAAGCTCTCTGTGAAAGATTTAGTAGAACTGTTTTCCACTGAAAACTTTGGCGAGTTGATATTATATTTGTGACCCATTCCTTTAGAATTGACTCAGTTGCATTGTACTAGAAAGCTGTATTGTTAATCATTGTATCTTGCTCTTTGTTCAATACATAATATTAACTATTTTAGACGTGTCAGTGTTATATTTTGCTGGTTCTGAGGGGATTTCTTATTCCTTTTGTCGCAGCAAATTATACTGAGTCAAAAAAGAAATCTGAGGGTAAACCTGGATTCATCGCTAAAGACGACTCGATTCCAGTCTCTCTGGGTCCATTGGAGGTAACGCTTTGCCCACAGCAAACGTTGACGTTGACGAAACGGCGTCAATATTGGCCCACGATATGGACGTCGAGAATGGAGACTGGCAGCCCGCAACTAATTTCGAATGGTCTGTGAGGACAGTTGACTTCTAAACATCTCAGCCCTAGTTCGTGTAGCCGGCAGAAATCTGTCACGTAGTTGACTTAGGACGATTTGACGTCTGCTCGTGACGTCACACGTGGAAGACCCGACCTTGGGCGATCAGAAGTGACGCCAGTTTGCTGTATGCGACCTCGCAAGTAATACACAGTACGTCAGCTGCATCCCGTTGCTCTTGTGACGTCAATAACTGATCTTCCTGCTTGCAACATGCCAACGACATGTTGACGTTGCACACTTGACAATCGTGGCATTTAAAGTACCGTTAGAACTGTGATTTAAAAGTGTTTTTTCAAGTCCTGAGGTCAATGCAAACACATGCAAATGAAGTAAACTTCAATGCGAAGATCACGTGATCGACTGCACGTGCAAAACCTGATTTGACAGTAACGTCATTTGCACGACGAATGAATGGGTTTGAGCGGGTTTTGCTAACCTTATTTCAGAGTCGAAAGATTGGGATCCCATTTCGTATACATAGATGTATCATCAGAGAAAAAAATATTCATTATTTTTAAAAATTGCATTTTGTGACGTTTCTTTTTTTATTAACCGTAACAATACACAAAAAATCGGTAAAGACTAATGCGTATCATTTGACTCGACACCGGGCACGCACATGCACACGCACACGCACACGCACACGCACACGCACACGCACACAAACATGTGCGCGTGCAAACACACACTTACACAAGCAGACACACTTTTCACTCCTATATACCACGGTGTGGCGTGGCGATGCAGTGCGGTGCCGCGTAAGTCTACGATATGTTTTGTGCTGCATTCATATCACTTTCACAGTAATTTTGCCCTAAACAATATATAGAATCTCTTTCGTGAATAGTCCAGACTTGGTATTCTTGTGTACCGACTTTTAATGTCGATGCGACGCCTCTTATGCAAGATTTAATTCTCTGAAAAATGTTGTACTTGTATTCTTTTTGCTACAAAAATGACACTCCCTGTTCATGAAATCAATGGATTCTCTTCTAGTCGTGCACTTATTACCCTTCTTTTAACTTTGAAGATGTTTTGTTTCATTTGTAAGTCACTGGATATATTCATTTAGCTTGTCCATGTATGACACTGAGAACTGTATAGACTTTGTATACCGGAACACCACAAACAGGCCAATAATGGTTGCTATATCTGACAGTGCACCGTCGATTAATGCAAACTCGATCACAGCCCCTAGGATGTTCTAATCAGATTCTATCGAGATAAAATCAAAGAGAACGGGGACCATGAATTTCCCAGTGCATGTTGTGAAAGGACGTTTTTTTTTGCTGTTACAGACTAGATAGTGCAAAGTGTTTTATTGGGTATTCTCAGTAATCTCTGCAGTGTTGCACCCCTAAAACCTCTCCCCAGAGATGCCGATGAAGTGTACTCGTTTTGAATTTTCTAACTTCACATCATTAGTTTATCCACATTTTTTCAAACACTGTTTTCGATGCAGTTCCCATTTATGAATTGTACCACACGTACCACACGTTCCCGAACTGTTTCAGGTGAACAATTGACTAGACTTTGCAAGTGTTAATGACGATTGCTACCCGTGGAGCAGGATACGCTAATCTTTTTTTTTGCGAACACCCCTTATCATCGGTATTTCACAGTGATTCATAAGCAAATGCTTTGTCATCGTATCGCACGTTGACAGTCACTGTATTTGTCTGGTCCACATACCATCGTACAAGTGTAATATTACTGAAACAAATATATACTCATGATACATACTCATATACATACTCATATACTCATATATATACTCATGATATATACTCATATACATACTCATATACTCATATATATACTCATGATATATACAAACTCGTACAATCGACTCTCCTTTTGGCAGAGCTTTCATCTGGGTGTGGAAAGGATTTGGTCGCTTCTACTTTTGAAAATGTGGAATTACTGTCATTGTCTTACAATGTTTCTTAGAGCTGACAGCTTGGAAACAAATAAAACTGGGTATGACTCCCGAGAATTTGAAGTATCCCCTGAACGGAAAATTGATGACATGATAGCTCATGCATTGATTTTGAGGAATACATAATGGAAACTTATTTAAGAACATATTTGACTTACATCTGTTATGTAAATCAGGCTTTCTCATCAGACTGTAATTGTGGGTTTCACGTAACAGTATAAGCCTTTTAGGTTCTTGGGTATCGGCTCTCATTCCATATTTAATTACGAACCGAAAAACATTACAGAAAAATCTTCATTTTATAACAGAGTGGGGTTAGTTTCACCATTACAACTGACTGGCCATACTTGATAAAAATGCCACTGATCCCATGATGAAACTCGGCGACTTAGGTCAACCAGCAGAAAGCCACATGTTAATCTCTGTCACCATTAATGCTTACTCTTTTGCACGCTGGGGATTAAGGTACTGATTATTTCAAAGTCTAATGAGACGAAACAGTCAAAGGGATTATAGATGATGGCATTTCAGATACATGTAGTGTTCAAGCAGCTTTGAACAGAAATTCAGATATTATTAATTAATCTAATGATACGGAATGGTAAACAATTATGTTACAGAATACAGACAGCTTTTGTCACATACATTCTTCCGGGCGAATGGCGATTGGTTGGAAAATAAAAGTTCGTAGAGGCGCAGTTTGGCAAGAAAGATTTTATAGCTGATGGTAATTTAGACATTAGTAATATTGAAGAAGCTTTGAACTGACTTTTAGTTATATCAGTGCCAGTCAGTTTAATGTAGAGTGGCTACCCCAGGCACAGATGCTTTGCATAACCAAGAGGTGCAAAAGATAGTAATCAAGACGAGCGAATCTTATCCCATCCTTGAGTCTTGTAGGAATGGAGGAAATGGACAAATGGGAGGCTTTATTGTGAAAACAAATGGACGCTTCTCGTGCAGTAGGTGCGTGAATCTCTGAAAATCAAGGGCTTGCCTATTGTGTAATTAATTATTGTGTAATTACTTTTATTGTAATCAGGTCACAGATATTAGATGTGTGAATCATGTTATCCATGTGTATCCTGTGTAATCAATGGGCGCCTCTATTACATTAGCTTTGGGATCATGGCGTTTTCTGTTGTGTAATCAATAGATGTCTCTTTTGCATTAGCTGTGTGAATCATGGAGTGATCTGTTGTGTAACCATTGGGCGTATCTACTGTATTAGCTGTGTGAATCATGGAGTGATCTGTTGTGTGACCATTGGGCGTATCTACTGTATTAGCTGTGTGAATCATGGAGTGATCTGTTGTGTAACCATTGGGCGTATCTACTGTATTAGCTGTGTGAATCATGGAGTGATCTGTTGTGTAACCATTGGGCGTATCTACTGTATTAGCTGTGTGAATCATGGAGTGATCTGTTGTGTAACCATTGGGCGTATCTACTGTATTAGCTGTGTGAATCATGGAGTGATCTGTTGTGTAACCATTGGGCGTATCTACTGTATTAGCTGTGTGAATCATGGAGTGATCTGTTGTGTAACCATTGGGCGTATCTACTGTATTAGCTGTGTGAATCATGGAGTGATCTGTTGTGTAACCATTGGGCGTATCTACTGTATTAGCTGTGTGAATCATGGAGTGATCTGTTGTGTAACCATTGGGCGTATCTACTGTATTAGCTGTGTGAATCATGGAGTGATCTGTTGTGTAACCATTGGGCGTATCTACTGTATTAGCTGTGTGAATCATGGAGTGATCTGTTGTGTAACCATTGGGCGTATCTACTGTATTAGCTGTGTGAATCGCGTTATCCACTGTGTAATTAATGGGCGCCTCTATTGTTTATCTATTAGCTTTGGAGTCGTGGCGTTATCTATTGTGTAATCATTGTGTGTCTCCATTGCGTTAGCTGTGTGAATCATGTTGTTATCTATTGTGTAATCATTGTGTGTCTCTATTGCGTTAGCTGTGTGAGTCATGTTGTTATCTATTGTGTAATCATTGTGTGTCTCTATTGCGTTAGCTGTGTGAATCATGTTGATATCTATTGTGTAATCATTGTGTGTCTCTGTTGCGTTATAGTGGAGTTTCCATATTGTGTAATCAATGGGTGTCTCTATTGCGTTAGCTGTGTGAATAGTGGGGTTTGTATAGTGTGTAATCAATGGGTGTTTCTGCTGCATTAGCTGTTGTGAATCATGGAGTGATCTGTTGTGCAATCAATGACTAAGTGTTATCTATTCATATTGTTATCTATTGTGTAATTAATACACATCTTGATGTTGTTAATGGGACATCATTTCTATCAAGTACATAAAAATAATAATAATGTATCAATGGAGACACACCTTGCTTGCAACTAATGATTGAGCCAAAGCTTTTAGACAGATTGCGATAACGCTGCCAATAGGTGACTCCCATGTTTATCCTCCATTGTATATTGCCAATTCTATCACAAAAAGCAATTAAAAACGTAACAAGTTTCGTCATAATGATTTCCAAATTCGTTGATGACAACTGAGATATAACTGTTATTCTACAAGATGTTTCTAGATGAACATATCCTGCAATTCCAAAGACAAATAGGTTACGCTAAGATAGAGTTTCCATGTCACATGTTGATTCGATTAAGGAGGCATCAGATGAAACATCGTTTGATCAAGTGGCTACAGCATCAAAGAAAAACGATCAGATGTGGAAGATGTATCTACAACTGAATTCCAAAGCGTTTCTTTCTTCGTCTCTAACGAGTTCACTTAAAGACGTCAAAGGATGATTATTGAGTTGTCAACAGAATAGTCAGAAAATATAACCTTCATATTATCTGGCAAGTGATCACGGCTTTCCCACCTCTCGCACTCAGCAGTCAATCACTCTGCTTAAAACATGCTTCCTCAAATTCACACTGCTCGTCGTTAGAAAATGACAATTTAGTTGAGAGAACATTATTGCTCGATATTCCTTTCAAGATCCGTGTTAACACTGTCGAAATCAGTTTAGAGTGATGGAATTACTTTTGATTGGTACCATGTTATTGAGATATTGAAAATTCGTTTCCCCCGTGCCATTCCCTTCATGGCCGTGGATACAGAGAATCTGTAAGGTCAAGCCGACATACAAAAGGCAATCGGTACCGTCAGATGATATAGTTTTTTCGCGTCTCTGAAAGACATGTCATGTACAAGAGACCACAACAGCGAATTAGTTCCCAATGTCCAGTCTAAACAAGAGATGCAGTATTGTCATATCTGATAATTCAATTCACACGCATTCCCTGCTGAACGTTTGAATTCAGATATACAATTAGAAAATCGTTTTAGAAACTACAAATTATCCTGTTCATGAAAACACAAATTTTGTTCGAGGGATATCTTATGGAAGTATTTTGACGTGTATTTGCATTTTAATTGCTGTCTTCTCCCATCATGAGTCCGTCTCTTTGTGAACAATCGCTTCAGACTGCAGATTTAGATGAAAACATAATCCGTGAGAGAGAACGTAACCTGGTCTTTGGAACTTGCAAAAAGGTTTACAATAGAGATCCAGAAGTAAAAAAATATTCTTAGTGTTTCCATCTCGACACTCTGCTCTGTTCCCTCAATACGCGGTCTTCTTTCCAAAGATTTACAGATATCGTTATAATCTCGATATAAATAATGTTCATATACTACAAACATTATAATGGGAATACCCTAAAATTTCATAGTCATGTATGAACATAATTGTGGTGAGGCCATTTATACAATTAGGCACGCTTAACTTTTAGTGTGCTTAATTGACACTTTAAACGACATGTTAGATAAAACAAGATCAACCAGAAAAAATAGTCAGTCACATTCACCTATCGTTAGTGCAGATAGCCACGACATGTTAGATAAAACAAGAGCAACCAGAAAAAATAGTCAGTCACATTCACCTATGGTTAGTGCAGATAGCCACGACATGTTAGATAAAACAAGAGCAACCAGAAAAAATAGTCAGTCACATTCACCTATGGTTAGTGCAGATAGCCACGACATGTTAGATAAAACAAGAGCAACCAGAAAAATAGTCAGTCACATTCACCTATGGTTAGTGCAGATAGCCATTCTGAAACACCAAGTGGTGTCTCTCCTATGTGACTACCACTGGCATGTTGGACACTTGAATAATTGGGTCCTGCGAAAGTTTTGTTTACGAAAGACAAAAATTCATTAACCTCAACTGATGATGACAGAAAGAGAACGTTTGAATGAACATCGCGTTTGGTAATATTTTGACCTAATACAGAACAGATTTTCAGCTTGTAAATGGCGACTAACTGGATCGGGTGGCCAGGGTCGCTGACTTGGTCATCGTATCCTACTTACGGAGATCGATACTCATGATGGTGGTCACTGGATTCTCTGGTCCAGACTCGTTTATTTACAGACCAACGCCATATAGCTAGAATATTGCTGAGAGCAGCATAAAACTACACGTACTCAGTGGTAACACTACAGCAATATAACGGTGACCAAGGAGCTTAGCACAATGTTTTTGGGTGAGTGATTGATGACACTAAGCGCTGACGTGGGTATTCTGTTACCTACTTCTTTAATAGTACGATAACATGTTATTAAACCAGGTCTGGAGAGTCCGTGTGTCAAGATGGCTTTTATGACCAGCACATTTTTACGTTTCAGAAGTTTCCTGCTGCAAGTGTGTGTTGTAAGTCTCTATTTTGATCGATATACAATACCGGACTCCAGACACTCATTGGGTTCATTAATATGGATTTGTGTCTTAAAGGTCATTTTCGTCCAAAAGGTGCTAGACCAGCACTGGCAGGAATTCATGTGTGGGATAGTTTCATTGACGTGATCACCTCATGGCATATCAAATGCTGTCAGCTCTAATGCTTTCTTAACCGAGTTCACTGTTTCACTTCAATCTGGCATTCAAGTAAACTTACTAAACCTAGAAAGGATTCCCTTTTCAAAGAACCAATATTCATAAGCAAATTCGAACAGGTCTGTTTTGTCTGGGAACTGATGCGTAGTAGTGAGGTAAAATGGGGTATACGCGATCACATCATAATGACTGTACATGCGATAGGGAGTGTTGGTGCTTTTTTGTTTCTCGACCATTTACTAATCCGGACTTATACTGGTTTTAGAGTGTTAGTTCACTGAGTTTAACACCGATAGCCCCATCGATCAGACACAGTTTCTTACCGGAGCTGTCACATCTTACCCACTCAGTGCTGAGCTTTTTGCAAAGTGTATCGATCTTCATATAACTTCCGTTTATTTAATGCCTGAAAGAAATATCCAGATTTCAACCCAGAAGGACCATAGATCTACCCCGTCCTATGAGGCGTGCACTGAACCACTGCACTAAAAGTGACATTGGCGACTGACATATCCGTGACAGAAATGTCTAATGACACTTATGCAGAATTTGTGGAATGCAGGCACGAAATTCTGTATCTACAAGAATACTGCTCATCACAGATGGACAGTTGTCAGTTGATTGATAATTGTGAAAGTAAAATAATTACGATCAGATCGTATGTTCGTTTTTGACACCGTTTGGGTTGTTGGTAGAAGGAGAATGCTTGACTGTACCTCAGAACCTGTTAAAGAATGATGATCAGATTTGTTTGTCTGTGCAAGTCGCAACTGGGCCGACTGACGACGGGCGGTCAATAATATTTCTGTCCAGTGACTCACAATCGACCCTGACGCCGAGCATGATGCAACAGATAGCCGCCTGCATAGGGTATTGGAAACCTAGTACATCAAATAGACACGAAAATAGAACCTATGACAAAGTGAATTTCGTTTGATATTGTTCACTTATAAAGGCAGATGTGATCAAAGCTCACTCAAGTGCTGTTCAGTTTCTGATGGCATGTGTAGCACCACATGGGACTGACATCTGCAGACGTCAAACATGTATTAGTTCCACAACATAGGGACTTGGAAGAACCATGTCATTGCGCTCCAGTGATGAAAAAGATAGAGGTGTAAATGCTAAAATGGTTCACCGTCAATTATAAATAAGGTTTCATCCATTATCTCCTCAGAATAGAATGGATGCAGGGACGATGACAATACCAGTCTTTTTCCAGTTTATGATGATATTTTATTGCTTGAAGTTTCCCACGTGTAAACTTCGAGTCTAAATGTTACAGGGTAAAACTTGTAATGTCCACAACTTTGTACCGTATTTGTTTGCAGTTTTGGTGCATCTTGATCTTTATCACATGCAAATGTTGCACAGGCAGGTCACAACAACTGCATCTGCCAGGAGCCCATTGCAAACCATGTTTGGTAACTTTAACATGTTGTTGTAATCAGGAGATTTGTTGACTGAATCTTAATAAGTATTTTTGATATTTGACAGGTGGCGTAAGTACATCTAGGTTCGATTCTGTTTTGATGTTTGGGAATTGATACTTCACGTCGCGAGTGAAAAATCAAACGGAATAATTTGAGATATACGATGCAGAAACAAATAAGGGCAACTGAAATTGCTGACACAAGCAGGATGTTTTCCTTGCCATGGAAACTAATCCAAGGTGTGTCCTTATCTTATCAAAGTCTAATGTCAAGTTGACTTGCAGACGGTGCAGCATCCTGTTTAACTGAAAGGGAAAACGTTCAGTCTGGGTGAGATGAACAGTTTGACAGAACACCGGACAGAGAGTGTCACCAGGAGACGAGTGATATTTAGATAAGTTTCTTCAGACACTTTTACATAGTGTCATCATAAGGCGACAGATATGACGACAAGTTTCTACAGAAACTGAATAAAGTAGCTATGTACATTCAATGATGTGATGAGTTCGTGTTACCTGGGTTTGACACACTAGAATGTGTTTGACAATCCTTGTTGACATATATCGCTGTCGCAAGGTAAGACTTATATACAATTGTTTAGCATCAGATGCATTTATCAATTTTTAAAACTTGGTAAAGACAATTGTCCGTTATATCTACAATGGATAGATGCATTTTTTGATAAAATAACTTTGGAATCCATTACTTGTGTTTGAAATATGCTTCAGGAAGTTTGGTACTATGTAAAGGGAAGCCGCGGTTTGCTGTTTCCCTCCAAAGGCTGGTAGACTCTGTTCTGTGTTTGTAATGGGATAGTCATACAAAATATCACAAAGGACTGTTGATTGTACGTTGTGTAGTGCATCATGACCACGTGCTTCTTCATCAGTTTAAATAGATAGTGGTAAGGTGGCAAAGTCGTACATAAAACTTTCAATATAATAACGTTTTTAAAAAATGAAACGAATTTATTTCTGTACAATGGATTCAGACCTTTTTATCTATCAAATATTTACTGAAATAGTCGCATGACGTTGTGGAAGGGCGATGCCCATGTCACTTGCTTTACAGATGTTTAAAGAAAAAATGTTTTTTTTCCAGACACAACAGATGTAACAGCTTAGTTACAAAACATCACGTACCGCAATAAATCAGCCAGGAGTATATTTACGGTCCACTCGCGTGTTTTTGACTGTTTTCACGGTTTTGGCACTTAATTTAGATGACATTAACGTTCATGACATGTACAATGAAAGCTGTGAAAACCGGTAAGTTGTCAACATTGGCGTAACATCTGAGTCCCGTTCGTGGCTTGTAAATTTATCTTCATTTATCATCAGCTTTACAATTCGGCACATTGTTTAAAGCGGATTATTTCTTCAGTTCCAATGGGTGCCGGTTTAGACACCTTCCACTGTATTCCTCTGAGACAATGTGGTACTTGTTGCCCGTCGTATATTCTTTGTGTTGGTGGTAACGACACTCCCTGTCGGTGAAATCAATGTATCCTCTCCTAGTCTTGTACTTGTTACCCGTCTTATTGCCCTTATGAACGTAGTACAGACGCCTGCAATAATCTGTTTAAAGTGTTAGTCCTGGATTTATTCATTTAGCTTGTCTATTTATGATGCTGATCACTGTATTTACTTTGCATACGCGGACATCACAAAGAGGCCAATGGCCAAAGAGGCCAATTATTTATCTGACATTGCATCGTCGATTGATACAAACTCGATATCAGACCCCAGTTCTTTTTCTAATCAGATCCAATTAAAATAAAATCAAGGACGAAAATGCATGAAGTCTCTGGTGCATGACAGTGCATGAATTGTAGGGCAAGAAGCCCCACATGGATGTCTTTTTCGTGTGATGCCATGAAAGATTTTAATTGGGTGTTGTCGGTGATTTCAGTGTTACATGCTGCAGTGTTACATCTCTGAAACTTCTCTCGAGAGAAAAAGAGTACACGGAACTTTAGTAATAGAACAAGGGTTTCTGCTGATAATGACATTGTGTAATCATTTCGAGTCTCTTTGGTGGACATCACTGGTTATGATAGTACCATGGTATATTGTGCCATTCTGTTATGCAGCTCCTAATATCCTTTAATATTAAAAAAAAATGATTATTGAATGTTGAATTACTCTCATTGTTTTACAATGATTGTACAGATATAGCTTGGAAACAAATAACGTTGGCTATGCTTCCAGATAATATCAAATATCTCCTAAACAGAAAATCAGAGAGACAGACTCTTGCTGTGTATGAATACTATTTCAGAAACGAAAAACGTTTCAGAAATATGTGTATGTGTGGATGTGCGTGTTTAATGTGTCGAGACGGACAACTTCTTTTACAGCACGACAAACAAAACTACTTGTGAGCTCATGTTGAAACTTGGGAACATAAGTCAACCAGACAAATGCTGCATGTTAATCTCTTCCACCGTCACTGCTTGCCCTTTTGCACTAAGGGTATCAAAGCATTAATTATTTCAAAGTCTAATGAGATGGAATGGTAAAATATGCTTTCTCCAGAATATTGCTTTTATAACAGAATTTTTTTTGCAGTGGAATGATGATTAGTAACAACATATAGTTGCGTTGATGGACGTATGTCCTATGAAAGGCAGTTTGGAAAGAAGGAGATCATAGATGATAGTATTTCAGACATATGTAACTGTATAAACAGCTTTGAACAGAAGTTCAGCCGTATCAGTGCTAGTCAGTGTAAAGCAGATTGCTAACTTCACTGAAAGATGCTTAGGCGAGCAAGAGGTTACTAAAGTGCAGATGATAGTAATGAAGACACATCGTTGATTTGAACCTTCGGTAAGCGAATCTTGTCTCATCCATGAATCTTGTAGGATCTAAATCCTCCTTCAATGTAAGAACACTTTCGGATCTTTTTAACACAGTAAATACTCATTTAGTTATTGGATTTTAAAAGGAAATTGATTTCCTTGTTGAATTGATATGTTCTGTAGATTGTTGAATTTTAATGATTGGTTGTATAGATTAGGAACATTGATTATTAGTGGCTGTACCCTCAAAGGAGGTTGAAGTATTGTATTTTTTTATATTGACATCACATTCCCTATATTGCTGTACATGTTGTATACAACGTTTGCAATGGTATATGGGGTTACATGCGACATATGTTCTACATAGTCACGAATACCCATAATATCCTGCGATATGCAATATTATATCTAATATGTCTAATATGTCTTACAAACATGGCATAAACAAATAAATGAGTCATGTATGACATATCATATTGTCTATATCCCTATATCTGGCCTATCATGCTGTATATTGCATCATGTCCAAACATATCTTATTGTACGTTGCATTACATCTGATCTGTCATGTTGTATAAATCATAATGCATCACAGCCAGCATATGTTATAGATCGCGAATATGTCTGACATAATTATGTTGTTAATATCGCCCCCTGTAATATGTCATGTTGTATATTGCAAAAAACATCTGATATATTGCTTCGTTATACAGCATTACACCGTACATGCCATGTGCACTTAGTATCACCTCATATAATGTTGTATATAGCACAACACCCGACACAGTATATACAGTCAGGCCCAACCAACCGTGTTATATATCATGTATTATCTGACAGATATTACATATAGGTCTTTTCAAACATAGGTTATATATAGTATCACATCTGATATATCAGTGCAGAGTCTAACATCAGACTGAATGCCTATTGTATATTTCGCCAACATTGAACTTATTGTGTTTTATATTTCATCATATAGCCGCCCTATGATATATGTTCCCAGTGGTACATCAGTAGACTCATTATAAATTGGTTAACTGATTAATCAATATCTAGAACAAATGATATTTATTTATTTGTTTTTGTTTCAAAAGAGGAAACAGATAAAGACTTCACAAAGGCAGTTGCTGCATCACAGGTCAGGTTTGAACAGTGGGAGTAGAGGTTGCCATTTCTTTGCAACATTTTTCATTTCATTCTTTCGTTTGGCAAAAGAGCTTTCAACAGTGACAATATCTTTTAAAGTCTTTATAAAGTTATTAGATTTTGGAATGATTCCTTTCAAACAAGAGACATAGTTATGTCTTTTTGCTAAAATGATGATATGAAATGATTAAGTAATGGGTTTTTACTTAAGGCACCAAAATACACCAAATGTTTTGTCAGATTACATTTTTGTATCAAGTAAGTGTTAATCCAATTTTAAAGTTCATTCCAAAACTTTTTAGTTTCACGGCATTCCCAATAAACATGACACAAGCTTTTATCTTCATCCTTAAAAAAAACTGCATAAGGCACTTTGAATAAGGTTCATTTTGAAAAGTTCCTTTTTGGTATAGATGATACCATGTAAAAATTTAAATTGGAAATCAAAGAGTTTTACATCATTAATGTCTTGTCTGTAAGATCGAACATATATTCCCATTTGTGACACATATGAGCATTATTATTGTTAAATGACAGTATATCATAAAATAATCTTGAGCCATGTATTGATTTCATAAAATTCTTTTGATAGGAATTTAGATTCATGTCATAGATATGTATATACCTGTGATTTGCTATTGTTTTTCCATGCTTCGGGTAAAATATTAAAGACTTATCTATGATCTAGCTCTGTCCCTTTTATTAAATATTTACTTTTCCAACATTCAAAAGACATCAAACCATCTTCATCACACAAGTCCTTGATGGAAAATAGTCCTTTATTTGCCCAGTGTCTGATGTAATGATTTTGGTTTTTAAATTTATGATTATACAATAGTGGCTGTGCTAAAATTCCATCAAGGTTGCTTTCCTCTATAGTGGTGTTTGTACAATACATATTCCATGCTTTTAACACATCTTTCCGATATGGATTAAAAATATGAGCAATATTACAAAAATTGACACCACATTTCATCATATCATGTAAAGGAAAATTGCATGGATTACACACTGATGATTTTTTAAAATAAAGTCTCAAATAGATAGTTTCAAGGCACTGATGAAAGTTATATCAACCATCCTTAAACCCCCATGCTTATAATCCTTTTTCAAATTACTTCTCTTGATTTTGTCAGCTTTGTCATTCCAAATGAATTTGAAAAATATTTTGTCAAGGGAGGTAACAAAGTCTTGGGGTGGATTTTCCCCCTGAGTGGGTACTCAAGGCCAAACTGAATTTATACTTGCCAGGATTTTTAAGCGTAGTATTTGTATTATTTTAATTTTGGCTAAACTTTCTTATAATTGCCAGCGGCTGAAGGGCTGGTGTAAATCCAACTAGGGTCCATGCAGGTGGCGAAGGTACTGTAAGTCCCCATGGTGCCTAGTGTGGTGATCTACCTTCAGTTGTTGCCGATCTATAGCCTGTTTTTTATACTACATTGTTCATATAATGATATCAGTTTTAACTTTCCACACTAGATGTATTGCTAATTGTGATATTCTAGGTGTTTTTCTGTGCTTCGTTGACAGGTTTTATAACGTACACATGGTCCTTCATTGTTGAATGTTCTCGTCACGATATGGCTGAAATATTGACGTTAAATATTAACTCACCCACTCACTCTAAATCCCCCGTTTGTAGTCTACTCACTGTGGAAAATTGGAGTATGCATCGTGTAATCACTTGACGTGTCAGTTGTATTAGCTTTGTGAATCACTGAAAATATACATGGGATTATCGATTATGTGACCAAAAAACACAACCATGGTTGTTTCGGAGTGAGTGAGTGAGTGAGTGAGTGAGTGAGTGAGTGAGTTAAAATTTAAAGTCACATTTGGCAATATTTCAGCCATATCCTGACTGAAACAAGTTGTAGATTCACCAGTAATACTTGTAAATTATAAAATCTGTCAACGAAGGAGAGTAAAACCAACTAGATGATCACAGTACCTGGCTAATAACGACATCAATACCCTCACCTGGCTCTCCAGATTCCCGTGTCTAAGCCCAATGGAACGGGTACTTCGACGTCGTAATCCACCACATAATCTTTAACAGTTGTTCCACATGCTGCAAGAGGCATGGAGAAGGATCCCACAACAAAACATCCAACGACTGATTCAATCTGAACCCAGGAGGTGTCGGGAAGTGGTAGCAGCTGGAGGTGGTCATACGAGGTACTGACTTCGACACCATCTGGTGGACAGCAGTAATGACTGTGATGACTGTTATTCTCACGAGATATGGACAAGATAGCAATGCATTGCACCACAAAATTTCATTCATGCATTTTATTTTTCCGCTGATCTACACGTCCTAGAGTAACACCAAATTTTCATCGATTTCTGGGTTTTATATTTCGTTTTTTGAAGAGTGTATAAAATTGAAATATAAGAAATGTTAATATGTAGGCAACTTTGTACGTCAAAAAGATCACATACATCACACTTTGAGATTATCTTCATCAGTTTCATTGAGGAATTTAGTGACACATAGAATAAAATAACTTGATCTAACAGCTGTTTCATCAAAGAAAAATGATGTATTGTTTAACATGTTGCCACGACGACTAAACGATTGAATTCATATGTGTTTCTTCTTCTCTAACGAGTCCACCTGAAGCAACAAGGGACTGAAAACTGAATCGTCAAGAGAATGGTCAGGAAATATAACGTTCATGTTATCTGGCAAGTGAATACCGCTTTCCTACTTCTCGCCTTCAGAAGTCAATCACACTGCCTAAAACATGTTTCATCAAACACAAGCTGCCTGTCATTTTAACAGCTAGGATATTCTGTGGTCGTTAGGAAATGTCAACTTAGTTGAAAGAACATGATTACTCGCTATTCCTTTCAAGATTCGTGTTTACACTAACGGAATCAGTTTTAGAGTGGTGCAGTTGTATTTGGTTGGTAGCATATTATTGGCATATTGAAAATGTATTTCGACCAGGCAATTTATTCACTCGCAATGGCTACAAAAGAATCCTCCAGGTCAGATTTATTGTCAAGTTAACACCGTTGCAGTGAGTGATGAAACTGCGTTTGAATGGTATTTTATACTAAACCCCTCACCTCACACAAAAAAAGGAAGAAACGCATAGACGACAGATCTGTTGCGAAAATGCTGTACTTTCAAACGTGTAAAAGTGGTCCACAAATAGACTGTATTGGGTGAAAGTTTACACCATTTTAGAAGAACGTAATGTCTTTGCAACCAAGTGGATACTTTTAGATAACGGAGACGCTAAGCGCGGTGGTGACGATGTTGCACGACACCAACGTCGGGTTTCCTAGCTCACAGACCAGTTTCTTTCAACCTGTTCCATACATTTTGACAGGATATCCTCTAGAGTCCAGGCACCCTGGCTGCTGCGCTCTCATCCGTGGCAGTACGACCACGCAACTGTAGTACCCCGATGTACCGATCTTGTTGCTGCAGTGGAAACTCGAGGTCATTTGTTATACCTGTTTGGTTTCAACGAGCTGCAAGCCATGATATCTTGCTCAGAATAACATTCAGACGCCTGGCAACAGAAGATTGGCAGTTTCCAGCATGCAGTCTTTCAATGGAAATGTTCCGTGTCGCAGTGTCAAGAGGTGATGTAGTGATCTGGCCTTGAAACACCCCCAAACCCCTATTTTCTGAAAGTATTGTGGATTTATATTGCCAGACAGTGAATGCCCTTTGCTGCAAGATTTCAGCTGGAAGGTGATTTCTGTTGTGTTGTGGCGATACCTTTCTAATCCTTGCAAGAAATTAACATTTTCAGGTAAAATCGATTTCTCACTTGTGCGATTGGGTAAAAGCACGTTAACAACGCATATTGTGATGACTGTCTTGAACACGGCAGGTAATTAACAGATTTCTAAAGACACAAATCGCCTATGCGTTTCTGTTTGGGGATAGTATAGCATTGGCATATTGGAAATGAGATTTGGCTATGTCATTCCCTCTATTGTCACGGATGCAAACTCTCTCTCAGGTCAGGTTGACATTTGTAAGAACACCGAACCGTGAAATCATATTTTTAAAGTCTAATCAAGGGAGATGGATGCGTGATTGCAAGGAAATAGACTATGGCAGCAGGTAGGTCAATAGTCTCAATGACACGTTCACTATTTGGATATGCGTGAGACATGGAGGTAATTCAGCCCCGTTGACTGTTTCGTTAAACTAATAATTTACACATTTTCGTATTTCCGCGAACGAGCTAAATATTATGTGAGGTCAACGCATACATGTATTTTGATTTTCTCTTTCTAAGACTTGAAGCAATCATAGATGTTGACAGGAGGATTGATGCCCGATTGATAGCCTTAGTAGAGAATGTTGTTTTCGCCATCTTTTGATTGGCGATTAATTATCTATGAATAATTCACTTTCGGTAACTTCAGATTTCACTTATCCAATACTTCGGGCGAAATTAATCAAATCGCAAGAAAACGACACAACAAGACACTCTAGCAGGTTGGAAAGGAAATGACACCTCTCAAGTTCAGATACCCTCTGATCAGTACTCTCATCAACTCCTGAATGATTCTAGGGATCTCTTTGTTAAGTACGCTACCTGCAAATTATATAAAATACATAGAATACACATCTTTCCTGTATAATGTTATAACAGAATTTGCTTCACGTCATTAACCGTTTTGTGAAAATCCGTGCCATTTGAACATCGACGCAATTGTTTTTCATTGATAGCTGTCGAATCAATTATAAAGTTGCAATTATTTGATGAATGTGTTGCACGTGAAAACAATTGAAAATCAATATTTGACTGACAAATCATTCAGTTGACTCTCAGTTTGATGTCACTTGTGACAGTGCGATGCATTTCATGAACATTACGCTATTGATAAACCGTTTCGGGTTGGTATTAGAGGGGATGGATGGAAATTTATGATATGGCCATTGATGTCAGCTATGTTCAAGGCAAGTTTCATAAAAAGTGTCCATTCAAACCACCTCCGTTATTGCCATTAACCGTTTGAAAGTAGTTTTCATACTGAATGAAGTTTATGTACCCGTAGAGATTTCGGATTACTTTTGCTGTGTGATTATGACATGACAAATCAAAATGGAGGCAGTCCTGAAGCCTATTTAACTGAATACATTGTTTTTCATTGGTCTTGCGGTCTTGGTGTGAAGCCTATAGTGAAGCTACAGTTATTCGTTTATTTGAACACTGTGTGGATCAAGATGATTCCACTTATTTAGTCTCATTTACTAGTCAACACAAACGACTGCTTTGTCAGTGTTAGATCACTCAGTTACAATGGATAATATTGATATGGACGACGACAGTTTGAAAGTCCATATGGAAACTAAAAGATGATCACAAAACGTGTTTCTTAATATTATATCTAACCTTGCTCTCAGCAGGTGGTGAGCTGAACGACGGAGGTGGGTCACAGATGACTCGCAGTCGACCGAAGGGTCGAGACAATCAGCTGCATGTCACCCCAGCATAGGTTACAGGAAACCATCTAGAATATATGTACGTCAACCTGGCTACTTGACATGATCCGTCGGATTTCGTTTGAAAATGTTTCCTAAATATGTCCAATAGGCATGAGTGTGATCAAAGTCCCCTAAGTGATATTGGATTTCTGATGACATGTAAAGCACCACGTGGGACTGACAGCTCAAGCATGTATAAATTCTACCCCAAAGGGACATGAAAGAACCTTGTCATTGCACGCCAGCGATAACTTCAGCATTGTGACGATTACGACGCATTTTAACAGGATTTTACACCGCATAATAAGGATTAAATGGTCTTAGATAAACAAAACCGTGTCTATTGATTGATAAAGTTGAATAATTTAGGTGATCTTGTTACTCAAGTGCAATCGCGACGTTAATTTAGCAAACCCTATATGACGATGAAAGCACGGAGTTTAGTTTATGTTCTCTATATTTTTAAAGCTTTAGGCTCATTCCGTCCGACCGTACGTACGTTCGAACTGGAATATCTTAAGAACTGTTGACTAGATTCTTTCATATTTGGTACCTAACTTTGTCACAGTATCTAAGAGGTCAGTGTCAGATCTGCTGACCTTGACCTTCATTTCAAGGTCACAAGGGAATTTTAACGTTTTACTAATGTCAGCGAGATATCTCCAGAACCGTTCAATGGTTTTTATTCATGTTTGACACCTAGTTTTACCTGGGGAAGGCGCAGGGCTCAGTTGGTGTTGGTGACCTTCACATCACTGTCAAGATTACGGTGACACTTTTTGAATTTTCTGCATGTTAACCCACATGTTAAGCTTGTGAACAAGATATCTCAGAAACAGTTCACTGGATTTTCTTCGTATTTAACACCACGCTTTATCCAGGAAAGGCACAGGGTCCATTGGACTTTGTTGACCTTCCACTAATTGCCAAGGTCAAGGTGAAGATCTCAGCATATTTAGGTTGCAAGACATCTCAAGATCGGTTGACTGGATTTTCTTCTGAGACTTTCAGGACTTCTTTTGAATGTTTTGTGGTAGCAATTTCTTTAGTACTATTTCAAGCATATTTCATACACCATGACAAGGTCAAAGTGAGTCTGGACAGTGTGTTTGTGTTACAGAGCAAGACATCATCGTTGGTGGACTGGCCATGTTATTTGCTGACATTTGACTTCATCTTAAATAAGTTTGATTTGCGGCAGAGGATCATGTAACCCAAGTGATACATTTACGTATCTTGAAACAAAGAAACTACATAACACAATACAGTAATGGATCCCCTAACACCCACAACTCTCCCAATATAAGATAGTTTATTTAGTTCTGATTCGTTTTACATGAAGTTTGAGATTTTAAAATGATATGTTCTGTAATGTTTACATGCGTTTGATACATGCAGGAATGAGTGAGTGAGTTTAGTTTCACGCCGTACTCAGCAATATTCCTGCTATATGGCGGCGGTCTGGCCTACACAATCCAGTGACCAACGACATGAGCATCGATCTGCGCAACTGGGAACCGATGATATGTGTCAACCAAGGCAGCGAACCTGACCACAAGATCCCGTTAGTCGCTTCTTACGACAAGCATACTCGCATTTTATGGCAAGCATGGGTTGCTGAAGGCCTACTATACCCCCAGGACCTTTACGGGTCACATGCAAGAATATAACGGGGGGCCATTTACCTGTGTTTGAGGCATTCTTAATGCGGTGTTGTGATATATACTGATGAACCCAGGAGAGGTGAAAATTCTCTAGTCTTTGCAAACGTTATGAAAGACTGCAACATAAATAATTCCATAACCCCACACATTCGCAGCTGAGAGATGTCAGTACGTCAGATGTGTTGCACGTTTCACCAAACAGAATCAATTCTGAGGATAACCAACACTCCGTACTCGTTTGCACCGATGATGTTTGTCAAGAGTATTTGACACATAATTTAGACTGTACTCCCTGTTCATAGAGTCAATGTATATAGTCTCGTACATATACAAAATGGATGGTTAATGATTCAGTAACTGCATTTGTTCATTAAGCTCGCCTTTTGATGATGCAGATCACTGTATTTACTTTGTGTACTTCAGCATAACAGAAACACTGGTGGTAATCATATCTGAAAGCGCATCAAACTCAATTAAAGCCCAGGTTTTTCTGGTCAGATACCATCAAGATATAATCAGGACGATGATGTATGACTTTTCTATTACATAACGGTCCAATAAGTGAATTTCACCACTCCCACTTGATTTTGCGCGCTTGGTGTTTTTCCTCATGTCATGTGTGATGTGAAATTATTGTTTCCCTTACCATGAAATATTTGTCGGTTAGTGCACATCATGATTTCTACATTGTTACAAAGTTGTTAGGAAATACCAACGGCTATCTACTGTTGGAGTGTAGTTGTTCTGCTTTTCCCTAATGGGAATCATTGCTTATGACACAGTCAATCCTTTGAATATCGTTCCTTATTGTGTAGATTCTTTTCTTTTGAAGGCAACATTTCTTGAAACAACCTTGGATGTACTTCATCGGAGTCTCATATGTGGAACCAGTCGATGCTACTTTGTGAACAATGTATATCTTTGTTAGGTAGAAAGATACGTATTATGAACACACGTGCTATTTCAGTAAGTGGTTTATACCGTTTAAATAAAATACAGATTCTAGTACGTTTCTACCATACAGGATTCGAATCCACACTCTCAGAGTCAGGCACCTAATCAACACTACACTGAGTCAGTCGTGTATCCCACCAACCTAACCGCGTCTTCCACAAAACTGGTAGTCCCATAATGGTACAACTGGTAGTCTGGACCATGTACCCTTCTGATAAGTACCCCTGTGAGTTTCACGAAATATATTGTGTAACTATTGAACTTCCCTATTAATGTTGGACACATAAATGAGTTTAAATGAGAAAATGAGGGTTATATCTGAACATACAACGTTAATATATCCAAATCCTTGTTACATAAATCTTATGGATAAAGAAAGTCTTGAGAAGAACACTAGGAATGTCACAAGATGACAAGGTGTTATATCTAGAAACCAGTGGTATGGACAAAGCAGGAGACGTTGATGATGAGTCCACAATCGTGTCAAAAAATTCATTTACCTCTTGATGAGTTTAGTGAGCCATTGGACGAAAAAGGACTTCGGTCAAGAAGCTACGATACCCAACCACTTCACCCCACCCCATCCTATTTAACATCATAGCGACAATTAAAAGTCGTAAACGTTTCTTTCTCTAATGCGTCCCCTTAACGCAGTCAAACAGTGGATATCAAATTGTCAAGAAAATGGCCAGAAAGTATAACGTTCATGTTAAATGGCAAATGAACAATGGCGTCCTACATCTCGCACTCAGCAGTCAATCACGCTGCTTAAAAACATGGTTCATGAAACCCATGTTGGCTGTCACTGCGGGCGCCTTTGTTATTATTTTGGTCGTTCGGAAATGACAACTTAGCTGAGAGAACATGATTACGCCTTTCCTTTCATGATTAACACTGTCGAAATCAGTTTAGAGTGATGAAATTGCATTTGATTGGTACAATATCATTGGCAAATTGAAAATGTTTTTCGACTATGCCATTTCTATCACGAGTGTCCAGGTCAGACTGACAACTGAAGGACGACAAGAATTGCTGCTGTCTCTTGAAGTGTGACGCCATGTAGAAGCAATGACCCTTAGGACCATGGATCGTATCTTAAAACATACCTAATAGTAAGTGAGTGAGTTCATATTTAACGCCACATCGGCAATATTTCAGCCATATCGTGACGAGAACATTTAACACTAAAATGGAGTATACTATAAGCACCTGTCGACGATGGACAGTAAAAATACTAGAATATCACAGATATAAATATAAAACTAGCATGAAAAACTAAACATTGTAATTAAAGAAGGCAACACATTATAAAACATGGGCTATAGATCGCCAACAACTGAAGGTAGATCACGATACTAAGGACCATGGGGACTTATAGTACCTTTGCTTCCTGCATGGACCCTAGCTGGATATACACCATCCCTTTAGCTGCTGGCGCGTGTACGAAATGCTAGCCAAACTTAAAATAACAAGAACACTACCATTAAAAACTTGGTAGACTTAAATTTACATCAAATGTTTGGGAACTTACGTACCCTCTCAGGAGGACGATAACATACGTAATAGTATGATAATACGCTGGGTTATCGACAATGAGTCTGCTAAATGTATCGGCACATCCAATGAATTCTTGTAGCCCCAAAGGGAAACAGTAGATTACTGAAAACCCGTACTCACCAAAGTCCCCACAGATAATGGAGTATGCTTGTTGCAAAATCAAAGGATATTGAAAGGTGATATTATAGTATAAACATTGGTAGACGTTGCTAAAAGCTACAGACGTATGTGACAATGTACGATATGTTCTTGTCCTAAGAACTTTAGTTCGATGTGTACAAACGTCCGTAATATAAGGTGTACATATATTTCAAGTGACTCGGTGAATACTGAAATGGACAGGTCTCCATAAAAATAGATTGCCATCATGTCACGAATATAATTGTCAGAGTACAAGCAAACACATAGGGTGTCAGGAAGATGGGTGCCCTATTGATGATCTTTCGATGGCTTTTAGAGATATGCTGTGAGACAGAATCTAAAGTGATCTTGCACTTAAACTCATGTAGTAGATTAAACAAAAATAGATATTCCTAGTTTTTCTTCCTTGACACTCTCCTCAGCTCCCTTAAAATGAACCTCTCTCTCGTTGAAAGACTGTCCAAGCAAAAACGTAAACGGGAAATTTGGAAAATTCTTTGACGCCACAGTGTGGCCCATGAAATCATCTCAGCAAAAGCTTGCCAAGTGATTCAAGAGGTGATGGAAATAGTTTATTTCGTACAGACGTGACTTTTACAATGCAAGACGGTCCGATTAAATATCAGCACAGCACTTATTTTCTTCGCGTGAAACGATTTTTGTCAACGATACAGTTGACATTTCCATGGGATGAAAGATATATTTGTTGCTGAAATTTACGATTTGGCAAAAAAAATAAAATTTTCTCACTTGTAGATCGCATAGGAACCACCAGCCTCTTGGGTAAACTCTTTCACTTTTGAGTGTTAGAAAAGAAATAAAATCAGCTGGTAAAAACATAACCAATCATATTCACATATGCTAGGTATGGACAGTTGCTGTTAAACATTAAACGACAATGTGTCTCTTTTCTGTGATTTATGTGCATGCCAGTTACTTGAATAATTAGATCCCACAGACGCTGAATCGACAAAATAAGATTCATCGTGACTCTACCTGTCTGAACGTGAGTACCTAAATATTTACGTGAGCACGTATCGCTAATTTTACGCTAGGCGACACACAGGAACGATTCACAGAATGTAGGTGAGTGAGTTATGACGCTAACAGCGTTGACTGTCATCTGCCTCTTAAGCACCCGCTACTTTCTTATTTATTTCTTAAATACTCTTTCATAGAGTACATTTAAGAAAGACCACAACATCAGAGAAGAATGGCATTATGAGATGCCTCCTCTCTGTAGTATGATAATATGCAATTTCTCCGAGCCCGACAAGCCTATCTGTTAAGTCGTTCCTATCTGTCTTACATGTGGATTTTGTGACCAGTTTCACACTCACAAGGGGTTTAAGACATTTCAATTGTGTGTTGTAATTATCTTTACTGATCGGTGCCATGGGGTTGCTTCGTTACTAACGCTTCCAGTCGTCACGCCCAAGACCAGCTTTCGATTCTCGCATGGGTACAATGTGAAGTTAATTTCTGGTATGCTCTTATGAATACTATGGTTTTTAAATACTTTTTTCATATTGTTAACGTCCTCTGGCGATTTCGGGTAGGAGGTAGCCACTGACCCTTCTCGTAATCGATGGAACTGTAATTGTATAAGAGAGACATTTTCCTTTGTATGTCATGTTCAACTTTTCAGTTCCTCAGTAGCATTGATCTTCGCTTGTCCTCACTGCTTTCCAGATCTTTGATTATTTACAGGGCTACACCTTTCACGTTGAAAACTGTCGACTTATACATGACGACCCTCATTTATGCATATATACCTGTAGTTTACAACAAGGGGATGTCTCGCGTGTTGTGAGGGTGCTATCCGTGAAGCAGGACCTCTTCGTGTCAGTATTGTAAATATTGTCCAGTATTGTCCAGTAGGCTCTCTGGTAGGAACTAGTTTTATCACTTGATTGTCACATGACAAATTAAAATGGGGACAGTACTGTAGACAGTGTAAGTGTATACACTCTTTCTGTATGACCTTTGTCTACAAGTAAATATACTTACCATTGTATGTGTTTAAATAACGTACAGTTCATAAGACATTCTGACAGATGTATTGTATCTTGAAACACGACGAATATGCCAAGGAAATAGTGAGGTAAAATGGAGTGCACGTGATTAGGACAAGATCATTGCACCAATATAGGGACGTACAAGTACTGGTCTGTATGTATGAGCGAGGTTTTGTTTTTTGACGATTTGTACTAATCCACAATCTAGTAATTGAGTGTTCGAAAAAAATACATTTTTTCATAAATTTTGCCATACCGTCACGTGAGCAGCTTTGCATTGAATGGATTGGTTCACCCTGCTGTTCCTAACGTGTGGCGGCTTTCAGTTAGAGAACGTCGAAATACAGGAGGCATATGCCTCGATATGATAACTAATAATACTATACAACTGAATAACAACATGGGAGATGGTGTAGACAGATATCTTCATTTGTATACGAGATCTCGGAAAGGCAACAGAACGCAATGCTATAAGTAATTTAATGTTTCCTGTCAGCTTGTCCAGACAATGTTGGAAGCAATATGACTTAATTACATAATAACAGGAGTGTGTAGAATATCTGCCAAAAGGAGTGTCGGCTGTATGATTACGTTCATATCATGACTATGTGTGTATTCATCTTTCTGAAATAATGATTCCACTGAAATTAGTGGAGCGCATCTCAAATCACCAGTGGGATCGTTTAAAAACCCGTTCAAGGCAAGCCAGTATTGTAAACAAACACCGGGAAACAAATGCTGTAAGTCAAAATGGGAAAGAGCACTGGACACAATTGTAGTCTCCCATGCGTCAAATCAACTTGAAAAGACTTGATGTTTGTAACCTTGATTAAACAACCTCTGATACAGAGTTGAACGCTGATGTGTGAAATCTTAGTACTTTTAGAATGTATAAAAGAGAGGCATTCAGTATTGTAACGTTGATTTGACAACTGGGCCTAGATTTTCGAAGCTCTCTTAGCGCTAAGACCGTCGTAAGCGCCATACCCTGACATTACCTTACGACAATCTTAGCGCTAAGAGAGCTTCGAAGATCTGTGCCCTGGTAAGCAAGAGGCGAAAGATTCATCCTAAAATGTTGGTAGTACATTTGTTAGACTGTACCTCATCGATCAGAGATTGTTAAATGCTACAGCTTCAGTAACATGGTTCGCCATAAAGAGCAGCTGAAAATTAGAAAGTCCGTGTGAAACTAAAGAAGTGACGATCATGTATAAATCATTTATTTCTTCACTCCTTGCACCAACTGAGCTAAATGACGGCGGTCGGTCAGTTAAGATATTTTTGACCAATGACTAGTGATCGATCCAGTACGCCCCTGTTACCTCCAGCATAGAATACTGGAAACCCTGTTTATCTACGTCAAACAGGGAACACGACATGACTTATGATCCGTCGAGTTTCCTTAGAAATGTTTAATATGTCCAATAGACAAAGTGTGATCAAAGCCTGTTCAAGTGCTGTTGGGTTTCTGATAACATGTAAAGCATCACGTGGGACTGACAGCTCCAAACATGTATAAATTCTAAAACCACAGGGACATGAAAGAACCCTGTCATTGCACTCCAGTGATAACATCTGATGTAACGTCAGTGTGATTACGGCGGATTTTAACAGGAATCTACTCAGCTAAAACTGTCTTAGATAAAGAAAACTGAATAACGACTGATTAACAATGTTCAATAATTAAGGGTGTAGTTTTTTGCTTGTCAAATACAACCGTGACTTTAAATACATCACATCTTATGATGGTTAAACTAATGGATGCCCATTCACTAATTTGCAGAAGAATGGTGATTATTTGAAATGTGAGCCATGAAAGTGAAAAGACTGTCAAGAATGATATGCTCCAATTATTCCAACAACACCATTTATACCTACTAAAAGATGTCATTGACATCACCCATATACGTGTGTAATCACCTATATACTATTCAGTGTGTTAAGGAATGCAGTATACACTGATTTGCTTTAGTGCTCAATCCTGTCTTGAAACACAGAAGCTGCATTAACGTTTTAACTGCTACTTCTAAATAAGGTTTCATCTCTGATCAGAGTTTTTCCTCGAGTACAACGTTTGTTTGCTCCTCAAACAACCCTATCCCAGTATGTACGTTGCTAAGTCTGTACCTAGACAACATCCTGAGCATACAAACTGTATGTAACGATAGGCATCGAGCAAGACAGCAAGTTTGACCATCCGATGTCTCACTTCGCCTCTATAGTGGCTGGAGGGTGCCGTTGTACAAAGCTATCTAAGCGCAAAGGTTACCGTAACTCCCATACCTTAACACTGACTCAAGGTAGTCTTTGCACTTTGCAAAAGGTTGTTTTGCACTGCGGCACCTTGATTTTCAACGGATTTTCATCCGAAAAGTTTCAGCTGGTTCAGGAATGTATGCTCTGAGAAATAGCAGCAGAAGAACGATCATCATGTCCTTCTCTGGTTTGACATGAAGTTTGCCATTTTGAAATGTTAACTTTCTGAAAATTCAAACGCATTTACAGCCATATCTACAATTCCTTGATTCTAGAAGCATGTAACACTGATGCCTATTCGTAAACCATGGTTCACAGATTACCTAGACTGATTGAAGTTGTTCTATACTTGTAGCTATAAAAGCAGCAAGAATAATTCCATAGTCCTTATTTCCTTTTTGTGTATTTAGAATATTCGATACAACACAGATAGATAACAGTCCCTGTTCTTAAAATCAATGCATGTCGAGTCGTGCATTCGCTAAAGTATATGGCGCATTGCATTAGTAGAAACATTTGTTCATTAAGCATGTCTGTTGATGAAGTTGATCACTGTGTTTACTGTATGCATCTCAACACAACAAACAAGCAAATTCAATACCAGTGCTAGAAACTCGATAACAACCCCCAGTTTTTGCTAGTTAGATCTCATCAAGCTATAATCATTGAAGAAGAAGTATGAAATTTCACGTGGATGATCGACCATTAATTGAATTCCATGTGGCATGCGTTTCTTTCATTGTGTCACGCATCAGCAGTTATTGTAATCCATACTGTGATCATGAGCTATTTTTAAGTCGAGAGTCTTTTCTATTTTCACATTGTTACTCCCTGAAGCCTCTGGAGAAAGGTACAACAACAATCGTTAGTGATACCTAAGAGCTAGCGATTGATGAAATGTAGTTGGTTATATTTTCCGAATTGCAAATCGTTTGTCCTGATACCATCATCTCTTGACAATTTCTCCTGCTTGACAACGATGCAGGAGAAGTTATAAAGTTTGTCCTTTGATACATTTTCTCCTTCATTTTCTTGAATTATTCTTGAAAATATAGAATGATTATCTTTGTTTTACACGTTGATTTACTTAAAATCTTTGAAGACAAGTAAGACACGACTGAGATTCCCCGAGACGTTCAAAAGTGAACATATCCTGCAATTCCAAAGACATGTCTATAATGCTAAGATAAAGTTTCCATGTAACCTATTGATGAGTGAGGCATCAGATAAAACAGTACTTAATCAAATGTCTACTTCATCAAAGAAAAACGATCAGCTATTTGACATGTTGCAAAAACATATCGATAACTGAATTCGAAAACGTTTCCGTCCTTGTCCCTAATGAGTCCACCTAAGGCGGCCAAAAAATGAATATTGAATTGTCAAGAGAACTGCAAGAAACTATACCGATCATATCATCTGGCAGGTGAACACTAGTTTCCAACCTCTCGCACTAGGCAGTCAGTCAGACTGCCCAAAACATGTTTCATCAAACCCAAGTTGGCTGACACTATAGACAGTTGTGGCATTACTTTGGTCGTTAGGAAATGACAACTTCGTAGAGAGAGTACGATATCGCAATATTCCTTTCACGATTAGTCTTAACACTGCCGCAATCATTTTAGAGTGATAAAATTACTTTTGACTGGTACCACATTATTGGCATTTTCAGAATTTATTTTGACCTTGACTTTGCCATGGCCTACCTGGTCAAGTTGACATTAATCAACCGATAAGAACACGGATTCGTGAAATGGAGTGGGTGTTGCGCCTTCCTATTGAGATGGAGGTGTGGTGACGTGAAAAAAGACTATGTCAATGAGTTGGTCACCACAGTCTAACCCCACTTTTAGTATTGCCGTATCGATCGGACAATACAATTCATAGGCAACCCTTGCGTATTTTGCCCATGCCTGTTTGTTAAAATATCTAAATAATATATAAATCTAAATAATATCAGCGTGAAATGGAGATTTACAGCACTAGTGAACGTTTCTGAAAACTACAAAACTTACAAAAAAACAAACAAACAAAAAACAACCCAAAAGTTCTATTCCTCATAAACGAGCTCAGTGTTATGATAGCAACGTGCTCATGTAATTTAACTTGTTCAGTGAATTTGTATTTATTTACAGAGATGGTTCTGATGTTTCGAATCAACTACAAAGGTTGCCATGAGGATGGATGCATTATTGACGGTCTCTCGTGGCAGTTCAGGGAACTGTGCTGAGGGTATATATTAACATTTGAAACTTTCTCTCTGGTTATTCTGCTGTGGTCTCTCAGTATGCTCTATCGTCTCCGTGTTCAGTTTCCAGAGTGGAAAATGTATGAAAGCAGGTCACATTCAGGTGAACTGATGTAGGGATCTGTAATGACCCCGAAACGTTGTGTGGAAAGGATTACAGAAGATTAATCCGTAAAATATCTTCGTCACCTGTAACTTCTAAATGTCGCTGAAAGACATGGAAACATGATTAGGCCACATTCAGATAAAAAAACAGTTTTAGATATGATAACAATTATCATAATGAACTCCATATAGGTAAATGGTAATATTGTAATGGAAGTGCTTACGGAGTTGGGTTTTTTTTAAGCACCGGTGACTGTCAGAGTTAAATTACGAGCACCAATAACCATGTAATCATTTCAGTCAAAGCTTGCAAAATGATCAACTAGGTGACCAAAGGTGATTATTTCAAACATGGCCAAGGCAGTTATGGTCAAGGCAATTATAAACGAACGGCAGTTCGTGTAAATGTCAGCACTGCACTTGAATCATCGGATATGCATTTCAAAGATAGCATGACATTTTCTTGAGTAACAGATTCAGTTGCTTGTTGAAACTGAATGATTTTGTGGGAACTGTTTTTTAACTCTTTTACAGAACTCGTTTGATATATCAACGGGAGCCTCTTGGGTAGTTTCTGAGTGTTATGGAAGAAATAGGATCAACTGGAAAATGAATCAATCAGATTCACATATGCAAGGGGCCGATAGCTTTTCTGAAACATTAAACGCCAATGGTGTCAGTCTTTTGTGATTGATTTCAGCATGTAGGGCACTTGGATAACTGGATCCTGCCTGCAAAAATTGCAAACATTGAAGCGACAAAATAGGATTCATATAGACTTCAACTGACGATAACTGAAAGTGATTTCAGTTTGATTGCACACAGTTTTCGGTAATATCCCAGCAATATAGCAACAAGGGGAGAGCTTTGCAGAATTTATGCTTGTATGTGAATGAAATTCTATTGTCTACGCACATGCGTGCAGATCTGTTGTGTCTTGGAACTCAGCTTTGACCGATATACCTGAGGGAAAGCGGGATGATTGGACATAAATATGGACGTAAATGTATGCATGTACACAGGTGAACAAACAAACAAACAAACAAACAAACCAGCCACAGGACATCAAGTTAGAATCACGACTCTTCAACCCCAGGGAGCGACTAACTCCTTGTCTACGTCTGTGTGCAATCATATCAAAATATTGATTTCTGAGAGAACACGCACGCATTGTCATATCACTGTATTGTCTGAGTGTTTCCTACCGTTAAGCATTACAACGTAGGTCATTTGTGTGATGGCTTTTGGTTAAAGAACGACAAAACATAGGAGATATAGCAATTCATTGATAGGGTAATTGACAAAAATGTCATACAATAGAATAATTCATAATCTGAGAGCTGGTGAAGACAGACATATTCATTAGGATAAAAGGCCTCTGGCCAAAATACTCATCTATGTGAAAAGAGTACGAAATATAACCTAATATTTCCTGTTAGCTTGTCTGGACAATTTTGAAAGAAATATGTCTTAGTTAAATCATGTGTCTTTACCAATAGTCTGTACATGTAGAAATTTGATTAAAAAACCGAAAATACCCGGCCCTTTCCATATTTCAATAATCTTTACCAACAAGTGAGTGAGTGAGTGAGTGAGTGAGTGAGTGAGTTTAGCTTTACGTCGCACTTAGCAATATTCCAGCTATATGGCGACGGTCTGTAAATAATCGAGTCTGGACCAGACAATCCAGTGATCAACAACATGAGCATCGATCTGCGCAATGGGGAACCGATGACATGTGTCAACCAAGTCAGCTAGTCTGACCACCCGATCCCGTTAGTCGCCTCTTACGACAAGCATAGTCACCTTTTATGGCAAGCATGGGTTGCTGAAGGCCTATTCTACCCCGGGCTTTACCAACAAGAGGGGTGTTGACTGAATACTACAAGGAGATCTAAGAGAAAATCATTTGCTCGTTGCTGACCTCGGCACCCCACGCACAGCAGTATGTAAATGTAAATAATCAGTGACAGGCGCAATGAAATGCACCGAGCTACCAGATTCCTTTCGTCGTCTCTTACGACAAACGTTGGTGACTAAAGATAGTTATAACCCATGTTTTGCAGAGACAGTGTAAAATGAATATATGTCTGAAAACTATATTTAATGCGCCGAATCGTTTTAGACGTTTCTAAGAAGGCATGTCGAGGGAAAGGTTACTGGAAGGAACTTCGGTTTGCTCCGGTTCTGTTTAGATGCGAAGGTAGTGAATTTACAATGATAACCTCACATCTCCATTGCAATGCAAACGTTACAGTTACAGTATGTCCTAATACAGAATCTGCTGACAAAAGCAAGATGTTTCCCTTAATATAGGAAATAACAAAAGGTATGTTAAGTTATCTAATGTCAAGTTGACTTGACGTGTCCCCGTTAGGCGACACATAAAAAGGGCAAGTTTCCTCTAACACAGAATCACATTGCTGCTATGAATCTTTGACATTCCCCAATGTTTTGGACAATAGAGTCATTTTCAAAAGTATGTTCAACATCAGAGGAGGCGGAAAACAGTGACTGTACTCTGTTTATCCTATTTATGGACCTCCATGTCACTGTTTACGAAATGGGATTGTTCTGAGGATAGTCAAGGTTTGTTACTCTGTTGCTCTGACGACGTATGTCTAGAGTACGCCATATGGAATGTAGATGGCGCTCCCTGCTTCCCAAATCAATATGTTTAGCGTCGTACATACGACAAAATGTATTGTTTAATGTGTTATTAACTGTATTTATTCATTAAGTATGTCTGTTGATGATGCTGATCACTGCATTCTTGTGTGTTCTTCGACATCGCAAATACATCGGTCATAATCTAAAAAGTGCATCAGACGCGATAGCATTGCTGTAAACTCGATATTTTGTATTTCCTTTGTGAACTTCAACATCACAAATACACAGGTCGTAATCATATCTGATAGTGCACCTGACGCGATAACATTGCTGCAAACTAGATAACAGCCACCATGCTTTTCTAGTCAGATAACATCAAGATATAATCAGGGACACAAATGTGTTATATTTCTGTTACATAACAGTCAGTTTATTGAATCCCACCAGTCCCAGTTGATTTATGTCAATGTCTGTTTTTCATTTTTTACATAGTTATTGCTCAGCTGTCAGTCAGATTGCCCCAAACATGTTTCATCAAACCCATGTTGGCTGTCACTTGGGGCAACTTTTGATATCATTTTGGTTGTTGGTAAATGACAACTTTGTTGAGCTGAGAGGACATGATAAGTCGATATTCCTTTCAAGATTCGTCTTCACACTGTCGAAATTAGTTGATGCACTTTCAGTCTTTTATTCATGGATACAAAGAGCCTCTCAAGTCAGACTGACATTTGATAGACGAGAACCAGGTTCTGGTGCACCTTGAAGGGAATTGGGCGTGTGACGCCTCATAGATAAACAGGCAAATTTGGCCAAGGAATGTATCTTAAAACATTTGTATTTGTCTTAAAATGAAAACACAATAAACTGGATTGCTGAGTCAGTCACCTCTAACAGGACCACCTTGTCCATTGTTGCAGCCTCTTAGGAAAAGTAGCAGAGTGTTGAATACCAACGACTTGCCAGGTTCTTACAGGTTTTATCCTCGAGTCTCTGATTGTTAAAATGAGTGAGTGAGTGACCGCAGATTTACGCAGCTTTTGGCAATATTACAGCAATATCACGGCGGGAGGCCGATTAAGATCAAATAATGAAACGTGATATGAATGTAGTATAACCGTTGCTAGACGTTTCTAAAAACAGCACGATACAAATGAAATATTCAATATTTTCTTGCCCATAAAACCAAAAATTGGTGGTGTTATTAATGTTTACAAGTGACTGTGAATAGTGAAGTCAATAGGTCAACCTAAAATAATGTATTATCATGTCACGAGTCCCCAAATATGCTCCCCTGTCTGTCTATGTACATGACATCCAGAGTCATTGGGTCACATTCAAGGTGAGATGGTGGTTGTCTGCTCCTGAAACGTTTTATTTGTTAAATACTCACTCATACAACGTATTTTAGAAGATCTGGAAATGAGTGTTATCATATGTCTGTTATCATATGGAACTAATCCGAGACTACATGTCAAGTTGCCTCTCACGACAATCTATTTTTGGACCAATTTCGTACTTGCCAGGAGTTTGAACCATTGTAGTAATTGTGATTGGAAGTCTCTCTACTGATGCACAATGAGTCTCAGTGAATTGAAAAGTATTTATATCAAAACTATCTTGGGATTCGCCGTTAGTGATTATTGACGTGATATGAATAAAGTAGGATTAGGCAACGGCGATCGTACATATAATAATGAATCTATACTAGATCATGTAGGGGCGTGAATCTTGTAACATCTACAATATACTGAGCCTATTGACTGGGGGTAGTAATCTCTAGAGAATAGAGATTCGGTAACTGCGGATTTATTTGTTGCATGCTTGCGGTCAAAATAGAATCGTCAAAAAGTCAAAACAAGAAACAGAGTAGATTGAAAATGACTTGTACAACTCTGAAGTTCAGAAGCCTGACATCATCAGACGTACTTTCATCAAACTCAGAATAATTTATGGATCTCGTTGGCAATTAGGGTGCCTTCCAATTATTAATACCAGCATAAAATACACGTTTCCATTGTTAAAATGGAACTAGTTCCACGTCATTAATTATCAGATGGACATTCGTACGATTTGAAGCACCATACATGTATAATTACCTCTGATGGTCGAATCAATCATGAAGTGGCAGTTCAAGTTGAATCTATTTTAATATCCTTATTAGATTGATAAAGCTATATATGCATGGTGCCACATTACAGTGGACCGTTGATAAACCGGTATGGGTTGGTATTACACGGATTCAATAATGATACTTTCAAGTCAGACTCAGGTTGGGTCATTGATGTCCATTGCAGCTTCCATAAAGATTGGAAACTCTGGTTCTTTTCATACTGAATAAAGTTAACATACTCTGGAAATTTTGGGTCAGAATTAGCTCACTTACGCTTCAAATAAAAATTAACAAAATTATCATTTCATCAGAGGGTTATTTCACTCTTTATGTCATGTTCAGCGTTTCAGTCCCCCGATAGTATTATTCGTTGCTCGCCCGCTGTGTTCCTGCCTTTCAGATATTCGATTACTGTTTGGGAGTCACCCTTCAAGTTGAAGATACTGATTTCTACTTGACGACATACATGCATAGAACGTACTGTAATTTATCATAGTGTGATATCCCCATTCTGTACATGTATTATGCGTGGAGCAGTGCTTCTACATCCATGCCATTATTGTAAATATCAAGTTCAGAGAGTTAAGAGTCACTGGAGTCACTGTCGTTCAATAGGTCCAACCCGTGGCGATCCGGGCTATAACTGTAAAACCCATGCGTGTTGTAACTGACTAAAGGGATTGGGTAGTCAGACACGCTGACTCGGTTGATACATGTCATCATACCCCATTTGATGCTAGAACGATACCATTGCCTGATCCAGGCTCCATACAGCCGCCATACAGATAGAATATTGCGGCGCTAAACAACAAGCCAACCAAATCCAATAGGTCCTCTTCAAGCACGGGCAGGTATACCTGGATATAACTGTGATCAGTACCGAAGTACTTATTTCAGCATATACAGCGTTTCTCCTTGGTCTTGTCTTCTAGTAAAGTCACTTAGTATAACAGAAGTTATCTGTTAACATATAGCCATTAAAACCTCAACTGATACGCTAACGTTCGTTCGTGTGTTTGTTTTGTTTCTGGGCTATTTTACTTATCCGGAGCTAACGTGCCTTAATATGAGAAGGACAACCCGCAACCGACTAGTTTCATCTAGTCCATGCCGAGATCCAGGTAGGATAACGTTATTTGTTGTGCCGGGGTCCCATTTTGTTTAATGCAGCCAAGACGTATTAAGATTTCCGCCCGTAAACATCATCGATCGATTCTGTCTTATGTGGTGTGCACTAAGCCACTAGACTGAAAGTTGAAATGACATTGATGATAGACAAATGAATAAAGGAAAGAAGTGCTCTTTGTGCCTAACGATAGACACTTCAATCACACGACATCAGGCCAAGCTTCAGGGAAAGTGGTTTATGTAATAACTTTGATTTGTTTTATTCAATTTATTGACGTCTTCGAAACGGAACTACAATCCTAGCTCCTTTTGGTCCATGTACATGTATCTACATCGATTTATGAAAGCATTGTACTTGATACTTTACAATGGCAAAGTCTTGGGTGAGTATTCATATATTTTTCCATATTATCAGGCATTACAAATTATGTCCTTCCACACACTAGATGACTAGCTGAACTGTACAATAAACTCTGATGGCTTTTGGGTAAGGATCGATAAGAAAAGAAAAGGGGCTGTGATAATATGACAATGACTGTAATGCTTTACAACTGAACATACTTAAACTGAGAGCTGATGCAGACAAATATATCTACATCTGTAGTAGCCCACGGCCAAAATATTCATCTGTGTGATAAGGCAACAGCACTCTGTCGTAAATATATGTATATTGCTAATGTTACCTGTTAGCTTGTCTAGACATATTAATTCCAGAAAGAAACATGACTCTGTGAAATTATTCATCAATAGCTCGAAGAAGCGTAAGGTGTGCCCTTAGATTGCGAAACTTGAGGAACAGGTGGGTGAGTGACTGGGTGGATGACTTGAGTTTGCTTTAGTGGGTGGTCTGTTGATAAATGTGTCAAATACTTTTTAAAATTTTTGTATTCTGAAAATCAGAAAGGAACCTTTGGTCCATAGATATGAAGAGAGAACAGAGGTGGTCTATGTAATCCCATTGTCTCTTTATCCTTTGTTCTTTGATGTTTTTTGGATCCCATTTGTCTATTAATGGGTTGTTCCCGAGACGTTACATTTCATAAAGTCATCGAGACTGACTCCAATCGGCCCATATAGGAAGCAAATGTACAGTAAGTCCCTGTGGTTTTTAGTATGGTGATCTACCTTCAGTTGTTGGCAATCGAAACCCCTTTTTTATATTTTATTGTTCTCTATAGTTAAACTGTTTTAGATTTAATAATACTAGTGGTTTTACGTTTCATCGTCAACGGGGTTTTAGTTCCTGATATATTTGGTATGCAATGTAATTGTAAATTGTTCTCGTCACGATATGGCTGCGATATTGCCTATGTGACGTTGAATAGTAACTCACCCACTTACTATATCCAATCTATATCGTCGCCTTGACCAAGGTCAAGGTCAAGGTCCGGATTCTGTGACCTGGCTGATTGCTCGTCACCGTGTCAGGACAGAGTGGATAGTTTGGTCAATGGATTTTCACAGTTACCCTTCTTACTTCACCTTGCAAATTAATTAGTCATCTCTCCCACCACGAACGTCTGTATGGTACATTTCATACAGACAGTGTGTATTGGTGTATATCGCCTTATATCGTATTACAGGGACATAAAAACATGATCCTGACTAAATGTGTGAAATGTAAACGATGTGGCTAGATCAATTATCTCCTCCTTTGCTTCACACTAGAGAGAAACTGTGCAAGGACAGAATCGCTCTGTGACCGGAGGACCGATCTTTCCCTATGAACTTATCATCGCAGCAAATCACTCCCCTCAATATGAAAAAAAACCCCAAACTTTCATGATGAAATCAGTTCCTGCCTTACGAGTGCCAAAATGGACAGTTATGCCTTTAGAAAACGGTGTTAAACCCCAAAAGGTACAAAACGACCAGAATAAAAAGTGTTCCCTGTGTTAAGTGTACGGTGTTAGGTATATCTTACATTTGGCTATGAGCATTGGTGGTAAAACCGAAAAAGGGTCGATACCACCGTCAACTCCATCAGAGATCTTCACGGGCGATTGCTGTGGGATTCCTCTGTAGCACTCGCCTGTTTGAATAGAGTAGGGAAAAAGCGGTTGCCATCGGCTACTAGTGACATGGGCTGCTCCTTCACCTGGTCGTCGGCGTGACGTAAACTAACCTAAAGCTTTGTCGTCACCAGTGCCTTATTACATGCATAAAAGGGTTACAAGTACCTATTCATATCAGACACACTCATTTTTACCCAAAGCTCAGGGACAGGTAATCAATCACAACCAAGCACAGCGTCTCCACCTTCTATAAAATTAATAGTTTTGATAATAATTCAGACCATGCAGACAACCTACTGGTTTATATATTCAGACATATATAACGACGTTGTGTACTCCCAGACAGTTTAGACAGCATGGGATAATTGCCGTTGTGTGACGAACCACTTAGTCGACTCTCGCCCCGCGAACACAGACTTTAAAGCGTCAACATTGACAGGATCTAAGAAAACCTGATAAATAAAAAAGTCTCCTTTAATGCTTACATTGAAGTAAAAAAAAACAATTCAAAAAAATGTGTATGTATCGATCGTTTACTTTGATCTTTTTTTCTTACGTACTTTAATCACATTTCATTATATGGTACAGCATCAAGTGTAACCGAAAGAAAAAAGAACGTTCCAGACTGGATTACATGTATTGTTTAACGGGACAGCGGACTGATATTAGGGCTAGTGTTTACAGACAGGCATTACTGTGCACACTTATATTATGACGTGATGGCATTGCAAAATGATGGTCGTCTTATATGTGACAGTCACAGTAAATTTAAACGTTCCACTGTTTTTATTCGTTGCTTACGTGTATTTTTAATTTTCGGCTAGATTTCCTTACTTGCTAACAGGTGAAGGGATGATGTAAATCCAGCTAGGGGCGAATGCAGGAAGCTGATGTACTGTAAGTCCCCATGGTCCCTAGTATACTGACCTACCTTCAGTTGTTGGTGATCTATAGCCCGTGTTATATATTGGGTTTTCTTCTTCAGTTACGGACCCGTGAAGGTCCCGGGGTAGAATAGGCCTTCAGCAACCCATGCTTGCCATAAAAGGCGACTATGATTGTCGTAAGAGGCGACTAACGGGATCGAGTGGTCAGGCTTGCTGACTTGGTTGACACATGTCATCGGTTACCAATTGCGCAGATCGATGCTCATGTTGTTGATCACTGTATTGTCGGGTCCAGGCTCGATATTTACAGACCTCCGCCATATAGCTGGAATATTGCTGAGTGCGGCGTAAAACTAAACTCACTCACTCACTCTTCAGTTACGCGGTTTTAGCAGAGTACTGTTTCACATGCTAGTTTCAAGTTCCTGTCTATGATATTTAGTATTTCTACTGTCCTCTCGATGGCAGGATTTTACGTTCTCAAATTATTACTTTTAATATTGATATGAATTAAGTTGTTCGTGTCACGATATGGGTGAAATATTGCCGATGTGGCGCTAAATATTAATTCACTCACTCACTCTTCTTACATACCAGTTCAACATTAGGGGCAGTAAATTAAGGGGCTGGGCTAGGTTTTGAAACAAGACCAGCACCTAATTTATTATTTGGAAAGGGACTGTACAGCTATGTTTAAATGTGATAAGTACATGCATAGAATAACGGAAGCCATTGCCTGCTTTGGCATATGCTGCATGGGGTGTCGTATTATCTACTCATAAGCCGCGGTTCACAGGCAACCATGGCTCGTGAAGTACAAAAAGTTCCGTTACCGTTACCTCATGCAAGAGGTTTAATCGTACGATTCGCAGTCATCCCCCATCGTCTTTTCCAACCAATGGGATCTGTTCTGAGCATACTTAAGGCTTTCTACACCAACGTGGTATGTATAGAGTATTCGATATTGGACATAGATGACACTCCCTGTTTCTAAAATGAATGTATGAATGCATGTCACACATGCTCTAAACCGTATTGCTCAATGTGTAATTAAATGTATTACTTCATTAAGCTAGTCTTTTGATGATGATGATGATGATGATGATGATGATAATGACTGTATTCCTCTGTGTGCTTCAACATCACAAATACATCGGTCGTATCTAACAAGAACTCGGTTTTGGCTTATTCCTCACAGCATGTGTCAGCAACTATTGTAATCCATAGTGTGAAATGTTTTTCCAGTCTGTATACCCTTGAATTCTATATTGTTCCACCCTTGTCAGGAAAACCCAGAGGCTATCTACTGATGAAATGTAGTTTTTCCATATTCTGAATGTCGATATTACCTATTGCATGAGTGAGTGAGTGAGTTACGTTTTACGCCGCACTCACCAATATTCCAGTTATATGGCGGCGGTCTGTAAATAATCGAGTCTGGACCAGACAATCCAGTGGCCAACAACATGAGCATCGAACTGCGCAATTGGGAACCGATGACATGTGGCAACCAAGTCAGCAAGCCTGACCACCCGATTCCATTAGTCGCCTTTTACGACAAGCATTTATGACAAATATGGGTTTCTGAAGGCCTATTCTACCCCGGGATCTTCAATGGGAACCTATTGCGAATCATTGCTTATCATGGCATTCCTTATTGTGTATTTTCCCGTTTATTGTCCTCCAAAGCTCCCTTTTGAAAATGTAGAATTCTTTTGCTTTGTAGTCAACATAGATTGCAAAGAACTGGGAAATGCTTCCTGTGTGGAACCAATGGGTGTCTTTGTGTTAGCTGTGTGAATCGTTGTTGATTGAAAAAGTACTGAACACATTTGTTGTTATTGGGTTTTGTAATTGGTCCTTTTCGATGATTTAATTCCAGTCCACGATTCTGTCTTAACAACGTGTCAATGGTGTATCTAAAGCTTTGGCTATAGACTCACTGACCCTAGAAAAAAACAAAACAACGTTGCGTTCACAGTGGTATTTTTATTATACAACTAATAAGATAAAAGTTTTATCACGAAGTATTCGAAAGGTGTTACGTGTCCCGCTTGACACAAATACTAGATCCTACCGACGGATAAAGATTTAGAAAAATGTAGGCAACAATCGTCCTCAAAACGTTCACTTAAAACCTTTGATGACGATTGATACATCACTGAGATGTTCATAGAAGGACGTATCCTGCAATTCCAAAGACACGCATTAAGTCTCCGTTTAACGGATTGAAGAGTTTCGAGAGGCATCAGATGAGAGACAAACAGCTGGATCAAACAGTTACTATATCAAAGCAAAGCTATCAGCAATCTAACACGATGCAACATCATATCGGCAACTGAATTCGCAAACATGTCTTTCTCCGTCTCTAACAAGTCCACTCAAGGCAGTCAAGCGGTGACCATTGAATTTTCAGGAGAATTGGCCAGAAAATATAAAGATCATATCATCTAGCATTGAACAGTGGTTCCATACCTCTCACACTCAGTTGTCAATTACAGTGTTCAAAGCATCCTTCATCAAACCCATGGTTGTTGTCACTTCGGGCGCCTTTGGTATTATTTTGGTCCTAAGGAAATGGCAGCTTAGTTGAAAGAACATGATCATTCCATACTCCTTTTAAGATTCATGGTGAACTTTGTCGAAATCAGTTTAGAGGTGATGCCGTTGCATTTGATTGGTACCATATTATCGACATATTGAATATGTGTTTCGATTATGCCATTTATTCACTCGCCATGAAGACAAAGACTGTCTCGGGTTAGACCGACATTTGCAAGACGAGAAACAAATTTTGATGCCTCTTGAAGTGAGATGGGCGTGTGACGCCACACAGACAAACCACCCCCAAAACCCTAACCCATCAATAGTTCAGAGGACCATGGTATACATAAAACATAATTAGAAATATATGTCGTAAATATGAACACACAATATACTGGATTGTTGATAAGTCAGTCATCTCTAATTGGACCACATCATCTATTCCTGCAGCCTCTTAAGAAAAGCAGCAGAATGTTGAATACCAATGCCTCCTGCGGTCCTTTCTGGTTTTATCACGGAGTGTCTGATTGTTAAACTGAGTGAGTGAGCGAGCGTAGATTTGTTTACGCTTGTTTCGAGTTCGTGAATAGTGAAGTCAATAGGTCTCCATATAACAGTGTATCGGGATGTCACAAAACTAATAGCCAGAGTCCCTAAGTATGCGCCCATCTCTCTGTGTGTACATGCTATCCAAGGTCAACGGGCCACAACGGGTCAGATGGTGGTCATCCGCTCCTGGAGTGTTGTTATTTGTTACTTAAATACTCACTCATATAGTGTATCGAAGAACAATGCCATTCTGAGTAACCATATCATAATATGATAATTAACCAGCGACTATCTGTCAAGTTGCCTCTGTTGCCAGTTGTATATTGTGACTAATTTCCTGTTCGTCAGGGATTTTAACAGTACAGAAAGCGTGTGTGTCTGGACACAAGATACTCATTGAATCCATTGAAATATATTTGTGTCAAAGTAAGCTCGGGACTCCATGTTGATGATTGCTACTTAGCTGTTTCCTGTGGTCTCAAAGTGAGATGGGTTTCATCTTCATCATGCTACACATTTTCATAGGAGACTAATGATCTACAAAGAAGACAGATTCAGTAACTACAGCTTTAAATGATCGAAAACCTTTTGACGAAATAAAATGAATACAAACGTCCAAAAGTCCAAAACAAGAAACAGAGTAGGTTCGCAAGCTCAGAAGTCCTGTATCATCAGGCGTACTTTCATCAAATCCTGAATAATTAAATGGATCTTGTTGGCGCGCAGGATGTCTTTAAATCATAAAAAGGCCTGAGTAGAAGACGGATTTGCCCATTGTCATTATGAGATGGAGCTAGTTTCATGTCATTAATTACTAAATGGAAATGCCTACGACTGGAACACCAACATAATTATCGCTGATAGATTGCTCTCGAGTCAATCAAGAAGTGGCTGTTTAATTTGAAACTATTTTAAAATCAATATTAGATTGACAAATCTCTATAAGTCTGGTGCCACATATTCCAATGGGCCGTTGATAAACTGGTTTGGGTTGGTACTAGAGGGACTGACTAATGATACTTTCAAATCTGATTCGGGTTTGGTCATTGACGTCAGCTATGTTCCTTGCAAATTGCAGAAAGACTGACAACGATTGGAAACTGCGGTTCTTTTTATGCCGAATAATATTAACGCCCTCTGGAGATTTCAGATAAGAATTAACCCACTTTTGCAATTTAATAGGAGAAGTATTTCCTCTTTTTATGTCATATTCAACGTTACAGTAAATCGATAGCATTGCTCGTGGTAAGATCTCTGTGGCACTGCCTTCTTTGATTACTTACAGGGCGATATTCTTCATGTTGAATATTGCCGGTATTCTTTTGACGACGCTTAGTCAAACATACCTGTATATATAGGTTTAGCATGATGTGCTCTATGTGATATACCATAGCAGGGCTGACAGGGAGTCACCATGAAGGGCAGTAGGTTCAATACTGTCGACTTTCACTGGACGCTCATTCCTGCATAGAAATAGATACTGTAGTTTATGCGATGTCTCTGTGCTATACATGTGTTAGAAATTCGTCCTTGCCATTAATGTAAATATCAGGGGGATTAAGGGTCATGACTCATCAGATCCACTGTCATGCAGGAGCTCCTCCACAAGCTCTGATAGGTATCTATGTTGGAGCTAGTTTTCACTCATTATCCCATGACAAATCAACATGGAGGCTGCGCTGAAGTTCTTATTTAACTACAAAAAGTTCTCTTTGGCCTTGGCTTCAAGTCCAAATACCTGACATATTAGAAACCCTCTTTTTAAAGAAGCTACAGTCATACGCGCAACGGAGTAGTTAAGCAAACTTGGGTTTACATGATCACGTCAAGGTTATTGCATAGCGACGTGCGGGCGCGCGTTTGTTTCTTCTGTGTTTTTCATTAGTACTTATCCGGACAAATGCCAGTGTTTCAGTGTTAGTCCGGTGACATAACATTAGGTAGTATGAAGCGGATACCCATCTCAATCAGTCTTACTTAGTAAATTCAGAGCTCCAGGTAGGGTGACTATATGTGATCTGTATTGATCCTCGTAACATCCGTTTTGGGTAATGCTGCCAAGACGTATTACGATTTCCTACCAGAAGCACCGCAGATCGATTCCGCCAAGCCACAACACTAAAAACTGAAACGACATTGATGATAGACAAATGAATAAAGGAATGAAGTGATTTTGTGCCTACAGATCGACACTTCAATCACACGACATGAAGCCAGGGTTTAAGGACAGTGGTTTACCTGATAATTTTGACTTGTTCCATCCAATTTATTGACGTCTTCTATACGGTACTACTATCCCAACTCCTTTGTTTGGTCCATGTACATGTATCTACATCGATTTATGAAGGTATTGTATTCGATACTTTACAGTGGCACTGTACTGGGTGTTTCTAAAAATGATTATTCATATATATTTTCCATACCATCAGACATTACAAATGAAGTCCTATATAGCTTAGCAATAGATGAATAGTTGAACCATACCACTAACTCGCGTCTTTTGGTTAGAGGTCGATAAATCACAAGAAAGGAAAAAGGCTTTGACAAGTGACTGTAATGCTTTAAAACTGAATAATAGTTACGTATGATGTAGACTGATATAGTTATATCTGTAGTAGGAGCCCGGCCAAAATACTCATTTGTGTGGTAAGGCAACAACATTCTGTGGCAAATATATGTATGACAAATGTTACCTGCTAGCTTGTCTAGACATACTAATTCTAGAAGAAATATAACTCTGTGAAATTAGTCATCTTCATTAATAACCTTCAGAAGCGTAGGTTTATCCTTGCCATTGCGAAACAAGTGGAACTTGTGGGAGAGTGACTAGGCGGGTGAATTGTGAGTTAGTGGATGTCTGCAGGTGAATGAGTCAGTTAATGTTTTGTTTGTTCCGAAGTTAGAAAGGAAACTTTGTTCCATAACACATATAGGAGGTATAAGCGGATGACTGTCGATTCGGGACTGTGCGGATGGTATATGTAATCTCAATGTCTGTTTATGCTTTGTTCCCGTGGAGTTATGACTTCAAAAAGTCGCAAAGACTGACCGTATCCTATGTATTTAGAAAAGTTCGGGGTCAAGGACTGCGTGGTCAGACTCTGAGACCTGGCTAAGTGCCCTGACAGAGTGGATAGTTGGTTTGTGGATTTTCAAAGATTCCCGTCATACTACAAGTTTGCAGATGAACAGATCATCTGTCCCACTACAAACGCCTTTATGCTGTCTGCAATGTTTGACCCCGCTTTCCCCTTTTCTCAATATCACAGGGACAGAGACATAAACTATGACCTTGACAAACTGTACGAAATCAGACCGATGTTGCCGAATCAAATCAATTCCAAACTTGGCACTAAAGGGAACATATTCCAGCACAGAACAACTCTACTGTTTCCTGATGTAAAGTCTTCGAGTGAATCTATCTGATGAGATCACACCCTACTGAGGATAACATCAATTCCACTTAGGATCACACCATTCTGTCATATGCAACAAACATAATGCAGTTTACCTTTTAAAAACACTGTCAGAAACTCAGAAAAGCACAAAAGACCTGTGTCGTTATACGCAGGTGTGTTACTACTGTAATATGCTTCTCCGTGGTGTTCATAACATGACGGGTCATTTTTCCTCGTGTGAAAAATACTTTTGCCTCAAGTTTATGGTTTCATTGACACCGCTCGCAACAGTTCCAATCCGCGAGAGGAAAACAAAACCATGTGTCAAATGTTTTCTCATTTCATCGGGAATATATCTTTTCCCAAATATACTGAAATTAATGATCAGTGTAGTTTGTTATGGAAATTTCAGTTAGGATATGAGCACTGGTGGCACAAAGAAGAACGGTCCATACTGAATCCACTGTCTTGTCTGTGCTGGGCGTGAACTGCAATAGATGAATTCAAAAGTGATGCCGTAGCCACATTTCGAGTGTCAGTCCCTACAATTTTGGTCCTTACCACTCTCCATGTATTTGGTGCCATGTTAGAAAACCCGGAGTAAGATTGCAGCGATCTGTATATAATTAAATCAGGATCAGAAAATCCAGTGATCAAAAGCAGGAGTATGGATCTTTACAGCTAGTATAAGGTAAAATGTGTCAACCAGGTTAGCGAGTGTGACAACCCGATCCCGTTAGTCGATTCATACGACAAGCACAAGTTGCTAGAGACCAATTCGAACACGGATCTTCGCGCCTCTGTACCGCTCACCTCTTTGTTAAAGGCAGGGAAAAGACTCTTGCCATCTTCTACTTGGGATACTCCTTCGTCGTCGGCGTGACCAGCGAACTCTTAACTCACTAAACTATTCTTCAACTCTGTCTTCAGCAGTGCTTTATCAAATAAACAAATGGGTTGTTAGTATTTGTTTAAGTTTGCAAAGCACCAATTCATCTCAGATACACAAATTTGGACGAAATGCCTGGGATACGTAATCAATTCTAACCCAATACAGCGTCCCCACTTTCTATGAAAACAATAGGTTTGATAATAATTCAGACTATGCAGACAGCCAAGCTACTGGTTTGTATATTCAGAAAGTGAATCGTGTATTATGACGTTGTGTAGACCAAAACAGCCAGATTAAACAGCATGGGCGGTACAGAATACTTGTCATTGTCTGACGAATCAGTTAATCAACTCTCGTCCCGGGAACACAGACTTTACAGCGTCAACACTGATATGATCAGAGAAAACTTGACAAATAGAACACGATCTTTACACAGAAGTAAAAAAGAAATCGAAAAATTGTGTATGCATCGATCGTTTACTTTGATCTTCTTTCTACGCTAATTTAATCACGTTTCATGTTATTCAGTACAACAGACACAATTGCGTTCTCAAAACGGTTAGCCTAGCCTAAAGGCAACACTTTTTTAAATTCTGTGTTTCTCATCGTCAGGCCTATGTTATGTGTTTTATATTCTTTTTATTCTTCAATTTTTCAATGCAAACCGATTGAAGTCAGACAATGTCACGTTCAAATATTGTTGATCTTTCTTCCCTCTGCTTGTTCACTCGTGGAATCGAGACTGAATTCTGTAGAAATTAGTTAACTTTAAATAACTAGATTCATTATGCACAAAAGATGTCTGAGACAACTTTGTTTCCATAGCTCCAAACTCAGAGTGTGTAATATGGAGGAATAATACTGAGCCACACCGTTTGGTAAACTAACCAAAATGCTTGTGTACATTAGCAGTGTGTTTGAGTGGGAGCCTTTCGTCTCTTACTGTGTGATCCATTGCTGCAAAGTCAACACACAACGAGGGAAATGTCAGTTGCCAAACTGCCGTTGAATGACAAGCAACGGAGTACATGTACCCACTGCTATCTAAGCAGATAGGTTCTGGTGTCTTTTTATTCCAACTTTGTTCACGTAAGTGCGGATTCAAGATGTTGTAGGAGATGATAAACCTCTGTGGTAACTGACCGATAACTGATCCCTCCCGTTGATCAGCAAACCATTGTAAAAGAAATGCGTGTGATACCTATTTGCACGACAATAATATATTCACTACGGCATTAGTTTTGCCAAGATAAAGTGCGTCTTCGTATAAAATTGTTATATATTCTGAATACACATGTCTATTTTATACCGTTTTTCATCATTTTACAGTCTTGCGATTATCTTTAGCAAACCACCACTGTATGGGTTACACATAAAGCACTTCATTCACGTTGATTCACCAAGGAGCAGAACGTTGTCTAAAATGTCAGTCATTAATAGTTTCAAAACAACTTGATTGGGAAATGCCCTGAGCACATGCTGAGCTCTTTTCTGTCTATCTCGAATCTGTAACGTCAGTACGGTCACATATCGACATTAGATTGTTTGGCGCAATCGACGTAATCTTCAAAAGACGATATAACATGATGTCACTGTTGCTACTTAAATATGTTACCCTTTTCAAAATATTGTTCTCACCTATAAATGTTCCTACTCTCTATTTGGTAACATTTCTTGTGTCGGGGGCGTGGTAGCAGAGCTGTCAACCTTGAGCTGACGGGAGTGAGCCTGCCTGTGACCTAGTGTAAAAGTTAAAACTTTGGAGTCAACTTTGTGTGCAGACTCTTTCAGTGTTGTCACAATCCCAAGTGTACAGTATACAACCCTGTGCACTTTAAAGAACCCACGAATCCGTTGTTGAATAGGCAGTGACCATACAAATACCTGCAATCAGTTGGTTGCGGGTGCAACAACGTGCAGTAAACTTGGACAAAGTACTGACACTTTGTGTCGTTATGTACAGATTCTTATGATGAATAAATATCCACGACAACTCAAGTATCACAAGAAATTATCACTTTGAAAAAACAAAGTACTCTGCAGAGCAGGACAGGACTCGAACGTTCGATCAGCTGAACCTTTATCGACTAAAGACAAGTGCTTGTAAGGAAAGTGTATTTCTTTTTGATTCCTCATTTTATGAGGCTAAATAATAAAGGTAAGCAAAACTGGAAGCCTCGGAAATCAGAATGTATTTCCCAGGGCAGGATGGAGTTTAACGATGTTGCATTTGCTGTCATGAAAGGCTTTATAGATGTTACATTTACGTTTTCACAAAAACACCCAAACTAACCTATACAGTATAGTAATTTGAAATCCCTGTTACGTTCAAAATTACGAGCGCTTTCATCAAATTTCCTGAACTATACGGAGAACACAAAAGTGACGTATTTTCTGACCATTGTGACAGTGCGACATTAAAAGCACCAAACATATTTTGAATGCTGCTGAGTTGAACATATGTTGGTCACATGTATTATGCACTTCACATTTTACACGTTGATGTCATGTAAGTGCCACATTGCCACATATTTATCTGAGGTGTTTGGCGTTCAGGAGCAATGCCTCGAATTATCAGAAAGGCCAGCGTTTTCTTTAGGGAACTTCTGATACGCCTGCCTGTCAGACAAGTCACGATGTTCCACGGACCCAACGCCTATCACGCAATCCCACGGAGGATGTGCAAGATATAGCTTGTTAACGTCCGTGCTGCCTTACTGCTAAGAAAAGCAAATCAGACACAAGTCTTCTGGGAGAACTGAATGTATTCATTTTATGCATTATTTCAGATGATGCCAATTCTGCTCGCTGTATGCAGTTCTTCGTGGTGTTTTGGATTAGTGCATTTAGAAGTTCGTTTTACCATTCTTAAGCAGATTTGTAAAAGACGATATTGAGGAAATTGGCAGTTGAAAATAACCACTCATCTCGTAATGATCAACTTTGCGAGTTCTACGTTGGGGAAGCTATGTTTGGGCTGCTGAAAGAAAACAAAAATAACTCTTATCACAGATAGACGACAATTTTGTGTGTTAAGTCACAGATTCAGGAAACATTCACATTCACATTTTGCCAGTCCATGTGTAAAACGCGATATGGGGGAAATTGTCATTAGAAAATAACCACTTATCTCATAATGGCCAACGTTGCGAGTTTAATGTTTGTAAATACCGGTTTTGTATTGAGGAAAAAAACACCCATAGGTTATTCACAATTCTCGGATTCAGGAAACAGCCATTTTGCTCAGGACATTATGTTATGTCAATTTTCAGGACATTAATTTGGATCGCCGTACATTTACATTTTTGTGGGAGGTCACAGGCTGGAGGCAGAACTGACGAAAACACTCCTTAACCATCAAGTCACAGGTTATTCATGTTGCCACGTAATTAGGGGTTCTGTTTTGTCAAAACTAACCCCCACAGATTGAGGAACAGATTTGTGTTCAAGATTTAGAAAAAAAATTCTGTGTGGTAAGATACATATTGACATTATGTAGCGATAGGCTATTGGTTGGTGTTGAGGCACAGATTCCCGACATGGTTTGCTTAAGTCAGGATGCCATTGAGAGTTAGATCTGAGGTTATGGCCATGGATTCCATTAGTTTAGCTCCACGTAGCGAACGTGTACACTTACAACTGCCAGAAACGTTAACTTCTGAGCGCAGAATGGAACGTTGTACCTCTTCCCTGTGCCACGTTTAGCCTCCTAACATGATCTCAAAATGAAAGTAATGTTAGCTTTCCTCTTTAAATGAACACACTTTGCGTATAGAACTTTGCGTATATACGTGTATAATTGTATTACTTTACGTGCCATTTTAAGTTGCACCGCCGAATAGCGCAGTGATTGCTGGATTCTGACCTCAACATATTACCGCAGTTTTAAGAAAGCAGCATTTGAAACAAAGGTATTATGTTTTACAGATTAAAAATAGTATGCAGCAGAGAGGGTTCGGGGGATCCTGGCACAGTCAGGCTGGAAGGTTAATCGTTAGGTCAGGGCCTTCCTCCATGTACACACAGGCAAGACAGCAAGTGGGACATCTCTCATGAAACGCTGTCAAGTCTTATCCACCAAGAATATTCCTGAGAATTTGAAGTCTCCACAACAGTGCAGCCATCTGCATTACCCAAGTGCCAGAAGTGCTGTGATGATATTAAGAAAAGCCAGATTTATGGATGTCAACTTCTTTATTGTGGATAACATTACCTTTACTTGCTCCTTCATCAGGTGATGAAGGAGCAAGCATACAATCCAAACGTCGTGTTATCCACAAGAGAGAAGCTGACATCCATAAATCTGACTTTCCTTATGCTTTCCGATTCTAAATGCCCTTCAAAGATCTGTTGTGATACTATTATCCTTACAATCTGTACTGATATTATCAGTGGTGGCGGTGGAATGTAGTAGAAATTATAATATCAATATTTTAGTAGTACCAAAGTATTGCATGTATGTTCAGATATAGTCTCTAGCATTCTACCAATGTTGTGATTCAAACTCATGACATGCGAATGTCTTGCTCCGAAAGGCCACCACTCCCCTTTAACAAAGAACATACATACAGTACTATCATTGCGACAACACTTTTGGATCACTCTTTTGTTCGTACCTTGTTACCATGTACTACTTTGTGTTTGCATATATCAGGGAGCATGTCTTTATTAACATTGTACATTAAATCAATAAAGACAGTTTCTTCATTGTCGTCAATGTCCGAATGTAAGGTTTTGATCGTATTGTTAAAATGGACACACATTTTGTAAAATACGATCAGATAAATGATCATGTACAACTCAGAAAAGGTTAAGCACAAGTTATACTTAATGTCAAGTATACATTTCCAAAGTATCTTAAGAAGACACTGATCAAGTATTTAAGATATCAGTGCCTCGTGAAAAGGTCATACAAAATGCCATGTTTCAAGATGGTGGCATTTACCGAGTGAGAAGATGCCAACGACTGGGGCAAGTAACTATTTCAATAGGGCAGTTATAAAACATGACTAGATGTATATTTGAGTAAATGAGTGCCATTTTTAAATGTATGTGTTTAGAAATCATATGAACAAGTATCGCTTTTTGTACACGGTTGTTTGACTCAAAATATTTTTTTTCACCAGCTGTCCTTTGAATATCGTCTCCATGAGATGTGGCTTCATAATATGTGACCATACTGATTTAAGCATTGACAATACGTTTTAACGTCATGTTTCTTTAGTATTCGTTGAAAATGCACGAAGGGGAGTATGGATTGATTGTTGTTTAACTCAGCAGTATCCCCGCCAAATGGCCGCGATCTGTAAAAAAATGATTCTGCATCACACAGTCCAGTGATCAACATCATGAGCATCGCTTCACGCCAATGGGATACGATGACATGTGTCAACCAAGTCAGCAAGATTGACCACCAGATCCCGTCAGTCGCCTCTTACGACAAACGTAGGTTCCTGAAGACCAATTCTAACCGGGATTTTTACGGGTTTCAAGAATATGTAAGTATTGTTTACAGAGACACTACATAAGGTGACTTCTTAATCCGAACGTTTAACATCAGCTGGACATTGAGAGGCCGTAATTAGCTGTTCCCATTAACACCAATAACAACACACGTGGCGACATCCACACTTGCAAATGTTTGCGTTTTGTCACGTCTGCGCACAAAACCGTTTTATCGAGAGGAGCACATATACTCAAGCGTTTGTCATTTTCAGGTTAATTTCATTTATTTTCAGAATTATACACAAGTGTATATTCTGAGCGTTGAATAATAGATTTTCACAACACGGTTCCGTGTTTCAATAGAATTTCACAACACGGTTCCGTGTTTCAACAGCACACAGTTCAACGACGAACGACTCACATCACAAAATCCGTTTTTCAGCAAAGCGGCTCTGCAAGGCGAATGATATCCATTCACAGAAGTATCGCAAGCAACACAGGAGTTCACGTTTTTAACGTAGTGGAAATCGGCATCGTTTATTTTTCTGTCAAAATTGTCGTCAATAAGCCGAGTCTTCAGAGTTTCTGGCACACTGCCGTTCGCAACCGGATGCAGCAAAGCATTATGGTCGTGGTATGTGGGCTGAAGTTTATCGCCGTCAGCGTTGACAACCACCATCGGTTGTTTGAGAGGCTTGTCCTGGTTGCCTTTGAATACACTGCTGGTGTAGGTAGAAGCACCGACCTTGTAACAACAGAAACAGATAGTTTCCTTAAAGGCGCCTCTGTAACGTCGAGAAATGACGTTGTACAGGATGGGGTTGACAGTGGAGCTGACGAAGTACAAGACACCTGAAACAGACGGAGTCCTGATTAAAATTTGCACTAAATTTACGTTGACAGGAATACATATACACAGCAATAAAACCTTTTAAGTCATCACAAGTGAATACGTTGACGAATGTCCTGCTACTACTACAACTACTACTACTGCTGTTACTATAACTGCTACTACGTCGGCTACTAGTATTATTACAGCTGCTGCTGGAGCGAGTGAGTGAGTTAAAATGTAAATACATGTAAATAATAATAATAATAAAAACTGCCAACGGAGGATAGCAGTAAGTGGGTTAAAATTTATCGTCACATCGGCGGTGGACAGTAAAACCAAAAATAGCTCACAGTAATTTTGAAGTAAAACTAGGTATGTCAAAAATTTTATTTCAAATGTGGACAAGACAGTGTAAAATAGGCTATATATCGCCAACAACTGAAGGTAGATCACCATACTTAGGACCAGAGTACATTTGCTTCCTGCATGGACCCTAGGTGGATTAACATCATCCATTCAGCTGTTAGCAATTAAGACACACCTAGCCGAAACTTAAAAATACACATATGCCATGAGTGAAAACATTGGAAACGTTTAATGTACTTTGAATGGCTGCTGCTGGATCAACTACTGCTACCGCTGCTGCTGGATCAACTACTGCTACCGCTGCTGGTGGAACAATTACTGCTACCGCTGCTGCTGGAACAATTACTGCTACCGCTGCTGGTGGAACACCTACTGCTACCGCTGCTGGTGGAACATCTACTGCTACCGCTGCTGGTGGAACAATTACTGCTACCGCTGCTGGTGGAACACCTACTGCTACCGCTGCTGGTGGAACATCTACTGCTACCGCTGCTGCTGGAACAACTACTGCTACCGCTGCTGGTGGAACACCTACTGCTACCGCTGCTGCTGGAACAATTACTGCTACCGCTGCTGGTGGAACACCTACTGCTACCGCTGCTGGTGGAACAACTACTGCTACCGCTGCTGGTGGAACACCTACTGCTACCGCTGCTGCTGGAACAATTACTGCTACCGCTGCTGGTGGAACACCTACTGCTACCGCAGCTGCTGGATCAACTACTGCTACCGCTGCTGGTGGAACAATTACTGCTACCGCTGCTGCTGGAACAATTACTGCTACCGCTGCTGGTGGAACACCTACTGCTACCGCTGCTGGTGGAACACCTACTGCTACCGCTGCTGGTGGAACACCTACTGCTACCGCAGCTGCTGGATCAACTACTGCTACCGCTGCTGGTGGAACAATTACTGCTACCGCTGCTGCTGGAACAATTACTGCTACCGCTGCTGGTGGAACACCTACTGCTACCGCTGCTGGTGGAACACCTACTGCTACCGCTGCTGGTGGAACACCTACTGCTACCGCTGCTGGTGGAACACCTACTGCTACCGCAGCTGCTGGATCAACTACTGCTACCACAGCTGCTGGATCAACTACTGCTACCACAGCTGGTGGAACACCCACTGCTACCGCTGCTGGTAGAATAACTACAGCTACCGCAGCTAGCGGAACACCTACTGCTACCGCTGGTGGTGGAACAACTACTGCTATCGCTTCTGGTGGAACTACTGGTTTTGTCCAGTACAGAACCCTGTTTTCATAAGTATCCCAACCCATAAAATCTCATTTACAATCTTAGACCCGAGGTATTCCGAGGTAACGTACTTCACCTGTGTTACAAATTGCTAAGGCTTGCGCAGATGACGTATTTGGCATATGGGGACGATGAACAATATCTAGGGAAATATTCAGTTGTACCTAGTACAGATCTAAGAAACGTAACTGTACATTAGAAGTTATGCTGTGCAAATGCTTCCGGGATCGATTCCCCACATAAGTACAATGTGTGATCCCATTTCTGGTGTCCCTCGCCGTGATATTGCAGGAATTATGCTAAAAGCGGCTTATATACTGACTGACTCACTGACTTCGGGTGCCATTTGTAACGTGACTTAACTTAAATGTAATAAACACCAACTATTGCAACAAAAGCTCACCTAGAATGCACTTATAAGCTCACCTGATATATAGAACAGCGTGCTCTGGACGTTCATCAGTAACGGGGTCCACGTCGACACGTACAGAACCATTAGTCTCTGGGCATGGAAGGGTGCCCAGCACAGGATGAAAGCTACTGTTACAGCAACTGAAGTGAATAGAGAGAGAAATTTGCAAAAAAAACCCAGCAAGAATGTAATCTGTTTAAACGACAAAATAAAACTGAAAATTCTAAACGTTGGCAGACAAGACCAAAAGTCTTTAGGTTTCGGACTGTCCCTCAGGTATTATTCCATAAAATGAGGACAGTTACCTCCTGACGTTCTAAGGTATGTAATTAAATGTTGACATCAATCATTTCCAACAATTTTAATTAAAGCAAATCCTAAATATTTTGGTCAGATAACTCGTGTCATTACCTAACATACGAATCACCACTCTCCTTGACTGGGATGGTGGCTTGTTTTTGTTGCTGCAACTCTTTATTTCATCCGACGGTCCTCGTCCGAGGTGAGACCTCCTCAGGGCGATGCCGATGAGGATGTAGAGACAGATGATGACGGCGACAGGTGTGACGAAGAACAGGAAGGTGGAGATCTGGAACATATAAGTCATTCTTTCTCGCCACTCAATCCGGATGTTGCAGATGAGGGATTCTGGGATAGGTTCTTTCGTGATGGGGTGGTGCAGCGCGTGGAACAGGCGGGTGTGGATGGAGAAAGGAAGCGCCACGAGGATGGAGACAACCCAGATAGAGATGATAATCCGGAGACATCGAGACAGAGCCGCCATGCGGTGTGCCTGAAGAGGGCGACAAATAGCCACGTAACGCTCTACGGTGAAGGCTGTGATTGTCAGAACTGACGCATATGACGTCATCTCCATCACTGAGTGACGCAGGATGCAGAAGGCTGCCCCAAATCTCCATGGATATGACTCCCATATGGCGTACAACTCCGGGGGTAAGCCTGCAATTAATTTGTTTATTTACGTAATTGTAAATTGCAGTTTTATTTACATAATTGTAAATATAATTCGTGAATGTAAAAGCTGTGAAACAAAGAACAAAAACAAAAAATACAAACATTGCGACAACGTCAAGGTCAGGTTTACAGCTGACATCCCGTAACCAAAGTTTTTAAGAGACGAGTAACGAGATCGAATGGAACGGGGTCGAATGGCCAGGTAATTGGATCCTTGTCACTGTGAAAAAATATATTGTAATTGAGTAGATCGATGCTTTTAAGGCTTATATGCATGTATTGTCCGGCCCAGACTCGATAATTTACAGAACCCTGTCGGGTAGCTGAAAGTAGTTCATTTTTAATTTTAAGGACAAACACGCGACTAAGCTCATTCTTTTGAATGTCTACCATAATAAGTAAGCCTGGATAGTATAGACAAATTTCGAAAAAATAAATTGTGCCCTGGATAACCAGGTAGACCCTTGTTCCATCTGTTTCCTGAAATGAAATATATCTAAATTCGTTTGACGAAAATACCTTTCTACGAGCGTGAGACCTGACATTGTGAAATTCGACTAAAATATGCATACACCAGCTTGCCAGTAGCTGTACTGTGATAGACAAGGCTTTTGAGATGTAATTAAGAACAAACAGCAAACAATTAACTCTGGTGAGAATTTGTTTGGTTGCTTATTGACAAGTTATGTGCGCATACAGACATATCTGAGTAGTAAACTCTACCTCGACCCCCAGCGAGTTGGCTTGTTTGAATTAGCGGCAGGAAAATACAAATCTGTCAAACGGTATGAAGCTTTCAGAAGTCAAGGTCAAGGACTGAATTTGGTTTAATGTACCCGACTCGAATGAACACGTCAACTGGATGTATTTCCTCCTGTGGCTCTCAGTCATTTGGAATAGCATGTGTTCGCCATAGCTTCTGTCAATGAGCAATTATTCCACTTCAGTAACACTATCTACTCCAATCAAGGGTTTACATTAAGGAAACACCAGCAAATTGACCCAACAGTTAAGACAACAATAATCCAGCTGCTCTGACATGCCGCCTTGTGTTTAATAGGCAAATTAAACCCAGGTGTACTGTGAGCAAATTTGGGCGTGCAGACTTGTAGCGAAAAACTGTCGCTGAACGAATACCCATGTGGGCAATAAAATCACATGTGTGGTGACAGCCACGTTTGAGTTTTATGGTTATGTTTTCAGATTACAAGTAGGTGATAATGGCACATGTGACGATTACTAGAGTGACGGTGAATGCGTTTATGTTGCTGTTGCGATATTTGGGCCTCAGTGGAGCTTCCCGGAAGTTTTATGGTAGACACAAGAAGAATGTTCCCGGTTGTCGAGAACGGGAAGGTGTCCAGTGCAATTTGTTGTTTTCGTTTCTGTGGTATTTGACGTGCTCTTGCATTTGCTTGTGACGATTTCTACGATGAAAGCTTAATTGTTTGCCACAACCCCAAACTCATAATAAGGTAGAGGTCTTGAAGTCGATACTTCTGTTGGTGGGGAATTCTCATGAGCGAGGAAAGGGTTCAGAAAGAGTTTACAGCGAACCCAACATTAAATATCGATTGCTGTATGCGTTACAGTCGCCATATTCTCGATATCGTTTGTGATTGGCTTTGTCTTGTTTGTTTGTTTGTTGTTTAACGATGTGCTCAGCAATATTCCAACTTCATTGTGGCGGACTATAAATTGCCGGGTCAGGACCAGGCAATCCAGTGATCATTAGTGTAATAGTCTCTCTAGACTCTAGTCCATTAGTCGCTTCTTATGAGAAGCAAGGGTTGCTGAAGACCAATTAAAATGGACGTACATGTGTGGTATCGTTTATGAAATCATGTCTGGGCCATTGGCTACAACATGACTAAAGAAACACTCAGCCATTGTGACCGTCCAGTTCACTTGAGGTTAGTCTTAACTTGAGGTTACTTAAATTAAGCCATGCTCATTTTGACCGCAGGGGATCTCTCGATCGCTAGCAAAGAAAGGAGTCATGAACTCTCTTTTATTACTTGCGAGGCACTACCTAAATCAACAGACGAGCAGGCAGGAGTGTGGCTAGAACAGAGGTGGCAACAATTGAGCCGAAACTTGGCAAATCAAAAAATGTTTTTGGATTGCGGGACAAAGAAAAATACCCTCTAATGAATGGGCTTGCGGTGAGATCCTGAGTGTCACCTACAATATTGATAGATTGTCAAGACTGTCTCTTTACTGTAATTCTAACAAACAATCGATTTAAACGCGCCCCAGTTATGAAAAATCCTTCACTGATACAAAATTACGAGCTCCAACGTTCAGCATAAAAACAAGTTTGTGAATCCTGGCAGAAAGCAAAGTGTTCTGTAAAGGTTGTGGCACTATAATAGGCCGCGAAGATTGACGTGTGTCAGGCTTTGCGCCAGTGGTGCTTCACGGTGTTTACCGACGAATCAAAGGACCGCCATACGCTGCATGTTGACGTAATTGTTTCCTGGATTTCTTGTTGTCCAATTCTGAAGAATTATCACCAAAAAATGTGAGCTGCAAAATGACAATGGGAGACCAATATCGATCTTCGGGCGAAAAGGAGGACAACACACGCAATAAATTTGTACTAGACCTTTCGTCATTGTCCTTATCTTTTGTCGGTATAGTAGTGTCCTTTAATCGCAATGACTGTTGAATAAACAGCACGTTTATGAACACCATTTATCCATATGTCTAAACTAAAAGTACACTTTAATTACATATTGATAATGTATTCATGTCTTGCATGTGTCTTTTTCACTCACGAGAGAAATAATATGGTCTTACGTCGCTTTTAGCAATATTCCAGCAAAATAGCGGCTGGGAACACCAGGAATGGACTTCACAAATTATACTATTTGACAAGAAAAGGAAAAATTCTCTGAAGAGTTTTTGCTCTAAATGGAATGTTCAAATCTTCATACTACGGGGTCCTTTAGCAATGCAGATACGAACAACTCGTTAAAGTGAAATATGTTTTTTCTTATGGCAATGGACGAGGGCGTCGCATATTCTGTTAGAACTCAGCGGTTGGTGGCAGTCGGATATAATTATGACCGTGGAATGGAATGTTTCATTCAACATGAAAGGAAAATATGTAGTCAAAGACTTGCTGCTGTTCACCTCGTCGGAATCCTTTGTACAACACTCATCAGGGCCCTTTGTCTTCCTGCACGAAGTCAGTTTTTGATGAATATGATAAAGAACAGAGATATTAATTTTCTTCTTGGAAACAATTTACGTTTTCCCGAAAGACCATTGAAAGGTAACCTTTTTGATCAAGAGTCAGAGAGATTTTAACCATTTGTCTTGTCCTGATCATTTTTCTGTTCTCTCAAAATAGTGAGCTAGTTAAGATTGTACGTCACATCGGCAATACTGCAGCAATATCGGGACTAAATATCCCAAAAGAATGGCTCACTGCATAGACTTTGTGAGTGAGTGAGTTAGTTAATATTTAACGTCACATCGGCAATATTTCAGCCATATCGGCATAGACTTTCTGATGGATGATGTCCATCATTTAATTTCTTGTGTCCTGTCATCATCTCCTCTGTGTTGTCGACTGAAGACCTTCCTGGCCTTGAATCATCTACTCAATTCTTGAATGCAGCTTTCAGCCAAAGAGTGGAAAAGAAAGGAGCGTGGTTCCCAGGAAGTTGACTCCGTACCCATAAGTACAGCAGTTTGGGTCAGATATTGGGTTGTGGTAGCTTGACCAGTATCATCCATTTTCACCACTGGAGGATTCCTTGTCCCACTGATGTCTATAGATATGAGTGACTGATACGGAAGTGTTGTACTTGTGCATGTAAACCGTAAAGCGTAGCCATTGCCCCCACCGATGTATAGAGAAATATGCTGACTGAATGTTCAGCTGGTTTACTCGTAAATATAGCCACTCGGAAACTATTGTTAATTGTTGTTGGCTACTAAAAGCACGCCTCACATGTACCATGCATTATTCACGATCGTTCAAAGATTATCTTCACTGTATCTCCTTATATTCTCCAATCCATTAAAGATTATCGTCGCTTTTCCGCATATATTCCTTTTGGGGGATTACAAGAGTAAGTATCCTAAAGCAGTTGGACATTTAGATGGAAATTGGAAAAATATTTCATTAAATGTCTGGGATAAATTGCATTCCATTTGCCATTTTCCTTTGCGTCACGCCTAAGGTTTGCAAACGAGTCTCCTTTGTATCAGTAATAGTTCTAGTAAAAGTTGTCCTAAGTAGTATCTTCAAGGCACATGCTCTTATGCCAGAGAATTCAATTTTCTGCTCGAAATCCAATGAACAAGTAACGGCAGCTTTCTACATGAGCAATAGCTGCATGCATGCGCTAATCACCTGTCCAGGACACTGAAATCTTTTAAGCGAGCTCCACATTTACAAGCAAACTAGGTATCCCCGACCTAACCCATATTACAGGCCCTGCTCTATCAATCATGTCTTTCACGTCAAGTCAAGGGCAATCAAAACCTATTCATGCTGGAACATATGAAGCTTATAAAATGACAAATTGGTGTTATCAGTTTTACGCCCTTCAAATGAATTACTACAACCTAGTTGACAGGGTTCTGAGGCTTATAAAAATATTTACATGGAGGATATAAATGAGGTCAGTTTTTATTATCGTTATGCATTTTCTGATTCTTTTGATTATGTGGCCTCCAACTTGTAATTCTCGAGGGAAGCTTATTTTTACAAGGAATTATTTACGCACCAGAATATGAAATCGATTTTTCAAAATTCAGTGATGATGAAAACTTTGAAAGTCGATTATTGTGTTTCTTTTTCTGCTTTACGTCATATGCTGCATTTGGTTTGGGAATCTGTGAACTGTGTTGTTTCTGAGAAGAAATACAGAATCGTGTGTAATACCTCAGCTGATTTGCAGTGAAACTATCGTGAAATCAATTGTAATAATAAAATGAGATATGTGACACTGGTCAACAATATGTTGATTTAAATATTTAAACATTCAAATATTGAAGTCGTACATGGAAGGTATATTTCATGAGGTGTAGGTGTGTGAACTGAATTGTTTTCGACCCTTTAGCAATATTCCAGCAATATCACGGCTAGGGACACCAGGAATGAGCTTAACACAATGTACCCATGTGGGGAATCGAACCCGGGTCTTCAGAGTGATGAATGAACGCCTTAGCCACTAGGCTATACAACCGCGCCTAAAAGGTTTTGGATTGATAGGAACATGTAGTTTGTAAACCCAATATCCATACATCACTGATGTCATTAATACATCGTATTATCTTGTGTTAATGGGGAATCGAACCCGGGTCTTCAGAGTGATGAATGAACGCCTTAGCCACTGGGCTATACAACCGCGCCTAAAAGGTTTTGGATTGATAGGAACATGTAGTTTGTAAACCCAGTATCCATACATCACTGATGTCATTAATACATCGTATTATCTTGTGTTAATGGGGAATCGAACCCGGGTCTTCAGAGTGATGAATGAACGCCTTAGCCACTAGGCTATACAACCGGGCCTAAAAGGTTTTGGATTGATAGGAACATGTAGTTTGTAAACCCAGTATCCATACATCACTGATGTCATTAATACATCGTATTATCTTGTGTTAATGGGGAATCCAACCCGGGTCTTCAGAGTGATGAATGAACGCCTTAGCCACTAGGCTATACAACCGCGCCTAAAAGGTTTTGGATTGATAGGAACATGTAGTTTGTAAACCCAGTATCCATACATCACTGATGTCATTAATACATCGTATTATCTTGTGTTAATGGGGAATCGAACCCGGGTCTTCAGAGTGATGAATGAACGCCTTAGCCACTAGGCTATACAACCGCGCCTAAAAGGTTTTGGATTGATAGGAACATGTAGTTTGTAAACCCAGTATCCATACATCACTGATGTCATTAATACATCGTATTATCTTGTGTTAATGGGGAATCGAACCCGGGTCTTCAGAGTGATGAATGAACGCCTTAGCCACTAGGCTATACAACCGCGCCTAAAAGGTTTTGGATTGATAGGAACATGTAGTTTGTAAACCCAATATCCATACATCACTGATGTCATTAATACATCGTATTATCTTGTGTTAATGGAATCCTTTCGAAATAACTTCGGAATCCACATTTCCCAAAATAAACCACAACCACCCACCTAAAGCACTAAGTACAATATCAGCTAAAGGTCAAACGTGAACGCAGTTGCCACTGTCAAGTATCGATAAGGAATTATTAAGAAAGTAATGCAATTTCCTGCCCACAAAGTAACGGTGTTTCTCTACGTCCTCGAGAAAGTGAACGACACTCCAATAAGGCCAAATTGATAGTTTGTGGCATGGAAATTGCTAACCTATCACTCGGGCTCAGAGTAGGTGCTGATGGTAGACAGTATCCTGACAGGCGCTCGCCGTTATTGATGTTGCTCGTCTTGCTCAACTTGGTTGTACCTAAACATGACCTTGAACTTGCTTAAGTCATAAAAAGGTTATAACATGAGAGGACATGAACTTGTTAATACGTTTATATATCAATATATTGACATAATGTTCTGTATGTCGTTTGCACGAAACAGCCCTCAGGTTCTAAGAATCATATGATCCTGAAAAAATTCACTTGCTCTTGCATATGTTCATGACGGGCCACCTGGTGATTCAGACGAGTGAGTAAGCTGAGTTTACACCGCTTTTAGTAATATTCCAGCAATATCACGGCGAGGGACACTAGAATGGTCTTCACTCACTGTACCCATGACGAGAATCGAACTCTGGTCTGTTCTTCGTGACGAGCGAACGGTTTTACCACTAGCTGGTTCGGGATACGCTCGCATTTTCACTATAAAGTAGTAATCGTCCAATAGAATTAGTGAGTTGATATTTAACGTCACATCGGCAATATTTCAGCCATATCGTGACGAGAAGCATTAATATTAGACATAATAGTAAATGGTAAAAAACTATCCACGAAGGACAGTAAAACCACTAGATTATCACAGATAGATATATAGAACTAGTGATTAAATTTAAAACAGTTTAACCACAGAGGACGATACAATATAAAAACGGGCTACAGACCGCCAACCCCTGAAGGTAGATCACCATACCAGGGTCAATGGGGGCTACCGTACCTTTGCTACCTGCGTGGACTTAGTTGGATTCACACCATCCCCTCAGACGCTGGCGTTTAAAAGAACAAATATACTTCGTTTAAAATGGGGTAAACAAATAGTAAACTGTGAAAGTTTTGGGACTTACGTACCCTCTCAGGAGGACAATAATTTTACGATACTTTAACCCTCTTTGAGGATACAGCGAGAAACATTATCACTTGTTAATATATACTACCAATCATTAAAATACATCGTCCAATAGACGTAACATTGACAAAGGTTTCTGATGATAGAAGAAATGGTATATTTCAGATCGTCAGTAGTCTTGAGTTTCAGCAGCTGGTAATCATCTCAGGCCTTCATCATTTCGGGCTTTGCCGGACATCAAGTTCACACGCCAAGGCACAATTCATTTATCGTTCGGGCAGCGTCCAACCAAATTTGATTACCCACTCGAGCAGTAACCGTGAGTGAGTATATGCTATTAAACGCAGCTGTCAGTCACAGGCCACCTGTATCGGTGTGTGTAAATAATCCTGTCTGGACAAGCCAACCTAATGCTGACTGCGTTATGTCGCGGGATATCGATATTAAGCCTCATGGTCTCACAATAACCGGCATTAACATGTGCGATAAAATAGGCGCTGAGAACCGTTTGGTACTTGATTTTTTGGGCGGAACTAAACCTACTGTTGGATTAAAAGAAAGCCATTTAAGGGTGAACGCCTCAGTGAGTTCGAAGGAATGAAGACGTTTGAAAAAAACCAGAGCAAATCAAAGTTTTGAAGCAACACACATTGGAGTCACCACTATACAATGTGAGTACCCAAGTGGGCTGTATACTTTCCAAGGTCTATTCAAAAGGTACATCGATGTGACAAAGAGGAATGTTACGTCACGACTAAGTTATATATTGAGGCTATATTAGCTATATTGTGTTACTATTCCAGGGCACGTGACGGTTCAGGACACAAGGAGGTGAAACAGGTTGAACTGTTGAGCGAACGCTTCAACTATCAAGCCAATAAATCACGTCATTTGTGGTTCTTTTCGTAAAAGCTATCCCGTTAGTCCTGTTGCATAAGGGATTATAACATTTTATTCAAGTACGATTTTACGAGTTCTAAATGCACGAGGACTTTGAATGAATAACATTTCGTTGGTGCCTGTATGCATTGTGCCAATAACAGGCAAACATGATACAATACTCCTAGTCTTTAATATTTACAGTATTCTGTTACTAATCTGAATAGTTGATACCAGAGGTATATTTCGTCAGATCATTATACTCATAGCCAAATTGATGATGTGGAATTTGGACTAAAAAGAATGAAAACATACAAGTTAATAAAAACTCAGCTGTTTTTGGCATTGTCGTCTCAAACTAGTTGAGAAGTTTAGTAATAGGAAAACACGGTACATCATATTCACTCTCTTACTGTTACACGCATAGAGACCATGTTCCAGGGCTCTGAGGAGATGTCTAGTAAAAAAAAACTTGTACTGTAACGACTTCCAGGTGCGACAATGCTGCTCAGGAAAGCGTACAGTGATTAATCAGCAGGCTGGGAATGCTGTGGAATGTTGCACGGAAATTTGTAAAAGTTTCTGCATTTTAGAGCGCCTAAGCTCAAGACAACACCCATGTCTCTTTCCACAGATAGAAGACAATGCAGTAATTATGAATGGTTCGGTATACCCAAGGATGACTAGTTGCCCCAAACTTGTCTTGGAGCTTTACCGTGGATCCTTACTGGAAAACATGTATACTCGTGTTACAGAAGCAATGGTTTGTGAGACAGTGTTTTGGTATTAACATCGACTAAAAACTCGACACATGAAAGAGTAAAATGCTGCATGTCTTAGACGTTCATCAGTTTGGTGCAACAAAAGCAGCAGCTTGGAAACTTTGTTGCAACGACGTACATAATAACGAAATAAAATTGGGACAAATACAAACAGCAGAAGGCACAATGACCACAAATGCACAAATGTAAATCATATCATAGAGGCTGGACCAGTCAATATAGTGATCGACAGAATACGCAATTTGAGTTAAACGTTATCGTCACATCGACAATATTTCAGCTACATCCTTGAGGAGAACAATTCATTGGTGTACATATTAAGTACTGGTAAATTATTCAAATCCTGTCAGCGAAGGACAAAATATAACTACATCATCACAGATACGAATTACAGTTTAACTATGGATGACAACACAACATAAAAAGAGACTATAGATTGCCGACAACAGAAGGCAGATCACCGTATTAGGGACATACGCCATTTGGGAACCGATGACATGAGTCAGCGAGTTTGACCGCCGGTCCTGTTAGTCACCTCTCATGATAAGCATAGGTTACTGAAGAATAGTTCTAACTCGGATCTTCACGAGAAGATAAGTATTGATTACTGAAGATCAGTTCTAATGCGGATCTTCACGGATCATAAATGCCAGGACCCGTGAAGGTCCGGGGTAGAATCACCTTCAGCAACCCATGTTTGCCAAAACAGGCGACTAACGGGATCAAGTGGTCAGGCTCGCTGATTTGGTTGGCAAAGTCATCAGTTCGCAGTATCGCAGATGGATGCTCATGTTGTTGATCACTGGATTGTCTGGTCCAGACTCGAGGACTAGTGTTTATAGACCGCCACCACACAGCTGGAATATTGCTGATTGCGGTGTAAAACTAAACTCACTCACTCACTCATATATGCCAGGGCGTCATGCACGCCAATGAGTTGACGAAAAACATCTTGTGTAGGGAATGAGCAATTCGTTAGAGCATTGGAACAGAATTATATTTCTTTAAATGTGATTAAGGAAACGTTAGAGGAGAAAGAAAACAAATGCTACATATAAGATCTGCCAGAGTTGTTTCCTTTTGATTATATCCTAGACACACTGCATGTGTCCTAACACATGGCTGTAGGAAATATCTTCTTACTCCTCAAGTTAATTGTATATGTGTGATCCCTGTTTGTGAGGGCAATCCTATAAAGGCCCAATTATGCCAATAATGAAAGCACGGTGTGTGTTGCTGGTTGTGCCCTTGGTGTAACGCTATTTATAGACTTATCCAGGGAGCACATGACGCATAATTACACTATGATAGTGTAGAAACTAACTGCTAAAGCCAAACAACGTAATTTTTTCACCTACACCGTGTGGCGTCAACTGAGTGATGCGAATTGTCAGCATTAAAGCAGTCAGTCTTCGAAACGCGCTGGTTAAATCCAAACTCATCTTTCTTCTCAGAACTTTATTGTCCGGGCTGAAATCTACAAAGATATAATTTTGTGCTTGATGGAACGACATATATTCTCAGAATGAGACCATTGCTCAGAAGGTTGCTACTTTGGCAGTTGGAAGGGAGTTTAAAGTATCATGCCGCTTGAATTAAGGAGTAAATGTTCTGTCTATATTAAATAAACAATCTGAATTTAAAACCATGCTTACGCAGTGGCGGCTAGTGATTTCTTATGAGAAAAGTTTCATCGTCTGTACACATTGGTGACGATGTTGGAAATTTACAATCACATTAACTGAAAACCTCATGGTCAAGAACAGTGGCACTTTATATGAACAACAGGTGAGACTGTTAAACTGAGATCGCGTTACTCGAAAACAATGCATAAGCAAGCTACGGTCACATCTTCTTCATTAGAGCGCTTAAGATTTCATACCGTCGTAACACATGCCGCAACAGCATCGCGACTCGGAACTCCAGTCTTTCTCTATGGAAAACTGAACATTTAACGTTCCAACCACACACCATCATCCTGTACAACACTATCGTTCCCTCAAGCTGGGATTTATGTGCTGTCGTGAAACCTTTAATTATTCACTTAAGCAACGTAGGTACTTGAGATGTTTTATCTCCTACCCAAACAAGTTGAATCTAAAACTGGATTCATGTTATGAATACGATAACGCACAAATGCCAGGCAATGACTGACCTTTGATAGATTAGGATAGTGATAGTGTTGTTTTCAGGCTTCCATTTCGAGGACATTCACTTCCAAACAGATCCTATAATGAAGTAATTATATTATAAAATGAACATAGAAGAAGGAAAATGTGCCTCTAATTCCTAACTGATGGATTTGTGACATTAGCATTGTATTTCTAGCAGGGAGAGTTTCCCTGACAAAGCACGGTATGCGAATGTTAGTTTTGCTACACGTAAACAACATCGTTATATTTAACTGCATCTGGAATTTGTTAACACAGGGAAAGCAATATCTCCCATGAGCCGGATCGGGATGGCAAACGGCAGTCAATGTTAACTATTTGAGCACAAACAACATGTTGTGTTAAACTCTATTCGTGTTAGATCATTTATCACTTAAAGGTTACATCTCATGAGGGAAAAGTAATTGTGCTTCTTGCACAGTTCAACTGATACTTGTTCTGAAGTCTCTTTAATCTTTTTTTCATTCTCCTCGAATTAAGGGGCACTGCAGTAGCATAGTCGTAGAATCGATGGAGGAGGCAGGTTCGATTCCCAACACTGGTGCAGTGTGTGAAACCGATTCCTGGTGCTATTGCTTGAATACTGTTAAAGCGTCGTAAAACGAAATTCACTCAATCCTCGACTTTGAAGTTGTATTTCTTTCACGGCATAAATTTAGATTTTCGTCACATTAGCATGTTCGAATATTTCTAACACCTGATCATTTTGAATGTGATCGAGGACTGTTACCTATCAGACGTTTCCGGAAACCCACTTCTTACTGAAGATGAAATCCAACACGCCGAGGAAAATCAGCAAAGAAGGATGGCGCAAAATGAAGGTGCCAGGCATTTTAATGTCTTTTAGGTCTAGGTTAGAATGGATCTTCAGTAATCCATGCTTGTGGTGAGGTGACTAACGGGATCGGCGTTCTGCTAAACTCACTCACTACAAGTTTGAGGATCACTGCATCCATTCCCGAGTATACTGTTAAGTAACACCCGTAACAAAGAAAACCAAAACCAAAAGAAAAAAAAGAAAAGCCCAAAGAAATAATAAAACGTTCTTTCAGATGTTACATGTAGTTGTTTATTTGCCTAACAAGTAACTCTCATACTGATCTCAATCTCAATGGAAATCCTGTATTAGGATGTTTGTTTGCTCAATGCTAAGCACGACAACTTGTTTTAGGAAGCAATCAAGATACAATTTTCCCTTTTCGACATGACAATCATACAACACTTACAGCAAAAATGCCACCCACTAACTGTATATAATCGTTTCAAATCTTGCGTTACACATTTTCTGCTGTCCATCTACAAATATGGTTCTCAGAGCGATTGATCCTCAAATGGCAGGTTTAGATTTAAAACATTTTTTCGGTGAAGTTTTACTCATTTCTACATGTGTTGAGTTCGGTTTGAAACGATCTAAAAGGGATAAAATTAAGCAGTATCGCATGCTTTGATGGTTACCATAACATCTTAGGGTAATTGTATTTTAAACGTAAAGAAGCATTCTAGCTTTTCTAACAACGTCAGAAGAACATACTGGACTTCAAACTGATTTCAGGACCTATTGCATTGCCCTTGTGGGTACCCAAATGACTCAGTACCTGTTTTATTGTGCATCATATATTTGATCGTTTAATACTTGTGAAGCCTTTAACCATGTCATAGACGTATTCATCACCCGTTTAACTGAAGTTTTGATCTGGTACTGTAAGTAATAGTCGGATACAGCGTGCACCTTAGCATGACGGCTATTGCTACAACCACCATTCACTCACTCACTCACTACAACCACTACTACTGCTAACACTGTTGAATGCTGTTACATTTATGGTGTCATGACTCGAATAACTTATGTCTAATTTAGCCTGTTTTGCAATCAGAATGTGACAAAGCAAACTGAACTTGCTCTGATCCAAACTAAGTGGGAAATACAACTACATCTATCGACTAGATTTACCATGATCTTAGTGAGTGAGTTTAGCTTTACGCCACTTTTAGCAATATTTCAGCAATATCACCGCGGGGGAGACAGGAAATGGGCTTCACACATTGTGCCCATGTGGAGATCATGATCATATATTTGATGTCTTCTAAACATAAAAAAATGTTATAGAATCTACATAAAAATAATTGAAAATGTGTATGTCAGACTAAATATCTATTGAAAAAGAATAACGTAAAAAAATGATCTTCAGAGAAGGTTTGCAATTTGGTAACTACAGCTACATATGACTTGTTTAACACTGCTGTATGAACATGAATGAACATTGAATAGACACAAGCTACAAAGTAAAACAATGAAGGGCTGAACTCTTTCAAACGACGTGGGAGATTAAACAGTCACATCTAGACTTTTCAATAACTTTAGTTCAGATTGGCAACATATATTTAATCATCGACAAGCTGAATAGTCATATCCTGGTGAATAGTCATATCCTGGTGGAAATAGATTTCACACCACGATCTATTATTACGTACGGAAATTCCAGTATGAGTTCTAACGGCACAGGGACTTTAAATGAAATTACGCCTTGAAAATCCATTATTTTACGAATGACATTTAAAAATGTGGAAATTTCTTCCCTGGTGTTGAATATTACGATTACAAATATGCCTTATGCCAACAATAGATTCATAAAATGCAATACATTCCTGGACTTTGGTATTTAAAAATTAAAAACACAGACAGATACTCAATGAATAATTTATGTATATACCACTGTGTATATTAATATGTGCTCGTATATGTGAAATGTGTTCTCTATTTGAATGTAGATGAACATGATGTTTCTTGGCTAAATTATAAACTAACAATTAAATATGCTGTGGAATTTGGGCATAAGAACAATATACATTATCAAGTAAATGCCACAACTATTTAGCTGCAACTTTGATGTGATTGAAGTTGATAGGATCAACAAGGGGAAGACAGGACACATCCCCTTTACTAATAGTATCTTATTGTTACATACAAAGGTTCCATGTTCCACGGTTCTGAGTCGATGTCTGGTGAAAGGCCTGTTACTGTAACGACTTTCAGGCGCGAGAAAGAACACATTGCTTCTCAGGAAAGAGTACAGTGATTACTCAGCAGGCTGGGAATGCGAAGGTGAAAAGGATTAGTGGACTGCTAATACTGTGGAATGTTGCAGCGGAAAGTTTTACATTTTTCTTCATTTTAGAGCAAGACAGTACCCATGGGTCTTTCCGTAATTATCAGAGAGAGTAATGGTTATGAATGACATCGTTAAGAAAGACTATTTGTCCCAAAACGTGCCTCAAAAGCATTGCGTGGATGCTTACGAGTAGACCCATATACGTACGAAAGCGTACGTAATACAACTATTAACTCAAGACCATTGGTGTACGAACGAGATCACGCTTTAAATACAATTTAGGTTCTCCAAAACCATGGAGTGAATGGAAAATAACAGATTAATTTGGTATCTGGAAACCAATAACCTCTTTATAGATATTCAATGTGGTTTTAGGAAGAAAAAATATCATTTTATTTATCACTAAGTACGCTTAGAATCTTAGGAAAGAATTACTTTTCTTGATATTGTTTTGCTAATGTTGGGTGAGTAATAAGTATAATATTAAACTATGTCACCATATTTATGCAACTCGTGGTATCGGTATCTAACTCGCTTTCTATCGTTAAAGACCAAACCATTCACTCCTTACAAAAATATGGTATTCTACGGGACATCGTTTAGTAGCCGCTATATCTCCCATGAGCCGGAGCTTTTAAATGGCAGGCAATGTCATGGATCTGAGCATAAACACAGCTTGTTGTGTTAGCAAATCTTCATGTTTTTTGATTGAGTTGGATAGTTGTTTCTCGATTTCAACACATGATTTATATTTGGCTATTATTATATCAGTTATCACTTAACTGTTAGAATTGATTTTCAGTCTTGCTTGTCATTAGAGCTAACTAACGGCATCAGATGGTCAGTTTCACTGACTTCGTTGATGCATGTCATCGTATCCGATTTGCGTGAGTGGATGCTCATGCTTTTAATCATTATATTGTCTTGACCAAACTTCTTCACAGATCACCGCTATATAAGCTGAAATATTGCTGAGTGCAGCCCAAAACTGTACTCATTCACTGAAATGTGAATCCATCCCTGTGTGTTATGTGTTATGTAGTAGTCTCTCAATGTTCAATCAAAATGGGGTAGTAATAAAATAAGACGAACAAAAAACAAAGCAAAATCCAATAAGGTTACCTTCCTTCACGTACTGGATTATTTGCCTAACAAGCAACTCTCATGACGTATCTTAATGGAAATACCACATTAAGATGTTTGATAAATATCCAGTAGGATAACTTGTTTCAGGAAGCAATCAAGATACAATTTTCCCTTTTCGACATGATGGCAATCATACAGCAATTACAGCTATTATGTCTCTCACTAACTGTTGTGTATAATCGTTTCTCATCTTGCGTAGCAAATTTTGTTGCCGTCCATCTTCAAATATGGTTGTCGGAAAGGAAATTACCCACTGTAAACATTGATCTAAGGATCCTCACATGTCAGATTTAGATTAGGAAAACGTTTTTTTTCCGTGGCATTTTTGCATTTCTTCATTTGATGAGTTCTATTTGAAACGAACTAAAAGGGATGAAGAAACATATCTCTGTGTCGATGATTACTATACTGGACAAAAGTAGTTACGGATTTATGTAAATATTGAAATAATGAATAATGATCTACGTATTCCATTACACACTGGTATCAAGTATCCAACATATAATATCTACAGGCACTCGGGATGATGTATATTTCAGTTTGTATTTTAATTGTGGTCAAAGCTTCAGTATCACATGTTGGAGCTATTGCAATACCGTGATTATTATTATCAGAATTCGTCAACCATTTCGTCAACAATATTGATCTCGTATTTTCCAGTCGATTCTATTAAAAATAGACGCGAAGTGATTGGGGGATGTAGCCGGCACCATAGTATGACTGTACTACTACTACTCTTGAATGCTATGTCATTTGTGGTGCAGTGATTTGAATATCTCGGTAAAATCCGAAACTGTTTTGTAAAAAATGTAATGTGACAAACAAACCTACCTAAATTTGCTCTGATCCACTCTGAGAAGGGAACACAACCACATCTCCTAGCTGAGCTTACCATGATTACATATTTGATGTTAAATTAAAATAATCTGATGGTAGGTTAGCTGTAGTACATCCAAAAGGTAAACTGTACCGACACTGAAAATGGATATGCCAGGAATGACATAAATCAATAAAGAAAATCAATGAAGCAAAAAATCGAATCTTTTTTACATTTTTTAACAAGCTGCAATGAGCGATGATTTCAAACAAGGAAGGATATTTATAGTATTACACACTGAAAATCTCCAAAGTAGGACCCAATCCCTCAGAACAACGTTTTGCAAGCAACAAGTGTTCAACCTTTAAATCTAAAGCCACTTTGGTATGACTAGCAATATCTATCAACATCTCAACGCAGCGCTGAGACATGGAATCCCAGAAACGCTAGTCGAATCACGCTGCACCTTGTCTGATCCCAGTGCTTCGTTTCACCACTGAACCATCTCGGATCAAAGTCTGTGCGATTGATGACTCTTCTGGCAACCATGGACAAGCAGCCTAGAGTCCGATAGGTTAGTCTTCTCATCTCAGAATGCTGCTGAAACTTGGATGTTTTCCATAAAAATACTCCTGCTAATCCTGCGATGAAAGTGAATTTCGTGGAGAACTCTCGAGTTCAGAAGTCCAATCGTGAGGAGGAAGTGATGAGCTTGTGTCGGTGAAACCAACAGAGCAATGGCAGATGTCTGGGCGCTATTCGTTTGTCATCGGACACGGTGTTAAAGCTAGAATTACAAGATGCAGTTTTCGTCATCCATTAACGACAGGATGAAAAAGTTTTGTGAAGCAATCCCATTCGATGCAGACAAGATTTTCAGAATCAGTAGTTCATTTAGGGAGGATGACAGAAGCTGAGTACATAATTCGTGAGTTATTCGGTTTAATGCCGCTTTGAAAACTATCCCATCGTGTAACGACGCGTCAAATTAAAGTGGGAGGAAAACAAGGACTTAATCTGATCTTAAACGTTAACCACTTTGTGGAAGTACACAAGTATGGTTACACAGCTGACACAATCATAAACGTTAACCACTTTGTGGAAGTACACAAGTATGGTTACACAGCTGACACAATCATAATGGTGCCTAAACCTCTTATTTTCCAGAATTAGCTCCAGAATTGGGCTTTGAACATTTCTTACAGTGGAGTAATGAAACCATTGCTTTTGGAGTGAGTGAGTGATTTAACATCACATCGGCCATATTGTATGGCTTTTTGATCACCGGTCACTTTAATCTCTAGGGTCACTGGCGACCCTTTTTTTACACATATTCCGGCAGTCAAGCTATACAATCGATATTGCAGCCATATCGAGACGAGAACAATTTAATATAGATCAATATTAAAATCAATAAACTAAAACTACACATATGCGATTAAATAGACTGGAAAGTTAGATTTACTGTGAATGTTTTGGGACTTACGTACCCTTTCAGGTGGGCTCAATAATTTTACAGTACTTTGACCAGCCTCCAGTGAGTGAGTGAGTTAATATTTAAAATTTCAGCCATATTGCGACGAGAACATTTAACACTGAAATGGAATATATGTCTATTATGAAACTGCCGACGAAGGACTATAAAACAAATAGAATATCATAATTGGAATTAAAACTAGCGTCTAAAGATAAAACTAATATCACTATTTGAACGATACAATATACAAACAGGCTATAGATCACAAAAAAACAACAAAAAAACCCCAAAAAAAAAACAGAAGGCAGATCACCAGACTAGGGGCCATGTGGACTTACAGTACCTTTGCTACCTACATGGACTCTAGTTGGATTTACACCTTCCCGTCAGCCGCTTGCGACTGTAGGAAATGTTAGTCACATTTTAAATACAAGAATACTACGTCCAAAAATTCAGGTAAGTTCAAATTGACGTACAAAGTATGCATTATGCATATAATAGGAGAGACTCAGCTACTAATCTCTGTATATACCATTGGGCATGTTAATACAAGTATGTCCTCGAATACATCGAATATGTTCCCTATTTAAGTTTTTCTTCGGGTCAGATCATAAAACGTATAACCAAATATAATGTGGAATTTGGACCTAAAAGGACTGAACAATCTGTCATGGGGAACAAAATACAGGGAATGCTGAATGCTGCAACTGAAAGTTTTACATTTTCTGCACTTTCAGCCCGAAAGTACAAGACAATACTCATGTGTCTCTCCACAGCTAGCGGGCAACGCTTGGATTATAAATGACGTCAGCAAGGACAACTAGTTGCGTATAAAAATTACTAACGTGTATTTTCATGTCACAGAAACAATAGTTTGTGAGACAGTGATTTCATATTACATCGACTGAAAACTAGTTTAACTCGACACATGAAGACATAACATGCTGCATGTCTTAGCCATTCATCAATTTGGTGCAATAAAAGTATCAGGTTCACAAAGCAACAAGGAACATTCTACCGAGATGCAATCGGGGTACAGATACAAATGCTAAAAGTCGAGCGAGTATTGCTTTACGCCACATTGATTGATTGATTGACCGTTAGCTGCCTCTTACGACAAGCATGGGGTGTTGAAGATCGATTCTAACCAGGCTGCAGATGCTAGCTGTGGGTGGACGAAGAGCAAATTGTGTAGGAAACGAGGTAATCGGTATACCATAGGAACAGAAACTTTGAATGGGATGAAGGACATCTTAGAGGAGAAACACGAATGCCACATATAACATCTGCAAGAGTTCTATTCTGATTATATCCTACCTACACTGAATGTGTCCTAGGACATGGCTGTAGGAAATATCTTCTTACTCCTCAAGTTAATTGTATGTGAGTGATCCCTGTTTGTGAATGCTGTCTTATAAAGGCCCACTCACTCTCAAAAGGAAAGCACGGCGTGTGTTGCTGGTTGTACATTTCGTGTAACGCAAGTTATAGACAAGTCCTGAGACTACATTCATGGCAACACATGACACATCATTACACCATGAGTGTAGAAACGTCCTGTTAGCTGGTAGAGTCAAAGAACATAATACAGAACTATACTGTATGGCGTCAAATGAGTCATGTGGATAACAAAGGAATAAAATAATCAGTCTTTGCTTAAATCAAAGGAATCTATATGTAATGTATACTTTATCTCTAAGAATACCTTTAAGAGTTTTCTTCTCGCAACTTTTTTGTCTACGCTGAAACTTCAAAGGATATATTTTTGTGCATGATGGAGCAACACTTTCTCAGAATACGGCAACGCTGAGAAAGTTGTTATTTAGGAGTTGGAAAGGAGTTAAAGAATATCATGCCAATCGAATTAAGAATTACATCTTCTGTCTAAATTGAATAAGCAATCTAAGTTTAAAACCAGGCTTTCACATAGTGGCAAATGTTTTGTTTGTTTGTTTTTTAAATGATAACAGATTCTTTCATCTCTACACCCTGGAGACGCTGTTGGAAATATACAATCACTTTTGCTAAAAGCCTTATGGCCAAGTGTGACGTCAGCTTCAGTGAACTTACCTTCTGTGCGACTACTGAGATTATTGCACTGAGATCATGTTGCCTTCCCAACATCATAACAGAAACAAGGTTCAGTCATACGTTCCCAACTAGAGAGCTAAATATTTCACACCATCGTAACACACATTTCACTTTGTATCTAAGTTGACCTTACGTTTAGTGGAAGTGAGTTTATTGTCCCTCTTGATTTGACCTTAGACGTTAGTGAGTGCACATAGTTTTCTAATACCTATTCGTTGATATTGTTATTTTCCTTACCACGCTGCAACAATATGGTTAGGGGGACCACAAGTTCTCTGAATGAAGAACTTGACACATATCGTGTCACACAAGCGCCTACACCCCAAAGCTACCACACCAATTCCCCTGGATGATATTTACATGGTGTCTTCCTAACCTTTTTATATTCAAATGAACAACGTATACATACCTAATCACTGCCAATCACTACTTTTTTGTCTCCAGCCAAACAAGCTGAAACCAGAACTGGATTCATGTTCTGCTATGCAACGACTGGTCTTTGAAGGGATTGGTTAGTGAAAGGAAGTCTTGTTTATGAGAAATCATGCCGGTGTCATGTGCTCCCAAACACCTCATATACTAAAGTATACCATTACAAAACAAGAAGAAAGAAAATGTTCTTTTTACTTTCAGAGATGACTGCAACAAAATTTCTCAGTTTGAACTTAGCTCGGCCCTCATGTCAAAGGAATTATTCTGTTATGGAGTCATATCTCCATAAAAAGCGCAAATAATTTAAGTATCAAGCACTTTTGCAGCATGATAAAGGTCATACTTTAAATCAACTTAATGTTCAAACTGATGGATTTGTGACTTTAACATTGCATTTCTAGTAGCAAGAGCTTTCCTGTCATAGCAAATTGGTGAGAATGTTAGTTTTGCTGAACGTTAACAAGATAATTATAGTTTACTACATCTGGAAATGTCTAGTAATAACATGACTAGACGTTTTTGTTAACACAACAAAAGCAATATCTTCCATGAGCAGGATCTGGATGACAAACTTCAGTCGATTCTATCCATCTCAGAACACACAACATGTTGTGGTTGCTTATCTTCTTAGAAACCCAATTTTTTGTTGACTTGGATTGTTTCTCGATCTGCGTCTCAGTACATGTGACTGATTTAAACTCTGTTTTATTATGTTATTTATTACTTAAGGTTTATATGCAATGCTGAAAGAGTAACTGTGCGTTAGTTCACATATTGATATTGGTTCTGAAATATTTGAGAACATCTGTCATTCTCCTTGAATGTAGGGGCAGTGGGGTAGGATGGTGGTTAAAGCATTCACTCATCATGCTGGAGACGCGGTTTAATTCCCCACGTTGGTACAATGTGTGAAGCCCATTTCTGATGTACCAGGAATATTGCCTGAACATTGCTAAAGTGGAGTAAAACTAATGTCACACACTCCTAGACTTTGCAATTGTAAACATGTTCTTTAACGGCATAAATTTAGATTTTTATCGGGTTTGCTTGTTCGAATATTCCTAATTGAGGATTGTTTAGTTGTCAGCAAGCTTTTTAATTACTGACAAAAACGTCCTGGTTGGAAATTAACTTCACAACGCAGAGGGCATGCTGTAAAGAAGGATGACACAATACTAAGTTGTCATGTATTTTCATGTGTTTTTTTGTGACATATATGCTCTCTTTCGAGATTTAAAAAAGAGTGTTAACACTAATGGCTATTGCCTATGTAAGACGTCATGTCAACAAGGCAACCTTATTCGGTTGTTGCTTCTTCAACAAAGAAAATGGTCAGTCTCGCTGATTTGGTTGCATCCAAAGTGCGTGGATCGTTGCTTGCTGGATTGTCTGGTCCAGACTCGATTACTTGCAAACCGCTGCCACCGAATCCATCCCAGCATATAATATAAGTAATCTCTCCGTGTCCAATCGAAGGAGAAACAAAACCCAAAGAACAAAAAAAAAATAATGATAATAAAAACAACTAAAAAACAACCTAAAAAGAAAAAAAAACAATATAGAAAACCCCCCACCAAAACATGCATTTCCTCGCGTATTATTGTAGTTGCCTAACATGTAACGCAGCGTAAGTCCCACATTAGATATTTGATCAATACTCAGCAGGACAACTTGTTTCAGGAAGCAATCAAGATACAATTTTCCCTTTTCGACATGATGGCAATCATACAGCAATTACAGCTATTATGTCTCTCACTAACTGTTGTGTATAATCGTTTCTCATCTTGCGTAGCAAATTTTGTTGTCGTCCATCTTCAAATATGGTTGGCGGAGAGGAAATTACCCATTCCAGCGATTGATCTAAGGATCCTCACATGGCAGGTTTAGATTAAAAAAAAACCCGTTTCTTCGTCGCAATTTTAAAGTTTTAAATTTGATGAGTTCTATTTAAAACGAACTAAAAGCGATGAAAATGATCACCTTAATATCTGTATGCACTCGGGGTAATATATGTTTAAAACTTAATGCGGCATTCTAGTTGTGGTAACAGCGTTAGTATCACATATTGGACATACGATGTGATTTCAGAAGCTAATGCATTGCCCGTGAAGATAGAACCAGTTACTATTTTACTGTGCATCATATATTTTGATCTGTTCATACTTATGAAGCATTTAACCGTGTAACAAATGTATTCGTCAACCGTTTAATTGAAGTAGTGATCTGGTACTTCCCAGCATAGTGTCTGGAGTATGCAGCATGCACCTTTGTATGACTGCATGACTACAACTACCATTACTACTACAAAAATCACTCGCGAATGCTATGTCGTTTACAGTGCAAAGACTCGAATATCTCCGAATTGTTTCCCAGAATGAGACAAAGCAATCATGATCATATGTTTGAGGTTAAGTTGAAGAAATCACAACGCAGGTTAAGCTATACACGTTTGTTCTATGAAAATGCACTACAAATTCGGCACTGCGGATGGGGACTATGTTAGACATCCTGTCACTTGTCTGCTACGTACGTTTCAAACGAATTCACCAGGAACATGAATGCTTGCAATTTTCCCTGAGAATGAGTAATGATTAAACATAGGTATCAATACTTCAATAAGATGCTGTATACTCTTTCCTACCCCTCAGAAACTACATGCAATCATTGATATATCCCTGAGTCCAATACGAATAACTCACACACTGGTACAAATAGATTTCACTGAAAGGGAGTTTTCATTATTACGTACTGAAATTAGGAACCAGTCCATACAGCAAGGTTTTGCAAGGAATACCAAACATTCAAACCAGTTTAGTGTGAGAAGTAATATCTATCAACAACTCAGCAACACAATTGAGTCATGGACTCCCAGAAACCATAGTCGAATCACGTGGCACCTTGTCTGATCCCAATGCTTCGTTTCACCTTCTCGGATCAAAGTCTGTGCGATTGATGACTCTTCTGGCAACCGTGGACAAGCAGCCCAGAGTCCGATAGGTTAGTCTTCTCATCAAACCATGCTGCTGATACTTGTATTTATTCAATAAGAACACGCCTGCTAATTCTGCGATGAAAGTGAAGTTCTTAAAGGAGACATATCGAGTTCAGAAGGCCAATCCTGACTTGGAAGCGATGAGCTTGTGTAAACAACAGAACATAGGAAGGAGATGTCTGGGCGCTACTCGTTAGTCATTGGGCGCGGTGGAATAACATAAAATACGAGCAGTAGTAATCTTCATCCATTAACGACAGGATCAAAAAGTGTTTAAAGGACGAGCGTGAAGAAATTCAATTAGAAGTACACAACGTTTCAGAATCAAAGGTGCATTTAGGGAGGATGTGAATTTTTTAAAAAAAACTTTGCATCCGCTGCCGGAAGCTGAGTACAGATCTCTTGTATCGGACTTACCATTGACTCTAACGTATCTGTCACTTATAAAGTAACACTGATGACACTTAGTTTTTATTAACGTATCTTAAGCATAAGTACCCTATTAAACCATTTTCGTGCACTGCATACCTTTATTCAATATAATTCCGGAATACCCCACCCATGCTTTATACTCACCTAGGTTATCAAAATTTGTTCCCTTATGGCCATTTATTTAAGTGTAGTTAAATGGACAGACGAGATATCGCTAAAAGAAATTTCTAGGTGGTTTCAGCCGTTTTCAGAGTTTTGTGATATAAAACATGAGGTCACACCGACTATGACTATTGATTTCGATATTGTGGATCCATTCCATGAAGCCCCCCTTGTTGAAGAGGTGCTTTAGCTACTGGTTGTGACGTTTATCACTACTCATGAGAATATCGTTAATAATCAGTAATGATATTCTAAACGAGTGTAAGAAAGATATTGATCCTGACTTATCTTTTGTTTTTGACCAGGGATGGTGTTTTTGTTGTAGATAGATTTTGAAAGCGTGTGCCTTATATTCAACTGCCGATTAAAGCATATATATACCTGATTACTCAAAATGAAGTACGCAAGAAGTGGTACATTCCGTGGTGATTAAGGCAAAGTTGCTTTTCGATGTTGAGAGTTTGCAGTGTTTCGGGGAATTCTCTGGGTTTAATAACCGTACCGTTTTGGGCAAATTCTATATACCGATGATTACTTTGCAAATGAAAACACCGTTTCACGTTTCAGGATATTTTCTCACTGAAAGTAAACCATTCTATCACAGGTGTGTATTAAGATATGTTGACTCAGAATTGAAACAAAATTAATTTAAAACAGTTTTATTCTACCGTGTTAATTGTCGTGTTTATCGTCACATCATCTGAGGCATAGGTACTGTGCTGGAAGTATTGGTACGAGAGTAGATAACCTCGTAAACACGGACATAGTGGAATGATTGGAGTGAAAAGGCCAGTCAGCATGACGCACAAGATAAAATGCTCAGGGATATTTAGTGAAATTAATTTCACCTTTATCTCAAGCCTCGGCGGATTGATCATTTGTGGAGACGAATTGAACTTTAGTTTTTCTTCAACAAGTTTCGGAATCGTTCACATCCGGTGAAGGGCAAATGTGTTTTTAAATCTTTGCCGAGACAATGCTATTGTGAATGGGAAGTGTTGTTTGTTTGTTATTTAACTCCAAAGTCATGTGACTGACATTTTATGTAAATTTGATACAATGTTAGCGAACCTGATAACCTGATGTTAAACGTCCTTTACGTTACATGGGTTGCTGAAGCCCAGTTTGACCTGACAGTTTGAACCCCCCGAGAAAGAACCGAGCAGTTTACTCACCGAACAGCAGTAGCAAGAGGTCTGACACCGCCAGACTGAAGAGGTAGTAATTCGTCGTCGTCTGCATGTAGGAGTTGCGGGCGATGACGACGCACGTGCAAACGTTGCCGATGGTACCAGAGATGAAGATGAGGCTGTAGATGATAGTTAGGAGGACGCCTGTTGTGCTTCCCATGTTTTTCGAGCCAAGGTTGGTAAGGAGATAGTCGTCGAGGGAGAAGTTGCTCACGACATCACTACCGTTGCTCATATTGAGCACAACGGACACACTACCGATCACAGACATCGTAAATATTCTTTACGATGCCAACGACTACGCATCTATCTGAAATGCCTTCCTAGAAGAAAAGATTAACACACCAATGGAGACACACAATTCTTTTGCACAAATTGCCTTGGTTTATGGCCCGGTTTGACATTGGGGTTATTGCAACTGTATATCACAGTTAACCATGGGATAACTGATCGTGAACCAAAGCCGCAGTGTCATCCAATTCCGAGACCAGTAATGGCCCACAGCTATTATGTGTCGACACAAATGGAATTCACATTAACGCAAACCGGCTTCTGAAAGACGTCCTTCCCCGGATGCACCTTTAAACTGTCAACACAAGAATGTATTCAACTAAGGTTTGATATTATTTTGCCCAAGTGGATGTCATTCTGCTTTCATTGGCCACGACTGACGCACACACCTCTCATGTTCTTGAGACAAGTCATAGAAGCTCAGCATAAGAGACAAGGACTGACTTTGTACACACATTTCCCATTTGGATGAGGACCGCATCCGTCACTGAATGTCTCAATCTTGTCGCCAGAAGGCTAAACTCTCCTTACTTACAGACTGGCTGCGGTAGACGGAGAAATTACACAATTCTTCATGCGACGATGGGCCAATAGCTCTCTTGTGAAGATACAAGTGTGGAGAAAGTAGGCAGCATGAAGTTATGTGCTTACGTCAGCAGTTTGCGTTGGTGTTGTACGTAATGTCTGTTGTTGACAACTGCAACTGAAACACACGTTCATTCATCACTTATCGTATTCATTAGTGCGAGCACCAGTCTGAAATGATAACGTTTAATGTACACAGACCAGCGTAGATTCTTCAAAGAAATACGGGCTAACTACAAATCCAGACCCCTGTTCCTAGATGGTAGAGAAAGCTTTGAAAATGGAATTAGGTGAAATGTGGTAGGAAAACAATTGCTAATATAATAGTATATATTTTACACAAGATGAAAACAAAGTATTCAAGATACTAACTTTGCATGGTGTAAGGTCACTGTCTTAAACGTAAGATACGACATGGAATCTCTGGAAAAAGACGTTACTTTCCTTTAACATGTTTTGAAAGGAATTGACAGAATTATGACAGTGTGGACGGACTCCCCTTGGATGTTACATCTGAAGGTAAGTCAATACCGGTAATATCTTTTTATGGCGTGTCTGGTTTTTTGACAAAAAAATCAATGGATAAACTCAAATGGGATAATGTCACAGCTTAATAACATCAGTGTATAAATCTCTGTTTAGTGTTATATCAGCCAGTGCCTTCAGGAATATCCATCATATTGCTTCTCAGTGTGATTATGTTTGGTCATACGATTTCACGACTTGCGGATAAAGGACGGGTGGGTAGCGCAGTGCTTACAGAGTTGATTCCGCACATGGGTAACCTGTGTGTTGACATTTACCTGACATCGGTTCAAACCAATCAATTTGATAAAGCAATACGCATTTACGCCTGTGGCAACAACATGTGTTCAAGCTGGACAGTTATTTATTGGGATTTGGTTTTTGTTTAACGCAACACCCAGCGATATTCCAGCTACATGGTGTGTAAATGATCGAGGCTTGACAAGTGATCAACAGCATGAGCATCGAACTTCGTAACGCCAGTCGCCTCTTACTGCAAACATAGGTAACTGAACTGAAATGTAATAGTGTTTCATTAGCACTAAGATTATGCTACATCAATAATTATTCACAATAACCTATATGATACGTTTCGCTAACAACAAAAAGTATGTATTATAGTTCAACAGGAGTTAAGTGTTAATTGGTTGCTTCTCAGTACAGCCTATACTGGATGAAATAAGTGAGGAATACAATGCTGAACTATGTCCCTTGTAATACCATATTTATGAAACGAGTGAATGGTTCGGTATCTAACGAAGGCGAGTTAGATACCGATACCCATACTGATATCATTCTCTCCGCAAGGTATAATACTATTGTGACAGCATTGTGACGTCATCACGCGACGTTATTACACAATGTTTAATAACTTTGTAAAATTATTAAAGACTGATATCATCAACGGTAATGGTGTTTTCGTGACTGATATTTCATCAGTGGGTCAATGGACAATAGATCATGATTCACAAATAAAAAAATTACACAAATCCCCAACTATTTTCCCCAGTAAATATAATGAAACAAACACTGAACCCATGACTTCGGAAGCAATTGATAGGATACTGGTACAATGGAACATTCCGCAGACACCGGAAAAGATAAATGCAATGTTTTGAAGCACACTTGACTGCATGGATAAATTTCATGTCTTGAAGCCTTACAATTAGCGAGAATCCTGCTTTAGCTTTTTCACAGTGTTCTCTTTTCCTAATGTATCGGAATAATTGATGACCAAGGCAGACAACATTTTTCACTCATGAAGTCACTTAGAAATTTGGTTTGCGTCTATAAGAGTTTAATCTTAATGAGCTCGGTGCTTGTGGGTGAACACGTCCTGAAGGATCTTGTCACAACTGCTTGCTCTACGAATGGGCGCCATTGATTGCATGTGTAGAATGTAAACAAGCTGCCACTTCTTCAGCGCTTCGCCGACACTGTCTAATTTACGATCATCGTAACTCTAGGATCGTTTTCTGCTAATGTGGCTTGTGCCTCGTTTCTCAAAGTGATCTTAGTACAACGATTATCATATGTGTTAAGGTATACGAATAACGATCGCTTTCACACTAAAATCGCTTTATGGACACAGGCCCTCGGGTTTTACCAGAAGGCAATTCCACCTCGCTTAAATCAATTATTGCAAGAGATGAATAATTTGCTTGCTCAAAATATATTTATATGTAGAAACATTCAGGCACTTTAATTCAACTCTCTTTGCGACATTATTCAAAACGCTTCAGAATAATCAGTCTTGAATATGATTCCATATTGCATGAGGGCAAAATATTGATGAAATTGAAAAGACAAGCTCTGCAAAAATTAGCAATATCATCAGTTCCTCCAGACAATGTACGTAAGCCCCGCCACTCACCCAATTTCATCACAAGGGTATGTATGTGCTCCCACAATGACAGTGTTACATGATAGTGTTACATGACAGTGTTACATGACAGTGATCATTCAAAGAACTGAATTTGTACCACACAATCCAGTGAAATAAGCAATAATGCAAGCCGTCGGGTTGAAAGCTATTCCATCAACCAGCCGCAGTTAAACATATGTGATAGAATATCGTATATAAAACCATAATTCATGAAGAGGCAGAAACATCATACCATTCCAATGGGTGGTCCTGATTATGTCCAATTCGGGAATAAAGGCCCATGAACATTAACAAACATCACCTTGAAGTTGACCGAACATTGCACTTAAACAATGTTCTTTAACACGAAAGCACTTGCAAAACTTAAGCGTAAAGAGGTCAACACATTGTCACTGGTCTTGGTCCTGGGGCTACATGTCACATACGTCCTGCTGGCAGCTCCTAACGCACAGGTGACTCTATTCCAACTGAATAAGCTTCACGGATTTGCTGGAGAGAGCGTGCTGTGAAAGTGCTCTGAATCCTTGGTACACTAACCCCTCCAACCATATTGCTAGAACTAATGAGGTGCACCACTAACGCTCTGGTAGTTCATCGACTGACAGGTCCGACGCGGAGTGATGGTTGATAGGCAAGATACTAGTGGCTGCTTCGCCGTAGCGCAGTCCATTATGACGCAAGTTGACGACAGAAGTTGAGAGTGGGCTGAACGTAATGCTGGGCTTGTAATCGCTTGTTGACAACATTGAAAATTAAGTAGCTATTGTAGTACTAAGTCTGAAAGCTTTGATTATCGCTTAAACCCGCTGATATTGCACGTCTACATTGTACTGATAATATTGGTATATAGTTGTAGTGTCGGGTTACATGTTCTGATGGGAGTTTGTGGCACAAATGTTTCAAGAACTGTTGTAATTTACAACCATTGACTGAGTATGTTGATACGGTGATGTACGATTCGATAATGTTGTGCTGGCAGTAGCTGACATCAGGGGCGGATTCAGTGAGTGAGTGAGTTAATACTTAACGTCACATCGGCAATATTTCAGCCATATCGTGACGAGGGTTTCGGATTCAGAGCGAGTTGGGGTGCGCACCCCGAATATTATTCCCCGATGAATATTTCCCCCTAACTTCCCCGAAATCCCGAATCCGCCCCTGACTGTCAGATGAAAAATACTGAGGACCGAACTGTGAACTACGTCTATCCATACTTTTGGTGGTGGCTTTATATGAAAGAAACAAATGTATATAGTTGTTAATAGAATCATTGCTTTGGTCCTTCCACCCGCACTGTTTCGGGGGACTCCTTACATCCTAATTTTCATAGCTTTTGCAAAATTCAGATGTCAGCCCAAGGCCAGCTCTTTTGAGTAGGCCTTCAAGTAATCAAGTAATCAAGAACCAGACAAAACAGTAATTGACATCAAGAACATCGATCATAAGGTAATTAAGATGCCAAGACATGCCATGGGCGAAGCCAGAAAGTCTATTCACCCGATCCATACAATTAGTCGCCTTTTATGACAAAAGTGTATTCTTTGTATGGATCCCCAGGGAAGGTCTTTATGGGAATAATATGTATCAGTTAGCCAATAGTGATCACAATTATTGTATTTTATGAATATTACTAACTTTATTTATCTATACTAATGTCTCATCAGTTTAGGAATTAAATACGTTTGAGAGTTATTATTTTTGTAAGCGTTAGCAATGCACAACAATAATCATTACCCCAGGCTGTTATTGTTGTTGAGTCAATTTGCCAGATGTTTACAACATTGTATTTTTCATCATCTCAAATTATAGCTACGTTTTCCTACATTTGCCAGCGGCTGAATAGATGATATAAATCCAGCTATGGTTCATGCAAATAGCAAGGGCACTGTAAGTCCGAATGGTCGCTAGTATGCTGATCAACTTTCAGTAGCTGGTGATCCCAACCCAAGTTTATATTGTGTTGTTCTCTTTAATAATATCGGTTTCCATTTTATGCTAGTTTTACCTTATCTGTGATACTCTAGTCTTATACTGTTTTCGTCAAAAGTTTTTTTCTTGTTTTATTTTGTCTAATATGTATTTAAATTTCTAATTTTATTGATCTTTAGAATGATTGGAGATACACATGATGTATAAATTAACAAATTCACCTCGGGGTTATTAAATTTACAGATATAACAAGTAATTATGAAGTTATGACGTCAGTAATCGAGGCGAATTGTACTTGATGCGTGCATTCATTGATGCAGATTACGTCCCAACTCAGTACTGCTGAATTAAGGATTAGATGGTTGATAAGAGTGTGGAATATGAAGAATACGGACACTCTCAGGTCAGAAATGATCAGCGGTGATATGGCAGCGATATGCGAAAACTCGGATGAATTTGTTGACCACTGGCAATATGATGAAGATGTAGGAACGCCCCTCACTTAGTTCGATGACCCAGAATGCTCCAATTTGCACACGGTAACCATGCTATCGTCATCTTATTATTCGGCTCTGGAATCAACGAGGGGAAAATTGATTCTCCGAGCAAATCTTCTCTGCTCCCAGACAACGACTGGTGTTCGATCCCACGATGCGTCATTCCACGGGAACTTGTTACCATGGCTAACACTCTGGGATAACACAAGGTTAGTCTGCATGAAAAAAATAAATGTTTCCCCGGCGCATATTTTTCAAAAGTGACGAGGGCGGTAGGATATTTTTTTCATTGGTAGAATATAATGACAAGGGAGGAACACAGTTTTATTTCCTTTCGCTCAGAAATACATCTTGGGAATTTTAGCACGTGTTAATGAGGTGTAGTGTCACACTCGTTCTTACAGACACTCATTCCTATAGTGGACAAATGGATAATCGGGACGCGGCCAGGTCAAAGTTAGTTCTTTTAAATGACAATAAAAATGTAATGTGGACACATGTCACTGACGCACCGATGCCCGAGACACATTTCGCTTTTTTTTTAAACGTAGCCTTGGTTTGTTTGTTGTTGCGCTCATATTCCAGTTATATTGAGGTTGTCTGTTAATAACAGAGCCTCGACCAGACAATACTGTGATCAACAGCAGGATCATCGATCTACGCAACTGGATCACGATTATATATGTCAAGCAAGTCAGCAAGCATAAAAATCTGATCCTGTGAATTTCCTTTTGCGGCACGCATGGGTTACTGAAGTTCTAACCTGGATCTAACTTGGATCTTCCTATATTTTACATATGTTACTTTTGAACATTTTCTTATGGGCATTGTGTATTCGTAGTTTCGGCCACGTGAGACTTGACAATTCACACTCTCAAGATGAGTACTCAAAGTACTGCAAAGCACTACCTATAGTGTGTTCGCAGTGACAACGTACAGATATATATCACTTTAGGCAAATACATAGAATAAAGTGAAAATAAGACAGCGAATCCTCATAATTCTATGTCAATTGCCTCATAATTCTTGCCAAATGAACATTTAAATCTCAGAATTTTATTCAACTTATGGTAAAAGTTTAATAAACGATCATAGTTTAAAATCGCTTCATTTGTTTATATTCAAGGTGGTTTGCGCATTAAATGAGAAGAAGTAGGGATGGTTTAAGTTAACGCTTATCACGTAGCGCACGTACATTCGTTTCTTTGTTCTAAGTACTGCGGTTATCTCCATGTAATACAAACCAATAACGATTTGAATCTATGATTATTTGTAAACAAACTTTTCTCCCAAGCTGAAGAAATTTCTTTGACTTAAATTTTCAGTTGGCAAGGTAAAATTATGATTTACAATCTTCTTTTCACTTCACTTGTTTTTGTTTAAGGTGAAATTCATCCGCACGTTTTCATTGCAAACAGACTACCTGCTGGCAGACTTCCATCTTATCCAATCCAACCTTTGATGAGAGATTTAAATCGCAGACTTTGCGAGCTGAGGCGAGGTGCCTCAATTTGAGAGTGTCGGTTCTATTCCCGGATGAAACTCCAAAATTAGAATTCGAATTTGTACTTTATTGGGAAAGTGTAGCCCTAGATATAACATATGCAACATTAGACTACTTCCTGCAAGGTGTTTTATTAATAGCTTTAGTTTTGTTTAGCTGTGGCACTTTACACTTGTCAGAGGGTTACATAATATGCATGGTCAAGATTGCCAGTTGTCAGACTTCATTTCTTGCGGAATAAGTAGGGAATGATAATGTTGGATTGCTGAGTTGGTGTGCTGACGAGTAACCACCTCAGTCTAAGTGTTGGATTCCTTGATGGAACTCAAACAGGCCCAAAATACCTATACTTTATTGAGAACCTATACTTTATTGAGAAACTGTAGTCCCAAACATAACATGTTCCATCCGTTTCTAAATAGCATTGTGTATTCAGCTTATACGGATGAATGAACCCATACTAGGACACATATTAGACCCTATTCCATGAACCACATAGGTTCAGAGCTAACCCGATGTCCTAATCACGATAAGACGTCCATTCAGACAATACCATGTACATCCTTACTGTAAGGATATTATACTGCGGGAAACGCCGTTCGAAAACAGAGATAAGCGAAGGTTATTGCTTTGCGTCTGGGTCGAATACAGCCAGGCAAAGGATGGCAGCTTGTTTCAGCATTTCTTCTATGGATAAGGGCTTGCAAAACAGAAAGAAACAAGAGTCGGATAACTTATTATGAAGACAATATGTATTTATTTCCTACTGGTACGGTTATCCCCTATAGAAATAGAGCATTTTAACATTTATTACAGAGACGTATAATCATATTCACCATTCCAGTGTCTTGTTTACAGCCAAATTGCCGGGAGATACGGATATAAATTCTAGAGGTAATTGTTATTTTGTTTCGCTATGGAATCTGATATATTTTTTAATAACTGGCATTATCAACGTTGGGATCGTTTCACAATATGGTTACCCTGATTAGTATTGGAATAAATGTACGATATATTGGTTTCTTGTTGAACCTCGTATTCGGGACCAGTGCAGCTATAAGACGGCAGTCTGAATATTCTGCCTCAGGGAGTTTAGTTGTGGATAATTTGAGGGAATAAGTAACTCCGCAGTCACACCGTGACTTGTGCATTTAGGCATTAATATTTATAAAGCGCGCTTTCCACAATGGAAAGTGTAGATAGATTGACATTGAGCTAACGCTGTTTTTTGGTTTTTAAATTTAAGTATAATTTTAATTTTACATACGTTTCCGATGTTGTAGATGTCCTTTCGGGTGTCAGTTAGTTGGTAATTGTATGGATGTGTCGAATACTAGATAAATCCACATCTCTGTCCCTAAACGATTCGAGACAACGTGAGGTCTCACCGTTCTTTCAGTTATCAGTTCTAGCATCAAAGAATCCTAGAGAAGCAGAGAACCCGAAGCCTTAAATAGTGTTCTTTTTGTCATCAAGTCCAATTTTCCTCTCCATTGATCCCGACGACATCGTCTTCACGTGCATCAACAGGGGAGGAAGTAATAAGAGGCTGTGCAGGGCGTGTGAGCAAGATTCTTTCTTCTTTTTCAGAGTATGAAACACGGTTGTATTGATGTGTAGGGAAGCTACCAGATTATATTGGATCATATCTTCACAATTGTGTGGACAGTAAACACAATCTCTAAGGTTAAACCTGCAAATAACAGTTGATCGATGCTTATTTGACATGCGTTGAGGTGACGTCTGATTGACATCTGCTTAGGTTTGGGCAGGTTTCCATGGAGGCGTTCAAAGAAAATGAACTCATTCGTTTGAAAACATGCAATTTAGGAAAGTAGAGCATATCGAATTTTTGTTGATAACGAGTGTTGATTATGATCGTTAAAATGATGTTCAAAGAGCCAACTTTCAGTAGCATGTTTTCATATTGCGATAGGAATGATCAGAATGACTAGGAGTTAAACATCGGTTTCAGCGACTGTCCATTTCATTGACGATGAGCCTATTTACGTTTCAGTGTAGTTGTACCTTGTAAGTTCTCGCGTTTTGCCTGCTTTTTCACTTTAGATCCATCTGCTCAACTATTTCCTGTGTATGTGTCTTTATTTCCACTCTTCTTCAGTTCACTTCTAACCAGTCCTTAATGCCTCTGTGTCTGTCTCTCACTGTGCATTTCTCCCTATCTTATTCCACCTAGCCGGCAGTCCCTTGTCCTCGCCTCTCTGTTTCATGCCTCTGCTCTCCAGTGTTCCTATTCTCGTTCACTCGCTGTGCGTCACTTCTCTCTCCTCTCATCACCCCTCTCCTGCTCCGTGCTCCCCTCTCGTATCTCCAAAACTCTCCCAGACCCCACATTATATATGTCCAACTCTCTATGTCAGTTTGTGCTTCTCATCACCTTTCATTTCAAAATTCTCTTCTACTCTTGTCCCTTTTGTACCCTCCACAACTCCCTTTTTTCCCTAAACACCTATACACGATTGTACGGAGACTCCAATCATCTGCATTGGAGTAATTCCCCTTTATTACATGCTGGGTAGATACCTTTGACTGTCAGGATAATGGAGTACGCGAGAATCATCCCTACCACACTTCACTCATATTCCTATATACTTCGTATGTACCATTTATTCTGCCCATCACGCGTGGCAGTGCTTGATCTGTTGATCAGGATACCGTCTGAATTTCCAGATAAATGCATTATCAGCAATCGTCTCTGCTGCGACTTCGTCAACAAATACGACGTCTCTGTCACCCAGTCAAGTCATGTATGAGGCTGCAAACGGGCCATAATTGAGTTGTCAAAAATTCCAACCGGTAATATTTTATACCGCTGTCCTCCGTCTGCTGAAGATTAATCTGCATCCAGAAAGAACCGACGCAGAGTCTGTGCAGTTTATGTAAAGGTCTGTCAGTTGAGGAATGACAAGAGTTGTTGATACAGAACCTCTGCTCAGTCTGATTACCAGCTGTTGTTGTGGTTTAGTCTGCTGGCAGAACTTGTAGGACTGCGATTTGGAAAATGGAGACATTTCTGTGTCTTTGAATACACAGACGCGAACACACACAGAGGCATGTATGCAGACAAAACAACCATTATTAAATAGTACAATGGCATTTCACATGTTTTGAATCGGTTAAGATCGTTAAATATTACGTTCAGGACACGTTAATCATTGGAACTAATTGATGAAACCAAGTATTAGGAAATGGATATATTTTACATGGCTTCCAGTGAAATAGGGAGCATCACTTTGTTTTAAGGGCTTGAGCCCTTAACCGTACCGGGATTCAATGATATATCATGATCACGAGCCGTGGACCACAAACACCAAAATGGTACATCTTCCGATATGATCTAGGTCGTGCCTGACACTTCCCTTCTGGAATCCTGTTCACCAAAAATCAGAAGATCAAATAACGAAACTGTCTTCAATGTTGAATACTGCTGTCTTCTTTGATTCAGTTCTATTAGACAACAAAACAACATGCACAGCTGATCAGATGTGTCTGTACGTATGACTACGGATGCCTCAGTTCCTGTTTTTCCGGCATGATTATCCTCTGTATCCATTATTTGGAGAGTGAACCACTTTTGATTCCCAGTTCCATTTGAGGCTGCAAAACCTAAGAAAACCTAAGTGTTGATGGTAAGGCTATTGGGGTCTAATTAGAGGGAATTAGGAAATGCTACCTAGCAAGAAGCCTTATAATGCTGTATTTGGCAAGCAGACATAACAAGATGTATGAGTGGGAGTAAAATTGCCTCTCCATGTTATGCATTTTGTTTTTGTAAAGATCACGCTTTTGTGAACTGAACACACAATGTCAGTAAGCAAGGTCGATTTAAACATATCTTGTATTAAGGATTACACGTTTTCGGTAAAGCACAGATGTAGTACTATTATTGGGTGGAGTCTCATCCGGGATTCGAAACCACACCCACTAAGTCAAGCACCCAATCGCCACACAAAGTCAGCCATCTAACCCACTCAGCCATCATGGCATAATTAAAAAGGTGTAATTTCAAATATAACGTGTTATTTTTATGACCTTTCAGATGTGTTCTGTCATCTACATTTCGCTTTTGTAGAGTGACTTCGTGTTTGATTTAAGATTAGTATTTGGCAATAGTCAAGATTCGTACGAGAGCCAATGAGACTCAGACCGAACGATTAGATGATATTCGGGATTCCTTGGAGAGAGGGTCAGCAGCCTCGCGACTGGCACAGCCGAAATCATCTTGAACAGTTTATATTGATGTCAATGAGTCCAGAAAGGGCAGGCGCCTATATTTGTGATGGTCACTGTCGAAGACTGCAATTTTCTTTATCTGAACTCTGCAGCCAAACACAGTCTTCGCAAATTAATGTATCACTGACTAAAGTGCAAGAGAGGGGTCATTACATGGGACTATTGAGTTACTGCTACTAGGTCACGAGGAAACTGATGTACACATTGACACCTCAGCACTGGCCAAAGGCTGATATTGAGTGAGTTAATATTTAGCGTCACATCGGTAATATTTCAGCCATATCGTGACCATAACAATTACTAGTTATATTATAGATCAGTAAAATTAGAAAATACATTCCGAATCATTTCATTTAGTATTTCGGACCCATATAAAAGAATCGGTAATGGCCCAAGCAGTATTGAAAGAAATGAAAGAATTCTTTTTGAATAACTGGTATACAGACTGCACATCCTTTGATGCTTAAACAGATAAACTTGCACAGGCCGTTGACCATTTTAATCTGGATGAAAATATTAAACCCAACTATTAATAATGCGTGATACATTTCAGCCTTGTATTGCCATAATACTATATCTCACCCACTTTTAACACACCTCCTTTTCTGAACACAATTACCAATTACTGAAAAAATGAATCTGAATAAGCTTACTGCCGAATAATGGATAAGCCAAGGGTTTAATACGTTGGAATTCCCTATGTGCCAACTAATTTGCAATTGCTTTTACTATGGTTCGTCAGTATCCTTTTGCAAACAAAAGTGCCCAGGCAGCTTCAGTATTGGATAATGATTCATAGAACTATGCCCATGATATAATCGGACGCGTAAATCTTCTAGTTACCGTGGTAACTAACATCTGATATAAACTGATAACAGTTCGAATCAGTTGGTTTTGATGCTCCTATTAGTCCCTGTTTTCAGCTCAAAATCACTTCGATTGTGACATGGCTAAATTGTTGATGGTAAGTGAAAATATACGCAGTCATATATGCAAAGGCAATCTTTCTCTTGGTGAGCACAAACATGGTAATTCTGTCTTACAGGCAGTTATCTTCGGACTCCTTCAATAGAATAATCACCACGCATATCAGAGTTGACAATTCGTTTTTCAGTTTTATTCAGTTGTATGCGTCGGTTGTTGTAGGTTATACCAAACTCAATTTCTTACCTCGTACAGTGAGTGGGTGAGTGAGTTTAGTTTTACGACGCACTCCGCAATATTTCAGCTATATGGCGGCGGTCTGTAAATAATCGGGTCTGGACGTGACAATCCAGTGATCAACAACATGAGCATCTATCTGCGCAATTGGGAACTGATGAGATGTGTCAACCAAGTCAGCGAACCTGACCACCCTATCCCGTTAGTCGCCTTTTACAACAAGCCTAGTCGCCTTTTATGGCAAGCATGGGTTTCTGAAGGCCTATTCTGCCCCGGGACCTTCACGGGTCTCTTACCTCGTACATGAATTTGTTGACTCATGAAAATAGGCAGGCTCCAAAATGTAGGCACAGTATGATTCCTATCATTTATCGTGCGTTTGTAAAGCCAGGGGCACTAAACATACTAACACAGAGAGCATGTCTCAGTTTGAGATGAAGTTTGAAATACAGATCTAGTTTGAAATTGATTCCATTGCCGTACAAGGGAACGGAGAGTTACGATTTGTACCATTGGCTGTTATAATATTCCATGCATCAGACAGACTGAAACAAAATGTCTTTATTTTGGTTACGACGCAGCAGTTACAGACAATGAGAACCTTAAAAGTGGCTTTCTAAAGTAACATTGATGATATTTCCAATATGTGATTAGACTGGTACTCAGACAAACATTACACGTGTTTCTGAAATAGATACTGAGGCGGCACCTATTTTTTGTGGAGGCGATGCTGTATTTTCACAGGCGAATGATGAAAGACCTTTGGCGATACCGTCGTAGACGATTCACACTTTGATGAAACCTAGGGCTGTGGAGCTGACAAAATAAGGGTCTTAATCGGGAAAAATAAGATTCTGATGCATTACTGAATTATTCAAGCTAGACGACTGAGATGTCGGTAATTTCTTTAACTTGCAGTGGTACGTAAGTCCCAAAACTTTTGAAGTAACTTTAAACTTACAAGGATTTTTAGACGTAGTATTCTTGTATTTTCTTTGTGGCTAATATTTTCCTACAAGGAAAGCCCATGAAAGTCCCGGGGTAGAATAGGCCTTCAGGAACCCATGCTTGCCATAAAAGGCGACTAGGCTTGTCGTAAGAGGCGACTAATGGGATCGGGTGGTCAGTCTCGCTGACTTGGTTGACACATGTCATCGGTTCCCATTTGCGCAGATCGATGCTCATGTTGTTGATCACTGGATTGTCTGGTTCAGACTCGATTATTTACAGACCGCCGCCATATAGCTGGAATATTGCTGATTGCGGCGTAAAACTAAACTCACTCACCCACTCACTCCTACAATGAAAGGATAGTGTAAATCCAACTAGGGTCCATGTAGGTAGCAAAGATACTGTAAGTTCCCATGGCTAATAGTCTGGTGATCTACCTTCTGTTGTTTGCGATCTATAGCCTATTTGTATATTGTATTGACCAACTAGTGATGTTAACTTTAACTTTACGTGCTAGTTTTAATTCTGCTTTTGATATTCTAGTTCTAATGTGCTTTGTCGACAGGTTTTTATAACATACATATATTCCAGTCCAGTGTCTAATGACCTCGTTACGATATGGCTGAACTGTTGCCGATGCGACGTTAAATATTAACTCACTCACTCATTTCACTTGCTGTAATATATATACATACATAGTCACAAGACATATGAAAGCTAATCGAAGGGATTGTCTGAGACGAGTAGGCTTACTTGTTTTGTAAGGCTAACCCTAATAATAACATAATATTTATTGATGCCATTCCAGTTTCAAGTCAACAACTAATTTATCGCATTGCCATATTGCAATGTAATAAACACATTCAAATGGTGTGATATATACAATAAAAACTGTTAGCATTGTTGACGCATTAACGCGGTACTTCTGTGTGATACAGATAGGAGCGCCTGGGTTGTCCCATCTCAGGATAAAATTTCTTTTGTTCAGTGCGTGTAGCTGGACCCAATTATAACCGATTTAACCTTACGCTCAACAACCCACTCTCTTTCAAAATAAAAACACATTTCCAAGTGAGACCAGGCTCAAACACGAAACAAATGAAAGGATTTAACAGAGCCATTTGAGATAATGGGTTCAAATATTCAGGAAGCACACACAGAGAAGGTACAGATGTCGATGTCTTGTTTATGAACTCTTGTTGCTTTGTGTTCCCAGCACTTAGATGTATATCAGACGCTGCAGACATGGCCCCAGGCCCACCATCAAAGCACACATCACTGTCATACATATTAATGAGGCCTAATGGCACTACTAAACGAAATATCTCTGTTCAAATCTTGATCATCGGTTACACGAAGACAAACAACCTACAGCTGTCTCCAGTCCGCCATACCTAGCATGTCGACTATTATCTTCTACACAGTATCGACATGCACCATACTGGATCCGGGTTTAAGTGTCACTTTATGTGGTAGTTCCGTGGAATAGGACGAACAGTTATTTCAAAAGGTACTGTTGATAAGGCTGTAGACGTGTGTTTCAGAGCAAGGTACACGGAAGAGGACGGAAACTGATCAATCGTATGACACTAGAGAAAATATCATAATAATACCACATTAGGTATGTCCATGTTACAGGTGGTGCAGGTAGGCTACCGAGGAACGAAATGTAACATTTGGGTTGCTCATTTTTTATTATATATTTACTCTTTCTCAGTACTTTCTTTCTCCATATATGTCATGCATGAGCACATTCTAAATAACATTGTGTATTCACATCTTTGGCCATATGAACCCTGCCAATTCACACTCTTAAGAGGCATACACAAAGTTGGTGATCCCGTCAACCTGTTGTCAGATTTACATTTTGTGGAAGCCACGAATGGGTAGAGGTTCAGACTGCTGACCTTGCTAACTGGCTATTAGGTACCTCAATTTGAATGTGGGTTCGAATCCGGATGGGACTGAACCACAAAAACGTTTGAGCACATTCTAAGTGGCATTGTATGTTCTCATCTTTCGCCATGTGGACCTTGCCAATTCACACTCTTAAGAGGTATACACAAAGTTGGTGATCCCGAAGTCTTTAACTTCCATTTGGGTTGAATCCGAGTAGCTGAGTAAGTTAGATATTGCCAACCTCTGTTGATTTGCTACCTCCATCTGAGAGTGAAGGCCAGATTCCCAGATTGGAGTCAATCCGCCCCCAAATACTAGAACCTATACTCTACTGTAAAAGAGTCCTCCCAAATATAGCGTATGCTACATTCCATCCCTTTCTAAATAGCATTGTGTATTCAACTGGTACACGGACTGGGCTGAACTGACCCATAATATGAACATATTGGAATATTGTCCATGATCAACAGATCTTCAGAGATAAGCCGACAACCTAATCATGATAAGGCCTCCATTCAGACAAAAAAAATGCCATGGCCACTGTAATCCTTTCAGTAAGGATATTTTGCATCGAGAAACACCCGGTCCGTTTGAAAACCGACATGAGTGAGTGACTGAGTGACTGAGTGACTTACGTACCCTCTATGGAGGACTATAATTTCACGGTACTTTTTGCTTCCTGCAAGGGCCCCAGCTGGATTGACACCTTCTTTTCAGTCGTTAGAAATTTAGACACATGTAGCCAAACATTAAAAATACACATATGCTACGATTAAAAGTAGTGGAGAATCTGAATGTACTTGGTACATTTTGGGACTTACGTACACTCTCAGGAGGACAATAATTTTACAGTACTTCAATCCCCCTCGAGGATACGGCCACTAACAATCGGAGTTACTTCAAATCATAAAATATGTCTATATACAAATCAGGTAACAAATCCGTTAGCAAATCTAATTTTTTTTAAAATGCAATATTTAAATGAGAACTAGCATTATTAAAAAGATCCTTCAAAGTTCGTGATTTGAAATCTAACTCTTTTAAAAATGCAATAAATGAGGACTAAAATCGTTAAAAAATCCTTCAAAGTTCGTGAGTTAAGATACTTATCGGTGGTAATGGATATTCAACGAAAACCGAGACAAGGAACAGTTATTGCTTTGCGTCTGGATCGAATACAACTAGACAAAGGATGGCAGCAGGGTTTCAATATTTCTTCTATAGATAAGGGTTTAAAGAAGAGAAAGTAACGAGAGTGGAACAGCTTAATGTCAAGATAATATGCATTTATTTTCTATCGATACCTTTATCCACAATGGAAATAGAAAATGATTTTACATTTATCATGGAGAAATATTATATTCAGCACTCCTGGGTCTTGTTTACAGCCATGTTACCGAGGTAAGCCATAGAAATAGCATTTTTCATTTCACTATGGAATCTAATAAAACTTTTAATAACTCGGGAAAAGATATTGTCAACATGGCTATCGCTTGACAATATGGTTTACGACTGTGCTTAGTATTTGAATGGATGAACATTATATTGGTTTGTTGTTCAACCTCGCACTTGGGAACATTGCCACTACATGACGTCAGTCTGTAAATAATCTGCATCAGAGAATATCGTAATGGATATTTTGAGGGAATGGTAACTCATACTGGATATTTTGATCGAATGAGTAACTCTAGGTAGCTCAGCTTATCATGACCATACCATATCATGATACAGTTAGGCATTGATATTTATAACGATCCTTTCAACAATGAAAAGTAAGGTAACCAGATTATTACAGATTTGCGATTACATATTTTAAGTTGTCATTTAGTTGAGCTTAAAAATGTAATAAAATAAACTCATGACGCATTTGTGTGATCAAAGGGTACATAATTGAAGAGAATCAGCCCATCCTGACCAGCGAATCCATTTACCAGCTAAGTTCCGTTTTGGAGTATGGTAATTAAACATTAAGGCACACTTTACCTGTTGAAACCGTACAGTTGATTTTGAAAACAACCACACCTTCCCAAATTCTCACACATGATGGAAGTGGTCCCGTTCCATTGTTTATTTGGGGCAACCACAGGTGCCGCTTTTAAAAAAAAATACCACACAATTTTCCCTTAAAGGACAGGGACTAAAACAAATTGATCCATCTATCACTTGTCAAAATACAGGTATAGTAAACGTTTACTCGACATTTTAGTTTTCATATGTATTATGTATAAAACCAATTTTACACAACGTTTCCGATGTTGCATGTGTCCTTTCAGATGACGAGGCTAGTATGTAATTGCATGGATGTGTCGAACATTGGTTAAATCAAAATCTATGCCCTGGAAGCATTCGAGACAAAATGATTTCTCACAATGATTTCACCTATCAGTTCCTCGTCCATTCACGAATTCCAGACCAGTGTAGCTTCTGACGCCATAAACAGTGTCCATTCCATCATCAGGTCTAATTTCCCTCTCCACTGATCGAGACTAAAACGTCTTCACATCCACCATCAAGGGGGGAAGCAATAAGACGCCGAACAGAGAGTGTGTGTAAGGTGCTTGCTTCTTTATTAGAGTATAAAACAGCGTTGTCTTGATGTGTAGGGAAGTTGCCAGATTATATCTGATCGTATCACTTTAACTGTTTGAGTAAACATTATCTTCTACGTTAAACCTGCAAATAGCATTTGGTCGATGTTTACTTGACACGCGTTGCCATGAGGTTTGGTTGACATCTCCTTAGTTTTTGGCAGGCTTCCATGGTGTTCTTCACACAGCATGAACTCCTTCGTTTGTAAACATGTATTTAAGTGGAGCATATCTATTTTCTGTTGGTAACGAGTGTAAATGGCTTCACTGTGGAGCAAACAACTTGTTTATAGCATGGTCAAAGTGATGTTCATAGCAGAACTTGTCAACAGCATGTATTACATCACAGTATGATTGATGAGGATGACGTATGCGTTAAACGTCGCTAATTTTGGCAAATGTAGGCCTAAGTCATCGATGTTACAGACGTCGTTGATTACACTGTCTCGGTGTGAATATTACCCTATCTCTCATCTGGTCTTGCCTCTGTATCTCACCTTTCATTAACCTATTAATATCATCTGCTGTGCTCATATCATGTCCTCTCTGTCATCTGTTATTTACTGTACCCTCCTTCAAAAAGGGTCATCATTTCTTTCCAAGTGCCACTCCTTCTCTCTTTGTGTGTGCCTCTATCTCACTAACTGTGTTTCTCTCCAAGCGTCTTACCCTCTCTCTGCTTCTTCCAACTCTCCTGTTGTAAAAAAATTCTTTTCTATGTTTCATATATCTTTCGTTGTGTCTTAAATCATCATATGCATTCTACAGTTGTCTTCTCACTCTACGTTTTTCTTACAAAAGTATAATACTTTATGGATAAAAGCTTCTCATTTCTAAGACGCGACGTTTCGGTATATTCTTATACTGTTTTCCAGAAAGCAAGACAGTTTTCTCTCCGAGGTCATCACATGGCGATGCCGTATTGGCCACACAAGATATGCACATGAATACCCATTGAAAGGCGAAGATGCTCCGTTCTCCGATGTCCTGCTTGACTGTGTTGAATATTCCATCTCAGTGGATAACAATTTCAAATCACGAACTTTGAAGGATCTTTTTAATAATGCTAGTTCTCATTTAAATATTGCATTTTAAAAAAAATTAGATTTGCTAACGGATTTGTTACCTGATTTGTATATAGACATATTTCATGATTTGAACCAACTCCGATTGTTAGTGGCCGTATCCTCGAGGGGGATTGAAGTACTGTAAAATTATTGTCCCCCTGAGAGTGTACGTAAGTCCCAAAATGTACCAAGTACATTCAGATTCTCCACTACTTTTAATCGTAGCATATGTGTATTTTTAATGTTTGGCTACCTGTGTCTAAATTGCTAACGACTGAAAAGAAGGTGTCAATCCAGCTGGGGCCCTTGCAGGAAGCAAATGTACTGTCCCGATGGTCCCTAGTATGTCGGTCTACCTTCAGTGGTTAGCGATCTGTAGCCCGTGTTTTATATTGTATTGTCTACTTTGATTACACTACTTTGATATAGGTTAAGTTGTTTGCGTCAGGATGAGGCTGCAGTAATGCCGATGTGACGGTCAACATTAACTCACTCACTCACTCACTGTTAGCGATCTACATCCCAGTTTTCTACTGCCTTGTCCGAATTTGAAATTAAATTTAGAGATAGATGCTAGTTTTAGTTCAAAATTACTGCGATATATCTAATTGGAATTACTATCCTTTTATAATTTACATATATTTACGCTGAATTTACAACTTGTTTAAATCACAATATGACTGAAATATTGCCGATGTAACTTTAAATTGTAGCTCATCTGCATCTCTCATCCCTTCCATATTATCGTGGTCCCTAGCATGGCGATCTACCTTCAGTTGTTGGCAATCTATAGCCTGTTTTTTTTATATTGTATTGTCCGAATAGTGATGTTAGTTTTAACTTTCCACGCTAGTTTTAATTCCATTTGTGATATTCTATTTGATTTACTGTCCTCCGTTGACAGGTTTTTATGACATACATATAGTATTCCCAGAAATTATTGAGAATCATGTTGCGTCATGTAACTCATAACGTTTATTAACTTCTGGCGTTTTACTTACATAAACATGTTAAAACATCATCCTTTTACAGTCTCAGTCTTGTTTTAGTACTTTGTTAGACCTCCTCGCTCAGCAATGCATGCCTGAATACGCCTAGGCACACTACCCACCAAAGTTTGTAGGTAATCGTGTGACAGGGTATCCCAATATTGGACCACCTCGGCCTTCATATCTTCAATATTTCTCAGTCCCTTTTGGTTTATTCTGTCCTTCATGACTCCCCACACATTCTCAATTGGGTTTAGGTCTGGGATGTAACTGGGCCAGTCTAAAACTTGAACATTTTCGCCCGACAACCACTGTTTTGTGTAGCGCGCAGTGTGTTTTGGGTCATTATCATGCTGGAAAATCCAATCATCTTCATACAATGTTTGTGCTGACGGAAGAAGGTGACCATTTAGAATGTCAACGTATCTTTCTTTTGTCAAGTTCCCTGTGAAAACACACAATGGCGTCACTCCGCAAGCCGATATACCACCCCACATGTGAAACATCGGGCTATGTTTTGGTCGCTGGTAGATAGGTTTGACAGTATCTTTGGTCCAAATTTTCACACAATTAGGGAAAAGCCAAACAGAACTTTCATCCGAAAAGAAAACATTATCCCAATCTTGATTTTCATGAGCCCGACACCAGTTTAAACGTTTTTCCTTTTGTGCATCTTTCATCAACGGCGAGGGAATTCCACGTTTTTTCACCCAATTAAGTCTCTGTAATTCCTGCCTAACTTTCATTGCATACCTGAGGACTTCCTCTGCTAATCATTTCATTTCTGATGTTCTCAACACTTTTCAATTTGCCCCTACTCACAATCTGCCCAAGTCTTCGGCGATCCACAACACTGAATTTCCTAGGCCGACCTGCCCCTGCTTTGTGCTCTATCCCAGTTCCTGTGTGAATATTCTTGAAAGTTCTGTATACTGTAGACAGAGGAGTACCATGTCTACAAGCTGACACTTTAGCATCAGCCTCACCCCTTTCAAAATCATCTAGAATGAGCTTTCTTTTCTCTCTTGCTGTAAATTCTGCCATGTCAACACAGGAAGCCGTCTGCTCAGACAAGGGAGATAACTCTTGACGTAATGAGCTGCCTTCTAAGCCTTCAAGAGTTTTCTCCCTTATTTAGTATGCTTAGTGCATAGTGAAAGCCCTTTTTCCAATCTTAGCATCATTAGAAAAAAAACAAAGATTTTCTCAATAATTTCTGGGAACACTGTATATTCCATTTCAGTGTTAAATGTTCTCGTCACGATATGGCTGAAATATTGCCGACGTGACGTTAAATATTAACGCACTTACTCTATATTATCAGCTTCCTATGTATTCCCTAAACGTCTCCATTACTCTCTGCTCAAATATGCATGTCCAACTCTATGTCCATTTTTCACAAGCCCCTCTTAAATCTCTCTCTTCATTTCACCCGTGCCTACTAAACACCTACACACGGTTGTAAGGGTAATCGAATCATCTGTATATGAATAAGTCCCTTTTATTACACGCCAGGTCTATATATATATGTTTGACTATGTTCTCTTTCTATCTTGTCCTCTGTTTCATATCTGCTTGTCGCCGCTGTTAGTTGCAAAATTGCCAGATAAATATCTTTGACTGTCAGGATAATGGAGCACACGAAAACCATCCCTACCACACTTTTATGCCTACATACGTTGTATGTTCCATTTACTCTGCCCATCACATGCGGCAATATTTGACCTGTTGATCAGGATAGCGGCTACATTTTCCAGATAAATGCATTATCAGCAATCGTCTCTGCTGCGAGGTTTATGTCACCTAGTCAGGTCGTGTACACGGATGCAAACGATTTTGAATTGAATTGTCACAATTCTGGTCGGTAATACTGAATACCGCTGTCATCCGTCTGCTGAAGATTAATCTTCCAACAGAAAGAACCGACAGAGCCCTTGCAGTTTATGTAAAGGTCGCTTAGTTGAGAAACTACCAGAGTTGTTGATAAAGAAAGCCTGCCAGCTGCATGTGGATGTTCGCTGGAGCAAGGAACGTGCCTGGTAATACCATTTGTGGTTTAGGCTGCGGGACAGAAGTTGTAGGATTGCGAGTTAGCAAACGCATCTACTTCTATTGCATCGAATACATACATACAGACACACATTGCAACCGGTAATGACACGTTCCGAGCCCAGTTAAGATATGGAAACATTAAAACAAGTCCTAGAAATCATTGTCACCTAGTCAGCTCGTGTACACGGATGCAAACGATTTTGAATTGAATTGTCACAATTCTGGTTGGTAATACTGAATACCGCTGTCATCCGTCTGCTGAAGAGTAATCTGCTTCCAGAAAGACCCGACGCATAGCCTGTGGAGTTTGTGTAAAGGTCGGTCAGTTGAAGGATGACCAGAGTTGTTGATACAGAAACCATGCTCAGTCTGATTACCAGCTGCGTGTGGATATTCGCTAGAGCAAGGAACATGGCTGACAATACCAGTTGTGGTTTAGACTGCAGACAGAACCTGTTGCAATCGGCAATTGGCAAATGAAGACTGTAGCTTTGAATACACACACAAAGGCACACACACAAATATTACAGCCAGTTATGAATCATAAGTATCATAGAAGTGGCATGCATACCAGTGAAGAGGGCACAGTCTAGCTTATCAAAGCAGCAGTTTGTTGTGGGTGTGTGAGTGAATGAGTTAATATTTAGTGCTACATTCATAATATTGCAGCCGTATCGTGACGAGAACAATATAATTTATTTCAATATCAAAATTAATAAATTGAGAATGCAGTCCTGCCATCGAATGATAATACTAGATTATCACAGATATGAACTTAAAACAAGCATGTGATACTAAAACAGCGTAATTAAAGAAGACAATACCATATAAACCAAGAGCTATAGATCACTAATGAACTACTGAAGGTAGATCGTCATACTAGGGACCATGGGGACTTACAGTACATGATTAGCTTCTTGCATGGACCCCCGTCAGCTTTTAAAAATTTAGGAAATCTAGCAAAAAATTGAAAATACACATATGCTACGATTAAAAACAGTGGAAAGTCTAACTTTACTGTGAATGTTTTTGGACTTACGTACCCTCTAAGCGGACCATAATTTTACAGTACTTGAACCCCTCTCGAGGATACAGCTACTAACAATCTGAGTTAGTAATTCAAACTTTCCATAATAAAAAATGATCTATTAACAAATCCGTTAGCAAATCTAATTCTTTTAAAAATGGAATAATTAAATAAGGACTAATATCGTTAAAAAGATCATGAAAAAGTTCGTGGGTTAAAATAATTATCCCTTGTAATGAAATATTCAGCACAGTCAAGTAGACATGTCTGAGCGTGACTCTTTCATCACAAGGATTCAAAATGGAAGATCCTCACCTTTAACCAAATATTCATGTGTATACCTTCTGAGGCCAATACGACATCGTCTCATGACCTCCTCAAATCTGGAGCCAAGTAGCTTTGTTCAATATAGGGTTTTATGGCATGTAATTTATTAATGCCTACTCGAGTGTCGTCCCACTTATTTTGCATGTAAGTTCTAGTGCTAGCTTTAAAATCAGAGTATGGAATAAGAAGTAGTGTCACAGATTTGTTGACTGCTGCCTTTTCAGCCATTGTGATCCCAGAAATGCCAACGTGGCTGGGTAACCAACAAAAGACCAGTAGCATGTAAGTGCTTCAGGAGTCGATAATGTATGTTATCAGCTCCTGTAGCAGTATCATGAGCTTGATCATGAGCAGTCTGGAGTTCATGAATAGAAAAAACGTTTCATTATATAATCTTGCCCATAATCTGATTTGAAAACAATAGTTTTCATTTCTTGTTGGTTTTGGCATTGTTGGATTGCAGGCACATAATTAGAAGAGGAGTGTTTAGCGAGTTTCACGCAGTTTATTCGCAATGTCTGATTTATCGGTAAGTAATTTTTCTCCATGTTTAAGATGATGGACAATAAATTTATTAATTCTACCTTTAATTATTCCTGGTTCCATACCTTGGACATGGGTGTCCGAAAATATATTTTGGATACATAATTTTGCCAAGACTGACGTTTATTCTGTTTATAGGTAAGCCGCGCTTTAGCATTTGAAATTTTGAATTTATTTAAATCGTGCACCATAGGATGGCGACGGAAATAATGTTCTGCTTTTTTCCTTGCCTTCCTAGCTTGTCTCCATTCATCGTTGAACCATGGTTTCTGCACGTGTGGAACTGCAGGGGACTGTGGTATACACTCATCAGCTATGAAATTCAGTTCATTAGAAAAAAACCAACAACATTTAATAGCATCAGGAACGTCACTAAACAGTTTGCCTTTCTAAAAAAGAATTCCACCTTGATGATGGAGGTATATCTGATGGAGTTACAGGTTTTGGTATAGCAAGAAAATGGTCACTTCCAAGCTTGTTGTGAGGGTTTGCACACCTTCACCATATTAGGATTTGCTGTCACTTCATCACCACGAGCAGTGGGCCACACCACAAAATTGTAAACATTTACCGATACAACTTAGGTCGTCCATTTCCTTGCCTGGAATCCTATACAGAAGAAATCACTAGCTCATGTTACGCATCTGCCTTTCAACGTAGTCAGTATTGCAAGCTCCTATTAGCCGAGATCATTAGCACAGAAAACCAACATGCACATTTAACGATTCGGGAATGTGTCATTCTGAATGACCACCGATGCCAGAGTCCCTATATTCCCGGTATGATTGCCCACTTACATCCGATACTTGCAGACTGATCAGGTTCCTTCAACCATGACATGCTGGAGGTGATCAGGAACTGCTCAAGGTCAGGTATAACTGGAATCGGTTGTCTCCTCATTCGATTTACACTCGATCAAGTCTGACTGAGGCTGCAAAACTGACTGTTAACACGCGGGATTCGGGGGATCTATGTTGAGGCTATTCGGGAATATAAAGTGCGGATGCAAACTAATACTGATGGAGTTACATGTAAAAAAATGTATGCGTGTGAGTGAATGCTTTAAACATCATATATCTTCTACTTTTTTAAGAGCACACATTTTATGACCTTTGAGATACCTTCTTCAGGTTTTCGTCTGTGAAAAAAGTAATCAACGCCCTGCATTTGAAGAGTGAATTCTGTCATGAATTGTGTTTGGTGATATCAAAGATTCGGAGGGGAGCAACCCACCCTAAGCTTGAAAGATTAGATGGTGTTTGCGACTTCGTGGAGAGGGGGTCGGCAGCCTCTCCACTGGTGTAACCCAAATCATTATGAGCAGCTATGATTAATACCAATGAGTCAAAAAGTGGGGAGCGCCTATATCAGTAATGACCACTGTCAGAAACATCCGTATTCATGTCCGTACGCTGCATAGTCTATGCGAATTACTGCGTGGCGGAGTAAAATCCAAGAGAGGGGCCATGCCTAAGGACTATTGAGTCACCCCTACAAGTCGAAAGCAAGCTGGTATCGTCATCGACAACTGATACCTCAACACGAAAAGGAGATGGGGTGATAAGCAGGTATATATTTTACTTTGAAACTTACTTCTGAATAATGAATCAACCAGAGTGGTAGCTAGTTACTTGGAAGCCCTTCGTAAACATGTCCCGCGGTTTTCCGCCAACTGATATCATCGCTATTGGTCAGGCATTCAGTAATGTAACCAGAAGTATGAAAAAATACAACACAAAGAAAAAACGGTTTTTGAGTGGCTTTCTTTTTCTATTTGTTTTACATTTTCGGGCGTGTATTTATCCCCGCATTCTGATCAAAATCACTGTGATCGTGACATGGCTAAATTGGTTAATGCAAAGTAAAATCAGATTTGCACATGCATTTTTCCCTTTGGTGAGGAAACCTATAAGAGTTTTTATAGTGACTTTTTTCTTTATATCCTTCTTATATATCTTTCATGTTCCTATTAATCTCAGTCTTCTTATCCAAATCACTTCAGTTGTGACTAGGCTACATTGGTTGATGCACAGTAAAATCACATGTAACTTGTCTCTTAGGGGAATAGACCTCATCGTGGACCTCTTTTCACAAAGTACTAAAATGATCGTAGGTTACTAAGGTAACCTTAGTGCAATGTTAAAGAACGCGAGTTGAGGATGGCGTTAGTAAAGGTTTGCTGGGTGAAAGGAACTCCGGGTCTCTTGGGGAACTATTTTCGATCAGCTATTAGTTCGCTCAGTAAAATCATTGAACATAATTAAGAATGCATGTCATAATATTCTGCATGTGTTACCTCATACAATATCATATGGAGGTGAATATGGTAGGGGTGGGAGTGTGATGTGGGGGTTAAAACATAGCCACACAGAGATAATGTCCCAGTTTGAGACAATTCAAAAGACTTCACTGACACATGGGGCTGTTGGATATCATTGTGGTTGAAGCGTTTGCTCGTCACGCCGAAGACCCGGTTTGCATTCTCTACATGGGTTCAATGTGTGAAGCTTATTTCAGGTGTCCCCCACTGTGTTATTGCCGAAGTATTGCTAAAAGCAATGTAAAACTAAACTCACCCACTCACTCCAGTCTAAGTAAACGTATCCTCAGTACTTTTTGTTACTCTCCACTACTGAGTCCAGCTAAACAATATGGGAGGTCGCGTCAGGTAACCTTTGAGATTGACCAATCAGAACACAGCTTACCAAATCGCGAAAGTGAACATTCCCATATACCTTTTGAACTTTTTATCTCGAAAAGGATCGTACCCGAACGATTTCGAATGCTATTTAGTGTACGCTCGCTTCCAGGTGATGTACACGGCGTACGTTCAACCACGACAACGGTGAGTAAACAATCGCTGAAAATGGTGTGTTTGGCAATATTCAAGGATGTCATCTCGCGAAAATATTAGCTAATGGTAACCATGTGAACAGAAACCCTAAAGCGTAGAGTGAGTGAGTGAGTTATAATTTAACGTCACATCGGCAATATTTCAGCCATATCGTGACGAGAATAAACATGATTGTACAGAACATGTAGAGATCATAAAACCCGTCATCAAAGTACGGTAAAATACATCTAGAGTATCACAATTCGAGTCTAAAACTAGCATATGAAGTTAAAACTACAGCACAATGTGGACAATACATAATGTAAATGTAGGCTATAGATCACCAACAACTGAAGGTAGATCACCATACTAGGAACCAAGGGGACTTACATTCCAAAGTGTAGATACCGCAGGTGTTATATGCGGGTTTTTGTTTGTGTAGAGTTCTGTGTCAGTGACCTGAATATTTTGAAAGTCCCTCCGATCCCTAAATAGTAGCCGTTGTCTGATTGGCTAAATATGTTTAACCGTCTCGCGTTTGACTGGACGGTCATTGGTCGCTCAAATGTTACCTGATGCGACCTATACTAGGTTTTGTTAGACTTAGTGGTGGAGTGTAACGAAATATATTGAGACTAAGTTTACTTAGACTGCCACTCACTCCTTGTACCATACATGACATATCCCAAGGTTTCGTAGCTTCAACAGTTATAATATTCTAAGACAGACAGAAAGGGGGGTGTCTATTTTTGTTACAACGCTGCGGTTACAAACAAGAAAAGCCTTGTAACCATCTGTATTCACTAACATAGATGGTGTTTCCGACACTCTCAACATACCCAGAGACAAAGACAAACATTTTCTGTTTCTGTAATAGGTAAAGAGGCGGTACCTGTCTCTTGTGCAGGCGATGTTGAGATGTCTGAATATCCTTAACCAGTAACCTAAGTACGTGTACAAGACAGGGTATGTGAAAGTACCCGAAGGCCTCGCCAGACTTTATTAGACTGAATGCTCTGTAAAGTGGCAAAATAGTATACTGAAGAGCGAAAGAAACGCAGGTTTCGGAAATAGGAACTCTCATAAAAGAATGCGTTCATTTTTACGTTTTCTATTTTAAAAAAAAAACATGACAAGAAGCCAGAGTTGAGTTTCTTTTGACGTTCAGCATTTATTTCAATAACATCACTTAGCTTTCAGCAATGAAGTGTATCGACATGCCATGTTCTTTTATAGTAAACGCATCTAAGTCGTATTATTCGGTAAAGTATGTTGACAACGATCGCTGTAAAGAATATTGTGATATATATTCTAAATGTTCAGTTGTGTAGGCTGTACTTCAGCTATATCGTGACTGGCACAGTTAGGCATTGCTATTTATCAAGCATCCTGGCATTTTAACACTAGAAGGTGTAGTAATATTGCAGATTTAAAGTTACTTACTACAATTTTCATTTTAAGTTGTAATTAGATTAAGTTTTAAGATGTAGTAAAATAAAATTATGACTTGAGTGAAAAACAAATCAGGATAAACGGAATTAACCTACCTTCACAATCCATTTACCAACTAAGTTCCAGTTTTGACTACGATGATCAAATAAAAAGGCGCACTTTACTTTTTGAAATGGACAGTTGATTTTGAACACAACCACCCTCCACCACTGGGCTCCTGAATGGGTAAATATAACTACGAATACAAGATGTTAGGTATCACCATGCTATATCTACAGAAGTGGATACAGTATCTGATTGATTTATATCTAAATCTACTTTCGCTTTGCACAAGAGTAGCCACACTGTATTTTGTATTTGGGGCAAGCACGATTATGTGCCACTTTTCCTCAGACTACAAGAACTTAAAAAAATACATCTATGACTTAAATTTCTGTGAGTTAAAAACAAAACACAAAACTAATTAAAAGGAGATGCAAGGAAAATTATGTGAAAAGGGCCTGCACGTTTGGCCTCATGGCTACTCAAGGAAATAAATCTGTTTGCATATTGCTACAATAAGAGTGCGTCCGTATTTTACTTTATGTATAAAATCATTTTACATAACATTTCCTACGTTGTTGATGTCCTTTCTGATGTCAGTGCCAGTTTGTGTTGAACACTAGATATATTCACATCTCTGCTCTCAGCGTTCAGGTCCACATCCATTCTCTAATTCTAGACAAGCGCGGAGTCTGACGCCATAAGTAGTGCTCATTCTGTCATAAGGTTCAACTTCCCTCTCCACTGATTTCAAGGACACCCTTTTCACACACACCATCAGGGGAGGAAGCAATAAAAGGCTGAACAAGATGTTTGCTTCTTTATCAGAGCATTATATATGTAGGGAAGCTGACATGTTATAATTTACAATATAACATGCCAATCTCAATGGGTGCCTGAAGCGACCTCCTACTAGGGTTTCTTAGACTCATAGAGGAGTGTAGCGAATAATGCTGAGGCTAAGTTTACTTGTAGCATCAAGGGAGGAAGCAATATCAGGCTGAGCAGATACTGTGCGCAAGGTGCTTGCTTTATCATTTGAGCACAACGCAGCGTTGTCTTGATATGTAGGGGACTTGCCAGATTATAGTGGACCATATCAGTTGTGTGTACATTACACTGCATCCTAGATTATACCTGTAAATAGCATTTGGTCGATGTTTACGTGGCATGCGTTGAGATGATGTTTGACTGATATCTGCTCAGGTTTTGGCAGGTAAACTCTATCGTGTATAAACAAGTATTTTAGGAAAGTGGAGCATATGAGATGTCTGTACATATGAAGTTTTCATGATTTGGCTTTGAAAAATACCAACTTGATCATATAACCGTTAAATTGATGCTCACTGCGCAAAATCTCAAGTATGTTTTCGTATCACGGTACGAATGATGACTGCAGGTGTTTCACTTAAGCGTTTCACTTCAACGAAACAAGCTCAGTCTGAAGTTGACAGTACTATCATTGAATAATCTTCTTCGATGTCCCTCTACACCTTCTCTCATCTCCTATTGACTGTATATCTCACTCAACATCAAACTGTTCAGCATTTCCTCTCTGTCTCATTAATTTGTCCTCTCGGCACTCGTTCACTCGGTATTCCCCTTCTCAAACCATTCTTTCTCTCCAACTCCCTCGTATATTCCCCTTCTGTATTGTCCTCAGTTTCGTGTTTTCGCGTTTAGTTGCAAAATTGCCAGATCTTTTACTGTCGTGATAATGGAGTGCGCGAGAAACATCCCTACCACACTTCACTCATATTCCTATATACTTCGTATGTACCGCTTACTCTGCCCATCACATGTGGCAATGTTTGACCTGTTGATCTGGATAGTGGCTATATTTTCCAGATAACTGAGTTATCAGTAGTCGTCTCGATTGCAGCTTCGCGGCAACAAATGCGACGTTTCTGTCACCTAGTCAAGTCATGTATGAGGATGCAAACGAGCTATAATTGAATTGTCACAATTCCGACCGGTAATACTTAATACCGTTGTCATCCGTCTGCTGAAGATTAATCTTCCAACAGAAAGACCCGACAGAGCCTGTGCAGTTTATGTAAAGGTCGCTTAGTTGAGAAACGACCAGAGTTGTTGATAAAGAAAGCCTGCCAGCTGCATGTGGATGTTCGCTGGAGCAAGGAACGTGACTGGTAATACCATTTGTGGTTTAGGCTGCGGGACAGAACTTGTAGGACTGCGAGTTAGCAAACGCATTCACTTCTATTGCATCGAATACATACATACAGACACACATTGCAACCGGTAATGACACGTTTCGAGCCCAGTTAAGATATGCAAACATTAAAACATAAGTCCCAGAAATCATTGCAATCAACTAATGAAACCTGGTATTGGAAAATACATGAATTTCCTTAAACATCTTCCCGTGAAGCATGACAAAATCTAGCTTACCAGGCAGCAGCTGTTTTGTGTGAGGGCATATCATGGTCACGGGCCTTTGGCCACAAGTACAAACAGGTAAGCATATATCAATATAATTTAGGTCTTTCCTGGTACATTAGTCTAACATTAACTAACTAAAACTTCTTGGTCAACAAATGTTACAAGGTGAAATAGCTTTCAACATAATTCAATATTGCTACCTTCTTTGATTGTGTTCTGTTAGTCGAGATGATTAGGATAGCAAATCAACGTGCACAGCATTTATCATTTAACTATGATCGGATATGTCAGTCTGTATGGCCACTGATGCCAGAGTCCCCATATTCCCAGTATGATTGCCCACTTATATCCAAATCTAGCAGACTGATCAGTTTCCTGGAACCATCACTTGCTGGAGGTGACCATGAATCGCCCAGGTTCAGGTATAACTGGAATAGGTTGTCTCCTAATTCGATTTACACTCGATCAAGACTGACTGAGGCAACAAAACCTGAGAACTCGGGTTTCTGAGTCTAGTTTGAAGGTATTCGCTGAGGGTACGCTTGAAGCAAATAATTGTATTTTGGGAGCAAAATTTATAAAAAAATCAAAGAGTGTGAGTAGATATAATTTATATTTTTAAAAGCGAACCCTATTATGATCTGTGAGACAAATCATTCAATTTTTAGCCTATGATCATCACTTAAGACTTGCGTTTGGTAATCGTTAAGTTTTGGAGGTCAGCCAATAAGTCTCAGAATGAATGATTTGATAGTATTCCGTGGAGAGCGGATCGGCAGCCTTTCCACCGGTAAAATCGAAATAATCATGAACCGTTTAAATTGATGACAGTGACTCCAGAAAGGGTGAGCGCCTATATTAGTAATGGACACTGTAGGAAACTGCAATTCCCCTATTTCTACATTGCAGCCAAACACAGTCTTTGCGAATTACTCCGTCACTGAGTAAAGTGCAAGAGAGAGGTCATGTCTAGAGACTATTGGGTTTCCAATGACTATTAGTCATCGATAACTGATACGCGTTGATAACGGATACTTCAACATTTACCAGAGGTGATGGGTTGATAAACATATCTAGGAGCACATCTCCAAACATGCTTCCGAGCATTGGACAGGCTAAGATTAAAAAAAAAAACATTTCCTCACCTGGAAATCAATTCCCTTGCTGAAATGTGTGTCAACTGACTGTTTAATGCAATGTAAAATTATGCGCAATCATATTTGCATAGACATTGCTTCTCCTTTGTATATACACCGTTTCTAACCCTGCCTCGCTGACCGTTATCGTTGGATTTGATAGCTGACACTCGGTTTGTCAGTTTTACTAACTTGTATGCGTCGGCTGTGGTAGATTATACCATTCTCTATTTGTTACCTCATACAACTGGATACTGAGCAGGATCTCAATCAACTGAAGTCACCGATTGATCCCATCATTTAACGTGCTGCGTTTGTTTGTAAAGACATAGCACCATCATTGAGTACAAAACGTCGCAACGCACAGGCAATGCCTGAGATAGAGATAGAGTTCTCTCAGAAATCTGTCAAGATTTACTTTGAAATGGACTCAATAGTTATAATGTTCCAAGAAAGTTGTCTCAGACAGACAGAAACAGGCATCTCTGTTTTCGCTACAGGCAAGGGAAACATTGATACTGGCTGTAATGAGTGACATTGTTGCTATTTTCAACATCCTCAGCAAACCAATAGACGGGTAGTCAGACAAAAGTTACAGATGTTTCTGAAATATCGATCGATCTATCGATCTGCCAGAAAAAAACGCCAAGATTCATAATGACACCCCATGCACGTGTCGGAGGCTCCTACTTTGTGCACGTGCTTCACATGCATTGTGTTTGCGTGTGGTGATAACGCTGCAAACATTCCTCAATGGGCTTTCTTTCTACCAGACTTCAGTTTAGGTTCCCCTACTTTTTCTTTTGTGGAGGCGATGTTGTATTCTCACACATAGATGATATAAACACCTTTTGCCATATTTGCGGGAGAATCATTCTATGGCGACACATACGGGAGTGAGTGAGTGAATGAGTTAATGTTTAACGTCACTTCGGCAATGTCTCAGGCATATCGTGAGAACATTTAACCTTTCAATGGAATGTGAGCATGTGTTAAAATCTGTTACCGAAGGACAGTAAACAACTAGAATGTCACAATTAGAATGAAAACTAGCTTGGAAAGTTAGTAATATCACTATTTAGACAATGCAAGGAATGGCATATGAAAGGCATCGGAGCAGACTTACTTGTAATATTTTGCAATCCTGTCACAAATAATCTTAGAGGACGCATGGTATAATAGTATTATGTGACGTCATTCAACTTTGATATCAGCAAAAGATGTCAGAAATACCATGATATCATATAACAAACACATGGATATAGTCTTCATATCCTGTGCTGTATATTTTAATCGAAGCCATAACTACTTAATCTCAGCGGTTCTTGTAAGTTTGTTATAGCTGTAGTGTATTGTACATGCTCTTATAGGCAAACCATGTATCATCATATATTTATCCACGTGCACAACAGGGTAGTGTCACATAGTACTATTCAAGGTTCCTTATTAACGTTATATATCTGCAGGATAGAAACGACTACTTTAGTTACTTTACCCTACTTTTCTCAAAGGATTACCATTGTTGACGTAATAACATGTTCTTTTGGTTGCCCCAGTGAGACTGAAAAATGAGTCTGTATTGTCTGTCCCGATATAATCAATTGCCTTTTGTGGCAGGACCCAATTATAATCAGTATATACTTACGCTCAACAACCCGCCTCATTCAAAATGAAAAGCAAATGTCCCAGTGCGACCAAGCCCAAACACATAACAAATGAAAGGATTAAACAGAGCTGTTTGAGATAATGTGAAGACATATTCGATTAATCCTAAAGTACACATGGGAAATATGCAGATGTAGATGTCTTGTTTATGAACAAGTGTTGTTTTGTGTTCCTAGCACTTAGATTATAGGAAGATGTCTATCACACTCCGCAGACGTCGCCCCTGGGCTACCATCAAAGCAAACACCACTCTCATACATATTCATGACTCGTAATGACACTGCTAAACGAAATATCAATGTACAAATCTTGATCATCTGTTACACGTAGTCTAGTATGCTGTAGCTATCTCCTGTCTGCCATAGCTATCAAGTTGGTTATTACCTATGTTGTTCTGCATCTGGGTTTAAGTGTTTATCTTGGTAGTTCCATGGGCAAACGGACTAGTTCTATTCTGTTGATTGATGTTGTCGACGTTTAATGATTCAGCGCATGGAACGCGAAAGAGGAAAAAGGATGAACAACAGTTATAAAATAACACACACACACACACACACACGCGCGCGCGCGCGCGCACACACACTCATACGTTGCAGCATACTGTAATAAAGCGAGCGAGTTTAGTTTTACGCCACACTAATATTACAGCTATATGGCGGCGGTCTGTAAATAATCGAGTCCGGACCAGACAATCCAGTGATCAACAGCATGAGCATCTATCTGGGCCATAGGGAACCCGTGACATGTGTGAACCAAGTCAGGGAGCCTGACCACCCGATCCCGTTAGTCTCCACTTACGACAAGCATATTCGCCGTTTATGGCATGCATGGCTTGCTGAAGACCTCTTCTACCCCGCGACCTTCGCTTGTCTACTGCAATAGAATATAACAGACACACATACACGTTTCAGCATACTGTAATTTATACACGCTCACACACCACCCCCTCCCATCAACACACAGACAGAGATATCTGTCAGAGACACGCAGAGACGCAGACAGACAAAAACACATCTGCGCTTCTCCAATGCATGCAATTTCCAATGGTCTCTTTAGCAGGACTTGTTTGATCTCCCTACGCATCACACAACATGTACAGATACTACCTTCGGTTAAACAGTTCATGTTTGACTTCGGATTTACGTTATTTTGTCTAGATAATTTAACATACGTCCCATTCCGTCACTAAGTCAACAAGTCGACTGATGATACAAAGCTGTGACACAATAGATCCGTTGAAGAATCTGCTTCAGTATCAGAATCTGCTTCAGCAAAACATGGAGATCGTTAAATGATTCAGACTAAACGCAACGGATGTGTCTAAAAGTGAGGATGCTAGGTGTTTGGGAAAGATTTACCGCATCCTTCCTCAACTGTGGCACCCATGTAAAACACATGCAAGGGCTATTCAATACTGCACTTGACAACACGGAAACGTATGTTTCATAAGTCAAAATATGTAATTCCATTGGACATATGAAATTAAATACCGCAGATGTGGCCTATCTCTCAAACACTAAATGGAAGGATATATTTTAACAATTCATTAATGACCATAGAAAGGAGACTTACTTTGCTTCTCCAGTTTCTGTGGACGTTGTTCTAGTCCCCGTAAAACACTTAAATCCTGGACTGTAAACGATATCAACGCTCTAACCAGCGTGTGTCTGGCAGCAACCTAAGCCAAAACTCCTGATCTTTCGTGGGATATTGATGGAATTTATCACATGGCTAATTTTCCGGCTAGTCAGATTTGATAAGATCACAAGAGTGTAACGAAGATTATTGTTCATAAATGGTTAGTCTGACACGCTGCGTTACAGTTTCCTGTCAGAGTGTCATTTACAAAGAAATCATTAACGCTTTCCGCTTGACAAACGTTGCAGTCTGTGATTGGAATGTGACATTTTCCATCAGTGATATGATTTCTGTTTCAGTGTCATGACAGCAAGCAGTTTAGAGATGATGTTCATAATATTTATGGGATATTGGTTTCACTGAATATATAATGTCGTGGTTGGAATGTGTGTCTTGTCCGAACATAAATCTTTCTTAGAATGAGTTGGTAGGAGGTTTTGGTGAGGCTGATTTAGCTGACCCAGACACAATATTTTACAGGCCACAAGTTTTTCCTGCCACATATTTACCCACCTCGGTGAGAAATAATAGCAACTGATTCAATGTTGGTTTTTGTTATAGAAACGAGTGGAAATAGTATCCACAAGACTTTATTGCAAGAGTGATGACCTTAGGTTTCATTTCCGACATTTCTCGTCATGTCATGAAAAAGATCCAGCACCAGGTTTTGTTGTCTATGGGAGGCATACATGCTGATTGCAGATAGATTGCGTGTAAATACTGCACACACCATCCGGCTACAAGTCAGAGCAGGTTGCAGACAGTGTATCTCCGTCGGTCAGCACTAAAATATGAGCGTTGTTCCTGGCTAATGCATGCAACATCATACACTCATACTCACACGCACACGCACACGCACACGCATACGCACACGAACCCACATTTGTAAGTTCGCCTCTCATAGTTTTAGGTGCATAATAAAAAGAGGTTATCCGACCCTATAAGAGGTTATACATCCCTATCAGAGGTTATTCAACCCTATGAAGATTTTTTTCAGTTCCAGGGTAACTACATTAAAGTCACTGTACAACTTTCAAAAATGCGGTTTTGTTCTCCTTCACTTCTCTTTTTCTTTAAAGCAATTACCCACTGACAATATTTATACCATGTGCATGTATGTCATTCTAAAAATATCAGAAGAATATGACATGAAGATCGCGGAACATAGTTCTGAAAGCTATTCTAGGAGAATAAACTCTGTTGTACTGGACACTCAATAGGAGGTCGCACGTATAAACGTGGCTCAGATGCACTGTATAGCCCTGTATATTTTTTACGAATTCAATGGCTACGTAATATTTTAGGATTAGTTGAATTCATTTAATTTGAAGTAGTGCTTAAAATAAGCATCAATCATGTTGTTTCCAACATTAAAATATTTATCTATTCAGTAAATTCAGTTCTTTCGCTTAGTTGGAGGAAATTTACTGAAATTCCTGGCCAATTTAGATTCACATGACAATCGCATCGTGTCCAGTAGCTGAGAGAGAGGTATGAATATTTCATGTAATCAGAGGCGACAGTGAATCTGTCGTGGATGGAGGACAAAAGACGCGATTCAGATTCTAAACCACGGAGGTTACATCAGGAGACAAAGTTAATCCTGTACGTGGATGAAGCTGATTTTTTGGAATATGTGCCTGTGTTATCATATGATGTATTAATATTTATATCTTTCAGATAATACGATTGTATGTCACAGCAGGAGATACAGATCATCCTCTACGCGGATGAAGCTGATTATTTGGAATGTATGCCTCTTTTATGATATATATTAATATTTATATTATTTCAGATAATACGAGTGAGGTTAGCGTTTAGCCGTTTTTAATGATAATCCACCGAACTCACTGCGGGGAACACCTAAAGGATAGAGTGTTCGCTCTTCACGCCAAAAAACCTGGGTTCGACTCCCCATGAGTGTATTGGTATGTAAAGTACATTTCTGGCGTCCTCCACCGTGATATTGCTGGAATATTGAAAGTGAGGTAAAATGCCACTTACTCACCCACATATACAGCGTAATGTCACTCATCCGCTCAACGCATACATGACAGGTGTGTTAGTGGATGTAGTGCTAGGCATGGATCACCTGATTTCTCTGTCTGTTTTCTACATGCGTGGGTAGTGGTGGTGCCTGTGTAACAGGGTTCAACTTTTGCCATAGTTTTCATTTCAGCTTTGCCTTTTACTTTCGCTGACATTTGTTTCGGCAAATAATCAAGGCACACCATTTTCTGGCGTCGCGGATCCTTGAGAAATACAAATATTCTAACTCTGCAGACTACCCTTACAACATCATCTCAATACATACAATTACATTTCGCGTTTATAAGTCACATCCCACAGATCCAGTGACTCTGCAGACTACCCTTACAACGTCATCTCAATATATACAATTACATTTCGTATTTATAAGTCACATTCCACAGATCCAATGATATTGTTGATGAAAGTGTTCTCGAGCAGAAGAGCCTCATCTGTCCAGTAGTACAAAGCGATAAGCTAGAGTGACCAGAGCACCTGCCGTAATAATATGATATCCGTACCCAATTAATAAGGCACCTGCTTCTGTCCTAGCCATTGTATTCTAGCTGTGCCAAACTGACAACCGTCATTAACATTGACATGTAAACAAATTTCCGAATTTATCTCCTTCCGACATAGACAGGTGCCATCGTGTGGGAAGGAAATCCGAGGACAAGCACAGGGACATTATTGTCAAATTTGTGAACTATTACGACAGGAAGAAAGTGATAACCAACCGGTGGAAACTCCGCGATACTTGGCGTAATGTGCACATCAGTGAGGACTTAACTAGATACAGCGGTCTTCTATACAAGCTAGCCAGAGAACTTAAAAACAGGGACGGATCGAGTCAGCATGGACAAGAGATGGACGTATGCACATCCTCGAACAGATCGAATGACGTACCCGTGATACATCCTGTTACCTTATTTTCTATGTGTATATGTCACTGAATGTGGACTTATCTTTTCTGTTTCCAACTTTCCCATTATCTGCACCAAATCTATTATCTCCCTTCAGTATCCACACCCCATTATGGTATCCAAGCACAGATTCAGATCTGCATTGCCCTACAGGCTTATGTCACACTTATACACGTATGTATTGACACCCGATGCGCCAGTCACACTGTAGTCATCTTCTACGTATCAGTCTATTTAAACAGTGGTCAATAATGTAATGCAACAACGCTTGGTGTCTTCAGGTATGTCCGACTTTGCAAACAACTGCGTACAAATGTAAAACGTGATTTTGCCAAGAGTAGCAAATCGTCCAGAGATTTGCAAATCGTTTTCTCGCTGAATTTGCCTGCAGGGTGGAGATAGTTTCAATTAATTGAAATATATGACCATATATGTGTGGCTTTACATGATAAAAACGCTACTATACTGTATGCTTTTTGTGATGCCTCTTAAGCTTTTCATGGTGTGTGACACAAAGTTTTATTGCTGAAATTTGAAAAATGCAGAATTCATAGTTCATTGTTAAATTGGCTAGCTGATTACTTCAGTAATCGTTCACAAAGCGTCTTTGTAAATGGAGCCCTATCCAAAACGAGTTATTTACAAGCTGGTGTCCCTCAAGGGTCAGTCCTCGGTCCTTCCTTATTTTTTTTTTGTTTATGTCTCCATTATTGCTGATAATTTAAACTGCTTGACACGATTATTTGCTGATGATTCTTCGCTAGGATAATGTTCTCATGATTCATTGAAAGAAAGCTGAACTCAAACTTAGAAAGGCTGCAGACGTTGGCAAAGCAATGGCTTATAACATATAACTCTGATAAAACTGAGGCAATTTTTTCTCCTTGCATAAGAATGTTGATGCACTTAATCTCTACTTCAACGGGGTCCGGTCAAAACAGTTGATAATTATAAACATTTCGGGTTAACATTTTCAAATGATTTTAAATGGTATTACGACGTTGATAATATTGCAATATCGTATTCTCTACGTACACTCAAAGTTTAAAGCGCCCTGTATTGCATGGAATTTATGTAATTTCATAAGGCCCCATTTGTAATATGCATGTGAAGTATGGGGAGGATGTGCTCAATATCAAACAAATAACTTAGAGTACTGCTATCAGAAGCAGCAAGAATTGTTACCTAAACATACTCATCATGAACATCTGTTACATGACACTTGTCGGAAATCTTAAGCAAAACGTAGGAGAAAGCGAAAACTACAAAATACACCATAATGTAGCATCATCGTACCTTAATGATGCTGTTCTTGGGAAATTTTCTAAAGGTATCTATAATCTTCGTAACTTCCTTTCTCGTGTTTAAAGTTTTACATACTCAACAAAGATCTACCATGATGCAGTTACCAGTGTAAATATACACTCTGTAGTCTCAAGTTTTCCGTTTATGATTTCCCCGTCATACAGAAAGCGTAGTACTCGAAACACACATGGATGCTAATAAAATCTAATAATTGTTCACATGCATGCGGTGTTGATCACAAACATGCACGATACACATCCTCATGAGTGAGTGGGTGAGTTAAAATTTAAAGTCACTTTGGCAATATTTCAGCCATATCGTGACTAAAACAATATGTAGATTAACAATAATAAAAAAAATAGATTATACAACGAAGCACAGTAAAATAACTAGAATATCACAGATATACATGAAAAACTAGTAATTAAATCTACTACAGTTTAGCTATAAGGGACAACACAATACGAAAATAGGCTATACATCGCCAACAACTGAGTTAGATGATCATACTAGGGACCATGGGGACTTACAGTACCTTTTACCTGCATGGACCTTAGCTGGATTTACACCACATCTTCAGCCACTGGCGAGGGTAAGTAATGCCAGCCAAAATTAAAATGACAAGAATACTACGTAAAAACATCATGTTAAGTTTAAATTTTCTTCAAATATATTAGGACTTACGTACCTTCTCGGGAGGACAATAACTGTACAATACTTCAACCCTCTTTAAGGGTATACACACATTTTTATGCGTGGGTCGGTGATAATGTTTTCAGTGCACACGTTTATCATATCCTGTTGCCACAATAATGTTGACCATGTGACGTTTCAAACCTAACTCCAGTCAAACCTAATGGGGTGGATTCTCTGTACAAACATCTGCATTATATTTACACGTATAACGCGTTTAAGTATACATGCCACAACCCATTTCACAATCATAAAAATCTCTGCTAAGGGCAGAACCAAGCAAGCGTTTGTGAATCAGATAGTGCTGATAACAGATAATCGTATCCTGCTTCGCCGGTAGCTACAGTGACTAACACATGCAAAGGCTAGTCAAGTGTTCACATTGATACGAGAGTGTATTTTTCGCGATTTGAGTTGGTATTAATTATTATTGCGGTAGTTGTAATTGGGTCACAATATTTAAGGTTTTAGTGTTGTAATGGGTCACATTTCCAACAGAGAATTATTTAAGCGGCACGCCTCTAAGGCAGTACTTTGGAGTAATCTGCCCTTTGCTTTCTATTTGTTGACTTCCGAGAGACTGTTCTAGAGCTTTCCACGTTAGTGGCGTATGTGCTCGAACTTTCAGGAAATGACTGAATGTATATATAAATGCTAGTTGCTGTGTTGGGACAGATTTCTTACACCTTTGGTCACGGCACAATTCTTAACCGTAACAAAATGGAAACATAAGTGGTATAATTTTGCCTGTGATATGTCAAATTTGGTACTAAAACTATTTAGTTTTGTCTAATTATTGTTCGAGGTAGGTACCCTTTAGCATTATTATTCTATGAAGCGGGTGCAACCTAAGACAAATATTCTTCCATGAACTAATGACGAAAATATTATTGCTTAATGTCCATAAAACTGATAATTTTCTTTTGAAATGTTGAAAATAATTTCAATGAATATTCAAATAACTGAGTCTCTTTGATCAGGAGTTCAGCATGAAAACAAACTTTTGTTCAGACGGGAGATATCGCTCAACAAACCGACTCTGAATAATTATCTGAATTTTTATATTAAACGCAGATTTCTTATCCTTTTTTGTTTAGCAGACGACCCTTATAAACTAGCAATACTAAGTCGATATTCTTTAGCTATCAATGAAAAAAGCAACAAACACTATTAGCAAATATACGCAATGTATTTTCAACAGCCCTGATTGGATTGTTAATTCAACGATTAATTCCACGCGATCATGAGAGAAATAATATTAATAAATATATAATGAACCTTACATTTTACGCTACTATCTTTCTAACCTTCAACCACAATCGCAATGACTAGTGTATATTTCGGGATAGCATCAAGTCACAAGAAATGATTACTGGAACAAGTGCAATTATACATTCAGTTGTCTAAGAATACTTACATTTGCAGGATGTTGGGACGAAAAGTCTAGTGTTTTTGTGAACCAGCGCTGAAGGGCAAAATGTTGCGCTTGTAAATGAACAAGGAATAATCAGTTGTTCTTCCCTGATCGCCCTTGTTGACTGAAGATATCGCCCCACGTACGTTTCCGCTGTCAGTCAGCGTAAGTAGACATCGATTGCTCAGTATGTCGGTGATTATGACAAAGGCTTCAAAGCAAACGTGCGAGAACGTCTAATTTATTGATTGTAGCGCCTCAGGTGATATTATTTTATTGCTTCTATTGACGAAAACCCATCGATTCCACATCGGACATCAATACAATGGTTTTCTCAAGGAAAAGCAATAGCAAATAAGAGGGTGTACACATCACCAACAAGAAACTGTTTCAAAATAACAGATTTGTCTATCGCTGGTGCAGGAAGCTGCTTCTTGGACGCTTTTCTTACAGTATAATTATAATTAATTAATTTGCAAGATTGCTTTTATATGAGGTAAAGTTTAATTCGTAAACGCGTAAAATTTACCTTATCGACAGGTTTTATGTTGCTCATATCTGCCATAAAAAGATATCATTCTTTTTATACTCAGTTATGCTATTTCGGTAAAAGAAATACTTATGACCATCTTATCCTAAAGGCCCTCGCCAATGATAAGAGAAAGACATTCTCCGAGGTCCTAAAACAACTCTTGACGTTGGATACAATTAAGAAGATTAATCAAGAAAAATAATTCCTGTTAAAATGTCACTGTTCTGACATTGTCAACAAGATGCATTTCTTAACCTTACTTTTCCGGCCAATATTCATCAACCATTAGGCATCCATCATTCAGTCTGTTTTCTGAATCTAAAACAGTCTCAGGTTGTTTTTGTCTTGTCCGCTGATCAATCACTGTTGTCAGTGGGTTCATCCCCTGTGACAGTATTTGTTCCTACTGTCCAAAGCTAAGTTATAATTGTTCAGATAAAAACAGTGGTAAGGACATAAATTACACGGAGGACACAGAAATTGATGAACATAAATTGTCAAACAACGGCAGTAATTGTCTAAACCTTCGATCGTTCCAAATGGGATGGTAGGATGTTTTGTAATGAAAAGACACGCAGAATAAGAAAAAAAAGGTTCGTCCCCCAGCAGTATTTTGTGGAGTATATTTACATATCCTATGAAAAGTAGCTTGGGTCGAAGACTTGATCATTTTCAAATGTTCTAAAACGTGTCAGTTCTTGAAAGCTGTCAAATCATCTACACACCTTTGTTTGTGACCATGTTCAGACAAACATATGACTGGGCTGTAAAGTCCAAGTGTCATTCATATTGCCGTATCCATAAGTTGCAAACCCCAAATGTTTTCCTCAGAGGTCAAATCAAGGTTTTTCACCCTGTCTATTTCTTTGGTGTTGATTCTTCTATCATTGACATTGCTTTTTAGTTTTCTTTATTTATAAAGCAATACGTTCACAAAACAAATAATCCAAACAGCATATATGTACGGGCTTGTGCTGATCGAGCTTTAGTACTTCATACATATGTGGCCTGCTTCTGGTAGTCTTCAAAACCACACAGACATCATGCTGGTGAATACAGATTTATACCATTCATAAACATACACAAACCCCATCTATATTCAGAAGATTGAGACTTCACGGAGGCTGTATTATAACATATTTGCTTACTGCTTAGCGTCACAATACTTGACTAAAATTTCAACATTCCACCGGTACGTAAGTAATATAGTATGGATCGAACAGTCCAGTAACTGACTATGAAGTAAACAAGTATGTAGACAGGCAATGCAAAGTATTTTTAACACGCTCTCGCCTCACTCAATCTGAACATTTCTCTTTCCAGTGAGCACAAATGCCAAATAAGGCGGACATCAGAGTAAAACTGAAATGGGAAATCGACAAACATGGATCATCCAACTGATAACACATTTAGTCTTCGGGTTATATTTTGATAGAACTCATTGTGGAACGACAAAATAAAATATTTCCAAGAGGCAAACGCCTATGCACTACTTTAAAACATTTCGCTCAGTAAGTAATATTTGAACTTGTGAAAATTCAAGAGCAATGCGAAATACCATTAACACCAGTATAGGTAGCATGTATTGTTATATAATCAACTCCTGGGCAAGAGATGTTACCGTTAAGATGATATCTCAACGAGGTGCTGCATGTTAGGAGGTGGACATGGCCAGTATTTGCGGAATTGTTTGCATAGACCCCATGCTTTGCACAAAGTACTCAGCCCTTGGACAGTACAAACAAATTCTAACCATAATCATGATCTAAAACAATGAAAGTCATCTATGAAATAAAACACCCGTCTGACTGTTAAGATGTGGCCACACATATTTCAACTTACAGCCTCCGAAACAATGAAGGTTACATGGTCTTGTATACAAATAATCATGTCCCTTTGTCCTTCATTATAACGGCGATATATTTGACTTTCCAATGTTGACATGAAAACAACACAATGTGTTTCAGTATTCCAGCCACACCACGGCATATTGCTATCAAAATGGTATGGTGTTTAAATTGTCTACTGTTCTTGCGATCTTCCAAACGAACTGTGTTTATGCCAGTAGAATGTTCAAAGCCGACAATACTTCCTTTAGGTACATGAATACGTATATGGATTTATGTAACGCCATTCCAACACTCAACTCATGCCTCTCGCAAAACCACTGCATCATGAAGGACAATGAGTCCTTGTATCATCTTATTTTCTAAATATATACAGTTATAATTGGTATTACAATCACGAAACTTTCCGTTCATTAGCTCGAATCTGCAATACGCACGCGGGTCATTCTGCGAAGAAAAAGCTTGTTATCGAAAGACGAGCACGGCTGTCATTAGATAGAAATGATAGGACAGAGCTTCATAACTCACTGAACTGCTATTTTTTATAAGTCAGGACCGCTCACTTAGTGTAACAAGGAGTTACGTGTCGCCAGTCCTTAAATAACTCAGTCACCCTTCAACAGATTGAAAACCCCAACCTTCACTAATGGTCATATTAATGTAAAAAAAATTATCTTGCAGCTCAGCTACGCATCTACATCGTTCGTGTGTTTATGCAAGCATCACGAATGTACTTATTGGTAATTAACTGGTTAGTATACGTATGGGAGTGCCGGAGCCAAAAACGTGTAAGAAACATGCATAAAAAGAATGGCAAAGGGGAAATTGGCATGCAAACATTGCATGTATATATGGCCTCTTGTCGCAATAATCCATACTTCGAGATTGTCACAGGTGCGGCAAATAAAGAAAATTGTGAAAAGATTTCGCTTGCTCTGGGGGGCTAGGGAGGGTAATGTATGTCCTAGTCAAGTGTCGGACAGTAACGAGTTTCTGTGTTGGGAGAAGACGAACAATCGTATGATGTTTACAGGTTTACAGTAAACTTTCTCAAAACACCGAGCAAAACAAACATATTGACGAAGTTTACTTTTCCAGTAAGGGGTGTTTCGTAGGACAAAGTTTTGAACAATCCCAATACCCGACAGATTATCAAATGTTTGACGCCCTATGTGGTCAACACACAGTCAGTGTCTCGATCATTCGCATTTCATTCTCTTGTAATTTCCCCATTAAGCATGCTAATGTCAAGGTAGGTCTACCACTTAAAGAGAACAGAGACAGTATATAATCCTGTCGTGTCCATTGACAACTTCATCGGAAGGCGACTGTCCAGTCTCTATGAATTTATAGGCAGACAAGTCAACAACTTATCGCTTTAATCAACGCTAAAGTAGTAAGCCTACAGTTCCTGATAACATCTGCATCTCTTTCCACTGTCTAGGGTTAGGGAAGTTAGTCCAGGTCAATGTATTCATGAATACAACACTGTTTGTTTTCACCACGAGACGGCCTGGGTTTCTAGCTGCACCTAACAGGTTTCTGTGGATGAGCTAAGAACAAATGTCATCCTCTGATCAGATGCAGCAAGACACCATGATTACATGGGTCAGACAGTGCAGTTTGATATCGGAATACAAGAATTTTACTTTCCTGATAGCCGTGTTGGTACACATTTTGTATGCAAATGATGATACACCTTACGAACGAGTTGCAGTCTCCTAATAAACCGAGACATTTACTCTAGGTAGTTATTTTCCTTTGCGATTGGTATTGAGCCCTGGCAGTACATAATGCGAGCCATTTTATATGTGTACATTGGCGTCTAAATGTGGATTCAAGTGGAGATAGATTTTGCGCCAGGTTTAGCAATATTAGAACAGTGTCTCGGCGGGGCACATAGATTGACTTCACACGCTGTAGAGATTTCATTCACTGAGGAGATTGGATTCAAGTAAATTCAATGGAAAGTGTCACTGGCTAAACATGAAGTTGGTGGTTTCACGGAGCTTTGGTCAATATTTCGGATTGAACATCTATTACCAGGTATTAATATTAATCACTTTTATTTAACAAAAAGATAGAAAGAATTCTACATTGACATATTTGCCATCTTATGATTGAAAGTCAACATATTCGGCAGACATGTATACGGTTCTAAATATTGTAGATGTTATCTGATTGCAAACTCGACATTTTGTGCCACATCCTCATTTTATCTTCAAACACAATCATCCTTCTTCCGATTACGTTAATAAACAGGTTCAGGACATAGCTATCTTGAATGACAAATACACACACAAATTAAAATGCCACTCATAATTGAGTACTTTGAAATACCAATGAACCATATACACCATGTGTACCGAGACATATTTTGATAAAACTCCAAGTTACATAGCGTAATTCAGTTTGGCAATAGCTTGAACTCGACGTTCAGAAATCCCACTTTGCTGATTTATGTTTTCACAGTGCACATTATACAACGTTTATTTGATTAATGTTCACATTTATCGTTTCCGAATTAGGTATAATCGTGTCATGACAGACAGGAATTTACTTTATGTCACCGGGAAAGAAGTCTGTCACAGTAGTTGCTGCATAAACTGCTGCATTTATCAGTGTGAGGGCAAGTCACAACTGTTCAGTACGTTAGCAAACATTCTTTACTGCATCATTGAAGACATGAACAATGCGTAATTGCTGTTAATACCTCCAGGCTTCGTAGACAGGGAGTTTTGCCATCAGCCTTAGCGTTAGCAGCCATCGAAGACATTGTCAGCCGTTAGAACTTCTCCATTTTTGTACTCTGCGTCGCCTACCAAACGTGACCTCTTCTGGCAGCCTTGCAGTGTTAGGGAAAGGCGGGCCAGCGTAAGTGATCTAAATTACAGGATGTTTTTTATGTCTCGTGTAAGACGTATAAATGCTACTGGATGCATGGATTCTATTCAAAACTCTCCACAGTCTGACATTACATTGATGTGAAGAGCATGTAAGTGCACGTGTTGTCGCAATGTGCGATCCACCGCCTTCATGGACTTGCCCTTTGGGGTTTGCCTTCTGACAAGGCCAAATCATTACTTCACGGCTTAGTTTTACAAACTAACTGCTCTTTTTGAAGGGATCGAATATACTCGTCGTTGACAGAGGAATGTGGTGTTTACATACAAAGTTAGTTGTGACGATTGTGGTTATCAGACATTTTGTATTAATGTTGTAAATGTCGTACACGAAGCTTATATTGGTACACAAACATATTACGTAAACATAAGAAAGGCATCAGTATATGAAGCATATGTTCATAAGACAAAAAGTATTACCTATGTAGTTAGGGGCAAATGAACTATACGTGTCAGTTGATTTGTTGATGTTAGAAAACCAAAAACATATCTTAAGAGAGCGATAATGCATCCCAAAATAGAACCATAGTGGATCATGGTCAGGATCAAAAACCACTTCACGAAAGTTCTAATCTTTAATGACAAATTGATATCAGATCTTAAGACTTAGGAATCTAGCACAATACAACCTCCACCAACAACCTCTACCAACAAATTCTCCCCCCCCCCACCCCCACCCCCCCCCCCAAAAAAAACCCAACAAAACAAAACGAAAAAAAAAAAACATAACAAAACAAATAACAACAAAAAACAAATAAACCACACGAACAAAACAAAACCCAAACAAACAACATAGAACAAAAGCATTTCAAAAGTGCTCTATGATTGGTCACAGAATCGACTTTTTGTCGAAATGTTGATGCATGTCTTTCCATTTCCAACGTTGAACCATGAAAATGACAGCGAAGAAACACGTATAACTAAATTTGGAGACAGCATTCGGAATATAGTCAGAATATAATCAGAATATAGTCTTTGATTTGGCGCAGCCGTATGTGGAATAAATAGTGAGTCAGCACATGTTACTCAGAGGATGTCATTCATGTGATCAATAATTCATAACTTAGAAGTTACGATCTAATTGTTAAAGCCATTCTGCAGTATGCAACTCTAGGGACAAAATCATTTCCATCATCAAAGGAAATTTCTTCTGATTCTACAGCATTCGTCCGACTGAATCACGCGTGTACATAAACCCATCATAAAGTGATCATGGAAAAAATTCGCGAAATGTTCCCGGGCTTCAGACACAGGGTAGGATTCGTTTTGCTATAAAATCATCCTTTATCTCCGATAATTCTGACTACACATGTTAAAACGTCAGGTGTGTGATTATATTCATTACTTAATCTCGTCTTGATGAATGTTTAAGACAGCACTAATATCTACTGGACGTACAATGTATGTTTGTTTCGCTGGATGATCAAGAGTGAGTTACTATTTAACGTCACATCGGCAATATCTGAGCCATATCGTGACGAAACATTTAATACTGAAAAGAAACACATGTCTGCTATAAAAACCTGTCAACGAATGACAGTAAAACAACTAGAATATCACAACAATTATAATTAAAACTAGCTTGGACACTTAAAAGTAATATCACTATTTAGACAATTCAATATAAAGCAGGTTGTAGATGGGGACCCAGGGGACTTACATTACCTTTCTACCTGCGTGGAGCCTAGTTGGATTTACACCACCCCTGCAAAAGGATAATCCCCTTTCATTCTTGTATTTCTATATAAGTAAGAGTTGATTATAGTTCAGTTCATCACGAAGAGATAATTGACATAAAGTACACTTCATATTTTTGCCTAATTTTAGATAAACTGCGGTAAATCATTCAAATTTCTATTCCGTAAACTGAGAAAAACAGCTGTCTCATCGATGGATGATGTGAGGCAAATCAATGAAATGGTATCAATAAGTGCGATAGGAACTTATTTGTAGACCGGAAAAAACAATTCGTGGACCGTTTTGTAGAAAGTAAATGTTATTATTGATTCAGTATATAAAGGTCAGAACACTTCTTTCCATTTAACACACAGGAAAACCAATAAACGCAGGAACAGAACAAATGCAAAATGCATTAGTCAGCAGAGTCGACAGACATTTGCGTCTTTATGTTAATGTTGTTTTAAAAACATATCAAACTTGCACATTTTTGTGAACAGGATAGCAATATATAAACTTCTAACGTCACACGCACACATGAGTGAGTGAGTGAGTGAGTTAATATCTAACGTGGCATCAGCAATATCTCAGCCATATCGTGACGAAACATTTAATACTGAAAAGAAACATATGTCTGCTATAAAAACCTGTCAACGAAGGACAGTAAAACAACTAGAATATCCCAAATGAAATTAAAACTAGCATGGAAAGTTAAAACTAATATCACTATTCGGACAATACAGTATAAAACAGGCTATAGATTGCCAACAACTAAAGATAAATCACCATACTAGGGACCATGGGGACTTACAGTATCTTTGCTACCTGCATGGACCCACATGCATACATGATACAAATGTTTTTGTCACGTGTATATGTGCGCGAGTTGCGAGGGGAAAGGGATGGGGTTGGGTGGGGTGGTTAAAGGGTGTTAGCCACCGTCTTTTCTGTTTTATGTGCAAATATATAAAAGCACTGCAGAGACAAAAACTACATTACACTTAACATTCGGGTATTTCCATATTGCACTAAGTAAAATGTGTGTATGTGTAGATATCAGTCATTGTACCATAAAACTTATTTGGTTTACGAATATCTGTCTGTCTGTCTGTCTCTGATCTGGGCCACACCCCAGCCCTTGTTAGCACTAAATCTTTTGTCGCCATCCCAGTCACGGTCCCAGCTCACAAAACACTCAAAACCAGCAAAGGAATTGTCAGAGATCGTGAAAGATTGTTTGCGGACATGTTAGAACTTGACATCGTCTCGGGCATGAAGGCTCAAGGAGTACTTAATGTCAAACGTTTTACATCCCGTAGAAATGATGCTACTGTAAAAGCAAACACATGTTTGTTTTCCTTCTCCCCTCCAAATGTTACGAAATCACTGAACGCAGGATACTGTAATATCAACGTTGAAGTGTGCCTTCCAAACCCCCTTAGATGCCTTAAATGCCAAAGGTTTGCCATGAGGATAATAATTGCACATTGCCGGTTGTATGTCCTCAATGTGTGAAAAGACACATACAACATAGACTGGCTTCTCACGTTGTAGAGATTCCATTCACAGAGAAGATTGGATTCAAGTAAAATTAATTTATTGGAAAGTGTCACTGGCTAAAGATCACGTTGATGTGAATGATTTCACGCAGCTCTCGGCAATATTTCGACTTCAGCATCTATTAACACATATTAATACCATTCACTTATATTAAACAGGAAGAAAAAGAATGCTTAAAGACATCTTTGTCGTGTTTGGTATCAAACTGTTATATTCCAAAAATACCACATTTCTTACCACATCTTCATTTTATTCTCAAACACAATCATCCTTCTTCTGATTACTTTAACACTGTTACAGGACCTAGTTATCTGTAATGACACATACAGATACAAAATAAAATGCCACTCAATATGTAGGACTTTGAACGTCCTTCAGTTGTTGTCGATCAATAGCCAGGGTTTATATTGTAGTGTCCAAATAGTGCTATTAGTTTTAATTGCAGTTGTGATATTCTGGTGGTTTTACACTGGAACAAAAAACATAAACAAGAACATAAACCAAGCAACGAAAACCAACAACAATATTTCAAATGTGTTATCATGCATTTTATAAAACACTGCACGTAAGGATGGTGAATAGATACCAGGGTCCATTCTCCTTTTCATTTCCAGCGTTGAACCACCTGGAGACGGTAAGAAAATGAAAGCGAAGAAACGCATATAACTAAATTTGGACACAAAATTCTAAGTTTGCGTTGTGGCGTATGGTATGGAATACCAAACAGAATGTGGTCCTTGATTTGGATGAGGCACCGCCGCATATGGAATGAATATTCAGTCAACACATATTCCTGAGAGATCATTCATGTGATCAATAAATCACAACTAAGTTACGACCAAATTCTTAAAGGCATCCAGCTAGTTTACATATGTGGGGAAAAACGTTTTCAATCATCAAAAGAAATTCCTTCTGACTTTGCTGAAGATTCCTACATCACGTCTGTAAAACAGTTATTACATCAAACTTTCGCCTGCCATGTGAATATGTCTTCAGAAACAAGACGTACTTTGTTTTCCCTAAAACCATCCATCACCTCCGACGATGGTGAAATTAAAACGCCAAGCTGTAATTATGTTCATTTATGAAAATCTCGTTTTGATCCTTGACGTAAAATATATGTATGCTTCGCCAAATGGTCATAGGTTCAGGGCACGGAATATTTCATTTGCATGAAGACTCTCTGAAAACTGGCTGATGGGGAAGCCTAGTCGTTAAAATGAGAACAAGGATTCGATTCCCTACACTGGCACAATGTGAGAAGCGCTTTTCTGATGTGTTCTGTTGGATATTGCTGGAATATTACTATAGCAGCGTAAAACTATGCTCACAACGTCAGTTAGTCTGATCCATTGTTAGCTTCACACGCTGACCGATATCCATGTCTGTATCATTATCGCTTCCCATCGAATTCTAGAATGGACAATGATTAAACCGCGGGCGAAATTTCTGTCAGCCTACTGGTAGTTGAACAAATTGCCATGTAATTGGGTATATCTAGAAAGTACATTCTGAAAGATGGACAGTCAATATATTCACATTTAAGACTAGATTCCATTTTATTTGAACAGAAGTAGATATTTAGTTGTCAAATTCCGAATGCAGTCATTAGATTTCGGGGACAGATCTGGTTTGAAGAATAGCGATTTCCTAAAAGGCTTCAAGAAATCATTCGTCGACGTGTTATCATTATCTCAATGCAATGGTTGCATTCGTGAACTAAGAGCAAGGCACCGTAAAATGAAAATGCAAGCACCAACAAAATATACTTTCGAACCTTTCGACGGCATTCGAATTGTCATATTTGAAATCATATTGAGAGCACATGGTTTAAAAAGATACAATTACTCTATGTTTTTGTGATATGTGAATTGCATGCCTAACTACAGTCCCAGTACCGATCCCTTACATCGACATGTAACATTTTGCAACCACAATGTAATGCAAGTTCCTTCATGGAATAATTTATTGGATTATTTGTTATGGCAGTTAACACTGCTTCACAATTATCCACCTGCATGCATCCTTTTGTCTGATTCCATGAAGAATGTTGTCGCATCTGAAAAGTAACGAGTTCTTAAAAACTATCGTATGACTACTCGTTTTGTTTGCTCAGTGGCAAATGCACAAACAGCGGACAACGGTTGATCCAAAAACATTAATTCCAATTTTGAGAGACACTTAGTATTTTTTTATTTCAAGTGAAAACATTTTAAATTGATTTCGTCAAGCAATCATCGAAAGGCCAAAGAGGTTTTGTGAACATGAGTCTCATTACAGCCTAAATGAACCTTGCAGAGAAGGCAATGTGTTGTACCACAGATGACTCGAGGATCTGATCATCAGAGACGTTTGCCCCGTTGCCGGTCAGTGACATCATTCGTCCTTCATTGACAGGAAGAGGTCAGTGGTGGCATACTGGCTCTCCGGATAACAAGAGTGTTAGACTGAAGCGTGCGGAGACAATTGCAGATAAAAGCTCGCAAGTAATATCATGACATGTGTTGATGAAATAATCGAGTCTTGATCAGGCCAGACATTGATGGAGGAAAGGGTGTGATGGCTATCATTATTGAACATGATTCTTTATGTTGGGGCGTCAGTCATCTTTCTTACAATGCCCAATGTACAATATACCCTAACAATGTATACTTCACTTTAACCTTACTGCGATCTACAGAACTGAACTTAGAATGCTGACGCTGTTCGGCATTGCGTATTGCACATTGCGTTTCTCGTTGTTAAGGGTCATCTTTTTGGTCCCTAACTAATAACTCCTCCAAGGTAGATAATTATATAACTTTGTGATTATTATGATCTGCTACTAGTTGACCAAACAATGTTAACATTCACTGTTCCACTCAGATGAACTGACAAACATTTAGTATCATACATTAGGGTATAAATATAAATACATTTGACGTTTATACAATTGTGAGATTGTGTTTTAAGTTTGGTTCTTTGAATTTTTATTACAGCAGTTAATATGCAGTACAATAAAAAGGAAACTCTGGTAATTATATACACAAGTGAGTACTTATCTTTATACGAATAATGTACCAATCTACGTATGTTGTCACTTATACAAAACGGGCTGAAATAGAATAACTTTATGTTCTGATCTACTGCCTATCAATTCCTCACAAGAAAGAAATACGGAACTCGAGATAAGTCTTTGCAGTTCATTCTCGACTTTTTAAATTGAAATCGGATTTGTGATATTTTTGTCTCTTTTTACCGTGGCAAGGATAAGCTATACAGTTATAATAACCATTGAAGATCTACTATTATATGTGAGGTTTGTATTGGAAAGTAGTCTGAGATCTTTACTAAAATATGAATGTTACACGGTAACACAGTCTGAAACTGATGGTTGGCAGACTTTATCCAGCGTACCTCTTGATCTGTGTTCTGCCTGGTGTAACATACCATCAAAGGAGGAAACGTACAAAATGCTGTTGACACCAACCGCGGTTAAATCGATCAATATTTTAACCAACGTTACTACACGCATACTTGTTCCTTTTCAAAGTTTCATTCCTCAAATATCATTTAATAACAGGAATACTGAAATTTGAATTTGGACGGTTTTATCACACCATTTCATGATAGGCGGAAAGAATCACGCTTGCGACCTGAAACGTCCATACAGACCGATTATGCCGACAAAGAACATCATCCTTATGTTAGTCATGGTAAATAATGCAGTGAATCCATATACTTATTTCATTAACCACTGATTATTATAAAAGTATATCCTGCAGTCTAGATTCCGGAGGTCTCTATCTATGAACCAGCTGACCAGGGAAAATAAAGTTCTGTCATTACTTCCCTCCCACCATTACTTCAATACGCCATTGCCAAGCCTTCTGTTATTCCGCCGAATATGTATTGTGTTTTTCTTGTTCTCAACTACAACCTATGTCACATTATGAATATGAATATCGGGTTATTGGGATCACTGGAAAAAAGACAAATTAATTTGCTTGTCTGAAGAAAAGATTCTTAATGTCAGTAAACACCAAGGTTTATGGCGAATGCGGAAAGTGTTTGTTTCCATACACCCGCTCATTATTGTTTTGATATGATTTTGGCTTTATTTGGCTATTACAAACAGTTTAAAATGTAAATATTTTTATCAGACGGTATCATGAGTGTGCTGTCGCCATGTTTAACAAGGAGCGGCATTCACCTGGTCATGACAGTTCCAAATATGACTATTGTTGTCAGCATTAGGCTAGCTTACGATACCAGGATGCCCATATGTAACATTTTAGGCACTGCTGTAATGATTTAGTAATTAATCGAGAAAAAATCTCTATTGAACAGATTATGTCTCTATTGAACAGATTAAGTCTCTATTGAACAGTTTATATTTAGTAATAACATCGAGGATGAATGTCTTTGCATGTATATTTGCCCTATACATGACAACCTAAGACATATACATAATATAGATATTTAAATCCTCTCTTCCTTACTGTCTTGCAAAGAACCGATAGAGCACCTTTTTATTAATCATTCATTTTAGTTACGAAATTACTTGCCTGAAATTGGAGAATATATATGTCAATATGACCATGTCACTCCTTCGAATGTGGGCTATGGCATTTCATGCAATGAAGAATTGAAACATAACTGCACGCCGTACACTGTAATTATGACATTAAGGGGAGGACCCTGCTTCATAGCGAAATGAACGGGACATTCAAAACTCCAAACGAAGGATTATATGTTCATAATTCGTACCTCTTTTGTTGAATCATTATTCATAGTCATAGAATAAGACGACGTGATTGGTGATTAGAGATTTGCGACCTTTGCACTCACTCATGTCATTTTAGCGGTAAATTGCTCGCCACCGCCAAGGCGCATACGTGTGTGCTCTCGATAACTTGAACACTACTAACTGGAAATCTGCTTTCACTTACAACTTCTGTTAGTATTTGTTGGATCGGCGAGGGGGAGTGGTCAATGGGGTAGTCGCCTGATGATTATGACAACGTCAAGGTTTCTTTCTATTCCCTCATTCGTCATTTATACCAACACTGTAATCGTCTAAGAGTACATGTCAAAGAAACAAATTGCATGCCTGACGTCTAACCTGTGGTAAAGTGAGTGAGTTAATGTTTAACGTCACATCGGCAATATCTCAGCCATATCGTGACGAGAACATTCAACAATGAAAAAGATCATATATACATTGTAAACACCTGTCAACAAAGGACAGTAAAACAACTAGAATATCACAGACAAAAATGTAAAACTAGTAACTACACCTAAAACAATTTATCTATAGAGGACAATACAATATAAAAATGGCAAACGGGTTGGTGGACCAAATATCCCCCGGGTCCACAACGGGGGTGTCGGCGAGCTCTTAGCGTTACCAAGCACCCACCACGAGGAGGTGGCTCGCCACGGTTGCCCCTCTGGTAAAGGCTTGTGAACTGGTGAGCGAAACTGGTGACTCTAAGAAGCATAGATTGACAGAAATCGTGTATAAAATATATTGATTCTCATCGTCTCCTTCCTGCATTGCGGTGTAATCTTGTATGAGAAAGAAAATGACAAATCTCCTTGATAGCAACTGTGTTAAATTATGAAATTGATGTGTTATGAGTTAGATGAAATCGTATCTGTCATATGAATATACATACGTTCTGCCAATCCCTAATCAGTCAAAATGCTAATGTCTCAATAATTAGACATTAGTACAGTAACCCGGATGTCTTAGCGAAGGATAATTGAATTTGTGTATCTGGTGAAGCATTTATATGTTTCTGCTGACAATATCTCTTGTCACGAAATGAAAGATAAAGCATTTAGTAGCAACATAATTGATTATTACTTCAAGTCCTTTGTTCAGCTACGTGGAAATAGATTTGTGATACCAGTGCTCTAGAAGGTTCACAAAACGTTAACATTAACATCGAAATTAATTTTATGGACATTTTTGGCAAAGTTTTTATGTTCATCTGATATTAGAAACATTGTCGAGTAGTCATCTCCTAAAGAAACAATGGGATGAGGCAAGTGAAAATGGGGTAGATGATAGCACAGTAGATACGTCATTGGTATACCTTTTTCACAAATCTAAGTTTTCTACTTTTAAAAAAATAAGTAAGGCTGTGTTGGATGTTCATACAACCGATGGCATGTGATACGGCGTCTTATAAAAATGATTGTATAGGTTCAGATGTGCAGGTGTGTCTCTACACATAAAAATGACCCAGCAATGTCAAGGTCACTGAGGACACGTGGAATAATGTTAAATAACTAAATAAGAAGTCGAACCCAGGATTCGGAGAAACGGTTTCGGCTGAAGAGAATGCTTTAATTACCCACTTACAAAGTTACCTACCCTGCCGTCCTTTGTTGATCAATAGCCCATTTCTATTTTACATTGTCCCTAATGATCATATATGTTTAACGTTGCATGCTAAATTGTGATATTCTAGATGTTGTTTTCTGTCCTTTGTCGACAGCTTATTTGATTTATATTCTATAAACTAGTGTTAACTGTTTTAGCCATGATATGGCTGTTGTGACTATAATTTTCCACTCACTTGCTAACTCGTCTGGCTAAACATTCAACCACTTGGTGTTTCATTTGGTCTTTCAGATAAATAAGATTCGGTGTTTTGGGACCAAGCCAGACAGATCATATCTGACAATGATTCCAAAATCAAATAAAAGACAGCGTCTTGTAGATTGTTCTGCCTTTGGGATCATTTGTAGGAAACCACATGTGTTATCGGTGTCAATACAGTATGTTTACAGACTTATAGATGGTGTTAGTACTCGATGGCAAGACTGGGTTCGATATGCGTGATCTTTTTTGCATGATTATCCCTAACACAACCATTAATAGTGTACCATTTGTTCGACATAGTGTACCATTTGTTCCACATAGTGTACTATTTGTCCCACAGTCCGTGGATTCGAAAAAAAAATCATCAAAGAGAATGGCACGATACTTTACCGTGAAGCAGTTTCTTCACTTTTCCTCTTCAGAGTGTTTCCATGGTATATGTACATTGATTATAAGCTAGATTCATAACCATTAACTAACACGTACTGATTCAAAAAATACAGATAAAGAAATACAGCCTAAGAACAGGGTATCCAGAAAGGGTTGCATGAATTGGATTGAGAAGTATCTCAAGATTTATCAAAGATTATCAAGTCTTATCAAAACACACAGAGCCCTGCCTCATCACATGTGCTTTTCGTAATTTACTACTCTTTATCTGTTATGTACTTATGTGATTACATGTTGACATCTTGTTTGTTCTTGTTCTCAAGGCGTCAATCAAAGCAACAGTCTCGCTGTCGCAAGTTTTAGTTTGTGATAGTCACAACTTTTAAACATTGTTATTGATCTGTCTATTTTAGGAATGAGTTTGACGTTATAAGTCATGTTTGGATATGCATAGGATGGATGGTGAAAGGATGACGTCAGCTTCACTCAACTTCTAGAAAATCAGAAATATATACATTTGTATTACAACAGGAATGTAACCAGCTATGAACCAAATATAATATTGATAGGTCTTACACATTGATCCAAGAAAAGGGCGGCGACATTGTCCATAATAAGAAAGTAAGTTTCTTCATGGGTAAAAACTACTTTATCACATATGATGCGACGCAAACGCAAGAGTCTTGCTTGACAACGGTATAAGGATCCATACCGGAACGTCGTATCATGTGTGATAAAGGAGCTGTTAGCCCTAAAGAATCTTACTTTCTTATTACTCATGAACTTCTGATAATGCCAGTAAAACAAATAAGACGTTGCCCCGTCGCCTTCTTTGGATCCCAAACTGTTGTGGCAAGAGTCCTATTCAGTACTTCATTTCTAAACCCAAAGGTTCGACTACTATAAAATGAACGTATATTTTCAAATCTTTGTCTCACCGTCGGACACTTAAAAGCATCCTCACCAACCATAATATGACGTAAAGAACTTTACAATCTACCAATGATCTTTCAACTTACCAATGTAACAACGTTGTGTTCTGGTTGTGACGTCAACGACAGGTGAATAAAAAACCCAATGCTGTAGTAACATATTCTCTTCCCACGTTGTATAGATTCAAGGATGAGTGCCCACGAAGATCCTAAGAAGACGAAGGCGACTATTCTTCAGGTAAGAGGCGACTAAACGAATCGGGTGGTCAGGCTCTCTGACTTTATTGACACATGCCAGTTGCGATGCTCATATGCCTGAATATTGCGGTGTGGGAGCTTGAACAACAATAAGCAGACATTGTAGGATTGTTTGGTTACAAATATATTTCTAGTTCCCATCTTACATATCTCAACAAAATCACCCTTCCGCAGATTACCAATTACAAACATACGGGGAAAAGAAATTTTCAAAGCCACAACAGAACAAACGCAGTAAAGTTTCTTTTGAGCGTGAGTATTTTTGCCTCGCAAATGTCTTTGAAGTATATACGTCTTCTTTCCTACATAACACGATGCATTTCGTGTTTCATGGAAGATATATATACATACTCCTAGTTGCATGGATTCGTTTATTGCAGACAAGATTTGATTGTTGCGTAGAGCGTGTTAGTGCACATGTTGCGGCCACGTGCTTACAACAGCCATTAGGAATGTGTTAGTTGCGTGCACGTGGATTCCTCTAAATCTTTACTTCATTGGTTATTTATAAGATTTCACCTTTTTATGTCAGGTGCATTCCTGATTAACGGATGAACCAAGAGTAAAGAACCCCGTGTACATTTCTTTGGGTTACAATACTACTTCTAAAACGCACTCTGATTTGCATGGACAATACTCTTTGGGCGGAACAAGTTTCGCTAACAACGGGGAGATCTGGTTTGTACATTAACGATCCACTGAAATTGTTTATTTCGCCGATGTATCATGAACATCTAATGTTATAATGCAGCTGTCAAATGGAGTATTTCTTCAATTTCAAATTAGTGTAAGGATCCCAAGCATTTCCTCGAAAGATATAATAATTTCAAAAATTTCTTTTGCATAATTGCATGAAGTATGTTTTCTATTTTCGGCGCCACATCTAAAATTAAAGTTAAGAGATATAACTTTTCAGTCCTCGTATTGCTAATCAACTATCGTTCTGTTTGCTCAGCCTCAAATGCACAAATTGCGGACGACGCAGAAAAAATATAGTAAGAACATAAATTTGAATTTTGTGAGACACGTTGATGTTTTGCCTTTTTCTAATATCAAGTGCGAACATCTTCAATTAATTTCATTTAAGCAATCGTTCAAAAGCCAAAGCATGTTTCGGAACGCGATAATTATTACAGCCAAAATGATCGCAGCGAAGCTGGCAGTGTGTTGGACCTTAAATGGCACGATGGTTTGATGGTTGTTTCCTGTTACCGGTCAGTGAAATTATTCGGTCTTACAAACAGAAAGAGGTCAATGGCGTTACGTGTGCTATCTCTATTTTAAGTGTCTTTAACTGAACTGTGTCGTGACAATTGCTGATAACAGATCATGAGTGATGTCATGACATCTACTTGTCCGAGTTTCTTTAAATTGTTTCAGATGTGTATAATGTCAAGATGTTATCACGATGCATTTGTAGCTTTTTAAATATCCATATTTTGTAGTGATTATTGCAATAACAAACCGATGTCTTTCAATATGGTTTGTACTGTTTGTCCCTTGCACAAAGCAGCGCTCAGGATTCCAGTTAAACTGACGAGCAAAAGAAAGTGCTCAGATGTAATTGTTGGTGGAATCCCAAATTTGCTTTGTAACTAGTAAAATTATGGAAGTACACTGATTCCATAGCACGCAACTAGTATGTTTCATGTGCCAAAATGCATCCAAAATAATTTGTACGTGTTTTGTACGAATTTTAGTAAAATTGTGATTATTGTCCATGTACGAGCACTTTTCATACAGAGGGTATAAAACCTGTTTGTCGTTATGACTGAACAATCACCTGACAATAGTCTCACGAGAAATGTCAAGATACACGACGGTGCAATGAGAACTGGCCACAGGTATATCACAAATGGGTGCTTCCAACAGCCATTTAGTAAGGACTTTACAAGTCAAACACAAGTCAAACAAGTTACACAAGTCAAACCATAACTCGACTGTTTGACCGACCTACAAGTGTACCGACCTAGAAGTGGACCTCCCAGAATCACAAAACCGTAAGAGGATCGATCGCTATCGGCTGACTATTTACCTACCCAACCGTATGTTGACGGTGACGTCACCCGCAGCCACGTCATTGGATATTCTGTTGCTGGGATTCGGGATGTGTAGCCTTGGCCTCCCAGCATCGTAGGAACCGTCTGCAGTAGTCATCACTACATTGTTGTTTACTGATACAATGCCAGTTTTCTGATAAAACACACATATTTCAATATGCTTCAACACCACCGGCTCCATTTTCTGAAAGGTTTTCCTTTTCTTTCTACATTATTGGAAGAAACACAGTTTAATCAGATTTTATTTCTATTGTAAATAATCTTGTCGGGACAAGACCGTCCAGGGATCAACAGCCTGAGCATCGATCTACACAGATGCCGTACAATGTTATTTATGTGTCCACCAAATCAGCGAGCTTAACAACCCCATCCCGTTAGTCACCTATTACGACAAGCTACCCGCGAAGGTCCTGGTTTCAATATTGGTCTTCTGTAATCCATGCTTATCGTAAGAGACGACTGCATCCTTCATTTGTATTCTTTCAATACGTGTGTCCTTCATCAGATCGAATTTAGTTTATTGCTAACGAATTATTTGTCCCTAGTAAATAATCATATATGTATGTCATCATCATGACCACAAACCAGCTGTGGTCTAACAATGTTAACATCCCTCAAGTTTTACTATACACATTTGCCATAAGTACTTAGTTTACCATGGTTAGGTTATAATGCCTTTTACATTTATAAAAGTATCTGTGACTGTGTTCTTGTCTTTAGAGTCCCTAGTACGGTGATCTGCCTTCACTTATATTGTCTTCTATAGTTACAAATATGTAGGTTCACAAACTAGTTTTACATTTATATCTGGTTTTCACTGTCCTTCATTGAGAGGTTTTCATAATTTAGCATCATGCGTTTTGAATCTGTAACCTTTTACAATCACAATATGGCTGAAATACTGCCAGGGTGAAATGTTTACTCATTACCAAACTGTAACAAAATATGCAAGCAACAACCACAAGAGTGAGTGAGTGAGTTAATATTTAACGTCACACCGGCAATATTGCAGCCATATCGTGACGAGAACATTCTTGGAAAAAGGAATTTATGCATATGGTGAAAACCTGTCAACGAAGAACAGTAAAACAACTAGAGTATCACAATAAGAATTACAATAGCGTGAAAAGTTAACCCCAATATCACTATTCGGACAGTACAATATAAAAACAGGTTTAGATCACCAACAACTGAAGGTAGGTCCCCATACTAGAGGCCACAATCACAAGATGCCTTCGCAATGACAAGCTTATTATATTGAATATATTACCTCACGACACAACAAACCACCTGGGCTAAAAATCGCCCGCATGCCTCGGGATGTCTCTGGATGCCTCTGGGGGTCCTCTCAAAGTGTAAAATACTCAGAAGAAGACAACCAGTTAAATCAGTATGCCATGAGACAACGTTAAAACATGCACATGTTATGCGATTATGTTGGTTCAGATTTTTTGTCGTCAGGGTTAATACTAAAATTCAAATATTCACCAAGCCATGTCGCCGAAGATCCCGACTCACAGCAATTAGGCATTGTATTTCAGTCAGGGAGGTAGACCTTCAGTTGTTGGAGTGATTCATAAATCTAGTTCATGTGATACTATAACCTATGGAGCATGTAAGCACCAGCAATATATGAATTGCACCTCATGGGAAAGTGCACATTATTCATAACGCTGAAGATAATCCTGTTAGTCTGTTCAGTTTTGATCAGGCAGGAGCTGAGTGTCATAAACACAAACCCCCATGGGTGTTCAGGGTTAGAATAACAATGTACTTGAGGTATGGTGAAGCTGGTTATTTGTTTGACGGCTTGACATCATACCCGATGGCGGTGTTTGATGTATCATATGCTAAACTGCCAGGCAAAAGAAAGGTTTCACCCTAATTTTTCCATAAAAAATGTTATAAGGGCTGATCCGGGTTTGATTCTTAGCAGGAACTATTGGACTATAGCACAGCTTTCGTAAACAGAAAACGCAGCAAATTGAATTATGCATTTGCAAGCACGTGCAAAACGACCTTTTGAGGCATTGCTCGTGATGCACGTGCAGTACAGTTGCATAAATACTCCTGTTGGAAAGAGCAGACATTCAGTAGACAAAAAGTCACCAACAGTATGCCAAGACTTAGACAAGACCAAGCCACCGGTATGTCCACTATGGGGGCTTCTCAACGCCAAATTGCCAGAACCTTCAACTGCTGCCAAACCACCATCAGGAAGTTACTGATACGGTACCAGCAGACAGGCCAGACAAAAGACAGACCAGGATCGGGAAGACCGAGGGTTACCAGATACATCTCCGGAACCGATTCGTCACGGCGACGTCAACAGCGGCGAGTGCAATGTCATCAGTCCCCGAACAACACTTCGACGACTTATTGCAGCAGGTTTACGAGCTTACCGCCCCTTCCATGGAATGGCCCTGACCCTTTCACACCGTCAACGCAGATTGCGATGGGCACGTACAGTACGTCGGTGGCAGCGACGTGATTGGACGAGAGTGCTGTTCACAGATGAGAGCAGGTTTTGTCTCTTCAGGAATGATGGCCGAGTTCGAGTTTATCGACGAAGAGGCGAACGTCCCAGCTTATCGTATTGCGAGGTAATCTGACTGCCCAGCGATGCATTGAAGAGGTACTGAGACCAGTCGTCGTTCCTTTCCTCCAACGACAGCCAAGAGGATCGATATTGCAACATGACAATGTAAGACCCCATGTTGCCAGACTTACAAGAGACTACCTCGAGAACGCAAACGTCACTGTCTTGCCATGGCCAGCCAACTCCCAGACATGAATCCCATTGAACACCTTTGGGATCACCTTGATCGCCATTTCAGACAGCTAGTGCCACCTCCAGGTAACCAACAGGAACTTGAACAAGCTCTGATCAACATTTGGAACGGGATCCCTGTTGACGTCATCCGGCGCCTGACGACATCAATGCGGAGGCGTGTTCTTGCGTGCATTGATGCCCAGGGTGGTCACACTCGCTATTAATGACTCTACTCTGTGATTTCTGGGGTTATTGTGACTTTCCATGGACATGCCAGTTGACTCTATATTTGTGCAATTTTTTATTTTGACCCCCACTCTCTTAAATTGTCTTTTGTGGCCAACAGAGTGCCGATATTTTGATGTTTATTTCAACAGAATATTGGAAAATGATTTCTGTTTATAAACCAGTCGTCAGAATTCTCATATTTGTGTTTGTTTTTATTCTATTGACTCGAGAATTGGGTGAAACCTTTCTTTTGCCTGTTAGTTTATATCAGGGATTACACTTTCTCAATGAAGTAAACAATCTGGTATTCTTTTTTGAGTTGAGTCCCATCCGGGGTTCGAACCCACATCCACAGAGCCAGGCATCTAATCGACAGTACACAAAGTCAGCCGCCTAACCCGCTCAGCAACCGCGACTTAATACAAATGAAAGTCGGACAGCTGGTAGTCTAGACTGCGGGCTTTGTGTACCCTCTGTGTACCCTCTAATAAGGGTTAATTGGCACAACTCACACGACCAAAAGCTATTCCATTTAGAAAGTGGCCAAATGTAATGTGAATCTGTACTGTAGTAGCAAAGTGTAATCATAAATATCGCTTAAGCCACATTTGGCCACTTTCTCAATGGCATTGTTTAATCATTGAGTTGATTCTTGTTCATTATATCAGTCATCAGTTTGTACTGTCCACACACGGCAGTGTATAGACGACTTTGTTATGCCCACACATGGAAGGGATTCCAAAAACAAACATATACTAAATATAAAAACAAACTTTATGTGGGAAATACTTGAAAGCTGCTGCACAATGAGGACTTCATTTATGCTTGTGTTCAGCTTGTGTCCAGTATCAGCTTGACGTGATCTTGGCGATCGATTACTGTAATTTCTGTACATGACCACATGACCACAGTTCAGTTCTCATTATAATAGTTTGACATTAAGTATAGTTTCCTGATTGATCGACACATGAATGGGAAAATCTAAACGTCAAAAGTAGTGATCATAAGACGGTAATTTTTACTCCTTTCCCAGTGCATTATAAAAGCCTGAAAGTGAGGTGAATTAGCATTGTTAAAAAAAGTGTCGTTCCATAGCAGAAGCACTGCCATACAAATGAATTTGTATTGTGATTTATTTATTGCATAAAGACTTCATCTCGGTGATATATGAAAAAAATAGACAAATGTCCTTGATAGCAACTATGCTGAATTATGTGTGAGATGAAAGCGAATCTGTCACACTAAGATATACTGATTCTGCCAATAACAAACTACCTCATAAATCACAATGTCAATGTACCAGTAATCAGACATAAGCACAGTAGCCTTGATGTCTTCTTGAGGAATGATTAAAACACTATTAGACCTCAGTTTGATGTATCATTTGTCTTAGCACCACGCTAAAACCTTGTGGCGAAACGTGTTCTACAGTCTTTGATATTCGCATACATAGAATAATAATAGGTCTTCCTCATTTCGCTTTTTGTGGGTTTAATTGATTCTTCATCAGTCAATTGTCGTCCGTCGTCGTTTGTCATAGCCTCCACCCTATCACCATCATCATCATCTCTCTGTGTATATATATATATACATATATATATATATATATGTGTGTGTGTGTGTGTGTGTGTGTGTGTGTGTGATAGAAATGAAAGGCGGAGCACTTAAAGTCATTGCATTTGAAAGTCCGTACACTCAACTATTTCTGAACGATAAATACGTGTTCTATTTAAAATGTCTTGACAATGACTGTGATGGACGTATTTGCCAAACTGTTTACCTTCATCTTTCATAAGCCCATTTCTACATTGCTTTGCCCCAAATTAGTTTTCCATTTTCACACATATTTGCTTGCTCGCCCTAAATCATTTCTGCCTAGTACTTTAGTGTCCTTCAATGACAGGGTTTTACAATTTACCATTAATTATTATGTATAGAACTGATGGTTCTCGGCACGAGATGACTGATATATTGCCGATGTGACGATAAATTGTAACTCACTCACTCGCTCTTCCATCACCGTGTAGAAATGGTTTGAGAAATTAAAGTCGAACTTCAAGAATACAAAATCGGATTTTCGTTCCGGAAATTGCGGGATCGCCGACTGAGCTCCTAAGACAAAATCCTTTTAGACTATAAACATATAACCAATAGCGAGTTTGTTGTAAGTGTGTGAAATACTGGTAATAAGTCTTACGTGATATGATGAGAAAAAGAGCTGTTCTCTGTTTTAGCCATTCGGTATTTCCCATGAACATACATTTCCTTTAGAGACAAATAGAATGTGTTCACAATGTTACGACCCCATGTTGAGAATTGAATAAAGATTGAAACTGTTTACGTCGAGCACTAAGTGTACAATAACTTTCGTTTGGAATGTTTTAATGTTTTCCACAGAAACCAACAAACACTGTAATACCTGCTGAGGCCATGTATCTTACATGGTTGGTATATGCAAAAGATACAGTGTTCGAAAATAGCTGGAAAGAAAACTGAAACTAGATAATAAGATATTTAGGTACAAAGATATTCACGAGAACCCAGCTATGAAGAACACCAAGATAACTGTTATAGTATAGTCAATGTAATAACATTTACATTTGCTTGATAAAGAAGATGGTAGTATTTCAGAAGAACTGATATAAGCAGACGGCTGGGCTTTATGGCTTTTGTAAGAGCTTCTAATGTCTTCCTTTTACCAGTTTATGAAATGATACGACGGGAAGTTAGACTGATATATGTCCGCATGGGAAACCGATTTGTTAATCCAGCCTTTCGTGTTCTGATTTGAATGATTGCCCCAGAAACGAATAGGCGAAGGATTGGCATTTCAATTTGGCCGCCTCTCACTAAGTGATATTAATGATACGACTGTTATGAAGTACAGCGACGACGTACTATTATTCATTTCATTTATAATGATTAATACACGTAGGAATTTGATTGCAAAACTCAAAAACGTATTTGTCAAAGACAAATTATTGGACAAATCATTGTCAATCGCAGCTCGACAGGCATAATTTTTATAGCATTGATAGGAAAAACTATTTTGTCAACTTCTGCTTTATGAAATATATAACGCTTTGGGTTCAGCTTATGTTGACTAACAGACGAAAAGTCCAGAAACGATGTGTATACAATAATGAAGAAGTTGGCATCCATATTAAGTTGTCTTATGCTTGAATACCAGCTTGCATATGCCCCTCAAGAACCTTTGGTCACATTACTTACGTGTAACATTGGAATTTGAAAAACTGTGTCTTGGAAACATATATTCCTGCAGTGGCACGTTATATCGGTTTTCAATCAATCGTTTAAGAAAAAGGGGATAAACTCTTTTCGTGGGATGCTGTTTCCTTACACGGTGTTAATATTCCAAATCCAACTTTCCACACTGAGACACTGTGAACTGAAAACGACGAAACAACAGTCCATAATGATAGGAAAAGTGTTCTTAGAGGAGACACCATTGTCCTATGCATTTCCTATGCATGCGTTTATGGATCACTGACACATAGGGAGTGGTGTTCGCGAAAAGGTAGTTCCTGTTACAAACACTGGAAGAGGCGCAGCAATTGTTCACCTTAAATACTCTCAAGTGTTTAATTCAAATGAAAAAGGTAATAGTACTGAACATCATTCTGTTGTCTCAGCATTGGAAATACTGCAAAATATAAAACGTTATGAACGTCTTTGCATATCTTTTAGCAGCCATCACAAAACAGCCAATTGCAAAAGCAACAGTATGATACTGCAAGTTAAATTAGGGAATTACAAAGCACATCCGCTTCATCACTGACAAGTCACATACAGACACCTTCATCATATCCAACACATTTGAAAACTGCAGCCAGTAAGACTTTGAGCGATGAAGTGAATTAGTATTTAACATCACACTGGCAATGTTTCAGTAATATCCTGACGAAAACATTTTTGACGTTGCACAGGTGTGTTTCATAAAACCTGTCGTCACAGTAAAACAGCCAGGCTATCACAATTCGAATTAAACGTATTATGTGAAGTTAAAACTAGTCTATGTGGATAATAGATAATCTAAAAACAGGCTATAGACAGTCAACACTTGAAGGTAGATCACCATAATTGGGACCATGGGGACGCACAGTGCATTTGATACCTGCATGGATCGTAGTTGGATTTACACCCTTCCTTCAGTTGCTGGAGATTACACAGTTCCTTCAGCTGTTTGTAGATACAAATACGCCAAACGTTAAAAGAACAAAACTACTTCGTTTACAAATAGAATTCTGGTAAGACAACACTTAACCTTGAAAGTTTTGGGACTTACATCCTTCCAAGTTTCGTACATAACATGAAGGATGTAACATTCAAACAACCTTTGACAAGTGGTAAATATTTCTCAGAAATGCTGTATCCTACCTTAAAGCTATGAAAACACTGGAACTAATGACCATAGGAATGTTTTAGGCATGACATTTTTGTCTTCAGATGCAAAGTTGTATCTGTTACAAATACAAATCCTGAGTTTAATAATTCTGGATGCATACCCACTGATATTTCAACCTGACCGACTTGACTGAACAGTCGAGATCTAAAGACTAGCACTGTGGCCAAAAACGAGAAACACCTCTTAGACTTAGATACTGCCAGATTCAATTGCTTTGATCTTTTCCATATCACACTGGAAATATACAAAGTTACTCATTGGGTTGTACGTGATGCTTCTGTGTTTTACACCGCTTGTATTCCATCTATATGGCAGCTAGGAGCATCTGAAATGGGCGTCATGCATTTGATAACTGAACTGAAAACACAGGCATTTGGTAAAATTGACTAACAACTAGATAACTACTTGGCTTAGGTCTCGTCCACGTGGTCGTCTGGGAACACTGGACTACTTCGTGTCTTAGAGTGAGTGAGTGAGTGAGTTAATATCTAACGTCACAGTGGCAATATCGTGACAACACGTTTGATATTGAAATGAAATATGTATACATTATAAAGCCTGTCGTCAAAGGACAGTAAAACAACTAAGATATCACAGTTACAGTTAAAGCTAGAGTGGAAATTTAAAACTGATATATCACTATCTGGACAATACAATATAAAATACGGGCTGACAGCCACTGCGATTATACTGAAATTTAGCCATAATTAAAACAACAGATATACTACAAGTTTACAAGTTTGACCGTGCTATATTCACATAGAATGTTTTGGGACCTCCGTCCCCTCCAAGGAGAACAAAAAATTCACAATAGTGTTTTAGAGATATAAAGATGACTCTGTAATATGGGACAAGGCTTGACCGATCATATCTTGCAATGATGCCAAAATCAGTTCAAAGTCAGACATCTTAGAGATTGTTCTGCCTTTGGGATTATTCGTAACTTATCAAATGTGATATCCATACAGTATGTTTGTGGTTTTTATCATGGATTGGTCACAACAGCTTCCTACAAGATCAATGATATTTCGACGCCACTCGAAATTGCAAAGCCGTTAAACGACGAGAATGCTGATCTCGTTGTCTGTTCTGTGTTGCGTTTTAGCGTTTTTGCTTGGTGATGAATCAAGATCTATTCATTGTCGTTACCATGAAAAACAGTCGGTTGCGGGATGTATCGACCTTGTCCGAAGGTGGCCGTCTGATTGGGAGAACTGAACACAAAACGCCTCCCATTATTCAGGACATTAATACGAGAACATTGATAACATTCAGTAAAGTGTCCTTGCTTGTGTGGGGAACTTCATCTTATTCTACATGTATATTTAAGTCAGAAACGGCTGATCTAGGTTAGAATGACGAACTCATTGTATTAGTTTTGTAGTGATCTTATATAAGACTGAAATCAAAATATCAAGCAATGAAATTAATAACCCCCAACAAGATTTGAATAATAAAAGCTGCAACTCAATAAGACATACCAAAATATCTGCATGCTACTCAGAACACATTCATCAAAAATCTTCAAAGTGATTTTTCGACAGGATACCAGTTTGGTAAGTTAATCCTATCTTCGTAAGAAAACTGCAGTCATCACAGTTTGTCAAACATATGTTCCTAAACACCTAGTGCATTATTAATGTTGTCATTACGATATGATTCCTAAGGGATTGGCACTTACCCCACACTTTTACGACTTTCCCTGTGTGCGAATAACGAACGTCTTGTTATATTGATGTGTATATAGTATGAAACAGCGAGTGAGTGAGTTAAAATTAATCAATCGGCTGTAATTCAGCCATATCGTGACTAAAACAAGTCGTAAATGCGCCATACATACATGTGAAGTATAACAACCTGTCACCGCACAGTAAAACCGACTAGAATATCACAGTATTTTAAAAGTTAAACTAGCATCTATTTCTAAAACTGATTTTGTTTAAAATTCGGACAAGACATTTTAAAAAATGGGATTTAGATCAATAACAACTGAAGGTAGATCACCATACTAGGGACCATGGGAACTTACAGTACATTTGTTTCCTGCACTGGCCCTGGCTGCATTTACACCTATAATGTGAATTATGTGTTCATAGTAAGATCTTTTGTACGCCTTTGGTTGCCTAGAACTACTGTCATGTGCACATTCGTGGATGAGGGGGATGTCGGATTGTCCAGAGATCAACCAGTGTTACATGGTGCTGAAACATAACTGATAGACGTATGCCTCGACATTCTTCCTTTGGTGGCGTAAACATTTGTTATAACAATTGGTGGGGTTAAGACATTATTTAAGCATGAATATTTAATCTTTCGGCATCATTTCTTTCATTAGATACACAAAATGTCTTTTTCACAGTGAGTGCATTGTCTGAATATAAAATCCTGAACCTATTTATATGTGAGTGAATCGGAATCATTTGCGGATTATAGCTGGGTCAGCAGATTCGAAAGGATATGACTATTTAGGATATGAGTATTTGATACAGTAAAATACGTTTATAACGAACTCCAAGGGACCACTGAAATTAGTTCGTTCTATCCGTAGTTCGTTATTCACGAATATCCATCGAAAGAACAATACAAACAAACTACAATGTATATACGCATAATTTGTAATCTTATAATATTTAAACATAATACATTGTCATGTGAGTGCCACAAAGGCAATTTCTGAAACTGCTGCGAAATATAATATTTACATTTTATACGATTACTAGATATTTTCTATGCGATTGACCATTTTGTACAGGTGCCCACCTATATAACCTAATAGAAGCTTTAAAGAGATTTGGAAACATCTTTCATTTTAAGTTTCAATATTAAAATCAATAATCAATATATGATATATTCATTTTTGAACACAAGAGACAGAAACAGACTGGGCCTGTTACACATGAACACATTGATAAGACTGGTCCATTGTTTCAGTCCCTAATAAATAAACTCTTCAGTAGAGTATATAAACATCTCACAAAATGCAGTGACAATGTGTTTAAACTGATACATGTGTATAAGAAATGGATTCAGTTGACGAATAAACATAAGAAATATTAATTACACTTTATAAAGCTAAACATAAGTCAACAAGTAATTACACAAATAATAATACTAAAACCCTGACTCGCAAATAATTTCACACATATTTGCAGAGTGATACAATTACCTTTGTTGTGTTGATCCTGTCGGAAATGTTCCAATCTATAACCTTTAAGCAGATTATCTATCCTCAACATGAACTCAAATAACATCACTTCTGGTCTAATGACTTTCAATTTTGGAAACGCATGTTCTGCATGCAAAGCAATATGAAATCAATAAGTCTCGTGCCTTTGGCTACCCTATCAATGAGGTTAAACTCCCGTTCTGTTAATAACCATGAATTTCATTTCCAATAAACTTATGATAATAATCGCATCTGGTATAATGGAATTTCTACCGATTTCGGAAAACGAATGCCCTATGCTAGACAACACAAATCTCCCTGGCCTTACTATGGTATTGACTATATCATACGGGAATATGTTATAATGTTATGAATAAGTTCTCCATAGGCTCCCTTGTCTTGTAAATGAAATCCTGCCTTGTTCTGATTTAACAGTTTTTTCAATGGAAATGTGGAGAGTGTTGTGTTGCGTACATCTTCAATCCTTCATGTGCAGAAGGTGTTTCTTTTGTGTGATCTTTAGATAGATTTCTGGAGGAAATATAGCACTTCCTTAATGGTCATTCCAAAAACTCCAGTTTCAACAACATTAAGTAAGCTTGTGTTATAACGGCACCTCTACCAGTTTCGGAAATCATATTCTCAATGCCGGGCCACTCTTAAGTTAGAAAGCAAACAAAGTTGCTAAGTTATCTGCTCGTTTCAATAATTTTGGACTTGTATTTTGGCCAATGATTAAACTATTACATAGACTATTTTATATGATTACACTGTACTAAACGGCTGGAAGCTTGCTATAAGAAACACGTTTTCTAACTTAGTAAATGGTATCAATACATGCCCTTTAGTTGTGGTCAAGGATATTACCTTCCTGTTAACTGTATACCAGCTAATACCTTGTGTGGTTCAAGAGGCTACACATACTTGGACGGCTTTGTCTGTTTCCATGTTAAGGGTCTCCCTGGGAGGGATGGAGTCAGAGGAAACATTGCGTGCTGTATGCAGGAACTGTATGAAATGAAAATGCAGAGGTGATGGAACGTATATTACATCCTTTCTGACAGCAACATGAGGTCATGAATATTCCTACTTACTGTGGACTGTACCGCCAGAACTATGCTTGACGTTACGGCAAAGTGGTGCATCGCACTGCTGGGCAAAGCTACACGGATAATACGTCTATTGATCTTGCGAACAACTTGTAAACAAGACCACAGGATTTCCACACGTGTTCACGTCTTAACCGACTTCTTAACCATATTGCCTTGGCTAGATGTAAACGGGAAGTGTCTAGTCATGAGCAGATCTGATCCACGTTATATGCATTAAAAAAAGGTAAAATTGACAAAATGTCATGTGACTGATGCATACTACACATACATGTTTGGTGTTTTGAAGGAAAAATGTCTTCAGTTTCTCCAAAATGAAATGTACTTTGGCTATTTCAGGACTTAAAGAATTTTTTCCGGGTCTTATATAAATGTTTATTTGACATATTATTTGAATTAAAAGGTTAAACAGCATCGCATGAGACGCAAAACTTCAGAAGGGTCAAACATCTTACTTTTTTTCCCTACCTGTACCTCATCTGTCTACCTGTAAACAAACCCAGCAGCAAAAGTGAGTGAGCGTGTTTTACGCCGCTCTTAGCAATATTCCAGCAATATCACGGCGGGGGACACCAGAAAATGGGCTTCACACATTGTACCAGTGTTCTGTAGCAAGAAAGAGTGAAAGTCAATGACACTCATATTCAAAGTATGTGTATTTTCTTGTGCCCATGAGATCAAGTGTAACTCTGAAATATTCTAAAATTTCTTTGAAGCATGTATGTCTTCTTTGACAGATGTATATCCTCAAATATTATCACGTTGCAAAGAGCCATTCAACCTGATCTTGTCCATGGACCAACTCAACATAAAAACGTATGATTGGATTGCTATTTTCATTATGGAAAACACTGTTGTTAATCGTTATGCTTATGATGCAGCGACAGTTTGATGTACTGGCATGCCTAACATTCCCCAATGGGATAATCATGTCATTACAGTAATGACTTTACATGTGTCAGTGGGAACGAAGTATGTTCCAGGAATTGTTCCCTGGACTACCATATTTATCATTGTGAAGGCAAGTCATGTGAATCCAGATTGAGTTGTCAGTCCATCTTTGAAGAGGTCATTATACAACGAATTCGTATTGGCCAGAGCAGATATACACATAAATCTTTATTGAAAGGTGATGATCCACATGTTGTATCCCTTGTGATGAAAAAATCACGGTGAAGCCTGTGCTGACTTCAATGGGTATTTCAATTAAGGATCGATATAATCAGGTTGCTCCTCATTGAATACGTGGATTTTAAAAATATATTAACTGATATATTTTTATACCGTATAGCTATAGTTTGATTTTTAATATTGGTAGAATTTAAGTTACAACTTACATTGTCAGAGGTTGTATCCTCGAAAGGGCCTAAACGTGTTGTAAAATTATTGTCCCCCCTAGACGGTACGTAAGTCCCCAAACCTTCCAAGTCAGTTTCGACCTACAAACTTTTAACTGTAGAATCTGTTGTTTTTATTAATTGGTATGTTTCACTACAATCACCAGTGGCTGAAGGGATAGTGTGAATCTAGCTCGGGTCTATGCAGGTATCAAAAGCACTGTAACTCCCCATGGTCCCTAGTATGTTTATCCATATTCAGTTGCTAGTGTTCTACACTGCATGTTTATATTGCAGTGTCCTAAATAGTATATACTTTTAAGTCACATGCTAGTTTTAATCTCTCACTGTGGTGTTCTAGTTCTGTTACCGTCCTTAGGAGACAGGTTATAGTCTTATGCTGCACTCAGCAATATTCCAGCTATTTGGCAGAAGACAGGTTTTAAGATATAACATTACACAGTGTTTAAATATGACCTTTTGTGGTCACGATATGGGTGTTGCTTTGTGACTGCAACAAGATGTAGACCATCTGAAGTCAACACTCGACACATACAATGGGTATCCCAAGAACCTTTTAGAAACCACTATAAAGAAAACACTACACGACCAAGTTAAGCGTTCTTCGAAACCTGAACCACCCCCCATCCATATCAACATCCAGTGTGTAGGGCTCATCAGCTACCAAGTCAGCAGACTCCTAAAGAAAATGACCGGCACTGACACCACCGGTTCGTCTTGCAAAACAGTTAAAACTCTGTTACGTGCAAATGGTAAGGGGTGCAGTCGCGCTACATCTAACCCAAACGACTGTGTGTATAAACTGAAATGTGACTGTGGTGACATCATCATTGCAGAGACAGGAAGACTAATAGGTACTCGTGTCAAAGAACACAAAACTTCAGTGAATAAATTGGATCTGAAATCTGCAGTTTCCCAACACACCATGATTAATCCCGGTCATGAAATGAACTTTGAAACTGAAAACAAGAATAAATATTAACTCAGTCAGTCACTCACTCACTCACTTACCCATTCGAATTGTCATTTTAAACTTGGGCAGTTTTCAGAAGTGTAGAACTGATTCTCTTACGAGACCAGGCCCTTCAGAGGATCAGGACGCTGACAGGGCGTATGAAGAGGAGAGTGGTGTCTGTCATACAGTTACAAGGAGCTTATACTCGATATTGGCCTTTAATTGTGTATGATGACTCGCAAAATGACATTTTGATTGTTCACATTCACAAATAAAATCGACATGAAGCATTCCAGGGACTTTAAGATGCACTTAATAGAAGTCATAACAAATAACTCAGCGTACGTCTATAAGTGTTTAGAAAGTTGAGAAATGGTTAACACGCTGATTGAAAGCTGCTGTGAACCGGTAACATCGATATGTACGTTAGGAAATGATCTGTAAAGAGGACACTTTAACCATACGTGAGACGTTTTACATTGACCATAGAAAGAAAAAGTTAAAATTGATTGAGTTTGTCAATAAAGGTCTGAGCATTCCTTTCCATTTAAAGAACAGAGAAACCAAAATCAATCCCGCGCAGCTGATGAGATGTATAATGGAATAGAAGGTATGTCATTTAATGCTTCCTGTGGCTATGTCGGCAGATTTGACAGATACTTGCGTCTGTCTTTTCCCCAGACATTAAACCATCCAAACATCACTACATATTTGAAAACAATATTTGAACTTCGCACTCAAGATAAATTCCGGATACAACCACGTGTCTTTGTCTTTGAAAGTCTTTGAGTGCGTGCATGCTTGTGTTGCGTTTGAAAGCGAGCAATCACCATACTAGGGACCATGGGGATTTACAGTACCATTCCTACCTGCATGGACCCTCGTTGGATTTACACCATCCCTTCAGCCGCTGGCGAGTGTACGGAATTACAGCCAAAATTAAAATAACAAAAATACTACGTTTAGATAGCCTGGCAAGTTTACATTGACTTGAAATATTTTTAGACTTACGTACCCTCTAAGGAGGACAAGAATTTTACAATACTTCGAGGGTACAGCTGCTAACAATTCTAGTTACTAACCTAAACTACCAATCATTAAAATACATACATCTACAGAACATATTACTCACAATTCAACAATTAAGATTTTCTTTAAAAATAACAATAATTAAATGAGCACTAACTGTGTTAAAAAGATCCTTAACTGTCTTACAGTAAAATCCTTATCCCTGAAGATGGATAATTCAATAGAGTTATGCAGGATATGCGTGACCGTCATATAGTACTTGGAATCATTCGTCGATGATCCTCGTCAAAGACGTCAAAGTAAGAAAAACATGATTTGGGTAAATATATATCTACGTATTTCACGATTCTTGTGACATTTTTTTTAAAGTATAGAGACAGTGCATTTGGCATCAGGAAACGTGGCTGATAGAGTTAACCCGTATGCAATTAGTCCATCTTTCTGTAAAATCGTCTGCCAATATCAGAAGCCATGCATTTTTAGGAAATTGTTGCATCTGATAACGTTATGTAAGTTCATTCTTGAAAGAATCTGTAAGATATTTGTCATCACAATTAAATCGACTCCACAATCCACCAACTGACTGGCAATAACATTTACTAACATTTTTCTTTGTCTATTTTCAGCATCTCATCAAAAAAGTAATGGATTCTTCAGATTTAAGATTTCAGTCCTCGTATTCCGAATCAGCTATCAAATCGCTGGGTTTTTGTTTGCTCAGCGACAAATCCACATATTGCGGACGATTTCAATATCGACGACCCAGAAAAAGATTGAATCTAAAACATAAATTCCAATTTTGACGGACACTTATTTCGTTTCTAATATCAAATGAAAACAACGTGAACTGATTTCGCTAAGCAGTTGTCAAAAGGCAAACGTCGTTTTCCGAACATGAGTCTCATTACATCTAAGAGGCACCTTCCAGAGCTTGCAGATTGTTGGACCTCAGTTGGCACGATCATTTGAAACTGGTGTTCCCTGTTGCCGGTCAGTGACATTATTGGGTCTTGACAAACAGGTGGAGATTAATGGCGTCATGTTGACTCGCCAGATTACATGTGGTGTTTAAACGAATCGTGTAGAGGCAATTGCTGATAATAGCTCGCAAGTGATATCATGGCATCTGCCTATGTTCCAATTAAGGGAAACATCCACAGGTTTGTCTAAAATGTTACGGATCTATATACAGCACATGATATCATTACGATGCATTTGTAAGGTCTTTAAGATTCATTTGCTCCGGTGACAAAACAAATCGATTCCTTTCAGAATTATTTGTGGCGTTTCAGATTCATAGTCTACTTTAGATGCAAACAACCCACTAACAATAAGCCTTGGCATTTCAGTCAGGGGAGATGAAGTTTAAAAGTAACTTAGGTTACTCATGTTTCATATGCCACTATAACCTGAACAGCGTTAAAGGTCACCAGTAATATATGAACTGCACATCACGCATGCCAATGATGATAATTCGGCACACTTTCTGTATAGATTGAAATAGCTAAAAGACATAATTAACTGATAATACCAATCAGGCAGATCAACAATCCACATCTTTCAAAAGATGCAGACCTGCTACTGTTTTGTCAGCATTAACGTCACTAGTTTTTGTGAAAGGTTCCAGGCGCCTGTTGTGAGTGTGTATACGTTGATCATTATCCCGGTGTCAATATTAGACGATCTGTTTCTTGTACTAAGGAAACTAAACCAACAACAAAAACAACAACAACAACAGCAACAAAAAACAAACAAACAACAAGCTAGAAACAAAAACTACACACAAGAAAAAAGCCGTACATCCAGCTGTCAAGATTTCCAATATCTGCAATATCCACTGTTAAATCTCGATATAAACATTACATGTCTAAACATTACATAAACAGAAATGGCCATTTTGGAGACACGACCGTACATCAAACGTATATTGTCGTAATTATGTCATGTGTTGCAGTGATGTACTATAATAGTAAAGGGGTCAGCAGTGAGACAGCATACATGCTGGCATCTCTGTTTGATGACGATTTAATAATATCTGTCCATCGTCTGGTCGGAATAAATTGGTGAACTCCGATAAGATGGCTTGCGGTGGGGTAGCTTAATGATTAAAGCAAGTTGTGCATTCACTCACCCACTCTGACATGATACAACCTGTGCAGTAGACTAACATCAGCGGTCAAGGAACATACACGTATGCCCGTGTGGACCCGGGACAGAATGTGTCCACAGCACCCCCATTGCTTGTCGTAAGACGCGACTAAATTGGGCAACTTGTTTGCCGTGGGTTGCGTCCCGTGTCGGTGGAGGACGGGATCCTGGTGGTTGAGGGCAGTTGGGCTTTTAACACACCACTTCGGCCCTTACTTCACCTAGACGGGTGGTTGAATTGGCCCGATTCAACCAATCGGCTGGTCATGCCAAGCCCTGTGCATGGACTGTGTCTGTGTCATTGCACAATTTTGATATTTGGAATTGTTTTGAAATTCGGTCTTGGCACAACTGTTGATTTGTATTCTTTTTTATTCTGAATTATGATCGTATGAACTTTGCCTAGAGTCTTATGCCAGAAGGCGATGGCTCATGGGCCAATCTGGTGGATTAGTTATTTTTAATTCTTCCGCTAGAGTATATCATCTGAGTATCCTTGGTGCTGCAAGTCGGAGGCCCACTTGCATTCAGCATTGTCCTTGTGATACTCCGTGGTGGGTGGGGAGCTCAGATGATGAAATCTAACTAACTAAACATGGCTTACGAAACCCCTCAAAAAAAGAGCAAACGTCAACTTGATACTGATCCCACTGAAACTGACCACAGACTGCCCAACTCAATTGATTACTGGCCACGTTTTCTTGTTGTTGAGACTATTGACAAGACCCCTTTAAAGTTGAATCCTTTTGCCGTAGCTAAAGATATACAAGGCATCGCCGATGATGTTAAAAACATTAGGCGATTACGTTCCGGTGCCCTTCTGGTTGCGTGTGCAAAAGGACAGCAAGCCACCAATCTTGAGTACTAAATCTTTTGTCGGTATTCCAGTTACGATCTCGGCTCACAAAACACTTAACACGAGCAAAGGAATTGTCAGGGACCGTGAACGTTTGTTTGCTGACATGTCAGAACTTGACATCGCCTCAGAGATGAAGGATCAAGGTGTCCTCTATGTTAAACGTTTTGCAACCCGTAGAAATGATGCTACTGTAAACACAAATACATATCTCTTTCTCTTCTCCAAATGTTCCAAAATCACTGAAAGCAGGATACTGTAACATCAACGTTGAAATGTACATTCCAAACCCTCTTCGATGCTTCAAATGCCAAAAGTTCGGCCATGGGGTTAATAACTGCACATTGTCTGTTGTTTGTGCTCACTGTGGTGAAAAGACACATACAACAGAAGATTGTGACAGTAACGTTAAGAAATGTACGAACTGCACTGGTGCCCATTCATCGTTTTCCAAAGAATGTCCTGTCTGGAAGTATCACATGGAGATCAACAAGCTAAAATTCACCCGAAACATTAGTTTTGAAGATGCCAAAAAACTGGTCCAAAGGTCTGAACCTAAAGAAAGCTATGCTTCCATTACTAAAACATCGTCGGAAGCAAGTACAAAATCAACCGCAAGCTGTCAAACTGACTTGACTTGGATAACATCAGAAGCTCCTCTGATTTTTTCACCTGCAATATCTACTCAAACGCCAGAGTCACTTTCGTCTCAAATCCAATCAGTAGCATCCTCTGATCATGAGTCTTCTCAATCAACTCCAAAATCTTCAGAAACTGTTAAAACTAAACCTAAAAGGCCAGATCCTATGAAAAAGCTAAGTGGCAGAGCTCCTAAAGGGTCACAGAACAAAATACAATTGTTTAACAAATATGGGTCTCTCGAGGACATGGACGTTTCTGAAAACGTCCATTCTAGGGCACATACCTTGTCGCCCTCCAAAAGAGTGCGGGGTAGATCCCCAATAAATCCCCCCAAAAGATAGTTTATTCCAATAATATTCTACAGTGCAACTGCAGAGGATTGAGGACTAATTTACATGAATTACAGCTATTAGTCCAAGATTTTACACCTTCAGCGTTATGTCTCCAAGAGACGTATTTAAAACAAACAGATATATTTGACCTTCGTTATTTTAATGCATATCATTGTTTTGCACCTCCGGGTGATAAGGCCACTGGCGGATCATCCATTCTAGTCAGACAAAACGTTATTCAAAGCCCTGTTTAACTTAATACTAATATGCAGGCTGTTGCAGTGAGAATTACGTTACATGTAGCGTTTACGCTATGCTCTCTTTATATTTCGCCGTCTTCGACGTTTCCCAAACCTGATCTTCAAGCTCTATATGACCAACTCCCGAAGCCCTGTATTATAATGGGAGATTTAAATGGACACAACCCACTCTGGGGTAGTGTAACTACAAACACTAAAGGGAAATTGTTGGAGGACTTTTGTTCTGACAATGATTTATGTATTTATAATGATGGTTCCAACACATATTTACACCCTGATACAGTGACTTATTCTGCTCTCGACTTGTCATTGACAAATTCAGAACTATTAAATGAATTCAAATGGTCAGTCCACGATGACCTGTGTGGAAGCGACCATTATCCTACTATATTAAAAGCTGTAACTCCATCCGATGTTCCTCCATCATCAAGACGGAATTTTAAAAAGGCTGACTGGGCTTTATATGAAACACTGTGTGCTGAAAAACTTAAACCCGAACGTTTTATTGACGTTCCCGATGCTATTAAATCTTTTTCTGATGAAATGAATTCCATAGCTGATGAGTGTATACCAAAGTCCTCTGTAGTTCCACACATAAGAAAACCATGGTTCAACGATGAGTGTAAACAAGCTAGGAAGGCAAGGGAAAAGGCAGAACATTATTTCCGTCGCCATCCTATGGTGCATAATTTAAATAAATTTAAAATTTTAAATGCTAAAGCACGGCGTACTTTTAAACAGAACAAACGCCAATCTTGGCAAAATTATGTGTCCAAAATAAATTCTCGGACACCCATGTCGAAGGTATGGAACATGGTCCAGAAAATCAAAGGGAAAGGTACTAAATCTACTGTCCATCATCTGAAACATGGAGATCAATTGCTTACTGATAAAGCATATATTGCTAATAAACTAGGTGAAAACCTTGCTAAACACTCTTCCTCTTCAAATTATGAACCAAAATTCCAGCAATATCAAAAACAAGAAGAAAATAAAACTATTAATTTCAACTCTGATAATGGGGAAGATTATAATGAAACATTTTCTATTCATGAACTCCATACTGCTCTTGATCAAGCTCATGATACTGCTACAGGAGCTGATAACATACATTATCAACTCCTGAAACATTTACCAGAATCCTGTCTGTAAACTCTCCTAAATATTTTTGATGATATTTGGACATCGGGTAACTTTCCTTCATCATGGCGTGACGACATAGTAGTACCAATACCTAAACCTGGACGTGATCATACCGATCCATCCAATTATCGGCCGATTTCGTTAACTACCTGTGTTTGCAAGACCATGGACCGCATGATAAATAACCAACTTGTTTGGTACTTGGAAACAAATAACCTTATAACTGATAGACAGTGTGGTTTCCGTTAAAACAGAAGTACTGTCGATCACTTAGTGCGTTTAGAATCATTTGTTAAAAACGCACTAATTAATAAACAACATGCTGTGTATATCTTTTTTGATCTCGAAAAAGCATATGACACAACCTGGAAATATGGTATTTTAAAAGACATACATGACTTCGGCTTGCGAATTTATAGCCAACTTTTTAAACAACAGACAGTTTCAAGTTCTACCCTGTCTGATCATTACATTCAGGATCAGGGTGTTCCATGAGGCAGTATTTTGTCTGTCACACTTTTTAGCATAAAGATAAATAGTTTATCAAAAGTTTTAAACGATTCAATTGATGGATCGTTATTTGTGGACGAATTTAATATTTCTTGTCGTGGTGAAAATATGCATAATACTGAACGGCAAATGCAGCTTTGTTTAAACAAAATACAAAAATGGTGTCTTGAAAACGGCTTTTAATTTTCGAAATCCAAAACTAATTGTATACATTTTTGCAGAAAATATAAACCACATAAGGACCATGAACTATCTCTAGATGGCACTCCCATCAAAGTTGTAAAGGAGGCCAAGTTCTTGGGCCTAATCTTTGACTCCCATTTAACGTTTCTGCCTCATATCAAGTCCCTTAAAACTAAATGCCTGAAGGCTCTTGACTTGTTGAAAGTTGTTTCCAACTCAAAGTGGGGAGAGGATCAAGCAACCCTCTTACACCTGTATCGATCACTCGTACGTTCGAAACTCGATTATGGCTCAATCGTATATGGTAGAGCCTGCAAAAGCAACCTTAAACTTCTTGATTCTGTCCACCATCAAGGTCTAAGACTTTGTCTGGGATCTTTCAGAACTTCACCTATTGACAGTCTCTACGTTGAGGCCGATGAACCATTTCTTACTCAACGTCGTATAAAATTGTCTTTACAATACATTACTAAATTATATTCTAATGAATCAAACCCTGCCTATAACTGTGTGTTCAATCCCCTTTATGAGGATTTGTATAACAAAAAGTCTTCTCTTGTTCCACCTAATGGGCACAGAATTAAACCATTTATTTCTTCTGTCGGTATTGAGCTAGAAAGTATATCGCCTTCCCGTCTTCTTTCTTCTCCTCCTTGGCAATTGGTTAGGCCACAAGTTGACCTAACATTAACTACATTTAAAAAATCAGAAACAAATGACTTACAATACAAACAAGAATATCATCAATTAAAACATAAATATAGCAATTACAAACCCTTATTTACAGATGGGTCCAAGGACGGTGGCGCTGTGGCTTGTGCCACTGTCATTGGATCCAGAACAATATCTTCTAGATTACCAGATAATAGTTCTATTTTTCCAGCAGAAGCTAACGTCAATTTAACAGCTCTCAAATACATTCAAAGACACCCTAAACGTAAACAATATATAATCTATTCTGATTCTCTTTCTTGCCTTCAGGCTATTAAAACTATTTCTTGCAAGCATCCACTTTTAATAGTAATTATCGAATTGTATAATGATCTTGCTACTGGTCAATACGACATCGTCTTCTGTTGGTTACCCAGCCATGTAGGCATTTCTGGTAACACATTGGCTGACCTTGCTGGTAAAGCAGCACTCCACAAATCAGTGACACCACTTTTTGTTCCTGGCACCCATGAAGAGCCACCTCCTCGTGGTGGGTGCTGGGTAATGCTAAGTGCTCTTCTCCCGTGTGGACCCGGGACAGAATGTGTCCACAGCACCCCATTGCTTGTCGTAAGAGGCGACTAAATTGAGCAACCTGTTTGCCGTGGGTTGCGTCCTGTGTCGGTGGAGGACGGGAACCTGGTGGTTGAGGGCATTTGGGCTTTTAACTGCTTTCCATTTGCCCAACACACCACTTAGGCCCTTACTTCACCTAGACGGGTGGTTGAATTGACCCGATTCAACCAATCGGCTGGTCATGCCAAGCCCTGTGCATGGATTATATAATATGTCATTGCACAAATTTTATTTAGACTTTTAATTTCGGTCTTGGCTGAATTATTCATCGACTTTTCTGGTTTTGGAATGTATTTGAAGTTCTGAATTTTGCCTAGAGTCTTATGCCCTGAAGGCGATGGCTCATGGGCCAATCTGGTGGATTAATTCTTTGTAATTCTTCTACTGGAGTATATCATCCGGGTATCCTTGGTGCTGCAAGCTGGAGGCCCGCTTGCTTTAGCATTGTCCTTGTGATACTCCGTGGTGGGTGGGGAGCTCGGATGATGAACCATATTACATTAACTATGGCGTATGAAACCCCAACCAAAAAAAAAAACCAAAACGTCCACTTGATATTGACCCTGTTGATACTGACCATAGACCGTCTGCATCGATTGAATATTGGCCGTGTTTCGTTGTTATTGAGACTCCTGACAAGACACCGTTAAAGTTGAACCCCTTTGCTGTATCAAAGGGTATTCAAGGTGTTGCTGGAGAGATGAAAAACATTAGACGCTTGCGTTCGGGTGCCCTGCTAGTCGAATGCGGGAAAAAGCAACAAGCAACGAACCTGATGAACATGAAATCTTTCGTGGGCATTCCGGTCACGGTCTCTGCTCACAAGACCTTGAATACTAGTAAAGGTATCATCAGAGATCGTGATCGATTGTTTGCTGATATGTCCGAAATTGACATAGGATCAGAAATGAAAGATCAAGGTGTGCTGTATGTGAAGCGCTTTTCAACCCGAAAAAACAATGAAACATTTCAAACTAATACCTATCTGTTTACTTTTCCATGTCCAAATGCTCCTAAATCAGTGAAGGCAGGCTATTGTAACATACAAGTTGATACCTACATCCCCAACCCGCTCAGGTGTTTTAAATGCCAGAAATATGGACATGGCGTGAATACTTGCACATTGTCTGTTGTGTGTGCTCACTGTGGCGAGAAGACACACACAACAGAAGATTGTGACAGTGATTATAAAAAATGCACCAATTGCTCAGGCGACCATTCTTCATTTTCTACGCAATGTCCTATCTGGAAAGAGCAAATGGAAATCAATAAAATCAAATTTACTCAAAATATCTCTTTTTCCAAGGCCAAAAAACTGGTAAAGAGATCTGATCTTCCACAAACTTATGCTACAGTAGCAAAAACATCATCGGGATCTAAATCTAACACTACATCAACCACAGGCTGCCAAACTACCTTGACTTGGGTAAATTGCGATTCTCCACAGCTTTTGTACCCTTCTATATCATCACAGACTGAGGAATCACTTCCTAGTACCTCAAAGTCTTCTTCTGATCACAAATCATCTCAATCACACTCAAAGTCTCAATCTACGGCTGATAGTCAACAAACGGTGAAAAATAAATCGAGGCCAAAGCCTGATGCTTCAAAACAACAAAGTGGCAGAGCTCCAAAAGGGTCACAGAACAAAATTCAATTGTTCAATAAATACGGGTCTCTTGAAGATTTGGACGTTTCTGAAAACGTCCATTCTAGGGCACATAGCTTGTCGCCCTCCAAAAGAGTGCGGGGTAGATCCCCAATAAATCCCCCCAAAAGATAGTTTATTCCAGTAATATTATACAGTGGAACTGCAGAGGATTAAGGACTAATTTACATGAATTACAGCCATTAGTCCAAGATTTTATACCTTCAGCGATATGTCTCCAAGAGACATATTTAAAACAAACAAATACATTTAAATTTCGTCAGTTTAATGCGTATCATTGTTTTGCACCTCCGGGTGATCGGGCCACTGGCGGATCATCCATTCTAGTCAAACAAAACGTTATTCAAAGCCCTGTTTAACTTAATACTAATATGCAGGCTGTTGCAGTGAGAATTACGTTACATGTAGCGTTTACGCTATGCTCTCTTTATATTTCTCCGTCTTCGACGTTTGCCAGAACTGATCTTCAAGCTCTATATGATCAGCTCCCGAAGCCCTGTATTATAATGGGATATTTAAATGGGCACAACCCACTCTGGGGTAGTGTAACTACAAACACTAAAGGTAAGTTGTTGGAGGACTTTTGTTCTGACAATGATTTATGTATTTATAATGATGGTTCCAGCACATATTTACATCCTGGGACAGGGACCTATTCTGCTCTTGACTTGTCATTGACAAATTCAGAACTACTTAATGAATTCGAATGGTCAGTCCATGATGACCTCTGTGGAAGTGACCATTTTCCTACTGTATTAAAAGCTGTAACTCCATCCGATGTTCTTCCATCATCAAGACGAAATTTTAAAAAAGCTAACTGGACTTTATATGAAACACTGTGTGCTGAAAAACTTAAACCTGAAGGTTTTATTGACGTTCCCGATGCTATTAAATGCTTTTCTGATCAACTGAATTCCATAGCTGATGAGTGTATACCAAAGTCCTCTGCAGTTCCACACATAAGAAAACCATGGTTCAACGATGAGTGTAAACAAGCTAGGAAGGCAAGGAAAAAAGCAGAACATTATTTCCGTCGCCACCCTATGGTGCATAATTTAAATAAATTTAAAATTTTAAATGCCAAAGCACGGCGTACCTTTAAACAGGACAAACGCCAATCTTGGCAAAATTATGTATTCAAAATAAATTCTCGAACACCCATGTCCAAGGTATGGAACATGGTCCAAAAAATTAAAGGCAAAGGTACTAAGTCTACTGTCCATCATCTGAAACATGGAGATCAGTTACTTACTGATAAATGAGATATCGGAAATAAACTGGGCGAAACCCTCGTTAAACACTCTTCCTCTTCTAATTATTCACCTAAATTCCAGCAATATCAAAAACAAGAAGAAAAGAAAACTATTAATTTCAACTCAGATAATGGGGAAGATTACAATGAAACATTTTCTATTTATGAGCTCCATACTGCTCTTGATCAAGCTCATGATACTGCTACAGGAGCTGATAACATACATTATCAACTCCTGAAGCACTTACCAGAATCCTGTTTAGAGACGCTCTTGTATATATTTGATGATATTTGGACTTGAGGGAAATTTCCTTCTTCATGGCGTGATGCAATAGTAGTACCAGTACCTAAACCTGGACGTGATCATACGGATCCGTCCAATTATCGTCCGATTTCGTTAACTAGCTGTGTTTGCAAGACCATGGAACGCATGATAAATAATCGACTTGTTTGGTATTTGGAAACTAATAACCTTATCACAGATATACAGTGTGGATTCCGGAAAAATAGAAGTACAGTCGATCACTTAGTGCGTTTAGAATCATTTGTATAAAACGCACTAATTAACAAACAACACGCTGTGTCTATCTTTTTTTATCTTGAAAAAGCATATGACACTACTTGGAAATATGGCATTTTACGAGATTTACATGACTTCGGTTTGCGAAGTCGTTTGCCTGAATTTATTGCCAACTTTTTAAATAACAGACAATTCCAGGTCCGTGTGGGTTCTACCCTGTCTGATCATTACATTCAGGATCAGGGTGTTCCACAAGGCAGTATTTTGTCTGTCACTCTTTTTAGCATAAAGATCAACAGTTTATCAAAAGTTTTAAACGATTCAATTGATGGATCCTTATTTGTGGATGATTTTAATATTTCTTGTCGTGGTAAAAATATGCATACCATTGAACGGCACTTGCAGTTGTGTTTAAACAAGATTAATAAATGGTGTCTTGAAAACGGCTTTAAATTTTCTAAATCGAAAACTAACTGCATACATTTCTGTCGTAAATACAAACCACATAAAGACCCTGAACTGTCTCTAGATGGGACGCCCATTAAAGTTGTGAAGGAAGCCAAATTCTTGGGTCTAATCTTTGATTCACATTTAACGTTTTTACCACATATTAAATCACTTAAAACTAAATGCCCGAAAGCTCTTGACTTGTTGAAAGTGGTTTCAAATTCAAAATGGGGAGGGGATCAAACTACTCTTCTCCACCTGTATCGATCACTCGTTCGTTCTAAACTTGATTATGGCTCAATCGTCTATGGTGGAGCCTGCAAAAGCAATCTTAAACTTCTTGATCCTGTCCATCACCAAGGTCTAAGACTTCGTCTTGGGTCCTTCAGAACTTCACCTATTGACAGGCTTTACGTTGAGGCCGATGAAGCATCTCTTGCACAACGCCGTATCAAATTATCTTTACAATATATCACAAAACTATACTCTAACGAATCTAACCCTGCATATAACTGTGTCTTCAATCCTCTTTATGAAGATTTGTGTAGCAAAAAGTCTTCTCTTGTTCCACCTCTTGGGCTCAGAATAAAGCCGTTTATTGCTGCTGCTGGCATTGAGCTGAACAATATAGCTCCTTTCCGTCTTCTTTCCTCTCCCCCTTGGCAGTTGGTCAGGCCACAGGTTGACCTAACATTAACTACATTTAAAAAATCAGAAACCAATGAATTACAGTATAAACAAGAATATAATCAATTGAAACATACATATAACAATTACAAATTCCTATTTACAGATGGGTCCAAGGACGGTGGTGCAGTTGCTTGTGCTACTGTCATAGGATCCAGAACAATATCTTCTAGATTACCAGATAATAGTTCTTTTTTTACAGCAGAAGCTAACGCCATATTAACAGCTCTTAAATATATCCAAGGACACCCGAAACGTAAACAGTATATAATATATTCCGACTCTCTTTCTTGCCTTCAAGCTATTAAAAATATTTCCTGTAAACATCCACTTTTAATAGAAATTATGGAACTGTATAATACTCTTGCTACTGGCCAATACGACATCGTCTTTTGTTGGTTACCCAGTCACGTAGGTATTTCTGGGAATGTGATGGCCGATCTTGCTGCCAAGGCAGCACTCACCAAATTTGTGACACCACTTCTTCCTCCATATTCAGATTACAAAGCTTGCATTAGAACGTATATCCGTGATCTGATGCAGAAGAGGTGGGACACTCAAGTATGTATAAATAAATTACATGAAATATAACCTTATATCGGTTATACTTACTTGGGTTGTCAGTCCAGATTTGAGGAGGTCATTATGCGACGATGTCGCATTGGCCATACGAGATATACTCACGAGTATCTATTAAAAGGTGAAGATCCTCCGTTTTGTATCCCTTGTGATGAAAGAATCACAGTCAAGCATGTCCTGCTTGACTGTGTTGAATATTCCATCACAAGGGATAAATATTTTAATTCACGAACTTTGAAGGATCTTTTTAATTCTGTTAGCTCTCATTTAATTATTACATTTTTAAAAGAATTAGATTTGCTAAATGAATTGTAAAAAGAAAAATATTTTATGCTTGGAAGTTTGAATTAGTAACTTAGAGTGTTAGTGGCTGTATCCTCGAGGGGGGTTAAAGCACTGTAGAATTAATTATTGTCCTCCTGAGAGGGTACGTAGGTCCCAAAACATTTGAAGTCAAATTTGATCTTCCATTTTGTCTTAGCCCTAGAATATGTGTCATTTTAATTTGTGGCTAATCTTGCATACAATCACCAGCAGCTGAGGGGATGATGTAAATCCAGCTAGGGACCATGCAGGTAGCAGAAGTACTGTAAGTCCCCATGGCCCCTAGTATGGTGATCTACCTTCAGTTGTTGGTGATCTATATAGCCTGTTTGTATATTGTTTTGTTTGAATAGGAATATTAGTTTTCACTTTTCACGCTAGTTTTATTTCTTATTGTGATATTCTAGTTGTTTTACTGTCCTTCGTTAACAGGTTTTTATGATATACATAGATTCCTTTTTAAGAATGCTCTCGTCACGATATGTCTGCAATACTGCCGATGTGACGTTAAATGTTAACTCACTCACTCACTCACTATTACATTCAAGTGATAAACACCCTGAACGCAAGCGTTTCACATCTTTAATGTCTCCTGCTATTCCATGGATACCCTTAGATATCGCAAATGGATTCAACTTTAAAGGAGTATTATCAAGAGTCTCAAGGATTAGAAAACGAGGCCAGTAATCAATAGATTTGGAGGGTCGCTGTTCATCGTCATCATTATTGAGTTGGCGTTTCGTTTTTGTGTTTGGGGTTTGGTATTCCATGGTTCATTAGTATGAATTCGTCATCCGAGCTCCCCACCCCAGACGGAGTATCACAAGGACAATGCTAAGAGCAGGCGGGTTTCCAGCCTGCAGCACCAAGGATACCCAGATGATATACTCAAGCAGAATAATCAACAAGTGATTACTCCGCCAGATTGACCCATGAGCCACTGCCTTCTGGACATTGAACTCAAGGCAAGATACGAAATTGGAGTTATACAATCACAAAATAGATATATCATCACGAAGTTATGACAGCTGACAAAAGACAAAATAATTTCTAAACATTTATGCAGCAAAATTTACATGTGCAGTGCATGCATGACCAGCCGATTGATTGAATCGGGCCCATTCAACCACCAGTCGAGGTGAAGTCAGGACCAAAGTGGTGTGTTGAGCAATAGGAACAATGGTCCTGCTCCCATGCCCTCAACGACCAGGATCCCCTCCTCCACCGACACAGGGCCGCAACCCACGGCAAACGGGTTGGTGGACCAAATATCCCCCGGGTCCACTACGGGGGTGAATGGCTCTTAGCGTTACCCAGCACCCACTACGAGGAGGTGGCCGTTCACGGGTGCCATTTTAAAGGAGAAGAAACCGCAAACGCAATACTAACTGCTCTTAAATATATGCAAAGACATCCCAAACATAAACTATATATAATCTTTTCTGACGCCCTTTCTTGTGTTCAGGCTATTAAAAACTTAACATGTAAACGTCCACTTTAAACAAAAAAATATTGAATTGTATAATGATCTTGCTACTGGCCTAGACGGCCTTTTCTTGGTTACCCAGCCACGTAGGCATTTTTCTGGGAAAACAATTTTGCTGCCAAGGCAACACTGAACAATTCTGTGACATCACTTCGTATTCCATACACTGATTATACAGCCAACTTTTAGATCTTATATTCGAGATCTGATGCAAAAGAAGTGGGACACCCAAGTAGGTATCAATAAATTACATGCAATAAAACACTATATTGGATACACCTACTTGGGCTGTCAGTCCAGACTTGAGGACGTAATCATGCGACAATGTCGAATTGGCCATACAGCGTATACGCATGAATACCTGTTGAAAGGTGAGGATCCTCCGCTTTGTATTCCTTGTGATGAGGAAATCACGGTCACGTTTGTGTTGCTTGACTTTGCTGAATATTCCATCACCGGGAATAAGTGTTTTATATCACAAACCATGAATGGTCGTTTTATTAATGTAAGTTCTCAAGTAATCATTGCATTTTTATGAGTATTAGATTTATTGTCTGATTTGTAAATAGATAAATGTTTTATGATTGGAAGTTTAAACTAATAATTCAGATTGTTAGTGGCGATACCCTCAAGTGAGGTCGACGTGCCGTAAAATTATTACCCTCCGTAGAGGGTACGTATGTCCCCAAGACCCGTGAACGTCCGGCGTAGAATAGGCCTTCAGCAACCCATCCAGTCTATGATCTTGCCTGGTCACATCATTCTTTGAGCTACATATGCCATCCTTACTGCGTAACATTTAGCATTGAGTACATTTTCACTGGCATAACACGATCTCCTTAGGCGTAAACATATCGCCTGACTGGATGCAGTTTTAACGTTAGTTTTCGATCACCTTGTGAAACTGTTCCCTTCAAACTACCAAACGTAGCGTGGGTGATTAATTCTCTAACCATGTAAGTGTTAAATCTGGCCACTATTCGTCTTGGCCTGTTTTGTATCCTTGCTCATTACATGGACATCCAAGCCTATGAACCTTCCAGATCAACGTAGCCGTTCTCCCACAGATCTTGATTGTACCTGAGGAACCTGCTGATGCAGATCTTTAATATTCAAAACAAACTCGCATAGTATCTCTTGAATTCGATTTTATGTATGGAATAAAATGTCTTACTCTGATTGTTGTTCCTCACGTCAATATCTTCAGTCATCTTCTCCTGGCTGTCCTCCTCAATGTTGCCTGTCGCTCCCTTAAGTTCAAGTATATACCCGTTTAGGCTGTCGACACAAGGTTATCGAATCGATCGAATCCAGTTTCGAAACTTCATTGCCCATATTATGAAACGATGAAACAGATCAGATAACCACTGTGTCCTCCACCGAGCTCACCGGAAGGTCGGAGGCATTATAGGGCGTAAAATGAACAGACCCGTATCCTTTGAATTCACGATTCCATTAATGTGATTCGTTGCCATTTCTTGTATGTGTTGAGTTTTATCTGGCTTTTTTCCAGTGTTGGTAGGGCTGCCATCATTTCATTTGTTTCTGTCGTGCGCTTTTTGTATCCTTTCTTTGTCATCCCAAAGCCAGCTTTGGGTTAGGTTGTTGGTTCTCACTAACATAGCTCTCGCTTTGAAGAGCCCAGCAGTATTGAATTACAAAGCAATATGTGGCCTTTTAAGTCTGCTTCTACTAAATTTCGGGCGTTCGAAAATATTATAATCCTGACTAAACACACACGGAGTTTGTAACCAGTCTCTGTTGTGTAAAGTGTAACACAGATCATGATAATATCATCGACCATGCAAATGGTCTCACTTAGCCGACATACAGTCAAGAGGGCATTCGAAGCAAACCTTTAGTGATCAGGAGCTAAGCTTATTGTATTTAGCGTACAAAGCTTGGTTGTTGATTTACTCGCGGATGTTTGAACCGAATGTTGCTTTTCGAAAATACACATTATATTTTTTTTCCATTCTACACCGCCGCCATTGCTAGAATATTTTTCAGTGCGGCGTAAATCTAAACTCACTCACTCCATGTTTCATGGCCAGCAAAATAGGGACGTGTTTATCGGTGTAACCATTGTGACAGGACTGGCATGGAGTAGTCAACATCACCGACAAAACCCTGACAATCAAGCATGCCGGTGTGTGTTTCTTGTTGCATTGAAATTATGTAGCCCAGGTTCCACGAACGACAACGTTACACGGGACACAAATAACAGAAATTAAGCTAGGGCTTATTTACAATTACAGTCCTTCAAATCTGAATCTAATATTTCAATCCATTCTCGTCTTCTATTTCTATTCTTCCTAAAAGGTAACAGAACCTGCCTTCAGTAAAAAAAGTTCTTCGTTGTAATTATTCAATATGACATGAGGTCACCGACAATGGTTGCGAAAGAAGTAGCAAAGTGGTGGTAGCTTCAAATCATATATTTGTGATTCGACACAAATGCATGGTAAACACATGGTATTGGAGAATTAACAGTTACGAGAGTAAAATGAGACGTCTACCGCGACCGACTGAGTGGCCATGTGTTTGAAATGAGTAAAATAAATGTCTGCATTAACGTTTGTGAAATAATGCCATAAACATGATTTCCTATCTTCACCATTAATTGTTTTTCGTTATAATTAAATTCAACTATATTGTCTGGTAGATACGTAGAGAACGTTTGTCGGAGCCAAATATGGAACACTATTGACATGGAGCAGAAATATCTTTCACTTGAATGTGTTAAAGCATAGCTTCAAACCCACAAAAACAATGTAATCACTACTGAGACCATTCATCTCAAGCCCTGCAGCGCATCGATATTTGTGGCAAATACGTTGTTCGAAAATAACGCCAACTCAATAACGTGATATTTTGGGACGACGTAATTTACGAGCAGCAAGCCATGAAGAAGATCAAAGTAACTGTTACAGTTAGTCAATGTTGTAGCGTTCATGCTTGCTTGATAAAGTGTCTGGTAATTCCACACAAACTGATATGCGTCTACAAGAGTAACTGATTTGTGAATCCAGTCACTTTCTTCTTCTGTTTCACTGCGATTTAAAACGAATGACGCAGAGAGGAGTGTAAATAGATCTGTGAACTGGCGTTTAGTTTGCCGTCATGTTCACAAAGTGCCAGTAATGCTCCGACTGTTGTAAAGAACAGTAAAGATATGAGATAACTGCGGTTGCCGTGTAAAACGGGCTCTCTGTGTATTCTCTGTGGTGGATCATCGGGAATTGGATTTGAAACCTCATAAACCTTTTTCTCGAAGGTAAATGCATTATATAAATCCTTTTTAACCACAACTAGATATTCATAACATTCTTAATAACTGTTTACCAGTAACGCTGCCTGACATCGAATTCCAGAAACCATTTCGCAAAAACAGGGACACTCCAACTGGTTTTGCGCATTAGAACTGAAGTGAAAACACAAACGCAAGTACTTGGTGTAATGATATCGGCAGAAATATCGGCTCTAAATAACCACTTGGCTGCACTATCGTTCCTCACATAGATAAAGATGACTTGGTGTTCTGGGATACGGCCAGACAGATCATATCTGGTAATGATGCCAGAATCGATCAAAGACAGACATCTCGTTAGTTGTTCTGTCTTTGGAATTGTTTGTAACATGTCATTGGTGTCATCAACAGTGTGGTTGTGGTTCTGTTATCAGGAAATGTTTTAACACAGTTTTCTGTGGCAACGCCAACGATATGTCATTGCCACTCGAAAATATCCAAGATGAGAAAACCGGCCTCGCTTATAGATATTCTAAAATCGAAATTCAGTTAAAAGAAGGTATACGTAACATGTACATTATTTTGAAACAAACTGTCCCTTCGCATGACAACACACTTCACTTCATACACGTCATGTATCAAACTGACAGTGATGCACATATGAAATTAAAACCAGGCCTTTGAAAGAAGATTCGATTCTGTATAAATCACAGGTAATATAAAAGCTAGATATATAAACTCCATATGGTATTCTTAAAAATATTCATTTTTTGCCTATCCAACTATATCATAAGAAAACAGCCAAAGCCGGGTGTGCATTACGTTTTGTGTTTGCAAGAGAAGTTTTATCAAGAAGAATTGTATTATACAAGCAACATTGCTTATCCGAATCGTTACATATGGAATGGTTTAGCGTAATGTGGGGTTTATAATTGGAATTATCCTCCTGTGAAATTCCTTTTCGAACTCATCATGCCGGTGAGTTAACGATTTCATGAACAACATGCATTACATGAACAACATGCATTACATGAACAACATGCATTACATGAACAACATGCATTACTAAAGGCTAATAACCTTTATATCTCTGTTGGTTTCAGTCCAATAGCACTGTTATGTTCTTCCACAGGGATTTTGCAAATATTACTTTTGGGATTATAACGGTCTTTCTAATCGAAATGCTCTGAAAGAAAAATAAATAGAAAACATCCATAGATGACGGACTGTAAGATGCATTTTATACTGAATGGGAAGACAATAGCTAGTCGATTGATCCCAAGCATCGTGCATACATTCCCTTCAGAAGATCGATAGCTTAGAGGACAATTTTGAAATGATGTAATCCTTGAACACGAAGTACAGGGGTGATGAGCCTGGATCTCTCTCTCTCTCTCTCTCTCTCTCTCTCTCTCTCTCTCTCTCTCTCTCTCTGTGTGTGTGTGTGTGTGTGTGACGGAGGTGATGTTGTTAGGGTTTGTGAGGTCTGTGTTTTATGTGGTAAAGTAGTTGCCAATTTGATAGAGTTTCATTGTTTTTATGATTTAGGTTCGTGTGTCTTGTGTTGAGCATCAATACACATTTGTCTAGTGCTTTCATTTTATGCGTGTTCATGCTTTCATTTCACCATTTTATTTCATCTTTTGTCTGCTGGTGATATTTCTTAGAACATTTTCTAATACAAAAGGCATATCTTACTGGAAACTTCTTTTCCTCGTACTGTAAGTTCCCATGGTCCCTAGTATGGTGATCTACCTTCAGTTGTTCTGTTCTATATCCTGTTTGTATATCGCGTTGTCCCTTATAGCTAAAATGTTTTAGATTTAATTACTGGTTTTACATGTATCTCTGTGATATTCTAGTTATTTTACTGGTCTTCGTTGAGAGGATTGTATAAGCTATCTTTTATTATTGTTATTCTATATATTGTTTCAGTCACGATATGGCTGAAATATTGCAAGAGTCACTATAAATTCAACTCACTCACTCGCTATGTCAATGAAGATTTGGATAATCAACTTACAGTGCTTTATTAAACGTTCTCGTCACGACATGGCTGCAATGTTGCCGATGTGACGTTAAATACTAACCCACTCACTACTGTGTTTTGCAACAAATGTGGTAAAAGATGATATTGTCGTAATAGCGATGACATGAATGTTCATATATTCGATGCAAAGGCGTGACTTATCACGTAATATACGAGTAGGTGACATTATCAACTTCTGATTATGGAAGATAACTAGTTACAATTCAGAAAGTTTTAAATTAGTAAATTAATCTGTTCGAGCTTTGATGTATACTTTTTTGCATTGTTTTATGTTTCATTTTAAGAAACATGGCATTGTAGGAATGCCGATAAAGTAAATAAGTAAATTCAAACTATTCTATTGTATGTCCTTGAAACTTCGTATATTGTTTAGCATTTATTAGGAAGCTGAAGAAAAAATAATCTTCAGTAACCCCTAAACCATTACATCTAGTTCAGTCGATGTACATAATAAGTATTTTAGTATCCATTCCTATTGAAGAGTACCAGACGCTCACCTCTGTGAAACACCATAATCCCCCTTTTTGCTGACATTTGTCCATCGAAGTGTAGGCCTACGATACTGGTCAGAAATTGCTATCAAAACACTATAAATATTTCTTCTGATTGACACACAAGGTAGCATCTCTCGTCCAAAAGCTAATATGTGCTCAGTATAACTACGTTGGTTGAATGAATATGTACAATGTGATTTTGAAAAGTAAAACACGCATATGCGTCTCTCGATGAATAAGCTGTGCTTTCTGTTGACGAATGTATGTGGCTCTTGCTGTGACGAACTGCTAATTACTTGTCCCATAAATACGTCCCTCGCTCTGTGAGGAGGTGGTTCATTTGTCCCATATATGAGTCTCTCGGCCTTAATGAGTTAAATTTGAACCCAAGCCTTTCCTGTCACTTGGAATTTGGATAAAGACACACATTGCAGATGCTAATATCAGCCTGGATATGATATCTCCACGAAAAAACCAGTGTCACAGAGTATACAGTGAGTGAGTGAGTGAGTTAATATTTAACGTCACATCGGCAATATTGCAGCCATATCGTGACGAGAACATACGTGACAAAAAATAATATATATATGCATATTATGAAGACCCTGTCTACGAAGGACAGTAAAACCAGTAGACTATCACAGTTAGTATTAAAACTAGCGTGGAAACTTAAAAAATGATAGTTTCACTAGTTGGACAGTACAATAAAAAAACAGGCCATAGATCGCCAACAACAGATGGTAGATCACCATACCAGGGACCATGAGGACTTTCAGTACCTCTGCTACCTGCATGGTCCCTGGCTGGATTTACACCATCCCCTCAGCTGTTGGCGACTGTATGCAAGATTAGCCACAAGTTAAAATGACACATATTCTACGATTTAAAAAGTGGAAGATTAAATCTGACTTAAACCGTTTAGGGACTTACGTACCCTCTCAGGAGGACAATAATTTTACGATACTTCAACCCCCTTCGAGGATAGAGCCACTAACAATCTTAGCTGCTAATTCAACTTCCAATCATAAAATATTAATCTGTTTACAAGTCATGTAACAGGTCTAATTCTTTTTAAAACGCAATGATTAAATGAACACTAACATTGCTCTTCTTGATTTAAAATAGTTATCCTCACAGGGTATACAAACGATTACAAACTGAAAGTGACTCTCGTCGTTCAGAGAGAGAATACAAACCAGTCTCATGACAATGTCATATGGTCACAAATATTGTCAACAGAGGAGTATAGTTCTTGATGTTGCTTCGGTGCGTTTGGTTAAACCAAATGTGCCAAATATTTCAGACTTCAGGAAATACCAACATCCTTTTCCTGTGCATACAGAGTTTCATTCAAGTATTCAAACATGCTGGACAGGCAGATCGCAATGTATATTCCACCTCTCACATAGATTTATTGTTTTATTACAAATCTGGCACTAGCTGTGGTTGTTGAGTAACGCTAGGAGCTCACCAAGCCCCCGTTGTGGACCCGGGAAAATATTTGGTCCACCAACCTGTTTTGCCGTGTGTTGCGCCCCTGTGTGGGTGGAGGACGGGATCCTGGTGGTTGAGGACTCTGAAACAAGGACACAGCACTTCAATCCTTATTCTACCTAGACGGGTGGCTGAATGGGCCCAGTTCAACCAATCAGCTGGTCACGCCAAGTCCATAGTATTACTATATGTTATGTTGCACAAAACATGTGTCTTTTTAGGTCTTGCCGATATTTAGACCTCCTGAATTTCAAATATACACTCTCAGGTTTTGCCTTGAGTCGTATGCCCAGACGGGCATGAGCCAATCTGGTGGAATAATTACACTTTTGATTTTTCTGCTGGAGTATATAATTCGTATATCCTTGGTGCTGCACGTCAGAGACGCGTTTGTTTTTAGCATTGCTCTTGTAATACTGCTTTGTGTGGGGGGAGCTGATGAAATCTAAACATTATGAAATTAAACACGGCTTATGAAATCCAAAAATAGAAAACCAAACGTCCTTTTGATACTGTTCCTATTGATGATGAGCTCTGGCCGTCCACGTCGCTTGAACTTTGGCCAAGTTTTTTAGTGACTGAAAGTGTTGACAAGACATCATTAAAGTCGAATACTTTCGTAATATCTAAGGGTATACGGGGTACCGCTGGAGAAGTTAAGAATATTAGAAACTTACCTTCCGGTGCGCTCGTGGTTATGAGCTAAACGACAGCAGTCAGCAAACCTGTTGAGCACAGAATCGTTCGTCGGTGTTCCAGTTACTGTCTCTGCTCGTAAGACCTTAAATAGCAAACAAAGGCAGAGACCACGATCGACTGTTTTCTGACATTGACATCGTGTACGAAATGAAAGATCATGGTGTGCTGTACGTAAAACGCATTTCAACCAATAAACCTTTGAAACATTGAACTGTTCCAACCCACACTTATCTGCTCCCTGAAGGCTGGTTATAGCAACATTAAGGTTGACATATACATTACTATTCCGCTCAGATGTTTTAAATGCCAGAAGTATGGTCGTGGTGTAAATACTTGCACATTGCCCGTTGCCTGTGCTCACTGCAGTGGGACGACTCACACTAGTGAAGATTGTACACGTAGCATTAAAAAATGCACCAACTGTTCAGGAAACCATTCATCTTTTTTTTCTAAAGAGTGTCTGATTTGGAAAAAACACATGATAATCAACAAGATCAAATTTACCCAAAACATCAGTTTTTCTGATGCCACAAATCTTGTCAAGAAATTTGCACTTCCAGACAGTTATCCGTCTATAACCAACTGAATCAAGCTCTCAAATATCTACATCATCAACCAATTTAGACTTGGGTCAGATGTGAGTGTCCCCAGCTTTTATATATTACTACATCGTCTCAAACCAAAAATCACTTCCTAATATGTCCCCAAATCAGTCAGAGTCATCTTCTGCTCTTCGGCCATCCTCTTCGTTGCGTCTGCAGTCTCAATCGTCATCTGATACCCAGGCAATTGTTACAAACTAAACTAAAGCATGAGGCCACAAAACAAAAAAGGAAAGAAAGTGGAAGAGCCTCAAAAGGATCGGAAAATAGAATTCAGCTACTCAACAACTATGGACCTCTGGAGGACATAGACGTGTCTCAAAATGTTCATTCTAGGGCACATATCCTGTTGTCCTCCAAAAACGTGCAAGGTAGATCCCCCAAAACTCCCCCGAAAGAGTGTTTCTTCCTATGATATCATACGATCGAACTGCAAAGGGCTAAAGAATAATTTCCAAGGATTTGCAGCTATTAATCCAGGACTTTCTACAATCAGCAATATGTCTGCTATTTAAAGCCCACGAATACTTTTGACCTACGCCATTTCAATATCTACCATTCAGTTTCATCCCCGGGCAAGAGGGCCACAGGAGGATCTTCAATAAGATAGCAACCTTATAAGCTAGAATATTATTCAGAGTCTTGGTATATTTTAATACTGGTCTGTAGGCTGTTGCCGCGCGAATTACTTTACACGTTGCACGTACTCACACCGTGCGCTTTGCATATCTGGCACCCGTGAACAGCCACCTCCTCTTGGTCGGTGCTGGGTAACGCCAACAGCCCTTCACCCCCGTCTTGGACCCCGGGGGATATTTGGTCCACCAACCCGTTTGCCGTGGGTCGCGGCCCTGTGTCGGTGGTGGAGGACGAGATCCTGGTGGTTGAGGGCATGAGAGCAGGACCAGTGTTCCTATTGCTCAACACGCTACTTCGACCCTGACTTCACCTCGACGGGAGGTTGAATGGGCCCGGTTCAACCAATCGGCTGGTCACGCCAGGCCCTGAGCATTACTATATGTAATGTTGCACAAAATTTTGGGAATTGTATTATGTATATTATTAGGTCTTGGCCGATGTTCGGATCTCCTGAATTTCAGTTTTACTAATTTATCTTTTTGCTTAGAGTCGTATGCCCAGAAGGCGGTGGCTCCATCGCCATCCTATGGTGCAAAATTTAAATAAATTTAGGATCTTAAATGCTAAAGCACGGCGTACTGTTAAAGAGAACGAACGCCAATCTTGGCAAAGTTATGTATCACCCATGTCCAAGGTATGGAACATGATCCAGGAAATTAAAGGTAAAGGTACTAGTTAAATCTACTGTCCATCATCTTAAACATGGAGATCAGTTACTTATGGATACATGTACCCTGCTATATCATCTGAGACTGGGGAATCACTTCCTAGTACATCAAAGTCTTCTTCTGATCACAAATCATCATCATCTCAGTCACACTCAAAGTCTCAATCGACAGGTCAACAAATTATGAAAAGTAAGCCAAAGCCAAAGCCTGATACTTCAAACCAACAAAGTGGCAGAGCTCCTACAGGGTCACAGAACAAAATTCAACTGTTTAATAAATATGGGTCTCTTGAAAACATGGACGTTTCTGAAAACGTCCATTCTAGGGCACATAGCTGGTCGCCCTCCAAAAGAGTGCGGGGTAGATCCCCAATAAATCCCCCCCAAAAGATAGTTTATTCCAATAATATTGTACAGTGGAACTGCAGAGGATTGAGGACCAATTTACATGAATTACAGCTAAACTCATGGGCAAAAGAAACTTATCACTTTAAAATTTCCATTTACGCTTCTAAACAAAACTGAACTAGGTAAAACATACTGAGAAAACATTCGCTAAAACACATTTTTAAGCTGAGTAGCAAGCAAAAAACCCGAGATATTGTGATTTTCGTGAAAGCACGAAAAACAGTGAAAAAGGTTTTTTGAGTGTAACCAAAAGTTCTCGTGCACATTGGTTGCATAAATACAGCTGTTCGACAGTGCAATCATGCATTATCAAAAAGCATATCAAAGTTATGCCACGACTGTCATCGGAGCAACGCAATAGGGCCATCGGTATGGCCCATATGGGGGCGTCACAACGTCAGATTGCCAGAACATTCCACTGCAGCCAGGCAACAATCAGCAACCTCCTGAGACGTTTTCAGCAGACAGGTCAGACCACTGACCGTCCAAGATCAGGTAGACCAAGGGTTACGACGCCCGCCGAAGACCGCCATATCCGTACGATACACCTACGGAACAGATTCGTCACAGCGACGTCAACGGCGACCACAGCCTTGGGACACCGCATCAGCAGACGAACCGTACTAAGACGTCTCCGTGCTGCTGGTATCAGAGCTCGCCGTCCATTCCGTGGAATGCCCTTGACCCGCCAACATTGTCAACGTCGGCTGCAGTGGGCACGAACAGTACGTCGGTGGCAGCGACGTGACTGGCAGAGAGTGCTCTTCACTGGTGAAAGTCGTTTCAACTTGTACAGAAATGATGGCCGAGCCCGTGTATACCGACGTAGAGGTGAGCGATTGGCGAGGAACTGCATTCAAGAGGTGCACCCATTTGGAGGAGGTGGTATCATGGTGTGGGGTGGGATTTGTGCTGATCAGAGGACACAGCTTGTCATCCTGCATGGAAATCTGACAGCCCAAAGGTATAGGGACGAAGTCTTGAGGCCAGTTGTTTTGCCCTTTGTGCGTCAACAGCCAAGAGGTGTTCTTTTGCAACAGGACAATGCACGTCCGCATACTGCCAGAATCGTTGAAGATTACCTCAACAACGCCAACATCAACGTTTTGCCCTGGCCAGCACGTTCCCCAGACATGAATCCCATTGAACACCTCTGGGATCATCTCGACAGACAGCTAAGACAACGACAGCAACCACCAGCAAATCGCCAACAATTGGAGCAAGTTCTCTTGGAACTGTGGCAGAGGATTCCTCCTGACGTCATCAGGCGTTTGACGACATCAATGCGGAGACGTGTACTAGCGTGCATTGATTCAAGGGGTGGACACACTAGGTACTGAGTGCTCAGACACTTCCAAGATTCAGTTTTCCACACACTCTGTGAATGCAATCCTCTGTGTAAACTTTCACGTCCACCCCATGTGTCATCTACCTCACTTCCTGCATGCATGAACATTGACAGGGCATCAACAAATACAGTTTTTGCTGTGTAAATGGCTTATCTTTCTTATATAAACATTCTTTCTGACATTTTTTTGTTTTTGTCGTTTTTAACACAAATAATGTCGGGTGATAAGTTTCTTTTGCCCATGAGTTTATTAGTCCAGGATTTTACACCTTCAGCGATATGTCTCCAAGAGACATATTTAAAACAAACAGATACATTTGAACTTCGTACGCGTCATTTTAATGCATATCATTGTTTTTCACCTCCGGGTGATAGAGTCACTGGCAGGTCATCCGTTCTAGTCAGACAAAACGTTATTCAAAGCCCTGTTTCACTAAATACTAATATGCAGGCTGTTGCTGTGAGAATTACTTTACATGTAGCGTTTACGCTATGCTCACTCTATATTTTGCCGTCTTCGACATTTGCCAAAACTGATCTTCAAGCCCTGTATGACCAACTCCCGAAGCCCTGTATTATAATAAGAGATTTAAATGGGCATAACCCACTCTGGGGTAGTGTAACTACAACCACTAAAGGGAAATTGTTGGAGGACTTTTGCTCTGACAATGATTTATGTATGTATAATGATGGTTCCAGTACATATTTACACCCTGGTACAGGGACTTATTCTGCTCTTGACTTGTCATTGACAAATTCAGAACTACTAAATGAATTTGAATGGTCAGTCCACGATGACCTGTGGAAGTGACCATTTTCCTGCTGTATTAAAAGCTGTAACCCCATCCGATGTTCCTCCATCATCAAGACGAAATTTTAAAAAGGCTAACTGGGCTTTATATGAAACACTGTGTGCTGACAAACTTAAACCTGAACGTTTTATTGACGTTCCCGATGCTATTAACTGCTTTTCTGATGAACTGAATTCCATAGCTGATGAGTGTATACCAAAGTCCTCTGCAGTTCCACACATAAGAAAACCATGGTTCAACGATGAGTGCAAACAAGCTTGGAAGGCCAGGAAAAAAGCAGAACATTATTTCCGTCGCCATCCTATGGTGCATAATTTAAATAAATTTAAGATTTTAAATGCTAAATCACGGCGTACTTTTAAACAGAACAAACGCCAATCTTGGCAAAATTATGTGTCTAAAATAAATTCTCGGGCACCCATGTCCAAGGTATGGAACATGGTCCAAAAAATTAAAGGCAAAGGTACTAAATCTACAGTCCATCATCTTAAACATGGAGATCAGTTACTTACTGATAAATCAGATATAGCAAATAAACTGGGCGAAACCCTCGCTAAACACTCTTCCTCTTCAAATTATTTACCTAAATTAAAGCAGTATCAAAAACAACAAGAAAAGAAAACTATTAATTTCAACTCAGATAATGGGGAAGATTATAATGAAACTTTTTCTATTCATGAGCTCCATACTGCTCTTGATCAAGCTCATGATACTGCTACAGGAGCTGATAACATACATAATCAACTCCTGATGCATTTACCAGAATCCTGCCTAGAAAGTCTTCTAAATATTTTTGATGACATTTGGACATCGGGTAACTTTCCTCCCTCATGGCGTCACGCCATAGTAGTACCCATACCTAAACCTGGACTTGATCATACGGATCCGTCCAATTATCGACCTATTTCACTAACTAGCTGTGTTTGCAAGACCATGGAACGCATGATAAATAATAGACTTGTTTGGTACTTGGAAACCAATAACCTTATCACAGATATACAATGTGGTTTCCGTAAAAACAGAAGTACAGTCGATCACTTAGTGCGTTTGGAATCATTTATGAAAAATGCCCTGATAAATAAACAACTTGCTGTGTCTAACTTCTTTGATCTGAAGAAAGCATATCACAGAACCTGGAAATATGGCCTTTTAGGAGATTTACATGACTTTGGTTTGCGAGGTCGTTTGCCTGGATTCATATACAAATTTTTAAATAACAGACATTTTTAATTCCGCGTAGGTTCTACCCTGTCTGATCAGGGTGTTCCACAAGGCAGTATTTTATCCGTCACACTTTTTAGCATCAAGATCAGCAGTTTATCAAAAATCTTAAACGATTCAATTGATGGATCGTTGTTTTGTATATGATTTTAATATTTCTTGATGTGGGACAAATATGCATACTATTAAACGACAACTGCAGCTGTGTTTAAACAAAAGATATAAATGGTGTCTTGCAAACGGCTTTAAGTTTTCTAAATCCAAGACTAATTGTATACATTTTTTGTAGAAAATATAAGCCACATAAGGACCCAGAACCATCTCTAGATTGTACTCCCATCAGACTTGTTAAGGATGCCTAATCTTTGACTGCCACTTAACATTTCTGCCTGATATTAAGCACACCTAAATGCCTTGACTTGTTGAAAGTTGTTTCAAATTCAAAGAGGGGAAGGGATCAAGCGACCCTCTCACACCTATATCGATCACTGGTCCGTTCAAAGCTTGATTATGGCTCCATCGTATATGGTGGAGCCTGCAAAAGCAACCTTAAACTTCTTGATTCTGTCTCGGGTCTTTCAGAACTTCACCTATGAACAGTCTCTACGTTGAAGCCGATGAACCATCTCATGAGCACCACTGTATAAAGTTAGCTTTACAGTACATTACTAAGTTACACCCTAATGAATCTAACCCTGCCTATAACTGTTTTTTTTTCAATCCCCTTTATGAGTATTTATACAAGAAGAAATCTTTGTTTGTCCCGCCTCAAGTACATAGAATTAGACCCTTTCTTTCTTCGACCGGCATTATGCTGGAAAACATAGCTCCATCTCGTCTTCTTTCCTCTCCTACTTGGCACTTGGTCAGCCCCAGGTGGACCCAACATTGACCACATGTAAAAAGTCAGAAACTAATGAACTACAATACAAACACAATATAATCAATTAAAACATAAATATAGCAATTATATATCCTTATTTACGAATGGGTCCAAGGACGGTGGCGCAGTGGCCTGTGCCACTGTCACTGGATCCAGAACAATATCTTCTAGATTACCAAACAACAGTTCTATTTTTAAAGCAGAAGCTAATGCCATATTAACAGCTCTTAAATATATTCAAAGACACCCTAAACATGAACAGTATCTAATCTAAGCTAGTCTTTCATGCCTTCAGGCTATTAAAATATTTCTTGTAAACATCCACTTTTAATTGAAATTATTGAATTGTATAATAATCTTGCTACTGGCCAATACGACAGCCACGTAGGCATTTCTGGTAACACAATGGCCGATCATGCTGCCAAGGCAGCACTCAACAAATTTGTGACACCACGTTTTATTGCATACACTGAATACAAACACAGCATTAGAACTTACATCGTGATCTGATGTAGACATGGGACACCTAAGTAGGTATAAATACATTACATGAAATAAAACCGTATATTGGTTACACCTACTTGTGCTGTCAGTCCAGATTTGAAGAGATTAATTTACGACGATGTCGTATTGGCCATACACGATATACTCATGCATACCTCTTGAAAGGTGGGGATCCCTTGTGATGAAAGAATCACAGTCAAGGATCTCCTGCTTGACTGTGTTGAGTATTCCATCACAAGGGATCAGTATTTTAATTCACGAAGTAGGAAGGATATTTTTGATAACACAAGTTTTCATTTAATCATTGCATTTTAAAAAGAATTAGATTTATTAACTGAATTATAAAGAGATAAATATTTTATTATTGGAAGTTTAAATTCATAACTGTGCTTGTTAGTGGCTGTATCCTCGAAGGGGGTTGAAGTACTATAAAACTATTGTCCTCCTGAGAGGGTACGTAAGTCCACAAACATTCAAAGTAAATTCTAAATTTCCAGGTTTTTAATCATAGAATAAGTGTCTTTTCATTTTATGGCTAGATTTCCCACATTGCTGATGGCTGAGGGGATGATGTAAATCCAAATAGGGTCCATGCAGGTAGCAAAAGTACTGCAAGTCCCATGGTCCCTTGTATGGTGATCTACCTTCAGTTGTTAGCAATCTATAGCTAATTTTTATATTGTATTGTCCTCTATAGATAAATTGTTTTAGGTATAGTTACTAGTTTTACATTCTTGTCTGTGATGTTCTGTCCTTTGTTGACATGTTTTTGTAATACACATGCATTCGATTTCAGTGTTGTTTCCCCGTCACGATATGGCTGAAATATTGCCGATGTGACGTTAAATATTCACTCACTCACTCACTTTGCATATCTTCTACACTTCAGAAGACAGAACTTGTATTTTGTATAATTAACTCTAAAACCTCATGGGGTTCTTCTCGTTGTGGTTGCTGGGTAACGTTAAGAGTTTGCCAATCCCCGTGTGGACCTGGGTCAGCAAGGTCCATACCACCCCATTGCTGGTCGCAAGGAGCGGCCGAATCGGGCAACCCGTTTGGCGTGGGTTGCGTACCGTGTTGGTGGAGGACGGGATCCTGGTGGTTGTGGGCAATGGGGCCTTTAACCATGTTCCGTTTGCCTAACACACCACTTCGGCCGTTACTTCACCCTAGACGGATGGCTGAATGGGCCTGATTTAACCAATCAGCTGGTCATAACGAGCCCTGAGCGTGGATTCTTTACAACCGCACGGAATTTCTATTTGGAACTGATGAACTTACGGTCATGGCACCCTTATTCATAGAACAAGATTTGACTTGACTTTGATATGTTTATCATGAACTTTGCCTCGAGTCCTATGCGCAGAAAGCGGTGGCTCATGGGCCAGTCTGGTAGAATCACTAATCTCTTAATTTTTCTGCTGGAGTATATCACCTGGGTATCCTTGGTGCTGCAAGCTGGAGATCTGCTTGTTTTTAGCATTGTCCTTGTGATATTCCATGGTGGGCGAGGAGGTCGGGTGATGAAGAAATATGTATTAAACAGGGAATACCAAACATCACCCCCCCAAAGAACCAAAACGTCCACTCGACCATGTGCTCCTACTGATCATTGGCCACGATATAGGTACAATCAGAGACAGGGATCGACTATTGTCTGATATGTCTGATTTAGACATTGCTTCTGATATGAAAGATCAGGGAGTAATATTTGTGAAGTGGTTTACTACCCGAAGAAATATTGAAACCATTCAGACCAATACCTACCTCTTTTCTTTCTCTTCTCGGCCCCGTTACAACAATATATCCGTTGACACCTGTTTCCCAAAGCCTTTGTGTTTAGATGTCTAAAATATGGACACGGCGTTAACAACTGTACACAACCGATAACGTGTGACCACTGCAGTGCAACTACCCATGTTACAGAAGACGGTACTAGTAACATAAAGAAGTGCACAGACTGTACAGGAAATCAATCTTCCTTCTCAAAAGACTGCCCAATTTGGATAAAAAAACAAAACAAATGGAAACTACTAAAATCAAATTTACCCAAAATTTTATTTCTGTAGATGCAAAAAATCGCTGAATCAACAGCACCAAGTGGTTCATTGCGTCATTTGCCAGGACATCTTCGGACACCAACCCAAAGGTTAACACCGTATCTGTACCCACCTTCTCGATACATTGTCAGACCGACTTGACGTGAGTTAAAATCAACAAGTCTCAGTCACTCACACCTGAACAGTCTACTCAGACTGTGAACTCTGGAAATAACGTGGCTATCCTGTCTGACATTCCATGACAGTCTTCTAATTCATCTTCATCCGGGGAACATTCATTATCTCGGTCAACCTAACAAATTCGAACTAAAGTAAATTCTGAAAACAGTGTTCAAAGTATTCATAAACTAAGAACAGAATCATTGAAATAAGTGGCAGGTCTCCAAAGGGTTCAGAAAATCCAATCAAATTATATAATAAATACGGTTCATTTGAGGACATGGAAGTGTCCGAAATCGCCTATCCCAGGGCACATATCTTGTCGAAGAAAGTGAGGGGTAGATCCCCAATCCACCTAAAACATAAGTCAATCTACTACTATCGTACAGTGGAATTGTAGACGTCTTATGACTAATTATAATGAGCTACAGCTATTAGTACAGGATCTAACACAATCGGCATTCTGTCTGCAAGAGACGTATCTAAAACAGACAGATAATTTTACTTTGCGCCAGCTTACAGCCTACCATTGTTTTTCCAATCCCCAAACCTGGCAAGCACCATACAAATCCATCGAATTACAGACCGATATCGCTCACTAGCTGTGTCTGTAAAACCATGGAACGTATGGTGAATAATAGATTAACATGGTATCTTGAAACCATAAACCTTAATTTTCTTTGATCTCAAGAAAGCTTATGACACGACCTGAAAGCAGTTTTTGAAAGAAAGGCAGTTTCAGGTCAAGTCAAGGCAATATAATTGAATTATATAATGATCTTGCTGCTTTCCAATACATCATCTTTTGTTGGTTGTCCAGCCACGTCGGCTAAGAAAAGACGATGTCGTATTGGCCAGTGGTTAGATCATTATACAATTCAATAATGTCTATTGAAAGTGGATGTTTACAATGATATGTTTTTAATAGCCAAAAGACAAGAAAGAGAGTCAGAATGGATATGTATTGTTTATGTTTAGGATGTATTTAGGAGCCGTTAATATGGCGTTAGCTTCAGCAGTGAAAATAGAGCTATTATCCGGTAATCTAGAAGATATTGTTCTGGATCTAATGACAGTGGCACAAGCCACTGCGCCACCGTCCTTGGACCCATCTGTGTATATAGATTCATAGTTGCTATATTTAGTTTTGAAGATAATCTTGTTCATATTGTAATTCATTAGTTTCTGATGTTTTTAAATGCAGTTAATGTTAAGTCAACTTGTGGCCTGACCGATTGCCAATTCATTCAAATTCATTTAGTAGTTCTGAATTTGTGAGTGACAACTCGAGAGCAGAATAGGTATCTGTACCAGGGTGTAAATATGTGCTGGACCCATCATTATAAAAAAAAAATCCTTGTCAGACCAAAAGTCCTAGAACAATTTACCTTTAGTATTTGTAGTTACACTACTCCAGAGTGGATTGTGCCCACATAAATCTCCCATTATAATACAGGGCTTCGGGATTTGATTGTATATGGCTTGAAGATCAGTTTTGACGGAGAGATATAGAGAGCGTAGTGTAAACGCTACATGTAACGTAATTCTTACTGCAACAGCCTGCATATTAGTATTAAGTGGAACAGGGCTATGGATGACGTTTTGTCTCACTAGAATGGATCATCCTCCAGTGGCCCTATCACATGGAGGTGAAAGGCAATGATATGCATTAAAATGACGAAGATCAAATGTATCTGTGTGTTTTAAATATCTTTAAATGTCTCTTGGAGACAGATCGCTGAATCTTGGACTAACAGAAGCAATTTGTGTAAGTTAGTCCTCAATCCTCTGCAGTTCCACTGTACACTATTATTGGAATAAACTATCTTTTGGGGGATGTATTGGGGATCTACCCCGCACTCTTTTGGAGGGCGACAAGCTATGTGCCCTAGAATAGACGTTTTCAGATACGTCCATGTCTTCAAGAGATCTATATTTATTGAACAACTGAATTCTATTTTGTGACCCTTTAGGGGCTCTGTCACTTTGTTGTTTCGAAGCATTAGGCTTAGGTTTAGGTTTACTTTTAACAGTTTGCTGACTATCAGTTGTCGATTGAGACGTTACGTGTGACTGAGATGATGATTTGTGATCAGAAGAAGATGCACGTTAATGTACTAGGAAGTGATTTTTTTCAGTCTGAGATGATATAGCAGAGTACAAAACCTCTAGAGAGTCGCAATTTTCCCAAGAAGTTTGGCAGTCTGTGAATGATTTTGTTATTTTAGAGCTAGCCTCAGATGATGTTTTTTTCTTCTGTAGCATAACTTTCTGGAAGATCAGATCTTTTTACCAGCCTTTTTGCCTCAGAAAAAGATATATTTTGAGTAAATTTTATGATGTTTGTCTCCATTTGCTCTATCCAAATAGGACACTGTTTAGAAAATGAGGAATGGTCGCCCGAGCAGGTTGTGTGTGTTTTCTCACCACAGTGAGCAGACACAACAGACAATGTTGCAAGTACAGGAACACCCTGATCCTGATTATAATGATCAGACAGGGTTGAACCTACTCGTACTTGAAATTGCCTGTCTTTTAAAAGCTCTGATATAAAAAGAGGTAGACGACCTCTCAACTCAAAGTCATGTAAATCCTTCAAAATACCATGCTTCCAGGTCGTATCATAAGCTTTTTCGAGATCAAAGAAAATCGATACTGCGTGTTGTTTATTGACCATAGCATTTTTCACGAAGGATTCTAAGCGTACCAAATGATCAATGGTACTTCGATTTTTTCTGAAACCACATTGAATATTTGTGATCAGGTTATTGGTTTCAAGATACCAAGTTAGTCTATTATTAACCATACGTTCCATGGTTTTACAGACACAGCTATTTAGAGATATCGGTCTATAATTCGATAGATCTGTATGATCCCTTCCAGGTTTGGGTACTGGGACTACAATGGCATTACGCCATGAAGGAGGAAATCTTCCAGACGTCCATATTTTATCAAATATGTCTAAAAGTGTGACCAGGCATGGCTCAGGTAAGTGTGGTAATTACCAGTTAACTGGTAATGTATATTATCATCACCCCTTGTAGTGTCATAAGCTTGCTCAAGAGCACTATGAAGCTCATGTAATGAAAACACTTCTTTATAATCTTCACCGTTATTTGATTCAAAATTAAGTTTTGTCTTTTCCTGTTGTTTCTGATATCTCTGAAACTCAGGAACATAATTTGCTAATGAAGAATTTTTGGCAAGAGTTTCGCCAATTTTATTTGCAATTTTACATTTATCCGTAATTAAATTCTCACCATCTTTAAGATGGTGAACAGCCGATTTTGAGCATTTGCCTTTTCTTCTCTGAATCATGTTCCATACTTTGGACATAGGCGTTCGTGAATTTATTTTGGAAATATAGTTCCTCCAGGATTGCCGTTTGTTTTGCTTGATGGTACGACGTGCCTTCGCACTGAGTATTTTAAATTTATTTAAGTTATGGACAGTTGGGTGATGACGAAAATATTTCTCTGCCTTTTTCCTTTTGCTTGCTTTCATTGCAGTCTGCATTAAACCATGGCTTCCGTACATGTGGAGCTGTAGAGGACCTTGGTAAACACTCATCAGCAATTATATTTAAGGCATCAGAAAACACCTGAATAGGATCAGTAATATCAAAGGAACATTCGGGTCTTAGTCTAGATGTGCATAAGGTTTGAAATAAGGACCAATCTGCTTTAGAAAAATTCTATCGTGTGTGAGATGCAGAATCAGTTGGAGAAGTTCCTGATAGTATCGTAGGAAAGTGATCACTTCCACAAAGGTCATTGTGGACTGACCATTCAAATTCATTAAGTACAGTAGAGTCTGCAAGAGACAAATCCAGAGAAGAGTAGGTGCCGGTTGCAGGATGCAGGTAAGTACTCGAACCAGCGTTGTATATACACAAATCGCTATTGGAGATAAAATCTTCCAGTGTTTTACCTTTAGTGTTGGTATTTGTACCACCCCAGAGTGGATTATGGCCATTAAGATCAACCATTATAACGCAGGGTTTCGGAAGTAAAGAGCTTGAAGATCAGACAAATGAAGTGTGGAAGAAGGCGGAATATACAGTGAGCATATTGTAAAAGCAGTATGAAGAGTTAGTCTCACTGCAAAGGCTTGAAGGTTAGTTTTTAATGTTACTGGGCTGTGAATAACATTCTGCTTAACAAGGATCGATGATCCACCGGTGGCTCGATCACCCGGAGGTGAGAAAGAATGATATGCATCAAACTGACGTAAAGTAAAAGTATCTGTCTGTTTGAGGTTCCCACACTCAACCTGCAGTGCACCTGAACGTAAGCGTTTAATGTTCTAAACTTCCCTGGCAATACCTTGAATACCTTTGGCAACTGCAAATGGGTTCATTTTTAGAGGTGTTTTGTCAACAGTTTCAATCACAAGAAAGCGTGGCCAAAACTCAATTGATCTTGACGGTCGAAGGTCATCATCATCAACATCATTTTCAAGAGAACGTTTCGTTTTTTTGGTGGGGATTTCATAAGCCATATTTAGGGTTGAGATTTCATCATCCGAGCCCCCCACCAACCACGGAGTATCACAAGGACAATGCTAAAAACAAGCGGATCTCCAGCTTGCAGCACCAAGGACACCCGGATGATATACTCAAGCAGAATAATATAAAATTAATAATATTCCACCTAACTGGCCCATGAACCACCGCCTTCTGGGCTTACGACTCTAGGCAAAAACATACATAACATGATACATTTGAAATAACAGTCTCAAGATAGGACCAAGCATGAAACATTAAATTAACAATTTCATAAATTGTGAGCATTACACAGTTGCAGCTCAGGGCTTGGCGCGACCAGCCGATTGATAGAACTGGGCCAGTTCTACCATGTACCACCCGTCTAGGTGAAGTAAGGGTCGAAGTGGTGTGTTGGGCAAAAGGAGCAAAGTGGTTCAGCCTCCAACTGCCCTCAACCACCAGACTACTGTCCTCCACAGACACGGGACGCAACCCATAGCAAACAGGTCGCCCAATTTAGTCGCCTTTTACGACAAGCAATGGGGTGCTGTGGACACATTCTGTCCCGGATCCACACGGGAGAAGAGCACTTAGTGGTACCCAGCACCCACCACGAGGAGGTGGCTCTTCATGGGTGCCTCCCACATTGAACTAGCAGCGCCCCGAACGTAAGCGTTTAATGTTTTAATATATCCAGTAATACGCTTGGATACAGCAAAAGGGTCCAACTGTAATGGTGTCTTGTCAGGAGTCTCCATCACCAGGGAATGCAGCCAATACTCAATTGATGCATACGGTCTGTGGTCAGTAACAACAGGGGCAATTTCAAGTGGACGTGTTTTTTTTGGGTGGAAATTAACAAGCCATGGTTAATATTATATGGTTCATCATCTGAGACCCCCACCCACCTAAAAGCAAGTGGGTTTCCAACTTGCAGCACCTAGGATACCCGGATGATATACTCCAGCAGAAGAATTAAAAGGAGTAATTCTGCCAGATTGGCCCATGAGCCACCGCCTCCTGGGTATAGGTCTCTATACAAAAGTGAAATAACCCAACCCACAGGAAACGGGTTGGTGGACCAAATACCCTCCCACCCGGGTCCACAACGGGGCTGAACGGCTCTCATAATTACCAAGCACCCACCACTAGGATATGGCCGTTCACAGGTGCCCACAATGGCTGATCTTGTTGCCAAGGCAACACTCCACGAATCTGTGACACCACTTCTTATTCCATACACTGATCATAAAGCTACAATTAAATCCTATATACGTGATCTAAAGCAAAAACGTGGAACACTCAGGTAGGCATCAATAAATTACATGCAATAAAACCCAATATCCGTTATACCTACTTGGGTTGCCAGTCCAGAAGAGGTCATTAGGAGACGAAGTCGTATTGGTCACACCAGATATACACATGAATACCTATTGAAAGGTGAAGATCCTCCATTTTGTATCCCTTGTGATGAAAGAATCACGGTCAAGCATGTATTGCTTGATTGTGTTCAATATTCCATTACAAGGGATACCTGTTTTAAATCACGTACTACGAAGGATCTTTTTACTAATATCATTTTTCATTTAATTACTGCAGTTGAAAAAGAATTGGATTTGTTGAATGGGCTGTAAGTAGATAGTTTTATTATTGGAAGTTTAGATTAGTAACTGAGATTGTTAGTGACCGTGCCCTCAAAGGGGGTTGAAGTATTTTAAAATTATTGTCCTCCTGAGAGGGTATGTAAGTCCCAAAACATTCGATGTAAATTTACGGCTAACGAGTTTTTAATCGTAGTATTCTTGTTATTTTAATTTTGACTAGCATTTCGTGCACTCGCCAACGGGTGAGGGGATGATGTAAATCCAACTAGGGATCATGCAGGTAGCAAAGCTACTATAAGTGCCCATGGTCCCTAGTGTGGTGATCTCCCTTCAGTTGCAGGCGATCCATAGTCCGTGTTTTATATTGTATTGTCTGCTTTAATTACTACAATGTTTAACTTTTCCCATGCTAGTTGTGTACCCAAATCTGTGATACCCTAGTATTTTTACTGTCCATCGTGACAGTTTTCATTCTTCAAAACGCTTTTTTTCCTATATATTGTCTTCGTCACGATATGAATGAAACATTGCCGATGTGACGTTAAATTTTAAGTCACTCACTCAAAATGTCAGAAAGAAATTACAGTGTAAACAAGAATATCATCAATTTAAACATAAATATAGCAATTACAAATCCTTATTCACAAATCTGGTCCACCAACCCGTTTCCTGTGGGTTGGGTTATTTCACTTTTGTATAGAGACCTATACACAGGAGGCGGTGGCTCATGGGCCAATCTGGCGGAATTACTCCTTTTAATTCTTCTGCTGGAGTATATCATCCGGCTATCCTAGGTGCTGCAAGTTGGAAACCCACTTGCTTTTAGGTGGGTGGGGGTCTCAGATGATGAACCATATAATATTAACCATGGCTTGTTAATTTCCACCCCCCAAAAAAACCGTCCACTTGAAATTGCCCCTGTTGTTACTGACCACAGACCGTATGCATCAATTGAGTATTGGCTGCATTTCCTGGTGATGGAGACTCCTGACAAGACACCATTACAGTTGGACCCTTTTGCTGTATCCAAGCGTATTACTGGATATATTAAAACATTAAACGCTTACGTTCGGGGCGCTGCTAGTTCAATGTGGGAGGCACCCATGAAGAGCCACCTTCTCGTGGTGGGTGCTGGGTACCACTAAGTGCTCTTCTCCCGTGTGGATCCGGGACAGAATGTGTCCACAGCACCCCATTGCTTGTCGTAAAAGGCGACTAAATTGGGTGACCTGTTTGCTATGGGTTGCGTCCCGTGTCTGTGGAGGACAGTAGTCTGGTGGTTGAGGGCAGTTGGAGGCTGAACCACTTTGCTCCTTTTGCCCAACACACCACTTCGACCCTTACTTCACCTAGACGGGTGGTACATGGTAGAACTGGCCCAGTTCTATCAATCGGCTGGTCGCGCCAAGCCCTGAGCTGCAACTGTGTAATGCTCACAATTTATGAAATTGTTAATTTAATGTTTCATGCTTGGTCCTATCTTGAGACTGTTATTTCAAATGTATCATGTTATGTATGTTTTTGCCTAGAGTCGTAAGCCCAGAAGGCGGTGGCTCATGGGCCAGTTAGGTGGAATATTATTAATTTTATATTATTCTGCTTGAGTATATCATCCGGGTGTCCTTGGTGCTGCAAGCTGGAGATCCGCTTGTTTTTAGCATTGTCCTTGTGATACTCCGTGGTTGGTGGGGGGCTCGGATGATGAAATCTCAACCCTAAATATGGCTTATAATATCCCCACCAAAAAAAACGAAACGTTCTCTTGAAAATGATGTTGATGATGATGACCTTCGACCGTCAAGATCAATTGAGTTTTGGCCACGCTTTCTTGTGATTGAAACTGTTGACAAAACACCTCTAAAAATGAACCCATTTGCAGTTGCCAAAGGTATTCAAGGTATTGCCGGGGAAGTTTAGAACATTAAACGCTTACGTTCAGGTGCACTGCAGGTTGAGTGTGGGAACCTCAAACAGACAGATACTTTTACTTTACGTCAGTTTGATGCATATCATTCTTTCTCACCTCCGGGTGATCGAGCCACCGGTGGATCATCGATCCTTGTTAAGCAGAATGTTATTCACAGCCCAGTAACATTAAAAACTAACCTTCAAGCCTTTGCAGTGAGACTAACTCTTCATACTGCTTTTACAATATGCTCACTGTATATTCCGCCTTCTTCCACACTTCATCTGTCTGATCTTCAAGCTCTTTACTTCCGAAACCCTGCGTTATAATGGTTGATCTTAATGGCCATAATCCACTCTGGGGTGGTACAAATACCAACACTAAAGGTAAAACACTGGAAGATTTTATCTCCAATAGCGATTTGTGTATATACAACGCTGGTTCGAGTACTCACCTGCATCCTGCAACCGGCACCTACTCTTCTCTGGATTTGTCTCTTGCAGACTCTACTGTACTTAATGAATTTGAATGGTCAGTCCACAATGACCTTTGTGGAAGTGATCACTTTCCTACGATACTATCAGGAACTTCTCCAACTGATTCTGCATCTCACACACGATAGAATTTTTCTAAAGCAGATTGGTCCTTATTTCAAACCTTATGCACATCTAGACTAAGACCCGAATGTTCCTTTGATATTACTGATCCTATTCAGGTGTTTTCTGATGCCTTAAATATAATTGCTGATGAGTGTTTACCAAGGTCCTCTACAGCTCCACATGTACGGAAGCCATGGTTTAATGCAGACTGCAATGAAAGCAAGCAAAAGGAAAAAGGCAGAGAAATATTTTCGTCATCACCCAACTGTCCATAACTTAAATAAATTTAAAATACTCAGTGCGAAGGCACGTCGTACCATCAAGCAAAACAAACGGCAATCCTGGAGGAACTATATTTCCAAAATAAATTCACGAACGCCTATGTCCAAAGTATGGAACATGATTCAGAGAAGAAAAGGCAAATGCTCAAAATCGGCTGTTCACCATCTTAAAGATGGTGAGAATTTAATTACGGATAAATGTAAAATTGCAAATAAAATTGGCGAAACTCTTGCCAAAAATTCTTCATCAGCAAATTATGTTCCTGAGTTTCAGAGATATCAGAAACAACAGGAAAAGACAAAACTTAATTTTGAATCAAATAACGGTGAAGATTATAAAGAAGTGTTTTCATTACATGAGCTTCATAGTGCTCTTGAGCAAGCTTATGACACTACAAGGGGTGATGATAATATACATTACCAGTTACCTGGTTATTACCACACTTACCTGAGCCATGCCTGGTCACACTTTTAGACATATTTGATAAAATATGGACGTCTGGAAGATTTCCTCCTTCATGGCGTAATGTCATTGTAGTCCCATTACCCAAACCTGGAAGGGATCATACAGATCTATCGAATTATAGACCGATATCTCTAAATAGCTGTGTCTGTAAAACCATGGAACGTATGGTTAATAATAGACTAACTTGGTATCTTGAAACCAATAACCTGATCACAAATATTCAATGTGGTTTCAGAAAAAATCGAAGTACCATTGATCATTTGGTACGCTTAGAATCCTTCGTGAAAAATGCTATGGTCAATAAACAACACGCAGTATCGATTTTCTTTGATCTCAAAAAAGCTTATGATACGACCTGGAAGCATGGTATTTTGAAGGATTTACATGACTTTGAGTTGAGAGGCCGTCTACCTCTTTTTATATCAGAGCTTTTAAAAGACAGGCAATTTCAAGTACGAGTAGGTTCAACCCTGTCTGATCATTATAATATAATATAATATAATTTTGTCAAGACTGGTGTTTGTTCTGTTTAAATGTACGCCGTGCTTTAGCATTTCAAATTTTAAATTTATCTTAATTATGCACCATAGGATGGTGACGGAAATAATGCTACTCTTTTTTCCTTGCCTTCCTAGCTTGTTTGCAGTCATCGTTGAACCATGGTTTTCGAATATGTGGAACTACAGAGGAATTTGGTATACACTCATCAGCTATGGAATTCAGTTCATCAGAAAAAAACATTTAATAGCATCAGGAACGTCATTAAAACGTTCGGGTTTAAGTTTCTCCGCACACAGTGTTTCATATAAAGCCCAGTTAGCCTTTTTAAAATTCCGCCTTGATGATGGGTAAACATCAGATGGAGTTACAGATACTAGTATAGTAGGAAAATGGTCACTTCCACACAGGTCATCGTGGACTGACCATTCAAATTCTTTAAGTAGTTCTGAATTTTTGAGTGACAAGTCGAGAGCAGAATAGGTCCCTGTACCAGGGTGTAAATATGTGCTGGAACCATCATTGTGAATACATAAATCATTATCAGAACAAACGTCCTCCTACAATTACCTTTAGTGTGTTTGTAGTTACACTACCCCAGAGTGGGTTGTGCCCATTTGAATCTCCCATTATAATACAGGGCTTCGGGAGTTGGTCATATAGAGCTTGCAGATCAGTTTTGGCAAACGTCGAAGACGGCGAATATAGAGAGAACACAGCGTAAACGCTACATGTAAAGTAATTCTCACTGCTACTGCCTGCATATTGGTAATAAGTGGAACAGGGCTTTGAATAACGTTTTGTCTGACTAGAATGGATGATCCTCCAGTGGCCCTATCACCCGAAGGTGAAAAACAATGATATGCATTAAAATGACGAAATTCAAATGTATCTCTTAGTTTAAATATGTCTCTTGGAGACATATCACAGAAGGTGTAAAATCTTGGACTAATAGCTGTAATTCATGTAAATTCGTCCTCAATCCTCTGCAGTTCCACTGTACAATATTATTGGAATAAACTATCTTTTGGGGGGATTTATTGGGGATCTACCCCGCACTCTTTTGGAGCGCGACAAGCTATGTGCCGTATTCAGAAACGTCCATGTCTTCAAGAGACCCATGTTTATTAAACAATTGAATTTTTTTCTGTGATCCTTTAGGAGCTCTGTCACTTTGTTGTTTTGAAGCATCAGACTTAGGCTTAGGTATACTTTTGTTGACTATAAGCTGTCGATTGAGACTTTGAGTGTGACTGAGATGACGATGATTTGTCATCAGAAGAAGACTTTGAGGTACTAGGAAGTGATTTCTCAGTGTGTGATGATATAGCAGGGTACAAAAGCTCTGGAGAATCACAATTTACCCAAGTCAAGGTAGTTTCGCAGCCTGTGGTTGATGTAGTTTTAGTGCTAGACCCCAATGATGTTTTTGCTACTGTAGCATAACTTTCTGGAAGATCAGATCTCTTTACCAGTTTTTTGGCCTCGGAAAAAGAGATATTATGAGTAAATTTTATTTTATTGATCTTCATTTGCACTTTGCAAATAGGACACTGTTTAGAAAATGAAGAATGGTCGCCTGAGGATCTGGTGCATTTTTTATAATCACTGTCACAATCTTCTGTTGTGTGTCTCTTCTCACCACAGTGAGCACACACAACAGTGTGCAGGTATTTACACCGTGTCCATATTTCTGGCATTTAAAACACCTGAGCGGTTTGGGGATGTAGGTGTCAATTGGAATGTTACAGTAGCCTGCCTTCACTGATTTGGGTGCATTTGGAGATGAAAAAGTAAACAGGTACGTATTCGTTTTGATGGAATCGTAGTTTCTGCGAGTTGAAAAGCGCTTGACATAGAGCACACCTTCATCCTTCATTTCAGATCCTATATCAAGGTCCGACATATCATCAAACAATCGATCACGATCTCTCACAATACCTTTACTCGTGTTCAAGGTCTTGTGAGCAGGGACCGAGACCGGAATGCCCACGACAGATTTCATGTTCATCAGGTTCGTTGCTGGTTGCTTTTTCAGGCATTCAACAAGCAGGGCAAGCGTCTATTGTTTTTCACCTCCCCAGCAATACCTTGAATGCCCTTGGACACAGGAAAGGGGTTCAGTTTTAACGGTGTTTTGTCAGGAGTCTCAATTACAATGAAACGGGGCCAATATTCAATCGATGCAGACGGTTTCTGGTCAGTATCAACAGGGTTAATATCAAGTGGACGTTTTGGTTTTTTTAGTGATATTTCATAAGCCATGGTTAAGGTAACATGGTTCATCATCCGAGCTACCCACCCACCACGGAGTATCACAAGGATAATGCTAAAGCAAGCGGGCCTCCATCTTACAACACCAAGGATACCCGGATGATATACTCCAGCAGATGAATTAAAAGATTAATAATTCCACCAGAATGGCCCATGAGCCATCGCCTTCTGGGCATACGACTCTAGGCAAATTTCAGAACAACATATTTCAAAATCAAAAATGTTTTAGATAATAAAGCCAAGTCCAAAGTTACAACAATTCCAAATGATATGTGTGCATTGATAAATATTATAATACTCCATGCACAGGGTTTGGCATGACCAGCCGATTTGTCGAAACGGGCCCATTCGACCACCCGTCTAGGCGAAATCAGGGCCAAAGTGTATTGAGCAACAGGAACATGGCTACAAGCTCCTATTGCCCTCAACCACCAGGATCCTTTCCTCCGGCCGCACAGGGCCGCAACCCACGGCAAACGGGTTGGTGGACCCAAATATCCCCCCTAGTCCACTACGGGGGTGTCGGCGAGCTCTTAGCATTACCCAGCACCCACCACGAGGAGGTGGCTCGCCACGGGTGCCCGACGAAGGTCAGTAAAACAACTAGAATTCCCATTGAAACTAGCGAGGAAAGTTATAACTAATGTCACTATGTGGGCAATACAACATGAAAACAGGCTATAGATCGCCAACAACCGAAGGTAGATCACCATACTAGGAACCATGGGGACTTACAGTACCTTTGCTACCTGCATGGACCCTAGTTGGATTTACACCATCCCGTCAGCTGCTGTCGAGTGTAAGAAACGCTAGCCACAATTAAAATGACAAGAATACTACGATTAAAAACTCGGTAGACTTGAATTTACATCGAATGCTTTGGGAGGAAGACAATAATTTTATAATACTTCAACCCCCTTTGAGGGTACAGCCACTAACCGACTCAGTTGCTAATCTAGACTACCAATATTAAAAAATATCTATTTACAATTCCTTCAACAAATCCAATTTTTTTAAAAGCAATAACTAAATGAGAACTGATATTAGTGAAAAGGTCCTTCAAACTATGTGATTTAGAAATACACCGTGATTCTTTCATCACAAGGGATACAAAATGGAGGATCCTCACCTTTCAACGGGTCAGTGTATGGAATAAGAAGTGTCACAAAAATCCCTTTGGGTCCACGTTGTAAAGCACACTTTCACTAACTAGCATAATACAGATAATGTGTTGTTTAACAATAAAACCATTCTCCACAAAGGTTCCCTACCGAAGCAAATGGGCAGTGGCACATCTATTTTTCATGAAAGTAACATAGTATATATTTGTAAATAAATTATTCGTTTGCCCCGGCTTTTTTTTTGTCTGATCCCAATTCTTAGCTTTTAATTTACATGCACCAGTATGATCGCCCCTGTGAAAACACTTTAAACAGTATAGCAAGAAGGTAACACGGGTACAAGTGGCAGCAAAAACTTCAAACATGTCCGTTTCATACTGTAACACTAAATTATGTTTACGTTTATTAGTAGTTGGTAATTGTTATAATGTGGTAATGATGTGTAATAAAACTAATGTTGGTTTCTTACGTCATTATTATTACTGCGGCAGATATATATATATATATGTGTGTGTGTGTGTGTGTGTGTGTGTGTGTGTGTGTGCAATGGTTGCAATGTGAATGCATTGTTACTTTGAAGAATGAATTGCTGGGGATATATGGCCTCATGTTAAAGCACAGCATGGTCTAGTCTCCAGATTTAGTAGTAGTACCCCACAAAATAAAGGTTTACAGTAACCTGATAAGTCACAAATAACTTGCAGCCTTGATGTTTCACTACTTTAAATTTTTCATCCCAATTTTTCTTTATCATTAACGTCAGCCGCCTAACCCGCTCAGCCACCGCGACTTCCACAAAAATGAAAGTCGGACAACTGGTAGTCTAGACTGCGTATTTTGTGTACCCCTCTGATAATTGTGAATTGGCATGACTCCCACGGCCTAAAGCTATGATTACACAATGCCGTTTAGAAAGTGGTCAAAATGAGCCGCCTAACCCGCTCAGAGGGGCACACGCCAGTTGTCCGACTTTCATTTTTGTGGAAGTCGTGGTGGCTGAGCGAATTAGGTGCCTGGCTTTGTGTGCTGGCGATTAGGTGCCTGACTCTGAGGGTGCGGGTTCGAATCCCGGATGGGACTCAACCAAAAAAGTAGTAGAATATGTTCTTTACTGAGAAAGTGAAATCCCAAATATGACATATGTAGCTTTATATGTGTGTGTCTGCGTGTCTGTGTGCGTGTTCCTCCTCTAAGGAGCGTCTTATAGCAAATATAACGTAAATCGTTATCCAATACCCGTTATATCATTAAGTATACCACAAAGATGTAACATTTAATATTTAGCCAGATACACAAGGCCACCACCGTAATTGTTTCAATGTTTGAATTCGTATCAATCTGTCATAGACGTTTGGCCTCCTTACTGAACGATTCCAAACAATTCAAACAGTTAACTTGCTCCAAACACTTCACTAATGCATATTACTTACACCATAATCAAACTGTGTACATCACCGTTTATGGAACATAGCAAACATTGATTTGTGCAAAAGCAACAATATCAAGTACATTATAAATGTCTACAAAGCCATAATTCGCCTCAAGGTTTGAAATCAGCATACTTAGGAACATGAAATGATTACAACCTGAATCCAAGGCCAATTATATATATGATCAAGCACATCAGCTTAAACGTCTTCATAACTGAAGCATATTATCGTGACGTTATGATATGCCAGGCGCCATTAAATGATCAAGTGAAATGATAACCTAAGTAAAGATAACTTTCTTAAAAATGATAGAACTAAGAAGATTATCATAATGTGTAATGTGTTGACAAACGCGACAAATCGTGACTGGCAACAAGTATAAACAATACTAGTAAGCATCAGTAGTTTTGACCAACCCCTCCCCCACCCCCAAAAATGACAAACATGAAGCACTTTGTCATTCTTGTGCTTGAATGCCTTGTGTACCCTCCTCCAAGACACAATCCGTGGTGCACCTTCCTCTCATGTTCCTTATCAAGTTCATAAAGCAATGGGTGGGGGATTTAACTTATGTGGATTGTATGAATTCAGCCATATCGTGACTGAAAACGAGTTATAATTACGTAATACAACGTGTTAAGTCATACAAAACCTGTCGGCGAAGGACAGTAAAATAACTAGAATGTCACAGATAGATCACCATACTACAGGCCATGGGGACTTACCTTTGCTACCTACATGAACACTAGCTGAATTGACATCATCTCATCATCAGGCTGGCGATGGTAGTCAATCAGCCAAACATTGAAATAACTCTTATTCTACGATTAAAAACACGTAATATGAAGAAAACTGTTTGTATGAAAGGGGACTGCTGCATCAGATCAACGATGTAAGATCCAATGATAGCTTTATTTTCAGAGAATGGAATTCGAAGTGGTGTCACAGATTTGTTGACTGCTGTATTAACAGTAGGAGTTATGCCTGTCAAAAGTATAGGTGGCAACAGAAAGCCTGGCTCGCAGCAGAAGTGTAAATAAACGTCTCATTTTAACCTAGGAGTGGGTGAGTGAGTTAAGATTTATCGTCACTAAACTACATATTAATTAAAGACACGTTGTAAAATCAGTCAATGAAGGACAGTAAAATAAACTGGCCTGAAATACCAAAGAGAATGTAAAATAGTGAGTGAGTGAGTGGATATTTAACATCACATCGGCAATATTTCAGCCATATCGAACATAACAATGAAATGCAATATATGAGTATTATAAAAACCTGTCGACAAAGTACAGTAAAACAACTAGAATATCACAGAAAAGAATGCAAAATTAGTAGCTATACCTAAAACAATTTATCTATAGAGTACAATACAATATAAAAATGGGCCATAGATTGCTAACAACTGAAGGTAGATCACCATACCATGGACCATGCTACCTACATAGACCCTAGCTGGATTTACACCATCCCTTCAGCTGCTGGCGAGTGTACGAAATGCTAGCCAAATATAAAATGACAAGAATACTACGATTAAAAACCTGGTAGACTTAAATTTACATCGAATGTTTTGGGACTTACTTACCCTCTTAGGAGGACAATAATTTTACAGCCACTAACAATTCAAGTTACTAATCGAAACTACCAATAATGAAAAAATATCTATTGACAATTCATATATTAAACAAATCCAATTCTTTTAAAAATGCAATAATTACACGAGAACTGATATTAGTAAAAAGGTCCTTCATACTACCTGATTTAAAATAGGTATCCCTTGTGATGGAATACTCAACGTTCTTAAACAAGACATGCTTGACCGTGATTCTTTCATCACAGGGGATACAAAATGGAGGATCCTCACCTTTCAACAGGTATTTATGTGTATATCCGGTGTGACCAATACGACATCGTCTCATAATGACCTCTTCAAATCTGGACTGACTACCCAAGTAAGAATAACCAATATAGGGCTCTATTTCATGTAGTTTATTGATGCCTACCTGGGTGTCCCACTTCTTCTGCATCATATCACGGATATAAGATCTAATGGTAGCTTTGTAATCAGTGTATGGAATAGGAAGTGGTGTCACAGAAAACACAGTTATAGGCTGGGTTAGAGTAATTAGAGTGTAATTTAGTAATGTACTGTAAAGCTAACTTAATACGGCGCTGCTCAAGAGATGGTTCATCAGCCTCAACATAGAGACTGTCAATGGGTGAACTTCTAAAAGACCCAAGACAAAGTTCTAGACCTTGGTGATGGACAGAATCTAATAGTTTTAAGTTGCTTGTGCAGGCTCCACCATAGACGATGGAGCCATCAAGTTTACAACGCACAAATGATCGATAGAGATGGAGAAGGGTAACTTGATCTCCTCCCTATTTAGAATTTGAAAGTTTCAACAAGTGAAGTGCTTTCAGGCATTTAGTTTTAAGGGATTTTATATGTGGTAAAAACGTTAAGTGTGAATCACAGATTAGACCCGAGAACTTAGCTTCCTTCACAACTTTAATTGGCGTGCCATCAAGCGATAGTTTAGGGTCTTTATGTGTTTTATATCTACGACAAAAATGTATAAAATTAGTTTCCGATATGGAAAACTTAAAGCCGTTTTCAAGACACCATTTATTTATTTTGTTTAAAGACAACTGCAGTTGCCGTTCAATGGTATGCATATTTTTACGACGACAAGAAATGTGTTAAAATTATCCACAAATACGATCGATCAATTGAAGCGCTGAAAACCTTTGATAACCTGTTTTTCTTTATACTAAAAATGCGTGACAGACAAAAGTGCCTTGTTGAACACCCTGATCCTGACTGTAATGATCAGACAGGGTAGAATCTACGCGGACCTTTAACGTCACATCGGCAATATTACAGCCATATCGTGACGAGAACATTTAACATTGAAATGGAATCTATTTATATCATAAAAGCCTGTCAACAAAATACAGTAAAACAACCATAATATCACAAATGAAATTAAAACGAGCGTAGAACGTTCAAACTAATATCACTATTCAGACAATACAATGTAAAAACAGGCTATAGATGTTAGCAATTTAGTCATATCTAGCCACAAATTAAAAAATACGCATATATTACGATTAAAAAAAGTGGAAAGTCTAAATGTACTGTGAATGTTTTGGGACTTACTTACCCTGTCAGGAGGACAATACCTTTACAATACTTCAACCCCCTTTGAGGGTAAAGCCACTAACATTTCAAGTTGCTAATCTAAACAACCAATTATTAAAATACCTCTCTTTACAGAACATATCACTCATAATTCAACTAAGAAATCAATTAACTTTACACAACCAAGAATTAAATGAGTACTGACTGTGTTAAAAAGATCCTTAACGGTTTTTATTGTAAAATAATTATCCCTTATGATGGAGAATTCAACACAGTCAAGCAAAATATGTTTGACTGTTACAAAATGGAGGATCCTCACCTTTCAATAGGTATGCATGAGTATTTCGTGTATGGCCAATACGACATCGTCGTAAAATAACCTCTTCAAATCTGGACTGACAACCCAAGTAGGTGTAACCAATATACGGTTTTATTTCATGTAACGTATTTATACCTACTTGGGTGTCCCACTTTTTCTGCATCAGATCACGGATGTAAGTTCTAATGCTAGCTTTGCAATCAGAGTATGGAATAAGAAGTGGTGTCACAGATTTGGTGACAATTGCCTTGGCAGCTAGATCGGCCATTGTGTTTCCAGAAATGCCTACGTGGCTTGGTAACCAACAGAAGACGATGTCGTATTGGCCAGTAGCAGGATTAATAGTATACAATTCAATGATTTCAATTAAAAGCGGATGTTTACATGGTAAATTTTTAATCGCCTGAAGACAAGTCTGAGTCTGAAAAGATTATATATTATGTACGTTTAGGGTGTCTTTGAATATATTTATGAGCTGTTAATATGGCGTTTGCTTCAGCTGTAAAACTAAAGCTGTTGTCTGGCAGTGTAGATGATCTTGTTCTGGACCCAATGACAGTGGCAGAAGCAACTGCGCCACCATCCTTCGACCCATCTGTAAATAAGAATTTGTGATTGCTATATTTGCTTTTTAATAGATTATAGTCCTGTTTGTGTTGTAATTCGTTAGTGTCTGATTTTTTAAATGTAGTTAATGTTACGTCAACTAATTGCCAGGGAGGAGAAGAAAGAAGTCGGAAAGGAGCAATATTTTCCAGTCCGATGCCAGCAGCATCAATAAATGGTTTCATTCTGAGCCCAAGAGGCGGAACAAGAGACGACATTTTGTTATGCAAATCCTCATATAGAGGATTAATAACACAGTTATGAACGGGGTTAGATTCGTTAGCGAATAATTTTGTGATACATTGTCAAGCTAATTTTATTCGGTGCTGTATAAGAGATGGTTCATCTGCTTCGACGTAGAGACTGTCAACAGGAGAGGTTCTATAGTACCGAAGGCAAAGTCTTAGACCTTGATGGTGAACAGAAGCTAACAGTTTTAGGTTGCTGTTACAGGCGCCACCATAGACGATGGAGCCATAATCAAGTTTGAAACGGAACAGTGATCGATACAGATGGAGGTAGCTTGATCACCTCCCTATTTAAAATTTGAGAAACCTTTAATAAATCGAGTGCCTTTAGGCATTTAGATTTAAGTGATTTAATATGCGGCAAAAAGGTCAGATGTGAATCGACACTAAGTCCCAAGAACTTGGCCTCTTTTGCAACTTTGATTGGGGTACCACTTAGAAATACTGCTGGGTCTTTATGCGGTTTGTATTTACGACAGAAGTGTATACAATTAGTTTTTGATTGAGAAAGTCTAAAGCCGTTTTCAAGACACCATTTATCTATTTTGTTTAAACACAGTTGTAGTTGCCGTTCAATGGTACGCATATTTTTCCCACGACAAGATATATTAAAATCATCCACAAACAACGATGCATCTATTAAATCGTTTAAAACTTTAGATAAACTGTTGATGTTTATGCTAAAATGTGTGACAGACAAAATACTGCCTGGTGGAACACCCTGATCCTGATTGTAATGATCAGACAGAGTAGAACCTAAGCGGACCTGGAATTGTCTGTCATATAAAAAGTTGGCTATACATTGGGGACCGAAGTCATGTAAATCTCTTAAACTGACATATTTCCATGTTTGATCATATGCTTTTTCAAGATCAAAAAAAGATAGAGAAGGTGTTGTTTAGTAATTAGCGCGTTTTTATCAAAAGATTCCAAACGCACTAAGTGATCAATGCTACTTCTGTTTTCACGGAAACTATACTGAATATCTGAAATTAGGTCATTTGTTTCCAAGTACCAAACAAGTCGATTATTAATGATGCGCTCTGTGGTTTTGCAAACGTAGCTTTTAAGCGATACAGGCCGATAGTTCGAAGGATGGGTATGATCACGTTCAGATTTAGGTAATCGAAATCGAAAATACCTAGTTGTAATCTTCCCCTTTGCCTGAAGTATTAATAGCTTTCTTTTCTTGCTGTTTTGATACTTTTGGAATTGAGGTACATAATTCGAGGAAGAAGAATGTTTTGCCCGTGTTTATCCAAGTTTATTGGCTATATCTGCTTTATTACTTAATGACTGGTTTCCATCTTTGAGATGGTGAACTCTAGATCTAGTGTCCTTACCTTTGATTTTCTGGATCATATTCCATACCTTCGATATAGGTGTGCGGGAATTAACATTATATACGTAGTTTTGCCAATATTTGCGTTTACTTTGCTTGAAAGTACGTCGAGCTTTAGCATTTTCGATTTGAAATTTGTTCAAATTATGAACCCTAGGGTGATGACGGAAATAATGTTCCGTTTTTTTCCGTACCTGACTAGATTGTTTACAATCAGAGCTAAACCATGGTTTCCTTATGTGTGAAATTGTAGATGACTTTGGGATACACTCATCAGTAATGGTGTTTAGTATGTCAGAGAAATCTTTTATAGCATCGGGAACAGTCAGGTCTAAGATTGTCAGCACACAGGGCTTCATATAAAGCCCAGATGGCCTTTCTACAATTCAATCTTAGAGATAGCGGAATATCAGATGGGCTGACAGGTTTTAATGTTGTTGGGAAGTGGTCACGTCCACACAGGCCATCATGGATCGACCACTCCAGTTCACTAAATAGGGTGGAATCAGTAAATGATAAATCGAGAGCTGAATATGTCCCCGTGCCAGGATGTAAGTATGTCTTTGAACTATCATTATAAATGCATAGATCATTATCTGAGATGAAATCCTCCAGTAATTTACCTTTGGTGTTTGTACTAGAACCACCCCAGAGTGGGTTATGGCCATTTAAATCACCTATGATCAAACAGGGGTTAGGTAGTTGATCATAAAGGGCTTGTAAATCACTTAACCGAACAGTAGAACAGTAGAAGATGGTGGAAGACACAATGAACAGAGGGTAAATGCAACTTGTAATGTCGCACTGCTACGGCTTGGAGAGTTGTTTTGAGCGTGACTTGACGATGAATAACGTTACTCCTCACCAGGATAGATGATCCACCAGTAGCCCTGTCGCCTGGGGGAGAAAAATAATAGTATGCATTAAAATGATGTAGATCAAAATTATCCGTCTGCTTTAGATAAGTTTCCTGAATGCAGAATATTGACGGATTAAGATCTTGGACCAACAGTTGAAAGTCAATAAAATTAGTTCTGAGTCCTCTACAATTCCACTGAATTTTAGACGAAGACATTATTTCTTCCGAGGAAGATGTACAGGAGATCTACCTCTCGCCTTCTTTGATGGTGACACGCTATGTGTCCTACGATTGCTATGGTCGGACACATTCATGTCCTCAAGGAATCCAAACTTATCATAAAGCTGAATCTCACCTGTTGAACCATTAGCAAATCTATCACTTTGTTTGATTCTGTTTAACTTTTGATTTCCTTTGACTGTTTGTTAAGCCAGAGCTTCATTTACGTTTTTGGATGAACACGAACCTGTTTTGTGTTTTAAAGAAGGATTTTCACTGTTAGTGTTTGTTTTGTCCGATTGTGTCATAGGGCATGTAGAACCCTTTGGTGAAGAAGACACAGACCGAGATTGAGATGCCATCAATGTAACTGGTAACGAGTCAGTCTGTGTAGCAAATTCTCCTCGTTGTACAAGGTCTTCATTTGGGACCAGTTCAGGTGAGGTTGATTTTATCCATGTCAGTTCTGTCTGACATTCAACTGAGGCTGTAATTGGAGATGGTCGTTTGGTAACTGAAGCACAAGACGCACTTTGATCAAAGGATGGAACGAGTTTCTTCGCATCAGCATAGCTAATGTTTTGAGTGTGCTTTAATTTATTCACCTCCATTTTCCTCTCCCACACTGGGCCCTCTTTGGAGGATGACGAATGCTTCCAAGAACAGTTAGAGCATTTTTTATAGTTGTTTTCACAATCTTCTGTCACATGGTCATTGCTGTCCGCAATAACCGCAAGTTAGAGGATTTAAGCAAAAATGTACCCGGTGACCACACTTGTGACATTTAAAAAATCTCAGTGGATTTGGGATGTACTGTTCAACTTGCAGATTACAGTACCCTGCTTTGATAGATTTTGGTGCAGTTGGAGATACAAATGAAAACGTCGAGTAAATCGTTTCACGAACGTGACACCTTGATCTTTAAGCACATTATGTCAAGTTCTGTCATGTCCTCCAAAAGATGATCCCTATCGCTAACAATAACTTTACTTGAACTGAGGGTCCGGTGGATAGACACTGTAACAGGAGATCCAGCTAAACTATCTGCGGAAAGTAGGTTATTTGCTTGTTGTCGTTTGCTGCATTGTATGAACAACGATCCAGATCTCAGTCTTTTGACATTTTTTTTATATCACCAGCTATACCATAAACTGCTTCAGAAATAATAAACAGATTCAATTTGATTGGTTGTTTCTCCGGAGATTCAATAACCTGAAATCGTGGCCAGTAGTCTATTGGCCTTCAACTTTCAACGATTATTATCAAGTTCACGTTTCTTTTTTAAGGGGTGATCATACGGATTATCGTCCAATTTCATTAACTAGCTGTGTTTGCAAGACCATGGAACGCATGATAAATAATCGACTTGTTTGGTTCTTGGAAACAAATAATCTCATAACAGATATACAGTGTGGTTTCCGTAAAAACAGAAGTACAGTCGACCACTTGGTGCATTTGGAATCATTTGTTAAAAACGCATTAATTAATAACCAACATGCTGTGTGTATCTTTTTTTATCTAGAAAAAGCATATGACACAACCTAGAAAAATGTCATTTTAAGAGATTTACTTGACATTGGCTTGCGAGGTCGTTTGCCTGAATTTATAGTCTTAATTATATGCCCGAATAACTTTTTAAATGACAGACAATTTCAAATTCGCTTGGGTTCTACCCTGTCTGATCATTACAATCAGGATCAGCTGCAGGGTGTTCCACAAAGCACTATTTTGTCCGTCACACGTTTTAGTATAAAGATAAGCCGTTTATCAAAAGTTTTAAATGATTCGATTGATCGATCGTTATTTGTGGATTACTTTAATATTTCTTCGCTGTGGTAAAAATATGCATACCATTGAACGGCAATTGCAGCTGTGTTTAAACAAAATTAATAAATGGTGTCTTGAAAACGGCTTTACACTTTCTAAATCGAAAACTAACTGCATACATTTTTGTCGTAAATATAAACCACATGATGTTCCTGAACTATCTCTTGATGGCACGCCAATTAAAGTTGTTAAGGAAGCTAAGTTCTTGGGTCTAATCTGTGATTCACACTTAACTTTTTTATTACATATTAAATCCCTTCAAACTAAATGCCTGAAAGCACTTCACTTGTTGAAAGTGGTTTCGAATTGTAAATGGGGAGGGGATCAAGCTACCCTTCTCCATCTCTATCGATCTCTCGTGCGTTCTAAACTTGATCATGGCTCCATCGACGATGTCGTATTGGTCACACCGGATATACACATAAATACCTATTGAAAGGTGAGGATCCTCCATTTTGTATCCCTTTTGATGAAAGAATCACTGTCAAGCATGTCTTACTTGACTGCGTTGAGTATTCCATCACAAGGGATACCTATTTTAAATCAGGTAGTATTAAGGACCTGTTTACTAATATCAGTTCTCATTTGACTATTGCATTTTTAAAAGAATTGGATTTGTTGAATGAATTCTAAATAGATATTTTTATTATTGGTAGTTTAGTTTCTGGTTATTTTAAATTTGGCTAGCATTTCACACACTCGCCAGCAGCTGAAGGGATGATGTAAATCCAGCTAGGGTCTATGCAGGTAGCAAAGGTACTGTAAGTCCCCATGGTCCCTAGTATGGTGATCTACCTTCTGTTGTTGGCGATCCATAGCCCGTGTTTTATAATGTATTGTCTTCTTTAATTACAATGTTTTAGTTTTTCATGCTGGTTTTATATTCATGTCTGTGATATTGTAGTGTTTGACTGTCCCTTTTCGACAGGTTTTTATATTACACATATATTCCATTTAAGTGTTATGTTCACGTCACGATATGGCTGAAATATTGCCGATGTGACGTTAAATATTAACTCACTCACTCTCTACGAGAATATATACAGTAGGAAATCTCCTCTTGTTCCACCTCTTGGATTCAAGACTATTTATTACTGCTGCCAGCATTGAGCTGGAAAATATAGTTCCTTTCCGTCTTCTTTCTTCTCCTCCCTGGCAACTGGTTAGGCCACAGGTAATTTGTTTCTTGACTTGTCAGTAATCTTTTAACCTTTCAGATGCAAATGTCTAAGGTGGGTAAACTTTTGCAAAATTGAAAAATTACATTTAAATTGTGTTTCTTCACCTAAGTAAATTTATATATTTCTAACCCGAGTAAAGTCCGAACGAAATCTGAATTTTCAGCATTTGAAATGCAAAGGAATACATTACAAATACTGTATGATCATGTATGTAATGGGGCTGTCTGTTTTGCACTTCATGTGTGGAAATACCTGACAATCCGGTCATGGCATACATGAACGAGGTACCTGTGCATAGGAAAATGTACGACGAGCATATGTTTCAGAGGTATAAATGTGTATGAAGTATATGCCCGAATTTGGGAAATCTCTGGATACAGACATGAATCCGTTCATAGCATATATTTCCGACTGTATTTACGTCACTTGCAATGGTGTGATATCCGGCTTTTGGTCCTGTGAATCTCTACACCCAGCAAACAAATCGCGTGTCTAATTATAGCCTGTAAGTGAGGATGCTGAATTTCTAATCACAACGGCTGATGATTCAGACCTTTCTGTGCATCTGTCAGTTTGGAAGCTATTGGTGCCAGAGAAGATGTTGTTACCTCTCCTGGTGCCTCTGTTTACTGTATGTGTTTCCCACGCCCAAACATGGAAGAATATAGGTGTCAAACTGTGCAAAGTTATGTGCATGGAAAGAGATTCCTGCGAGAGCATTGCATATGAGGCCAGGACTTTAACATGCCAGCTGCTCTCAAGAGCCACGGAACAACAGATGGAGAGGGGCTACATACATTTTCCAAGGGGGAAACACATTGTAAGTCTTCTTCCTTGATCTCTTTCATCAAGCGCGCTACCCGTGAAGGTCCCGGGGTAGAATAGGCCTTCAGCAACCCATGCTTGCCATAAAAGGTGACTATGCTTGTCGTAAGAGGCGACTAACGGGATCGGGTGGTCAGACTAGCTGACTTGGTTGACACATGTCATCGGTTCCCCATTGCGCAGATCGATGCTCATGTTGTTGATCACTGGATTGTCTGGTCCAGACTCGATTATTTACAGACCGTCGCCATATAGCTGGAATATTGCTAAGTGCGACGTAAAACTAAACTCACTCACTCACTCACTCATCAAGCGCGCGATCAGAAGTGAATTTAGTATTGATGTCTACATTTATTTGCAGCCTTTCACAAGTGTTTGCTCACTGCAGTCCTGTCCTACCAACACCCGCTGTCTTCAAAATCATCGTGGTCGAGCAGTCTGTGTCCATGGTAATAAATGTTGCAATATTTATTTAGGTTAAACTAAAGTCAGTTATATTATGATCATTTTTTTGGCACCCGTGGCGAGCCATCTACTCGTGGTGGGTGTTGGGTAACGCCAAGAGCTCGCCAACACGCCCGTTGTGGACCCGGGGGCATATTTGGTCCACCAACCCGTTTGCCGTGGGTTGCGGCCCTGTGTCGGTGGAGGACGGGAGTTTGAGGGTTGAGGGCACTGGGGCTTGTGGCCGCGTTTCCTTTGTTCAACACACCCCTTTGAGGCTTACTTAGGCTAGACGGGAGGTTGAATGGGCCCGGTTCAACCAATCCGCTGGTCATGCCAAGCCCTTCACATAGATTACATTAATCAATGCACAAGTGTGATTTGGAGATGTAAGTTTGGTCCTGGTTTTAACATGTTTGATTTTGAATTATTATGTTTTGAACTTTGCCTAGAGTCTTATGCCCAGAAGGCGGTGGCTAATGGGCCAATCTGGTGGATTAATTATTTCCAATTCTTCTACTGGAGTACATCATCTCATGTATCCTTGGTGCTGCAAGTTGGAGACCGACTTGTTTATAGCATTGTTTTTGTGATACTCCGTGGTGGGTGGGGAGCTCGGATGATGAACCATATGACACCAACCATGGCTTACGAAATACCCCCCAAAAACAAAACGTTCACTTGAAATTGATCCTGTTGATACTGACCACAGACCGTCTCTATCGATTGAGTATTGGTCACGTTTCCTTGTTATTAAGACTCCGGACAAGACACCATTAAAGCTGAACCCTTTCGCAGTATCTAAGGGTATTCAAGGAATTGCTTAGGTTCGGGTATGCTGCTAGTTCAGTGTGGCAAAAAACAACAAGCAACTAATCTGAGAAGTATTGAATCTTTTGTGGTCATTCCGGTCACGGTCTTTACTCACAAGACATTGAACACGAGGAAAGGTATCGTGAGAGATCGTGATCGGTTGTTTGCTGACATGTGCGAACTTGACATAGCATCAGAAATGACAGATCAAGGTGTGCTGTATGTAAAGGGCTTTTCAACCCGAAAAGACAATGAAACATTCCAAACGAATACCTATCTTTTTTCTTTTTCAAAATCAGTGAAGGCAGGTTACTACAATATCCAAGTTGAAACCTACATTCCCAACCCACTCAGGTGTTTTAAATGCTCACTGTGGTGAGAAGACACACACAGCAGAAGATTGTGACAGTGATTTTAAAAAATGCACCATCTGCTCAGGCGACCATTCTTCTTCAAAACACTATCCAATGTGGAAAAAGCAAATGGCGATTAACAGAATAACGTTTACCCAAAATATCTCCTTTTCTGAGGCAAAGAAACTGGTGAAGAGATCTGCCCTTCCAGACATTTATGCTACAGTAGCAAAATCATCATCCGAATCCAGCTCTAACATGACAAAATCACCCACAGGATGCCAAACTACCTTGACTTGGGTCAGTTCCGACTCCCCCCAGGTTTCGAACCCTGCTATAGCATCCCAGACTGAGGAATACATCAAAATCTTCTGATCACTAAATCATCTTCACAGTGATGCTCCGAGGCATTCAACAGCTGACAGACAGCAAATTGTTAAAACTAAACCCAAACCTAAGTCTGATGCTTCAAAGCAACAAAGTGGCAGAGCCCCAAAAGTGTCACAAAAATAGAATTCAGTTGTGCAACAAATATGGATCTCTTGAAGACATGGACGTATCTGAAAACGTCCATTCTACGGCACATAGCATGTCGCCCTCCAAACTAGTACGTGGTAGATCCCCAATAAATCCACCCAAAAGATAGTTTATTCCAGTAATGTTGTACAGTGGAACTGCAGAGGATTGAGGACTACTTTACATGAATTACAGCTATTAGTCCAAGATTTTACACCTTCTGCGATCTGTTTGCAGGATACTTATTTAAAACGGTCAGATACTTTGGACCTTAGCCATTACAAAGCATATCACTGTTTTTCACCTCCGGGTGATAAGGCCACGGGGGGATCTTCTATTCTAGTCAAAGAGAACATTATCCACAGCCCTGTTTCACTTACTACTAATCTGCAGGCCGTTGCAGTACGACTAACGCTGCACGTTGTGTTTACATTATGCCCTCTCAATATCTCCCCGTCTTTGACGTTTCCCAAAACCGATCTTCAAGCTTTATATGACCAACTCCCGAAGCCCTGTATTATAATGGGGGAGCTGAATGGGCACAACCCACTCTGGGATAGTGTAACTACAAATACTAAAGGTAAATTGATGGAGGACTTTTGTTCAGATAATGAATTATGTATTTAGAATGATGGTTCCAACACATATTTACACCCTGGTACAGGAACCTATTCTGCTCTCGACTTGTCACTCACAAATTCAGAGCTACTTAATGAATTGGAATGGTCAGTCCACGATGACCTCTGTAGAAGTGACCATTTTCCTACTTTACCATCTGATGTCCCTCCATCATCAAGGCAGAATTTCAAAAAAGGCTAACTGGACTTTACATGAAACACTGTGTGCTGAAAAACGTAAACTCGACCGTTTTATTGACGTTCCTGATGCTATTAACTCATTAAGGTCGAGAGACGCGTATGTGCGTCAAATTAATTAGCTTCTCACTGCGAGAGCCGCGTATGGGCGGTAATAAAAAGTGTTTTAACATTTTAAAATCGTACTGTACCTATTATTCCAATCAATTTAGCAGTAATGTTTGAAGATTAGCTTTTCTTATGAGAGACGTTACTATCTGTGTTAACCAGGAGAAGTATTGAAGTGTTTTGATAACAATTGCTAGCAATGTCATGGGCCTTTCAGGTAAATGAACAAATGTCTGCGATAAAGGGGATTATGAGATGTTGCTACAGGAAGTAAGTGTTTCTTACTCGTCATTGGGTGTGAATACTAAAACCTCGAAATAACAGAATGGCAGAATGCATGTCCAGGTAACATTTTGTCATGTGACATGTGTAAAACAAACTGTTGCGCTGTTATATCATTGGACAATCTTTTTTATGAACTCCAGTATCAATCTTCTGAACCTCGTTTGCATTCATAACAAATATAGGCATGGCCATATTATACACAAAGCTGTATCGAAACATCGCTCCACCTGATTCAAAAAGTTGCTCATCCATAAAATGTTGTCATTAACTACTAGGGGGATTCAACTGCAAATGTATATATTATAATAAATCAGTATCGTGCCACTTTTTGAATTCTACAATACATGTATTGGAATTATGATATTCATTCGTAACAATGTGCAAACAATATTGAGTGAGTGAGTGAGTGAGTTTTAGTTTTACGCCGCACTCAGCAATATTCCAGCTATATGGCGGCAGTCTGTAAATAATCGAGTCTGGACCAGACAATCCAGTGATCAACAACATGAGCATCGTTCTCCGTACTTGGGAACCGATGACATGTGTCAACCAAGTCAGCTAGCCTGACCACCCGATCCCGTTAGTCGCCTCTTACGACAAGCTGAGTCGCCTTTAATAGCAAGCATGGGTTGCTGAAGGCCTATTCTACCCCGGAACCTTCACGGGTCGCAAACAATATTGAAATGTTTAACAAGCCATTATGTTTGATGTACAAGTTGTGTGCACAAAATGTATATGAAAATAAATGCTATCTCTACTCAGGTTATCAGGGGTATTAACAATCGGATTGTAGCGCTTTGAGAGCTTTAAGGAAAATTAAACTCGCCAAAGAGCTTGTTAGTACATTTCAGCCATCCTTACGATTATGTGCGTTCACGATACACAAACGTTTAACGTTTTCATGATAGCTACAGTTGATAAAGCCGAAATTCAGCATATCGATTGGTCATCGATCTAGCCAGTAATCAGTCTGTATCCAAGCTGTATAGTGACCAAACGTGCTCTTCAGAAATTTCCTCTGTGACAGGTATCTCATGATACGATTGGTCATAGATAACAAATCAGCCCCTATATTGAACAGCTGAGATACAAAACGTTCTATTTGGGAACTTTGATGACACCCCAGCCCAAGATCCTTTGTCTGATATATATGCAAGGAATGGTATTACAGAATATGTATACATGTACGTTCGTAAGTCACAGACTAGCTTATTAGTACTTTCTTTAAAATATTCAGTATACACCAGCAATGTATCATTCTTTCATGGAAGATTATTAAGCATGTGCGTAAATTCTTCTTTACTACAACTGACATATATGTTTTGAAGAATTTAACCTCACACAATAATATGAGAGGGACAATTTGTTTAAGTATGTCTTACGTACAAAGGATACAAACATATGTTAAGAAAATACATCCGTACACGCCACCAAAAGTCTACAAGAGAGACTGCAATAAATTACTTAAAACGTTACATATGTGACATGTATTCACACCTGCTTTCTTTCAACATATATCTTTACAAAACAATTAAACATTCAGGACTTGCTCGTATGACGAGACATCTGTAATCTCAGAAACCTGCCAGGGATATCAGGCGTGAAAAGCCCTAATTAGCCTCGCCATAGCCAGCCAGGCAATCAGCGCGGGGTTGCAGGTGTTGAGCAGTGAAGTGGCTCTAGGGCTCAATGGGTTAAATGCGCCTCTGATGAATAAACCTCCATAGCTGATGAGTGTATACCAAATTCCTCTGCAGTTCCACACATAAGAAAACCATCGTTCAGTGATGAATGCAAACAAGCTAGGAAGGCTAGGGAAAAAGAAGAACATTATTTCCGTCGCCATCCTATGGTGCATATTTTAAATAAATTCAAAATTTTAAATGCTAAAGCACAGCGTACTTTTAAACAGAACAAACGCCAATCTTGGCACAAATATGTATCCAAAATAAACTCTCGGACACCCATGTCCAAGGTATGGAACATGGTCCAGAAAATTAAAGGTAAAGGTACTAAATCAAGTGTCCATCACCTTAAACATGGAGGTCAGTTACTTACTGATAAATCAGATATTGTGAGTGAGTGAGTTAATATTTAACGCCACATCGGCAATATCTGAGCCATATCGTGACGAGAACACTTAAATGAACACTTAAATGAAATATATGCATATTGTAAAAATCTGTCAACGAAGGACAGTAAAACAACTAGCATATCACAACTTCAATTAAAACTAGCATCAAAATATCTAATATCACTAATATAATATTTAGACAATACAATATAAAAACAGGCTATAGATCGCCAACAACAGAAGGTAGATCACCATACTAGGGACCATGGGGACTTACAGTGCTTTTGCTACCTGCATGGACCCTAGCTGGATTTACATCATCCCCTAAGCCGTCAGCAATCTGGGAAATCTAGCCATACAAGAAAAAGACCCTTGTCCTACGATTAAAAACGTGTAAATTTAGAATTTCCTTTGAATGTTTGTGGACTTACGCACCCTCTCAAGAGGACAATAATTTTACGGTACTTCAGTCCCCTTTGAGGATACAGCCACTGTCAGGCACAGTTACTAATTTAAACTTCCAATAATAAAATATCTCTCTCTTTACAGTTCAGTTAATAAATCCAATTCTTTTAAAAATGCAATGATTCAATGAGAACTTGTGTTATTAAAAGATTCTTCATAGTTTGGGAATTGAAATACTCATCCCTTGTGCAGGATATGCTTGACTGTGATTCTTTCATCACAAGGGATACAAAACGGAGGATCCTCACCTTTAAGCTAATATTTATGTGTATGCCTTGTGTGGCCAATACGACATCGTCGTAAAATAACCTCTTCAAGTCTGGACTCACAGCCCAAGTAGGTGTAACCAATATACGGTTTTATTTCATGTAATCTATTTATACCTACTTGGGTGTCCCACTTCTTCTGCATCAGATCACGGATGTAAGTTCTAATGCTAGCTTTGTAATCAGTGTATGAAATAAAAAGTGGAGTCACAGATTTGTTGAGTGCTGCCTTAGCAGCAAGATCGGCCATTGCGTTACCGGAAATGCCCACGTGGCTGGGTAACCATCAGAAGACGATGTCATATTGGCCCGTAGCAAGATCATTATACAATTCAATAATTTCAATTAAAAGTGGATGTTTACAAGAATATTTTTAATAGCCTGAAGGCAAGAAAGAGAGTCGGAATAGATTATATACTGTTTATGCTTAGGGTGTCTTTGAATATATTTAAGAGCCGTTAATATTGCGTTAGCTTCAGCTGTAAAAAAAGAAGTGTTGTCTGGTAATCTAGAAGATATTGTTCTGGATCCAATGACAGTGGCACAGGCCACTGCGCCACCGTCCTTGGACCCATCTGTAAATAAGGACTTATAATTGCTATATTTATGTTTTAAGTGACTATATTGTAATTCATTAGTTTCTGATTTTTAAAATTTAGTTAATGTTATGTCCATTTGGGGTCTAACCAATTGCCAAGGAGGAGAAGAAAGAAGACGGGAAGGAGCTATATTTTCAAGGTCAATGCTGGAAATGGCTTAATTGAGAGCCCAAGAGACGGAACAAGGGAAGACGTTTTGTTATACAAATCCTCATACAGAGGATTAAAGACACAATATAATGCGAGATTAGACGCATTAGAAGCTAATTTTGTAATCTATTGTAAAGATAGTTATACGGAATTGGTTGAGAGAAGGCTCATGAGCTTCGACGTACAGACTGTCGATAGGAGACGTTCTTAAAGAACCAAGACAAAGTCTTAGGCCTCGGTGGTGCATAGGATCAAGTAGTAGTTTAGGTTGCTGTGACAAGCTCCACCATATACGATGGAGCCATAATCAAGTTTAGATCGGACCAGAGATCTATATAAGTGAAGAAGGGTATCCCCTCCCCATTTTGAATTAGAAACAGCCTTTAATAAATCGATTGCCTTCAGGCATTTGGCTTTAAGGGATTTAATATGTGGCAAAAAGGTCAAATGTGAATCAGACATAAGTCCCAAGAACTTGGCCTCCTTGATAACTTTGATAGGGGTACCACTTAGAAATGGTTCTGGTCCTTTATTGAATTTATATTTACGGCAGAAGTGTATACAATTGGTTTTTGATTTAGAAAATTTGAAGCCATTTTCAAGACACCATTTATCTATTTTGTTTAAACACAACTGTAGTTGCCGTTCAATAGTATGCATATTTTTCCCACGACAAGAAATATTAAAATCATTCACAAATAACGATCCATCAATTGAATCGTTTAAAACTTTAGATAAACTGTTCATCTTGATGCTAAAAAGTGTGACAGAAATACTGCCTTGCGGAACGCCCTGATCCTGATTGTAATGATCAGACAGGTTAGAACCCACTCGGACTTGAAATTGTATGTTATTTAACAAAATGACAATGAATTCAGGCAAACGACCTCGCAAACCGAAATCATGTAAATCCCTCAGAATGCCATATTTCCAGGTTGTGTCATGCCTTCTGAAGATCAAATTGTTTGTTAATCAGTGCGTTTTTCACAAATGATTCTCAACGCACTAAGTGATCGACAGTACTTCTGTTTTTTTACGAAAATTACATTGTATATCTGTTTTAAGGTTATTTGGGCACCCGTGGCGAGCCACCTCCTCGTGGTGGGTGCTGGGTAACGCCAAGAGCTCGCCGACACCCCCGTTGTGGACCCGGGGGGATATTTGGTCCACCAACCCGTTTGCCGTGGGTTGCGGCCCTGTGTCGGTGGAGGACGGGAATCTGGGGGTTGAGGGCACTGAGGGCCTGTAATCGTGTTCCCTTTGCCCAACATACCCCTTCGACCCTTACTTCACCTAGACGGGTGGTTGAATGGGCCCGGTTCAACCAATCGGCTGGTCATGCCAAGCCCTGTGTATGGACTATATATATGTCAATGCACAAATTTTATTTGGAATTGTTTGATTTTCGGACTTGGCCTTATTATTACAGTGACATTATTTGGATTTTGCAATATGATAATTTGTACTTGAATTTTGCCTTGAATTTTGCCCAGAAGGCGGTGGCTCATGGGCCAATCTGGTGGATTAGTTATTCATAATTCTTCCGCTAGAGTATATCATCTGAGTATCCTTGGTGCTGCAAGTCGGAGACCCACTTGCGTTTAGCACTGTCCTTGTGATACTCCGTGGTGGGTGGGGAGCTCAGATGATGAAATCTAACTAACTAAACATGGCTTACGAAACCCCTCAAAAAAAAGAGCAAACGTCAACTTGATACTGATCCCGTTGAAACTGACCACAGACTGCCCAACTCAATTGATTACTGGCCACGTTTTCTTGTTGTTGAGACTATTGACAAGACCCCTTTAAAGTTGAATCCTTTTGCCGTAGCTAAAGGTATACAAGGCATCGCTGGTGATGTTAAAAACATTAGGCGATTACGTTCCGGTGCCCTTCTGGTTGAGTGTGCAAAAAGACAGCAAGCCACCAATCTTATGAGCACAAAGTCTTTTGTCGGCATTCCAGTTACGATCTCGGCTCACAAAACACTCAACACGAGCAAAGGAATTGTCAGGGACCGTGAACGTTTGTTTGCTGACATGTCAGAACTTGACATCGCCTCAGAGATGAAGGAGCAAGGTGTCCTTTTTGTCAAACGTTTTACAACCCGTAGAAATGATGCTACTGTCAACACAAACACATATTTGTTTTCTTTCTCTTCTCCAAATGTTCCAAAATCATTGAAAGCAGGATACTGTAACATCCAGGTTGAAATGTACATTCCAAACCCTCTTCGATGTTTCAAATGCCAAAAGTTCGGCCATGGGGTTAATAACTGCACATTGTCTGTTGTTTGTGCTCACTGTGGTGAAAAGACACATACAACAGAAGATTGTGACAGTAACGTTAAGAAATGTACAAACTGCACTGGTGCCCATTCATCCTTTTCTAAAGAATGTCCTGTCTGGAAGTTTCACATGGAGATCAACAAACTAAAATTCACCCGAAACATTAGTTTTGCAGATGCCAAAAAACTGGTCCAAAGTTCTGAACCTAAAGAAAGCTATGCTTCTATAACTAAAACACCGTCAGAAGCAAGGATTACAAAATCAACCACAAGCTGTCAAACTGACTTGACGTGGATTACATCAGAAGTTCCTCTGATTACTTCACCTACAATATCTACCCAAACGCCAGAGTCACATTCGTCCCAAATCCAATCAGTAGCATCATCTGATCATGAGGCATCTTCTCAGTCAACTCCAAAATCTTCGGAAACCGTTAAAACTAAACCTAAAAGGCCAGATTCTTTGAAAAAACTAAGTGGCAGAACCCTGAAAGGGTCACAAAACAAGATTCAGTTGTTTAATAAATATGGGTCACTTGAAGACATGGACGTTTCTGAAAACGTCCATTCTAGGGCACATAGCTTGTCGCCCACCAAAAGAGTGCGGGGTAGATCCCCCATAAATCCCCCTAAAAGATAGTTTATTCCAATAATATTGTACAGTGGAACTGCAGAGGATTGAGGACTAATTTACATGAATTACAGCTATTAGTCCAAGATTTCACACCTTCAACGATATGTCTCCAAGAGACATATTTAAAGGAAACAGATACATTTGACCTTCGTCATTTTAACGCATATCATTCTTTTTCACCTCCGGGTGATAGAGCTACTGGCGGGTCATCCGTTTTAGTCAGACAAAACGTTATTCAAAGCCCTGTTTCACTTAATACTAATATGCAGGCTGTTGCAGTGAGAATTACCTTACACGTAGCGTTTACGCTATGCTCTCTTTATATTTCACCGTCTTCGACGTTCACTAAAACTGATCTTCAAGCTCTATATGACCAACTCCCGAAGCCCTGTATTATAATGGGAGATTTAAATGGGCACAACCCACTCTGGGGTAGTGTAAATACAAACCCTAGAGGTAAATTGTTGGAGGACTTTTGTTCTGACAATGACTTATGTATTTATAATGATGGTTCCAACACATATTTACACCCTGGTACAGGGACGTATTCTGCTCTCGACTTGTCATTGACAAATTCCGAACTATTAAATGAATTCGAATGGTCAGTCCACGATGACCTCTGTGGAAGTGACCATTTTCCTACTATATTAAAAGCTGTAACTCCATCTGATGTTCCTCCATCATCAAGGCGGAATTTTAAAAAGGCTAACTGGGCTTTATATCAAACACTGTGTGCTGAAAAACTTAAACCCGAACGTTTTATTGACGTTCCTGATGCTATCAAATCTTTTTCTGATGAACTGAATTCCATAGCTGATGAGTGTATACCAAAGTCCTCTACAGTTCCACACATAAGAAAACCATGGTTCAACGATGAGTGCAAACAAGCTAGGAAGGCCAAGAAAAAAGCAGAACATTATTTCCGTCGCCATCCTATGGTCCATAATTTCAATAAATTTAAGATTTTAAATGCTAAAGCACGGCGTACTTTTAAACAGAACAAACGCCAATCTTGGCAAAATTATGTATCCAAAATAAATTCTCGGACACCAATGTCCAAGGTATGGAACATGGTCTAGAAAATCAAAGGTAAAGGTACTAAATCTACTGTCCATCATCTTAAACATGGAGATCAATTGCTTACTGATAAATCAGATATTGCTAATAAACTGGGTGAAACCCTTGCTAAACACTCTTCCTCTTCAAATTATGTACCTAAATTTCAGCAAAATCAAAAACAACAAGAAAAGAAAACTATTAATTTCAATTCTGATAATGGGGAAGATTATAATGAAACGTTTTCCATTCATGAACTCCATAGTGCTCTTGATCAAGCTCATGACACTGCTACAGGAGCTGATAACATACATTATCAACTCCTGAAGCACTTACCAGAATCCTGCCTAGAAACGCTTCTCAATATTTTTGATGATATTTGGACATCGGGTAACTTTCCTCCGTCATGGCGTGACGCCATAGTAGTACCAATACCTAAACCTGGACGTGATCATACGGATCCGTCCAATTATCGACCTATTTCACTAACTAGCTGTGTTTGCAAGACCATGGAACGCATGATAAATAATCGACTTGTTTGGTACTTGGAAACAAATAATCTTATCACAGATATACAGTGTGGTTTCCGTAAAAACAGAAGTACTGTCGATCACTTAGTGCGACTGGAGTCATTTGTTAAAAACGCACTAATTAATAAACAACATGCTGTGTCTATCTTTTTTGATCTTGAAAAAGCATATGACACAACCTGGAAACATGGTATTTTGAAGGATTTACATGACTTTGGTTTGCGAGGTCGTTTGCCTCAATTTATTGCCAACTTTTTAAACGACAGACAATTCCAGGTCCGTGTGGGTTCTACCCTGTCTGATCATTACAATCAGGATCAGGGTGTTCCACAAGGCAGTATTTTATCTGTCACTCTTTTTAGCATCAAGATCAACAGTTTATCAAAAGTTTTAAACGATTCAATTGATGGATCGCTTTTCGTGGATGATTTTAATATTTCTTGCCGAGGTAAAAATATGCATGCTATTGAACGGCAACTGCAGTTGTGTTTAAACAAAATAAATAAATGGTGTCTTGAAAACGGCTTCAAATTTTCGAAGTCCAAAACTAATTGTATACATTTTTGCAGAACATATAAGCCACATAAGGACCCTGAACTATCTCTAGATGGCACTCCCATCAAAGTTGTAAAGGAGGCCAAGTTCTTGGGATTAATTTTTGACTCGCATTTAACGTTTCTACCACATATCAAATCCCTCAAAACTAAATGCCTGAAGGCACTTGACTTGTTGAAAGTCGTTTCAAATTCTAAATGGGGAGGGGACCAAGCTACCCTCCTGCAACTTTATCGATCACTGATCCGGTCAAAACTTGATTATGGCTCCATTGTATACGGTGGAGCCTGTAAAAGCAACCTGAAACTTTTAGATTCTGTTCACCATCAAGGTCTAAGACTTTGTCTTGGCTCCTTTCGAACTTCACCTGTTGACAGCATGTACGTTGAGGCCGATGAGCCATCTCTTGAGCAGCGACGTATCAAATTAGCTTTACAGTGTGTAACAAAATTATATTCCAGTGAGTCAAACCCTGCATATAACTGTGTTTTCAGTCCTCTGTGTGAGGACTTATACAATATGAAATCTTCGCTTGTACCGCCTCTTGGTTTAAGAATTAAACCATTTCTTGCTGCTGCCGGCATTGAGCTGGAAAATATAGCTCCTTCCCGTCTTCTTTCTTCTCCTCCTTGGCAGTTGGCTAGGCCCGCAGTGGACCTAACATTGACGAGTTTTAAAAAATCAGAAACTAATGAATTACAGTATAAACAAGAATATAATCAATTGAAACATAAATATAGCAGTTATAAATCCTTATTTACAGATGGATCCAAGGACGGTGGCGCAGTTGCTTGTGCCACTGTCATTGGATCCAGAACAATATCTTCTAGATTACCCGATAATAGTTCTATTTTTACCGCAGAGGCTAACGCCATATTAACAGCTCTTAAATATATTCAAAGACACCCTAAACGCAAACAATATATAATTTATTCCGACTCTCTTTCTTGCCTTCAGGCTATTAAAAATATTTCTTGTAAACATCCACTTTTAATAGAAATTATTGAATTGTATAATGATCTTGCTACTGGCCAATACGACATCGTCTTCTGTTGGTTACCCAGCCATGTAGGGATCTCTGGTAACACATTGGCTGACCTTGCTGCTAAAGCAGCGCTCAACAAATCTGTGACACCACTGCTTATTCCTTACACTGATTACAAAGCCACCATTAGATGTTATATCCGTGATCTGATGCAGAAGAGGTGGGACACCCAAGTGGGTATGAATAAATTACATGATATAAAACCTTACATTGGTTATACCCACTTGGGTTGTCAGTCCAGATTTGAAGAGGTTATTCTACGACGATGTCGTATTGGACACACTCGATATACTCATGCGTACCTGTTAAAAGGTGAGGATCCTCCTTTCTGTATCCCTTGTGATGAGAGAGTTACAGTCAAGCATATTCTGCTTGACTGTGTTGAATTCTCCATCACAAGGGATATGTATTTTTCAGTTACAACAATGAAGGATCTTTTTAGCAGCGTTAGTTTTCATTTAATTCTTGGTTTTTTAAAAGAAATTGATTTTTTGACTGAACTTTGAGCAATATGTTTCTGTAAAAAGATGTATTTTAATAATTGGTAGTTTGGATTAGTAACTAGAATTGTTAGTGGCTGTACCCTGAAAGGGGGTTGAAGTATTGTAAAATTATTGTCCTCCTGAGAGGGTACGTAAGTCCAAAAACATTGATAGTAAATTTAAGTCTACCACTGTTTTTAATCGTAGTATTCCTGTTGTTTTAATTGTGGCTAGCATATTGTACACTCGCCAGCGGTTGAAGGGATGGTGTAAATCCAACTAGGGTCCATGTAGGTAGCAAAGGTACTGTAAGTCCCCATGGTCCTAGTATGGTGATCTACCTTCAGTTGTTGGCGATCTATAGCCTGATTTTATAGTGTATTGTCCAAATGATGATGTTATTTTTAACTTTCCATGCTAGTTTTAATTCCATTTGTGATATTCTAGTTGTTTTACTGTCCGTCGTTGACAGGTTTTATAGTAGACATATAATTGATTTTGATATTAGTTGTTCTCGTCACGATATGGCTGAGATATTGCCGATGTGACGTAAAATATTAACTCACTCACTCACTCACTAAGGTTATTTGTTTCCAAGTACCATGGTCTTACAAACACAGCTAGTTAGTGAAATAGGACGACAATTGGATGGATCCATACGATCACGTCCAGGTTTAGGTATTGGTACTACTATAGCATGAAGCCATGAAGAAGGAAATTTTCCGGAAGTCCAAATATCATCAAACATTGATAACAGCGTCCCTTAACAGTATTCTGGTAAGTGCTTCAGGGGTTGATAATGTATGTTATCAGCTCCTGTAGTAGTGTCATGAACTTGATCAAGAGCAGTATGGCGTTCATGAATAGAAAATGTATAAATTATAAGCTTCCCCATTATCAGAAATTAAAATAATAATTTACACTTTTCTTGTTGTTTTTGATATTGCTGAAAAGTAGGTATATAATTAGAAGAGGAAGAATGTTTAGCGAAAGTTTCGCCCAGTTTATACGCAATATCTGATTTATCAGTAAGTAATTGATCGCCATTTTTAAAATCATGGACAGTAGATTTAGTACTTGACCTTTAATTTTCTGGACCATGTTCCATATCTTGGACATGAGTGTCCGAGAATTTATTTTAGATACATAATTTTGCCAAGATTGGCGTTTGTTCTGTTTAAAAGTGTGCCGCGCTTTAGCCTTTAAAATTTTAAATTTATATAAAATTTGCACCATAGGATGGCGACGGAAATAATGTTCTGCTTTTTTCCTAGCCTTCCTAGCTTGTTTGCAGTCATCGCTGAACCATGGTTTTCAAATATGTGGAACTACAGAGGAATTTGGTATACACTCATCAGCTATGGAGTTCAATTCCTCAGAAAAGCATTTAATAGCATCGGGAACGTCAATAAAACCTTCAGGTTTAAGTTGCTCCACACACAGTGTTTCATATAAAGCCCAGTTAGCCTTTTTAAAATTTCGCCTTGATAATGGAGGAACATCAGATGGAGTTACAGATTTTAATATAGTAGGAAAATGGTCACTTCCACAGAGGACATCATGGACTGACCATTCGAATTCATTCAGTAGTTCTGAATTTGTCAGTGACACGTCAAGAACAGAATAGGTCCCTATACCAGGGTGTAAATATGTGTTGGAACCATCATTACAAATACATAAATCATCGTCAGAACATGTGTCCTCCAACAACTTACCTTTAGTGTTTGTAGTTACACTATCCCACAGTGGGTTGTGCCCATTTAAATCTCCCATTATAATACAGGGCTTCGGGAGTTCGTCATATAAAGCTTGAAGATCAGTTTTGGCAAACGTCGAAGACGGTGAAATATAAAGAGAGCATAGCGTAAACGCTACATGTAAAGTAATTCTCACAGCAACTTCCTGCATATTAGTATTATGTGAAACAGGGCTTTGAATAACGTTTTGTCTGACTAGAATGGATGATCCGCCAGTGGCCCTATCACCCGAAGGTGAAAAACAATGATATGCATTAAAATGACGAAATTCAAATGTATCTGTTTGTTTTAAATATGTCTCTTGGAGACATCGCAGAAGGTGTAAAATCTTGGACTAAAGCTGTAATTCATGTAAATTAGTCCTCAATCCCGCACTCTTTTGGAGGACGAGAAGCTATGTGCCCTAGAATGGACGTTTTCACAAACGTCCATGTCTTCAAGAGACCCGTGTTTACTGAACAACTGAATATTGTTTTGTGACCCTTTGTTGTTTTGAAGCATCAGGCTTTGGCTTCGGTTTACTTTACACTGTTTGTTGACTATCAGCTGTCGATTGAAACTGAGATGATGACTTGTGATCAGAAGGCGACTTTGAGGTACTAGGAAGTGATTGCTCAGTCTGTGATGATATAGCAGGGTACAAAAGCTGTAGAGAGTGGCAATTTACCCAAGTCAAGGTAGTTTGGCAGCCTGTAGTTGATGTTGTTTTAGAGCTAGACTCCGATGATGTTTTTGCTACTGTAGCATAACCTTCTGGAAGATTAGATCTCTTTACCATTCTTTCGTCTCGGAAAAAGAGATATTTTGAGTAAATTTTATTTTGTTGATCTCCATTTGCTCTTTCCAAATAGGACACTCTTTAGAAAATGAAGAATGGTCACCTGAGCAATTGGTGCATTTTTATAATCACTGTCACAATCTTCTGTTGTGTGTCTTCTCACCACAGTGAGCACACACAACAATGTGCAAGTATTTACGCCGTGTCCATATATCTGGCATTTAAAACACCTTAGCGGTTTGGGGATGTAGGTATCAACTGGAATGTTACAGTAGCCTGCCTTCACTGATTTGGGAGCATTTGGAGAGGAAAAAGTAAACAGATACGTATTGGTTTTGATGGTTTCATTGTTTTTCCGAGTTGAAAAGCGCTTGACGTAGAGTACACCTTGATCCTTCATTTCATATACTATCTCAAGGTCCGACATGTCATCAAACAATTGATCTCTAACGATACCTTTGCTTGAGTTCAAGGATTTGTGCGCAGAGACCGTGACCGGAATGCCCACGAAAGATTTTATGTTCATCAGATTGGTTGATTGCTGTTTTTCCCGCACTCTACTAGCAGGCCACATCCTACGTAATCGAATATGAACTGATAACTCTTGCATCGACTCATAATATATATATATATATATATATATATATATATATATATTCCACATAAACCAGACAAAGTAACTGAAACATTTCGTTCACGTTGTTGAAGGTTTCATGTTGATTTGATGTGTGATGTTTCAAAGCCATTTACATAAGCATTGTGTAAAAAACTTTTGTATTTGATCTATGTAATTATCTGATCCAATGAAAATATTCAGTCTGTATTGATCCATCATCAATAAAAACAGGATAATATGTCTGTTATGGAACTGATACAGATGCGTATAATCATTCAATCAGACAACAGTAATGAGATAGTTGAACACCTCTTTCAACCTCGAAATAACAGCCTCTAGCTGAATGCACGTCCAGTTACGCCCTTGATGAAAGTTTTGTCCCGTGATAAGTGCAATACAATCAAATTTGCTGTTATATCATTGGACAAGGACTGAACCTTGTTTGCATTCATTATGAATATAAGGCATGCCCATCTTCATAAACATTTGGGGGCATTCAACTGCAAGTGTATACATTATGATAAATCAATACCGTGTCGCTTTTAGAATTCTATAATTCAATGCACTTGATTTGGGATATTCATTTGCAACAATGTGAAGATTGTATTTAAATGTTCAAACAAGCTATTATGTTTGATGTACTAGAAGTATTCGCATAATGTATATGCAAATACATACCATCGCTACTCAGTGGTTGCATTGGGTTATCTGGGGTAAGAATAATTGGATTTTTGTGCTTTGATCGCTTTAAGGAGAAATACACTCGCCACAGTTCTTGTTAGTCCTTTGTGCACATTTCATGCTACCTGACGATTGTGTATGTTCACGCTATACATTGTTTTTTATGATAGCAAGAGTTGATAAAGGTGAAATTCAGCATACCGATTCTTCAACGATCTAACGAATAAGCAATCTGTATCCATACTGTCTAGAGACCAAACGTACTCTTCAGAAATTTAGCCCACACCCCATCAACTGTCATTTCCTATGTGACAGGTATCTCATGATACGATTGATCACAGATAAAAAATTACCCACTATATTGAACAGTTGAGATACAAAAAGTTCTAATCTGGAACTTTGATGACACCCCATCTCATGACACACTGTCTTATATATGTGCAAGGAATCGTAATATAAAATATGTATATTCGTATGATAACGTATGTTTACTGCAGTTTCTTTGTTTCGGTTTTGTAGGCCGTTGGTCCATGCACAATAAGGAAAACACTTTACAACATAAAGAGCAGCAAATTACATAGACGAAATTGAGTAGCAGAGGATGTAATGGAATTTCTAAAAGTAAGGGCTTCTTTAATATATTTAGAACCGTTAGAAAGTGTGTGGATACACGTACTACTTATGAAACAAAAATATTTAGTCTGTTTGGTATCCATTCTAGCTAGAATATGGAAAATACCTATCCCTAATGAAATCACATGCTTGCATTCAAACATGGAGTGAATTTCATCCTCTTTCGAGCCACAGTCACACAGTTCACATATCTTATCAAAATTATTTTCTCGAATATTACATCTCAAAGGAAGTGCATGTAGTCTGAGCAAACATACATTTCTTCTGATAGCTATTTCATTGATGGAGGAGACATAATATTCAGTATTTAACAATGACTTAACTTCTTTAAGGTGTCTTAAATGGACAGATTTTCTCATAGTACCGAGAATACGTTGCTTATCACAATCAAGAAGTCTTTTCCTAAAAAGGGAAATGAAATGGGGAATATCACCAACATCCTGACTACACCATACATACCCGAAGCCATAAGCATTTAAAAGATACTTAACCGATGTCGCCCAAGTCACTCGACCAGCTGAATCTAATTTCCTCAGACATCCTTAACAATTTACACCAATACATGATGCACCTTTGGTAGTAATCCACATAAATGTTTGAACTACCACATTCTGCTAAAATACCATTACTGGAGAAATGTTTTCCAACGCCAACAACATATTTACAGAAATTAGTATGAAACATTTCGTTCGATTTCCTTTCCTCAAATCCCCAGATTTTGGAGCCGTATAATACCACTGGTTTAACTTTGCTATCAAATAATTTGAACATTAACTTTACAGGCATGTTAGGGTATTTATTAAATAATACCTTCAAAGAGAAAAGTGCCTTACCGGCCTTACCTACTAGAGTTAGTGTGCACTTTGTCCAGGACAATCGAGTAGAAAATAGAATACCAAGGTAATTATAGTATATTGATGTTTTGATTGGAATATCATTGTAAACCCATTTTTCATAGGAACGAAGGAACCGACCGTTGCGAAATACCAAAACCTCTGTCTTATCCATATTAACCTCCAGACCCCAAGAGTTACAGTAGTTATGTAAAATATTTATCTTTCTCTGCAGTCCTATGACAGTATCATCAAATAAATTATGATCGTCGGCGTACAGCAGCAGAAGTAAGTCAAAATAATCGGATCCCACAAAGATACACTTTAGACCTGAATCTTGCTGCATGACCTGAAATTCTGTTATAAACATCGCAAAGAGAAACGGGCTTAAAATACACCCCTGACGTACGCCACTTAATGATTCGAAATATCTACCAATTGACAGATGGGAATGGCGAACTGACACCAATATTTTGGAATACGTATCCCTTAGAACTGAGATTAAGTACCGTCTTATCCCTTGCCTGAAAAGTGAGTGCCAAAGTAGAGTCCTGTCAACGGAATCAAAAGCCTTTCGGAAGTCTACAAACAAACAATAAAAAACGACCACCACCTTTAGAAAGATACTTTTGAATGAGACATTGCAATGTAAATATATTATCTGTAGTGGAGTATCTTTACGGAACCCAGCTTGTGCCTCGGGAATTTTAGCATAAACTGCGAATCGCTGAAGACGGTTATTTATTACTATACAAAACAATTTACCAAGAACATCCATCAACGAGATACCCCGATAATCCTCAACATTATTAACACTAGCTTTCTTATGCGAAGGCACAATAATACCCTTTGACCACTCCCGTGGATACGTGCCAGACGCAAGTACTCTATTGAAGATAAGTTACAAATACGGAGATAAAAGACGAACGCAGCAAATAACCATCCCAGCCTTGATACCGTCTGGTCGTGCAGCCTTGCCACGCTTTAGACATTTTACAGCAGCTTCAATCTCATCATGGTTGATGTCATCGTTCAAAATACAGTCAATATTATTATCATGATCAACATCAGTATCATGGTCAAGACATCCATCGATATTGTGTAACAACGTTTCAGCATCATTGATCATCTCAGTGTCCACCATAATATTAGTAATATCCCATACATCCTTAAAATATTCTGTCCACTGTGCGCAGGTTATATTGGGGGGATTGACTACGAGAATATGTCAACGATTTGACTGTAGTCCAAAACTTTTTGCTGTCATTATTCGAAGATAGGTTCACAAGTTCGTTGATCTGATATTCATCAGATTCTACTTTCTTTTTTCAACGCATGTTTCGGTATGCATTCCTGATTTTACAATACTCGTTTAGTTTATCTTTATCACCAGAAAGTCTTAATACATTCAAATATGACATTTTAGTTTTTTTCAGTCTTTCACAACCGTCATCGTACCATAAATTAGATTTGAGTTGTTGGGTGTTATGCCGTTTTGCCTGTAAGCCACAACAAGCTGCGCAAGCTGGAAGAGTGTTCGAAAGTCTTTCCACTGCTATACTCAGGTTCAACAACCCACCGTGCATTCGGGGTATGCGCGAGGCTTCCGGTTTTAGCCTTTTCTTACTCAATATGTGCATCAAAACTGGCCTGAAGCACTCAGTACTGCTTCTATGTTGTGAATACCATTATATAATATGTATGCATGTATGTTCGCGCGATAACGTATATTTTCTGCATTAAATCTAGATGAACCAAAGTGACAAACTGTGAATTTTCAAAATATTCAGTGTACACTAGCAATGTATCGGCGAAAACGCTTCTTTCATAGAAGATTATTAAGCGTGTACATACTTTTTTCTTTACTGCCACTGACTATGGTGGTTGATTTAGGCCATCGCTTTCTCGCCTTAAATTTTTGGAGGCGAGAAAGCGAGAAAGCGATATCGCGAGACGAGAAACCGATAACACGAGACGAGAAAGCGATAGCACAAGACGAGAAAGCGATAACGCGAGACGAGACGAGAAAGCGATAACGCGAGACGAGAAAGCGATAACACGAGACGAGAAAGCGATAGCATGAGGCAAGAAAGCGATATCATTGTGCGAGAAAGCGATAGAGCGAAAAAGTGATAGAGCGAAAAAGCGATATTACCCACAATTCACTCCTGTCTGGGCATGAATGGCTACAAACTGGATCTTAATCGCCATTCGTAGTTTCTCAATAGTATAAAATGGTTTTCTGTAATGTTATTGGCATTGTTTGACTTGACATTTAGAGAAATTTAAGATAGATGTAGACTTTCCTTTGGCATACTATTTGAATGTGAAGTACCGGAAATATTCATTTTGTGAAGTCACTGAAGGAATTACATATTTTGTGCCACCACTGAACTAGAATTGTCTTAACCAACTTAATGACATCAACCAATTATTATTAGTGGGGAGGGGGGTAATGACAAATAAGGCATTCAACCACATTCAAACATTCATCCTAAAAAAAATCACTGCAACAACCCCATAAAGTGAGTGAGATTCGATTTACGTCGCTGTTAGCAATAATAAAAAAAGCTGGAACCATTTATGTTTTTCATTGTTATCAAAAATTACAGCTGTACTTTCTTTGATTTCTTCAAGATGATAAAATTTATTAACTGATGTTCTTCAACTTTATGAGCCCTACCTAAATCACTCCTACCTAACAAACGAAGAGACGCGCTTGACAGTAAAGCACCTTAAATTGGTACCTGAATCTAGAAACAGAACTATTAATATTCCAGTCAGTGATCTAACCTAGACAAAAGGATGCAGTCCAACGTCCGTCCAGCCAAACCTGAAAATATACAGTATACACTACGCAGTTAAACGCTGTGTTAACTAACCATAGTGAACTTCGAGAGGTATTTAGCAGTTGGTGTACTGAATAGTGGGACAGTTCTGTGGACATGCAGCTTCTTTATCATAATATAAGCAACGTTTTGGTGTAGACACAGTTATCAAGCACCTGATGTACATTACTGCAGGAAACGCCTATATATACATCAGTAAAGTTTGTTCAGTAAGGTGATTGATGTTTACTCATTAACAATGATGCTTGATGAAGCCAAGCGCCCATGTAAATTACAACTCTTTGCTCTGTATCACGGTTATCTGATACCATACATATCATCACTTAGAGTACGTTATGGATATATTATTGAGACAGTTTAAATGGTGTTTATATGTCGAAAGTTGATGTGTAAAACATTCCGTTTGCCGTATCTGACAGCGTCGTAACTTATAAATACACTGTTTTACCTATCTCTGTATACATGTATTACATGTATATATCTCAAAGGGTACAGCTGTCATGGTCCCGTAGCATTTGATAAGCTGAATGGTGACGCATGTATCCAATTAACTTTTTCACAGTCTGTAACATTTTCGTTGTCAGAGGAGGACTTGAAACTCAATATATGTAATGATCTACCTGTATTATCCTAGTATTTATAATTAGGTGAATTTATGTAAAAACTATTCGAATCTAATGACAGCAACAGATGACATTCACAGGGTTAGCGGCGGTCTGTAAATAATCGAGTCTGGATAAGACAATCCAGTGATCAACATCATGAGCATCGATCTACGTGATTGGGTTACGATGACATGTGTCAGCGAGCCTGACTTCCTGATCCCGTTTGTCACCTCTTACAACAAGCACAAGTTGCTGAAGACTAATGTAACCCCGATCTTGTTCTCCTGTAAAATGGGGAGTATAGAAGGTATTGATTGCTAAGGCTTTGCGGGGTATTATCTCATTTCCTGATACTCTTCTTTATGGCGTAAGGGCAAAGGTGTAGCTTTAGGATAGGGCATAAAAAAATCCTAGTAAAAGACCTAAAGAGAAATATTTCTGTATTTGTGGAACACGATGTTACGGGATATATTCTTATTGCTTTCATCAGGTGTATGAAGAAACTATGAAAAGGAAAGCTATATACGAACATTTGAAACGACCGTGATAAGATAACAAGGGAAGCCGATTGTTCATTAGCGCTAAACTGGTAGGGTGGATGGGCAAATGGAAGCCAGGGATTGTTCATCCAGGCATGAGTGATGAGACAACAGTGGTGGCATTTAACACGGGAAATGACAATAGAGAAATGTTAACCAGGAATTAATCTTTGTTAAACTGTTCACAGGCTTTCAAAACACTCATTTATTTTAACAAAAACACTCTTGGTTTCTGGAGTTATTGTTGGATTGGTTGATTCTCTTTTTGCCGGCACCTTCATTCGCTATAAGCAGATTAGGATTAAAGGTCAGCAGAGGCTGTCCGGGTGTCGTCTCACACACCTGAGTTTGCTCACATGCCATGTACTCTGAACACAGTTCATAACAATTAGTGAACTCAGTTATCATCAGTATCATCAGTAATCAAATATGACGCGGCGAGACCAGTTATAAGAGTGAATTTTGACTTGCAATGTCGCATCTACCTGACAATGCCAAACTAAAGGTGGATTCATTTATCAATGACTTGAAGGAACTCGTGACAGTAGATTATAGACCAGTGCCAACCATCTTCCAAGATGAGAGAAACAGTAAAATAAATTCTTGTAATCATCATTGCAGATATTGATATTTTCAGCTGCCAGTCACCAAAATATGTTTAAGTTGATTAACATCATCAAATCTGAACAATACCATAACGAAGTGACCTTTCTGAAACTGGAAGCCGGTGGTTCCCTTCGACCAAAAAGCAGAAAATATCGACAACTTCACGGGAGGATCAACATCTAGAAATTAGACTTTTAACTGGCCATCTCACCACTTGTGACGCAGTGTCCTATCTGGTGGGATTGTACATTGAAATGTGACTACATAATACGTGAAGTATATGTAAATTTATGTGTGAGTGATGTAAAGTTCATGAAAGTGTCCGTGATATATTGCATTTTAAAATGTGACTGTGAAGTCTTTAAGTAAATTTTCTTCCTATGTGTAAATTTAAATGTGACTGTGTTAAAGTAGGACGTGACGGATGATCCCTGCCTAATCTGTTTGTTTTAAGGATTAGAACGGTCCATCGCTTTTAATCCCATAACAATAATGCCGACAAAAAAGAGAACAAGTCGTTTGATTATTGGCTAGACAAGTTAGAATATTAATTTCAAAATTGCCATAGAACTTGAAAGCATATGCAATTTATTCTATGCGACTAAAACAAATGGTGATTGATTTTCCTGTTGGGTTCGGTAAATATCGCTTTCTCGCTCTATCGCTTTATCGACTTGCTGTATCGCTTTCTCGCTCTATCGCTTTATCGCCTTGTTTTATCGCTTTCTCGCTCTATCGCTTTCTCGCTTTATCGCCTTGTTTTATCGCTTTCTCGCTCTATCGCTTTCTCGTCTCGTGTTATCGCTTTCTCCTCTCGTGTTATCGCTTTCTCGTCTCGCGTTATCGCTTTCTCGTCGTGTGATATCGCTTTCTCGCCTCCAAATTTAAGGCGAGAAAGCGATGGCCCAAATCAGCCACCATAACTGACAGATGTTTTGTACAATGTAACCTCACACAAGGATATGAGAGGGACACTTTTTCTACGTATGTCTCATGTCTTACATACGAAGAATACATATATATGTTTAGAAAATATATATGTACGCTCCACCAAAGGTCTACAAGAGAAAGTGCAATAAAATAACGTAAAACAAACTTATCACACCTGCTTTCTTTCAACATATATCTTTACAACACAATTAAACAATTAAACAATCAGGAATTGCTCGTATGATGATACAGTATCCTGTAATCTCCAAACCCTGCCAGGGATATCAGTCGTGAATAGACCTAATTAGTCTCGCCACAGCTGGCCAGGCAATCAGCACGGGGTTCCAGGTGTTGAGCAGCGACGTCAACCTCGGGCTTAATGAGTTAAAAATATGAAAATACAATATATCTATACAAGGCTTGACACTTCGGTGTACCCAACTGCCTGCTTTGTCGATCGCTATGCTACCATCGCATGTAATCGATTTAAACTTCATCTAAACATAATCACGTGTGACTGGCCAATCGATTGCCACTCATGACACCTATTAGTCTTTTATTTGTTTTTTACAAGTCGATTGAAAGCAAATTTTGAACCTCAACTAAGCAAGGTAGCAAGGACGCAAGCTCAATAAAGGGTGTGGTTAAATCCAGCCCTCTCATTGGTCGACGCTTGCTATCGTCCTCCATTGTACTGTGATCCGTTTCAAGTCGGGGGTCATCTCAAAATGTTTATAGTGACTAAAAAAATCGTTAATCCTTGAATGACACGAGCGCCTGTAAAGGGGAGGTACAATCGGCCCGATTCTACCAATCGGCAGGTCACGCCAAGACCTGTGTATGGACTTGTATGTCATTACACAAATTTAATTTGAAAATGTTTTACTTTTCCACTTGGCACATTTGTTTATATCAAATGTTCACGATTTTTAAATCTGATGTTTTGAGCTTTGCCTAGAGTCTTATGCCCAGACGGCGGTGGCTCATGGGCCAATCTTGTGGATTTGTTATTTATAACTCTTCTGCTGGAGTATATCATCCGAGTATCCTTGGTGCTGCAAGTTGGAGACCTACTTGTTATTAGCATTGTCCTTATGATACTCCGTGGTGGGTGGGGAGCTCGGATGGTGAACCTTAAAGCACTAACCATGGCTTACGAAACCCCTATCACCAAGAAAAAACGCCTTGACACAGATCCTGATATTAATGAACTAAGACTATTTGACTATTCTATTTGCCACGTTTCATAGTACGTCCGTGTGGACCCGGGACAGAATGTGTCCACAGCACCCCATTGCTCGTCGTAAGAGGCGACTAAATTGGGCAACCTGTTTGCCGTGGGTTGCGTCCCGTGTCGGTGGAGGACCGGATCCTGGTGGTTGAGGGCATTTGGGCTTTCAACTGCGTTCCATTGCCCAACACACCACTTTGACCCTTACTTCACCTAGACGGGCGGTAGAATCGGCCCGATTCTATCAATCGGCTGGTCACGCCAAGCCCTGTGCTACAAATCTGTAGCTTTGTACAAACATTTGAGAATTGTGTGTTTATATTTTCTAGCCTTGGCGAATTTTGAAACAGAATTTGAAAACGTTACTGTTTATTATTGCTTAGAGTCGTATGCCAGAAGGCAGTGGCTCATGGGCCAATCTGGTGGAATCATTAATCTTTTAATTTTTCTGCTGGAGTATATCATCCGGGTATCCTTGGTGCTGCAAGCTGGAGATCCGTTTGTTTTGAGCATTTGTGACCATTTTCCGACAATTCTCTCCGCTTTAAATCCGACTGATAACCTACCTGCAACAAGGTGGAACTTTAATAAGGCCAAATGGCCTTTATTTCAAACACCTTGTACAGAAATCTGAAATGTTTGTTAATGTTCCTGATCCTATTCAGTTGTTCACGGATACACTGAATGATATCGCTGATGAAACTGTTCCCAAGTCCTCTGCTAAACCTCATTGCCGCAAACCATGGTTTTCTGATGATTGTACAGGCAAGGAAGAGCAGGAAAAAGGCAGTGAAGTACTTTCGACGACATCCTGCAGGTCACAATTTAAATAATGTAAAAATAAATAATGCCAAGGCTCGGCGTACTTTTAAACAAAGTAAACGTCAGTCTTGGAAGACCTTTGTGACCAAAATTAATTCACGTACACCAATGACGAAGGTGTGAACATGATACAGAGAATCAAGGGCAAAGGCAGAAATTCTAGCGTTCATCATCTTAAAGATGGACATGATCTGTTAACAGATAAAATTGACATTGCCAACAAGTTGGAGGAAACTTTAGCTACTCATTCTTCTTCATCAGATTATCTTCCGAAGTTTCAGAGATATAAAACTCATCAAGAAATGTTGAAACTCAACTTTCATTCCGAAAATGGTGAAGACTATAATGAAGTATTTTCACAGCATGAGCTGAATACTGCCTTGGCGCAAGCTCATGATACGGCAACTGGAGCAGATAATATCCACTACCAGCTCCTGAAACATTTATCCAATGCCTGTCATGAGACACTTTTGAACATTTTTGATCATATTTGGACTACATGACACTTTCCTCCTTCGTGGCGTCATGCCATTGTTGTACCAATACCTAAGCCTGGCCGAGACAACACAGATCCATCTAACTATAGACCAATTTCTTTAACAAGCTGCGTTTGTAAAACCATGGAACGCATGGTCAATAATAGATTAGTATGGTTTCTAGAATCCAATCATCTTATTTCTAACATTCAGTGTGGTTTTCGGAAAAATAGAAGCACTATTGATCATTTGGTTCGCCTAGAATCATTCGTTAAAAACTCCATTGTACATAACCAGCATGCTGTATCAATCTTTTTCGACCTGGAAAAGGCCCATGATACAACATGGAAACATGGTATTTTGAGGGACTTACATGACTTTAGTTTGAGAGGCCGTTTGCCTAATTTTATATCCCAGTTCTTAGCAGGCAGACAGTTTCAAGGGCGCGTTGGATCAACCCTGTCTGAACATTATAATCAGCATCAGGGAGTTCCACAAAGTAGTATTTTGTCTGTTACCTTGTTTAGTATAAACATCAATAGTTTCTCGAAAGTATTGAATGACTCAATATATGGGTCATTGTTTGTGGATGATTTTAACGTTTCATGTTGTGGTAAAAATATGCATACCATCGAAAGGCAATTGCAGATGTGTTTAAATAAAATTCATAAATGGTCACTTGAGAATGGCTATAAATTTTCACAGAGAAAGACCAAATGTATACATTTCTGTCGGAAATATAAGCCTCATAAAGATCCCGAACTGTTCTTGGATGGCTCTCCAATTAACGTTGTAAAGGAAGCCAACTTTCTGGGATTGATTTTCGACAAACATTTGACTTTTGTTACCTCATATTAAATATCTGAAGACTTAATGCCTGAAGGCATTAGATCTATTAAAAGTTGTGTCCAATTCAAAAAGGGGAGGGGATCAAACTACACTCCTTCATTTATACAGATCTCTTATCCGATCAAAACTTGATTATGGCTCCATAGTATATGGTGGAGCCTGCAAAGGCAACCTAAAACTATTAGATTTGATTCATCACCAAGGTCTGAGACTTTGTCTTGGATCTTTCAGAACCTCTCCCATCGACAGTATCTACGTTCAGGCCGATGAGCCATCCTTATAACTTCGCCGTATCAAATTATCTTTACAATATATCACAAAATTATACTCTAATGAATCCAATCCTGCCCATAACTGCGTTCTTTATCCTCTTTATGAGGATTTGTATAATAAAGAATCTCCACTTGCTCCACCTCTTGGGATAAGAATCAAACCATTCATTTCTGCAACTGGGATTTAGCTGGAGAATATTTCTCCTTCTCGGCTTTTTTCTTCTCCTCCTTGGCACTTGGTGAGGCCACATGTTGACCTAACACTTACAGAGTTTAAAAAATCAGAAACTACTGAATTACAATATAAACAAGAATTTATTCAATTAAAACATAAATATAATAAATACAAATGCTTATTTACAGATGGGTCCAAGGATGGTGGCGCAGTAGCTTGTGCCGCTGTCACTGGATCCAGAACAATCTCTTTTAGAATACCTGATTATACCTCTATTTTTACAGCAGAAGCAAACGCAATACTAACAGCTCTTAAATATATTCAAAGATATCCTGCATATAAACAATATATAATCTTTTCTGACTCTCTTTCTTGTCTTCAGGCTATTAAAAATCTATCTTGTAAACATCCACTTTTAATACAAATTATTGAGTTATATAATGATCTTGCTACTGTCCAATATGACATCGTCTTTTGTTGGTTACCCAGCCACGTGAGCATTTCTGGGAACACAATGGCCGATTTTGCTGCTTAGGCAGCACTCAATAAATCTCTGACAACACTCCTTATTCCATACTCAGATTACAAAGCAACCGTTAGAACTTACATCCGTGATCTGATGCAAAAGAAGTGGGACACCCAGGTGGGTATCAATAAATTGCATGAAATGAAACCGTATATTGGTTATACCTACTTAGGCTGTCAGTCCAGATTTGAGGAGGTCGTTATGCGACGATGTCGTATTGGCCATACGCGGTATACACACGAATATTTACTTAAAGGTGAGGATCCTCCGTTTTGTATCCCTTGTGATGAAGGAATCACGGTCAAGCATATCTTGCTTGACTGTATTGATTTTGCCATCACAAGGGAGAAATATTTCACTGTCAAAACAACAAAGGATCTTTTTAATGTTAAGTATCATTTAATCATTGAATTTTTAAAGGAAATAGAATTATTAGATAAATTTTGAATAATATGTTTTGTAAATAGAAAGCTGATGTCTTAAACATGGTAGTGTCAATTGTCAACTGCGATTGTTAGTGGTCGTACCCCCAAAGGGGGTTAAAGCAGCGTAAAATTATTGTCTCCCTGAAAGGGTGCGTAAGTCCACAAACTTCCAAAGTGAAATTTAAACTTACCAGTATTTTTTTCTTAAACGTATTTTTGTCATTTTAAATTTCGGCTACATTTTCCTACAATCGCCAGCAGCTAAGGGGATGGTGTACTAGGGGCCATGCAGGTTGCTAAAGTAACGTAAGTCCCCTTGGTTCCTAGTATGGTGATCTACTTTCAGTTGTTGGTGATCTATTGCCTACTTTTATATCATGTATTGTCCAAATTGTGCTGTAGTTTTAACTTCATGTGCTAGTTTTAGACTCGAATTGTGATACTCTAGTTATTTTACGGTGCTTTGATGACGGGTTGTATAACATCTACATGTTCTGAATATTCATGTTTATTCTCGTCGCGATATATTGCCGATGTGACGTTAAATTATAACTCACTCACTCACACTCCCTAGTATGGTGATCTACCTTCAGTTGTTAGCAATCTAGAGCCCATTTTCATATTGTATTGTCCTCTATAGATAAATTGTTTTAGGTAAAGTTACTAGTTTTATATTCTACTCTGTGATATTCTAGTTGTTTTACTGTCCTTCGTTGACGGGTTTTATAGTAGACATGTGATTCATTTCAGTATTAACTGTTCTCGTCACGATATGGCTGAGATATTGCCGATGTAACGTTAAATATTATCTCACTCACTCACTCACTCACTGTATACGGATACGGTCTGGCCCAAGGGTCGAAATTTTAATGTTCAACTGTCAAATTTGTAATTTAAAGACAATACAACCTCTAAAACTGATATGAAAATTTTGATGTTATCTAATCGTTCTGTTCAATAATCATACACAGATTACGGTGCCATCAGCCCGGTCGTCAAGGCAATTAATCAATTTCCAGGTAGGACAATTTACGTGCCATTGTACATGTATTATGATACCATTTAAAAGTAATTAATTTTCTTTATACTTTAGCTGTGCCTTATTTATTATGTGGCTGCAGTAGTGATGTTTTGGTAAAACGAAAAGAAGTTACTAAGATATTCTCACTTACACTACTAGTTAAACGTAGTGCTAATACATATTTATGTTTCCTATATGAAAGGACAGGGATTGGAATATTTGGAAATGAATTCATGCGTAGTGTAAGACCCACCTACAGTTGTTCCAACCATGTGACCTTGCATGTCGTAATCCCACTGCTACTTGTTTATCCCTTCAGTCACAGCTTTGAGTGATTAGTCATGGATAGTAAACGGTCATCCCGATGTTGCACAATCTACTTATTCATACAAATTTTTTATATACTTTTTTGTTTGTTTGTAAGCTGTATACAATGTTAATTCAACACAGATAAACCCGTCAGCATGCTTAATAAACACTGCAAGAGGAAAGAGGACTGTGCATCACTTAACCTTCTGTGCGTGAAACGAAGATGCGAGTGTATCATGGGATTCAGCATCGATCCTGCTGCCAACACATGTGTCATGCGTAAGTCAAACATTTCAACATTACAATATTAACGTTTTCTTAGTGATATTGTTGTGTTCCTGTACACGTATACACTTATACTTGAATCCCCTTCAAACGTACCAAAAGAAGCTGTTAGTCCTAAGCATTGGCTGGCTCATCTAATGGTGGCGTGATGGCGAGTGCAGTGTGTCTATTATATGCTCAAATAGAACGGATATGATGGTCAAGGAATGGTACAATTTCACTGTGACAGAACCCTGTTACCATTGGTTCAAAGCCATTTATGTTTCTGGGTTTGGGTATGTCAAATTCAAAATTCATCAATTCAAATCAAACCCCGACATGATGAAACAATACTCTCACGCGAAAAAATTGCATGTGTGAAAATCATGATGCTGGTTTGTGTGTATGGAATGAGTACACAGAGCAAAAAAGCATCTTCGGAAACATTGATGCACACGTACTTTCAAAAGCCTCAACGTCAATGAAAAAGGTCATGGAGAAAATGTATTTTGGGTGCAGTTCTGATGAATTGCGTGCCTAGGTAATGCCGTTAGGGCATTGGCAAGTTTTAGTTCAATGAAGAATTTCCTCATGCCACGACTCACTACTGTAAAATGCCATTTGACGTCAGGAGTCTCAACCTGCCTTTGCAAATCACCTCGATTTTCATCAAAGTACCATCAGTCGTGTATGGAACCAATGTCAACAAAACCAGTCCTGCGCAAGACAGGCTTCGAAATGATAGGTTCTGGATCACCACTGCAGTGCAGGATAGGAACCTCTTCATAGTTCATTTGCACAATCCAAATTTCACTGTAACTGCAACTGCAGTGCAAGGTTTGAGAATAGTGTCGGCGCACACCTTTCATAATCGTTTACCAGTATCTGGGATTTCAATCAGAAGACCATCTTGTGTTGAACATGACAATATTTTAAAGATGACGATAAGCATGGTCCAATAACTATTCACTTAATTATGTAGGTGTGAGTGGCCATTATGTAGGTGTGAGTGGCCTTGCACTGGCCTATCACGATGGCAAAGAGCATTGTGGAAAATCTAGTTTAATATCTGGGGTTTTCGTATATAAGTGAGTGAGTGAGTTAATATTTATCGTCACATCGGCAATATCGCAGCCATATCGTGACGAGAACAATACAAATAATCCATGATATATATCAATAATACTTGAAACAGTCTAAAGACAGTTGATAAAGAACAGCAAAATCACTAGTATATCACAGATATTCATTTAAAACTAGTAATTATATCTAAAACAGTTTCATTACTGAGGACAATACAATATAAAAACAGGCTATAGATTGCCAACAACTGAAGGTAGATCACCAGACTAGGGACCATGGGGACTTACAGTTCTTTCGCTACCTGCATGGACCCTAGCTGGATTTACATCATCCCTTCAGCCGTTAGCAATTTCGTCACATCTAACCATACATTAAAACTACACGTATGCTACGATTAAAACAGTGGAAAGCTTTAATGTACCTAGAATGTTACGGGACTTACGTACCCTCTCGGGAGGACAATAATTTTACGGTACTTTAACCCCCCTTGAGGATACTGCCACTAACAATCTCAGTAACTAATTGAAACTTCCATTCGTAAAATATTTGTCTATTTACAACTCAGACAACAAATCTAAATCTTTTAAAAAAGCAATAATTAAATGAGAACTATTATTTAAAAAAAGATCCTTCAAAGTTCGTGCATTAAAATATTTATCCCTTGTGATGGAATATTCCACACAGTCAAGCAAGACATGCTTGACTGTGATTCGTTCATCACAAGGGATACAAAACGGAGGATCCTCACCTTTCAATAGATATTGATGTGTATACCTGGTGTGGCCAATACGGCATCGTCTTAAGATGACCTCCTCAAATCTGGACTGACAGCCCAAGTAGGTGTAACCAATATTGGGTGTTATTTCATGTAATTTATTGATACCTACTTGAGTGTCCCACCTCCTCTGCATGATATCCCGGATGTAAGATCTGATAACAGCTTTATAATCGGAATAGGGAATAAGAAGTGGTGTCACAGATTTGTTCAGAGCTGCCTTCGCAGCACGATCGGCCATTGTGTTCCCAGTAATACCAACGTGGCTGGGTAACCAACAAAAGACGATGTCGCATTGGCCAGTAGCAAGATCATTATATAACTCAATAATTTGTATTAAAAGTGGATGAAGGCAAGAAAGAGAGTCCGAATATATTATATATTGTTGATGCTTAGGGTGTTTTTGAATATATTTTAGAGCCGTTGGTATTGCGTTTGCTTCTGCAGTAGAAATAGAGCTATTGTCGGGTAATCGGGAAGATAGTATTCTGGATCCAATGATGGTGGATCCAATGATGGTGTTTATATTGTAAATCATTTGTTTCTGATTTTTTAAATGCTGCCAGTGTTAGGTCAACATCTGGTCTCACTAACTGCCAAGGAGGAGACAAAATCAGACGGGAGGGAGATATATTTTCTAAAAGCTCAATTCCAGCAGCAGAGAGGAAAGGTTTCACTCTTATACCAAGTGGCGGAACAAGAGAAGACTTTTTATTGTATAGAGCCTCATAAAGAGGATTGAAAACACAGATAAATGCAGGGTTGGACTTATTGGAATATAGTTTAGTGAGATACTGTAAAGATGATTTGATACGTCGTTGGTTAAGAGATGGCTCATCGGCCTCGACGTAGAGGCTGTCAATTGGGGAAGTTCTGAAAGCTCCAAGACAAAGTCTTAGACCTTGGTGGTGGACAACATCTAATAGTTTGAGATTGCTGTTACATGCTCCACCATATACAATGGAGCCATAATCAAGTTTCGAGCGGACGAGAGATCTGTATCAGTGCAAGAGGGTAGTTTGGTCTCCTCCCCACTTAGAATTCGAAACTACTTTCAGTAAGTCAAGTGCCTTCAGGCATTTATTTTTTAAGTACTTAATGTGTGGTAGGAAAGTCAGATGACAATCAAAAATAAGTCCCAAGAACTTGGCTTCCTTTACAACTTTAATGGGTGTGCCATTCAAACATAATTCTGGGTCTCTATGCGGTTTATATTTTCTACAGAAATGTAGACAGTTTGTTTTGGACTTAGAAAATTTAAAACCGTTTTCAAGACACCATTTATGGATTTTATTTAGGCATAATTGTAACTGCCTCTCTATGGCATGCATATTTTTACCACGACAAGAAACATTAAAATCATCCACAAAAAGTGATCCATTAACTGCATCATTTAAAACTTTAGAAAGACTATTTATGTTAATACTAAATAAAGTAACAGACAAAATACTCCCTTGTGGGACACCCTGATCCTGATCGTAATGGTCAGACAGAGTTGAACCCACTCGGACTTGAAATTGCCTGTCTTTTAAAAAATGTGAGATAAAATGAGCTAAACGACCTCTCAAACCAAAATCATGTAAATCCTTCAAAATGCCATACTTCCAAGTAGTATCATATGCTTTCTCCAGATCGAAGAAAATTGATACAACGTGTTGTTTATTTACAATAGCATTCTAAACATAGGATTCTAATCGTACCAAATGATCAATAGTACTTCGGTTTTTCCGGAAACCACATTGAATATCTGTGATAAGATTATTAGTTTCCAAATACCAGACTAATCTATTGTTTACCATTCGTTCCATGGTTTTACAAACGCAACTGGTTAACGATATAGGGCGGTAATTTGATGGATCTGTATGATCCCGGCAAGGCTTTGGTATGGGGATTACAATGGCATTGTGCCACGACTGAGGAAAGTTTCCTGAAATCCAAATATGGTCAAATATTTCCAAAAGTGTCAAAAGACATGTCTCAGGTAAATGTTTCAGTAATTGGTAATGAATGTTGTCATCACCAGCGCAGTGTCATGAGCTTGCTCGAGAGCAGTATGTAGCTCATGAAATGAAAATACTTCATTATAATCTTCACCGTTATTAGAGTCAAAATTGATTCTTTGTTTTTCTTGTCGATTTTTATGTTTCTGAAATTCAGGTATATAATTTGATGATGATGAATTTCTGGAAAGAGTTTCACCGATTTTATTAGCAATATCGCCCTTACCAGTTATCAGTGTATCACCTTCTTTAAGATGTTTAACAGAGGATTTGGAACCTTTGCCTTTTATTCTTTGGACCATATTCCACACCTTAGACATGGGTGTGCGCGAATTGATGTTGGAAACGTATTTCCTCCAAGACTGGCGCTTGTTTTGTTTATACGTTCGTCGTGCCTTGGCACACGTAATTTTGACACTATTTAAGTTATGAACTGTAGGATGTCTGCGGAAGTATTTTTCTGCTTTCTTCCTACACTTTCTTGCTTGTTTACATTCATTGTTGAACCATGGTTTACGAAGGTGAGGAATTGCAGAGGACTTAGGAATTGATTCGTCAGCGATTTCATTCAAAACAGCTGAAAACAACTCTATCGGATCTGATACATTCATAAAGTTTTCCGGTATTATTTTTTCCATACACAGCATTTCATATAAAGACCAATTGGTCTTATTAAAATTCCACCGTGACAAAGGTGGATCATCATCAGGTTTGATAGCTTTTAGGACAGTTGGGAAGTGGTCACTTCCACAAAGGTCGTCATGAACAGACCAGTCAAATTCGTTGTAAATATTCGAATCAGCAAGAGACAGATCAAGTATAGAATAGGTTCCAGTTCCAGGATGTAAATAGGTGTATGATTCGTCATTAAAAACACACAAGCTATTATCAGATATAAAATCCTCAATAATCTGGCCTTTATGGTTTGTACTTGTACTTCCCCATAGAGGGTTGTGCCCGTTCAAATCGCCCATGATGATACAGGGCTTTGGTAACTGATCATAGAGATTTTGGAGATCAGTTTGTCGGAGAACAGATGAAGGTGGAATGTACAAAGAGCACAGAGTAAACGCAATGTGCAGGCTGAGGCGAATAGCTACGGCTTGGAGATTGGTATTTAAATGAATATCGCTGTGAATGATGTTACGTCTAACTAATATAGTTGAACCTCCAGTCGCTTTATCCCCTGGAGGAGAAAAAGAGTGATAACAAGTGTACTGCCGTAAATCGAATGTATCAGTATACTTGAGATAAGTCTCTTGGAGACATAGTGCTGACGGTGTAAAGTCTTGAACTAACAACTGTAGTTCATTAAAGTTATTCTTGAGGCCTCTGCAGTTCCATTGTACTAGATTAGGTGAATGACTCATAGTGTTTTAATTATCTAAGGAGCGGTAACAGGAGAGACTGCTCTACCTTTCTTTTTTGGAGAGTGACCACTTGTATGGCCACCAGTGCTCACACGGGGGGATACTTCTATATCCATGTCTTCAAGCAGTCCATATTTATTATGGATCTGCACTGTATTTTTCAATGCTTTTGGCAATCTGTCACCCTGAATTTGTTTCTTCTTTATATCCACTTTGGTAGCTTTTGACAAATTGATTTGATGTGACTCTGTTTGTGTAGATCTTCCTCTTTGTTTTACTGGTAACTGATCTGGATCTGTGGCCGATTTGGAACTTTCTGTATTTAGTGCAGTTTCTGAGAGGGATTTTGGATGTTCAGATTTTACCCAAGTAAGGTCTGTCTGACAAAGAATAGATGTAGTTACCTTTTTGACCGTTGATGCATATGATGAACGTGCTGAATCAGGTGTAAGAAGTCTGGCATTTTTCCTGGCATCGGAGTAACTGAGACGTTTCTCACTTTTTAGTTTCTGTACCGTGGCCTCATATTTCCACACAGGACAGTTTATAGAAGATGCCATGTGGTCACCTTTGCAATGTAAACACTTGATGGTGTTTGTACATATTTTCCCATCGTGATCAGGAATTTTGCCCGTGGCCAAACTTCTGACAGTTAAAACAACGAGTCGGGCGTGGGATAAAGAGATCAACTGTCATGGAAAAACATCCAACCTTAATAGAATGAGGTAAAACCGGGGTGTCAAAAGTCAACAGATATGTGTTTGATGGGAACACACGGTCATCTTTACGATATGTAAATCGTTTGGCCTCAATGACACCTTGACTGCGAAGCTGAGATACAATGTCTTCAACAGATTCATCTGCGAGACTTCGGTCTCTGTCACGGATTAGTCTTTTGGAAAAGTCAAGGGTCTTGTGTGCTGAACATGTAACTGGAATATCAGCTAATTTGGTTGACGTCATAAGGTTAATGGCTTGGGACTTCCTGAAACATTCAACCAAAAGACCACCAGACCGCAACTTGGTAACATTTTTCAACTCACCAGCTTTGCCCTGCAATCCCTTTTCTAACAAAAATGGTGAGTAAGAAGAAAGGGCTCTTTCACTCTTTTCACACGAGGAGGTGGCTCGCCACGGGTGCCTTTCGTATATAAAACCTCCTAGATTTTAAGTATAGTGTATCAGTTCGTCTCTTAACTGTCCTCAAGATTACTCCCGTCAAGGCATCCGTGGCGAGCCACCTACTCGTGGTGGGTGCTGGCTATCGCCAAGAGCTCGCCAACACCCCCGTAGTGGACCCGGGGGGGGGGGGGGTATTTGGTCCACCAACCCGTTAGCCGTGGGTTGCGGCACAGTGTCGGCCGAGGAGGGGATCCTGGTGTTTGAGGGCAATAGGGGCCTGCAGTGTTCCTGTTGCTCAATATACCACTTTGACCCTGACTTCGCCTAGACGGGTGGTCGAATAGGCCCGGTTCGACCAATCGGCTGGTCACGCCAAGCCCTGTGCTACATTTGTGTACTGTTGTAAGAAAATTACGAAATTATAACATGTTTAAAGACTCATGGGCCAATCTGGTGGAACTATTAATCTTTTAATTTTTCTGTTGGAGTATATCATCCGGGTATCCTTGGTGCTGCAAGCTGGAGATCCGTTTGTTTTTAGAATTGTCCTTGTGATACTTGTGGTGGGTGGGGAGCTCGGATGATGAAATCTCAACCCTAAATATGGTTTATGAAATCCCCACAAAAAAAAAACAAACGTCCTCTTGAAAATGATGTTGATGATGATGACCTTCGACCGTCAAGATCAATTGAGTTTTGGCCACGCTTTCTTGTGATTGAATCTGTTGATAAAACACCTCTAAAATTGAACCCGTTCGCAGTTGCCAAAGGTATTCAAAGTATTGCCGGGGAAGTTAAGAACATTAAACGGTTACGTTAAGGTGCACTGCAGGTTGAGTGCGGGAAACGGCAGCAGTCAGTCAATTTGATGAGCATAGAATCGTTTGTTGCAATTACGGTTACTGTATCTGCTCACAAGACGTTAAACACGAGCAAAGGGATCATCAGAGACCGTGATCGGTTGTTTTGTGACATGACAGAACTTGACATCGTGACTGAAATAAAGATCGAGGTGTGCTCGACGTCAAACGCTTTTCAATCCGTAAAAACAATGAAAGTGTACAACCAATACTTACCTGTTCTCCTTTTCATCTCCGATAGCTCCAAAATCATTAAAGGCTGGTTACTGCAACATCAAGGTACATTCCGAACCCGCTCAGATGTTTAAAATGTCAGAAGTACGGCCATGGTATAGATACTTGTACATTGTCGGTTGTGTCTCCTCACTGTGGTGAGGAGGCACACACAACAGAAGATTGTACTAGTGTTTTTAAAAAGATGCGCCAACTGCTCAGGCGACCATTCCTCATTTTCTAAACAATGTCCTCTTTGGAAAGAGCAAATGGAAATAAACAAAATCAAATTCACTCAAAATATCTCTTTTTCTGGGGCACAAAAATCTGGTAAAAAGATGTGATCTTCCAGAAAGTTACGCTGCAGTAGCAAAATCAACATCGGAGTCACACTCTAACATAACAAAATCATCCACAGGCTGCCAAACAACCTTGACTTGGGTAAATTGCGATTCTCCACAGCTTTCGTACCCTGCTATATCATCACAGACTGGAGAATCACTTCCTAGTACCTCAAAGTCTTCTTCTGATCACAAATCATCATCATGTCAGTCACATTCAAAGTCTCAATCGACAGCTGGTAGTCAACAAACGGTGAAAAGTAAATCGAAGCCAAAGCCTGATGCTTCAAAACAACAAAGTGGCAGAGTTCCTAAAGGGTTACAGAACAAAATTCAATTGTTCAATAAAAATGGGTCTCTTGAAGACATGGACGTTTCTGAAAACGTCCATTCTAGGGCACATAGCTTGTCGCCCTCCAAGTGAGTGAGTGAGTTAATATTTAACGTCACATCGGCAATATCTCAGCCATATCGCGACGAGAACATTCAACAATGAAAAAGAGCATATATACATCATAAAAACCTGTCGACGAAGGACAGTAAAACAACTAGAATATCACAATTTCAATTAAAACTAGCATGGAAAGTTAAAACTAATAGCACTATTTAGACACAGTATAAAAACAGACTATAGATCGCCAACAACAGAAGGTAGATCACCACACTAGGAACCATGGGGACTTACAGTACCTCTGTTACCTACATGGTCCCTAGTTGGATTTACACCATCCCTTCAGCTGCTGGCGATTGTATGAAAAGTTAGCCGAAATTAAAATCACAATAAAATTAAAATCCTGGTAGACTTAAATTTACTGTGAATGGTTGTGGACTTGCGTACCCTCCCAGGAGGACATTAATTTTACAATACTTCAACCCCCTTTGAGGGTACAGCCACCAACAATTCAAGTTACTAATCCAAACTACCAATCATTAAAATACATCTATTTACACAACATAACATTCAAAATTCCATCAAAAAATCAATTTCTTTTAAAAAAACTATAATTAAATATGAATTAACGCTGGTAAAAAGATCCTTCATTGTTTTAACTGTAAAATATTTATCCCTTGTGATGGAGAATTCAACACAGTCAAGCAGAATATGCTTGACCGTGACTCTCTCATCACAAGGGATACAAAACGGAGGATCCTCACCTTTTAACAGGTGCACATGAGTATATCTAGTATGGCCAATACGACATCGTCTTAAAATAACCTCTTCAAATCTGGACTGACAACCCAAGTAGGTGTAACCAATATACGGTTTTATTTCATGTAATTTATTTATACCCACTTGGGTGTCCCATTTCTTCTGCATCAGATCTTGACTCGCATCTAACCTTTCTGCCTCACATTAAGTACCTCAAAGCCAAATGTCTGAAGGCACTCGATTTGTTAAAAGTTGATTTTAATTCAAAGTGGGGAGGGGACCCTCCTTCACTTACATAGATCTCTGGTTCGATCGAAACTTGAATACGGTTCCATTGTGTATGGTGGAGCCTGCAAAAGCATCCTAAAGCTATTAGATTCTGTACATCACAAAGGTCTGAGGTCTCTTAGATCTTTCAGAACATCTCCCATTGACAGTCTCTACGTTGAGGCCGATGAACCATCTTTAAAACTTGCCGTATCAAATTGTCATTAAAATATATCACAAAGTTATATTCGAATGAATCCAACCCTGCTCATAACTGCGTTTTAATCCTCTGTATGAGGATTTGTGTAATAACAAACCTTCACTTGTTCCACCTCTCGGGATAAGGATCCAGCAAGTCATTTCTGCTGCTGGCATTGACTTGAAGAATATTTCTCGTTCCCGGCTTTTTTCGTCTCCCCCTTGGCAATGGGTGAGACCATAAGTTGACCTAACACTGACAATGTGTAAAAAATCAGATACTAATGAACTACAATATAAACAAGAATTTATTCAGTTAAAACATAAATATAATACATACAAATCCTTATTTACAGATGGGTCCAAGGATGGTGGCGCAGTAGCTTGTGCCACTGTCATTGGATCCAGAACAATATCTTCTACAATACCCAATGATAGCTCTATTTTTACAGCAGAAACAAACGCAATACAAACAGCTCTTAAATATATTCAAAGACATCCTAAATATAAACAGTATATAATCTTTTCTGACTCTCTTTCTTGCCTCCAGACAATTAAAAACGTATCTTGTAAACATCCACTTTTAATAGAAATTACGGAGTTATATAATGATCTTGCTACTGGCCAATACGACATCGTCTTTTGTTGGTTACCCAGCCACGTTCGCATTTCTGGCAACACAATGGCCGATCTGGCTGCTAAGGCAGCACTCAACAAATCTGTGACACCACTTCTGATTCCATATTCTGACTATAAAGCTACAATTAGATCTTATATCCGTGATCTAATGCAGAAGTGGGACACCCAAGTGGGTATTAATAAATTACATCAAATAAAACCGTATATTGGTTACACCTACTTGGGTTGTCAGTCCAGATTTGAGGAGGTTGTTATGCGACGATGTCGTATTGGCCATACTAGATACACTCACGAATATATACTTAAAGGTGAGGATCCTTCGTTTTGTATCCCTTGTGATGAAGGAATCACGGTCAAGCATATCTTGCTTGACTGTATTGATTTTGCCATCACAAGAGAGAATTATTTTAATGTCAAAACAATGAAGGATCTTTTTAATGTTAATTATCATTTAATCATTGAATTTCTAAAGGAAATGTAATTATTAGATACATTTTGAATAATATGTTTTGTAAATAGAAAGCTGATATTTTAACCATGGTGGTAAGAATTGTCAACTGCGATTGTTAGATGCTCTATCCTCAAAGGGGGTTAAAGTAGCGTAAAATTATTGTCTCCCTGAGAGGCCACGTAAGTCCGAAAACTTTCAAAGTGAAATCTAAACTGACCAATTTTTTAAACGTAGTATTTTTGTCATTTTAAATTTCGGCTACATTTTCCTACAATCAGCAACGGCTGAAGGGATGGTGTAAATCCAGCTAGGGTCCATGCAGGTAGCAAAAGTAATGTAAGTCCTCATGGTCCTTAGTATGGTGATCTACCTTCAGTTGTTGGCGATCTACAGCCCGTATTTTATATTGCATTGTCCAAATAGTGGTATTTGTTTTAACTCTCCACACTATTTTTAATTGTAAATGTGATATTCTAGTTATTTTACTGTCCTTTGACGACAGGTGTTTATAATGTATACATATACATATTTCATTTCAATTTCAAAATGTTCTCGTCACGATATGGCTGAAATATTGCCGATGTGACGTTAAATATTAACTCATTCACTCTTCTTCATAAAAGATTATTAGGCATTCTTCTTTACCGCCATTTACATACATGTTTTGAACCTCACACAATGATATGAGAGGGACAATGTTTCTAGGTATATCTCATGTCGTACATACAAAGAATACAGAATATACAGATGCACACGCCACCAAACGTCTACAAATTAAAGTGCAGTAAAATTACGTAAAACGTTACATATATGGCATGTATTCACTCCTGCTTTCTTACAACGCAATTAAACAATTAACCAATCAGGACTTGCTCATATGACGAGACAGTTTCCTTTAATCTCCGAAACCTGCCAGGGATATCAGGTGTGAAAAGTCCTAATTAGTCTCGACACAGCCAGCCAGGCAATCAGCACGGGGCTCCAGGTGTTGAGCAGTGAAGTGGCTCTCGGGGTTAATGAGTTAAGAACTGTATTTCACTAAAATTTGTTCATGGTGCTCTGCAGTTCCACTACGCGATATGTTGAGATGGGCCTATCTTTTGGGTGGACTAATAGGGGATCTACCCCGTACCTGTTTGGGTTTTTTTTGTTTTTTTTTTAAAGAATCTGGTTTTGGTTTGGTTTGGTTTTGCTTTTGAGAATTGGTTGAGCGTTTCTGTTTGACTGAGTCTTTTGAAATGCCTGATAAGATGTATCACAAGCAGAACGTTGTTCTGATTTGGTGTGGGGCGTGCCAGGAAGCAGTTCCACAGTTTGTGTAGATATTACAGGCGGTAGCATCGCTGGAGACTCGGTTTTAAGCAAATTCAAGTTCGTTTGACAGCTTGCAGATGACTGTAGGGGTTTTACCGGACTGTGTTTGTGCATTGGAAGCATACGTTTCCTTAATCTCAGAACCTAGTACAAGCTTTTTTGCATCCTAGAAGCTAATGTTTTGAGTAAATTCGATCTTGTTGATCTCTATATGCTGTTTCCAAATCGGACAGTCTTTGGAAAAAGATGAGTGAGTACCCGAGCAGTTGGTTCAGTTCTTAAAACTACTCTCGCAATCTTCTGTTGTATGTGTCTTCTCACCACACTGAGCACGTAAAACAGACAATGTACATGTACTAACATCATGACCAAATGTATGACATTTAAAACACCTCAGAGGATTTTTGGTATGTAGGTATCAACAGTCATGTTGCAATATGCTGTCTGTATTGATCTGGGAATATTAGGAGAAGAAAATGAGAACAGGTAAGTGTTCGTCTGAATAGTTTCCTGTTTTTTTGCGTGTTACAAAACGCTTGACGTAAATGCCACCCGGATGATATATTCCAGCAGAAAAACCAAAAGATTAAGTCTTCCACCAGATTGGCCCATGAACCACCGCCTTCTGGGCATAAGACTCAAGGCAAAGTTCATGTCAAATTATCTTCTATGAACCATGGACGCCAAGACAAAAATGTAAACAATTCCAAATCAAGTTTTGCGCAATTGCACAGGGCTTGAATCCATGTGGCCGGTCCCCATTGCCCTCAACCACCAGGATCCCTTCCTCCACCGATACAGGGCCGTAACCCACAGTAAACGGGTTGGTGGACCAAATATGCCCCCAGGTTCACAACGGGGGTGAACGCCTCTTAGCGTTACCTAGCACCCACCACGAGGAGGTGTCCGTTCATGAGCTCCGTACAAGGCCACACGCACCTGCATAATGAAGTCGCATACTTGTTTGAGCAACAGACCAAGTGCATCATGAAAAGACCCAAAGGCTGTCTATTTTTTTCTGCCATTTATCCCCCTTTGCAACTGACTTCAGCCGACATGTATGAACATCAACCAGCGCCCTAGACATTAGATCATCTGGAGCAAGAATTGCAAGAGAAACGGGCCAGAATTCCAGAAAGTCAAATTTTAAGACTTACTGGTGATTTTGGAGGTTCACGGTGGCCACAACAGACACTGAAGACAACGCCCAACTGGGAACGGACGCATTCACTTATTTAACTCCTCATAGGCTAAACAAGTAAAAGGACATTTGATCTTTTATACTGGGGAATATGGCTACAACTGACCCTGAATTGCACCTGTTATATTAGGAAATGCTTAGCTGATGAAATCCTTGAATATACACCTAATGATATGCATTTTTAAAGTGAGATTATAATGAACTATATATTAATTGGACCTTAAACCCAACTCACATAACCCTTTCAACAAAGTGAAGTATTCCTTGGCCTTCAGCACGATGGTTTCTATATCATATTGTTATGCTTGATATGTCATTATGTACGTTGTTTGAACTGATGACCAATTCACGACTGATTTCTTATTTTCAAGGGTGTGACATCTATGGAAATCAATCGACATTGCACGAAGGATATGGAATCAGGCATCCAAACACATGGATGAAAAAGGGGTACACGATTCCCTATTCGTCAGACTGTCCTCAAAAGTGTTATGAAGATGTCACGTGTATCAGCTTCCAGTACTGGAACACTCTAAACCTTTGCGAGACTTTGGGTTTGGGCTGGTTTAGTGTCTCAGAAAAACAACGTATCAAGGCAGATGCCGTTTTCGGAGTAAGAAACTGTGCTTAAGACTGATGTTAGCTACAGGTTTAATTCTACCCCGCATGCTAGCAATGGAAATCATTTCGAATCTGCTCGTCTCCATTCACCAAGCTAGTTCAACGTTAACATCAGTGAATGCCAAGATTATTATGTATAAGGATCTGAATGTATCAATGTTTGAATATGTCCCTTCATGAATGTTTGCTTACTTGACTATGTACCGTGAGTCTATTCCTGCACAGCAGACTGTTCATAACAAAGCCACTGTCATGATCATAAAACAATGTTGACTAATATCTCAGCACCAACCTTCTGACATACCCTACCCGTGGCGGTGTACATCTAGCCAAACAGCTTAATGTACACTGCAACACAGTGGTACATTATTCAATATTCCCCCAGGGATACGACCCCATCAAAATTATCTTTCCCAAGGCTACTGCTGGTGTTTTTATTGTGGTCGTTAAAACATATTTGAGCTAGAGAGTTGGCTAGTTGTATACATAGAAACATGTTCATTATGTCCATTATGTTGTATGCACTTACTGGAGTTAAGCGGTATATCATTGGTCTTTTTGTTATTGAGCTGCTTAAACATTCTCCAATATGTATTCGTCAACATAAACATTGACATTACCTTACAATATGTTTCTGCCCAAATGGGATTTTTGTTTTCTTTGTTTTGCTCTTTAACGTCTTTATCAGTTCTATAGAATAGAATCAAGTTACTGAAGAAACATGCAGCAATGTCTGCCATCTGGGTATGATGACACCCAGGCAAACAAGCCTGAACTCCCAAACCCTAATTTTGTAGATGCATCCTCGACTCATCATGGATCATTTTAGATTGAACCTCTCCCGTGTGGACCCGGGATAGAATGTGTCCACAGCACCCCATTGCTTGTCGTAAGAGGCGACTAAATTGGGCAGCCTGTTGGCCGTGGGTTGCGTCCCGTGTCGGTGGAGGACGGGAACCTGGTGGTTGAGGGCATTTGGGCTTTTAACTACTTTCCATTTGCCTAACACACCACTTTGACCCTTACTTCACCTAGACGGGTGGTTGAATTGGCCCGATTCAACCAATCGGCTGGTCATGCCAAGCCCTGTGCATGAATTATATATATATGTCATTGCACAAATTTTATTTGGACTTTTAATTTCGGTCTTGGCTGAATTATTCATCGACTTTTCTGGTTTTGGAATGTATTTGAAGTTCTGAATTTTGCCTAGAGTCTTATGCCCAGAAGGCGGTGGCTCATGGGCCAATCTGGTGGATTAATTCTTTGTAATTCTTCTACTGGAGTATATCATCCGGGTATCCTTGGTGCTGCAAGCTGGAGGCCCGCTTGCTTTAGCATTGTCCTTGTGATACTCCGTGGTGGGTGGGGAGCTCGGATGATGAACCATATTACACTAACTATGGCGTATGAAACCCCAACCAAAAAAAACAAAACGTCCACTTGATATTGACCCTGTTGATACTGACCATAGACCGTCTGCATCGATTGAATATTGGCCGCGTTTCATTGTTATTGAGACTCCTGAGAAGACACCGTTAAAGTTGAACCCCTTTGCTGTATCCAAGGGTATTCAAGGTGTTGCAGGAGAGGTGAAAAACATTAGACGCTTGCGTTCGGGTGCCCTGCTAGTCGAATGCGGGGAAAAGCAACAAGCAGCGAACCTGATGAACATGAAATCTTTCGTGGGCATTCCCGTCACGGTCTCTGCTCACAAGACCTTGAATACTAGTAAAGGTATCATCAGAGATCGTGATCGATTGTTTGCTGATATGTCCGAAATTGACATAGGATCAGAAATGAAAGATCAAGGTGTGCTGTATGTGAAGCGCTTTTCAACCCGAAAAAACAATGAAACATTCCAAACTAATACCTATCTGTTTACTTTTTCATGTCCAAATGCTCCTAAATCAGTGAAGGCAGGCTATTGTAACATACAAGTTGATACCTACATCCCCAACCCGCTCAGGTGTTTTAAATGCCAGAAATATGGACATGGCGTGAATACTTGCACATTGTCTGTTGTGTGTGCTCACTGTGGTGAGAAGACACACACAACAGAAGAATGTGATAGTGATTATAAAAAATGCACCAATTGCTCAGGCGACCATTCTTCATTTTCTAAGCAATGTCCTATTTGGAAAGAGCAAATGGAAATCAATAAAATCAAAGTTACTCAAAATATCTCTTTTTCCGAGGCCAAAAAACTGGTAAAGACATCTGATCTTCCACAAACTTATGCTACAGTAGCAAAAACATCATCGGGATCTAAATCTAACACTACATCAACCACAGGCTGCCAAACTACCTTGACTTGGGTAAATTGCGATTCTCCACAGCTTTTGTACCCTGCTATATCATCACAGACTGAGGAATCACTTCCTAGTACCTCAAAGTCTTCTTCTGATCACAAATCATCATCTCAGTCAAACTCAAAGTCTCAGTCCACAGCTGATAGTCAACAAACTGCGAAAAATAAACCGAAGCCAAAGCCTAATGCTTCAAAACAACAAAGTGGCAGAGCTCCAAAAGGGTCACAGAACAAAATTCAATTGTTCAATAAATATGGGTCTCTTGAAGACATGGACGTTTCTGAAAACGTCCATTCTAGGGCACATAGCTTGTCGCCCTCCAAAAGAGTGCGGGGTAGATCCCCAATAAATCCCCCCAAAAGATAGTTTATTCCAATAATATTGTACAGTGGAACTGCAGAGGATTAAGGACTAATTTACATGAATTACAGCTATTAGTCCAAGATTTTATACCTTCAGCGATATGTCTCCAAGAGACATATTTAAAACAAACAGATACATTTAATTTTCGTCAGTTTAATACATATCATTGTTTTGCACCTCCGGGTGATAGGGCCACTGGCGGATCATCCATTCTAGTGAAACAAAACGTTATTCAAAGCCCTGTTTCACTTATTACTAATATGCAGGCTGTTGCAGTGAGAATTACCTTACATGTAGCGTTAACGCTATGCTCTCTTTATATTTCTCCGTCTTCGACGTTTGCTAAAACTGATCTTCAAGCTCTATATGATCAGCTCCCGAAGCCCTGTATTATAATGGGAGATTTAAATGGGCACAACCCACTCTGGGGTAGTGTAACTACAAACACTAAAGGGAAATTGTTGGAGGACTTTTGTTCTGATAATGATTTATGTATTTATAATGATGGTTCCAACACATATTTACACCCTGGTACAGGGACCTATTCTGCTCTTGACTTGTCACTGACAACTTCCGAACTACTAAATGAATTCGAATGGTCAGTCCACGATGACCTCTGTGGAAGTGACCATTTTCCTACTATGTTAAAAGCTGTAACTCCATCCGATGTTCCTCCATCATCAAGACGAAATTTTAAAAAGGCTAACTGGGCTTTATATGAAACACTGTGTGCTGAAAAACTTAAACCTGAACGTTTTATTGACGTTCCGGATGCTATTAAATGCTTTTCGGATGAACTGAATTCCATAGCTGATGAGTGTATACCAATTTCACAATTTCAATTAAAACTAGCATGGAAAGTTAAAACTAATAGCACTATTTAGACAATACAATATATAAACAGACTATAGATCGCCAACAACAGAAGGTAGATCACCACACTAGGAACCATGGGGACTTACAGTACCTTTGCTACCTGCATGGTCCCTAGTTGGATTTACACCATCCCTTCAGCTGCTGGCGATTGTATGAAAAGTTAGCCGAAATTAAAAGAACATGAATGCTACGATTAAAATCCTGGTAGACTTAAATTTACTGTGAATGTTTGTGGACTTACGTACCCTCTCAGGAGGACAATAATTTTACAATACTTCAACCCCCTTTGAGGGTACAGCCACCAACGATTCAAGTTACTAATTCAAACTACCAATCATTAAAATGCATCTATTTACACAACATAATTTTCAAAATTCCACCAAAAAATCAAATTCTTTTAAAAAGCCAATGATTAAATGACAACTAACAGTGCTAAAAAGATCCTTGATAGTTTTGACATTGAAAAATTTATCCCTTGTGATGGAGAATTCAACACAGTCAAGCAGAATATGCTTGACCGTGACTCTCTCATCACAAGGGATACACAACGGAGGATCCTCACCTTTTAAAAGGTACGCATGAGTGTATCTTGTATGGCCAATACGACATCGTCGCAAAATAACCTCTTCTTCAAATCTGCACTGACAACCCAAGTATGTATAACCAATGTAGGGTTTTATTTCATGTAGTTTGTTTATACCTACTTGGGTGTCCCACTTCTTCTGCATCAGATCACGAGTGTAAGCTCTAATGCTAGCTTTGTAGTCAGAATAAGGAATACGAAGTGGTGTCACAGATTTGTTAAGTGCTGCCTTAGCAGCAAGATCAGCCATTGCGTTACCGGAAATGCCAACGTGGCTGGGTAACCAACAGAAGACGATGTCGTATTGGCCAGTAGCAAGATCATTATATAATTCAATAATTTCTATTAAAAGTGGATGTTTACAAGAAAGATTTTTAATAGCCTGAAGGCAAGAAAGAGAGTCGGAATAGATTATGTATTGTTTATGTTTATGGCGTCTTTGAATATATTTAAGAGCTGTTAATATGGCGTTAGCCTCAGCGGTAAAAATAGAACTGTTGTCTGGTAATCTAGAAGATATTGTTCTGGATCCAATGACAGTGGCACAAGCTACTGCACCACCGTCCTTGGACCCATCTGTAAATAAGGATTTATAACTGCTATATTTATGTTTCAACTCATTATATTCTTGTTTATACTGTAATTCATTAGTTTCTGATTTTTTAAATGTGGTCAGTGTTAGGTCCACTTGGGGCCTAACCAACTGCCAAGGAGGAGAAGAGAGAAGACGGGAAGGAGCTATATTTTCCAGCTCAATGCCGGCAGAAGCAAGAAATGGTTTAATTCTTAAACCAAGAGGCGGTACAAGCGAAGATTTCATATTGTATAAGTCCTCACACAGAGGACTGAAAACACAGTTATATGCAGGGTTTGACTCACTGGAATATAATTTTGTTACATACTGTAAAGCTAATTTGATACGTCGCTGCTCAAGAGATGGCTCATCAGCCTCAACGTACAGGCTGTCAACAGGTGAAGTTCGAAAGGAGCCAAGACAAAGTCTTAGACCTTGATGGTGAACAGAATCTAAAAGTTTCAGGTTGCTTTTACAGGCTCCACCATAGACAATGGAGCCATAATCAAGTTTTGACCGGATCAGTGATCGATAAAGTTGCAGGAGGGTAGCTTGGTCCCCTCCCCATTTAGAATTTGAAACGACTTTCAACAAGTCAAGTGCCTTCAGGCATTTAGTTTTGAGGGATTTGATATGTGGTAGAAACGTTAAATGTGAGTCAAAAAGTAATCCCAAGAACTTGGCCTCCTTTACAACTTTGATGGGAGTGCCATCTAGAGATAGTTCAGGGTCCTTATGTGGCTTATATGTTCTGCAAAAATGTATACAATTAGTTTTGGACTTCGAAAATTTGAAGCCGTTTTCAAGACACCATTTATTTATTTTGTTTAAACACAACTGCAGTTGCCGTTCAATAGTATGCATATTTTTACCTCGGCAAGAAATATTAAAATCATCCACGAAAAGTGATCCATCAATTGAATCGTTTAAAACTTTTGATAAACTGTTGATCTTGATGCTAAAAAGAGTAACAGTTAAAATACTGCCTTGTGGAACACCCTGATCCTGATTGTAATGATCAGACAGGGTAGAACCCACACGGACCTGGAATTGTCTGTTATTTAAAAAGTTGGCAATAAATTGAGGCAAACGACCTCGCAAACCAAAGTCATGTAAATCCCTCAAAATACCATGTTTCCAGGTTGTGTCATATGCTTTTTCAAGATCAAAAAAGATAGACACAGCATGTTGTTTATTAATTAGTGCGTTTTTAACAAATGACTCCAGTCGCACTAAGTGATCGACAGTACTTCTGTTTTTACGGAAACCACACTGTATATCTGTGATAAGATTATTTGTTTCCAAGTACCAAACAAGTCGATTATTTATCATGCGTTCCATGGTCTTGCAAACACAGCTAGTTAGTGAAATAGGTCGATAATTGGACGGATCCGTATGATCACGTCCAGGTTTAGGTATTGGTACTACTATGGCGTCACGCCATGACGGAGGAAAGTTACCCGATGTCCAAATATCATCAAAAATATTGAGAAGAGTTTCTAGGCAGGATTCCGGTAAGTGCTTCAGGAGTTGATAATGTATGTTATCAGCTCCAGTAGCAGTGTCATGAGCTTGATCAAGAGCAGTATTGAGTTCATGAATAGAAAACGTTTCATTATAATCTTCACCATTATCAGAATTGAAATTAATACTTTTCTTTTCTTGTTGTTTTTTAGATTGCTGAAATTTAACTGTATAATTCGAAGAGGAAGAGTGTTTAGCGAGAGTTTCACCCAGTTTATTCGCAATATCTAATTTATCAGTAAGTAATTGATCTCCATGTTTAAGATGATGGACAGTAGATTTAGTACCTTTACCTTTGATTTTCTGGACCATGTTCCATACCTTGGACATGGGTGTCCGAGAATTTATTTTAGATACATAATTTTGCCAAGATTGGCGTTTGTTTTGTTTAAAAGTACGCCGTGCTTTAGCATTTAAAATTTTAAATTTATTTAAATTATGCACCATAGGATGGCGACGGAAATAATGTTCAGCTTTCTTCCTTGCCTTCCTAGCTTGTTTGCACTCATCGTTGAACCATGGTTTTCTTATGTGTGGAACTACAGAGGAATTTGGTATACACGCATCAGCTATGGAATTCAATTCATCAGAAAAAGATTTTATAGCATCGGGAACGTCAATAAAACGTTCGGGTTTAAGTTTTTCAGCACACAGTGTTTCATATAAAGCCCAGTTAGCCTTTTTGAAATTCCGCCTTGATGATGGAGGAACATCAGATGGAGTTGCAGCTTTTAATATAGTAGGAAAATGGTCACTTCCACACAGGTCATTGTGGACTGACCATTCGAATTCATTTAATAGTTCGGAATTTGTCAATGACAAGTCGAGAGCAGAATAGGTTCCTGTACCAGGGTGTAAATATGTGTTGGAACCATCATTATAAATACATAAATCATTGTCGGAACAAAAGTCCTCCAACAATTTACCTTTAGTGTTTGTAGTTACACTACCCCAGAGTGGGTTGTGCCCATTTAAATCTCCCATTATAATACAGGGCTTCGGGAGCTGGTCATATAGAGCTTGAAGATCGGTTTTGGCAAACGTTGAAGACGGCGAAATATAGAGAGAGCACAGCGTATATGCTACATGCAAAGTAATTCTCACTGCAACAGCCTGCATGTTAGTAATAAGTGATACAGGGCTTTGAATAACGTTTTGTCTGACTAGAATGGATGATCCACCAGTGGCTCTATCACCCGGAGGTGAAAAACAATGATATGTATTAAAATGACGAAGGTCAAATGTATCTGTTTGTTTTAAATATGTCTCTTGTAGACATAACGCTGAAGGTGTAAAATCTTGGACTATTAGCTGTAATTCATGTAAATTAGTCCTCAGTCCTCTGCAGTTCCACTGTACAATATTATTGGAATAACCTATCTTTTGGGGGGATTTATTGGGGATCTACCCCGCACTCTTTTGGAGGGCGACAAGCTATGTGCCCTTGTTTGGATGTTTTCGGAAACATCCATATCTTCCAAGGATCCGAACTTATTAAAAAGTTGGATTTTGTTACTAGACCCCTTTGAGGCTCTTCCACTTTTACCCTTTTGTGAAGATTCACATCTAGATTTAAGCTTGTTTTTCTCAGTTTCTTTCACATTGGATTGAGACGTCCGTTTTGCATTTGTCTGAGATAATTTCTCCTGTGTACAAGGTACATCCTGAACACCCATGGGCTCCGGAAGTACGTCAGCAGTTTGAGTGGATGATTCAGGTAGCAAAGTCTGAGGAGTGTCAGTATTAATCCATGTTAAGTTGGTTTGACAGCAAACAGAAGACTTGATTACATTCACGGTTGGCGAAGTCGATGTTCGGGTAACAGAAGCATAAGTTTCTGTTAAGTCTGATCTTTGGACAAGTTTTTTTGCATCTGCAAAGCTAATGTTTTGAGTATATTTGATTTTGTTGATTTCCATGTTCCGTTTCCAAACTGGACAGTCTTTTGAGAAAGACGAGTGACTTCCGGCGCAGTTAACGCATTTCTTAAAGTTGTTGGTACAATCTTCTGTTGTATGTGTCTGCTCACCACAGTGAGCACACGTGACAGACAATGTACAACTATTCACTCCATGTCCAAATTTTTGGCACTTAAAACACCTTAATGGGTTAGGAACATAGGTATCAACAGCGATGTTACAGTATCCAGCTTTCACAGATTTTGGAGCAGTTGGCGAGGAAAAAGAAAACAAGTATGTATTTGTTGGAACAGTTTCTTTATTTTTCCGGGTTGTAAACCTTTTCACATGCATCACACCTTGATCCTTCATCTCTGTCCCAATACCTAATTCCGTCATGTCCGCAAACAACTGATCACGATCTCGAATTATGCCTTTGCTAGTGTTGAGCGTCCTGTGAGCTGAGACCGATACAGGAATTCCTACCAACATTTCAGTTGTCATCAGGTTTGTAGCTTGCTGTCGTTTACTACATTCAATGAGAAGAGCTCCTGAACGCAAGCGTCTAACATTTTTGACATCACCCGCAATGCCTTGAATAGCCTTCGATACTGCAAACGGGTTCAACTTTAGTGGTGTCTTATCATGAGTCTCGATCACTATAAAGCGTGGCCAGTAGTCAATTGATTGGGTCGGTCTGTGTTCATTATCATCTTCATCAGGGTCCAGTGGACGTTTTGCTTTTTTAATGGGGGTTTCGTAAGCCATAGTTGGTTTTAAATGGTTCATCATCCGAGCTCCCCACCCACCACGGAGTATCACAAGGACAATGCTAAAGCAAGCGGGCCTCCAGCTTGCAGCACCAAGGATACCCGGATGATATACTCAAGTAGAAAAATCAAAAGATTAATATTTCCACCAGATTGGCCCATGAGCCACCGCCTTCTGGGCATACGCCTCTAGGCAAAAACATATATAAAATGATGAATTTCAAATTACAATCTCCAAAGTGCCAAGCATGAAAAATCAAATTACCAGTTTCATAAATTTTGAGCATAGCTGTAGCTCAGGGCTTGGCGTGACCAGCCGATTGATAGAACTGGGCCAGTTCTACCACCCGTCTAGGTGAAGTAAGGGCCAAAGTGGTGTGTTGAGCAATAGGAACATTGGTCCTGCTCCCATTGCCCTCAACCACCAGGATCCCTTCCTCCACCGACACAGGGCCGCAACCCACGGCAAACGGGTTGGTGGACCAAATATCCCCCCGGGTCCACTACGGGGGTGTCGGCGAGCTCTTGGCGTTACCCAGCACCCACCACGAGGAGGTGGCTCGCCACGGGTGCCAGCTAGGAAGGCAAGGAAAAAAGCAGAACATTATTTCCGTCGCCATCCTATGGTGCATAATTTAAATAAATTTAAAATTTTAAATGCTAAAGCACGGCGTACTTTTAAACAGAACAAACGCCAATCTTGGCAAAATTATGTATCTAAAATAAATTCTCGGACACCCATGTCCAAGGTATGGAACATGGTCCAGAAAATCAAAGGTAAAGGTACTAAATCTACTGTCCATACATGAAGATCAATTACTTACTGATAAATCAGATATCGCAAATAAACTGGACGAAACCCTTGCTAAACACTCTTCCTCTTCTAATTATTTACCTAAATTCCAGCAGTATCAAAAACAACAAGAAAAGAAAACTATTAATTTCAATTCTGATAATGGGGAAGATTATAATGAAACGTTTTCTATTCATGAACTCCATACTGCTCTTGATCAGGCTCATGACACTGCTACTGGAGCTGATAACATACATTATCAACTCCTGAAGCACTTACCAGAATCCTGCCTAGAAACTCTCCTAAATATTTTTGATGATATTTGGACATCGGGTAACTTTCCTCCGTCATGGCGTGACGCCATAGTAGTACCAATACCTAAACCTGGACGTGATCATACGGATCCGTCCAATTATCGTCCGATTTCATTAACAAGCTGTGTTTGCAAGACCATGGAACGCATGATAAATAATCGACTTGTTTGGTACTTGGAAACTAATAACCTTATCACAGATATACAATGTGGTTTCCGGAAAAACAGAAGTACTGTCGATCACTTAGTGCGTTTAGAATCATTTGTAAAAAACGCACTGATTAACAAACAACACGCTGTGTCTATCTTTTTTGATCTTGAAAAAGCATATGACACTACTTGGAAATATGGCATTTTACGAGATTTACATGACTTCGGGTTGCGAGGTCGTTTGCCTCAATTTATTGCCAAGTTTTTAAATAACAGACAATTCCAGGTCCGCGTGGGCTCTACCCTGTCTGATCATTACAATCAGGATCAGGGTGTTCCACAAGGCAGTATTTTGTCAGTCACTCTTTTTAGCATCAAGATCAACAGTTTATCTAAAGTTTTAAACGATTCAATTGATGGATCGTTATTTGTGGATGATTTTAATATTTCTTGTCGTGGTAAAAATATGCATACCATTGAACGGCAATTGCAGTTGTGTTTAAACAGGATTAATAAATGGTGTCTTGAAAACGGCTTTAAATTTTCTAAATCGAAAACTAACTGCATACATTTTTGTCGTAAATACAAACCACATAAAGACCCTGAACTGTCTCTGGATGGGACGCCCATTAAAGTTGTGAAGGAAGCCAAATTCTTGGGTCTAATCTTTGATTCACACTTAACGTTTTTACCACATATTAAATCACTTAAAACTAAATGCCTGAAAGCTCTTGACTTGTTGAAAGTGGTTTCAAATTCAAAATGGGGAGGGGATCAAGCCACCCTTCTCCATTTATATCGATCACTCGTTCGTTCTAAACTTGATTATGGCTCCATCGTCTATGGTGGCGCCTGCAAAAACAATCTTAAACTTCTTGATCCTGTCCATCACCAAGGTCTAAGACTTTGTCTTGGGTCCTTCAGAACTTCACCTGTTGACAGTCTTTACGTTGAAGCCGATGAACCATCTCTTGCACAACGCCGTATCAAATTATCTTTACAATATATCATAAAACTATACTCTAACGAATCTAACCCTGCATATAACTGTGTCTTCAATCCCCTTTATGAGGATTTGTATAGCAAAAAGTCTTCTTTTGTTCCACCTCTTGGGCTCAGAATAAAGCCGTTTATTGCTGCTGCTGGTATTGAGCTGAACAATATAGCTCCTTCCCGTCATCTTTCCTCTCCACCATGGCAGTTGGTTAGGCCACAGGTTGACCTAACATTAACTACATTTAAAAAAACAGAAACTAATGAGTTACAGTATAAACAAGAATATAATCAATTGAAACATAAATATAACAATTACAAATCCTTATTTACAGATGGTTCCAAGGACGGTGGTGCAGTTGCTTGTGCTACTGTCATTGGATCGAGAACAATATCTTCTAGATTACCAGATAATAGTTCTATTTTTACAGCAGAAGCTAACGCCATATTAACAGCTCTTAAATATATTCAAAGACACCCTAAACGTAAGCAGTATATGATATATTCCGACTCTCTTTCTTGTCTTCAGGCTATTAAAAATATTTCTTGTAAACATCCGCTTTTAATTGAAATTATTGAATTGTATAATACTCTTGCTACTGGCCAATACGACATCGTCTTTTGTTGGTTACCCAGTCACGTAGGTATTTCTGGAAATGTGATGGCCGATCTTGCTGCCAAGGCGGCTCTCAACAAATCTGTGACACCACTTTTTCTTCCATATTCAGATTACAAAGCTTGCATTAGAACGTATATCCGTCATCTGATGCAGAAGAAGTGGGACACTCAAGTAGGTATCAATAAATTACATGAAATAAAACCGTATATTGGTTACACCTACTTGGGTTGTCAGTCCAGATTTGAGGAGGTCATCATGCGACGATGTCGTATTGGCCACACAAGATATACACATAAATATTTGCTTAAAGGTGAGGATCCTCCGTTTTGTATCCCTTGTGATGGAAGAATCACAGTCAAGCATATCCTGCTTGACTGTGTCGAGTATTCCATCACAAGGGATCAGTATTTTAATTCACGAACTCTGAAGGATCTTTTTAATAACACAAGCTCTCATTTAATCATTGCATTTTTAAAAGAATTAGATTTATTGTCTGAATTGTAAATAGATAAATATTTTATGATTGGAAGTTTAAATTGAGAACTGTGCTTGTTAGTGGCTGTATCCTCAAAGGGGGTTGAAGTACTGTAAAACTATTGTCCCCCTGAGAGGGTACGTAAGTCCACAAACATTCAAAGTAAATTCAAACTTTCATGTTTTTAATCGTAGCATAAGTGTCTTTTTATTTGCATGGCTAGGTTTCCCAAATTGCTGACGGCTGAGGGGATGATGTAAATCCAGCTAGGATCCATGCAGGTAGCCAAGGTACTGTAAGTCCCCATGGTCCCTAGCATGGTGATCTACCTTCAGTTGTTAGCAATCTATAGCCCATTTTTATCTTGTATTGTCCTCTATAGATCAATTGTTTTAGGTATAGTTACTAGTTTTATATTCTCATCTGTGATATTCTAGTTGTTTTACTGTCTCTCGTTGACAGGTTTTATAATAGATATATATATTTCATTTCAGTATTAAATGTTCTCGTCACGATATGACTGAGATATTGCCAATGTGACGATAAATATTAACTCACTCACTCACTCACTTAGATTGAACCTTGTAAACACAAATCCTGGTCAGGAACAGTGTTTGGGGAACCTAGGCCTTCATGAAGAGAATAAATCTATCGATCTGTTTATATAGGATATTGTTAAAATAGAAGTGAATGGAAACAGTGTCAGTTAAGACTGAATATTCAAATCGATAAAACCCATCCATGTCCACACGAAATCTCTTCAAATCCAATGTACGATTTTGACTGTTTCATACATATGTCCTATTTCTAAAGTAGTTAAATCAAAAAGAATGTTTCGTGGATCGGCTGTTCATGTGTGAATGGTTTGGTTGTTAATGGTTGAACTCGATACTATTGGTTGTTAATGGTTGAACTCGATACTATTGGTTGTTAATGGTTGAGTGAGTGAGTGAGTGAGTTTAGTTTTACGCCGCACTTAGCAGTATTACAGCTATATGGCGGCGGTCTGTAAATAATCGAGTCTGGACCAGACAATCCAGTGATCAACAACATGAGCATCGATCTGCACAATTGGGAACCGATGACATGAGTCAACCAAGTCAGCGAGTCTGACCACCCGATCCCGTTAGTTGCCTCTTACGACAAGCTCAGTCGCCTTTTATGGCAAGCATGGGTTGCTGAAGGCCTATTCTACCCCGGGACCTTCAAGGGTCGTTAATGGTTGAACTCGATACTATTGGTTGTTAATGGTTGAACTGGATACTAACGGTTTCAGTGAATACAAAGGGATAATTCACTAATGAAGGTATTGCATGTGAAGGTGTGAAGATTTGTTAATCATTTTTTTATGTTTACATGTGATCAAAGTTTATATGCAATGGGTTTGTGATGGGTTTGTTTCTTATTGCTTACATGAAGTAACCTTTCATGTACATGATGGCAGCCAGATCTGAAGTGGATTTTGGACAGGACGTGATGTATGATACAATAATAGCCTACACATTGCCAGCAATGCTTTACCCAAGCTGGATTTAAACCACTCCTTCGGCTGCTGGCGACTGTGGGCAAATTTAGCCACAAATTAAAATGGCAATAATACTACGAGTAAAAATCTGAAAGAACAGGAACTTTACTAGCAAATGTCCGGTTCCCTTTGTCTTGCATTTCTAGAGTCAAATATATATTTTTCCCGGAAATCCAGAGACATAACTAAAGCAAGGTTGAAACCCAGAAATTGCAAAAGGAAAGTGCATGAATATATTCTGAGTACTCTTTCGGTTTCGGAAGGTTGAAATCAAGTTCCAAACTATAAGTATTGATTATAGAGACTGATAATGAACCCCGACCTACAAATAAACTAGGTTTTGCCAGAAATGATCACATAAATGGCTTACACTCTCCACACATGGATATTTTAGAAACATCCATTATCGGCTGTCCTACTAGTTATCTTAGCTGACAGGAATATGAACTTTTAGATAGTATCAACTTCAACAAGTGTTTTCCACTAATGTGGCAAAGTCCCCCGCCGCTAAAAAAGAATGAAATATTTATAATATATTCACTACTTTTTACTGTTTTGCTGTTTGTAAGTGACTAGTGTCTGGATAATCAATCACCAAATGTAGGTTGTCGACGAAATTAATGACATTGGTTGCACTGTTTTAACATAAGTAGTAGTATAGGGAATGACAGTCCGAAAACACTTTTCAAAAACCCCTCTAAAAAGCCTCATTTAGTAAATGAGGCTTTGGTGGGACCCTTAGCTCTTGCTACTATTGCCCCTACTACAAAACCACGCCATCACGTTTACCGTGACTTGGCAGGCGGTAACACTGTGCCGTATGGTACGATCAATAATTCTTCTCTTACAAACCCCCTACCCGGCCCACCCCTCAAGTAGTACAAGTTAGGTTCGTCGGCTTTTATATCCACTTTATCTATGTTGTAAGTTTTGACCGACCATATAGGATCGGTGGCTCGCTTACGGCTATGTTATGTTTATATCGATGAAACAGTTTAATGTGAACCGCCTACGATCTCTTTGGTGTTCATAATAAAGGCTTGCTGGGCTTTTTGTATTCCCTGTGCTATGTACTTTTTTTTCTCGTCCTCGCTGATAGCAGACTTACGAGACTTAGATCGAATATCTTGTTTCATTCCGTTATATTTTTTGAGTTCAGAGAGGATTGAACTAAACTCCTCTTCTGAGATCTTACTGTCAGAGAGTGCCGTGGAAATTCGCTCACTCACTGTGTTGAGTTTTGCTTCAGCCAGAACCCTGATCTCGTCGTGTTTCAATACCTTACGATTAAGTCTGCGTGATACTAACTTAAGCGCCAACCCTACCAACCCTGTCACCCCAGCCGTTATTTCAATACCTAGCACTATAGGTGCAGCCACGATGGTGGTTAACAACCCAACGCCTGCCGCCCCTAGTCCCATGCTGGTTGCCATAAGGGTAGTGTCAGCCCCGTCCACGATATTGAAAGCTCTATTGTACTTTTTACATAATGCTTTCCGCGTGTCACGGTCTTGTTCTAGTTGGCGTTTCACATCACATAACTGCCTCAAGCGGAACCCATCTACGGTTTCCAGCGTCTTCGCTACTTCCTCTACGACTGGGTACAGACCCATCCTATAATATATATTTTGAAAGATATTTTAATTGGGGTTCAGTTAAAAATCTATCAATGTATTTGAAGCCTATAAGTTCTAGATTAGTAGTCAGGGTAATAGGTGAGAGGCTAATAAAATATCCTATTCTAATAAAAACCCCACTGAGGTTTATTAAGTGGTTTATAGGGCCCGTGGTATCCTGTTGTATAACAATACGACAATAATCGTTTGTGTAATCCCAGCGTATTGACACCCCGGGTAAAATTTGGTGTACTATTGGGGGGTCTCCATCGAATGAATCCGTAAAGAAGACTTCTATGATGAGTGTGAAAGGGGGGGTTATTATTTCAGGATTACTAAATGTTAATTTATTTTTGAAGAAAGTTGATAATAACCCTTTTTTGTTGTAACCAGTAGATTGTCTGAGTGCTAATCCCCTCTCCGAAATGAAATCCCCGGCCCAGATACCGTTGTTCCTAATCTTAGTGATCCAATTATTTTCGTCTATTGTGATATAAGGTGAGGTGAGTGTTAAGTTGATCAGCCATTTAGGTTTTGTAAAATCTGGTAACGGCACCCGTCTGTACACGTTGTCTTTGAAGTGTAGGATGTAGAATTCATCTTCCTCACCAGGCTGATCGAATCCCTCTGTATCTCCCAGGTCGTTAAGTGTAGTGTTGGGATGATGACTAGTCATTATTATACTATTATGATATAATTTCCAACTGGTTTTCTGATAATAATTCAGGGGTTAACTTTATACCCATGAAGTGTATGTTGTCAGGCAGGAAGATATTGATTAGTGATATCTTATTTTCCACGATCACGTTGACCCCCTGCAGACTGGTCTTGGAGTCGACACCCACCCGCACGTAAACGTTGCAAACTTGATACTGGTGTCGTTTCACCCACCCGAGTTTGATCCCCTTCACGATCTCGACATCATTCACCGATGGTTCCCCTAGGTAGACTTTGATGAATAGTGTTGAGTTTGCCGGTAGACTCTCTAGTATCTTGACCACGCCTTCGAATTCAGACACCAACTGCAATTTCACGTTTTGTATGGCTGGTTTACTCGATAGCATGTGGGCTGCTATAGTGTTGACTGGGCTGACAACTATGCTACGTCTCTGAGTTGGGACGTAAGCCACGAGCAGGGTTCCATTGTTCACGACTTTGTTTAGGTGGTTGTCTTTGTTATCCGTGAACACGTAAGGGGAGACGAGTCTAATATTGAGAAACCATTTGTTATCGGGTAACAACACCCACTTGTCATCTTCGGTGAAGACGAGCATATATGGTTTGTTTTTGACGATGGTAGTGCTCTCAACATCGTCTAAGTCGAACAGTTTACCTCCGAATGATGGGTATATTCTCCAGTTGTCATCACCGGTGTTGACGAGGGCGTACTTAGTGTTGGCTGTTGCCCCTGTGGTATCTATCATATCACTTAGGGCTCCACCGGAGGGGATTTCAACGCGTTTGTAAATGTTGTTTTTAAGTTGCAAGGCATACGATTTACCATCTACTCCGGGAGCGTCGAAACCGCGTGTGTCTCCGAGGTCGGAGATCCCGATATTGACGCATTTTTTCACTCCGGGCCCTTGTGCGCTGGTCATGTTACGTGAAGCGTTAAGCTGAGGTATCCTATATTTACAGGATTATGATTTATATCTAACACCGATATTGTCAGCTCAGGTATGTTGCCCTGGGTTAATCTCTTATACTGCCGTGGTGAAAATGACTCGGTTCTACCGTCGTTGAATTTCTCAGTTTTCACCGGCACTGCTCTCAGTATAGTGGAAGGGTGGCCTCCTTGAATGTTATACGTTGTGCTCACCTGACCGAGATGAATGTATAGCTCTCGGTACGGTACTAGGTCGGGTAACTTCGTGCCTGTGACGGTTGTTGTTGGTTTTATCTCGTCAGGAGACATACCGAGTATCCTAGCTAATGGTCGGCCTAGCCTCAATGAGGTTCTTCCGTTGTTGATTAACACCACTGTGCCGTTTGAGTCGTTCATCTTGAGTTCGGCCCCCAGGGGTTTGAAGACCTCGTCGTTTAGCGAGCACACGCTGTAGTAGCCGTCAGTTATCTGACTGCGAGTTCCACTGACGAACAGCTTATTGTTGCTGATATTAATGTTAGTCCATTGTGGTAGGTAGGTGATATCGCAGAGTGCGACTTCGAGTTGACCTGACGTGTTATCGATCGCGTGCGTCAGCTGAACGGCCTCACCGCTCGTTATTCCTGGAAGTGTTATGTACATATTATAATATATGAATTATAAATTATAATATGGATTTAGCACACTTGAAAATCGTGGTGAATGCAGATGGTACGGGGTTTAAAACAACCTTTATTGATATCTTTGAAAAGTATGTCGTGTCCGTTAATAACGCGCAGGCGGTGGTAAACTGGAATCAAAACCCAATGCAGTTTTGGCAGAACCAACTCAACTTTGCTGTGTGGTGTGCGACGACAGGGTCGGGTGTGAAACCAGACTACGGTATAGACGAACTGAGTAAGGCGGTTATTTTGTTTCATATTTATTATCAAACGAGACGAATATTGAAGGAAATAAGTGCTCCTCTTCCCCAAGATAAAGCGTGGAGTATGACGAATAACCCCTATGATAGACGCGCTTATGAACGTATTTGTGGGGAGTTTGAGATTCCAACGAATAAAGACTTTCGCCTTCCTGGTGTGAACCATGGTCTCGGTATAGTTCTCGTGTACTTCTACAGGTCAGGAAAATATTATGCCGGTTCTAAAGATGGTTCATACAACCCAAACCGGCATACATTTACAGGCCCCACAACGAATGAAAAGATCCATGTCAGCTGTATAAAGCAAACCAGTCCTGATGCAACCACAGCCTGGACTAAAATGATCTCAAAAACATCGAAAGGATTCATTCGTGCTGGTACAATACGCTTGAACGACTCGATTCGAACGTACGTGTGGGCGCTGTTGGGTGCGCAGTCTATGACGCGTTCCAACATCCTCGGTAAGGGAACTGCTTACGACGCTCAGACACAATTCGTTTCCAACGTTGAGGATGCTATCAATTCTCCAGTTGATCTCCCGAGGGCCATCGACCGTTACCAAAACGTGTTAGAATACGCCAGATCGAAAGTCAATTACGTGTTCGGCGTGGGGTTATACATGGCCCCGAGTGATATGCAACTGAGAATAAAAAAAGTGGTGGGTTATAACAACAAAATAGTCATAGCCACGAAGGATCAAAAGTTGGGTATCAACTCTGATATTAACACCCCCTATATCCCACACATCCCACCACGTGAAAAGGGTATAGTGGCGCCACCCCCGGAGCCTAAAGTTCATGTGCCCCCCACACACACCCATATGCATGTGGGGTTACCCCCCTATCAGCAGCATATTGATAATAAAACGGCCCTAGTGGTTGGTGGGGTAACTTTGGGACTTATTTGGTTAAAGATTTCTTAGCCGCTACGTACACCAGACCCGCCACGGCGACGATGGCTGCCCACAGGTTTTGACTGAGCCACATGGCAGTTTTAGACAGAGCGCTCAACAACCACGAGACGATGCTACCCAGGATGCCGGGAAGGGCTTCGGCGGCTTTACCAGCCAGTTTAGCTAGGCCTTCCCCGAGTTTTTTAATCCAGTCTTTAACACCCCCACCACCGCTGGGAGTTCCCCCTCCGCCTGCAGGACCCACAGGGGTTCCTCCCACCAGTGACACCACCAGGGTTGATATAATGAAACCCAATGCAGTCAGAATGCTGGCGATGGTGATCCCTTGCTCCCGGAACAATATCCGAATCCTGTCTGCTAACGTGGTGTCTCGGTGGAGGACTTGATTGATGGTGTCCCGTATACGGCTGACCTGGGATCTAAGCTTTTCTTTATAGCCGGACGCTGTCTCCAACCAGGTCTGCCTTTCATCTTCCAAATTACGTATTCGTTCCTCAATGGTGGCTTTCATAGACTCGTCCTCAGTTTCACCGAGTTTTTTCTTTTCATAGGCGATGTGGTCGTCTATCTCACTCATTTTGGCTGTGCTTTTCCAGAGCTGACCACGAATGGTTTGCATCAACAGGTCCAACCCCCTCAGTTCCCGAACGGTAAATTCGAGCCCCGGGAAGGGTTCGTTCTCGTAGTCGGCCAACATCTTTTTAATATCATAAGTCATGTTTTGATCTGATGTGGCGTCCCTGATGCCTTCCAGACCTTGAACTAACTTCGGAGGATACTGCTTAGGTCGCGCGCCACCGTAATCTATGAAACCTAGTTCATCTTGGATCAACTGACTTCCATGTTTACCGGCTAATGTTGATAAAGCAAGCGGTTCTCTAGTGCGTTTATTCATGAGATCGATCTCCGGGCGAGACTTCAAACGCAGCGTGCCATTGCTGAGGGTAAAATCGGAATAGTTCCTTCCCAACGGCTTGAGTTTGGATTTATTTTCAACTGCGTTGTAATAATCGTCGACGGCGCCTTTAAGGAGCTCGTCACCTTGCGAGAATGAGGTCTCCTGGTCATCATTGAATGCCTGGGCACTATCGTCCCACATATCATCCATAGGTATGTCTTCATCCATTAGTATTAAAAATATATTTCTTTTATATAACAATGTACGGTAGAAAATTAGATCCTTTCAGAAGATTGAGAGAGCCATTAGGTGCCAGAGCCGTGCGCCAGTCGGTGACTATCACCAACAATCCCAGCAAGATAGACCAGAATCAAACTCTGCTGGTTAGATTTCCAAACCTTGGTGAGAATGACCTCATTGTACCAGGCACTGTTCGACTGGCGTTCAATATCACGTTGACCTCCGACAACGACAAACGCGAGCTAGTGCGGAACGTGGGTCGAGCTATCATCAAGAAAACGACCGTCAAGATCAGCGGTAACGAGGTACTGAGCATCGACGACAGCGACGTGTTTCACTGCTACAAGGATCTCTGGAAAAGCGAGAGAGAACGAGTCAATGATGTGTACCAGGGTATCAGCAAATCAACCCGGGCGCGCATAGGATACGTCTTCACGACAGACCAGCAAGACAAGCTATCGGACGGTGAAAAGGCCATCGCTCTAGCATACGGGAATCGATTCTGCGTGCCGCTCGACTTCGAGTTGCTCACGGGACACGCGCCGTTTTACCAGGCCGCGCTGGGTGATAGGCTCGAATACGAGCTCACGTTTAACGACTATAGCAAAGTAGTGCGTACGCCGAACGGTGATGAGGCCAGTTATGCCATAGACAACATCTCTCTGGAGTTCGACATGGTCACTAGCCCGGAGCTGGCCAGGCAGGTTCGAAGTCAGTACTCTGGGAAGATGGCTATCCTGTACGATCGCGTACTGAGGCATAGATCAGTCGTGCGAGATAAGAGCGACACTGTGTGGAATATCAACCTGAACGTGCCGGCGCGATCGATGAAAGGTATCCTGGTCGTCCCCGTGGAGGATTACGATCCATTCCGGAGGGACAGCGAGAAGTTTTTCAACCCCGAGATTGAAAAGGTGGAAGTTACCATCGAGGGCGTGCCCAACCAGCTGTTCAGTCATGGCATGAGACCACACCAGCAGTGGGATGAGATAAAAAAGCTACCAGTGGGGGACTACATAACAAAGGACCTGGACCTCGGCTCCGTGCAGATCGGTGAATACCTGACCACCAAGTACGCCCTATGGTTGGACATGCGATCCACGGATGATGATAAACTGCACGGTAGCGGGCGCCGTATAGATAACGGTAGCGAAGGGATAACCATCCAGATTACTAAGAAGGCTCAAACCGCTGGTAAGTTGAAATTATATCTGTACGTTATTATGGACGCGCAACTTAATATAGACAATGGGAGATTTGTGCAAGCCATCTACTGATGGGGGAGACCCCCTGGGGTTACCCACTGACCCACACTGCGCTATCATATGCGGGCAGACCGGCTGTGGGAAGACCATTTTCGTGTTGGATATGTTGGAGGGTTACTACAAGGATGTGTTCGATAACATCGTTATCATGTGCCCTACTCTGAGCATGAATAAAACGTACGCGCGACCTTGGGTGATGACGGACCCGGACGTACACAAAATCGACCCTGGAACACGCCTGCAGGACTGGTTGAAAGCTCTTCACGAGAAATTTAAAGGGGAACCGACGCTGTTTATACTGGACGACTGCAGCGCTAATCGCGAGATAACAAAAAAGAGAGACATGCTATCGTACCTGGCCTTCTCCGGCCGGCATGCAAATCACAGCGTCTGGGTGCTAACGCAGAAGTTCAACTCGGTGTTGAAAGACCTCAGGGAGCAGACGCGATGGGTGGCCTTATTTCACTGCAAGGACAGGGATTCGTTCGAGGAGTGTTTGAGAGAGAACGATGTGATGAGTAAATTAGAACGGGAACGGGTGAAGAAACAGCTCGCTGAAACTAAACACGCTAAGCTCGTTCTAAAGACCGACCAACCAGTAGCATATATAGTATACTAAAGCTAAGCAAAGCTAAGCAAAGCTAAGCAAAAGCTAAGCAAAAGCTAAGCAAAGCTATGATATTTGAAGTATTTGTCGTGTGCAACTTAACCTTCATTTCTCTGTGTTTTGTCTGCATCGGGTATTATATAGTTAAAACTAAATCTTACTTGTTATATTATAAGATGGAGTGTGAGGAATTGCTCGAACAATTGTCTGTGGAGGGTTCCCCAACTGGGGATTCCCCCAAGCGAGAGAAACTGGTGGCGTTGGCTGTTGGCGGCAAAGCCAAACATTACTTTGGAGACTACACTCCAGATAAAATTAACAAAATGTCAGCCGAAGAAATCGATAAGCTGTACGCTAGATACGAGTCCCGGCTCGGAGCAGAAATGACAAAGACAATAGGATCGGCTATGACCCAGATATACACCGGTATTGTATCACACTTCCTTCCCATTCCACCAGAGCGCCGACTTTACCTGTGGGAGGACCTAGATAAAGACCCTTTTATCGAACACGCCGTGAGCTCTATCAGCTGCGGGCTGTACCACAAATATGGTATGTTGTTGGCTCCAGTGACGGCGGCGATTATCACGGCAAAACATTGTCAATTTGAGAGAAAGAATAATAATAATAGTATAGATGGATGCTGCACAGGAAACAGTGAGTCCCGAGGTGACGGTGGAGACCCCTTCACAGGAACCAGTGAGGGAAGTGACCCCAGTGGAGGTACCTCCAACAGTAACCAGACAGAAGAATCCTAAGAGAGTAGCTGCCGGTAAAAAACGGTGGTGTAACCAACATAAAGTAACCAACCCAACCAGACTGTTGTTGGCTGTAGGTGTAACTGCTGCCGTGGTTATAACATGGTTATACGCCTCCCACAGTGAGCCACCACCCCCCACCCACAACAGTGGGGGTATGGGGGTATCCCCCATGGTAGACCCGCATATCATGTTATAATTTAAAATATTTTATATCATATACATAATGTCTGAGGGGAAAACGTTCGTCAACGACGCATACCACGCCACAGTGGTAGCTAGTCTAGCAGTAGGGTACGCTCGGTTAACTAAAATGGTGCTTAAACAACCAACTATCAAGCTAGATTTCAACCTGCAGGATATGGGTATGCTCATAATGAACCTTGGTATGGCAATGGCCACAAAAGACATCCTAGTAAAACAAGGAATAATACCTGATAATATAATGAAATAAATATAGGGATGGCCACGATAGCTATGATGGTCGGTGGGGCGTTAGTGAATGCCCTGGCATTTTCCGGGAGTAATTTCCTCTTCTCGAAACTACGAGATGATCACGCGGCTGAAATACAGGAAGAAAGGAAGCGACACGATCTCGCTACTGAGAAATTACAAAGAGCACAGGCCGAGTACGCTAAAAAACGCCTCCAGAGGATCGATTTTATTAACGAACAACTCACGCGTGAAAACCATGCCGTTCAAACATTCAACGATGTCGATGAAGCAATGAAAGAATACTATCTACTAACTGGTAAACAATTGGAACCGCTCAATAAACCCACACTCGCTCAGTACTACACACCATCCAAGGGGCAAATGAATCGTGAACTGGGCTTCATAGTGTTGGGTATAGCAGCTACTGCGTTGGTTGCAAAGCAATTAAACTAAAATACCTATATAAGTAAACATGAGACCCGCTCCATACCGATGCGAATATATACTTATGGGGAAGACCGAGGCCTGTGGTAGGAAATGCAGGAATCAGGGGTTCTGTTGTTTCCATATGGGAAGTCCTAACTACACGTGTTCTGTGTGTGGTATCGGGGTTAAAGGGCACTACTGTTTATGTAAAGCTCACGGAGCGAACGTAGTCAGACATCAACTCATCTACGAGAATAAAAAAGGCTACATAAAAGAACGTAGGCGACTGCTCAAGATAGACTCCAATTAGAGATTATACACACCTACGTATAGTATAGCTATGTCTGTGGAAAACATATTCAAATATGAACTGGCCTTATGGGGCAGCTTCAGATTTAAGATAATAGTGGACGTGGTATGGATTAAAGAGGGTGTTAAGTATACTCACCCCTTCGAATGGGAGCGGGATATCGCGTCTCAATACCATATAGAACGTTTTTCGAGTATAAGTGAATACAAGGAATACTATACCCAAGGCGAGTACTGGATTGAAACAGCCACACTATATATTTTACCAGGTACGTGGGACGATTTGACAGAATGTCTAGAATTGTACCCGGCCACCAGAAAATATTTTTTAAGAGTTACCTCCCCTTTACTGCCGACCAATTAGACATTGATTCTCTTAGGTGTAAACACTATGGCTACTGTGCGCGAGCTCAAGCGGGCCGCAAAGCAGAGAGGTGTTATCGGGTATTCTAGAATGCGGAAGCCAGCATTGTTGAGATTACTAGGTTTAGAAGTCCCTCCTACAGTAAAACAGTTAAAAGCTCAAGCGAAACAGCTTGGATACACGGGTTATTCAAAACTGGGGAAAGCCGGGTTAACCACATTGTTATCACATGCCCCAGTAGCACGTCCAACTGTAAAACAACTGAAAGCCGAGGCACACGATTTGGGTTTAGGCGGGTATTCCCGTATGAGAAAACCACAGCTTGTAGAATTATTACGACAGAATAGAGCTATTGACCTACAGTTCGTGCGCACTGAGCGCGCTGTAGGTAACTATTTGAGAGGTTGGCGCATGCACGTTGATAGAAACATAGACATTACAGATATCAAGCCTCTGATAGTTGATAAGGTCAACCAGGAACTAAATAATCTAGGAAGTATCAAGTTTCAGATCACAGTGAAAATGTCGCTCGATAAGCAGGTTGGGAGTACCACTGAGTATTTTCAACCTTACTTCCGAGGCAAACAAGAGGTCGTCACACATACAGAGACCATTGACGCATCAATCGATAATAGTTTTCAGCAGATACGAGAATACCTAGAACGCTACACGCACATGGGGTCCGGGTGGGCTGTAGATAAAATCGATAACGTCTATCTAGACATAGCTAAATACGTGCCGTTCAGAGGCGGGTCATACCTAGCCTTGCCCCCCTACTATAAAAACAAACAAGCCATAGTAAACGTTAAGAATAGAGGAAACGATTGCCTGAGGTTATCTATCAGGTCAGCCTTATTTCCAGCTGCCACTAATCCGAACAGGCCTTCTAATTATCCACAGGACGATGGGCTCAACTGGGATGGTATAGATGAACCCACCCCAATATCCCAGATCACTAAAGTAGAAAAACAGAATAATCTGGCTATAAATGTCTTTGGACACGAAGGTAACACAACAATAGTACACAGGGTCAGCCCGGTGAAGGATCGCCAAGTTATTAATTTATTCATGATCAAGCGAGGTGAAACGTATCACTACACGTGGATAAAAAATCTCAGCCGGTTGTTGCACGACCAGTCGAAACACGATGGGGAAAAACACTTTTGTGTACGATGCCTACATGGCTTCACCCGAGCTGATTTATTAGAATCCCACCGGGATGATTGTCAAGGTGTGGGGCAGACGGCGATACGAGTCGACATGCCTAAGGAAGGTGACAATATCCTAAAATTCAGTAACCACAAGAATCAAATGTCTGTGCCTTATATTATATACGCCGACTTCGAAGCCTTGGTGGTAGGGGAATCATCCCCCACACCCCCTAGTGGTGGGAGTTTCACCCACAAGACACAAGAGCATAAAGCCTGTTCGTTTGGATACATCGTCGTCCGTTGTGACGGGGAAACGAAAGCTCCGGTAGTGTATAGGGGTCCTGACGCGGCTGAAAGGTTTCTAAAGTGTTTGCAGGAGGAAGAAAAAATTATTAGGAATGCATTGTATAAAATCGCTCCCATGCGTATGACCCGAGCTGACAGGCTAGCTCACGCTAGTAGCACTAAGTGTCACGTGTGTGACTCACCGCTTAACGGTGATTCGGTGAGAGATCACTGCCACATAACTGGTAAGTATAGAGGCGCCGCTCACAACGCGTGCAACCTCAAGCTTAAAATCAACCCTAAGACAATAAACATCCCCGTTGTCTTTCACAACTTGAGAGGGTACGACTCACACTTGATCATGCAGGCCATCGCGAAAATCAATGGTAATATATCGTGCATCCCCAACAACATGGAGAGATACATCTCCTTCAGCTTAAACGGACTTAGGTTCATTGACTCGTTTCAGTTCCTCCTGTCGTCACTCGACAGTCTGGTCAAGGCCAACAATACCTTCCCTATCACCGATCGATACACAGACGCCGAGACTAGACCCCTGCTTATGAGGAAGGGTGTGTACCCCTATGAGTACATGGATAGTTGGGTCAAGTTCACCGAGACCAGACTACCTCCTATTGACTGCTTTTATAGCAAGCTGAATGAGGCGTCCGTCTCACGAGATGATTACTCACACGCGACTAACGTATGGAATAAACTGGGTTGTAAGAACCTGGGCGATTATCACGACCTGTACTTGAGGACAGATGTACTGCTGTTAGCCGACGTGTTCGAGACGTTTCGGCGGACCTGTTTAAAGCAGTATAAACTCGACCCCGCATGGTATTACACCAGCCCAGGTCTGTCGTGGGACGCCTTGCTTAGAAAGACCGGAGTTAATTTGGAATTGCTCACAGATTACGACATGCACCTATTCATTGAGAAAGGCTTGCGAGGTGGGATTTCCATGGCATCCAAACGATACGCTAAAGCAAATAATCAATACGTGAAAGGTTACGATCCTAACAAACCAACCAATCACATTCTATACCTCGACGCAAACAACCTGTACGGCTGGGCCATGAGCCAGTATCTACCTACAGGGGGATTCGAATGGGTACCCCACGTTGATGTTATGGAGGTTGCACCAGATTCGAACAAAGGTTATATCCTCGAGGTTGACTTAGAGTATCCCAAGGCATTACACGCATCGCACAACAGCTATCCCCTTGCACCCGAACGTATGAGGGTTAACCCAGACTGGATGTCTGAGTACCAACATAACTTGTCAGGTGGTCGTGTGACAGACGTTGAAAAACTCGTGCCTAACTTAATGAATAAGACCAAGTACATCGTTCACTATCGCAACCTACAGCTGTACCTGTCGTTGGGTATGAGGCTGGCCAAAATACACAGGGTGCTCATGTTTGACCAGAGCCCATGGATGGAGCCCTACATCAGAATGAACACAGACCTACGAAAAAAAGCCACCAATGATTTCGAGAAAAATCTCTACAAGCTCATGAACAACTCGGTGTTTGGTAAGACTATGGAGAACCTGAGGAAACGCGTGACCGTGAAGCTGGTTAGATCTAGTGAGGAAGACAAGCTCAGGAAATTGATAGCCAGTCCGGCATTCAACCGTAGCAAGATATTCACAGACGACCTGGCTGCCCTACACATGAAGAAAAGCCACATAAAATTCAACCGACCTGTTTACGTGGGGATGAGCATCCTCGATTTATCCAAACACCTGATGTACGACTTTTACTACAACGAGCTCAAGAAACAGTACGGCGACAGGTGCGAAGTGCTGTACACTGACACGGATTCCCTGCTGATGGAGATTCGAACCGAGGACGTGTACGAGGACATGAAAAAACACATCGATTTATACGACACCAGCGACTACCCTAAGACCCATGCCATGCACAGTACGGTAAATAAAAAGGTCCTAGGTAAGATGAAGGACGAGTGTGCTGGCACGCCCATAGCCGAGTATATAGGTTTGAGGCCTAAAATGTACTCCATACTGAAAGCCGACAATAGCGAGATCAAGAAGGCTAAGGGGGTTAAGAAGTATGTGGTGAAACAACACATCAAACACGCCAGATTCAAGGAAGCCCTGTTCAAGACCCGTACCTTTAGACATAAAATGAACACACTTAGAAGTGATGGGCACAAGATATACGGACTGACTATAAACAAGACGTCCCTATCGCCTATGGACACGAAACGTTGGATAGCTATTGATGGGATAAACACATACGCGTATGGACATGAAAAAATTTGAGTCTATTTACTACAGCCCGCGTGGGTACTGGAAAGGAGCTAGCGCAGTAGATAAGCTAGCTAAACTAGCGCGAGTACCCCCGGAGGAAGCCAAAGCGTGGCTTGAAAAACAAGCCCTGTGGCAGATCTATTTGCCTGCACCACGCTACGTACCTAGAAGGAGGTTCGGTATTAACATACCTAATAGCATTCACCAGGCAGACCTACTGTTCCTACCCCACGACAAGAGGTACAAGTATGCCTTAACCGTAGTGGACGTAGCCAGTCGTTACAAGGAAGCCGAACCCTTGACCACGAAAGATTCGGCCCAGGTAGCCAGAGGATTCGAACGTATATACAAACGCAGTCCGCTGACGTGGCCAACAGAGCTGCAAGTTGACCCCGGACGGGAGTTCATGGGTGCCGTGTCACAACTGCTAGCCAAACACGATACAAAGGTCAGGCGTGGTACGGCCGGAGCCCATCGCAGCCAAGCCATAGTTGAGAGATTTAATAGGACTTTGGCTGAGCGCTTGTTCGGCTATCAGTATGCTAGGGAGATGACCACCCCTGGAAAACGATCGACTGAATGGGTCACGAGGTTACCCAAGGTGGTGTCGGCAATCAACCATGAAGTCACCCGTCTCACCGGTAAGAAACCGGCAGACGCTATCAAACTAAAATCAATAGTTGCAGAGTCGGCCGCTCCATTGCGTGGGAAGGAGAAACAGATACCAGATAGGGCCCTAGTGAGGTATCTATACCAGCCGGGGGAACACGAGGGTGATAGCCGTAAGCGAGCCACCGATCCTATATGGTCGGTCAAAACTTACAACATAGATAAAGTGGATATAAAAGCCGACGAACCTAACTTGTACTACTTGAGGGGTGGGCCGGGTAGGGGGTTTGTAAGAGAAGAATTATTGATCGTACCATACGGCACAGTGTTACCGCCTGCCAAGTCACGGTAAACGTGATGGCGTGGTTTTGTAGTAGGGGCAATAGTAGCAAGAGCTAAGGGTCCCACCAAAGCCTCATTTACTAAATGAGGCTTTTTAGAGGGGTTTTTGAAAAGTGTTTTCGGACTGTCATTCCCTATACTACTTAAGTTCGAAAAGTGCACAAAGTGTCGTGGTCACATTCAAAATAAGATCAAGGTAATTCAAATCGACTGGTGTCTGCCTAATTCCCCAATGTAAGCTGTCCCCGAACTTAAAGACATTCGGTACAACCGTTCATGAGATACCGTGTTAACAAGAAACGGGACGGACGGACGGACGCTGCTGAATACGTAGTAACACGTGACGGTCATGCTTGTGTAAAGTTGTGTGCAGCGAAATACAATTAGGTGTCGTGCACAGCTGGCACTTAACAAACACAACACCACAAGGAAGATCAGGATGGCTCAGCGATGGTAAATCAACGCCACAAATTATGATTGATGTATATGGGGTTGTAGGACCCTGCTCATAGTAAAGTTCTGTTGCTGAGAATTTTGCCTGAAATGTCTTAATTTCCTCCTTCCATGGGGTCATGACTCAGCATGAGTTTGTTGGGATCTCTCAAAGTGAAAATAATCGAACTACCTTGCAACGTTAATCATAATCTGCTAGTTTTTATTAAACAAGATGTGTTGCAATTTGACTTGTATGCAGATGTGTATTGCAGAAATGTTTATTAGGATAAATCAGTTTGTACAAATTGCAAATGGTCTGCATGATTTGATTCCGACAAGACACGGATTATGTGTTTGTGCGAGGTGTGAGAGTGAGTGAGTGAGTGAGTTAATATTTAACGTCACATCGGCAATATCTCAGCCATATCGTGACGAGAACATTCAATACTGAAATGAAATATATGCTTATTATAAAACCTGTCAACGAAGGACATCAAAACAACTAGAATATCACAGATGAGAATATAAAACTAGTAACTATATCTGAAACAATTTATCTATAGAGGACAATGCAAAATAAGAATGGGTTATAGATTGGTAACAACTGAAGGTAGATCACCATACTAGGGACCATGGGGACTCACAGTACCTTTGCTACCTGCATGGACCCTAGTTGGATTTACATCATTGTCAGATAGGACAGACAAGGTCTATTTGTCCTACCTGACCCCATTGTGGTCTTTCTACATGCACCAAGGCCTCTTCTTCGTATCGTAACCATTACGTACAACTGTAATAGGCTTTTCTGCCCAGTGACAGCTGAAGTTGGCTATTCTCTGGTTTTGGACCTTGCGTTATGTATTTTTTATGCGGTGATGGTAACTTAGCCAACTTGAAGTAGGCTCTTTGAATCAGGCCTAATTGCTGGTAAAACATAACAAATAGACAAGGGAAAACCAATAATTTATTCATAACAAAATTCCTGAATCCATCCTTACCCACCAACCTAATCTAATCTATACATAAACTAACCTATTCCTAAGCTGACTCTAAAGCCTACCAAGACCTGGCTCTGATTTCAAATCCTGAACAAATTTCAAACACATAAGTATATTAATTTCCTGTGGTAAACTATATAGCTAAGAAAAATACTTATCTACTTGGTCTGGATTACCAGGACTCGAACAACTAAAATGAATGTCTGGCGGACCAGTGAACTAAAGACAAGGAGTGCTATGACGCTACTCCTTTTATAGGGCTAGAGACAGGCAGTGCATGGACTGCACATGCCCGGCAGACCACACTAACCTACCGGGTGTCTTGTGGCTATGCATATCAACATAACCGGGAACACATTAATAGCCCATATTGAAGTATCCAACCCTAAATATCCATAACTACCACATTACTCCCCCTTTTAAGTTATTAACTAATAACTTGACTACAAACTAAACCAAAATACTTCCCAACTATAACCCCCAATACCAACACAACATAACAATTATTTCATTCAACACATGTACAAAAAAATGTGACAATCGCGAATCATCAGTGCGAACTTGAGGTCAGTCGCTGGGAGGATCTGGGAGGCTCTCAATAATGGCATCCATTTCCATCAGAAGGACCTCTGTACATGTACTGTATTTACTTTTTAATTCATTAAATTCTTCTTTATGTTGTAATTCACTAGTCTCTGATTTTATAAGTGTTGTCAATGTAAGGTCAACTTGTGGCCTCACCAATTACCAAGGAGGAGAAGAAAGTAAACGGGAAAGAGCTATATTTTCTAGCTCAATGCCAGCAGCAGAAAGGAAAGGTTTCAGTCTTCAAATATTTATTATACAAATCCTCAAACAAAGGATTAAAGACACAGTTATATGCAGGATTTGGTTTGCTGGAACAGAATTGTTTTACATACAGTAACTGTAAAGTTAATTTAATACGGCGTTGATTAAGAAATGGCTCATCATCCTCGACGTAGAGGCTGTAGACAGGTGATGTTCGAAAAGAGCCAAGGCAAGCCTGAGACCTTCATGGTGAACAGAATCTAAAGGTTTTAGGTTGCTTTTCCACCATATACAATGGAATCGTTATCAAGTTTTGAACGAATCAATGATCGATAAAGTTGTAGAAGGATAGCTTGATTCTCTCTCCACTTGGAATGTGAAACAGCTTTCAACAAGTCAAGTGCCTTCAAGCATTTAGTTTTGAGGGATTTGATATGTAGTAAAAACGTTAGATAAGAGTCCAAAATGAAACCCAAGGACTTTGCCTCCTTTTTAACTTTGATGGGAGTTTCAGTAAGGAATTCATTTTCAATAGTATGCATATGTTTTCCACGACAAGAATTATTTCCACAAAAAGAGATCCATCAATTGAATCAATTAGAACCTTTGACAAACTGTTGATCTTAATACTAAACAATGTTACAGACAAAACACTACCTTGTGGGACACCCTGATCCTGACTGTAATGATCAGACAGGATTGACCCCACTCGGGCTTGAAATTGTCTGTCTTCTAAAAACTGTGCTATAAAAGGGGGTAAATGACCCCTCAAACCAAAATCATGGCGAGCTTTCAAAATGCCATACTTCCATGTCGTATCATATGCCTTTTCGTGATCGGAAAAAAATCAATACAGCATGTACTCTAAGCGTCCCAAATGATCGATAATACTACGATTTTCCCGGAAACCACATTGAATGTCAGCGATGAGGTTGTTGGTTTCCAGGTTCCAAACTAGATGATTATTAACCATATGTTCCATTGTCTTGCTAACACAGCTAGTAAAAGAATACAGAAGTCCACGTGCTGTCAAAGATATTCAGTAATGTTTCTGAACACGAGTCAGGTAGATGTTTAAGGAGCTGATAATGAATATTATAATGAAATAGAAGTATTATCGGGTAATCTAGAAGATATTGTTCTGGATCCAATGACAATGGCACAAGCAACTGCGCCATCGTCGTTGGACCCATCTGTAAATAAGGATTTATAATTGCTATATTTGATTATATTCTTGTCTATACTGTAATTGATTGGTGTCTGAATTTTTAAATGTACTTAATGTTAGGTCAACTTGTGGCCTAACCAACTGCCAAGGATTAGAAGAAAGAAGACGGGAAGGAGCTATAGTTTCCAGCTCAATGCTAGAAGCAGCAAAAAATGGCTTAATTCTGAGCCCAAGAGGCGGAACAAGGGAAGACTTTTTGTTATACAAATCCTCATAGAGAGGATTAAAGACAAAATTAGATGCGGGATTAGACTCATTAGAAGCTAATTTTGTAATGTATTGTAAAGATATTTGACGTAGACGTAAGTTGAGAGAAGACTCATCAGCTTCGACGTATAGACTGTCGATAGGAGAGGTTCTAAAAGAAACGAGACAAAGTCTTAGGCCTTGGTGGTGCACAGGATCAAGTAGTTTTAGGTTGCTTTGACAAGCTCCACCATATACGATGGAACCGTAATCAAGTTTAGATCGGATCAGTGATCTATATAAGTGAAGGAGGGTAGTTTGATCCCCTACCCATTTTGAATTTGAAACAACCTTTAATAAATCGAGTGCCTTCAGGCATTTGGGCTTTAAGGGATTTAATATGTGGCAAAAAGGTCAAATGTGAGTCGAAAATAAGTCCCAAAAACTTGGCCTCCTTGACCACTTTGATTGGGGTACCACTGAGATATAGTTTTGGGTCTTTATGGGGTTTGTATTTACGACAGAAGTGTATACAATTGGTTTTTGATTTAGAAAATTTAAAGCCGTTTTCAAGACACCATTTATCTATTTCGTTTAAACACAGCTGCAATTGCCGTTCAATGATATGCATATTTTTACCACGACAAGCAATATTAAAATCATCCACAAATAAAGATCCATCTATTAAATCATTTAAAAATTTAGATAGACTGTTGATCTTGATGCTCAAAAGAGTGACTGACAAAATACTGCCTTGTGGAACACCCTGATCCTGATTGTAATGATCAGACAGGGTAGAACCCACTCGGACTTGAAATTGCCTGCTATTTAAAAATTTGGCTATGAATTGAGGCAAACGACCTCGCAAACCGAAATCATGTAAATCTCTCAGAATGGCATATTTCCAAGTAGTGTCATATGCCTTCTCAAGATAAAAAAAGATAGATACAGCATGTTGTTCATTAATCAGCCCATTTTTCACAAGTGATTCTAAACGCACTAAGTGATCGACTGTACTTCTGTTTTTCGGAAACCACATTGTATGTCTGCGATAAGGTTATTTGTTTCCAAGTACCAAACAAGTCGATTATTTATCATGCGTTCCATGGTCTTGCAAACACAGCTTGGACGGATCCGTATGATCACGTCCAGGTTTAGGTATTGGTACAACTATGGCGTCACGCCATGAGGGAGGAAAATTACCCGATGTCAAAATCTCAATTTAGAAGAGTTTCTAGGCAGGATTCTGGTAAGTGCTTCAGGAGTTGATAATGTATGTTATCAGCTCCTGTAGCAGTATCATGAGCTTGATCAAGAGCAGTATGGAGTTCATGAATAGAAAAAGTTTCATTATAATCTTCCCCATTATCAGAATTGAAATTAATAGTTTTCTTTTCTTGTTCTTTTTGATACTGCTGGAAGTTAGGTAAATAATTTGAAGAAGAAAAGTGTCTGTTCTCACCACAGTGAGCACACACAACAGACAATGCTCAGGTAGATACACCGTGTCCATATTTCTGGCATTTAAAACACCTGAGCGGGTTGGGGATGTATGTATCACCCTGAATATTACAGTAGCCTGCCTTCACTGATTTGGGTGCATTTGGAGAGGAAAAAGTAAACAGATACGTATTGGTTTTGATGGTTTTGTTGTTTCTCCGGGTTGAAGAGCGCTTGACGTAGAGTACACCTTGATCCTTCATTTCAGATCCTATATCAAGGTCCGACATATCATCAAACAATCGATCCCGATCTCTCACGATACCTTTGCTTCTGTTCAAGGTTTTATGCGGAGAGACCGTGACCGGAATGCCCACGAAAGATTTAATATTCATCAAGTTGGTTGATTGCTGTCTTTTTCCGCATTCAATTAACAACGCACCCAAACGTAAGCGTCTAATGTTCTTAACGTCCCCAGCAATACCTTGAATACCCTTAGATACTGCGAAAGGATTCAGCTTTAATGGTGTGATGTTGGGAGTCTCAATAACAAGAAAACGTGATCAATACTCAATCGATAGAGACGGTCTGTGGTCAGTATCAACAGGATCAATTTCAAGTGGACGTTTTGTTTTTTTTGGGTGGGTATGTCATAAGCCATCGTTGGTGTGATATGGTTCATCATCCAAGCTACCCACCCAGCACGGAGTATCACAAGGACAATGCTGAAGCAAGTGGGCCTCCAGCTTGAAACACCAAGGATTCCCGGATGATATACTCCAGTAGAAGAATTATAAATAATTAGTCTACCAGATTGGCCAATGAGCCATTGCCTTCTGGCATAAGACTCTAGGCAAATTTCATATAATCATAATTTGGATAATTCACGATCGAAAAAGTTACAGATCAACAATAGTGTCAAGACTAAAATTCACAAAATCAAATTTGTGCAATGACACATACATAGTCCATACACAGGGCTTGGCATGGGCAGCCGATTGATAGAATCGGGCCAGTTAAACCACCCGTCTAAGTGAAGTAAGGGCCGAAGTGGTGTGGTGGGCAAATGGAACGCAGTTAAAAGCCCAACTGCCGTCAACCACCAGGATCCCATCCTCCACCGACACGGGACGCAACCCACGGCAAACAGGTTGCCCAATTTAGTCGCCTATATGACAAGCAGTGGGGTGCTGTGGACACATTCTGTTCCGGGTCCACACGGGAGAAGAGCACTTAGCGTTACCCCGCACCCACCACGAGGAGGTTGCTCTTCATGGGTGCCTAATGAGGAGGAATCTTTCGCAAACGTTTCATCTGACTTGTCAGCAATATTAGATTTTTCTGTTAAAATATTATCTCAATATATATTGCTGCAGAGACGATGAAGACGGAATATACAATGAGTGAGAGGGTTCAGTTTTACGCCGCACTCAGCAATATTCCAGCTACATGGCGGCGGTCTGTAAATAATCTGGACCAGACAATCCAGTGATCAACAACATGAGTATCAATCAGTGCAATTGGGAACTGATGACATGTGTCAACCGAGTCAGCGAGTCTGACCACCCGATCCCGTTAGTCGCCTTTTATGGCAAGCATGGCTTGCTGAAGGCCTATTCTACGCCGGGATTTTCACGGGTCAAATATCCAATGAGTGAGGGAGTTAATATTTACCGTTACATCGGCAATATTGCAGCCATATTGTGACGAGAACAAGTAATAATGGCATTGTAGAATGAATGAATACAAGAAACTAAAACCTTGTTGACAAAGAACAGTAAAACCACTACTATGTATCACAAATATCCATCTAAGGCTAGTAATTAAATCTAAAGCAGTTTAACTACACAATATAAAAATGGTCTAAAGATCGCCACTGCCATGGGGACTTACAGTACCTCTGCTACCTGTATGGTCCCTAGCTGGATTTGTACCATCCCCTCGGCTGCTGGCGACTGTAAGCAAGATTAGCCACAATTTAAAATGACACATATTCTACGGGTAAAAAGTGGAAGATTAAATGTGACTTCAAATGGTTTGGGACTTACGTACCATCTCAGGAGGACAATAATTTTACGGTACTTCAACCCTCTTTGAGGATACAGCCACTAACAACCTTAGTTGCTAATTCAACTTCCAGTCATGAAACAAATGTAATTCTTCTAAAAACGCAATGATAAATGATAACTAACATTACTAAAACGATCCTTCATAGTTCTTGATTTAAAAAAGTTATCCCTTGTAATGGAAAAATAAACACAGTCAAGCAAAACATGCTTGAGTGTGATTCTTTCATCACAAGGGGGGGGGCACCCGTGGCGAGCCCTGTGTCATTGGGGGACGGGACTCTGACACACCCCTTTGACCTTTACTTCACCCCTTTGACCTTTACTTCACCTAGACGGGAGGTTAAATGAGCCCGGTTCAACCAGTCGGCTGGCCATGCCAAGTCCTGAACATAGATCAGAAAGATCTTTGTCATTGCACAAGTATGATTTGGAGTTGATGTAATTTTAGTCTTGGTTTTATTGTCTAAAACATGTTTGATTTTGAATTATGATGTTTTGAACTTAATATCACTATTAGGACAATACAATATAAAATCTGGCTATACATTGCCAACACCTGAAGGTAGATCACTATACGAGGGACCATGGGGACTTACAGTGCCTTTGCTACCTGCATGGACTCTAGTTGGATTTACATCATCCCCTCAGCTTTTATCAATTTAGACACATCTAATCAAAAATTTTAAAAATACTCATATGCTACGACTAAAAACAGTGGGAAGTTTAAATTTACTGTAAATGTTTTTGGACTTACGTACCCTCTCTGGAGGACAATAATTTTACAATACTTCAACCCCCATTGAGGGTACCGCCACTAACAATTCAAGTTACTAATCCAAAGAACCAATAATTAAAATACAGCTATTTACAGAACATATTCTAAAGTCAACCCAAAAATCAATTCCTTTTAAAAAACACCAATGACTAGATGAGAACTAACGCTGGTAAAAAGTTTGCAAGTTTTGACATTGAAATATTTATCCCTTGGGATGGAGCTTTCAACACAGTGAAACAAAATATGCTTGACTGTGACTCTGTCATCACAAGAGATACAAAACGGAGGATCCTCACCTTTTCAAAGGTATGAATGAGTATATCTTGTATGGCCAATACGACATCGTCGTAAAATAACCTCTTCAAATCTGGATTGACAGCCCAAGTAGGTGTAACCTATATACGGTTATATTTCATGTGATTTATTTATACCTACTTGGGTGTCGCACTTCTTCTGCATCAGACCACGGCTGTAAGTTCTAATGCAAGCTTTGTAATCAGAGTATGGAATGAGAAGTGATGTCACAGATTTGTTGAGTGCTGCCTTAGCAGCAAGATCGGCCATTGTGTTACCAGAAATGCCCACGTGGCTGGGTAACCAACAAAAGACGATGCGCTTTCAATTAAAAGTGGATGTTTAAAAGAAATATTTTTAATAGCCTGACGGCAAGAAAGAGAATGGGAGTAGATTATATACTGCTTGCGTTTAGGGTGTCTTTGAATATATTTACCTTATATTTACTTGAGTGTCCCACCTCTTCTGCATCAGATCGCGGATATAGAACGAATCAGACCTAATCGTAGCTTTATAATCAGTGTAAGAAATAAGAATATACAAGTCAACAGACTGCAGTAACCTGTTCTGATTGAGTTTGGAGGAGTTGGAACTGAAAATGAAAACAGATATGTATTAGTTTGGACTGTCTCATTATTTTTCCTTGTAATGAAACGTTTGACGAAAGATGGTCCTCGATCGTTCATCTCGGACATTATATCGAGCTCAGTCATGTCTGCTAGAAGACTCTCGCGGTCTCGAACTATACCTTTGCTTGTATTCAGTGTTCTGTGGGCAGAAACTAATACCGGGACTCCGACAAACATTTCAGTTGATAACAGGTTAGTAGCTTGTTGTTTTCTGCTACATTCAATCAGCAGCGAATCTGGTCGTTGCTGATCATCATTTTCCAGTTGACGTTTGTTTTTTTTTTGTTAGGGGTTTGGTAATCCATAATTATTGGTAGATTGGTTCGTCATCCGAGCTCCTCACCCACCACAGAGTATCACAAGGACAATGCTAAAGCAAGCGGGCCTCCAGCTTACAGCACCAAGGATACCCAGATGATATACTCCAGCAGAAGAATTAAAAGATTAATAATTCCACCAAATTGGCCCATGGACCACCGCCTTCTGGGTATAGGACTCTAGGCAAAGTTCAGAACAACATAATTCAAAATCGAAAATATTTTAGACAATAACGCCAAGACCAAAGTAACACCAATTCCAAATGATATTTGTGCAATGATGAATATAATGTTATAGTCCATGCACAGGCCTTGGCATGTCCAGCCGATTGAATGAACCGGGCCCATTCAACCACCCGTCTAGGTGAAGTGAGGACCAAAGTGGTGTATTAGGCAACAGGAACATAGTTGCAGGCCCCAATTGAACTCAACCACCAGGATCCCTTCCTCCACCGAGACAGGGCCGCAACCCACGGCAAACGGGTTGGTGGACCAAATATCCCCCCGGGTCCACAACGGGGGTGAACGACTCTTAGCGTTACTCAGCACCCACCACGAGGAGGTGGCCGTTTACGGGTCCCCATATGTGTGCTGCTGGATACAATGGATATATGTGTGGATCGATCTGTTCATGGATGTATGTGTGTGAAGGGATTTTCAGGGGATGCAAGGAGGTAAGTTGTTGTCCCTTTCTTGTTGTTTGCACCAATGTGTGAAGGTACATTATGTTCTAAACAACATACACACTAGGGCTCACACGAGTCCAAAATATTGGACTCGAGTACTCGAGGGGTTAGACCCGACTCGGACCCGAGTACTCGACAATTAGATGGTTTTCTAGAACAAACAAATAAACATGACGTTTAGCGGACAACGTACCATCATACATACACTTGATGCAATCGTCGATCTAACAAAGAAAACAGAAACGAAGCGAGGGGAAGATCGCCGCCATTTTTAATGATACGAATAAAAACAAAAACTGATATTAAACTTGTTCGATGACATTGTTATTTTCATTATGTGACATTAAATTCTGTTCTCTTTTTTTTCAATCTGACATTGAACGTGATATTGCATTTAACTGTCTTCGAAAATAAATCAATGGATAAATCTGCATACTGTAATCAACCAATCATTTCTTAGAAATTTGACCATGTGACTGATTTTCCCGAATGGTCTCAAACGAAAGTGATAGATCTATCTTCCGAGAGTTAATTTGTTTGTTTATTTCAGATATGGCAGACGACAGAAATACGGGGATAGGATGATATAAAAAGCTGAATGTGATCCGTGATCAAGGCGATTATGATTTATGAAACATTGCTTTGTTGTTGTATTCATACATAATTCATTCGTTGATGCATGACCAGGCATACTATTAAAATTCTGTTGTTATTTCTATCTAGTTGTTGTTGATGACTTGTAATATATGTTAAACGATTAGTAACCTGTTAGTTTAGAGTTTTCGCATATAATTTATTCATGTAATTCTCAATATCATACGTCCTTCTAAAACTATAATCATTGATTCTGAGGGACGGCGATATTCATCGATAAAAGATGTCGTAAATAGGTTTTCAAGTAGAGGTGAAATTAATGAAAAGAATACCAAACTCACAGATGTGTAAACTAAACGTAATACTACTCTAATATCGATGGAAAATATATCTTTTCTTTAATTGCAGTACCATTAACGTACCAATTAGTAATATATACGTTATACTATGACAGTCGGGATTGGATAATTGAACGCATATATATAAAGAATTAGTAATAAAACAAAGATATTTTCATGATTCAGTATTTTTATAAATTCGTCCTTTAGATCAAATTAATTACAGAATACAAAATAACACTAATTATTTCCTTTGAAACTTTAAAGGTATTTTTCACTACAGTGTATGAATACTAGTAGTCATCAACAGTGATTAATGTCATTGAATCAAGTCCTGTAAAGATTATTAAACAGTAAGCACGTTAAAAGTTGAACTCGTGAAACAGTGAACACTTGAGACATCAACACTATCACTTCTTTCAGATGTCAGGAAGAACAGGCAAAGCTGGGACGTTATCAGACTCAGACTCAGAGGGGGCCGTGGTTGTCTCCGCTGGGGTGGGGGCAGGGGTTTCATACTCAGGCTTCTCTGTCTTGATATTCAAGGTTGAAGTCGAGGGAGTGTTTGCATCTAGCAATGGTTTCCTAGTGTTCTTGTTGAGGAATATTATCGCAACAACAGTTTCAGAACTAAGGGCAGCTCGTTGTCTCGTAATCGTGAGCCCAGCCGCAGAGAAAGCACGTTCCGAAGGCACGCTCGTTCCCGGGATACAAAGGTAACGCTGGGCAAGTTTAGCCACACGGAGATAGTGGATTTCGTTCTTCCTCCACCAAGATAATGAGAGTGATTTCAGGGTTGACCGTTCCTTGACTCTTGTTTGCGCACCCAAGAAGTCTGAATACTCTTTGGTGACATCCCGCTTGTTTTCAAATTCGTAGTCATCTGAGATCCCAATGATATCGCTTAGTAGGAAAGACATGGCATCTCCAGACTCTGAGAACTTGAATTTCTTGGGGCTAGGTTCTGATGACTGAGGCTGAGAGTGGGGCTCCTCCTTTCCAACTATTGGCGTAGTAACTGTTTCAGCACTGCTGTCAATCTCAGTTATCAGCCTCACAACAGCAGCTTGAACTTCGGTTCTCTGTTCTGACTTCAACAATTTCAGGTTCTTGTAACATGGGTCCAGTGCAGATGCTATCATAGTTGGGGAAACCAGGAAACCGTCAGGAAACAGGCGTGAAGAACGTCCAGCTGATATCCTTGTCTTCATGTCACAGACGATGTTGGAGTCAAGGTCTTTAGCAATCAGGTAGTTGTCGACCAGAGCAAAGACGAGCGGGTAGACTCCGGAAGAAGTCGGGAATTCTTCACTGCAAAGTACCTCTGTGGCAGAAACCAGTGGTTTCAGGGCTGAAACCAGTTGGTCAACAAGTACCCAGTGATTATCTCTCAAGTCCAGATGTTTGTGGTTCTTAATTGATTGATCATGCAGAACAGCAACGGTGTCCCCATGTAAGAGAGATAGTCTTTCCAGCATAAAGTAGACTGAGTTCCATCGTGTAACTACATTTGTAACAACATGTTTTGGACTTTTTCCAAGGAGCTTTTGGTGATTTTCTAGGAATTGTGTAGCCATTGTTGACTTTGCAAAAAATGCCACAAGCTTTCTGGCATGCATGAGCATATTTTCAATGCCTGGTACTTTTAATCCGTCGTGTACTGCAAGTTGGAGGGAGTGGGCAAAACAGCGAACATGAGGATATCCAGCTGATCTAGCTGCAACACACGTTTGAAGCGTTGTCTGTCGTTATGCCAGACACAGATTGGATCCAAAATTCCTGTTGTATCGATAGCAGGTTTGTAGCAATATTTTCGCCGGTGTATCTCTCTTCTACCCGACGTGCAGCTAGGACACACGATTTTAAACTCCAATTACTCAGGTAATTGCTCTAGAGTTGCTGGCTTTTTGTTAGAAGTGACTGTACTCAATTGCGGATGCTTGCAAGAGAGATGTTTACGCATTGAGCTAGTTGTACTACCAGCGTAACTAAGAGATATGCCACAGAGACGGCATTTTGTTTTCTTAGTTACCAAATCGAGATCAAAATGAGCCCAAACGTTCGATTTTTTCTCACCGTCGTCCATGTTGGTAATGTGGGGAGGTTAAAGTTATCTCCCTTTCGAGGCCTCGAGTCCAAGAAATTTACCCGACTCGGTCCCGAGTACTCGAGTACTCGTGAGAGCACTAATACACACCGGGTCTTGACACAATAGACCTAAATATAACCCGTTACCAAGGGGCTGTCCTAAATCTAAACACACCACATATCCAGGTGTTGATGACGTCATAAATCCAATATGGCGGATCCGGTCCTACTTACCCTGGGTTACAACAGACCGACACCATCCCACGGTCGTGGATAGATTTAATGACACTTATCCGGACATCAACACCTTTGGTGATGTTGTCTTTCAAGTTCGCCGACAGTTTCTCTGCATACGAGTGATTAAACTGATCTTTCATCATAGTCATAAAGTCCCCGTTCACGGATAAATCAGTTGGTTGCAACTCGCTTGTTCAACCACCTGATTCTTTTATCTTCCAGTAAGTCCCAGTCAGTATATCTAGTATGGACAATATGGCATCGTCTTAAAATAACCTTTTGAAATCTAGACAGATAACCCAAGTAGCTAAAACAAATAGTTGGTTTCATTGCACGTAATTTACTGACAACTGCTGGGAAATAGGTGTCTAAATCAGGGACGTTTATAGGTATGTAATCGCTGGTTGCACAGAATTGTTGTTTGCAGCATTAGAAGCAGAATCGGCCGCACTGAACGAGTGACTTCAACCTCACTGGGCAACCAAGAAAAACAGATGTACTGACTGGAACCGAATGAAAGGTGAAAGGACCATTCGCTTCTCCTGCTGAATATTTTATGTAAAAAGAAACGCATTTGTGTTAACTTATTTAATAAAATCTGTTAATGGTCATCTGGTGTTCCATTCCAAATGCAAAAACACGACACGACTTTATCTGAGAATGTTGGTTTTGATGAGATTACTTATAAGGATTAAAAATGCGTTGCCACATATTGTACTTGGAAATTGTGTTGTTGAGTCTGGTTGCAAAAATGAAAAACAACAAAATGAGAGAGTGAGTTAAAACTTTACATTGCATCGGCAACATCACAACCATAGAGCGATTAAAGCAAAACTCGACTGTCACAGATAATATTTTAAATACTAGTGATGGAATCTAAAGTATTTAACTGCAAAGGAAAATACAATATAAAAACAGGCTATAGACTAAAACAACTGAAGGTAGATCACCACACTAGGGACCATCGGAACTTACAGTGCCTTTGCCATCTGCATTGACAAATACCTACAGTATGATTCGGGACGTTTCTTTAGGAGGATATGCTACCCTACCTTCATGCAAACAACCCCTGTCTTTTCGCTTCTAAACCCTCTCTCAAAGTTAGTCTTATCAGTAAAACTTTGGTAACTAATGGAACTTAACAGGGCTTTTAGAAGTTGTATTTACTTTCTCAGCTACTGATCTTTCAATGTGATCTAGTTCTTTCGATACTACAGCACATTTACTCACATGCTGTATCCGTAAATGGATGCCCATGCTGTATCCGTAAATGGACGCATATCGTTGATTACATTGTCAGCAATGTGATATAAACCGTCCACGGCCATGTTGTAGTACCCCATATTTCCTGGAATCTGATAGGTCACAAGTAACTTGCTGCCTTGGTGTTTCACTGCTGTACAATGTTTCATCCCATTTCGTCTAAATTATTAACATACAAGCAATTTAACAAGAACATTTTGGTACGGGCTTTATGATTAACAAACATATATGTGCATATTTTGAAGCACTGTGACACATTTGCGGCTCGGCACACGGCCTAATTGTCAGAAATAAGGATGAAGCAATAATGAAGCATTCATTTTCGATTTTCCCTCTTCCCTGATAGAGAAGGTGAAGCATATTGCTTAGTCATCAAATTAAATTAAAATAAAACCTGATCTTGTCTGTTGTCTTGACGTTTCCTTTCCACCATGTGTACTTCCAAGGAGATTTACTGAAGTCCTTCCACACATCAGTGAGGTCATGTTATTCTAACTTCTCTAAGACTTCAATTTAAGTTATTAACATGTTTATAGTTTTCTACATCCACTGTACCAAATTCCAGTTCCCAACAATGATCAAAGAGATATTCTCTGATGAGAACATGTCTTCAAATAACTTTCTATAGAAGTTTGAATGATGATTGTTAGATCCATGTACATTATTCAGTGAACATATTTTACAATCAACATGCCTGTGATTATTAAGTTACGATATGTTCAGCGGATCTGCGTTTAGTGACAAAAATTGACAAAATCACCCCTTTAGCATACATACATGATATCATTGTTTATCTACGTTATATTATGTCCACAACTGTTTTGCCCTTCACACCAAATGGAGCTTACTTCTTTTGCCCCATAGCTTTATAGTTACGTTAGCTGCCAACAAAACGAATGTGTTTTTAATCAAACCCTCCCTTAGCGCCAGTTTCAACTTCCAATTGAAGCAATGATTGTCCCAGTCCCAGCGATAGGTTATTTTAGAAGAAACTTTGAGGTCCACAGTTGATACATCACCAAGGATCTTCTCCTTTGTGCATGTTCAGAAATGTGCTTCAAGCATAAAACATTGGATGACAACAACATCTCCAACGACAAAAACTGACCTCCGGGGTCTCCTTTCACAATAAACTAAAGTGATCTTAAACCTTTTAGGTAACCTCAGCGTAATGTTAAAGAATGGGAATTAACGTTAACCTTAGTAAAGGTTATTTCGTGAAAGGACCCCTACTTTAGTTCCAATGTATATCTTGTATTCGGCAAGAGCAGTGCGCGCGCGCGCGCGTGCAGTTCCACCTCTAAGGTGAGCAGCATTCAGCAATATTCCATATGGAATGTTGTTATATGGCGGCGGTATGTAAATAGTGAAATCTGGACCACCCGATCCCGTAAGTCGCCTCCTACGACACACATAGCCTTTATGGCAAGCATGGGTTGCTGAGGGTCTATTTTACCCCGACCTTCACGGGTTCCACTTCTAAGGAGAGTCTTGTCAAAAACATAACCTAAATTATTATCAAATACCAACAACATCGTTAACTACAGCTCAAAGATGTAACATTTAATATTTCACTAGATCCACAATGCCGTATCATTCTATCAAAGACGTTTTGCCTCCTTACTGAACGATTCCAAACAATTCAAACAGTTAACTTGCTCCAAACACTTCACTAATGCTTATTACTTACACCATAATCAAACTATGTACATCACCGTTTATGGAACATAACAAACATTAATGTGTGCCATATCCAGTACATTATAAAGGTCATTCATTTCAGTGTTTAAAATCAGTATACTTAGGAACATTAAATGGGTACAATCTGAATCCAAACCAATTACAAATATGATCAAGCACATCTGGTTGAACGTTTTCATAACTGAAGCATATTATCGTTACGTTGTAATGTGCGTCATTAATAACGGCGGTCAAATGACAGCTTACATAAAGAAAATATTCTTAGAAATAATAGAACTAAGAATAATATCATACTGTTTACTGGTTTGACAAACGCGACACAATCATGAAATAATGGCAACAAGAACAAGCAGCACTAGCAAACATCAATTGTTTTGACCAACCCCGAAAATGAAAATCACAAACATGAGGCACTCAGTCATTCCTGTGCTTGAATACCTTGTGTACCTTCCTCGCGCGTCCAAGACAAAGGCCATGGTGCACCTTGTTCTCATGCTCCTTATCAAGCTCAATTGAGCAGATCGATGCTCATTCTGTTGATCACTGGATGGTATGGTCCAGACTCGATTATTTACAGACCGCCGCCTTATAGCTGAAATATTACTTACTCTCTCAGGGATACAAAACGTTTGATACACGCCTTCAGATAAGTATTCATGTGCATAGAGTGTATAGCCAATGCGACATCGTCGGATAATGACCTCAAATCTGGACTGACAGAAACAGTAGGTTTAAGTTTATGTAATTTAATGATACCTACCTAAGTGTCCCTTTTCTGCACCAGATCAAGGATATAAACACCAATGATAGCTTTGTATTCAGAGTATAGAATAAGAAGTGGTGTCGGAGATTTGTTCAGTGTTGCCTTAGCAGCTAAAAGGGCCATTGTGTTCCCAAAAATAATCTGCAAAAGACGATTTATTGGCCTGTAGCAAGATCAGTATATAGTTCAATATCTTATATTATATGTGGATGCCTGTCCAAAACATAAGTGCCTATGTAAAGTTTGACCCCTTTCAATAAGTGTAAATAAACGTCTCTTATAATAAGCTACCTGAACAGTGATAGGCAGTGGACAAGCATCAGTGAATGTGTATTGTCTTCTATGTAGGACGACTTGCACGTACAGAATAGTGACAAAAGTGGCAGGTGGATGCCATTTTCATTTTCATTACCAAACCATTATTATATAAGTGGCACAGCTCGTGAACATATCACCTTTGTCAGACCACACGATGAAAGGCAATTTCAAGTAAGTGTGGGCTCAACTCTCTCTGATCATTACAATCAGGATCAGGGTGTTCGCCAAGGCAATATTTTGTCGGTGACCTTATTTAGCATTAAGATCAACAGTTTATCCAAGGTTTTAAATGATTCAGTTGATGGATCACTTTTTGTGGATGATCTTAATATTTCCTGTAGTGATAAAAATATGCATACCATCGAACGGTAGTTATGTTTAAATAAAATAAATAAATGGTGTCTTGTAAATGGTTTTAAATTCTGAAAGTCGAAAACTAACTGTCTACAGATTTGTAGGAAATACAAACCGAACAAAGACCCTGAACTATATTTAAATGGCACTCCCATTAAAGTTGTAAAGGAGTTGTAAAGTTCTTGGGCCTAGTTTGTTACTCCCATTTAAATTTTGCCGCATATTAAATCCCTTAAAGCCAAATGCCTGAAAGCACTCGATTTCCTGAAAGTTGTCTTCAACTCAAACTGGGGAGGGGATCTAACTACCCTCCTACACCTATATCGATCACTGGTCCGTTCAAAAGTTGATTATGGCTCCGTCGTATATGGTGGAGCCTGCAGAAGCAACTTTAAACTACTAGATTCTATCCACCACCAAGGTCTAAGACTTTGTCTCGGGTCTTTCAGAACTTCACCTGTTGACAGTCTCTACGTTGAGGCCGATTAGGCCATCACTTGCGCAAGGACGTTTAAAGCTGTCTTTACAATACATTACCAAGTTATATTCTAATGAAACCCAGCATATAATTATGTCTTCAATCCCCTTTATCAGGATTTTTACAAGAAGAAATCTTCTCTGGTTCCACCTCAAGGGCACAGAATTAATCGGTTGTCATTGAGCTGGAAAACATAGCTCCCTCCCGTCTTCTTTCCCGCCTCCTTGGCAGTTAGCATGTCTTGCTTGACTGTGTTGAATATTCCATCACAAGGGATAACTATTTCAAGTCAAAAACTATGAAGGACTTTTTTAGTAACGTAAGTTCTCATTGAATTATTGCTTTTTTAAAAGAATTAGATTTGTTGAATGACTTGTAAAGAAATATGTATTTTATGATTGGAAGTTGGATTACTAACTGAGATTGTTAGTGGCTGTATCCTCGAGGGGGGTCCAAGTACCGTAAAATTATTGTCCTCCTGAAAGGGTACGTAAGTCCCAAAACATTTGAAGTAAAATGTAATCTTCCTTTTTAGCACCCGTACTATTTCTGGCATTTTAATTTGTGGCTAATCTTGCACACAATGACAAGCAGTTGAGGGGATAGATAGATAGAATAGAATAAGTGTATATGGATGACAACTTCTTTAATACAGGAACACGACGTTTCGATACAAGTTCTTGTATCGTTTTCGTTATCCCTGTGTCGGTGGAGGACGGGATCCTGGAGGTTGAGGGCATGGGAGCAGGACCATTGTTCCTATTGCTCAACACACCACTTTGACCATGATTTCACCTAGACGGGTGGTCGAATGGGCCCGGTTCAACCAATCGACTGGTCATGCTAAGCCCTGTACATGTAAATGTTGCTACACGTATTTGAGAAATTATTGAAATATTTGTCTTGGTTTCATGATGATTTATTTGTATTTCGATTGTACAATTCCAGTTTCTTAACTTGAGTCCTATGTCCAGAAGGCAGTAGCTCATGGGCCAATCTGGTGGAATAACTACATTCTGCTAGAGCATATCATCCGGGTATCCTTGGTGCTGCAGGCTGGAGGCCTGCTTGCTTTAGCATTGTCCTTGTGATACTCCGTGCTGGGTGAAGAGTTCGGATCATGAACCACATTACACTAACCATGGCTTATGAAATACCAACAAACATAAAAAACGTCCACTTGATACTGCCCTGATGATACTGACCATAGACCGTCTGCATCGACTGAGTATTGGACGCGTTTCCTTGTGATTGAGACTCCCGACAAGACACCGTTGAAGTTGAATCCCTATGTTGTATCCAAGGGTATTCAATGTATTGCTGGGGATGTTAAGAACATTAGACACTTACATTCGGGTGCGCTGCTAGTTGAGTGAGGTAAAAAAGCAGGAAGCAAACAATGAGTATTGAATCTTTCGTTGGCATTCCGGTCACGGTCTCTAATCACAAAACCTTAAACACAAGTAAAGGTATCGTCAGAGATCGTGATCGGCTGTTTGCGGATATGTCTTGACATAGCATCGAAAATGAAAGATCAAGGTATGCTAATGAAATTATCCAAACAAATACCTATCTGTTTTCCTTCTCTTCTCCAAATGCTGCTAAGTCAGTGAAGACAGGTTACTGTAACATCCAAGTTGAGGCATACATCCCCAACCCACTCAGGTGTTTTACATGCCAGAAATATGGACACGGTGTATCTACCTGTACACTAGCTGTTGTGTGTGCTCACTGTGGTGAGAAGACACACACAACAGAAGATTGTGACAACCATTGTAAAACATGCACGAACTGCTCAGACGACCATTCATCTTCTTCGAAGTGTCAAACCTGTCAACGAAGGACGGTAAACGAACTAGAATATCACAAACGGAATTAAAACTAGCGTGGAAAGTAAAAATTTATATTACTATTCGGACAATACAATATAAAAACAGGCTATAGATTGCCAACAACTGAGGGTAGATCACCACACTAGGGGACCATCCCCTCAGCTGTTAGCAATTTAGACATATCTAGCAAAAAAAATTAGACATATCTAGGTAAAAATTAAAAATACACATATGCTACAACTAAGAATAGCGGAAGGTTTAAATTTACTGTGGATGTTTTTGGACTTACATACCCTCTCAGGAGGACAATAATTTTACAATACTTCAACCCCATTGAGGGTACAGCCATTAACAATTCAAGTTACTAATCTAACCAACCAATAATCAAAATGCAACTATCTACAGAACATAATCATCAAAATTCAGTCATGACATCAATTTCTTTTAAAGATCCAATAATTAAATGAGAACTTACCGTGTTAAAAAGGTCATTTATTGTTTTGACTGTAAAATACGTATCCCTGATCATGGAGGATTCAACACAGTCAAGCAGGATATGCTTCACCATGACTCTCTCATCACAAGGTCAAGCAGCTCAAGAAGGTGTAACCAATATACGGTTTTATTTCAAGTAATTTATTTATACCTACTTGGGCGCCCCACGTCTTCTGCATCAGATCACGGCTGTAAGTTCTAATGCTAGCTTTGTTTTCAGTGTATGGAATAGGAAGTGTTGTCACATATTTCTTAAGTGCTGCCTTGGCATCAAGATCAGCCATTGTGTTACCGAAAATCTGTACGTGGCTGGGTAACCAACAGAAGACGATGTGGTATTGTGGTATTGACCAGTAGCAAGATTATTATACAATTCAATAATTTCAATTAAAAGTGGATGTTTACAAGAAACATTTAAATAGTCTGAATGCAAGAAAGAGAGTCTGAAAATATTATATACTGTTTAAGTTTAGGATGTCTTTGAATATATTTAAGAGCCGTTAATATGGCGTTAGCTTCAGCTGTAAAAATAGAACTACTATCCGGTAATCAAGAAGATATTGTTCTCGATCCAATGGCAGTGGCACAAGCTACTGAGCCTCCGTCCTTGGATCCATCTGTAAATAAGGATTTGTAATTGTTATATTTGTTTTTTCATTGATGATATTCTTGTTTATATTGTAAGTCATTTGTTTCTGATTTTTTTAAAATGATGTTAATGTTAGGTCAACATTGCTATATTTATGTTTTAAGTGATGATATTCTTGTTTATATTGTAGTTCATACGTTTCTGATTTTTAAAATGTACTCAATTTTAGGTTCACTTGTTGTCTAACCAACTGCCAATGAGGGGAAGAAAGAAGTGGGGAAGGAACTATATTATCCAGCTTAATGCCGGCTAAAGAAAAAATGGTTTATAATTCTGTGCCCAAGAGGCGGAACAAGAGAAGATTTCTTGTTGTATAAATCACCATGAAGGGGACTGAACACACATTTACAAGGAGGGTTTAATTCATTAGCGTATAATTTGGTAATAACTTGTTAAGACCATTGTATACGGTGTTGTGTAAGAGATGGTTCATCGGCCTCAATGTAGAGACAGACTGTCAACAGGTGAGGTTCTGACAGATCCAAGACAAAGTCGAAGACCTTGGTGGTGGACCGAACAAAAAAAAATTAAGGTTGCTTGTACAGGCTCCACCATATACGATGGAGCCATAATCAAGTTTAGATGGTACTAATGATCTGTATAAGTGAAGAAGTATAGCCTCATCCCCTCCTAAACATCCCCTTTGAATTTGACACAACTTTTAACAAATCTAGTGCCTTCATCAGTTAAATCATTTAAAACCTTTGATAAACTATTCATCTTGATGCTAAACAGTGTAACAGACAAAATACTGTCTAGAGTAATCCATATCTTTGGTAATCCATGTTGAGTTTGTTTATGATTCATCATACAGGCTCCCCACTCACCACCGAGTATCACAAGGGCAATGCTAATTGCAAGTGGGTTTTCAACTTGCAGCACCAAGGATACCTGAATGATGTATTCAAGCAGAATAATCAAAAAGTAATTATTCCACAAGACTGGCCCATGAGCCACCGCCTTCTTGGCATACAACTCTAGGCAAATTATATAAGTTTATCTGTTCGTTCAAAATGCAAAGGTAACCAAGACTTTTCACAAAATTTATAACGTGACTTTTCACAAAATTTATAACGTGACTTTTCACAAAATTTATAATTTGTCATCAAATATAATAGTCATCAAACAATGTACACACAACGGGCTTGGCGTGACCAGCCGATTGAGTGAGTCAGCCCCATTCAACCACCCGTCAAGACGACGTCAGGGCCAAAGTTGTGTATTGAGCAACAGCAACACTGCTAGGGGCCCCTATTGCCCTCAACCACCAGGATCCCCTTCTACGTCGACATAGGGCCGCAACCCACGGCAAACGGGTTGGTGACCCAAATATCCCCCACAACGGGGATGAACGGCTCTTAACGTTACCCAGCACCCACCACGAGGAGGTGGCCGTTCACATCTGCCCATCACAGACTGAGGAAACACTTCCTAGTACATCCAAGTCTTCTTCTGATCATAAATCATCTTCTCAGCCATGCTCAGAATCTCAATCGACAGCTGATACACCAGAAATTGCTAAAACTAAATCCAAACTTAAACCTGATGCTTCAAAAGAACAAAGTGGCAGAGCCCCCAAAAGGGTCACAAAATAGAATTCAGTTATTCAACAAATATGGATCTCTTGAAGATATGGACGTATCTGGAAACGTGCATACTATTCCACATAGCTTGTTGCTCCAAAAACGTGCGGAGTAGATCCCCAATAAATCCCCCCAAAAGATTTATTTTTCCCCAATTTATTTCAACAATATTGTACAGTGGAACTGCAGAGGATTGAGGACTAATTTACATGAATTAAAGCTAATAGTCCAAGATTTTACACTTCTGCGATCTTTCTCCAAGAGACATATTTATAACAGACAGATACATTTGACCTTCGTCATTTTATTGTTTATCATCGTTTTTCACCTCCAGGTGATAGGCCCACTGGGCGATCATCCATTCTAGACGTTATCCATAGCCCTGTTTCACTTAATACTAATATGCAGGCTGTTGCAGTGAGAATTATTTTACATGTAGCGTTTACACTATACTCTCTCTATGTCTCTCTGTCTTCGTCATTTCGACTCCCACAACCCTGTATTATAACGGGACATTTAAATGGGCACAACCCACTCTGGGTCAGTGTAACTACAAACGTTAAAGGTAAATTGTTGGAGGACTTTTGTTCTGACAATGATTTATGCATTTATAATGACGGTTCCAACATATATTTACACCATGGTACGGGGACCTATTCTGCTCTCTACCTATCACTCACAAATTCAGAACTACTAAATGAGTGAGTGAGTTTAGTTTTACGCCGCACTCAGCAATATTACAGCTATATGGCGGCGGTCTGTAAATAATCGAGTCTGGACCAGACAATCCAGTGATCAACAACATGAGCATCGATCTGCGCAAATGGGAACCGATGACATGCGTCAACCAAGTCAGGGAGCCTGACCACCCGATCCAGTTAGTCGCCTCTTACTACAAGCTGAGTCGCCTTTTATTGCAAGCATGGGTTGCTGAAGGCCTATTCTACCCCGGGACCTTCACGGGTCAGAACTACTAAATGAATTCGAACGGTCAGTACATGATGACCTCTGTGCAAGTGACCATTTTCCTACTATACTAAAACCTGTGACTTCATCAGATGTACCTCCATCGTCAAAGTGGAGGCACCCGTGGCGAGCCACCTCCTCGTGGTGGTTGCTGGGTAACGCCAAGAGCTCGCCGACACCCCCGTTCTGGACCCGGGGGGATATTTGGTCCACCAACCCGTTTGCCGTCGGTTGTGGCCCTGTGTCGGTGGAGGACGGGAGTCTGGGGGTTGAGGGCACTGGGGGCTTGTAATCGTGTTCCCTTTGCTCAACATACCTCTTCGACCCTTACTTCGCCTAGACGGGTGGTTGAATGGGCCCGGTTCAACCAATCGGCTGGTCATGCCAAGCCCTGTGTATGGACTGTATACCGCAAGCCACCAATCTTATGAGCACTAAATCTTTTGTCGGCATTCCAGTTACGATCTCGGCTCACAAAACACTTAACACGAGCAAAGGAATTGTCAGGGACCGTGAACGTTTGTTTGCTGACATGTCAGAGCTTGACATCGCCTCAGAGATGAAGGAGCAAGGTGTCCTTTTTGTCAAACGTTTTACAACCCGTAGAAATGATGCTACTGTCAACACAAACACATATTTGTTTTCTTTCTCTTATCAAAATGTTCCAAACTCACTGAAAGCAGGCTACTGTAACATCAACGATGAAATGTACATTCTAAGCCCTCTTCGATGTTTCAAATGCCAAAAGTTCGACCATGGGGTTAATAACTGCACATTGTCTCTTGTTTGTGGTCACTGTGGTGAAAAGACACATACAACAGAAGATTGTGACTGTAACGTTAAGAAATGTACAAACTGCACTGCACCTTTTCTAAAGAATGTCCTGTCTGGAAGTATCACATGGAGATCAACAGACTGAAATTCACCCGAAACATTAGTTTTACAGATGCCGAAAAACTGGTCCAAAGTTCTGAACCTAAAGAAAGCTATGCTTCCGTAACTAAAACACCGTCGGAAGCAACTGCAAGCTGTCAAACTGACTTGACGTGGATTAAATCAGAAGCTCCTCTGATTTTTTCACCTACAATATCTACTCAAACGCCTGAGTCACATCCTCTGATCATGAGGCATCTCCTCAGTCAACTCCAACATCTTCGGAAACCGTTACAACTAAACTAAAAGGCCAGATCCTTTGAAAAAACTAAGTGGCAGAGCCCCTAAAGGGCCCCAAAACAAAATTCAGTTGTTTAATAGATGTGGGTCTCTTGAAGACATGGACGTTTCTGAAAACGTCCATTCTAGGGCACATAGCTTGTCGCCCTCCAAAAGAGTTCGGGGTAGATCCCCAATAAATCCGCCTAAAAGATAGTGTATTCCAATAATATTGTACAGTGGAACTGCAGAGGACTGAGGACTAACTTACATGAATTACAGCTATTAGTCCAAGATTTTTCACCTTCAGCGTTATGTGTCCAAGAGAAATTTAAAACAAACAGATACATTTGACCTTCGTCATTTTAATGCATATCATTGCTTTTCACCTCCGGGTGATAGAGCTACTGGCGGATCATCCATTCTAGTCAGACAAAACGTTATTCAAAGCCCTGTTTCACTTATTACCAATATGCAGGCTGTTGCTGTGAGAATTACTTTACATGTAGCGTTTACGCTATGCTCTCTTTATATTTCGCCGTCTTCAACGTTTGCCAAACTGATCTTCAAGCTCTATATGACCAACCCCCGAAGCCCTGTATTATAATGGCAGATTTAAATGGGCATAACCCACTCTGGGGTAGTGTAACTACAAACACTAAAGGTAAGTTGTTGGAGTACTTTTGTTCTGACAACGATTTATGTATTCATAATGATGGCTCCAATACATATTTACACCCTGGTACAGGGAGCTATTCTGCCCTCGACTTCTCACTCACAAATTCAGAACTACAGAGTACAGAAGTACTTAATGAATTCGAATGGTCAGTCCACGATGACCTCTGTGGAAGTGACCATTTTCCTACTATATTAAAAGCTGTAACTCCATTTGATGTTCCTCCATCATCAAGACGGAATTTTAAAAAGGCTAACTGGGCTTTATATGAAACACTGTGTGCAGAAAAGTTTAAACCTGAACGTTTTATTGACGTTCCTGATGCTATTAAATGTTTTTATGATGAACTGAACTCCATAGCTGATGAGTGTATACCAGATTCCTCTGCAGTTCCACACATACGAAAACCATGGTTCAACGATGACTGCAAACAAGCTAGGAAGGCAAGGAAAAAAGCAGAACACTATTTTCGTCGCCATCCTATGGTGCATATAATTTAAATACATTTACAATTTTCAATGGTAAAGCACGGCGTACATTTAAACAGAACAAACGCCAATCTTGGCAAAATTATGTATCCAAAATAAATTCTCGGACACCCGAGAGGTATGGAACATGGTCCAAAAAATTAAAGGCAAAGGTACTAAATCTACTGTCCATCATCTTAAACATGGAGATCAGTTACTTACTGATAAATCAGATATTGCAAATAAACTGGGCGCAACTCTCGCTAGACACTCTTCCTCTTCTAATTATTTACCTAAATTCCAGCAGTATCAAAAACAACAAGAAAAGAAAACTATTAATTTGAACTCAGATAATGGGAAGATTATAATGAAATTTTTTCTATTCATGAGCTCCATACTCCTCTTGATCAAGCTCATGATACTGCTACAGGAGCTGATAACATACATTATCAACTCCTGAAACATTTACCAGAATGCTGTCTGGAAACTCTCCTAAATATTTTTGATGATATTTGGTAGCTGTGTTTGCAAGACCGTGGAACGCATGATAAATAATCGACTTGTTTGGTATTTGGGAACAAATAATCTGATCACAGATATACAATGTGGTTTCCGTAAAAACAGAAGTACTGTCGACCACTTAGTGCGACTGGAATCATTTGTTAAAAACGCAATAATTAATAAACAACACGCTGTGTCTATCTTTTTTGATCTTGAAAAAGCATATGACACAACCTGAAAATATGGCATTCTGAGCAATTCAGATGACTTTGGCTTGCGAGGTCGTTTGCCTGAATTAATTGCCAACTTTGTAAATGACAATTCCAGGTCCGTGTGGATTCTACCCTGTCTGATCATTGCAATCAGGATCAGGGTGTTCCACAAGGTAGTATTTTATCCGTCACTCTTTTTAGCATCAAGATCAACAGTTTATCAAAAGTTTTAAATGATTCAATTGATGGATCGTTATTTTAATATTTCTTGTCGTGGTAAAAATATGCATAGTATTGAAGGGTGTCTTGAAAAAGGCTTTAAATTTTCTAAATCCAAAACTAACTGCATACATTTTTGTCGTAAATACAAACCACATAAAGACCCTGAACGTTTTCTAGATGGGACGCCCATTAAAGTTGTGAAGGAAGCTAAGTTCTTGGGTCTCATCTTTGATTCACATTTAACGTTTTTACCACATATTAAATCATTTAAAACTAAATGCCTAAAAGCACTTGACTTGTTGAAAGTGGTTTCAAATTCAAAATGGGGAGGGCATCAAGCTACCATTCTCCATCTATATCGATCGCTCGTACGTTCGAAACTTGCTTATGGCTCCATCGTCTATGGTGGAGCCTGCAAAAGCAATCTTGAACTTCTTGAGTCTTTACGTTGAGGCCGATGAGCCATCTGTTGCACAACGCTGTATCAAATTATCTTTACAATATATCACAAAACTATACTCTAACGAATCTAACCCTGCATATAACTGTCTTCAATCCTATTTATGAAGATTTGCATAGCAAAAAGTTTTTTGTTGTTCCACCTCTTGGGCTCAGAATAAAGCCGTTTATTGCTGTTGCTGGTATTGAGCTGGACAATATAGCTCCTTTCCGTCTTCTTTCCTCTCCCCCTTGGCAGCTGGTTAGACCACAGGTTGACCTAACATTAACTACATTTAAAAAATCAGAAACGAATGAGTTACAGTATAAACAGGAATATAATCAATTGAAACTTACATATAACAATTACAAATCCTTATTTACAGATGGGTCCAAGGACGGTGGCGCAGCGGCTTGTGCTACTGTCATTGGATCCAGAACAATATCTTCTAGATTGCCAGATAATAGTTCTATTTTTACAACTGAAGCTAGTGCCATACTAACAGCTCTTAAATATATTCAAATACACCCGAAACGTAAACAGTATATAATATATTCCGACTCTCTTTCTTGCCTTCCGGCTATTAAAAATATTTCTTGTAAACATCCACTTTTAATTGAAATTATTGAACTGTACAATACTCTTGCTACTGGCCATCGTCTTTTGTTGTTTACTCAGTCACATAGGTATTTCTGGAAATGTGATGGCCGATCTTGCTGCAAAAGCAGCACTCAACAAATCTGTGACACCACTTCTTATTCCATACTCTGATTACAAAGCAAGCATTAGAGCCTACATCCATGATCTGATGCAGAAGAAGTGGGACACCCAAGTAGGTATAAATAAATTACATGAAATAAAACCGATTATTGGTTATACCTACTTGGGCTGTCAGTCCAGATTTGAAGAGGTTATTTTAAGACGATGTCGTATTGGCCATACTAGATATACTCATGCATACCTATTGAAAAGTGAGGGTCCTCCGTTTTGTATCCCTTGTGATGAGAGAGTCACGGTCAAGCATATCCTGCTTGACTGTGTTGAATTCTCCATCACAAGGGATAAATATTTCAATGTCAAACCTTTCAAGGATCTTTTTGACACTGTTAATTCTCATTTAAGCATGGGTTTTTTTAAAGGAAATTGATTTCTTGATTGAATTTGGAATAATATGTTCTATAAATAGATGTATTTTAATTATTGGTAATTTAGATTTGTGACTTGGATGGTTAGTGGCTGTACCCTCAAAGGGGGTTCAAGTATTGTAAAATTATTTTCCTCCTGAGAGGGTACGTAAGTCCACAACATTCAAAGTAAATTCTAAAGGTCCAGGTTTTTAATCGCAGAAAAAGTGTTTTTTTATTGTATGGCTAGATTTCCCAAATTGCTGAGGGCTGAGGGGGTGATGTAAATCCAGCTAGGGTTCATGCAGGGAGCATGGTCCCTAATATGGGGATCTACCTTCAGTGGTATAGCCCATTTTTGTATTGTATTGTCCTCTAAAGGTAAACTGTTTTAGGTATAATTACTAGTTTTATATTCTTTTCTGTGATATTCTGCTTGTTTTACGGCCCTTTGTTGATGGGCTTTTATGATACACATGTATTCCATTTCAGTGTTTTGTTCCAGTCACGACATGACTGAATTATTGCTAATCTGACGTTAAATATTAACTCCCTCACCCCATGCAGGTATCAAAGGTATTGTAAGTCCCTATGGCCCCTAGTATGGTGATCTACCTTCGACTATTAGAGATCTATAGCCTGTTTATATATTTTTTAATCTAGATAGTGATATTGATTTTACCTTTCCATGCTAGTTTTAAATGGTAATTGTGATATTCTAGTTCTTTTACTATTCTTCGTTGACAGGTTTCATAATGTATATATGGTGTTTTTCATGGTTGAGTGATCTCGTCACGATATGGCTGGAATATTGCCGATGTGACGTTAAATATTAACTAACTCACTCACTCACTGACTCATATACATACCCCTGAAATCCAGTATGATGCCAAAATATTTAAGGTGTGCAAACCTTTGAAAATTTGAAAATTTACATGTGTTTCATCACCTAAGTAAATTTATATGTTTCTAACGCGAGTAAAGTCTGAACGAAATCGGAATTTTCGGCTTTTGAAATGCAAAGGAATACATTACAAATACTGCATGATCATGTATTTGCTGGGGTATCTGTTTTGCACTTTGTTTGGAAATACCTGACAATCTGGTTATAACATATACATTTTTACTGTATTTAAGTTAATTTCAGTAGTGTGCTATCCGGCTCTTGGTCCTGTGAATCTCTACACCCAGCAAACAAATCTTGTGTCTAATTATAGCCAGTAAGTGAGAATGCTGAATTTTTAATCACAACGGCTGAGTATTCAGACCCTTCTGTGGCAGTTTGGTAGCCATATGTGCCAGAGAGGATGTTGTTACTTCTCCTGTTCCCTCTGTTTACTGTATGTGTTTCCCACGCCAAAACATGGAATAATAAAATAGGTATCAAACTGTGCAAAGTCTTGTGCATGGAAAGAAATTCCTGCGAGATTACTGCATATGAGGTTAGGACTCTGACATGCCAGCTACTCTCAAGAACCAGGGAACAACAGATAGAGAAGGGCTACATAAAGTTACCAAGGCAAAAGCACATCGTAAGTTTTCTTCCTCGATCTCGTTCATCGGACGTAAGATCAAAAGAGAACTTAGTGTTCATGTTTACATTTATTTGCAGCCTTTTACAGGTGCCTGCTCACTGCAGACCTGCCCTACCAACACCAGGTGTCTTGAAAATCGTCAAGGTCGAGCAGTCTGTGTCCACGGTAATAAATGTTGAAATATAACACATTTATTTAGTTTAAAATACAACCGGCTGTAGAATGATCTCTTTGTTAACATCAAATTTATGTTATCACGTCATTGATTAAGTTGGAGGTAAATCATCATATTGTACATTTGGGCCACAGCTTACACCTTTCAGTTTGTTTATACGTTGCATCTATCAATTTGTTTTGAGAAATGGAGCTGAAAACGTCCTGATAAGCAGTTACTTTTTATTTAGCCTCAATTTACTTCATTCGGAAACAGGTGTAGGTTTCACTGACAAATTTGTAATTTAAAAACAACATAACCTTAAAGAAATGAAACTTTTGATCATACACAGACTACGGTGACCTGAGCCCGGTCGTCAAGGCAAGTACTCAATCTCCAGGTAGGATAATAGGCGTGGTTGACATGACATTGCGTAATGATACAATGTAAAAATAATTAATTCTCTTTATTCTTAATCTGTGCATTATTTATAATGTGGATGCAGTAGTGTTTTGGTAAAGCATAGAGAAATTACTAAGCTTTTTTCACCTACATTACAAGTTAAACGCATCATATGTTAATACATATATAGCACAGCAGGTTATACGTTGTTAAATTGGTGGTTTCCTATTTGAATAGACAGGCACTTGGAATATCTGGAAATCAATTCATGCGCAGTGAAAGACAGTTCATTCCAGCGCTCCAACCACGTGGCTTTGCATGTCGTAATCCCACTGCTACTAGCCCATCCCTTCAGTGACTTTGCCTGGCTAGTCATGATTACTAAACGACCACCTTGATGTTACAGGATCTACCTATGTATAAAACGTTTTTTAATACTTGGTGTATATCTGTTAGCTCAAAGCAATCTCCAATCAACACAGATAATCCCGTGAGGATGCGTAATAAACACTGCCAGAGGAATGAGGACTGTGCATCCACTAACCTTCGGTGTGTCCAACAAAGATGCAAGTGCGCCATGGGATTGAGCATCAGTGCTGCTGATAACACGTGTGTCAAGCGTAAGTCACACTTTGCATAAAAAAAAGAAAAAAACCCAACAAAACAACAACAAAACCCCAAAACATGCCAATTTAACAATATTGACGTTTCCCCTATTGAATCTGTTGTGTTCCTGTACACTTACGCAACAGGGTGTATATCTGTCCTATTTTAGTTATTTTACGGTCCTTACAGGATTTTAAAATCTTTGTAATATTATTGTTAGTCTATATATTGTTTTAGTCACGATATGGCTGAAATATGGCCAAAGTGACTTTAAATTTTAACTCACTACTTGATATTTCTATGCCCTAGCCCGTCCCCAACTGCCATCTGCGACACGCATCCTGCTTTTGCTTTTGCGTACCCCTTCCTACCTGTTTTTAATAATGATCGTAGCACTCCCCGGTTGGTACACCCTTAATAGTTTAAGAACTTGAGTTGTTACTTTCTACGTCAGTCATCATTATAACGAAGCTAAGTCTAATTTCAAAATGGATAATTATTATAAGAAGTGCCATTTGTAATACGCACTAATATGCATAATGTCATGGTATGTTTCAAATAAGTCGCTTTGGGCATAATGCATTACTCATTTCTGCAACAATCTTTCCTCAGTCCTTTATCATACTTCCTGTTTCACTACCACTGACACTCTAGTTAGGCCAACCCTAGTGTAACAGATAGTTCATACTTACACATATTAATTACATAAATTGCAGATATAAATGTGAAAAGGTGTGTTTATTTGTACATCCGACAGTTCAAATTAGAACAATACTCTATAAAGGGCTGGAGATTTCCAGCAACGGAAGGAAGATCACCACTCTGTGGAGACTTTCGTTATTTTAACAACCTGCATGAAACTTAGATGGATTTACACCATCCATTTAGCCACTGGAAATTGTACTGACATTTATCTACTATAGCCTTTCTGCGATTTAAGGGCTTGGTATAGCTAAACTGACTTTTAAATTTTGGAACTTCCAGACCCTCTCAGTAGGACAATCATTTTACATAGCGGAGCTGCTAAGGTGAAGTTTTCAAAAGAATTGTGCATTTGATTGTAAGAGCCCCAAATGTGTCACTGTATTAAAAAGATCATGTTTGAAATGATTTCAAACTTTGCATCTTGTGCATTGCATAAATGTTGACATGCTATAGCTATTTTCAGCGTTTCCTCTTAAGTCTTTAATATTGCCATTCATTACACACCCATGATAACTTTCATAAATAGCGATTTACAGGTTCATGAAAAGACAAGAAATACATAATTTAAAGTAATGCAAAACATTTCGAAACAATGAACACTCTCTCTTCTCAAAATGTTGGCTAGCAGCTTTTAGGACTGTTTGAGAAAATCTCGGTATGCTTAGGATTTATCTGATAATAACAGATTTGAAATACACGTAAGTGGCAAAAGAAAAGCAGAAGAATAAAAAAGAAGTCTTAGCTGTCATTATCCTCCAACTCCATGGCTCAAGGGCAAGCAAGGGAGATTTTTCAGATTGTCTTTCGCAAGGGAGCAGTCAAGCGGAAATCATACGTAATTGGTTTCAGTTTTTAATGGTAAATATAAATTAGTGCAAACATGCAAACTTGACCTTACCATGGTTCCTACCAACTGATTATCTGATCTCATTTCAGAATAGTAGTTGAAAGTCAAGTGCTTATGTTCCCCCTAAATACAGAACAACACATATCTGTGACTCTTCACTTTCTCATATTTGTACTAGCAGGGGTAGATTCACACCATGAAGGCTCAACATCAGTCTGCAATGATAAAATACGGCTAACCTTCCCCATCGACGAATTGTCCTTTTTCACCTTACAGCTAGGCAAGTCGTCAAGAACCATTGCTACTAGTATGCAGGAAGATTTTCCAAGCATGCTCAGAGTCTTCCTGGGCGTCACCATGTCCAAATACATCATAAGGCAATGATATAAAACCTCAAAGATCCACATTTCGAGCATATACTTTGCTTTTGTCCATGGTCAAACAGCAGGAGTACTGGGAGTGTATCGCAGACCGGATTCCCCCAGTAACTGCGGTACTAACGTTAGTACAAAGATAAGAAAGTACAGGCTGATATGAAGACGTTCAACAGTGATTACCGACTGAAGGCAGATACCTTCTTTGATGGGCATTTTAGATGAGTTGATGAAGGATGAAGAATGGATATACAACTTCTTTCACTTCTGACAGGCAGAGATATAAGGGATCTGCATATGCCAGTCTACCCGAGGTCAAGGAAGTATCTTAGTTTTTTGTTCAACCAGATACATCAGGAGAGTTCTACAGTTTGGCATTTCCATGGACCGTGGTTATTTGCATGGGTACCAAAGGCCATCGCGAGCCTCCTGCACAACTGGGCAATTAAATGTCCCTTCTACCTAGACAACGGCGCCAACGCGCTTTATCAGAACGGTCCAGAGTAATGTGTAGAAGTTCACCAACAACTCCTTATAGACTAGAGAGTTCAGAGACTTTTACAGCTGTTCAAGATGATAAGACAGAAAAGCTTTCTGGCATTCATAGCTGTACGGGATGCAGATACCAATCCCCCAGGGTAATTAGATGCACATTTTAACATGACAACGGCATTAAAGCACTTCACCAGGCCATTATACTTAAACATAAGTTGAATTTCGCCCTACGATTGCTGCTCAACGTCAGCCGAATCACTCACGAAGGGGAGCAGACACCAGCTATGGCCCTTTCTCTACAGGCTTGTGTACCATAGCACGACACATATGTAACCTCGGGGCTACTATACATCAATCACCAAGGTTAGGCGTTTATCAAAGCCATTAACCACTGGACCGTCGACTGTCCAATCAGTCGCTGATGACCGGGACTGTGCCTTTGGAACATATCAAGCAGAACTTGAGCAGGAGCGGCTATTCCAGCAGAACAGCAGAGACTCTATGCAGATCTACCAGAAGCCCTTCATCAATTTGCCAAAATTGAGAAGATTCCAGCAGATATACAACCTCATAATCTAAAAGAATCCCACGGCTGGGCTCTATTTTAGCATGCATCGGGTCTGTCTTCACCATGATGAAGACTCTAAACTCAGAATGTCAAAGGTACGCACTATAGCAGATTTGGTAAAGGTCAGAATGCACAAGTGCATCTTGGTCTCCGTTAGGAGTTTTGTTCAAACCCTCAGCCAGACTGAAAATTCCACATCCCGTCATTATCTTCATTACTTGGCAATGCAGATAAGGAACACATGACTTCAACTAGTCAGAGTCCTACGCATCTCTCTGCGTAAACTGAGTGCTACACGTTAGAAGTTAAGACGACTGTCCACCCACTCATGAGAGAGAAGCAGAAGTATCAAAAACAACTATATGGTGATTTAGGCTTAAAACATTCCTCAGCTTTTATCACGCACAAAGGAAGAGTACTATGTGTCACTTGCTACCTTCCTACTATAATTGGAGGATGCTTTGGGAATATATCTGGTTTTTTTGTTTGTTTAATCATTTTTATTTTAGATTATTTGCAGAGAAAAACTCATTTTATGCCATCCCATCAACATATACAGCTGTTGTACAACCTGTTGAAATGGCGGTTCACTAGACAGAGAGAAATATCTGGACATGAGGAGAAAGAGGGACAATGAGACCTCGTAGTGAGTGAGTGAGTGAGTGAGTTAATATTTAAAGTCATATCGACAGTATTGCAGCCATATCATGACGAGAACACTCTTGAAGAAAGGTATTTATGTGTATGGTGAAAACCTGTCGACAAAGGACAGTAAAATAACTAGAAGATCACAATAAGAAATAAAACTAGCGTGAAAAGTTAAAGCTAATACCACTATTCAGACAATGCAATATAAAAACAGCATACTAGGGGCCGTGGGAACTTACAGTACTTCTGCTACCTGTATGGTCCCAAGCTGGATTTACACCATCCCCTCAGCTGCTGGTGATTGATTGCAAGATTAGCTACAAATTGAAATAACAGAAATACTACAGCTAAACAAAATGGAAGACTTCAAATGTTTTGGGACTTACGTACCATCTCAGGAGGACAATAATTTTACTGTACTTCAACCCCCTTCGAGGATACAGTCACTAACAATATTAGTTACTAATTCAACTTCTAATCATAAAATACTTATTTATTTACAAGTCAGACAACAAATCTAATTCTTTTTAAAATGCAGTAATTAAATGAGAACTTACGGCACTAAAAAGGCGCTTCATAGTTCTTGATTTGAAATATGTGTCCCTTGTGATGGAATACTCAACACAGTCAAGCAAGACATGCTTAACTGTGATTATTTCATCACAATGGATGCAGAACGGAGGATCCTCGCCTTTCAAAAGATATTCGTGCGTATACCTGGTGTGGTCAATACGACATCGCGGTATGACCTCTTCATATCACGACCGACAACTCAAGTAGAGACCTCGTAATTCACAACAAACGCAAAGTATACTTCGGGAATGCCCTTGTCCTAATTCCAGCTGATGGAAATGGATATAGCATACATTATATGAGATCTATATAACTTTGATAATCATATAATACACATCTTTTGCTAGAGGACTGGAGGAGAAATGGCTGGCTTTGTTAATCTTATTTATCAACACTTTACATCTGAAATCCGCTAACATGTATGTGAACATCAACCAGCACCCTAGACATTAGATTATCTGGGAGAGGATCAAGACTTTCACTAGGTCAAATTCAAAGACTTTTTCAGTGGTGAACGGACGCATTCACTTATTAAACTGTTCATACGCTATACAAGTAAATTGACATTTGATCCTTTACACTGGGGAATATGACTGCAGCTGACCCATAATTGCACCTGTTATATACGGAAATATTTAGATGATTAAATTCGTGAAGTATGCTAGTATGCATTTTTTTCTGAGATATAATCAAATATATTTTGATTGGACCTTAAACCCAACTAACATTACTCTTTTAACAAGGCGACTTTTTCCTTGGTTTCAGCGCGATAGTTTCGATGTCATATTGTTATGTTTGATGTGTCATTATATGTTATTTGAACCGATGACCAGTTCAAGACTGATTTCTTCTTTTAAGGCTGTAAAGTCTATGGAAATCAATCGACATCGCACAAAGGATATGGAATCAAGGCTCCACACACAACGAAAAAGAGTTACATAATTTACTCTTTGTCAGACTGTACTCAGAAGTGTTATAAAGAGGCTGCATTCACCTGTATCAGCTTCCAGTACTGGTACGTTGTGAAAGTTTGCGAGACTCTGGGTTTTGACTGGTTTAGTGTCCCACCAAGACAACATATCCAGACATATACCTATTTCGGAACACGACACTGCGCTTAAGACTGATATTAAGGGTACAGGTTTGATTCTACAGGTGTGATTCTTTCATTGCATGCTTGCAATGGAAATCGTTTCGAATCTGCTCGTCCAAATTCACCAAGGTTGGCTAGTTCTACCTTCACATCAGTGACTGCAAAGATTATTATGTCTAACTGTCTGAATGTATCATTGTTTGAATATGTCCATTCACGAGTATGTACCATGTGTATATTTTTGCACAGCAAACTGTTAAAAATCGCGACAAAACCACCGTCTTGATCATGTTGACTAATCAATGTTGACTAATATCAGAGCACCAATCTTCTGACATTCCCTTTGCTCTGCAGTGTACCCCTAACCAAACGGTTAAACGTCCACTGCAACACAGTGTGGTAAATTACTCCATATACCCTCCGGTAAACGCATACAACATAATAACCTGTGAGACCCTAGAACGTTAGTAATCAGATGACTTAACCCATCAGGTACCCATTTGCTGTTGGGTGAGCAAAGGCAATTTTAACTAACATGCCAAGGACTGGATGCGGAATCAATAGTTATTACCTAGAGTCTCACAGATTACTCCCGATCCTTAATTTTATAGATCCTCGACTCATCACGGATAATTTACGAATAAACCTACTATACGCTAATTCTGGTCATGAAAAGAGTTAGAGGAAGCCAGGTTCTTGATGGATAGAATACACATGTTAATCTGTTTTCGTCAGCAATATCTGTAAAACAGAAGTGAGTAAACACACTTTCAGTCAAAACAAGTCAAACCGAATGCTGATACTCATGCAGAAATGACTAGGCATTTTAGCTTAGGCTTTGCCAATGTTTCCATCCGGTCACACCTTAGGTATGTGAGTTTGTGCAATTTTTGGCGTTGCTCACCCAACACAAAATTGGTACCTGGTGGGTTTAGACATCTGATTAACTTTCAGGAGTCTCATGGGTTATTCAGGACGATAAATGTAATGTACATTATGTTGTAAGCTCTTATAGCGGTACATCACTTGTCTTACTTTTTTCATTATTGAGCTCCTTACACATTCACCAATATGTATTCTTTAACATACACATTGAACTTACTTTACAATGTGTTTCAGCCCAAGTGGGCTTTTTGTGTTCTTTGTTTTGCACGTTAACGTCTTTAGCAACTCTATATGTTGGCTTGTAAATAATCGAAACAATAAAATGCAGTGATTGCAGAAACATGCAGCAACGCCCGCCATCTGGGTATGATGACACCCAGATAAACAAGGCTGAACTCCCAAACCTTAATGTTATAGATATGTTAATGTTAATGATAATGTTATAGATGTATCATCGACTCATCATGGATCATTTAAGACTGAACCAGAGAAACACAAATTCCTGTCATGAACAGAATTTGAGGAACCTAGGTCCTCGGTGAACAGAACAGATCTCTTGATCTGTTTTTATCGGTAAAATAGAAGTGAATAGAAACACTTAAAGTTAAGACAATTCAAATCGATACAACCCTTCAATATCAACAGATCTCTTCAAATCCAATGAATGATTTTAACTGTTTCATACATGTCCTTTTCACAAAGTAGTTACATCAATGAACGATTTTGACTGTTTTATACATATATTTCCTTTCTCCAAAGTAGTGTAATCAAAAAGGATGTTCCATGAATCGGCTGTTGATGTCTGAATGATTTGGTTTGGTTGTTATTTTTTTAACTCAGTACTAACGCTTTCAGAGAAGACAAGGGAAACTTCAAATGGGTACAGTCACTAATGAAGGTATTGCATGAGAATATTTGTTTGTTATTTCTTTTTAATGTTTGCAGTTTATCAAATTATATATGAAAAGAAGTATGTGATCAGTTTGTTTCTTATTGCTTACATACAGTAACTTTTCATTTGCATGATGGAAGCCAGAAGTTAATTTTTGACAGGACAGCACGTGATATAGGATATAATAACAGACTATCCATCGCCAGCAATGCCTTAATGCTGAATTAAAACCACTCCTTCGACTGCTGGCGACTGTGGGCAAATTTAGCCACAAATTAAAATGGCAATAATACTACGAGTAAAAATGCGGAGGAACGGGGAACTTAACTTGCAAATGTCCGGCTTCCACTGTACTGCTCTTTCAAAGTCAAGTATATCTTTTCCCTGAAATCCGGAATTATAACTAAAACAAGGTTGAAACCAAGAAATATATACGTATATTTTCGGTACAGTTTCGGTTGGGGAAAATCAACTTTAAAACTATACTATGGAATGTAAAGGTGGATAATCAATCCTGACCTACTAATAAACTGGGTTTTGTTAGAACTGATCACATAAAATGGCTAATTTCCCTATTTGGACAGTACAATATAAAAACAGGCCATAGATCGCCAACAACAGAGGGTAGATCACCATACTAGGGACCATGGAGACTTACAGTACCTCTGCTACCTGCATGGTCCCAAGCTGGATATATTTACACCATCTTTTCAGCTGCTGGCGACTGTATGCAAGATTAGCCACAAATGAAATGACACATATTCTACAGCTAAAAAAGTGAAAGATTAAATGTGACTTCCAATGTTTTGGGACTTACGTACCCTCTCATGAGGACAATAATTGTACGGTACTTCAAACCCCTTTGAGGATACAGCCACTAACAATCTTAGTTGCTAGTTCAACTTCCGATCATAAAATATTTGTCTATTTACAAGTCATGTAAGAGATCTGATTCTTTTGAAAACGTAATGATTAAATGATATTATTTTTATTATTATTATTAACTATCATTACTAAAAAGATCCTTCATAGTTCGTGATTTAAAATAGTTATCCCTTGTGATGGAATGTTCAACATAGTCAAGCAAAACATGCCTGACTGTCATTCTTTCATCACAAGGGATACAAAACGGAGGATTCTCACCTTTTAGCAAGTATGCATGTGTATACCACGTATGGCCAGTACGACATCGTCGTATAATGACCTCAAATCTGTACCGACAACCCAAGTAGATGTAACCGATATAGGGTTTTATGTCATGTAATTTATTGATACCTAAATGAGTGTCCCACTTCTTCTGCATCAGATCTCGGATATAAGATCTTATTGTAGCTTTATAATCTGAGTGTGGGATAAGAAGTGGTGTCACAGATTTCTTGAGTGCTGCCTTAGCAGCGAAATCGGCCATTGTGTTACCAGAGATTCCCACATGGCTGGGTAACCAACAAACGACAATGTCGCACTGGCTAGTAGCAATATCATTATATAATTCAAAGACAAATTTTAATCGCCTAAAGGCACGAAATAGAATCCGAAAATATTGTGTAATAGTTATATTTAGGTTGCTTATTAATATATTTGAGAGCTGTGAGTATGGCATTATCTTCTACCATTCAACAAGAGAAGTTCGGAAAGATCCAAGACACAATCTAAGACCATAAATGATGGAACCATGATCGAGTTTAGAACGGACGAGTGATCTGTACAAGTGGAGAAGAGTCTTCTGGTCTCCTCCCTACTTGGAGTTTGAAACAACCTTTAATAAATCAAGTGCTTTCAGATATTTAGCCCTCAGAGATTTAATATGAGGTAAGAAAGTAAGATGTTGATCGAATATCAATCACACAAATCTGGCCTCCTTTACAATTTTCATTGGAGTGCCGGCTAAATGCAATTCTGGATCTCTGTGAGGTTTGTATTTCCAACAGAAATGGGTGCAACTGGTTTTAGTTTTTGAAAATTTAAAACCATTTCGTTCTGACCAATCATTACTTTTATTTAGGCACATCTGTATTTGTCTTTCAATCGTGTGCATATTCCTACCTCGACATGACACATTAAAATCATCTACAAATAATGATCCATCAATGGATTCATTTAAAACTTTAGATAAGGTGTTTATTTTTATGCTGAATAACGTTACCGATAATATACAACCTTGTGGTACATATCAGATCGTACATATCAGACATGGTGGAGCCCACACGTAGCTGAAATTGCCTATCTGCTAAAAACTCAGATATAAATTGACACACACGGCCTCTTAAACCCTTTCCATGAAGATCTTTTAAAATTCCATACTTCCAGGTCGTATCATAAGCTTTTACTAAATCGAAAAATATGGATACGGCATGTTGTTTGTTGATGATAGCATCCTTTACAAATGTTTCCAATCTAACCAAATGGTCTATAGTACTTCTATTTTTTTCTGAAACCACTCTGAATATTTGTTATAAGATTATTTGTTTCAAGGTACCATATCAGTAGGTTATTGACCATTCTCTCCATGGTCTTACATAAACAACTGGTAAGAGATATTGGCCTATAACCGGAAGGGTCTGTATGATCCCGGCCAGGTTTAGGTACAGGAATGACGACAGCATTCCGCAACGAAGAAGGTAAAGTCCCTGTAGTCCATATATGGCTAAAGATACATAATAGTACTTCTAGACAAGTGTCAGGTAAATGTTTCAATAACAGATAATGAATATTATCACACCCTGTTGCCGTATCATGTGCTTGCCCTAAAGCAGTGCGCAATTCATGTAAGGAGAAAAGTTCATTATAGTCCTCACCGTTATCAGAAGTGAATTAAGTCTCCTTTTCTTCTTCCTGATCTTTAAATTTCTGAAATGTCGGTGTGTAGTTTGATGAGGAAGAATGTTTAGCTAACGATTCTCCAACTTTCAATGCAATATCTGCTGTATCTGTTAATCTGGAACCTTTTCTTTTAATTGTCTGTATCATATTCCAAACTTTAGGCATTGGAGTTCTAGAACTGAGTTACGACACATACGTCTGCCAAGAATGGCGTTTCCATTGTTGAAGATGCTTTGGGCTTTAGCATTTAATATTGAATTTGTTTAAATTGTGGACTGTAGGGTGATTACGGAAATATTGTTCTGCCTTTCTCCTAGCTTTTCTAGCTAGTTTACAGTCGTCAGTATACCACGGTTTTCGTATATGTGGATTTGTAGAGGATTTAGGAATAGTTTCATTTGCAACTACCAGTAGTGCTGGCACCCGTGGAGAGCCACCTCCTCGTGGTGGGTGCTGGGTAACGCGAAGAGCTCGCCGACACCCCCGTAGTGGACCCGGGGGGATATTTGGTCCACCAACCCGTTTGCCGTGGGTTGCGTCCCGTGTCGGTGGAGGACGGGATCCTGGTGGTTGAGGGCACTGGGGCTTTTAACTGCGTTCCATTGCCCAACACACCACTTTGGCCCTTACTTCACCTAGACGGGTGGTCGAATGGGCCCGGTTCGACCAATCGGCTGGTCATGCCAAGCCCTGTGCATGGAGTATATATATCATTGCACAAATTTTATTTGGTTTTTTACTTTCGGTCTTGGCCTATTTGTTCATTGAGCTTTTCGAATTTTAAAATGCATTTTTGAAGTTCTTAATTTTTGCCTAGAGTCTTATGCCCAGAAGGCGGTGGCTCATGGGCCAATCTGGTAGACTAATTATTTCTAATTCTTCTGCTGGAGTATATCATCCGGGTATCCTTGGTGCTGTAAGCTGGAGGCCCGCTTACTTTAGCATTATCCTTGTGATACTCCGTGGTGGGTGGGGAGCTCGGATGATGAACCGTATTACACTAACCATGGCTTATGAAACTCCAACCAAAAAAACAAAACGTCCACTTGAAATAGACCCTGTTGATACTGACCATAGACCGTCTACATCGATTGAGTATTGGCCACGTTTCATTGTGATTGAGACTCCTGATAAGACACCTTTGAAGTTGAACCCCTTTGCTGTATCCAAAGGTATTCAAGGCATTGCTGGGGATGTGAAGAACATCAGACGCTTTCGTTCGGGTGCCCTGCTAGTCGAGTGCGGGAAAAAGCAGCAAGCAACAAATCTGATGAATATTAAATCTTTCGTGGGTATTCCCGTCTCGGTTTCTGCACACAAAACCTTGAATACAAGTAAAGGTATCGTGAGAGATAGAGATCGACTGTTTGATGACATGTCGGAACTTGATATAGGATCTGAAATGAAGGATCAAGGTGTACTATATGTCAAGCGCTTTTCAACTCGCAGAAACAACGAAACCGTCAAAACAAATACGTATCTGTTTACTTTCTCATGTCCAAATGCTCCAAAATCAGTGAAGGCAGGCTACTGCAACATACAAGTTGATACCTACATCCCCAACCCGCTCAGGTGTTTTAAATGCCAGAAATATGGACACGGTGTATCTACCTGCACATTGTCTGTTGTGTGTGCTCACTGTGGTGAGAAGACACACACAACAGAAGATTGTGACAGCGATTATAAAAAAATGCACCAATTGCTCAGGCGACCATTCGTCCTTTTCTAAACAGTGTCCTATTTGGAAAGAGCAAATGGAGATCAATAAAATAAAATTCACTCAAAATATCTCTTTTGCGGAGGCCAAAAAACTGGTAAAGACATCTGATCTTACAGAAAGTTATGCAACAGTAGCAAAAACATCATCGGTTTCTAGCTCTAAAACAACATCAACCACAGGCTGCCAAACTACCTTCACTTGGGTAAATTGCGATTCTCCACAGCATTTGTACCCTGCTATATCATCACAGACTGAGGAATCACTTCCTAGTACCTCAAGGTCTTCTGATCACAAATCATCATCTCAATCACACTCAAAGTCTCAATCGACATCTGATAGTCAGCAAACGGTGAAAAGTAAACCGAAGCCAAAGCCTGATGCTTCAAAACATCAAAGTGGTAGAACTCCTAAAGGGTCACAGAACAAAATTCAATTGTTCAATAAATACGGATCTCTTGAAGACATGGACGTTTCTGAAAACGTCCATTCTAGGGCACATAGCTTCTCGCCCTCTAAAAGAGTGCGGGGTAGATCCCCAATAAATGCCCCCAAAAGATAGTTTATTCCAATAATATTGTACAGTGGAACTGCAGAGGATTGAGGACTAATTTACACGAATTACAGCTATTAGTCCAAGATTTTACACCTTCAGCGTTATGTCTCCAAGAGACATATTTAAAACAAACAGATACATTTGACCTTCGTCATTTTAATGCATATCATTCTTTTTCACCTCCGGGTGATAGAGCCACTGGCGGGTCATCCGTTGTAGTCAGACAAAACGTTATTCAAAGCCCTGTATCACTTAATACTAACATGCAGGCTGTTGCTGTGAGAATTACTTTACATGTAGCGTTTACGCTATGCTCGCTGTATATTTCGCCGTCTTCGACGTTTGCCAAAACTGATCTGCAAGCTCTCTATGACCAACTCCCGAAGCCCTGTATTATAATGGGAGATTTAAATGGGCACAACCCTCTCTGGGGTAGTGTAAATATAAACGCTAAAGGTAAGTTGTTGGAGGACTTTTGTTCTGACAAATGTTTTTGATTTTGTTTATGTATTTATAATGATGGCTCCAATACGTATTTACACCCTGGGACAGGGACCTATTCTGCTCTTGACCTGTCACTCACAAATTCAGAACTACTTAATGAATTTGAATGGTCAGTCCACGATGACCTCTGTGGAAGTGACCATTTTCCTACTATATTAAAAGCTGTAACTCCATCTGATGTTCCTCCATCATCAAGACGGAATTTTAAAAAGGCTAACTGGACTTTATATGAAACACTGTGTGCTGAAAAGCTTAAACCTGAACGTTTTATTGACGTTCCTGATGCTATTAAATGTTTTTCTGATGAATTGAACTCCATAGCTGATGAGCGTATACCAAAGTCCTCTGCAGTTCCACACATAAGAAAACCATGGTTCAACGATGAGTGCAAACAAGCTAGGAAGGCAAGGAAAAAAGCAGAACATTATTTCCGTCGCCATCCTATGGTGCATAATTTAAATAAATTTAAAATTTTAAATGCTAAAGCACGGCGTACTTTTAAACAGAACAAACGCCAATCTTGGCAAAATTATGTATCTACAATAAATTCTCGGACACCCATGTCCAAGGTATGGAACATGGTCCAGAAAATTAAAGGTAAAGGTAGTAAATCTACTGTCAATCATCTTAAACATGGAGATCAAGTACTTACCGATAAATCAGATATCGCAAATAAACTGGGTGAAACCCTTGCTAAACACTCTTCCTCTTCTAATTATTTACCTAAATTCCAGCAGTATCAAAAACAACAAGAAAAGAAAACTATCAATTTCAACTAAGATAATGGGGAAGATTATAATGAAACTTTTTCTATTCATGAGCTCCATACTGCTCTTGATCAAGCTCATGATACTGCTACAGGAGCTGATAACATACATTATCAACTCCTGAAGCACTTACCAGAATCCTGCCTAGAAACTCTCCTAAATATTTTTGATGATATTTGGACATCGGGTAACTTTCCTTCATCATGGCGTGACGCCATAGTAGTACCCATACCTAAACCTGGACGTGATCATACCGATCCATCCAATTATCGTCCGATTTCGTTAACTAGCTGTGTTTGCAAGACCATGGAACGCATGATAAATAATCGACTTGTTTGGTACTTGGAAACAAATAACCTTATAACTGATATACAGTGTGCTTTCCGTAAAAACAGAAGTACTGTCGATCACTTAGTGCGACTGGAATCATTTGTTAAAAATGCACTGATTAATAATCAACATGCTGTGTCTATCTTTTTTGATCTTGAGAAGGCATATGACACAACCTGGAAATATGGTATTTTAAGAGATTTACATGACTTCGGCTTGCGAGGTCGTTTGCCTCAATTTATTGCCAACTTTTTAAATAACAGACAGTTTCAAATTCGAGTGGGTTCTACCCTGTCTGATCATTACAATCAGGATCAGGGTGTTCCACAAGGCAGTATTCTGTCTGTCACACTTTTTAGCATCAAGATAAATAGTTTATCAAAAGTTTTAAACGATTCAATTGATGGATCGTTATTTGTGGATGATTTTAATATTTCTTGTCGTGGGAAAAATATGCATACCATTGAACGGCAACTGCAGCTTTGTTTAAACAAAATAAATAAATGGTGTCTTGAAAACAGCTTCAAATTTTCTAAATCGAAAACTAACTGCATACATTTTTGTCATAAATATAAACCCCATAAAGATCCTGAACTGTCTCTAGATGGGACGCCCATTAAAGTTGTGAAGGAAGCCAAATTCTTGGGTCTAATCTTTGATTCACATTTAACTTTTTTACCACATATTAAATCACTTAAAACTAAATGCCTGAAAGCACTTGACTTGTTGAAAGTTGTTTCAAATTCAAAATGGGGAGGGGATCAAGCTACCCTTCTCCATCTCTATCGATCACTAGTTCGTTCTAAACTTGATTATGGCTCAATCGTTTACGGGGGAGCCTGCAAAAGCAATCTTAAACTTCTTGATCCTGTCCATAATCAAGGTCTGAGACTTTGTCTTGGATCTTTTAGAACTTCACCTATTGACAGTCTCTATGTTGAGGCTGATGAACCTTCTCTTGAGCAGCGCCGTATAAAGTTAGCTTTACAATACATTACTAAATTATACTCTAATCATTCTAACCCTGCATATAACTGTGTTTCCAATCCCCTTTATGAGGATTTATACAACAAAAAGTCTTCTCTTGTCCCGCCTCTGGGACATAGAATTACACCTTTTCTTTCTGCTGCTGGGATTCAGCTGGAAAACATAGCTCCCTCCCGTCTTCTTTCTTCTCCTCCCTGGCAGTTGGTCAGGCCTCAAGTAGACCTAACATTGACCACATTTAAAAAATCAGAGACTAATGAATTACAATATAAGCAAAAATATAATCAATTAAAACATAAATATAGCAATTATAAATCCTTATTTACAGATGGGTCCAAGGATGGTGGCGCTGTGGCTTGTGCCACTGTCATTGGATCCAGAACAATATCTTCTAGATTACCAGTTAGTAGTTCTATTTTTACGGCTGAAGCTAACGCCATATTAACAGCTCTCAAATATATTCAAAGACACCCTAAACGTAAACAATATATAATCTATTCAGACTCTCTTTCTTGTCTCCAGGCGATTAAAAATTTATCATGTAAACATCCACTTTTAATTGACATTATTGAATTGTATAATAATCTTGCTACTGGCCAATACGACATCGTCTTCTGTTGGTTACCAAGCCATGTAGGCATTTCAGGGAACACAATGGCCGATCTTGCTGCCAAGGCAGCACTCAACAAATCTGTGACACCGCTTCCTATTCCCTACAGTGATTACAAAGCCACCATTAGATCTTATATCCGTGATCTGATGCAGAAGAAGTGGGACACCCAAGTTGGTATCAATAAATTACATGAGATAAAACCTTACATTGGTTATACCCACTTGGGTTGTCAGTCCAGATTTGAAGAGGTCATACTACGACGATGTCGTATTGGCCACACTAGATATACTCATGCATACCTGTTGAAAGGTGAGGATCCTCGATTTTGCATCCCTTGTGATGAGAGAGTCACGGTCAAGCATATTCTGCTTGACTGTGTTGAATTCTCCATCACAAGGGATAAATATTTTACAGTTAAAACAGTGAAGGATCTTTTTACCAACGTTAATTCTCATTTTATTATATGTTTTTTAAAAGAAATTGATTTTTTGGGTGAATTTTGAATAGTATGTTTCTGTAAATAGATGTATTTTAATGATTGGTAGTTTGAATTAGTAACTTGAATTGTTGGTGGCTGTACCCTCAAAGGGGGTTGAAGTATTGTAAAATTATTGTCCTCCTGAGAGGGTACTTAAGTCCACAAACATTCACAGTAAATTTAAGTCTGCCAGGTTTTTAATCGTAGTATTCATGTTGTTTTAATTTTGGCTAACCTTTCGTACAATCGCCAGCAGCTGAGGGGATGATGTAAATCCAACTAGGGTCCATGCAGGTAGCAAAGGTACTGTAAGTCCCCATGGTCCCTAGTGTGGTGATCTACCTTCACTTGTTGGCGATCTATAGTCTGTTTTTATTATGTATTGTCTAAATAGTGCTATTAGTTTAACTTTCCATACTAGTGTTACTTAAAATTGTGATATGCTAGTTGTTTTACTGTCCTCCGTTGACAGATTTTTCCATGTGCATATATTTAATTTAAATGTTCTCGTCACGATATGGCTGAGATATTGCCGATGTGACGTTAAACATTAACTCACTCACTCACTCACCAGTAGTGCTTCTGAAGAGATTTCAATAGGATCATTTTGTAATTTTACGTAGGTACAATGTCTCAAATGAAGACCAATTTGCCGTTGTAAAATTATATGTTGTCGAAGGTGGAACATCGACCGGATGAATGAATGAAAGTAAAGTTGAAAAGTGGTCACTTCCACAGAGGTCCTGATGAACTGACCATTCGAATTCCTTGGATAGTCTTGAATCTGTCAGTGACAAATCAAGTGAGGAGTATGTGCCTGTAGCAGGGTGTATATATGTATTTGAATCATCATTAGAAATACATACATAAGGACATAGTGTTTGTGTTGTGTGTGACCATCCCAGAGTGGATTGTGGTCATTCAGATCACCCACGATGACACACGGTTTAGGTAATAGATCACATAGTGACTGACGAAGAACAAAAGAAGGAGGAATGTACAAAGAACACAGTGTTAACACCACATTTAATGTAATTCGAACGGCAACCTCCTGGAGATTACTGTTCATTTTGACAGGGCTGTGGATCACTCCCTCTCTCACCAAGGTAGAAGAACCTCCAGTGGCCGTTTCTCCAGGGGGAGAAAAACAATGATATGAATTGTACTGACGTAGTTTTATTGTGTCTGTGTGCTTTAAATGTTTCCTGCAGACAGAAAGCTGATGGTTTGTAGTCTTGGACCGGTAATTGTAAATCATTGAAATTTGTATTAAATCGTCTACAATTCCACTGAATTAAAGTTTGTGAACTATTCATCTCTTTGGTGTATTGACTGGAAATCTGACACACCCATTTCTTTTCAGTCTGTTTGTTGCGAGATGAAGAGTCAATTTTATGTTTTGCTAAAGCATTCCTTTCCTTCCTAGATTGGGAGTTAGGTGATGAATCATTATGTGATCCTGATCTCTGAGGCGGTGTCACAGTGGTGGGTTCTGAAGATTCAGATATCTGTTCAGCTGGGAATGGATCTGCTGTCTGCGTTAAAGACTCATATGAGGAGTATGGCTCAGGATTTACAGATTTCCATGTCAAATCTGTCTGACACTGAACTGTTGCTGAGGAAACTGTTGGGAGTTTTGAGAACAGAAGCACATGTTGCAGTCTGGTCTGCAGTGGATACCAGTTTCTTTGCTTCAGCGTAAGAAATATTTTCTGTAGATTTTATTTTATTCATTCCCATTTTTTCCCATACTGGGCAGGCTTTGCTCGATGACGAGTGTGCTCCACAACAGCTCTGGCACTTTTTAACATCACTGGTACAATCTTATGTAACATGGGAAGTTTGCTTACAGTGTGCGGACTTGATTTTGTTCTTACACGAATTATACCCGTGACCAAACTTTTGACATTTAAAGCATCTCAATGGATTTGGTATGTACATTTCAACATGCAAGTTGCAGTACCCACTTTAACTGATTTTGGTGCCATTGGAGATGAAAATAAGTAAGTGTTTGTTTTGAACGTTTCAGTACCTTGTTGCCTGGTAAATTATTTGACAAATGTAACCAGTTCATGCATTTCTGAAACTATATCCAACTCTTACATGTCATCAAAGAGTCGATCACGATCTCTTATGATGCCTTTGCTGGTGTTCAAGGATCTGTGAGGAGATACTGACACAGATATACCGACCACTTCCTCGATTGACATTAGGTTCGTGGCTTGCTGTCGCCTGACAAATTCAATGAGAATAGATCCAGTCCTCAGTTGATAGTTTTTACATCACCTGCGATTCCATAAATCCCCATTTGGAACCGCAAAAGGGTTTAATCTGATTGGTGTCTTGTCGGGTGTGTCCATCACCAAGAATCGGGACCAATACTCCACTGATTTTGTTCTAGGAATCATATCATCATTCTCTGAATCAACTTCCAGTGTACGTTTTCATTTTTTGATGGGGTTTGGAAAGGCCATGGTTGTATGATTAAGTTTCATCGTCCCTACTCCCCACCCGCCAGCGGGTGCCAATAAAGGCAATATCCTATTGCCTATGGATGTCCATCAGACATACATTAGTAGTAAGGCCTACCCGTTTGGGCCATGAGCCGTCGCCTTTCTTTAAAAATTCATATATTATATTATACACAAAATAAAACATTTCAACATTGCATCCACATAGAACCAAGCCAAAATATGAAATTTAGTGCTCAGGGCTCGGCATGACCAGCCGATTGGTTGAACCGGGCCCATTCAACCACCTGTCTAGGCCAAAATATCACCCCCGGGTCCACAACGGGGTTGTTGACGAGCTCTTGGTGTTACCCAGCACCCAGCACGAGGAGGTAACCGTTCACAGGTACCGAAACATTCCTATATTGTATTATTAGAAGTCAGTGAGTGAGTGAGTTAATATTTATCGTCACATCGGCAATATCTCAGCCATATCGTGACGAGAACATTTAATACTGAAATGAAATATATATATCTATTATAAAACCTGTCAACGAGAGACAGTACAACAACTAGAATATCACAGATGAGAATATAAAACTAGTAACTATACCTAAAACAATTGATCTATAGAGGACAATACAAGATAAAAATGGGCTATAGATTGCTAACAACTGAAAGTAGATCACCATACTAGGGACCATGGGGACTTGCAGTACCTTGGCTACCTGCATGGACCCTAGCTGGATTTACATCATCCCCTCAGCCGTCAGCAATTTGGGAAACCTAGCCATGCAGATAAAAGACACTTATGCTACGATTAAAAACATGAAAGTTTGAATTTACTTTGAATGTTTGTGGACTTACGTAAGCTCTCAGGGGGACAATAGTTTTACAGTACTTCAACCCCCTTTGAGGATACAGCCACTAACAAGCACAGTTCTCAATTTAAACTTCCAATAATAAAACATTTATCTATTTACAATTCAGACAATAAATCTAATTCTTTTAAAAATGCAATGATTAAATGAGAGCTTGTGTTATTAAAAAGATCCTTCAGAGTTCGTGAATTAAAATACTGATCCCTTGTGATGGAATACTCGACACAGTCAAGCAGGATATGCTTGACTGTGATTCTTCCATCACAAGGGATACAAAACGGAGGATCCTCACCTTTAAGCAAATATTTATGTGTATATCTTTTGTGGCCAATACGACATCGTCGCATGATGACCTCCTCAAATCTGGACTGACAACCCAAGTAGGTGTAACCAATATACGGTTTTATTTCATGTAATTTATTGATACCTACTTGAGTGTCCCACTTCTTCTGCATCAGATGACGGATATACGTTCTAATGCAAGCTTTGTAATCTGAATATGGAAGAAAAAGTGGTGTCACAGATTTGTTGAGAGCCGCCTTGGCAGCAAGATCGGCCATCACATTTCCAGAAATACCTACGTGACTGGGTAACCAACAAAAGACGATGTCGTATTGGCCAGTAGCAAGAGTATTATACAATTCAATAATTTCAATTAAAAGCGGATGTTTACAAGAAATATTTTTAATAGCCTGCAGACACGAAAGAGAGTCGGAATATATCATATACTGCTTACGTTTCGGGTGTCTTTGAATATATTTAAGAGCTGTTAATATGGCGTTAGCTTCTGCTGTAAAAATAGAACTATTATCTGGTAATCTAGAAGATATTGTTCTCGATCCAATGACAGTGGCACAAGCAACTGCACCACCGTCCTTGGAACCATCTGTAAATAAGGATTTGTAATTGTTATATTTATGTTTCAATTGATTATATTCTTGTTTATACTGTAATTCATTAGTTTCTGTTTTTTTAAATGTAGTTAATGTTAGGTCAACCTGTGGCCTAACCAACTGCCAAGGGGGAGATAAAAGAAGACGGAAAGGAGCTATATTGTTCAGCTCAATACCAGCAGCAGCAATAAACGGCTTTATTCTGAGCCCAAGAGGTGGAACAAAAGAAGACTTTTTGCTATACAAATCCTCATAAAGGGGATTGAAGACATGGTTATATGCAGGGTTAGATTCGTTAGAGTATAGTTTTATGATATATTGTAAAGATAATTTGATACGGCGTTGTGCAAGAGATGGTTCATCGGCCTCAACGTAAAGACTGTCAACAGGTGAAGTTCTGAAGGACCCAAGACAAAGTCTTAGACCTTGGTGATGGACAGGATCAAGAAGTTTAAGATTGCTTTTACAGGCGCCACCATAGACGATGGAGCCATAATCAAGTTTAGAACGAACGAGTGATCGATATAAATGGAGAAGGGTGGCTTGATCCCCTCCCCATTTTGAATTTGAAACCACTTTCAACAAGTCAAGAGCTTTCAGGCATTTAGTTTTAAGTGATTCAATATGTGGTAAAAACGTTAAGTGTGAATCAAAGATTAGACCCAAGAATTTGGCTTCCTTCACAACTTTAATGGGCGTCCCATCTAGAGACAGTTCAGGGTCTTTATGTGGTTTGTATTTACGACAAAAATGTATGTAGTTAGTTTTCGATTTAGAAAATTTAAAGCTGTTTTCAAGACACCATTTATTAATCCTGTTTAAACACAACTGCAATTGCCGTTCAATGGTATGCATATTTTTACCACGACAAGAAATATTAAAATCATCCACAAATAACGATCCATCAATTGAATCGTTTAAAACTTTAGATAAACTGTTGATCTTTATGCTAAAAAGAGTGACTGACAAAATACTGCCTTGTGGAACACCCTGATCCTGATTGTAATGATCAGACAGGGTAGAGCCCACGAGGACCTGGAAATGTCTGTTATTTAAAAACTTGGCAATAAATTCAGGCAAACGACCTCGCAACCCGAAGTCATGTAAATCTCGTAAAATGCCATATTTCCAAGTAGTGTCATATGCTTTTTCAAGATAAAAAAAGATAGACACAGCGTGTTGTTTGTTAATCAGTGCGTTTTTTACAAATGATTCTAAACGCACTAAGTGATCGACAGTACTTCTGTTTTTCCGGAAACCACATTGTATATCTGTGATAAGGTTATTAGTTTCCAAGTACCAAACAAGTCGATTATTTATCATGCGTTCCATGGTCTTGCAAACACAGCTTGTTAATGAAATCGGACGATAATTGGACGGATCCGTATGATCACGTCCAGATTTAGGTATTGGTACTACTATGGCGCCACGCCATGACGGAGGAAAGTTACCCGATGTCCAAATATCATCAAAAATATTTAGGAGAGTTTACAGACAGGATTCTGGTAAGTGCTTTAGGAGTTGATAATGTATGTTATCAGCTCCAGTAGCAGTGTCATGAGCCTGATCAAGAGCAGTATGGAGTTCATGAATAGAAAACGTTTCATTATAATCTACCCCATTATCAGAATTGAAATTAATAGTTTTCTTTTCTTGTTGTTTTTGATACTGCTGGAATTTAGGTAAATAATTAGAAGAGGAAGAGTGTTTAGCAAGGGTTTCGCCCAGTTTATTTGCGATATCTGATTTATCAGTAAGTAATTGATCTTCATGTTTAAGATGATGGACAGTAGATTTAGTACCTTTACCTTTGATTTTCTGGACCATGTTCCATACCTTGGACATGGGTGTCCGAGAATTTATTTTAGATACATAATTTTGCCAAGATTGGCGTTTGTTCTGTTTAAAAGTACGCCGTGCTTTAGCATTTAAAATTTTAAATTTATTTAAATTATGCACCATAGGATGGCGACGGAAATAATGTTCTGCTTTTTTCCTTGCCTTCCTAGCTTGTTTGCAGTCATCGTTGAACCATGGTTTTCTTATGTGTGGAACTACAGAGGACTTTGGTATACACTCATCAGCTATGGAATTCAGTTCATCCGAAAAGCATTTAATAGCATCGGGAACGTCAATAAAACGTTCAGGTTTAAGTTTTTCAGCACACAGTGTTTCATATAAAGCCCAGTTAGCCTTTTTAAAATTTCGTCTTGATGATGGAGGAACATCAGATGGAGTTACAGCTTTTAACATAGTAGGAAAATGGTCACTTCCACAGAGGTCATCGTGGACTGACCATTCGAATTCATTTAGTAGTTCGGAAGTTGTCAGTGACAAGTCAAGAGCAGAATAGGTCCCTGTACCAGGGTGTAAATATGTGTTGGAACCATCATTATAAATACATAAATCATTATCAGAACAAAAGTCCTCCAACAATTTACCTTTAGTGTTTGTAGTTACACTACCCCAGAGTGGGTTGTGCCCAGTTAAATATCCCATTATAATACAGGGCTTCGGGAGCTGATCATATAGAGCTTGAAGATCGGTTTTAGCAAACGTCGAAGACGGAGAAATATAAAGAGAGCATAGCGTAAACGCTACATGTAACGTAATTCTCACTGCAACAGCCTGCATATTAGTATTAAGTGAAACAGGGCTTTGAATAACGTTTTGTTTCACTAGAATGGATGATCCGCCAGTGGCCCTATCACCCGGAGGTGCAAAACAATGATATGTATTAAACTGACGAAAATTAAATGTATCTGTTTGTTATAAATATGTCTCTTGGAGACATATCGCTGAAGGTATAAAATCTTGGACTAATAGCTGTAATTCATGTAAATTAGTCCTCAGTCCTCTGCAGTTCCACTGTACAATATTATTGGAATAAACTATCTTTTAGGGGGATTTATTGGGGATCTACCCCGCACTCTTTTGGAGGGCGACAAGCTATGTGCCCTAGAATGGACGTTTTCAGAAACGTCCATGTCTTCAAGAGACCCGTATTTATTGAACAATTGAATTTTGTTCTGTGACCCTTTTGGAGCTCTGCCACTTTGTTGTTTTGAAGCATCAGGCTTTGGCTTCGGTTTATTTTTCGCAGTTTGTTGACTATCAGCTGTGGATTGAGACTTTGAGTTTGACTGAGATGATGATTTGTGATCAGAAGAAGACTTTGAGGTACTAGGAAGTGATTCCTCAGTCTGTGATGATATAGAAGGGTACAAAAGCTGTGGAGAATCGCAATTTACCCAAGTCAAGGTAGTTTGGCAGCCTGCGGTTGATGTAGTGTTAGATTTAGATCCCGATGATGTTTTTGCTACTGTAGCATAAGTTTGTGGAAGATCAGATGTCTTTACCAGTTTTTTGGCCTCGGAAAAAGAGATATTTTGAGTAAATTTGATTTTATTGATTTCCATTTGCTCTTTCCAAATAGGACATTGCTTAGAAAATGAAGAATGGTCGCCTGAGCAATTGGTGCATTTTTTATAATCACTGTCACAATCTTCTGTTGTGTGTGTCTTCTCACCACAGTGAGCACACACAACAGACAATGTGCAAGTATTCACGCCATGTCCATATTTCTGGCATTTAAAACACCTGAGCGGGTTGTGGATGTAGGTATCAACTTGTATGTTACAATAGCCTGCCTTCACTGATTTAGGAGCATTTGGACATGAAAAAGTAAACAGATAGGTATTAGTTTGGAATGTTTCATTGTTTTTTCGGGTTGAAAAGCGCTTCACATAAAGCACACCTTGATCTTTCATTTCTGATCCTATGTCAATTTCGGACATATCAGCAAACAATCGATCACGATCTCTGATGATACCTTTACTAGTATTCAAGGTCTTGTGAGCAGAGACCGTGACGGGAATGCCCACGAAAGATTTCATGTTCATCAGGTTCGTTGTTTGTTGCTTTTTCCCGCATTCGACTAGCAGGGCACCCGAACGCAAGCGTCTAATGTTTTTCACCTCTCCTGCAACACCTTGAATACCCTTGGATATAGGAAAGGGGTTCAACTTTAACGGTGTCTTCTCAGGAGTCTCAATAACAACGAAACGCGGCCAATATTCAATCGATGCAGACGGTCTATGGTCAGTATCAACAGGGTGAATATCAAGTGGACGTTTTGTTTTTTTGGTTGGGGTTTCATACGCCATAGTTAGTGTAATATGGTTCATCATCCGAGCTCCCCACCCACCACGGAGTATCACAAGGACAATGCTAAAGCAAGCGGGCCTCCAGCTTGCAGCACCAAGGATACCCGGATGATATACTCCAGTAGAAGAATTACAAAGAATTAATCCACCAGATTGGCCCATGAGCCACCGCCTTCTGGGCATAAGACTCTAGGCAAAATTCAGAACTTCAAATACATTCCAAAACCAGAAAAGTCGATGAATAATTCAGCCAAGACCGAAATTAAAAGTCCAAATAAAATTTGTGCAATGACATATATATATAATTCATGCACAGGGCTTGGCATGACCAGCCGATTGGTTGAATCGGGCCAATTCAACCACCCGTCTAGGTGAAGTAAGGGCCGAAGTGGTGTGTTAGGCAAATGGAAAGTAGTTAAAAGCCCAAATGCCCTCAACCACCAGGTTCCCGTCCTCCACCGACACGGGACGCAACCCACGGCCAACAGGTTGCCCAATTTAGTCGCCTCTTACGACAAGCAATGGGGTGCTGTGAACACATTCTATCCCGGGTCCACACGGGAGAAGAGCACTTAGCATTACCCAGCACCCACCACCAGGAGGTGGCTCTTCATGGGTGCCGTATTATTAGAAGGAGAGCAGGTTATACAAGGTCACAAGTCAATTTGACAATACCGATTTCAAATACAATACAAATGACACAACAACTAGTGCAATGGGTCACGAAATATATAGCTAACTCACCAAAGTCTTAGTGCAAGAGATAAACAGTCATTCAGAATGTAAGACAGCGTGCGGTCTAGCGGCGTTGACGGAGACTGATGATGTATATACTTTAGTAACTGAATGTATCTCGTCCTCACAACACGGCATCCAGCCTTTATATATATTCAGTCATTTCCCCAAAGGTCGAGCAAATACGACCATCGCCACTAACGAGGAAAGCTCTCGAAATCATGTTGTAATGTTCCTCAAAGGGAGGTAACTCAAAAGCAGTGCCTTAGAGGCATGCCGCTTAAAAATTTCTCTGTAGGAAATGTGACCCATAATAACTAACACTAATGCCAGTGTAGTCCCAATACCAAAGGCTGGAAGGGATCATACAGATCTGCCTTATTACAGACCAATATCTCTCACTATTTGTGTCTGTAAAACCATAGAACGTATGGTGAATAGTAGATTAGTTTGGTATCTTGAAACCAATAACCCCATCACAGATATTCAATGTGGTTTCAGGAAAACCTGTTGTACCATTGATCATCTGGTACGACCAGAATCCTTTGTAAAAAATGTTCTAGTAAATAAACATCTTGCATTATCGTTTTTCATTGATCTCGAGATAGCATACGATACCACCTGGAAACATAGCATATTACAGGATTGACATGACTTTTATGGGGTCGTTTACCTCTTATTGTATCACAGTTTTTAAAGGACACGCTATTTCAAAACTGTCATAAATCAAAAGTCGACCTTATGGATGTTCGTTAAGCACATATCACTACCAATGAAAAATACAACCATTCTTAGGCTAAATACATTTATTAGATTGTTACCTAACTGCATAAGAAGTTGCCTTAAACAATGGCATTCTCCAACAAGAGAATGATTGTAACCTAAGTATACATATAATGGCATAAAGAAACGTGATCAAATCACTGTGTCAAAGCTTTTAGAGATCAAAATAGACATACAGTCATAGTCACAAAGCAAGCTAAACACCAGTGGAATGAATACTCAAGTTCATTGGATGTCCATAAACACAGTCCACAGTTCACAATGTTAGTGGTTGTAATCTTGCATGTAATGCATAACTGTTCCATAACATTCCAGAATCGTGTAATACTGCCGGATGATCAGGAAACCAGAAGTGGGAGCAATTTCCCCTAAGTCTGAAATAATAAATACCTAGTCACGTGATGACAACCATAACATGCCGTGTCAACACATTTAACACAACTAAATTCTCAATATAAGACCAAAATTGATACCCAAAGTTTCTGCAAGAAACAATGTAAAAGGAACATATTTTCTAATCTTCAACATAAAGTGACAAATCTACGTATTTAACTTTGTTGAAACCATAAATGTACTCTCAAAGGACTTTTCCGTAGCTCCACCTCGACAGTTCAACCGTGTTGAATGCAACTTAACAAGATTTTATATACCAAATTTTAGAACCGAATGCATGCTTTGTATAACTCGGTGTTCCCAAACTAAGGAAGTGTGTTTGGGAGATTTGTTCCCAGCTTAAGGCTCACACCCACACCCACCCCAGATAATCTTGGGAAAAGAGCAAGAAACGTGACAAAAACTAATTGTATTCACTTTTGTGGAAAATATAGACCGGAAAAGGACCCTGAACTATCTGTAAGTGGCACTCCCATCAAAGTTGTAAAGGAGGCAAAGTTCTTCGGTTTAATTTTCGATTCTCATTTAACCTTCTAACCGCACATGAAATCTCTTAAAACTAAATGCCTAAAGGCACTAGATTTATTGAAAGTTGATTCCAACTGAAAGTGGGGAGGGGATGAAACTACCGTCTTACACCTTTATCGATCACTGGTTCGTTCGAAACTCGATTATGGCTCCATCTTATATGGTGGAGCCTGCAAAAGCAACCTTAAACTTCTTGATTCTGTCCACCACCAAAGTTTAAGACTTTGTCTTGGGTCTTTCCGAACTTCACCTATTGACAGTTTTTACGTTGAGGCTGATGAACCATCTCTTGCACAACGCCGTATCAAATTATCTTTACAATATATCACAAAACTATACTCTAACGAATCTAACCCTGCATATAACTGTGTCTTCAATCCTCTTTATGAGGATTTGTATAGCAAAAAGTCTTCTCCTGTTCCGCCTCTTGGGCACAAAATTAAACCATTTATTTCTTCTGCCGGCATTGAGCTGGAAAGTATATCGCCTTCCAGTCTTTTTTCTTCTCCTCCTTGGCAGTTGGTTAGACCACAAGTTGACCTAACATTAACTACATTTGAAAAATCAGAAACGAATGAGTTACAGTATAAACAAGAATATAATCAATTGTAACATACATATAACGATTACAAAATCCTTATTAACAGATGGGTCCAAGGACGGTGGCGCAGTGGCTTGTGCTACTGTCATTGGATCCAGAACAATCTCTTCTAGATTACCAGACAATAGTTCTATTTTTACAGCAGAAGCTAACGCCATATTAACAGCTCTTAAATATATTCAAAGACACCCGAAACGTAAACAGTACATAATATATTCCGACTCTCTTTCTTGCCTTCAGGCTATTAAAAATATTTCTTGTAAACATCCACTTTTAATTGAAATTATTGAACTGTATAATACTCTTGCTACTGGCCAATACGACATCGTCTTTTGTTGGTTACCCAGTCACGAAGGTATTTCTTCTGGGAATGTGATGGCCGATCTTGCAGCAAAAGCAGCACTCAACAAATCTGTGACAGCACTTCTTATTCCATACTCTGATTACAAAGCTTGCATTAGAGCCTACATCCGTGATCTGATGCAGAAGAAGTGGGACACCCAAGTAGGTATAAATAAATTACATGAAATAAAACCGTATACTGGTTACACCTACGTGGGCTGTCAGTCCAGATTTGAAGAGGTTATTTTAAGACGATGTCGTATTTTCCATACAAGATATACTCATTCATACCTATTGAAAGGTGAGGATCCTCCATTTTGTATCCCTTGTGATGAGAGAGTCACGGTCAAGCATATCCTGCTTGACTGTGTTGAATTCTCAATGTCAAAACTGTCAAGGATCTTTTTAACACTGTTAGTTATCATTTAATCGTTGGTCTTCTAAAGGAAATTGATTTCTTGATTGAATTATGAATAGTATGTGCTGTAATTAGATGTATTTTAATTATTGACAGTTTAGATTTGTAACTAGAATTGTTAATGGCTGTGCCCTCAAAGGGAGTTGAAGTATTGTAAAATTATTGTCCTCCTGAGAGGGTACGTAAGTCCAAAACATTCGATGTAAATTTAAATCTACCAGGTTTTTAATCGTAGTATTCTTGTTGTTTTAATTTTGGCTAGCATTTTGTACACTCGCCAGCAGCTGAAGGGATGATGTAAATCCAGCTAGGGTCCATGCAGGTAGCAAAGGTACTGTAAGTCCCCATGGTCCCTAGTGTGGTGATCTACTTTCTGTTGTTGGCGACCTATAGTCTGTTCTTATATTGTATTGTCTAAACAGTGATATTGGTTTTAACTTTTCATGCTGGTTTTAATTAAACGTGTGATATTCTAGTTGTTTTACTATCCTTCGTTGACAGATTTTAGAATGTGCATATATTTCATTTAAGTGTTTATTTACGTGTCCTCGTCACGATATGGCTGAAATATTGTCGATGTGACGTTAAATATTAACTCACTCACTCACTTAAACTTTTTGTTTTTGTCCATCATCAAGGCCTAACATTTTGTCTTGGGTCTTTCCGAAATTCACCTATTGACAGTCTTTACGTTGAGGCTGATGAACCATCTCTTACACTACGTCGTACAAAATTGTCTTTATAATACATTACTAAATTACATTCTAATGAATCTAACCCTGCATATAACCGTGTCTTCAATCCGCTTTATCAGGATTTGTATAGCAAAAAGTCTTCTCTTGTTCCGCCTCTTGGGCACAAAATTAAACCATTTATTTCTTCTGCCGGCATTGAGCTGGAAAGTATATCGCCTTCCAGTCTTTTTTCTTCTCCTCCTTGGCAGTTGGTGTGGCCACAAGTTGACCTAACATTAACATCATTTAAAAAAATCAGAAACAAATGACTTACAATATAAACAAGAATATCATCAATTAAAACACAAATATAACAATTACAAATCCTTATTCACAGACGGGTCCAAGGATGGTGGCGCAGTAGCTTGTGCCATTGGATCCAATACAATGTGTTCTAGGCTATCTGATAGCAGCTCTATTTTCACAGCTGAAGCTTACGCCATATTAACGGCTCTTAAATATATTCAAAGACACCCTAAACATAAACAATACATAGTCTATTCCGACTCTCTTTCTTGTCTTCAGGCAATTAAATAGAAACTTTTAATAGAAACTATTGAACTGTATAATGACCTTGCTACTGGCCAATACGACATCGTCTTTTGTTTCTTTCTAGTAACACATAGCCGATCTTGCTGCAAAGCACTCAACAAATCTGTAACACCACTTCTTATTCCATATTCTGATTAAAAGCTAGCATTACAACTTACATCCGTGATGCAGAAGAAGTGGGACACCCAGGTAGGTATAAATAAATTACATGAAATAAAACCTTAAATTGGTTACACCTACTTGGGTTGTCAGTCCAGAGGTTATTCTATTGGCCACACAAGATATGCACATACATATTTGCTTAAAGGTGAGGATCCTCCGTTTTGTATCCCTTGTGATGAAAGAATCGCAGTCGAGCATATCCTGCTTGACCGTGTTGAGTATTCCATCACAAGGGATCAGTATTTCAATTCACGAACTATGAAGGATCTTTTTAGCAATATTAGTCCTTGTTTAATTAATTTTTGAAGGAATTAGATTTGTTAATTGAATTGTAAATAGATAAATATCTTATAATTGGAAGATTAAATTAGTAACTCAAATCGTTAGTGGCTGTACTGTAAAATAATTGTCCTTCTGAGAGGGTACGTAAGTCCCAAAACATTTGATGTAAATTTGTGTTCTGTTACTATATGGCTAGATGTGTCTAAATTGCTTACAGATGAAGGGATGACGTAAATCCAAATAGGGCCCATGCAGGACGCAAATGTACTGTAAGTCCCCATGGTCCTTAGTATGGTGATCTACCTTTAGTTGTTGGCAACCCATAGCTCATTTTTATACTGTACTGTCCTCTATAGCTACATTGTTTTAGGTCTAATCACTAAATGTACATTCTATTCTGTGATAATCTAGTTAGTTTTACTGTCCTTCGTTGACAGGTTTTTACAATGTATGTGCTATTGATTCATTTCTATTTGTATCGTTCTCGTCTCGGTATGGCTGCAATATTGCCGATGTGACGTTAAATAGTAACTCACTCACTATATATATATATCCGGTAGTCCGACTGTGTAGGGACGACCGCGAGCAGGATTGTGCCGCTGGGGTAAAGCTGGAAGTCCGCTCACCTTATTAATGTATACTTGTTTGTCATGTCTTGTGTAAGCAACTTAAGTTTAAACATACCTATGCCTTCATCATTTCGTCAACGTAATGTTCGTCTTAATCTTGAGCTAATAACCAGTCGTTTTTGTTGAGATCTTGAAACTGGAGTCACGTGAATGGCTGTAGCGGATGAAAATATATACGGGATGAAAGAGGCACATTTATGTTCCTTTTGCGTGATGCATCTCAGCGACTCGTCTTCATACAGATTTGACATGCCTTTACAATAAGTTGGCTCAGAAGTAATCTCGTACTGTAAGGGAAAGGGTGGATATTGGATGATTTGGGTATACTATATTCTCACTCGACACTTCAAAACATATGTTTGTCTCTGAAAGGAGATAGACAGATCTTTATCCTTATGCACAAGTCATTTATTTCAGAAGACATAACCATACTTTTTTAACGATTACATCTTTGCAGTCTTATTACTATAAGAGGCAGGTGTTTCAAGACTTCTTTTAACTAGGTAGTAAGCGCATAATAGTGCTTTATAATTATGAACTCAGCAGCCCTTGCTGAAACTGTATCGGTTCCCAGTTGAACAGAGCGTTAACGTGCAGTACCCTTGCAAGTTTAATTCAGGGTCAACATATCAGAGAAACGTAGATGGCCACTTACGATGTCTCTGGCAGCTGTATAATATACAACAGGGATCTCTCTCTATATTTTCTGGGTTTGATGATGGTCACAGTGACCGTTTTGTATATAGTTATTGCAATATCATACCAACTGGGATGATAAAAGAAAAATATCGTCAACTGTTAGATACTGTGGGAATACAATACCTTTTTATCAAAAGAATGACGTGAAAATAAAATGAAATTGGAAACTCCAATGACGTCTGCTTAAGTAAGAAAAACTGAACAAAATATTTTTTTGTGCTTTTTCAAGTATGGTCGATGTGTTTCGATTAAGCAGGAAGAAAATGTACTTCTTTTTTAAAGACATGACATCAAAGTAACACTTACGTTACAGAGCCCTTTGAAATTAAATTTGTAACAATAGTTGCATTAGGTTTTAGCACATTTGGAAATCTACCTCTACAAAAAATAGAACTTTTATCTAACTGGGGAAAAAATAATTGTGCTTCTGGGAGTTGAGAAATATTCTCAGCGCCCAAAACACATTTTAGCAAGTTGGGTTTGTCTGAAAAAAAACCTTCTCACTGTTTGGATTAAAACTAAATGTCTGGTCTTGCTGATGTATCTGAAGATAAATCTCATCTCAACTGAAAATCCCGACCCCAATATCTGTTATCGACAGTGTAGTCCCTCAGTCCTGTGGTGTTTGATAATGACAATACCGCAGCATTGATTGCTAGGAAGGACCTCGGTCCCAAGGCGTATTAAACACTTCAAACACGTGATTAGGTGTCTTTCGAGCGAAAGCGTCATAGCACTGCACAAGGCTATAATGTGCGGCAATCGAAATGATTAGGCTGTTTTTGTACAAACGCTTAGAGAGTGTTTCTTACTAGAAAAGCGACTGATACTGCTAAAGATCTGGATTGAAGACTTAGCGCATAATTATTTTACTCATTTACAAGCAAATTCGCATTCATCTGTCAGCGTTTTTGCTTTCACTGTCCTCAATATTGCAGATGCTCCGTTGGGATTTCTGATTACATATGATGGCCTCCTTAATGTAAGAGCTCAATTTATTGATCTGGGTTCAGACCCAGCCTGAACAGGACATTGGCCCTGACCCAGTTACTTGATTGTCAAGAAATGACGTCAGTATCTAAATATCTGAATGTTGAACAGACAATCTAAAGACTGAAATCACGAGGATCGACCTACGAAAGTAGAATACGTCAACGTTCTTCAATTACTGAGTGAGTTAAACTTATGGTTTCATAATAATGGATGATAAATTGTAAAAACCTGTCAACGAAGGAAGCATAAAACCATCTAGATTATTTGAGATTGTACTTTAGGAAAATACAAGGAAAAACAGCCTCTATGTACTGAAGCTAGATCACCATGCCAGGGACCACGGGGACTTACAGGACATGTCCTTCCTGTATAGAACCTAGCTGGATTTACATCACCCCTTCATGAATGTAGTAAATCTAAGCATACATTAAAAAGACATGTGTTCTACGATTAAAAGAGTGGAAAGTTTCAATCCGCTTTGAATATTTGTTGATTTACATACCCCCTCGGGAGGACAATAATTCGTGCAACAATTAACCCAGCACGCCCGACCATACGAACCGTTTACTTGCCGCTTAGAACAAGCATTGTGTTCTGAAAACAAATGTTGTGCCATATATTTGTATATAATATTAAAGATCAAAAAGCAATAGAGGAAAGACTCGTTAAAACATTCCAGTGACTGTATACATATATGGTGTAATTTATTGAATGCACAGCATCATTTAATAACTGTATTTCGATGAATCTGATGACAGTAAGTTGATATGCTCAAAGTTCAGGCATTCTATTCCTGTTCACATTGCCCCTGACATCTTACGTGCGTCATGGAAGCGGCTTCTACAAGAATGTAAACCTGTTTATCCAAAAATACTTTCTTTGGAGGAGTGACCAGCGCAAATTCCCGGACGTAGTGCCCACACAAGGATCATGTCTGGCCGTTATTACGTTTGATCAACACATAATTTAGACGTATTGTTTGATGAGGGATTACGGAATAAATGGTCAAGGCTGAAGCATGGCACCGCTATCAATAAGCCATTCGAATAAGGATTTATCCAGGAGGTAGACTGTAAACAGCAACGCGTTGTAAAGTAGGTGTGCTTGAATTTTGTGCTCACACAGTGTTTACATGTTTTATCTAGTAAATATAAGGATTCTATTGAAGTTATACCAAATTGAAGTTCAACCCAATTACACTAGAGAACGGGCGAAACTTTCCTTTGAGAAATCCACTAAAGTTAAAGGGACTTGCTCCTTAAAAGACTATGGCATCTTAGTGCACATGTAAAATTGTTACCGCCCAGGTGTCCTGTGCATGAAGTGCATGTATAAATACATCAGGTGAATCAGATTATTTCAGCTTTAAAATTTGTTTGTTACATTATGCCTTAGTGTCGTTTTGTCAGAGATACTATCCAGCAAGGCTGAACTTGTTTGAAGTGATCCATTTCCTGTTTGAAGTAACATGCATCTATTTGGATGGCACTGCACAATAAACGTTGATTAGTCAGCTTAGTTACAAACCCGTGAAGGTACGGGGTAGAATAGGCCTTCAGAAACCCATGCTTACCATAAAAGGTGTCTATGTTTGTCTTAAGAGGTGAGTAACGGGATCAGATGGTCAGGCTCGCTAACTTGGTGGACATATCTCATCGGTTCCCATGAGAGATAGATAATAATGCTGTTGATCACTGGATTGTCCAGTCCAGACGCGATTATTAACAGACCGCCGCCATATAGCTTGAAGATTGCTGAGTGCGGCGTAAAACTAAATTCACTCAGTCACTCAGTCACTCAGTCACTCACCCACTCACTTGGTTATAATAATCCCTTGCAACTTTCAGATAAGATATCTTGATCTTATTGTCAGTACCTGGATGAGTCCGCCTCATCTGTTTCATATTTAGATCGGTGAGAGTGACAAACACTCTATATATGCTAAGAGGGATGACTTAGTTAGTTAGAGTTAGTTAGTGTGTGAGTGAGTGAGTTCAAATTTACAGCCACATCGGCAATATTTCAGACATATCGTGACCAAAGCAAGATTCAAACTGACTACAGATACATGTAATTTCCTACATGTAAAGTTGATAGAGGATTATAATATCAACTGGAATACCGCAGTATCAGTGATTAAAACTAGTATCTCTCTCTAAAACTGGATTTCGAATTAGGACTAGACTGTATGAAACTGGGTTATAGATCGCCAACAAATGAAAGGAACCATAACAGGGACCATGGGGAATTACAGTACCTTGCTACCTGCATGCATCCTAGTTGGCATTACAACGTCCTTTCAGCGATTGTAAACAAATCAAGCCTTTGGTAACATAAGATATATCATATGATTAAATAATGTGGTACCTTTGAATTTTCGATGAGTGTTTCGGGACTTACGTATCCTCACAGATGACAATAAGTTTACTTTACTTTAACCCCCTTCAAGGATACAGTCACTAACAATCTCAGGTGATAATCTAAAGTATCACTCATTAAAGTACGTGTATTTGCATGACATATTAATCAACGAATGTGCGGGTCGGTATTCAGATAGCTTATACCGATACATATTGCAATGGTGTTGACTCCTTATAAAGTGACATAACAACCAATCTCATTCCATCACTCATTGCTGGATGTTCCCAGGTGACTGATTACCGAAATAGTCATCAGACCATCTGGTGTATGTTCATCCTGTATGTAGTTGCAATGGTCTCAGTTCGAACAAAAGGAGTCAGTCGAGTCTCTCTGGTTGAAGTATTTGTCGGTATGTGTCGTGTGTCTAACTTGGTATAATATCTTATAACTCATCACTGCATGTGCGAATTGCTTGGTAGCCCTAAGATAGTTCGCAGTGGCGTCTGAATCCAATCCTTGTTTACTCGGTTGAACCAATCTAGGTGCGGGACTATATCCACTGAGTGGCTGGCGAGACAATGATACACTTGTTGAAAAGGAGGAAATCTTCTGAGGAGAATTACCTGTTACCAAATGTACACATACATGCAGGCCCTCGTCATTATGATGTGCATTCGGCAGCCCATACTGAGTTGCCTTAACAGATTGGATCGGCACTGGATAAATAGATGAGACCCAAGTCAGGTCGTAGACATAATACCTTGACTCGCCCTTGTGTCAGTCTTATATGGGAAGAGCCAGCTTGTGGAGTCGTATATGGGGACAGTCATCTTTCGGAAGTGACAATTCAAAACATGCCCCTCTCAGCTGACTAGATTATTCGAGCAGCACATAAATTCTTAAAAATGCATTCTCTTTCAGCTGCAACGAGAATCTTGGGATATGCAGATGAGACACGTATCATATTGCCAAGATTCCCTGACTATCCTATTCAGTCTCTATGTCCCCAAAAGACATTTTGAGAATAAGCGAAGGATAAGGAATGTGGTATCAGTTTTGAACATTTTATTAACTGGGAGGAACAAACTACCATACATCTCGTTACAGAAAAAATATTTTTTCAGCACATTTAACTCTGTTAAAAATGTACTCTATTCAAAGTTTAGTCAGGTTCTGCAATATTTTAACAACATTAAAATATCATTACTTCAGAAACTTGAAATACTCGTTTGTTTTGAATCACTTCAGAGTGGTCATAAAAATCTTCAGTTCTGAAAGGTCTCAAACGTGTAAAGAGCGTGTGGCACCCAATGTACATGAAGAAGTAGGCCATTAGCTGTTTTCAGGTGCTGCATTAACCGATTCGGTGGACATGGACGGTAATTTGTTACATGCTATGAACTGAATGAGGACACGCTATACAATTTCCAGATTACACATGTAAATTAGCCACAGAAACAGTGCATTGTCAAAATACGATAACAATGCCAAAGGTACATAAAAACTCTAATGTAGGGATTATGAGACCATAACAAGTCGGGAGAATTTCAATTAAAACGTCAATCACAATGACGTCACGAGTCCACAAGCGGAACAGGGGTCAAATGACCATGTCACAAGCTCAATAACGGATGGGTTCACCATCGGCATTGAGAACAGAAGTGTATCGACGACGCATAGAGCCTAATAAACATGCAAGGAAGGCTTGTGTGATGCGCCAGATTCTCTCAAGTTCTGTTGTATGGTCAAGGACGTTATCTGTCGGATGAGGAAAAAGGGCGTAGACGTCGATCCATCTCGTCCCAAACATATTAACCAAGGGCCATGACGTTGCAGAAACGAAATTGCCACAGGTCGAAGAATCTGATCCTTGTAGCCCACATGTACACCAGTTAAGTTGCCCTGAACAATCACGTCCACCCTAAATCATGATGGAACCACCACCAAAGCGATTCCTCTCCAAGACACAGGCCCATGCATAGCGTTCTCCCATGCATCTACATGCATGTTGATGTCCATCACCATGGGAAATGTTAAACCTGGACTCATCTGTAAAAACACCATTTCTCAACTCAAACCAGGGTCTGTGGACATGCTTTCGGCACCACATTCGGCGAGCTTGTCAATGACGTTGTGTCGGGATAGGTCGCACTACGGAACGTGATTACATAAACGTTGTCGAACGGTGTTGGGGTGAATACGCTGCAGTCTGAAACCTGTGGCGAAGATGGGTCACACTTATCCACCTGTCCTTGGCGTTGGTATACGTGAACGTCCAGAACGTGGCCGATCGATGAAGTCGTTTGTGTTCTGGTAGCGTCTCACCGGGGCAGAAATATTGTTCGGGTGGCAATGGAAATGTGCAGCCACTTGTAGACACATATTTCCTCACAGACCATCCCAATGGCCTCATGACTTTGTGCAGATGTTAGCCATGGCATGTTATGCGTTTCAATTTCACTCTTGAAAGATCGCAGGGGCAGGGGTTGACATAGTGACAGTATTGTGTGGCGTCCATTTGCTCTGTTCCTCTTTCTCGGAATGCACGTGCAACTACGTATATTGCACGTCTCAAGGACGAAACCAGTGACGTCACGGAACGTGGCACGTGCATGAGAGTTAGATGCATGTCACTAATCTCTGAGTTTAGATCTTCGTGTGTCTACACAGGTTTGATAAATTTTAATTTTATTTCTTTGTATGCACAATTTCTTTATGTGCCTATTATATTTGGCGTTTGTTAGTGTTGGTGAAGAAAGTTGTCCAGTATGTCAGAGCTGGAGCTGCACATAGGAAGGTGTGAGTGTCAGATTATGTTGCTCTGAATTATCCAGCAATATCATTGCAAGAATGACGTCACTTGGTGTATCATGTGAGGAACCTAACCCCGGTGTTCGGCATGAATCGAGGAAGGATTCAATCATGACGATTTTATGGATAACAACGTTTCAACTGAGATTCTTGTCCCGTTGTTAAACAGGAAAACGTGAATGGCGTTAAAATTTGGAATGGGAATTGGCCGGTATACTTCGATATGTGCGAAAACGGCTTAGAACACTTCCCAGAGTTCTCTCTGCTGCCGCTATGCCCCCTCACAACATTGGAAACCAATGTCTTGAATATTTTGGACTGTTTTAACTACAAATGACGAAAAATCACGAGTCAATTAATTAAAAGACCGTTCCTGAGGAAATCATGTTCCTGATTCAATATACTATTGATTATATTTCCTGCGGATTGCGAGAGTCCCCACAGAGGGACACAGTCCTCTCGTGATAACCTCGTTTTGCTCGATCTCTATTGCCGTTCCCATATATGATTGTTATCAGTTATTGAAGATGCTTTATTCCAGAATTGAGCACCAAGGAGGGAAATAGACTGGTTTCTTTTTAAATAGGTCGATGCAAATTATGTCTGATCAAGTCTTAAAGACAGGTGTCATGTAACGACCTCGTGCACCGTTAAATCCTACCTAAATTTGTCTCTGGCACCCGTGGCGAGCCACCTCCTCGTGGTGGGTGCTGAGCAACGCTAAGTGCTTGCCAACCCCCCGTGTGGATCCGGGGGCATATTTGGTCCACCAACCTGTTTGCCGTAGGTTGCGGCCCTGTGTCGGTGGAGGAAAGGATCTTGCTCAACACACCACTTTGGCCCAAACTTCACCTAGACGTGTGGTAGAATTCTATCAATCGGCTGGTCACGCCATGCCCTGAGCATGGATAATTATACTTCAGTGTACATACTGATATTTCATGTGGTTACTAATGAAACCACCAAACTGTTACTGTATCACACTTTTGCCTATAGTCCTATGCCAGAAGGCGGTGGCTCATGGGCCAATCTGGCATTAATGACCTCCGGGTTCTGTTTGTCATCAGGTAATTGTCTAGGGCCGGACCAGCCTGACCTTTTACTCTGTTTGACTATTATAGCTACCTGCGTCCTTCTTGCTGGAGTATAGCATCCTTGTAGCCCTGCTTTTGTAGTTGGCTTCCGCTGCAATTTCGTCCCTGTTGACACTCCATGGAGGGTGGGGAGCAAGGGTGTCATATATATTTTTCATTATGGCTACCCAACTACCTACTGGTTCAAGATCAAAAACTTAAAGAAGGCACATTGAGAGTGATGCTGCAACATCGGCTGATGAGGAATCCCTAAATAGTTTTGACTCTTGGCCACGATTTCTTGTTGTCGATGGAAGTGATGGTGCACCCCTCAAAGTTAATCCTTTCGTTATTTCAAAATCAATTGAAGGCATTTGTGGAACCGTTAAAAATGTTGAACGTCTCCGGTCCGGTTCTCTTCTAGTTGAATGTGCAAGGAGGCAACAGTTTCAAAATCTTCTCAAGGCTCATAATTTTGCCAACACTGATGTTGTCGTATCAATCCACAAGACCCTAAATTCATGCAGAGGCAGTGTACGTGATCGTGCAATGTGCCCCTCAGATACTTCTGAGGAAGAGATTGTGGCAGAAATTAAAATTTCAAAGAATAATATCTGCAAAACGGTTTACAAGGAGAGAAGGTGACAAAACCATAAAAACAAAAACCTACCTTTTCACTTTTGCCCTTACAAAGATTCCATCTTCTGTTGAAGCGGGATATTTCAACATCGATGTGGATGTGTACATACCACTCAAATGCCAACACTTTGGTCATGGTGCAGGATCTTGCAAAATAACCCAGGTATGCTTCCGGTGTAGTAAAAACCATGATGGCACAGACTGCACTGATCAAGTGCGCAAACATCAAGTGCGCAAATTGTAAGGGTGAGCACATGAGCTCTTCAAAGGCATGTCCTTCATTTGTGGGACAGACAAAAATTCTGAAAGTCAAACATACGAATGACATTTCCTTTGCTGATGCAAGGAAACTTGTTGATAATAGATTATCTGCTTCATCCACTACTCTCACCTATTCCGCTGCAGTCTCCTCATCCCCACTCACAGTTGATTCTGGTTGTCAAACTGCTATAAACTGGACCTCGGATGACCAAGTTATTTTATACCAAGTCAATGCTGAACATACTATTATGTCACCAGCATCATCACAAAATAGTCTAACAACAAATCCTTTACCACTACCTAACCTGACGTCCGAGCACAACAATCATCATGAACCTGAAAGGAAAACAATGTCGAAAAAAAGAACAGAAACAACAAAGACGAAAGGAAGCCAGGGCCCTTAAACATATTGAGGTGCCTTTACCATTACAAGTGCCTGTAGAGGTTCATAACACCTATGAACCGCTAGCTATGGAGACAAGGCCTTCACAGCCATCTCAGCTTAAAGGGACATCGTCTCGTGCACGCTCTCCTATTGAGCCCCCATGAGTTACTCTCATAATGGTATCCAGTGGAATTGCCGAGGCCTTAGAAACAATCTTAATGATCTTCAACTATTATCACGAGATGTTAAACCATCTGCATGCAGTTTACAAGAGACATGCCTGTAAAGTACAGATAGTTTTGACTTCCGTCAGTCAGTAGAACTCATCACCCACCCACCCACCCACCACCACCACCACCATGGTGTAATGATGAATGGATGTAATGAACTATTTTCATTACATGACCTATATACAGTCCTTGAGCAAGCTCATGATACAGCAACAGGGGCTGATGATATTCATTATCAACTCCTGAAACATTTACCCGAATCATGCCTGGAAACATTACTTAATATATTTTGTATAATATGGACTACAGGGATCTTCCCGAACTTCACCTATTGACAGTCTTTACGTTGAGGTCGATGAACCATCTCTTACACAACGCCGTATAAAAGTGTCTTTACATTACGTTACTAAATTATATTCTCATGAATCTGACCCTGCATATAACTGTGTTTAATCCGCTGTATGAGGATTTGTATAAGAAAAACGTCTTCTCTTGTGCCACCTCTAGGGCAAACCTATTTATTTAATTCTTCTGCCGGCATTGAGCTGGAAAGTATATCGCCTTCACGTCTTCTTTCTTCTCCTCCTTGGCAATTGGTTAGGCCACAAGTTGACCCAACATTACCATGATTTAAAACATAAGAAACAAATGACTTACAATATAAACAAGAATATCATCAATTGAAAAAACAAATATAACAATTACAAATCCTAATTCACAGACGGGTCCAAGGACGGTGGCGCAGTAGCTTGTGCCACGGTCATTGGATCGAGAACAATATCTTCTCGAATTCCAGATAACAGCTCTATTTTTACTGCTGAAGCAAACGCCATATTAAAAGCTCTTAAATATATTCAAAGACACCCGAAACGTGAACAATAATCTATTCAGACTCTCTTTCTTGTCTTCAGGCGATAAAAGTATTTCTTGAAAACATCCACTTTTAATTGAAATTATTGAACTGTATAATGATCTTGCTACTGGCCAATATGACATCGTCTTTTGTTGGTTACCGAGCCACGTGGGCATTTCTGGGAAGACACTGGCTCACCTTGCTGTTAAGGCAGCATTCAAGAAATCTGTGACACCACTTCCTATTCCATACACAGATTATACAGCTACCATTAGGTCTTACATCCGTGATCTGATGCCGAAGAGGTGGGAAAGCTTTAGACGAGCAGATGGGCGTAATTCTGGGTGCGAGTTGAATCACTGTGCACAATATTCAGAAAGATAGGTCAGTCATGCATTGCCAGACATAAGTATTGTATTTCATAGTGAGTGACACCACCAATATCTTTTCCAGTGATTAATTTCTTGAAATAGCTAGTAGATATTCCCTCTTGTCTATCTTAATACTTGAAAGCTTCCTCGACTACATTCAACGCGATGTGGGGCCACATATTTTTAAGTCTGTGAAAGAACCCCTGAAAACAAATTTGTGTCACAGCATAATAATATAAAAGTATAATGATGGAATCTTCCAAACCAATAGCGCTTAAAGCAATTCAATACTACATCTTTTCAGAGACCCGCTCACTGTAGCAGTTAACCACGCTCACACTGACCCCTGTCTCCCTCTTAGTTGGCATGAATGTGTTACTCACGTAAACACTGCAAGACATAATTGTCCCTTAGGAAGTTTTGCAGCAATGAATTAATACAGCCATAGCCGGTGTGCCTCAGTGTGTTCTGTAGACTTTATGGACATAACTGAACACAACGGACCACTATACGACTTTTGATCTATACTGGGATGAAGATGGTATGTCTAGACTGATCCTTCGGTTAGGAGATATGTCAGTACAAACAGCAGTACCGCTGTACCGCAATTTTCACGGATGCTTTTAAATGTTTTTTTTTCAAGAACCGATACTCGATAATATTTTGCGTGATTTACTATTGTTTTGTCCAATCTAAGTCCCAGAGACTGATGGCCCGATCAATTTATCTGTCCGGCATATGCGTTCATGGATGTATTTGCATTCCACTGACACTTATTTGAATTATTTGAAGTGCCTTCGTTAAGTAGCATTTTGTTTTGTGCATGTATTGATTGTCTATAGTGCATGGTACGTATCAGCAATAGGAATAACAAGTGTCTGTGATAAGATCAGTGGCACAATATAAGTTGTTCATTGGTCTCGAGGGGAGCATCCGTTGATCGAGGGCACATAAACCCATGGTACCCGTTCGCGTGTAAGCGGGGTACATTGAAAATAACAGAAGAGCACTCAACCAATCAGAAAACGACATTTATGTGTGAGGTACGATAAAATTAGTTGTACTGCTGCACTGTTCTGCTGTTTTCATTCGTACGTGAACAGTGAGTGAGTTTAAATTTATCATCACATCGGTGATACTTCAGCCATATCGTGACGACAACAATTAATAATTAATTATTTTATACAGAGTAGTGGTAAATTGAAAACACATGTCAACGAAGGGCAGTAAAAGAACTAGACTATCAACGATTCAAACTTAAAACTAGTAATTAGATCTAAGCAGTTTAACTACAGATGACAATACACGGTAAAATCAGGCTATATATTGCCAACAACTGACGGTAGATCACCATACTAAGGAACATGGGGACTTAAAGACATTTGCTTCTCACAGGCGAACAGTCATAACATTCAGTGTATGTTTGATGTATGGTTATATTTATGCCCTTATCCAGCATTGTATTGCTTTGTGGATCTTTACAATAATACACTCAATCAAGTTAGAGTGATTTCACGTTAGATATTTTTCTCTTTTTATCATTAAAAGTTTAAACGCCCGCTTGTAGATCAAACCCGTTAAACATGCCGGTTAGAACTGGTCTTCGGCAACCCATGCTTGTCGTAAGAGGTGACTAACGGGATCAGGTGGTCAGACTCGCGGACTTGGTTGACACACCTCATCGTATCCCAATTGCATAACTCGATGCTCATCATGTTGATCATATGACCACAGATCATGTATGTCTGCTCCCCACTCAGTTGTGTACATACAGCTGCCATACAGCTGGAATATTGCTGTGTGTGTCTTAAAACTAAACTCAATTGTACATCCAGCTTGAATCTATTTCCAGATCTTTCAAACACCTTACCTGTCACAGGGAAAAGAAATACGAAACCACTAATTATACAAGGTCTAATTTATTGATGAGAACGTTTAAACTTGAAGCCTACAATCTAGCTTGCGAAGCACTTAGTCATCACTATCAGGAATTATTATGGTGACATTGCAGATACCCATTGAGCAGTAGTATCATTGGGAACAGGAGACACGAAATAGACGGAATTTAATCGTCCAGTTTTGCGATAGACGCTATTCCTGTGTCTACATAAAGAAATCTGTAATGACAGGTCTGTGATGCCTCTGCAAATCTGTTCCTTACGTAGATGCGTAGATGGTAATAGAGAAAGAACATGAACTAACCAGCCAAGTTCTGGAATATTAGTATGTACACATAAGTATTCATGAGCAAAGTGTTACGCAAGAAACGAACACTTACGTGTGATTCAGACCAGTACACGTTTATCCTTTTCGCAAATACGTGATTTAAATGATCCAGACTCATGATTTAATGCATAATGTATACCTTATTAATGAAGTGTTTTTGAATGAATGTAATATCACTTACAGTATTGAACCATATAATGTGTGACTGCCTCACCATAACGTAGCTATTATTTGAAGGAATCACAACATTAACTTAACGCCAAAGTATTTTGTCCTAGTTATCAGATCTGACGCTTTCACGTACATTGTTTTGTTGTACAAGTGTCATTCCTATTGAACACGTCCATGATGTTTCAGGACTGTAACGGATTGGATATGGTCACTTCAACAAAGCAACCAGTGTCATTAAAACTGGGTGTTGGCACTAACTCCGATGCATGCATCTGAACTGAAGATTTATGATCATACTTGGCTTATCAATAACAGTGAACATGGAATGTCTATAGTATTACGATTGAACCAAGTTTGATAAACACGAATGAGTGTGTGTCGACCCATCCATCGACCCATCCATTCGTGACCAGTAATTGAGCGTGCATTAAGACTGATCGAGGCTTCATACATAAGAGTGGGTTTGCGTTCATCCACCCAACCTCTTACTGAAATATCCATTCAGTACCAAAATAGTATAAAATAGCCTCGTTCGTTGTTGTATAACGATTTGTAGTAACAAACATAATCCACAATACTGTATGACAAAAAGAATTGTTTCAGTTTTCCAATAGTCAGTTCCGTTTATTTCGAACTAGTGTTTGTTCCTTCTAGGAACAAATTGACGTTAAACTATCAGTCTCATGTCCCACACAGCGACACTCTCGCAGTTCTGTACAGTTCTCTACAGCGTGACTGAGACGAATAATATAACCATCATCTTGATACGAAATAAAAACAAAAACATACATTAATGAGGTATGGTTTTACAAAGTAATGCATCACGTTGACCAGTAGGGAATGTACTAACAAGATCATTATTTCCCAAATGTCATTCTAGAGAGCAGTCATGGAAGGATCATGTAAGTATTATCCGGAAAACACGAATTCGAATGCCTGCAGTAGTGAAGTCAAACTACGAGTAGGCGCAACGGAGTGCAAATACCTCATGTTCTACCAACATCCATTTCTGTTATCTCTGCTTGTTCTGTTTGACTTGAAGGGATAGATAATGTGAAATGTGAAAACAGTCCAGGATCTGTTTAAAAGGTAACTTTCTATTTAACAGCGTGCCTCTTTAACGAAATAGAATTTTTTATCCATATTTTTAATGTATGTAATTACAGATTCTATAAACCCGTTGTATATGAATTATTAACTGAATTTGCTAGCGACCATTACAAGGATGAAGATGAAGGGACTGTAAAGTATTGTCCCCGTGACGGACTATGTAAACGCACTTCATTCTTCCCGTTTATTACAGCAGTATAAATGGAAATTTCAGATAAACGGACAACCTTGCGTACAGTCAATAACAGTTGATGGGATGGTTTCATTCCAGCTGGGAAATCATGCAGGAAGCAGAAGTCCCCACGCTCACAGTATGGTGGACTGAACTATGGCTGCTAGCGACCCCCATCTCATATTTATCTTGGTGGTTAATCGCCACTTGACTATCTTACATGGTCTAAAATAAATTTAGATTTAAGTAAAATGTGAGAACATAGTAGTTATGCTGTTCTTTGAAAACAGTATTTGATACTGTTTGAATATAATATATTAGTATTTTCTCTCGTCACAATGCTGCTTATGTGAGTCCATTTTAACTCATTCACTTCCTACTTATTCCGTTACCTTGTACATTAATAACTCGGGTGATAATGCATACAGGGGCTGGTCAAAATGTTCTAAGCCTACATAACTTCTAGACTGGTTACACCAACTAATCTCAGGAGTGTTGCTGAATAGTGTTCTTCAACAGCATTTCCAGTTACTTTACTCAAATAGATCAACTAGTTCGAAAGCAACAGGTCCTTGAAGCATATTGAAGTAGACATACACTCCTAAGATTAGTTGGTGTCTCCAGACTAGGAGTTGTGTTGGCTGAGAACCTTTTTTCCAGCCCTCATATTAAAATTAATCATTTATCATGCCTACAAACGCTTGTCAACGAAGGGCAGTAAACCAACTGGATACTAAACCTAAAATAGTTTAGTTATAGAAGACCATAAAAAATGTGATCGTCATCAATATGAAGACTGGGTCGAAGACAATGGAGTCTTAATCAAACTACATTTTGAGCATAATTTGATAGATCTGATTCATTCTAAAGAACGCTTCTCTGTGCTTATTCCTTTACCTGTTCCCCTGCATGCACACTGACGGGTTCGTTCGTTTGCTTAAAGATGACTACCGATTTTTAACACATTGTCTTATGTTTGTTTTTAGCACTGCGTACACACATGGTATTTTCGCATATGCAAATGTTGACTGTCTTTGCACTGAATTAGAGAATCTAATAATCTCGGTGGTCTGATTTTCAAATGGATTCGTTTAAAGGCACGTCAAGATAACTTTCGTGATTCAGGTGAGCCAAGTGCATTATGCGTCATTCTCCCCCGCCTCTCGTTTAGCGCCAAGGGGGGTATAGTATTAGGTTTTGGCAGTACGTGCGGACGCACGAATTGAAATATCTTAAGAGCCGTTAACTGGATTCTTTCCAAACTTGGTATCTAGGTCCATCACAGTATAGGAAAGGTCCCAGTCAGATTTGGTGACCTTGGACGTCATTGGTCAGCAAGATATATCAAGAGCCGCTCACTAAATTTCTTCATATTCAACACCAAGTTGGCCCAGGATCAAGACGATTTTAGTAACCTCCACATAATGTTCCAGATTTTGATGACATAATTTTCAAGGCCACAGCGAGACACTGAAGAATGTTAACCTGCATGTGTGATTTGGGACGAACAGACCCGCAACGCTTTCCTGATGATGGTAACGGTAATTGTGTTGGAGCTTTATCTCCGAAGGTATATAGATTGATGCACCACTGCTTCGCAGTGCACATAAGGCCGCATGGTGCTGTGTACACTGCACCACAAAGGCTATGTCAGAAGGTTGGAAGTCGACATTATGATCATGTTATTAACAGTCTATGTCCTGTACCCTGGCATCAGTCTTTAAGCGCAGTCTCTTGTTCCAAAGTAAGAATGCTTGTCCCTGACACGTTCGTCTGGTGTGACATCAAACCAGCGACATAAGGAAATGCAACATAGTTTCATGTCTGATATGAAACTGAAACTTACGCACAGATCGCTCTCTTCCGAGTGACAAATTTCCAAACAGGCCGTCAAAGAGGGAGCGGGGATTTCCACACTATATGGGTCGTCCATTAGATATGTCTTGTACAACGTCGATCGACTACCATACGCGTCACAATCTTTAAAAAGAAATCAGATTAGACTGGTCAACAATACAAACGACTTAATATATCAAACACAATAGGAAAAGAAACACAATTATCGTACTGAACAAGAGGGAATGAGTGAGTTTAATTTTATACCGCATTCAGCAAACTTTCAGCTATACGCGGCTGTCTGTAAATAATCGAGTCTGGACCAGTAAATCCAGAAACCAACAGTTTTAGCATCGATTGGCACAGATGGGAACCGATGACATGTGTCAACTGAGTCAGCGGGTCTGAGCACCCGATCCCGTTAGTCGCCTCTCACGACAAGCATAGTCGCCTTCTATGCAAACATGTGTTGCTGAAGGCCTATTCTACCCCGGGACTTCACGGGTCGTACTGAGCAAGAAAGATGGTTGGATGCCTGCATTGCATTATTCCATCTATATTCTCAGCATTATTCCACCTATATGACGGAGGTCTGTACATGTAAGTAAAGGACTCAGGACTAAACACTCTAGTGACCAAGAGCATGAACATTGATCTATAATAGGCACTCTGTGCATACACAAATTTAAAGTCTAAATTTATCAAACCTGTGTAGACACATAAGGATTTAAGCTCAGAGATTGGTGACATGTAGCCAACATACATGCACCTGCAACGTTCCGTGACGTCAGTAGCTTCGTCCTAGAGACGTGCAATACGTTGTAGCAGCTGCATTCCGGGAAAGGGAAACAACGTAAATGAATGCCACACACCTTTAAAAGCTCAACCTCTGCCCTTGTGATCCTTCAAAAAGTAAACGGCTATTGAAACGCATAGCATGCCAAGGCTGACGTCTGCACAATGTCACAAGGCCATTGGGGTGGCCCGTGGGGGAATGTCTCAACTACAAGTGGCTGCACATTTCCACTGTCACCGGAACACCATTTCTGCACTGGTGAGACGCTACCAGAACATGACTTCATCGATCGGCCACGTTCTGGATGTCCACGTGTAACAGCGCCAAGACAGGACAGATGGATAAGAGTCACCCATATTCGCCACAGGTTGATGACTGCAGGGGACCATCCCGGGACTTCGCCGTATTCACCCCAACAGTTCGACAACGTCAACGTCATCACGGGATCAGACCCCGACGTCCCGCCATACGACTTATCCTGACACAACGTCATCGACAAGCCCGCCGAATCCGCTGCCGAAATCATGTCCGCAGACCCTTGTTTGGGTGGAGAAATGTTGTTTTTACAAATGAGTCGATTTTTAACCTGTGGCCATTCCTTTTCTGCAACGCCATGACCCTGGGTTAACATTCCAACAGGGTTAACGTTGCTAAAGTGGTTAACCTGGCATCAGAAACGGTTTAATTATTTACATGCTGTGGGTATTTGATGTCGATAGTTAGGTAGCAGTTCACTGAACTGAGGGATTTTGTTTTCGGTAAACACAAAATCAGTGCACCGGACTAACAGCTACAGTAAAATCATAGCGATACAAGCATGCCCTCTTGCACAATTACATTGCACGAAGGTAATAAGATTACTTTAGATTGTCGGAACAATTTGTAACTGATAAAGAAGCACAGCATTATCACTTGACAAAATCCACTTTGTGATACCGAGATGTTATTGCATTTAGGTGGTAGCTTACGCTTGACACAGGTGTTGTCAGCAGGATTGAAACTGAATCCAATGTCACATTTGCAATCCTCCCGGGCGCACCGAAAGTTAATTGATTCACAGTCCTTGGTCATCTTGCAGCGTTTTCTAAGCATGCTCCCAGGTTTATCTGTGTTGATTAAAGATAACATTCAGTTTACAAAAAGGATTAGAAATGTTTTTAGATTGGTGGATTCTGCAGCATCAGGATGCCCGTTTACTAATCATGATTTGGCCAGACAAACCAGTGCAGTGACTAAAAGCATGTGTCCCCATCCATTCCAAGGGGATTTAATAACATGCAATCCATATCAACGCCGCATGGTTTGAATACACGATTGCAGTTGGGTCTTACAAGCGCCAAGTTATAATTTCGACATATAACCCCCCTGCCCCTTCACGGGCAATAGAAATTGGAAATGAACCAGTTAACAAGGTTTAAGTTACTGCGTGGATGGAGGATGCGTTGAATTAATAACTCACAATGGGTTAGGAATGTTCTTACCTTTACTAAAAAGTGAAGCATCAGATGGATTTGGCCCACCTGGACGGTATTGTTGTGAAGGCTCAACTGAAGTCATCATAATATTTGGAGGATCATTTCACAAAACGTTTGCATAACGACGCCAATATTTTCATTTCAAATTCCAGCCATTATATTATGTTTAAATTACAGATTTGCCACCTAAAATTCTAGGAATATGTACAACTGTACGAAAAGTTGTTTCTAAATGAGGTAATTTTGAAGTATGCAATTACAGACTCATTCATTGTCACAGGAACGTCAAATTGATCTTTTGTCCCTAGACTTCCAATTTGGATATATTCTACACTTGTTATATCCATACGTTCAAACTACCCTTTAATGCCAATGTGCATGTATATCTGTATAAACATCATCTTACATGTATTATGTTCTATATGTTATGATAAACGCAATAAACACAGTTTAGAACATCGGAGCCTCGCGTTACACTTTACCAAGGTAAATACTGACACATAATTAGAACACCAGTGCTACGCAAATGTTTCTGCACGTAACACACATTGTATGCAACCCTATCTCAATACATTTTAACAGCTGGCACAAAACTGCATCAGCTGTTATATACATAAAACTGAAAATTGGTAAACTGAAAATTGTAACGTCCGGCCCAAATGTACAACATTTTGGAAAGCGTAGCCTCAGGACGAACATAATGAATGATAGAGTAAGTGGGTTAATAGTCAACGTCACATCGACAGTATTCCAGCCATATAGTGACGACAACTATCTATATATTAAACCATACCAAATAAATTTATACCGTATGAACCTGTTGTCGATGGACAGTACAAAATACAAGAAAAACACTAATTTGGTTTAAAACTAGCATGTTTGAAAATGTATTACTACAGAAAAGAATACATAATAAAAACAAGCCTCTGATTGCAAGCATGTGAAGGTTGACGAACATCCTTTAGAATTTTTACATGATCACTCGATAACAATCTCTAATTTACCTACAAGGAAAGAAGTAAAAAGGAAAAATAGCAATCTGTAATTTAAATTCTAACCTTCCAAAATCAATTATGTTTCAACATTAATTACCACGGACACAGGCTACTCGGCCTCCATGATCTTCGAGACACCTGGTTTTCGAGCCGCACGTCTTCCGCAAGCAAGCACCTGCATAAATCTATGAAAAGAATTAGATTTTAACACACAATTCAATTTTGGGTTTTCGTCCCATGATCGAAATACAATAAAGAAACGCACAATGTCTTTTGCCTTTGAAAACATTATGTATCCCTTCTCCATCTGTTGTTCCGTGTCTTTTGAGAGCAGCTGACATGTCAGTGTCCTAGCTTCATATGCAAGTCTCTCACAGGAGCTTCTTTCCATACACCTAAGTTGGCATAGTTTGACACCTATTTTATGGTAACTTGTTTGTGCGTAGCAAACACATATAGTGAATAGTGGTACCAGGAGAAGTGACAACATCGTACCCGGTACCCGTGGCGTCCAGGCTGACAGATGCACAGAAATGTCTGAATACCTAGCTGTTGTTATTAGACATTCAGCATCCTCACTCCGGTTATAGACACACGTTTGCCAGTTGATTCTAGACACTGACATGTGGTTTCCAGTCACGAAGGAATGAGTCATTCTACGTGAATTATTAATAATGCAGACTCACAATCTCTGAAATGATGAGACAATTTAATTACGTTTGTTGATGAGACCTATCATCGTGACAAAATACTGAAATATGTATAAAAATACTCATTAATGAGAACCACTTACAGTTTTGAACATAACATGTTTTGTTTTGTTATTACATATTATGATATTACTCTGCACGTGATAATTATATTATATTGCAATTATAAAATTTAACCCCCGTGCGTTTCACGTATAGTTTTGTGATGTTGCGATGTTGTGATGAGCGATTGAGTTCCTCACCTTTTAATAAGTATCCATGGGTATAGTGTGACCAGAATTATTGAGAGCTTTAGGAATATGTTTAATTTGATTTCTTGTATAAACAACCTTGACTAGCTATCAAGTGCTTGGTTTCATTCAAGAGAGACAACACCGGTTATCCTTTTTCATTAGCTTGTGAAGAGTTACACCCCTTTGTTTGCTCGCTATCAGACGACATTTTCAGTGATTTCTCAACAGGACAACGACCCCATACATCGTTGAAAGCATTCACAGGCCTTGTTTCGAAACCAATATATAACATTATTAGATTGGCCGAGCTGTAGTCCTGACCTAAAATCAATAGAAAATATCTGAGGATTTATGAAGGTAGATGACAATAAGAAAAGGTCTGACAAATATTGCTGAAATGAAAGAAGAGGTGGTCCGATATTGGGGCAGCATTGACAAAGACTTTCTAACTGTGATCAGTAGTATGCCCCACCGCACTGAAGACTGCATTTTTGCCCATGGTGGCTTGACAAAATACTAACTGTTCACCTGTCTTTGAATCCGGAGAGTAGTATAGGGAATGATAGTTCTGGACCACTTTCAAGAAATGTCTCTACAAAGCCTTATTTACTAAATAAGGCTTTGGTTGGGTCATTAGCTCTTGCTACTATTACCCCTACTACAAAAAAGTTGGCGGTAATTACTGTGCCTTGGTAGGAGGTAACACTGTGCCGTACGGTACGATCAATAATTCTTCTCTTACAAACCCCCTACCCGGCCCATCCCTCAAGTAGTACAAGTTAGGTTCGTCGGCTTTCATATCCACTTTATCTATGTTGTAAGTTTTGACTGACCATATAGGATCGGTGGCTCGCTTACGGCTATCGCCCTCGTGTTCCCCCGGCTGGTATAGATACCTCACTAGGGCCCTATCTGGTATTTGTTTCTCCTTCCCACGCAATGGAGCGGCCGACTCTGCAACTATTGATTTTAGTTTGATAGCGTCTGCCGGTTTCTTACCGGTGAGACGGGTGACTTCATGGTTGATTGCCGACACCACCTTGGGTAACCTCGTGACCCATTCAGTCGATCGTTTTCCAGGGGTGGTCATCTCCCTAGCATACTGATAGCCGAACAAGCGCTCAGCCAAAGTCCTATTAAATCTCTCAACTATGGCTTGGCTGCGATGGGCTCCGGCCGTGCCACGCCTGACCTTTGTATCGTGTTTGGTTAGCAGTTGTGACACGGCACCCATGAACTCCCGTCCGGGGTCAACTTGCAGCTCTGTTGGCCACGTCAGTGGGCTGCGTTTGTATATGCGTTCAAATCCTCTGGCTACCTGGGCCGAATCTTTCGTGGTCAAGGGTTCGGCTTCCTTGTAACGACTGGCTACATCCACTACGGTTAAGGCATACTTGTACCTCTTGTCGTGGGGTAGGAACAGTAGGTCTGCCTGGTGAATGCTATTAGGTATGTTAATACCGAACCTCCTTCTAGGCACGTAGCGTGGTGCCGGTAAATAGATCTGCCACAGGGCTTGTTTTTCAAGCCACGCTTTGGCTTCCTCCGGGGGTACTCGCGCTAGTTTAGCTAGCTTATCTACTGCGCTAGCTCCTTTCCAGTACCCACGCGGGCTGTAGTAAATAGCCTCAAATTTTTTCATGTCCATACGCGTATGTGTTTATACCATCAATAGCTATCCAACGTTTCGTGTCCATAGGCGACAGGGACGTCTTGTTTATAGTCAGTCCGTATATCTTATGTCCATCACTTCTAAGTGTGTTCATTTTATGTCTAAAGGTACGGGTCTTGAACAGGGCTTCCTTGAATCTGGTGTGTTTGATGTGTTGTTTCACCACATACTTCTTAACCCCCTTAGCCTTCCGGATCTCACTATTGTCGGCTTTCAGTATGGAGTACATCTTAGGTCTCAAACCTATGTACTCGGCTATGGGCGTGCCAGCACACTCGTCCTTCATCTTACCTAGGACCTTTTTATTTACCGTACTGTGTAGGGTATGGGTCTTAGGGTAGTCGCTGGTGTCGTATAAATCGAGGTGTTTTTTCATGTCCTCGTACACGTCCTCGGTTCGAATCTCCATCAGCAGGGAATCCGTGTCAGTGTACAGCACTTCACACCTGTCGCCGTACTGTTTCTTGAGCTTGTTGTAGTAAAAGTCGTACATCAGGTGTTTGGATAAATCGAGGATGCTCATCCCCACGTAAACAGGCCGGTTGAATTTTATGTGACTTTTCTTCATGTGTAGGGCAACCAGGTTGTCTGTGAATATCTTACTACGGTTGAATGCCGGACTGGCTATCAATCTCCTGAGCTTGTCTTCCTCACTCGACCGAACCAGCTTCACGGTCACGCGTTTCCTCAGGTTCTCCATAGTCTTACCAAACACCGAGTTGTTCATGAGCTTGTAGAGATTTTTCTCAAAATCACTGGTGGCTTTTTTTCGTAGGTCTGTGTACATTCTGATGTAGGGCTCCATCCATGGACTCTGGTCGAACATGAGCACCCTGTGTATTTTGGTCAGCCTCATACCCAACGACAGGTACAGCTGTAGGTTGCGATAGTGAACGATGTACTTGGTCTTATTCATTAAGTTAGGCACGAGTTTTTCAACGTCTGTCACACGCCCACCTGACAAGTTATGTTGGTACTCAGACATCCAGTCTGGGTTAACCCTCATACGTTCGGGGGCCAGGGGGTAGCTGTTGTGTGATGTGTGTAATTCCTTGGGATACTCTAAGTCAACCTCGAGGATATAACCTTTGTTCGAATCTGGTGCAACCTCCATAACATCAACGTGGGGTACCCATTCGAATCCCCCTGTAGGTAGATACTGACTCATGGCCCAGCCGTACAGGTTGTTTGCGTCGAGGTAGAGAATGTGATTGGTTGGTTTGTTAGGATCGTAACCTTTCACGTATTGATTATTTGCTTTCGCGTATCGTTTGGATGCCATGGAAATCCCACCTCGCAAGCCTTTCTCAATGAATAGGTGCATGTCGTAATCTGTGAGCAATTCCAAATTAACTCCGGTCTTTTTAAGCAAGGCGTCCCACGACAGACCTGGGCTGGTGTAATACCATGCGGGGTCGAGTTTATACTGCTTTAAACAAGTCCGCCTGAACGTTTCAAACACGTCGGCTAACAGCAGTACATCTGTCCTCAAGTACAGGTCGTGATAATCACCCAGGTTCTTACAACCCAGTTTATTCCATACGTTAGTCGCGTGCGAGTAATCATCTCGTGAGACGGGCGCCTCATTCAGCTTGCTATAAAAGCAGTCAATAGGGGGTAGTCTGGTCTCGGTGAACTTGACCCAACTATCCATGTACTCATAGGGGTACACACCCTTCCTCATAAGCAGGGGTCTAGTCTCGGCGTCTGTGTATCGATCGGTGATAGGGAAGGTATTGTTGGCCTTGACCAGACTGTCGAGTGACGACAGGAGGAACTGAAACGAGTCAATGAACCTAAGTCCGTTTAAGCTGAAGGAGATGTATCTCTCCATGTTGTTGGGGATGCACGTTATATTACCATCGATTTTCGCGATGGCCTGCATGATCAAGTGTGAGTCGTACCCTCTCAAGTTGTGAAAGACAACGGGGATGTTTATTGTCTTAGGGTTGATTTTAAGCTTGAGGTTGCACGCGTTGTGAGCGGCACCTCTATACTTACCAGTTATGTGGCAGTGATCTCTCACCGAATCACCGTTAAGTGGTGAGTCGCACACGTGACAGTTAGTGCTACTAGCGTGAGCTAGCCTGTCGGCTCGGGTCATACGCATGGGAGCGATTCTATACAATGCATTCCTAATAATTTTTTCTTCCTCCTGCAAACACTTTAGAAACCTTTCAGCCGCGTCAGGGCCCCTATACACTACCGGAGCTTTCGTTTCCCCGTCACAACGGACGACAATGTATCCAAACGAACAGGCTTTATGCTCTTGTGTCTTGTGGGTGAAGCTACCACTGGGGGGTGTGGGGGAATCCCCACCCACAACTAAGGCTTCGAAGTCGGCGTATATAATATAAGGTACAGACATTTGGTTCTTGTGGTTACTGAATTTTAGGATATTTTCACCTTCCTTAGGCATGTCGACTCGTATGGCCGTCTGCCCCACACCTTGACAATCATCCCAGTGGGATTCTAATAAATCAGCTCGACTGAAACCGTGTAGGCATCGTACACAAAAGTGTTTTTCCCCAACGTGTTTCGACTGGTCGTGCAACAACCGGCTGAGATGTTTTATCCACGTGTAGTGATACTTTTCACCTCGCTGGATCATGAATATATTGATAACTTGGCAATCCTTCACCGTGCTGACCCTGTGTACTATTGTTGTGTTACCTTCATACCCAAAGACATTTATAGCCAGATTATTCTGTTTTTCTACTTTAGTGATCTGGGATATGGGGGTGGGTTCATCTATACCATCCCAGTTGAGCCCATCGTCTTGGGGATAGCTAGAAAGCCTATCTGAATGAGTGCCAGCTGGAAATAAGGCTGACCTGATAGCTAACCTCAGGCAATCGTTTCCTCTATTCTTAACGTTTACTATGGCATGTTTGTTCCTATAGTAAGGAGGCAAGGCTAGGTATGACCCGCCTCTGAGCGGCACGTAGTTAGCTATGTCTAGATAGACATTATCGATTTTATCTACAGCCCACCCGGACCCCAAGTGTGTATAGGGTTCTAGGTATTCTCGTATCTGCTGAAAACTTGTATCGATTGATGCGTCAATGGTCTCTGCATGTGTGACGACCTCTTGTTGACCTCGGAAGTAAGGCTGAACATACTCAGTGGTACTCCCAACCTGCTTATCGAGCGACATTTTCACTGTGATCTGAAACTTGATACTTCCTAGATTATTTAGTTCCTGGTTGACCTTATCAGCTATCAGAGGTTTGATATCTGTAATGTCTATGTTTCTATCAACGTGCATGCGCCAACCTCCCAAATAGTTGCCTACGGCGTGCTTAGTGCGCACGAACTGTAGGTCAATAGCTCTATTCTGTCGTAATAATTCTACAAGCTGTGGTTTTCTCATACGGGAATACCCGCCTAAACCCAAATCGTGTGCCTCGGCTTTCAGTTGTTTTACAGTGGGACGTGCTACGGGGGCATGTGATAACAATGCGGTTAACCCGGCTCTCCCCAGGTTTGAATAACCCGTGTGTCCAAGCTGTTTTGCTTGAGCTTTTAATTGTTTTACCGTAGGAGGGGCTTCTAAACCTAGTAATCTCAACAATGCTGACTTCCACATTCTAGAATACCCGATGACACCTCTCTGTTTTGCGACCCGCTTGAGCTCGCTTACAGTAGACATCGTGTTTACACCTAAGAGAACCAATGTCTAATTGGTTCACAGTAAGGGGAGGTAACCCTTAAGTGGCTATCTTGAGCAGTCGCCTACGTTCTTTTATGTAGCCTTTTTTATTCTCGTAGATGAGTTGATGTCTGACTACGTTCGCTCCGTGAGCTTTACATAGACAGTAGTGTCCTTTAACCCCGATACCACACACAGAACACGTGTAGTTAGGACTTCCCATATGGAAACAACAGAACCCCTGATTCCTGCATTTCCTACCACAGGCCTCGGTCTTCCCAATAAGTATGTATTCGCATCGGTATGGAGCGGGTCTCATGTTTACTTATATAGGTATTTTAATTTAATTGCTTCGCAACCAACGCAGTAGCTGCTATACCCAACACTATGAAGCCCAGTTCACGATTCATTTGTCCCTTGGATGGTGTGTAGTACTGAGCGAGTGTGGGTTTATTGAGCGGTTCCAATTGTTTACCAGTTAGTAGATAGTATTCTTTCATTGCTTCATCGACATCGTAGAATGTTTGAACGGCATGGTTTTCACGCTTGAGTTGTTCGTTAATAAAATCGATCCTCTGGAGGCGTTTTTTAGCGTACTCGGCCTGTGCTCTTTGTAATTTCTCAGTAGCGAGATCGTGCCGCTTCCTTTCTTCCTGTATTTCAGCCGCGTGATCATCTCGTAGTTTCGAGAAGAGGAAATTACTCCCGGAAAATGCCAGGGCATTCACTAACGCCCCACCGACCATCATAGCTATCGTGGCCATCCCTATATTTATTTCATTATATTATCAGGTATTATTCCTTGTTTTACTAGGATGTCTTTTGTGGCCATCGCCATACCAAGGTTCATTATGAGCATACCCATATCCTGCAGGTTGAAATCTAGCTTGATAGTTGGTTGTTTAAGCACCATTTTAGTCAACCGAGCGTACCCTACGGCTAGACTGGCGACCACTGTGGCGTGGTATGCGTCGTTGACGAACGTTTTCCCCTCAGACATTATGTATATGATATAAAATATTAAAATTATAACATGATATGCGGGTCTACCGTGGGGGTGGGGGGCTCACTGTTGGGTGGTGGCTCACTGTGGGAGGGTACCCCCACGTATAACCACGAGATAGCCAAGGCAGCAGTTACACCTACAGCCAACAACAGTCGGGGGTTGGTCACTTTATGTTGGTTACACCACCGTTTTTTACCGGCAGCTACTCTCTTAGGATTCTTCTGTCTGGTTACTGTTGGGGGTACCCCCACTGGTTCCTGTGAAGGGGTCTCCACCGTCACCTCGGGACTCACTGGTTCCTGTGTCACTTCCGTCACCTCGGACATCTATACTATTATTATTATTCTTTCTCTCAAATTGACAATGTTTTGCCGTGATAATCGCCGCCGTCACTGGAGCCAACAACATACCATATTTGTGGTACAGCCCGCAGCTGATAGAGCTCACGGCGTGTTCGATAAAAGGGTCTTTCTCGAGGTCCTCCCACAGGTAAAGTCGGCGCTCTGGTGGAATGGGAAAGAAGTATGACACAATACCGGTGTATATCTGGGTCATAGCCGATCCTATTGTCTTTGTCATTTCTGCTCCGAGCCGGGACTCGTATCTAGCGTACGGCTTATCGATTTCTTCGGCTGACATTTTGTTAATTTTATCCGGAGTGTAGTCTCCAAAGTAATGTTTGGCTTTGCCGCCAACAGCCAACGCCACCAGTTTCTCTCGCTTGTCATCAGTGGGGCCTGCGGGCGGCGTGGGGGAACCCTCCAACGACAATTGTTCGAGCAATTCCTCACACTCCATCTTATAATATAACAAGTAAGATTTAGTTTTAACTATATAATACCCGATACAGGCAAAACACAGAGAAATGAAGGTTAAGTTGCACACGACAAATACTTCAAATATCATAGCTTTGCTTAGCTTTTGCTTAGCTTTGCTTAGCTTTGCTTAGCTTTGCTTAGCATACTATATATGCTACTGGTTGGTCGGTTTTTAGAACGAGCTTAGCGTGTTTAGTTTCAGCGAGCTGTTTCTTCACCCGTTCCCGTTCTAATTTACTCATCACATCGTTCTCTCTCAAACACTCCTCAAACGAATCCCTGTCCTTGCAGTGAAATAAGGCCACCCATCGCGTCTGCTCCCTGAGGTCTTTCAACACCGAGTTGAACTTCTGCGTTAGCACCCAGACGCTGTGATTTGCATGCCGGCCGGAGAAGGCCAGGTACGATAGCATGTCTCTCTTTTTTGTTATCTCGCGATTAGCGCTGCAGTCGTCCAGTATAAACAGCGTCGGTTCCCCTTTAAATTTCTCGTGAAGAGCTTTCAACCAGTCCTGCAGGCGTGTTCCAGGGTCGATTTTGTGTACGTCCGGGTCCGTCATCACCCAAGGTCGCGCGTACGTTTTATTCATGCTCAGAGTAGGGCACATGATAACGATGTTATCGAACACATCCTTGTAGTAACCCTCCAACATATCCAACACGAAAACGGTCTTCCCACAGCCAGTCTGCCCGCACACTATGGCGCAGTGTGGGTCAGTGGGGAGGTGGGGGTACCCCCGGGGGGTGTGGGGGTCTCCCCCACTAGTAGATGGCTTGCACGAATCTCCCATTGTCTATATTAAGTTGTGCGTCCATAATAACGTACAGATATAATTTCAACTTACCAGCGGTTTGAGCCTTCTTAGTAATCTGGATGGTTATCCCTTCGCTGCCGTTATCTATACGGCGCCCGCTACCGTGCAGTTTATCATCATCCGTGGATCGCATGTCCAACCATAGGGCGTACTTGGTGGTCAGGTATTCACCGATCTGCACGGAGCCGAGGTCCAGGTCCTTTGTTATGTAATCCCCCACTGGTAGCTTTTTTATCTCATCCCACTGCTGGTGTGGTCTCATACCATGACTGAACAGCTGGTTGGGCACGCCCTCGATGGTCACTTCCACCTTTTCAATATCGGGGTTGAAAAACTTCTCGCTGTCCCTCCGGAATGGCTCGTAATCCTCCACGGGGACGACCAGGATACCTTTCATCGATCGCGCCGGCACGTTCAGGTTGATATTCCATACAGTGTCGCTCTTATCTCGCACGACTGATCTATGCCTCAGTACGCGATCGTACAGGATAGCCATCTTCCCAGAGTACTGGCTTCGAACCTGCCTGGCCAGCTCAGGGCTAGTGACCATGTCGAACTCCAGAGAGATGTTGTCTATGGCATAACTAGCCTCATCACCGTTCGGCGTACGCACTACTTTACTATAGTCGTTAAACGTGAGCTCGTATTCGAGCCTATCACCCAGCGCGGCCTGGTAAAACGGCGCGTGTCCCGTGAGCAACTCGAAGTCGAGCGGCACGCAGAATCGATTTCCGTATGCTAGAGCGATGGCCTTTTCACCGTCCGATAGCTTGTCTTGCTGGTCTGTCGTGAAGACGTATCCTATGCGCGCCCGGGTTGATTTGCTGATGCCCTGGTACACATCATTGACTCGTTCTCTCTCGCTTTTCCAGAGATCCTTGTAGCAGTGAAACACGTCGCTGTCGTCGATGCTCAGCACCTCGTTACCGCTGATCTTGACGGTCGTTTTCTTGATGATAGCTCGACCCACGTTCCGCACTAGCTCGCGTTTGTCGTTGTCGGAGGTCAACGTGATATTGAACGCCAGTCGAACAGTGCCTGGTACAATGAGGTCATTCTCACCAAGGTTTGGAAATCTAACCAGCAGAGTTTGATTCTGGTCTATCTTGCTGGGATTGTTGGTGATGGTCACCGACTGGCGCACGGCTCTGGCTCCTAATGGCTCTCTCAATCTTCTGAAAGGATCTAATTTTCTGCCGTACATTGTTATATAAAAGAAATATATTTTTAATACTAATGGATGAAGACATAGATATGACGGAGATGCCGGGCGCTAGTGCCCAGGCATTCGATGAGCAGGAGACCTCATTTACTAGTTCACCATTGAACCAAGAACTCTTGGAAACAACGGTAAATGATTATTACGAAAGTTTAAGAAGAGATAAAAACTACGTTGAACCACAGGGTCGATACCATAAGAATTTTTTTATTGATACAAAGGGTGTTCTACGCCTTAAGTCTGACCCAGGGGTTGACCTCTTTAACAAGAGCAATAAAAAACCACTGGCCTTGTCAACTCTAGCCAGCCGCCATGGTGTCGAATTTATCCGTGAACATCTAAACATGCATGATTACGGTGGTGCAATACCTAAGGCCGTTAAAGAAGATCTGCAAGCTACCAGATCCCACCTCACCATTAGAGATGAAATGACACCACAGCGTGCTACAGAAGCCTCGGACAGCATAGAAAAACTGTTGAGCACCTACTGGGACAAACCGTTACCGGGGTTTGACTTTCCGGTAAGGGAACTGCACGGCTTAGACGAAGCCGTGAAACGCGTGCGTGGAGAACTCGTGAACAACATGGGGAAACTGAACGAAATCGACGAGCACATCGCTAAGGAAAAAACCAAACTCAACGAAACTGAAAACGATGATATGAAGCGTCGTATCAATGAACGACTACGTGATTTAGAAGACGAGAGACGTACACGATTGGAAGCCGCTTCCTCGAATCGTGAACAGCTTCGATCCCAGATCAGTCGTATTCGGGAAACAATCGATAGAATACTGAATGAGGATACAACTTTAGCCAACAGGATTCGGATATTGTTCCGGGAGCAAGGGATCACCATCGCCAGCATTCTAACTGCATTGGGTTTCATCATATCAACCCTGGTGGTGTCACTGACAGGGGGAACCCCCACACCTGCCGGCGGGGGAACTCCCACAGGCGGTGGTGTTAAAGACTGGATAAAAAAACTCGGGGAAGGCCTAGCTAAACTGGCTGGTAAAGCCGCCGAAGCCCTTCCCGGCATCCTGGGTAGCATCGTCTCGTGGTTGTTGAGCGCTCTGTCTAAAACTGCCATGTGGCTCAGTCAAAACCTGTGGGCAGCCATCGTCGCCGTGGCGGGTCTGGTGTACGTAGCGGCTAAGAAATCTTTAACCAAATAAGTCCCAAAGTTACCCCACCAACCACCAGGGCCGTTTTATTATCGATGTGGTTGGTGGCCTGAATATGGGGGTGTGTGGGGGGTACCTCCACATTAACTTTAGACTCCGGGGGTGGCGCCACTATACCCGTTTCACGTGGTGGGATGTGTGGGATATAGGGGGTGTTAATATCGGGGTTGATACCCAACTTTTGATCCGCCGTGGCTATGACTATTTTGTTGTTATAACCCACCACTTTTTTTACTCTCAGTTGCATATCACTCGGCGCCATGTACAGCCCCACGGCGAACACGTAATTGACTTTCGATCTGGCGTATTCTAACACGTTTTGGTAGCGTTCGATAGCCCGCGGGAGATCAACTGGAGAATTAATAGCATCCTCAACGTTGGAAACGAATTGTGTCTGAGCGTCGTAAGCAGTTCCCTTACCGAGGATGTTGGAACGCGTCATAGACTGCGCACCCAACAGCGCCCACACGTACGTTCTAATCGAGTCGTTCAACCTGACTACCCCGGCACGAGTGAATCCTTTCGACGTGTCCAGCATGAACATTTTCCACCCGTCTGCGGTTGACTGCTCCACTTTCTGGACTGTGAAAGCAACACCACCTTTAAAGTTCATACGATCATCCCTCGATTCATTACTCGGCAAAGCAAAGTCCTGGCGTAGTATATCTCGTTTCAGTAAATCATCACTGACTTCTTTCACTGATCGCGCGCCATCATAAGGAATACCCAACCCGTGGTTCGGCCCCGGCAAACGCCAATCCGTCTTCGGGTTTATTTCGAATTCATTGCAAATACGTTCGTAGACCCGTCTATCGTACGGGTTGTTTGTTGCGTCCCACGCTTTGTCCTGTGGGAGGGGGGCGCTGATCTCTTTAAGGATACGTCTGACCTGGTAGTACACGTGGAACTTGAACACAGACTGACTCAGCGGTCCACGCTTAGTGTCGGCCAATGCCACACCACACCCCGTTGTAGCGCACCACACGGCAAAGTTGAATTGATTCTGCCAGAACTGCATAGGGTTGTTGAACCAAGCGTGGACTGCCTTGATGTTAGTCACCGAAAGCTTATACTTATCGAACACATCTAAAAGCTGCGCATTGAAATACAACTCAGGAGCAACCACGATCTTCATGGGGGAGAAATCTACGTCCAGTTTAGGGTAAAACACACCAGGGGAATACATTTTAAAACTATTATATAATAAATATATATGTAATATGTACATAACACTTCCAGGAATAACGAGCGGTGAGGCCGTTCAGCTGACGCACGCGATCGATAACACGTCAGGTCAACTCGAAGTCGCACTCTGCGATATCACCTACCTACCGCAATGGACTAACATCAATATCAGCAACAATAAGCTGTTCGTCAGTGGGGCTCGCAGCCAGATAACTGACGGCTACTACAGCGTGTGCTCTCTAAACGACGAGGTCTTCAAACCCCTGGGAGCCGAACTCAAGATGAACGACTCAAACGGCACAGTGGTGTTAATCAACAACGGAAGAACCTCCTTGAGACTCGGCCGACCATTAGCGAGGATACTCGGTATGTCTCCTGACGAGATAAAACCAACAACAACCGTCACAGGCACGAAGTTACCCGACCTAGTACCGTACCGAGAGCTGTACATTCATCTCGGTCAGGTGAGCACAACGTATAACATTCAAGGAGGTCACCCTTCCACTATACTGAGAGCAGTGCCGGTGAAAACTGAGAAATTCAACGACGGTAGAACCGAGTCGTTTTCACCACGGCAGTATAAGAGATTAATCCAGGGCAACATACCTGAGTTGACAATATCGGTGTTAGATATAAATAATAATCCTGTAAATATAGGATACCTCAGCTTAACGCTTCATGTAAAATGACCAGCGCACAAGGGCCCGGAGTGAAAAAATGCGTCAATATCGGGATCTCCGACCTTGGAGACACGCGCGGTTTCGACGCTCCCGGAGTAGATGGTAAATCGTATGCCTTGCAACTGAAAAACAACATTTACAAACGCGTTGAAATCCCCTCCGGTGGAACCCTAAGTGATATAGTAGATACCACAAGAGCAACAGTCAACACTAAGTACACCCTTGTCAACACCGGTGATAATAATTGGGTAATATACCCATCGTTCGGAGGTAAACTGTTCGACTTAGACGATGTTGAGAGCACTACCGTCGCCCGAAACAAGCCATATATGCTCGTCTTCACCGAAGATGACAAGTGGGTGTTGTTACCCGATAACAACTGGTTTATCAATATTAGACTCGTCTCCCCCTACGTGTTCACTGATAACAAAGACAACCACCTAAACAAAGTCGTGAACAATGGAACCCTGCTCGTGGCTTACGTCCCAACTCAGAGACGTAGCATAGTCGTCAGCCCAGTCAACACTATAGCAGCCCACATGCTATCGAGTAAACCGGCCATGCAAAACGTGAAATTGCAGTTGGTGTCTGAATTCGAAGGCGTGGTCAAGATACTAGAGAGTCTACCGGCAAACTCAACATTGATCATCAAAGTCTACCTAGGGGAACCATCGGTGAATGAGGTCGAGATCGTGAAGGGGATCAAACTCGGGTGGGTGAAACGACACCAGTATCAAGTTTGCAACGTTTACGTGCGGGTGGGTGTCGACTCCAAGACCAGTCTGCAGGGGGTCAACGTGATCGTGGAAAACAAGATATCACTAATCAATATCTTCCTGTCTGACAACATACACTTCATGGGTATGAAGTTAACCCCTGAATTATTATCAGAAAACCAGTTGGAAATTATATCGTAATAGTATAATAATGACCAGTCATCATCCCAACACTACGCTTAACGACCTAGGAGATACGGAGGGATTCGATCAGCCTGGTGAGGAAGATGAATTATACATCCTGCACTTCAAAGACAACGTGTACAGACGGGTGTCGTTATCAGTTTTAAAAGAACCCAAATGGCTGATCAACTTAACAATCGCCTCACCTTATATCACAACAAAAGAGGGGTGGAAGTTTATCTCTAAGATTAGGAATAACGGTATCTGGCCCGGGGATTTCATTACGGGGAATGAAGCAACAGCCTCGGTATATTTTTATGAAGGAAAAATTGGATTAATTTCTGGAATAGAAAGTAAATTAACATTTAGCAGTATGTATTTACACGAAAGGCAGCTTGAGATATTCTCCCCCTACACAATCATCATAGAAGTCATGTTTACGTATTTTGACCAGGAAAACTCCTCGAAAGGACGTCAATTTTTACCCGGGGTGGTATTACACTGGTTTACCGAACACTTAGATCAATATTGCCGTATTGTTATACAACGGGATACCCCCACGGGTTCTATAAAACGTTTAATAAGCCTCCCTGGGGTTTTTATTACTACAGAAAAGTCTATTAGCCTCTCACCTATTATCATTAGTTATGATCTATTCCTTATAGGCTTCAAATACATTGATAGACTATTAACTGAAACCCAATTAAAATATTTTTCAAAATATATATTATAGGATGGGCCTGTACCCAGTCGTAGAGGAAGTAGCGAAGACGTTGGAAACCGTAGATGGGTTCCGCTTGAGGCAGTTATGTGATGTGAAACGTCAACTAGAACAAGACCGTGACACTCGGAAAGCACTATGTAAAAAGTACAATAGAGCTTTCAATATCGTGGACGGGGCTGACACTACCCTTATGGCAACCAGCATGGGACTAGGGGCGGCAGGCGTTGGGTTGTTGGCTACCATCGTGGCTGCACCTATAGTGCTAGGTATTGAAATAACGGCTGGGGTGACAGGGTTGGTAGGGTTGGCGCTTAAGTTAGTATCACGCAGACTTAATCGTAAGGCATTGAAACACGACGAGATCAGGGTTCTGGCCGAAGCAAAGCTGAACACAGTGAGTGAGCGAATTTCCACGGCACTCTCTGACAGTAAGATCTCAGAAGAGGAGTTTCGTTCAATCCTATCTGAACTCAAAAAATATAACGGAATGAAACAAGATATTCGGTCCAAGTCTCGTAAGTCTGCTATCAGCGAGGACGAGAAAAAAAAGTACATAGAACAGGGGATACAAAAAGCCCAGCAAGCCTTTATTATAAACACCAAAGAGATCGTAGGCGGTTCACGTTAAACTGTTTCATCGATATAAACATAACATAGGGGAACACGAGGGCGATAGCCGTAAGCGAGCCACCGATCCTATATGGTCAGTCAAAACTTACAACATAGATAAAGTGGATATGAAAGCCGACGAACCTAACTTGTACTACTTGAGGGATGGGCCGGGTAGGGGGTTTGTAAGAGAAGAATTATTGATCGTACCGTACGGCACAGTGTTACCTCCTACCAAGGCACAGTAATTACCGCCAACTTTTTTGTAGTAGGGGTAATAGTAGCAAGAGCTAATGACCCAACCAAAGCCTTATTTAGTAAATAAGGCTTTGTAGAGACATTTCTTGAAAGTGGTCCAGAACTATCATTCCCTATACTACTCGGAGTTATGTTGAGCTAATATTCAGATTTAATAAACTGTAATGAGTGAAAAGTAAATTTACAATCTCTATATTTTCAATAATTTCAGACCCGTGAAGGACCCGAGGTAGAATAGGCCTTCACCAACTCATGCGTGCCATAAAAGGCGACTATGCTTGTCGTAAGAGGCGACTAACGGGATCGGGTGTTCAGGCTCGCTGACTTGGTTGACACTTTTCATCGTATCGACACATGTCATCGGTTCCCAATTGCGCAGATCGATGCTCATGTTGTTGGTCATTGGATTGTCTTTTCCAGACTCGATTATTTACAGACCGCCGCCATAAAGCTGGAATATTGCTGACTGCGGCGTAAAACTAAACTCACTCACTCAGTCAGTCAGTTATTTCTGGTCACACTATATATCTATTATTCCAAATACAGCATTGTCATATAATGACCTCCTCAAAACTGGATTGACAACCCAAGTAATTGCAACCGATGTAGGCTCTTATTTCATGCATTTGTGAATACTTGGGTGCCCCAAGATATGATGATAGCTTACAAATCAGAATATGGAATTAGAAGTGCTGTCACAGATCGGCCATCGTGTTTCCAGTGATCCCAACATGTCTGAGCAGGCAACAGAGGACGTCGTCGCACTGGCATTGACATTTGATTGAACTCTTGTTTATATTGTAATTAATTAGTGTCTGGTTTTCTAGTTGTTGACAATGTTAGGTTGATTCATATTATGTTTTGGTGGTTTGGGTGTTCGGGGGTGGGTGTGTGTGGGGGTGGGCGGGGGTTCTGGAGGGCCTAACCAACTGAGAAGGAAGGAGACGAGAAGGAGATATTTTCCAGCTGAATGCCAGTGGCAGAAAAGAATGGTGTAATGCTGAGCCCATGAAGCGGAACAAGAAGAGATTTCTCGTTGTAGTTATCCTGACAAAAAGGATGAAAAGACAGTTAAAAGCTTGATCTGACTCATTGCAATATATGCTTAGGTTAACAACCCCAAATTCTTGTTAGTTGTAAACACCAGCGATGCTTGCATGACGTCAGCTATGTCGGGTAAGAACTGGAACATTGCACAAACACACCAATTTAAGCTGTAGAAAACGGACGGACGTACATACTGTGGGTTACTCTGCACGTGATTTAATGAAATACGGATCCCATTGTAATTTAGTGTTTAAAATGATTTTGAAAACAATTACACACGTCCAAACTGCTTACTGTCGGATAAAAACCTCCACATGACAAGGTTGTAATACAATGGGGCGTAACAGGGGAATGCAAGATATAAAACCATTTGAAAGTTAGGAGCCGGGATGAGCTTACGATGGGTTGTTAGTCAATTTCAGGACCACCACAATACTATCTCACGTCTCCAACCACGCAAACCACGTGAAAAGTCGTTATTTTTGGTTTAGGAATGTGAATTTCACTTACCCACCCCCACTATGCATTGAACCGGGTTTCTATTTTGTAATGATGTCGCAACTGTTTGTTTCAGTTTTGTAATCGGAAATGCTCAAACTAAAGTCTAAAACGATGCCATAATTCTTATCCTCCTTGCTGTCTGTTGAGTGGACTGTTCCACTTGGTGTTGTTACACTAATGTTACTGGGTATAAGTTTGTTATATACTGCAACGATGATTTTATACGGCGTTGGTTAAGGGATGGCTCATTTGCCTCATCATAGAGGCTGTCAACAGTGGAAGTTCTAAAAGACCCAAGACAAAGTCTTAGGCTATGGTGATGGACTGCATCTAATAGTTACAGGTTCCGCCATAAACGATGGAGCCGTAATATAATTTCGAATACATGAATGATCTGTATGTGTCACCTGACCATGTCCTGTGGGGAACATGAATTACACGTGCATTCCAGTATCATTACCCTTGGATCATGAAAATAATAATTTTAAACCTGACAACATACATGTGTATTACTGCTTTGTGCACATTTGAAATATATTGGATCTGTTTTCTGCACACATTGAACTTACATATGTTCATCAAAAGAGGTCGGGGATCTTCAATTTTCATATTTACGATTAAAAATACTTTGGAGATTAATGGGAGTCCATCAATGTTGATAGAATATTATTGAAGGTTTTGAGAGTGTATCAACATGTCCATTTCCTTACAACCATAGTTTATTTGGAATGTAGTCTCTTTTGAAAGATGATTGGTGTATGGCATGTAAGTTGGATGCATACGGTTTTGATTTAAAAACAAACGACTAGAGACAAACACATGTGTGATGCAAGATGAGTGTCAACATTAATGTTGTAAGTGATTTTTCGACCTTCTTGAAAACACGTCAAAAACAAGAATGGGACCCCATGCACGTGTATGTGGCTACTACGCTGTCCACGGGCATATCAAGCGCTGTGTTTAGGGGTGGTAATAGAGGGAAATGGTGATAAGATGTCTGTGATTGAAACGGTGGTTTACGTTTACACTTCCTATCCAAATTGAAAGTTCATTATCCCCTACTATTATTTAAGAATATATACTCACGTCCCAAAAAAACGTGATACCCGCTATAATATTGATCGTGTGCGCATTATTGGTACAGTGCCACTGAAACCTTATGTATCATGAACCGGCATCTATTGACCGAAAACTTACAAACTCTTATGGCGTAATAACCTTTAATGGTGATGTGACGTAATCTTTAAAGAGAGGGTGAAAATCGAAATTTACAAGGTAAAATGTACACAGACTTCAATCACACAAAAGCTCTCAGTGAATGTCAGTAACGGGTATGTCCTCCTTGTGTCTGGATGCATGGAAACACACGCCTGCGCATTGATGACGTCAGCCGACTGATGACATTGTTAGGGATTCTCTGCCACTTCTCTCTGAGCGCTTGAATCAGCTGTTGACGGGTTTGTGGAGGTGCTTGACGCTGTCTGATACGACGATCCAGGTGGTCCCACAGGTGCTCGATCGGAGACATGTCAGGAGAACGTGCAGGCCAAGGCAGAACGGTGACGTTATTGCGATTTAGGAAGTCCTAAACAACTCGAGCAACATGGAACCTGACAATGTCATGTTGAAGTAGAGTGCCTCGCTGCTGTTGACGGAGGAAAGGAAGAACTACTGGCCTCAAGACCTGGTCAATATAGCGTTGTTCGGTCAGGTTCTGATCAAAGACAACGTGTCTAGTGCTCTGATCTCCCATTATGCCTCCCCAGATCATAACACTTTCTTCACCGAAAGCTTCAGTCTCCTGAATGCAGTAAGGAGCCATTCTTTCACCCGCTCTGCAGTACACCCGTCTCCTGCCATCTTTCTGGAACAGTTTGAACCTGCTCTCGTCCGAGATGAGTACCCTCCGCCAGTCACGAATCTGCCAACGTCGTCCTTGGCGTGCCCAACGTTGTCTCTGCTGCCAGGGTGCAAGGGTTAGCAACGTTCCTCTGTAGGGTCTGTAGTTTCTGATGCCAAAGGAACGAAAACGTCTAGCCACGGTCTGTCGACAGAGGCAGCGACCTAACGCTGTTGCCGCCGTTGACGTTGCCGTCAGGAAGCGGCTACGTAGATAAAGAATACGGATGTACCGGTTTTCCTGTGCGGTTGTGATTCGTGGTCACCCTGATCTGGGACGGTCCCTTGTTTGGCCAGTCTGTTGGTACCGCTGGATCAGGTTGGATACTGCTGTGGTCGAGCAGCCGAAGGTTCTTGCAACATGGCCTTGAGAAGCCCCCATTTGGATCTTACCGATAGCTCTTTCACGTTGCTCCGCTGTAAGTCTTGGCATTCTTTCGGTGGTTTTCTGGTTACTGCGATGACAGTGAGGTGTGCACTCTCTCTTTGTACTCAAAATTGCACGTGGGTTTCGTGCCCAAGCAAGAAAACCAGTTTTTTTGGAAAACTTCGCTTGTAAAGCATGATTTTGAAATGTTGCGTTTCTGCACTATGTTTTCAGTGTCTGTGCGGAAAGGAAATGTTATAACTTCGTATTTTGCTTTATTCAAAATTAAAATTTTAATTTAAATCAACAATGTTAGGGGTCAGGTTTCTTTTGGACGTGAGTGTATATTCCATAAATGATGATGATTCTTAGTTAGACTTTGGTAAAATAATAAGCATTAGTTAACTGTTATTGTTTGAAGTCGGTATGATAGGGATAGGACGCCTCACGGCAATTACGGTCGTGGCATTTTGTATATGATGTAATATTAACTATAACATCTCTTCTCGTACAATTAACGATACTATTGATATTTGAAAACAATTAAGATGACAATTAAGATGACAAGACTCTTTTACCTAATATAAATACCCACATACCCACGCATACATGCACCCATGACGGACGCTACTTCAGTTACTACTTCCATTGGACACTCATTCATTTACCAGCTGATTTAACTGTAAATCCTCAATGCGAAAGAATGCTTGACCATTCCAGAAAATAGATACGTTTCAGTGTGAACGGCAAAATGGCTGAAAAACAAATGAATGGATCGCTGAAAATAAATAATGACATCATGTTAAAGCTAAAGCATGTCCTGTCTTAACGGTAGCACGCGCTATTTACATATACTGAGTCAAACAAGAAACTTCACAAAATGTAACTTCAAAAAATAATGAAAAATAATTCTCTGATGACACATTTTTGTATCAGAAATGGGATAGGGATACCTATGTTCGACTCTAGAAAAAACGTTACCAAAATCCACTCAAACCCATCCATTCCTCGAGCAAATCGGGTTTTGCGCGTGCAGTCGATTGACCTCAATGCATTGGCCTTAGGAATTGACAAAAAAGGCAGTTTTAAAACAACAGTTCTAACGTTACTTTAAATGCCACGACTGTCAAATGTGCAACGTGAACGTGCTGTTGGCATGTCCATATCGTGGGCCAATGTTGACAATGTCACCTCCGATGGAACCAGAGAGACAGGAATCGAGTCATCTTTAGCGATGAATCCGGGTTTACCCTCATATTCACGGACGGCAGGCACAGAGTCTGGAAACGACGTCGTGAACGGTATGCCCAATGTTGTGTACAGGAGTGAGTGAGTGAGTATTTAACGTCACGTCGGCAATATTGCAGCCATATCGTGACGAGAGCATTCTTTAAAAAGGAATCTATGTATATGATAAAAACCTGTCGATGAAGGACAGTAAAACATCTAGAATATCACAATAAGAAATAAAACTAGCGTGAAAAGTTAAAACTAATATCCCTATTCACGCAATACAATATGAAAACAGGCTATATAGGTCACCAACAACTGAAGGTAGATCACCATACTAGGGGCCATGGGGACTTACAGTACTTCTGGTACCTGCATGGTCCCTAGCTGGATTTACACCATCCCTTCAGCTGCTGGTGATTGTATGCAAGATTAGCCACAAATTAATATGACAGAAATACTACGGCTAAACAAAAAGAAGACTAAATTTGACTTCAAATGGTTTGGGACTTACGTACTCTCTCAGGAGGACAATAATTTTTTAGTGCTTTAACCCCCCTCGAGGATACAGAAACTAACACTCTAAGTTACAAATTCAAACTTCCAAGAATAAAATATTTATCTATTTACAATTCATTTAGCAAATCTATTTTTTAAATGCAATAATTAAATGAGAGCTGACATTATTAAAAAGATCCTTCAAAGTTTGTGAATTAAAATATTTATCCCTTGTGATGGAATATTCAACACAGTCAAGCAGGACATGCTTGACTGTGATTCTTTCATCACAAGGGATACAAAACTTAGGATATTCACCTTTTAATAGATAATCGTGAGTATACCTCGTATGGCCAATACAACATCGTCGCATAATGACCTCTTCAAATCTGGACTGACAACCCAAGTAAGTATAACCGATATAGGGTTTTATTGCATGTAATTTATTTATACCCACCTGGGTGTGCCACTTCCTCTGCATCAGATGACAGATATAAGATCTTATTGTAGGTATATAATCTGAGTATGGAATAAGCAGCGGTGTCACAGATTTGTTGAGTGCTGCTTTGACAGCAAGATCAGCCACGTGGCTGGATAACCAACAAAAAGACGATGTCGAACTGGCCAATAGCAAGATCATTATAGAGTTAAATATTTTCAATTAAAAGTGGACGTTTACAAGACGAATTTTTAATAGCCTGAAGGCAAGAGAGTCTGAATAGATTATATACTGTTTACGTTTAGGGTGTCTTTGAATATACTTAAGTTAATATGGCGTTTGCTTCTGCAGTAAAAATAGAACTGCTAGCTGGTAATCGAGAAGATATTGTTCTGGATCCAGTGACAGTGGCACAAGCCACATAAAGGATTTAATATGTGGTAATAAAGTTAAATGAGAATCGAAAGTTAAAACCCAAGAAGTATTCAAGTAAGAAACACACATGACGGGCTGACATATCTGTCACAGTACTGGGGCATTTCCACTCACTCTAGCTTCCTGTTGTTGCAATAAAAGACTTATTCTTCCTTTCGACTTGCCTGGAATCGAAAATTCAAACTTTGACTCGAACAGCTTCGATATTAGAGAACAGTCACAATATATGAAATGTAACATTTGTCCCTTACATAGAAAACGGCCGCAAGCGGTGTGGTCTGTCATGTGGTTTCAAACACAAGTTGCGACTGTTTTTGTCTTGGACTCCATGGGGTTGGCATGAAAAACTGTTCGGCCAGTACTTGGCGCGAGAGTCGATTTCATGCAACGTTACATATATTCATTAGAACTTAATTTATTATTGTAATCTAAATACGTATATTTTTAAAAAAAATATATCATATAGTAGCTTCCATGAGGGCTGATAGTGAGAGTTATTGGGGAAAATGGGTGAGTGGGTTTAGTTTTACGCCACAACCAGCAATATGCCAGCTAGATGGCGTCGGTCTGTAAATAATCGAGTCGAGTCAGTTCAGTGATCAACAACATGAGCATCCATCTACGCAACTGGGAACCGATGACATATGTCAACCAAGTCAGCGAGCCTGACCACCCCGTCCCGTTAGTCGCCTCTTAAGATAAGCATAGTCGCTTTTTATGGCAAACATGGGTTGCTGAAATTCTATTCTACCCCGGAACCTTCACGGGTTTATTGGGAAAAATGCGTTGTTTAGTTTTAGAGGAATAGTGCCTTTCATCATGAGACAATAATACTAAAGGTTGTTTGAGTATGCATCATGCCTTGAAAACAAAGGTAATGAGGTTGTAACATATTTGATACTTTCTTCTTTACTCTTTGATATTGATCGAATGTTGATTTTTTCACTGATAATAAACATGGATTATTCAAGGAAACTTGTATATAATGAGCCATTGTGATACAATTATTGCCATTTAGGGATTCGTTCACCTTTGAAAGGATTCAAAGTCGGTGATATGCACTGAGTCATTTTCTTGGTCACTTCTGACATTTTACACAAACTGTAGATAAATTAGGTATAAATGTAATAACGTCAGCTGGTTGCCCTTTGCCCTTTTGCCCTGCACATCAGTCAACAATGCCTGCTTCTCGTGATCCAGATAAAAAACCAATGTGTTGTTAATGTTTCCGGTGACACCTATGTCAGGGCATTTTACATTTATCATCGATTAAACCCATGCTGTTGGAATATGAAATGTCATATTCCATTTATGTTTTAGATTTACACTCAATACTGGCACTTACTATGAATAACAGTGGATGGCAGCAAGTAGTAGCATGGAGCTGTAGGATATGACTGAATAAAACTCGTCTATTTGAAAGGTAGATAGGAATATAATTTTCTGTTTGAGAATACCGACAGAAATGCGTCAACGTTTTATGACATTTACCTCTGCACAAATCAGACATGGGAGTGGTTAAAACGTTCGATCTTCACGCTGATCTCCTTGTATCTTCCATCTCGGGGTGTATATACAGCTGGGGTCCATGCAGGTAGCAAAAGGCGATAACTAGCCCATTTTTAATTTGTATTGTCGAACAATTGTTTTCTAGTTTTAAAGATATTTTCGAGCTAGTTTTATACCAATATTTGATAATCTGTTAGTTTTACTGTCCGTCGTTGACAGGAATTTATATGTAATATATATCTCTCCATAGTTAGAAGTAGTTTTAGTCATAAATGGTTGAAATATTGCCGATTTGACTAACTCACCCACTCACTCTTCCATTCTAGACTATAGCTAAACGCCATCTGTAGAAATCCTACATAATTACGTTTGGAGAAAAACATGTACGGGTATTTGAGAATGTATCAATTATATCGTATTTGTCACATATTTCACACATATATATCAAGGTGGTTTTCAAAGCTATATAACACTTTAAACACTCTCTCTCTCTCTCTCTCACGCACACACATGTACACACACACACACACACATGCATACACAATTTCAGCAGGTCGGTGATAAGAGTTTCAAAACTATTTGGCTCTTGACCTTGTTTAGTATCTGTTTCAAGACTCGTGTTTTTTCCTGGAGTTGAAGTTTAATTGTTTTACTTTCAGTTTTCCTGGTTATTTGCTTACTTAACAACGTTCGGTGCGTATATGATCCTCTGTGCAACATAGAATGTCATTGTCTTCATAAGCCTAAACACATAACAAACTATTAAAAAAATTGTACAATGCCTAAGAAAATTAAATTGTTTTCAACGGTTTTCCTTTATCCAGTTTGAAATTTGAACTCTCTTTGACACATGTACTTTTCCATTGTCATTAATAACATTCGGAACTTGATTGACAATCAGTTTCTTTCAAAAAGAATATTTTTTTCACATGAAAACTTATGTAATTAAACAGATCCTTCATAGTTTGTAAATTGAAATGGTTATCACTTGTCATGGAAAAATCAATACAGTCAAGCAGGGCATGCTTGACCAGGATTCATCACGTAAGATACAAAATGGAGGATCCTCACCTGGTAACAGGTAATTCGTGAGTATATCATGAAAGGCAAAACGCCTTCGTCTTAAAAGTGATCTCTTCGAATCTGACAAGTTAAGTAGGTGTAACCACTATTTGGTTTTATTGCATGTAATTTATTTATACCCATATGTACTTGGGTGCCCCACGTCTTCGGGATTAGTACGTTTTCATCACAGCTTTGTAATCTGTAAATAGGGATATAGCAGCGGGTTCAGTCATTGTGTTACCATATATTCCAACAGGGCTTGGTAGCCAACAGAAGCCGCCCGACGTTGTATTGGCCATTAGTCAGATCTGTAGTACAATTGTTACAGTTAAAATACAATTATTACAGTTAAACGTGTATGTTTGCATACTAAGTTTAATATCCTGAGAACTGAAGAGAGAGTTTGTATAGAATGAACAGAAGAGCTGATTAAGAGCAGTAAACACTCAAGCGCCTTGAGCATGTCTAGTTGCGTCGATATGAGCGCTATAAACATATCGCGTCATCATCAAAATAGAGTTGTATTTGGTAATCGAGAAGATATTGTTCTTGATCCAATGATAGATGGGACCATAGAGACAGTTGTATGCATGCTTGCACTCATTTCAGTGTAGTTTAGAGACATTCTATGAAGATAACCTTTTGATCGTAGGAGATGGGAGTCGTGACCAGGTTTAGGTTGGTCACGAAATGGACGAGTTTTGGTGCAATTTCGGTGAAGCCGGCCTGAAATGCCTATTTGTCTTCGTTTTGAAGTCGATCTGTACTTGACTTGGACTCGACCTTGAGTCGTCAAACTAGCCCTCGGCTAACGGACAGGTCATAAGGGGAAAGCCCTTTCCAGCCAAGGCAACTAGTCCTACAACATTTCTGTAACGTTGACGAGAGAATGGAAACAGTTCGTGACCTCTCCACACCAAGCTTCTGCTAACCAGATGTCCACCCGAGCACTCCGCTTCAGCAACACTCTCTTGGACGCTCGGAGGATCAGTCATATGTTCTGGACTCTCAGCAAGGACAGTGAAACTTAGAAGCAGAACATAACACACATACATTGTCATTGACACTTTAAACTGATGAGAAATGTTACTAACAGCACTGTTATTCCAGATAAAACCCGTTTGAAAGCCTTTTTAATCTTATATTTTATTTTCTGAATGTGTATTTCCCAATGTATATAGACCTTGCACGGCTGTAATCATGGTTCCTTTGTTCATTGTTTTCCTTGTGTTCGAACCCTGATTTCATAACATTTATTTTCAAAAGGTGTACACGTACGGTATGTTTTTGTGCTTACATAAACCGCCTCCTTGGTGATTGCTGGAGATATCCTGTCTGATATGTACCTAAACGTGTTAACATCAAGCCGCGGAACATTACGCTAACATCTGGAGTTCTCTCCGTTGAACTCCGGCAATATAGCTTCTGACCACAAATCTGCACCTCCCGCTGGCATTTTCCAGTACATGTCCAGTATAGATCTGTTCAGCTTATCTGACCTCAGTCGAGACACGAACTTGAGTTCATCTGAATGAAGGTCAGCTCATGAAGCCCCAAGATTGCCATTGACAATGAAATGCGATGTCTCCCCATACCATAACACTTTGATGTGATCACAAAATGCCATTTAGAAAGTGTCCAAATTGTTACGGTTAAGAAAGTTTGTTACGAATAAGAAAACACCCTGTGAACCAGCAAAACAGAACAAAGACAAGTTTCACATATTCAAATCTTGTATTTCTATGTAACGAGAGCAAGCTATAAAAAGCCACAAGTCAATATAACAACACCGATTTCAAATACAATACACGTGAGACAATATCTAAGGCAATAGGTCACAAAATATATAGTGTAGAAAACTCACCAAAGTCATAGTGTGAGAGAGAAACAGTCGTGCAGAATGAACACGGTGAGCTGTCTGACAGCAGCAGACGGGGCGTTGACGGATAAACATGAAACGTTGGCAATGTAACTCCAGTGAATGAATGTGAATCTTTGTCAATCACAACACGGCAACTAGCCTTTATATATACTTGCTGTCGCTTCCCGAAATTACGAGCACTTACTGTCATCGCCAACACTGTAGAATGCTCTAGCAACGTCTCCCGGAAGTAAAAAAAACCCCAGGAAGTCAAGGGCAGATAATTCCCGGAAACCCTGAATCTTAAAAATGCGGATCATCTATCATACGAAATGCGACCCACCATATTTTTTATTCAAAACACTAAACACTGTGACCCAATAATAATTATTACTGAATTAACAACAAAATAGACATTACATGCACACTCGTAACAAAATGTAAATGTTATATTTGAAATTACACTTTCTTAGTAATTTAAGTTTTGAGTTGTGTCAACCCCGGGTTCGAACCCATAGCCTCAGAGACAGGCACCTAATCGCCAGCACATAAATACAACCACCTAATCCGCTGAGTCACCGCGACTTCCACAAAATTGCAAATGGACAATACGGTTCTAAAATTTGTGTGACAAGGTTTATACGATTTGACTGGAGTCTACCTATCTATAAAGCATAAACAATGTAATATTGCTAACAATCACAGGAGCAGACATATTCTAATTTCAATACAGCACACAGGCGGTAGAAATGACGGTAACATAAACGTGTTTGGGCCTTCTCCCTCAATGTATCTATGACCTGTATGGTCTCATGTAACCTCTGTGTTGCAGTGTATAGTGAGCGATTGGTCAACACAGAGAGGACATCAAACAACTCTTTTGGAGATGTTTCATAATTATGACAGTGGCTATTAGCAGCGTGTTGTGCAGAAATAGACTAAAGATATATACTGACATGACCATACACTCTTTGAGAGATATATTCAAACTTTGATACTGTTTGATACTTATGCATAATGACCTTGGTCGGCACTGATATGAACGTTCAACTAGCCATATTTAGAGAATGGCGGCAAGCAGATTCGAAACGATTCCTTTGTAAGCATCAGAAGCACAGAGGACAGAGCTAAGCCTGCATCATTGACATCAGTCTTTAAGCACAGTGTCTTGATCCAAAGTGGGAAGCGTCCCTGAAACGTTGACCTGGTGGAGCATGCAACCAGCCAAAAGCTAAGTTCTCGCATTGTTCTGTCTGGGACCAGTATACGAAACTAATGCAGGTAAACCTGGATTCTTTATAACACCTTTGAGAACAACCCAGCAAAGAGCCAGATGTATGTAACCTAATGGTTCCTATTGTGTTTGGATTCGCGATTGCCCATCCTTTGTGAAACGTCGATCGATTGCCATACCGTTCACAGCCTGCAAAAAAGGAATTAGTTTCAAATATCTTAATCTATTTGCTTGTAATCTCCGAAAACAAAAACGTATAGTTGTCTTAGAAGGAATTCAATCTGCTGACTTGAAAGGTAGATATCACAGGTATTTCAGTGTCAGTTGCAGGCAAATTACACAACATAAAATATCAAATGTCCGTCGTTAACATCAACATAACATCACCAGGGTTTAATACCGTTCAGAACGTCTCCCATGGAGGCCTCTAAGTCGAGGCCGATGAGCCATATTCAAAATTCCGCCGTATCAAACTGTCTTTACAATATATTACAATTTGTTACGAACACTTGATCATCAAATATAGAACGTACACTTTAAGAAAATATTTTTACCCCAGATCCAGGAATCCCAACTCTGAAATTGAGAAATTACTGCTAATTGTGTTATTCAGGGGGTGATAAAGAGCCGTAATGCCACAATTTTTTTTCATTTATTTATTTTTTTTGCACACTCCATTCATAACCATACATCTGCTACAGACTATGTTAGCGAGAGGTGAGTTTCTGATACAGTACCCATTTTCTTTCACATTTTCTTTCAAATACTTTCATTTCAGATTTATTCCAATGTCTACCTTTTTCTATAAGATAATAATATTGCTATTCCTTCTGACATTACAGTAGTGAAGGTTTTGTCTTTCCCAACTTAGATTTATAAATGTGGTATTTAGTTAAAAGTAAGATCACGTCAAATATTTCATCCGAATGAAAAGTTGGTGAATACCCAAAAGGGATCAAATCACATTGAGGATATAGAGCACCTGTGTGTACACAGCTTAACTCAAACCAGTGTGAAAACATTTGCCAGGGGTTATTGGTAACTCTGCAGTTCCAAAAGAGATGAACTATTGGTTCGGGTTCTGCCGCACAAAATGTTACGGTACATAAATTGCTTTCAACAATGTGAAAGCATCTCGCCAGAAAATATTTTGTAGTGATTCAGATAATATCAAGGAGTATTCATTGCCAAAGGTAGTAAATTTAAGCATTGTGGACAGTTTTTATGAAAGGTTTTTTCCACTTCCTTTCGTAGTCAACACAAAGCAGTTTTCTAATCCATGTGCTTTTGAGAGCATCAACATAAGCGATAATATTTAGCATTCCAAGCCCTCCTTCTGCAATAGATTTACAGATTACGGAGGCCTTTATTTTGTCAAGCTTGTTATCCCAAGAGAAGCTAAATAAAATACTGTTTAGCTTCTGAAGTAAAAATAAAGAAATGAATGTATCCTATCCTGCCCACAGCTTCGTCTTTAATCATCCTTACGTGGCTGTGTATAATACAAATTCTTCACTTGTTCCTCCACTTGGGATGAGAATCAAGTTATTCATTTCTGATGCTGAAATTGATCTTGAAAATATACCCCCTTCCCGTCTTCTTTCTTCTCTTTGGCACCAGCATTTGACCTAACACTGACACAGTTAAAAATGGGAAATGGGAAATTAATTACAATATAAACAAGAATTACAAAATAAATATGCTGCTTACAAAACCTTATTTACAGATGGATCTAAGGATGGTGATGCTATAGCGTGTGCCACCGCCACAGGATTCAAAACAATATCTTCTATCATACCTGGTAACGACTCTATCTTTACAGCAGAGGCAAACGCTATATTAAAAGCCTTTAAATATATAAAAATGCACTCTCAATATAAACAATATATAATTTTGTCGGATTCTCTTTCTCAGACGATTAAAAGAGTTTCTTCCAAACATCCTTTTTTATTAGGAATAACTGAACCGTATAATGATGATCTTGCAACTGGCCAACACAAGACAACACAACAACAGATCGTCATCTGGTGGGTGCCCAGCCACGCTGGGATTTCTGGTAATATAATGACTGATCTCGCTGCTAAGGCAACACTCAACATATCTGTGACACCACTTTGTATTCCTTACTCTGACTATAAATCCAGCAGTAGAATTTACATCCGTGATCTGATGCAGAAGAAGTGGGACACTCGAATAGGTATAAATAAACTGCATGAAATATAGCCCTATATTGGTTACACCTACTTGGGATGTCGATCCAGATTTGAAGAGGTCATCAAGCGACGATGTTGTAGTGGCCATACACATATATACTAACAAACACTTGTTAAACGGTGAAGATCTGCAATTCTGATTACTGAGACAGACTGAGAAGGTACGTAACTCCCCAAACTTTTCAAGTCAATGTAAACATACTGGATATTTTTAACGTAGTATGCTTGTTATTTTAATTTGGGTTTTATAACATTTCTTACAATCGCCATCGGCTAAAGGGATGGTGTAAATCCAGCTAGGGTTCACGCAAAGGAACTGTGTTACGATAGTGTATTTTCCGTGATTTGAGATGTTATTAATTATTATTGCTGTAGTTGTAATAGGGTGGCAATATTAAAGGTTTTAGTGTTAGTTATTATGGGTCACATTTCCTACATAAAATTATATAAACAGCACGACTCTAAGACAGTACTTTAGAGTTACCTCCCTTTGAAAAAAACACGTAAACAAGAGTCCACTATTGTCTAGAGCATTCTACGTTAGTGGCGATGGTCGTATAAGCTCGAACTTTCAGGAAATGACTGAAAGTATACATAAATGCTAGTTGCCGTGTTGGAGAGGGACACACAATTACTGGAGTATATACATCATCAATCTCCGTCAACGCTGCCAGACCGCTCGCTGTGTTACATTCTGCAGAAGGTTTTCTCTCTTGCACTAAGACTTTGGTGAGTTTGCAATATTATATTTTGTGGCCCATTGCCTTAGGTTTTGTCTCACTTGTATTGTATTTGGGCGACACAATTCTGTGCAAACCATTAATTTCGACAGTGAAGCAGAAAGCGTGATTCGTCACTGTACCATACTCTTCACCAGTTGTATCTATTCCAGAATCGATGTTTTCATCGCAGCATTTCGTGATCGATTGCGGATCATTTGCACCAACAATGTCCTCAAAGCAGGCAATGCACTCACAGTTCCGTGAATGAAGCACCCGGATGTACTTATCCTGCACAACATTGGTGATCCAGGGGCTACCACTTTGAAGATGATTTTGTGCAGAATTGCTTTGTTGATATCGGTTCCATAAACGGCCTAGTGTAGTCTGGGGAACACTAAGGTAACGGCAATGGGACATTTAGACTCCTCGGCTAAGGGACGTCTCATGGCAATGTTTCGATTTGCAGCAGTGAGTCGTGGCATTGCGAAATTCTTACATTTAGCTAACTGCACCAATGACCATTGAAAACAAAACGGCCTTATGTGGGCAAATGTATCTGCATGTGTGACCCACTTTGCCTCCATGACAGTTTCATGCAAGATGACACTTTCTAGTGTAAACGTACGTTAGTTTCCGAAGATGCGTTTTGCTCTGTACATTTGTTCCAGATACTCAAACTAGCATTATAATTGAGAAATTAGAATTAGAGCTGTCAAATACAAATTTTGAAAATACATTCCATACCTATTCCATTCCATTCCATATTACCTATGCGTATTTTGCAGGGACAGTATAGCTTTAATGATGTTGGGACGAGGAGGTATCATGTTCCTGAACTCCAAACTGATGGATTTTGTTGTCGATAAACCCAGAACAATAATCATGGTGCTTAAGGACTTGGAACCATGATCACATGTTTACATAGGACCGCAAGTGTCCCGATATGTATGGGTTATGTCACTGCACACCGTGAACACACTGCACTCGCCACCGCGTCAGCATTAAAGGGGCCATCAAGAGCATCGTTTGGCAGTGCATGGGACTGTCAACTTCTACAGCATATTTGAAGGAGAATCAAGCACACCCTGTTTACGCAATACTCTAAGGGGTCCGAACCGTGCGTAACCGATAAAGACTAACAACATTATCACTTGGGCAACGTCACCTATGTAATACTTAGATGTTATTGTAGTTGCATTTCAACTTACCATTGACGCAGGTGTTGTCAGCAGGATTGAAATTAAATCCAATGGCACACTGGCATCTGCGCCGAGCGCACTGAAAGTTCATCGATGCACAATCCTCGTTGATTTTGCATCGTTTGTTCAGTATGCATACTGCTTCATCTGTGTTGATTCAAGATTACATTCAGCGCATAGACATACAAAAATAGTATAAAAAAGTGTCGGTTAAATAGGTAGTGAGTGAGTGAGTTTAAGATTCAACGTCACAAGTAGTGACGGGAACAAACTAAGCATATATAGTAAATACCTGTCACGAAGGATAGTTAATTATTAGTAATAATAATAATTCAGGTCTAAATACTAATCATTTCCAGTTCTAAAAATGCAAGTCCATATGACATGTATTAACATTGAAACGCGGGCTATCGACAACTAACAGCTAAATCTAAGCCACCTTATTGGGGTTCATGGGACTTACAGCACTTCAGTTCAAAAAGGTCGACTTTACAACACGGGATACAATGACGTGCAAAACCACATGATCTGAACACAATGTTTGGTTTTCAAGCATGAATATATTTCGAGATATATTAAGCCACAGATGTTTCACGGGGAGAATAAATAGGAAACCATCAACTGAACAAATTCTAATTTGCTGCGCTAAAGTGGCATCAGTGCTAAGTAAGTGTTTGCGGAATGCAACTAACACACGTCTTACGCTACCCTGTTTCAATGCAAAAAATAGTGCTACACTACGGGAAGCTGAAGCAATTTAATCCCTGGCCCCAAATGTACATCATGACCATCTACCTTTCTTTTCCTTAATAAAAACATCTTTCAATAGCTCCTAAATCAATATGTTATATCTCAACACGTATTACCATGGACACAGACAGCACGACCTCGATGATTTTCTAGACACCGGGTGTTAAGTGCGCAGATCGGCTGTGAACAAGCACTTGTGGAGGGCTGTAAAAAAATAGGCATTAAACTTAATTCACTCTTGATATTTCATCGGGTGATCAAGAACGATGAAGAACACTTACATCAACAATGATTTTGCTCTTTGGATACCATATGTAACCCTTCTCCATCTGTTGTTCCGTGGCTTTGGACAGCAGCTGGCATGTCAGAGTCCTAGCTTCGTATGCAACTCGTTCACAGGAGCTTCGTTCCATACACCTAACTTTGCACAGTTTAATTCCAAATTTATTGTTGCTTCTTTGGGCTTGGGAAACACATAAAGCAAAAAGGGCAACCAGTTGTGGCAGCAGCATCTTTTGTGGCACACGTGGCTTCCAGACCAACAGGTGCACAGAATAGTGTCAGTGCTGTGCTATAGTGTTTAAAAATTCAGCAAATTCACTTGTCGGCTAAAATTAGACACAGGCTTTGCTTTTGATTCCTGAAATGGATAACGTGCGGTTTCTAATCATGAAACAGTCCCTTGAGGAATTACTCATTAATACAGAATCAACATTTCTTTAATAATAAGAATAGGGTTACATTACTGATGAGAACTTGACAGTGAAAAGATGGCTTGATCATGTTTAAGTTTCTGAACATATTCATATTCTCAACTTAAACATGCATGTTTATGCTTATATAAATACTGCCCCAGCAACATCACAATTCAAAAATCGTGATGGATACACGGAAACGAAAATAATTGACAAGTTATGTGTTGATAGCTAAATAAAGCTTGTATTCAGAAGTAAATGAAGCAAAGATGCACTTAACAGTAGAGTATGATGAAAGTACCGCAATGACGGAAGGCAAACATACATAACATAGCTTTTCAAATTTTGCAGTCCAAGTCGTACGATACTTACCTAATTTACAAATCGATTGCTTTTTATATGTGATGGACAGACTTGAATATATCAATTTCCACAGCTTTCCACAGGTTCTACATCATATTTGTGGATATAGAGCAAGGCATTTCTTTCGATTTCACTATATTTAGTGCAAGTAAAGAAATAATGATTTGAATTCTCAATTTTGCGCCAACAAGAGCAGACAAGAGCTGATATATCACTGCATCATAGTATCAGTGAGTGAGTTAATATTTATCGTCATATCGGCAATAGCGTAGCCATCTCGTGACGAGAACAATTAATAATTACATTGTAGATCAAGAAACTCAGAAACTGAAAAACTGCTGACGAAGATGACTGAAACACTAGTATTTCACAGATATCCATTTAAAGCTAGTAATTAAATCTAAAACAATTTAACCATATAGGACAGTACAATATAAAAATGGACTATAGACTGCCAACAACTGAAGGTCGATCACCATACTAAAGATCCTAGTCTCAAGATTACTGATATGGTAAAACAGATGTACATTTAACTATTACTCTCAGACTGGGTTGTACAACTGATTGTTTATACGTCTGATGTATTTCTTTGATTATAATTGTTATTTTCAGAGACTTCAGGTGATACAGGATTGTTGAGATATTCAGGTGAAATACCGTTTCTCATTTTATAAATCGTAATCAAGCTGAAGCGATGGCTTCATACTTTTACAGGCTGAAACTTTGCTTCGTTGTATACTGCATGACTAGTTCCACGAACTGCCCCACAAATAGTTCCCAGGGTGTGAAAATACAATTTACCGTATAGTAAAATGACTAGCCGTTGGTATAGTTCTTCCAAATATGAATGAGTAAGTGAGTCAACATCTAAAGTCACATCACTGGTATTTCAGCCATATAAACGTATAAATATCTAAAAATATTTTTGTATACTTACTGTCTGCAAACGACAGTAAAATAATTCATCACATATGTGTATGTCCCAAAACCTTCACAGTGAAAGTTTTGCTTACTCGATTTTAAACGCAGTATATTTGTTCCTATAAAATTCGACTAAACCCTCCCACAATCGCCAGCGGCTGAGGGGATGGTATAAATCCAATTAGGATCCATGCAGGTATCCAGGTATTGTAAGTCCCCATGGATCCTGGTATGGTGATCTACCTTCAGTTGTTGGCGATCTATATCCCGTTGTTATATTGTATCATCCTCTATAGTTTAACAAGATTTAATTACTAGTTCTAAATATCTCCCTGTGATAGTCTAGTTGTTTTACTGTCCTCCGTTGACAGATATTTACCATTCGCTATCATGTATAATACTAATGGTTCTCGTCACGATATAGCAGAAATATTCGCCCATGTGACGATAAATTTAAACTCATGCACTCACATATATTTACTGTCTATCTAATGTATGCACTACAACTTCTGAATACATTTTCAGATTCGGAGTTATGACCAACGGTGTCAATAGACATTATCTCACCCCTTCTAAGGTACAAGGAGCTGCTAGTAAACCTGGGTATAGTAAAAACATGAACACCCAAACCAACGTGTTTCCATATTTCAGCCTCAAGTTAGGCTTTTCTTCCTATTCGGGTCTCGGCATTTGAATCCCGAATCTGAATATGCTTTTCAGATTCGGAGTTATTACCAACAGTGTCAATATACAGTATCTCACCCGTTCAAGTTTACTAGGTGCTACTTTGAGTCTGGGTGTCTTGAAAACACAAACCAAGGTACAGTTTTCCATGTTTGAACCTTATTCAAATCCCGAACCTGACTTAATATTTTTTTTTCAGATTCGGGACGTACGGTTTGTGTGTATGTGTCTGTGTGTGTGTGTGTGTGTGCGCGCGCGTGCGTGTGTGGTGCGTGGTGTGTGCTGTCTGTGTGTGTGTGTGTGTGTTTTTAAGTCACTCCTGCAATATTTCAGCCTTATGCTGACTGATGGCAGGTTATATGTTTATTATAGATTAAGGTAAATTATGAAGCACCCCGGCCAAAGGACAGTAAAACAATAAATTAATTAATTATTAATTCATTAAAATAAAAATAACTATGTATAACAACTGAATATTAAGGCAGGCTATATATTGTCAACAGATGAACATAGATCACCACGCTTGGGACCATGGGGTCTTAGAGTACTTTTGCTACATGCATGGACCCTTGCTGGATTTAAACCATCCTTTCAGCTATTAGCAAGTTCGATAAAGAACAATTTAAAGAACATATATACCACGATTAAAACTAGTAGTTGGTTTAAATTTACCTTGAATGATTTGGGACTTACGTAGCCTCTCAGGAGGACAAGACTTTTGCAATACTTCAACAAGTTTTGATGGTACAGCCACTACCCATTTCAGTTATTCCTCTAAGCTACCAACGATAAAATATTTATCTTTTTACAAACCATTTATCAAAATTATCTAGTACTGCTATATTGTTTAAGGTCACGTGCAACCGAAAACTCAAAACATAATTAAAACAAAATTGTCACTTGTTCATGATATTGCCGATTGTGAAAAAAAACCCAACAAATAACAAAATTATAAAATGTGCAATATTTTGTAATTGGGTTTACTTCCCTCGAAACGAAACATCTGTGAGATCGAATCCAGTCAGAGCGTGTGGATGTGTACTCTAGTGTATCGAAGACTTTTCATTGTCTGGTTCATTTGCCGATACACTGACGGTTCATTGCGTGTGTATATAGAGACGATCTGCTTGGTTGACACTTTAGAAGTATGGTGAGTTATAAGATAGTATGATTCTTTATGGATGACAAATTCTATAATTGTATACGACGCGACGTTTCGGTGGAATCTTGTACCGTTGTCAAGCAAGAGGTATGTTATGATTTGTGAATACATGCTCTCTCATTTGCGTTCAAGCCAGTTAACAAATACAATGTACCAAGATGGTGAACTACTGCGTGGCTGGAAACTGTCGCTCGTCCAGGTAAAAAGCAGGACTTGAAACGGACAAGCTGAGTTTGCACCGTTTTCCACTTGATCCAGTCATCCGAGAAAAACGGATGCAGTTCGTTTGCAAACAACAAACATCATAACATATCATGTGTACAAGTATCACACCTCGCCTGTCTGTGTAATTGCATTGAACTGCATTGTGACAGAGACAGACAGAAAGCAGTGTGTTTTGTTTATGGTGTATAGCCTGATGGGTGTTAAGTTCAAATTGCGTGGGATTACACTTTCTTATTAAAGTACAAATTCTAGTACTTGTTTGGTTGAGTCCCATCCGGGATTCGAATCCGCACTCTCAGAGTCAGGCACCTCATCGCCAGCACACAAGATCGGCTGCTTAACCCCAAATATGGCACATGTTACATTTGACCACTTTCTAAAATGGCATTGTGTACTGTACATTTCTAGATTTCAACATTGATTTGGAAATCTAGAAAAATAAGACAAAGAAAAATAATAAGTAGCAAAAGACAAAATGAGAATCTTAAAAAGATCCTAACCAAGGCAAAATTTACATTTAAGAAATTTACATACTGTGACGAGAGCATATCTGACATTGAAATGGAATTTGCGTATTATATAAAACCTGTCATCAAAGGACAGTAAAACAACTACATCACAATTACAACTAAACCTAGTACGGAACGTTAAAACTAATAGTACTGTTTGGACAGTACAACATAAAAACTGGCTACAGATCACCAACAACTGAAGGTAGGTCTCCATACCAGAGACCATAGGGACTTACAGTACTTTTGCTACCTGCATGGACTCTAGCAGGATTTAAATACACTCTTTAGGTTTGGGCGATGGTGCTCAAATTTAGCCCAAAATACATGACAAAAATACTACATATAAAACAACTGGTAAATTTATATTGACTTAGAATCTTTGGGGACATTCGTACCCTCTGTAAATTACAATGTACAAATTAATGTTTGTGATTTTCCTAATTGATGCCTATGCACTTTGATTTTGGTAAAAGTAAGAAGCGGTAGGTAACTGTTATTGCTTACACTCGTTCAGTAATGAGGCCAAAAGTCCATAATAGAGAGATAATATTTCAGAATTAACTACAATTACGGTGGCGACATTTTGTATCTGTTGAAATATTAAATATAACACCTCTTCTGGTACTGTATTCGAAAGTATTGGTATTTAATAACATTTATGGTGATACTGGAGAAAGACCCTTCTTTTAAACAATAAGTATCTATTTATACATACGCATGTGCCCACGCACACCTGTCACGGACCGTGTGTCCTGTGCCTCAGTCAAACTGAATGAATGAATGAATTTGAATTGAATTCGTTCCTTATTTACGTGTCACACATAACAATTACAGAACTGTACATACAAGACATATATACATTGGTTAAATAATTATGCAAGGCCTAAATAGGCCGAAGAGACACGTGTAAAGACATGAAAATATGATACATAGATAGAAGCCCCACAGACAGAAGCCCCACAATATATATATCTGGTTCATAATTATTGAGAATTTTTCTTTTTACTTTGAGCTATCCTAACACCTCAACTGATTCACTGATACTTAAAACTAAGTAATGGTATAAGGGAGGTAACTCCTCTTGGCTTACTGAGTATAGTACAATTAGAGTTACCTCCCCTGATTTTGTAGCAGACGTCATTTTCCTCAGCACTGTCAACAATGTCTGCTGAAGATAAAAGAAGGTTGATTTTTGAGTTGTGTAATCAAGGAATTGATGATGTAAATACATTGGCAGGGAGATCCAGAAAATTGGACTTCTCAGATCGCGTCCGGCTGGGAATTTTAGCGTCTAAAAAGCAAAGGGCAAGCATCTCCAACATCAGGTATGAAATGATAGAAAGGGGATCAACAGTTGTATCAAAATCTACAGTTAGAAGAAATTTGATTGATCTTGGATGGGAGAAAAAGACTGGAATTCCTTCTCCTCTCATGAAACAAGAACATAAAGACAGGCGTGTTGAGTGGTGTTTGGCACATGAAAACTTTGACTGGGAAAATGTGATTTTTACTGATGAAAGCTCAATATGGGTATATCCCAATAATGTGAAAATATGGACAAAGTCTGCGTCAGCACCGTTGTATCGACGACCTAAATACAGCCCAAAGTTTCATGTATGGGGAGGGATATCCTTATTAGGAACGACCCCGCTGTGTGTGTTTGAGGGAAATCTGACAAGTCAACGCTACACTAACATATTAGATAATTTTCTCCTTCCAAGTGCACATGTGTTTTATGGAAATGACTGGATTTTGGAGCAAGATAATGATCCTAAACACACCGCAAAACATGCCAAGCAGTGGTTTCAGGAGAAAAATGTGACTGCTTTACCATTTCCTGCATATAGTCCTGACTTAAATCCCATTGAGAACATTTGGGGGATGATGAAGGAATGTGTGAATCAAAAGAGATTGACAAAAATTGAAGACATGAAGAGAGAAGTGGTCCGATACTGGGACAGCATAACTCACGAGACACTAACCTCTCTGATAGGAAGTATGCCTACCCGTCTTAGACTGTGCCGTGAAGCTCAAGGAGACTTGATAAAATATTAAATTGTTACCTACACAACATGAAAAGGTCAGTTCACTTTCACAATACATTCAATTTTATCTGATTTGTTCTCGTTTAATAATATGAAATGCTTTAGCTATTCTCAATAATTTTGAACCATACTGTATATATGCGTGTGTGTGTGTGTGTGTGTGTGTGTGTGTGTGTATGTGCATGTGTGTGTACGAAAACAATTTAGATTCAACAAGATTCATTTACACCAATAATCCGCAGCACTAAATGATACCTATCACATCATCAAGCTCTAATCCTAATTAATTATCCTAATCTAACAGCGTATCCAACATCCTTAAGAAATTCTGGAACATTTTCACATTGTTTTTTAAGTCCTCACACAGGTTTTGGAGTCTCTTTGCATGTTGGTCATTGTTCGTTTGGTGGGTCAGTACCCCCTGGCAAATTGGAGAAGCCGAGTGTCTGCAAAAGCCGGGTCACGTTGAAACTCTTGTATAGCACGCCACAGAGTTGGGTGGCTGTAACCAATAAACTTCTTGAATCCGCTATTCCCTGATTCACAAATATTATTTGTCTTACTTCCCCCGTCAATAGTTGCTTGGTGCACTTTCGACACTGATGGTGGAAACAGTAGGGGTTCTTCTCATCTTCATGGGTGGTGGGGGAGAATCTGGGTTAACTGCTGGCTGTTTGATTCGTTTATATGTACCTACGACATACGTGCTTCGGGAGTAGGACACAATGTCTTCAAGGCCCTAGGGAATGTTGGATTCCAAGAATTCAAAACCTGCCAATACATCCTCAAGGGGAATCAAAACTAGATCATCTAGCATTCCACAGAAGTGTCTGACATGGTTGCCCTCCTTGTAGACTGTGACAAGTCCCAATTTCTGTATTTTTCGCCAAGTGCTTAAATTGATCCTTCCTCCTTAAGACCATCATTGAAAAAAACAACACTTGACACTTGTTAAGTGTCTTAACACTTAACTAATCCCCAAGGTAAACTCTCCCTTCCTTTCGCCTTTTTACGTTGTTCATGTTTATAGATAACATTTGATACATCAATCCAAAACTTGTGATATTCAGTTGTATTTTTATTTAATATTTTTATGATATTTTCTCTTGACATCTTTGGAATGTATATATGTACTGAATTATGATATGTCATACTTGGGATTCCACATTGTTAGTAAAGTACAAATTCTAGAACTTGTTTTGGTCGAGTCCCATCAGAGATTCGAACCCGCGCCCTCAGGCACCTAGTCGCCAGCACACAAAGTCAGTCGCCTAACCCGCTCAGCCATCGTGACTTCCACCAAAATGAAAGTCGGACAACTGGTAGTCTAGACTGCGTATTTTGTGTACCCCTCTGATAAGTGTAAATTGGCACGGCTCCCGCGGCCGAAAGCTATGATTAGAAGATGTCAACTAGAAAGTGGTCAAATGTACTGTTCAAAATATTAAGGTGGAATCCCAGATATCACATATGTTGCATGTGGCCACTTTCTAAATGACATCGTGTAATCATGTAGTAAAGTCTTTTTCCCTCCATAATGCATTTTCATTCAGTCACTTTTCCTTGCCAGGTTAAAACATTGGTTCTGTAGTAATGCACTCTTTTCTTTCTGTAGCTGGGTCAAGAAGAAAAGATTAATTTACCTTTGTAATGATTTTAGGACATTCCATGGGTGTAAGTGATAAGGACCACATGTTCATCCCATTGGCTACTATTTAAAGTTTTTTTTCAGTGTAACTAATATTAACTATTCTGTCAGGGTCAAGATCAACATTACTGCCCAAATGTTTGAATTGCGGTTGTGACCAGTTAAGGTTGTCCACATAGACTCACTAAACAATCATTTGTTATCTCCTGTTGTGGATTGTATGTATGTATACAAAATCATTACTGGCGTAATATATATCGTTACTGATGTAACTTTGAACTCTTGTGCATTTACTTTCACCTGCTTTCACACATGTTTTGAGAGTAGATCAATAAAGGTGACATCGTCTGTATAAGTTACCTAATGTATATGCACAGGTGTGCCTAAGTAAGATTTATGAGATGACATTGTGTTGTGCAGTGTATACCGTAAATATGTCGAACACTACCTGTATAACTGTGTTGTCTTGTGTTTTTACTTTCATCCCCTGTTTCAACATGTTTGGACACTAAGGTGACATGATATGTGCAGCATTGTTAATGAATATACACAGGTGTGTAAGATTTATGAGACTACATCATTGTTAGTAATTGCTCATGAGGTATATGTGACATGAATACATACAGGTGTGTCACATTCTGTTTATTATCAATCAGACAATGCTGCCCCACTTGTTTTTGTGGCTATTGTCTGGGTATGAGCTTATTGGAACATTATTGGTATTTCACACCGATCAAGGATAAAGAAACAAATCAACAACGTTCAACAAAATAATACACCAGAAAGGGGATTTCCCCGTCGCCACGACTCGAGTGACAAGTCCTCCAAGGTGGTCAACTGCCTGGTCCCAGTTTCTATCGCGGTCGAGAGAGCAAGTACTGCCGACCCGACAGCCGAACAATACAATAAACATGCTGGCTCAAAAGTAAAATTGCTCCGCATCAGTGCCCCTTTATGGCTTGAACTCTATGTGCAGCCCTGTGCGTGAATTAATGTTTATTCTGTTATTGCTGTGATAAGTGATATGCCCTTTGGTCTGAACTCTCCTGAACTCTACATATCATAATTTTTGTTATACTTGTATGTATCAAACAAAATCATATGGCTCTCAATCCCTGTTTCTTTTACTTGCCTGGTAAGGTACCATTGATCGATTAAGATGATCCCTACTCAAATCCAGCTCCTCGTGGCTTTGTGTCGGGTAACGCTAAGAGCTGTTCAAGCCCTGTGTGGACCTGGGTCACCTAGGTCCATAGCACCCCATTGCTGGTCGCAAGGAGCGACCGAAATGGGTTGCGTCCCGTGTCGGTGGAGGCGGTAGAGGCGGTAGTCTGGTGGTTGAGGGCACTGGGAGTCTGAAACGTGTTCCTTTCGCTCAACACACTCAGCATGGACACATTCATTCTGAAAGTGTGTAATATCAAAATTATTGATAACATTCATTCATTCACAGAAGTAACATTCTGTGTAAATACTCGTGGTGACCAAATATTTGGGAGAGAGTGCATCAAATAGTCCTTCCACCTGTATCAGATAATATATGACACACTTGAGTGTGTGGTCGCATCTTGTTTAAGTAATTAGCAATAATTGCGATCAACTAATCTGGATCTGAATTGATGGGCTAGAGGTAATTGCATCAGAATAGGAATAACTGACTCATGATCAGGAAACAAAAAATATATACACTTCTGTTAATACAAAATCACTACATATTTGAAAACAATATTTGAACTTCGCACTCAAGATACATTCCGGATACAACCACGTGTCTTTGTCTTTGAAAGTCTTTGAGTGCGTGCATGCTTGTGTTGCGTTTGAAAGCGAGCAATCACCATACTAGGGACCATGGGGATTTACAGTACCATTCCTACCTGCATGGACCCTCGTTGGATTTACACCATCCCTTCAGCCGCTGGCGAGTGTACGGAATTACAGCCAAAATTAAAATAACAAAAATACTACGTTTAGATAGCCTGGCAAGTTTACATTGACTTGAAATATTTTTAGACTTACGTACCCTCTAAGGAGGACAAGAATTTTACAATACTTCGAGGGTACAGCTGCTAACAATTCTAGTTACTAACCTAAACTACCAATCATTAAAATACATACATCTACAGAACATATTACTCACAATTCAACAATTAAGATTTTCTTTAAAAATAACAATAATTAAATGAGCACTAACTGTGTTAAAAAGATCCTTAACTGTCTTACAGTAAAATCCTTATCCCTGAAGATGGATAATTCAATAGAGTTATGCAGGATATGCGTGACCGTCATATAGTACTTGGAATCATTCGTCGATGATCCTCGTCAAAGACGTCAAAGTAAGAAAAACATGATTTGGGTAAATATATATCTACGTATTTCACGATTCTTGTGACATTTTTTTTAAAGTATAGAGACAGTGCATTTGGCATCAGGAAACGTGGCTGATAGAGTTAACCCGTATGCAATTAGTCCATCTTTCTGTAAAATCGTCTGCCAATATCAGAAGCCATGCATTTTTAGGAAATTGTTGCATCTGATAACGTTATGTAAGTTCATTCTTGAAAGAATCTGTAAGATATTTGTCATCACAATTAAATCGACTCCACAATCCACCAACTGACTGGCAATAACATTTACTAACATTTTTCTTTGTCTATTTTCAGCATCTCATCAAAAAAGTAATGGATTCTTCAGATTTAAGATTTCAGTCCTCGTATTCCGAATCAGCTATCAAATCGCTGGGTTTTTGTTTGCTCAGCGACAAATCCACATATTGCGGACGATTTCAATATCGACGACCCAGAAAAAGATTGAATCTAAAACGTAAATTCCAATTTTGACGGACACTTATTTCGTTTCTAATATCAAATGAAAACAACGTGAACTGATTTCGCTAAGCAGTTGTCAAAAGGCAAACGTCGTTTTCCGAACATGAGTCTCATTACATCTAAGAGGCACCTTCCAGAGCTTGCAGATTCTTGGACCTCAGTTGGCACGATCATTTGAAACTGGTGTTCCCTGTTGCCGGTCAGTGACATTATTGGGTCTTGACAAACAGGTGGAGATTAATGGCGTCATGTTGACTCGCCAGATTACATGTGGTGTTTAAACGAATCGTGTAGAGGCAATTGCTGATAATAGCTCGCAAGTGATATCATGGCATCTGCCTATGTTCCAATTAAGGGAAACATCCACAGGTTTTTCTAAAATGTTACGGATGTATATACAGCACATGATATCATTACGATGCATTTGTAAGGTCTTTAAGATTCATTTGCTCCGGTGACAAAACAAATCGATTCCTTTCAGAATTATTTGTGGCGTTTCAGATTCATAGTCTACTTTAGATGCAAACAACCCACTAACAATAAGCCTTGGCATTTCAGTCAGGGGAGATGAAGTTTAAAAGTAACTTAGGTTACTCATGTTTCATATGCCACTATAACCTGAACAGCGTTAAAGGTCACCAGTAATATATGAACTGCACATCACGCATGCCAATGATGATAATTCGGCACACTTTCTGTATAGATTGAAATAGCTAAAAGACATAATTAACTGATAATACCAATCAGGCAGATCAACAATCCACATCTTTCAAAAGATGCAGACCTGCTACTGTTTTGTCAGCATTAACGTCACTAGTTTTTGTGAAAGGTTCCAGGCGCCTGTTGTGAGTGTGTATGCGTTGATCATTATCCCGGTGTCAATATTAGACGATCTGTTTCTTGTACTAAGGAAACTAAACCAACAACAAAAACAACAACAACAACAGCAACAAAAAACAAACAAACAACAAGCTAGAAACAAAAACTACACACAAGAAAAAAGCCGTACATCCAGCTGTCAAGATTTCCAATATCTGCAATATCCACTGTTAAATCTCGATATAAACATTACATGTCTAAACATTACATAAGCAGAAATGGCCATTTTGGAGACACGACCGTACATCAAACGTATATTGTCGTAATTATGTCATGTGTTGCAGTGATGTACTATAATAGTAAAGGGGTCAGCAGTGAGACAGCATACATGCTGGCATCTCTGTTTGATGGCGATTTAATAATATCTGTCCATCGTCTGGTCGGAATAAATTGGTGAACTCCGATAAGATGGCTTGCGGTGGGGTAGCTTAATGATTAAAGCAAGTTGTGCATTCACTCACCCACTCTGACATGATACAACCTGTGCAGTAGACTAACATCAGCGGTCAAGGAACATACACGTATGCCCGTGTGGACCCGGGACAGAATGTGTCCACAGCACCCCCATTGCTTGTCGTAAGACGCGACTAAATTGGGCAACTTGTTTGCCGTGGGTTGCGTCCCGTGTCGGTGGAGGACGGGATCCTGGTGGTTGAGGGCAGTTGGGCTTTTAACTGCGTTCCATTTGCCCAACACACCACTTCGGCCCTTACTTCACCTAGACGGGTGGTTGAATTGGCCCGATTCAACCAATCGGCTGGTCATGCCAAGCCCTGTACATGGACTGTGTCTATGTCATTGCACAATTTTGATATTTGGAATTGTTTTGAAATTCGGTCTTGGCACAACTGTTGATTTGTATTCTTTTTTATTCTGAATTATGATCGTATGAACTTTGCCTAGAGTCTTATGCCAGAAGGCGATGGCTCATGGGCCAATCTGGTGGATTAGTTATTTTTAATTCTTCCGCTAGAGGCACCCGTGGCGAGCCACCTCCTCGTGGTGGGTGCTGGGTAATGCTAAGAGCTCGCCGACACCCCCGTAGTGGACCCGGGGGGATATTTGGTCCACCAACCCGTTTGCCGTGGGTTGCGGCCCTGTGTCGGTGGAGGAAGGGATCCTGGTGGTTGAGGGCAATAGGAGCTTGCAACCCTGTTCCTGTTGCTCAATACACCACTTTGGCCCTGACTTCGCCTAGACGGGTGGTCGAATGGGCCCGGTTCGACCAATCGGCTGGTCATGCCAAGCCCTGTGCATGGATTATACTTGTATTTATCATTGCACAAATATCATTTGGAATTGGTGTACTTTGGTCTTGGCTTTATTGTGTAAAATATTTGTAATTTGAAATATGTTGTTCTGAACTTTGCCTAGAGTGGTGGCTCATGGGCCAATCTGGTGGAATTATTAATCTTTTGATTCTTCTGCTGGAGTATATCATTCGAGTATCCTTGGTGCTGCAAGCTGGAGGCCCGCTTGCTTTAGCATTGTCCTTGTGATACTCCGTGGTGGGTGGGGAGCTCGGATGACGAACCAATATACCAGTAATCATGGATTACCAAACCCCTAACAAAAAAACCAAACGTCAATTGGAAAATGACGATCAGCATCGACCCTCTGTACAAATTGATCACTGGCCGCGTTTTTTGATTATTGAAACACTTGACAAGACTCCTTTGAAATTAAATCCCTTTGCAATTTCAAAAGGCATCTCTGGCATTGCAGGTGAGGTGAAAGATATCAAACGTTTGCGATCAGGTTCACTGCTGATTGAATGTAGCAGAAAACAACAAGCTACCAACCTGTTATCAACTGATATGTTTGTCGGAGTCCCTGTATTAGTATCTGCCCACAGAACACTGAATACAAGCAAAGGTATAGTTCGAGACCGTGAGCGTCTTCTAGCAGACATGACTGAGCTCGATATAATGTCCGAGATGAAAGATCAAGGAGTATCTTTCGTCAAACGTTTCACAACACGGAGAAATAATGAGACTGTCCAAACCAATACATATTTGTTTTCATTTTCAGCTCCAACACCTCCAAAGTCAATCAAAGCAGGTTACTGCAATCTCAATGTTGACATATATATTCCAAATCCCCTGCGCTGCTTTAAGTGTCAAAAGTACGGACATGGTGTTAATACTTGCACATTGTCTGTTACATGTGCTCACTGTGCTGAGAATACACATGTAACCGAAGATTGTAACAGTATTCAGAAAAAATGTGCAAACTGTTCAGGAAATCATTCATCCTTTTCGAAAGAATGTCCCATCTGGAAAAAGCAAATGGAAATTAATAAAGTCAAATTCTCCAGGAACGTCAGTTTTGCTGAAGCAAGAAAGATTGTACAATCTACTGAGCACACTGAAACGTACGCCTCTATCACAAAAACATCTGAAACCTTATCAAAAGGAACAACTACGCCAGTACTAACTTCGTCAAGCTCATGTCAGACTGACCTCACATGGGTACATTCAGATATTCCTGAGTCTATCTCACCTGATCTTCCACAGTCTATCTCAGAACAGTCTACTCAGACAGATACAGCTCACTCTACGCAAAAGACTATCATTCCTTCGACTACAACTCCTTCACAGTCTGATAGACATGATAAACAAACTGTAAAATCGAAATTCAAGACAAGGCCAGAAACTTCGAAATCAAATCGAGCACCAAAGGGGTCAGATAATAAAATCAAATTGTTTAACAAGTTTGGATCACTTGAAGAAATGGATGTATCGGATCACATCCATCCCAGGGCACATAGCTTGTCGCCCTCCAAAAGAGTGCGGGGTAGATCCCCAATAAATCCCCCCAAAAGATAGTTTATTCCAATAATATTGTACAGTGGAACTGTAGAGGACTGAGGACTAATTTACATGAATTACAGCTATTAGTCCAGGATTTTACACCTTCAGCGATATGTCTCCAAGAGACATATTTAAAACAAACAGATACATTTGACCTTCGTCATTTTAATGCATATCATTGTTTTTCACCTCCGGGTGATAGAGCCACTGGTGGGTCATCCGTTCTAGTCAGACAAAACGTTATTCAAAGCCCTGTTTCACTAAATACTAATATGCAGGCTGTTGCAGTGAGAATTACTTTACATGTAGCGTTTACACTATGCTCGCTCTATATTTCGCCGTCTTCGACGTTTGCCAAAACTGATCTGCAAGCTCTCTATGACCAACTCCCAAAACCCTGTATTATAATGGGAGATTTAAATGGGCACAACCCACTCTGGGGTAGTGTAAATATAAACACTAAAGGGAAATTCTTGGAGGACTTTTGTTCTGACAATGATTTATGTATTTATAATGATGGTTCCAACACATATTTACACCCTGGTACAGGGACCTATTCTGCTCTTGACTTGTCATTGACAAATTCAGTACTACTTAATGAATTCGAATGGTCAGTCCACGATGACCTCTGTGGAAGTGACCATTTTCCTACTATATTAAAAGCTGTAACTCCATCCGATGTTCCTCCATCATCAAGGCGGAATTTTAAAAAGGCTAACTGGGCTTTATATGAAACACTGTGTGCTGAAAAACTTAAACCCGAACGTTTTATTGACGTTCCTGATGCTATCAAATCTTTTTCTGATGAACTGAATTTCATAGCTGATGAGTGTATACCAAAGTCCTCTACAGTTCCACACATAAGAAAACCATGGTTCAACGATGAGTGCAAACAAGCTAGGAAGGCAAGGAAAAAAGCTGAACATTATTTCCGTCGCCATCCTATGGTACATAATTTAAATAAATTTAAAATTTTAAATGCTAAAGCACGGCGTACTTTTAAACAGAACAAACGCTAAACTTGGCAAAATTATGTGTCCAAAATAAATTCTCGGACACCCATGTCGAAGGTATGGAACATGGTCCAGAAAATTAAAGGTAAAGGTACTAAATCTACTGTCCATCATCTTAAACATGGAGATCAATTGCTTACTGATAAATCAGATATTGCTAATAAACTGGGTGAAACCCTTGCTAAACACTCTTCCTCTTCTAATTATGTACCAAAATTCCAGCAATATCAAAAACAAGAAGAAAAGAAAACTATTAATTTTAATTCCGATAATGGGGAAGATTATAATGAAACGTTTTCTATTCATGAACTCCATACTGCTCTTGATCAGGCTCATGACACTGCTACTGGAGCTGATAACATACATTATCAACTCCTGAAGCACTTACCAGAATCCTGCCTAGAAACTCTCCTAAATATTTTTGATGATATTTGGACATCGGGTAACTTTCCTCCGTCATGGCGTGACGCCATAGTAGTACCAATACCTAAACCTGGACGTGATCATACGGATCCATCCAATTATCGTCCGATTTCATTAACAAGCTGTGTTTGCAAGACCATGGAACGCATGATAAATAATCGACTTGTTTGGTACTTGGAAACTAATAACCTTATCACAGATATACAATGTGGTTTCCGCAAAAACAGAAGTACTGTCGATCACTTAGTGCGTTTAGAATCATTTGTAAAAAACGCACTGATTAACAAACAACATGCTGTGTCTATCTTTTTTGATCTTGAAAAAGCATATGACACTACTTGGAAATATGGCATTTTACGAGATTTACATGACTTCGGGTTGCGAGGTCGTTTGCCTGAATTTATTGCCAAGTTTTTAAATAACAGACAATTCCAGGTCCGCGTGGGCTCTACCCTGTCTGATCATTACAATCAGGATCAGGGTGTTCCACAAGGCAGTATTTTGTCAGCCACTCTTTTTAGCATCAAGATCAACAGTTTATCAAAAGTTTTAAACGATTCAATTGATGGATCGTTATTTGTGGATGATTTTAATATTTCTTGTCGTGGTAAAAATATGCATACCATTGAACGGCAATTGCAGTTGTGTTTAAACAGGATTAATAAATGGTGTCTTGAAAACGGCTTTAAATTTTCTAAATCGAAAACTAACTGCATACATTTTTGTCGAAAATACAAACCACATAAAGACCCTGAACTGTCTCTAGATGGGACGCCGATTAAAGTTGTGAAGGAAGCCAAATTCTTGGGTCTAATCTTTGATTCACATTTAACTTTTTTACCACATATTAAATCACTTAAAACTAAATGCCTGAAAGCACTTGACTTGTTGAAAGTTGTTTCAAATTCAAAATGGGGAGGGGATCAAGCTACCCTTCTCCATCTCTATCGATCACTAGTTCGTTCTAAACTTGATTATGGCTCAATCGTTTACGGGGGAGCCTGCAAAAGCAATCTTAAACTTCTTGATCCTGTCCATCATCAAGGTCTGAGGCTTTGTCTTGGATCTTTTAGAACTTCACCTATTGACAGTCTCTATGTTGAGGCTGATGAACCTTCTCTTGAGCAGCGACGTATAAAGTTAGCTTTACAATACATTACTAAATTATACTCTAACCATTCTAACCCTGCATATAACTGTGTTTTCAATCCCCTTTATGAGGATTTATACAACAAAAAGTCTTCTCTTGTCCCGCCTCTGGGACATAGAATTAAACCCTTTCTTTCTGCTGCTGGGATTCAGCTGGAAAAGATAGCTCCCTCCCGTCTTCTTTCTTCTCCTCCCTGGCAGTTGGTCAGGCCTCAAGTAGACCTAACATTGACCACATTCAAAAAATCAGAGACTAATGAATTACAATATAAGCAAGAATATAATCAATTAAAACATAAATATAGCAATTATAAATCCTTATTTACAGATGGATCCAAGGATGGTGGCGCTGTGGCTTGTGCCACTGTCATTGGATCCAGAACAATATCTTCTAGATTACCAGATAGTAGTTCTATTTTTACAGCTGAAGCTAACGCCATATTAACAGCCCTTAAATATATTCAAAGACACCCTAAACGTAAACAATATATAATCTATTCAGACTCTCTTTCTTGTCTCCAGGCGATTAAAAATTTATCATGTAAACATCCACTTTTAATTGACATTATTGAATTGTATAATAATCTTGCTACTGGCCAATACGACATCGTCTTCTGTTGGTTACCCAGCCACGTGGGTATTTCCGGTAACGCAATGGCTGATCTTGCTGCCTAGGCAGCTCTTAACAAATCTGTGACACCACTTCTTATTCCTTACACTGATTACAAAGCTAGCATTAGAACTTACATCCGTGATCTGATGCAGAAGAAGTGGGACACCCAAGTAGGTATAAATAAATTACATGAAATAAAACCGTATATTGGTTACACCTACTTGGGCTGTCAGTCCAGATTTGAAGAGGTTATTTTAAGACGATGTCGTATTGGCCACACACGATATACTCATGCATACCTATTGAAAGGTGAGGATCCTCCGTTTTGTATCCCTTGTGATGAGAGAGTCACAGTCAAGCATATCCTGCTTGACTGTGTTGAATTCTCCATCACAAGGGATAAGTATTATACAGTTAAAACAATGAAGGATCTTTTTACCAGTGTTGGGTCTCATTTAATTATTGGTTTTTTAAAAGAAATTGATTTTTTGGTTGAATTTTGAAAACCTTTCGTGTAAATAGATGTATTTTAATTATTGGAAGTTTGGATTAGTAACTTGAATTGTTGGTGGCTGTACCCTCAAAGGGGGTTGAAGTATTGTAAAATTATTGTCCTCCTGAGAGGGTACGTAAGTCCAAAAGCATTCACAGTCAATTTAAACGTTCCATTGTTCTTAATCGTAGTATTTGTGTATTTTTAACTTTTGGCTAGATTTGTCTAAATTGCTAACAGCTGAGGGGATGATGTAAATCCAACTAGGGTCCATGCAGGTAGCAAAGGCACTGTAAGTCCCCATGGTCCCTAGTATGGTGATCTACCTTCGGTTGTTGGCAATCTATAGCCTGATTTTATATTGTATTGTCCGAATAGTGATATTAGTTTTAACTTTCCACACTAGTTTTAATTCAAACTGTGATATTCTAGTTGTTTTACTGTCCTTCGTTGGCAGGGTCTTATACTATACATATATTTCATTTCAGAATTAAATGTTCTCGTCACGATATGGCTGAGACATTGCCGATGTGACGTTAAATATTAACTCACTCACTCACTCACTCTTCCGCTAGAGTATATCATCTGAGTATCCTTGGTGCTGCAAGTCGGAGGCCCACTTGCATTCAGCATTGTCCTTGTGATACTCCGTGGTGGGTGGGGAGCTCAGATGATGAAATCTAACTAACTAAACATGGCTTACGAAACCCCTCAAAAAAAGAGCAAACGTCAACTTGATACTGATCCCACTGAAACTGACCACAGACTGCCCAACTCAATTGATTACTGGCCACGTTTTCTTGTTGTTGAGACTATTGACAAGACCCCTTTAAAGTTGAATCCTTTTGCCGTAGCTAAAGATATACAAGGCATCGCCGGTGATGTTAAAAACATTAGGCGATTACGTTCCGGTGCCCTTCTGGTTGCGTGTGCAAAAGGACAGCAAGCCACCAATCTTGAGTACTAAATCTTTTGTCGGTATTCCAGTTACGATCTCGGCTCACAAAACACTTAACACGAGCAAAGGAATTGTCAGGGACCGTGAACGTTTGTTTGCTGACATGTCAGAACTTGACATCGCCTCAGAGATGAAGGATCAAGGTGTCCTCTATGTCAAACGTTTTGCAACCCGTAGAAATGATGCTACTGTAAACACAAACACATATCTCTTTCTCTTCTCCAAATGTTCCAAAATCACTGAAAGCAGGATACTGTAACATCAACGTTGAAATGTACATTCCAAACCCTCTTCGATGCTTCAAATGCCAAAAGTTCGGCCATGGGGTTAATAACTGCACATTGTCTGTTGTTTGTGCTCACTGTGGTGAAAAGACACATACAACAGAAGATTGTGACAGTAACGTTAAGAAATGTACTAACTGCACTGGTGCCCATTCATCGTTTTCCAAAGAATGTCCTGTCTGGAAGTATCACATGGAGATCAACAAGCTAAAATTCACCCGAAACATTAGTTTTGAAGATGCCAAAAAACTGGTCCAAAGGTCTGAACCTAAAGAAAGCTATGCTTCCATTACTAAAACATCGTCGGAAGCAAGTACAAAATCAACCGCAAGCTGTCAAACTGACTTGACTTGGATAACATCAGAAGCTCCTCTGATTTTTTCACCTGCAATATCTACTCAAACACCAGAGTCACTTTCGTCTCAAATCCAATCAGTAGCATCCTCTGATCATGAGTCTTCTCAATCAACTCCAAAATCTTCAGAAACTGTTAAAACTAAACCTAAAAGGCCAGATCCTATGAAAAAGCTAAGTGGCAGAGCTCCTAAAGGGTCACAGAACAAAATACAATTGTTTAACAAATATGGGTCTCTCGAGGACATGGACGTTTCTGAAAACGTCCATTCTAGGGCACATACCTTGTCGCCCTCCAAAAGAGTGCGGGGTAGATCCCCAATAAATCCCCCCAAAAGATAGTTTATTCTAATAATATTCTACAGTGCAACTGCAGAGGATTGAGGACTAATTTACATGAATTACAGCTATTAGTCCAAGATTTTACACCTTCAGCGTTATGTCTCCAAGAGACATATTTAAAACAAACAGATATATTTGACCTTCGTTATTTTAATGCATATCATTGATTTGCACCTCCGGGTGATAAGGCCACTGGCGGATCATCCATTCTAGTCAGACAAAACGTTATTCAAAGCCCTGTTTAACTTAATACTAATATGCAGGCTGTTGCAGTGAGAATTACGTTACATGTAGCGTTTACGCTATGCTCTCTTTATATTTCGCCGTCTTCGACGTTTGCCAAACCTGATCTTCAAGCTCTATATGACCAACTCCCGAAGCCCTGTATTATAATGGGATATTTAAATGGACACAACCCACTCTGGGGTAGTGTATCTACAAACACTAAAGGGAAATTGTTGGAGGACTTTTGTTCTGACAATGATTTATGTATTTATAATGATGGTTCCAACACATATTTACACCCTGATACAGTGACTTATTCTGCTCTCGACTTGTCATTGACAAATTCAGAACTATTAAATGAATTCAAATGGTCAGTCCACGATGACCTGTGTGGAAGCGACCATTATCCTACTACATTAAAAGCTGTAACTCCATCCGATGTTCCTCCATCATCAAGACGGAATTTTAAAAAGGCTAACTGGGCTTTATATGAAACACTGTGTGCTGAAAAACTTAAACCCGAACGTTTTATTGACGTTCCCGATGCTATTAAATCTTTTCCTGATGAAATGAATTCCATAGCTGATGAGTGTATACCAAATTCCTCTGTAGTTCCACACATAAGAAAACCATGGTTCAACGATGAGTGTAAACAAGCTAGGAAGGCAAGGGAAAAGGCAGAACATTATTTCCGTCGCCATCCTATGGTGCATAATTTAAATAAATTTAAAATTTTAAATGCTAAAGCACGGCGTACTTTTAAACAGAACAAACGCCAATCTTGGCAAAATTATGTGTCCAAAATAACTTCTCGGACACCCATGTCGAAGGTATGGAACATGGTCCAGAAAATCAAAGGGAAAGGTACTAAATCTACTGTCCATCATCTGAAACATGGAGATCAATTGCTTACTGATAAAGCATATATTGCTAATAAACTAGGTGAAAACCTTGCTAAACACTCTTCCTCTTCAAATTATGAACCAAAATTCCAGCAATATCAAAAACAAGAAGAAAATAAAACTATTAATTTCAACTCTGATAATAGGGAAGATTATAATGAAACATTTTCTATTCATGAACTCCATACTGCTCTTGATCAAGCTCATGACACTGCTACAGGAGCTGATAACATACATTATCAACTCCTGAAACATTTACCAGAATCCTGTCTGTAAACTCTCCTAAATATTTTTGATGATATTTGGACATCGGGTAACTTTCCTTCATCATGGCGTGACGACATAGTAGTACCAATACCTAAACCTGGACGTGATCATACCGATCCATCCAATTATCGGCCGATTTCGTTAACTAGCTGTGTTTGCAAGACCATGGACCGCATGATAAATAACCAACTTGTTTGGTACTTGGAAACAAATAACCTTATAACTGATAGACAGTGTGGTTTCCGTTAAAACAGAAGTACTGTCGATCACTTAGTGCGTTTAGAATCATTTGTTAAAAACGCACTAATTAATAAACAACATGCTGTGTATATCTTTTTGGATCTCGAAAAAGCATATGACACAACCTGGAAATATGGTATTTTAAAAGACTTACATGACTTCGGCTTGCGAATTTATAGCCAACTTTTTAAACAACAGACAGTTTCAAGTTCTACCCTGTCTGATCATTACATTCAGGATCAGGGTGTTCCACAAGGCAGTATTTTGTCTGTCACACTTTTTAGCATAAAGATAAATAGTTTATCAAAAGTTTTAAACGATTCAATTGATGGATCGTTATTTGTGGACGATTTTAATATTTCTTGTCGTGGTGAAAATATGCATAATATTGAACGGCAAATGCAGCTTTGTTTAAACAAAATACAAAAATGGTGTCTTGAAAACGGCTTTTAATTTTCGAAATCCAAAACTAATTGTATACATTTTTGCAGAAAATATAAACCACATAAGGACCATGAACTATCTCTAGATGGCACTCCCATCAAAGTTGTAAAGGAGGCCAAGTTCTTGGGCCTAATCTTTGACTCCCATTTAACGTTTCTGCCTCATATAAAGTCCCTTAAAACTAAATGCCTGAAGGCTCTTGACTTGTTGAAAGTTGTTTCCAACTCAAAGTGGGGAGGGGATCAAGCAACCCTCTTACACCTGTATCGATCACTCGTACGTTCGAAACTCGATTATGGCTCAATCGTATATGGTAGAGCCTGCAAAAGCAACCTTAAACTTCTTGATTCTGTCCACCATCAAGGTCTAAGACTTTGTCTGGGATCTTTCAGAACTTCACCTATTGACAGTCTCTACGTTGAGGCCGATGAACCATTTCTTACTCAACGTCGTATAAATTTGTCTTTACAATACATTACTAAATTATATTCTAATGAATCAAACCCTGCCTATAACTGTGTGTTCAATCCCCTTTATGAGGATTTGTATAACAAAAAGTCTTCTCTTGTTCCACCTAATGGGCACAGAATTAAACCATTTATTTCTTCTGTCGGTATTGAGCTGGAAAGTATATCGCCTTCCCGTCTTCTTTCTTCTCCTCCTTGACAATTGGTTAGGCCACAAGTTGACCTAACATTAACTACATTTAAAAAATCAGAAACAAATGACTTACAACATAAACAAGAATATCATCAATTAAAACATAAATATAGCAATTACAAACCCTTATTTACAGATGGGTCCAAGGACGGTGGCGCTGTGGCTTGTGCCACTGTCATTGGATCCAGAACAATATCTTCTAGATTACCAGATAATAGTTCTATTTTTCCAGCAGAAGCTAACGCCAATTTAACAGCTCTCAAATATATTCAAAGACACCCTAAACGTAAACAATATATAATCTATTCTGATTCTCTTTCTTGCCTTCAGGCTATTAAAAATATTTCTTGCAAGCATCCACTTTTAATAGAAATTATCGAATTGTATAATGATCTTGCTACTGGTCAATACGACATCGTCTTCTGTTGGTTACCCAGCCATGTAGGCATTTCTGGTAACACATTGGCTGACCTTGCTGGTAAAGCAGCACTCCACAAATCAGTGACACCACTTTTTGTTCCTGGCACCCATGAAGAGCCACCTCCTCGTGGTGGGTGCTGGGTAATGCTAAGTGCTCTTCTCCCGTGTGGACCCGGGACAGAATGTGTCCACAGCACCCCATTGCTTGTCGTAAGAGGCGACTAAATTGAGCAACCTGTTTGCCGTGGGTTGCGTCCCGTGTCGGTGGAGGACGGGAACCTGGTGGTTGAGGGCATTTGGGCTTTTAACTGCTTTCCATTTGCCCAACACACCACTTCGGCCCTTACTTCACCTAGACGGGTGGTTGAATTGACCCGATTCAACCAATCGGCTGGTCATGCCAAGCCCTGTGCATGGATTATATAATATGTCATTGCACAAATTTTATTTAGACTTTTAATTTCGGTCTTGGCTGAATTATTCATCGACTTTTCTGGTTTTGGAATGTATTTGAAGTTCTGAATTTTGCCTAGAGTCTTATGCCCTGAAGGCGATGGCTCATGGGCCAATCTGGTGGATTAATTCTTTGTAATTCTTCTACTGGAGTATATCATCCGGGTATCCTTGGTGCTGCAAGCTGGAGGCCCGCTTGCTTTAGCATTGTCCTTGTGATACTCCGTGGTGGGTGGGGAGCTCGGATGATGAACCATATTACACTAACTATGGCGTATGAAACCCCAACCAAAAAAAACCAAAACGTCCACTTGATATTGACCCTGTTGATACTGACCATAGACCGTCTGCATCGATTGAATATTGGCCGTGTTTCGTTGTTATTGAGACTCCTGACAAGACACCGTTAAAGTTGAACCCCTTTGCTGTATCAAAGGGTATTCAAGGTGTTGCTGGAGAGATGAAAAACATTAGACGCTTGCGTTCGGGTGCCCTGCTAGTCGAATGCGGGAAAAAGCAACAAGCAACGAACCTGATGAACATGAAATGTTTCGTGGGCATTCCGGTCACGGTCTCTGCTCACAAGACCTTGAATACTAGTAAAGGTATCATCAGAGATCGTGATCGATTGTTTGCTGATATGTCCGAAATTGACATAGGATCAGAAATGAAAGATCAAGGTGTGCTGTATGTGAAGCGCTTTTCAACCCGAAAAAACAATGAAACATTTCAAACTAATACCTATCTGTTTACTTTTTCATGTCCAAATTCTCCTAAATCAGTGAAGGCAGGCTATTGTAACATACAAGTTGATACCTACATCCCCAACCCGCTCAGGTGTTTTAAATGCCAGAAATATGGACATGGCGTGAATACTTGCACATTGTCTGTAGTGTGTGCTCACTGTGGCGAGAAGACACACACAACAGAAGATTGGGACAGTGATTATAAAAAATGCACCAATTGCTCAGGCGACCATTCTTCATTTTCTGAGCAATGTCCTATCTGGAGAAAGCAAATGGAAATCAATAAAATCAAATTTACTCAAAATATCTCTTTTTCCAAGGCCAAAAAACTGGTTAAGAGATCTGATCTTCCACAAACTTATGCTACAGTAGCAAAAACATCATCGGGATCTAAATCTAACACTACATCAACCACAGGCTGCCAAACTACCTTGACTTGGGTAAATTGCGATTCTCCACAGCTTTTGTACCCAGCTATATCATCACAGACTGAGGAATCACTTCCTAGTACCTCAAAGTCTTCTTCTGATCACAAATCAGCATCTCAATCACACTCAAAGTCTCAATCTACGGCTGATAGTCAACAAACGGTGAAAAATAAATCGAGGCCAAAGCCTGATGCTTCAAAACAACAAAGTGGCAGAGCTCCAAAAGGGTCACAGAACAAAATTCAATTGTTCAATAAATACGGGTCTCTTGAAGATTTGGACGTTTCTGAAAACGTCCATTCTAGGGCACATAGCTTGTCGCCCTCCAAAAGAGTGCGGGGTAGATCCCCAATAAATCCCCCCAAAAGATAGTTTATTCCAGTAATATTGTACAGTGGAACTGCAGAGGATTAAGGACTAATTTACATGAATTACAGCTATTAGTCCAAGATTTTATACCTTCAGCGATATGTCTCCAAGAGACATATTTAAAACAAACAGATACATTTAAATTTCGTCAGTTTAATGCGTATCATTGTTTTGCACCTCCGGGTGATCGGGCCACTGGCGGATCATCCATTCTAGTCAAACAAAACGTTATTCAAAGCCCTGTTTAACTTAATACTAATATGCAGGCTGTTGCAGTGAGAATTACGTTACATGTAGCGTTTACGCTATGCTCTCTTTATATTTCTCCGTCTTCGACGTTTGCCAGAACTGATCTTCAAGCTCTATATGATCAGCTCCCGAAGCCCTGTATTATAATGGGATATTTAAATGGGCACAACCCACTCTGGGGTAGTGTAACTACAAACACTAAAGGTAAGTTGTTGGAGGACTTTTGTTCTGACAATGATTTATGTATTTATAATGATGGTTCCAGCACATATTTACATCCTGGGACAGGGACCTATTCTGCTCTTGACTTGTCATTGACAAATTCAGAACTACTTAATGAATTCGAATGGTCAGTCCATGATGACCTCTGTGGAAGTGACCATTTTCCTACTGTATTAAAAGCTGTAACTCCATCCGATGTTCTTCCATCATCAAGACGAAATTTTAAAAAAGCTAACTGGACTTTATATGAAACACTGTGTGCTGAAAAACTTAAACCTGAAGGTTTTATTGACGTTCCCGATGCTATTAAATGCTTTTCTGATCAACTGAATTCCATAGCTGATGAGTGTATACCAAAGTCCTCTGCAGTTCCACACATAAGAAAACCATGGTTCAACGATGAGTGTAAACAAGCTAGGAAGGCAAGGAAAAAAGCAGAACATTATTTCCGTCGCCACCCTATGGTGCATAATTTAAATAAATTTAAAATTTTAAATGCTAAAGCACGGCGTACCTTTAAACAGGACAAACGCCAATCTTGGCAAAATTATGTATTCAAAATAAATTCTCGGACACCCATGTCCAAGGTATGGAACATGGTCCAAAAAATTAAAGGCAAAGGTACTAAGTCTACTGTCCATCATCTGAAACATGGAGATCAGTTACTTACTGATAAATCAGATATCGCAAATAAACTGGGCGAAACCCTCGTTAAACACTCTTCCTCTTCTAATTATTCACCTAAATTCCAGCAATATCAAAAACAAGAAGAAAAGAAAACTATTAATTTCAACTCAGATAATGGGGAAGATTACAATGAAACATTTTCTATTTATGAGCCCCATACTGCTCTTGATCAAGCTCATGATACTGCTACAGGAGCTGATAACATACATTATCAACTCCTGAAGCACTTACCAGAATCCTGTTTAGAGACGCTCTTGTATATATTTGATGATATTTGGACTTGAGGGAAATTTCCTTCTTCATGGCGTGATGCAATAGTAGTACCAGTACCTAAACCTGGACGGGATCATACGGATCCGTCCAATTATCGTCCGATTTCGTTAACTAGCTGTGTTTGCAAGACCATGGAACGCATGATAAATAATCGACTTGTTTGGTATTTGGAAACTAATAACCTTATCACAGATATACAGTGTGGATTCCGGAAAAATAGAAGTACAGTCGATCACTTAGTGCGTTTAGAATCATTTGTAAAAAACGCACTAATTAACAAACAACACGCTGTGTCTATCTTTTTTGATCTTGAAAAAGCATATGACACTACTTGGAAATGTGGCATTTTACGAGATTTACGTGACTTCGGTTTGCGAAGTCGTTTGCCTGAATTTATTGCCAACTTTTTAAATAACAGACAATTCCAGGTCCGTGTGGGTTCTACCCTGTCTGATCATTACATTCAGGATCAGGGTGTTCCACAAGGCAGTATTTTGTCTGTCACTCTTTTTAGCATAAAGATCAACAGTTCATCAAAAGTTTTAAACGATTCAATTGATGGATCCTTATTTGTGGATGATTTTAATATTTCTTGTCGTGGTAAAAATATGCATACCATTGAACGGCACTTGCAGTTGTGTTTAAACAAGATTAATAAATGGTGTCTTGAAAACGGCTTTAAATTTTCTAAATCGAAAACTAACTACATACATTTTTGTCGTAAATACAAACCACATAAAGACCCTGAACTGTCTCTAGATGGGACGCCCATTAAAGTTGTGAAGGAAGCCAAATTCTTGGGTCTAATCTTTGATTCACATTTAACGTTTTTACCACATATTAAATCACTTAAAACTAAATGCCCGAAAGCTCTTGACTTGTTGAAAGTGGTTTCAAATTCAAAATGGGGAGGGGATCAAGCTACTCTTCTCCACCTGTATCGATCACTCGTTCGTTCTAAACTTGATTATGGCTCAATCGTCTATGGTGGAGCCTGCAAAAGCAATCTTAAACTTCTTGATCCTGTCCATCACCAAGGTCTAAGACTTCGTCTTGGGTCCTTCAGAACTTCACCTATTGACAGGCTTTACGTTGAGGCCGATGAACCATCTCTTGCACAACGCCGTATCAAATTATCTTTACAATATATCACAAAACTATACTCTAACGAATCTAACCCTGCATATAACTGTGTCTTCAATCCTCTTTATGAAGATTTGTGTAGCAAAAAGTCTTCTCTTGTTCCACCTCTTGGGCTCAGAATAAAGCCGTTTATTGCTGCTGCTGGCATTGAGCTGAACAATATAGCTCCTTTCCGTCTTCTTTCCTCTCCCCCTTGGCAGTTGGTCAGGCCACAGGTTGACCTAACATTAACTACATTTAAAAAATCAGAAACCAATGAATTACAGTATAAACAAGAATATAATCAATTGAAACATACATATAACAATTACAAATTCCTATTTACAGATGGGTCCAAGGGCGGTGGTGCAGTTGCTTGTGCTACTGTCATAGGATCCAGAACAATATCTTCTAGATTACCAGATAATAGTTCTTTTTTTACAGCAGAAGCTAACGCCATATTAACAGCTCTTAAATATATCCAAGGACACCCGAAACGTAAACAGTATATAATATATTCCGACTCTCTTTCTTGCCTTCAAGCTATTAAAAATATTTCCTGTAAACATCCACTTTTAATAGAAATTATGGAACTGTATAATACTCTTGCTACTGGCCAATACGACATCGTCTTTTGTTGGTTGCCCAGTCACGTAGGTATTTCTGGGAATGTGATGGCCGATCTTGCTGCCAAGGCAGCACTCACCAAATTTGTGACACCACTTCTTCTTCCATATTCAGATTACAAAGCTTGCATTAGAACGTATATCCGTGATCTGATGCAGAAGAGGTGGGACACTCAAGTATGTATAAATAAATTACATGAAATATAACCTTATATCGGTTATACTTACTTGGGTTGTCAGTCCAGATTTGAGGAGGTCATTATGCGACGATGTCGCATTGGCCATATGAGGTATACTCACGAGTATCTATTAAAAGGTGAAGATCCTCCGTTTTGTATCCCTTGTGATGAAAGAATCACAGTCAAGCATGTCCTGCTTGACTGTGTTGAATATTCCATCACAAGGGATAAATATTTTAATTCACGAACTTTGAAGGATCTTTTTAATTCTGTTAGCTCTCATTTAATTATTACATTTTTAAAAGAATTAGATTTGCTAAATGAATTGTAAAAAGAAAAATATTTTATGCTTGGAAGTTTGAATTAGTAACTTAGAGTGTTAGTGGCTGTATCCTCGAGGGGGGTTAAAGCACTGTAGAATTAATTATTGTCCTCCTGAGAGGGTACGTAGGTCCCAAAACATTTGAAGTCAAATTTGATCTTCCATTTTGTCTTAGCCGTAGAATATGTGTCATTTTAATTTGTGGCTAATCTTGCATACAATCACCAGCAGCTGAGGGGATGATGTAAATCCAGCTAGGGACCATGCAGGTAGCAGAAGTACTGTAAGTCCCCATGGCCCCTAGTATGGTGATCTACCTTCAGTTGTTGGTGATCTATATAGCCTGTTTGTATATTGTTTTGTTTGAATAGGAATATTAGTTTTAACTTTTCACGCTAGTTTTATTTCTTATTGTGATATTCTAGTTGTTTTACTGTCCTTCGTTAACAGGTTTTTATGATATACATAGATTCCTTTTTAAGAATGCTCTCGTCACGATATGTCTGCAATACTGCCGATGTGACGTTAAATGTTAACTCACTCACTCACTCACTATTACATTCAAGTGATAAACACCCTGAACGCAAGCGTTTCACATCTTTAATGTCTCCTGCTATTCCATGGATACCCTTAGATATCGCAAATGGATTCAACTTTAAAGGAGTATTATCAAGAGTCTCAAGGATTAGAAAACGAGGCCAGTAATCAATAGATTTGGAGGGTCGCTGTTCATCGTCATCATTATTGAGTTGGCGTTTCGGTTTTGTGTTTGAGGTTTGGTATTCCATGGTTCATTAGTATGAATTCGTCATCCGAGCTCCCCACCCCAGACGGAGTATCACAAGGACAATGCTAAGAGCAGGCGGGTTTCCAGCCTGCAGCACCAAGGATACCCAGATGATATACTCAAGCAGAATAATCAACAAGTGATTACTCCGCCAGATTGACCCATGAGCCACTGCCTTCTGGACATTGAACTCAAGGCAAGATACGAAATTGGAGTTATACAATCACAAAATAGATATATCATCACGAAGTTATGACAGCTGACAAAAGACAAAATAATTTCTAAACATTTATGCAGCAAAATTTACATGTGCAGGGCATGCATGACCAGCCGATTGATTGAATCGGGCCCATTCAACCACCAGTCGAGGTGAAGTCAGGACCAAAGTGGTGTGTTGAGCAATAGGAACAATGGTCCTGCTCCCATGCCCTCAACGGCCAGGATCCCCTCCTCCACCGACACAGGGCCGCAACCCACGGCAAACGGGTTGGTGGACCAAATATCCCCCGGGTCCACTACGGGGGTGAATGGCTCTTAGCGTTACCCAGCACCCACTACGAGGAGGTGGCCGTTCACGGGTGCCATTTTAAAGGAGAAGAAACCGCAAACGCAATACTAACTGCTCTTAAATATATGCAAAGACATCCCAAACATAAACTATATATAATCTTTTCTGACGCCCTTTCTTGTGTTCAGGCTATTAAAAACTTAACATGTAAACGTCCACTTTAAACAAAAAAATATTGAATTGTATAATGATCTTGCTACTGGCCTAGACGGCCTTTTCTTGGTTACCCAGCCACGTTGGCATTTTTCTGGGAAAACAATTTTGCTGCCAAGGCAACACTGAACAATTCTGTGACATCACTTCGTATTCCATACACTGATTATACAGCCAACTTTTAGATCTTATATTCGAGATCTGATGCAAAAGAAGTGGGACACCCAAGTAGGTATCAATAAATTACATGCAATAAAACACTATATTGGATACACCTACTTGGGCTGTCAGTCCAGACTTGAGGACGTAATCATGCGACAATGTCGAATTGGCCATACAGCGTATACGCATGAATACCTGTTGAAAGGTGAGGATCCTCCGCTTTGTATTCCTTGTGATGAGGAAATCACGGTCACGTTTGTGTTGCTTGACTTTGCTGAATATTCCATCACCGGGAATAAGTGTTTTATATCACAAACCATGAATGGTCGTTTTATTAATGTAAGTTCTCAAGTAATCATTGCATTTTTATGAGTATTAGATTTATTGTCTGATTTGTAAATAGATAAATGTCTTATGATTGGAAGTTTAAACTAATAATTCAGATTGTTAGTGGCGATACCCTCAAGTGAGGTCGACGTGCCGTAAAATTATTACCCTCCGTAGAGGGTACGTATGTCCCCAAGACCCGTGAACGTCCGGCGTAGAATAGGCCTTCAGCAACCCATCCAGTCTATGATCTTGCCTGGTCACATCATTCTTTGAGCTACATATGCCATCCTTACTGCGTAACATTTAGCATTGAGTACATTTTCACTGGCATAACACGATCTCCTTAGGCGTAAACATATCGCCTGACTGGATGCAGTTTTAACGTTAGTTTTCGATCACCTTGTGAAACTGTTCCCTTCAAACTACCAAACGTAGCGTGGGTGATTAATTCTCTAACCATGTAAGTGTTAAATCTGGCCACTATTCGTCTTGGCCTGTTTTGTATCCTTGCTCATTACATGGACATCCAAGCCTATGAACCTTCCAGATCAACGTAGCCGTTCTCCCACAGATCTTGATTGTACCTGAGGAACCTGCTGATGCAGATCTTTAATATTCAAAACAAACTCGCATAGTATCTCTTGAATTCGATTTTATGTATGGAATAAAATGTCTTACTCTGATTGTTGTTCCTCACGTCAATATCTTCAGTCATCTTCTCCTGGCTGTCCTCCTCAATGTTGCCTGTCGCTCCCTTAAGTTCAAGTATATACCCGTTTAGGCTGTCGACACAAGGTTATCGAATCGATCGAATCCAGTTTCGAAACTTCATTGCCCATATTATGAAACGATGAAACAGATCAGATAACCACTGTGTCCTCCACCGAGCTCACCGGAAGGTCGGAGGCATTATAGGGCGTAAAATGAACAGACCCGTATCCTTTGAATTCACGATTCCATTAATGTGATTCGTTGCCATTTCTTGTATGTGTTGAGTTTTATCTGGCTTTTTTCCAGTGTTGGTAGGGCTGCCATCATTTCATTTGTTTCTGTCGTGCGCTTTTTGTATCCTTTCTTTGTCATCCCAAAGCCAGCTTTGGGTTAGGTTGTTGGTTCTCACTAACATAGCTCTCGCTTTGAAGAGCCCAGCAGTATTGAATTACAAAGCAATATGTGGCCTTTTAAGTCTGCTTCTACTAAATTTCGGGCGTTCGAAAATATTATAATCCTGACTAAACACACACGGAGTTTGTAACCAGTCTCTGTTGTGTAAAGTGTAACACAGATCATGATAATATCATCGACCATGCAAATGGTCTCACTTAGCCGACATACAGTCAAGAGGGCATTCGAAGCAAACCTTTAGTGATCAGGAGCTAAGCTTATTGTATTTAGCGTACAAAGCTTGGTTGTTGATTTACTCGCGGATGTTTGAACCGAATGTTGCTTTTCGAAAATACACATTATATTTTTTTTCCATTCTACACCGCCGCCATTGCTAGAATATTTTTCAGTGCGGCGTAAATCTAAACTCACTCACTCCATGTTTCATGGCCAGTAAAATAGGGACGTGTTTATCGGTGTAACCATTGTGACAGGACTGGCATGGAGTAGTCAACATCATCGACAAAACCCTGACAATCAAGCATGCCGGTGTGTGTTTCTTGTTGCATTGAAATTATGTAGCCCAGGTTCCACGAACGACAACGTTACACGGGACACAAATAACAGAAATTAAGCTAGGGCGGCGCAGGGGTCAATGTAAACAGAAATTACAGTCCTTCAAATCTGAATCTAATATTTCAATCCATTCTCGTCTTCTATTTCTATTCTTCCTAAAAGGTAACAGAACCTGCCTTCAGTAAAAAAAAGTTCTTCGTTGTAATTATTCAATATGACATGAGGTCACCGACAATGGTTGCGAAAGAAGAATCAAAGTGGTGGTAGCTTCAAATCATATATTTGTGATTCGACACAAATGCATGGTAAACACATGGTATTGGAGAATTAACAGCTACGAGAGTAAAATGAGACGTCTACCGTGACCGACTGAGTGGCCATGTGTTTGAAATGAGTAAAATAAATGTCTGCATTAACGTTTGTGAAATAATGCCATAAACATGATTTCCTATCTTCACCATTAATTGTTTTTCGTTATAATTAAATTCAACTATATTGTCTGGTAGATACGTAGAGAACGTTTGACGGAGCAAAATATGGAACACTATTGACATGGAGCAGAAATATCTTTCACTTGAATGTGTTAAAGCATAGCTTCAAACCCACAAAAACAATGTAATCACTACTGAGACCATTCATCTCAAGCCCTGCAGCGCATCGATATTTGTGGCAAATACGTTGTTCGAAAATAACGCCAACTCAATAACGTGATATTTTGGGACGACGTAATTTACGAGCAGCAAGCCATGAAGAAGATCAAAGTAACTGTTACAGTTAGTCAATGTTGTAGCGTTCATGCTTGCTTGATAAAGTGTCTGGTAATTCCACACAAACTGATATGCGTCTACAAGAGTAACTGATTTGTGAATCCAGTCACTTTCTTCTTCTGTTTCACTGCGATTTAAAACGAATGACGCAGAGAGGAGTGTAAATAGATCTGTGAACTGGCGTTTAGTTTGCCGTCATGTTCACAAAGTGCCAGTAATGCTCCGACTGTTGTAAAGAACAGTAAAGATATGAGATAACTGCGGATGCCGTGTAAAACGGGCTCTCTGTGTATTCTCTGTGGTGGATCATCGCGAATTGGATTTGAAACCTCATAAACCTTTTTCTCGAAGGTAAATGCATTATATAAATCCTTTTTAACCACAACTAGATATTCATAACATTCTTAATAACTGTTTACCAGTAACGCTGCCTGAGATCGAATTCCAGAAAACATTTCGCAAAAACAGGGACACTCCAACTGGTTTTTATGCGCATTAGAACTGAACTGAAAACACAAACGCAAGTATTTGGTGTAATGATATCGACAGAAATGACGGCTCTAAATAACCTCTTGGCTGCACTATCGTTCCTCACATAGATAAAGATGACTTGGTGTTCTGGGATACGGCCAGACGGATCATATCTGGTAATGATGCCAGAATCGATCAAAGACAGACATCTTGTTAGTTGTTCTGTCTTTGGAATTGTTTGTAACATGTCACTGGTGTCATCAACAATGTGGTTGTGGTTCTGTTATCAGGAAATGTTTTAAAACAGTTTTCTGTGGCAACGCCAACGATATGTCATTGCCACTCGAAAATATCAAAGATGAGAAAACCGGCTCCATAAACTCCATATGGTATTCTTAAAAATATTCATTTTTTGTTTATCCAACTATATCATAAGAAAACAGCCAAAGCCGGGTGTGCATTACGTTTCGTGTTTGCAAGAGAAGTTTTATCAAGAGTGAGTGAGTTAATGTTTAACGTCACATCGGCAGTATTGCAGCCATATTGTGACGAGAGCATTCTTATAAATGGAATCTATGCATATGATAAAAACCTGTCGACGAAGGACAGTAAAACAACTAGAATATCACAATGAGAAATAAAACTAGCGTGAAAAGTTAAAACTAATATCCCTATTCAGACAGTTTTATCAAGAAGAATTGTATTATACAAGCAACATTGCTTATCCGAATCGTTACATATGGAATGGTTTAGCGTATTGTGGCGTTTATAATTGGAATTATCCTCCTGTGAAATTCCTTTTTGAACTCATCATGCCGGTGAGTTAACGATTTCATGAACAACATGCATTACATAAACAACATGCATTACATGAACAACATGTATTACACGAACAACATGCATTACTAAAGGCTAATAACCTTTATGTCTCAGTTGGTTTCAGTCCAATAGCACTGTTATGTTCTTCCACAGGGATTTTGCAAATATATCTTTTGAGATTATAACGGTCTTTCTAATCGAAATGATCTGAAAGAAAAATAAATAGAAAACATCCATAGATGACGGACTGTAAGATGCATTTTATACTCAATGGGAAGAAAATAGCTAGTCGATTGATCCCAAGCATCGTGCTTACATTCCCTTCAGAAGATCGATAGCTTAGAGGACAATTTTGAAATGATATAATCCTTGAACACGAAGTACAGGGGTAATGAGCCTGGATCTCTCTGTGTGTGTGTGTGACGGAGGTGATGTTGTTAGGGTTTGTGAGGTCTATGTTTTATGTGATAAAGTAGTTGCCAATTTGCCAGAACATCTTCGGACACCAACCCAAAGGTAAACACCGTATCTGTACCCACCTTCTCGATACATTGTCAGACCGACTTGACGTGGGTTAAAACCAACAAGTCTCAGTCACTCACACCTGGACAGTCTACTCAGGCTGTGAACTCTGGAAATAACGTGGCTGTCCTGTCTGACATTCCATGACAGTCTTCTAATTCATCTTCACCCGGGGAACATTCACTATCTCAGTCAACCTAACAAATTCGAACTAAAGTAAATTCTGAAAACAGTGTTCAAAGTATTCATAAACTGAGAACAGAATCATTGAAATAAGTGGCAGATCTCCAAAGGGTTCAGAAAATCCAATCAAATTATATAATAAATACGGTTCATTTGAGGACGTAGAAGTGTCCGAAATCGCTTATCCCAGGGCACATAGCTTGTCGCCCTCGAAGAAAGTGAGGGGTAGATCCCCAATCCAACTAAAACATAAGTCAATCTACTACTATCGTACAGTGGAATTGTACACGTCTTATGACTAATTATAATGAACTACAGCTATTAGTACAGGATCTAGCACCATCGGCATTCTATCTGCAAGAGACGTATCTAAAACAGACAGATAATTTTACTTTGCTCCAGTTTACAGCCTACCATTGTTTTTCCAATCCCAAAACCTGGCAAGCACCATACAAATCCATCGAATTACAGACCGATATCGCTCACTAGCTGTGTCTGTAAAACCATGAAACGTATGGTGAATAATAGATTAACGTGGTATCTTGAAACCAAAAACCTTAATTTTCTTTGATCTCAAGAAAGCTTATGACACGACCTGAAAGCAGTGGTTTTGAAAGAAAGGCAATTTCAAGTCAAGTCAAGGCAATATAATTGAATTATATAATGATCTTGCTGCTTTCCAATACGACATCATCTTTTGTTGGTTGCCCAGCCACGTCGGCCAAGAAAAGACGATGTCGTATTGGCCAGTGGATCATTATACAATTCAATAATTTCTATTGAAAGTGGATGTTTACAATGATATGTTTTTGTCAGAACAAAAGTCCTAAAACAATTTACCTTTAGTGTTTGTAGTTACACTACTCCAGGGTGGATTGTGCCCACATAAAGGTCCCATTATAATACAGGGCTTCGGGAGTTGATCGTATATGGCTTGAAGATCAGTTTTCACGGAGAGATATAGAGAGAGCGTAGTGTAAACGCTACATGTAACGTAATTCTTACTGCAACAGCCTGCATATTAGTAATAAGTGGAACAGGGCTATGGATGACGTTTTGTCTGACTAGAATGGATCATCATCCAGTGGCCCTATCACATGGAGGTGAAAGGCAATGATATGCATTAAAATGACGAAGATCAAATGTATCTGTTTCTTTTAAATATCTTTAAATGTCTCTTGGAGACAGATCGCTGAATCTTGGACTAACAGAAGCAATTCGTGTAAATTAGTCCTCAATCCTCTGCAGTTCCATTGTACAATATTATTGGAATAAACTATCTTTTGGGGGATTTATTGGGGATCTACCCCGCACTCTTTTGGAGGGCGACAAGCTATGTGCCCTAGAATAGACGTTTTCAGATACGTCCATGTCTTCAAGAGATCCATATTTATTGAACAACTGAATTCTATTTTGTGACCCTTTAGGGGCTCTGTCACTTTGTTGTTTCGAAGCATCAGGCTTAGGTTTAGGTTTACTTTTAACAGTTTGCTGACTATCAGTTGTCGATTGAGACGTTACGCGTGACTGAGATGATGATTTGTGATCAGAAGAAGATGCACGTTAATGTACTAGGAAGTGATTTTTTCAGTCAGAGATGATATAGCAGAGTACAAAACCTCTAGAGAGTCGCAATTTTCCCAAGTCAAAGAAGTTTGGCAGTCTGTGAATGATTTTGTTATTTTAGAGCTAGCCTCAGATGATGTTTTTTTCTTCTGTAGCATAACTTTCTGGAAGATCAGATCTTTTTACCAGCCTTTTTGCCTCAGAAAAAGATATATTTTGAGTTGATGATGTTTGTCTCCATTTGCTCTATCCAAATAGGACACTGTTTAGAAAATGAGGAATGATCGCCCGAGCAGGTTGTGTGTGTTTTCTCACCACAGTGAGCTGACACAACAGACAATGTGCAAGTACTTACACTGTGTCCATAGTTCTGGCATTTAAAAGACCTTAGCGGGTTGGGAATGGAGGTGTCAACTTCTGTGTTACAGTGGGCTGCCTTCATTGATTTTTGCGCATTTGGAGAGGAAAAAGTAAACAGATACGTATTCGTTTTGATTGTTTCATTGTTTTTCCGAGGTGAAAAGCACACAGTGATCCTTCATTTCTGATTACTATATGAAGGTCCGACATATCATGAAACAATCGATCCCGATCTCTAACAATACCTTTGCTTGTGTTCAAGGTTTTGTGAGCAGAGACCATGACCGGAATGCCCACAAAAGATTTATTGTTGATCAGGTTGGTTGATTGGTTTTTTTCCCACATTGAGTGAGTGAGTGAGTTAATATTTAACGTCACATCGGTAATATCTCAGCCATATCGTGACGAGAACATTTAGTACTGGAATGAAATATATGTTTATTATAAAACCTGTCAACGAAGGACAGTAAAACAACTAGAACATCACAGATGAGAATATAAAACTAGTAACTATACCTAAAACAACTTATCTATACAGGACAATACAAGATAAAAATGGGCTATAAATTGCTAACAACTGAAGGGAGATCACCATACTAGGGACCATGGGGACTTACAGTACCTTTGCTACCTGCATGGACCCTAGTTGGATTTACATCATCCCCTCAGGCGTCAGCAATTTGGGAAATCTAGCCATGCAAATAAAAAGACACTTATGCTATGATTAAAATCCTGGAAATTAGAATTTACATTGAATGTTTGTGGACTTACGTACCCTCTCAGGGGGACAATAGTTTTACAGTACTTCAACCCCCTTTGAGGATACAGCCACTAAAAATTCTAGTTACTAATCTAAACTACCGCTTATTAAAATATATATACTTACAGAATCACAGTGCTCAAATTTCTACCATGAAATCAATTTCCTTTAAAAAAACCAATGATTAAATGAGAACTAACAGTTGTAAAAAGACCCTTGCTAGTTTTGACATTGAAATACATATCCCTTGTGATGGAAAATTCAACACAGTCAAGCAGAATATGCTTGACCGTAACTCTCTCATCACAAGGGATAAAAAACGAAGGATCCTCACCTTTTAACAGATACTTATGGGTATATCTTGTATGGCCAATACGACATCGTCGCATGATGACCTCTTCAAATCTGGACTGACAACCCAAGTGGGTATAACCAATGTAAGGTTTTATTTCATGTAGTTTATTGATACCTACTTGGGTGTCCCACTTCTGCATCAGATCACGGATGTAAGTTCTAATGCTAGCTTTGTCATCAGAGTATGGAATAAGGAGTGGTGTCACAGATTTGTTGAGTGCTGCCTTGGCAGCAAGATCGGCCATCATGTTACCGGAAATGCCTACGTGGCTGGGTAACCAACAAAAGACCATGTCGTATTGGCCAGTAGCAAGATCATTATACAGTTCAATAATTTCTATTAAAATTTTAATCGTCTGAAGAGAAGAAAGAGAGTCTGAATAGATGATGCACTGTTTATATTTAGGGTGTCTTTCAATATATTTAAGAGCCGTTAATATGGCGTTAGCTTCCGCTGTGAAAATAGAGCTGCTATCCGGTAGTCTAGAAGATATTGATCTGGATCCAATGACCGTCGCACAAGATACTGCGTCACCGTTCTTGGACCCGTCAGTGGATAAGGATTTGCAATTGTCATATTTGTTTTTTAACTGATCATATTCTTGTTTATATTGTAAGTCATTTGTTTCTGATTTTGTAATGATGTTAATGTTAGGTCAACTTGTGGCCAAACCAATTGCCAAGGAGGAGAAGAAAGAAGACGGGAAGGCGATATACTTTCCAGCTGAATGCCCGCAGAAGAAATAAATGGTTTAATTCTGTGCCCTAGAGGCGGAACAAGAGAAGATTTTTTGTGATACAAATCCCGATAAAGCGGATTGAACACACAGTTATACGCAGGATTAGATTAATTAGAATATAATTTAGTAATGTATTGTAAAGACAATTTCATACGACGTTGTGTAAGAGATGGTTCATCGGCCTCAACGTAGAGACTTTCAATGGGCAAAGTTCTGAAAGACCCCAGACAAAGTCTTAGACCTTGATGGTGGACAGAATCAAGAAGTTTAAGGTTACTTTTGCAGACTCCACCACATACGATTGAGCCATAGTCGAGTTTTGAACGGACCAGTGATTGATATAGGTTAACAGGGTAGTTTGATCCCCTCCCCACTTTGAGTAGGAAACAACTTTCAACAAATCTAGTGCCTTCAGGCATTTAGTTCTAAAGGATTTAATGTGCGGTAAGGAGGTTAAATAAGAAACGAAAATTAAAGCCAAGAACTTGGCCTCCTTTACAACTTTGATGGGAGAGTCATTTAAAGATAATTCAGGGTGCTAATGCGGCTTATATTTTCTTGAAAAATGTATACAATTTGTTTTGGACTTTAAAGACTTTTGAAAATTTAAAGCCGTTTTCAAGACACAATTTGTTTATTTTATTTAGACACAGCTGTAGTTGCCGTTCAATGGTATGCATATTTTTACCACGACAAGAAATATTAAAATCATCCACAAAAAGTGATCCATCAATGGAATCGTTTAAAACCTTTGATACACTGTTGATCTTAATACTAAATAATGTAACAGACAAAATGCTGCCTTGTGGAACACCCTGATCCTGATTATAATGATCAGACAGGGTTGAACCTACTCGTACTTGAAATTGCCTGTCTTTTAAAAGCTCTGATATAAAAAGAGGTAGACGGCCTCTCAACTCAAAGTCATGTAAATCCTTCAAAATACCATGCTTCCAGGTCGTATCATAAGCTTTTTCGAGATCAAAGAAAATCGATACTGCGTGTTGTTTATTGACCATAGCATTTTTCACGAAGGATTCTAAGCGTACCAAATGATCAATGGTACTTCGACTACAATGGCCTTACGCCATGAAGGAGGAAATCTTCCAGACGTCCATATTTTATCAAATATGTCTAAAAGTGTGACCAGGCATGGCTCAGGTAAGTGTGGTAATTACCAGGTAACTGGTAATGTATATTATCATCACCCCTTGTAGTGTCATAAGCTTGCTCAAGAGCACTATGAAGCTCATGTAATGAAAACACTTCTTTATAATCTTCACCGTTATTTGATTCAAAATTAAGTTTTGTCTTTTCTTGTTGTTTCTGATATCTCTGAAACTCAGGAACATAATTTGCTGATGAAGAATTTTTGGCAAGAGTTTCGCCAATTTTATTTGCAATTTTACATTTATCCGTAATTAAATTCTCACCATCTTTAAGATGGTGAACAGCCGATTTTGAGCATTTGCCTTTTCTTCTCTGAATCATGTTCCATACTTTGGACATAGGCGTTCGTGAATTTATTTTGGAAATATAGTTCCTCCAGGATTGCCGTTTGTTTTGCTTGATGGTACGACGTGCCTTCGCACTGAGTATTTTAAATTTATTTAAGTTATGGACAGTTGGGTGATGACGAAAATATTTCTCTGCCGTTTTCCTTTCGCTTGCTTTCATTGCAGTCTGCATTAAACCATGGCTTCCGTACATGTGGAGCTGTAGAGGACCTTGGTAAACACTCATCAGCAATTATATTTAAGGCATCAGAAAACACCTGAATAGGATCAGTAATATCAAAGGAACATTCGGGTCTTAGTCTAGATGTGCATAAGGTTTGAAATAAGGACCAATCTGCTTTAGAAAAATTCTATCGTGTGTGAGATGCAGAATCAGTTGGAGAAGTTCCTGATAGTATCGTAGGAAAGTGATCACTTCCACAAAGGTCATTGTGGACTGACCATTCAAATTCATTAAGTACAGTAGAGTCTGCAAGAGACAAATCCAGAGAAGAGTAGGTGCCGGTTGCAGGATGCAGGTAAGTACTCGAACCATCGTTGTATATACACAAATCGCTATTGGAGATAAAATCTTCCAGTGTTTTACCTTTAGTGTTGGTATTTGTACCACCACAGAGTGGATTATGGCCATTAAGATCAACCATTATAACGCAGGGTTTCGGAAGTAAAGAGCTTGAAGATCAGACAAATGAAGTGTGGAAGAAGGCGGAATATACAGTGAGCATATTGTAAAAGCAATATGAAGAGTTAGTCTCACTGCAAAGGCTTGAAGGTTAGTTTTTAATGTAACTGGGCTGTGAATAACATTCTGCTTAACAAGGATCGATGATCCACCGGTGGCTCGATCACCCGGAGGTGAGAAAGAATGATATGCATCAAACTGACGTAAAGTAAACGTATCTGTCTGTTTGAGGTTCCCACACTCAACCTGCAGTGCACCTGAACGTAAGCGTTTAATGTTCTAAACTTCCCCGGCAATACCTTGAATACCTTTGGCAACTGCAAATGGGTTCATTTTTAGAGGTGTTTTGTCAACAGTTTCAATCACAAGAAAGCGTGGCCAAAACTCAATTGATCTTGACGGTCGAAGGTCATCATCATCAACATCATTTTCAAGAGAACGTTTCGTTTTTTTGGTGGGGATTTCATAAGCCATATTTATGGTTGAGATTTCATCATCCGAGCCCCCCACCAACCACGGAGTATCACAAGGACAATGCTAAAAACAAGCGGATCTCCAGCTTGCAGCACCAAGGACACCCGGATGATATACTCAAGCAGAATAATATAAAATTAATAATATTCCACCTAACTGGCCCATGAGCCACCGCCTTCTGGGCTTACGACTCTAGGCAAAAACATACATAACATGATACATTTGAAATAACAGTCTCAAGATAGGACCAAGCATGAAACATTAAATTAACAATTTCATAAATTGTGAGCATTACACAGTTGCAGCTCAGGGCTTGGCGCGACCAGCCGATTGATAGAACTGGGCCAGTTCTACCACCCGTCTAGGTGAAGTAAGGGCCGAAGTGGTGTGTTGGGCAAAAGGAGCAAAGTGGTTCAGCCTCCAACTGCCCTCAACCACCAGACTACTGTCTTCCACCGACACGGGACGCAACCCACAGCAAACAGGTCGCCCAATTTAGTCGCCTTTTACGACAAGCAATGGGGTGCTGTGGACACATTCTGTCCCGGATCCACACGGGAGAAGAGCACTTAGCGGTACCCAGCAAACACCACGAGGAGGTGGCTCTTCATGGGTGCCTCCCACATTGAACTAGCAGCGCCCCGAACGTAAGCGTTTAATGTTTTAATATATCCAGTAATACGCTTGGATACAGCAAAAAGGGTCCAACTGTAATGGTGTCTTGTCAGGAGTCTCCATCACTAGGAAATGCAGCCAATACTCAATTGATGCATACGGTCTGTGGTCAGTAACAACAGGGGCAATTTCAAGTGGACGTTTTTGTTGGGGGTGGAAATTAACAAGCCATGGTTAATATTATATGGTTCATCATCTGAGACCCCCACCCACCTAAAAGCAAGTGGGTTTCCAACTTGCAGCACCTAGGATACCCGGATGATATACTCCAGCAGAAGAATTAAAAGGAGTAATTCTGCCAGATTGGCCCATGAGCCACCGCCTCCTGGGTATAGGTCTCTATACAAAAGTGAAATAACCCAACCCACAGGAAACGGGTTGGTGGACCAGATTTGTGAATAAGGATTTGTAATTGCTATATTTATGTTTAAATTGATGATATTCTTGTTTACACTGTAATTTCTTTCTGACATTTTGAGTGAGTGACTTAAAATTTAACGTCACATCGGCAATGTTTCATTCATATCGTGACGAAGACAATATATAGGAAAAAAAGCGTTTTGAAGAATGAAAACTGTCACGGTGGACAGTAAAAATACTAGGGTAACACAGATATGGGTACACAACTAGCATGGGAAAAGTTAAACATTGTAGTAATTAAAGCAGACAATACAATATAAAACACGGACTATGGATCGCCTGCAACTGAAGGGAGATCACCACACTAGGGACCATGGGCACTTATAGTAGCTTTGCTACCTGCATGATCCCTAGTTGGATTTACATCATCCCCTCACCCGTTGGCGAGTGCACGAAATGCTAGTCAAAAATAAAATAACAAGAATACTACGATTAAAAACTCGTTAGCCGTAAATTTACATCGAATGTTTTGGGACTTACATACCCTCTCAGGAGGACAATAATTTTAAAATACTTCAACCCCCTTTGACGGCACGGTCACTAACAATCTCAGTTACTAATCTAAACTTCCAACAATAAAACTATCTACTTACAGCCCATTCAACAAATCCAATTCTTTTTCAAATGCAGTAATTAAATGAAAAATGATATTAGTAAAAAGATCCTTCGTAGTACGTGATTTAAAACAGGTATCCCTTGTAATGGAATATTGAACACAATCAAGCAATACATGCTTGACCGTGATTCTTTCATCACAAGGGATACAAAATGGAGGATCTTCACCTTTCAATAGGTATTCATGTGTATATCTCCTGTGACAAATACGACTTCGTCTCCTAATGACCTCTTCTGGACTGGCAACCCAAGTAGGTATAACGGATATTGGGTTTTATTGCATGTAATTTATTGATGCCTACCTGAGTGTTCCACGTTTTTGCTTTAGATCACGTATATAGGATTTAATTGTAGCTTTATGATCAGTGTATGCAATAAGAAGTGGTGTCACAGATTCGTGGAGTGTTACCTTGGCAACAAGAACAGCCATTGTGGGCACCTGTGAACGGCCACATCCTAGTGGTGGGTGCTTGGTAATTATGAGAGCCATTCAGCCCCGTTGTGGACCCGAGTGGGAGGGTATTTGGTCCACCAACCCGTTTCCTGTGGGTTGGGTTATTTCACTTTTGTATAGAGACCTATACCCAGGAGGCGGTGGCTCATGGGCAAATCTGGCAGAATTACTCCTTTTAATTCTTCTGCTGGAGTATATCATCCGGGTATCCTAGGTGCTGCAAGTTGGAAACCCACTTGCTTTTAGGTGGGTGGGGGTCTCAGATGATGAACCATATAATATCAACCATGGCTTGTTAATTTCCACCCAAAAAAAAACACGTCCACTTGAAATTGCCCCTGTTGTTATTGACCACAGACCGTATGCATCAATTGAGTATTGGCTGCATTTCCTAGTGATGGAGACTCCTGACAAGACACCATTACAGTTGGACCCTTTTTGCTGTATCCAAGCGTATTACTGGATATATTAAAACATTAAACGCTTACGTTCGGGGCGCTGCTAGTTCAATGTGGGAGGCACCCATGAAGAGCCACCTCCTCGTGGTGTTTGCTGGGTACCGCTAAGTGCTCTTCTCCCGTGTGGATCCGGGACAGAATGTGTCCACAGCACCCCATTGCTTGTCGTAAAAGGCGACTAAATTGGGCGACCTGTTTGCTGTGGGTTGCGTCCCGTGTCGGTGGAAGACAGTAGTCTGGTGGTTGAGGGCAGTTGGAGGCTGAACCACTTTGCTCCTTTTGCCCAACACACCACTTCGGCCCTTACTTCACCTAGACGGGTGGTAGAACTGGCCCAGTTCTATCAATCGGCTGGTCGCGCCAAGCCCTGAGCTGCAACTGTGTAATGCTCACAATTTATGAAATTGTTAATTTAATGTTTCATGCTTGGTCCTATCTTGAGACTGTTATTTCAAATGTATCATGTTATGTATGTTTTTGCCTAGAGTCGTAAGCCCAGAAGGCGGTGGCTCATGGGCCAGTTAGGTGGAATATTATTAATTTTATATTATTCTGCTTGAGTATATCATCCGGGTGTCCTTGGTGCTGCAAGCTGGAGATCCGCTTGTTTTTAGCATTGTCCTTGTGATACTCCGTGGTTGGTGGGGGGCTCGGATGATGAAATCTCAACCATAAATATGGCTTATGAAATCCCCACCAAAAAAACGAAACGTTCTCTTGAAAATGATGTTGATGATGATGACCTTCGACCGTCAAGATCAATTGAGTTTTGGTCACGCTTTCTTGTGATTGAAACTGTTGACAAAACACCTCTAAAAATGAACCCATTTGCAGTTGCCAAAGGTATTCAAGGTATTGCCGGGGAAGTTTAGAACATTAAACGCTTACGTTCAGGTGCACTGCAGGTTGAGTGTGGGAACCTCAAACAGACAGATACGTTTACTTTACGTCAGTTTGATGCATATCATTCTTTCTCACCTCCGGGTGATCGAGCCACCGGTGGATCATCGATCCTTGTTAAGCAGAATGTTATTCACAGCCCAGTTACATTAAAAACTAACCTTCAAGCCTTTGCAGTGAGACTAACTCTTCATATTGCTTTTACAATATGCTCACTGTATATTCCGCCTTCTTCCACACTTCATTTGTCTGATCTTCAAGCTCTTTACTTCCGAAACCCTGCGTTATAATGGTTGATCTTAATGGCCATAATCCACTCTGTGGTGGTACAAATACCAACACTAAAGGTAAAACACTGGAAGATTTTATCTCCAATAGCGATTTGTGTATATACAACGATGGTTCGAGTACTTACCTGCATCCTGCAACCGGCACCTACTCTTCTCTGGATTTGTCTCTTGCAGACTCTACTGTACTTAATGAATTTGAATGGTCAGTCCACAATGACCTTTGTGGAAGTGATCACTTTCCTACGATACTATCAGGAACTTCTCCAACTGATTCTGCATCTCACACACGATAGAATTTTTCTAAAGCAGATTGGTCCTTATTTCAAACCTTATGCACATCTACACTAAGACCCGAATGTTCCTTTGATATTACTGATCCTATTCAGGTGTTTTCTGATGCCTTAAATATAATTGCTGATGAGTGTTTACCAAGGTCCTCTACAGCTCCACATGTACGGAAGCCATGGTTTAATGCAGACTGCAATGAAAGCAAGCAAAAGGAAAACGGCAGAGAAATATTTTCGTCATCACCCAACTGTCCATAACTTAAATAAATTTAAAATACTCAGTGCGAAGGCACGTCGTACCATCAAGCAAAACAAACGGCAATCCTGGAGGAACTATATTTCCAAAATAAATTCACGAACGCCTATGTCCAAAGTATGGAACATGATTCAGAGAAGAAAAGGCAAATGCTCAAAATCGGCTGTTCACCATCTTAAAGATGGTGAGAATTTAATTACGGATAAATGTAAAATTGCAAATAAAATTGGCGAAACTCTTGCCAAAAATTCTTCATCAGCAAATTATGTTCCTGAGTTTCAGAGATATCAGAAACAACAGGAAAAGACAAAACTTAATTTTGAATCAAATAACGGTGAAGATTATAAAGAAGTGTTTTCATTACATGAGCTTCATAGTGCTCTTGAGCAAGCTTATGACACTACAAGGGGTGATGATAATATACATTACCAGTTACCTGGTAATTACCACACTTACCTGAGCCATGCCTGGTCACACTTTTAGACATATTTGATAAAATATGGACGTCTGGAAGATTTCCTCCTTCATGGCGTAATGCCATTGTAGTCCCAGTACCCAAACCTGGCAGGGATCATACAGATCTATCGAATTATAGACCAATATCTCTAAATAGCTGTGTCTGTAAAACCATGGAACGTATGGTTAAAAATAGACTAACTTGGTATCTTGAAACCAATAACCTGATCACAAATATTCAATGTGGTTTCAGAAAAAATCGAAGTACCATTGATCATTTGGTACGCTTAGAATCCTTCGTGAAAAATGCTATGGTCAATAAACAACACGCAGTATCGATTTTCTTTGATCTCGAAAAAGCTTATGATACGACCTGGAAGCATGGTATTTTGAAGGATTTACATGACTTTGAGTTGAGAGGCCGTCTACCTCTTTTTATATCAGAGCTTTTAAAAGACAGGCAATTTCAAGTACGAGTAGGTTCAACCCTGTCTGATCATTATAATATAATATAATATAATTTTGTCAAGACTGGCGTTTGTTCTGTTTAAATGTACGCCGTGCTTTAGCATTTCACATTTTAAATTTATCTTAATTATGCACCATAGGATGGCGACGGAAATAATGCTCTGCTTTTTTCCTTGCCTTCCTAGCTTGTTTCCAGTCATCGTTGAACCATGGTTTTCGAATGTGTGGAACTGCAGAGGAATTTGGTATACACTCATCAGCTATGGAATTCAGTTCATCAGAAAAAAACATTTAATAGCATCAGGAACGCCATTAAAACGTTCAGGTTTAAGTTTCTCCGCACACAGTGTTTCATATAAAGCCCAGTTAGCCTTTTTAAAATTCCGCCTTGATGATGGGTAAACATCAGATGGAGTTACAGATACTAGTATAGCAGGAAAATGGTCACTTCCACAGAGGTCATCGTGGACTGACCATTCGAATTCTTTAAGTAGTTCTGAATTTTTGAGTGACAAGTCGAGAGCAGAATAGGTCCCTGTACCAGGGTGTAAATATGTGCTGGAACCATCATTGTGAATACATAAATCATTATCAGAACAAAAGTCCTCCTACAATTACCTTTAGTGTGTTTGTAGTTACACTACCCCAGAGTGGGTTGTGCCCATTTGAATCTCCCATTATAATACAGGGCTTCGGGAGTTGGTCATATAGAGCTTGAAGATCAGTTTTGGCAAACTTCAAAGACGGCGAATATAGAGAGAGCATAGCGTAAACGCTACATGTAAAGTAATTCTCACTGCTACTGCCTGCATATTGGTAATAAGTGGAACAGGGCTTTGAATAACGTTTTGTCTGACTAGAATGGATGATCCTCCAGTGGCCCTATCACCCGAAGGTGAAAAACAATGATATGCATTAAAATGACGAAATTCAAATGTATCTGTTTCCTTTAAATATGTCTCTTGGAGACATATCGCTGAAGGTGTAAAATCTTGGACTAATAGCTGTAATTCATGTAAATTAGTCCTCAATCCTCTGCAGTTCCACTGTACAATATTATTGGAATAAACTATCTTTTGGGGGGATTTATTGGGGATCTACCCCGCACTCTTTTGGAGGGCGACAAGCTATGTGCCGTATTCAGAAACGTCCATGTCTTCAAGAGACCCATATTTATTAAACAATTGAATTTTTTTCTGTGATCCTTTAGGAGCTCTGTCACTTTGTTGTTTTGAAGCATCAGACTTAGGCTTAGGTATACTTTTGTTGACTATAAACTGTCGATTGAGACTTTGAGTGTGACTGAGATGACGATGATTTGTCATCAGAAGAAGACTTTGACGTACTAGGAAGTGATTTCTCAGTGTGTGATGATATAGCAGGGTACAAAAGCTCTGGAGAATCACAGTTTACCCAAGTCAAGGTAGTTTCGCAGCCTGTGGTTGATGTTGTTTTAGTGCTAGACCCCAATGATGTTTTTGCTACTGTAGCATAACTTTCTGGAAGATCAGATCTCTTTACCAGTTTTTTGGCCTCGGAAAAAGAGATATTATGAGTAAATTTTATTTTATTGATCTTCATTTGCACTTTGCAAATAGGACACTGTTTAGAAAATGAAGAATGGTCGCCTGAGGATCTGGTGCATTTTTTATAATCACTGTCACAATCTTCTGTTGTGTGTCTCTTCTCACCACAGTGAGCACACACAACAGTGTGCAGGTATTTACACCGTGTCCATATTTCTGGCATTTAAAACACCTGAGCGGTTTGGGGATGTAGGTGTCAACTGGAATGTTACAGTAGCCTGCCTTCACTGATTTGGGTGCATTTGGAGATGAAAAAGTAAACAGGTACGTATTCGTTTTGATGGAATCGTAGTTTCTGCGAGTTGAAAAGCGCTTGACATAGAGCACACCTTCATCCTTCATTTCAGATCCTATATCAAGGTCCGACATATCATCAAACAATCGATCCCGATCTCTCTCAATACCTTTACTCGTGTTCAAGGTCTTGTGAGCAGAGACCGAGACCGGAATGCCCACGACAGATTTCATGTTCATCAGGTTCGTTGCTGGTTGCTTTTTCAGGCATTCAACAAGCAGGGCAAGCGTCTAATGTTTTTCACCTCCCCAGCAATACCTTGAATGCCCTTGGACACAGGAAAGGGGTTCAGTTTTAACGGTGTTTTGTCAGGAGTCTCAATTACACACAAGTGTCACAAGGATAATGCTAAAGCAAGCGGGCCTCCATCTTACAACACCAAGGATACCCGGATGATATACTCCAGCAGATGAATTAAAAGATTAATAATTCCACCAGAATGGCCCATGAGCCATCGCCTTCTGGGCATACGACTCTAGGCAAATTTCAGAACAACATATTTCAAAATCAAAAATGTTTTAGATAATAAAGCCAAGTCCAAAGTTACAACAATTCCAAATGATATGTGTGCATTGATAAATATTATAATACTCCATGCACAGGGTTTAGCATGACCAGCCGATTGGTCGAAACGGGCCCATTCGACCACCCGTCTAGGCGAAATCAGGGCCAAAGTGTATTGAGCAACAGGAACATGGCTACAAGCTCCTATTGCCCTCAACCACCAGGATCCTTTCCTCCGGCCGCACAGGGCCGCAACCCACGGCAAACGGGTTGGTGGACCAAATATCCCCCCGGGTCCACTACGGGGGTGTTGGCGAGCTCTTAGCATTACCCAGCACCCACCACGAGGATGTGGCTCGCCACGGGTGCCCGACGAAGGTCAGTAAAACAACTAGAATTCCCATTGAAACTAGCGAGGAAAGTTATAACTAATGTCACTATGTGGACAATACAACATGAAAAGAGGCTATAGATCGCCAACAACCGAAGGTAGATCACCATACTAGGAACCATGGGGACTTACAGTACCTTTGCTACCTGCATGGACCCTAGTTGGATTTACACCATCCCCTCAGCTGCTGTCGAGTGTAAGAAACGCTAGCCACAATTAAAATGACAAGAATACTACGATTAAAAACTCGGTAGACTTGAATTTACATCGAATGCTTTGGGAGGAAGACAATAATTTTATAATACTTCAACCCCCTTTGAGGGTACAGCCACTAACCGACTCAGTTGCTAATCTAGACTACCAATACTAAAAAATATCTATTTACAATTCCTTCAACAAATCCAATTTTTTTAAAAGCAATAACTAAATGAGAACTGATATTAGTGAAAAGGTCCTTCAAACTATGTGATTTAGAAATTAGAAATGCACCGTGATTCTTTCATCACAAGGGATACAAAATGGAGGATCCTCACCTTTCAACGGGTTAGCTTTATAATCAGTGTATGGAATAAGAAGTGTCACAAAAATCCCTTTGGGTCCACGTTGTAAACCATACTTTCACTAACTAGCATAATACAGATAATGTGTTGTTTAACAATAAAACCATTCTCCACAAAGGTTCCCTACCGAAGCAAATGGGCAGTGGCACATCTATTTTTCATGAAAGTAACATAGTATATATTTGTAAACAAATTATTCGTTTGCCCCGGCTTTTTTTTTTGTCTGATCCCAATTCCTAGCTTTTAATTTACATGCACCTGTATGATCGCCCCTGTGAAAACACTTTAAACAGTATAGCAAGAAGGTAACACGGGTACAAGTGGCAGCAAAAACTTCAAACATGTCCGTTTCATACTGTAACACTAAATTATGTTTACGTTTATTAGTAGTTAGTAAATTGTTATAATGTGGTAATGATGTGTAATAAAACTAATGTTGGTTTCTTACGTCATTATTATTACTGCGGCATATTATATATATATATATATATATATATATATATATATATATATATATATATATATATATATATATATATATATTATATATATATGTGTGTGTGTGTGTGTGTGTGTGTGTGTGTGTGTGCAATGGTTGCAATGTGAATGCATTGTCACTTTGAAGAATGAATTGCTGGGGATATATGGCCTCATTTTAAAGCACAGCATGGTCTAGTCTCCAGATTTAGTAGTAGTACCCCACAAAATAAAGGTTTACAGTAACCTGATAAGTCACAAATAACTTGCAGCCTTGATGTTTCACTACTTTAAATTTTTCATCCCAATTTTTCTTTATCATTAACGTCAGCCCCCTAACCCGCTCAGCCACCGCGACTTCCACAAAAATGAAAGTCGGAAAACTGGTAGTCTAGACTGCGTATTTCGTGTACCCCTCTGATAATTGTGAATTGGCATGACTCCCACGGCCTAAAGCTATGATTACACAATGCCGTTTAGAAAGTGGTCAAAATGAGCCGCCTAACCCGCTCAGAGGGGCACACGCCAGTTGTCCGACTTTCATTTTTGTGGAAGTCGTGGTGGCTGAGCGAGTTAGGTGCCTGGCTTTGTGTGCTGGCGATTAGGTGCCTGACTCTGAGGGTGCGGGTTCGAATCCCGGATGGGACTCAACCAAAAAAGTAGTAGAATATGTTCTTTACTGAGAAAGTGAAATCCCAAATATGACATATGTAGCTTTACATGTGTGTGTCTGCGTGTCTGTGTGCGTGTTCCTCCTCTAAGGAGCGTCTTATAGCAAATATAACGTAAATCGTTATCCAATACCCATTATATCATTAAGTATACCACAAAGATGTAACATTTAATATTTAGCCAGATACACAAGGCCACCACCGTAATTGTTTCAATGTTTGAATTCGTATCAATCTGTCATAGACGTTTGGCCTCCTTACTGAACGATTCCAAACAATTCAAACAGTTAACTTGCTCCAAACACTTCACTAATGCATATTACTTACACCATAATCAAACTGTGTACATCACCGTTTATGGAACATAGCAAACATTGATTTGTGCAAAAGCAACAATATCAAGTACATTATAAATGTCTACAAAGCCATAATTCGCCTCAAGGTTTGAAATCAGCATACTTAGGAACATGAAATGATTACAACCTGAATCCAAGGCCAATTATATATATGATCAAGCACATCAGCTTAAACGTCTTCATAACTGAAGCATATTATCGTGACGTTATGATATGCCAGGCGCCATTAAATGATCAAGTGAAATGATAACCTAAGTAAAGATAACTTTCTTAAAAATGATAGAACTAAGAAGATTATCATAATGTGTAATGTGTTGACAAACGCGACAAATCGTGACTGGCAACAAGTATAAACAGTACTAGTAAGCATCAGTAGTTTTGACCAACCCCTCCCCCACCCACCGAAAATGACAAACATGAAGCACTTTGTCATTCTTGTGCTTGAATACCTTGTGTACCCTCCTCCAAGACACAATCCGTGGTGCACCTTCCTCACATGTTCCTTATCAAGTTCATAAAGCAATGCGTGGGGGATTTAACTTATGTGGATTGTATGAATTCAGCCATATCGTGACTGAAAACAAGTTATAATTACGTAATACAACGTGTTAAGTCATACAAAACCTGTCGGCGAAGGACAGTAAAATAACTAGAATGTCACAGATAGATCACCATACAACAGGCCATGGGGACTTACCTTTGCTACCTACATGAACACTAGCTGAATTGACATCATCTCATCATCAGGCTGGCGATGGTAGTCAATCAGCCAAACATTGAAATAACTCTTATTCTACGATTAAAAACACGTAATATGAAGAAAACTGTTTTTATGAAAGGGGACTTCTGCATCAGATCAACGATGTAAGATCCAATGATAGCTTTATTTTCAGAGAATGGAATTCGAAGTGGTGTCACAGATTTGTTGACTGCTGTATTAACAGTAGGAGTTATGCCTGTCAAAAATATAGGTGGCAACAGAAAGCCTGGCTCGCAGCAGAAGTGTAAATAAACGTCTCATTTTAACCTAGGAGTGAGTGAGTGAGTTAAGATTTATCGTCACTAAACTACATATTAATTAATGACACGTTGTAAAATCAGTCAATGAAGGACAGTAAAATAAACTGGAATACCAAAGAGAATGTAAAATAGTGAGTGAGTGAGTGGATATTTAACATCACATCGGCAATATTTCAGCCATATCGAACATAACAATGAAATGCAATATATGAGTATTATGAAAACCTGTCGACAAAGTACAGTAAAACAACTAGAATATCACAGAAAAGAATGCAAAATTAGTAGCTATACCTAAAACAATTTATGTATAGAGTACAATACAATATAAAAATGGGCCATAGATTGCTAACAACTGAAGGTAGATCACCATACCATGGACCATGCTACCTACATAGACCCTAGCTGGATTTACACCATCCCTTCAGCTGCTGGCGAGTGTACGAAATGCTAGCCAAATATAAAATGACAAGAATACTACGATTAAAAACTCGGTAGACTTGAATTTACATCGAATGCTTTGGGAGGAAGACAATAATTTTATAATACTTCAACCCCCTTTGAGGGTACAGCCACTATCCGACTCAGTTGCTAATCTAGACTACCAATACTGAAAAATATCTATTTACAATTCCTTCAACAAATCCAATTTTTTAAAAAGCAATAACTAAATGAGAACTGATATTAGTGAAAAGGTCCTTCAAACTATGTGATTTAGAAAAACACCGTGATTCTTTCATCACAAGGGATACAAAATGGAGGATCCTCACCTTTCAACGGGTTAGCTTTATAATCAGTGTATGGAATATGAAGTGTCACAAAAATCCCTTTGGGTCCACGTTGTAGAGCACACTTTCACTAACTAGCATAATACAGATAATGTGTTGTTTAACAATAAAACCATTCTCCACAAACGTTCCCTACCGAAGCAAATGGGCAGTGGCACATCTATTTTTCATGAAAGTAACATAGTATATATTTGTAAACAAATTATTCGTTTGCCCCGGCTTTTTTTTTGTCTGATCCCAATTCTTAGCTTTTAATTTACATGCACCAGTATGATCGCCCCTGTGAAAACACTTTAAACAGTATAGCAAGAAGGTAACACGGGTACAAATGGCAGCAAAAACTTCAAACATATCCGTTTCATACTGTAACACTAAATTATGTTTACGTTTATTAGTAGTTGGTAATTGTTATAATGTGGTAATGATGTGTAATAAAACTAATGTTGGTTTCTTACGTCATTATTATTACTGCGGCAGATATATATATATATATATATATATATATATATATATATATATATATATATATATGTGTGTGTGTGTGTGTGTGTGTGTGTGTGCAATGGTTGCAATGTGAATGCATTGTCACTTTGAAGAATGAATTGCTGGGGATATATGGCCTCATGTTAAAGCACAGCATGGTCTAGTCTCCAGATGTAGTAGTAATACCCCACAAAATAAAGGTTTACAGTAACCTGATAAGTCACAAATAACTTGCAGCCTTGATGTTTCACTACTTTAAATTTTTCATCCCAATTTTTCTTTATCATTAACGTCAGCCGCCTAACCCGCTCAGCCACCGCGACTTCCACAAAAATGAAAGTCGGACAACTGGTAGTCTAGACTGCGTATTTTGTGTACCCCTCTGATAATTGTGAATTGGCATGACTCCCACGGCCTAAAGCTATGATTACACAATGCCGTTTAGAAAGTGGTCAAAATGAGCCGCCTAACCCGCTCAGAGGGGCACACGCCAGTTGTCCGACTTTCATTTTTGTGGAAGTCGTGGTGGCTGAGCGAGTTAGGTGCCTGGCTTTGTGTGCTGGCGATTAGGTGCCTGACTCTGAGGGTGCGGGTTCGAATCCCGGATGGGACTCAACCAAAAAAAGTAGTAGAATATGTTCTTTACTGAGAAAGTGAAATCCCAAATATGACATATGTAGCTTTACATGTGTGTGTCTGCGTGTCTGTGTGCGTGTTCCTCCTCTAAGGAGCGTCTTATAGCAAATATAACGTAAATCGTTATCCAACACCCATTATATCATTAAGTATACCACAAAGATGTAACATTTAATATTTAGCCAGATACACAAGGCCACCACCGTAATTGTTTCAATGTTTGAATTCGTATCAATCTGTCATAGACGTTTGGCCTCCTTACTGAACGATTCCAAACAATTCAAACAGTTAACTTGCTCCAAACACTTCACTAATGCATATTACTTACACCATAATCAAACTGTGTACATCACCGTTTATGGAACATAGCAAACATTGATTTGTGCAAAAGCAACAATATCAAGTACATTATAAATGTCTACAAAGCCATAATTCGCCTCAAGGTTTAAAATCAGCATACTTAGGAACATGAAATGATTACAACCTGAATCCAAGGCCAATTATATATATGATCAAGCACATCAGCTTAAACGTCTTCATAACTGAAGCATATTATCGTGACGTTATGATATGCCAGGCGCCATTAAATGATCAAGTGAAATGATAACCTAAGTAAAGATAACTTTCTTAAAAATGATAGAACTAAGAAGATTATCATAATGTGTAATGTGTTGACAAACGCGACAAATCGTGACTGGCAACAAGTATAAACAATACTAGTAAGCATCAGTAGTTTTGACCAACCCCTCCCCCACCCCACCCCCAAAAATGACAAACATGAAGCACTTTGTCATTCTTGTGCTTGAATACCTTGTGTACCCTCCTCCAAGACACAATCCGTGGTGCACCTTCCTCTCATGTTCCTTATCAAGTTCATAAAGCAATGCGTGGGGGATTTAACTTATGTGGATTGTATGAATTCAGCCATATCGTGACTGAAAACAAGTTATAATTACGTAATGCAACGTGTTAAGTCATACAAAACCTGTCGGCGAAGGACAGTAAAATAACTAGAATGTCACAGATAGATCACCATACTACAGGCCATGGGGACTTACCTTTGCTACCTACATGAACACTAGCTGAATTGACATCATCTCATCATCAGGCTGGCGATGGTAGTCAATCAGCCAAACATTGAAATAACTCTTATTCTACGATTAAAAACACGTAATATGAAGAAAACTGTTTATATGAAAGGGGACTTCTGCATCAGATCAACGATGTAAGATCCAATGATAGCTTTATTTTCAGAGAATGGAATTCGAAGTGGTGTCACAGATTTGTTGACTGCTGTATTAACAGTAGGAGTTATGCCTGTCAAAAATATAGGTGGCAACAGAAAGCCTGGCTCGCAGCAGAAGTGTAAATAAACGTCTCATTTTAACCTAGGAGTGAGTGAGTGAGTTAAGATTTATCGTCACTAAACTACATATTAATTAATGACACGTTGTAAAATCAGTCAATGAAGGACAGTAAAATAAATTGGAATACCAAAGAGAATGTAAAATAGTGAGTGAGTGAGTGGATATTTAACATCACATCGGCAATATTTCAGCCATATCGAACATAATAATGAAATGCAATATATGAGTATTATGAAAACCTGTCGACAAAGTACAGTAAAACAACTAGAATATCACAGAAAAGAATGCAAAATTAGTAGCTATACCTAAAACAATTTATGTATAGAGTACAATACAATATAAAAATGGGCCATAGATTGCTAACAACTGAAGGTAGATCACCATACCATGGACCATGCTACCTACATAGACCCTAGCTGGATTTACACCATTTACTCGCTGCTGGCGAGTGTACGAAATGCTAGCCAAATATAAAATGACAAGAATACTACGATTAAAAACCTGGTAGACTTAAATTTAATCGAATGTTTTGGGACTTACTTACCCTCTTAGGAGGACAATAATTTTACAGCCACTAACAATTCAAGTTACTAATCGAAACTACCAATAATGAAAAAATATCTATTGACAATTCATATATTAAACAAATCCAATTCTTTTAAAAATGCAATAATTACACGAGAACTGATATTAGTAAAAAGGTCCTTCATACTACCTGATTTAAAATAGGTATCCCTTGTGATGGAATACTCAACGTTCTTAAACAAGACATGCTTGACCGTGATTCTTTCATCACAGGGGATACAAAATGGAGGATCCTCACCTTTCAACAGGTATTTATGTGTATATCCGGTGTGACCAATACGACATCGTCTCATAATGACCTCTTCAAATCTGGACTGACTACCCAAGTAAGAATAACCAATATAGGGCTCTATTTCATGTAGTTTATTGATGCCTACCTGGGTGTCCCACTTCTTCTGCATCATATCACGGATATAAGATCTAATGGTAGCTTTGTAATCAGTGTATGGAATAGGAAGTGGTGTCACAGAAAACACAGTTATAGGCTGGGTTAGAGTAATTAGAGTGTAATTTAGTAATGTACTGTAAAGCTAACTTAATACGGCGCTGCTCAAGAGATGGTTCATCAGCCTCAACATAGAGACTGTCAATGGGTGAACTTCTAAAAGACCCAAGACAAAGTTTTAGACCTTGGTGATGGACAGAATCTAATAGTTTTAAGTTGCTTGTGCAGGCTCCACCATAGACGATGGAGCCATCAAGTTTACAACGCACAAATGATCGATAGAGATGGAGAAGGGTAACTTGATCTCCTCCCTATTTAGAATTTGAAAGTTTCAACAAGTGAAGTGCTTTCAGGCATTTAGTTTTAAGGGATTTTAAATGTGGTAAAAAAGTTAAGTGTGAATCACAGATTAGACCCGAGAACTTAGCTTCCTTCAGAACTTTAATTGGCGTGCCATCAAGCGATAGCTTAGGGTCTTTATGTGTTTTATATCTACGACAAAAATGTATAAAATTAGTTTCCGATATGGAAAATGTAAAGCCGTTTTCAAGACACCATTTATTTATTTTGTTTAAAGACAACTGCAGTTGCCGTTCAATGGTATGCATATTTTTACGACGAGAAGAAATGTGTTAAAATTATCCACAAATACGATCGATCAATTGAAGCGCTGAAAACCTTTGATAACCTGTTTTTCTTTATACTAAAAATGCGTGACAGACAAAATAGTGCCTTGTGGAACACCCTGATCCTGACTGTAATGATCAGACAGGGTAGAATCTACGCGGACCTTTAACGTCACATCGGCAATATTACAGCCATATCGTGACGAGAACATTTAACATTGAAATGGAATCTATTTATATCATAAAAGCCTGTCAACAAAATACAGTAAAACAACCATAATATCACAAATGAAATTAAAACGAGCGTAGAACGTTAAAACTAATATCACTATTCAGACAATACAATGTAAAAACAGGCTATAGATTGTCAACAACTGAAGGTAAATCACCATAGTAGTTACCGTGGGGAATTACAGTGCCTTTGCTTCCTACATGGACCCCAGTTGGATTTACACCATCCCCTCAGATGTTAGCAATTTAGTCATATCTAGCCACAAATTAAAAAATACGCATATATTACGATTAAAAAAAGTGGAAAGTCTAAATGTACTGTGAATGTTTTGGGACTTACTTACCCTGTCAGGAGGACAATACCTTTACAATACTTCAACCCCCTTTGAGGGTAAAGTCACTAACATTTCAAGTTGCTAATCTAAACAACCAATTATTAAAATACCTCTCTTTACAGAACATATCACTCATAATTCAACTAAGAAATCAATTAACTTTACACAACCAAGAATTAAATGAGTACTGACTGTGTTGAAAAGATCCTTAACGGTTTTTATTGTAAAATAATTATCCCTTATGATGGAGAATTCAACACAGTCAAGCAAAATATGTTTGACTGTTACAAAATAGAGGATCCTCACCTTTCAATAGGTATGCATGAATATTTCGTGTATGGCCAATACGACATCGTCGTAAAATAACCTCTTCAAATCTGGACTGACAACCCAAGTAGGTGTAACCAATATACGGTTTTATTTCATGTAACGTATTTATACCTACTTGGGTGTTCCACTTTTTCTGCATCAGATCACGGATGTAAGTTCTAATGCTAGCTTTGTAATCAGAGTATGGAATAAGAAGTGGTGTCACAGATTTGGTGACAATTGCCTTGGCAGCTAGATCGGCCATTGTGTTTCCAGAAATGCCTACGTGGCTTGCTAACCAACAGAAGACGATATTGGCCAGTAGCAGGATTATTATACAATTCAATGATTTCAATTAAAAGCGGATGTTTACATGGTAAATTTTTAATCGCCTGAAGACAAGTCTGAGTCTGAATAGATTATATATTATGTACGTTTAGGGTGTCTTTGAATATATTTATGAGCTGTTAATATGGCGTTTGCTTCAGCTGTAAAACTAGAGCTGTTGTCTGGCAGTGTAGATGATCTTGTTCTGGACCCAATGACAGTGGCAGAAGCAACTGCGCCACCATCCTTCGACCCATCTGTAAATAAGAATTTGTGATTGCTATATTTGGTTTTTAATAGATTATAGTCCTGTTTGTGTTGTAATTCGTTAGTGTCTGATTTTTTAAATGTAGTTAATGTTACGTCAACTAATTGCCAGGGAGGAGAAGAAAGAAGTCGGAAAGGAGCAATATTTTCCAGTCCGATGCCAGCAGCATCAATAAATGGTTTCATTCTGAGCCCAAGAGGCGGAACAAGAGACGACATTTTGTTATGCAAATCCTCATATAGAGGATTAATAACACAGTTATGAACGGGGTTAGATTCGTTAGCGAATAATTTTGTGATACATTGTCAAGCTAATTTTATTCGGTGCTGTATAAGAGATGGTTCATCTGCTTCGACGTAGAGACTGTCAACAGGAGAGGTTCTAAAGTACCGAAGGCAAAGTCTTAGACCTTGATGGTGAACAGAAGCTAACAGTTTTAGGTTGCTGTTACAGGCGCCACCATAGACGATGGAGCCATAATCAAGTTTGAAACGGAACAGTGATCGATACAGATGGAGGTAGCTTGATCACCTCCCTATTTAAAATTTGAGAAACCTTTAATAAATCGAGTGCCTTTAGGCATTTAGATTTAAGTGATTTAATATGCGGCAAAAAGGTCAGATGTGAATCGACACTAAGTCCCAAGAACTTGGCCTCTTTTGCAACTTTGATTGGGGTACCACTTAGAAATACTGCTGGGTCTTTATGCGGTTTGTATTTACGACATGTATATACAATTAGTTTTTGATTGAGAAAGTCTAAAGCCGTTTTCAAGACACCATTTATCTATTTTGTTTAAACACAGTTGTAGTTGCCGTTCAATGGTACGCATATTTTTCCCACGACAAGGTATATTAAAATCATCCACAAACAACGATGCATCTATTAAATCGTTTAAAACTTTAGATAAACTGTTGATGTTTATGCTAAAATGTGTGACAGACAAAATACTGCCTGGTGGAACACCCTGATCCTGATTGTAATGATCAGACAGAGTAGAACCTAAGCGGACCTGGAATTGTCTGTCATATAAAAAGTTGGCTATACATTGGGGACTGAAGTCATGTAAATCTCTTAAACTGACATATTTCCATGTTTGATCATATGCTTTTTCAAGATCAAAAAAAGATAGAGAAGGTGTTGTTTAGTAATTAGCGCGTTTTTATCAAAAGATTCCAAACGCACTAAGTGATCAATGCTACTTCTGTTTTCACGGAAACTATACTGAATATCTGAAATTAGGTCATTTGTTTCCAAGTACCAAACAAGTCGATTATTAATGATGCGCTCTGTGGTTTTGCAAACGTAGCTTTTAAGCGATACAGGCCGATAGTTCGAAGGATGGGTATGATCACGTTCAGATTTAGGTAATCGAAATCGAAAATACCTAGTTGTAATCTTCCCCTTTGCCTGAAGTATTAATAGCTTTCTTTTCTTGCTGTTTTGATACTTTTGGAATTGAGGTACATAATTCGAGGAAGAAGAATGTTTTGCCCGTGTTTATCCAAGTTTATTGGCTATATCTGCTTTATTACTTAATGACTGGTTTCCATCTTTGAGATGGTGAACTCTAGATCTAGTGTCCTTACCTTTGATTTTCTGGATCATATTCTATACCTTCGATATAGGTGTGCGGGAATTAACATTATATACGTAGTTTTGCCAATATTTGCGTTTACTTTGCTTGAAAGTACGTCGAGCTTTAGCATTTTCGATTTGAAATTTGTTCAAATTATGAACCATAGGGTGATGACGGAAATAATGTTCCGTTTTTTTCCGTACCTGACTAGATTGTTTACAATCAGAGCTAAACCATGGTTTCCTTATGTGTGAAATTGTAGATGACTTTGGGATACACTCATCAGTAATGGTGTTTAGTATGTCAGAGAAATCTTTTATAGCATCGGGAACAGTCAGGTCTAAGATTGTCAGCACACAGGGCTTCATATAAAGCCCAGATGGCCTTTCTACAATTCAATCTTAGAGATAGCGGAATATCAGATGGGCTGACAGGTTTTAATGTTGTTGGGAAGTGGTCACGTCCACACAGGCCATCATGGATCGACCACTCCAGTTCACTAAATAGGGTGGAATCAGTAAATGATAAATCGAGAGCTGAATATGTCCCCGTGCCAGGATGTAAGTATGTCTTTGAACTATCATTATAAATGCATAGATCATTATCTGAGCTGAAATCCTCCAGTAATTTACCTTTGGTGTTTGTACTAGAACCACCCCAGAGTGGGTTATGGCCATTTAAATCACCTATGATCAAACAGGGGTTAGGTAGTTGATCATAAAGGGCTTGTAAATCACTTAACCGAACAGTAGAACAGTAGAAGATGGTGGAAGACACAATGAACAGAGGGTAAATGCAACTTGTAATGTCGCACTGCTACGGCTTGGAGAGTTGTTTTGAGCGTGACTTGACGATGAATAACGTTACTCCTCACCAGGATAGATGATCCACCAGTAGCCCTGTCGCCTGGGGGAGAAAAATAATAGTATGCATTAAAATGATGTAGATCAAAATTATCCGTCTGCTTTAGATAAGTTTCCTGAATGCAGAATATTGACGGATTAAGATCTTGGACCAACAGTTGAAAGTCAATAAAATTAGTTCTGAGTCCTCTACAATTCCACTGAATTTTAGACGAAGACATTATTTCTTCCGAGGAAGATGTACAGGAGATCTACCTCTCGCCTTCTTTGATGGTGACAAGCTATGTGTCCTACGATTGCTATGGTCGGACACATTCATGTCCTCAAGGAATCCAAACTTATCATAAAGCTGAATCTCACCTATTGAACCATTAGCAAATCTATCACTTTGTTTGATTCTGTTTAACTTTTGATTTCCTTTGACTGTTTGTTAAGCCAGAGTTTCATTTACGTTTTTGGATGAACACGAACCTGTTTTGTGTTTTAAAGAAGGATTTTCACTGTTAGTGTTTGTTTTGTCCGATTGTGTCATAGGGCATGTAGAACCCTTTGGTGAAGAAGACACAGACCGAGATTGAGATGCCATCAATGTAACTGGTAACGAGTCAGTCTGTGTAGCAAATTCTCCTCGTTGTACAAGGTCTTCATTTGGGACCAGTTCAGGTGAGGTTGATTTTATCCATGTCAGTTCTGTCTGACATTCACCTGAGGCTGTAATTGGAGATGGTCGTTTGGTAACTGAAGCACAAGACGCACTTTGATCAAAGGATGGAACGAGTTTCTTCGCATCAGCATAGCTAATGTTTTGAGTGTGCTTTAATTTATTCACCTCCATTTTCCTCTCCCACACTGGGCCCTCTTTGGAGGATGACGAATGCTTCCAAGAACAGTTAGAGCATTTTTTATAGTTGTTTTCACAATCTTCTGTCACATGGTCATTGCTGTCCGCAATAACCGCAAGTTAGAGGATTTAAGCAAAAATGTACCCGGTGACCACACTTGTGACATTTAAAAAATCTCAGTGGATTTGGGATGTACTGTTCAACTTGCAGATTATAGTACCCTGCTTTGATAGATTTTGGTGCAGTTGGAGATACAAATGAGAACGTCGAGTAAATCGTTTCACGAACGTGACACCTTGATCTTTAAGCACATTATGTCAAGTTCTGTCATGTCCTCCAAAAGATGATCCCTATCGCTAACAATAACTTTACTTGAACTGAGGGTCCGGTGGATAGACACTGTAACAGGAGATCCAGCTAAACTATCTGCGGAAAGTAGGTTATTTGCTTGTTGTCGTTTGCTGCATTGTATGAACAACGATCCAGATCTCAGTCTTTTGACATTTTTTTTATATCACCAGCTATACCATAAACTGCTTCAGAAATAATAAACAGATTCAATTTGATTGGTTGTTTCTCCGGAGATTCAATAACCTGAAATCGTGGCCAGTAGTCTATTGGCCTTCAACTTTCAACGATTATTATCAAGTTCACGTTTCTTTTTTAAGGGGTGATCGTACGGATTATCGTCCAATTTCATTAACTAGCTGTGTTTGCAAGACCATGGAACGCATGATAAATAATCGACTTGTTTGGTTCTTGGAAACAAATAATCTCATAACAGATATACAGTGTGGTTTCCGTAAAAACAGAAGTACAGTCGACCACTTGGTGCATTTGGAATCATTTGTTAAAAACGCATTAATTAATAACCAACATGCTGTGTGTATCTTTTTTTATCTAGAAAAAGCATATGACACAACCTAGAAAAATGTCATTTTAAGAGATTTACTTGACATTGGCTTGCGAGGTCGTTTGCCTGAATTTATAGTCTTAATTATATGCCCGAATAACTTTTTAAATGACAGACAATTTCAAATTCGCTTGGGTTCTACCCTGTCTGATCATTACAATCAGGATCAGCTGCAGGGTGTTCCACAAAGCACTATTTTGTCCGTCACACGTTTTAGTATAAAGATAAACCGTTTATCAAAAGTTTTAAATGATTCGATTGATCGATCGTTATTTGTGGATTACTTTAATATTTCTTCGCTGTGGTAAAAATATGCATACCATTGAACGGCAATTGCAGCTGTGTTTAAACAAAATTAATAAATGGTGTCTTGAAAACGGCTTTACACTTTCTAAATCGAAAACTAACTGCATACATTTTTGTCGTAAATATAAACCACATGATGTTCCTGAACTATCTCTTGATGGCACGCCAATTAAAGTTGTTAAGGAAGCTAAGTTCTTGGGTCTAATCTGTGATTCACACTTAACTTTTTTATTACATATTAAATCCCTTCAAACTAAATGCCTGAAAGCACTTCACTTGTTGAAAGTGGTTTCGAATTGTAAATGGGGAGGGGATCAAGCTACCCTTCTCCATCTCTATCGATCTCTCGTGCGTTCTAAACTTGATCATGGCTCCATCGACGATGTCGTATTGGTCACACCGGATATACACATAAATACCTATTGAAAGGTGAGGATCCTCCATTTTGTATCCCTTTTGATGAAAGAATCACTGTCAAGCATGTCTTACTTGACTGCGTTGAGTATTCCATCACAAGGGATACCTATTTTAAATCAGGTAGTATTAAGGACCTGTTTACTAATATCAGTTCTCATTTGACTATTGCATTTTTAAAAGAATTGGATTTGTTGAATGAATTCTAAATAGATATTTTTATTATTGGTAGTTTAGTTTCTGGTTATTTTAAATTTGGCTAGCATTTCACACACTCGCCAGCAGCTGAAGGGATGATGTAAATCCAGCTAGGGTCTATGCAGGTAGCAAAGGTACTGTAAGTCCCCATGGTCCCTAGTATGGTGATCTACCTTCTGTTGTTGGCGATCCATAGCCCGTGTTTTATAATGTATTGTCTTCTTTAATTACAATGTTTTAGTTTTTCATGCTGGTTTTATATTCATGTCTGTGATATTGTAGTGTTTGACTGTCCCTTTTCGACAGGTTTTTATATTACACATATATTCCATTTAAGTGTTATGTTCACGTCACGATATGGCTGAAATATTGCCGATGTGACGTTAAATATTAACTCACTCACTCTCTACGAGAATATATACAGTAGGAAATCTCCTCTTGTTCCACCTCTTGGATTCAAGACTATTTATTACTGCTGCCAGCATTGAGCTGGAAAATATAGTTCCTTTCCGTCTTCTTTCTTCTCCTCCCTGGCAACTGGTTAGGCCACAGGTAATTTGTTTCTTAACTTGTCAGTAATCTTTTAACCTTTCAGATGCAAATGTCTAAGGTGGGTAAACTTTTGCAAAATTGAAAAATTACATTTAAATTGTGTTTCTTCACCTAAGTAAATTTATATATTTCTAACCCGAGTAAAGTCCGAACGAAATCTGAATTTTCAGCATTTGAAATGCAAAGGAATACATTACAAATACTGTATGATCATGTATGTAATGGGGCTGTCTGTTTTGCACTTCATGTGTGGAAATACCTGACAATCCGGTCATGGCATACATGAACGAGGTGCCTGTGCATAGGAAAATGTACGACGAGCATATGTTTCAGAGGTATAAATGTGTATGAAGTATATGCCCGAATTTGGGAAATCTCTGGATACAGACATGAATCCGTTCATAGCATATATTTCCGACTGTATTTACGTCACTTGCAATGGTGTGATATCCGGCTTTTGGTCCTGTGAATCTCTACACCCAGCAAACAAATCGCGTGTCTAATTATAGCCTGTAAGTGAGGATGCTGAATTTCTAATCACAACGGCTGATGATTCAGACCTTTCTGTGCATCTGTCAGTTTGGAAGCTATTGGTGCCAGAGAAGATGTTGTTACCTCTCCTGGTGCCTCTGTTTACTGTATGTGTTTCCCACGCCCAAACATGGAAGAATATAGGTGTCAAACTGTGCAAAGTTATGTGCATGGAAAGAGATTCCTGCGAGAGCATTGCATATGAGGCCAGGACTTTAACATGCCAGCTGCTCTCAAGAGCCACGGAACAACAGATGGAGAGGGGCTACATACATTTTCCAAGGGGGAAACACATTGTAAGTCTTCTTCCTTGATCTCTTTCATCAAGCGCGCTACCCGTGAAGGTTCCGGGGTAGAATAGGCCTTCAGCAACCCATGCTTGCCATAAAAGGTGACTATGCTTGTCGTAAGAGGCGACTAACGGGATCGGGTGGTCAGACTAGCTGACTTGGTTGACACATGTCATCGGTTCCCCATTGCGCAGATCGATGCTCATGTTGTTGATCACTGGATTGTCTGGTCCAGACTCGATTATTTACAGACCGTCGCCATATAGCTGGAATATTGCTAAGTGCGACGTAAAACTAAACTCACTCACTCACTCACTCATCAAGCGCGCGATCAGAAGTGAATTTAGTATTGATGTCTACATTTATTTGCAGCCTTTCACAAGTGTTTGCTCACTGCAGTCCTGTCCTACCAACACCCGCTGTCTTCAAAATCATCGTGGTCGAGCAGTCTGTGTCCATGGTAATAAATGTTGCAATATTTATTTAGGTTAAACTAAAGTCAGTTATATTATGATCATTTTTTTGGCACCCGTGGCGAGCCATCTACTCGTGGTGGGTGTTGGGTAACGCCAAGAGCTCGCCAACACGCCCGTTGTGGACCCGGGGGCATATTTGGTCCACCAACCCGTTTGCCGTGGGTTGCGGCCCTGTGTCGGTGGAGGACGGGAGTTTGAGGGTTGAGGGCACTGGGGCTTGTGGCCGCGTTTCCTTTGTTCAACACACCCCTTTGAGGCTTACTTAGGCTAGACGGGAGGTTGAATGGGCCCGGTTCAACCAATCCGCTGGTCATGCCAAGCCCTTCACATAGATTACATTAATCAATGCACAAGTGTGATTTGGAGATGTAAGTTTGGTCCTGGTTTTAACATGTTTGATTTTGAATTATTATGTTTTGAACTTTGCCTAGAGTCTTATGCCCAGAAGGCGGTGGCTAATGGGCCAATCTGGTGGATTAATTATTTCCAATTCTTCTACTGGAGTACATCATCTCATGTATACTTGGTGCTGCAAGTTGGAGACCGACTTGTTTATAGCATTGTTTTTGTGATACTCCGTGGTGGGTGGGGAGCTCGGATGATGAACCATATGACACCAACCATGGCTTACGAAATACCCCCCAAAAACAAAACGTTCACTTGAAATTGATCCTGTTGATACTGACCACAGACCGTCTCTATCGATTGAGTATTGGTCACGTTTCCTTGTTATTAAGACTCCGGACAAGACACCATTAAAGCTGAACCCTTTCGCAGTATCTAAGGGTATTCAAGGAATTGCTTAGGTTCGGGTATGCTGCTAGTTCAGTGTGGCAAAAAACAACAAGCAACTAATCTGAGAAGTATTGAATCTTTTGTGGTCATTCCGGTCACGGTCTTTACTCACAAGACATTGAACACGAGGAAAGGTATCGTGAGAGATCGTGATCGGTTGTTTGCTGACATGTGCGAACTTGACATAGCATCAGAAATGACAGATCAAGGTGTGCTGTATGTAAAGGGCTTTTCAACCCGAAAAGACAATGAAACATTCCAAACGAATACCTATCTTTTTTCTTTTTCAAAATCAGTGAAGGCAGGTTACTACAATATCCAAGTTGAAACCTACATTCCCAACCCACTCAGGTGTTTTAAATGCTCACTGTGGTGAGAAGACACACACAGCAGAAGATTGTGACAGTGATTTTAAAAAATGCACCATCTGCTCAGGCGACCATTCTTCTTCAAAACACTATCCAATGTGGAAAAAGCAAATGGCGATTAACAGAATAACGTTTACCCAAAATATCTCCTTTTCTGAGGCAAAGAAACTGGTGAAGAGATCTGCCCTTCCAGACATTTATGCTACAGTAGCAAAATCATCATCCGAATCCAGCTCTAACATGACAAAATCACCCACAGGATGCCAAACTACCTTGACTTGGGTCAGTTCCGACTCCCCCCAGGTTTCGAACCCTGCTATAGCATCCCAGACTGAGGAATACATCAAAATCTTCTGATCACTAAATCATCTTCACAGTGATGCTCCGAGGCATTCAACAGCTGACAGACAGCAAATTGTTAAAACTAAACCCAAACCTAAGTCTGATGCTTCAAAGCAACAAAGTGGCAGAGCCCCAAAAGTGTCACAAAAATAGAATTCAGTTGTGCAACAAATATGGATCTCTTGAAGACATGGACGTATCTGAAAACGTCCATTCTACGGCACATAGCATGTCGCCCTCCAAACTAGTACGTGGTAGATCCCCAATAAATCCACCCAAAAGATAGTTTATTCCAGTAATGTTGTACAGTGGAACTGCAGAGGATTGAGGACTACTTTACATGAATTACAGCTATTAGTCCAAGATTTTACACCTTCTGCGATCTGTTTGCAGGATACTTATTTAAAACGGTCAGATACTTTGGACCTTAGCCATTACAAAGCATATCACTGTTTTTCACCTCCGGGTGATAAGGCCACGGGGGGATCTTCTATTCTAGTCAAAGAGAACATTATCCACAGCCCTGTTTCACTTACTACTAATCTGCAGGCCGTTGCAGTACGACTAACGCTGCACGTTGTGTTTACATTATGCCCTCTCAATATCTCCCCGTCTTTGACGTTTCCCAAAACCGATCTTCAAGCTTTATATGACCAACTCCCGAAGCCCTGTATTATAATGGGGGAGCTGAATGGGCACAACCCACTCTGGGATAGTGTAACTACAAATACTAAAGGTAAATTGATGGAGGACTTTTGTTCAGATAATGAATTATGTATTTAGAATGATGGTTCCAACACATATTTACACCCTGGTACAGGAACCTTTTCTGCTCTCGACTTGTCACTCACAAATTCAGAGCTACTTAATGAATTGGAATGGTCAGTCCACGATGACCTCTGTAGAAGTGACCATTTTCCTACTTTACCATCTGATGTCCCTCCATCATCAAGGCAGAATTTCAAAAAAGGCTAACTGGACTTTACATGAAACACTGTGTGCTGAAAAACGTAAACTCGACCGTTTTATTGACGTTCCTGATGCTATTAACTCATTAAGGTCGAGAGACGCGTATGTGCGTCAAATTAATTAGCTTCTCACTGCGAGAGCCGCGTATGGGCGGTAATAAAAAGTGTTTTAACATTTTAAAATCGTACTGTACCTATTATTCCAATCAATTTAGCAGTAATGTTTGAAGATTAGCTTTTCTTATGAGAGACGTTACTATCTGTGTTAACCAGGAGAAGTATTGAAGTGTTTTGATAACAATTGCTAGCAATGTCATGGGCCTTTCAGGTAAATGAACAAATGTCTGCGATAAAGGGGATTATGAGATGTTGCTACAGGAAGTAAGTGTTTCTTACTCGTCATTGGGTGTGAATACTAAAACGTCGAAATAACAGAATGGCAGAATGCATGTCCAGGTAACATTTTGTCATGTGACATGTGTAAAACAAACTGTTGCGCTGTTATATCATTGGACAATCTTTTTTATGAACTCCAGTATCAATCTTCTGAACCTCGTTTGCATTCATAACAAATATAGGCATGGCCATATTATACACAAAGCTGTATCGAAACATCGCTCCACCTGATTCAAAAAGTTGCTCATCCATAAAATGTTGTCATTAACTACTAGGGGGATTCAACTGCAAATGTATATATTATAATAAATCAGTATCGTGCCACTTTTTGAATTCTACAATACATGTATTGGAATTATGATATTCATTCGTAACAATGTGCAAACAATATTGAGTGAGTGAGTGAGTGAGTTTTAGTTTTACGCCGCACTCAGCAATATTCCAGCTATATGGCGGCAGTCTGTAAATAATCGAGTCTGGACCAGACAATCCAGTGATCAACAACATGAGCATCGTTCTCCGTACTTGGGAACCGATGACATGTGTCAACCAAGTCAGCTAGCCTGACCACCCGATCCCGTTAGTCGCCTCTTACGACAAGCTGAGTCGCCTTTAATAGCAAGCATGGGTTGCTGAAGGCCTATTCTACCCCGGAACCTTCACGGGTCGCAAACAATATTGAAATGTTTAACAAGCCATTATGTTTGATGTACAAGTTGTGTGCACAAAATGTATATGAAAATAAATGCTATCTCTACTCAGGTTATCAGGGGTATTAACAATCGGATTGTAGCGCTTTGAGAGCTTTAAGGAAAATTAAACTCGCCAAAGAGCTTGTTAGTACATTTCAGCCATCCTTACGATTATGTGCGTTCACGATACACAAACGTTTAACGTTTTCATGATAGCTACAGTTGATAAAGCCGAAATTCAGCATATCGATTGGTCATCGATCTAGCCAGTAATCAGTCTGTATCCAAGCTGTATAGTGACCAAACGTGCTCTTCAGAAATTTCCTCTGTGACAGGTATCTCATGATACGATTGGTCATAGATAACAAATCAGCCCCTATATTGAACAGCTGAGATACAAAACGTTCTATTTGGGAACTTTGATGACACCCCAGCCCAAGATCCTTTGTCTGATATATATGCAAGGAATGGTATTACAGAATATGTATACATGTACGTTCGTAAGTCACAGACTAGCTTATTAGTACTTTCTTTAAAATATTCAGTATACACCAGCAATGTATCATTCTTTCATGGAAGATTATTAAGCATGTGCGTAAATTCTTCTTTACTACCACTGACATATATGTTTTGAAGAATTCAACCTCACACAATAATATGAGAGGGACAATTTGTTTAAGTATGTCTTACGTACAAAGGATACAAACATATGTTAAGAAAATACATCCGTACACGCCACCAAAAGTCTACAAGAGAGACTGCAATAAATTACTTAAAACGTTACATATGTGACATGTATTCACACCTGCTTTCTTTCAACATATATCTTTACAAAACAACATTCAGGACTTGCTCGTATGACGAGACATCTGTAATCTCAGAAACCTGCCAGGGATATCAGGCGTGAAAAGCCCTAATTAGCCAGCCAGGCAATCAGCGCGGGGTTGCAGGTGTTGAGCAGTGAAGTGGCTCTAGGGCTCAATGGGTTAAATGCGCCTCTGATGAATAAACCTCCATAGCTGATGAGTGTATACCAAATTCCTCTGCAGTTCCACACATAAGAAAACCATCGTTCAGTGATGAATGCAAACAAGCTAGGAAGGCTAGGGAAAAAGAAGAACATTATTTCCGTCGCCATCCTATGGTGCATATTTTAAATAAATTCAAAATTTTAAATGCTAAAGCACAGCGTACTTTTAAACAGAACAAACGCCAATCTTGGCACAAATATGTATCCAAAATAAACTCTCGGACACCCATGTCCAAGGTATGGAACATGGTCCAGAAAATTAAAGGTAAAGGTACTAAATCAAGTGTCCATCACCTTAAACATGGAGGTCAGTTACTTACTGATAAATCAGATATTGTGAGTGAGTGAGTTAATATTTAACGCCACATCGGCAATATCTGAGCCATATCGTGACGAGAACACTTAAATGAACACTTAAATGAAATATATGCATATTGTAAAAATCTGTCAACGAAGGACAGTAAAACAACTAGCATATCACAACTTCAATTAAAACTAGCATCAAAATATCTAATATCACTAATATAATATTTAGACAATACAATATAAAAACAGGCTATAGATCGCCAACAACAGAAGGTAGATCACCATACTAGGGACCATGGGGACTTACAGTGCTTTTGCTACCTGCATGGACCCTAGCTGGATTTACATCATCCCCTAAGCCGTCAGCAATCTGGGAAATCTAGCCATACAAGAAAAAGACCCTTGTCCTACGATTAAAAACGTGTAAATTTAGAATTTCCTTTGAATGTTTGTGGACTTACGTACCCTCTCAAGAGGACAATAATTTTACGGTACTTCAGTCCCCTTTGAGGATACAGCCACTGTCAGGCACAGTTACTAATTTAAACTTCCAATAATAAAATATCTCTCTCTTTACAGTTCAGTTAATAAATCCAATTCTTTTAAAAATGCAATGATTCAATGAGAACTTGTGTTATTAAAAGATTCTTCATAGTTTGGGAATTGAAATACTCATCCCTTGTGCAGGATATGCTTGACTGTGATTCTTTCATCACAAGGGATACAAAACGGAGGATCCTCACCTTTAAGCTAATATTTATGTGTATGCCTTGTGTGGCCAATACGACATCGTCGTAAAATAACCTCTTCAAGTCTGGACTCACAGCCCAAGTAGGTGTAACCAATATACGGTTTTATTTCATGTAATCTATTTATACCTACTTGGGTGTCCCACTTCTTCTGCATCAGATCACGGATGTAAGTTCTAATGCTAGCTTTGTAATCAGTGTATGAAATAAAAAGTGGAGTCACAGATTTGTTGAGTGCTGCCTTAGCAGCAAGATCGGCCATTGCGTTACCGGAAATGCCCACGTGGCTGGGTAACCATCAGAAGACGATGTCATATTGGCCCGTAGCAAGATCATTATACAATTCAATAATTTCAATTAAAAGTGGATGTTTACAAGAATATTTTTAATAGCCTGAAGGCAAGAAAGAGAGTCGGAATAGATTATATACTGTTTATGCTTAGGGTGTCTTTGAATATATTTAAGAGCCGTTAATATTGCGTTAGCTTCAGCTGTAAAAAAAGAAGTGTTGTCTGGTAATCTAGAAGATATTGTTCTGGATCCAATGACAGTGGCACAGGCCACTGCGCCACCGTCCTTGGACCCATCTGTAAATAAGGACTTATAATTGCTATATTTATGTTTTAAGTGACTATATTGTAATTCATTAGTTTCTGATTTTTAAAATTTAGTTAATGTTATGTCCATTTGGGGTCTAACCAATTGCCAAGGAGGAGAAGAAAGAAGACGGGAAGGAGCTATATTTTCAAGGTCAATGCTGGAAATGGCTTAATTGAGAGCCCAAGAGACGGAACAAGGGAAGACGTTTTGTTATACAAATCCTCATACAGAGGATTAAAGACACAATATAATGCGAGATTAGACGCATTAGAAGCTAATTTTGTAATCTATTGTAAAGATAGTTATACGGAATTGGTTGAGAGAAGGCTCATGAGCTTCGACGTACAGACTGTCGATAGGAGACGTTCTTAAAGAACCAAGACAAAGTCTTAGGCCTCGGTGGTGCATAGGATCAAGTAGTTTTAGGTTGCTGTGACAAGCTCCACCATATACGATGGAGCCATAATCAAGTTTAGATCGGACCAGAGATCTATATAAGTGAAGAAGGGTATCCCCTCCCCATTTTGAATTAGAAACAGCCTTTAATAAATCGATTGCCTTCAGGCATTTGGCTTTAAGGGATTTAATATGTGGCAAAAAGGTCAAATGTGAATCAGACATAAGTCCCAAGAACTTGGCCTCCTTGATAACTTTGATAGGGGTACCACTTAGAAATGGTTCTGGTCCTTTATTGAATTTATATTTACGGCAGAAGTGTATACAATTGGTTTTTGATTTAGAAAATTTGAAGCCATTTTCAAGACACCATTTATCTATTTTGTTTAAACACAACTGTAGTTGCCGTTCAATAGTATGCATATTTTTCCCACGACAAGAAATATTAAAATCATTCACAAATAACGATCCATCAATTGAATCGTTTAAAACTTTAGATAAACTGTTCATCTTGATGCTAAAAAGTGTGACAGAAATACTGCCTTGCGGAACGCCCTGATCCTGATTGTAATGATCAGACAGGTTAGAACCCACTCGGACTTGAAATTGTATGTTATTTAACAAAATGACAATGAATTCAGGCAAACGACCTCGCAAACCGAAATCATGTAAATCCCTCAGAATGCCATATTTCCAGGTTGTGTCATGCCTTCTGAAGATCAAATTGTTTGTTAATCAGTGCGTTTTTCACAAATGATTCTCAACGCACTAAGTGATCGACAGTACTTCTGTTTTTTTACGAAAATTACATTGTATATCTGTTTTAAGGTTATTTGGGCACCCGTGGCGAGCCACCTCCTCGTGGTGGGTGCTGGGTAACGCCAAGAGCTCGCCGACACCCCCGTTGTGGACCCGGGGGGATATTTGGTCCACCAACCCGTTTGCCGTGGGTTGCGGCCCTGTGTCGGTGGAGGACGGGAATCTGGGGGTTGAGGGCACTGAGGGCCTGTAATCGTGTTCCCTTTGCCCAACATACCCCTTCGACCCTTACTTCACCTAGACGGGTGGTTGAATGGGCCCGGTTCAACCAATCGGCTGGTCATGCCAAGCCCTGTGTATGGACTATATATATGTCAATGCACAAATTTTATTTGGAATTGTTTGATTTTCGGACTTGGCCTTATTATTACAGTGACATTATTTGGATTTTGCAATATGATAATTTGTACTTGAATTTTGCCTTGAATTTTGCCCAGAAGGCGGTGGCTCATGGGCCAATCTGGTGGATTAGTTATTCATAATTCTTCCGCTAGAGTATATCATCTGAGTATCCTTGGTGCTGCAAGTCGGAGACCCACTTGCGTTTAGCACTGTCCTTGTGATACTCCGTGGTGGGTGGGGAGCTCAGATGATGAAATCTAACTAACTAAACATGGCTTACGAAACCCCTCAAAAAAAAGAGCAAACGTCAACTTGATACTGATCCCGTTGAAACTGACCACAGACTGCCCAACTCAATTGATTACTGGCCACGTTTTCTTGTTGTTGAGACTATTGACAAGACCCCTTTAAAGTTGAATCCTTTTGCCGTAGCTAAAGGTATACAAGGCATCGCTGGTGATGTTAAAAACATTAGGCGATTACGTTCCGGTGCCCTTCTGGTTGAGTGTGCAAAAAGACAGCAAGCCACCAATCTTATGAGCACAAAGTCTTTTGTCGGCATTCCAGTTACGATCTCGGCTCACAAAACACTCAACACGAGCAAAGGAATTGTCAGGGACCGTGAACGTTTGTTTGCTGACATGTCAGAACTTGACATCGCCTCAGAGATGAAGGAGCAAGGTGTCCTTTTTGTCAAACGTTTTACAACCCGTAGAAATGATGCTACTGTCAACACAAACACATATTTGTTTTCTTTCTCTTCTCCAAATGTTCCAAAATCATTGAAAGCAGGATACTGTAACATCCAGGTTGAAATGTACATTCCAAACCCTCTTCGATGTTTCAAATGCCAAAAGTTCGGCCATGGGGTTAATAACTGCACATTGTCTGTTGTTTGTGCTCACTGTGGTGAAAAGACACATACAACAGAAGATTGTGACAGTAACGTTAAGAAATGTACAAACTGCACTGGTGCCCATTCATCCTTTTCTAAAGAATGTCCTGTCTGGAAGTTTCACATGGAGATCAACAAACTAAAATTCACCCGAAACATTAGTTTTGCAGATGCCAAAAAACTGGTCCAAAGTTCTGAACCTAAAGAAAGCTATGCTTCTATAACTAAAACACCGTCAGAAGCAAGGATTACAAAATCAACCACAAGCTGTCAAACTGACTTGACGTGGATTACATCAGAAGTTCCTCTGATTACTTCACCTACAATATCTACCCAAACGCCAGAGTCACATTCGTCCCAAATGCAATCAGTAGCATCATCTGATCATGAGGCATCTTCTCAGTCAACTCCAAAATCTTCGGAAACCGTTAAAACTAAACCTAAAAGGCCAGATCCTTTGAAAAAACTAAGTGGCAGAACCCCGAAAGGGTCACAAAACAAGATTCAGTTGTTTAATAAATATGGGTCACTTGAAGACATGGACGTTTCTGAAAACGTCCATTCTAGGGCACATAGCTTGTCGCCCACCAAAAGAGTGCGGGGTAGATCCCCCATAAATCCCCCTAAAAGATAGTTTATTCCAATAATATTGTACAGTGGAACTGCAGAGGATTGAGGACTAATTTACATGAATTACAGCTATTAGTCCAAGATTTCACACCTTCAGCGATATGTCTCCAAGAGACATATTTAAAGGAAACAGATACATTTGACCTTCGTCATTTTAACGCATATCATTCTTTTTCACCTCCGGGTGATAGAGCTACTGGCGGGTCATCCGTTTTAGTCAGACAAAACGTTATTCAAAGCCCTGTTTCACTTAATACTAATATGCAGGCTGTTGCAGTGAGAATTACCTTACACGTAGCGTTTACGCTATGCTCTCTTTATATTTCACCGTCTTCGACGTTCACTAAAACTGATCTTCAAGCTCTATATGACCAACTCCCGAAGCCCTGTATTATAATGGGAGATTTAAATGGGCACAACCCACTCTGGGGTAGTGTAAATACAAACCCTAGAGGTAAATTGTTGGAGGACTTTTGTTCTGACAATGACTTATGTATTTATAATGATGGTTCCAACACATATTTACACCCTGGTACAGGGACGTATTCTGCTCTCGACTTGTCATTGACAAATTCCGAACTATTAAATGAATTCGAATGGTCAGTCCACGATGACCTCTGTGGAAGTGACCATTTTCCTACTATATTAAAAGCTGTAACTCCATCTGATGTTCCTCCATCATCAAGGCGGAATTTTAAAAAGGCTAACTGGGCTTTATATCAAACACTGTGTGCTGAAAAACTTAAACCCGAACGTTTTATTGACGTTCCTGATGCTATCAAATCTTTTTCTGATGAACTGAATTCCATAGCTGATGAGTGTATACCAAAGTCCTCTACAGTTCCACACATAAGAAAACCATGGTTCAACGATGAGTGCAAACAAGCTAGGAAGGCCAAGAAAAAAGCAGAACATTATTTCCGTCGCCATCCTATGGTCCATAATTTCAATAAATTTAAGATTTTAAATGCTAAAGCACGGCGTACTTTTAAACAGAACAAACGCCAATCTTGGCAAAATTATGTATCCAAAATAAATTCTCGGACACCAATGTCCAAGGTATGGAACATGGTCTAGAAAATCAAAGGTAAAGGTACTAAATCTACTGTCCATCATCTTAAACATGGAGATCAATTGCTTACTGATAAATCAGATATTGCTAATAAACTGGGTGAAACCCTTGCTAAACACTCTTCCTCTTCAAATTATGTACCTAAATTTCAGCAAAATCAAAAACAACAAGAAAAGAAAACTATTAATTTCAATTCTGATAATGGGGAAGATTATAATGAAACGTTTTCCATTCATGAACTCCATAGTGCTCTTGATCAAGCTCACGACACTGCTACAGGAGCTGATAACATACATTATCAACTCCTGAAGCACTTACCAGAATCCTGCCTAGAAACGCTTCTCAATATTTTTGATGATATTTGGACATCGGGTAACTTTCCTCCGTCATGGCGTGACGCCATAGTAGTACCAATACCTAAACCTGGACGTGATCATACGGATCCGTCCAATTATCGACCTATTTCACTAACTAGCTGTGTTTGCAAGACCATGGAACGCATGATAAATAATCGACTTGTTTGGTACTTGGAAACAAATAATCTTATCACAGATATACAGTGTGGTTTCCGTAAAAACAGAAGTACTGTCGATCACTTAGTGCGACTGGAGTCATTTGTTAAAAACGCACTAATTAATAAACAACATGCTGTGTCTATCTTTTTTGATCTTGAAAAAGCATATGACACAACCTGGAAACATGGTATTTTGAAGGATTTACATGACTTTGGTTTGCGAGGTCGTTTGCCTCAATTTATTGCCAACTTTTTAAACGACAGACAATTCCAGGTCCGTGTGGGTTCTACCCTGTCTGATCATTACAATCAGGATCAGGGTGTTCCACAAGGCAGTATTTTATCTGTCACTCTTTTTAGCATCAAGATCAACAGTTTATCAAAAGTTTTAAACGATTCAATTGATGGATCGCTTTTCGTGGATGATTTTAATATTTCTTGCCGAGGTAAAAATATGCATGCTATTGAACGGCAACTGCAGTTGTGTTTAAACAAAATAAATAAATGGTGTCTTGAAAACGGCTTCAAATTTTCGAAGTCCAAAACTAATTGTATACATTTTTGCAGAACATATAAGCCACATAAGGACCCTGAACTATCTCTAGATGGCACTCCCATCAAAGTTGTAAAGGAGGCCAAGTTCTTGGGATTAATTTTTGACTCGCATTTAACGTTTCTACCACATATCAAATCCCTCAAAACTAAATGCCTGAAGGCACTTGACTTGTTGAAAGTCGTTTCAAATTCTAAATGGGGAGGGGACCAAGCTACCCTCCTGCAACTTTATCGATCACTGATCCGGTCAAAACTTGATTATGGCTCCATTGTATACGGTGGAGCCTGTAAAAGCAACCTGAAACTTTTAGATTCTGTTCACCATCAAGGTCTAAGACTTTGTCTTGGCTCCTTTCGAACTTCACCTGTTGACAGCATGTACGTTGAGGCCGATGAGCCATCTCTTGAGCAGCGACGTATCAAATTAGCTTTACAGTGTGTAACAAAATTATATTCCAGTGAGTCAAACCCTGCATATAACTGTGTTTTCAGTCCTCTGTGTGAGGACTTATACAATATGAAATCTTCGCTTGTACCGCCTCTTGGTTTAAGAATTAAACCATTTCTTGCTGCTGCCGGCATTGAGCTGGAAAATATAGCTCCTTGCCGTCTTCTTTTTTCTCCTCCTTGGCAGTTGGCTAGGGCCGCAGTGGACCTAACATTGACGAGTTTTAAAAAATCAGAAACTAATGAATTACAGTATAAACAAGAATATAATCAATTGAAACATAAATATAGCAGTTATAAATCCTTATTTACAAAAGGATCCAAGGACGGTGGCGCAGTTGCTTGTGCCACTGTCATTGGATCCAGAACAATATCTTCTAGATTACCCGATAATAGTTCTATTTTTACCGCAGAGGCTAACGCCATATTAACAGCTCTTAAATATATTCAAAGACACCCTAAACGCAAACAATATATAATTTATTCCGACTCTCTTTCTTGCCTTCAGGCTATTAAAAATATTTCTTGTAAACATCCACTTTTAATAGAAATTATTGAATTGTATAATGATCTTGCTACTGGCCAATACGACATCGTCTTCTGTTGGTTACCCAGCCATGTAGGGATCTCTGGTAACACATTGGCTGACCTTGCTGCTAAAGCAGCGCTCAACAAATCTGTGACACCACTGCTTATTCCTTACACTGATTACAAAGCCACCATTAGATGTTATATCCGTGATCTGATGCAGAAGAGGTGGGACACCCAAGTGGGTATGAATACATTACATGATATAAAACCTTACATTGGTTATACCCACTTGGGTTGTCAGTCCAGATTTGAAGAGGTTATTCTACGACGATGTCGTATTGGACACACTCGATATACTCATGCGTACCTGTTAAAAGGTGAGGATCCTCCTTTCTGTATCCTTTGTGATGAGAGAGTTACAGTCAAGCATATTCTGCTTGACTGTGTTGAATTCTCCATCACAAGGGATATGTATTTTTCAGTTACAACAATGAAGGATCTTTTTAGCAGCGTTAGTTTTCATTTAATTCTTGGTTTTTTTAAAAGAAATTGATTTTTTGACTGAACTTTGAGCAATATGTTTCTGTAGAAAGATGTATTTTAATAATTGGTAGTTTGGATTAGTAACTAGAATTGTTAGTGGCTGTACCCTGAAAGGGGGTTGAAGTATTGTAAAATTATTGTCCTCCTGAGAGGGTACGTAAGTCCAAAAACATTGATAGTAAATTTAAGTCTACCACTGTTTTAATCGTAGTATTCCTGTTGTTTTAATTGTGGCTAGCATATTGTACACTCGCCAGCGGTTGAAGGGATGGTGTAAATCCAACTAGGGTCCATGTAGGTAGCAAAGGTACTGTAAGTCCCCATGGTCCTAGTATGGTGATCTACCTTCAGTTGTTGGCGATCTATAGCCTGATTTTATAGTGTATTGTCCAAATGATGATGTTATTTTTAACTTTCCATGCTAGTTTTAATTCCATTTGTGATATTCTAGTTGTTTTACTGTCCGTCGTTGACAGGTTTTATAGTAGACATATAATTGATTTTGATATTAGTTGTTCTCGTCACGATATGGCTGAGATATTGCCGATGTGACGTAAAATATTAACTCACTCACTCACTCACTAAGGTTATTTGTTTCCAAGTACCATGGTCTTACAAACACAGCTAGTTAGTGAAATAGGACGACAATTGGATGGATCCATACGATCACGTCCAGGTTTAGGTATTGGTACTACTATAGCATGAAGCCATGAAGAAGGAAATTTTCCGGAAGTCCAAATATCATCAAACATTGATAACAGCGTCCCTTAACAGTATTCTGGTAAGTGCTTCAGGGGTTGATAATGTATGTTATCAGCTCCTGTAGTAGTGTCATGAACTTGATCAAGAGCAGTATGGCGTTCATGAATAGAAAATGTATAAATTATAAGCTTCCCCATTATCAGAAATTAAAATAATAATTTACACTTTTCTTGTTGTTTTTGATATTGCTGAAAAGTAGGTATATAATTAGAAGAGGAAGAATGTTTAGCGAAAGTTTCGCCCAGTTTATACGCAATATCTGATTTATCAGTAAGTAATTGATCGCCATTTTTAAAATCATGGACAGTAGATTTAGTACTTGACCTTTAATTTTCTGGACCATGTTCCATATCTTGGACATGAGTGTCCGAGAATTTATTTTAGATACATAATTTTGCCAAGATTGGCGTTTGTTCTGTTTAAAAGTGTGCCGCGCTTTAGCCTTTAAAATTTTAAATTTATATAAAATTTGCACCATAGGATGGCGACGGAAATAATGTTCTGCTTTTTTCCTAGCCTTCCTAGCTTGTTTGCAGTCATCGCTGAACCATGGTTTTCAAATATGTGGAACTACAGAGGAATTTGGTATACACTCATCAGCTATGGAGTTCAATTCCTCAGAAAAGCATTTAATAGCATCGGGAACGTCAATAAAACCTTCAGGTTTAAGTTGCTCCACACACAGTGTTTCATATAAAGCCCAGTTAGCCTTTTTAAAATTTCGCCTTGATAATGGAGGAACATCAGATGGAGTTACAGATTTTAATATAGTAGGAAAATGGTCACTTCCACAGAGGACATCATGGACTGACCATTCGAATTCATTCAGTAGTTCTGAATTTGTCAGTGACACGTCAAGAACAGAATAGGTCCCTATACCAGGGTGTAAATATGTGTTGGAACCATCATTACAAATACATAAATCATCGTCAGAACAAGTGTCCTCCAACAACTTACCTTTAGTGTTTGTAGTTACACTATCCCACAGTGGGTTGTGCCCATTTAAATCTCCCATTATAATACAGGGCTTCGGGAGTTCGTCATATAAAGCTTGAAGATCAGTTTTGGCAAACGTCGAAGACGGTGAAATATAAAGAGAGCATAGCGTAAACGCTACATGTAAAGTAATTCTCACAGCAACTTCCTGCATATTAGTATTATGTGAAACAGGGATTTGAATAACGTTTTGTCTGACTAGAATGGATGATCCGCCAGTGGCCCTATCACCCGAAGGTGAAAAACAATGATATGCATTAAAATGACGAAATTCAAATGTATCTGTTTGTTTTAAATATGTCTCTTGGAGACATCGCAGAAGGTGTAAAATCTTGGACTAAAGCTGTAATTCATGTAAATTAGTCCTCAATCCCGCACTCTTTTGGAGGACGAGAAGCTATGTGCCCTAGAATGGACGTTTTCACAAACGTCCATGTCTTCAAGAGACCCGTGTTTACTGAACAACTGAATATTGTTTTGTGACCCTTTGTTGTTTTGAAGCATCAGGCTTTGGCTTCGGTTTACTTTACACCGTTTGTTGACTATCAGCTGTCGATTGAAACTGAGATGATGACTTGTGATCAGAAGGCGACTTTGAGGTACTAGGAAGTGATTGCTCAGTCTGTGATGATATAGCAGGGTACAAAAGCTGTAGAGAGTGGCAATTTACCCAAGTCAAGGTAGTTTGGCAGCCTGTAGTTGATGTTGTTTTAGAGCTAGACTCCGATGATGTTTTTGCTACTGTAGCATAACCTTCTGGAAGATTAGATCTCTTTACCATTCTTTCGTCTCGGAAAAAGAGATATTTTGAGTAAATTTTATTTTGTTGATCTCCATTTGCTCTTTCCAAATAGGACACTCTTTAGAAAATGAAGAATGGTCACCTGAGCAATTGGTGCATTTTTATAATCACTGTCACAATCTTCTGTTGTGTGTCTTCTCACCACAGTGAGCACACACAACAATGTGCAAGTATTTACGCCGTGTCCATATATCTGGCATTTAAAACACCTTAGCGGTTTGGGGATGTAGGTATCAACTGGAATGTTACAGTAGCCTGCCTTCACTGATTTGGGAGCATTTGGAGAGGAAAAAGTAAACAGATACGTATTGGTTTTGATGGTTTCATTGTTTTTCCGAGTTGAAAAGCGCTTGACGTAGAGTACACCTTGATCCTTCATTTCATATACTATCTCAAGGTCCGACATGTCATCAAACAATTGATCTCTAACGATACCTTTGCTTGAGTTCAAGGATTTGTGCGCAGAGACCGTGACCGGAATGCCCACGAAAGATTTTATGTTCATCAGATTGGTTGATTGCTGTTTTTCCCGCACTCTACTAGCAGGCCACATCCTACGTAATCGAATATGAACTGATAACTCTTGCATCGACTCATAATATATATATATATATATATATATATATATTCCACATAAACCAGACAAAGTAACTGAAACATTTCGTTCACGTTGTTGAAGGTTTCATGTTGATTTGATGTGTGATGTTTCAAAGCCATTTACATAAGCATTGTGTAAAAAACTTTTGTATTTGATCTATGTAATTATCTGATCCAATGAAAATATTCAGTCTGTATTGATCCATCATCAATAAAAACAGGATAATATGTCTGTTATGGAACTGATACAGATGCGTATAATCATTCAATCAGACAACAGTAATGAGATAGTTGAACACCTCTTTCAACCTCGAAATAACAGCCTCTAGCTGAATGCACGTCCAGTTACGCCCTTGATGAAAGTTTTGTCCCGTGATAAGAGCAATACAATCAAATTTGCTGTTATATCATTGGACAAGGACTGAACCTTGTTTGCATTCATTATGAATATAAGGCATGCCCATCTTCATAAACATTTGGGGGCATTCAACTGCAAGTGTATACATTATGATAAATCAATACCGTGTCGCTTTTAGAATTCTATAATTCAATGCACTTGATTTGGGATATTCATTTGCAACAATGTGAAGATTGTATTTAAATGTTCAAACAAGCTATTATGTTTGATGTACTAGAAGTATTCGCATAATGTATATGCAAATACATACCATCGCTACTCAGTGGTTGCATTGGGTTATCTGGGGTAAGAATAATTGGATTTTTGTGCTTTGATCGCTTTAAGGAGAAATACACTCGCCACAGTTCTTGTTAGTCCTTTGTGCACATTTCATGCTACCTGACGATTGTGTATGTTCACGCTATACATTGTTTTTTATGATAGCAAGAGTTGATAAAGGTGAAATTCAGCATACCGATTCTTCAACGATCTAACGAATAAGCAATCTGTATCCATACTGTCTAGAGACCAAACGTACTCTTCAGAAATTTAGCCCACACCCCATCAACTGTCATTTCCTATGTGACAGGTATCTCATGATACGATTGATCACAGATAAAAAATTACCCACTATATTGAACAGTTGAGATACAAAAAGTTCTAATCTGGAACTTTGATGACACCCCATCTCATGACACACTGTCTTATATATGTGCAAGGAATCGTAATATAAAATATGTATATTCGTATGATAACGTATGTTTACTGCAGTTTCTTTGTTTCGGTTTTGTAGGCCGTTGGTCCATGCACAATAAGGAAAACACTTTACAACATAAAGAGCAGCAAATTACATAGACGAAATTGAGTAGCAGAGGATGTAATGGAATTTCTAAAAGTAAGGGCTTCTTTAATATATTTAGAACCGTTAGAAAGTGTGTGGATACACGTACTACTTATGAAACAAAAATATTTAGTCTGTTTGGTATCCATTCTAGCTAGAATATGGAAAATACCTATCCCTAATGAAATCACATGCTTGCATTCAAACATGGAGTGAATTTCATCCTCTTTCGAGCCACAGTCACACAGTTCACATATCTTATCAAAATTATTTTCTCGAATATTACATCTCAAAGGAAGTGCATGTAGTCTGAGCAAACATACATTTCTTCTGATAGCTATTTCATTGATGGAGGAGACATAATATTCAGTATTTAACAATGACTTAACTTCTTTAAGGTGTCTTAAATGGACAGATTTTCTCATAGTACCGAGAATACGTTGCTTATCACAATCAAGAAGTCTTTTCCTAAAAAGGGAAATGAAATGGGGAATATCACCAACATCCTGACTACACCATACATACCCGAAGCCATAAGCATTTAAAAGATACTTAACCGATGTCGCCCAAGTCACTCGACCAGCTGAATCTAATTTCCTCAGACATCCTTAACAATTTACACCAATACATGATGCACCTTTGGTAGTAATCCACATAAATGTTTGAACTACCACATTCTGCTAAAATACCATTACTGGAGAAATGTTTTCCAACGCCAACAACATATTTACAGAAATTAGTATGAAACATTTCGTTCGATTTCCTTTCCTCAAATCCCCAGATTTTGGAGCCGTATAATACCACTGGTTTAACTTTGCTATCAAATAATTTGAACATTAACTTTACAGGCATGTTAGGGTATTTATTAAATAATACCTTCAAAGAGAAAAGTGCCTTACCGGCCTTACCTACTAGAGTTAGTGTGCACTTTGTCCAGGACAATCGAGTAGAAAATAGAATACCAAGGTAATTATAGTATATTGATGTTTTGATTGGAATATCATTGTAAACCCATTTTTCATAGGAACGAAGGAACCGACCGTTGCGAAATACCAAAACCTCTGTCTTATCCATATTAACCTCCAGACCCCAAGAGTTACAGTAGTTATGTAAAATATTTATCTTTCTCTGCAGTCCTATGACAGTATCATCAAATAAATTATGATCGTCGGCGTACAGCAGCAGAAGTAAGTCAAAATAATCGGATCCCACAAAGATACACTTTAGACCTGAATCTTGCTGCATGACCTGAAATTCTGTTATAAACATCGCAAAGAGAAACGGGCTTAAAATACACCCCTGACGTACGCCACTTAATGATTCGAAATATCTACCAATTGACAGATGGGAATGGCGAACTGACACCAATATTTTGGAATACGTATCCCTTAGAACTGAGATTAAGTACCGTCTTATCCCTTGCCTGAAAAGTGAGTGCCAAAGTAGAGTCCTGTCAACGGAATCAAAAGCCTTTCGGAAGTCTACAAACAAACAATAAAAAACGACCACCACCTTTAGAAAGATACTTTTGAATGAGACATTGCAATGTAAATATATTATCTGTAGTGGAGTATCTTTACGGAACCCAGCTTGTGCCTCGGGAATTTTAGCATAAACTGCGAATCGCTGAAGACGGTTATTTATTACTATACAAAACAATTTACCAAGAACATCCATCAACGAGATACCCCGATAATCCTCAACATTATTAACACTAGCTTTCTTATGCGAAGGCACAATAATACCCTTTGACCACTCCCGTGGATACGTGCCAGACGCAAGTACTCTATTGAAGATAAGTTACAAATACGGAGATAAAAGACGAACGCAGCAAATAACCATCCCAGCCTTGATACCGTCTGGTCGTGCAGCCTTGCCACGCTTTAGACATTTTACAGCAGCTTCAATCTCATCATGGTTGATGTCATCGTTCAAAATACAGTCAATATTATTATCATGATCAACATCAGTATCATGGTCAAGACATCCATCGATATTGTGTAACAACGTTTCAGCATCATTGATCATCTCAGTGTCCACCATAATATTAGTAATATCCCATACATCCTTAAAATATTCTGTCCACTGTGCGCAGGTTATATTGGGGGGATTGACTACGAGAATATGTCAACGATTTGACTGTAGTCCAAAACTTTTTGCTGTCATTATTCGAAGATAGGTTCACAAGTTCGTTGATCTGATATTCATCAGATTCTACTTTCTTTTTTCAACGCATGTTTCGGTATGCATTCCTGATTTTACAATACTCGTTTAGTTTATCTTTATCACCAGAAAGTCTTAATACATTCAAATATGACATTTTAGTTTTTTTCAGTCTTTCACAACCGTCATCGTACCATAAATTAGATTTGAGTTGTTGGGTGTTATGCCGTTTTGCCTGTAAGCCACAACAAGCTGCGCAAGCTGGAAGAGTGTTCGAAAGTCTTTCCACTGCTATACTCAGGTTCAACAACCCACCGTGCATTCGGGGTATGCGCGAGGCTTCCGGTTTTAGCCTTTTCTTACTCAATATGTGCATCAAAACTGGCCTGAAGCACCCAGTACTGCTTCTATGTTGTGAATACCATTATATAATATGTATGCATGTATGTTCGCGCGATAACGTATATTTTCTGCATTAAATCTAGATGAACCAAAGTGACAAACTGTGAATTTTCAAAATATTCAGTGTACACTAGCAATGTATCGGCGAAAACGCTTCTTTCATAGAAGATTATTAAGCGTGTACATACTTTTTTCTTTACTGCCACTGACTATGGTGGTTGATTTAGGCCATCGCTTTCTCGCCTTAAATTTTTGGAGGCGAGAAAGCGAGAAAGCGATATCGCGAGACGAGAAACCGATAACACGAGACGAGAAAGCGATAGCACAAGACGAGAAAGCGATAACGCGAGACGAGACGAGAAAGCGATAACGCGAGACGAGAAAGCGATAACACGAGACGAGAAAGCGATAGCATGAGGCAAGAAAGCGATATCATTGTGCGAGAAAGCGATAGAGCGAAAAAGTGATAGAGCGAAAAAGCGATATTACCCACAATTCACTCCTGTCTGGGCATGAATGGCTACAAACTGGATCTTAATCGCCATTCGTAGTTTCTCAATAGTATAAAATGGTTTTCTGTAATGTTATTGGCATTGTTTGACTTGACATTTAGAGAAATTTAAGATAGATGTAGACTTTCCTTTGGCATACTATTTGAATGTGAAGTACCGGAAATATTCATTTTGTGAAGTCACTGAAGGAATTACATATTTTGTGCCACCACTGAACTAGAATTGTCTTAACCAACTTAATGACATCAACCAATTATTATTAGTGGGGAGGGGGGTAATGACAAATAAGGCATTCAACCACATTCAAACATTCATCCTAAAAAAAATCACTGCAACAACCCCATAAAGTGAGTGAGATTCGATTTACGTCGCTGTTAGCAATAATAAAAAAAGCTGGAACCATTTATGTTTTTCATTGTTATCAAAAATTACAGCTGTACTTTCTTTGATTTCTTCAAGATGATAAAATTTATTAACTGATGTTCTTCAACTTTATGAGCCCTACCTAAATCACTCCTACCTAACAAACGAAGAGACGCGCTTGACAGTAAAGCACCTTAAATTGGTACCTGAATCTAGAAACAGAACTATTAATATTCCAGTCAGTGATCTAACCTAGACAAAAGGATGCAGTCCAACGTCCGTCCAGCCAAACCTGAAAATATACAGTATACACTACGCAGTTAAACGCTGTGTTAACTAACCATAGTGAACTTCGAGAGGTATTTAGCAGTTGGTGTACTGAATAGTGGGACAGTTCTGTGGACATGCAGCTTCTTTATCATAATATAAGCAACGTTTTGGTGTAGACACAGTTATCAAGCACCTGATGTACATTACTGCAGGAAACGCCTATATATACATCAGTAAAGCGCCCATGTAAATTACAACTCTTTGCTCTGTATCACGGTTATCTGATACCATACATATCATCACTTAGAGTACGTTATGGATATATTATTGAGACAGTTTAAATGGTGTTTATATGTCGAAAGTTGATGTGTAAAACATTCCGTTTGCCGTATCTGACAGCGCCGTAACTTATAAATACACTGTTTTACCTATCTCTGTATACATGTATTACATGTATATATCTCAAAGGGTACAGCTGTCATGGTCCCGTAGCATTTGATAAGCTGAATGGTGACGCATGTATCCAATTAACTTTTTCACAGTCTGTAACATTTTCGTTGTCAGAGGAGGACTTGAAACTCAATATATGTAATGATCTACCTGTATTATCCTAGTATTTATAATTAGGTGAATTTATGTAAAAACTATTCGAATCTAATGACAGCAACAGATGACATTCACAGGGTTAGCGGCGGTCTGTAAATAATCGAGTCTGGATAAGACAATCCAGTGATCAACATCATGAGCATCGATCTACGTGATTGGGTTACGATGACATGTGTCAGCGAGCCTGACTTCCTGATCCCGTTTGTCACCTCTTACAACAAGCACAAGTTGCTGAAGACTAATGTAACCCCGATCTTGTTCTCCTGTAAAATGGGGAGTATAGAAGGTATTGATTGCTAAGGCTTTGCGGGGTATTATCTCATTTCCTGATACTCTTCTTTATGGCGTAAGGGCAAAGGTGTAGCTTTAGGATAGGGCATAAAAAAATCCTAGTAAAAGACCTAAAGAGAAATATTTCTGTATTTGTGGAACACGATGTTACGGGATATATTCTTATTGCTTTCATCAGGTGTATGAAGAAACTATGAAAAGGAAAGCTATATACGAACATTTGAAACGACCGTGATAAGATAACAAGGGAAGCCGATTGTTCATTAGCGCTAAACTGGTAGGGTGGATGGGCAAATGGAAGCCAGGGATTGTTCATCCAGGCATGAGTGATGAGACAACAGTGGTGGCATTTAACACGGGAAATGACAATAGAGAAATGTTAACCAGGAATTAATCTTTGTTAAACTGTTCACAGGCTTTCAAAACACTCATTTATTTTAACAAAAACACTCTTGGTTTCTGGAGTTATTGTTGGATTGGTTGATTCTCTTTTTGCCGGCACCTTCATTCGCTATAAGCAGATTAGGATTAAAGGTCAGCAGAGGCTGTCCGGGTGTCGTCTCACACACCTGAGTTTGCTCACATGCCATGTACTCTGAACACAGTTCATAACAATTAGTGAACTCAGTTATCATCAGTATCATCAGTAATCAAATATGACGCGGCGAGACCAGTTATAAGAGTGAATTTTGACTTGCAATGTCGCATCTACCTGACAATGCCAAACTAAAGGTGGATTCATTTATCAATGACTTGAAGGAACTCGTGACAGTAGATTATAGACCAGTGCCAACCATCTTCCAAGATGAGAGAAACAGTAAAATAAATTCTTGTAATCATCATTGCAGATATTGATATTTTCAGCTGCCAGTCACCAAAATATGTTTAAGTTGATTAACATCATCAAATCTGAACAATACCATAACGAAGTGACCTTTCTGAAACTGGAAGCCGGTGGTTCCCTTCGACCAAAAAGCAGAAAATATCGACAACTTCACGGGAGGATCAACATCTAGAAATTAGACTTTTAACTGGCCATCTCACCACTTGTGACGCAGTGTCCTATCTGGTGGGATTGTACATTGAAATGTGACTACATAATACGTGAAGTATATGTAAATTTATGTGTGAGTGATGTAAAGTTCATGAAAGTGTCCGTGATATATTGCATTTTAAAATGTGACTGTGAAGTCTTTAAGTAAATTTTCTTCCTATGTGTAAATTTAAATGTGACTGTGTTAAAGTAGGACGTGACGGATGATCCCTGCCTAATCTGTTTGTTTTAAGGATTAGAACGGTCCATCGCTTTTAATCCCATAACAATAATGCCGACAAAAAAGAGAACAAGTCGTTTGATTATTGGCTAGACAAGTTAGAATATTAATTTCAAAATTGCCATAGAACTTGAAAGCATATGCAATTTATTCTATGCGACTAAAACAAATGGTGATTGATTTTCCTGTTGGGTTCGGTAAATATCGCTTTCTCGCTCTATCGCTTTATCGACTTGCTGTATCGCTTTCTCGCTCTATCGCTTTATCGCCTTGTTTTATCGCTTTCTCGCTCTATCGCTTTCTCGCTTTATCGCCTTGTTTTATCGCTTTCTCGCTCTATCGCTTTCTCGTCTCGTGTTATCGCTTTCTCCTCTCGTGTTATCGCTTTCTCGTCTCGCGTTATCGCTTTCTCGTCGTGTGATATCGCTTTCTCGCCTCCAAATTTAAGGCGAGAAAGCGATGGCCCAAATCAGCCACCATAACTGACAGATGTTTTGTACAATGTAACCTCACACAAGGATATGAGAGGGACACTTTTTCTACGTATGTCTCATGTCTTACATACGAAGAATACATATATATGTTTAGAAAATATATATGTACGCTCCACCAAAGGTCTACAAGAGAAAGTGCAATAAAATAACGTAAAACAAACTTATCACACCTGCTTTCTTTCAACATATATCTTTACAACACAATTAAACAATTAAACAATCAGGAATTGCTCGTATGATGATACAGTTTCCTGTAATCTCCAAACCCTGCCAGGGATATCAGTCGTGAATAGACCTAATTAGTCTCGCCACAGCTGGCCAGGCAATCAGCACGGGGTTCCAGGTGTTGAGCAGCGACGTCAACCTCGGGCTTAATGAGTTAAAAATATGAAAATACAATATATCTATACAAGGCTTGACACTTCGGTGTACCCAATTGCCTGCTTTGTCGATCGCTATGCTACCATCGCATGTAATCGATTTAAACTTCATCTAAACATAATCACGTGTGACTGGCCAATCGATTGCCACTCATGACACCTATTAGTCTTTTATTTGTTTTTTACAAGTCGATTGAAAGCAAATTTTGAACCTCAACTAAGCAAGGTAGCAAGGACGCAAGCTCAATAAAGGGTGTGGTTAAATCCAGCCCTCTCATTGGTCGACGCTTGCTATCGTCCTCCATTGTACTGTGATCCGTTTCAAGTCGGGGGTCATCTCAAAATGTTTATAGTGACTAAAAAAATCGTTAATCCTTGAATGACACGAGCGCCTGTAAAGGGGAGGTACAATTGGCCCGATTCTACCAATCGGCTGGTCACGCCAAGACCTGTGTATGGACTTGTATGTCATTACACAAATTTAATTTGAAAATGTTTTACTTTTCCACTTGGCACATTTGTTTATATCAAATGTTCACGATTTTTAAATCTGATGTTTTGAACTTTGCCTAGAGTCTTATGCCCAGACAGCGGTGGCTCATGGGCCAATCTTGTGGATTTGTTATTTATAACTCTTCTGCTGGAGTATATCATCCGAGTATCCTTGGTGCTGCAAGTTGGAGACCTACTTGTTATTAGCATTGTCCTTATGATACTCCGTGGTGGGTGGGGAGCTCGGATGGTGAACCTTAAAGCACTAACCATGGCTTACGAAACCCCTATCACCAAGAAAAAACGCCTTGACACAGATCCTGATATTAATGAACTAAGACTATTTGACTATTCTATTTGCCACGTTTCATAGTACGTCCGTGTGGACCCGGGACAGAATGTGTCCACAGCACCCCATTGCTCGTCGTAAGAGGCGACTAAATTGGGCAACCTGTTTGCCGTGGGTTGCGTCCCGTGTCGGTGGAGGACCGGATCCTGGTGGTTGAGGGCATTTGGGCTTTCAACTGCGTTCCATTGCCCAACACACCACTTTGACCCTTACTTCACCTAGACGGGCGGTAGAATCGGCCCGATTCTATCAATCGGCTGGTCACGCCAAGCCCTGTGCTACAAATCTGTAGCTTTGTACAAACATTTGAGAATTGTGTGTTTATATTTTCTAGCCTTGGCGAATTTTGAAACAGAATTTGAAAACGTTACTGTTTATTATTGCTTAGAGTCGTATGCCAGAAGGCAGTGGCTCATGGGCCAATCTGGTGGAATCATTAATCTTTTAATTTTTCTGCTGGAGTGTATCATCCGGGTATCCTTGGTGCTGCAAGCTGGAGATCCGTTTGTTTTGAGCATTTGTGACCATTTTCCGACAATTCTCTCCGCTTTAAATCCGACTGATAACCTACCTGCAACAAGGTGGAACTTTAATAAGGCCAACTGGCCTTTATTTCAAACACCTTGTACAGAAATCTGAAATGTTTGTTAATGTTCCTGATCCTATTCAGTTGTTCACGGATACACTGAATGATATCGCTGATGAAACTGTTCCCAAGTCCTCTGCTAAACCTCATTGCCGCAAACCATGGTTTTCTGATGATTGTACAGGCAAGGAAGAGCAGGAAAAAGGCAGTGAAGTACTTTCGACGACATCCTGCAGGTCACAATTTAAATAATGTAAAAATAAATAATGCCAAGGCTCAGCGTACTTTTAAACAAAGTAAACGTCAGTCTTGGAAGACTTTTGTGACCAAAATTAATTCACGTACACCAATGACGAAGGTGTGAACATGATACAGAGAATCAAGGGCAAAGGTAGAAATTCTAGCGTTCATCATCTTAAAGATGGACATGATCTGTTAACAGATAAAATTGACATTGCCAACAAGTTGGAGGAAACTTTAGCTACTCATTCTTCTTCATCAGATTATCTTCCGAAGTTTCAGAGATATAAAACTCATCAAGAAATGTTGAAACTCAACTTTCATTCCGAAAATGGTGAAGACTATAATGAAGTATTTTCACAGCATGAGCTGAATACTGCCTTGGCGCAAGCTCATGATACGGCAACTGGAGCAGATAATATCCACTACCAGCTCCTGAAACATTTATCCAATGCCTGTCATGAGACACTTTTGAACATTTTTGATCATATTTGGACTACATGACACTTTCCTCCTTCGTGGCGTCATGCCATTGTTGTACCAATACCTAAGCCTGGCCGAGACAACACAGATCCATCTAACTATAGACCAATTTCTTTAACAAGCTGCGTTTGTAAAACCATGGAACGCATGGTCAATAATAGATTAGTATGGTTTCTAGAATCCAATCATCTTATTTCTAACATTCAGTGTGGTTTTCGGAAAAATAGAAGCACTATTGATCATTTGGTTCGCCTAGAATCATTCGTTAAAAATTCCATTGTACATAACCAGCATGCTGTATCAATCTTTTTCGACCTGGAAAAGGCCCATGATACAACATGGAAACATGGTATTTTGAGGGACTTACATGACTTTAGTTTGAGAGGCCGTTTGCCTAATTTTATATCCCAGTTCTTAGCAGGCAGACAGTTTCAAGGGCGCGTTGGATCAACCCTGTCTGAACATTATAATCAGCATCAGGGAGTTCCACAAAGTAGTATTTTGTCTGTTACCTTGTTTAGTATAAACATCAATAGTTTCTCGAAAGTATTGAATGACTCAATATATGGGTCATTGTTTGTGGATGATTTTAACGTTTCATGTTGTGGTAAAAATATGCATACCATCGAAAGGCAATTGCAGATGTGTTTAAATAAAATTCATAAATGGTCACTTGAGAATGGCTATAAATTTTCACAGATAAAGACCAAATGTATACATTTCTGTCGGAAATATAAGCCTCATAAAGATCCCGAACTGTTCTTGGATGGCTCTCCAATTAACGTTGTAAAGGAAGCCAAGTTTCTGGGATTGATTTTCGACAAACATTTGACTTTTGTTACCTCATATTAAATATCTGAAGACTTAATGCCTGAAGGCATTAGATCTATTAAAAGTTGTGTCCAATTCAAAAAGGGGAGGGGATCAAACTACACTCCTTCATTTATACAGATCTCTTATCCGATCAAAACTTGATTATGGCTCCATAGTATATGGTGGAGCCTGCAAAGGCAACCTAAAACTATTAGATTCGATTCATCACCAAGGTCTGAGACTTTGTCTTGGATCTTTCAGAACCTCTCCCATCGACAGTATCTACGTTCAGGCCGATGAGCCATCCTTATAACTTCGCCGTATCAAATTATCTTTACAATATATCACAAAATTATACTCTAATGAATCCAATCCTGCCCATAACTGCGTTCTTTATCCTCTTTATGAGGATTTGTATAATAAAGAATCTTCACTTGCTCCACCTCTTGGGATAAGAATCAAACCATTCATTTCTGCAACTGGGATTTAGCTGGAGAATATTTCTCCTTCTCGGCTTTTTTCTTCTCCTCCTTGGCACTTGGTGAGGCCACATGTTGACCTAACACTTACAGAGTTTAAAAAATCAGAAACTACTGAATTACAATATAAACAAGAATTTATTCAATTAAAACATAAATATAATAAATACAAATGCTTATTTACAGATGGGTCCAAGGATGGTGGCGCAGTAGCTTGTGCCGCTGCCACTGGATCCAGAACAATCTCTTTTAGAATACCTGATTATACCTCTATTTTTACAGCAGAAGCAAACGCAATACTAACAGCTCTTAAATATATTCAAAGATATCCTGCATATAAACAATATATAATCTTTTCTGACTCTCTTTCTTGTCTTCAGGCTATTAAAAATCTATCTTGTAAACATCCACTTTTAATACAAATTATTGAGTTATATAATGATCTTGCTACTGTCCAATATGACATCGTCTTTTGTTGGTTACCCAGCCACGTGAGCATTTCTGGGAACACAATGGCCGATTTTGCTGCTTAGGCAGCACTCAATAAATCTCTGACAACACTCCTTATTCCATACTCAGATTACAAAGCAGCCATTAGAACTTACATCCGTGATCTGATGCAAAAGAAGTGGGACACCCAGGTGGGTATCAATAAATTGCATGAAATGAAACCGTATATTGGTTATACCTACTTAGGCTGTCAGTCCAGATTTGAGGAGGTCGTTATGCGACGATGTCGTATTGGCCATACGCGGTATACACACGAATATTTACTTAAAGGTGAGGATCCTCCGTTTTGTATCCCTTGTGATGAAGGAATCACGGTCAAGCATATCTTGCTTGACTGTATTGATTTTGCCATCACAAGGGAGAAATATTTCATTGTCAAAACAACAAAGGATCTTTTTAATGTTAAGTATCATTTAATCATTGAATTTTTAAAGGAAATAGAATTATTAGATAAATTTTGAATAATATGTTTTGTAAATAGAAAGCTGATGTCTTAAACATGGTAGTGTCAATTGTCAACTGCGATTGTTAGTGGCCGTACCCCCAAAGGGGGTTAAAGCAGCGTAAAATTATTGTCTCCCTGAAAGGGTGCGTAAGTCCACAAACTTCCAAAGTGAAATTTAAACTTACCAGTATTTTTTTCTTAAACGTATTTTTGTCATTTTAAATTTCGGCTACATTTTCCTACAATCGCCAGCAGCTGAGGGGATGGTGTACTAGGGGCCATGCAGGTTGCTAAAGTAACGTAAGTCCCCTTGGTTCCTAGTATGGTGATCTACTTTCAGTTGTTGGTGATCTATTGCCTACTTTTATATCATGTATTGTCCAAATTGTGCTGTAGTTTTAACTTCATGTGCTAGTTTTAGACTCGAATTGTGATGCTCTAGTTATTTTACGGTGCTTTGATGACGGGTTGTATAATATCTACATGTTCTGAATATTCATGTTTATTCTCGTCACGATATATTGCCGATGTGACGTTAAATTATAACTCACTCACTCACACTCCCTAGTATGGTGATCTACCTTCAGTTGTTAGCAATCTAGAGCCCATTTTCATATTGTATTGTCCTCTATAGATAAATTGTTTTAGGTATAGTTACTAGTTTTATATTCTACTCTGTGATATTCTAGTTGTTTTACTGTCCTTCGTTGACGGGTTTTATAGTAGACATGTGATTCATTTCAGTATTAACTGTTCTCGTCACGATATGGCTGAGATATTGCCGATGTAGCGTTAAATATTATCTCACTCACTCACTCACTCACTCACTGTATACGGATACGGTCTGGCCCAAGGGTCGAAATTTTAATGTTCAACTGTCAAATTTGTAATTTAAAGACAATACAACCTCTAAAACTGATATGAAAATTTTGATGTTATCTAATCGTTCTGTTCAATAATCATACACAGATTACGGTGCCATCAGCCCGGTCGTCAAGGCAATTAATCAATTTCCAGGTAGGACAATTTACGTGCCATTGTACATGTATTATGATACCATTTAAAAGTAATTAATTTTCTTTATACTTTAGCTGTGCCTTATATATTATGTGGCTGCAGTAGTGATGTTTTGGTAAAACGAAAAGAAGTTACTAAGATATTCTCACTTACACTACTAGTTAAACGTAGTGCTAATACATATTTATGTTTCCTATATGAAAGGACAGGGATTGGAATATTTGGAAATGAATTCATGCGTAGTGTAAGACCCACCTACAGTTGTTCCAACCATGTGACCTTGCATGTCGTAATCCCACTGCTACTTGTTTATCCCTTCAGTCACAGCTTTGAGTGATTAGTCATGGATAGTAAACGGTCATCCCGATGTTGCACAATCTACTTATTCATACAAAGATTTTTATATACTTTTTGGTTTGTTTGTAAGCTGTATACAATGTTAATTCAACACAGATAAACCCGTCAGCATGCTTAATAAACACTGCAAGAGGAAAGAGGACTGTGCATCACTTAACCTTCTGTGCGTGAAACGAAGATGCGAGTGTATCATGGGATTCAGCATCGATCCTGCTGCCAACACATGTGTCATGCGTAAGTCAAACATTTCAACATTACAATATTAACGTTTTCTTAGTGATATTGTTGTGTTCCTGTACACGTATACACTTATACTTGAATCCCCTTCAAACGTACCAAAAGAAGCTGTTAGTCCTAAGCATTGGCTGGCTCATCTAATGGTGGCGTGATGGCGAGTGCAGTGTGTCTATTATATGCTCAAATAGAACGGATATGATGGTCAAGGAATGGTACAATTTCACTGTGACAGAACCCTGTTACCATTGGTTCAAAGCCATTTATGTTTCTGGGTTTGGGTATGTCAAATTCAAAATTCATCAATTCAAATCAAACCCCGACATGATGAAACAATACTCTCACGCGAAAAAATTGCATGTGTGAAAATCATGATGCTGGTTTGTGTGTATGGAATGAGTACACAGAGCAAAAAAGCATCTTCGGAAACATTGATGCACACGTACTTTCAAAAGCCTCAACGTCAATGAAAAAGGTCATGGAGAAAATGTATTTTGGGTGCAGTTCTGATGAATTGCGTGCCTAGGTAATGCCGTTAGGGCATTGGCAAGTTTTAGTTCAATGAAGAATTTCCTCATGCCACGACTCACTACTGTAAAATGCCATTTGACGTCAGGAGTCTCAACCTGCCTTTGCAAATCACCTCGATTTTCATCAAAGTATGGAACCAATGTCAACAAAACCAGTCCTGCGCAAGACAGGCTTCGAAATGATAGGTTCTGGATCACCACTGCAGTGCAGGATAGGAACCTCTTCATAGTTCATTTGCACAATCCAAATTTCACTGTAACTGCAACTGCAGTGCAAGGTTTGAGAATAGTGTCGGCGCACACCTTTCATAATCGTTTACCAGTATCTGGGATTTCAATCAGAAGACCATCTTGTGTTGAACATGACAATATTTTAAAGATGACGATAAGCATGGTCCAATAACTATTCACTTAATTATGTAGGTGTGAGTGGCCATTATGTAGGTGTGAGTGGCCTTGCACTGGCCTATCACGATGGCAAAGAGCATTGTGGAAAATCTAGTTTAATATCTGGGGTTTTCGTATATAAGTGAGTGAGTGAGTTAATATTTATCGTCACATCGGCAATATCGCAGCCATATCGTGACGAGAACAATACAAATAATCCATGATATATATCAATAATACTTGAAACAATCTAAAGACAGTTGATAAAGAACAGCAAAATCACTAGTATATCACAGATATTCATTTAAAACTAGTAATTATATCTAAAACAGTTTCATTACTGAGGACAATACAATATAAAAACAGGCTATAGATTGCCAACAACTGAAGGTAGATCACCAGACTAGGGACCATGGGGACTTACAGTTCTTTCGCTACCTGCATGGACCCTAGCTGGATTTACATCATCCCTTCAGCCGTTAGCAATTTCGTCACATCTAACCATACATTAAAACTACACGTATGCTACGATTAAAACAGTGGAAAGCTTTAATTTACCTAGAATGTTACGGGACTTACGTACCCTCTCGGGAGGACAATAATTTTACGGTACTTTAACCCCCCTTGAGGATACTGCCACTAACAATCTCAGTTACTAATTGAAACTTCCATTCGTAAAATATTTGTCTATTTACAACTCAGACAACAAATCTAAATCTTTTAAAAAAGCAATAATTAAATGAGAACTATTATTTAAAAAAAGATCCTTCAAAGTTCGTGCATTAAAATATTTATCCCTTGTGATGGAATATTCCACACAGTCAAGCAAGACATGCTTGACTGTGATTCGTTCATCACAAGGGATACAAAACGGAGGATCTTCACCTTTCAATAGATATTGATGTGTATACCTGGTGTGGCCAATACGGCATCGTCTTAAGATGACCTCCTCAAATCTGGACTGACAGCCCAAGTAGGTGTAACCAATATTGGGTGTTATTTCATGTAATTTATTGATACCTACTTGAGTGTCCCACCTCCTCTGCATGATATCCCGGATGTAAGATCTGATAACAGCTTTATAATCGGAATAGGGAATAAGAAGTGGTGTCACAGATTTGTTCAGAGCTGCCTTCGCAGCACGATCGGCCATTGTGTTCCCAGTAATACCAACGTGGCTGGGTAACCAACAAAAGACGATGTCGCATTGGCCAGTAGCAAGATCATTATATAACTCAATAATTTGTATTAAAAGTGGATGAAGGCAAGAAAGAGAGTCTGAATATATTATATATTGTTGATGCTTAGGGTGTTTTTGAATATATTTTAGAGCCGTTGGTATTGCGTTTGCTTCTGCAGTAGAAATAGAGCTATTGTCGGGTAATCGGGAAGATAGTATTCTGGATCCAATGATGGTGGATCCAATGATGGTGTTTATATTGTAAATCATTTGTTTCTGATTTTTTAAATGCTGCCAGTGTTAGGTCAACATCTGGTCTCACTAACTGCCAAGGAGGAGACAAAATCAGACGGGAAGGAGATATATTTTCTAAAAGCTCAATTCCAGCAGCAGAGAGGAAAGGTTTCACTCTTATACCAAGTGGCGGAACAAGAGAAGACTTTTTATTGTATAGAGCCTCATAAAGAGGATTGAAAACACAGATAAATGCAGGGTTGGACTTATTGGAATATAGTTTAGTGAGATACTGTAAAGATGATTTGATACGTCGTTGGTTAAGAGATGACTCATCGGCCTCGACGTAGAGGCTGTCAATTGGGGAAGTTCTGAAAGCTCCAAGACAAAGTCTTAGACCTTGGTGGTGGACAACATCTAATAGTTTGAGATTGCTGTTACATGCTCCACCATATACAATGGAGCCATAATCAAGTTTCGAGCGGACGAGAGATCTGTATCAGTGCAAGAGGGTAGTTTGGTCTCCTCCCCACTTAGAATTCGAAACTACTTTCAGTAAGTCAAGTGCCTTCAGGCATTTATTTTTTAAGTACTTAATGTGTGGTAGGAAAGTCAGATGAGAATCAAAAATAAGTCCCAAGAACTTGGCTTCCTTTACAACTTTAATGGGTGTGCCATTCAAACATAATTCTGGGTCTCTATGCGGTTTATATTTTCTACAGAAATGTATACAGTTTGTTTTGGACTTAGAAAATTTAAAACCGTTTTCAAGACACCATTTATGGATTTTATTTAGGCATAATTGTAACTGCCTCTTTATGGCATGCATATTTTTACCACGACAAGAAACATTAAAATCATCCACAAAAAGTGATCCATTAACTGCATCATTTAAAACTTTAGAAAGACTATTTATTTTAATACTAACTAAAGTAACAGACAAAATACTCCCTTGTGGGACACCCTGATCCTGATCGTAATGGTCAGACAGAGTTGAACCCACTCGGACTTGAAATTGCCTGTCTTTTAAAAATTGTGAGATAAAATGAGCTAAACGACCTCTCAAACCAAAATCATGTAAATCCTTCAAAATGCCATACTTCCAAGTAGTATCATATGCTTTCTCCAGATCGAAGAAAATTGATACAACGTGTTGTTTATTTACAATAGCATTCTTAACATAGGATTCTAATCGTACCAAATGATCAATAGTACTTCGGTTTTTCCGGAAACCACATTGAATATCTGTGATAAGATTATTCGTTTCCAAATACCAGACTAATCTATTGTTTACCATTCGTTCCATGGTTTTACAAACGCAACTGGTTAACGATATAGGGCGGTAATTTGATGGATCTGTATGATCCCGGCCAGGCTTTGGTATGGGGATTACAATGGCATTGTGCCACGACTGAGGAAAGTTTCCTGAAATCCAAATATGGTCAAATATTTCCAAAAGTGTCAAAAGACATGTCTCAGGTAAATGTTTCAGTAATTGGTAATGAATGTTGTCATCACCAGCGCAGTGTCATGAGCTTGCTCGAGAGCAGTATGTAGCTCATGAAATGAAAATACTTCATTATAATCTTCACCGTTATTAGAGTCAAAATTAATTCTTTGTTTTTCTTGTCGATTTTTATGTTTCTGAAATTCAGGTATATAATTTGATGATGATGAATTTCTGGAAAGAGTTTCACCGATTTTATTAGCAATATCGCCCTTACCAGTTATCAGTGTATCACCTTCTTTAAGATGTTTAACAGAGGATTTGGAACCTTTGCCTTTTATTCTTTGGACCATATTCCACACCTTAGACATGGGTGTGTGCGAATTGATGTTGGAAACGTATTTCCTCCAAGACTGGCGCTTGTTTTGTTTATAAGTTCGTCGTGCCTTGGCACACGTAATTTTGACACTATTTAAGTTATGAACTGTAGGATGTCTGCGGAAGTATTTTTCTGCTTTCTTCCTACACTTTCTTGCTTGTTTACATTCATTGTTGAACCATGGTTTACGAAGGTGAGGAATTGCAGAGGACTTAGGAATTGATTCGTCAGCGATTTCATTCAAAACAGCTGAAAACAACTCTATCGGATCTGATACATTCATAAAGTTTTCCGGTATTATTTTTTCCATACACAGCATTTCATATAAAGACCAATTGGCCTTATTAACATTCCACCGTGACAAAGGTGGATCATCATCAGGTTTGATAGCTTTTAGGACAGTTGGGAAGTGGTCACTTCCACAAAGGTCGTCATGAACAGACCAGTCAAATTCGTTGTAAATATTCGAATCAGCAAGAGACAGATCAAGTATAGAATAGGTTCCAGTTCCAGGATGTAAATAGGTGTATGATTCGTCATTAAAAACACACAAGCTATTATCAGATATAAAATCCTCAATAATCTGGCCTTTATGGTTTGTACTTGTACTTCCCCATAGAGGGTTGTGCCCGTTCAAATCGCCCATGATGATACAGGGCTTTGGTAACTGATCATAGAGATTTTGGAGATCAGTTTGTCGGAGAACAGATGAAGGTGGAATGTACAAAGAGCACAGAGTAAACGCAATGTGCAGGCTGAGGCGAATAGCTACGGCTTGGAGATTGGTATTTAAATGAATATCGCTGTGAATGATGTTACGTCTAACTAATATAGTTGAACCTCCAGTCGCTTTATCCCCTGGAGGAGAAAAAGAGTGATAACAAGTGTACTGCCGTAAATCGAATGTATCAGTATACTTGAGATAAGTCTCTTGGAGACATAGTGCTGACGGTGTAAAGTCTTGAACTAACAACTGTAGTTCATTAAAGTTATTCTTGAGACCTCTGCAGTTCCATTGTACTAGATTAGGTGAATGACTCATAGTGTTTTAATTATCTAAGGAGCGGTAACAGGAGAGACTGCTCTACCTTTCTTTTTTGGAGAGTGACCACTTGTATGGCCACCAGTGCTCACACGGGGGATACTTCTGTATCCATGTCTTCAAGCAGTCCATATTTATTATGGATCTGCACTGTATTTTTCAATGCTTTTGGCAATCTGTCACCCTGAATTTGTTTCTTCTTTATATCCACTTTGGTAGCTTTTGACAAATTGATTTGATGTGACTCTGTTTGTGTAGATCTTCCTCTTTGTTTTACTGGTAACTGATCTGGATCTGTGGCCGATTTGGAACTTTCTGTATTTAATGCAGTTTCTGAGAGGGATTTTGGATGTTCAGATTTTACCCAAGTAAGGTCTGTCTGACAAAGAATAGATGTAGTTACCTTTTTGACCGTTGATGCATATGATGAACGTGCTGAATCAGGTGTAAGAAGTCTGGCATTTTTCCTGGCATCGGAGTAACTGAGACGTTTCTCACTTTTTAGTTTCTGTACCGTGGCCTCATATTTCCACACAGGACAGTTTATAGAAGATGCCATGTGGTCACCTTTGCAATGTAAACACTTGATGGTGTTTGTACATATTTTCCCATCGTGATCAGGAATTTTGCCCGTGGCCAAACTTCTGACAGTTAAAACAACGAGTCGGGCGTGGGATAAAGAGATCAACTGTCATGGAAAAACATCCAACCTTAATAGAATGAGGTAAAACCGGGGTGTCAAAAGTCAACAGATATGTGTTTGATGGGAACACACGGTCATCTTTACGATATGTAAATCGTTTGGCCTCAATGACACCTTGACTGCGAAGCTGAGATACAATGTCTTCAACAGATTCATCTGCGAGACTTCGGTCTCTGTCACGGATTAGTCCTTTGGAAAAGTCAAGGGTCTTGTGTGCTGAACATGTAACTGGAATATCAGCTAATTTGGTTGACGTCATAAGGTTAATGGCTTGGGACTTCCTGAAACATTCAACCAAAAGACCACCAGACCGTAACTTGGTAACATTTTTCAACTCACCAGCTTTGCCCTGCAATCCCTTTTCTAACAAAAATGGTGAGTAAGAAGAAAGGGCTCTTTCACTCTTTTCACACGAGGAGGTGGCTCGCCACGGGTGCCTTTCGTATATAAAACCTCCTAGATTTTAAGTATAGTGTATCAGTTCGTCTCTTAACTGTCTTCAAGATTACTCCCGTCAAGGCATCCGTGGCGAGCCACCTACTCGTGGTGGGTGCTGGCTATCGCCAAGAGCTCGCCAACACCCCCGTAGTGGACCCGGGGGGGTATTTGGTCCACCAACCCGTTAGCCGTGGGTTGCGGCACAGTGTCGGCCGAGGAGGGGATCCTGGTGTTTGAGGGCAATAGGGGCCTGCAGTGTTCCTGTTGCTCAATATACCACTTTGACCCTGACTTCGCCTAGACGGGTGGTCGAATAGGCCCGGTTCGACCAATCGGCTGGTCACGCCAAGCCCTGTGCTACATTTGTGTACTGTTGTAAGAAAATTACGAAATTATAACATGTTTAAAGACTCATGGGCCAATCTGGTGGAACTATTAATCTTTTAATTTTTCTGTTGGAGTATATCATCCGGGTATCCTTGGTGCTGCAAGCTGGAGATCCGTTTGTTTTTAGAATTGTCCTTGTGATACTCCGTGGTGGGTGGGGAGCTCGGATGATGAAATCTCAACCCTAAATATGGTTTATGAAATCCCCACAAAAAAAAACAAACGTCCTCTTGAAAATGATGTTGATGATGATGACCTTCGACCGTCAAGATCAATTGAGTTTTGGCCACGCTTTCTTGTGATTGAATCTGTTGATAAAACACCTCTAAAATTGAACCCGTTCGCAGTTGCCAAAGGTATTCAAAGTATTGCCGGGGAAGTTAAGAACATTAAACGGTTACGTTAAGGTGCACTGCAGGTTGAGTGCGGGAAACGGCAGCAGTCAGTCAATTTGATGGGCATAGAATCGTTTGTTGCAATTACGGTTACTGTATCTGCTCACAAGACGTTAAACACGAGCAAAGGGATCATCAGAGACCGTGATCGGTTGTTTTGTGACATGACAGAACTTGACATCGTGACTGAAATAAAGATCGAGGTGTGCTCGACGTCAAACGCTTTTCAATCCGTAAAAACAATGAAAGTGTACAACCAATACTTACCTGTTCTCCTTTTCATCTCCGATAGCTCCAAAATCATTAAAGGCTGGTTACTGCAACATCAAGGTACATTCCGAACCCGCTCAGATGTTTTAAATGTCAGAAGTACGGCCATGGTATAGATACTTGTACATTGTCGGTTGTGTCTCCTCACTGTGGTGAGGAGGCACACACAACAGAAGATTGTACTAGTGTTTTTAAAAAGATGCGCCAACTGCTCAGGCGACCATTCCTCATTTTCTAAACAATGTCCTCTTTGGAAAGAGCAAATGGAAATAAACAAAATCAAATTCACTCAAAATATCTCTTTTTCTGGGGCACAAAAATCTGGTAAAAAGATGTGATCTTCCAGAAAGGTACGCTGCAGTAGCAAAATCAACATCGGAGTCACACTCTAACATAACAAAATCATCCACAGGCTGCCAAACTACCTTGACTTGGGTAAATTGCGATTCTCCACAGCTTTCGTACCCTGCTATATCATCACAGACTGGAGAATCACTTCCTAGTACCTCAAAGTCTTCTTCTGATCACAAATCATCATCATCTCAGTCACATTCAAAGTCTCAGTCGACAGCTGGTAGTCAACAAACGGTGAAAAGTAAATCGAAGCCAAAGCCTTATGCTTCAAAACAACAAAGTGGCAGAGTTCCTAAAGGGTTACAGAACAAAATTCAATTGTTCAATAAAAATGGGTCTCTTGAAGACATGGACGTTTCTGAAAACGTCCATTCTAGGGCACATAGCTTGTCGCCCTCCAAGTGAGTGAGTGAGTTAATATTTAACGTCACATCGGCAATATCTCAGCCATATCGCGACGAGAACATTCAACAATGAAAAAGAGCATATATACATCATAAAAACCTGTCGACGAAGGACAGTAAAACAACTAGAATATCACAATTTCAATTAAAACTAGCATGGAAAGTTAAAACTAATAGCACTATTTAGACACAGTATAAAAACAGACTATAGATCGCCAACAACAGAAGGTAGATCACCACACTAGGAACCACGGGGACTTACAGTACCTCTGTTACCTACATGGTCCCTAGTTGGATTTACACCATCCCTTCAGCTGCTGGCGATTGTATGAAAAGTTAGCCGAAATTAAAATCACATGAATACTACGATTAAAATCCTGGTAGACTTAAATTTACTGTGAATGGTTGTGGACTTGCGTACCCTCTCAGGAGGACATTAATTTTACAATACTTCAACCCCCTTTGAGGGTACAGCCACCAACAATTCAAGTTACTAATCCAAACTACCAATCATTAAAATACATCTATTTACACAACATAACATTCAAAATTCCATCAAAAAATCAATTTCTTTTAAAAAACTATAATTAAATATGAATTAACGCTGGTAAAAAGATCCTTCATTGTTTTAACTGTAAAATATTTATCCCTTGTGATGGAGAATTCAACACAGTCAAGCAGAATATGCTTGACCGTGACTCTCTCATCACAAGGGATACAAAACGGAGGATCCTCACCTTTTAACAGGTGCACATGAGTATATCTAGTATGGCCAATACGACATCGTCTTAAAATAACCTCTTCAAATCTGGACTGACAACCCAAGTAGGTGTAACCAATATACGGTTTTATTTCATGTAATTTATTTATACCCACTTGGGTGTCCCACTTCTTCTGCATCAGATCTTGACTCGCATCTAACCTTTCTGCCTCACATTAAGTACCTCAAAGCCAAATGTCTGAAGGCACTCGATTTGTTAAAAGTTGTTTTTAATTCAAAGTGGGGAGGGGACCCTCCTTCACTTACATAGATCTCTGGTTCGATCGAAACTTGAATACGGTTCCATTGTGTATGGTGGAGCCTGCAAAAGCATCCTAAAGCTATTAGATTCTGTACATCACAAAGGTCTGAGGTCTCTTAGATCTTTCAGAACATCTCCCATTGACAGTCTCTACGTTGAGGCCGATGAACCATCTTTAAAACTTGCCGTATCAAATTGTCATTAAAATATATCACAAAGTTATATTCGAATGAATCCAACCCTGCTCATAACTGCGTTTTAATCCTCTGTATGAGGATTTGTGTAATAACAAACCTTCACTTGTTCCACCTCTCGGGATAAGGATCCAGCAAGTCATTTCTGCTGCTGGCATTGACTTGAAGAATATTTCTCGTTCCCGGCTTTTTTCGTCTCCCCCTTGGCAATGGGTGAGACCATAAGTTGACCTAACACTGACAATGTGTAAAAAATCAGATACTAATGAACTACAATATAAACAAGAATTTATTCAGTTAAAACATAAATATAATACATACAAATCCTTATTTACAGATGGGTCCAAGGATGGTGGCGCAGTAGCTTGTGCCACTGTCATTGGATCCAGAACAATATCTTCTACAATACCCAATGATAGCTCTATTTTTACAGCAGAAACAAACGCAATACTAACAGCTCTTAAATATATTCAAAGACATCCTAAATATAAACAGTATATAATCTTTTCTGACTCTCTTTCTTGCCTCCAGGCAATTGAAAACGTATCTTGTAAACATCCACTTTTAATAGAAATTACGGAGTTATATAATGATCTTGCTACTGGCCAATACGACATCGTCTTTTGTTGGTTACCCAGCCACGTTCGCATTTCTGGCAACACAATGGCCGATCTGGCTGCTAAGGCAGCACTCAACAAATCTGTGACACCACTTCTGATTCCATATTCTGACTATAAAGCTACAATTAGATCTTATATCCGTGATCTAATGCAGAAGTGGGACACCCAAGTGGGTATTAATAAATTACATCAAATAAAACCGTATATTGGTTACACCTACTTGGGTTGTCAGTCCAGATTTGAGGAGGTTGTTATGCGACGATGTCGTATTGGCCATACTAGATACACTCACGAATATATACTTAAAGGTGAGGATCCTTCGTTTTGTATCCCTTGTGATGAAGGAATCACGGTCAAGCATATCTTGCTTGACTGTATTGATTTTGCCATCACAAGAGAGAATTATTTTAATGTCAAAACAATGAAGGATCTTTTTAATGTTAATTATCATTTAATCATTGAATTTCTAAAGGAAATGTAATTATTAGATACATTTTGAATAATATGTTTTGTAAATAGAAAGCTGATATTTTAACCATGGTGGTAAGAATTGTCAACTGCGATTGTTAGATGCTCTATCCTCAAAGGGGGTTAAAGTAGCGTAAAATTATTGTCTCCCTGAGAGGCCACGTAAGTCCGAAAACTTTCAAAGTGAAATCTAAACTGACCAATTTTTTAAACGTAGTATTTTTGTCATTTTAAATTTCGGCTACATTTTCCTACAATCAGCAACGGCTGAAGGGATGGTGTAAATCCAGCTAGGGTCCATGCAGGTAGCAAAAGTAATGTAAGTCCTCATGGTCCTTAGTATGTTGATCTACCTTCAGTTGTTGGCGATCTACAGCCCGTATTTTATATTGCATTGTCCAAATAGTGGTATTTGTTTTAACTCTCCACACTATTTTTAATTGTAAATGTGATATTCTAGTTATTTTACTGTCCTTTGACGACAGGTGTTTATAATGTATACATATACATATTTCATTTCAATTTCAAAATGTTCTCGTCACGATATGGCTGAAATATTGCCGACTGACGTTAAATATTAACTCATTCACTCTTCTTCATAAAAGATTATTAGGCATGTGCGTAAATTCTTCTTTACCGCCATTTACATACATGTTTTGAACCTCACACAATGATATGAGAGGGACAATGTTTCTAGGTATATCTCATGTCGTACATACAAAGAATACAGAATATACAGATGCACACGCCACCAAACGTCTACAAATTAAAGTGCAGTAAAATTACGTAAAACGTTACATATATGGCATGTATTCACTCCTGCTTTCTTACAACGCAATTAAACAATTAACCAATCAGGACTTGCTCATATGACGAGACAGTTTCCTTTAATCTCCGAAACCTGCCAGGGGTATCAGGCGTGAAAAGTCCTAATTAGTCTCGACACAGCCAGCCAGGCAATCAGCACGGGGCTCCAGGTGTTGAGCAGTGAAGTGGCTCTCGGGGTTAATGAGTTAAGAACTGTATTTCACTAAAATTTGTTCATGGTGCTCTGCAGTTCCACTACGCGATATGTTGAGATGGGCCTATCTTTTGGGTGGACTAATAGGGGATCTACCCCGTACCTGTTTGGGGTTTTTTTTATTTTTTTTTTAAAGAATCTGGTTTTGGTTTGGTTTGGTTTTGCTTTTGAGAATTGGTTGAGCGTTTCTGTTTGACTGAGTCTTTTGAAATGCCTGATAAGATGTATCACAAGCAGAACGTTGTTCTGATTTGGTGTGGGGCGTGCCAGGAAGCAGTTCCACAGTTTGTGTAGATATTACAGGCGGTAGCATCGCTGGAGACTCGGTTTTAAGCAAATTCAAGTTCGTTTGACAGCTTGCAGATGACTGTAGGGGTTTTACCAGACGGTGTTTGTGCATTGGAAGCATACGTTTCCTTAATCTCAGAACCTAGTACAAGCTTTTTTGCATCCTAGAAGCTAATGTTTTGAGTAAATTCGATCTTGTTGATCTCTATATGCTGTTTCCAAATCGGACAGTCTTTGGAAAAAGATGAGTGAGTACCCGAGCAGTTGGTTCAGTTCTTAAAACTACTCTCGCAATCTTCTGTTGTATGTGTCTTCTCACCACACTGAGCACGTAAAACAGACAATGTACATGTACTAACATCATGACCAAATGTATGACATTTAAAACACCTCAGAGGATTTTTGGTATGTAGGTATCAACAGTCATGTTGCAATATGCTGTCTGTATTGATCTGGGAATATTAGGAGAAGAAAATGAGAACAGGTAAGTGTTCGTCTGAATAGTTTCCTGTTTGTTTGCGTGTTACAAAACGCTTGACGTAAATGCCACCCGGATGATATATTCCAGCAGAAAAACCAAAAGATTAAGTCTTCCACCAGATTGGCCCATGAACCACCGCCTTCTGGGCATAAGACTCAAGGCAAAGTTCATGTCAAATTATCTTCTATGAACCATGGACGCCAAGACAAAAATGTAAACAATTCCAAATCAAGTTTTGCGCAATTGCACAGGGCTTGAATCCATGTGGCAGGTCCCCATTGCCCTCAACCACCAGGATCCCTTCCTCCACCGATACAGGGCCGTAACCCACAGTAAACGGGTTGGTGGACCAAATATGCCCCCAGGTTCACAACGGGGGTGAACGCCTCTTAGCGTTACCTAGCACCCACCACGAGGAGGTGTCCGTTCATGAGCTCCGTACAAGGCCACACACACCTGCATAATGAAGTCGCATACTTGTTTGAGCAACAGACCAGGTGCATCATGAAAAGACCCAAAGGCTGTCTATTTTTTTCTGCCATTTATCCCCCTTTGCAACTGACTTCAGCCGACATGTATGAACATCAACCAGCGCCCTAGACATTAGATCATCTGGAGCAAGAATTGCAAGAGAAACGGGCCAGAATTCCAGAAAGTCAAATTTTAAGACTTACTGGTGATAGGCCAAAGAGCTGTTTTGGAGGTTCACGGTGGCCACAACAGACACTGAAGACAACGCCCAACTGGGAACGGACGCATTCACTTATTTAACTCCTCATAGGCTAAACAAGTAAAAGGACATTTGATCTTTTATACTGGGGAATATGGCTACAACTGACCCAGAATTGCACCTGTTATATTAGGAAATGTTTAGCTGATGAAATCCTTGAATATACACCTAATGATATGCATTTTTAAAGTGAGATTATAATGAACTATATATTAATTGGACCTTAAACCCAACTCACATAACCCTTTCAACAAAGTGAAGTATTCCTTGGCCTTCAGCACGATGGTTTCTATATCATATTGTTATGCTTGATATGTCATTATGTACGTTATTTGAACTGATGACCAATTCACGACTGATTTCTTATTTTCAAGGGTGTGACATCTATGGAAATCAATCGACATTGCACGAAGGATATGGAATCAGGCATCCAAACACATGGATGAAAAAGGGGTACACGATTCCCTATTCGTCAGACTGTCCTCAAAAGTGTTATGAAGATGTCACGTGTATCAGCTTCCAGTACTGGAACACTCTAAACCTTTGCGAGACTTTGGGTTTGGGCTGGTTTAGTGTCTCAGAAAAACAACGTATCAAGGCAGATGCCGTTTTCGGAGTAAGAAACTGTGCTTAAGACTGATGTTAGCTACAGGTTTAATTCTACCCCGCATGCTAGCAATGGAAATCATTTCGAATCTGCTCGTCTCCATTCACCAAGCTAGTTCAACGTTAACATCAGTGAATGCCAAGATTATTATGTATAAGGATCTGAATGTATCAATGTTTGAATATGTCCCTTCATGAATGTTTGCTTACTTGACTATGTACCGTGAGTCTATTCCTGCACAGCAGACTGTTCATAACAAAGCCACTGTCATGATCATAAAACAATGTTGACTAATATCTCAGCACCAACCTTCTGACATACCCTACTCGTGGCGGTGTACCTCTAGCCAAACAGCTTAATGTACACTGCAACACAGTGGTACATTATTCAATATTCCCCCAGGGATAAGACCCCATCAAAATTATCTTTCCCAAGGCTACTGCTGGTGTTTTTATTGTGGTCGTTAAAACATATTTGAGCTAGAGAGTTGGCTAGTTGTATACATAGAAACATGTTCATTATGTCCATTATGTTGTATGCACTTACTGGAGTTAAGCGGTATATCATTGGTCTTTTTGTTATTGAGCTGCTTAAACATTCTCCAATATGTATTCGTCAACATAAACATTGACATTACCTTACAATATGTTTCTGCCCAAATGGGATTTTTGTTTTCTTTGTTTTGCTCTTTAACGTCTTTATCAGTTCTATAGAATAGAATCAAGTTACTGAAGAAACATGCAGCAATGTCTGCCATCTGGGTATGATGACACCCAGGCAAACAAGCCTGAACTCCCAAACCCTAATTTTGTAGATGCATCCTCGACTCATCATGGATCATTTTAGATTGAACCTCTCCCGTGTGGACCCGGGATAGAATGTGTCCACAGCACCCCATTGCTTGTCGTAAGAGGCGACTAAATTGGGCAGCCTGTTGGCCGTGGGTTGCGTCCCGTGTCGGTGGAGGACGGGAACCTGGTGGTTGAGGGCATTTGGGCTTTTAACTACTTTCCATTTGCCCAACACACCACTTTGGCCCTTACTTCACCTAGACGGGTGGTTGAATTGGCCCGATTCAACCAATCGGCTGGTCATACCAAGCCCTGTGCATGAATTATATATATATGTCATTGCACAAATTTTATTTGGACTTTTAATTTCGGTCTTGGCTGAATTATTCATCGACTTTTCTGGTTTTGGAATGTATTTGAAGTTCTGAATTTTGCCTAGAGTCTTATGCCCAGAAGGCGGTGGCTCATGGGCCAATCTGGTGGATTAATTCTTTGTAATTCTTCTACTGGAGTATATCATCCGGGTATCCTTGGTGCTGCAAGCTGGAGGCCCGCTTGCTTTAGCATTGTCCTTGTGATACTCCGTGGTGGGTGGGGAGCTCGGATGATGAACCATATTACACTAACTATGGCGTATGAAACCCCAACCAAAAAAACAAAACGTCCACTTGATATTGACCCTGTTGATACTGACCATAGACCGTCTGCATCGATTGAATATTGGCCGCGTTTCATTGTTATTGAGACTCCTGAGAAGACACCGTTAAAGTTGAACCCCTTTGCTGTATCCAAGGGTATTCAAGGTGTTGCAGGAGAGGTGAAAAACATTAGACGCTTGCGTTCGGGTGCCCTGCTAGTCGAATGCGGGGAAAAGCAACAAGCAGCGAACCTGATGAACATGAAATCTTTCGTGGGCATTCCCGTCACGGTCTCTGCTCACAAGACCTTGAATACTAGTAAAGGTATCATCAGAGATCGTGATCGATTGTTTGCTGATATGTCCGAAATTGACATAGGATCAGAAATGAAAGATCAAGGTGTGCTGTATGTGAAGCGCTTTTCAACCCGAAAAAACAATGAAACATTCCAAACTAATACCTATCTGTTTACTTTTTCATGTCCAAATGCTCCTAAATCAGTGAAGGCAGGCTATTGTAACATACAAGTTGACACCTACATCCCCAACCCGCTCAGGTGTTTTAAATGCCAGAAATATGGACATGGTGTGAATACTTGCACATTGTCTGTTGTGTGTGCTCACTGTGGTGAGAAGACACACACAACAGAAGATTGTGATAGTGATTATAAAAAATGCACCAATTGCTCAGGCGACCATTCTTCATTTTCTAAGCAATGTCCTATTTGGAAAGAGCAAATGGAAATCAATAAAATCAAAGTTACTCAAAATATCTCTTTTTCCGAGGCCAAAAAACTGGTAAAGACATCTGATCTTCCACAAACTTATGCTACAGTAGCAAAAACATCATCGGGATCTAAATCTAACACTACATCAACCACAGGCTGCCAAAATACCTTGACTTGGGTAAATTGCGATTCTCTACAGCTTTTGTACCCTGCTATATCATCACAGACTGAGGAATCACTTCCTAGTACCTCAAAGTCTTCTTCTGATCACAAATCATCATCTCAGTCAAACTCAAAGTCTCAATCCACAGCTGATAGTCAACAAACTGCGAAAAATAAACCGAAGCCAAAGCCTGATGCTTCAAAACAACAAAGTGGCAGAGCTCCAAAAGGGTCACAGAACAAAATTCAATTGTTCAATAAATACGGGTCTCTTGAAGACATGGACGTTTCTGAAAACGTCCATTCTAGGGCACATAGCTTGTCGCCCTCCAAAAGAGTGCGGGGTAGATCCCCAATAAATCCCCCCAAAAGATAGTTTATTCCAATAATATTGTACAGTGGAACTGCAGAGGATTAAGGACTAATTTACATGAATTACAGCTATTAGTCCAAGATTTTATACCTTCAGCGATATGTCTCCAAGAGACATATTTAAAACAAACAGATACATTTAATTTTCGTCAGTTTAATACATATCATTGTTTTGCACCTCCGGGTGATAGGGCCACTGGCGGATCATCCATTCTAGTGAAACAAAACGTTATTCAAAGCCCTGTTTCACTTATTACTAATATGCAGGCTGTTGCAGTGAGAATTACCTTACATGTAGCGTTTACGCTATGCTCTCTTTATATTTCTCCGTCTTCGACGTTTGCTAAAACTGATCTTCAAGCTCTATATGATCAGCTCCCGAAGCCCTGTATTATAATGGGAGATTTAAATCGGCACAACCCACTCTGGGGTAGTGTAACTACAAACACTAAAGGGAAATTGTTGGAGGACTTTTGTTCTGATAATGATTTATGTATTTATAATGATGGTTCCAACACATATTTACACCCTGGTACAGGGACCTATTCTGCTCTTGACTTGTCACTGACAACTTCCGAACTACAAAATGAATTCGGATGGTCAGTCCACGATGACCTCTGTGGAAGTGACCACTTTCCTACTATGTTAAAAGCTGTAACTCCATCTGATGTTCCTCCATCATCAAGACGAAATTTTACAAAGGCTAACTGGGCTTTATATGAAACACTGTGTGCTGAAAAACTTAAACCTGAACGTTTTATTGACGTTCCGGATGCTATTAAATGCTTTTCGGATGAACTGAATTCCATAGCTGATGAGTGTATACCAAAGTCCTCTGTAGTTCCACACATAAGAAAACCATGGTTCAACGATGAGTGCAAACAAGCTAGGAAGGTGAGTGAGTGAGTTAATACTTAACGTCACATCGGCAATATCTCAGCCATATCGATGAAAAAGACGATGAAAAAGAGCATATATAAATCATAAAAACCCGTCAACGAAGGACAGTAAAACAACTAGAATATCACAATTTCAATTAAAACTAGCATGGAAAGTTAAAACTAATAGCACTATTTAGACAATACAATATATAAACAGACTATAGATCGCCAACAACAGAAGGTAGATCACCACACTAGGAACCATGGGGACTTACAGTACCTTTGCTACCTGCATGGTCCCTAGTTGGATTTACACCATCCCTTCAGCTGCTGGCGATTGTATGAAAAGTTAGCCGAAATTAAAAGAACATGAATGCTACGATTAAAATCCTGGTAGACTTAAATTTACTGTGAATGTTTGTGGACTTACGTACCCTCTCAGGAGGACAATAATTTTACAATACTTCAACCCCCTTTGAGGGTACAGCCGCCAACGATTCAAGTTACTAGTTCAAACTACCAATCATTAAAATGCATCTATTTACACAACATAATTTTCAAAATTCCACCCAAAAATCAATTTCTTTTAAAAAGCCAATGATTAAATGACAACTAACAGTGCTAAAAAGGTCCTTGATAGTTTTGACATTGAAAAATTTATCCCTTGTGATGGAGAATTCAACACAGTCAAGCAGAATATGCTTGACCGTGACTCTCTCATCACAAGGGATACACAACGGAGGATCCTCACCTTTTAAAAGGTATGCATGAGTGTATCTTGTATGGCCAATACGACATCGTCGCAAAATAACCTCTTCTTCAAATCTGCACTGACAACCCAAGTATGTATAACCAATGTAGGGTTTTATTTCATGTAGTTTGTTTATACCTACTTGGGTGTCCCACTTCTTCTGCATCAGATCACGAGTGTAAGCTCTAATGCTAGCTTTGTAGTCAGAATAAGGAATACGAAGTGGTGTCACAGATTTGTTAAGTGCTGCCTTAGCAGCAAGATCAGCCATTGCGTTACCGGAAATGCCAACGTGGCTGGGTAACCAACAGAAGACGATGTCGTATTGGCCAGTAGCAAGATCATTATATAATTCAATAATTTCTATTAAAAGTGGATGTTTACAAGAAAGATTTTTAATAGCCTGAAGGCAAGAAAGAGAGTCGGAATAGATTATGTATTGTTTATGTTTATGGCGTCTTTGAATATATTTAAGAGCTGTTAATATGGCGTTAGCCTCAGCGGTAAAAAAAGAACTGTTGTCTGGTAATCTAGAAGATATTGTTCTGGATCCAATGACAGTGGCACAAGCTACTGCACCACCGTCCTTGGACCCATCTGTAAATAAGGATTTATAACTGCTATATTTATGTTTCAACTCATTATATTCTTGTTTATACTGTAATTCATTAGTTTCTGTTTTTTTAAATGTAGTTAATGTTAGGTCAACCTGTGGCCTAACCAACTGCCATAGTGGAGAGGAAAGAAGACGGGAAGGAGCTATATTGTTCAGCTCAATACCACCAGCAGCAATAAACGGCTTTATTCTGAGCCCAAGAGGTGGAACAAAAGAAGACTTTTTGCTATACAAATCCTCATAAAGGGGATTGAAGACACAGTTATATGCAGGGTTAGATTCGTTAGAGTAAATGTGGTCAGTGTTAGGTCCACTTGGGGCCTAACCAACTGCCAAGGAGGAGAAGAGAGAAGACGGGAAGGAGCTATATTTTCCAGCTCAATGACGGCAGCAGCAAGAAATGGTTTAATTCTTAAACCAAGAGGCGGTACAAGCGAAGATTTCATATTGTATAAGTCCTCACACAGAGGACTGAAAACACAGTTATATGCAGGGTTTGACTCACTGGAATATAATTTTGTTACATACTGTAAAGCTAATTTGATACGTCGCTGCTCAAGAGATGGCTCATCGGCCTCAACGTACATGCTGTCAACAGGTGAAGTTCGAAAGGAGCCAAGACAAAGTCTTAGACCTTGATGGTGAACAGAATCTAAAAGTTTCAGGTTGCTTTTACAGGCTCCACCATAGACAATGGAGCCATAATCAAGTTTTGACCGGATCAGTGACCGATAAAGTTGCAGGAGGGTAGCTTGGTCCCCTCCCCATTTAGAATTTGAAACGACTTTCAACATGTCAAGTGCCTTCAGGCATTTAGTTTTGAGGGATTTGATATGTGGTAGAAACGTTAAATGTGAGTCAAAAATTAATCCCAAGAACTTGGCCTCCTTTACAACTTTGATGGGAGTGCCATCTAGAGATAGTTCAGGGTCCTTATGTGGCTTATATGTTCTGCAAAAATGTATACAATTAGTTTTGGACTTCGAAAATTTGAAGCCGTTTTCAAGACACCATTTATTTATTTTGTTTAAACACAACTGCAGTTGCCGTTCAATAGTATGCATATTTTTACCTCGGCAAGAAATATTAAAATCATCCACGAAAAGTGATCCATCAATTGAATCGTTTAAAACTTTTGATAAACTGTTGATCTTGATGCTAAAAAGAGTGACAGATAAAATACTGCCTTGTGGAACACCCTGATCCTGATTGTAATGATCAGACAGGGTAGAACCCACACGGACCTGGAATTGTCTGTCATTTAAAAAGTTGGCAATAAATTGAGGCAAACGACCTCGCAAACCAAAGTCATGTAAATCCCTCAAAATACCATGTTTCCAGGTTGTGTCATATGCTTTTTCAAGATCAAAAAAGATAGACACAGCATGTTGTTTATTAATTAGTGCGTTTTTAACAAATGATTCTAAACGCACTAAGTGATCGACAGTACTTCTGTTTTTACGGAAACCACACTGTATATCTGTGATAAGATTATTTGTTTCCAAGTACCAAACAAGTCGATTATTTATCATGCGTTCCATGGTCTTGCAAACACAGCTAGTTAGTGAAATAGGTCGATAATTGGACGGATCCGTATGATCACGTCCAGGTTTAGGTATTGGTACTACTATGGCGTCACGCCATGACGGAGGAAAGTTACCCGATGTCCAAATATCATCAAAAATATTGAGAAGAGTTTCTAGGCAGGATTCCGGTAAGTGCTTCAGGAGTTGATAATGTATGTTATCAGCTCCAGTAGCAGTGTCATGAGCTTGATCAAGAGCAGTATTGAGTTCATGAATAGAAAACGTTTCATTATAATCTTCACCATTATCAGAATTGAAATTAATACTTTTCTTTTCTTGTTTTTTATATTGCTGAAATTTAAGTGTATAATTCGAAGAGGAAGAGTGTTTACCGAGAGTTTCACCCAGTTTATTCGCAATATCTAATTTATCAGTAAGTAATTGATCTCCATGTTTAAGATGATGGACAGTAGATTTAGTACCTTTACCTTTGATTTTCTGGACCATGTTCCATACCTTGGACATGGCCATGGGTGTCCGAGAATTTATTTTGGACACATAATTTTGCCAAGATTGGCGTTTGTTTTGTTTAAAAGCACGCCGTGCTTTAGCATTTAAAATTTTAAATTTATTTAAATTATGCACCATAGGATGGCGACGGAAATAATGTTCAGCTTTCTTCCTTGCCTTCCTAGCTTGTTTCCACTCATCGTTGAACCATGGTTTTCTTATGTGTGGAACTACAGAGGAATTTGGTATACACGCATCAGCTATGGAATTCAATTCATCAGAAAAAGATTTTATAGCATCGGGAACGTCAATAAAACGTTCGGGTTTAAGTTTTTCAGCACACAGTGTTTCATATAAAGCCCAGTTAGCCTTTTTGAAATTCCGCCTTGATCATGGAGGAACATCAGATGGAGTTGCAGCTTTTAATATAGTAGGAAAATGGTCACTTCCACACAGGTCATTGTGGACTGACCATTCGAATTCATTTAATAGTTCGGAATTTGTCAGTGACAAGTCGAGAGCAGAATAGGTTCCTGTACCAGGGTGTAAATATGTGTTGGAACCATCATTATAAATACATAAATCATTGTCGGAACAAAAGTCCTCCAACAATTTACCTTTAGTGTTTGTAGTTACACTACCCCAGAGTGGGTTGTGCCCATTTAAATCTCCCATTATAATACAGGGCTTCGGGAGCTGGTCATATAGAGCTTGAAGATCGGTTTTGGCAAACGTTGAAGACGGCGAAATATAGAGAGAGCACAGCGTATATGCTACATGCAAAGTAATTCTCACTGCAACAGCCTGCATGTTAGTAATAAGTGATACAGGGCTTTGAATAACGTTTTGTCTGACTAGAATGGATGATCCACCAGTGGCTCTATCACCCGGAGGTGAAAAACAATGATATGTATTAAAATGACGAAGGTCAAATGTATCTGTTTGTTTTAAATATGTCTCTTGTAGACATAACGCTGAAGGTGTAAAATCTTGGACTATTAGCTGTAATTCATGTAAATTAGTCCTCAGTCCTCTGCAGTTCCACTGTACAATATTATTGGAATAACCTATCTTTTGGGGGATTTATTGGGGATCTACCCCGCACTCTTTTGGAGGGCGACAAGCTATGTGCCCTTGTTTGGATGTTTTCGGAAACATCCATATCTTCCAAGGATCCGAACTTATTAAAATTTTGGATTTTGTTACTAGACCCCTTTGAGGCTCTTCCACTTTTACCCTTTTGTGAAGATTCACATCTAAATTTAAGCTTGTTTTTCTCAGTTTCTTTCACATTGGATTGAGACGTCCGTTTTGCATTTGTCTGAGATAATTTCTCCTGTGTACAAGGTACATCCTGAACACCCATGGGCACCGGAAGTACGTCAGCAGTTTGAGTGGATGATTCAGGTAGCAAAGTCTGAGGAGTGTCAGTATTAATCCATGTTAAGTTGGTTTGACAGCAAACAGAAGACTTGATTACATTCACGGTTGGCGAAGTCGATGTTCGGGTAACAGAAGCATAAGTTTCTGTTAAGTCTGATCTTTGGACAAGTTTTTTTGCATCTGCAAAGCTAATGTTTTGAGTATATTTGATTTTGTTGATTTCCATGTTCCGTTTCCAAACTGGACAGTCTTTTGAGAAAGACGAGTGACTTCCGGCGCAGTTAACGCATTTCTTAAAGTTGTTGGTACAATCTTCTGTTGTATGTGTCTGCTCACCACAGTGAGCACACGTGACAGACAATGTACAACTATTCACTCCATGTCCAAATTTTTGGCACTTAAAACACCTTAATGGGTTAGGAACATAGGTATCAACAGCGATGTTACAGTATCCAGCTTTCACAGATTTTGGAGCAGTTGGCGAGGAAAAAGAAAACAAGTATGTATTTGTTGGAACAGTTTCTTTATTTTTCCGGGTTGTAAACCTTTTCACACCTTGATCCTTCATCTCTGTCCCAATATCTAATTCCGTCATGTCCGCAAACAACTGATCACGATCTCGAATTATGCCTTTGCTAGTGTTGAGCGTCCTGTGAGCTGAGACCGATACAGGAATTCCTACCAACATTTCAGTTGTCATCAGGTTTGTAGCTTGCTGTCGTTTACTACATTCAATGAGAAGAGCTCCTGAACGCAAGCGTCTAACATTTTTGACATCACCCGCAATGCCTTGAATAGCCTTCGATACTGCAAACGGGTTCAACTTTAGTGGTGTCTTATCATGAGTCTCGATCACTATAAAGCGTGGCCAGTAGTCAATTGATTGGGTCGGTCTGTGTTCATTATCATCTTCATCAGGGTCCAGTGGACGTTTTGCTTTTTTAATGGGGGTTTCGTAAGCCATAGTTGGTTTTAAATGGTTCATCATCCGAGCTCCCCACCCACCACGGAGTATCACAAGGACAATGCTAAAGCAAGCGGGCCTCCAGCTTGCAGCACCAAGGATACCCGGATGATATACTCCAGTAGAAAAATCAAAAGATTAATATTTCCACCAGATTGGCCCATGAGCCACCGCCTTCTGGGCATACGACTCTAGGCAAAAACATATATAAAATGATGAATTTCAAATTACAATCTCCAAAGTGCCAAGCATGAAAAATCAAATTACCAGTTTCATAAATTTTGAGCATAGCTGTAGCTCAGGGCTTGGCGTGACCAGCCGATTGATAGAACTGGGCCAGTTCTACCACCCGTCTAGGTGAAGTAAGGGCCAAAGTGGTGTGTTGAGCAATAGGAACATTGGTCCTGCTCCCATTGCCCTCAACCACCAGGATCCCCTCCTCCACCGACACAGGGCCGCAACCCACGGCAAACGGGTTGGTGGACCAAATATCCCCCCGGGTCCACTACGGGGGTGTCGGCGAGCTCTTGGCGTTACCCAGCACCCACCACGAGGAGGTGGCTCGCCACGGGTGCCAGCTAGGAAGGCAAGGAAAAAAGCAGAACATTATTTCCGTCGCCATCCTATGGTGCATAATTTAAATAAATTTAAAATTTTAAATGCTAAAGCACGGCGTACTTTTAAACAGAACAAACGCCAATCTTGGCAAAATTATGTATCCAAAATAAATTCTCGGACACCCATGTCCAAGGTATGGAACATGGTCCAGAAAATCAAAGGTAAAGGTACTAAATCTACTGTCCATCATCTTAAACATGAAGATCAATTACTTACTGATAAATCAGATATCGCAAATAAACTGGACGAAACCCTTGCTAAACACTCTTCCTCTTCTAATTATTTACCTAAATTCCAGCAGTATCAAAAACAACAAGAAAAGAAAACTATTAATTTCAATTCTGATAATGGGGAAGATTATAATGAAACGTTTTCTATTCATGAACTCCATACTGCTCTTGATCAGGCTCATGACACTGCTACTGGAGCTGATAACATACATTATCAACTCCTGAAGCACTTACCAAAATCCTGCCTAGAAACTCTCCTAAATATTTTTGATGATATTTGGACATCGGGTAACTTTCCTCCGTCATGGCGTGACGCCATAGTAGTACCAATACCTAAACCTGGACGTGATCATACGGATCCGTCCAATTATCGTCCGATTTCATTAACAAGCTGTGTTTGCAAGACCATGGAACGCATGATAAATAATCGACTTGTTTGGTACTTGGAAACTAATAACCTTATCACAAATATACAATGTGGTTTCCGGAAAAACAGAAGTACTGTCGATCACTTAGTGCGTTTAGAATCATTTGTAAAAAACGCACTGATTAACAAACAACACGCTGTGTCTATCTTTTTTGATCTTGAAAAAGCATATGACACTACTTGGAAATATGGCATTTTACGAGATTTACATGACTTCGGGTTGCGAGGTCGTTTGCCTGAATTTATTGCCAAGTTTTTAAATAACAGACAATTCCAGGTCCGCGTGGGCTCTACCCTGTCTGATCATTACAATCAGGATCAGGGTGTTCCACAAGGCAGTATTTTGTCAGTCACTCTTTTTAGCATAAAGATCAACAGTTTATCTAAAGTTTTAAACGATTCAATTGATGGATCGTTATTTGTGGATGATTTTAATATTTCTTGTCGTGGTAAAAATATGCATACCATTGAACGGCAATTGCAGTTGTGTTTAAACAGGATTAATAAATGGTGTCTTGAAAACGGCTTTAAATTTTCTAAATCGAAAACTAACTGCATACATTTTTGTCGTAAATACAAACCACATAAAGACCCTGAACTGTCTCTGGATGGGACGCCCATTAAAGTTGTGAAGGAAGCCAAATTCTTGGGTCTAATCTTTGATTCACACTTAACGTTTTTACCACATATTAAATCACTTAAAACTAAATGCCTGAAAGCTCTTGACTTGTTGAAAGTGGTTTCAAATTCAAAATGGGGAGGGGATCAAGCCACCCTTCTCCATTTATATCGATCACTCGTTCGTTCTAAACTTGATTATGGCTCCATCGTCTATGGTGGCGCCTGCAAAAGCAATCTTAAACTTCTTGATCCTGTCCATCACCAAGGTCTAAGACTTTGTCTCGGGTCCTTCAGAACTTCACCTGTTGACAGTCTTTACGTTGAAGCCGATGAACCATCTCTTGCACAACGCCGTATCAAATTATCTTTACAATATATCATAAAACTATACTCTAACGAATCTAACCCTGCATATAACTGTGTCTTCAATCCCCTTTATGAGGATTTGTATAGCAAAAAGTCTTCTTTTGTTCCACCTCTTGGGCTCAGAATAAAGCCGTTTATTGCTGCTGGTGGTATTGAGCTGAACAATATAGCTCCTTCCCGTCTTCTTTCCTCTCCACTATGGCAGTTGGTTAGGCCACAGGTTGACCTAACATTAACTACATTTAAAAAAACAGAAACTAATGAATTACAGTATAAACAAGAATATAATCAATTGAAACATAAATATAACAATTACAAATCCTTATTTACAGATGGTTCCAAGGACGGTGGTGCAGTTGCTTGTGCTACTGTCATTGGATCGAGAACAATATCTTCTAGATTACCAGATAATAGTTCTATTTTTACAGCAGAAGCTAACGCCATATTAACAGCTCTTAAATATATTCAAAGACACCCTAAACGTAAGCAGTATATGATATATTCCGACTCTCTTTCTTGTCTTCAGGCTATTAAAAATATTTCTTGTAAACATCCGCTTTTAATTGAAATTATTGAATTGTATAATACTCTTGCTACTGGCCAATACGACATCGTCTTTTGTTGGTTACCCAGTCACGTAGGTATTTCTGGAAATGTGATGGCCGATCTTGCTGCCAAGGCGGCTCTCAACAAATCTGTGACACCACTTTTTCTTCCATATTCAGATTACAAAGCTTGCATTAGAACGTATATCCGTCATCTGATGCAGAAGAAGTGGGACACTCAAGTAGGTATCAATAAATTACATGAAATAAAACCGTATATTGGTTACACCTACTTGGGTTGTCAGTCCAGATTTGAGGAGGTCATCATGCGACGATGTCGTATTGGCCACACAAGATATACACATAAATATTTGCTTAAAGCAAATCCTGCTTGACTGTGTCGAGTATTCCATCACAAGGGATCAGTATTTTAATTCACGAACTCTGAAGGATCTTTTTAATAACACAAGCTCTCATTTAATCATTGCATTTTTAAAAGAATTAGATTTATTGTCTGAATTGTAAATAGATAAATATTTTATGATTGGAAGTTTAAATTGAGAACTGTGCTTGTTAGTGGCTGTATGCTCAAAGGGGGTTGAAGTACTGTAAAACTATTGTCCTCCTGAGAGGGTACGTAAGTCCACAAACATTCAAAGTAAATTCAAACTTTCATGTTTTTAATCGTAGCATAAGTGTCTTTTTATTTGCATGGCTAGGTTTCCCAAATTGCTGACGGCTGAGGGGATGATGTAAATCCAGCTAGGGTCCATGCAGGTAGCCAAGGTACTGTAAGTCCCCATGGTCCCTATCATGGTGATCTACTTTCAGTTGTTAGCAATCTATAGCCCATTTTTATCTTGTATTGTCCTCTATAGATCAATTGTTTTAGGTATAGTTACTAGTTTTATATTCTCATCTGTGATATTCTAGTTGTTTTACTGTCTCTCGTTGACAGGTTTTATAATAGATATATATATTTCATTTCAGTATTAAATGTTCTCGTCACAATGTGGCTGAGATATTGCCAATGTGACGATAAATATTAACTCACTCACTCACTCACTTAGATTGAACCTTGTAAACATAAATCCTGGTCAGGAACAGTGTTTGGGGAACCTAGGCCTTCATGAAGAGAATAAATCTATCGATCTGTTTATAAAGGATATTGTTAAAATAGAAGTGAATGGAAACAGTGTCAGTTAAGACTGAATATTCAAATCGATAAAACCCATCCATGTCCACACGAAATCTCTTCAAATCCAATGTACGATTTTGACTGTTTCATACATATGTCCTATTTCTAAAGTAGTTAAATCAAAAAGAATGTTTCGTGGATCGGCTGTTCATGTCTGAATGGTTTGGTTGTTAATGGTTGAACTCGATACTATTGGTTGTTAATGGTTGAACTCGATACTATTGGTTGTTAATGGTTGAGTGAGTGAGTGAGTGAGTTTAGTTTTACGCCGCACTTAGCAGTATTACAGCTATATGGCGGCGGTCTGTAAATAATCGAGTCTGGACCAGACAATCCAGTGATCAACAACATGAGCATCGATCTGCACAATTGGGAACCGATGACATGAGTCAACCAAGTCAGCGAGTCTGACCACCCGATCCCGTTAGTCGCCTCTTACGACAAGCTCAGTCGCCTTTTATGGCAAGCATGGGTTGCTGAAGGCCTATTCTACCCCGGGACCTTCAAGGGTCGTTAATGGTTGAACTCGATACTATTGGTTGTTAATGGTTGAACTGGATACTAACGGTTTCAGTGAATACAAAGGGATAATTCACTAATGAAGGTATTGCATGTGAAGGTGTGAAGATTTGTTAATCATTTTTTTATGTTTACATGTGATCAAAGTTTATATGCAATGGGTTTGTGATGGGTTTGTTTCTTATTGCTTACATGAAGTAACCTTTCATGTACATGATGGCAGCCAGATCTGAAGTGGATTTTGGACAGGACGTGATGTATGATACAATAATAGCCTACACATTGCCAGCAATGCTTTACCCAAGCTGGATTTAAACCACTCCTTCGGCTGCTGGCGACTGTGGGGAAATTTAGCCACAAATTAAAATGGCAATAATACTACGAGTAAAAATCTGAAAGAACAGGAACTTTACTAGCAAATGTCCGGTTCCCTTTGTCTTGCATTTCTAGAGTCAAATATATATTTTTCCCGGAAATCCAGAGACATAACTAAAGCAAGGTTGAAACCCAGAAATTGCAAAAGGAAAGTGCATGAATATATTCTGAGTACTCTTTCGGTTTCGGAAGGTTGAAATCAAGTTCCAAACTATAAGTATTGATTATAGAGACTGATAATGAACCCCGACCTACAAATAAACTAGGTTTTGCCAGAAATGATCACATAAATGGCTTACACTCTCCACACATGGATATTTTAGAAACATCCATTATCGGCTGTCCTACTAGTTATCTTAGCTGACAGGAATATGAACTTTTAGATAGTATCAACTTCAACAAGTGTTTTCCACTAATGTGGCAAAGTCCCCCGCCGCTAAAAAAGAATGAAATATTTATAATATATTCACTACTTTTTACTGTTTTGCTGTTTGTAAGTGACTAGTGTCTGGATAATCAATCACCAAATGTAGGTTGTCGACGAAATTAATGACATTGGTTGCACTGTTTTAACATAAGTTCGAAAAGTGCACAAAGTGTCGTGGTCACATTCAAAATAAGATCAAGGTAATTCAAATCGACTGGTGTCTGCCTAATTCCCCAATGTAAGCTGTCCCCGAACTTAAAGACATTCGGTACAACCGTTCATGAGATACCGTGTTAACAAGAAACGGGACGGACGGACGGACGCTGCTGAATACGTAGTAACACGTGACGGTCATGCTTGTGTAAAGTTGTGTGCAGCGAAATACAATTAGGTGTCGTGCACAGCTGGCAATTAACAAACACAACACCACAAGGAAGATCAGGATGGCTCAGCGATGGTAAATCAACGCCACAAATTATATGATTGATGTATATGGGGTTGTAGGACCCTGCTCATAGTAAAGTTCTGTTGCTGAGAATTTTGCCTGAAATGTCTTAATTTCCTCCTTCCATGGGGTCATGACTCAGCATGAGTTTGTTGGGATCTCTCAAAGTGAAAATAATCGAACTACCTTGCAACGTTAATCATAATCTGCTAGTTTTTATTAAACAAGATGTGTTGCAATTTGACTTGTATGCAGATGTGTATTGCAGAACTGTTTATTAGGATAAATCAGTTTGTACAAATTGCAAATGGTCTGCATGATTTGATTCCGACAAGACACGGATTATGTGTTTGTGCGAGGTGTGAGAGTGAGTGAGTGAGTGAGTTAATATTTAACGTCACATCGGCAATATCTCAGCCATATCGTGACGAGAACATTCAATACTGAAATGGAATATATGCTTATTATAAAACCTGTCAACGAAGGACATCCAAACAACTAGAATATCACAGATGAGAATATAAAACTAGTAACTATATCTGAAACAATTTATCTATAGAGGACAATGCAAAATAAGAATGGGTTATAGATTGGTAACAACTGAAGGTAGATCACCATACTAGGGACCATGGGGACTCACAGTACCTTTGCTACCTGCATGGACCCTAGTTGGATTTACATCATTGTCAGATAGGACAGACAAGGTCTATTTGTCCTACCTGACCCCATTGTGGTCTTTCTACATGCACCAAGGCCTCTTCTTCGTATTGTAACCATTACGTACAACTGTAATAGGCTTTTCTGCCCAGTGACAGCTGAAGTTGGCTATTCTCTGGTTTTGGACCTTGCGTTATGTATTTTTGATGCGGTGATGGTAACTTAGCCAACTTCAAGTAGGCTCTTTGAATCAGGCCTAACTGCTGGTAAAACATAACAAATAGACAAGGGAAAACCAATAATTTATTCATAACAAAATTCCTGAATCCATCCTTACCCACCAACCTAATCTAATCTATACATAAACTAACCTATTCCTAAGCTGACTCTAAAGCCTACCAAGACCTGGCTCTGATTTCAAATCCTGAACAAATTTCAAACACATAAGTATATTAATTTAATGTGGTAAACTATATAGCTAAGAAAAATACTTATCTACTTGGTCTGGATTACCAGGACTCGAACAACTAAAATGAATGTCTGGCGGACCAGTGAACTAAAGACAAGGAGTGCTATGATGCTACTCCTTTTATAGGGCTAGAGACAGGCAGTGCATGGACTGCACATGCCCGGCAGACCACACTAACATACCGGGTGTCTTGTGGCTATGCATATCAACATAACCGGGAACACATTAATAGCCCATATTGAAGTATCCAACCCTAAATATCCATAACTACCACATTACTCCCCCTTTTAAGTTATTAACTAATAACTTGACTACAAACTAAACCAAAATACTTCCCAACTATAACCCCCAATACCAACACAACATAACAATTATTTCATTCAACACATGTACAAAAAAATGTGACAATCGCGAATCATCAGTGCGAACTTGAGGTCAGTCGCTGGGAGGATCTGGGAGGCTCTCAATAATGGCATCCATTTCCATCAGAAGGACCTCTGTACATGTACTGTATTTACTTTTTAATTGATTAAATTCTTCTTTATGTTGTAATTCATTAGTCTCTGATTTTATAAGTGTTGTCAATGTAAGGTCAACTTGTGGCCTCACCAATTACCAAGGAGGAGAAGAAAGTAAACGGGAAGGAGCTATATTTTCTAGCTCAATGCCAGCAGCAGAAAGGAAAGGTTTCAGTCTTCAAATATTTATTATACAAATCCTCAAACAAAGGATTAAAGACACAGTTATATGCAGGATTTGGTTTGCTGGAACACAATTGTTTTACATACAGTAACTGTAAAGTTAATTTAATACGGCGTTGATTAAGAAATGGCTCATCATCCTCGACGTAGAGGCTGTAGACAGGTGATGTTCGAAAAGAGCCAAGGCAAGCCTGAGACCTTCATGGTGAACAGAATCTAAAGGTTTTAGGTTGCTTTTCCACCATATACAATGGAAGCGTTATCAAGTTTTGAACGAATCAATGATCGATAAAGTTGTAGAAGGATAGCTTGATTCTCTCTCCACTTGGAATGTGAAACAGCTTTCAACAAGTCAAGTGCCTTCAGGCATTTAGTTTTGAGGGATTTGATATGTAGTAAAAACGTTAAATAAGAGTCCAAAATGAAACCCAAGGACTTTGCCTCCTTTTTAACTTTGATGGGAGTTTCAGTAAGGAATTCATTTTCAATAGTATGCATATGTTTTCCACGACAAGAATTATTTCCACAAAAAGAGATCCATCAATTGAATCAATTAGAACCTTTGACAAACTGTTGATCTTAATACTAAACAATGTTACAGACAAAACACTACCTTGTGGGACACCCTGATCCTGACTGTAATGATCAGACAGGATTGACCCCACTCGGGCTTGAAATTGTCTGTCTTCTAAAAACTGTGCTATAAAAGGGGGTAAATGACCCCTCAAACCAAAATCATGGCGAGCTTTCAAAATGCCATACTTCCATGTCGTACCATATGCCTTTTCGTGATCGGAAAAAAATCAATACAGCATGTACTCTAAGCGTCCCAAATGATCGATAATACTACGATTTTCCCGGAAACCACATTGAATGTCAGCGATGAGGTTGTTGGTTTCCAGGTTCCAAACTAGATGATTATTAACCATATGTTCCATTGTCTTGCTAACACAGCTAGTAAAAGAATACAGAAGTCCACGTGCTGTCAAAGATATTCAGTAATGTTTCTGAACACGAGTCAGGTAGATGTTTAAGGAGCTGATAATGAATATTATAATGAAATAGAAGTATTATCGGGTAATCTAGAAGATATTGTTCTGGATCCAATGACAATGGCACAAGCAACTGCGCCATCGTCGTTGGACCCATCTGTAAATAAGGATTTATAATTGCTATATTTGATTATATTCTTGTCTATACTGTAATGGATTGGTGTCTGAATTTTTAAATGTACTTAATGTTAGGTCAACTTGTGGCCTAACCAACTGCCAAGGATTAGAAGAAAGAAGACGGGAAGGAGCTATAGTTTCCAGCTCAATGCTAGAAGCAGCAAAAAATGGCTTAATTCTGAGCCCAAGAGGCGGAACAAGGGAAGACGTTTTGTTATACAAATCCTCATAGAGAGGATTAAAGACAAAATTAGATGCGGGATTAGACTCATTAGAAGCTAATTTTGTAATGCATTGTAAAGATATTTGACGTAGACGTAAGTTGAGAGAAGACTCATCAGCTTCGACGTATAGACTGTCGATAGGAGAGGTTCTAAAAGAAACGAGACAAAGTCTTAGGCCTTGGTGGTGCACAGGATCAAGTAGTTTTAGGTTGCTTTGACAAGCTCTACCATATACGATGGAACCGTAATCAAGTTTAGATCGGATCAGTGATCTATATAAGTGAAGGAGGGTAGTTTGATCCCCTCCCCATTTTGAATTTGAAACAACCTTTAATAAATCGAGTGCATTCAGGCATTTGGGCTTTAAGGGATTTAATATGTGGCAAAAAGGTCAAATGTGAGTCGAAAATAAGTCCCAAAAACTTGGCCTCCTTGACCACTTTGATTGGGGTACCACTGAGATATAGTTTTGGGTCTTTATGGGGTTTGTATTTACGACAGAAGTGTATACAATTGGTTTTTGATTTAGAAAATTTAAAGCCGTTTTCAAGACACCATTTATCTATTTTGTTTAAACACAGCTGCAATTGCCGTTCAATGGTATGCATATTTTTACCACGACAAGCAATATTAAAATCATCCACAAATAAAGATCCATCTATTAAATCGTTTAAAAATTTAGATAGACTGTTGATCTTGATGCTCAAAAGAGTGACGGACAAAATACTGCCTTGTGGAACACCCTGATCCTGATTGTAATGATCAGACAGGGTAGAACCCACTCGGACTTGAAATTGCCTGCTATTTAAAAATTTGGCTATGAATTGAGGCAAACGACCTCGCAAACCGAAATCATGTAAATCTCTCAGAATGGCATATTTCCAAGTAGTGTCATATGCCTTCTCAAGATAAAAAAAGATAGATACAGCATGTTGTTCATTAATCAGCCCATTTTTCACAAGTGATTCTAAACGCACTAAGTGATCGACTGTACTTCTGTTTTTCGGAAATCACATTGTATGTCTGCGATAAGGTTATTTGTTTCCAAGTACCAAACAAGTCGATTATTTATCATGCGTTCCATGGTCTTGCAAACACAGCTTGGACGGATCCGTATGATCACGTCCAGGTTTAGGTATTGGTACAACTATGGCGTCACGCCATGAGGGAGGAAAATTACCCGATGTCAAAATCTCAATATTTAGAAGAGTTTCTAGGCAGGATTCTGGTAAGTGCTTCAGGAGTTGATAATGTATGTTATCAGCTCCTGTAGCAGTATCATGAGCTTGATCAAGAGCAGTATGGAGTTCATGAATAGAAAAAGTTTCATTATAATCTTCCCCATTATCAGAATTGAAATTAATAGTTTTCTTTTCTTGTTCTTTTTGATACTGCTGGAAGTTAGGTAAATAATTTGAAGAAGAAAAGTGTCTAGCGAGAGTTTCGCCCAGTTTATTTGCGATATCTGATTTATCAGTAAGTAACTGATCTCCATGTATAAGATGATGGACAGTAGATTTAGTACCTTCGCCTTTAATTTTTTGGACCATGTTCCATACTTTAGACATGGGTGTCCGAGAATTTATTTTGGATACATGATTTTGCCAAGATTGGCGTTTTGTTCTGTTTAAAAGTACGCCGTGCCTTAGCATTTAAAATTTTATTTTTTTTAAATTATGCACCATGGGATGGCGACGGAAATAATGTTCTGCTTTTTTTCTTGCCTTCCTAGCTTGTTGGCACTCATCGTTGAACCATGGTTTTCTCATGTGTGGAACTGCAGAGGACTTAGGTATACACTCATCAGCTATGGAATTCAGTTCATCATAAAAGCATTTAATAGCATCGGGAACGTCAATAAAACGTTAAGCTTTAAGTTTTTCAGCACACAGTGTTTCATATAACGCCCAGTTAGCCTTTTTAAAATTTCGTCTTGATGATGGAGGAACATCAGATGGAGTGACAGCTTTTGAATACCGTAGGAAAAAGGTCACTTCCACAGAGGTCATCGTGGACTGACCATTCAAATGCATTTAGTGGTTCTGAATTTGTCAGTGACAAGTCAAGAGCAGAATAGGTCCCTGTCCCAGGGTGTAAATATGTGTTGGAACCATCATTATGAATACATAAATCATTGTCAGAACAAAAGTCCTCCAACAACTTACCTTTAGCGTTTGTAGTTACACTACCCCAAAGTGGGTTGTGTCCATTTAAATCTCCCATTATAATACAGGGCTTCGGGAGTTGATCATATAGAGCTTGAAGATCGGTTATGGCAAACACCGAAGACGGTGAAATATAAAGAGAGCATAGCGTAAACGCTACATGTAAAGTGATTCTCACAGCAACAGCCTGCATATTAGTAATAAGTGAAACAGGGCTTTGAATAACGTTTTGTCTGACTAGAATGGATGATCCGCCAGTGGCCCTATCACCTGGAGGTGAAAAACAATGATATGCATTGAAATGACGAAGGTCAAATGTGTCTGTTTTAAATATGTCTCTTGCAGACATAATGCTGAAGGTGTGAAATCTTGGGCTAATAGCTGTAATTCATGTAAATTAGTCCTCAATCCTCTGCAGTTCCACTGTACAATATTATTGGAATACACTATCTTTTGGGGGGATTTATTGGGGATCTAACCCGCACTCTTTTGGAGGGCGACAAGCTATGTGCCCTCGAATGGACGTTTTCAGAAACGTCCATGTCTTCAAGAGACCCATATTTATTGAAAAATTGAATTTTGTTCTGTGACCCTTTAGGAGCTCTGCCACTTTGTTGTTTTGAAGCATCAGGCTTTGGCTTCGGTTTACTTTTTACCGTTTGCTGACTATCAGCTGTCGACTGAGACTTTGAGTGTGACTGAGATGATGGTTTCTTATCAGAAGAAGACTTTGAGGTACTAGGAAGTGATTCCTCAGTCTGAGATGACATATTGTAGGGGATAAAAGCTGTGGAGAATCGCAGTTGACCCAAGTCAAGGTAGTTTGGCAGCCTGTAGATGATTTTGTTGTTTTAGATCTGGACTCAGATAGTGGTTTTGCGACTGTAGCATGCCTTTCTGTAAAGTCAGATCTCTTCACCAGTTTTTTGCTTCAGAAAAAGAGATGTTTTGGGTATACTTTATTCTGTTTATTTCCATTTGCTCTTTCCAGATCGGACACTGTTTCGAAGAAGAAGAATGGTCGCCTGAGCAGTTGGTGCATTTTTTAAAGTCACTGTCACAATCTTCTGTTGTGTGTGTCTTCTCACCACAGTGAGCACACACAACAGACAATGCTCAGGTAGATACACCGTGTCCATATTTCTGGCATTTAAAACACCTGAGCGGGTTGGGGATGTATGTATCACCCTGAATATTACAGTAGCCTGCCTTCACTGATTTGGGTGCATTTGGAGAGGAAAAAGTAAACAGATACGTATTGGTTTTGATGGTTTTGTTGTTTCTCCGGGTTGAAGAGTGCTTGACGTAGAGTACACCTTGATCCTTCATTTCAGATCCTATATCAAGGTCCGACATATCATCAAACAATCGATCCCGATCTCTCACGATACCTTTGCTTCTGTTCAAGGTTTTATGCGGAGAGACCGTGACCGGAATGCCAACGAAAGATTTAATATTCATCAAGTTGGTTGATTGCTGTCTTTTTCCGCATTCAATTAACAACGCACCCAAACGTAAGCGTCTAATGTTCTTAACGTCCCCAGCAATACCTTGAATACCCTTAGATACTGCGAAAGGATTCAGCTTTAATGGTGTGATGTTGGGAGTCTCAATAACAAGAAAACGTGATCAATACTCAATCGATAGAGACGGTCTGTGGTCAGTATCAACAGGATCAATTTCAAGTGGACGTTTTGTTTTTTTTGGGTGGGTATGTCATAAGCCATCGTTGGTGTGATATGGTTCATCATCCAAGCTACCCACCCAGCACGGAGTATCACAAGGACAATGCTGAAGCAAGTGGGCCTCCAGCTTGAAACACCAAGGATTCCCGGATGATATACTCCAGTAGAAGAATTATAAATAATTAGTCTACCAGATTGGCCAATGAGCCATTGCCTTCTGGCATAAGACTCTAGGCAAATTTCATATAATCATAATTTGGATAATTCACGATCGAAAAAGTTACAGATCAACAATAGTGTCAAGACTAAAATTCACAAAATCAAATTTGTGCAATGACACATACATAGTCCATACACAGGGCTTGGCATGGCCAGCCGATTGATAGAATCGGGCCAGTTCAACCACCCGTCTAAGTGAAGTAAGGGCCGAAGTGGTGTGGTGGGCAAATGGAACGCAGTTAAAAGCCCAACTGCCGTCAACCACCAGGATCCCATCCTCCACCGACACGGGACGCAACCCACGGCAAACAGGTTGCCCAATTTAGTCGCCTATATGACAAGCAGTGGGGTGCTGTGGACACATTCTGTTCCGGGTCCACACGGGAGAAGAGCACTTAGCGTTACCCCGCACCCACCACGAGGAGGTTGCTCTTCATGGGTGCCTAATGAGGAGGAATCTTTCGCAAACGTTTCATCTGACTTGTCAGCAATATTAGATTTTTCTGTTAAAATATTATCTCAATATATATTGCTGCAGAGACGATGAAGACGGAATATACAATGAGTGAGAGGGTTCAGTTTTACGCCGCACTCAACAATATTCCAGCTACATGGCGGCGGTCTGTAAATAATCTGGACCAGACAATCCAGTGATCAACAACATGAGTATCAATCAGTGCAATTGGGAACTGATGACATGTGTCAACCGAGTCAGCGAGTCTGACCACCCGATCCCGTTAGTCGCCTTTTATGGCAAGCATGGCTTGCTGAAGGCCTATTCTACGCCGGGATTTTCACGGGTCAAATATCCAATGAGTGAGGGAGTTAATATTTACCGTTACATCGGCAATATTGCAGCCATATTGTGACGAGAACAAGTAATAATGGCATTGTAGAATGAATGAATACAAGAAACTAAAACCTTGTTGACAAAGAACAGTAAAACCACTACTATGTATCACAAATATCCATCTAAGGCTAGTAATTAAATCTAAAGCAGTTTAACTACACAATATAAAAATGGTCTAAAGATCGCCACTGCCATGGGGACTTACAGTACCTCTGCTACCTGCATGGTCCCTAGCTGGATTTGTACCATCCCCTCGGCTGCTGGCGACTGTAAGCAAGATTAGCCACAATTTAAAATGACACATATTCTACGGGTAAAAAGTGGAAGATTAAATGTGACTTCAAATGGTTTGGGACTTACGTACCATCTCAGGAGGACAATAATTTTACGGTACTTCAACCCTCTTTGAGGATACAGCCACTAACAACCTTAGTTGCTAATTCAACTTCCAGTCATGAAACAAATGTAATTCTTCTAAAAACGCAATGATAAATGATAACTAACATTACTAAAACGATCCTTCATAGTTCTTGATTTAAAAAAGTTATCCCTTGTAATGGAAAAATAAACACAGTCAAGCAAAACATGCTTGAGTGTGATTCTTTCATCACAAGGGGGGGCACCCGTGGCGAGCCCTGTGTCATTGGGGGACGGGACTCTGACACACCCCTTTGACCTTTACTTCACCCCTTTGACCTTTACTTCACCTAGACGGGAGGTTAAATGAGCCCGGTTCAACCAGTCGGCTGGCCATGCCAAGTCCTGAACATAGATCAGAAAGATCTTTGTCATTGCACAAGTATGATTTGGAGTTGATGTAATTTTAGTCTTGGTTTTATTGTCTAAAACATGTTTGATTTTGAATTATGATGTTTTGAACTTAATATCACTATTAGGACAATACAATATAAAATCTGGCTATACATTGCCAACACCTGAAGGTAGATCACTATACGAGGGACCATGGGGACTTACAGTGCCTTTGCTACCTGCATGGACCCTAGTTGGATTTACATCATCCCCTCAGCTTTTATCAATTTAGACACATCTAATCAAAAATTTTAAAAATACTCATATGCTACGACTAAAAACAGTGGGAAGTTTAAATTTACTGTAAATGTTTTTGGACTTACGTACCCTCTCAGGAGGACAATAATTTTACAATACTTCAACCCCCATTGAGGGTACCGCCACTAACAATTCAAGTTACTAATCCAAAGAACCAATAATTAAAATACAGCTATTTACAGAACATATTCTAAAGTCAACCCAAAAATCAATTTCTTTTAAAAAACACCAATGACTAGATGAGAACTAACGCTGGTAAAAAGTTTGCAAGTTTTGACATTGAAATATTTATCCCTTGGGATGGAGCTTTCAACACAGTGAAACAAAATATGCTTGACTGTGACTCTGTCATCACAAGAGATACAAAACGGAGGATCCTCACCTTTTCAAAGGTATGAATGAGTATATCTTGTATGGCCAATACGACATCGTCGTAAAATAACCTCTTCAAATCTGGATTGACAGCCCAAGTAGGTGTAACCTATATACGGTTATATTTCATGTGATTTATTTATACCTACTTGGGTGTCGCACTTCTTCTGCATCAGATCACGGCTGTAAGTTCTAATGCAAGCTTTGTAATCAGAGTATGGAATGAGAAGTGATGTCACAGATTTGTTGAGTGCTGCCTTAGCAGCAAGATCGGCCATTGTGTTACCAGAAATGCCCACGTGGCTGGGTAACCAACAAAAGACGATGCGCTTTCAATTAAAAGTGGATGTTTAAAAGAAATATTTTTAATAGCCTGACGGCAAGAAAGAGAATGGGAGTAGATTATATACTGCTTGCGTTTAGGGTGTCTTTGAATATATTTACCTTATATTTACTTGAGTGTCCCACCTCTTCTGCATCAGATCGCGGATATAGAACGAATCAGACCTAATCGTAGCTTTATAATCAGTGTAAGAAATAAGAATATACAAGTCAACAGACTGCAGTAACCTGTTCTGATTGAGTTTGGAGGAGTTGGAACTGAAAATGAAAACAGATATGTATTAGTTTGGACTGTCTCATTATTTTTCCTTGTAATGAAACGTTTGACGAAAGATGGTCCTCGATCGTTCATCTCGGACATTATATCGAGCTCAGTCATGTCTGCTAGAAGACTCTCGCGGTCTCGAACTATACCTTTGCTTGTATTCAGTGTTCTGTGGGCAGAAACTAATACCGTGACTCCGACAAACATTTCAGTTGATAACAGGTTAGTAGCTTGTTGTTTTCTGCTACATTCAATCAGCAGCGAATCTGGTCGTTGTTGATCATCATTTTCCATTTGACGTTTGTTTTTTTTTTGTTAGGGGTTTGGTAATCCATAATTATTGGTAGATTGGTTCGTCATCCGAGCTCCTCACCCACCACAGAGTATCACAAGGACAATGCTAAAGCAAGCGGGCCTCCAGCTTACAGCACCAAGGATACCCAGATGATATACTCCAGCAGAAGAATTAAAAGATTAATAATTCCACCAAATTGGCCCATGGACCACCGCCTTCTGGGTATAGGACTCTAGGCAAAGTTCAGAACAACATAATTCAAAATCGAAAATATTTTAGACAATAACGCCAAGACCAAAGTAACACCAATTCCAAATGATATTTGTGCAATGATGAATATAATGTTATAGTCCATGCACAGGCCTTGGCATGTCCAGCCGATTGAATGAACCGGGCCCATTCAACCACCCGTCTAGGTGAAGTGAGGACCAAAGTGGTGTATTAGGCAACAGGAACATAGTTGCAGGCCCCAATTGAACTCAACCACCAGGATCCCTTCCTCCACCGAGACAGGGCCGCAACCCACGGCAAACGGGTTGGTGGACCAAATATCCCCCCGGGTCCACAACGGGGGTGAACGGCTCTTAGCGTTACTCAGCACCCACCACGAGGAGGTGGCCGTTTACGGGTCCCCATATGTGTGCTGCTGGATACAATGGATATATGTGTGGATCGATCTGTTCATGGATGTATGTGTGTGAATGGATTTTCAAGGGATGCAAGGAGGTAAGTTGTTATCCCTTTCTTGTTGTTTGCACCAATGTGTGAAGGTACATTATGTTCTAAACAACATACACACTAGGGCTCACACGAGTCCAAAATATTGGACTCGAGTACTCGAGGGGTTAGACCCGACTCGGACCCGAGTACTCGACAATTAGATGGTTTTCTAGAACAAACAAATAAACATGACGTTTAGCGGACAACGTACCATCATACATACACTTGATGCAATCGTCGATCTAACAAAGAAAACAGAAACGAAGCGAGGGGAAGATCGCCGCCATTTTTAATGATACGAATAAAAACAAAAACTGATATTAAACTTGTTCGATGACATTGTTATTTTCATTATGTGACATTAAATTCTGTTCTCTTTTTTTTCAATCTGACACTGAACGTGATATTGCATTTAATTGTCTTCGAAAATAAATCAACTTTATTGATGGATAAATCTGCATACTGTAATCAACCAATCATTTCTTAGAAATTTGACCATGTGACTGATTTTCCCGAATGGTCTCAAACGAAAGTGATAGATCTATCTTCCGAGAGTTAATTTGTTTGTTTATTTCAGATATGGCAGACGACAGAAATACGGGGATAGGATGATATAAAAAGCTGAATGTGATCCGTGATCAAGGCGATTATGATTTATGAAACATTGCTTTGTTGTTGTATTCATACATAATTCATTCGTTGATGCATGACCAGGCATACTATTAAAATTCTGTTGTTATTTCTATCTAGTTGTTGTTGATGACTTGTAATATATGTTAAACGATTAGTAGCCTGTTAGTTTAGAGTTTTCGCATATAATTTATTCATGTAATTCTCAATATCATACGTCCTTCTAAAACTATAATCATTGATTCTGAGGGACGGCGATATTCATCGATAAAAGATGTCGTAAATAGGTTTTCAAGTAGAGGTGAAATTAATGAAAAGAATACCAAACTCACAGATGTGTAAACTAAACGTAATACTACTCTAATATCGATGGAAATTATATCTTTTCTTTAATTGCAGTACCATTAACGTACCAATTAGTAATATATACGTTATACTATGACAGTCGGGATTGGATAATTGAACGCATATATATAAAGAATTAGTAATAAAACAAAGATATTTTCATGATTCAGTATTTTTATAAATTCGTCCTTTAGATCAAATTAATTACAGAATACAAAATAACACTAATTATTTCCTTTGAAACTTTAAAGGTATTTTTCACTACAGTGTATGAATACTAGTAGTCATCAACAGTGATTAATGTCATTGAATCAAGTCCTGTAAAGATTATTAAACAGTAAGCACGTTAAAAGTTGAACTCGTGAAACAGTGAACACTTGAGACATCAACACTATCACTTCTTTCAGATGTCAGGAAGAACAGGCAAAGCTGGGACGTTATCAGACTCAGACTCAGAGGGGGCCGTGGTTGTCTCCGCTGGGGTGGGGGCAGGGGTTTCATACTCAGGCTTCTCTGTCTTGATATTCAAGGTTGAAGTCGAGGGAGTGTTTGCATCTAGCAATGGTTTCCTAGTGTTCTTGTTGAGGAATATTATCGCAACAACAGTTTCAGAACTAAGGGCAGCTCGTTGTCTCGTAATCGTGAGCCCAGCCGCAGAGAAAGCACGTTCCGAAGGCACGCTCGTTCCCGGGATACAAAGGTAACGCTGGGCAAGTTTAGCCACACGGAGATAGTGGATTTCGTTCTTCCTCCACCAAGATAATGAGAGTGATTTCAGGGTTGACCGTTCCTTGACTCTTGTTTGCGCACCCAAGAAGTCTGAATACTCTTTGGTGACATCCCGCTTGTTTTCAAATTCGTAGTCATCTGAGATCCCAATGATATCGCTTAGTAGGAAAGACATGGCATCTCCAGACTCTGAGAACTTGAATTTCTTGGGGCTAGGTTCTGATGACTGAGGCTGAGAGTGGGGCTCCTCCTTTCCAACTATTGGCGTAGTAACTGTTTCAGCACTGCTGTCAATCTCAGTTATCAGCCTCACAACAGCAGCTTGAACTTCGGTTCTCTGTTCTGACTTCAACAATTTCAGGTTCTTGTAACATGGGTCCAGTGCAGATGCTATCATAGTTGGGGAAACCAGGAAACCGTCAGGAAACAGGCGTGAAGAACGTCCAGCTGATATCCTTGTCTTCATGTCACAGACGATGTTGGAGTCAAGGTCTTTAGCAATCAGGTAGTTGTCGACCAGAGCAAAGACGAGCGGGTAGACTCTGGAAGAAGTCGGGAATTCTTCACTGCAAAGTACCTCTGTGGCAGAAACCAGTGGTTTCAGGGCTGAAACCAGTTGGTCAACAAGTACCCAGTGATTATCTCTCAAGTCCAGATGTTTGTGGTTCTTAATTGATTGATCATGCAGAACAGCAACGGTGTCCCCATGTAAGAGAGATAGTCTTTCCAGCATAAAGTAGACTGAGTTCCATCGTGTAACTACATTTGTAACAACATGTTTTGGACTTTTTCCAAGGAGCTTTTGGTGATTTTCTAGGAATTGTGTAGCCATTGTTGACTTTGCAAAAAATGCCACAAGCTTTCTGGCATGCATGAGCATATTTTCAATGCCTGGTACTTTTAATCCGTCGTGTACTGCAAGTTGGAGGGAGTGGGCAAAACAGCGAACATGAGGATATCCAGCTGATCTAGCTGCAACACACGTTTGAAGCGTTGTCTGTCGTTATGCCAGACACAGATTGGATCCAAAATTCCTGTTGTATCGATAGCAGGTTTGTAGCAATATTTTCGCCGGTGTATCTCTCTTCTACCCGACGTGCAGCTAGGACACACGATTTTGAACTCCAATTACTCAGGTAATTGCTCTAGAGTTGCTGGCTTTTTGTTAGAAGTGACTGTACTCAATTGCGGATGCTTGCAAGAGAGATGTTTACGCATTGAGCTAGTTGTACTACCAGCGTGACTAAGAGATATGCCACAGAGACGGCATTTTGTTTTCTTAGTTACCAAATCGAGATCAAAATGAGCCCAAACGTTCGATTTTTTCTCACCGTCGTCCATGTTGGTAATGTGGGGAGGTTAAAGTTATCTCCCTTTCGAGGCCTCGAGTCCAAGAAATTTACCCGACTCGGTCCCGAGTACTCGAGTACTCGTGAGAGCACTAATACACACCGGGTCTTGACACAATAGACCTAAATATAACCCGTTGCCAAGGGGCTGTCCTAAATCTAAACACACCACATATCCAGGTGTTGATGACGTCATAAATCCAATATGGCGGATCCGGTCCTACTTACCCTGGGTTACAACAGACCGACACCATCCCACGGTCGTGGATAGATTTAATGACACTTATCCGGACATCAACACCTTTGGTGATGTTGTCTTTCAAGTTCGCCGACAGTTTCTCTGCATACGAGTGATTAAACTGATCTTTCATCATAGTCATAAAGTCCCCGTTCACGGATAAATCAGTTGGTTGCAACTCGCTTGTTCAACCACCTGATTCTTTTATCTTCCAGTAAGTCCCAGTCAGTATATCTAGTATGGACAATATGGCACCGTCTTAAAACAACCTTTTGAAATCTAGACAGATAACCCAAGTAGCTAAAACAAATAGTTGGTTTCATTGCACGTAATTTACTGACAACTGCTGGGAAATAGGTGTCTAAATCAGGGACGTTTATAGGTATGTAATCGCTGGTTGCACAGAATTGTTGTTTGCAGCCTTAGAAGCAGAATCGGCCGCACTGAACGAGTGACTTCAACCTCACTGGGCAACCAAGAAAAACAGATGTACTGACTGGAACCGAATGAAAGGTGAAAGGACCATTCGCTTCTCCTGCTGAATATTTTATGTAAAAAGAAACGCATTTGTGTTAACTTATTTAATAAAATCTGTTAATGGTCATCTGGTGTTCCATTCCAAATGCAAAAACACGACACGACTTTATCTGAGAATGTTGGTTTTGATGAGATTACTTATAAGGATTAAAAATGCGTTGCCACATATTGTACTTGGAAATTGTGTTGTTGAGTCTGGTTGCAAAAATGAAAAACAACAAAATGAGAGAGTGAGTTAAAACTTTACATTGCATCGGCAACATCACAACCATAGAGCGATTAAAGCAAAACTCGACTGTCACAGATAATATTTTAAATACTAGTGATGGAATCTAAAGTATTTAACTGCAAAGGAAAATACAATATAAAAACAGGCTATAGACTACCAACAACTGAAGGTAGATCACCACACTAGGGACCATCGGAACTTACAGTGCCTTTGCCATCTGCATTGACAAATACCTACAGTATGATTCGGGACGTTTCTTTAGGAGGATATGCTACCCTACCTTCATGCAAACAACCCCTGTCTTTTCGCTTCTAAACCCTCTCTCAAAGTTAGTCTTATCAGTAAAACTTTGGTAACTAATGGAACTTAACAGGGCTTTTAGAAGTTGTATTTACTTTCTCAGCTACTGATCTTTCAATGTGATCTAGTTCTTTCGATACTACAGCACATTTACTCACATGCTGTATCCGTAAATGGATGCCCATGCTGTATCCGTAAATGGACGCATATCGTTGATTACATTGTCAGCAATGTGATATAAACCGTCCACGGCCATGTTGTAGTACCCCATATTTCCTGGAATCTGATAGGTCACAAGTAACTTGCTGCCTTGGTGTTTCACTGCTGTACAATTTTTCATCCCATTTCGTCTAAATTATTAACATACAAGCAATTTAACAAGAACATTTTGGTACGGGCTTTATGATTAACAAACATATATGTGCATATTTTGAAGCACTGTGACACATTTGCGGCTCGGCACACGGCCTAATTGTCAGAAATAAGGATGAAGCAATAATGAAGCATTCATTTTCGATTTTCCCTCTTCCCTGAGAGAGAAGGTGAAGCATATTGCTTAGTCATCAAATTAAATTAAAATAAAACCTGATCTTGTCTGTTGTCTTGATGTTTCCTTTCCACCATGTGTACTTCCAAGGAGATTTACTGAAGTCCTTCCACACATCAGTGAGGTCATGTTATTCTAACTTCTCTAAGACTTCAATTTAAGTTATTAACATGTTTATAGTTTTCTACATCCACTGTATCAAATTCCAGTTCCCAACAATGATCAAAGAGATATTCTCTGATGAGAACATGTCTTCAAATAACTTTCTATAGAAGTTTGAATGATGATTGTTAGATCCATGTACATTATTCAGTGAACATATTTTACAATCAACATGCCTGTGATTATTAAGTTACGATATGTTCAGCGGATCTGCGTTTAGTGACAAAAATTGACAAAATCACCCCTTTAGCATACATACATGATATCATTGTTTATCTACGTTATATTATGTCCACAACTGTTTTGCCCTTCACACCAAATGGAGCTTACTTCTTTTGCCCCATAGCTTTATAGTTACGTTAGCTGCCAACAAAACGAATGTGTTTTTAATCAAACCCTCCCTTAGCGCCAGTTTCAACTTCCAATTGAAGCAATGATTGTCCCAGTCCCAGCGATAGGTTATTTTAGAAGAAACTTTGAGGTCCACAGTTGATACATCACCAAGGATCTTCTCCTTTGTGCATGTTCAGAAATGTGCTTCAAGCATAAAACATTGGATGACAACAACATCTCCAACGACAAAAACTGACCTCCGGGGTCTCCTTTCACAATAAACTAAAGTGATCTTAAACCTCTTAGGTAACCTCAGCGTAATGTTAAAGAATGGGAATTAACGTTAACCTTAGTAAAGGTTATTTCGTGAAAGGACCCCTACTTTAGTTCCAATGTATATCTTGTATTCGGCAAGAGCAGTGCGCGCGCGCGCGTGCAGTTCCACCTCTAAGGTGAGCAGCATTCAGCAATATTCTATATGGAATGTTGTTATATGGCGGCGGTATGTAAATAGTGAAATCTGGACCACCCGATCCCGTAAGTCGCCTCCTACGACACACATAGCCTTTATGGCAAGCATGGGTTGCTGAGGGTCTATTTTACCCCGACCTTCACGGGTTCCACTTCTAAGGAGAGTCTTGTCAAAAACATAACCTAAATTATTATCAAATACCAACAACATCGTTAACTACAGCTCAAAGATGTAACATTTAATATTTCACTAGATCCACAATGCCGTATCATTCTATCAAAGACGTTTTGCCTCCTTACTGAACGATTCCAAACAATTCAAACAGTTAACTTGCTCCAAACACTTCACTAATGCTTATTACTTACACCATAATCAAACTATGTACATCACCGTTTATGGAACATAACAAACATTAATGTGTGCCATATCCAGTACATTATAAAGGTCATTCATTTCAGTGTTTAAAATCAGTATACTTAGGAACATTAAATGGGTACAATCTGAATCCAAACCAATTACAAATATGATCAAGCACATCTGGTTAAACGTTTTCATAACTGAAGCATATTATCGTTACGTTGTAATGTGCGTCATTAATAACGGCGGTCAAATGACAGCTTACATAAAGAAAATATTCTTCGAAATAATAGAACTAAGAATAATATCATACTGTTTACTGGTTTGACAAACGCGACACAATCATGAAATAATGGCAACAAGAACAAGCAGCACTAGCAAACATCAATTGTTTTGACCAACCCCGAAAATGAAAATCACAAACATGAGGCACTCAGTCATTCCTGTGCTTGAATACCTTGTGTACCTTCCTCGCGCGTCCAAGACAAAGGCCATGGTGCACCTTATTCTCATGCTCCTTATCAAGCTCAATTGAGCAGATCGATGCTCATTCTGTTGATCACTGGATGGTATGGTCCAGACTCGATTATTTACAGACCGCCGCCTTATAGCTGAAATATTACTTACTCTCTCAGGGATACAAAACGTTTGATACACGCCTTCAGATAAGTATTCATGTGCATAGAGTGTATAGCCAATGCGACATCGTCGGATAATGACCTCAAATCTGGACTGACAGAAACAGTAGGTTTAAGTTTATGTAATTTAATGATACCTACCTAAGTGTCCCTTTTCTGCACCAGATCAAGGATATAAACACCAATGATAGCTTTGTATTCAGAGTATAGAATAAGAAGTGGTGTCGGAGATTTGTTCAGTGTTGCCTTAGCAGCTAAAAGGGCCATTGTGTTCCCAAAAATGCCATAATGGCTGGGTAATCTGCAAAAGACGATGTATTGGCCTGTAGCAAGATCAGTATATAGTTCAATATCTTATATTATATGTGGATGCCTGTCCAAAACATAAGTGCCTATGTAAAGTTTGACCCCTTTCAATAAGCGTAAATAAACGTCTCTTATAATAAGCTACCTGAACAGTGATAGGCAGTGGACAAGCATCAGTGAATGTGTATTGTCTTCTATGTAGGACGACTTGCACGTACAGAATAGTGACAAAAGTGGCAGGTGGATGCCATTTTCATTTTCATTACCAAACCATTATTATATAAGTGGCACAGCTCGTGAACATATCACCTTTGTCAGACCACACGACGAAAGGCAATTTCAAGTAAGTGTGGGCTCAACTCTCTCTGATCATTACAATCAGGATCAGGGTGTTCGCCAAGGCAATATTTTGTCGGTGACCTTATTTAGCATTAAGATCAACAGTTTATCCAAGGTTTTAAATGATTCAATTGATGGATCACTTTTTGTGGATGATCTTAATATCCATTAAAGTTGTAAAGGATGCCAAGTTCTTGGGCCTAGTTTGTTACTCCCATTTAAATTTTGCCGCATATTAAATCCCTTAAAGCCAAATGCCTGAAAGCACTCGATTTCCTGAAAGTTGTCTTCAACTCAAACTGGGGAGGGGATCTAACTACCCTCCTACACCTATATCGATCACTGGTCCGTTCAAAAGTTGATTATGGCTCCGTCGTATATGGTGGAGCCTGCAGAAGCAACCTTAAACTACTAGATTCTATCCACCACCAAGGTCTAAGACTTTGTCTCGGGTCTTTCAGAACTTCACCTGTTGACAGTCTCTACGTTGAGGCCGATGAGGCCATCACTTGCGCAAGGACGTTTAAAGCTGTCTTTACAATACATTACCAAGTTATATTCTAATGAAACCCAGCATATAATTATGTGTTCAATCCCCTTTATCAGGATTTTTACAAGAAGAAATCTTCTCTGGTTCCACCTCAAGGGCACAGAATTAATCGGTTGTCATTGAGCTGGAAAACATAGCTCCCTCCCGTCTTCTTTCCCGCCTCCTTGGCAGTTAGCATGTCTTGCTTGACTGTGTTGAATATTCCATCACAAGGGATAACTATTTCAAGTCAAAAACTATGAAGGACTTTTTTAGTAACGTAAGTTCTCATTGAATTATTGCTTTTTTAAAAGAATTAGACTTGTTGAATGACTTGTAAAGAAATATGTATTTTATGATTGGAAGTTGGATTACTAACTGAGATTGTTAGTGGCTGTATCCTCGAGGGGGGTCCAAGTACCGTAAAATTATTGTCCTCCTGAGAGGGTACGTAAGTCCCAAAACATTTGAAGTAAAATGTAATCTTCCTTTTTAGCACCCGTACTATTTCTGGCATTTTAATTTGTGGCTAATCTTGCACACAATGACAAGCAGTTGAGGGGATAGATAGATAGAATAGAATAAGTGTATATGGATGACAACTTCTTTAATACAGGAACACGACGTTTCGATACAAGTTCTTGTATCGTTTTCGTTATCCCTGTGTCGGTGGAGGACGGGATCCTGGAGGTTGAGGGCATGGGAGCAGGACCATTGTTCCTATTGCTCAACACACCACTTTGACCATGATTTCACCTAGACGGGTGGTCGAATGGGCCCGGTTCAACCAATCGACTGGTCATGCTAAGCCCTGTACATGTAAATGTTGCTACACGTATTTGAGAAATTATTGAAATATTTGTCTTGGTTTCATGATGATTTATTTGTATTTCGATTGTACAATTCCAGTTTCTTAACTTGAGTCCTATGTCCAGAAGGCAGTAGCTCATGGGCCAATCTGGTGGAATAACTACATTCTGCTAGAGCATATCATCCGGGTATCCTTGGTGCTGCAGGCTGGAGGCCTGCTTGCTTTAGCATTGTCCTTGTGATACTCCGTGCTGGGTGAAGAGTTCGGATCATGAACCACATTACACTAACCATGGCTTATGAAATACCAACAAACATAAAAAACGTCCACTTGATACTGACCCTGATGATACTGACCATAGACCGTCTGCATCGACTGAGTATTGGACGCGTTTCCTTGTGATTGAGACTCCCGACAAGACACCGTTGAAGTTGAATCCCTATGTTGTATGCAAGGGTATTCAATGTATTGCTGGGGATGTTAAGAACATTAGACACTTACATTCGGGTGCGCTGCTAGTTGAGTGAGGTAAAAAAGCAGGAAGCAAACAATGAGTATTGAATCTTTCGTTGGCATTCCGGTCACGGTCTCTAATCACAAAACCTTAAACACAAGTAAAGGTATCGTCAGAGATCGTGATCGGCTGTTTGCGGATATGTCTTGACATAGCATCGAAAATGAAAGATCAAGGTATGCTAATGAAATTATCCAAACAAATACCTATCTGTTTTCCTTCTCTTCTCCAAATGCTGCTAAGTCAGTGAAGACAGGTTACTGTAACATCCAAGTTGAGGCATACATCCCCAACCCACTCAGGTGTTTTACATGCCAGAAATATGGCCACGGTGTATCTACCTGTACACTAGCTGTTGTGTGTGCTCACTGTGGTGAGAAGACACACACAACAGAAGATTGTGACAACCATTGTAAAACATGCACGAACTGCTCAGACGACCATTCATCTTCTTCGAAGTGTCAAACCTGTCAACGAAGGACGGTAAACGAACTAGAATATCACAAACGGAATTAAAACTAGCGTGGAAAGTAAAAATTTATATTACTATTCGGACAATACAATATAAAAACAGGCTATAGATTGCCAACAACTGAGGGTAGATCACCACACTAGGGGACCATCCCCTCAGCTGTTAGCAATTTAGACATATCTAGCAAAAAAAATTAGACATATCTAGGTAAAAATTAAAAATACACATATGCTACAACTAAGAATAGCGGAAGGTTTAAATTTACTGTGGATGTTTTTGGACTTACATACCCTCTCAGGAGGACAATAATTTTACAATACTTCAACCCCATTGAGGGTACAGCCATTAACAATTCACGTTACTAATCTAACCAGCCAATAATCAAAATGCAACTATCTACAGAACATAATCATCAAAATTCAGTCATGACATCAATTTCTTTTAAAGATCCAATAATTAAATGAGAACTTACCGTGTTAAAAAGGTCATTTATTGTTTTGACTGTAAAATACGTATCCCTGATCATGGAGGATTCAACACAGTCAAGCAGGATATGCTTCACCATGACTCTCTCATCACAAGGTCAAGCAGCTCAAGAAGGTGTAACCAATATACGGTTTTATTTCAAGTAATTTATTTATACCTACTTGGGCGCCCCACGTCTTCTGCATCAGATCACGGCTGTAAGTTCTAATGCTAGCTTTGTTATCAGTGTATGGAATAAGAAGTGTTGTCACATATTTCTTAAGTGCTGCCTTGGCATCAAGATCAGCCATTGTGTTACCGAAAATCTGTACGTGGCTGGGTAACCAACAGAAGACGATGTGGTATTGTGGTATTGACCAGTAGCAAGATTATTATACAATTCAATAATTTCAATTAAAAGTGGATGTTTACAAGAAACATTTAAATAGTCTGAATGCAAGAAAGAGAGTCTGAAAATATTATATACTGTTTAAGTTTAGGATGTCTTTGAATATATTTAAGAGCCGTTAATATGGCGTTAGCTTCAGCTGTAAAAATAGAACTACTATCCGGTAATCAAGAAGATATTGTTCTCGATCCAATGGCAGTGGCACAAGCTACTGAGCCTCCGTCCTTGGATCCATCTGTAAATAAGGATTTATAATTGCTATATTTATGTTTTAAGTGATGATATTCTTGTTTATATTGTAGTTCATACGTTTCTGATTTTTAAAATGTACTCAATTTTAGGTTCACTTGTTGTCTAACCAACTGCCAATGAGGGGAAGAAAGAAGTGGGGAAGGAACTATATTATCCAGCTTAATGCCGGCTAAAGAAAAAATGGGTTATAATTCTGTGCCCAAGAGGCGGAACAAGAGAAGATTTCTTGTTGTATAAATCACCATGAAGGGGACTGAACACACATTTATAAGGAGGGTTTAATTCATTAGCGTATAATTTGGTAATAACTTGTTAAGACCATTGTATACGGTGTTGTGTAAGAGATGGTTCATCGGCCTCAATGTAGAGACAGACTGTCAACAGGTGAGGTTCTGACAGATCCAAGACAAAGTCGAAGACCTTGGTGGTGGACCGAACAAAAAAAATTAAGGTTGCTTGTACAGGCTCCACCATATACGATGGAGCCATAATCAAGTTTAGATGGTACTAATGATCTGTATAAGTGAAGAAGTATAGCCTCATCCCCTCCTAAACATCCCCTTTGAATTTGACACAACTTTTAACAAATCTAGTGCCTTCATCAGTTAAATCATTTAAAACCTTTGATAAACTATTCATCTTGATGCTAAACAGTGTAACAGACAAAATACTGTCTAGAGTAATCCATATCTTTGGTAATCCATGTTGAGTTTGTTTATGATTCATCATACAGGCTCCCCACTCACCACCGAGTATCACAAGGACAATGCTAATTGCAAGTGGGTTTTCAACTTGCAGCACCAAGGATACCTGAATGATGTATTCAAGCAGAATAATCAAAAAGTAATTATTCCACAAGACTGGCCCATGAGCCACCGCCTTCTTGGCATACAACTCTAGGCAAATTATATAAGTGTATCTGTTCGTTCAAAATGCAAAGGTAACCAAGACTTTTCACAAAATTTATAACGTGACTTTTCACAAAATTTATAACGTGACTTTTCACAAAATTTATAACTTGTCATCAAATATAATAGTCATCAAACAATGTACACACACAGGGCTTGGCGTGACCAGCCGATTGAGTGAGTCAGCCCCATTCAACCACCCGTCAAGACGAAGTCAGGGCCAAAGTTGTGTATTGAGCAACAGCATTGCCCTCAACCACCAGGATCCCCTTCTACGTCGACATAGGGCCGCAACCCACGGCAAACGGGTTGGTGACCCAAATATCCCCCACAACGGGGATGAACGGCTCTTAGCGTTACCCAGCACCCACCACGAGGAGGTGGCCGTTCACATCTGCCCATCACAGACTGAGGAAACACTTCCTAGTACATCCAAGTCTTCTTCTGATCATAAATCATCTTCTCAGCCATGCTCAGAATCTCAATCGACAGCTGATACACCAGAAATTGCTAAAACTAAATCCAAACTTAAACCTGATGCTTCAAAAGAACAAAGTGGCAGAGCCCCCAAAAGGGTCACAAAATAGAATTCAGTTATTCAACAAATATGGATCTCTTGAAGATATGGACGTATCTGGAAACGTGCATACTATTCCACATAGCTTGTTGCTCCAAAAACGTGCGGAGTAGATCCCCAATAAATCCCCCCAAAAGATTTATTTTTCCCCAATTTATTTCAACAATATTGTACAGTGGAACTGCAGAGGATTGAGGACTAATTTACATGAATTAAAGCTAATAGTCCAAGATTTTACACTTCTGCGATCTTTCTCCAAGAGACATATTTAAAACAGACAGATACATTTGACCTTCGTCATTTTATTGTTTATCATCGTTTTTCACCTCCAGGTGATAGGCCCACTGGGCGATCATCCATTCTAGACGTTATCCATAGCCCTGTTTCACTTAATACTAATATGCAGGCTGTTGCAGTGAGAATTATTTTACATGTAGCGTTTACACTATGCTCTCTCTATGTCTCTCTGTCTTCGTCATTTCGACTCCCACAACCCTGTATTATAACGGGACATTTAAATGGGCACAACCCACTCTGGGTCAGTGTAACTACAAACGTTAAAGGTAAATTGTTGGAGGACTTTTGTTCTGACAATGATTTATGCATTTATAATGACGGTTCCAACATATATTTACACCATGGTACGGGGACCTATTCTGCTCTCTACCTATCACTCACAAATTCAGAACTACTAAATGAGTGAGTGAGTTTAGTTTTACGCCGCACTCAGCAATATTACAGCTATATGGCGGCGGTCTGTAAATAATCGAGTCTGGACCAGACAATCCAGTGATCAACAACATGAGCATCGATCTGCGCAAATGGGAACCGATGACATGCGTCAACCAAGTCAGGGAGCCTGACCACCCGATCCAGTTAGTCGCCTCAAGCTGAGTCGCCTTTTATTGCAAGCATGGGTTGCTGAAGGCCTATTCTACCCCGGGACCTTCACGGGTCAGAACTACTAAATGAATTCGAACGGTCAGTACATGATGACCTCTGTGCAAGTGACCATTTTCCTACTATACTAAAACCTGTGACTTCATCAGATGTACCTCCATCGTCAAAGTGGAGGCACCCGTGGCGAGCCACCTCCTCGTGGTGGTTGCTGGGTAACGCCAAGAGCTCGCCGACACCCCCGTTCTGGACCCGGGGGGATGTTTGGTCCACCAACCCGTTTGCCGTCGGTTGTGGCCCTGTGTCGGTGGAGGACGGGAGTCTGGGGGTTGAGGACACTGGGGGCCTGTAATCGTGTTCCCTTTGGTCAACATACCTCTTCGACCCTTACTTCGCCTAGACGGGTGGTTGAATGGGCCCGGTTCAACCAATCGGCTGGTCATGAGAAGCCCTGTGTATGGACTGTATACCGCAAGCCACCAATCTTAGGAGCACTAAATCTTTTGTCGGCATTCCAGTTACGATCTCGGCTCACAAAACACTTAACACGAGCAAAGGAATTGTCAGGGACCGTGAACGTTTGTTTGCTGACATGTCAGAGCTTGACATCGCCTCAGAGATGAAGGAGCAAGGTGTCCTTTTTGTCAAACGTTTTACAACCCGTAGAAATGATGCTACTGTCAACACAAACACATATTTGTTTTCTTTCTCTTATCAAAATGTTCCAAAATCACTGAAAGCAGGCTACTGTAACATCAACGATGAAATGTACATTCTAAGCCCTCTTCGATGTTTTAAATGCCAAAAGTTCGACCATGGGGTTAATAACTGCACATTGTCTCTTGTTTGTGGTCACTGTGGTGAAAAGACACATACAACAGAAGATTGTGACTGTAACGTTAAGAAATGTACAAACTGCACTGCACCTTTTCTAAAGAATGTCCTGTCTGGAAGTATCACATGGAGATCAACAGACTGAAATTCACCCGAAACATTAGTTTTACAGATGCCGAAAAACTGGTCCAAAGTTCTGAACCTAAAGAAAGCTATGCTTCCGTAACTAAAACACCGTCGGAAGCAACCGCAAGCTGTCAAACTGACTTGACGTGGATTAAATCAGAAGCTCCTCTGATTTTTTCACCTACAATATCTACTCAAACGCCTGAGTCACATCCTCTGATCATGAGGCATCTCCTCAGTCAACTCCAACATCTTCGGAAACCGTTAGAACTAAACTAAAAGGCCAGATCCTTTGAAAAAACTAAGTGGCAGAGCCCCTAAAGGGCCCCAAAACAAAATTCAGTTGTTTAATAGATGTGGGTCTCTTGAAGACATGGACGTTTCTGAAAACGTCCATTCTAGGGCACATAGCTTGTCGCCCTCCAAAAGAGTTCGGGGTAGATCCCCAATAAATCCGCCTAAAAGATAGTGTATTCCAATAATATTGTACAGTGGAACTGCAGAGGACTGAGGACTAACTTACATGAATTACAGCTATTAGTCCAAGATTTTTCACCTTCAGCGTTATGTGTCCAAGAGAAATTTAAAACAAACAGATACATTTGACCTTCGTCATTTTAATGCATATCATTGCTTTTCACCTCCGGGTGATAGGGCCACTGGCGGATCATCCATTCTAGTCAGACAAAACGTTATTCAAAGCCCTGTTTCACTTATTACCAATATGCAGGCTGTTGCTGTGAGAATTACTTTACATGTAGCGTTTACGCTATGCTCTCTTTATATTTCGCCGTCTTCAACGTTTGCCAAACTGATCTTCAAGCTCTATATGACCAACCCCCGAAGCCCTGTATTATAATGGCAGATTTAAATGGGCATAACCCACTCTGGGGTAGTGTAACTACAAACACTAAAGGTAAGTTGTTGGAGTACTTTTGTTCTGACAACGATTTATGTATTCATAATGATGGCTCCAATACATATTTACACCCTGGTACAGGGAGCTATTCTGCCCTCGACTTCTCACTCACAAATTCAGAACTACAGAGTACAGAAGTACTTAATGAATTCGAATGGTCAGTCCACGATGACCTCTGTGGAAGTGACCATTTTCCTACTATATTAAAAGCTGTAACTCCATTTGATGTTCCTCCATCATCAAGACGGAATTTTAAAAAGGCTAACTGGGCTTTATATGAAACACTGTGTGCAGAAAAGTTTAAACCTGAACGTTTTATTGACGTTCCTGATGCTATTAAATGTTTTTATGATGAACTGAACTCCATAGCTGATGAGTGTATACCAGATTCCTCTGCAGTTCCACACATACGAAAACCATGGTTCAACGATGACTGCAAACAAGCTAGGAAGGCAAGGAAAAAAGCAGAACACTATTTCCGTCGCCATCCTATGGTGCATAATTTAAATACATATACAATTTTCAATGGTAAAGCACGGCGTACATTTAAACAGAACAAACGCCAATCTTGGCAAAATTATGTATCCAAAATAAATTCTCGGACACCCGAGAGGTATGGAACATGGTCCAAAAAATTAAAGGCAAAGGTACTAAATCTACTGTCCATCATCTTAAACATGGAGATCAGTTACTTACTGATAAATCAGATATTGCAAATAAACTGGGCGCAACTCTCGCTAGACACTCTTCCTCTTCTAATTATTTACCTAAATTCCAACAGTATAAAAAACAACAAGAATAGAAAACTATTAATTTCAACTCAGATAATGGGAAGATTATAATGAATTTTTTTCTATTCATGAGCTCCATACTCCTCTTGATCAAGCTCATGATACTGCTACAGGAGCTGATAACATACATTATCAACTCCTGAAACATTTACCAGAATGCTGTCTGGAAACTCTCCTAAATATGTTTGATGATATTTGGTAGCTGTGTTTGCAAGACCGTGGAACGCATGATAAATAATCGACTTGTTTGGTATTTGGGAACAAATAATCTTATCACAGATATACAATGTCGTTTCAGTAAAAACAGAAGTACTGTCGACCACTTAGTGCGACTGGAATCATTTGTTAAAAACGCACTAATTAATAAACAACACGCTGTGTCTATCTTTTTTGATCTTGAAAAAGCATATGACACAACCTGAAAATATGGCATTCTGAGCAATTCAGATGACTTTGGCTTGCGAGGTCGTTTGCCTGAATTAATTGCCAACTTTGTAAATGACAGACAATTCCAGGTCCGTGTGGATTCTACCCTGTCTGATCATTGCAATCAGGATCAGGGTGTTCCACAAGGTAGTATTTTATCCGTCACTCTTTTTAGCATCAAGATCAACAGTTTATCAAAAGTTTTAAATGATTCAATTGATGGATCGTTATTTTAATATTTCTTGTCGTGGTAAAAATATGCATAGTATTGAAGGGCAATTGCAGTTGTGTTTAAACAAGATTAATAAATGATGTCTTGAAAATGGCTTTAAATTTTCTAAATCCAAAACTAACTGCATACATTTTTGTCGTAAATACAAACCACATAAAGACCCTGAACGTTTTCTAGATGGGACGCCCATTAAGGTTGTGAAGGAAGCTAAGTTCTTGGGTCTCATCTTTGATTCACATTTAACGTTTTTACCACATATTAAATCATTTAAAACTAAATGCCTAAAAGCACTTGACTTGTTGAAAGTGGTTTCAAATTCAAAATGGGGAGGGCATCAAGCTACCATTCTCCATCTATATCGCTCGCTCGTACGTTCGAAACTTGCTTATGGCTCCATCGTCTATGGTGGAGCCTGCAAAAGCAATCTTAAACTTCTTGATTCTGTCCATCACCAAGGTTTAAGACTTTGTCTCGGGTCCTTCAGAACTTCACTTATTGACAGTCTTTACGTTGAGGCCGATGAGCCATCTGTTGCACAACGCTGTATCAATGTATCTTTACAATATATCACAAAACTATACTCTAACGAATCTAACCCTGCATATAACTGTCTTCAATCCTATTTATGAGGATTTGCATAGCAAAAAGTTTTTTGTTGTTCCACCTCTTGGGCTCAGAATAAAGCCGTTTATTGCTGTTGCTGGTATTGAGCTGGACAATATAGCTCCTTTCCGTCTTCTTTCCTCTCCCCCTTGGCAGCTGGTTAGACCACAGGTTGACCTAACATTAACTACATTTAAAAAATCAGAAACGAATGAGTTACAGTATAAACAGGAATATAATCAATTGAAACTTACATATAACAATTACAAATCCTTATTTACAGATGGGTCCAAGGACGGTGGCGCAGCGGCTTGTGCTACTGTCATTGGATCCAGAACAATATCTTCTAGATTGCCAGATAATAGTTCTATTTTTACAACTGAAGCTAGTGCCATACTAACAGCTCTTAAATATATTCAAATACACCCGAAACGTAAACAGTATATAATATATTCCGACTCTCTTTCTTGCCTTCCGGCTATTAAAAATATTTCTTGTAAATATCCACTTTTAATTGAAATTATTGAACTGTATAATACTCTTGCTACTGGCCATCGTCTTTTGTTGTTTACTCAGTCACATAGGTATTTCTGGAAATGTGATGGCCGATCTTGCTGCAAAAGCAGCACTCAACAAATCTGTGACACCACTTCGTATTCCATACTCTGATTACAAAGCAAGCATTAGAGCCTACATCCATGATCTGATGCAGAAGAAGTGGGACACCCAAGTAGGTATAAATAAATTACATGAAATAAAACCGATTATTGGTTATACCTACTTGGGCTGTCAGTCCAGATTTGAAGAGGTTATTTTAAGACGATGTCGTATTGGCCATACTAGATATACTCATGCATACCTATTGAAAAGTGAGGGTCCTCCGTTTTGTATCCCTTGTGATGAGAGAGTCACGGTCAAGCATATCCTGCTTGACTGTGTTGACTTCTCCATCACAAGGGATAAATATTTCAATGTCAAACCTTTCAAGGATCTTTTTAACACTGTTAATTCTCATTTAAGCATGGGTTTTTTTAAAGGAAATTGATTTCTTGATTGAATTTTGAATAATATGTTCTATAAATAGATGTATTTTAATTATTGGTAATTTAGATTTGTGACTTGGATGGTTAGTGGCTGTACCCTCAAAGGGGGGTTTAAGTATTGTAAAATTATTTTCCTCCTGAGAGGGTACGTAAGTCCACAACATTCAAAGTAAATTCTAAAGGTCCAGGTTTTTAATCGCAGAATAAGTGTTTTTTTATTGTATGGCTAGATTTCCAAAATTGCTGAGGGGGTGATGTAAATCCAGCTAGGGTTCATGCAGGGAGCATGGTCCCTAATATGGTGATCTACCTTCAGTGGTATAGCCCATTTTTGTATTGTATTGTCCTCTAAAGGTAAACTGTTTTAGGTATAATTACTAGTTTTACATTCTTTTCTGTGATATTCTGCTTGTTTTACGGTCCTTTGTTGATGGGCTTTTATGATACACATGTATTCCATTTCAGTGTTTTGTTCCAGTCACGACATGACTGAATTATTGCTAATCTGACGTTAAATATTAACTCCCTCACCCCATGCAGGTATCAAAGGTATTGTAAGTCCCTATGGCCCCTAGTATGGTGATCTACCTTCGACTATTAGAGATCTATAGCCTGTTTATATATTTTTTAATCTAGATAGTGATATTGATTTTACCTTTCCATGCTAGTTTTAAATGGTAATTGTGATATTCTAGTTCTTTTACTATTCTTCGTTGACAGGTTTCATAATGTATATATGGTGTTTTTCATGGTTGAGTGATCTCGTCACGATATGGCTGGAATATTGCCGATGTGACGTTAAATATTAACTAACTCACTCACTCACTGACTCATATACATACCCCTGAAATCCAGTATGATGCCAAAATATTTAAGGTGTGCAAACCTTTGAAAATTTGAAAATTTACATGTGTTTCATCACCTAAGTAAATTTATATGTTTCTAACGCGAGTAAAGTCTGAACGAAATCGGAATTTTCGGCTTTTGAAATGCAAAGGAATACATTACAAATACTGCATGATCATGTATTTGCTGGGGTATCTGTTTTGCACTTTGTTTGGAAATACCTGACAATCCGGTTATAACATATACATTTTTACTGTATTTAAGTTAATTTCAGTAGTGTGCTATCCGGCTCTTGGTCCTGTGAATCTCTACACCCAGCAAACAAATCTTGTGTCTAATTATAGCCAGTAAGTGAGAATGCTGAATTTTTAATCACAACGGCTGAGTATTCAGACCCTTCTGTGGCAGTTTGGTAGCCATATGTGCCAGAGAGGATGTTGTTACTTCTCCTGTTCCCTCTGTTTACTGTATGTGTTTCCCACGCCAAAACATGGAATAATAAAATAGGTATCAAACTGTGCAAAGTCTTGTGCATGGAAAGAAATTCCTGCGAGATTACTGCATATGAGGTTAGGACTCTGACATGCCAGCTACTCTCAAGAACCAGGGAACAACAGATAGAGAAGGGCTACATAAAGTTACCAAGGCAAAAGCACATCGTAAGTTTTCTTCCTCGATCTCGTTCATCGGACGTAAGATCAAAAGAGAACTTAGTGTTCATGTTTACATTTATTTGCAGCCTTTTACAGGTGCCTGCTCACTGCAGACCTGCCCTACCAACACCAGGTGTCTTGAAAATCGTCAAGGTCGAGCAGTCTGTGTCCACGGTAATAAATGTTGAAATATAACACATTTATTTAGTTTAAAATACAACCGGCTGTAGAATGATCTCTTTGTTAACATCAAATTTATGTTATCACGTCATTGATTAAGTTGGAGGTAAATCATCATATTGTACATTTGGGCCACAGCTTACACCTTTCAATTTGTTTATACGTTGCACCTATCAATTTGTTTTGAGAAATGGAGCTTAAAACGTCCTGATAAGCAGTTATTTTTTATTTAGCCTCAATTTACTTCATTCGGAAACAGGTGTAGGTTTCACTGACAAATTTGTAATTTAAAAACAACATAACCTTAAAGAAATGAAACTTTTGATCATACACAGACTACGGTGACCTGAGCCAAGGCAAGGCAAGTACTCAATCTCCAGGTAGGATAATAGGCGTGGTTGACATGACATTGCGTAATGATACAATGTAAAAATAATTAATTCTCTTTATTCTTAATCTGTGCATTATTTATAATGTGGATGCAGTAGTGTTTTGGTAAAGCATAGAGAAATTACTAAGCTTTTTTCACTTACATTACAAGTTAAACGCATCATATGTTAATACATATATAGCACAGCAGGTTATACGTTGTTAAATTGGTGGTTTCCTATTTGAATAGACAGGCACTTGGAATATCTGGAAATCAATTCATGCGCAGTGAAAGACAGTTCATTCCAGCGCTCCAACCACGTGGCTTTGCATGTCGTAATCCCACTACTACTAGCCCATCCCTTCAGTGACTTTGCCTGGCTAGTCATGATTAGTAAACGACCACCTTGATGTTACAGAATCTACCTATGTATAAAACGTTTTTTAATACTTGGTGTATATCTGTTAGCTCAAAGCAATCTCCAATCAACACAGATAATCCCGTGAGGATGCGTAATAAACACTGCCAGAGGAATGAGGACTGTGCATCCACTAACCTTCGGTGTGTCCAACAAAGATGCAAGTGCGCCATGGGATTGAGCATCAGTGCTGCTGATAACACGTGTGTCAAGCGTAAGTCACACTTTGCATAAAAAAAGAAAAAAACCCAACAAAACAACAACAAAACCCCAAAACATGCCAATTTAACAATATTGACGTTTCCCCTATTGAATCTGTTGTGTTCCTGTACACTTACGCAACAGGGTGTATATCTGTCCTATTTTAGTTATTTTACGGTCCTTACAGGATTCTAAAATCTTTGTAATATTATTGTTAGTCTAAATATTGTTTTAGTCACGATATGGCTGAAATATGGCCAAATTGATTTTAAATTTTAACTCACTACTTGATATTTCTATGCCCTAGCCCGTCCCTAACTGCCATCTGCGACACGCATCCTGCTTTTGCTTTTGCGTACCCCTTCCTACCTGTTTTTAATAGTGATCGTAGCACTCCCCGGTTGGTACACCCTTAATAGTTTAAGAACTTGAGTTGTTACTTTCTACGTCAGTCATCATTATAACGAAGCTAAGTCTAATTTCAAAATGGATAATTATTATAAGAAGTGCCATTTGTAATACGCACTAATATGCATAATGTCATGGTATGTTTCAAATAAGTCGCTTTGGGCATAATGCATTACTCATTTCTGCAACAATCTTTCCTCAGTCCTTTATCATACTTCCTGTTTCACTACCACTGACACTCTAGTTAGGCCAACCCTAGTGTAACAGATAGTTCATACTTACACATATTAATTACATAAATTGCAGATATAAATGTGAAAAGGTGTGTTTATTTATACATCCGACAGTTCAAATTAGAACAATACTCTATAAAGGGCTGGAGATTTCCAGCAACGGAAGGAAGATCACCACTCTGTGGAGACTTTCGTTATTTTAACAACCTGCATGAAACTTAGATGGATTTACACCATCCATTTAGCCACTGGAAATTGTACTGACATTTATCTACTATAGCCTTTCTGCGATTTAAGGGCTTGGTATAGCTAAACTGACTTTTAAATTTTGGAACTTCCAGACCCTCTCAGTAGGACAATCATTTTACATAGCGGAGCTGCTAAGGTGAAGTTTTCAAAAGAATTGTGCATTTGATTGTAAGAGCCCCAAATGTGTCACTGTATTAAAAAGATCATGTTTGAAATGATTTCAAACTTTGCATCTTGTGCATTGCATAAATGTTGACATGCTATAGCTATTTTCAGCGTTTCCTCTTAAGTCTTTAATATTGCCATTCATTACACACCCATGATAACTTTCATAAATAGCGATTTACAGGTTCATGAAAAGACAAGAAATACATAATTTAAAGTAATGCAAAACATTTCGAAACAATGAACACTCTCTCTTCTCAAAATGTTGGCTAGCAGCTTTTAGGACTGTTTGAGAAAATCTCGGTATGCTTAGGATTTATCTGATAATAACAGATTTGAAATACACGTAAGTGGCAAAAGAAAAGCAGAAGAATAAAAAAAGAAGTCTTAGCTGTCATTATCCTCCAACTCCATGGCTCAAGGGCAAGCAAGGGAGATTTTTCAGATTGTCTTTCGCAAGGGAGCAGTCAAGCGGAAATCATACGTAATTGGTTTCAGTTTTTAATGGTAAATATAAATTAGTGCAAACATGCAAACTTGACCTTACCATGGTTCCTACCAACTGATTATCTGATCTCATTTCAGAATAGTAGTTGAAAGTCAAGTGCTTATGTTCCCCCTAAATACAGAACAACACATATCTGTGACTCTTCACTTTCTCATATTTGTACTAGCAGGGGTAGATTCACACCATGAAGGCTCAACATCAGTCTGCAATGATAAAATACGGCTAACCTTCCCCATCGACGAATTGTCCTTTTTCACCTTACAGCTAGGCAAGTCGTCAAGAACCATTGCTACTAGTATGCAGGAAGATTTTCCAAGCATGCCCAGAGTCTTCCTGGGCGTCACCATGTCCAAACACATCATAAGGCAATGATATAAAACCTCAAAGATCCACATTTCGAGCATATACTTTGCTTTTGTCCATGGTCAAACAGCAGGAGTACTGGGAGTGTATCGCAGACCGGATTCCCCCAGTAACTGCGGTACTAACGTTAGTACAAAGATAAGAAAGTACAGGCTGATATGAAGACGTTCAACAGTGATTACCGACTGAAGGCAGATACCTTCTTTGATGGGCATTTTAGATGAGTTGATGAAGGATGAAGAATGGATATACAACTTCTTTCACTTCTGACAGCCAGAGATATAAGGGATCTGCATATGCCAGTCTACCCGAGGTCAAGGAAGTATCTTAGTTTTTTGTTCAACCAGATACATCAGGAGAGTTCTACAGTTTGGCATTTCCATGGACCGTGGTTATTTGCATGGGTACCAAAGGCCATCGCGAGCCTCCTGCACAACTGGGCAATTAAATGTCCCTTCTACCTAGACAACGGCGCCAACGCGCTTTATCAGAACGGTCCAGAGTAATGTGTAGAAGTTCACCAACAACTCCTTATAGACTAGAGAGTTCAGAGACTTTTACAGCTGTTCAAGATGATAAGACAGAAAAGCTTTCTGGCATTCATAGCTGTACGGGATGCAGATACCAATCCCCCAGGGTAATTAGATGCACATTTTAACATGACAACGGCAGTAAAGCACTTCACCAGGCCATTATACTTAAACATAAGTTGAATTTCGCCCTACGATTGCTGCTCAACGTCAGCCGAATCACTCACGAAGGGGAGCAGACACCAGCTATGGCCCTTTCTCTACAGGCTTGTGTACCATAGCACGACACATATGTAACCTCGGGGCTACTATACATCAATCACCAAGGTTAGGCGTTTATCAAAGCCATTAACCACTGGACCGTCGACTGTCCAATCAGTCGCTGATGACCGGGACTGTGCCTTTGGAACATATCAAGCAGAACTTGAGCAGGAGCGGCTATTCCAGCAGAGCAGCAGAGACTCTACGCAGATCTACCAGAAGCCCTTCATCAATTTGCCAAAATTGAGAAGATTCCAGCAGATATACAACCTCATAATCTAAAAGAATCCCACGGCTGGGCTCTATTTTAGCATGCATCGGGTCTGTCTTCACCATGATGAAGACTCTAAACTCAGAATGTCAAAGGTACGCACTATAGCAGATTTGGTAAAGGTCAGAATGCACAAGTGCATCTTGGTCTCCGTTAGGAGTTTTGTTCAAACCCTCAGCCAGACTGAAAATTCCACATCCCGTCATTATCTTCATTACTTGGCAATGCAGATAAGGAACACATGACTTCAACTAGTCAGAGTCCTACGCATCTCTCTGCGTAAACTGAGTACTACACGTTAGAAGTTAAGACGACTGTCCACCCACTCATGAGAGAGAAGCAGAAGTATCAAAAACAACTTTATGGTGATTTAGGCTTAAAACATTCCTCAGCTTTTATCACGCACAAAGGAAGAGTACTATGTGTCACTTGCTACTTTCCTACTATAATTGGAGGATGCTTTGGGAATATATCTGTTTTTTTTGTTTGTTTAATCATTTTTATTTTAGATTATTTGCAGAGAAAAACTCATTTCATGCCATCCCATCAACATATACAGCTGTTGTACAACCTGTTGAAATGGCGGTTCACTAGACAGAGAGAAATATCTGGACATGAGGAGAAAGAGGGACAATGAGACCTCGTAGTGAGTGAGTGAGTGAGTGAGTTAATATTTAAAGTCATATCGACAGTATTGCAGCCATATCATGACGAGAACACTCTTGAAGAAAGGTATTTATGTGTATGGTGAAAACCTGTCGACAAAGGACAGTAAAATAACTAGAAGATCACAATAAGAAATAAAACTAGCGTGAAAAGTTAAAGCTAATACCACTATTCAGACAATGCAATATAAAAGCAGCATACTAGGGGCCGTGGGAACTTACAGTACTTCTGCTACCTGTATGGTCCCAAGCTGGATTTACACCATCCCCTCAACTGCTGGTGATTGATTGCAAGATTAGCTACAAATTGAAATAACAGAAATACTATAGCTAAACAAAATGGAAGACTTCAAATGTTTTGGGACTTACGTACCATCTCAGGAGGACAATAATTTTACTGTACTTCAACCCCCTTCGAGGATACAGTCACTAACAATATTAGTTACTAATTCAACTTCTAATCATAAAATACTTATTTATTTACAAGTCAGACAACAAATCTAATTCTTTTAAAAATGCAGTAATTAAATGAGAACTTACGGCACTAAAAAGGCGCTTCATAGTTCTTGATTTGAAATATGTGTCCCTCGTGATGGAATACTCAACACAGTCAAGCAAGACATGCTTAACTGTGATTATTTCATCACAATGGATGCAGAACGGAGGATCCTCGCCTTTCAAAAGATATTCGTGCGTATACCTGGTGTGGTCAATACCACATCGCGGTATGACCTCTTCATATCACGACCGACAACTCAAGTAGAGACCTCGTAATTCACAACAAACGCAAAGTATACTTCGGGAATGCCCTTGTCCTAATTCCAGCTGATGGAAATGGATATAACATACATTATATGAGATCTATATAACTTTGATAATCATATAATACACATCTTTTGCTAGAGGACTGGAGGAGAAATGGCTGGCTTTGTTAATCTTATTTATCAACACTTTACATCTGAAATCCGCTAACATGTATGTGAACATCAACCAGCACCCTAGACATTAGATTATCTGGGAGAGGATCAAGACTTTCACTAGGTCAAATTCAAAGACTTTTTCAGTGATGAACGGACGCATTCACTTATTAAACTGTTCATACGCTATACAAGTAAATTGACATTTGATCCTTTACACTGGGGAATATGACTGCAGCTGACCCATAATTGCACCTGTTATATAAGGAAATATTTAGATGATTAAATTCGTGAAGTATGCTAGTATGCATTTTTTTCTGAGATATAATCAAATATATTTTGATTGGACCTTAAACCCAACTAACATTACTCTTTTAACAAGGCGACTTTTTCCTTGGTTTCAGCGCGATAGTTTCGATGTCATATTGTTATGTTTGATGTGTCATTATATGTTATTTGAACCGATGACCAGTTCAAGACTGATTTCTTCTTTTAAGGCTGTAAAGTCTATGGAAATCAATCGACATCGCACAAAGGATATGGAATCAAGGCTCCACACACAACGAAAAAGAGTTACATAATTTACTCTTTGTCAGACTGTACTCAGAAGTGTTATAAAAAGGCTGCATTCACCTGTATCAGCTTCCAGTACTGGTACGTTGTGAAAGTTTGCGAGACTCTGGGTTTTGACTGGTTTAGTGTCCCACCAAGACAACATATCCAGACATATACCTATTTCGGAACACGACACTGCGCTTAAGACTGATATTAAGGGTACAGGTTTGATTCTACAGGTGTGATTCTTTCATTGCATGCTTGCAATGGAAATCGTTTCGAATCTGCTCGTCCAAATTCACCAAGGTTGGCTAGTTCTACCTTCACATCAGTGACTGCAAAGATTATTATGTCTAACTGTCTGAATGTATCATTGTTTGAATATGTCCATTCACGAGTATGTACCATGTGTATATTTTTGCACAGCAAACTGTTAAAAATCGCGACAAAACCACCGTCTTGATCATGTTGACTAATCAATGTTGACTAATATCAGAGCACCAATCTTCTGACATTCCCTTTGCTCTGCAGTGTACCCCTAACCAAACGGTTAAACGTCCACTGCAACACAGTGTGATAAATTACTCCATATACCCTCCGGTAAACGCATACAACATAATAACCTGTGAGACCCTAGAACGTTAGTAATCAGATGACTTAACCCATCAGGTACCCATTTACTGTTTGTGAGCAAAGGCAATTTTAACTAACATGCCAAATGTGAGACGACATCAAAGGACTGGATGCGGAATCAATAGTTATTACCTAGAGTCTCACAGATTACTCCCGATCCTTAATTTTATAGATCCTCGACTCATCACGGATAATTTACGAATAAACCTACTATACGCTAATTCTGGTCATGAAAAGAGTTAAAGGAAGCCAGGTTCTTGATGGATAGAATACACATGTTAATCTGTTTTCGTCAGCAATATCTGTAAAACAGAAGTGAGTAAACACACTTTCAGTCAAAACAAGTCAAACCGATCTGCTTCTTCTATTGATCACTTGCTTGAATGCTGATACTCATGCAGAAATGACTAGGCATTTTAGCTTAGGCTTTGCCAATGTTTCCATCCGGTCACACCTTAGGTATGTGAGTTTGTGCAATTTTTGGCGTTGCTCACCCTACACAAAATGGGTACCTGGTGGGTTTAGTCATCTGATTAACTTTCAGGAGTCTCATGGGTTATTCAGGACGATAAATGTAATGTACATTATGTTGTAAGCTCTTATAGCGGTACATCACTTGTCTTACTTTTTTCATTATTGAGCTCCTTACACATTCACCAATATGTATTCTTTAACATACACATTGAACTTACTTTACAATGTGTTTCAGCCCAAGTGGGCTTTTTGTGTTCTTTGTTTTGCACGTTAACGTCTTTAGCAACTCTATATGTTGGCTTGTAAATAATCGAAACAATAAAATGCAGTGATTGCAGAAACATGCAGCAACGCCCGCCATCTGGGTATGATGACACCCAGATAAACAAGGCTGAACTCCCAAACCTTAATGTTATAGATATGTTAATGTTAATGATAATGTTATAGATGTATCATCGACTCATCATGGATCATTTAAGACTGAACCAGAGAAACACAAATTCCTGTCATGAACAGAATTTGAGGAACCTAGGTCCTCGGTGAACAGAACAGATCTCTTGATCTGTTTTTATCGGTAAAATAGAAGTGAATAGAAACACTTAAAGTTAAGACAATTCAAATCGATACAACCCTTCAATATCAACAGATCTCTTCAAATCCAATGAATGATTTTAACTGTTTCATACATGTCCTTTTCACAAAGTAGTTACATCAATGAACGATTTTGACTGTTTTATACATATATTTCCTTTCTCCAAAGTAGTGTAATCAAAAAGGATGTTCCATGAATCGGCTGTTGATGTCTGAATGATTTGGTTTGGTTGTTATTTTTTTAACTCAGTACTAACGCTTTCAGAGAAGACAAGGGAAACTTCAAATGGGTACAGTCACTAATGAAGGTATTGCATGAGAATATTTGTTTGTTATTTCTTTTTAATGTTTGCAGTTTATCAAATTATATATGAAAAGAAGTATGTGATCAGTTTGTTTCTTATTGCTTACATACAGTAACTTTTCATTTGCATGATGGAAGCCAGAAGTGAATTTTTGACAGGACAGCACGTGATATAGGATATAATAACAGACTATCCATCGCCAGCAATGCCTTAATAATGCTGAATTAAAACCACTCCTTCGACTGCTGGCGACTGTGGGCAAATTTAGCCACAAATTAAAATGGCAATAATACTACGAGTAAAAATGCGGAGGAACGGGGAACTTAACTTGCAAATGTCCGGCTTCCACTGTACTGCTCTTTCAAAGTCAAGTATATCTTTTCCCTGAAATCCGGAATTATAACTAAAACAAGGTTGAAACCAAGAAATATATACGTATATTTTCGGTACAGTTTCGGTTGGGGAAAATCAACTTTAAAACTATACTATGGAATGTAAAGGTGGATAATCAATCCTGACCTACTAATAAACTGGGTTTTGTTATAACTGATCACATAAAATGGCTAATTTCCCTATTTGGACAGTACAATATAAAAACAGGCCATAGATCGCCAACAACAGAGGGTAGATCACCATACTAGGGACCATGGAGACTTACAGTACCTCTGCTACCTGCATGGTCCCAAGCTGGATATATTTACACCATCTTTTCAGCTGCTGGCGACTGTATGCAAGATTAGCCACAAATGAAATGACACATATTCTACAGCTAAAAAAGTGAAAGATTAAATGTGACTTCCAATGTTTTGGGACTTACGTACCCTCTCATGAGGACAATAATTGTACGGTACTTCAAACCCCTTTGAGGATACAGCCACTAACAATCTTAGTTGCTAGTTCAACTTCCGATCATAAAATATTTGTCTATTTACAAGTCATGTAAGAGATCTGATTCTTTTGAAAACGTAATGATTAAATGATATTATTTTTATTATTATTATTAACTAACATTACTAAAAAGATCCTTCATAGTTCGTGATTTAAAATAGTTATCCCTTGTGATGGAATGTTCAACATAGTCAAGCAAAACATGCCTGACTGTCATTCTTTCATCACAAGGGATACAAAACGGAGGATTCTCACCTTTTAGCAAGTATGCATGTGTATACCACGTATGGCCAGTACGACATCGTCGTATAATGACCTCAAATCTGTACCGACAACCCAAGTAGATGTAACCGATATAGGGTTTTATGTCATGTAATGTATTGATACCTAAATGAGTGTCCCACTTCTTCTGCATCAGATCTCGGATATAAGATCTTATTGTAGCTTTATAATCTGAGTGTGGGATAAGAAGTGGTGTCACAGATTTCTTGAGTGCTGCCTTAGCAGCGAAATCGGCCATTGTGTTACCAGAGATTCCCACATGGCTGGGTAACCAACAAACGACAATGTCGCACTGGCTAGTAGCAATATCATTATATAATTCAAAGACAAATTTTAATCGCCTAAAGGCACGAAATAGAATCCGAAAATATTGTGTAATAGTTATATTTAGGTTGCTTATTAATATATTTGAGAGCTGTGAGTATGGCATTATCTTCTACCATTCAACAAGAGAAGTTCGGAAAGATCCAAGACACAATCTAAGACCATAAATGATGGAACCATGATCGAGTTTAGAACGGACGAGTGATCTGTACAAGTGGAGAAGAGTCTTCTGGTCTCCTCCCTACTTGGAGTTTGAAACAACCTTTAATAAATCAAGTGCTTTCAGACATTTAGCCCTCAGAGATTTAATATGAGGTAAGAAAGTAAGATGTTGATCGAATATCAATCACACAAATCTGGCCTCCTTTACAATTTTCATTGGAGTGCCGGCTAAATGCAATTCTGGATCTCTGTGAGGTTTGTATTTCCAACAGAAATGGGTGCAACTGGTTTTAGTTTTTGAAAATTTAAAACCATTTCGTTCTGACCAATCATTACTTTTATTTAGGCACATCTGTATTTGTCTTTCAATCGTGTGCATATTCCTACCTCGACATGACACATTAAAATCATCTACAAATAATGATCCATCAATGGATTCATTTAAAACTTTAGATAAGGTGTTTATTTTTATGCTGAATAACGTTACCGATAATATACAACCTTGTGGTACATATCAGATCGTACATATCAGACATGGTGGAGCCCACACGTAGCTGAAATTGCCTATCTGCTAAAAACTCAGATATAAATTGACACACACGGCCTCTTAAACCCTTTCCATGAAGATCTTTTAAAATTCCATACTTCCAGGTCGTATCATAAGCTTTTACTAAATCGAAAAATATGGATACGGCATGTTGTTTGTTGATGATAGCATCCTTTACAAATGTTTCCAATCTAACCAATCAATCTATAGTACTTCTATTTTTTTCTGAAACCACTCTGAATATTTGTTATAAGATTATTTGTTTCAAGGTACCATATCAGTAGGTTATTGACCATTCTCTCCATGGTCTTACATAAACAACTGGTAAGAGATATTGGCCTATAACCGGAAGGGTCTGTATGATCCCGGCCAGGTTTAGGTACAGGAATGACGACAGCATTCCGCAACGAAGAAGGTAAAGTCCCTGTAGTCCATATATGGCTAAAGATACATAATAGTACTTCTAGACAAGTGTCAGGTAAATGTTTCAATAACAGATAATGAATATTATCACACCCTGTTGCCGTATCATGTGCTTGCCCTAAAGCAGTGCGCAATTCATGTAAGGAGAAAAGTTCATTATAGTCCTCACCGTTATCAGAAGTGAATTAAGTCTCCTTTTCTTCTTCCTGATCTTTAAATTTCTGAAATTTCGGTGTGTAGTTTGATGAGGAAGAATGTTTAGCTAACGATTCTCCAACTTTCAATGCAATATCTGCTGTATCTGTTAATCTGGAACCTTTTCTTTTAATTGTCTGTATCATATTCCAAACTTTAGGCATTGGAGTTCTAGAACTGAGTTACGACACATACGTCTGCCAAGAATGGCGTTTCCATTGTTGAAGATGCTTTGGGCTTTAGCATTTAATATCTTGAATTTGTTTAAATTGTGGACTGTAGGGTGATTACGGAAATATTGTTCTGCCTTTCTCCTAGCTTTTCTAGCTAGTTTACAGTCGTCAGTATACCACGGTTTTCGTATATGTGGATTTGTAGAGGATTTAGGAATAGTTTCATTTGCAACTACCAGTAGTGCTGGCACCCGTGGCGAGCCACCTCCTCGTGGTGGGTGCTGGGTAACGCCAAGAGCTCGCCGACACCCCCGTAGTGGACCCGGGGGGATATTTGGTCCACCAACCCGTTTGCCGTGGGTTGCGTCCCGTGTCGGTGGAGGACGGGATCCTGGTGGTTGAGGGCACTGGGGCTTTTAACTGCGTTCCATTGCCCAACACACCACTTTGGCCCTTACTTCACCTAGACGGGTGGTCGAATGGGCCCGGTTCGACCAATCGGCTGGTCATGCCAAGCCCTGTGCATGGGGTATATATATCATTGCACAAATTTTATTTGGTTTTTTACTTTCGGTCTTGGCCTATTTGTTCATTGAGCTTTTCGAATTTTAAAATGCATTTTTGAAGTTCTTAATTTTTGCCTAGAGTCTTATGCCCAGAAGGCGGTGGCTCATGGGCCAGTCTGGTAGACTAATTATTTCTAATTCTTCTGCTGGAGTATATCATCCGGGTATCCTTGGTGCTGTAAGCTGGAGGCCCGCTTACTTTAGCATTATCCTTGTGATACTCCGTGGTGGGTGGGGAGCTCGGATGATGAACCGTATTACACTAACCATGGCTTATGAAACTCCAACCAAAAAAACAAAACGTCCACTTGAAATAGACCCTGTTGATACTGACCATAGACCGTCTACATCGATTGAGTATTGGCCACGTTTCATTGTGATTGAGACTCCTGATAAGACACCTTTGAAGTTGAACCCCTTTGCTGTATCCAAAGGTATTCAAGGCATTGCTGGGGATGTGAAGAACATCAGACGCTTACGTTCGGGTGCCCTGCTAGTCGAGTGCGGGAAAAAGCAGCAAGCAACAAATCTGATGAATATTAAATCTTTCGTGGGTATTCCCGTCTCGGTTTCTGCACACAAAACCTTGAATACAAGTAAAGGTATCGTGAGAGATAGAGATCGATTGTTTGATGACATGTCGGAACTTGATATAGGATCTGAAATGAAGGATCAAGGTGTACTATATGTCAAGCGCTTTTCAACTCGCAGAAACAACGAAACCGTCAAAACAAATACGTATCTGTTTACTTTCTCATGTCCAAATGCTCCAAAATCAGTGAAGGCAGGCTACTGCAACATACAAGTTGATACCTACATCCCCAACCCGCTCAGGTGTTTTAAATGCCAGAAATATGGACACGGTGTATCTACCTGCACATTGTCTGTTGTGTGTGCTCACTGTGGTGAGAAGACACACACAACAGAAGATTGTGACAGCGATTATAAAAAATGCAGCAATTGCTCAGGCGACCATTCGTCCTTTTCTAAACAGTGTCCTATTTGGAAAGAGCAAATGGAGATCAATAAAATAAAATTCACTCAAAATATCTCTTTTGCGGAGGCCAAAAAACTGGTAAAGACATCTGATCTTACAGAAAGTTATGCAACAGTAGCAAAAACATCATCGGTTTCTAGCTCTAAAACAACATCAACCACAGGCTGCCAAACTACCTTGACTTGGGTAAATTGCGATTCTCCACAGCATTTGTACCCTGCTATATCATCACAGACTGAGGAATCACTTCCTAGTACCTCAAGGTCTTCTGATCACAAATCATCATCTCAATCACACTCAAAGTCTCAATCGACATCTGATAGTCAGCAAACGGTGAAAAGTAAACCGAAGCCAAAGCCTGATGCTTCAAAACATCAAAGTGGTAGAACTCCTAAAGGGTCACAGAACAAAATTCAATTGTTCAATAAATACGGATCTCTTGAAGACATGGACGTTTCTGAAAACGTCCATTCTAGGGCACATAGCTTCTCGCCCTCTAAAAGAGTGCGGGGTAGATCCCCAATAAATGCCCCCAAAAGATAGTTTATTCCAATAATATTGTACAGTGGAACTGCAGAGGATTGAGGACTAATTTACACGAATTACAGCTATTAGTCCAAGATTTTACACCTTCAGCGTTATGTCTCCAAGAGACATATTTAAAACAAACAGATACATTTGACCTTCGTCATTTTAATGCATATCATTCTTTTTCACCTCCGGGTGATAGAGCCACTGGCGGGTCATCCGTTGTAGTCAGACAAAACGTTATTCAAAGCCCTGTATCACTTAATACTAATATGCAGGCTGTTGCTGTGAGAATTACTTTACATGTAGCGTTTACGCTATGCTCGCTGTATATTTCGCCGTCTTCGACGTTTGCCAAAACTGATCTGCAAGCTCTCTATGACCAACTCCCGAAGCCCTGTATTATAATGGGAGATTTAAATGGGCACAACCCACTCTGGGGTAGTGTAAATATAAACGCTAAAGGTAAGTTGTTGGAGGACTTTTGTTCTGACAACGATTTATGTATTTATAATGATGGCTCCAATACGTATTTACACCCTGGGACAGGGACCTATTCTGCTCTTGACCTGTCACTCACAAATTCAGAACTACTTAATGAATTTGAATGGTCAGTCCACGATGACCTCTGTGGAAGTGACCATTTTCCTACTATATTAAAAGCTGTAACTCCATCCGATGTTCCTCCATCATCAAGACGAAATTTTAAAAAGGCTAACTGGACTTTATATGAAACACTGTGTGCTGAAAAGCTTAAACCTGAACGTTTTATTGACGTTCCTGATGCTATTAAATGTTTTTCTGATGAATTGAACTCCATAGCTGATGAGCGTATACCAAAGTCCTCTGCAGTTCCACACATAAGAAAACCATGGTTCAACGATGAGTGCAAACAAGCTAGGAAGGCAAGGAAAAAAGCAGAACATTATTTCCGTCGCCATCCTATGGTGCATAATTTGAATAAATTTAAAATTTTAAATGCTAAAGCACGGCGTACTTTTAAACAGAACAAACGCCAATCTTGGCAAAATTATGCATCTACAATAAATTCTCGGACACCCATGTCCAAGGTATGGAACATGGTCCAGAAAATTAAAGGTAAAGGTAGTAAATCTACTGTCAATCATCTTAAACATGGAGATCAATTACTTACTGATAAATCAGATATTGCTAATAAACTGGGTGAAACCCTTGCTAAACACTCTTCCTCTTCTAATTATTTACCTAAATTCCAGCAGTATCAAAAACAAGAAGAAAAGAAAACTATCAATTTCAACTAAGATAATGGGGAAGATTATAATGAAACTTTTTCTATTCATGAGCTCCATACTGCTCTCGATCAAGCTCATGACACTGCTACAGGAGCTGATAACATACATTATCAACTCCTGAAGCACTTACCAGAATCCTGCCTAGAAACTCTCCTAAATATTTTTGATGATATTTGGACATCGGGTAACTTTCCTTCATCATGGCGTGACGCCATAGTAGTACCCGTACCTAAACCTGGACGTGATCATACCGATCCATCCAATTATCGTCCGATTTCGTTAACTAGCTGTGTTTGCAAGACCATGGAACGCATGATAAATAATCGACTTGTTTGGTACTTGGAAACAAATAACCTTATAACTGATATACAGTGTGCTTTCCGTAAAAACAGAAGTACTGTCGATCACTTAGTGCGACTGGAATCATTTGTTAAAAATGCACTGATTAATAATCAACATGCTGTGTCTATCTTTTTTGATCTTGAGAAGGCATATGACACAACCTGGAAATATGGTATTTTAAGAGATTTACATGACTTCGGCTTGCGAGGTCGTTTGCCTCAATTTATTGCCAACTTTTTAAATAACAGACAGTTTCAAATTCGAGTGGGTTCTACCCTGTCTGATCATTACAATCAGGATCAGGGTGTTCCACAAGGCAGTATTCTGTCTGTCACACTTTTTAGCATCAAGATAAATAGTTTATCAAAAGTTTTAAACGATTCAATTGATGGATCGTTATTTGTGGATGATTTTAATATTTCTTATCGTGGGAAAAATATGCATACCATTGAACGGCAACTGCAGCTTTGTTTAAACAGAATAAATAAATGGTGTCTTGAAAACAGCTTTAAATTTTCTAAATCGAAAACTAACTGCATACATTTTTGTCGTAAATATAAACCCCATAAAGATCCTGAACTGTCTCTAGATGGGACGCCCATTAAAGTTGTGAAGGAAGCCAAATTCTTGGGTCTAATCTTTGATTCACATTTAACTTTTTTACCACATATTAAATCACTTAAAACTAAATGCCTGAAAGCACTTGACTTGTTGAAAGTTGTTTCAAATTCAAAATGGGGAGGGGATCAAGCTACCCTTCTCCATCTCTATCGATCACTAGTTCGTTCTAAACTTGATTATGGCTCAGTCGTTTACGGGGGAGCCTGCAAAAGCAATCTTAAACTTCTTGATCCTGTCCATAATCAAGGTCTGAGACTTTGTCTTGGATCTTTTAGAACTTCACCTATTGACAGTCTCTATGTTGAGGCTGATGAACCTTCTCTTGAGCAGCGCCGTATAAAGTTAGCTTTACAATACATTACTAAATTATACTCTAATCATTCTAACCCTGCATATAACTGTGTTTCCAATCCCCTTTATGAGGATTTATACAACAAAAAGTCTTCTCTTGTCCCGCCTCTGGGACATAGAATTACACCTTTTCTTTCTGCTGCTGGGATTCAGCTGGAAAACATAGCTCCCTCCCGTCTTCTTTCTTCTCCTCCCTGGCAGTTGGTCAGGCCTCAAGTAGACCTAACATTGACCACATTTAAAAAATCAGAGACTAATGAATTACAATATAAGCAAAAATATAATCAGTTAAAACATAAATATAGCAATTATAAATCCTTATTTACAGATGGGTCCAAGGATGGTGGCGCTGTGGCTTGTGCCACTGTCATTGGATCCAGAACAATATCTTCTAGATTACCAGTTAGTAGTTCTATTTTTACGGCTGAAGCTAACGCCATATTAACAGCTCTCAAATATATTCAAAGACACCCTAAACGTAAACAATATATAATCTATTCAGACTCTCTTTCTTGTCTCCAGGCGATTAAAAATTTATCATGTAAACATCCACTTTTAATTGACATTATTGAATTGTATAATAATCTTGCTACTGGCCAATACGACATCGTCTTCTGTTGGTTACCAAGCCATGTAGGCATTTCAGGGAACACAATGGCCGATCTTGCTGCCAAGGCAGCACTCAACAAATCTGTGACACCGCTTCCTATTCCCTACAGTGATTACAAAGCCACCATTAGATCTTATATCCGTGATCTGATGCAGAAGAAGTGGGACACCCAAGTTGGTATAAATAAATTACATGAGATAAAACCTTACATTGGTTATACCCACTTGGGTTGTCAGTCCAGATTTGAAGAGGTCATACTACGACGATGTCGTATTGGCCACACTAGATATACTCATGCATACCTGTTGAAAGGTGAGGATCCTCGATTTTGCATCCCTTGTGATGAGAGAGTCACGGTCAAGCATATTCTGCTTGACTGTGTTGAATTCTCCATCACAAGGGATAAATATTTTACAGTTAAAACAGTGAAGGATCTTTTTACCAACGTTAATTCTCATTTTATTATATGTTTTTTAAAAGAAATTGATTTTTTGGGTGAATTTTGAATAGTATGTTTCTGTAAATAGATGTATTTTAATGATTGGTAGTTTGAATTAGTAACTTGAATTGTTGGTGGCTGTACCCTCAAAGGGGGTTGAAGTATTGTAAAATTATTGTCCTCCTGAGAGGGTACTTAAGTCCACAAACATTCACAGTAAATTTAAGTCTGCCAGGTTTTTAATCGTAGTATTCATGTTGTTTTAATTTTGGCTAACCTTTCGTACAATCGCCAGCAGCTGAGGGGATGATGTAAATCCAACTAGGGTCCATGCAGGTAGCAAAGGTACTGTAAGTCCCCATGGTCCCTAGTGTGGTGATCTACCTTCACTTGTTGGCGATCTATAGTCTGTTTTTATTATGTATTGTCTAAATAGTGCTATTAGTTTAACTTTCCATACTAGTTTTACTTAAAATTGTGATATGCTAGTTGTTTTACTGTCCTCCGTTGACAGATTTTTCCATATGCATATATTTAATTTAAATGTTCTCGTCACGATATGGCTGAGATATTGCCGATGTGACGTTAAACATTAACTCACTCACTCACTCACCAGTAGTGCTTCTGAAAAGATTTCAATAGGATCATTTTGTAATTTTACGTAGGTACAATGTCTCAAATGAAGACCAATTTGCCGTTGTAAAATTATATCTTGTCGAAGGTGGAACATCGACCGGATGAATGAATGAAAGTAAAGTTGAAAAGTGGTCACTTCCACAGAGGTCCTGATGAACTGACCATTCGAATTCCTTGGATAGTCTTGAATCTGTCAGTGACAAATCAAGTGAGGAGTATGTGCCTGTAGCAGGGTGTATATATGTATTTGAATCATCATTAGAAATACATAAATAAGGACATAGTGTTTGTGTTGTGTGTGACCACCCCAGAGTGGATTGTGGTCATTCAGATCACCCACGATGACACACGGTTTAGGTAATAGATCACATAGTGACTGACGAAGAACAAAAGAAGGAGGAATGTACAAAGAACACAGTGTTAACACCACATTTAATGTAATTCGAACGGCAACCTCCTGGAGATTACTGTTCATTTTGACAGGGCTGTGGATCACTCCCTCTCTCACCAAGGTAGAAGAACCTCCAGTGGCCGTTTCTCCAGGGGGAGAAAAACAATGATATGAATTGTACTGACGTAGTTTTATTGTGTCTGTGTGCTTTAAATGTTTCCTGCAGACAGAAAGCTGATGGTTTGTAGTCTTGGACCGGTAATTGTAAATCATTGAAATTTGTATTAAATCGTCTACAATTCCACTGAATTAAAGTTTGTGAACTATTCATCTCTTTGGTGTATTGACTGGAAATCTGACACACCCATTTCTTTTCAGTCTGTTTGTTGCGAGATGAAGAGTCAATTTTATGTTTTGCTAAAGCATTCCTTTCCTTCCTAGATTGGGAGTTAGGTGATGAATCATTATGTGATCCTGATCTCTGAGGCGGTGTCACAGTGGTGGGTTCTGAAGATTCAGATATCTGTTCAGCTGGGAATGGATCTGCTGTCTGCGTTAAAGACTCATATGAGGAGTATGGCTCAGGATTTACAGATTTCCATGTCAAATCTGTCTGACACTGAACTGTTGCTGAGGAAACTGTTGGGAGTTTTGAGAACAGAAGCACATGTTGCAGTCTGGTCTGCAGTGGATACCAGTTTCTTTGCTTCAGCGTAAGAAATATTTTCTGTAGATTTTATTTTATTCATTCCCATTTTTTCCCATACTGGGCAGGCTTTGCTCGATGACGAGTGTGCTCCACAACAGCTCTGGCACTTTTTAACATCACTGGTACAATCTTATGTAACATGGGAAGTTTGCTTACAGTGTGCGGACTTGATTTTGTTCTTACACGAATTAAACCCGTGACCAAACTTTTGACATTTAAAGCATCTCAATGGATTTGGTATGTACATTTCAACATGCAAGTTGCAGTACCCGCTTTAACTGATTTTGGTGCCATTGGAGATGAAAATAAGTAAGTGTTTGTTTTGAACGTTTCAGTACCTTGTTGCCTGGTAAATTATTTGACAAATGTAACCAGTTCATGCATTTCTGAAACTATATCCAACTCTTACATGTCATCAAAGAGTCGATCACGATCTCTTATGATGCCTTTGCTGGTGTTCAAGGATCTGTGAGGAGATACTGACACAGATATACCGACCACTTCCTCGATTGACATTAGGTTCGTGGCTTGCTGTCGCCTGACAAATTCAATGAGAATAGATCCAGTCCTCAGTTGATAGTTTTTACATCACCTGCGATTCCATAAATCCCCATTTGGAACCGCAAAAGGGTTTAATCTGATTGGTGTCTTGTCGGGTGTGTCCATCACCAAGAATCGGGACCAATACTCCACTGATTTTGTTCTAGGAATCATATCATCATTCTCTGAATCAACTTCCAGTGTACGTTTTCATTTTTTGATGGGGGTTGGAAAGGCCATGGTTGTATGATTAAGTTTCATCGTCCCTACTCCCCACCCGCCAGCGGGTGCCAATAAAGGCAATATCCTATTGCCTATGGATGTCCATCAGACATACATTAGTAGTAAGGCCTACCCGTTTGGGCCATGAGCCGTCGCCTTTCTTTAAAAATTCATATATTATATTATACACAAAATAAAACATTTCAACATTGCATCCACATAGAACCAAGCCAAAATATGAAATTTAGTGCTCAGGGCTCGGCATGACCAGCCGATTGGTTGAACCGGGCCCATTCAACCACCTGTCTAGGCCAAAATATCACCCCCGGGTCCACAACGGGGTTGTTGACGAGCTCTTGGTGTTACCCAGCACCCAGCACGAGGAGGTAACCGTTCACAGGTACCGAAACATTCCTATATTGTATTATTAGAAGTGAGTGAGTGAGTGAGTTAATATTTATCGTCACATCGGCAATATCTCAGCCATATCGTGACGAGAACATTTAATACTGAAATGAAATATATATATCTATTATAAAACCTGTCAACGAGAGACAGTACAACAACTAGAATATCACAGATGAGAATATAAAACTAGTAACTATACCTAAAACAACTGATCTATAGAGGACAATACAAGATAAAAATGGGCTATAGATTGCTAACAACTGAAAGTAGATCACCATACTAGGGACCATGGGGACTTACAGTACATTGGCTACCTGCATGGACCCTAGCTGGATTTACATCATCCCCTCAGCCGTCAGCAATTTGGGAAACCTAGCCATGCAAATAAAAAGACACTTATGCTACGATTAAAAACATGAAAGTTTGAATTTACTTTGAATGTTTGTGGACTTACGTACCCTCTCAGGGGGACAATAGTTTTACAGTACTTCAACCCCCTTTGAGGATACAGCCACTAACAAGCACAGTTCTCAATTTAAACTTCCAATAATAAAATATTTATCTATTTACAATTCAGACAATAAATCTAATTCTTTTAAAAATGCAATGATTAAATGAGAGCTTGTGTTATTAAAAAGATCCTTCAGAGTTCGTGAATTAAAATACTGATCCCTTGTGATGGAATACTCGACACAGTCAAGCAGGATATGCTTGACTGTGATTCTTCCATCACAAGGGATACAAAACGGAGGATCCTCACCTTTAAGCAAATATTTATGTGTATATCTTGTGTGGCCAATACGACATCGTCGCATGATGACCTCCTCAAATCTGGACTGACAACCCAAGAAGGTGTAACCAATATACGGTTTTATTTCATGTAGTTTATTGATACCTACTTGAGTGTCCCACTTCTTCTGCATCAGATCACGGATATACGTTCTAATGCAAGCTTTGTAATCTGAATATGGAAGAAAAAGTGGTGTCACAGATTTGTTGAGAGCCGCCTTGGCAGCAAGATCGGCCATCACATTTCCAGAAATACCTACGTGACTGGGTAACCAACAAAAGACGATGTCGTATTGGCCAGTAGCAAGAGTATTATAGAATTCAATAATTTCAATTAAAAGCGGATGTTTACAAGAAATATTTTTAATAGCCTGCAGACACGAAAGAGAGTCGGAATATATCATATACTGCTTACGTTTAGGGTGTCTTTGAATATATTTAAGAGCTGTTAATATGGCGTTAGCTTCTGCTGTAAAAATAGAACTATTATCTGGTAATCTAGAAGATATTGTTCTCGATCCAATGACAGTGGCACAAGCAACTGCACCACCGTCCTTGGAACCATCTGTAAATAAGGATTTGTAATTGTTATATTTATGTTTCAATTGATTATATTCTTGTTTATACTGTAATTCATTAGTTTCTGTTTTTTTAAATGTAGTTAATGTTAGGTCAACCTGTGGCCTAACCAACTGCCAAGGGGGAGATAAAAGAAGACGGAAAGGAGCTATATTGTTCAGCTCAATACCAGCAGCAGCAATAAACGGCTTTATTCTGAGCCCAAGAGGTGGAACAAAAGAAGACTTTTTGCTATACAAATCCTCATAAAGGGGATTGAAGACACGGTTATATGCAGGGTTAGATTCGTTAGAGTATAGTTTTATAATATATTGTAAAGATAATTTGATACGGCGTTGTGCAAGAGATGGTTCATCGGCCTCAACGTAAAGACTGTCAACAGGTGAAGTTCTGAAGGACCCAAGACAAAGTCTTAGACCTTGGTGATGGACAGGATCAAGAAGTTTAAGATTGCTTTTACAGGCGCCACCATAGACGATGGAGCCATAATCAAGTTTAGAACGAACGAGTGATCGATATAAATGGTGGCTTGATCCCCTCCCCATTTTGAATTTGAAACCACTTTCAACAAGTCAAGAGCTTTCAGGCATTTAGTTTTAAGTGATTCAATATGTGGTAAAAACGTTAAGTGTGAATCAAAGATTAGACCCAAGAATTTGGCTTCCTTCACAACTTTAATGGGCGTCCCATCTAGAGACGGTTCAGGGTCTTTATGTGGTTTGTATTTACGACAAAAATGTATGTAGTTAGTTTTCGATTTAGAAAATTTAAAGCCGTTTTCAAGACACCATTTATTAATCCTGTTTAAACACAACTGCAATTGCCGTTCAATGGTATGCATATTTTTACCACGACAAGAAATATTAAAATCATCCACAAATAACGATCCATCAATTGAATCGTTTAAAACTTTAGATAAACTGTTGATCTTGATGCTAAAAAGAGTGACTGACAAAATACTGCCTTGTGGAACACCCTGATCCTGATTGTAATGATCAGACAGGGTAGAGCCCACGAGGACCTGGAAATGTCTGTTATTTAAAAACTTGGCAATAAATTCAGGCAAACGACCTCGCAACCCGAAGTCATGTAAATCTCGTAAAATGCCATATTTCCAAGTAGTGTCATATGCTTTTTCAAGATCAAAAAAGATAGACACAGCGTGTTGTTTGTTAATCAGTGCGTTTTTTACAAATGATTCTAAACGCACTAAGTGATCGACAGTACTTCTGTTTTTCCGGAAACCACATTGTATATCTGTGATAAGGTTATTAGTTTCCAAGTACCAAACAAGTCGATTATTTATCATGCGTTCCATGGTCTTGCAAACACAGCTTGTTAATGAAATCGGACGATAATTGGACGGATCCGTATGATCACGTCCAGGTTTAGGTATTGGTACTACTATGGCGCCACGCCATGAGGGAGGAAAGTTACCCGATGTCCAAATATCATCAAAAATATTTAGGAGAGTTTCTAGGCAGGATTCTGGTAAGTGCTTTAGGAGTTGATAATGTATGTTATCAGCTCCAGTAGCAGTGTCATGAGCCTGATCAAGAGCAGTATGGAGTTCATGAATAGAAAACGTTTCATTATAATCTACCCCATTATCAGAATTGAAATTAATAGTTTTCTTTTCTTGTTGTTTTTGATACTGCTGGAATTTAGGTAAATAATTAGAAGAGGAAGAGTGTTTAGCAAGGATTTCGCCCAGTTTATTTGCGATATCTGATTTATCAGTAACTAATTGATCTTCATGTTTAAGATGATGGACAGTAGATTTAGTACCTTTACCTTTGATTTTCTGGACCATGTTCCATACCTTGGACATGGGTGTCCGAGAATTTATTTTAGATACATAATTTTGCCAAGATTGGCGTTTGTTCTGTTTAAAAGTACGCCGTGCTTTAGCATTTAAAATTTTAAATTTATTTAAATTATGCACGATAGGATGGCGACGGAAATAATGTTCTGCTTTTTTCCTTGCCTTCCTAGCTTGTTTGCACTCATCGTTGAACCATGGTTTTCTTATGTGTGGAACTACAGAGGACTTTGGTATACACTCATCAGCTATGGAATTCAGTTCATCCGAAAAGCATTTAATAGCATCGGGAACGTCAATAAAACGTTCAGGTTTAAGTTTTTCAGCACACAGTGTTTCATATAAAGCCCAGTTAGCCTTTTTAAAATTTCGTCTTGATGATGGAGGAACATCAGATGGAGTTACAGCTTTTAACATAGTAGGAAAATGGTCACTTCCACAGAGGTCATCGTGGACTGACCATTCGAATTCATTTAGTAGTTCGGAAGTTGTCAGTGACAAGTCAAGAGCAGAATAGGTCCCTGTACCAGGGTGTAAATATGTGTTGGAACCATCATTATAAATACATAAGTCATTGTCAGAACAAAAGTCCTCCAACAATTTACCTTTAGTGTTTGTAGTTACACTACCCCAGAGTGGGTTGTGCCCAGTTAAATCTCCCATTATAATACAGGGCTTCGGGAGTTGATCATATAGAGCTTGAAGATCGGTTTTAGCAAACGTCGAAGACGGAGAAATATAAAGAGAGCATAGCGTAAACGCTACATGTAACGTAATTCTCACTGCAACAGCCTGCATATTAGTATTAAGTGAAACAGGGCTTTGAATAACGTTTTGTTTCACTAGATCCGCCAGTGGCCCTATCACCCGGAGGTGCAAAACAATGATATGTATTAAACTGACGAAAATTAAATGTATCTGTTTGTTATAAATATGTCTCTTGGAGACATATCGCTGAAGGTATAAAATCTTGGACTAATAGCTGTAATTCATGTAAATTAGTCCTTAATCCTCTGCAGTTCCACTGTACAATATTATTGGAATAAACTATCTTTTAGGGGGATTTATTGGGGATCTACCCCGCACTCTTTTGGAGGGCGACAAGCTATGTGCCCTAGAATGGACGTTTTCAGAAACGTCCATGTCTTCAAGAGACCCGTATTTATTGAACAATTGAATTTTGTTCTGTGACCCTTTTGGAGCTCTGCCACTTTGTTGTTTTGAAGCATCAGGCTTTGGCTTCGGTTTATTTTTCGCAGTTTGTTGACTATCAGCTGTGGATTGAGACTTTGAGTTTGACTGAGATGATGATTTGTGATCAGAAGAAGACTTTGAGGTACTAGGAAGTGATTCCTCAGTCTGTGATGATATAGAAGGGTACAAAAGCTGTGGAGAATCGCAATTTACCCAAGTCAAGGTAGTTTGGCAGCCTGCGGTTGATGTAGTGTTAGATTTAGATCCCGATGATGTTTTTGCTACTGTAGCATAAGTTTGTGGAAGATCAGATGTCTTTACCAGTTTTTTGGCCTCGGAAAAAGAGATATTTTGAGTAAATTTGATTTTATTGATTTCCATTTGCTCTTTCCAAATAGGACATTGCGTAGAAAATGAAGAATGGTCGCCTGAGCAATTGGTGCATTTTTTATAATCACTGTCACAATCTTCTGTTGTGTGTGTCTTCTCACCACAGCGAGCACACACAACAGACAATGTGCAAGTATTCACGCCATGTCCATATTTCTGGCATTTAAAACACCTGAGCGGGTTGGGGATGTAGGTATCAACTTGTATGTTACAACAGCCTGCCTTCACTGATTTAGGAGCATTTGGACATGAAAAAGTAAACAGATAGGTATTAGTTTGGAATGTTTCATTGTTTTTTCGGGTTGAAAAGCGCTTCACATAAAGCACACCTTGATCTTTCATTTCTGATCCTATGTCAATGCCCACGAAAGATTTCATGTTCATCAGGTTCGTTGCTTGTTGCTTTTTCCCGCATTCGACTAGCAGGGCACCCGAACGCAAGCGTCTAATGTTTTTCACCTCTCCTGCAACACCTTGAATACCCTTGGATACAGGAAAGGGGTTCAACTTTAACGGTGTCTTCTCAGGAGTCTCAATAACAACGAAACGCGGCCAATATTCAATCGATGCAGACGGTCTATGGTCAGTATCAACAGGGTGAATATCAAGTGGACGTTTTGTTTTTTTGGTTGGGGTTTCATGCGCCATAGTTAGTGTAATATGGTTCATCATCCGAGCTCCCCACCCACCACGGAGTATCACAAGGACAATGCTAAAGCAAGCGGGCCTCCAGCTTGCAGCACCAAGGATACCCGGATGATATACTCCAGTAGAAGAATTACAAAGAATTAATCCACCAGATTGGCCCATGAGCCACCGCCTTCTGGGCATAAGACTCTAGGCAAAATTCAGAACTTCAAATACATTCCAAAACCAGAAAAGTCGATGAATAATTCAGCCAAGACCGAAATTAAAAGTCCAAATAAAATTTGTGCAATGACATATATATATAATTCATGCACAGGGCTTGGCATGACCAGCCGATTGGTTGAATCGGGCCAATTCAACCACCCGTCTAGGTGAAGTAAGGGCCGAAGTGGTGTGTTAGGCAAATGGAAAGTAGTTAAAAGCCCAAATGCCCTCAACCACCAGGTTCCCGTCCTCCACCGACACGGGACGCAACCCACGGCCAACAGGTTGCCCAATTTAGTCGCCTCTTACGACAAGCAATGGGGTGCTGTGGACACATTCTATCCCGGGTCCACACGGGGGAGAAGAGCACTTAGCATTACCCAGCACCCACCACGAGGAGGTGGCTCTTCATGGGTGCCGTATTATTAGAAAGAGAGCAGGTTATACAAGGTCACAAGTCAATTTGACAATACCGATTTCAAATACAATACAAATGACACAACAACTAGTGCAATGGGTCACGAAATATATAGCTAACTCACCAAAGTCTTAGTGCAAGAGATAAACAGTCATTCAGAATGTAACACAGCGTGCGGTCTAGCGGCGTTGACGGAGACTGATGATGTATATACTTTAGTAACTGAATGTATCTCGTCCTCACAACACGGCATCCAGCCTTTATATATATTCAGTCATTTCCCCAAAGGTCGAGCAAATACGACCATCGCCACTAACGAGGAAAGCTCTCGAAATCATGTTGTTATGTTCCGCAAAGGGAGGTAACTCAAAAGCACTGCCTTAGAGGCATGCCGCTTAAAAATTTCTCTGTAGGAAATGTGACCTATAATAACTAACACTAATGCCAGTGTAGTCCCAATACCAAAGGCTGGAAGGGATCATACAGATCTGCCTTATTACAGACCAATATCTCTCACTATTTGTGTCTGTAAAACCATAGAACGTATGGTGAATAGTAGATTAGTTTGGTATCTTGAAACCAATAACCCTATCACAGATATTCAATGTGGTTTCAGGAAAACCTGTTGTACCATTGATCATCTGGTACGACCAGAATCCTTTGTAAAAAATGTTCTAGTAAATAAACATCTTGCATTATCGTTTTTCATTGATCTCGAGATAGCATACGATACCACCTGGAAACATAGCATATTACAGGATTGACATGACTTTTATGGGGTCGTTTACCTCTTATTGTATCACAGTTTTTAAAGGACACGCTATTTCAAAACTGTCATAAATCAAAAGTCGACCTTATGGATGTTCGTTAAGCACATATCACTACCAATGAAAAATACAACCATTCTTAGGCTAAATACATTTATTAGATTGTTACCTAACTGCATAAGAAGTTGCCTTAAACAATGGCATTCTCCAACAAGAGAATGATTGTAACCTAAGTATACATATAATGGCATAAAGAAACGTGATCAAATCACTGTGTCAAAGCTTTTAGAGATCAAAATAGACATACAGTCATAGTCACAAAGCAAGCTAAACACCAGTGGAATGAATACTCAAGTTCATTGGATGTCCATAAACACAGTCCACAGTTCACAATGTTAGTGGTTGTAATCTTGCATGTAATGCATAACTGTTCCATAACATTCCAGAATCGTGTAATACTGCCGGATGATCAGGAAACCAGAAGTGGGAGCAATTTCCCCTAAGTCTGAAATAATAAATACCTAGTCACGTGATGACAACCATAACATGCCGTGTCAACACATTTAACACAACTAAATTCTCAATATAAGACCAAAATTGATACCCAAAGTTTCTGCAAGAAACAATGTAAAAGGAACATATTTTCTAATCTTCAACATAAAGTGACAAATCTACGTATTTAACTTTGTTGAAACCATAAATGTACTCTCAAAGGACTTTTCCGTAGCTCCACCTCGACAGTTCAACCGTGTTGAATGCAACTTAACAAGATTTTATATACCAAATTTTAGAACCGAATGCATGCTTTGTATAACTCGGTGTTCCCAAACTAAGGAAGTGTGTTTGGGAGATTTGTTCCCAGCTTAAGGCTCACACCCACACCCACCCCAGATAATCTTGGGAAAAGAGCAAGAAACGTGACAAAAACTAACTGTATTCACTTTTGTGGAAAATATAGACCGGAAAAGGACCCTGAACTATCTGTAAGTGGCACTCCCATCAAAGTTGTAAAGGAGGCAAAGTTCTTCGGTTTAATTTTCGATTCTCATTTAACCTTCTAACCGCACATGAAATCTCTTAAAACTAAATGCCTAAAGGCACTAGATTTATTGAAAGTTGATTCCAACTGAAAGTGGGGAGGGGATGAAACTACCGTCTTACACCTTTATCGATCACTGGTTCGTTCGAAACTCGATTATGGCTCCATCTTATATGGTGGAGCCTGCAAAAGCAACCTTAAACTTCTTGATTCTGTCCACCACCAAAGTTTAAGACTTTGTCTTGGGTCTTTCCGAACTTCACCTATTGACAGTTTTTACGTTGAGGCCGATGAACCATCTCTTGCACAACGCCGTATCAAATTATCTTTACAATATATCACAAAACTATACTCTAACGAATCTAACCCTGCATATAACTGTGTCTTCAATCCTCTTTATGAGGATTTGTATAGCAAAAAGTCTTCTTTTGTTCCGCCTCTTGGGCACAAAATTAAACCATTTATTTCTTCTGCCGGCATTGAGCTGGAAAGTATATCGCCTTCCAGTCTTTTTTCTTCTCCTCCTTGGCAGTTGGTTAGACCACAAGTTGACCTAACATTAACTACATTTGAAAAATCAGAAACGAATGAGTTACAGTATAAACAAGAATATAATCAATTGTAACATACATATAACGATTACAAAATCCTTATTAACAGATGGGTCCAAGGACGGTGGCGCAGTGGCTCTTCTAGATTACCAGACAATAGTTCTATTTTTACAGCAGAAGCTAACGCCATATTAACAGCTCTTAAATATATTCAAAGACACCCGAAACGTAAACAGTACATAATATATTCCGACTCTCTTTCTTGCCTTCAGACTATTAAAAATATTTCTTGTAAACATCCACTTTTAATTGAAATTATTGAACTGTATAATACTCTTGCTACTGGCCAATACGACATCGTCTTTTGTTGGTTACCCAGTCACGAAGGTATTTCTTCTGGGAATGTGATGGCCGATCTTGCAGCAAAAGCAGCACTCAACAAATCTGTGACAGCACTTCTTATTCCATACTCTGATTACAAAGCTTGCATTAGAGCCTACATCCGTGATCTGATGCAGAAGAAGTGGGACACCCAAGTAGGTATAAATAAATTACATGAAATAAAACCGTATACTGGTTACACCTACGTGGGCTGTCAGTCCAGATTTGAAGAGGTTATTTTAAGACGATGTCGTATTTTCCATACAAGATATACTCATTCATACCTATTGAAAGGTGAGGATCCTCCATTTTGTATCCCTTCTGATGAGAGAGTCACGGTCAAGCATATCCTGCTTGACTGTGTTGAATTCTCAATGTCAAAACTGTCAAGGATCTTTTTAACACTGTTAGTTATCATTTAATCGTTGGTCTTCTAAAGGAAATTGATTTCTTGATTGAATTATGAATAGTATGTGCTGTAATTAGATGTATTTTAATTATTGACAGTTTAGATTTGTAACTAGAATTGTTAATGGCTGTGCCCTCAAAGGGAGTTGAAGTATTGTAAAATTATTGTCCTCCTGAGAGGGTACGTAAGTCCAAAACATTCGATGTAAATTTAAATCTACCAGGTTTTTAATCGTAGTATTCTTGTTGTTTTAATTTTGGCTAGCATTTTGTACACTCGCCAGCAGCTGAAGGGATGATGTAAATCCAGCTAGGGTCCATGCAGGTAGCAAAGGTACTGTAAGTCCCCATGGTCCCTAGTGTGGTGATCTACTTTCTGTTGTTGGCGACCTATAGTCTGTTCTTATATTGTATTGTCTAAACAGTGATATTGGTTTTAACTTTTCATGCTGGTTTTAATTAAACGTGTGATATTCTAGTTGTTTTACTATCCTTCGTTGACAGATTTTAGAATGTGCATATATTTCATTTAAGTGTTTATTTACGTGTCCTCGTCACGATATGGCTGAAATATTGTCGATGTGACGTTAAATATTAACTCACTCACTCACTTAAACTTTTTGTTTTTGTCCATCATCAAGGCCTAACATTTTGTCTTGGGTCTTTCCGAAATTCACCTATTGACAGTCTTTACGTTGAGGCTGATGAACCATCTCTTACACTACGTCGTACAAAATTGTCTTTATAATACATTACTAAATTACATTCTAATGAATCTAACCCTGCATATAACCGTGTCTTCAATCCTCTTTATCAGGATTTGTATAGCAAAAAGTCTTCTCTTGTTCCGCCTCTTGGGCACAAAATTAAACCATTTATTTCTTCTGCCGGCATTGAGCTGGAAAGTATATCGCCTTCCAGTCTTTTTTCTTCTCCTCCTTGGCAGTTGGTGTGGCCACAAGTTGACCTAACATTAACATCATTTAAAAAAATCAGAAACAAATGACTTACAATATAAACAAGAATATCATCAATTAAAACACAAATATAACAATTACAAATCCTTATTCACAGACGGGTCCAAGGATGGTGGCGCAGTAGCTTGTGCCATTGGATCCAATACAATGTGTTCTAGGCTATCTGATAGCAGCTCTATTTTCACAGCTGAAGCTAACGCCATATTAACGGCTCTTAAATATATTCAAAGACACCCTAAACATAAACAATACATAGTCTATTCCGACTCTCTTTCTTGTCTTCAGGCAATTAAATAGAAACTTTTAATAGAAACTATTGAACTGTATAATGACCTTGCTACTGGCCAATACGACATCGTCTTTTGTTTCTTTCTAGTAACACATAGCCGATCTTGCTGCAAAGCACTCAACAAATCTGTGACACCACTTCTTATTCCATATTCTGATTAAAAGCTAGCATTACAACTTACATCCGTGATGCAGAAGAAGTGGGACACCCAGGTAGGTATAAATAAATTACATGAAATAAAACCTTAAATTGGTTACACCTACTTGGGTTGTCAGTCCAGAGGTTATTCTATTGGCCACACAAGATATGCACATACATATTTGCTTAAAGGTGAGGATCCTCCGTTTTGTATCCCTTGTGATGAAAGAATCGCAGTCGAGCATATCCTGCTTGACCGTGTTGAGTATTCCATCACAAGGGATCAGTATTTCAATTCACGAACTATGAAGGATCTTTTTAGCAATATTAGTCCTTGTTTAATTAATTTTTGAAGGAATTAGATTTGTTAATTGAATTGTAAATAGATAAATATCTTATAATTGGAAGATTAAATTAGTAACTCAAATCGTTAGTGGCTGTACTGTAAAATAATTGTCCTTCTGAGAGGGTACGTAAGTCCCAAAACATTTGATGTAAATTTGTGTTCTGTTACTATATGGCTAGATGTGTCTAAATTGCTTACAGATGAAGGGATGACGTAAATCCAAATAGGGCCCATGCAGGACGCAAATGTACTGTAAGTCCCCATGGTCCTTAGTATGGTGATCTACCTTTAGTTGTTGGCAACCCATAGCTCATTTTTATACTGTACTGTCCTCTATAGCTACATTGTTTTAGGTCTAATCACTAAATGTACATTCTATTCTGTGATAATCTAGTTAGTTTTACTGTCCTTCGTTGACAGGTTTTTACAATGTATGTGCTATTGATTCATTTCTATTTGTATCGTTCTCGTCTCGGTATGGCTGCAATATTGCCGATGTGACGTTAAATAGTAACTCACTCACTATATATATATATCCGGTAGTCCGACTGTGTAGGGACGACCGCGAGCAGGATTGTGCCGCTGGGGTAAAGCTGGAAGTCCGCTCACCTTATTAATGTATACTTGTTTGTCATGTCTTGTGTAAGCAACTTAAGTTTAAACATACCTATGCCTTCATCATTTCGTCAACGTAATGTTCGTCTTAATCTTGAGCTAATAACCAGTCGTTTTTGTTGAGATCTTGAAACTGGAGTCACGTGAATGGCTGTAGCGGATGAAAATATATACGGGATGAAAGAGGCACATTTATGTTCCTTTTGCGTGATGCATCTCAGCGACTCGTCTTCATACAGATTTGACATGCCTTTACAATAAGTTGGCTCAGAAGTAATCTCGTACTGTAAGGGAAAGGGTGGATATTGGATGATTTGGGTATACTATATTCTCACTCGACACTTCAAAACATATGTTTGTCTCTGAAAGGAGATAGACAGATCTTTATCCTTATGCACAAGTCATTTATTTCAGAAGACATAACCATACTTTTTTAACGATTACATCTTTGCAGTCTTATTACTATAAGAGGCAGGTGTTTCAAGACTTCTTTTAACTAGGTAGTAAGCGCATAATAGTGCTTTATAATTATGAACTCAGCAGCCCTTGCTGAAACTGTATCGGTTCCCAGTTGAACAGAGCGTTAACGTGCAGTACCCTTGCAAGTTTAATTCAGGGTCAACATATCAGAGAAACGTAGATGGCCACTTACGATGTCTCTGGCAGCTGTATAATATACAACAGGGATCTCTCTCTATATTTTCTGGGTTTGATGATGGTCACAGTGACCGTTTTGTATATAGTTATTGCAATATCATACCAACTGGGATGATAAAAGAAAAATATCGTCAACTGTTAGATACTGTGGGAATACAATACCTTTTTATCAAAAGAATGACGTGAAAATAAAATGAAATTGGAAACTCCAATGACGTCTGCTTAAGTAAGAAAAACTGAACAAAATATTTTTTTGTGCTTTTTCAAGTATGGTCGATGTGTTTCGATTAAGCAGGAAGAAAATGTACTTCTTTTTTAAAGACATGACATCAAAGTAACACTTACGTTACAGAGCCCTTTGAAATTAAATTTGTAACAATAGTTGCATTAGGTTTTAGCACATTTGGAAATCTACCTCTACAAAAAATAGAACTTTTATCTAACTGGGGAAAAAATAATTGTGCTTCTGGGAGTTGAGAAATATTCTCAGCGCCCAAAACACATTTTAGCAAGTTGGGTTTGTCTGAAAAAAAACCTTCTCACTGTTTGGATTAAAACTAAATGTCTGGTCTTGCTGATGTATCTGAAGATAAATCTCATCTCAACTGAAAATCCCGACCCCAATATCTGTTATCGACAGTGTAGTCCCTCAGTCCTGTGGTGTTTGATAATGACAATACCGCAGCATTGATTGCTAGGAAGGACCTCGGTCCCAAGGCGTATTAAACACTTCAAACACGTGATTAGGTGTCTTTCGAGCGAAAGCATCATAGCACTGCACAAGGCTATAATGTGCGGCAATCGAAATGATTAGGCTGTTTTTGTACAAACGCTTAGAGAGTGTTTCTTACTAGAAAAGCGACTGATACTGCTAAAGATCTGGATTGAAGACTTAGCGCATAATTATTTTACTCATTTACAAGCAAATTCGCATTCATCTGTCAGCGTTTTTGCTTTCACTGTCGTCAATATTGCAGATGCTCCGTTGGGATTTCTGATTACATATGATGGCCTCCTTAATGTAAGAGCTCAATTTATTGATCTGGGTTCAGACCCAGCCTGAACAGGACATTGGCCCTGACACCAGTTACTTGATTGTCAAGAAATGACGTCAGTATCTAAATATCTGAATGTTGAACAGACAATCTAAAGACTGAAATCACGAGGATCGACCTACGAAAGTAGAATACGTCAACGTTCTTCAATTACTGAGTGAGTTAAACTTATGGTTTCATAATAATGGATGATAAATTGTAAAAACCTGTCAACGAAGGAAGCATAAAACCATCTAGATTATTAGAGATTGTACTTTAGGAAAATACAAGGAAAAACAGCCTCTATGTACTGAAGCTAGATCACCATGCCAGGGACCACGGGGACTTACAGGACATGTCCTTCCTGTATAGAACCTAGCTGGATTTACATCATCCCTTCATGAATGTAGTAAATCTAAGCATACATTAAAAAGACATGTGTTCTACGATTAAAAGAGTGGAAAGTTTCAATCCGCTTTGAATATTTGTTGATTTACATACCCCCTCGGGAGGACAATAATTCGTGCAACAATTAACCCAGCACGCCCGACCATACGAACCGTTTACTTGCCGCTTAGAACAAGCATTGTGTTCTGAAAACAAATGTTGTGCCATATATTTGTATATAATATTAAAGATCAAAAAGCAATAGAGGAAAGACTCGTTAAAACATTCCAGTGACTGTATACATATATGGTGTAATTTATTGAATGCACAGCATCATTTAATAACTGTATTTCGATGAATCTGATGACAGTAAGTTGATATGCTCAAAGTTCAGGCATTCTATTCCTGTTCACATTGCCCCTGACATCTTACGTGCGTCATGGAAGCGGCTTCTACAAGAATGTAAACCTGTTTATCCAAAAATACTTTCTTTGGAGGAGTGACCAGCGCAAATTCCCGGACGTAGTGCCCACACAAGGATCATGTCTGGCCGTTATTACGTTTGATCAACACATAATTTAGACGTATTGTTTGATGAGGGATTACGGAATAAATGGTCAAGGCTGAAGCATGGCACCGCTATCAATAAGCCATTCGAATAAGGATTTATCCAGGAGGTAGACTGTAAACAGCAACGCGTTGTAAAGTAGGTGTGCTTGAATTTTGTGCTCACACAGTGTTTACATGTTTTATCTAGTAAATATAAGGATTCTATTGAAGTTATACCAAATTGAAGTTCAACCCAATTACACTAGAGAACGGGCGAAACTTTCCTTTGAGAAATCCACTAAAGTTAAAGGGACTTGCTCCTTAAAAGACTATGGCATCTTAGTGCACGTGTAAAATTGTTACCGCCCAGGTGTCCTGTGCATGAAGTGCATGTATAAATACATCAGGTGAATCAGATTATTTCAGCTTTAAAATTTGTTTGTTACATTATGCCTTAGTGTCGTTTTGTCAGAGATACTATCCAGCAAGGCTGAACTTGTTTGAAGTGATCCATTTCCTGTTTGAAGTAACATGCATCTATTTGGATGGCACTGCACAATAAACGTTGATTAGTCAGCTTAGTTACAAACCCGTGAAGGTACGGGGTAGAATAGGCCTTCAGAAACCCATGCTTACCATAAAAGGTGTCTATGTTTGTCTTAAGAGGTGAGTAACGGGATCAGATGGTCAGGCTCGCTAACTTGGTGGACATATCTCATCGGTTCCCATGAGAGATAGATAATAATGCTGTTGATCACTGGATTGTCCAGTCCAGACGCGATTATTAACAGACCGCCGCCATATAGCTTGAAGATTGCTGAGTGCGGCGTAAAACTAAATTCACTCAGTCACTCAGTCACTCAGTCACTCAGTCACTCACCCACTCACTTGGTTATAATAATCCCTTGCAACTTTCAGATAAGATATCTTGATCTTATTGTCAGTACCTGGATGAGTCCGCCTCATCTGTTTCATATTTAGATCGGTGAGAGTGACAAACACTCTATATATGCTAAGAGGGATGACTTAGTTAGTTAGAGTTAGTTAGTGTGTGAGTGAGTGAGTTCAAATTTACAGCCACATCGGCAATATTTCAGACATATCGTGACCAAAGCAAGATTCAAACTGACTACAGATACATGTAATTTCCTACATGTAAAGTTGATAGAGGATTATAATATCAACTGGAATACCGCAGTATCAGTGATTAAAACTAGTATCTCTCTCTAAAACTGGATTTCGAATTAGGACTAGACTGTATGAAACTGGGTTATAGATCGCCAACAAATGAAAGGAACCATAACAGGGACCATGGGGAATTACAGTACCTTGCTACCTGCATGCATCCTAGTTGGCATTACAACGTCCTTTCAGCGATTGTAAACAAATCAAGCCTTTGGTAACATAAGATATATCATATGATTAAATAATGTGGTACCTTTGAATTTTCGATGAGTGTTTCGGGACTTACGTATCCTCACAGATGACAATAAGTTTACTTTACTTTAACCCCCTTCAAGGATACAGTCACTAACAATCTCAGGTGATAATCTAAAGTATCACTCATTAAAGTACGTGTATTTGCATGACATATTAATCAACGAATGTGCGGGTCGGTATTCAGATAGCTTATACCGATACATATTGCAATGGTGTTGACTCCTTATAAAGTGACATAACAACCAATCTCATTCCATCACTCATTGCTGGATGTTCCCAGGTGACTGATTACCGAAATAGTCATCAGACCATCTGGTGTATGTTCATCCTGTATGTAGTTGCAATGGTCTCAGTTCGAACAAAAGGAGTCAGTCGAGTCTCTCTGGTTGAAGTATTTGTCGGTATGTGTCGTGTGTCTAACTTGGTATAATATCTTATAACTCATCACTGCATGTGCGAATTGCTTGGTAGCCCTAAGATAGTTCGCAGTGGCGTCTGAATCCAATCCTTGTTTACTCGGTTGAACCAATCTAGGTGCGGGACTATATCCACTGAGTGGCTGGCGAGACAATGATACACTTGTTGAAAAGGAGGAAATCTTCTGAGGAGAATTACCTGTTACCAAATGTACACATACATGCAGGCCCTCGTCATTATGATGTGCATTCGGCAGCCCATACTGAGTTGCCTTAACAGATTGGATCGGCACTGGATAAATAGATGAGACCCAAGTCAGGTCGTAGACATAATACCTTGACTCGCCCTTGTGTCAGTCTTATATGGGAAGAGCCAGCTTGTGGAGTCGTATATGGGGACAGTCATCTTTCGGAAGTGACAATTCAAAACATGCCCCTCTCAGCTGACTAGATTATTCGAGCAGCACATAAATTCTTAAAAATGCATTCTCTTTCAACTGCAACGAGAATCTTGGGATATGCAGATGAAACACGTATCATATTGCCAAGATTCCCTGACTATCCTATTCAGTCTCTATGTCCCCAAAAGACATTTTGAGAATAAGCGAAGGATAAGGAATGTGGTATCAGTTTTGAACATTTTATTAACTGGGAGGAACAAACTACCATACATCTCGTTACAGAAAAAATATTTTTTCAGCACATTTAACTCTGTTAAAAATGTACTCTATTCAAAGTTTAGTCAGGTTCTGCAATATTTTAACAACATTAAAATATCATTACTTCAGAAACTTGAAATACTCGTTTGTTTTGAATCACTTCAGAGTGGTCATAAAAATCTTCAGTTCTGAAAGGTCTCAAACGTGTAAAGAGCGTGTGGCACCCAATGTACATGAAGAAGTAGGCCATTAGCTGTTTTCAGGTGCTGCATTAACCGATTCGGTGGACATGGACGGTAATTTGTTACATGCTATGAACTGAATGAGGACACGCTATACAATTTCCAGATTACACATGTAAATTAGCCACAGAAACAGTGCATTGTCAAAATACGATAACAATGCCAAAGGTACATAAAAACTCTAATGTAGGGATTATGAGACCATAACAAGTCGGGAGAATTTCAATTAAAACGTCAATCACAATGACGTCACGAGTCCACAAGCGGAACAGGGGTCAAATGACCATGTCACAAGCTCAATGCCGATGGGTTCACCATCGGCATTGAGAACAGAAGTGTATCGACGACGCATAGAGCCTAATAAACATGCAAGGAAGGCTTGTGTGATGCGCCAGATTCTCTCAAGTTCTGTTGTATGGTCAAGGACGTTATCTGTCGGATGAGGAAAAAGGGCGTAGACGTCGATCCATCTCGTCCCAAACATATTAACCAAGGGCCATGACGTTGCAGAAACGAAATTGCCACAGGTCGAAGAATCTGATCCTTGTAGCCCACATGTACACCAGTTAAGTTGCCCTGAACAATCACGTCCACCCTAAATCATGATGGAACCACCACCAAAGCGATTCCTCTCCAAGACACAGGCCCATGCATAGCGTTCTCCCATGCATCTACATGCATGTTGATGTCCATCACCATGGGAAATGTTAAACCTGGACTCATCTGTAAAAACACCATTTCTCAACTCAAACCAGGGTCTGTGGACATGCTTTCGGCACCACATTCGGCGAGCTTGTCAATGACGTTGTGTCGGGATAGCTCGCACTACGGAACGTGATTACATAAACGTTGTCGAACGGTGTTGGGGTGAATACGCTGCAGTCTGAAACCTGTGGCGAAGATGGGTCACACTTATCCACCTGTCCTTGGCGTTGGTATACGTGAACGTCCAGAACGTGGCCGATCGATGAAGTCGTTTGTGTTCTGGTAGCGTCTCACCGGGGCAGAAATATTGTTCGGGTGGCAATGGAAATGTGCAGCCACTTGTAGACACATATTTCCTCACAGACCATCCCAATGGCCTCATGACTTTGTGCAGATGTTAGCCATGGCATGTTATGCGTTTCAATTTCACTCTTGAAAGATCGCAGGGGCAGGGGTTGACATAGTGACAGTATTGTGTGGCGTCCATTTGCTCTGTTCCTCTTTCTCGGAATGCACGTGCAACTACGTATATTGCACGTCTCAAGGACGAAACCAGTGACGTCACGGAACGTGGCACGTGCATGAGAGTTAGATGCATGTCACTAATCTCTGAGTTTAGATCTTCGTGTGTCTACACAGGTTTGATAAATTTTAATTTTATTTCTTTGTATGCACAATTTCTTTATGTGCCTATTATATTTGGCGTTTGTTAGTGTTGGTGAAGAAAGTTGTCCAGTATGTCAGAGCTGGAGCTGCACATAGGAAGGTGTGAGTGTCAGATTATGTTGCTCTGAATTATCCAGCAATATCATTGCAAGAATGACGTCACTTGGTGTATCATGTGAGGAACCTAACCCCGGTGTTCGGCATGAATCGAGGAAGGATTCAATCATGACGATTTTATGGATAACAACGTTTCAACTGAGATTCTTGTCCCGTTGTTAAACAGGAAAACGTGAATGGCATTAAAATTTGGAATGGGAATTGGCCGGTATACTTCGATATGTGCGAAAACGGCTTAGAACACTTCCCAGAGTTCTCTCTGCTGCCGCTATGCCCCCTCACAACATTGGAAACCAATGTCTGGAATATTTTGGACTGTTTTAACTACAAATGACGAAAAATCACGAGTCAATTAATTAAAAGACCGTTCCTGAGGAAATCATGTTCCTGATTCAATATACTATTGATTATATTTCCTGCGGATTGCGAGAGTCCCCACAGAGGGACACAGTCCTCTCGTGATAACCTCGTTTTGCTCGATCTCTATTGCCGTTCCCATATATGATTGTTATCAGTTATTGAAGATGCTTTATTCCAGAATTGAGCACCAAGGAGGGAAATAGACTGGTTTCTTTTTAAATAGGTCGATGCAAATTATGTCTGATCAAGTCTTAAAGACAGGTGGCATGTAACGACCTCGTGCACCGTTAAATCCTACCTAAATTTGTCTCTGGCACCCGTGGCGAGCCACCTCCTCGTGGTGGGTGCTGAGCAACGCTAAGTGCTTGCCAACCCCCCGTGTGGATCCGGGGGCATATTTGGTCCACCAACCTGTTTGCCGTAGGTTGCGGCCCTGTGTCGGTGGAGGAAAGGATCTTGCTCAACACACCACTTTGGCCCAAACTTCACCTAGACGTGTGGTAGAATTCTATCAATCGGCTGGTCACGCCATGCCCTGAGCATGGATAATTATACTTCAGTGTACATACTGATATTTCATGTGGTTACTAATGAAACCACCAAACTGTTACTGTATCACACTTTTGCCTATAGTCCTATGCCAGAAGGCGGTGGCTCATGGGCCAATCTGGCATTAATGACCTCCGGGTTCTGTTTGTCATCAGGTAATTGTCTAGGGCCGGACCAGCCTGACCTTTTACTCTGTTTGACTATTATAGCTACCTGCGTCCTTCTTGCTGGAGTATAGCATCCTTGTAGCCCTGCTTTTGTAGTTGGCTTCCGCTGCAATTTCGTCCCTGTTGACACTCCATGGAGGGTGGGGAGCAAGGGTGTCATATATATTTTTCATTATGGCTACCCAACTACCTACTGGTTCAAGATCAAAAACTTAAAGAAGGCACATTGAGAGTGATGCTGCAACATCGGCTGATGAGGAATCCCTAAATAGTTTTGACTCTTGGCCACGATTTCTTGTTGTCGATGGAAGTGATGGTGCACCCCTCAAAGTTAATCCTTTCGTTATTTCAAAATCAATTGAAGGCATTTGTGGAACCGTTAAAAATGTTGAACGTCTCCGGTCCGGTTCTCTTCTAGTTGAATGTGCAAGGAGGCAACAGTTTCAAAATCTTCTCAAGGCTCATAATTTTGCCAACACTGATGTTGTCGTATCAATCCACAAGACCCTAAATTCATGCAGAGGCATTGTACGTGATCGTGCAATGTGCCCCTCAGATACTTCTGAGGAAGAGATTGTGGCAGAAATTAAAATTTCAAAGAATAATATCTGCAAAACGGTTTACAAGGAGAGAAGGTGACAAAACCATAAAAACAAAAACCTACCTTTTCACTTTTGCCCTTACAAAGATTCCATCTTCTGTTGAAGCGGGATATTTCAACATCGATGTGGATGTGTACATACCACTCAAATGCCAACACTTTGGTCATGGTGCAGGATCTTGCAAAATAACCCAGGTATGCTTCCGGTGTAGTAAAAACCATGATGGCACAGACTGCACTGATCAAGTGCGCAAACATCAAGTGCGCAAATTGTAAGGGTGGGCACATGAGCTCTTCAAAGGCATGTCCTTCATTTGTGGGACAGACAAAAATTCTGAAAGTCAAACATACGAATGACATTTCCTTTGCTGATGCAAGGAAACTTGTTGATAATGGATTATCTGCTTCATCCACTACTCTCACCTATTCCGCTGCAGTCTCCTCATCCCCACTCACAGTTGATTCTGGTTGTCAAACTGCTATAAACTGGACCTCGGATGACCAAGTTATTTTATACCAAGTCAATGCTGAACATACTATTATGTCACCAGCATCATCACAAAATAGTCTAACAACAAATCCTTTACCACTACCTAACCTGACGTCCGAGCACAACAATCATCATGAACCTGAAAGGAAAACAATGTCGAAAAAAGAACAGAAACAACAAAGACGAAAGGAAGCCAGGGCCCTTAAACATATTGAGGTGCCTTTACCATTACAAGTGCCTGTAGAGGTTCATAACACCTATGAACCGCTAGCTATGGAGACAAGGCCTTCACAGCCATCTCAGCTTAAAGGGACATCGTCTCGTGCACGCTCTCCTATTGAGCCCCCATGAGTTACTCTCATAATGGTATCCAGTGGAATTGCCGAGGCCTTAGAAACAATCTTAATGATCTTCAACTATTATCACGAGATGTTAAACCATCTGCATGCAGTTTACAAGAGACATGCCTGTAAAGTACAGATAGTTTTGACTTCCGTCAGTCAGTAGAACTCATCACCCACCCACCCACCCACCACCACCACCATGGTGTAATGATGAATGGATGTAATGAACTATTTTCATTACATGACCTATATACAGTCCTTGAGCAAGCTCATGATACAGCAACAGGGGCTGATGATATTCATTATCAACTCCTGAAACATTTACCCGAATCATGCCTGGAAACATTACTTAATATATTTTGTATAATATGGACTACAGGGATCTTCCCGAACTTCACCTATTGACAGTCTTTACGTTGAGGTCGATGAACCATCTCTTACACAACGCCGTATAAAAGTGTCTTTACATTACGTTACTAAATTATATTCTCATGAATCTGACCCTGCATATAACTGTGTTTAATCCGCTGTATGAGGATTTGTATAAGAAAAACGTCTTCTCTTGTGCCACCTCTAGGGCAAACCTATTTATTTAATTCTTCTGCCGGCATTGAGCTGGAAAGTATATCGCCTTCACGTCTTCTTTCTTCTCCTCCTTGGCAATTGGTTAGGCCACAAGTTGACCCAACATTACCATGATTTAAAACATCAGAAACAAATGACTTACAATATAAACAAGAATATCATCAATTGAAAAAACAAATATAACAATTACAAATCCTAATTCACAGACGGGTCCAAGGACGGTGGCGCAGTAGCTTGTGCCACGGTCATTGGATCGAGAACAATATCTTCTCGAATTCCAGATAACAGCTCTATTTTTACTGCTGAAGCAAACGCCATATTAAAAGCTCTTAAATATATTCAAAGACACCCGAAACGTGAACAATAATCTATTCAGACTCTCTTTCTTGTCTTCAGGCGATAAAAGTATTTCTTGAAAACATCCACTTTTAATTGAAATTATTGAACTGTATAATGATCTTGCTACTGGCCAATATGACATCGTCTTTTGTTGGTTACCGAGCCACGTGGGCATTTCTGGGAACACACTGGCTCACCTTGCTGTTAAGGCAGCATTCAAGAAATCTGTGACACCACTTCCTATTCCATACACAGATTATACAGCTACCATTAGGTCTTACATCCGTGATCTGATGCCGAAGAGGTGGGAAAGCTTTAGACGAGCAGATGGGCGTAATTCTGGGTGCGAGTTGAATCACTGTGCACAATATTCAGAAAGATAGGTCAGTCATGCATTGCCAGACATAAGTATTGTATTTCATAGTGAGTGACACCACCAATATCTTTTCCAGTGATTAATTTCTTGAAATAGCTAGTAGATATTCCCTCTTGTCTATCTTAATACTTGAAAGCTTCCTCGACTACATTCAACGCGATGTGGGGCCACATATTTTTAAGTCTGTGAAAGAACCCCTGAAAACAAATTTGTGTCACAGCATAATAATATAAAAGTATAATGATGGAATCTTCCAAACCAATAGCGCTTAAAGCAATTCAATACTACATCTTTTCAGAGACCCGCTCACTGTAGCAGTTAACCACGCTCACACTGACCCCTGTCTCCCTCTTAGTTGGCATGAATGTGTTACTCACGTAAACACTGCAAGACATAATTGTCCCTTAGGAAGTTTTGCAGCAATGAATTAATACAGCCATAGCCGGTGTGCCTCAGTGTGTTCTGTAGACTTTATGGACATAACTGAACACAACGGACCACTATACGACTTTTGATCTATACTGGGATGAAGATGGTATGTCTAGACTGATCCTTCGGTTAGGAGATATGTCAGTACAAACAGCAGTAACGCTGTACCGCAATTTTCACGGATGCTTTTAAATGTTTTTTTTTCAAGAACCGATACTCGATAATATTTGGCGTGATTTACTATTGTTTTGTCCAATCTAAGTCCCAGAGACTGATGGCCCGATCAATTTATCTGTCCGGCATATGCGTTCATGGATGTATTTGCATTCCACTGACACTTATTTGAATTATTTGAAGTGCCTTCGTTAAGTAGCATTTTGTTTTGTGCATGTATTGATTGTCTATAGTGCATGGTACGTATCAGCAATAGGAATAACAAGTGTCTGTGATAAGATCAGTGGCACAATATAAGTTGTTCATTGGTCTCGAGGGGAGCATCCGTTGATCGAGGGCACATAAACCCATGGTACCCGTTCGCGTGTAAGCGGGGTACATTGAAAATAACAGAAGAGCACTCAACCAATCAGAAAACGACATTTATGTGTGAGGTACGATAAAATTAGTTGTACTGCTGCACTGTTCTGCTGTTTTCATTCGTACGTGAACAGTGAGTGAGTTTAAATTTATCATCACATCGGTGATACTTCAGCCATATCGTGACGACAACAATTAATAATTAATTATTTTATACAGAGTAGTGGTAAATTGAAAACACATGTCAACGAAGGGCAGTAAAAGAACTAGACTATCAACGATTCAAACTTAAAACTAGTAATTAGATCTAAGCAGTTTAACTACAGATGACAATACAAGGTAAAATCAGGTTATATATTGCCAACAACTGACGGTAGATCACCATACTAAGGAACATGGGGACTTAAAGACATTTGCTTCTCACAGGCGAACAGTCATAACATTCAGTGTATGTTTGATGTATGGTTATATTTATGCCCTTATCCAGCATTGTATTGCTTTGTGGATCTTTAAAATAATACACTCAATCAAGTTAGAGTGATTTCACGTTAGATATTTTTCTCTTTTTATCATTAAAAGTTTAAACGCCCGCTTGTAGATCAAACCCGGTAAACATGCCGGTTAGAACTGGTCTTCGGCAACCCATGCTTGTCGTAAGAGGTGACTAACGGGATCAGGCGGTCAGACTCGCGGACTTGGTTGACACACCTCATCGTATCCCAATTGCATAACTCGATGCTCATCATGTTGATCATATGACCACAGATCATGTATGTCTGCTCCCCACTCAGTTGTGTACATACAGCTGCCATACAGCTGGAATATTGCTGTGTGTGTCTTAAAACTAAACTCAATTGTACATCCAGCTTGAATCTATTTCCAGATCTTTCAAACACCTTACCTGTCACAGGGAAAAGAAATACGAAACCACTAATTATACAAGGTCTAATTTATTGATGAGAACGTTTAAACTTGAAGCCTACAATCTAGCTTGCGAAGCACTTAGTCATCACTATCAGGAATTATTATGGTGACATTGCAGATACCCATTGAGCAGTAGTATCAATGGGAACAGGAGACACGAAATAGACGGAATTTAATCGTCCAGTTTTGCGATAGACGCTATTCCTGTGTCTACATAAAGAAATCTGTAATGACAGGTCTGTGATGCCTCTGCAAATCTGTTCCTTACGTAGATGCGTAGATGGTAATAGAGAAAGAACATGAACTAACCAGCCAAGTTCTGGAATATTAGTATGTACACATAAGTATTCATGAGCAAAGTGTTACGCAAGAAACGAACACTTACGTGTGATTCAGACCAGTACACGTTTATCCTTTTCGCAAATACGTGATTTAAATGATCCAGACTCATGATTTAATGCATAATGTATACCTTATTAATGAAGTGTTTTTGAATGAATGTAATATCACTTACAGTATTGAACCATATAATGTGTGACTGCCTCACCATAACGTAGCTATTATTTGAAGGAATCACAACATTAACTTAACGCCAAAGTATTTTGTCCTAGTTATCAGATCTGACGCTTTCACGTACATTGTTTTGTTGTACAAGTGTCATTCCTATTGAACACGTCCATGATGTTTCAGGACTGTAACGGATTGGATATGTTCACTTCAACAAAGCAACCAGTGTCATTAAAACTGGGTGTTGGCACTAACTCCGATGCATGCATCTGAACTGAAGATTTATGATCATACTTGGCTTATCAATAACAGTGAACATGGAATGTCTATAGTATTACGATTGAACCAAGTTTGATAAACACGAATGAGTGTGTGTCGACCCATCCATCGACCCATCCATTCGTGACCAGTAATTGAGCGTGCATTAAGACTGATCGAGGCTTCATACATAAGAGTGGGTTTGCGTTCAGTTTGATAAACACGAATGAGTGTGTGTCGACCCATCCATCGACCCATCCATTCGTGACCAGTAATTGAGCGTGCATTAAGACTGATCGAGGCTTCATACATAAGAGTGGGTTTGCGTTCATCCACCCAACCTCTTACTGAAATATCCATTCAGTACCAAAATAGTATAAAATAGCCTCGTTCGTTGTTGTATAACGATTTGTAGTAACAAACATAATCCACAATACTGTATGACAAAAAGGATTGTTTCAGTTTTCCAATAGTCAGTTCCGTTTATTTCGAACTAGTGTTTGTTCCTTCTAGGAATACGTACATAACATAAACATTTACTGAACGCTTGGTCAATAATAATTGAGACACATCAGGGATACAAACGTCATCCTCGTCATCAGAATACTCTCCCCTTTGTTGGGAAAGAATGTCTGTGATTGTGGTCTCGAAAACAGATTCGTCATGATTATGTTTCTTGGGTTATTACCAAGGCCAAGGTTGTAAACAGCTCTGACCCTTCTCCTCCTAATGACACTTTATGATACAGTGGACGCTGTCTAAACCGGCACTAGTTGGGACTGAAGAAATAATCCAGTTTGGAAAATGTGCCGGATTGTAGAGCGGATGATAAATGTACAAGCCACAGACGGGACTGATTTTTTACGCCAGTTTTGACAACATGCCGGATCGGATGACAGCTTCCACTGTATAAATGAAATATATACCATTTAAATTGACGTTAAACTATCAGTCTCATGTCCCACACAGCGACACTCTTGCAGTTCTGTACAGTTCTCTACAGCGTGACTGAGACGAATAATATAACCATCATCTTGATACGAAATAAAAACAAAAACATACGTTAATGAGGTATGGTTTTACAAAGTAATGCATCACGATGACCAGTAGGGAATGTACTAACAAGATCATTATTTCCCAAATGTCATTCTAGAGAGAAGTCATGGAAGGATCATGTAAGTATTATCCGGAAAACACGAATTCGAATGCCTGCAGTAGTGAAGTCAAACTACGAGTAGGCGCAACGGAGTGCAAATACCTCATGTTCTACCAACATCCATTTCTGTTATCTCTGCTTGTTCTGTTTGACTTGAAGGGATAGATAATGTGAAATGTGAAAACAGTCCAGGATCTGTTTAAAAGGTAACTTTCTATTTAACAGCGTGCCTCTTTAACGAAATAGAATTTGTTATCCATATTTTTAATGTATGTAATTACAGATTCTATAAACCCGTTGTATATGAATTATTAACTGAATTTGCTAGCGACCATTACAAGGATGAAGATGAAGGGACTGTAAAGTATTGTCCCCGTGACGGACTATGTAAACGCACTTCATTCTTCCCGTTTATTACAGCAGTATAAATGGAAATTTCAGATAAACGGACAACCTTGCGTACAGTCAATAACAGTTGATGGGATGGTTTCATTCCAGCTGGGAAATCATGCAGGAAGCAGAAGTCCCCACGCTCACAGTATGGTGGACTGAACTATGGCTGCTAGCGACCCCCATCTCATATTTATCTTGGTGGTTAATCGCCACTTGACTATCTTACATGGTCTAAAATAAATTTAGATTTAAGTAAAATGTGAGAACATAGTAGTTATGCTGTTCTTTGAAAACAGTATTTGATACTGTTTGAATATAATATATTAGTATTTTCTCTCGTCACAATGCTGCTTATGTGAGTCCATTTTAACTCATTCACTTCCTACTTATTCCGTTACCTTGTACATTAATAACTCGGGTGATAATGCATACAGGGGCTGGTCAAAATGTTCTAAGCCTACATAACTTCTAGACTGGTTACACCAACTAATCTCAGGAGTGTTGCTGAATAGTGTTCTTCAACAGCATTTCCAGTTACTTTACTCAAATAGATCAACTAGTTCGAAAGCAACAGGTCCTTGAAGCATATTGAAGTAGACATACACTCCTAAGATTAGTTGGTGTCTCCAGACTAGGAGTTGTGTTGGCTGAGAACCTTTTTTCCAGCCCTCATATTAAAATTAATCATTTATCATGCCTACAAACGCTTGTCAACGAAGGGCAGTAAACCAACTGGATACTAAACCTAAAATAGTTTAGTTATAGAAGACCATAAAAAATGTGATCGTCATCAATATGAAGACTGGGTCGAAGACAATGGAGTCTTAATCAAACTACATTTTGAGCATAATTTGATAGATCTGATTCATTCTAAAGAACGCTTCTCTGTGCTTATTCCTTTACCTGTTCCCCTGCATGCACACTGACGGGTTCGTTCGTTTGCTTAAAGATGACTACCGATTTTTAACACATTGTCTTATGTTTGTTTTTAGCACTGCGTACACACATGGTATTTTCGCATATGCAAATGTTGACTGTCTTTGCACTGAATTAGAGAATCTAATAATCTCGGTGGTCTGATTTTCAAATGGATTCGTTTAAAGGCACGTCAAGATAACTTTCGTGATTCAGGTGAGCCAAGTGCATTATGCGTCATTCTCCCCCGCCTCTCGTTTAGCGCCAAGGGGGGTATAGTATTAGGTTTTGGCAGTACGTGCGGACGCACGAATTGAAATATCTTAAGAGCCGTTAACTGGATTCTTTCCAAACTTGGTATCTAGGTCCATCACAGTATAGGAAAGGTCCCAGTCAGATTTGGTGACCTTGGACGTCATTGGTCAGCAAGATATATCAAGAGCCGCTCACTAAATTTCTTCATATTCAACACCAAGTTGGCCCAGGATCAAGACGATTTTAGTAACCTCCACATAATGTTCCAGATTTTGATGACATAATTTTCAAGGCCACAGCGAGACACTGAAGAATGTTAACCTGCATGTGTGATTTGGGACGAACAGACCCGCAACGCTTTCCTGATGATGGTAACGGTAATTGTGTTGGAGCTTTATCTCCGAAGGTATATAGATTGATGCACCACTGCTTCGCAGTGCACATAAGGCCGCATGGTGCTGTGTACACTGCACCACAAAGGCTATGTCAGAAGGTTGGAAGTCGACATTATGATCATGTTATTAACAGTCTATGTCCTGTACCCTGGCATCAGTCTTTAAGCGCAGTCTCTTGTTCCAAAGTAAGAATGCTTGTCCCTGACACGTTCGTCTGGTGTGACATCAAACCAGCGACATAAGGAAATGCAACATAGTTTCATGTCTGATATGAAACTGAAACTTACGCACAGATCGCTCTCTTCCGAGTGACAAATTTCCAAACAGGCCGTCAAAGAGGGAGCGGGGATTTCCACACTATATGGGTCGTCCATTAGATATGTCTTGTACAACGTAGATCGACTACCATACGCGTCACAATCTTTAAAAAGAAATCAGATTAGACTGGTCAACAATACAAACGACTTAATATATCAAACACAATAGGAAAAGAAACACAATTATCGTACTGAACAAGAGGGAATGAGTGAGTTTAATTTTATACCGCATTCAGCAAACCTTCAGCTATACGCGACTGTCTGTAAATAATCGAGTCTGGACCAGTAAATCCAGAAACCAACAGTTTTAGCATCGATTGGCACAGATGGGAACCGATGACATGTGTCAACTGAGTCAGCGGGTCTGAGCACCCGATCCCGTTAGTCGCCTCTCACGACAAGCATAGTCGCCTTCTATGCAAACATGTGTTGCTGAAGGCCTATTCTACCCCGGAACTTCACGGGTCGTACTGAGCAAGAAAGATGGTTGGATGCCTGCATTGCATTATTCCATCTATATTCTCAGCATTATTCCACCTATATGACGGAGGTCTGTACATGTAAGTAAAGGACTCTGGACTAAACATTCTAGTGACCAAGAGCATGAACATTGATCTATAATAGGCACTCTGTGCATACACAAATTTAAAGTCTAAATTTATCAAACCTGTGTAGACACATAAGGATTTAAGCTCAGAGATTGGTGACATGTAGCCAACATACATGCACCTGCAACGTTCCGTGACGTCAGTAGCTTCGTCCTAGAGACGTGCAATACGTTGTAGCAGGTGCATTCCGGGAAAGGGAAACAAAGTAAATGAATGCCACACACCTTTAAAAGCTCAACCTCTGCCCTTGTGATCCTTCAAAAGGTAAACGGCTATTGAAACGCATAGCATGCCAAGGCTGACGTCTGCACAATGTCACAAGGCCATTGGGGTGGCCCGTGGGGGAATGTCTCAACTACAAGTGGCTGCACATTTCCACTGTCACCGGAACACCATTTCTGCACTGGTGAGACGCTACCAGAACATGACTTCATCGATCGGCCACGTTCTGGATGTCCACGTGTAACAACGCCAAGACAGGACAGATGGATAAGAGTCACCCATATTCGCCACAGGTTGATGACTGCAGGGGACCATCCCGGGACTTCGCCGTATTCACCCCAACAGTTCGACAACGTCAACGTCATCACGGGATCAGACCCCGACGTCCCGCCATACGACTTATCCTGACACAACGTCATCGACAAGCCCGCCGAATCCGCTGCCGAAATCATGTCCGCAGACCCTTGTTTGGGTGGAGAAATGTTGTTTTTACAAATGAGTCGATTTTTAACCTGTGGCCATTCCTTTTCTGCAACGCCATGACCCTGGGTTAACATTCCAACAGGGTTAACGTTGCTAAAGTGGTTAACCTGGCATCAGAAACGGTTTAATTATTTACATGCTGTGGGTATTTGATGTCGATAGTTAGGTAGCAGTTCATTGAACTCAGGGATTTTGTTTTCGGTAAACACAAAATCAGTGCACCGGACTAACAGCTACAGTAAAATCATAGCGATACAAGCATGCCCTCTTGCACAATTACATTGCACGAAGGTAATAAGATTACTTTAGATTGTCGGAACAATTTGTAACTGATAAAGAAGCACAGCATTATCACTTGACAAAATCCACTTTGTGATACCGAGATGTTATTGCATTTAGGTGGTAGCTTACGCTTGACACAGGTGTTGTCAGCAGGATTGAAACTGAATCCAATGTCACATTTGCAATCCTCCCGGGCGCACCGAAAGTTAATTGATTCACAGTCCTTGGTCATCTTGCAGCGTTTTCTAAGCATGCTCCCACGTTTATCTGTGTTGACTAAAGATAACATTCAGTTTACAAAAAGGATTAGAAATGTTTTTAGATTGGTGGATTCTGCAGCATCAGGATGCCCGTTTACTAATCATGATTTGGCCAGACAAACCAGTGCAGTGACTAAAAGCATGTGTCACCATCCATTCCAAGGGGATTTAATAACATGCAATCCATATCAACGCCACATGGTTTGAATACACGATTGCAGTTGGGTCTTACAAGCGCCAAGTTATAATTTCGACATATAACCCCCCTGCCCCTTCACGGGCAATAGAAATTGGAAATGAACCAGTTAACAAGGTTTAAGTTACTGCGTGGATGGAGGATGCGTTGAATTAATAACTCACAATGGGTTAGGAATGTTCTTACCTTTACTAAAAAGTGAAGCATCAGATGGATTTGGCCCACCTGGACGGTATTGTTGTGAAGGCTCAACTGAAGTCATCATAATATTTGGAGGATTATTTCACAAAACGTTTGCATAACGACGCCAATATTTTCATTTCAAATTCCAGCCATTATATTATGTTTAAATTACAGATTTGCCACCTAAAATTCTAGGAATATGTACAACTGTACGAAAGGTTGTTTCTAAATGAGGTAATTTTGAAGTATGCAATTACAGACTCATTCATTGTCACAGGAACGTCAAATTGATCTTTTGTCCCTAGACTTAAAATTTGGATATATTCTACACTTGTTATATCCATACGTTCAAACTACCCTTTAATGCCAATGTGCATGTATATCTGTATAAACATCATCTTACATGTATTATGTTCTATATGTTATGATAAACGCAATAAACACAGTTTAGAACATCGGAGCCTCGCGTTACACTTTACCAAGGTAAATACTGACACATAATTAGAACACCAGTGCTACGCAAATGTTTCTGCACGTAACACACATTGTATGCAACCCTATCTCAATACATTTTAACAGCTGGCACAAAACTGCATCAGCTGTTATATACATAAAACTGAAAATTGGTAAACTGAAAATTGTAACGTCCGGCCCAAATGTACAACATTTTGGAAAGCGTAGCCTCAGGACGAACATAATGAATGATAGAGTAAGTGGGTTAATAGTCAACGTCACATCGACAGTATTCCAGCCATATAGTGACGACAACTATCTATATATTAAACCATACCAAATAAATTTATACCGTATGAACCTGTTGTCGATGGACAGTACAAAATACAAGAATAACACTAATTTGGTTTAAAACTAGCATGTTTGAAAATGTATTACTACAGAAAAGAATACATAATAAAAACAAGCCTCTGATTGCAAGCATTTGAAGGTTGACGAACATCCTTTAGAATTTTTACATGATCACTCGATAACAATCTCTAATTTACCTACAAGGAAAGAAGTAAAAAGGAAAAATAGCAATCTGTAATTTAAATTCTAACCTTCCAAAATCAATTATATTTCAACATTAATTACCACGGACACAGGCTACTCGGCCTCCATGATCTTCGAGACACCTGGTTTTCGAGCCGCACGTCTTCCGCAAGCAAGCACCTGCATAAATCTATGAAAAGAATGAGATTTTAACACACAATTCAATTTTGGGTTTTCGTCCCATGATCGAAATACAATAAAGAAACGTACAATGTCTTTTGCCTTTGAAAACATTATGTAGCCCTTCTCCATCTGTTGTTCCGTGTCTTTTGAGAGCAGCTGACATGTCAGTGTCCTAGCTTCATATGCAAGTCTCTCACAGGAGCTTCTTTCCATACACCTAAGTTGGCATAGTTTGACACCTATTTTATGGTAACTTGTTTGTGCGTAGCAAACACATATAGTGAATAGTGGTACCAGGAGAAGTGACAACATCGTACCCGGTACCCGTGGCGTCCAGGCTGACAGATGCACAGAAATGTCTGAATACCTAGCTGTTGTTATTAGACATTCAGCATCCTCACTCCGGTTATAGACACACGTTTGCCAGTTGATTCTAGACACTGACATGTGGTTTCCAGTCACGAAGGAATGAGTCATTCTACGTGAATTATTAATAATGCAGACTCACAATCTCTGAAATGATGAGACAATTTAATTACGTTTGTTGATGAGACCTATCATCGTGACAAAATACTGAAATATGTATAAAAATACTCATTAATGAGAACCACTTACAGTTTTGAACATAACATGTTTTGTTTTGTTATTACATATTATGATATTACTCTGCACGTGATAATTATATTATATTGCAATTATAAAATTTAACCCCCGTGCGTTTCACGTATAGTTTTGTGATGTTGCGATGTTGTGATGAGCGATTGAGTTCCTCACCTTTTAATAAGTATCCATGGGTATAGTGTGACCAGAATTATTGAGAGCTTTAGGAATATGTTTAATTTGATTTCTTGTATAAACAACCTTGACTAGCTATCAAGTGCTTGGTTTCATTCAAGAGAGACAACACCGGTTATCCTTTTTCATTAGCTTGTGAAGAGTTACACCCCTTTGTTTGCTCGCTATCAGACGACATTTTCAGTGATTTCTCAACAGGACAACGACCCCAAACATCGTTGAAAGCATTCACAGGCCTTGTTTCGAAACCAATATATAACATTATTAGATTGGCCAAGCTGTAGTCCTGACCTAAAATCAATAGAAAATATCTGAGGATTTATGAAGGAAGATGACAATAAGAAAAGGTCTGACAAATATTGCTGAAATGAAAGAAGAGGTGGTCCGGTATTGGGGCAGCATTGACAAAGACTTTCTAACTGTGATCAGTAGTATGCCCCACCGCACTGAAGACTGCATTTTTGCCCATGGTGGCTTGACAAAATACTAACTGTTCACCTGTCTTTGAATCCGGAGTTATGTTGAGCTAATATTCAGATTTAACTGTAATGAGTGAAAAGTAAATTTACAATCTCTATATTTTCAATAATTTCAGACCCGTGAAGGACCCGAGGTAGAATAGGCCTTCACCAACTCATGCGTGCCATAAAAGGCGACTATGCTTGTCGTAAGAGGCGACTAACGGGATCGGGTGTTCAGGCTCGCTGACTTGGTTGACACTTTTCATCGTATCGACACATGTCATCGGTTCCCAATTGCACAGATCGATGCTCATGTTGTTGGTCATTGGATTGTCTTTTCCAGACTCGATTATTTACAGACCGCCGCCATAAAGCTGGAATATTGCTGACTGCGGCGTAAAACTAAACTCACTCACTCAGTCAGTCAGTTATTTCTGGTCACACCATATATCTATTATTCCAAATACAGCATTGTCATATAATGACCTCCTCAAAACTGGATTGACAACCCAAGTAATTGCAACCGATGTAGGCTCTTATTTCATGCATTTGTGAATACTTGGGTGCCCCAAGATATGATGATAGCTTACAAATCAGAATATGGAATTAGAAGTGCTGTCACAGATCGGCCATCGTGTTTCCAGTGATCCTAACATGTCTGAGCAGGCAACAGAGGACGTCGTCGCACTGGCATTGACATTTGATTGAACTCTTGTTTATATTGTAATTAATTAGTGTCTGGTTTTCTAGTTGTTGACAATGTTAGGTCGATTCATATTATGTTTTGGTGGTTTGGGTGTTCGGGGGTGGGTGTGTGTGGGGGTGGGCGGGGGTGGGGGAGGGCCTAACCAACTGAGAAGGAAGGAGACGAGAAGGAGATATTTTCCAGCTGAATGCCAGTGGCAGAAAAGAATGGTGTAATGCTGAGCCCATGAAGCGGAACAAGAAGAGATTTCTCCTTGTAGTTATCCTGACAAAAAGGATGAAAAGACAGTTAAAAGCTTGATCTGACTCATTGCAATATATGCTTAGGTTAACAACCCCAAATTCTTGTTAGTTGTAAACACCAGCGATGCTTGCATGACGTCAGCTATGTCGGGTAAGAACTGGAACATTGCACAAACACACCAATTTAAGCTGTAGAAAACGGACGGACGTACATACTGTGGGTTACTCTGCACGTGATTTAATGAAATACGGATCCCATTGTAATTTAGTGTTTAAAATGATTTTGAAAACAATTACACACGTCCAAACTGCTTACTGTCGGATAAAAACCTCCACATGACTAGGTTGTAATACAATGGGGCGTAACAGGGGAATGCAAGATATAAAACCATTTGAAAGTTAGGAGCCGGGATGAGCTTACGATGGGTTGTTAGTCAATTTCAGGACCACCACAATACTATCTCACGTCTCCAACCACGTGAAAAGTCGTTATTTTTGGTTTAGGAATGTGAATTTCACTTACCCACCCCCACTATGCATTGAACCGGGTTTCTATTTTGTAATGATGTCGCAACTGTTTGTTTCAGTTTTGTAATCGGAAATGCTCAAACTAAAGTCTAAAACGATGCCATAATTCTTATCCTCCTTGCTGTCTGTTGAGTGGACTGTTCCACTTGGTGTTGTTACACTAATGTTACTGGGTATACGTTTGTTATATACTGCAACGATGATTTTATACGGCGTTGGTTAAGGGATGGCTCATTTGCCTCATCATAGAGGCTGTCAACAGTGGAAGTTCTAAAAGACCCAAGACAAAGTCTTAGGCTGTGGTGATGGACTGCATCTAATAGTTACAGGTTCCGCCATAAACGATGGAGCCGTAATATAATTTCGAATACATGGATGATCTGTATGTGTCACCTGACCATGTCCTGTGGGGAACATGAATTACACGTGCATTCCAGTATCATTACCCTTGGATCATGAAAATAATAATTTTAAACCTGACAACATACATGTGTATTACTGCTTTGTGCACATTTGAAATATATTGGATCTGTTTTCTGCACACATTGAACTTACATATGTTCATCAAAAGAGGTCGGGGATCTTCAATTTTCATATTTACGATTAAAAATACTTTGGAGATTTATGGGAGTCCATCAATGTTGATAGAATATTATTGAAGGTTTTGAGAGTGTATCAACATGTCCATTTCCTTACAACCATAGTTTATTTGGAATGTAGCCTCTTTTGAAAGATGATTGGTGTATGGCATGTAAGTTGGATGCATACGGTTTTGATTTAAAAACAAACGACTAGAGACAAACACATGTGTGATGCAAGATGAGTGTCAACATTAATGTTGTAAGTGATTTTTCGACCTTCTTGAAAACACGTCAAAAACAAGAATGGGACCCCATGCACGTGTATGTGGCTACTACGTTGTCCACGGGCATATCAAGCGCTGTGTTTAGGGGTGGTAATAGAGGGAAATGGTGATAAGATGTCTGTGATTGAAACGGTGGTTTACGTTTACACTTCCTATCCAAATTGAAAGTTCATTATCCCCTACTATTATTTAAGAATATATACTCACGTCCCCAAAAAACGTGATACCCGCTATAATATTGATCGTGTGCGCATTATTGGCACAGTGCCACTGAAACCTTATGTATCATGAACCGGCATCTATTGACCGAAAACTTACAAACTCTTATGGCGAAATAACCTTTAATGATGATGTGACGTAATCTTTAAAGAGAGGGTGAAAATCGAAATTTACATGGTAAAATGTACTACAGACTTCAATCACACAAAAGCTCTCAGTGAATGTCAGTAACGGGTATGTCCTCCTTGTGTCTGGATGCATGCAAACACACGCCTGCGCATTGATGACGTCAGCCGACTGATGACATTGTTAGGGATTCTCTGCCACTTCTCTCTGAGCGCTTGAATCAGCTGTTGACGGGTTTGTGGAGGTGCTTGACGCTGTCTGATACGACGATCCAGGTGGTCCCGCAGGTGCTCGATCGGAGACATGTCAGGAGAACGTGGAGGCCAAGGCAGAACGGTGACGTTATTGCGATTTAGGAAGTCCTAAACAACTCGAGCAACATGGAACCTGACGATGTCATGTTGAAGTAGAGTGCCTCGCTGCTGTTGACGGAGGAAAGGAAGAACTACTGGCCTCAAGACCTGGTCAATGTAGCGTTGTTCGGTCAGGTTCTGATCAAAGACAACGAGTCTAGTGCTCTGATCTCCCATTATGCCTCCCCAGACACTTTCTCCACCGAAAGGTTCAGTCTCCTGAATGCAGTAAGGAGCCATTCTTTCACCCGCTCTGCAGTACACTCGTCTCCTGCCACCTTTCTGGAACAGTTTGAACCTGCTCTCGTCCGAGATGAGTACCCTCCGCCAGTCACGAATCTGCCAACGTCGTCCTTGGCGTGCCCAACGTTGTCTCTGCTGCCAGTGTGCAAGGGTTAGCAACGTTCCTCTGTAGGGTCTGTAGTTTCTGATGCCAAAGGAACGAAAACGTCTAGCCACGGTCTGTCGACAGAGGCAGCGACCTAACGCTGTTGCTGCCGTTGACGTTGCCGTCAGGAAGCGGCTACGTAAATGAAGAATACGGATGTACCGGTTTTCCTGTGCGGTTGTGATTCGTGGTCACCCTGATCTGGTACGGTCCCTTGTTTGGCCAGTCTGTTGGTACCGCTGGATCAGTTTGGATACTGCTGTGGTCGAGCAGCCGAGGGTTCTTGCAACATGGCCTTGAGAAGCCCCCATTTGGATCTTACCGATAGCTCTTTCATGTTGCTCCGCTGTAAGTCTTGGCATTCTTTCGGTGGTTTTCTGGTTACTGCGATGACAGCGAGGTGTGCACTCTTTCTTTGTACTCAAAATTGCACGTGGGTTTCGTGCCCAAGCAAGAAAACCAGTTTTTTGGAAAACTTCGCTTGTAAAGCATGATTTTGAAATGTTGCGTTTCTGCGCTATTTTTTCAGTGTCTGTGCGGAAAGGAAATGTTATAACGTCGTATTTTGCTTTATTCAAAATTAAACTTTTAATTTAAATCAACAATGTTAGGGGTCAGGTTTCTTTTGGACGTGAGTGTATATTCCATAAATGATGATGATGCTTAGTTAGATTTTGGTAAAATAATAAGCATTAGTTAACTGTTATTGTTTGAAGTCGGTATGATAGGGATAGGACGCCTCACGGTAATTACGGTCGTGGCATTTTGTATATGATGTAATATTAACTATAACATCTCTTCTCGTACAATTAACGATACTATTGATATTTGAAAACAATTAAGATGACAATTAAGATGACAAGACTCTTTTACCTAATATAAATACACACATACCCACGCATACATGCACCCATGACGGACGCTACTTCAGTTACTACTTCCATTGGACACTCATTCATTTACCAGCTGATTTAACTGTAAATCCTCAATGCGAAAGAATGCTTGACCATTCCAGAAAATAGATACGTTTCAGTGTGAACGGCAAAATGGCTGAAAAACAAATGAATGGATCGCTGAAAATAAATAATGACATCATGTTAAAGCTAAAGCATGTCCTGTCTTAACGGTAGCACGCGCTATTTACATATACTGAGTCAAACAAGAAACTTCACAAAATGTAACTTCAAAAAATAATGAAAAATAATTCTCTGATGACACATTTTTGTATCAGAAATGGGATAGGGATACCTATGTTCGACTCTAGGAAAAACGTTACCAAAATCCACTCAAACCCATCCATTCCTCGAGCAAATCGGGTTTTGCGCGTGCAGTTGATTGACCTCAATGCATTGGCCTTAGGAATTGACAAAAAAGGCAGTTTTAAAACAACAGTTCTAACGTTACTTTAAATGCCACGACTGTCAAATGTGCAACGTGAACGTGCTGTTGGCACGTCCATATCGTGGGCCAATGTTGACGCTGTTTCTTCAACGCCAACGTCGGCTGTGGGCCCAATGTCACCTCCGATGGAACCAGAGAGACAGGAATCGAGTCATCTTTAGCGATGAATCCAGGTTTACCCTCATATTCACGGACGGCAGGCACAGAGTCTGGAAACGACGTCGTGAACGGTATGCCCAATGTTGTGTACAGGAGTGAGTGAGTGAGTATTTAACGTCACGTCGGCAATATTGCAGCCATATCGTGACGAGAGCATTCTTTAAAAGGGAATCTATGTATATGATAAAAACCTGTCGATGAAGGACAGCAAAACATCTAGAATATCACAATAAGAAATAAAACTAGCGTGAAAAGTTAAAACTAATATCCCTATTCACGCAATACAATATGAAAACAGGCTATATTGGTCACCAACAACTGAAGGTAGATCACCATACTAGGGGCCATGGAGACTTACAGTACTTCTGGTACCTGCATGGTCCCTAGCTGGATTTACACCATCCCTTCAGCTGCTGGTGATTGTATGCAAGATTAGCCACAAATTAAAATGACAGAAATACTACGGCTAAACAAAAAGAAGACTAAATTTGACTTCAAATGGTTTGGGACTTACGTACCCTCTCAGGAGGACAATAATTTTACAGTGCTTTAACCCCCCTCGAGGATACAGAAACTTACACTCTAAGTTACAAATTCAAACTTCCAAGAATAAAATATCTATCTATTTACAATTCATTTAGCAAATCTATTTTTTTAAATGCAATAATTAAATGAGAGCTAACATTATTAAAAGATCCTTCAAAGTTTGTGAATTAAAATATTTATCAATTGTGATGGAATATTCAACACAGTCAAGCAGGACATGCTTGACTGTGATTCTTTCATCACAAGGGATACAAAACTTAGGATCTTCACCTTTTAATAGATAATCGTGAGTATACCTCGTATGGCCAATACAACATCGTCGCATAATGACCTCTTCAAATCTGGACTGACAACCCAAGTAGGTATAACCAATAAAAGGTTGTATTTCATGTAATTTATTTATACCCAGCTGGGTGTCCCACTTCCTCTGCATCAGATGACAGATATAAGATCTTATTGTAGGTTTATAATCTGAGTATGGAATAAGCAGCGGTGTCACAGATTTGTTGAGTGCTGCTTTGACAGCAAGATCAGCCACGTGGCTGGATAACCAACAAAAAGACGATGTCGTATTGGCCAATAGCAAGATCATTATAGAGTTAAATATTTTCAATTAAAAGTGGACGTTTACAAGACGAATTTTTAATAGCCTGAAGGCAAGAAAGAGAGTCTGAATAGATTATATACTGTTTACGTCTAGGGTGTCTTTGAATATACTTAAGTTAATATGGCGTTTGCTTCTGCAGTAAAAATAGAACTGCTAGCTGGTAATCGAGAAGATATTGTTCTGGATCCAGTGACAGTGGCACAAGCCACATAAAGGATTTAATGTGTGGTAATAAAGTTAAATGAGAATCGAAAGTTAAAACCCAAGAAGTATTCTAGTAAGAAACACACATGACGGGCTGACATATCTGTCACAGTACTGGGGCATTTCCACTCACTCTAGCTTCCTGTTGTTGCAATAAAAGACTTATTCTTCCTTTCGACTTGCCTGGAATCGAAAATTCAAACTTTGACTCGAACAGCTTCGATATTAGAGAACAGTCACAATATATGAAATGTAACATTTGTCCCTTACATAGAAAACGGCCGCAAGCGGTGTGGTCTGTCATGTGGTTTCAAACACAAGTTGCGACTGTTTTTGTCTTGGACTCCATGGGGTTGGCATGAAACAATGTTCGGTCAGTAGTTGGCGCGAGAGTCGATTTCATGCAACGTTACATATATTCATTAGAACTTAATTTATTATTGTAATCTAAATACGTATATTTTTAAAAAATATATATCATATAGTAGCTTCCATGAGGGGTGATAGTGAGAGTTATTGGGGAAAATGGGTGAGTGGGTTTAGTTTTACACCACAACCAGCAATATGCCAGCTAGATGGCGTCGGTCTGTAAATAATCGAGTCGAGTTAGTTCAATGATCAAGAATAGTGCCTTTCATCATGAGACAATAATACTAGAGGTTGTTTGAGTATGCATCATGCCTTGATAACAAAGGTAATGAGGTTGTAACATATTTGATACTTTCTTCTTTACTCTTTGATATTGATCGAATGTTGATTTTTTCACTGATAATAAACATGGATTATTCAAGGAAACTTGTATATAATGAGCCATTGTGATACAATTATTGCCATTTAGGGATTCGTTCACCTTTGAAAGGATTCAAAGTCGGTGATATGCACTGAGTCATTTTCTTGGTCACTTCTGACATTTTACAGAAACTGTAGATAAATTAGGTATAAATGTAATAACGTCAGCTGGTGGCCCTTTGCCCTTTTGCCCTGCACATCAATCAACAATGCCTGCTTCTCGTGATCCAGATAAAAAACCAATGTGTTGTTAATGTTTCCGGTGACACGTATGTCAGGGCATTTTACATTTATCATCGAATGAACCCATGCTGTTGGAATATGAAATGTCATATTCCATTTATGTTTTAGATTTACACTCAATACTGGCACTTACTATGAATAACAGTGGATGGCAGCAAGTAGTAGCATGGAGCTGTAGGATATGACTAAATAAAATTCGTCTATTTGAAAGGTAGATAGGAATATAATTTTCTGTTTGAGAATACCGACAGAAATGCTTCATGACATTTTATGACATTTACCTCTGCACAAATCAGACATGGGAGTGGTTAAAACGTTCGATCTTCACGCTGATCTCCTTGTATCTTCCATCTCGGGGTGTAAATACAGCTGGGGTCCATGCAGGTAGCAAAAGGCGATAACTAGCCCATTTTTAATTTGTATTGTCGAACAGTTGTTTTCTAGTTTTAAATATATTTTCGAGCTAGTTTTATACCAATATCTGATAATCTGTTAGTTTTACTGTCCGTCGTTGACAGGAATTTATATGTAATATATATCTCTCCATAGTTAGAAGTAGTTTTAGCCATAAATGGTTGAAATATTGCCGATTTGACTAACTCACCCACTCACTCTTTCATTCTAGACTATAGCTAAACGCCATCTGTAGAAATCCTACATAATTACGTTTGGAGAAAAACATGTACGGGTATTTGAGAATGTATCAATTACATCGTATTTGTCACATATTTCACACATATATATCAAGGTGGTTTTCAAAGCTATATAACACTTTAAACTCTCTCTCTCTCTCTCTCTCTCTCTCTCACACACACACACACACATGCATACACAATTTCAGCAGGTCGGTGATAAGAGTTTCAAAACTATTTGGCTCTTGACCTTGTTTAGTATCTGTTTCAAGACTCGTGTTTTTTCTGGAGTTGAAGTTTAATTGTTTTACTTTCAGTTTTCCTGGTTATTTGCTTACTTAACAACGTTCGGTGCGTATATGATCCTCTGTGCAACATAGAATGTCATTGTCTTCATAAGCCTAAACACATAACAAACTATTTAAAAAATTGTCCAATGCCTAAGAAAATTAAATTGTTTTCAACGGTTTTCCTTTATCCAGTTTGAAAGTTGAACTCTCTTTGACACATGTACTTTTCCATTGTCATTAATAACATTCGGAACTTGATTGACAATCAGTTTCTTTCAAAAAGAATATTTTTTTCACATGAAAACTTATGTAATTAAACAGATCCTTCATAGTTTGTAAATTGCAATGGTTATCACTTGTCATGGAAAAATCAATACAGTCAAGCAGGGCATGCTTGACCAGGATTCATCACGTAAGATACAAAATGGGGGATCCTCACCTGGTAACAGGTAATTCGTGAGTATATCATGAAAGGCAAAAACGCCTTCGTCTTAAAAGTGATCTCTTCGAATCTGACAACTTAAGTAGGTGTAAGCACTATTTGGTTTTATTGCATGTAATTTATTTATACCCATATGTACTTTGGTGTCCCACGTCTTCGGGATTAGTACGTTTTCATCACAGCTTTGTCATCTGTAAATAGGGATATAGCAGCGGGTTCAGTCATTGTGTTACCATATATTCCAACAGGGCTTGGTAGCCAACAGAAGCCGCCCGATGTTGTATTGGCCATTAGTCAGATCTGTAGTACAATTGTTACAGTTAAAATACAATTATTACAGTTAAACGTGTATGTTTGCATACTAAGTTTAATATCCTGAGAACTGAAGAGAGAGTTTGTATAGAATGAACAGAAGAGCTGATTAAGATAGTAAACACTCAAGCGCCTTGAGCATGTCTAGTTGCGTCCATATGAGCGCTATACACATATCGCGTCATCATCAAAATAGAGTTGTATTTGGTAATCGAGAAGATATTGTTCTTGATCCAATGATAGATGGGACCATAGAGACAGTTGTATGCATGCTTGCACTCATTTCAGTGTAGTTTAGAGACATTCTATGAAGATAACCTTATGATCGTAGGAGATGGAGTCGTGACCAGGTTTAGGTTGGTCACGAAATGGACGAGTTTTGGTGCAATTTCGGTGAAGCCGGCCTGAAATGCCTATTTGTCTTCGTCTTGAAGTCGATCTGTACTTGACTTGGACTCGACCTTGAGTCGTCAAACTAGCCCTCGGCTAACGGACAGGTCATAAGGGGAAGGCCCTTCCAGCCAAGGCAACTAGTCCTACAACATTTCTGTAACGTTGACGAGAGAATGGAAACAGTTCGTGACCTCTCCACACCAAGCTTCTGCTAACCAGATGTCCACCCGAGCACTCCGCTTCAGCAACACTCTCTTGGACGCTCGGAGGATCAGTCATATGTTCTGGACTCTCAGCAAGGACAGTGAAACTTAGAAGCAGAACATAACACACATACATTGTCATTGACACTTTAAACTGATGAGAAATGTTACTAACAGCACTGTTATTCCAGATAAAACGTTTGAAACCCTTTTTTATCTTATATTTTATTTTCTGAATGTGTATTTCCCAATGTATATAGACCTTGCACGGCTGTAATCATGATTCCTTTGTTCATTGTTTTCCTTGTGTTCGAACCCTGATTTCATAACATTTATTTTCAAAAGGTGTACACGTACGGTATGTTTTTGTGCTTACATAAACCGCCTCCTTGGTGATTGCTGGCGATATCCTGTCTGATATGTACCTAAACGTGTTAACATCAAGCCGCGGAACATTACGCTAACATCTGGAGTTCTCTCCGTTGAACTCCGGCAATATAACTTCTGACCACAAATCTGCACCTCCCGCTGGCATTTTCCAGTACATGTCCAGTATAGATCTGTTCAGCTTGTCTGACCTCAGTCGAGACACGAACTTGAGTTGATCTGAATGAAGGTCAGCTCATGAAGCCCCAAGATTGCCATTGACAATGAAATGCGATGTCTCCCCATACCATAACACTTTGATGTGATCACACAATGCCATTTAGAAAGTGTCCAAATTGTTACGGTTAAGAAAGTTTGTTATGAATAAGAAAACACCCTGTGAACCAGCAAAACAGAACAAAGACAAGTTTCACATATTCAAATCTTGCATTTTTATGTAACGAGAGCAAGCTATAAAAAGCCACAAGTCAATATAACAACACCGATTTCAAATACAATACACGTGAGACAATATCTAAGGCAATGGGTCACAAAATATATAGTGTAGAAAACTCACCAAAGTCTTTGTGTGAGAGAGAAACAGTCGTGCAGAATGAACACGGTGAGCTGTCTGACAGCAGCAGACGGGGCGTTGACGGATAAACATAAAGGTTGGCAATGTAACTCCAGTGAATGAATGTGATTCTTTGTCACTCACAACACGGCAACTAGCCTTTATATATACTTGCAGTCGCTTCCCGAACGTACGAGCACTTACTGTCATCGCCAACACTGTAGAATGCTCTAGCAACGTCTCCCGTAAGTTAAAAAACAGGAAGTCAAGGGCAGATAATTCCCGGAAACCCTGAATCTTAAAAATGCGGATCATCTATCATACGAAATGCGACCCACCATATTTTTTTATTCAAAACACTAAACACTGTGACCCAATAATAATTATTACTGAATTACCAACAAAATAGACATAAAATGCACACTCGTAACAAAATGTAAATGTTATATTTGAAATTACACTTTCTTAGTAATTTAAGTTTTGAGTTGTGTCAAGCTCGGGTTCGAACCCATAGCGTCAAAGAGAGGCACCTAATCGCCAGCACATAAATACAACCACCTAATCCGCTGAGTCACCGCGACTTCCACAAAATTGCAAATGGACAATACGCTTCTAAAATTTGTGTGACAAGGTTTCTACGATTTGACTGGAGTCTACCTATCTATAAAGCATGAACAATGTAATATTGCTAACAATCACAGGAGCAGACATATTCTAATTTCAATACAGCACACAGGCGGTAGAAATGACGGTAACATAAATGTGTTTGGGCCTTCTCCCTCAAGGTATCTATGACCTGTATGGTCTCATGTAACCTCTGTGTTGCAGTGTATAGTGAGCGATTGGTCAACACAGAGAGGACATCAAACAACTCTTTCGGAGATGTTTCATAATTATGACAGTGGCTATTAGCAGCGTGTTGTGCAGAAATAGACTAAAGATATATACTGACATAACCATACACTCCTTGAGAGATATATTCAAACTTTGATACTGTTTGATACTTATGCATAATGACCTTGGCCGGCACTGATATGAACGTTCAACTAGCCATATTTAGAGAATGGCGGCAAGCAGATTCGAAACGATTCCTTTGTAAGCATCAGAAGCACAGAGGACAGAACTAAGCCTGCATCATTGACATCAGTCTTTAAGCACAGTGTCTTGATCCAAAGTGGGAAGCGTCCCTGAAACGTTGACCTGGTGGAGCATGCAACCAGCCAAAAGCTAAGTTCTCGCATTGTTCTGTCTGGGACCAGTATACGAAACTGATGCAGGTAAACCTGGATTCTTTATAACACCTTTGAGAACAACCCAGCAAAGAGCCAGATGTATGTAACCTAAAGGTTCCTATTGTGTTTGGATTCGCGATTGCCCATCCTTTGTGAAACGTCGATCGATTGCCATACCGTTCACAGCCTGCAAAAAAGGAATTAGTTTCAAATATCTTAATCTATTTGCTTGTAATCTCCGAAAACAAAAACGTATAGTTGTCTTAGAAGGAATTCAATCTGCTGACTTGAAAGGTAGATATCACAGGTATTTCAGTGTCAGTTGCAGGCAAATTACACAACATAAAATATCAAATGTCCGTCGTTAACATCAACATAACATCACCAGGGTTTAATACCGTTCAGAACGTCTCCCATGGAGGCCTCTAAGTCGAGGCCGATGAGCCGTATCAAACTGTCTTTACAATATATTACAATTTGTTACGAACACTTGATCATCAAATATAGAACGTACACTTTAAGAAAATATTTTTACCCCAGATCCAGGAATCCCAACTCTGAAATCGAGAAATTACTTGTGTTATTCAGGGGATGATAAAGAGCCGTAATGCCACATTTTTTTTTCATTTATTTATTTTTTTGTACACTCCATTCATAACCATACATCTGCTACAGACTATGTTAGCCAGAGGTGAGTTTCTGATACAGTACCCATTTTCTTTCACATTTTCTTTCAAATACTTTCATTTCAGAATTATTCCAATGTCTACCTTTTTCTATAAGAAAATAATATTGCTATTCCTTCTGACATTACAGTAGTGAAAGTTTTGTCTTTCCCAACTTAGATTTATAAATGTGGTATTTAGTTAAAAGTAAGATCACGTCAAATATTTCATCCGAATGAAAAGTTGGTGAATACCCAAAAGGGATCAAATCACATTGAGGATATAGAGCACCTGTGTGTACACAGCTTAACTCAAACCAGTGTGAAACATTTGCCAGGGGTTATTGGCAACTCTGCAGTTCCAAACGAGATGAACTATTGGTTCGGGTTCTGCCGCACAAAATGTTACGGTACATAAATTGCTTTCAACAATGTGAAAGCATCTCGCCAGAAAATATTTTGTAGTGATTCAGATAATATTAAGGAGTATTCATTGCCAAAGGTAGTAAATTTAAGCATTGTGGACAGTTTTTATGAAAGGTTTTTTCCGCTTCCTTTCGTAGTCAACACAAAGCAGTTTTCTAATCCATGTGCTTTTGAGAGCATCAACATAAGCGATAATATTTAGCATTCCAAGCCCTCCTTCTGCAATAGATTTACAGATTACGGAGGCCTTTATTTTGTCAAGCTTGTTATCCCAAGAGAAGCTAAATAAAATACTGTTTAGCTTCTGAAGTAAAAATAAAGAAATGAATGTATCCTATCCTGCCCACAGCTTCGTCTTTAATCATCCTTACATGGCTGTGTATTATACAAATTCTTCACTTGTTCCTCCACTTGGGATGAGAATCAAGTTATTCATTTCTGATGCTGAAATTGATCTTGAAAATATACCCCCTTCCCGTCTTCTTTCTTCTCTTTGGCACCAGCATTTGACCTAACACTGACACAGTTAAAAAACCAGAAACTAATGGGAAATTAATTACAATATAAACAAGAATTACAAAATAAATATGCTACTTACAAAACCTTATTTACAGATGGATCTAAGGATGGTGATGCTATAGCGTGTGCCACCGCCACAGGATTCAAAACAATATCTTCTATCATACCTGGTAACGACTCTATCTTTACAGCAAACGCTATATTAAAAGCCTTTAAATATATAAAAATGCACTCTCAATATAAACAATATATAATTTTGTCGAATCCTCTTTCTCAGACGACTAAAAGAGTTTCTTCCAAACATCCATTTTTATTAGGAATAACTGAACCGTATAATGATGATCTTGCAACTGGCCAACACAAGACAACACAACAACAGATGGTGGGTGCCCAGCCACGCTGGGATTTCTGGTAATATAATGGCTGATCTCGCTGCTAAGGCAACACTCAACATATCTGTGACACCACTTTGTATTCCTTACTCTGACTATAAATCCAGCAGTAGAATTTACATCCGTGATCTGATGCAGAAGAAGTGGGACACTCGAATAGGTATAAATAAACTGCATGAAATATAGCCCTATATTGGTTACACCTACTTGGGATGTCGATCCAGATTTGAAGAGGTCATCAAGCGACGATGTTGTAGTGGCCATACACATATATACTAACAAACACTTGTTAAACGGTGAAGATCCGCAATTCTGATTACTGAGACAGACTGAGAAGGTACGTAAGTCCCCAAACTTTTCAAGTCAATGTAAACATACTGGATATTTTTAACGTAGTATGCTTGTTATTTTAATTTGGGTTTTGTAACATTTCTTACAATCGCTATCGGCTAAAGGGATGGTGTAAATCCAGCTAGGGTTCTGTGTTACGATAGTGTATTTTCCGTGATTTGAGATGTTATTAATTATTATTGCTGTAGTTGTAATAGGGTGGCAATATTAAAGGTTTTAGTGTTAGTTATTATGGGTCACATTTCCTACATAAAATTATATAAACAGCACGACTCTAAGACAGTACTTTAGAGTTACCTGCCTTTGAAAAAACCACGTAAACAAGAGTCCACTATTGTCTAGAGCATTCTACGTTAGTGGCGATGGTCGTATAAGCTCCAACTTTCAGGAAATGACTGAAAGTATACATAAATGCTAGTTGCCGTGTTGGAGAGGGACACACAATTACTGGAGTATATACATCATCAATCTCCGTCAACGTTGCCAGACCGCTCGCTGTGTTACATTCTGCAGAAGTTTTTCTCTCTTGCACTAAGACTTTGGTGAGTTTGCAATATTATATTTTGTGGCCCATTGCCTTAGGTTTTGTCTCACTTGTATTGTATTTGGGCGACACAATTCTGTGCAAACAATTAATGTCGACAGTGAAGCAGAAAGCGTGATTCGTCACTGTACCATACTCTTCACCAGTTGTATCTATTCCAGAATCGATGTTTTCATCGCAGCATTTCGTCATCGATTGCGGATCATTTGCACCAACAATGTCCTCAAAGCAGGCAATGCACTCACAGTTCCGTGAATGAAGCACCCGGATGTACTTATCCTGCACAACATTGGTGATAGAGGGGCTACAACTTTGAAGATGATTTTGTGCAGAATTGCTTTGTTGATATCGGTTCCATAAACGGCCTAGTGTAGTCTGGGGAACACTAAGGTAACGGCAATGGGACATTTAGACTCCTCGGCTAAGGGACGTCTCATGGCAATGTTTCGATTTGCAGCAGTGAGTCGTGGCATTGCGAAATTCTTACATTTAGCTAACTGCACCAATGACCATCGAAAACAAAACGGCCTTATGTGGGCAAATGTATCTGCATGTGTGACCCACTTTGCCTCCATGACAGTTTCATGCAAGATGACACTTTCTAGTGTAAACGTACGTTAGTTTCCGAAGATGCGTTTTGCTCTGTACATTTGTTCCAGATACCCAAACTAGCATTATAATTCAGAAATTAGAATTAGAGCTGTCAAATACAAATTTTGAAAATACATTCCATACCTATTCCATTCCATTCCATATTATCTATGCGTATTTTGCGGGGACAGTATAGCTTTAATGATGTTGGGACGAGGAGGTATCATGTTCCTGAACTCCAAACTGATGGATTTTGTTGTCGATAAACCCAGAAGAATAATCATGGTGCTTAAGGACTTGGAACCATGATCACATGTTTACGTAGGACCGCAAGTGTCCCTACATGTATCGGCTATGTCACAGCACACCGTGAACACACTGCACTCGCCACCGCGTCAGCATTAAAGGGGCCACCAAGAGCATCGTTTGGCAGTGTATGGGACTGTCAACTTCTACAGCAAATTTGAAGGGGAATCAAGCACACCCTGTTTACGCAGCAGTGTTGGCAATACTCTAAGGGGTCCGAACCGTGCGTAACCGATAAAGAGCAACAACATTATCACTTGGGCAACGTCACCTATGTAATACTTAGATGTTATTGTAGTTGCATTTCAACTTACCATTGACGCAGGTGTTGTCAGCAGGATTGAAATTAAATCCAATGGCACACTGGCATCTGCGCCGAGCGCACTGAAAGTTCATCGATGCACAATCCTCGTTGATCTTGCATCGTTTGTTCAGTATGCATACGGCTTCATCTGTGTTGATTCAAGATTACATTCAGCGCATAGACATACAAAAATAGTATAAAAAAGTGTCGGTTAAATAGGTAGTGAGTGAGTGAGTTTAAGATTCAACGTCACAAGTAGTGACGGGAACAAACTAAGCATATATAGTAAATACCTGTCACGAAGGATAGTTAATTATTAGCAATAATAATAATTCAGGTCTAAATACTAATCATTTCCAGTTCTAAAAATGCAAGTCCATATGACATGTATTAACATTGAAACGCGGGCTATCGACAACTAACAGCTAAATCTAAGCCACCTTATTGGGGTTCATGGGACTTACAGCACTTCAGTTCAAAAAGGTCGACTTTACAACACGGGATACAATGACGTGCAAAACCACATGATCTGAACACAATGTTTTGTTTTCAAGCATGAATATATTTCGAGATATATCAAGCCACAGATGTTTCACGGGGAGAATAAATAGGAAACCATCAACTGAACAAATTCTAATTTGCTGCGCTAAAGTGGCATCAGTGCTAAGTAAGTGTTTGCGGAATGCAACTAACACACGTCTTACGCTACCCTGTTTCAATGCAAAAAAATAGTGCTACACTACGGGAAGCTGAAGCAATTTAATCCCTGGCCCCAAATGTACATCATGACCATCTACCTTTCTTTTCCTTAATAAAAACATCTTTCAATAGCTCCTAAATCAATATGTTATATCTCAACACGTATTACCATGGACACAGACAGCACGACCTCGATGATTTTCTAGACACCGGGTGTTAAGTGCGCAGATCGGCTGTGAACAAGCACTTGTGGAGGGCTGTAAAAAAATAAGCATTAAACTTAATTCACTCTTGATATTTCATCGGGTGATCAAGAACGATGAAGAACACTTACATCAACAATGATTTTGCTCTTTGGATACCATATGTAACCCTTCTCCATCTGTTGTTCCGTGGCTTTGGACAGCAGCTGGCATGTCAGAGTCCTAGCTTCGTATGCAACTCGTTCACAGGAGCTTCTTTCCATACACCTAACTTTGCACAGTTTAATTCCAAATTTATTTTTGCTTCTTTGGGCTTGGGAAACACATACAGCAAAAAGGGCAGCCAGTTGTGGCAGCATCATCTTTTGTGGCACACGTGGCTTCCAGACCAACAGGTGCACAGAATAGTGTCAGTGCTGTGCTATAGTGTTTAAAAATTCAGCAAATTCACTTGTCGGCTAAAATTAGACACAGGCTTTGCTTTTGATTCCTGCAATGGATAATGTGCGGTTTCTAATCATGAAACAGTCCCTTGAGGAATTACTCATTAATACAGAATCAACATTTCTTTAATAATAAGAATAGAGTTACATTACTGATGAGAACTTGACAGTGAAAAGATGGCTTGATCATGTTTAAGTTTCTGAACATATTCATATTCTCAACTTAAACATGCATGTTTATGCTTATATAAATACTGCCCCAGCAACATCACAATTCAAAAATCGTGATGGATACACGGAAACGAAAATAATTGACAAGTCATGTGTTGATAGCTAAATAAAGCTTGTATTCAGAAGTAAATGAAGCAAAGATGCACTTAACAGTAGAGTATGATGAAAGTACCGCAATGACGGAAGGCAAACATACATAACATAGCTTTTCAAATTTTGCAGTCCAAGTCGTACGATACTTACCTAATTTACAAATCGATTGCTTTTTATATGTGATGGACAGACTTGAATATATCAATTTCCACAGTTTTGCTTAAAATCTTTTTGCCACAGGTTCTACATCATATTTGTGGATATAGAGCAAGGCATTTCTTTTGATTTCACTATATTTAGTGCAAGTAAAGAAATAATGATATGAATTCTCAATTTTGCGCCAACAAGAGCAGACAAGAGCTGATATATCACTGCATCATAGTATCAGTGAGTGAGTTAATATTTATCGTCATATCGGCAATAGCGTAGCCATCTCGTGACGAGAACAATTAATAATTACATTGTAGATCAAGAAACTCAGAAACTGAAAAACTGTTGACGAAGATCACTGAAACACTAGTATTTCACAGATATCCATTTAAAGCTAGTAATTAAATCTAAAACAATTTAACCATATAGGACAGTACAATATAAAAATGGACTATAGACTGCCAACAACTGAAGGTCGATCACCATACTAAAGATCCTAGTCTCAAGATTACTGATATGGTAAAACAGATGTACATTTAACTATTACTCTCAGACTGGGTTGTACAACTGATTGTTTATACGTCTGATGTATTTCTTTGATTATAATTGTTATTTTCAGAGACTTCAGGTGATACAGGATTGTTGAGATATTCAGGTGAAATACCGTTTCTCATTTTATAAATCGTAATCAAGCTGAAGCGATGGCTTCATACTTTTACAGGCTGAAACTTTGCTTCGTTGTATACTGCATGACTAGTTCCACGAACTGCCCCACAAATAGTTCCCAGGGTGTGAAAATACAATTTATCGTATAGTAAAATGACTAGCCGTTGGTATAGTTCTTCCAAATATGAATGAGTAAGTGAGTCAACATCTAAAGTCACATCACTAGTATTTCAGCCATATAAACGTATAAATATCTAAAAATATTTTTGTATACTTACTGTCTGCAAAAGACAGTAAAATAATTCATCACATATGTGTATGTCCCAAAACCTTCACAGTGAAAGTTTTGCTTACTCGATTTTAAACGCAGTATATTTGTTCCTATAAAATTCGACTAAACCCTCCCACAATCGCCAGCGGCTGAGGGGATGGTATAAATCCAATTAGGATCCATGCAGGTATCCAGGTATTGTAAGTCCCCATGGATCCTGGTATGGTGATCTACCTTCAGTTGTTGGCGATCTATATCCCGTTGTTATATTGTATCATCCTCTATAGTTTAACAAGATTTAATTACTAGTTCTAAATATCTCCCTGTGATAGTCTAGTTGTTTTACTGTCCTCCGTTGACAGATATTTACCATTCGCTATCATGTATAATACTAATGGTTCTCGACACGATATAGCAGAAATATTCGCCCATGTGACGATAAATTTAAACTCATGCACTCACATATATTTACTGTCTATCTAATGTATGCACTACAACTTCTGAATACATTTTCAGATTCGGAGGTATGACCAACAGTGTCAATAGACATTATCTCACCCCTTCTAAGGTACAAGGAGCTGCTAGTAAACCTGGGTATAGTAAAAACATGAACACCCAAACCAACGTGTTTCCATATTTCAGCCTCAAGTTAGGCTTTTCTTCCTATTCGGGTCTCGGCATTTGAATCCCGAATCTGAATATGCTTTTCAGATTCGGAGTTATTACCAACAGTGTCAATATACAGTATCTCACCCGTTCAAGTTTACTAGGTGCTACTTTGAGTCTGGGTGTCTTGAAAACACAAACCAAGGTACAGTTTTCCATGTTTGAACCTTATTCAAATCCCGAACCTGACTTAATATTTTTTTTTCAGATTCGGGACGTACGGTTTGTGTGTATGTGTCTGTGTGTGTGTGTGTGTGTGTGTGTGTGCGCGCGCGCGTGTGTGGTGCGTGGTGTGTGCTGTCTGTCTGTGTGTGTGTGTGTGTGTTTTTAAGTCACTCCTGCAATATTTCAGCCTTATGCTGACTGATGGCAGGTTATATGTTTATTATAGATTAAGGTAAATTATGAAGCACCCCGGCCAAAGGACAGTAAAACAATAAATTAATTAATTATTAATTCATTAAAATAAAAATAACTATGTATAACAACTGAATATTAAGGCAGGCTATATATTGTCAACAGATGAACATAGATCACCACGCTTGGGACCATGGGGTCTTAGAGTACTTTTGCTACATGCATGGACCCTTGCTGGATTTAAACCATCCTTTCAGCTATTAGCAAGTTCGATAAAGAACAATTTAAAGAACATATATACCACGATTAAAACTAGTAGTTGGTTTAAATTTACCTTGAATGATTTGGGACTTACGTAGCCTCTCAGGAGGACAAGACTTTTGCAATACTTCAACAAGTTTTGATGGTACAGCCACTACCCATTTCAGTTATTCCTCTAAGCTACCAACGATAAAATATTTATCTTTTTACAAACCATTTATCAAAATTATCTAGTACTGCTATATTTTTTAAGGTCACGTGCAACCGAAAACTCAAAACATAATTAAAACAATATTGTCACTTGTTCATGATATTGCCGATTGTGAAAAAAAAACCAACAAATAACAAAATTATAAGTGTACAATCGCGAATCAAATGTGCAATATTTTGTAATTGGGTTTACTTCCCTCGAAACGAAACATCTGTGAGATCGAATCCAGTCAGAGCGTGTGGATGTGTACTCTAGTGTATCGAACACTTTTCATTGTCTGGTTCATTTGCCGATACACTGACGGTTCATTGCGTGTGTATATAGAGACGATCTGCTTGGTTGACACTTTAGAAGTATGGTGAGTTATAAGATAGTATGATTCTTTATGGATGACAAATTCTATAATTGTATACGACGCGACGTTTCGGTGGAATCTTGTACCGTTGTCAAGCAAGAGGTATGTTATGATTTGTGAATACATGCTCTCTCATTTGCGTTCAAGCCAGTTAACAAATACAATGTATCAAGATGGTGAACTACTGCGTGGCTGGAAACTGTCGCTCGTCCAGGTAAAAAGCAGGACTTGAAACGGACAAGCTGAGTTTGCACCGTTTTCCACTTGATCCAGTCATCCGAGAAAAACGGATGCAGTTCGTTTGCAAACAACAAACATCATAACATATCATGTGTACAAGTATCACACCTTGCCTGTCTGTGTAATTGCATTGCACTGCATTGTGACAGAGACAGACAGAAAGCAGTGTGTTTTGTTTATGGTGTATAGCCTGATGGGTGTTAAGTTCAAATTGCGTGGGATTACACTTTCTTATTAAAGTACAAATTCTAGTACTTGTTTGGTTGAGTCCCATCCGGGATTCGAATCCGCACTCTCAGAGTCAGGCATCTCATCGCCAGCACACAAGATCGGCTGCTTAACCCCAAATATGGCACATGTTACATTTGACCACTTTCTAAAATCGCATTGTGTACTGTACATTTCTAGATTTCAACATTGATTTGGAAATCTAGAAAAATAAGACAAAGAAAAATAATAAGTAGCAAAAGACAAAATCAGAATCTTAAAAAGATCCTAACCAAAGCAAAATTTACATTTAAGAAATTTACATACTGTGACGAGAGCATATCTGACATTGAAATGGAATTTGCGTATTATATAAAACCTGTCATCAAAGGACAGTAAAACAACTACATCACAATTACAACTAAACCTAGTACGGAACGTTAAAACTAATAGTACTGTTTGGACAGTACAACATAAAAACTGGCTACAGATCACCAACAACTGAAGGTAGGTCTCCATACCAGAGACCATGGGGACTTACAGTACTTTTGCTACCTGCATGGACTCTAGCAGGATTTAAATACACTCTTTAGGTTTGGGCGATGGTGCTCAAATTTAGCCCAAAATACATGACAAAAATACTACATTTAAAACAACTGGTAAATTTATATTGACTTAGAATCTTTGGGGACATTCGTACCCTCTGTAAATTACAATGTACAAATTAATGTTTGTGATTTTCCTAATTGATGCCTATGCACTTTGATTTTGGTAAAAGTAAGAAGCGTTAGGTAACTGTTATTGCTTACACTCGTTCAGTAATGAGGCCAAAAGTCCATAATAGAGAGATAATATTTCAGAATTAACTACAATTACGGTGGCGACATTTTGTATCTGTTGAAATATTAAATATAGCACCTCTTCTGGTACTGTATTCGAAAGTATTGGTATTTAATAACATTTATGGTGATACTGGAGAAAGACCCTTCTTTTAAACAATAAGTATCTATTTATACATACGCATATGCCCACGCACACCTGTCACGGACCGTGTGTCCTGTGCCTCAGTCTAACTGAATGAATGAATGAATTTGAATTGAATTCGTTGCTTATTTACGTGTCACACATAACAATTACAGAACTGTACATACAAGACATATATACATTGGTTAAATAATTATGCAAGGCCTAAATAGACCGAAGAGACACGTGTAAAGACATGAAAATATGATACATAGATAGAAGCCCCACAGACAGAAGCCCCACAATATATATATATATATATATATATATATACATACATATATATATATATATATATATATATATATATATATATATATATATATATGTGTGTGTGTGTGTGTGTGTGTGTGTGTGTGTGTGTGTGTGTGTGTGTGTGTGTGTGTGTGTGTGTGTGTGTATGTGCATGTGTGTGTACGAAAACAATTTAGATTCAACAAGATTCATTTACACCAATAATCCGCAGCACTAAATGATACCTATCACATCATGAAGCTCTAATCCTATTTAATTATCCTAATCTAACAGCGTATCCAACATCCTTAAGAAATTCTTCAACATTTTTCACATTCTTTTTTAAGTCCTCACACAGGTTTTGGAGTCTCTTTGCATGTTGGTCATTGTTCGTTTGGTGGGTCAGTACCCCCTGGCAAATTGGAGAAGCCGAGTGTCTGCAAAAGCCGGGTCACGTTGAAACTCTTGTATAGCACGCCACAGAGTTGGGTGGCTGTAACCAATAAACTTCATGAATCCGCTATTCCCTGATTCACAAATATTATTTGTCTTACTTCCCCCGTCAATAGTTGCTTGGTGCACTTTTGACACTGATGGTGGAAACAGTAGGGGTTCGTCTCATCTTCATGGGTGGTGGGGGAGAATCTGGGTTAACTGCTGGCTGTTTGATTCGTTTATATGTATCTACGACATACGTGCTTCGGGAGTAGGACACAATGTCTTCAAGGCCCTAGGGAATGTTGGATTCCAAGAATTCAAAACCTGCCAATACATCCTCAAGGGGAAGCAAAACTAGACCATCTAGCATTCCACGGAAGTGTCTGACATGGTTGCCCTCCTTGTAGACTGTGACAAGTCCCAATTTCTGTATTTTTCGCCAAGTGCTTTAATTGATCCTTCCTCCTTAAGACCATCATTGAAAAAAACAACACTTGACACTTGTTAAGTGTCTTAACACTTAACTAATCCCCAAGGTAAACTCTCCCTTCCTTTCGCCTTTTTACGTTGTTCATGTTTATAGATAACATTTGATACATCAATCCAAAACTTGTGATATTCAGTTGTATTTTTATTTAATATTTTTATGATATTTTCTCTTGACATCTTTGGAATGTATATATGTACTGAATTATGATATGTCATACTTGGGATTCCACATTGTTAGTAAAGTACAAATTCTAGAACTTGTTTTGGTCTAGTCCCATCAGAGATTCGAACCCGCACCCTCAGGCACCTAGTCGCCAGCACACAAAGTCAGTCGCCTAACCCGCTCAGCCATCGTGACTTCCACCAAAATGAAAGTCGGACAACTGGTAGTCTAGACTGCGTATTTTGTGTACCCCTCTGATAAGTGTAAATTAGCACGGCTCCCGCGGCCGAAAGCTATGATTAGAAGATGTCAACTAGAAAGTGGTCAAATGTAATGTTCAAAATATTAAGGTGGAATCCCAGATATCACATATGTTGCATGTGGCCACTTTCTAAATGACATCGTGTAATCATGTAGTAAAGTCTTTTTCCCTCCATAATGCATTTTCATTCAGTCACTTTTCCTTGCCAGGTTAAAACATTGGTTCTGTAGTAATGCACTCTTTTCTTTCTGTAGCTGGGTCAAGAAGAAAAGATTAATTTACCTTTGTAATGATTTCAGGACATTCCATGGGTGTAAGTGATAAGGACCACATGTTCATCCCATTGGCTACTATTTAAAGTTTTTTTCTGTGTAACTAATATTAACTATTCTGTCAGGGTCAAGATCAACATTACTGCCCAAATGTTTGAATTGCGGTTGTGACCAGTTAAGGTTGTCCACATAGACTCACTAAACAATCATTTGTTATCTCCTGTTGTGGATTGTATGTATGTATACAAAATCATTATTGGCGTAATATATATCGTTACTGATGTAACTTTGAACTCTTGTGCATTTACTTTCACCTGCTTTCACACATGTTTTGAGAGTAGATCAATAAAGGTGACATCGTCTGTATAAGTTACCTAATGTATATGCACAGGTGTGCCTAAGTAAGATTTATGAGATGACATTGTGTTGTGCAGTGTATACCGTAAATATGTCGAACACTACCTGTATAACTGTGTTGTTTTGTGTTTTTACTTTCATCCCCTGTTTTAACATGTTTGGACACTAAGGTGACATGATATGTGCAACATTGTCAATGAATATACACATGTGTGTAAGATTTATGAGACTACATCATTGTTAGTAATTGCTCATGAGGTATATGTGACAAGAATACATACAGGTGTGTCACATTCTGTTTATTATCAATCAGACAATGCTGCCCCACTTGTTTTTGTGTCTATTGTCCGGGTATGAGCTTATTGGAACATTATTGGTATTTCACACCGATCACGGATAAAGAAACAAATCAACAACTTTCAACAAAATAATACACCAGAAAGGGGATTTCCCCGTCGCCACGACTCGAGTGACAAGTCCTCCAAGGTGGTCAACTGCCTGGTCCCAGTTTCTATCGCGGTCGAGAGAGCAAGTACTGCCGACCCGACAGCCGAACAATACAATAAACATGCTGGCTCAAAAGTAAAATTGCTCCGCATCAGTGCCCCTTTATGGCTTGAACTCTATGTGCAGCCCTGTGCGTGAATTAATGTTTATTCTGTTATTGCTGTGATAAGTGATATGCCCTTTGGTCTGAACTCTCCTGAACTCTACATATCATAATTTTTGTTATACTTGTATATATCAAATAAAATCATATGGCTCTCAATCCCTGTTTCTTTTACTTGCCTGGTAAGGTACCATTGATCGATTAAGATGATCCCTACTCAAATCCAGCTCCTCGTGGCTTTGTGTCGGGTAACGCTAAGAGCTGTTCAAGCCCTGTGTGGACCTGGGTCACCTAGGTCCATAGCACCCCATTGCTGGTCGCAAGGAGCGACCGAAATGGGTTGCGTCCCGTGTCGGTGGAGGCGGTAGTCTGGTGGTTGAGGGCACTGGGAGTCTGAAACGTGTTGCTTTCGCTCAACACATGGACACATTCATTCTGAAAGTGTGTAATATCAAAATTATTGATAACATTCATTCATTCACAGAAGTAACATTCTGTGTAAATACCCGTGGTGACCAAATATTTGGGAGAGAGTGCATCAAATAGTCCTTCCACCTGTATCAGATAATATATGACACACTTGAGTGTGTGGTCGCATCTTGTTTAAGTAATTAGCAATAATTGCGATCAACTAATCTGGATCTGAATTGATGGGCTAGAGGTAATTGCATCAGAATAGGAATAACTGACTCATGATCAGGAAACAAAAAATATATACACTTCTGTTAATACCTCTAAGACCTCCAAGACCTCCAAGAGTCATATCACATGTAAAGAGGCCAGATGAGGTATCATATTATGAGTGATATATATATATTATAACATACCTTTATGGATGATCTATTTCTTTAACAATGGCGACCGCTTCGGCATAGGTTCTTACACCGCTTTCAAGCATAACAGAATATATAGAAACGTCGCCATTGATAAAGTGGAGAAGTTAGTCATCCATAAAGTTGTGTCATCTCTACACGAGCATCTTCTAGAATGTTTGTTTGACTGCGGTACTAAAGTCTGTGTCAAAACTTCGCTCTCACGAAAAAACGGAGTTGTCATCTATAAAGTTTGTTACAAATAAATCAGCAATTATGATTGAATGTTTCATTGGCATTCTAGCAGTTGCATTTTTCACAGCATTTTTTGTTCATTACATAAAGCAACGTGCATGGAGCGCTGTGAAAGTAGTGACATACGGAGGGAACTACATAATATAGCTTTCGAAGAGGTTACCAACCTGTAGACTTTATCAATCAGCACCCGTTTGTTTATTACTGCACTTACAACTTAATCCCTCTTGTTTATTTGCTTCTTGGTTGTGCTACTTGTTCTTACTTCCCAGTTATCCAATAATTATCTACCCTTTACTGTTCAAGTACATGATGATTACACAATGTCATTTAGAAAGTGGTCAAATGTAACATACTACATTACTTTTTTAGCCAAGTACAAGTACTCATCCGGGACTCCAGCCTACACCCTCAGAGTCAGGCACCTAATCGCCAGCACACAAAGTCAGCCGCCTAACCACAGCCACAGCGGCTTTCACAACGACAACTGGTAGTCTAGATTGCGGGCTTTATCCTACAGTTTATTTCAGTTTGTAGGCCATCGGCCCATGTACATTTAAGAAGTACATAATATTAGATTACAGTGTAACACAATATGTGGATACACATTGATATCATATTACAGTAACTGAGATCGGCTTTTCAAAGTAGCTTTGACATACCTAGCACAAATCAGCAATGTTACTACATCTTTTGAGGCAATTGATCTCCTAAATTTACAGTCATTTGTTAGGGTGTCCCAAGATGGTAAATACATTTTACTTGAGGTATGTTTACCAACTCCTAAAACAAATTTACAAAAATTATTGTGAAATTTGTCTATAACACTTCTTTCTTGAAACCCCCATACTTCAGCCCCATATAATAATATTGGTTTTATCTTACTGTCAGAGAGTTTAAATAAGACATGAGCTGGGATATTAATGAGACTATATTGCAACTGTTTTATGCGGGCTTTATGTAGCCCTCTCGATCTGATAAGCGTAAATTGGCACCGCTCCAACGGCCGGAAGCTATGATCACAAAATACCATTTCGAAAGTGGTTAAATGTAACATGCGTTACAAGTGATAGTTGTCACAATATTCTACAATTCTAATCACTTGGTTCTTGTTACTGTTATTTTGAACGTGGTATATGAACCTACACAGAAACGTGGCTCTATGCAATTAATACGATGTTGTTATTTATTAAACAGCTCCAACGGCCGGAAGCTATGATCACAAAATACCATTTCGAAAGTGGTTAAATGTAACATGCGTTACAAGTGATAGTTGTCACAATATTCTACAATTCTAATCACTTGGTTCTTGTTACTGTTATCTTGAACGTGGTATATGAACCTACACAGAAACGTGGCTCTATGCAATTAATACGATGTTGTTATTTATTAAACAGCTTTATTGACAATTGCGCTTGCGCATTCCTGGGAAATTAGAGACAATTATGAAAGTGAGAGGTACCACTGTATGAAGTTACCTGGTCGTAGAGTAGCCTCAGTACTAGTTTACGGCAGGATAATGTACACCACTGGTCTATTCATACCACACAGACCTTCCTCACGTGATAACAATATCAGCAGCTTTAAATTTGATAGTTCCAGCCACAAGGCATTGTCTTGGTACAAAACGTAAGTAAAGAGTACACCCCGCATCACCTAAGTTAATGTGTGTGTGTGTGTGTGTGTGTGTGTGTGTGTGTGTTTTAGTCACCCGGGAATTCGTACAAAATACAGTGTTACACGGTTTAAAAATAACTTGCTTAAGAAAACTTCACGTAATGTGTTAAATCGGCTGGTTTGTGCACATTCATAGTGCTAAACATGATGCACCATTCAAAGAATGAAAAGCATATTCAATGGTCCAACAAATTATAATTCCTAAGTTTTATTGAAAAGGTATTGACAGTTTCTTAGAACAAAATGCTAAATGACTGATTGGAATATACCTGCAGAATGCAGAGTTTGTTCATTTACACACTAAGAAAATATAACATTAATCCTAAAACTACAAATATCCCTAAATAATTTAATCCAGTAGGCATCAACTAAAAGTTACAACTCGGTAATAGTAAAATGAAAGGGATTAAGGTCTGCACACACACACACACACACACACACACACACACACACACACACACACACACCACATGGAAGGACACATATTTCTCCTAGAGGATTCATCTCTGAAAACTTTGGGCACTCAGAGACAACAGCGCTCATGTCTAAGGTGAATGAATGTAACCTCGCCCTCGCCCACTGTGGGAATATATGATATACAAAGAAGTCACCCAGTTATTTTTATTTTCATTTCGTTTTGTTAAGATATGATCAGTAAGATTTGTGCCACGATCTATTTCTGGAAATCATTTCTCCTTGAACTTGAAGATGTTATCAGGAAAAAAACACCATATAAAGAAAGTCCATATTAAGTCATCCAAAGACAGTCTATAATTTTATTCATTTAAGATCATTCAGGTAACCAAAACCAAATTCAGGAAACCAAAAATCCTGCCAGGAATTTCTTCAGAAAAAAAACAATTTCTTTTCTTTTCTTTTCATGTGATCCCTTTTTCCCCTCAGTACATAAATAAATGTTTAATAAATATAGACAGTCACTGAGTCAAAAGTAGTAGAGTCTTGTCCCATTTGGTCCTGGATACTATTTCACAGGTAACAAAATGAGAGATTATAGGGGATTATCGATATCAAAGCCCAGTGATTTCTTCTGAAACAGTAGGAGCTGGGACAGTGGGAAGACCCTGGTCAAACGTTACAACTGACCTTAAGATTTGGTTGAAACACGCTCATTTTGTTGGTTGAAACACGCTCATTTTGTTTTATGTTGATTTAACTATAAAACCTCAGTGAAAACGAATGCTTAACTGTCCTCCCACACAGATACCATTTGGTATGAAGTTCACAATAGCTGTGAAAACATATGAACAGGCCAATATTATGAGAATTTAGGAAATAATACGCATTTCATAGTAATGGATACACCGTCAAAACGGTCTTATGTTGAAATATTAAGAAATCAGAACATGTTAAGTCTGTTCATTGTTTTATTGATAAATCTTGTCGATTTAAGTTTTACAAGTAATGTAATGAAATGCAATCTAATACATAACTATACTCCTATTACCGATGGATGCATTTTACTAATTCAGTGTAAAGTGCATGCCATCTAGTATTGTGAAAAAAAAACTTTATACTTGTTAAGAAGTTTCCTTCTCTCGTGCTGAATGTATGCGACATTAAATATTGACTCACTCACTCACTCTCTCAGGCTGTGTGCCATCGCTTGCACTAGGTACGGTTGTCTTCGTAAAATGTCGGTGGTGTCAAACTTCAGTTCTAGAATTTGTGAACACAGTTAATGAGTCTTTCTAAGACTGCTAAACCCCAAAGCTGATATGATGTGTCATAAATTAAAACTTTCGTTGCGTTTTGTATTTTTTAAAGAACCTTCATGGAAGGGAATGTACTATCACAGATGATTCACGTTAATACTCTCTGTATCTTTCTAGATCTAATCACTAGTTTTACATTCTTCTCTGTGATATTCTAGTTACAGTTCTTTGTTGACAGGTTTTTACAATGTGTCATTAATTAATATGTATTTTGTAATTCGTTGTTCTCGTCATAATATGGTTGTAATATTGCCGATGTGACGATAAATTTTAACTCACTCACTGTAATCTTTCACCTAAACAACTTCAGGTGGAAATATTTCTTTGGCTATGTTCTCCTAAATATCTATATTTGAAGGTCCGGTGTAGAATATAGGTCTTCAGCAACACATGCTTGTTATGAAAAGGTGACTGTGCCTGTCGGGAGACGCGACTAAGGGAATCGGGTGGACAGGCTCGCTGACTTGGTCAGCTCATGTCAATGGTTCCCAGTTGCGCAGACCGATGCTCATGCTGCTGATCACTGGATTGTCTGGTCCAGACGCGATTATTTACAGACAGCCACATCGCTGGAATATTGCTGAGTGTGGCGTAAAACTAAACTCACTCGATCCTACACCGAACGTTCTAGCTGTTATCTATTAATACTGCTAAATTACAATCATGTGATTCCTTTCATACTACTGGAACCTGGACAAATCTGAAAGAAAGTTTCCTTTTCGCATATTTCACATTGTTATGATAGTTACTGAACGTTTTCACTTTGATTTAAGGGTTTGTCTTCCTGACGAACAATTTCTACTTGTGTAGAAGGCACTCTTCTCAAAAATTGTTTTTAGGCCCTTCCTTCTGATTCCATCATATGACATTAAATATTAAATCACTCACTCACTCTGACTCTACCATGCGTCATGAAGCTATTGTTGAAAGGTTGCCATACTTTAACTAAAAAAGTGACTGTTTTGATACACTTGCATCTGACAGGAAACTCATGCCTGCATATTTTGTTACATGTTTCACAAAGATGGTGAGTGAGTGTGTGCTCAGTGTGTTACGAGAGTGTGCTTTCTGTAAACTGTATTATTAATTAAGCAATAATATTATTGGGTCATAAGGTTTAGTTTTTTTTATGATAATTATTATGGGTCACATTTCGTATCATAAATGTTCAGTGCTTTTCGTTCTTTGCAACTGGCCATGGTAGTTGGCTTTAAGGTAGCACTTTAGAGTTACCTCCTCTTGAGTAAGTGTTTTGATTAGTTGTGCGTACTTCCGGGAAACTACTAGAAGATTCCACGGTGATGGCGATGCTCGAATGTTCAGAATTAGTGACTTTATACATAAAGGCTTTTTATTGTATTGACGACGCCGGACACACACAGATTAACTGGAGTATATATATATATGCCTGCCACTGTCAACGCACGACCTACATAGCCGCTGCCTGACCGCTCGCCGTGTTACATTCAGTATTACTGTTTCTCACTCACAAGCTAAGATTTTGGTGAGTTGATGTTATATCTGTGACCCATTACTTTAGATTTTACTCAGTTGTATTTATAGTTATATTTTGTTGGTTCTAAGGGGATTTCTTACACCTTTTTTCAATGCAAATTATTGACCATAACGAGTGCCAATTCAATTTGCAATGTTTTGTTTCAAAACACGACAAACAGTGGACAAAGGGATGCCTGTTCTACTTAAAATCACTTTAGCTGATCTGATGTCCTTCTTGTAATACTCCAAAATAAACTTTCTCTTCTCTAAATCATCCATACTGATCATTGAAAATGTCGTCTGCTAGCAAGTAAACAAAGGGGGATAACTCTTTGTTACGAGTGTGTATTTTCTGTATATTTTTGTTATTAATTAAGTAATAATTATTATTGGGTCAAAAAATTTAGTGTTTTGAATATTAAATATGATGGGTCACATTTCGTTTTAATAGATGGTCAACAGTTTTACGATTCTGGTTTTCCGGAATTTATCTGCTCCTAGTTTTCTATGTCATTACTTCCGGGAGACTTATTGCTGTGTTGACATTCTACATAGCTGATTACCTCTCGTACTGAGACTTTGGTGAGTTTGATATATTATATTTTGTGACTTACTGACTTAGATTTTGTCTTTCTTGAATTGTATTTGTAATCAGCATTGTTAAATAGACTTGTGACTTTGTATACCTTGCTCTTATTTCATAATAATACATTATTTGAACTTTTATGACTTGTCTTTGTTCTGTTTTGCTGGTTCACAAGTGGACTTCTTACATCATTTGTCACGGTAAATTCTTAACCATAACATCTTCACAAACTAATTAAAAATGACTAACGGACTTTTCTCTCCTGAATGAAATTGCCATCCATGGCGAGCCACCTCCTTGTGGTGGGTGCTGGGTTTCGCTTAGAGCTTGGGGGCATATTTGCTCCACCAACCCGTTTGCCGTGGTTTGCAGCCCTGTGTCGGTTGAGGAAGGGATTCTGGTTGTGGATGCTTCATTATGGCAACCCCACAACTAAATGGTTCTCGGTCAAAAACTAAGAGATGACATATTGGTGCAGATGGGATCAAGTGTGCAAACTGCAGTGGCGACTACATGTCCTCAAAATCATGCCCATGCTATGTGCAACAAATTACAAATCTTACCATCAAATATTCTAAAGATGTTTCTTTTACTTCGGCAAAAAAAATTAGTCGAAAAGGATTCCTTTTTTCCATTACTACAGTGTCTTACTCTGCTTCATTTTTTTTCTCAATTCCAAATGCTGATCAAGGATGTCAAACCTCAACTGGATATCTGATGTACAGACGGTTGTTTATGCAGTAGATGCTGAAGTCATACATTCCCACCCTACATCATTCCCACAAATCACTGTGTCTGCTGAAACAATACCAGAATCTACAACTGTGCCATAAACTGAAAGTCAGCCTGAACCTACTACTGAGATTAAACGAAATGCTTCGCTTACAAAGAAGGAAAACCAAAGGCTTAATGAAAAAAGGAATCAAAGGGTCGCAAACATACTGAGGTGCCTTTACCCTTGACTGTTCCTCTGGAGGTTCATAATATCTTTGAAAATCTAATGTCCATCATCTAATGTCCATCATCTAATGTCCATCATCTAATGTCCATCATCTAATGTCCATCATCTAATGTCCATCATCTAATGTCCATCATCTAATGTCCATCATCTAATGTCCATCATCTAATGTCCATCATCTAATGTCCATCATCTAATGTCCATCATCTAATGTCCATCATCTAATGTCCATCATCTAATGTCCATCATCTAATGTCCATCATCTAATGTCCATCATCTTTTACATGGAGATCAAGTAGTCACTGATCAGTCAGATATCAGACTGGACGAAACTCTTGCTAAACATTTTCTTCTAAATATGTGTCGAAATTCCAACAATATCAAAATCAACAAGCAAAAAAAACCTATGAACTTCCATTCAGATAACTGGCAAGACTATCATGAACTATTTTCTATTCATGAGCTCCATACTGCACTTGAACAAGCTAACGATACCTCCACAAAGACTAATAACATACATTATCAACTCCTGAAGCACTTACCAGAATCCTGTCGAGAAACTCTTATAAATATTTTTGATGATGCTTGGACATCAGGTAAGTTTCCTCCCTCATGGCGTGATGCTATAGCATTAACAGTACCTAAACCTGGACGTGATCATACGGATCTGTCAATTATCGACCCATTTCATTAACTAGCTGTGTTTGCATGGAACGCATGGTAAATAATCGACTTGTTTGATGCTTGGAAACAAACAACCGTATATGGTTTCCGTAAAAAGTACTGTCGGTCACATAGTTTGGAATCATTTGTTAAAAACGCCCTAATTAATAAACATGCTGTGTCTATCTTTTCTGACCTTGAAAAGGCATATGACACCACTTGGAAATATGGCATTTTAAGAGATTTACACGGCTTCAGATTGCGAGAATTTATAGCCAACGTTTTTAATGAAAAACAATTTCAGGTCCATGTGGGCTCTACCCTGTCCGATCACTACAATCAGGATCAGGGTGTTCTACAAAGGTAGTATTTTGTCTGTCACACTTGTTAGCATAAAGATTATCAGTTTAGCAAATTTATGGATCGTTATTTGTGGATGATTTAAATATTTCTTGTCGTGTCAAAAACATGGATACTATTGAACAGCAACTGCAGTTGTGTTTAAACAAAATAAATAGAAGGTGTCTTCAAAACAGCCTTAAATTTTCTATATGCAGAACATATTGTATTAATTTTTGTAGGAAGATATAAGCCAGATGAGCACCCAGAACTATCTTTAAGTGGCACTCCCATCAAAGCTGTCAAGGAGGCCAAGTTCTTGGGTGTAATTTTCGACTCTCAACTAACTTTTTTTACCGCATATAAAATCCCTTAGAGCCAGGCACCCATGAAGAGCCACCTCCTCGTGGTGGGTGCTGGGTAACGCTAAGTGCTCTTCTCCCGTGTGGACCCGGGACAGAATGTGTTCACAGCACCCCATTGCTTGTCGTAAGAGGCTTCTAAATTGGGCAACCTGTTTGCCGTGGGTTGCGTCCCGTGTCGGCGGAGGACGGGATTCTGGTGGTTGAGGGCAGATGGGCTTTTAACTGCGTTTCATTTGCCCAACACACCACTTCGGCCATTACTTCACCTAGACGGGTGGTTGAATTGGCCCGATTCAACCAATCGGCTGGTGATGCCAAGCCCTGTGCATGGACTATGTATATATATGCCATTGCACAAATGTTTTTTGGACATTTTAATTTCGGTCTTGGCTTTATTGTTCATCGATATTTTCAGATTTGGAAATGCATTTTTGACGTTCTGACCTTTGCCTAGAGTCTTATGCCCAGAAGGCGGTGGCTCATGGGCCAATCTGGTAGACTAATTATTTATAATTCTTCTGCTGGAGTATATCATCCGGGTATCCTTGGTGCTGCAAGTTGGAGACCCACTTGCTTTTAGCGTTGTCCTTGTGATACTCCGTGGTGGGTGGGGAGCTCGGATGATGAACCATATTACACTGACCATGGCTTATGAAATCCCACCAAAAAAAACAAAACGTCCACTTGATATTGATCCTGTTGATACTGAGCACAGACCGTCTGCATCGATTGAATATTGGCCACGTTTCCTTGTAATTGAAACTCCTGACAAGAAACCATTACAGTTGAACCCTTTTGCAGTATCTAAGGGTATTTAAGGTATTGCTGGGGATGTTAAAAACATTAGACGATTACGTTCGGGTGCACTGCTAGTTGAGTGCGGGAAAAAACAGCAAGCGACCAATCTGATGAGTATTAAATCTTTCGTGGGCATTCCGGTCACGGTCTCTGCTCACAAAACCCTGAACACAAGTAAAGGTATTGTCAGAGATCGTGATCGACTGTTTGCTGACATGTCAGAACTTGACATAGCCTGCGAAATGAAAGATCAAGAGTTTTTCAACCCGGAAAAATAATGAAACTATCCAAACAAACACGTATCTGTTTTCCTTCTCGTCTCCAAACACTCCTAAGTCAGTAAAGGCAGGCTACTGTAACATCCAAGTTGAAACATACATCCCCAACCCACTCAGGTGTTTTAAATGCCAGAAATACGGACACGGTGTATCTACCTGTACATTGTCTGTTGTGTGTGCTCACTGTGGTGAGAAGACACACACAACAGAAGATTGTGACAGTGATTTTAAAAAATGCACCAATTGCTCAGGCGATCACTCATCTTCTTCGAAACAGTGTCCAATTTGGAAAGAGCAAATGACGATTAACAGAAAAAAGTTTACTCAGAATATCTCCTTTTCTGCGGCAAAAAAACTGGTAAAGAGGTCTGATCTTCCAGAGAGTTATGCTACGGTAGCAAAAACATCATCGGAGTCTACCTCTAAAATAACAAAATCATCCACAGGATGCCAAACTACCTTGACCTGGGTAAATTGCGACTCTCCACAGCTTTTGTACCCTGCTATATCATCCCAGACTGAGGAATTACTTCCTGGTACATCAAAGTCTTCTTCTGCTGACAAATCATCATCATCTCAGTCACACTAAAAATCTCAATTGACAGCTGATAGTCAACAAACGGTGAAAAATAAACCGAAGCCAAAGCCTGATGCTTCAAAGCAACAAAGTGGCAGAGCTCCTAAAGGATCACAAAATAAAATTCAATTGTACAATAAGTATGGGTCTCTTGAAGATATGGACGTTTCTGAAAACGTCCATTCTAGGGCACATAGCTTGTCGCCCTCCAAAAGAGTGCGGGGTAGATCCCCAATATATCCCCCCAAAAGATAGTTTATTCCAATAATATTGTACAGTGGAACTGTAGAGGATTGAGGACTAATTTACATGAATTACAGCTATTAGTCCAAGATTTTACACCTTCAGCGATATGTCTCCAAGAGACATATTTAAAACAAACAGATACATTTGACCTTCGTCTTTTTAATGCATATCATTCTTTTTCACCTCCGGGTGATAGAGCCACTGGCGGGTCATCCGTTTTAGTCAGACAAAACGTTATTCAAAGCCCTGTTTCACTAAATACTAATATGCAGGCTGTTGCTGTGAGAATTACTTTACATGTAGCGTTTACGCTATGCTCACTCTATATTTCGCCGTCTTCGACATTTGCCAAAATTGATCTTCAAGCCCTGTATGACCAACTCCCGAAGCCCTGTATTATAATGGGAGATTTAAGTGGGCATAACCCACTCTGGGGTAGTGTAACTACAAACACTAAAGGACTTTTGTTCTGACAATGATTTATGTATTTATAATGATGGTTCCAGCACATATTTACACCCTGGGACAGGGACCTATTCTGCTCTTGACTTGTCATTGACAAATTCAGAACTACTGAATGAATTCGAATGGTCAGTCCACGATGATCTCTGTGGAAGTGACCATTTTCCTACTGTATTAAAAGCTGTAACTCCATCCGATGTTCCTCCATCATCAAGACGAAATTTTAAAAAGGCTAACTGGGCTTTATATAAAACACTGTGTGCTGAAAAACTTAAACCTGAACGTTTTATTGACGTTCCCGATGCTATTAAATGTTTTTCTGATGAACTGAATTCCATAGCTGATGAGTGTATACCTAAGTCCTCTGCAGTTCCACACATAAGGAAACCATGGTTCAACGATGAGTGCAAACAAGCTAGGAAGGCAAGAAAAAAAGCAGAACATTATTTCCGTCGCCATCCTATGGTGCATAATTTAAATAAATTTAAAATTTTAAATGCTAAAGCACGGCGTACTTTTAAACAGAACAAACGCCAATCTTGGCAAAATTATGTATCTAAAATAAATTCTCGGACACCAATGTCCAAGGTATGGAGCATGGTCCAAAAAACTATAGGCAAAGGTACTAAATCTACAGTTCATCATCTTAAACATGGAGATCAGTTACTTACTGATAAATCAGATATCGCAAATAAACTGGGCGAAACCCTCGCTAAACACTCTTCCTCTTCTAATTATTTACCTAAATTCCAGCAGTATCAAAAACAACAAGAAAAGAAAACTAGTAATTTCAACTCAGATAATGGGGAAGATGATAATGAAACTTTTTCTATTCATGAACTCCATATTGCTCTTGATCAAGCTCATGATACTGCTACTGGAGCTGATAACATACATTATCAACTCCTGAAGCACTTACCAGAATCCTGCCTAGAAACTCGTCTCAATATTTTTGATGACATGTGGACATCGGGTAACTTTCCTCCCTCATGGCGTGACGCCATAGTAGTACCAATACCTAAACCTGGACGTGATCATACGGATCCGTCCAATTATCGACCTATTTCACTAACTAGCTGTGTTTGCAAGACCATGGAACGCATGATAAATAATCGACTTGTTTGGTACTTGGAAACCAATAACCTTATCGCAGACATACAATGTGGTTTCCGTAAAAACAGAAGTACAGTCGATCACTTAGTGCGTTTAGAATCATTTGTTAAAAATGCGCTGATTAATAAACAACATGCTGTGTCTATCTTTTTTGATCTTAAGAAAGCATATGACACAACCTGGAAATATGGCATTTTAAGAGATTTACATGATTTCGGTTTGCGAGGTCGTTTGCCTCTATTCATAGCCAAATTTTTAAAAAAAACAGGCAATTTGAAGTCCGTGTGGGTTCTACCCTGTCTGACCATTACAGTCAGGATCAGGGTGTTCCACAAGGCACTATTTTGTCAGTCACTCTTTTTAGCATCAAGATTAACAGTCTATCTAAAGTTGTAAACGATTTAATAGATGGATCTTTATTTGTGGATGATTTTAATATTTCTTGTCGTGGTAAAAATATGCATACTATTGAACGGCAACTGCAGCTGTGTTTAAACAAAATAGATAAATGGTGTTTTGAAAACGCCTTTAAATTTTCTAAATCAAAAACCAATTGTATACACTTCTGTCGTAAATACAAACCCCATAAAGACCCAGAACTATATCTCAGTGGTGCACCAATCAAAGTGGTCAAGGAGGTCAAGTTCTTGGGACTTATTTTCGACTCACATTTGACCTTTTTGCCGCATATTAAATCCCTTAAAGCCAAATGCCTGAAGGCACTCGATTTATTACAGGTTGTTTCAAATTCAAAATGCTAACTTATATAGATCACTGGTGCAATCTAAACTTGATTACAGCTCCATCGTATATGGTGGTGCTTGTCAAAGCAACCTAAAACTACTTGATCCTGTCCACCACCAAGGCCTAAGACTTTGTCTCGGTTCTTTTAGAACCTCTCCTATCGACAGTCTATACGTCGAAGGTGATGAGCCTTCTCTCAACTTACGTCGTGTCAAACTGTCTTTACAATACATTACAAAATTAGCTTCTAATGAGTCTAATCCCGCATTTAATTGTGTCTTTAATCCTCTCTATGAGGATTTGTATAACAAAAAGTCTTCCCTTCTTCCGCCTCTTGGGCTCAGAATTAAGCCATTTCTTGCTGCTTCTAGCATTGAGCTGGGAAATATAGCTCCTTCCCGTCTTCTTTCTTCTCCTCCTTGGCAGTTGGTTAGGCCACAAGTTGACCTAACATTAAGTACATTTAAAAAATCAGAAACCAATGAATTACAGTATAAACAAGAATATAACCAATTGAAACATAAATATAACAATTATAAATCCTTATTTACAGATGGGTCCAAGGACGGTGGCGCAGTTGCTTGTGCTACTGTCATTGGATCCAGAACAATATCTTTTAGATTACCAGACAATAGTTCTATTTTTACAGCTGAAGCTAACGCCATATTAACAGCCCTTAAATATATTCAAAGACACCCGAAACGTAAACAGTATATAATATATTCCGACTCTCTTTCTTGCCTTCAGGCTATTAAAAATATTTCTTGTAAACACCCACTTTTAATAGAAATTATTGAATTGTATAATAATCTTGCTACTGGCCAATACGACATCGTCTTCTGTTGGTTATCCAGCCATGTAGGGATCTCTGGTAACACATTGGCTGACCTTGCTGCTATAGCAGCACTCAACAAATCTGTGACACCACTGCCTATTCCTTACAGTGATTACAAAGCCACCATTAGGGGTTATATCCGTGACCTGATGCAGAAGAAGTGGGACACCCAAGTGGGTCTAAATAAATTACATGAGATAAAACCTTACATTGGTTATACCCACTTGGGTTGTCAGTCGAGATTTGAAGAGGTTATTCTACGACGATGTCGTATTGGCCACACTAGATATACTCATGCGTACCTGTTAAAAGGTGAGGATCCTCCATTTTGTATCCCTTGTGATGAGAGAGTCACCGTCAAACATATCCTGCTTGACTGTGTTGAATTCTCCATCACAAGGGATATGTATTTTACAGTTAAAACAATGAAGGATCTTTTTACCAGCGTTAGTTTTCATTTAATTCTTGGTTTTTTAAAAGAAATTGATTTTTTGATTGAATTTTGAGTAATATATTTCTGTAAAAAGATGTATTTTAATAATTGGTAGTTTGGATTCGTAACTAGAATTGTTTAGTGGCTGTACCCTCAAAGGGGGTTGAAGTATTGTAAAATTATTGTCCTCCTGAGAGGGTACGTAAGTCCAAAAACATTGATAGTAAATTTAATTCTACCAGGGTTTTTAATCGTAGTATTCCTGTTGTTTTAATTTTGGCTAGCATATTGTACACTCGCCAGCAGCTGAAGGGATGGTGTAAATCCAACTATTGTCCATGTAGGTAGCAAAGGTACTGTAAGTCCCCATGGTCCCTAGTATGGTGATCTACCTTCAGTTGTTGGCGATCCATAGGCTGATTTTATAGTGTATTGTCCTGATGGTGATGTTGTTTTTAACTTTCCATGCTAGTTTTAATTCCATTTGTGATATTCTAGTTGTTTTACTGTCCTTCGTTGACTGGTTTTATAGTAGACATATAATTGATTTTGATATTAGTTGTTCTCGTCACGATGTGGCTGAGATATTGCCGATGTGACGTAAAATATTAACTCACTCACTCACACACAATTCAACTATAGAGGACGATACAATATAAAAACAGGCTATAGACCGCCGACAACTGAAGGTAGATCACCATACCAGGGTCCATGGGGTCTTACAGTACCTTTGCTACCTGCATGGACCTTAGTTGGATTTACACCATCCCTTCAGCCGCTGGCGATTGTACGAATGTTTAGCCAACTTTTAAAAGAACAAATATACTACGTTTAAAATCGGGTAAGCGGAAATTAAACTGTGAAAGTTTTGGGACTTACGTACCCTCTCAGGAGGACAATAATTTTACGATACTTTAACCCCCTTTGAGGATACAGCCACTAACAATACCAGTTGCTAATTTACACTACCAATCATTAAAATATATCTATCTACAACAGTTATTAATCAAAATTCAATCATGAAATCAATTTCTTTTAAAAAACCAATAAGTAAATGAGAACTAACACTATTAAAAAGATCCTTGATGGTTTTGACATTGAAATATTTCTCCCTTGTGATGGAGAATTCAACACAGTCAAGCAGGATATGCTTGACCGTGACTCTCTCATCACAAGGGATACAAAACGGAGGATCTTCACCTTTTAACAGGTATGTATGAGTATATCTGGTATGGCCAATACGACATCGTCGCAAAATGACCTCTTGAAATCTGGACTGACAGCCCAAGTAGGTGTAACCAATATAGGGTTTTATTTCATGTAATTTATTTATACCTACTTGGGTGTCCCACCTCTTTTGCATAAGGTCACGGATGTAAGATCTAATACTAGCTTTGTAGTCAGAATAAGGAATGAGAAGTGGTGTCACAGATTTGTTAAGTGCTGCCTTGGCGGCACGATCGGCCATTGTGTTCCCTGAAATTCCTACATGGCTGGGTAACCAACAACAGACAATGTCGTATTGGCCAGTAGCAAGATCATTATACAATTCAATAATTTCTATTAAAAGTGGATGCTTGCAAGAAATGTTTTTAATCGCCTGAAGACAAGAAAGGGAGTCGGAATAGATTATATATTGCTTATGTTTGGGGTGTCTTTCAATATATTTAAGAGCGGTTAAGAGAGCGTTTGCTTCTGCTGTGAAAATAGAGCTGTCAGCCGGTAATCTGGAAGAGATTGTCTTAGACCCAATGACTGTGGCACAAGCCACTGCCCCACCATCCTTGGATCCATCTGTGAATAAGGATTTATAGGTATTGTATTTACTTTTTAATTGATGGTATTCTTGTTTATATTGTGATTCATTAGTTTCTGATTTTTTAAATGTTGTCAGTGTAAGGTCAACTTGTGGCCTAACCAATTGCCAAGGAGGAGAAGAAAGTAAACGAGAAGGAGCTATATTTTCTAGCTCAATGCCAGCAGCAGAAAGGAAAGGTTTCACTCTGATACCAAGAGGCGGAACAAGTGAAGACTTCCTGCTGTACAAATCCTCATACAAGGGATGAAATACACAGTTATATGCAGGATTTGATTCGTTGGAATATAATTTTGTTACATACTGTAAGGTCAATTTGGCACGGCGTTGGGTAAGAGATGGCTCATCAGCCTCGACATAGAGGCTGTCGACAGGTGATGTTCGAATGGAGCCAAGGCAAAGTCTGAGACCTTGGTGGTGAACAGAATCCAAAAGTGTTAGGTTGCTCTTACAGGCTCCACCATATACAATTGAACCGTAATCAAGTTTCGAACGGATCAATGATCGATAAAGTTGTAGGAGGGTAGCTTGATCCCCTCCCCACTTACAATTTGAAACGACCTTCAACAGGTCAAGTGCCTTCAGGCATTTAGTTTTGAGGGATTTGATATGGGGTAGAAACGTTAAATGTGAGTCAAAAATTAATCCCAAAAATTTGGCCTCCTTGACAACTTTGATGGGAGATCCATTTAGAAACAGTTCAGGATCTTTATGCTGTTTATATTTTCTACAAAAATGTATACAATTAGTCTTGGATTTAGAAAACCTAAAACCGTTTTCGAGACACCATTTATCAATTTTATTTAAACACAATTGTAGTTGCCGTTCAATAGTACGCATGTGTTTTCCACGACAAGAAATATTAAAATCATCCACAAAAAGAGATCCATCAAGTGAATCGTTTAAAACCTTTGACAAACTATTGATCTTAACACTAAACAATGTGACGGACAAAATACTGCCTTGTGGGACACCCTGATCCTGACTGTAATGATCAGACAGGGTAGACCCCACTCGGACTTGAAATTGTCTATCTTCTAAAAATTGTGATATGAAAAGGGGTAAACGACCCCTTAAACCAAAATCATGGAGATCTTTCAAAATGCCATACTTCCATGTAGTATCATATGCCTTTTCAAGATCGAAAAATATTGATACAGTATGTTGTTTATTTAGCATGGAATCTTTAATGAAAGATTCTAAGCGTACCAAATGATCGATCGTACTACGATTTTTCCGGAAACCACATTGAATGTCAGTGATGAGGTTGTTGGTTTCCAGGTACCAGACTAGACGATTATTAACCATGCGTTCCATTGTCTTGCAAACACAGCTAGTTAAAGAAATTGGTCTGTAATTAGATGGATCGGTATGATCCCGGCCAGGTTTAGGAATAGGAATGATTCTGGCATTGCGCCATGATGGTGGGAAGTTGCCAGATGTCCAGATACTGTCAAAGATATTCAATAATGTTTCTAAACACGATTCAGGGAGATGCTTTAGGAGCTGATAATGAATATTATCGGGTCCTGAAGCAGTGTCATGAGCTTGCCCAAGAGCAGCATTGAGCTCATGAATAGAAAATAGTTCATTATAATCCTCCCCATTATCTGAATTAAAATTAATAGTCTTTCTTTCTTGATGGTTTTTAAATTTCTGAAAAGTCGGTGAATAATTGGATGAGGAGGAATGTTTAGCTAACGTTTCACCTAGTTTATTAGCAATATCAGCTTTTTCGGTTAAAAGAGTGTCACCCTCCTGAAGATGGTGCACACTACATTTGGAACCTTTACCTTTTATCTTCTTCACCATATTCCATACCTTAGAAATAGGTGTTCGTGAGTTAATTCTAGAAACATAATTTCGCCATGACTGTCGTTTACTTTGTTTAAATGTACGACGAGCCTGGGCGTTTGAAATTTTAAACTGGTTTAAGTTATGGACGGTTGGATGTCGACGGAAATATTTTTCCGCCTTTTTTCTAGCCCTTCTAGCCTGTTTGCAATCAATAGTAAACCATGGCTTCCGAATATGTGGAACCATAAAGGACTTGGGAATACAATCATCGGCAATCATGTTTAATTCATCTGAAAACATTTGAAAAGGATCAGACACATTGAGAAAGAATTTTGGTTTTAGTCTGTTAGTGCATAAGGTCTCGAATAAAGACCAATCTGCCTTGTTAAAGTTCCATCTAGACGACGGTGCAGCGTCACTGGGGTTTATGGCTGAAAATATAGCGGGAAAATGTTCACTTCCACAAAGATCGTCGTGGACTGACCATTCAAATTCATTGTATAAACTGGAATCAGCAACAGATAAATCAAGAGAGGAGTATGAACCTGTCGCGGGATGAAGACATGTATGAGAATTATCATTGAAAATGCATAAATCAGTATTCGTGAAGAAATCCTCAAGAATTCTTCCTTTCCCATTGGTGTTACTGCTACCCCAAAGGGGGTTATGACCGTTTAAGTCTCCCATGATAATACAAGGTTTTGGGAGTTGGTCATAAAGGATCTGAAGATCGGATTGCTGCAGAGTCGATGATGGCGGAATATACAATGAACACAAGGTAACAACAATATGCAGAGTAACACGGACTGCAACTGCCTGAAGAGGGGTAGTGAGAGGAGCAAGACTGTGGATAGTTCCCTGCTTCACCAAGATAGAAGATCCCCCTGTAGCTTTATTACCGGGAGGTGAGAAACAGTGGTATGAATCACATTGTCTGATATGAAAGTTATCCGTGGGTTTTAGATACGTTTCTTGCAAACATACTGCTGCTGGCTTGAAGTCTTGAATTAATAGTTGCAAATCAGTGAAATTGTTTTGAAGGCCTCTACAGTTCCACTGAAGGATATTCAATGAACAGCTCATGGAGGCTGAACTGGAGATCGGGATCTTGAGGAAGATCCTCTCCGTTGAGTTGTCGGAGATGGAGTGACTTCCATGTCTAGAGGTTCAAAGTTGTTATGAACCTCTACAGGGGATGTTACTGGGGAAGGCACCTCTACATGTTTGAGGGTCCTAGATCCTTTCTTCTTTGATTGTTTCTTTTCCTTGTTAGTAAGTTTTACACTATTTTGTGAGTTTTCCACTTTCTTGGGCTCTCGAGCAAGCGGAGGTCCAGATTGAATAACAGTCTGTGAAGCCAACGTTGATGATTTGTTGTCTTCAGGAGTAACTGATTGTTTATCAGTGACCCAGCAGATGTCTGTCTGACATGCTCTGTCAACTTTGCTCTGTGAAGAGGTAACAATAGCAGAATAAGAGTGAGAAAGTGACTGAGTTGTATGAGTCTGAGCTGTCAGTAATTGTGTTGCCTCCGAAAAAGAAATATTATTTGTATACTTCAGTTTGATAATCTGGGATTGCTTCTGAAAGAATGGACAGGATTTTGAAGAAGAGAAGTGGTCACCATTGCAGTTAGCACACCTAATATCATCTGTACAGGTATCCATACCTTCATGAGTTTTGCTACAACGACAGCATGTTGGAGATTTATTGCAGGACCTGGCCCCATGTCCAAACTTCTGACAGTTATAACAACGGAGTGGAGTCGGTATATACACATCGACTCCAATGTTGAAATAACCTGCCTTAATTGATGGTGGTACTTTTGGTAAGGCAAATGTAAGAAGATACGTGGTCGTTTGAACAATCCTGTCTTGCTCCTTCCTAGTAAATCTCTTCACAGATGTTACTCGTTGAGACTTCAGCTCTATCGCTATCTCATCCTCAGACATGTCAGACAGACATCTAGCACGATCACGGATTACACCTCTACAAGAATTGAGATATTTGTGTACCGAGACAGAAATTTCAGTGGTTCCAAAATGGCTTGCTTTGAGTAAATTGATAGACTGTTGACGTCTTAAACATTCAACTAGCAGGGATCCATTTCGTAAACGCGATACGTTCTTAACGTCTCCACAAATCCCTTCAACAGCCTTAGAAACAACAAAAGGATTAATCTTAAGGGGTGTACCATTGATTCCATCGACCACCAGAAACCGCGGCCATGAGTCAGCAGTAACCTGTGAGACACTGTCATCATCAGATGAAATGATTTCTGTATCTAGATGCCGTCTTTTACTTTTCGATCGTGAACCAGTGTATTGTAAGGTTGCCATGATAAGGAAAAAGATTCAACATCCCTGCTCCCCACCCACCATGGAGTGTCAACAAGGACGGTGTCGAAGTGGAAGCCAACTACAAGCACCAGGGTTACAGGGATGCTATACTCCAGCAAAAGAGACACAGGTAGCTACAATAGTCAAACAGAGTGAAAGTGAGGCTGGTTCCGCCCTAGACATTTACCTGATGACAAGTAGAACCCGGAGGTCAATAATGCCAGATTGGCCCATGAGCCACCGCCTTCTGGCATAGGACTCTAGGCAAATTTATGTTGCAATCATTTGTATACTAGAAATCAAGATGACCAATACCCAATAAGATAAGCGTGCAAAACATAATTGCTATGCACAGGGCATGACGTGACCAGCCGATTGATAGAATCGGGCCGATTCTACCACCCGTCTAGGTGAAGTAAGGGCCAAAGTGGTGTGTTGAGCAACAGGAACACGGTTCCAGGTTCCAGAAATCACTAGCGTGGAAGTGACCATAGAGGATGTGCCTAATAAGTTATTTAGCCATGGAATGAAAGCATACCAGCAGTGGGATGAAATAATGAAACTGCCGGCGATCAGACGAAACTCAATAATGGAGAACGTGACCAGTGACCTTGATCTATACTCAGTGAATATTGGTGGTTACTTAACAACAAAGTATGGTTATGGTTGGATATGAGATCGACGGATGATAACAGTCTACACGGTAGTGGGCGCCACATCAAAAATGGAAGCAAGGGGATAACCATTCAAATAATGAAGAAGGCTCAATCACGTGGGAAATTGAAATTATATTTATATGTAATTATGGATGCGCAACTAAATATTGACAATGGGAGATTCTTGCAAGCCATCTGTTAGTGGGGGGACCGCCCACATCCCCGATAACTATGGAGGTTTTCGGTCAGCTGGGGGATATGGGGTCTCCCCCATAGTCCACACTGCACTATTATATGAGGGCAGACGAGACTGTTTTTGTACTGGATTTGTTGGTTGGGTATTATAGGGTAGCATTTGATGAAATCGTTATTTTGTGCCCTTCTATAAACAACCAGTGGAGTTGGACATGGTGGGGTGACCCCCACACCCCTGGTGACCTAGTAAATGTTAGTAGTGGTTTAGTAATGCCCTGCGGTCGACTTAGTAATAACCTAGTAATCTTTAGTTAGTGAGGGAGTGAGTTAATATTTAACGTCACATAGGGAATATTTCAGCCATATCATGACGAGAACATTTAACAATGAAAACGACTATATCTATATTATACAAACTGTCAATGAAGGACAGTAAAACAACTAGAATATCACAAACAGCATTAAAACTAGCATGGAAAGTTAAAACTGATATCACTATATGGACAATACAATATAAAAAACAGGCTATAGATCGCCATCAACTGGAGGTAGATCACCACACTAGGGACCATGGGGACTTACAGTACCTTTGCTACCTGCATGGACCCTAGTTGGATTTACACCATCCCTCTGCTGCTGGTGATTGTAGGAAACATTAGCTACAATTAAAACAACAAGAATACTACGCTTATAAATGTGGTAGACTTAAATTTACATCAAATGTTATGGGACTTATGTACCCTCTCAGGAGGACAATAATTTTGCAATGCTTCAACCACCTTTGAGGGTACAGCAACTAGCAATTCTAGTTACTAATCTAAACTACCAATAATTAAAATACATATATTTACAGAACATATTATTCAACATTCAGCCAAAAAATCAATTTCTTTAAAAAGAGCAATAATTAAATGAGAATTAACGTTTGTAAAAAGACCCTTAAGAGTTTTGACATTTAAAATATTTATTCTTTGTGAGGGAGAATTCAACAGAATATGCTTGACCATGATTCTTTCATCACAAGGGAGGCTAGAAAGAGAGTCGGAATAGATTATATGCTGTTTATGTTTATGGTGTCTTTGAATATATTTAAGAGCTGTTAGTATGGCGTTAGCTTCTGCTGTAAAAATAGAACTATTGTCTGGTAATCTAGAAGATATTGTTCTGGATCCAACGACAGTGGCACAAGCCACTGCGCCACCATCCTTGGACCCATCTGTAAATAAGAATTTATAATTGTTATATTTATGTTTCAATTGATTATATTCTTGTTTATACTGTAATTCATTCGTTTCTGAGTTTTTAAATGTACTTAATGTTAGGTCAACTTGTGGCCTAACCAATTGCCAAGGAGGAGAAGAAAGAAGACGGGAAGGAGCTATATTTCCCAGCTCAATGCCGGAAGCAGCAAGAAGTGGTTTTATTCTTAAACCAAGGGGCAGAACAAGGGAAGATTTCTTATCGTATAAATCCTCATAAAGAGGATTGAAGACACAGTTATATGCAGGGTTTGACTCATTCGAATGGAGTTATGTTATATACTGTAAAGCTAATTTTATACTGCGCTGTTCAAGAGATGGTTCATCAGCCTCTACATACAGGCTATGAACAGGTGAAGTTCGAAAGAATCCAAGACAAAGTCTTAAACCTTGATGATGGACAGAATCAAATACTCCTTAAGCTGCTCTTGCAGACTCCACCATATACGATGGAGCCATAATCAAGCTTGGAACAGACCAATGATCCATTGAGGTGTAGGAGGGTGGCTTGATCCCCTCCCCACTTAGAATTTGAAACAACCTTAAGCAAGTCAAGTTAGAGTAAAAAATTAGAACCAAGAATGTGGCCTCCTGAACAACTTGGATGGGAGTACCATTGAGAAACAGTTCCGGGTTTTTATGCGGTTTATATTTTCTACAAAAATGTATACAATTAGTTTTGGATTTAGAAAATTTAAAACCGTTCTCAAGACACCATTTATGTATTTTATTCAAACACAGCTGCAGTTGTTGTTCAATTGTATACATATTCTTACCATGACAAGAAATGTTAAAATCATCCACAAAAAGTGATCCATAAATTGAATCAGTTAAAACCTTGGATAAACCCACACGGACCTGAAATTGCCTGTCTCTTAAAAACTGTGATATAAAAATAGGTATTTTGCATGTTGTTTATTTATTATTGCATTTTTAAGAAAGGATTCTAGTCGTAATAAGTGATCAAGTGATGAATTTTCCTGAAACCATTTTGAATATTTGTAATGAGGTTATCGGTTTCATTACAGATGCAACTGGTTAAAGATATCGGTCTGTAAATGGAAGGATTCGTGTGATCCCGGCCAGACTTGGGTATAGGGACCGTAGCCATAGGTATTGACACCATCCGGGGATATCCCAGGTTTTGTGTCCAGCAGTGATAGAGATGTCTTACTCAAAGTCAACCTGTATATCTTATGCCCATTACTACAGAGTGTGGTCATCTGGTGTTTAAACGGTTTCTTCTCGAATAGGGCCCGTTCGTACAGGGTATGCTTGATATGTCATTTCACCACATTCTTTTTCACACCCTTAGCCTTTCTTATTTCAGCGCCGTCTGCTTTCTTGATAGAATACATCTTAGGTCTCAACCCCACGTTTCCAGCGATTGGTGTCCCAGCACATTCCTCTTTCATCCTGCCTATAACTTTTTTATTGATTTGACTGTGCATAGGGTGGTCTCTCGGGTAGTCCCTGGAGTCGTACGGGTGTATATTGGTTTTCATATCCTAATACACATCCTCGGTTTGAATCTCCATCAGTAATGAATCCGTATCCGTGTACAGCACCTCACACGTAGGCGAACACCCCTATCTGGATATTGTTTCTTAACTCATTATGCCCTGGAGCCGCTCCACTGCCCAACACCTGCCTGATTGCTGCGACGAGGCTAATTAGTGCTAATCATGCCTGATTTCCCTGGCAGGTCTCGGATATGACAGGAAACTGTCTAGTCTCACAAACAAGTACTGACTGTTTAATTGTGTCGTAAAGATGGAAAAGAGGCCGATATGAATACATATATTACAGCATTTCAAGTAATGTATTGCATGTGTCTCTGATACCCCTTTGCCAGTGTGCGCTGTATTTTTATCAACACCTACGCGGTCTTTGTACGTACGAGATGAACAAATATACAAATTCCTCCTGTCTCTCTCATCGTATTGACTGAATTATAATATATTATTTACAATAGAGTTTAAAAAGAGGGGGGAACTTGCATTATAATCGTCTACATTTTTTGCCAATACATTGCTCGTGCTAACTGACTATTTCAAGGAAAGTATCAATAGGTGTGTAAGTAACATGGAGCATATAGAAATTTATAGTTTGTCACTTTGTCCATCTTAACTTAACGCTGTAAACATACATCACCATTCATACACATACATACTGCACGATACATTTATCATTACTCGATGCTAAACAAAGCTTCCTGTCATGTGGTGGGATAAAATATCACGAATGTAACGCATTATACCTCACTTACTCATTATATTGGCTGATACTTTGACCAATCGTATCGTGAGAACCTTTCACATAGGAAGGGCAAGGTGATGGGGCGTGGCCTAAATTTCTGAAGGGCACGTTTGGTCACTCAGATTGGATACACTGATTTTTTATTGTATTGTTGAGCAGTGGATATGTTGTGTTTTGGTTGTATATTCTAACTATCATGTGACAATTTGTGTATTGTCTGATATCGTATCGCTATCAAGGTTCACCAGACTGCACCCATGTGTGCATATACAGTACAGAGAATGAAGCGAACGTAGCACCAAGTGGGTTGTCCGACAAAATAACAACACATGTTTATTTTACGCTTGTCCCGGGACAGTCAGTTCAATAAGGGAGTAGGGGCGTGACTACGTATAAATTTTACCGGAGACTGTTGTTTCAAGACCAATGGTAGCGCTAAATAATCTTATTACTGTAGTCTGAATGATGATACGCAAGGGTATCAATACCATGACTAATATGCTATCCTGCTTTTACTGATGATGGATCAACGGAATTAGTTGCTACATGTGATAATTACAGAGAAGTGTCAAGAAACTTTCAATAGCACATAAAGGGATTATGGAAGTGTGCCTTTCTTCACACGTTTGGAATCTTTGTATGTAAGACATACTTAAACCAAATGATGTCCCACTCATATCATTGTGTGAGATTAAATTGTTCAAAACATCAATGTCTATGGCAGTAAAGACGAATTTACGCATATGCCTAATAATCTATGAAAGAAGCGTTTTCGCTGATACATTGCTAGTGTTTACTGAATATTTTAAGGAAAGTACTAATAAGCTAGCTATAGCCTGTGACTTACATATAACAGATTCACAGTTTGTCACTTTGGTTCATCTAGATTTAACGCAGAAAATATACATTATCACACGAACATACATGTATGCATATTGTATAATGCTATTCCTTGCACATACATAAGACAAAGGGTCATGGGGTGGGCGTCATCAAAGTTCCCAAATAGGTCGTATTGTATCTTAACTGTTCAATATACTCCCTGATTTGTTATCTATGACCAATCGTATCATGAGATACCTGTCACATTGGAAATGACAGGTGATGGGGCGTGGGCTAAATTTCTGAAGAGTACGTTCGGTCACTAGACAGCTTGGATACAGATTGACTATTGGTTAGATTGTTGACCAATCGATATGCTAGATTTTGGCTTTATCAACTCTAGCTATCATGAAAAGTTTGTGTATCGTGAGCATATATAATCGTAAGGATGCCTGAAATGTACACGTAGAACTAACAAGCACTTTGACGAGTTTATTTTTCTTTGAAGCGCTACAATCCGATTATTTTTACCCCGGATAACCCAATCCAACTATTGAGTAGAGATGGTATTTATGTGCATATACTTTTTGCGTACACTACTTGTACATCAAACATAATGGTTCGCTGAACATTTCAATTTAATCTGCACATTGTTACGAATAAATACCATAATTCAAGTACATGTATTATAGAATTTAAAAAAGTAACACGATACTGATTTATTGTGATGTATACACTTGAAGTTGAATCTCCCCAAATATTTATGAAGATGGACATACTTATATTTGTTTTGAAAGCAAACGATGTTCAGAAGATTGACAATGGGCGTGACTCCACAAAACAGGTTGTCCAATGATGTAACAACGCATTAGTTTGTTTTACACTTGTCACGGGACAAAAGTTTACCTGGACATGCATTCGGCCAGAGGCTGTTATTTTGAGGTTGAAAGAGGTGTTCACATATCTCATTTAGTGTTGTCTGATTGAATGATTATACGCATCAATTCCGTAACTGATATATTATCCTACTTTTACTGACGATGGATCTGATACACGTGATCATTACACAGGATAAGATAATTACAGAGATCAAATACAAACGTTTCTTACACAATGCTTATGTAAACTGCATTGAAAAATCACATTTCAAACAAGCATGAAACAGCTTGAACAAAATGCCCCAGTTACCTTTGTATGGTTTATGTGTACTATATATGTATATTATGAGTAGATGCAAGAGTTATCACTTCATAATCGATTATGTAGTATTGTCAACTTTAAAAATCAATAGTCGCAAATGAATTAGGTCTAAATTTCTTAACTTGGTTTATTTCAAATCAACACGAACATGAGTGTAATACAGTATTGCTATCTATGTCTACGATTCATTATATGGACTATTACAACGAATGAATGAATGATTTAATTTAGAAGATGGTTTTGTAACCTTGTCACCGTTAATTCAATCAATGTGCAAACATAGTATCTTAGTATTCACTCCCAATGACGAGTAACAAACACGTACCTCCTGTAACAACATCTCATAATCCCTTTTCTCGCAGACATGTGTTCATTTGCCTGTATAAGCCCCCGACATTGCAACCAATTGTTATCAAAACATATTAATAGTTCTTCTGATTAAAACAGAAAGTAACCTCTCTCTAAAAGTAAAAGCTACTCTTTGATCATTACTGCTAAACTGATTGAAATTATAGGTACAGTACGAATTTAAAATGTAAAACCCCAATACGCGGCTCTCGCTGAATGAGAGGTGCTTTTCGTAACCCCCAATATGCGGCTCTCGCTGAATAAAAGGTGCTTTTTATTACCCCCAATAAGCGACTCTCGCTGTGAGAAGCTAATCAATTTGCCGCATATACGCGGCTCTCGGCCTTAATGAGTTAAGCTCGTTGTAGTAGAAGTCATACATCAGATGTTTAGACAGGTCTAGAATACTCCTGCCGACATAGACTGGACGATTAATTTTAATGTGGCTCTTTTTCACATGTATGGCTGTCAGATCATCATCGAATATAATACTTCTATTGTACGCTGGGCTGGCTATCAGTTTCCTGGTCTTTTTTTCCTCACTCGACTAGCTTCACACTGACACGTTTTCGTAAATTCTCCATCGTTTTACCGAATATGGAGTTGTTCATGAGTTTGTACTGGTTTTTCTCAAAGTCGTTTTTTGCCAGCCTTCTACAGTCCATGATCATCCTGATATAGGGTTCCATCCATGGGATCGAACTTCAGTATTCTATGTACTTTAGTCAGCTTCATACCCAGTGATAGATACAGCTGTAAATTACGGTTGTGAATGATGTTTGATTCATCAAATTTTGTATCAATTTTTCTACATTTGCTAGAGATCCATTCATCAGGCTATGTTGGTATTCAGGCGTCCAGTCTGGGTTAACACTCAACCGTTCGGGTGCCAGGGGGTAACTGTTGTGTGATGTATTCAATTCCTTTGGACACTTCAAGTATATAACCCTTATCAGAATCAGGTGCAATACTCATAACATCCAAGTGGCGACTTGCAGTCAGCTGTCCACAGGAGTGTGGGGAGTCCCCACTGGGCACCCATTCGAATTCCCCTGTTGGTAGATATTGACTCATAACCCAGCCGTACAGGTTGTTAGCATCGACATAGAGTAGATAGCCTTATGTTCTAATTCTCTTCGATCAACCGAACATAAAATATTTATTTTGTATAACAAACACACAACTTGGGTTATGTCTACCGCAGGTTACAGGCGAGCAGGTTTATTCACAAAGTCCACGTTCAGTGATGTTTTCATGGTGTATGAGGACGTAACCTTCCTCCTGCAAAACAATGTATGATAAATCAAATAACTGTTAAAATTGGAAACAATAGCAGGATATAAGTAAATGATTATGACACAAATGTGTAAACATAAACCATATATATATATATATATATATATATATATATATAGACACACACACACACACATACATACATATGCATATACACACATACACATACATATATACACCCATACATATATATGTAGCCGTGCTTGTATGGTTCGGCTCTGGGCTGTGACTCAAGAGGACAGACAATGATGATGATGATAATATGATTTATTGCAGTGCTGGATGAGGCTGTTGTTGAGCCAACCTGAGGAAGGGAAATATGTTTCCAGCTCAACAACAGCAAGTGGAGTCATAAAATCTTTAACCAAGTAAATAATTTTTAACAAATATTAAATAGTTTTAAATATCACAGTAAATTATGCTAAATATATTATCTAAGATATCAGAGACCAGGTAAAAGATATTGCACTATGGAATAAACTTTGAGCACATGGCATCAGCCATGTTTAAATATACACCAGTTTTATAATTTAATATTTTTAACTCAATAAATATGATTATCAATTAAATAATACTTTTGTTATTATACTTTTATTATTTGAAGGACATTTTGCACCTTTTGATAGAGAATTATGAAATATAGAGGCAGATGGAAACAGATAGAAAAATGGCCATACCTGAGGAAGGGAAATATGTTTCCAGTTCAACAACAGCAAGTGGAGTGAGGTGGAAAACAGGTGGCCAAAGGAAGTAAGAGGTCAGAGGACACAATAGCCAATAAGGAAGTAGGTAGCACATCAAAGGAAGTCTTTGATGTGACCTATAAATAGAAAAGGGAAAATCCCAAAGAATGGGTTACCTGGCTAAGAATAGAGAGGAAATTAAGGGAAATCCCTGTTGACAGGGCTCCAGGAAACAGAAGGAAAAGGTGAAGATGTTATAGAGGCGGCATTCAACGGCAAAGACTGAGACAACATGGAACAGATAATGATGTTTATGATACATGATGTTTGATTTGATAATGATCATGATCATGATGAATTATGATTGAACTTATGAGTTTTACGAATATATATAACACTGCTACATATATATATACATATACATATATACACATACACACACATACATGTATTTATATATTACACCTTATATATGTATATCTACACATAATTTTAGAAAATTGATTATACTTATCTGACATATCCAGGATATCGTCACTGACTGGTCTGCTCCGCCGTCCGTGGTCTGTATATGTGCCTGTCACATCACAGCTACATACAAACCTCACTTTTCCAAAAGGATTGAGCATACACACAAATAACCCACGGTTTTAAATGCCAAAAAGCATTATCTTCCATACGGAATCATTAAATCAATGTATGTGAAATTGGTCACCTGCACAGTGTGAAGACCTCGAATGATTAAACATTCCTTTTCAGACACCAAGAAACCTCTCTCACGTGACTTTGTGACACCACTTTCACGTGCAACTGCTGCGTTTGCCAAACCTTTACCTTATTTTACCCAAAATAAATTCATTTATGTTCTAATTCTCTTCGATCAACCGAACATAAAATATTTATTTTGTATAACAAACACACAACTTGGGTTATGTCTACCGCAGCTTGAAATTAAAAGACATATTTACCGTCTCTATATACATCAGTTTTGCTTTTTTCTATAAAAATGCGCATGTACCCATCAAAGAAATTTACTTCTGATCTTCTTATACAAACAACTTCAGCAAATCTGAAAAAAACCTGCAAACGAAATTAGCGACATTGCAAGAAACGTTACATCCAACAGTGAACAATCTTTTTTACCGAACTCAGAAACCAGTTTTCGCAACATGTCAGTATCAATCAGTTCTTTCTTCTGTACAGGCTGGCTGTAATGTCTAATAGCTGCCTCTCTGATGTTTTTGATAAGATCATTCTGGCACGGATCCTGCAAACACGCCATTCTGTGAGCCCAGCGTATACCATATATAGATTCAACTATAGTTGGTGAATGTTTACCTTGTTGAATAAGGGAGGTAAGATACAATCCAACATGAAAAGAATTTGCCAGTAAACAGCTCACTTCATCAAACGCTGATGCCCACTTTTGCCATAATTTAAATGCTCTTTTGTATTTTTGAATCGTTGAAGTTGCTTTTGATTTATAAACAATATGAGGCATGCTCTTGGACAGATTGAGCCAATCTCTCATGGACCAAAGATTCCTGCTGCTTCCACATGCCGACCGAAAACAAATCTGCAAAATTCAACAAAACGTGTTAATTCTAATGGCAATAATGTGCCCACTGAATTTATCAAATAAGTCTTTTTTGCTGCCCCCTGTAATGGAATTGTGAGCACTAAGCTGTATCATATCTGCAACAAAGTGTCAAGGTTCGTCCTTCGAAAATAACATAGGCCAATAAGGGACAGAAATCCACTTAGGAAGAATTAGAGTTGTTTGTGCTTGGCTATTCAGAACGAAGCGAATGGTCTTCGGTATAAGGCATACCGGTGGGACAGCCCAGTTGTTATCCCCCGCCCATTGCTGTGTGAACGTGTCTACCGCTTCTGTGCCAGGAACCCAAACTCTGGAATTAAACCTTGCTAACTTAGTGTTAATGTGATTGGCAAATCAGTCAATGGAATGTGGTCCCCACCGTTTATCCAGGAATCTGAAAACCAAATCAGTTACACTCCAGTCATCAGAATCTTGAAACCTGCTCAAAGCATCAGCCTCTTCGTTCTCCGATCTTGGAATCCAGCTGAACTTTAACTTTATTCTGTGAAGACTAGCAGTAACAAGGTTGACATCATAAGCTTTTGTAGCTCTGTTTTGAAACTTCTGCACGAAGCAATGTGATAACAAGGTTTACTATCTGTAAACCATTTTACCGATTTTCCACTTAATAAGTTTGCAAAAGCATTCAAAGTTAATTCGATAGCCTTCATTTTCTTCCAAGTTGAGCTTAACATTGCCTGTTCCGAGTCCAATGTACTCTGAAAAACATGCCCAGAGTTTTCAATATGGCCTGCACAACAGATATCACTAGCATCAGAAAAAACAGCAATCATAGGCGTACAGCTAAAAATTTGTAAAAATGTACGGGGCAGAAGATAGTCCAAAAGGCAGTACTGTAAAGCAGAAATATTTTACACAACCTTGAAACTTCCAAGCAAAACCCAAAAACTGCTGCTGGCTTGGGTGGATATCAGTATGTTGGTAACCTGACTTTAAGTCAAATTTAAACATGTAACCAGTCTGTTTGATAAAATCTAAGACAGTTTTGTGGCCCTCAAAAACAATCTTCTCTTTCCACACAAACTGATTTACAAATCTCAAGTCTAAAATGAGTCTCTTTTTACCTGAACGTTGAGTGGAAACCGACAGAGGATTGACAACTTGGGGTGAATTATCTAGCTGAATAACACACTTGTTTTTTAGCAATTCCTGAATGGCGTGAGTAACAAAATCTGCATTTTTGATAGCCGATATATTATTTTTAGCAAAATATGTATGTGGACTTTCTATGAAAGGAATGATGTAACCGTGGCGTATAATATCAATAGCAAACTTTGGAGCACCAATGCCAACCCAAAACAATAAATGCCTCTTTAAACTACCTTTGACACTAACTGACGATGTGGATTTGAATTCATACCTTCTGAACTCTTGTAAACAAGCCAAATCTGATTGTGCAAAAGTACCCTCAAAGCCTGCAGTATGTCCACCCTGTGTTCCACTGTCTTGCATTTGACTGTTCCCCTTGTCCAGACTGAATCTGTTGTTCTCGTGTGACGCAGCTGACTCTGACAAGCTTGTAAGACGATCGGACGAAGTACTACATTTGGAGAGTTTCTCTTGGCTGGTCACGCTCGGCTGAACTGGATGTCTGGGTTGCACGTTGTGACGCTGCAAGACGCCCTCCAGTGTCCAAATCCACCGCAGTAGAAACATTGTTGGTTAGGAGAGGGGCCTCGTTTGATAGAATGAAAGGGCTGATTTTGCACATGGTACAAGCTTGATGTGTTAACACTAACGTCATTGTTAGGAGAAGACACCGTAGCAGACACATTCTGATACTTTCCTCTAGGTCTAAAGGAGGAAGCATGGCGCTTACGCAAGGCTTTCGTCTCCGCTTTCTCAAACCTACATTCTTCCTCTGAACCTGAAGCAATTTCATCGCCTTCCAACTCTGATACAATACCCCAAACAGATGGAGAATGATCAGCCAGTCTGATATGCTTGTTACGCCTGTGAACATCAGCAGAAAATGATTGCAGAGACTCTAAACCCTCTGCGTAACGCTGTGTTTTAATAAGCCTGAAGGATGTATCTATCTTATCCAAAAGACCAAAATTGAACTTGTACTGTAGTTGATTTCCTTTGAAACGGAAAAAAGGGACTTCAGAATCCTTGTAAGCCCTTTTAAATGCAGTGATAGATCTCTGTTCAGTCTCTTCTATAATCTCTGTTTGAAAAGTTTTTAATTTTATGTCCATATAGTCTTTAAACAACTGAAATGTTTCATACCCTTCTACTGTGTCCTTTTATGTTCCACTTCGTTGCTCGTCTGACTCCTGGGGACTTGAAGGATGTAATACTGACTGTTGATCCATTGAAAGACACGTAGTGGTGAAACTGCTTGCCTGCACAGTGCGAAGACCTCAAATGATTAAACATTCCTTTTCAGACACCAAGAAACCTTGCTCACGTGCAACTCATACTGCTACGTTAGCCAAACCTTTACCGTATTTTACCCAAAATAAATTCATTTCCATATACTTGTTGTTAGATTTAGAATAACGTTTAGATACCATGGAAATACCACCTCATAACCCTTTCTCAACAAACAGATGCATATCATAATCAGTGAATAATTCCAACTCCACACCTGTTTTCTTTAGTAAGGCATCCCATGATAGCCCAGGCTAGAATAATACCATGCCGGGTCCAACCCGTATTGCTTCAAACACATTTTTCTGAATATCTCAAACACATCTGCCAGCAGCAACATGTCTGTTTTCAAATATAAATCATGGTAATCACCCAGCATCTTACAGCCTAGTTATTCTCATACATTTTTCGTGTGTTTGTATTCGTCTTGTGAGACAGACGCGTCAATCAGCTTGCTGTAGAAGTGGTCAGTGGGAGGTAACTCTGTCTTATTAAACCTAGACCAGTCGTCCATATATTCATGCCGGTAAATACCCTTACATACCAGCAAGGCCCTAGTTTTCTCCTCTGTGTATTGATTAGTTATACCCAAGTCTGGGTTATTAGCCTTTAGCAAGCTGTCAAGAGACGGTTACAGAAACTGAACACTGTAATGAATCTCAACTCGTTTAACAAAAAGGATATATATCTCTCCATATTGTTTGGGATACAAGATATCTTGCCTTCTATCTTTGAAATAGCCTGCATAATCAAGTGTGAATCATACCCTCATAAATTGTGAAACACCACCAGAATATGAATAAGCTTGGAATTTATTCGAAGCTTTAAGATATACTCACTGTGCGCCACACCTCAGTATTTCCCTGTCACATGACAGTGGTCTCTCACTGAATCACCATTCAGGGGTTTACAGCACTCATGACAATGAGTGCTTTTGATATAGGCCTCCCTATATCTGCTAGGGTCATATGCATTGGTGTTATGTTATACAATTTCTCAGCCGCGTCTGGGCCTCTATAAATGACAGGAGGTTTAGCTTGGCCATCACAACAAACGACCACATACCCAAACCCACACGCTTCATGTTCTTGATATTTTTGCATGAAACTTTTATCAGGGGATGGAGATACCATATCAATTGGTTTATTGACAGCTTCGAAGTCAGTGTAGATAATATATGGTACTGGCATCTGATTTTTATAGTTGATAAATTTCAAGATATTGTTGTTTTTTCCCAGCATATATACCTGTATAGCCGTCTCAACTACACCTCGGCAATCATCACTGTGTGAATCGAGTAGATCGGCCCTAGAAAACCCATGAAGGCACCTTTCACAAAAATGTTTATTTTCCCCATATTTTGATTGATCATACAACAGTCGGCTGAAATACTTAATCCAAACATAGTGACATTTTGCACCTTGTTGTGTCATAAATAAATTGATTGTTTTACAACCATCCTTATACATTTAAGGGCTTATCCTCTATCATGTTATTACCTTCATGCCCGAATATGTTTATAGCTAAGTCTGGGTTCCATTTTTCTACTTTTGTGACCTGAGATATAGGGATGGTCTCATCTATACCTTCCCAATTTATCCCATCATCTTCTGGATAACTGGAAAGTCTGTCAGAATGTGTTTGAGCTTGAAATTTAGCAGATCTTATTGCTATCCTCATACAATCATTGCCACGATTTTTAACGCTAACCATAGCTTGTTTGTTCTTAAAATGTTTAGGGAGGGGTAAGTATGTTCCACCTCTCAATGGTTTATAGTTTTGCTATATCCAGGTAGACCATATTAATCATAACAATAACCCAACCAGACCTCATATTAGTGAAACGTTCTAGTGATTCACAATTTTTTTCGAATGACCTGTCAGTAGAAGAGGTGATAGTATCTGGTTGTGTTGTAACTTCCTGATTACCTCTAAAATAACCAATGATCTGGTCAATAGCATCATTCCCCTGTTGTTTCTCTAGTGTCATCTTTAATGTGTGTTGAAATTTAATACCACTTAAATCATTCAGTTCTTCATTCACTTTTCCAAATACCAATTGCCTTACATCTTCAAAGTCTATATTTCTTTGAGCTTCCATCTTCCAACCTCTCAAATATTTCCCAAAAGCACGCTCAGTAGGTGTGAATTGTAATTGTACAGCTCAGACTTTCTCATGCGTGAATAATTTCGCAATCCTCTTTCACGCACTTGTCATTTTAAATCTTTAACAGTAGCAGGGCTTTGATATGGTATAAAGTTTGTAATTCAGCCTTTTTCATATGAAAGTATCCCAAGTATCCCTCGCCCTCATTCTTAGTCCACGTACTGTCGGCATATTGCAGGATTCATACCTTATGTAAATCATTTCTCTAACAGGTTGTCAACCGACACGACCCGCTCACTGCTGTGACCCATTTACACATTTAGACATTCGCATTGTAAAGGTAATAGGCCGGCTCACTGTGTCCACAGTCAGTGTGTGTGAATGGGTGATGGGTTGTGTCATTTTGGGTTCAGTGTTTTGAAAGCGGGTCTAGATCTTTGCTATTGGTATTAAATAGTAGAGTAATTAGTAGTGGTCTCGTGCCACTATTAATGATACTGCTCCAACACATTTAAAGTCTAAACTTTAAATTTAAACTTGCAACTTTTTTTAACTGTAAGGTATGTGAACTTTTAACCTGTGGCTAGATTAATCTTCTACCGCCAATGGCTGAAAAGATGGTGTAAATCCAGCTATGATCCATGCAGGTAGTCAAGGTACTGTGAGTCCCCATGGTCCCTGATGTGGTGATGAACCTTCAGTGATCTATAGCCCCTGTTGTATATTGTATTGCCTTTTTGTATTACGAGGGGATGTCAATAAGTTTTGAGCCTTGAATAGAAAAACACAAAATATTGGTATGAACCACATTTATTTTTCAACATAGTCCCCTTGTGAGGCAAGACACTTGTTCCATCTTTTGTGCCACGCGCTGATGCCATGTCTGTAGCAGGTGCCATTTTGGTCCTCAAACCAAGCCTCAGTAGCAGCAATAAGCTCATTATCATCCTGAAATCTACGACCATGCAAGTGTTTCTTGAGATTTGGGAACAGATGGTAATCAGTTGGTGCCAGGTCTGGAGAGTAGGGGGCATGCAGCAAGATTTCGCACCCACATTCCTGGACAGCAGCAGTTGCAAAGCGAGAGGTGTGTATTGGAGCATTGTCTTGATGTAGAAGAATACCACATCTGATCTTGCCCTGGCGCTTCTCCTTGATTGACTGTCACACTTGCCTCAACAAGTTAGCGTAATATTCCATATTCATTGTTCGTCCTTTTGGTAAGTAATCTATGTGGATGACGCCTTTGCTATCCCAGAAGACAGTCGCCATTACATTCTGCACTGATCTAGAGGCTTTGAACTTTTTGGTCCTGGGAGAAGTGACATGTTTCCATTCCATGGATTCTTGTTTTCTCTCAGGATCATAGTGGTGGATCCAGGTTTCATCACAGGTTACTAGCCTAAAGTGAAAATCTTCTGGATTCTTGTTGTATCTGGTTTGCTTATGGTGACTCTTGTTTGCTTCATTTCATCTGTAAGCATTCTTAGCACCCATCTCGCGCACACTTTAGACATGACGAGATGTTCATGAAGAATTATCTTGATGGATCTGCGTGAAATGCCTGTGGTTTCCTCTAACTCGTGGAGTGTGATTTGACGATTTTCCAGCACAAGTCTATGCACTCTGTCAATGTTTTCCTGACTAGTACTTGTTGTTGGGCGACTCTCTCTATCATGCTTAAATTCACTGACCCATCGTTTGGTGGTAGCAGATGAAGGAGAAGACTTCCCATAAACTGCTGAAAGTCTTTCTTCAATGTTCCTCGCCGAGTTTCCTTCGAGAACTAAAAACTTGATTACTGCTCTATACTCAATTTTATTCATTTTCACGGCCTCTTTCAGTCAAAGTGAGCTGCTCAATAACTTAGGATACCAAAACGTGTATGTCACATCAGCTACACCCCAAGGTTCAATGTCGTACCATAGGCTGTGACACCTGGGTATGAAAAATGCTCAAGGCTCAAAACTTATTGACATCCCCTCTTACCTTTATTAATTAATTCTATATGCAAGTTTTATGTTCACGTCAGTGATGGTCTAGTGTTTTACACATTCAATGACAGTTTTTACGTTCTCAGTTTATTAAATTTAATACTGATATAAATTACATTGTTCTTGCATGATATGGCTGAAATATTGCTGATGTGACGATAAACAATAGCTCACTCACCTGCTCACCTGAGTTTCTATCCCATGGTTTCACTAAAAATACAAATGAATCTACTTTACTCTGGACATTCCTGGGTAGGTGGGGTAGCCTGAAGGTCAAAGCATTTACTCGTCATGTCAAGGATCCGGGTTCAATTCCCCTCATGGATACAATGTGGGAAGCCCATTTCTAGTGGGCTCACTCACCTGCTCACCTGAGTTTCTATCCCATGGTTTCACTAAAAATACAAATGAATCTACTTTACTCTGGACATTCCTGGGTAGGTGGGGTAGCCTGAAGGTCAAAGCATTTGCTCGTCATGTCAAGGATCCGGGTTCAATTCCCCTCATGGATACAATGTGGGAAGCCCATTTCTAGTGTCCCTTACTGTTGTAATTCTAGAATATTGTTAAAATTGGCGTATAACCCAAAGCATTCACATTTGACTTTCCTGAAGCTGGATCCCTGAGGTGCAGCTCTTACACTGTCCACTCCCACGCACTTATGAATCAAACCTACACGTTGATTAGGTTTACTGATCGTAGACCCATGAACTATTCCTTAGGGTGACTTGTAGTCAAGGTCACACGTGGAGGCAATCTGCTAATGCTGAAACTTGAGTGTGTTTCGTTTGAAATTGCACGTCATAGGTTGTGTCCTGAAAGTCAAGGACCTGTTTCACAACACTTTCACAAGGCTAAGATCTCAGAACTTTTCTCGAAGTTCTTGTACCTGGCATACTGTAACAAAGAAGGTGCAAATGCTACGAGAAAAGTTTCGAGATCTTAGGCTTATGAGAGTTTTGTGAAACGGGCCCCTGACCTGTTGAGACAAGTACTTACGGATTTCTTTCAAGCATTTCCTTGCCTGCCTGTGCAATCAAAATTCCGTGGATGTTTTTATTTAATATACTCACCGGTTTCATGCCAACTTAGAATTACTGTATTCGAATTCCCAGTAGTCTCTAAACATTTAAATTCTAAAGATGTTCTTCATGTCATGATAGTATGATCTCATGCAGGTATAGATTGGGTTTTATTTGGTTAAACATTTTGAGTGTCATCAGGAAAATGATTCCAGCGGCTTTATAGGTATACTTTAGTATGGGGTTTACAAGTCAGACAAATATTCTCAAGCAGCCCAAGCTTGTAAAATATTGCATTGTCCCATGAAATGTTTTATATATAAGTACTAGTTTCATATGTATATCTGTGATATTCTAGTTATTTTACTGTCCTTTGTTGACAGATTTTTAGTATATGCAGACATTCCATTTAAATGTTAAATGTTCTTGTCAAGATATGGCTGAGATATTGCCGATGTGACGTTAAATATTAACTCACTCACTCACCAAGCTTGTAAATAGAGATGACCATTGGGGTAGCTGGTGTTTACAACATCAAGCCAGAGACTGCATCATATTCAAAATATACTGCCAGATGGAGTAAATGTTTGCTTGGTATATCAAACTTTGTCTTCTTTTGTGTAGCCACAGAGAGCTGATTTAGGCGCAAAAGCAAACAAGCAAAAGAAAAGTCCCATTTGTAAGGAAATGTCTATGTTTATGTTCAAGAGGACATATTCGTCACTGTGTAAGCATCATAGTAATAAAAGCAAAAATCAGGTAATGTATAAAGTGCTGAACGCCAGTAGGCTAATACAACATAATAGACATTGTTATTCTGAATAACCTGTGAAACGCTGGTAAGATAGTAGCCAGGTGACTTATCCCATTGGGTAGTCATTTCTGCTAGGTGACCAAATGCAATCTTAGAAGAAACCCACAAGCATAAGTTGAGACCACGTTGCAGGATTGGATGTCGTAGCCATCACCTTAGCCTTTGCTTTGTCAGCTGTTTCCGGAGTCACACAATGCAGACTTTTGTGAGACATATTTTCTTAGATTCGTTTTGCACTAGATCCAGATGAAAACACCAGCCGTAGCGATGACGGTAAGATAAACTGTATGATGGCAGTAGTTTTGTCCTTATAAGTAGCATTTCATTGTGCACAAAAACACTCCAGGTACAAACTCAGGTAAGCCAACACCAATCTAGGGATATATTTAAACATTGATACAGTCAGATACTTTTACGAAATAACTAACGTCATGTGGACGTTGAACTAGCGAAGCTTAGTGAATAGGGACAAACCGATTCCAAAAGATTTCTTTTGTAAGCATGCTTGGTCGAACTGAACCTGTACCTTTGACATCAGTCTTTCAGCCGGTTACAGTGTGAGCATCCTCTTCTTTTAAACGTAGGTCTGGTGGAACATCAAACCAGCCAAAAGCAAAACACTCGCAAGATGTGATTGGGAAGTTGATGTAGGTGAATGTGGCTTCTTCAGAACACTTTGGAACACATTCAGTGACATGGGGGCACGATGTCTCTGGTACGTACGTTTCTGGGTCCACTACTGTCTGCACATCTGTTGAACCCTGTCAAACAGACAGAGAGACAGACAAGTTTAAATTTCAACCAATCAACGGCATCGCTGCTGCTGCTGCGGCTGCTGTTGCTGTTGCTGCTGCTGCTGCTGCTGTGGCTGCTGCGGCAGCGGCGGCGATGGATTTTCTAAATGTCTAAATGAGTGGCAACCTCTCTATCAGCTAGTTTTATCTAAAAATCTATTTTCATTTTCTTACGATACAGGCAACGCATGGGAAAATTGGCTTGGTTGACAGTTTCCAGTTCGATGTTCATACTGTTGATCACTGGATTGTCTGCTTCAGACAAAAACTGAACTATTGCTGAGTGCGGCGTAAAACTCATTCACTTCTTTCATACCAATGTCAATCCTATGTTCTCAACCTCCTCATACAATCTCATACTATGAACAGTCATAAAAGTTAAAACGTCATTACTGTTTCAGTTCATTTTTGCTCTGTAATGATCTGTAAATACTATATTCATTCACTTAAAATATCGCATCATTTAGACATGTTGTGGCAACTGTTTGGGATAGGTAACCGTTCTTGTTGTGTGTCTTTTTTGAAAGGAGCGTATGTGGACAGGTTTGACGGAACCGTTTTTTAGGCTGTGACTCGTGTGTCCGTAAAACCGCACGAAAATGTCTTTGTTTGCGAGCAGTTTGGCCCACGTGGGCGCGATTCCTGTGTTGGGGGGGGGGGGGGGCGGCGTGTGTTACTGTGACTTGATTTTCATGGATTATACAAGTGTATGGAATTTGTGCGAACTATAGCCCATGCTTTATATGGTATTGTTCTTGTAATGATTTAGCTTTGAGTGCTGTTTGACAGGTTTTTGCATTTTTATTATTTAATATTGGTATAAAATAATTAGTTCTCGTCACGCTATGGTAGCAATATTGTCGATGTGACGATTTTTTTTAACACACTCATTTTAATATCACAACACACCCTGGCATGTGTGAACTGATGATGATTTTAATCCCATCGTCATCTACATTTACTTTGGTGTGTTTAATATCACCACGCGTTGTACAAGATGTGTAGACGTTAATGGAGTTTATGAACTGTATATTCATACATAGTAATTTTACCATACACGCTATATCAACATGCAATAAATAGTGTTTGTTTTTGCAGTATTAGTTTTTACTATGATTCATGTTTATTCGGATTCAGGCAAGGTTAACAATATTTATTTATTTGTTTTCAACAACTAATTTTATTGTAACTGAAATAACAAGAAATATCAACAACTATTTTATTGAAAGTGAAATAACAAGAAATAAAATCAATATTTTGGAATCTCTTCATCACATATGATTGTATATTTTTTTTGTGGTTGTTTCCTTTGTTAAGTTATTAGGAAAAGTATTAGTTTAGAGCATAATGTTCGCATGAATAGTGTATACCATGTACATATGTATGTGTACATTCAAGCTGGGAGTATTTTGTATATCCCTAGTCAAACTGGCACCCGTGGCACCTCCTCGTGGTGGGTGCTGAGTAACGCTAAGTGCTCGCCAACCCCCCGTTGTGGACCCGGGGGCATATTTGGTTCACCAATCCGTTAGCCGTGGGTTGCGGCCCTGTGTCGGTGGAGGAGGGGATCCTGGTGGTTGAGGGTAACAGGGGCCTGCAACTGTGTCCCTGTTGCTCAACACGCCACTTTGGCCCTAACTTCACCTAGACGGGAGGTTGAATAGGCCCAATTCAATCAATCGGCTGGTCACGCCATGCCCTGTGCTTGGTGAATACTTTTGCACGTAGTACTTTGATTATATGATCTTGGCTTTTTTTTGGCTTTCAATGTACAATTTTTTGTGTACTAATTTGCCTAGAGTCCCATGCCAGAAGGCGGTGGCTCATGGGCCAATCTGGCAATATTAACCTCTGAATTCTGTGTTTCTTCAGAAATGTGTCGAGGGCGAACCAGCCTGGCATTTGTTCTGTTTGATTCAACAGCTTTTCAAGTTTTTATTGGCTGGAGTATAACATCCCTGTAGCCCTGGTGGAACAGACTGGTTTCCGCTGTAACACCGTCCTTGTTGACACTCCATGGTGGGTGGGGAGCAGGGTTGTCGAACACTTTTCCTACATAATGGTTACCTCCATTCCTTCTGGTTCATCGAAGAATAAACGCCGGTATGTTGAATCTTCGCCATCTGATGAAGGCTCATCTGACTTAGTTGACTCGTGGCCGAGATTTATTGTCATCTCATCTGCTGTTGAAAACCCTCTCAAGTTGAACCCCTTTGCTATTTCCAAGGGCATTCACGGTGTCTGTGGAGAAGTTAAGGATGTAACGCGACTTCGAAATGGCTCTCTGTTAGTGGAATGTGCGCGTAAGCAACAATCAGACAATCTGTTGAAATTAAAACAGTTTGTGAATACACCCGTTGTTGCCTCTGTACACAGAACTCTGAATTCATGTAGAGGCATTGTCAGAGATAGGGCTCATTGTCTTTCTGACATGACTGAGGAGGGAATTGTTCCAAAAAGAAAGACGATGGCACAACAATCAAGCTCAATACGTATTTGTTCACGTTTTCACATTCCGTCCTTCCAAAATCTGTAAAAGCTGGATATTTCAACATTGGGGTGGAGGTGTATGTACCGTCTCCTCTCCGATGTTTCAAATGTCAAAAATTTGGTCATGGGGCCAAGTTCTGCCGCAACAGCTCGGTATGTTCCCGTTGTGGTAGTGCACACGAACTTTCTGAGTGTACGAATGGCATTAAGTGTGCTAACTGTGATGGAGACCACTTAGCCTCATCTAAATCCTGTCCTTTTTATGAACGCGAGACAAAAATTCAACATATCAAACACACTAACAATATCTCGTATTCTTCTGCAAGAAAGTTGGTACCCCTTTCTACCACTTCGTCAAATTTATACTCAAATGCAGTCTCTTCTCGAGCTCTTGTTTCCAGACCTCCTATGACATCAAAATCATGTCAAACATCCTTATCTTGGGTCAATCAACAAGTCATAATCAGTGACACTATTCAGACTTCTCAGGTTCTGATTGATGTATCTACATCAACTTCTCAGACTGAGGCTGTAGCATCACTGCCGTCGGTAGATTTATCTTCAGCAGCACAATGTATCGCAGAGGAGAGATCACAGAGTCAGAGTAAATCTTCAAAAAATGGCAAAAAGGAAAAGACACAATCCAAAAGGACCAGAACCATCCAGCATTTGGAGGTGCCTTCCTCAGAGTCTTCCCCTATCACGGTTCACAACCAATTTGAACCTTTAGAGATGGAGGTCAATCCGTCACTCCCAGTTAGTGGAGCTAGACCCCACTCCAAATCACGAACTCCAATTGAACCTCCATGAGCCGCTCAACTAACATCATCCAGTGGAATTGTAGAGGACTAAGGAACAATTTAAATGATTTACAGTTACTGATACAGGACGTCAAACCATCGGCATTTTGCTTGCAAGAAACCTATTTTAGAGACACTGACCTTATGGATATAAGGCAATATGATTCTTATAATTATTTTTCTCCTCCAGGACCTAGAGCTACAGGGGGTTCTTCAATTTTGGTGAGGCAGGGTGTTATACATAGCCCTGTCCCCCTGAATGCACCACTTCAAGCTGTTGCTGTCAGGCTGATTTTGAATATTGTTTTCACTTTGTGCTCAATTTATGTATCACCGTCTTTTACTCTACAACAAACAGATATTCAGGCTCTTTATGACCAGCTCCCTAAGCCATGTATCATTATGGGTGACTTTAACGGCCATAATCCACTTTGGGGTAGTTCTGATACAAACAGAAATGGGAGGATATTAGAAGATTTTCTTTCAAACAATGAACTATGTCTATTCAACAATAATTCGAAAACGTACTTACATCCTGGTACATGTACATATTCTTCTCTTGATTTGTCACTCACTGATGCAGATCTCGTAAATGAATTCGAATGGTCAGTTCACAATGATCTGTGTGGCAGTGATCATTTTCCGACAATTCTTCAGGCAATAGCTCCAGGTGATATCCCTCCATCCTCAAGATGGAACTTCAGTAAAGCTAACTGGCCTTTGTTCAAGCTACTTTGCAAGGACAAATTAATTCCTGATCGTTTTATTGATGTTCCTGATTCAGTCCAATTATTCTCTGATGAGCTCAACAAAATAGCCGATGAATGTATTCCTAAGTCCTCTATAAATCCACACATACGTAAACCATGGTTTAATAATGAATGTAAACAAGCTAGGAAAGCACGGAAAAAAGCTGAACATTATTATCGCCGCCACCCAATGGTGCATAATTTAAATAAATATAAAGTGTTAAATGCTAAAGCAAGGCGCACATTTAAGCAAAACAAACGCCAGTCGTGACAAAAATATGTTTCGAAAATAAATTCCCGAACGCCGATGTCCAAGGTATGGAACATGATCCAGAGAATAAAAGGTAAAGGTACCAAATCAACCATACATCATCTCAAAACTGGGGATCAGTTGTTAACAGATAAATCTGATATTGCAAACAAACTGGGAGAAACTCTTGCCCAACACTCTACCTCGTCTAATTATGTTCCCAAATTTCAAAAATATCAAAAACAGCAGGAAAAGAACAAAATCAATTTTCATTCAGATAATGGGGAAGATTATAATGAAATATTTTCTATTCATGAGCTTCATACTGCTCTTGAACAATCTCACGATACTGCTACAGGAGCTGATAACATTCATTATCAACTCCTGAAACATTTACCTGAATCCTGTTTAGAGACACTATTGAATATTTTTGATGATATTTGGACATCTCGTAAATTTCCTCCATCCTGGCGTAATGCCATTATTGTACCCATACCTAAACCTGGCCGTGAAAATACAGATCCCTCTAATTATAGGCCTATTTCCTTGACTAGCTACGTTTGCAAAACCATGGAACGTATGGTCAATAACCGACTAACTTGGTACTTAGAGTCTAATAATTTAATCACAAATATACAATGTGGTTTTCGTAAAAACCGCAGTATCATAGATCATTTAATTCGATTGGAATCATTCGTTAAGAACGCCATCATTAACAAGCAGCATGCAGTGTCAATCTGTTTTGATTTAGAAAAAGCTTATGATACGACATGGAAGCATGGCATTTTAAAAGATTTACATGATGTTGGTTTACGGGGTCGTTTGCCTCAATTTATATCCGAGTTTTTAACTGAGAGACAATTTCAGGTACGCGTGGGTTCTACCCTATCTGATCATTATACTCAGGACCAGGGCGTCCCACAAGGCAGTATTTTGTCTGTCACACTCTTTAGTATTAAACTTAACAGTCTATCAAAGGTTTTAAATGATTCAATTGATGGATCACTCTTTGTGGATGATTTTAATATTTCTTGTCGTGGAAAAAATATGCATACTATTGAACGACAACTGCAGTTATCTTTAAATAAAATAGATAAATGGTGTCTCGAAAACGGCTTTAAATTTTCTAAATCCAAAACTAATTGTATACATTTTTGCCGCAAATACAAACCACATAGAGACCCTGAAATATTTTTAAATGACACTCCCATCAAAGTTGTAAAGGAGGCAAAGTTCTTGGGTATACTTTTTGACTCCCATTTAACTTTTCTTCCACACATTAAATACCTAAAAAATAAATGCTTGAAGGCACTAGATCTATTAAAAGTTGTTTCCAGTTCCAAGTGGGGAGGGGATCAATCTACCCTCCTACACCTGTATCGATCACTGGTTCGCTCGAAACTTGATTACGGCTCCATTGTGTATGGTGGAGCCTGCAAAAGCAACCTAAAAATATTAGATTCAGTCCATCATCAAGGTCTAAGACTCTGTCTTGGCTCCTTTCGAACTTCACCTGTTGACAGCCTGTATGTCGAGGCTGATGAACCATCTCTTGAACAGCGACGTATAAAATTAGCTTTACAGTATATAACAAAACTGCATTCGAATAAGTCAAATCCTGCATATAACTGTGTCTTCAATCCTCTGTATGATGATTTATACAATAGGAAATCTTCTCTTGTTCCGCCTCTTGGTTTAAGAATGAAACCACTTATTTTTGCTGCCGGCATTGAGCTGGATAATATAGCTCCTTCCCGTCTTCTTTCTTCTCCTCCTTGGCAGTTGGTTAGGCCACAAGTTGACCTAACATTAACTACATTTAAAAAATCAGACACTAATGAATTACAATACAAACAAGAATATAATCAATTACAACATAAATATAGCAGTTATAAATCCTTATTTACAGATGGGTCCAAGGACGGTGGCGCAGTGGCTTGTGCCACTGTCATTGGATCCAGAACAATATCTTCTAGATTGCCCGACAACAACTCTATTTTCACAGCTGAAGCTAACGCCATATTAACGGCTCTCAAATATATTCAAGGACATCCAAAACATAACCAGTATATAATCTATTCCGACTCTCTTTCTTGCCTTCAGGCTATTAAAAACACTTCTTGCAAACATCCACTTTTAATTGAAATTATTGAATTGCATAATGAACTTGCTACTGGCCAATACGACATCGTCTTTTGTTGGTTACCCAGCCACGTTGGCATTTCTGGTAACACGATGGCTGATCTTGCTGCCAAGGCAGCACTCAACAAATCTGTGACACCACTTCTTATTCCTTAAACTGATTATAAAGCTACCATTAGATCGTATATCCGTGATCTGATGCAGGAGAAGTGGGACACCCAAGTGGGCATAAATAAATTACATGCAATAAAACCTTCTGTTGGTTATACCTACTTGGGTTGTCAGTCCAGATTTGAAGAGGTCATCATGCGGCGATGTCGTATTGGCCACACGAGATATACTCATGAATACCTATTGAAAGGTGAGGATCCTCCGTTTTGCATCCCTTGTGATGAAATAATCACGGTCAAGCATGTCTTGCTTGACTGTGTCGAATATTCCATCACAAGGGATACCTATTTCAAATCACGAACAATGAAGGATCTTTTTAATAATATAAGTTCTCATTTAATCATTCAATTTTTAAAAGAATTAGATTTGTTAAATGACTTGTAAATAGATAAATATTTTAGTACTGGAAGTTTAAATTCGTAACTGTGCTTGTTAGTGGCTGTCTCCTCGAGGGGGGTTAAAGTACTGTAACATTATTGTCCTCCTGAGAGGGTACGTAAGTCCACAAACATTCAAAGTCAATTCAAACTGTTCATATTTTTAATCGTAGAATATGTGTCTTTTTAATATACGGCTAGATTTCCTAAATTACTAACAACTGAAGGGATGATGTAAATCCAGCTAGGGTCCATGCAGGAAGCAAATGTACAGTAAGTCCCCATGGTCCCTAGTATGTTGATCTACCTTCAGATGTTGGTGATATATAGCCCGTATTTTATGTTCTATTGTCCAAATAGTGATATTAGTTTTAACTTTCTACACTAGTTTCAAATGATAACTGTGATATTCTAGTTATTTTACTGTCCTTTGACGACAGGTTTTTATAGTATATGCACATTTCATTTCAATATCAAACATGTTCTCGTCACGATATGGCTGGAATATTGCCGATGTGACGTTAACTACGAACTCACTCACTCACTCACTCACCCTAGTCAAACTAATGCTTACTAGTGAGTGTTTAGCATATGTTTTATTTTTTGGTGTCGGATTGTACAGATAGTGTGTGTAAAGTTATTGTGTATGCCCAATGTACTGAGCTCGACTTCATGTTAAAAATACTTACATGTTACTTGTTCAAGTCTTAAGATTCAATATGACAGCCTGGGACGCAATAGTGATATACATCCATCCAGATATTGTAAGCATGTTGTTGTCATTGTTTTGAATGCAAACGTTGAACATAGTACACAGAACGACTGTAAAAGTATTAGTTTAGAGCATAATTTTCGCATGAATAGTGTATATCATGTACATATGTATGACACACCAAAGTGTATTCACATTATTGTGTTGGATTGATATAACACATGTGGCTCATTCTACAAGGATTCTAATATTCTGTATGCATAGCGATTCTACGGGGATTCTAGTAAACAGTATTCTGCATTCATAACAATAATAACTATAATTTTCACAATTTTCATTTTTATAATATGAAAAGTGTCATTGGGTTTCAAAATGGCGACTGGGGGACGCGATCTATGACCTGGTTTCACGTTGGGCACGAGGGTCGTCATGCTTCACGGTTCATTGAGCATAGGTACTTGAAAGGCAATGTTATGGGCGAATGCACCTCACGCGGAGGCTGTCGCGCATTAAAAGAAAGAAACCAGGATTAACACGGACACTCGGGAACATGTATGTGAAGTTGATATTTTCATGTTTTCTTAATCTTCATACATGGGCGGGAGAGGGGATTCCCTTCAGTGGATCGTAAACATCGCTTTGAATGGCGGCAGGTCGGACTTACGGGTGGGCAAATGAGTCATTCATTGTTGGAGTACAGTCATACCTAATCTGTTTCTTCACATGAATGGGTTACTTGTCCCAACCCTTCCAAACATCTAGACATGCTGGATATATTCTCAATATTGAATCTATCCATTCATGGATATACCTGGATATTTCATGGAACTATTCTAAGTGAAACTGTGCTGCTGGATACATTGCATAAGTGAGCTAAGGAATTTCTTACGGATGCCATGAGGTAAGTTGTCCTCCCTTAGATGTTGTTTACACCAATGTGTGGAGGTACATTATATTCTAAAACCAGGCACACCGGGCGATGGCATCAAAGATCTCAATATACAACAGAGAGGAGTGACTTAAGGTCTAAAAATAAACATACCAGGTGTTCACACAATAGATCTCAATATACAATAGAGAGGAGTGACTGATTTTCTAAATATAGACACACCAGGTGTCCAGGTGTTGATGACGTCATGAATCCAATATGGCGGATTTGGTCGGCATTATCTCAGCCATATCGTGACGAGAACATTTAAATGAAATATATGCATGTGGTAAAATCTGTCAACGAAGACAGTAAAACAACTAGAATATCACAATTTCAGTTAAAACTAGCATGGAAAGTTAAAACTAATAGCACTATTTAGACAATACAATTAAAAAAAAACAGACTATAGATCGCCAACAACTGAAGGTATATCACCATACTAGGGACCATGGGGACTTACAGTACCTTTGCTTCCTACATGGACCCTAGTTGGATTTACACCATTCCTTCAGCTGCTGGCGATTGTACGAAAATTTTGCCAAAATTAAAAGCACATGAATACTACGATTAAAAACCTGGTAGACTTAAATTTACTGTGAATGTTAGTGGACTTACGTACCCTCTCAGGAGGGCAATAATTTTGCAATACTTCAACCCCCTTTGAGGGTACAGCCATCAACAATTCAAGTTACTAATCTAAACTACCAATAATTAAAATGTAACTATCTACAGAACATAATAATCAGAATTCAATTTCTTTTAAAAATCCAATAATTAAATGAGCACTAACTGTGTTAAAAAGATCTGACATTGTTTTTACATTAAAATATTTATCCCTTGTGATGGAGAATTCAACACAGTCAAGCAGGACCGTGGTTCCCTCATCACAAGGGATGCAAAATGGAGGATCTTCACCTTTAAGCAAATATTTATGGGTATATCTTGTGTGGCCAATACGACATCGTCTTAAAATAACCTCTTCAAATCTGGACTGACAACCCAAGTCGGTGTAACCAATATAAGGTTTTATTTCATGTAATTTATTTATACCTACCTGGGTGTCCCACTTTTTCTGCATCAGGTCACGGATATAAGATCTAATGCAAGCTTTGTAATCTGAATATGGAATAAGAAGAGGCGTCACAGATTTGTTGAGTGCTGCTTTAGCAGCAAGGTCAGCCAGTGTGTTACCAGAAATGCCTACGTGGCTGGGTAACCAACAGAAGACGATGTCGTATTGGCCAGTAGCAAGATCATTATACAATTCAATAATTTCTATTAAAAGTGGATGTTTACAAGAAATATGTTTAATAGCCTGAAGACAAGAAAGAGAGTCTGAATAAATTATATATTGTTTACGTATAGGGTGTCTTTGAATATATTTAAGTTATTTTGTTATTTAAGATTGGCGCCTGCTCCGTCCAAAAGCACGCCGTGCTTTAGCATATAAAATTTTAAATTTATTTAAATTATGCACCATAGGATGGCGACGGAAACAATGTTCTGCTTTTCTCCTGGCCCTCCCAGCCCGCCCGCAGCCATCACCGAACCATGGTCCTCCTACGTGTGGAACTGCAGAGGACTTAGGCATGCATTCATCAGCTCTCGTCAGAAAAGCATTTAATAGCATCGGGAACGTCAATAAAACGTTCAGGTTTAAGTTTTTCAGCACACAGTGTTTCACATAAAGCCCAGTTAGCCTTTTAAAAATTTCGTCTTGATGATGGAGGAACATCGGATGGTGTTACAGCTTTTAATATAGTAGGAAAATGGTCACTTCCACAGAGGTCATCGTGGACTGACCATTCGAATTCATTTAGTAGTTCTGAATTTGTCAATGACAAATCAAGAGCAGAATAGGTCCCTGTACCAGGGTGTAAATATGTGCTGTAACCATCATTATAAGTACATAAATCATTGTCAGAACAAAAGTCCTCCAAATATTTACCTTTAGTGTTTGTGGTTACACTACCCCAGAGTGGGTTATGGCCATTTAAATCTCTCATTATAATACAGGGCTTCGGGAGTTGGTCATACAGGGCTTGAAGATCAGTTTTGGCAAATGTCGAAGACGGCGAAATATAGAGTGAGCATAGCGTAAACGCTACATGTAAAGTAATTCTCACAGCAACAGCCTGCATATTAGTATTTAGTGAAACAGGGCTTTGAATAACGTTTTGTCTCACTAGAACGGATGACCCGCCAGTGGCTCTGTCACCGGGAGGTGAAAAAGAATGATATGCAATAAAATGACGAAGGTCAAATGTATCTGTTTGTTTTAAATATGTCTCTTGGAGACATATCGCTGAAGGTGACTAATAGCTGTAATTCATGTAGATTAGTCCTCAATCCTCTGCAGTTCCACTGTACAATATTATTGGAATAAACTATCTTTTGGGGGGATTTATTGGGGATCTACCCCGAACTCTTTTGGAGGGCGACAAGCTATGTGCCCTAGAATGGACGTTTTCAGAAACGTCCATGTCTTCAAGAGACCCATATTTATTAAACAGTTGAATTTTGTTCTGTGACCCTTTAGGAGCTCTGCCACTTTGTTGTTTTGAAGCATCAGGCTTTGGCTTTGGTTTACTTTTCATAATTTGTTGACTATCAGCTGTCGATTGAGACTTTGAGTGTGACTGAGATGATGATGATTTGTGATCAGAAGAAGACTTTGATGTACTAGGAAGTGATTCCTCAGTCTGAGATGACATAGCAGGGTACAAAAGCTGTGGAGAATCACAATTTACCCAAGTCAAGGTAGTCTGGCAGCCTGTGGATGATTTTGTTATTTTAGGGGTAGACTCCAATGATGTTTTTGCTACCGTAGCATAACTTTCTGGAAGATCAGACCTCTTTACCAGTTTTTTTGCCTCCGAAAAGGAGATATTTTGAGTAAACCTTATTCTGTTTATCTCCAGTTGCTCTTTCCAAATAGGACACTGTTTTGAAAATGAGGAATGGTCGCCTGAGCAGACGTTACTGTCACAATCTTCTGTTGTGTGTGTCTTTTCACTGCAATGAGCACACACAACAGACAATGTGCAAGTATTGACACCGTGGCCGAACTTGTGGCATTTGAAACACCGAAAGGGATTCGGAATGTACTTTTCCACACTGATATTACAGTATCCAGCTTTAAGTGATGGTGGAGCAGTAGGTGATGAGAAAGCAAACAGATAAGTATTTGTTTGAATAGTTGTGTTGTTTTTACGGGTTGTGAAACGTTTGACATATAATACACCCTGATCTTTCATTTCGGAAGCGATATCAAGTTCAGACATGTCTGCCAGTAAGCGATCTCGATCACGTACGATTCCCTTACTCGTGTTCAGTGTTTTGTGGGCCGTGACAGTAACCGGAGTGCCAACGAAAGAGTCAGTGTTCAAAAGGTTCGTTGACTGTTGCCTTTTGGCGCACTCGATCAACACTGCACCAGAACGTAATTTTCTAATGTTCTTTACATCACCGGCAATGCCTTGGTTACCCTTGGACACCACAAAAGGGTTTAACTTTAAAGGTGCATTATCTTTGGTCTCAATGACAATACATGTATGCAATCTATGTATGCATCTCTGTATCCATCTATTTATCTATATATCTGTCTATGTATCTATGCATCTATGTGTATATCTATGTATGTATATATTTATGTATGTATCTATCTATGTATGTATCTATGTATCTATGTATGTGCCTTTGTATCTATGTATCTATGTATCTGTGTATCATGTATCTATGTATCTATGTGTGCAACTATGCATGTATCTATGTATCTATCTATGTATCTATGTATGCATCTCTGTATCTATCTGTGTATCTGTGCCTGTATCTATTTATCTGTGCCTGTATCTATTTATCTATTTGTGTATCTATTTATGTATCTATATGTCTATGTATCCATGTATCTATGCATCTATGTATGTATCTATTTATGTATGTATATATCTATGTATCTATGTATGCATCTCCGTATCTATCTATTTATCTATATATCCGTCTATGTATCTCTGTATCTATGTATTTATATATGTATGTATATATTTATGTAACTATGTATGTATGTATCGATGTATCTATGTATGTATCTATGTATCCATATATTTATGTATGTATCTATGTACGTATTTATGTATGTATCTCTGTAGCTATGTATCTATGTAGGTGTATATGTATCCATGTATCTATGTATGTACTATCTATGTATCTATGTACCTATGTATCTATCTATGTATGTATCTCTGTATCTATATGTCTATGCATGTATTTGTGTATCTATCTGTGTATCTATGCATCTATTTATCTATGTGTCTGTCTATGTATCTTTATACCTATGTATGTATGTATGTATGTATGTATGTATGTATGTATGTATGTATGTATGTATGTATGTATGTATGTATGTATGTATGTATGTATGTATGTATGTATGTATGTATGTATGTATGTATGTATGTATGTATGTATGTATGTATGTATGTATATTTTATTTTCAGATGAACACCCAAACATGAACAACCAAACTAACATTTTCTCATGATATGTCAGCCTCAACTTTGACTTTTCTTCATATTCGGGTTTCGGCATTTGAATCCCGAATCTGAATATTTTGTTCGGATTCGGGATTCTGAATATTTTCTTCAGATTCGTAGTTATGAACAGCAGTGTCAATATACATTGTCTCACCCCTTCTAAGGTACTAGGGGCCGCTAGTAAGCCTGGATTCAAATCCCGAATCTGAATATGAAGAAAAGTCAATGTTGAGGCTGAAATATGGTGAAATGTAGGTTTGGGTGTTCACGTTTTTAAGATTTTAATCCCGAATCTGAACAAACTATTCAGATTCGGGATTCGAATGCCGAAACCCGAATATGAAAAAAACGAAGTTGAGGCTGAAATATGGAAAAATGTAGGTTTGGGTGTTCATGTTTTTACGATACCCAGGTTTCCTAGCGGCCCCTAGTACCTTAGAAGGGGTGAGATAATGTGTTGACACTGTTGTTCATAACTCCGAATCTGAACAAAACATTCAGATCCGGGATTTGAATCCCGAATCTGAACAAAATATTCAGTTTCGGGATTCGAATGCCGAAACCCGAACATGAAGAAAAGTCAAAGTTGATGCCGAAAAATGGAAAAATGTAGGTTTGGGTGTTCATGCTTTTACGATACCCAGGTTTACTAGCGGCCCCTAGTACCTTATAAGGGGTGAGATAGTGTATATTGACACTGTCGTTAATAACTCCGAATCCAACAATTTGAATCAAAATATTCAGATTCGGGATTCGAATGCCGAAACCCGAATATGAAGAGAAGTGAAAGTTGAGACCGAAAAATGGAAAAATGTAGGTTTGGGTGCTCATGATTTTACGATACCCAGGTTTACAAAATATTCAGATTCGGGATTCAAATGCCGAAACCCGAATATGAAGAAAAGTCAAAGGTGAGACCGAAAGTTTGAAAAATGTAGGTTTGGGTGTTCATGATTTGACGATACCCAGGTTTACTACCGGCCCCTAGTACCTTATAAGGGGTGAGATAATGTATATTGACACTGTTGTTCATAACTCTAAATCATAAATCTGAACAAAATATTCAGATTCGGGATTTCAATGCCGAACCCCGAATCTGAAGAAAAATCAATGTTGAGGCTGAAATATGAAAAACTGTAGGTTTGTTTGTTCATGTTTGTAAGATTTTAATCCTGAATCTGAAAATAAAATATTCATAGATACACAGATAGATACATAGATACATAGATACATGGGTACACAGATAGATGCATAGATAGATACATAGATAAATAGACAGATACATAGATACATACACAAATGCACAGATACATTTATGATACCTGATACAGAGATACCTACATAGATACATTCATAGACACCTACATAGATACATTCCTAGATACCTACATAGATACAATCATAGATACATTCATAGGTACCTACATAGATACATTCATAGATACCTACATCGATACATTCATAGATACCTACATAGATAGATACATGGACAGATACGTAGATACAGAGATGCATACATAGACAGATACGTAGATACAGAGATGCATACATAGACAGATACGTAGATACAGAGATGCGTACATAGATACGAGATGCATGGATACAGAGATACGAGATGCATAGATACGTAGCTACATGATGCATACGTAGATACATGATGCATACGTAGATACATGATGCATATATAGATACGTAGATGCATACATAGATACGTAGATACATGATACATACATAGATACGTGGTTATATACATGATACATACATGGTACATGATACAGTGAGTGAGTGAGTGAGTTTAGTTTTACGCCGCACTCAGCAATATTACAGCTATATGGCGGCGGTCTGTAAATAATCGAGTCTGGACCAGACAACCTAGTGACCAACAACATGAGCATCGATCTGCGCAATTGGGAACCGATGACATGTGTCAACCAAGTCAGGGAGCCTGACCACCCGATCCCGTTAGTCGCCTCTTACGACAAGCTGAGTCGCCTTTTATGACAAGCATGGGTTGCTGAAGGCCTATTCTACCCCGGGACCTTCACGGGTCTGGTACATGATACATACATACATACATACATACATACATACATACATACATACATACATACATACATACATACATACATACATACATACATACATACATACATACATACATACATACATACATACATACATACATACATACATACATACATACATACATACATACATACATACTTCAGGATTTAAATCTCGAATCAGAACAAAAAATTCAGAGTCGGGATGCGAATCGCGAATCCGTTTCTAACTTCATGTTTCTCTTGGGTCATCGATCAGTCCAGATTTGAAGAGTTCATCATGCGACGATATCGCATTGGCCACACAAGATATACTCAATATACTGAATATTTGCTTGAAGGTGAAGATCCTTCGTTTTGTATCCCTTGTGATGAAAAAATGATGGCCAAGCATGTCTTGCTTCACTGTGCTTAGTATTCCATCACAAAGGATACATATTTCATCTCCCGAACTATGAAGGATGTTTTCAATAAGTTCTCATATAATTATTGCATTTTAAAAAAGATTTAGATTTGCTACATTATTTGCAAATAGATATTCGAAGTGTAAAATCGTATCTATGCATGTCAGTGGATGTATCTTCAAAGGGGGTCAAAATAAAATTGTAAACACTGTAAAATTATTGTCCCCCCAAAGTCCACAACTATTCAAAGTAAATTAAAACTTTCCACATTTTTATTCGTACAATATGTATCTTTCTAATCCATGCAATATGTATGGCTAGATTTCCTAAACAGCTGAAGGGATGATGTAAATCCAGCTAGGGTCCATTCAGGAAGCAAATGTCCATGGTCCCTTGTATGGTGATCTACTCTCGGTTGTAGGTGATGTATAGCCCGTATTTTACATTGTTTTGTCCAAATAGTGCTGCTAGTTTTAACACCAGTTTTAATTGTACCTGTGATATTCTTGTCGTTTTATTGTCCTTTGACGACAGGTTTTTATAATATATACGTATTTCATTTCAATGTCAAGCATGTTCTCGTCACGATATGGCTGAAATATTGCCGATGTGACGTCAAATATTAACTCACTCACTCACTCACTCACTCACTCACTCACCCTTTGTTCCTCTTACAGCGTATTTTTAGCATACCCACATCTGTGTTGTTTAAATACTGCATTCAGCATTTTGAAATACCAACAGTATTAAAGCTTTGTATAAATGAATATATTCTGCAACATCTGAATGACCGTTTACTTATCACGATTAACCAGACAAGCCAGTGACTGACAGCATGAGCCGGTATTGGGGTACAACGACAAGAAAGGCACATGGTCTGAACACGAGTGCCGAGGAAGTATTGATTTAGTACTATTTTTAATTGCCATATACCCTCACCGCAGCCCGAATTCCACACCTCAGTTAATGGCACAGAGATTGCTGACAACCCATCTGATTGTTACCAGAATGATTTATGGAATTACATACGATTACAGCAAACATTAATAAATTTAATTACAAATCCAGGGCAAAGACATAGATTACATCGAGCCCTATAAACTGAAGGCATATTGCGCAGTACCTATTGATCACAAGCAAACAAAAGACCTAATTAGAAAAAAAGGATTGCATTCAATCCAAATGACAATAACAAACAGGACAGACGAAAATACAGAGGAATATAACAATGAATGCACAATACAAAAACAAACAGTCATTGGTGAAAATGTAAATACATAATGGTCGGTAGTGTGGCTTGTGAAAGGACTTTCTCCTCTCTTCAAAGGCTCAAGCGGTGGCCACGTACGACAGTGAGTATTGATTGTCATGCTGGTCTGGCAAAGCTACATACAAGCAGAAGCACACCTTTGATACCAAGTCCATTCACCATCTATTCTATTCTGAACTATCGAGGAAGACAGACTAGAAGAAATTCAAATACAGCTCAAAAAGTATAATGGAGTCAAAATCATGTTTGATATGCCCTTGGAACCTACGTGTATAGGTGTTATGTTGATGGTTCATCATAAATAAATCAATTATTTCCTATTTTGTTATTTTACCTTCAGAAAGCTGGAAATTTCGAAACGTTCCTGGGCAAAGCTGCCACCCCAGGTCTTACCTTGACGGTGACGTGTTTTTCTCTTGGGTGCCGGGCCGGGATCACCGGAATCTGTGATGATGTTGCAAAACGACATTAAAATTGTTTGTTGAGTTGTTTTTAAATGCAAAACTTTGTCAGTAAAAGCACAGAAGGTGAAACCTACACTTGTTTCTGAATGAAGTTATTTTAAGCTGATGAAGACACCCTGAGTCTCATGTCCTTCAGGTTACGACTTACCCTAGTGAATACTCACAGACAGTTAAAGTATCAGCGCGGAATAAATGTAACATACATTTTATACACAATACAAGCTGATAGTTGCTACATATTGGGCCAACTGAAACGTGTACGGCCCAAATGCGTGTACGCCCAAATGCGTGTACGGCCCAAATGCACAGCATGCTGACTCACTCGCGATTTCATCTATGACGTGTTGACAGCATAAAACTGATGTATAATCCTTACAATTAAAAAGGGCCATTCGATGGCTAAACACTAGTTTCAGCTAAAGCAATAGCTTATGTCTCCACTCTCATTACCATGGACACACACTGCTCGACCGCGATGATTTTCAAGACACCGGGAGTTGGAAGGGCAAGTCTGGAGTGAACAAGCATCTTTGAAAGGCTGCAAAAAAACAAAAACAAACATTAATACGTAATCTACTCTTGATCTTTCGTCCGATGATCGAGGAAAGAAAACTTGCTATGTATTTTAGCTTTTGAACTGTTATGTAACTGTGAATAGTATGATATATATAGATTGCCAATATCTTAAGGAAGATCACCATCCTAGGGACCATGGGGACTTACAGTACATTTACTTTCTGACATGATCCTAGCTGGATTTACACCGTCCCTTCACATGTTAGCAATTTTGGATAATCTAGCCAGAAATGAAAATAACAGATACGATCCGGGTAAAATAGTTGTTTGTTTACATTTACTGAAATTGTTTTAGAGGGACTTACATATCCTCTCTAAAGGACAATAATTTAAATTATTTTAGCCTACTCCAAGGATACAGCCATTCGTTGAGAAGAAAATTGGTCCTTGTACTACCAGAAAATCAAAAAATGGCTGGGTAACCAAGAGAAGACGATGCCATATTGGCCAGAAGCAAGATCATTTTATTTTTCAGTAATTTCTAGTAAAATTGGATACTGAGTAGCTATTTTGTAGCAACCTGAAAGCATGAAAGAGAGTCGGAAGATTATGTATTGTCTATATTCAGGGTGATTTTTATAATGTTTCAGGCTGTTAATACGGTGTTTGCTTTTAGTGTAAAGAGAGAGGTTTTACCGGGCACTCGAGAGACTAGTTTGTTTGTATACAATGACACTGGCACAAGCAACGTCGTCAACATCCTCCATCCATCTGTAAACTTGTCAGTTTTGTAATTTTTTTAACTTGATCATATTCCAGTCTGTATTGTAACTCATTTGCTTCAGATTGCACGAATTCGGTCGGTGTTAAGTCTACCTGTGCTCTCAACAATTGCCAAGGAGGAGTATGAAACATGCGGGAAGAAGATATATCATTTAGGTCAATTTTTGAACCAGAAATATACGGCTAAACTCCAAGATCTTTTATCGTAAATGATGCTGATCAAGGGGATTAAGCACACAGTTATATGCAACAATGGGCTGGTTAGAAAGAACGTTCAGTGAGATTCTGCATTGATAATATGATACGGCGATGTTTTAAGGGCGGCTCTTTAAGCTCGACATATAGATTGTGGATTGGAAAAGATCCTAGATAAAGTCCTTGAGCTTGATGGTGGATAGAATCTAAAACTTTAAGGTAGCTTTTGCAGGCTCCACCATAGATGATGGAGAAATAATCCAGGCTGGAGCATATACGTGGCCGGTAGAGCTCGAGGAGGGGTTCCCGTCTTCACTTTGAATTGGATATAACTTTTAGCGAATAAAGAGTCTTCAGGTATTTATACTTTTTAAAAATATTTAGTATGACCTTCAAAGAGTCAAGTGCTCATCGAAAAGTAAACCCAAAATATCTAAATATTAGTCTTGGTCCTTGTGAGGTTATTATTTGCGACCAAAATAAATAGAGTTGGATTCGATTTTGAAAATATAAATCCATTGTCTAAACACCATTTAATAATCTTGTTGAAACAAAACTGCTGTTGTCTTCAATAGAACGCATATATTTTTCACAGCACGAAAAGCATTTACAAACAATGATCCATTTGCGAAACTGTTAATCTGTATACTGAACACTGTGACAGACACAATACTACCTTGTGGGACATCCTGATCCTGAACCTAAAGATCAGGCAGGGTAGAACTTACTTGGACCTGAAACCGCCTGTCGTTTAAAGAACGAAAAACTTTTGTTTCTTTCGGTGGATTGTTTTGTACTATTTTAATCATTACATATGAAATACTTGTGATTACTGTTATGCTGAACACTAAACTGACTCTTCAAAAACGTGTGGTTAATTAATACCGAGCAATGAACAGTTGCCAAAAAGTCGTCTGCTTCACTCTCGCCCGCCAAAGACACCACAGGCAGGTTACGTAACTGTTGCTAGAGCACTGCAGCGAGCCGGAAGCGATGTAATGTGAGCAAGCGCTTTCAGTTAGTTGTGTATAAATCTTAGAATGCGTATCTTTTTAAAATATGGCTAGATTTCCTAAATTGCTAACAGATGAAGGAATGCTGTAAATCCAGTTAGGGTCCATACAGGAAGCAGATGTACTGGGAGTACCCATAGACCCTAGTATGGTGACCTACCTTCTGTTGTTGGCAGAATACAGCCTGGTCTTACCTTTTGTTGTCATCTATACTTAAACTGTGTTAGATCTAATTACTAGTAACTGTTGTAAATTCGAATCAGTGGTTGTTTCGCTTACCTTCGTTGACAGGTATTATTGTCCTCCTGAGAAGGTACGTAAGTCCCAAAACATTCCATGTACGTTTAGACTTCCACTGTTTTTATTAGTACTATATGTGTATTTTTAATTTCTGGCTAGATGCTACTAAATTGCTAACAGTTGAGGGGATTATGTAAATCCATCTAGGGTCCATGCAGGTAGCAAAGGTACTGTAAGTCCCCATGGTCCCTAGTATGGTGATCTACCTTCAGTTGTTGGCAATCTGTAGCCTGATGTTATGTTGTTTTGTCCGAATAGTGATATTAGTTTTAACTTTTCACAGTAGTTTTAATCCCATGTGTGATATTCTTGTTGTTTTACTGCTCCCTGTTGACAGCATCCATATATTTCATTTTAGTATTAAATGTTCTCGTCACGATATGGCTGCAATATTGCCGATGTGACGTTAAATAGTAACTCACTCACTCACTCGTTGACAGGTTCTCACAATTTACTATTAATTATGCATAAGATGAATTGTTCTCGTCACAATATGGCTGAAATAGTGCTGATGTGACGATACATTTTAACTCACTCACTTTAGTATTGTCTGCAATGAAGTCAGCATTTTCACTGTATGTTGTTCCTTAATTGAAGCCTTTTGGACAAATGATTATAAATGCATCAGTGACCACTGGTACGTCTGTTTTTACGAAACCCACACTGAATGACAGTAATCGTTCTCCAAGTACCTAACCAAATTATTAATAGTGCCTTCCATGGTAGTGATTGGAACTTTCGGACGATGTCTTTTTAAACCGGCTTGCAATTATTTTCTTATCAGAGCTAGTAATATGACATTGATCACCTAGTGCATTTTCAAACTTAGACGTTATTTGCACTACAGGAACCTCTTGTATCTTATCCTATTCCCCAGTGCTGGGGAAAAATTGGTTTCAACGGCTATGCTGCGCTCATGATGGCTGTCCGGAGTATGTGTGAGTGAGCAGTAGTCTAATCTTGGTTGTGTACATGAACAAATAAATAATCTACTGGTTACTTAAAAAAAAACATGTTGATCGTGATAAGCAGACTCTGTCACAGAGAAAACTCAATGTCTGGTTTACTGACACGTACATGTCTGCCTATCTGTCTGCTGATGACGTTATGCAATGCACAACTTCAGTTACTGACCATTTGAAATTAACACCTATCGGGCTTACAAGACATATGCAAAGAGCCGGCTAAACGTATCGGCAAATGGGCCAGTGGTCAACGACAAGGCGTCGTTACACACGAGTGCACACCCACCGACCCTGACTGGGCTTGGTGTCGTGACTGCTTCGTTTCGAGGGAGGTAAATCCAACTAAAACTCATTTCAGATTTGCTTGCGATTATACGCTTAAAATTTTGTTTATTTGGGGTTTTTTTTTCACAACCACCAATGTTTTTATATATCATGAACAAGTGAAAACTGTGTTTTAATTATGTTTGATTTTTTGGTTGCATGTGACTTTTAGTATTAAGATAAGATAGTTAAAGCACCAGTATTGTTTGTGCATGTAACATACATTAATGCTACCTTGTCTCAATACAAAATGTTCAAAACTCGTGACATGCTAGACACAAGGCAGTCTCAAAAGTTGAGAGCTTGGCATTGGTTTTTAGCGATCATTTGATAACTGTTTGTAAACTAAATGATCCTAAATGATCAATTCATTATATTTCCAGCTTTTACTACCATAAACACATACTGCTTGATCACGATGAGTTTCAGGACATCGGGTGTCAGTAGGGCAGGTTTTCACTTAGCAAGCACTAGCGAAGAACTACAAAAAGGCAAAGACATTGCGACACAATTCCTCCAATGATCGAGAACCAGAAAGAAAACTTACATGTGCAATGCCGTTTGCCTTTGGATACGTTATGTAACCCTTCTCCGTCTGTTGTGCTGTGGCTTTTGAGAGCAACTGGCAAGTCAAAGTCCCAGCTTCATATGAAACTTTCTCGCAGGAACTTCTTTCCATACACCTAAGTTTGCACAGTTTGATTCCTATGTTATGGATCCGCGTTTCGGTGTGAGAACCACATACAGCAAACAGAGTCACCAAGAATGGTAACATCATCTTCGGTGGAACCGTTGTCTCTAGACTGACAGATGTACAACTCAGTTGCTGTGTTAAAAATTCAACATCCCCACTTACCGCCTATTTTTAGATTTGGATATGCCAGTAAAGCTGGGGATCGGCATAGCGTCGTTTCCAGTAACAAAAGACTCATTGCAAATGAGGAATTACTCATAATAGCGACTGAACATCCTTATTTTGATGAAAAATCAGTTACGTTTGTTGATGAGGAATTGAATAGTGAAAAGAGCACTGACAAACAAAGAGACATATACAAATGACCCTTAATTAGTACCACCCAAATGTGCGGAAGTTAGTTCAGTACGTAAGAAAATACTACCTGCTATTATATATTTACAATCAAATGTTGCGTATTAGGATGGTATCAGTAACATATTTTACTTTTTTGAGAGGCATTGTAGAAGTTGTACAGAAGAAGGAAAACAGGTTTTATGGATAATCAACGTCTATAAATTGTGAAATATGTAATGTTGTCTAAACAATTCTAGTTGCGTCGTCTCTTTAAGTAGTTCACACACGAGTCGTGTATATCCTGCAGTATATATTTTTTATCACAGCGTGTTTGACACGACAGGTAAGCAAGCATTTAAACTGTGTAAAATTAAGCTTGGCTTCATTTGGTATTTAATCAATGGTCGTGTGTATGATGATGTCAGACCTCGGAACGTATTGTGGCTTTGTGAACATTCAAAATTGGTTGACATACTTAATACGAACAAATTGCTGTTTGTGGTGTTCCATGAATTACGTTCGTACACATTTTGATAATGGTATAAACATTAAGTATTACTGCTTGTGGGCTATCTCGTCGTGATAATATATTTTAGGAAGCTGTTATAGCAGACAATGAAATATTAAGGATGCCTAACGTCTGTGATGGACGAACTTAAATTTTACGACAATTATGGTAATTGCAATTCATATCTTTGGAACTGTTAAACATGTACTGGTTAAACCAACGATATTATTGTTATTTATTAACAATGTAGGACGGACACATTCACACACGCACATTCACACACACACGCACACACACACGCACACACACACACACACACGCACACACACATACATACACACATAAATTTATACATAAATACAGGATGGGCTGACCATTAAAAAGGGATAGAGGATATTGGACTTACAAGAGTGATAAAATGCAAATAATGAAGTCAAGGAAGAAACAGGTGATAAAGAGAAATTATGGGAAAATGTGACAATTTATTCTGTTAATTTGGAAATGGTTCATCTGTATGGATATGTATTACTTTTTCTCATATGCACTGACCTTGGCTAGTGGTATGCTCATAAAATGGAATATCCCCTACTGTTTTCAATGGTAGTGGCGGGCCTTGTTTAAGTCTGAAACGTTACAATTGGCACTGAAAGGATTTACTTGAAACCACACTCATACTCTCCGCAGCTGACGTAACTCAATAGCTGTGAACAAATCGTGGATGGACCACTGCGAATAAGGGATGACATCAGAGTTCACTGACGGGGCATGCATGTCCAGTCCTATCGGCACTACGCTCTATTCACCGAATTTACCTTACGTTACAGCAACAAGCGAACGAACCAGACCATACGTGATCAACGGAACAGAGAATCATTCATGTTAAGCTTGCCAGCAAGATGTATCAAGAACGATTTGCAGGATTTTCTTCATATCTGTCACATATTTGTCACCAACTTTGTACAGGGAAGGCGATGGGCCCACTTGATTTTGATGATCTTCATATGATTTCAATGGTCTTGGCTACATTTTGAAGATATCCGAAAGTTAAATTATATGTTAAGATTGTCAGCAAGATAGTTCCCGAACAATTCACTGGATTTTCATCATATTTGTCACCAACCGCTGGGCTCATTTGATTTAGTTCCCATTCATATCATTTTCAAGTTCACGGCGACACTTTGTAGATTTCAGCATATTAAATAGGCAATCTTTTTGAATTTATCTTCCCTTCTCTAATCATGTAGCGCGAACTGCCCTGATCCGGACTGTCAACGTTAAACTGACACCGCGTGTCGTATGCGCGATATGAGCTGTACGTGTTACTATTACATTTAGAGACAGTCAACCTGTATGCCGGCGCAGGGCAGTATATCTTTTCCCTTTGACGATGATATATCAAGTGTTATGTCCTGAAATATTTATTCCATGATTCCATGATACACATGGGATAGTCATGGCTGCTTAGATAGCAAGAATGGATCGTGAAATGGCAGTTCGCAGCGAGGCGGTGGAATCAGCTGATGTTTTCTAGTCGTGTTTTGCCGTTTTGTTGACGTTTGGCAATTGGTAATTTAAGTCTGACTCTAGATGTCTCTATATCATACATTTAAAACTACAGTGTAATTTCTTTGTATATGTACTCAAATCGTTTTAGTATTACGGCCGACATAGCTGCATTCATCTAATTTACTGCTGCGAGGATCTGATGCGGTGCGGAACATGTGAAACACTGAAAGTCTTGTTACGGAAATTTCATAGGGTCGTACAAGATGGGATTGAGACTTTTGATAACACAAATATTTAGCAGCTACAGAGAGAAGAGAGAAACAATGGTCAAGTAATTCTAATATACCAGCAACGGGCGAATTATATCAGTCACCACCTACCTTCAGATACTATAAACAGGGGCATAACAACTAAACTCTACTATTTTATGTCTGTAACTGCGTGTGATGCATGAAATATGAAATCACTGTAAGGATAAATAATGCATAAAAATATTCCAATTTTCTACAATGAAGTTAAATAATCCCGAATTAAGCGTGTTAATGAAAATATTCTGTGTCTCAAGATTTAATGACAGGAAATAATATTAAAATATTCATTTATTAAATGTACTATTTCAGACACAGAAGCCACACTACCACCAGCTTAAGTACAAATTCAAGGGCACCTTTCAAATTCTAGTTTTCATTACACAACTAAACAAAGCATGTATTCATACTGATAATATACTTCAGTCACTGGTATAATAAATGGTACTGTTAAGTGTTGTCAGCATCAAATGGTTTACGGTTTCCTCTGGTATAATAAATGGTACTGTTAAGTGTTGTCAGCATCAAATGGTTTACGGTTTCCTCTGGTATAATAAATGGTACTGTTAAGTGTTGTCAGCATCAAATGGTTTACGGTTTCCTCTGGTATAATAAATGGTACTGTTAAGTGTTGTCAGCATCAAATGGTTTACGGTTTCCTCTGGTATAATAAATGGTACTGTTAAGTGTTGTCAGCATCAAATGGTTTACGGTTTCCTCTGGTATAATAAATGGTACTGTTAAGTGTTGTCAGCATCAAATGGTTTACGGTTTCCTCTGGTATAATAAATGGTACTGTTAAGTGTTGTCAGCATCAAATGGTTTACGGTTTCCTCTGGTATAATAAATGGTACTGTTAAGTGTTGTCAGCATCAAATGGTTTACGGTTTCCTCTGGTATAATAAATGGTACTGTTAAGTGTTGTCAGCATCAAATGGTTTACGGTTTCCTCTGGTATAATAAATGGTACTGTTAAGTGTTGTCAGCATCAAATGGTTTACGGTTTCCTCTGGTATAATAAATGGTACTGTTAAGTGTTGTCAGCATCAAATGGTTTACGGTTTCCTCTGGTATAATAAATGGTACTGTTAAGTGTTGTCAGCATCAAATGGTTTACGGTTTCCTCTGGTATAATAAATGGTACTGTTAAGTGTTGTCAGCATCAAATGGTTTACGGTTTCCTCTGGTATAATAAATGGTACTGTTAAGTGTTGTCAGCATCAAATGGTTTACGGTTTCCTCTGGTATAATAAATGGTACTGTTAAGTGTTGTCAGCATCAAATGGTTTACGGTTTCCTCTGGTATAATAAATGGTACTGTTAAGTGTTGTCAGCATCAAATGGTTTACGGTTTCCTCTGGTATAATAAATGGTACTGTTAAGTGTTGTCAGCATCAAATGGTTTACGGTTTCCACTGGTATAATAAATGGTACTGTTAAGTGTTGTCAGCATCAAATGGTTTACGGTTTCCTGCGGTGTTTTCACAATGATCAGATTATCATAATAGTCATGAAAAAAGCTCATATTTTAGTGAGTGAGTGAGTGAGTTGAGTTTTACGCCGCACTCAGCAATATTACAGCTATATGGCGGCGGTCTGTAAATAATCGAGTCTGGACCAGACAATCCAGTGATCAACAACATGAGCATCGACCTGCGCAATTGGGAACCGATGACATGCGTCAACCAAGTCAGCGAGCCTGACCACCCGATCCCGTTACTCGCCTCTTACGACAAGCTGAGTCGCCTTTTATGGCAAGCATGGGTTGCTGAAGGCCTATTCTACCCCGGGACCTTCACGGGTTAGCTCATATTTTATTTCGAGGCCTAGCTCTTCATGTTTTGATGGAAATTGATTTTTCAAATCCTAACACAAATCTATTAATAAAATGCATATATGTTCCCACTTTACATTATATCTGCATTGTACAATGTTGTAATTCTATCTGGTTCTTTGTGTGTTGGTGCGTGTGTACTTCAATGTTACATTACACATGCATGACTTTATTCAGTCATGGTACATATTATCTGTTAAACGTCACATGTAACGTAAAACACAACTTTGCAGATGCTGATACCTTTCGGTATGCACATACCGAAACAAATCATCAAAAATGCCAATTCAGCCTATAAAGTTGAAAAAACGCGATGAAAAGAAGCCCGCGAAAGCAGAGTTCAAACGATTCACTAAATTTCCCCCAGCGCTGGAGTGAGTGAGTTTTACGCCGCACTCATCAATATTCCAGCTATATGGCGGCGGTTTGTAAATAATCGAGTCTGGACCAGACAATCCAGTGATCAACGACATGAGCATCGATCTGCGCAATTGGGAACCGATGACATGTGTCAACCAAGTCAGCGAACCTGACCACCCGATCCCGTTAGTCGCCTCTTACGCCCAGCGCTGGAGGAAAAAGTGCATGCGCAGTGAATAGGTTCGTGGAGCTTGAAATAGTATGCATGCCTGGAGTACTGATTGTGGTAAGCAGCCTCTGCCACAGAGAAACTTCAGTGTCTGGTTTATTGACACCTATATCTCTGCCTGCCTGCCTGTCTGCTAAAGACAATATACAATACGCAGCTTCAATCAATGACCACATGCCGTTTGAACATAACACCTATCAGGCTATACGCCATAAACAAAATAGCTTGATTTATGACTCGTGCACCCACGTCCTGTCTCTCCCACATTATGCATTTGGACAGGTGTTATACTTGTACATATGACATGGTTTTACGTCTATGGATTGCAGACAAAGTACATCCATTTTTCTCGGATGACTGGATCTGATGGAAACTGGTGTAAACTCTTGTCAGTTTCAAGTCCTGCTTTGTTCTTGGACTAATGACGGTGTGCAGCCACACAGTAGTTGACCATCCCTACTGAGATGATTTTTGATTGGATCGAACGCAGATTCAGAGAACATGTGTTTACAAAACCCAACATCTCTATATATACATTCTGTATGGATAACAACTTCTTCTACTGTATATGATTTTGTTTGACAACGGTACATGAATTCATACTGAAACGACGCATCACGCACAACAAAAGAAGGTGCTACCCATAAAGAATCTTACTTTCTTGTGACTCCCCATACTAAAATGCCCATCACACATATCATCTTTCCGTACACACAATGAACCCTCGGCGTTTCAGCAAATGAACCAGCCAATCGGAAGCCGTCAAACGTTTGTAAAAAATGAATCGATAAATTCAGATATATAAAATGACTCACAACACTGACTGATGGACATATTTTACAAGGAGTAAATGTATTATTTGAGGTACTTGCAAACCTGAAAATATGCAGTAGTGTCAGAGTTTAAACTCCTTCGCTGGCGCTGCATCTCATTGAGCTCGGTGGCGAGAACATTCAACAATGGAAAACTTCATATGTACATTATAAAAACCTGTCACCATAGGACAGTAAAACAACTAGTATATCACAAATGGGTTTAAAACTAGCGTGGAAAGGTAAAACCAATTTCACTATTTGGACAATACACTGTAAAAACAGGCTGTAGATTGTCAACAACTGAAGGTAGATCACAAATTAAATTTACACATAATTACTCACAACACTGACTGATGGACATATTTTACAAGGAGTAAATGTATTATTTGAGGTACTTGCAAACCTGAAAATATGCAGTAGTGTCAGAGTTTAAACTCCTTCGCTGGCGCTGCATCTCATTGAGCTCGGTGGTAGTATAGGAGCTATTTGTAAGATTTTAATGTGGCAATACTTAAAGATTTACCTTTGGAAACAGCATAAGGGTTGATAACATAAAATCAATATTCACTATTTCATAGAGGCTACGACATCCGAGACTTGCACTGCCGTGTGTTCTGTCGTAGGAAATGCCATGATAATATACCGACTTTTCATGGCGTTTTCCCCGTTATCTTCTATCGTGCCAATTTGTATTGCATTTGTGAATGAAATAAACGATGCTTTCTCCAAACTAAGAATGAACGCAAAACATGAGTCATTTAATGGCCTTTCGTCGTAAACGATCGCGTTTTCAACGAAGGTGACCAAGGCAACGCGTTTGCTGGGTTCTGTCTTTACATGTAGCAGGTTGTCGCAGTGCACTTTGAGTCGGGAACCAGGCCGTATGCGTGACGTTGAACCATCGCTTACATCATTTCAAAAGGAGAGTTATAGCACCTCGCAACAAAAAATGGACCATTGCATGTTCAGTTTTTCAGCAAGATCTCAAGACAGGTTCACGCTCTGGGGTTTCATCATAGACTTTCAACACTTCTCTCTATTACTATGTTGGCACATTTCAGACAGCATGATATTCATCTATGCTAATCAAAATAAACCATATTTGTTTTTGCATTTCTGGAGGGCAAAATGAAACGTTTGTATTTGCAACGTATGCGGCCTTTTTCCGTTTCAGAATATAAGGAGACTGAAACCGAAACTGAAACCCAGTTTTTCATAATGGAAATATGGTTTTGGTAATGAAGCTGCCCCACACTTGAGGGAAACGTGTGTGAAACCAAATGTTTCTTTAAAGAGTACTTTGGTTTCTGCAGGATTCAGGATTCAATAGTCAATAAATGTTTTTAAAATCATTACTACTCTTGTAACTCTGATCACTTTCAGGGTTGAGGGAGCGAGTGATTCACATCGGCAATATCTCAGCCATATCGTGACGAGAACATTCAACAATGGAAAACTTCATATGTACATTATAAAAACCTGTCACCATAGGACAGTAAAACAACTAGTATATCACAAATGGGTTTAAAACTAGCGTGGAAAGGTAAAACCAATTTCACTATTTGGACAATACACTGTAAAAACAGGCTGTAGATTGTCAACAACTGAAGGTAGATCACAAATTAAAATTACACATATACTACGATTAAAACAGTTGAATGTATAAACGTACATGAAATGTTTTGGGCCTTGCGTACCCTCTCAGGAGGACAATAATTTTACGGTACTTCAACCCCCTTTGGGGGTACAGCCACTAACAATTCAAGTTACTAATCTAAACTACCATTAATTAAAATGCAACTATCTACAGAACATAATCAAAATTCAGTTATGAAATCAATTTCTTTCAAATTAAAATACTGTTTATGTTTAGGGTGTCTTTGAATATATTTAAGAGCCGTTAATATGGCGTTAGCTTCAGCTGTAAAAATAGAACTATTGTCTGGTAATCTCGAAGATATTGTTCTGGATCCAATGACAGTGGCACAAGCAACTGCACCACCGTCTTTGGACGCGTCTGTAAATAAGGATTTATAATTGCTATATTTATGTTTTAATTGATTATATTCTTGTTTGTATTGTAATTCATTAGTTTTTGATTTCTTAAATGAAGTTAATGTTAGGTCGACTTGTGGCCTAACCAACTGCCAAGGAGAAGAAGAAAGAAGACGGGAAGGAGCTATGTTTTCCAGTTCAATGCCGGCCGAAGAAAGAAAGGGTTTAATTCTATGCCCTAGAGGTGGAACCAGAGAAGATTTCTTGTTGTATAAATCTTCAAAAAAAAGGATTGAAGGCACAATTAAATGCAGGGTTAGATTCATTAGAGTATAATTTAGTAATGTACTGTAAAGATAATTTTATACGTCGCTGCTCAGCACATGCTTCATCAGCCTCAACGTAGAGACTGTCGATAGGTGATGTTCTAAAAGACCCAAGACATAGTTCTAAACCTTGGTGATGGACAGAATCAAGAAGTTTAAGGTTGCTTTTGCAAGCGCCACCGTATACGATGGAACCATAATCGAGTTTTGAACGGACAATTGATCTGTATAGATGTAGGAGAGTTGCTTGATCGCCTCCCCACTTTGAGCTGGATACCACTTTCAGTAAATCGAGTGCCTTCAAGCATTTTGTTTTTAGTGATTTGATATGCGGCAAAAAGGTTAGGTGGGAATCAAACATTAGACACAAGAACTTGGCCTCCTTTACAACTTTGATGGGAGAGCCATTCAAAAATAATTCTGGGTCCTTATGTGGCTTATATTTTCTACAAAAGTGTATACAATTAGTTTTTGACTTAGAAAATTTATAGCCGTTTTCTAGACACCATTTATTTATTTTGTTTAAACACAATTGCAATTGCCGTTCGATAGTATGCATATTTTTAACTCGACAAGAAATGTTAAAATCATCCACAAATAATGATCCATCGATTGAATCATTTGAAACCTTGGATAAACTGTTTATCTTGATACTAAAATGTGTAGCAGGCAAAATACTGCCTTGTGGAACACCCTGATCCTGCTTATAATGGTCAGACAGGGTTGAACCCACTCGGACTTGAAACTGCCTGTCTTTTAGAAATTGTGATATAAAAAGAGGCAAAAGACCCCTTAAACCGAAGTCATGTAAATCCTTTAAAATGCCATGCTTCCAAGTGGTAGCGTAAGCTTTCTACAAATCAAAGAATATCGATGCTGCATGTTGCTTATGTACTAAAGCATTTTTGACAAAGGATTCAAGACGTACCAAATGGTCAATGGTACTACGATTTTTCCTGAAACCACATTGAATATTTGTTATAAAATTATTGGTTTCAAGATACCAAGTCAACCTATTGTGTACCGTTCGTTCCATGGTTTTACAAACACAACTCGTTAAAGAGATTGGCCTGTAATTCAAAGGATCAGTATGATCCCGGCCAGGCTTTGGTATAGGAACTACAATGGCATTACGCCATGAATTTGGGAAGGTCCCTGTAGTCCATATCGTATCAAGTATATTTAGCAGTGTTTCCAGGTATGATTCAGGTAAATGTTTCAGTCCATAATGAATATCATCAGAACCTGTTGCTGTATCATGAGCTTGCTCAAGGGCTGTATATAGCTCATGTAATGAAAATAGTTCATTATAGTCTTCACCATTGTCTGCGTTAAAATTGATTTTTTTCTTCTCCTGTTGTTTCTGGTATTTGCAAAACTCAGGGGCGTAATTTGATGAAGACAAATGTTTGGCGAGAGTTCACCAAGCTTATTGGCAATATCACCCTTATCTGTCAATACATCGTCACCATCCTTCAGATGGTGGACAGTTGATTTGGAACCTTTACCTTTTATTCGTTGAATCATATTCCACACTTTTGAAATTGGTGTGCTGGAATTTATCTTGGAAACATAATTGTTAGTATCAGTACTTCCCCATTAAGGGTTATGTCCGTTAAGATCACCCACGATAATACAGGGTTTGGGAAGTTGGTCGTATAGATCCTGAAGATCAGACGCCTGAACAGCTGAAGATGGTGAAATGTACAGGGAACAAAGCGTGATCGTTATTTGTAAAGAAAGCCGTAGAGTAATAGCCTGAAGATTGCTTTTAAGGGGAACAGGGCTATGAATAACAACCCGCCTCACCAAAATAGAAGCCCCACCAGTGGCTTTATCACCTGGAGGTGAAAACGAATGAAATGAGTTATACTGACGCAAGTCAAAACTATCTATACTTTTCAGGTATGTCTCTTGTAAACTAAAAGCTTATGGTTTAAAATAATAGTTGAAGATCATTAAAATTGTTTCTAAGGCCTCTGCAAGTCCTCTGGATTACATTATGAGAGTGAGTGAGTGAGTGAGTTCATAGTTATCGTCACATCGGCAATATTGCAGCCATATCGTGACGAGAACAAGTCATAATGACAGTGTAGAATGAATGAATAAAACCCTGTTGACGAAGAACAGTAAAACCACTAGTAAATATCACAGATATCCATTTAAGACTAGTAATTAAATCTAAAACAGTTTAACTATAGAGGACAATACAATATAAAAATGGGCTATAGATTGCCAACAACTGAAGGTAGATCACCATACTAGGGACCATGGGGACTTACATTACTTTTGCTACCTGCATGGACCCTAGCTGGATTTACACCATCCCCTCAGTCGCTAGCAATTTAGTCACATCTAGCCATGTATTTAAAAGGACATATATACTACGATTAAAAAAGCGAAGAGTTTGAATTTACTTTGAATGTTTGTGGACTTACGTACCCTCTCAGAAGGACAATAATTTTACAGTACTTTAACCTCCCTCGAGGATACAGCCACTAACAATCTTAGTTATCAATTTAAACCTTCAATCATAAAATATTCATCTATTTACAAGTATGATATCAAATCTAAGTCTTTTAAAAATGCAAGAATTAAACGAGAACTTATGTTACTGAAAAGATCCTTCATAGTTCGGGATTTAAAATATTTATCCCTTGTGATGGAATATCCGATACAGTCAAGCAAGACATGCTTGACCGTGATGATTTCATCACAAGGGATGCAGAATGGAGGATCCTCACCTTTCAATAAGTATTCATGAGTATATCTCGTATGGCCAATACGACATCGCCGCATGATGACCTCTTCAAATCTGGACTGACAACCCAAGTAGGTATAACCAATAAAAGGTTGTATTTCATGTAATTTATTAATGCCTACTTGGGTGTCCCACTTCTTCTGCATCAGATCGCGGACATAAGATTTAGTGGTAGCTTTATAATCAGAGTATGGAATAAGAAGTGGTGTCACAGATTTGTTGAGTGCTGCCTTAGCAGCAAGATCGGCCAGTGTATTCCCAGAAATGCCTACGTGGCTGGGTAACCAACAGAAGACGATGTCGCATTGGCCAGTAGGAAGATCATTATGCAATTCAATAATTTCTATTAAAAGTGGATGTTTACAAGAAATACTTTTAATAGCTTGAAGGCAAGAAAGAGAGTTCGAATAGATTATATACTGTTTATGTTTGGGGTGTCTTTGAACATATTTAAGAGCCGTTAATATGGCGTTAGCTTCAGCTGTGAAAATAGAGCTGCAATCTGGTAATCTCGAAGATATTGTTCTGGATCCAATGACAGTGGCACAAGCTACTGCGCCACCGTCCTTGGACCCATCGGTAAATATGGGTTTGTAATTGCTATATTTACTTTTTAATTGATTATATTCTTGTTTATATTGTAATTGATCAGTTTCTGACTTCTTAAACTGTGTAAGAGTTAAATCAACTTGTGGCCGCACTAGTTGCCAAGGAGGAGAAGAAAACAAACGCGAAGGAGATATAGTCTCCAGCTCAATGCCAGCACCAGAAAGGAATGGTTTAACCCTAAACCCAAGAGGTGGAACTAGAGAAGATTTCTTAGTATATAAATCCTCATAGAGGGGATTAAAGACACAGTTAAAGGCAGGATTAGACTTGTTAGAAAAAAGTTTTGAAATATATTGTACAGATAATTTTATACGGCGTTGTGAGAGGGAGATGGATCATCTGCCTCGACGTAAAGACTGTCCACGGGAGAGGTTCTAAAGGATCCGAGACAGAGTCTAAGACCTTGGTGGTGGACAGAATCTAATGGATGCTTTTACAGGCTCCCCCATATACGATGGACCCATAATCAAGCTTTGAGCGGACCAGTGATCTATATAGGTGAAGTAGAGTAGCTTGATCACCTCCCCATTTTGAATTGGAAACAACTTTTAGTAAATCCAGAGCCTTCAAGCATTTATTTTTTAGGTATTTAATGTGTGGAATAAAAGTTAAATGGGAGTCAAAAATTATAACCAAGAACTTGGCCTCCTTGACCACTTTGATGGGAGTGCCATTTAGAAACAGTTCTGGGTCCTTATGTGGCTTATATTTTCTACAGACGTGTAGACAATTAGTTTTTGACTGAGAAAATTTAAAGCCATTTTCGAGACACCATTTATTTATTTTGTTTAAACACAACTGTAGTTGCCGTTCAATAGTATGCATATTTTTACCTCGACAAGAAATATTAAAATCATCCACGAAAAGCGACCCATCAATTGAATCATTTAAAACCTTGGACAAACTGTTAATCATAATGCTAAACAGTGTGACAGACAAAATACTGCCCTGTGGAACACCCTGATCCTGATTGTAATGATCAGACAGGGTTGAACCCACTCGGACCTGAAACTGTCGGTCATTTAAAAAGTTGGATATAAATTGAGGTAAACGACCTCGTAATCCAAAGTCATGTAAATCTTTTAAAATTCCATGTTTCCATGTTGTGTCATACGCTTTTCTAAATCAAAAAAGATTGACACTGCATGTTGTTTATTAATTATGGTATTTTGCACAAAAAACGCACTAAACGCACTAAATGATCGATAGTACTTCTGTTTTTACGGAAACCGCATTGTATATCTGTTATTAGGTTATTGGTTTCCAAGTACCAAACAAGTCGATTATTTATCATGCGTTCCATGGTCTTGCAAACACAGCTAGTTAGTACAATGGGCCTATAATTAGAAGGGTTAGTGTGATCACGTCCAGGTTTAGGAATGGGAACAATAATAGCACCACGCCACGACGAAGGGAACTTTCCACTTTTCCAAATGTTATCAACAATATATAAAAGTGTCTCCAAACATGAGTCTGGCAAGTGTTTGAGGAGTTGATAATGTATACCAGAAGCAGTATCGTGAGCCTGATCAAGAGCAGTGTGAAGTTCATGTATCGAAAATGTTTCATTGTAGTCTTCTCCATTATCTGAAGTGAAATTAATAGGTGTCTTTTCCTGCTGTTTTTGATATTTTTGGAATTCAGCTACATAATTAGATGAAGAAGAGTGTTTGGCCAACGTCTCACCAAGTTTATTTGCAATATCTGATTTACTGGTCAATAATTAGTTCCCATCTTTCCGATGATGGATACTAGATTTTGATCCTTTACCCTTGATTTTCTGGATCATATTCCACACCTTTGATATCGGCGTGCGCGAATTAATTTTTGAGACATAGTTCTGCCAAGAGTGGCGTTTACTTTGCTTGAACGTACGCCGAGCTTTGGCGTTCAAAATTTTAAATCTATCTAAATTGTGGACCATAGGATGGCGACGGAAGTAATGTTCAGCTTTCTTCCGTGCCTTCCTAGCCTGTTTGCATTTATCTGTAAACCATGGTTTTCGTATGTGAGGAATTGAAGAGGACTTTGGGATACAGATAGTATTTAACTTATCTGAGAAACATTTAATGGCATAAGGAATATCATTGAAAAGTTCAGGTTTAAGTTGTTCAGTACAGAGAATTTCATAGAGAGGCCAGTTAGCCTTTTTAAAATTCCATCTTGATGATGGAGGAACGTCAGATGGATTCACAGGTTTTAGTATTGTTGGGAAATGGTCACTTCCACAGAGGTCGTCATGGACTGACCATTCAAATTCATTCAACAGGTTGGAGTCAGTTAGTGACAAATCAAGAGCTGAATAGGTTCCTGTGCCAGGATGTAAATACGTGTTTGAACCGTCATTATAAATGCATAAATCATTGTTTGCAATAAAATCCTCCAGCACTTTACCTTTGGTGTTTGTATTAGCGCTACCCCAGAGTGGGTTGTGGCTATTCAAATCACCCATGATTAAACATGGTTTAGGTAGCTGATCATAGAGAGCCTGTAAATCACTTAGTTGAACAGTTGATGACGGTGGAATGTATAAGGAGCATAAAGTAAAAGCAACCTGTAATGTACGTCGCACTGCAACGACTTGGAGATTTGTTTTAAGTGGAATTGGACTGTGGATAACATTGTTCCTCACCAGGATTGATGATGCACCAGAGGCTCTATCACCCGGAGGAGAGAAACAGTGATACGCATTGAACTGACGGAGGTCAAAATTATCGGTCTGTTTCAGATAAGTTTCCTGGATGCAGAATACTGACGGGTTAAAATCTTGGACTAATAACTGTAAATCGTTTAAATTAGTCTTAATTCCTGTGCAATTCCATTGGATGATAGGTTAAGATATCATTTCTGCAGAGGGTGGACGGGAGATCTACCCCTCACCTTCCGTGAGGGCGAAAGGCTATGTGTCCTGCCATGTCTATGGTCAGACACATCCATGTCCTCAAGAGAGCCAAATTTATTAAAAATCTGGATTTGGTTGTTTGCCCCTTTTGGGGCTTTATTGCTGTGATGCTTTTTACCCGTTTCACTGTTCGTTTTAGACTTGGTCTTTGCTGAATGTTTCATACTTGAATCTTGTTGAGATAGTTGAGATGATGGTTTCTGTGAATTAGATGGGTCCTGCTCAGATGATACCTTTGGTTGAACGACTGGTTTCGATTGAGATGTAGTTTGTGCACTGGCGGTCTTTTGTGGTGGTTTCGCCTGGAGTTCAACAGGTAACAAAGTGGGCGCCGAAGTCTTTGTCCATGTGTAATTGGTCAGACATCCTACTGAACTGCATGAAACAATGGGACATTTAACAGGAAGTGAAGCAGAAACAGCGCTAGCATATGACAGGCCTGACTGTTCTTGTGCGAGAACATTTTGTTTAGCTTCAACGAATGTAATATTGCGGTCATGCTTTATCCGTGATATCTTAGACTGAAGCTTCCAGGTTGGACATTCCTTAGAAGAAGAAGGATGACAACCAGAACAATTAATACATAGTGGAGGATTATCACAAAAGGTTGTGTTTTCACACGATCCTGCACACCGATGGCAAGCAGCTTGATTATGGCACGATTTAGAACCGTGGCCATATTTCTGACATCTGTAGCATCTCAAGGGATTAGGGATAAATGTATCCACCCTCAAGTTGCAGTACCCAGCTTTCAATGATTGTGGATGCACGGGGAGACCAAAAGTAAATAGATAAGTGTTAGTGTTTGTGATTTGATCATTCTTTTTTGAAAGTGAAACGTTTAACACTAGTGACTCCTTGGGAACATAGTTCTTAAACAATGTCAGCTTCTGTCATATCAGAAAGGCAACGCCCATTGTCACGGACGATGCCCTTAGAATTATTTAGTGATCTGTGAGGAGAAACCTCAACTGGAATATTGGCTAGAGATTTGGCTGAAAGCAGGATCTGTGATTGGATTTGTTTCCTACACTCGATGAGCAGCAAAACCAGATCGTAGTTTCTTAATTTCTTTTACCTCACCGACCAAACCTTCAACACCCTTAGCTACAGCAAAGGGGTTTAGCCGTAGAGGACCACCATCAGGTGCTGTCATGACAACGAAACGTGGCCAGTTTTCATTGGTGATGAGAGCTGTGGGAGTCTCATCCTCCGACGAGAACGAATCATCAGACTCGTGGGAACGTTTTTTGAGTGGGGGTGCCATGTTAGAAATATATATGATTCACCCTCCTAGATCCCCACCCACCACGGAGTGTCAACAAGGACGATGCCATATGTCTGTGGATCTCCAACAGACGACACCAGAGATACTAGGAGGGTATACTCAAGCAGGAATAATCTTGAAAAGATAGATCCTACCAGATTGGCCCATGAGCCACCGCCTTCTGGCATAGGACTCTAGGCAAATGAACAATTCAATAAGTTGTCGTATCATAAAAATAAATGGCCAAGGCCAGAGTATACATTCCAAAATTCCAAATATGTGCATAAATACTTACCATGCACAGGGCTTGGCGTGACCAGCCGATTGGTAGAATCGGGCCCATTCTACCACCCGTCTAGGTGACGTCAGGGCCAAAGTGGTGTGTTGAGCAACAGGAACACGGTTATAGGCTCCCATTGCCCTCAACCACCAGGATCCCCTTCTCCACCGACACAGGGCTGCAACCCACGGCAAACGGGTTGGTGGACCAAATATCCCCCGGGTCCACTACGGGGGTGTCGGCGAGCACTTGGCGTTACCCAGCACCCCCCACGAGGAGGTGGCTCGCCACGGGTGCCACATTATGAGAGCAACTCACGGGGGCTCAATAGGAGACGAAGACGAAGATGAAGACGAAGTCCCTATATGCTGGGATGACTGTGAAGGGCTTGTCTCCATATCTAGCGGTTCATAGGTGTTACGAACCTCTACAGGCACTTGTAATAATGGCAAAGGCACCTCAATGTGTTTAAGGGCCCTGGCTTCCTTTCGTATTTGTTGTCTCTGTTCTTTTCTGGACATTGCTGTTTTCCTTTCAGGTGCATGGTGATGCTTTGGTTCAGGCATCATGTCTGTCTTGGTGGATGTTCCAGGATCCTCATCAGAAATTGTATACAGAATGTTCTGTTTTTCTGAGACCCAGGAAATGGAGGTCTGGCACTCGTGATCAACTGTTGGACGGGAGATAGATACAACAGCAGAATAAGTTTTTTTGTGGGGATATTCTATCTGTGACTGGTAACAGTTTCTTTGCCTCAGCAAAAGATATATTATTTGTGTGTTTTAGTTTGAGAATTTGAGCTTGTTTTTCAGGATCGTGATGAGGACATGTGATCTCCATGACAGTTTGCATACTTGATGGTATTTGTGCAGTCGGCATTCTCATGTTTCTCACCACAACGAGAACATTTTGGGGAGTTTTTGCACGTATTAGCACCGTGTCCAAACAGCTGACATTTAAAGCACCGAAGTGGATTAGGGATGTATACTTCCACCTCAATATTAAAGTACCCAGCTTTAATTGATTTTGGTATTGTATCAAGAAAAAACGTGAACAGATACGTGTTTGTTTTGACAGTGTTATCGCCATCTTTTCTTGTGAATCTTTCCACAGATGTGACACCTTGAGATTTACGGTCTGCTGCGATACCAAGTTCTGACATGTCAGAGAGACATTATGCCCGATCACGAGCAATGCCTCTACATGAATTCAACGTTCAGTGTGGTGACACAGCAATCCTTGTATTTGCAAACTGACGAGCTTTAACATATTAACAGCCTGTTGTTTTCTGGCACATTCCACTAACAAGGAACCTGTTCTAAGGCTAGTAACGTTTTTCACTTCGCTGCATATTCCTGCAGTAGCTTTCGATGTTGTGAACGGGTTCAGTTTTAATGGTTGTCCTTCAATTCCCTGTACAACCAGGCAACGGGGTCAAAAATCTGAATTTGATGTTTCTGATTCATCATCAGAAGACGAGACAGTTTCTAAGTCGACATGCTTTCTCTTGGATTTAGATCGAGAACCAGAGAAGCCATAATGAATGGATGTAGATTCGACATCCCTGCTCCCCACCCACCAAGGAGTGTCAGCAAGGACGGCGTTACTGTGGAAACCAACGATGAAACACCAGGGTTACAGGGATGTTATACAGACACAGGTAGCCAATACTGTCAAACAGAATAAAAGACAATTTCTGAAGACAATTAGAACCTGGAGGTTAGTAATGCCAGATTGCCTCATGAGTCAGCGCTTTCTGGCATAGTGCTCTAGGCAAAACAATATCATGAATAATTTGTATTTAGAATAGCCAAGACCAGCAAATAAATAGATATGTGCAATAATACTAACTATGCACAGGGCTTGGCGTGACCAGCCGATTGATTGAACAGGGCCCATTCAACCACCCGTCTAGGTGACGTCAGGGCCAAAGTGGTGTGTTAGGCAACAGGAACATGGTTGCAGGCCCCTATTTCCCTCAACCGCCAGGATCTCCTCCTCCACCGACACAGGGCCGCAACCCACGGCCAACAGGATGGTGGACCAAATATGCCCCCGGGTCCACAATGGGGGGTTGGCGACCACTTAGCGTTACCCAACACCCGCCACGAGGAGGTGGCTTGAGGAATGAGAGGTGACCATGAAATAATTCACTACATGAATATTGACCGGTGCACACTGTCTTTCTGCAACGTATCAAGTGACCAAGTATCTTTCTTATCTGTCATATTGGGTCTAGTCGATTTGTTGATTATGGCCAATGTGCAAATCTTTGTTAATCAATCACTGTATCAAGACGCCCAGGAAAACATCCCGATAAGAAAACGCATCAAAGTAAAGGACTATAATACCCCTTCGTGAATGTAACTCCATAACTTAGCTCTCTTCTCACAAACAATAGTTATTTGAAGACATTTTAGTGTATAAGTGGCGAGGTACATGTGATGATGAGGTTATCTGGCACTTTTATTGTTGGTAGTTTTCCCAATTCTCAGCAAGACACGAGCCTTTGCATCTTCCTATGATAAGGTTATAATGAAAAATCAACTGTAAGAAATAGCAGTTTGGAACTCAGTTTATCAGCTTGTGACATTTAACAGACAATTAGACACAACAGACATTTAGACACACCTTTGTATTGAGGTTACTTACGCATGCTCGATACGTCGATAAAAATGGACCAGCTGCGTAAGTCATTTAAAAGTGAAATTTTCTTTCATCGATTATATAGTCATTGAAAAGGTATCATTTTGGAAACGTCGTTGTTTTCGTAAGATCATTACTTTGTCCATGGCGTGCCTTCGTTATACATGCATTCACAGCAAATGTCATGGGTGCCCGAAGGGTCTTAACGAGACAAGACAGGAGAATATCCTTTTAGTGTGAACTTTAAATATCAAGTTTCCTCTTAAAACACGCCTTCTAAATCTTAGCAAATGACATGTTTTTATTTTCATTCATTAAATCCATCAGACGAGTCAGTGACGCCGTATGCTGTTTGGTTGAGGAGCTGTGCTTCACATATTTTTTTAGATAATGTGAACATATTTTCCTTGCTAAACAACCTCCGTAAAGACATGAAACTTCAGGGAATGTGATAATTTTTCTTCAAGTCTTCAATATATTGTGAAAATACTACACTATAAGAGAGATGCTATTTATTGCAAATTAAGGCAAATGCGTTGCACGATTCCAAAGTGTTCGTGATTACAAATCACACAAACTCTATAAAGGGAGATGCTATTTATTGCAACTGATTCTCCTGTTCGATGACAAATTGTACACACGAGAAATATCATGGGCATCATAGCTCGACAACTGATTTCGCCCACAGGGTTATATACGTTTCATTATGAGGTGGTTGGCACTTACGAAATAATTTCAGGGTGGGATCAAATATATCTTTAAAATATCTAGACAAGATTGAAATCAGTGACGCCTAAATCGAAGGTGGTTTTATCCCATAAACACATATGTTTACTACAACATTATACAGCTGCCACTAATTTGTGAAACGTATGTTGATAACTGATGCCTTTATCCCGTTGATTCATTTTCTGTAGTATATGAATATATAAATATATAAATTTCTATATAACATCTGTTCCTTGTATTATTCGTCTTATTCATTACAGGAGTAAGAAATAGGATGATAACAATACTCATATTCAGTGTTTACAGCAGTTGTTGGAAGGATCACGTAAGTATTATGCCGAAAACCCAAGTGGCGTCAGCTGTGATTCCTACATTCGAAAGAGGCATTGAACTGGGTTGATGGGTCTATGTGACTATTCTACCACCATCAGTTTTGGTTCATTATACATGTTTCGTTACCTGATAAAAAAATGAGTAATAATGCATGACTGCTGTCCGACGGGTAACGTCATATCTGCTTGCTGAACCACGAAAAGCAACTTGGAGATTCGTTTTAGATGGATTAGTCGCAGAGTTAAGTATAAACATTACATATATGAAAATAACGACTGCCTTCGAATTGTGGAACTCATTGAACTCGATAAAGTAGACCACCTGTCTGTGAAATGAATTATTTCAAACACGCGACGACATAATTAGTGTGCTTCAGGTGAGCCAAGAGCATTATGCATAATTTATTGTGTTGTAGTGAGGTCGCTTTAGCACTACAGTTGCTGTGAAATGAGTTTTAACATTGCGTTCAAGATAATTGCAGTAATATTGTAGCGTGCAGTCTGTTGTGTCTGACAATGTAGTATTCTCAGAAATTATTGATAAAGTTGTTTCGGCAAATATCTAATACATGTATATGTTACAGTCAATCTGCCTAACTAGTCATTTGACCAAATGACTGAAAATTGCAGTCATTTATTCAAATTATGAAAACGATCAGGCATAATGTCAAACGACAAAAATCAACGGCACACGACTAGCTTAAAAATAATGAGAGATGGCGAAACGCAGTAACGTTGTTAAGATAGGAGGGTGTGTGGAAGACATTGTGGCCATTCCCATTCCAGCAGTAGACCGTGGTCATTGTGATGCGAGGAACATAGTGGTTGTGATCACCAATGTGAGTGATAACCGACAGATTACAATGAACTTCAATGCTGGTGGCCTCCAAGACAAGTCCTCGAGCAACCCGTTCGATTTGTGACAAAAAGGCATGTCAGCTGTGTCTCAAGTCGAAGGCAACACTGAAACTTCCCTTTGTACTGCTGTTGGAGCCGCGTCTTCATCGAGAAGCTCAAATTTCGTAAAGTGTATCTGTGCCGGTAGCAAGAGATGTGGAACCAAGAAATACAGATGCTATAAGAACAATCTTCTGTGCAAAAAAAACAGTGTCAATCAAGTCTCACTTATCAAGACAAGTAATGCAAATGTTGAAACTGGAAAACTAAAGTGTTCAGTTTTCTGTGCGTGTGTGTTTCATTTTTAACTTGAACGATGTAGACACTTAGTCAAATGGCTGGTCAAGTCTTCATTAACTGTGAATTTTAGTCTTTTAACCAAATGACTAGTTTGACGGATTGACAGTAAGATAAACGAACTATAGACATTTTACCCAAATAAGTGTCAGTAGTATTATAAGGGTCACCAGACACCAGTTTTGGTTGAGGGAGGTTAAAGGAAGGTTAAGGGAAATTGACTGCCTGATCCAAATCACGTGATGACCGTCAGGTGCGCAATAAATAGCCCGTCAAAGGCGAGGAGGGAATGAAAGATGGGTGTTTTCTTATGCAGAAAACCTTTCATAAGAAACAAAAAGTGAAGGGTGATGAATTCATGAATGTATAGAGTGCTACCCTGAATAGACAGACAGAACATGTGTCAGCGCAGTTTGAATTGAGCGCGCTTGACAACTCACGTGACTCCGTCCTTTCAAATTGCCCGCACTTGACTTGAACCTATTGTTAACCATTTGAAAAGAATTATTCAGCCCTTTGCCGACTCGGAAAGGTGATGTTTATATATTTCATGCTAGCTTTTCCTTTTACATGTAATGTTATGACAAATAAACCGTATGGTTTGACTTTAACTGTGTATACAGTTTTACTTCAGAGCGTGATATTTTAGATATATTTGAATATTTGAAACATAACTGTATTATTTAGAAAACTGATTAGTGCAACACCATCAAGGTAGGTTTATTGGGAAAGAGTTGGAAGCAATCTATAAGACATCATAGTGGCAAGCAACGTGTTTCATGTTTACAATTGTCTCCTCATCCAACCAGCCAGCGACACCAAAGTCTCCTCAGAACTAAACAAGTGGTTGTGGATAAACCATTTCTCTGAGGACTCCTTTCAAGTATCCATGTCCTTTGAGACTGCTTAGAGTTCGGTTTAAGATGTCTTACCTGTGTGACGCATGCTCTGGCCAACTAAGATTCCCTCCTGCACCTGTGAGACAGTATAAACTCTACGGTTGTATAGCCTTACAAACAGTTTAACTCTCACCAGCAAACGGATTGGACGTGGATAACATGATGAAAGCGTCAGAGATTACACTTGACCCTAGAGATATATTCAGGAAGACCACGTTAAGAAAATCACAAAAGAGAAAGAAACCAGAAGCACCCATGAAGATGATGCTGAAGACAAAGAAGAGACATGTATCATCTATCATGAAAACAGTGACAAGCCAGAAGGGTCAGAACACCCCAACCCATGAAAATACGATATATGTCATAGATGCAAGCTGAAGTGAATCGCGCTAAAGCTGCTTTGAAACGAGCGAAAGCACACTTGAAACGTCATCAGTGAAAAGAAAGCTTGAACCCTTGTAATCTGAACACTTAAAAAGGATCATGATGGAAGTGACTACCTGTCTGGAACATTTGAAGAGGTTCACACGAAACGATAATCTGAAGAGACATTGGAAGCAGATGCACGCTCCAAAAGTACCTCCTCCTCTAGATACCGACACCCCTGCTGTAGGTAATGAGCATCCAGGAGACAGAACCTTACCTCCTCCTCCTCAAGAGTGACACTTTCTCCTCAAAATATTTAATGTCACGTCGGCAATATCTCAGCCATATCGTGACGAGAACATTAAACATTTAAATCAAATATACCCACGTGGTAAATTCTGTCAACGAAGGACAGTAAAACAACTAGATTATCACAATTTCAATTACATCTAGCAAGGAAAGTTAAAACTGATATCACTGTTTAGACAATACAATATAAAAGCAGGCTATAGATCGCCAACAACAGAAAGTAGATCACCACATTAGGTACCATGGGGACTTACAGTACCTTTGCTACCTACATGGAATCGAGTTGGATTTACACCATCCCTTCAGCTGCTGGCGACAGTTGGAAAAGTTAGCCAAAATTAAAACAAAAGTAAAGTGCTACGTTTAAAAAGCCTGCAAAGTTCAGATAGTCCTGAAAGTGTTTTGACTTACGTACCCTCTCAGGAGGACAATACTTTTACAATACTTCAACCCCCTTTGTGGGTACAGCCACCAACAATTCAAGTTACTAATCGTAACTACCAATCATTAAAATACATCTATTTACAGAATATTTTATTCAAAATTCAACCAAAAATCAATTTCCTTTAAAAAAAATAACTAAATGAGAACTAACATTACTAAAAAGATCCTTAGTTGTTCTAACTGTAAAATACCTATCCCTTGTGATGGAGAATTCTACACAGTCAAGCAAAATATGCTTGACCGTGACTCTCTCATAACAAGGGACACAAAACGGAGGATCCTCACTTTTCAATAGGTATGCATGAGTGTATCGTGTGTGGCCAATACGACATCGTCGTAAAATAACCTTTTCAAATCTGGACTGACAACCCACGTAGGTGTAACCAATAAACAGTTTTATTTCATGTAATTTATTCATACCTACTTGGGTGTCCCACTTCTCCTACATCAGATCACGGATGTAAGTTCTAATGCTCGCTTTGTAATCAGAGTATGGAATAAGAAGTGGTGTCACAGATTTGTTGAGTGGTGTCTTGGCAGCAAGATGAGCCATTGTGTTACCAGAAATGCCTACGTGGCTGGGTAACCAACAAAAGACGATGTCGTATTGGCCAGTAGCAAGATTATTATACAATTCAAAGTGGATGTTTACATTCACAAGTGGATGATTTCAATTAAAGTGGATGTTTACATGATAATTTTTTATTTACCTGAAGACAAGAAAGAGAGTCGAGATAGATCATATATTGTTTACGTTTAGGGTGTCTTTGAATATATTTAAGAGCCGTTACTATGGCATTAGCTTCAGCAGTCAAAATAGAGCTATTATCCGGTAATCTAGAAGATATTGTTCTGGATCCAATGACAGTGGCAAAAGCCACTGCGCCACCGTCCTTGGGCCAATCTGTGTATACAGATTTATAGTTGCTATATTTAGTTTTTAATTGATGATATTCTTGTTTATATTGTAATTAATTAGTTTCTGAGTTTTTAAATGCAGTTAATGTCAGGACAACATGTGGCCTAACCAATTGCCAAGGAGAAGAAAGAAGACGGGAAGGAACTATATTTTCTAGCTCAATATCGGCGGAAGAAATAAATGGTTTAATTCTATGTCCTAGAGGCGGAACAAGAGAAGGTTTCTTGTTGTATAAATCTTCATAAAGGGGATTGAAGACACAGTTATAGGCAGGGTTAGATTCATTACAGTACAATTTAGTAATGTATCGTAAGGATAATTTTATACGACTTTGTATAAGAGATGGTTCATCCACCTGACTGTCAATAGGTGAGGTTCGGAAAGACCCAAGGCAAAGTCTTCAGCCTTTGTGGTGGACAGAATCAAGAAGTTTAAGGTTGCTTTTGCAGGCTCCACCATATACGATGGAGCCATAATCAAGTTTTGAACGGACCAGTGATCGATATAGGTGTAAGATGGTCGCTTGATCACCTCCCCACTTTGAGCTGGATACAACTTTCAACAAGTCAAGTGCTTTCAGGGATTTAGTTTTAAGGGACTTAATATGAGGCAGAAATGTGGGAGTCAGAGATTAAGCCCAAGAACTTGGCCTCCTTTACAACTTTGATGGGAGTGTCATCTAGAGAGAGTTCTGCGTCCTTATGTGGCTTATATTTTACAGTTTTCAAGACACCATGTATTGTATTTTGTTTAAACACAGCTGCAGTTGCCGTTCAATTATATGCATATTTTTACCACGACTAGAATTATTAAAATCATCCACCAATTGAATCGTTTGAAACTTTTGATAAACTATTTATCTTTATACTAAAAACTGGGACAGACAAAATACTGCCTTGTGGAACACCCTGATCCTGATTGTAGTGATCAGGCAGGGTAGAGCCCATGCGGATTTGAAACTGTTATTTAAAAGGCTGGCTATGAATTCAGGCAAACCACCTCGCAAACCGAAATCATGTAAATCTCTTAATATACCACATTTCCAGGTTGTGTCATATGCTTTTTCGAGATACAAAAAGATACACACAGCATGTTGTTTATTAATCAGCGTGGTTTTTAGAAATGATTCCAAACGCACTGGGCGATCGACAGTACTTCTGTTTTTACGGAAACCACATTGTATATCTGTAATCAGGTTATTTGTTTCCAAAAACCAAAGAAGTCGATTATTTATCATGTATTCTATGGTCTTGCAAACACAGCTAGTTAATGAAATTGGTCGATAATTGGATGGATCCGTATGATCACGCCAAGTCTGTGTTTACCTCTCACTTGCTCCAACATGGCCGGATCCCATCCCAACTACCCGCACTGTTTGGTCGTAATGGCAGTCCTTATATCAGGACATCAGGAACGAGCTGCCTCAGGTGACCTTTGTAAAAATAATTCCTGACAATATCTTGGACGAGGACTACGTTGATGCTGGTAAACGAAACGTATTAGTATTGGATGATTTCCTGGCCAAAGCAATGCACAACAAACGTATTTCCCGGGGGTTATCTCAAACCTCCGTTAATAACAATGTACTGCTCTTTCTCTTGGTACAAAAAGAGGTAACGAATTGTGAGAAATTGCTTTGAATGCACATTAAGTCATAACACATTATGTTATATTCCCCCATAGATAAACAGCAAATCAAACTTCGTAGAATTTTCTCCGAACAGATGGACCACTTTATGGCCATGTATGAAAAGCTTGCTGAAACACCCTATGGAGAAATCATCATTGACCTAAAACGTACCACCAATCGACTCCTCTCATAAAAGAGGAAACCAGGCGAGTCACAGTACAATCTGAACTTAATCTGCCTATGGAGAAGGTGACTACAACAGCATTTCTGGATAGTCCTCTGACTGAGTGAGTGAGTTACGTTTTACGCCGCTTTTAGCAATATTCCAGCAATATCACGGCGGGGAACACCAGAAAATGGGCTTCACACATTGTACCCATGTGGGGAATCGAACCCGGGTCTTCGGCGTGACGAGCGAACGCCTTAACCACTATACTACCCCACCGCCCCCTCTGACTGAAGAAGAGAGACTGCCCCAACATCAGCTCACTCAAATGGAAAATGATTCCTATATGAGTAGTGAGACATCATTGACAATGGCCACGGTTTGCGCAGATTATGGATGTTATCTATCAGCACCCCGCAATCTACGGCGACATGTCAAACACCGGTGTCCGGCCAATAGCCTTCAAACCAAGAAAAGGCGCGCCAAACACGAGATTGATAACAATGACAATGACTATGATGACCTAGTCTCTTCCCAGAAAGGAAGTGGTCTTGCCGTCAAACCTCCTCGTGGGAAGCCAACATTCACTGCTATGGAAGCCGAGGAGTGGCAAAATGTAGGCTTACAACGCATCTGGAAGCAGGTGTACGACATGTTTCAGGACAAGATGAAACTGCAGAGGAAACAGTACAAGCGACAGGGACGAATGCAAGATTGGGTTGAGAGAAGACTGAAACTGAGGTGGGAAGATACTCTCATCTTTGCGGTGGAGTATACCAAGTACTTTAAAGAGGCACCTCTCTTCCGAAACATGCTATACAGCCTGAAACCCAAGAGGAAAGGGATCCTGCCTTTGATAGATATGCTGGAAATAGAAAGTGACACTGAATCTGATAGCGTCGCAGATGATAACGACGGAGATGATGATGAGGATATGACGTTGAAGAGAATGTTTGAGGACAAAAATACCGGTCATTAGTATATCAGTCTAAAAGTGAGAAGAGGATGCCGAGACAACAGTTTGATTCATATTTTGAAAGCACCTCATAAACTGAGGCGTTTCAATGATGAGAAACGCCGAATTTCCCTCTAAGTGAGAAGAGTTGTGAAACTGGGCCCCCCTGGACGGAAATTGTTACAGACAATGGATAAATCATAGATTATTGATAACCATTCAACCTTACAACAGCGCAGGGAAGGTGAACTGAATATTCAACAGTATGAAATGTGTTACAAAACACAGACTTGCTGTTTAAAGACTCAAGCCTTGAAGCAGCAACCTGTGAATATAGAATCACTGTACTATTAGCTTTCGTGTTCCAGAGTGAACCCTACGGCCCATACGTATGTCACAGCTTTGTGTTGAACCGATTGACTTGAATTAATAAATGATGTGAATGGCTTGTTTTGTCAGTTTTATTCCAAAGTATCTAACCTTCATATACCTCGATGATAATATGTGTCGTCCCTAGACAGTCATCGACACACCTCACAGATCTACGAACCTCAAGTTCATGCCAATGCATCTGGAAAGTAATGTCATCATGTAAAGTGTGAGTTTACTGTACATGTGTTACATCTGTTTCACAGGACTACAAGAATGGGTGCATTGCGCACAAACGCTACACCGTCCTGTTATCCATATGTAACTGTTTACAAACAGAAAATATGTTATGTTGAGCCTAGACGTGCGCGGGCGTGTTCATTCATCTGAAATCGGTTATTTACGATGTTTTTCCAAGAGTGTATTTTCTGTAAATTATGTTATTAATTCCGTAATAATTGTTACGGGGTCACAACGTTTATTGTTTGGAATTATAATTATTATGGGTCACATTCCGTATGATAATTGTTCAGTGGTATCAGTATTTTATCGGAAGGCCTTAGGAAGGTAGTTCTATAGAGTTACCTCCCTTTGATTATGTTATGCGATAAACACGAGGCTGGTCTACAGGTTACACAACACCAAATGTTTTCCCATAGACTTCTATAGTAACCTTATATTTTTTTTTAAAAATATCCAGGCTATCAACAGCCATTCCATGTACACATGGGCACAGTCTGGCCTCTAAACTACAATAAAACACAAGTTGTGGCCAACTTGTCCGGCACATTTGCCAAGCACAGGAAGCGGAACACATCACCCCCCAGCTCCGCACCGAATGTCACCTACTTCAAAATATAGGTACACACATAAGCATAACCCATGGTGATAAAAATGACAGCACTAAATACTTAAAATTGTGGTCAGTTTTAATAACAGGGTGGATGTGCTTTTAAAACACATACACATCTTCCACTATTTCATCCAATCACAGCTGTCACAGGCCTCTGTCCCTTTTGAGTTGTTTCCATACGGTCCTCGCTCGGGCAGCATGTGATATTGATATAGTGTAGTGGAACCTGTAGCATTCTACGGTGATGGCGATGGTCTTGAGTGCTCCTACTCTCAGGAAATGTTGACTTTATATATAAAGGCTGGTTGCCGTGTTGTCGGGAACGGAAATACACACAGACAACTAGAGTATATATCTGCCTCTCTGTCAACGCTTGATCTTCAAAGCCGCTGCCTGACCGCTGTGTTACATTCTGCATAACTGTTTCTCACTCTCACATCGGTGCGTTGACATTATATGCGTGACCCATTATTTTTGAATTGACTCATTTGCATTGTATATGACACCTCTCTTGTGAATCTGTAAATTTTTGCTGAATACAACATTTTTTAAGCCACTGTTATATTTGCTGGTTCTGTTGGCGTTTCTTACACCTTTGTCACGCAAACTTTTAACTATAACAATGTGTTTATAAATATAAACTGCTAACCACACTCATAGTGAAGTGGTTAGAGCCGTAATTGATCTATTCAAAGGCGTCATGCATTCATAGTTGTAAAATCTGCACGCTCGTATATCCCTATATCATTCAAATGTATTAAATACCAGTTACACTAACTATACACACATACACGCGCGCACGCACACACACACACACACACACACACACACACACACACACACACACACACACACAAACCAGCAAAACAAAGGTTCGATGAGAGGATATGTATCATGTATATAAGTCATTTTCCAAATAACAAGTTTTCCCTAACCCATCGTAAATACGGTAGTACACTGGTCACACAATTTGTGAATGGGAAGCTTCACCGGTAGGAGAAAGGCCTGTATGTTGACATTGTTATGTGCAGTCAGTCTGCTTCACACTAGGATGATACCCATGTACAACCGTGGATTACTCACAAGTTTACTTGTTTATTGCTAAGGTGTCTGTTCTGGGTTGCTGGGAACAAAAAAACCCTCATAAACGACTGTTAGGAAGTCTACTATACAAACTGGGTTGTCCCTCAGTGCTGGTTGTGCAGTTCAGTGTTAGCAAACGACTGTGAGACATGCTAGACTGTATGCTGTAAACAGTCGGAAGTGAAATAGTTTTAGATCAACTATATCTAAGGATGAACCTATAACACGCCACTACTCAAACTACAGTATCATTGTTTTTGTTATCATTGATAACGCCACTGGCGCCACTTTACACGTAGCGTTTACACTATGCTCTCTCTCTCTATCTCTCCGTCTTCGACGTTTGCCAAAACTGATCTTCAAGCTCTATATGACCCGCAGCCTGTATTATAATGGGAGATTTAAATGGTCAAAACCCACTCTGGTGTACCGTAACCACAAACGCTAAAGGTAAATTGTTGGAGAACGTATGGTTTGACAATGATTTATGTATTTATAATGATTGTTCCAGCATATATTTACATCCTGGTACAGGGACCTATTCTGCTCTCGACTTGTCACTCATACAGAACTACTAAATGAATTCGAATGGTCAGTCCATGATGATCTCTGTGGAAGTGACCATTTTACTACTATATTAAAAGCTGTAACTCCATCTGATGTTTCTCCAGCATCAAGGCAGAATTTTAAAAAGGCTAACTGAACTATATATGAAACACTCTGTTCTGCAAAACTTAAACGTGAACATTTTATTGACGTTCCTGGTGCTATTAAATGCTTTTCTGATGAATTGAATTCCATAGCTGATGGGTGTATGCCAAATTCCTCTGCAGTTCCACATATTCGAAAACCATTGTCGAACGATGACAGCGAACAAGCTAGGAAGGCAAGGAAAAAAGCAGAACATTATTTCCGTCGCCATCCTATGGTGTACAATTTAAATAAATTTAAACTTTTTAATGCTAAAGCGCGGCGAACTTTTAAACAGAATAAACGCCAATCTAGGGAAAATTATGTATCCAAAATAAATTCTCGGACACCCATGTCCAAGGTATGGAACATGGTCCAGAAAATCAAAGGTAAAGGTACTAAATCTAGTATCTATCATCTGAAACATGGAGATCAATTGCTTACTGATAAATCAGATATTGCGAATAAATTGGCTGAAACTCTCGTTAAACATTCTTCCTCTTCTAAATATGTACCGAAATTCCAGCAATATCAAAGGCAACAAGAAAACAACCTATTAATTTCAAATCACATAATGAGGAAGATAACAATGAAACAGTTTCTATTCATGAACTCCATACTGCTCTTGATCAAGCTCATGACACTGCTACAGGAGCTGATAACATACATTATCAACTCCTGAAGCAATCACCAGAATCCTGTTTAGAGACGCTCTACTACAACTACTATGATCCATCCAATTATCGTCCGATTTCATGAACTAGACCATGGAACGCATGATAAATAATCGACTAGTTTGGTACAAATAATCTCATAACAGACAGTACAGTCGACCACTTAACTTTTCACGCTAGTTTTAATTCTTATTGTGATACTCTAGTTGTTTTGCTTGCCTTTGCTGACAGGTTCTTCACCCTGTACATAAATTCCTTTTCTTCAAGAATCTTCTCGTCACGATATGCCTGCAATATTGCCGATGTGACCTTAATTATTAACTCATTCACTCACACTAACATAAGGCCCCATCGTCTATGGTGGAGCCTGCAAAAGCAACTTAAAACTATTAGATTCTGTCCATCATCAAGGTTCAAGACTTTGCCTTGGCTCCTTTCGTACTTCACCTGTTGACAGCCTGTATGTCGAGGCTGATGAACCAGCAGCGACGAATAACATTATCTTTACAGTATGTAAAACAACCCTATATCGCAATAAGTCCAACCCTGCATATAACTGTGTTTTCAATCCTCTGTATGAGGATTTGTACAATACGAAATCTTCTCTCGTTCCGCCTCTTGCTTTAAGGGTAAAACCACCACCTTCTGCTTCTAGCATTGAGCTGGATGATATTGCCCCTTCTCGCCTTCTTTCCTCTCCTCTTTGGCAATTGGTTAGGCCCCAATTGGACCTAACATTAACTTTTTAAAAATCACAATATATGACAATATAAACACGAATATAATCAATTAAAACACAAATAGAGCTATTATAAATCCTTATTTACAGATGGATCCAAGGACGGTGGCGCAGTAGCTTGTGTCACTGTCATTGGATCCAGAACAATATCTTCTAGATTACCGGATAACAGCTCTATTTTCACAGCGGAAGCAAACGCTATATTAACGGCTCTTAAATATACTGAAAGACATCCTAGACATAAACAGTATATTATCTATTCCGACTCTCTTTCTTGTCTCCAGGCAATTAAAAACCTGTAATGTAAACATCCACTTTTAATAGAAATATTTGAATTGTATAATGATCTTCCTACTGGCCAATGCGACATCGTATTTTGTTGGTTACCCAGCCACGTTGGCATTCTGTTAACACAATGGCTCATCTTGCTGCCAAGGCAGCACTCAACAAATCTGTGACACCAGTTGTTATTCCATACTCAGATTATAAAGCTACAATTAAATCGCATATCCGTGATCTAATGCAAAAGAAGTGGGACACCCAAGTGGGTGGAAATAAATTACACGCAATAAAACCTTATATTGGTTATACCCACTTGGGTTGTCAGTCCAGATTTGAGGAGGTCATTTTGCGGCGATGTCGTATTGGCCATACACGATATACTCATGAATACCTTTTGAAAGATGAGGATCCTCCGTTCTGCACCCCTTGTGATGAAATAATCACAGTCAAGCATATCTGGCTTGACTGTATTGAATATTCCATCACAAGCGATCAGTATTTTAATTCACGAACTATGAAGGATCTTTTTAGCCATATTAGTCCTCATTTATAATTAATCATTGCATTTTAATAGGAATTAGATTTGGTAAATGAATTGAAAATATATAAATATTTTACAATTGGAAGATTAAATCAGTAACTCAAATTGTTAGTGGCTGTACCCTCAAAGAGGGTTGAAGTACTGTAAAATAATTGTCCTCCTGACAGGTTACTGAAATCTCAAAACATTTGAGTGAGTGGGTGAGTGAGTGCGTGAGTTAATATTTGGGTGGGTGAGTTAATATTTAACGTCACATCGGCAATATTGCAGCCAGATCGTGACGAGAATTAAAACTAGTGTGGAGAGTATAAATACCACTATTTGGACTATACAATATAAAATACGGGCTGTAGATCGCCAACAACTGAAGGTAGATCACCATACTAGGGACCATGGGGACTTACATTACTTTTTTGCTACCTGCATGGGCCCTAGTTGGATTTACAGCATCCCCTCGGCCGTTAGTGATTGCAGGATAATGTAGCCGAAATTTAAAATGACAAAAATACATTTAAAAAATTGGTCAGTTTAAATTTCACTTTGAAAGTTTTTGGACTTACGTACCCTCTCAGGGTGACAATAATTTTACGTTACGTTAACCCCATTTTAGGATACAGCCACTAACATTTGCAGTTGACAATTCTTACCACCATGGTTAAAATATCAGCTTTCTATTTACAACACATATTATTCAAAATTTATCTAATAATTCTATTTCCTTTGAAAATTCAATGATTAAATGATAATTAACATTAAAAAGATCCTTCATTGTTTTGACATTAAAATATTTATCCCTTGTGATGGCAAAATCAATACAGTCAAGCAAGATATACTTGACCGTGATTCCCTCATCACAAGGGATACAAAACGGAGGATCCTCACCTTTAAGTATATATTCGTGAGTGTATCTAGTATGGCCAATGCGACATCGTCACATAACAACCTCCTCAAATCTGGACTGACTACCCAAGTAGGTGTAACCAATATAAGGTTTTATTGCATGTAATTTATTAATACCCACTTGGGTGTCCCATTTCCTTTGCATTAGATCACGGATATAAGATCTAATTGTAGCTTTATAATCTGAGTATGGAAGTGGCGTCACAGATTTGTTGAGTGCTGCCTTGGCAGCAAGATCGGCCATTGTGTTGTCAGAAATGCCAACGTGGCTGGTCGCATTGGCCAGTAGCAAGATCATTATATAACTCCATAATTCCTATTAAAAGTGGATGTTTACAAGATACGTTTTTAATTGCCTGGAGGCAAGAAAGAGAGTCAGAAAAGATTATATACTGTTTATATTTAGGATGTCTTTGAATATATTTAAGACCTTTTAGTATTGCGTTTGCTTCGGCTGTAAAAACAGAGCTATCATTAGGTATTCTAGAAGATATTGTTCTGGATCCAATGACAGTGGCACAAGCTACTGCGCCACCGTCCTTTGACCCATCTGTAAATAAGGATTTGTATGTATTATATTTACGTTTTAATTGAATGAATTCTTGTTTACATTGTAGTTCATTAGTATCTGGGTTTTTTAAACTTTGTCAGTGTTAGGTCAACTTGTGGCCTCACCAATTGCCAAGGGGGAGAAGAAAAAAGACGGGAAGGAGAAACATTCTTCAGCTCAATGCCAGCAGCAGAAATGAATTGCTGGATTCTTATCACAAGAGGTGGAACACGTGAAGGTTTTTTATTATACAAATACTCATAAGGAGGATTAAAACGCAGTTATGAACAGGATTGGGTTCATTAGAATACAACTTTGTGAGATATTGTAAAGACAATTTGATACGGCAAAGTTTTGAAAATGGTTCATCGGCCTCAACGTAGAGACTGTCAATGAGAGATGTTCTGAAAGATCCAAGATATAGCCTCAGACCTTGGTGATGTACAGAATCTAATAGCTTTAGGTTGGTTTTGCAGGCTTCACCATACACAATGGAACCGTAATCAAGTTTCGATCGAACCAGAGATCTGTACAAGTGAAGGAGGGTAGTTTGGTCCCCTCCCCACTTTGAATTTGATTTGTGAGCATAGCATTTTACAGAGATATTTGCGAATGATTTTGCTTCCAGAAGATTGGCCGCTTGCTCTCTCTTTAGACATTCTATGAGAATTGAACCAGATCGAGTTTGTGTAACATTCTTGACAGTCCCAGCAATTCCTTGGATTGCTTTCTCTAGCAGAAAGGGAGAAAAAGATGTTAACTTTTTCTCACTTGATTCAGCGACAATGAAATCGAGGCCATGTGTTACGTTCAGAGTAACAGAGTCTGGTAACGATATCATCCTCATCATCAGTATCATCAATGTGATAACGTTTTAGCTTTTTTGGGTTTTGATTTGCCATGGTAATAGATTTGAGTTTCATCCTCCTGGCTCCCCACCCACCACGGAGTGTCAGCAAGGACGATGCCTAATGCCCGTGGGCCTCCAACAGGCGACACCAAGGATACCAAGAGGATATACTCAAGCAGTAGCATTATAGATATGCACCACAAGATTGGACCATGAGCCATCGCCTTCTGGGCATAAGGCTGTAGGCAAAGTTCATCATGTAAACAAAATTATAGTTAAATGATATTATGTAAGCCAAGGGCGCCAAGACCAAAATTTAAACAATTCCAAATCACATTTTGTGCAAATTTAAAAATAAAATCCATGCACAGGGCTTGGCGTGACCAGCTGATTGGTTGAACCGGGCCCATTCTACCACCCGTCTAGGCGAAGTCAGGGCCATAGTGGTGTATTGAGCAACAGGAACATGGTTGCAAGCCCCTATTGCCCTCACCCACCAGGATCCCCTCCTCCGCCGACACAGGGCCGCAACCCACGGCAAACGGGTTGGTGGACCAAATATCCCCCCGGGTGTGTCGCCGAGCTCTTGGCGTTACCCAGCACCCACGGGTACCTCAAAACATTTGAAGTAAATTTAAGTTTTCCGGGTTTTTAATCGTAGAATAATTGTTCTTTTACTGTATGGCTAGGTTTGTCTAAATTGCTAGCAGCTGAAGGGATGATGTAAATCCAACTAGGGTCCATGTAGGAAGCAAATGTAATGTAAGTCCCCATGATCCTTAGTATGGTGATCTCTACCTTCAGTTGTTGACAACCTATAGCTCATTTTTATATTGTACTGTCCTCTATAGATACATTGTTTTAGGTCTAATCACTAGCTGTACATTCTACTCTGAGATATTCTAGTTAGTTTTACTGTCCTTCGTTGACAGGGTTTAACCATGTATGTGCTATTAATTCTTTTGTATTTGTATAATTAATCGTTCTCGTCACGATATGGCTGCAATATTGCCGATGTGACGTGAAATATTAACTCACTCACTCACTAGTAGCATGTTGGCTCCCTCACAAGTCGTCAGGGGACGTTACTCTCCGTTATTGACTCAGCAAAATGAAGTGAGTGAGTTGAGTTTTACGCAGCACTCACTAATATTCCAACTTTAAGGGACACAAAGACGTATCAGACATCCTGTACTTACAGATGGTTTGAATATTGCTCTCATGTCCTGTTTAGTTCTCCAAGCAGCAAACAAGTCAACATCTCTAACAATTAATCAGTTCGCCTTAGAGTTTCACACCTGTCTTAGTACAACGATAATTGTAAATTACCGTTTATGTATGGGACTAATGTTAGTACTGTTAATGTATCGTAGCGCCAAGCATTTCCTGGTCAGGCTGACATGTCTAAAGCATATTGATTCCCGAAAAAAAAGGTATTAGATTATGCTAACTAACTGCTTCATAACCCCGAACCCCCTTATCAGACTGCAGCGCGCTTTCGGTCGAGTCGCATAGGTCGACTTAACTATCGCTATGTGGATACACTTTCTTTTTCCTTATAGGCCCATGCGGTACGATCACAGGTCACGTGTTTATGAGTCGATATGAAACATTGGCAATACAAGTGGTCCCGGAGACTCGTGCAGTTCGGGAGTCTAAATAAAGCAAGACTTTTCGACTCATTGAATATTCACAATAGCGTTCAGCGTTATAGCATTTGAAAGGGAGGCATGCATTTTAGAATGCACCGAATATAATACTATGGATCGATACACTTGGATAGTGGTTTTATACAACTGAGTAACAATACCCTACTGACAGGTTTTCCCTGCAGGCCGTCACTGGCTGGCATTTTAGTTAGTTACTCAGTGGACTGAAGTGATTGCGGGACGTTGTCAGGATTAATTTTCCTTTAACCATGTGAGTACTTTGTTTGACATTTTGTAGAAGAGACTAGATAAGACTAATTTTTATCAAGCCTTACGTGAAGTGTTTTTAAAGCATTGGGTGCGCTAAACCCATCAGTTAATTTCCTCCCTCTACAGGTCCCGATCGAGTGCTAAAATGTTGAAAGAATCAAAACAACTACTCTCCTCAACTACATGTACCCCCATCGTTCTCTGAGAGAATTAATGAATATATATGAATTATTATTAGGTCTCCAGACGACAGTCTGGAAGACCTGTTGTTATTAGTCGGTTCTTATTATTATAACACGTCACAATTTAATTCTGGACTCACAAAAGTCCAGAAACTCTCCGCACTGTGGCCGCTCTCTCACAAGGAACTTGATAAAAATAAACATGTAGCCTTTATGAATATGTGCTGAGGATGAAACAATGAATAAAAATTCCGAAAATTCAAAATTTAAACTCACATGTCCATAGGCGAACAGATTTGCATAACATCATATGTCAATGTCTGTATAACTATCCTGGCAATTATTTCTACTTTTAATGAAAACACAATCCAGACTGTTTCAGTTTATCTTTATTATAAAAGTTCAATGAAAAAAATTGAAATAACTCATTAAAACAGTTTTTGTGAGAGTGGGGTAATATATACCGTCACATCGGCAATATTTCAACCATATTCTCACGTGATCCATGCCAGTTAAACATCGATAACAAGTAGATGCATATTATAACACCTGTCAGTAAGGGAAATTAAACGAATATCAGTCAGATTTAAACCTAGCATTTAATGGTTATATAAGAGCACTTTTCGGACAATACAGAAAATACAAACAAGCCATACAAAATGAGAACAGGCCACAGACCGTCAGGAACTGAAGTTAGATCACAATAAAGACTTACAGTAATTTTGCTACCTGCAAGGGCCCGAGATGGACTTACATGGCCCCTTCATACGTTGGCGATTGGGCACGAATTTAGCCATCACTTACAAACATAAATATCTTACAGGTATAAACCTGGTGTATGTGCTTCAAGTGTTAGATACATTAGCACCCTCACAAGAAGGCGATAACTACCAACAATGTCATCAGGAACATATACGGAGCAAGCTCAAGGTTCATAACCACACTTATCTTACCTCATTTAATTGTGACTGATTCACGTGACCTTGCGAGGGAGAATATATCATTAAGGTTTAGCCCGCCACGTGGGAAAAACATGCGTCCAAGGCAGTCAGTGAACCGTGAAGCAGTGATTCGAATCGGCTATAGTCAGTACCATGTTCCTAAAATACATGATTGGATTTCAGTTTGTTTTGATGCTATATTTCAATAAAGTGAGATTTAAGCATTCGCTATGGTAAATGCGGTGTAGTATTGTGATGAGGAGTATATGGGGTTTCTTCGTCCCATTATATCCACCGATCCGAATGGTGGTATCCTCTTTTGGTTCACAACCGGACTGTCGAATGTTTTATCGAATACACAACCGGGCTCTCGAAAAGCAGTGAAGTATGACAGTGCTCAATGTTGTTCAAATAACACCCGGAAAGCCGACTGCCTTGGAGAACTTGTGCCTGAGAATAGCAGAAGACTCAGCTCTACTCTAATATAGAGAGGGAGAAGGTACTCCTTGAAAAGCCCCTGAACGTATTCCGCGGGCGGTTACGTAACCGGTGTAGCCAATATAACGGCATTTTAGTATTAAAGTTAGTGTTATTTTCAACAGCTGTTGAATTCTCTAAGCGTTGTGACAACTGAAATCCTATATGTGGAAGATAAGTGAACTATTTTGTCACTTCAATTTAAGTAAAAATAACTGGTATTAGTGTCAGTATAAGGACAGTAGATTTGTAGTAAAGTTTCAAGTCGGTATGTTATAGCTCAATACTATTCACGATTCACCGCGAAGTTAGACTAAATTGTGCCGATAAAAACTACTTTCACACTTTCGTTTAATCTTTAGAAGGGAAACATGCCTTTAGTTGAGAGGTATTTACAAGTAATATTGACAGTTTTATGACTTAAAAAATTGTTGGTGTATTTGAGGTGTGTGAAAAATATAATATATCTTGAAATACTTCTCGCCGTTGTTTACGTGCTTCTAGTTATTTCTTCAAAAATATCTTTCACATACACCTTTAATTTTTATTAATATACTATCAGGTGAAATTTGTGTGCAAGTAATAGTGATAGTTTCATAATCTAAACAAGAATGTTAGGGTGTATTTGAGGTGTGTGAAAACTATCTCATATCGCTGATCCGATCCGATCCGCCATTCAAATACTACACGCCGTTGTTTGAGTGTTTCTAGTTATTACTTCAAAAACATATTTCACATACACCTTTAATTCTTATGAGGGGGAATATACTATCAGGTGAAGTGTGTTTGCAAATAATATTGATAGTTTCATAATCTACACAAAATGTTAGGCTGTGTGTGATGTGTGTGAAAATTCTGACATATCGTCGATCCGATCTGATCAGCCAATGATGCTTGTGATGCTTGAAGGTTATAGTTCCATAACTTCTTTCTTTGTTGTTGATCGTATTATTTGACAAAACTAAAATGATGTTTTCAACCCTTTGTGAGAGTTTCACACTTTCTGTTTTTGAAGGGTGTGTGACAGTGTCAGTTAACATTCTGTTAATGCCCTTGCCATTCCCCACATGCAAAACGATATCTGAATTAATTATTATAAATGTAAACAAAAATGTCACAAAGTAGGGTTTTTTATCAAAAAGGACGGCTGATGTTAACACATGTGTTCTCCCGTTACTGTTGCGTCCTTTAACATGTTTTGAAGTGAAGACCGCGGTGTACCATTTTTTCTTTCATTCATTCATATATGTACTTCTTTCTTTTATTCTTTTTCTTTATTTATTTCTTTCATTCATTCATTCATATACAATCCTTGCTCTTAATTCCTACTATTATTCATTCATTCATTGTAAAATTCCGATACAATAAACTGGCTGAAGTTCTGCTAAACACAGCTGAGGTTGCGCTGGGAACGAGCCAAGTCACTGTGTGCGTTGGAGCATGACGAGGCACACTTTAATTAGTACAAATGGTAAAGAAAGCAAGCGAGTGACCTATCCCCGTTGTAGATTATTCCTGGTCTGACAAATACGAGAATACCCCATAAAACCTCGGTCAAAGAAAAGCCTGGACGGGTAAACGAGAATTTCTAAAAATGGATCCCACAATATTAAAACGAAACATGCTAAACTGGGCAGGTAGTTTTTCCAAGCGTAGGGTTTTGACCACGATAGAATGTATTCAACAAAGGAAACTGTGACAACATACCGTGTGTCACCTATAAAGAAACACAGTTTTGGTGGTTTGTGTTTCCTTTGTGAGAGGGTTTTACAAGGCCTTCCGCTCACGACTGGTGACGCGTGACGTCCTGGGCAGAAGGTGACAGTATTTTGAGTTCTTTCCTTAATTACACAGTTGTTGCTCCTTAATTAACCCTTATTTGTTCTGAAGACGCACAGACTATGTATTTTACATTTAAGTGGTTATTGACAAGACATATTTCAATACAGTTCAAAGCTCTCACAACACTGTTTATTAATGTGTCCCAGCATAGGCTTCATGTCACTGGTGTTCTGTCACTCTTGATCAGGGCTGTCACAAATAACTTCAACTTCATAGATATATCTTGAATTTTGTTATATTAATAGAATCCTAAATTCAAAAGAATCTCAAGGCGTAGTATTCTAAGTGCATATGTTGCTGGAAGTAAAGATCTGCGTTCATAACCAGTGAAGATCTGGAGGAGAATAGGCCTTCAGCAACCCATGCTTGCCATAAAAGGCGACTATGCTTGTCGTAAGAGGCGACTAACGGCAACGGGAGGTCAGACTCGCTGACTTGGTTGACACACGCCATCGGTTTCCAGTTGAGTAGATCGATGCTCATCCTGCGACGTAAAACTAACCCACTCACTAAATTAAACTGAATTATCTCTCATTATAATTTGATCTATCATTAACCATATGTTTGCAAAATAAAGAAAACAAGCAAATGAAAATATGCTCGTCCACGAGCGACATTAGTCAAATTAAGACCAGAATGATTTTATTTTTCTGTCATGATACTTATAAACATACTTTCATTCATTTTCAACCTCCAAAACAATAAAAACAAATGTGTGGGAGTACATATTCTTATACTTCTTAAATATTAGCGGAATTAAGTCAAAACGAGTTGAATTTTGTGCCATGGTACTTATAAATATATCCTCATTCATTTACAACCTCCAAAACATGGGAAAAAATGTATATTCTCGCATATTTTTAAAAATCGCACTAAATTAGCAGAATTAAGTCGATATGAGTTGAATTTCGTGTCACGATACTGATGAACATACTTGCATTCACTTACAACCTCACCCATGGACCAAATGTTTTCTTAAAATCGCTCTAAATTTGCAGAATTAAGTCAAAATGAGCTGAATCATGACACTAATAAATATACTTTCATTTATTTAGAAACTGCAAAACAAGGGAAAAACATGCATTTTGGGTAAGAGTAAATATTCATGTCCGTGGGCCAAAATATTTTTCACCCATGGACGTGAATTTATAAAATCGCTGTAAGTGAGCGGAGTCAAGTCACAACGAGCTGAAAGTTGTGTCATGATACTTATAAACATTTTTTTCATTCATTTACAACCTCGAAAACATTTATTCTGGACGAAATTAAACATGCTCGCCTATGGGCCTGTCTATGAGCCACTGTTCGTCCATGGGCGAGCGAGTTTAAATTTTCAGGTTTCGATTTCTTTTTCATCCTTAGCACTTATTCATAACAGATGTATGTTTGTTTTTTGTCAAATTCTTTGTAAGAGAGTGGCCACAGTAGGGGAAGTTTCTGGGCTTTTGTTAGTCCAGAAATAAATTATGAAATGTTTTATCATTATTCTTTTTATTTGTACGATTTTTTACCAGCTCTCCTGCCCTAACCACGGCCCCGATTTCCAAGAAACTTTCAGGGATGATAGCCTCTACGCTGAAATTGATACAGTGGCAAAAACTCCCGACTTCCGGCTTCCGGTAAGGGCATATAACCCCAAATATGAAAATGTTTTTACCCTGGCTATCTCCAAAACCGTAAGAGATAAAGTAACCAAATTAATTTATCTCAATGTAGACAAGATCATTTTTCATCCATATAACGTATAGCGGAAGTTGACCGCCATGACAGATTTTCCGCTATTTTGAAAAAAAAAATAACTGAAATTTTTCCCGATTTTCGCGTGTTGACGGTCTTTGAAAATCTTCTTCTGCAGAACGGCATACGACACAATCGTGTTTGGTACGCCGTTATATAGCGCATACCCTGGAAAGGCAGGTCGATATCGTGAATAGAAGAATGTTCTATTTTTAACACAGCGAGGGCATACTCGAAAACTCGAGTTTCTTTTCAACTGAGTCACACTGAAATAGCATAGAATGATCACAGAAATACACGAGCGCTATGGAAATAGTGGAGTCTGTAACATACTGTACCTCCGTTGTTCTTAGGTCTACAAACAAAACAATTATTGTTCTCGAAATGTCAGGGTCTACTCTTTCCAGTATTTTCTATATTTGACTGTGTCCTCCTGTTTGTTATTCTGCAGTTTGTGTTTTTTGTGTTTGTGTTAGCAGCACTGAATTAGTTCCAAATTCATCTAAGAACACTGTAACACGCCAGCTGGCGTCCAAAGACTCTGTTCAAATGAGGATAGCTATGGTAGGTGTATGGGGGAAATCTGAAGACCGTCAGTATTGCCCATGAGGGCAATCCAAGTTATTATTATCTTTTACAGGTTGAGATAGACATGCAATAGAGAGGGTTTGGGTGATCCTGGCGCAATAAGGCTGGGGAGGCTCATCATTAGCTAAGGGCCCTCGCCACCTCTACTCGCAGCCCTGACAGCGAATGTGACTTCTCCAAGGAGACACTGCTAAATCGAATCCACCAAGAACTTTCCGGAGGATATGGAGGCTCTGCAACCTTCTGCATCACTCAGATTGTCAGATGGGCTGTGCCTCCGATGGAGAACCAGGCCACTCTCATGATCTGCGCCAAGATCATTATTTCATTGGCTTTATCAAAAAGGACAAGATCAGGTTTGTTGACTGAAATTCGTCTCAGGCTGTATATTGGCCTATTCCAGAGAAGTTTGAAATGATCATTTTCCAGGGTTGTACCATAGAGAAACCCCCGGGTCAAAGCCACAGGTATGGCGGAGATGATAGTTAAAGGAGTGAGCCATGCCAACATGTCTTTTAAGATATGCTGTTTGTGCCAAGGAAGGGAATCCACTGACAAAGTGCTGGAGAGTCTCTGTAAATTCATTTTACAGTCGACATTTCATGTTACCATTTTGGTTAAGAATCACATTCTGGCGACTGCGAGAGGGAATTGACTGGTATTGACTGGTATTGACCTGTTCTGTTCCACATACTGCATATGCACACGATGCTATGGCCTCTCAGATGGCCTCACCACAAAGGACCAACTCTGGGCAGACTTTGTGAAGGACTTCACCTGGTTTACTCCCATCGGTGTTCCGTCGAGCAATACATCAACAAAATCAACGTCAATTTTCAGATTGTGTCCAACAACATTGGAATTCCTTGTTTTTATCGTGAGTCATGACATGCATCACCAGAGGATAAATATGTGCAAAAGTACAATAAAATTCTATCATGAAAAGCTTCCACATTAATCAAACCCCGACCCCCTGAATTGATTAGCATATATAAACGATTAAGAGAGGGACGAGGGTGGTGTGCTCTGTTATCAAAAATTATCCTTCTGATCCGGCGGTCAAGACTCTGGGTGTCATGTTTTGTCCAATCAACTACCCCAAAGGAATAGGAGAGGATTAGAACAGCACACGTATTGGTGGCTTTGACCTTGTTTCGGGCATATAGCTCTGAACTATAGATTTTCTTTAAACGAGATTTATACTCGGCCCGAAGTTTATCTTGAATCTGGGCATTTTGGACCTTGTCTCGAACTTGCATTCCAAGATAGGTGTAGGCCTGATCTTCAACAAGATGCTCAGTAACTCCACACCCCCATGTAACTTGACTGATCCATCAGTAGTTACCTTGTCATGTTTCAAATGAAGAGTATTACATTTGTCGAGTCCAAATGTCATGTCAACATCATTAGAGAAGGTCTCGACAAGGAGAACCTGTTGTTTCAAACTGGTCTCTCCTTTGGCAAGGAGCGCGATGTCATCCATGTAGAGAAGATGAGATGGTGGGGATCTGTGCTGAGGAGGTCCGGGGTGGTAGCTCTTCTCCCTATTGAGCAGAAAAGTCACAGGATGTAAAGGCAGATAAAGAAACAAAGGACTGAAAGAGTCCTTCTGAATTATTCCTCTTCTGTTTGGAATAGATTCCAAAGTGAGCACTTGTCCTTGCGAGTACATCTCAAGTTGAGTCGACCAGGAACTCATTAAAGACTTGAGTAAATCAAGTAGTCGCTGAGGGAGGTCAATACACTGAAGAGACTTCGTAATCCATTCGTGAGGGACAGAGTCGTATGCCTTTATTTGTAGTAGAGAGGTTGTGGTAATATCTTTTGGCCTCTTCCAAAAATCATATTCTGTACAAAGAAGTTGCATCCCAACATCCCTTTCTCGCCCCCGTCTGCTCTCTATAAATTATGTCATTGGAAGAGCTATAAGATGACACGAGGTTTGTCAGACATCCTGGGAATAATTTGTATTGTGTATCCAAACATGCGATAGGGAGGAAGTTTTGGGGATCAGTCAAGCCTCCTTCATTGGGGAGAAGTATTGTCCGACCTTCGCAGAACCATGGAGGAACATCACCCGTGTCCACAAGAGATTAAAACACTGAAGCAACAGTGTTTGGAGTCGAGGGAACAGTTTCCAATGCCATCAGTCCCAGGAGCTGTATTAGATTTGGACTTTTTAATGACACTTTTCAGGCAATCTGGTAAAATGTAACTGACATACGACCTAGTTTCTTTCTCATGCATTCAGAAATCAATGACGCTTTCGGGTTACAGTCGCTGGGTATAGGCCATAACTGTTTCCAAAACCTTTCATTGGCATACATGGTAGGCCGCTTATCATGCTCACCTTCACCGGTTGTTGAAATGCAGCCTGTACAGTTGTTTTTCATTGTTTCTAGAAGTACCTTTTCCTTTGTTGTTTGTCGCTTATAGTAGAACCTGTCAGCCAAGGAAGGGCCACGGTGAACATTGTTTAGTCGCATCTCCTACGGAGGACTTACTAAGTCCTACGCCAGAGAAAATATCTCCTACGTAGGACATATACTGAGAAACTGTGAAAACGTATAGCCGACTTTGATATGAAAAAGAATAAAACAAGAAATGCGATGGAATCAAATGTTAATATTTTTGAAGAAGCCATGGAAAACAACAATCAGTACACTGAAAAAGACATGTAATGGGTGAGTGAGTGAGTGAGTTTAGTTTTATGTCGCACTCAGAAATGTAATGGTGTTAAGAGGACAAGCACGGCGTGATTCAAGTAAGGTACCCCTATATGAACGGTCATTATCTTGTGTGGCACAAGCAATCTCGTCACAAGGCCAGTGTCAAATCTGCAACTGTGGCTGGCGGTATCGGACGTTTGTACACGCCTTCCAAGTTCGTCCCAGAGGTGATCATTGGGGTTTAAATGTGGTGAATATGCAGGCCAGTCCATCACATTGATACCAGCTTGGTCACTTTTGCGACATTGTGATGATTGGAATGCTGGGACATCAACTGACATAGACGTGGTCGATGAATGCGCAGGGACTACTTCAGTCCGTAGAATGTCATTAAAATAGCGTTGTGCTGTGAGATTGCCCTGAACAACATGATCACTCCTGAAACCTGCTCCCCAAAACGTCACACTTCCACCACGGAATCGATGTCTCTCTCTGACACATGCATTGGTGGAACGTTCACCATGTCGCCGATAAACCCGTTCTCTGCAGTCAGCAAAGCACACACTGTACTTTGACTCGTCCGAGAACACAATTCTACGGAAGAAATTTTGTTTACGTCTATACCGGTGTGCAAATTGGTGTCAGGCATGGCGGTGTCGGGACTGCAAGATGGGACCATGGTAACGCTGCTTGTCTCAGGAGACGTCGGACTCTAATGGGATAGGTCCGTCTCCCGTGTCTGCCTGTGGTGTTCGCTGCTGTTGTTGCTGCCGTCCTGAAGCCATCTCTGAGGTGCGCCAGTCGAATTTGTCGGTCTTGTCTAGCCGTCCCCGGAAGTTGACCAGGACTGGGTCTGACTGCAACACTTCCTGTTTACTGATGTCTGCTGACAAGGTGGTTTATGTTGACTGGTTGACATGGAGACGACCGGCAACAGCTGTCTGTGAAGACCCTGCTGCGAGGAGTCCTAGAGCACGCTCTCGTTCTTTCAATCTCAACCGTGCCATTCTCTCAAATGACTGCTCTCCCACTGACTCCCTTGCACTGAATGCAGGACACCTCATGTAATGCACGTGCATTTCCTTTTTCACAACCACATTGCATTATCAACATAATGAGGAGAACGTGAGTTTCAGTGACTCTGCCTGTTTCCGAAACATGCAGTGGATTTGAACTCGGACAACAAGTAAAAAACTCGTCTTCCTTTAAGCATTTCAAAAGTTGGCTACCTCATTTTTATTTGGTATATGTTTTTAAATTACTATCCTGAAAATCGTCCATGTGTTTTCAAAGTTTTCAACGTTGGACTTTATGTGTCGTTCTTTTTATGGTTCGGATTATGAAGTGCATTTATTAAGTTGAGAAATGTTTCATTATGCAGGATGTTAGATGGTGGTAAGGCAAGTCAGCGAATATTCACCAACGCAGAGTTACGTTAGGTTGATGTAATTGCAGTTGTAGAGTTTTTGGTATTCAAAAACACGCACGCACGCACGCACGCACGCACGCACGCACAGGGGGTCGGGGTAGGGTAAGGTACTGATATGAAATTCTGGTTAAAACACGTGCTCCGCAAAATTTTGCTTGTGTTCAGGAGGGACTAGGTTGGATTAGATACAAAGGTCGCTTGCGGTTTGCTTTTTCGTGATTGTTTACAAGCTGACGTGTCTTGGATGGATAGGTGTTGAGTGCGATGTAAATCAATACGAAACTCGAAAAAGCAAAAGCTTGTCATCATAGGTGTTTGTACAACAAATACAGCTCGTCCACCGCGCCCCCATAAATTAGGCATAGATTGCCACTGATAGTCTAAGACACGTCTGTGCACGCAGATTTTGACTCCTGCAACGACCTCTGAGATATGCAACAAGGCAACAGTAAAGTGTAACGGCGTAAAACATATAACAAAGAACTAAGCCAGACGCGGTACCGTAGAGCAAATGGAACGCGAGGCAGGACAATGCAACAGTCGGTCCAACATGAGAGTTATGTGCAACAACTGTAGTTGAACACATGATGGTGATGGAAACAGTAGAGTCTTACAGTAAATAAAACACGTGATAATAGGCCCTTATGGTAAATGTAACACTTAATTGTAGATTCTATAAGTGAAAGAAACACTAAGACTGTAGACTGTAACAGTGACAGAGAAACAGGAAATTGTTTGCTTGTCACTGGGCTTAAGTTGACCATTTCAGATTGATGCATATTAACATATATCGATCATCACCTTCAGGAGATATTAAGCCCTACGTAGGAGATATTAAGTACTATGTAGGAGAAACTAAGTCCCACGTAGGAGACAATAAGACTAAAATTGTTCACCGTGACCCTACAAACCTACCATAGGAGGAATATAATTTTACATTGTTTTAATCCTTTTCTGGATACTGCTCATAACAACGTCGATTGTTTTTAAACTTCTAATTATAAACTGTTATCTATTTGCTGAGCTTTAATCAAAATACATCCAATAACTCTATTTCTATACCAGACAAATAAAGAAACTGTGCATGGTCAAAATATAACCCCAAGTACGATAACAATGCCAATGGTCCATATAAACTTTATTGGAAGGATCATGAAACCATAACAAGTCGGGTGAATTTCAACTGAAAAGTCAATCACAATGACGTCACGAGTCCACAAGCTTGACTGGGGTGAAACGGCCATGTCACAAGACCAATAACGGTTATGTCCACCATCGGCATTGAGAACAACAGTGCCACGACGACGCACAGAGCCTATCAAACGTGCAAGGAGGGTTTGTCGAGATTCTCTCGCTTTCTGTTGCAAGGTCAAGGACGTCGATCCATCTTGTCCCAAACATGCTCTATCGGGGAGAGATCCGGTGAATTGGCAGGCCAAGGCAGTAAGTAAAGTTTGTGGTGTTGCAAGAAGTCCAATAGCAACCCTTATCGTATGAGGGCGGGCATTGTTCTGTTGGAATGTTAACCCAGGGTCATGACGTTCAAGAAAAGGAATTGCCACAGGTCGAAGAATCTGATCCTTGTAGCCCACACCAGCTAGGTTGCCCTGAACAATCAGCAAAGGAGTTTCTTGGCGTGCTGTTATTTCACCCCAAATCATCACGGAATCACCGCCAAAGCGATTCCTCACCAAGGCACAGGTCTGTGCATAACGTTCTCCCACGCCTCTACAGGCACGTTGGTGTCCATCACCATGGGAAATGTTAAACTTGGACACATCTGTATAAACAATATTTCTCCACCTAAACAAGGGTCTGCGGACATGATTTCGGCACCACATTCGGCGAACTTGTCGATGACGTCGTGTCAGGAGAAGTCTTAGGGTCAGACGTCGTGGTCTGATCCCGTGATGACGTAAACGTTATCGAACTGTGTTGGGTTGAATGCGGCGCGAAGTCCTAGGATAGTCTGGGCAGTCATCACTGCAGTCTGAAACCTGCAGCGAAGATGGGTGACCTGTGGCGAAGATGGGTCACCCTTATCTGTCCTGTCTTGTCGTTGTTACACAAGGGCGTCCCGAACGTGGCCGATCGATGACGTCAACTGTGATCTGGTAGCGTCTCACCAGTGCAGAAATGGTGTTCCGGTGGCAGTGGAAATGTACAGCCACTTGTCGTTGACGTCCATCACTATGGGAAATGTTAAACCTGGACTTCCAGTGTTGCACAGACCATCCCAATGGTCTCATAACGTTTTGCAGACGTTAGTCTTGGCATGCTGTGCGTTTCAAAAGCCGTTTAATTTTGTAAACGATCGCAAGGGCAGGGATTGAGCTTTCCAAAGTGACAGTCTTCATTTGCTCTGTTTTTCTGTGCACGTTCCAAGGACGAAACCACTGACGTCATGGACGTGGCACGAGCATGCATGTTGGATACGTGTCGCTAATCTCTAAGTATAAATAAATATGTGTCTACAAAGGTTTGATAAATTTAGATTTTACAATTTTGTATGCACAATTTCTTTTCATGTTTCTTTAGCAAATGACATGATTAAATTTGAATTGCCATTAAAAATTCCTTTAATATTTTGATATTGGGATACTTACCCGTTGTGATGGAAAACTCAAAACAGTCAAGCAATACAAATATTAGGAATATTCACCTTTTAACTGGTACTCACTTACATACCGAGGATGACCTATATGGCATCGTCTTAACATGACCTCTTCAAACCTGCACTGACAACCTAAGTGCATTTTCTTCTGTCGCGGATGTTGGTTCTTATCACGAGATTGAAATGAGAAATGGTGTCACAGTTTTGGTGAGTGCTGCCTTAGAAGCAGAATCGGCCATTGTGTTACATAAAGTCCAAAATGGCTGGGTTACAGATTACGATGTCGCACTGGCCAGTAGCAGGATCATTATATTATTCAAGTATTTAAATTATAAGTCGATGTTTAGAAGACAAAATTCTGATAACCTGAAAGCAGAAAGGGTAGTTCGAAAACATTATATACTCTTAAAATGTCATTGAATCTTTAATTGGCAATTGAAAGAATTGGAAGATATATCGGAGCCAATATTGTAATAATAATGAAAACACTCTGGCATCGCATGTGTTTTGGTCAGTGGTAGTGATAAAGTGAAATGCTTACAATGCTTATACTTCTCATCCAAATTGAAACTTTGTTTTCCCCAGGAGAGTATATATTGTTTATATATGCAATTCTTATACGGACATAAAATATACACCATTTAGTATCGGTGGTTCCAATGACAAATTTCTACAATACTCAAGATGATATCAGTTGTTGAATGTTACGAATGTGTTATTGAGAAGTGGTTAATCTGTTCCAGGATGGCGAGCATGATCCTCTTGCGAAGAGTTTTGAGAAGGATATCATTTGGATGGATTGTGACAATGCTGTGTCTTGTGTTTGTTCTGATCCGTTTTCTGCACAGAGAATACGTTCCTGTTGCCAAAAACGATACGGGGCCTTTCCCCATATTGCAATATCTCAACATTACATTCAATAAAGATGTTTGGGATAATTTACATTTGTACAAATTCTCAATGAACACCGACATTTGTAATGGTGGAACCCGCGTAGTGGTGATTGTGCATAGTGCCTTGTATAATGCACAGAAACGACAAAAAATTAGGAAAGACACAAGTGGCAGAGGCTCTATACACGAATCATTGTTGGCTGTTGTGTTTTTAGTGGGAGAAACTAACAACGCATCGTTACAGGCAGATGTTGAAAGGGAATCGCAGAAGTACCATGACATTGTACAAGGGAATTTCATAGATTCATATCAGAACCTGACGCACAAGCACATTATGGGTTATCACTGGGTTATCAACCATTGTAATAATGTGCTCTATGTTATCAAGATTGACGATGATGTTGTTCTTCACGTTAAGAACGTGTTGATTCACCTGTTGTTGAACCCTTTCACTCAGGAACATATTATGTGCGTAGTGCTGAATGGGGGGCAGAAGGAAACAACCGGAAAGTGGATCATTTCTGAAGAGGAATATCCCTTTGTCAGATACCCCCAATATTGTGCTGGATTTGCATACATAACAACGCTGTCCGTTATCAAGAGACTCTACGCGGCTTCAACATACATTAAATCAATATGGATTGACGACGTGTATGCTACGGGCCTTGTTGCACTTGCATCCAACACCACACTGATAGGGTTTCCCAGTGGACAATACTATAACGGGTTGGAGTACCCGCCCGCGCGATATCAAACAGAAGGGATGTTTGTATTGTACCGTGATTAATTGCGCCTTTTGGAGTATAAGAAGGAGGCATGGAGTGGGATAATGGGAAGTTTCAACAGAAGGTGTTGTCCATCTACAGGTGATCCTGCTAGTATAATGGGAATTATAAACAGAAGGGGTTCTCCATCTACAGGTGATTCTGCTAATATAATGGGAATGATAAACTGAAGGGGTTCTCAATCTACAAGTGATTCGGCTATTATAATGGAAATTATAAACATAAGGGATTCTCCATCTACAGGTGATTCTGCTAGCAGAAGGGAATTGTAAACAGAAGGGTTGTGTATCTACAGGTGATTTTGATAGTAGAAGGGAATTATTCTAACAAAAGAAGTTCTACATCTGCAGGTGATTCTAATAATATATAATGAGAATTAGAAACAGAAGCGGTTCTCCATCTACACGTGATTCTACTAGTACAGTGGGAATAATCAACAGAAGGGTTTGTGTATCTTTAGGCGGTTCTGCTTGTGTAATGGGAATTGTTAACAGAAGGTGTTCTCCATCTACACGTGATTCTGCTAGTATAATGGGAATTATCAACAGAAGGGTTTGTCCATCTACAGATACTGCTAGTATGGTGGGAATCATTAAGGTCAAACGTTATCTGCTGGATCATTTGGGGGTAAGTCGTACTGAATATTATACTAGTCAATAATCATTTTGTCACTGAATATATTTATTCCATTTTTCTATGATCCATATAAATGAGCGGTGCACGATGCAGTGTGACATACCCCACACAAAAGGACTATGACAAACAGAAAAATGATGTATATTTGTTGATAAAGTCCAAATAAAACTGTGGTGTTCGCTACTCTAAGAAGCAAATATACGAAGTTTGATATAAAGCCAGTTGACACCAACGGCCGGGTATGACTACCGCGCAGGGCCCCTTCTGTCAAGTTACATTCGTAATAACAACGCTAATAAGACGACCATCAGCGTTCAGACCGATTGACACAAAAGTGTCTACTGATATCAAGAGTTGATAAAGGTATATATTTCCGATCATTGCCGAGGATATTTCTACTTTTAGACATATGTTTGATAGCGGAAGATACGAAGATGAGATTATGTTTATCATCAAAGATCACTCTTAATTGGTTTCAGTGCCACTAAACGTTTGGTGCAGCATTGTCATAGCATTGTGAGTCATGAAATTGATGTGTTCACAAAATCTACTGTCAAAAGGATATTTCCTGAGAGATTTCGTTTGATCTCACAAAAACAATATCTAAAGTTACAAATGCCGAATGATGAGAATAAGTCCTTGTGTGCGTCATCGACCCAACAACCAGTCTTAGTACACAGTCACTGATTCTTGAGCCTTCTAGCGAAGTATCTAAGTTTCGCGATCGCGCTCGAGTTTTCCAACAGTAAAAACAGATACTCATACGCAGAATAGCGCGTAAAGGGGAGGCAACTCTAAAGCGCTACCTTAAAAGGCGTGCCGCTAAAATACTATGAGCGTAATACGAAATGTGACCAATAATAACTATTACTTAATGGGGTGGCGGTTTGTTTTGGGTACGGATCGTTTTGCTTTGGATGGGATCGAATTGGTAGAGATGATATTGCATTGGGCGGGGTAGGGTTGGTGGCAATAACGTTGCATTAGGTGGGGTCGTGTAGCGGTGGGTTTGGGGTACAGTCGGGTTGGGGTGTTTCGGGTGGGGTTGCTTTGAGTGGGGTCGGATTGGTAGGGGTGGCGTTATTTTTGGTGGGGTCGACTTGGTAGGGATAGGGTTATTTTGGATGGGGTTGGTTTGAGTTGCATCGAGTTGGTAGGGATGAAGTCGCTTTCGGCAGAGTCGGGTTAATAGGGTAGGGTTGATTTGGGTGGGTTCCGTCTTGTATTGATGCGGTCGTTTAGGGTGAGATCGGGTAGGCAAACCGAAACATGAGTCTCAGACAATGACCTCCTTTTCGGCCAATTCGAATTTTCTCGTGTGAAAGTGACAATAGACAACAATAGACAAACAACTATAGTTTTGACTGAATTCCGATTCCTTGTTTCATACGAAAATTGTATTTGCAAATGAATTTTAATTTTAAACATTAACAACATCGTATTTTCATGTTTTATGGCAGTATGTATATTTTTGTGAATCCAATTAAATGCATCAGGTAATCTGATCTGGTTACTGTGGTAAGCTGCGCAGGTGGAACCCAGTCAAAAGGTTCGAGACTCTTGTGTGATCAATGTTTTGACTTAAGGATGGGGTTACTTTGGGTGACGTCGTGTTGGTATTGTGGGATTGCTTTGGGTTGTGTCCAGTTGGTAGGGATAGGGTTGCTTTGCGTGGGGTTGGGTTTGATATATTGTTGTTTGCAGTGTCGGGTTGGTAGGGGTGGGATAGTTTGGGTTGGGGTCGGTTTGGAAGACTTGAGGTCAGGGTGGTAGGGATGGGTTGTCTTGGGTTTGATCGGGGTCGTAAGGACAAAGTTGTTTTGGATGGCTTTGGGATTGGGTTGTTTTGGTTTGCGTTGGGTTCATATATTTGTTTAGGGTTAGGTCAGTTTGGACAGGGTTTTGGATCGGGTTGGTAGCGTTGCGGTTGTGTGGGATCGGGTCAGGCTTGTAAGTTCGGAGTAGGGTTATTGGAGGTGGGGGTTGTATTGGGTGGAGTACGGTTTGTATGTGTTAAAGAGGTTTGTTGAACTTGGGTCGGTTTGAGCTTGGAAGAATATTCGATGGCACGCCTGAGGGAACACTCTCTGCATATCATTAAATAACTGGGATAACATTTTTTGCACTATGTTTCAGATTGTAATGTATATCCTCCTCAATGACGAAACCATCTTGTAAAAGAAACGTGATCGGAATAGTTGGAGAAGAGAAAAAAGATTTGAATAGAAAAATAGTCACAATGCGAGTTAGGAATCACGAGACAGCAATCGCAGCACTGATATAAATGTAAATTGACTTTCAGATCATTTCCTACTTTCACATACAGTTATTATTGCCGATAATATCAACAGCATTACTATTATTATTATGGCAGTAGTACTATCAGTACTTTCTTTACAAACATCGCTACGTGTGATTATACTAATGTACCGTCCAATTATTCCATTCAACATCAGTACGTGATCATTGATACAACTGTCGCACACCTTTTTATTATGTGTTTCTGTCGTCACTATCATCATTATCATCAGCATCATCACCATCATCACCATCGTGAGTAGCATCAGTACAGACACCACTACCTTGTCAGTCTCCAATGGCATTTTATATTTCATTTTCATCATCACTATATGTTCTTTACCCCTTGTCTCTTCCAAAACTGATTTATAACATGGTAACGTTTCGTTCATGCTTCAGCATGGGCGACCCTACTGAGCACTGGGCATACCAACGTTGAATACTCCTTCATGCAATCTCAACAGGAAAAACCCATTCTATTATGTGTCCACACAGAACATACATTGTACACACGTCAATCTCCTGACGCGACCCGTGAAGGTCCCGGGGTAGAATAGGCCTTCAGCAACCCATGCTTGCCATAAAAGGTGACTATGCTTGTCGTAAGAGGCGACTAACGGGATCGGGTGGTCAGACTAGCTGACTTGGTTGACACATGTCATCGGTTCCCCATTGCGCAGATCGATGCTCATGTTATTGATCACTGGATTGTCTGGTCCAGACTCGATTATTTACAGACCGTCGCCATATAGCTGGAATATTGCTAAGTGCGACGTAAAACTAAACTCACTCACTCACTCACTCACTCACTCACTCACTCCTGACGCAATTTTACAAGCCGACAAAGAACGGAGCACAAAGGAGCCTTCCGTAACAAGGCTTTCCGTTACAACTGCATTTTATTTGGCTCACAAGTTACATTTTTCAATTTATCCTGACATATTTTTCCGAGGTTTGGTGCGTCATAGATACAGCAAATACAGATAAATACAAATAATGCATGTACTTCCAAGGTCTAAAAGAGATTTGGAGAGATTACACATCAAACATCACGTACATAAACCGAGCGTATAAAGGATATACATATATGATACAAAGATCTCACAGAGACTGTGTATGTGTTCAGTTCTACGCCGCATTCCGACACATGCAAACTAGATGACAGCGGTCTGTAAATAATCTAGACAATCCAGTGGACCAGACAATCCAGTGAGCAACAACATAAGCATCGATCTAAGCAATGGGGATACGATGACATGTGTCAGTCAAGTCAACTAGCCTGACCAACCGATCGCCTCTTAAGACAAGCACGGGTTACTGAAGATCGACTCTAACTCACGTTTTCACAGGTTATGCCTAACAGATCAAGTGTACAGAAAATGTAGAGATGATATGGAGAAAATACATGGACATGAACAGAAGATTTATAGAGAAAATACTTATATAAGGCATAGAAGATGCATAGAATATATACTGCTCTAAAAAGAAACGCATGACAATGACAAGTGTTCACAAATGACAAGTGTTCCAAGGTCAACGTCGCAGAGCAGTCAGTATATTGTGTGGCCACAATTAGTATCAATGTTTGCTTGGCATCGGCGTCCCATAGACTGGATCAGATTCCGAATGAAGTGCCTGGAAATGAGTTGGTACCCTACCCTCAAGGCCACAAACAGAGAAGGTAACGCCTGTGGCTGAGGGTCACGCTGTCGCACAAAACCATCCAATTCGTTCCACAAATGTTCACTAGGGTTAAGATCCGGTGATCGCGAAGGCCAGTCAAGAACCTGAACGTTGTTGTGGGCAAGGCAATCCCTACTTATTCTTGCTGTATGCGACCGAGCGGTATCATGCTGATAAATGGCGTTCTGGCGTTTCATGAAATGAAAGTCATGAGGCCTGATGGTTTCATCACGGTAACGCCGAGCTGTCAAATTGCCCTGGATCTTAATGAAATTTTTCCTGCCACTGTATGATATGTTAGCCCAAACCATGACACTTTCACCACAAAATCTGACCAATTCCTGTACACAATTTGCAGGGTAGCGTTCGTGTGGACGTCGATATTCACGTACTCTCCCTCACGTCGGGACGTCGCATCATGTAACGTGACTCTTTACTGAAGATAACAATTCTCCACCTTTGCAGTGGCCATGGGAGAAGTTGGCGACATGCGTTGTTGCCGATGTTGATGTGTAATGTACATGTATGAAGTAATGATACCTCATGCAGAGTTGTATATATGTATGCATGCTTGTATGTATGTATGTATGTATGTATGTATGTATGTATGTATGTATGTATGTATGTATGTATGTATGTATGTATGTATGTATGTATGTATGTATGTCTGTATGGGTGTATGGGTGTATGTATGGGGGTGTATGTGTGTATGGGTGTATGTATGGGTGTGTGTGCGTACGTGCGTGTACGTATTTAGCGTCTTGGTGTAAAGTATTCTTATGAATTTGTCCCTTTTTTCAGTTTCGTCATTCATGGAACTCATAAAAATAATCTATTCAACTTTTCGAATATGTTTGCCAATACATTAGTCTATGAAAACAGTACCTTTAAACAGGATAGAAATTTTGCAAACCCTACTTTAGAAAAGTTTACAGAAGTAAGCGGCTACATTTACACAAGTGAGTTTAAAATGTTTATATATATCAGAGATCAAACGTAGAAATTACATAGCTAACGCGACTTGAAACAGGAAGCACGCAAGCATTTTGTTACACGTATTTAGCTATGGTCTAATGGTACGCGTTATTGCAATGCATGAAGGCCAAGTCATGGTAACAGCACTCGGGTGTTTTCAAACTGCTCACACACTCGTGAAGTGTGCACACCCATTCTTACAGACATAGCCCACACTCCCAGCAACAGCCATACTTGTGTTTTATGACTTCCTGTCTTCTCGGAAATGCATTGAATCTCACATAACTCACAGTCAAGGCTATTTTTCACACAGGGTTCAAAGGAAGGACGTTTGCATAGACCCATTTACAATTATTAGAACACTACCACAGTTCGGGCGTCGGCAGACACTCACTGTACCAACAAAGTAGATTAGGTTGGTATATCTTCGTTAGCAGTGAAATTATGTTGACATCAAGCTTCCAAGAAAACATTCTCCACGAGGACTGATAATGTTTATGCTACTTATAAATAGACTATTCATCCTCACCACGACCACTACGACTACTACAATCACTACCACTGCTGATTCTACTTCCTCCAATGCTACTAATAACAGCACCACCAACATCATCAATACCACTGCTTCCACCACTACTATTGCTAACACCAGCACCAACATCACCAATACCACTTCTTCCAACAATACTAACACATCTACCACCAACATCACCAATATCACTACTTCCAACAATACTACTTCTAACACCACCACGTCCAACATCACCAACACACACCACTTCCACCAATATTACTACTAACAGCAACAAAAACACACATTACTTCCACCAACACTACTACTAACACCACCACTACCAATATCACAAACACAACACTTCCACCAATACTACTACTAACACCAACAACACACACTACTTCCACCAAAACTGCTACTAACACCAACACCAACACACACTACTTCCACCAATACTACTACTAACACCACCACTACCAGCATCACCTACGAACACTACTTCCACCAATACCACTACTTCCAACAATACTACTAACACATCTACCACCAACATCACCAATATCACTACTACCACCAATACTACTACTAACACCACCACGTCCAACATCACCAACACACACCACTTCCACCAATCCTACTACTAACAGCAACAACAACACACATTACTTCCACCAACACTACTACTAACACCACCACTACCAATATCACAAACGCAACACTTCCACCAATACTACTACTAACACCAACAACACACACTACTTCCACCAAAACTGCTACTAACACCAACACCAACACACACTACTTCCACTAATACTACTACTAACACCACCACTACCAACATCACCAACACACACCACTTCCACCAATACTGCTACTAACACCACCACAAACATCACCAACACACACCACTTCCACCAATACTGCTACTAACACCACCACAAACATCACCAACACACACTACTTCCAACAATACTACTACCAACAGCAGCACCAACATCACCAATACCACTACTTATAACAATACTACTACCAACACCACCACAAGCATCACCAACACACACTACTTCCACGAACACCACTACCAACACCACCACAAGCATCACCAACACACACCACTTCCACCAATACTGCTACTAACACCACCACAAACATCACCAACACACACTACTTCCAACAATACTACTACCAACAGCAGCACCAACATCACCAATACCACTACTTATAACAATACTACTACCAACACCACCACAAGCATCACCAACACACACTACTTCCACGAACACCACTACCAACACCACCACAAGCATCACCAACACACACTACTTCCACCAATACTACTACCAACACCACCACAAATATCACCAATACCACCACTTCCACGAATACTACTAACACATCTACCACCAACATCACCAATATCACTACTTCCAACAATACTACTAACACATCTACCACCAACATCACCAACACACACCACTTCCATGAATACTACTAACACATCTACCACCAACATCACAAATACCACTACTTCCAACAATACTACTAACACATCTACCACCAACATCACCAACACACACCACTTCCATGAATACTACTAACACATCTACCACCAACATCACCAACACACACCACTTCCATCAATACTACTAGTAACACCAGTACCAACATCACCAACACACACTACTTCTACAACAGCAGCAGTTTGTTACCCACATTCACACTCTCTATAAATACATGTGTGTCGACAACTCGCACGAAGTAGAGTATGCATGAGTAAATTCTGTGCCAATAGACAAGACTACCAGGAAGACGGTTAAACGTGAATGAAGGCAGGTGGTCGAATGTTGACTATTGTTTAGGTATGTGCCCACTGTTTGAATTAGACGTGGAAAACTAGTATCATTTCCTACTTGTGTGCGAACATTAAAATGACTTATGAGAATTATATTTCCCATTGCATTTTTGTAGTAAACCCAATATCTTCAAGTTTAAGCTCCTCATGACGACAGACACATAGTCATAGTACTTTGTCCATGTTTACTGTACGTTGCTGTACCCGCAACCAGGTGTTTGTACGTGTTCGTGTGGCCACCATCTGGTCACCTACCAACGGATTCGTGGTTCTTTTAAGTGCACAGGGTTGTGTACTGCACACTAGGTGTTGTAACAACACTGACAGAGTCTGCACACAAAGTTGACTCCCAGTTTTTTAGGTGGCCTCGATCCCGGCACCTCCAAGCTCGCTGGATTAGTAGCCTGGCGCCTTAGACAGCTCGCCCACTCGCCCCAAAGTGTCTAATGAAGTGTCTAATATGCAAAAACAGTCGTCAGAGGACAGTAACACAACCAGAGTATTACAACTACAACTAAACAACTAGTATGGAAAGTTAGAATAAACAATACCCTTTGGACAGTGTAGTATATAAACTGAATGTCAGACTGAGACACAATTCATATAGTTGTTCGATGTTGCTGCGTGTGTATACTCCCAAGCACAATTCAAAGGATTCTATTGATACAGTCACACCCACGTCACAGTGACAGAGGCGGCGTTCCTGTTTACAGCGGTCGTGGTGTATAATGACCATGTCACGGTACGACTGCATAATCCCCGCTCATAGCTGAAACTGAAACTGTCTTGAATATCACGTAATACTGATGATTTTTTGTACTGTATAGGCTTTATATGTAAAATAAAGCTGAATTGCGCGATAACGAAGACAAATGAATACGTTGATGAAGAAGACGCCATAGTTTAGTCCAAACGTCATTAGTTGGTTACACAAGACATGGCAGTTAACATTTACATTGACCAGGTGAGAGGAGTTCCAGCTCAACCCCTTTCCTACAAGTAGCATAATCCTGCTCGCGGTCGTTCCTACACAGACAGTCGGAATACCGGACTTCGTGACAATACAGATGTCAGCGTATATACAGTACTTCATAACTACGGACAGGCGAAGACGCAGCAATGGACAGATAGAGAGACGATAGCACTTCCGTGTACAGTTGATGTGATGACAGGCACAACATCACCACGGGGGTAAACCGTTAAGGCATAAATGTCATATACAGTAATTAATGAGAATGGCAGTATGGTACAAGGTGTCTCACAAGACAATGTACTATGCGAGTAGAGGGGGAAAATAGGAAATCATGACAACAATATCAGTTACCTCCCACTTTCAATGGAAAGCACTGAAGCGTGAGCGAGAGTACAATGGAGTGAGGTATTTGGATGACTACTTAAAGATCTGGTAACAATGGGGACAAAGGAAGGTATTGAAATGAGTGGTGTGAATTGGAGTGACGATGGGTGCTCGTCGTCTGCTAGTGGGTTGGATATGAAAACGTTCGTCTGCTTCAGGACTGTCGTCTGCTTGCGAACCGCTTCCGGTTTACATACCCAAGGAAGGTTGTTGAAACAGTCTCGTACGTGTCTCGTTGTGTTGTATGTGCGCGTATGGGTGTATTTTACATTGTATGAGATGTTCGACAAGACAATTTACACTAGACAAATCATGTACAGTTACGGTTTTCGTAAGAAACTGCTGAGTTTCAAAAGGGGCGCGCAAGAACGAGGTAGTCATATCACCCCTGTTATAACGCTGATTGCAGTCGGATTTCAAATCGCCCGCGCTCGGCAGAGCGTACGACTTTTGTTAACCCTTTGTAAAGAAAAGCGCTGAATATTAGTCAACTCTGTCCTGACTCGGAAAGTTGATGCTTCAAAGCAATGTCGTGCTAGAGTTTCCTGTTAACGTGATGGAAAAATATACCGTGTAGCATGTGTACACTTTTATTTCATAGCGTGTTATCTTCAAAATAGACAGTTCGAAACATTTCAGTTTTAAGAGAAAAATGATCTGTACATGTAGCAGTGGGGCAGCTAGGTTCAAATTTCACAACTCCTCCCACTTAGAGGAAAATTCGGCGTTTCTCATCGTTCAAACGCCTCAGTTTTTTAGATGTTTTCAAAATATTAATCAAAGTAGACATACACTAATGGCGGGTATTTATATCCTAAAACATTCTCCTCAACTTCATCTTCATCAACATCGGCGTTATCCTGTGTGGCGCTATCAGATTCAATGTCACTTTCTATTTCCGGCATATTTATCAAAGGCAGGATCCCTTTCATCTTGGGTTTCAGGAGGAGTTTGATTTTACTGTTTCGAACTGATTGCTCCGTGGAAGGATTCATATCTCCCAGGCTGCATTGCATGGCTGTATTGCATGGCTGTATTGAAAGAGAGGTGCCTCTTTAAAGTACTTGGTATGTTCCACCGCAAAGATGAGTGGTCGGGTTCAGAGTGAACTTTCACTCGCCCGTTTTCCTTGTTTATGAGACTGACCTGCAGCCGATGCTTAACCTTGGTGGTAGGTTTTAGATCAATGACGAGTTGTCCATAGGGTGTTTCAGCAGACTTTTCATACATGGCCATAAAGTGGTCCATATGTTCGGGAACAATTCTACAGGCAAAGAGTTTGACTTGCTGTTTATCTATGGGGGATTAAAACAGGCTGACATAATGTGCGTTCACAGCAATGTCTCTCGATCCTTTACCTCTCGAAAAAGCATGTTTTGTACTAAGAATAAGATCAATACACTCTTATGACGGGAGGTTTCACTAAACAGTCGCGAAATACGCTTGTCGTGCTTTGCTTCGGCCAGGAAATTATCCAACACTAATACGCTCCGTTGACCAGCATCAAAGTAGTCTTCCTCCAAGATATTGTAAGGAATTCCTTTTACAAATGTTACCTGGGGCCGCTCCTCTCTGATGTCCTGATATAAAGGCTGGCATTGAGTATAACACCAAACAATGGGCACCGTGGCGAGCCACCTCCTCGTGGTGGGTGCTGGTTAACGCCAAGAGCTCGCCACCCCCGTTGTGGACACGGCGGTATATTTGGTCCACCAACCCGTTTGCCGTGGGTTGCAGCCCTGTGTCGGTGGAGGAGGGGATCCTGGTGATTGAGGGCATGGGAGCAGGACCAGTGTTCCTATTGCTCGACACGTCACTTCGGCCCTGACTTCACCTAGACGGGTGGTTGAATGGGCCCGGTTCAACTAATCGGCTGGTCATGTCAAACCCTGTGTATGCATATTTTGATATACAATTTCGGACACTTCAGAACATGTTTCGTGAGATGACTTGGCTTAAAAATATGCATTTGAATTTGAAATTATTTCGTTTTTGTATTTTGCCTATACCCAGAAGGCGGTGGCTCATGGGCCAATCTGGTAGAATTATTTATTTTAATTTTTCTGCTGGAGTATACCATCCGGGTATCCATGGTGCTACAAGTGGGAGACCCACTTGTGATGAGCACTGTCTTTATGACACTCCATGGTGGGTGGGGAGCCCGGGTGATGAACCATTCAATCTCAAACATGGAATACCAAAACCCTAGCAAAAATACAAAAAGTCCACTTGAAAATGATGATCAGGAACGACCCTCTGTATCTGTTGATTATTGACCACGGGTTATAGGTATTGAGACTCTTGATAAGACTCCTATCAAACTCAATCCCTTTGCCATTTCTAAAGGAATCTCTGGGATAGCAGGAGAAGTCAAAAACATCAGGCGCTTGAGAAATGGTACACTGTTGATTTAGTGTAACAGGAAACAAGCGACAAACTTCTTATCAATTGATGTGCTTATTGGAGTCCCGGTTCTGGTTTCAGCTCACAGAACATTGAACACTAGCAAGGGCATTGTCCGAGACCGTGACCGTGACCGTGAAGTCATTCGTCTTTTTCGAAAGAATGTCCAGTTTGGAAAAAGCACGTCGAAATAAACAGGATTAAATTTTCTCTGAGTTTTGCTGAGACAAAAAAGATTGTACAGTCCTCCGAACAGACAGAAACATTTGCCTCTATCACCAAAACACCCGAAACGGCTTCAAAAGGCGCTACTACACCCGTGATCACTTCATCACACTCTGTCAGACAGACTTGACATGGGTGAATACGGAGTATCCAGAACCTCTCTCTAATCAGATATCACAACGTACTATCCAGCAGATCGAGTTGACTACTGCCCGTCAGTCTCGAGCTCAGTCTGAAGGAAATAAAAAAACAAAATGTCAAATTCAAATCCAAAGCAAAAACAGAGGCTACTACACCAAATCGAGCTCGAAAAGGGGTCAGATAAGATAAAATTATATAGATATAGTTCAATGGAAGAAATGGAAGTGTGTTATAACACCCATTCCAGGGTACATAGCTTGTCGCCCTCAAAGAAAGTGCGGGGTAGATCCCCAATCAACCCACCCGAAAGAGAATGTTCTCCAGAAATATAGTACAGTGGAACTGTAGAGTATTAAAGACAAACTTTAATGAATTACATCTTTTAGCCCAGACCTGGCACCATCAGTCTTCTGTCTGCAGAAAACGTATTTGAAACAGACAGATAATTTTGATCTACGTCATTTACGTCAGGCATATTATTAACATGGTGGAAATGCACAATATTTTATAAAGATTCTATGACAGAATATTTTATTGAAATTTATTAACATGGTGGAAATGCACAATATTTTATAAAGATTCTATGACAGAATATTTTATTGAAATTTATTAACATGGTGGAAATGCACAATATTTTATAAAGATTCTATGACAGAATATTTTATTGAAATTTATTAACATGGTGGAAATGCACAATATTTTATAAAGATTCTATGACAGAATATTTTATTGAAATTTATTAACATGGTGGAAATGCACAATATTTTATAAAGATTCTATGACAGAATATTTTATTGAAATTTATTAACATGGTGGAAATGCACAATATTTTATAAAGATTCTATGACAGAATATTTTATTGAAATATCGAAATGCTACACGTTCCACATCTTCAGTCTGCCAAGGGTCACACTGATAACGAAGGTCCAAGACCAATATCTTGTAAGTGTCAACAGATAGAGATAGACAAAACTTAATTTTGAATCAGATAACGGTGAAGATTATGTGTTTTCATTAAGCTCATGAGGAAGCTCATGACTGAAACACTTACTTGAGCCATGTAGTCCCAATCCCAAAAACCTAGCATGGATCATACAGATCCATCGAATTATAGACCGATATGTCTAACTAGCTGTGTCTGTAAAACCATGGAACGTATGGTGAATAATAGACTAACTTGGTATCTTGAAACCAAAAACCTGATCACAAATATTCAATGCGGTTTCAGGAAAAATCGAAGTACCACTGATCATTTGGTACGTTTAGAATCCTTCGTTAAAAATGCTATGGTCAATAAACAACATGCTATGTCGATTTTCTTTGATCTCGAGAAAGCTTATGACACGACCTGGAAACATGGTATTTTGAAGGATTTAGGTGACTTTGGATTGAGAGGCCGTTTGCCCCTTTTTATAAGAGAGTTTTTAAAAGACAGGCAATTTCAAGTCTGAGTAGGTTCAGGATCAGGGTGTTCCAGAAGGCAGTATTTTGTCTATCACATTATTTAGTATTAAGAGTTTATTTAAGGTCTTAAACGATTCCATTGACGGATCACTTTTTGAGGATGATTTTAATATTTCTTGTTGTGGTAAAAATATGCATACTATTGAACGGCAACTACAGCTGTGTTTAAATAAGATAAATAAATGGTGTCTTGGTGTCTTCTAAATCCAACACAAATTGTATAAACCTTTGTAGAAAATATAAGCCGCATAAGGACCCTGAACTACCTTTAAATGGCTCTCTCATCCAAGTTGTAAAGAATTTTCGATTCTTATTTAACCTTCTTACCGCACATTAAATCCCTTAAAGCTAAATGCCTGAAGGCACTAGATTTAGTGAAAGTTGTTTCCAACTCAAAGTGGGGAGGGGATCAAACTACCCTCTTACACACATATCGATCACTGGTCCGTTCAAAACTCGATTATGGCTCCGTCGTATATGGTGGAGCCTGCAAAATCAACCTTAAACTTCAAGGCTTAAGACTTTGCCTTGGGTCTTTCAGAACTTCACCAATTGAAGGTCTCTGCGTTGAAGCTGATGAACCATCTCTCACACAACGCCGTATAAAATTGTCTTTACAATGCATTATAAAGTAAGTCTGTTATATTCAAATGAATCTAACCCTGCCTATAACTGTGTGTTAAATCTGCTTTATTTGTATAACCTCCTTGGCAATTGGTTAGGCCACAGGTTGACCTAACATTAACATCATTTAAAAACATTAGAAACAAATGACTTACGATATAAACAAGAATATCATCAATTAAAAAACAAAAATAACAATTACAAATCCTTATTCACAGACGGGTCCAAGAACGCTGGCGCAGTAGCGTGTGCCACGGTCATTGGATCCAGAACAATTTCTTCTAGACTACCGGATAGCAGCTCTATTTTCACAGCGGAAGCTAACGCCGCATTAACGGCTGTTAAATATATTCAAAGACACCCTAAATATAAACAATAGATAATCTATTCAGACTCCCTTTCTTGTCTTCAGGCTATTAAGAATTTATCATGTAAACATCCACTTTTAATAGAAATTATTGAATTATATTATGATCTTCCTACTGGCCAGTACGACATCGTCTTGTGTTGACTACCCAGCCACGCAGGCATTTCTGGTAACATGATAGCCGATCTTGATGCCAAGGCAGCAAATCTGTGACACCACTTCTTATTCCATACTTTGATTACAAAGCTATCATTAGAACTTACATCCGTGATCTGATGCAGAAGAAGTGGGACACCCAAGTAGGTATCAATAAACTACATGAAATAAAACCCTACATTGGTTATACCCACTTGGGTTGTCAGTCCAGATTTGAAGAGGTAATCATGCGACGATGTCGTATTGGCCATACAAGATATACCCATAAGTACCTGTTAAAAGGTGAGGATCCTCCGTTTCGCATCCCTTGTGATGAGACATTCAAGGTCAAACATATCCTGCTTGACTGTGTTGAATTCTCCATCACAAGGGATAAATATTTCAATGTCAAAACTATCAAGGATCCTTTTACAACTGTTAGTTCTCATTGAATCAGTGTAAAACTATTGTCCTCCTGTGAGGGTACGTAAATCCGACTGCATTCAGCGTTATAGCAGGGGCGATATGACTACCTCGTTCTTGTGCGCCGATTTTGAAATACACTGCCGAGTGTCTATTCATGACAGTACGCTATACGTTCTTCAGAATCTACAGTGTGTGTGTGTGTGTGTGTGTGTGTGCATATAAAGTTTATTTTAAATAAAGAAATAAATTAATAAATATTTACGTGTTTGTTTTAGTGACATTTATCTATCAGATAGGAGATACGTTTACACATATATATATATATATATATATATATATGTGTGTGTGTGTGTGTGTGTGTGTGTGTGTGATTGTGTGTGTAAGCTTCAAGAAATCAGTTAGCGAACATCTAATACGATGTAAAACGCACGCACGCACGCACGCACGCACGCACGCGCCCACCCATACGCATACATACAACACAACGAGACATGTACGGGACTGTTTTAACCAACTTCCTTGAGTATGTAAACCGGAAGCGATTCGCTAGCAGACGACAGTCCTGAAGCAGATGTACGTTTTCATATTCAACCCACTAGCAGACGACGAACACCCATCGTCGCTCCCGTTCACACCGCTCAATAGAATACCTTCCTTTGTCCCCATTGCTACCAGATCTTTAAGGAGTATTCCTTTTTCCACTGCACATCCAAATACCTCACTCCACTGTACTCGCGCTCACGCTTCATTGCTATCCATTGAAATTGGGAGGTAACGGATATTGCCATGATTTCCTATTTTTTCCTCTACTAATGCGATAGTGATACGGATTAGGAAAGCAGATTAAATAATTACAACTAAGTCTCATATGGCTTTTCCAATCTTTCATGTCAAAAGTGGATATTGGACATAGGCATGATTGACTGAGCAAGATCTCTTGAAGTGTATACCTCAATACAAATACATCTCTATTAAATACGTCTATGTTAATTTCAGCTCAAATCACAGTTAACCTCTGGAAAAATATGTTATATGTAAAACATGTCGACGAAAAGCGTGACTAAATTACACCTATTGCCGATGATATGTCGGACGGTTTCATACAAATGTGGTACGTAAGTCCCAAACGTTTGAAAGTCAAATTCAAGCTTACCAGCCCTTATTTCTTTTATGATTCGGCTATGCTATTTCTATAGTCGCCAGTGGCTGAAGGGATGGTGTAAAGCCAACTAAGGCCGATGCAGGTAACAAAGGCACTGGCCCTTAGTATGGTGATCTATCGTCAGCTGTTGGCGATCTATTACCTGTTGTTTTATATTGTCTTGTCTTGTATGATTAAATTATTTTAAATTTCATTACTAGTCTTAAAATATACATCTGTGACAGTCTGGTTCGTTTGCTGCCCTTCGTTGACAGGTGTTTATATAATTGTTTTTTCCACAACCACCTCAGTGGCGACTGACATCAAGGTGAGAGAGACCATGAGGACACTAAAAGAAAAAGTCAAGGCCACGATCAGACCTCTGCCACGGTTGTTCCAGGAAGACGTAAACAGTATAAGAGGTGTGTGATAAAATCCGTATGCATGATTTATGCTTGTCAGTTCAAAATTGTGTTTCGGACCAATGACCTTGGTACTGGAATAAAATGTCTGTCTGTTACTAAATAACAGTTTTGCCATTCCCCCTAGTTCCAATTATCTGCCGCACCCCAGTCACTTTCGGTCCTGATCCGAATTAGAAAATTAAATCTGGCCATTGTGTCCAGTAAAATTGGAATGTTTGACTGCTTAGCGAAATTCGCACGAAGTCACCCAGTAGGGATTAGCGTTTATCCATGCTGGTGACTTTATGAGAATGAACCGGCCTGATGTGGGCCGAAAATCTGAAGCTATTCAAGGCCCGCGTGCACTAAACAACCTCAGTTCTAAGACCAATGTTTGCGTACGGGAGGTACGATCATCAAAGCTCTAAGATCATTCTTAGCTTGTGTGCCAAGGTGATAAGTATTTACCACTTTGATTTTTGTCTCTTGTGTCTTTGGGTGTCACCATATACAATGGGCTCATGACGACATGAATCACGTTATTCTCTTCTGTTGAATATAAAAGCCACCATACACTGCATCACCTAGGGTACGCCAGAAGCTTAGAGCTCTTTGGTCTATTATTAACAGAAGGCAGTATAGAAATGTACTGAAGGTGCATACCTGGGTAAGCCAATACTCATGGAGGGACATATTCAAACACTGATACCGCCAGAGACGTATACACAACAAACTAGGCCATCACTGATGTGAACGGTGGCCTCTTGGTGAATGAGGAAGAGCAGATTCGGAAAGATTTCCCTTGTAAGCATGTTGGGTAGACCTGAACCTGTACCACTCACATAAGTGTTTAAACGCATGAGATGGTAGCATGGTGGGACATCAATCAAGCCTAAAGCAAAAGTCTTGCAAACGCTAAGTGTGCACCAGTATTGAAAGTTGATGCAGGTGCGTGTGGCCTCTTCATGACACTCTTGAGAACAGTGCGACACGTTTTTGTACGTTAGATTTTCTTGTGCATGGACGTTTGATTGCCCATCGTTAGTGAAACAAAGCCTTGAACAAGAAATCATTTTCGAATTGGTCATCAGTTCAGATAACTAATCTAACGACATGTCAAGAAAAAAATGAAGTAGTACACAAATATTGTGTTGAAACAAAGACTAAGACACCTTGTTAAGTGAGTGATGGGGTTTAACGGCGCATCAAAATCTATTCATTTACCATTTCGGGGGAAAAAGAAACACATAGGTGTAATTTCGCGCATTTAATCTGCTAATAACACATGCAATTCTTGGTCACCTGCAGCTGGAAGAGCAAGTGTCAGGTAACACATATAGCATATGGAAGCGTCAATAGAGGAAGGCGTCTCTTCCCAGTTAAGTGATGTCTTAAAAGGGGATAATATGTTTTGGGGGTTTTTTCTGTCAAGCTCCTCGAAAACGATAACGAATGGTTTACACTGACACTTTCCTCAAAACACTCATTGCACTTGCAGTTGTGATCCACTTCGAAGTTGATCTTGTTTAGTTTTGATAAGTAACTGTTGCAACTTCAATGAACATTGAGTCGGCATGCAACGGCAGACTGAGACTCTCAAGGCTTTGAAAAAGTCCAATGATAACGGTGCGGTTTACAGCAGTGAGTCGTGTCATAACGAAATTATCCCATGTAAATGACGTTACAGCGTCCATAAACTGGCATATATGGCAAACACCAGTTTCTCCATGGTATTCTTATTCAAGTCGATGCTTTCGAAAGGACACTTGCATTTTGCACCCATTACACGTAACCAAACGAAGCTGATGAACTGATTGATGATTCGGAGAATATTTCATAGCTGCGGCAAAATACAGTACATATGTACTATTCCTTTCCAAAATCGTCATATTTGTGGGATGAATCAAGCTTCAGTCACAACACGTGACAATTTAAACTTTCCCCCTTGTTTTGCAAGACAAATATCCGCCAAAATGTCACCAAAAAGCACGCAAAGTAAAATACAGGTACACGTAAGCAGAAAAGCATGCAATATCAATAACTCTAAGATAAACTTTATGCTTAATATTGTCATTCGTTTTCGCCAGGAAAAGAGGAAGTCGCGACTGAGTGCTGCCAATCGAAACACCGCCATAGGACACTTTGAAGCTGCAGGACACATGCAGTTGCCAGACATTATTAATCTACATCAGAACACGACATCTCGCTTTTGGGGTTGTTTCCTGCAGACTATATCCACCCCAAATCCCACCAGAAGCAGCCGTCTAAGAGTTCCCACCCACGCCCAGGGCCATTACATCTGGGTTGCCCACTTATGACATCGTCTTACAAGATCCCTTGTTTGCAAATACGTTCTGACCAAACTGTCACGTAATATAATCACTATCATCATTTTCTTGCGGTATTGAGTTTTTGTCCTATGGGATTCACTAAGTCACGACCAAACTTTGCTTTAGATTGCACTTTCCTTCATTATAACTTTCCCCAAGGTGCAACTGTAAATCGTCCACCCACATTCACTTCTGAATCACACCTTGATGACGTTTTCTGATCATAGACGTATGCAATAATCCAAAGGTTGACTTGTCGTCAAGGTCATACATGGCCAACTTGCTATTGCTGGTAATCAGTTTGTTTTGAGTGAAATCAGGGACGTCGCAGGTTGTGTTTTCAACGTCCGACCTATGAATCGTCGAGACAAGCAATCCAAATTTAGGTGATTCTTATAACATATCCATCAGTTGCAGTCCCTGGTCTGCTGATGTACCTTCAGTTATTGGCGATCTAAACCCCGTGTTTAATATTGTATTGTCTGCTTTAATCACTAGAATGCTTTACTTTACTTTTCCTTGCTGCTTTTACACACATATTGATGACACCTTTGTACTTTTAATGTCCATCATGACAGATTTTATCCTTCAAAATGTTTACGTTAGGATATGGCGGTGATATTGCCTATGCGACGTTAAATGTTAACTCACTCATCAGTTTCATGTTATGATTCTAATGAATGTTCTTCTAGTCATGGTAGTATTATCTCACTCAGGTTAAGACTGTTTTTGTGTGGTTAACCATTTAACCATGAACAGGAAAATGATTTCAGTAGATTTAATGATTTCAGCAGATTTACAGATACATTTCATTGTGGCGTTTACGAGTCAGACAAATGTTCCCTTGCAGCGACAGATATGACCAAAGGTTCAAACAAAAGACTTACTCACACTTCAAACAGACTGCATTGGCGCCATCATGCCCACATGGTGCATACCTTTCCCCGAGGTGCAACTGTAAATCGTCCTTTGCTTGGTATATAAATAGCTTGCTTCGTTTGTGTCGTTAGGCGTTGAAGCACAAACAAAACAAAATACACATTTGTAGAGAAATATTTATGCTGAACAATATATTTTGGTCACTATCTAAGCATCACATTAATACAAAAAGTAGTCAGGGAACATATATACTGCTGAACTCCAGTAAGCTCATACGACAGAATGTACGTAATTATAATGGATATTCTGTGAAATTCTTGTAAGTTAGTAGCCAGATGGCTTATCCCATCGGGTACCCATTTCCTACTAGGTGAGCAATTTCAATTTTGGAACAAACCATAAGTTGAGACCACATCGTAGGAATGGATGTCATAGCTAAGTTGCTTAGTCAATTATTACTTGGGTATTTGAACCCAAATACAGAAACGGAAGATGCAGATTCTTTTTCCTTGTCAGCTGTTTCAGGTCACATAATACAGAATTGTGTGAGTCAAGTGTGCTTAACTTTGCTTTGCGGTCGATCTATGTTTAGTTGTCTATCCATCTAGTCCGTATATGATTAAGTAAGCATGGTTTTGTCTCAATAAATAACAGACTGTTGTGCAGAATTACGACTTTTGTAAGAATTGTTTCATCGGCATTCTAGAAGCTGATGACTCAAATATGAAACATACAACTTATTTTTGATTGCGCAGAGTGACGGTTCGAAGCTGGTTCTTACATCGTTATCAAGCTAAGAGAATGTGTTAGCTTGATAACGAGGTAAAAACCTATGCCGAAACGTCGCTCTATGCAATAAATAATAAGTTGTATGTTTCATTTTTGTATGAATGTTGGCTGGTACTGAACCTGTACCTTTGACATCAGTCTTTCACTACAGTATCTGGTTCCAGTGTGAGCCTCCTCTTCTTTGGAACGTTGGTCTGCTGGGACATCAAACCAGCCATAAGAGAAAAAGGGGAAAGGTGCCTTCTGTACAAGTATTGGAAGCTGATGCGCAAGTGAAAGTGGCGTCTTTAACACATTCTTGAAAACAGTCAGATACAGAGTAACATTTTCGTGTGTTAAATGGTTGTATGAATGAACGCTTGATTGCACGTCTTTCGTACAGTGTCATCTGACGTCCATACTCTTTACTGCCTGGAACAAGAAATCAGTTTCTAAATAGTCATCGTTGAAATAACTTATATAAATAACTTATATCTGTAGGCCATTGTGTACGTTGTAATGTTCGAAATATGTTGTAATGTCCGAAACAATATATGATGTCGCATGTTACCTTAAATCTCTTACTGTGATATACCGGTTGGTGACAAATTTATAACAAATAAATTATAAAGTATTAACTGTTTTAGTCACGATGTGGCTGAAATACTGCCAAAGGGACTTAACATTATAACTCACTCACATATTTAATCATAATCTTCGAAAAAGAATTGCATATTTGTAGTTTACGAATCTAATCTCCTAGTCTGTAATAACATATGTAATTCGTGTCCAGTTGCAGCCAGATTCACTGTACAAAAGATCAAAAGCATACATCTGGAAAAAAGTATTGCAACACTAGGATTTGGAAATCTGCTGTGACATATACGAATTGTATGATATGTTTGTGCCAAAAAATGGACTAAAACCCATCATCGTGAGATAAATAGACTATTGACAATAAAATGACAACACAACTGCATGTATTCTGTCATATTTTCAATCCATTCTTGTCATTTTAAAACAATCGCATAAAACACACAAAACCGGTTGCAGAATAACTATGGTCATAGCAGTAAGGTACTATTGGTCAGAAGTTAATGGAACACTAATGTCACTAGAATTACTGTTGAAGTCCTTAAATCAGACAAGAATATCAATATCTGGTGTAACCTCCGTCAGCAGCAACAACTGCAGCACAGCAACACGCCTCCTCATTGACAGAACAAGGCGTTGGATTTGGCTTTGAGGCAATTGGTTCCATTCTTGATGGAGAGCCACATCAAGGTGTGCGAGGTAGTCTTTGTCGTATCCTACGGCCTAAAATATCCCACACATGCTGAGTTGGATTCATGTGAGGGAATCGTGAAGGCCAGGGTAATGTTGTACTGGCTTGCTGACAAAGATAATCGCGAACCAGGGCAGATCTGTGAGGTCTAGCGTTATCATCCATAAAAAACAGGCCTTGTACGGAGAGGATGGTTGTCAAAGTGTGGAACAACGACCTGTTGCAAGATGTTTCTTTGATAATTAACGCCCTTGAGGTTCCCTCTTACAGTCACCAGATGCAGTTTGTAATCGTAGGAGAAACACCCCCATACCATCAAAGATCCACCACCGAATGGGACCTGTTCCATAATGTTCCTCTGTGTGTAAGCGGTGCCTCTCTGTCGCCAAACACGGGTTCTGCCATCCGTCATGAAGAGTAAAAACCTACTCTCATCGGACCAATGGACCTTTCTCCACGATGCCAAGTTCCAGTTCCTGCGGTCCCTACACCAGCCCACGCGATCACCTTTGTGAGCAGCGGTCAGCAGCGGACGTTTAACAGGCCGTCTAGCACGAAGACCTGCTGCTGTCAGTCGATTCCGGACAGTTCTGTCGGAAATTCGTCGATTGGGCAGCCATTCTCGTTTTAAAACATTACTCTGCGCAAAAGGATTTCGCCGCACAGGCCTCAGAAGGGCCCTGTCTTCCCTGTGAGAGGTGCATCGAGGTCTGCCAGGAAGCCTTCTGTCCTTCACATCATTAGTTTCCCGATGCTTTTTCAAAATGTGGTTGATGGATGATGACCAATTTGAACACCAATTTGGCGCAGTGACATACCAGCGTTCCTCATTCAAATTATCTGCCATCTCAATGCTGTCGACAATTGTGGAGGGCCCATTTTCTTCACCAGTGTGCCCAGAAATGTTGTGCTCTTTGAATTCGGTACTGAACTGATCAAGTTTTTAAAGTGTCTTTTTATAGGGTTCTTGATGCATGACTTAAACGTGCATTTTTTCCTGCATGCTTCTTGCATGGGTGTGTTTGGGAGATGCAACAGATGGAGGAGGTGAAAAAGTACGAGTTTTCTTCTACAACTAGGTCACCATCAAAATCAAAGAAATTCCAGCCTTTAGTTATTTTGGTGTTGCAATACCTTTTTTCAGATGTATATAACTTTCTGAATAACTGAATTTCAGTAAGTGAAGGAGCCCGCTCCCAGTTGCCCGCTGTAGGCTCAAATAGTTCCTGAAATTGCCCTTCGCCATATCGGCATGGGCGTCTTTGAATTTTGTTCTCTTGAAATGTCTGCGGCAATTGACATAGTGTCTTGAGCGCTTGCTGCCGTTTACACACGCGTCGGCAGAGTTCATACCACAAGTAACCGATGTGGAGATCGGTTGATTGGGAAGGCAAAGGACGCACTGTGATGTTCTTATCTTGAAAATACTTAATATTGATGTGTGCTATGTAAGGCATTATGTAGGTGGAACAACTTTAACTTGTAGTCATTGATTAGAATGATGTGAATCCCTAAGATTTCGTCTCTGCACCGACTAGCTACTAAATTGCATTTCATTCCCCACATCATGACGCTCTCATAACCATAGCAGTCAACCTTATTGACACAATTCGGGTCAAAGTTGATTCCCACACCATGACGCCCCCATCACCATATCGGTCAAACTAGCTGGTACAATTTGGGGCAAAACGTTCATTTTAACGTCGGTAGACAATTTCTTCTCTGACACGCCACTAAAGCAGAAAGTGTGATTCCTTCCTGAACCATACTCATTGCCAGTTTTATTTGCCCTAACGGACTCGTCGACTGCAGTAAAGCGTAGGGCCAGAATATATTTTTGTTGCTCGAAGTGCAAGGTCTTTTAAAATGATAACTCCAAATAGGGTCCATACAGGTAACAAAGGTGCTGTAAGTCCCTATGATTCCTAGTACGGTTATCAACCTTCGGTAGTACGGTAATCAATTTGTTGGCAATCTATAGCCTGTTTTACATTGTATGGTCTTCTGTAGTTAAAGCATTTTAGATTTCGTTCCTAGTTTTAAATATGTATCTGTTATAGACAAGTTGGTTCTACTGTCCTTTGTTTACAGATATTTTAAATGACTACCTTGCTTTCATCGATATATTCCTGGAATATTCCCGATGCGATGACAAAGTTTTGCTGACTGTCTCGTAAACGATAACCAATAATGTTCACTGACATTTTCGCCAAAGCAGTCAGTGCACTTGGTCTACCACTTCGAGGCCGATAATGCGTAGAAGTGGTTTTCTTGATCACTCTGGTGAAGATTGAGGTGACGTGCAACGACAGATAGAGACTCCTCATATTCCAAACGTCCAATGACAATGTTTACAGGAGTGAACGTTTCTATCATCTAGCTAACAAACAATGCAAGTTACCGTCAAAGAGCAAAACGGCCTTAAACAGGCAGCTTCCATGCACATGACTCATCACAACTGACTTGCATGTTGGAAACCACTTTTTCACCATGCCATTCTTATTTAAGTTCATGATTTCTAAAGCAAACGTGCCGTTTCATTTTTTTAAGATGCCGTTTTTCTCAGTATATTCATTTCACAGACACAAATATTAGATATATCTTGTTTTGAAGAGCATATTTGGTGTTGTGGTTTGATGTAGGGGTCAAGCTCGAGGTATTACTTTACTAACTCGAAACTCATGCATTTTGATATGGATAAACCAAGAAACTTAATCGAGGTAGATAAGGACTTTTAACCCGTGATCACAGGTTTCTGTAGCACCCCAAGTTCGCGATCCTTGAACAATATCCGGTACAGATCGAGGGCACATTGCACTCGCCAGCACGGCAGCATAAAAGGGTAGAGCAAGGGAATTCAAGAACACTCAGTAGTGCCATGATTCCTCTAAAAGGACAGAAGCTATACAACAGCATAACTTTGATACTGAGATGTTATAACGGTTAAATTTTACCTACCTTCGGCAACTGGATGCAAAGAGACACATGCATCTTTGCTTGATGCACACATGCAAAGTGTTTGCACAGTCGTCTTTCCTCTTGCAGTCTTTCTGAAGTATGTTTACAGGTTGATCTGTGTTGATTGAAGAAAGCTTTTAGCTTACAGGCTTACATACATAGTACAGAAAGCGTTGTTTAAATGGGTAGATTATGCAACATTTACACGACTACTGATTATGAATAACCAGACAAGCCAGTGATTGAAAACATAAACGACCAATGGGGATACAATGGCATACAAAGCCACGTGGTTTGAAGAAGGGGACCCTTAGTTTCTTACAGACTAGTTTTAACATCATATACCCTCAACTTAGCTCTGAAATCCACGCCTCAATTAATGACGCAGATATTGTGGGTAGGTCATCTGACAGATGATCCATACCAGAATTACATATATTTACAACAACCATTAATAAATATAACAAGGGATGACAGGGTAATGACATAGACTACCCAGAGCCATGTAAGTCCAAACTAGAAAAGGAACTGCTTTGAATCCGCATGACTTCAGAACCAAAAAACGGTAGTCGAAAACAAAGAAATAAAACAATGACTATACAATAAACAAATATTGATGACAAGAGTAAACACATAGCAGTCGGTAGTGTGGCAATGAAAGGCATTTCTACCCTCGTCAAAGGCTCAAGCTGTGGACACGTGCAACAATGAGTATTGATTGTCAAACTGCACATATACAGAAGCACAACTTTAATGCCAAGTCCATGCACTATCTAGGAAGACAGGTAAGAGGAAATTCATATACTTGAAATTGCATCGTAACGTGTCTAATATAAAAACATACACGGCCCAACTCCCCCTCCCCACAGAACCTAGGTATTTTCCTCAACGTTACCCATATATCACTACTGCATTCATTTAATAAATAATACAAAACTTAAGGACAAAGGATAGAGAAAAGTTAAGAATTTTTAAATTATATCATTACAGAATGGCATGATAAGCACGGAGAATGTCCTACCTGGAGATTGAGTACTTGCCTTGACGACAGGGGTGAGGTCACCATAGTCTGTGTATTGTTATTGAACGCACATTTACATAACAGCATCAGTATTTTCTTTTCCGTTTCAGATGTTCATTGGTTTTAAATTACAACTTTGTCAGTAAAAGCACTGATGGTGAAACCTATAATTGTTTCTGAATGAAGTTATTTTAAGCTGATAAGGACAGTCTGAGGCTCATGTCCTTGGGGCAACAGCTTACCCTAGCGAATACTCACAGATAGTTAAATCATCAGTGTGGATATAATGTAACCATGTGATAAATGTAACATACATTTTATACACTACCTCAATATAAACTGATAGTTGCTACATATACAGCAAACTGAAAAATGTAGACTTCGGCCCAAATCACGCTGATGTATGCCGAATTTATCAATAACGTGTTGACAGCATAAAGTCAATGTCATAACTCTCGGTGTTGATGAATAAAATCTCATTGGACAGTTAAACAGTAAATTAAACTAAATCAATAGGTTATATTTTAAATATGCATTACCATGGACACAGACTGCTCGACCACGATGATTTTCAAGACATCGGGTGTTGGTAGGGCAGATCTGCTGTGAGCAAGCATCTGTGGAAGGCTGCACAAATAAATGAAGACATTAATACTTAAAACATTCTTGATCTTTCGTCAGATGATCCAGGACGAGGAAGAAAACTTACATATACAACGTGTCTTCCCTTTGGAAACGTTATGTAATCCTTCTCCGTCTGTTTTTCAATGGCTCTTCACAACAACTAGCATGCCATAGTCTTAACCCCAGTTCTCTCAGATGAGTTTTTGTTTAACATGCACACAACTTTATACATGTCGATACCTTTTTTGTTGATCTTTTTTTATCAAACAGAGCAACCAGATGTGGTAATGTCATCTTCTGTGGCACCCATGGCTTCCAGACTGCCAGGTGAACAGAATGGCCCCAATGCTGTGCTGTCGTCTTTAGAAATTCAGGAAACTAAAAATTAGGTTGTCTGCTAAAATTAGGTTGTGCTCTTCAGTTTCTGATCATAAAGCAGTCACTTAACGAATTATTCATTATACAGACTCAACATTCCTGCAATAATGATACAAGAGCAGCGGTTATGGACAACGAGGAGAGTTCCATGGACATGCAATTTTTTTAAACATTAATACCAGCATCAGTCCTGTTCCTAAAGACGGTGGCTCATGAACCTGTCTACCAAAAGAGCTTCATATATTGTACCAACACTGTCACGAGACATGGTGTCATCACTAAAACGAACACCCACCTCTTCATGTTTGATCGTTCAAATATTCTATAATCGTTTGAAACAATTTATTACGATATCAGAGTGGAGATGTCCCCATTCCACTGCGATGTTACAATATGTCAGACGTTCGGTCATGGTTCACAAACTTGCCAAACTCCATGTTGTGTCACTATTAAGGAGACCACCGCGAGGATACTCACTATGAAAACCATCTGAAATGTGCATGCCAACATCCAGCTTTATCGACGTCCTGTCATGTCTTCTACGGCAAGGAGAGTCTAAAATCATGAAGCTCAAATGTGAAAAAAAGCTTCATACTTTGCAGCTGAACAATCAGACCACGGCTCCAGTAAATATCACATCTTCTAATGCAGCCACTCGCTCCGCAGTAACATGCTCTATTGCTTGTCAGACATGGTCAATCCAGACAAAGGTGTTTCAGCCTCTCCAGTCCCCAGTTACTGAACCTACCTCCCCTTCAGCCTGAGATACAGTCAGAAAACAGTTCATAAACAGCCCACCTCAGGCAGCTAATCAAAACCTAAAGGAAAATAATACACTGAAAAGAGACATCTGTCGTCCTTTGACCTTCACAAGTTCCTCTCGAGGACTCCTTTGCACCTCTTCATATGGAGGTAACATTGTCCTCGCAGGACAAGCTGAGGAATAGCTCATCCTCAGAATTCCGAGGGGGATCGCAAATTGCGCTACCCTGACTCAACTAGCCGATTTAATGTAGTGGATTTGCAGAGGGCATAAATGATTTAAATGAGAACTAAATACAAATACAGGATTTTCAACCGTCTGGAAGAGACCTATTCAAACACTACAGACTCCTTTAATCTATGACAGTGGTTATCATTCGTTATTCCCTGTAGAAGATAAAATAACGGCAGGTGTATCGATTTTGGTAAAACAAGGCATCATATATAACCCTGTCGCTCATCTCTAAACTGTTGCTGTTTGTCTGAATCTGCACTGTGCAGCTTATATATGTTATCAACTTCTAATATCTGACCGTCGGAAAAATCTCTTTGATCACCTCATAGCCACGTATCATTATGGGCGATCTGAATGGACATAAACTGCTTTAAGGAAGTGTCTAAAATACTAAAAATAAAGTTACAATGTCAGATAGTATCCTCTGTATTTTAAATGATGAATCAGCCACCTGTTTACATCCAGCTAAGGGAATATACTCATCGATTCAAATTTTTACTAGACGACAAATTCATCAATTACTCCTGCAAAGGCAAAATACTCTTCATGAATATGTCTAATCATGATTAGGACAAATGTTTGGGTGTGTATATGACAATGTGGAAAGACAATTTTGAAAGGTTAAAATTTTCGCTCCAGAATGGAGTTACCATAAGACCCCAGTACAGCCCCAGACCGATCAGGTGTTTTGCCAAGGTCTGCTTCGGAAATGAACACTACTACTGTCGGAGGCAAACGTGTTGCCATTGACACACAATCAATATTTTATTCAGACATCCAAAACTAACACAAGGCACCAGAACTTCACCAGATCTATCCCTGGGCCAAGTTTGATGGAGAAATAGTGAACATTTTAAAAGAAATATTAAACAGATTTAAAGTTTGCCAAGGAAACGCAAACAATATTTTATTCAGAAATTCGAAACTAGGCAAACGTGTTGAAGGAGATAAAAATACATGTGAATGAATGGTCCTTTATAACCTCAGGGGAAATTACCACTTTCCCTCCCATTCTAACAGAAACTTCGCCAAGGCTAACTGGACATTATTTGAGACATTGTGTATTGAACACTTGAACCACTATTTTCCACTTGTGTATCTAGAGCTACAGTCACATTGCAGTTTGTATATGCATCCCCTGGGTCTACTTGAGGTCTTAGTAGAGGACACTCGTCCATTCTCTCTCTGGTTGGTTTTCAGGGTCTTATCAGAGTGGATTGTTACGTTGATGCTAAAGGTTTAAACGTTTTCTTTATGAGACGGATGATGTGGTGAATGATATGGTCATGCTAAGGGTATGTTGATTCTAATAGAAGGGTCAGGAGGGCGTCCATCTTGCTGCTCGAAAGTTGAGATTATTGTTCTTTCTACTAGATGTTAGCCGTTGAGGCTGACAAATGCTCTGAGTCGGTCTATTTCATTTGAGAGATGGGCGGGGTCACAGACGGACTTGGCTACAGCTAACGAACATCTGAAGGTAGATCTTCATAAAAGGGACCATGGGGATTTACCGAACATGTGCTTCCTGTATTGATCAAAGCGGGATTTACACCATCCCTTCTAATGTTAACGATTCTGGACGATCTAGCCATAAATGAAAATAAAATGTATACTGCTGTTAAAACAGTATAAATTTACTGTAATTGTTTGGGACTTACATATCCTCTCAATGTAAATTTCTTTAAACCCCTTCGAGGACTAACCACTTATTGTATCGGCCCTTGTGTTTCCAGAAACTCATACATGGTGTATGTTAGTATTTTAAAAGCTGTTAATATGACATTGTCTTAAGTTGTAAAGGTACAACTGTTATCGTGTAATCACAACTACATTAATTTAGATCCAAATACAGTGGTACAAGCAACAGCACCAACATCCTTGGAGTCATCTGTAAGTAAAGAATTATAAGTTTTATATTTATTTCGTAATTTGCAATATTCTTGTCTGTATTGTAATTCATTTCATTTTATGAATGTGGTCAGTGGCAAGCTTACTTCTGGTCACAAGAAAAAGAAAGAAAACTTACATGTCCATGGAGGTTTCTCTTTGGATACGTTATGTAGTCCTTCTCCGTCTCTTGTTCCCTGGTTCTTGACAGCAGCTGGCATGTCACAGTCCTGGCCTCATATGCAACTCTCTCACACCAACTCCTTTCCATACATCTGAGTTTGCACAGTTTGACACCTATTTTATGGTTCCTTGTTTGGGTGTGGGAAACACATACAGCATACAAAGTCATCAGGAGTGGTAACTTCATCTTCTGTGGTCCCTCGTGGCTTGCAGACTGACAGATCTCAGCTGCTGTGTTTGGAAATTCAACATCCTCAATTACATTCTATAATTAGAAACAGTCTTTGCTGGTAGACCTGTGGATTGGCATAGTGTTGTTATTTCTTCTCACTGGAAATGAGGAATCACTCTTGATACAGACTGGTCATCCCTATTATTACGAGGCATTAGTTACGTTTCAATAGTGACAAGAACATAGAAAATGTAAGAAACATATATATACTGAACAACAAAAAAGTCACTCATTTTTGAAACTGGTAATCAGTTTAATGTTTACACATGTAAATAACATAATAATCGTCGGAAAGATTTCAAAATATACATGTCTGATCATGACGAATTTCAGACAATTACACTTCAAAATGATGACACGTGGCTCGACTGTGCGATCCCAAAGTCAATAACGTGTATGGCCTCTTTAAGCCTTGAAAAGAGCATTGCATCGTAAGTACATGAAGTCTGTACACGGGTAATGAAGGCCAAAGGAACTTGTCCCCAGACTCTCTGTGATATGCAAGAAAAAGTTTAGCTGCAGTTGTCGGCCTCATCTCAATGTCGTCCCACATGTGTTCGAGGGGGTGTAAGTCTTGCCGAGGGCAGGCCATTGAAGGGTTGGCATGTCGTGTCGACGGAGAAAGCTTCTAATTAGTCTGGCAGTAGGGCTACAAGCGCGTTGTCCTGCTGGAAGACACGGTTTCCACGACGACCAAACTGTGGCAAAAGGAAGGGTCTGAATGATTGGTCAATCTAGCGGGCAATGTTACACTACTTCCTCTACTAGATCCATTATTCAGGAACACCATACTTCTAATTTGTGATTGAGAGAAATAGCTGCCCACACCATTATGTTCGGACCTCCCCACGAGTCTCTTTCCAGGATACAATCATCTGCTCCCCGCGTCATCGCCACACTCTCACTCTACCATCAGCCATCGGGACGCAGTCGGGAAAGACTGAAGTTCGTCACTCCTACTCCCCAAATTGCAGTGATGTGTAGTTCGCTGGAGACGAGCACAATGATATCGAACAGTGAGGATCGAAACTCCGGTAAGGCCTGCAACATCTGACATCTGCGCCACCGTCCTTGGGCACATCTGTAAATAAGGATTTATAATTGCTATATTTATGTTTCAGTTGATTATATTCTTGTTTATACTAGAATGCATTAGTTTCTGACTTTTTAAATATAGTTAATGTTAGGTCAACTTGTGGCGTAACCAACTGCCAAGGAGGAGAAGACAGAAGAAGGGAAGGAGCTATATATTCCAGCTCAATGCCGGCTGAAAAAAGAAATGGTTTCATTTTTAAACCAAGAGGCGCAACAAGAGAAGATTTGTTTTTGTATAAAGACAGAGAACTGAAAACACAGTTATATGCAGGGTTTGACTCACTGGAATATAATTTTGCTACATACTGTAAAGCTAGTTTTATACGTCGCTGCTCAAGAGATGGTTCATCAGCCTCAACGTACAGGCTGTCAACAAGTGAAGTTCGAAAGGAGCCAAGACAAAGTCTTCAACAAGTCAAGTGCCTTCAGGCATTTAGTTTTTAGGGATTTGATATGTGGTAGAAACGTTAAATGCGAGTCAAACATTATTCCCAAGAACTTGGCCTCCATTATAGCTTTTATGGGAGATCCATTTAGAAACAGTTCAGGATCTTTATGCGGTTTATATTTTCTGCAAAAGTGTATACAATTAGTTTTAGATTTAAAAAATTTAAAGCCGTTTTCAAGACACCATTTATTTACTTTATTTAAACACAGTTGCAGTTGCCGTTCAATAGTATGCATATTTTTACCACGACAAGAAATACTAAAATCATCCACAAATAAAGATCAATTAATTGAATCGTTTAAAATTTTGGATAAACTGTTACTCTTTATACTAAAAAGTGTGACAGACAAAATACTGTCTTGTGGAACACCCTGATCCTGATTATAATGATCAGACAGGGTAGAACCCACGCGAACTTGAAATTGTCTTTTATTTAAAAGGCTGGCTATGAATTCAGGCAAACGACCTCGCAAACCGAAATCATGACGGATTGTAAATCTCTTAAAATGCCATATTTCCAGCTTGTGTCATATGTCTTTTCTAGATACAAAGAGATAGAGACAGCGTGTTGTTTATTAATTAGTGTATTTTTAACAAATGATTCCAAACGAACTGAGTGGTCGACTGTACTTCTGTTTTTGCGGAAACCACATTGTATAAAGTAAAGGTTATTTGTTTCCAAGTACCAAACAAGTCGATTATTTATCGTGCGTTCCATGGTCTTGCAAACACAGCTAGTTAATGAAATCGGTCGATAATTGGATGGATCCGTATGATCACGTCCAGGTTTAGGTATTGGTACTACTATGGCGTCACGCCATGAAGAAGGAAGCTTCCCAGAAGTCCAAATATCATCAAAAATATATGAGCGTCTCTGAACAAGATTCTGGTAAGTGCTTAAGGAGTTGATAATGTATGTGATCAGCTCCTGTAGCAGTGTCATGAGCTTGATCAAGGGCAGTATGGAGTTCATGAATAGAAAATGTTTCATTATAATCTTCCCCATTATCTGAGTTGAAATTGATATTTTTCTTTTCTTCTTGTTGTTGATATTGGTGGAATTTAGGCACACAATTAGAAGAGGAAGAATGTTTAGCGAGAGTTTCCCCCAATTTTATTTGCAATATCTGATTTATGTTGTCAGGAGGATTTTAGTTCAGCCGTGTCCTTAATATAGTTCACAAACGTGTCGTGTACATACTGCATAACAATAATTAGCTATGACAACTGGTTTATGCCAACGTGCTTGTCACCTTCATAGCACGTGAGCAAGCACGTGCATCCCAGTTTATCAGGGTATGTTTGCACCAAAATGGGTGCATGTTGTTCACAATTAATCCCCATGTGTATATTGTTTTCAAAATTTGGAACGTATTGTAACTTTGTGGACATCAAAATTGTTTGATGATTGTGCTTGAGCAAATTATTGTTTGTCGTGTTCTATGAATTATGTCCGTTTACATTTTCACTATGGTATACGCTTTAAGAATTACTGTTGTGGGATATTTCGTTGTGGTAATATATGTTAGGAAACAGTTATTGCGTAAAGTCATATATAAATAATAATGCCGAACGTCTATCTATAGCAATTTAACTTGCACAACAATTATTGTGATGGCACTATATATCTGTGGAAATGTTAAACATTTCCTGGCATAGCTACCTATATTATTGACATTTATTAACAATTTAGGTTGTCTGTGTAATAAGACCTTTTCACTCAGAAGGGCATTGAGACCAAGACAGACACACACCTACGTACAGATATGTCAAGATCGTAAACGTAAGATAGTCATACATTAAAGTTTCATGATAATTGCTGACCCTAACAGATAACTAAATGTTCACGTGCTTCTAAATCAGGACAGAAGAGCATTGGCACACCCGCAACAAGACAAACCAGGAACAAGGACGGACGGACCCTGTCCAGCTAATTCATACATCAGATGCCTAAGTATCAGCCAGACTTTACTTCCGTGTTGTTTGAAGACTGCCAGGGGCATTACAAACGCAATATAGTATCGCTTAGAACTAAAGACCAGAAATTCAGAATTTTGTCGTTGGGTTTTGAAAACCTTGTCTTGGGATTTTAAAGTATATTTTATTTAACATGCACAAAGGAGAAGCTCACTGCAGATATGCCAAATGCAAATCATACAGTTTCTTGTATTATGACGTCGGAGAGTGACGGGCTTTAGTCTGAAACGTAACAACTGGCACAGAGAGCTTCTTCGAAAACACTCTCATACTCTTCTACTGTACTGTGTTAATTTTTGATCTTTGTAACCTTGACCACGACGCTGCTAATGTATACTGACACAACTAAGAAATATTCAGATGATGAAGAATGCGGTAAGTCAACGGGTGTCTTTTTTAATTCAGTACGTGTCCGTCAATTTTAAAGGTTCTTCGAGAGTGACATCAAATATAAGAGCTATTAATATGTGTATTTATGTTTCCTGATACCGTGGTTTGAGTGCATACCGTATGCGACGAGATGTCACAGTAGGACCGAGTATTTATGTTATGCAGATATTTCTCTTTATCTTACTTCAGCTCATACGTAATGGTATTTTGTGACACGTGAAGATCGGGAATGTGATAGGTCTTCAGCAACTCATGAAGTTGTCAAATAGGCGACTATGCTTATCATAAGATCGGGCGGTCTGGCTCGCTGACTTGGTTGACACATGTCATCGGTTCCCAGTTGACTAGATCGATGATCATGCTGTTGATCACTGGATTGTCTGGTCCACAATCGATCATTACAGACCGCCGCCATATACCTGGAATGTTACTGAGTGCGGCATAAAACTAAACTCACTCATTCACTCATGATATTTTGTCCATGCAAACATTCATCCTGAGGTAAATTTGGGCAAGAGTTATCTCCCTTTTCAAACCCAATTTGGGTATGCTGTTTTAGTGAGTGATTGAGATAACATTTTGCATCCCACTGGCAATACTTAAACCAGGCATATAGCGATGAAAACAAGCTAATCTATTTGAAATATCTGTCGACAAGGAACTAACTAGACTATCACGGATGTATATGTTCTAAAACTAGTAATGACATCTAACATACTTTAACTGCAGAGGACGACACAAAATGAAAAAAAAACCACTGGCTATAGATCGCCAGCGGTTGAAGGTGGATCACCATAACAGGAACCACGAGGACTTATATTAACTTCATGGCTGGGCCCTATAGTTTGGCATGAAATGCATGTGGACCCGTTTTGTTCTCTTTTTTGTAAATTACCTTTCATCCAATGATCCAATCGATCTCAAACTTTGCAAGGTTGTCTGCCAAAACATCCACCGATTTTATGTATATGTATGAAAGAATCTGTCTATGCAACTGTCAACAAACAGACAGCAGAATGCAAACTGCTTGCCAAACTATAGTTGGATTTACACCATCCCTTCAGTCACTAAAAAACATTTAGCCAACAAAAGTGTTTAAAATGTGGAGGCGATAATGGAGGTAACTGGAGATAATGTTGATACCTTAATTTATTTTTTTGGAATATAAATCCAGTGTGAATATTCTGTATAATAATTCATTCTTTTAAAACAAAACTTATTACTAAAACCTCTTTTTCATTGATGAAACAATATTTTGTTTTAAATTTCGGTATTTTTAGAAGTTAATTATTGTGTCAGATCCTACACATTGCCTCGAGAATTGATTTTCCTCCTTTTATGTCATATCAATACTGAAATATCGAATACAGAAATTAAACAATTAACATTTAAGAGAACTTTAATTGACATATTACTTTTAACTGATGGTGCCACAGGGAGGCGCCACTTGTCATGCATATGGCGTGGCGGCGTGCTAGTTTTAGTACATAATTAGATTTGGTGCACCAAATTTTAGCAATGTCTTAATATTTTGATATTGTGTAGTCACACTCTTTAAAGCACTTACTATATTTATGTGATGACCCTTGACAACCATATTTGCAAAATAGGCCATTTGTGTTTGATAGGACTTAGCCTTTCAAGCAAAGTTTCACAACTGATGGTAAATGAAATCACATCAAATATTTACTGTGCCAACTTGATGATTGCTACTCTTTCCTTCTATAATCTACTATCTAATATGCTTATGAGATGAAGGCAAGAAATATTTTTTATTCTTATTACGAACTACAGTTGGTCGTCTTCGGTGCTTGACCAAAATACCACATTGCCAGGAATAACGTTGATGATGCATAACAATAGGAGATGCCACAGCCACAAAAATCAAGAACGGACTTCATACTTCAATGAACGTTCAAGAACATTAATACCACCTTCATGTTCAATGACTGTAATACTTCTTTGTTCCGGGTAAGCGAAGTTCTATATTTACAGTATGCAAACTAAAGAGGGGGCGTATCTAGTATTGAGCCCGACTCGGCTGCTTCTGTATATTGTCTTGCAGTTGGAAGAATGTATTTCAGATTAGATCACTAGTTTCTCTAGTATGCGTTATGGCAAGGAGCACAGTAATTTGAAGCCAGTCTCCATCTATCCTTGAATAACTATCCTGTTTATAAGTATTTCTGAAAAAAAACAACAAAGGGCTGGTCCTATGTTTATGCAAGTAGATACCCGTCGGAGTGTACTCGTGCATTATTTCCTGGGGTATCACATACTAGTTAACGGAGTGAACTAAAATGGATGTAAGAAGATTAATCATCATTTACACAATCTATCACTATAAATCAAAACGATCTTTCAAATTTAGTTTACCCATTGACTTGACACTTGCTTGCTGTCAGCGTAGAAGCATTTTGATATTGTTAGCACTCACCCTTCTGATCAACGTAATGGACCCGTCCGTAGCATCTTCCTTGACTAACGTTTCCTGGGAAGGACACAGCGACATATTTGTTGAAACAACCACGTGAGACGTGTGTGTTTTTTTTCGTATTCAGAAAATGGTTATGTCATCCACCCCAGCCAGTATCGTTATGCAGGTCATGTGAGAGATTGTTTAACGTCACTCTAATCAGTATGCATTTATTACCATGAAGTATCCGTGGGAGGACAGATTAACTGACGAAGAAAAGCTCTGTATAACACATTGATAACAAGCCAAGAATCATATTCATATGGAACCCCTATAATCACGACATTCTGGTGCTCCTAAGGGAAGAAACCCTGTACTGGTAGCTGTTGGTAGTTTTGGATATCTGAATAAAATGTTTTCTGTTCTTCATCTGAATTTGGTGGCAGTGCTCCTTTCTGGGGCAGAACTTAAAAACCTTTCAATAGTTTCCTTCCACTTTTCAAATATACACTAGTTGCTTAAAAACATATTCATTCTGTTCGCAGCAGCTGACATATATACAAAGACTCGGTTTAAAAGGAAAGCGAGAAATAGGTTCCATTTGGTGTGAAGGGCAAACCAGCTGTGGAAACAAATAAGAGATGACATCGCTAAAGGGATAAGTTCGTCCTATCCTACCGGTGGCACACGCCATTCACACAATCTGACGGACAAGGTAATTACAGTCCCTTGTATGCAAGTATTACGACTTCAGCCTACAAACCAACCAGACTATCAACTTATCAATGGACTAGAAACCACCGCTATTATTTTAAATGTGTGGCTTGCGTAGGTAGAAATACAGCTCATCAAAAGTAAAGAAAACCGTAAGCACATAATTATAGTTGTTTTAGAACAAGGCTGATGTCTCATAACCTTTGTTTGAGACGACAATCCAAGTTGTGCAAAGTTTGGTTAGCTATCTAACACATATACAAATTGCATTGAAATTTGTGAAGATAATAACTGTGTCACATATTTCATTCACATGTTTCAAGGCAATATATTAAACACAAAATATTAAGTTTATATATAACTAATGGCAGTACGTTGGATGATGATTTTCAAGGTTCCAGCCATGTTTTTTTAATAATGGCAAGAAATTTTCCTTGAATTATAGTACCAACTAATCTGTGGTACCTATTCACGTTTCATTCTGCTGAAAATGCACTTGAGTACAGCCAGTGCCCATGATGCCTACCCATGGTGGAATAGGTCTTCGGGATCATGTGGTCATGCTCACTGACTTGGATGACACACGTCATCGGTTCCCAATTGCGCAGAATGATGATCACTTGATTGTCTGGTGCAGACTCGAGTTTTTACACACCACCACCACTTAGCTGGAACATTGCTGAGTGCGGCGTAAAATTATATTCACTCATTCACCCACCCATGATGCTTAAGATACCAGCAGCGTTTCTTACAAGCTGGACATAGCTCGTAGTGTTTTTCGTGCTTTGTGTGTGCTGTGGATGAATAATTATACAACTGCCACGAAAAAATAGATTTAGAAGCATTGATTGAGTTGCGCTTGTCACACACTAGTGTAATACTGCCGTAGAATATTACATTGTAGTATCTTCAGTGGGTGAGTAATAATAAAATCGAATATACTATAGTGTGGGTTTTACGGATCAGACAAAAGATCCTCAGCAGCTCTAGCTTGTCAAAAGAGATGATGGTCTTAACAACATTATGCAAAAATGGTATGCTTGGGTGTCATTATGCAAAGATGGCGCATATCTTTGCTTGGTATATCAATAGCTTGTGTCGCCCCAGATATTTACACGTATTTGCGTTAAAAGGCAAACAAACAAAACAAAAGACCCATTTGTAAAGAAATGCCTGTGTTTATGTTGAAGAATACATATCGGTCACCCATCGGGTACCCATTTTCTGCTGAGTAAGCAAAGGCATGTTTTGAGCATACTCACAAGACGAAGTTGAGACCACATCAAAGGACTGGATGTCGTAGCCATAACAGACGTGCTTAGTAATTTCTACATGAGTATCAGAACCCAAAGAGGTGACCAAACAAGGCGCAGATTTCTTTGCGTTGTCAGCTTTTTCCGGGGTCACACAATACAGACATTTCTGAAACAAATTTTCTTCTATTTTTGTCGATATATCTTTCTGTCTAACTACAGTGGAAGCTGTCAAAAACGGCATCTCTTCAATCCGACAAAGTTTCAACACCAGCATAAAATCTCAGTCCCGTCTGTGGCTCGAACATTTATCATCAGCTCTACCATCCAGCACGTTATCTAAACTGGATTATTCCTTCAGTCCCGATGAGTGCCGGTTTAGACAACTTCCACTGTATCTATTTACATACATACTACCCATCTAGCTAATGGTTACAAGCGGTAACCATTAAGGTAACATAACTTTTATGATCATCACAGTGGTTTTGTTGCTATCGTTAATATTCTGCTATGCAGAAATATACTCAAGGTGCATATTCAAGTAGGTAAACACTCCAGGAGGCACAATATAATATTCAAACATTGATGCCATCAGACACATATACATAATAAACCAGGCTGTCACTGATGCTAACGTTGAACTAGCCAGACTTGGTCAATGGGTACGAGCAGATTCGAAACGATTTCCGTTGTAAGAATGTTCGGTAGAACTGAATCTGTACCTTTGACATCAGTTTTTAAGCACATTATCTGATTCCAGAGTATACCTCCTGTGCTTGTACACGTTGATCTGGTGGGACCAGCCAAAAGATAACGACTCGCAATGGGAAATCCCATACCAGTATTGGCAGCTGATGCAGGTGAATGTGGCCTCGTCATAGCACTTTTGAGCACGAACACCAAAAGAAGGACTACTATGCATGTAAGGTTTTCATGGGAACGCACGCTTGATTACACAACTGTGCACCGTAGATCGATTTCCATACACCTTACCACCCTGAAAAAGAAATCAATTCAAACTCTCATCAGTTCAAATTACTTAACATTATTACGAAAATACCAAGCACAAGATGATACTGAACAACTATTTTGCTGAATAAGAAGGAATATGTCCCTTATTAAGTGAGTGAAGTGAGTTTGGTTTAACGTCGCATCAAAATCTATCAAATTATAATCTCCTGAAAAGAGAAACGGAGAGTTGTTATTCAATGTTAGATGTCTGCGTGTATGATGTGATGCAACGCATCCGTACGCTCGCAATATCATATCCCTCAATCTGGCGACACAATTCTGGGAAAAAAAGTCCATTTCAACGCTGAAAGACACTTTGTCTTCCGACATAGCACTGAAGCAGAGAGTGTGTGTGTAATTCGTTACTGAAACATACCCGTCGTCAGTTTTAATTGCACTAGTTTCGTCCACGCCGATGCAGCCGTCGCAGCACGAGGCCAAAATATGTTTATCTAGCTCGAAGTGCATCGTTTCGTAAATGACTACGAATCGTTTCCTAAAACTGGTCACCGCATCCTATCTTTCGCTGCAGTGGTGATCCAGCTTTTACCACTTCGAGGCCGATGTTGTGTAGAAATGGTTTTGTTCATATCCGTTCATTAAACGGCTGATGGTACTCTGGTGAATATTTAGGTGAAGTGCAAAGGCAGTTTAAGACTCCCAGACTCCCAAGAAGGTCAATGATAGTGTATTTACACGATTTTTCTATTTAGCTAAAAAATGTCAATAGCCATCTAAAAGCAAAACGGACGTATACAGGCAACATCCCTGCACTTGCATATGATTCCTCAGAACTGAACCTGCACATTGCAAACCGATTTTTCTCCATGACATTCGTCCCTAGTATGGTGATCTACCTTCAGTTGTTAGAAATCAATAACCCATTTTTATGTTGTATTGTCACCTATATATAAATAGTTTTAGGCAGAATTACTAGTTTTCCATTCTTTTCTGTGATATTCTAGTTGCTTTACTCTCCTTTGTTGACAGGTTTTTATAATCCACATATATGCCTTTTCAGTGTTAAGTTCCCGTCACGACATGGCTGAAATATTGCCAATGTGACGTTAAATATTAACTCACTTACTCGGTCTCCATGACATTCTCATTTAAGTTGACGCTTTCGAAAGTACATCCATTCAAAATACATAAACATCATAAGTCAGAAAGTATGACACTAAATCTGAAATACTTTTGAAATTTCATATATCAATAGCACCCATGCGTTTCATTTTGGGAGAGTATGGTTTCATGATGTTTGATGCAGAGGTGAGCTCGGAGTATTACTTTACTGAACTCCATAATCATTGATTTTGATATCGACTAAACGAAATCCAGAAACATTAATGACTTTGAACACATGATCGCAGGTTTCTGTCACAGAGCAAGTGTTTCAACCCTTGAATCGTCCTTCCGTTATATTACATATTCCACTTGCCATATCGTGGACACATTGCACTCGCGACTGCGTCCAGTTCTGCTTGTGCATCATGCGGCAATGCAGCAGACTAACTTTCATTGGTAAATTCGAAGGTGATTCAAGCAAACCCTTTTTGCAGAGATGTGCTACGATTGCTATAAAAGGTGCAAACCGTTTCTAAAAATCGATAAAGAACACAACATCATCAACTTTGAGATACCGTAATGATATCGTAGTCAACTCTTACGTACCCTTGACACAGGTGTTGTCAGCTGGACTGAAACTAAATCCAATGGCACACTGGCATCTTCTCAGGACGCACATGAAGATAATTGATGCACAGTCATGATTCCTCTTGCAGCGTTTGTTCAACATGCTCAAAGGGTGATCTGTTTTGATTCAAGATTGCATTCAGCTTATAGACATACCAAACAGTATAGAAAGAATTGTTTAGATGGACAGTAAATATTGCCGATGTCTCGATAAATTTTGGCTTACTCACTTACATCGAGCATGTATATATATCTATATATTCCAAGTGCCTTTCCTGTCACTGTCAACTCAACAAAGTCGTATTTGCTGTGCTAAATCTGTATTGGTAGAGGACGTGTTTAACTAGTAATGTAAGTGATAATATCTTATGATTTTTCCTCACCTCTATCAAAATATCACTACGGCATCCTCGTAACAAATAATACGCAGCTTAAGAATAAAGAGAAGCTGATTATTTCTAAATTTTATCATAACACAATAGCATGTTAAACACGGAGATGGTCCGACCTGGAGAATGAGCACTTGCCTTGACGACCGGGCTGAGGTCACCGCAATCTGTGTATGGTTATTGAACAAAACAACGTTTCAATTTTTTTATAAAAAAGCACTTGCCTTGACGACCGGGCTGAGGTCACCGCAATCTGTGTATGGTTATTGAACAAAACGTTTCAATTTTTTTATAAAAAAGCACATGCCTTGACGACCGGGCTGAGGTCACCGTAATCTGTGTATGGTTATTGAACAAAACAACGTTTCAATTATTATCATTTTTTTTTTTAAATGATCATGCGATAGCTAAGTGTGATTGAAACTAATTAAATTTGATATATTGCATTTGAACATGTATTACCATGGACACAGACTGCACGCCCTCGATGATTTTTAAGACACCGGGTGTTGGTTGCGCAGGTGTTCAGTGGGCAAACACCTGAGAAAGACTGCAAGCACCACACGCAGCCAGTACAGTTAGATATTTGAGGTACTGATTCGAGTTCAATGTCAACCTGCTACTTGGAGTGAAGTGCAAATTAAGTCAGAAATCGTCAGTCTGAAAATCTATAAGAATACTAAAATCTACAAGGTCGCCAAAACATGTCTCCATACGGAAACATACATTTTTCATGAGGCAATTATTGCAAGATTTTCTATCTTCAATGTATACGTGATCGTCAACAGGATGAGTCATAGAGCCGCACTGTCTCGTGGTCTTCGTTAGAAGTAAGCTATTCATGATCGACCTGACCTATGTGTTTGGACATATCCTCAGACGGCGTAATGCACTTCAGTCTCTTGAGGATGCAGACAGTTTTCTGGTATTCAGAGTTAATCCACTGTCGATTACAAAGAGAGGACATTGGTTTGGTTGAGAATAGAATAATGTCTACTGCTGCATCGTTACCTAGGATATGTATCTCACAAGTTGCCTTTATTACTTAAGCGAAATAATGTAAGTATATGTAGAACTAAGAACTGAGTAAATCCTGAACTGGAAGCCAGATGCCCCAAAGCTCTTGGATGTTGAATATAGAAAATACATGTACTGAAGTTTCAAAGAGGTATCTTTATACGTTTTGATCGTGAATAAATATAAACGTTTAAATATATCAGTTTAGAATATTTTCCAATTTCCGAACATCTCGTTTTGTATCTGCATTTGACGTTCACGTTGTTACGTATTAGCGCAAATGATCTTTGACCGTATAATTAGAGTGACCTCTCTGCAACGTAATGCATGATGCGTAATGCACTTGATTCACCTGATCGTAGTATTAATCAGACCAGTCTATCAAGCTCAAAATGTAATTTGACTGGACTTAGAAATCACTGCCGACGACGCCTGTGTTCTTTACACAATTTTCTTGAAAGCAAGTATCTTGTTTATAAGTAATCCTGAAAAAATAACAGAGGAAAAGGTATCTCTAAATTGGTCCTCATATATAAGCAAACATTTATACATATATATATATAGCCCCGCCGGTGCGCAGGTATGCGGTATTATCCGAGATATTAATATCAAAAGTCACAATGACCTTTGAGTGAGTGAGTTATAAGATACCTTCACTTCCGAAAAATATTACGAAATTATACGACAGTTAAATAAATATATTCAAACGATTTAAGTCCGAAATATCCTGTCGTCAAAGGAGAGTATAAAAACTAGATGATCACATTTCATTTAAAACTAGCTTTAGAGCATGTAAAATAGCCAACTGGCAATTAATCACATTATCAAAAAAAGGGTTGCTAGCAGCAAACGTTCAGGTCACCATACGAGGGACCGTGGGAATTTACAACACTTCTACTTCCTGTGCTGTTTCCTATCTGGATTTGAACCATCCCATCAGCTGTTATCGACTGTATACAAAGTATACATGTATCATGTAATATCTACACACACACACACACACACACACACACACAAATGTATATATTCTGTGCGTAGACAGTGCGTACGTAAATATTATATAAACGTGTAGTATATGGTTATTAACTGAATTGTTACTGGCCGATCCCTTGATGGGGTTTGAAGTGCTCAAAAATATTATCCTGTATAATAAATATAACTATAACTATAACTCTCTCTCTCTCTCTCTCTCTCTCTCTCTCTCTCTCTCTCTCTCTCTCTCTCTCTCTGTATATATATATATATATATATATATATATATATATATATATATATATATATATATATATATATATATATAGTGTGTGTGTGTGTGTGTGTGTGTGTGTGTGTGTGTGTGTGTGTGTGCGTGTGTGTGCGTGTGTGTGTGTGTGTGTATATATATATAACCCCATCAAGGGAACGGCCAGTAACAATTCAGTTAATAACCATATACTACACTTTTATATAATATTTACGTACGCACAATCATGTATGAAGTCACAATATTAAATGAGCATGTAATTTTATAAATGATTATGGACTCTTGTGATACTGAAATGATTATAACGTGTGGTGGAAATATCAGCACAGTCAAGCAGGACATGCAAAGATAACAAAATGGAGTATGGTAGAGCATCAGATATTTGCACTCGGTTATATCTATCAATCCAAATCAAGCATTAGTTTGACTTGTCACATAGACATCACTGCGGTAGACATTCGTGTGTTATGCACAATACTTACATAATATTTCCAGAACTGCTCTACTGCTCTCTACATTGACATTTTGAAAATAATGATCTGGATAGTAGATACCCCATTCATATATATGATGCACCCCTTTGTAACATTATACTTTATTAACGTTTTCTATACATTTCTTTTTCGTATCCCGATACAGGTGACCCCTGAAGGTCCCGGGGTAGAATAGGCCTTCAGCAACCCATGCTTGCCATAAAAAGCGACTCAGCCTGTCGTAAGAGGCGACTAACGGGATCGGGTGGTCAGGCTCGCTGACTTGGTTGACGCGTGTCATCGGTTCCCAATTGCGCAGATCGATGCTCATGTTGTTGATCACTGGATTGTCTGGTCCAGACTCGATTATTTACAGACCACCGCCATACAGCTGGAATATTGCTGAGTGTGGCGTAAAACTAAACTCACTCACTCACTCACTCACTCACTCACTCACTCACTCACTCCCGATACTGGTTATATCATCCATCACAGCCATATTATAGAGTCTTCTGTAAATCTTTAGAGTTTAGAGTGCAGGACATGAGACTGGCAGGTCTGTGTCACTTTCAACAGTATATGTTTCATTTATAACATAGAGTATCAGTCATCAGAGATCTAGGCTTGATGACAAACCAGGAAACATACTCACGACGAGTATGTTATTCGAGCGCTCGATCACAGTCATTACTGTTCATAACTGCGTCTAACTATTCGATCGACACATTTTAACTCCTAGACATGTCCCAAGTCGTATTATCTAACTGACGAAATGTAAATGTTTTTTTTGGAACACCACATGAATGGAAGATTAAATCCAACTTCAAACAATTGATATTCGGTACACTGCTAGTAATTTAAGGGAGATAGCGTCATGGAGTAGAACAGCGGAGATGTACAACTCGTTTTTGTGGCACTGATGTTGAGATAGACCCATGCTATTCCTATGACTGACACCTACAGCACAGTACGGGTAACCAGTACATGCACATAAGAATCAAAAGTGCAAGTCAACAAAGGCACTTCAGATTGTTAAAATAAGTGTCAGTTGAAAACAAAACCTAACGCCGTGCATAGAATACGTCCATGAACACACATGTCGGACGCCTAAATGGCTCGGAGACTTAGTTTGGAGAATAACCTATCTTCATTTGGTTGTTCATTACTTTCATCACTGAATTGCCTGGTCCACGCAAGATACATACATTTATATCTTCACCATTACTTCTTGCGACACAAACAACAAACAACGCAAACTGTTTTCAAATATTGGTCCGTGAAATAATGAGCTTAGATGACAATGGTTTGTGCGGTTTTCAATAAACTTTCAGTGCTATTATCGAGGGACGTACCAGCAATTGGCTCTATACAGTGTAACCATTGTGTGGAATGAAGTCCATACTTTCGATGAGCTACCTCACCGTTTCAATACAAGCAAATGGTCTAACGGGAGAAAGGCCTTTTGGGAACATTTACATGTTCAATAGATACATATTGAAATGTGGCATTCAGAGTTAGAAAAATCCAACTTCCAAAATAGATTTAATCGTATATCTTCCTAGATGATGCACGAATCATTTGCCGCTACTTTGTCGACGTCGCGAAGCAATTTCACACTCATGCTATATCAAAAGTGACCTCAAAATCTAACTCAAAATCGACAATATGTGGACTTGTAGGAGGACGCTTACCCAACACACTGATCAATATCAACGTACTTGGAAAAGGAATTAAGTTCCATCCCATAACTGTTTCTTATCATGAGCAGAACATCTCTGTCGGACTTGCCTTGTACACGCCCATAAACCTACATAATATTGACAATAAAGACAGGCCTGAAATAACAACTCACAGAGTAACATCCTGCAGTTACCATGTGTTTGCTATCTTGGAAAATGGGAATATTAGGAAGAGGTCTAACAACACACGAACGGGCAATCTGGATCAACCGTTACAATTTACAAACAGCTATAAACGTTCATGGTCCTGCTGTTTGTATTGACATATCTCCTTATTCTAGGATAACATCAGTCTTGATATCGCCATAATATCATCCTCATTCCACGAGTAAAACACACACAATGCTCAATCGTGTCTTATTGTACAGAGAAGTTCATAAAGCACCAAGTCAGCATTGTGACAGGCAGTCTTTGGTTGTTTGAATTCATCGTGGTATAACTTTGCAGGACGAATATGTCTTGTTCTTTTAGGCATGACTGGACACAACCCTGCCATAAAACCTGGAGAGACACAGGGTTTTATGCATGAGCGGTTAAGTCCGAGGCGTTTCCCAAGTGATATGGTAGAGGATTGCTCTCAGAATTAATGATTTGGAGAGTCCAACATCATACTTATATGTGACTGAGCCGTGGCAGACATCTTATGTTCTCACACTGCCGTCAAATTTAAACTAGCGACCTGTGCGGGAGATGTTCGTGCTATTTTAAGAAGCAGATAAGTCATAACTGAAAATCATATTTGTGATAATTATGATAATAGTGATATTATTGATTATCACACACACCAATAGGTCAATCAAGGCATCAGTGCGCAGTCTTGTTGGAATGTGTGCACACTGATTCAATATATTATTCTCACCCTACCGGGTACCAATTCTCACGTACAAGTATATGTCAAACCTACCCTTGACAAGAACCTGACACACTAACATCTGACGATAGATGGATAGAAATAAAGATTGTGCACAGCACAGTTACATTTAGTCTGTGGTGCTTACCATTCGTAACTACTCGTCTCTTTCCGTGACCTACAAGAAGACTCGTACGCCTTTCGTACGCCATTATTGCAAAGTATCGTGGCATAGTACAACGCATTTCAAAACATGGAAATGGCGGAGCCGTTTAACTTTGAAACTTCGCTAAATGATGCCAAGCACAATTTAAACATAAACTTTGAGGTAAAGGATGAACAACTTTCAACACTCAAACATATTTGCAAAGGGAGTGACCTTATTGCTGTTTTGTCCACGGGATGCAGGATACTCTAGGACCCATGTTTAGAAATAGAGTTATCTTTCCTTGATAATAGTACTAGACTATTTTCATCTCCATGTCCATTTCCGCTTAGACAGGACCCAGTGGTAAACATGGCCACGGAAGGAGTACGAGGCGCCATCCGGTTTGCCGGAATGACGGAATGACACGATTCGTTACGAATGTTACGCTAACGTGACATTTTATTTGTTGCCTAAAGTTGCACTAAGCAGTTACATGAACATCACTAATCAAGATCAAACACTTAATTAACATTATGACTACAGCTTATATGATATAAATGATATTTTCTTCCCTTTTGGTGTCCTGTTCCATTGATTAGGCCCGCTTTAATCATTCATAACAAATATATACAGTTGAACGTATATTCCAACTGATGCATTTAGATCTGAACGTCATGAAGGATTGATCAGAACAAGATAACCTTGCGAGGTTACAGTAGCCTCTTTAGGGACTCTCGCAGACAAGCTGTAGGAATATAACCAATAACATCTAACAAAAACATGAATTCGACAGAAAGGTTTCTATAATTGATTGTTCTAAACTCGGTCGGACGTATTTCTAGACATTGGTTCCAGAGTGAAAGGAGACAAGATTCTGTGAAGGAATAGTTCAGAGTCGAACTCGTTTGCGCAAAATAGCGCAAAATTAGACTTTGCACTTATGATAATGTGCACGATGTTAAGTCAAAAACATTTAAACGATCAACACAAAACAATTCAAGACTATAACCTTTGTCATTACCTACCCAAACGAAGTTAAAGGGTAGAACATTGCTTCTACAGACAGTAGTGAGTGAGTTAAGTTTTAGGCCGCTTTTAGCAATATTCCAGCAATATCACGGCGGGGGACACCAGAAAATGGGCTTCACACATTGTACCCATTGTGGGGAATCGAACCCGGGTCTTCGGCGTTACGAGCGAACGCCTTACCCACTACGCTACCCCACCGCCCCTCTACAGACAGTACAATTTGAATATATTGCCACATAAACCAAACACAGATTTACTTCGCCATATACGAGATCCGACAATCTAACCAAAGGTCAATCGCCGACGGATGGACATACAGTTACCACTTCCATATGCCTGTTTTCAGTGCAACATCTGGCGTTGAGGATTATCTGTCTTTCCGCAGTTTCCCAAGGGTCGTGTATCATGTCCTCGTTGTGAGTATTTTGAGCTGGTATGTCTGAAGAACCATTAACGTTCATAAAACACACAACATAAAACGCAGAATGTATACCTGCTTATTTGAACAAAAAAGTAAACTGCAACCCAATCTCCGCTGATTTCATCATCATTTTTTATTTACCTTAAAACCTCTACAATTCCGTCGAAGGACAGGGTGTTAGTGGTCGCGGGGGAAAAACTTCTAGTTCCCAACAGGAATGGATTTCACTGGAAAAACTAGCGTATCAGTTCTCAGATTTTTCACAAACGACTTTCTCCGGGTCATCCAACAAAACCTTTCGTGTTTTAGGTTCCATGCTTAGAATCATTGGTTTCCAGGTTAGAAACAACTTTGTTCGTCAAGCACGAATTACAACAATACATGAATCTGTATCGAGTCGTTTCTGTCACAAATGAGACAGTTTTGATCCATTAAATTAGTCATTATTGAACATCCCAAACGTTTATGATGGCACTCAAAGTTACGTGCTTGACTACGGCAGGGTGATTCTGAATCGAAACAATGCACTCACGAAATAAAATACACTTGTGAGGATCTAATCCTCCAATAATGCACACACGCGCGCCCGGAGAGAGAGAGGGAGAGAAAGAGAGAGAGGGGGGGTGAGAGAGAGAGAGTGAAATTTATTTGTGTGACTACCTATAAAGCCAACCGTACATCGACATTCACTATAATATACAGCCCAGAGAGCCTGACCATTTACAGGTTAACTGCAAGGGAAAGTGTTACGTCTCTACAATATACAGCTGAACAGAGTAAATATATTAGCTAAGTTTGAATTCAGAAGAGTTATACTTATTCGGATTTTGGCTGCTATAACAAAAACATGGCATTAGTATTTGTATCATTTATAGTTACACCATGGCCATTCTAGCAGTACCTGATATTCATGTTCTAACTTCTTACAACACTGTGGACACATGGCAATCGCTTATTTATATGATTGTATTTTACAGTGAGTGAAGCCGTTCTTGGTGTCATTTGTAGTGACTTGCTACAGTGGACGCTGTCTAAACCGGCACTCATCGGGACTGAAGAAACAATCCAGTTTTGACAACGTGCCGGATTGTAGAGCTCATGATAAATTTTCAAGCCACAGACGGGACTGGGGTTTTGTGGCACCATGAACAATCACCTCCTCGTGGTGAGTGCTGGATAACGCTAAGAGCTGTTCAAATTCCCGTGTGGACCCAGGTCATCTAGGTCCATAGCCTCCCATTGCTGGTCGCAAGGAGTGACCGAATTGGGCGACCTGTTTGCCATGGGTTGCGTCCCGTGTTGGTGGAGGACGATAGTCTGGTGGTTGAGGCAGTGGGAGCCTGAACCGTGTTTCTTCTGCTCAACATACCACTTTGGCCCTTACTTCACCTAGACGGGAGGTAGAATTGAACCGATTCTATCAACCGTGAATTGTGCATGGATATTATTTTTGATAACTGAGAAAGGGTTCGAAACATTTCGACCACTTTGACTTTGTATGTCCTAACATGTCATAGAATTACATTGCCTAGAATCCTATGCCAGAAGGCTGTGGCTCATGGGCCAATCTAGTAGGATATGTCTTTTTAAGATAATGTTTCTACTTGTGTATATCCACCTGTTATCCTTGGTGCCATCTGTTTGAGATCCACAGATGTAAGGCATCGTCCTTCTTGACACTCCATGATGGGTGGGGAGCCAGATGGATGAAACATAACTACTACTAACATGGCACCCCCTTACAAAAAACGTACTCATGAACCAGATGATTCACTCTCTTCGGAAGATGACGATCCTTCAACACAAAATGAACTCTGATCACTGGTCTAGATTTCTAGTCATCTCTTCCACTGATGGAAATCCTCTAAAGCTGAATCCATTTGCCATTGCAAAGGGTATCGAAGGTTCAGCTGGGAAAGTTAAAGAAGTTAAAATGTTACGTTCTGGCTGTCTTTTGATTGAGTGCAGGAAACACATTCAGTCACAGATTCTCCTTTCCACCAAATCTTTAGCGAATGTTCCTGTGCAAGTTTCTCCTCACAGGACTTTGAACAGCAGCAGGGGGATTGTACGAGATCCAATACGGTATCTCTCGGACATGACCGAAGCTGAAATTGTCTCAGAATTAAAATCACAAAATGTTATTGGTTATTCAGTTTCAGGCGTCTTGTGATAAGGATTCATCTTTACCTCAGGTACAGTCATTATCACAGTCAACTCAGTTGTCCAAATCAGACACAAATGTGAAACAAATTACAAAAGCTAAATCGAAATCTACACCTGAAACTGCTAAACAGAACCCTAGTGGAAGAGCCCCAAAAGGGTAAAATAATCAGGTCCAACTGTTCAGTAAGTTTGGATCACTCGAGGACATGGATGTGTCTGAAAGCAGCCGGTTTCGGACACACAGCTTGTCACCCTAAAGAAGAGCGAGGTATCGTTCTCCTGTTAATCCCCCGATGAGATAACTTCGTCACCCGTAGTGCAATGAAACTGCAGAGGACTCAGGACAAACTTGAATGATTTACATCTTTTAGTTCATGATTTTAAAAAGTCAGCATTCTACTTACAAGAGACACATGTAAAGCAGACAAATCACTTTGAAGTACGTCAATATGGTGCATATCATTGGTTTTCTCCTCCGGATGACACAGCCCTGTTCAACTTAAAACAAATCTCCTGGCCGTTGCAGTAAGGCTTACTTTGCATGTTGCAGTTACTATTTGCTCTTTGTACATTTCGCCTTCATCATCTGTTCAGCAAGCTGATCTTCATGCTGTCTAGATCTATGCTGAACTGCCTAAACCCTGTATAATCATGGCTGATTTAAATGGGCATAATCCTCTCTGGGGCAGTAGTACTAAGAACACTAAAGGTAAATTACTGGAGGATTTCATTTCAAATAATGATCTATGCATTTATAACATATGCATTTACACCCCAGCACAGGAACATATTCATCTCTTGATTTATCTATTACTGACTCTAACCTATTGTGTGAATTCGAATGGTCAGTCCATGATGACCTCTGTGGAAGTGACCATTTCCCAACAATTCTAAAGCCTGTGACGCCATCCGATGTTCCTCCATCATCAAGACGGATTTTATTTTAAAAAGGCCAACTGGCCATTATATGAAGTTCTCCGCGCTGACAAGCACAAACCTGAACTGTTTAATGATATTCCTGATGCCATAAAATGTTTTTCAGATAAATTAAATCACATTGCTGATGAATGTATCCCAAAGTCCTCTCCTGTTCCTCATGTCCGAAAACCATGGTTTACAGATGACTGCAAACAGGCTAGGAAGGCACGGAAGAAAGCTGAACATTATTTCCGTCGCCATCCTACTTAGATATCTTACAGTGACTGCAAACTTAGATAAATTTAAAATTATCAATGTTAAAACACGGCGCGCTGATAACATCCATTATCAACTCCTGAAATACTTACCTGAATCATGATTGGAGACACTCTTACATATTTTTGATGACATTTGAACAACTGGAACCTTCCCTTCGTAATGGTATGATGCTATAGTTGTTCCGATCCCCACGTCTGGACGCGATCATACTGATCCTTCCAATTATAGGCCCATTTCACTAAGTAGCTGTGTTTGCAAGACCATATGGAACGCCTGAAAAATAACCGACATGTTTGGTACTTGGAAACCAATAGGCTAATAACAGATATACAGTGTGGTTTCCGTAAAAACAGAAGTAGTATTGATCATCTCGTGCGTTTGGAATGTTTTGTTAAGAATGCCATAATAAATAAGCAGCATGCAGTGTCGATCTTTTTCGATTTACAAAAAGCGTAAGACACGACATGGAAACATGGGATTTTAAATGGTTTACATGACTTTGAATTACGAGGCCGATTGCCTCAATTTCTATCCAACTTTTTAAATGACAGGCAAATTCAAGTTAGTGTGGGTTCAACCCTGTCTGATCATTACAGGCAGGATCAGGGTGTCCCACAAGACAGTATTTTGTCTGTCACATTGTGTAGTATTAAAATCAACAGTTCATCGCTCCCGTGTGGACCCGGGACAGAATGTGTCCACAGCACCCCATTGCTTGTCGTAAGAGGCGACTAAATTGGGCAACCTGTTTGCCGTGGGTTGCGTCCCGTGTCGGTGGAGGACGGGATCCTGGTGGTTGAGGGCAGTAGGGGACTGAACCATTTTGCTCCTATTGCTCAACACACCACTTCGGCCCTTACTTCACCTAGACGGGTGGTAGAATCGGCCCGATTCTATCAATCGGCTGGTCACGCCATGCCCTGTGCATAGAAAGTATTTTCGCACATTTGATTTATTGGGCATTGGTCATTTTTGACGTCTAGTGTGTAATACCTTTTTGCTATATCTACTTGCCTAGAGTCCTATGCCAGAAGGCGGTGGCTCATGGGCCAATCTGGTGATGTCGACCTCTGTGTTCTATATGTCTCCAATTTCTTGCTAATAGCCGAACCAGCCTAGCATTTGAATTGGTAGACAAATGTAGCTACTCATGTCGTATTGACTGGAGTATACCACTCCTGTATCCTTAGTGTTTGCAGGCTGGAGTTCCACTGCAGTACAACACTGTCCTCGTTGACACTCGGTGGCGGGTGGGGAGCGGGAGTGCTGAATCTATTATCATCACCATGTCAATCACCCTTTCTGGTTCCACGAGAAACGACAAAAAAAGACGTTTAGAGGATGATCATCTTTCTTGTAATGAAGATGTTTCAGGTCCAACACACCAAGAACCTTGGCCAAGATTCATAGTTATTGAATCTACCAATGGTGAACCACTCAAGATCAATCCATTTCTAGTATCAAAGGCAATACAATCTATTTGTGGAGAGGTTAAGAACGTTTCACGTCTCAGAGGAGGTACACTTCTTGTTGAGTGTGCGCGACGACAGCAATCCATAAATTTATTGCAACAACATCAATTTGCCAACGTCAATGTTGCTGTCTCAGCTCATAGAACTCTGAACTCAAGTAGAGGCATTGTTAGGGATAGAGCCCATTGTCTGGCGGACATGTCCGAGGATGAAATAGTGGCTGAACTTAAGGATCAGAATGTAACTTCCGTCAAACGCTTTCCTGTTAAGAAGCAGGATGGTAGCATTGTACCTGGCCACACTTACATGTTTACCTTTTCATCGTGCACTCTGCCAAAGTCAGTCAAAGCCGGCTATTTCAATATCGGAGTGGAGGTGTATATCCCCACTCCACTCCGCTGCTATTCCTGTCAGAAGTTTGGACACGGGTCTAAGTCCTGTCGAAACACTCCTCGTTGTCATCGTTGTAGTGAACATCATCAGGACTCTGACTGCAGCAATGATATTAAATGTGCCAATTGTGGAAGCAGTCATCTTTCCTCTTCTAAATGTTGTCCTGAATGGCAAATGCAATCTAAGATACTTAAATTAAAGTATGAAACAAATATTTCCTTCATGGAGGCTAAAAACAAAGTCCTTAGCCAGAATCAACATAATCCCTCTCCCACTGTGACATACTCTGCTGCAGTCTCACGACGACCAGAAACAATCTCTACTTCGTGTCAAACGGATTTGACCTGGATGGCTTCTGAGAAACCTGTTCATGTGAATAGTACTTCTGGCAGTCAGGGCTTTTTTACAACGTCTGCCTCTCAGACTATTAGTCATGTATCAGGTGAAGTTGTTCAAACAGCTATAGATGTTGAAACGTCAAAAGGTGAAATGTCAAAATCGCAAAGAAAGCGTCTAAATCGTAGATCAAAGAAATCTCCTGCTGATACTCCTGTAGAGGTTCACAATTTGTTTGAGCCTTTGGAGATGGATGATACGCCATCTTCACAAAACCGAAATAACGGTACACCCTCCTCTCGTACACGTGAGAGGTCTCCAATAGAACCGCCATGAGTAACGCTACAAATGTAGTACAGTGGAATTGCAGAGGGCTTAGGAATAATTTTCACGAAGTCCAATTATTAGCTCAAGATTTAAACCCATCAGCATTTAGTCTACAGGAAACATTTCTTAAACGTGATGATAAGTTTGAAATGCGTCAGTACAACTCGTATCACTGTTTTTCACCTCCGGGGGATAAAGCAACCGGGGGTGCTTCCATTTTGGTGAGACAGGGTATCATTCACAGCCCTGTTCCTCTTGCAACTAAACTTCAGGCTGTTGCTGTCCGACTAACCTTACACGTCACGATCACACTCTGTTCGTTGTACATACCACCATCCTCGACTCTTCAGCTATCAGAACTTCAGGATTTATATTCCCAATTGCCTGGACCCTGTGTTATAACGGGAGATCTCAACGGTCATAATCCTCTGTGGGGAAGCAACGATACGAACAATAAAGGTAAAATTCTTGAAGATTTTGTTTCTAATAATGACTTGTGCATATTTAACGACGGTTCGAACACATATCTACATCCAGCAACGGGTACATATTCAGTACTAGATTTGTCAATCACAGATCCAACCATACTTAATGAATTTTCATGGTCAGTCCACGGTGACCTGTGTGGTAGTGACCATTTTCCGACAGTAATCACTGCTATAAATCCAACTGATGATCTGTCGACGTCAAGATGGAATTTTTCTAAAGCTAATTGGCCTTTATTTCAGACTAGTTGTACTAAAAACTTAAAACCAGAATTTTTCATGGACGCTCATGATGCAATCCAGTCATTTTCGGAGACACTGAAACAAATTGCTGATGATACTATTCCTAAATCCTCTGTAAATCCACACATTCGTAAGCCATGGTTTGATAACGAATGTAAACAGGCCAGGAAAAGTAGGAAGAAAGCAGAAGACTATTTTCGCCGACACCCTACTGTTCACAATTTAGATAAAGTTAAAATTTTAAATGCCAAGGCTCGACGCACATTTAAGCAGAATAAACGTCAGTCTTGGAGAAAATATGTTTCCAAGATCAATTCACGCACACCTATTTCAAAGGTGTGGAATATGATACAAAGAATAAAGGGCAAAGGTTCCAAATCTACCGTTCAACATTTAAAGGATGGTGATAATTTATTAACGGATAAGGCTGACATTGCCAATAAGCTTGGTGAAACTCTCGCCAGGCACTCATCATCATCCAATTATGTCCCTGAATTTCAAAAGCACCAGAAACAACAGGAGAAGAAAACAATCAATTTTAACTCGGACAATGGTGAAGATTATAATGAATTATTTTCACTGCATGAGCTCTATACCGCCCTTGAACAGGCTCATGATACAGCTACAGGGGCTGATGGTATCCATTATCAGCTCCTGAAGCATTTGCCCAAAACATGTTTGGAAACGCTGCTTAATATATTTGATAATATCTGGACTACAGGCAATTTTCCAACTTCCTGGCGTAATGCCATTGTAGTCCCAATACCAAAGCCTGGTCGAGATCATACTGATCCATCTAATTACAGACCAAACTCCTTAACGAGTTGTGTATGTAAAACCATGGAGCGAATGGTAAATAATAGATTAACATGGTATCTTGAAACCAACAACCTGATTACAAATATTCAATGTGGTTTCAGGAAAAATCGCAGTACCATTGATCATTTGGTACGTTTAGAATCCTTTGTGAAAAATGCTATAGTAAATAAACAACATGCTGTATCAATTTTCTTTGATCTCGAGAAAGCTTATGATACCACGTGGAAGCATGGCATTTTAAACGATTTACATGATTTTGGTTTGAGAGGTCGTTTACCTCTTTTTATATCACAGTTTTTACAAGACAGGCAATTTCAAGTCCGAGTGGGTTCTACCCTGTCTGATCATTACAATCAAGATCAGGGTGTCCCTCAAGGCAGTATTTTGTCAGTCACATTATTTAGTATTAAGATCAACAGTTTATCAAAGGTTTTAAATGATTCAATTGATGGATCATTATTCGTGGATGATTTTAATATCTCTTGTCGTGGTAAAAATATGCGCACCATTGAACGGCAATTACAGTTGTGTTTAAATAAAATAAATAACTGGTGTCTTGAAAACGGATGTAAATTTTCTAAATCCAAAACTAATTGTATACACTTCTGTAGAAAATATAAACCTCATAAGGACCCAGAGCTAACCTTAAATGGCTCTCCCATCAAGGTGGTAAAGGAGGCCAAGTTCTTGGACTTAATATTTTGATTCCCATTTAACATTTCTGCCACATATTAAATCTCTTAAAGCTAAATGCCTCAAGGCGCTCGATTTGTTAAAAGTTGTATCCAATTCAAAGTGGGGAGGGGATCAGACTACTCTCCTTCACTTATATAGATCACTTGTCCGCTCTAAACTTGACTATGGCTCAATTGTATATGGTGGAGCCTGCAAAAGTAACCTTAAACTTTTAGATTCTTGGCTCCTTTCGAACGTCACCCATTGAGAGCCTCTTCGTCGAGGCTGATGAGCCATCCCTTGACCAACGCCGTATAAAATTAGCCTTACAGTACGTGACAAAACTACATTCCAATCAGTCAAACCCTGCCTTTAATCCCCTTTTTGAGGAACGGTACAACAGAAAAACTTCTCTTGTTCCGCCTTTAGGGTACAGAATTAAATCGTTTATTTCTGCTGCCGGCATTGAGCTGGACAATATAGCACCTTCCCGTCTTCTTTCGTCTCCTCCTTGGCAGTTAGTTAGGCCACAAGTCGACCTAACACTAGCCACATTTAAAAAATCAGAAACTAATGAATTACAATATAAACAAGAATTTAATCAATTGAAGCATAGATATAGCAATTATAAATCCTTATTTACAGATGCGTCCAAGGATGGTGGCGCAGTGGCTTGTGCCACTGTCATTGGATCCAGAACAATATCTTCTAGATTACCAGATAATAGTTCTATTTTTACAGCAGAAGCAAACGCCATATTATCGGCTCTCAAATATATTCAAAGACACACTAAACATAAACAATATATAATTTATTCAGATTCTCTTTCTTGCCTTCAGGCTATTAAAAACCTATCTTGTAAACATCCACTTTTAATTGATATTATTGAATTGTATAATAATCTTGCTACTGGCCAATGCGACATCGTCTTTTGTTGGTTACCCAGTCACGTAGGCATTTCTGGTAACGCAATGGCCGATCTTGCTGCTAAGGCAGCACTCAACAAATCTGTGACACCACTTCTTATTCCCTACACTGATTACAAAGCTACCATTAGATCTTATACCCGTGATCTGATGCAGAAGAAGTGGGACACCCAAGTGGGTGTAAATAAATTACATGGAATTAAACCATATATTGGGTATACCCACTTGGGTTGTCAGTCCAGATTTGAAGAGGTCATTTTGCGGCGATGTCGTATTGGCCATACACGATATACTCATGAATACCTTTTGAAAGGTGAGGATCCTCCGTTCTGCATCCCTTGTGATGAAAGAATCACAGTCAAGCATATCATGCTTGACTGTGTAGAGTATTCCATCACAAGGGATCAGTATTTTAATTCACGAACTATGATTGATCTTTTTACTCATACCAGCTCTCATTTAATTATTGCCTTCTTAAAAGAATTAGATTTGTTATCAGAATTGTAAATAGATAAATATTTTATTATTGGTAGTCTAGATTAATAACTGAGATTGTTAGTGGCTGTGCCCTCGAGGGGGGTGGAAGTATTGTAAAATTATTGTCCTCCTGAGAGGGTACGTAAGTCCAAAACATTCTATGTAAATTTAGTACGACCAAACTTTTAATCGTAGTATATTTGTTGTTTTTAATAATGGCTAACTTTCAGTATAATCGCCAACGGCTGAGGGGATGGTGTAAATCCATCTGGGGTCCATGCAGGTAGCAGAAGTACTGTAAGTCCCCATGGTCCCTAGTATGGTGATCTACCTTCAGTTGTTGGCGATCTACAGCCCGTATTTTATGTTGTATTGTCCGAATAGTGGTAATTGTTTTAACTCTCCACACTAGTTTTAATTGTAAATGTGATGCTCTAGTGGTTTTACTGTCCTTTGACGACAGGATTTTATAATGTATACATATTTCATTTCAGTATCAAAATGTTCTCGTCACGATATGGCTGAAATATTGCCAATGTGACGTTAAGTATTAACTCACTCACTCACTCACTCACTCAACAGTTCATCGAAGGTTTTAAATTATTCAATCAATGGATCACTTTTTGTGGATGATTTTATTATTTCGTGTCGTGGCAAAAATATGAATACCATTGAACGTCAATTGCAGTTATGTTTAAACTAAATAGATAAATGATGTCTTGAAAACGGCTTTAAATTTTCTAAGTCAAAAACTAATTGCATACATTTTTGCCGTAAATATAAACCGCATATGGACCCAGAACTGTTCTTAATTGGCACTCCCATCAAAGTTGTCAAAGAGGCCAATGTCTGATTTTTGACCCACATTTAACTTTTCTCTCTCATGTCAAATCCCTAAAAACTAAATGCCTGAAGGCACTTGATTTATTGAAAGTCGTATCTAATTCAAAGTGGGGAGGTGATCAAGCTACCCTCCTACAACTATACAGATCACTTGTCCGTTCGAAGCTTGATTATGGCTCAATTGTAGGTGGTGGAGCCAGTAAAAGCAACCTAAAACTATTAAATTCTGTTGATCATCAAGGTCTAAGACTTGGCTCCTTTCGAACATCACCTGTTGACAGCCTGTACGTCGAGGCTGATGAACCATCTCTTGAGCAGCGCCGTATAAAATTAGCTTTACAGTACATTAACAAAACTATATTCCAATGAGTCACACCCTGCATACAACTGTGTCTTCAATCCTTTGTATGAGGATTTATGCAATAAGAAATCTTCTCTTGTTCCGCCTCATGGCTTAAGAATAACACTGTTTATTTCTGCTGCCGGCATTGAGCTGGATAATATAGCTCCCTCCCAGCTTCTTTCTTCTCCTCCTTGGCAGTTGGTTAGGCCACAAGTTGACCTAACATTAACGACATTTAAAGAGTCAGAAACAAATGAATTACAGTTACTGTATAAACAAGAATACAATCAATTGCAACATAAATATAGCAAATATAGATCCTTATTTACACATGGGTCCAAGGGCGGAGACGCAGTAGCTTGTGCCACTGTCATTGGATCATATGTCCTTTTCAATGCATAGCTAGATGTACCTAAATTGCTAACGACTGAGAGTTTGGTGTAAATCCAAGTAGGGTCCATGCAGAGCAAAAGAAATGTAAGTCCCCATGGTCTCTAGTGTGGTGATCTACCTTCAGTTGTTGACAATCTATAGCCCATTTCCATATTGTATTATCCACTATAGTTCAACTGTTTTAGATTCAATTACTAATGTTAAAAAGATATCTGTGATATATATTAGTGGGGTTTTTTTCTTTGTCAACAGGGTTTTAGTTTCTTATACTTGTTCATTCTAGAATGTCATTATTACTTGTTCTCGTCACGATATGGCTGCAATATTGCCGATGTGACGATAAATATTAACTCACTCACTCACTCACTCACTCACTGAGGTTTTGTGCTGGTGTTGACACCTTGCCAGGCTGAACAGATGCCGGTTTTGACTGCTTCCACCGTAGTTACACTATAGCAGAATAAACTGATACACACACATTCCATCAGTGATGTTTATGTTTAGTATACGCTGAAAAGCCTATAGCCAACAAATCTTTCCATCCAAAGGAACACAATATGAGGTGCTAAGGGATTGCTATATATACAGCTCTGACATATTGAACACAAACTCTACAACTAAACTAAGCAACGCACACTGGCTCCACCATAAATGTGAGAAATGATGTCGTGGGTATTATTTCCCGTGACATAGCAAATGTGTACAATGTGTACAATGTATTGATTGTCCTCATTCAGTTTGTACGCATGATGTGACAAATTACCACCGAATCAATCAGTGCAGCATCTGGAAAAATTTAATGGCCTATTTCTGCATGTCACCTACACAGTACACTGGGTGACGCATGCTCATTACGACACAATGTTATTGGCACATTGCCTTGAGAGCTTTCAAAACTTTGCAAGGAATCTTAATTGATTCTAAAGAAGATTTTTTTCTGTTAATAATATTTATTTTTCTCTTAAATATTGTACTACTAGTGCGAAAGCGTCTTCACCTCTCTGAACAGTTTTGTATCAGTGGTCATTTCCGGAAAATGCTTCGAGGCTGACGTCTGTCCCTATACAAATTTAAGTCAAGGTCGAGTCAAGGATTTTGTCTACGACCTGATTTGGGTCTCCCATATTATCCAGTGCTTGACTCAGTCAATTCAATATGCGCTTCTAAATACACATCCAAAAGACGAGGTCATGCATGTATGTGAGGATTGTTGTAACAGGTAATTCGCCTTAACGCAGAAAATTCCCTTTTTTCAACAAGTACGTATAGTTAATCCAAACGTTCCTGCAACTTCCAACTCTGTAACCTGGATTTAAAGAGCAAAACATTCGCGACATATACTGTGACAAACACTGGACATTGGTGGGATCACTGACCTGTGCAACGGGCTATGTGGATTAATTCCTGATGCCAAATATTTGTATTGGCTCTTATGATTTCAAAACAAATTCTACGTATTCCAACATACTTTAATGTCAGTTGATTCATCATGTGGATGTTTTTAGTGACCTTGCATTTTAGCTTTGTGAAGAATTTTGGGATGATTAGTCATCACATATGGGCAAATCTTACTACCAAGACGGGAAACCAATGACAGATTCTAACCACGAATTCATCCGTGTATATCAGGGTTGTGTAGCAGGTAACTCGCCTCAACTCAGAACATTTCCTCTTTTTCAACAAGTGTATCACCATGTCGCCAGTACGCCAGTCACTCATTGGGTATACGCCTTCAGCTAGACTAGTTCAACTGTGTAAACAGCTCCTTGGCACATGCAAGTGATGAGTTAAGAGATATTTTATCAAGTTAGCCACACCACACATACCGGCCAATATATCATCCAGAGAGACTCGACTGACGCCCTCCGTTGGAACTCAGACCATTGCACTGACATACAGGACGAACATACACTAGATGATCCTGGTGAGTATTTCGGTAATCAGTTACATGGGAGCACTCGTAAGAAGTGATGTCATCAGACTGGTTGTGTTATCACTTTTTAAAGATCGATATGCAGCCAGTCCCATAAACTTCTTCTTCACACATACCCACGCGTTTGTCATATTGATGCAATCAAACTTTGATTGGAGTTCACATGATACAATCTGATGGAAGTGGTTCATCTGAGCACGCCTACGTGGGAGTCCTTTATAAAGGAGCAAGTTGTGCATTTTTCAGGGAAGACTTTATCAGTGTTTGTGAACGTAATTCAAACACACCTACTTCACCATCTACTTCTTGGATAAATCCTATTTACGAAAGACCTATTAATGGTGGCGCTGTGATCATTAATTCCTTAATCCCACATAACACAATGATATGTTGATTAAATATAATAACGGCCAGACACGATCCTTGTGTGGACACCACATCCGGGAAATGTGCTGGTCACTTCTCAAAGCTTCCTCAAAGGGGACTGCTTCGGGACAAAGAGGTATACTTTCCTGAAGTACTGAACATAACTTGTCTAGGTCAGTGTTACCAAGAATAGGATATCTGAACTGTGAGTACATCGACTTATACACAGTCGTCCGACTCACAGGAATACATTTATTAAATTTAAACAGGATGTGTACATGTATTAGAAAACGCCAACCATGTATGTATACGTTGGGATGTTGCAATATTTTCTGTAACAGCTTTCCATGTATTGCTCTAAAAGATGATAAAGTTATAGAGGGGTTCATGTCGTAAACTATATTTTAGTTATCAGTAATGAATATTTATGTGCAAACATAAAATAGAAGATATGGACTGGTTAGCCCAAACTCATGCATGATCTGAACTGAAGCTAAATGGATCGTAAAGACAGGATTGACATTTTGGTTGATGCGCGACATCGTATACCAGGTCGATCCTCGTAATATCAGTGACTGGGTTATAAGATTCAAATATTTACGGAGTTACGTCATATGTTGCCAATTCGGTTGCAGATGAAATGAAGAACTACCTATCTGGACGGGCTACTCTATAAACCGAATCTAACATCTCAATGCAATAAGGCACCTCTTATGATCAGGATGGGACCAGTTTAACTCGAAATCTCATAGGACAATCTGGAATATTTAGGATAATCAAAGCCCAACCTTGACACATGAGAGATATAATGCTTGTGAATGAATAAAGATATAACAAGAACGGTTTTTAGTCCAAGTCCTTAGGAATGACGTCCCCCGCACCAACATTTTTCTTTTCTTTTTTTTTTGGTGAGGAAAAAGGATTATTATTTCAGCGTTTGTATGAGTATGCTGTGTCGTTTCGACTACCGCACATAATAACGTAGCGATGTGGTCCTTTCGCCTGATCGACACCTAATCACGTGTTTAAAGTGTTGAACGCGCTGAGGGACGATGTTCGTCCAAGCAATCAATGCTGTGGTATTGCCATGATCAAATACAAAAAAACTGAGAGACTACACTGTCGATAGCAGATACTGGGATTTTCAATAGGGACTAGTTTATTTATCCCGATACAGCGACAAACCAGATATTTAGATTAGAACCTTATATACAGAACCTCGAGCCTTTGATTTGTCTTTTTGTGACTGAGAAGTTCCTTCTTTCAACGACCAAGAGCACAATTATCTTCTTCAATGAAATAATAGAGGTTTTTGGATGAATACTTACGGTTTTGTTCTGTAGAGGGTAGTAATGTTAATGTTAATGTAATATAATTTTAATCGTTTGTGGAATGGAAGTAAAGCTTTGAAATCACGCTGTTAAGAAAACACATTATGTTTTTCTTTCTTGATCAACCATACTTGAAAGACCACAGAAATATTTTTCATCTCTTTTGCCACTTTTTAGAAATAATCATCGGCGTTTTGTATTTCTTTGATATTTTTCACACAATCTTTTAGATACAATTATACCATATTTGAGCAATACCAAACAATGGCAGACATTTTCTCTGAAAATCACAATGGCGCCTATCATTGCAGGTGGTATTAATTAGAGGCGCCCTGTACTAAATGGTCGCTATGACATCTAATAGATCCAGAAATAAATCTATTTGACAATGTGTATAGATATGGGGTTCCCTGTTCGTATACTCTGTACATGGAGACAGATCTAGAGTGACCGTCTCAGTTTGTCAAATATTTGAAATACTGAAAGTGTGTGTGTGTGTGTGTGCGCGCGCGCGCGTTTGTGTGTGTGTATAACAAGGCTTGTAACAGTATATGTGATTTGAAACTGGCCTTTGCGTGAACTACTGCAAGTGTGCGTGCGTGTGTGTGTGTGTATCACAAGACTCGTAACAGTATATGTGATTTCATACGATCCATTCAAGCACTGGTTTTCGCTGAGTGAGTATAGAGTTGGTAGACACACTTGAAGCGAATACCATTTGACATCTGTGAAGAAGATGAATTCAATGTCTCCCCTTGGCGTTACGTATATACTAACACATGTAGAGCCATCCAAAGATGTAGTCGTGCAATAGATGTGCTATGTGCCCTAAAATGCTCACTAAAGATGTGTCTCCCCTCTCCTTCCAGAGACTACAAGAAGACAAAGTCATCATTATCACTTGCAATGGCAAAACACATTGCATGGCTGTGTCAGTCAGTTAGACTATTTCAGATGTTTTGGTAGGTGTATAGCAGTGCGTGATTGTGTTTAGTTTTATGCCACACTCAGCAATATTCCAGCTGCCTGTAAATAATAGAAACTGGACCAGATAATCCAGTAGTCTACAGCATGAGCATCGATCTTCGCAAATGAGTGACAGTGATATGTGTCAACCACGTCTGTTACTATATTACAAAGTGGAATGAAAGTACTGAAAGGAAACAGCGAGATTTAAAGGTTTCTTCTGAAGCCCACTTCTTATTGCACAGGCATGTTAAACCTGTACGATGTCATACATACAAGAGCGTCTTTTATCCCGAGTATATTTTCATCAGCTACAACCATTCTGGTGATTCCATGTTCATTTCCTCCACATAAAGTGTCCTGGTTCAATATTTGACTCTCTCCTCGTATCTGACAGGTGACATTAATGAATTTGCGAACCAAATACCTTCCGTGTGCCATAACGCCAAACATTTTCTTCCTCTAAAACTAAATCTTATATTTATAGACACATGTCATTGTTCATCATGGCTTGTTTAATACCACTTTGATTGGGTTCAAACATTCCAAGATAACTAGTGAATAGGCTTTGACAGCCTCGCATTTGACAGATATATACCCCAAGTACGTGCTCTGATTAATTCCAATGACCAGGAGCTCCCAGGCTTCCGAAATAAACCTGGGTGTTAAATAGACCTTAAAAGGTTGTTATGCTTCACATATCGGCAGATATGCTATAATATATTCATATTCTTTTTTCATATCCAAACTGCACAGCACCGTCTGGAAGTAAATGCCAATGTTAGATGGAAAGAGTGAATGAGTTTAGTTCTACGCAATATTTTAACAATATTACGACGGGAGACACCAGAAATGAGTCTCACACACTATAGCCATATGTGGAATCGAACCCTTGTCTTTGACATTACAAGCGAAAGCTGTAACCAATAAACTGCCTGACTGCACCCGTTACATGGAATGGCTATGTATGCTCTGATCTCTCTTTTTACAACAGTCTATCAGTTTCAGAGTGATGGACACGAATTGTCTACTCTTGCATGTATTCATCCCCTTGCCCTCGGGCGTGATTGGTGAGTGGTTGATTATGGTTTTATGCTGCTTTTAGCAATATTCCAGCGACATGAAGGTAGGGGACACCAGAAATGGGCTTCACACATTGGACCTATGAGGGGAATCGAACCTTTGGCGTGATGGGCGAACGCTTTAACCACTGGGCTACCAGGAACGACACCATGGGTTATATGCATTAGGTGACATCCGGACCATCAGTCAATGGTATGCTTGTCGAGTGCACCAAGATGAATCGGGAGGATTGACTTTGTCTCTGCCTGGCCTAAACTTGATTGTTTGCTGGTCAACGACACAAAGTGTGAACATTGCTGGATGCAGCACCTGCGTCTGGTTGTTGATTTGTCCATATCAGTTATGTTAAGTGCTGAAAGCTCTACGGACAAAGAATATAAATATAATAATTTGATATTTCCTTGCTCATGATATCAATCACCGGCCTGAATGATGTAGACCAATTATTGTACATGTGTTCGTCATGAATCTAGAATGTTCTTGCATGGCGTTACCAACAACAAAAAGACAACCTGAAGGTGAAAAAAGACAATTGAATAGGTGTGTCAAGCAGAAACCATTTTATTTTTTATCCATGTGTTTTGTTAATGCCTGAATGACTTATTCAATGCAAGGATTCACGTGTACATCTCCTATTCTCAAAACAAATACGAGGAACAAAACAACCTGGAGACGCTGCAAATGTCATGTCTTCGTCTCAAAATCCAATAATGTCAGCTTCGGGAGATAAATTTAATTTTGTATTCCTTTTCATTGTGACTCCCTCTTGTGCAGGAAGTGATACCATTGAAAATCTGCTTCACGTAATGTTAGATACACCGTCAGATTAGTGTCTTTGAGTGCACAAAAGCTAAATTTGTTGAAAAAAGGAAAACACAACATGATGCCATGTCTCATTTGTTGCATATGCAGTTGAGTGCATATGAAATATGCCACATCTTGTTGGTAGACATCATCCCTATCTCTTGTCAAACATTGTAATCGATTGTTGTGGCCCATGTCATGAAAACACAATATGATGCCATGTCTCATTTGTTGAGAGTGCATATGAAATATGCCACTTCCCTATCTCTTGTCAAACGCCAACGTTGTAATCGATTGTTGTGGCCCACGTCTTGTCCTTACGATATGTGTCATGTGTTTTGTAACGCTCACGTTCATAAGAATGAAACTCATGAAGATGGTGGTTAGAACTGTATTTCATCAAACCTTGCTCAGGCAGCAATCAGACTAACGTAATCGGGTGGGCCGGCTCGCTGACTTGGTAGAATAGGCTTTCAGCAATTGACGCTTGCTATAAAAGGCGACTATGCTTGTAGTAAGAGGCGACTCTCAGTAAGGTTTTATGAAGAGCTTCACCCGATTGGTAAATGCCTAAGGACGTGTGTCTGAGTGAGTGAGTGAGTGAGTGAGTGAGTGAGTGAGTGAGTGAGTGAGTGAGTGAGTGAGTGAGTGAGTGAGTGAGTGAGTGAGTGAGTGAGTGAGTGAGTGAGTGAGTGAGTGAGTGAGTGAGTGAGTGAGTTTAGATTTACGTCGCACTCAGCAATATTCCAACTATATGGAGTCGGTCAAATCCAGTGACCAACAGCACGAGCGTGGATCTACGCAGTTGGGGAGCGATGGCATATGTCAGTCAAATCAGCGAGCCTGACCACCCGATCCCGTTACTCGCCTCTTACTACAAGCATAGTCGCCTTTAAAAGCAAGCAAGCAAGCAAGCAAAGTTGCTGAAGGCCTATTCTACCCCGGACGTTCACGGGTTATCTACTTAAGGATACTATGAATCTTTATTATAACTACATAAGATGGTATAGCAATTGATTTTGTCTCAAGTAGCATCAGATGTGATACTGATAGATGTGCAGCAGTTTACAGTGTTGAACAGATGGTTCAACCGTGCAGTTGTCTCTTCAGAGTTATGTCCCTTTGAGCCAATCATTCCGTGTATGTGGGATCAGATTCAAGATTATCCACCAGGTTAATACGTCACAGTTAAATCCAGCAGTCCGCCGCCCACGATGACATCAGGAGGCCGATCTGTGACAGTTAGTTAATGTTAAAATCGTTGCATTGTCCACTCAATGTCGCGCAATTATTACTTCAAATCGCCTTCATGGTTTGTTCTACACTTCATTGAGACAAAAATAGGAATTAATGTATTTGGATCGGGCATCAAGCAACATAACAGTGTGGATGTTCGTCGGCATGATGTACTTTACTTAATAACAACGCGCTTATAGGTGGTTGTCATATGTGATCACAAGATCACACAGATTTATATAAGATATAGTAGAAAAAATAGGTCATTAACAAAGTTCTTTCAGATCGAAAGCAATGTTATTACTGAACAAAGAAAACCAAAACAAGCGATCTGGTTATTGTCTTGTGTAATAAACACAATAATGAAATAATTCATATGGTCCAAATTAATTAATTTACATTTATATGGTCCTATCGAATCGACATAATGCTAATCAAATTCTGATTAGGGTGGTTTAGCAGAGGTGAATGTTGAATGTTGAAAATGGTTACGACACCAACATCAACTGAATCCCCCCCAAAACTAACTGAATTATCGAGTGAGAGTAGTTCGCACCACAGTTATTCACAGTGTAGTTATTAAATAGCTACGAAATAAATATTAGTTTCTAAGTGGGCATTATTGAAAATGAGAAATGCCCGCGGGCCTTCAGATCTCAGTCTTTATCATTAAGTTTCAATTCGATTAATACATTTTACGATATATGTTATGGTTGCAACGAATATTCAAGTTATTTTTCACAAGAATTTAACAAATAACATTCACACTTACTATTTATACCATTATTTATTTTACAGTAAGACAACAAGAATACATTTTCACAAGAAATAACAAAAAAATAAAGAGTGAACTTGCTCAGATTGTTTGAACAGTTGCGAGTGTTCGTACAACAGCATTTCAGGTCAGGTCAATGGATACAATACGAGAAGTGAGGGTGCTCGTTGAAACTGCACAAATTCAGACCAACAACTGTATGTTCTTGGAACACCCGAGGTATGTTTTCTGTGAAAGTGATCCGATCATCTCACAAAGCAAGGTTGATGTATCAGTAAATAGCATTTTGACCTTACTAGTCAAATCGTTTTTTGTAAAAACAAATCCTTCATAAATATGAAATAGATGTTACACTGTTCCTCAAACTGATCCAACAAAACCATATATATTGAAACTACACAAACTAGCATGCACATAATAACAAGCTGTCTAAATATATCCACGATTTTGATATGCCTCAGTAATGTTGATACCTTACAAAAAGAGGTACTATTGATGTATGCCATTAGGTTCTTGATTTACCAACAAAGTGGAAGGAGAGTACTGGAAAGGGTGCACTGCCACAGAGTTCAGTTAAATTAAAACTGTTGAGAGGGAAACGAAAAACATATTTTATTCAGAAATCCCAAAATACCAAAAGGCAACAGTTCTCCAAAAGACCTACGCATATCACGTAACAGGGCCAGTACTGGCATTGGTCTGGCCCGGACTGGTACCGGAATAACGTACACCAGTATTGAGCAGACACTGGACCAGTGCTTGTTTTCCATTAGTGGCCCATCCGCCATTACAGGGGTAAAACTGTAATGTGCCACATATGGGTCGTTACCGTAAGTACTGCACCGCAACACTGTAGCCTATACACTGGCCCAGTACAGAGAGTGCACTTTCTGTCTGGAGAATTGTAGGGGATTATCTCAGGGCCATGTCGTCTGCACAAGACAGGTATTCAAAACGTAGACATTTTCCAAATTTCTGAGTGTAAATTGACTTAATGTGGCACTAAAAAGTACGGATATATGATATGAATCACTTATCAAGATTTTGCATTGACGGTCAAGTGTTGAACTAAATTTTAAACAGTAACATGCAATATGATTTTCATTGGAACAAGGGTAGTTTGAAACACTGAGTATGTAAGTCATGTTGTTAGATCATGGAAAACCTGTTTAGAAACATAAATTCAGTATGTGACCAGGATTATAGTATTGTTTGATACTCATGTCATACTGGACAAACATCAAAAGGTTGCACAGTAAGTGAACATTGAAAATGCTTAAAAAAGAGACTGGTCAGGTGAACTGAAGTTTGAAACTTCTGAACAAGCTCATCCACAATGACAATGAACCCTGGATCAATTCAAGAATTACGCATCAGGTTTTCATCTAGTTTCATGAATTAAACTCACGTGGAACTTGTAATTTCTGTTTTATTCTTTTTTTCTTTTAGAGAGTTTGTTTAGGTATTTGCTTGTTTAAAGCTGTAGAAACTGCATTAACCTTAAACCGGTTAGTGGCGGCGAAACTGTAAAGGGCCAATGCGCAACCATTACGGCTGTGTTCTGGGCCATACCACATTGAATGTACTGGGCCAGTTCAACGCCAATGTGCAAAATAGTACAGGGCCAGTTCCGGAAAGCCATACATGGGTCTGACTTGCTGCCTTTGCTGGGCCAGTACTGGCCCAGTTATGTGATGTTAGGGACCTGCTAATGAACAATGTAGTATGTAGAAAGTGCAACGGAGTGTTTCATCCAGAGGTGTGTCCTTATCCTGTAACTTGGGAGTGTTATAATTCGTAGGCGGGTGATTTTATCCTAGGCAGTGATCGGATCCTCCTGTAGTAGCTCTGACAACAAGTGTAAGAGACTCGCCAAATTATACATCTGCTGAATAGTTAGGACTGGCTTCTTGCATTCAGAAGCGAGCTATCAGCGACAGTATCTGGAATGGATCAAGGGACAGGCGTATTGTCGCCGGGTGGTCAGGGATGAACTCAACATCTTCCTCATCGGCCAACATCTCCTCCAGTCCGTTACATCTACGACAAATTGGAAATAAATAAATAACCATATACCGGGTCTTGACATGCACCAAAAGTGAGTGAGTGAGTTTAGTTTTATGCCGCACTCAGCAATAATCCGGTTATATAGAGGTGGTCTGCAAATAATCGAATCTGGACCAGCCTATCCAGTTACCAACAACATGAGCATCGATCTGCGCAATTAAGAACCTATGGCATGTGTCAACCTAGGCAGCGAGCCTGACTACACGATCCCGTTAGTCGCCTTTCACGACAAGATTGGGTTGCTGAAGACCTATTCTACCCCGGACTTTCATAGTTCCCATTTAAAAATGCTGCTAAAGTGTAAATGAGACGTCATAACGCCCCTGAACACCTAAAGAGGAGGAACAGTTTATTTAGTGGACGCCCCGAAACCAGACTCAAAGACACACTCGACTCCATTACTAAATAAACCACTCTAACTCATTAAATTACTCACTTGTATGCACACACAAGCAAACACGCCTACCCTATCAAGTGAACTGATTGTGATCAATACCTACGAAAAAGATGTTGACAAGGGTTATAAAGACGGGTATCTTGGATTCGGTCCTGCTATAACAGGAGAGCATTTCGCAGCCATGCGCGGCATCTTCAGTCACTCACGTCACCAAACCTGTTTCAGTTACATTTTCTATAAAATAGTGTTTTCAACTTGTTTACCTGGAGACACTCCGAATGGGGAGTAAGGTACTCAGAGTGGCTGACACACTTCCGCCAAACGATTCATACAATCTCAGAATCAGACTCTGAGGATCCTCTTCCGACTACAAAGAAATCAAATACATGATAAAACCAACTACTGGCAAACAAGGGTATGCTGAGCACCGACCTGACAATTGACCAGTATTAGCATGTATGTCATAGTGAGCAAACGGTCCCGAAGTTGCCCGAATATTGAGGACTTGCTACACCGATCACGTGCAGATACGCGAGGAATCAGTTCCATCGTCATGTACAGCATGTGCACTAGCCTACATCTGCTTTCCCATTCGCAAACCAGATAGGGTGTGCAAAAAGTCGTGTATCGCCACCTTCTCGTAAATGCGTTCTCTGTGTCGTCGGTCCAACTTATCTTTGTTTGCCAGTACAGAGTGGAATAGAGAAGGTGGCTGAAACGATATGAACCTGAAGACGGGAGATTTATAACACGTTTCATACTACCAGATTTCAAATGAGCCGCAAAGACAACCTGGCGTCGTATTTCAGCGGGATAGGTATACATATTTCCTACTGATAAAAATTAAGAAACCTGAAGGTCTTCACTTGAAAGGGATGTCCAAAACGAAGCTATGTGGACATGAGGATAGCTTTGACAACATTGACAGGTTCCAAGCGAGTTGAAGTGTTTTGAAGATATTCCGAGTTAAACTCCTTCAAACACCGCTACTTTCGGAAATGTGGACAAAACATATTACATAATTATGAACGACCACCATGGATGATTACACGTGACGAATCCAACGCAGCAGGTATGTCTTAAGCGAGAACATTCTGTAAGGGTTTTCAGCAAGTTGGCTGCTGACTGCTGACCAGAAATAATACCCAGGGACTTCTTTCGAGCAACATTTACTAAGGTTAACCTTAACTCCCATTCTTTCACATTACACTAAGGTCACTTTAGACTTAGGTAACCTTAGTGCAATGTTAAACAATGGGAGTTAAGGTCAACCTTAGTAAAGATAGCTTCCTGAAAGTAGACCCAGGTTTATAATCTGAAAGTGTCAATGTTAGGTGAACCTGACCTCTTTTGGGGACAAGTTCCTCCCGTTCCAAATAACATTTATGTATTGATACATTCTAGAATTATAACAACACAACTGACAGCTATAACACAACAGTTACTAGAGGACTCACAAAAATAAACAAAAGCCGAAACATTAACAGAATGTTTCTCTGTGTCCCCCCAGAAAGAATATGGGGGAACGGAAGGAACTCTCTCCGTATTTTGGTGAGGGGGAGTAGACATATGTCTTGTGTTCGTAATTTACAGTTAGAATCTAAACAATATTCCATGGCGTGGAAACATTTAAAGTGACGAATGGGAAGATACGGTTGACGGAGCAAACAGATTAGATCAGCACAGTGAATCCCGTAATGACTTAAATGTTGTGTTGCCTCAGTAGCAACTTCGTGCTGTACTTACTACTTTCACAGTTTCCAGGACAACCTGATTTGTATCCAACCGGAAGTAGCTGATGCCATCTAGTGGAAGAATCAAAGCGAGGCTAGGACGCAGGATTAGGGGCGAGTTCAGATTGTAGGCCACTTGAATGACCCCGGCATCTTGAAATGTACCTACGCCAAAGAAGAGTACGAAGCTGTGAGTCAAAACTTTCACACAATTATGCACATATTTATTAGAGTCAAAATATTAATTTCTTCAATAAAGGGTAAACAACTTAATGTGACATACATGCCCAGATATAAGCCTCAGTTAATATCAGCTGTTACGAGTGTGTATTTTCTGTTTGTTTTGTTATTATTTAAGTAATAATTATTATTGGGCACAACGTTTAGTGCTTTGAATAATAATTATGATGGGTCACATTTCGTATAATAGATGGTCAGCATTTTTTAGGATTCTGGCAGCGGGTGTTCCGGAAATTATCTGCCCTTGGTTTCTATTTGCTGACTTCCGGGATTATTCGAGGGCATTCTACATTGTTGGTGATGGTCGTATGTGCCCGAACTTTCGGGAAATGAGTGAATATATAAAGGCTAGTTGCCGTGTTGAGACGGACATTCACTGGAGTTTACATCACCAACAAATCCGTCAACGCTTGAATCAACATTAGCCGCTGTCAGACCACTCGCTGTGTTACATTCTGCATAACTGTTTCTCTCTCACACTAAGACTTTGGTGAGTTTGCAATAGTATATTCTGTGACCCATTGCCTTAGATTTTGTCTCATTTGTATTGAATTTGAAATCAGTATTGTGAAATTGACTTGTGACTTTGAATAACTTGCTCCCTTTGCCAAATAATACAAAATTTGAAAGTTTTTTTACTTGTCTTCGTTTTGTTTTGCTGGTTCACGGGGGGTTTCTTACATCGTTTGTCACGGTAAATTCTTAACAGTGACAACATTTTAAAGATTCACTCCGACGCTTAAATCAGTGAGTTTAGTTTCACGCCGCACACAGCAATATTCCAGCTGCATGGCGGCGGTCTGTAAATAATCGAGTCTGGACCAGACAAGTGATCAACAACATTAACACCAATCTGCGAACTGAAAACCGACGACTTGTGCCAACCAAGTCAGCAATCCTGACCAGCTGTGAACAGCTGTGAATCGGCTGTGAACAGCTTACCGAAGATATCGCATAAGTTTGACTAACAAACGCGAGGCAATTCGTAAATGTTCAAGCAACGTGGTGAAACACAGGGCACGTGCATGGTACTGACAGGGCAGATGCATGGTACTGAGAGGGCAGGTACATGGTACTGACAGGGCTGGTACATGGTACTGACAGGACTGGTGCATGATTAAGGATCATGGTCTAGATTTTCGAAGCGTTCTTAGCGCTAAGATATTCGTAAGTCAATGTTATTATATGGCACTTACGCCTATTTTAGCTCTAAGAGAGCTTCGAAAATCTTGGCCCATGACCATTGTAAATCATGTATTCGAACAAACAATAATCGGATCATGGTTCGACTAGGGTACATAACTCTGCAAGTCGAACGGTCTTCTTGTAAACTATTGCAGCTAATTCTGGTTCATTGTGTGACTAAAGCTGTAAAAACTATAATGACTTGCTTTCACATTGCTCAACAACATATTCTGTGCGCCAAGCTGATAAACGCAATTATAATCTTAAAAACAATTGAATCTTACACACAATTTAACCTTGAGATTTGTTTCTTAACTTCAATCTACCTGTATAAGGCATAACTGCGTAAGTAAACTCGTGGTCCCCAATATCACATTTGGGGTCGGGGACTGTAGGTGATCTCAAACTGGAAAAGAAGGAGGATATATACATTCATCTATGTCAGACGTTTACTCATCACAACCAGGTGAGTGAGAAAAAATAACGTCACCTCGGCAATATTTCAACACTTACTATATAGTGAGAGGATTTACGTACACAATACATGTCGTTAAACAGACAGTCATCGAGGGATGTAAAATAAGTAGAACATCACAAAAAGAGTGAGCGAGACCAGTTTTTCGCAGCTGTTAGTAAATCCCAGCAAAATTACGACGGGAGATCAAATCAAAATAAAAGAGTTAAAACTACGTAGCTTATATCTTTAACAGCAGAAGACTACTTTGGATAATGTGAGGCGAACATGGGCTATTAATCGTCGTGACAACGAAGGTATGGGTTCGATTCCCCACATGATAATCACTCACATATCTTTATCAATATGGCAAACTATGGCCACCAGCAAAACAATGACATTGTCGTTAATTGGAAATTCAGGAATGTGGAATGTTTGGTAATATGTTAAGACAATTTGAGATAGATATCATCAGGGATTCGAGCCACGTGAAATTTAGCGTTAGGGTAAAGTTGCTACTGAGATGTGATCATTGATGACCAGGCCTGGGTTCGATTCTGACTATTTAGGTTTTGCCAGGTATCGTGGCAGTTGTTTGACGCCACTTTCAACAGTTCGCGAACATCTTACTATTCTTATTGAAGTAAGAATTGATGAACTGACGAGATTATGATGATTATGATGATGACGACGATGATGAAGATATAATGATACCGATGACGTTAGCTATGATGATGATGATGATGATGATGATGATGATGTATCCTGCTTACTTACAGCGAAAGCCGGAGTGTTCCACCGACGCACGAGTAGCCATATTTGCAGTCATTGAGAAGCGCTACCCCACGGCCATGTTCAGAGATGTCAGCCCATTTGTGTCCGGACACCTGTGGGTATTACGTCACGTCATTATCGACACGCACGTACGTAACGTCTTTGGGATCCATTCAGAAGTTGGTGCAGTAAGGAAGGAAAACAATTTATAGATGATGAGCTTTATGACGGGGCTTGCTTCAAAACGGTGTATGAATCTACCACGAAACTTCGATCTCACTGACATAAAAATGTTCCTCATTAAAATTAATTGCTATCCTTTCCAAACACGTGTGTGCTTGGAATTCGTCCTTACTCAATAGAGCAAATTCATCAGAGTTAAGAGTATTTGGCTGGTTCCATCCCAAATCTTGGGATGCTTGTCTTTAGAGGTGGCTATCGGGATCGGGTGGTCAAGACCTGATGACTTGGTTGTCACATGTCATCCGTTCCAAGATTGATGCTCATGGTGTTGATCACAGGATTGTTTGTATAGACTCGATTGTTTACAGACCGCCACCATATAGCTGGAATATTGTTCTGTGCGAGGTAAAACTAAACTCACTCACTCACTCACTCCTGCCGTCAGGGTGTTGTGTATCATTTGGTGCTATACACTGTACAATACATGCTGTAATAAAAAACTAAACTCACTCACTCACTCACTCTTGGCCGTCAAGGTGTTGTGTATCATTTGGTGCCATACATTGTACAAAACATGCTTCAACAAAACTAAACTCACTCACTCACTCTTGGCCGTCAGGGTGTTGTGTATCATTTGGTGCCATACATTGTACAAAACATGCTTCAACAAAACTAAACTCACTCACTCACCCCTTGCCGTCAGGGTGTTTTGTATCACTTGATGCTATACATTGTACAATACATGCGTCAACAAAACTAAACTCACTTGCTCAAACACTCCTTGCCGTCTGGGTGTTGTGTATCACTTGGTGCTATACATTGTACGTAACATGCTTCAACAAAACTAAACTCACTCACTCACTCACTCACTCACTCACTCACTCGCTCGCTCACTCAGTCTAGGCCGTCAGGGGGGTGTCTAAGGATTTTGCATGGAAAGGTTATACGTGTGGGATAAAATCTCGTGGAATTAACAAGCAACGTTCATAGGATTATCCCTGTCAAATTTACCAGGATCATTTGTGTACTTAAATGGAACATCTGCGGAATTGACATATAACCGCGACATATAAGACGTTTATGGAATCAAAGGGCAAGCATGTCGGGGATCACTTATGTAAAACATCTGCGGAATTGACATATAACCGCGACATATAAGACGTTTATGGAATCAAAGGGCAAGCATGTCGGGGATCACTTATGTAAAACATCTGCGGAATTGACATATAACCGCGACATATAAGACGTTTATGGAATCAAAGGGCAAGTATGTCGGGGATCACTTATGTAAAACATCTGCGGAATTGACATATAACCGCGACATATAAGACGTTTATGGAATCAAAGGGCAAGTATGTCGGGGATCACTTATGTAAAACATCTGCGGAATTGACATATAACCGCGACATATAAGACGTTTATGGAATCAAAGGGCAAGTATGTCGGGGATCACTTATGTAAAACATCTGCGGAATTGACATATAACCGCGACATATAAGACGTTTATGGAATCAAAGGGCAAGTATGTCGGGGATCACTTATGTAAAACATCTGCGGAATTGACATGTATGTAATTAACTTGAAACATGTGCTGGTTTACCAAATAGCACCAATTTCACCAAGAGAAACACTCATCTGTAAGCAGTAGTATAATCCGTGTTGTCAGCAATAACATAAACATGACAAAATAGCCGCCATGTTCAGTGTTAAAACCATACCTCGTACTTGGCAGAGTCCCAGGACGTGTTGTAGTGAGTGGGTCTCTGAATGTGGCCAAACTGGATCTCGTACGTAGCCTGCGATGACGTGATGCTGGTGGGGAACTCCACTTTCAGGAACTTGTGGCACTCGTGCCAGCTCACCTGGGGCAGTGGTACCCGATAGTAAATCATACAAAGTGCAAAGTACAAAGTGTCCACATGACGTGAACATCTTCAAAAACGCATAAACTTTCCAAGGATAGATTAGACAGACAGACATTTTATTCAGAATATAGGCAAAAGGCACACAATAAATTGTATTTTAGAAGTGAAACAACCGCACAAAAAAGTGACTGGTTTATGTATTAATAAATGCAGCTCTAGTCAACCAAGTCAGCAAGTCTGACCACCCGCTTCCGTTAGTCGCCTCTTACGACAAAAATATTCGCCTTTTATGGCAACAATGGGTTGCTGAAGGCCTATTCTAACCCGGACCATCACGGGTCCTGTCAGTCACTGATGTGCTATCGCATCATCCCACCTCTATACCTAACCCAAAATTGCTACAGCTGAACTTTGCAAGAAGAGATTGTAATTAGACACAAGTAGTTAATTCGGGGTAGCTCTCTACATGCATTAATGATTTGGTGAGCAAATTTATGTGAAAGGTTATAAATAGTGACAGACCATGAATGTTTGAGAGTATCAGAAATCTGAACTTCTGAAGAAGTAAAGTTACAAAGGCACTTGGGTACTGAGAAAGTGTAAACTCATATAAAACATGCATACATTTCAACACTTTCTAAAGTGCATTGGTATTGAAAGCTTTCGATCGTGGAAGGCGAGTCGTGTACATTTATTAGAGGATTATACTAAGTCCATTGTCTTAAACACCATTGTCAGACTTCCAGTGTTGAGAGAAAGCAGCAGTGACTGAGTTGGTAAGTCGGTAGAATAGGTACAAGACTATGAGAGAGTGGGCTGGAATCTCGGATAAGACTCAACTCAACAGTACTAGAATATGTCCCTCTCGTACAGAGAAAGTGTAGTCCCAATTGTACAATCGTAACATATAAAGGAGTGCACTTACGAAAATAAAACGTTCCATAGATGTAAAGGCATGTCAATGAATACACATAAAAAAAATGTATAATTATTTCCGGAGGCGGATCCGGAAAAGGGGGGCTGCGTACCACCCGGATCCCCACCACCTTCCCTATTCAAAACTCCTGGATCCGCCCATGAGTAGGTATTCCTCTGATTTCAAAAATAGACTTGGCATATGAACTCTCTCACCTGGGTGTGAAATTTGATGCAAGGAGACTCTGTATCTAGGATGATGGATTGCTTCACGTGACTGGTCTCACTGACTTGTACACACACCTGATCAAAACACACACGTATCACTTTAATATACTGTAATCTCTAACTAAACAAAAATGAGCACTGGTTGCTGAAGATCTTCTACCCCGGATCTACACGGGTCCAGATAACGACGAAAAGTTCACATATGACATCAACATTCATGCACAACAGACAGTAGTGTTTCCATCGGCTAAATATTGAGTGAGTTTAGTTTTACGCCGCAATAAGCAATATTCAAGCTATATAGCGGCGGTCTGTAAATAGTCTTCTCTGGACCAGACAATCCAGTGACCAACAACATGAGCATCGATCTATGCAATTGGGAACCGATGACATGCGTCAACCAGGTCAGCGAGTCTGACCACCCGATCCCGTTTTTACGACAAGCATAGTCGCCTTTTATGGCAAGCATGGGTTGCTGAAGGCCTATTCTACCCTGGGACCTTTACGGGCCCCAACGGTTAAATAAGTGAGTATGTGACTTCTATGACGCTGGAGTGAGTGAGTGACTTTAGTTTTAAGCAATTAGCTCTTAGCAATATTCCAGCAACATCACGGCCGGGGACACCAGAAATGGGATTCACACCTTGTGTCTATGTGGGGAATCGAACTCGAGTCATAGAACGAGCGATTGCTTTACCCACCAGACTATCCCGCCGCACCTTTGTGTCACTTGAAGAGTGAGTGGGCATGGTTTTACGCTGCGTTTAACAATATTCCAGCGATAGGGCACACCGGAGTCGCTTGAGGAAATAACCCACACATATCATGGTTCATAAATGGTGATTTCCCATTTTTGGAATACTGGGATTAAAGACCTAAAGTAGCCTTATTTGTATATTGACAAAGGCATCATAATGAGTTATTTTTTATTTGTATCGTTAATAAATTTGCATTTGACAGTTACTCTTACCTCCACGACCACACGAACAGGTCCATTTTTAACCACGGTGGCTGGTTTCACGACATCGTTAACAATCCGTCTAAAATTGACAACATAGTTATGTTCCATTCGCTGTCATTGTGACAACTGGGATTAATAAAACTGATCGTGAATATTTGCACACATGTGACGGATGTACATACATACTGGGTTAAAGGAATTGTCACTGACAGACAAACGATGTACTGTGACGGACGTGAGTGAGTGAGGGTAGTTTACGCCGCACTCAGCAGTATTCAAGCTATATAGCGGCGGTCTGTAAATAATCTAATCTGGACCAGACAATCCAGTGACCAACAACATGAGCATCGATCTGCGAAACTGGGAACCGATGACATGTCAGCGAGCCTGATCACGTGATCCCGTTAGTCGCCTCTTACGACAAGCATAGTCGCCAATTATGGCAAGCATGGGTTGCTGAAGGCCTATTCTACCCGGTGTTCCTGGGATTTGTAACACACCTGTTTAATCTATATACGAATATCATTAGCGGAAGGCAGTATCCACACCGGTATACTAGAATGAATATAGTTTACCGCTTTTAGCAATGTTCCAGCCTTATCAAGACTCGGACACCAGAACTAGGGGCGTAGGAACAGTTGGAACTTGGGGGCTTGACCATGGAATATGTGTTCCAAGTTGTCTGGAAACTTGCTTAATTCTTAGAAAACACACTTCACCCCAACTGAAAAGTTGTGACTGAATGTTTCTTGAAGACTCCGGGAGGTTTACGGTCATATAATTCGGTCATCACTTTAAAGTAGCAAGCTGCTTTCTGTTATACATATCTGCAGCAGCAATCTGAGTTGGAAAATCTGATAAAGAGCTCTAATTATTTTTTTTCGATGATTGTTCGTTAGTAATGTAGCAATTATCTATTGTGAGATTCCAACCAATTCTCAACACTAATAAATGTTATGTAAACCAAGATTATGCTGCATTACTTATTTATTTCAGGAAGTAAGAATAACACTATGTTTGTGCAGTAGATATGTTACTAAGCACCAGAATACCCGGAAGTGACGAGCGGAAGTGACGAGCGGAAGCGACTACCTCAACACCCCTAACACATCGTTGTAAGGGAGCAGTTGTTTGTGTACATATTACCAGTTCCATGAAACCTAAAAAGCAAAGGCATGGTGTCTGCAAACCCTGAATCAAAATTAAATTCTGGATTAAAACACACGATGATGGCATTGTCTGACATTCCTGAATGCGCGGCTTTGTACACCTTAGATGGCCCTCCGAATAAACACCCCAAACCCGCACTGTGACTGCACAGTCCCCGTGTACCTTGTCTGCAGGCTGAAATCAAACGAATCCCAAGCATCTAAGTTTAGAGGGAAATCGTCATATATCACGAGTTGGTTGCCATGGTGAGGACCTTTCAGGTAGTTTCTGAAAAAATAAATACAAATAGACTTGCACGTGTTGTGACCACGGTAAATCACTAAGTTACAATTGTATTAAGTGAAAAATAACTGTAGGCACTAAGTGAAATAAAACGCTATGACATTAAATTTGATAAAACGGCATCCCACTAAATGCAACAAAACGGTATACCGTTAAGTTAAATATGACGCTATACCACTAATGTAAATCTGACAGCACATCGGTACACCAATAAGAAACATAATGGCACACAACTAAGAAATATAGCGGTACACAACCAAGTTAAATAAAACGGTACACCACTAAGTTAAAAAACAACGGTACACTACTAACTTAAATATAACGGAACATCACTAACTTAAATATAACGGTACACCACTAATATAAATATAACGGTGCACCAGTAAGTTAAATAAAACAGTACACCAGTAACTTCAATAGCACTGTATGCCACTAAGTTAAATACAACCGTACACCACTAATTTAAATATAAAGGTACACAACTAATTTAAATATAACGGAACACTAGTAAGTCAAATATAACGGTAAACCAGTAAGTTTAACATAACGGAACACCACTAAGTTAAATACAATGGTACACCACTAATTTAAATATAAAGGTACACCACTAAGTTAGATATAACGGAATACTAGTAAGTTAAATACAACGGTACACCACTAAGTTAAATATAACGGAACACCACCAAGTTAAATACAACCGTAAACCAGTAAGTTAAATACAACGCTACACCGCTAATTTAAATATAATGGAACACCACTAAGTTAAATACAACGGTAAACCATTAAGTTAAATATAACGGAACACCACTAAGTTAAATATATCGGTACACCACTAAGTTAAATATATCGGTACACCACTGAGCTGAATATAAGGGTACTCCACTAAGTTGAATATATCGGTACACCAGTAAGTTAAATATAATGGTACACTACTACGTTAAATATAACGGTACACTACTAAGTTAAATAAAACGGTACACTACTTAGTTAAATACAACGGTAAACCACTAAGTTAAATATACGGCACACCACTAAGGTCCGACAATATTTTCAATGACGAGTGGGCTTCATATAAGAGCATTTCGGACAAGTCACAGTCAGTTATGTCCACGTGGAAGGAACTCACGAAGACGTGCTTCTAACTAGGGATAATAAACTACCAAAGAACGCAGTGGTGATATGAGTCATATTAGATATTAAAAACAGTTTCTTCAGTAGCGGACTTGTGTACATACATTACAGAAACATGAACTTACTTTACGGTTCCCGGCTTCCACAGACCCACCAGTCGGCCATGCGTGTCAACAGCAGCGGACACGAGATGGTTACTCAAGTGGATGAGGCCATCCTAAAATGTTAAAGCTATGTTTGACAACTGTCTGCACTAGATAATCCAGTGACTGACAGCATCAGCACCCATATATGCAATTTGAATGTGATGACACATGTCAACCAAGACCACTTGTTCATCTTAGTCGACTCTAACTACAAGCATTTGGTCGAATTGTGAAGCAGATTGAATCAGCATTTTTCCGGCCTCATGATCTATGGATCCAACCAGGTTGTTCCATCAAATACTACCACGAACGAATTTCGGAGCCTTTGGATGTTTTATGTGGAACATTCTACTGAATGTTCCAATACAGTTATTCTTGAAAAATGTGTCTAATTACAGCGTTCGAAATATTATCTTCCTGCCCGACCACCCTGACACGTTATTTTCAACAAGGTTTGCTGGATTCTCAAAGTCACCTGCCGTAGGTCGATTTAGTTATATGGAAATATTCATCACATTTCAGGATAATAAAACATGATAAAATAACATGACTCAAACATTAAACACAGATTTGAAATAACAGTACTTTTCCTACATTATTTTAATTATGCCAAGTAAATTAGTATTTTTGTGGGCAGGTAAGTGTTCGTCGGGGTTGGCATGTTTTAATTCTAAACAGCTATGAGATCTAGCTGTAATTTGGGGACTTTCATACCCTGCTACTTATGCCGCCCTAACTGACGCAAATCGTGTTCGTGCAAATCGTAATCAATTATCGCAAAAGAAAATTATCATGGATGGTTCCCGTGTTCTGGGTCTCAAACGTGCAATATCATTGAGGAAACTTCTTCAGCAACAGTCTACTTTCATTCTATATATCAAAATAGACTACTGTCAAAACGTTATACTGCCCTCTAGAACAAAGAAAGGACCGATTATTAATACCAGGGATATGTTACGATATGTTTTTATGCATTCATTTAGCAAATAACCAAGGTCGCCTAACCTTTCTAAATAACATGTATGTCTCACCTTCCCTAGTGTTGCAGTTGCAGGATGTGTTGCCTCGCACAACTCTAGATTGCTTAGCCCACAACCCGGCGCTTGTACAAGACCTGAAAATGTACAAGCTATAGACATGGATGTATTCAGTGTTCGCGCACGCGCAGAAACCAACAGTTTCCACGCAAAGATTTAAAAAGAACACTCAAAAATTATTCTACGTGCGTGTTTTAGGCGCATAGATTCTGATAAAAAAGTACCTTATAGCCACAACATACAGAAACAATAACACATTTTAAATGATTCGGGATTTTAAAAATCTAACAGTCTGTGTACATAATGATATGCGACTTGACAGTTATTTGCACATGTTGTAACATAACATGCATCGTTTACATTCTCTCATAGTCAAATTAAATGTAGCATGGGGCAGTGGCCTCCAAGACAAGGTATCAAGATGGACCGAATATGTGACCAAACATGATTATTTCACCTGCCCCTCCTTACGAATCTTTAACAACTACACATCGTACCTCACACATAAACGTCGTTTTCTGATTAGCAAAGCGCTCAAGTTTCATGTTCAATGTACTCCACCTACAAGCGAGGTACATTGCAATGTACGAATTTAGCGAATACAAATCGATAAAAGGGAGATAACTCTAAAAGTGTTTTTCTCGTATCGTTTGGAAAACCTAGCGATGGTTTCAAGAAAGATTTGCTCCACATTCCAATCAATAAATTTTGACAAAACTTTCAAATGTAGTCCCTGTGAATATTAGGAAGGGGAATTACATGGCGGCGACTTTACTAAAACAATGCCTGTGGGAAAAACTACAAGACGCAAAATTCGAATCGTTTGACTCAGACAGGTTGGCTGAAGTGTACGATCGAATACCCAGGCTTCAGACAGTTAAAATGCTACATTGAGTGTTCGGTAAGAAATTACGTTGTTCAGTGATCGCTCGGGACCAGTGGGTTGATGTTGACCAGTGAACAACGTATACTGTACTACTGATTGACAAGTCTTAGATGAGCAATGACCTGACCTCAACTTGCATACAAAGGAACGCCTTCCAGAACATTTCATTTGAAACAAGAGGGAAACAGGTTGTCGTCTAAATATTGAAACGTTCGGTTTCCTCGTGCGAATGTGTTTTGATTGTTAGATCACAGAAGCGATAGTTCAAGAGTTCAAGCCTCCGTCATCACGTATTGCACGTGCTTCATCGTCGATCTACCTCGAGCAGCCAAATGTATTCGTCTGCATTCCCTGCACCGCCTCATTGGCATAAACACGTTCTCCGCGCAGACTCGTCATATACAATACGTGTCAAGCAGTACCTCTTCACATTCAATGAACGTTCCTGACATTGTTTTTTTCCTAACAGTAGGTAGAATATGACTTATAGAGATCTAACACTCATTCGTTACCAAAGCTGTTGCCATGTTGATCTGCCTGTAGATTCTTCCCAGTTGAACATTCCGCCGGAACCTTCACCACCTCTTTCCGTGACCACGACAACGAATTAACAATGGTAATGCCACCATATCCAGGAGTACCATTCTGACAATGTCACAAACAAGTATTTATGAGTACGTATGGACAGTCGTCACGTTATTCATACTGTGCGGGAGATTGTAATCTAAAGACATAAAGAGTCGCTGTGGAGTATAATACCCCAACAGCATTTATTATTTTTTGTATACGTTATTTTAAGTATATCAAACTGTTTTCACTACATCATGACAGTTTTAGGTCGCACTCAGCAATATTCAAGCTATATGGCGGCGGTCTGTAAATAATCGAGTCTGGACCAGACAACCCAGCGATCAATAACATGAGCATCGATCTGGGCAGCGAGGGCCGTAATGACAAGCATACTCGCCGTCTGTTTCCAGCAATGGTTACTGATGACCTACTCTACTCTGGACCTTCATGGGTCACATCGTGAGAGTATATAAAACACGAAGTGTATATGTAGCTTCTAGAGTCAATTATTAACCGTGCTTAGTTTATTAACATCTGTGTATATCACGCCGGTAATTCATACTGTGAAGCCACCAAATACCCATGATTTTGAATTGAAAAATCATGTTTTGTTGTGTTTTGGCCTTTGGCCTAGACAAAAATATGGAACTCTCTTTAACCTGTGTTATTACCGTCCGCTATGATATTAAAACAGAAGAAACTGTTTAATGTTTTCATAATGCAGTTGTGGAGCCCACATCTACACTGTTGTGTGTAATGTTTGAAGTGGGTCATATCAAGTGACATTTCCTAGTAATTGTACACAAGAGGCAGCCGCGAAAAGGGATAAGTCCTGGATTCTGTACACGTTATTGGAATAACGTCAGTTGAGAAGCATCACTACGCTGTTTCATCCAATTAATGTTGTACGCAGTTTATATTAGTCTTACCTTTAGAGATTCTGGCAAGCCGTTTGTCTGTGGTAGATCTGAATAGACACATAGAAAAAAGAATATTGAAGTGTCTGCATTAGCTTATCACCAGTCTTATATTATATATTACAGTGAGTGAGTGAGTTTAGTTTTATGCCGCACTCAGCAATGTTCCAGCTATATGGCGGAGGTCTGTAAATAACCTAGTCTGGACCAGACAATCCAGTGGTCAGCACCCGATCACACGATCCCGTCAGTCGCCTCTCACGACAAGCATAATCGGCTTTTATGGCAAGCACGGGTTGGTGAAGGCCTATTCTACGCCGGGACCATCACGGGTCATATATTATAGCGATATCACGGTGTGCCAGCTTGATGTTGCTAGAAACGTCTGAAACAATTACATTGATGTATAGACGCAGCATTCTGAAGTAAAGAGCTGTGCTGACTAACTATAAAAGGACACCAGGATAAAGCAGACATAAACATATCATTGGTTCCTATTACACCCAAGGGACACAACTCTTCACATCGACTGGTGCCGATAAAAATATCAAAGAAATCTGATATGTTTAATTGAATATTGGATATTCAGGATGGGAAAAGGGCCGAAAATACCAACGTTGTATAGATGCTGACATAGTCTTTTGGTAATTACTGGTAACGTCGTCAAACACCTGCGTGACTTCATTTCACAGGAGGCAATGACTATGGAGAACCCCATGGTGGTGACCTCATTTTTACGACTACATTGAGCGGTCCTCACGGCCATGGATGTATTTTTAGATGAGGTGCATAGCAACCATACAGACTGGTCAACTAGCTGAAATAAAACACGACAATCTTCATTTAGAGTACCACTTTAAGTCAACGCTTCCGGAAGGTATCATTCACAGCGAGGGTCAGCTGATTTTGTACGTGGAGTAAGACGCAGAGCAATACCGTGGACACAACTGCAATGCCTATCCAACAAAGACGGTGTTATTAAATGGATGAAAATCAAAGTGCTTGCTGCCGTTCAATTACCGCGAAACATATCCACATATCACATAGGATATATGTTGAATAACCAAGCCTCCCATCAACCCGGACAACACTGGACAGCTATTTGGGTGCAAGATTCGCAATACACAGAATTTATTGACACTTTCGGAAGGAAACCTGAGTATTATCAAAGTGCATTCTACACGTTTCTACAACGGAATGGTGCATCTTTCCAACATAATACACGGATACTACAAAGTAAAAACAGTAAAACCTGTGGACTGTATGCTTTGCTTCATTTAAGGTTTAGCAGCACAGAGAAGACTTGCCTGTAGGCAAAAATCATGTGGTTCAGGGACTATGAGACAGACTACACGACAACTGCGAGCAGTTTTGCCTCCACACACGCGGTGGGCGAGCTGTCTAAGGCGTCAGGCTACTACTAATACAGCGAGCATGGAGGTGCCGGGATCTAGCCCACCTGTGACTGGGAGTGGAAATCCTTGGCGTCAACTATGTGTGCAGTCTCTTTCAGTGTTGTCACAGTCCCCAGTGTGCAGTACACATCCCTGTGCACTCTAAAGAACCCACGAATTCGTTGGTAGATGACCAGATGGTGGCCACACAAATACGTGCCAACACCTACTTGAGGGTACAGTAAAGTGCAGTAAACATGGACAAAGTACTGTGACTATCTGTCCCAGTCCACCCAGCTGTGAATGGGTACCTCGTAAGGATTGGAAAGCCACATTAGCCTGGTAGGCTGCAAGAGTTGTATGGTCCCAGGGAGTTCATATTGAAAATACTATGGGCCGCTGTGGTGGACATCCAGTGATCGAGAGAAAAACAAAGCGCCCTTGAGCAGATGAACCAACTGGATATCGGCGCTACAGAAATATCTAGAAATGTAGTATAATTGAGCATTGTGGGTCACCACATGTTTAAATGCAGACCAGCATTGCTTTAAGTCGAACTCGTTGAAACTCGTAATTGTATAGCAATCCCGTCTAGTTAGTGTAGCGCGGGCCAGTACGGAAGCATAATAGGGCCACAGTGATTTTTTTTATGTGTCACTATCTCCTACGTGGGACAAACTATCTCCTACGTAGAACATACCAACTGCCACCTAGTACTTTACATATCCTTTTAAAGGTTCGGATTATGAATTGTGATTATTAAATTGAGAAATGTTTGGTTAGTTATGCAGGACTTTAGATAGTAGAAATGCACGTCAATGCATATTTATGACAATAAAGAATTGTGTTACTACACAGTGTTAGTGTTAGTGTTTGTGTGTGTGTGTGTTTGTGTGTGTGTGTGTGCGTGCGTGTTACGCTTGGGTGACGTGGACCTTGATCTAATTGCAGTTATGGATATTCTCTCTCTCACACACGGATACACACACGCACTCACGCACGCACACACAGAGGAGGGAGGGGGTGGGGGTGGTAGGGGCGACGTTTCCGATATGAAATTCTCGTTATGACACGTCCTCCGAAAGGTTTGCTTGTCTTCATATGAGGCTAGGTTGGATCAGATATAACGCTCGTTTGTTGACGCGACTTGGATGGAAAATTGTTGAATGCGGCGTATAGCAATACGGAATTAAAAAAAAAACCGCAAAATGTAAAAACGCATTATAGTTGTTTGTATAAGTATAAGAACATATGTACGCATAGATTGCCACAGATAGACACGTCAGTGCACGCAGATTATGACTAATGTGCAATCGGTCCAACACATGAAACTAATATGCAACTAGTATACTACCCATCACAAGTCTACACTCACTTAAAACACACACTATATGTTATATATGTACATGGTTACAACGAAGATGAATTTCTCCACCAGCTTGGGGAAAAAGCTGCAAATCGTATGCAGATTAATTGCGTGAGGATGATTCATCAAACTACTGAAAAGTATGTGCAAATATCGTACATGTAAACTGCAGCGTTTTGGTAAAGTTTTGATAAGAATTTGCTATTTTTCACCGAGTTTAATCACTTGCTGAACGCATGACAACAATCGTATCACCGTTACGAATTTTATTATACATCGGTTCATGCGTAACCAGTCCCTTAGACAGTATGGAATATTTTACAAAATCTAGTTTAGAACAGTTGATCGAAGTATGCGGCAATATTTACACTAGTGAGCCTAAACTTTTGATGGATAGTATAGTTGAACACAGGAGTCTAATGGTGAAGGAAACCGTAGACTCTTAGAGTAAGTGAAAAATATGATAGTAAACCCCAAAGGTAAATTTAACACATTACTGTAGACTCAAAACGTAAATGAAACACATCGCGGTAAACACTAAAACAGTGACTGAAACAGTCATAAAGGAAATGGTTTCAGTGTCTGGGGGAACTAAGTTGACCATTTCAGAATAATGTATATGAACATATATCGAGTACCTCCAATAGGAGATAGTCCTACGTAGGAGATAGTATCATTATTTTTCATTATAGAATCTCCTACGTAGGAGATATTAAGTCCTACGTAGTAAGTTCTACGTAGGTGATGATACGAAGTACTAAGTCCTACGTAGGAGATATGTCCTACTAAGCAGTATGTCCTACGTAGAATATGACATAACTCCTATGTAGGAGATATTAAGTCCTACGTATGAGATAATGAGAATAAAAAATATTTTCACCGTGGCCCTAATTCCGAATCAACGGTTTGTGATAAAACTTATTAGAGACTTGTGCAGTCTACCCAAAACGTGATGGCGCTAATTTGTGGCAGTGAATGACAGATACATAGTTGTGTATTTTCATCTCATGTGCGTTGGTAACTGATTCATTCCAGACAACCACAAACATATGAGACTTGAGTGTGACATGTCAACACCATCCTTAAATTCGCACCCCTACAATGGTAGGGGTGCCTGCACTGGTTTAGTATGGAATTTGAAACAGACATATGTTGGCGGGATGCCATAACGATACGGAATGTTACCATGGCGTAGCGGTAAGTCATTTTGATTCGTTTGAACAGGTAGTGTGGCAAATGTGTCCAAACAAATGCACGGCAGGAAGGAAAAATACTGTGGGACCCTGAGAGTTAGAGGGGATATCATATGACACCTTCTTTGAGTGGCATTTTAGAAGTTGGGGAGTACAAGATTGACAAACTTTATGGACAATAAGATGTTATCCAAAACGTTTGTCAATCTTACATGACACCTTGACTAAGAGTCTGCCATGCCGCACGCGCACTTCGAGAATTTCCCACAGAAACGGTGACTGAGTATGGAAAATGTGAAGACAAGTCAAGGCATTGCTGTCAGCAGGGGTTCAAATGGAAACCGGATGAAACTGGTTTGTAGGCCAGAAGTATGGATACTTGCTGATTGGTCCAAGTGAATGGCGTGATGTGTGATGCTGGTTCCCACGGGGCCACCACCATGGTGTTCAGTGGAATAAGGTCACGCAGGTGTTCGATGGCGTGATGCCGGTTTCCCACGGGTCTGCGGTCATTGAACCCTTAGTCGGCGTGAGTCACACCAGATGTGTCATCCCACAGGGTCCGCGATCATTCTCCACGCGAGTCACCCCGAACTCGTTTTCCACGGGCCCCGTTGGGTCAACAAGGTCATTGCCTTCTGTGAAAATGATGTCATACCTCTAGAACATTCTAAGCCTAATGAGATCACGTAGGTGTTTGATGACGTCACAAAATAGACTATTTCAACACTAATGCAACACAGCAGGAAATATTGCATGTGACTTTACACTGAAACCAAAAACCTTTACAAAGCAACATTCACAAAATGTTCTCAAACAATTTTGTTGGTTCAAAGTTAACTAAATCTTCGAACACAAATGAGAACAAAGAGATAGTCTAAGTAAAAGAAATACAGCAGGTGCATTTAGATTTGGGAACCGATAACAAGTGTCAACCATGTCTGTGAGATTAACTAGCCGATCCCGTTAGTCGCCTCTTAGGACAAGCATAGTCACTTGTTATAGCAGAAGGCCCATGTTTAATCATATGTACCGAAATCTGGTCTCCGTATAACTAAAAGCGTTTCGAAAATGGGGGTCAAATTATTATTACAATAATATTTCTTCCTCCCCTGGCTTTATAACTGCTATGACGATGGTTATCTTAAACACACCAGACAGTAGTTACCGTTTGTTTCTCCGAGGTGAGAGTCCCCGCTGCAGCTTTCACCCTCTATCTGCAGACAGCCATTGAGCCCCGAGTGCAGGTGCACTTGTTTCTGTCTCAGTGAATCACAGTCCTACACGTACATCGATATATATCAACGATTATTTGCAACACATACGAAGGTGGTTCTTCTTCCCCTGATCAATTTAATGCTAATGACTCCCTTGGTCATGCATATGTAGAGCAGCGTAGGTCAAGCTGAACAACCTGTCCATCGGCCATACTATTCTTTTCACCTATTCATGGCCAACTTCAGAGAAAGGAGTGAGTGAGTTTAATTTATGCCGCACTCGGCAATATTCCAGCTATATGGTGGTGGTCTGCGAAATATTCCAGCCTGGACCAGACAACCCAGTGATCAACAACATGAGCATCGACCTGCGCAATTGGGAACCGATGACATGTATCAACCAAGTCAGCGAGCCTGACCACCCGATCTCGTTAGTCGCCCTTTATGACAAGAACGGGTAGCTGAAGGCCTATTCTACACTGGACCTCCACGGTCGGATCGGCAGAAATTTATTAACAGGGATACAACATTCGTAGAAATTGTTCACAAATTGGGTACTTACAAACTGAGAAAAGGGTATTGTCGAAATAAAACACATGATCATGACTTTATCACGTGTTTTATTATTCCTATCAAAAACTACCGGGTGTCCTTAAACGGTGCTCAACGGTACCAACAATCACAAATACATCCAAAGGCATGTAAATTAGTTTTGTTCAGAAAACAAGTCACCATCTGTTAATTAGGATATCATAAAACGCACTGAGAACAAAACTGGGGGTTCACATGACAGCAAAAGTTCCTTATTTTCATCGCAAGCTCTGATACACAAGCCTTTAAAGATCCAAGAAAAAATAAAGGAACAATATCGCTTTCATGTGGTTCTTTTCTTCCCCCACTATACAATGTACATATGAAGAGTTACTTACCTTCATTAGATGGGTGAGTGCACTCTGACAAAGAGATTCTGCCACTCGCTCTATTTCTAAAAATTACGATAACATCCTGTGAGATCCCATGTGACCATTATGAGTGAGTAAGTGAGTGAGTGAGTATACTCGCACTCAGCAATATTCCAGCTATATGGCAGTGGTCTGTAAATAATCGACCAGACAATCCAGTGATCAACAACATGAGCATCGATCCGCGCAATTGGAAAACCGATTGCATGTGTCAACTAAGTCAGCGACCTGACCACCTGATCGCTTCCGTCGCCTCTTACGACAAGCATGGTCTTCACCTCTTATGACAAGCATGGGTTACTGATGGCCTATATTCTAGCCCGGGACGTTTAAGGGTCGATCATTTTGAGAGTATTTACATGCGGTGTAGTTACGACAACGAAATGTGGGTTCGGGCCTCTTTCACAAATTTTCAAGTGAAATCAAGGTGAGTGACACCAGAAATGGGTTTCATGCATTGTACCCATGTGATGAAGAGAGACCCGACCTGGAGAACAAACACTTTAGCTAGCAGGCCATCCACCGCCCCTGTAGGTGTACAAAATAAGTTGTTCACTGGTCACGAGGGGCCCATGTTTGTGAACATAAACAAACCTCGCGGGTACATGAACTCATGGACCCCGAGGGACCAGTGACCGTATTTATCTTACCGAACACCTGAATTTTAATTTTGAACTGTTTGAAGCACTTCTGTTCGATGCGAGACGAATCGTCGTTTTGCAGACGACACAAGGAAAAAAATTAGAGTTGTCCCCCTTCTATCCATTTTCAATCGAAAAACATCTGTAATTTCCGTGCTTCATGCGTGATTCAATGTTTTTCGAGACAAAAAAAGTACTACCATGAAGCACCAAAGAAGTTCGGAATTCCCAGAGGTGCACATTGAAAATAATACATCGCCTGTAAGCGGGGTACATTGACAATAATAGAAGAGCGCTTAGTCAATCAGAAAGCGACATTCATGTGTGAGGTAAGATAAAGATCGTGATAGGCTGGATTTACACTACAACCGTTTTTGGATGCGATGTATCATGCGTTGCGTACAAAAAACGCACATCATGTAATTTCATTTATTGCAATACACTACGACAGACTTTTCAATGCGTTGCGTTGCGTCGCGTCGCGTCGCGTCGCGTCGCGTCGCGTTGGAAATACGTGCTGCACCTATTTTTGACGCAACGCAAGGGAAATTGCATGGGAATTCCTATCGATGACGTCATATTTTGCACGAGCAACAAGGACTTTCCCGAAGACCCACGTGGATGAAAAAATGAGGTGAGTGATTATCACGCATTTTGGAGTGCTTCGTTGATATCAAGTAACAGTTTATACTCAACCACTGCCATTCTTGAACAATATATATAACAGAAGTAATATTTTGCATATGTACGTTTCTGTGTATGAATTCTGATTTATGTTCTATAAGCATGGCTACAAGAAAGACAAGGGGGGTAATCGACACAGAACGGCTCATTCAGCTGGTAGAAGAAAATCCCACTTTGTATGCAGTGATTAAATAGAAAGCAGCCAGTTGGAATATATTTTGGTACAAATCGTAGGCGTTAGGCAAAGCGATTTCGCATGTAGTGTGAATGAACAATCGCCGTTCATAACTCAAAGCAACGCAATACAACGCGACACATGAGAAAAAACGGTCGTAGTGCAAACCCAGCCTTAGACAGACTTTTCAATGCGTTGCGTTGCGTCGCGTCGCGTTGGAAATAGGTGCTGCACCTATTTTTGACGCAACGTAGGGGAAATCGCATGGGAATTCCTATCGATGACGTCATATTTTGCACGAGCAACAGGGATTTTCCCGAAGACCCACGTGGATGAAAAATTGAGGTGAGTGATTACACAATGTGATCACACGCCTAATACATTTTTAATGTTTCGTTAATGATGATTATGTTTTAAAACAGCATCGAGATATGATGCTAAGTCTTAAAGTTCAACGATAAAAAGAACAAATGCAGTGATTAAATAGAAAGCAACCAGTTGGAATATATTTTGGTACAAATCGCAGGCGTTGGGCAAAGCGATTTCGCATGTAGTGTGAATGAACAATCGCCGTTCATAACTCAAAGCAACGCAATACAACGCGACACATGAAAAAAAAAAACGGTCGTAGTGTAAACCCAGCCTGACGTGTGTATGTGATACGCATATGCGTAATGCGATGTACTTACCGTCATGATGAGCATGGAAATCCTTGTAGACCTAGAAAAACAATCAAAGAACGCAGTTGCAAAAGAAAAGCTACAATAAGTACATAATATCGATTCGTCCTAAATATATTGTTTCCTGTTAACATGTTACATTTGTTTAATGCAAGAAGGTATCAGGTGAAACGTTTAGTAATACAGCTGTTTATAAAATCCAAGCCATGCTTTGGTTATTAGCTAAAAATTAAAACAAACAATTAAAAGCGGCACTTTCTCATCAACTGTCATCAAATCGGTTTACCGTCTGAGATGTTTGCTAACGTGACGTATTGCGGTACGGGAAGCGCATACAGGATAGTGTTGTGTGGTGTAAATTTAGATGTCAGAGGTCACTGGTTCCAAGACACTTTCCTGAGGTATCTATGGTGATTTATGTCAGGTAAAATGGATGAGTGAGTGAATTTAGTTTTACGCCGCACTCTGTGGCGGCGTTCTGTACAGTTGGGAACCCATGACATGTCTCAACCAAGTCAACGATCATGGTAGTCGCCTCTTACAACAAGCATAGACAATCCAGTGATCAACAACATTAGCATCTTTCTCCGCTACTTGAATGACCCCGGCATCTTGTGTACGTAGACCAAACAAGAGTACGCAGCTGTGAGTCAAAGCTTTCACACAATTACGCACATATTTATTAGATTCAAAATATTAATTTCTTCAATAAAGGGTAAACAACTTAATGCGACATACATGCCTAGATTTAAGCCTCAGTTAAGTTAATACCACTTTTAAAGATCCATTCTGACGCATAAATCAGTGAGCTTTAACACGCACTCAGCAATATTCCAGCCATATGGCGGCGGTCTGGTAATAATCACGTCTGGACCAGACAGTCCAGTGATCAACAACATTAGCATCCTTCTGCGCATCTGGGAACTGATGACGTGTCAACCAAGTCAGCGAACCTAACCACCCGATCCTGATATTACGACAAGTGTGTATAGGAAGTAGGTTATCGCTGAAACAACCTACAAACTTGGCGGGTTGTTTGATTTCCCTTGAAAAATAAGGGCCCAAATGTTTCTTGAAAAGTAGTTGTATTATAACTTACAGCACCAAGCGTATCTTCCACAGTATTTTTTCATAATAAATATCACGACTTGAATCGTACGTGCATGTTATAAGCTAGCATAAAAAAAAAACTAAAAAAAAACCCAAACAAACAAAAAAAAACACACGGTCGATTGAAATCATGTCAAAACATTGATTACAGAAGAGTCTCGTTTCCTGTTGCGCAACTTAGTACAATAACCAGTCCAGAATCTTTAGACAAATTCATCACACTGGGTACATAAAAAATAATCACTAAGATTTGATACGTTTAAGCAGTTGTATATTGCAAAACCACGCTCCTTCTAATCCTTACAAACACGTCGTACATAGTGCTGTGTCGTATAGCAAGCGCTGACAATCGAAAACCTGGAATTCGTGGAAATCTTCAAACGACTCTCTGCCGCTAGAAACCTTCGGCGGTCTGGTACGGAACTGAATGTATATCAGTCTCAACGTGCGTTACAGAGAACAACACCGAATAACGGTAAAAAAAAACATATAACAGGTGCAACCAGTGAGACAGATGCACTGTGAATCATTTACGACCTCATCAAACAGGGGCAGTCTGTGATTTCTTAGTTAAGATATGCTGCCGAAACGTTGACAAAAATATAGAAATACGGTATTATTAAAGTTTAAAATTAAAATTCTTTTGTAAATATCATTTTCGTATGAAACAAAGAACTGGAATTCAGTGTAACCAGAGTTGTTTGTGGTGTCTATTTTGGATCGGCTGAAAAGTAGGTCATTGTCTGACTAGGTTCAGGAGACTCATGTTTCCCTATGTGTACGCGTTATGCAGGTTCATGGCACATATCAAAATTCCAAGATTGTAAGCAGCGGAGCGAGAGTGAACCACACCGGGGGCATCCCACGCCCTTGTTGCAAGAAACGTCCGAGTGTTGGTTTTCAGTCAGGTTAGGTAAGCTACAGTGAGTGAGTGGGTGAGTTTTACGTCGCACTCAGCAATATTCCAGCTATATGGTGGTGGTCTTTAAATAATCGAGTCTGAACCAGACAACCCAGTGATCAACAACATTAGCATCCTTCTGCGCATCTGGGAACCGATGACGAGTCAGCGAACCTGACCGCCTGATCCTGATATTACGACAAGTGTGTATAGGAAGTAGGTTATCGCTTATGACATCTATCCGATGAAACAACCTACAAACTTGGCGGGTTGTTTGATTTCCCTTGAAATATAAGGGCCCAAATGTTTCTTGAAAAGTAGTTGTATTATAACTTACAGCTTCACGCGTATCTTCCACAGTATTTTTTCATAATAAAAATTACGACTCGGGTGTTGGCTGTCAGTCAGGTTAGGTAAGCTAGAGTGAGTGAGTGAGTGAGTGAGTGAGTGAGTTTTACGTCGCACTCAGCAATATTCCAGATACATGACGGCGGTCTGTAAATAATCGAGTGTGAACCAGACAACCCAGTGATCAACCACATGAGAATTGATCTGCACTTGGGAACCGATAACATGTGTCAACCAAGTCAGCGAGTCTGACCACTCGATCCCGCTAGTCGACTCTGAGGACAAGCATAGTCGCCACTTACGGGTAAACTACAGAGGGAAACCAAAGTTGACACAGGCTGTTTAATTCACTGTTCAAAGTGAGTGAGTTTTACCGGGGACATCTGAAATGGACTTCACACGATGTACCCATGTAGGGAATAGGATCCGGTTTTTCGGTCTGTGTGATGAGAGCACGTTTTAACCACAAGGGCCCTAAATGTTTAAAAAAGACAAAGCAACGTTCGTAATTCAAACAAATCTGGGAATAAAACCAACGACCAAACGTAAATGGTACCAAAGCTATGGTCCCTCTGACATCAGAACTTGGAGTGTATTTGTTACTCTGGATACAGTAAATGCATTTGGACGCAACAGGTGCACCGACATCCTCAGACGCACTGAACGTACCTCCGGATGACATGTACCCGGAAGTACGTCATGGAACTGATTCAGCATCAGAAGTTTCCATATCCGGCGCATCTCGTTTCCGGGGTGACGATAGTCTCCCTTTGTGGATGTGGCTGCAGCGACAGACGTCCAAAAGTCCATCTCTCGAAGGAGAAACTCGGCTCTTCTGTTGCGTTTCTTTACCTGTTGTAGAAAGAAAAGTTAAATATAGTTTCGACTTACTTGTTTATGGTCATATCGACGTCTTAAAATGTCAACATTTTACTGTTACCGAACGTGTGAACAATGAGTGAGTGAGTTTGGTTTTATGCCGCTTTTAGCAATATTCCAGCGATATCACGGCGGGGGACACCAGAAAATGGGCCTCACACATTGTACCCACGTGGGGAATGGAACCCGGGTCTTCGGCGTGACGAGCGAACGCTTTAACCACTAGGCTAACCCACCGCCCCTGTGACCAATGAAACAGGGCAAGGACATTCTCGACATCGTCTTGCTGGAGGGGTTGGGATCATGGCCTTAACGGTTTAAATAGATCTGGGCGGATATCGAAATAACGAATTCTAAAAGTCAGGGGTATTATCAGGCATGTATTATTATATATCATGGCAGGTAATTGAGCTGTTTCAATTCTTTAGCCAAATAATGTTAAACTGTTCGAACCACGTTGAGACAGATGTCAGTGTTATATACTGCGGAGATAAAGCGCGCTGGGTTGACACTCTGGAACTTAATGGTTTTAGTTTATTTGCAGCGAAAACGTACTGTAGTTTCAAACCCTTTATTTGTTTGTACTACAAGCGGTTACGCAGAATGAATGACACAGAATAAACGTAGGGTTGGTGTAAGTTAACACTCATCACGTACTTTACGTGAATTTGTTTCACTGTTCCAACTACTGCGCTTACCCCCCTGTAATACAAAGCCACAATAACGATTTCAATCTGTGATTGTTTGTTAAACGTCTTTTATCATAAGTTAAATAATATTCTGAGGGTAAGATTATGAGGATGCGCGATCTTAATTTCACGTTAACTGGGGTGTTTCTGTGTTTAAAGTGAAATTCATCGGTATGTATTTACCGCAGACTATACACATATTCTTAATTGACCTCTGCTTAATACAGATTTCAGATTTCATTTTGTTCAAATATTTAGGCACATTTTACAAACCGAGAGATATTGTGAAAGGAACCAAAGTTGAAGCGAGAACATCTTCTCTTTCATGTGAACAAAGCAGTAATTTTTCCGCCTGGATTGTTGCAATGTAAGGAAGACAACTGTGCCAAACCTCCCTTAGAATGCAGTACTCGAGGTCACATTAATAGAACTGTACCTGCTGTACAAGACTTACATATTGCGAGGCTAAGTGTCACTAATGTATTTTACCTTACACGTTTAATTAACATACATGAAGTTAAAATGCTGACTTTATGGTTTTGTTGTGTTAAAAAGTGAGGTAGATTGTATTACTGTCACATTAAGACATGTGATTAGGTCATTCTGTCTGACTGTATCGCTGTATGACATCCTCTAATGACCTCGGTCAATCAGCGCATCCATACTTACTTGGGCCTGAGAGGTGTAGGTGCCCTGGTGCCTCTCAAAGTATAGTTCCCCAACCCAGGTGCACAGTCTTGTAGTGTCCCTCTCCACAGACTCGTAGAAAGCCTCAGGGGTACTCAGTTGGATCCTGTACAGAACCAAAGGGTTGATTACTTAAAGGATCTTCTCAGCGTGGTTGGAACGGAGGCAAGGTTTAAAACTTATCTAAATAAACAAAACTCCGTTCAATACCAACAAACGGAATTAGCTATTTGCTGGGTGCGGTCCTTGATGTGTATTGTCGCAGCATATTATCAACTACGGTTACAGTGAGCTAAAGTTCGATGCGACAAGAATTAGAGTTCATTATAAACATTGAATACTGTCATTTCTTTCTTTGTCTTAATGGGGAATCTTTAACGTCAAAATTAAGGAATGTATTCATCATGTTTTATAGTAATCAGTGTTTATAATTAAGTCTTTATATAATGTTGAAGTTGGCAATTAATCCCTCTGTTCCATACTATCCAGAAATGCAGCGTTCTCCATCAAGTGCTCTTTCAAAGAAAGGTATGTCGTCATTTTAAAGATCCGGTATGACAACATCCGGGTCGTTTTTCTTACCTTTCCTGACGGAAGAGTTCCAAATTGCTGCTTGTATCATAATCAAAGAGTACATCGGGCATGCTGAGACCGAGCTCGAGTTGTACTCAGCTGAGTACGTGCTCAAAATGTTGTATAACCTTTGCTTGAGTACGAAACTCAGCTGAGTGTGAATTTGAGCATGAGCACGAATTTGAGCATGAACTTGAGTTGAGCACGAAATTTTGTTTGTAACCTCCAGTATGACAAGTTCTCTAGTGCCACAAAATTAGAGATATCATGAACAAATCCTTGAATAAACAATGGACCAAGGACAAGCTCTAATCGTAAACACTAACGCAAGAGATTAATCATATATCGTTTTATTTTAATTCATACATAGCATGAACTAGATATGTGTGAATATGTAATATATATTACCCAGGGAGTCCATTCAGGTTTTTCAGCCTCTGCAGTTTTTCCAACATTTCTTCTCTGAAATATACATCATGATGATGTGACATCGTGTGTAGTGAGGAAGCAAGGTAGATAAGACGAGACAATGGCATTGTTAATTGTTGCAGTTTCAATTTCATTAATGGCTGATGTCATATGGCACCGTGAGTGAGTGAGTGAGTGAGTGAGTGAGTGAGTGAGTGAGTGAGTGCTTGGGTAGGCGAGAGGTTGAGTAGGCGTTGGAGTGAATTTTGTTTTTCTCATTCAATGCCGGAATTTCAGGAGCATCGATCTACGCAAATTTCTGACCACTGAATTTCGTTGGTCGCCCTCTCAAGACAAGCATGGGTTGCCGAGGATCAATTCTAACCCGGATCTTCTGGGGCACAGAGTGAATTTTGGATGGTTGTACGAACGTATTTCGTGACGGGAACCGGGATTCGAGTCAGCACATGGATATATCGCGTAAAGCCTCTTTTTCGTGTCCCTTGCCGTGGTATTGCTGTAATATTGCTAAAAGCGAGGTAAAAGTAAATCACTCACTCACTCGTCAGTATTTGAGTTGCAGCATGTCAGTAGATGTATGTGAGGTCCAGTGTTATAACAATAAACAGTTTGATTGTCGACGCAAGTTTGTATAAAGCAAATACAAAAGAGATGTTACTGTACGGACAGTATCATGGAATCTGTCTTGGAGGTTCATGAAAGGGGCGTAACGTGTAATTGCCAGTGGTGGCGCCACGATCAAGGCAAGTAATTCTATCCGAGCAGGGCAAGGTTGAAAACTGGACTGGAGGCAGCGAACTCCACGGCCAAAGGTAAAAATGGAAATAAATCACGAAACTAATGGCCTGTACTGTTCACCTTGGACCCATCCCAGCGTTCCCGTGTCCGAACAGGAAGAGACTTGAGTTTGACCTGCCAGATTCGGAAAACTCCCGCTCGACTTGCAGCATCTAAACACAAAATATCACTGTATATGAAAGCCCTGTAGTGAATCAAACAATTATTTCTGGTACATGGTCGTATAAACAGGCTTGATAATTCTATGAATATTCTAAAACATAGGACCTAAGTATTGCAGGCCTCAAACACTTCAATATTTCCAACTACACACGGTCTTAACATGGCGCTCATATCGTAATGAGGGCTCTATCTGGTTTTCGAACCCGCAAAGACCGCATGTTTGCACCCCAAAGTGCTAAATCTTCAGACACGGCTTCCTCGAAACCGTACTGTGCACAAGTTATGTGTTTAACAAATGTTCATTTAATACTTAATGTACCAACGTATTTATCCAGACTGGGCCATACCTTCAAGTGTCAAAGTAAATAGAACCTACCTCTGCCACTGTTACATCATTGTGGTACTTCTTGCTGGGAGGAAAGTGCGCCAACACCCGGTGTCCACCGAGCCCCTCCCACCAAAATGTGTTGTGCTGAAACATAACAGCTCGATAAGTGCATGTATGTATATGCGTGTTTGAGTGTTTGCGTGCGTGTGTGTTTATGTTAGTGTTAAAAATATTAAAGATACATGAGAGAAACAGTGTCCAAAAGAAAATCACAACGAAATCAACATGTAACATAACAGTTATACAGAAACCAGTATGACAGTTGCTCTGTTGCTCTGTTGCTCAGATGCCGAGGTGTAGTTGCAAAACCAACTTTCAATGTAAATGACTTTCATCACTGACAACTGAAATCATGCAAGTTCTGATGACGTCTTGGAGGGCCTTGATCAGACCTTGGTGGGTGGCTGGAAGATATGTCAGTTGTCTATACGCCTATCCATGTCATCCCAGGGGAGTTCTTCTGGGGATGTGCCCTGGGACCTGCGGGTCTGGCAACACGTTGTTGCTACAAGGAAGTTTTGTATTGTTCGTGCGGACAAAGATCACTATGTGGTAACAGTTCCAGAAACGATGAAACAACTGGACGAAGAATGGCATTCGTGTGGCACTGATTTTCCAAACCTCCGCTAACGCTGAGCAACTTTGTTCTCTACTGAACACAAATCCCACCCCTCACCATACCACCCTCTCTAACACCCTCTCTAATTACCGAAGCCTTTGGCACAGTGATTTGTCATTTCCATGCTCAAATCGCTCAAATACAAGGGAGTGAAACTGTATGTTATCGCAACATGATGGATCATGGATGATTCCCAAAAAACGCTACTAAAGAAAACAAACATGGGAAAGGTTCCAGCTGAAAAAGAAAAATTGTCAGATAGTTCACTGGAGGCCACAAGGGCCTGCAAACATTTGAAACTGCCGGCCCGATACAATAACAACCGGCGCTGGGCCTCCAGGCCGGAATTATTCCGAACGGATTATTATTTTGAATTATTTCGGATTTTAACGTTGCATCAGATTAGCTTCAGTATCACAATTGAAGCAAAATTACCCTTCAAAGTGAGCATACAGCAGTCTAAGTAAACTTATCCTCAGTCTTTTCGTTACACTCAACTACTGAGTCTAACAAAACCTTATGGGAGGTGGCGTCAGGTAACCTTTGAGATTGACCAATCAGGACACAGCTTACCAAATCGCGAATGTGCACATTCGCACATACCCTTTGAACTTTTTATCTAGAAAAGGTTCGTACACGAACGATTCCGAATGCTATTTAGCGTACGCTCGCTTCCGCGTGATGCACACGGCGTACGTACAACCAAGACAACGGTGAGTAAACAGTCGCTGAAAATTGTATTTTTGGCAATATTCAAGGATGTTATCGTGCGGAAGTATTAGCTAATGGTAACCATGTCAACAGAAACCCCAAAGCGTATATACTGCAGGTGAAATAAATGTGTTATATGCGGATTTTTGCTTGTGGAGAGACCTGTGTCAGTGATCTGAATATTTTGAAAGTCCCTCCGATTACTAAAAAGTAGCCGTTGTCTGATTGGTTAAATTTATTTAACCGTCTCGCGTTTGATCGGACAGTCATTGGTCGCGCAAAGGTTACCTGACGCTACCTTCTACTAGGTTTTGTTAGACTCAGTGGTGGAGTGTAACGAAATACACTGAGACTAAGTTTACTTTTATGCTTTTGTGACCAACAACTTTTTATTCTTTACGCGACGTTTCACGGCTGATTCTTGCTTCTTCAATATTCACCTGACACAGGAGCAGGACCTAAAATGCGTAATGTGTTCATGGTCGTTCAGCTTCTAAATGCATTTCAAAAACCTCATAAAGTATTGAATTTAGTTGAAGTGTTTAAAGTTGTGTAAAGCAAGAGTTTGAACTTGCGGTCATAAATTTTTGTAAGCCTATTTTAGAAGTGGTAAAACTGTTTCATTTGTTTTGATTTATTTAATTATTAGTGGGAGTCTGACTTTGACATTTTGTCATTGTTATCGTTTTACCCGGTTCAAATTCGATAATTTACAAGTGGTTAACATGAAGATGACGAGACTGTGCCGAAGATGATGAGACTGAATGATATTTATACAAGGTCTGACCCCGTCGAAACCTGATGGCGAATTCGCAAGTTATTACATCGAGACAACTGGAGTAAGTGAGTATTGTTTTATACCGCACTCTGCAATACTCCAGCTATACGGCGGCGGTCTGTAAATAATCGAGTCGGGACCAGACAACCCAGTGATCAATAGCATGAGCATCGTTCTGTGCAACTGGGAACCGATGACATGTACACCAAGTCAGCGAGTTCGACCACTCGATGCCGTTAGTCGGGACAAGCATAGTCGCCTCTTATGGCAAGTATAGGTTGCTGAAGGCCTATTCTACCACGGGCCTTCACGGCGACACACCTAAAAGTTCGATACTTCGGCGTAGACCTTGCCGAAGAACACACTAACATACCGGAAATTTGTTGACGGAATTCCAGCCGAGTTTGATGGTAGTAAATCTGGTGACGTCACAATGCTTCATGATCTGAGGCAACTGGGCCGAATAGCCGAAGCTGTCGAGTAGCCACAACTGAGGAAACAAACAGTTTTTGTCAAGCAATTTACATATCAAGCCACACAATATTATCATGTCATGGCACACATGTTAAATATGTTTCCATATCATTTTGATGTGTTTCATATCAAAGCTGTAACGTAAAATAAACAGTTAAATGCGGCACTATCTCATCAATTGTCATCAAACTGGCTGAGATGTTTGCTAACGTGCAGTATTGCTGTATGGGAAGCGCATACAGGATAGTGTTGTGAGGTGTACATTTAGATGTCAGAGGTCACTGGTCCCAAGACACTTCCCTGAGGTATCTATGGTGAGTTTGGTCAGGTAAAATGAGCGAGTGTAGTTTCACGCCGCACTAAGCAATATTGAAACTATGTGGCGGTGTTCTTTGGCGGAATTCAGTGATCGACCACATGAGCATCGATCTGTGCAATTTGGAACCGATTTACGTGTCAACCAAGTCAGCGAGTCTGACCACCCGATCCCGTTAGTCGCCTTTTTATAGCAAGCATGGGTTGCTGAAGGCCTATTCTACCCCGCACCTACCCCGTTGAAGGCCGTAAAACAAATCCTGGTGAAGTCATAACGTATATATTTGAAATGTTTGGTAACGCTAATACTTCCTATCTGAATTGAAAGTTCAGGTCCCGTTCTATTTGCACCAGGATGCATCAAATAGACCTGACTGGCGTCCACAAAATATCTACAAGCAGGAAACAAACTTACGTCTTTGCATCTTATACCAAACTCGTGTTGAAGGAACCTTTGTCCATAAAGACACTGTCGCAACAGACACTCTCCATTCGGGAGGTTTGCATCCTGTGATTAATATCAATAATTAGATCAGACATATAAATTATATTCATAAAAATGTAAAGCGCCAGGCAGTATATTTTGTCAATATAGGTTGCCTTATTGTGAAACCTCTCCGAAAACTACAACTGTAAAAATTTGGTTTAGTGCAAAAAAGATCCAAAACTAATATTGAAATTATCTTTTACTTTAAACAGGATGTGTACGCATTTGGAAAATATGCATCTTCTGTTCTTCACAACGGTTACCTTCTTTCCAAAAGTAAAAATCAGAAATGACCACAATTCTATACTATATGGTCACATTTCAGTTTTGACAAGTATAACTTTGATAATGTTGTATAAGCAGGCTAGAAATAGCTAGTGTACTTTAAAACGTAGTACTGTCATATCTTTAACAATATTTCTCTAATTCTAAATGCAAATGATTATGAGATCCCTGAATCAGCTACTTGAACCTTCTCCAAATATGGATTGGTCTTCCCAATTCTTTCGCTAACATTTCCACGGCATCGCATCTCAATTTTGAAATAGGCTGGCGCTCAACTTTTATTCTGGGTATATAAGCCGCTCACTGCAAACAAGCTATAATAGCTGATGGCACTTATATGAACTGATGTCGAAGAACCTACACACATGGTGTTTTTTGTTTGGTTGGTTTTTTTTCTATTCATTTTGTTTTATCATTGAAAAGAAAAGAACCTAAAAGTGGTATGCTATTCAACGCAATTATAGTTTTCATTAATCTCGCACACCACATATATCTTTTAAGATGGTCTTCTTGAGATATAATGAAAATCACGATTTTTAAATTAGCACGTGCAAGTTATGCCCCAACGGTATAAAATACCGATTGTTTGGGGTATACAGGCCAAACTACCTCACTCATCAATAGTCCAGTTAAATGACGAATGTCTGTAAATAATCGAGGCTGGATCAGACCGTCCATTGATCAGTAGCATAAGCATCTCTCTACTCAGCTGGAATACGATGACCTTTTTCAGTCAAGTTAACAGCCTGACCACCAGGAGATCCTTCCTTGAAGCAGGCTTACAAAGAATATTTTGCTGAAGGCCTATTCTTCCCTGGACCTTCACGGGTCCCATGTGGGAGTGAAACTTGGCACTGACCATTTCAACCCAGGCAGCGCCAACTGGAATGAGCTGTCCGGTGCTGATAAAATACTTCACCCTGTTGTAAAAGTCCGGGTACTTTTCTTTAACCCACTGTAACTGCTGTGGCTGAAAACAAATTCAAATCAAATTATTACGAAAAAGATATTGAGAACAATAGTTGAGTTTCAACGATTGCATTCATTGCTGAATATTTATGAAAACAAGCGCGATGTTTTACCCACTGAGAGAGCGAAACGAAATAGATCTTACGTCACTTTTTGTGATGCGAGTATGGTTTAACACCGCCTTTCACAGTATTCCATCCTGTCGAGGCAGGGGGCATTTGAAATTAGCTTCAGACAATGTAACCATGAGGGTATTCGACCCCGGTCCTTTAATGACGCTTACCCATTCTAAAGTAAGCAGTGGTATCATAGATTTATATAGGCTATCTGTTTACCCTGACAATACATAACGAATTCCTGTCGTGTTTGTGACATGGGAGACTGTCGTTTCGGAGTATCCTTTCGTCGTCATATTCTTCAAGATTGCAGTGGGTTAACCAAATGATCCGTCGAAGATCCGGGTTCGATTCCCCACATGGGTACAAAGTGTGTACCTCATTTCTGGTGTGTTCCGCCGTGACATTACTGCGATAGTACGATAAGATTCATAAAACTAAATTCACTCACTCATGTACGTCAAATGTTTTGTGGTCAAATGTGATCATTTTCACCTGAGTAAAGGCCAACTTTAACGGATACTTCTCCATCAGATTCAACGCTGTCGACCAACTGCAGACGCTTTTCATCGGAGTCTTCCGGCAAGGCCACAACCACGCTGAAAATATGTTTCACGTGTATATCGCAAATGTAGTCTATGGTCATATGAGGGAGGAGGTTTTTTTGAGTGAGGAGTTGTCAATACAATCGAAAACCAGGCGTCAAACTCAACATATTAACATGGCATAAAGAGGATTATGCGTTTATGCACGTGTACGTGTTAGAGTTTTCTCTGAGCAAGCATAAATACCTGAATCAATATTAGCGTATCCCACAGCGTGAATATGATGACTTGCCGTTCCATGTGTCATAGACAGTACATGACTTGCCAGTGATCGTGCCCTGAATTAACGTACCAAAGAATAATGTATAATAGTATAAATTCAAATGTGTAAATATTGGTGAGTTGAGCTGAAAAACTATTGAAAACGTCTGGATGCAGGTTACTGAAATTTTCAGTTTGGGCATGGGTTTGGTAATAACATGTACGAATTGAGATTCGATCCCACAATGACATTGGTTTCTTGACCGTCACTCTGCACGAAAAGAGTTTGGTTTTACGCCGCTCTGAGCAATATTTCAGCAATATCACGGCGGGGGACACAAGAAATGGGCTTCAAACATTGTGCCCACGTGGGGAATCGAACCTGGGTCTGAGCGAACGCTTTACCACTAGGCCACCTAACTGCATTAGCATCGATCTGCGCAATTGGGAACCGAGGACATGTGTCAACCAAGGCAGCCAGCCTGACCACCCGATCCCACCCGATCTTACGACAAACATTGTCACCTTTTTATGGCAAGCATGAATTGCTGCACGCTTTTCAAGAACTGAGATTCTGCCTAAGAGAGTTTGGTTTTACGCCGCTTTTAGCACCTTTTCGATGTTTCACAGACCATACAGCCGAAATATTGCTGAGTGCGGCGTAAAATTAAACTCATTCACTTTACATCAGCATTACATTATCTACACTATTCAGCATAAAAATCATATAACCAACATTTCGAAGGCGTCTCTGGTTCCAAGCACACACGCATTGATGAGGTCATTAGCAGCACGCAGCGCATGCTCAGACATACAGCTATCACTCGGGAGATCCTGTAACAAGAAATGAAAATGCATCGATCTCTCTCTCTCTCTGTCGATCTCTCTCTCTCTCTCTCTCTCTCTCTTTCTCGATCTCTCTTGATCTCTCTCTCTCGATCGATCGATCGATCGATCGACCTCCGTGAAAACCTTGAAGCGGATTACTGTCCACAAGCGGCTGGTCAAATACTTGTCCACAGTACAAATCTTTTATTCCTCAATCCTAAGAGAATTTAAACTGATAGGTTTATCATATGTTTCAGTACCTTTGCCATTTCGTACAACACTTGCAAATCCATGGAAACGTTGAATACATGTCGGTCAAATACCCGGATTTCGGCGGTAGTCAACGTTGCTTTGAAATCAGGGGGTGCTTCGTTAAAATTGTAGAAAACGCCGTTGACCGACATCTCGATGTAGATGATATGACTGAAACAAACACATATTCCGACGTCTAAGAGATATCTCAGCTCATGTACATCACATCCTTTGGGAAGTCTAGAGTACCGTTACAGATGGTCGGGAATGTCGTAAGGGACAGGATAATGTTTTACACGCAACTTCAAAATAATTTTTATATATTTCTTTGAAGTCTTTCCTGTCTGGAGCGTTTACCAAACTTACATTTTATCACCACTGTCCATATTGATTTTTCATCGCTTTTGTGATCAAGTAACATGAATTCGCTTTTGCTTCTTTTTTCGGTTAATTTGGCTTGAAGATCGATAATTTGCAATTTCCCCATATTTACTGTGGTATCACAAACTAGATACTCCTGGATCCTGGTTTCAGTAAGTGCTTAACAATCCAAAAGAACCCAACCATTCTCGTTTACTTGCAAATGTGAGAAGGTTAAAGGCAAATTCACATTTCACGTCATTCAAACAATGAATAATGCATTTCTCTTAAAAATACTAACCACCAGTCCTCGGGGAAGGTGCCACATTATTATTAAAGAAAATGACGGAATAAGAAAACAATATTAAAACAAAAAGAATTAATGCAACGTTGCAATAATTTGACTCTCGACCCTCTACCGGGCGAACATTATTTCGAGCAATAACAGAGATATACCCTTGGAGTCCTCCTTACGAATAACTACTAACTCCTTTGGAGGTAGAAAATTGTGATATTGTGCCGACACTACTACTGAATACTGCTAGACTGACGAAAAGTAGAAAGTAGAGTTTCGAAGCTCTGTTAGCACTAAAATACCCGCAAGTTAATGGTAGTATATGGCACTTACGGCACTACTAGCGCTAAGGGAGGCTGGAAACTCTAGGACAAGGTGTTTGGGGATTTTCTCAAAAACACGACGTTATATTTTGCAAAGTGTTTTCATTACACGTCATAAAAATTATGTACGTGTTGTAAACACCAAAGGCAACCTTCAGAGATCTGTGCGTGATATATCATACACATCATTGTTTGTGCTATCGCACGTGCATGTCATGCGCCAACAAAACGACTGAGAATATTCGTGGTAATCGAATAAAGGCAAACTATATATACCAAGATTATCAGAAGCACGCCGAGAACGTGACAATAGAATGTCGTAATGGCGGATATTGCCAGAAGGTTTGGCTATACATGGCAGACTTTCATCAGGCAATGCAGCCTGGTTCCCTGGGTCTGTTGCGCCTGCGCTACGCTCCGACACTGTCCCAGGCAACCACTGCCTCATGCCTAATAGTTATCATCTTCACTTCAGAAAAATTGGGGCCATTGTGCCACGTGTCATCCATCGTTTAGGGTAGGATATATTCTTCGGATATATTTTTCGATCGTCTTGTGAAATTACAAGGCACAGCGTTTAGTTCTATTTGAATGATGTTAATGACAGTTAGAGTTTGTCATTCTGATATTTAGCCTCTACAAAACAACACGAAACAGTTAACATATACACAAATATCATTCAGAAATGTTTATGATTATTATAAATTTGGTGAATCAAATGATCAATGTACAAATATACACGCACATATGCAGTTCTATAAAATGAATTTGGTACTTATATTCCTAATCAGTGTCGGAGCGTTAGTGCAGGCGCCACACACCCAGAGGACCACGCTGCAGGCTACTGAGGCTGAACAGACATACGTGCAGGATGAAGATCTCAATCGGAAGCAAACAGTGACGTCATCAGCGTCAACTGCATTGTGTTATCACAGCAAAACCATTGTGATAAAGCTTGCTGTAGGCATCCCAACCTGTCGATCGAGGCATGCCGTGAGTGTGTGAATATGGCTTTACGCCGCTGTTATCAATATTCCAGCAATATCAGAAACCAGATATAGGCGTCACACATTGTACCCACAGGACCCGTGAAGGGTAGAATAGGTCTTCAGCAACCCATGCATGCTTGCTATAATATGGGAATATGTTTGTCGTAAGGGGTGACTAAAGGGATCGGGTGGTCAGGCTCGCTGACTTGGTTGACACGTGTCATCGGTTCCCAACTGCGCAGATCGATGCTCATGCTGTTGATCACTGGACTGTCTGGTCCATACGCGATTATTTACAGACCACCGCCATATAGCTGGAACATTACTGAGTGCGGCGTAAAACTAAACTCACTGACAGGATGGAAACTGGACCTTTGGTGTGACGAGGCAACGCTTGAACTACCAGGCTACTCACCGCCTCTGGGCAGGTCATGAACATGTCAACATGGATTGGCTAGTCAAGATCTACGTAGGGCGAGGAACATGAGCTATCGCGCCACAGACGTTGCGTATGACATCTGTCGCAACAGATACATAATGCTTGTGGCTTGACAGTGATTGAGCGAGTGTAGTTATACGCCGCATTTAGCAATACTCCTACAATATAGCGATGAACGCCAGATATTCTTCACTGTATCCATATGTAGAGCTATCAGACCGCCTAATAGCATGAGAGTCAAACGCAAAGTACTCATAATATTTAGAAGAAATATTCCACAAGCACCTGGTATGTACTTTCTTTGCAATGTGAGTATAGTTGTCGATCACTAAAACATGTCGGAAAAAATTCATCTTACAATCGTTTCACTGCGACCTTAAACATGAAACTAAAACCGATCATTAAAAACTCACTCTAAGGCTCCCGCATCGACACAGGATGTAATGGTGTAGTCATATCTCTCCTTCCTACAACTTAAACCCTGAAAGACAAAGACATGAAGGCTGTAACAAGCTAGTTACTGAGGGAGAAATGGTTTTACGCCGCTTTTAGCGATATTCCAGTATTTTCACAACAGGGGACACCAGAAAATGCCTGACATACTGTACTCATGTGAGGTAACCTGTGAAGGTCCGCGGAGGAATATGCCTTCAGCAAGCCACGCTTGCCATAAAAGGCGACTACGCTTGTTGCAAAAGGCGACTAACATGATCGTTGATTTGGCTAAGATATGCCATGGGTTCCCAACTGCGCAGATCGATGTTCATGCTGTTGATCACTGGATTGCCATATTCTGTTAGTTACAGACCGGTGTCATACTGCTGGAATATTTATGAGTGTGGCGTAAAACTAAACTTACTCACTAAACCATGTGAAGAATCGAACGGCGTGATGAGCGAACGTTTGGCCACTAGTACGGTACAGTCTAAATAAACTTAGTCCCAGTGTTATACGTTACATAAGTTGTTCACTGGTCCCTCAGGGGCCATGGGCTCATGTACCCTTGAGGTTTGTACCTCGAGAGCTCGGGGAACATAAACAAACCTCGAGGGTACATGAGCCCATGGTCCCGAGGGACCTGGGAACAACGTATTTATCTTACTAAACACCTGAATATTAATTTTGAACTGTTTGAAGCACTTCTGTTCAATGCGAGGTAAATCGCCATTTTGCAGACGACACAAGGTAAACAGTTTTAGAGTTATCTCCCCGCTATCCATGTTCAATCGCAAAATATCGGTAATTTTCGTGAGAGTGAGAGTAATTTTCGTCAGAAGAGTTCGGAATTCCGAGCGGTGTTCACTGAAAAAAATACATCGCATGTAAGCGGGGTGCATTGAAAAGAACAGAATAGCGCTTAGCCAATCAGAAAGCGACATTCATGTGTGAGGTAAGATAAATTTACTTAGACTGGCTGTGCTTCCCTGCCGTTACTTTCACGATACAATGATGGTGGCGAAGCACTATAGTCAACGTCTTCATGCCAATCTCCGATTTCCAATACATAAAACATTTACTGGTTCAAGATAAAACAATTATCCAACGAGCTTCCGTCGCTTTTATAGTGTAGCAATATCGCACAACACCGTAAGAACGAAAATGGGTTTCACATAGTGTTTCCACGTGGACATATGGAGCGGGTATTCGACGTGACGAGGAAGCGCTTTCGCCAGTAGGCTACTCAACCCTACCAGGTGTTCAGTGGGTAAGTAAGCTTAGTTTTATGTCGCGCTCAGCAATATTCCAGCTATATCAATAGACAATCCAGTGATCAACAACATGAGCATAGCAATTGGGATATGATGTTTCAACCATGTCCGCGAGTTGACCCTATCCCACTGGTCGCCTCTCACGACAAGCATGGACAAAAGAAGATCAGTTCAGACCAGGATCTTCACGGGTCGCCATGGCCAAGTGTTCGACTGTCATAAGTAGACTTACTTGGCGTGGTTTTCCCTCCACCCAAACTTGACATTCTGACTCAGAATTCCACACCAGCCTCACTTCCTCTCCGGACCAGCTTTCTGGTATCTTGACATGGAGTCGAAACCAATGTTTAGACCACCTGGAATTATAGAAAGGTCAATGCAGTCTAAAAGGATATCTTCGGTTGTCACTAATGGGCGATATAGAAAGGTTCATACAATCTAAAAGGATATCTTTGGTTGTCACTAATGAGCGATATAGAAAGGTTAGTGCAATCTAAAAGGATATCCCTCAGTTGTCCCTAATGCGTGATATAGAAAGGTTAATACAGTCTAAAAGAATATCTTTGGTTGTCCTTAATGAGTGATATCAAAAGATTAATGCAGTCTAAAAAGACATCTTCGGTTGTCCCAGCTCTACCTCCACAGTGGTTAACAGTAAATATCAGCCTTAGAACTGATCTTCAGAAACCCACGCTTGTCGTTTGAGGATCGATTGTACAGGCCCGCTGACTTGGCTGACACTTGTCATCGAGTCCAGAAATCGTAGATCGGTGTTCATGATATTGATCACTGGATTGTCTGGTCCAGACTCATATTGCACAGACCGCCGCCATATGGCAGGAATATTTCTGAGTGTGGCGTAGAACTAAACTCGCTCGCTCGCTCAGAGCGACAAGACCACTAGCACTACTGCGACAGTAAGTGAGTGAGTGAGTGAGTGAGTTAGGTTGTACGCCGCATTCATCATTATTCCATGAGCATCGATCTGCGCAGCTGGGAACCAGTGACATGTGTCAGCCATATCAGCGAGCCTGACCACCCGATCCCGCATTGGAAATTTAATATTCGAGTCCGGAATTAGATTAGGATGCTTCAAATGGGAAATTATATCTTTGCAACACAATATATATATATATATATATATATATATATATATATATATATATATATATATATATATATATATATATATATATATATATATATATATATATATATATATATATATATGTATGTATGTATGTATGTATGTATGTATGTATATATCGTAGAATATAGAACATCATCTAGATATTCTATGATCGTTAGCGTTACGATAGTCGTAAGTGCTGTACATTAGCAGTAACTTACGACTATCCGAGCCAATGAGAGCTTCGACAAACTAGGCCCAGAGTCCCATTCCAAAAAGCGATCGCAGCGCTAAGGTGATCGTAATTCCCATACTTTAAGATAAGCTTACGACAGTCGTAGCGCTACGATGGCGATCTTACGTCGTAAATATAAACTTACAGAGGTCCAAACGCTTGACCAACCTTGACCTCGTCATAGGACAGATTCACGGCTTGGGCGAAAGTAACCGTGTCGTCTGCTGCTTGCGCATGAGCAATGTGGTACACTGCCTCCCTTCGTGGATATAGCCTTTAATGAGAAAAACAAAACTGATCAAACTGATACTTGCACTTTGATTGTGACAGTGCCATATTTTCTTCAGGACCAATTGGACGCTGTCACATAATAGTCTGCCATGCAAGTATGGTCAAAAAGCTCCATGTAAGTCTAGAAAATATGGTCAGTCTAGATCCCTACAGCTTCAGGCAGACCCACAGTCTACTCAGTTTACTCGGACTCAGGTTACTTGTCATATCTTGCCATGAACCTCTGTTCTAATGAGACCATATTTCCCGGTTCTCGTAAAACCCCCTGCTGGAAAAAGTCGCAACATGATTTATCTCATTTCTTTCTATCCAATCAGAACTCGTGATACGTCAACTTAGATCCACCTTCACTAATGCAAACAAATGTGGACACACAAATATAACATGACTGAGTTCTGTCTTGAAACATTTGCGCATCGCGCTGGGGAAGAGGTTCTCGTTTTCTCGAAGCATACGGATGTTTCCGAGGTCTTACGAATGATCACTTTTTACTTTTGAAACAACGTCACTAACTGCACAACTAAATCTGATTTCAGCCAATCACAAATTCTGAACACTCGCACCATGAAAGGGTCGTATGACAAGTAACCTCTGGAAGAGAATGGCACTCTTGTCACAGCACGGGTTCTTGGGTCGCCATGTTCTTAAAGTACATGCTCATCACGCCGAGGCATGGGTTCGACTCCCGTATATGTACGATTTGCGAAGCCCATTTCTGGTATCCCCCGCGCGACATTGCTGGCACATTGCTAAAAGCGGCGTAAAACTCAGCTCACTCTCTCAGTCTCATGACAGTGCGTTTGCTGATTTTGTAAAATCCGTAAGCTTCTTGTCAGTACTTTTGTGGGGTGGGGCGGTGAAGTGTCCACTAGTCACGCCGAAGGCCCGGGTTTGATTCCCCATATGGGTACAATGTGTGAAGCCTATTTCAGGAATCCCATGTCTTAATATTGGAATATTGCAAAACGCGGCGCAAAATCAATCACCATTAAGGAGTCATTAATTTGCATGGCCCAACCTATTGAATACGCCAGATACTTGCCTTTGCCAGATACTTGTCTTTGTTCTCGCAATCAGCCATTCCTACATATTTGTTTGACTGAACATTGTGATGGACGTCAGATTATTTTTAAAAATGAAAACATGAAACTGAACGACATACTTACTTGGAGGTCAAACAAAGTCCATCAATGGTGTTATGGCAGAGAAACCTCTTTATTCTAACCAGCTGGCAGTCTCTGTGCTTGAAAGGGATTTGATCCATAGGTATCTTCGGGTTCTAAAGTAAAAATATAACCTTTAAACAGATTTGTTTCGGCTTGCTGGACTACATTTTGTTGAAAACCTTTCTTCTGGAGTGTTATTTTTTTATTTTCAGTTTCATATTTTTTTTATTTATTTTTATATCAAACACTCGGGTACCCCATCAACATAAGAACCCGGAAGTTCGGGTTTAATTCGTGAGTGCATGCCCCCGCTTCTCTAAATCAGGAAAAGTTCTTTACTACAGCGGACTAGGTCTTGAAAACAGGTGACTGATCAGCTGATCACACAGTCAAGTCACAGTGAGTGAGTGAATTTAGTTTTAAGCCGCACTCAGCAATTTTTCGGCTACATGGCTACGGTCTGCAAATGATCGAGACTTCTTTTAACTGAAGTTTTGGGCGAAGAGGCGACTTAAAGCATGGATTTAACTTTATATTCAGATATTAGTGATGTAAACGATTCAGGAACTTCAGAACAATTGATCATGGAACGGACAGGTCACAGAAGCGTTCAAGGTAAATTATTTAAGATGGCAACGTGTAAATCAATGATCTGAATCAAACAATAGATTTTTTAATCTAGTTAAATGGGCACATGTGGATGTAGCTCATCCATTAGGTTATTTGGTTTAGTCTTGTATCACCAGTATTGAAAACCTGCATCATAACATGTGTATGTTTATGCTTTTCTGTTAAATTGAGCAAAATAACTTTTTCGGGTTGTCACAACTACAAATGAAAGCCACAAGATGGAGGTAAACGCCATTCCCAACACCTCGCCCACTGATGATTCGGATACAGGTCAGAAGAGCGATGTCACTCCCCCCAAAGAAAGTTACATTCCTCCAAAGATGACTGGTCCACCACTTGCGGAGGTGCCAGGAATCATGTCCGCATCCATTTGTACGAGGAATGTAATATTCAAAGAATACAACATAAAATTGGTAAGTTGTAGGTCATTTTGACGGAAGGAGTTTCTAAACATAGATATTATATACTATACTAAAATATATAATGTGCGGTTGAGCGTCTGTCAACGGATGAGAGAATTTCGGTTCCAATCCCTTTGGAAAACACTTGTATTGTGAGTTTAAGCTTGACCGATATTTTTCAAATGATTTCACACACTCATGTATCATTTGAATGTTGATGTACATATGAAGTTAGGAAAAGTAAAACCTGTGAAGCGGTCTTACTAACGAAAAGTAAAACCTGTTCCTCCAAAACAAAATCCTCAAATGCGGTTATTCTGGGAAAACAAGAGATGACCTAATATATAGTGAGAAGCACACTTTGGGTTTATATGCGTCGTCAAAGTTTTGAACAATAATGAACTTAAAATATTACAGAGTCAGTACATAACGTGTGATACCACAAATTGTTGAAAGATTTAAAAAATGGACAGTGGAAAGTTATCAGAGTTACCTTAAAAAGTTTGAAATCTTTCACTTTTGCCATTCATAAACAATCCAAAAACGTACAGTTTCATTTCATGTTGTCGTTTGCATATATATTTTTTTTAAATAAAATGAAAGTAAGGGCAAGAAGAATAGATATTACAACGGAAGTAGCGGTTGACAAAAAAACCAAACACTCAAAATGAATAAAAAGCCGTTTATATCTATTAACTGTAACTAAAACAACATCCTATAACAGTTGCACCAATTTCTGAATTTCAAGTTTAATCCTACTGGCAACTATTCTATAATAATAGTATCTCCATACAGGTGAAGACATGCAACAAACACACAGCGACGAAAAGTTACCACTAAATGTTACCTCTCCAAATAACAGCAAGAACGATGGTTACACGTTCATAAGTACCTGTTAAATGTTCGTATACAATGCAGTAAAACATTCACCAGAAGCGAAAAGCAGGCTGCATCTAAACTGATTTTCTGATTTAACCAGAGTTATTACTCGTGGGATAGTGCACTGAATATTCAATGATAGTAAATGTCACATACTGCGACGGTAGACTTATCTAGAGTTAACGGTTAAATGCAATGCATCTCATACCTGCTTGCCACTGTCAAACCCCAAACAGTACATTGAATGGGTGTCGTACTGTCAGTTGTTTACATCTCTTTCAGGAGAATGAAGAATCTCCCCTTGCGAGTTTGGGCCAGACAATTCAATGACCAACAAGGATCTGCGCAATTGGGAACCGATGACATGTCAACCAAGTCGGGGAGTCTGACCACCCGATACCATTAGTTGATTCTCTCGTGGTCTTCGGTGTGAGACGGAAACACGTTGACATGATCAGGCCCTCCTAGCTATTTGACTGAAGAGAAGCAATACTGGATGTAAAGTAAACCGTATCGTGAGCTTAGCTACCAAATGCGAAGGAATAGCATTAAATATCGTTGTAACAGTGGTTGGCATCAGAATCGTTTCACCGCCGCTATTGAAACCCAAAGCATCAGCAGCCGAAAACGTCCGGTCATCTTCGATAAATTCCGCATTTCGCCGAACAACGCCAACACGCCTGTCGTCACAGCGTTCGAAAAATGGCTGCCGACAGGAGAAAAGAGAAATGGGTAAATGTTTCAATCGACGTTTAGATCCAGAGAGTGTACATGTCATTCTGATTAGGAAGGTAGCGTGAACTGAACGCACGTTATCACACACATTGATACTTCATTTTCGTCAAGAATGTGTATTTTGTGACCATTATCTGCGTTTTTGTAAGGAGTTGAGCTGAAATTGCAAGGTGACAGAATGAAGCTGCGAAACTCCATCGCATTGAATGAATTCTTATATAGGTCTAGAAATTTAATCATGAGGGGATTCGGTGAGGAGGAAAGTGAGATTAGAGTAAATATTGTATTCGGGTTTAGGGAGGGTTGTTACGATGATATTCGAAACTTGTGGCACGCTGTATTTATAACGTATTCATTTAAACTGGAAGTGAGTGCGGAGAGTCCGCATTATATTCGTGTCTAGTAGTGATTGAACCTATACTACTTTATTTGACAGATGCCCTTACTAGACTACCATGTGTGTGTTTAGGCAAACACTGTCTCCGAGTGATCTGGGATCTGGTGGGGGGATGGGCGAGATGTCCGACACTTGTCACCTCCCTACTGTTCATGAAACCGCCGACAGAGATCAAACATGGAGGCGTCCACAATACCAGTCTTCCTATGCGCTCGAGTCACCAGCTTCGATTCTGAGACAGAGAGGTAGATTATTGTCCTTGAGTTCTGACTTTGCTTAGGGTTTTTTTCAGCTAAATTGCATATCTCTCTCTCTCTCTCTCTCTGTCTCTCTCTGTGTGTATGTGTTGTGTGTTGTGTGTGTGCTTGTGTCTGTGTGTGTATGACAAACATAAGACACCCTACACACACCCCTTTTCATCCTGACTTCTGCTGGCATTCCCATCTCCAACCAACCACCCACAAATTTTCTAAATTTATTTCAAACTGTTATTCTCTTGGTTTGACACTTACAGATCACAGTCTGCAGACTGAAGTGTTCCACACTTGAGCAACAAGACGACGCAAGTTTCCTATTCTCGCTTCGATTGGATGAGACATATATCAACACGTCCATGATAGATGCGACAATCTCACCTTCATGAAATACACTTTTCCCTTCATTGGTCAACGACAGTTTAAGAAGTTTCCGTGTCACCTCTAAGCTCTACACCAAGAAGCTGAAACGCTAATGGTCCTATGACATCATAATATGACGAATGCCGTGCCTGGAAATCGAAAAGGAACATGCTGTCGAGGAGTACAAGTGGCATGACTCTGACAAGCCTCTCTACTATAACAAAAGAGAAGAGAAAGAATTTGAATGTGTGTGATTGTGAGAAGTGGTTCGCTTCAAAGACACAACTAAAAATGCATACTCTGCAGCATGACATTACAATCACATACCCAAGTACAGGTGGTGCTAAACGTAGCACATAATCTGTTATGATATTTTTCATTGGCATAATGAATGACCATGGCCACAGTTAAAATCCAGAATACATAATTTGGAAACCTGAATTGTATTTGCCAGTATCAACAGTCGACCTTTGCTTGTATGAAGCTCAGTTGGTTAGATTTAGTAACATACATTCCTCAAATATCTTTTTCGTATGTTAGAGATTGTAAATTTGGGTTGACATTGGGAAATAGTTGTAGTTTTTGTTCCTGTGACCTTGTGTTTAATGCTTGACCAACCAGGTTAGCTGTGTAACAATAACAAAGTCAAGTAACAAAAAATAAGTTCAATGATCTGTATTTTAAATTTGTTTTTATCTGACTTGCAATAACGATATATTTACAGCTATACAGTTATAAGTGTTTTATTCATTAACACCTTATGAAAGTGCATAATGAAACTTGTAACTGATTCATCACTCGGTTATATGTTCAACACAGTGGGCAACAGAAATTCCAGCTCTTCTTAGCCAAGTTGCTTTCCTTGACGTAGCTCCAAGGCCAGGGCCCAGTTTCACAAAACTCTCGCAAGCCTAAGATCTCGTAACTTGTCTCGTAGCTCTTGTACCTGGCATACTGTAGCATAGGAGGTGCAAATGCTACGAGAAAAGTTACGAGATCTTAGGCTTACGAGAGTTTTGTGAAACGGGCCCCAGGTTCATACTGATGTAGCCGACCCGTGGAGGTTCCGGGTTAGAATAGGCCTTCAGCAACCCATGCTTGCCATAAAAGGCGACGAACTGGATCGGGTTGTCAGGCTCGATGACTTGGTTCACACATGTCATCGATTCCCAATTACGCAGATCGATGCTAATGTTGTTGATCACTGGATTGTCTGGTCCTGACTCGATTATTTACATACCGCTGTCATATAGCTGGAATATTGCTGAGTGCGGCCTAAAACTAAACTCACACACAGATGATGTAGCCAGCTGGGGGCATCAAACACGTGGTCCTGTAATACTAATGGTAATCTACACTGAGATACCAAATGCATAATCATTATATTCTAATGCAAGTTGCACCTGACTACCTGTGCAATAAGTTACATATTTGCACAGTTTATCATGCACACCTCTGAAGTAATTCAAAATCAACTGCTCACAAGGAAAGCGTTTCTATGATCCGTTCCCCAATTTTCTCTCTTCCACAGAGAGTGAGTGAGTTTAGTTTTACGCTGCACTATTCCACTATGGCAGCGGTCTTTACTCTTTACTCGGCGGACCAGACAATCCGATGGGTTTTTAGTTACTTTTGTGAATTCACTAGTACCTCTTGTGTTAGGTTCGGTTAATAATTCTATTCATATCAGTTTATGAAAATTATTTCGGATAGGGGAACGGGAGGAACTCCCTCAGCCATAAAACAACATTACCGACGTTCACTGTAATTTCATGCGACACAACTGTACACAATATGTTAAAAGAAAAACCATGGTGACTACTACCAAGGATTATGAAAGGCACGGGCCATGGGTCATTTCCCACATCGGAATACAAAATGGCCCATTAAAATTTTAATATTAATACAAGACAAGGGCAGTGGCCCACTCTTCATTAAGAAAGTGTCTAATAATCTTGAAAATGGCCCATTGTCAGTGATTTTGTTCCAGTCCTTGCTACTACATATCTGTGACACAGAGTAACTTTCAGTCTGCAACACTTTTAGACAACCGAAGTCTACGATTTTATTTAGTGATTAAAAAACCCACATTCCACATGAAATGACAAATTTGTGTGCATATACACGATGGTTGATCAATGCCGTAGCTTTTATGCATTATAGTAAAAACTTCAACTCGGATTATACAAAAGAAACGACTAACCTTATGACTTGTTTAGTTTCGTCCGCCATTTTGTCGTACAATGTGTTCTTTCGGAAATTGTGTTGTCACTCGACCACAATCGGTTTTTGACGGGTACAGCCGAAGTTATTTCGCTGCGTCCTGCCGAGTTACGCATAGCGGCTGTTGGCGTATTCCGTTAACGGTCTCTTTCAAATCCGATTGTACCTCTTTTCGCTCATATATAAACTGCATTAGATAGTAATACAGACGTTATACTACAAATACGCCTCTCATTATGTTCTGGTTTAACGCCTTTTCATCACATAGATAGGAGGGCCTAATGATCATTCCCAAGAGTTCTCGGGCGGAAGAAGAGAATGTCCCGAGCCGCCCCTCCTTCCCCACCCCACCCCTCACACACACACACACCCATCCCTTTCTCAAAAAAGCAGTATCCGGCCTTGGTTACACCTAGTTTTGCAATTGCAATACATGGACGAATCGTGTTGTCTTACCTGCCGCTGCATTCAGAATATAGCCGACAGGCCAAAACTGGTTATGAAACAGGTGATGATCATTCGTGCATTACGAGCGTGAGTGAACATGACAATGTCCCCCAACGCTAAAGAGGAATGAAATATTTATAACATATTCAGTACTTCAGTTTTCATTCAAAGCCGTGGCCTAGTTGCGCCATTCGCGCACTGAAAGGTCATACATATAGTGCACTTTAAAAATATTGGCGGGCCGTGTTGGCGCACTCGAGACATGAAACATAAATATGAATAGCATTACCAGTTTTTTCTCGGGTGTCAATTTGAAGCAAGACTCAAAATGCAGGCTTAGCTTAATTGTAACAAAATTCGCTACGTTCTTCTCGCTGCTACTGTCTTGACTTCAAAGAACTCACCTTCAAATGCAAGCTGTTTCAAACGACAGTGTGAACCCTACAAGTCACTGTTATGAAAAATCTGACGCTCTTTATATGGCAAGGGGGTGGGGTATGGGACACGGTAATGTCAGTTCTTAATTCTCAAAATCAACTGAACACTGAACACTTGTTAATAGCTTCCTCAACTGGCATTTTGACTTCGACTTGTGGTCTTCAAAATACCATAAAACTGTTGTTTTATTGTTGGAGTTCATATGCTGAACAAATACTGTATGCTGAACAAATCTTGATTTCATTTCACCTGTTCACATTGTTGACCGACCGTATATTGAACGTCAAGTACTGTATAAGTAAGTGAACTCAAATTCATAACTGCTATGTACTGTATGTCTAACAAGTCACAGCAGTTGACGTGACCCACATTTAAATGGCCCACACAACTGAGGCCAGAATGAACACTGCTACTTTTTACTTTTCACACACGCAGCTCTGGTCTATCAAGTCCATTACTAAACTGACAGGACTCTGACCTTGTCCTAGCAGGTTGGCTGTTTGTGCACACTGGATGGTCATTGAACAACAGGTGTAAATAGCATGGCGAACATTGGGTGTCAGGCTAAGTTCTGCATGGCATGTTCGTGTGCTTAGTTAGATGACCTTGATGGTGTTCGCATTTAGATAACCCAGACTTCACCTGCTGGTGTACGCATTTAGATAATCCCACGACTTCACCTGATGGTGTACTTATTTAGATAATCCCACGACTTCACCTGATGCTGTACGTATGTAGATAATCCCACGACTTCACCTGATGGTGTGCTTATTTAGATAATCGCACGACCTCACCTGATGGTGTATTTTTTAGATAACCCAGACTTCACCTGATGGTGTACTTATTTAGATAATCCCACGACTTCACCTGATGCTGTACGTATGTAGATAATCCCACGACTTCACCTGATGCTGTACGTATGTAGATAATCCCACGACTTCACCTGATGGTGTACGTATGTAGATAATCCCACGACTTCACCTGATGGTGTACGCATTTAGATAATCCCACGACTTCACCTGATGGTGTACGTATGTAGATAATCCCACGACTTCACCTGATGGTGTACGCATTTAGATAATCCCACGACTTCACCTGATGGTGTACGTATGTAGATAATCCCACGACTTCACCTGATGGTGTATGTATTTGGATAATCCCACGACTTCACCTGATGCTGTACATATGTAGATAATCCCACGACTTCACCTGATGGTGTACGTATTTATATAATCCCAGACTTCACCTACTGGTGCATTTATTTAGATAATCCCACGACTTCACCTACTGGTGTACGTATTTAGATGATCCCACGACTTTACCTGCTTGTGTACGTGCTTGGATAATCCCACGACTTCACCTGATGGTGTACTTATCTCATTAAGCCGAGAGCCACTTCACTGCTCAACACCTGCAACCCCGTGCTGATTGCCTGGCTGGCTGTGGCGAGACTAATTAGAGCTATTCACGCCTGATATCCCTGGCAGGTTTCGGAGATTACAGGAAACTGTCTCGTCACACGATCAAGTCCTCATTGTTTAATTGTTTAATTGCGTTGTAAAGGTATATGTTGAAAGAAAGCAGGAATGAATACATGTCATATATGTAAGGTTTTACGTAATTTTATTACACTTTCTCTTGTAGACTTTTGGTGGTGTGTGTATTTTCTTAACACATGTTTGTATTCTTTGTACGTAAGCCACACTCAAACAAATTGTCCCTCTCATATCATTGTGTGAGGTTAAATTGTTCAAAACATCTATGTCAATGGCAGTAAAGAAGAATTTACGCACATGCCTAATAATCTTCTATGAAAGAAGCGTTTTCGCTGATACGTTGCTAGTTTATACTGAATATTTTAAGGTAAGTACTAATAAGCTAATGTGTGACTTACATGGAACAGATTGACAGTTTGTCACTTTGACTCATCTAAATTTAACGCAGAAAATATACGTTATCACACGAACATACATGTATGCATATTGTATAATGCTATTCCTTGCACATACATAAGACAAAGGGTCATGGGATAGGCATCATCAAAATTCCCGAATAGGACGTTTTTTTATCTCAACTCTTCAATATAGTGGCTGATTTGTTATCTATGACCAATCATATCATGAGATACCTGTCACAGAGTTAATGACAGGTGATGGGGCGTGGGCTAAATTTCTGAAGAGCACGTTCGGGCACTAGACAGCTTGGATACAGTTTAACTATTGGTTAGGTCGTTGACCTATCGATATGCTAGATTTCGGCTTTATCAACTCTAGCTATCATGAAAATGTTTGTGTATCGTGAACATACATAATCGTATGGATGCCTGAAATGTACATGTGGGACTAACAAGCACTTTGGCGAGTTTATTTTTCTTTAAAGCGCTCAAAGCGTTACAATCCGATTATTTTTACCCGGGATAACGCAATCCAACCATTGAGCAGAGATAGTATTTATTTGCATACATATTTGACGCACACTACTTGTACATCAAACATAACGGCTTGCTGAACATTTCAATATAATCGGCACATTGTTACGAATAAACATCACAATTCAAGTACATGTATTCTAGAATTAAAATAAGTTACACGATACTGATTTATTGTGATGTATACACTTGCAGTTGAATCTCCCAAGATATTTATGAAGATGGGCATACTTATATTTGCTTTGAAAGCAAACGAATTTCACAAGATTGACAATGGACTCCACAAAATGAATGAATGAATGATTTAATTTAGAAGAAGGTTTTGTAACCTTGTCACCGTTAATTCAATCAATGTGCAGGAAAGTGATTTGTCACGTAAAGTGCTGTTTTCCTTATCACTTCTGCTGACAAACCAACACATGAAAATGGATTACTTTTCAGCCGATTCGAATTAAGTCATGTGAAAGTGTAACGAGAGACACTACATGCAACATTTTTTACACTGTATTCGAAGTCCTTGCTTCACAAGAAAATGGTATTTACAAATGAATCTTTATTTCAAAGTTTAGTTAAATTGTATTTGCAAATGAATCTTTACTTTAAAGTTTATTAAAATTGTATTTACAAATGAATCTTTATTTCAATGTTTAGCAAAATTGTATTTGCAAATGAATCTTTATTTTACAGTTTAGTAAAATTGTATATACAAATGAATGTTTACATATAAAGTTTAGTAAAACTGTATTTACAAATGAATCTTTATTTTAAAGTTTAGTAACGTTGTATTTACAAATGAATCTTTATTTCAAAGTTTAGTAACATTGCATTTCAATATTTTTTGTCGAGGTTTAGCAGCATGCCATTAACTGAGGTGTCACAGACTGCCCCTGTTAGAGGGGTCAGTGTTTCACAATACATCTGTCTCACTGGTTACACCCCTGTTGTGCAGGAGAAACCATTACTATGAAGGTTGACAAGAGATTATAAACCGTGTTAGGTAGAGGTGTCCCGTCTCTCGGGAAACTGTCTCGTTTCCTGCTGATTCCGACCTATTGCGCAACTTTGTGCAGTAAAAAAGTCAGAATTTGGAGACTAACTCACCCATATGTAAGGAATAAACTCCGAAGACTCGCCAATATTTGAGCGGCTGGTTGAGTCCGGGGCCGTTAACCCGAGAACCCACCCAGCCGCGTGAATATTGGCGAATCTGAGGAGTTTGTTGCGCTTAAACCTAAAATCATACACACTGGCGGCCTAGTTTCGTAACCCTTGCACCCACAAACAGCAATATTGATATTGGCGTCCAACATCTGGATAGCACGGTATGCACGATAAATACATTAAGAACACGCTCTACTGTGCACGAGGCTGCGTATTTGGGGGATACAAAACAAACCATGTCAGGCGAATAGGGTAGCTTGTGCAATATCTTTTGTCACTCAAAATACTGAAGCTTCTGAATGCAAACATTTCGACTGTCAGTTTTCATATCAGTCTGAAAGGTGACAAAATTTATGTAGATGCAGTTGGGAATTGTTCTTCTGATGAGGATTTGCTGTGTGAGTCTCGAAACCTAGTACGGGAATTTGACCAAATGAATAGATGAACAGATGACGAACTGATTCTTGCTTCTTAACAGACAGAAAAAGAACGTGTAACCTAAAAATACTTAAAGTTTTCGCAAGCCTCTCAGTTTCTGAATATCAAAGCTTGGAGCCTCTCGCAAAAAAATATAAGTACAGAAAAGAATAACAATAAGCAGTGCGGATTTTAGATTCCTAGCAATATGAAAGGGACAGGTGTGAAGCCCAGTCAGACAGCAAAATATTAAGACATAGTATAGTTGAAGATCTGAATAGGACGCTGAGTCTATCACAGAGGTAAGGACTCAAAGGGGTGAATGAGTTTAGTGTTGCGCCGCATTCAAAAATATTCCAGCTATATGAGGGCGGTCTGTAAATAATCGAGTCTCGGCACAGACAATCCAGTGATCAACAGTATGGGCATCGATGTGTGCAATTGGGAACCGATGACATGTGTCAACCAAGTCAGCGAGCCTGACCACCCGATCTCGTCAGGCGATTCTTACGACAAGGGGAGGTCAATACAAGGGCTACATAATTCATAAGGTTGTTATATTCGCCGAAGTGGTCGATGTAAACCTTACAACCGATTTTGGTTTTAGAGATTTAAGAACCATGTAATCTCTGGCACAGGCTGGTTTGGCATGTATAGAAGGCTACACAAACTAACGTCAACACACCACAGGAGAATGCACTGTGGGAGTCGTGTTCGCGTGTTGCTTAAAACCGCACTGTATTTGAATGGGCCCGTTGTCCATATGAACTTGACAGAAAAGTACAAAAGGTTAGTAAATAACATGGCGATTGCTTAAAATCTTAAATAACGAAAATGAAATTCATGTCGTTTGGGTTCTTTTTTTTTAGTTTCTTTTTTTTTTTTTAAATGTATGCAATTTATGTACAACTTGACTGCAGATCAGTGGGTTTGTAATGACTCGGGAATCGAACCCGCGCCGCAGGCACTATAACCACTAGGCTCCCTAATTAATAAGTGAGGTAGCCTAGTGGTTATAGTGCCTGCGGCACGGGCTCGATTCCCCGCAAAGGCACAAAGTGTAAAGCCCATGTGTTGTTCCCTGTTATAGTGCTGCTAAATCCGTACACTTCGTCGTGGAACGCGACGGCGCTAGAGTGACATTTGACATGTAATAAATGGATGAAAACATGAATAAATGCGCCGCCATGATCTAATGTTCCATCCCTGCCTTGCTGTGCACCAGGTTAGACGATCCTGTTTGTGGCTGGGGGTTAGTAGTGGTCTTCTGACTGGACATCAGACCTGCAGCATGAAGACGTCTCCGGACTGCGCAGGTGGACAGTCTTTGGAAAGGGCGCCATAGGTTCAGTAGCTGCACACTGTTGAGGTATGGATTACGCCTTGCCATTCGAATTAATGCTCTGTCCTTCCTGGCATCTGTTTTCCGTGGCCTCCCTGTCCTGGATCGGTCCTTAACCTCTCCCGTGGCACCATGTTTGGCAATTAACCTGCTAATAGTCGTGTGGCTTAGATTCAGTTCTAGGCCAATAGCACGGCATGACGTCACGGTCATGTGCATACCAATGATCTGCCATCCTTTGTCCTATGGACACCTTGGGTGCCATTTTAACCGCAAAGTCACTCAGGCCTAATTTATCTGAGGGTAAACATGCATGTTCGTGCTGAGATGGTGGCCTGTTACCCGTGCGTTTCACGTGCGCGTGAATTTCTGCAAGGTGCATGCTTTAGGCAGAAAGTATGCACAGAACAACGAGACCTATCGTAAAAATCATCCCTGAAAGAAATAATGAAGTTAGGGTAATACATATTGCGTGGTGTGTTACTTTTGTTGAGGTGTATATAAATATTAATCAGTATTATTTCATAATCTAGTCATTAGCATATTGCACTATGATACTTCTAATCCTTGAACCCTTGCAATCCTTAGAGGCGACTTGGCGGACATATGTCACCGGTTCCCAATTGCGCAGATCGATGTTTATGATTGTTAAACACTGAAATATCTGGCCCAGAAACGATTATTTACAGACCGCCGCCATATAGCTGGAATATTGCTGAGTGCGGCGTAAAACTAAACTCACTCACTAGACTAATATACCACAACATACTGTGGACGACATCCACGCGCTGTCCATTTCTTGAGGCACGGTTGTTTAGTGGACTTGTTAGCATTGTGCTTTCGTAGCTTTTCTGGCTGTCTTGTGTCTCTCCATTGTCTTCGCACAGAGGTTACTTGCCATATCTCCCTAAGAACCTCTGTTCTAATACGACCCTTTCAAGGTGTGAGTGTTCAGGCTCAGTGATTGGCTGCAATGAGATTTAGTTGTACAATGAGTGACGTTGTTTCAAGAGTGACCATTCGTAAGGCTTCATTAATTTCCGTATGCTTAGAGAAAACGAGAACCTCTTCCCCAGTGCGATGCGCAAATGTTTCATCTAGACAGAACTGAGTCATGTTATATTTGTGTTCTGATTGGGTAGAAAGAAATTAAACAAATCGTTTTGCTATTTTAGCCGCTAGGGAATTTTATGAGAACCGGGAAATATAGTCGTATTAGGAACAGAGGTTGGTAGGTTAGATATGGCATGTAACCTCTGTGGGAAGAGAATTGTGTCTCTCTTTACACTGTCTAGTACATGTTGTTGGGAATGATCTCAGTGCCAGATAAAGCTCAGTATTTGATAAAGCTGCTAGTATGCTGAACATTTCATCAAGCTATGATCCTGCATGATGTAAAAGTGTGTTAACGTAACAAGTGGAAGAGAGCGATATACATGACTGTACATTTATAACTTTTTCATGACATAGTGAAAATTCACTGGCCAATCAGGGTAGTGAATGTGGAGATTTACTGACCCGGGCCCCGTTTCAAAAAACTCTCGTAAGCCTGAGATCTCTTAAGTTTTTCTCGTAGCCATTGTACCTCCTATACTGTAACACAGAAGCCACGGATGCTACGAGAAAAGTTACGAGATCTTAGGTTTACGAGAGCTTTGTGAAACGGGGCCCCGATTTACACGGGTTAGCGGACCAGTAGTTGCTTCGCACACTGACTGCTGTGACATTCCTTGGGTCTTGTTTGACTCTTTGAGCAGTTACCAAATGCCAAACACAGCAGACTTCTTTCTCTTTGAAGTGACAATTGCCCTTGTTGAGTTGAAGTCCGAAATGAGCAGCAGTCACCATAATGATACTAACACATGACATATGTTTTCTGGTGTTGTACATTTTACAATAGATTGTATGTTTATATACTTATCCTATCTCTCGTTTTGCAGCTCTCTTCCTGTATTCGACCATATGAAGAATGTCCTTTTGCTAAGTAGAACAAAAGTTGTTGGCCTCAGACCGCCCGCCTCTGCCCTCTCCCTCGCTAAGACACTGTCAATCATCTATCTCCTGCAGCATGCTCAAGCCCTACGTAACAACCAACAGCTGTCATTCTCGACTTGGCGCCGCCGTAATCTGTGATGTGGGGCAGATCGGGCGGGAATACATAGCGTGAGATAGGATAAGTTTATAAATATATCATTTATGGCAAAAATTTCAAACTTGTAAACTTATCCTATGTCACGTTATGCAGTGTCCTACAGTTGGCGGGAAGGCCGCAGATTACCCTGACAACTCACCAAGAGGAGGACGCATGTCACAAAGAGGCCGAGAGAAGTATTCTTCTTTTGATACTAACTCTACACTTGTCATGGTCTGCATCAAAAAAATCTTGGCTTACAGAGAACTCCAGGCTGTAGGCTCTCCCGAGTACCTGTGGTTTCCAACCGTAACTTTTGACAAGCAAACGGACTCAGTTTGGCAAGAAAACTCCGCCATCCGGCGGATTTGTCAGGAAACCCCAGCTCGATCTGGCCAGTTCCTGCTTCGGCACTACCCCCACAGACACCCAACCTGTGAAAGAAGGCATAGCCCGGTCAATGCTCCACTAGCTTAACGTTCAGATCCAATCTCCCCAACTTACCTCAAGTGAGACAGGGTTAGGAGCAGAATGCTTCGACACGCACGAAGGGTAATCGGAATCAACACTACACTGACGTAACTGCTCAGAGAGTAGAGGTTAGCAAGTGGAATGGCGATCTTCTCGGCATGTAATACCAGACTACCCCACAGTCTGTCATAGTCACGCAGGACAGTATGTCCTTGCCCTAGTTCCCTAGGTGGAGGTGGACGATGGTGGAGATTGTCCTGCGACGTTGTAGGTTCTCAAGATTGTAGAACAGAGCCAGAATGCCAGAGTGGTCTGAAAGACTTCCGCAGTAGAGGCCGTTGATAAGTGGATGGACAGCCTTTTCCGCAGCTATAGATCTCTAGACGCGTCCAGATAGACCCGCATAAGGACAAGTCTTCTGTGTCTTCTGGACCCACAATCGAGGACAGAGCTGGAACAGAGAACTAGTGATCCAGCTGTCCGGGCAACTAGTTCTTGGCGAAAAAGTCCCACTTCAATCCAAGGAAGACCTTTCCATGACGCGTCTTCTCAAACCGAATTTAAGACACATTCAAAGCATGCAGCTCAGATATCGGGGCAGCCTCAGCCAGAGCTACCAGAAAGAAGGTCCTAAACGTTACTTGCTCAAAGTCCTTCTGCTCCAAAGGTTCATAATCAGGCGACGTAAGATGAGCCAACACCACTGATAAATCCTAAGCCGGAGGTCAGAATTTATGTGTCTGATCAGCTAACTTGTAAGACTTCAGGAGAAACTGTAGTTCGGGAACAACAGAAATCTTCACTCACGTGGCTGCTGTAATAAAGCGCTGCCAGATACGTCGCTAAAATAGAACCTGTCCGCTTCTTCAGGTCCTTAGATGCTGAAGATTTTCAGCAACCATCTGGGTTATTACTGAGGTGGGTCGTACTGAGGTGATCGGAGACACTAAGAAATGCAGTATGCGGCATAAAACTAAACTCACTCAGAATTCTTCCACCCGTCGTCATGGAGTGACCTGTTGCTAGTACGATGGGCGTAACGGCTGAAACAACTCAAACCCAAGTATCCCTTAGCAAGTAAGGACTGATGAAGAAGCGCCAAACGTGAAGATGGGGCATTTGAGGAGACCAGTGCAGCTGATTGGAGTGTGGACTGAGCAGTAGACCTTTTCGATCGGGCAAAGGCACTGGCCGGCCAATAAGGCGCGACCAAAAGCAGTGTCATCTTCTTGGTCGTGCGTAGTTTGAGCACAATTCGCGGAACTAAGGCCACAGGTGGAAAAACATACGCGTTGAAACCTTGGCAAGAAATGGCCAGAGTGTCTTGTACCCAAGCTAATGGAATTGGTGACACAAATTGAGGCAGCTGAAAACTGAACTTGGTAGTGAAAGGTCTATTGTCGGCAAAGTGGACGGCAATGCTTCTGGAACACTTCTGGATGTAGTGTCCATTCTGCTGGGGCTGGACGAACTGACCGAGATAGCGAGTCTGTGAAGACATTCTTTACTCCTGGAATGTGATTCGCATGTGAGTCGAAAGTCTACTAGCTCAAAAAACTGCTGAGTCCATTTGAGAAGTTGAGGTGACCCTGTGGATCCCATCCAGTTGATGTCCCACACGACTGCTGCGTTGTCCGCACGAATCATTAGAGACGTTGAACGTAGAATGTTCTCCCAATGTGAGATGGGCAGAATGACAACCTTGAGCTCCAAAATGTTGAGGGACCACATATTCGACACTTGTTGATCCAACAGATGTGCTCCCGAACCCAGACCTGAAGCGTTCACGTGAAGATGCTGCACTGGAGCAAATGGCTCTAAACAAACACCTCCGCAAACGCTCAAGACCTTAAAAGAACACAAATCCTCTACAGCCGAGCAGATCAGCCCTCTCAGAGCATCATGTAAAATTCCCCACTCGTCGAATCAAGTTCGAGGAATTCCAAGTCCTCTCAACCCCAAACCAGAACTTCACAAATAGGAAACTGTTGGAAACCATCGAAATCCGCCGCCACAAACTTTTAATCTATAAAGACCAAGGATACTATATGCCATCGGCCTATGAAGAACTTATCAAACCATAGACTATCTAAGCATTGTGTTTGTTTGTTTTTTACTACTTATCCCACTCATTGGCTTCAACACAAGTGCTCTTTGTTGTTTTAATTCCCTTCTGGCCTCCTCCAATTATGTACCACTTTTTTACTTTATCACACAATGGTGTTAATGTTAATCTGCCGTAATCACAACATACCACGTATATAAGCTTCTCGCCATTTGGTTGTATTCACATCTAGCTTGAAAACGATGTAAGAATCTACATCAAAACGTCGCTCAACGTAATAAACAAGACGCTGTAATCCATAAAGCTGTATGCTTCATTTATGAATAGAGCTAGCGTGCTGCGCGGAATAGACAGGGCCTGTAAGCCCAGTTTGAATTGAATGCGCTTGACAAGTCTTCCTATCCTTTCAAATCACTCACGCTCGACAGAGCGTGCGACCTATTTAGATGAATACAATGTGTGTGTGTTAAAAGTACCACAATAGAGATAGCCTAACATTGGGTTTATGAGACGGAACGTCCAATTCATGAAGCATGTACCTGAAACACATTCATGTCCTGTACAAGTCATGTTGTAGGTTTTTTCATACTAGCCTTTTCCATCCAACTATAGCGGGTTGAGAGAAATAAATCATTTTGAGCCATGTACACTAATGTATCCATTTTTAGTTGATCGAGGTGTTTGAAAAGCATATGGTTCGAAATGCAAATGGTTAGAAGCATATTTAGAAAACTAACGAAACCAACACCATGAACGTCATGTCATTTGGAGAGATGACAGCAATAGAAATGTAGAATCTGCCTATTGACACAGTTCCAGTCAGAAAGAGAACGGATGTCAGGACGTGACACCAGCCCATCTGATCATCGCTTGAAAATGCGTCAACTGCGTTAGCTGTTATAAAATAAAATAAAGATAGTTATGCTATAAAGTATTTTCAGTTGTCTATGAGGATAATGCAAATCATAAGTGTCTTTATGTATGATATCTGGAACTGAGGGGTGTGATGAAATGTTTAATATTAAATTATTTTTTCCCGCGTTAGTGTACAGACAGATTCACAGGTTAATTTGGAGATCTTTAATGAAGGTAGTCATATCATCCTCCGATTTCGAATTAGCGCGCCTGTCTGACAGGCGTGCTCTGCCTCAGAGCAAAACATGAATCGAGAGAATGCAGGGGTGCCCGAGTATGACTTGCTGGTGGAATCTCCACTCTCATCCGTCAAGCTGATCAATACAACACTGAAGGTTCAGACATATGGCGAAACAGTCACGGGTGGGAGGCATTCCTATGCTGTAACTCCTAGGAGGGTATTGCATTTACTTCCTCCCTCACACACAGTATGTTGACATCTCGCTCGGTATTCTTGAATGGCAGAGGCATGCACGTTGAGTTTAAAAATTTATTAAGGCCTTCTACACCGGCTGACGTCTACCCTCGAACTGACGCATCAAAAACACATGCACAGTCACTTCCGTTAAAGATAGTGGGAGTCAATTATTTTTGTCTTTTACATACCTCTAAAACAATAACCGTAAAAGTTAGTGATGCGTACATACAATCCTTACAAAGCACTATAACTGCAGTTTACTCAACAGCCCCATTTGAATTTTGAACTGTAGGTATGTACTTTATACACTTTACTCAACAAAGTACATGTAGGACAGGCATCTGCTTTTGATTTCCATGGTAACATAGGGTGCTGTAAAATACCAAATGTACTTTTATTTCAGTTTGTTTTATGTAACATTTTACAAGGAAAAATGTCTTTATAAGTGGCTCCAAAAGTGCCAAATATTCTACCAAATGCTTTAAGTTGGGTTGGAATAGTGTCATGTGACGTTTTGGAGATATTGAGTAGCCTGAAATGGACCAGAATTTTTAAAAAGTAAGATTTGAATGTGAATAACATTTTTCGGGGTGTATGCTTGTCCCATCAGGTCATGGAGTAAGCACACACCACGAAACATTCTTTTCTTCACAAGAAAGAAGTTGACATCCATAAATCTTGCTTTTCCCTCTTGCATTCCACATATACATGTCCTTCAAAGATTTAAGCAATATTTTATTTGACATCTCAGTGACAGTTGTGTTTGTTTAATGGTGAGACATATGTTATCAATTAACATAAAGGCCAAAGGTTATGGACTATAATGTCATTCTAGTCAAGAATCTTTGTTATTGAGATTTTATGCTCAGGTACGTCACGTAAATCACGTTTATGTTTCATTTTACAATACTTCATGTTAACACAGATTTATACTGGAGTTATCAGTAATTATAACAATTACATAAGTATCGTGCACTGAATTCAAAGTTCACTCCGTTGTGGAAACAATGCTAAACATGAAAATAATGTTACACGATTACCTTTATGATTATGTTCCAAAACATTGCTGCAATACAGTACTGCAATTAAACATTCCACATTAAGGCTCTTTAGTTTTGCATATCTGTAAACCACTGACATACATACAGCCATACACAATTAGGACGGGTGGCCAGAAAATATGGTGCAACAGTCACTAGGAAGATAATGTCGCACACCGGCAGCTATTATGAATTTATGATGTATGTACTTAAACCTCCAGTCAATATATCACAATATATTGAATCTTTAAATTATTGCAATATGAAATCAGGGCAATATCCAGTCCAGTCCTAATAGGATACCAATGCTGACAGATCATCATCACTATGGACAAACGTCGCCCCCTGTTTCAGAATGATGTTGGCAGCTTCATCCGTCTGGGTTGAAGGAACATTTGGCGAAATGTTAGTGAACGATGAGATGTAACACTACTTTGAAATTATAAAAATCAATGATTTGTCCATCTAAAACAATTGACAAAAACAGCAAATATTGTCTGAGTGGTTCCACGCCCCGTCTCAGGTAGCTGACGGTTACTTACCCGTGCGTCCATCTGGAAATCTTCAAAGCTGTCTTAAAGGTGGGTTTGTGTGTTCTTTCATCTTGCACTCAGCAATATTCCAGCTGTACATCAAAGGTCTGCAAGTCATCGAATCTGAACCATAAGCGTCAATCTGCGCAACTGGGATGCGATGACATGTGTCACACAAGCCTGAACAGACGATCCCTGCAGTCGCCTTGACGACAAGCATGAGTTTCAGAAAACCGCTTTTAACCGGGTACTGGAAGTTGGAAGGTAACCAAGCAATCTTTCAGCATGGATCTAATTATGAAACAGGTGTAGATTACTGATATGCCAATGGGGCTGCTTACATTTTCCCCTAAAGCTTGCATCGTCACATATGAGAACAACATTAAACAGTGCCATTGACATCTTTCCGGTTTGGATGGGATATCTTTTAGGAAGCATGTTGTATGACTGCACATTGATTTAGAAAATGAAGATTTCAGTCACGTGTTAGGAATTTCGTGCAAAGTGTTTTCATGATGTACAAGTGACCATGGACAATTCCGGATTTTCAGAGGAACGTGTCCGTGTGTTGCTGCGCATTTCAATGATAAACACCAGCCGAACTTTGTTATGGTATTGTTTTAACTCAGTCATGCGTGTCAGTGCCTGGCAGGTCAGGAACGGCAAGTTGGAAGCAGGAATGAAGCAGAGCGTTGTGACGCGAGCTCTTCACGTTTCAGTCTGTAGTTACCTTATTACAATAATGAAATCGACAAACAACGCCGTTGACAGGAGTCGATCTGTTCAACTATGGGCGACAACACAGATTACTGACAACCGTCACATTGCTAGATCCACTGGTGTCGGTGGACAAACGATATACACCCGCCTCCACATATGGAACCCAGGCGCATCGTGAGTCATTTTATTCTGATTTGGACTGATTGCAAAGCTTTATATTTAGATAGTATTGGGGGGCTTATCTAACCTGGCTCCGATTTCTCGAAACAAACTTAAGTCTGAGTTTTGACTTAAATTCAGGTTTTGCTCAAATTTGAGAAAATGCAGGACCATACAATTTCCAGAATAAAAGGAAATTGGTATCCAGCTCAAACATAGTAGATAATCCATGGTCCACATGGTGGACAGATTTCTGTAGTTGTTTGGACTTTTTTAGTCTAAAAAATGTAATTGAGATAAATATTCAGCTGTTTCAAATTGTCAATATCAGTTTGAAATTTGAGTTAAAACTTAAGTTTGTTTCGAGAAATCAGCCCTTCTTATCAATAATTATGTGCAAGGCTGGTCATAGACTGCTTGTGACTACTGACCACATTTCTGAGGATGAAGCACTGTTTTCCTCAAGCTAAGAGTAACGTTTTTGAGAGGCATGTAGAAGTTGGAACAATAGTAAAGGATAACAATATGTGGATGAACAAATTCTTTATATCAATGAAACAAACATAGAGAGTTGTTTCAAAAGTGTTTTGAACGATGATATTTTTATATCAGTGTATATGAGGTATACTGTGAACGCCCCTTTTCTTACCTTCTTCAGTGCAGAAACAGGTGTGTAGTCAGACACACGCTCTACACGAGACATGCCACAGGTCACAGCTTTCACAAGAGCTGAAAAAGAATCACTCTGTTTCAGGTACACATTTATTGGTACCAACAAATTGGCCAGTTCCGTCAACAGCTACAGCATGTGTGGGTTAGTAGGAATTAGTTCTAAGGAAGTTTGTGTATCAGTGACGATTACTCCACTACCCTTTTAAATCACAACTGTGACCCACGTAACATATAACTATAAATATCTTTAAAATATGAATTAGAAATGTTTCTTCCATCACAAAGTCTTCAGAAGCTGCTCTGACAGTCAGCTGACACAGTATCTTGATATTAATATCATCATAATCACCATCATAATTATAACCATCATCATCATCATCATCATCATCATCATCATCATCATCATCATCCCAGAGGTCCTCATCATGGTCACTTTGGATTCCTAACAATAAGCTGATAGAGTGATTCCATGTCTTAGATCATGAGGCCGGTCTCTTCTTTCATCTTTCAGTGTTCATCTACATATGTAACCTGAGTTCCAGGTGTCAATAGAAACAATATATTTTACTGTGTTCAATCAAGAGTCCCTTGACTGATGACAGTTTGAAGGGTTGACCCATGTATTGACAGAAGATAAAGTTTCGTTTAAAGTTACTTATAAAAATACTGAAGGGTATCCATATTTTTGCACAGCTTTCAAGGATTGTTCATACATCAATATATGATTAAACAAATGTCCATATTCCAATATACGATTCAGTGTTTGCGCATATTCAAACATGACTCAATGAGTGCACTGCCCACGTGCACATTCATGATTCAATGATTGTCCATATATCAATGCATGATTCAGTGATTGGCCATATACCAATGCATGATTCTTCCAGCAATATCACATACTGATTCATGAAGGGAATCGAACCCACGTCTTCAGCGTGAAAAGCAAACTCTTTAACCACTATAGTTTGGCATGAAATGCATGTGTACCCAGATGTTTGTAAATATTTCTTCATCCAATGATCCAACTGATCCCAGACAACCTAATCACATTGTAAATCACTGATTTATGTCTATGTAACTGTCAGCAAAATAAACAGCAGAACGCAAACTGCTTGCAGAGGGAGGGAGCCAATGACCCCTAACAGCTGCAGTAAAATCAGTGATTTGCAATGTGATCAGGTTGTCTGACAAAACACCTACTTGCAAAGTTTGAGATCAGCTGGATCATTGGATGAAGGGTTATTTACAAACAACCGGGTGCACATGCATTTCATGACAAACTATAGGCCACCCCACTTCCCAAAGACGATATTTTGTTGCAATCTGATGTTTAGTGGCATGTTGGTTGTTTGCGTTCATTTGTTCGTTTTTGTGCATTTACATTACACTAATGAAATCGTTTTACCTTGTCAAGCAGTTGGCGTTAGAATAACAGTGAGTGAGTTTAGTTTTAGGCCGCACTCAGCAATATTCCAGCTATATGGCGGCGGTCTGGAAATAATCGAGTCTGGACCAGACAGTCCAGTGAGCAGCAACGTGAGCATCGATCTGGGCAACTGGGAACCGATAACATATGTGAACCAAGTCAGCAACCCTCCCCTCCCGATCCCGTTAGTCACCTCTTACGACAAGCATAGTCGCCCATGGGTTGTTGAAGGCCTCTTCTACCACGTGACTTTCTCGGGTCGTTAGAATAATAACAAACGTGAAATAAATTTATTTCACAACACATCTAAATGAAGAGGTAACTTTCTGATTGCTGTGATAATACCTCAATAAATACACATCAAGGATATAAGTAAAACTATCGGCCATTATAATCCGGAAATTCGGCCAAACTTGAAACAGTTACTAAAGTTTAATTATCATAGGTAGATAACACCTTTACCCAAGCCCATTTTGACATACGCATCTTCTATGAGTGAGTGAACTGAATTTTATGCCGCACTCTAGCTATATCCCAGTATTCCAGCTATATGGTGGTGGTCTGTAAATAATCGAGTCTGGACCAGACAATCCAGTGATCAACAGGATGAGTATCGATCTGAGCAAACGGGAACCGATGACGTGTCAACCAAGTCAGCGAGCCTGACCACCCGATCCCGTCAGTCGCCTCTTACAAGCATTCATGTAGTCGGTTTTCATATTAAGCATGGGTTACTGAAAATTTATTCTACCCTGGCGCCTTCACGGGGTCGTATCATGTATGTGGATGAACGTATATTGTACGTAGAAAAAGTAGAATTAATGTTGAAGTTCATTGTAAATCACCTAAAGATATCATCCGAACTCCTTCAAACAAGAATATGTACCGTTTGATAGATTAATTTTGTTATTTGATTTCAAACATTTATTTGAAGTTTGAAATGTTTCTTGTAAAAGCACCTAATTATTTAAACGACTCACGTGTTCATGTTGTTGAATATCCAATGCATCAAACCTTTTACTGGATCACAAAGGATCCTGTTCCTGCCTGTTTCCTGCTAACATGACTAAAATAATGGCTGCTTTGTTTAGCCAGTAAATTTTCTTATGACCCTTATGGTTCATGAAAATCGATTTGACTAAACACACATGCAGTCGAAGTTGGATAGTGCAGAAAATGCCATACAGAGATTCGTGAAGAAGACGTAACTGCATGCAGGTTGTTGATGGTACATCTTGTCATCTTAGTTGCCAATACTCCTGGTATACGAGAGACGCTCCATTGCACAGTCGGTTGTGCGTCTAACAAACCTTTTAAGTTGACATTGAAGACGCAATAGACTCGGTGAAAAATTATCAATAGGACTTGAAAACAAAGGTGAGTGCCATTGAGTTCGCTAAAATTAATCAAGACACTATCATAAAAAATCTCCAGGATCAACTAGCCTCCGAAAAGGAACAGCGAGTTCAACTCGAGCGACAGTATATTCTTACGGAATTCCGGAATCTGCCCAGGAGAACACAGAGAAGATTCTGCGTGACTTTTTGTGTACCAAACTAAACTTTTCTGAGCAAAGAGCTGACGACATATTTTTCAGGGTAGTCCACCGACTTCCAGTATCAGAATACCAGAAGAAAACTAACCAGATGCTCCACATAGTATCATTTCATCGTTTACTTACATGCCCGATCGAGAAGCTGTCTTCGACGCTAGAAAATTGCTTCGACAAACAGGTATAAGCATACAGACTGACCTTCCCCCTTTGCTGAAAAAGAAACGAGCTATTCTGAGCCGAAAAGCAGTTTCTCTCAGACAGGATTCTGGAATTTGGACACGAGTGAGAGTGGTCGCTACGGAAGTTATATTGGAGACTAGTTGTACCCCGTAACCTCTGTAGTTGATGTAGGAGCACGTCCACACATATAAACGCGTGGACAGGCTCTGTCCATGTCCCTAACACACGGTTTCATCACCCTGTTGCACCTGCCTCTGTGTCTGTGTCAGTGTTAGTGCCTGGCTGCATCTTTTCTCTGGAGATTTCAAATTAGTTGGATTATAAAACCCTGGACCAGCTGTTAAAAAACTGTAAGTAGCTTTTTAACTTTCTGTACTGTGTATTGCCTTGCTTTGAATGCTTGTTTATATCTTGAAAGCTGCTATCTCCTGGACCTCCCATTATATACGCCACCCCAACGCATACTGAGCCTTCTAAGCCTGAGCGGTCTTTTAGGCATCAAACTCTTCGTTTATTACTCCACGAAAATACAAAATATTGCCGAACCACTTTAGATCATTTCACAGCCTTAGATGACTCCAAACAAGTTAACGCTGACCAATTTATAAAACTTGTACGGAGTAATCACTATCTTTGAGGAACAAGTGCACGCACATTTTCCTCGTGCACGAGTAGCATAACAACACGTGGACAGACAGGGTGCACGTCCCTAACATGTAATTTCAACATCTGTATACACCAGTGCCTGTCAAGGTGTCAGGTGTAGACTGTAGTGTTGTATTTCCCTTCTCAGGTGTAGTCAGGATAAATGAACTATTACTTTATGGACCAATCTCAAAAAGAAACGTAAGTAATATTGCTATGACGTTTTGTACGTCACGTAGTTAGAAAACGCTGATCAACATTTGTACCAGTTCCGAACAGTTATCTATCCAGACACATATATTGATATATTCATTTAGAACGACATACTGCGAATTGAGCTTACTACTTATATGATTGAAAGAATTTTACTTATTCAGTGTATATTTTCATTGTGATACATACCTATGTCTTACACCTCACGGTCCAACTAGGTTAACTAATGCAGAAGTTGTTAGTTTTTCTATAATGTAACGGTATGTTGCACAGAGCCTTTAATACTCAGTGTCAACAAAAAGCTACTCTTTAACGGCGCCATCCGGTCCCCAGTAATAACGTCATTTGGAGTTTTATGATAACCCTCTTGTTACGTTACATTTAATTGTCCACGGGTAACCGGGGCCTTTTTTCTGTTCCATTGGTTGAAGTAATGGCAACTTTGGATATTTCTTTGTTTTTACTCTTTTGTTCTTTTTGGTACATAAAAATACAAATTTCTCTCGGTGGGTACAATATCTTTCTACATACTCTACTTGATGGTTTCAAAACACATGAGTTATGGTTATAGATAACAAAATTAGGGTAGTATCAGCCAACTGCAGAGGGTTAGCTGACAAGAGCAAGCGTAAAGAAGTCTTAGAATTATGCCGGGAGAAACAGTTTTCGATAATTTGCCTTCAAGATATCCACATATCTAAAGAAGATGAGAATAAGATGAGAAACGAATGGGGACTAGAATGTGTTATTGCTCCCTTTAAATCTAACTCCAGAGTGGTCGCCACCCTGTTGAATATACAATGCATAAAGTATGTAAAGACGAAAAAGGTAATTTTATTATATTAGACACTACAATTGACGGTATTAGGATGTCTGTAACAAATATATACGGTCCAATTTCCGATCATCCTCTATTTTACACACCTTTCGTTAAGAATATTACAGACATGGACAATGATTCTATCGTGATGTGCGGTGATTGGAATCTAGCACTCGATCCATCAATAGACTTTGAAAATTATAAGCACATTAACAATCCTCAAGCCCGTAACACTGTTATAGACAAAATTGAAGACGTAAATCTTATGGACGCTTGGAGAGAACTAAACCCAGATATTAAGAAATACACATGGTGGGAAAAAAAAACTCACGACAGCAGGCTAGACTGGACTTTTTCTTAATTTCAGAGAATTTATTTAACATTACCGCAAACGCCTTAATCCAACCGGGCTATAAATCTAAAAACATCTAACATCTAAAAACAAAGAAAAGGGCCGTGGATACTGGAAATTGAATACCTCGTTATTAAGAAATGAAGATTACATTAAAATAGTGTCAGACGTATTGGAGGAAATGAAACTGGAATACTCAGACACTATATACACAGCCGCGGAGTTAAAAGATATGGACGATGAAAATATTAACTTCACAATAAGTGTTCAACTGTTACTAGAAACAATTTTGATGAAAGTCGGAGGAAAATCTATATTGTTTGCCTCGTACTTGCAGAAAGACACGCAAAAAACCTTAAGCATCTAGAAGAGAGTATCACCATCAAAGAGGACGAAATACGACAGGACTTTGAGAATGAAAATGAGAGTGAACTGACTTTTGCTAAACTATCCAAGACTAAAATAGAACTTGAAAAATTAAAAGAAGAAGAAATAAGAGGTATGCAAGTACGAAACAGAATTCAGTGGTACGAAGAAGGCAAGAAACCGACAAATTACTTCTGCCACTTGGAAAACAGAAACTATACTAATAAACGTATTAACACAATCGTAACCGATCAAGGCGTAGAAATAACTGACGGAAGAGAAATAATTAACGAACAGAAATTATTCTACGAAAACATATATAAAACTGCAGGTGAAGTTCGCCAAGAAAGCAAAAGGTTATTTCACCATCTTGTCACGCCATTTTTAGATAAAGATTTCTCCAAAGAATTAGATGCAGACATAACCAGAAATGAAATTGCTATTGCCATAAAATCAATGAAAAATAATAAGAGTCCCGACCTAGACGGTTTTCCTATAGAATGTTTTTTTTGAAAGATCTTAAGACATGGATTCATCGTTATATTAAAGAAACTTTCGATAACGAGTTTCTCAGTACAACAATGAATAGAGAAGTCAATACCTGCATCCCTAAATCAAAGAAAGATCGACGACTTCTTAAAAACTGGCGACATATTTCTCTCTTTAATGCTCTATATAAAATCCTCAGTACTTGCATCACAAACAGCCTAAAGAAATCATTAAATATTCTTATTAATGAAAATCAAATGAGTTTTATTCCAGGTCGATGTATATCAGATAACATAAGACTTCTCAACGATATTATGTTTGAAACTAAGAGATTAAACAAAAAGGCTTTATTAATATTGATTGATTTTGAAAAAGCATTTAACACGGTTTCCAAAGCGTTTATTATGATGGTTCTGAGTAAATTTGGCTTTGGGAAAAATACAGAAATGGGTTAGTATTCTAATGGCTAATGCAACTTCTTGTATTCTACAAAATGGACATCTATCAACTTTCTTCCAAAATGAAAGAGGTTGCAGACAAGGAGACCCCATTTCACCTTACTTGTTTTTGTTCGTTGCCGAAATACTCGGGATTATGATTCGTGATAACGGCGAAATAAAAGGAGTCACTTTTAACGATATCGAATACATAATTGGTCAATATGCTGATGATACGGAATTATTTTTATATGAATCAGAGAATTCTCTTAGGGAAGCAATTAATACTCTATCAAGCTTTTATAGAATGTCTGGTCTGAAAATAAACGTCGATAAAACCAAAGCAGTTTGGCTTGGATCACTTGCTGGAAGTAGGATAAAATTAAACCTTGACCTTCGTCTAGATTGGCATGTAGGAAACTTTGATGATTGGGAATAACACTGAACGCTTCTTTGCAAAACGTGTGGGTTAGCAACACCAGAAAGAGACTAGACAATATCAAAAGAATTCTGTCAAATTGGCGCAAACGCAATCTGACTTTGATTGGTAAAATCACTGTAATCAAAACGCTGGCATTATCAACCATCGTACACATATTCACCTCCCTTCCAAACCCCCCACCCGACTTTATCGCAGAATTGAGCACTCTTTTTCAGGTTTGTATGGAATAACAAAAAAGACAAATTTAAACGAACTAATCTCATACGAAAATGTGAAGAAGGTGGTCTGAGAATGATTGATATTGAAACATTCATTGAATCATTAAAAATTTCATGTCGAAAAAGATACATTTCAAAACAGAAACCGTACGAGCTCTGTGGTTTTAGGCTACAGTATATCTTCCATTTCGGTGCAAATTTCCCGTTTTACTTAAAAGTTAAAAATGCCTTTTGTAATGATGTCCTAAAGGAGCAGATATGTAAAAACCCAATGAACAATGAAATTCTATTACCGTCATGTGCTGATAGTTTATTAACTCATATGATCATTCTAGCTAAAAGACATATATATGTTATGAATATCAAAAGACATAAACCATGTAATAATTCATTTAAAGCCACCTTCGAAGGGGTCTTCATAGTAGAAAAATACATTGCTATTAAAAATAATGGAATCAGTCTTTTCAACAGAAAATGGAATGTGTTACAAAACATGCTTTAAATATTTAGAGCAAGTGTTAGCATCCATCTTTATTACCAATTGTATAGATTTAGCTCAGTTTAGCTTATAAGCTGTCACTACCACTGCCGTTGTTTGTCTTAGTAAAGGTGCCGATTTATCAGCTAGAGCTGCTGCGCCTGGATTAATACTGTACTCTACTTTGAATGTGCTGTTCTTCTGTAACCCACTGAGTGTAATAAAGAAATGGGGAAAAAGGTTGACATTGAAGATGAGCCCACTCGCCAAACAATTGCAGCCATATCGGCAATTTAGCGGTAATAACAGAAACACATTGGCCATATCGGAAGCAATGTCGGTAATACTTGAAACACACTCGGCAGTCTTCGGAGATTTTTCGGCTCACATTCGTGATTTGTCGGTCGCGAACGGAAACTCACGCAGCAAAACATGGCGTCGTTCGAAGAAGCACCCGTCTCGGTGAGTTTTGTTTTTAGTTCCTACTATTACACTTTTATACTTATCCATCTTGGACCACCCTTGTTGAATGCGTTTAGGTATGGTGTGTTGTTGGAGCTGTAGCTTATTTTTTTTAGGAAAAGACTGTCACTGGAGAAGAGTGTCACAAGTCATGCCCCTGGAGGTTCAGATGTAAACAACATGTACATCTTTACATCTGTAAAGCATGTTTTGCTGCGTGAGTTTCCGTTCGCGACCGACAAATCACGGAAGTGAGCCGAAAAATCTCCGAAGACGGCCGAGTGTGTTTCAAGTATTACCGACGTTGCTTCCGATATGGCCGATGTGTTTCTGTTATTACCGCAAAATTGCCGATATGGCTGCAATTGTTTGGCGAGTGGGCTGCGTTTGTTTACTTTTGAGATGCAATTCCTTCAAATTTGCTGTAATTCCTTCAATTACTTAGGGGGCCTGATAGTGATCAAAGATGATTCGGCTCATGTGAACAGAATAAGGAGAGTCTTCACGAGGCTTGTGTCACGCTGTCCTGGTTAGTTACATAATAAGGAGAGTCTTCATGAGGCTAGTGTCACATTGCCCTGGTTAGTTACATAATGAGAGTCTTCATGAGGCTTGTGTCACGTTTCCGTGGTTAGTTAGGTTGGTGGTTGGTATATTGTTTAACGCCACATTCGGCAATATTACAGCTATATACAGTCTGGCGGCTGTCTGTACATAATCGTGTCTGGTCCAGACACCCTAGTGACTGAGCATCATGAGCATCAATCTACGTCACTGGGATGTGATGGTATGTGTCAACCAACCCCAGGAGCCTGATCACCCGATCAGTCAATTGCCATACAAAGTCAGGCGTTAAGACCATACTCTTTTCGTGGGATCGATAACCGTCAAAGGACTATTGCTGTTTGACTTTTTTCTGTCTAAACCAACTGCAATGAACGTTAAAACTCACACAGACAACAGTTACACTATAGGAACTGCGTCACTGGGTCTATTTTTCAAATGACAATTTTAGGAGGCTCACAATAACCACTTACGACTATTCCTGTGTACAATGCGTGAAGCCCATTCCAAGTGGTCCCCGCCGTGATTGTGCTGGAATATTGCTAAAAGTAGCGTAAATCTACAGTCGCTCACTCTCCTACCCCGAGTCTGACCACCTGATCGCCTCTTACGACAAGCATAGTCGCCTTTTATGGCAAGCATGTGTTGCTGAAGGACTATTCTCCCCCGTACCTAGAGCAATATCAAGGCTGGAAACACAGAAAATGGGCTTCACATATGCAGGAATTGAACCCGGGTCTTTAACCACTTAAACCACCACACAGTCCTATACCCAAGTGAAACATATCACATATTGAGCATGTTCCAATCGGTGTTGAATCTTATGTTTTCACAGTTACCTATCTTAAACATAGACGTGATTTTTGCTGAGTTTAGATCGGCGTCTCTGCGATGGAAACTGGCAGGCAGGACTGATAATGTAACGTCTGTAAATGGCCATATATACAGTATGAATATAACATTTTACTTATTTTAAATAAATATCCAGCTTTGTGGCGTCTGTACATACTTTTACAATTTTACAAACATCCAACAATCCAGCAGTCTTTCTCATAAAATGTACTCATTCTGTAATCTTCAGTGTGTAGTCTACGGCCTCCAATAAACCACCTCTTATCACACATGTTGTATACATTCCGATCGGAATTCTGTATGCGATAGGACACCGAGGCTAAATTCTGTATGCGACAGAACATCGAGGCTATATTTATACATTTAACTTGACATCGAGTGAACGGCGTAAAAAAGCAACCTTTACCAATTAAACACGACGAATCCCAATGGGATCAAGCTCTGTTTGATAATTCAGATCTCAGTCTTTATTATTAAGGTTCAAATCGATGAATACGTTTTCTTGCGAGGCTATTATTTACTAGACTAAAAAATAAAATGCACTCTATTTATAAATACCTTCATTTATTTTACAGTATGACTTGAACGACAACAACAATAAACAATGAACTTCGTCATATTGTTTGAACAGCTGTGGGTGTGAGTGACAATATTTCAGGTCAAGACGATTGTTCCAAGGCTACAATAGGAGGGGCAAGGGTGATCTCTAAAGCTGCACTCCAAATTCAGACCCACACCCGAGGAACGTTTTCTGTGAACCCGCTATTGCCCCGAGCCTCTCACAAAGCAAGGTGGATCGTCAGAAAATAGCATATTCGCCATAGGAATCAAATCTTTATTTATAATAAGTAAATGGCACCAGTATCCCCAGCAATTGTAAAATACCCTTCATGAATAGGTCAACAATGTTGCATTTTTCTTCACAATGATCTAACAAAAACATTAACATTGAAATTAACAACAACAGCCCGTCTGGATGTTTTTCATGATTTTTGATATACCTCTGTAATGTTAATACTTTACACAGTGGTACTTATGTCACTAGGTTCTTGAATGACACACAAAGTGGAAAAAGACTATTGAAAACGAGCACTAACACCAAGTTCAGTCGAAATACAAAACTACCGAAAGACGCCACTAAACTTTGGTATGTGCCAGGATTGGAGAAAATATATTGAAGGGTTTTTTTGTTCTGCTTCGGAAAAGACGAATTTGCACAGACGACGTCCAAAATAATCGACCGCAGAAAGGGTTGCGGGTTATATAGCGAATAGGGAGCTTCTAATCGTCAATATAGTATGTAAAGTACAAATGGTATGTTTCTTTCTGAGGCGTGTTCTTATCCTGTAGACCCGTGAAGGTCCCGGGGTAGAATAGGCATTCAGCAACCCATGCTTGCCATAAAAGGCGACTATGCTTGTCGTAAGAGGCGACTAATGGGATCAGGTGGTCAGGCGTGCTGACTTGGTTGACACATGTCATCGGTTTCCAAATGTGCAGATTGATGCTCATGTTGTTGATCACTGGATTGTCTGGTCCAGACTCGATTATTTACAGACAGCCGCCATATAGCTGGAATATTGCTGAGTGCGGCGTAAAACTAAACTCACTCACTCTTATCCTGTAACTGGGGATCGTTATGATCCGATCTTGGGCAGTGAGCCGATCCTCCAGTAGCGGCTCTGACAACAAATAAGTTTCGCTGACTCGCTACATGATACATCTGCTGGAAAGTTAGCAATGGCGTTATTTATTCAGAGGCGAGCAATCAGCGACAGTATCTGGAATGGATCAAGAGACATGTGTATTGTCGCAGGGTGGCCAGGGATGAACTCAACATCTTCATCATCTTCCAGCATCTCCTCCAGTCCGTTGCATCTACAACGACAAGTTGGCATATACTGGATCATGACATGCGTAGACCCATTTTATAAGTATAGGAGAAAACATGCCTCCGAGGTTTTGGTAGACATAGTAAAAACGGAGGGGGAGAACCCCAGTGGTTTTACATTGTCTACCAAAACCGAGGGGAAGTGTTTTATCTAACATATATACCGTCAATGATGGATAATTACAGTGTAGATGATCATTTAATGAAACTACATAACAATAGCTGAAGCGCGCGTAAAATCTATTTAACGACAGTAACTAGAAGCAGATAATTTAACATCACAACATTCGTCAGCCCGGTGGCTGACTATGGCTCAGACATTTGCAGTTCCAGTAGCGCTTGGGAAAACGATAGTGTTATGAGTTTAATCTTGAACGATATTGTTCAGCTGATTTCAAACACTCATGTATCATTTGAATGTTGATGTTCATATAAAGTTAGGAAAAGTAAAACCTGGGAAGCGGTCTTTCTAGCGAAAAGTAAAACCTGTCCCTCCAAAACAAAAACCTCAAATGCGGTTATTCTGGAAAAAACAAGAGATGACCTAACATACAGTGAGAAGCACACTTTAGGTATATATTTCTGCTTATGTTAATGTACACCTGCTAATGTGTAACTGAGAATAGGTGATAACGCCCCGAAACGCGGGTGCTGGAGACGAGTATGTTGGCTCCGATCCTACTATACACAGGAGGATGAAACCTTTCGCAGTGATATGCGGCATCTTCAGTCATGTCATGCAACCGGTTGCAGTTACATTTTCTATAAAATGATACTTTTAACTTGATTACCTGGAGACACTCAAAATTGGGAGTATGGTACTCAGTTTGGCCGACACACTTCCGCCGAACGATTCGTACAATCTCAGAATCAGACTCTGTGGATCCTCTTCCGACTATAAAGACAGCATAAATATGATCAAACCATCTACTGGCAAACAAGGATGTGTTGAGCACCGACCTGACAGCTGACCCGTAATTAAATGTATGAGAAGCACCCACGGACACTTGCCATTGTGAGTGAATGGGCCCCAGGGTGCCCGAATATTAATGACTTTCTACACCGACCACGTCTTATGAGCAAGGCAGCTACGCACGGAATCAATTTCATCGCCGTCCACTGTACGTGCACTAGTTGATATTTGCTCTCCATTTCACAAATCAAATGGGTTTGCTCACTGTCGTGCACCGCCTACTTCTCGTAAATGCTTTCTCTGCGCCGGACCAACTTATCCTTGTTTGCCAGTACATAGCTAAATAGCGAAGGTGCCCAAAACATATGAAACTAACGACGTAAGATGTATAACACGTTCCACACGGGATACTGAGAAAACGGACCCCAGCAAAATATGGCCCCCAGAAAAATCGAGAAAATGGCCCCTAAGCCCGGAGAAAACGGCCTCTGTGTCTAGAGAAAACGGCCAACATGAAAGGAGATATTATTTATCCTAAATAATGACCTTTTGTCGGTGTGTGTGGACATCATGATAACTTTTGAGGACATTGATAGGAAGTGGTGTAGAAGTGCGTTGAAGATATTCCGAGGTAAGGACCTTCGAACACCACTACTTTCGGAAAGGTGGACAAAACACGTTACATACTAATGAATGGCCAACCTGGATGTTTACACATGACGAATCCAGTCCAGTAGGACGGCTCAAACGAGAACATTCTGAAAGGTGTTCAGCAAGTTGGACTCCATGGCTTCTGGCTGGTGACTAGAAATGACGGTTTATCACCTCTTGTAACAATGTGAGGTTAACCCGGCTTATTTTGCTGACGGGGAGTAGACATATGTGCATCTTGTGCTCCCAGTTTACGGCCAGAGACTAAACAATATGCCATGAAATGGTAACATTCAACGTGGTGAATGGGAAGACGCGGCTGATGTTTTACGGGAGCAAACAGGATAGATCAGCGTAGTGAATACCTAAATGAATACCTAACTCTTGTATTACATCAGTAGCAACTTTGTGTGTGATGCTGTACTTACTACTTTCACGGTTTCGAGGACAACCTGATTTGTATCCAACCGGAAGTAGCTGATGCCACCTGGTGATAGTGTCAAAGTGAGGTTAGTACGCAGGATCAGAGGTGAGTTCAGATTGTAACCCTCTTGAATGACCCCGGCATCCTGAAACGTACCTAGACGAAAGAAGAGTTGTGAGTTCAAACTTTCTCTTGCACACAATTACGCACCTATTTATCGGAGCAAAATATTTATTTCATCAATAAAGGATAAACAACTTATTGCGAAATACATGTCGATATTTAAGCCTCAATTAATACCAGTTTTAAAGATTCACTCCGAGGCTTAAATCAGCTGTCCACAGATTACGATATAGCGTATGTTTGATGTGAAAGGATTAACCAACGCGAAGCAATTCGTAAACGTTTTAGCATGGAGTTGAAACACAACAGATGCATGGTACTGACAGATTAAGGATCATAATCACTGTAAATCGGGTATTCGAACAAAGAATCATCGAATCCTAGTTCGGCTAAAGTACATTACTCTGCAAGTCGAACGGTCTATCGGTAAAGTCTGGCTGCAAATTCTGGTTCATTGACGGATTAAAGTTTTAAAGACCACTGTCTTATTGTCAGTGTTCAGCAACACATCCCATGTTTCCCATTTGTTTTTCACTTCGCTCTACCTGAATAGGGCATAACTGCATAAGTAAACTCGTGGTCCCCAATATCACAGTTGGGGTCGGGGGCTGTAGGTGATCTCAACCTGGAAATGGAGGAGGATATATACATTAGTCTATGGCAGACGTTCACTCATCACAACCAGGTGAGTGAATTATAAGTTAACGCCACCTCGGCAATATTTCAGCTATATAGTGACGTGGGAGGTTTACATACACAATAAATACTTGTGGTTAAAACAGATAGTCATCGATGGACTGTAAAACAACTGAAGAATAACAAAGAGTGAGTGAAAGCAGTTTTTCGCCGCTTTTAGCAATATTCCAGCAATATCACGGAGGAGGCAACCACAATTCACAAAAAAAGTTAAAACTAGCTGGTATATATATATATATATCTGCAGAACCAGAAGACGATTGTGGACAATACCAGGTAAAAATGGGCTATTGATCGTTGTGACGGCAAAGACCAGGCCCCGATTTCTCGAAGCAAACTGAAGTCTGAGTTTTGACTTAAGTCTGAGATTTTTCTCAAATTTGAGAGAACGTTTTTTCACAGAATGATCTCAAATAGGCACAAAACTCAAACTAAATTAAACAATTGAGTTTCGTGGATAGATTACTTAAGGTGTTCAGGATTTTATATTTAGAAATGCAGTTGAGTTAAAAATTCAGCTGTTTCAAATTGTGAAACTCAGTTTGAGATTGGAGTAAAAACTTAAGTTTTTTTTTCGAGAAATCGGGGCCTGGATTCGATTCCCCACTTGGGCAGACTGCATGAAGCCCATGTATGGTGTTCCCCGCCGTGATATTGCTGAAAGCGTCGTAAAACAATACTCACTCACCTATCTATATCAGTATGGCAAGTTACGGCTAGGAACACAACAATGACATTGTCGGTGATTGCTCATTCATGAATGTTTTATATGCTGTGAGAATGGGAGTGAGTCATGACGGATTCGAGCCACGTCAAGCTTAGGGTTTGGGTACAGGTGTGAGATTTGATCATGGATGATCAGGACTGTGGTTCGGTTCTGAGCGTTCAGGTTTTTAACTGTGGGAGTTAACGCCACTTTGAACAAGTCTTGAACATTTTCTACTGAAGTAAGAATTGATGAATTGACGATGATTATGATGATTACGACGACGACAATGATGAAGATGTGATGATAGCGATGATGACGATAGCTATGATGTTGATGACGATGATGAATTGATGACGATGATGAATTGATGACGACGATGATGAAGTGACGACGACGATGATGACGATGATGATGATATGCCCTGTTTACTTACAGCGAGAGCCGGAGTGTTCCACCGACACACGAGTAGCCATATTTGCAGTCATTGAGAAGCGCCACCCCGCGGCCATGTTCAGAGATGTCAGCCCACTTGTGTCCGCACACCTGTAGGTATTACGTCACGTCATTACAGATACGCACGTAATGGGATACATTCAGAAGTTCGTGCAGTGAGAAAGGATGAAGAACTTTATCCCAGTGAGAGCTTGCTTGAAAACAGTGTTAGAAACAAACTCGACACGTCGCTCTCACTGTCATAAAAAGGTACATCCTTAAACGTCATTGTTACTCTTGCCACACACGCATGTACTTGGAATTGCTCCTCTCTGGTGCAAAATCTTTACAGTTTGGAGTATTTTGGCTGGTTCCATTCCAAACTTCTGTCGAATACACCTTTAACTTTGGGACCTGCATAGGAAGGTACTGCTAACGGGTCATTTACCCCATGTTCGATCGGAATATCATGAGACTGTTCTCTTCATACGGGACTCTTACCAATTCCTATGGTGTTTCGTGTGTGGAAGTAAATCAAGGTGATTTAAGAACAGTACGAATGGCTATAGAAAATACTGTGCCATGACAATTTTACTGAAGGCCCGTTGTCGCAGAAATGTTCCACCAGAGCTACCGCAATGTCCATGTCAAGTCTTTGAAGGGCATTTAGAATTGAAATACATAAGAGTGAAGATTTTTATGGATATCAACTTCTTTATTATGAGAACACCACGTTTCGGAGTTAATGCTAATCACATGATGGAGGAGTAAGCATTAACTCCGAAACGTGATATTCTCATAATAAAGAAGTTGATATCCATAAAAATCTTCATTCTAATGTCCATGTCCCTTTTTTAGCATTGCATTATGTCAATTCATGTTTTGTACACGTACCGAAAGTTCTATTTCCATACGTCAGTTTTGCAAATAATAGAAATTATGTCCATATGTTGATTACAGCAGTGGTATAGTCGCAAGCGTGTGGTGTTTGTGTCTCGATGCCGGGCCTGCTGTTTCCACCATCACGATGTGTAGGCCGTCGGGTTAGAATCTTGGCCCTCAGTAATCCATGCTTGTCGTAAGAGGTGACTAACGGGGTCGGGTGGTCAGGCTCGCTGACTTGGTTGACATATGTCATCGGTTCCCAGATCGATGCTCATGCTGTTGATGACTAGATTGTCTAGTCCAGACACGATTACGTGCCATATAGCTGGAATGTTCCTGAGCGCGGCGTAAAACTAAACACACTCACTCTTGGCCGCCAGGGTGTTGTGTATCATACAGTTGTGTATCCCAATTGCGCAGATCGATGCTCATGTTGTTGGTCACTGAAGTGTCTGGTCCAGATTCGATTATTTACAGACAGCCGCCATATAGCTGGAATACTGCTGAGTGCGGCGTAAAACTAAACTCACTCACTCTTTTCTCTGCACACAATGTAACCATGGTGTATAACATACAACCTGAAGATCTGAAGACATCTTTGCGGATTTGATATTGAACTTTGCGGAATCATCAAGGATCATTTGCGGTATTGAAACGAAAAGTCTCTGAAATTAAAACTTAACATTCGTGCAATTAACACAGAATGTATGTTGGATCACCCATGTATGCTTCCGGAATAAAGGCATATGCCGAGGGGACTTAACGGAATCACTTGCGGAATAAAATCTAGTGGAATTAACACGAAACGTGTGTTGGATTAAGACAGGACGTTTATGGGATTCAATGAAAAATACGTAGAAATAAAGGAGATCATCTGTGTAATTAAAACGGAACATCTGTGGAACTGAGATAGAACGCGTATGGCAATTACTCGGATTGTGTTGGTTTACCCGACTTTACCAATGTAACAAAGAGAACGGACACATCTGTAAGCAATAGTATAATACTGTTGTCAGCAGTGACAAGAAAATGAACGAAATTCCAGTCATGTTCAGCGTTAACGCCATACCTCGTACTTGGCTGAGTCCCAAGACGTGTTGTAGTGAGTAGGTCGCTGTAGGTGACCAAACTGGATTTCATACGTTGCCAGCGATGACGTGATGCTGGTGGGAAACTCCACTTTCAGGAACTTGTGGCACTCATGCCAGCTCACCTAGGATAGTGGTAGCCGATAGTAAAACATATAAAACAAGGTGTCCCAATGACGTGAGAATCTTCAAGAACGTGTCTACTTATCTGGAACAGACAGACATTTACTTCAGTATAAAGGCTGAAGGCCCACAACACAAATAAATTACAGAATTGAAATAAGCTTTTATGAGTGACAAATTTGTTTTCACAGTTGCAGCTCAAGTGTTGTGTACACGTTTCAATTTCATTCTATCGTTACTATGAGGGATGTGCAGTAAGATTAATTTCGTTTGCTGATAGGTTTATTACTCCACTCTGGTATAATACTATTTCTAGCATCATTATATATTTTACAATCAAGGACGACATGCGTGTCATCTTCAGGAAAGAAAAAACAGACTGTCAGACACTGACATGTTATCATATCTTCCTACGTCAATACCTAACCCTATATTGCTACACCGTACCTGAACTTTGCTAGAAGAGATTTTATGTAGGGAGAGATAGACATTGATAGGTAGCTTTCTACCTGCAGTAATGATTTAAGTGTTTGTAAGCAAATGAATCTGAAAGGTTTTGAATAGTACAGACCATGTTTGTGCGAGATTATCAGAAAGCCAAATTTAAATTTCTGAGAGAGTAACAGGATACATATATAAGCACTTATACTGAGAACGTGTAATCCCCAAACACTTTCTAAAGTGCATTGTGTATTCATAGTTTTCGCCCGTGGAAGCAGAGCCATTTATACTTATAAGAGGGGTATACAAAGTGCCACCACCATTGTCCGACCTCCATGGGCCAGTTTCGCGAAAACAGTGACTCATTTGGTAAGGTGGCTGGATAGGTACCTGACTATGGGTTCCAAACCCGGACAGGACTCACCTCAATACAATTACAACAATATGTTCTTTACTGAGAAAGTATTATCCCAAAAATAACATTTGATTGAGACACAATCACATAATTAAAGGAAAATACTAACGAAAACAATACTTTTCACACATGTAAAGGCATTCTAGAAGTTACAATTGAACAAAACGTTTGTAAAATCGCAATAGACACACACAACATTTACTCGTATTGCCGCCTGTTATGGAAACTCCCGACAGTTAATGAGCAGAGAAAGCGTGACGTGACGTGACGTCATATGTGCCCGTGACCTTCATGTTCTCGTAGCTCTCACGACATTTTACCACAGGATGTAGTTTTAACATGTACCGAGATATGAATAAAAGGTTGGATATATATTTAGCAACTTGTGAACAAGTGTTTACGTTTTACGACACTATCATATTTGACTTGAGTAAACGGGTGAGTGAGTATGGTTTTCCCGCCTCTTTTAGCAGTATTCACAGCAAGAGACACCAGAACTGGGCTTCACACATTGTACTTATGTGCAGACTCGGACCTGTAGTCAGTTTGGAGCAGCATTCTTAGATATTCATATGTCACTAACTTAGGTAGTTATTCCTCTGATTTCGAAGTGAACATGACATGAACTCTCTCACCTGGGTGTGAAATTTGATGCACGGAGACTCTGTATCCAGGATGATGGACTGTGTCACGTGACTCGTCTCACTAACTCGCAGACACACCTGATCAAAACACACATGCGGCGCTTAAATATGCTGTAACCTTGTGTTCCAGTAAAGCTGATATAAAACAAATAACAATGAGTGAGTGAGTTTAGATTTACGCCGCACACGGCAATATTCCAGGTATATGGCGGCGGTCTGTGAATAATCGAATCTGGACCAGACAGTTCAGTGAACAACAGCATGAGCATCGATATTCGCAAATGGGATACGATGACATGTGTCAACCAAGTCTGTCGCCGCTTACGAGAAGGATATGTAGTCGACTTTTGGTACAAGCATGGGTTGCTGAAGATCTATTCTACCCCGGATCTTCACGGGCCCAAAGAACAATGAAATGTACACATGCAACACCAACAATGAAAATACAGTAGTGTTTCCACCGACTAAAAAAATGACTGAGTACGGTACTTTTATGTCGCTTGTATGAGCGAATGAGTTTAAAATCTAGCAATACGCTTTTAGCAATATTCCAGCAATATCACGGCTGGGGACACCAGAAGTATTCTTTACACACTGTACCCATTTGATTACTCGAACCTGGGTCTTCGGCGTGACGAACGCTTTAACCACTAAGCTATTCCACCGCTCCTTTATGCCGTTTGAGGAGTAACTGAATATGATTTTACGCCGCTTACCCAATATTCCAGTAATTTCATGGCAGGGGACACAGGACCCTCTTGAATATTCCGTACATATCATGGTTCATAAATACTGATCTATAGTTTTGAATAACTGGATTAAAGACTTGAAGTGGCGCCAGTACCTGTTGTAATGGCAAAAGCGCCATAACGAGTTACTGTTTATTTGTACTGTGTTGTAATGGAATTTATCCTTACCTTCACGACAACTCGAACAGGTCCATGCTCCACCACGGTGGCTGGTTTCACGACCATGTTAACAATCCGTCTAAAATTGACAACATGACTGTCATGTTCCATTCACTGGTATTGTGAATACTGGGTTGAATAAGACCTATCGTGAATATTTGAGCAATATACAAACATGCATGGTTCAAGGAATTGTCACTGACAGACATCACGATGTACTGTGATGGGCGTGTTTCTGTGATTTGTAACACACCCGTTTAGTCTAAATACGAATATCATGACGAAAGTCATTATCAACACCGGTATAATTAATCGAGTGAATATGGTTTTACGCCGCTTTCAGCCATGTTCAAGCCACATCGTGACGGGGAAACCAGAAACAGATTTCACACCTTGTACCCATATAACACCTTTTATAACTAATATGTTATTTAAACCAAGATTGTGCTTGCATAGTTTATTTGTTACAGGAAGCAAGAGTAACATTGTACACATCATATGTTACTCAACACCAACTACCCGGAACCGACGATCGAACAGTTTCACCACTGGACGATTTATGACCGGAGTAGCCCTTGCGAAAGGGGCCCCTGAGTTTTCACGCCTTGTTACGAGTTGTCCCTGAGTGGACCCTGAATTTGGTTATTACGTGATAGACAGGGCGGGGCCACTCTGTGAATACGGGGGCACCCTGTGAATACACCCACTAGACCACCTCAACGGGTCTGCACATCGTTGTAAGGGAGCATGAGTTTCTGCAGGTAGTATCGCTTTTATGAAAGCAAAGGAAGTTTTCAAACCCTGAATCAAAATGAAAATCCTGGATTGGAATCAACGATGAAAGGTGTCTGGCATTTCTGAAGCCGCGGTTTGGTGCGCCTTAGATGACCCTTCGAATAAACACCCCAACCCTTCCCGCTCATCCACTACACAGTCCTGTGTACCTTGTCTGCAGGTTGAAATCAAGGGTATCCCAGGCATCTCTGTACAAAGGGTAATCGTCGTATATCACTAGTTGGTTACCATGGTGAGAACCTTTCAGGTAGTTTCTGAAAGATAACGGCAAATAGACTGGCAATTGTCAGTAATTATACCACATACGTTACATATGACGGTATTCCACTAAGTTACAGATAATTGTATACCGTTAGGTAATATAACTTTATGCCATTAAGTTTGAATAAGTTCAATATAACAGTATGTATTACATTTCGGACATGTCACGGCCAGTTATGTCCACATGGAAGGACATCACCACGTAGTGCTTCTACAGAATAAGTGTGGATAATAAACTATCACTAAAAATGCAGTCATGATAGGAGTGAGTTTAGTTTTACGCCGCAATATTTCAGCTATGTGACGTCGATCTGTATATAGCGATGTGCATTATGAAAGATGCTACAAACTGATCTTTTGTGTCATTAGTTAAAGTTCAAATATATGAAAGGTAGGAGGAGTGTAAGTATGTTTTACCATAAATACATTTTCAATAGTAATTGCCAGAGTTAACATTTGTGTACATACATTACAGAAACACGAACTTACTTTGCACTCTCCGGTTTCCACAGACCCACCAGTCGGCCATGCGTGTCAACAGTAGCAGACACGAGATGGTTACGGATGTGGATGAGGCCATCCTAAAATGTTGAAGTTACTTGAAATAAGTTTGAAAATTAAACACCGCACTCAGAAATGCTGTGAAAACGGTCTGGACCATATAATCGAATGACTAACAGCATCAGCATCGATCTATGCAACTGGGATACGATGACACGTGTCAAGCAAGACCACCAGATCTCGTAAGTCGCCTCTAAAGACAAGCATTAATTTTGTTAGACAAGTCTGAACCGGCATCAGGAACTATGGATCAGGATCATCAGGATCCAACTAGTACTGCCTCGAACGAATTTCTGACCCTTTAGCTGTCATAGGTGAAAAATTCTACTGAATGTCATAATACAGTTACTCTTGAAATGTTCGGTTTCAATTTGCAAACATTCATGCCTGCCCGACCGTCAGGGGCGGGTTATTTTCAACACGGACTGCCAGATTCTCAAATTCACCTGCAAGACCGTCGGGTTATGTATAATTATGAACATATCCATATTGTTCAATTTTACAATTGTACAACCATTGTGGAAATATCTATAGGAACAATCTGTGTCCACTCTAGAGACAAAAAGGAATATTTTCCAAAAGTTTGATGGCAAGAACTTTTCATAACAATAATGGCCGAATACTTTGAATTTAAATATAAACGGTTGTCAATACTACCCGTTGGAACATTGTAAGAGTGAGTGAGTACAAATTTAAAGTCTCTTTGACAATATTTCAGCCATATCATGACTAAAGCAATATATAGATTAACAATAATAAAAGATGGATTACACAATCCTGTCAATGAAGGACAGTAAGACGACTAGAATATTACAGATATACATGTGAAACTAGTAAGTAAATCTAAAACATTTTAACTATAGAGGGCCACAGGATATAAAAATAGACAATAGATCGCCAACAGTTGAAGGTAGATCACCATGCTAGGGAACATGGGGTCTTACAGTACTTTTGCTTGCTGCATGGATTGTAGAAACAAGTTAGCCGAATTTTAAAAGAACAAAAATACTACGTTTCATAATCTGGCAATCTTTAATTTAACTTTGAAAGTTTTCGGACTTGCGTGTCGTCTCAGAAGGACAATAATTTTACGATACTTTAAACCCTTCGGGGGTAAAGCCACTAACAATCAGAGTTACACATTCAAACTTCAAATCATAAAATATTTATGTATTTACAATTCATTAAACAAATCGATTTTTTTTAAATATGCAAGAATTAAATGACAACTAACACTGTCATAAAGATCCTTCATAATTCTTGATTTAAAATGTTTATCCTTTGTGATAGAATCGTCAACACAGTCAAGAAGGAAATGCTTGACCGTGATTCTTTCATCACAAAATATGCTAAACGGAGGATCCTCACCTTTCAATAGATATTCCTGTGTATACCTAGTATAGCCAATACGACATAGTCACACGACGGCTTCTTCAAATCTGGACTGACAACCGAAATAGGTGTAACCAACACAAGGTTTTATTGCATGTAATTTATTGATAAATACTTGGTTGTCCCACTTCTTTTGCATCAGACCATGGTATATAGGATCTAATGGTAGCTTTATAATCAGTGTATGGAATATGAAGTGGTGCCGCAGATTTGTTGAGTGCTGCCTGGGCAGTAAGATCGGCCATTGGATTAGTGTTAAGATTCATAATAGCCGGGAAACGTTACAGTATGGTTGCATATGCACCAATCAAAAGTCCTGTAACTTTTCTTAACGATAATAATTGCATGCCTCACCTTTCCCAGTGTTGCAGTTGCAGGATGTATAACCTCGCACAACTCTAGATTGCTTAGCCCACAACCCGGCGCTTGTACAAGACCTGAAATTCAGTTCACACACACATATATATATATATATATATGTATGTATGTATGTATGTATGTATGTATGTATGTATGTATGTATGTATGTATATATATATGTATGTATGTATATGTGTGTATGTGTGCGTATGCCTGTGTGCGTGTGTGTGTGTGTATATATATATATATATATATATATATATATATATATATATATATATATATATATATATATATATATATATATATATATATATATGGTAGACTGACACTTTATTTCATCATCAATAAACTTGATACATACCACCTATCAAAACCGTACACTTGCCATTTACTTGAGCCAGCTGTTCTAAGCTAGGTTTTGCAAAGTAGCCCATGCTGTTTAAAGGCACTGTTTACATATAACATCATAGTACCGAGTTCAAAAAATGATGGCACTCATCAACATTCCTAACATAATAGTACACCACAACGCAGCTGTTGACACTCACGATATTTGCACTTTTTCAGCAATTTAATGCATGATCCTTGTGCAGTTCATCTGCACCAAGTTTGTGGCTGGTTCCCCCAACTTGTAGTAATAAAACTATCGTGCTGTACTAATTATGCCCTTATTAAACTTATAATTAATGATCTGATATTATGTTATGTAGTATTTTCATAATTCACTATCTGTAACGTAATTCATTACCTGTCACATGATTCATTGTTTGGAGCACAAATAACATCTGTTTATAACCTGAGTATAATGTACAACTCCAATGTACAATTAACATCTCTGACTAATGTTCATCCTTCGTTATCAATATTCGAATCCTACTGTATATAAAATCAACATGTTCATGTCAAACGTAAATCCAGAAAACTTTAAAAATCTACTAGTATATGTAGTTAATGTTATGCGGCTTAAACAGTGAGTGAGTTTAGTTTTACGCCGCAGTAAACTAATAATCTGTAAACAAGCAATTCTGCTGAAGGCCTATTCTACCCCGGGACCTTCACGGGTTCCACTTAAACAGACATTTGCACATATTGTAACATTGCCAAACTGTATGTTATTTGTTCACATTGTATGTACTCTCTCATAATCAAAAATAGAATGTGCTTTTGTCTCCACTACAAGGTATACGTGAGTTTAGTTTAACGCCACTATATGGCGGCGGTCTCTAATTGAGTTTGGACCAGACGATCCACTGATCAACAGCCTGGGCATCAATTTGCGCAATTGGGAACCGACGACATGTGTCAACCATGTCAGCGAGTCTGACCATCAGATCCCTTTAGTTGCCTCTTAAGGCAAGCATAGGTTACTGAAGGGTTACTGTGACTAAAACAGGGAAATTTTATCTGTCCCTGTACATGAAACTCTTTCACATCAGCATATATAAGACAATGTACTTATAAAGAATAGAGGGATATGACACTGATCCTTTACCAAAGTTGTTGCCATGGTGGTCTGTTTGTAGATTCTTCCCAGTTGAACATTCTGTCAGAACCTTCACCACCTCCTTCCGTGTCCATGACAACGAATTAACAATGGTAATGCCACCATATCCTGGGGTTGTACCATTTGTCATCTGACAATGTCACAAACAAGTGGTTTAGACAAGCAAAAGGGCAGTCCTCACATTATACATATTGACGTGAGCTTGAATGTGTGACCAAACCCTCATAATGAGCTGATTATAACACCTTAACAACATTTATTCATTTTTTTTCTAATCGTTTTAAGTTTATCAAACTGTTTTTACCACATCATGAGTGTGTGGGTGAATGAACGAGTTTATATTTACGCCGAACTCAGCAATATTCCAACTATATGGCGGAGGTCTGTAAACAATTGAGTCTGGACCTGACAGTCAAGTGATCAACAGCATGAGCATCGATCTGTGCATCGATCACGTTGTCGCCTCTTACACCAAGCATAGTCTTTTGTGGCAAGCATCGGATCTTCAAGGGTCACACCATGAGTGTACATAAACAAAATGTTAGTTCTTGAGTCAGTTATTAATGTGCTTAGGCTCTTTCACGCCAGTAAGGCATACTGTGAAGTCCCCAGACACCAACAACTGTGCTTTGAAACACAATGCTTTGTTGTGCTTTGGCCTTTGGACTAGACAAATAAAGAACTAACGTTAACGTATGTTCTTATCGACCTTTTCCCTCACAGATAAACGTGACTATGTTATTAAAACAGAATAAAGTGTTTAACGTGTGTACGTTTTAAGTGTTTCATACCAAGTGACATGTTCTAGTAATTATACTCATGTAACAGCCTCGAAAAAGGACGGTGATATATTCTGTACACGTTATAGGTATGAAGTCATTTGAAAAGCATTATTGTGCTGCTTAATCCAATGTTGTATGTTGGCCGTACCTCTGTGTCCGGAGATTCTGGTGAGCCGTTTGTCTGTGACAGGCCTGAATTGACACGTACAAAAAATAAATAATGGAGAGCCTGCATTGGCTTATCACTGCTCTTATATACTCTTTAAAAAAGTAGGGGAACCAGGGGAACCTGAACTTTGAAGTCTGGTACAAAGTAACCCATTGAAGAACGTTACAATGGCATTCATCTTGTGTATGTGTATTTATTATCACCACACGAAAACACCATGCAATGGGTAGCACGTGCACAACGCGGGAGCCCCCTACACGTGCATGGGGTGTCATTATGAATCTTGACGTTTTTCAGGCAGGGTGATAAATCACTGTAGACCATTTTTGTCCGATAATTTTCTTGCATCTGTGCATTGTCAGGGTTTTCAGGGTCAAATCACACAGTACTGACTGAAAATTGTAAACCAGAACTTTTTATGTCATACTCCAGTCACCTAACAAGGGGGTAACAGAACGAACAGCTTTGCTTTGTATGAAATCCAAGTGCTGATGCATTTTCAAACCATCCGGTATTATTGAATCAACATTGATTCAATTCCATATATCTCCCAATTTCGACAATCGTACATTGAAAGTACAGTTCCCCTACTTTTTCTGAACAGTATATTATAGTTATAGTTCTTGTGGTTACATCACGGTGTGTCAGTTGGATGTTGGTAGAAACGTCTAAAATTATGACTTTGAAGTAGAGAGCTGCGCTGACAAACTATGAAAGGCCATCAGGATAACAGACATAAACAGATGAACATTGATTCCTGTTACATCTAAGGGACACTACTCTGCACATCGACTGGAAAATATTATGGAAGACATTTGATATGTTTAATTGAATGTTAGATATTCTGGATGGGAAAAGGATATTCTGGATGAAAATACAGTACAGTTTTCATGTGAATTTATACTGAAAAATCTTAATTCAACGCTCTTCCCAAAATGTTCTGAAACAATTTTGTTGTGTGGGATTTTTTTGGCATGACACAGATGTGAGTTTGTTTCTTTACTTAACCATGTTACATGTCGAAAAGAGTTGACAGAGATCATAATTTATACATACATTTAGAACATTTAATGAATTTTTAATTTAGAAACTTGGAACTTTAGAAGTTTTATACTTAGAAAGGTTCAGATCTGTGCAAGGCAAGGATCTAGTCATCTGCCTCAATATGTGATACAGGCTTATACTTAATAACAATGGAACCGGATTGTAACACGAAAATAGAAATAAGTTTGTCTGGTGTGTGAAATAAATAAATAAATAAATGAATAAATAAAGAAATAAAGATAGATAGATAGATAGATAGATAGATAGATAGATAGATAGATAGATAGATAGATAGATAGATAGATAGATAGATAGCAGGTGCATTTAGTTCCGTACTTGTGTAATGCACCATACAATTTCTGCAAGACCAAATCAAATATATCTTTGAATCACCGAAATCATGTCTGCGTATCAGTCATGCACTGAAAATAAGTCTTCGTGTAACTAAATTGAAAACGTCTTTAAAAACTGGGGTCAAATCATTATTATAATAGTAATGTGTGTGCTTTGTAATAACCATAACCATTGTTATCTTGAACACATCTGGCACTGTCTTGAAGAGAATGGTAAGAATCCAAGTGGTTACCGTTTGTTTCCCCGAGGTGAGAGTTCCCGTTGCAGGTTTCATCCTGTGGCTGCACACAGCCATTGAACCCTGAGTGCACTTGTTTCTGTCTCAGCGAAACACAGCCCTGTGATATATACCTATGATTATTTGGCAACAATTACATCGACCATACTATTATTCCTGCTTTTTTATGTCTGTGTTCAGAGAAAGGATGGATCGCTAGAAATATATCATCAGGGTTACAACATTAGTGGCAGTGGCATCAGAATATGTTTTTACAACTTGTGGATTTACAAACTGACGAAGGGCACTGTATGAACATGACACATGGGTGAGTGAGTGCAATAGGGAACCGACGACATGTGCCAACCAAGTCAGAGGGGCTGACCACCCGATCCCGTTGCCTGCCTCTTACAACAAGCATAGTCGCCTTTTATGGCAAGCATGGGTTGCTGAAGGCCTATTCTATACGGGACCTTCACGGGTGCAGAACGCGTTGAGGCATGTTTTGTACAATGTGTAGCACTGTATGATACACAACACCCTGGCGGCCAAGAGTGAGTGAGTTTAGTTTTACGCCGCGCTCAGGAATATTCCAGCTATATGACACATGATCATGGCTTTATCACACGTGTTTGGTAATCACAATCAAAGAGTACCGCTAGTCCTTAAACGGTACTCCGCGGTTGCAACAATTACAAATACACGTAAAGGCATATGAATTGCTTCTCAGATAACAAAATTCCCATCTGTTAATTATGATATCATATTTACCTTCATCACACGGGTAAGTGCAGTCTGGTAGAGGGATCTAGCCACTCGTTCTATTTCTAAAAAATACCATGAATAACATTCTGTGAGATCCCATGTGATGATTATGAGAGTATTTATGCGGACACACATGGATTTACTGGGGTTGTCATCACTTGGCCCATCTACGCCTGTATGCCTGGTTATCTGATTGTCAACATCGACCTACATCCTTCACTGACCTCTGGACGTGTAATATTCACTCTCAAACAAAGACGCTGGTGAGTTGATGTTACATTTGTGACAAATTACTTTAGATTTGACTCAGTTGCATTATTCTAGAAATCTCTATTGTGAATCATTGTATCTTGCTCTCTGCTCAGTACATAATATTGAATATTTTAGACTTGTCTGTGTTATATTTTGCAGGTTCTGCGGGAATTTCTTATGCCTTTTGTCACGGTAATTTTTAACCGTAACACCTGAAGAACGAAGCACCTTTAGCTATCAGACTATCCACCGTAGCTATAGCTACAACGTAAACCCATAATGATTACGTACGGATGTGACACGCATATGAGAAAAGCTTCATATTTACCGTCGTGATGAGCGTGGAAATCCTTGTAGACCTAGAAATGCAATCAAACTACACAATTTCAAACTGGACTAAGTACATAATATCGTTTTCTTTTAAATACATTGGTTCCTGTTAACATGTTACATCCGTATAATGCAAGAATATTTCCGATGAAACAGTTATTAACACAGTTGCTCGTGAAAAACCATGTCATACCTTGTTTACTGGAAGTAAGCTATCACTGATGACATTTTTATCTTTCCGATGAAAGAACATACACATGGGTTGTTCGAGTATCATTGAAAAATAAGGGCCCAAAACTACGCGCACTATTAAACGAACCCAGTCTATTGAGATTCGTCGTTGCACACAAGTTAATGGTACATATCAAAATACCAAGACTGTAAGCAGTGGAGCGAGAATGAACCACACTGGGGGCTTCGCATAGTCTTATTGTAAGAAACGTCCTATTGCTGGCTTTCAGTCAGGTTAGGTAAATTACAGAAGTGAGTGAGTTTAGTTTTACGCCGCATTTAGCACCATTCCAGCCATATCACGGTGAAGGACACCACAAATGGGCTTCACACATCGTTCCCATGCAGGGAATCGGATCCTGGTCTTCGACGTCACGAGTAGACGCTTTAACCGCAAGGCTACCCCGTTTCCCCTATACGTTTAAAAATGGCAAAGCGATGTCCATAATCAGGACAAATCGTGGATTCAAACCAACTACCAAATGTAAATGACAAACTGGTCGTGCCTTACACCACACAACCATTAGTGCCCTACATTCTAAATACAATAGGTGCAGCGGAAGCAACAAGTGGAGTTTTAATAGCTGAGCGCCTAGCAGGCAGCAGGCTTACTTTCAAATTAGTGTAACAACCTCTACTGATGCTCGGGACGTACCTCTGGATGACATGTACCCGGAAGTACGTCATGGAACTGATTCAACATCAGAAGTTTCCATATCCGGCGCATCTCGTTTCCGGGGTGACGATAGTCTCCCTTTGTGGATGTGGCTGCAGCGACAGACGTCCAAAAGTCCATCTCTCGAAGGAGAAACTCCGCTCTTCTGTTGCGTTTCTTTACCTGTTGTAGAAAGAAAAGTTAAATATAGTTTCGTTGTATATATTTATGGTCAGATCCACGACGTAATATGTCAACATTTCACTGTTATCGACTATGTGTTAAGTAAACAAAGAAATCGTGCAAGGACATTCTCGACATCGTCTTACCCGGGGGTCGAGATCACGGCCTTAACTGTTTTCTGTAGATTTGGGCGGCTATGGAAATAATAGATTTTACAAGTCAGAGGAGCATTATGAGACCTGTATATATGACAGACAACTGAGCTCTTTTTTCTGTCTTTAGGCAAATATTGTTAAACTGGTAGAACCACGAAGAGATAAATGCCAATGTTATACATTGCGGAAATACAGCCTTCTGTGATCATACTCTGCAATTTAATGCCAGCTGCTTTTGGTCGCATTGAAAACGTATGGTAGTTTCAGCTTTAAATGGAAAATAGAGAAAAAGTACGGTTGGTCTACACTGACGTTCATCACGTGCTGCACGCGCATTTGTTTCACGGTTCCAACTACTGCGCTTACCCCCTTGTAATACAAGTCAATAATAACGATTTGAATGTATGATTGTCTATTAAACATCAACCTTTTATCGTAGATTAAATAACTTTCTGAGAATGAAATTTATGTAAAATTGTGAGGATTCGCAATCTTAATTTCACTTTTTTGGTTTAAGTTTCTGTTTGAAGTGAAATTCATCGGTATGTGAAATTAAAGTGAAATTTCACAGCAAACAGACTATGCATATTCATTATTGATCTCTACTAGACACACACCTAATGTATAATTCTTGATCGTGTTCAAATACGTAAGTTCATATTAGAAACCGAGACATCTTTTGAAAAGAGCCAATGTTAAAGTGAGAACTTCATATTTTTGTATGTGAACAAAGCAGTGATTTCTCCGGCTTCTTTGTTGGCATGCAAGAAATGCAGTCCTCGAAGGCTCATTAACAGAACAGCATCCACCATACAAGACTTACATACTGCGAGGCTAAGTGTCACTAATGTATTTTACCTTTTACCAACAATTAAAATACACACAGTTGAATGTTGACGTTGTGGTTACAGAGTTGTGCGTTCAAGTGAGTTAGGCTGTTATGCTATCGTATTAAGCCACGTGGTTACGGCCTTCTGTCTTACTGGATTGCTCGATGACATCCTCTTATGATCAGTACATTCATACGTACTTGGGCCTGAGAGGTGTAAGTGCCCTGGTGTCTCTCCAAGTATAGCTCCCCAACCCAGGTGCACAGTCTTGTAGAGTCCCTCTCCACCGACTCGTAGAAAGCCTCAGGGGTGCTCAGTTGGATCCTGCAGAGAACCAATTGGTTGATTACTAAAGGATCTTCTGAGGCACACTTTAAACGTAGCAAACGGATATAGCCATCTGTTATTTGTGGTCCTTGCTGCATATTATTGCCTCATATTAAGAACTACAGATTCAGTGAACTAAAATTAGAGGCCTCTAGAAATCGAGTTCGTCATTACCATAGATTACTGTCATTTGTTTCTTTGTCTTAACGAAAAATCATTAACGTATAAAGTAAAAATGAATTTATCATGTTTTAAACGTAATGATTCAAGTTATGTCAATATAAAATGTTGAAGTTTACAATTAACCCCTCTATTCCATACTATTTGGAAATGTGGCCTTCCCATAGAATGCTCTCTCGAAGATACGCCGACGTTTTTAGGATCCGGTCATAATTATGATTTTGACAAATTCTCTAGTGCCACAATATTAGAATGTTTGATATTATGAAGGTGTCCAGGAATAAACAATCGACTAAGACACCAAGGACTTATTCAAATCCTGAACTAACGAAGAGATCAACCATATGCCGTTGGTGACAGTTTCAGTGTACGTCATACATGACATGCATATGTATTACCCGGGGAGTCCATTCAGGTTTTTCATCCTCTGCAGTTTTTCCAACATTTCTTCGCTGAAACATACATCATGATGATGTAACATCGTGCATAGTGAGAAAGCAAGGTGGATAGCTCCGGAAAATCAAATCATGATGACGATGTGACACCGTTTATAGTGAGAAAACAAGGTGGATAGCTCCGGAAAATGAAATCATGATGACGATGTGACACCGTTTATAGTGAGGAAGCATGGTGGATAGCTCCGGAAAATGACATCATGATGACGATGTGACACCGTTTATAGTGAGGAAGCATGGTGGATAGCTCCAGAAAATGACATCATGATGACGATGTGACACCGTTAATAGTGAGGAAGCAAGGTGGATAGCTCCGGAAAATGATATTGTTAACTGATCAGTTTCATTTAAAAAAAAAAAACCAAACACCGTGTGTGGTGGTGGAGATTCAAAGTCGCACTTATACCAGACAACCCAGTGATCAACAACATTCATGAGGATCGACCCATGCAAATTTTTGACCACCCATTCCCGTTAGTCGCGCTCTAAAGCCAAGCATGGGTTGCTGAAGATGAGTGAGTGAGTGAGTGAGTGAGTTTAGTTTTACGTCGCACTTAGCAATATTCCAGCTGTATGGCGACGGACTGTAAATAATCGAGTCTGGACCAGATAATCCAGTGATCAACAACATGAGCATCGATCTGCGCAATGGGGAACCGATGACATGTGTCAACCAAGTCAGCTAGTCTGACCACCCGATCCCGTTAGTCGCCCCTTACGACAAGCATAGTCACCTTTTATGGCAAGCATGGGTTGCTGAAGGCCTATTCTACCCCGGGACCTTCACGGGTCTGCTGAAGATGAGTTCTAACCAGTATCTTCTCGTGCATAGAGTGACTTCTGGGTGGATTTTACTATGTCTAGTCGTGAACACCTCTTCATTGGTATAAGTCAAGTAAAACCTTCGCCTGGGTTCGATTCCCCACATGGATACAATGTGCGAAGCCCATTTGTGGTGCATCTCACCCGTGATATTGCTGGAATATTGCCGATAGCGGCTTAATACCAAAGCCAATGCATTCATGCTTTCCCAGCTCAGTTATACAGAGTGGGTGGAACATATGCATTGTTAAATTGCAAACTGGCTAACGAAATAGACATGGGATTCATAAGCTGCCATTTCGGTTGATTACAGCATGTGTTCCGTCAACCAGGGATAATCTACAACCTCTACATAGGCTCCCTGCGTCAACTGGTCATCCAAATGTTCTAAATTTGTCCATGGTGCTCAAGTAGGTTCATGTATTGAGAACGTGGACCAGTTTTAGATCAATAAACATTTTGATGGTACATTGGGAGTAGCCGCCAGTTTGTATAAAGCAAATGCAAAAAAAGACATTACTGTGTGAACATAACTATGAGATCTGTCTTCGAGGTTCATGAAATGAACGATCGAGGCAGGTAATTCTCTCCGATCACGGCAAGGTGAGTGAGTGAGTGAGTTTAGTTTTACGCCACACTCGGCTATATTCCATCTATATGGCGGCGGTCTGTAAATAATCGAGTGTGGACAGACAATCCAGTGATCAACAACATGAGCATCGATCTACGCAAATGTGTCAACCAAGTCAGCGAGCCTGACCACCCGATCCGGTTAGTCGCCTCTTACGACAAGCATAGTCGCCTTTTATGGCAACCATGGGTGATCACGGCAACGGTGACAACTGGACTATAGGCAGGTAACTCCCCTGCCAGGTCAAAAACAAAACAAGGGAAACAAATCTCCGAACAAGTGGCATGTACTGTTCACCTTGGACCAATCCCAGCATTCCCGTGTCCGAACAGGAAGAGACTTGAGTTTGACCTGCCAGATTCCGAAAACTCCCGCTCGACTTCCAACATCTAAACACAAAATATCACTGTATATAAAAGCACTGTACTGACTCATTTGCAAAACAATTATTTCTGAGTCAAGGTCGGATAAACTTGCTTCACATTTCCATAAATATTCCCAAACATAGGGCCTAAGTATTGCCTCAAACACTTCAGTATTTCAAACTTCCCATAGCCGTCTCCACACGGCACTCGGGGCTAGCTGATATTTGAAACCACAAACGAAGACCGCATATTTGCACCGCGAATCGCGGCGTTTTTAGACATGGCTTCCTCGTAACCGTACTGTGCACAAGTTATGTGTTTAACAAATGTTTATTTAAAGCGTAATCTACCAACATATTTATCCTGACTGGGCCACTAGTGGGTGAGTTTAGTTTTACGCCGCACTCAGCAATATTCCAGCTATATGGTGGCGGTCTGTAAATAATAGTCTGGACCAAACAGTCCAGTGATCAACAGAATGAGCATCGATCTGTGCATCGATCCCGTTCTCGCCTCTTACACCAAGCATAGTCGTCTTTTGTGGCAAACATGAGTTGCTGAAGGCCTATTCTACCTCGGGACCTTCACGGGTCTCACTGGGCCCTTAGGTCCACCCTCCCAAGGAAAACAGAACCTACCTCTTTCACTGTTACCTCCTTGTGGTAGTTCGTGCCCGGAGGAAAGTGCGTCAACACCCGGTGTCCACCAAGGCCCTCCCACCAGAATGTGTTGTGCTGGAAGGCAACAGCTACATGTGTATATATATATATGTATATATATATATGTGTGTGTGTGTGTGTGTGTGTGTGTGTGTGTGTGTGTGTGTGTGTTTAAAATCACTAAGAATTTCAACAGAATCAACATTTTAAAATGACAGCCAAACAGCTGTTTGTTGTTCGAACTGAGGTTCGGTTGTCTTTCAACGTAAGTGAATGTCGGCACACACATCTAAATATCGCCCAAGTTAATGACGCCCGATGACGTCTTGCATGGCCTTGACAAGTCGTATTGGTTTCGTGGAGTTATATGGTAGCTGTCACACACACATGCACAGATAGACAGACAGACATAGAGACAGACACACACACACATCCATACACGCGCACGCGCGCACACGTACACATACAATGTTTGTATAGCGCAAGTACAACTGTTCAATGGTGCACTGTCTTCTCTCGATCATTAGATGTCGATCTTAACGACACATCATATTTTCAATCTCAAGTCCCTCGGATCATACAACTTTTGCTACCAATAGTTGCACCGAGTATATTGCATCATCCACGTTCTTGCGAGGTACCCCTTCACAGCTTGATGGACTGGGACAGAGTCACACCACTTTGTCCACGTTTGCTGGTAGTGTTCGTAACTACTCGTGTCCATGTTTACGCATGTGTAATCGCAAACGGGCATAGAGATGGAAAAAGTCTAGTACTGTTATCAAGGAAAGATAACTCTAAATTTTCAAACATGGCTTTATCCTATGTTCCGTGGGTAAAACAGCAATACGGTCATTCCCTTTGCAAATTTGTTTCAGTGTTGAAAGTCGTTCACCCTTTATCTCGACGATTATGTTTAAATTGCGCTTTGTATAGTTTAACGAAAATCCAAACTTAAACGGTCCCGACATTTTCGTGTTTTGAAATGCGTTTTACTTCGTGCGATTTGTTTGGTTTGCCACAATTCTTGGCAATGGTGGCACACGAAACGGATACGGGTCTTCTTGTAGGTCACGGAAAGAGACGAGTAGTTACGAATGTGTGGCCATCATCTGGTCATCTCCCAGCGAATCCGAGGGTTCTTGTAAATGCACAGGGTTGTGTACTGTGCACTAGGGGTTGTGGGCTGTGACAACACTGAAAAAGTCTGCACACAAGACTCCAGGGTTGTCATGTTTCTTTAACACAGGTGAGCTCGAGCCCGGCACCTCAAAGCTTGTTGGATTTCTAGTCATAGATAGTTCGCCCATCAGACTCGATCTATGCCATAGCAGAGGTGCACATCAATGTTGTCGCTACAAGGAAGTCACTAGTTAGATGTACGTGCTGTTCGTTTTGACAAAGGGAACCAAGTGGCAGCTGTTCTGGAAATGATTAAACAGCTGGACGATTAATGGCATTCGAATAACGGTGAGTTGTACAACCTCCGCTAACGATGACCAGCTTTGTTCTCTTCAGACAACAAATCATGTCATAATGTTCATTCGTTCTTGTTGCTTTGCCTGGTTCGATTCGATTAGTTACATGTGGTTATCATGAAAACGATGAGACTGTGTGGAAGATGAAGAGACTGAATAATATTTCGAGTTATCCTTGGTTCGACCCAGCCACAAAATGAATACGCAATTCGTAGGGAACCAGCTTTTACTTGAGACATCAGTGAGTTCGACTAACATACCGGGAACTTGTTGACAGAGTTCCAGCTGAGTTTGATGGTTACAAATCTGGTGACGTCACAATGCTTCATGATTTGGGGCAGCTGGGCCGAATAGCCGAAACTGTCGAGTATCCACAACTGAGGAAACAAACAACTGTTGTCAAACAATTTTTATATCGAGCCCCACAACATCAGTATTTCACGGTATTAATGTTAAATCATAGTTCCATAACATTTTGATGTGTGTAACATGAGTGCTCAAATCTAAATCAAACAATTAAAGGTGTATTGTCTCATCAGTTGTCATCAGATCGTTTCACGTGATGTATTGCTGCATGGGAGGGGCCTATTTGACATATGGAGCCTATTTTGTGATGTGTCCATTTACGATGGGTTGCGTAAAATAGCTTTCGTGCAGTATCTATGGTCATTTAGGTTAGGTGATATGAAGTGTAACCTCGTTCTTACAAATTTTTCGCTTGTACGACGACATACATGCTTGTGTATGTGTGACCGCAGGTAGAATCCCAGACTTGAGCTGGTTTTATTGTGCTAGCTCACTGAGATAACATGCCGCAGTTAAGCATGAATACCCCATTAATGCCGAGCGCCAGGCAGGGACCAACAAGTACCACATTTTATCATCTTTTGGTATTACGCTGTCTGGGATAGGACCCGCGACCTGCCGCTCTCCCGGCGGACGACGGTGATATAGATCTACGTGAGACGTGAGTTATTCACACTGTCGTATGAGCGTCCATGTGAGATTTACGTGTGGTGGCTATGGTGATTTATGTGAGGTTAGTATATTTTAGTATGCGATATGTATTGCGTTCGTCGACAGGCGTCAATTGGAGAATAATTTGTAGGTGTCCAAACACGATGGTTCGCGTCACCAGAGATCTAGCTGACTTCAGATATCCATATTTCTGTACGAGAGGTGTATGCAGTTGATTAGCATGAGTGTCAGTGGTGATTCAAATGAGATGGCTGTAGTCAATTCTGAAAAGAATCTGGAATCGATAGTGACGAACGTGAACAGCATATAAAAAGCGGGGAAACAATGAATGGAATGATAAATACCGGCTTGGTGAACAACTGTTGACATTGTATTTCATCCATTCGTAATGGTGTCGCTCTTTTATGCCACAGAAATACTTCCTAATATTATCAAAGTAATACTCTGTAAAAAATTAGAGAAGCTTAAAATTATTAATGATCCCCATACACATGTTTGGGGCTACTTTGTTGAGCACGTGCATCCCGTACGTTGTGGTTTAGGGGTGCGGTATCAACATGTACATATTTGAAAGATTTGGTAACGTTTGTACTTCTTATCTAAATTGAAAGCTCTGGCTTCCCAACTATGTATACATCAAATCCACAACTCTTCCTGACTGGTGTCCATAAAATATTTACAAGTAGGAAAAATACTTACGTCTGTACATCTTATACCAAACTCGTGCAGAAGGAACCTTTGGCCATAGAGAAACTGTCGCAATAAGCACTCTCCATTCGGCAGGTTTGCATCCTGTGATTAACAGTAATATTCAGAGTGATTCAGTGAGTGAGTGAGTTTAGTTTTACGCCGGACTCAGCTATATTCAAGCTATATGGCAGCCCACCGTAAATAATCGAGTCAGTCAATCCAGCATTATCACAACTGAGATTGACAGCATTAGCATCTATCTGCGCAGCTGGGAACCGATGACACGCGTCAACCAAGTCAGCGAGCCTGATCACCTATTCCGTTAGTTGCCTCTTACGACAAGCATAGTCGCTTTTTATGGCAAGCATGGGTTACTGAAGGCCTATTCTACCCTGGATCCTCACGGACAAGCAATATTCAGATCACACAGATTAGGAATAGTTATTTGGCTTTAAAAATAGATGAATCTTTTAGCTTACTGTTTTTATAATATCACATTTTAGTTTTGAAATAGCCTGGCGATGAAGTTCTATTCTGGGCAAAAAGCCGTTCACCGAAAAGAAGCTATAATAGATGAGGACACTTTTATCTGAACCGACATCGAAAGAACCTTTGTGTGTTTGTTTGTTTGATTTTGTTCAGGTTTGTTTTTGTTTTTACAATTAAAATAAAAATCTAAATGCCTTGTGCGATTCAAGAAAATTGTGGTTTTCATTAAACCTGCGCACACCATACATATCTTTTGCGGTATTCTGCGTGAGATATCATGAAAATCACAACTGAGATTGTTCGTGGTATACCGGTGAAAAGCGCTCATCAAAATGCTCAGCCGTGGAGTGCACTCAGCAATAATCCGTTTACATTACAGCTGTCTGTACAGTCCGTTTGATTCCAGTTGAGACCGATGATTTGCTCACTAACACAAAATCTAATAATTGCAACAAAACCACATTTTGCACAGCCACATGAAATCGACACACCAACTCTAATCATCAAGCGTGTGTTGTGAAGATGGCGTCATCTCAAAAGCCGTTATTTGGTTACCACTTGAGATGTTCAAAGGGAGTCAATGTTGCCACTTTCAGAACACGCTGTTGTCGCTGTCGTCAGTGTCTACCCTGAAGACGACTGGCTTGATGGTGGCATGGTCCAGTCCACTTTGTTCCCAACAATGTCTTTCTATTTCATTCTCAACTTTCTCAACGCACTTTTGCCATGTTTCCTGCGTGATGGTGTCTATTGACTGTTGAACAATCGTCTGTACATCCCAAAGTTTGAATGTTACATTTTGCCTGCCAACACACGATTTCATGATACCCCAAATGAGTTCTATTGGGTTTAAATCGCAATGATAGGGTGGCAATCGCAAAACTGAATGACCATGTTCTGTAAGGTACTCATCAACCTTGAAGACAGGTGTGGTTTTATTTGACTTTATGATGTCATCAGAACAGGTTTGGTTGCTTTTTCTGGATACTATATTGCTTTGTTTTGCAACCATTCTATCATGTCCCCCTTCTTACTATTAGATGTTGGGGCCTTTGTATTAGGTAAAATGATATGGAGCGTTATCCATGTCAATCAGACTTTTGGGCGGCAATGCTGGTACCAGTTGATGTTGTACTCATTGCCTTGAAGACCAGGGAGCAGCCAGGTAGGAATCCCCGACTCTTGCAACCAGCATGGAGCACAATCAGTCGCTCTCCCTTGCCAAGTGGTAATTTTCTGGCACGGGACTCTGAAGAGGAAATAGCGAACCCTTGTGTCCCTGTGGTATGGGAAGCATTTACCCATGTTTCGTAACCCTCTGTACATTTCTTTCGAATTGTGCGTAAGTACTGGATTCTTAGTCGAACAATATCAGACCTCTCGTACAGTGCACGTCTATTTTCTGAGCATAAAATTTTTGTAACGGAAACAAAATTTGTGAAGCAACTTCCATCACTGATATTTTGAAATGACCAAAGAATGGTTGTCTCCATATGCCTTTTTTCAGAATACGCAGAGAGACAAAGGTATTTTGTTTATATAGAGACTTAATGGCGTTTCTAACCAGCTGTTGTTGAAATGAATCGACTTTCACACGTTTGGGTTTTGAGACGATCCCCTCAGTTGTCAAGATAGTTTTAACTTCCCTTCCGTCATTCCAACAGCACGTGCACTTGGTAAACGATACTTAGCCAAAGCATATTGAAGCCTACCCCTTTCACCTTCGTTTTTAAAAAAGTTAAATACTTTGCGAATAATTGAGTGAGTGAGTGAGTTTAGTTTTAAGCCGCACTCAGCAATATTACAGCTATATGGCGGTGGTCTGTAAATAATCGAGTCTGGACCAGACAATCCAGTGATCAACAACATGAGCATCGATCTGCGCAATTGGGAACCGATGACACGCGTCAACCAAGTCAGCGAGCCTGACCACCCGATCCCGTTAGTCGCCTCTTACGACAAGCTGAGTCGCCTTTTATGGCAAGCATGGGTTGCTGAAGGCCTACTCTTCCCCGGGACCTTCACGGGTCGCGAATAATTGACTTAGCGTCGTGTGATAATGTCATTGTTTCAGGTACTGCAAACACGAATGTCTGGCTTGCCGAGCAAATCACACGTGCACCTTGCCCACCTGGCTGTTCTACCAGGAAGAGGCCTCCCTCGTACAAAATAGCGAAAGGTGACAAGAAAATGATGATCGTTTGTTAAACAACTTTTTTATTCGGGTGTCCCAAATTATGAGACACATCATCAGAGTTGGTCTCTCGATTTCATGTGGCTGTGCAAAATTTTGTTTTGTTGCAATTATTAGATTTTGCGTTAGTGAGCAATTCATCGGTCTCAAATGGAATCAAACGGACTGTAAATAATCTATACTAGACAATCCAGTGATCAACATCATGAGCATCGATCTATGCAGTTGGGATAGGATGACATATGCCATCCAAGACATATGCCTGACCACCAGATCCCGGTCGTCGCCTCTAACGACGATCATCGTTGATACCGTCTTGATCTTGAAATTTGCGAGACCTAAGTTACCTTAAAGGGACTAGCAGTTTTCCAGTAATCATGGTTGGGAATACCCAGAATATTCCCATGTTAGGGTGGAAACAAGCACTGACCATTTCAATCCAGGTAGCGCCTACTGGGAGGAGCTGTCCGGTGTTGATGAAATACTTCACCCTGTTGTAAAAGTCCGGATACTTTTCTCTGACCCACTGTAACTGCTGTGGCTGAAAAAAAGATCCATATCAAAATATTCTGAAAAAGATAATGGGAACAATCTGAGTGTCAGTGTTTCCATTCATTGCTGAATATCCATGAAAACAAACTTAAAGCTTTCCCCACTGAGAAAGCGAATAAATACAACTTACGTCACGTTTTGAGGAGTGAGTTTGGTTTTACACCGCATTTATCAGTATTCCACGTATGTCGCTGCAGGGCAGTTAGCTTTAGATATTGCAACCAAGAGGCGAATCGAACTCGGGCCTTCAGCGTTACTAGCCGACGCTTTACCTACTATAAAGGAATACGTTTTAGTATCACTTGATACTAAATACTTATACAGGCTATATGTTTATTCTGACAATACATAACGAGTGGCTGAGTGTGTGAGTTTAGTTTTACGCCACATTCAGCAACATTCCAGCTATATGGCGGCAGTCTGTAAATAATCGAGTCTAGAACAGACAATCCAGATGATCTGCGCAATTGGGAACCGATGACATGTGTCAGCCAAGTCAGCGGGCCTGATCCCCCGATCATGTTTGTCGCCTCTTACGACAAGTATAGTTGCCGTTTATGGCAAGCATGGGTTGCTGAAGGCCTATTCTACCCCGGGACCTTCACGAGTCCAATACATAACGAATTCCTGTCATGTTTGTGACATGAAGGTTGCTGTTTTCGAAGTAGTTTTTTGTCGTCATAATTGTCAAGGTTGCTGTTGGTTAGCCTGGTACTTAAAACGTTCGCTCGTCATGCAGAAGACCCGGGTTCGATTCTCCACATGAGTACAATGTGCGTAGGCCATTTCTGGTGTGTCCCGCCATGAAAGTGCTACAATATTGGTAACTCACTCACTTACTTATATACGTCAAATGCTTTGCCGTTTAATTGGATCATTGTTACCTGGGTAAATGCCATCTTAAACGGATACTTCTCCATCAGACTGAACGCTGTCGACCAACTGCTGACGCTTTTCATCGGAGTTTTCCGGCACGGCCACAACCACGCTGAAAATAGAATCCCCGTGTATTTCATGTGATTTATGGTCACATGGAGGAAGGAGGTTTTGAGTGAGGGATAGAATTTAGTTTCCCGCTTCTTTTATCTTTATGATGGACGGCCAGTACGGCTGGGACGGGTAATACGGAGCGGGTGGGCAATGAGTTGGTCCCAGATACCCGTCTCAATACTCTGACCCGTTATGATTATGTGGATAGATTTTTCTTACAAATGTGATGTCAGGAATGAACATAACGGGTATCCTGGTAGGCTAGGGTAATAGGGGGTGGAGTACCCGGGTAGAAAATCTGGATCCGTGTAAGCCCAAGACGCCACTGAATGGGCTTCACACATTGTACCCATGTGCGGAATCAAACTGGGTCTACGAACAACACTTTAACCATTCGACATCACCGTCCATACCTCAAAAGACATTATAGTGCTAACATCCGAGAAAAGGTCGCCATAAAAAACAACGTGATCTGTTGAGCTCTAGACACTCTTCGTTATGTACTGACGAAAACATTAATCTGCAACGCGAACTTGACTCTGAGCTCTGCAAACCTGCTTTGTCTTCACTGTTTCGACCAACCAAACGCAGTGTGAACATGCGTGATGTTTTTAAATGTTTAACTGTTCTGAATTAAGTCTAACGTGTTATTACCAAATTTATTCACGTGCAAATACTCCTCGCTTACGTATAAACACATTTTCGTCACAGCACAGGCAAACCGTAGCGCAAATAGTGTTGCGCAGCATTGAGAGTATGACAAGTCTTCATATATGCGAGCGAAGCGATAAAAGGTTGGCAATGTACTCTCTTCGCTTCGGATCGAAAAATGTTTTTCATCTCAAAATAAAATTTCGCCACCATCAATGGTACACTCCCATTTCCTAACTTGGTTGTCCTCACACATTTCCTATCCCATGTTTAATTATACATTATAAGCGCCACTCGAGACATTCAGATCGTTTTTCGCCTCCATTACCGATGCCAGCTTCCGATTGAACAGGTTGAAATGTCCGTTCGTCGGATTGATTAGAAGGTCGGTGGTTTCATCTGATACCAAACTATCAGTTCACTTTGAACCAACTACTAAAAACAATCCTGTTTCTGTACAGGGGCGGTGGGTTGGCCTTATGGTAAAAGTGTCCGATTGGCACGTCGAAACCCAGGTTCGACCCCCGGCACGTAGCACAGAGTGAACTGTGTCCAGTTTCCATGTCTGTGTTACACTGCGATGGTAATTCTAATGTGCACCCCGGAGAGGGTGATGGGACAGTGAGTGAGTTTAGTTTTACGCCGCACTCAGCAATATTCCAGCTATGTGGCGGAGCATGAGCATCGATCTCCACGATTAGGAACCGATGACATGTGTCAACCATGTCAGAGAGCTTGACCACCCGATCCCGTTAGTCGCCTCTTCCAACAAGCATAGTCACCTTTTATGGCAAGCATGGGTTGCTGAAGGCCTGTTCTACTCCAGACCTTCATGTGTCCTGGAGTGAGTGAATATCAAGGCCGAGGACAGCAGAAATGGACTTGACACACTGAACTCTTGTTCAGTGAGCCCGGGCCTTCGGCGTAAACAACGAAACACTGTAACCACTAGTCAAACGCAACACCCCAGAATATTGCTCACTGCTTGAATGACTCACTCACAGATTATCTGCATACCACCTTTTTACGGCTTTTGTGGCTGATATAAAAAGAAAACAATCAGACTATTTAATATGTTCATATTTTCAGCACCATACAGTAGTCATGTGTTTCTGGAAAGGTAAATATCTAACACACTCACTCGAACGTTGTCAAGACACAATAAGAGAACTTAGCATACACTGTGAGATCACAGCTAATATCGTACTTATCATTGTGAATACCCTGGATACGAATCTAAAACACCATGAAAACTAGTTCAGAACCCTACAAATATAATACGGGATATTGTGAATCCAATACACCGCAATAAAGGACAATAACGGTCCATAAAGGACACCCCAAACACAAGGGGACATTGAATTTTCTGACAAGAACACTAACAACATACAGTTTGATCTGCGCCGCAAAGGAAATAAGTTAGATTGGACGTGCAATGGAAGGTGGTGATAAAGTACATGAAAATATTTCCACTCCAGACATACTCTTCAAAAAAGTAGGGGAATTTTTTTTTATTTACGATTAAAAATATTTAGGAGACCCATCTGAGTCAACCAATGTTGATATGATATTATTGAATGTTTTGAGAGTGCATCACTGTTTGCACTTCCTAACAACCATAGTAATTTGGATTGTAGCCGCTTTTAAAATATGATCGGTGTATGGCATGCAATGTGCATGTATACGATTTTCATTTTAGGGCCAGAAACAAACACTTACAAATGTGTAATGCAAGACGAGTGTCAAAATTGATGTTCTAAGTGATTTCTCGACGTTCTTGAAAAAAACGTCAAAATCAAGAACGGGACCCCATGCACATGCATGGGGCTACCGCGTTCATTATGCACGTGCATATCATGCGTTGTGTTTAGGGGTGGCAATAGCGGAAAATGGTGGTGCGTCCTTGAAACGTTTGTTAACGTTTACATTTCCTATCCAAACTGAAAGTTCAGATTCCCCTACTTTTTGAGAGTATATATCTCATACGAGGCTGGTAATCCCGATGCACATCACAGTCAGGAGGCATAACTTCAATAGAAAAATAGGCGTCAACATATTTACATGGAATAACGAAGAATATAAATTTTACACAATGTATTCTATAAACCTATGCAAGCACAATACCTGAATCAATATTAGCATATCCAACTGCGTGAATATGATGACTTGCCGTTCCATTTCTCATAGCAAGCACATGGCTTGCCTGTGATCGTGCCCTGAATTAACATATCGAAGAATAATAAGTAATAATATAAACTTAAATGTGCTAATATTGACTAGTTTGATTTGCAAACCATAGAAAACGTTTGGATGCAGTTTTTGAAATTTACAATTTGGGCATGGGTTTGAGTGAGTGAGTGAGTGAGTGAGTGAGTGAGTTTAGTTTCACGCCGCATATTCCAGCCATTTAGCGGCGGTCAGTATATGATCGAGTCTGGGCCAGACAGTCCAGTGATCAGCAGCATGAGCATCGATCTACACAACTGGAAACCGAAGACATATGTCAACCAGGTCAGCAAGCCTGACCACTCGATCCCATCCGATCTTACGACAAGCATATAATCACCTTTTATGGCAGGCATGAGTTCCTGCTAACGTCTGAAAGAATTGAGATTCGACCCCACACTGTCATATGTTTCTTGTTCGTAACTCTACGCAAAGAGAGTAACTGAGTTCAGTTTTACACCCCTATTAGCAATATTCCAGCAATATCACGGAGGGGGCACCGGAAATGCGTTTCACACAATGTGCCCAAGTGGGGAATCGAACCCGGGACTTCTGCGTGATAAGCTAACGCTTTAACCACTAGGCCAGTTGAGTTGGGCTTTACGTCACATCGACATTATTCCATACATATAGCGATGAGCGGTCCCCCGTTGACATTTACCAATTATACAGGGGGTGTTTTTCCGTGCGGTCAGCCATGATATGCAGATCAGTATTTTACCAATGATCAAGCGCGATCACCTATACACATTCTACCCGGACATATTATCCAGCAAATCCTCTTTGAGTTTCTTGTATGCATCTATCATCTCATCCTGTGTGATGTCTGGGGCGTTTAAGATTTATCTTCCTTAACTACATCGAGACACGAACGTTTTGCATCATTGGTTTGTTGCTTTTCTCTCGTGTTAAAGATATTTTCTCTGAAACTATCAATAATATATAAAGGTGACAGCAATCTTGTTGAACCCATTGAGTTGATTAAACGATTGACTGGCGTGTATTTCAAATAATTTTAGCACATTTCTTTATTTGAGCCCTGAAAGCCCGTTTTAGAATGTTCTTTAGCAACTCTGTTTGTCTAAGCGGTGACTAACGGGAACGGATGGTCAGGCTCACAGACTTGACTGACATATGTCATCGGTTCCCAGTTGCGTAGATCGATACTCATGCTGTCTAACACTGAGTTGTCTTGTCCTGACCTGCATCGATCGACCGCTGTCATATTAATGGAATATTGCTGAGTGCGGGTAACAGTTATCTCACTCACTCACTAAACAATTTCTGAGAAGCAAATACTGTATATTCTGCATAAAAATCATATAACCAACATTTCGTAAGAGTCTTTAGTTCCAAGGACACACGCATTGATGACATCATTAGCAGCACGCAGCGCATGCTCAGACATACAGCTATCATTTGGGAGATCCTGTAACAAGCAATGAAAATGCATCTATATTTTAAAATCGTGCGAGTGAGGAACCCATGGGTATGATGAAATATCAGGTCGAGACAGACTTCTTGAATGGCTGCCTAATGCTTGGGTTACAATATGTTCCCGACCGTCATGGAATTTTGGCCATTGTTTCCTCCAATGTCAAGTTTTGTTAGGTCCTGCTAAGTATTCTCAAGATCTAACAAGGCACAGAGAGGCAAGAGTACCAGTAACCCCCAATATGAAGAATATTATATGTTTGTATGTTTTCTGGGAGCATCCATTTAGTCTTTGCGTCAAACTACCCTCATACGACGTAGCAGAACGCCACATGCTGTATCTCGCTTGCCCTGTAAATCGTCACACGCTTGGAGTGAGTGAGTTAGTGTGTCTGGGCTAGACAATCAAGTGATCAACAGCACCAGCATCGATCTCCACGATTGGGAACCGATGACATGTGTCAACCAAGTCAGCGAGCCTGACCATCCGATCCCGTCAGTCGCCTCTTACGACAAGCAGAGTCGCATTCTATGGCAAGGATGGGTTTGCTGAAGGCCTGTTCTACTCCGGACCTTCATGGGTCCACTAGCCGGGATAGAACGAGACGAATCGGCTACCATACCCCTTAGCTTGCCGTAGAACCAGGACAAAACGGGCAATATACATGCCTCCCGTCCCACTAAGGACTGTCTACAGGTTTTGTTACGGCCTGTTATATGTTCCCCACGTTTCACGACGGCCTATTAGGTTTCCCATTAGTACCGTCACTGCCGGTCCGACTCCTCATTCAGTCCAGTACATTACCTCACATCCAGCCCGTAGTGTCCACGTTCAACAACGTTTCGGCAAAAAGGGTCTGTTGTAGACTTCAGCAGCATAGTGCAACCCTAGTATGACGGACCAAACAGCTTTCTACGGAATCCCTTTGTGGTGTTTGACTTTGTTTTGTTCCGTTTGGTTTGTTTTTTCTGGGTTTTTTTGTTTTTGTTTTTGTTTTAAATATCAGGACACTAAGGAAAACTATCTTGAAATTTCAACATATTCTCTTTTCCGTTTTTCTGGTAACTCCAGCTAGCTGTGGTGAACATAAAATATAATCAATTGGTCAAGCAAATAAAAACCGCCAAACGAAACATTGAAGCGGGTTAACATTCGTTCAGAGTACAAATATTTTATACCGCAATCCCACACGAATTTAAATGTGTAAGTTAATAGTATATTTCAGTACCTTTGCCATTTCGTACAACACTTGCAAATCCATGGAAACGTTGAATACATGTCGGTCAAATACCCGGATTTCGGCGGTGGTCAGTGTTGCTTTGAAATCAGGGGGTGCTTCGTTGAAATCGTTGAAAATGCCGTTGACCGACATCTCGATGTAGATGATATGACTGAAACAAAGACATATAAGTACGTCTAAGAGATATCTGAGCTCATATATATCACAGCCTTAGGGAAGTCGAGAGTACCCTTACAGGTGATCGGGAATGTCGCAACTTCAAAAGGCAACTTCAAATAAAAACGTATTTTTCTTATAAGTCTACATTAGCGTTTACCAAAATTACATTTGTATCACCACTAATACTGTTCATATTACTTTCTCAACGCATGCGCTTTTGCTTCTTTTTATCGGTTTATAATCTTGTCAACGTGTTTTGTCACATTATGTAAGCTCAAACAATTTGCGGCAGACCACAATAATTCAGAACTATCGTCCCGCAACGAAGTGTGGTGAGAATCGCGCTGGATGAAACGCAATGTCAAGTAAGGGCCGGACTACGAGTGCCCAAACTAGTTTGCAACATTGATTAGTCTCTCCAAATTGTAAACACGTAGTTATCTTCCAAAGAAAGCAATAGTTTCCCATTGTTGTTAGACACCTTTGTCGGCAAAGTCAGGATCCTTTAAAACGAGGCACGTTCAGGTAGAAGGCAGTTCCATCTCTGCATCAACTGAATGTGCTGTTCTCGTTTTGAAGCTAAGCCTACTTTACATTTCTATATTTTAGTTTTAACTGTAACTTTGTAACTTTAGGTTAAAGCGTTTTAGACCTTGTCACTTTTCCAGTACATCAACTAGGTTAGAAATATGTCTTATATACAGGTTGTTAAACCTCTATCTCAAAATGTAATATCGGCGTCGTGGTAGTTTCTTGGAATTTCTTGTTATTTTAATGTATTGTACGGGTGTGAATTTGTTATGCATAAACATACCTAGGTACGGAAATGGATAATACTTGATATGTGTATATAACATACTGCTCAAGGTAACCGTATAACGAAGATCATGTATCCATGTTTCTACATTCTAGTGTTGTAATACTTATATTTCATTCTTGTATTTATGTATTCGTTTAGTAAGCAACCAATGCATTAATACTTTGTTAGGTTATCGTGTGCCTATCGATGTTGATTCAGCATATAACGCACTCCTACCTAATTATAAGTACTTAGCATTATGTTTACCGGGTTGTCGCACACTCGCTTGAATTCAGTAGCTACAGCTTAAGTGAGATTGTTGGATAGTAATCAACACGACCAACTAAACGTTTACACTCTGTAGATTAGGAGGTAGACTTGTCGGTAGCATAGTTAACCCTTGCGCTTCCGTTCAGCTAAGTCAGTAGTTTCCAAGTAAAATGTAATTTGGTATTCTAGCGAAATCTACACTTATTGTGATTGTAACCATTATGCAATTACAACCTAATATCTCAAACGTTCAGCTAAGTCAGTAGTTTCCAAGTAAAATGTAATTTGGTATTCTAGCGAAATCTACACTTATTGTGATTGTAACCATTATGCAATTACAACCTAATATCTCAAACCTTCAGCTAAGTCAGTAGTTTCCAAGTAAAATGTAATTTGGTATTCTAGCGAAATCTACACTTATTGTGATTGTAACCATCATGCAATAACAACCTAATGTCTCAAATGTTCAGCAAGCTAGCAGCCGAACAAGTGAAACGTAACGTTGTGATTGGACTCTTCTAACCGTAGAAATCATTCATTCATGTCACCGAATTACTTAAGTTGGAATGTATTGTTGTCTATTGAATAACCTTGTGTTCTAGTATATTCCATTATGTAATATTATGTATAACTTTCACATACAAATTATGTATCGAATTAGGAATCAAATGAACTGAATGGTAGCGCCACTTAAAATACAGAAGTAGTCAAGTTCATACCATATTCAACCAAAAATAAGTAACGTTCACCAGTATCTCAAATACGTCCGCTATTATGAAAGCTTTGTCCTTACATTTTACCATAGGCTGTGGAAGTCTGATACTTATTGATTGATTGGAAAGTGAATTAGATATTTGTCATGTTCAATTACCAACCGTGGCTCATGTGTGCTATTTGGGATTGTCATATATGTGTATCCAACCATGTATACTATTGTATTGTTTATATAGAAGGTTATAAGAGCGCATGAATCACGAATGTATTAGGATAATTTCATTATCCGAATATCTACAGACACCATGTATCTTATGCAGTGCAAATGTTATGATGTTTATGATTGATAGTAAATTGTTATGAATAAAGTTCCATCTCTGCTTCAACTGAATGTGCTGTTCTCGTTTTGAAGGCTAACTCCCTCGACATCCAATATTCCCCGGGATCAACTAACGGGTATAAGCGCGCCGGTAATCTTAGTTAAAAATGAAGGAATTTTAACACGTTGACAGTTTGTCTGGAAGATAGACAATTTGCATTTTCCCCATATTTACTGTGGTAGCACAAACTAAACTGAGACTCTAAAAATATCTTTAAACATTCTCGGATCCTGGTTTCAGGACCTGACTGACAATTTAAAACATAAACCTCTCATTCCCGTCTATTTGCAAGACCTTCGTGTGAGGTTACATGAATAATGATTCCTCTCAATAATACTGATGACCCTCCTATGGGATGGTACCGCGGTAATTATTCAAGAAAAAGACTGATTTAGATAACAACATTAAAATAAAAAGGTAATTAAGTAATTCGACGCTCGCCCCTCTACCATCCGAACATTACTTCAAGCAAACCCAATAGAGCTGTCCCTTGGAGAGACCTTTGGGAACATCTCATAACTCCTTTGGAGACATTGGATATTTGGGATATTGTGCCTTTACTACTAGCAAATACTACTAAACTGATGGACAAAAGAAAGTACATGCTTGGGCCTAGATTTTCGAAACTCTCTTAGGGCCAAGAGAGCTTCACAAATCTAGGCCCAGGTGTTTGGGGATTATTTACAAAAATATGACGTGCATATTTTGCAAAGTGTTTTCATTTTATGTCATAAACATTATGTACGTGTTGTAAACACCACATGCATCCTACAGATTTCTTTGCGCCATATGTCATACACATCACTGTTTGTGCAATCGCACGTGCATGTCATGCGCCAACAAAACAAAGTCGACTGAGATCATTAGTGGTAATTCAAATAGAGGCACGCATAGATATACCAAGATTATCAGGAGCTGTGCGAGAACGAGACGTTAGAATGTCGTAGATGAGGTATATTGCCAGAACGTTTGGCTATACAAGGCAGGCGTCCATCATTCTATGAGGCTATTATCATACATACATATATGGCAGACCAACATCTAGAATTAGGCGGTGAATTTAGTTTTACGCCGCACTCAGCAATATTCCAGCTATATGGCGGTGGTCTCTTAATAATTGAGTCTGTATCAGACAAATCAGTGATTTACAACATGAATAACGATCTGCGTTATTTTGAACTGATGACATATGTCATCTGAGTCGGCGAGTATAAGCACCCTATGGATTATTTTGTCCCTAGAGTTCATGTTCCATGACAGGTGAAACAGAACTACAACCATGCCGGATGACCATCGAATGTGCATATTCCACTCCACAACAGGAGCACAGTGATGAGATCATGGCTTGATATAAACATCCCGACCTGTCATGAGTGAGTGAGTATGGTTTCAGAAATATTCTAGCAATATCACGACTGAGCACACCAGAAATGGGCTTCGCACATTTTACCCATAGCAGGATGGACCCCGGGTCTTCTGTGTGACGAGCAAACACTTTAACCACCAGGTTACACGCCGCCCCTGGGCATGTCATGAACGTGAAGCGCTTGCGTACGACATCTGTGGCGTAATGGCAACACGTACATAATGTTTGTGGCTTGGATGTGATTGACTGAGCGAGTATAGTTATATGCCGCTTTTAGCAACACTCCAGCAATACAATGGTGGGGTACACCAGACATGGGCTTCACATACTGTACCCATGTTGAGAATGGAAACTCGGTCTTCGGCGTGACGAACGACCGCTTTCACCACTTGGGTACCCCACTACCCCGTGGCCTGAAAGTTAAACTCAAAGCAATTGTATTTAGAAGAGATATTCACCAGGCACCAGGTGTGTAAGTAAGTATAGTTGTCTATCACTAAAACATGTCGGATAATTCTTACAATCATTTCACCTTGCGACCTTAAGTATAAAACTAAAAGGAAGGATTAAAACTCACTCCAGGGCTCCTACATCGACACAGGGCGTAATGGTGTAGTAATATCTCTTCTTCATACAACTTAATCCCTGAAAAACAAAAACGGGGTCAGAAGGTTGTAGCGAGTGAGTGAATGAGTGAGTGAGCTGGGGTTTACGCCGCTTTAGCAATATTCCAGCAATATCACGACGGGGGACACCAGCAATAGGCTTCACGTATTGTATCGGGAGAGAGCGTTTTGATACCCCACTTAGACGATATAATGACGGTGGGTATCCCTATATTAGATGTTTTCATACCTATCTTCATATACCTACATATAAATGCAATTATATAATAATACTGGCTCATCAAGATAATGCAATTATCCAATGATTGAACAAGTTTCGTTTTACGCCGCTTTTATAGCCTAGCAAATATCACGGAACACCGGGGGAGACAGAAAATGGGCATCACACAGTGTCCGCATGTGAGAAATCGAACCGGGTAATCGATGTGACGAGCAAGCGCTTTAGCCACTAGCCTACCCCATCCTATCAGGTGTTCAGTTAGTGAAATTAGTTTTACGCCGCACTCAGCTATATTTCAGCTATATCAACAGACAATCCAGGGATCAACACCATGAGCATCCATCTGTGCAGTTTGGTTTCGATGACACCTCAACCATGTCAGTAAGTCTGACTACCCCATCTCATTAGTCGCTTTCTCCCGACAAGCATGTATTACTAAAGATCACGCCAGACCCGGATGTTCACGGGTCCCAAGGTGTTCGAGACCGACATTCATGGGTAGACTTACTTGGCGTGGTTTTCCCTCCGCCCACACTTGGCATTCTGACCCAGCATTCCACACCAGCCTGACTTCCTCTCCCGACCAGCTTTCTGGTATCTTGACGTGGAGTCGAAACCAGTGTTTTGACCACCTGCAATAATAGAGAGATCATTGCTGTTATATATTATGCTTTACTTGTTAATTCAAAAGCGATATCTTTGGCTGTCACTGGTGAGCAATATCCCGGCTCTACCAGCACAGTGAATAGTGAAGATCAGCGTTCGTACTGATTTTCAGAAGCCCACGATTGTCGTTAGAGACGACTAATTGAATCGGGTGTTCAGGCTCGCTGACTTAGTTGACACTTTTCGTCGTATCCCAAATAGATAAATCGATGTTCATGCTGTTGATCACTGGATTAACTGGTCCACGCTCGCTGTGTCACAGACCGCCGCCACATAGCAGGAATACTGCTGAGTGAGGCGTGAAACTAAACTCACTCACTCCCTTAGAGCGACAAGACCACCACCAATACTACGACAGTGACCTTTATATAATCATTATGGTTTATAAAATGTCAACAACTGATGTATAAAAGGTTGCAGCAGTCTGAATACGTAGCAATATTCTATGCATACTACCACACAGGAATTTTAATAATCGAGTCCGGAATAGACAAACAAGGCAATTGACAGTTTGCACAACGCCCCATGAAGTAAAGATGTTATGACACAAGCCATTGAGCTTGACGTTTCCGCAGCTCCATCGACAAATAGATATACCACAGACGTTGGAATTCATACAGCACTCTTTGAAGAACGTGAAAATTGTTTCTCGTGTATAAAATGGCTCGCAGATTTGGGTGTTTCAAATGGAAAATTATATCTTTGTAACAGAATTCATATATCGTAGAACGTAGAACAGGGTCTAGTTTTTAGAAGGCCCCTCAACCCTATGACAGTGTAAGTGCCATACATTAACATTAACTAACGGCTCTCTTAGCGCTGCGACAGCTTCGAAAATCTAGGCCCACAAAGCGATCGCAGCGCTAAGGTGATCGTAATTCCCATACTTTAAGAGAAGCTTACGACAGTCGTAGCGCTACGATCGAAATCTTATATCGTAAATATAAACTTACAGAGGTCCAAACGCTTGACCAACCTGGACCTCGTCATAGGACAGATTCACGGCTTGGGCGAAAGTAACCGTGTCGTCTGCTGCTTGCGCATGAGCAATCCGGTACACTGCCTCCCTTCGTGGATATAGCCTTTAATGAGAAAAACAAAATTGATCAAATAGTCACACATTCATTGTAACAATGTGATGATTTGTTAATGAACAACTGGAGGTTGTCACAGAATAGTCTGTCATACAAGCCCTGAAGCAAATATACCCAAGAGAGCAAAGTCGAGAAAATGTGGCAAGTCTGCATTACCACGGATTCGGACAGATTCAGGGCTCCTTTCATACATTTTACGATTATTTTTTTCTGTAAAATATGTCCATTTGAGAGACCAGTTGTTGGTCTAACCACAGAACGATGCCTCTGCTATTAAATCATTTCATATATTCTAGGGCAAGAGTCAAAAACGCTGTCTGAATCAAAATGGCTGAGAGTGAAACTCCACTTGGCGACGTCAGTTAAACAAAAACATTAAACGTGACATACGTCATGAAGTAATACAAATGCAAACTGCAACAACTAGCTTGCTGCGCAAACACATTTTATCGATTCCTAGATACTAAATTTATTTCACAGAAATTCTGTCCAATTATTATGCAGAAAATGAACTCCTGCTGGGTCCATGCTGCAGTTTATGCATTCAAAAAGGCAACCAAGTAGAATAATCTACACCTATTATGAGACAGATTACCTACTTGTGGATGCACATGGCTTAAAAGGAAATATATTCATGGAAATGGTATGAATGGATCACCGTAAGGCAATGACACCTGACGCAGAACCACCGACCACTTGAACGATTTGCGCTAAGATGTGCGCCTGGGCGGGTGGGGCAGTCTGGTGGTTAAAGCGTCCCTCGTCACGCAGAAGGACCGGGTTTGATCCCCATATGGGTACAAAGTGTGATTATTGCAATAGGCGGTGTAAAATCATGCTCACTCATCATTAATGAGTCATTAATGCAAGGACGGCATTAAATTCTCCAGTTCTTTGCTCTCGCAGTTGATCGAGCATGTATATTTGTTTGACTGAATATCACTATGGACGTCAGATGATTTTTTTAAAATACTTACTTGGCGGTCAAACAAAGTCCGTCAAAGCGGTTATGGCAGAGAAACTTCTCTATTCTAGCCAGCTGGCAGTCTCTGTGCTTGAAAGGGATTTGATCCATCGGTACTTTCGGCCTCTAAAAAAATATAACAATTAGACTGATTTCGTTTATGTTACGGTTCACTAGACTTCACTTTGTAAAAACCCTTTCGTGTTGTTTTTTTTATATTTTAGATCACCTACCCAGGTACCCCATGAGCATTAGAAACCGGACGTTCCGGTTTAACGCATCAGGAAAGTTGGCGGAGTTTTGAAAAGAGGTGATTGAACAGCTAAACACCAGTCAGTCAAATCGCAGTGAACTACTGGTAAACATATATGATGATAAATGACCTGACAAATGACCCCAATTTGCATACTTGGGAACGCCCCACAGAACGATCCACTTGAAACAAGAGTGAGACAGGTTGTCTGATAAATATCGTGAAGTTCATTTTCCACGTGCGTTTCACGCATGAATTGTTATAGCGCACTCGATTTGGGAACAGGTACAATCCCAACGAATTGAATCAACACAATATACTGAGCAAATATGTTTAGGACCACCGATCCATTTCACGAAGCAAATGACATTTTCCTGGGGTGTTTTTAACAAAATTGTTGAATATCTAAAATGCTTGTCAATGCCCCAATCATCTATTTGTCTTCGTCTTAACTAAAGGTTAGCGTGGAATATCAGTATCTTATGCCTGAAATTGCAGTCTTATCATTCGAGGGAATATGCGGTGTTGATTTCATGTCACGGTTAGCATGTATTGCACGTGCATAATCGTCAAGCTACCTGTAGCAGCCAAGTGTACTCTCCCAATTCGTTGTACCGCCTCTCTTGTCACAAATGCGTATAGAGCGCAGGATAATCTAATATGTGTCTAGCAGTACCTGTAACTATTCTATAATATTATTTCAACACAGGTAGGGACATGCAATAAACGCATAGCGATGACAAGTTATCACTAAATGTTACCTCTCCAAATAACAGCAAGGACGATAGAGGTGGTGGCTACACTTTCACCAGCTGTTAAATGCTCGTATACAATGCAGTTAAAAACTCACCCGAAGCGAACAACAAGCTGCATTTAAATTGATTTTCTGATTTAACCAAAGTAATTACAGTCACGTGCTCATGGAATAGTGCACTGAATATTCAAATTTGCCGTTGATAATAAATGCCACACGCTGCGACGGTAGACTTATCTCGGGTTAACGGTAACATGCAAATAAATCTCACACCTGCTTGCCACTGTCAAACCGAAAACAGTACAATGTCGTACTGTTCTCAGTTTTGAACTACTGCAGGTAATGGAGAATCTCCCCTTGTGTTTCGATATCAAATACATCAATACTGAAACTTTTGACTAAGACGCGGTTACCATCTTTGTTTACAGCTATTGAAGATGGAAGAAGTTGAAAATATTGACCAATTAGCAATTATCTCAAAACTTAGCAAAACAATATCTCCTCTGGAGAAACGTATTGAGGATTGAATACGAATAATGCGTTAATATATTCATGATTTCAAGACGTCAGTGAATGGGTCTGACTCACATTTATCTAACCAGCCGTATTTTACATACGATTCATATTTTACTGACGTAACTGGATAACATCGAATAATGTGTCACGCTATCATTAGTACTACATAAACAGGATGACTGATCCGTCGAGACAAGCATAGTACTGCTGGCAGTATCATACAAACAAACGTCATTTACGGTCGTGAAGAGACGGTTCCATTCGTCAAGTCAACCGGGCGGGTAAAGGAGCCACACGGGGAAAAAGTTCCCGGTGAAAGAACGAAAAAAGACCAGAATTTTATTTACGTTGACCACATGTGATGAGTGAACGCTTAAACCACTAAGCTACACATCAGCCCCGAGCGATTATGGAAAAAAAACTCGGACAATGCATGCCTGGAATGAACGCCTGGTCCAGCGGCCTTGCAGACCAGGGCCAAGATTTTCGAAGCTCTCTTAGCGCTGAGTGAGTGAGTTTAGTTTTACGCCGCACTCAGGAATATTCCATCTGTATGGCGGCAGTCTCAATCTTATTAATCGCTTCAGTGAAAGATATTTGGATGGCGATGGGGCAAGATCTGGTTGGGTCTGCCGTGGAATCCCTCCAAGTTGTTGTTAGTGAGGGGACCGACTGTCAGGTGATGATTCAAAAGTTGGATGGGGAATCTGGCGTCATCGTCGCGCCACAAGTCTCCAGTCACAACATATCTCCACTGAATTAGTGAGCTTGGGCCATGCTGTTACGCTACTGTATACACATAAAACTCTTCCATCTTACTTAAATAAGTTGCTTCGGAGCTCGTTTTAATCCTCTACTCCCAACTGCTCCCTCTACTCCAACCCCCGGTCTGTTCCATCACACCAACAGGTACGTGCATAATTCTGCCTTGATTTTTTGTAGACGATTTGGCATGTAGAAATGTTGGGAGATGACCGCCTACACTAGACCGACTTATGCTGGTTTAAAGTGCTAGCTCACTGAGATACCATGCCTCAGTTAAGCGCGAATACACCGCTCAGTCACATTATATTGACTTCGAGTCGACCGGTCCTTCTTAAAGCGCTTGTACCCATTAAAGCCGAGCGCCAGGCAACATGTACCATATTTGAACGTCTTTAGGTATGACGAGGCCAGGGATCGAACCAGCAGCCATCTGCTCTCCAGGCGGATGTTAAAACCGTATGGGGAATCGAACACCGGCCTCAGGCCTAATAAATTATGCACGACAACTCGTAATATTCAAATGTAGGCATGACGTCACAGATTAATGTGTGATCACAGGTGTTTTACTTCATGCACTCCTGCAATTAATAAACCAAGTCTTCATTAACTGAAAAAAATGCATAGTAATTACCATAGTATCTCTAAGTGGAAACTCGCACACTCATAAACCTATGTCAATAACGCACGCTAAGTGTTGATTGGTTCATTTATATCATGGGTTAATTTAATCATGCACATCGATGAAAATGTAGGCATATCATGAGGAGAGGTGATGTGCAGGGGAGGAGGAAGAGGAGGTGGAGGAGTGATGTAATAAGGAGGAGAGGTGATGTGAGGGGGAGGAGGTGGTGAAGGAGGAAGAGGATGAGGCGGAGTGATGTAATGAGGAGGAGAGGTGATGTGTGGATGAGGCGTAGGCGCTTTGTTGTGTTTTTTTGTTTTTTGTTTTATGTTGCAACGGGAAAGTATTTCATACTGGTTGTGCATAGTCCATGACAATACTCACCTTGGAATGCCTAGGTTCTGTGGAATACGGTTTCCACTTAACTGAATACAAAGGGAAAGACGAAAACAAAAGTAGGACCATCAGCATTATATCTAATCCCCCCTCCTCCACACGCGCACACACACACACACACACACACACACACACACACACACACACACACACACACACACACACACACACACACACACACACACACACACACACACACACACACACACACACACACACACACACACACACACACACACACACACACACACACACACACACACACACACACACACACACACACACACACACACACACAGCCCCACTCCCACATTGTATGTTCCCTGACTAAAGTAACAAAAATTCGAGAGGACTGACATCGTTATGCGTGTTCAATAAAACTGGAATGTTCCCTGAATAAAACATTACATACAATTTGTGGACACAGATGTAAGAGATACATATAGTCTGATTTCATTGTAACGTACAGTGATGAGGTTTTCGGCTAGCAGGGAGTAATGCAAGGAGTAATGAGGTAATTGCAGCGAGATTGATATTTACATAAGTACAACCCGCCATTATACAAGAGGTCAGGTTTTGTCTGCGCTTACACAAAATGCCTGTAAAGCTATGAAAGTTATCAGAAAAGAAAAACGGATGTTAGGTAATGTTTTCCAACATTTTCCCAGCCTCGAGAGTGTGTGGGTTTATTTGTACGCCGTACGCAGCAATAACTCAGCTACAATGATAGTCGGATCACACACCCCTCCCCTTCCCCATCAACAATGAACAATGCCCACGTCCTCTCACCACGACCTAATCCAGGCTGCATGGCTGCTTGACATCCAGAGGCTTACGTCAATGATTATGTCACCGGATCACACAGGTGTAGATTTCAGGTCAATAGGTGCATCCCTAAATATCTCTTACTTATAAGCTTTGAACAATTGTCCGAGAGGAACAAATTGATGAGAGTGCAAAATGCACATTGAGAAGTGTTATACTCCTAGGTTCGTAATCGGAACACACGAACGAGAGTTTACTTACCCGCTGCTGCATTTAGAATGTAGCCGAGAAACTGAAATGCACTTATGGTCGTTGATGTATAACGAAAAAGTATGAAAACTTAAAACTGAACACCAAAACAACATTCACTTTTAAAGTCGTCCTTGAGAATATTTCGCTCATATGACTATGTGCATGCGTGTGTATGTGTGGCTGCTTATACTTGTCCGAATTAGGGTTTCTTAGTACCAGCTTACTGAGATACCACGCCGCAGTTAAGCGAGAATACCCTGCTCAGACACATTGCACTGACTCCATGCCGACCAGTCCTTGTATGCATTAATACCGAGCCAGGCAAGGACCAACAAGTACCATATTTTCAAAGTCTTTTGATATGACGAGGTCGGGAATCGAACCCGCGGCCATTCGCTCTTCAGGCGGACGTTATGACCATGTGGGGAGTCGAACAGAGGCATGTAGTTTCGCAATCGGAACACACGAACGAATCGAGTTCTCTTACCTGCCGCTGCGTTCAGGATGTATCCGAGACACTGAAACTGGTTAGAATCATTCATGCATTACGAACGTCAGTGAATACATAGTACATAAAACTAAAACAACATTTATCATACATCATACGATGACACATACATGTATCCATATACATCTCTATAGATGCTAAATGCTCACAAGATTTACTATCTGTTTCCCATATAATTTTCTTACCGGTATAACTTGCTGTGCTAACTCAGGAGTGAACAAACCAATAAATACTTTATTTCCAAGCAATAGCTTTTCTGGGGTTGGTATCTATCGTGCAGGCACGCGAGCGTTTTGAGCGCGTGAACCATGTGCGCTAGAAGGGAGATAAGTCTGTAATCTCTGTGCTTGAGTTGGCCGCTAGTGAGGACAGTTCCTCATCCTTTCCCTTCAAGAATTGATCCAGTATGTTGTTTCAGATCTTATCAGATGGAATTACCGTTAAGTCATGATATTAAGGTGGCGGCGGGGTAACCTCGTGGTCAAAGCGTTGGCTTTTCATGCCGAAGACAAAGGTTCGATTCCCCACATGGGTACAATGTGTGAAGCCCATTTCTGGCGTTCCCCGCCGTGACATTTGTTAAAAGTGGCTTAAAAACATACACATTCACTTACACAAGATATGGGATTTGTTTCCATGATATGAAAACATCTGGTAACTGTGCTTGTTTTGTAGTATCGCCATTGGTCTTATTTCTTTACGTTTCTTTTCTGTAAATTCTTTCATCTTGTATTGTTTGTAACATGCGTCTTTTCTGCTGAGTGTACTTTCCTTTAGTTTTCGCATATGTAAATGAGAGTTGTCTTCTTACTTTTTAGGTGTTTACTTTCTGAAGATGTGATGTAGTGTTTGTATGACTGATCTAGTTTTAACAAGCCCTAGTCCATCAAATCCATTACTTGTGAAGATTTTGACATTTGTCTGAAGGTTCAAGTGCAGGCAGCAGTTTAGCTAGTTCAGCGAAATCCTGTTCAAAGTTATATATTGCGTTTGTGAACACTGGCTGGTCATTGAGCAACAGGAATAAGTAGCTTGGATGACAAAGGGGTTTCAGGTTCGGTTCGGTGTGACATGTGTCGATGGGCAGACGACCCCACGACATATCCTTTTGGTGTGCTTGTTTAGAATGATTCCACGACTTCACCTGTCGGTGTGCTTATTTAGATGACCCCACGACTTCACATGTTGGTGTGCTTATTTAGATGATCCCACGACTTCACATGTTGGTGTACTTATTTTTACGGTTAATAAATCCCCTCAGAACCAGTAAAATATAACACTGACAAGTCTAAAATTTTAAGTAATCTGTATTGAGCAGGCAAGACGAGGATACAATACTGGAATGTAACACGGCGAGCGGTCATGTAGCGGTTATGTAGGTCAAGCTTTGACGGAGAGGCAGGCAGGTTGATGTTAAACGAATGATGTACACCAGTTAATCCATGTGTGTCCGTGTCTCCAACACAACAACCAGCCTTTATATACAAAGTCACCGATTCTTGAATATTCGAGCACATGTGCCACCATGACGTAAAGTTTTCTCGTAGTCTCCCGGAAGTACACACAACTAATCAAAACACATACTCAAAGGTAGGTAAGTCTAAAGCGCTACCTTAAAACTGCTGCAAAAGTACGAAAGGCACTGAACATTTATAATACGAAATGTGACCCACAATTATATAAACATTATGACACAAATAATAATTATCACTTAATCATTAATACAATTTACAGAAAATACACTCTCGTAACATTATTTAGATGATACCATAACTTCACTTCTTGGTGTACTTATTTAAATGATCCCACGACTTTACTTGTTAGTGTACGTATTTAGATGATCCCACGACTTTACTTGTTAGTGTACGTATTTAGATGATCCCACCTGTTGGTGTGCTTATTTAGATTAGTGACGCAAGCAATGGGTCACTGCTATTGGTTTTTTCCAAATTCTTTTGGCAAATGCCTTTTTGTAAATACTATGTGGATTATCTAAACTACATTTTGTTATGATACCATATCTGTTGACAAACCCAAACATGAGTCTCATTAACCAATGCAGAAAATGACTTACTTTTAAGCCGATCCGAATTTTGCCGCGTGAAAGGAAAAGAGACATTACAAACAACTATGTTTACACTAAATTTGAATTCCTTGTTTCCTCAGAAAATGGTATTTACAAATTAATCTTAATTTTAAAGTTTAGTAAAACTGTATTTCTATATGTTATGCAGAGGTTTAGGATGCAGGATGCCGTTAACTAAGGTGTCAAAGACAAGGTGTTAGAAGAGAGCGCACAATGATTCACAATTCATCTGGGTTACTGGTTACACCAGTTACGAGAGAATGCGATGGTGTGAACCCTGTGAGGAGGGATGTTTCGACTCTCAGGGTTCACAATGTTTCGTTAACTCTTTAGGACCCAAACCAACTTTTAGACATCCAAAAACCATGGAACTTGAAATCTGACACATATTTAGTCTAACTAGAACAGACAAGTTTTGTTTTCAACATTTCGAATAGTTGTGTATTCTTTTTTATTTGTATCACATGTGCTACGCTGGGTCTTTGTGATTTGTGAAGGATCCGTATCACCTGTGATACACTTTGGGTCAAGACTGAAAATAAATAACACATACTTAAAGAGACAGAAAACAACCCTTTTTGTGGACTGGGTTTTATTAATAATTCATAAAACTATCTTCAAACGATGACGAACCTTGGCACAATTTGAATTTGCGCAATATATCTGAGTATCTTTGCATTGCACAGATGGAAACCGAACGGTAAAATGTCTAGTCGATATCCATTCAAGAATGACACAAAAGAGCTTGTAGAATGAAAAACATTTGAACAATTGCATTAAACACTACTTGAACAAGTGAAAGCAGATGCAACTTGAACAGTATCAATCAGCATCAAGGATGTTTGATTGATACTGTTCAAGTTAGAGTCTTCTACAAATGAGCCAAAACAGTCACTAGGAAGAACTGGAAGTCTATTTGCACAGATGAAACTCACTAAAACAGTTTCTCTCCAAGGAAGCAAGCATACTCTCTGCACTTGACACACATCACATATGTGAGGTGTGTACAGTTCCTGTTTTTGCATAGTTTCTCTGCAAATTCAGGAAGATGGTTTACTTGGTCAAAGCGGATGTCAGCAGCTGTCTGTTTACGCTTCACTGGGCGAACTGGTGGAGGCCTAAGGTCAGTAGCTCTTCGACGACCAATCGACTGCTTCTTGGCAACCAGGCTTCTTGCAACAAGCTCTTGGAATGTTCACAGCTTCATGTGATGTTTCACCTTCAGTAGTTTACAGTGACGCCGATAAGCATCCAGGCATTCACTAGTGCGATGTGAATTGTATGGAACCAAATGTACATGTACCACATGCGTGATTTCAAACCAGGTTTATATAGGGCTGTTAAAGAATCCAGTAAGTTAATCCCTCCCATGACAGTATTATACTCTTGTATTATCTTAGGGCACTTCACCATCATCGTCTTTTTCGCCTTTCTATCAAAATTCTGCACTTCACATTGAGGCTCCCTGCCAACATAAGAGGACACTAGACCCACAGCACGGTTATCGTACCATCTGACGGCTATGATTCCAGTGTTGAATTCCACCTTTGAGTCCATACTTCCTTGCCCTTCCTTTTTCAAGGACTTTTCATCTTTAAGTTGGCAACCTTTCAATCTGTTGAGCCTCACTGTTCCAACATACAAAATTCCTTGCTTGTTTAGCTCATTTACTGGAGGAAGGGACGTGAACAGGTTATCTGCAAAAAGCTTGCTTAGATGAACCTCTCCATTTCTTTCTGGGAGTGGCATCGACTTCATCCTCACTCTCACCCTCTGTGCTGGGAATGTATTCATCAGAGGAGGTTTCATACTCACTTTCTGTCAAATCCTCATCTGGGATGTTCTCCATTCTCAAGAAATGGAGGGTATTGTATCTGTATTTCACACTCTTTGATACTGTAACCAATTTAATTATGACTACATTTCTCATGATACATTACCATCGATGTTAAAACAGTAAGTGCGTTTACACATTCCTCGAAGTCCCGAAATGTTTCACAGGTGATGCAGCAAAATATGCCTTGATCCCATTGTATCACATGTGATACATATCATTTTCAAAAATTAACTGTTAAGAATGCATAATTTTTTCACTGAAATGTTGACATCTACTGTTAAATTCATGTAAAAGAGAAAGGAAAACAACAACTTGAACATAAATGGAACTTACATTTGAGTCAATTTGGATGGATTTAAATTCCACTTCTTTCATGCATCATCTGACTATGTGATTGAACAGGAAGTGCTGGGTGAGTTGAAAATTAGGAAGGAAGCACGAAACGAAATGTGATCTTTAAGTATAACATATTAAGAATTCGGACGCTGTGAAATTAATTCTTTCAGTATAATGAGTGATTAGATACCAACAATTAAAGTTTCTGTATCACTGGTGATACAGTGGGTGCTACAGGGTTAACCCGAGGAGTTTTTTCTCCAACATATCAACCATTTATGTGTAAATATTATCGCATTTTAAAAATAATACATAACGATCGATATCAATACTCCCCTGTGCCTTATAACAGATCACCATGGGGTACATGGTATCGCGAGTGCGTTGACTCACATGGCCGTAACCTGGCCGATTTCCATGAAAAGCCCGTGCATTCCATGCACTGCTGCGAGCACATGGTTAGAAAAACAGGCAAGATGTCTGACAATCAGAGTCAAACAGCAATTGTTTATGACTTTTATCTATAAGACCGAATGGTTTCAGGTTCGAAGCCACAATATATTAAACGTTTCCAATAATGTGCTATTTTACGATCTGTGATAAATAGACAAAGTTTTTTCAAAACCTAAGCTTAGAAATTGTCGGTGCTAACTCACATCCTGGGTATTTACAAATCACATCTCTGACTTTGTAGTGTAACAAAGAGATACGATCTTGAAAAGACTGTCTGAGACGACCGTTATACACGAGCCCGGTTGATAAGTGTTCTATCCGCTTATTAAGTGTATTTTCGTGACTTACAGTGTGATTGATATCATAGCAAGGGGAATGTTGCTGAGTGCGGCGTAAAGCTAAACTCACACACTCACTCACTCCAGGACGTTTCAGACCACCATACTTTTCTTGCGGCCGAGCCTCTTTTTGAGATTTCCATTTGTCAGATCACATGTACAACAGAGCATGTTGTTCGACGTGTTTGCAAGGATTGGAAGGAGCGTATTGTTGCAATATACTAGTGAACTGATTAACAAATAATACTGATTAATATGTATATGCCCAGTTGAAAGAGTTGACACTTGAGTGGGTTTCTGCTGTTGGGGTTTGCAGTTGTTGCACGTTACACGTTCAGCTGTTCAGAGTTCATGTTACACAAGTACACAACATATACAATGTATACAAGCGATTAGATCATCAATTAATATTGATTTTTATGCCCCAGTCGTAGAAAAAGCTCTGTGGAATTCAGTTAGCTTACACATGGAATTTCTTGGGACACTGATTTCATATTTTGTTTTTGTATTTTACTGTGTTAAACTTTTGTTTGTTTGTTTGTACGTGTAGAGACATTTGAACTTTGGTACATTTTGCTGAATGTCTCTTCGAAGATAGTGTAAGAGGGGACGAAGGCCGGTGTACGTTATGCACTTCTAAAAAACTACATCATGGAATTCATTTAGATTACACATTCTTCATAGGGACTCTAAAAGGTGTGCATCTCATATTTTGATTTTGCATTTTATTTATTCTTTTCAGTTTTGATGCCGTTTGAACTTAAATTTTTTTGAAGTTCTCTCTGAATAGAGTGTTATAGGCTAGGTGTACGTGATCCACTTCTCCTCAAAAACTACTTTAAAGTTACACATGTGCTTTATATGGACTCTGAAGGTGTGCATCTCATATTTTGATTTTGTATTTTATTTATTTTTCGATCTTTGAACTTAGATAAATTTTGTTGAATTTCTGTCTGAATATAGTGTTATAGGATATGAAGTCTATCCCCATCCCCACAAAAGCTGCTCAATAGAATTGACTGAGCTTCTATGTGTGTTTCAATGGGACTCTAAAGGTGTGCAGCTCATACCTTGTTCATCCAATTTCTTAATTTCCTCTCTTCTACTGATAACTTTTGTGGACTTTCTCTCCGATAATAGTGAATTACGGGATTAAGTATATCCACAACTATACAATGAATTAAGAAATCGTCTGAACGATGGAATATCATCTGGAATGGACATTTCAAACAGTGTGAGAAACAGTTTCCAAATTTTGCTGGCCAGTCGGGCTAGCTCTGCTTGAATGTTACTAACCAACAATATTATTCACTACCCCGAAATCTGAATGTAGACACGGGTTTCATCATTAGGCTAGTATGATGAACATTTCAATCAAGTCATTTTTTTATCTTGCATGATTTAAATGTGTATTTACAGGTGAGACAGAGAGCGACATATTTACAAGACGACCCCATGAAAATTCACAAGCCAGTCGGGCCAATGACTGTGAAGATTTACTGGCCTAACTGAATTTTTACTATAGTCGGCGTGTAAATTAGAGGGTGCAGTGAAGCGATTAGGCACAGAACGTCAACGGTGTAGATCAGCTCAGCTTAGCATGTGGTATTTTGATAGCAAAAACGTAGTATTACATAATTTGCACAGGATACGGAACTGATTAGAACAGGGATTAGAAGCCACAACCACTGGTTTCTGACGTGCCTTAGCGAGTGAGTGAGTTTAGTTTTACACCGCACACAGCAACAATCCACCTATGTGGCGGCGGTCTGTAAATATTTGAGTCTGGACCCGATAATCCTGTCATCAAAAGCATGAGCATCGGTCTACGTATTTGGGAACCGATGGCGGGTCAACCATGCCAGCGAGCGTGACCACCCGATCCCGTTAGTCGCCTTTCACGATAAGCACGAATTACTGAAGATCAAGTCACGCACCTCTGCAGAGCTAGTTAAGCCTTTTGAGGGGACCCATTTGAGAACCTTTTGGGAACAGACAGAAAATGGCATAGAAAAACAAAGAGGGATTATGTAAAAAAAGAAACGTTGGTGAAAAGGACAACAGGCATATTTGAAACTGTACTTACATATGAAAAAGAGATCTAACGAGAGAAAGAGGAAAACAAGCAAATGTTCTTTGGGTTATTGCAGTCTTTGCAGGATACATGTATATGGAGTAAAAAGATATTAATCCTCTGCAGTCTAATGATCAGTACAACCGTCACTGCGTATTTGCAATTTTATTCTACACAGTCGTGTTACTTATGTACTGTTAGAGATTGTCCTCATGATTTAATTTTCTACGCAATTAATGTCTCTATTTGCGCGTGTGTGACTGTGGACCTCACGTGGAGTGTCCCGTCTCATTCGTGTCTCTAACATGCCGGTCCTCCATTTTTTCGGAAAGCAAGTACCAGCATACAAATTAAGACATAATATTTTTCTACATAAACCTAGTGGACATGCATAAACTTACATTGACTTGATGGACATTTATACTCATCAAATGTAAAGTGAAGCTGGGATTCTCTCGGGACGTCAATCACTACTGCTTAAATGCAAGATGGCAGACAGCGTCACAAATAACGGTTTGGTTATATTGTGACCCTGATTGCTTTAGTGTGAGTTTTACGCCGCTTTTGCAACATTCCAGCAATATGATGCCGGGGTGCACCAGAAATGGTGTGCACTGGGTCGTGTTAATATAAGAAAACGTCAGTACAAGATGAGACTGAACTCCTGTTTACATCAAATAAGAGAGCACATTCATTCTGCCTTTAAAAAGCGTTCATATATAACATGTTATGGGAGATTATACTTTGCCATTTAAGAACTGTAATTATCAACTGCAGTGAGAAAGAGTGGCGGGGTAGCCTTGTGGTTAAAGCGTTCGCTCGTCACACCGAAGACCCGGGTTTGATTCCCCACATGGGTCCAATGTGTGAAGCCTATTTCGGGTGCCTCCGACGTCACATTGCTGGGATATTGCTAAAAGCGGTGAAAAACGTAACTCTCTCACTCACTGCATTGCGAAAAGTTAGTCCCAGACATAAAATGTCTCATTATATCACTTCTTCAGCGCATTGTGTATTCATAGCGTCCGGTTGTAGGAGCTGTGCCAGTTGAAAACTTGTCAGAGAATACAAATCTGTGATGAAGACTACAAGATGCAGTTTCAGGTAGATCGTGGACTAATTTCAAATCAGGTGCCTCACCCTGTAAGTATGGGTGTCCAACCATATCAGATAAGAACACTATTTTTACATTTCGTATATAACATATGTTAACTTAGACACAGTCAAAAACGTTAGTTGAAATTGATCGTTTAATTTTATGAAAACTGAAGTTTAATTTGTTACCCGATACCCATCGTCAGAGAAATACAGGTATCGCGTATCCCATCATTAAGTTTCATATGGCAATGGTCTAGTACATGGATAATCCGTTACAAGCATATTAATTGATTACCCGGAAATATGATAACAAAATAATACGCATCTAAGTGGTGAGCCGACATAGGATCGCGATTGCTCACCACACTAAATAGGTTATCACAGGGTTGCAGGACGCCATAACGCAAATGAGCAAATTCTAAATAAAATCATCGATTCCTCAAAAAGAAAAATAATGATGTGGGCAGGAAGGAAAAGAATGTGGGATAAATATTTTCAGCAGACAAAATACACATTACAAGTCTGATGAACTATTTTACAGGCAGGAACATAAAATCAATTGCACTGGCTAAACAATCAACCAAGGATTCAAGGTTTTGGAAACGGTTGAGGTGCATACTCGTCTACTGCAACCTCGATGATGTTTATTTTTAATGAGAGCTAAGCAATATTCCTACATCGAGTAACTATGGGAAATTGGTCGCTATTGACGCCTTTTGTTACATCCGATTGAACTAATTATGAGTATGTAATCCAAAGGTCCAAATCTAATACGACACCAGCATCTGATGGCACCGATGCTGAAAATTGTTCCCATGTGTCCAAACACCATTATGCTACAGTTTCTTATCTTGGGCGATACAGGGGATTTTACTCCACGGTTGTACAAATGCCGAACGATATACTTCTCCAAAGGAAGGGTGATATGTCCGATCCTAAATAATTCAAGCCTAGTAATTGTCTGAATTCACAGTCCAGTATATGTCTATAGTGCCTAACAAATGTTGGCCCACTGCACCTCCTGTGATACATAAAGCAGAAGGGGGCTGGAAAAGGTCATTTGTAGAGAACAGCAAGATTTGTGGATGTCAACTTCTTTATTTTGAATAACATGACGTTTGCGAACGTGTGGTTGCTCCTCCACCAGATGAATTGTGTTATTCACAAATATGAAGTTTGCATCCATAAATCTTGCTTTCCTTATGGTTTCGTATTGATGTAGTGAAAGGATGTAGAATAGGCCTTCAGCAACCCATGCTTGCCATAAAAGGCAACTATGCTTGTTGTAAGAGGCGACTAACAGGATCGAGTGGTCAGGCTCGCTGACTCGGTTGACACATGTCATCGGTTCCCAATTGCGCAGATCGATGTTCATGTTGTTGATCACTGGGTTGTCTGATCCAGACTCGACTATACACCTGGGATATTGCTGAGTGCGGCGTAAAACTAAACTCACTCACACATCTGTTCATGAGTAGAATGTTTGCTTTTGTTCTGAAGTATGTCCTCAATAACTTGTTATAATACGTTTTACTGTAAAATGTGTTTGAAACCAGAGACCAGTGAGACCGCCTCATCTGTTTCGAATTCATATCTATGAATGTAGATTAATAGTGACAATTTAATAAATAAATAAATGAATAAAGATTCAGTGACAAGACTTCTCCCCACAGGGACTGGTACACAACACGTAACACATGACGTCGACTTTCTGGATATGTCAGCAACATATTTCTGCACTTTCTAAGATGGTTTCATACCTCGTGTGCCGAATTCGGACGGACCACCGCCATATAGCTGGAATATTGCTGAGTGCGGCGTAAAACTAAACTCACTCACTCATTGTGGCATCAGTATATGGACCGGAGACCATGCATGCTGAATAACAATTGAATTGAAATGATCCAGAGTTTACTCAGATTGTCTGGCATTTGAATGTGTTTTTAAGGGCTCCATGGGTTGGCAAAGAACAGGTCATCTCTCTACAAATACCTGGTCCCTACAATATTCCATCAATATGACAACGAGGTACACCAGAAATGGTTTAGCGCCACGGGGTTGGGCATTCCATGAAGTCATTGTCCTTAGACTTCTGTAACAACCATACATTCTTCAAACTGCAGACTCAAGATGTCAGAATCTCATACCAGAACTAGTGGACGCAAAGACCTTCCGCCTGTCGAACAGGCAATGAGCAGTGCAAGTCATCTTCGGCAAACACTCAAACACTGGAGCAAACACAGTTATAATAATCTGTCTGAATATACAAACCAGTCAGAAAATGGAAAACAGTGGAGAGGCTGGATCCCGTCTTGCACACACATACATGGAAATCAAAAGTGAGACACAGGCTCAAGTCCAGAACTGAACTGGAGGGTAGGGCACAGCTTTAACTGTTCAACAACGGAGCTGTACCACCAACCGAAAGAAACTTGATACATGTAGTACGGTATGTCCTATTATCTTGACGCTGACCGATCATCTTCACTGTGGACAGACTTCGCCTCCTGTGTCTGAATGATGTTGGTAGCCTCATTCCTCTTGGGTAAATAACTGGTGAACTGTTAGTGAACAGTTAGACTAAGGCTTAGTCTCTGAATATATATAATTTTGATAGTAACAAGATACCCATTTTTTTGCAAAAAGAGCCCCAGGGAGACCAAGGATTCAGAACCTGAGAAAATCTAGACTTGCTTCATTTAAGGCTTTAGCACTGCAGAGAAGGGTTGATAGAAAGCAAAATAATGTGGCTCAGGGACTGCGAGACAGACTAGAGGGAAGAGGATAATACCCACGGAAAACGTTGTATGATTGTACATGAATTTAGAAAATGAAAATTTCATTCACGTGATATGAATTTCATGGTAACGCCAATTTCGTGCAAAGGTGTTTTCATGACGTACACGTGACCATGGATAATTCCAGATTTACAGAGGAACGTGCCGTGTGTTGCTGCACATTTCAATGATAACCACCAGCCTGAACTTTGTCATGGTATTGTTTCAAACTCAGTCATGCGTGTTGATGCCTGTCTGGTCAGGAGCGACATGTTGGAAGTTGGAATGAGGCAGAACGTTGTGACACGAGCTCTTCGCGTTTCAGACTGTAGTCAACTGATCACAATAACAAAGTGAGCAAACAACGCCGTTGACAGGCTTACAGGTATCGAACTGTTCGACCATGGGCGATAAAACAGTTTACTTATACATGGAAGACCGTGGTCAAAAGTGCCACTTAAATTGAAGCCAAACTTCCCAGATCCACACGTGTCCGTGGATAGAGGACTTATCTTCGCCTGCACATATTCCGTGGCGCGTAGTAAGTCAGATTAATTCAGGCAAATAATATCCATGATAGATTGCAAAGCTTCATACTTAGATAGTATTTAGATAGCTTTATACTTAGATAGTATTGCGGGCTTGCCCAACCTTCTTAGCAACAATATGTGTAAGCCCGGTCTTGTTTATATAATGGTTGCTATGCACCTGAAAGCTGTATTCCCGACGTCCATGTGTTGTCCCACATTTGACGGACCATCACACCTACTTCAAGACGTCGTTGGTGATGGCAAGGGCAGCACCGCTGAACCAATTATCGTTGGGCTTAGAGTAGACAGAAAGGGCGTGTTCATGACGCTTGGGGGGATTTGATGCAGCAAACAAAGATGACATTAGACGGTTGATCAGGAGTATGTCTCGTCGACTCCAAGATTGTCTTGAGAATAGAGGCCGATTCACGAAACTTAGACTTTTCATGGTAAATGACTTGATAGACAGTAGTCAGTTTCAAATGTTACCAGCTTTGATGTGAAAATTCAAGAATTTTATATCAAATCATTATACAAAAAAATATCCAAAATTGCAAATGATCTGTAATTATAAATTATTAGGAAGAGAGTATCTCAGATTTTGATTGCATCATCTTTTACAGTTATTTGGTGGCATTTTCAAAAGAAACTGCAGAAACTATTAGGCAAGCATTTAATATTCAATTAACATCTCAGCACCCAGTTACTTCAGTCTGTAGTAAAACCAAACTTCATAAACCATTGACAGGCTTGATGCTGCTATAGCCAATTTTGTGCGATCTCATATGAATTGCAAGAAAAACACTGAAACACATAAGCTCAAGCCAGCTCAATGATTTTATTACAAGATGAATGTTTATGTAAAATATAATATAGATCATATTGAGAACACAAGTTCAGATCGTAATAAAGTTCAAAATAAAGGCATGAGGTGATTATTCATCTTTACTTTAAACATCAAACACAATGAACTGTCAACAGGAAATACTGTTATAGATTCTTAACAACCGTAACTATGTGGTCAGTGTTTTGGGCAGTATTTTTATCAAAATATAATAAGAGGCTGCAAAAGGAAACCTAGTTGTCATTAATTATATTTTCATAATATTATATGAATCAGTTTTGCGGGCAGTATTTTTATCAAAATATAATAATATGCTACAAAACACGAATCCCACAGTCAGATAATTATATTATGCTTTTTCTTGGTTAGTAATGGTTAAACAAAGATCAATAGCAACGCCTTCAACTAAAAACAAACTTAAACATATGTTAACAATAACCTCAGAAACATTTCTGATTGAGCACATAATTGTGACGTTTTAGCATTTACAAAATTACAGCAGGGAAGAGTAGCTGTCTACCCAAAAGATAACTGACATAATGAACTAAGTGCACTGTTTAAATATGAGCTACCAAAACTTTAGTATTTCTGATTTGAATATAATGTTCTAGATAAAAAAGAAACTGAACGATACTAAGTCTTTATGGCATATACAGCCTACAACAAAAGAATGTCTGCAGAAAGCATAACTAAGGCAGGATCTGATTGTCCAACACCTTCACCTAGACCTGCAGAGTTGCCAGGCAACACCTTGTTCCAGATGTTGAGCAAAAGGAACCAGCGATACTCTGTAAGACAAGTGAGCACATTCTTGTTATTTTTATGAAATCCACTAAAACTTCACAATTAAGCTGATGATCTGGAATGCTGTGAATGAGATGGTGATGGATGAGCTATCTCCCTTTGTGAGCTCCACATCCTCCCCGTCATCTTCAACCTCCTCCAATCCATTGCATCTGGAACGATGTGAAAAGGATGCAAGAATGTAAACACATGATCATTAATTAAGCACCACCCATTTTCATGCGATAAGATTGTGTTTAACACAACACACTGGTCATTCATGATATGGAAACCAAACACATGGTTATAATTTCGTTAACATGACCATCTAAAGTGTCAATCCATTAACTACCAACACTGCTACTACTTTCGAATGTAATTTAATGACGGTTATATCAGGGCACTAAAAACGTTGTCAATAATCATGTCCAAAACTATGGTCACACAGACAAAGTCTGTGGTCCAACGTACACAAAGATCTAAAAAAACTGTTTACTTTTGAATCCTAGGCCAACAGTAATGGTGACATCATTCCTGATACAAGTATTCCATATTCTACTCTTTATTCAAATGTAAACAAGATCTGACTTTGCTTTCAAACTGCAGCACTAGACAGGACAGTTTGAGATTGTGATTTAGTTCAGAAAGCCATAGAGGTGGTGAAATTCTCTGAAGGTTTCTCTACCTGTTGACGGTCTTGATGGGCAGAGATGTTGACAAAGTAGCAGTGGTACCGCCACCAAATGCTTCGTACAACCTCAGAACCATAGCTCCATCATCGTCTTCAGACTGGAGGAAGAAACAAGACATTCCAATCAAACCATAGATCCTGTATTGACAGAATTATCCTTACTGTGTGAACCCAGACTTTATTGCTGTTGTATCATCCTGTGCACAATAATCAGGCTACAATAAGACAGTAAAAAAAATCATGGAATCTAGACCAAACTATACTGATATTGATGTTGCGTTTGGGATACAGTGAGTGAGTTGAGCTTTATGAGGCTCTCAGGAATATTCCAGCAACATCACCTCGGAGACGATACACTGACAAGCATCACCAAGCCTAACTGCCCCATCCCTTTACTCACCTCAGAAGAACATGGATTAGTGAAATACCACTACACTACCAAACCATCTCCCTTGGAATCCAGTGACAAGCATCACCAAGCCTACTGCCCCATCCCGTTACTCACCTCAGAAGATCATGGATTTGTGAAAACATATTCAAATCTTCATCATTATGAAAGGTAGAACCTCTATGAATGATTGCATGAATGTGAGTTTTTACGGATCCTGTATGATGCAGAAGTCTGAATACCTCTGGCACAAAATAATGGCCTGTGAAAGTCCCAGGATCCTGTTCCAGAAAGTGATCTCTAACTTTTAGGTCTACATTAATTTATGGGACTTACTCTGTACCACTAAGGCAATGTGATCTCAGCATAAATACCTGTCAGTAGACTGTAGTAATGTATGGGAGTTACTCTGACTGTACCACTAAGATGGCTTTGCGGAAGATTACCCAAACTGGGAAACAAATTCTTTTTGTGAAAAAAGGTACATCATGAAGTAAAACCAACATCATGTGAATACTGGGACCTCCAAGGGACATTACTCAGAACAGGAAATTTAAGGACAGGTTGGTTGGTTTGTTGTATATTGCTGCAGTCAGCCATATTCCCCCACTCAGCCATATTCCATTCATAGCAGTGGTCTGTAAATTATTGAGTTTGGACCTGACATTCCAGTGATCAACATCACTGTTCTATGCAATTGGGACATGATGACATGTGTCAACCAACTCAGTGAGTCTGGCCACACAATCCCATTAGGCATTTCTTACAAGAAGCACAGGTTGCTCAAGGTTCTAACCGTGATCTTCACATGGTATGTCAAGGACAGGTAAGTGACCTCTACAATCTAACATACCAGCTTGACTGTCTCCAGTATGACTTGTGGTGTGTCAACAGTGAAGTAGGAGGCACCCCCTGGTGGCAGGGTGGAAGCCGGAGCAGTGTACACCTGAAGAGGGCTGTTTAGGTTGTAAGCCTGCTGAATCACACCTGCTGTCTGGAAGGAGCCTGCATCAACAACCACGAACACCTGGTGTCATCACCTCATCATCAAAATCACCTTGATCATACAGTGTTCCAGCTTTAGGATGCTTACATACTTCATAGACAGATATAAAATCCTTTCACGTTTCATGCTATAAAACTATGTTGCAGTCAGACATCAGTTGCAGTCATAAATAGAGCCATGCTTTAAACATATTGGAGTATGGGGATTTTAAATAGGTTCTCCAACTTCAGGATATAATAGTATTGTCACTCAAACATACTTTTCTATAAAAAATCATAACATTTGAATCTAGATTCAAAAGAAACTACTAATTTTGTATTCAACCCAACACTTCTTATGAAAGCTTGAAGTTTGCCATTTGAAATGTATGAGGTGGTCTTCGATAATCTCTGTTAAAGAGGCCATCAACCAAACAATACTACTCATATATTCTGTTTTATTACTGAGGGCAAAGTATGAAACAGGTTCCAAGTTATTTAGTGTTTCTAAATCTGGACAAACAAATGCACGATATCTGACAGGAGAAAAAATGCTTTCGTTGTTAAGCCATACTGACTGAATGAATCACAGAACACCTTCATCTGAGTGAGTGAGTGAGTGAGTGGGTGAGTGAGTGAGTGAGCATGTTAAAATTCACCATCATGTCTGCATTATTTCAACCAGACAACAACAAGTTCACACACAAAAATAAATAAGAAATAATCCAGTTTTAAACAATGTGCTGGAATGCAGAGCTGATGATAAATGTACAAGCCACGAATGAGATTTTACGTCAATGTTGACAACTTGCCAGATTGGACAGATGGTGGTTTGACATCTTTCACTGTATATGCAAGTACATTATAAATACAAGTCACATCAAAAACAAGCATGGCCCATAAATTTTCATATCATACATATCATTTATTTCCTTCCTCTGACTGGCACTGATTCTGACCGCACTTACCTTTCTATCAAGAGAGCCAAAAATTACTGGAAACTGAATATATGTCCTACTAAATGAGTATGATCAAGAACATAAGACAATGATAAATGAGTGATTCAACATTTCAGAATCCAGACTGTCACCTGTATATGGCATGATGGCGTAGGTGAAAGCGTGGTCACCCATGTCAGCGTTAGCGTCAGGAGCCTTGGGGGATCGTAGTCTGGTGGTACAAAGGAATGTAGTTAGTTTCTTAAAATATGTTTTTATCTTGCAGCATCCTGCTTTGCTAATATTGTCATCAGCTTTTGTAATGCATTGACTGAACAACAGCCGAAAACTAATGAACCTGTTCAACTATTCAGAATGTTGAAGCATATACTTTAACTCACATCTATTTCTGAAACACAACATTAAGGCAGACATTCAAAACAGAAGAGACTAATTAAACTTACATGGTAAAATGACCTATATTGACAACGCAAGACAATGAGAAATGAATGAGTGAGTAAATGAGTAAACAGCGAGTGAACGGTGTTTGAGTGTGATAGTTCATTTCAGGAAGGTGGGAGAGGTGTACGTACTGCATAAGTACAGTTTTACAACCCTTTTTTCCAGTAAATTCATGACAGGGACACAAGAGATGGGCTTCACACATTGCATCCAAGCAGGAAAGCAATTCTGGGTCTTTGACATGATGAGCAAATGCTTCAACCACAAGGCTACCCCGAACACTTGCAGGTTTGGAATGTTTACTAATTTGCTAAAACCCGTGTGTACATTTCCAAAAGTAAATCAGTGAGTATGGCTTTACATTGTTTTTAACAATATTCCAGTAATATCATTGGCAAGAGGACACTAGAAACGGGCTTCACAAATTGTACCCATGTAAGGAATCGAACCCAGGTCTTCAGCATGACAAGCCCATTGCCCCATTTGCAAGTGACATACTTGCAAATCTTAAACTTTGTGAAAATATTGATACTTTTTACTTGAAAGCTCAAAGAACTAAGATTTTAGAAGTACAATATAAAGACAAAACACCTCACAATACTGTAGTATCTCTGTCAAAGCTCTCACTGAAAGAAATATACTTAAATCTACCAGTCAACTTCTACGTTACAATTTCCAAGGAAGCCAATATGTTGCAATGGCATCCTGTGTCTATATCCCAGAATGTCTTTTCTAACTTTCAAATAAAACTTGTTCTGAAAACATCCATGCAGTAAATTGTCTACAGTATTTTCATCCTCACAGTGAAAGTCTCATGACGTTATCCTCTGTGGCAAATCCATATTTGCAGTCATTCAAGGCAGCCAGGCCATGACCATACTCGGAGATAACAGCCCACTTATGGCTGCAGACCTGCAAGTGTAAGAATCATGGGTTCAAAATTGTATTGACTAGATCAATGCTCATGACATCAATCACTTAACTGTCTGTTCCAGACTTGATCACTCGAACATCTGTCATGCAACTTGAAAATTACTGAGTCTAGTGTTAAACAACAAACAAATAGAATATCATACAAGGCAGATCCTTCGCAGCAACACATACTTGTCATAATAGTCAAATAAAGGGATTGTGTGGGTACAGTCACTGACTTGGTTGGCACATGTCATTGAAATCCAGCTGCACAGATCAATGTTCAAGATGTCAATCACTGGATTGTCTGGTACACATTCAATTATTTGCAGACTGTAGTCATACAGCGGAAATTTTGATGTGCAGCATTACACAAACAAACAAGAAAAAATCTCCCCCACACAATAATGATGTACTGAACGCTTCCACTCACCTCGTACTTGGCAGAATCCCAGGATGTGTTGTAGTGAGTGGGTCTCTGCAAATGGCCAAACTGTATCTCATATGTAGCCTGGGTTGACCTCATGCTGCTTGGGAACTCGACCTTCAGGAACTTGTGGCTCTCATGCCAGCTCACCTAGGATGGGTTATAGTTAGTCATAACATCGACACAGATAGTCACGGTGGTGTTTCAGTCTGCAGGATATTAATGACATTCTCCAAAAAGTTTCAAAATATCAGGCTGCTATCTAAACTCAAATAAAAGAATAGCTTCTGGGACTGACTGAAGTCTTCACGTCTTGGTGTTTGAAAACAAGCATACTGACAATCAAATTATTGATAAATATTTGGAGGCTGGGAAAATATATTTCAGTTGCATTACTTAAATGGTAATTGTGAAAAGAGCACACTAAGAGCTGGAAAAGGGCTACGCTAAGTGTATAGTCAATGACAACATATTCCACTACTGGGCCCTCGAACCTGAATGATGAAGCACTATCATATGACATGGACAACAAAATGGTTCGCCTAATCTGGTGATACCAGAGAACCAAGTATATTTCACAATCTCCTTACCTCAGTCTCAAACCTGACATAGGGACAGTCAGCATCTAGGATGATCCTTTGCTTAAGAAAACTGGATGAACCCACACTGAAGGTTACCTGTAGAATGCAACATTTCTATCTGAGCATTTAGAACTTACTGACAAAAGCTGTGTGTACATATTAGTCTATAAACAAATCAAACTTATAGGAACAGCGTAGAGCCACAATAATCAGACTCTGTAGCTCACCTACATACACAAAGTCAGCAACAATCAACAAATGTTGGCACATGGGAGTCACTGTTAGCATTAATTTTAATATTTTCTGGACAACATTAAACATTAAAGGACATTTAACATGAATAAAATTCCTTTTCTAATCTGTAACAGTGAATATATAAGTTAACAATACCTCAATGGTTGCCCTCAGAGGTCCTTGATCAACAAGCTTGGCTTCTTGGGTGACACTTGTGATGGGTTTTCTGGATATGAGAAATATTCATATATGAGTAAGGATTCACAAATGTTACTCTGTAAATGTACAAGGAGACATAATAATACAAGAACTGGATTACCTTGATGCTTGGCTGTTGTTCATGATGTCGGAGACCAAGAAATATTGTTATTACAAACAAATGGCTTACCATGCTCTAGGTTGTACTCCATGATGTCCAAGGGCAAGAAATACCAGAAGAACGACTGACTTACATTGCTCTGTGCTCCATGATGTCCAAGGACAAGAATTGTTTTCATTATGATAAAAACTGGCTTACCTTGATCCTGGTTGTGCTCCATGATGTCTCAGAAAAAGGAGATTTTGTCACTGTTTCTGGCTTACCTTGTTTCCAGATGGTAATCCATGACATCCCAGGCGTCCCAGTACAAGGGGACATCATCATACAACAGCAGCTGGTTTCCAGGATCGTCATCACTCAGGACATTCCTGAATTCAGAGAAGCAATTGAGAAAAACATTCCTGATGCATATTATTGCAACAAAATGACAACATTACTAGTATCCCCCTACCTACCCAGTTTAAGTATAATATAGAACTGCCATGGATACTTGAAAGCAATAACTGATCCAAAATTTCAAGCTATCAAAAGACACATTTCATCACTATATCTATCTAAGTGGCAAGTCTAGTGAGGAAATTGTGTATGTTCTTTTCTGCTCTGGAAACAGCACCACATGGACATAGAGTGAGTGAGTGAGTGAGGTGAGTGAGGTGAGTGAGGTGAGTGAGGTGAGTGAGGTGAGTGAGTAAGTGAGTGAGGTGAGTGAGTGAGTGAGTGAGTGAGTGAGTGAGTGAGTGAGTGTGTGAGTGAGTGAGTATGGTGTCATGTTGCTTTTAGCAATATTCCAGCAATATCACCATTGGCGACACCAGAAATGACCTTAACAAATTGTGCCCATGTCGGGAATCGAACAAGCTTCCATAGTGTGACAAGTGAACACAAATTATTACACATTGTATAATACCATCGCGTGATGTCGTATGTATGATGTCAAAGTTACGACATCACAATGACTTGCGAAAAGCAGAGTGTCATCACACTCGTTGAATTCTTAGGAAAGAAGTACTTTGGTTGATATTATTTTGCTAATGTTGGGTGAGTAGTAAATAAAATACTACACTATGTACCGTGTAACACAATATTTATGAACCTCATAAATTATATCGGTATCTAACTTGCTTTTGCTCGATAAATACCAAAACCATTCATTCGTTTCATCAATATGCTTTACACAGGCCATAGTTTTGTATGCTCTATATATCACATTAAATGTATTACAGAGACAACAGTTTATGACAATCTTAGCTACTTTCATGGAAAACATGATATTTACCTTTGTTACTGCATAAAAGAAGAAGACAGGCTTCAACTAATATTGTTTCGCTAGGCAGTATTTGAAATCTGAAAAATGTACTGACACTTGTCGTGTATATAATTATGAATGAGTGAAAATCACTTTAAGCCATATATCTCAGGCTTGAAAGCTATGTGTAGGGAATACCTGAAGCAATGCAGGTGTTAGATGTTTACCATTTGGAGGCACCCACACTATGATTCGAAACCAACAATCACAGGTTACTGGCTTATCTAAGGGGAATAATTTTGCACAGCAAGTTACTGCACCTCAGACAACTGGGCCATCTGCGTGCATATCACTTTAGGAAAATAACAAAAACTTACCTCTGTGAATCTTGTGCCATCAATGATGTAAGTCTTCCCTGACTATCGACTGTAGCTGTCAGGAGTCCATTAGAAATATGAATCACTTTACCCTGGGGAACAGCAGAAGCAATTGTTAGTGACACAAGATCCTAAATGTTTAAAACAAGGCTGTTTGGTAACTTGGCTTATCAATTACTTTGTAAAATGATCTAGTCAGAAAAGAAAATGGTAAAGGGTAAACATTTTGAAAAATGACATAAAATAATATATTTGCTTCAACTCATTAAGGCCGAGAGATGCGTATGTGCGGCAAGTTAATTAGCTTCTCACAGCGAGAGGTGGTAATATGAAGCACCTCTTATTCAGCGAGAGCCTGGCATGGTCGTCAGCAGAAAGCACCTCTCATTCAGAGAGAGACTCGCATGTACATTTTACATTTTAAACTCATACTGTTCAATTTAGCAGTAATGATCAAAGATTAGCTTTTCTTACGAGAGGTTACTTTCCATGTTAATCAGAAGAACTATTAATGTGTTTTGATAACAACTGCCTACAATGTTGGGGGCTTATACTGGCAAATGAATACATGTCTGCCAGAAAGGGGATTATGAGATGTTGTTACAGGAGGTAAGTGTTTGTTACTTGTCACTGGGAGTGAATACTAAGATACTATGTTTGCACATTGATTGAATAAATGGTGACAAAGGTTACAAAACCTACTTCTAAATTAAATCATTAATTCATTTGTTGTGATAGTTCATATAATGAATCGTAGACATAAATAGCAATACTGTATTACACCCATGTTCGTGTAGATTTGAAATAAACCACGTTACTAATTTAGACCTAACTCATTTGCGACTATTGATTTTTAAAGTTGACAATAATACATAATCAAATATGAAGTGATAACTCTTGCATCTACTCATAATACACATATATAGTACACATAAACCATACAAAGGTAACAGGAGCATTTTGTTCAAGCTGTTTCATGTTGATTTGAAATGTGATTTTTCAATGCAATTTACATCTGATATTTGATCTCTGTAATTATCTTATCCAGTGTAATGGTCACGTGTATCAGATCCATCGTCAATAAAAGGATGATATTATATCAGTTACGGAACTGATGCGTATAATCATTCAATCAGACAACACTAAATGAGATATTTGAACACCTCTTTCAACCTAAAACTAACAGCCTTTGGCAGAATGCATGTCCAGGTAAAGTTATGTCCCGTGACAAGTGTAAAACAAACTAATGCGCTGTTATATCATTGGACAACCTGTTTTGTGGAGTCACGCCCAATGTAAATCTTCTGAACCTCGTTTACTTTCAAAACAAATATAAGTATGCCCATCTTCATAAATATTTGGGGAGATTCAACTGCAAGTGTATACATCACAATAAATCAGCATCGTGTAACTTTTTTGAATTCTATAATACATGTACTTGAAATGTGCGCAATGTGCAGATTATATTGAAATGTTCAGCAAGCCATTATGTTTGATGTAGAAGTAGTGAGTGCAAAATGTATATGCAAATAAATACTATCTCTGCTCAATGGTTGGATTGCGTTATCCCGGGTAAAAATAATCGGATTGTAGCACTTTGAGCACTTTAAAGAAAAATAAACTCAAAGTGCTTGTTAGTCCTACATGTACATTTCAGGCATCCTCACGATTATGTATGTTCACGATACACAAACTTTTTCATGATAGCTAGAGTTGATAAAGCCGAAATCCAGCATATCGATTGGTCAACGATCTAACCAATAGTCAATCTGTATCCAAGCTGTCTAGTGGCCAAACGTGCTCTTCAGAAATTTAGCCCACGCCCCATCACCTGTCATTAACTCTGTGACAGGTATCTCATGATACGATTGGTCATACATAACAAATCAGCCACTATATTGAACAGTTGAGATACAAAACGTCCTATTCGGGAACTTTGATGATGCCCATCCCATCACCCTTTGTCTTATGTACGTGCAAGGAATAGCATTATACAATATGCATACATGTATGTTCGTGTGATAACGTATATTTTCTGTATTAAATTTAGATGAGACAAAGTGACAAACTGTCAATCTGTTCCATGTACGTCACACATTAGCTTATTAGTACTTGCATTAAAATATTAAGTATAAACTAGCAACGTATCAGCGAAAACGCTTCTTTCATAGAAGACTATTAGGCATGTGCGTAAATTCTTCTTTACTGACAATGACATAGATGTTTTGAACAATTTAACCTCACACAATGATATGAGAGGGACAATTTGTTTAAGTGTGGCTTACATACAAAGAATACAAACATGTGTTAAGAAAATACACACACCACCAAAAGTCTACAAGAGAAAGTGTAATAAAATTACGTAAAACGTTACATCTATGACGTGTATTCACTCCTGCTTTCTTTCAACATATACCTTTACAACGCAATTAAACAATTAAACAATCAGGACTTGGTCGTATGCCAGGGATATCAGGCATGAATAGCCCTAATTAGTCTCGCCACAGCCAGCCAGGCAATCAGCACGGGGCTCCAAGTGTTGAGCAGTGAAGTGGCTCTCGGGCTGAATGAGTTAACAAATGTTACCTCAATGAGTTGCCATGTGAAATACTTAAGTTAATCCTATCTTGTCTGTCATGATTTTGAGAGTGAATAGTGTGAGTTTCCAGTGGATCTATAAATCAACTTTGTTTTAAAATATCTAACCAAAATGTATCTCATCTGAGTTTTACCTTGGTTGTGGTCTTACAAAAATTATGATCTTGACAGGAACTTTATATTCCAAGACATAATTTTGAGCATTATTTCTCATCTCACAGTCTCACAGACAGCAATACAGTGGAAGCTGTCTGATCCGGCACTTTTAGGACTGAGGAAATGATTTGTTTTAGACAATTTGCTGGATTGCAGAGGTGATGATAAATGTACAAGCCATGGAAGGGACTTGGATTTTATGCTGGTGTTGACAACTTGCTGGATTAAACATATGCCGGTTTTGACAGCTTCTACTGTATATTTACTGCATCCATCCTACATGTTTGAGTGTTTTGAACAAATTTCTGCACATAAAACCCTGCTTTCCTGAAACTGAGAGTAACTTTTCTGCGAGGGATTTAGAAGGTGGAGCAGAAGCAAAGGATAACACTACATGAATGAACAAATTCTTTTAACAATTAAAGATACATAGAGGCTGCATGAAAAGTGTTTTGAAGAAAGGAATTTTTATGTCAGTGTATGTGAGGTATTTTGTGAAAACCGACTCTTTTACCTTCTTCAGTGCAGAAACAGGTGTGAAGTCAGACACACGCTCTACACGAGACATGCCACAGCTCACAGCTTTCACAAGAGCTGAAAAAAAACCAATCCATTTTGGGAACACATTTCTATGGCACCAGTCAAAAATATTGGTCATTTCAGAACAAGCACAGGTTCATAGGAATTAGTTCTATCCTAAAACTACCATGATGGGTTTTGACAAGTAAGAAACATATGCAAAGTGTATCAGCAAACAATTTCTCTGTGTATTCCATTTACAAAGCTACTGAAGCCAACAGACCCAGGAAGTTTGTGTATCAGTGACGATTACTCCACTACCCTTTTAAATCACAACTGTGACCCACGTAACATATAACTATAAATATCTTTAAAATATGAATTAGAATTGTTTCTTCCATCACAAAGTCTTCAGAAGCTGCTCTGACAGTCAGTTGACTTTGCAAGAGTTTACACAGTCTCTTGCCATTAATATTCATGCCTGAAATTAAAGATATCATACACATAATAATCTTAGCATGGCAGCAAAATTTGCTTGAAACTTTTTCCCCACAAGTTGTATGTGAAAAGAAACGGTGTTATGGAGATATGACTGATTTCAGGGAATAGTTTAAGTGAAGCAGACCACTGATGTTCTCCACCGTTATTACTGATGAGGATAACAAGGTTATCATTGGTCAATGTTTTTATGCCAATCTATGCTAAGTGGATTTCACCAGTTAGAATTCCAACTAAATTTTGCTGAAACCCAGCATAATCCCAGAGCATGGTTCCGCATCATAATCACTTTGGATGACAAACTAACAATCAGCTGATCCTCCAAAGGGAGATTCCATGCCTTAGATCAACGGGCCACCAGCCCCTTCTCCTTCAGTGTTCATCTATACATGTAACCTAAAGATCGTATTACCCAGTGTATTTCCCTCCTTGTCCACCTGCTGTGTGTCTGAGCTAGCAGACTTCTTCTTCTTGGCAGGACTCACAGAAGCCTCGGCCACCCTGACCACTCCCTGCCTCTCCCAGGCCTGGGTGTTGACCACCACCACCTCGCCCTTGTCCAGCTGTAACACAGAGTGGGTGAGGGGTGTCGTTAGAGTTTCAGATGTTCATAGAAATAACATATTTCTACTGTGTTCCTACACTGATAACATATTCAAAGGCTGACCCAAAAGACTGACAGAATATCAAGGTTTGTTATAGGTGTTCAAAATTACATTGATTCTATGAAGATTTATAACATCGTAATAAAGTTACATTCCATGAGTCAAAGTGTGTCAACATACTGATAAAACATTGAAAGGGGGTGTCCACATATCTATACAGTGTTCGAGAGTTCTGCATATACTGATAAAAGTATTATCCAAATTCGTATAACAATACTGAAGGCTATCTATACTTTTGTACAATTTTCGAGTACATGGTTTGATGATTGTTCATAAACCAATACATAATTCAATGATTGTCCATATACCTTTATCTTACCTCTTACAACATAAATGTTGCTATTTGATTAGCTGAGCACTCTTCTATTATTTTCAATGTACCCTGTGTACAAGCGAGGTGCACTGCAATACACCCGGGTGCCAACTCATTCGGCACTTCATGGTAGTTACTTTTTTATCACAAATAACACTAAATGACACATGATGTTTTGTGAATCGAAATCAAAGGAAGGGAGATAACTCTAAATCTGTTTTTCTTGTGTCGTCCGCAAAATCTATCAATGGCTAGGAAAACATCTGACACTTTTTCCATTTTGACACAACGTTCAAATGTAGTCCCAGTGAATATTAAGATGGTGAATTACATTGCAGAGACTTTTCAAAGACAAAAACAGAAAAAAAAGGAAAAACAGAATGATGCAAGATTCGAATCGTTTGATTCCCACAGTTTGTCAGAAGTGTATGATTAGATACCCGTGCTTCATATAGTTCAGAATTAACATTGAGGTGTTCAGTAAGATAAATACATTGCTCACTTGTCCCTCAGGGACCGAGGGTACTTGATCCCCTTTAGATCAGTGAACAACTTATAATATACATGATTCAATGACTTTCCATATACCAATACATGATTCAAGGGTGGCCAGTGTATCAGTACAGGATTCAATGACTGTCCATATACCAATACATGATTCAAAGGTTGCAAGTATATCAAAACATGATTCAGTGATTGCCCAAACACTAACACAATTCAATCACTGAACAAAGTGAATCAGTGAACACATGATTGTGCACACACAATACAACTGAGTGAGTGAGTACGGTTAGCACTATTCTTCACCATATTCTAGCAATGGTACTGTGTGATATACTAGAAATGGGCTTCACATGTTGTGGGGATCGAGACCCCGGTCTTCAGCACGACAAGCAAATGCTTTAACCAAACAACCCTAAGTACAAGACAATGTTGCTACAAGAGCAGCATGACATCACAACACTATCATGTTACCATAAATACTTTAGACCATCATGGCATAGCCACTCCCTGCTACACACCTCTTGCCTGACAATGGCTGATATCGCCTCTCTCAGCAACTTGTGTCCTGATGTGTCCACATCTGTGAACATCACATAGGAACAGACATTCAAGGTCAGTGATAATAGTGAGTGAGTGAGTGAGAATGAGTTTAGTTTTACGCTGCACTCAGCAATATTCCAGCCAAATGGCAGCAGTCTGTAAATATTCAAGCCTGGACCAGACAATCCCGTGATCAACAGCATGAGCATCGATCTGCGCAATCAGGAACCAATGACATGTGTCAACCAATTCAGCGAGCCTGACCACCCGATCCCATTAGTTGCCTCCTGCAACAAGCATAGTCGCCTTTTATGGCAAGCATGGGTTGCTGAAGGTCTATTCTACCCCCGAACCTTCACAGTCTCGGTGATAATATGGAACAGGTGCATGAAAAAGAAACAAAGAGTCCTATTTTGAATGAATGATTCACTGAATGTATTTTGATATAATACACATTTCATGTATGACAAAACAGTGTTCAGATTCACAGCTCACTACAGGTACCTGGAATCACTTAACCTCAGACACCCTATGTGGATGTTCTCTCCATCCTAAATGATAAATTGTATACAAAACTATAACTCACCTTTGTAATACCTGTGTGCATCGTCATACACCTGGAATGCATGCAAAACATGTTAACAGTCAGTTGGTAAATTGTAATGAATTCTTGTAATCAGCATTATTTTATGACAAATTGAAGTAAGTATTGTGCTGACCCTATTTACCATTTCATTTTCTGTATAAATATTGAATATTGAAGTAGTATATACAATGACAGTTCTGGACCACTTTCAAGAAATGTCTCTACAAAGCCTTATTTACTAAATAAGGCTTTGGTTGGGTCATTAGCTCTTGCTACTATTACCCCTACTACTTAACGTGTGTTGGAGGTAACACTGTGCCGTACGGTACGATCAATAATTCTTCTCTTACAAACCCCCTACCCGGCCCATCCCTCAAGTAGTACAAGTTAGGTTCGTCGGCTTTCATATCCACTTTATCTATGTTGTAAGTTTTGACTGACCATATAGGATCGGTGGCCCGCTTACGGTTATCACCCTCGTGTTCCCCCGGCTGGTATAGATACCTCACTAGGGCCCTATCTGGTATCTGTTTCTCCTTCCCATGCAATGGAGCGGCCGACTCTGCAACTATTGATTTTAGTTTGATAGCGTCTGCCGGTTTCTTACCGGTGAGACGGGTGACTTCATGGTTGATTGCTGACACCACCTTGGGTAACCTCGTGACCCATTCAGTCGATCGTTTTCCAGGGGTGGCCATCTCCCTAGCATACTGATAGCCGAACAAGCGCTCAGCCAAAGTCCTATTAAATCTCTCAACTATGGCTTGGCTGCGATGGGCTCCGGCCGTGCCACGCCTGACCTTTGTATCGTGTTTGGCTAGCAGTTGTGAAACGGCACCCATGAACTCCCGTCCGGGGTCAACTTGCAGCTCTGTTGGCCACGTCAGCGGGCTGCGTTTGTATATGCGTTCGAATCCTCTGGCTACCTGGGCCGAATCTTTCGTGGTCAAGGGTTCGGCTTCCTTGTAACGACTGGCTACGTCCACTACGGTTAAGGCATACTTGTACCTCTTGTCGTGGGGTAGGAACAGTAGGTCTGCCTGGTGAACGCTATTAGGTATGTTAATACCGAACCTCCTTCTAGGCACGTAGCGTGGTGCCGGCAAATAGATCTGCCACAGGGCTTGTTTTTCAAGCCACGCTTTGGCTTCCTCCGGGGGTACTCGCGCTATTTTAGCTAGCTTATCTACTGCGCTAGCTCCTTTCCAGTACCCACGCGGGCTGTAGTAAATAGCCTCAAATTTTTTCATGTCCATACGCGTATGTGTTTATCCCATCAATAGCTATCCAACGTTTAGTGTCCATAGGCGACAGGGACGTCTTGTTTATAGTCAGTCCGTATATCTTATGTCCATCACTTCTAAGTGTGTTCATTTTATGTCTAAAGGTACGGGTCTTGAACAGGGCTTCCTTGAATCTGGCGTGTTTGATGTGTTGTTTCACCACATACTTCTTAACCCCCTTAGCCTTCCGGATCTCACTATTGTCGGCTTTCAGTATGGAGTACATCTTAGGTCTCAAACCTATATACTCGGCTATGGGCGTGCCAGCACACTCGTCCTTCATCTTACCTAGGACCTTTTTATTTACCGTACTGTGTATGGCATGGGTCTTAGGGTAGTCGCTGGTGTCGTATAAATCGAGGTGTTTTTTCATGTCCTCGTACACGTCCTCGGTTCGAATCTCCATCAGCAGGGAATCCGTGTCAGTGTACAGCACTTCACACCTGTCGCCGTACTGTTTCTTGAGCTCGTTGTAGTAAAAGTCGTACATCAGGTGTTTGGATAAATCGAGGATGCTCATCCCCACGTAAACAGGCCGGTTGAATTTTATGTGGCTTTTCTTCATGTGCAGGGCAACCAGGTTGTCTGTGAATATCTTACTACGGTTGAATGCAGGACTGGCTATCAATCTCCTGAGCTTGTCTTCCTCACTCGACCGAACCAGCTTCACGGTCACGCGTTTCCTCAGGTTCTCCATAGTCTTACCAAACACCGAGTTGTTCATGAGCTTGTAGAGATTTTTCTCAAAATCACTGGTGGCTTTTTTTCGTAGGTCTGTGTTCATTCTGATGTAGGGCTCCATCCATGGACTCTGGTCGAACATGAGCACCCTGTGTATTTTGGTCAGCCTCATACCCAACGACAGGTACAGCTGTAGGTTGCGATAGTGAACGATGTACTTGGTCTTATTCATTAAGTTAGGCACGAGTTTTTCAACGTCTGTCACACGCCCACCTGACAAGTTATGTTGGTACTCAGACATCCAGTCTGGGTTAACCCTCATACGTTCGGGGGCCAGGGGGTAGCTGTTGTGTGATGTGTGTAATTCCTTGGGATACTCTAAGTCAACCTCGAGGATATAACCTTTGTTCGAATCTGGTGCAACCCCCATAACATCAACGTGGGGTACCCATTCGAATCCCCCTGTAGGTAGATACTGACTCATGGCCCAGCCGTACAGGTTGTTTGCGTCGAGGTAGAGAATGTGATTGGTTGGTTTGTTAGGATCGTAACCTTTCACGTATTGATTATTTGCTTTCGCGTATCGTTTGGATGCCATGGAAATCCCACCTCGCAAACCTTTCTCAATGAATAGGTGCATGTCGTAATCTGTGAGCAATTCCAAATTAACTCCGGTCTTTTTAAGCAAGGCGTCCCACGACAGACCTGGGCTGGTGTAATACCATGCGGGATCGAGTTTATACTGCTTTAAACATGTCCACCTAAATGTCTCAAACACGTCGGCTAACAGCAGTATATCTGTCCTCAAGTACAGGTCGTGATAATCACCCAGGTTCTTACAACCCAGTTTATTCCATACGTTAGTCGCGTGCGAGTAATCATCTCGTGAGACGGACGCCTCATTCAGCTTGCTATAAAAGCAGTCAATAGGGGGTAGTCTGGTCTCGGTGAACTTAGCCCAACTATCCATGTACTCATAGGGGTACACACCCTTTCATCGATATAAACATGACATAGGCACAGTGTTACCTCCAACACACATTAAGTAGTAGGGGTAATGTATCTATACCAGCCGGGGGAACACGAGGGTGATAACCGTAAGCGGGCCACCGATCCTATATGGTCAGTCAAAACTTACAACATAGATAAAGTGGATATGAAAGCCGACGAACCTAACTTGTACTACTTGAGGGATGGGCCGGGTAGGGGGTTTGTAAGAGAAGAATTATTGATCGTACCGTACGGCACAGTGTTACCTCCAACACACGTTAAGTAGTAGGGGTAATAGTAGCAAGAGCTAATGACCCAACCAAAGCCTTATTTAGTAAATAAGGCTTTGTAGAGACATTTCTTGAAAGTGGTCCAGAACTGTCATTGTATATACTACTATTGAAACATACACCACACATTTTTTTGAGGATATGACACAGCAGCATCTTCAGTCTTTAGTCATGAAGTGCCCACAATCTTTAGCTATGAATCACCTACAATGCAGGGCCATGAAGTGCCCACAGTCTTTAGCCATGAAGTGCCAAAAACATTTAGCCATGAAGTGCCAACAGTTTCCAGCCATTAAGTGCCCACAATCTTTAGCCATGAAGTGCCCACAGTCTTTAGCTATAAAGTGCCCCAAATCTTTAGCTATAAAGTGCCCACAATCTTAAGCCATGAAGTGCCCCAAATCTAAAGCCACGAAGTGCCCACAGTCTTCAGTCATGAAGTGCCCACAATCTTTAGCCACAAAGTGCCAACAGTTTCCAGCCATGAAGTGCCCACAATCTTTAGCTACTAAGTGAAAATGCCCACAGTCTATAGTCATTAAGTGCCTACTGTCTACAGTCATGAAAAGCCTATAATCTTTAGCCATGACATGCCTACAAGCTATAACCATGAAGTGACTACTATATACAGTCAGGCCGCATTAGTCTGGACCCCGATAATCTGATTCCCGCGATATGAGATGTTTTGGAAGAGACTTTAATCCAGAAATGTATGTCTAATATCAGTTTAACAAGAAAGCATGGATGACATCGGATATGTTTTGTGATTGGCTATGATCATCTGACAGACAGATGCGATCACATGGTCGACACGTGGTCTTATTTTGTGACAATGCTGCCAGTCACAAGTGTGCCAATGTCAAACTGACCAACGTGAATGTTCATTTCTTGCCCCCAGACACCACATCGCAGAACTTTCAAGGCCCACTACAAGAAATATCTCGTCAAGCATTTCATCCAGTGTGCTGAAGACGACCAGCCACAATCGCTTTATCTTCGAGAAGATTTCTTTCACAGTGAGTTTTGTTACATGTATGTATAATCTATGCAGACATGATTGTATGCATTGCTTGGTTATTATATGAATATTCAAGTTGTTATGCATACAAACTGTATTAAAGTCTTTTGAAACTTGTATATGTTCGTATGTTTTTGCATTGCCATATCAAAAGGAAGTAACTCTACTGTAGTGGTGTTCATAAAAGTTTGTTTCAGTAGTCCGTATGTTTCACTATCCGAACGTTTTTGATGAAAAACTGAAGTGTCCAGATTACCGCGGTCTGACTGTATATCTATGAATTGTTTATAATCTATAGCCATGAAATTCTTATATTATACAGCAATAAAGTTTGTACAGCCTATATGTACCTACAATTTCAATGGAGGAACCCGGCAGCACATCATGGAACTGGTTGAGGAGAAACAGCTTCCAGATTCTCTCCAGTTCTACACTGGGATACTTGTAGCCTTTCCCACCAGTGGATGCCAGGATGGTTGCTATGGTTCCCATCAGTTCCACATCATGAAGCAGGAACTCACACTTGCGGTTACTCTTCTTGACCTTGAGAAGCAAAGACCAACATCACTACTTGTCAAAATGGGCAGACAATTACACAACTACTGTCAAGTTTCATTTATCTATCATCCATTTATCTGACAATTGGCTTTATCTGGTGCTTCTGATGAGCAAAAAAATTGAATAAAGGTAATTTTGTCTCAATTACTTAGTCTGACATCCTTGTTAATCCAACAATTAGCTGTGCAAAGGACAATGTCGGATTAACAAGACTTGTGACTGTAACACAAGACTGTAACTGTTTGTTTGATCAGAAAATTGGCACTTTATACCCATGAAGATCCAGGTGAAAGCTGGTCTTCAGCTACCCCTGCTTGTCTTAAGAGGTGACTATTGGGATCAGGTGGTCAGACTCACTGACTTGGCTGACACATTTCATCATATCATAATTGCGTAGACTGAAGATTATGATGTTGGATTGTCTGGTCCAAACTTGATTATTTACAGACCACAACCATATATCTGGAACATTGTTATGTGTGACATCAAACAGTAAACCTGCCAATCAAAAACTGAATGGTGCAGTTCAGGATGATAACACAACTGTCTCTATTTGTTAGACCAAGACTTTGAAGTGTCATGGCCCTGTCTGTACTTCTACGTAAGTAAGTGTTGAGCATGTTGTTAGTTTTTGCTGCTGACCTGAGCATGTGTTGTGTAGGTGCCATTGTGCAGCTCCAGGTACAGCTCTCCTCTCCATGTGCACAGCTTGTCCTGACCACTCTCCTTCTCCACTAGCGTGAAGAACTCATCTGGTGTACTCATCTCTACCCTGAAACAGATATAACCAAGAGCTAAAACAACATTCACTATAGTCTATTTACAGTGAAAACATACTGATGAATTTCACATTAAAAAACAGTAAATCAAATAAAGTGACACTAAGGTTGAAAATCCTCATAATTTTACCTTGCCAACTGAATATTCAAATCTCAGAATTGTATTCAACTTAGGATAAAAGTTGTTTAACAAAACAGACAAAAGCCAAACTCAGCAGTCACTGAGCTTTATCATGGCAGCTTATTTATAACAGACTTAAACAATTAATCCTTATTCACTGAAGGGATTATAGGAGAGAAATGTTCTCCAGTGACTCATGCTTGTTGTATGAAGCCTACATGGATCATATGAATCATAATAAAACTTCATGAGTGAGTGAGGCTGGTTTTATGCTGCTTTTAGCAATATTCCTGCAATATCACAGTGGGGAACACCAGATATGGGCTTCACACATTCTATCCATGCAGTAGTGTTTGCCCTGCACATGAAACATTAGGAGTCATCATGGCTCTCTGGTGCCATCAGAGGGAGTCATGATGACTCTAATATTTTCATGTCCAGGGCAAACACTACTGCAAGGATAGAATTTGTGAAGCCCATATCTGGTGTTCCCCACTGTGATATATATGGACATGTTTTTTGGAGTCAGCTTCAGTATGGAACGAGAAAAAACAATGTAAAGATCAGATATCAAATCAGCACTGGCAAACTTAACTGGCAAACAATGAACTAAGTACTTTTAAACAACAGCAAATTACAAACTTAGATTATCTGAACTTAGGGTCCAGTAGCATTGCTTCAACAATGATACAAGCTTTCAAATTCACTGCATAAATGAGATAATTTGTGTGTCAAATACGCAGCTTTTATGCATCAGAGCAAACACTGCATGGGAGGAACTGAACCCATCCTTCCCCTAAATTTCATGAAGTGCTTTCAACCAACCTTGGCAGCCCATCAACATCCTTCATCCTCTGCAGCTTCTCAAGCATCTCCTCTCTGACATTAAAATACAAACAGTGAGATCAAAATGAATAGTATAAGAGGAGTAGGTTCCTGTTAATCACCACAGGCATCCGATTGAAAAGAATTTGCATATCATACAGGTTGTGACTGTTTACCACTTTGTAAGGGACTGGAAATGAGACTGACAAAACAGGGAAATTTATCTGGCTGGTCATTGCTTCAAACACACAATCACCAAATCCTGCCACAAGAAAGGAAGACAACTAAGTAAATTGCCATGCCTCAGAGCACAGATGAAAACTACAAATATTACATTTTTGCATTTATCTCTACAAGCCAAAGGAAATTTAACAGTCACAATGATGAAATGCATTGTAATGAAATAAAAATTGGTATTATGTAGTATTATGCAGGCCACATTGTAAATACATATATGAAGAGACAATAAAGAGGCAAATGATGCAAATGAAGGGACTAACGTTGGACCATGTCCTCCATCTCCATATCCAAAGAGGTAGCATGTGCGTGCAGACCGGCCTTTGTCCTGGAAGTTGTCCACCGTATACAGGAGCTGGCAACACACAACATCTATGTCTACTGGGAATAAATATATGCATTATCCTTGCCTTGGCAATCTATACATTGAATAATATCATCATCTAGGCAACCTATATGGAAATATAATGGGCTATTTTATTTATTATATATACAAGAAAATATATAATACACACTCACCATGATAATATTACCTGTAGTTTTGTTTGGAAAGGGTCTTACAGTCCCGTACACCAAAACACCATGTGATGAATTTAGCACCCTTAAGATCTTTTCATTTAGTTTGTCTTGAAACAGCAACATTTGGCAGAATGTTTTGCTACGATAGTTTCATGAACGATCATAAAGGGAGATAACTCGAGATGGATCAGATTATGATAAAAATGATCAAATTTGAGCTTTTGTTAAACGACAAGTGAAATACAGAAACAGAAATGTTATATTCTCACACTGACAATCCATGTCTCGTTAATCTGACATCCACAGCAAATTGTTGGATTAAATAAATCAGACTAAGTTAGATTTATTCAATTTGTAACTAACACAAACATTGAATACAGCGAATTGTCAGATAAAAGGTAGTTGGATTAACGAGACATGACTGTATATTTGTATCATTCTCCCCTGTACAATCTATACAGCAATAAATATGCATCATTCTTGCCGAGATTTTGTATACAGGAATACATATGTACCATTCTTAACAGAGGAAAGCAAATTACATCTTTACATTCCTTTGGCCTGATAACGATCATATTTGACATATCTTCCTCCAAGTAGATCCATCTCACGCTGTCATGACATTATCACTAACTTTCTACAATAATCATGATGACACAAATAATAGAGATGTAACACATATAAATTGGAAAATCTGTCTTCTTGTTTGGAATTTTAATATAACTGTCTGGTCTTGTGAATAATACTTAATTAGTCTTATTCAGCATGAATTTCAACTGAACTTTAAAAAGTGATATCTTAAAACTTCATACCTTACAATTTATAAAACAATTCATGTAACATTGTAAGATCAGCCAGTTTGAGTTGTTGTTTTACAAATATTCTTGATCTGAATACTGTCTACATGCGATTGCCAGAGATAGAGCAACAAAATATCAACAACTTGTTTCGGTATAAGGGGTAAAGTAATTTAGAGAATGAAATAAAACACATGCTTTGACAGTTTTGTTACATAGTCATAACAGAATTATCCATAAATAAGAATACCAACTGGTCTGACCCTTGACATAAATGATGAAATATAACAGAAATGAAAGCTTCAGAAGACGAAGGAAGAAAGCAAGGAGGGAAGGGAGGGAAAGATGGATGGAGGAGAGCAGTGTTCATTTAAGAGTTTCTAAAAAGTGAGCCCATAGCCCTCCAGCCTTCAGTTACGTGGGTCATTTTGAAAATATTGTGTCAGATAGGCGTATTGTTGTTTACCAAAGATGTGCTTGTTTGAGAAGTGAAAACAAACTCCTGATGTCTTTCTGATATACATTTACAGTGCGCCATAGTAATTTTATTTTATCTGTAAATTTACACCCATAGACATATTATATTATTAATATTACAGAATGAATGAATGAATGAATGAATGAATGAATGAATGAATGAATGAATGAATGAATGAATACTAGTATGTGAACGGCGCAAGATCTTGAATGAACACTGGGAGAAAGAGGTTTCAGGACTACATTTGGGTAAGGAATGGCTACCACAGTTTATTAAAGGAAGGAAGTGTTTTTGAGAGTGGGGATCACTTGTGTTTAATTGGTGTGGAACCAACAAACCCTGCCACCATAAGCGATACTGGCTAGTATGTGTTCACCTCTTTCACATTAACCATCATATGATAAGTGTCCCCGGGTGGGAAGTGAGTCAGGACTGGCGTGCCATCGATGCCTTCCCACCAGAATGTGTGGTTCTGGAACATGTGTAAATGAGAAAGTCATGCAAACAGGGGAGATGATTCTCACCTCCTTGACTTCAGCCTGCATACCATAATTGTCCCCTGGCGGGAAATGTGTGAGAACACTGGAGCCATCAATGCCTGCCCAGAAGAAAGTGTGATGCTGAAATGTCAATCAGTCCACAGCTAGGTGTTCAATGCATGGCCTATTTTGCAAGAGTGACATTGTATTAAAATCAGAGAATTAAAAATTAAAGAGGGTGGTGGGAAATGTATATTGTATTTAGAGAGCCAGATGTTATCTAATCCTCCAGTCAGTAACAATAATCAGAACCTACAGTTTTAACTTTCATTCACTTGAGTTGGTCTTCCAATAAGAACTGTGTCCCAAGCAGCTTGCACTTGTAATAGGAAACTAAAAGGATTGATTGGCCCACCATGGTGAGTTGGATAATTGTGTGTTATTACCTACGACGGAGAACATAGTGGAGTTCATATTTTTTATACAATGCTCTAGGGCAAAATGAACCTTTGTCGTGACGTGACATCATCAACAATGCTATGACATCACGTTTCTTCCGTGACATTCCTTTCTACATGAGCCATAACACGTAGACATCCTGTGTTTGAAAGTAGATTTGGGTTCATTATGCTCAATTTGATGCCACTGGTAATAAACAGAATATTATATTCGTGCCCATATCATACTATGTTTATGACATTGTTGCCTAAATATTGGTATATCCCTCGCTCTCACTCGGGAAATACCAACATTTAGGCACTCGTGCCGTAACATAGTATGACATGAGCACTCATATAATATCCCCTATTTATGTTTTCCATATTGTGTCATGATGTTAATTACTGGATTATCTTGTGCACATATTAACAGACCACCATGTAGTTCTTGAAATATTGCATTTAACAACAAACAACATTACAACGAACAGAGGCAGTGGGGTGCACAGTCCTCCCACAGATGACATCCTTAACTTTGTCACGATAAACAAATCAGGTTGTCCACCAGCATGACAAGGATCAACAGTTTCCTTTGGTTCTAATTTACAAAAGTTTACACCCTGATTAAAATGTGACACTTTACATAAATCATGTAATTATTTTCCTTTCTCAGCATAAATCTGTGTTGATTGAAATGCCAACAAAAATGTAATCAGTAAATCACCCTCATGACGTATGAAAGGAATAATTTCAATCTTGTTATGTCAGGTTGAGTGAGCGACTATGGTTTACATCGCTTTTAACAATATTCCAGCAATATCATGGTGGGGTGCATTAGAAATGGGCTTCACACATTGTACCCATGTGGGGAATCGAACCTAGGTCTTCAGCATGATGAGCAAATACTTTACCCATTAGGCTACTAGAACATCCCTATACAATACAATGTTGCAACAACACCGGCATCATATCACAATGCTATGCATGTATTCGACCTTGTACACAAATAGTGAGCTTCACTTGCTCATGATAATATCAGTCTTCCACAAGTTTTTAAAGTTTTTAACTTGTCTCCTTTGAGGCACCAAAATTTGCTGTGAATTACATCCCTTGCTAATGCCAAGATCCGATGATCATGGGTTCAGCTTTGAGTATGAAGGTTTCGCTAAAGTAGCTTTTATTCAAGACATGTATGACTTTGGCTTTCCTTTACAAGGTGACATGCTATGATACAACTGATTGTTGAAAACATCATTTAACCATTTTCTTACTGACTAGTTGGGTTTGTACTGACCGGGAATTTGTTGACGATGTTCCAGCTGAGTTTCTGTGTCAGGAAGCGTGTCATCCCACACATCTTGATCATCTGAGGCAACTGTGCTGCATACCCAAAAGTGTCTGGCAACCAGAACTAAAACAGAAATTGGATCTATGAGATTCTGCTGTGTCCACTTTGTGACACCAATCCTAGTCGATCAAAGTCAGACTTTACCCTCTGGATTGTTTTGTCCAGACTTCATTCTTTACAGACTGCAGCCACATAACTGACCCACACTTCTGAGTGCAGTGTGAAACAAACAAACAAACAAATCATCACAGTTAGCATGTCATGCAATTTGGTCTCGGTCATACATGTTAAAAATGCAGTTTTCTGTACAGAGATTAAATTTCATCTCTAAAACATCAAATGTCCTTCACAATGCCCACCTCTGTGCAGGTCACACCAAACTCCTTCTGGAAGTACCGCTGACCATACAGGAACTGGCGGATGAAGGCCTCTCCACTTGGAATAAGACCATCCTGCAAAGAATAAATTGTACTTTGAGACAAGACAAAAACAAAAACCAAAGTGTGCTTTCAAAAAAATGCATTAGGTTGTTCCTGTTTTCCTTCATTACCAGAACAGTTTATTTCTATATCCAAACAGACAATTCAAAGACTGCTGCCCACGTTGCAGGATTTCCATATGGTCTACTGACCCTGTGAATCAGTCTTATGGTGAATAATATCATCACTCATTACATCAAGGATATATGACACATAAACAAAAGAGCTAACCATGGTCATCAGATTCAATGTTTTTAAAGGCCATTCCATTGCTGAACTGTTGAATTTAATAGACACACTGACTTTCTACAAAATGGTAAGATTTATGCTGAGAAAGGAAAATAATTACTTGATTTATGTGAACATATGCTATATTTAGGATTAGAGTTTCTCAGTAAATCATTCCTCAGTCCCTAGCACTTTCAGAAGGCTGAGTCCCAACTCTCACCCAATATTTTGCACATATCAATTACACTCAGAATGAGCAATCCCAAATGCTGGGTTCACCTTGATTCACAGGCATGGGTGTTCCAGAGACCCCCAGGACTCGATTTAAGAGATCTCAGCCTGCTTGCACCTGGTGCAACCTTAGACATAAACCTAGTTGCATGAGCTAAATTCTAGCTGCACTGCTTTTATTGCTATATGGAAGAAATATACTATCGAATTAATTAGATGTTTTATTTAGAAGTTTACCCACTCAAGAACGGACTTGCACCTGGTGCAAGACAGACTTAATAATTAGATTGAACTTTGTCATATTGGGTTGCACCAGTGCAAGTACCAACACTCTAAATCGAGCCCTTTCCCCCAATTATTGCTTTCAAGGCAAATGTGGAGTTCCTATGAAATAACAATGTAGAGGATTATGTTTTTTTCATAATTTCTTTATAACCTAGAATGAATCATTAATCATGCTGACAAATGAAATGATGCACGTAAATACTCTAAATGAAACAAACACTTAGCAAAGTCATAGATGTGTTGTGGGCATAATGAATATTGTGTGTCCCTTTGGACACAGTGATGTTTTTGATGTGTCCATTCTCTACATTTGCACATACTGGACACTCATTTGCACATCATGTAAAAAGCCTGCCACATATACATAGGTTGCTAAATTCAATGTTATTTTCAGCCTGAGTGAATCCTGGTAACTCACCATCTCTACCCAGGAGCCTCCAACAGGTATGAACCTGCCTGCCTTCACAAAGTGTTGGATCTTGCTGTACAAGCTGGGGTAGTGGTCCTTTATCCACTGGAACTGTTGGGCCTGTAAGATAGGAGGGAGAGTGCCTCTGACATAACGTTTATCTCCACAAAATTCATTAGACTTAAGGTATTTTTAAACCAATTTCACTAGACTGACCATTTGGTTTGTCAGTGTGGTGGTACTTAGATGTTCCAGAGAACAAGTGAAAATGCTGTCGTCTGGTTCTGACAACCTACTTCCACCTCAGAAGACGTAACAGGGATATATTCCCGCTTGTGTACATGTAATAGTGAATTATTTTCTGCTGTAAACATGAATTATTATTCTACCAGCAAAAACACATATGCAAAAATGAATTCCTTGAGAAAATGTAAATGTGAACTATTTCCCTACCTGAGAACATGTAAATGTCAAATATTTCCCTACCTGAGAACATGTAAATGCAAAATACTTCCCTACCTGAGAACATGTAAATGTGACATACTCCCCTACCTGAGAACATGTAAATGTAAAATACTTCCCTACCTGAGAACAAGTAAATGTGAACCAATCATATTCGTCCATCAGCTTGACTGTGCAGCTCCAACTGCGAGCACACTTCCTGATAGTCTCAGCGTATGGCCACAACCAAGCTGCACAATGTAAGCACCATTCACACAATGAAAAATACCAAAATTCATGCACATGTGCAATAAAAGCTCAAAACAGTGAAGGGCAAAAGCAATTAAACAAAAATGACATTTAAAATCATGCATTGTAAATTGGTCCTCCATTGGTATTCAATCATCATTAGATCATTGTCTTGCAGTTTCCTACACTCATTAGTAGCAACCAAAGAAACATAGTGCATGAAAAGTATGCATGAAAATTGCCACCTCACCTGAGTCTATGTGAGCATGCCCCATGGCATGGATGACATGTTGGCTCTCTCCATTCCTCTGATTCAAGAAAGCTTGGGCAACCTCCCTGCATCTATACACAGACTTAAAACTTATACAAATATACCAGCATGACCAGTTCTTGGCTGGTGTTGCTATGAGAGCTAAGTCATTCTTTGAATAGAACACTATGAAAGTTACCTATGAAGATTTGGGCTAGCATTTGTCTTCAGCAACCCATGCTGTCATAAGAGACAACTGATGGGATCATGAGGTCAGTGTTGCTGTCAACCCTTTGAATCATTAGGAGAAACACCTTTCACAGAAATAATTTTTGTGATCTTCACAACACCTGAATGACCTACTTTTTGTATGTGGATCTGTCAGCAGTGTCACACATGTTGATGATGCTGTTGACGGTATAGAGGGCCTGGTAACTCCGCTCCCTCTTCTCAGGGATTTCCTTCAAGTAAAACAGGATGACATGAATTTGTCAAGATGGCTGCAGTGGCTGCTATTTGTTTGTAGATTTGGGAGTTGGCTCCAACAAGTTCCCAATCCTTCATGTCAAATATTACTGTAAACGTGACACTGCATATTACCTATTCTCAAGTCATTAGGTTTCTATTTGGTGGTATAAAAAAGTTTATTTTTTATGAGTACTTGGAATGTTTTGGGACAGACGTTAATATTATCAGAGAGAAATGCAATCTTTGGACCCTATTCACATCACTTCACTAGTTGTAAGCTCTTGGTAAAGTGTAGAGTTACAATGGGGATACTAGGTGCATAGAAAGCCAGGTTTTTCATGTAAATCCAATAAGTTCCAACGCTTTATATTTAGACAGCATTGATGGCTTGCCCATTTTTCATTTTCAAAATCATGATTAAGCCTGTTTTTTTATTTGTTTTTTTTATAACGTTAGCTACGCCTATGGCTACAATTGCTTGGAGGATCATGGCCCTTTATCCACAATGATGTTTACCTTAGCCATCTCATACAGGATCATGGCCCTTTATCCACAATGATGTTTACCTTAGCCATCTCATACAGGATCATGGCCCTTTATCCACAATGATGTTTACCTTAGCCATCTCATACAGGATCATGGCCCTTTATCCACAATGATGTTTACCTTAGCCATCTCATACAGGATCATGGCCCTTTATCCACAATGATGTTTACCTTAGCCATCTCATACAGGATCATGGCCCTTTATCCACAATGATGTTTACCTTAGCCATCTCATACAGGATCATGGCCCTTTATCCACAATGATGTTTACCTTAGCCATCTCATACAGGATCATGGCCCTTTATCCACAATGATGTTTACCTTAGCCATCTCATACAGGATCATGGCCCTTTATCCACAATGATGTTTACCTTAGCCATCTCATACAGGATCATGGCCCTTTATCCACAATGATGTTTACCTTAGCCATCTCATACAGGATCATGGCCCTTTATCCACAATGATGTTTACCTTAGCCATCTCATACAGGATCATGGCCCTTTATCCACAATGATGTTTACCTTAGCCATCTCATACAGGATCATGGCCCTTTATCCACAGTGATGTTTACCTTAGCCATCTCATACAGGATCATGGCCCTTTATCCACAATGATGTTTACCTTAGCCATCTCATACAGGATCATGGCCCTTTATCCACAATGATGTTTACCTTAGCCATCTCATACAGGATCATGGCCCTTTATCCACAATGATGTTTACCTTAGCCATCTCATACAGGATCATGGCCCTTTATCCACAATGATGTTTACCTTAGCCATCTCATACAGGATCATGATGTCCAGTAGCAGGTCATAGGCTTGGCGGTCAAAGACTGCGATCTCCGCTGTGGACAAGGTGAAGGTCCTGTTGGGGTCAGTGGGCTGGATCATACCACCACACCCAACACCTAAGATGCCATTACAGGCCATCTCGATGTACACTGTGTACCTGGAACAGATAACATGAGAAAATATTTGGGGCCAGGTAACACACTCAGAAAGTTGGATGCCATTACTGGCTATCTCAATGTACACTGTCTATCTGCATGAAAATTGTAGGATCCAGTTACTACACCCTACAACTAGGATGCCATAACAGGCCATGTCAATGTACACTGTGTACCTGGAACAGAATATGTGAGAAAATATTTGAGGCCAGTTAACACACCCAAGGCCTTGGATGCCATTTCTGAACACCTCCATGTACACTGTGTATCTGCAACACAATACATAAGTGGGATCTGGTTACAATGTTCGACACCTTTGATGCCATTACAAGCATACTCATTAAATAACAGAAACACTCACTTGTTCTGCTTCTTCTTCATCTTCCGTGTCAAGATGTAGTCGTGCCTTTTGGTCTCCCCACTCAAACCCTGCAGATGATCATGATGTAAACTTGGTACTTGCAACCCAGGATCATAATCATCTAAAGCTGGTAGTCTAATTCAAACAACTAATCAACCATCAATTTGGCTAAAAGGACCTAGCCTAAAAAGGACCAACTATGCTAAAATGTCCTAAAACTAAAAAGAACCTACTCGGCTGATACGACCTACTGCTAAAAAGGGCCTACTACACTACAAAACTAGCCCTAAAAGAGACCAACCAGGAGAAATTACTAGACTAAAAGGACCTACCCCTAAAAAGGACCTATTACGCTAAGTGGACCTAGCCTGAAAAAGTCTACTAAGCTAATGGGACCAACTGCTAAACAGACCACCTACTAGGCTGAAAGGACCTAGCCCTAAAAGGGAACAACTAGGCTAAGAGGACCTAGCCCTAAAAAGCTCCTATTACATTAAAACGAGCTAGCCCTAAAAGGGACTTATTTAACTTCCTCAAAGTGTGTCTTTTACAGTAAAACTGCACAGAAATTTTTCCCAAATTACGTTTTGCCTCAAAATGTTGGTATTTATTAATCAGTTGTGCTGAAATGCTGTCTTCTTTGAGTTATATTTAACTAGCAGTACCAGATAGAGATCTGTAATATGAAAGATTGGAAATTGATATTCCTTAAGGTGCTATGAGAGTGACTCTGTGTGAGAACCATATCTCTATTCTCACCTGTACAGGTTTGCCATCCACCCACACAAGTGCCTCAGTGTGGGAATTCCAGATAAGCCTCACCTCCTCCCCTTCCCAGTCAGCGGGAACCTCCATCTCCAAACGGAACCAGTGTGTCGACCATCTGCACACAACATACACTGAACATGACATACTCCCTAAACATTCCACGACCTCATATTCGAGGTTTTAGAGTGCAACTGAAAGAGTTAAAATAGGGTCCTTGAAATGGATTCACTCAACTAGCAAATACTGAATATGGTAGTCACCATGTTTGTTATTTCTGGTCAGTCTTTGCACAAATCATACATCGCTAACTTACGTTGGTCCAAAAGATTCTCCGACTTTTGCTGGAGTGTATTTTTCCTTTACAGCCTTTTCATAAGGAATCCTTTCAGATGTTGCATAGTGGAGGATCTTTGTCAGTGGTGCTTTCTTGGGGTACACTCTGGAATGGAGGAAATATTCATGTCAGCATTTACAGAGGCCGATTCTGCCAGAGACCACTGTATAATGAGACTAACACCTGAATGCAACATGCATCCAAGAAAAATCGCTACACTCACTTTCCCCTCAAGTTGACGTCAGTGAAGTAAATAGGAGAAATGAACTTCTCAGCCCTCTCCAGAGTTGTCCTGCGATGTTTGAATACTGTGTGGTCCATCCTGAAACACATTCACAGGTACTTGAAGACAACTGCAATATTTATGGTAGCAGAATCTCAGTCACAACCATATCTGCTTGTAGATTAGCCAATCTCATGGATGAGCTAAGGTCCTAACTTGACCCTCAGGTAGTTAACATGAAAGATAGACAAAATACTGGTTCAGTGCTCCATTGTTCAAAACAACCGTATCTCAACATTATCTCTAAGACTACAACCTTAGACCTTTTCTAAGGTTAGCCTCCTTAACTAAGGTTGATAACTAAGGTTGGGGTGACCCAAGCTTAGAATCTCTAAGGTTGGGAAGCAGAGAGTGTAAAGAGAAAGAACGAGTCAACTGGACATGCTGGATTCATGTGGTAAACAGGGATGCTTCCATTACTCCTGCGCCAAAGAGTTCAGCCTTAGTTAAGGCTATGGCTAAGGTTGGAACCCAAGTTAAGGTTGCCCTAAGGTTGTTTTGTGCAACGGGCATATCGTTTTCTTAAGGGGACCATAACTCTAACCTTAGTGTTTCAGATTGATCTTAGCTCAGGTTGTTTTGAACAACGGAGCACAGGACTGGCTGTCTTTGGTTTTATGACGCTTTGAGCAACAATCCAGCAACATTCTGGGAACACCAGAAATGGGACTCACATATTATCTTACCTCACACATGAATGTCACTTTCTGATTGGCTAAGCGCTATTCTATTATTTTCAATGTACCCCGCTTACAGGCGATGCATTATTTTCAATGTACACCACTGGGAATTCCGAACTCTTCTGGTGCTTCATGGTAGTAACTCATTGCCTTGAATAGCATTGAATCATGCATCAAGCACGGAAATTACTGATGTTTTGCAATTGAAAATCGATGGAAGGGAGTTAACTCTAAATTTGTTTTTCTTTGTGTCGTCTGCAAAATGGCGATTCACCTCGCATTCAACAGAAGTAATTCAAACAGTTTAAAATTAAAATTCAGGTGTTAGGTAAGATAAACACGTTGTTCGGCCCTCAGGGTCCATGGGCTCATGCGGGCTCTGGGAACATAAACAGACCTCGAAGGTACATGAGCCCATGGCCCCTCGTGACCATGCAGTGAACAACTTATATTGTACCCATGTAGGGAATCGACCCCGGGACCTCAGCGTGACAAGCCAACACTTTAACCACAAGGCTACCCAACTAGAACAGGAGTGGAATGAAACAAGTACATAGTATATACATTTAGTGAGCATATCATCTTGTGTCAATACAGAAAAGTGTATCAAGCATCACATCATGGTATAAAGCTCAATACACATTCAGTCTCAGTAACTTCGTCTCAGTGTATTTCATTACACTACACCACTGCGTCTAACAAAACCTAGTAGAAGGTCGCATCAGGTAACCTTTGAGCAATCAATGACAGTTCAATCAAATGCAAGACGGTTAAATAGATTTAACCAATCAGACAACGGCTACTATTTAGGGATCGGAGGGACTTTCAAAATATTCAGGTCAATGACACAGATCTCTCCACAAACAAAAATCAGCATATTAAAACAGTTATTTGACCTGCAGTATATACGCTTTGGGGTTTCAATTACATTGGTTACCATTAGCTAATATTTCCGCAAGATAACACCCTTGAATATTGTCAAAAACACTATTTCAGCGGCTGTTTACTCACCGTTGTCATGGCAGTATGTACGCCGTGTGCATCACCCGGAAGCAATCGTACGCTAAATACCATTCGGAATCGTTCGGGTACTAACTTTTTCAAGATAGAAAGTTCATAAGGGATGTGCGAATGTGCACTTTTGCGATTTGGTAAGCTGTGTCCTGATTGGTCAATCTCAAAGGTTACCTGACGCGACCTCCCATAAGGTTTTGTTAGAATCAGTGGTGGAGTATGTAGAAAAGTACTGAGGATAAGTTTACTTAGACTGAATACACATTTGTACTATTTCACCCCTATTATTCATTCAACCATATTGCAGCATAAATATGTTTTCACAACAAGCAAACATTGCAGAGCCATCAATACACATCTTGAAGGTAGGTCATGTGTAAGAACACATGAGAAAGGAAGCAAGACTACCATATTTCTTGATAGTCATCATTGATATATTTGCTGTCTTTACTCCCTTCAAAAATTCTCCCTCCATCATTCTCCCTTCAAGAATTCTCCCTCCATCATTCTCCCTTCAAGCATTCTCCCTTCAAGCGTTCTCCCTCCATCATTCTGCCTTCAAGCATTCTCCCTTCAAGAATTCTCCCTCCATCATTCTCCCTTCAAGCATTCTCCCTTCAAGCATTCTCCCTCCATCATTCTCCCTTCAAGCATTCTTCCTCCATCATTCTCCCTTCAAGACTTCTCCCTCCATCATTCTCCCTTCAAGCATTCTCCCTCCATCATTCTCCCTTCAAGAATTCTCCCTTCAAGCATTCTCCCTTCATCATTCTCCCTTCAAGCATTCTCCCTTCAAGCATTCTCCCTTCATCATTCTCCCTTCAAGCGTTCTCCCTCCATCATTCTCCCTTCAAGCATTCTCCCTCCATCATTCTCCCTTCAAGAATTCTCCCTCCATCATTCTCCCTTCAAGCATTCTCCCTTCATCATTCTCCCTCCATCATTCTCCCTTCAAGCATTCTCCCTTCAAGCATTCTCCCTCCATCATTCTCCCTTTAAGAATTCACCCTCCATCATTCTCCCTTCAAGCATTCTCCCTCCATCATTCTCCCTTCAAGCATTCTCCCTCCATCATTCTCCCTTCAAGCATTCTCCCTCCATCATTCTCCCTCCATCATTCTCCCTTCAAGAATTCTCCCTCCATCATTCTCCCTTCATCATTCTCCCTTCAAGCATTCTCCCTTCATCATTCTCCCTTCAAGCGTTCTCCCTCCATCATTCTGCCTTCATCATTCTCCCTTCAAGCATTCTCCCTTCAAGAATTCTCCCTCCATCATTCTCCCTTCAAGAATTCTCCCTCCATCATTCTCCCTTCAAGAATTCTCCCTTCAAGCATTCTCCCTTCATCATTCTCCCTTCAAGCGTTCTCCCTCCATCATTCTCCCTTCATCATTCTCCCTTCAAGCATTCTCCCTCCATCATTCTTCCTTCAAGCATTCTCCCTCCATCATTTTCCCTCCATCATTCTCCCTTCAAGCATTCTCCCTCCATCATTCTCCCTTCAAGCATTCTCCCTCCATCAATCTCCCTTCAAGCATCATCAAGGCTCTCAAGTTTGAGACACATACTCAGCTCCAAAAGAAACAGATCTATGATGATACAGTAGTAGGGTGAGGTGAAAATGGGATTTAACGTCATATTTGAGAATATTTCATTCATATGACGATGTGTATGTATGTGTATGTGTGGCTGCTTGTACTAGTCAAGATTTGAGTTGGTTTTATAGTGCTAGCTCACTGATATACCACGTGGAAGTTAAGCATGGATTCAGACACTCATTTTATCCATTACTCGCAAGGGCCACCAACTACCAAGTGCCATATCTTAATGTCTTTAGGTGTGAGATAGCCACACATTGAGCCCCTGACATTCCACTCTAATCACTATATCACAGGGCGCAATACAGTAGTGAATTGGGAGACTGATGTTTGCTGATGAAACAAGAGGAGAAAATGTAAACACACAATTGATCTTTTATTCATAACCTGACATGCTATGTCCTGTCAGTAAGGTGTTAGACTGTGCCATTTCCAAAAACAGGAAAAAAATTTTTGCCAGCTCAAAAAATCAAATCCTTACAATTTTATTGGCCCAAAATGTAAACTTACACGATTACTTTTTTTGTTTTGTATTTTTGCCCCATAGACACTTAATAAATGGCAATAACTAAAACAGTTTTAATATTTAGAAAGAATATTACTTTGGTGATTTTAATTTTTTTCCTTGTGCCTGTAGATTTTATCAGGAAAAATCCATAAAACAAGAAATAAAACAAGGAGTGTCAGTCAAATTTTCAAGTAACACCTTAAGAAACCGTTTTCACTTGTCAACAAACAACTCCAACCTGAAATTTTGAAAACCTCTCCTTGTCAGACACCTGCAGATACAACTCATTGTTGACATGTCTGTCAAAGACCTGTTCCGCATTCAGCAATATTACAGCTGCCTGTAATAATTGAGTCTGGACCAGACAATCCAGTGATCAACATCCTGAGCATCAGTCTCCGCAAATGGGATATGATGACATCTCAAATCCAAGTCAGCAAGCCTGACCATCCAATCCCATTAGTTTCATGTAATACTGTACTGTTAGGATCAATTCAACAACAAACATTTCAGCCATGGTAAAACAATTCCTGTTCTGAATAACTTACTTCTAATACCTGTACCGTAGTTACTGGAGGAACGGAGGTACCTACAAGGGTAGGGACAAGTAATACGCTGTCAGGTACAAGAGTACATACTTGTACTTCACCTTGCCCTTCATTGTGCGAGTAATATGCTGTCAGGCACCAGAGTACATTTGTACTTGACCTTGCCCTACCCTGAAGATGTTGAATACCTTGCCCTACTTGTTTCAGCCCAAGTCTCTGCAACCAAACTGTTTGTCAAAGATAAAATACCCCTCCACAAAACCCCTTAGTCAGCAATGTTTGAACTGTGGCATCAGATTTGTGAACAAGTCAGTCCAGATGTCCTTGAGGTTCTAACAACAGAACAGCTAATCTAAGGTACATGAAACTTTGCTTTCATAAACTAGGCTATATTTTCAAACATTTGATTCCCCAGTCTATCAGCTTGATGGAGCGTAAACATTTTAATTACATCTGGACATGTGCAATTAATTCTGCTGACACTTTCTTCATATCATTGTTGCACTGGACAGAGACTTTTCAGATGAACAAAGCACTTCCAAGACACCTTTAACAGTCAAAAACAAACGATGCCAAAACAGCACATTCTGTCTTTATTCCTTTAAAGCTTAACAAGATTACTCTACGGTTAAATAGGTATCCTGCGTCCAAACAAAGATCATGAAGTAGTGTGTCTCTGCTACAGTATATCATTTCATAGTTCAAATCTTTTTGAAATTTAACATTCCACAGAGACCGCAGGAAATGATAGATAAAGTTCATAGCCACCTCGCTTTCTCATAGTGACAATGACTAATCATTTCTCTGACCACTATGGCCAAACAGCTAACTTCCTGCTAAAACTGGGTAGATTTATGACATTAGCATGACATTACCGTCTAAAAGTGACATACGAACATCCTAATAGCATTAGGCTGTCATAACATGAAATGGGCACTGCTGTGTGGGCTTATGTCCACCTCCCTTGTTAAGGTTGTCTACCCAGAGAATGCCAGGCAGAAATGTTACGTCTAAGAATTAGCACAAAACTGTGTCTGACTGAGACTCACTTTTGCATATACAATAAAATCAACCTATGTCCACACTGGTACCACAGAGACAGATAGACACACTACAGACAGACAGACTGAGAAACAGAGCACAGTGAGGAAGAAAAAGTATCAGAAAGTATTATAGTGTCTTATGACAGGTAATAGTAATGTACAAAGCCCCTAGAGCAGGCAATGTGTTTGGATATGAGGGCAATATAAGTAGACTACTATTACAGACAAACAGACAGAGACAGTCAGACAGACACATCAACTGCCATAGAGACACACACACACGAACATTCAGACCACAAAGACAGACAGACAGACAGACCATTTAAAACCCCACTCCACCTCCTCTCCTCAGGGCACAAACACCCACAGTCCCCAGCCACTGCCTGTCACAGTGACACTGCAGCTATCACTTGTATCAACCACTACTAACCTACAGATGTATAGACGTGCCCAAACCCAGGAAGTTTAAGCAAGAATCTTTGTCTGGTCCCTCAATAAATGTCCTTCCCGAAAACACAAGAAACAAGTCAACATTACCTGCATACAGGGGAGCCTCAGAGATGATGTGTGTGATATGTCCGAGATCCTTCAAATGGGTCACATTTGCAACTCAATGCAACTCAAACATGCATTGTCAACAAAAACTTCACAAACTGATATGCTAGCAAGGTCATGTAATGATAACCCTCCAAACTGGTTATCTAATCCATGTTAATCCAGACAGAAGGCCAGTTAGGGTCAGTCTTCAGTGTCTCACTGTGTAAACACTCCGGGAACCTGTCTGTCAGGAGGAGACAAGTGAGTGAGTATGGTTCTACACCGGCCACTATTAGCAATATTCCAGCAATATCAAGGTAGGGTGACCCTGAAATTGACTTCACATATTGCACCCAAATGAGGGATCATGGCCTTTAGTGTGATGAGTGAACGCTTCAGCCACTGGGCTACCCTACTGCACATTGAGTGGGAAGAGAGTTACATGGACAATAGTCATAGCGGTGGAATATTCCTGAGTTTACCAGCAACAGATTTGCCATGACTGATGTTCACAAGTTTCACGGGGCCAGTAGTGTTCACATGGATACTTGTGTTGGGATTTGGAAAACAAATCCACAATTGATTATCGGAGGACTTGATGTGAACAATTATCAGTTATTATCAAAATATATACATTTTAAAATGAAATCACCAGTTCAAAAGGTTTTCACTAGGTTTTGTCTAGTTACTGTTAATGTAATTATTCTGTTTATCTATACAACAAATATCTGTCAGTACATCTCATTACATTCACAATAGATACAAAATTTATTCACAGATTGCTTAGAGCAAATATTTACTGTTGTGATGAATATAAAACTATGAATACAGTGCACATAGATTTACACTGTTGTACATGTTTATACATGATAATTAGTGACATTTTTAAAGGTTAGTTTACTTCATTCAAATGAGTTATTCCACAACAACAAAATTCTGATTAATCAAAAATATATTTTTTCACAATCAATAACTATTTTCAATCCTTCCTTCATCGATTTTTTATCATTTTCGATCATTGGAACACCACTAATGGATACCCCACTCAGAAACAGTATGTTGACTCCAACCAACGTGTTCCTGTTTCATCCATTCTGCGCCAAGAGCCAGGAATTATCAGAAGCACATCAAGGGTACATCAACCCATGGGCCCCGAGAGAGCAGTGAACAACACATTTATGTAACCAAACACCTCAATATTGATTCTGAATTGTTTCAAGTATGGATACAAATTGTTTTGTACCCACTGCTTGATTTTGCAGACGACCAGAAAAACAGATATAGAGTTATCTCCCTTCCATCAATTTGCATTTGCAAAACATCAGTAATTTCCATACGTGATTCAATGTTATTCCAGATAAAGAATTACTACCATGAAGTATCAAATGAGTTCAGCATTCCCAGCAGGGTAATAATAATAATAATAATAATACACAAGGTTTCTATATTCTATTTAAAAACACTATAAGGTGCTTCACATGTAAAATTCTGCATGGTGATATACAGTTGGTATACAAGTGATGATAAAACAAAATATTAAAGGCATGGTAAAACACATAAAAGAAGGAGTAAAATTGTACACAGAGATTAAGGTTAAAACTAATGATACCTTATGTGGATTAAGCAGCTTTGAAGAAATGAGTTTTAGGAGCATTCTTAAAAATGTCTTGTGAGGATGAATTTTGTAGGCTGATTGGTAGACTGTTCCAAAGATTAGCTGAAATGCTTTCAAAACATCTGTGGCCATACATTACTGTAGATGTCTTTGGTTGACGGATACAAGATTCAGATTCTGATCTGAGTGACCTGGCAGGATGATATGGCACAACAAGTTCCTGAGGACAACATGATGCCAAACCGTGGAGACATTCATAGGCATACATCAGGATCTTATATTGGCATCTCTGTCTGACTGGAAGCAAGCGTAGCTTCTCTCTAACAGGCATAATCTCTCCACGTCGGCCAAGTTTGGTCTAGCAGCATGGTTCTGCACCTTCTGTTGTCAACTGGTTAGGGTTTCAGGTAGTCCAAAGACAAGACCATTTCCATAACCCAGGGAGTACTGATGTGGGTACTATAGTCTTACAACAATCTTCTATGATGTATCTTCTGATCTGGAAGTGGCAGGACTTGGCCACGTCATTGACTTCACTGAATATGTTAATCACTTGTAAGCAGGATACATTGAAAATAATAGAAGAGCACTCAGGCAGTCAGAAAATGACATTAATGAGTGAGGCAAGATAAGTTTGAATATATTCTGGTATGCCATGCTCTAGGATCTGGTTATCTGCTCTCTTTGCAGATACTCTGTGCTTTAGAGTATGGAAGGTGTATAAATGTTTAAAGCTCCTTGTGTTTGGCTGTTTCTTAATGCCATAATTAGCAGATTACAAGCTAAATGATGATGGTCAGTAAATAATCCAAACATGAAAATCTAGAGATCAACATCAGGAGCATCAATCTACACAACTGGGATACAAGGACATGCATCAACCAAGTCCACAAGGCTTACTACCCAATATCGTTAACAAGCATGGCTCGCTGAAGACCAATTCAAACACAGATTTTCATGAGTGCATAAAGAAACATAAGAGCAATACGTTAGCCTACATATGTACACTTCATTCACACCAGAGTTGCTTAACTTCCAGTCGCCCATTTCCAAGTAATCGGGAAGGAAATTTTATTCATAGCCATTTGGACCATCTTTACGAAATCTAAGGGCCATTCCTTGCACGTCTGGGCCATTAGTTTCAATCTATGGGCCATTGATAATTGCAAAGGGCCATAAATTCAACATACAAATGACTGTGGCTCAGAAAATCAGTTTATCTTGAATGTCAAACAATGACATGTCATTTCATCCACAAATATAGCCATGGCAACTAACAAACAAAACTGCTTTGCTTCAATACCAAACTGGCACAAATCATGAAGTATGATGAAGTATGATGAAGTATTATGAATGACATAACCAGTTCAAAGTATATCAGAATTTTTCAAAGGGATAGGAACAAAAAGTCAACACAACTTTATCTTTATTGTCCCCTCCCCCCAAGCTGAATAAAGTTAACAAATTTAACAGGGTTCATAACTCGAAATTTAATTTTTCACTTAAGTTACTTCCCATAAAGAACTTTCATTTGCTCTCCTTTATTGTTGCCAATAAAGTGGAAATACCGGGATCGTAACTGACCAGAGCTGCATGATAGTGAAGTACATATTGGCGATAACTAATACTCAGCAATAACAGTACACAAGGAATATAACAGTATAGCTTATCATAGACTTGCACAAATGGCAAACAAAACAACTCTATACCAACACAAATGTTACACATGCTTTCTGGATAGAATCCCTGATGAGCAAACACATTACACACTACTGGCTGCGGAACAGTTATCACCATATTTTAGTGATGTTTGCAAAATTACTCTGCTATCCTCCAATGTGTCCAGCATGTTCACTGCCTCCAAAGGAAGTTTTATACAATGTTGCAGAATGGAACTGTGTCAGTACAAATAGTTGCCTTCTCACAATTAATTGTAACAGTCATCACCGTTTCAGAATTTCTCATGTCATTCGTGAAATAATATATATTTACATCAAAAAGTAACCACAAATAACTGATAGTGTACCTAGGCAAGTGTTTCCTTTATATGGTTCATAACTTTATCTTTAATTTTGCTCTTATGCTACTTTCCGCAGAGAATTTTTTTTTGCTGTCCTTTATTGCTGTCAAACACTATGGGCAAAAAATACCAGAATTATAAATGATCGGAACTGGGCAAGAATGATACGGGCTAGCAGCTAGTTATTGCCAGTTTTCAGTGGTTTTTAACAATTTGCTTCATTGTTTCTTAAGATAATGAAACACTTTTCATCTTCAAGACAGGTTAGCTATTCACTGTCATTTCCTGCTTGTTTACAGTCGCTGATCGTATTTCTCCAAAATGCGGTCAACAGGAAGTGTGTTAGTGTATAATGTGCTTTCCCAACAACAAAGAAGACCAGTTATCGCCATCTCTGAAATTTTCATGTTATCAACCAGATGTGACAAAAATTAGGTAATAAAACTTTTCTGTTTCAAACCTTGACATATTGAAAAGGTTTCATGATGGGAAGTTGTTTTAAAAAAAAAAGTCAAAAGAACAAAACTCGCTCTCATTGTGAATGTTAATAGATGCTGATGTAACTCATAAACTGACTGGAATATGGAGATGTTGCTGCACGACTGAACTTATCAAAGTTGACTTTTTGAGTACTTGTTTGAATCTTGGTATTTTTTGTCTCTGGGAAAAAAACCTAAAGATAAAAGTGAAAACTGTCCCTTACATTTCGTCAGTATTGTCTGCATGGTGTCAGGTGAGTCCATAAAACGGAAATGGAAATATAGGTCAATTCAGAGTTTAGCGATTGAGTGTTTGCAATATGGGTATGCTTAGACAAATTTAAATCTGCAATTTTTATGGACTGAACTGTAAATTGTCAAAGATACACAACACAACCAAGATGGATGTCATTCAATTCCCTTCATTTATGAAATTTCATGTCAACATACTTATGGTCACGTGACACCCCCCAAAGTGTTTGGGTCTAGTCTTCCGAGGGGGTCATATTTGTAACTTCTATAGTGTGAACTACTAAGAATGATCTTAACTGTCATCATAGCATATCACTTTTGTCATGTGTCAATGTGTGAAGTATAAAGGAAGTACTAGTCAAGCTGTCTGCGCAAGCGCTACAGTCAGATGTTGTTAATTACTTGTACACGATAACTAGCCAGTACTGATATATTGGCGATAAGTTTTATTACACAACTAACTGTTCGCCAGCTTAATTGCAGGCTACCTCACAGTCTTGGTTTGTATCTGAGAAGGCTGTACCTGCTTCAATAAATGACCAACACCAAAATGTAACTAAAGTAAATTTACACTGTGGAAACACAGAAAGAAAGCTACAAAACATTATTCTCATTCATCGATTATCATCAATCATCGACAGATTTAACATCATTCTTGTTCTAATTACCTTTACCAAACTTTTCTAAATACTTTGAAATCCATCCTTGTTTACACTGAAAGGAAGAGACGGCAACAAGACAATGTTAAATTGTATGAGGAAAATCAATTTAAAAAGTGACACGAGTACGATATGTCACGGTTCAATACATCGTCTTTGGCGTCTCTATCGATACTACGATAGTAATGTAATGTTGCAGCCATGACCGATTTCAAACGACAGTCTTATGCATGCTTTCTTTCATTAAAAAGTAATCACGATGTATTGTGTTATCACACAGTGCACATCGGTTAACCTACTTACGTTGTGTATTATAGGCGCTGAATGACATCCACTTGAGATGTTCTTCGATCATGCACGAAAAACTAACTCGGTCGAGTGCAGTGATGAGATGTGACGGAAGGGAGGTTACTCTAAAGCTTATAAGCTAAGTGGCTCAAACAATTGTAATTTATATTTGCAGGATCGAACCCGTCCAAATTGTTTCTTCTTCTTTTTCTTACCTTGTGATTTTGTAAAATTATATCTGGTATTCGTGGTTTGTTTAAATCACGATGGGAATCTTGGGATGTTTGTCTTATTTACATATTTGTGTGTCTGTATTTTGTGGGAGTCAGAGATACTAAAGTGCTGTAGGAAATAGGGTAATATGGGGGTTTCCTTCACATTTATCTCTATAATTTATGTAGTTGATATGTGAATGTGTTAAATATCTGTTAAACTAAGTTCGGCCTAACTACAATTCCAGTGGTAGGAAGATAGGAAACGTAATAAAAGGACTTTAGTGAGGAGAGATTGGTGCAGAAATAAACAATGTTGACTTTTTCTACGTCCGAAGCTACTTATTTGGAACAGACCATGGCTTTATGCAAATTAGAGTGCGATGATATTGTATTACAAAGGACACATTTTAATGCCCGTTTGAAATGAGATTTTGCTTCATAATAAACAACAGCGTAAAAAATGAGAACTTTCACGTTGAATCTAATAAGGATGCATAGCTACCATGGAGTCTCACTATCGTTATAAAAAAAACAAAAACAAACAAACAAACGAAAAAAACAGTAGGAGGGGTCGTCTCAAAAAGCAAAACCAGGACGAGAGTAGCAGACGATGGTAGGAATCGGACTCGGAGATAGAGATATCCGCTAATACATGATAATCCCTTACAGAATTCAACTGTGGTAGGACATAACAATTTACAAATAATATCCAAACCTGTCGATCTTCGGGTGGCCATGATACCTATACATATTTAGACATTTAATAGGATGCTAATCTATGGGTATCAGCTATCATACATTTTTACACATCTCAAAATAAACCTTATGAAAGAAAGACACTTAAGCTGTTAATCAATACATAAGACGCATTCAACACACATGAAAATTCAAAAATATCTTTACAAAGGCCTTTTGTGCCAGTAGGCAGCAGATGCATTTCAGGCGGGTCGACGGTCCGTCGTCATACCTGGCTGAGCGACCATCTATAGTCTGATCTATTGTTTTCGGCAGCTAGCTGGACGGAACATCAAACGTTACCATGGACACACGTGACTACTGTACGAGGGGGCAGTGGGGAACAGTGGGGATAACGTCATGCAGTTGTTATGTCATCATAAAACCATACTTCTGTTTAGGAAATAAAGTTCGCTCTACCCCAATCTGTTTTATAATAAAATGTAGTATTGCCCTGACTACGCGACAGGACGATAGTCCGAGTGCTTTGATGATATAATAGTTCAGGGCAAAACTATACTTTATTGCAAAACACATTTGGGTAGAGCGAACTTCATTTCTCTTCTAAGATGCCAAATTTAATCCTTTCTAATGATAATTGCGATTAATCTAAGACAGAAAACAAACGGTATCGGTGACCTAAATTAAGAATCCTCGCACAGGGCTAACTGACGCGTTGTTCTATTGACGTGTCTGTTTCCCTACGTGAAGACGAACATTACCAGAAAAACAAAACAAATGATGAACAATTTGATGATGGTTTACGCTCTGGTTAAATATCTTTTCTAAATGATTTTAAAATCGCATCAGTGATTAACGCAAACCACGTGGGGAAATATGAACGTAGCATTTCTACTACCAACGTAAGTTTGAATCATTGCATCCAGATGTAGTTGACAAGTGAATCGATATTCCACGACTGCATTCTGTTAAAGTAAACATTCCGAACGCTACCGTTTCACTGATAAATTGTGAGTCAAACTCAGATATTTTATCCGTAGGAAAACAGAAACGTAATGTTTCCACCAGAGATGTTAGCTTGGTTGCATGGTGAAAATATGCTCATGGTCCCTCTGAAACAGCATTCTGTGGCGGTGCCCTTAGCATTTCACATGGGTCAATAGTGGGTCAACCCATGAAGATCTGGGTTAGAATCGATCTTCAGTAGCCCATGCTTGTCTTACGAGGTGACTACAAGGATCAGGGAAGGCCCTGTTCCTCGAGGCGATCATAGCGCTTTGACAGTCGTAGGTCTATCTTAAAGTATGGGACCAACGAATTTCGTAGCGCTAGGATCGCTTTCAGGAAGGGGCCCAGGTGGTCAGGCTCACTGACTTGTTAACACGTGTCATCATATCCCAATTGCATAGATCGATGCTCATGCTGTTGATCATTGGATTGTCTGGTCCACACTTCATTACTTACAGACTGATGCCATATTGCTACATGCAGCATAAAACCAAACTCACTCACTCACTCACTCATCAGTGAAGGATGTCTTACGAATGCGCTGTTACAGGCGCCAGTCTTTTGTGAACAAGTCCAAAAGTCAACGTTCTAATGAAGCAACCTTTACCAAGGTAAACCTTCACTTCCATTCTTTAACTTTGCACTAGTGACTTACAATCACCTTAGTGCTTCGTGAAAGGAGGCACTGGTATGGTAAGTTTCAGTTTCATTGGTCAATTTGTCTCCGAGGTGACTCAGAGGCCAGATTCCACACAATGATGTTTCATCAAGATGAATTTAATACCAACAAAACAGGACAAAGGCAGTTTTAGGGATAACAATTTATCTTCTGTTAAATACATTTGCATATTTTGTACAAAAGTGTAAACAGCGGCTGTGGCAGTGAGCAATGCTGTTGATCACAGTAAATATTGAATGAACAAGATTGTGTGTAGTAAGGAGTAAGGAGAGGAGAGTAAGGGATTGCATCTTACTTACCCCATCTGCGCCAGACTGGGGAACAAATAGATGCTAATGTTGACACATGAGCCAGTATTTGTGCTGAATAAAGTTCCCTGTTTTGTTCAACATAGACGTTTCAATTCCAAATAGACAAATTCTACTCACAAAGTGGACACTCATGAAGCTACATTATCACTGTCAATAGAACTGAGTGCCCTTAATTTCTAGTTCTCAGTTCCTCCTTAACACAAGTTTAACTGCCTGTGATGAAATAGTTCACAGTCACGTTAGGCAGGACCAATTTTATTTCTTGTTTTATAGATCCAAAGGTGTTATTTTTTCAAGAATAACAAAAAACAAATTAATACACCCCTCTCAAAAAATAAAATCTTAACGTTTGTAAGAAAATTTATTTAGTTTGTTTTTTTTCTTGTCCCATATATACATCATAAATTACCAAAAGTAAAATAGGAAGAATGTAACTTTGACTGTTCATTTTAAGCTTTAAGAGGACAAAATCCATAAATAAAAAAATATGACTGATGCAGTCTTAGCATCAAATCCATTCTTTGCTGAGTGAACGGCATAGGACACTTATGTGTCAGCACAGAGCAGGAACAATGAACCAGACTCTGTCAAACTGCTAAACCATCCAACACCAACCTACTTTCCATCACGAATGTGGTTTAGCTTAAGCTGACTCATGACCAGCACAGGGCCGCATTTCAATGCAGATGTCACAGAACAAATGAATAATATCATCACCACATATCACCACACAACCACTTGTATGCCTCAACCAAGTAGCATTCATGTGTTCCCTTATTCATTGCCTCATAATATTCGTAGCAGAACATAATTCTGTCCCTCCTAATACCAGAATGTAAACAGATCAATACTTAGTAGATGCATCAGTATTTGGCACTGTGAAATTGTCCTCTCTCCCCTTCAACACCTTTTAATATCTATCACAGCAAGTTTAGGAATGATCCTACACGTCTGGTGTGAGCTAGGAATGTACATTATTCACGACATTACAAACTCCAGACAAGAAATACGACTGAAGTTACAGTCAGGTTGACATGAATGATTCACACAGTTCTGCATTGTAATATATATGCTTCAGGAAACCTGTGAAGCCTACTGACTAATATATAAGGTTAAGCAATCTGTTTCCTGTCTTAAGAAATGTCTGCTGTATCATTAATTCTGAAATGGAAATGACAGCTGATAAGTACAGGATAAGATATGATTTTAATTGAAAAAGAGGATGATTGCAAAACAAAAATCATGTCTGTAAAAATGTCCGTACAAAAACCTTCAACATTCAGAGATGGATTAATTTATTTTCTTGTTGTTGGGGATGAACTCTTTTCCAAACATAGCAGATAAAAGGATGAAAATGTTGACGGCTAATAAGTTCTCTACCATTTTCTATTTAAAGTCCCATGTCCAAACTATTAGGATGAAATCTCATGCAAAATATCATAAAACATAATCCACCCAGAAACACTGATATGTGGAATGAGAAAAGACCAGTAAGTATGTCTTGTATGAAATAAGGCAACTTGCAAACATGAATATTGAAATACTGCAGTAATAAGTACGTGTGACAAGATAGGTTTGCCTCAATTAGAAGACAAACTGACTAGCACCTGTGAAAATTATGGACGGATATAATGTATAATGCATACTTGTATTATCAAATTTGGCTAATACTTGCAAATATATCACTAACTAGATGTGACACAAGTCATCATGGAACACAATCTGTACAACATAGATGAAGGCCACTTGGAGGAATTAAAGTCAAAGTAAAACAATGAAAAGAAAATGAATAGACTGTGAAAGTGTTCTATGGTACAAACATAAATATCAACACATTCAGTCTGACATAGAATATCAAAGGCTGGATACTCGGTGAGTGTAACAGGCAAAATGACATCTGTGAATCAAGGCATAATATGTAACCACCATTGCCCGAAAATCACTTTAATACATTACTTAACTACAAATGCAAAGTAGGAATAGATTGATCTATATGTCCCGGAACTTCCTTGTATTTTGATAAGGTCCAATTGAGGGCTGGGACAGGTAACACGATACTCTGGACGGGTGGGTAATGAGTTGGGACTCGGGTACATGTCACATAACCCAGACCCGCTTTGATCACATAACTAAAAAAAAAATTCCAGCCCTTGCATAATTTGACCAGACTGTGCAACAGTTCTTCAAAGGATGTCTAACAAATTATGAACTGCCATGTCTCTTAGGCAAAGCGTTGGGAACCAAATGAACTGGGCCCCTATCCATAACCTGACCAAGGTGATTTAATTCTCTCAGATTAACATATTTAGAGGACAAAGTTCTTGCACTAAGATCACCTTGTGGAATGACTCCAAGTGATGACAAGCAAATTTTTCATCTCATTATGTCTCTTGGAATATCAAACGGGTAGTGCAATTTCTACGGAATTCAAAGTAACTTGTGATGTTGGCAATGCATCAGTTGTTAGGAAAATAGATACACATGTACAAAAGCATCAACATATATACAGAGTAGATTGTCAAAATATCATTTTTACATCAGTACGAATCTGATAACTAAACCCTGACACTACATGTTCACAAAATGACAGACTCCCCTTAAAGCAAAAGACTTCATGCCACAAGTAAACGTTGAATTATATTACCACGTTACCCACTGATCTGCATGCATTAAATTTGTGTTCTCAGCTCCGTACTTAGCTCACTGACTAACATACAACCCAGACAGCCTGTCAGAGATGTATTCTAGTATCACAATGGCACAGATGAACATTGGTTCACCTTACAAATAACATGAACCATCTGTTTGCTGCTATCAACAAACTGAGGGAATGTTTGACAATCTCTTTTCCCAAAATTGATTTGTTTCACACATATACACAATCAATTCTCAATACATCATGGTGAGTGTTACCATAAAAACATTATATATTTCAACGTTCCAGTATTCATATAATGGTATATCTTCACATACATTTAATATACAGAATCTCACAATGACGCAATCTCAAAAATAACAATTGCAAACTGAGACAGAACAATATTTAACTATGAATGAAAATATTCAGACTGTTAAGTTAATAGTATTGATATGTTCTCAGCAGGACAGTGCTAATAACAGTGAGTGAGTGAGTTTAGTTTAGTTTTACGCCGCTTTTCAGCAATATTCCAGCAATATCACGGCAGGGGACACCAGAAAATGGGCTTCACACATTGTATCCATGTGGGGAATTGAACCCCTACATAGGGGTCAGAGGACACAGACGAGCAAACGCTTTAACCATTAGGCTACCCCACTGCTCCGTGCTAATAACAGGCAGCGTATGAAAAAAATCTCTGCACGTCAGAATTAGAGACCACCCATGAATTCAGACAGATGACCTGAGTCTATAATAGCTTGTATCATTGCTCTCACCTGTGTATAAAGCCATGGAGGCACACAGAGAGATGTTTAAATGAAAAATGTTCTACAAGAAAACTGACAGATTTGATTACATTGTCTTGTACTGTTTTTGACTTATTTTCAGCGCCTGTAAGTTCTATTCATGAAAAAACACTCATGAATAATGAACATAACCGATTAGGATACTTGAACCTGACTTTTTCAGTTATTCATACTGCAAATGAACACTCAACTTGAGAAGACAAGAATGTGATTCTCCCTGGCAAGATATGAAGCTTGTCTTTAATATTCAAAATCAACAGGGCCATTACAATTATACATGAGATTCTTGGTCATTTAGAACACAAATGTACTGCTTATCAAGTCAAAACAAATCACACCAAATAGTGTGGAGAGTCAATGTGGACTGGAGCCAATGCTGGATCTGAAGATAGAAACATATAATTGTTGTGGTCTCCCTCTCCCTCTAAACCTAGATTGACACAGTTGGCAGTCTAAAACATTCTGGGATTGTGTTTTGAGGAAGAGCTTAATCATATTGAAGGAATACCTACCACTGACCAGCAGTGGGTTGGATGTACAATGTACTACAGCTGATCCCATGATTATGTCCAACTGTATAGAACAGTAACAAAGAGTCAGCCTGTCAAAAGCGTGTATTCCATTCAAGTCAGGTTTGCATCTGACTCTCTGTTCTGAATCACATTAGATTGGTTTTGAAATCAAACATACATACAACATTCATGACAGACAGTTTACCAGTGTTCATGAACCCTCGGACAAATCTGGCAGATTTCCCAACAGTCTGATGGAAGTAAGCAACCTGCTGCCTGAATTTTCAGTGGTTCTGACAGACATCTGAAACTTACTGGACCAAATGTCCTGTTATTTTGAAATACCATTTGTGAACACCAGCATACACGAGCAACTTTATAAATAAACAAAGGATTAATAATGTGGTTTTTGTCATCTCACTGCATCTCACTTAGACCTGAAAATTCTATCAATTAGTCTACAAAATATTTGCCTACAATTTATGTAGGTAGTTTGAAAAGAGTGGTACAATATTTGGTGTTCACTGTCAATGGCTGACCCTAATTTCACTTGATTTTTTCATCTTTCATAACCTCTAACAAACATTCACAGCGAAGTCAACATCAACCACACTGTTAATCATTTGTTTTGCACTGACCCTAAAGAGGTTTAAAGAACATCAATTTCATCGTGGTAGTGTTTTTGTTCTTACAGATTCCTCATTGTCAAAAGTCATCACTTTTTTTCAATTGTAGTTTTATCATGTCAGTCGTATTTGTGACTCAGACAATATAATCCAACAAGACAAGGCCATAATACGACTTGATCCAGCACTGAGATGGTCTACTCATTGTGGGTTGCACTCCATGTTGCCTCCTTGGTCCTCTGCATACTTGTTACAGATGATGCTCCTCAGCTGGTCCACTTCACTTCGAAGCTCAGTCACTTTGCTCTGCCACTGCGCGATTGTCTCATCCTCTGAGTTTGTGGGACCATCATCAGAGTAATCAGCTGACATTCCTGAAACAAGGAACAGAGTGAGTGAGTGAGTGAGTGAGTGAGTGAGTGAGTGAGTGAGTGAGTGAGTGAGTGAGTGAGTGAGTGAGTGAGTGAGTGAGTGAGTGAGTGAGTGAGTGAGTGAGTGAGTGAGTGAGTGAGTGAGTGAGTGAGTGAGTGAGTGATGGTTGTTAGCAATATCCCATCAATATCACAGCATGGGACACCAGAAATGGGCTTCACACATTGTACCCATGTGGGGAATCGATCCCAGGTCTTGGCTGTGGAGATAGAACACTCGAACCACTAGGCTACCCCACTGCCCTTCTGATGTAATGATTGCCAATACTTGTTACAGAAAAGAGCTAAGTGATAGATGTTGCCACTGTGATGTTGTAACCCAGTCTGTGACCTGAGCATGGTGGATTGTGGACAATGACCTAAACTGTCAGAGGACACAGACGACTAATGAACACAAAGTCACATGAATGTCACTTGAACATTGGTCATGTCTGTTCATAAAAATACCCCTAATAGTCTGAAAATATGATGTACACGTTCTTATGGATGTTGTAATTTTGAATGAGTGTGATAACATAGAAACAACCTCTCCTTCAATCCACCTGTATATATGCATTTTGAACGGGACTTTGCGTTAAGTTGGACACAGCCTTCAAAGTCATGATTATGTTTTCATTTGAAGCTCAAGCACGACATAAAGACCAAGAAGTAAAGCCACTAGTAAAAACTCTCAAGACTTTATCCACCACAAAGAGATGAGTGTTGGCCATGCTGAAGTGTTCCATCAACTGACCATCCAAAATGTCTGAATACACTGTCACTGGCTTAACTGCACAGTCAGGTGTTGGTCATTGCATCAAGGTGGTGGTCAATCTTTTATACATAGCAACATTCTTAACATTACACTGTAATCCAGACATGTAGTTCTAATGTACTTCCTCAGTAACCTATCTGTCTCACCTTTAGTGCCCAGCAGCATGGAAATGTTGGGATCCTCTCCATGTGCTCTCTGCATACACACTTGTACAAGCGACTGCAGCTCGGAGAAGCAGAAGCCCAGCTCCCGCATCAAGCGGCGCTGACGTTTGAGTGTCTCGTCTGTACACCGCAGCTCGAGATGCTTCAGCTGTTCCTGCATGATGAGGTTGTGCTCCATCAGGTCCTGGTTGGTGGAGCCGAGCTGTGTGACAACGTTAGAGCATCATTAAATAAACATCAGGAATGGTGAGCAGCACTTACAGGAGATGGCGTATCCTTGTTTCGCTTACAATTCATTACCTACACCTCATTTTGTCTACAATATATATAATAGTATGATAATACTAAATAACATCACCCCTACTCTAGGAATGGAATTGCCCATATGTGTTCCAAAAGCCTGACACAGACACAGTAAATGACCTATTACTGCATAGAGTCCATTTTGATGACTACTGAATTTTCTTACTGGCTTACAAATGTGAAAAGGTGTCCTTGCATTTTGGTCAAGACTTTGTTAATATTGGACTGGGACAGAAACAACAAACATAGTGAAAAGGTTTTACTTCTTTTAACCTTCAGCACACTGGACTGACACTGGCCTGTAACAAATGAAGGTAAGGACCCATAAAGTTTTGGGCATGTAGGGAGCTATTTGTATCATATTTTTCGTGAGGGTCAGATCATTAAGTTTGTTAACCCTACCTCTTTCATAGCCTTCCTCAGGTCTTCAACTTGGGAATCTTTTGTGGCCACCTCTCCTCGAAGTGCAACCACCATCTCCTCCTCCTGGCTCACTCTCTCACTCATCTGGCGAGACTCACTCTGGTGCTTGGCCTCCAAGTGACGTAAACGTCGTACTGTCGTCTCAAGCAGCTGCAACAAGTCACAGATAACTTTATTCATCAAAAACTCAGCACTGACAGTATTTTTTGTGAACGAAATGACCTGGAGACAACCAGAAAATATTATGGATTTTCATTTGAATTTGACACAAAAAACATACCTTTTTCGCTTTTTCCAAGTCTATTGCCAATCTTTCTTTCTCTTCTCTCAACTCTTGTGCTTCCACTTCTGCCTTGTAGAGGGCAGCACCTGAACCCTCTGATCGCAGCTTCTCCACATCATCTGTGGCTGCATTCAAGCGCTCTAGCATTTGGCGCTCTCTCTCGCTCATTTCCCTCAGGTCCATTTCACGGGACGACAACGTCTGCTTGGTCAGGATCAGCTTCTTCTCCAGATCCTCTTGTGTGGCCTGGCTAATAGCTCGCTCCTCTCGCAGTGCAACTAGGTGACAAGTCAAGCAACATAACAGTGTGTCATGCACAAATGGGCTTATGGCTGCAGAAACTGTGTCTATCCCGTCACCTCGTACATTATTAGGCTATCAGATCTTTTCTTAATACCTGTGTCTCTAAACTTTTAGAATTCTTGTGCATGTGTTTGTTTAAACTAGAAACATGACAGTGGAACATAAACAATATAGTCATTGACAGATAACCAAACGACCCTGCAACTAAGTGATGCATTCTGTAATCTCTTACTACAATCATGGGTTGCTGATTGCAGCTTAACACAGAATTTAACATTTATATAAGTTACTACAGAAAGGCACAGAAAGGGAAATGTTTCTCTGATCACGAGTATGTTCATCTAGACTGTTGGTGAAGGACAGCTCGTCAATATTAGTCTTCAACAAATGGATATGTATACGGAGTGGATGGACGGATTGATTGACTTGGAGGCATTTTTCACTGCTTTTCAACATTATTTTAATTATGTAACAGGTCAACTGTCAACTTTATGTGATGCTAATGTCAAACGTGATCCTCGCCACCTTAAAAATACACACAGCGCCAGGTACCACAGGCTTTGTCCAGCCATGCCTGAATTCAGTGATTATAACTTCACTGGATCTAAACACTTAAGATACACACAAATTTTGTTTAAATCATTAAGAAAGGATATTTCTTTGGCCATTTGAGCTTTCTCCTCCACTGTTGGCAGGTCTGCCAGGTAGCGTTCTAGGCTGTCTAAGTTGGCCTTCATGCTTTGGTGGTTGGATTTCATATCCTGAAACTTGGACCTCCACTCTTCTACCTCACGTTCAGCATCAACCAGCTTAAAGGCAAAACATCACAACTATCAGTTGACCATAACCATGAAGACACAACATGGAAGCATCGTTTAACGTTACAGAATAAATCTTAACTAATACTGATGACAAGAGAAAACTTGTCATCAAATACGTAATTAATGTTGACAGCATCAAAATGTAAACAACAAAATGATTTTATAATTATATCAAATACAAGTTCTCATTTGATGAAGTTGAAGTTATTTAATTCTGTCTACCAGAACATTTTAAAAAAGAGAGAGAAGAAATCAAAACATGACCTTGACCTAAGCCAAAATAAAAGTGACCTTGGCCTGAGTCATAACTGACCTTGGTCTGAGCCTTACTTTCACTGGTCTTAGCATTGGTCAAATGGACTGAACATCAGCCAACCATGGTTTCAGCCTTAACTGTCATTGGTCTGGGGCATAACTGACTATGGTCCAAGCATCAACACATCTTGGCTTCAGCCTCAACTCACCTTAGTCTGAGCCTCCCTGATCTGAACCTCTTTGTTCCTCAGCACAGACTTAAGCTGCATCACCTCATGCTCTGCAGCCCTGGAAAGCCACACTCATATCAGTATTTACAATCTAGTTATTGTCAAAGTACTATTGCAAATTTATGTTGAGTTAGGGTGACATGGCAATCACAGTTCTAGAATCAGGCAGCAGTAAATAATATTGCTTGATCTTTTAAACTGAATCAGTGAGTTTAGTTTTAACCTGCTCATAGCAATATTCCAGCAATATCACTGGGGGGGACACCAGAAATGGGCTTTACACATAACAGCATGTGGGGAATTGAACGTAGGTCTTCAGAGTGACGAGCAGATGCTTTAACCACTAGGCTACCACACTGCCCCTTTGCTGAAAATGAACTTGAACAAAGCAGGATAGTACAGGTACAGGTTCATACAACCAAACTGATATGAATCAACGATACACATTCGATTTTAACTCATCGTACTGGGAATTGTCACACTGATGAAATAAATGAGTGATCCTTCACTGAAACATCTTGTAAATAATCAATCTCCGGCCAAGAAAACTTGCAAAAGATAGATTTGAACCAAGTCATAGTCTGTTATAATTGTAGCCTATGTAAATATGGAACAAGCAGCTGGAACAGAAAAGTCTTGTTCGTCATATCTGTCAGTTCAATGAAACCATGTTCGTTATTAATGTATACTGAACGTCCAAAGAAACACAAGATTTTTCAAAAAAATGAACTCTCATTAAAGTAAGCGTTCATCAGAGATTGGGAAAAGCAGGGGCTAAAGCGCCATTCTGCACATTAAATTTTAAAGTTTACTATTGATACAAGGGCAGTGGTCCATTCCAAATTCCGAAAATGGCTAATAATCCTGAAAATGGCCTTTGTCAGAGTTCTCTTTCCCAATCCCTGGTTCATGTTTATGTCTTCTAGTTCAAACCTTGACAAAAAAATCAGAATTGTGTTTCTTTCTCTGTTCAGTATTTCTTACTGTACCTAAAGGCATGGTTACTGCTCCATTGTATTTTTTACAGCCATAGTTGTAGTATGTCACATATCATTAACCTCATACAAACCTTTATTTTGTAGTCCATTAGTATCTACTGCAAAACAACTGACTGAAGATGTTTATATTTTTACTACATTAGGCTAGTTACACTGTCACTGAAGCATGTGACATGACCCCATCTGTCATTCTCAAGTTACATCATGTACAAGTCATCACCATAGGCCCTCGTGTCATTGCGAGGATTAAAGATGTTTTTTAAAAAATGTTCAGATAACCCCCGACTTGAAACGCTTCACAGTACAATATATCTAGACAAGGCTGGACACATTGGTGTACCCCACCGATCACATGCAATCGATTCAATTGTTATCTAAACATAATCATGGGTGACTTGCCAATCGATCAATCATAACACATACCAGTTCTTTATTGTTATCTGTACAAGTCAATTGAATTTGAAAGCCAATTATGACCCTCAACTAAACGATCTTGTCACAAATAGCCAACGATAGCAAGGACGATAAGGCCACATAAAAGGGGCATAGGTCGACACTTGCTATTGTCCACTATTTGGGTGAAGATCATTTAGTTGAGGGTCAAAATCGGCACCTGTAGGTGAGGTGGAATGGTGAATACTAGGTTCAAGATAATTGTACAAACCAGCAGAAGGCAGTCTTGCATATAGAGGATATAATATGATTGCCCATGTCATACTGTGCCTATGAGCACGAATATAATATTCTGTTTATTACCAAAGTCATTAAATTGAGGAAATAAACCCCAAACCCTCTACTTTCATAAATGGACTGGCTACCTGTCATCACAGCATGTAGGATGCAATGACACAGAAGAACTGTGATGTCATGGCATTGTTTATGACGTCACGGTACCATGACAAAGCAATATTTTTGCACTTGGGCATTGTATGAAAAATATGAACAAAGATATGTTTGTCCTTGTAGGTAATAAATGTGCAGATGGTTTGCATGAGTATGTGTATGCATGGAAGTGTGTGATCTGACATGAAACTATCAACATTTTGCTTTCTAAACAAAACAATTGCAGAGATTGCCTTACTGCCAACCCTGGTTGTTTTAGGTCATGTATAAGTTGTTAAATTCACCAGCGCCTACTTGGCAAATATTCCAAATCAAAACAAAATGCACAGAACATCCACAAATCTGAAAACTCAGTGTTATCTCCTGAGCAACCTACCCTAACTTGATCTCCATCTCATCAAGCTCAGCATTCTTCTTGGATTTGCTGTCGATGATATCTGTCCTCATGGCATTGTTCTTGTGTTGTAGTTCCTATGACCATCAAGGAATAGCATTTACATCACACAAACAATGGCACAATAACTCAGTGATACTAATCATTCTTACTGACTCTAAATGAACTGACTCTCATGTCCTGAATGTACAGATGCTTCAGTATCAGAGATGGCAACAGGAGAAAGTCATTTCAGCCGAAAATCAGCTGGGGATCTGGAGCCACAGGCCCCCAATTGAGTCCAGGATCAATTGATTTGCATTTAAGTCCGTGGATTTCTGCAGATTCGCTGAAAATTGCCATCCCTGCAGTAGGATCAGTATCGCTGGTTTCAAAATTGCTGTTTCACTATAATTAGGCACAGTGGCAACCTCTAAGCAAGTCTTTCCCCAGTAAACAGAATCAACATGAGATGGGTAATATCAATGCTGACTTGAATGAAAACTTCTAATTGTCTTAAATTTTAATGCACATTTGTTCCACATTCGTGTGTTTTGGCTACTGGATACATAAACCAAAAGCTGTTTTTTAGAGTTGAAAGACAACTCTTGCGATGGTTTAGTGCATCCTAGCTATCTCCAGGGTATACGTTCCGATGAGTCTCCACTCTAACCTTGGTGCATCTACAGCCTGGCCTGATAATTTTATTACCTCCCTTTGCTAGCTCCTCATTCTCACAGTAGCGCATCACATAAGCTGCCATTACGAACAAGCTTGCCAGTGTCAAGAAAGATAGCAGCCACAGCTGCGAAGGTTTGTTCGCCGTGTGACTCAGATTTAGGGGAAATCATACAAAATGGCAAGTCCGAAACTTAAAAAAAAATATATGTGCAAGAACTCTTTCTACCTCATTCAGAGAACCTGTGCATGGTTTGTGTTGCCAAGTTCAATTGGTCAAATTAATTTAAAATGTGAAAGTGAGTTGTGATTGGTACACCCAACTTCCAAGCGCAGACATCCTTCAAGACAGTCAACAGAGGTAATAAATTCATCAGGCTGAGTCGCAGAAGCATCCAGGGTGTAGTGGAGGCTTATCAGAATGTATACCCTGGCGATATTGAGCAGGGGTTTAATATGGAAACTTCTCTACCTGTATTTTGAGATGCAGAACGTCATCTCTATCTTCCTTGCTGATAATGGCGCTGCGGAGCTTGTTCTCACATACACTCAAGTCTTCCTCCATCATAGAGATCTTGCTCTTCAACCTGGAGAAAGAAAAAACAAACATCCCACACATCCAAATGGAGATAGCAATGTCTCCTCCATATGGACCTTTCCTTACAGAGGTGGTGGGGTGTGTGTGCGCACCATTCCTCTGGATCCGCCTGTGGTGAATATGGTTCTACATTACTTCTAGCAATATTCCAGATATAATATATAACGTAAGTGATAGGTACATATTCAACAGGAGAGATAGTGCTCATTTCTTTGTTTCTGGGCTGAGGACCAAATACAAGCTACCCACTTGTGTATAATCATATTCTTCTCCTTGATGATGCTGTCTGCTGCTCTCCTGACTGGGTCCCACTGGGTCTCATCATCTTCATCCTTCACTGACAGCTGCTGGAACACTCCTTCAATCCCTGTCTGCCGAACACCCTTGTACCCACTCTGAAACATGCAGTACAAACATTATCCTCATCCTTCACTGACATCTGCTGGAACACTCCCTCAATCCCTGTCTGCCGAACACCCTTGTACCCACTCTGAAACATGCAGTACAAACATTATCCTCATCCTTCACTGACATCTGCTGGAACACTCCCTCAATCCCTGTCTGCCGAACACCCTTGTACCCACTCTGAAACATGCAGTACAAACATTATCCTCATCCTTCACTGACATCTGCTGGAACACTCCCTCAATCCCTGTCTGCCGAACACCCATGTACCAACTCTGAAACATGCAGTACAAACATTATCCTCATCCTTCATTGACATCTGCTGGAACACTCCTTCAATCCCTGTCTGCCGAACACCCTTGTACCCACTCTGAAACATGCAGTACAAACATTATCCTCATCCTTCACTGACATCTGCTGGAACACTCCCTCAATCCCTGTCTGCCGAACACCCTTGTACCCACTCTGAAACATGCAGTACAAACATTATCCTCATCCTTCACTGACATCTGCTGGAACACTCCCTCAATCCCTGTCTGCCGAACACCCTTGTACCCACTCTGAAACATGCAGTACAAACATTATCCTCATCCTTCACTGACATCTGCTGGAACACTCCCTCAATCCCTGTCTGCCGAACACCCTTGTACCCACTCTGAAACATGCAGTACAAACATTATCCTCGTCCTTCACTGACAGCTGCTGGAACACTCCCTCAATCCCTGTCTGCCGAACACCCTTGTACCCACTCTGAAACATGCAGCACAAACCTCATCTTCATCCTTCACAGACATCCCTTCTGTTGAACACCAACACTATTTTCCTACCTGCTGATCAAAATACTTCTCTTGAACCCAAACACTACTTTCTGACACAATCACAATACTCTATTGAACCCAACACTGTTTCCCTATCTGCTTATCAAAATACTGCATCAGAGTGCAAAATATATGTCTAACCTACTGATAATTATAGTGTTGTTGAACCCCCACTATTTTCCTCCCAACTGATCATTATACTCCTGCTGAAACTTTATACTGTACATCCCTGCATGTTGACCATAATACTGCAGTTCATCCCATATACTGTTTCCCTACCTGCTGATTACATTGCACTTTCTGATTTAAACACCATTTCCTGCCTGCAGATCATAACTCTATCATTGACGCTGTTTACCTGGCTGCTCACCCCAACATTTCTCTGGATGATGATCAAAATACTATTTCCCTACCTGCTGATCATAAAACTGCTGTTGCTGAGTCTGCCACTGCCTCATATCTCCTTTGCTGCTGAATCCACTTTTAGGCAGTTGATGGAACTCTGACAGTGTTGACGTCTTGCTGGGTGGAGTCTTATAGCCACTCTGTAGATCATGTCCACTTCGACTTGGCGGGGTCTTCATTTCCATGTAGTCCTCATCATACTGCAGTTTGTCTTCTACAGGGTGCTGGTCTGGCATGTAGGCCTCCTGGATTCTGTATGAACACATACCACATTCACCATATCACAGTGTTCACTCTTTACATGTTCAGGACCTGTGAAGGTTTGGGGTAGAATAGGCTTTCAGCAACCCATGCTTGCCACAAAAGGCGACTATGCTTGTCATAAGAGGTGACTAGCAGGATCGGGTGGACATGCTTGCTGACTTGGTTCACACGTCATCGGTTCCCAATAGTGCAGATCGATGTTCATGCTGTTGATCACTGGATTGTCTGGTCCAGACTAGATTATTTACAGACTGCCACCACATAGCTGGAATACTGCTGAGTGCGGTGTATAACTAAACTCACTCACTTTACATGTACAGCCAACATCAAGTAGAACAGTTCTTCAGGCATTAGGTGAATACTGTACTTTCTTCAAAAACGTCCAAAAAGCTATTTCAGTAAGTTCAGTAACATTATTATACTTAAAAGATATAACACTTCAAGACTGATCTGCTTTCAGCTGACCCATGGTGGTCTGTGTAAGAATTAGTCTTCACCAAACCATGTTTGTTGTTTACAAGAGGTGACAAACAGGATTGGACGGTCAGACTCAGTGACCTGGTTAATGCATGTCATATTCTAAATGCATTGATGATGGCCATGTCAGTCACTGAACTGTCTGGTCCACGTTCAATTATTTACAGACAGTTAGCATTATATGCTGGACAAAAACAGTCAGGGATATACGTAAATTTTGAGCTTACAAATAATGATCTATTTATTCATTGACACACTGATGAAATATCAATCATAAAAATACCTAAATATCCCCTATTTATTTTGCCCAGTATAGCTGTCAAATTGGTGAGAGTCGCATTAAACAACAAATATTAAACAAACACTTCAGTTGGCTTCAATGATCAGAAAGACATGAAATTACACAAGAGTAGTGAATATTTTCTTGTTGAAGAATATCTCACAACATAGTGACCTTAAACAACCAGTTTTTCCTGGTCAGTCAATGAAGATAGATACGTTACTTGGCAACTAACATCTTTTGTTTAAACATAACTGGTATGGATCCATCAGTGACAAATATCTCCATCTTTGTCGTGCACAACTAAACTGACATCATCACATGAACAAGCAGACATACAAAGATACCACCCTAATACCAGTCAAAGTGTGATAAGCACAACTCTCTCATGAACACAACAATAACTCAAAGATTTTTCACAAGTAAGGAACACAACAAATGTCAACCAAAAATAAAAAAAACAGAAATATTTCATCTGGACTGACCTGTATATGGTCTCTCCCTCCCTGTTGGAGTACTGCACAGCACGTTCACTGGGACGGATGTCATCATTAAACTGGGACTCTGGGTAGTGAGTTGACCCTGCAACCAGTCCGTACTTGGATGGGTGGTACCCCAGAGGCTGTCCCCCTAGCTTCTGTGGCGAGCCGACTTGGTGCCGCACTACAGGGGACGGCACTAATGTCCGTGCATCTCCCAAATGAGGTGCTTCCCTCCATCCTTCATGCAGATAACAGACATAATGTTACCAATTTTCCATCATCATGTCTAATTTGTTAAAACAGCACAGCACAGTATGTATATGCCCACCACAGTTTAACAAAAGGTGATCACATACCTGTAGTCAGGTGAAAAGGGGTTCAATATCATGGTCAAGATTATTGCATTTATACAATAATGTGTGTCAGGCTTCCTGTACCAGCTCGAGCAAATGGAAGTTTTAGAGGGCTTGTCAGCTGAGAAACCAAGATTAACAAGACATAGAAACTGACAGGCACAAGGTACGATGTACATCGACCAGCCCCTCTTTCCTTCCCTCAATGCTGATCGCCAGATAAAGAGTGAGTTTAGTTTTACGCCACATTCAGCAATGTCTCAGCCATATGATGGCAGTTTGTAAATGAGTCTGGACCAGGCATGAGCATCGATCTGCGCAGCTGGGAACCAAGTCTATGAGTCTGACCACCAGATCCTGTTAGTTGCCTCTTATGACAAGTATAGTCACCTTTTATGGCAAGGATGGGTAGATGAAGACCTGTTCTTCATCAGATCCTGTTAGTCGCCTCTTATGACAAGCATAGTCACCTTTTATGGCAAGGATGGGTAGATGAAGACCTGTTCTTCATCAGATCCTGTTAGTCGCCTCTTATGACAAGCATAGTCACCTTTTATGGCAAGGATGGGTAGATGAAGACCTATTCTACCCTGCAACATCACAGGTCTGCCAGACAAGGGAGTAACAAGTACCTTGTTTTAATGTCTTCAGAAAATCAGAATCAGTCCAAGATTCGCTCTTGTATTGTGTATGCATAAGATTCTTGTAGAATCTGGACCAATGTCAGTTTTACAGCTCACATCCATGAATATTTCACATCACAGTTTAATATTCATGCCTCAGCAACTGACACAGAGCCAACTAAACGTCTGTATTATCCCCTTAAGGGATAGCGTCAGGAAGGGTTAACAAGCAACTGCTTTAATGTAATTTGATAAGATGCTTCTGAGAAAATAAAATCATCCATCTGCCCCATTGGCAGATACACTGTCCACTTCAACACTGAGGGTGTAGGTTTTCAACATGAACAGACTACGTCCATCACCTGATATAAACATTCTACACCAATCTGAGACAATCATTTACCTGCATTAGAATACTGAGGAACCTGCAACATCTTCTGATAATCTGGAACACATAAATAACAGGGATAGCAGTTATATTTCAAGGGTCACACTAGGTGCTCACAAAGATTCCATCATTCCATCATAAAACATCAACAAAACTCAAAACACATATCTAAAAAGACTGACCTAAAGTGAAAAGCACTACAAATGTAAAGTCGTTAATAGGCATTTAAGGTCTAGAATTTCAAACATCATATTAACACATTCAAATGTTTGCTAAATTTGGAAACATGGCTGCAAAAATCAGATTCAGTTATTCTGGGCATGTGATAATCAAACACAACAATGTCGGTAAATCTTACATATTTTGAGACATACTGCCAAAATCTTTTTCTGGGGTAACAACCCATTCAGAATGTTTCAATGAACTTTACTTCCACACATGTAAACATATTATATGTACATGTAAATAACGCACTACTGTTTCTTGGTAACAATGTGATGAAAAGCAAAGGGTAAATCTGAATTTTTTTTGCAAAAAGTAAAGAAGTTGTTATGAAGAAGCAAGGGCCATGAATACATAGAACTGTATGTCTGTATCAAACGTTAAAGTTTGAGAGTTGTAACCATCATTAACCCTTAGAGATTTGTGAGCAGTACCAAGACAATGAATGGTCTTGACTTCAACCAGTGATTTGGCTACACAACACACAACTTAACATTTTTCAAAACAATTTTCCAAACAAATGAAAGCAGACAAACCTGGCACATTTGTTGAGTGAGAAGGGGGGAGACCCATGTCCCCCTGCCATGACATGGCTTGTAGACACCTGCCTGGGTAGCGCCTGTCCCACAATCACCACGCCTCATTGAGTTTCACCCCCATGGTCTGCAACAAGCATGTCCGGCTGATAGTTGTTACAGCAAATAGGATCAAGTGCTGATCACCATGTTAATTACAAGGTTCACACTCCACTGCACACAGCTGTGACTCCCTAATCCAGATTTGTGTTGATTTAATCTAGGGTAACAGGTTTCATCAGGGCCCTCATCAGATTTCAACACAATACATTGTATAAGAACACATGGGTAGGATCTCACAGTTCGAAGTGCTGCTAAGCTCCTGAAGTTATAAAGGCTGTGATTGCAAATTTGTACCTCAGTCTGATCACTATCAAAGAAAATTAGTTTGAGTCATCCACCATTCCTGTTTTTTTCAAGGGTAGGTGAAATGGGGTTTATCAATATTGTATTTGGAACATTTCACTCATATGAAAACGTCCATGTGTGCGTATGTGTGGTTGCTTGTACTTGCCCATATTAAGCTGGTTTTATAGTACCAGCTCTCTTAGATAATATGTCACAGTTTAGCATGAATACCCTATTTACACACATTATACCGACTCCGAGCCAACCAATCCTTGTACAAATTAATGCCAAGCACCAGGCAGGGACCAACAAGTACCGCATGTTAACATACTTTGGTATGACATGGCCAAGGATCAAAAAAGCAACCTTCTTTTCTCCAAGTATATCAAACCACTATGGATCTATTTATAACTTTTCATCACAGACTGAAGTTGCAATTATGTTGTCCATGCTCATCAATTTCTATGAAAACTATCCTGCATGTAAAACATCACAACAGTAGCTTTTTGGGGTGTAGTTGTAATCTTCAACATACAAAGGTAAATTCTCTGTATATAAATAGTTTGGATTACTATGTACTGCTACTGTAGTTGTAGATCATCATTCATCATCTTTCACAAATATGTGATAATATCCAGTGGGAAAACTTGTGTTCAGGTGGTAAAGAAGTTTTACCACCCAAACTTTTAAACAGTATAATCCTGCCTACACCACAGTCCCACTTCAGCATTTTTAGTGAAATTCTGGGTTATTGTGTAGTCTCTTATTAGTCAAGATTCATGGTATGAACATGTTACTGAACTTGGGATTTGGAACAGGGTTTAAGTCGCAGAATGACAACATCAACCAATAAAGCCACCAACCCAAACAACATAATATAAATATCAGTGGCCTAAAAAATTTAGTTTTAAGTAATATGCATTTATATTTTGCTCAGCCAAAGCTAACTGATTAGCATTTACAGCAAACACTTTGCAACTTTTGAAGTTGAAAGTGTCCACAATAACCACCCAGGGATTGGAAAAGGCAGGAGCCATGGGCCATTTGGCACCTTAGAATACAAAAATGCACCATTAAAATTTTGAAGTTTACCATTAATACAATGGCAGTGGCCCATTTCAAATTCTGAAAATGGTTAACAATCCTGAAAATGGCTGACTGTCAAAGTTCTCTATCCCAATACCTGACCACCTGATGGAGAAGTGGTAAGAAGTAAGGGCAAAACAGCAATCCCCAGCTCAACCCTGCCATAGTTAGATACTATTACAACTCTGTAATTAACACCAGCTCAGCAATCACAAGCCTTGCTTTGTTGCGCTGACACAAGTAATTAATGTCAGACGTCAACATGGAACTATAGCTGCAAGCAAGCTGAAGCCAATTCGATATGGGTCTTGTGATAAACAGTTCATCCTGAAGTATACTGTTACAGCTGATTAGTGTTTAAGAGTTTATAAAAGAATTAGCTATATGATTAATGAAGTATTTCATAAAGGTTTAACACTCACAATAACATTTTTCAGAAACAGTTCCTAGTTTCTGGTATATCGAGCATACATGTGTAAACATCAGTGTCTCCATGTGGGTGTTTCATACAGGTCTTTTTTATGCACAATGTAAACAAATGGGTCACGTTGCCAACAATGAACATTATCTCGAGGTATCATGTCAAGAAAACAGTTTTGTGAAAGAGGCTGATTAAAACTGATGCACAAAGTATAATAAATTTGAATTATTGGTATTGAACAATTTATGTGCTCCTAGTCCTACATACAATAATATATGAACTACAGCTGTGATGATACACGTAGTATCAATAATCAAGATACAATAAATACATCAATACATTGTTTCGTATCGTGGGATGCATTGCTGACCTTAAAATTGTTAATTTTCACTTGAAATTGACAGTTATGTCAAAATTTACTCTGGTGACTGATATCAAAATAAAGGTTTTTAAAGAAAATAACTAAAGATAGCATGTTGTGATATGTATTGAATCGACTTGTATCGTTCCAAGATATCATGATAGGTATATCATGAATTTTCTGTATCGTCATAACCTTCTGAATAATAACAAGGTTGTGATTGTAGTCTGTTGAAAAAAATGACAAACACTGTATGAACATAATTTTTAGGAATTTAACCAAAGCAAATTATCCTCCACAGTTTCGTGACAGAGATTGCATTTCTTATTGATGAAGTGCTAAACTTGATTTTATAAACTTATATTTTTATTTCAAAGTGTGAAATTGAATACATGGTAGCGGATAAAAGATAATGAATTTTCATCATGTTTATGGATAGTGTCTACCAGCACTTTTGTGAAAGGATTTGTTTGCCATAAACTCATCTATAGCATATTAAACTATGGTCGTTATATAAAGTAAAACATAAAATCTGTAGTCAAATTTTGGCTTCAAACCATGCAGAGAAGCCTTGTCTACCAAATCACTACCAACCACACTAAAAAACTTTGATGAACAAAACCTTGAATACCACTCATTACAAAACCACCCAAACAGTCACTTGGTGTTGATATAAATACCTAAATAATACCTTTTTTCAAACATATGCTGATAAAACACTCTTCCATCCCCACTACAACTCCTTCAGGGAGTTCTTGTGGGATACAAAAACAATGTCCATTTAAAACATCTATTATTTTCTATATATCTCTCATAAAGTTATATCCTCACGTATTTGTTATCCTAAAAATGACATTTGTCTCCCGATAATAAATAGAATTTATATGAGGAAGGCATCAGCAAAGAATAATTTAATATCTACATTACACCACATTCAGGTATAAGGAGGTTCATCAATACAATAACACATTCATCACAAAACATTCAATTTCAAATGCACTATAGATTATTTGGAATGAAAGGAAATTCGGCCTTAATGTCTAGTTCCAAAGGAAAACGCGCCATTTGTTAATAAAATACATTATTTCCCAAGATAGACTCTAAATATCATTGGCGTATATCTTGCTGTATGTTACTGTGGCTTTGTGAACCGTCGAAGCCCTACCCTGCAACCGCAACGTCAATGAAAATCTGTTTGCAGTTTACTCATCTTCTGAAACAGTGAAACGGTCACAAGCCAAAGACGTACTGACTGAAGATAGTTTCAAATACGTACAATTGTAGAGAAAAACTAGGCCGTCGGTTTGTCTCCGATGAAAATCGATACCAGATTCATAGAATTCCGTCTTTTTCGACTTGGAGATCACACGCGAAGGTTTTCGCTTATCAACCGGTGTCAATGTCAACAACTTGAAAAATGGCGTCGATAAGTGCTGACACCTAACGGCGGGCACAATTATGCAGACCGCTAAAGAAAATTGCGTTCGCTCTAACACTGATATAGTGATATTCACGGATTGTAACTGAAAATATATAAAAGTTAACTTGAAAATATTTTACTTTTGTAATCCAAGTATAAAGTATTACAAAATGAATAGATAATCTTTGAATCTGAACTTCAGGGGATTGTTTTTTTTTCAAGTTTCCTCACGTGCAAATGGACCTGCTTGCAGGGTTTCAATCTATACATTTTTAAGTAATATTATACATACCCAAATTTAAATAAATTCTACTCACTGCTCTCGAGTGAGTGAGGTTAGTTTTACGCCGCACTCGGCAATATTCCACCTATATGACGGCGGTCTGTAAATAATCGAATCTGGACGAGACAATCCAGTGACCAACTACATGAGCATCGATCTGCGCAATTGGGAACCGATGACACGTGTCAACCAAATCAGCGAGCCTGACCACTGGATCCCGTTAGTCGCCTCTTACGACAATCTGAGTCGCCTTTTATGGCAAGCATGGGTTGCTGAAGGCCTATTCTACCCCGGGACCTTCACGGGTCACTGCTCTCGAAAGCTAAATGTAAAATTTTACAAGATTTAGCGATGTATATTTATCATGCCTTCATCTATAGAAACAAAATAAATGCATGAGATAATCTGTAATTTCACTGTGTATCCTTTAACTGTTTCACTTATATTTTTTATTATACATGTTTGTGTAAATGTCTGTTTACAGATATAGTTATATAGCGATATAATGTACGTATATGTATCTATACACAACCCCAACCGATTTCGCTGGCATGTTATTATATTTATATGTTGAAAAGATGTGTGCGTGTGTCGTCGGTCGTCCAAATCGCTTGCCTGTGTATTTGCTGTGAGTGACTGTGTATTTTTACGCCGCTTTTAGTAATATTCCAGCAATATCACGAGTCTTCGGCGCGACGAGCGAACGCTTTAACCACTGGCCTACTCCACCACCCGTCCTTGCTGTGATTTCTTACTCATTGATTTGACACCGAAATAGATACTCCTAGTTTGTGTACCTACATTCCTGTGTGACAGGATTATCTGTGTCGGGTCAGAGATATCCGATTTGTATTTTGTGACCCAGCAGTCTTGGGCGCAACAGTCTTTTACGTAGAGTTGCGTCCCTTACACAGGCCGGAAAGATGGTCGTAGGGTCGGATCCCGGTTTTAGAAAAGTAAAATATAATTTACTGGATAACTTTTTAATATCATATATGATGCGACGTTTCGATATAGTTTCTATCAGGATCGGAGTACTATATGTCGCATCATATGTAATAAAGTAATTGTTATCCACAGAGTGTCCTATATATACATGTATACTAAAGATATTACTCACCACTAGTAAAAATGCCCCCCAAAACCAGAATCCCAGTTCGCACCGAATATGTCTCACATTTCAGTGGTCAAAGTAGGAGACAAACATACTGTGTTGGGAAATATATATAAGGAAATTATAATAACTCAGAATTTGATTTAAAAACCAAAAGCGTAGTGCGAGGTTTTAAATACAAAATTTATACCTATTATAATTTCGTTCTATACTTTTGATTTTCCAACACAGTATGTTTATCTCCTTTCTGCCACAACCGCATTATTCATATTTTAAAGAAATACATAATGTGTTGGAAAATATGAGGTTTATTACGTGATTACATAACTTATAGAATGTTTTTTGTTTGTTGCCGTTTGACGTCTCACTCAGCTATTCGTTCGTTCGTTGGGTTAGTTGCTTTTAAGGTCGCCTTTGCCGGTTGGCATGTCGGCAGACATATCCCTCTTTGGGATGCATGAGGTGTCCCAGCTATGTGTCACCGGTCAGGGAATAGTCGAGCCAGGACCAGACAATGCAGTGATCAAGATCGATTTGCGCAATCTGAGAAATCTGCACATTAACGTCCCATGTAATATCCGGAAGTCAGTTAATGAGCTTCCGCTGCCCAGTAAACTGGGTTTGAGCCTATCAGCGAGGGGCGACGCGTTGAAAACAAGCGGATAACCGGATTCTCACACTGAATCGGAGTATGGTTACTGAAACATTTCATCTTGTAAATTCGAATATGTGTGCAAACTATGTGTATGTATAGCAACTGCGTGTACAAATTAAATTTTCAACAATGCAGTTCAGTAAATATTCTTAAAACAGCAACGATCCTCACTTTTCAATGTAAATTGTTTATAATGCAACAATTGCTGCTCAGTTCTAGTCATCCATGATGCCAGTCTTTTCTTATATTGGGTTTATTCTTGATTGTTGCTAAAGGTTTGGCAAACCCTAAATACTATCTAACTCTGAAACTTTGCCACCTATTGAGCTTACACGGCAAAGACTGACCAGCTACGCACTTGTATTCTATCCTCGATATCTCCAGGGTATACGTTCCGATAAATCTTCTCTACACCCTGGATGCATCCACGGCCCCGTAATTTCATGACCTACCTTTGCTTTGTAAGAACTCCTATCTTTTTCAGAGTATCTCTGCATGATTTGTGTTCCCAAGTTTAATCGTTTAGATAGTTCAAGAAGCGAAAGTGAGTTGTGATGTGTACGCTGAACTTCCCAGCGTAGACACCTGATTGGATAAAAAGTCAGACAAGGGAGGTAATCAATTCAACTGAACATTGTTGGAGGTGTAATTGAACATATACATGGAGATATCGAGGATGCCTGTATACCTACAAAATGCCATAAAATGTGACTCAGCTTGTCGTAAGAGGCCACTAATGGAATCGGGTGGTCAGCCTCCCTGACTTGGTTGACACATGTCATCGGTTCCCAGTTGCGCTGATCGATGCCCATGTTATTGATCACTGGATTATCGGATCCAGACTGGAGTATTTACAGACCGCTGGAATATTGCAGAGCACGGCGTAAAACTAAACACACTCACATAGGCTCCACTTTCACTGTAACCAAGATCGACACCAGTGATGATCAGCAGTGCAAAATGTCTTCAAAAGTGGCAGTTAGAAGCCGGTACCATGAAGAGAAATGTTTTTTTTATGAACAGACAGTTTCTTTATTTCTGTATCTTTATTTGGTGTACATCCTCAAAGGGTTACAAAGTTTTCGAAACAACCAATTTGACCACGTACAAGATTGTGTGACCTAAGAACGCCCTATGAACACTTTACACCAATCTGCAAACGATGACTGCAGGTACAAAATTACAACAACAAAAAAAACCCCAAAACAAATTAAAAACCAAAACAAAAATCTTTGCACATGTTACATATCATTATGTAGAGAGTGTACAGAGTCAACCCTGCGTCATCAAGGACAATGTATGTAAAAAGACGTTTTCCCCACGTGGCGTGTATAACGTGAACAATTTAGGAAAATAATAAACATTGACACTGTTAATTTTCAAAAGCTGTAGAGGCTTTAGGGTAGCCCAGTGGTTGAAGCGTTAGGTTGTCACACCGACGACCCAGGTTCGATTCCATTCATGGGGGTAATGTGTGCAGCGTTTTGCTGTGTTCCCCACAGTGATATTGCTGGGATATTTCTAAAAGCGGCTTAAAACAAAACTAACTCACCCAGTAGCTGTATATTTAGCTCTTGCAACAAGAAAATGCCAGACTGTGTTCAAATCCTCTCAAGAGTTATTGGTAAACACCGAGCAACCTCTTCCTGTATCACGGATGCTCCAGTTCCCTATCCTGTCAACCATGCAGCTTGCGTCATCCGACATGTCTGCAGTACAGATACTTGACACTGTGAAAGTGTCAAAGTCAGCCGGATATGGCGCTGAGTTAATTACCAATTTGAACTGAATTTCAGTTATATTATGAGGTGTCTAAGTATAATATTCAGTATCGAGTGAGTTAGCTTGGTTCAACGCAGCTTAGAAGAATGTTCCAGATGTTTCACGACGTGTCAGCTTAATGTGGCAGGAACGCAAGCAACCAAGGGACCCGTTTCAAAAAGTTCTTGTAAGCCTATGATCGCATAACTTTTCTCGTAGGATTCGTACTTCCTATTCTGTAACAGTGACTAACGCTAGTCGCAGGGCTACGAGAGTTTTGTGAAACGGTCCTTGGGGCCCAGAAGTCCACCTCATTGGTGAAAACCGCAAGCGCGAGTATGGCACTGAAGGTAATACAAACGCAATCAAGGTGAACCCATATCATAGCATGCCTTGGGGCCCCAACAAACTCATCGACTTGAGATTCAAGTGGACTCTTATCATGCCTCATGTCCAAGATACGTTCTGTCAGAAGAGACATTTGAAAGGCTTGCCACTGTGTCCGTCTGTACACGTGCAGTGGTGAATATATTTAAATCAAGCTAAGTTTTAGGCAAAATGTCTAACTGTAACCAAATTTGGGATTACGAGATGCACAGGTCAATGTTTTGTGCGTCACCAATTGATCAGTATAACATCTTAACGGCCATTAGACACGAGTGAGTCCTGCAGAGATGTGGCTCAGCGACCCATATCAAGTGCATGGCGACACACACTTTATCCTGTCACACATACTGCGGGGCTGTTCATCTTCTAGCTGCGCACCAGTGTATAAAATCCAATGTTTGCTTATCATTTTGTTAATCCTGCAGTTTTGGCCATGTTGTAAAAGATGCTGTTGGGTTGTCGCAACATCATGGAGGGCGTGTCAAACTCACACACACGGCCGTTGTCCAAGACCAGGATTCTAAAATATACATGTTACGTCTCATCATTGATCACAGTTCATTTGACAGTATTTTCGTGTATATGCTAAGTTGTGGTCTGTAATACTGAGGAATATTCCAGTTCTATGAAGGTGATCAATAAATAGTCAATCTAGTGATTGGTATTTAGAGAATGGATCGGCTATTACGTATTACTTACCGGAATATGACATTCTGACACTGGAGTGCAAAAGATCACAGGTGCATACTTATAATTTGAAATACTTCCATGATGTGTAAGAAGAACACCAAAAGAAACCTGTCGTAATCCATGACAGTGTTCAGTCTGTGGGCGATGGTCAGCACCGTGCAGTCCTTGAATTCTGATCTGATGGTCTGTTGAATCAGGTCATCTGTTTCCACGTCAACGGCTGCAGTCGCCTCGTCTAGTATTAGGATCCTGGTCTTGTTCAGGAGAGCTCTGGCCAGACACAATAGCTGCCTCTGACCCACACTGAAATATGTCAGAACGCTAACCGACGCTGGCAATAACAGTGTCATTGATTGCGCAGAGATAAATATGTATATTTAGCAAAGAAACACATAAATGATATAGAGAATTGATACTTGCGGAGACAAGGTAAATTACAACAAATGATGTCATCAATTAGTACCTCATATTGTCCCCTCCTTCGCTGCAGTCATGCTCCAGTCCTTCAGGAAGCGTCTGGATGAACGTCTTCAGATGAGCCTGTTCCAGTGCCCGCCAGATCTCACTGTCTGAATACTGGTTGAATGGGTCAATGTTGTCTCGTAGACTTCCGGCAAACAATACAGGATCCTGCAAGTGAGTGAGTGAGTGAGTGAGTTTAGTTTTACGTCGCACTTAGCAATATTCCAGCTATATGGCGACGGTCTGTAAATAATCGAGTCTGGACCAGACAATCCAGTGATCAACAACATGAGCATCGATCTGCGCAATGGGGAACCGATGACATGTGTCAACCAAGTCAGCTAGTCTGACCACCCGATCCCGTTAGTCGCCTCTTACGACAAGCATAGTCACTCCTGCAAGTGAACTTCAGGTGTCCACAGTCGTTTGTCTACATTATTACAAACTATATATTTGACATAACACCCCCATGACGGACATGTCATTCAGACTTACCTGAGGTAGTATGGTGAGTTTGCTCCTAAGGTCATGCAGCCCAACTGTACTGACGTCAACGCCATCTATGTTGATCTCCCCCCCTGCAGCTTCTATCAATCGGAACAGCGACAGAGTCAGAGAGGACTTTCCAGCTCCCGTCCTGCCAACGATGCCCACCTGGTTGTAGAATACATGTATAAAACTTTGATGGTTCCAGTACAAGTAACGGTCAAATGGATTCAGTCCAATGTTTGGGAGACTTTACATGCATGTCATCCTATGAGCAAAGTCACTGCTGGAGGTATGATAAATATTATTGTGGAATTTAAAAAGTGCTTGTCAGAAATAGCTAATACAGACATCTTTACGGCAAACCATTTCTTTCTGGAATGTGATGCTTTCATTTAGTCATGTAAGTTTGATAGCCAAACATATTCCCTGTCGAAAAAAATATAGCATATGTCAGTACCTCCTTAATTTACCTTTTCTCCAGAATGCACTGTGCACGTTACTCCCTTGAGAACAAGGTCAAGGCCTTCTCTGTACCGCGTTGAGTAATCAAGGAACTTCAACACCCCCGCGTCTGGCCAGTCATGATTTGGACGTCTCTCCGGTATGTCCCATGCTGGCTGGCATTGTATAAACGTTTGTATCAAACACCGGCATCCATGGTACGGCATAAAGGCAAGCATATAGAGATCATAAAGTTTCAACAGGTATACTAGTAGTGAAACCTCCATTATTAAAGTCTAAATATCTTGCTTAGCTAATTACTAAACTATGTCTATCGGACAGTATGCCTGGCGAGTCAGGTTTGGCGATAACCCAACACACCAATAGAACAAAACCAAAAGAAAAAAAAACAAACAAACAAACAAAAAAAACCCAACCAAACAAACAAACAAAAACTAGCACAAACGGGTCGTGGATCTTTGCTGATGAAATCAGGGCCAATGTCTTCAGCAGCCAGATCCCTGAGGTAATGACTCGCAAAGATCGTGTTGGATTTCCAGAAGCAGTCCTCCATTATAAATGAACATAGAGGAGATCGAGCAGTTCCCATGTAGTGAGAGTGTAGATGCCAGGGCTCTGAATTTATGCTGGCTGGATGCTCGCAGAGGTGGTAGTCCTGTTGCCTTGTAGGCCCTCAGTATAACGGCTCTCATACATACTGATATTGTCGTTCTGGAGACTTGTGTCGATGTCTCTGTAGACAAAAGGATAAATAGACGTTTTTGTCTCTTTGTTTTCATCCGGTGCAGGTAGATCTTCAATGCTCTCACTGAACACAAGGATAAGTCATGCAAATCCTCTGGATTCATCATCGATAGCGCTGGAATGAGGAACTGTCTATCTGGTTGAGCAGGTAGTTAATTCTTCGCAACAACGTCCCATCTAAGTCCTAGATGTGCTGCTGCACAATGTTCTGTGTCGAACAGAGTTCATCCTAAGTGTAGCGCATTTATCTCTGACATCCAACCTGCTATGCCAAGTGCGAGAAGAAACAGTGTCATCTGTCTAAGTTGTTCGAAGTTTGCTTGATATCAGACTCGTAGGTATGTGAGATGTTGTAATGCTATGTTGAGAATGCCTTGAATTTCTTTGCTGATGTTCCAGTTTGTAGGAGCATAGTAGAACACGTATTTCTGGCACTTTCATCAGCTTGTCGCCTGTCTTCATAGTGACGACTGTGCTGGTAGCTGCCAGATAGGTAGAAATGTCAAACCTTCCATATGCTTTGTCTGCTGCAGTTGACATAAGTAGTCTGCTACTTGGGCATGTGTTGCTTTCCTTGCCGTGAAGCCTTTCCGCCAAGCATACAGTTAAGATCTCTGCCATTTTTCATCATTTGAGTTGTGAGTTGCTCTACATAGAGGTAGTCGCTGCCCAGTATCTGTTGCCCATACTTGCTGATCTGGTACTGGTGAGACGAATGTGTGAATCTGTTGAATTATGTGACAAACAGGTCCACAAGAAAAGATCCAAGCATCTGCATGATGAGCTGAAATGCCTCAAGATATGTAGCATTCATTCTGATGAAAACGGGTGTTGTGGACGGGAGAGAGTGTCTACCAAGACATTCTTTGCTCTGGGGATAAAACATGCCTTTATCCAGATGTTCAAGTTGTCTGCCATCTCGAACCAATGGGAGATTAGCCACAAGAGAGTTGAACTTGTTGAGCCTTATCTGTTGATGCAGAATGCCACTGTGGAGTTGTCCATGTGGATCATCAGAATTCTGTTGCTCGGGAAGTTCTTTGAATATTGTAAGGTATTGATCACTGCCTTCGTCTCCAGTTGATTTCGAAGATGCTGTTCCCTTCTCTACCACTTGCTGCAGCTACCTTGTTTTTTTAGAAGTGCTCCCCAGTGACGTATCCATATAGAGAACTGTTGTAATGGGTGCAACTGTAGTCCTCCTCTTAACCTAATAGACACTGCCATTTTCATAGCTTCAGTGGAAAGATGACTGCTTGTGGGATCATGGCTTGTATCTCGACACAACAATCTTCTGGGACCATGATGCGATTCTCTGTAGTGATGAATCTAATCCCCAGGAACTGTAAGTTGGACTTCAGCGAGTTCACCAGCCATTCGCGCTGCGTGAGTAGTCTGATGGTGAAGTCCAGGTGTAGTCTGAGTTGACTGGCATCTTGATGGGCTTGGGCACTTGTGTAAAGAACTATGGCGCCGATGAAATTCCAAACGGCAGGACGTTCCACTGGAAGTGTTGACCTTTGAACTGTATCCACAGATACATTCTTGACTCCTGATGTATGAGGATGTGTAGGTACACATACCAGAGGTCTATGCTGGCCAGGTAGTCTGCTGGATGAACGAGATGTTGGAGTTGTGGAAGGTGGATCATCTTTAAACTTTCGGGCTTGAAGAGTGAGTGAGTTTAGTTTTACGCCACACTCGGCAGTATTTCAGCTATAAGGCGGCGGTCTGTAAATAATTGAGCCTGGACCAGACAATCCAGTGACCAACAACATGAGCATTGATCTGCGCAACTGGGAACCGACGACATGTGTCAACCAAGTCAGCAAACCTGACCACCCGATTCACGAAAAGCAGAGTCGCCTTTTATGGCAAGCATGGCTTGCTAAAGGCCTATTCTAGCTTGGGACCTCCACGGCCACAGGCTTGATGAGATAGTCCTGGTTGAACTTGTTCAGGCTGGTCTACAACATGAAGTTTTTCTTCTCGGGTACTAGGAAGATTGGGGAGTAGGAGCCGGATATCAGGTATAGTCCGTTTGGCTCAAAAGCGGACCGATGAATTGCAATGTAACTCAAAAACTAATAACCATAACATGCTCAATGAAACGCTGATCATAATCTAGACATCTTTCCAACTCCAATGTCCTAATAATAGAAAACGTTTAACAAACTGTTATTAAAATACTGACACAGTTCACTGTTTATTATGAGGGAGGAGTGCAGAGAAAGGCACAGCCAGGTGTTCGAGAAGCACATGCTCAAGTGGCGAAAAAGTCATTTATTCATTAATCTGTGCTGTGTTGTGCTGTCTCCATGCTTTCTCGCACATCTGGCTGTCTCTTTCTCTGCACAACTTCCTCGTAACAAATAGTGAACTGTGTCAATATTTTAATGATAGTTTGTTAAATCAAACAAGTTTGTTTTTTTTAAGGAAAAATATTCGGCAAACACCTCACAGAGATGGTATGATGTTCTGATTATGATCAGCATTTCATTGAGTATGTTATGTTCGGGTTTTTTTATTTAGCAAGACTGCATTTCATCAGTCCGCTATTGAACAAAAAACGGATGATAATATTGATCTACTACGTCAAACAGCCTTCTTTTCCAGTGTTGATGGCTTCTTCTAGCTTCTCTGCTTGCTCGTCTGCGTAGTTGATCAGTGGATTGCAGATCAGCGGTGTTGTGGCCTTCAGTCAAATCCTGTAACCTTCTTGCATGATCTGTGTCGCATAGCCATCCTTCAGTATTCCCCAGTTTTCCCAGTACCACTGGTGATGTACACCCAGTATCGATTGGTTGTACTGGAACAGCTGCGGGTGGAAGTGTCCAGTCGTTCCGAACACCATCTTCTACGTTTAGTCTCTCTGGAACCTTTTGAGGTGTGTCTTCTCCTGGAGGTTGACCTGCTGTTTCCAGCTGGCCGAAGAAAAGAACCTATTCCTGGAATACTCCCCATCTTTACACCTGAGTCCTTTGATTTGTTGCTGTAGCACTGTGACGTCTGGTGGATGACATTGGAAAAAGTATCGATGGACTTGATTTATCAATACTTCTCTTGAATCTTGTGTGACTTCTTTGCCAGCCTCGTGAATTCTTCTGCCAAGTATGATGACCATGGGTCTCTCATTAGTGGCTTGGTAATCCCATAGCTCCATGAGTATGCCAATAGTAGATCTTGCCTTCGCTAAAGGATGAGACCTGTAGATGCCAGATACTCTGAGATGATATCTTGATCTCTCTTCAGGGTAAGCAGCGGTTAAATGATCATCCTGTCTTCCTCTGAACGTGGGTTCTGGAATTTTGAGATGAGGATCGATGGGTGTGAAGTCGAGAGTCATTAGAGAGCCGAAGTCATCATCCATCATTTTGTACATGAGTGCTTCAATCGGCTCCGTCAATGGCGATGCAAAGTCCAGGCCATTCAATCCACAATGCTAGTTCCGCATAAGAGAAGACACCGTCACCCTCTTCATCTCATTCTGTGGGCAGAACCCTGTCCAATGAACTAAGTCTTTGCGAATCCCTTCATGCAAGCTGCACCAGTGAGTCTTCCTTCCGTGTGCCTTCTGTTCGTGAACGCCCCTCTCTTTCGAGAATGGCTATCTCTCTGGGAAGGTGATACTGATCTTTGGCTGTGAAATCTTCTGGCCTCTAACGTGGACCGGGTGTGTCTTGATGGTGATCCCCTCCTATTGTAACTGTTGAAGTGAAAACTGCCCTTCCCGAAGTTCATCCTCTTCAGTGACGTTCGTGGAACCCTCTCAACTGTAGATCATAGAATCTTGTGACGGTGAAGTTCTTGCAGAGCACTGATGTTCCTGCCCTGGTTCTTCATCTACTGAATGACGATCCGCACCTGCTGTATCTTGTGTAGAAGGATCTCACCTGGATGCTCTTATCGTAGAGGACTGCTGTGAATAATTCACTTTGGTGAACCGACATTCCATCAGGTCATCAACTGTTGCTTGAACTGCTTCATAACTGCTCCTACGTCGAAGTTCTGCACTTTCTGCTGCGGTGTTAATGAAGCATTGGAGAATGTAGAATCTTCCTCCAATCTGTGGTGTATCTGCGATGAGGAGACGCTACTCGTTTCCCTGGTACCGGATGTCTGCATAGCTGATGGCAGGTCCTGAGCTATCTGCTGCGTAGCTGGAAGTACCAGAGAGGTAGATCTCATCAACCACTGATGCTGCGACGATTTGCTGATGACTGTGATTCCAGCGATATGGGAGGGTCGTCTAAAAGGTCTGTTTCGGCTGGGAGGACAATGTCTTAGCTGAAGGATCTCTGCTAAGTCGTATTGCTCGTGCAATATGACTTGGAAGAGGATCTAGATGAAAACTTCTTCTGCTTCTTTCCCTGGGTTGATGGCAGCTCAAGGATGAAGCCCTCTTCTAGGAGGCGCACTTCTACCGGAATAGAGACCAGCCCCTCGAGTAAATCGGAAAATCACTGAAAACATGAATTTTAGCTGTAGTTTGCAACAGGCGGTTACTCACACTATCCGTTGATTTATTAACATGACTTGAGATGACCCCCGCACCTTGTCCTTAGTACATCGAAGTAAAGCCAACAAATAATCAGTAAATTGTTACGTAGATAAATCAATACAAAAGTTGCAGTGAGAGCTGGAAGAGTATTGATTAGTCCAAGAAGGACACAAGGGGTGCGGATAAGTAGCAGACAAATGATACCTACATTGAGAACAGGATTTCATCAGACCTATGTAAACTCATGTGAAGGAAAACAACATAATTAGGTACAATTTGTCATAATTTGCACAAATAACGGATAATACGGACCGAAATCCATATGCAGAAAAAAATCAGGCTGAAGGATAGAAATACAAAAGGATATGGCAACGTAGAGGGATTTCGAAGTTCCCATAACCCAACAACCAGGGCGATGTAGGAGAGAGTAACAGCCATGGTAGGGCATGTGACTATTTCGGTGGGAAAGAGGAATGGGAGGCAACCCGTGGATGAGTGTACGTTCTCGTCCTCTTCAGAAGAAACTACAAGGGGTTTCAAGTGTTCCACTATCATTCGAATAGGAGCAGGAAGGAAGCATTATAAGCATGAGTCAAGATAAGGAAAGATATTATAGGTATTTGTTTACCTCTGATTGTATTTCTGTATACTGCTTGACCCTCTCCACCACAACGATCTGTGTCTCTACTTCTGAAACCAGCTGCACCATCCAGCTGAGGGTAGCAGTTATCTGAAATATGTGTACACCTGGTAAAGAGTAAAGAAATTTGCATAAAATTTGCCTGTGTTGGTACGAAAGGCACAATAATTCCGGCAATAGTGGCAATATCAGTTGTCTCAGGCATTATAAGTATGGAAGATTCTTCGAATCAAGAGTTCATAATTTCATGATTAAACACGGGTCATAAACGTTGTGTGACGAACACACAAGAAACCTGTGGATATAACAAACTTACGGGTATAACGAACTGAGTCTTTTTCGCTGCTACTTTACACATATAATCTTAAGAGAAGAAACGTGACCAGTGGAAAAAATGAATTTTTGAAAAAAGAAACGTTGAAGTAAAACGTCTGTAGTCAATTAGTCAATTGCTAAACGCACTCTGCATGAAATACATGTGTATCATGAAAAAGTGTATCATTTTGAGCTGAAGTCTAAGACTAAAGGCTTTAAAGAGCCACATCAATGTTTCTCCATGCGCACTGATTTCATACACTATAGACAAGAGAATGAAAAGACAGAGGCACAAAGACACAACGCCATAAGCCATTTATGAGGGTGAGTATCACGTCATGAAGTGGCAAGGGACTTCAGTGTGTCCACACAGACCATCTCAAAGCTTTGGACCCGATGCAACAATAGTGGGAGGTTTATGACAGCCGTAGGACAGGTCGACCTAGAGTTACCACCGCCGCCCAGGATCGCTACATCCGGGTGAGACATCGTTCGAACACCATGGCCCCATCATCCACAACTTTCCAAATACCTCGACTGTGCCGAATCTCCGACCAGACAGTAAGGCTGTGGGAAGTCAGACTTTTTGCTAGAAGATCACTTTAACGTCATGTCGTTCCCTTCATCAACGCCTATGGTTGATCTTTGGAGCATGACTTCACGTTGCAGGTATTTGGCAGGACTTCCTTCAGCAAAGCAATGTTCAGATATTACCGTTGCCTTTTCTACATCATTAAACATCTATGGGATACTCTTGATCGACGCTTGTTCCAGCACAACCTGACACCTCAGACACTACAAGAACTTCAAACAGCACTTCAGAAAAGGTATCAAAACATTGCTCAAGACAGCATTCGGCATCTCCTTTCTTTTGTGGGTCACGGATGCCAAGTAGTCACACCAGATGCTGACATTTTTCTTTGACCAAGTGGCTTTGATAGCCCCTCTGTGGTTTTACCAAGCACGTACTCGATGATCATGTTTTGGAAACCAGTAAAGCGATATTTTTAATGTAGTTGAGCAATGGTGCCATGTTTGAATCAGTGATGCGCACTCAGGAAGTACACTCAAAGACAACATGTCAAGTGGCTTTTTTCATATGTTTTAGTAGACTGGGTTAAACGAACTGTGACTAAAACGAACTAAAATTACTGTTCCCTTTGAGTTCGTTGTAAACGAAGTTTACCGTACATACCTCAATAGCATAGGAGACTGATAAGCCTACAAGCCCTCCTGACAGGGTGTCACGTGACATGACGGCAAACAGGGAAGCGGCCAGAACGATGATGTTTCCGATGACCTCCAGACGTATACCTTGCCATCTGTCAAATACACTCACTGAATACGTGGACTGGTTTTTATATTTCTGTACATTGTTTCAGGTGTCCACGATATCGTCTTAATTCAGTTAGGTGAGGTTTTAAGTGCGACCGAGCATGTATGTATATATGGGGAACAGTGCTCTACTTTCCATGAAGAAACAGGTGTATAAATGTTGAATTCCTACTGAATACACACTATTCGTGTACTAGAAATCCCGTTGGAATATACTCAAAATACACATCAAAGGTGTAAGTCTTACATCCCTGAAGAAGACACAGTCAAGCAGGTTACGTTTCGGCTGACACTAAAGTATTGATATTGATATTGGTGGAATACTGCTGAAAGAGGTGTAATCTAAACTCACCCACCAACGTCCAACAAAATTGCTAAATTATTACCTATCCAAAGAAGGAAGTGGGCTCTGAGCCATGGGGCATACTGATATTACAGAAACTGACGGCCAGTGGACGAATATATATACATACATATATACACACATACATACATATATATCGAGTCTGGGCCAGACAATCGTGTGATCAACAGCATAGGCATCGATCTACGCAACTGGGATACGATGTCACCCACCCAAGTCAGACCATCCGATCCCGTTAGTTGCCTCAACCTATTATAATCATGGGTTGCCGAAGAACACTTCTAACCTGGATCTTCTCGGGTTCCAAATTTGTAAATAGATAGATATTTGTGATGTCTGCTGTCATCTTATTTCGTACAGCCGAAACTGGAAAAGACACTGTTCTGATTATGGGGAGATACCTCTTACTGGAATGAAGAAATTGTTCATTCACTTACTGCTCCCAACTTCTAAATGCCTCGTAAAATGGTGAGTGAGTTTAGGTTTACGTCGCACTCAGCAACTATTGAGGTACATGGCGGCGGTCTGTAAATAATGCGAGTCTGGACCAGACAATCCAGTGACAAACAGCAGGAGCGTCGATCTGCACAATAGGGAACCGATGACGTGTGAACCAAGTCAGCGAGCCTGACCATCTGATTCCGTTAGTCGCCTCTTATGGCAAGCATGGGTTCCTGAAGACCCCGGACCATCACTGGTCCCTCTTAAAATGGTACCGTTTTAGGGGTATTGGTATGGGAAAACCTCTGTTTTTTGCATATAAACACCATTCAAAAATGATCACTGGGACATCAAAATTACCTGACAGCAGAGAATGAGTAAAAACTATACTTCTGCATTGCATCTACCCGGTCTTCAGATTCCTTGATGAACCTTGACTGGGCCTGAAACGATCTGATAACACTGGCTCCCGATAATGTCTCCCCAAAATGGCTGTATATCGGAGAGCGATGTTTGGCTTCCAACCTCTTCAGCTGGCGAGAGGTTGTCACGTAGAAACGCTGCGGAAATATGCACATTTTCAATATGATGACGATATACTTTACAAAAAAACATTCAGTGTGATCCTTCAGGGGGCGATAACACCATAAATCAAAACGTAACTCTTGACAGTAAGCTGTTCACATTTTTAATGGAGAATAAACAGGATCGCAATGTAGACAAACAGATTCTTTGCAAAGTAATAGGAGAATATATACACTGTCACATATAGCTTGTATGTCACTCTTGATGTCAGTTTACAGCAAAGAAATTCACTTTTAATATATATTTCTCCCTTCAGCATCTGCATATTTCGGACAAGCAAAAACAGTGTGTATTACCAACAGATGTATCCAAATTACTTACAATTTGATGCTTCATGAAAGATTCTATATATTTTTGAAGATGAATAAGTCTTAACTGATTTTGTTAGGGCAGGTCGATTAAAACAGCTGATATGACGTTGTCTTGAGCAATTGCTTTGTTGATACTTAAAGTCCCCTTTCTTATTTTATTCTTTCAAGGTACTGAAGAGTTGTGTTAATGCTCACCTGTACAGTGAGTGAGATTACTTTTACGCCGCACTCAGCAACACTCCAGCTATATGGCGGTGGTCTGTAAATAATCGAGTCTGGACCAGACAATCCAGTGATCAACAACATGAGTATCGATCTGCACAGTTGGGAACCGATGACATGTGTCAACCACGCCAGCGAGTCTGACCACCCGATTCCGTTAGTCGCCTCTTACGACAAGCATAGTTGGCTTTTGTGGCAAGCATGGGTTGCTAAAGGCCAATTCTACCCTATGACCTTTACGGGTCGCTCACCTGTACAAGGAAGTATATTGCGACTAAGGGAACAACAACGACCAGAAATATCGGGGTGGTGTACGAGATAATGATGATGCTGCTGATGACTTGGAACGTGGTGTTGAAGGAATACTCCACCGTGGTCGGCATCCTAATGTCGATGGTGTCCATATCCTGGGAGAACCGATTGACAATCCTGCCCGTAGGTGTGGTGTCAAAGAAGGACATCGGTGCCCTCAGAACATTCCTCAGCATGTGGGAGTGGAGTGTACCCGATGCTTTGACGGTCCTTAGGTTCCACAAAAAGGAAAACACCATGATAAATGCAGCTGGAAAATAAAAATCACGTATTAGTCATAAAGCCCGCCATAATGCGTTTCCTGATATTCTTGGGCTGATTGTATCGAAAATTGGACATTTCCCAGAAAATGTTTGAAAACAAAGATTCTTCTCATCCGCAGATTAAAAGGATGCAAAATGTATGAATACACGTCTGAAATACGCCAGGCATCCTGACAGTTTAATTAAGAACAAGTACACACACACGTACACGCATACGCACACGCACTCACCCAGCCATGCACGCACGCACCCACGTACACCCACATATACACTTGCATATAATCCATGTGCTGAAGCATAAATTCATATTATGTGAAAAATATGACTGATTTTTGCGTCTGCAGCTGAAAAAGAGTACCCTGTCTTTTCGAAGATGTTTATTGTTAACGGCCCGGAATTTCAGCTATGACGCGACAGGAACTAGGACCAGTCAATGTAAAATTTGGAATTCAAACCCAAAACTAACGTATCCTGTGACAACTAAGAAACGCAACTCTGCTGATTCTACGTACCAGCGCAAAAGTGAGTTAATACGAACAGTGAAAAGTTTTACGAAACTCCTGTAGCGGTATATGACGTACGATAGCTACGAGAAGTGTTAGGTGAGTGAGTGAGTTTAGTTTTACGCCGCAGCAATATTCCACCTATATGGCGGCGGTCTGTAAATAATCGAGTCTGGACTAGACAATCCAGTGATCAACAACATGAGCATCGATCTGCGCAATTGGAAACCGATGACATGTCCCCACCAAGTCAGCAAGAAATACAACCCGATCCCGTTAGTCGCCTCTCACGACAAGCATGGGTTGCTGAAGGCCTACTCTACCCCGGGACCTTCACGGGTCAGAAATGTTAGGTGAAATGATACTAGATAATATGCTTACGAGAGCTTTGTGAAAGGGGAAGCAGGTTAGTAGATCATGTATAATAAAGTACATAGCTCTAGGATTTTTACAAGGCCTTTGTTGTCTTTGAAACCTTACCTTGAACAAGACCCAAAGCACCATATATTCCAGTGTAATATTCATTTTTCTCCATTCGGGCCGTGCTGTTGGAAGGTAGCGCTGTCAGGTTTCCTAACGAGGTGTCGTCAGTCCACTTGCTGAGCCATGTAGTTGACGTTACCGACGTTGCTTGAAATAACGCGTACATGGCCATAGCGACCAACATTGGCAATAACCCAACAGCCCGGAAGTAGGTTAGAAATACCTTCAAAGTAACCTGAAACAATATGTTCACAATTTATGTTTCCTAAAGGGCTATTAAAAAAGACATACATAGAAAAATGACCAACAGGTTTCATATTATCAGTATGCAACATTTAACCAAAGCAAAGAACTCCAGTTTCACTTATTGTTCTGACCGCACATTTATAATTATATTGCAAATCTAAACGTAAATGTTGTTAATAGAGAGAAGCCAACATGGTTAACATATGGCACAGTTTGTACTGGTTATAACTATGGTCACATGATCAGGTCACATGTGAGTCACAAGTTCTTGCAAGAGTCCTCAGTGGCATGACCACATTCAGTATACCAATATCTGAGCAGGTGTTAGTTGTGGAGACCGGATATTTGCATATCAGCAAATAAATCGATCGATGTTCGAAGTTATCTGGCTGTGAGACCAGTGCACTGAAGCCTGATACATGTATTTGCTCAGTGACTGGTACCTTTCAGCTCAAGTGCTTTTCTAAATTTTCCTGTGGTAAACCTACTTCTACGAACAAACATTACAATGATATGAACTTTGAAAATGCTTGGTTCCCGAGTATTCTAATTTGGTCATTATGTGATTAGATAACTCGAAGTAATTACGTTGGTCTCCTCAATCTCGACCTAATGATACATCTACAATGAATGCTAAACGAAGCCTGAATGTTTAAACCAGTACACATTTTTCTGATGCGCTTGTTTCAGACTGTTGGAAATGCCTTTTATATCCGACTTTAAAGCAAAAACTGAATTTCCTATGAATTTCGTACTTTGGTATTTCAATATTTAATATTCAAGTTCAATGTCGTTGAGAGAAGGTCAGTTACCATGCCAGACTCCACAACCTCTTCTTCAACCAGTTTCCTCTTGTCTGTTTTCAATTCTTCTTCTTTGGCTTGCTGTACGGTTGCATTGCTTTGGGGTTCAGACCTGTGTGTATGAACCATGTCGTAAATATTTAATGAAGAACATTCATGGAAGAAAATGTAATCCTACAAGGAATTACCTGTGACGAACAACCTCTCATGGGATATTAGAAAAAAATAATATGGAAACAAGGGAAGAAATACTCTTTTGTTAAAAGATAAATGAGGACTCGCTTTTGAATAGCACATACCACCATCGTCAAGGAGTGAGCGAGCGAGTGAATTGAGTTTCACGCCGCCCTCAGCAATATTCCAGCTATATGGCGGCGGTCTGCAAATAATCGAGTCTGGATCATACAATCTAGTGATCAACAACATGAACATCGATCTGCACAATTGGGAAATGTGTCAACCAAGTCAGCAAGCCAGCCTGACTACCCGATCCCGTTAGTCGCCTTTTATGACAAGCTTAGTAGCATTTTATAGCAAGTATTGGTTGCTGAAGGCCAATTCTACCCCGGGACTTTCGCGGATGCCATCGACAGGGAATTCAATTTCACCGTGGTATTGGAAATTTAGAATGAATTCATACTGTTATTTGGGTTTATTTAGCTCTGAGTTTACAAAGGACGTGCACATATTCAAGTCGTATCTAAATAAATTATCAACTTACAGATCAGGTTGGCAATCTGTTTTCAGCTCTGTACTTGATTTAACAGAGTCTAAGTGTTGAGGAAGTTGCTTTCTTCTTTCGCTCACTGTATACGAAATGATTTAGGAATTAGACAATAAGGCGTGGCCCTTATTCAGGTAATGAAGCAGTCTTGTAGGTGTAACCGATAATTACGTGGACTGTAACTCATTCTAAATGTCAACATCATGACAACATTCAAATAACAGCTTACGCTCTGGCGAAAGAATGAGTGACTTTTGGCAACTGCGGAGATCACAAGTTGGTTTCAGACACCATACCCATCTATGCTGAATCGAACCAAGCCTCTGTGTTACGAACGAACGCCTTAACCACTTTACCACCCTACCGCCCCTGGCGTAAGGAGGCAAATGAGGCGAAACATTTATGGCTGTAATATATGAGTAGATAAATCGTATCTCAAGTAAAATGTACCTCGTCGGTGAGACCCACAAAACGTATCATCAAGTCGAATCTGGGATTCTGACCAAAGACCATCCTTACACATCTATAGGACATGACCCATTTCAACGAATGGTTGTGCTTGAAGTGTGCCCCATTATGTGTTAAAACACAAAGAACAAAATGTGAATAACATTTTGAACAATAAGGCATGATCATCAATATCCATAACCAGCGTTCTCTTCTGTGGTTCCTGTGGTGTCCTGAAAACACTTTTGGTTTCGCTATCTATAACGGTTTCTGAGAAACTCCGTCCCTACTGGATATCGTGCACTACGTCAAGAAACGCAAGACAAGGCCCTTAACTCTGCAAAATATATTGCAATACGGGTTCTGTGATCGATAAAGCAAATTTTGCTTCAATGTCTAAAACAGTTTCTGAGAAAATCTGTCGTTATAGGGGATACCGTGCCCTAAGACAAGGAACTGATGACAAGGGTTATAACTGGCGGGGTACCTAGTTTCTTGATAATGAATATGTGTTCCCAAAATGAGACGTACGTTCATTTTGACTTTCATCAAAATCATTATTCTCCAAGAGGTAGGTCTGTAGGAACTTGGAAAACGGCCCGTTAGATTGCAGAAGCTCCTCATACGTCCCTTTCTCTGATATCTGACCGCTGGTCATCACAAGGATAGAGTCTACCTCTGGGAGCCAGTGGATGCCGTGAGTGACCAAAATACGAGTCTGGATGGGACAAGTGAACGTCATTTTAGCATCAGACATGTAGCAGATCTTTATAGCTGAGGAATGAGTATAGTCTCACGTGACATTCTTCAAACAGCACAACACATGATACAAGAACAAGGAGGAGCATAAGGTGCCCATGATTAGCAAAATCAGGTGCAAAATTTAAGTACACATATCTGAATGTATGCACAAATACATTTGTCTTAAACGTCAAACATATTCTACCAGTACTTGCCTTGCCAGCGAGCAAACCTTTGCTACTGATGACGTTGACAAATATATGTTTCCCCACATGACTGTCAACAGCACTGAGTGGATCATCCAGCAGATAGATGTCAGCATCGCTGTAGACAGCTCTGGCGAGAGACACTCGCTGCTTCTGTCCCCCACTCAAGTTGATACCCTGAGGATCGATAGGAAACATATATAAATCCCAGAACACAGTAGACAGCCGGAGACACTCTCTGCTTCTGTCCTCCACTCAAGTTGACACCCTAAAGACAAGACAGAAACCAAAATGCAATAGACAAAAATCAAGAAAGTAACAGACTCTGGGTTTTGATTACACGATGCCATTAAGAAAGTGGTCATATGCAAGATATGTCATATTTGGGATTTCACGTTCTCCGTAAAGTACAAATTCTAGTACTTTTTCGGTTGAGTCTCATCCGGAATTCGAACCCGCACCCTCATGCACCTAATCGCCAGCACACAAAGTCAGCTGCCTAACCCACTCAGCCACCGCGACTTCCACGGGTTTGGGTTCGAATCCCGGATGGGACTCAACCGAAAAAGCACTAGCTAGAGAATTTGTACTTTACTGAGAAAGTGAAATCCCAAATATGACATATGTTGCCTTTGTCTCTGGCTTTTATCCTCGCTTGCTCAAGCTCATACACTAGTGGCAAAATAGGAAACAAATGCACAAAAGGCTCTGTTTTGGAAGGAGAAACCTCTGCTTCTGTCCTCCACTCAAGTTGGTACCATTACGACAAGAGAACACATGCAAATCACAACTTTGTACAGTACGTCTGGGTTCAAATGAGAGCCGTGAATGATTGGATAACAGGGTCACTTATAATTACGTCTGATGGAAACGAAAAACTGTTTAACATAGGCTGAGAATCGCATGTTGGCAGTGAAACATGGTTGTGCGGAGTTGCACCAGAAGTGCGTGCCGGAACTGTTCAACATCGGTTTGTCACCCTTCTGTGTGAAGCGTCAAAATAGAACAATATTACATGATAGTTTCTTAAATAACCGTTTCCGTGATCGATCGTTAAACGTGAGATTTCAGATCATGTTGGGTACTGATGTTCCCGGACGTATTTCGCGTTATTTAATCATTCTTCGTTCTCATTTGAGCCAAAAACAGACTGAAGACAGTACTAGCTGGAGAGATCCTTACCTCCTCCACTCAACATCATACAGCAATGTCAAAACAGAAAAGAAAAGTGATTTAGAAGAAAAGTTGCTCTAAGCAGCATCTCAATACTCACTCTCTCCCCAATTTCGGTCATGTCGCCAGCTGGTAGCATCTCCAGGTCTGCAATCAGAGCACAACACTCGACCACTTTGTTGTACCAGTGTCTGTCCATGGGCTTCCCGAACAGTATGTTGTTCTGCAGGGTGTCGTTCTGGATCCACGCAACTTGGGGCACATAGGCAACGCGACTCTGGTCAGGAAAAGTCAGGAAGGATAATACATATATTTATTCATACGTATGTCAAGAAAATGTTTTTGCTGTTGTACAGTTTTATACAGAATATCGTACACCGAATATACCATACTTGTGGAAGGATAGGAAGTAACTAACGACCTTCAAACTGACATGACCGTAGAGCTTGTCCATTTCCCCCAAGATGGCAGACACTAGTGAGGATTTTCCAGATCCGACTTGACCCACAATTGCCAACAGCTGACCCTCCGTAACATCCAAACTGATGCTGAAACAACAATATGTTTTAAATCTATTATCGTCAAAGGCTGAACTGATATGAGACCTATTAGGAATCGTCTAGATCTTAAGGTTAAAGCTTTATATGATTTCTTAATCAATGGTGTTAATATATTGCATGCAATCTGTCCCTTTACTTTCTGAGTGTTGGCCCTCCTTCCGAATTCCACTGGAAACATCCGTCTGTAATCTTCACCGCAGGACCTTCAGTAAATATATGTAATGGGTGGCTAGTGATACAAGACATATATTTCTTTCACTACCTGTATAGTGTCTATGCTTTGACGAATTACATAAACGTTGACGAAGATAAGCAACCCAACTCTACTGTTCTTTATAGTTCGGAGACTATAAGGACTATAATTTAGGTTATAACGAGCACGGATGGACATTCACTCAATGACGCATTAAAGTATTGAACGTATGGAGCTGGTAAACCTGACTGACGTTGTGTGGCGTTCCGTAAAACGTGGGTTTCAGACAAGTCCTCTGTGTTGAGGAACTTGTTAATTCTCTTCAGGGATACTGTAGCCTGAAACGGTATAAGAATCCATACCGAAACGTCGCCATTGTGAAAATAAAGAAGTTGATCATCCATAACACTTGTTCCTTCACCTTCAGCCTGAAATCGTTTGAAAACGAAATAAGACGAGGTAAAATGGGGGTTATAGTAATTATGAATATTTCGCTCATGTGTCGACGTGCATACGTGTGTATGTGTAGCTGCAGGTACCCAGACTAGAGCAGGCTAGCTATTCTCGAAACATTCGTAGCCTTACGAACTTCTTAAGCTCATTTCTCAACACACTGGCTACGATCAAAGATACGAATTCTTAGGGCTACGAACGTTTCGAGAATAAGAGCCCTGGTTTACGAGCCGTATAGTGCTTCTTCATTAAGATGCCATGCCGCTGTTAAGCATGATTATCCCACTCGGAGGCATTGTACTGACTTCAATCCAACCAAGACTTATTGTACCCATTAATGCCGACCGCTAGACAGAGAACAACAAGTACCATAGTGCTTTAAATCCTTTTGGATTGACGCGGCCGGGGATCGAACCCTCGACCTTCAGCTCGACCCTTCTCACCACTACAAACAGGAGGCGGCAATCGAATTAACGTTTGACCACTTATATTGTAGTCTGTGATGTACTTCAGAGTAAATACATATTTTTATCAGTATTACCCAATGTATATCACGCCATGAGTATGATGCTATTGGCGGACGATCATTTTAATGTGGTCGTCAATAGGCGGGGCAGCTGTACAGAATGTTTATTCTGGTACGTACGCTTTTCTTCAGAAATAAAGCTTACACAGATGATATGTACTTTACTTAAATTTGTCACAACCGTTGTGTTGTCAGTAATCATTTTAAAGAAAGTGAGTGAGTGAGTGAGTTTAGTTTTACGCCGCACTCAGCAATCCAGTGATCAACAACATGAGCATCGATCTGCGCAATTGGGAACCGATGACATGTGTCAACCAAGTCAGCGAGTCTGACCACCCGATCCCGTTAGTCGCCTCTTACGACAAGCTGAGTCGCCTTTTGTGGCAAGCATGGGTTGCTGAAGGCCTATTCTACCCCGGGACCTGCACGGGTCCTAAAGAAAGACTCCCGGACACTTTTCCAATAATATACTTACTGTCTTTTGTCCATGTGATTTCAAAATGTCAACCGAGTTAACATATATATTGTTACATTAACACTAGTTTACTGGAGTAAACAAGTGCAGATGTTTTTTGAATGACTAAAGGGCATACTGAAAAGCTTTTTTAATCATTATGAGTTAATTGCTTTATATGTTCCCTGCGAAGGACCAGAGATAAAAACCAACATCTTTCCCAATGTAATGTTCGGAGAAAAAGGAAAAAAACGAACACTTCTGATAGATTTGATGAGATTCAACCATACGTCCACTGTAAGTGTACAAAGAGTGAGTGAGTGAGTTTAGTTTTATGCCGCACTCAGCAATATTCCAGCTATATGGCGACGGTCTGTAAATAATCGAGTCTGGGCCAGATAATCCAGTGATTAACAACATGAGCATCGATCTGCGCAGTTGGGAGCCGTTGACATGTGTCAACCAAGTCAGCGAGCCTGAATACCCGATCCCGTTAGTCGTCTCTTCCGAAAGGCATAGTCGCGTTTTATGGCAAGCACGGGTTGCTGAAGGCCTATTCTACCCCGGACATTTACGGGTCAGTGTACAAAGAGACATTTCATTCTGTGTTTAGTTTTATATTGCTCATATACCTGGACTAAATATCCGATGATGAATGGTGATCTGACAATAAAAAGTTTGATGATGTTGAAGAGAGAGATCGCTGGGAAGACGACCTCAGGTCGGAGGTAGTGATCTTCAGACGTGAAGATGTATGTTGCTAATATTGCGAGGGACACCTGCAGAATAAAATGATCGACATAATTACTACAAATGAATTTATGTCAAACAATTCGTTCAAATGATTTTATGCAAAAATATTAATTCCAATGCTATTGGCTGAGACAGACGTTCACAAATGATCTTGAGTCAATTTTACTTTCACCGTATCCTAAATGTTCGGTAAATTCGATGCTCATGTTGCTTATCACTGCAATGCATGGTGAGGACTTAAATTGGCACTGATGCGGAGCGGATAATGCTTCTTGTCAACGGTCTAATTACGAAACCAAACTGCAAATTGGTCAGCGCCCGCTCCCTCGACCGTGACGGACAAAGGGACTGGGCTCCTGTCCATATTAGCAGAATTTCTTCACCTAAACAGTCAGGAGGCCCGACGCCCATCATATATCGTTATTTAAAGATATCCATGGTATTCCTTGTCTGATCGTAACAAAATATTCCAGCGGCGTATTTTTTTCGGATGCTTGTATGGTATAGTGACCGATCCAAATTGATCCCATTTCTGTGTTTTTAACCCCGATATTTAATCATGTTATGTGAAAATATGATGTCTACAGGCACGCAGCAAGCCATTTGTTTCAGTCCGAAAGATTGCAAAGCTTTATATTAAGACAGTTTTGAGTGTTGATTCAACTGTGATAGCAAAAATACGTACATTTTCGTAGCTATGGTAGCTACCCTGGTTTATTATTTATGATAGTAAAAACACACCGTTGATTTATTTGAATTCGTAAACTAAAAACGATGACTTTGCCTTTGGTAGCGAAATCTGAAAATTATTTCACTTAAAAAAAACTTATTACACCTATTTACCCAAGTACACAGCAAATGCCCGTAGGTATTCCTTATGTAACGAAGTTCGTTGCTATTTCGGCCCAGAAGTGTTTTGCGACACAGAGATTACATCTTCCTTGCTGTAACTCGCTTTTGAAGGTGTAAACCTACACGTGTTAATTGTCATCATTCTCTGGATGGTCAGTTAATGAATTTATAACAGGTATAATTAGTAGTAACACCACTTCGGTTACTCAACAAAGGTTCCCATTTGGCATTTCTCCTGTCAAGAGTAAATACTCAAGCAACATTATAAATTAAGGTCTGTAATGACAAAAATGTATTGTATGTTATGTGATATGTGCATGTAAGTGATGCAAGAGAGTTTCTCAGCTGAGTTACCAAAACAAACATCGATCAAAGGATTAACCGATAACACACTGATTGATTTAATTACTTTTATCTTCTACAGCGGATTTGTCAAAAGGCAGTGTGTGTAGATGTACTAATCTATACTGACTACACCCTGTCGTAAAGTGCGAGTGTAAAAACAAGATCATCCCTTCAAAGAATTAACCACCCTTGCATTGATTCATTGATTGCTCATCATTGGTTAACTAAATTACTTGAATGGCTGACATCATACAATTAGTTGCCAGGTGTTCTATCTTGGGTGACCAATGAGACGTTTATCAGGTTTTCACCAATGTGAAAGAAGTAAAACGATGTGTTACTTTTTCGCAAATTAGACTGTTGTAAGACACACGACACAGAGCAAGATTATTTACCAGCTGCTAATGAATGGAATATCGTTCTTTTATGATATTGATGGATACATTCCTGAATAAGGTAGTAGCCTGACATTGTTGCTATAAAATTAGTCTGTTTTATATTCATTATTTGCATTTTGTTTTAATTTATTTGTTGTAGCATTCAGCAGAATCTATATGACAGAAAGCACACACTAGATTCGCGTATGTGTGTGAAATAGGATCCACACTGACAATCTATACAATGTGTAAATGTTGCTGTCATGTTAGAAATTTAATATAAGTATAAACAGACCGTGTGTTACAAATATGACTATAAACTAATTAGGGTTATGAGACCAAATATAGAGACGTACATTGGCTTCGTTATTTTTCCGTCCTAATAGTTATTACCATTTCTATCACTGGCAGATGATTAACCTTCAAAGTGTTTCATTTGTTTTCATATTACATTTGTAATGAAGTAAAATGACGTCGCCTTAGTTGATCTGTCTATAATTAAACTCTCAATTGCGCATACGGACTGCGCAGCAGACGTCACGAGCCAGTCACGAATTGTGGGATATCATCCGGTACTCACGGGAGAAAAACAATAACACGAGTTTACACCAGTCCACGTAAACTGCTCTGCACTAGTGCTCCTTTAATTATTTATAAACCGCCGCTATTTATAAACCGGAGCTATATAGCTGGAATATTATTGTGCGTGACGTCAAACAACAACAAACATTGTCACTAACGTGACATAATCTCCCGTCGCAAATTATCAAATCAAAATTAAAAAGGAGTAGTGAAGGTCGTATTTTTGACGAAATGAAATGTTCGCCAAAAACATGACCAGTCAACCTCTCTTGATATATTACTCTGTAGTTGCTGAAACGCACGAATATTTTCAAGACTCACTGTGACATTGACATGAATGCCATAGTATACGAAATATGCAAAAATGCTTATAAAGTAATTTCTTAATGAAAAACTTTCAAGAGAAGAACAACATCCAGCGAACTGTTCTTGAGATATCTTGCAGACAATCTTAACATGCAGCTTAACATGCTGTAATCTTCAAAGTGTTGCCGTGACTTGAAAATTAAGTGAAGGTCACCTATATAGACTGGGCCCTGCGCCTTCCCTAGATAAAGCTTGGAGTTGAGAATATGAAGAAAATCCAGTAAACCGTAAACCGTTATCTCTCTGACAAGGGTATAACGTTAATGAAATGAAGGTCAAAGACACCAAAACTGACTGACGTTTCTTTTCTGTGAACCTAGGTACAAATATGAAAAGAATCTAATCAAAGGTCCTTAAGATATGCACATTTGTATGAAGGCACGGATTTAGCCTAATAGTATATTCCCTACCTCGCGCCACACAGTAAACCCAAGTGGACAGGCAGATGTGTTTGTCATTTTGCAGAACACGAACATACCGTGATGGTCCTAACTTATGTTTGAACACTATAGTCTACTTTCGAACTTTTATGAATCAGATATATAGATCATATACACGTTTGTCCATTTTACCTCAATTACATGACGTTTGATTAAAATGTACCATGACTTTAACTGTGCTTATTTTACAGGGAATTATGTCTGAAGTCCAATCTTAGGCGGATTTGTGCCACTTACAAGATAAGGAATGAGAGTCCAGCTGAGGGTAGTAAAACTTTTTAGGAAAGCCATCTTCAACAAAATGTGCAATTCCTTTTTCCGAACATCCAAGACTTTATCCTGGAAGGATGGTTCCCAGGCATACAGCTTCAGTATCTGTGACAACAAGGACAAAGTGGACAAATTTATTCATAAACAGTTTTAATGAAGATCACTGGCAACAGGCTGACTTTACATGTGACTTCACATGACATTACGAGCAACAGGCTGATTTTACATGTGACTTCACAAGAGATTACTGGCAACAGTCCGACTTTACATTAGATTAGGAGCAAAAGGCGGATTTTTGTGTGTAGGTTTACAGACGATTACTACAACATACTGTGCGTTCACAGAACATTATTACCACAGACGGGCTTTTCGCGTGTCTGTTCACAAGAAATTACCAGAGGAAGATCTTTTCTGTTGCGGTTCACAAACAATCGCCGACGAATTCCAATGGTTTCGTGGTGAATTGAGGTTGGTGCTGGTATAGTGTCAGATGGTAGCCCATTATCCCTATCGAATCTGTCCACAGTGATGGAGTTTGGTGGACATTTATAAAGAAGGATATCCCAGTCTCCACATCTACGAATTAAGGAATTTTTTAAAACCAAACTATACTTCTATTTAAAGATAGCATTCCTTACCTTAATGCCATTGAGGACTTCATTTAAAATCTTCATCCTCTTGTCCTTGTGCTGCATCAGTTCAGCCTGATACTTCCTCAACACTAGAGCAGCGACAACATTGACGGGCAGGATAACAAGCAGCACCGCCATCCCTGCGAACATGGAGGGTCCCAGTGACTGATACAGGAGGTACAGGGCAATGGCGATATTCAAAGGAATTGCCCACACCGTCCACATCCAAACCGTGAAGATTTGTATATGCTCCACATCCACAGACATCAGATTCACAATTTCGCCTATTGTCGACTCTCTCTTTGCCTTGTTACTCATCCTTAAGGACTGACAGTTGTTCATGAAAATAAAGAGTGAATGAATTTAGTTTTACAACACGCTCACCATTATTCCAGCTACAAGGTGGCAGTAATATGGCGGCGCTCTATAAATAATCGACAATCTAGCGATCAACAGCAGGAGCATCGATCTGTGCAATTACACCGATGACATGCGTCATCTCTCGCCCGCCAACGAAACCACAGACATGTTTCGTTACTCTCTCGCCAGAGCCCTGGAGTGGTCAACGTCATGCGAGGAAGGAGTTAGTTGTACACAAAATGTGTTACAAGCTCGTCAATTTGCTGATTTCTCGACGTGAACAAAGACAAGCCGAATCGTTCAAAATGTAGCATTGCTACACTGATCTTTCCAAAGTATCAGAAATGTGATCATTTTAACCGGAATATAGTCCGACAAGTTGTACAAAGTGCCCATGACATACAAAACCAACAGCCTGCTCTTGATATGATATGGCAAGAAGCCAGTTGAAGTACCAAGATTCAAAGAAAGGTTTGAAAAAAACTGAAAGACATGGGGTTTATATGGTAAAAAACACAATCAAATCGTAAGGTTTTATTGGAACGAAAAGACATAGGTGCAAGGCGCATGGAATACCTACGTGCAATAAATAAATGTAGAGATGAAAATCGAACAATCATCTTTATCGATGAAACACAGTTGCATGAACACCTCATTGTCTAAAAATATTGGCAGCAGACCTTGGCTTATTATTTGTTGTTCATGCCGTGTCCAAAAGCGGGTGTGCACCAAATGTTTTACTTGTATTTGGCTTAAAGCTCAAATCAGCAGATTATCATGACGAGATGAATTGTGACGGTTTTTCCAAATAACTGCAGGAAGAAATTGATCCCATACATTCCACCTCACTCCTTCATTGTGGATAATGCGCCATATCACAGCAAACGTGGAGAAATGTCCAGCAAAGACTAACAGAAACTTATATCAAAGTTTGGTTACAAACGTACAATATTGCATCTGACGACAAAAGCTCAAGGCCGAACTGTCAAGTCTGTCAAAATCCAACAAATCTGGCCCTGTCTATGGAGTAGACACTGTTGAAACAACATCGCCGTGATGTACTGTGTCTTAATCCTTCGCAAAGAGTTGCCACAAACAAGAGAATGTATGCAATCGGTGTCAAGGAATGATGCGAATGTTGTAAACATGTTAAAATCATTGAAGATGGTTTCTGGCAAATAGCAATAGAAAATGAAAATGAAAATTAAAATGACAGTCGTGATGGAAGTAGGACTGACACCAAGACCGATTTTGAAAGAGACAACTAAGGCCCGAAGTACGCCTAAATCAGTCAATTCCATAATGGACCTATTCAGTATTTGACCCCTGAGTGAGGAGGATCCACCAGAATATATGCCGATCATACATCCGTTTGTAAACATAAATTTTCATTCCTCTTGTGTGGGCTTTTTGTAAATAAGGTTATATTTGTCTTGGTTCAGTGTCTAAGGATCTCAGCTGTACACTTACGTACAGTTTGACTAGAAACTATACTATATACTATAGTTAATAAATATTACGAGGCACGATATCCATGAATAACCTATACCCAAACACATTTCCATCCATTAGAAATCGTTATGCATCACAGAAACAGCTGTTTAACAAACCATCACTAAAATATTGACACAGTTCCCTGTGTGTTGCGAAGGAGTAATGCAGGGAAAGACAGCCAGGTGTGCGAGAAAGGGTGGAGGCGGAACAGCACAGTGTAATGAATGAATAGCTTTGTCGGCACTTGTGCACGTGTTTCTCAAACATACGCAACTTATTACACCACATGTATTTTGTATTATATACAACTCCAATGTACATGGGCCGGAGGCCATTTGTACTATACACATCTTTGAGTATTGACTCGTACCATTTATTTATAGCCCATACCATATGTTTTTCTCCAGTGAACCGGTTAGTAAAAGTAGCAGAAACTGTGGAGTGCTAAATCAAATGAGTAAAACAGTACTCCACTCTTCCTTGATTTTACCAGGTTGGAATCAACAGTACCTTTCTGAAGACAGCAGATATGATGACAGCAGCCATCTTGATTGCCACCTTTCTTCCTTGGTGCCAGTTCGCATGGGTAAAAACTGTCTGGGTCAACGTGGCTGCCGCCAGCACAATGCAGAGAAGATAGCCTTTCCACAGGGGTACGGTCTTGTCTGTGGTAAAGGTCACTAGAAGGCTGAAGCAAATTTGTTTTCATGTTTTACGAAAAGGCCAAACAGTTGTCTGCAACAGTTTCATGCCTGACGTGGGAGCTGTCTTTTGTAAAGTAGTGGACTGTCTCAGTGAACCTAAAGTGCTGTGGCATATACATAGCTTAGAAAACCATACGTAGTGCAAGATATGACTAAAATGGAGGTTCGTCAATGGAGGTCCCCCGAAACATTTCGAACAGAGCGCCTCAGATCATGGCCGTTGACCTCAAAGACCTTTTATGTTTTGCAACTGACGGATCTGAAAAGTTTTGTTTGTGGATACCTACCCAAGTATCAAAGGGCTGGCAAATCTCAGCAAGTCACTAACAAGCATCCAAACTTGAAACTGTATCAAGTCAAACCAGAATGTTTTCCACAAAACCCAGGCCAGTGAAAACGTGTTTCCACAAGCTGCCTCCCTCGACTGTTTCCCCCGTGGATGTTTATTTCCCAACAAAGGTGACGTTTCATCATTTGCTTCAAAAATGAGAGAGTCATTGTGTCTTTTCGAATAATAGACTTTCTTGTCATTCTCATTTCTTCTGTAATAGAAACAAACCATCAGAATTCGAACATTTAATATTTATGCACATGTGTATTCTCGGTCATGGTATCTCAGGGTTTATCTAATGCTGGGCAAAAAGTGTCGATGCTCGATATAACAGGCGAGGTGAAGAGGGGTTTAACGTCATACCTACATACGACAGGGGGTTAATAGTTGACACTTTCCCCACGACGTGCATTCGTGTGTATGCATGGCTGTTTGTACTAACCCAGACGTGTTTATAGTTCTACCTCGATATTCAGCAGTTCAATGGGTCGAACTAATTTAGGTATGATGCTCACACATTTTCATGCGGGCGAACACAGATGAGGTCCCAAAATTGCGGCAATGATCCACACTGTGAAATGCACCATGCAAGCTTGTATCTGAGCTTTTAGCAAACTGCAGCATTTTGAACAAGCCTCCATACTATGAAATGTACCAGTGAAAACTGAATTACCTCTTTGGACGACCAATCTGTTTGTTCCACTGAGAGAGAAACCTAGACATGTTGCCGGCAGACGATAAACCCGGATGAATGTCATCCACATCTGCTTCCGTCAACGACTTCCGGTAGCCTCTCAGTAGTAACCTATGATGGAAACATGCGAGTGAGTGGCTTTACTTCAGTGTACATCTTGGCAATTGCCCCCACTATTCACCTCACCTGTCGCACCCAATATTTGCCCTGGAGGTCTATCCTGCAGTACCTGCTTTACGTTTGCGTGAATGAATGAGCTCGGTTTAACGCCACGTTAGAAAGCATATCAGTTATATAAAGGTGTGGTGCGAAGCGTGATGCGAGAGACAAACCGTTTCTTGAAAAACAGGAACATGAGTCTGGTGCCGATATACTGGGACTCGAACTTACGATTGTAGCCATGAAAAAACTTTTTGCTGATCTGATTATCGAATGAAGAAGGAGCATGCGTGAGCTTAGTTTTACGCCGCTTTTAGCAGTATTGAAGTAATATCACCACCAGAAATGGCCGTACATATTGTAGGCCTGTGGGGAATCGAACCTAGGTCTTCAGCATGGAGAGCGAACGCCTTAACCACTAGGCCACCCAACCGCGCCATGTGTGTACGCAGTATACAAATGTAAGGTAATGAAACATTTACTATTTATCCGTTTCTCATTAGTTCGTCTCCATGTCATAAAGGCTTAGTGGCTTGTTTTGCTTAAGGTAAGGGTTTGTTTCTCTTTGTGTGCACTATGGGTGAAGACCGTTTCTGGTGTTTCTGCCTTGATGATCACAGAAGACTGTTCATAGAGGTGTACTTTCAAATTTACTCTCTCATCTATGTTTTACAAAAATATTGTCAGAAAGAAAATATTACGTTCATATTTTTATATTCTTGATTGTTAATGTTTAACTGTATTGATTAGGCAGCAAGGACACTTAGTGATAAAAGAATAATTAACCTACTTTCCGTGTTAAGTATAATGCATGTTACCTGGTCATCCACCCATACGTGATTCTTGAGAGGAAGGATGATTCTAGCTCCGGACATGGTTTCTGTGAGTGGACAAGAACAGATATATACTAAGCGCCATTAATAAAGGGTCAATTGATATACAGCACATGCAAAGAACAATTCTAAGAAAAAATATAAGTAAGTAAGAAGTAGGAAGTAAGTAAGTAGGAAGAAAGTAAGTTAGTAAGTAAGTGTCATTATAATGTTTAGGATAAACGTTTCGCATCGTGATATACAGACAAAAACGTTAAACAGCACAAGTAAACATATTTGGTTGCCGTACTCAGCAATATACCGGCTATATAACGGTGGTCTGTAAATGACTGAGTCTTGACTAGACAGTCCAGTGATCGACAGCATCAGCCTCGATCTGCGCAATTGGGAAGCGATGACGTGTCATAGTCGCCTTCTGTGACACGCATGGGTTGCTGAGGAACCTTTCTACACGGGTCTTCACGGGTCTATACAGTCTATAGTATTTTGGAGGAGTAAATCCATGAAACACCATAGGCAAAGTGGCACCTCCCGTAACATCGGACTGTTCAACATGTTATAGATGTTGCAGAGTACAGATCGCAGTGTATCAGTATGAATTAATATGGTTTTACGCCGTTTTTAGCAGTAATTCAGTAATATTATGGAAGGAAACCAGAATTGGGCATCACACATTGTACCAATGCGGGGAATCGAACCCAGGTCTCCGGCATGACAAGCTGACGCTTTAACCACTAGGCTACCACACTATCCCGGTCAATGAATCATCTGTACGTCCTTTGGGATTCAACATTCGCATAAACGACAATAAGCAAGTTTAGTTTTGCAATATTACAGCTATATGACCACCTTCTATAAATAGCATCAACGACAAAATACTAAGTGTTTTCATAGATACTAAATATGTTCAGGTTAGAACAAAAAGAACTATACCTTGTCATGTCCAAAATCCCTAGAAGGTGTCTCGGGAAAACAGCTCATGCAAAACTCAGAAATTACGAGAACTTTGTATATGTAGAATGTCACTGTAAGTATGCCTTCATCCTGAAGAAAAACAAAACATTTTTAGTGTGTAAAAATATAATGATAAAACAGGCAACTTTTGTGGTGGTAAATGTGATTGGTTTTGTTCATTAACTGTGTTAAATTACAGTCGTGAAGTTACTTAGGAAAAGCTTCTAGTGTTCTGTGGTTCTTTTGTTACAAGACACGGTGGCTAGAGATATACTTATACATTTACAGTGAGTGAGTGAGTTAATATTTAACGTCACATCGGCAATATCTCAGCCATATCGTGACGAGAACACTTAAATGAACACTTAAATGAAATATATTCATATTGTAAAAATATGTCGACGAAGGACAGTAAAACAACTAGAATATCACAATCTCATTTAAAACTAGCATGAAAAGTTAAAACTAATATCACTATTTAGACAATACAAAATAAAAACAGGCTATAGATCGGCAATAGCAGAAGGTGGATCACCATACTAGGGACCAGCTGGACTTACACCATCCCTTCAGCTGAATATACATTTACAGAGGTTCAGTGCGGTTTATAAATCGAATGTCGTGGTACATTCGTGTTTGTATTTGTGAAATGATGACTTTCTCTCTGATGTTATATGTGACCGTGGAGTGGAGATACTCTCGAGTGAGTGAGTTTAGTTTACCCCACACTCAGTAATATTCCAGCAATATGGCGGCGGTCTATAAACAACCGAGTGTGAACCAGACAATCAAGTGATCAACATGAGTATCGTTCTACGTAATAATCACCCAAACCCGTTTAGTCACCTCTTACCACAGGCATGGGTTTTTGAAGATCAAGTCTAAGGGGATCACGTTACGTTACCTGGAAACGGACATCTCTAGGAAAAAGAGAGCTGTTTTAAAGGATGTCATGTTGTAAATTTCAACCCGTTTACCTCCTCCGTGATGATGGAGTAGAAGGGGATGATGCCAGCCAGGGTGAGCAGCAGCCAGAAGATAAACATCACCCCGGAAGTGATGAGGCCTTTCTTCCTCTCCAGGAGCAGCAGCAACATAGCAAACAGCTGAAATAACGCATCTGCTCGGGGTACACTTGTTTTAAATAGAAAATGGCTTCGTCAATATAAAAAGATATATCGTTATATTATTTGGCTGGCAAATGATAATTTTAATTAGACTAATGTTAGTTTATTCACTTTATTTGTAAAATTCTCTACAGATTTCAGCGTCCGTGATACTCAAAAAGGGACCTAATTAAAGGCACAAAGTCATACATTTACGACAATGTTTTGGCCTGTATTATATATTGAGCGCATATGAATTCACTTTAGCTTTCTCCCGATGCAACAAAAGATCCATTGCGACTTGCCTGAAATCGATAATTGAAACTACGAGGCGAACTGCTTCCAAAGAGTTATTGCGTGGTATATGTGGAATACAAAGTGTACATACAATTCCTCCAAACCAGTGACGCGGTGCTGTCCGTATTTGCTGAACTGGCTTTTAATCTGAGGTCTCGTTGTAGGATATTTGTAGAGAGCACTCAACGTGACAAAACTATGCGGTTCGCTTCAAATAACGTTCGGTCGCTACCGATGGCGCGAGAGTCGATTTAATGCAACGTTGCATTAATTCATTCGAACTTTGTTATTCAATATTGGAATCTAAACAGTCTCTCTGGAATACGCTATATGTTCGCTTCCCTGAGGGCCGATAGTATTATTGAAAGAGACATGTAATTGTAGAGAAATATCGTGTGCAATTGTGCCTTTAGCAGGTGCCCCTTCTCTACCCGAAAACAACAGCGTTTTGAAGTAACATTTTGTTTTGACCATCGAAAAAAATCTTGAACTCAAATTATACAGTAGAAGGTCGTAATATGGGAAATGGATGCTATTTTGGTAGAATTCATCCTTTTGAATAAAATATCTCAAGGCAAATGTTAATGACTGACCTGCTGTATCATCAGACATAAACTAACATTTGATGTATTTGAGATCTTACAAAAGACACTGTATGGACGGCAGGTGCGATGATGAAGGCTTTGAAGGCGTTGTTGTTGACGTCGTCGGCAGCAACGATGAGCCGGATGATGGAGAGAACGACAAGACAGAAACAAAGGACCTGGAAAAGACAGAAAGCTACTGACAAAATCGTTGATGAGTAGACAATGTTCCCGGTATTGACTGTTTTTAGGTTTGGTATGATCAGTACCTTGCTCGTGCTCACGAGTTTAACCACTCCGGGGTTTTCTCCCACATCAAGCAAATCCTCTGCGCTTTGACATAAATAAAGCTGAGCAAAGCACATGTCAATACCCTTAGCGAAAGGTTTGGTCCGAGGAGGTGGGATAGCCCAGTGGTTAAAACGTTCTCTCATCACGCCTACGACCCAGGTTCGATTCCCCACATGGGCGCAATGTGTGAACCCACCCCTCAGAGCCGATTTCTCAAACCGTGACATTGCTAGAAATTGATTTATCATTAAGAAGATGCAGTCACTAGGTAGATATTTACGGCTCCACCTATCTGTTTATTTCGTGGAGAGTCGATCGTATATATACAATAGGTACTAGCACTGGAGAGTCAGTGTGCGGTTCCTCTTTACCACCAATGCTATATATTTATACCGTGATGACTTAGTTTAATCAGGATAGAGCTTACCATCTTTGCTATATATCTATATCGTGATGCCAACGACGTCGGTTTGACGTTCACGAGGTAGTAGAAGTAGAACGGTGACGACAGCCACAGCCATCCACACGGCACCCACACCAACACCGTGGACTGGAAGCAGTCCGTGAACAGCGGCGCTTTGCTGTACCAAGTCAGGTCTGTTTCCTGGAGAAGACTGCATATGTTAGATGAAGTAAAACCCACAAAACCAACGAAGACATGGAACCACTGTGCGACATAGCCACTGGAACGCTGGCCCGTGACTAAGAAAAACCCGGTGTCCCTCGACATGATATTTCTGGAATATTGCCAAAAGCTGTGTAAAACTAAATTCTCTGTGACTTTAAAACCATGGACGTCATTTTGGTCATTGAAAAAAAAGTGTGCCTATTCTGACCTGTTCTCCCTGCCAAGTACATGGCATTGTTTCATGACCAGTTTTGTTGATTTTGCCATGCAAGCATAGTGTGCTTACAGCAGCTATGCACATATCAATGTTAAGTCGGTTTCGTTGAATTCTTGTGATTTTTCTGTTCTATTCGATATGGAGATAGTCTGTTGTATATATACACGGAGCGAATGCATGAGCGGTAGAGCCTGTACGGTAGAATGAGTGAGTGTGATTGAGTGAGTGAGTTAAGTTTTACGACGCACTCAGCAATATTCCAGCTATATGGCGGCGGTCTGTAAATAATCGAGTCTGGACCAGACAATCAAGTGATCAACAGCATGAGCATCCATCTGCTCAACTGGGAACAGATGATATGTTTCAACCAAGTCGGCGAGTCTGACCACCCGATCCCGTTAGTCGCTTTTTGTGGCAAGCATGGGTTGTTGAAGGCCTATTCTTCCCCGTGACCTTCACGGGTCGAGTGAGTGTGATTGAGCTTAGTTTTACACTGCCTTTGACAATATTCCACCAATGTCACGGCGAGGGTCACCGCAAATAATGAGGGGTAAAATAGGGCTTAACGTCGTACTTGAGAGTGTTTCACTCATATGACGACGTGCGTGCAGGTGCACGTGTGGCTGCTTGTACTAGTTCATACCTGAGCTGATTTCATAAAGCTAGCTGACTGAGATAGCATGCCGCAGTAAAGTATAAATTTCCCACACCTTATACTCCTAGCCGACCAGCCTTTGTTCTAACCATTAACGTCGAGCTTCAAGTAAGGACCAACAAGTACTATATTTTAACGTCTTTTTGGTATGAAGCGACCAGGGATCGATATGGTCCCCTTCGGCTCTGCGCTGCGGATGGGCGTGTATACATATGTGTAAATTGTATTATGTGCATGTATATGGGCCAGATGGCCTTTTTACATAAATAGAGCTTTGATTTGATTTGTTCTCCGGGCACCCGGGTTTGTTTTTTTTGTGTTTTTTTTAAAAAATCATTCTAAGATATAGATGGGTTTTTTGTTGTTTTTTTTAAATAGAAAACCAATTCTAAACCTAAAGCTAATCCTAACCCTAAACCTATTATGATATTAAATCTAAACCCTAACACTCCAGGAATAATCATGATAAATAAAACACATTTCAAGCAGGGGTTACGCAGGGAACTCGTATTTACCTAGAAATATACGGTAGGATAGATACATACGACAGGATGCATGCATAGGCGGTACAGTAGAAAAATACGGCAGGATGGATGTATGGAGCCTACAGTACGGTAGCCAAATAGTTTGGGCGTACATACGGATGAGTACATACAATATATATGTACCACTGGTGTGAATACACACCAACAAGTCGACGGACACAAATATCTCTCTAACTGTTTTAGGGAGACGTGTCTCATAGAGGCACATGGAATGTTTTCAAAAGTGATGGGACTCGAACCGTTACATGCAGTCCTGGGACTAAGCATTTTATATCTACTCACCCACAGCGTGGTCCCATTACAGAGCGTGGCCATGTTGGACAGAGCGTGAGTGAATATGGGATACAATGAGTCAAATTCTAGACTAAGTAATGTAAGTTGAATTATGACTAATCGTGTTGTGGTCTCTGCCTCTCCTACGCAACACGTGTGTTTGTCTCCTTTGTCTCCTTCATGAACAACTCGTGTTATTCCGGGATATGCCGAAAGGCGAGTCGTGTCCCTCTGGAAGGATTTCACATTGGCGCATGAACATCAGAACTACTTTAAACAAGAACGATAACTCTATTTCTGTTTGTAAACTAAACATCACAGAAGCACTCGTATATTGTACTGCCGTTTCTTTTTTATTTTTATTTTTTATTTTTATTTTTTTATTTTTATTTATTTTTTTTATTATTTATTTATTTATTTTTTTTTGGGGGGGGGGGAGGGGGGGGGCGGGGGGCGGGTGTGTGTGTGCATTTAGAATGAGACCTCTTTCATACAATCAAAAGAGGGATCATTTGTTAAAGACATACTCTAATGTAATAGAATGTACCATCTGTACTTCTTACATTTCCAAATGTGTATTTCGATGTAAGGCTAAAGAGTCACAAATGGGATTTGTTTTATTGACCGTGGAAATGAAACACAGTTTGCCAGCTACGTTGAATTCGAAAGCAGAAACTAAATAAATGACTTTAAAATCTTGATCAATCTTGTTACATTGCTGCCATATCCCTGGTGGAATTTTAAAATGACTTAAACATGTAAATAATCCCCCCAAAATCAGTCTAAAATATCCCCAATGACGTGAAATAGAAGCCCAATGATGAAAGTTTATTAGTTATATAAAGGTGTAATATCGTTGTTATGAAACCTAAACGATTTATAATTACATTTTCTAAAAATATTGGCAAGCGAACGCACACTCGCGGAAAAGAGCCCGCAAAATCGTCAGACATGCACCCAACTGGACTTGTGAGTGCTGTGGGTGCCTGTATGTGAATCTCTCAGCATCCATGGCCTTATACGTATTCAAAAGTTCACGATCCGAACGAACTGCCCATGGATATTTTATAAGCGCTTGAAACGGGTTTTGAAATTCCCGCGCATGCCCCTGTCCACACCAGAGAGGTCAGTGCGTTTCCCTACAGGCTCCAAGGAGCAAATCCGTAGATACAGTAGTGACCCCATAGCTGGTCAGTATGGTGCCAGGTGAAGATCAGGAGGCGCTTGGCGCATCGGTTGACACATGCCATCATTACCAGTGCTTATGGTGTTCATTGTCTGCTACAGACTCGATTATTAATGAGTGAGTGAGTGAATTTAGTTTTACGCGACAGTCACCAATATTCCAGCTATTTTGCGGCGGTCTGTAAATTATGGAGTCTGGACAAGACAATCCAGTGACCAACAACATGAGCATTGATCTGCGCAATTTGGAACCGATGACATGTGTCAACCAAGTCAGCGAGCCTGACCACTCGATCCCGTTAGTCGCCTCTTACGACAAGCATAGTCACCTTTTATGGCAAGCATGGGTTGCTGAAGGCCTATTCTACCCCTGGATCTTCACGGGTCCGATTATTAATAGACCGGGGTATTAGTACCCATGATGCAGTGAGCGGCAATTTGTTGTCAACCAAACTAAGCGCGAGACGTAAACAGGTCGGATAATCGTTCAGGTGCCGATATGCTATCGTACCTATCTACACACCAATCTGTCACAGGCTTCTAGACTCTAGGTGAACACTGGCAAATAGCTAGGCTGCTTGTGGTCGTCACTCCATTCTGATGTGGTGTGTGTTTTTAGTTTTACGTGGCACTTAGTAATTAATATTCCACCTCCATGGCGACTGTCTGTAAATAATTGAGTCAATCAATTGGTCAACAGCATGAGCATCGATTTGCGCACCTGGGAACCGATGACAGCCAAGTCAGCAAGCCTGACCACCCGATACCGTATATGAGATACTTTATCCAGTAAATTTGAAATAATCTCCACGACAGATGGTTAGATGACAGACAGAAGCAGACAGACGTCTGCGCAGACGATAGCTGCTAGTGACGCTATGGTTGCTGGGGACGCGAATAGCAACCAACCCGGCGACACACGCAGCATCTGGGATAACTCAGAACTCCCTCTATACATAGCTAGAATAATGAGGCGATAAACAACAAAAACACAAAGCTTAGCAATCTGTTATTTAATCCTCACTGTCATTAGATACATTTAGTTACTCTCAAAATCTTCAAAGTGAGTTACCGCTCTTATTTATCAGAGTGAACATAGCCAGAAAATGGACACTAGCGCAAGCATAGCTTTCCTCCTGAACTTTACATTGGATTGAATAAAAATAGACGCTTTACCTCTGCAAACGTGAAACACCGAGCACGCCATGGATCTGAGTCACAGCATGTGGGTCAAAACGTACGTGTCGCTCAGGAGAGACGGAGATAACACTGTTAGTCATAATTCCACATATAGTACTAGCATTTTGACTCATTGTACCTCATAAGCACTGACACCACTGTCCAGGATGGACCCTCTTTGTAATGGAACCGCACTATGGGTGAGTATATCAAAATGCTTAGTACCACGACTGCATGTAACGGTTTGAATCCAATCACTTTTGAAAACCAATTCATGTGCCTCCACATGACATGTCTCCCAAAATTAGAGTTAAAAAATTTGCTCATGTTCACTCTGCACTGAAACAGATTTAGATGAATTTGGCACCCAAGTCCTTGTGGTGTAGGCATCCATTTCGTTCTGCCCATTCCGCTTCTAAAAAACTTGACTTCGCTTGACATGCACTGGAAATTGGGGCAAAACTGATACCTATTTCACTCCAGACATGCAGGGCCACGACTCGCCTAGATTACTATTGGTGTATGTACCGCGTGTACTCTATTGTATGTACGTGTACTGTTGGTATCTGTATTCACTGCCGTATGTACTCTATTGAACGCACGCTCTATTGTTCGTATGTGAATTCTCTACAGGGGCGCATGCACCGAATGCATTCTGCTGTATGCACAGTTTATTGATGGTATATGCATTCACTACAGGGATGCAACCACCGTATGCACTCTAGTGAACGCACGCTCTATTGATGGTATGTGTATTCACTACATGGGTGCATATACCGAATGTACTCTTCCGTATGAAGGATCTGCTGTTGGTATGTGTATTCACTAGAGCAGAGACTCTACTATATGTACTCTGCTGTATGCACGCTCTATTTATTGTTGGTATGTATATGCCCCGCGTCTGTCGTTTTCGTGTCCAAGGTACCGTATTGTAAGTCCCATGCTTACACCATAATGCATGTAACCAAAATTCAACCGTATGTATCTACTTTACCGTCCATGCATGCACCATACCGTATATATCTGATGTACCATCCATGCATACGCCCTACCGTATGCATTTGCTGATCCGTCCATTCGTACACCATACTGTATGCATCTTCTGCATGGACTTTACAGTAGGTATATACCATAAGCTACACGCATGGAAGGTAAAGTAGATATATACAGTATGGTGTATGCATGAGCGATAAAGTAGATATATACGATTGTGTTTGGTTACATGTATTATGGTGTAATTAAGCATCTTATATACCTGCTGTACCGTCCATGCATACACCCTATCGTATATATTTGTTGATTCGTCCATGATTATACATGTATACGGGGTCCGAAAGATGGTGAAATACGCCTGAGCAGGGCGGAGCCAGAGGAATGTCTTGGGAGGTCCCCATCGATTCTGACGTGCAAATCGATCGTCGAACTTGGGTATAGTGAGGAAAGACTAATCGTATATATCTGGTGCGGCGTGCATGCGTGCACCCTATCGTATGTATATCTACTGTTGCATACATGCATAGACCACACCGTATGCAGCTGCTGAAGGGTCCATGCATGCGCACTACCTAATATATCTACCGTCCCTGCATGCACCCCTCCTAATATATCTACCGTCCATGCATGCACCCCACCCAATATATCTACCGTCCATGCATGCACCCTACCTAATAAATCTACCGTCCATGCATGCACCCCACCTAATATATCTACCGTCTCTGTATACAACTTACCGTGTGTAACCACTCTACTTTCAGTACCGTGCATGCTGTTGCATGCGTCTCTCCAGTGCATTCTTTGTTGATATGAATACGACCTACCGTATGCACATGATACCTTAGTTATGAATGAATGAATGAATGAATGAATGATCCTTATAACTTGGGAGAGAGACATTCGTTTCTTATTCTGTTGACACAACTTACTTACAGAGGTATTATATCTTTAAATGAACACTGTATCTGCTTAGCTGTTCCACTAATACAGAGAAAGGAACTTTTGCTAAGCCACATACTTACATCATTCTCGCCGCCATATAGCTGGAATATTGCTGAGTGCGGCGTAAAACTAAACTCACTCACTCACTACATGATTCTGGTGTGAATTATGTCATTGTCCATAGGTCACTTTCTATAGATACAGCAGTGATCGTACATTCCAGGGACTAGATTTATTGTCGAAGATCTCTTAGCGCTAAGATAGTCGTATGTTAATGTTAATGTATAACACTCACGAATATCTTTGCGCTAAGAGAACTTCGGAAATCAAGGCACTGGAGCTTATGGCACGTGATACACATCCTGTGAACCCAGCCCAAGTGTCCAGGTTCATATTCTCTACAGCAGGGGTTATAAGGTAGTAAGGTCACAATTTTGACTTCGTCATCTGCACAGTCACGGGTACCATTCCAGGCTACTAGCATCAAACAGATACTCATAGAGAATGTTTCTTGCTTCAAAATGTTTAAATGGATTCACCAACACAAAACGTTTGCTTTGGTATGAAAACAGTACCAATTCCTCGGCTGGGGCAAAGGCTCAGACTAGGCATATGTGTAAAGGAAGATCACAATGATAGATACTCACAGCTGTAATATGAAAGCTCGTTATTGCATTTGTTCACATGTAAACACCATTCTTCCCGCGAGTGCGATCTCACTGTTATTGATTCGTGAACACTATATGCAGTTGGGATGGGAAAGATTCCTCAGTTATCTCCCTTTATCGCTTCTCCAATAGATGGCGCCAATTACTACAGTCCCCAAAAGCCCTGTCTTTCTTCAATGCAGTGTGCCCAATATTTTCCAAAATTTGCTAGCCAGTAAGGCTGACTATAGCTGAAAGTTACTAGCCCTCATGAATGTAGAAACTAAGCGAAAGATTACAAAAGCGATAATATGAAGAAATTGTCGGCATGACGGGTATCGTTATTAAGCTTCTAATATGATGAACATTTTCATCATGCCATAATCATGGATGATTTAAAAGTCTGTTATAACTTACCAATTCAGAGAGTGATATATTTACAAAATGATCCCATGAAAATTGACTAGGCAGTCTGACTGGAGATTTACTAGTCCGATAGGATTTTTATTAGTCACGTTCTAGCGTTCCAGTGGCTGTTTCGCACAGTGTTTTCATGTCTTCGCTGATTGTCTGTTTTTACGTCGTCTAACATATGCTGTCTCCTACAGGACACAGACCTGACATGGTACAACACATGGCCACAGTTCACAGACTGCTTCCAGTCCACGGTGTTGGTGTGGGTGCCATGTGGATGGCTGTGGCTATCGTCGCCGTTCTACTTCTACTACCTCGTGAACGTCTCACCGACGTCGTTGTCATCTCGATATAAATATATAGCAAAGATGGTAAACAGTAACCGCACACTGACTCTTCAAATCTTGTGCCCATTGTAAATATATGAATCATCACGTAATGAACAGTGAGCAAAGATAATTAAGTGCTCCTTACATGACTATCCAATGATTGTCACGGTTTGAGAAATCAGGAATGAACTCATACACTGTGAGTGGAACTGAACCCACATCATAAGCGTGATGAGAGAACGTTTTAACCACTGGGCTATCCTATCTCCCCGGAACAAAGTTTTCGCTATGGGTATTGACGTGTATTTTACGCTGCTTTCAATAGTATTTCTGTCAAAGCTTAGAGGATCTGATTGATGTGGGAGGAAAACCCGGAGTAATGCTGGATAGTGGTGAAACTCATGAGCACGCGTATGGTGCTGATCATACCAGCCCTAGAAACACTTAGAACAACTCTACACAGTGAAGTTTATCTGCTCATCAACGATTTTGTCAATAGCATTCTGTCTTTTCCAGGTTCTTTGTTTCTGTCTTGTCGTTCTCTCCATCATCCGGCTCATCGTTGCTGCCGACGAAGTCAACAACAACACCTTCAAAGCCTTCATCATCGCACCTGCCGTTCACACAGTGACTTTTGTAAGATCTCAAATACATCAAATGTTAGCTTATGTCTGATGATACGGCAGATCAGTCATTAACATTTGCCTTGATATATTTTCGTCGAAACAATGAATTCTACAGAACTACCTTCCATTTTCGCACATGGCGACCTTTAACTGCATAGCTTGAATTCAAGATTTTCCTCTAATCAGAATGGTTTCCTCACAAAACAGTTTTTCGGATAGAGCGGGTGATATTAACTAGGTTCCCCTTTGACTGTTATAGACGTTGAAATCTACAGGGAATATCACAAATAACCGAACGTTAGTCTAGATTGATAGTTCCACCCTCTTTCGTCAATCAAATAATGACAACAATATATTTTACAATAACGATGAAGGTACTGGCTATGTTGAAAACAAGTGTGCCCAAGCAAATGCGTTATTTCAGCTGTTTGCTATGTTGCTGCTGCTCCTGGAGAGGAAGAAAGGCCTCATCACTTCCGGGGTGATGTTCACCTTCTGGCTGCTGCTCACTCTAGCTGGCATCATCCCCTTCTACTCCATCATCATGCAGGAGGTAGACGGGTTGAAATCACTTCTAGTGTGCTTTAAAACGGCGCTCTATTCCGTTTTGACATTATCCAACAGTGTCCTAAAGCTATGGAATTGCCCTCTCATTGGAGACTCAGTGTACAGTAGCCGGTTTCTCGGAAATGTTACAAATTATATAAATGGATCAGATCAACATTTCACATACACAATACACTAACCTAACATGACATTTTCTTTTACGTTTTACAAACATTGCTGAGCCTCAGCAAATTAGTAAGTATTTTCTTGTCCATCGCGTCTAGTGACAGATGAACTACAGAAAACTCATTGGCGTTTTTCCCTAGCCACATTTAACGCAAGTATTGTGAAACCGTTTGACAAACTTGATTTATATTCTGAAATATGTCTTTTTCTTTTCAGCAGGATGAAGGCATACTTACTGTCACATTTTACATATATCAAGTCCTTGTAATCTCAGAGCTGTTCATGAGCTGTTTGGCTGAGGCGCCTTCCGAGGCTTTCAATCAGGACAAGGTATCACACTTCAATGTCATAATCAATAATGGCAAGTGTCGACAAACCACCTTTATAATTTCGAGTAGATTTTTGTCGTTTATTGCGAATTTGTAATCTCAAGCCACATGCGGACGAAACATTGGGATATGTACTCTGCCAGATCTATAAAACGAGGCACAGTCCCATGTCACAGCGGATGTCAGTTTACCTTTGATTTTTCATCCAAAATACTAAGCTTTGTCTGGTCGTGCTCATTCGCAGAAACCATGTCCCGAACTAGAATCATCCTTCCTCTCAAGAATTACGTTTTGGTGGATGACCAGGTAAAACTTGTTAACATTATAATTAACACGGATAGCAATTGTTACTATTCATTTATCATTATGTGTTGAAGATAGTATTGTTGCTTTAACGATACATTGTTTCAAAAATTAATAATCAAGACTGAAAAATATTGATTTATTTTGACAATATGTGTATAAATAGATTGATGAGAGAATTTGTGAGTTTGAAAGCACACCACTATCAACAGTCTTCCAGCAACATCAAGGTAACATTCTTCACTCATAGAACACAAAAAGGGAAACAAACAATGGCTTCTGGCTGAAGAAGCCAACGCTGCTATACAAGTAACACCCTCCAGTAAAGGAAGGGACAGGAGATAGGGCCGATCTGGGAAATATGTAGTCAAATTTCACCAAGCTGTCTTCAGAAGCTGACGAACAAATGAGAAACAAAGAAATGGTCATTGCTTACATTTTTATACTTCATACACACATGCTTCCTAATATTCTATTACTTAAGCAGCAAAGTGCTCTTCCAGGGTAAACCCGTGAGTTCGAATCCCGGTTCGTTCTGATGTCTACGTTTATCGGCACCATACCCGTGTTCCTGGTTTTCAAGAATAGGTTTATGTCTCGCATCACGCTATGAGCAATTCTGTTGTATAACTGAAATACCTTTTTCAACTGGTGTTAAACCGAATCCATTCATTTACACAAAAGTAAGGGGGTAATGCAAGTTTGACAGCCACGCCAAAAACAGGGTAAGACATGTGAAATCAATTCCTGGGCCTAGATTTTCGAAGCTCTCTTAGCGCTAAGGTTGTCGAACGTGTTATACATTAACATTAACTTACGACTATCTTAGAGCTAAGAGAGCATCGCAAATCTAGACGCTGGTATTTTCCACAGTGATATGGCTGAGGAATTGTTCAGTTAATATTGCGTTGACGTAAACCCACACGCGTTTGGATCATAGATTACTGCTAAGAGGCTACCGGAAGTCGTTGACAGAGGCAGACGTCGATAATATCCATCCTGCTTTATCATCTGCCAGCAACATGCCTAGGTTTCTCTTTCTCTCACAGTGGAACAAACAGACTGGTAATCCAAAGAGGTAATTCAGCTTTCATTGGTAAATTGCATTGTATGGAGGCTTGCCCCAAGTGCCACAATTCGCTATGCAGATATGGGACCTATGTCGATACTTATCCTGTTTCACAGAAACCTTGATCATGTTTCTTTGAGCACCATACCCTAACCGAATTGGTTCACCGAAGTGGTGAATACTGAAAATTTTGGGTTCGCTTTTTCCCTCCTCCAGGATTAGATAAACCCTCAGATACCACGAAGGTTGATACTCATTTGCATACACATAAAATGTTCATATTCTGACGGTTGATATATGTGTTCTATATTGTTTTCAGAACAAATGAGACTGACAAGAAAGTCTATTATTCAAAAGGACACAATGACTCTCTCAGTTTTGATGCAAATGATGAAACGTCACCTTTGCTGCGAAATAAACATCCACCGGGGAGACAGACGAGGGAGGCAGCCTGTGGAAACACGTTTTCACTGGCAAGGACTTTATGGAAAACATTCTGGTTTGACTTGATACAGTTTCAAGTTTGGGTGCTTGTTAAAGACTTGCTGAGATTTGCCAGTCCTTTGATACTTGGGTAGGTATCCACAAATAGATTCAGATCCGTCAGTTGCAAAATATAAAAGGTCTTTGAAGACACCGACCATGATCTGAGGCACTCTGTTCGAAAAGTTTCAGGGCACATCCATTGAAGAACCTTCATTTTATTCACATAATATTCATATCTTGTTCTACGTACAGGTTCGTAACTGGAAATATGTCACAACACTCGTGATTCATTGAGACCTTCCACTGTTTTACAAAATACAGCTCTCACGTCAGCCATTTCATGTAAAACTGTTGCAGACAAATGTTTTGCTTTAAAAACCTAAAACAACAAATTTGCTTCAGCCTCCTCGTAACCTTCACCACAGACAAGACTGTACCCCTGTGGAAAGGCTATCTTCTCTGCATTGTGTTGGCGGCAGCCACTTTGACCCAGACAGTTTTTACCCATGCGAACTGGCACCAAGGAAGAAAGGTGGCACTCAGGATGGTTGCTGTCATCATATCTGCTGTCTTCAGAAAGGTACTGTTCCTTCACAGTCTGGTGTAATCAAGCTGGAGATTGGTACAGTTTTACTCTTGTAATTAAGTAGGACATTATCTTGTACTTATCACTCCACAGTTTTGACAGTATATGTTAAATGAAGGACTATCCGCTGTGATCCTGATGTTCAACATTTTGTATAAGCTAGTATATATCGTTTTAAGCGGACACAAATACATAACCTTAATACACTGAAGTCAGTGGACCTTAATATAGCTTGAAGTAATGCCAAATTTCGAATGTGAACGTTGTTAAAATCACCAAAAATATGTCACAGTAACATGTGGGAAAATACAAAGGAGGAAACGACATCTCCTAAATCTCCCATGCCGCTGATGCCTCAAACTGGAAACATACTCCATGTGACAATAAAAAATGTATTTAGTTCGGCAATTGCGGCCGCATGACCTAAAGCACATTTAGGATACAGAAATATTGTGCACAGCGGTACAATGTAAAGACGATCAAGTTATAGTATTGTGCAAAAGCTATAGCTCAGATTAGCAGATTTCTTTTCAGACAAGTACTTAAGCATAGTATATGCTCTACATCATTTAAGATAACAATTGATAATACTTGAAATAAGACGACAATGGTAATAAGATGGAATAATCTTTTGACGACTCTCTGTATAATAAGGACAAATAACCTGAAAATTTATTCCAAGTGTCTGCCTTAAATATATCAAGATCCAGAGCATAGAGGCACAATGCAAAGAATTTTTCTCATGGCACATACTTCTGTAGTTAATAAATTTCAACTGGCACTAAAATCAACCATAACAACGATTGAAATTATAACATCATTTTTTGTAGCTTGTTTGTATTGCACAAACTAGCTACATGCACCTTGTAACATGTTTCGTTTCTGTGAACAACTTACAGTCCTTAAAGTTGAGCAACAAGGCAAAGAAAGAGTCGACAACAGGTGAAATTGTGAACCTGATGTCTGTGGACGTGGAGCATATACAAACCTTCACGATTTGGATTTGGGCAGTGTGGGCAATTCCTTTGAATGTCGCCATTGCCCTGTACCTCCTGTATCAGTCTCTGGGAGCCTCCATGTTCGCAGGGATGGCGGTGTTGCTACTGTTGTTGCCAGTCAATATTGTGGCCATCTTCATGTTGAGGAAGTACCAGACTGAACTGATGCAGCACAAGGATAAGAGGATGAAGATTATGAATGAAGTCCTCAACGGCATTAAGGTAAGATGTTCTCCTATGAAAAGCAGTCATAAAACGTGAAGAAAAGGACATAACCACATCTTTCATAAAAGGGCACATACCTTCTGGTCACGCCCTACCCCACCCCCATCCTCACTCCCACCTTGGGTACAGTGCGAATACATTCAGCTGAGATAGCGGGATGCTGTGGGTTGCCACCACACATATTAGTGGCATCATCCTGATTCATGTTGATGAAGCTGTACCAACAGAAACAGTAGACAACACCAAAGGCAGTATCGGCAATTTTCGCCAAACCGACACAGGTAAAGTGTGATCGGCTGTAAACCGTCATTTACAATGTTAGTCTGCTGGTAGTAATCACTTGTAAAGATACACATTTAATGTCAGTCTGTTTCAATGATCTCATGTGAAGTCTTTTGTCAACAAAACTTTCAGTTTGTTGTCGTCACAGATACTGAAGTTGTATGCCTGGGAACCTTCCTTCGAGGATAAAGTTTTGGAGGTTCGGAATAAAGAATTGCGCATTTTGATGAAGATGGCTTTCCTAAAGAGTTTTAATACCTTCACCTGGACTCTTATTCCTTATCTTGTAAGTCACATTTTGTTCACAAATCCACCCCGGCTTGTACGCCAGACAAATTTAGTTCTGTGTAAAAAGGTTACTAATGTAGTGTCAGTTAAGCAGTATCAGTGCATATTGTCATTTGAAGGTATTACTTGACATATTTGTATCAAGTTTGTTTTTATGTACTACAGTGAACCTACATAAACCGGGAAAGGTTCCGTGCAGTAATGGCTGTACTAACCGTGCTAAATACTTTTTAAAACAACAACTTTTGTTCTTGTGTTGTGCGTTGATGAGCGGATGACCTCCCTTTTTGGAGACCCTGTGGCAAGGGTAAACCCATCATACCCTGCAACGTCCTCTTTTTCTTGTGATTCTTTTTTTTTAAAGAATGCTCTCGTCACGATATGGCTGCAATACTGCCGATGTGACGTTAAATATTAACTCACTCACTCATTTTTCTTGTGAAGAGCCAGCAGAATTGCGGAGAAGTGGACAGTCATACCCCATGGATGACCTACTCCAACTAATTGGAAACCTCTCCAGGTTTAGCTAATTCCTTTTCAGAAGAAGTCTTCCTGGGTCTACCGAATACAGACTCCTTGAGATGAGTAGCGGAAGGTGTTGGTTTTGCTGTGGAAGTTGATACCGCAATCAATACAATAAGTATGAAGGTAATTCCTACCTGGTGGCTCTATAGACGACTCTTAGGTGGCTGTATATGGACCACCGAGGTGCCAGATGGCCAAAACCGTGTCCGCCACTGCTGGGGCACAATTTCCGCGTACATCAAGTTGGGAAGCGACAGGGACCAAGCCACACACTGAATTCGGATGCGGCGCCCTGTTCTGAGTTAGAAGGTCCGGTCAAAAAGGTAATAGAACAGGAGGCTAAGTCAGAAACCAGATATCAGAAATTGACGGCAATCAGCTGTGGGACGGCCAAAGCGGTGCGAGTACAGATCGAGTGGTTAGGTGGAAATCTGAGATAGGACCTCGGTGACTACGGTTAGGGCGGTCCGAAGCCATTGGGTCTTAGATTCAAGAGCAGAACACAGCAATCTGATTCGTTTACCCAGTCGCAAACAGATCCACCTGGAATGGTCTGCACAACTTGGAGAAATAACCCTGAATGTCCTTCGATTGAACACCCACTTGTTTGAGTCTAAGATTCGTCTTGACAGTACATCTGCTTTGACATGCTACAGTCCACGCTGTGCCAGTTGCACCACAGTAGGAACTGCCATGCCCCCAAGAGGAGCGGACAAAACATAGTGCCGTCTTGCTTCCGCGTCGCTGTCCTTCTCTAAACGGACCGTCTGGTTCTGAATATGGTACTTGAAACCAGTCTGGCTGTTCTTAGTTCAACACATTAATGTGCAAGGAAGTCTCCTTCTTGGACCAGAAGCCTGAAGCTGTGAGACTGACTAGAACGCATGTGCCCGACTTTGGTCCATCAATGAAGGTCGTGTGAGTGAACCCATGCTTGGGAAAGAACCTGTTGGATTGGACACATTGTTAGTCGTCCTCTCCGTACCACATCTACTGTAGCTGTCATGTGACAAAACAGACGGAGACAAGTCAAGCTGGGTTAGTGAAACCCTGTACTGAATCTCCCCCTAAGAAAATCATGTGCTGAGATGGAACTAGGTCTGATTTCTTTAGATTGCCGACCCAACTCAGTTTCCACTTTGGCTGGTCCTCCTCGATGCCAGTGCCACAGCTCGGCACCTGAGCATCTGAGCAATGATCTGATAGGTCTTCCTCAGCACTGTCTCAACATGGAAAGGCTCCCATGAATTCCCGATCGCTCGTCCTCCCCCAAATGCACATCCTCAAGATCTTCCTCTGGTAAAGTGTCCTCCATTGAAGAGGTAGAAGATATTGGAGCCACGGACTCCAAAGGCAACCCGTACGCCTCTACCGAATCCATCGACAGAGGCCGCCGGAACGGAACGTGCCATAGATAAGTTCCGTGCCATAGATAGGGGCATAAGGGAATCTTAGATTCGGGTTGGATGCTAAGCTGTAAAGAAAACATGTCTGACGCCAGGGAAAGCGGAAATTGTAGTGCATCATGGGTAAACCAGGGCGGTCCGGAATGGGAGGTTATCCGCTCACCACGACACACCAAACAAATGGATGGTTTTTAAAAAATAGGTTTAGAACTCTTTGCCTGGCCATTAGACATATTTCCGGTGAAAAATAGCAAGCACCCCAGGGAACACTTCCGAAAAGAACCCATGGTCAAGTAGATTTTTTTTCAATCTTGCAGGTCTCTCTCACTACATTTGTGACATACATATTCACATCTGAAGATCACTACCTCCGACCTGAAGCCGTCTTCCCAGCGATCTCTCTCTTCAGCATCATCAGACTTGCTATTGTCAGATCGCCATCTATCATAGCATATTTGGTCCAGGTAGATAAAGAATATAAAACCTAGTGTCTAGTGCACATAAACAATGAACGCATGGTGGAATCAAAAATCTATCAAAAGCGTTCTTTTCCCCGATGTCTTCTGAAGATTACAACGGCAAAGATGTAACTTCATATTTCTGGTCTTTTACATATGTAGCTATTTCTTATGCAGAATAATTATACCACAGAAATATCATCAGTGACATTTTCGTTGCTTTGTGTTAAAACTGTACTTAGCCATTTGAAAGAACCCAAACCCCCTCCCAAAAACCCCACATTTTCCCTGGTTTAGCTAAAAAATCTCATGGACCAAAAATCGGTAAGCTCAATATTATTCCAGGTGTGTATTGTACAAATCTTTCTTTAGATCAATGGCTATTAAAACACAACGGTCTTGACAAATTCAACGGTCAGATACAAATATGTAAATATGCTTTATTCGTAAAGTAAGAGGGCGCCTAAAGAAAGCGAGAGGAATAGACGCTCTGAACATATGTGCCATTCGACACTTTCTTTGGAATAACAAACAGAAGCCTCATACTCAGTAGATGATAATACGATGTGTAATACTGATGACTAATATGGGTTAACATTGATGTATAGTTACACATCATGATATACGTGGGCAAATGCGCTTTCAGGCTACAGTATCCCTGAAGAGAATTAACAAGTTCCTCAACAAAGAAGATTTGTCTGAAACCGACGTCTTATGGAACTCCACACAACGTCAGTAAGGTTTACTTTTTCGACACGTTTACGGTTTACTTTCTAAAAAGAGTGATTGAATAAATGAGTGCCGACGTACTATCTTAATGCGTTAATATATTGGAAAAGTAACTGAAACTCGACCCGGCAATCACTGGATTCTGGTGTGTCCAAAAGGCATAACTCTGCACACCGAATAGCAGCGTTTCAGACAAGTGGCGCCCCAATGCGTGCGTGCGTGCGTGCGTGCGTGCGTGCGTGCGTGCGTGTATTCATTGTAATATGTCCATGAGCGTTATGGTGCAAAGAACTGCACTGAACAGAAAAAGAAAGACAGCTTTTTAGTTTTAGTTTAGTTTTCAATTAGAATACACAAACATGAACGCTTACTTTTATGACATTTCATTTTTTAGAAAATTGCTTTTCCTTTGCTGTTCAGTATTCAAAGAACTGTAGCGTTGGGTTGCATATGTTTGTCAACCTTGATGTAAGCGTTATGTTCAATATTGCCATGACAATAAGACTAATCCCATATTTATGCAATTATTACCCCTAACAAAATATAATCACAGCAACGAGAGAAAAAAAACATTCCAGGAGACAATATCACATTTCTATACAAATGGACCCACATACAAATTTAGATTAATGCAAGCAAAACCAGTGTTTGATCAATTCTAATCCTCTCCTCTCTCCTACCTCCACTTTCGTACTTTCCTATATTCCTGTATCCTTTCTTTGCGCTTTATTCACAGAACCATTAAACTCATGTCCTCTCTTGTTTAGTTGGAATAATGAATACGTGTATATATGCTATGTGTTATCCAGAATATTGTATTATTTGCTGTCGTAATGTTGAAACACAGAGAAATGAAAGAATGGTTTCCGTAATTCGTCATATGTTTGACAGTATATAAATAATGGAAATTGATCATTATTACTTCTTTGACTTGACGTAGTACGCATATATACTATAGGTCCTGCCGTGAAGATTACAGATGGATGTTTCCAGTGGAGTTCTGAAGAAGGACCAACTCTCACAAAGTAATTAACATTACATGCAATCCACTAACATCATTGGTACAAAATTGTATAAAGGTATAAGTTTCAGATGTAAAAGACACCTAAAGGTTTCTGATATCATGTCAGTATTTAACGACCATGGCTTTGAAATATTTTGTTGTTTCAGTGTCAGTTTGGAAGTTACCGAGGGTCAGCTTTTGGCAATTGTGGGTCAAGTCGGATCTGGAAAATCCTCACTTGTGTCTGCCATCTTGGGAGAAATGGACAAGCTCAAGGGTCGTGTCAGTTTGAAGGTCGTTAATGACTTTCTGTCATTTTACATGTACGATGCATTCAGTGCACGATGTTCTAGATAGAACTATGCAACAGTAAGAAAAATGCTCTTGACATATGTCTTCTGAAATGTTATACATTTTCCTTCCTGATTTTTCCTGACCAGAGTCGCATTGCCTATGTGCCACAAGTTGCGTGGATCCAGAACGATACCCTACAGAACAACATTCTGTTCGGAAAGCCCATGGACAGACAGTGGTACAACAAAGTGGTAGAGTGCTGCGCTCTGACTCCGGATCTGGAGATGTTACCAGCTGGCGATATGACAGAGATAGGGGAGAGAGTGAGTATTGAGAGAAATTCTCTATCAACCGCAGCACAGAAGCAGAGAGTGTCTACAACCCTGAGCCTTGTGTATTGCTTTTGTTTCCTGTCTTGTCACCTGGGCATCAACTTGAGTAGAAGATAAAAACAGAGAGTGCCTCCAACCAGAGCTTTCTGCTGTCTACTGTGTTGTGGTTTTTGTATTTGTGTCTTATCCTACCTCAGGGTATCAACTTGAGTGGAGGTCAGAAGCAGAGAGTGTCTCTAGCCAGAGCTGTCTACAACGATGCAGACATCTATCTGCTGGATGATCCACTCAGTGCTGTTGACAGTCATGTGGGAAAACATATATTTGACAAAGTCCTCAGTAGAAAAGGTTTGCTCGCTGACAAGGCAAGTACTGGTAAAATATATATGACGTTGCAAACATTTGTACACACATTCAGATATATATTAAATTTTCCGCCTAATTCTAACGATAACTATGTGCGTCTAATGCTCCTGAAATAATTTCGAGTTTTGTTCCTGGTGTCATCTGTTGTGCTTTTGAGGAATGAAAAGAACGTGAGACTATATTCATTCCTGTGAGTCAGCTATAAAGGTCTGCTGTATGTTTGATGCCAAAATGACGTTCACTTGTCCCATCCAGACTCGTGTCTTGGTCACTCACGGCATCCACTGGCTCCCAGAGGTGGACTCCATCCTTGTGATGACCAGCGGTCAGATATCAGAGAAAGGGACTTATGAGGAGCTTCTGCAGTCAAACGGGCCTTTTTCCAAGTTCCTACAGACTTACCTTTTGGAGAATAATGATTTGGATGACAGCCAAATTGAACGTATGTCCCATGCTCCGAGTACATATTCTTTCATTTTCTAGAAACACCTATCCACTTTAGTCAAAATGTTAATCCCATTACTACACTATGTTTTGAAAAACTAAGAGGGCATACCTAAGCCAAATAGATCCGTTGAGAAAGTCAATAGATCCACTGAACTTTTGGTCAGAATCTAAGATTCTGTTTGATGATACATGTTTCTTAGTTTCTTCGAGGGGGTAAATTCTACCGCAGACTCCATACAGAATTCTAACCTCTGTTTTGCCTCATTACGCCCTGATTTGTAAGCTAGAGGTTAAAGCTTTCTCTCATCACCCCAAAGACGATTCCGAAGATTCAATTCCACACATAAGTACCATGTGTGAAGCAGCCCATTTCTTGTGTCCGTCACCTGCACCTTAAAATTACTGGACGCTGCTTAAAGAGGCGTAAAACTTAAGTTTCTCACTAGCTCATTCTTATGTCAAAGGTTTGGCGATTATTTGAATGTTGTTCTGATGCTGAGGCATTATAGGTTATGCATACAAGATGAACTTCATGAACATGAATAAAGGCGAAGTCACATTTTCTAATACTAAAATCATTTTGTATACAGTGAGTGACATAAGGAAACAAGTTCTTCAAAGCATAGAACCGGCTAAACCAAGAGCAGAGGCGAAAACAGACACTCAACCAGTTATGTAAGTTTATAATGTATCTGAATGTATTATGTATCTGTGAACTTTCTTTGTGAGCTAATGTATCTAGATAACAGTATGAATTCCTTACAAAGTTCATATCATGGTGACAATATATTCCTGTCGATGACGGCATGTGCTACTCCAAAGTAAGCCGTCTTTCATCTTTTAATAAAATAATAACTCTTCCTTAGAGCCTCCATGCGAAAACGTTGTTCCTTTATTGTTTCCATTCAAGTATGTTATCCGTTCTAATTTCACATGAAAATTTGTTCTTCATTGAAAACATACTACGTAGTTCATGCATACAGGTCTCAGCCTCAAAGCAACGAGGCAGAAGAATTGAAAAAGGAGAAGATGAAACTGGTTGAGGAGGAGGCTGTTGAGTCTGGCAAGGTATTTGAATAAACGATAATCAATTTGAATGTTGAAAAATAACCAAAAGGAAATAATCCCCAAACGAACTTCAGTTTTTATGTTTTATAGTCGAATGTAAAAAGTATTTGTAAATGTAAATGAAACTATGTCATGTGGGGAGGGCTGCCATTGTTTCTGGATGGAGGAGATCTCAATACGTCGAGTTATCCAATCACATAATGTTTGACTATATTGTCAAAACTGTCAACCTTTTCATAGGTCATATCATAATAATGTTTTCGTGAGTTTTGTTAAGCAAAGGTACCAGCCATGGCGCAAATACATGTATCATGTTTCAGAAAACTGTTCTTGCAGCTCAAAAACTAGGAGAATCGATTGATTCGTTTTTGATATGTACATATCGGGCCTCCACAAATAACACCAGTTACTAGTTACACAATAATAAATTCTGAACAACAAAAGCAACCCAACCCTGTCCTGTCGACAGGCGTGGTTGAAGAACATATACAAGATGAGAAGTGTGTGCTTACATAAGTGAGTCCCATGCACGTGGTAAGTGGATTCCGGTTGATGGCTGTCTGTTGTCTTCGTATGTCTATGGCTTCCTGAGACTGCCTTTGGGGTGTTGCTATACCTTTCCCTAATGTGTATACATTCAATAGCCAAGATTCCCAACATCCAACGAAAATATTACACAATAAAGGGAAATAATAGTCATCACTCTCTTTCTGTTTCAGATCACTATGAAGGTATTTCTAACTTACTTCCGGGCTATAGGGTTACTGCCAATGCTGTTCGGAATGGTCATGTACGCGTTATTTCAAGCAACGTCAGTAACGTCAACTACATGGCTCAGCAAGTGGACTGACGACACCTCGTTAGGAAACCTGACAGCAGTACCTTCCAACAGCACCGACCGAATGGAGAAAAATGAATATTACATGGGAATATATGGTGCTTTGGGTCTAGTTCAAAGTAAGACAACAACTTAATCGAAGATCAATGTAGCTTATATGCTTGGTTAAGTAGTACATGGTCTATCCTGTATGGGTTTATTCAGTGTTGTGTTGGATAGGTTATTTGTTATGACATCAGCAGAGTTGTGTTTCTTAGTCGTTCAAGGATACGTCAGCGCTTGGTTTGAATTCCAAACTTTGCATTGACTGGTCCTACTTCCGTCAATATAAATTAAAGACGTCAACGAAGAGAATGGGTACTTGTTTCAGCTGCACTCAAAACCAGGTGTCATATAGAAATATGTAAAGATATGCATATAGCGGTGTTTTTGTAAAGAATATACATATGTTAATAACTTGCAAGGACATATATATAAATATACATACCAAAAACACCTTGCATCCAGGCACCTTACGGCAGCTATATATTTTTGCAGAGCAGCGTGAATGGCGAATAAGTATTTCATTCGAGCATTTTCAGGAACAATTCCATTTTCGCTAAAACCCCAGGGTCATTCCAGCATACCCAGTAGTCCATTATGGCGTGTGTTATGACTAAATACAATTTTTTTTATTTTCCAGCTACGTTCATCATGGTGTTTTCCTTTCTGTGGAACCTGAGAACTGTCAAAGCCTCGGGTACACTCCACTCCCACATGCTGAGGAATGTTCTGAGGGCACCGATGTCCTTCTTCGACACCACACCTACGGGCAGGATTGTCAATAGGTTCTCCCAGGATATGGACACCATCGACATCAGGATGCCGATTGCGGTGGAGTATTCCTTCAACACCACGTTCCAAGTCTTCAGCAGCATCATCATTATCTCGTACACCACCCCGATATTTCTGGTCGTTGTTGTTCCCTTAGTGGTACTATACTTCCTTGTACAGGTGGGCTTTAACACGAATTCTTTTAACCTTCAAGATCTTTAACCAAAAGCTACTTTGTTAACCAGGACAACGTCATATGAGCTGTTTTAATCTACCTGTCGCAGCCAGAGTTACGGCTTGCTCATTCTCAGATATTTATGATTTGCTTCAAGAACATTAAATTTTAAGTCATTTTGATACGTATTTTATTAATAAACACATTTGTTAGTTCCAAACATGGAGATGCTGAATTGAGAAAATCTAGTTATCATTCATTGGAACCTTGTTGACAACTGTAACAGTGATTTCTGAAGATTTTGCTTATTTCCTAAACTTTGCATACAGATTGGCCAGAAAGAATACTACTCATCGCTCGAACTTTAGTGGCAGCCCGTTCTCATTTCCTCCCTCAATTATTGCTTCCTTTTCACACCTTGATGGTAACGTAGGAACAGAATTTTGTATGCCGTATGTCGCATAACTGATCTGTACAGCAAACAGTATATTCTGGACATGAAATGTATTTTAAATTAGACGTCTTTATTGAAAACTGACAGCACAAATGACATACAAGGTACATGTGAATGGTGGGATTTACAGTCACATCATCAATATTTCAGCTGTCTCGTGATTAATGCATGCTACAGCGCTTGTAATGCTGCGCAGTGTACATATTTCTTTGCAAATTGTTTCGTTTTTTTCCCAGAGGCAGAAGTTAATTTCATTTTACATCAAGGAATTAATCTTTACAGACATGGCAGTGGACAAGATTTTGTTAACTCAGTACTAGTGTCCTAGTGCCCCGTTTCACAAAGCTCTCGTAAACCTAATGTTGTAACTTTTCTCGTAGGATTCGCACCTCCTATATACAGTAAAACAGACTTCCGACAGTCGTAGCGCTACGAGAGTTTTGTGAAATGGGCCCTGTTCATCCCCAATGGCAGTTCTCAAAGGTTTAGTGTAAACATTCATTCGTGCTCTTATTGTCCTCCCAAGGATCATGTCGAATGTATGTTTTGTAAGTAGAGCGGCGTCATGTGGAAACCTTGCATCTTTCCGTAGCGGTTCTACGTGACAACCTCTCGCCAGCTGAAGAGATTGGAGGCCAAACACCGATCTCCGATATACAGCCATTTTGGGGAGACCTTATCAGGAGCCAGTGTCATCAGATCGTTTCAGGCCCAGTCAAGGTTCATCAAGGAATCTGAAGACCGAGTAGATGCAAAGCAGAAGTATAGTTTTTACTCATTTTGCGCTCTCAGGTAATTGTGATATTATGTTGGTCATGCTTGAAAGGTGTTTGGATTACAAACACACACACACACAATACAAAAAAACACAAAACAAAAAAAACCAACCAAACAAACAAAACCAACCAACCAAACAAACAAACAAAAAAAAAAAACAAAACAAAAAAAACAAAAACAAAACCCAAACCAAAACAAAACAAAAACAAACAAAACAAAACAAACACAAAATCATCTGAACCCATAGTCTCCTGGTTGCCCCCAAACCGTTTATGTTTCTTGTGGGAAGTAGACCACTGTTACCCGTCATCAGGTGTAAGGCAGTAATGTTCAAAACTATTTAATTCCACACTGGCAAGACCATTGAGTTTTACACACCCCTATTACCCCTGCGACTTTACGATCTTTGTTGTGCCTCTGACATTACACAGTAATCATACATGATCTTCCAGATCTGGGCCTTATCCTGCCCCATTTACTATGATAAATTCTTCTTGTATTATCATGAACAGAACGCGTCAGCCATTGTATATTACCCAGAGAATGAATTTCACTCAGAAACAGTGACAAGTGTATCATGACCATTATAAGGGACCCTTCCAGTAATCCAAATATGCGTCCCTGTGTGCAAACAGAACATGGTCATCACTGACATTACAGTACAAACTGTCTATATCGGCACTCATTGGGACTGAAGATTTTATGACAGTGTTGATAACTTGTCGGATTGGACAGATGCTGGTTTTGACAGCTTCCACTGTACATGAAGATCACATTAAGTGAGTGGGGGAGTTTGGTTTTGTGACTCCCTTTGCAAGATTCAAGCAATATCACAGAGGGGGACTCCAGAAGTGGGCTTCACACACTGTACCAAGCAAGGGCGAATGAAAGGATGAAAAGGGATTGGTCGTTTTGGGGAATATAGTGTCTGTGAGTGGTACGTATGTTAATACTGTTGCACCATGATCACTATGGGCTTGCACCATAAACATCGACAAGCACATACAAGCACACATTTCTCCTCACTTCATGGAACTTCATACTCTGTGTATTTGACAGATGGCAAGGTGTACGTCTGGAGGTGATCGGAAACATCATCGTGCTGGCCGCCTCCCTGTTTGCTGTCATGTCACGTGACACTCTCTCAGGAGGACTTGTGGGCTTGTCCGTCTCCTATGCTATTGAGGTATCTACAGTATTAACTCATATAACCAACTCAAAGAGAACACTAATTTTAGTTTGTCACAGTTCGTTTCACTCATTTAACTAATCCATATATAAAATAGCAGCGAAAAAGACCCAGTTCGTTATATCCATGAATTCGTTATGTCATTAAGCTCGTCATAAGTGTGTTTGTTGCACACACTGTGTGACCCGTGTTTGTTAATTATAGGCTGTTTAATGAGGGGCATGGGCTGAGGGAACATAAACAAACATCGAGGGTACCTCAACCCATTGGCCCCGAGGGACCAGTGAAGAATGTATTTATCTTACCGAACACTCCAATGTTAAATTTTAATTGTTTGAAGCATAGGTATCGAATCGTACAAACGATTCGAATCTTGCATCTTGCAGTCTTTCTTAGTAAAATCGCCACGGTGTAATTCCCCTTTTCACAGGGACTACACTTGAACTTTTTTCAAAATGTATTTATTGGAATGCGAGGCAAATCTGAGTTGCCATTGCTAGCGGGTACATTGCAGTGTACCTCGCTTGTAAGTGGGTTACATCGACAATGACAGAACAGCGCTGAGTCAATCAAAAGACGATATTTATGTGTGAGGTAAGATAAGTAATTCACATATGAAGATTCTTGCATTAATACAAGTGCCACAGACGCCTGGTATCACCATTATCGTCAGAATGGTTGACATAGTTTCTGTTCCTGCATTGTCAATATTTGGCAGCCTTGTGCCTTGTGCCTTATGCACCAATGCAATGTACTGTTTTTCGCCATCTTTGCCATGTGTACATATATTTCAGATAACCGCTAACCTCAACTGGATGGTGCAGCTGGTTTCAGAAGTAGAGACACAAATCGTTACGGTGGAGAGGGTCAAGCAGTACACAGAAATACAATCAGAGGTAAACATACCTGCGATGTTAATATCAACAGAGATATATATTCACTACTAATATATCCGTTGAAACTTGATATGATCTTCTTATGCTTGCCTTTATTCTGTAATATGGATGCCGGTGTTTGACAAACGTTTATACAATACCAGCCAGCATGGGACATACCAGAGAGACGTCCAACTCATGACTGGCCAGACGCAGGGGTGGTGAAATTCCTTGACTACTCAACGCGGTACAGGGAAGGCCTTGACCTTGTTCTCAAGGGAGTAACATGCACAGTGCATTCTGGAGAAAAGGTAACTTAATGCAGTACTGTCATGATATTTTATTTTGGATAAAATGTTTATCATTAAAATTGACTAAATGAAAGCATGGCACATGAGGTAAAACATTGATTTTATGTGCAAGTGTCTCTGAGCCATCTATGAGCTGTTTCCGAACATAACATGTTAGCATTCCTAAATATTATTTTACGCATTTCCAGCAGTGACGTCGCTCATAGGATGGCATGCATGTAAAGTCTACCAAATATTGGACTAATAACACGTTTGACTGGTACTTGTACCGGAACCAACAGGTCTTTAAACATGTCTAGGTGGGCATCGTGGGCAGGACGGGAGCTGGAAAGTCCTCTCTGACTCTGTCCCTGTTCCGGCTGATAGAAGCTGAAGGAGGGGAGATCAACATAGATGGCGTTGACGTCAGTACACTTGGGCTGCATGACCTTAGGAGCAAACTCACCATACTACCTCAGGTAGGTCTGCATGACCTCAGAAGCAAACTAACCATACTCCCAGAGATAGGTATGCATGACCTCAGGAACTGACTCACCACACTACCTCAGGTATGTTTTCCTGTCAACATCTCCGTCATGGGTGTTGGCGTTTTATATAACACAGTTTGTGATGATAAACAAATTACTTTTCAAACTGAAAGAGTAAAATGAAGGAAAATGCTTTGAAATTCACATTCAGGATCCTTTACTGTTTGCCGGAAGTCTGCGAGGCAATGTTGACCCCTTCAACCAGTATTCAGACAGTCAGATTTGGCGGGCACTGGAACAGGCTCATCTGAAGACGTTTGTGGAGGTACTTCCTGATGGTCTGGAACACGAATGTAGCGAAGGAGGTGAAAATATGAGGTACTAATTGATGACATTGTTTGTACGTTTGTGGTAATTTGCGTATATTACCTCCTCAAATAAGAACTCTAAACCTTACTATCGTCTTTAAATGCAAAATGTATGTACGTAATATATACGTAATGAATAACGCCATACGTAATGAATAACGCTGTAATAGCCAGCGGGACGGTTACTGTCTTGGCATATTTCAGTGTGGGTCAGCGGCAACTCTTGTGTCTGGCCAGAGCTCTCCTGAAGAAGACCAGGATCCTAGTACTGGACGAGGCTACAGCAGCTGTTGACATGGAAACAGATGACCTGATTCAGCAGACCATCAGGTCCGAGTTCAAAGAGTGCACTGTGCTGACCATCGCCCACAGGCTCAACACTGTCATGGACTACGACAGGTTTCTTTTCATGCTCTTCTTACACATCATTGAAGTATACTCTTCAAAAGAGTAGCTGAACTGTTCTTTCCATGTACAATTGTCGAAGGTGGAAGATATATGGGATTGAATCAATGTTGATGCAATAATAATGGATGTTTTGAGAAAGCATCACCACATGGATTTCATTCAAAGCAAAGCTGTTTGTTCAGTTTTCCCCCTTGTTTGGTGACTGGAGGATGACATGAAAATTTCAGGTTTACAATTTTCAGTCAGTAGTGTGTGATTTGACCCTGAAAACCACGACCATGCACAGATGCAAGAAAGTTATTGGACAACATGGTCTGCAGTAGTTTTATCGACCTGTCTGCAAAAACGTCAAGATCCATAATGACACCCCGTGCACTTGTAGAAGGTTTCCACGTTGTGCACGTGCTTCCCATGCATTGTGTTTGCGTGTGGTGATAACGTGAAATGATGATGCATACACAAGATGAATGTCATTTTAACGTTCCTCATTGGGTTTTCTTTCTACCAGATTTCAGGTTCCCCTACTGTTCTTGAAGAGTATATTTCAGATAATAAGCTCGCACCTGTGATCTTTTGTACTCCCGAATCACAGTGTCATATTCAGGTAACAAATACTATTAGCCGATCGATTCTCCCAACAGCAGTTACCTAGAATAATGCGTAGTATTAGTGATCATAAACAAACTGATTACTACTGATTAAAACGAAACATATTGTATTTTAGGATCCTGGTCTTGGACAACGGCCGTGTGTGTGAGTTTGACACGCCCTCCATCCTGTTGAGACAACCCGACAGCATCTTCTACAACATGGCCAAAACTGCAGGATTAACAACATAATACAAACCATTTTACCAACTCAATTCGTCAAAATATATGTGACAAAATAAATTGCATGTCGTCGTCCACTTGATGTCTCACTCATGCTTTCAACCACATGTTTGCTGGACTCATTGGACGCTCCTTAATTCTAAACTGGGTTACTGCTAACACAGTTTTATCGAAAACTGTAGCTTGACATAAATATATCATGCAATGTGTGTGTGATAACGGACAGAGTGGCATGCACCCTAAAATGGCCTGTGTGCCCAAAAATTATCACAGACATAACAAGGCAGGATAAGGGTCCTTTTGGACGTCAAGAGAACGTAGTTCGATGAGTAGGGTTTGGCACTTAGATACCGGTTTGCCTAGTCTGTATTTCTAGTGTTTTAGCATCATACACGTGCTTGTGGTTTTCACCAATGATGTACACATCTGGGGTCTGATTGCTTCTTGCGCTTCTCAATTTTAAGCTGAAACGTAGTGAAATATCTGGAACGTTCTTCAGTTCTGCGTTGAACTGAACTGACTCACCGACTCACTGGATAATAATAATTTACTCAGACGCATAATATACCTGAATGTACCTGAAATTGTGTTCAAATTGACACTTAACACGGCGCCATGTCTGACTGACTTTTACAGTGTCACGTAACAGTACCGCAGGCATGATCTTATAAAACAAAGACATGACATACGGAGAAGAAAGTTGTTTGGTTTTTATCAACAGTTCGTGAGAGAATCTGAACCCTACCTGGCATTTTGTTGTTACAAGAGCTGAACGTACATCTGCTGAGTGAGTGAATATGTTTTTACGCCGCTGTTAGAAATATTCAAGCAAGATCACGGTGGGGAACACCACAAAGAGCTGCACACATTGCTCCATGTAGGTAATCGAACCTGGATCATCGGCGTGCCGCACTAGCCCTTCAACCAGTGGGCTACCGCAACACCTCAAAAGCTGTTGAGAATAAACAGTGTCGTAAAGACATGTCCATTCCTCTTTTGTACTGGATTCAACAAAATATCATGGGCTCCAGCAAAGTTACCACCAATTCCGTGATTAACTACATTTGGCGATAGCCTGGTTGTTATTTAGAAAGACCATGACAGGAATAGACTTTTTTTAAGTAAAACCCGTGGCTGAATAAGCTTGATGTTGAGAAAATCGCTAACCTCAATAATGAATGAGTGAATTTAGTTTTACGCCGCACTCAGCAACATTCCAGCTATATGGCGTCGATCTGTAAATTGTCGTGTCTGGACCAGACAGTCCGATGGCACGTGACAACCAAGTAAGCGAGCCTGACCAACCGATCCAGTTAGTCGTCTCTTACGACAAGCTCTTGTTATTGAAGATCACTGTTTACCCGAGTGTTCTCAGATTTAAACCTCAATAAACACATTGATACACATTGTATAACTGAATGACTATGGGAACAACTACTGCAGAGAACATGCACGAAATATCGGATTTTGTCAACTTCTATGTGGCATATCCAGCATTACATTCGGACACGCAGTGATCATTTGCATGATCTACGATTGTGTTCCACATTTTACTAAGACCCCCTTCACACAGGACGGCGACAGCTCTGCCTTCCCTCTGCGTTCTACCAGAACGCCACTGAACGCTCAAAGGAAGCACGACGAACGTAGAGAGAAGACAGAGCCATCGTCATGAAGGCAGAAAGAATTACAACCGTCTGTTGCGCCAACCATCGGCGGACGCACAGGGTTCTCAATCTTCTTCTAGGCAGTTTATCCTATTTAAGACAGGAATGGGTATCTGGTTGAAAGACAATGCCTGCTGATCTTGCAATATAAAGCTATTTGCAAACGCAGTTCATAGTTCATGCTTAGTGACGTCGTTAAGCTGTGGTTTCACTTAGCCTGCCAGTATCGAACGTATGATGCATTGTCAGGTACTAATATACCTAGAGTATGCAGGGTGCAGAATAGATCGATGACAGATCGAGACTCGAGTATTTACAGACTGCCGCCATATAGTGAGTGAGTGAGTTTAGTTTTACGTCGCACTTAGCAATATTCCAGCTATATGGCGACGGTCTGTAAATAATCGAGTCTGGACCAGACAATCCAGTGATCAACAACATGAGCATCGATCTGCGCAAATGGGAACCGATGACATGTGTCAACCAAGTCAGCTAGTCTGACCACCCGATCCCGTTAGTCGCCTCTTACGACAAGCATAGTCACCTTTTATGACAAGCATGGGTTTCTGAAGGCCTATTCTACCCCGGGACCTTCACGGGACGCCGCCATATAGCTGGGACATTGCTGAGTGCAGCCTTTCATAAGCATCCTACCAGTTCTCAAACTTAGGTAAACGTGCTTAGGTTCGGGCGCTTAGGATTACTTGGAGGTGATAGAAGTGCCCTCGTGTTTCTAAACTGGCAATATCAGTTGGCACGATAACATGACACCATCCACTGTAGCAAGACGAAATGACGTCTTAGCTTGACGTCTTGTCACTCCTGAATGTCTTCGTATCTGTCTCCTATGGACACCGTCGCAATATACCAAGAAATTATGCACAAGGAATGTCGCATGTTAACGTCTGATGTGTCTGGCATCAGTATCGGGTGTGTCCCCTACGTGCTTAGGTGACAGCTTGAATCACTTTCACTATTAAACCTTCTGATAAGATCAAGTGGCAATTGCCACCATTCTTCATGCAAAGCAGCTTCCAACTGTGCAAGATACTGGAGAGGGGGGTTCTCTCAATCTCAAGAAAGTCCCATTCATGTTTAACGATGGTTTACAGTTGCTCTACTATCATTAAATATATCAGGGGGTGCTTTATTAAGTTCCAGGTGTATATTTCTCTCTTGGTAATTAGACATGTCTAAATGTAAAAGGTATCTTCTTTCAGCTACTTGCTATCCTGCTGCTGCTCCTGGAGAGGATGAAAGGCCTCATCACTTCCGGGGTGATGTTCACCTTCCGGCTGCTGCTCACTCTGGCCGGCATCATCCCCTTCTACTCATCATACAGAATGATGGCATTATTTCAGAACTTACTGATGATTATCCCATGCAATCAGAGGAAACTCGCCAAGTAAATATATAAACGTGAAGGTCCAGGGGTAGAATAGGCGTTCAGCAACCCATGCTTGCCATTAATGGCGACTATGCTTGTCGTAAGAGGCGACAAACGGGATCGGGTGGTCAGGAGCGCGGACTGGGTTGACACATGTCATCGGTTCCCATTTGCGCAGATCAATGCTCATGCTGTTTATCACTGGATTGTCTGGTCCAGACTCGATTATTTACAGACCACTGTGATAAAGCTGGAATATTGCTAAAGCGGCGTCAACCTAACTCACTCACTCACTCAAGTAAAGGTAAATATTATTCAACAATGATGAATGATAAATGTGAAAAGGAAAATGATAGCTGGGAAACAAGCCTAAGGTTGGGTTTGTCATTGTTTCCGAGTGACCTGAACGTTCTGGTTGGCGGAATTGTGCGAGATGTTTAACTATACGGAGATTAACACACTTATTTTCTATTTAATCTAAAGTCAGAATTATGGTGGTACCCAGACCATTTGCCCCATACCTATTTAGGCGTTTGCTGGCGACAAAATCGCAACTGTTCCTTCGTATTCATTTTGCCCGGAGTGATTGAGTGAATATGCAGGGTTTTTTACAATATTCCAGCAATATTCCAGCAATATCACGGCAGGGTACATTAGAAATGAACTTCATACATTGTACCCACGTGGGGGATCGAACCTCGTTCCTCAGCGTGACGGGCGAACTCTTTAACCACTAGGGTAACCCACTGTCTCATTAAGTGTTTACGAACATGCACTGGCGCCTTTGCAACTACTCATTTTCAGTTCGCCAGGTTGAATGTTTAGAAGTGCCTTGCAAACTCATGCCTCTTAAATATTTTCTGAATGTGTAATCTCTAAAACTAAGCGTATTCCAGCAAATTGTGTTGTTGATCTTCGTCAGCATCTTCGTCTGTCATTGTTACGACATAATTAAGGTACCAGAAGCATTTAAGATAACCGGACAAATACGTGTCCATACTCTAATGGACATAATAAAGCGCATTTTTATATGTGTTATACATACATGAGAGTTCATTACAATCCCGCAGATGTTGAGGCAGTTGATTCCAGGCTGTTGATGCTGCGTATACAAAGGATCTTTTACCGTAGGTGGCAGTACTGACTGAGGGGCACGAGAAGATTCTTGCCCAGGGAGCGGAGTGTTCGAGAAGGTTGATGAACGGTCAGTGAAGCAGCAAGATATGAAGGAGCAGATCCAGAGAGGCATAGAGGTTTATACTGAATCCTGTACTGGATCGGGAACCAGTGGAGCGTATTTTCTGGATTTCGTTACAATGCGAGCAGCTACATTTTGAATGCGCTGGAGTTTGTTTATTTGGGTTTGGGTTGCACCAACAAGTAAGGAGTTGCAATAGTCAATGCGACTGATGACTAAGGCTAGAACCAGGATTTAGTTGATTCAGTGGTGAGGCAGGGACGAATGGGACCAATGTTGCGGAGTTGACAGAAACAGCCTCGGACAATGTGTGAGACATAGTTGTCAAGTGATAGACTAGAGTCCAGAATAAGGCCCAGGTCTTTAACTGTGTCTGAGACTGCAATGGATGCATTGTCAAATTCAAGACTGTTACTATCACATATTGCTCGCCTCTTTACAGGTCCCAGGATGATACACTCCATCTTTGAGCTATTTAGCTATTTAGCTTGTTGTCATGCATCCCAGTCATTGTTTCGTCACAGCACTCAGAAAGTTCAGTTAGAGCAGAGCTGGCCAGAGTGGAGGTTGGATTGAAGAGATTATATAACTGCTAGTCACCTGCATAATGGTGGCGATAGACATGGTGTCTACCAATGACACTTCTCAGTTCTTTTACATAGAGAGTAAAAAAAATACACAATCATACTGCAAGAAATAATATCAGTCAGCAAAAACTAGACAGATTCCCGCCCATTCTCCGAAAGATGATGAAAATACAACAAAATTAATATCAATGAAATACTATTGAACAACCCACCACCCCCCACCCCCACCCCCCCATCCGAATATGAACAGCAAAATGATCGATAATGCATATCAAAGAATTACCAGACTAATGCCTCGCTACCACAAGAATATACAACAACAAGATATAACACAACCTTAACAATCTTACGAGACAAATGCCCTCCCCGCCTTTCAGCGGAGTTGATTATGCTCCAATAAATAACACAACAACAGTACTATCTGACAAGCTCACTTCACACTGTAGCATCTCACGTCGTATGTTTTAAACACAACTTTGTCATGTCGTGACAAATGGCCTCAGTGACCTTCTACATTCCCGAGCGACGACCTTACACTTCAAGGTCATACATACTGTGGTATCATAGTGTATCTAAGGAACACTTGAAATAACCATTTCACTTACTGTTGGTTCTGTTACGGTTGTACTGTGCTTCATTTTGCCCAAGGCACTGTGTTCAGGCTATGCGGCTATGGCACTTGAAACATCTGCATTTCTCATTACTGCACGTCGCCTCGTAAAACTTGTCAACCTGGCCGACAAACTATTCACGTCATTCCCCGCATAACATGTGAACTCTGCGAAAGCGTTGTCGCTGCACGGAGCTTGCACCAACCATAATGTTTTTTTCACCGGGTCAGAGATTGGACCCCAAGCTGACGAACGTGTAAAAACATCGCTTACTGGATATACATCTTCAGCCAGGTTGCAACTATTTAACTCCCGCACAGTGGTATTGGGTGAGTAAGTGAGTTAATATTTAACGTCACATCGCAATATTTCAGCCACATCGTGACGAGAACAAACACGATTATAAAGAATAATATTATGTAATATCATATAAAACCCGTCGTCAAAGTACGGTAAAATAACTAGTGTATCACAATTCGAATTTAAAACTAGCATATGAGGATAAAACCAACAGCACAATTTGGACAATACATAATATAAAAATAGGCTATAGATCACCAACAACTGAAGGTAGATCACCATACTAGGGACCAAGCACAATGGTACTGGTGTGTAACGGGACACCGTCACATCGGCAATATTTCAGCCATATCGTGACGAAAATATACATGATTATGCAGAACATGTAGATATTATGAAACCGGTCATCAAAGTACGGTAAAATAACTAGAGTATCACAATTCGAGTCTAAAACTAGCATATGAAGTTACAACTACAGCACAATTTGAACAATACGTAATATCACCATAGATCACCATACTAGGAACCAAGGGGACTTACATTACTTTAGCTACCAGCATGGACCCTAGCTGGATTTACAGCATCCCCTCAGCCGCTGGTGATTGTAGGACAATGTAGCTGAAATTTAAAATGACAAAAATACTACGTTTAAAATACCGGTAAGTTTAAATTTCACTTTGAAAGTTTTGGGACTTACGTGCCCTTTCAGGGGGATAATAATTTTACACTACTTTAACCCTCTTTGAGGGTACGGCCACTAACAATCGCAGTTGACAATTCACACCACCATGTTTAAAATATCAACTTTCTATTTACGAAACATATTATTCAATATTTGTCTAATAATTCTATTTCCTTTAAAAATTCAATGATAAAATTATAATTAACATTAAAAAGATCCGTCACTGTTTTCACATTAAAATAGTTCTCCCTTGTGATGGCAAAATCAATACAGTTAAGCAAAACATGCTTGACCGTGATTCTCTCGTCACATGCGATACAAAACGGAGGATCCTCACCTTTAAGTAAATATTCGTGTATATACCGCGTATGGCCAATACGCATAACGACCTCCTCAAATCTGGACTGACAGCCCAAGTAGGTGTAACCAGTATATACGGTTTTATTTCATGTAATTTATTGATATCTACCTGGGTGTCCCACTTCCTTTGCATCAGATCACGGATGTAAGTTATAATGGTTGCTTTGTAATCTGAGTATGGGATAAGAAGTGGTGTCACAGATTTGTTGAGTGCTGCCTTAGCAGCAAAATCGACCATTGTGTTCCCAGAAAAGCCCACGTGGCTGGGTAACCAACAACAGACGATGTCATATTGGCCAGTAGCAAGATCATTATGTAACACTATAATTTGTATTAAAAGTGGATGTTTACAAGAGAGGTGTTTAATAGCCTGAAGACAAGAGAGAGAGAGTCAAAAAAGATTATACACTGTTTATGTGCAGGATGTCTTTGAATATATTTAAGAGCCGTTAGTATTGCGTTTGCTTCTTCCGTATAAATAGAGCTATATTCAGGTATTCTAGAAGAGATTGTTCTGGATCCAGTGACAGTGGCACAAGCTGCTGCGCCACCATCCTTGGACCCTTCTGTAAATAAGAATTTGTATGTATCATATTTATATTTTAATTGAATAAATTCCTGTATGTATTGTAATTCATTAGTGTCTGATTGTTTAAACTCTGTCAGTGTAAGGTCAAGTTGCGACCTCACCAGCTGCCAAGGAGGAGAAGAAAACAGCCGTGAAGGAGAATTATGTTCTGCAGAAATGAATTGTTGGATTCTTATTCCAAGAGGTGGAACAAGTGAAGTTATTTTATTATACAAATCATCATAAAGAGGATTAAAAACGCAGTTATGAGCAGGATTGAATTCATTAGAATATAACTTTGTGATATATTGTAAAGATAATTTGATACGGCGAAGTTATAAGGATGGCTTATCGGCCTCAACGTAGATACTGTCGATGGGAGAGGTTCTGAAAGATCCAAGACAAAGTCTCAGACCTTGGTGATGAATCAAATCTAATAGTTTTAGGTTGCTTTTGCAGGCCCCACCATATACTATGGAGCCATAATCAAGTTTTAACTGGATGAGAGATCTGTATAAATGGAGTGTAGTTTGATCCGCTCCCCACTTTGAATTGGACACAACGTTTAATAGATCTAATGCCTTCGGGCATTTAGTCTTCAGATACTAAAAACGTCAAATGTTTGTCGAAAATCAATCCCAGAAACTTGGTTTCCTTTACAACGTTAATTGGAGAGCCATCCAAGAACAGTTCGGGATCTTTATGAGGCTAATATGTCCGACAAAATGTATAAATTTGGTCTTTATCTGTGAAAATTTAATCCCATTCGCAAGTGACCATTTATGAATTTTATTTAAACACACCTGTAATTGCCCATCAATTTTATGCATATTTTTACCACAACATGAAATGTTAAAATCATTGGTCTATAGTTAGATGGCTCTCTATTGTCTCGACCAGGCTTAGGTATTGGTACAATGGCATGACGCCACGAAGGAGCAAAGTGTCCTGTAGTGCAAATATGATCACAAATGTTCAAAAGTGTCTCAAGACAGGCATTGGGTAAATGTTTCAGGAGCTGGTAGTGGATATTATCTGCTCCAGTTGCTGTGTCATGAGCTTGCGCCAAGACAGTATTCAGCTCATGCCGTGAAAATACTTCATTATAGTCTTCACCATTTTCGGAATGAAAGTTGCGTTTCAACATTTCTTGATGAGTTTTATATCTCTGAAACTTCGGAAGATAATTTGATGAAGAAGAATGAGTAGCTAAAGTTACCTCCAACTTGTTGGCAATGTCAATTTTATCTGTTAACAGATCATGTCCATCTTTAAGATGATGAACACTAGAATTTCTACCTTTGCCCTTGATTCTCTGTATCATGTTCCACACCTTCGTCACTGGAGTACGTGAATAAATTTTTGACACAAAGGTCTTCCAAGACTGACGTTTACTTTGTTTAAAAGTACGCCGAGCCTTGGCGTTATTTATTTTTACATTATTTAAATTGTGAACTGTAGTGTGTCGTCGAAAGTACTTCTCTTCCTTGCCTGTTTACAATCATCAGAAAAAAATGGTTTTACGGCAATGAGGTTAAGCACAGGACTTGGGAACAGTGTCAACAGCGATATCATTCAGTGTATCCGAGAACAAATGAATAGGATCAGGAATATTTACAAAAATGTCAGATTTCAATTTTTCTGTACAAGGTTTTTGAATTAAAGGCCAGTTGTTACAGGTAGGTCATCATCGGATTTAAAGCGTAGAGAATTGTCAGAAAATGGTCACTACCACAAAGGTCATCATGGACCGACCATTCAAACTCGTTATAAATATTTGGATCTGAGAGTGATAAGTGAAGTTCAGAATACGTTCCAGTTCCAGGATGTAAATATGTGGCTGATCCATCATTAAATAGGCATAGATTAGTTTTAGAAATGAAGTCTTCAAGGATTTTGCCTTTATTATTAATATTAGTACTTCCCAAAAAGGGTTATGACCGCTAAGATCACCCATAATTATCGAGGGTTTGGGATGTTGGTCAAACAGATCCTGAAGATCGGACTGCTGATGATCTGAAGAAGGGGAAATATACAAAGAGCAAAGCGTAAAGGTTATATGAAGAGTAAGACAGACGGCAACAGCCTGAAGATTTGTTTCAAGAGGAACCGAAATATGAATAACACCCTACCTCACGAGTATAGAAGCACCGCCCGTGGCTTTTCCACCGGGAGGGGAGAATGCGTGAACAGAATTGTAACGACGCAATTCAAATCGATCTGTACTTTTCAGGTACGTCTCCTGTAGGCTAAAAGCTGATCGTGTAAAATCTTGTTATAATAATTGTAAGTCAGTAAAATTGTTCCTGAGGCCTCTGCAATTCCATTGTATTAATTTCATAAAACTGCTTAGGGCGCTTCAACTGGAGATCGTGAGCGCGTGGCAGTGCTACCCCTACACCCTGTTTGTGAAGGAGTGATCTCCATGTCAAGTGGTTCGAACAGATTTTGAACCGCCACAGAAGGTGTCAAATGAGAAGAAGGGCTTTGATCTTTCTTCTGAACTTTTTCTTTTCATTATGTGTGAGTTTATCATCGCTCTGATTACCTGGAGTTAAATTAAAATCAGATATTTGTTCTGGCTGGTTGTTCTCAGTTTGTGAGGCTGATGATCTCTGACAATCTTGTGATGAGTGAGTGGCGTCATCTAAGGTTATTTGAGTGTCTTTTATCCAAGATATTTCAGTCTGACAAGATGCTGAAACGGGGGTAGCTTTTTTGACAGAAGTGGGAACAGGAGAAGACACTGTGGCAGATCAGGTAGGAAACTTTGCTGTCATTAACTGACAGTACATGTATTTCGTTTTCCGGAACGTATTACGGTTATTTCTGTCCAGGATATTTTGCGACGGACAGATTCAAAGATTGGTTCGAAGGATCATAACTGTTTCTGTTGAACTCTCAACATCGTTTAGAATAACGATTTGAGCAAACGACTTACGCTGTAGTATATACATAGTTTTTTTTTCAAATGATTGAACACCTCCAAAGTACCAAATGTTCTGAGATCCGTTAAGGTCCGAGTTAGAATATTGGCCTTCAGTAACCCATTTCGGTCGTAAGACGCGACAAACGGGATCAGTGGTCAGACCTGCTGACTTGGTTAACACATGTCATCGGTTCCCAGTCCAGCAGATCAATGCTCATGCTGTTGATCACTGGATTGTCTGGTCCAGACTTGATTATTGACGGAACGATACCATATAACTGGAGTAATGCTGAGTGCCGCAAAAAACTAAACTCACTCACTCACTCACTCACTCACCGAATGATTTGCCCACAGTAAAATACACTCATTGGTAAGTATTTATTACAGCTTACTCATCACCTTCAGACGATATCCACGTGGACAGGCTATGTGTTGTGTGTCATACTCTCGTTCACAGCGTTAGCGGAGACAATGTTTTCTCAAGACAGCTGGTACCAAGGGAATAAGGTGGCACTGAAGATTTCTGCTGTCACCATATCCGCAATCTACAGAAAGGTATGTACTCTCACTTACAACTATATACTGTATGGATGTAAAATCCTTTACTGCAATGAACACGATGTTTTGAACTATATTCATACTGGCGCATTTGCACTGGTGTTAATTGACCCTGCTATAATTATGTTACTATTATTAACTCATCAACCATGCCTTGATAACAGTCACTGTCTGCCACTTATCCACTGTTACGGTTAAACATTTTGCCGTGGCAAAAGGTATAAGAAATCCCCTGTGAACCAGCAAAACAGAACAAAGACTAAAACATTCAAATATTGTTTTATTTAGCAAAGAGAGCAAGTTATACAGAGTCACAAGCCAATTTCACAATACCGATTTCAATTTCAAGTGAGACAAATTTAAGGCAATAGGTCACAAAATATATAGTAAACTCACCAAAGTCTTAGTGCAAGAGAGAAACAGCCACGCAGAATGCAACACAGCGAACGGTCTGACGGCGACCTTGAAGATTATGGTGTATACTCCAGTGAAGTGGGACTGTGTCTGTCACAACACGGCAACTAGCTTTTATATATATTTTCAGTCATTTCCCGAAAGTTCGAGCACATAACCATCGCCACTAACGTGGCGAGATCTAGAACAATGTCGTCGCCTCGTGTTTACATATGTTCAAAGGGAGGTAACTCTAAAGTACTGCCTTAGAGGCGTACCGCTTAAATAATTTTCCGTAGGAAATGTGACCCAATTACGACTACAGCAATAATGATTAATAACAACTCAAATCATGGAAAATACACTCTCGTAACAACTAGAAAATCGCAGAACCTTTGACACAAGTTATATGTTTATAATTTGTGTCCATACTCCTTTGGATCAAAGACACTGAAACGGCTAACCAAACTCCTCTAAACAACATTGGGGAGTATGAACTTTAGGTTTGTGTTGATATTAGAAGGACTGAGCATGAGCGAAAGAACAAATGTAATTTGTAATGTTTTTCCTCATTACTGATGTACGCTTCGGCGAAAAGGGACTTTTCATACTACTCCCTTATCCTCTCCGTTGAAAACCTATTTTCAGCTATCCTTAGCCCTCACACAGGTACCAATGATTTGTCAGCGACAATTTTTTTCTCTTTTCAAACCCATAGTTTGCACTCCTGTTGTATTATCTTTTTAATTTGTCGGCAGTACCAAACAGGCATTAATACTATTATTGTATATTACATTTATATTCATTATTTACACTTAATATGAAATACAAGGGCTTAAGTTCATATGATATTCTGATAATATTTTGTGTTTCTTCACACATAAATGACCTCAGCTAGATTCTATAAATCTCGTAGTGGCCAGTTGCCTTACTCCGTACTCCTTAACCCTTATTATGATCCGAACCTTGTGTTTCAAACAGTTCAAAATTAACAATGATGTGTTCAGTAACTTTAACACTTTGTTCATTAGTCCAACGGGCCCCTTGGGTCAGTGTAACCTCCACGTTTGTTTATGTCCCCCGTTCGGGTTCGGGGAAGAAAAAGCAAGCATAGAGGTACATGAATCGATATCCACCTCTTGACCAGCGAACAGCTTATTTTGTCTGATTAGCTGTGCGGCTTTAAATCTGTTTTTTCTTGTCGTCTGCAAAATCTAACGATGGCCACAAGAGACTTTTTACCTGTGCTCCAAACAATTCAAACGTCGGGTTCAGGGAACGAGGGACCACGGGACCCGAGGGACCAGTGAACAAACGTCGGGTTCAGGGAACGAGGGACCACGGGACCCGAGGGACCAGTGAACAACGTATGTATCTTACCGAAGACCTCAATGTTAATTTTGATTTGTTTGAGGCACGGGTTCAAAACGTTTAAGTAGCTCCAAAATTATCGCCCTTCCATCGATTTGCCTTCGCAAAACATCGGTAATTTCCGTACATCATAGAGTGTTATTCGAAATGAAGAATTACTACCATGTATACGTAGTACCAAATGCACTCGTCATTCCTAGCGGGGTACATAGAAATGTTATTCACTTGTAAGTGGGTGCATTAAAAATAACAGAAGAAGGCTCAGCCATACGTAGAAAGACATTTCTGGGTAAGGTAACTTATGATGTCTCTAGATATAATATTGTGTTAAATGTCGATATGGTGTCATCAGTGTGATAAAACCTTTCATGAATAATATTATCAAAACTGAATCAAGATATTAAGAAAACAGTTGAACCGAAAATAGCCTACAATCGAATATTCCTGATGTGAAGTAAAGCCTAAAGCTGAAAAACAACAACATGCTAACAAATGCCAATACATGAATAAATATGAGAGCAATCTTTGTGAACTTTGTCAAGTGCATACTGTGTTGTTGTTGTTGTTGTTGTTGTTGTTAGACGCGGTTACTTCATGCAAAGTTACTTCACTCTCTTCAGAAGGTCGGGGCAACATGTCAAAACATTTAATATTTTAACATTTATAATGTTTACTAAGAAGACATTTTTTATGCTAAACGTTCTCTATGCCAACATATTTTTTTTAAATTTTAGGAGCAAGGCATTTTGTCAGTTGTGCTACCCTCCTCGCTTATCCTGGTCAGAAAGCCGATTTTAGAGGTTTTGATCGGACTCGGAGCGAGTTTAGATTCACAGCACAGGCAATATTTCAGCCAGGTCATGACTAAAGCGGACTCGGAATTAGTTTAGATTTATATACACATCAGCAATATTTCAGGCACGTCATGAGTAAAGTGGACTTAAGTGACCCCAAGTGACTCGTTGTACACGCGGCACATTTGTACCTTGTACTATATAAATAAGAGAGAAGGATGTACTTTTCGCTACACTCCACTACTGAGTCTAACAAAACCTTATGGGAGGTCGCGTCAGGTAACCTTTGAGCTTGACCAATCAGAACACAGCTTACCAAATCGCGAAAGTGGACATTCGCACATACCTTTTGAACGTTTTATCTAGAAAAGGTTCGTACCCGAACGATTCCGAATGCTATTTTGCGTACGCTCCCTTCCGGGTGATGCACACGGCGTACGTACAACCATGATAACGGTCGCTGAATATAGTGTTTTGGGCAATATTCAAGGATGTTATCTTGCGGAAATATTAGCTAATGGTAACCATGTCAACAGAAACCCCAAAGCATATATACTATAGGTCAAATAACTGTGTTATATGCGGATTTTTGTATGTGAAGAAATCTATGTTAGTGACCTGAATATGTAGAAAGTCCTTCCGATCCCTAAATAGTAGCCGTTGTCTGATAGGTTAAATCTGTTTAACCGTCTCCCGTGTGATTAGACTGTCATTGGCCGCTCAAAGGTTACCTGACGCGACCTTCTTCTAGGTTTTGTTAAACTCAAAGGTGGACTCAGAGACTAAGGTTACTTAGACTGATTTCTCAATGAATATTTCTGTATTTTCTTGTTGGATGTTTAACGCCGCTCTCAGCAATACTTTAGCTACATCACAGTGGTCTGTAAATGATTATGTCTGACCCATGCAATCCAATAACCAGCACCAGTAGCATCTATCTGTGCAATTGGCATACGTTGGCAATGTGACTTCCAAGTCAGCGAGGCTGACCACCCAATACCGTTTTCTAGATAAAACAAATGTGTTGCGTAATGTTAATCTTTTAGTGAGGATAGGGTCACGAACAGTGACAGATTCATATCCGCACAAGCGTGTTTGTTGACACAATATTTCCTACTCGGTGTTTCACGCAGGACATGCCTGGTGCTTCCTTTGCGGTTGTACGTGCCCTTTGTGACGAGCTGTGTACTTCGCACAGCCTGGCGACCTTTTTAATATTCATGTTTATTCTATTTATATAAGTACAAACCTTTAGGGAGAGATAATTCTTTCCAGTAATGTATTTTATAAAGCAAAGACTTTCATTAAGTATCTGAAAGCATTTCAACAGCGACAACGTTTGGTGTTTGTGTTTTGGTATCACCACCGTTTGATAATGACCTTGAAATACATATGTGTGAATACGAAGAAGGTTTCTCTGCCTTTTTACCTCAAAGGTTTCTTTCCTGTTTTCCCTCTCAACGGCGTCTGAAATGAATGGGCAGTTCTTACTGTGACGTAGTGTAGTACATTGACCTTGCCGCATCTCACAGGAACGAACATTTGAAGATTCGGATTAGAATTGATCTTCTAGGCTTGTTGTATCAGGGGAGTAACAGGATCGGGTGGTCAGACTCGCTGACTTGATTGACACATGTCATCCCAAGGAAGTAGATCGATGCTCATGCTGTTGACCACCGGGTTGTCTGGTCCACACTTGAGTATTTACAGACAGCCGTCATAAAGATGGAGTAATGCGGCGTTATCCAACAAACAAACATCAACGCGACGACATAATAAATATTCGCCCTGGTTTCAACCCAAAGAGAGGCTTCTGAATATGATTGCTGAGGATTTTGTTGCAGTTATATCCTGCTTTTTAACAAGGTCGTTGTGCTCCGACTATTTAGTGTGGGTCAGCGGCAGCTCTTATGTCTGGCTACTATTGCACAACGTCTCGTAACACACGTCAGTATAGTCCACAAGCTATCCAGGTCATTCCTTAAAAATAACATGGGAACTCTGCGGCGTGCTATCGCTGTGGGGAGCTTGATACGAACCAACCACATTGCTCTTTCACCACGAGGAGAAATTGGGCCACGTCAGGTCACAAGCAGATAAGCACATGTACTCATCGGCTAAATAACTTCAGTCAGCTACCATTCAAACACATGTACAATGGCATCGCTGTGTAACGGGACGCCGGTATGGGTAAGTAGACGATACGTATTACTTGTGCACGTGTGCAGTCTACACTCATCGATCCCTATGTTACAACGTTTTCACCCGTGAAGGTCCGGGTTAGAATACTGGCCTTCAGTAACCCATACTTGTCGTTAGATGCGACTAACGGGATCGAGTGGTCAGACTTGTTGACTTGGTTGACACGTCATCGGTTCATAATAGCGCAGATTGATGTTCATGCTGTTGATCACTGGATTGTCTGTTTCATACTCAAGTATTTACAGACAGCCGCTGGAGTATTAATGTGTGCGGCGTAAAACTAAACTCACTCACTTACAACAAGTTTTATGTTCGGGCGGTGTTCCATCAACAGTTACACATTAAGGTGTTATTTAACGTTGATAGGCGACCGTTGTATCTGGAAGTGAGTTCTTGTACAATGTATGTGTTTGATATCACTGCATTTTGAATTTCCAATCCAGATACAGCACGTTCCTGAGAAAATCAGTTCTAGTGCTTAATTATCGTATTGTTTGATAACAATATACCCATGATCCATTTAACGCCACACTCACAGTAATGTTTCAGCTATAAGGCGGCGGTCTGTGAATAATAGTCTTCACCAGACAATCCAATGATTAACAGCATAAGCATCTATCTATGCAACTGGCATACTGTGACGTGTCACCCAGCTTTTGACTCATGTGTGGCTTCTCAGTTTCCGACTTATTCTTCCTGTGTAACTCCTCTGTTCACACTCACGGTGTATGTATAGCTCCACTGTTTCCGGCTTACGATGCGTGTGTAGCTCCTCTGCTTCCGACTTTTGCTCTGTGTGTAGCTCCTCTGCTCCCGCTTATGCTGAATGTGTAGTTCCTCTGCTTCCGGCTTATGCTACATGTGTAGTTCCTCTGCTACCAAGTTATTCTGCATGTGTAGCTCCTCTGCTTCCGGTTTATGTTGCATGTGTAACTTTTCTTTTCCGAGGATATGCTGCATGTGTAGCTCCTCTGCTCCCGCTTATGCTGAATGTGTAGCTCCTCTGCTTCCGGTTTATGTTGGATGTGTAACTTTTCTTTTCCGAGGATATGCTGCATGTATAGCTCCTCTGCTCCCCGCATATCTGCCGCCGGGACATGTTGCATTTGTAGCTTTTCTGTTCCCGAGTTATGGTGCATGTGTAGATCCTCGGTTCTCGGGTTATGCTGCATGTGTAGCCCCTGTTCCCGACTTATACTGCATGTATAGTTTCTCCGTTCCCGGTTTGTACTGCACATGTAGGTTTTTATTCCTGGCCCAGGTGTCTGCAGCTTCTTGGTTTCTGGTTCATGTTGAGTGTGTAGATCTAGAGTTCGCGTTTTGAGTTGTATATGTAGCTTGCAGTCTCCGGGCTGTGCTGCATGTTTAGCTTCTCGGTCCCTGGGTTATACTTCCTTATTCTTCAGGACATCAACCTGACCTGGTACAACACATGGCCGCAGTTCACAGACTGCTTCCAATCCACGGTGTTGGTGTGGGTGCCATGTGGATGGCTGTGGCTATCGGCGCCGTTCTACTTCTACTACCTCCTGAACGTCACACCGACGTCGTTGTCATCACGATATAAATATTTAGTAAAGATGGTGAGCCCTACCCTGATAATAACCATGAAGAACAAAGATGAATATTCAATATATTAAGATATCAAATATTGTTCCCCGTTAGATTGTTTAACACAGCAGTTGAACTCATCGGTCAGTGCTTCATGATAAACCAGCATTAAGTATGGTGTGAAGCCCCATGACTGATTTTATGACAAGCTATTCATGATCAACCAAATCACCGAGCATGACCCACCTCATCCACTCAACCGTCCCCTTCGGCCAGCGCCCGTTGCTAGAGACCTATTCAAAACCGGAATCACTTGGAGGGACACACATATATCCTGTTACTCTCTTGACGCTCATCATTTCTATCATGTTACCAATTTATGCGCTTTCACGCGACTCATGGTGACCGCACACTTGAAAGGCCCAACTCTTTAAACAATGAATATGCATGAATGGCACAGTCCATAACATTCCAGGGTTGGTAGGTACAGAATATAAAATGTTTCTCAAGCCGTTCTGGTCACATAACTGAAAATTGTTTCTAAAATATACGTGCTACTGAGTCACTGGTCAATGAAGTCTATACTGCCTGAGTACTGCTGTGTAGCAGCGTACGAGTGTATATATATTTTTATGCAAATATAATGGTACTGGACAGGTCACGCATAACTTTGCCGCAAGGCGCAAACATCTGGTATCCTAACTGATTTTCAGTGATTTAATCATATATATAATCATAGCATCAAGTCGGAAGATAATCGATAGGGGTTATTGCTTCACGTTGACGTTTTTTCGTTGAAACACTCATTTTACATTTTAAACGAGTTTTGTAAGTATTACGAAAGCTGTGCAAATGCTCTCAAACTTGCTTGCTCCTGTGTGATTGTGTCTTAGCTTGAAAACGCACATGAGAGGGGCACTCCTCACCAAACGCTGCTAACCACAAAGTGTTCAAAATATTAGCTACATATTTCATCGTCTTACAAGTCAACATTTCTTGGCATTACTGAGGAACAGTTCATGAAAGGTTACGAACGCTTCCATTAGTTATGGACACCCCTTGCAGGTAGACACTGAATGGAATATGAAAATGTACCCTTATCGATTTCAATATAAAAACTGCCAAATGGCATCTTCTTGGACAGCTTAACAGTGGCGTGTACGTAAACAAACCTTTCCAGACAATATATAATAGTGTAACAGAAAAATACGTTTACTATCATAACAAATCACAACAGGGGAATTGTTCTGATATGACTGTTATCAGTGAGATGACATTCTTTCCTTGGTAACAGTTCAGAAACTTTTTTTTATTTTCAGATACTGTGTTCATGCCTCGTTATACTCTCTGTCACACAACTCATCGACGCTGCGGAGAGTTACAACACTAGCACATTTTCTGCCTTCTTCATCGCTCCTGCTGTCCAGACAGTTACCTTTGTAAGACTAGAAAACGTGAAGTAGAAGTACTTTGATAATGATATCATACTGTTGGTTCGCAGAGTCGCGTCACTTCGGCGCCCAAAACGCTTATAATAGTGTGTTCGAATCCATGTTTATCCTGAAGATACCTGGGTTTTTAGAATCAAAGCGTCCACGAACGAGGCTAAACATCACTCAAACTCTCAGACTTGTTAAGATGTTGCAAAACAAGAGGGAGAGGACGTGGTTGTGTTTGGTTATCTCAAATGCAGATAACACCAACACATGTTCTATCTAGACGTTGTGATTGGACGTTCAGTCCAGAATCTTTCTCACTGTGAAGGGTAGCGTTATCAAAGAATTAGTCCAGTTGATGATCGCATCGCATCCTCACCACTGAACCAAACAATGGCTATGATACAGAGAAGCCTTGAGGCTTTGTCTCTATTTGCAAGGTTACCAAATTATATCCCGAGGAAATGAACATCTACGTGATGTACTCTTTCAGCTGTTTGCGATGTTGCTTCTGCTCTTGGAGAGGAAGAAAGGCCTCATCACTTCCGGGGTGATGTTCACCTTTTGGCTGATGCTCACAGTGGCTGGCGTTGTTCCCTTTTACTCTATCATCATAACAAAGGTAACCAGTAGAGACAATCACAATAAGAACAAGTCAATGTCTGACCCGATACATTAATGGATTATTGAACATGTAAGCAACCCTCTCCAGTATGTCAACCGAGGACGTTATGTGGCAAAATCAAACACCTGTACTATCAGAATACTTGCTTTTTCCTCCTTCATGGATTCAAATACAATGTGCCAATACCGACCAGCATACCAAATAACTAATGTTGTACAGTGTTAACGATATTACCCTTCATGACTATATGGATATGATCTTCTTCAGCATCCTGTGCTTGTCACAAGGAAGTTAATAACGGGATTGGGTGGTCAAGCTTTCTGATTTGATACAGTCTGCCCCAGTAAGCTAGGTAGCAAGGTCCCTAAAAGCTCTAGTATGTAACCAGACTCGTGTTTTCTAGGATACAAACATCCTGAGCAGCAGTATGGTGAAACAGTGCAATTTTACAATTATTGAGTGATACTGGTGACAACAAACTCCATATTAAAGCTGTAATGAGCATCATGAAGCCAGGTTGTACCGAAAGTCAGACAGCGAGGAGCAGGCAAGGACATCATTGGTCGCCAAGAGCCTGGCTTTACGTCATAGTGACAAACACGAACTGTAATAAAACTCGAAACCGGAAATCTCAGAAAGAATTATATCCTGCCCTCTGGCAAAGAATTTATATTTATTATCTGATATTGATCGAAAAGACCAACGATTCCAACGGTCCACTCTGCCAAATTGACAAGAAATATTAATATAACACATTTAGACTTTGGTTTCACAATTATTGATGTACAATCGGTCAGGACTTTCTAATAAGATTTCAAACATTTCTTAATCGTGGTTTAACATCTAAACTGCCACTGTTTTTCAGCAATACGAGCAAAACATACTCAAAGTTGTAACCTTCTACATTTACTATGGGCTGGTGTTGTTAGAGCTGATCCTGAGCTGTTGTGCTGAGACGTCTTCAGAATTGACTATCCAGGACAAGGTATGACCTGAAATATTGGGTACTATATACGCGTGCGTATCCTCACGGGGACGCTGTAATCTGGGTTCCTCTTGACATCTGAGTCCTACTACAAAAACTGAGACAAATACCTTGCCATACACACAAGACACCTATAGGTCAAGCTATGTTGAATATAGGTATTTTGATCAATCCTTCAACCTAACACATAGCAGTGTCCTTCGCTGAACAGCTAAGTAATATGAAAGGCATGTGAAGATAAAGTGCTTATCGATGATATTACCGCTGTTAGCTTCAAATACGTCATCAGCAATTATACCCGTGAAGGTCCCGGGGTAGAATAGGCCTTCAGCAACCAATGCTTGCCATAACGAGCACACACACACAGACATCAACAATTAATTTCATACCATACGACTAACGATCACTGATTGGCTGAAGTATCCCTTGATGTACCATGTAGGTAGACAGGTAATATCTGTGTTATCTGCTTCAGGATCGTTTATTGACAGACCACCCATATACAGCTAGAATATTGCTGCATGCAGTGTGTATAACAACAAATATATCAGTGTATTCAGATTTTCATCTGAAACAGTACCTATCTTTCTTGCTACTTCCAGGAACCATGTCCTGAGCTGAGTGCTTCCTTTCTTTCGAGGGTCACCTTTTGGTGGATGAACAGGTGACACAAAATAACATAATACATGCTGTGACTAGACAAACCTCTCTGATCACAACTGACTGTGTATGGGATAATATATGCCTTGTGAAGTTGTTTTGCTTAGGAAAGAAAGAAGGAAGCCAAACATACTAAACTTGTACGAGGGGATGTCAATACGTTTTGAGCCTTGCATAGAAAAACACAAAATATTGGTATGAACCACATTTATTTTTCAACATAGTCCCCTTGTAAGTCAAGACACTTGTTCCATCTCTTCTGCCACTCGCTGATGCCATCTCTGTAGAAGGCGCCATTTTGGTCCTCAAACCAAGCCTCAGTAGCAACAATAAGCTCATTATCATCCTGAAATCTACGACCACGCAAGTGTTTCTTGATATTTGGGAACAGATGGTAATCACTTGGTGCCAGGTCTGGAGAGTAGGGGGGATGCGGCAAGATTTCGTACCCGCATTCCTGGACAGCAGCGGCTGCAACGCGAGAGGTGTGTACTGGAGCATTGTCTTGATGTAGAAGAATACCACGTCTGATCTTGCCCCGGCGCTTCTCCTTGATTGACTGTCACACTTGCCTCAACAAGTTAGCGTAATATTCCCCATTCATTGTTCTTCCTTTTGGTAATCTATGTGGCTGACGCCTTTGCTATCCCAGAAGACTGTCGCCATTACCTTCTGCACTGATCCGGAGGCTTTGAACTTATTGGTCCTGGGAGAAGTGACATGTTTCCATTCCATGGATTCTTGTTTGCTCTCAGGATCATAGTGGTGGATCCAGGTTTCATCACAGGTTACTAGCCTAAAGTGAAAATCTTCTGGATTCTTGTTGCATCTGGTTAGCATGGAGTTGCTTATGGTGACCCTTGTTTGCTTCATTTCATCTGTAAGCATTCCTGGCACCCATCTTGCGCACACCTTAGACATGACGAGATGTTCATGAAGATTGTCTCGATGGATCCGTGTGAAATGCCCGTGCTCTCCTCTAACTCGTGTAGTGTGATTCGACGATTTTCCAGCACAAGTCTATGCACTCTGTCAATGTTTTCCTGACTAGTGCTTGTTGTTGGACGGGGGTCATCTTCAAGACTCTCTCTACCATGCTTAAATTCATTGACCCATCGTTTGATGGTAGCAGATGAAGGGGAAGACTTCCCATAAACTGCTGAAAGCCTTTCTTCAATGTTCTTGTTTCCTTCAAGAACTAAAAACTATATTACTGCTCTATACTCAATTTTGTTCATTTTCACTGCCGTGAGGGGGGTCTCTTTCTGTCAATGTGAGCTGTTCAATACACTTCTGAGAGCAGGATACCAAAACTTATATATCACATCAGCTACACCCCAAGGTTCAATGTCGTACCATAGGCTGGGGCATATGGGTATGAAAAATGCTCAAGACTGAAAACTTATTGACATCCCCTCGTAGAGGTTAAACAATATTTGTTTATAGACTGTGAAATGTGTCTGCAGAAGTGAGTGGATGAGCTTTAGAAATATTTTAGCAATATTCCAGCTTTATGTCACAGTGTGGAAAGCAAGAAATGGGTCTATACATTGTACTCACGAACCCTTTAACCACTAGGCCCCTATGTCAATGTAAAGGGTGACTATGTGGCTTACCACTATGTAGCCGGAGTATTGCAAAACAATCAAGCAAAACTGGAATTCTGATATTTGTCTTTTTTCAATTAGTTTATTAATGAAAGGATACCGGAAGGCTTTGACAGAAACAGACATCTGTGATATTCATCCCGATGAATCTTCCGCCCACACCGTTTCTCGTTTTCTGCCGCGTTGGATGAAAGAGATAAACAAGTCCAAAAGAAGGTAATAGACTCCTTTTATTTCATTCTGCCGACTGCGTGTTATATGTTGAGTATGACAACCAAACTTAAAGGTCACATGCAACGTAAAACACAACTTTGCAGATTCTGGTACCTTTCGGTATGCACTTACCGAAACAAATCATAAAAAATGCCAATTCAACCTATAAAGTTGAAAGAAACGCGATGAAAAAAAGCCCGCGAAATCGGAGTTCAAACGTTTCACTAAATTCCCCCCAGCGCTGGGGGGAAAACTGGTTTCAGCAGCTGTGCTGCGCTGCGTCCATAACGCATGCGCAGTGAATAGTTTCGCGGAGCTTGAAACAGTATGCATGCCCAGCGCCTGAGGTCGTGAGCAGTAGTCTAATCTTGGTTGTGTACACAAACAAGTAAATAATCTACACGTTACGTAAAAAACTTGTTGATTGTGGTAAGCAGTCTCTGTCACAGAGAAAGCTCAGTGTCTGGTTTATTCACACCTGTATGTCTGTCTGCCTGTCTGCTAAAGACAACTTGCAATACACAGCCGCAATCATTGACCACGTGCAATTTGAACTTAACACCTATCTGACTACACGACATAAAGAAAATAAGTTGATTTATGGCTCGTGCACCCGAGTCCCGTGTCTGCCACATTATGTAATAGGCATGTGTGAAACACATGACATGCTTTTATGTCTGTTGGTTGCAAAAAAAGTACATTCATTTTTTTCGGATGACTGGATCTGTCGGAAACTGGTGCAAACTCTTGTCAGTTTCAAGTCCTGCTTTATACTTGGACGAATGACAGATGATTTCTGATTGGATCGAGCGCAAATTCTGAGAACATGTATTTTCAAAACCCAACATCTCTATATGCATTCTTCATGGATAACAACCACTTCTAGTGCATATGATTTTGTTTGACAACGATATATGAATCCATACTGAAACGACGCATCAAGCACAACAAAAGAAGTTGCTACCCATAAAGAATCTTACTTTCTTGTGACTGGCTATACTTCTGAAATGTCCATCAAACAGATCATCTTTCTGTACACACAATGAACCCTCAGCATATCAGCAAATGAAACAGCCAATCGGAAGCCGTCGTTACACTTGAGTGCATATCCACCCGCTATGACTGTGTTCGGTCTCCCGAGGGCTTCGTTTCGGGGGAAGTAAGCCCAAGTACAAAATATTGCACTTTAGAATCGCGATTGTATGCTTATAATTTTGTTTATTTGTTTTTTAAAAGCAGCAGTGTATATTGTATGTCATGAATAAGTGATAAATGTGTTTTAATTATGTTTGATTTTTTTGTTGCATGTGACCTTTAAACTATGTTCAGAATGACATATAGCCCTGAATTATGAATTTACTGTCATAGAGGAATCCATCCTAGGATTTACCGCGAGATCAGAAAACAAATAACTGCGACATTAAGTTTTGTTCATAAAATCATGACGCCAAGAACAAATGAGTACGTCTTCTTCACTTTTTAGCACCAAAACGTCCGTATGATTATCTGTTACAATGGGTCCTTTTAAAAACAGTGAAAACAAAGGAACAATATCAGCATCTGTGACAAGTGTTCAAAGTAATAATTAAGTATCCATTAAGAACCACCAGCATACAACGTCATTTTTTGTAAGATGTTGGTTCAAGCAGGCGATCTAACCTTAACATACTGAAAATCCCAAACGTCACATGAAAACGTTTGGGTAGTTCTTTCACATGGTGTTAAAATACCAGGCATATCAGGTCAGAAATGTTATAATTGACACTACAGTTATCGTGCCTTCACGTAACCATTCAAAGGCGTTCAGAAAATGCACGCCATCATCATGTATGGCACAAGAATGCCCTGTGTAGCAACACCAACGATAATTAGAAGATTAATAACCCACACGTAATGGTCTACTTGTGAAGAACTACATGGCAAACGGTGCAGCAAAGGATCGTCCATAAACTGGATGAACTTTGAAGACTCAGTCGTGACCGTGCCCTACTTTCACACACATTGCTTTACAAGGATTACAAACTGTGATTATATGTTGTTTTACAGAGCTAATATAAGTGAAAGAGGAAACAGCAAAGTGTTATATTCTAAAACACTCAACGACTCTCTCAGGCTGGATGGTGTTAATGAGAAGTCTCCTTTGTTGATGAAAGATAAACCGAAGGGAATGAAAGAAGCGGATTTGACTTCCAATAAAAACGAATTGTCCCTAACAAGGACACTGTGGGCCACTTTCTGGTTCGACATAATCCAGTCTCAGCTATGGCGACTTGTGAGCAGTCTGATTAGGTTTGGCAGCCCTTTGATACTTGGGTACGTATTGCTGTTCTGTGTCTTACTCAGTAAACCTTTACTTTGGTTTTCGATTTGGAGAACAGGAAAGTGAACGATTCACACGCAAAAAAGCGCTTTATTGTGTCAAATTTAGATTTGATTCCATAAAATGAAACATATGTACAGATTGCACAGCTTGGCCTGAGCTACTGTACGTGTATCCACCACCCGGGAGGTCAAATGGCACAAACGGCTGGTTAAAAAACATTAAATAGGGGACCGGAGAATGCTGTTATTCTTGGGTTCGCACTAAACATGCATATCCAGAATCGTTACGGAACCTGTCCCAGTTACTGCTGCTCGCTGCCGAAAAGCCCAAATACGAAACATTAAACAATCTGTAGCTTCGTTTTAAAGAAACATTGCTCACGATTTCACGACACTGAAATGTCAAAGGGTGACCTTGTCTCGGCTGTTTGGACATGATGACAATCAGCTGACAAAGCTGCATACATTCCTTCACGATAATAGGACCCAGCCAGTTCTGACGAGGTCACGCAATGCAGCAGTATAAACCTGATCAGGTCAAGCTGCACAACCTGTAAGACCCTAAAATAAACAAATGAAAAATTGCAACGCATGTTCTGAAGCATGCGCTGGTGACGCGGTACGGTTACCACCATAAATCTACTTTGTTTCGTTAACAGTTTTCCCCAAAATATCGAATATAACTGTCAAGAACCTACAGCTTTAAACACACGATTTATCTTGGTCCGAACGACTCAACCAATTTATTGGAAACATAGCAACGTTGTGTTAAAACATCGGGTATTGTCAGCAAGCGAATTTCTCTGAAAACTGTTTTCAAGTACACATTGTTCTTCTCAATATAATGACAGACCATCAAATGGTTTGTCTATAGAGAAATATAATGGCATTGATAACTGTTTGTTACAGCCTACTTGTTACCTTCACAACGGACAGGTCTATACCTACCTGGAAAGGATATGTGTTGTGTGCCATTCTCTCTATCACCACATTGGCTCAGACAGCCTTTTCTCAAGCCAACTGGCATCAAGGGAGAAAGGTGGCACTGCGTATTGCTGCTGTCACCATATCTGCAATCTACAGAAAGGTATAACTATTATGTACCCTCACAAAACTAAAGTATACAATCGTCACTTGTTTCTCATAAGAATTACAGATTGCTTTTTCTGATGGGGATCTCACAGGACATGTTTAAAACACTGTTAAAGGACGTCCAACCGAAGTCATGACCTAACTAAAACACTGCTAAAGGGACGGCTAACCGAAGTCATGGCCTAACTAGAACACTGCTGAAAGGACATTTAACATAACTCACTGACCTAAGTGTAAAACCATATTTATGGTTTTCCAGTCCTTGAAGATGAGCAACACGGCCAAGAAAGAGTCGACAACTGGTGAAATTGTTAACCTCATGTCTGTTGACGTGGAACATTTGCGAACATTTATATTCTGGGCCTGGGAATCTTGGTCACACCCTCTGAAAATTTCCATTGCCCTGTACCTCCTGTATCAGTCTCTGGGAGCCTCCATGTTCGCTGGGATGGCGGTTTTGCTAGTTTTGTTGCCCGTCAACGTTGTCGCCACTTTGCTGTGGAAGAAGTACCAGGCTGATCTGATGAAGCAGAAGGACAAGAGGATGAAGATTATGAATGAAGTACTCAGTGGAATAAAGGTAGAATTAGGACATAAAATGGTCTGTCACAAATCAGAGTCACGAAGTAGCCTCGACCGTACCCAAATGATTCAAAGATGCTCAGCTTTATTTCTAATAGGCCATTGTGTGAATGCCATGTCGTATTTCACGAACTGCTTCTTGATTAATGAAATTCCATAAATGCTTTATTAACCAGATTCTAAAACTATACGCCTGGGAACCATCTTTCCAAAAGAAAATTCTTGAAGTCCGGAAGCAAGAGCTGCACATTCTCTGGAAGATCTCCCTAATGCAGGTTTTCACCACCTTCTCCTGGACCCTAACTCCCTATCTCGTACGTTAACCAACTATCATTACAAAACACTAGTCTGATGCTAATGCGGGATAGTATTATAGAAATCCCGATCTAACGTGTCTATTAACTATCATTATAGCTCACGAGTCTAATGCTTCATGGGTGGTGTTATTAACGAAAGTTCTATTTGGTAAGTCTATGAACTATCATTACAACACAAGGTTCTCTGATGCTGTGTGAAACACAGATGGTAGATGCTAGCATGTGGATTTAGTAAAACTTCATAATTCACTGTATAAAAATAAAACAAAAACAGTTTTCGTGGCTGTATCTAATACTAATTTTCTCGTGTTCTTTCCTGATTGAAAATGATACCATCGTAAATGGGAATAAGGTGTTGAAATTATTCAGATGTGATTGTCAAGACCTGTGTTGGCCATATTAAACCAAGGCCTCACGTCCGTTGCTCACTTACGCTGATAGTGTCTATCATTCTTCACAGAGGTAAGTCCCTGTAGATAAAATTGTTCAATTTCCGATCACATTTGCTAAACTGCATGTTTGATCGTTATTACTGAACTGCTCCAATTTTGTAATCGTCAGTATGCTTGTGATAACGTTTGGTATATTTTGCAGGTATCGTTAGCTACTTTTGCGACATATATCTTCACATCTGAAGATCACTATCTAGGATCCGATGTCGTCTTTCCCGCCATGTCCCTTTTAAGCATCGTCCGACTTTCAGTCGTCAGTTTACCGTCTTTCTTCTCTGATATGGTTCAGGTATTTTGTCCATATGGCTCCTTTGTAATATAGTTCTGTCGTACTTTTGAAAACTTTGTATAAATTGGTCAAATCAGCAGACGCCTATGGACAAATCAACGCTTCATGATCAGTTTTCATTTTCCAATTTCAGGCGATTGTGTCGCTGAAGAGAATATCAAAGTTCCTCAATGCAGACAATTTGGACGAGACCCAGATCCAGTGGAACTCCACACAGGGTCTGTAATGGTTTACTACATACGTGATATGATATTATGATATTATCTTCAAAAGCAAGTGTGTGATGTTCGCGGATGGCTTGAGATGAGGAAATTGGAATAGAAAATAGAACAACCTTACCTTGTCTGGTTATTCAACCTGATGATATGATGAATAGGATCCTTAGGGACCCGAATTTAGGTATGCATTGAAACAGTTTAACGACACCCATTAAAATATATTAATGGACTTGTCATAATCTAGAAAACCCAGAAGAATAAATGCATGACGTTTTCAATGAGCTATTCTTTTGGCATCATTCTCATCTTGTACCACAAACATATTATGAGTATGTTCTATGAGAAGTGATGAAAAATATATTCTCCATATGTTCACATGTCCATTCCCTATCTCAAACAGATCCCGCACTGAAGATCACAGACGGAAGTTTCCAATGGTCTTCTGAAACAGGACCAGCTCTCAGAAAGTAAATAGTACATATAACGTTCTCTGTCAACTGCAATACGTTTCTCAATTTCGTGCTCATAAGCTTCTCAAATATGTTTTGTTTTTCTATTTGGAATTTAATCAACCATATTACAACAATCTGAAACTTCAATCTGAACGTCAAACATTTTGTTTTCAGCATCAACTTAACAGTTAATGAGGACCAGCTTGTAGCAATCGTGGGTCAAGTTGGATCTGGAAAATCTTCTCTTGTATCTGCAATATTAGGCGAGATGAGCAAAGTCAAGGGATGTGTCAGCCTGAAGGTTTCTTTTTTCTTTCATATCTCCTTTTCTGTTGGGGTAAAAATCAAATCCATACAAGTCAGATGTATTTACCCTCACCTATTTGTACACATGCTAACACTTTAGTGTTTCCCGTCAGAGTCACATTGCCTACGTGCCACAAGTTGCTTGGATCCAGAACGACACCCTACAGAACAACATTCTGTTCGGGAAGCCCATGGACAGAAGGTGGTATAAGAAAGTGATAGAGTGCTGTGCGCTGACTGCAGACCTGGAGATGTTACCAGCTGGCGACATGACAGAGATTGGAGAGAGAGTGAGTATCTCGTGGTGGTGTGTATTCCGGAGTTGGATAGGCATTGTGGTTTGTTTTGTTGGGGTTTTGGGGGGTTTTTTTTCTTGCTTTGTCATCACAGTATCAACTCTTGAGTGGGGACGGAGGCAGAGAGTGGCTTAGACCAGAGCGTTCTGAAGCATATTGCGTTGTGGATCTTGTATTTGTTTTCTATCTTGTCACCAGGGTATCAACTTGAGTGGAGGACAGAAGCAGAGAGTCTCACTAGCCAGAGCTGTCTACAACAATGCTGACATCTATCTGCTGGACGATCCACTCAGTGCTGTAGACAGTCATGTGGGGAAACATATCTTTGACAAAGTCCTTAGTAGAAAAGGATTGCTTGCTGGCAGGGTATGAACGTATTACACTACGTGTGTCGTTTCAGTGGATGAATACAATGTGACTGACTAAAATACTTGCAAACTGAAAACCCCATTTGGTCCATTTATTAGGCTTATATCACAAGATGTCGACAATATAACCTGAAGTTTGATTTGTACTTGTAAAACTAATAATCTAACCTTCATTTATTTAGAATATGAAATGTATACTCCAGAACACTAGGAAGCCTGATCCTAGTATAATCTGCCTTGATATTTGAGGAATAATGCTAACAAAACAAAACGCAGTAGCCCATTCCTTGCCCAACCACAATAATCTGTTATATGTTTGATGCACGAATAATGTTCACCTGTCCCATCCAGACTCGTGTCTTGGTCACTCACGGCATCCACTGGCTCCCAGAGGTAGACTCCATCCTTGTGATGACCAGTGGTCAGATATCAGAGACAGGGACGTACGAGGAGCTTCTCCAGCATAACGGACCCTTTTCTGAATTCCTTCAGAAGTATCTTCTTGAGAGCAATGATTCCGATGTCACCGATCCCGAATGTAAGTTTGACGTCCCTCAGATATTCTGTTTGTTTGCCAAAACTGAGTGGAAATTACAATTTACACAATATTACAGCATTGTGTGCATCTAATAATATCAACTAGAAGGTGATTCCTAAATTACACGTTCCTGATTTTGACACTGCTATTTAAACAGTATCAGAAATGAAGAAGAAAGTTCTCCAGAGAATGGAATCGGTGAAGTCTGGCGAAGAGACAGATGAAGAGAGTGTATTTCTCATGTAAGTTTGTGCCTCATTTTCCAGAAGCAATATCCGAACTTCTATTTCCTACATACCAGAATTTTTAACTGTAACACTACTTGAAAATAACAACATACTGTCATCAATCATGACAGCTCTAACTATTTTTAATTTGATGAAACAGTGACCAACGACCTTACTTGAATATCCTTGGCACCCGTCACAGGCATACCAAATTAAACTTTAACAAACATAGGTCCTGGTCTCTCTAGAGATTAAAATCGGTGACGTTTTGTCACCGATTTGTCAAATGTGGAATGAGTGAGTGAGTGAGTTTAGTTTTACGTCGCACTTAGCAATATTCCAGCTATATGGCGACGGTCTGTAAATAATCGAGTCTGGACCAGACAATCCAGTGATCAACAACATGAGCATCGATCTGCGCAATGGGGAACCGATGATATGTGTCAACCAAGTCAGCTAGTCTGACCACCCGATCCCGTTAGTCGTCTCTTACGACAAGCATAGTCACCTTTTATGGCAAGCATGGGTTGCTGAAGGCCTATTCTACCCCGGGACCTTCACGGGTCAAATGTGGAATGAGCATGAATTGTTAAACATTTAACTTTTGGAATGTTTTGCTTGAACAGTGAATGCTAAACCCCAATTAAACAACATTTGTAACTATTTCTGCCGTAATCCATGAAATCACTTTCATTGTTTTAACATTATTAAACGATACTCTAGGACTCCAGGAAGAATTATTCTGGTATGGTCTGTGAGATCCAGATTATTGAGAGAAGGGAACAGCAACCCCTACGTCTGGCTCAAATGTAGAGTCGCCAATTTATTGTAGCTAGATGGACGTGCACCAGTTCATTGCACTATTAATCTTACACGTTAACTATTCCCATGGCCATCACAATGAAGCAAGGAATGAAGCTCCTCGTGAAAACTATAATCCTATTTTCAGAGGTTGCAAAATTTAAGGTAGATTTTCATACATTTATCAACTACAGCATAATCGCAGGGTAGGTGGATAGAGTAATAGTCATTGCGAATGTATGTGATGTATGCGAATCCAAGCATTTACCGCTAGTTCCACTTAACCATATGTATTGTGTTGGCGTGTTTAACATACAAGTGTTACAGGAAGTCCCTGATGAAGAGCGTTGAGGTGAAAGAAGTCAAAGTTACGAAAGAGAAAGAACCCGTTGGCGAGAGCAGCAAACTGATTGAAGAAGAACAAGTTGAGACTGGCAAGGTCGTGTAAAGATCTCGTTTTATCCTCATATGGCCTAAATAATTTGTTTGTTTTGGCCTTGTAGAAATAAGTACATTCCTTTTCAAGCAAACATTATGTGAATGGTGGATGCTACTGCCATTTGAAGACATATTTACTTTTTTGCAGACACCTGGTGTCATATCTGGTTTTAGTGGTCATGTACTTTCTATAAGAAATGTGGCCAATATGTTTTTACCCTGACGTTTTACACATATATAATCTTCACAAATGTAGGGAATTTCATTTTCAATTTAGGATTTACGAAACAAAACAGCTAGAAACAAACACTAACAAGTGTCTGATGCATGATGATGGTCAAAATTAATGGTCTGCAGTGGTGTATCGGCCTTCTTTAAAACCATCAAAAGCAAGAATGACGCACCATTCATGTGTTTGCCTATTGCGTTGTTCACATGCAGACCATGCGTTGTATTTAGGGGTGGCGATAAAGAGAAATGGTGCTTTGTCCATAATTACTGTTTGTTGATGGTTATACTGTCCCTTACATTTACGTGTATGGGGCTATGCGTTGTTCACGTGCTTCAGACGCAAGGTGTTTAGGGGCAGTTGTAAAGTGAAATGGTGGTGCATTCATAAGATGTTTTACTTTGAGCCTACCATTTCTGTTTTGCGGCACCATGTTGTAGACATTTATTTCTTCATTTAAACTGTGTGATTGGCAGGTTGAACAAGTAGGGCAGGACGTAAACACCCGATATCATTACTGATTATTTTATAGCTTTGATATAATGATATAAATGATCAACATGTGTGAACAGCATTTTAGAAGTTATGGCAAAGATGAAGGAAAACCAAGTTCTTTGGACAGACAACTTATTGATTGCAATGAATGCGACTATTACTCTGTACATCTACCTACTCTGCTCAAATCAACTATCAGCAATCCTATGTATATCAACCTTGTCAATTGTATATAAACATTTGCAGTTGTGTATATATTCTCCATGTTGAACTTAGAACTTAGTTTTCTCTGATATAAAAAATCAAGTTTGGTAGCAATGATATAATGATACAAATAAGCAAGTTTCTTTACGCAACCATGATCTTGTTACAGGTCACAGCGAAAGTGGTTCTGGCATACGGCAAAGCTATCGGCCTGTGGATTGTTCTATTTTCTCTCGTCATGTATGCGTCATTTCAAGCAATGTCGGTAACGTCAACAACATGGCTCAGTGAATGGACTGACGACAGTTCCCTCAACAACCTGACCCTTCTCCCGTCCAACAGCTCAGAGCGAATAGAGAAGAACAATTACTATCTAGGCATATATGGTGTTTTTGGAGTAGCTCAGAGTAAGACTTGGCAGCAAAGTTTGTATTAAAGTTCTGTTACTAACATGATTCAACAGGCTAATATCATGTTATTATTTATTGTTTAAATTATGAATGTGTTGTTTCATGGCGGCTAATTTTCTGAGGTAATTACAAGAAGCATTTAGATTGTCTCCTCAAATGTAAATGTTTTAATGTCAATGTTATTTCTGCTCGGGTCGACGTTACCGCTCTAAATATCGTCAACATTTCATGAACAAGTTTATATTTACAGCTATTTTCATCATGACATTTTCCTGTCTGTGGAACCTAAGGACGGTCAAGGCTGCCGGTATTCTTCATTTGAACATGCTGAGGAATGTCCTGAGGGCACCTATGTCCTTCTTTGACACCACACCTACGGGCAGGATTGTCAATCGGTTCTCTCAGGATATGGACACCATCGACACCAGAATGCCGAATTTGGTTGAATACGCTGGAAACACCATGTTCCAAGTTCTTAGCAGTATCATCGTCATCTCTTACACCACGCCCATATTTCTCGTGGTAGTCATCCCCTTGATCATTCTGTACTCCTTTATTCAGGTAAGTACTGATACCATTGGATGCTGCCCTTACTTTGGTAAAGCCAAAACAGTTTCTTTCTGGTTTAGGTCATGCCATCAAGCAGGATTCAGTGAATAACGTAACACAGTAGGTATATGTTTTTGTGTCTTATGAAGATATTATATTTGTCATTTGATTCCATTGTCACAAAGGAACCACAGACATATTCATACCTATGTGATTTTGAAATAAAATTAAAAAAATATCGTTGTTCCAAATTATATTATCAACAAGTACATGTCTAAGAAATTATATAATGTTTAACCAAACAAGGATAGTTAATGACTTACATCTGTTGTGGGAAGCGCTTCTATGTCACCACCTCACGCCAGCTCAAACGATTGGAGTCCAAAGCTCGCTCTCCAATATACAACCATTTCGGCGAGACATTATCGGGAGCCAGTGTTATCAGATCGTTCCAAGCCCAGTCAAGGTTCATCAAGGAATCAGAAGATCGGGTAGACACCAACCAGAGGTTTTCCTCTTACGCCTTTGGAGCTCTCAGGTTTGTGACAACATAGTCCGATGACAGTTTAGAAAAGGCCACTAAATACACTATCTACCTCACAATGGCCATCAAAAATATTTTCAAGTATGATTAGCTAGTAAATACACTTAATGGTGGCTAAGCTGCTGAAGATAATTCAGAGATTCCCCACACATCCGGATATATATATATATACGAGTCTGGGCATTCAAGACATGAGAAGAACACGAAAGCTGAGTCATGATACGTTCCTATCGATACTTTTATTGAAAACCTTTCGATAAACCTGGACTCAAGTTTGCGCTGATTGTGATGCATAGTTTGTCATACCTTTGTCATACCTTTGCCATACCTTTGCAGGTGGGTTTAAGTGACGTGTACGTGATGTGTCCATGGCGTGCTACCTTTACTCAACTGTCCATAGTAGTTTTAGCCAACTCTATCAGCTGTTTTAAAATGTTTTACAATATACATGTAAATGTTTGACAGATGGCAAGGTGTTCGTCTGGAGATCATCGGAAATATCATCGTTCTTGCCGCCTCCTTGTTTGCTGTCATGTCACGTGACACTCTGTCAGGAGGACTTGTAGGCTTGTCAATCTCCTATGCTATTGAGGTAGGATATGCCTGTTTCTTGGCGAAGTCAATCAAAATGCTTTGATATGATGCATATCCTAGAAACATGACTATCGGGTGTCAAAATATAAGTTTACTGAGAAAGCTACATGTGACAACGTTGACATCCTCATGGATAACAGATATGCCATAAACATGCCATGTATAAGTCAACTCTAGGGGCTCCAAGTTTGTTTCCTTAATGTTGATCTGGTTCTTACATCAGAGTCACTTTGACCAAGAGGTCATCGAGGTTTGATGTTTGTTTGTTTCTTACAACGTTTGTTTCTTATTATTTGTGTTTGTATGGATCTTTTGTTTCTTATTCAGCCGTGTTCATTGTGTATGTATGGATTTATGTACGTTTTGAAATGTAAGTAAGTAAATATGAAAAATAAATATCCTGTCAGGAAGATACTCGCGGCAACATTGACGTGCTCATAGATAATATATATGCCATATGCATGCCATGTATAACTCAACTCTAAGGGCTCCAGTTGGGCTTCCTTAATGTTGATCTGGTTCTTGCATAAGAGTTGGTATATGGCTGAAATAATGCACCGGATTTATTGATGAACAGGAATGTCTGCTCACTTTGACAAAGAGGTACGTCATCCTCATCGACATCGACGCTTGATGTCTTTTCAAGTCGAAAGTTTTCTTTCAGTGGTTTGCTCCGCTGAAAAAAGAGGAGACCGGTGAAACCACATTGTCTGTTTCTTATTCAGCCGTGTTCATTGTGTATGTATGGATGTATGTTGGGTCGTACAATGATTCCAGGTAACAGCTAACCTCAACTGGATGGTGCAGCTGGTTTCAGAAGTAGAGACACAACTCGTCTCAGTCGAGAGAGTCAAAGAATATACAGATGTAGATTCAGAGGTAAAATCTAAATTCACTTCAAGCCTTGAAATCATCCATGTGCTCGTATAAAATAAGGTTCATCTTCAAGTATTGTTATAAATTTCTTAAACAAAACACATAAACAACGCTTGATCTTTTTTTCGAATCAAAGCTGACACAGAGAGTGAATATTTCCGTAATAATTATTCTAGCCAGCATGGAACATACCGGAGAGACGTCCAAATCATGACTGGCCAGACGCGGGGGTGGTGAAGTTCCTTGAATACTCTACGCGGTATAGGGAAGGCCTTGACCTTGTTCTCAAGGGAATCACGTGCACAGTGCATTCGAGAGAGAAGGTAAAGTCTAATTGTTAATAACTGCCAATCTCTTTTAATGGGCCCTGCTTTACAAATGGCACGTGTATCGAAACGCCCTTGCCTCGCACTTATTGGTGATTGCATGGGCAATAACTGATTGGAGTTGGAGAGTTAGTGCTATGAAGTCTGAAGCCAATTGGGAGATAATCTTGTCAGTACTAATCCCTTTCATAAATATACTGTCTGCGACATAACGTTTCTGCCACAATGCACCTATAAATGCTGGTACTATTCGCAGCTATCTAGTGATAACGGGGTCGTTAGGCCCCTCATCGATATACTATGGCGAGTTGGCTAACGTATGGTCTCTGAACATAAAGATTTTTTATCATTACAAACAAACCCATTTAAATTGAAAAGGAGCCCCTGGGAGACCAGAGATTCAGGATCTGAGAGGAAATCTAGACTTGCTTCATTCGGGACTTGTGCACTGCAATTATGGTTCTGCAGTAGGGAGAATAATGTGGTTCAGGGACGGTGAGATAGACGATATGATGAGATATAATGTTGTTTGATACTTTCCGCTGATGCAGGTAGGATCGTATATGCATATTTTTCTGGTAAAATATCTTATCATTTGGGCATCTGCTCTTCTAGGTGTATAATATGTGACAGGTATGTAACGGGTGATCATTATTTTCACAAGACCAAACAAAAGGTTTAAGAGACACTCACAATTCTGCTTTCAGGTGGGCATCGTAGGCAGGACGGGAGCTGGGAAGTCCTCTCTGACTCTGTCCCTGTTCCGACTGATAGAAGCTGCAGGAGGGGAGATCAACATTGATGGCGTTGACATCAGTACACTCGGGCTGCATGACCTCAGGAGCAAACTCACCATACTACCTCAGGTAGGTCTGCATGACCTCGGGAGCTAACTCACTATACTCCCTGAGGTAGGTCTGCGTGGCCCCAGCAAACGCAACATATTGCCTCAGGTAGACCTTTCCTGTCTGTAACCATTTGATTCATGAGGGTCTTTCTTTCACAATAATATATGATTAATAATAAAAACAAGTTTGAATTATAGGTTGATTTATTATGAAGATGTACTTTGAAATGTAGGATCCTGTATTGTTTGCCGGAAGTCTGCGAGGCAATGTTGACCCCTTCAACCAGTATTCAGACAGTCAGATCTGGCAGGCACTGGAACAGGCTCACCTGAAGACATTCGTCGATACGCTTTCAGAGGGACTTGAACACGACTGCAGCGAAGGAGGAGAAAATATGAGGTAACAAACATAATACTTGGGACTTAAGTCTTTTCCCTCTGAAATATTCCTGTATATTTTAATCTCTGCGTAGTAAGTGCATATCTGTACATAATAAAAATGATATTGCTTGAGAACATGTCGATTAACATATTTCAGTGTGGGTCAGCGGCAGCTCTTATGTCTGGCTAGAGCTCTCCTGAAGAAGACCAGGATCCTAATACTAGATGAGGCTACTGCAGCCGTTGACATGGAAACAGATGACCTGATTCAGCAGACCATCAGGTCCGAGTTCAAGGACTGCACGGTGCTGACCATCGCCCACAGACTCAACACTGTCATGGACTATGACAGGTTTGTGTTTTCCACTTTTCGGTAATTATTGAGAAAAAAATATAAAAAATGGATCGATTTACGACTGACTTATTCACGAAAATAATAATCCAACTATTTTTGGTAATGCATGTGCTTTCAGAATCCTAGTCCTTGACAACGGCTGCGTGTGTGAGTTTGACACACCTTCATCCCTGCTACAGCAGCCTGACAGCATCTTCTACAGCATGGCCAAAACTGCAGGATTAACAACATGATACGAAACCTTTTAAATTAGATTTCATATACTTTATCTTGATTATTTCAGCGACTTCACTTGAACTGCCTTAAAACAACACATAAATCACATAAAAATATGGAACATGATCTGAGATGACAAATTCCCTGTATGCCAAAATACTGTTATGTCATTGAGGGCTAGTGCAAGATACATTCGTTGCCATCCATCGATTGATAGCCGACCTGCCAAAAAACATCAGCTACATTTCGATCTTAAACACCATCAAGGATCAGGTCGACCACAACTGACAACTGCTATGGAAGATACAGCAAACAATCCAAATCCATTCTCCAACAGAATGGTATAGAACCATGCGACGTATCAGACGTTACACTCAGAGCACAAAGTAGAACGACTAGTTTGATTTTAAGCTGGATGTCACTGTAATTTGATATAATTTCTTTTGTCCGTGACTGGTGGTGAGTGATTGATGCGGAGAGTGGGGTGTTCACCTTTTGACAGTGTGACAAAATCTGAACGGACAACGGTGCACCGTTGACATCTTGGACAGTTTTGTTGTGCCACATTTCGATCGTAATATTCAAAGCACAAGGCTAATATTCATGGAGAACAATGCTAGGTTACATGTTATCTGTGCTGTTAGTAACTTCTAACGTCAACAGGTTAACACCTCTACCTAGGCCGCGGGATCAGATCTCCTAGAGCACATTTGGGACATGATAGATCGACATCCTTCCATCATGCTTCAGCAAAGTCGACGTCAGATACAGTCAATAAGGAAAGTCAGGGACGTTAATCCAATGGGCAGATGCAGATACCGATATTGTTCCCGGTTATCCGCACTTATGTGATTTCTGAAGGATTGTTTTCGAGAATCGTGATAATGATCATTGTTCATGTCATGCGACCATAGTTGTTTTGTTCCTTCCCATTGTTATAGTCAGTTATTAATATGTCGGTTTCAGTAAAGCAAGCTGACACATACGTATTGTGGCCGTATGCATGTTACATACATGTACATGAAAAGAGATAAAAGAACACGGCCAGATTAATAAAAGTCAGGTACTGAGTATTGGGTGTGCAGGGAACTATTTGTTCATGTTGTGTTTCGTAGCAGTAAAACACATGTTCCTTTCACAAATTATGAGCAAATAATCGCGAATCAAAAAGTGCAATATTTTGTACTCGAACCGAGTCAGAGCGGGTGGCTCTCCACCGCACGAAGTCCTTCGTTGGCTGGTTCATATGTCGATAAGCTGGGGGCTCATTGTAAGTATGTAGAGATGATCTGTTTGATTGGCATTTTAGAAGTATTAAGCTGAGGGCTCAATGTAGGTATGTGGAGATGATCTGTTTGATTGGCATTTTAGAAGTATTAAGCTGAGGGCTCAATGTAGGTATGTGGAGATGATCTGTTTGACTGGCATTTTAGAAGTATGAAGCTGAGGGCTCATTGTAGGTATGTAGAGACGACCTGTTTGTTTGGCATTTAAGACGTATGGTGAGTATTAAGAAAGTAAGATTCTTTATGGATAGCAACTTCTTTTATGGTAATGCGACACGCTCTTACAAAAATGCTTGATCAATGTCATCTTCAAGTTTCATTGTTTTCCATGGTCGATCAGAATTGTTGTTTTTTTTCTAGACTGTAAGATCATTTCAGTTCCCTTTTCCTGAGTACACGTTTGGACCATGCATTTCTTATCAATTCGTATGCTTTGTTGCTAGTTTTCCATGAATCTTCAAGGGAACTTGGAGGTCAGATCGGATAGACATGTCTTGGCAGTATGACAGTTTTACTGGCTTCAACAATAGCTTGTTTGTCACACATGTTGACAAATTTGGCCAGAATATGTATTGGTGAAGGAGCTGTGCGGAGATTTGAACTCTAGCGCGCCAGAATGTGAATATTCATATTGTTTATGTCGTGAGCATGCGGTATTCCTAAATCCTTGAAAAGATCTCTGCACTTGACTCTGGATCTCGTTCATCAGGTATGCCAAAAATCAACGGGTTATTCTTGCGAAAGTAGTTATTGTGTTAATAATTTAGTTTCAATGTGTTTTCGTATCTTGTCCATTTCGTCTCTGGGCTTTCGAATCTCGGTTTTGTTTACATCAACCTGCTCCGAGTTACACTCAACTGATCGGAGAATATAATCAGTTTTGGATTGTAATTTTGCTACGTTCACTTTATCAATTTTCACTTTTTTGTGTGTCTGTAATGAGTCTCTAATGAAAGATTCAAATTCATCGATAATGCTTACCATACATTACCATTACGATCCATACATTTTCCTGTGTCGAGGTAGCTACGATACATCTTAAGCTTCTTTTGCTTAGCTGCTGGTTGGGTTTCAAATTTAATTGCGGATCTTGATTTGGGGGTTCTGCATGGCGAGCTGTCGCCATAAGCGCCTCCGGATCATAAATATAAGAGTTAGTACTTGTACATTATATCGAAATGGGAATGTCAAATGGAATAAAATATTGAAATGAAGTTCTTTACGTGAACTGTTTTAATCCTTTGTTAATCCTTAATTAATCCTAATCAATCCATCCTTGTTGCGTCGTTCAAGTTTTAATTAATCCCCAAACAAAGAACTGGTGAATGGTAATTCCTCCCATTCTGTCTGTCTGTCTGGCTGGCTTCAATATCTTTCTCACTCGACCGTGAAATTTGATCGAAAGGTCGGTGTTATGAGCCTGCACCAAACAAAGCAGGGTCAGAGTTCAAGTGCACGAAGACCTTCATTGGCTGGATTTACTTTTGGATTTGTTTCAGGCTCATAAAGCTGACCTTCCGACACGGTCGAGTGAAAAAAATAAACAGAACCAGCAAGTTAGACAGACAGACAGACAGACAGAACTAGTTTAGTAAGGTGTCACAAGTTAAGAATACAATATGAAAGCATAAGTAACTAGCCCTTCTGGCTTAATAGATGCTATCATAGAATCACAGATATAATTGACGTCTAAAACACATGCTTCTAATAAAAGTACTAATACATTGAAATATCTTTGAATTATTATCAGTTAACAAAATCCGTAGGATCCCATGCATTGCAAAGATTAAGGCAGAGGTTATTACACGGGTCATCATAAAATTTGCATTCAGAGGAAAATTGAACTCTGGTATCGTTCCAGAGTTCTGCAAACCAGCCGGATTCGTCGATTTTCTTAAGACTCTTTAAATATCGTAGATGTAACCCGTCTGACTGTGATACAATGACATCATGAATATTTAGAGATTTATAGAGAAGGACTTGTTCTTTGTGTACTGTATATTACATCATGAAGCAGTCTGCCATCTTTGATTTTGTTGAGATATATGTGGCAACGAAAGCATTCCAGCCTCAGTTTGGTAGATATGTGTACCGGATCATTTCACCCCTCGCTGCACAAATGAATGTTGGTCGTTAGACACCAAGGAAGAACATACACGCTTTATTCTGAAGAGTGTTGATTTCACTGTGGTCATACAGTCCCCAGATCGGTGCTCCGTACAGTTAAATCGTTTGAACCATAACTTCGTACAGACCCGTGAAGGTCCCGGGGTAGAATAGGCCTTCAGCAACCAATGCTTGCCATTAAAGGTGACTATGCTTGTCATAAGAGGCGACTAACGGGATCGAGTGGTCAGGCTCGCTGACTTGGTTGACACATGTCATCGGTTCCCAATTGCGCAGATCGATGCTAATGTTGTTGATCACTGGGTTGTCTGGTTCAGACTCGATTATTTACAGACCGCCGGCATATAGCTGGAATATTGCTGAGTGCGGCGTAAAACTCACTCACTCACTCGCTTCGTACAATTTGGTAAATACCATGTACGTCATGGCACCACACACTCTTAGTTCGGGATAAGAAGCGATTAAGCACGTCCAGCACTCTTTGCTATTTCACGAGTAGTGTACTTCAAACCATAGACCTACGTATTTTTAAGCATTTGCATAGTCTAAATGTTTATCATCTTACAAGAATATGAACGTTGATCTGTGTTCCTGAACTGAACAACTTTAGTTCTTTTGGTTGATACAGAGGCCCATTTCGAACACCAGTCTAATACAATGTTGGACATCCATTGTAACTTGTCCCTTGTCGGGGTTACAAGTACTACTTCATAAGCGTAGAGTACTATAGAGAGACATACACTGTCCATCATCACACCATCTTCCAGATTGTTAATGTATATCGGCGTCCTGAGACTAGTTTCATGTTACCAATTGTACGTAAGTCCCAAAACGTTGAAAGTCAATGTAAACATACCAGGATTTTTAAACGTATTATTTTTGTTATTTTAATTTTGGTTAAAATTTCCTACAATCGCCAGCATCTGAAGGGATGACGTAAATCCAACTAGGGTCCATGCAGGTAGCAAAGGTACTGTAAGTCCCCATGGTCCCTAGTGTGGTGATCTACCTTCAGTTATTGGCAATCTATAGCCTATTTTTATATCGCGTTGTCCCCTATAGCTAAATATTTTAGAATTAATTACTAGTTTTACATGTATATCTATGATATTCTAGTCATTTTACTTTCCTTTGTTGACAGGATTGTATAATTTATCTTTCATTATTGTTAATCTATATACTGTTTTAGTCACGATATGGCTGAAATATTGCCAATGTGACTCACTCACTCACTCATGTTGCCAATTAATAAAGCATTAAGAGGACAATGAGTCATCAACGAGTTTTTTGAAGAGGATAATCAGGGTTACGCGGATGAGACCACTCCTAATGAGAAGACGACAACTGTTTATAATTTTGTCAGTTTTTTTCTGTGCTCAGAGGACAGATTTTTACGTTCTTTACAATGATTTTTACAACGAATCACATAAGTATTGCATGACGCAAGTTAACATCCGATGCGTGTTCGTGATATATAGCACTCATTTATTCATAGAGACTCATCCTAATGTTTTAACCCAAACGTTGCAGCTGGGATGCTGAATCAGGAAAACTGTCTCACATACAATCTTCCTTGTCCGAGCTGATGAGCAGTCCCTCTATTTCTTCATCTTGGACGGATGCTTCCAGTCTCATCCTTGCAACTTCCATCTCTCATGGCGATGAGGCCTTGGCTTAGAGGGACGGCATGGGCTGGGGGTTTGAGGCTGTCTTGACCTTCAGCTTTTCTAGCGTCTGATTCGCCTACAAAGACTCATTAACCATTTGGTTCCGACGAACAAGCAAAGAATCACTGAAATCAAATAAATACTCTAATTCGACAAACCTGTGGCAATCACTGAATGTTATTTCTACATATGTAAGAATTAAAACTCTTACCTTATCATCAGTCGTGACAGTTTCATGATTGTGCTCATCTTTCACCATGGTGTCGGTGTCATTCGCTGTTGATGCAGTGAACTTAGATTAGATTAATTATGTTGATGTTTGTGGTTGCATATAAGCTTTAAACATGGAAATTACATTTCACGGGGAATATTTACGGCTGACGTCATTGCGTAGAAATGTGAGTCGGTGCCCATGCTGATGACCACTGGATTGTCTGGTCTAGGTTCGATACTGTTGGGGTAGTGCTGACCAGCGAACGAACAAACATCAACGCAACGACTTCTTAAATCACAAGACCCCAAGAAAAGCTTATGAATATATGATTTGCTGCGGATAGAGTTATATGCTGATTTTAAACAAGACCAGTGTGCTCTGACTTTACGACCAGTGACAAAACTGCCTCGTAACTCGCGCCGACAAACTGTGGGGAGTTTGATACGAACCAACCACATTGTACCTCGAGGACACATTAGGTCACGTCAGGTCAGAAGCAGATACGCACATGTACTCAATGGATAACTTCAGTCGGACAGTAACCATTAAACACACTTACAATGGCATCGTTATGTAATGGGACACCGGTATGGGTAAGTAGACAGCTGTGGAGTCTACGTTCATCGATCTGTTTGTGTTTCTCGTGAAGGTCCGTGTTAGAAAAATGGCCTTCAGTAACCTATGCTTGTCGTGAGAGGCAGTCATCAATAATATTCCAGCTATATGTCGGTCTGTCAGTAATCGACTCTGGACCAGATAATCCAATGGTCAACAGCATGAGCATGTACCTATGCATTTGCCATACGATGACATGTGTCAACCAAGACAGCGAGTCTGACCACCCGATCGCGTTACTCGCCTTTACGACAAGCATAGGTTGCTGAAGACCGATTGTATTCCGAATCTTTCTTGTCATGACTGAAGAACAGTACATGATCGGCCAGGAACGTTTCCATTAGGTTTGGACACCTCTTATGGAATAAGAATATGTTCCCTTATCGATTTCATCATAAAATGCCAAACTGCACTTCTTTGACAGCTTAACAAGTATCTGTAAGTAAAAATGTATCACTGGTACGTGACGAGATTTCCAAAAAATATATAACAGTGCTATAGAAAAATACGTTCACTGTCAAATTAAATCACAATAGAAGACATTGTTCTCTGAACTTCACTGTTCTACTGTCTTTACAACTTCGGTATGATGAGGTTTTGGCCGTCCTTCGTATGCCAATGTGTTGTTGATGTGACTGGTATCAGTGACATAACATTCCTTTCTTGGTCATAGGTCTTCGGAAACGATTGGTATTGTTGTGTTTCAGATATTGTGTTCATGCCTCGCTATACTCTCTGTCATACAACTCATCGACACTGCAGACAACTCCAGCACATTCCCTGCCTTCTTCATTGTGCCAGACAGTTACCGTTGTAAGATTAGAGAACGTGAAGTAGAAGTACTTTGACAATGATACCATATCATTGTTTAACGGAGCCGCAACCCTTCGGCGCTTAAAATAGTATGTTCGAATCCAAGTTTATCCTGAAGATACCTAGGATTCTTTTAGAATCAAAGAGGTGATAAGTCCAAGAAAGAGGCTAAACATCATTCAAACATTACCTCAAGCTCTCAAACAAACTCACTCACATATGCTGATAGAGTTCCTCAGATTTTGCAAAACACGTGGGGAGAGAGGACATGGTAGAGTTCAGATGCTTATGACACCAACAATTGTTCTAACTAGACGTTCTGACCAGACGTTCTGTCCAGAATCTTTCTCACTGTGAGGGGTAGTTTTATCGAAGCATTAGTCCAGCTGATGATGGCATCGCATCTTCGCCACTGAACCAAACGATACCTATAATATAGAAAAACCTTGGCGCAGTTATCTCTGTTTAAAAACAAAAACTATACCCCGAGGAAATGAACATCTACATGGTGTACTCTTTCAGCTGTTCTTTCGATGTTGCTTCTGCTCCTGGAGAGGAAGAAAGGCCTCATAACTTTCGGGGTTATGTTCACCTTCTGGCTGCTGCTCACAGTGGCTGGCGTTGTTCCCTTTTACTCAGTTGTCATAACAAAGGTATTTAGTAGTTACAACCCCAACCAATTCAATTCTAACATGAAACAACAGAAGGTGTATTGTACATGTAAGCAATCCTGTCCCGTATGTTAACCAAGGACGTTATCGTGCACAGTTATGCGTCTGTACTGTCAACACACCTGCATATTCCTCCTTCCTGGATTCTGGAGCTATACAATTGTCAATAGAGAACGTCCCATAATATCAGTACCAGCCAGTGCACCAAATACCACCAAATCAGGCTTTACAGTATTAACTGTATCAACCATCGTGGAGATTTGGATGTGATCTTCCCCAACAACCCATGGTTGTAGTTAGAGATGACTAACGGTATGGGACGGTCAAGCCGTCTGATTTGATACAGTACGCTAAGCAGCAGGATTCCTACATAGTGAGCAAAACTCAGTCAAACCCATCCATTCGTCGTGCAAATGGCGTAAGTGCTAAATCAGGTTTTGCACCTGCAGTCGATCACATGGTCTTCGCATCGAAGTTTTCTTCACTTGCATTGGCCTCAGGAATTGAAAAAAAAAGGTTTTAAACCACAGTTCTAACGGTACTTGTCAAATGTGGCAACAAACTGGCACCACTTCTGATCGCCCAAGGTCGGGGCTTCCACGTGTGACGTCACGAGCAGAAGACCGTCAAATCGTCCTACGTCACCTACTTGACAGATTTCTGCCGGCTGCACGAACTAGGGCTGAGATGTTTAGAGGTCGACTGTCCTCACAGACCATTCGAAATAGTTTGCGGACTGCCAATCTCCATTCTCGACGTCCATGTCGTGTGCCAATAGTGACACCGTTTCATCAAGGTCAGCGTCTGCTGTTGGCCTAACGTCACCTCCGATGGACCCAGAGAGACTGCAATCGAGTCGTCTTTAGCGATGAATCCAGGTTTACCCTCAGATTCGTGGACGTCAGGCATAGAGTCTGGAGACAACGTTGTGAACAGCATGCCCAATGTTGTGTACAGATTCGGGGGCGGAAGTTGCATGGTGTGGGGTGCTTTCTGTGAGAACAACCGTTCCCGACTTCTGGTCATCCGTGGAAACCTCACAGCTGCTGCTTACCGCGACCAGGTGCTCACCCCTGAACTCGTTCCTTTCATGGCGGCTCATGGCCCCTATCTACTGTTCAGGCATGATAATGTTCGGCCGCATACCGCGATGTTGACGCGCAATTTCCTTCAAAACGCTGGAATCAATGTCATGGACTGGCCGTCGAGGTCCCCTGACCTTAATCCAATAGAGCACGTTTGGGATGCACTTGGGAGAAGGTTTCGTGGTCTTAGGAACCAACCTCATAAATTGCAAGAATTTGGGGCTGCCTTGCAAGAGCAATGGCGCAGAATCCCCAACCACGTGTTCACCAGCATCAGGTAGTCGATGAGGAGACGTAGTTTGGCTGTGGTGAATGCTCGGGGCGACCATACACAATACTGAACTGAGAAATTTCGAATCTCTATTTTTGTGACTTTATATTCTGCATACACACGATTTGGATCGACGGTGTTGCCCAATGGAACTGATTGTGGTACTGTCAGTGTATCGAGTACATCACACAGATCTCAGCAATGAAATAATAACATTTTAATAATCTTATCATCTCTTGTTCTTTTATAGTGCACTGAAGAAAGAATGTGAAGTTTCTTTTTTGATTCAGTATAAATGCCAATTTACAAAGGACCACTCAGTACACAACTTCCCACACAAGGGCCATGAAAACAATTTTCATTGAATTGTAACTAATAAATACATTTAATGCTGACTAAACTGCTGAAGACAAATTCTCCACACATCCGGATATAATATAGCTCATGCTATCTTGGGGATTACACTTTCTCCATTCGGAATTCGAACATACACACCCTTGAAGTCAGACACCTAACCTCCAGAAATTAAGGCTAGTCGCGTAACATGCTCAGCCACCGCGGTTTCCATTCAAATGCCAGCATGTCAGTGGAATAGACAATCGCATCACTGACAACCTGGATAACGTATTGACACTTTGAGACATTTTAACAATGTGTTTGTAACACGAGACAACTGTGCTACGTTTTATTTGGTTACGATACTCTGAATATTTAGTTGGGCATCAGTACCAATAGGAACATTTCAGAAAGTTATCATGGCTCAGCATTCGTGTCTTTCTTTTGTCTTGTATGCCAACAATCATTCACGCAAGAATAGTATTATTACGCAACTTTTGTCTTCTCATAAATTGTTGTTTTTTCTCATACAGGTGAGATAGAATACTGTCATATGTTTGAGCCACTGGGCTTATATCATGGCACTCTACTAGTACTTGACCTGGACTAGTTGTTGACCTGGTAGAGATTGAGTACAATCGCAACGGCTATGACACTCTGTTGTTGCCTGTATGGAAAAGCTTTTGATGAATCTGGACCCAGGTTTGCCCTGATTGTGATATATAGTTTGCCATACCTTTGTCATACCTTTGCCATACCTTTGTCATACCTTTGCAGGTGGATTTCAGTGAGGTGCAAGTGATGTGCCCATGGCGTGCTAGCGTTACTTAACTGTCCATAGGGGCTTTAGCCACCTCTATCAGCTGTTTTAAAATGTTTTACAATATATATGAATGTATCTGACAGATGGCAAGCTGTTCGCCTGGAGATTATCTCAAACATCATCGTTCTTGCCGCTTCCTTGTTTGCTGTCATGTCGCGTGACACTCTGTCAGGAAGACTCGTAGCCTTGTCAATCTCCTATGCTATTGAGGTAGCATATACCTGTTTCTTAGCTAAGTCAATAAAAACGTTTTGAAATGTAAGTAAGTAAATATGAAAAATAAATATCCTGTCAGGAAGATACTCGCGGCAACTTTGACGTACTCATAGATAATATATATGCCATATGCATGCCATGTATAACTCAACTCTAAGGGCTCCAGTTGGGCTTCCTTAATGTTGATCTGGTTCTTGCATAAGAGTTGGTATATGGCTGAAATAATGCACCGGATTTATTGATGAACAGGAATGTCTGCTCACTTTGACAAAGAGGTACGTCATCCTCAGGTACATCGACGCTTGATGTCTTTTCAAGTCGAAAGTTTTCTTTCAGTGGTTTGCTCCGCTGAATTTGAAAAAGAGGAGACCGGTGAAACCACATTGTTTGTTTCTTATTCGGCCGACTTCATTGTGTATGCATGGATTTATGCAGGGTCGTATATTGACTTCAGGTAACCGCTAACCTCCGCTGGATGATGCAGCTGGTTTCCGGCGTAGAGACACAGCTCGTTTCTGTTGACAGAGTCAATGAAAATACAGATGTAGACTCAGAGGTAAAATCTATAACACTTGAAATAAGCGATATGCCTGGATGAAATAAGGTCCATCTTCAAGTATTCTGTTATATTTTTTAAACAAACACATAAACGAAACCTGATCTTTCTTTTTCTAATCAAAGCTGACGCAGAGAGTGAATATGTTTGCAAAAATTATACTAGCCAGCAAGGAACATACCAGAGAGAAGTCCAACTCATGACTGGCAAGACGAGGGGGTGGTGAAGTTCCTTGACTACTCAACTCGGCACCGTGAAGGCCTTGACCTTGTTTTCAAGGGAATCACGTGCATTGAGTATTCGGGAGAAAGAGTAATGTATAACTGTTAATAACTGACAATATCTTTTAAGGGACTCTGCCTTACAAATGGCAGATGTAACGAAATGTCCTTGTGTTAATGTTACTGGTCACTGCATGGACAGTGACTGAAGTTGGAGAGCTTGTGTTATGAAGTCTGAAGCCAGTAGAGAGAAACTCTTAATCATCAATATACTGTCTGCGGCATAACGTCTCTGCCACGATACGCCCATATATTTTGGTACTAGTGCTAGCAGGAGCGTTAGATCTGTCAGCGATATACTATGGCGAGTAGACACTTTGTCTCTAATGTATAAACTTTAGATCATGACAAACAAACGCATTTCAGAGATTCATTAACTCATCATTTTTTCACAAGGGCAAACAAGGGGTTTAGAGGCACACTCACAAATCTGTTGTCAGGTGGGCATCGTTGCGAGGCAATGTTGACCCCTTCAACCAGTATTCAGACAGTGAGATTTGGAGGGCTCTGGAACAGGCTCACCTGAAGACATTTGTTGATACGCTTTCATTGGGACTTGAACACGACTGCAGCGAAGGAGGAGAAAATATGAGGTACTAGATATAACATTCTCTCTTGCTACCTAATCCTTTCCCTTCCTTCTGAAATATCCCTGCTTCTGAAATATCCTTAGTGTCTATCCTAAGTGAATACCTGCACATAAAAATTATATTACTAGTCAACATGTCGGTTAACGTTCTGACATATTCCTGTGTGGGTCAGCGGTAGCTCTTATGTCTGGCTAGAGCTCCTGATGAATGAAGACCTGGATCCTAATACTAGATGAGGCTACTGCGGCCGTTGACGTGGAAACAGATGACCTGATTCAGCACACCATCAGGTCCGAGTTCAATAACTGCACGGTGCTGACCATCGCCCACAAATTGAAATGGACTACGACAGGTTTGTGTTTTTCAGTTTCCGGCAATTATTGAGAAAAAAAATGTATCGATTTCCAAATGACTTATTCATGAAAATAGTAATCCAACTATTTTGGTAATACGTGTACTTTCAGAATCCTAGTCCTTGACAACGGCTGCGTGTGTGAGTTTGACACACCTTCCGCCCTGCTACAGCAGCCTGACAGCATCTTCTATAACATGGCCAAAACTGCGGGATTAACAACACAATACGAAACCATTAGATTTCATATGCTTTATTTTGATTACTTCAGTGACGTCACTTTGACTATAAATGTAAACGACTGCTTTTAAAGCCACACGTGTTCTTTTCTTTAAGTTAAAACATCTGAGATAGCAAGTTCCTGGTATGTGGAAATGCCGTTAGGTTACAGAGGGCTAGTGCAAGATGTTCGTTCACATCCATCGATTAAAGCGTCACGCTAAAGACCAGGTTTCCACACATGGGTACAATGTTTGATGCCCATTTCTGGTGTTCCCCGTCGTGGTATGGTTGAAATATTTCTGTCAGCGGCGTAAAACGAAACTCTCCTTTCTCTTGAAGGTCATATCTCTTCTGTGAGCACCACTGCAGCTCTCTAAATATTAAACAAAAGTACGTGCCTACAATCAAGCATAAGGGTGTAAAGTGTGGAAATATTGTCGTGAGACAGCTGTCCAGCTGCTAATGTCTCCAGGGGTCATGTGTGTGAAAAAGCCTCCTTATCGTCCAAACTGGGATAGGTCAGGTCGGCACACAAAAGATATCTGAGTCAGTTGTTGTAAAAGATTAGTTAACCCTTACTATGTCCTCCTTGTGCAATGGAACGACATTGTGGGTAAGTTGTATGAACTTCATTTGTCATGATATTCTGTATAAACTATATGTTTTTTCTCGTCATATTTCCCAGCGGTTATGGAGCAGAATGTTTAATTGAGCCAATTGATGCACACAGAATATTAAGAATATTAATACTTGTCAGTATTATCGAGGGAATGACTTTGACACTTTAGCTCCTTACGGTGTCTTACCCCAAAACATCACTACACTTGTCATGATGACAGCCCTTGGATAAGAGCGTTTAAATGTAAAACACGTGTTTGCCATATCTGGAACAACTGTAATCGTGAAAGTCTTTCAAATTATAAACAGAAGTGTCTGTGCAATAAGATTGTATAAAATGACATTATACACCATTTACAGAACACTTGCACAAAATAATCAGTATGTATGGCGATGTGTGACAATGGACAATATTGCATTGTATGCATTTTGCATGTTCATAGCATTTACAGAAAAACGGACTATTTCTATGCTTCACTCAGTGATATTTTTGTGTTGTCATGTTTGTTTCACGAATATATATAATCGAAATCGTGATGGTCACCAACATTAGAACACATTTATTTATCTCACACATAAGTGAAGCGGTTAAGCACTCGGCTATTATTTACAATGTACCCCGCTTCCAAGAGAGTAACATTATGTATGTTACATGCTGGAAATGCAGAAGTGTTAGAATTTATTTGGTACTTCGAATTGGTAATTGTTTACTTCGCATAATTGATTACGGAAATTACTGATTTTTTTTCTGAATGCAAACCTATGGAAGGGAAATAACTTAAATCGCTCTACATGTCTGTCATTGTGTGTATTTACTTTGACACTGCTAATTATGATGCCACACCTGTGTCTCAAATTAACGTTGAGGTGTTCGGTGAGATAATTACGCAGTTCACTGGTCCCTCCGGGTCTGTGTGTGCATTGATGTACCCTCTTTGTTTATGATCCCAGAGCCCGGAGGGTGAGGGTACAACAACCCATGCTCCCCTTATGACCAGTGAATCACGTATAATGTTCTTGTTTATATTATTGGACTTGTTTATATTATTCTTCCAGGATACAAACTTGACATGGTACAACACATGGCCGCACTTCACAGACTGCTTCCAGTCCACGGTGTTAGTGTGGGTGCCGTGTGGATGGCTGTGGCTGTCGTCACCGTTCTACTTCTACTACCTCGTGAACGTCACACCGACGTCATTGTCATCACGATATAACTATATAGCGAAACTCGTAAGATGACATCTTGAGCAAATAATCCCGTCAATGAACTAAGCATTCAAAGTTATATAGTAACTCGTGCTTTAATATTTCAGTGGCATTTACAATTATTACCACTTCACAATAATATTCATAATATTCTCTAAAAAGAGTGTTAAAAGGATGAATGTACACACTGCCACTTAAGTCGCCTCTATTTCGTAGTGTACAGGTGTCTCCCTTGATCGAGACAGGATCCGATGATTCCAGTCCGGCTGGGTTCATGAACACAATTTAAATAGAAAATGAAGCGGGGTTGTATCTAGACTTCATCCCACAATCTTGGCCTTTCAGATAGCGTGTTCATTCCTTGTCATACTGTCGGTCATACAGCTGACGGTTGACTCAGAGGGTCCCACAAGCGCCGACTTCAGAGCTGCATTCGTCGCTCCCGCGATCCAAGCAGTCACTTTCGTAAGCCGATATGTCTATGCCATCCAGTTATAAAACAAAGTGTCTGTGACCGTTTTTAGTTGTGAATGAAGAGCACGGGAACGATTGATTCCAAACCAGATTCTACGAAATCGAGGTTAAACTAGAGTGCTACAACGTTTCATCAGGGAACTGACGTATGCGTGCAAAGTAGATGATTTATACACCTTCTACAGGCAGTTCATCTCCATGCAGGATTGACACGTATTGCACAGCCCTCTTACAAAGCATCATATTGCCAATAAACGTCGTACTTACAGTAACTAATCCAGAAACGTTTGTCCTTTTTCAAGATTGTTGGTGTTCATACTTCACATCAATTTTTTAATGTCTTCCCACAACGTGCACTATTTTTTAACAACCATTACTGGAGACTAATATCATTTATAGCTTTAGAAACTCTGACTTCCGAGTATCCCGTACTATGTAAGCGTACATTTTCGAAGTAGAACAACAGTCATCAGTAAACACTAAATTAGTTTCCAAATTTGATCTTAAAACCGATATTTCCTGTTGTTTCGCACAACTTGTCCCTTCAAGTATATGTGACGGCTTGCAGCTGCTTGCTATCCTGCTGCTGCTTCTGGAGAGGAAGAAAGGCCTCATCACTTCCGGGGTGATGTTCACCTTCTGGCTGCTGCTCACTCTGACCGGCATCATCCCCTTCTACTCCATCATCATGCAGGAGGTATCCGAGATGTACTTCTCACGAATTTCTAATAGTAGCACCGACCTCTCATTGCACACATTGTTGTGAACAGGTCTTTCCTAAATCAACGTGTTTCCTTTATGGACAGTGAGAAATGAATTGGACGACACTGTATCACATAGTCATCATAGTATGAGTCAGATATTTCAGTTGTACCTACATAGAACACTAAAGGAAGTTACCCGATCTCACTAAAGGAAGTATGTGAAGTATTAGGAATGAATAATGATCATACGTCCGAACAGTCGTGTGAATTGTCAAGGAAGTAAACCATCATATCATGTTCCAGGTGATAAAATAATTTTCGGAATTCCATGTGTGAAAGATCGACATGTTTCAGGAATACCAGTATAATGTATTTCAAGCCGTGACATTCTACTCCTATTTTGCTCTGGTGGTTCTGGAGCTCTTCCTGAGCTGCTTTGTGGAATCATCAGTGGAAAGGTCAACAAATAAAATAGTATGTATTTTCCCATTGATAGAACCGATACAAAGGGGGGCACGGTTAAGAAAAATGACGCAAAAACCCTAAAAACAAACTAAATCATATACCCATCAGTACTGACCATTCCAAAATATACCTTTACAGTTGAAACACACATTGTTAAGGATCAATATACTACCGTCGGTGTGAATGACCTGTATTTGAGAACTCTATGTAAAGATACAAAACTTATGCACTTTCAGTCATCATGTCCTGAAGCACAAGCTTCCTTTCTGTCAAGGATCAGTTTTTGGTGGATGAACAGGTAACTATCGTGTGCCGTCATCTAAAGCTTGGTGACAAATAACTTTAAATAATAACAGTCTTATCACCATGAGATAGAACAGGTAACTATCGTGTGCCGTCATCTAAAGCTTGGTGACAAATAACTTAAATAATAACAGTCTTATCACCATGAGATAGAACAGGTAACTATCGTGTGCCGTCATCTAAAGCTTGGTGACAAATAACTTAAATAATAACAGTCTTATCACCATGAGATAGAACAGGTACACCCCTGACTTGGAATTATCCTTTGTCTGCCTTACAAAAAAACATGTCAATACTTATCTACACCCTCATGAACAATGGTACCAGAAAGTAAAGTTAACCTTGATTATAAAATAATGTTTGTCCCACGATGTATAAGACACTTTACATCTACATCCTTGTGAGTGAGTTTAGTTTTACGCCGCACTTAGCAATATTTCAGTATTTAATATAGCGCAAGCATGTAAATAATCGAGTCTGAACCAGACAATCTGGTGGGAACCGATGACATGTATCAGCGAAGTCAGCGTGGCTGACCACCCCATCCTCCCGATAGTCGTCTCTTACGACCAGCATGGTCGCCTGTTATGGCAAGCATGGGTTGCTGAAGGCCTATTCTACCCCGGACCTTCACGGCTTACACCTTTGTGTGATGGTTGTACAAATGAAACAAACAAACAGAGGTTATTCCATGGCGGTGTTTTATTGGATCTATAGTACATACACCATAACGTGGATGGCAAATATCACCGCATCCAAATCGCTCAAATCGATGCTCAGCATGTTGATCACTGGATTGTATGGTCCAGATTCGAGTGCTTTCAGACCGCCGTCATACAGTTGCAATATTGCTGAGGGAGGAGGCGATATATAAAACAAAAACAATTAGAAAACACATTTATGTTGTTAATAAATATGTGATATTAACGTTATGACGTTTTATGTTTTTTTAATCCACGGTTTAAGTGTACACTTCATTTGTCCAACATTGTATTATTATGTATGTTTAACATAATGGTATCATGGTTTGTCAAAGCCTACATGCATTTAAACACAGGCGGTGCGCATGTTAAACTATTTCTGCATAATGTACAGTGGATTAACCGTGGTCTAAATAAACATTCATCCATAAGCAGCCTCTCACATTCACTGCTGGCTGTGCACCCTGTTGCAGTTTAATACGGAAAGGCTACACAAAGGCTTTAACAGAAACTGATGTCTATGCTCTTCATCCTGAGGAATCATCTGCCCACAACGTCCAACGTTTTTCTGTTCACTGGAATAAACAGATGGAAAGGATAAGCGTAGAAAGGTAATATATACATTGTTTCTCAAACGATCGTTTACAGTTCCTTACAAAGTCACGGGTGGTACACAGTCACAATGCTAACCTTCACTTGGGTAAATCAGAAACCTGAGATAGGTGCTTCGAATCTTGGTTTCTGTTGTTGGGTTTGTTGGCATCATGCCGGTGCTCATGGGTCTTGTGATAAACGCCTGAGACCTCCTTTGCCTCTAGATTTGCCAGTAGTTTAATTTGACACGCCGTTGACAGGCGTTAAACCCCACTCACATTTATCAAAACATGACATATTTGCGTAGTTGTTGGACAAAACTAGAGTAAGGTCCCTTAATGAGCATCGCATTTCCACTACGGAATAAATCAGACACACTTGCATGCCAATACGTCACTTATATTTCTTATTCATGATGTTCTCAGACATGTAACGCAGGCTGTTGTAGTTTCAGACGTAAAGTGCGAGAAGATTACATCAAAGTATCGTTTTCCAAAGAACGAAAGGAATCTTCCTGTTCTGATACCACTGATGAAAGATCACCTCTCTTGACCAACACCAAACTGACACAAGAGAAGATAGAGGTGGCTGTCCCAAGAAAATCTATTTCTTTAGTTGTGATATTGTGGAAGACGTTCTGGTTTGACTTGATACAGTTCCAACTGTGGAAAGTTGTTAGCGAATTGCTAAGATTTGCTAGTCCACTGTTGCTTCGGTAGGCATCACAACATCCCACCGGTTGTGGTTTGTTTTGTACATGTTTGTTGTAAAACTAGTTCAAAACTGATATTCAGGGGAAATATAATTCAGCCGTAAAATTCACTGAAATTAAAACTGTATTTGTGTTAAACATGAAAGATATTGTTCTGAAGAAAGATGTTGAGATAAATTATTGTCTTTTGTCAGTGTTTCACAAGATATTTTGCAATATCCTATATTAATAATTCAGTATCGGATTAGTACACATACAACACCGTACACAAATATGTATACATATGACAATCAGCTCACTAATTTGAGCAATATCCAAAGTCTATTTTTCCGTGATTTAACAGCAATGGCACCGTTTCATCCATCGGGGAAGAAGAAGGTTTAACCATCTGGCTACTCCATGGTTCCTTTAGATGCAACAAACATGGAAAAGGGGAAATCCTTGTAATGCATATTGGTTAAATAATATAGATATTCACCATGTATACCGGTCTGTTTCAGAGAGCTTATAGCCTTTACAACTGACAGGACCATGCCAACATGGAAGGGATTTGTTTTGTGCGCTGTTCTTAGTCTCTCTACATTGACCCAAACAGTCTTTGCCCATGCGAACTGGCACCAGGGGAAGAAAGTGGCAGTGCGGATTTCCGGTGCTATCATATCTGCTATCTTTCGGAAAGTATGAACAGATTACGCAGTTGATAACTGAGGGAGCCAGAGTACCACTAATACAGAACCTTAGAACGCGGAATGTCGAAAAGTCTACATGCATTCAATAGAAGTTTTCAGATACATATTTTGGACAGGACGATCGCAAATTGTCGGGGTTTGTTTTACGTGGACGAAGCTGTTCACATTCAACTATTTCCTGCTGGATTACAACCCAGTATTTCAAGAAAGTTAAGAAAGTACCTAAACTAAATCAATTTTCGGTTAAATGCTGACGGTTCTTATAGGTGGCGTGGTGGTATAGAGGACATAAGCTCAGACATTGTGAGCTTCAAAATAATCCAATCCGTGTATCATGTCCGAGAGGACATGATTATTTCAGAATTTTCTATCATTGCTACTTTCTGATTTTCATATGTATACATGCATTTTTAATACGTGTAGTTTGGTTTTTCCAGTCCTTGAGAATGAGCAACAATGCCAGGAAGGAATCTACAGTGGGAGAGATTGTCAACCTGATGTCAGTGGATGTGGAACATCTCCGTGGGTTTACAATGGGTCTGTGGGGAATTTGGGGAAATCCCATGAAGATCTCCATTGGCCTCTACCTGCTCTATGAATCTCTGGGATTGTCCATGTTTGCTGGTATGGCAGTGTTGCTGTTCTTTATACCAGTTAATACATATGTGACGTTCCGACTCAAGAAGCATCAGACTGACCTGATGAAATGGAAGGATAAGAGGATGAAGATGATGAATGAAATCCTCAATGGAATCAAGGTTGGTTGGTTGTTAAACGCCGCATTGATCAGTGGATTGTCTGGTCCAGACTCGAGTATTTACAGACCGCCGCCATTAAGATGGACTATTGCTAAATGCGGCGAAAAAATAAACTCACTCACCTACTTACTCACCAAGGTAACTGGCCTCACTTTTGACTTTTCTACCGTCTGCAATTATATACGTCCCAGTGTGATCAGTTAGGTCATACTGCTTCCTTTTAGAGTCATACCATATGAAGTCATGCCTGTAAGTTTACCAACCGATACCTAAACCTGATGAGACTGGAATCACATCGCAACTCATACTTGTATATTAAGCTTGCAGATGTTCTTCAATATACACTATTCGCATATGGTATGGGTCGTTATTTTCCACACGTGATTATACAAATGGTTTATTAAATGAACAATAATCAAATGTTTCACATTATAAGGGAATTCTTCTCAAGACTGTTGCGGTTTACTCACAGAAAATATTTTTCTATTTGATTCAGATTTTAAAACTATATGCCTGGGAGCCTTCGTTCCAAGAGAAGATCCTTCAGATTCGGAAGAAGGAGATTCACACATTGTGGACGATCTCGCTGCTGAAGAGTATAACTACCTTCACATGGACTTTGGTTCCTTACCTTGTACGTTCAGGAATACAGTGGAAGCTGCCGAAACCGGCATGTGTCTAATCCGGCAGGTTGCCAACACTGGCATAAAATCCCAGTCCCATTGATGACATTTATTATCAGCTCAATAATCCGGCACATTGTCCAAGCCAGATTAGACACAGGTCCCAGTGAGTGCTGGTTTAGACAGCTTCCACTGTATATGGTTGAACGCATCTTCAATGGTCATCAATAACTGTCAGAATACATTTAAATTCGTCATACAATTATTTAGAATACACAAACATTCACCAGAGAAGACATTAAGTTACACTTCCACATCCTTCTCAGAAATGAAAATGAAATGACCGGCATCTTCTCTAGTCAGGACCAGAGAATCTTGCATATCTGATGAAAAATGTTTGAAAAATGTGTAAGGACTTATATCCATTAAATTAACAAGAGATGCGTGAATTTGTGATCATTAAGGATATGTATTTGTTACATGTAATGAAAGACTATCCTTGTTGCAGATATCGCTGTCAATGTTTACGACATACATCTACACTTCCGTGGACCACTACCTCAGACCCGAGGTTGTCTTCACCTCCATCTCCCTACTAGGTGTAATTCGTCTGGCTGTTGCAAGTATCCAGCCGCTTTGCACAAGTTTAGTACAGGTAGAGGACACATTACAAACTCTGTTCTGCTCATAATATTAACTAAAAATACATTAATGAATATGTGATTTTTGTATCCGACCATGCCAATGTTACCTTGTTGCACCATAGTTTGTGCTCTTCTATGCAACTTTGCATCATGCTGCCTTGATGTTCCATAAAATATTTACGGGGATGGTGATCAGAGACTTTGTTGAGAAACATCGTCACATTACTTTCAAGCGTTCCGTTGAATTGTTTGTGTTATCGCCAAGAACACGTTCTTTAAAACTACTTTACGATCAGTATCTCACAGAATACAAGGACATCAGAGCCACCACATTGACTATGTGCTCAGAATATGGTCGTTCTGAAGACGTTTCAACAGTTTCAGGTGTTCGAAATATAGTAGAAAACACAGTACATTTCCTGTGACATCAAATCAATAGCAAAGGAACCATATACACATCGACATATAGATCCATATTTACCGGGTGAAAATCATGACAACTTCTTTTCAGACAATCGTATCAATTAAAAGAATCAACAAGTTCCTTAATGCTGAAGATTTGAATGATGACCATATCTTCTTGGACTCAACACAATGTATGTATTGGTAAAATACAATCAGTTGAAAGAAGTAGTTTTAAATGATATACCTTCTCGTATTAAAACTCGGATATAATTTCTAGTGTCTATACTATTTAACCATTTAGAGGCAAGAATTATATTTACTCCAATGCCTTACAAGAACATTTTAGCATTGGAACGTTAAAATAAATATGTTTCTGTTCCTGTTTTTTTAATTGCAAAGGATAATTACGTCGGTTCTCTTGCAGGTTCTGCTCTGAGGATTACAGATGGAACTTTTCAGTGGAATTCAGAACAGGGTCCAAACCTCAAAAAGTAATTGCCTGTAGTTTGCAGAAATATTATCACTTCCTTTTCCTTAGATAACATGAACTTTCTATTGGCGGACATGGCATCATATCACGTTACTTGTGCAAGACACAATCACCGTCTGTTATAAGTCGACAATGTGATTATTTAAATGAACATGTAATGCAATCGAATTGTCTTTCAGCATCAACCTAACCGTTGAAGAGAGGCAGCTTGTTGCTATTGTAGGTCAGGTAGGATCAGGTAAATCGTCACTCGTGTCTGCCATCCTGGGAGAGATGGAGAAACTTCAAGGTCAAATCATCGTGAAGGTACCTAATCTTGTTGTTATACTCTATATTATATATTTTTACCAATTTCTTTTTCCGGAAACGGATACAACAAATTGGACTACTTTAATTGTGTTAAATGTGCATTATATTAATGCCAGAGTCACATTGCCTACGTGCCCCAAGTTGCGTGGATCCAGAACGACACTCTGCAGAACAACATACTGTTCGGGAAGCCCATGGACAGACACTGGTACAACAAAGTGGTAGAGTGCTGTGCTCTGACCCCAGACCTGGAGATGTTACCTGCTGGCGATATGACCGAGATAGGGGAGAGAGTGAGTATGAGCGCATAGGCTGAAACTTTGTATCGTGAAGTTTATACAAAGTGTTTATAGTCACAACCGGTGCAACCGATATTAGAAGTTCTATAATGCAGGTTTGTGGGTGTAACTCTTGTGTGTGTATTTTCATTATGTCGCCTTGTGGTAGTAAGATAGACCTGGGATAGATGCGCCTCGTGACTGCAATGTGTGAAGCCCATTCCTGGTATCCGACGTGATATTAGTGGAATATTACTAAAAGAAGCATAACACCATACCCAACACCGTTTGATGGAATTGCGTTTGGTGCAGCACAATAACATACAGCTATATATACTGAACTTCCCTTAACGTTATGTCTTGTGTGTCTATTTTGTCACCAGGGTATCAACTTGAGTGGAGGACAGAAGCAGAGAGTGTCTCTAGCCAGAGCTGTCTACAACAATGCTGACATCTATATACTGGATGATCCGCTGAGCGCTGTCGACAGTCACGTAGGGAAACACATCTTTGACAGGGTCATCGGTAGAAAGGGGCTCCTCGCAGGCAAAGTAAGAACATCTTTACTATATTTGTTGGATAATTACAAAATATATGGCGTATTACATTGAAACTGTCCGCAGCCATGTTAATTTTGCCCTCCAGGCTCGAGTACTGGTCACGCACGGCATCCACTGGCTACCCAAGGTGGACTCTATCATAGTGATGTCTACTGGTCAGATATCAGAGACAGGCACATATAAGGATCTTCTGCACCATAATGGACCTTTTGCTCAGTTCTTACAGAACTACATTCTCGAGAACATGGATGGTGATGACAAAAATGCTGATGGTACGATACTAATCTTTGTTTTCAGTATTTCGATTGTGATGTGGCAGTAAAGTAAAATTAATACTTTCTGTTTCTGATTGTTTGTTTATTAGTCACTGAACAGCATCCCTAAACAGAAAATCCAGCGACTGATAATATTATTGGGTTACGTTGACTTTCATCAGCCGAGTCTAAACAGCGAGTCTGATCACCAAAACCTCCTTAGTCGTTAATCGGAATCTCTTCAGGATTAATATATACTTTCGGTTTTGTGAATGTTTCTGTCAACTTTGACATCGGTTCATGCAGTGAATGAATTGAAGAAACAACTTCTCCAAAGTCTGGAAGTGATGACATCAGGTGAAGAAACGGAACAGGAAATCCATGACAGTGCAGCACTAGTGTACGTTACGTATACATTCAACACATATTTTGAAGCATATTTTGACATATTTTTATTTTTTAATTGATTTTTATTTTTTTAATTAATAATTACAGTCAAATATCAGATAGGTATAGGCACATATACTTGTTATTTCTAGATGAAAGGTAGACGTGTGTGCTGTTGTTTTGATTGGTTGATAACTAAGTATTTTACGATGTTTACATTGATGTGTCTTCATTTGTAGGTGCTTGAATATTTCATTTGGGATACGATGCATGAGCTGGGGGTCCAAAATGCTGAATAACATTTTACATAATATGTATGAGTCAATGCTTGATAGTATGACAATGGTGACCTGTTGCAGCACCTCCCTCATCCAGAGTACTGACATAGTCCAAACTAACCCAGAGCAGAAGGAAGATGTAAGGGAGCACACTGTAAATCAGAAGAGTAGACTGATAGAAGATGAGGCTGTGGAGAAAGGAAAGGTTTGTAATGGTCGCATGTCTGAATCACATCCGTTTCTTTTCTCTTAAGTAACAGTTAGTGCTGCGATCTCCTGATCAGCGTTTGCTTAGCAGAATGAGTATTTTTTTACAATTTGCAATTTTTTACACTTTCCACCAATACCACAGCGGGGAATCGAACACGGGTCATCAGTGTAACGAGCGAACTCTTTAACCTCTGTTCTACTTCCAAAGTCCCCCCCGAGCAGATGTGCTTCAGTGATTGGGAAAATATTTTTTTCTTGTTGGTGAAATCTACTTTACCTTGCCCATCAGGTTAATTATCTCTCGTTCCAGGTAACAATCAGTGTGTTTCTGGCATACGGGCGGGCTATAGGCCTATTGTCTGTGGCCTTCGCTCTGTTAATGTACGCACTATTTCAAGTAACATCAGTGATAGCTAACACATGGCTCAGCCAATGGACTGATGATGGTCTCCTGAACAATCTGACACTTCTTCCATTCAATGGTTCAGCGCGGATGACAAGAAACATCTATTATCTGGGAATTTATGGCACCTTTGGTCTAGCTCAAGGTAAGATTTGGAGCTTTCAGTTGCGTATAAGTAATAGCTCAACTGCGTGTCGTTGTGACTCTGGTCGAGGAGAAGCAGAAGAATGTGTTCCATATAAAGGCCACCGACCCAAGTACAAATGGATTGCATAGGATATGTATATAGATGTATAACATCATATACGTTGAAGTGAATATATACGTGTACAGATGCATTTACAGTTATGAACAAAGTAACATGACAATCGTTATTAACATGTTCAACATTTATCATATCTTTCAGACATAAGCCATAATCTTGCCAATAATGGTTATCACCCCCTTCAACTTTATTAACAGGGTTGGGTAACATTGATAATTATATTATAGATCAGACATTCTGGTACATAATGTAACTTGTCATCTGACTTTTACTTACAAAATGAACAAATTTTGACAGGGGTACCTTCTTGTCTACCGGCACGTTTGTGATTTTCAATTCATCTAACCTTGAAACTTATACATATCTTCTTATATCTGTATCAATTCTTGTCAGCATGATTCAAATGTAAATTTAGGATTTTAAGACACAAATGTAAACACTGAGACAGAGTATCATTGTTGCCTTTGCTTGGTAGAGTCACAAAAGCAAGTGAAACGTTCACCTTGAATTTTTTGTAACATTACACTAAACAAGGATCTGGCTGTCTTATGTATTTTTCAGCTGGAACGGTCATAATATTTTCCTTTGCGTGGAACATGAGGACAGTCAAGGCGTCGAGAATTCTGCATTCCCAAATGCTGAGGAGGGTTCTTAAGGCACCAATGTCCTTCTTTGACACCACACCCATCGGAAGAATCGTCAACAGATTCGCCCAGGATATTGACTCAGTTGACACGATGATGCCTACACTGGTACAGCAAGCCATCAGCACCTCTTTTCAAGTCCTCAGCAGCATCGTTGTCATCTCATACACCACGCCTGTCTTCCTCGCAGTTGTCTTTCCTTTGATCATAATTTATCACTTTATACAGGTGAGAGAACATTCATTATCTTTAAATGTACAAACGTTTGTGATTCAACCTGAGGATAGAAGGTACTTAGCTCTTGAAAATAAATTTTATTTCAAAAGCAAGACATGGTAATCCTTATCATGCATCCAGCGGTGGTTAAAGCTTTTGCCTGTTATGCAGAAGACTGGGTTTGGGTTTGGAATATTGATTAAAGCGGCGTAAAATCATACTCACTCACTCATTATCATGGGTGCGTGAGAATGTTAGTTGTACGCCGCACTCAGCAGCATTCTAACTCTATCGCTGCGATCTGTACATAATCGAGTCTGGACCAGACAATGAAGTGATCAACATCCTTAGGATCAATGATCTATGTATTTTAGAACCGATGGTCAACCAAGTCAGCAAGCCTGACCACCGATCCTTTTAGACGCATCTGACATTATCAGTCAGGACATGTTTAAATGATGCGTTATCATATCACCTAAAGAGGGTTCTGCAGCATGCGCATACTTTCAGGGATTCTACGTCACAACCTCACGCCAGCTCAAACGGTTAGAGTCCAAAGCTCGCTCTCCAATATACAGCCATTTCGGCGAGACGTTATCAGGGGCCAGTGTTATCAGATCGTTCCAAGCGCAGTCGAGATTCATCAAGGAATCAGAAGACCGGGTAGACACAAACCAGAGGTTCTCTTTTTACGCATTTTGCGCTCTCAGGTAAATATCAACGTGTTTACACTTGAGGCTCAGACTACTTCAAATGTTCACATTTATGTTTAACGTCACTATAATTCACATAGGAAGAAAAATACCCGTGAGTCGTCGATTGGAATATATTCCCATCATTGCTGGTCGTGAGAGGCGACTTATAAACATCATGTCTAGTTTGCAACCGTCTACTATCTGTTTCGGCTGTACTGTCGGATAGATGCATAGACCATAGACAATGCAAACAAAGTACAAGCAGTATGAAAAACGGGCACTAGAAGCAATCCTGTCTGCTTTGCTGCATCTGTGGAATCCGTGAAGTGAGTCCATGACTGTGCAGGTGCGGGTGTCAATACACATATACCAGTGTAACACTATATCCTTGGCGGACCCGTCAATGTATACATGTTTGTAGCTCTGTTTGTGCACTTGTGTACTAATTTACCCGTACTTGGCTCGGATTCCGTGAATGTGTACTTTGTGGAAGTTGCCTTTGCATTTGCACCTGTGTCTTGTGAATGTGTATGCATTCGTGTGTCTGAATATGCGTCTCTGTCTTGAATGTACTTAGACTATGCTTGTATGTTTGTGTCACGCTTCTTTCTGTTTAGGTGACTGCAGGTCCCTGTGATTCATGCATACTGATCTAACTTCAGTTGCGAGCGATACGTATCCCATTTTTATGTTGTGCATTGTCCAAATAGTGTTACCTTTTAACGTTACATGTTAGTTTCTCATGTCCAACTGTGATTTTCTATTAGTTTTACTGACACTAATGAACAAGTTGTAATAACTTATCATTACAAATCGTGAATATTTTTGTGAAGATATGACTGAAATACTTTCGATGTGACTTTAAATGTTAACATTTTAATATTCACTGTTTAGGTGGCAGGGAGTCCGCCTTGAGATTATAGGAAATATCATCGTTCTGGCAGCCTCCTTGTTTGCAGTCATATCAAGAGACACACTTTCAGGGGGTCTTGTTGGTTTGTCAATATCATATGCCATTGAGGTATGTGGTTCGTCTTGTGTTATGTTTAACAGACACAATCATGACATCTTTGAATTTGGCAATTTAAAAATGATCAATACTTGTTGACACTGAACCTATTATGACCTTCATCCCACCTTTATTTCTCCATTGGATGTCAAAATCATATCTAACGTCCGAACGTGACTTGCCGGCACAGGTTAATGATGGTGCGAAACGAAACAGCGTTTTAGGAACACTTACATTTGTCATGATCTAATACACAAATGAATAAACCCTCCGGATGTTCGGATATTAGAAATCAATGCTTTGTTTACATGGCATTCAGATAACGGCCAACCTAAACTGGTTGGTTCAACTGATGGCTGAAGTTCAGACACAGGTTGTGTCCGTGGAAAGGATCAAACAGTATACAGAGATCACGTCAGAGGTGAGGATGAAAGTGCATCAAGTGCGCCATTTGACACCAATATTCCAGATAACCGTGAAGTTGACTGTGAAGTAATAGCTATCAATGACGGACATAGAAACTCTTCTTAATACACCTATAACGACCTGTTTCCGTCATTTTCTGACAACAGTTTATGTTAATAATAACCATATGCTTTCATGTCTTTAAACCAACAGAAAAATGCTTATGTATGTTTATTTAGCCTGCATGGGACATACCGGATAGACGTCCAAATCATGACTGGCCAGGCTCGGGAATGGTGAAGTTTCTCAACTACTCAACTCGGTACAGAGAGGGCCTGGACCTTGTACTCAAGGGAATCACCTGTACGATTCATCCCAGGGAAAAGGTACAACGAAGTGTTTAGTTCCCGTGAAGTGGTGTTGTAGAAACACAAGTGTGCGCTTGGAGGCATCACCTTCTAGACCTGGTGATCTCGAACAAAGGTCATTCTATGTTTTCACAGGGACATGGTTGGTACGAATAGTTGGAGTGGTAGAAAACTGAAAAAAGTCAACTGATGTTAGACATTTCATGACATAATTTATTTGGTGTCGTCTCAGTTAATAAGATGGAACATATCGTATGAAATGTACAAGCATGCCAGCAAGCATTACAATACAGTACAGTCAAAGAAAGAGATTTGACAAGACGTAGCATGTAGGATCCCCGTACATAGCTTTGGCAGCTCAGAGACGTTCCAAACTGGTTCTGGTCGTGATCATCAGGAACCGTCTTCCCGAGTTTGTCTTCTGGTAAAAATCTGGGATGGTGATGCCCTCCCTGCATTTGGGAATGGCAGGGAAGATGGGTCGTCTCCCCTTTTATAGTTGTAGTCATTGTCTTGACCAGGCATCTGTTGTCGCCTGACCATGCTCAATCTCTCAAGGTCGTCACTTCTTCATTGCAAGGACGTCATTGGTCTGAGGGTGGATGTGGCCTTTTACTTCAAGCTCTTCGGTGTCTCTCGACCTAGCATAGTAAACATTATACACCACGTTTTGTGAAACATTATCATAGTACATTATAGTATCATTCTGCATTCGCTGATGGTTGGGTGCTGAAGGATAATTTGATACATCATTAATGGTTGACATTGTAGCAGTACAAGCATTGGGGACACATCTCCAGTAAATCTTTTCGTGCGCTTTCTCTTGTTTACGCTACATGCAACCTTCAGCACACAAGTGCCTACCACCACCAAGTCGGAACTTTTAATCAAACTCTCAAAACTGTTCATGAGCCATTGTGAAAATCATACAACAGATCTAGTAACGTAATGGTATTTATATATTATCTAATATATGTAAGTGTATTGTATGGCAATGATTGAGGAAACATATTAATCATTATCATTATAGTCTTAAATGAGCCGAACTCAGTAAATGAACTCAGTAAATTCAAACCATAATTCATAAAATAGTTCAGAATTTTACAGCAACCAGTGCTTATAACACCACCAGTTCAACTTCTAGGAATCTTTACTGTAATCCCCCATCCTAGTTTGGTTCTTTCACCTAAAGCACAGGATGGCAATGGACATTGATAAAATATAGTCAACCAGCAAACGAGCACTTGTTATATAACTGACGCTTTTAACATTAGCTTACCCAAATGTACCTTCGATGAAACCATGGAACAAAGCGTTGGATCTGCATTTATACATGAATTAACATGAGGTTTGTCTTGTTATTGGTTATCAGGTAGGCATCGTGGGCAGGACGGGAGCTGGGAAGTCCTCTCTGACTCTGTCCCTGTTCCGGCTGATAGAAGCTGCAGGAGGGGAGATCAACATTGATGGCGTTGACATCAGTACACTCGGGCTGCATGACCTCAGGAGCAAACTCACCATACTACCTCAGGTAGGCCTATCAAGGTCTTTTCAAGTAATATTATTTCTCATAATAAACAAACTATCTTAGACAATTGAATGGGAAATATGAAGAAATGCTGCGAGGTTCACTTGCAGGATCCTGTATTGTTTGCCGGAAGTCTGCGATTCAATGTTGACCCCTTCAACCAGTATTCAGACAATCAGATCTGGCGGGCACTGGAACAGGCTCATCTGAAGACATTCGTAGAGGTACTTCCCGACGGACTGGAACATGAGTGCAGCGAAGGAGGTGGGAATATAAGGTTCAGTATAATCATTATGTTTCAAAATTCCACATTTCATTTGGACTCTTCTCCCTGGGTATATATTCAATGCTTAATTTAAACATACACTTGTGATGCATGTTGTGACTGGTCAGGAGTTGAGGTGTTGCGTCACTAATCTCTACCTACATTCGATTACTTTCGTGTCATGATGTGACATATTGCAGTATTACAGACATGAGTTACTTTTGTTCTTACTATAAGAATATTTCTTCTTTGCCATGGTATGTCTGACATCCATGCACATATAATTTAAATGTCATTACAGTCGACTGACCAAGAAACAATTGAAATGTAAGCTCTTTTCACTTCTTGTTTTACTATAGTAAATCAATTGTCTGTAATTTGGTGTGTAAAGGGTGCTTTTGTCTAATGCGTGTCGAGTGCATGTCCAGGTATTAGTGCAATTGTTTCTGAAATATACTACTCTCGTGTTCCAGTATTGGTCAGAGGCAACTCCTCTGTCTCGCCAGGGCGCTTTTAAAGAAGACCAAAGTTCTCGTCCTGGACGAAGCTACATCAGCTGTTGACATGGAAACAGATGAATTGATCCAGCAGACAATCAGGTCAGAGTTCAAGGACTGCACGGTCCTGACCATCGCACACAGACTCAACACGGTCATGGACTATGCCAGGTATATTTTCTCACGCACTACTCTATATTGAGTTTCAGGAAAATGTAATACCCGGTCCAGTCGTCTGTGCGACTCAAACCTCCACTGTGCCTTCCTTTAAACAGCACACCAAAAAGAAACTGCCTTATTTGGTGCTAGAGAATGTAAACGGTCATATTTCCATTTCATCCTACACAGGATGCCCATTTACCTGTAGCATTGTTATCCTAGACTAGTCTAGGCTAGTCTATAAGTAATGTCATTTTGACTCAGTTGTGTTGTGCCCATGTTGTAATTTGCTCCAACCAATAAATGCAGACTAGGCTAAGTGTGTTGCAGGGCACAAACCCATAAAATTTCTCAGCAGAAAAAACAGTAATGATTCAGTGTAGGTTTTATCTACAGTGTGGCCTCTGGACATTCTGGTGATCCTTCATGAAGCACCACTCGTAATAACATTCATTGAAATCCAGTACAATCTACTAACAAAAACTCAAGTGCCCACTTTCGGTTTCATTCTAAGCCATGACAAGGCTAAAGTCCAACGCTCCTATGCTTAATCGCATTACATGACATTGGATCAAAGTTCTTTGCCCTCACAACTCTGCAATACAAGAATCAGTAATTATGAATAAAAACGCGGAAAGTATCTTTCAGAATCTTGGTCCTTGACAACGGCCGTGTGTGTGAGTTTGACACACCCACTTCCCTGCTGCAACAGCCCGACAGCATCTTCTACGCCATGGCCAAGACAGCAGGATTAATAGCATGATGGCTTTATGTACTGTGTGATGGTTATTGTCACTGCTGAATAAACATAATAATAATGTGGTGTGTATGTTGTACAGGAACCTTACACAGCACCAAGTGCTTGTTGTGTTGAGTTGTACTCACCATAACCGATTCGCCCTGTTGCTCTCCTAATAATTTATTGTAACAAAGAATGACAGACACTTTTGTAGCTCACCCTGATAGACAGCAGCTCATTAACTCATCCTCGCAACGTTTCCTGTTGCTATCCTAATAATTTATTGTAACAAAGAATGACAGACACTTTTGTAGCTCACCCTGATAGACAGCAGCTCATCAGCTCATTCTCGCAATGTTTCCTATTGTGGTCCTCACTCTCATGAAGGTTCATTACGGCTGCCTACTTTTTATAACCTGTTAAAAATATGTTTTTTCGTGAGCTGCACCTGGGTCTATGAATACTCAATTAGCCATACACAAGTGAACTTGACTCATTCTAACAAGCATACCTCCGTATAATGACCTTCAATTAGCCATACCCAAGCATGCCTGACACATTCTAAGAAGCATACTTACACACCATGACCTTCAATTAGCCATACTGCATGTCCAGTTATGAGTTCGCATAATGGCCGTCAATTCGCCATGCAGAAGCAAAGGTGCCATATTTAACCAACATACCTACGTATTATGACGTTCATTATGCATACACAAGCATACCTGCACATTTTAATAGCAAACATAAGGGTAATAACACTCAGGCTATACACAAGCAAATCTCCCACGTCAAAACTAAACTTAGCTTATTTACGTGTCATAACACACAATTGCGTTTGGAGGGTTGTTCTCTATTCGCTTACATTCTTAAAACAACACTTTCCAATAAAAATTTACTCAGAATATTTTAACAACTAATACTTATTTACACAAGATTGAAATTATAGAATATCCATTATACACATTTTGGAAACATCCGCGAGAGTTTGTATGGCATCTACTGTTTGAGTGTACATTTGTAAAGGGGGTGTTTACCGAATTGTCCTCATGGCTCGGGATACTGGGCGAAGGACAAATTTAGTAAACATTAGAAAATATATTATTTGGTTTTAAAGGAAAAACTAACAACCTTGTAAACATTATCTACCCAAAAGTAAAGAGGAATATTGCACTATGAACAGAAAATAAGTTACACCAAATTTTCACCATTTCAAAAGTGATATAAAAAATAAAATAAAATATAAAAATAAAATACTTCTGTAAATTTATTGCCTTTGTACACGGCGGCCACGCTAACACGTATCTCTTGGTAATGACAACTTGAATAAAAATTTGCTTATATTTTGACATGATAGGTGATGTATAAAAATAATCAACTACTGAAAGAAGAACGGTCATTCGCCCAAGCTTTTTATCTAAATAAATAATGGAATTCAAATTGGATATACTTATCTTCCTGCCCCACTGAATATTCCAAATCCAGATGACTATTGCCCTGGTCAGGAGGTTTCATGATAATAGTAGGGGTTTTTATCCTAATTCGTCAGCTTTGTTTTTGTTGGCGATTGGTGACATAGGCGATTAGAGACTAAACCCTCTTAGATCCTAATTATGTTCATTGTAACAAATAGTTTTACTGGACTTTACACGCACATCAGAAAAGTAAGGCAAGGGATTCTCTTCATTCCATGTTTATACTCATCACTGATGTAGGGGAGACGATCTTCAGTGACCGGTTCAGTCCAATATGTGTCGTTCATCTCAGCATGAAGCTAAAGCATGGAAGACCATACAAACAGGTTTATATTATGATAAAGGTTAATTCTTATTTTTGGCTGCATTGAAAATAAACAGAGCAAACGAATACAGACCATGCTTTTCTCATGTCGCCAATTCGCACTTCAGGTAGAGTTGATCCATCTGTTTGAAGTATACATTCACAATTATTTTAAACAAACCTTTCAACAGTGCCTTTGTTGACACAGGCTTTAGGGTGGCCCAATGATTCAAGCGTCCGCTCGTCTCCCTCGTTTCGATTGCCTACTTGGGTGCAATGCGTAAATCCCATCTCTAGTGTCCCCTGATACTGTTGGAATATTGCTTAAAGGGGCGTAAAACAATACTCACCCACTGGATTTGTTGACATTATAGATGCTGCCTATCAGGGAGAACTACAAAACTGAAGCACCACCTGTGTACAGTTTCAGTTTCTGCAGTATTCCAGCTATATAGACAATCTAGTGATCAACAACATGAGCATCGATCTGCACAATTGGGAACCGATGACGTGTCGACCAAGTCAGCGAGCCTGACCACCCGATCCCTTTAGTCGCCTCTTACGACAAGCATAGTCGCCTTTTAAAGCAAGCATGGGTTGCTGAAGGCCTATTCTACCCCGGGACCTTCACGGGTACTCGCGAATATATATGCAAATGCAAATTCAAGATGGCAAACAAAAGAAAACAACATATGAACAATTTTTTTGACAAAAAGAGGATAGATAGATTTTTGCTGGTACGTTTTTGTAAACTTTGCTACATCGGGAAAAGAGGTTAGATGTGTGAGGAAGTATTGTTTCCTCCATGCGTGTTCTGCTTTTGCAATTAATAATATAATGGCATTCATCTGCGATGATTTTCGAAATGCATAAATGAAATGTTCTTTCATCTCTTGGAATATTATTACACCAGCGTCTCAAAAGGTAAATTATGGTTACATGTTCTAAAGATAATCTGTTGCCAGTAAGGGAAATTATGCTCACATGTTCTAAATGTAATCTCAGTAATGGTAAGACCCGTGAAGGTCCGGGGTAGAACAGTCCTTTAGCAACCCATGCTTGCCATAAAATGCGACTATGCTTGTCGGAAGAGGCGACTAACGGGATCGGGTGGTTAGGGCCCTTATTCTCGAAACGTTCGTAGCCCTAAGAATTCTTAACTTTGATCGTAACCAATGTGTTAAGAATGGGTTTAAGAAGTTGGTAGGGCAACGAACGTTTCGAGAATAGCTAGCCAGGCCTGGGTGACACGTGTTATTGTAGCCAATGTGTTAAGAATGGGTTTAAGAAGTTGGAAGGGCTACGAACGTTTCGAGAATAGCTAGCCAGGCCTGGATGACACGTGTCATTGTAGCCAATGTGTTAAGAATGGGTTTAAGAAGTTGGAAGGGCTACGAACGTTTCGAGAATAGCTAGCCAGGCCTGGTTGACACGTGTCATCGGTTCCCAACAGCGCAGATCAATGCCCATGCTGTTGATCACTGGATTGTCTGGTTCAGACTCGATTATTTACAGACCGCAGCCACATAGCTGGAATATTGCTAATTGCGGCGTAAAACTAAGCTCCCTCACTCCCTCACTCACTGAGGTGATTCGCTTCAAATTGTTTCACTTTTCTACCGTTGGCAGTTATGTACGTCCTAATAAACACACTACTACCCTAGATCAGTCATGTTATACTGACTCGATTATATACAGACCGCCGTCTAGCTGGAATGTTGCTGAGTGCGGCGTAAAACTAAACTCACTCACTCAGCAATGGTAAGAAGTACATTTTAAAGCTGTTGCTGCAGGTATAAGTGTAAACATAGGCGGAGAGATTCGAACCGGTCAAAACCACCTGGTCAATATATACCGACGTAGTATTCAAAGCAGTGCTAATCCCAATCTCCACCACGTGAAACCCACACTTCACCCCCAACCCCTACTATCCACCAAACCCATACCACCCCACCCCCACCCCCCTCCCGGCCCCCAGTGCCCATCTACCCATCCCCACTCCATGGCGACACCAACCGATGTACACAGGCGTATTGTGTGTGACGTGCCTGTGATGTGGAGATACCTCACAATTGGCAGCAGTAGGTCACATGATGAAAGAGACCCGAGAGAAAGGAAATCAGGTCATACGCTGATAAGCACATATACTAGCACAATAGCTCTATCTTCAATGAAGTTCCTACCATTTCACAACCACTCACAATGGCCGCTCTGTGTAATGGTACACCGGTATGGGTGAGTAAGCGGCCTGTTTCTGTGTACATATCCATTGTTCGCTGTCTTATTCTTATAACGCGTATGTGTATTGTGTATACAGGATGAACAATGAGCATGTATACACTGTAATGAAATTTCACATTGACATGCACGTAATATTTCGGCGAGTCAGGGAAATGATGTTTCTGCATGGTTTTGTCAAAGGCAGTCTAAGCTCCTTTAAACCCCAAATTCTCCACAGTGTTATACTGAACAAAATAAGTAAGGGATGTTGGTATTTTTAGGGTTGATATTTTATCAGCGTGTCAATGAACAAATAGATAATTATTCAGATTTTCAAAATTTACATATGCCCCTAACTATATTTCTCCAAGATATATAGATTTATAATATAGTGTGTACTTAGTGGACATTTATGAAGTCTAAACTGCACTGATCAATAAACCTCACTTCTTTTAGCATTATCAGTTTTGATACATATTATATGTGTATTTAATATATAATGTAGGGCATCCACATACAGAAAAGTATGTAAAAGATCTAGTCTTTCATGGCAAGTTGTGTATGATGATGATGTTGTCGATGTGATTGAATTTTTGTATAGCGAGCTCTCGTCAATCCGTAAACCTCACTTTCTGGGCAGCACCACTTTGGACTCATACGTATTTCCATCGTGTTCTTTGTGTACAGATTAGAATATACACACAGATATGTATGTAGAAACTCGGGGGTTTTATGGTAACCTGTATGTGGTGATGTCGATTTCATTGTATTTCTGTATAGTGACTTTTAGTTAATCCGGAACCCCACGATGTGGACGCATATTATTTGGGTCTATATAACCAGAATCTGGCAATCGTGAGTTTTTTCATGACGATGAATGTTGTTTCATGCCGATGGATGTAGTCAATCGGCAATGTTATATATGCACGACGGCTTCATTTGTTAAGTAGCTTGTACGTTGAAACCATTAGTCAAACATTTGTAACAGGGCATGGTCAGAGAGGTCTGTCGCAGACAAAGATAAGCTTTCGATTGCACCACTCGTTGTAATATCCATTTCAATGAGTCACAGCTTGCTGAACTAAGGGAGATAACCCTGAGCGAGGATAATGTGCAGTGAGAAATCGGTTCCCAAACGTGTGCATTGTTAAAATAAATATAACTAAATGACTAAAATGACTATGACTACTACTACTACTACTACTAAGAATACTACTACTACTAAGAATACTACTACTGCTACCACTACTACTGCTACCACTGCTACTGCTACCACCGTGTACCACTACCACTGCTACTGCTACCACCACTACCACTACCACTACCACTGAAACTGCCACTACCACTACCACTACCACTACCACCGCTGCTACCACTACTACTAGTACTACTACTATTATTACTAATACTACCACTACCACTACTACTACTACTACCACTACCACTACTGACTACTACAAATATTGCAATTGCTACCACTTCTATTACGACAACAAACAGTACTTCTGCTACTACAATATAGCACGCAATTAAGTAATATTCACCCACTCAGACCTACTACAACTACAATAACGACAACAACAACAACAACTATAGCTATTACAACAACTACTATTACCACTGCACAGCAGAGTACAAGTGACGTTATTTGACATTCTGCCGTCAGTGCCAAATATCTTTCATCCAACGAACTCCTCACTTTTACCCGCTGCATATGTAGCACCTATTTACGGCTTATGGCTCATATGTAGCACCTATTTACGGCTTACGCTGCATGTGTAGCACCTATTTCCGGCTTACGCTGCACGTGTAGCTGCTTTCTTCCTGGCTTACGCTGCATGTGACGTCTGTGTTCCCGACTATACTGTATGTAGCCTCTCGGGTTATGCTGCATGTGTTCGTGAAGCTTCCTGGTGTCCAGTTTATGCTGAGCGTGTAACTACCCTGTTCTAGGCCTATGCTGCATATGTTGACGACTTATTGCTGTATGTCTACTATGGATATTTGTGTTCCAGGACACAAATCTGACCTGGTACGACACATGGCCGCAGTTCACAGACTGCTTCCAGTCCACGGTGTTGGTGTGGGTGCCGTGTGGCTGGCTGTGGCTGACGTCGCCGTTCTACTTCTACTACCTCCTGAACGTCACACCGACGTCGTTGTCATCACATTGGAAATATTACTTGAAACAGGTTAAGAAATCGTTTAGTTCACTATGCGGAACAACCTCAGGTATACAGGTTTATTTATGATACCGCGCATGTGAAAAAATACGCGTTTGACATTACATTTGTTGATGAATGTATTTATGCAAAAAAAAATGTATTTATTTGAAAGTCCTTCTGTCTCAGTTCGTCAATTCGTCAAAATAGGTCCATCTGTTTTTGTTTTGGCTGAGTTTAGTTTTACGCCACTTTTAACAATATTCCAACAATATCACATCGCGGAACATAGGAAATGGACTTCACACATAGTACCCACGTGGGGAACCATACCCATGTTGTGTTAACGCCTTACCCACCAGGCTACCCCACCGCTCCTCTGTCTGTGGAACCACAATGTTGATAACAAGTCAACCTGTTCATTTTCAACCTCCATCCTTCTGCTGCAAGTTCACGGTTGTTTACCTCTTCATGAATCATAACAAGTTTAAGGTCAACGACTAGCATCAGTCTTAGATCGCCAGCGTATGTCATATTTGACGGACTGTACACTTTGTTCTATGTATCATATTCCAGATGGTGTGTGGACTGCTTGTGCTTGTGTCGGTTGTGGAGATTATTCGTGGATCATCTGAAGAGAAGTCTAGGAATTTCTCAGCAATCTATATTGCACCCATAATAAAGACATTGACGTTTGTATGTATGACTTTAAGCAGCAACGCCTCTTTAGCGGGATGGTTTAACAGCATTCTAAATATGTTAACTAAGGTTCATCTCCTCAAAACATGCCACGTGTCTCATGTAATTCGTGTACACCTTATATCAGTTTCTAACATACGGGTGTGTCGAACATGAATTAATACACAGCATTCAGCTTCATCTCTGTGAAATATGTATCTAATTTATTTCCCGGTCACCTGATATAGTACTACGGATCAAACGTTTAGACTCACTAGTGCACATGAGGCCAATTACTTCAGTCAACTGTTCAAAATAGATTTTGCCAAAATAGTCCACACGTTTTAAAGGTACTGTTTACATGTGAACTAATGCATTGTTAAACACATTCGTAACGTCAAGATTATTATCACAAGTTCAGTAAATGATGAAAATCGGTTGAAATTGGCGAATTCTTAGGAAAACTTTACAGCAAAACCTAGCTATCACATGCAAGATATTAGCACACGAATTTCCGCAATTTGATGCCTGATCCTCATGCAGTTCATCTGCATACAGTTTGCTTTACCCAAAGGTAGTGGAGAAATTCATCTTCGATGACATCATGTACATATATATGCATAGCATATGGTGAGTACTTTAAGTGGGTCTAAACTTTTGATAATTATGTCGTTGAAAGAATTTTGTATATGCTGTCTATCCATCCAAACACAATACATCCGTTATTGATGAAATATAGCTAGCTAGTGTCTCTTAAACGCTCAGAGTGAATTTCAAAAAATAATTTTCTGTTCCCTCAGATATACTCCATCGTCCTGCTCTTCCTGGAAAGGAGAAAGGGTCTCACCACATCAGGAGTGTTCTTCACTTTCTGGGGCCTTCTGACTGTTGCTGCTATAGTGCCTTTCTACACCAACATCAAACAAGAGGTACAGTGTTCACGAGGCAGACTGTAGTCAGCGAGCTGGATTTGAACAGTTTTTCAATGATCTCCCTTCTTTTGTGATTTGCCAGGAACGTCCAAGATGGAACATTTTTTACTTATGACTTCGGGTACGGTGCAAAGGAACCATTCCACAGAAACGGATATAGTGTTGGATTCGAACCCACATTTTGCATATCTGAATCGAAAGAAAGGATGCATTTCTGCACAGCTGTAGCATAATATGGCAACAGACCATACAAGTGCAACCCGTCAAAATACGATCACATATTGGGTAAAGGTAGTCGTCCTACATCTACTGAATGACATAGCTGTTAAATATATCCAACTTGTATTTGATTCACGGCATTTCAAAAACGTCTTTTTGTTTCATGTTGTAAATGCATTGGACAAACAAATTTAAACCATGGCTTCTACTTTCAGCAATATGATGTAGACATGTTCAACTTCTGTATGTTCTACGTCTATTTTGCTCTGGTCATCGTGGAACTGATACTAAGTTGTTTTGCTGAGTCGTCACCTCAGGACAAGGTACATCCAATATATTGTAATAAACACATAGTATTAATACATTCCTAACATTCGTGTTCAGATTGTTACCTGATTCTTAAAGCACCGTGAAGATCCTGTTTGAATTGGTCTTCAGCTACCCTTGCTTGTTGTACGAGGCTGCTTACATAATCGAATGTTCAGGATGGCTAGCGTTACCGTCGTATCCCATGAACGCGGATCGGTGTGCGTGCTATTCATCATTGGATTGTCTGGTCCAGATTCGATTATTTACAGACCGCCATCCTATACTTGAAATAATACTAAGTCTGACGTAAAACCGAAAAAACTAGTGCTTAATGAAAAACGCGCATGCATGTTTATGACCCATTTGGTCATTTGAAACTCACATGTGAAAGTTTGGATAAGCTTTAACATGTTGTAAAAGTGGTGTCATGGTGACAGTTGCACGTTTTATCTTGCGCAGGTTTGAACGCTCTGCTCTTATGATATGTCATGCAAATTTACAATTTACAGTAAGATTTGTAAAAATTGCAAGTACATGAACCATGATGATACTTCAATGACATATATTCTCAACGATTAACAGGCGATGGGCTGGTCAAAGTAAACTGACGAGCAAAAGAAAGTACATATGTTTTGTTACCTCCAGTAAGATGAAAGTAGCAAAACGTTTTGATGAAATTGAAAATGTATGTTGAAGCACACTGCAATACCCATCAAAGTCATTGTAAGAATAGACAACGTTGCAGTGATGACCCCTGCAGATGGTTCCTACAATGCCAGAAGTTCAAGGCTATTCCACGTCGATGGGCAATTACGCTAGCAGTACGAAGTCGTCATGTCACTGTGAATCGGCTCACGCGATGACCCAATGATATGGGTGCTGTTGACGTCACCGTCAACACCCGGTTACGTAGGTGAATAACCGCAGACAGGGAACGTCTTGGGGTGTTGTGACTCTGGGACGTCTAATTATGGGTCGATCACATGTCTAACCCGTCATATTGAAACGGTTAAACAGATTATGTTTTGTCTTGTGCAGCCCTATGTCTCTATGCAACGTTATGTCGTTGCAAAATGGCTGTTCTAAACACCAATTTGCCACATTCCTGTGGACCCTGCTCGTTGAGCTGACGAAAATGTTGACATTTTCTCGTCACATTTTTGACATGTGATTGTTCAGTTTTTTACGACAAACAGGTGTGATACCCTCTGTACGAAAATTTGTCGTTCTCGCAAATATGGAAATGCAGCAACTATTACACTTTTTTGTACTTTTTTTGCTCGTCAGTTTGGGTAAACCATTCTCTCGCCATGCTAAATATCCAGGTGTCATTCCAACATTTCAGCAAGAACGATAGCTAAGCTAAATGGATTTTTGTTTTATGTATTTTTCGGCAGACAGCTTCCCCGGAATTGTCGGCCTCGTTCTTGTCGAGAATAACGTTCTGGTGGGTGAACAGGTGAGTTACAATGATTATTCTTACTCACTCACTCACTCACTCACTCACTCACTTACTTAATTACTTACTCACTTGTATCATGTCGTAAGCAGCAATTTCTTATTTCAACTAAAAACCACGAGAATTTAGTATTTTTCAGGAAGAAATCGTATTCATATTTTGAGATGGTTTCCTTCAAATTTAGTCTCATATTGAGAGGATACAGAAAAACCTTGACTGAGAATGACGTGGACGACCTTCACCCGAGGGACCTGTCTGCCAACAACGTACCACGGTTCTTATACTTTTGGGATAAGGAAGTATCAAGGAACAGTAGCCGGTGAGACATTGATGGATGCTTGTAATAGGTGACACCAAGCTGGTGGCCTGGTATCTTTTGTGATTGGTTTGGTGTGGCTGTATAACGCCGAGTACAGCAAATATCACAGCTATATCGCAACGGTCTGTAAATGATGGAGACTAAAGATCCAGTGATCAACAACGTGAGCATCGATCTTGGATGGGACTCGATGACATGTGACATGTCACATTAGTGACACCAAGAGTTCTCAAAAGATTAAATATGTTCAAACATAACAAATGGGTCGGTGATGTTAGTGTAATGCTACTTTTAGCATTATTCCAGCAATATCACGCCGAAAGACATGGGAAATGCCTTCAAACATTGCACACACGACGGGAATCGAACCTTAGTCTTTGCTATAAGGGGCCAAGCTTATATCACTGGGCTATCATACCAAATACCCATACACACTATTTGCATAGAAGCATACACCCTTGAATAGGAAGCAGAGAATGTTAAATTATTGTGTTTCTCTTGAAATATATTTTTACGTAACTTATGCTTATAGTTTTAACCCATCTGAATAATTATAATAATCATTTGTATTTGTTTTTCTTTTCCAGTCCTAGAAAAGCGTATGTAGAGGAAACAGTTGTTTATTCAAACACGAGTAATGGAATTCGTGCCGAAGACTGCGATGAAAAGACACCATTGATTTCCAGATCGGCCAGTATCAAAGAAATCAAACACCCACCCGCTGAGAAGAAGTTGAGAGCGAAGATTTCATTTTTTAAAGTAATGTGGAAAACCATAGGATTCCAATTCCTTCAGGCTCAGTTTTGGAAGCTGATCTACGATTTCCTGTTTATCGCAAACCCGCTGCTTTTAGGGTAAATATTTTCTGCGTTGCTATTCCCCATAAAACTGGCCACTTTAAAGCGTTCCCTTCCTCGCCTATTGTGGCACATTCCCCTGCATATCCTTATCCTAATGACTCTCTCCCTGAATCCCAAACCCAAACATTCTAAACCCAAAACTCTAAACCCAAAACTCGAAACCCAAAACTTCAACTTTCCCATCACATATCATCCCATCCCTTTCTCACTTATATTTCTTGAAACATCCTTCCAAATGAATTTATTAATGCTCAATACATAACGAAAGAGCAAGCTAAGATGAAGAGAGGATAGCGATAATGTCCGAAATGAAAGACATGGAGCTCAGATTATGAACCACTGATTCTCATAAGCAAATCTCAACTTCTTACATTTTGTTGATAATGTTAACCACCCAAATGCAGCCTATCACTGCAAACTATCCTCCTCGCTGTATACCCGTGAAGATCCGGGATAGAATTGATCTTCAGTAACCGATTGTTGTCATAAGAGGCAAATAACTGGACCGGTGGGTCAGGCTTGCTGACTTGATTACCAGTTATCATCGCATCCAAGTTGAGTAGATCGATGCTCATGCTGTTGATCACTGGACTGTCTGGTCCACTCTATTCACATACATAAATCTGGAATATTGTTTTGTGGTGTTAAAAGGTAGCCTACCAACATATAACATTGTTTTGTGGTGGTGACCAGCAACCAAATAGCCAAAACATGTTTTAAAACGTGCCCATGACTTTCAACCCTCAGAGAGTTGGTAAACTTCACAACGGACAAGACGTCGCCCGCATGGAAGGGCTACACACTTGGGGTGACCCTCTTCTGTTCCATGCTTCTCCAGTCACTCACCTTCCAAGCTACATGGCACCAATGTGTCTCCATGTCTCTCCGGTTCAGATCTATTGTCATCTCAGCCATATATAGAAAGGTATTTTATTTTTTTTCACTGGTAAAATTGACACAGCTACACGTAATGCGAGTAGGTGTCAAACGTAGCCTTTCTTACATGTCCCTGTTCATCTAGAGTGTAAAATGTTATTCTTTGTTCATCTGAGCTTTCATTGTGAAACGTTGTGAAATGTTCAATAATTACGATCATTTAGATGGTAAGCCAGTATCTGCACACCTTTTTGCGAATGCTTTTTTCGTTAAAACTTGACACATGATTCCAGAATTCACGCCTACGATATGGTCGGAATCATATGCATATTGAAACTATTTTGTAAATTTATGTTTTATGGTTTATATTATTTTCAATTTTTAGCACTAATTCTTCATTATTCATTTAAGTTATTCATTTTTATTGCGCCAGCACGTGTAACATGTCGAAATGTCTTTCAGGCTCTTACAATGAATATCGAATCTCGGCGTGAGTCTACTGTTGGCGAGATAGTAAACTTGATGTCGGTAGATGCGGAGCATATCAAGGACATGGTCCAGTGGTTCTGGGCAAGTTGGTCAAGTCTTCTCCAAATTGTCGTGTGCTTGTCTCTGCTGTATGACACCATCGGGTTGTCCATGCTGGCGGGCCTGGGGTTGATGGTCATCATAATGCCTTTAAACTACTTCAATGTGTCCTTTTGGGATAAACTCCAGGCTAAGGTGATGGAGTCCAAGGACAAAAGGATGAAGATTATCAATGAAGTCTTTAATGGCATTAAGGTTCGTAAGGTCCTTTTCACTTGTATGGGCGGGATATTGGGCAGTGCCTTAACCCTTTTGTTATGATAGTTTCGAAACTTGTTAAATAAACTAAATTTGTTGCATTGTGGAACTGAACCAAATACTCTCACTCATCTTTTCGCTTCTTCCCAATCACTCTCTGACTCCCTGGCTCACTCATGCAAGTCGTAAACAACACGAGCATCGATCTACTCAATTAGGATGCCATGACATGCCAAACAAACCAGACACCTTGACCACCGGATCCCATTGTTCGCCTCTTACGGCAAGCAAGTGTTGCTGAAGATCAATCCTAGCCCAGATTTGGTACATCTAAATCGTCCTCCCCATTATGCTAGGTGCCCAGGTGTGGAACCTCCCCATCTCTTGGCCAACGTCAGGTGAATAACGGCTTCACAGCCAAGATCACACCCTACTGATTCTCTGGGTCATGTTGATGGCGACGTAACTGGGAGTCTACAAATTCTCAGAAAGGTTCATGGTGGGCAGCAAGAATTGGAGACGCCCCATCCACTATCAGGGCAGCAGTAGTAGGGACAATGAACCTGAGCTGATGATGTGCCCAACCAGTCTGAATGTTCCTGGAACCAGGGTACAGATTCACCCCCACCCTGCTTTCATATATATTAATCTGCATAACGTCAGTGGTGACACAACATGACATGTTTAATATATCACATATTTACCTTGCACATGAAACAGTGACATCCAGTTACATTGTCACGTTTCATTATGATTTAACGTTAAAGCCCGATCTCAGACGATCGCCTTGGACAACCCTTCAAACATTGTTGACAGCTCGGACTGGCCCAGGAACATGATTTGATATAGGTACAAATTCACTTCTACGTGGGGATCGTGCTAATCACTGACTCACTGACGGATAAAAATGTGAAAGTTTTGTTGAGTCTTAGGGTGCATGTATGCCACTTGTTTTGAACAGTTGCCATGTCGGGTGTGTCCTTGAATAAGCGATGGCTGCTAACCTTGTAGGTAAGAACCTACGCTGATCACACCAAAAGTCTAGGTTCGACGTGCGTACGTGTGTAAAATGCGTTATGCTATTTTGGTCTTCCCTGCAGCCGGATTAAATATCGCTAAAACGAAGTACAGCTAATCTCATACTATCACTCACCGATGCGTAACGATCATTGTTTTACAGATTCTCAAACTGTACGCCTGGGAACCCTCGTTCCAAGAGAAAATCACAGATGTTCGAGAGAAAGAACTTAAGGGTCTTTGGAAGATCTCAATACTACATGCGCTAATGATGTTTGGTTTCACGGTGGCTCCTTATCTAGTAAGTACATACACGTTCTGGTTACTTTTTACATCACTTGAAAGATATCAGCAGCGAGGAGGATCGAAACCACGTTTCGGTGCCTATGGCATAAACTACTGTTGATATATTTGATATCAAAATACAGGAAGGTGAGGTTTTCTCATTCAACATCCTTATTGTATTTGTTATTTTGTAGGCAGTATATTCAGTGCCTTGAGTACAGCTAAGCACAGCCTGTGGCTGTGGAGATTTCAAAGCCATTTAAATGGGCCACGACTGTCGATGACATCACAGTTGTCGATGCGTTTAAAACACTGTGATGCAATTCCAATGCAATGTAGTAAACTTGGAAAGATGGTTGATTTTACCAACGATCTCTCTTGACCATATTGGCAACATGACCACAGCTTATAAATGTACAGTAAACTCCGGTTATAATCAACTCAAAGGGTACATCTATATATATATATTAGTTCGTAATAACCATAGTTCGTTAAAGACATAACAGATATGATGTGCTGTGAGTTTCAGGAGTTCGTTGTAAGCGACCTCTTTTACTGGGGTAATATTATGATCGCTGCAGAGGTATGGATTACCGGGTGCCTAGTCACCATCAAATTCTGATTAAATAACATGGATCATTGTCTTGTGTTTCAGGTGACCTTGGTAACCTTCCTGACGTATATCTACACAGATGAAAGTCACTACCTCAGCCCAAAGACAGCTTTTGTAGCTGTGGCCCTCCTAAACAACCTTAGATTTGCGATGCTTGTCCTACCAGAAATATTAGCCGACTTTGTGAGGGTAAGTAGTGCTTATCCTATTTTAACACTGATCACAAAAACATTCAATTTATGCAGCTGTAACTGCATATGTGATAACACGTATAGGATATGGTGCATGTGGATGTATATTGGTGGTATGGTGTTGGTGTGGGTCTATGTGTGGGTTGGTGTGTGTGTGTGGGGGGGTGGGGGGGGGGGGGGGGTGGGTGCGTGTTGGTGTGTGCATTTTTAGGATTTTGGCAGCAGGTTTTCCGGAAATTAGCTGCCGTTGGCTGTACATTATTTGACTTCCGGGACACATTCACCTGGCTATTATTTATACTACCGGTGAAGGTCCCGGGGTGGAATTGACCTTCAGCAACCCATGCTTGCCACAAATGCGACTATGCTTGTCGTAAGAGGCGACTAAGGGGATCCATTGGTCCGGCTTGCTGACTTGCTTAGCACATGTCATGGGTTCCCACATGCGCCGATTGATACACATGCTGTTGATCACTGGATTGTCTGGTTCAGACTCGATTATTTACAGACCTCCGCCATATAGCTGGAATATTGCTGAGTGCGGCGTAAACCTAAACTCACTCACTCACTATTATTTATGATACTTGGGGCATTCGACAGCGTTGGCCGTAAGTGCTCGAACTTTCGGGAACTGACTGAAAGTGTATATAACGGCTAGTTGCCGTTTTGTGGGGGGACATATTCACACCTTCACATTCACATTACTGGAGTATATACATCATCGCCAACAAATCCGTCAACGCCTGAATCTTCATAACCGCCGTCAGACCACTCGTTGTGTTACACTCTGCATAACTGTTTCTCTCTCGCACTAAGTCTTTGGTGAGTTTGCTACATTATACTTTTTGACACCAATGCCTTAGATTTTGTCTCACTTGTAATGTATGTGAAATCGGCATTGTGAATATTGACTTGTGACCTTGTATAACTTGCTCTCTCTTTGCTAATTTGTTTTTAATATCTGTGATACACTGCTAATTTTACTTTATTATCCGTGATACACTGCTAATTTTACTTTATTATCCGTGACACACTGCTAGTTTTACTTTATTATCCGTGACACACTGCTGGTTTTACTTTATTGTCCGTGACACACTGCTAATTTTACTTTATTATCCGTGACACACTGCTAGTTTTGCTCTATTATCCGTGACACACTGCTAATTTTACTTTATTATCCGTGACACACTGCTAGTTTTACTTTATTATCCGTGACACACTGCTAGTTTTACTTTATTATCCGTGACACACTGCTGGTTTTACTTTATTATCCGTGTTATACTGCTGGTTTTACTTTTCTCCGTCAACAGGTTTTTATTTTACAAATTTATTGTTCTGTAATGCAATTATTAGTAACTTCATCTCGTTACGATATCATTGAAATATTCCCGATGTGACGATAAATATTCATTCACTCACTTCACCAGCTCGTAAGAGGAGACAGACGGGAACGGATGGTTAGACTCACTCACTTGTTTCACTCATGGCATCGTATTTTAATTGCGCAGATCTATGCTCATGATTTTGACCACAGATTCGGCATATAGCTGAAACAAGCTTGTTAAACAACAAACAAGCCTCATTTGCCTGTTGAATAGTCGTGTTCTATGCATTTCATAACTTGTGTTTCAGGCGAATGTTTCTGTCAAGAGGATTGAAAAGTATCTAAACAACGACGATTTAGATGTCAACAGTGTCCAGAGAGCAACCAGCCATGGTAAAAACTTTACCATCATATTTTGCTTCATCAAAAGAGTATTTACCTTATTGTATTTATTGTTTAGATAGTCAACCGTATTGTTTTTCTCCCAAAAGAAGATGTAAGTAAGTGAGAACAACAATGTACACATAATGCTTTATTTTGCTACGCTATGTCAGATATACGTACGGTGAGCATAATGTCAAGATCACCATCCCCAGAGCCCCTGAAGATCCGGGTTAGAAGAACCCATACTTGTCAAAAGAGGCAACTAACAGAATCAGATGGTCAGTCTCGCTGACTTGGTTAACACATGTCATCATACCTATGATCAACGTTTGTGCTGTTGATTACTGGACTGTCTTGTCCAAATCGATTATTAATCAACTGTCACCATATAGCTAGAATATTTGCTGGGTGTGGTCCTAAACAATAAATAAAAAAACAGTGCAGACTACAAGAGTGGCTTAGGTGCGCATGTGCTGTCTCGCCATACCGTTTTAGGAGCGATGGGGTAGTCGTTGTTAAATCGTTGCTCGTCACGGTGAAAACCCGGGTTTGAGTCCCTACACTGGTTCAATGTGTGAGGCCCATTTCTAGTGTCCCCCGCCGTCATATTGACGGTTGCCCACGACCAAGTGTAGTGCAATGGGCGAAGCTAGGCGCTGAATCAATTTCATTTTCATGCACTGCACGTGCTCTAACCTACATCTGCTCTCCCTTTCACAAACGAAATGGATTTGCTTTAAGTTATGACCGTACACAGACTACTTCTCATAAATGCGGTCTCAGTGCAGATCCACAACTTATCCTTGTATGCCGGCAGTCTAACGCATGTCGAAGCAAAACCACGTCTCTTTGTTTCTTTGTCACCTGTGTAGGATACCGCTTATACATAAAGAATCATGAATGAATTGTATATGAAATATCGTTCCCATTATTCTTCCTCCTTAGATAGACCCGTGAAGGTCCCGGGGTAGAATAGGCCTTCAGCAACACATGCTCGCCATGAAAGGCGATATGCTTGTCGTAAGAGGCGACTAACGGGATCGGGTGGTCAGGCTAGTTCACATGGTTGACGCATGTCATCGGTTCCCAGTTGCGCAGATCGATGCTCATGCTGTTGATCACTGGATTGTCTGTTCCAGACTCGATTACTTACTGACAGCCGCCTGGAATATTGCTGAATGCGCCGTAAAGCTAAACTCACTCACTCCTCCTTAGGTACCGCAGTGGCTATAACCGATGCTACTTTCGAATGGAACCAAGAGATGGGACCAGCTTTGACAGAGTAAGTAACAAGACCTCAAAACCATGTGTCCTTCCACATTGATATCTAGATGATATTACTTCAAGATATTGAGATTCAAACTGTTTCTTCTCGGACACGTGCTCGTCGTAAGTGGTTGTCAGGCCGTGGAAAGACGCATGTTGTGATAGATTCACATTACAACATGAACGTTAACGACCGTTGAAAACAACAACTCAGAATGTCTGTAAGTTCAAGATACAATGAAATCATTTAAATGTGAAACTATGATGACGCCGAAAGTCACGTGCGAGGACCCCATGGGCACCTATCCCTATTTCAGATAATGGATATATTTAAAGAACAGTCTGTATCTTTTCTTAAACACCTGAAACAATCTGACATTTCCTCCAATCCAATATATGTTTTAACAGTATCAACCTGAATATTAAAACTGGGCGTCTGGTTGCCGTTGTCGGTCAGGTCGGTGCGGGGAAATCTTCTCTCATCTCAGCAATGTTTGGTGAGATGCACAAACACAAAGGACGAGTGTGTCTGGAGGTATGATATCCTGCATATAGTAAGTAAGACAGTTCAGTTTTATGCCGCTTTTAACAATATTCTAGCAATATCAAGATGGAAGAATACTAAAATTTCAACCCAGTAACGAGCGAACGCTTTGACCAATAGACTACCGTGCCACCCCCTGCAAAAAGGGACCAGGGTGTCACAACTGTAATTGAAGCGTTTGAAGCAAAGGAAATTCAATTTTGATTTGTTTGCATTCATAACAGATTCTCAGAGATTCCAGATGTGTTACAGAATACTATGTCATTGCAAACATTGTTTACTGAACTGCTGGAATTCTGAACTTCTGAATGAAGTTCAATTGAAGCATTACGCTACCAACAGGGAACAATTGCCTATGTACCTCAACAAGCCTGGATCCAGAACGACACCTTGCAGAACAACATTCTGTTTGGGAAGCCGATGAACAGACAGCGCTACAACGAGGTGGTTGAGTGCTGTGCCTTGACTCCCGACCTGGAGATGTTGCCAGGCGGGGACTTGACTGAAATAGGAGAGAGGGTACTCTATATTTACACGTTTATAAACTAATGGAAACCAATTAGCGAAAGTCTGAGCTCTAAGCTTGTATTTAATGCACCTTCTCGACTGGAACATCGTATCTGATTCTTTCATACTTATTTTCTATATCCACTAGGTCGATGTACAGTTGAAAACGAACTTGTTGGGACTGGGTATATGAAACACATTTTAGTACCCTGTTGCACATTTCTTTAAGTGCTTTGGTTACTGTATAACCTTTGGTACATCTGTGGTCAACTGTGTCATGAAGTCGTTTCGATTTTGTATAAATGATAAACCTCAGTCCAACCAAAAGAAGCAAAAACCTTCTCGGGCTTTGAAGAACACAAATGAGATGAGATATTGGATGACTGAGAAAAAAGTGTTATTAATGTTTAATGTGTATTCTGCCCTCAATGGTCAATTGTATTTTTACATTCTGCCCTGCAGCCTGTTTAGCCTGTATACATGTGTAAGTCAAACACTACTAAGATCGTAAAAGTTTATTAGAAATAATCATTATGTGTTGAAATTTTGTCACTTTGGAAGTTGAATAGATAATCAAATGATATTCAATAGTTCCAGGTAATGTTTGCATTAGGCCTAGGGGGAAATATGGGACAGATAGTTAGTATGAAATAGTTGGGCAGTGAAAGTATAGATCATTCATTTTATGACTAGCCCAAACTAATTCCGATACATTAGGACTGTTGGCGGCATGGGAACAATTACAAACAAAATATCCTTCTTTCCTAAACAGGCCATTGGTGTCAACTTAAGTAGAGAACAGAAACAGAGAGCGTCACTAACCAGTGTTATCTTCTATGTCTTTTGTGTTTAATCCGTTTAATATCTTGAGAATGTCTATAACCAAACCTATCTACCGTCTTCTGCGTTGTGCGTTTATGTGTGTTCCCTATCTTGTCACCAGGGTATCAATTTGAGTGGTGGACAAAAGCAGAGAGTCTCTTTAGCTAGAGCTGTCTACAACGATGCTGACATCTACCTGCTGGATGATCCACTCAGTGCGGTGGACAGCCATGTCGGGAAACACATATTTGATAAGCTCATTTGTAGCAAGGGACTTCTTGCAAACAAGGTATTTTTTAGAAAGCCTGTCATTTCTGTAAACATATTAAACGTCTTCATCGATCAGATTTACTGAACGGATATTTGTGTCTTAGTAAAACAAGGTTTGTATGGTTTGCTTAGACTCGTGTCTTGGTCACTCATGGCATCCACTGGCTCCCAGAGGTAGACTCCATCCTTGTGATGACAAGTGGTCAGATATCAGAGACAGGGACGTACGAGGAGCTTCTCCAGCATAACGGACCCTTTGCCCAGTTCCTGCAAAATTACCTTCTTGACAGCTGGAATGACAATGGTGATGACCCAGAAGGTGAGGCCACATCACTCATTTGAACTACAGCACCTAAAGCATGTGTTGCTGTAATATGAGCTCACTCGTCATTCATAAATTATATGATATAACTCTTTCCCTTAAGAATCTTTTTCTTTCTAGGACCTCTCAAGCATTGGCTAAGACCGCGATCCACTTTTTTCCTGTTTCCAAAATTGGTTGATATGTTAAGTCGATGGTTATATTCGAGTATTTAGTTGGTTGTAAGCAAAATGTCTTCTAAACACACCTTCCTGCTCAGAGTTGGAGATGAAACGCAAGGTGCTTCAAAGACTGGAGTCAGTGACATCAGAAGAGGACACTGAAGGAGGAGCAAGACGAGCTCGACTGTGAGTAGATCAGTGACGTGGAACCAGAAAACGAATTTGAAGGAACTTAATACAGTTTTAATACACATTTCAGTACCTCGTAAAACATTTCTTAACACACTTTGGTTCTCTTATCCATTCTATCACTGATCCATGAGTCTGTTGGCTTGCCATTAGCTTTCCCGTTGAATAGACATACTCACAAATGTAATAGTAGAAACCACTCGATGTATACACGGCCTCATATTAGGTGTTTTTACTTGTAGTAGATATGCGAAATGGGATCGATATTTTTAGAACCTGTGTGTTTTATATTTTGACCAGAAATATCAATAAAGCGGATGTGAAAACATATCGATTACGCCTAGATCAGTTAAGATAGGGATAAAATGATGTAGAACATCTGGGATAACTGTCTATTTGTAGCCAATCACTGACAGAATCACTAGAGAAGAGTCATGAAATGAAGAAAGGAAAAATGGCTATAAAGGAGGATGTTATACAAGAAAGTAAACTAGTGGAGGAGGAGAAAGTTGAGGAAGGCAAGGTGAGTATGTTGGACAATGGTCCTGAGCTGAATTTGAGCCTAACCAGTCTGATTGTACCGGGATGACCCGAATCTTCTTTCCTGTATATTAGATCTTTGTCTTTAAAGGATGATGATGATGATGATGATGATGATGACGATGATGATGATGATGATGATGATGATCCTTGTCCAGGTACCATGGCGTGTATATGGTCTCTATGCCCGAGCAGTTGGAGTTGGTTTCCTGATATTTTGTTTCCTACTATACGTCATCTTCCAAGCCGCGTCTGTAACGTCTAGCATATGGCTGAGTCAGTGGACGGACAGCCCTGACCTCAACAACCTGACGCTCTATCCTGCAAACAGCTCCCAGAGGCTTGACATGAACAACTATTACCTTGGAATTTACGGAGCGTTCGGTGCGTTACAAGGTAAATATACATCCTGCCAACTACAGTATTCCTCATTTGTCTCACTTGATAGGTCAAGTAAAGATAATATTCAGAGGCATACGATGGTCTAAGTGGCTAGGGCAGTCAGTGAAACCACTGCCCTGGCAATCTGACCTCCTGTTCTCCATACAACTCCCAGATATGTCACATGCTAGGTTTGAGTCCTAGATATAGTGTCAAACATACGGCGGTGTATACACCCCTGCGATAGTGACCAACAGTCGCCATGTGACAGCAAATGTTAGAGTCAAGAACATAAACCTCAGACTGACGATAATCGACTACCTTAACAATTCAGCGCTAGAAAATGGTGAGCAAATGATTAGATATGATCATCACTGACATCTTCATTGATGTGGACAGATGAAACGTTTTATGAAACGTCTTTTAGATTCAACTAATATGTCGAACTGGTCCCTAGATGCATTCGAGACAAAGGCTATGTGAACTAGTTGAAAGATTCCAACACTCATACTACCCTCTTGGTAGCAGCTCCAGTAATTGTTGCTGCTGCTGCCAAGAGGCTAGTATGAGTGTTCATCTGTTGCTACTGTAACAAGGATAGCTTCGTGGTTAAAGTGTTCGCTTGATACCGGGTTCGATTGCCCATACGAGTACAATGGGCGAAGCCTATTTCTTGTGCCCACCGCCGTGACATTGCTGGGATATGACTGAAAGCTGCATAAAACTAATCTCATTCACTGCGGCAGAAAATCCTCACTCAGAAAAATCCATCAGTAATATCAAGTTCGGACTTATGATAATACACAAACTGCACCGTGGTGGAAGAGGGATCATATTGGTAATGATCTCTCTCTTATTTAGGCCATCGTAGAATTTCCATGTAATATGTATGTCCCACTTCCAGCTGCTGCCATGCTGACCTTCACCTTCATGTGGGGTTTCCGATGTGTTCACGCTGCACGTGTTCTACACAGCGGAATGTTGGTGAATGTACTGAAAGCGCCCATGTCCTTCTTTGACACAACACCAACCGGTCGAATCGCCAACAGGTTCTCTCAGGACATTGAAGCTATTGACACACGCATATCCCACTTGATAGAAATTGGAATGAACACGTTTTTGATGGTACTGAGCTGTGTGATTGTCATCAGCTACAGCACGCCCATATTCCTGACTGTCGTTATCCCGCTCTTCATTCTTTACTACTTCATTCTGGTATGTACAGAGCATCCTTGGCACTTTGGGGCCAATATTACTTTCGTATCGATTAGTCCTTTTCTCGGAATATTTGTCAGTTGGAACTACAAAGACCTCTTGATGAGATATTATAGGTCAAATAAAATAAAGAATTTTTGTTTGATTTAAAGTTCTGTCAGTGTTTTCCATTTCTCTATTTGACCTACTTTGAAATCATTCATTGCCGAAAGTTGTTACGCGCGACAAGGGGCAAGAAAGAAGTGATCGAGTTCTTCGTTTAATTCAGTCTCATACTTTTCTTCATCTAGATGATTCGTTTGCAATAAGTGTTAATAGGTATTAATTCATTCCTATGTAGTTAATTGTGGGATAAAAGCCCTTTGTAACCACAAACTTATACACACACATAAACAGGTGTTCTACATTGGTACGTCACGGCAGCTAAAACGGATTGAGTCTAAGACCCGCTCCCCGATATACAGCCATTTTGGGGAGACACTATCGGGGGCTAGTGTCATCCGGGCATTTCAAGCACAGTCCAGATTTATCAGGGCATCTGAGGACAGAGTAGACAAGAACCAGTGCTTTTCCTCCTATTCTTTCTCAGCTCAACGGTAGGTTGTTTCAATAAACGTGAGCGTAACATGCACACCTGAACGTCGGTTTCTTGAGTCTCAAGCACAATGGTGATAACTATTTCACTGATATGACATAGTTTATTGATAGGTTTCAAGATTACATACCCATTATTAGCCCCTGCCAAAAGAAGTGTAGAAACGCTTGTAACTGACCAGGGACCCGATCCACAAGCCTTCGTCCTGTCGTAGCTCTGCAGTTTATTATAGATTTACGAATGTTGTAAGGCTATGAACACTTGTGTTCGTAAAGTTACGTCCTGTCGTAGCTCTATAGTTTTTCATAGGCTTACGAATATCGTAAGGCTACGAACACTTTGTGGATCACAAGTTTAGTCCCCAATCCATAAAGTGTTCGCAATGTTACGACCTATAGCAAAACTATACTATGTCATTGGCTTATTGATGACGGAGTGCTACTTTCTGGACAGAATTCCTGATGCGTGTGAACGGTAAATCACTGATTCCAACCCACGATCATCGTACACATCTGGTTACGTACTGATGGTGTTACGATGAGGTCATTTGTATCCCCTGAAGAAGCTTCCGAAATTGAACGATTGCTAATACATAAACATTCAGTAGTTGTGGTTTTCGTGACATGGAACTTCGGGTTTCTCAACTACACTGACTTTTTAGTATGCATTTTTTTTAACAGATGGCTTGCGTTTCGTCTGGAGCTGATGGGCAATGTCATCGTGCTCGCCGCCTCCATGTTTGCTGTGTCGTCACGTGACTCTCTCTCGGGAGGCGTCGTGGGTCTGTCGGTGTCGTACGCTTTACAGGTGTTCAAATTCAACGATATATATTTCTTTTAAAATTAAACATGTCAGTCTCGAAACATGAGTTCTCATAATTTGTTAAGAAGATTTGATAATTTAATGCAAATTTCAAAAATCACGAAACATGAAATCTATGTTTACATTTACCACAACCGCTAATATGACATGTAGCGTGTTACATTGAAATAAGGATTTTGGCTACTCTCTCATTGTTTGAACATTTCTCTCCGGAATATTTGCACAAGACAGCAATATTTTTCTTCTGTACTTGAATACCATCTTTATCTCGCAATTAATTGATATCTAACTCCAAAGCATTGACATGACACTATTGTTTTGGTTATTTTTTCTGCTGATTGAGTGAAAATATAAAACCTTGAAAACTTATTCAGTAAATGAAACTTTCACTTGAGGATAAAACACGTCATTAAATCAAAGGCACCAAAGAGCCTCTGTGTTACACATATATATTTTTACAACTGCGTCACAAAATTATGACACATGACTCAGAGGTGAAGATAATTCATTTTTGGGGTCTTGGGTTTGATAGATGCACATTGATTGAATTTTGAGTTCAAATGGACTGGTGCATTTCCAGAAGCATTGTTAATTGATAGTTATGGTTGTTATGCATGGTAATAAAGATTTCATAAATAGCACACGGACCTGTTCAGATCTGGATTAAAGGCGGTCTTCGGAGACCCCTCTGAAGACCAATCCTAACCCGGATCTTCACGAAATGTTATTGTGAAAAGAGTGGAGAAAAGCTCTATTACTGTATTTCCAAACCATGTTTCAATTATATAGTAAGTTTAGTCTAGCGTCTCTGTTATATACAAAGGTGTTCCATTCCTGGCATGCTAGGAAGCCTGAAGTGGCAATCCCCCAAAACCCACTAGTAAAAAAAATTATGTGTAGGTTTTAACGAGGACATATATGACACAGCAACACATGTTTCTGTTCTTAGATAACCAGCAACCTCAACTGGCTAGTGCGGATGTTATCGGACGTGGAGACCCAAGTGGTGTCGGTAGAGAGGGTGGACCAGTACAGTCACATAGAATCGGAGGTATGCAAAACCTGGGTTAGCCAGCATCGATTTCTCTATGGAAACTTCAATCTCAGTTTTTACCCAAATTTGAGAAATACGCAGCAAAATAGATTTCTCGAAAGAACACGAGTTCGACTTTGGCCTCAGATTGAGTAAACAATTTGCGAACCCACGTTGTCAAGGAAATTACTTGGCGGACAAAACCCTGTCACCCCAGCTCTCTTTCCGTACTGAGATCATCTCACTTTTTCCATTTGATTTTGAGAAACTTTACCGGTGAACGAGTTAAGTCTGAAAAACGCAGTTCAGTCACTGAAAGCTACGATGTAGCTGACATACGGGCGATATTTATCCGGACGTACGTGACTAGAACCCAAGGCTTCTAGCCCTGACCCCGGGACGCTATTTGGGAGATAAAAGAAATATTCCCGTGCTTCAAATACTCCATAACACCCGGAAATGGGCCAACACATGATGTTTATCGACATTGTAAACAAAAAAGTAATCCAAAGGGGTTTTACTGTCTGCACTCGTTTACATCGAGTAGGGGTACAGCAGTGAAGAGTCATCAGCTACCCGTTTCAGCTGGTTCCCATGGTAGCATCTGGAGTTGGTCATTTGTGACGTCATTCTAACTTTACGTCACAATATGATTTGAATGACGTCACCACTGTTGATGACACAACAAACCAATTGTTTACGTGTCAGTGATGTGCAATAGTCTGGCAGTTTCCGGGAATCTAATACCATTTGATCATGTTTTTCAACCAATCAGATTACAGAACACAGTAACTTTTGGTTTACAATCTGTACTAAGAGCCGTTGGTCGTTTAGATTACCTTTGCCTCTAATCTCATCTTACTGCATTATCAACACCATGCTCTAGTTGATTAATGGTCGTTAATTTCAATAATAAAATACACAAAACAATCAATGGAAAATTCAAGTATCATGTGATATAGTGAGCTATTTCCGAGCCGTGATGTGTAACTGCACAGCATATCTGCTGTTCCACCCTTCAGAAGTATTCTTTGACTGAAATAATAGACCCCTTTGCTTCAACTTGTCCAGTAGTTCATTTGAGAATTCAGAGGCAAGCCGATGATCAAATCCCTTCTCCTTACAAGGCCGAGTGGAGCCTACCCGACCGACGGCCAGATCCCAAGTGGCCCCAGCAGGGTGTTGTAAAGTTCCTGGACTACTCTACCAGGTACAGACAAGGACTAGACCTGGTTCTCAAGGGGATAACCTGTACTGTCAACTCCGGGGAGAAGGTGGGTCTTATTTATAGCCCCATTGTTTATTCTAGCCAGTACATTACGATAACAAAGGAAGGGTGGGATGACAGAACGACCGGTTACACTTGAACATCCTCAGGAAAGCGCTGCCCACACTACAGGTCTGTGTGGTGACGTTCGTTGGACTGTAATCTCTTTAAAATGTTCCTATATTATTGTGCTCAAAAAAGGGCTTCAGCAACCCATGCTTGCCGTAAGAGGCGACCAACGGGATCTGGGAGCCCGTCTCACTGACTTGAATGACGCATGTCATCATATCCCAAGCTGCGTAGTTTCAGGGCTATGCTATTGATTACTTGATTGTCTGATCTGGACTCGGTTATTTACAGGAGGCTGAAAACATTTGAATTCTGCTGATTGCCACACTAAACAACACCCAAACAACCAATCTTGTATTACTCGACGTAGGCAAATTATTAACAAACATTTTGAGGAGCATTTTATGTCTCTGTTCATGTTCCTGGCAGTCTCTGACCTAGTATCTTACAATTGATAGGCTCTGTGTGTTATGCCTTTAATAGTGATCGCTTCTTGGCTTGATTTCACATGCGTCACATAATAATAACAACCGTGTTGCAAGAATTGAAGTAAGTGATGTAATGTTTATTGGGTTGCATCCCAGGTGGGCATCGTAGGCAGGACGGGAGCTGGGAAGTCCTCCCTGACTCTGTCCCTGTTCCGGCTGATAGAAGCTGCGGGAGGAGAGATCAACATTGATGGCGTTGACGTCAGTACACTCGGTCTGCATGACCTCAGGAGCAAACTCACCATACTACCCCAGGTAGGTCTGCATGACCTCAGGAGCAAACTTACCACACTACCCCAGGTAGGTCTTGATGCCCTCTGACCAAATTCACCATACTCTCTCATGTAAGTCTGCATGACCTCACCGGACTTTCTCAGGTAGACCTGCATGACTTCCGGAACTAACTCACCACACTGCTTCCTCAGGTATGTTGCTTGATAAAAGGAAACATCCCAGTTGAAGTCAGCTACTGGTGTCTTTTTGTGTTATTAAAGACGACCCGTAAAGATTCGGGTTAGAACTGGTCTTCAGCAACCGATGCTTGTCGAATGAGCCGACTAATGGAATCGATGGTCAGACTCGCGGACGTGGTTGACAGATGTTATCGTATCTCATCATAGATCGTTGTTCACGCTGATGGATTGCACTGGGTTGTCTGGTCCAATAATCGCGGAAGATTATTTACAGGCTGCTGTCACGTAGATGGAATGTTGCTGAAAATCATTCATGACAAAACTTCTGTCTTCGTAGATGGATTGTCATCTATGTTTTCTTTTGGTATCAGTTTGAAAAATAGAGTACATCATGTATTCGTCATAGCATTTTCTGACCGTGACATCTTTGTTTTCAGGACCCTGTATTGTTTGCGGGGAGTCTGAGAGGAAATGTTGATCCTTTCAACCAATACTCGGACAGTGATATCTGGCAGGCATTGGAACACGCGCATCTCAAGAAGTTTGTGGAGACGCTTCCTGAAGGGTTAGAGCACGAGTGCAGCGAAGGCGGAGACAATATGAGGTTGGAAATACCAGATATTTTCAGAACCGATTTTCATTGCTGATTAACTAGAGACAGACAGAGACTTACAGTTAAAGACCGGGTTCGATTCTTCAAAAGAGTATGTTTCGTTGCGTGTCGCTTTTAACAATATTCAAACAATATCATGGCGGGGGACCCCAGCAATGGGCTACCGATCTGAAGAATCGAAACTGGACTACTCAACAACAACCTTACACGCAGAAAAACACAATGTAGATTTGAAATAGATGCCACGTGTCGCTTGATATGCTACATATTAGCCCAGTCGCCTAAGGCACCTTAGTTCTGTCGAGTTGTGTCGCTTACTAACTCCTGGAACCAATGGCTGTGTGTTCGCCCGAAGTATGTTTCTAGGTTTGTCTAAGTTTGCTTGATGGTATCACCACAGACGTAAACTTCCAAGATCTTCATCGCGTCAAACTTTACTCCAGGATCAAGTTGGCATTTTAGCAAAACTGTACAAAGTGTCCTTGGCTCAAATCTACTCTCACCAGCTAGTTCACAAGGCCTGTAGAATTGAAATAGTTTTGGTTATTCAAACAGTAGTTTCTAAATTATTATACGTTTTCCAGTGTTGGTCAACGGCAACTCCTCTGTCTGGCCAGGGCGCTTTTAAAGAAGACTAAGGTTCTCATTCTGGACGAGGCTACAGCAGCTGTTGACATGGAAACCGATGACCTGATTCAGCAGACCATCAGGTCAGAGTTCAAGGACTGCACGGTGCTGACCATCGCCCACAGACTCAACACCATCATGGACTACGACAGGTGAAACGAAAATCTTATTTCGTTTACTCATGTACAGTCTTCGAAAATAGAAACGTGTAGGTGATTTTGAGAATTACTAGATTCATGTAGCTACGGAAGAAGGCAATAGTACTGTTTCTTTCCAAAACGTCATCTTTGCCTCGTTTTAATCAGCCTCAGTGCCAAAACACGACAATGTTAAGTTTTCCGATTGTTTTAGAGGCGTTTGACGAAATATTCGTCAAAGAAGAAAAACATGGAAAGCGAAAAATCACAAAAAAGTTAACGTTGTGTTGGACTTAACGTCTGGGAAAGAGAAAACCATCATGCCACGACTGAGTTCCACCAATCAAATCGTCTTTGGGATCGTTTCCTGCAGACCAATAATGCCAAAGATGGCTGAAGAAGAGTAACGATCCAAGTCCAGGACGCTACATCGGGGCTGTGTTATCACTTGTGTTGTCGTCTTGCCACAGTCCTGAAGACAGCACAACGCATCCCTGGTTTGAGAACTGTCAGCAAAGGATTGCATGAAGAGGGGATTCGGCCAAGAAAGCCAGTTGTCTCCCATGTTTTGAGAGATCTCCATTGGCGCAGTCGCTTTCTATGGTCCGTCGAGTCCGGGACCCACAAAGCTCTCGTAAGCCTAACGTTCTCGTAGCATCCGTAGCTCCTGTGTTACAGTATTGTGGGTACAATGGCTACGAGAAAACTTAAACGAGAGATCTTACGCCCACGAGAGTTTTGTGAAACGGGACCCGGGACCCGCAAAGATCTCGTAAGCCGAAATCTTATACAATTTCTCGTATTAATCGTACCTCCTGTGTCGTAACATTGACTTACGATAGTCGTGGTTTTACAAGAGTTTTGTGAAGCGGGGCCCCGAACTTGAAACTTAGAAACTGGAGGCGAGTGTGGTTCAGTGCTGTATCACGATTTCTCCTACACCGGCGAGATGGAAGACAGCGTGTTCGCCGCTGGAGAATGAACGTTTCGCCCCTACTTGGCTTGGGACACAACAGGTCAGCTTCATCCGAGTTAGCCTATCAGCTAACACGTTACAGCACACCCACTTCGATCCAAGCACATGAAATAACGTGGGACAGACAGCCTTGGCAGTAACAGCTCCAGCTCTTTGGAATAACCCGCTAGTTTTCTTGAGATTATTATCATCAATGTCTGCATTCAAAACAGCATTAAAACCTCATCTTTTCCAAATTGCCTTCTCAAAGCTACTCTAATACAACTGTGTACACTGCTATTATTTCCAGTTCTGTGAGTTTTCTAATCTTCAACACTCTTCCCTACAGCGCCGTTGAGAACCACTAGTGGAAACTAGGTGGAAAACAAATCCATGATCATTCTTTATTTAATTTATTTGGTTTTTTTTTGTTTATTTAGGACCTGCGAACATGTCGAGATCATACACGAATTTATTCTTGTATCCACTTCATTATGTAATTATATATGTATTATTTTTGGTCTTTAGGATCCTGGTCCTTGACAACGGTTGTGTGTGTGAGTTTGACACACCCACCTCCCTTCTGCAACAGCCTGACAGCATCTTCTTCAACATGGCCAAAGCCGCAGGATTGGCCTCATAGTACAAAAACGGTCTCTCATTATAGGCTTGATTTTTTTGTGATACAAAAACACTGCCCATTAAAGGAACAAAACAAGGTTCCATACACAAGAGTAACACTAGGAATACATGGACTGGTTGTTCATTAGAATGCTTATTGTCATCGGACTCAGCAGAGGCGATATGGTACATTGTTGAATACTTTGTCCCAAGTATAAATTACGTTATTGAATCATCATGTGCTTCATTGCTTGAAATAAAGATTGGCACTGAAGAACATCGCCTGTTTGTTGAAGCTAGCACTTCTTTTCGTCTGTTTATCTGGATAAAGCTTATCTGTCTGAAACCCGGCGTGCTCGACATATTGTTTGTATCGAATCTGAAACATCAACTTACTGTCTTCTAGTTTTTTTAACCAAGAACTATTACTTATATTAATCAAAATGACATAAACGCTAACAGATTGTGTGTCCACAGACAATCTTAATATAAAGTGAGTTAGTGAGTTAGTTTAGTTTTACGACGCACTCAGCAATATTCCAGCCATACGGCGGCGGTCTGTAAATAATCGAGTCTGAACCAGACAATCCAGTGATCAGCAACATGAGCATCGGTCTGCGCAATTGGGAACCGATGACATGTGTCAACCAAGTCAGCGAGCCCGACCACCTGATCCCGTTAGTCGCCTCTTACGACCAGCTGAGTCGCCTTTTATGGCAAGCATGGGTTGCTGAAGGTCTATTCTACCGCGGTGCCTTCACGGGTCCTTAATATAAAGTCGAGTAGTTGTAACACAAGATCGTTTCATAATCAGCCAGTGAAGATCCAGGATAAAACTGATCTTCAGCAATCCGTGTTTGTTGTGCGAGGCGACTGGAGGGATCGCGTGGTGCCGGTCGCTGACATAGTTGACACATGTTATCGAATCCCAATTGCATAGATCTTGTAGACTGGGTTATTCACGGAACACTGCCTGTAGCTTGAAAATTGCTGGTTTTGGCGTTAAACAAGAAGCATACTGGGAAATCTGTCCGTAGTGACAAATAGCAAATAGCATAGCCCGGTATGCGATAACCACTATGTCAAAAGCTCATGTTGCAGGTGGTCACGGTACCGATGACCCTGCAAAGTTAAACAGATCCTTTCCCGGGCAACACTTGCACCAAATACATGCGGAGACATGCCACATATTCACCTTCACACGGGAACAAGACTATTGGAAAGGTCGAGCAATCCAATTTATTATACAGTCATCTGAAGATTTCTTAAAACTGAATCTAGATCATCATATGAAAACGGATGAAGCAGTTTTATTTGTGTCTTTTAATTGACGTGCACATTTGTCAGTTAACCACTACGCGATATTAATTATTGATATACGCGAAACTTTAGATGAAACACCTTGACCAAATTCCAGGTAAGTTTGCATTCCCACTTGCAAATACCAATTCACAGACAATATGATGCGTGGAAGACGCTTCTATCCCCGGATTTCAAAAAGATTATTTCCGTCATGTAGTCCGGAATTTATCATACTATATTCGAAGGCGGTGACGGGTAGCCTAAGGGTTAACGTGTTCGTATGACACGCCGATGACCCAGGTTCGATTCCTCACATGGGCGCAATGTGTGAAGCCCATTTCTGCAGTCCCCCGCCGTGATATAGCTGCTATACTGCTAAACGGCGTACACAATAGTCACTCACTCACATCATTTTCTGAACGCAAATCTCTTCAAAGGTGCGTTCCCGCGGACTTCTGAAACAACTTGTAGCATACGAGTTGTAGTGCCATCAAAGATCGTGACCGCATATTGTGTAAGTCGCATATTACTCGCATCTCGCGAGATTCTCGCAAAAGACTCGGCAACATGGAACAGTTGAGTGAAATAGATACGGTAGCGTTTATGCTAGTCTACATATCGTAGTCACTAAAAATGAAGTGAAAGTCTATAGGTTCGGTTTTCTCTCTGGCAATGTCAATATTTTTCGGTTGTGTCTCCGACATGATGTCAGCATAAACAAAAAGGACATCACTCTCAGGTGAACAAAGATCTAAGCGATTTGAATGGCCAAGATCTTGCGACTTGCAGAAGGAATTAGTCTTACAACTAAGCTGATACTAATTGTATGCGATGTCAGATTGTTACGATTTTGGGCGTTCTCTTAATTGCGACTATGTTGCATGCTACAAGTTCTTACTACAAGTCGCAATGTGCGAACGCATATTAAGTGACCCCTGTATCATACATAACAAAGAAGATACTGTTTGCTTGTTTCGCCCCCTGTATCGATGGTGTACATTTTAAAGAATCTCATTTACTAGAAGCCGATTCAATCTTCCTTCGCCAGCTGTAATGTGAAGGACGCACCAGCAGTGAACCTAACGTGATAGTTGTTGACGCGGTCAGCGTGCTAGGTGATTGTGAATCGGGCTAATAAAGATCACATTTTTCTTATTTTATGTTTCCTGTAGCCACCAAATTCTGAACATGGGTAGGTCGATCGGGATTAAAAAGAGCTCAGTAAAAACAAAATTCGGATATCGGAGTAATACGTAATTAAACATCGCAAAAAGTAATATGCTTGATAAATTTGAAGATTTATTATTTTACGTTAGAACTGGTGATCACATGCGTACACACATAAGACAACAGCCCCAACTAAAAAATACCTAGTTGAAAGTTGCAAGGCAAGAGTGTTAACTTCATTTATTACAAATCTATTTATAACGGTTGGCGTGTTATGTGCAATGCGCATGTACGTGGTTTAAGCAGAGATGGGTCTCACAAAGGGAACTTGGAAAATCAATATTCACATGTAGTGTAATAGATCGCAGTGCGTTGAAATTCAGTTGGAATTCCCACTGAAACAGGACAATATGTAGATTTTAGGTCGCCGTTTCCACAAACGTCTTTTTAAACGGAAGGATATGTTATGAGGAACAAATTTCCCATGACACCGTCGTTATCAGCGTCCGTCAACACACCTCCGAGCAGGGTCTGGCTCACTCGGTGACCCACATTGCACAACACCGGGACATCGATGTTCACCATAAACAGCTCATGAGATACGTGAAGCTTCATTTGTAGCCGCTGTTAACACAGGAATGTTGACGGGAGATTCCCGTAGAGCTTTGACATGACAGATACACCACCAGAGGTACGCTTTGTTTAACAAGTGTTTATTATAGTTTCATTCTAGGAAGCTGCAGTGTAGACAGAACATTGCATTAAGCTAGCGATTTCACTTATATAATATATGTGGAAACGATGATGACACCCCTACCAGTTATTGGCAAGCCGTTATGGTATCATTCTAACTCGGGAATTTCCGAACGTTCTATTAATAGCAGTTTTGTCTAAAAATAGTACGTGTCTTTCCTGGACTCCGACCTTGGCTAAACTGATTGTGTTTAGTGTCTATGGCGACTGACATTTAAGCATTTGCTAGGGCAAGGATGAAATAATGTGTAAATGAATAACTGGTGTTTCATTCAAAACAACCCACGCTATAGCACGGTGGCCTCGAAATAACGAATCGTACAATTATACGGGATCTATTCTGAAATATCGATCGATCGTGATGTAACCAGATAATTACTAAAGCTACTTTATCGAACGATAGATATATCGATACTTTTTTTCGTATCGTAGCGTTGACCTCAAAATTGTTAACTGACACTAGAAATTGACGGTTATGTCAGTATTTATACACTCAGTCTGTTACGTGATAGCAAAATATTCGTTTCTGCAGAAACTAACTGAAGATAGCATATCGTGATGTGTATTGAAATGCATCGTATCATTCGAACATATCGCGATACGTATCGTCACACCTACCTAAATACACCATGTAGCTATTAGAAGATGAAGACACTTTGACTGATCTAAACATCACAAACATTGTGTCCATTTTCTAGGGCAGAACGTCAAATTTGGATGTGGCTCCAATTATTTGTTTTCATTTTATGAATCTACAAACGTAAACAACGGAGATACGAATCTGATATCCGCATGGCAGAGGAGCACGCCGACTTTCAAATTGATATCTCTTTGAGCAAATTAAGATATCCAGTTCAAATAAACTGAGTACGTGAACAATAGCAAGTCCTCATTAAAACTATAAAACAGTCCGGTGGCTTTGTTGAGGTTTCCTGGTGAGTGAGTGAGTGAGTGAGGAAGTGAGTGAGTGAGCGAATATTGTTTTACTCCGCTGGTAGCAGTATTCTAGCAATATCACGACGAGAGATGCCAGAAATCGGCTTCACACATTGAATCCATGTGGGGAATCGAACCCGGGTCTTCGGAGTGACAAGCGGACGACTTAACCACTAGGCTACCCCCACCGAGGTTTCCAAGGATGATGTAAACGTGAACGGACAAAGATGGTTTTCAAGGTGGTTCAAATGACATCCAAAATAATTTTTGCCACTGATACGAAATTGTCTTCCATAGATCTTTCCATAAAACATTGTTGTAGCTTCCCTGGTGTCTTGAGTGTTTAAACTAATCACATTTTCATATTTTACACATGCTATTGACATTTGTCAATAACATTTGGAATAAACAGAATCCAGGAAGAATCATTAGTGAAATCAATGAAAAAAATACTACTTCTATATCAAGTCCAGAAAGAAGGTGTGCCCAGTCATATTTTCACACATTTTCTTGAGAGTTTCAACTGTGTTTTAATACATTTTCGGGAGGGGTGGGGGATTTTCAAAGCAATGTACTTTGAAATCGATTTCACTTTAAACTGGCTTTTGAGAATGATGGAATTAATGTGACAGGACGTGACGACTGAAAAAAAAAGTTGAACATGATCTGAAAGATTAAAACTTGCACAATACGATCGCTAGACTTTTGTGCCACTATGGCGAGTTTCTTTGTGAACTTGATGTAGGTCCAATATGTCCAGGATTATCAGTTTGTAGAAGTTCTTCATTTAAAGTAAACTCATAAAACATACATTTTCTTCCCGTTTATTGCGAGCCATCGTAAGCCTGGTTTTATCTATTTTTCAGCAATATCATGGTTGGGGATCCCAGAAATGTGGGGCTTTCCAGTGGGGCTTGTAAGGGGTGAATTTCTTCAACCCTGTGGTCTGGTACAAGATTCGGGGGTAGTTTCATATACACTGAAACAATACATCCAGATAAAGTATTTTTGTATTTATTACGTTCATATCGTGGTTATAAGAGTGATTGAGTATCGTTTGATGCCGCTTTAAGTACAATTTCTGCAATGTCACAGCGGGGGACGCCAGAAATGTGCCTCACACACTGTGCCCATATCAGAAATCGAACGCAGATCTTCTTCGTGACAAACAAACGCTTTAGCGGCTATATTACCCCCACCATCCATGTATGAATACAAACCCATCTCTAATTCCTTTCATATTTCTTTAAGATGGAACACATTTTATATACCATGTGTGTAGTTATGATAATGGTCAGATTTGTTGTCCTGCAGCCGACACCGTGTCCAGAGGTCAACGCCTCGAAGTTGTCCAGACTCTTCTTCTTGTGGTCTAACGGGTACGTCAATATGTCAACATATATTAAACATATATAACTGTTATACATGTTGAGATGAGTGATATTTTTAGCAATTAATATAGGTATAGTCAGTGGTTCAGAAAATCCATCGCCCGAAGCCCGGGACAAGTCATTTTTCATTCCGGGCAAACAAATAATGGCATCTTACTTGTCCGTGGGCTACTAGATAATTTCTGCTTACGGTTTATCTTCATATCTGCTTAAAATGTAGCTATTAAATTTCGCAGTGATAATAAAGTAGGGTTATATATCTTGGCTGTTGATCACTTTTCGATAAATAGTCCGGAAAACACTAACATCAAATTCCATGTTGATTTATTTTATCATATTTTCATCATCATGATTATGTCATAAAAATTAGAGCATGTAGAAATTCAGGACAAGCTACTGTGGCAAGTGCAATAATCTTATTTCAGCAATAAAGCATAATTTCTGCAATGTCTGGCTTAAAAGTAATTCTTGCTGAAATTTCAGCACAGAACTAAATTCAGTGAGACATTTCTACGGAACTGATCAAATTCGTAGGTTTGTATATTTACTAACGTCGTACTGAGCAATATGGAGGACGTCTGTCAAAATCGAGTCAGACATCCTAGTGATTGATATCATGAACATTCTTCCTCGCAACTAGAATATGATAGCATGCATCAACCAAGTCAGACGGGAATCACTATTGATTGGGTGAATCCTACATAAAGAAATGGTAAAAGCTTCAGAAATGTGTGCATAAAATACTATGTTATCTTATTTGCAGCTTATTAAAGAAAGCGTATACAGAAACACTAACGGAGGACACCCTCTGGGGAATGAACCCAAGAGAGAAGTGTCAGAATGTATGTCCAAAGTTCGAAAGAATCCTTTCAGAAGGCACGTCAACATCAAGAACCTCAAGGTAAACACATCATAGGTACTGGGATTGGTCAATCTGGCAGTTATAGCAAGCGTTATTCAAGTATACAAAATTCTGTTTGTCTGTTCAATCATCTTTGATTTTTTTTCTTAAACAGGGGGAAAAACTAAATTATACCGAGCTTGTTTTCTGCTTTTGTATGTTTTAATGTTACGTTATGTTACTGAAAAACTAATTATCTTGACTTCACCAACGCTTATTCCTGAAACAGCTGGGTACCTTTTGCATAAAACGCCTGTAGTGATTTTCACAGGGTTTAAATGGATGTGAGTGAGTGAATATGGTTTTACGCCGCTTTTAGCAACATTCAAGCCATATCAAGGCGGAGGACACCTAAAATGGACTGCACACATATGGAGAATCGAACCCGAGTTTTCATTGTACCCGAGCGGAAGCTTTAAGTATAGAGCTGCCCCCGCTTCCTCCATTGTATCTAAGACGTGTGAAATGCCCATAAGTTGTTGTGTATTATAGCAAGAAAATACATTTAAAAGGCCACGTTGGAAGTACCTGAGTAAAAAAGAAATTTAGAGAGTGAGTGAGTGAGTGAGTTAATATTTAACGTCACATCGGCAATATCGCAGCCATATCGTGACGAGAACATACATGACAAAAAGAATACATATGGATATTATGAAGAACCTGTCTACGAAGGACAGTAAAACCACTAGATTATCACAGTTAGTATTAAAACTAGCATGGAAACTTAAAACATGATAGTATCACTATTTGGACAGTACAATATAAAACAGGCTATAGATCGCCAACAACAAAGGGTAGATCACCATACCAGGGACCATGGGGACTTACAGTACCTCTGCTACCTGCATGGTCCCTGGCTGGATTTACACCATCCCCTCAGCTGTTGGCGACTGTATGCAAGATTAGCCACAAATTAAAATGACACATATTCTACGATTAAAAAAAGTGGAAGATTCAATCTGACTTAAACCGTTTTGGGACTTACGTACCCTCTCAGGAGGACAATAATTTTACGGTACTTCAACCCCCTTCGAGGATACAGCCACTAACAATCGTAGCTGCTAATTGAACTTCCAATAATAAAATACTTATTTATTTACATGTCAGTCAATAAATTCAATTCTTTTAAAAATGCAATAATTAAATGAGAACGTACGTTACTAAAAAGGTCCTTCATAGTTCTTGATTTAAAATAATTGTCCCTTGTGATGGAATATTCAAAACAGTCAAGTAAGACATGCTTGACCGTGATGATTTCATCACAAGGGATGCAGAACGGAGGAGCCTCACCTTTCAAAAGATATTCATGCGTATACCTAGTGTGGCCAATACGACATCGTCGTAGTATGACCTCTTCAAATCTGGACCGACAACCCAAGTAGGTGTAACCAACATATGGTTTTATTGCATGTAATTTATTGATACCTACTTGGGTGTCCCACTTCTTCTGCATCAGATCACAGATGTAAGATCTAATTGTAGCTTTATAATCAGTATAGGGAATATGAAGTGGTGTCACAGATTTGTTGAGCGCTGCCTTAGCAGCAAGGTCAGCCAAAGTGTTACCACAGCTTCCAACATGGCTGGGTAACCAACCGAAGACGATGTCGTATTGGCCAGTCGCAAGATAGTTATAAAGTTCAATAATTTCTATTAAAAGTGGATGTTTACATGCTAGGTGTTTAATAGCCTGAAGGCAAGAAAGAGAGTCGGAATAGATTATGTACTGTTTATGTTTAGGATGTCTTTGAATATATTTAAGAGCTGTTAATATGGCGTTAGCTTCTGCTGTAAAAATAGAACTATTATCTGGTAATCTGGAAGATATTGTTCTGGATCCAATGACAGTGGCACAAGCCACTGCGCCACCGTCCTTGGACCCATCTGTAAATAAGGATTATTTATAATTGCTATATTTATGTTTCAATTGATGATATTCTTGTTTGTATTGTAATTCATTAGTTTCTGATTTTTTAAATGTAGTTAATGTTAGGTCGACTTAACCATCTGCCAAGGAGGAGAAGAAAGAAGACGGGAAGGAGCTATGTTTTCCAGCTCAATGCCAGCCGAAGAAACAAAGGGTTTAATTCTGTGCCCGAGATGCGGAACAAGAGAAGACTTTTTGTTGTACAAGTCCTCGTAGAGAGGATTGAAAACACAGTTATATGCAGGGTTAGATTCGTTAGAGTATAGCTTTGTTATATATTGTAAAGATAATTTTATACGGCGTTGTGTAAGAGATGGTTCATCGGATTCAACATACAGACTGTCAACAGGAGAGGTTCTAAAGGACCCAAGACAAAGTCTTAGACCTTGATGATGAACAGAATCTAATAATTGTACGTTGCTGTTGCAGGCTCCACCATATACGATGGAGCCATAATCAAGTTTAGAACGGACAAGTGATCGATATAGATGGAGGAGGGTAGCTTGATCACCTCCCCATTTAGAATTTGATACCACTTTCAACAAATCAAGTGCTTTCAGGCATTTAGTTTTCAGAGATTTAATATGAGGCAGAAACGTTAGGTGTGAGTCAAAAATTAATCCCAAGAATTTGGCCTCCTTGACAACTTTAATGGGAGTGCCATCTAGAGATAGTTCAGGGTCTTTATGTGGTTTATATTTACGACAAAAATGTATGCAATTAGTTTTGGATTTAGAAAATTTAAAGCCGTTTTCAAGACACCATTTATTTATTTTGTTTAAGCACAACTGCAACTGCCGCTCTATGGTATTCATATTTTCACCACGACAAGAAATATTAAAATCATCCACAAATAACGAACCATCAATGGAATCATTTAAAACTTTAGATAAACTATTTATCTTTATACTAAAAAGTGTGACAGATAAAATACTGCCTTGTGGAACACCTTGATCCTGATTGTAATGATCAGACAGGGTAGATCCCACGCGGACCTGAAATTGTCTATCATTTAAAAAGTTGGCTATGAATTGCGGCAAACGACCTCGGAAACCGAAGTCATGTAAGTCTCTTAAAATACCATGTTTCCAGGTTGTGTCATATGCTTTTTTTAAATCAAAAAAGATAGACACAGCATGTTGTTTTTTAATTAGTGCGTTTTTAACAAATGATTCCAAACGCACTAAGTGATCGACAGTGCTTCTGTTTTTACGGAAACCACATTGTATATCAGTGATAAGGTTATTTGTTTCCAAGTACCAAACAAGTCGATTATTTATCATGCGTTCCATGGTCTTGCAAACACAGCTAGTCAGTGAAATAGGTCGATAATTAGACGGATCAGTATGATCACGTCCAGGTTTAGGTATTGGTACTACTATAGCGTCACGCCATGAAGACGGAAATTTACCTGAAGTCCAAATATCGTCAAAAATAGATAAGAGTGCCTCTAAACAGGACTCTGGTAAGTGCTTCAGGAGCTGATAATGTATGTTATCAGCTCCAGTAGCAGTGTCATGAGCTTGATCAAGAGCAGAATGGAGTTCATGAATAGAAAATGTTTCATTATAATCTTCCCCATTATCTGAGTTGAAATTAATACTTCTTTTTTCTTGTTGTCTTTGATACGTTTGGAATTTAGGTACATAATTAGAAGAGGAAGAGTGTTTAGCGAGGGTTTCACCCAGTTTATTAGCAATATCTGATTTATCAGTAAGCAATTGGTTTCCATGTCTAAGATGATGGACACTAGATTTAGTACCTTTACCCTTAATTTTCTGGACCATGTTCCATACCTTGGACATGGGTGTCCGAGAATTTATTTTGGATACATAATTTTGCCAAGATTGGCGTTTGTTCTGTTTAAAAGTACGCCGTGCTTTAGCATTTAAAATTTTAAATTTATTTAAATTATGAACCATAGGATGGCGACGGAAATAATGTTCTGCTTTTTTCCTTGCCTTCCTAGCTTGTTTGCATTCTTCACTGAACCATGGTTTCCGTATATGTGGAACTGCAGAGGACTTTGGTATACATTCATCAGCTATGGAGTTCAGTTCATCAGAAAAGCATTTAATAGCATCTGGAACGTCAATAAAAAGTTCAGCTTTAAGTTTTTCAGCACACAGTGTTTCATATAAAGCCCAGTTAGCCTTTTTAAAATTCCGCCTTGATGATGGAGGAACATCAGATGGAGTTACAGATTTTAGTATAGTAGGAAAATGGTCACTTCCACAGAGGTCATCGTGGACTGACCATTCGAATTCATTTAGTAGTTCTGAATTTGTGACTGACAGGTCGAGAGCAGAATAAGTTCCTGTACCAGGATGTAAATATGTATTGGAGCCATCATTATAAATACATAAATCATTATCTGAACAAAATTCCTCCAGTACTTTACCTTTACCATTTATTGTTGCACTACCCCAGAGTGGGTTGTGTCCATTTAAATCTCCCATAATAATGCAGGGCTTTGGGAGTTGATCATATAGAGCTTGAAGATCGAGTTTGTGAAACGTTGAAGACGGAGAAACATACAGAGAACATAATGTAAACGCAACGTGCAAAGTTAGTCGCACTGCAACAGCCTGAAGATTAGTAGTAAGTGTAACTGGGCTATGGATAACGTTCTGTTTAACTAGAATGGAAGACCCTCCAGTGGCCCTGTCACCCTTAGGCGAAAAACAATGGTATGCACTGAACGAACGTAGGTTAAGAACATCTGTCTCTTTCAAATGTCTCCTGCAGACAAAACGCTGAGGGTGATAAATCTTGGATTAAAAGTAACTGTTGTAATTCATGGAATTATTCCTTAGTCCCCTACAGTTCCATTGTATAATAGGATATAATCTATCGTTTGGGAGGATTTATTGGGGATCTTCCCCGTACCTTTTTGGCGGGCGACAAGCTGTGTGCCCTGGAGCGGACGTTTTCAGTCACGTCCATGTCCTCAAGGGATCCATATATGTTGTATAAATTGATTTTATTGTCTGACCCTTTGGGTGCTCTACCACTAGGTTTTTTCAAAGAATCTGGCTTTGTACCTTTGCTTTTAGAAAGTTGTTTAGACTTTGTAGGCTGAGATGATGCGTTAAGATCAGAGGATGTTTCACATTGGCTTTGAGATGTACTAGGAACTGATTCTGTTGTTTGGGTCGATATTGCAGGTGAGAATATCAGAGGAGGTTCCGTTTTAACCCAGGTCAGGTTTGTCTGACAGCATACAGATGACGTTGTTGTTTTAGCGGCTACTGTTTCTGACGATGTTCTGGTGATAGAAGCATAGCTCTCCTTATGTTCTGAGCTTTGAACTAGCTTTTTAGCTTCCGCAAAACTAACGTTTTGAGTGAATTTTATCCTATTTATCTCCATTTGATGTTTCCAAACAGGACAACTTTTAGAGTAGGAGGAGTGGTCACCCGCACAGTTTGTACATTTTTTAAATATTACTGTCACAATCTTCTGTTGTATGTGTCTTTTCGCCACAGTGAGCACATACAACAGACAATGTGCAAGTATTGACGCCATGACCGAACTTTTGACATTTAAAACACCGCAAAGGGTTTGGAATGTACATGTCCACATTGATGTTACAATAACCTGCTTTAAGAGATTTTGGAGCAGTTGGTGAGGAAAAGGAGAACAGGTAAGTATTGGTGTTAGTTACAACATCATTCTTCCGGATTGTGAAACGTTTTACATTGAGTACAGCCTGATCTTTCATCTCAAAGATGATGTCAAGCTCTGTCATATCCGCAAACAATCGGTCACGATCTCTGATGATTCCCTTGCTCGTATTCAGTGTTTTATGAGCCGTAAACGTGACTGGAACGCCGACAAACAATTCTGTGTTCATAAGGTTTGTGGCTTGTTGCCTTTTCCCACATTCAACCAACAAAGCATCGGAACGCAAACGTCTAATATTCTTGACATCACCTGCAAGGCCCTGTATACCCTTGGATATGGCAAAAGGGTTCAACTTTAATGGAGTCTTGTCAACAGTTTCAATTACAAGAAATCGTGGCCAGTATTCAATTGACGTGGGCAGTCTTTGATCAGTATCAATTGGATCAGTGTCTAGTTGTCGTTTGGTTTTTTAGGAGGGTTTTCATAAGCCATGGTTAATTTCCAATAGTTCGTCATCCGAGCTCCCCACCCACCACGGAGTATCACAAGGACAATGCTAAAAACAAGTGGGTCTCCAACTTGCAGCACCAAGGATACTCGGATGATATACTCCAGCAGAAGAGTTATTAATAACACATCTACCAGATTGGCCCATGAGCCACCGCCTTCTGGCATAAGACTCTAGGCAAAGTGCAAAACATCATGCATCAAAATCATAAACATGTTTAGAGAACAATTCTGCCAAGACCAAAAGTAACACATTTTCCATACAGATTAGTGTATTGACAAAAATTAAGTCCATAAACAGGGCTTGGCGTGACCAGCCGATTGATAGAATCGGGCCGATTCTACCACCCGTCTAGGTGAAGTAAGGGCCAAAGTGGTGTGTTGGGCAAATGGAACGCAGTTTAAAGCCCATCTGCCCTCAACCACCAGGATCCCGTCCTCCACCGACACGGGACGCAACCCACGGCAAACAGGTTGCCCAATTTAGTCGCCTCTTACGATAAGCAATGGGGTGCTGTGGACACATTCTGTCCCTGGTCCACACGGGAGAAGAGCACTTAGCGTTACCCAGCACCCACCACGAGGAGGTGGCTCTTCATGGGTGCCGAAATTTAGAGAGAAGGACGTGAGATGATTTGGGGTCGAGGTCGATTTCATCATACCTCCGTCTGTTAGAGACTTGCTTCTATAAGACTTGCTCCTGTAATGACATCGCAAATTCGGTACTCTCATCTCCAATATATGATATTTCACATCATGTCTAACCATGTCTGGAAATGAAGTACACAATGGATTAAGAGAGGCCAGTGTGGGAACACTTAAGTCACACCGCAATGAATCAGTTTAGCGAAAGGCCGCCTGGCGGGGTCGGTTCTGAGCGCTCAGTGTATACGCTACACCGTATGAGTCAATACTTCTTGAAACCACGCGCGCTTACAGACGCTTGCCAGGCAATGACAGTATATAGGACCATGTTAATTTCCTATATATTGCCACTGCCTGGCTCTGACGGTATAACGTATACCCTCTTAATCCAGTCAGTTTAATTACCAACTGCGTAGTGATAGTTTCCTGGCAACCTGCGTGGCGACAGCGCCACGCTACTGTGCCATTGTTGTTTCCCTTCTTGTTATTCCTGAAACCCTGAAAATACCTAACTGTCCACACCAGCATCTGTCTGTACTGTCTTCTACTCATAGTAGCAGATTAGCAAGTTGTCCCACACTGGCTCCAACGTTCACACCTTCTTAACGAGTTGTCCTTTAGTGGCCCCTGAATTTGGTTGTTTACCATTAGAGAGACTGGCCACACCTCTAAATTCCAAGAAACGTTAACGGTTGCCACTAATGGAATGTATTTTCCGACTCTGCAGTTCAAAACTGTGCACTGAACTAGTTAGTACACGAGTGTTCTTTTACATGTTTTGAATTGAAAGTATCTCAGTTTATTAACGTTGATCGGTGACAACATAGAATGTGTTTAAGTTAAAGATTCATTGAAAGCTCGATTTCCGCATTAACTATGAAGTAAAGCACTACATGTACAATTATTTCGGATTATCCACATGGTGACGTATCTCCTAACTTAATACAGCTATGTTCATTGGTCATTTGGAACTGCCAAAATACAAAGAGATTAATGGCATAAAGTTCATCTTGAATAATACAAGTGTATATTCTGGGGAGACTTTTCACCTTAGGGACAATATCAGCCAGATTAGAAGCATGGAGGCGATTGGACCTGAAGCCAAAAAACTCTTAAATACTAGTAATTATAAAGCAAGTTACCTTATTTCCCGTAAAAAAGCTCAATAACAATGATAGTAATTACACACAGTAAAGGTCTAATAAGCGCCGGGTCTAGAAGTCACTTGAAACAATAGTGTCCAGGTGCGTATTAAGGGAAGTACGTACGCTTTATAAAATAGATCCGTGTAAAAGTGTATTGTTTATCTTCAGCTATGTTTTTAAAGAAAACAAATGACTGGGAAGTATAATAGTTTCTTTTGCCCCTCAGTTTGTATTATATATTAGTTGAAGCCTCGAGATCTTTAAACAGAGTACAACAATTTCAGCATGTATTTCAGACATCCAGTTCATACAGAAGACATTCCATCAAGTCATCACAGCGCCACGGGGCCCAGGTCTGATATACGCCACAGAAAGGAAACCACAGAACATACAGTCAAACATGTTCACGTCAAACATAAAACACATGATGTCATCACCCAGCCGAGTCCGAAAGTCAAATCCCGTTCTCTGTGGATTGTCATAATCAAAACGTTTTGGAAAGAGTTCTTCAAAGCGATGGGCCTTAGATTCCTGCAGTATATAATCATTTGGACAACAAACCCTTTCTTCATGAGGTAGGTAATATATTCACTAATCTCATGTCAAACTTTATGCTCATATCTATTAATAATATTGACATTTATTCCTGAATATACATTTTTTTCTTGCTATTTTATTTTCATAAATCGAAACACAATTGCTTTGGTTTTGGACTATGAACATTAACGCCCAGTCTTCAATAAAGGCACACGACTGTCCAACATAGATTTTCTCAAACGTTTCAAGTCCAAATTTATTTTACAAGCGTGTGAGGCTTGAGCTCGGAGTATTAGTATTGTTTTTAGTATTAGTATGAATTTCAAAAATGTTGAACTTCGAGCATTTTTCCCAAATCAATCTTGCTCGCGAAATAACCTAACTACTTAACCAAGCAGCTTCATGTACAGTCTGCTCACAGATATAACAAACTCAAGCAGATACTCAACCACTGTGTCACGTCATTATGAATGCATAACAACTACTTCCATGTTAGCTACCTCATCGACACAACCGATGACCCCGACTCCAGTCCATGGATGGGGATGCTGCTGTCCATGGTTCTCCTGCTGTTACTGATGACGGCGGGACTATTGTTTGAACACTCCTTCTTCAACAACCATAGCCTCGAGATCCATATACGCTCATCCCTTATGTCTTCTGTTTATAAGAAGGTACGTCAAACAATTGCAAGAAAAACGCGCTCAAGTATATTGTGATAGCTTAGACAAACCTATCTACTGTCTACTAATAAAGCATTTAATACCCATGTATGTAGACTCAAAACACACATAACGTAAATGCTTTGATATACGAAGATACATACTGATATATTTCGTTTTCAACGTGAGTAACCAGTTTCACAACGTCATGGTAGCATGTTTTAATTGCCGTAGGACGCATTTGTAAACATAGTATTGTACTGGCGGATCCAAGAACGAGAGTAGTGGGAATGGAAGGGGCGTGATGAAATTAAAGCTGTGCCGGGTTTTTTTTTTACTTATTCTTATTCTTATTGGGGTTTTTTTACAAAAAAGAAGAAGTAAGTGAACTTCATTTCTAATTTACGACTCAAACAACTGGGACACATATCGGAGTCAGTGAATGTTGATATGGCCATCATGAATGAATGCATCACCACTGGCACTTCCTTATGACCATAGTTGTACTGAAATCGTTCTTGGTGATTGGTGTATGACATAAAATTTGTACGTGTACGGTTTCCGTTTTCAAAAACAACGGCTAGAAACGAACACCAACAAATGTGTGATGCAAAGTGATTGTCACAAGGATGGTCTACAGTGATTTTGCGACCTTGAAACCCGTCAAAACCAAGAGTGACACTCCATGCATGCGCATGGAACCATCCCATACGATGCGTTCATAAGGTGTCTTTGAAAAGTTTGTCAACACTTTTACTTCCCATTCAGACTGAAAGTTCAGGTTCCCTTAATTTTGTGTTTTAATATTATTAGATAATATATAATACTGAATTACTTTGTTTAAGGCAATGAATCTCCATTGGAGGTCACGGAAGAAGTATTCCATAGGTGAGATGACCAACTACCTCTCCAGTGACGCTGACACCATCGCCTACCATCTCACCCACCTGACAGAAGTGATGTACACTCCTCTCCACTTCCTCCTGGTCTTCTACCAACTGTTCTTTATCCTTGGTCCAGCAGCTGGGCTTGGACTGGCCACTGTCGTCCTCATCATGCCTATCAACGTGTACATCGCCGTAAGAATGCGGGCTCTATTCGACGAGAACGCCGATAACAAGGACGAGAAGATAAAGCTGTTGAATGAAGTTCTTACGGGGATGAAGGTAGGCAAGGAGCCTCGACGTCATAACACATGCTCACCCTTGGCACATATACAATATTGACACAGTCCATTTTCCGAGGTCTACATTTTATTACAACCAAATAGTTTCACGTGTACTAATAGTATTGGAAAAATAAAAAAGAACTGCTTAAAACTTCTTTAAAGCATATGCATCCCCTGAGATACTTTCAAAAATGGTTTAAAGTTCAATCACATACGAAAACATGTTTTGCATTGGAACTATGTGCCTGTTATTTAAGGTATTAAAGCTTCTTGCCTGGGAGAAGTGTTTCGGGGACAAGCTTGATACAATCAGGAACAAGGAACTGTCGGTTCTGAGACGTCTGTACATTTTCCGAGCCTTCACAGTCTTCTGCTGGAATGCATCCCCTTATGTGGTATGTTCCTGGAACTTAATAAAGCCCAGGTGGCCCTAGTTTTGCAACCAACTGAAATGTGCCACACAACAATGACATCACCATCATCATCATCATCATCGACAGTTACATCTCCCAATCACATGAAGAAGGGGCAAAAACTAGTCCAGAAACGTCGGAATAAACACATTAAGAAGTTGTTATCCTTTACATTTGTTTTATATTAGGTGTATCTGAAATGTGTTCAGTAGGGGTGCTTTGGTTCCATGTACATAGTGCATACTAGTGTTGCTATCGATAGTCGCTTTAGTAAACGTTTGGTGCCTCTCACTGCGTGTGCCAATCTTATGGGAAATCGCTTTTTAAGTATGATAAAGATTAAAACCAAAGTTGAAGGAATGTCATATATTTTTTCGTTGGTCTGTTCGCCGCCCCTCGAAACCATGCTCCTGTATTGTGTGATGTACGTGTTGTTACGTAGAAAGCCGGGTTACATGTATATTCTCATTGTTCAGTGTCCTTCAATACCCGTGAGGATCCGGTTTAGAACTGACCTTCAGTAACCCATGCGTCATGTAAGAGACGACTCACGGGATCGGTTGATCAGGCTCGCTGAATTGACTGACACATGTCATCGTATCCTAATTGATGCTCATGCAGTTGATCCTTGGCTTGTCTGATCCAGACTCGATTATGTAGAGACCGCCGCCATATAGCTGAAATAATGCTGATTTAGGTGTAAAACTCACTCACTTTCCTTCAATAATCATGACGCAAAGTCCCTCGGCCGGTGATGATCTATCTTCAGTTATTGGCGATCTATGGCCTTGTGTTGTCCCTTATAGACAAAGACAATCATAAAGAAAAGCATTTTCTTCACAGATATTACCCTAGTATGGTGATCTGCCTCCTCTAGCCAACATATATATTTTTATATTGTGTTGTCCCCTATAGCTAAAATGTTTAATTTTAAATTTAATTACTAGTTTTACAAAAAGTCATGTATATCTGTGATATTCTAGTTATCTTATTTTTCCTTCGTTAACAGGATTGTATGATCTACCTTTCATTATCGTTAATCTATTTATTGTTTTAGTCACGGTATGGCTGAAATACTGACAGGGTGACTTTAAGTTTTAACTCACTAACTCACTCATTCAGTAATTATTGTATTCAACCTGTGCTAACATTGACTTTGTCGCCAGATCTCGGTGGTGATGTTCTGCGGGTTCTACTACATGAACGGAGACAGTATTTTGTCTCCGAAATCTGCCTTCGCCGTTGTGTCACTTCTAAATCTTCTCCGATTCGCAATTAGCCAGACGCCCGAAGTTGCGTATGATATCACAAAGGTAAACTACAAGTTTACCACAGTTACACCGCATCGCATCATGGCCCACGTGATAATGCATGTCGTATCCTGGTGTGTTTTGTTTGTAAGGATAAAGGTCGTCATCAACCGTTGCTTGTTTTACAAGGCGACATTGTGGATTGGGTGGTCGGTTCGGTGACTGGGTGTCATCGTACCCTCACGGCGTGACACCGATGTCACACCATCAATCACTGGATGTTCTGGCCGATAGTTTTAAGGTGGCTTTAGTGAAGTCAAATATTGCTGACTCAGCATCACAGAATAAGCCCCACCCCCCAACCCCATTTCTGGTTTAACTCACCTGGATACACGTATTGCTAAAACATTGCTAGAAGCGAACTAGAACACTCATGCTTGTGGTAAGAGGCGACTAACGGGATTGGGTGGTCACGCAAGCTGAATGGTTGATACGTCATCGGTTCGCAGATGTGTTGACACTGGATTGTCTGGTCCAGACCTGATTATTTACATACCGCCGTGTATCTAGAATATTGCTGAGTGCGGCCTTAAGCTAAACTCACTTACTCACTCACTTATTTTGGTTTTGTCGCTTACAGTATGAGTATCGGATGCTCAGCACCACGCAGATCATCCATGTTGATCCATCATATGATGTTCACGACAGGCTACTGATCCCTGATTCCTCATTTTTCAGGCCAGTATTTCAGTCAGCAGATTGCAGACATTTCTACAGGAGGACGAGTTTGATGCGAGTTCGGAACGAACTTCTCACTCCAATGGTAGGCCAAATACAAATAGCATCTCCAACTAGACTGCATATATTAACTATCAACATACATACCTAAAGGCATCTAATATATATTAACCGCTACTTCATATGTCCGTAGGTATTGCTATTAAAATGGAGAATGCCAGCTTTTCTTGGGATGACGACAGTTCCAAACCAACATTAAAAGCGTAAGTAAACTGCAGCTGCTGATTATTTCTGTCGACTCATTCAGCAATACATACATGTCGAGTCATGACTATCATCAGATACAGATTCCATGTGGGGGAAAGGGCAAAACAATTGTGAAAAGTATATGAATGGGCCATTCATATGAATCGACCTTCCTTGAGAGAGTGAGTGAGTTTAGTTTTACGCCGCACTCAGCAATATGCCAGCTATATGGCGGCGGTCTGTAAATAATCGAGTATGGACCAGACAATCCAGTGATCAAGAACATGAGCATCGATCTGTGCAATTGGGAACCGATGACCTGTGTCAACCAAGTCAGCGAACCTGACCACTCGATCCCGTTAGTCGCCTCTTACGACAAGCATAGTCGCCTTTTGTGGCAAGCATGGGTTGCTGAAGGCCTATTCTACCCCGGGACCTTCACGGATCCCTTCCTTGAGAGAAGCTTAAGCTTAAGTTTAGTTTTACGCCGCACTGAGCAATATTCCAGCTATATGGCGGCGGTCTGTAAATAATCGAGTCTGGACCAGACAATCCAGTGATCAAGAACATGAGCATCGATCTGTGCAATTGGGAACCGATGACCTGTGTCAACCAAGTCAGCGAACCTGACCACTCGATCCCGTTTGTCGCCTCTTACGACAAGCATAGTCGCCTTTTGTGGCAAGCATGGGTTGCTGAAGGCCTATTCTACCCCGGGACCTTCACGTGTCCCTTCCTTGAGAGAAGCTTAAGCTTGTGCTGCTCTCCGGCTATTACCCGCCCTTTACACAATGTGCCTGAAATACGTGGTTGGCTGGTTGTTTAAAATAAGAAGTATTCCACCTATATGGCGTCTATATATAATCGAGTCTGGACCAGACAATCCAGTGATCAACAGCATAAGCATCTATCTACAAAATTGGGTTAGCGAAGCATATGTGATCCACCTGGTCTCACATTGGCCAAGGAAGTTTTCAAAATTGCCTCTCTTCACCCATCGGAAAATGGGTACCCGCTGGGATAAGTCATATGACTATTAACGGTCTAGTGACTCACTGGCAGCTTGGGTTATGCGGGGTAATAATCATCAAATTCTGATAACAGCGTCCAGTGAGCAACTGGTCAGGTGGATAGTAAGCGCTATTATTTTTAATTATTACCGTTATATAGAGTGACATGCCAACCAAGTCAGCGAGCCTAATAACCCGATCCCGCCAGTCGTCTCTTACGACAAGCATGGACTGACTGCCTGATAAAGTAAGCAAACTGGTCAAAACTAGTTAGGGACATATGTAAATTTCCAAATTATGAATGATGATGTATTTTTCATTGACACACTGATAAAACATCAGTCATAATAATCCAATATTCCTAACTTATTTTGTCCAGTGTATTTGTAGCTCGAGGGAGCACAACACTACGCATGCCTTCCGAAAGAGACCTGTTAAGACCAGTTAAAACCTTGGAGCGAACATTACTTGCACGCTCTTTAAGTGATATCACTAACCCTCGTGTGCTGTACACACGAACACATGCAGACACTTAGACACGTGCAGTATCATTGAACCAAATGTTGTGACAATGTGTCCCAGTTTACCTAGCTGTACATGGGTATCTTGTGAGGAAGAGACTGTATGATAACTCACATCGCCTAACGGGAACTTGTTGAATACTCCCCAATGAGTCGACTTGGTCAAAAGAATGCCAGAAAAAAAGACGTTGATCAAGGAAATACACAAGCGCCTTGTTGCCTTGATATGTGTGCTAATAATAAATATCTTATTTTATCGTATCCTACAAAAATAAGTTTGAAATTGTTAATTTGCAAGCGTTTAGGATGTCAGAGATTTACAAGGAAAGAAAAGGGTTTTGACATGTGGGTTAAGGTCATGGTGGGTGTCATTGGATTCTTCAAGAAGCAATTTTCTCTTTTTGACTATGGTGGAAAATATGAGAAGTTTAGCATGTTTACGTAAACCACTTTCAGTTGAACTTGATGGATTATTGTAATGAAAACATGACATGAGGACCAAAATTATTCATTTACTAAAAGTATTATTCGTGCCCAAATTCCCAGGAACCTTTTCAGCGCCACCTCTTCCACCCGTATACAATAAACATGTATCCCTCAATATTTGTCGTGATGATTACTGATGTCTTTCGCAGTGTGAATCTGAGCATCCCAGAGAGAAGCCTGGTGGCTGTGGTTGGACATGTAGGGGCTGGAAAATCTTCACTGATAGCAGCTGCCCTAGGCGAGATCCAGAAGGTTGAAGGCCAGGTCAATGTCCAGGTAAGCGTCACAGTTCTGGCCTTTGGTTTTGCCAATGCATGTCATGGATTACATCAACATCAATCACAAATCTTATAACCTTCTACATTCATTTGAGAGCCGTTTCATTCAGGAAACCATCGATAAACACTACCTCACGTTTCACCTTATATATACATGCTTTCTACTTAACATGTACGTATTCAGAGAGGTGTAATTATTACACCCAAGACATGAAGTAATGAGAAAGGTATTTCTCTTTCTTGTGTTGGAACTCAAAGGAAAAAAACATACATTTTACAGGAAATATTTTACGAAAGTAAATGAATCATACATTGTTAGGTCGGTCTGAATCATCTGCTTTGCAAGATATGCATTCTCACATAGGCAGAAAATTAATGGGTCTGCGTTCTGCTTCACTAGCCTGATTTCTGGAATTTGCAGTCTGTTTGTAGTCATAGGTTGTACGTTGTCAACGCTATTCAAAGCACTGTACACTTACAGGGTCGTGTTGCCTATGTGTCCCAACAAGCCTGGATCCAGAACGACACCCTGCAGAACAACATCTTGTTCGGGAAGCCGATGGACAAGCAGCTGTATGATAAGGTGGTGGAGTGCTGTGCCCTGACACCTGACCTGGATATGCTTCCAGCAGGGGACCTGACGGAAATAGGGGAGAGGGTGAGTGACTTACAACGCAGTTTTCGAAACATCCGGTGAATTCAAAACCTGTGATTAATTGTTGGTATTCCAAGAATCTAAAAACATCTCCAGCCAAGTAACTATCACAATGGGTATTACATTTGTTTCCGATCTTGTCATCGGTGTATCAGCTTGACTGGAGGACAGAAGCAGAGAGTGTCTCTAGCCAGAGGCGTCTGCTCTGATTTGTGTCCACCAGGTCTTGTTTGTTATCTTTCTTGTCATCAGGATATCAACACGAATGGAGGACAGAAGCAGAGAACGTCTCTAGCCTATGTTGTTAAATGTGTTGCGGGTTTTGTATTTGTTTCCTATCTTGTCCCAAGGGCATTACCCTGAGTGGAGGACAGAAGCAGAGAGTGTCTGCGACCAGAACTGTCTACTGTGTAGTGGGTTTTGTACTTGTTTCTTGTCTTGTCAACATCAACCTGAGTGGGATGACAGAAGAAGAGAATGTCTCCAGCTAAAGCTTTGCATTGTCTACTGTGTAGTGGGGTTTACTTTGTTTCTTGTCTTGTCACCAGGGTATCAACTTGAGTGGAGGACAGAAGCAGAGAGTCTCACTAGCCAGAGCTGTCTACAACGATGCTGATGTCTATCTGCTGGATGATCCACTCAGTGCTGTCGACAGTCATGTGGGGAAACATATATTTGACTGTGTCATAGGTGCAAAGGGAATGTTAAAAGACAAGGTAATAAGATAGTAATATGATGAAGTGATGAGTAAGTCACCCGTAAATCTAAAAACCAGCGGATTCATGCTTTAATACAGCTCAAACATCAGTGAAGAAATTCAAACATATTGATTCTGCAGACAAGAGTCCTGGTAACACACAACGTCCGTTACCTGCCTGGCGTTGACAGCATCGTCGTTCTTGGAGACGGCACAGTGGCAGAGACGGGATCATTCAGCGACCTCCTCAACGGTGACGGTGTGTTTACGCGTGTGCTGCGATCTTACCTTGCAGACTATGAAGACAACAGGGCGTGTGTCGAAGGTGAAGTAAATAGTGGTCACAGCCGTAGTCGTAGATGCACCTGTAAAATCATCTGAAGACTACCTTGTGCAGCACTTATTGTAATAATTGTAGTAGTAATGGTTCTAAACTTCTCAGCATTTATATAAATGTAGTTTAGTATTACCCCTCACTCAGCAATGTTTCAGCTATATGAGTCTGTACATAATCGAATCTGGGTCAGACAATCCAGTGATGAAAAGCATGAGCATTCATCTGCGCAATTGGGCACCGATGCCATGTGTCAACGAAGTCAGCGAGTCTGACCATCCCATCCCGTTACTCGCCTCTTACGACAAGCATAGTCGCCTTTTATGGCAAGCATGGGTTGCTGAAGGCCTATTCTATAATGTGATTCTATACTTCGTTTTAGATCTGGAGAAAAGCGAAGACGACGACATAGACAGTGATCTGAAAACAAAGCTGATTCGTCTGAATAGGTAAGCTAGATCTGGAGGGGTGTTTTAGTTACCCTCCACAGTGGGTAACACTAGTCCGTCCTTGTCTTCCCTGAGGCGAATGACACAAATTTAAGTTCCTGTGAACGTTTATATCTTGTATCCGTTCGAAATTTTAACGCCAATACCGTTTTGTCGACACCGTGGTAACAGATGTACCTGACCATGATGTTTTAGCGAGGATGTACCAGTAACAACTGACGCCAGTCCAAAAATATCTCAAGAGGTCAACATGAAGACATCAAGACAGAGCTCCAGACATCTGTCTACCTCTGACGATAACCTGCAATCTGGTGGGGAAATAATTGTAGAAGAGGAGTCGGTGGAAGTTAGCGGAAAGGTATTAGTACGAATCACAGAGTCTCACACAGGCAGTCTTGGGTAGGGCAGCATATTGATTGAAGATTTAAACACGATTTTGAGTGTAACACAAAGACGTGTCAAGCCTATTTCTTATATTAGTTATCCTATTGTTATTCATCACAACAGAGAAAAAAATCCTTTAAGATATATACTTATCAAATGGTATGTATTTTTTTCCTTTTTTTCTGTTTGTTTTGTTTTTGGTTTGTTTTTTATTTGTTTGTTTTGTTTTGTGGGTTTGTTTGTTTGTTTGTTTGTTTTGCAAAAAGAAACTCTCACCTTCAAGTCCATCGCCCTGTCTATATACGAGTATCCCTTTACACTACAGCGGACATGGAGTCTGTTTCTGGATTATGCAAGGGCTTACGGCCACTGGCAGATGTTGTTGACAGTGACGTCCTACGGTCTGTACTACATCCTCTGGTTGGAGGGCAACATCTGGCTGACTCAGTGGACGGACGACCCTCTGCTGAAGAGTGTCAGAGACGGTATCCTCACCAATGGGACAACAAAGGAGGACGTTCGGAGGACCAACATGCAATATCTGAGTGTCTACAGCGGACTTGGACTAGCCATGTGTAAGTTTGCTGTTTTGCAATGCGAAAATGAGGTGGAGAGAATGTTTTGACATGAGAATTTCCGGTTTCACGTGTTCCTGGTTTGGGGAGCTGAGCGTATGGTCACGCGTGTCCCTGTGCTTGATTCACAGCTGACGAGTAGCGGTAGCGGCACAGGGTTGTTTCGAATGTATTGTCAAAGGAAGCTTGATTGTGGAGTGTTGCGTCTGTAATCCTCGGAATCACATGTCATGAAACTATGCCTGGAGTAACTCCTTAGAAAGTTGAATGTAATGGAGAGAATGGGGAAAGCCTCTGTTAACTGAATAGCCGCTGAGTCAATGATAAAATGGTGACTAACAAATGTTAACATACAGGGGGTTGTTTAAACCCTGCCATGCTTACTAGTACGCTGTGTTTGTTAATGGCTTGGTTAATGATTGTCTGTGTTGTAGTTTGTTACCCCTGAACCAGTAGATCCGGGGTAGACATGTCTTCAGCAAACCATGCTTTCTGCGACTGTCGGGATCGGGTAGACAGGCTTTCTGATTTGGTTGTTTGGTTGACACATGTCATCGTATCCCACTTGCGTAAACCGATGTTCATGATTCTGATCACTGGATTGAGTGATCCAGACCGCCGCGATATATAGCTGGAATATTGCTGAGTGTAGCGTTTACAAGCAAACAAAACGAACCATAGTAAATTACAGACGTTGTTTTTCATAAGAGTATCATGTTAATAGTCGTCAACTTCTAGAATGCCAATGACACGTCTAAAATTACGTCTCAACATGATCTTACAGCGTTCTGCATCCTCATATACACTTCTGTCACAACCATTGGTGTGGTAAAGGCCTCGAGAGACCTCCATCACAAATTGCTGACAAGCATCCTGAGAGCTCCAATGGCATTCTTCGACACAACACCAATCGGCAGAATAACCAATCGCTTCTCACGTGACATGGACAAGATCGACGGGGACCTGCCATTTGGCCTTGAGTTCTGGTTTGACTCAGTGGCTATCGTAGCAGTGTCTCTGGTTGCTGTTGTGTACAGCTCTCCTCATGTTATAGTGCTCATCATACCACTGACATACTACTACTGCTATATACAGGTAAGTGATCGAGTTTTGTTTTACGCTGCTTTTAGCAATATTACAGCAACAAAACTGCAGGGGACACCAGAAACACTCCAACCACGAAGCTATCTCACATTGATATATACAAATGTGAAGTGGCAATGTGGACTAACAGTGAAATGTAGCTACATATTAATGAATAAATAATAGGGTGACGACCATTTAAGATGGCTAATATGCTCCACAATTTCAGGGCATCGAAAGTATTCAGCATACAATTAGATAAATGCATATGTCTGTAAACACAGAAATTAATGATTTAAATCATATGTTTTTATCCCACCTACACCCGGACCTTCACTGCAACTTGTCCTTCTTTCTCTACTACGTGTTCCGCTACCAGTTATTTTCTATATCATAGTGGGTATGTGGATTATTTTGTTCTATAGAAGTACCATTCCAAGTCCACGTCTCAGCTGACGAATCTGGAATCCAAAACACGGTCACCCATTGAAAGCCACTTCACAGAATCGGTAATGGGAGCGGAGGTGGTGAGGGCATACGGGGTTCAAGATAGATTTATCCGTAAGCTTGAAAACCGTATAGACAACTTCAACAGGGTGGCCTTCTACCAGCTGTTGTCCCACAGGTGAGAATTGTTTTTGTAAGGTGAGTGAGTGAGTTTAGTTTACGCCGCGCTCAGCAATATTCCAACTATATGGCGGTGGTATATAAACAATCTAGTCTGGAACAGACAAGGCAGTGATCAACAGCATGAGCGTCGATCTGCACAAATGGGAACTGATGTGACCTGTCAACCAAGTCAGCGAGCCTGACCACCCAATCCCGTTTGTCACCTCTTACGATAAGCATAGGTTACTAAAGGCCAGTATTCTAACCCGGACCTTCGCGGGTTTTTTCAGTGCAAAACAATTGGTTTGATAGGAGTTTCCAGCAGCTACACCATGTCAAACTAAAACGTACTGATCTCCTTAAGCTTTATTTGCCGTTTGGGCAGCTGAAGCAGACTAGAACCTGAATTATATGCTTCATTCGAAGGTTTGCGTTGATACGGATCTTGATTTCAGAAACCAAGTTTCATATATTAAAGCGGTTTTACAATGAGGGAATAGACAAGACATGCACACCATAAGACATAACACAAGCAGTGAACAAAAACCCTGGACACAAACAGTGAACACAATCCCTGGACAGAAGCAGTGCACACAACCAGTAGCAGTGAACGTAGTCACTGGACATAATCTGTAAATACGAACAAAGATCTAGGAACATCTGCATTAACGCTCTGTATAAACATTGCCTGAAACACTCCTCGACTAATTTTTTGACAATCACAGCTACTGTTTCACACTTTTTTTCGTGTTTCTATTGTTTTAATCAATTGTACTCAGGTGGATGGGTATACACCTCTTGGTTGTTGGCAACGTCATCTGTAGTGCGACATCCTTCCTACGGAATCTGACCAAGGGTATCAAATCCGGTGCTCTGGTTGGACTGGGGACGGCTTTTTCACTCGATGTAATTTCTTTGATTTTCATTTTGTATTTCGAAAACGTTTGTATATTTGTAGTAACTTGGTAACTTGGTATTGCAGCAAATATCTGCTATGTGTTGACTTTGAGAATGCATTTCACATTTGTTCGTGCGTTCATGATATGTAATATTAGTATCAAAACGCAGGCCAAGTGCAAATTCGAAATGGTCGCTAATTCCAGAATTAATACACACAGACTGGTCTGCTAATTTAGTATTGCCAGTAACGTTTCCTGAGGATAAACAGCTCCTAACAGATTTCTAGCTATTTCGTTTTGTTCTTTTCATCATTCCGAACCTTTTATGAGACCGAAGACCACCTTTGCCTTAGTACTCATTTACAAATTATGAACCTTTTCTAGATAAACTCCTCCTTGGGGTTCATGGTCATTACCCAGAGTGAGGTGGAGGTCAATCTGATGTCCATGGACAGAGTCCAGCAGTATATCAGCAAGCCAAATGAAGTGAGTTCTTGTCCATTTTGTCGTCACTCCCAGCACACATCACAATACAAAATAAATGGCATAAATGATACACCTGACATTGACAACCAATCAACAATGATTTATGTTGCCCTTAAGACTAAACGATGTTAGCTCTGTCATCTTTCAAAAACACGACTTGCCAAAAACGCGACATGTGTCGCAATGGAGATAACTCAGGCAGTTCTATGTGCTGGGTGACTCCAGTTTGCTTCAACATTAAACGATCGGGGATGAGTTAATCTGGATGGCTCATCCTTGAAGCCATCTGTGGACGTGTGTGTGTGTGTGAGTATAATTACATGAAGCTCAAATATGGTTGCGCAACAGGGAGAAAATTACCAATCTTCATACATGCGAGCGAAACGAGCAAAGGATGGCAACGTACTTCCCTTTCCAAGGGAGGAAATGGGTGTGTACTATTGATGGTGGCGATATTTTATTTTGACATGTAAAGTACGCTGCCAACCTTTGCTCGCTTCGCTCATAAGAAGACTGGTTATTTTCTTCTTGTTGCGCAACCCTGTTTGAGCTACAGTGCGCCTGTGGATGAAGTCACGATCTAACCTGACATTAGGGGTCTTTCACATCGTTCATATGAACCATCAAGTGCCTATGATAGCTTTTCCTCAATGTTTTGAAATCAGTGTGTTACTTGCGTCGTGTGTGTGATTCCGATAATTTTACAGCGTTTTTAAACGTTTTGGGCGGAGCACGTGCAAGACGCGTGCAAGGCAAGGTGTCGGCTGCCAGTCGCATCGCAGCTGATTTCAAGAGTAAGCAACAAATATTTTAAATTACACCTCAAGTATATCTTTGGTCGGTTCACGGGTTGGATCAAACCCACCCCCACCCCCCCTTCCCCCCACCCCCCTCGTTTTTTTTTTAAATTATGCCATTGGCCTCTGGAAATCGGGTCGGGTCTCTCGGCCTCCCCAACTTCCATCTGCCGCGGGCCTACTTTTCCAAAACCTCGGAGTCGGTTTTGATCCTTTACTCATAGACCCCTTTTCTGTGGGTATGGAATCATCGTTGAGACTAATAACGCTCCCTTGTATTTTAGGCAGCCTTGAGAAAGGGGCAAGTCCCCATGAACTGGCCTAACAAAGGCAGGCTTGAATTTCTGAACTACAGCCTCCGTTATCGGCCTGACAGGGACCTGGTGCTGAGAAACATTTCATTTTCTGTACGAGGAGGAGAGAAGGTTGGTGGAATGTTGAATCTAAACATGTTCACGTCATAGTAAATGTAATCTTTGAGGAGAGTTCATAATTTTGTAAATTGCTTTTTCGAGAATTTTATATTGAATCACGTATGTGCTCTAAAACAACAGTGATATAATTACAGATAGGTGTGGTAGGCAGAACAGGAGCGGGTAAATCCTCCCTGACGCTCTCCCTTTTCCGTCTGGTGGAGCCAGCAGAGGGCGCTATTTTGTTAGACGGTGTAGACATTGCTGACATCGGACTTCATGATCTCAGGGAAAAGCTTGCTATCATACCACAGGTATGCTACCTGGACTGAGTGAGTATAACTTTGAGTGACTGAGTAGAACTTTGCCCTGAACAATAGCGTTTTGCGCACATCACAACGCATCAGCAATCGAATACGTGGAATATCAAAATGAGTGAGTGAATTAATATTTACCGTCACATCTTCAGTATTGTAGCCATATCGTGATGAGAACAATTCATTTGATAAAATGGAAACACCTGTCGACAATGGACAGTAAAAATACTAGACTATCACAAATATGAACATAAAACTAGCATGTAAAACTAAAACACTGTAATCAGAGAAGACAACACAATATTAAACACGGGCTATTGATCACCAAGAACTGTAATTAATAAGTAAAACTAGCGTCTATCTCTAGACCTTGAGTTCAAAATGATGTGTCACAATCAGAGAAAAGGCCACTCCTACGAGCCTTTAAAATTCCCACCAGCCCGATAGGTCCAATTTCAAAAGTGGTCTGGTAGAGAGATATTTTTATCCCTAATAAAAAATATTTCATAAAATCAGACAGGTTGTTTGGTCGCCAGTTTGGGTATTTAAGGCACCATAACCAAACACAACACGTGTACCTTCAGTTTACCTGTACTCGGTGTATTGCATGTTTGTGCCATGTATTTCACTAAGATGCCTACAAACAGTAAAGTGTTCAAAAACCTAGTTTGTTTTAGGGTTTTTTCTTGTTGAAAAATAGACCGACAGGTTTGCATCTGTGTCAATTTAAACACTGCTCTAATAATTGAATTAATAACAAGGAGATCCTTGCCTGTAAAAGAGAGAATACTCCACCGATAAAAACTAATTTTACTTCTTCACAAACACGAAACTACAATGAACCCAGAGTAAGCGAAAAGCTTCCTCAATATAGTTCAATAGAAGAAAGCGTTTAGACAACAGATAACATACTCCTTTTCAGGACCCTTTCCTCTTCACTGGTCCGTTGAGAATGAACCTTGACCCGGAGGACCTGTATACAGATGAGGATATCTTGGCCGCTTTGGACCACACCCATCTTCGCGGTTTTGTGGAATCTCTGTCCGATGGACTGGCCACAGACTGTGGGGAAGGAGGGAGCAACTTCAGGTTAGGTTTTGGTGGGGTTTGTTGCATCCCAGGACCATTGTATATGGTACTAGAAAACCTAAAACATTTTAAGGAGAGCCGGGATTGGAACCCACGAGAATTATTTCCGTCACGTCTTTGAGATGGGAGTTTGCGCAGTAGTTTTGTAGAGCTTCAGTTGAATTTGCGAATAAGGAATTATTTTTAATGTGTGGAGTGTAAACATTCATGGGTTTATTTTTGACGCATTGGCAGTGTTGGGCAGCGACAGTTATTCTGTATGACCAGAACACTGCTCCGAAAAGCCAAGGTTCTTGTTCTGGACGAGGCCACAGCTTCGGTTGACATGGAAACTGATGACCTGATTCAGCAGACCATCAGGTCAGAGTTCAAGGACTGCACTGTGCTGACCATCGCCCATAGACTCAACACGGTCATGGATTACGACCGGTAAATTCATTAAATATATTTGTTGTCTCAATGCTTCCTTGTTGATACACGATATGACGTCACACATATTCACGACGCTAGAATTATATTTTATATGTATACCTTATGTTGTCGAATAACGGACTAGCAGTTAAGTGAACGGGATTTGAACCCGCGGTAATATCACTGTGCTGGTGCCGGGCGCAACTCTGCTCTCTGCCTACACATTTGTGACTTAACCAGGCCACAGTTAATACCTGCAGAATCATTTGTAATCGCAGCTAGAAATGTCCGATAAGTGTGTTCATTTGATAAAACAACATTTGGTATGGGCATGCCTAAACCCCTTTGAGTATCTTTCGTGAGCAATTTAGTAAAAGGAAAGGGGATCTCTAAATCTGTCTGTTCTCTGAACGCAGACGCACGAAACGAAATTTAACGTCCGATTTGGCCATAATATACCCATTAGAACATCTGTATTTTTCTTGTGCTCAACATGTCTGGATTAAAAAGAACATAAATGGTCGCGAATATTGCTGTAATCCGCTTTCCATCTTCAGGATTCTGGTTCTTGATCTGGGTGAGGTGAAAGAGTTTGATTCTCCCGAGAAACTCATCCAGAAGCAAGGTGTGTTCTATCAGATGGCCCGTGATGCAGGAATCAACCCTAGGAGAACGCCCGATTCAAGTTAACACTCAAATGGAACACAAACACCATTAAAGCCTCCTTGCACACCGTCCAATGCTGCATCTTTAATGGTGTATTTATGTTCTTGAAGATATCGCTGCTTAAGCTTGTCTTTGAACGAAGCCAGTAACAGTGAAAATCCCCATATAATGGGTTTGAAATGTGTTTGTATTTTTGGTGTAATATTGAGAAATAAATTTACAAACTAATATATTCATGTGTCTTCGTTTTTCCCTAAACGGCTTTAAGTCGGTCCGTGGGTTGTCAGAGAACAGGATGTGACGTCTCCTTTCCTTGTCCTTAGCCCCACTCCCATTCGTGACCAACTCGTAGTATTACGGGACTGGCCGAACATCAACTCGTGCCCCTCTCGAAGGATTTCATATTGGCGTAGGAACATCAGAACTACTTCAAACAGGAACGATAACCTATTCTTTTTTTTTTTTTATTTGCTTATTTATTTCTAAGATATAAACCTCCTTAACTTGATACACCTGAAAGAACGAACAAAATATAGCTATAATATAAGATATAATCTGACGTTATCATTACCACATCCCTACATCTAAATTCCTGAAAAGGGTTTGATAATTACAACCGAAATTTGTTTCATCGAAAACGTGAATAAAACTTATTTTAAGAAACAAAGTACAGTAAATCCCAGAGTAGACACTCAAGAATAACTTTAAAATATTGGACATTCGTACAACCCTGCTGTCACACCCAAATGGGAATTTTGACTGATTCGCTGAAAAATATACGAATGACCAATAAGGTCAGGCTAAAATATTCACGGAAATGTGAAAGATACGCCCAATGTTAAAAATTAACGTTGATTAGTTATACAGATGTAATGTTATTGTTTTAAAACTCCTAGCGATTTATGATTAGATTTCCTAAAAGTGTTTCAAGCGCACATACAATCACTACTACATGTCGGCAAGATCATCAGAACATTATGCTCAGTTGGACCATAGGTAAAATGTAGCGCAAATAGGGTTGCGCAGCATAGAGATTGTGACCTGTCTTCTTATATGCGAGCGAAACGAGCAAAGGTTAACGTTGGCAGCGTACTTCCCTCGCTTTGGTTTGAAAAATATTTTTCATGTCAAAATAAAACATCGCCATCATCAAAGGTACACTCCCATTTCCTTACTTGGTCGTACTTTTAGGTCTCCTACCCCATGTTCAATAATTATTCACGTGAAATATGTTTTATTTAACATTTTTAAGCGCCACTCGTGGTATTCAGATCGTTCTTCGCATCCATTACCCTGTTAGCGCTGCATTTTACCTGTAGTTGGACAAGATAGGGCAAAAATAATCGCATGATTTGTATCAAAAACTTCACATTAGACAGCACAATTCTGTTAGCTACGTACTTTGTACATTGAATATGACGATATATACATTTCAGGCCCCCTTAAGTAATGGAAGGAATTACGGCAAATTTGAAGGAATTGCATTTCATATGTAAACAAATGCAGCCCACTCGCGAAACAATTGCAGCGATATCGGTAGTTTAGCGGTAATAACATAAACACAAAAGAGCGTCAGAAGTCATGCCCATGGAAGCTGTTTTTTTCGGAAGCATCCGGGGGCATGACTTCTGACGCTCTTTTGCAGTGACGATCTTTTCCTAAAAAAATAATTTATAGCTCCGACAACACCTCATACCTAAACGCATTCAACACGGGTGGTCAACCATGGATAATTATGAAAAATAAAAAGTAGAAGCTAAAAACAAAACTCACCGGGTGCTCCTTCCAGTGACGCCATGTTTTGATGCGTGAGTTTCAGGACGCGACCGACAAATCGTGGAACTGAGCCGAGAAATCTCTGAAGATGGCCGATCTTGTTTCAAGTATTACCGACATTGCTTCTGATAAGGGCGTTGTGTTTATGATATTACCGCTATACTACCGATATCTGAAATAACCGTCAATCATAGATAATTAGATGATCAAGTTATGAAGCTACATAATAGTAACCGAAGTGTAACCGTAACCGAAGTGTAACAGTAACAGAAGTGTAACAGTAACCGAAGTGTAACCGTAACCGAAGTGTAACAGTAACCGAAGTGTAACCGTAACCGAAGTGTAACAGTAACCGAAGTGTAACCGTAACCGAAGTGTAACAGTAACCGAAGTGTAACAGTAACCGAAGTGTAACAGTAACCGAAGTGTAACCGTAACCGAAGTGTAACAGTAACCGAAGTGTAACCGTAACCGAAGTGTAACAGTAACCGAAGTGTAACAGTAACCGAAGTGTAACAGTAACCGAAGTGTAACCGTAACCGAAGTGTAACAGTAACCGAAGTGTAACCGTAACCGAAGTGTAACAGTAACCGAAGTGTAACCGTAACCGAAGTGTAACCGTAACCGAAGTGTAACAGTAACCGAAGTGTAACCGTAACCGAAGTGTAACCGTAACCGAAGTGTAACCGTAACCGAAGTGTAACAGTAACCGAAGTGTAACAGTAACCGAAGTGTAACAGTAACCGAAGTGTAACCGTAACTGAAGTGTAACCGTAACCGAAGTGTAACAGTAACCGAAGTGTAACAGTAACCGAAGTGTAACAGTAACCGAAGTGTAACCGTAACCGAAGTGTAACAGTAACCGAAGTGTAACAGTAACCGAAGTGTAACAGTAACCGAAGTGTAACAGTAACCGAAGTGTAACAGTAACCGAAGTGTAACCGTAACCGAAGTGTAACAGTAACCGAAGTGTAACAGTAACCGAAGTGTAACAGTAACCGAAGTGTAACAGTAACCGAAGTGTAACAGTAACCGAAGCATTAGTAAAATCTATGTAATGACAGAAGGCCTAGGTGTAAACATATAATTTAACACATAAATCTTCGTCGGATCAGTAGCCGTGAGGTAGAGCGTCCGATTCATGATCTGACAGATGCGATTCTATTCCAGAGAGAGTTCATTTCGCGAAAAATTGCTTTCAGGACCATGTTTGGAGTGTTGTGCAGAATGTCCAAGTGATATTCTATATGACCCTAGCCCTGAAAGGAGGTTTACCAGAAAAAAATAACCTCCATAGTAACACAAATATGATATCTGAAGTTGATATGTTTGGAAACCAAACAATGAGAAGCTCATATACATGAACACAAAAGTTTATTATAAACAGTAACAACGTGTAATTGAATCACGACTGGAAAAGCGGCACATAATAAGATGAGACCAGGGGGCAGCCAGTAACGTAAGAGGGATTAAGTTAACAAGGGTGTTACGATAGAGTCTACAGCTTGAGTAATTATCCGTCGGCAAATGATAGTAATGCACTTGGTCCCTGTTGATCAAAGTTTGTGGCAACCAAATTTGATTGCTCCCAAAGGTTTTCTTGCGCGGAGGTCTAATTCTTGATGGATAGGATATCAGTTTTGTTGTCAAACAGAGGTTTAGATGGGTAGGGGATTTGCGTGGGTGGTTTGAGGGTTCAGATTTGTTGTCTGATGCTGAGTGCATGACAATACCCAGTCAGAACCATGACGTCAATTGTGCTTCTATGGTCACAGACGTTACTGACAGTTGGTATTGTGACAAATACTGATGACTTATTATGGACAGAAGGATTCGTTCCAGCATAACAAGACTGCTTCCATCCATATTTTTATTCAAAGTGCCCTTTGTATCTGTTTACATCAGATGGCGACCGCCAAGAAACCGACAGACAACCACCTCACCTGTGTCATCTGTACTGAGGTCTCCACAGACCCTGCCACACTTCAGTGTAATCACACATTCTGTAAGTCCTGTCTGTTGAAATACGCCAACACACAGCCTGAAGCAATACAAGCCAGGTCCATCCCATGTCCCTCCTGTAGACAACTAACGAAGGTGACCACACCTGACAGTCCAGCAGAGGATTGGGTCAGTCAGCTAAAACCAAGCCACGTCATACAAGGGCTGATGGACGACTTTGGACCAGGGACAGAAGGTAACGTATCAACAGTTTCATATTTAATAAGCATATTATGTGACATAACTGAGTTGTTAACCTCCATGAATGTGGGAATACCAGTGACGAGTTACCCAAAATTGTACCATCGCCTCTGATTTCTTACGAAATGCAAAAAATTTTATCTTCTCAATCAATTTTGATAACCTTTTTGTGTTTCTTTAAACACAGTACTCGTTTTTCTTCAAACTTAATTTGTTAGTTCAGATATATTATGAATTTTTGGGTTTATTTGTAACATCCAAGTATTTATATGATGCAACAATTTCAAGCAACTGTCCATTCACAAGAAATTTTTCATACTTTCATAGTCGGCCAGACTTCTGAAAACAATACCTTTACTTTTAGCAATATTTATTTTCAATTTCCACTTCTTACAAAATGAAACAATCTTATCTAAAGTTGCAAACCTATAACTGTAAAATAAAAAAGTGCAGTACCATCAGCAAACAATTGGATGAACAACTCTGTTAGTCTACATTGATAACCCTATGACCATCAGCTGATGGACAATAAACCATATCGTTGACAAAGATGGAAAATATATCTGTAATTCCTGACGACCTCTTGATAAACAATCAAAGAACAGTGTGTTAACCATTTCTCATCGAGACACAATCTCGATTACAATAACACCAGAATCAAAACATATCAAATATCAAAACCATTCACACAAAGTAACCATTTGCAACTTTCCAGTAGTCCTTTTCAAATAGCAAAGTTAACTGAGAGTCGGATAGCAGTCAGTGTTCCATGGAGTCAGGAAATAGTTACAGTGGATGTTACCCCAGATCCTATATTGCTGTCAACTATCACAACAACTAAACCGTACAACAGTCTAGCCTGTCTGAGTCTGTCAAAGCTGGTGGCAGGTACATACCAACAATCTCGCTCAGTGGACATACTGGACATGACAGGGAAGATACTGAAGTCTATCAACTCGGGTGACATAAAGAATCCGGAGAATCATGTCACCAGTAATAACAACTTGATAGTAAGTGAAGGAGCAGTAAAATCCCTCGTATCTGTGACAAGCGATGGAGAAGATGTTTTCACCTGTGGGAGTGTTAAATGTTTAAAAAATGTTGTTATGTAATGAATTTAACTTATGCTTAACCTAGTTTAGGATGCATTATTGAAGAATGACTCACCTATATAAAGAGAAGGTCTCTCAGTAAGGAGCAAGCACCCACTGTGAAACAATATACGGGTGAGCAACTATGAAGGACCACCAGGGCCAATCAGAGTCAAGAAAACATTTGTTTGACATAAGAAGCCAATCAGGGTCAGATAAATACTGAAAAGGAAGTAATGCTATGGATGGAAAAGAAGAATTGAAGTGAATTGGGATGATTCCAAATGACACTTAAGGTAATTTTAACATTATTTTTATTTGTTTGTTTGTGTTTGTTTGTTTTTTTTCTTTTATATATATATATATGACCAAAATATGCCAACTTCATGAAAAACTATATACAAAAATATCTCACACTGCAACACTTTCAATACCGAGATCTGATCTAATGACTGCAGAGCAAGTGTTGCGTTTGCTAGCAAAGACTTCACTTCAACGTTGCTTTAGTTGAATTTCGATCTATGGGAATGACCCTAATATTTTGAGTGAGTGAGTGAGTGAGTGAGTTTAGGTTTACGCCGCACTCAGCTATATTCCAGCTATATGGCGGCGGTCTGTAAATAGTCGAGTCTGGATCAGACAATCCAGTGATCAACAACATGAGCATCGATCTGTGCAATTGGGAACCGATGACATGTGCCAACCAAGTCAGCGAACCTGACCATTCGATCCCGTTAGTCGCCTCTTACGACAAGCATAGTCGCCTTTTGTGGCAAGCATGGGTTGTTGAAGGTCTATTCTACCCCGGGACCCTCACCGGTCTAAATTGTTTGAAGCACAACATGAAATGAAACTATCTGTATTTATGCCTTTTTTGTGAATGATACTAGACAATGTAGAATCCTAACAATGTTGACAATGTTTATCAAAGTAACATTAAATATATTACACAATGGGCTGCTGTTTTGTGTATTACATCATTTAGACTTTCCACTGTTTTTAATCGTAGTATATCTGTATTTTTAATTTGTGGCTAGATGTGACTAAATTGCTAACATCTGACGGGTTGGTGTAAATCCAGCTAGGTTCCATGCAGGAAGCAAAGGTACTTTAAGTCCCCATGGTCCCTAAGTATGGTGATCTACCTTCAGTTGCTGGCAATCTATAGCCTGTTTTTATATTGTATATAAATAGTGATATAGTGAATGGTGATATTAGTTTTAACTTCCCACGCTAGTTTTAATTCCATGTGTGATATTCTAGTGTTTTACTGTCCTTTGTTGACATGTTTTTATTATATAAATATATTCCATTTCAGTCTTAAATGCTCTCGTCACGATATGGCTGAAATATTGCAGATGTGACGTTAAATATTAACTCACTCACTCACTTGTGTATTATATAGTATTTGTCAAAGTCAAGAGGTCGGTTTTATTGTTTATATGTAGATTTCCGTAAGGCCTTTGGTTCTGTTAACAGAGATTTGTTGTATTATGTTCTATTATCTCACACTATTCACGATCGCATGTTTAATATCATAAGGGATATATATTCTAAGACAAAGGCCTGTGTTAAAGTGTCTCAGACGTCCGTTACTGATTATTTTGATTCATTTAGTGGGGTTAGACAGGGTTGTATTTTAAGTCCATTATTGTTCTCATTATTTGTAAATCAGCTTCATGGTGAAATGGAAAGCTTGGATAGGGGTATCTTCTTTGGTCCAGAGTTTCTGGAGCTATATTTATTCTTGTACGCAGATGATTTATGTCTATTGTCAGACAGTGTTATTGGTTTGCAGGGGAAGGTTAATTTGTTGGTTAAATTTTGTCATAGACTGACTGTTAATTTTGACGAGACAGAAGTTATAGTGTTCAGAAATGGTGGTAAACTTCGGAAAAACGAAGCTTGGTTGTTTGAGGATCAAAGGTTGAAGATTTCAAGATTGCAATATTGCTGGAATATTGCTAAAAGAGCCAAAAACTAAACTAAATGTATGAACGGTTCTTTCTCACACTCTCACTCACTCACTGAATGCAGGACAGCTACAACAGCAGTGTGACAGTATGCTATCCACATCAGAATATTTCTACCATCAGTCAACCGTGACCAAGGCATTTGCATGTATTCAGCTTACTATCAACCAATCAAAGATACCTATCTGTCACAGACCCGTGAAGGTCTGGAGTCAAATAGGCTTTCTGCAACCCATGCTTTCCATAAAAGGCGACTACGCTTGTCGTAAGAGGAGACAAACGGTATCGGGTAGTCATGCTCGCTGACTTGGTCGACACAAGTCTTCTGTTTCAAATTGCGCAGATCTATGTTCATGCTGTTGATCACTGGATTGTCTGGTTCAGACTCGATAATTTACAGACCGCCGTCATATATAGCTGGAATATAGCTGAGTGTCGCGTAAAACTAAACTCACTCACTCTCTTTCCACATTCTGCTTATCGCATGCTTGATAACGGTGTTAGAACCAACGCAGCCCTCAATGTAATAAAGAAGTTGTCTTTCTTTTATTTATTGTTATCCTTTCCCAGTGATGCGTTGTGCAGTGTCTTGTGTTCTGATCAACCCACTTTCATGAAACTCTTCAATCGTGAAAACTTATTATTATCAAAAATGACGAAATTTGTTGTAAGAAAATGGTTTAATCTTTCAGGTCACAAATTTGAAAAACAGATTTGTTGTCAATAAAAGATGGAAGTTGATCTACACATTGCAGCATGTCTTCCTCACTTTTCGAAATGATAACATAATGCTAAAAGCGGGGTAAAACAAAACTCACTCAGTCACTCGAAACTGTAACTAAAAATTTCAAGATAATGGTTGGGTTTGTCATTGCTTCGAATACTTGAGTGAGTTTAGTATAACGCCGCTTTAAGCAAAGAGCCAGCAATATCACGGCGGGAGACATTGGAACGGGGCCTCACATATAATTAAGCCCGTGTCTACGGCGTGACGATCGAAACCTTGAACCATTTGACAACCCCACCGGCCGGTCTGATATTTAACCTCTGGATTTTGTCTGTTTCAAAAGCCATATGTCACGCATTTGGATTTGAGTTTCATATACATACATCCTTACCTGATCAAACAATGTGAGAACAGAATTGATTAATATAAGTGTTTTTCACCTTTTGGTGTGATTGTAGAATATGTCGGCTCAAAATCAGATAACTAGGCATATTAAACAATAATAAATAATAACTATTATCAATCAATATGTCATATGATGATTTGCAAATAACGTTCTAACGGTCCATGTGTATATTTTTCACGGGATGATACAAAAGCCAGCGAGGGTGGGAATCTGTATGCAAAACACGAACTAGTGTGCATATCATGATTTTGCATTTCATAATATTGTAATAAACAAGATTCATTAAATTTTCTGTATACATAATAAACTGACACACTCTTAGTTTACGGTGAATAAATAAAAACACAACATGCTAATAGTGATTACACATGCACAGAAAGTGTTTTATTTTATGGTGAAAACAAGAGACAGGTTTACTTTCCACATTTTGGTTGTGAACTGTTGCATGAAGGGCGTTTACACCAACGACACCCATCCTGAGTACTTTAGTATAGTCAGTATCAGGGCATTTTTATGCCGTATAATGACATCATTTAGTGAAGAATTTGAGGGGGAAAAAACAAAATCTCATGCCAAAAATGATGTAATTTTATGTCAGCGATTATTCAGCCAGTATTTTGGTTTTCAATGCTACTATGGACTCAATAGTTGTATGGATGTGTTGTAGTATATTATAGACAAGACAATACAATCGCTTATTTCGTTGTGAACCATGAATAATTGTACCGTGAGGCATTTCGAGACGGGGATCATCTCATTTTTAAAAACTTAATCCCTGCTAAGATACTGAGGGATGTGACAGTGAGTGTCCAGGTTTTAATTTTGAGTAAGTTTACTTTTACGCCGCACTCAGCAAAATTCCAGCTATATGACGGTGATCTGTGAATAGTCGATTCTGGAGCAAATCCAGTGATCAATGTCTGGCAAAATGACATTCGTGTGATTTGTATTAAAGACAAATGCGCAAGATATCCCAAATGAAATCCGAAAATTTCGACAGATTGTGGTAGAAGGAGAAAAAAACTCCTTGATAAAGTCGACCGATATTCCAATGAACAGTTACAGGAATTACAAGCACAAATACAATCCAAGGAGATTGAGCTACAAATGTACCAGCAACAGTATGAGTTCACAGCTAATGCTGTCACCTCCAACTGTAAGATGGACATGTATGCCGTCTATGAGTCGGTGGGTGAGGGGTCGACAGAGAACAAAGACCTGGACAACCGACCAGCCCCAGGAAGGTTCGTATTCACTCACGACATAGACAAACTGAATAAAGTTGTGGATGAGATACAGTTGCAAGTTGCCAACGGTGTTAGTGACCATCAGTCTACCCCTCTTCTACATCACACTATTGACTGTCAGGCAGATGATGACAGTGAGGAGCCTTATTTCCATGACGTTTCATTGTTGACTGTTGATGGTATAAAAGTAACAGTCGTTGCAGATTGCAATAACCAATAACACCAGCATCAAAGCATATCAAACACTAAAAACCAAGCACACTGAGTAACCATCTACTACCCCCAACCCCCAAACCCCAAACCCCTTCCAAACCCAATCCCCAAGCTGCTGCTTCAAGGAGTGAGTGTTTAAACAGCAAGTCCATGTTTTGTAACACATTTCACATTGTTGAATATTCGGTTCACCTTCCCTATTCTGTTATAAGGTTGAATGGTCATCTATAGTCTATGCTTTATACATTGTCTTTAACAATTTCCCTCCAAAGGGGTCCCAGTTTCACAACTCCTCTCACGTAGAGGGAAATTCGGCGTTTCTCATCGTGCAAACGCCTCAGTTTATGAGATGTTTTCAAACTAAACGTCCGACGTTGTCTCGTCATTCTCTTCTGACTGTTAGACTGATATATTACTGACCGGTATTTATATCCTCAAACGTTCTCCTGCACGTCATACTCCTCATCATCTCTGACGCTTTCATCATGTTATTCACGTCCAATCCGTTTGCTGGTGAGAGTTAACCTGTTTGTCAGGATACACTAACGTTTATACTGTCTTGCAGGTGCAGGAAGACACTCTCTTCTTCACAGCACACTTGTGGCTGTGCATTAAAAAGCGATGATATGTGTATTTTAATTTGGTCTTACAAATACACACAGATAAATAATCCTTGATGGTCTCCATCATTGGCTTCTACGGGCAGCAGCCCAGAACATGCGTCACACAAATACGACATCTTAAACTGAACTATAAGCAGTCTCAAAGGACATTGGCGCATGCGCAACAGATCACAAAAGCCTAAGGAGAGAGGGTTGGAGGGTAGGCTGACATTCATGTATAACCATGGATACTTGAAATGGTTTATTCACAAGCACTTGTTTGTTTCAAAGGAGACTTTGGGGTGGCCGGCAGGGTTGAGAGGATGAGGAGACAATTGTAAACATGAAACACGTTGCTTGTCACTAAGATGTGTTATAGATTGCTTCTAACTCTTTCCCAACAAACTCACCTTCATGGTGTTGCACTAATCAGTTTTCTAAATGATACCGTTATGTTTCAAACCATCTAGTTTTAAATTATCACACCCTAAAGTAAAACTGAATACATGGTTAAAGTCAACCCGTACGGTTTATTTGTCATAAAGCTACATGTAAAAGGAAAAGCTAGCATGAAATATCACATAAACATCGGGTTCAGTTATGCAAGTCGGTACAGGGGTGAATAATTCTTTACAAATGGTTAACAATAGGCGCAATTCGAACGGGCATCCGTGAAGAGCCACCTCCTCGTGGTTGGTGCTGGGTAACGCTAAGGGCTCTTCTCCCGTGTGGACCAGGGACAGAATGTGTCCACAGCACCCCCATTGCTGGTCGTAAGAGGCGACCAAATTGGGCAACCTGTTTGCCGTGGGTTGCGTCCCGTGTCGGTGGAGGACGGTAGTCTGGTGGTTGAGGGCACTGGGAGCCTGAACAGTGTTCCTTTTGCTCAACACACCACTGTGGCCCTTACTTCACCTAGACGGGTGGTAGAATCGGCCCGATTCTATCAATCGGCTGGTCACGCCAAGCCCTGTGTATGGACTTAGCTTTATATGTCATTACACTAATCTCTTTGGAAATTGTATTACTTGTGGTCTTCGCAGAATCGTTCTCATAAGATGTTTATGATTTTGATATATGATGTTTTGCACTTTGCTTAGAGTCTTTTGCCAGAAGACGGTGGCTCATAGGCCAATCTGGTGGATTTGTTGTTTGTAACTCTTCTGCTGGAGTATATCATCCGAGTATCCTTGGTGATGCAAGTTGGAGACCCACTTGTCTATAGCATTGTCCTTGTGATATTCCGTGGTGGGTGGGGAGCTCGGATGACGAACTATTGAAAATTAACATGGCTTATGAAACCCCCCCTACAAAAACAAACCACAACTAGACAATGATCCTATTGATACTGATCAAACACCGCCCACGTTCACTGAATACTGGCCACGATTTCTTGTAATTGAAACTGTTGATAAAACTCAATCAAAGTTGAACCCTTTTGCCATATCCAAGGGTATACAGGGCCTTCCTGGTGATGTCAAGAATATTAGACATTTGCGTTCCAGTGGTTTGTTGGTTGAATGTGGGAAGAGGCAACAAGCCACTGACCTTCTGAGTACAGAATTGTTTGTCGGCGTTCCAGTCACGGTTACAGCTCATAAAACACTCAATACGAGCAAGAGAATCATTAGAGATCGTGATCGATTGTTTGCGGATATGACAGAGCTTGACATTGTACTCTATGTTAAACGTTTCACAATCCGGAAGAATGATGTTGTTATAAACACCAATACTTACCTGTTCTCCTTTTCTTCACCAACTGCTCCAAAATCTCTTAAAGAACGTTATTGTAACATCAATGTCGACACGTACATTCCGAACCCTCTAAGGTGTTTTAAATATCGAAAGTTCGGTGATGGCGTCAATACTTGCACATAGTCTGTTGTATGTGTTCACTGTGGCGAAAAGACACACTCCTCCTACTCCAAAAGCTGTCCTGTTTGGAAACATCAAATGGAGATTAATAAAATCAAATTCACTCAAAACGTTAGTTTTGTAAAAGCTAAAAACTAGCTCAAAGATCAGAACATAAGGAGAGTTATGCTTCTATCACCAGAAAACCGTCAGGAGCAGTAACCGCTAAAACAACGTCATCTGTATGCTGTCAGACAAACCTGACCTGGGATAAAACTGAATCTCCTCTGATATTATCACCTGCACTATCGACCCAAACAACAGAATCAGTTCCTAGTACATCTCAAAGCCAATGTGAAACCTCCCCTGATCTTGACACATCATCTCAGCCTACATCAAAGTCTACACAGCTTGTCAAAGGCAAAGGTTCGAAGCCATATTCTTTGAAAAAGCTTAGTGGCAGAGCCCCCAAAGGGTCAGACAAGAAAAGCAAATTATACAACAAATTTGGAAAATGGTTTATTCAGTACTTTGGCCACATGGCCCTTTGTACAATTACAAGAAAAAATTTGGTCACGTGCTTGACCTTACACTGAAAACATTTTTCAGATATAGAGCAACGCATGTAATAACTGAAACATTTTCACTGTTTAACAAATTTATCATACATTGGTTATTGATATTGTGGTGAATTGGCAGAAATTTGTTCCTGAGAGATTCATATTTACTACAAATAAATAACACGTGTAATTCATCTTCCGTACCCAGGCTGCAATGAGAACATAGTGCGTCAGTGTCAAGTTTGGTATTTTCTCGTCGTTTCTTGTTAATAGAAAACATTTGCAAGGATATTCGGAGTTTACAGTATGCATCCAGTTGCAATGTAATATATCTTTTAGGTTGCAGAAGAGACAGTTTCACCTGCTTGTAGTGATCGAGAAAACTTGACATAAGATTGAAGGAGAAGATAAAGCAGCTGGAATCGAAACTGGATAGATCGGAAGCCGAACACAGAAGAAATAATGTAATAATTTCTGGTTTGCCATGTTCGGTAATTAAAACTTTGTTACAATCTGAAAAATGTGTTCAGGACTTTCTTCAAATTAACCTAGGGGTACCAAACTCCAAAGACATTATCATTGATAGAGTTCAGCGAATAAAAGAACAGTTCCCACAGAAGCCGTTGCTTGTTAGATTCCTGTCATTTGGTTACAAGAGGAGAGTCATGGAGGCTGCTAAAACAAAGTTAAAGGACAACAAAAATCTACGTGTGATGCATGACTACACTGAGCTGGTTCGAGCAGTGAGAAAATTGCTGATTATGTTGAAAGCCAGGGAAGGTGGCAAAAGGGCGTTTCTGTCCCATGATAAAGTAATCATCAATGACAAAGCTTTTGTTCTAGCGGAGGATGGCGAGAGTCTGGTCCAGGTTGGAGACGGAGGAGCGAGACGAGGCGGTGCCGGTAACTACAGACACCTGCCGCAGCAGCACACGCAGGCGGGGGTGGACGTCAGCTAGGGAATCGGCCGTGGCCCACGAGCAGCTACTATCCAGGGGAAGTGGATCTCTAATTCTAATTCTAATCTTAATCATAAATCCTGCCAAACCTTAGAAAGTTCTATTCTTAATATATGCACATGGAATATCCAAGGCCTTATGCCTAAAGTACAAAATGTAGCTTTTATCAATTTTCTACATAAGTTTGATATTATCTGTTTGGTGGAAACATGGCAACATGACATTGAAAAGAGTAAGTGTTGTCTATTGTTGTTAGGGTTATGTAAACAGCTAGATGTGCATATTGTGAATGGTAGAACGTCTGGAGATTTGTGTGGCTCATTTACGTATGTTGGACCAGCCGGTTGATTACTTTTTGGTGTCAACTGGGTGTTTTGGTAAGGTGATAAACTCGTTTGTACATAGTAGAACAGATTCGGATCATTTACCCGTTTCTTGTCAGATCTTTTTGATATTCACCATGCTGCTAGTTGTGAGACAGGTTTACCGGGTGCATGTACCACCACCCCGATAACGAAGTACATCTGGTCCGACACAGGTAGAAATGTTTGTATGGAAAACTATAGCTCAAATCAGGCTTCAGATTTGTTGGATAGGTTCCTCCAGTGTGTGGATGTGAATGTAGATGAGGCGGCAGTCTGTTTCATTAAACTTACACAATTATCTGGAGAACACTTTCAGAAAGCTCCATATTCTGAGTGTGGAACTGCTGTAAATGAACAACCAGAGTGGTTTGACGAGCAATGTTCAATTTTTAAAAGAATGAAATATAGTAAACTACAGCTCCTCAGAACACAAAATTGTAAAGAAAATCATGAACAGTTCCTGCAAAGCAAGAAGGAATTTACAAAAGTATGTCAGGAAAAAAAGAAGGCTTTTCAAAATTAGCAAACTGATCGTATAAATTAAATCTACATTGCAGCGATTGTAAATCCTTTTGGCGATCCGTAAAATCCCTGTTACAAACAAAACACAGATCAAACGGTATTTCACCAGAGGTTTGGTACCATTACTTTAAAGACCTGTTAAATCCTAACTAGTGAATTTGATGTTTCCGTAGCAAAATATTATCAAAGAACATGACCATTTAACTTGCTCTGATTGTAATAACTCAACTATGTTATCTGAAAAAATTACCGAAAATGAGATTGTTAAAGCCATTCAGTCTTTAAAGCAAAATAAAGCTCCGGGTATACATGGAATTCCATCTGAGTTGTATAAAAACTCTCCAAATAACTATAGGGTTGTTTCTTTATTAAATGCTCTGGGGAAAGTGTTTACATGTATCATAGAACACAGACTGAGAGTATGGTTAAAGATGAATAATATTCTCTCTGAAGCTCAAGCCGGATTTAGGCAGGATTATTCCACCTCAGATAATATTTTTTGTACTGCAGTCATTAGCACAAAAATATCTCAGTAAACCTAAACATCGTTTTTACGCTGCATTCATAGATTTTCGGAAGGCTTTTGATTCAGTTGATAGAAACAAACTGCTATATCAGCTTCTCCAACATGGAATTCATGGAAAACTTTACAAAGTCTTAGTAAGCATGTATGAAAATGTTCCTGCTTGTGTTAAAAGTTGGAAACTCTATTACAGGCATGTTTTACTACATCTAGTGGCGCAAGACAAGGCTGCATGCTGAGTCCCTTATTAATATTCATATTCTTTATAAATCAGCTTGCTTCTGATCTGCAAAATGACGATTGCCATGGTATCTTTGTCAATGATCCTGTTGAAGTTATTAAACTACTTTTATTTACAGACGACATTGTGTTAGTTGCAGATTCTGTGGTTGACTTGCAGAGGAAGTTGAATGTTTTCGAGTTCTTTTGCAGTAAATGGGGGTTAGTGGTTAATATGGAAAAGTCAAACATTATTGTGTTTCGGAACGGTGGAATGATTAGAAATGTTGAAAACTGTCACGTATGATAAATATCTAGGTGTAATATTTTCTTCATGACTGTGTTGGTCAACAGCCTGTGAAACTCAGGCATCGAAAGCCTGTTTTCCTATCTACCAGCTCATGAAAAGTTACCCAGATCTTTCTTTGAAGGCTTTTCTGTCCATATTTGAGACACAAATCGCACCCATTGCATGTTATGGCAGTGAGATTTGGGGGTTTACCTTTAGAGAAAGTATAGAAAGAGTTCAGAGTAATTTCTTCAAACATTATCTTGGTTTGTCGAAACGATCTTCATCAAATGCAGTTCTTGGTGAGTTAGGGCGTTATCATCTATCATTTAATTACTTCTGCCGGTGTATAAAGTATTGGTGCAGATTGATCCATATGGACTCCACACGATACTCCCGTGATTGTTACAATATGCTTAAAGCTCATGATGAAGCTGGCAGTGTAAACTAGACTTCTCATGTCAGAATGTTGTTATTTCAAACTGGCTATTCATATGCTTGGATTTTTCAAGAATGTGGAAATGTATGTCATTTTATGACATTGTTTAAACAGACATGTATAGAGTTAAACATTCAGTCTTGGTATGGGAAAACAGAAGCATCTTCATTCTTGAGAACCTACTGTTCTTATTAAACTGTCTTTGAACAAGAAAAGTATCTAAATGCTGATATTGATGGAGATTTGATTAAAACACTTGCTATGTTTAGATGCTTATCACATTGTTTAAAAATTCAAAAACTGCGTTCTAACAAATGTACTGATCAGAGTGATTTGTTTTGTGAACGCTGCAATCTAAAAGTTATTGAAGATGAGTTCCATTTCGTACTTGTCTGTCCATATTGTAAGGAAAGTAGAAATAATCTCCTACCAAATATTTTTTGTCAATATCCAACAAGAGATAAATTTATTCAATTGAAGTCATGTACAAATAAAAACATCCTGAAAGGTCTAGCCATTTACCTAAAAGGAATATGTATAATTGTACTTAATCTCCCACATCAAAATGTACATTTATAGTTAACGGAATTGTATGAATATATATTCAGCGAATACTTTGTATTTGCACTCTGGGCCACGCGGCCTCCAATGCCGAAATAAAGTCTAAGTCTCTCTCTCTCTCTCTCTCTCTCTCTCTCTCTCTCGCTCTCGCTCTCTCTCTCTCTCTCTCTCTCTCTGAGAAAACTTGAGCTGTTGATAGAGTCATGCCAATCTTGTAAATATATATCAATTAAGCATTGTTTAAACATGTATATAGACGGTTTATGGTCCCCGACATCTTGTATCATCCAAGCAGTATTGGAGACAATTTAGAGTCAAACAGTTTGCACGCAGTTGAGAAAGATAAGTCTTTGCACTTATTGAATAACTGATACAGAGGTGTAACAGCCTTTCCAGCTTTTGTGAGGCCAATGTTTGGCATGCTTTTGTCCACTTAAACAGGTTTTCCACGTAATGTCCAGGATTCGTGTTTTGAAAGGATTCCACCATTCCGAAAAACGATAATGTTAGTTTTGTCCATGTTAATTTCCAATCCCCATTTGGCACAATACTCCGTAATACAGTTCAGCTGTCTCTGTAGTCCAGCCACGGTACATGAGAATGTAACAATATCGTTGGCAAATAACAGCAACATAATATCGTCTATTGATGCTGAAACAAAAACTCCTTTTCCAATGGAAGAATACATGTCACATACCAATTTGTTGATATAAAATACAAATAGCAATGGGCTCAGTATACACTCCTGTCTTACTCCAGAGGATGTTTGGAAAGGAGGAGTTTTCTGTCCATCAACCTGAATGCAAGATGTAAACATGATAATACATATTCTTGATGATGGTGTACAGTTTCCCATGACAGCCACGTTTCAGCAGCAGATAGATCAATTTCTTTCTTGGAATGAAGTCAAGCCCTTTTTAAAATCAATAAGAGCGGCGTAAAATCGCCTCTTTGGTCTCGATAGATAATTTGTACACAACGCTTGAAGGACGAACATATTGTCTATTGTTGAATAATTTTCTCTGGATCCTGCTTGATCTTCCGATAGCAAATCATTAAGTTCAATCCATGTCCGTAGTCGTTTTTCTACAATTGTTGTGAATATTTTACCAAAAACGTTTAAAAGCGAAATACCACGATAATTACTGGGGTAAGCCTTGCTTCCACATTTATGCAGTGGCATTATCAATCCGACTGCCCATGATTCAGGGAAATTTCCAGTATCCATTACTTTTAATTATTAAATAGTGGAAGGGGAAACGCTGTCAGTTATGCAATATCAGCTTTCAGGAATTTGAAGGAATGGCATCCTCTCCTGGGGCCTTTCCATTTTTCAGATATTAAATAGAGTCCATGACTTCAGTTTCTGTGATCTCCTCAAGCAGAAAGTCTGTATGGAAAGGGGTTTCATCGCACGTTTCACAAGTATGATTATCTACAAAATCATGTACAAAATGGTCAAATTCAGTATTGCCATTATCTGTTGTCTTCGGATTCAGCAATGTATTCAAATATTCAAACCAACCTCCCGGTGTTACATTACTAACACCCGTATAACCCTTCAAGAAATTCCCAATTGTTTTCCAGAATTGTTTACAATCCTTGATTCTCAAAGTTTCTTTAATGTCTCTCGTTAAAGTCTTTGGAACAATTGTAATCATGAAAGTCTTTCGAATTCTAAACAGAAGTGTCTGTGAAATATGACATTACACACCATTTACACAACACTTACACAAAATAATCAGTATGTATGGCGATGTGTGACAGTGGACAATATTGCATTGTATGCATTTTGCATGTACATAGCATTTACAGAAAAACGGACTATTTTTATGCTTCACTCAGTGATATCTTTGTGTTGTCATGTTTGTTTCACGAATATAAATAATCGAAATCGTGATGTTTAGCTCTAGAATATATTAACATGAAATAGAAATAAATGAAATTCAACACTAATTCATGTAGAACATAAGACAATACCCTAAACTAAACAATACCTAGTTGAAAGTTGCAAGGCAAGAGTGTTAACTTCATTTATTACAAATCTATTCATAAAGGTTGGCATGTTATGTGCAATACGAATGTGCGTGGTTTAATTAGAGATGGGCCTCACAAAGGAAACTTGGAATATCAATATTCACATGTAGTGTAATAGATCGCAGTGCGTTGAAATTCAGTTAGAATTCCCACAGAAACAGGACAATATGTATATTATAGGTCGGTGTATCCATAAACGTCTTTTTGAACAGAAGGATATGTTATAAGGAACAATTATCCCAGTACACCTTCGTTATCAGCGTCCGTCAACACACCGCCGAGCAGGGACTGGCTCACCCGGTGACCCACATTGCACAACACCGGGACATCGATGTTCACTATAAACAGCTCATGAGATACGTGAAGCTTCATTTGTAGCCGCTGTTAACACAGGAATGTTGACGGGAGATTCCCGTACATCTTTGACATGACAGATACACCACCAGAGGTACGCTTTGTTTAACAAGTGTTTATTATAGTTTCATTCTAGGAAGCTGCAGTGTAGACACAACACTGCATTAAGCTAGCGTTTTCACTTATATGATATATGTGGAAACGATGCTGACACCCCCTACCAATTATTGGCAAGCCATTATGGTATCATTCTAACTCGGGAATTTCCGAACCTTCTATTAATACCAGTTTTGTCTAAAAATAGTACGTGTCTTTCCTGGACCAACCTTGGCTAAACTGATTGTGTTTAGTGTTTATGGTGACTGACATTTAAGCATTTGCTAGGGCAAGGATGAAATAATGTGTAAATGAATAACTGGTGTTTCATTCAAAACCCCCCAAGCTATAGCACATTGAATCCATGTGGGGAATCGAACCCTGGTCTTCGGAGTGACAAGCGGACGACTTAACCACTAGGCTACCCCCACCGAGGTTTCCTAGGATGATGTAAACGTGAACGGACAAAGATGGTTCCCAAAGTCAAAATGGGAAATGACATCCAAAATAATTTTTGCCACTGATGCGAAATTGTCTTCCACAGATCTTTCCATAAAACATTGTTGTAGCTTCCCTGGTGTCTTAATCACATTTTCTTATTTTACACATGCTATTGACATTTGTCAGGAACATTTGGAATAAACAGAATTCAGGAAGAATCGTTAGCGAAATCAATAGAAAAAAATACTGCCTCTATATCAAGTCCAGAAAGAGGGTGTGCCCAGTCATATTTTCACCCATTTTCTTGAGAGTTTCAACTGTGTTTTAATAAAATTTCGGGAGGGGTAGGGTATTTTCAAAGCCATGTACTTTGAAATCGATTTCACTTTAAACTGGCTTTTGAGAATGATGGAATTAATGTGACGGGATGTGACGACTGAAGACTGCCTTGAAAAAAAGTTGAACATGTTCTGAAAGGTTGATACTTGCACAATAGTATCTCTAGACTTTATTATGACGGCCATTATGGTCAGTTTCTTTGTGAACTTGATGTAGGCCCAATATGTCCAAGATTATCAGCTTGTAGAAGTTCTTCATTTAAAGTAAACTCATAAAACATACATTTTCTTCCCGTTTATTGCGAGCATCGTAAGCCTGGTTTTAGATAGATTTCAGCAATATCATGGTGGGGAATCCCAGAAATGTGCGGCTTTTCAGTGGATCTTTTCAGTGGTGAATTTCATCAACCCTGTGGTTTCGGGGTAGTTTCATATACTCTGAAACAATACATCCAGATAAAGTATTTTTGTATTTATTACGTTCATATCGTGGTGACAAGAGTGATTAAGTATTGTTTGATGCCGCTTTAAGCACAATTCCTGCAATGTCACAACGTGGGACACCAGAAATGTGCCTCACACACTGTGCCCATATCAGAAATCGAACCCAGATCTTCTTCGTGACAAACAAACGCTTTAGCGGCTATTTTACCCCACCATCCATGTATGAATACGAACCCATCTCTAATTCCTTTCATATTTCTTTAAAAAGGAACACATTTTATATACCATCTGTGTAGTTATGATAATGGTCAGCTTTGTTGTCCTGCAGCCGACACCATGTCCAGAGGTCAACGCCTCGAAGTTGTCTAGACTCTTCTTCTTGTGGTCTAACGGGTATGTAAACATGTCAACATATAGCAAACATATATAACTATTGTACATGTTGAGGTGAGTGATATTTTAGCAATTACTATAGGTATAGTCAGTGGTTCAAAAAATCCATCGCCCGAAGCCCGGGACAAGTCAGTTTTCATTCCGGGAAAGCACATAATGGCATCTTACCTGTCCATGGGCTTCTAGATAATTTCTGCTGACGGTTTATCTTCATATCTGCTCAAAATGTAGCTATTCAATTTTGCAGTGATAATAAAGTAGGGTTGGCTGATCACTTTTCGATAAATAGTCCGGAAAACATTAACATCAAATACCACGTTGATTTATTCTTTCATACTTTCATCATCATGATTATGTCATAAAAATTAGAGCAAGTAGAAATTTGGTCAGGACAAGTTACTGTGGCAAGTGCAATAATCTTATTTCTGCAATAAAGCATAATTTCTTCAATGTCTGGCAGAAAAGTAATTCTTGCTGAAATTTCAGCACAAAACTAAATTCAGTGAGGCATGTCTACGGAACTGATCAAATTCGTAGGTTTGCATATTTACTAACGTCGTACTAAGCAACATGGAGGACGTCAGACATCCTAGTGATTGATATCATGAACATTCTTCTAGAATATGATAGCATGCATCAACCAAGTCAGACGGGTATCTCTATTGATTGGGTGAATCCTACATAAAGAAATGGTAATAGCTTCAGAAATGTGTGCATAAAACAAATGCTATGTTATTTGTATTTGCAGGTTATTAAAGAAAGCTTATACAGAAACACTAACGGAGGACACCCTCTGGGGAATCAACCCAAGAGAGAAGTGTCAGAATGTATGTCCAAAGTTCGAAAGAATCCTTTCAGAAGGCACGTCAACATCAAGAACCTCAAGGTAAACACTTCAGAGGGACTGGGAGTGGTCAATCTGGCAGTTATAGCAAGCGTTATTCAAGTATACAAAATTCAGTTTGTCTGTTCAATCATCTTTGATTTTTTCCATAAACAGAGGGGAAAACTAAATTATGCCGAGCTTCTTTTCTGCTTATGTATGTTTTAGTGTTATGTTATGCTACTGAAAAACTAATTATCTTGACTTCACCAACGCTTATTCCTTCAACAGTGAAACAGCTGGGTACCTTTGCATAAAACGCCTGTAGTGATTTTCACAGGGTTTAAATGGATGTGAGTGAGTGAATATGGTTTTGCGCCGCTTTTAGCAACATTCAAGCCATATGAAGGCGGAGGACACCTAAAAATGGACTTCGCACATTTGGAGAATCGAACCCCAGTTTTCATTGTAAAGAGCGGCTTTAACCATAGAGCTGTCCCCACTTCCCCCATTGTGTGTAAAGGCGTGTGAAATGCCCACAAGTATGTGTGTATTATAGCAAGAAAATATTATTTAAAAGGCCACGTTGGATGTACCTGAGTGAGAAGGACGTGAGATGATTTGGGGTTGAGGTCGATTTCACCATACCTCCGTCTGTTAGAGACTTGCTTCTATAAGACTTGTTCCTGTAATAACCTCGCAAATTCGGTACTCCCACCTCCAAAATATGACATTTCATATTAAAGGTCTTTGTCATGTCTTAATTAGATTAAGAGAGGCCAGTGTGGGAACACTTAAGTGTTCAGGGGCCACACTGCAATAAATCAGTTTAGCGAAAGGCCGACTGGCGGGATCGATTCTGAGCGCTCAGTGTATACGTTACCCCGTATGAGTCAATACTTCTTAAAACAACGCACACTTATAGAAACTTGTCAGGCAATGGCAGTATATGGGACCATGTTAATTTCCTATATAGTGCCACTGCCTGGCTCGGAGCGCCACGCTACTTTCCCATTGTTGTTTTCCCTTCTTGTTATTCCTGAAACCTTGAAAATACCTGACCGTCCATACCAGCATCTGTCTGTACTGTCGTCTACTCATAGTAGCAGATTAGCAAGTTGTCTCACACTGGCTCCCACGTTTCCTCCTTAACGAGTTGTCTCACACTGGCTCCCACGTTTCCTCCTTAACGAGTTGTATCACACTGGCTCCCACGTTTCCTCCCTCTTAACGAGTTGTCCCACACTGACTCCCACGTTTCCTCCCTCTTAACGAGTTGTCCCACACTGGCTCCCACGTTTCATCCTTCTTAACTTGCTGTCCCACACTGGCTCCCACGTTTCCTCTCTCTTAACGAATTGTATCACACTGGCTCCCACGTTTCCTCCTTCTTAACGAGTTGTATCACACTGGCTCCCACGTTTCCTCCCTCTTACCGAGTTGTCCCACACTGTCTCCCACGTTTCCTCCTTCATAACGAGTTGTCCCACTCTGGCTCCCACGTTTCCTCCCTCTTAACGAGTTGTCCCACTCTGGCTCCCACGTTTCCTCCCTCTTAACGAGTTGTCCCACACTGACTGCCATGTTTCCTCCTTCTTAATGAGTTGTATCACACTGGCTCGCACGTTCCCTCCCTTTTAACGAGTTGTGTCACACTGGCTCCCACGTTTCCTCTCTCTTAATGAGTTGTCCCACACTGGCTCCCACGTTTCAAACTTCTTAATGGGTTGTCCCACACTGGCCCCAGATTAGCAAGTTGTCCCACTCTGGCTCCCACGTTTCCTCCTTCATAACGAGTTGTCCCACTCTGGCTCCCACGTTTACACCTTCTTAACGAGTTGTCCCACACTGACTGCCATGTTTCCTCCTTCTTAACGAGTTGTATCACACTGTCTCGCTCGTTTCCTCCCTTTTAACGAGTTGTATCACACTGGCTCCCACGTTTCCTCTCTCTTAACGAGTTGTCTCACACTGGCTCCCACGTTTCCAACTTCTTAATGAGTTGTCCCACACTGGCCCCAGATTAGCAAGTTGTCCCACTCTGGCTCCCACGTTTACACCTTCTTATCGAGTTGTCCCATAGTGGCCCCTGAATTTGGTTGTTTACCATTAGAGACTGGCCACACCTCTAAATTCCAGGAAAAGTTGACAGTTGCCACTAATGGAATGTATTTTCCACTCTGCAGTTCAAAATTATGCACTGAACTAGTTAGTACTGGAGTGTTCTTTTACATGTTTTGAATTGAAAGTATATCAGTTCATTAACGTTGATCGGTGACAACATAGAATGTGTTTAAGTTAAAGATTCATTGAAGCTCGATTTCCGCATTAACTATGAAGTAAAGCACTACATGTACAATTATTTCGGATTACCCACATGGTGACGTATCTCCTAACTTAATACAGCTATGTTCATTGGTCATTTGGAACTGCCAAAGTACAAAGAGATTAATGGCATAAAGTTCATCTTGAATAATACAAGTGTATATTCTGGGGAGAATTTTCACGTTAGGGACAATATCAGCCAGATTAGAAGAATGGAGGCGATTGGACCTGAAGCCAAAAAACTCTTAAATACTACTAATTAAGAATCAAGTTACCCTATTTCCCGTAAAAAAGCTCAATAACAATGATAGTAATTACACAGAGTAAGGGACTAATAAGCGCCGGGTCTAGAAGTCAGTTGAAACAGGTGCGTATTAAGGGAAGTACGTACACTTTATAAAATAGATCCGTGCAAAAGTGTATTGTTTATCTTCAGCTATGTTTTTAATGAAACAAATGACTGGGAAGTATAATAGGTTTTTTTGCCCCTCAGTTTGTAACTATATATTAGTTCAAGCCTCGAGATCTTTAAACCGAGTGCAAAAATTTCAGCATGTATTTCAGACATCCAGTTCATACAGAAGACATTCCATCAAGTCATCACAGCGCCACGGGGCCCAGGTCTGATATACGCCACAGAAAGGAAACCACAGAACATACAGTCAAACATGTTCACATCAAACATAAAACACATGATGTCATCACCCAGCCGTGTACGAAAGTCAAATCCCGTTCTCTGTGGATTGTCATTATCAAGACTTTTTGGAAAGAGTTCTTCAAAGCGATGGGCCTTAGATTCCTGCAGTATATAATAATTTGGACAACAAACCCTTTTTTCATGAGGTAGGTAATATATTCACAAATCTCAAATGGACCGATGTCAAACTTTATGCTCATATCTATTAATAATATTGGCATTTATTCCTGAATATACATTTTTTCTTGCTATTTTATTTTCATAAATCGAAACACAATTGCTTTGTTTTTGGACTATGAAGATTAACGCCCAGTCTTCAATAAAGGCACGCGACTGTTCAACATAGATTTTCTCAAACGTTTCAAGTCCAAATTTATTTTCCTCAATGTTCTGGAAAGTAGAGTCAGCGTCCAGTACAGTGAAAAGCCAAATAATCACCTTACTCTTTTTTCAACTCAAAAATTTACAGACCTGAGTACAAGCGTATGAGGCTTGAGTTCGGAGTATTAGTATTGTTTAGTATTAGTGTGAATTTAAAAAAATGTTGAACTTCGAGCATTTTTCCCAAATCAACCTAGCTCGCGAAATAACCTAACTACTTAATCAAGCAGCTTCAAGTACAGTCTGCTCACAGATATAATAAACTCAAGCAGACACTTAACCACTGTGTCACGTCATTATGAATGCATAACAACCACTTCAATGTTAGCTACCTCATCGACACAACCGATGACCCCGACTCCAGTCCATGGATGGGGATGCTGCTGTCCATGGTTCTCCTGCTGTTACTGATGACGGCGGGACTATTGTTTGAACACTCCTTCTTCAACAACCAAAGCCTCGAGATCCATATACGCTCATCCCTTATGTCCTCTGTTTATAAGAAGGTACGTCAAACAAGTTCAAGAAAAACACGCTCAAGTATATTGTGATAGCTTAGACAAATCTATCTACTATCTACTAATAAAGCATTTCATACCCCTGTATGTAGACTCAAAACACACATAACGTAAATGCGTTGATATACCACGATACATACTGATATATTTCGTTTTCAGCATAAGTAACCAGTTTCATAACGTCATGGTAACATTTTTTTATTTGCCGTATGCCGCATTTATCAATATAGTACAATGTCATGTATTATATTGGCGGATCGAAGAAACGGGGTAGGGGGAGGTGGAGGGGGTAATGAAATTAAAGCTGCGGGTTGTTGTTTTTTTTTAAACAAAAAGAAGAAGTAAGTGAACTTCATTTCTAAACTCAAACAATTGGGAGACATATCGGAGTCAGTGAATGTTGATATGGCCATCATGAATGAATGCATCACCACTGGCACTTCCTTATGACCATAGTTGTACTGAAATTGCTCTTGATGATAGACATAAAATTTGTACGTGCAAGGTGTCCATTTTCATAAACAACGGCTAGAAATGAACACCAACAAATGTGTGATGCAAAGTGATTGTCACAAGGATGGTCTACAATGATTTATCGACCTTGAAACCCGTCAAAATCAAGAGTGACACTCCATGCATGCGTACGGAAACATCCCATACGATGCGTTCATAAGGTGTCTTTGAAAAGTTTGGTCAACACTTATACTTCCCATTCAGACTGAAAGTTCAGGTTCCCTTAATTTTGTGTTTACATATTATTAGATAATATATAATAATGAATTACTTTATTAATATATAAGGCAATGAATCTCCATTGGAGGTCACGGAAGAAGTATTCCATTGGTGAGATGACCAACTACCTCTCCAGTGACGCTGACACCATCGCCTACCATCTCACCCACCTGACAGAAGTGATGTACACTCCTCTCCACTTCCTCCTGGTCTTCTACCAACTGTTCTTCATCCTTGGTCCAGCAGCTGGGCTTGGACTGGCCACTGTCGTCCTCATCATGCCTATCAATGTGTACATCGCCTTAAGAATGCGGGCTCTATTCGACGAGAACGCCGATAACAAGGACGAGAAGATAAAGCTGTTGAATGAAGTTCTTACGGGTATGAAGGTAGGCAAGGAGCCTCGACGTCATAACACATGCTCACCCTTGGCACATATACAATATTGACACAGTCCATTTTCCGAGGTCTACATTTTATTACAACCTGATAGTTTCACGTGTACTAATAGTATTGGAAAAATGAAAAAAGAAACTGCTTAAAACTTCTTTAAAGCATATGCATCCCCTGAGGTACTTTCAAAAATGGTTTAAATTCCAATCACATACGAAAACATGTTTTGCATTGGAACTATGTGCCTGTTATTTAAGGTATTAAAGCTTCTTGCCTGGGAGAAGTGTTTCGGGGACAAGCTTGATACAATCAGGAACAAGGAACTGTCGGTTCTGAGACGTCTGTACATTTTCCGAGCCTTCACAGTCTTTTGCTGGAATGCATCCCCTTATGTGGTATGTTCCTGGAATTTAATAAAGCCCAGGTGGCCCTAGTTTTGCAGCCAACTGAAATGTGTCACACAACAATGGCATCACTCATCATCATCATCATCATCATCATCATCATCATCATCATCATCATTATCGACAGCTACATATATTTTATATTAGCTGTATCTCTGTGATGAACGGTGTTCAGTAGGGGTGCTTTGGTTCCATGTACATAGTGCATACTAGTGTTGCTATCGATAGTCGCTTTAGTAAACGTTTGGTGCCAATCTTATAGGAAAGCACTTATTAAGCATGATAAAGATTAAAACCAAAGTTGAAGGAATGTCATATATTTTTTCGTTGGTCTGTTCGCCGCTCCTCGAAATCATGCTCCTGCATTGTGTGATGTACGTGTTATTACGTAGAAAGCCGGTTTGCATGTATATTCTCATTCTTCAATGTCCTTCAATATCGTGAAGATCCGGATTAGAACTGATCTTCAGTAACCCATGCGTGTTGTAAGAGACGACTCACGGGATCGGTTGATCAGGCTCGCTGAATTGGCTGACACATGTCATCGTATCCTAATTGATGCTCATGCTGTTGATCCTTGGCTTGTCTGATCCAGACTCGATTATGTAGACACCGCCGCTATATAGCTGAAATGTTGCTGATTTAGGTGTAAAACTCACTCACTGTCCTTTAATAATCATTACCCGCAGTCCCTCGGCCGGTGATGATCTATCTTCAGTTATTGGCGATCTATGGCCTGGTGTTGTCCCTTATAGACAAAGACAATCATAAAGAAAAGCATTTTCTTCACAGATATTACCCTAGTATGGTGATCTGCCTTCTCTAGCCATACATTGTGTTGTCCCCTATAGCTAAAATGTTTAATTTTAAATTTAATTACTAGTTTTACAAAAAGTCACGTATATCTGTGATATTCTAGTTATCTTACTTTCCTTCGTTAACAGGATTGTATGATCCATCTTTCATTATCGTTAATCTATTTATTGTTTTAGTCACGGTATGGGTGAAATACTGACAGGGTGACTTTAAGTTTTAACTCACTAACTCACTCATTCAGTAATTATTGTATTCAACCTGTGCTAACATTGTCTTTGTCGCCAGATCTCCGTGGTGATGTTCTGCGGGTTCTACTACATGAACGGAGACAGTATTTTGTCTCCGAAATCTGCCTTCGCCGTTGTGTCACTTCTAAATCTTCTCCGATTCGCAATTAGCCAGACGCCCGAAGTTGCGTACGATATCACAAAGGTACACTACAAGTTTACCACAGTTACGCCGTATCGAATCATGGCCCATGTGATAATGCATATCGTATCCTGGTGTATTTTGTTTGTAAGGATAAAGGTCGTCATCAACCGTTGCTTGTTTTACAAGGCGACATTGTGGATTGGATGGTCGGTTCGGTGACTGGGTGTCATCGTACCCTCACGGCGTGACACCGATGTCACACCACCAATCACTGGATGTTCTGGCCGAGCGACGATTGTTTTAAGGTGACTTTAGTGAAGCCAAATATAGCTGACTCAGCATCATAGAATAAGCCCCCATCCCCAACTCCATTTCTGGTTTAACTCACCTGGATACACGTATTGCTAAAACATTGCTAGAAACGGACTAGAACACTCATGCTTGGGGTAAGAGGCGGGTGGTCACGCAAGCTGAATGGTTGATACGTCATCGGTTCGCAGATGTGTTGACACTGGATTGTCTGGACCAGACCTGATTATTTACATACCGCCGCATATCTAGAATATTGCTGAATGCGGCCTTAAGCTAAACACACTTACTCAATCACTTATTTTGGTTTTGTCGCTTACAGTATGAGTATCTGATACTCAGCACCACGCAGATCATCCATGTTGATCCATCATATGATATTCACGACAGGCTACTGATCCCTGATTCCTCATTTTTCAGGCCAGTATTTCAGTCAGCAGACTGCAGACATTTCTACAGGAGGACGAGTGTGATGCGAGTTCGGAACGAACTTCTCACTCCACTGGTAGGCCAAATACAAATAGCATCTCCAACTAGACTGCATATATTGACTATCAACATACATACCTAAAGGCATCTAATATATATTAACCGCTACTTCATATGTCCGTAGGTATTGCTATCAAGATGGAGAACGCCAGCTTTTCTTGGGATGACGACAGTTCCAAACCAACATTAAAAGCGTAAGTAAACTGCAGCTGCTGATTATTTCTGTCGATTCATTCAGCAATACATACATGTCGACTCATGACTATCATCAGATACAGATTCCATGTGGGGGGAAAGGGCAAAACAATTGTGAAAAGTATATGAATGGGCCATTCATATGAATCGACCTTCCTTGAGAGAGTGAGTGAGTGACTGAGTTTAGTTTTACGCCGCACTCAGCAATATTCCAACTATATGGTGGCGGTCTGTAAATAATCGAGTCTGGTGCAGACACTCCAGTGATCAACAACATGACCATCGATCTGTGCAATTGGGAACCGATGACATGTGTCAACCAAGTCACCGAACCTGACCACTCGATCCCGTTAGTCGCCTCCTACGACAAGCATAGTCGCCATTTATGGCAAGCATGGGTTGCTGAAGGCCTATTCTACCCCGGGACATTCACGGGTCCCTTCCTTGAGAGAAGCTTAAGCTTGTGCTGCCCTGCCGGTATTACCCGCCCTTTACACAATGTGCCTGAAATACGTGGTTAGCTGGTTGTTTAAAATAAGAAGTATTCAACCTATATGACGTCTGTAAATAATCGAGTCTGGACCAGATAATCCAGTGATCAACAGCATGAGCATCTATCCTACAAAATTGGGTTAGCGAAGCATATGTGATCCAACTGGTCTCTCCCAAGGAAGTTTTCAAAATTGCCTCTCTTCACCCATCAGAAAATGGGTACCCGCTGGGATAAGTCATATGACTATTAACGGTCTAGTGACTCACTGGCAGCTTGGGTTATGCGGGGTAATAATCATCAAATTCTGATAACAGCGTCCAGTGAGCAACTGGTCAGGTGGATAGTAAGCGCTATTATTTTTAATTATTACCGTTATATAGAGTGACATGCCAACCAAGTCAGCGAGCCTAATAACCCGATCCCGCCAGTCGTCTCTTACGACAAGCATGGACTGACTGCCTGATAAAGTAAGCAAACTGGTCAAAACTAGTTAGGGACATATGTAAATTTCCAAATTATGAATGATGATGTATTTTTCATTGACACACTGATAAAACATCAGTCATAATAATCCAATATTCCTAACTTATTTTGTCCAGTGTATTTGTAGCTCGAGGGAGCACAACACTACGCATGCCTTCCGAAAGAGACCTGTTAAGACCAGTTAAAACCTTGGAGCAAACTTTACTTGCACGCTCTTTAAATGATATCACTAACCATAGTGTGCTGTACACACGAACACATACAGACACTTAGACACGTGCAGTATCATTGAACAAAATACTGTGACAATGTGTCCCAGTTTACCTAGCTGTACATGGGTATCTTGTGAGGAAGAGGCACTATGATAACTCACATCGCCTAACGGGCTGCATACTTGTTGAATACTCCCCAAGGAGTCGACTTGGTTAAAAGAATGCCTGATCAAGGAAATACACAAACGCCTTGTTGCGTTGATATGTACGCTGCTAATATTTTTTTTTATTTTATCGTATCCTAAACAGTTTAAGTTGTAAATTGTTAATTGCAAGCGTTTAGGATGTCAGAGATTTACAAGGGCAGAAATGGGTTTTGACATGTGGGTTAAGGTCATGGTGGGAGTCATTGGATTCATCAAGAAGCAATTTTCTCTTTTTGATTATGGTGGGAAATATGAAATTTTTAGCATGTTTACGTAAACCAGTTTCAGTTGAACTTGCTGGATTATTGTAATGAAAACATGACATGAGGACCAAAATTATTCATTTACTAAAAGTGTTATTCGTACCCAAATTCCCAGGAACTTTTTCAGCGCCACCTCTTCCACCCGTATACAATAAAAATGCATCCCTTAATATTTGTCGTAATGAGTACTGATGTCTTTCGCAGTTTGAACCTGAGCATCCCAGAGAGAAGCCTGGTGGCTGTGGTTGGACATGTAGGGGCTGGAAAATCTTCACTGATAGCAGCTGCCCTAGGCGAGATCCAGAAGGTTGAAGGCCAGGTCAATGTCCGAGTAAGCTCCACAGTTCTGGCCTTTGGTTTTGCCAACGCATGTCATGGATTATATCAACGTAATTCTCAAGTCTTATAACCTTCTATATTCATCTGAGAGCCGTTTCATTCAGGAAGCCAGCGATAAACACTACCTCAGGTTTCACCTCATATATACATGCTTTCTACTCAACATGTACGTATTCAGAGAGGTGTAATTATTACACCCAAGACATGAAATAATGAGAAAGGTATTTCTCTTTCTTGTGTAGGACACACAACTTAAAATTTACAAAAATCAAAGGAAAAAACATACATCTTACAGGAAATATTTTACAAAGGTTAATGAATCATACATTGTTAGGTCAGTCTGAATCATCTGCTTTGCAAGATATGCATTCTCACATAGGCATAAAATTAATGGGCCTGCGTTCTGCTTCGCTAGCCTGACTTCTGGAATTTGCAGTCTGTTTGTAGTCATAGGTTGTACGTTGTCAACGCTTTTCAAAACACTCTACACTTACAGGGTCGTGTTGTCTATGTGTCCCAACAAGCCTGGATCCAGAACGACACCCTGCAGAACAACATCTTGTTCGGGAAGCCGATGGACAAGCAGCTGTATGATAAGGTGGTGGAGTGCTGTGCCCTGAAACCTGACCTGGATATGCTTCCAGCAGGGGACCAGACAGAAATAGGGGAGAGGGTGAGTGACTTACAACGCAGTTTTCGAAACATCCAGTGAACCTGTGATTAATTGTTGGTATTCCAAGAATCTAAAAACATCTCCAGCCAAGTAACTATCACAATGGGTATTACATTTGTTTCCGATCTTGTCATCGGTGTATCAGCTAGACTGGAGGACAGAAGCAGAGAGTGTCTCTAGCCAGAGGTGTCTGCTCTGATTTGTGTCCACCAGGTCTTGTGTTTGTTTTCTTTCTTGTCATCAGGATATCAACACGAATGGAGGACAGAAGCAGAGAACGTCTCTAGCCTGTGTTGTTAACTGTGTTGCGGGTTTTGTATTTGTTTCCTATCTTGTCCCCAGGGTATCACCCTGAGTGGAGGACAGAAGCAGAGAGTGTCTGCGACTAAAGCTGTCTACTGTGTAGTGGGTTTTGTACTTGTTTCCTGTCTTGTCAACATCAACCTGAGTGGGATGACAGAAGAAGAGAATGTCTCCAGTTAAAGCTCTGCACTGTCTACTGTGTAGTGGGTTTTAGTTTGTTTCTTGTCTTGTCACCAGGGTATCAACTTAAGTGGAGGACAGAAGCAGAGAGTCTCACTGGCCAGAGCTGTCTACAACAATGCTGACATCTATCTGCTGGATGATCCACTCAGTGCTGTTGACAGTCATGTGGGGAAGCATATATTTAACTGTGTCATAGGTGCAAAGGGAATGTTAAAAGACAAGGTAATAAGATAGTAATATGATGAAGTGATGAGTAAGTACTAAGTCAACCGTAAATCAGCGGATTCATGCTTTAATACTGTTCAAACATCAGTGAAGAAATTCAAACATATTGATTCTGCAGACAAGAGTCCTGGTAACGCACAACGTCCGTTACCTGCCTGGCGTTGACAACATCGTCGTTCTTGGAGACGGCACAGTGGCAGAGACGGGATCATTCAGCGACCTCCTCAACAGTGACGGTGTGTTTACGCGTGTGCTGCGATCTTACCTTGCTGACTATGAAGACAACAGGGCGTGTGTCGAAGGTGAAGTACATAGTGGTCACAGCCGTAGTCGTAGATGCACCTGTAGAAGTATCTGAAGACGTACCTTGTGCAGCACTTATTGTAATAATTGTAGTAGTAATAGTTCTAAACGTCTCAGCATTTATATAAATATAGTTTAGTATTACCCCTCACTCAGCAATGTTTCAGTTATATGAGTCTGTAAATAATCGAATCTGGGTCAGACAATCCAGTGATGAAAAGCATGTGCATTCATCTGCGAAATTGGGAGTCTGACCATCCCATCCCGTTACTCGCTTCTTACGACAAGCATAGTCGCCTTTTATGGCAAGCATGGGTTGCTGAAGGCCTATTCTATAATGTGATTCTATACTTCGTTTTAGATCTGGAGAAAAGCGAAGACGACGACATAGACAGTGATCTGAAAACAAAGTTGATTCGTCTGAATAGGTGAGCTAGATCTGGAGGGGTGTTTTAGTTACCCTCCACAGTGGGTAACACTAGTCCGCCCTTGTCTTCCCTGAGGCGAATGACACAAATTTAAGTTCCTGTGAACGTTTATATCTTGTATCCGTTCTAAAGTTTAACACCACTACCGTTTTGTCGACACCGTGGTAACAGATGTACCACACCATGATGTTTTAGCGAGGATGTACCAGTAACAACTGACGCCAGTCCAAACATATCTCAAGAGGTGAACATGAAGACATCAAGACAGAGCTCCAGACATCTGTCTACCTCTGACGATAACCTGCAATCTGGTGGGGAAATAATTGTAGAAGAGGAGTCGGTGGAAGTTAGCGGAAAGGTATTAGTACGAATCACAGAGTCTCACACAGGCAGTCTTGGGTAGGGCAGCATATTGATTGAAGATTTAAACACGATTTTGAGTGTAACACAAAGACGTGTCAAGCCTATTTCTTATATTAGTTATCCTATTGTTATTCATCACAACAGAGAAAACATCCTTTAAGATATATACTTATCAAATGGTATGTATTTTGTTGCGTTTTTTTGTGTGTGTGTTTGTTTTGTTTTTGGTTTGTTTTTCTATTTGTTTGGTTTGTTTTGTGGGATTTTTAGTTTGTTTGTTTGTTTGTTTTGCAAAAGGAAACTCTCACCTTCAAGACCATCGCTCTGTTTATATACGAGTATCTCTTTACACTACAGCGGACATGGAGTCTGTTTCTGGATTATGCAAGGGCTTACGGCCACTGGCAGATGTTGTTGACAGTGACGTCCTACTGTCTGTACTACATCCTCTGGTTGGAGGGCAACATCTGGCTGACCCAGTGGACGGACGACCCTCTGCTGAAGAGTGTCAGAGACGGTATCCTCACCAATGGGACAACAAAGGAGGACGTTCGGAGGACCAACATGCAATATCTGAGTGTCTACAGCGGATTTGGACTAGCCATGTGTAAGTTTGTTGTTTTGCAATGCGAAAATCAGGGGGAGGGAATGTTTCGAATGTATTGTCAAAGGAAGCTTGATTGTGGAGTGTTGCATCTGTAATCCTCGGAATCACATGTCATGAAAATATGCCTGGAGTAACTCCTTAGAAAGTTGAATGTAATGGAGAGAATGGGGAAAGCCTGTGTTAACTGAATAGCCGCTAAGTCAATGATAAAATGGTGACTAACAAATGTGTAGCATACAGGGTGTTGTTTAAACCCTGCCATACTTACTCGTACCCTGTGTTTGTCTTTGTTGTAGTTTGTTACCCCTGAACCAGTAGATCCGGGGTAGACATGTCTTCAGCAAACCATGCTTTCTGCGACTGGCGAGATCGGGTAGACAGGCTTTCTGATTTGGTTGTTTGGTTGACACATGTCATCGTGTCCCACTTGCGTAAACCGATGTTCATGATTCTGATCACTGGATTGAGTGATCCTGACCGCAGCGATATACAGCTGGAATATTGCTGAGTGTAGCGTTTACAAGCAAACAAAACGAGCCATGGTAAATTACAGACGTTGTTTTTCATAAGAGTATCATGTTAATAGTCGTCAACTTCTAGAATGCCAAAGACACGTCTAAAATTGCGTATCAACATGATCTTACAGCGTTCTGCATCCTCATATACACTTCTTTCACAACCATCGGCGTGGTAAAGGCCTCGACAGACCTCCATCACAAATTGCTGACAAGCATCCTGAGAGCTCCAATGGCATTCTTCGACACAACACCAATCGGTAGAATAACCAATCGCTTCTCACATGACATGGACAAGATCGACGTGAGCCTGCCATTTGACCTTGAGTTCTGGCTGGACTCTGTGGCTATCGTGGCGGTGTCCCTGGTTGCTGTTGTGTACAGCTCTCCTCATGTTATAGTGCTCATCATACCACTGACATACTACTACTGCTATATACAGGTGAGTGATCGAGTTTTGTTTTACGCCGCTTTTAGCAATATTACAGCAACAAAATTGAGGCGGACACCAGAAACACTCCAACCACGAAGCTACCCCACAAATTGATATAAACAAATGTGAAGTGGCAATGTGGACTAACAGTGAAATGTGGCAACATGTTAATAAATAAATAATAGGGTGACGACCATTTAAGGCCCGTGAAGATGGCTGACATGCTCCACAATTTCAGTGTGTGTGTGTGTGTGTGCGTGCGTGCGTGCGTGCGTGCGTGCGTGCGTGCGTGTGTGTGTGTGTGTGTGTGTGTGTGTGTGTGTGTAAACACAGACAATTAATGATTTAGATCATATATTTTTATCCCACCTACATCTGGACCTTCACTGCAAATTGTCCTTGTCTCTCTACTATGTGTTCGTTACCAGTCATTTTCTACATCGTAGTGGTTATGTGGGTTATTTTGTTTGATAGAGGTACCATTACAAGTCCACGTCTCAGCTGACGAATCTGGAATCCAAGACACGGTCACCCATTGAAAGCCACTTCACAGAATCGGTAATGGGGGCGGAGGTGGTGAGGGCATACGGGGCTCAAGACAGATTTGTCCGTAAGCTTGAGAACCGTATAGACAACTTCAACAGGGTGGTCTTCTACCAGCTGTTGTCCCACAGGTGAGAATTGTTTTTGTAAGGTAAGTGAGTGAGTTTAGTTTACCCCGCGCTCAGTAATATCCCAGCTATATGACGGTAGTATATAAACAATCAAATCTGGACCAGACAGGCCAGTGATTAACAGCATGAGCATCGACGTGCGCAAATGGGAACTGATGTCATCTGTCAACCAAGTCAGTGAGGCTGACCACCCGATGCCGTTAGTCGCCTCTTGCAAGCATCGGTTACTAAAGGCCAGTATTCTAACCCGGACCTTCACGGGTTTGCTTTTGTAATGCCAAAAAATTGGTTTGAAAGGAGTTTCTAGTAACTACACCATGTCAAACTGAAAGGTATTGATCTCCTGAAGCTCCATTTGCCGGTTGGGTCGCTGAAGCAGATTACAACCTGAATTTTATGCTTCATTCGAAGGTTCGCGTTGATACTGGTCTTGATTTCACCAAATGGACAGTATAAGCCATAACACAAACAGTGAACACAACTCTGGACACAAGCAGTGAACACAACCCCGGACACAAACAGTGCACACAATCAGTAACAATGAACATAATCACTGGACACAATCTGAAAACACAAACAAGGAATATCTGCATGAACGTTATGCATAAACATTGCCTGAAACACTCCTCGACTAATCTTTTGACAATCACAGCTCCTGTTTCACACTTTTGTTCGTGTTTCTATTGTTTTAATCAATTGTACTCAGGTGGATGGGTATACACCTCTTGGTTGTTGGTAACGTCATCTGTAGTGCGACATCCTTCCTACGGAATCTGACCAAGGGTATCCAATCCGGTGCTCTGGTTGGGCTGGGGACGGCTTTTTCACTCGATGTAATTTCTTTGATTTCATTTTTGTATTTCGAAAGCTTTTGTATATTTGTAGTGGATTTAACTTGATATTGCAGCAAATAACGTCTTTGTTAGCAGAGGTTAAAGTATTAATTTTGATAATGCAAGTATTCCACATTTGTTCATGCGTTCATTAACTCATGATATGTAATACTGGTATCAAAACGTAGGCCAGGTGCAAATTCGAAACGGTTGCTAATTCCACAATTAACACATGCAGACTGGTCTGCTAATTTAGTATTGTCAGTTATGCCACCTTAAGATGAACAACTCGAATAGATTTCTAGCTATTTCGTTTTGTCTTTTTCATCATTTCGGAAGCTTATGTGAGACAGAAGACCACCTTTGCCTTAGTACTCATTTACCAATCATGAACCTTTTCTAGATAAACTCCTCCTTGGGGTTCATGGTCATTACCCAGAGTGAGGTGGAGGTCAATCTGATGTCCATGGACAGAGTCCAGCAGTATATCAGCAAGCCAAATGAAGTGAGTTCTTGTCCATTTTGTCGTCACTCCCAGCACACATCACAATAGAAATTAAATGGCATAAATGATACACCTGACATTGACAACCAATCTACAATGATTTACGTTGCCCTTAAACAATGTTAGCTCTGACATCTTTCAAAAACACGACTTGCGAAAAACGCGACATGTGTCGCAATGGAGGTAACTCAGGCAGTTCTGTGTGCTGGGTGACTCCAGTTTGGTTCAACACTAAACGATCAGGGAAGAGGATGAGTTAATCTGGATGGCTCATCCTTGAAGCCATCTGTGGACGTGTGTGTGTGTGTGTATAATTACATGAAGCACAAGTAGGGTTGCACAACAGGGAGGAAATGAACAGTCTTCATACATGCAAGCGAAACGAGCAAAGGTTGGCAACGTACTACCCTTTCCCTGAGGATATGGGTGTGTACTATTGGTGGTGGCGATATTTTATTTTGACATGCAAAATATGTCGCTAAACTTGGCTCGCTTCACTCGCATATAAGACTGGTAATTTTCTCCTTGGTACGCAACCCTGTTTGAGCTACAGTTCGCCCGTGGACGAAGTCACGGTCTAAACTTACGCTAGGGTTCATTCACACCGTTCATATGAACCGTGACGTGCCCATGATAGCTTTTCCTCAATGTTTTAAAATCAGTGTTTTACTTGCCTCCTGTGTGTGTGATTCCGATAATTTTAAAGCGTTTTAAATGTTTTGGGCGGAGCACGTGCATTACACGTGGAAGGCAAGGTGTCCGTTGACAGTCGCATCCCAGCTGATTCAAGAGGAAACACCAAATATTAAAATTATTCCTCAAGTATATCTTCGGGCAGTTCACAGGTTGGATCAAAGACTCCCCCACCCCACCCCACCCCACCCCGGTTTGTTTGAAAAATTATGCCTTTGGCCTCGGGAAATCGGGTCGGGCCTCTTGGCCTCCTCAATTTCCCTCTGCCGCGGGCTTATTTTCCCAAACCTCAGAGCCGGTTTTGTTCCTTTACTCATAGACCCCTTTTCCGTGGGGAAGTTTCCATTGGAATCATCGTTGAGGCTAATAACGCTCCCTTGTATTTTAGGCAGCCTTGAGAAAGGGGCAAGTCCCTTTGAACTGGCCTAACAAAGGCAGGCTTGAATTTCTGAACTACAGCCTCCGTTATCGGCCTGACAGGGACCTGGTGCTGAGAAACATTTCATTTACTGTACGTGGAGGAGAGAAGGTAGGTGGAATTTTTATTCTAAACATAGTAGATGTAATATTCGAGTACATACTTCTTTAAAATGTTTTTTCGAGAATTTTATATTGAATCACGAATGTGATGGATGGGTGACCGTGCTTGGCAGTTTGACTCCTGAGAGTTTCTAGGACTTCGGTCCTGCCCCACAACGAAGCACATGGGAAACATGTGGTCTCACCTTAATCAAATGAGTTTGTTCAAATTTGCTTCTGTTCACCCAGCAGAAAATGGGTACCCGGTGAGATAAAATCCTGTGAGTATAACCTTCTAGCGCCTAACAGGCAGCTTGGGTTATCCGGGGTAATGATAATCAGATTCTGATTACAGCGTACAGTGACCAACTAGTCAGATGGATACTAGGCCCTATATAAGTGAATTATTATCATTATTATGTGGTCTAAAACAACATTGATATAATTACAGATAGGTGTGGTAGGCAGAACGGGAGCAGGTAAATCCTCCCTGATGCTCTCCCTTTTCCGTCTGGTGGAGCCAGCAGAGGGCGCTATTTTGTTAGACGGTGTAGACATTGCTGACATCGGACTTCATGATCTCAGGGAAAAGCTTGCTATCATACCACAGGTATGCTACCTAGACTGAGTGAGTAGAACTTTGATTGAGTGAGTAGAACTTTGAGTGAAAGAATGAGTGAGTATAGCTTTGCCCTGAACAGCAGCGTTTTGCGCACATCACAACGCATCAGCAAACGAATACGTGAAATATCAAAATGAGTGAGTGAGGTAATAGTTACCCGTCACATCGGCCATATTGCAGTCATATCGTGACGAGAACAATTCATTTAATAAAACGAAAACATCTGGAAGAGTAAAACCTGTCGACAATGGAGAGTAAAAATACTAGACCATCACATATATGAATATAAAATTAGCATGTAAAACTAAAACACTGTAATCACAGAAGACAATGCAATATAAGCCACGGGCAATAGATCACCAACAACTGTAATTAATGAAAATACTAGCGTCTGCCTCTAAAACATGACTTCAAATGCGGACAAGACAGTTTAAAAATGAGCAATGGATCGCCAACAACTGAAGATAGATCACCATACTAGGCACCATTGCTTGTTAGTGCTATTTAATTCTTTGAGATGCCTACAAACAGTAAAGTATTCAAAAACCTGGTTTGTTTTAGGGTTTTTTTATTGTTGTAAAATAGACAGGCAAGTTTGTATCTGTGTCATTGTCAGCATTCCTCTAACAATTGAACTAATAACAAGCAGATCCTTGCCTGTGAAAGAGATAATACCCTACCGAAAAACACGAAACAATGAACCCTGAGTAACCGTAAAGCTGCCTGAAAATGGTTCTATAGAAGAAAGCGTTTAGACAACAGAATACATACTCCTTTTCAGGACCCTTTCCTCTTCACGGGTCCTTTGAGAATGAACCTTGACCCAGAGGATCTGTATACAGATGAGGACATCTTGGCCGCTTTGGACCACACCCATCTTCGCGGTTTTGTGGAATCCCTGCCCGATGGACTTGACACAGACTGTGGGGAAGGAGGGAACAACTTCAGGTCAGGTTTTGCGTGGTTTGGGTCAAAGGTTAGGCGAGGCATCGCTTTGAGCAAGGGTCTGTATTAGCGTTACAAGTGTTTATAAATTTACCTAAACTATTTTGAGGTAACAGTCCAGAATAAGGGTAAGTGTGTGTATGTGAGGTAGTTGACGTCCCTTTTGCGATACGTCTGGGTGTGTCAAGTTGATGTGGGGACATAAATCTTTGTTCAGACATTCAACAAACTCGATTATGCGCACCCATAACTGGATAGCAGAGCCTTCTCCGTTGTTGTACCACGTTTATGGGACACTGACAAAAGAGACTGCACAATAACAAATCACTGACATTCAGCAAGAACATCGTCTACAAAGAGACGGTCAAACAAGAATAAGTTAAACACCGCCCTTACAATATAACCGTATTATGAGTGGCGCCAGTGGGCGGCATTGTGAGCGAATAGGCCCCATGTCGTAATATTACTGATTTCCAACACTGACCACGTGAAAGTCTTTTGAGCAAAACGTATGCAGAATCAGCTTCACGGACAAGCACTGTACATGCATTGGCCTACATCTGCTATTCCTTTGAAAAACCAAAATAGGCTTGCTCATTGCTGTGCGCTGACTTCTCGAAAACTCGGTCTCTGCACAGTTCCAACTTATCCTTGTTTGCCAGTAGATACAGACCGCTTTATTGCAACCCATAAGCATTGTATATGGTACTAGAAAACCTAAAACATTTTAGGGAGAACCGATATTTCTGTCACGTCATTGAGATGTAAGTTTGCGCAGTTATACTTGAGAGCTTCAGTTGAATTTGCGAATAAGGAAGTATTTTTAATGTGTGGAGGGTAAACATTCATGGATTTATTTTGGACGTATTGGCAGTGTTGGGCAGCGACAGTTATTCTGTATGACCAGAACACTGCTCCGAAAAGCCAAGGTTCTTGTTCTGGACGAGGCCACAGCTTCGGTTGACATGGAAACCGATGACTTGATTCAGCAGACCATCAGGTCAGAGTTCAAGGACTGCACGGTGCTGACCATCGCCCACAGACTCAACACCGTCATGGACTACGACAGGTAAAATCATTAAATGTATATGTTGAGTGTTTACGATCCTGTTTCCTATGTATCTAAATTAGTAAACATTCAGGTTAGAAATGCTATTCTTGTTTTCCCTAAGAGTTGACTATCGGGATCGGATGGTACTTCTCGCTGACTTGGTAGAAGCATATCATGGTAATACAACAGAGTACGTCGATGCTTATAAGTTTAGTCACAAGACTGTTTGGTCCAGACTCTATTATCTACATAAACAAGGCACTAATTACCATTTGAAAGATCGACAGTATTCGGTTATTGGTTCAAACGATATGACGTCTCAATGCTTAATTGTTGAGACACGATATGACATATTCATGACGCCAGAAATTTATTTTGGATATACCCTTTGTCGTCGAATAACGGCCTAGCAGTTAAGTGAACGGGATTTGAACCCACGGTAATGTCGCTGCACTGGTGCCGGGCGCAACTCTGCTCTCTGCAACACATTTGTGACTTAACCGCCCCACAGTTAATACCTGCAGAATCATTTGTAATCGCAGCTAGAAATGTACGATAAGTGTGTTCATTTGATAAAACAGCATTTGGTATGGGCATGCCTAAACCCCATTGAGTAGCTTTCATGTGCAGTTTAATAAAAGATAAGGGGATCTCTAAATCTGTCTGTTATCTGAACGCAGACGCACGAAACGAATTTAACGTCCGATTAGGCCGTAATATACCCATTACAACATCTGTACGGTTCTTGTGCTCAACATGTCATGATTAAAAAAAACCTAAATGGTCACGAAATATTGCTGTAATCCGCTTTCCATCTTCAGGATTCTAGTTCTTGATCTGGGTGAGGTGAAAGAGTTTGATTCTCCCGAGAAACTCATCCAGAAACAAGGTGTGTTCTATCAGATGGCCCGTGATGCAGGAATCAACCCCAGTAGAACGCCCAATTCAAGTTAACACTCAAGTGGAACACAAACACCATTAAAGCCTCCTTACACACCGTCCAATGCTGCATCTTTAATGGTGTATTAATGTTCTTGAAGATATGGCTGCTTGTCTTTGAACGCAGCCAGTAACAGTGAAAATCACCATATAATTCAGTATGGGTTTGAAATGTGTTTGTATTTTTGGTGGAATATTGAGAAATAAATTTACAAACCAATATATCTATGTGTCTACGTTTTTCCCTAAACGCCTTTAAATCGGTCCGTGGGTTTTCAGAGAACAGCAGGCTGGTGTAATCAACACTTTTCTCCTTTACTTGTTCTTAGCCCCACTGCCATTCGTGACCAACTCGTATTATTCCGAGACTGGCCGAATAGCGACTCGTGCCCCTCTCGAAGGATTTCATATTCGCGTAGGAACATCAGAACTATTTCAAACAGGAACGATAATTATAACTCTATTCCTGTTCAAATGGTACTTAATATCACCGAAGTAGTCATACATTGTATTGTTGTTTTTGTTTTTGTTTATTTATTTCAAAGAAATAAACCTCCTTGATACACCTAAAAGAACGAACAAAATGTAGCTGGTAAAGACATAATCTGACGTTATCATTACCACATCCCTACTCCAAAATTTCTGAAAAGGGTTTAATAACTACAAGTGAAATTTGTTTCATCGAATGTGTGACTAAAACGTATTTTAAAAAACAAAGTACATTAAATCCCAGAGTAGACACTCAAGGATGACTTTAAAATACTGGACATTTGTGTCACCCTGCTGTCACACCCAAAGGGGAATTTTGACTGATTCGCTGAAAAATATGTGAATGACCCAAGAAGGTCAGACTAAAATATTCACGGAGATGTGAAAGATACGCCCAATGGTAAAGATTAACGTTGATTAGTTTTACACATGTAATGTTATTATTTTAAAGCTCCTAGCGATTTATGATTAGATTTCCTAAAACTGTTTGAAGCGCACGTACAATCACCACTACATGTTGGCAAGATCATCAGAAAATAATGTTCAGTTGGACCACAGGCAAAATGTAGCGCAAATAGGGTTGCGCAGCATAGAGAATGTTGTTGGTTGGACAAGACAGGGCAAACACGCATGCGAGTATTTGAATCTCAAAAACTGCACATTAGACAGCACAATTCCGTTAGCTACGTACTTTTTACATTGAATATGACGATATATACTTTTCATGATTTTTAAACAATAACATAATGCCATAAAGAATTTAAGTAGTCGCGATTAATTTTATCAAAGCATCGAATCCATTAAGGGCATTCTGATTGTTTTTTGGCAAATAACAAGCATCGAGTTGGGGACGAGTCATCTTAGAGGTTACAGAGAGGGACGAGTGGTGGCGAATGCAAGGTGCCCAGCTTTCACGCAACGAGACAACCACAAATTATTTATAAACATGAATTGTTAACCAAAATCTTACATATATATATATAATCTACAGGCACATACATTCACACATAATTAACGTGTTGAATACTGGCTGCATAACAACATACAAAACAAAGGTTTAATGAGTGGCATGACCCATGACCTCTCTGAAATAACGTTAACCCCCCTTCCAAACAAAGCCAAAATATCTCCTTAAAATATCGTAAATACGGTACACTTTACTCACACTTTATGAATAGGAAGTTTCAACGGTAGGCGAGGACGGTATATGCTGACATAAAATATTGTTAAGTTGGTATTGCTATGGGCAGTCAGTCGCTTATATCTGCTTCACACTAGGCTGATACGAAGTATGACCCTGGTTACTTGAAATGGGACCCCCCGGATTGAAATCGTTAACAGACAGGCAACATAAGTCAATTCATTTGAAATCAGGAAATGACCTACCAGTATCTGTCTGATGAATTTTTAAAATGTGCGATCGGTGGACACCTCAACAACACCTTATGTCAAATATGTAACTGGTGTTACTTCATGTCAGAACTGACGCTGGATATTAGTAATCAGCTATGTTATATTAGGGAAAACGCTTCACTGTATTTTACTTTGTAGAAATGATTGAGAATGTCTATCAACTGGCATCACATGCGTACAGCGTGGATTTCAGTATAATAGACAATAAATCCTACAGCTATATAAGTTAACCCTAAGTAGTATAAAGTCGATCAGACAAGTCGACCAATGGGTGCCAGCCAAATAGCCAAAGCGCCAAAAGGCCCCAGTAAATTTGGTCAAAATGCCCTAGAGTTATGGGCAAATCTCCCCTGGGGGTAGTCAGAAATGCATAGTTTTTCCATACAATATTCTTCACATATTATTATGTAGTAATATTTCTGACCAAAAGTAATATTCATGTATGGACAACATTGCAGTTCATATTATCTGGTAAAGAATCACAAGAATAAATTAAATAGTTTGCATAATATATTTATTGTAAATACTGTAAAGTTTCTGTCAACAAATGACAGTGTGTCATCTCAACAAGTATGAGTGAGTGAGTTTAGTTTTACGCCACACTCAGCCATATTCCACCTATATGGCGGCGGTCTGTAAATAATCAAGTCTGGACCAGACAATCCAGTGATCAACAACATGCGCATCGATCTGCACAATTTGGGACCCGATGACATGTGTCAACCAAGTCAGCGTGCCTGACCACCCGATCCCGTTAGTCGCCTCTTACGACAAGCATGGGTTAGTGAAGATACATATCAAAACTATCTAGAGGTTGTGGTAATCACTCTTGTCCAACATTTAGGCTGTATAGGCTTTGGTTTTGTCAACAAGTATGATATAATAGGTGTCAAAACAATTTAAAGCTTTTGTTAATTACTCTTGTCAAAATTAGGTCGTAAATGCGTACGTTTTGTCAGTACGTATGGTAAAATAAGTATCAAAACTATCTTAACTATGCTTAATTACTCTTGTCAAAACGTCTGTATAAAACATACTATTAAAGCATGATCTGATCCTAGTCTTCAAAGAAGAACACTCAAACCTCTTGGCATATCGTCTCTGACTTGAAAGTGGACATCAACCACCTAAATATCGACTTGTTGCAGGGGTGAACAATCGGATGTACCAGCTTTCAGTCGGATGTACCAGCTTTCACTTGAATATATGATGAGCGAGAGGGACATGGCTTCCTATTTGTTAGCTTGTGGGTCATTGTTCAACTGAACATATGACTGTGATATGACTTGCAACTCTAAAAGTAAGGATGTACTGATGTGTAAATGTCATGAATTATGTAAATGAACCTTAAAAGACTTTTTGGGTTGGTGTTTCTTATTCATCAGAGTTCTTTCAAAGCATTACACATCACACCTCCCAAATTTGTCCAATACAGCTATTAAGCTAACTGGATTGAGAGGGGCCAGTGTAGGATACAATCAAGTGTTCAGGGGCCACTCTGAGAAGGGTCGTTAAAAAGGCGTGAAAACCCAGGGGTCACTGTGGCAAGGGCCACTCCGGGAAAAAATCCACTGCTGACGCTGGTAAGTTGGTTTGGTCCACTAATGCCTACAGGGCCAAATAGCTACAGGGAATAATAGCTACAAAAATTATTGTGACAGCGATACACTTACCTGCACACGCGTGAACCGTACCGGATAGTGTACACTAATGCTTACAATGGATTAGGGGAGTAGAGGACAAAGCGCAGTTAGCGGAGGCTATACTCCATCTCGCACAGTTGATGGGTAGAAAACATATTTAGTGATAGAACAAAGTGAGAAAGAAATGTTCAATTTATTGAGAGAGATTTTTCTTATTGAGAAGGAAATGTATTATTTTAAAACGCTTGTAACCAAAATCTTCTTTTCTAACTATGGCAAACCCAAAGAAAGTCGAGTACTTCACATCACAGAAAGGAGGACAGCATATACCACTAGATGGATACAGATACAGACTCAACAACCGACGACAGACCTGTGTTCACCGGAAGTGTCTTCATGGGGGCTGCCTTGGTGATTGCACTTCAGTCGGACAGTTTGTTCGAAATCAGTCCCCACACAACCATCTACAGGAGGATCAAGGTGCTCTGAAGATCGCCAGTGCTCTGCGGCGACGGGTACAGACTGAGACAACGCCAGTTCCGACTATCTACGACGAGGAAATTTCAAGACTCACTATATGGGCTCTGGTTACATGAGGACCTAATGGGTGTACAAGAGAAGCTGTGCCCCTTCAAGCCTATCTTGCTTCCGACAAACAGCAAGAACAAACAATCACATTGAAGGTAAATATTTTAAATAGTATTTCTTTTAGCTATTTAAGTTATGTTTCATTTACAAATATTCAATAAATGACGAATTACAATGTGAGTTAATAATGTTGAGCATAACAACATTTGTTTTCCCTTTCTGTTTTCAGGTTGGCACCAGCGCCTAAATACAAAAGTCGGGGAACAACAGCTGGGACTAATTCCGTAAATCATGGCATAATGAAATTCCTACTTAGTTTACAGTTTACATTTACTGACATCTGTGGTGTTACAGATTATGAATACATGTATTTATGTGTTAAAGACTTACGAAAATACACGATATCATGAATTACATTAAGCATACAATATACATGAATATAAACTTCCATACAGCAAAAGTACTTTTAGTTCTGCTAGATGAAAACTTTGAACCGATTAAATCTTCTTGAGGAGGCAATAACGTTTTGTACTGATTTGATAATATCATGATTTATAGACCTGGGAAATTCGAGGTTATCATACAAAGTATCATTTCTGTTACATTATATCCATGTTTGAAATAAAATGAATTCGAATCGTTTCCTATAGCATCATAGTTGGGACTATAATGAAAGGGTGTCCTCGGAGGCAGCACCCCAAGTACATGATGGTTATCTTATGATATCTCTATGGGCATTTGATCACTGCCTTCTAATTGGAGTCTGCAGTGGATTATTTGACAGAACCTGTTTCCAACGTTGATGTCAACCCCAAATGAATCCAAAGCTTTGCAATATGATGGAATCCTTTTCCTGAATTCATTTGGTGATTGTATATGTCTGAAGTCTTCAAGCAAAGAATTCCAAAGTTCAATAGTACTGGGTAAAATGATTTTTCTTGGAAATCGGTATTTGTAACCCCTACAACAATTTATCAATGTTGAAACATTATAAAGCATAGAATTTATCTATGCAATCCAGTTTCCGTCTTTTATAAACCAGAGACCTAAATGTTTGTGCTCGGAATAAACACTTTTACATAAATAATCTTGGACTAGTAAAATCACTTCACTAATATCACATCTGAGCAGTTCCTGAAATTCGTATCTATGTCAATACCAACTCAATTTATCTCACCTTGATACAAATGTCACTGATGTCACTAGTTGAAAATATCTTCAAATCCTCAAAAAATATTTTTTAAAACCCGTATCAATGTACATGTATCTCACTTTAATACAAGTTCACGAATGTCACTAATTGAGCATTTTATTGAAACAAACTATGGCACATCTGGACTACGAAGTCACTCAGTAGGGATTAGCGTTTTTCCAAGTTGGTGGCTTTATGAGAATAAGCCGCTTGTACATGGGACTCGACGATTTTTAGTTGAGATGGGTGTCACGACTGCCATCGTCCTGTCTTTGTGAGTCCTTCAACACTGGTCTCTCACATAGCAAGACTGGACCACATTGACAGTAAGATTAACAAATTAGGTATGTTGGAACTATCAGTGTTTAAAACACTGAAGCAAATATGAACAATCTTGCAATGAAAATACAAGAACTTCAAATGAATCGACAAAACATTGCCTGCAACACCTCTGAAATAAACAATGTATCAATAGCTAATAGAATAGGTACAGCTAAGGTAGGAAAGACAAGACCAATAGTTGTTAACTTCCCAAAATCAATACACGAACGTAAGATAAAAGCTCAAGCAAAGAACTTGAAAAGCACAAGGTGGTGATAGACCGCAGACGACATCTTACGCCATTTATGCAAAGAGTCAGGTAAAACTTATTTTACGTATTGACAAGCTGGTAGTGGAGGGCAGAGAAGTGGATGTCCTTCAAAGAGCTGAACCAGAGCAGATGTTTCCTGATTATGATGGAGCCTTTCCAGAGGAGACCAAACGAGCCAAAGAACAATAGGATCATGCCGAGGATCTATGTGTTGTTTCGTGGAATGTTCAAGGTGTGACAGAAAACGTCAAAGGAGTGTCTGGAACTGTTTGATACAAATAACATAGTTATACTGACTGAAACATGAACAACAAAAACACTTACAGTTAATATAAACGATTTTAAGAGTTACGCGTAGCACTTCCCAAGGTCAAAACTGCACAAAGGGCTAAACACGCTAATGGAGTTGTCATTGTATATTGTAGGAAATGTGTCAGCAAAGGATTTAAACCTATCAAATCGATTGAAGATATGGTTGCATGAATAAAGTCGGACAAACGCAAAACTGGATTACCCAAACATATTTACATGTTCGTAGAAGAATATACTTAGTGGTTGGTTTTATGATGACATGAAGGATGAAACTGACTGTATGGGAACTCAAACAGAAATATTTCTTTCTGCATTCTTTTCTAATATTTGCATACAGCGGACAAAAGCAGTAATGGCCTTCATCTTATACTTGCTGCTATGTATAACATTAACACAATCGGTTTTCGCTTGATATCCCTAAATGTCTACCTTTTACTTTTAGGGATAGGGATAGTGCTGTTCGGAATTTCTTAACGGTAATGTTTAAAGGATACTTTTCAGTTAGAATGAATGTTTCAAGAATAACTAACAAGATATATAACAAGATAACAAGAATAACGATTTAACTTGTGTAAAGAGAGTGAAGAGAACCACTTTTGAACTTTTAGCCTTTGCCTTATGTCATATATCTGTTGTTAATAACAGGTTGTTCTCTCCAAATGTAAATGCAAGACTGAAATATCTGGAGCGGTATGTTCATTATGTCGTATTGTCACATCGTCGTGCATGTTAACGTTTCCGTCCAATCTGTTGCCTCCCAGTACTAATGGTGATCATGTGACTGAGGTGACATTGATCAATGCAGTCAATGCTGGATTAGTTTCTCAGTCATAGCTGATATGGTTCCTCAGTTGCTGTTAAATATGCAATGAATTATTGTGATGTGATAATGGTGTTCCTCATGATTTGTGGTTCAGGCATTATCACTTGTGTGTATATATATACTGTATATGAAATTATGCAGGAGAGATCGGAATGATACATAATAGCCAGTCAACACAAAGCAGAGGAAATGGCAACTCGGTGATAAAGGTTTGATCTGATCGGGATTGTTACAGAGATGACATCTGACTTCTCTTGGTAGGGATAACAGTGTACAGTCCATGTGGGCCAGATAACAGGACCATGAAGGCACACGCCCTCAGACAGCACAACCTCAGTACCAGGATATCTTCAAATGCGACGAGTGACTATTTTCATTTTGCCAACTTGAATCCGTTGATGGACAATCGAGTCTGGTTATTTTTCTGGTGTTGGTGTCGCTATACTTGAACAGGGTATTGTACGACTTACTGGCCAGGATGATGCACAGCTAACAGATTACACGGAATCCGTTGAATGACTATATCCACAAATGCCAACTGAGATAAATGAACAGTTAAGGATGAATCAGACTCAAAACATGAATGATGATACGAAAAGAGATGCCTTTATTCTTGGGGTCACCTATCTCCTGGTGTCGATGTGCGTAATAATAAGCAATGGTGCCACTGTTCTTGTAATTGTCTTGTCCAAACAGCTACACATGCCCACGCTGTGGCTCACGACGTTCAGAGCTGTATGTGATCTTAGTTTTGGAGTCTACTTTTTAACATTTGCAGTACCATCGGCCTTCCTTAACCTCTTCGCCTACTCCGACGGAATGATGGGTGTTGCAACGGCCATTTTGTCTTTGTTGACAGGCCAGACAATATTCAACATAGCTCTGGCAGTCATAGATCGCTATATAGCAATATCAAGGCCATTAACCTATACCCGACTCGTCACTACAAAGGTTTTCTTTCTTGCCATTGGTACCAGCGTGCTGCTCAGTGTGGGAAGGTTTTGCGTGATTATGTTTCCTGATATGGACTTTTATTACAGTCCCCATATATGTCTGTGTTTGGCCGATTTTGATACTAAGCCGGCTGTGATGGCAGCTGTGGGCATCCCGCTTCTAACACTCGCAATCATCGTCATGTCGTCTTGTATGATCGGTGTTGAACTGTACCGAGGAAAGCAACGTATTCACTCTGGAGGCACAGACGATCAAAGTAACGTCGCCAAATTTCCTTTGGTGGTGACGTTGGATGCTGGTGTCTTCTGTCTCTCTTACGTCCCCTTCATCGTCACCGTAACGTTGAACCTGGTGTTGACCAAACAAGAGGTCTCAAGGACTCTTGCAAAGGTATCGACTGTGTCTGTTTTGTCCAACAGCCTGTGGAACGTCTTTATATACACCGCTACCTACAGGCCCTTCAGAGAAGCTCTTTTGAACCTGTTCTGCAGAGCCTATTTACGGCGACAGAGACGAACTGAGATTCAAAGAGATGCCCGTTTTCGAAACAGGAGTGAACTTTAGGGAACAGTTCGAGACAAGCATTAGTGGGTGATGCGGCTCATTGCTGTTAAATCAAGACAATACGAAAACCTAGAATAGGAACAAACTAGTGATCGAAGAATAAATCAGTTATTTATGTGAGTGAGCGGTGGGAGATACCAGAAATGGGCTTCTCACATTATACTCGCGAAGGGTACGATCCCAGGTCTCCAGCCTGACGAGCGGATGCTTTAACCACTAAGCTACCCCCACTAGCCCACGTTTTGGGTAAGATGACCAAGTCAAGGGAACAGTCAAGATATCCTAGGCCGCGCTCTTCGTCGCGTAGCTGTTATTCGGAGGTATTTTTAACTCACATTTGTATTACGATTCATGATTATATGGGGTCTGGGCAAACAAAACAGTTGTGTGCGTGCAAGCATGTATGTTTGCTTTGACTGGAACCTGCACATGAAACCCGACTCAGAAGGTAAGTATCAGAACGACCCATAATTTTCATAGTAACACCGTTTAAGCAACTATGTATCTACTCTGATACTTTTATAAGTTTTGTATTCCGTGAGGTTAAGTTAACATAGTATACATGTGTATGTCTCGTGGTGGACATCAGTTAGCAACCGAACCTATCCAAACTTCAGTTCAACTTACTATCACTATAAAATGACCCTCAAGGAATACGTACATGGCAAACTTGAACCCAAAGCGATCGGAGAACCATACCATTCTGGATCAGCCACACAAGCTACACAGACCGTCAGCTGCGCTTTGTAAATGATCTGTTTGTGACTGTCTCACAGTCCCTGAAACATATTATTTCCACTGCAGCCTAGCCCTTCCTGCAATGCTAAAGCCCAATATGAATCAATACTAGATTTCTCCAGGATCTCGGATCAAATGGGTTTATTTGTTGCAATAAAAATATTCATATAGTCATATGAAGAGTCTAAAACTCTTGCACGTCCATGTGCAGTGACGACTTTTACATGGAGAACCGGCGCGAATGTTTCAATTAGTCTATGAGTGCTCCTTGAGTGTATTACGAAAGGAAATCCAGGTACCTCCCACCTACTAAGTGTCAGCCACTTTGTAACGTTCAATGATTGCTCTCACTGTTTCAACTGTTGTACCATACTGGTTAGGTGTTTTTAGTATTACAGTTACAATGCATCTGTTTACTACTAACTCTGATGACTGGTCGTGCAGTATATAATGAATTTCCTCAAGGACTTGTTGAAAATCTAAATGTTTAATTTCTCAGATTACCCCCACTCCCTGAATCCTCCGATTGCCACCTCTACTGGACGTGAACACCACTTCCGTATTTACAACTCACCCATTGATAAACCCAGACTACCACCTCTCCATCAACACTACTGCTGCCTTAACAACACACAGTTGTACTTTAATGTACTTGCATCAAACCGTATGCAGATAGCCCTTGTGTCATACAAGATTCATTTAAATCCATCCATATCATTTTGAGATATTATTCACATACCCCATTTACTTACTCGAAATACCCATTCACGATTACAAGCTGGCGAATCATCACGAGGACCTTCAGCGTCCAACTTAGCACAATAACTCTGTTGTTGGGTCGTTTCGTGCATTCCATTTCGAAAAAGATGACCATCAAAGACCAAGAAAACCACGGGGCAACACACCAGCTCAAGATATTTACATCCGGGGACCGAACCTAATTCGACCATCGGGACACGGCACAAGAGCGTTTTGAAACCCGGAGAATGTCAGCGAGTCAGATGGTGTGACACGTTGCAGTAAAGGAGCCGTGGAAACTGGACGCACATTTGGTTCAGTAAGGAATCACGGTATCCATTCCAGCAGCGTGGCGGAAGACAACGTGTCCACAGACATGCAATGCACGTTTTGCATCTAACTGCATCAGGCAAGTGGACAGGTTTGATGGCGCTGGTGTCATGGCGTGAGAAGCCATGTCATTCACCTGCAGATCGGAATTGGTGCTCGTCCAAAGCAATCTGACTGACGCTCGATATATCGATCGACCAGATTTTCTGTCCTCACGTGCACCGCCTGGCTGACCATCAGAAGGGGCTGTACCAACAGGACCACGCCAGACTTCACACAGCACGTGCTTCCGTGGAGTACCTGGCCAATAGCAACACCAATGTCCTTCGCTGGTCCTCAAATCAATTGATAATCTGTGAGATCAGACCGATAAACCTATCTACCATTGCCCCTATAATGGGGGATTCCACAACGAAACCTGCAAGAACTGATTCGATCTGTGTCTGTGGTGCAGTTTAAGCAGTAACATCAATATTAATGTCGACTCGTTGACACCAGCCATGACTATGGTGTGCATGAGATACTAACGTATTGCTCAAATTGATTCCATTTTTTATTATTATTTTTTTTCTTATTTTTCTTATTTATTTTTTATATTTCTACTATTTTTTATTGTACTGTCTTCAACATCTAAATGATTTAACTACATACCCATGAGATAGAATAAGTTTCATTGATGCCTACCTAGTAGTTTTTAGGTAAAGTTGCAAGCACATAAGCATAATGCATAACTACACACACACACACACACACACAGTTAGTTATGATTCTAGTTGTTATTATTTTTCATACATTGTACCGATGTTCAGTTACCCCAGAATGACACCTATTATCATCAGAATAAAATGGAGCTATCTTTTTTCTGAATCTATAAACAATGCTGATTACTATTATCTGTGGCTCAAAAATTTAACATGCACATTCCACGGAAAGGATACTTGCTTAAGGCCCTGCACTATACTGTGATATAACTCTTCATCTTCCTCCACGCCCGCCTGCTGATCACCCCTCTATCTGCTTCACAAGAGGAGTTTCCTGAATTTTTAAAGTCTATTTTAGGCATCTCTTTTGAAATGTAGCAGTAACCAGCTCACAAAAATCTCATTTAAAGAAATTCACCACCTCACATCATACCGTTACGTTCTTTGTTGTGTGCTTAGTTTTGTTGTTGTTGTCTGCTTTTTTTTTGTTTTTGCTTTTGCCTTGTTCTTGTTGGGTTTTTTTTTCATTGTTGTTGTTCTTTGGTATGTTTTGTTGTTTCTTTTTTTTTTTCTTTTGGTGTGTGTATGTGTGTGTGTGTGTGTATGTGTGTGTGTGTGTGTGTGTGTGTGTGTGTGTGTGTGTGTGTGTGTGTGTGTGTGTGTGTGTGTGTGTGTGTGTGTGTGTGTGTGTGTGTGTATGTGTGTGTTCTGAGGGGGTGCGTGGGGTGTTGGTCTTCTTCTAATTACTTTAATTACATTACTTCAATGTCTTAACTTTCTCTGATATTTTCTCGGTTGTAACATGTACGTGTATGTGTATATCCGGTCAAAATAGTGGTGCCCTTGTCAGTCGTTTATCACCATGCTCCAAATTCCAAATATGTGGTCAAGGTTAGGTCTTGTAGTTCAGTATGGTGGTAATGATATGTGTGTAGCTATTTAAACCCTTGATTGCGCTTTCTTAATAACGCACAAATTCTAATACTTTATTAGGAAAGTGTAATCCTAAATACAACGTATATTACATTTATCCAATTTCTAAATGGTGCTGTCTAATCATGACTATATTGGAATTTCGCGAGCATATGCAAAAGGGAGAAAGGGTCATACACAGATGAAGTGAGTGAGTGAGGTTAGTTTTACGCCGCACTCAGCAATATTCCACCTATATGGCCGCGGTCTGTAAATAATCAAGTTTGGACCAGACAATCCAGTGACCAACAACATGAGCATCAATCTGCGCAATTGGGAACCGATGAAATGTGTCAGTCAAGTTAGCGAGCCTGACCACCCGATCCCGTTAGTCGCCTCTTACGACAAGCATAGTCGCCTTTATGGCAAGCATGGGTTACTGAAGGCCTATTCTACCCCGGACCTTCACGGGTCGATGATGGGAGTGTGCATGTATGTTTTGTTGGATGACAGAAACTGACCTATTTCATGCTGAGTCCATGGAACATTGTTCTGACACATTTACCAACCTGTGTATTACTTATTCATCTGAAGATCACATTTTCACCTGACTAACCTTGATTATGTTAATCGTCGTGTCGTAGAAATATAAAAACAAATATGGGTTCTTAACATATTGGCATGTTCCAAATGTTAGCATACTTTTGTCGACATTTCTACCAACATATATCGGTTATTCGATTTTGTAAATTATCATTTTGTAAAACAAAGTATCACATTTAGTATAGAACATGTTTGTCACCAAAACAAGAAGAATCTATTACATCAGCTTACCCTGTAAAATGAATTCAGCAATCAGAAAGTAGATTATAACGTTGTATTTTCATCCGACTTACCTTGATTATGTTAATCGTTGTGTCGTTATATAATTCGGGGAAATGGGTTAATAGTTTACGGGCAATCTTTTAAGCAAAGTGTCATATTCATTTGAAACATATTCCTCACCCCAAAACAAGAAGAAATCTGCTACTAGAAAGCTATATTATATCTTATCTTGTGTTGATCGTGTATAATTTATATGATGTATATTTTAATTCAATCACCACCTCATTCAAAATATTCTCGACTTGCGACTTCACGGGACAGGCTGTGTTGCCGTTGCTGTTTTTACCACCGAATAAAGCATTGTGGATCCACTGATGGACTTGAGTGAGTAATTGAGATTAGACAGTGGAATCTGGTTTTAGACGCTTTTCATTGAGACACACACACACACTCTCTCTCTCATCTGATTTAGTCGTGCAATCAGGGACGTTCTTTCAAAAGTAATCATTCGTAAGGCCTCGGTAATTTCCTTATGCATCGGGAAACCTCTTCCCCAACACGAGGCGCAAATGATTCTTCCAGACAGAGCAAATCCTTGAAATTGCGATTCAATGGCGCCTCCATCGCCCTCGTTAACAACAAACCAGCTAGCTATGAAAGTTGTGTGTTAACTCAACACAAGTCGCCAACTTGTTTAGGTTAGTCAAGCTGGATGTAAGTCAATGTACCACGCGTTCTGACTGGGAGATACTTCGAGTTGCGATTATTTGCCCCTAGGGGATATTATGAGAACCAGCAAATATGGCCGTATTAGGACAGAGGTTCGTAGGAAGATATGACAAGTAAACTTGTGTGTCACATCAACACATCAACGCATCAACACACCTCAAAATATATATATATATATGACATAGTCATGACCAGCCGCATTCTCTTCCCACAGAGGTTACTTGTCATATCTTGCTACGAACCTCGGTTCTAATACGGCTCTTTCATGGTGCGAGTGTTCAAGATTCAGACAGACAGACAGACTTTATTAAGGATTTAAGGCCTCATGGCCCAAAGTACATCACAGAAGCATTAATAAGTCAATACGGTGTGGTTGTATGGCATACTTGTTTAAATACTTGGGTTCTCTTTAAAAATATAGCAATATGTTTATCAATGATAGATCTTTGCATGCTAACAGCTTATAGAATTTCATCCTTGATGGGTTATTGGTATAAAAAGGAGGTATGTACAATTTCCTATGGGGCTGATAACATGGACAGATAAGGATAATATGGTATTCATCTTGCATCTCATGTAAACAATGTGAGCAGGTAATATCATTTTTGTTATCATTGTTCAATTTTCTTAATGAAGTTAATTTTGGACCTTTTCTATTGCATCTCTGAAGCAATAATCCCAAATTTCACTGCCATATAAGGCTATTGGAGCTATTTTTGTATCAAAACTATTCATTATAGTTTTAAAGCCAATATTTGTATAGTTATGGAGCAAACGGTCAATAAGAAAACATGCACGTTGTGCTTGTAAAGCTATTTTTCAAAGCTAATTTTTAGACCAGATTAAACGAGATGAAAAAATTACACCCAGGTATTTATAGTATGTTGTAGCGACTATTTCCTTCCCCGCTAAATACCATTTTTCTGAACTTCTTAAGCACTCTCCATTTCTAAAAGCTATAACATTTGATTTCTCAAGATTAACTTGAAAACCCCACATAATACCGAACCGGTGTAAGATATGTATAATTTTCTTTGTAAGTCGATTTGCGAGTCTGCAACCAGGACTACATCATCTACAAACAGTAGTATTCTAATCACGTCAATGCAATCATTTACAAATATACCATTACTATATTTCTTTCATCAAGTTCTTTAACAAGCTCATTTATGAAAAAGATAAACAGAAGCGGACTGAGCATACTCCTCTGTCTAACTCCCGCGGAAGTGTTGAACGACTCAGTTCTGAGTTGACCTGATCGAATACAGAACAACACTTTAGAATACATACTTTGCAACACCTTATAGAACTTACCATGGACTCCGTTTTTCCACAAAAGAGATAACATTTTCTTCCTGTTTACAAAATCAAAATCTTTTGTGAAAGCTATATAAGCCGCGTAGAAGCGGTGTTTAGGTTTTCTAGAGTACTTTTGCACAAGAGCAGGCAGTGTAAAGATATTATCAACAGTAGAATAGTTATTACGGAAACCTGCTTGTCCTTCATCTAACAAGTTATTGATTTCAATGAATGGTCGTAGTCTGTATTCTAGAATGGATGTAAAAACTTTGCCTATTACACTTAAAAGAGAAATTCCTCTATAATTGATTGGATTGGAAGAGTCTTATACAATGGCACCAGAAGACCAGTACTCCATGTTTCCGGGAAAATTCCGGTGGCCATAGTAACAAACAGATAAGGAGCTATAAATGAGGAGTGTTTAATACATTCTGGTGGAATCCCATCAATTCCAGCGGCTTTACCTGCTTTTAACATTAAAATAGCTTTATTTACTTCATCTAGGGTGATCTGATCAGATAACTCTGTCTGTCTGTCTGTCGGTCTGTCTGTCGGTCTGTATGTTCAAGATTCGTGATTGGTTGCCATCTGATTTAGTCGCGCAATCAGGGTCGTTGTTTCAAAAGTAATCATTCGTAAGGCCTCGGTAATTTCCTTATGCATCGGGAAAACTAGAACCTCTTCCCCAACACGAGGATCAAAATGTTTCTTCCAGACAGAGCACATCCTTGAAATGGCGATTCAATGGCGCCTCCATCGCCCTCGTTGACAACAAACATGCTAGCTATGAAAGTTGTGTGTCAACTCAACACAAGTCGCCAACTTGTTTAGGTTAGTCAAGCTGGATGTAAGTCGATGTACCACGCGTTCTGACTGGATAGAAAGGACGGAGATACTTCGAGTTGCGATTATTTGCCCCTAGGGGATATTATGAGAACCAGCAAATATGGCCGTATTAGAACAGAGGTTCGTAGGAAGATATGACAAGTAACCTCTGTGGCAAGAGACATATGCATGAAAAGTGTTATGCCCGTGCAGGGGACATTGATGACTTGGCTTGATTGCAAATTATTTATTCATGTTTATGTTGACTATGCTAGCAGGGGACAGTCGGGACGATTTTACTAAGAAAAGACGTGTTGGAAAAACAGCAAGATGCGAGATTCGAAGCGTTTTATTCACAGAGGTTGGACAGGTTTGCTAAAGTGCACAATCCAATACCCATGCTTGAAACAGTTCAAAATCGACATTGAGGTATTCACTTTCTGAAAAGGAATTTGACAAAATTACATATGCAGTTGTTGTGAATACATATTTTTTACAAAAAAACCCCTACCGATTTAAACTTGCTCGCGCGAGCATTTGGCCCATGGGCGCGAATATTTGCTTTTACTCAAAATGCCTGGGCTTTTTCTATGTATTCGGTGGGAGACACAGAAAGGGCTTTACACATTGTACCCCTGTGAGGAAAAAAATATGGTCTTCGGCGTGATGGGGGAACACTTTAACCGCTAGGCTACCGTGGGGGATTCATTGATGGTGTCGAGTGTCTGTAACATATTTCTATATTTCTATCCAAGTGGTTTACTGACATCCTAGACATTTCGATTTTCGATTATTCCCCTGCTACATGTTGATACGGTGTTAGATATGGGATTTTGCGATACAGTTTTCATGAGCATAATGCCAGTAAGTAACTCATCGTCAGACTGAGACTGTATTTTGAAGGAAGGTGTGTTCTGGCGATTTTATTGATACGAATAGAATCATGAGCATGTTGATAAATGTCCATAACCACGTGATATCATGTGAAGGAATATATCTAGTTTTTGTGCTGATATTTATCCCAGCAAAAGAAGTGTTCTTAAAGGCACAATGTCACAAATGTTCGATAATATTTTGGCCTGTATTTTATATATTGGGTGCATATGCCTTCACTTTAGCTTCCTATTGATGCAATAACATAGTTACGACTTGCCTGAAATCGATAACTGAAACTTCATCCCAACAGATACCGTCGATGTAAACGATTTCTCCGTTCATCGAAAACTATCGCACGCAGTGTTGTCGATGTTTGCGGAATCGGCCTCAATCACAAGTTAGGTCATGGGATATTCGTCAAGGAAATTAACTCTATGACGTTCGCTTTAAATACTGTTAGAGTGCGCGATAGTCGGTGTAAAGCAACGCTGCCTTAATTCATTCGAGTTTATTTTTATTTATTGTTATATATATTATAATTTGGATAATAGCTTTTCCGAGGGCTGGCAGAAAGTATTCTTGAGAAAAATGCATTATGGATTTTTTTTCAGAGAAATGTGGTGTGACAGTGTGCCTTTAAGTAACACTGTGACATTGTCAGTCATCTTTTGTAGAATGTTTTCAGTGATATCGAAACCTACCAGCAGTCGAATTTTACTCATGGGAATTATGAATAATACTCAGCACAAGTTATGTACATAGGATTATAGCTGATTATTACCTCATCGACAGACTGAAAATGAGTGTCACACTGATTTTATGGAGTGGAAAATATCCATTCAACATTTGGCTAAGCTTTGAGACAGCTCTTGGCTAACTGCTCTCGTGGACAACTGGCCCCGGGCAGTGTGTGAGTGTTGTCGTTAACCACGTGATCAACGGTACGACATGTGACTCAGAGTTGATTAAGTCCAGCAACCAGGAAGTGAGGAAGGGCGAGACAGCCCGTTCACCAGGAAGTGAGGAAGGGCGAGACAGCCCGTTCACCAGGAAGTGAGGAAGGGCGAGACAGCCCGTTCACAACGCAGTAGTTATCACAAATCGATACATTACGTGTCGTACTAAGATCTTCTTGTGATTGTCATAGAAAAGCGCGTGTGTGTGTCAGTGGGATGCACGTGCGATGGTGCGGGGAATGGTGGTGAGGGTGTGGAATGAGTATATAGGTCACTATGATACCCCATCAAACTAACTGATTTATTGCACGTTTTTATACAGGTTAAATGCATAGTTTGGGGACAAAACTAACCCCATTAAGTCAAACAAACACAACATACTTTTATTGCATAGTTCTAAAACTAATGGGGCTGTGGGGTAGCCTAGTGGTTAAAACGTTCTCTCGTCACGCCGAAGACCCGAATTAGATTCCCGTGGGTACAATGTGTGAAGCTCATTGTCTGGTGTCCCCGTCCGTGATATTGCTTGAATATTGCTGAACGCGGCGTAAAACCAAACTCACTCACTCTAAAACTAATGGATGTTTGATCAAACGTGCGTTCAGTGCGTTCATATACAAGTTTGAATAACATGGGCCCACTTGCACAAAGTGATCTTAACTCTACAATGAGCTTTTGACCATGTTAGGGTTTGGGAATTTCAATCATCGCGGTGTTAAGATTGCTTCGTGCACGAGGCCCTGAGGTATTTAGTCAGAGACCGGGGGTCACTGCACTTAGTGTTTGGTGAGTGTGACGCAGCAGTCAGATATCGATTTTACTGTCAGTATAACCCTGCAAGAAATCACAAGAAGGTTTTTAAAGACTGCACAGCAGTGCCTTACAAATCAGAAAATCAATCACGGTTCTTGCTGAAGCCAATCAAAAGTATTTTCTAACCATCGATTATTATGAAGATGATTGCTCTGTAATCAATATGTATATACCTGACAATGATTTCCTTACATGCTCATTTCTTCTACCGTACACATCACAGTCCGATACTTTGCCAATCCTGACGTGTCTTGCCATAGTCATCTAATCTAGATCTAATCCCAACAGAACACCTATGCCATGAAACCTGTTTAGATGGTCTGAAACTTCTGATTCACCGTTTGACGCTGGATGCATTGACAATACCCAGTCACGAGGTTAGATGCCCCGTGTCTCTGGAGTCACAGACGTTAATAACGTCCAGGGTTTTGGCAAGTATGGATGACTTTAGTCATTCTTGTTGAAAATTGAGTTTCATCTTTATCGCCATCCATATGAGTATTGAAAGTAATTTTGTATCTGTTTACTTCAGATGGCGACCGCCATGAAACTGACAGACAACCACCTCACCTGTGTCATCTGTACTGAGGTCTTCACAGACCCTGTCACACTTCAGTGTAATCACACATTCTGTAAACTTAGTCCTGTCAGCTGAAATACGTCAACACACAGAATGAAGCAATACAAGCCAAGTCCATACCATGTCCCTCCAGTAGACAACTCACGAAGGTGACCACCCCTGACAGCACTCCAGTAGAAGAGTGGGTCAGTCAGCTGAAACCAAGCCACGTCATACAGGGGCTGATGGGCGACTTTGGACCAGTTAGCGACGGTAAATGATTAAAAGTTTAAATAAGCATACATTATTTATAATAATCTCCACGAATTTGGAAATAGCAGTGACGGAAAACACTCGATTGCTTTCAGACTGCATCTTACATCTGTAACATACATCTGAATGCAACATCAAACAAACGCATGATTCACACCATGAATGCTACTCATAATTCAGTCACAATTACGAAATGAAAGGGTTTTTTTTTTTCGTTTCTGTCTGTTTCGATAATCTTAAAGAATTTCTCCAAACACAATAAATTTCGCACAGAAACATAAAACCTGTATCAGCAGACACCTGTCCTTTCTTTGTACCATAAAATAATTTGATACCAAGATATTTCAAAGTAACGATGGACATGTTATATTCAGCACGAAAATCTTTTTCATATTTGTTATTACAGATTCAGTTGTAAATATCGCCGCTGTTTGTTATCAAGGTCTACGATGTAAATGCCCGTGATGTTTGCTGTTACTGGTACTAATGTAAACATCTAGTGTGTTTGTTATTACAGCTAGCGTTGTTAATAACTGCAGTGTTTGCAAAACACAAGGAAAGACGACTCCTGCCAGAGTTTGGTGCTGCGTCTGTGATGAGGTCTTCTGTGATAGATGACAAGAGATGCACAGCATGATGCCAATTTTACGTGGACATGAAGTTGTGGATGTATCAGATACCATCAAAAGAAAACCTAAGCATCGTTTCATGTGTAAAACCCATACAGATGAAGAGACCAGGTTGTTCTGTAAAGATTGTAGGAAGGCCATTTGTCATACATGCTGCAGTATAAAACACAGAAAATGTGACGATGTTAATACTTTAGATAATATGACCCCGGTTGTCAGAAAACACCTGTCAAATCAAAACCAAGAACTGAAAATCAAAATGACAACTTCACAAAATGAGATTATCTTCAAGAAATCTCAAATTAAAGAAATAAGGACAAATGCGCAAAGTTTCAGAAATGAAATTCCAAAATTACGGCAGACTGTGGTAGAAGTGATTTTAAGGAAGGAGAAACAACTCCTTGATAATTTCGACCGGTGTTCCAGTGAACAATTACAAGAATTACAAACACAAATCAAATCCAAGGAGGTCGAGCTGCAGATGTACAAGCAACAGTATGAGTTCACAGCTAATGATGTCACGTCCAACTGTGAGATGGACATGTATGCCGTCTATGAGTCGGTGTGTGAGGAGTCGACACACAACAGAGACCAGCTCCCGGAAAGGTTGTATTCACTCACGACATGGACAAGCTGAGGAAATGTGGGTGATCTACAACTTGGAGAGGTTGAAGTTGTCTGTGCTGTTAGTGACCACCAGTCTACCCCTGTTCTACATCACACAGTTGACTGTCAGGATGATGATGACAGTGAGAATCCTTATTTGTATGACGTCACAGTGTTGTCTGTTGGTGGTATAAAAGTAACAGTAGTTGCAGATTACAATAACACCAGCATCACAACATATCAAGCATCAAAACCAAACACACTGAGTAATAGGATGCTACTTTCCAGTGGTCCTTGTCAAATAGCAAAGTTAACTGAGAGTCGGATAGCAGTGTGTGTCCCGGGTAGTGAGGAAACAGTAACAGTCGATGTTACCCCAGATCCTGTATTGCTGTCAACTATCAGAACAACTAAAAAGTACTACGGTCTAGCCTGCTTGAGACCTTCATAGCTGGTGGCAGGTACAAACCAACAGTCTCACTCTCTGGACATACTGGACATGACGGGGAAGATACTGAAGTCTATCAATACGGGGGTCATAAAGAATCTAGACTATATCCATGTCACCAGTAACTTCATTGTCAGTGAAGTATCAGTAAAGTCCCTTGTATCTGTGACTAGTTATGGAGAACCCGTTTTCACCTACAACCCCAAAGGAGACAGAGCTTTGAAAGGGCCACAGAGTATCACAACAACCAGTAGAGGAGATATCCTGCTTGTAGACCAGGACTCCCACAAGGTGATTCAGCTGACAGAGTCAAGGCAGTTTGTCAGAGATGTCCTCACATAACAGGATGGGCTTGAATATCCTCGTGGCATCTGTCTTGTTAGGGATGGGTTTCTGTATATTGCATGTAAGCATTATGTCAGAGTATTCAAATTTAAATGACAGATGTGTGTACGAAGTGAGACATGTTTAAAGAGCGGGTCTTAACACATTCCCACCTCAATCTGAGAGTACCAGTGACCGTTTTTCGAAAATAATTCCCAAAGTGATGACATTGACGAAGTACTGGAACAGGCTGTTACACCGAGAACCCCAATTCTTGTGTACTGCAGCATTGCAGGATAATCTGCTATAAGAGAATTGTACCACAGAATCACCCTAGTTCCCCTGCAATAAGACAGCTCACCTAGAGCGGAGATATTAACTGTTCATGAATAACTTTTCAAATACTATGTTTTGAAGACGAAGAAGACATTCTCCCACTGACTGGAAATTGTTTAGGAATGTAAGAAATAAAGTGGTATCAGCTGTAAGGAAATCAAAAGAATTATATTTTCAGAAATTAGACAATATTATCAATGATAATTGTGATAGTAAGACACGGTGGCGTCTGATAAAATCTTATCTTAGAAGAAAGGAAACATGTATATCATTTCCATCTATATCACACGCAAATGTAATATACGAGGATCCAGAATCAATAGCAAACATCTTAAATAATTTTTTTGCGAGTCAATCTACTGTCCCAGATCCGGATCCCCCGCTTCCTCCCCCAGTTATGATAACACAAAGTAGATTAGACTGTATTGAGATATCACTGCGCGATGTCCAAGACATATTGCTTTCTCTTAACACTAGGAAAGCTACTGGCCCAGATGGAATTGGAAATACCTTTCTTAAGCTCAGTGCTATCAAATTATCATTTCCCCTGTGTGAGATTTTTAACAAATCTCTTCACGCAGCGGTTTTTCCTAAGATATGGAAAAAGGTATCGGTAATTCCTCTACACAAGAAGGGCTCAGTAAATGAATGTGGCAACTACAGACCTGTTGCTCTTTCCAGTTGCGTATCTAAAGTTTTCGAAAAGTGTGTCCATAAACACTTGTTTAATTATTTTAGAGATAATAATATCATTATTACAATACAATCTGGATTTATTCCTGTGATTCTACGGCTTATCAGTTAATGGATTTGTACAATTTTATTGCAAGTGCTTTGGATAAAGGTAAAGAAGGAAGAGCAGTGTTCTGTGACATAAGTAAAGCATTTGACAAAGTATGGCGTAGGGGACTTTTAAACAAATCACAGACATTTGGAATTAGTGGTAAAGTGATAGTATGGCTAAGTAGTTTTTTAAGTACCAGAGTCCAGAAGGTACTTATAAATGGATACAACTCTAAATACATTCCTGTGTTGGCAGGAGTTCCTCGGGGTTCAGTTCTAGGGCCTCTATTATTCTTAACATATATTAATGACCTTGTGGATAATATTGATTGTAACATACGTCTTTTTGCTGATGACACATCTTTGTACGTAATAATATTATAATAGAAGATCCTGTTTTAACAGCAAACAGTCTTAATGACGATTTACAAAAAATATCAACTTGGGCGAATAAATGGCAAGTGAAATTCAACCCCGAAAAAAACGGAAACAAGTCAGTTTAGCAGAAAACGGATTGCCAGCCCCAGACCCTCTTTATTTATGCAAGGGATTCCTATAACTGAAGTTGATGAACATAAACACTTAGGTCTTATATTTCAAAAGGATCCTAATCGGGCTGCTCAAATTAATGATATTGTAGATAGAGTTACTCCTATGATAAACTGTTTGAGAAGTTTGAAATATCGTTTATCACGTAGGTCACTTCAGATTATGTACCAGTCTTTCATTCTGCCGTTATTTGACTATTGCAGTCACGTCTGGGACAACTGCACCTCTGCTCAGAATACCGCTTTAGAAAAATTACAGTTAGATGCATCAAGGACAGTTTGTGGGGCAACAAGAGGAACAAGCCATAACAAACTATATGCAGAAACTAAGTTCATTCCTCTTATTGAGAGAAGACGTATACAAAAATTAACCTTCTTCCATAAAATGATAAACGGCAAAGCACCAGACTACTTATGTGCTCTTGTCCCAGACAGCGTTTCGGTCAATAATTCATACAACTTACACAACATTCGCGTAAAAACAACTCTTTATTCAAGATCCTTTTTACCAAGTACAGTAGATCTTTGGAATGCATTACCAAATGACGTTAAAATGATACAATCCCAAAAATCATTTATTGAAAAAATAACCCCACAACCTGGACATACATTGGGATTTGATGTGAATTATGGAAGTCGATTTTGTCAAATTATTCACTGCAGGCTTCGTCTAGGCTGTAGTGATCTGAACTATCATAAATTTGAACGACATCTTTCAAACTATCCTTCCTGTTCTTGTCGCGCTCCTCGTGAAGATACCCAACACTATCTACTTGTATCTCCTAATTACAATATACTAAGAAATGATGCAGAATATTACAAACATGGATACAGCTTAAAGACAATCTTATTATTCGAAATAGTGAACTATCTGGTCTTGATAATCTAGCTATCTTAAAATCTGTCTTCCTCTTCGTCATTGATTCTCGTAGATTTGATACTAAATGTGGTTGAGAATTACTAGCTCTAAGAAATATATTGGTTGTTTTTGAAACATTGACCATTAACTAGTTTCATGTGCATTTACCTTGTGGTTTGTCATGTGACTATTCTCTATTAGAACTTTGGTTATTTACTTTTGTAAAGTTCATTGGAGGGGCATTAACATAAGTTTTTAGCTTGTTTGCCAATCCATTCGTTTTTCACGAATAAATATGTTTAAACCAAATACTATGTTTTGAGCGTATGGTCACTCCGATATGTCAGTCGATGAACATACGAGCAGAAAATCGAGAGCGCCGTGCTCGGGTCATTCTCATTTAGCCACCACCCTAAAGGGATTAATGAGGTTTAGTGTACACAGGTCAGTGATTACAGTGATCACCATTAAATTTGGTCCTGGTGGGTGACACTAATTTGTCTCATCCAGGTGAACGGTGTTTACCGTTCATGAAGTGAAGTTTGATGATTTGTTGTTGTTGTTGCTGATTTTTTAATAAATTTAGAGAACTCTCTTTACCATAACCGTTAGTATATAATGATACATATGGTTGGTTGTCAAATCTGGTTGGCGACTTGCGGCTTTTTCATCGGCTGCGCATGAATAGAATCAATTCCTCATCACTAAAGCATATCACATTTTTTCTCCTATTTCTCCTATGTATACATGTTCTCTCTCCATCATCTGTTTGTATTTTTGTATATTTTATGCATTTTCACGCCATAATCCCACCCCCAACCCCCATCCAAACCAATCCCCAACCAACCACCACAACCCCTGCCAACTCCTCTGTACAGAGCGATGATCATGCTGTTGATCACTGGATTGTCTCTTGATTAAACTATTCCCACGAAAAAAATTAACGTGCAGATGCCCTGTCTTAATGTACGGAATCAGTTCTAATCTACTGAAGCGCTTAACCTTGCAAATTCATTTTTGTTGACGTTAAACATAATTTCACACCAGTACTATTTCAGTACTGCTGTGTGCGGTGTTAAACAACGGCCAGCTAACCAACCAAACGAACATTTTCTTCTGCCTACACTTGGACACTTTAAACTGAAACGACAGAGGGGATTAAAGTCAGTGAAAGTTATTCACATTAGATGGGTTTTTTTATAAATACCTCACTGCCATGTCCATGATGTGTGTTATATTGATAGTTTATGTTCGAAAACATTCGTATAATAATTTGCATGTCCATCGACACATGTCTATACCTGTCAACAAGAGAGCGAGGACAGGTCACGTGACACACAAGAGACCGGCAACCAGGAAGTGAGGGGTGACGAGACATCCCGTCACAACGGTGTAGTTAATGAGGTAATGTCAAACATTTATTCAACATTATTCAGTCAACACTATATTTAGTCAACACTACAGACTACTTCTTGTTACAGTGCCGTGTCACGATTTCTATTGACGTGTTCTTGTCGTGTTTTACCTGTGGGTTCGGCACCAAAGTTTCACTTCAATATCGAAAGTAGACTTTGTAATCACATAACGCAACATACTCAAGTCCAATGGCATGTATGTCTGTGTTACGTGAATTTGCTACTGAGAGATAATTGTTGAAACAGGATGCCTTTCCACTCAGTATTTGTGATATCAACATCAACTGGTTTGGAGAAACATCTTGACAATGCCGACGAATTTTAAAATGTTTGTGTACTACAGGACAAGCAGCGTACATGTATCTACTTGTAGTTTCATTGTCCAACCGACATGTCATTTATGTCAGAGTTATGTCCCTTGAAACAAGCCTGATGGACCAGACTGGCCTTCACTCACTCTCTCCCCTCTTCTACACACAGAATCCAGGTTACACCAAATGTTTCCCCTACACTTTTATACTGACCTTATTTTTTTTTTAAAATTCTCCAAGTTATCAACAATCATACCATGTATATTTGGATACAGTCTGGCCTTTAAACTACAATAAAACACAATTTCCGACCTGTCCGCTTAATTTTCCAGTCACAGGAAGCAGAAGACATAAACACCCTATTCCGCGCCAAATGTCACCTACTTGAAAAATATAAACAGTCAATGATAGATAATTAGATGATCAAGTAATGAAGCTACATAATAGTAACAGAAGCGTTAGTAAAATCTATGTAATGACAGTAGGCCTAAGTATAAACAGATATTAATTAATCTTCGTCGGATGAGTAGCCGTGGGGTAGAGTGTCCGATTCATGATCTGACAGTTGCGATTCTAACTCAGAGAGGGAAAACAATTGTTCAGTACAATTGATCATTGACGACAATTTTCAATATGTTACAATAACACTTGAATTTTGATGCTTAAAGAGTTCATTTCGTGAAAAAACTGCTTTTGGAGTATGTTCAGAATGTCCTAGGGATATTCTATACGACCATGAAAGCAGGTTTACCCGAGAAAAAGAATAATCTCCACAGCAAAACAAATATGACATCTGAGGTTTACATGTTTGGAAAACAAACAATTTGAAGTACATGAACATGTACACAGCATTTTATTACAAACAGTAACAACAACGTGTAATTGAATTACGCCTGAAAAAGCGGCACATAATAAGATGAGATCAGGTGGCAACCAGTAACGCAAGGGGGATTACCTGACAACAAGTGTGTTCCGATAGAGTCTACAGCTTGAGTAATTATCCGTCGGCAAACCAAATTTGATTTCTCCCGAAGGTTTTCTTGCGTGAAGGCCTGGTACTTGCTGGATAGGAATTCAGTTTTGTTGTCAAACAGAGGTTTAGATGGGTAGGGGACTTGTGTGGGTGGGTTGATTTGCTGTTTCATGCTAGGTGCATGGACAATACCTAGTCAGAGCCATGACGCCAGCTGTGTTTCTGTGGTCACAGACGTTACTGACATTTGGTATTGTGACAAATACTGATGGCTTATTGTGGACAAAAGGAGTCCTTCCAACATGACAAGAATACTTCCACCCATCCCTTTGTTTATTTAAAGTACATTTTGTATCTGTTTACTTCAGATGACAACCATCTCACCTGTGTCATCTGTACTGAGGTCTTCACAGACCCTGCCACACTTCAGTGTAATCACACATTCTGTAAATCGTGTCTACTGAAATACATCAACACTCAGAATGAAGCAATACAAGCCAAGTCCATCCCATGTCCCTCCTGTAGACAACTGACGAAGGTGACCACCCCTGACAGTCCAGTAGAGGAGTGGGTCAGTCAGCTGAAACCAAGTCACGTCATACAGGGACTAATGGACGACTTTATAGGCAAGTGTCCATCCACAAGTAATTTTCCGGACTTTCATAGTCGACTAGCCTTCTGAATATAATACCTTTACTTTCATCAATATTTATTTTCAATTTCCACTTCTTACAATATGAACCCGTGAAGGTCCCAGGGTAGAATAGGCCTTCAGCTACCCATGCTTGCCATAAAGGCGACTGTGCTTGTCGTAAGAGGAGATTAACGGGATCGGGTGGTCAGACCCTCTGACTTGGTTGACACATGTCATAGGTTCCCATTGCGCAGATCAATGTTCATTATTGTTGATCACTAGATTGTCTGGTCCAGATTATTTACAGACCGCCGCCATATCGCTGGAATATTGCTGAGTGTGGTGTAAAACTACACTCACTCACTCACTTGGAGACCCCCTATCAAGTGAATCAAAAGCAGATTTCAAGTCAATAAATACACAACAGGGCCGACATTTGTCCAGTCAAAGATATTTAGCAATTATAGCACTGAGAATAGAAATAGTATCATGTGTATGGAAACCATGCCTGAACCCATCTTGCTCGTCAACGAAGAGTCCTTCCCCTTCAGATCAACCTGTTGTTGATCATTTTACAAAATATTTTAACACTTACTTTGATTTCGTTTGATTTTCCGGACGTCTGGTCGATGTTGTACAGTACTGTGTTGTTCTGTCTTGAGTTATTGTCCTTTGTGGTTGAGTGTTTCAAAGTTGTCTTCAGTCACTTATTTTCTTCTGTGAATGTAACTATGTAACTGAATGTCCTGTCCTAATTTTGTTATTTGGCCGAAATGTTTCTTGCCTCATAACCCTGATTTCCTTTAACGTTTCGCAATCACAAATCTCTCCCTCAACAGTTGTTTCTCTTCGTGGTCCTTGGTGTGACTCAATATCATTTGAAAGTACGAACAACGACACCCGTGAAGTGTCTAGTGATCGACATTATGAGCATCGATCTACGCAATTAGGATACGATGACATATGTCAACCAAGACCTTCAATAACCCATGCTTATCATAAGAGGCGACTAACGGGATCGGGTGGTCAGACTCGCTGACTTGGTTGACACATGTCATCGGTTCCCAATTGCACAGATCGATGCTCATGTTGTTGATCACTTGATTGTCGCCATATAGCTGGAATATTGCTGAGTTCGGTGTAAAACTAAATTCACTCACTCACTCACTCACAAGCAACGAAAAGTGTAGGGCTTTGTGAAGATAGAGTCTAACTTGGCACATAGATAGATCTTCTGTTATACTGGTGCCTTGAGGTAGTTTTGGATTTCTGAATAAAATATATTTCTACGTTTCAATGGCCACAAGTTTGACTTTGACTGAATTTGATGGAAGTGTTTTTTTCCGGAGCATAACTGTAAAACCTTTCAATATTTCTTCACCATTGTCGCCATATGGATTGGTCTGGTGTACTGGTGCCTGTTGATTGTTTTGGACATCTGAATAAAATGTTTTTTGTGCTTCCATGCCAGTAAGTTTCAACTGTATTTGTTAGAGCTCCTTTCTGGAGCAGAGACGGTCCCGGATATAACAGGTCTTCAGTAACCCATGCTTGCCATAAAAAGGCAACTATGCTTGTCGTAAGAGGCGACTAGTGTGATCGGGTGGTCAGGCTCGCTGACTTGGTCGACACATCGATGCTCATGTTGTTGACCAATGGATTGTCTGGTCCAGACTCGATTATTTACAGACCACCGCCATCTAGCTGGAATATACCTGAATGTGGCGTAAAACTAAACTCACTCACTCATACTGGAGCAGAACTTGAAAACCTCTCAGTATTCCTCTTCAACTTGGCCATTTACACACCAAAACATTTAACATCATCCTAGTGGCTAGACATATTCTTGAAGAGTACTTTGCCTTTGTGGAGGATATTGATGATGTTATTTTTGCCGATGTACACATTTAAAGCGTTTGTTATTACAGCTAGTGATGTTAGTAACTGCAGTGTTTGCAAAACACAAGGGAAGACAACTCCTTCCACCTCTTGGTGCTCCGTCTGTGACGAGGTCTTCTGTGATGGATGTCTGAAGATGCACAGCGTGATGCCAATGTCGCGTGACCATGAAGTTTTGGATGTATCAGATACAACCAAAAGAAAAGCCAAGCAACGCTTCATGTGTAAAACCCACAAAGACAAACAAATCGAGTTGTTCTGTAAAGATTGCAGGAAGGCCATTTGTCATACATGCTGCAGTATAAAACACAGGAAATGTGACGATGTTGATACGTTAGATAATATGACTCCTGTTGTCAGAGAATATCTATCACATAAAAACCAAGAACTGAAAATCAAAATGACAATTTCAGAAAATGAGATTATCTTCAAGGAGTCTCAAATTAAAGAAATAAAAACAAATGCGCAAGATGTCGGAAATGAAATCCGAAAGTTACGACAGACTGTGGTAGAAGTGATTTTAAGGAAGGAGAAACAACTCCTTGATAAAGTCGACCGATGTTTCGATGAACAATTACAGGAATTACAAGCAGAAATAAAGTCCCAGAAGATTGAGCTGCAGATGTACCAACAACAGTATGAGTTCACAGCTAATGCTGTCACGTCAAACAGTGAGAGGGACATGTATGTCGTCTATGAGTCGGTGTGTGAGGAGTGGACAGACAACAAAGACACGGACAACCGACCAGCTCCTGGAAGGGTTGTATTCACTCACGACACGGACACGCTGAATGAAGCTGTGGATGATATACATCTTGGGGAAGTTAAAGTTGTTAGTGGTGTGAGTGACCACCAGTCTACCCCTGTTCTACATCACACTCTTGACTGTCAGGATGATGATGATGATAGTAAGGATCCTTATTTGTATGACGTCACAGTGTTGACTGTTGATGGTATAAAAGTAACAGTAGTTGCAGATTACAATAACACCAGCATCAAAACATATCAAACATCAAAACCAAACACACTGAGTAATTGGATGCTACTTTCCAGTGGTCCTTGTCAAATAGCAAAGTTAACTGAGAGTCGGATAGCAGTCAGTGTTCCGGGTAGTAAGGAAATAGTAACAGTCGATGTTACCCCAGATCCTGTATTGCTGTCAACTATCAAAACAACTAAAAAGTACTACGGTCTAGCCTGCTTGAGACCTTCACAGCTAGTGGCAGGAACATCTGGGCATTCTCGCTCTGTGGACATACTGGACATGACAGGGAAGATATTGAAGTCTATCAACACGGGTGTCATAAAAAATCCAGACTATATCAATGTTACCAGTAACAACAACTTGATTGTCAGTGAAGTAACAGTAAAATCCCTCGTATCTGTGACTAGGGAAGGAGAAGATGTTTTCACCTACACTCCCACAGGAGACAGAGCTCTGAATTGTCCATGGAGTATCACAACAACCAGCACAGGAGATATTCTGCTTGTAGATCGGGACTCTCACAAGGTGATTCAGCTGACAGAGTCAGGGCAGTTTGTCAGAGATGTCCTCACACAGCAGGATGGTCTGGAATCTCCTCGTGGTATCTGTCTTGATGGGGACAGGTTTGTATACGTTACATGTGGGCGATATGTCAGAGTATTTAAATTTTAATGGGTCTATGTAATATTTAATTGTCGGGTGACCTGCTATAATATAACTTTAACACATGATCGCTGACCAAAAAGAAAGATATTGTCTGTTTATAACTTGTCATATACGATGATATCTGCATGTCTATTAGGACTCGCTCTTCGCTCGACTCATTTGTCTGGATTATAAAGCAGTCCGGATTAATCAACTTTTGTCCGTTATTGCAGACACTGCAATTCTGAGTATTTAAATTTTAATTGGTCTATGTAATATTTAATTGTCGGGTGACCTGCTATAATATAACTTTAACACATGATCGCTGACCAAAAAGAAAGATATTGTCTGTTTATAACTTGTCATTGCACGATGATATCTGCATGTCTATTAGGACTCGCCCTTCGCTCGACTCATTTGTCTGGATTATAAAGCAGTCCGGATTAATCAACTTTTGTCCATTATTGCAGACACTGCAATTCTGAGTTTGTTCACATCAGGTGTTATTGTGGAGATCAGCTTTGCTGACGGTAAATCGTCTTCTTCGTCGTCGCCTTCAGTTTCTTGGACAGTAGGGAATCCACATTTCTGAAAGCACTTTAGAATTGTTGAATCTGTGAGATTGCCTTCAACGCAGTCACAGTCTTGTACAGTTCACCAACATTTTCTCTGTCCTTGATCCTCGATAGCAATGACTCGAGTATATGCTTTCAATGCCGAGCTCTGAAGGCACGTATGCCGATCCCTGCATCTAATGAATGCAGACCAGATGATGCGTTCGCTAGCAAAGACTTCACCTCAACGTTGCTTTAGTTGAATTTCTATCTGTGGGGTGGAGCCTTTTCAATAAGCAATAATATCTTCTGGCACAATGTTTCAAAAGATAGGCAAAGCGTCGTCTCCATTTCAGGGAAACTGGTTATAGCTATATAAGCACCGGGGTCAGAAACATACATCAGTCTGACCCTGGTACCCTTCTGTTTGTATTAAGGTAAGCCCTAGTTACTTAATGCTTTGCTGTTTTCATATTTTTGCTTACTTGAACCTCGTTCTACACGTTATCAGTGTTATGTTCTAATCTTGTGCCTTGGCCGGGCTGTTATGATTGATCTAACTTAGTATCATTACTACGGTAGTGCTGTATGCCGAGACTTTGTAAGACTAATTTAGTTATAACATAAACATACAACTCGGCTGTATGACAGGCATGGTTTACAAGTTAGGCTTCTATTATTTCTAAACTATCGCAATATGTGTCCTGGAAGTTTTCCGTCAACAATATATATACGTGCGTTCTGTAATTTACAGGTTACACTCTGTGGGAATGTGTTTTCAGTCATCACTGTAATATCCATGTGTGTAGAATTTGTCTTTTCAAATATAATGGAAAATGTTGAATAACATGAAACACTAGCTCTAGCTACCCATACGTTCCGGCGTCAATACACTGTTCAGTTTTATGTTACAGTACAATTCCTGAGTTATTAGTTTACTTCAATTCAGATGTTTTACCATCGCATATTGTCGAAACTCAAAACCAAGTCAGTGCAAGTAAATGTTTTATATTGTGACTAGTTGCTTTCGTAGATATTGTAATTGTAGGTAACTAAGTTGTGTGCATATGTACAGAGGAAATTAAGTTAAGTTAAGTTATTCTGACTAAATGCGTACATCATTAGCAACGAATAAATGAATATATATTCTCCATTTGATATATGCTATCGTGACTTATTAATTCGGAAAATATCCGGTAAATAACAATCATTTTGAAGCTACGAAATTTAGTGTATGCGTATTGTAGGTCAGTTCGTAAATAACCGGGGTTTTCCAGATTTCCAAACTAGATATATTCTTCATAACTTTCTATATTGAGCCCGTTAACAGTTTAGTTGTTATAATATTTTAGTGAGTTTGTTTACATTGTCAGTTTAAAGCACTTCAGTGGGTTTAACGAATAAATGCTAACGCTGTAGAATCTGTGCAGCAACACAACGGTCACGGTTCATCAGCATGCCGCCACACTGGTCTGTACAGCTAGTACGGTGATAGATTGCCAACTTCTGACGTCACGTACCGTAGTCAGTCTCAGTGCGTTCTTATGATCAGTCACATAGTCCTTCATTTACATCATGATGTAGCTGTATGTCGGTCAATATTCTGAACTAATCCAAAGATATCTACTTGTCATATATATCACGGCTCATCTGTAACTGTTATGTTAAATTTACCGTACATCGGATAATAACAGTACATGTTAACAACACTGTACGGGCGTACCGTATTTGAGGTAAAGGACGCTCCTATATTGAAACAGGGTCCTGTTCAAGAATGGTGCAGTGTTTATGAGTAATGTACATGATAAATGAATACAGATGATGTTAAGTTCAGATATTATTAGTACAGGCATGCAGTTGTTAATTATAACTTTAAATGTGTTTGTATTACACCGTCGTAATGGTAAAAGAACTTTGTATTGAGTTTAACTTAAATTGATAATGATTTATTATATAAAGTAATTTTTGTATGTTTATTCTACCCTTCTCAAGTGCATCAATGACATTTATATCATTATCCTTGAATGATTTTGTATGACATCGAATCCATATATTGAATAAACAGTCTGACCCTGGAACCCTTCTGTTTGTATTAAGGTATGGAGATCCCCCCCGGCTAAATTCCCCAATTCTTGGTATGAAGCATCTTTGTGATAAACCAAGCACGACTTCAGTAGCGCTATCCGGCTTCATAAGGGTGACTTGCACATCGTACAATGTACCACGTGATCTAATTGTTGATATTAAGAGCAATGACTGAGGACTACAACGTTCAAGGAAGTCACAGAGTCACATGCTCCAAAACGTCGTATCCTGCTACACACAGGATGGTTTGGGCATATCTATCCCGATCCAAGTGTGGCCTTGATTGAACATGATTGAAAAACAGCATGTAATGAAACTATATGGTTTACTTTTACCGCTTTAGTAAATGAGACTAGACAACGTAGAATCCTAACCATGTTTACAATGTTTATAAAAGTAACATTAAATATGTTACACAACGGGCTGCTGTTTTGTGTATTACATAGTGTCCGGCAGCTTAATGTGGGGAAAAAAGCGGTTGGGCAGCCCAATGATGAAAGCGTTTGCTCGTCACACCGAAGATCCGGGTTCGATTCCCCACATAGATACAATGCATGAAGCCCTCTGTGGCATCCCCCACAGTGTTATTGCTGGAATATTGCTAAAAGAGCCGAAAACTAACCTCACTCACGTAATGTATGAACGGTTCTTTCTCACTCACTCACTCACTCACTCACTGAATGTGGGACAGCTACAGCAGCAGTGTGACAGTATACTATCCACATCAGAATATTTCTACCACCAATCAACCTTGACCAAGCCATTTGCATATCACATGGTTACTATCAACCAATCAAAGATCCCTATCAAACAAAGACCTGTGAATGGACCTCCAGCAAGCCATGCCTGCCTTACAAGGCGACTATGCTTGTCGTAAGAGTCGACTAACGGGATCGGGTGGTCAGGCTCGCTGACTTGGTTGACACATGTCATCGGGCCCCAAGTGTGTAGATCGATGCTCATGCTGTTGATCACTGTATTGTCTGGCCCAGACTCGATCATTTACAGACTGCCGCCATATAGGTGGAATATTGCTGAGAGTGGCGTAAAACTACACTCAGTCGCCCACTCACTCTCTTTCACATTCTGTTTATCGCTTGCTTGATAACGGTGTCAGAACCTACTAACGCTCAATGTAATGAAGAAGTTGTTTTTTCCTATATATTGTTGTCCTTCCCCAGCAATGCGCTGTGCAGTGTACATGCGTTGTTGTGTTCTAATTAACCCACTTTCATGCAGCTCTTCAATCAAGAAAAATGTCAATTATCAAAAAAGACGCAATATGTTGTAAACAAAATTGTGTAATCTTTCAGATCACAAAATTGCAAAACGTATTTATTGTAAATAAAAGATGAAAGTTGATATATATAATTCAGCATATCTTCCTCAATTTTTGAAATGATTACATAATGCTAAAAGGTGCTTAAACTAAAACCCACCCAGTCACTCAAGATAATAATTAGAAGTTTCAAGATACTGGTAGGCTTTGGTATTGCTTTGAATACTTGAGTGAGTGAGTTTAGTATAACGCCGTTTTTAGCAATGAACCAGCAATGTCACGGCGGAACACATCGGAAGCAGTTTATCGAAACTTTGAACCACTTGGCAACCCCACCGGCCCTCTGATATTTAACCTCTGGATTTTGTCTGTATCAAAAGCCATATGTCCTTTGGATTTGGATTTGGATTTCATAAATAAAATATACATACATCTTTACTTGATCAAACAATCTGAGTACAGAAAAACTCTATTGGTGTGTCTGTAGAATATGTCGGCTCAAAATAGGATAATTATGCATATTAAACAATGATAAATAATACCTATTCTCAATCAATATGTCATATATGATTTGCAAATAACGTTCCAACTGTCCATGTGTATATTTTTCACAGGATGATACAAAAGCCAGCAAGTGTCAGAATCAGTATCCAAAACACGACACAGTATGCATATCATTATTTTGAATTTCATAAGATTGTAATAACCGTGATTGATTAAATTTTCTGTACACAAAATAAACTGACACATTGTTAGTTTACGATGAATATATAAAAACACAAAATGCTCATAGTGATTACACATGCACAGAAAATGTTTTATTTCATGACGAAAACAAGAGACAGGTTTACTTTCCACATTTTGGAAGTGAACTGTTGCATGAAGGGCGTTTCTACCAACGACACCCATCCTGAGTACTTTAGTATAGTCAGCATCAGGGCATTCTTAAGCCGTATGATGACATCATTTAGTGAAGAATTTGAGGAAAATAAACCAAAATCTCATGCCGTAAATGATGTAATTTGATATCAGTGATTATTCAGCCAGTATTTTGGTTTTCAATACTGCTATGGACTCTGTGTGTTGTAGTATATTAGAGACAAGAGCTGTGTAAATATAGATTGTTCAGCACACAATCAGTGATTTCGATGTGAAACTTGGGGAATCATGATCAATTGTACTGTGAAGCATTACGAGTCGGGGATCATCTCATTTTAAAAACTTAATCCCCGCAAAGGAACCGGGGGATATGATAGTGAGTGTCCAGGTTATTAATAGTGAGTGAGTTTACTTTTACGTCGCACTCAGAAACATTCCAGCTATATGGCGGTGATCTGCCCATTGACGAGTCTGGACCGAACCCAGTGATCAACAGCTGGTAATATGACAGTGGTGTGATTTGTAATAAAGACAAATGCGCAAGATAGCCAAAATAAAATCCGAAAATTACGACAGATTGTGGTAGAAGTGATTTTAAGGAAGGAGAAACAACTCCTTGATAAAGTCGACCGATCTTCCGATGAGCAATTACAGGAATTACAAGCAGAAATAAAATCCCAGGAGATCGAGCTGCAAATGTACCAACAACAGTATGAGTTCACAGCCAATGCTGTCACGTCCAACTGTGAGATGGACATGTATGCCGTCTATGAGTCGGTTGGTGAGGAGTCGACACACAACAGAGACACGGACAACCGACCAGTGCCAGGAAGGGTTGTATTCACTCACGACATGGACAAGCTGAATGAAGCTACGGATGAGATACAACTTGGAGAGGTTGAAGTTGTCGGTGGTGTGAGTGACCGCCAGTCAAACCCTGTTCTACATCACACTGTTGACTGTCAGGATGATGATGACAGTGAGGATCCTGATTTGTATGACGTTACTGTGTTGACTCTTGATGGTATAAAAGTAACAGTAGTTGCAGATTACAATAACAACAGCATCAAAACATATCAAACATCAAAATCAAACACACAAAGTAATCATCTGCTATTTTCCAGTGGTCCTTGTCAAATAGTAGAGCTAACTGTGAGTCACATAGCAGTCAGTGTTCCGAGTAGTAAGGAAATAGTAACAGTCGATGTTACCCCAGACCCTGTATTGCTGTCAACTATCAAAGCAACTAAACAGTACTACGCTCTAGAATGTCTGAGTCCTTCACAACTGGTAGTAGTTACATGTCAACAGTCTCACTCAGTGGACATACTGGACATGACAGGGAGGATACTGAAGTTTATCAACACGGGTGTCATAAAGAATCCAGACCGTGTCTGTGTCACCAGGAGCAACAACTTGATAGTCAGTGATGGAGCCGGGGCAGTTTGTGAGAGATGTCCTCACACATCAGGATGGACTTGAAGATCCGCGTGGCATCGGTCTTGGTGGAGTATTTAGATTTAGATGACAGATACGTGTACAAAGTGAGACATGTTTAAAATCCGTGCGGATCTTAAAACATTCCCACCTCAATTTTGAGAGTACCAGTCACCGGTTTTCGAAAAGAATTCCCAAAGTGATGACATTGATGAGGTACTGGAACAGGCTGACACAGCGAGAACCCCAATTGTGTGCTACAGCATTGCAAGATAATCTGCTATACGTCAGCTTACCTAGATCAGATATATAATCTGTTCATAAACAACTTTTCAAATACTATGTTCGAAGCGTATAGTAAGTCAGATTATGTCAGCTGGTGAACATTATGATACGAGCACAAAACAGAGAGTGACGTGCTCGGGCCATTCAATTTAGTGAACACTCTTTACCATTACCATCAATATATAATGATACGTGTGGTCGGTTATCAAGTCTGGTTGGCCACTTGCGACTGCTGGTTGGCGACTTGCGACATTTTCATCGACTGCGCTTGGAGCTGGTTGTTCAGCACATCTTGCGCCGATCACCCGATCGCGTTAATACAGCCTACTACCCTGGCTTCGCCATTTTCCCCCTCCTCTCGAGCTCCCGCCGCTCACATCAACCAGTGAACCAGACAGAGACATTTCCCCCCACGGCCGCCGAGCCAGGGCCATTCAGGCCAGGACTGAAGGACTTTATATAACAACGCAAGTTTTCCCACGGACTCTGGTACGAAATCAATAGAATCAGTTCCTCATCACTAAAGCATATCCCCTGTTTTTCTCCTATTTCTCCTTTGTCTATATGTTCTCTCTCCATCATGCGTTTGTATTTTTGTATATTTAATGCATTTTCAGGCCAACATCCCCACCCCCCCCCCCCACACACACACACACCCACCCCCTATTCACACCAATTGCGAACCACCCACCCCAACCCCTGCCAACTCATCATGGCCTCCCCCAGCCTCACCACCTCACGCTTCTCCGCACCAACAAGAGATTTCCCCTACCCCCTCAAATCCCTGCAACAAATCAACCCCATCCCCATCAACTTTGCCATTGATCTGGACTCCCTACTACCAACCTAACCAACATCTGATCCACCCCCACCGCCAACCATAAATACCACTAATGCAGTCAAATCTACCAAGGTGACCACCTTTTTGCGCTCTTGATACTGACGTTTTGGGCGTATTTTTCTCAGACTGCAAGCAGATTCTTAATTATTGAAGATTATTTCATTAATGTTGTCGAAATTTCATCAAATGAGCTGGTGGTGTCTATACGGCGGTGTTATTATTATTGATGGTGTTCGTGTTTCTGTCTGTTAGTGTAAGATCCTGTTGATAGACGCTACAGGAAATGTAATCAGTTACAACGCCTTTGATACTGATTTACCCGTGAGGAATAAACCCGTAACTGAGATCCTAGTAAAGCACATAACCTTGCTCAACATCGAAATTCATTTTTGCTGACGTTAAGCATAATTTCACAGCACTCCTATTTCAGTACTGCTTTGTGGGGCGTTAAAAAACGACCAGCTAACTCCCTACACTTGGACAGTATCAATATCAGGATCAATATCAATATCATCCCTTGAAAAGACGGCATTAAACTCAGTCGAAGGTATTCACATTAGATGTTGCTTTCTGATAAGGACCTCACTGACATGCCTATGATGTGTGTTATTTTGATATTTTATATTCGAAAACGTTCATATAATAATTTGCATGTCAACTGACACATGTCTTTTCCCGCCAACAAGAAAGCGAAGACAGGTCACGTGACACACAAGAGGCCGGCAACAGGAAGTGAGGAGTGACGAGACAGCCCGTTCACAACGGTGTAGTTATTGAGGTAATGTCAAACATTTAGTCAACAGTAGTCAGTCAACGCTATATTTAGTCAGCACTACAGATTACTGTTTGTAACAGTGTCGTGTCACGATGTCTGTTGGACATGTTTCTGTCGTGTTTTACCTGTGGTATCGGCACCAACGTTTCACTTCAATATCGAAAGTAGACTTGGTAGTCCATCATACTCAAGTCCAGTTACATGTATGTCTGTGTTACGCCAATCAGCTACTGAGATATAATTGTTGAAACAGGATGCCTTTCCACTCAGTATTTTTTATATCAACATTAACACTACAAGAGAAGCAGAGTACATATGACCCTGTAGTTTCATTGTGCAACCGACATGTCATTTATATCAGAGTTATGTCCCTTGATGGAAGAAACAAGCCTAATGCACACACACACACCACGTCCATTCTTTATCTTTAGTCCCACTCCACCAGCAGCGCACACGCGCGCACGCACACACTCCGCCAGCACCACCTACTCCCCTCCCCACTACCACCAACAACCCCTCACACACAACACACTCTTTCAGATACTCTCTCTCTCTCTTTCTCTCTTTCTTTCTCTCTCTCTCAGTGATCAACAGTCATTCCATGTACATTTGGATACCGTCTGGCCTTCAACTACAAAAAAGACAATTTCCGACCTGTCGACTTAATTTTCCAATCACAAGAAGCAGACTTGTGGAAGTCGCGGTGGCTCAGCGGGCTAAGCGGCTGACTTTGTGTGCTGGCGATGCGATTAGGTGCCTGACTCTGAGGGTGCGTGTTCGAATCCCGGATGGCATCGTGTAATCAGTAACAACAACGTGTAATTGAATTACGACTGAAAAAGCGGCACATAATTAAATGAGACAAGGTGACAACCAGAAACGCAAGAGGGATTAAGTTACAACAAGGGGTTTACGATAGAGTCTACAGCTTAAGTAATTATCCGTCGGCAAGGGATAGTAGTACCCATGGTCTCTGTTGATCACCAATGTGGTTGCTCCCATAGGTTTTCTTGAGCGAGGCCTAATTCTTGCTAGATAGGATTTCAGTTTTGTTGTCAAACAGAGGTTTAGATGGGTAGGGGACTTGTGTGGGTGGGTTGAGGGTTCCGATTTGCTGTTCGATACTGGGTGCATGGACAATAGAGCCAGTCAGAGCCATGACGTCAATTGTGTTTCTGTGGTCACAGACGCTACTGACAGTTGGTGCTGTGACAAATACTGGTGACTTATTATGGACAGAAGGATTCGTTCCAGCATAACAAGAATACTTCCATCAATATGTTTATTTAAAGTACATTTTATATCTGTTTACTTCAGATGGCGACCGCCAAGAAACTGACAGACAACCATCTCACCTGTGTCATCTGTACTGAGGTCTTCACAGACCCTGCCACACTTCAGTGTAATCACACATTCTGTAAGTCCTGTCTCTTGAAATACGCTAACACACAGTCTAAAGCAATACAAGCCAAGTCCATACCATGTCCCTCCTGTAGACAACTGACGAAGGTGACCAACCCTGACAGTCCAATAGAAGAGTGGGTCAGTCAGCTGAAACCAAGCCACGTCATACAAGGGCTGATGGACGACTTTGGACCAAGGAGCGAAGGTAACTTATCAATAGGTTCACTTTTAATAAGCATATTATGTGAAATAAATGAACTGATAACCCCCATGGGTGTGGGAATACCAGTGACGATTTTCCCAAAATTGTGCCATCGCCTCTGATTTCATACGAAATGAAAATAGCTTTTATCGTCTCTGTCAGTTTGGATAACCTTAGTGTGTTCTCTTCAAACACGCTATTAGTTTTTCGTTACTTAGTTCGTTACTTCAGATATATTATGCGGTATTCATTTTCTATATTATTCATGATACAAAGCGGACAAAGGTGATCCTCCCTTTCAAGACATAAGTGTGTACCGTACTCTATCTTCAAATGGGGGTTTGAATAACGAAATCTTCATAAGAAAGTGCGAAACTGTTTAACACTGACACTATTGATATAAAACCCCGACGCTACACCTTCTTTGAGCCCACGATAAAAATCCAATTCAAAACAAGTGTAATACCAATTGACCACAACTAGTTATCTATGTCAATGCACCTCTCCTATTTCCAACACATTGTCAAAACTTTAACTCTACAAAAGAAATTTTACCCTTAAAACCCCACAGTCTATCCCTTTTTCATCAAAACAATAACGATACTCACTTAACTCGAGACAAGAGGCGAGCCAGTTATTTAACAATTTTAATATAGTCATTTACCTTTAATGAATAACGAAAATCTCAGCACGTGCTACAATGTTTCTTGAAGGACTCAAAACCTGTTTACAGAAGCTATCGAATACATTCAATACAGATGCCGAGGGAAGGAAACCCCAGACTTCATTTCCGATTAGTAACATGGCATCAAGTATATGGAGCACAACATTAATTGGTAAATTATAGAAATTCTAAACCGATGATCTGAGAATATTCAACACCTCCCATGCTTGTTCAGCCAAAGGTAAGACATACCATGATCCAGAAGTGGACAAATGAAAACGCAAGTATTTATATGATGCAACAATTTCAAGCAACTGTCCATTCACAAGGAATTTTTCGTACTTTCATAGTTGGCCAGCCTTCTGAATACAATACCTTTACTTTTATCAAAATATATTTTCAATTTCCACTTCTTCCAATATGAAACTAGCTTATCTAGCCTCTTTTGTAAACTTATAACTGTAAAATCAATGACTACAGTACCATCAGCAAGCAATAGGATGAACAACTCAATCAGTCTAGATTGATATTGTGACCATCAGCGGATAGACAATCGACGTTATCGTTGACAAAGAAGGAAAATGTAACTGTCATCCCTGACAAACTCCTTATAAACAATCAAAGAACAATGTGTTTCTCATCGACACACAAGCTTTAATATTTGCCCAGGACATGTTTTTCAACAGTCTTTAGGTATTACCTTTCATGTTGCCAAGCCAAAATTTGTAAAAGAGACCACCTCTGTCAACTGAGTCAAAAGCAGACTTCAAGTCAATAAATGCACAACAGAACCGGCATTTGTCAAGTGAAAGATATTTAGGAATTATAGCATTGAGAATAATAATATTATCGTGAGTCTGGAAACTAGCCTGAACCCTGTTTGCTCGTCAACGAAGAGTCGTTCCCTTTCAGCTCAAGAGTTAACCCGTTGTTCTTAATTTTACAAAGTTTAACTATTTTACCCCTTAATTCAAGCAGTGTAACAGGTTTATAATTCCCAGAGCAAACGATTGTACCTTTCTTATACAAAGGAATTACGGCTCCGTACGGCCACTCAGACGGACAACCACCTGTAGAAAAGATTATTTCAACAAATCAAAACACTGATGAGGTGCATTTCTTATAAAATCATTTGGAATGCCACTGAATCCTGGTGCTTTTCCATTTTGCATTTCTTGAATAGCATCAACTATTTCTTGGAAGGATATTTCTTTATCCAGAGAGTGACTCTCCACAGATGAATCAATAAGTCACTGATTGTATCAACACATTTTTGAGAAAAATATTAAAGTGTTCTTCATTGGTTGAATAGTAGGAAGAAAAAAACAACCTTGAAGTGATTCATCGAATCAGATTGTGTAATGATGTTCTTTACAAATGATGATTTCGATTTCACAGCTCTCCAGAAAAAATACTGACTTTAGTAGAGAGTGAGTTACGAAGGTTATGTGTGAAATCTGAGAATGATGAAGACAATGTCACAGCATACATTTGTTAATGGTGTGACACAGACTCGACATAACGGTGTCCATCACATTAACGGTTACTTGCTCGAAACACACGCAGAAAGCGCCGAGCGATGTCACGTGCACTCTTGTGTTCATAGTCATATAGGTTGGCTCCCTTTGGAATTATCGGTCAACAACACTAGATTTACAAACACACATGATTGCATAACCGTATTAAATAGGGCTCTTGAACATCACCGTTATAAATGGTGAAAACTGATTCGACTAGTAATAGACCCCAGCTGTTGTTCTATCGATGTTTAATTTTAGCTGAAAGATTGTAGAAACGCTCATTATTGTTCAGTGACAATGAAACCTAAAATGTTAATGGCAGACGTGTCGACTCAAGTTGTCGACTCAACCTCATCGGACACTTTAAACTCATTAAAATGTTTTCCGAACAAATCATTTAGTCAACAACATTTTGTGCATTATTGGCAAAACATGTTATGTTACCCTTTACCTTTGTCTAGAAATAGACTGTTACATATTCTCATGTCTGATGCTTTGTAGAAGTACAAAAGGACATAGCCGCGTTTGCTGATCACAGTGTCACATGATACACGTGGTTCATGATACACGTACGCGTGGTTCATGATACACATGGTTCATGATACACATAATCTAAGTCATCATCAGTCGGGAGATACCTCGCCTCATTATTTAAACCATAGTCCTTGTAACATCCATTCCCAGTGCATGCATGAAAACATTGGACTATAATTCTAAAATCCGGTTCAGATAATAACTCTACAATCCGGTTCATTTTACCTGAATTTATTTACATCATCTTCCAAAATAGTAAAAACAGGTTCATCAGTATATGCACTGGAACTTGCCCGTGAAAACTAAACAACACGTATAACTATAGCATGTTACTTTCCGGCGAAATTCCGTTACAGTGTCGGCGATAAATACAGTTATTCCAGTGGAATTTCTATACGCTTTCGCATGTTTTTGTCTACATTTCCTAAACACTATACATCTTCGCCTCTATCTGTGGTGTATCACCAGATCGGGGAGGGAATGATTTAACAGAACTAGTTCATCGATAGGGTTTGTTTTCGATTTGGATTTTATCAACCTTACGAATTGATTTACCCTCTTTCCTGGCTTCGGTCATGATTCCTGTGATTTTTTGCCTGGTAGACGGTACGTTTTCCATGAAATCCTGTTAAATGGAGATACTATCTCCTTTAAGAAGTTTTACTAACTGTAGGATCCTTGTCCTGTGTCGGAAGTTGAGGCAGGTAACAAGCACTGGTCGGGCACCTCGCGTCTTCGACAAGAGGCCAACAACACGGTCATTTAAATTCTTGTGTACGTGATACTCAACTTGTTCTCTGTAACACCGAAAACTTTGCCTGTAATGTCGTTTGATTCTCTAAATGCCTCATCGATGTTGTACAGTATTATGTTTTTTGTCTTGAGTTATTGTCGATTTTGCTTAAACCTTTCAAACTTATCTTCAGTCACTGATTTTCATCTGCGAACGTAACCACGCCCTGTCCTAATTTTGTTATTTGGCCGAAAAGTTCGATTTTTTTCTATGTTCTCCCTAATTTCCTTTTAACGTTCCAGAATCACAAACCTCTCCCTCGATAATTGCTTGTCTTTGTGGTCCTGGGTTTGACTCAAAATCATTTGAAAGTACGAGCAAGGAGACCTGTGAAGGTCCTGGGGTAGAATAGGCCTTCAGAAACACATGGTTGCCATAAAAGGCGACATTTCTTGTTGTAGGAGGCGACTAACGGGAGCAGGTGGTCAGACTCGCTGACTTCGTTGCCACATGACATCGGCTCCCAATGGAGCAGATCGATGATCATGTTGTTGATCACTTGATTGTCGCCATTTAGCGGGAATATTGCTGAGTGCGGCGTAAAACTAACTTCACTAACTCACTTATGTGAAGATGGAGTCTAATTTGGCACACAGATATATATTGTGGTATAATGGTGCCTTTAGGTAGTTTTGAATTTTTGAATAAAATATATTTCTGCGATTCCATGGCAACAGGTTTAACTTTGACTGAATTTGGTAGAAGTGTTCTTCTCCGTAGCATACCTGTAAAACCTTTCAGTATTTCTGCACCATACAAGCCATATAGATTGGTCAGCTGTAGCGATACTTGTTGGCTGTTTTGGACTTTGGACTTGTTGGTAGTGCTCCTTTCTGGAGCAAAACTTGAAAACCTCTCAATACTCATCATCATAACTAGTAGACATATTCTTGAAGAGTATTTTGCCATTGCAGGATATTGATGACTTTGTGTTATTTTTGCCGATATACATATTTAAAGTGTTTGTTATTACAGCTGCCGATGTTAATAACTGCAGAGTTTGCAGAACACAAGGGACGACAACTCCTGCCACATTTTGGTGCTCCGTCTGTGACGATGTCTTTTGTGATGTGTGTCTGAAGTTGCACAACATGATGCCAATGTTATGTGACCATGCAGTTGTGGATGTGTCTAATACTACCAAAAGAAAAGCTAAGCAACGCTTCATGTGTAAAATCCACAAAGACAAACAGATAGAGTTGTTCTGTAAAGATTGCAGGAAGGCCATTTGTCATACATGCTGCAGTATAAAACACAGGAAATGTGACGATGTTGATACTTTAGATAATATGACCCCTGTTGTCAGAGAATACCTATCAGGTGAAAACCAAGAACTGAAAATCAAAATGACAACTTCAGAAAATGAGATTATCTTCAAGGAGTCTCAAATTAAAGAAATAAAGACAAATGCGCAAGATATCAGATATGAAATCCGAAAATTACGACACACTGTGGTAGAAGCGATTGTAAGGAAGGAGAAACAACTCCTTGATAAAGTCGACCGATGTTCCGATGAACAAATACAGGAATTACAAGCAGAAATAAAATCCCAGGAAATCGAGTTGCAGATGTACCAACAACAGTATGAGTTCACAGCCAATGCTGTCACGTCAAACAGTGAGAGGGACATGTATGCCGTCTATGAGTCGGTGTGTGAGGAGTCGACAGACAACAAAGACACGGACAACAGACCAGCACCAGGAAGGGTTGTATTCACTCACGACATGGACAAGCTGAAAAAGGCTGTGGATGATATACAGCTTGGGGAAGTTAAAGTTGTTACTGGTGTGAGTGACCACCAGTCTACCCCTGTTCTACATCACACTATTGACTGTCAGGATGATGATGACAGTGAGGATCCTTATTTGCGTGACGTCACAGTGTTGACTGTTGATGGTATAAAAGTAACAGTTGTTGCAGATTACAATAACACCAGCATCAAAACATATCAAACATCAAAACCAAACACACTGAGTAATAAGATGCTACTTTCCAGTGAACCTTACCAAATAGCAAAGCTAACTGAGAGTCGGATAGCAGTCAGTGTTCCAGATAGTGAGGAAATAGTAACAGTCGATGTTACCCCAGATCCTGTATTGCTGTCCACTATCAAAACAACTAAAAGTTACTACGGTCTAGCCTGTCTGAGACCTTCACGGTTGGTGGCAGGTACAGATGGAGAGTCTCACTCAGTGGACATACTGGACATGACAGGGAAGATACTGAAGTCTATCAACACAGGGGTCATCAAGAATCCAGACTGTATCCATATCACCAGTAATAACAACTTGATAGTCAGTGAATTAACAGTAAAATCAATCGTATCTGTGACGAGTGAAGGAGAAGATGTTTTTACCTACACTCCCACAGGGGACAGAGCTCTGTATTATCCAAGGGGTATCACAACAACCAGCACGGGGGATATCCTGCTTGTAGACCGGGATTCCCCCAAGGTGATTCAGCTGACAGAGTCGGGGCAGTTTGTCAGAGATGTCCTCACACAACAGGATGGTCTGGAATCTCCTCATGGTATCTTTCTTGATGGGGACAGGTTTGTGTACGTTACATGTGGGCGACATGTCAGAGTATTTAAATTTTAATGGCCCTATGTTATATATAATTGTGGGGTGACCTGCTATAATATAACAGTAACACATGATCGCTGACCAAAACAGTTTACAAATATCTTTTCATATAAAGTGGTGTCTGTGTATTACAGACTCGTCCTTCTGTAGACTCATTTGTGTGGATTATTAAGCAGTCCGGATTAATCAACTTTTGTCCGTTATCGTAGACACTGCCATTATGAGCTCGAGTTCGTTGACATCGGGTGTCGCTGCCGAGATTAGCTTTGCTAGCGGTAAATCGTTTTCTACATAGTCGTCTTCAGTTTCTCGGACAATAGGAAATCCACATTCCTGAAAGCACTTAAGAATTGTTGAATCTGTGGGAATTGCATTCAACACAGTCACAGTCTTGCACAGTTCACCAGCATTGACTTGAACATTTCCTGTCAATACCGAGGTCTGAAGGTGCGTATGCCGTATCTTCCGGCGTTATTTTCTCGCCTGACTGCATGTTTGCTCCAGCAAATAGGTGAATACGGCGGTATTCAGCCAAGCCTTCCGATTGGTTGTTAAAGGAAGGACTCTATCTTCACATAATGAATAGCGTTATGTAAGTAATCGACTCGGGACCAAACAGTCCAGTGATCAGCATCATGAGCACCGATCCACGCAAATGGGATACCATCGTGTTAGCTGTCTCTTACGACAAGCATGAGCTGCTGAGGACAAACGCCAACTCGGATATTCACGGGCCACTTCATTGTTTCTTTATTGGTAGCACTATCCGGCTTCACAGCGGTGAGACCTGTGAAGGTCCCGGAGTAGAATAGGCCTTCAGCAACCCATGCTTGCCGTAAAAGGCGACTGTGCTTGTCGTAAGAGGCGACTAACGGGATCGGGTGGTCAGGGTAGCTGACTTAGTTGACACATGTCATCGGTTCCCAATGGCGTAGATCGATGCTCATGTTGTTGATCACTGGATCATCTGGTCCAGACTCGATTATTTATAGACCGCCGCCATATAGCTGGAACATTACTGAGTGCGGCGTGAAACTCACTCACTCACTCATAACGGTGACTTGCAAAAAGCACAATCTAACACGTGATCTAATTGTTGATATTAAGAGCAATGACTGAGGAGTACAAAGATCAAGGAAGTCATAGAGTCTGGCCACTTGCTCCAAAACGTCGTATCCTGCTACACACAGGATGGTTTGGATATATCTACCCTCAATCCAAGCGTGAACTTGATTGAAAATGATTGAAAAACAGCATGTAATGAAACTAGAATAGTAACAATGTGTACAATGTTTATGACAGTAACATTAAATACATTACACAACGGGCTTCTGTTTTGTGTATTACATAGTATGTGGCAGCTTAATGTGGGAAAAGGGGCGGTTTGCTAGCCCAGTGGTGAAAGCGTTTGCTCGTCACACCGAAGGCCCGGGTTCGATACGATGTATGAAGCCATTCTCTGGCGCCCCAAGCAGTTTGGCATATTGCTCACTCACTCACTCACTCACTCACTCACTCACTCACAGACTCGACTATTTACAGACCGCCGCCATATAACTGGAATATAGCTGAGTGATAAAACTAAACTCACTCACCCACTAACTCTCTTTCCACATTCTCCTTATCGCTTGCTTCATAATGGTGTTAGAACCAACGTAACACACAATGTGATAAAGAAGATGTTTTTTTTCTCTTTGTATTGTTGTCCTTCTCCAGCGATGCGTTGTGCAGCGTGTTGTTGTGTTTTAATTAACCCACTTTCATGCAGCTCTTCAATCAAGAAAACTTGTCAATTATAAAAAAAACCTGAAATTTGTTGTAACAAAATAGTTAATGTTTCAGATCACAAATTTGCAAAATTTAATTTTATGGTAAATAAAAGATGAAAGTTGATCTAGGTATTGCAGCATATCTTAATCAGTTTTCGAAAAAAGCGGCGTAAAACAAAACCCACTCAGTCACTCAGAATAATAACTAGACGTTTCAAGGTAATGGTAGGGTTTGTCATTGCTCAGAATACTTGAGTGAGTTTAGTACAGTGGAAGCTGCAAATACCGGCATCTTTCTGATCCGGCAAGTAGTCAACACTGGTTTGATATTTCAGTCCCGTCTGTGCTTTGTACATTTATCATCAGCTGCAGAGTCCAACACATTGTAAAAACCGGATTGTTTTTTCAGTCCCAATGAGTTCCGGTTTAGACAGCTTCCACTGTATAACGCCGCTTTTAGCTTTTAGCAGTGAACCAGCAATATCTCGGCGGGACACATCGGAAATGGGCTTCACACATTGTACCCATGTTGGGATTTAAGCCATTGTCTACGGCGTGACGATTGAAATCTTGAACCACTTGACAACCCCACCGGTCCTCTGATATTTGACCTCTGGATTTTGTCTGTATCAAAAGCCATATGTTACGCATTTGGATTAGGATTATATAAATATATATAAAAATATACATACATCCTTACCTGATCAAACAATTTGAGAACAGAATTGATTAATGTAAGCCAAATGTTTTTCAACTTTTGGTGTGGTTGTAGAATATGTCGGCTCAAAATGAGATAATTATGCATATTGAACAATACTAAATAATAGCTATTCTCAATCAATATGTCATATATTTGATTTGCAAATACGTTCCAACTGTCCATGTGTATATTTTTCACAGGATGATACAAAAGCCAGCAAGTGTCAGAATCAGTATCCATAACACGAACCAGTATACATATCCTTATTTTGCATTTCATAAGATTGTAATAAACAAGATTCATTAAATTTTCTGTATACATAATAAACTGACATACTCTTAGTTTACGGTGAATATGTAAAAACACAACATGCTCATAGTGATTACAAATGCACGGAAAGTGTTATATTTTATGGCGAAAACAAGAGACAAGTTTACTTTCCACATTTTGGTAGTGAACTGTTTCATGAAGGGCATTTCTATCAACGACACCCATCCTGAGTACTTTAGTATAGTCAGTATCAGGGCATATTTACGCCTTATGATGACATCATTTGGTGAAAATAAACAAACATCTGATGCCGCAAATGATGTCATTTGATATCAGTGGTTATTCAGCCATGTAATGCTACTATGGAATCTGTGTGTTGTAATATATATACTGGACAAAAGAAGTTAGAGATATTGGTATTTTTACGACTGATATTTTATCAGGAGTGAGTGAGTCTACGCCGCTTTTAGCAATATTTCAGCGATATCACGGCGGGGGACACCACAAAACGGGCCTCACACTTTTATCATTATTCATAATTTCAAATTTTACAAATATCCCTAACTATTTTAGTCCAGTATATTATTGACAATAGCTGAGTATAAATACATTGTTCAACATACAACCAGTGATTTGCTGTGAATTCTTGGCAATCCTGATTGATCGTACTGTGAAGCATTTCGAGTCGGAGCTCATCTCATTTTTAAAGACGCAATCCCTGCAAAGACACTCCGGGATGTGATATGAGAGTCCAGCGTGTAAAAGCAAGTGAGTGTGTTTAGTTTTACGCCACATTCCGCTGTATTTCATATATATGGCGGCGGGCTCTATTTTCGAATTTTAACCAGACAACCCAGTGATCATCAGCTGGTAATGTGTCAATAGTGTGATTTGTAATAAATGTCTCTATTACTCCATGACTGCTTTTACAGCTTTAGGGCAATTGCTCTTACACACATATGATCATCCTGTCAAAACAGAATTCTGTCTAAGTGATCTTATGTTGAAATTATTCATTACATTGAAATAAATATTGAAGAATAACGAATATATTGTTCTTTATTACTCCTGATATTTACTCCTGATATTTTTAGATGCGCACGCATTGTTCCGATACATATGATCGATATAAACAGCCGTGAGTTTGGATCTACTTTTGAATACTTTCATAATGTGATATTTAAAGATATGGTCAAATATCTGCACTAAAGTGAGTGGGTGAGTGAGCGACTACGTGAGTAACTCAGCGAATTTACCCTCCTCACGCCGTTTTAACATTATTTCAGTAATGTAATGGCTCGGAACACGAGAAATGGTCTTCAAGCAGTGTACCCTTATGGGGATCGAACCCGGCTCTTCGGGAGAAGAGAGAACACTTTAGCTGCTAGGCTACCCTTCACACACACACACACACACACACACACACACACACACACACACACACACACACACACACACCTCCCCCTGAAAAATCATCATCACAACCACACCTGCTATAAGTCACAACGCTCCCTCATTGATTACATATCTTTCAAATCTCTTTCTGTTATTATCCTATTCAGACCAAACATATTTTACACGCACGTCAACAGTTGCAAGCACTAAATAAAAGTACTTAATGACATATTTCATTATGTAATAGAAAAACAAAAGCATTGTATACGGCTATTCATACAGACGATTTCCAGATGTCAAACCCTGTCATTACACCCCACCAGTCTGGACCAAACCTCACCCGTATTATAGGAGATGTACCGCGTTGTACGTTGCGCACAGTATAAATCATTCGAATGTCTGCTACCTACTCGATATTTCATTATACTGCTAGACGCAAGCATATCCGGAGTCGAAGTAGTTTTAGTAACCTATGCTTGTCGTAAGGGGCGACTAACGGGATCGGATGCTGAGCCTCTGCTGACTTGGTTGACACATTTCATCGTATCCCAGTTGGGTAGATCGATGCTCATGCTCACAGGATTACCTGGACCAGACTCGATTATTTACAGACCACCGCCATATAGCGGGAATAGTTCTGAGTGCGGCGTAAAACTGAATTCACTCACTCATTATGAAGTCAGAATGTGCTGAGTGCAGCGATATACGGGAAACTAATATTTTACCCATCGCTTCAAAATGCGTGACTCATTCCTAATGCAAAATGTACTTAATAAACGTTAATACGTAGCTTAATCATACGGCTGATACGTTTATACTTCAGATAAACCAAAGCACACGTGAGATACCTGTTGATACGCTAAATACCCTCCAGCTGGGAATCTACAACAGAACAGTCGACCTTCCACAAAGGTGAGGTTTTGAATGCGGGCCAATATCCGAGATAGCAGATGCAAGTGCGATGTACTATGGCAGTAGCACTGTATGTATAGACACTAAGCCTGTTCTGTACGCTAACCATTTACGTAATAACGAGGAGCGGGTATTCTTAGCCGCCGGTACATCGAGGATCCGTGAGCTTAGTACTTGACATACATGCTGAGGAGTGGACACGGGAAACAGTGAAGGACTTTATAGGTGTGTCCTATGTGATACTACGCCCGGGGGTGCGGCGTGGGGATATGGACCAGAAAACGAGGGTAAGGCATGCGGTGTTTGCATCACCACCATATTCAAGGAGAAACGATTTGGTAGCGTTTTCATGTTGAAATCTCACACTTCAGACCGTGTCGTTATATATCAATTCGGACACAATTGTGGACACACTATTCCTAACGTATTTCCGTACACAATTCAGCTTGAATTTAATTAAGCGTGTTCTTTTAACAGGCTTAACGGTCAATTGATATCACAAGCGAAAATAACTCCTGAGAGATAAAGTCAAGGGTAGAGGGCGCACTCATGATATTAAGTACATATCAGGTGAACATATCGATCGTTCAGCTATATGCCCTACCTTTATTAATTTTATTTTTTCATAAGGTCAAGGAAACATTCCGTATTTTTTAAATGATTTAACCACCCTGAAGTTACAATGAAGGAATAAATGAATGTTGTTTATACTATGACAATTCAAACTTATATAATAAATAATATTTCATACCATTAAGACAAATTTGAACACTAATTTTCATCGAAGGTATGGAGATACAATAAAAGAATATTTTAAGGGAACCTTCAGTTTTGATTACACCGAACAAAGGTTTTCAGTCCTGAAATATAAAAATATATGAGTTGTTAACTCGGCTCCCTCAAGTCTTCCAGTATAGTAGCTTTGGCAGAGGCAAACATTCCGCCAACAAGGTTATTCCAGTGGTTGTATCACTACATTGGTCGGACTGTAAAACAGCTTGCCAGAGAGTCTGTGCATAGTCCTGTCGCGACGGGATGTCGACAATGATGCATGAGGTCACCATGTGTGCGTTCGCGTGGGATGTGACCTATGTGATTCAACATGGAGATGAGAGGATGAGTTAGTGAGTTACCGCCGCTTCAGAGGGACATGTAGAATTTCAGTGGCACTAAAACAGTGATAGGGTTGGCGGAAGGTCTTGTTGATGGGATTCCACCCCCGAAAATCGTTTTCACAATTCACAACATTCGAGCATCTGTGTGCAATCTTGTTTCATTCCGAAATTAGAAAAAATGCTGCATTTGGCGCCTTGTAGGAAAACTATAGGTTTGGTTGAAAACCGTTGATGAGGGGGAGTGTGGTATCAAAAAACCTTTTGTTATCTTCTTTTTCGATTTAGTTTTAATTATATGTTTTCCTTTTTTCAATCCATTTTTTAACTAGAATAGTGGAAGACCTTTGATTGTTGATGTGTGAAATAGGTTTGACTACTCATAGCAATATACAGTGAGGGCAAAAGAAACGCGACTGCTTTTTGTCAAGTGTTTAAAGAGAAGACAAAAACATAAACGTTTACTTTTACGAGATTTCATTGTTTTCGAAACTTCAGATACATATGATAATACATATGATAATACATATGATAATACATATGATAATGCATATGATAATACATATCATAATACATATGAATTATTTACACTCCGAAATGAAAAATATCGCACCATTTAGCACACAATACTCATTCATTTAACGACAGATAACAGTCATCAGCACATTTTTTAAAAAAAAACAACAACAAACGTCATACCATTTCAATGTCTAGAGCTGCTGAACCGAATTGGCCATTTACTGTTTAAATGTTAAACCTGGAACCGGTCATGCTTTGGTTATGGAAATCCGATTACTGTAATTTACGTTTGTTGTTTACCACTCACCAGTATCTCAGCTACACGGAGGCTATCTGTAAATAATCGAGTTTAGACCAGAAAATCCCGTGATCGACATTATAAGCATCGATCTACGCAGTTAGGATATGATGACATCTGTCAACCAAGTCAGCAAGCTAGACCACCCGATCCGTTAGTCTTACGACAAGCATGGGTTATTGACTATTACTTCTAGCGCGGAACTCACTCACTTACTTACAGTACATATCAGTGTACTATTATTCCGTTGAATGAACACACATGCCCGCAGTCAAGGAACAGCACACTCTCAGGTGCACGGTGTGTTATTTATAACAGTCGGCAAACGTATATATCATCAAGTATTGCTGTTATCTCTGACAGGCCCTCGTCGATATGAACAGTGTACGTTGCGAACTTGTGATAAATACCTGTAATCACTTGTTATGATTATCTGAACACACTAATTCAGACTATCAACCATCTACTTGAGCTTTGGCTAAAGGGAGTGGTGTTCACGGTCAAAAGACAGACAGACAGACACACACAGACACACACACACACACACACATACATACATACATACATACATACACACATACATACATACATACATACATACATACATACATACATACATACATACATACATACATTCATTATCCTGTTTTATACACGTACATAAAACTGAATTATATATATGACATGTGACAACCACGTGAGCAAACTGACCACCGGATCCAGTTAGTCAGTATGCTTCAGTTTCTAAACACATTGTTGTAAAGAAGCATCAAACCTTGCAGTCTTTCAACTAATCATACGCCATTTCAGTTAATCATACGCCATTTCAGTTAATCACACACCATTCAGTTAATCATACGCCATTTCAATTAATCATACGCAACTTCAGTTAATCACGCGAAAATATAAAATTATATATATACGTGGATGTTTTTTCCATCGTTCATTACATCTTTTTTTAACAAAGCAAAGATAATCGTTTATTTCATTTCGCATTTCAACCATTGTCATTTATGTTCTGCACCTTATTTACTTTCGTTTTAGACCAACACCTGTCCAGAAAACGATGCATCGTGGCTGTCAAGAATCTTCTTTACATGGCCAAACAGGTAACGTATCGTACTTTTATCTTTAAATAAACGCTTTGGTTTTAAGGCTTCTTTTGTCGTGGCTACATGTTTCATAGACACGATATAGCGAAATTAGTTTTTTTTAATCTACCAGAACAAACGACCATGACCCATACCGTTTGTACATTTAAATAAATGGATTGGTTGTACGGTTGTACTGCAGCATGCATGGCATGGTAGTACAGTTGTAAGGGTACGTAAGTAGATGGTATGGATGTACAGGTATACAAATGAATAAATCTCCCGTACAGAGAAATATAGTTACATTTCTCGAAACAGTAAACCGGCCTAACGATTTCGCCGGTTTAAACTTATAGTATATCTCGAAGATAAGATTTAGAATTGGTCTTCAGCAAAAACTGTTGGTGTAAGAGCCGGCTAACAAGATCATATCCGAATAGCGTAGATAGAAGCTCATGCTGTTGACCATTGGATTATCTGGTCCAGACTCGAATATTTGCTGCAATATAGCTGTAATATTGAAAGCATTGTACAACACACACACAAAAGAAAGAATTACAGCAACAAATGGATGTTTTGAGTTGTCTCCCTTGTTTTGATAGCCTGCTAGAACTTGGTAGTAGGAAGATTCTGAGCAGTGAGGATATCCCTGACCTATGTCCACCCTGCACCTGCAACTCTACCTACCCCCGGTTTCAGAAGGAGTGGGAGAAAGAGCTCCACGCCGCAAGGTAAGGGCCGATAACTCCTCACGAATAGCCCCATGTCCTATACATTCACCCCAAATATAGTAATTTTACTCATATTTACGCTGATGCTTCAAAGGATCCCAGAACTGGTTATGCTGATGGAGTCTTTTATATTCCCGATCTTGGTTTATCCAACAGATTTAGACTGACTGATCATCTGTCTGTGTTTGCAGCAGAACGGACAGTCATACTTCAAGCATTAAAATAGGTAAAAGATAATGAACACGAAGCAGTAATTGTTACTGATTCGTTGCCAGCTACACAAGCAATTCAATCAGTTGTCCAAGTTCCACGCAGTGACATTCTATACGACATCTTGTATCTTGATACTGTTCTAAATTCCATGTGCATCAGTTGTGATATTGTTTGGATTCCTGCACATGTTGGTATAGCTGGGAACGAAGTAGCTGACACACTTGCTAAGATGACTTGCAACAGACCACAGCCAGATACTCACTCCGTCAAGCCCATTCCAAAAGATTACTGGTTTGTCATTTCATCGTCAATACATGCCTCTTGGTAAAATATATGGCTCAATGAAACTACAGGTAGACACATGTACTCTACTTGTCCTGTGGTAAACAAACGTTTTAAACTTCGTCGGCGTTAACGCAGATAAGAAGGTGTTTTAACTCGTCTCAGGCAAGGGCATTGTGAATTAAAGGCTTACAGAAGTATTTTAGATAACGAAACAGTTCAGTACTACCTCATTCAATGTCCAATGTATGGTTGCATACGAAAGTCGATAACTCGACAATTAATGTTCCTTCTAGGATTCCATAGATTTTTCTTCATCTCTGCATAGCAACATGGTGTCCATTACTGAAATCAGGCGAAGGTGTTTGAAGTTATGACACATCCCTGGCATACACATGATACCATTTGGCGGGTTGTGAGATTGTTTTTGTAAACACTCCCCATGTTGGGGAGTGAGTTAGTGAGTTGGGTATAACGCCGCTACATTGCAGTTATATCCTGGAATATCTGCTTAATGTGGGAGTAAAACCCCAGTTTTGAGTAGCTAATCACATTGATGAAACTGACGGGCTTTCGTATGGTGCTGACTAACCTAGAAATATAAACGGGCCGAACCGGGATCTGCCGTGCCACAAGATGATCTGCAAGGTGAACTAAGCCACCTTCGACGACTGGGCCAGTCGTGCTCCCGATTCAACGACGTCGATGCCGGTCACGTTTAATCATCACGTTTCAGCTTATGCAACTGTTATTTTGAATTTCTGCATATAACATCCTTTAACGGTCGACAGATATCAGATATACTTTTAAGTTGTAAAACGATCAATAACAAAAATTGGCCTCATTTGCCAATAACAAAATATGTTTTTGATCTGATTAACTTTTACTTCAGGCTAAGAACGATAAAAGTCATTCGGTTATTATTTCTGCAATTGAACACATCTGATATCCTCTAAACACTGCTATCCAGATATTATGATGCCGTGAACACTACTCACGTCTCCAACGGCCACGTCTACCACGAAAAATCCCCACCTGACAACGGGCCTCGATCCTCTTCTAAACACACCGCGTCGCTTGTATGGGCTTTACTGAGGACGTTCAGATGGAGGTTCTCCATCATCCAGTTCCTTCACTTGCTCTGCTTCTCCTTGCTGTGGATAGCCCCCATACATCTCAGGTACTGTGTAGTGAGTGAGTGAGTGAGTGAGTGAGCGAGCGAGCGAGCAAGTGTCATACTACGTGAACACTATTGTAGGTGTTTGCCTGTCTATATGTACATTCTCAGAGCATTAGGTGTAATCCTTTACGTTTTCCTTCAAATGTCAGCAGTTGTAATTCCAAATTTCTCATTTTTCATTACTTGTAATATTTACCTCTACTTTTCAAAATCGTTGCAATTGTTGTGACCTTTTAAGCGTCAAAGACTGCAATACAGTCACTCAGCTGTTGGCAATGTTTAGAGCTGTTTCATTGCTATCCCCGTAGTTTAAAGGCGGGTGTTTGAATCCCTCAGTAGTGAAGGAGTTGTTTTTTACAGCGTTGTCTGTAAGATACCAGCAATAACAAGACAGGGAACACCTGTGATGGGCTTACAGCGTAGTACTCATGCCGTGAGTCTTCGGCGTGACGAGTGAACGCATTAACATATAGGCTAGCCCACTTCCAGTTGTACTTTTTAGAATCTGTTTTCGATTCAATGATGATAGTGGCAGTATTAAGTTCACGCTGTTAAATAGTACACATTGGATGTCAAACATAATCTTTATATCCCTCGCTCCAGGACACTGATCTCCTACGTTGAGAAACCTTGGGGTGGGGTGTGGCAAGGTGGCGTCCTTGTGGCCTCTCTGTTCCTCACTCAGGTCTTGGACAGTATCTTCTACCAACAGTTTATCTACATGAGGAACAAACTAGAACTGTCAACGCAGAATTTACTAATGGCAGCCATATTTAAAAAGGTACATTTAGTTATATACTGACAGAGAAAAATAAAGGATCACATGAAAAGACAAGTGTTCCTTTGTTTTTTCCAGATTTCTTCACACGCTTTATATCGCCTACCTTGTGAAGAAATCTGAAAAAAGTTAAAGGAACACTTGTGCTTTTATGAGCTCCCTTATTACTTTCCGTCAGTATATTAAAAAACATAATATGTGGTTTGTCGGTATCACAAATTTGTTCACAGGTTCCATCATGAGATTAGCTCAGTTGAAATTTCCGTCCCATCGACATTATTTCAGTCATTTATCCATGGGACAATTTTCTGGACAAAGTTCAAATGCGATTCTTAAAAACATGTTTATTCATTACACTGGCAGCTATTTGTTCAAATGTCTCTGACGTACATTTCCCTGAGGGGATTACACACAATGCGGAATTTAACATGAACATGCGGAAGCAAACAAATAACATTACAGTTTCAACTAACAACACGTTGTACATAATGTGTAAGAAAAATATACTTGGAGCTCAAATTCAACTAAAACATAATATTCCTCAATCGCAGCATGCGTTTGGTTCTCTGAGTATAATTGGGGCCATAGAATATAAATGGTTCTCTCATGCCTACGCCACATTGATCCATGTTACAAGGTATGAAAACTCAGAACATCTGAAGCCAAACGTTTTGTGTAATATTCTTGGTGGAACTGAACCTTTCTTTGTTGCTACTTTCAGTCTCTCCGCCTGTCTTCCTCGGGACGGAAAAATTATCCAGTAGGAAAGATGTTGACACTTATTTCCACGGACGCTGCAGAAGCTGGCCTCGCCTTCAACAACGTCTCATTTTCCTTTCTCAGCCCTCTCAACATCGTAGTAGTGTTTGTGCAGCTATTCCTTCTCCTGGGCCCCGCATCCACCCTGTCCCTATTCGGGAGTCTTGTTCTTGTCATCACCCATATCCAGATAGCTGGGGCAATGCAGAAGCTCCTTAAAAGCCGGATGGAGAAACAGGATAGTCGGATGAAGCTGTTGACAGAGGTGCTAACTGGTATAAAGGTAGATTAGAAGCCTTTATCTAATAAATATGTAGACTGATAAACACGTGTAGAGTATTTTTGATTAAAATTATTTTATTTTTTATTTGTTTATTATTTTTAATTATTTTTTTTATTGCCATTTTGGGGGGTTATTGGGTAGGTGGGTAATCAGTTAGCGCAAGTATTAAAAATAATACACAAAGAGTAATTTATTTTTCATTTTTTTGGTATTTTTAGTTACGCAGAAGAATGACACCCAATGCACGTGTAAGGGGGCCCATGCGTTATGATTAAGAGTGGTGATAAAGAGAAATGGTTCATAAGATGCCTGGCTTTGCAAAGTGTGTTAACGTTTATACTTCCTGTCCAAATTGAATGTTGATCCAGGTTCCACTAATTTCTTAAGATTTCGTGCAGCTGACAAAGCATATGGAGAAAAAAAGAATTTATTTCATGATTTAATTATGGTATCTTACCGATCTGAAAACAGACCAACGCCAAACTTAGTGTAAATACTCGTCTTAAATGACACAATCTTAGAAAACAAAACAAAGTGGGCATGCACGTTACATCGTTGCTGCGGGGCTTTGGCGCTGACCCGTCCACACTGTCTGGACTGCAAAATGTATCAGATGTTTTTCTTAAACATGGCGTGGATAGTAAGGAGCAACACGCCGCTCTAAACGACATTAACACACGTTGACTATCATGTCCTTTCTACACTATCTACCCGAGAAGACACAGGCTATGATTGGTCCACAGTAACCCATGCCCGTCGTAAGAGGCGACTGCCTGGATCAGGTGCTCAGACTCTCTGACTTCGTTGACATATGCCATCGGTTCCCAATTGCGCGGATCGATGTTCAAGAAGCTTATCACTAGGTTGTCTGGGCCAGACATGATTACTTACAGACCGCCCTAATATAGCTGGAACATTGCTGTGTGCGGAGTAAAACGAAACTCTCTGACTCATTCTACACTGTCTGATGGCTGTTGTTTATTTTTGTTTTTGGTTTTGTTAATTATTTTGAATTCTTTCTTAAGGCGATAAAGCTGCACGCATGGGAGGTGTGTTTCGGAGGACGGGTGACGCAGAGGAGGGACAAGGAGCTGGAGGTTTTGTCGGATGTGTTTCTGTTAAAGATTCCTTTACTGCTGTCAACTACAGTCGCTCCGTTCATGGCAAGTACAGAATTGTAGACATGTGCTCACCAATATAACGTTTACGTTGTTGTTGTTTTGTTTAACGCCACATTCAGCGATGCTCCAGGTTAATGATGTCTGTCTAAATATGATCGAATCTGAACCAGACAATCCAGTGATCAACAGCATGAACATCGAACTACATGGGATACGATGGCAGGTGTCAAGCAAGTCAGTGAATCTGAACACCCGATTCCGTTAGAAGCCTCTTGCGTCAAGCATGGGTTTAACCCGAATCTTCATGGGCAATATGTTGGCGTGTTTGCAATATATGTTTATTAGATAAGTGAGTCGAATAAGTATAAATAAGTATAGAGAATATTCCATCAGCATCACGAGAAATGAAGCGTTCTTTTTCCAGTTACCTAAGAACCTTCTTTTGAATTTCAGGGTATTTATATAACATCTGAGTACATAAATGTCCGTATATTACTCCGATATATATGTCCGTCAAAAGCTTCCACTTTGGAGGTAGACAGCTAGAGACACACTTGTCGTAAGTCATGTTTCCAAAGAAGCTGATAACATCGCATTGTTCATTAGAGACATGGATTTCCTTGTTAACATATTTGGGATTCGACAAGTATTTCTCGAACTTGTCTCGAAGCATGGAAGCTGTTTAACTAGCAATCTTTTTAGTGATCGGTTTGTCGGTCAAAACATGTATGCTTCGATATAAACGTGTAATATATATCTGATTTCATATGAAGGACGGTTGGGTAGCCGAGTGGTTAAAGGGTTCGCATGTCACACCGGAGACCCAAGTTCGATTCAACACACTCACTTACTCAGCTGAGCTCAGCTCCGCACAGCTCAGTTCACTAAGGAACATGGATGTGTATGTTTGTGATGTTGCAGGTATCGGCACTGACACTGGCTGTGTATGTATTTTGGTACGACGACGTACATCTAGATGCCGCCATCATCTTCTCCACCGTCTCACTACTAAAGATACTCCGCCGAGGGTTGAACATGACGCCAGACTTCTTTCATGACCTTGCAAGGGTAAATGGAACTAAACCAACACATAATACTCCGTGATATGTTCAGTTACTTCCGTTTGGTTACAGTTCCTTTTTTTGTGAAATATCTTTAAATCCTAAGTTTATGTCAAACCTATCTACGAACACTGACATATTCAACTCATTTTTCACATTCTCGCATAATAATAATGATAATGTTCATTTCCAGGCTCAAAGCGCACAATCTGATCATTATTACCCCGGGTAATCAAAGCTGTCTGTTAGACGTTAGAAGGTAAATAGTCTCACGACGTATTTTACCGGGTACCCATTTTCTACTGGGTGAACAGAAGCAACTTCTGACAAACTCACTTGCCTAAGGTGAGATCACATGTATCATGTGTGCTTCGCTGTGAGGCAGGACAGTCCTAGAAGCTATCAACAGTCACCCATCCACGGACACTAGGCGTCCAACATTGCTTAACACCTACCAAATTGTTATAGAGCTCAGTGCACAGGGCCACACACCACCATATATGTTTTTGATTAACGGTTACTTCTCCATCTTCACCCACAGCTTCAAACTCATGTTGGTAGGATACAACAGTTTCTTCTAGAGGATGAAAAGCCTCAGCATCCCCATGAACACAGGACATATACAGGTAAGTGATGACGACAACGCAGTACGAATTGACAGGAATTGAGGGGCCGGAAAACATGATGACATAAACTAAAGGATGACAATTTCTGTACTGATTGTAAAGAAGTTTTACAGTTTCATCTTTCTCATTAAATTTAGAGATCATGATGAGGACTTGGTTGTCGAACCCAAAGTAGACCCGCCTTTTAACTAAAATGACATTGTTCCCAAAGGGGTCTCTTCGAAGCGGCCATAACATGTTCAAAACTAATTCCCAACTCCAGCCTTCTTATCCGATGTCGGATACTTTGCTCACATGACCAAAGAGGTCACAGACCAGCAAGATGACAGTGTAAGGATGATATGTGAGATCATACCACGCCCATAACTCGCATGAGTTGAGTGCTGAGACATATTTGCCAAGAACACAATGATGGTGCTCAGTCCAACGTTTGGGCGTCATTGTAGCGGCCATGAAACTTTCTAGTCCCGTGGCTCGAGATCAGACACCTTGTCCAAGTGACTGAAGACGTTAACTCAGGCTGATATTTAAAGTAAGAATGGCATCTTTTGGGTGATCTTATGTCCCGTTACATCTTCAAAGTCTGACGACATCCAAAACGATTCTGTGGATATCATCGGTACTGTAGACTTAAGTGTTGTATTACTGTTCAGAATGTTTGAATATCTGTTACAATGGTGCAGTGTTGTAGTCAGGAAACATGCCTAATGGTGTTGCCTACAGTGAGGAAAGGGCTTGTCAAATCCCTCTTATCCCAATACGGATGAGGTCACAGGCCAAGTCAGGTAGCAATACATGCATACAATCATAATGCAGACGTTGATTGCCATGTACAAAAGCATGGTTGAAATTCTTACCAAGTTTGCGAATGTAAGTTGTATCGTTACAGTTCATTAACAAACATATTTTAATAGTATACGGATATGCACGGTACCATTACGGTAGATATTCGTAACGCAAAAGGTGGAATTCATCTTCGGTTACATTTAATGCACACATTCACAATCTGTTTTCTCTTGGAATGTTAAAATGTCTACCTTCTCGATCATAAGCTCATGTGAAGAACATTTATATCTGGTTAATAATAACGACGAAATTTCTGAGATTAATATCACGGAGAAATTTAAAACAGTTGTAAAAGTACAGTAAAAAGTGGACGAGTGTACAAGAGATGAATGGCCTTGCCATCTAAGACAAAGTAATCGCTGTAGAGTTTTGTGTCTCTCAGTTGTGCCAGAATCATGATAGCCAAAAGAAGTATTTAATCCAAGTGCTGTCCAAAGACGCATTGACTTTTTTACTCATCTTCAATTCTAATTTTCAAAGACGAAGAATTCATATCAGAGAACGTCATTTTCTTTGCAGATTTTGCTATTCAAATAAAACGAGGAACATTTTCATGGGACAAAGCAATACCACCAGTCCTAAAAGAGTATGTATATCCTTTGCTATGAATATGTAACTGAAATTATGTATTTCTGAATATTTACCATATGCTAGCACCAGAACCTGAAGATCCGGGGTAGAATAGATCTTCAGCAGCCCATGCTTGCCCCCAAAGGCGACTATTCTTGTCGTAATAAGAGGCGACTAACGGGATCGGGTGGTCAGGCTCGCTGATTGGTTGACACATTTCATCGCTTCCCAGCTGCGCAGATCGATGCTCATTCTGTTGATCTGTTGATTGTCTGGTCCGAACTCGATTATTTACAGACCGCCGCCTTATGGCTGGAATATTGCCGAGTGCGGCGTAAAACTAAACCCACTCACTCTCGATTAGCACCATCCAGTCAAACTAAGAACTGTTGGATGGCCTTACGTCCGCTACACGCTCAAGGTCTTCAGTTACCTCATATAAATTAAATAAAAATATAATCGTTACTATTTTGATATCTTGCTAGTTGTCAAAGGTAATAAGATTGTTCAAAATTACAGTTGTTGTGCAGAGTTGCTTCCCTTGTATGTTTCACAAACCTATGATGTTCTACTTAATATTTAAATTATATTCCTGGTTTGTTCGGTTAAGCTCGTGGTCTCTTCACATGGCATGCTGACACGAGAGAATGTTTGAATCCCTTTAATAAAAACCAACTCTCCCTCGACTGCCTTCGTGTTTTCAGTGAATAGGGCACCTGTGGTTACAAGGAAGAATAGCAATAAAGGAATTGTTAGGTGTAAATTCAAAATACGACTATATGCTAATTTTCTGCTGACGTCAGTATTTCAGTAAGTATGTCGAGGGGAGGCCTGGTGGCGGTTGTTGGACAGGTAGGGGAAGGGAAGTCGTCGCTGATAAACGCCATTCTGAGGGAAATGGTCGTCATTGATGGCACTACAGACGTGCAGGTACGGCGTTTATGTCCGTGGTTACCAATCAGTTTCTGTCAAGGAGCATGTACTTTTAATTACTGGTATTATACCGAATGTGATTACGGAACATCCGATCCTAATAACTGCTGGATATAAGGATAACACTATTACTGATAATTATTCTAATGTTATCATGATATCACGTCGCCTTGAGGTGGGTTAGCAAAGTGGTTAAAGGATTCGAAGATCTTGGTTCGATTCTCCACATCGGTACAATGTGTGGAGGCCATTTTGGTGTTCTCCGCCGTGAAATTGCTGGAATATTGAAAAAAGCGACTTCAACTTAAACTGACACCTACCGCCATGAATTGTATGTTGATTCCGTTTGACTGGAATTCAACATGCAACTGATGACGACGTCGTGATATCACGATCACATTTAATTTAGAATAATTATCCCCTGTGATGTTTAATATTTGTTATCCAGCTGTTATTAGCATGCTCTGTGGAACTTCGACGTGTTCATACGGCAAGACAAAGGTCATTGATGATACTAACATTCTTGACTTTAGGATTTGGCAAACAAAAATAAGTTGAACACCATCCTGATAATTGACCCGCATTAGCATGTATTAGTGACGCCCACTTGCGCATGCAATTGTAAGTGACGGGGAGCCAGGTTGTCCGCGATGAAGTGCAGTGCGATGCTTTTAGCTACTCCCGGAATCGGTTTCATCTTCATGCACTGCACACGTACTCGTCTACATCTGCTCTCCTTTTCACAAACCAAAAGGGTTGCTCATTGCCGTGCACTGCATACTTCTCGTAAACAAGTTCTCTGCGTCGGTTCAACTTATCTGTGTTTGCCAGTGGATATAATATTGCTAAATCGATCCCAATATTACACAAGAACAATGTATTCGTTTTCTGATGCAACTTTATGGTCATTTGTTTGTTGTAGCAGATGAAAATATGATCGGTTCCCAATATGTCGTGTAATGGCAATATATGATTTTTTAACGTAGGGCAGCATTGCGTATGTCCCCCAACAAGCCTGGATTCAAAACGATACCTTGCAGCAGAACATCCTGTTCGGAGCCCCCTTCGACAAAGAACGTTATAGCGCTGTTCTGGAGGCATGCGCACTTGGACCGGATCTTGAATTACTCCCTGGAGGAGATCAGACAGAAATCGGAGAGAAGGTACGAGGAACAATGAATATTCATTATTACAGGATATTTATATAACGTCTTTATAACCAAAGTCCTTGGGATACAAGACTTGACTTAACAGACTGTGTTGTTGGTCTTGTATTTGTTTCCTATCTTATCACCAGGGTGTCAACTTGAGAGGAGGACAAAAACGGACAGCATCACAAGCCAGAGATAACTACTGTGTTGTTGATCTTATGTCTGTTTCTTATCTTGTCACCAGGGTGTCAACTTGAGAGGAGGACAAAAACAGAGTATCTCAAGCCAGATCTGTCCATTGTGTTGTTGGTCTTGTATTTGTTTCCTCTCTTTTCAACAGGGTATCAACTTGAGTGGAGGACAGAAGCAGAGAGTGTCTCTAGCCAGAGCTGTCTACAAGGATGCTGACATCTATCTCTTTGATGACCCTCTCAGTGCTGTGGACAGTCATGTTGGGAAACATATCTTTGACAACGTTATTAGTAACAAGGGACGACTAAGTGACAAAGTAAGTGGGTGTGTGCCACTCATAAGGCACACCAATATATGACCGTGGCCCCACACGAGCAACATATGCTCATCTTTCCCGCCAACACCGGGTGCCATAACTATCTGACAGACGCACCTGGCGTAATCTAAATCTTTTGGCAGAGATTAGTCTTTAGCACGCCATGCTTGTAAGTAAAATACGACTACCGGGATCGGCAACTCATTCAGCATCCCATGCTTGTAGTAAAATATGACTACCAAGATCATGTGTTCGGGTTCACCGACCTGGTTGACACATGCTATCGAAACTCAGTTTCGTAGATCAATGTTTATGCAGTTGATTATTGGAGTGTCTGGTCCAGACTGAGTCATTTAAAATCGCCTGCATAGAGCTTTAATATTGCTGAGTGTGTCGTTAAACATCAAACAAATTAAAGATAACAGATACTAGCATACAGTTGATCTCGATGTGAACCCTAAATCCTTCTTCAAGTTCTTCTTACTGATAGTCTATCAGCGTCATATTGTTAACCAGATGTCATGCTTACGAAATGTGTTCTTGAAGCACCTACTAAATTTTAACGATGTGAATATAGCTATATGTACCAATACATCAACATGGTAATTCAGTACCATGTTTTAGACACGTGTCCTGGTGACCCACAACGTGTCCGTGCTGTCCAGAGTGGACACGATCCTGGTCATCAGCAACAAGTGTGTCCAGGAGAGGGGATCTTATGAGGAACTCATGTCCAGGAACAGTGTTCTGAAGCAGGTGGTGTCCTCCTCACCTGTAGCAGATATTGGTAAGAACCAACCAGTTCTTATGGCTATCATCAAAGTAAGGTTAACGTCTTCGAGAAACATTTAGGCGTTCTTGCAGCAAGGATTTTACATTATATTGAGATAGTCTCATCTTGCTTGATAACGGTGTCAGAAGCTACACAAGACGCCTCTGTCAATGTAATAAAGAAGTTGTTCATCCACATATTGACATTCGTTCTCTTAATCAGTAAGATTAAGTTTCTGTTTTTTCAGTGGTTGTTTTGTTCAACGGCTTGATAGTTGAGTGTCTGAAAACTATTGCATTTCTGTACAAAAGAAATGAATTTGGTCAATTTAAAAGTCTTTCTCCCGAACTATTTGATTGAGAATATACATGCAGGGATTACATACTGTTGTGTATGTAGAAGAAAAGGACTAACACCTTCTCAGTCCGTTGGACCACACACGTGGTTCCCTTTTATTCAGCCTTCACCAAAAAACAAACCCTCCAGCTCAGAAACGAAATGCGTATATTGGCTACATGTAAAAGTACAACTTGAAAGCGGAATTTGGAATGCGAATGACCAAAACACCACGTATTTCCCCTCTTTCAAAAGTTCAAGTGCAATCATACGCAGACAAGTAGACCGGAGGTGTGCGAGTTCTCTGGGGTCGAGTCTCATCAGCAGGAAGCACATCGACAACTGAATCAAGTGATGATGGCTGGCCTCTAGCAGGAATGAGACGTCGGGCATTCCAACAGGTACCATCGTGTAGCTGATAGGAATACTTCCCTAACCGGCGTTTCATCTGTCTATTTTATCAGACTTGAGCTCAGCTTGTGACTTCAAACTGGTCTTGAAGTTCGAACCAATCACCCGGTTGGAACTTCGGGGTTGAAGGTTTACGGGCAATGTCAGTGTAACTTTCAGACTTCTTCCGTCTGTTGTCAATATCTCTAGCCAGAACGTCAGGATTGTTTGACGACTTGCTAGGGCGAAGTCTGTCAAGTGGCAACTTAATGTTTCTTCCCAACATAAGCTCCGAGGGAGTTCTGTGTGTTAGGCCATGAGCTGTTGCTCTGTAGTTTAACAGAATTGATTGGATTGCTTGACTGAAGGATTTTCCAGCCGCCATATTTGATTTCAGGCCTTCCTTAATCGCTCTGTTGAATCTCTCTACTCCACCATTACTTTGAGGGTTATATCGTGACGTCAAACGATGTTCAATGCCCAAATTGTCCAGAAATTCCTTGAAAACGTGCAAAGTGAACTGTGGACCGTTGTCCGAAATAATGACTTCTGGTACACCCCAACAAGTGAAGAGTTTAATGAGAATGTCTATCACAACTTCCGACGTGACAGTGCCAGTAGCAGCGATTTCTCGCCACTTGGAGTGTAAGTCATGAACCACGACTAAAAATCTCTTGTTCTGAGGAACAATTTGGACTTCGCCAAAGATGTCGATCTGCAACTGTTGCCATGGCTGTTTAGGCCACGGAATGGACTGCGCTGGCGGAGTCGCTGGCTTCAAGGACTTTTCACTGAGTACACAAGGCTCACAATCCCTCACAAACTGTTCTATTTGGCGGTCAATGCCAGGCCACCAAACAGATTCTATACACCTCTGTTTTGTACGCACAATGCCTGGGTGACCCTTATGGGCCATATTCAAGACTCTCTGTCTAAGAGACTCGGGGATAACAGCTCGATATCCCCGTCCGACGCAGTAGGAGTCAAACATAAATAGTTCATCCTTCATCTTGTAATATACAGCAAACTTCTCAAGACACCTACTTGGCCAACCCTGTTCAATGAATTCCCGCAGTGTGCACAAGGTGTCATCAGACTTTGAGCACTCCTTGAGCTCTGCAGGAGTAACGAGCTGGTCAAGAGAATCTAACAGAACTGACACAACTCTGTTCTCCTCCTCCTGAGAAAGATCCTCCGCTGCCGGTGAAATCTCGTCCTTGACGAGCCTACTTAGCATATCCGGTACCTGATTGTTCTTCCCAGTGACATACTGCACATCAAAGTTGTACTGGTGAAGACGATCCGACCACCTGTATAAATTATCCTCAATGGCCGATGACCTGATCCCGATGTCGCTAGTAGAGTGGGCAGCGCCTGATGATCAGTACAGTAGGACAAACTTCCTACCAAACAGGTAGATATGCCAGTGTTCACAAGCACATATGCAAGCAAGGGATTCACGCTCCCCTGTCGAGTACTTCCTTTCTGTTTCAGTCTGAGTCCTAGACCAAAAGGCGACAGGTCGTTCTTCCCAATGGATCATTTGACTCAGCACCGCTCCAACAGCGATACCAGAAGCATCCGCAGACGCAAATGTGTCCGCCGTCGGGTCAAAATGAGCAAGAATTGGCGGAGATGCAATGTCATGCTTGAGACCTTCAAATGACTGCGCTTGAGAGTCACCCCATTCCCATGGGACATCCCTCCGCAGCAGTTTACGAAGTGGTTCGGCTTTGTCAGCAAAGTTTGGGACAAACTTGAGGTAGAAGTTTGCAGCACCAAGAAACGACAAAAGCTCTGCACGGGTCTCAGGTTTCTTCAAGTCAACAATTGCCTTCACGTTCGAGACTGTAGGCAGGATACCGCTAGCTGACACCCTGTATCCAAGAAAGTCAATTTCACTAGCAGAAAATGTGCATTTATCTGCGCTCACAGTGACGTTATGTTGATCAAGCCTCTGAAGCACCATGTCTAGTCTATAATCATGCTCCTATTGATCTTTACCATGTACCACAATGTCATCAATTTGGTTTGGTGCACCTTTAATGCCTGATAAAATGCTTGATAAAATCTTCTGAAAAGCACTAGGACTTGAGGAGAGTCCATAGGGCATACGGCAGTACTGGTACACACCCTCATGAGTGATGAATGCAGTCAGGTAGCGGCATTCTTCCTTCAAGTTCACTTGGAGATAGCTACGGCCTAGATCAAGGTTTGAGAAAACTGTAGATCCATGAAATCCAGAGGCAAGTTCTTCCAGGGTCGGTAATGGGAATTTATCCGGAAACACACATTTATTAACCTCCTTTAAGTCAACACACAGACGTATCTCACCAGTTTTACGTCTAGCAATTACTAGGTTGGAGATCCAGGGTGAAGAATTGATCTTTTCAATGATTCCTTGGCTTTCTAGCCTTCTACGTTCAGTAGCAACTTCATCCCGTACAGAGAGAGGAATTCGGCGCAGCTTTTGTGACACCGGAGCAACATTTGGATTCACCCTAGGCTTATGCACATACCCCTTTATATCCGGAGAAGACTGATGGATATTTCTCGTTCACTTGACAAGTTTTAAATTGTCCTGCTTCGGCTTTCACAGAATACACTTCAGTGTGAGGATAATCCTTGTCCATAGAATCACTATTTGACACCATCTTGACTAAACTTTTTGATTTACACATTCTAGCAAAATGTCCAACTTTACCACAGATTCTGCACTTCTTTCCCATAGCGGGACAGTTTTTATCCTTAGCATAGTGAGATGAAGAACCACAACAATAGCAATGTCCAGATGTAACAGCTGATTGCCTCACTTTACTCTTATCGTGATTTCTAGATTGTTTCTTTACAACCTGTACACTTGTTTTGTTTTCGATCAAAGACGGTGTCCGGTTTTCAATCACCTTCGCCTCCGCAATGGCCTCTTCAATCTGCACGGGCAACGTAACAGGCCTATCAAGCGTCAACGTGTCTGGTTCCATTAATAAACGCTCCCTAATTCTTTGGAAAGTGGTCTTTTCAATCAGTTGCTCACGAATTAGTTCATTGGTCAAGAAACCGAACTTACATGTAGACGCGAGTTCAGTGAGAGCCAAGACAAACTGACGAATACTCACTCTCTCCCGGCATCTGGTCACAATGACGAAAATGCCACCTCTCCATCATAATACTACGTTGGTGGACAAAGTGGTTGTGTAACACAGTTACAGTATCGTAGTAAGTGTAAGTTTCACCAAGAGTTCTAAAGATTCGCTGCCCCTCAGTTCCCAGACAATGTATCAATATAGCACGTTTACGGGCTTGCTTCCCTTTGTCCCCCGGTATACCACTGGCCACCGCAAAGTTATCAAACATCTCTATCCACCGAGTCCAAGGTATAGGCGGCTCACGTGGGGTTGCAAGAAACGGCGGAGGTTCCGACAAACTGTACGCCGCCATCCTCGTCGCCAAATCCATTGGGGTCTCCCCGCGTGGGTTCGAATCCCATCCTCGTTGCCAAATATGCTGTGTATGTAGAAGAAAAGGACTAACACCTTCTCAGTCCGTTGGACCACACAGGTGGTTCCCTTTAATTCAGCTTTCACCAAAAAACAAACCCTCCAGCTCAGAAACGAAATGCGTATATTGGTTACATGTAAAAGTACAACTTGAAAGCGGAATTTGGAATGCAAATGACCAAAACACCACACATACTGTGATTCATAAGATGTGTCTGAAGAAGAAAATGGTCGTAAGTGCGACAGTGCCATCAAACATTGTTGTTTGTATGTTTCGGGGGTTTGGGGCGTTATTTGATTATACTCCTGTGTCGTGGTTCATTTCATTGTGATTTCATGTCATATCATCTGGTCCATGTATAATTTCAGATGCAAAATCGTGGGAAACCGAGAATAAGCCGGCAGATGAGAAGCGGTAATTATTTATCTCACTCGTTTACATTCGTACTTAACAATGTCAAAAAGGACTAAAACTTGACTTGTGTAATTACCAATGCTTCAAGCAAGGACATTCATGTGATGAAAAGTGCCTTGAGATAATATGTATGCTTCATGGGGACATTACACAATATTAACCTGTTTTCTGTCTGAAGTAGTATAATGATATGGGTTTTTTGTCAAATAGCCCTGCATGTGGTCTCACCACATTGGATCAAATCAAATGCATATAGAACACAAGAGAGCTACCAACCAGAGACATTCCACCGAATGCAAGCCAGATACAGCATGTTGATGGCAGAGAATAACCATTCTCAATATATACAGACTCCATTGGGTATAACCTTATATAAATGGAAAACGACATTGTTCCGATAGTTTATTTGCGAACAGGGCAAAGTGCAACTGCCAAAAAAATTGCACAAAAAAAGTAAAGAAAATAAAAAGGTCCAATGCGATTTATCTCACCTGACACATAAATGTCGTTTTCTGATTGGCTAGGCGCTCTCCTATTATTTTTATTGTACCGCACTTAGAAGAGAGCTATATTTCAATGTACCCTGCTGCGAATGGTAACTCATTCGGTACTTCGTGCTTATTACTTGCTTATATCAAGCATGATGGACGGAAATCGATGGACAGGAGATAACTCAGTTCTTCTTGTGTCGTCTGCAAAATCTAATGATGGCTACCAAGAAATTTGACCAAACGTTCAAATGTAGTCCATGTAAATATTAAGATGGGGAATTACACCACGGCGACTTTATAAATACAATACCTACAGGAAAAACAGCAACATGCAAGATTCGAATCGTTTTATTCGCACAGGTTGGCTGAAGTGTACGATCCGATAACCATGCCATAAACAGTTCAAAATTAATATTGAGGTGTCCGGTAAGATAAATACGTTGTTCCCACGGGGAACATATACAAACATCGCGGGTACATCAATCCATGTCACCCCCGTGACCAATGAACAACTTACATTGTTTCAGTATTCTTGCTTCTAACAAAAACGACTCTGAACAAAAGGAGCTGGGCAAGCTGATTGAGGAGGAGAGCGTGGGGTTGGGAGGAGTGAGTAGCTCACGTATGTTCATCATCCTTCATTCCTCCTTGCCTGACAAATACAATACATGATTGAACCCCTTCATTGTCAAACACACCACACCAAACACCTTTTTCTGTTCTATCTACCACGTCCTTCACTGTCAAATACAACCCAACGAGCACCTTTTCTGTTCTATCTACCACGTCCTTCACTGTCAAATACAACACACTGTGCGCCTTTTCTGTCCAGTCTCCCACCCCCCTCACTTTCAAATACAACACACCGAGCACTTTTTCTCCCGATTTTTTCAAGGCCTAGTCACAAATACAATGTACGATGTCTTGTACTTTTACATTAAGTATGTGTAAATTGTCTTCCCTGTGCCCAAATTTGAATATTTTAAAGTCACAGTGATTAAATGATTTTTATATATTATCTCTTTATAATATTTATAACTAGGCCTTTGTTGCTAACTTGATAATCATACATGATTTTGTACCTTGAGTCTTAATATACATAGTAAAATGTATGTGACTGGCGAGTGTTACTTCCAGATGAGGATGAGCGTGTTCTCCAAGTTCCTGGACGCCTTTGGTCCCACTCACTGGTTGCTGATAGCAGGCAGCTACTTCTTGTATTACGTCACAGTAACTTTGGCCAACGTCTGGCTGAGTGTTTGGGCCGAGGGTACGGGTAGCCACTACTCCATTGAACACCATAACTCTACCTTACACATGACGAAGGGGCGTCAGTCGTCCAACACCTGGTACCTGGCCATCTACTTTGCTCTAGGCATACTCCAAGGTCAGCAGGTGTTCATTGTTTTCACTATATGTCTTTAGTTGTTTATTATCAACATGGAGACCAATCAGTGACAAAACTGATCTTTGCTGTCTCAGCTTCCTGTTTTCTCGCTTGTGTATTTTCAGGTAAACATTTGACTTGCCTTGAATTTTCATTCCTGGAACACCACATTTGCAAATATATTCAACGTGGCACTATTAAAGCTGTTCAAATGGTGGTTTCCATAAATAGCGTGCACGTTTTTGTATGTGCTATTTCTGTCAAATGCGACATAAGGCATCTTTATTTTACTGCTAATTACAATCTGTTCTATTTTCAGCTGCGCTTGTCCTGTTCTACAGTGTTGTTCTCAAGAACTTTACGGTGTCTGCTTCAAGAAAGTTACATTCAAAATTGGTGGAAACTGTGTTGAAGTCACCAATCAAATTCTTTGACACAACTCCTTTAGGAAGAATAACCAATCGGTTTTCACAAGACATAAACACCATCGATAAAGAGCTCCCCTTCATCTTTGAGATATGGATGGATTCATGCTTTCAGACTTTGTGCTCTATGTGCATTGTGTTTTATAGTGCCCCTGGAGTGGTGGTTCTGCTCGTTCCATTGATATATTTCTGTATTGTGATACAGGTAGGTATAAATGTTTGTTTCACCTTGAATGTATCTCTGAGACTTTGTCGTTACCGCATTTTACTCCATACTCCACAGATCTGTCAGACAGGCTTACATTTCTGTCCTAGGATGTATTTCCTGGAAGATTTCGGTTGTGTCATTTAGATCGCTATATTACCAATTCCTATTGCCTCCACACGCGAATGTATCATAGGAGAGTGTGAGAGAGAGACAGAGAGAGTGTGTGTGTGTGTGTGTGTGTGTGAGTGTGAGTGTGAGTGTGTGTATTAGGTGTTCAATTTGATGAGGCCTTTTGTAAATTCTACTGTCTAAGTTGGGTCATCACAGTATCACGTCTTTCCAGACTGAAAGAGGATGATGTCATATCTTTCTCACGTTGCCATCGTTTGTTCCAGTTATATTTTCTCGCCATTGCGAAACACGTAAATAAACACATACTTAAACAGAAATGAGTGAGTGAGTGAGTATGGCTTTATGTCGCTTTTAGCAATATTACTGCAATATCACGGCGAGGGAAACCAGAAATGGTCTTTACACATTGTACCCATGTGGGAAATCGAACCCGAGACTTCAACGTGATGAGCGGACGCTTTAACCATTAGGCTGCCCCACCGCTCCTAAACAGAAATGAGCATGCGTTAATGTGTATTACACAAATTAGCAAAAAGACATAAAAGAAATAATATTTAGGATTTTTCCTCTTTCGAAATCAATATTAAATATTTTGTTTCTTAGAGATATTTCATCAGTACGTCACGTCAGCTGAAGCGAGCCTACGTCAAGTCGCTATCCAGTGTATTGAGCTTCTTCAGCGAAACTTCTCAGGGAGTAGAGCTGATCAGAGCCTTCAATGATCAGGAGAGATTTGCAACTCGGTTCATTCGATTGGCTGAGACGCACATGAAGTTTAACTACTACAACTTTATATCAAACAGGTAACACATTCTTATATGGTATACCTGCATGAAGGACCGGTGAGGATTTAGGACAGGGTTGATCTTCAGTAACCCATGTCGTAAGAGGCGACTAACTTGATCGGATGGTCAGTGTCTGTCCGTGTCCCCACGAGTGTTTATGTGTGTAATGAGCAGACAATAGTTTTGGTTGATTTTGTTTCGTTTTTGTTTCTTTTCTTTGTTTTGTTTTTTTTAATTTGAGAAACCAAATTAATCAGAGTTGATGGTGTATTTTTATGCTGTCACCATACGGTATTTCCCTGCGTTGGGAACCATGAAGATGCGGATTAGATTGTGGGCAGGCTCGCTGACTTGGTTGACTTGTCATCGTATCCCAATTGCGTTGATCGGTGCTCATGATGTTGACCACCGTATTATCTGGTCCAGCCTCCATTATTAACGGACCTCCTGCAATAACTGGAATACTGCTAAAAACTAAACTCACATTTCATTATTTTGGACGAGCGCTCCGAGGGAGAAACAAAACCAATTTTGTTTTAAGTGCAAGTTTGTTTTCTTTGTTTCAGAGTATGTAGATCTCTGAAAATCTCAATGAATCAGACACTACACGTCCTGAAGAACCCAGAGCATTCGCCTTTGTTACTTGTGTCACACTCTCGACAAAACTTGGTAAATCTCACGCGAGTTACTTCGCGCTAACGGTCGATGAAATGTCAATGATGCATACGGCAGAGGTCTGAGTTTGTAAACCTACTTTTTGAAGACTGCGATGTTCGTTGCAGGTGGCTGAGCATGCGCCTAAGCTTCGTTTGCCACGTGATCCTTGCATCGACAGCGTTGTTGATCTTCCTTGAAGGGGATGCTGTCAGCAGTGGTGTGATGGGGCTTGCTTTGTCCTTTGCATATGAGGTGGGAAAGGAACGTTTATATAGATTATCAGTGAAATTATGAACGGAAGGATCGGTGTGCTGAACTTATGGAGGGATGGATCGGCGTGATGAACTTATGGAGAGATGGAGAAGTACGATGAACTTTTGGAGAGATAGAGCGGTATGATGAACTTTTGGAGAGATGGATCGGTGTGGTGAATTTATGGAGAGATGGATCGGTGTGAAGAACTTATGGAGAGATGGAGAAGTGTGATGAACTTATGGAGAGATGGATCGGTGTGATGAACTTATGGAGATATGGAGAAGTGTGATGAGCATTTGGAGAGATGGATCGGTGTGATGAACTTATGGAGAGATGGATCGGTTTGATGAACTTATGCAGAGATAGATCGGTGTGATGAACTTATGGAGAGATGGAGAAGTGCGATGAACTTTTGGAGAGATGGATCGGAGTGCTGAACTTTTGGAGAGATGGATCGGTGTGATGAACTTATGGAGAGATGTGCTGAACTTTTGGAAAGATGGATCGGTGTGATGAACGTATGGAGAGATGGATCGGTTTGATGAACTTATGGAGAGATAGAGCGGTGTGATGAACTTATGGAGAGATGGATCGGTGTGATGAACTTATGGAGAGATGGAGCGGTGTGATGAACTTTTGGAGAGATGGAGCGGTGTGATGAACTTTTGGAGAGATGGAGAAGTGTGATGAACTTATGGAGAGATAATGAAGATGAGGGTGTTGTGAAACCAAAGATATATGACGCGATTTCATTCAGTGTGTTGAAGTTATGATGACAGTTTTGGAAAAAAATATGGTTTTTAGACTGACAAGCTAAGACTATGAATAAGTTGTTTTTTTCTCTTATTCCAGACTAGCAATGATCTTCGGATGGTTATTATTAGAAGCACAAAACTTGATCTCATGAGTGTCTCTGTTGAAAAGATAATGGAATACGTCGCCATGGAAACAGAGGTACGTCAGTCAAGGGAGGCGTAACTGATAACTCTTTGTTCTAAAACTTAATGGACCTTGTGTTCGCAGAGAAAAAGTTAGTGAGTGAGTTTAGTTTCACGCGGCAATGTTCCAGGTATATGACCTAGGTCTGTAAATAATCGAGTCTGGACCAGACAACAGCATGAACATCGATCTGGGCAACCGGGAACCGATGACATGTTTCAACCAAGTTAGTGAGGGTGACCACCCGACCCCGTTAGTTGCCTCTTAATCTAACTCGGAATGTCACGGGTGTGAAAGTTCAAGGCGTTATATCATTCCACAATTAATAATGCATTTCTTTCAATAATAATAACTACCCTCAGGGAAACTACCACATAATTTATTCCCAAAGCAATTGTGTATTTAGATTACGATATTAGATAAAATAATTCGAATGAATGAATGCAATATTGCATTTAATCGACACTCACGCCCTCTACCGTGTTAACATTATTTCAAGCGAACCTTAGAATTCATTAAACACTAACATATGCTATATTTGCGATTACTCTTTCTTAATAAACTACAGATTCTAGTACTTGTGTTAGGTTGTGTCACTTGGAAGGCGCATGTTGGCTAAGGCAGTGGGAGTAGTTCAGTGGCTAAAGCTTTCGCTCATCACGTCGAAGATTCATTTCTGTTATCTCCTGCTGTGATATTGCTGGAACAAAAGCGGGATTAAGTCTATATTCACTCACTTACCGACACACAAAGTAAGCTTGTCAGTCTAACTGCTTTCACGGTCTTAATCCCAGTTCTAAATGTCGTAAATAGTAAACAGCAGAATGACTATCTGCATATAACTCTCCTTACATGGCAATAAAAAGAACAGACATTATAATAAAGATTACATTGAAACGTTGGGGGTTATATGTACATGTAGTGTCTCCGAAAACGGTGTTCGAAATATATATCAAATGGGTCCCCGGTAGGACTAAATGGTAATGTGACGCCAGTTGTTGGTGTAATAATGAGTAGCCCATTAACCGTTAAGTGGTGTTATATATACACAGACATGGAAGTTCATATAGAAGGATTTCCAGACAAACGGGGTTTTGCATTACGGAGGGAAACGTTCTTTATGGTTTGTCCTGTTGTCAGGTAGACTGCTTCGACAGGACTGAAGACGTCCCTCCAGCATGGCCGGATAAGGGAGTTATCCAATTCCGGAATTTTTCGCTGACGTACCGTCCTGGATTACAACTAGCGCTGCAGGACATAAATGTATTAGTCAAAGCAGGAGAGAAGGTACGGGTCTACGTGGGGGATGAGTAAGTGAGTCAGTGAGTGAGTGAGTGAGTGAGTGAGTGAGTTTAGGCTCAAGCTGCTTTTAGAGGCATTCCAGCAATAACAAGGCAGCGCACACTAGAAATGAAGACAGACCACATGCGGAATTACACCCAGGTCTTCTACCCTTCAACCATGAGCCTACCCAACCGCCCTGAGGAGGAGGCAAGGGTGAAATGGGGACTTTGGGGTGGGTCTGTGGGGTTGTTTTGTTGTTTGTTTGCTTGTTTCTGTTTTGTTTTTGTTTTGTTTTGTTTTGTTTTGTTTTGTTTTGTTTTGTTTTGTTTTTGCTTTTTTTTTAAATTTATATTTCGCGGGGGAGAGGGTTGTTGTTGATGATGATGATGCTGATTTTATTTGTTGCGGTCGCGGTCGGCGAGGCGGGATCACAATCAATTGGTGATGGAACTGTAACAATATGCGCAATCTGCCTGTGATTTGCATCTGTGTTGAGCATCTAGTGTTCCATATAGGGTATCTAGATCTTCATTCGTTTAGAGTGCCATCATTTCTTCTTGCTCACAATGAACCCCACTCTGTCTGATCCTGCCTGGATCATTAGGTCGCGTGCTGAGCGAGACATTATACTTTGAGAACTATTTTACAGGTGGGAGTAGTGGGTAGGACAGGGGCAGGCAAATCTTCGATGATGCTCTCCCTTTTCCGTCTCATCGATCCCGTAGAGGGCGCCATCGTCATTGACGACGTAAACATCGCCGATGTCCGGCTCTCCGAGGTCAGGTCAAGGTTGACCATAATTCCACAGGTGACCAATACATTGCTTAGTAACTGCATGTGCATTGCTGAATCTGTTTTAGTAGTTTAATTGCATATGCGTGAATCTCTGACACAGGAACAACTCAACTCAACACAGGAACTATTATATGATTACACAATGACGTGTAGAAGGTGATCAGATATAACATACGTTTTATTTGGGATTTCACTTTCTTTGTAAGCTACAGGTTCTTTTAGGTTTGTTAGGTTGAGACTCATGTGGGATTCGCACCCACACCTCCGGCACCTAATCGCCAGCAAAGAAAGTCTGACCCGTAAACCACCGCGACTTCCACTTAAAAGGAAGTCGGGCAACTGGTAGTCTGGACTGCGTACTTTGTGTACCCTTCTGATAAGTGTAAATTGGCATGGCGCTCACGGCATATGTTGTATATGACCACTTTATAAATGGCAGTTAATCATAGCTTTCGACGCAGAGTCGAATCCCGCATGAGGCTCAACCCAAAAAAAGTACTAGAATGTTTACTTTATAATCTATTATAAGAACTAACATACATTTCAAAGTGGAATTTCATGAAAATGCTAGAAACCTTATCAATACTCCGCTAGTGACAACAGTTAGAGTTTAACCCTGAAGTGCTATCGTTCGGTTAAATATAATAATCGGTTAACCATGTCTCGTTGGTTTCCTTTGTAGCCGCTATCAAATACTTCTGCGTTGACTTTTATCCCTTCCCGAAAGTTTAGAATGTTTCTTTTTATCGCCGCGGTTGGCGATATTCCAGCTACATGTGTAATAATCGAGTGTGGACCAGACAATCTTGTGATCAACAACAATTTAGTGATTGGTTTCACATAGACCCTCAAAAAGAGAGATATTTACATCGTTGCTTCGTTTCGTTTTAGGATCCGACTCTATTTTCGGAAACATTACGCGTGAATCTTGACCCAGTCGAGGCTTACGATGACCAGGAGATCTGGACTGCCTTGAGACATGCCCACCTTCACACTCTGGTCAGTTCTCTACCTGGTCAACTGCTCTACAAATGCCAGGAGGGAGGCAAGAACTTCAGGTACGAAGAATACAATCAGTGAGTGAGTGAGGGCATTCTCGGTGGATCCTCAGGAGATTCTTTCAAAATAAAACTCCTAGCCTTCGAAGCACTAAAAGAGGACAAAGTAGCATAATGTATTATGAATGCAACGCATCATAAAAGAAGGAACGCATTAAACACCGCCTCTAACAAAACTCGAACTATTTCATGACAAACTACATCTTCTATAGATGATATAGCCGTCAGTGTAAAAAGGAGAACAAGATGGCATATTATGAATGCAACGCATCATAATAGAGCGAACGCATTGAACACCGCCTCTAACAAACCTCAAACTATTTCTTGAGAAACTGCACCTTCTACAGATGATATTGATGTCAGTGCTAAATAATACCCGATGTTGACTATCCTCAAAAACGTCTAGTTGCGCGTAAAGGGAAAATAGCTGGCAACAATAGAGAAAATGGATCACTGTGTATAAGTGATATTCATCAGGAGTTCGAGAAAAACGTGAGCATGTACTGGTGGCGCCTGCGGCCCTAAATAAGAAAAATGGAAATGGAAGCGTATTTTACCTACCGTTGTATTACATTGAACAAAACATATTCAGTTAGTGTTCAAGACGGCAAGAGTCTGATTTCGTGTCTTCCTTTCCAGTATTGGGCAGAGGCAGCTTCTATGCCTTGCGAGGACTCTTCTACGAAAATCCAAAATTCTGATACTGGACGAGGCCACAGCAGCCGTTGACATGGAAACCGATGACCTGATTCAGCAGACCATCAGGTCAGAGTTCAAGGACTGCACAGTGCTGACCATCGCCCACAGACTCAACACCGTCATGGATTACGACAGGTCAGCATTATTGCAACAAATGACCCATAACACATGTTATATTTGGGATTCCTAACCCATGCCGTCAGAGGCAGGCACCTTATCTGTAGCAACAAGAGTCAACTGCCAAACCCATGAGATAGGACTCCTCCCAGTAAAAGTACTAGAATCTGTACTGATTGAGAATGTGTAATCTCAGAACAACGTGTTAAACTTGACTAGTGTCTAAACAAATTTCATAACAAATCACCTACCACTGAATCTGATATAGGTTTGAGGAAACGTTTTTTACCATGTGTAATGTATGTACCACAATCCTACTGCTATGAATACCATTTTATATCTTGTCGTCAAATGACATGAAGTTTCAGTGTGTGATTTGTAAGGCATAGCATATCCTCTGGTATCAGCAACTAGTGATTGTGAGCATGACAAAGTTAATCCACCTCAGTCAATTGTTACTCCCGTTCTCGAAGCGCTTCCTCACTCTTCTAAAATGGCGGAAGGATTGCATTTTGATCGCCTGACCATAACGAAGAATGCATTAGAAGAGTCTGCTGCTGCTTTTAACCATTTCACATCTTATCCCGTCAAACACTTGTTGTTCAGCTGTCGACTTCAACTGTCCTTCAGCCGCCATTTTGGTTTGAGCACAAAGCGTCTTCAGCGAGAAATTGGCGCGATTGTATGCGGCTGAAAGTTAACGCTCTGCGGTTATAAGGCGAATCGCTCTAAATCATTTGTGTGCGATTGGCTCTGTGTAACGCACCCGTATTTTAACCTTCTTTCCAACAGATTGGAGCTGCCTCATTTGATGTCAGCTAAATATTTTTAACGAACAATATTTTCCATTCCCATGATTATTCGAAAGATAACAAATTTTGTTATTATTTTGCAGAATATTGGTGCTAAACAAAGGGGTTGTCGAGGCGTATGACACCCCAGAGAGACTGCTGCAAGACACCAAAGGAATTTTTTATGCTCTCGCTAAACATGCTGGCATAGTTTGATTAAAGATGCAGCTAGGATTCTCAGCTTGTATTTCCAAGACTTTCTCATATCATCATACACCTGTCAGATGAGAGCAGTTGTAATATTTCCTAATTACTACTTTTTCTCACTAGAAGTTTAAAGTTTAAAATTATTTTATCATGGTTTTGATATTAGTGATATGCTTTGACATTTTTTTTTTATTTTCTTAATTATTGTAATTCTAAATGAAAGAGTGGACTGTCCATTGCTGAGCTTTTCTGTGCTGATGAATTTGGTAATGAAACATACACCCAATATGGATGACAAGTTCGTGTTTATTGCATCATGCAACGTTTCGATGTAGATTCTTAAAGGTGGACCATGTAAGAATTTACATCGAAACCTCCCATAATGCAGTGTACAAGAAGTCGTCTTCCGTAAAACTTCTAGAATACCGATCAAACAATTATAAAAGAGTATAATTAGGGGAAAGATCGATGTCATTTTGTAAGTAGCAGACTTCTAGTGATAAACAGACCTCAAGAGGATAAGACGTTTTCTGATTTTACGTGAAGTGATTACAAGATATTTAGATGAGCTCCGTTTGTGGAGCTGCCGGATCAACATAACAGACGATACGCTACTCAACACTTGTGAAAGTTAGAAAGAAATTATCCTAAAATGGTTTGTACCTCCCTCTCATATTTCTCGGGAGACTGCAGAATTGTTGCCGAAAGAGTTTATGAGCGGGGATATGTCTCCCAGAACAACACATTCTGAAGATTAGTTGGTTTGTTGTTTAACGACGCACTATTCCAGCTATATTGGGCCTGCCGGTACAAAATTCAGCAGACAATCCAGTGATCAATAGCACGAGCATCGATGTCTTGGTATACGATGACGTGATGTGTCAACCATCCAGCCAATCCCGTGAATCGTATGTTATGACAAGCATGGGTTAATGAAGACCAATTCTAACCTTGATATTCACGGGTCATTCTTAAGAGCACGAATAACTGTTCACATACTGCATAACATAAGACACATCTTATTGCAAAAAAACCCAAAAAACAACTGTTTGAATAGACCTACAGACCCGTGCCACTTTGGCCTCTTCACGTAGTATCCATGGATTTACATCTTTTTTCAGTGTAGTATAAATAATTTTCATTTTAAATTTCTTAAGAACTTAGTCACATTTTGCTCGTTTGTGAGGAATCATCTTTCTTACAATCATATAAATTCTGCTTTATTTCCCGTTGTTTATTTATCGAATGGCAACAATTTTATCAGTGCCATGAACACCCTCAGCGTGGATTTCGACGTGATCATGCATTGAAGAACCATACGTAAGTTGATATATGTGATGTCATTAGATAAACAGTGGTTGGAACATCAAACTGAAATTATGTGCACAGAGCGGAGATGATTTCAAATGTGCTTCTCAAATTTGACAAAGATCCGTCCTAAACTCACTTCATAAAAATATTTATTCTGCACTGAAATAGTACGCAAGTCAATAGAAACGACGTTTAGTGGCCCAGTGTAACTGCCACGGGTCTGTAGTTGAGCTCTTTCTGTGACACATCTGAATTCATAGATTATAGCGTATTTGGTACTGATTAGTACCAGATTTGTTTGTTACCAGATTACAATAGGTAATAACCAGGGGTGCGTTGCAAGCCGAAAATCGCTTAGAGTAAGCAAATTAGTGGCTTAATTCGGGCTTACTCGAAGCGTTTACCGCTCTTCCAAAATTGTCGGACCGATTTCCGTTGGCTCGTCTGGCGCTAACAAAGGACGTATTAAGAGAGTCACGATGACGATTGATGAATTTATGATTGTTGATAACTATATTGAACCTGTGGAACAAACCGAGGATGCTGGGATGTAAGTTTCATGCCAATTTGGCAGCCGAACAGTTTTGATCAGTCTTCAAATACAAATTTGCCTACGTCGCCATTTTGGTTTCAGATTGAAGCGACTTCATCCAGCGATTGATGCGATTGCAAGCGGCTGAAAGTTAGCATTCCGCTGTCAGGCGCTGTACATCGCTTGCAAGCGATTGGTTGTTAGCAACGCACCCCAGAATTTCCTGAGATGTGACAACACACGTACACACCTTATAGGGACTAGGCTGTGATGTCAGGTGGGGGTATCCAATGAACCAGGCACACTTGTATGTGATAGAACAAAAAGTTATACCATTTTAAGGATGTATATTTTCAATAAAAATGTTCGTTTGTGTTATCTTCTATATTCTTTGGATAATAACATATTTCCAAGCTGGAAATCTCCAAGATCATATCTCCAAGATGTCACCAGCAAACGTCAAACAACGTTATACTCTTCGACGTCGCAGGCTTTTGTAATGCCCCAAGCTTCATCGTTATTTTAGGAAGGAAAGTGACTTGCCCTCCTGTGTGTAGTGGTACCGTGGTTGGATGAGGATAAGTTCTCAATTTTTATACCTGGTATTATCAATATTTGGTGTTGATTCATTAACACATGTTACTTTGTTATATTGATATTGTGGAAACCATGCATGGCACTGATTTCTGTGATAAGCATTGTCTATGTTATTTTCCTGGATGTCTGTGTTGAATCGTGCAGTGATGGTGTGGATGTTTATGTTAGTCATATATACATCTATGTTCGCAGTAACTCGCTTAATTTGCACATTCATTGGCCATTATAGCACTTTCAGCATGTAAAGTGTACATGTTCGTGACTGTAGTGATTACGATCAAGAAAATCAGTTTACACATTCGTAGTCTTTATATTGCTTGTAAATCATGTTCACATGCATTAATTTCACATATCGGTTTTGTATCTTGTATCCATTTTGTAGCCATTGATATCTGCAGAATTTTTGATGTGGCCAAACTCAATATCTACTCACGACTCATTCTCATTTATGTAGGGTCGATATTTTTAGGGGACACCAGGAATGGCTGCACACATTAAAACCGTATGGGGAATCGAACTCGAAAATGCATACATATCTGACAATTATTCCATAAGTAGATCGTATTGTGGTAGGGCGCACCTGCATCAGTATGGGCGACACTAAACTTGCATAGACAGCTGACAATTATTCCATAGGTAGATAGTAGTGCACTGGGACACGCCTAAAACAGTAAGGACGACAATTAACTGGTATGTACAGCTGATAATTATTTCATAGATAGTATTGTATTGGGAAAGCCCTACAACAATAAAGACGACACTAAACTAGTATACACATCTGACAATTATTCCACAGGTACAAAGTATTTTATTGGGACGCCAAGGATGACAATAAACTGACATACATATCTGACAATTATTCCATAAGTAGACAGTAATGAATCGCGACAGGTCTATAACAGTAAGGACGACAATAAACTGACATTTACATCTGACACTTATTCCATAAGTAGCCAGTAATGAATCACGACAGGTCTACAACAGTAAGGACGACAATAAACTGACATTTACATCTGACACTTATTCCATAAGTAGCCAGTAATGAATCGCGACAGGTCTACAACAGTAAGGACAACAGTAAGGACGACAATAAACTGGCAAACACATATGATCGTTATACCATAGACAGATTATACTGGGACGACACTGAACTAGCAAACACAGCTGACCAGTACTTCATTCATATAGGACGGTTTGCAGACAAAGCCAAACATGGCAACATATTTAACATATATGTTATCTGCAAGTACATCAGATTAAAACCTGTCCTCAGACAAGATCCTAATCTGCGCCCAAATTCCACTCACGACCTGATATAAAGTCAGTGAATCAGCCTGAATAATGTCGACAATCGTATCGAAGAACAAGTTCAGAATTCTTCTCGTTGTACAAAATAAAAATACATAATGAATATTTATAAAAGTATATATATATGCATTGTTTGCTTGTGACGTTTTCAAATTGTAAATGGACATATTCTGCAAAAGATTTTATTACTCCACATCTTATCATGTGGAACAGACAGGTCGTCAATTTCAGTCGATATCAATATCTACAGTCTGAAGTACCGAGTTGTTGGTTATATGAACACTGACAGCGATCGTTTTGGGACTTATTGTTCTTGGGGCTCTGTCATCATGCAGTTGGTCTCATCGCACCCCTGACCAGAGTCGGGGGATGGGGGGGGGGGGGGGGGGGGGTGGGGAGACAAGACATCGGTAACTTAGTAAGTCACGTGACCCTGCTGGACGGAGCAGATATCTACCGCAGTTAGTAGTCACGCAGTCGCAGCTGAAGGATGCTCAGAGTTTGAAGATTGAGTGGTCATGTGGAGATAAGGTTTTCTTCGTCTACACCAGATTCTATTTCCACAAATGTGTGCAAGTAATGCTAATGATTTTGCATACGAAAAATGATGGAGAGTGTATTCTGTAAAGTCACCCATTTGTGGTTTTTTTTGTTGATTCCAATACCAAAACCATATGTTAATATATAGTCTACGTACAATGTAAATCGAACACGAACGAACGTTTTAACCACTAGACTTGACCTCTCTGACAAAGACACAAATTGTAAGATGTTGCCATGTACACGGCAAGTGAGTGAGTGAGTTTAGTTTTACGCCGCACTCAACAATATTACAGCTACATGGCGGCGGTCTGTAAATAATCGAGTCTGGACCAGACAATCCAGTGACCAACAACATGAGCATCGATCTACGCAATTGGGAACCGATGACATAAGTCAGCCAAGTCAGCGAGTCTGACCACCCGATCCCGATTGTATGTTTTAAAAAAAGATGTACACGGCAAGGGCTTAATATGCAACTAGTTCTCAACAAACACCTGTAAAGATCTGGGTTAGAACCGATCTTCAGTAATCATTGCTGGTCGTAAAAGGTGGTCAGACCCGCTGACTTGGCTGACGCTTGTCATCATATCCCATCGTACACCGATGCTCATTCAATCAATGGGTTGTCTGGTCTTGACACGATTATATACAGACAGCCGTCACATAACTGGCATATTGCTGAGTGCGGTCTAAAACTAAACTCACCCACTTTCATGTAGGCAGACAAAATGGCATTCGTCTTCAATTAAGTTTAAATCACACAGTTTACAAATTATATTTTCCCACATTAACCTGTTATTGTAAATAAATCATGCTATATGAGCAGCAGAATCTCACAAGGCATTTCTACATTTCTCACTTTTGAAGATAACAGATACATAATTTTTGTCAGGCACCACTGTTTTTCTAAATGTGAGTGAGCATGCTTTTAGCAATTTTAGCAATATTTCAGCAATATCACGGCTGGGGACAACATAAGTGGGCTTCACACACTGTACAAACCGAACCCAGGTCTCCAGCGTAACGTGTGGACGATTTAGCCACTAGGCTACCCCAGCACCTCGGTATTTCTAAAACACTCATGATAATCATAACATTTAGGATTTTCAGGATTCTCTTTCAAATTTCTCTATAAAATAAGATGTGGACTTTTTAATTGCAACAATATTCCCAGTATTCAAACATGACCAATGTATTTAGCAACCACTTTCTGTTTAGTAGTGGTACTGATCATGATGAGATGATGACTAGTGGTAGTACACAATGCAGTGTGTCAAATAGTTTCCAAATTTTGCTTCCTAGTAGGGCTACCTATGCATGAAAGTAACCAGCCCTCAAAAGAATTCACTATCCAAAAATGTTAATGTAGAACTAAGATCAAGTTGGATAGAGTGGTATATTTAAAAATGACCACAAGAAAATTTGCTAGTCGGTGACTGTGGAGAAGTACTGACCAGACTGGACTGTTGCTAGACACGTGCTGGCAGACCAGTGGATATTTCGTTCACTGAGAACATTTTGTTCCCCCGTGAACTGACTGTTGTGAAAAAAGAACCCCATGCAGCGCAAACAGAGCTGCGTGTAGCGAATCACACAAATAGCGACCTTGCTTTTATCAAACAAACTGTTGTCTGGATGACTCAGAACAATGCAGTGATATTTAATACAAAACCAGTGGAGCCTAAATATGCATGAACTATGTTATCAATGAATTACATTCAATAATGCATTCTGTATCAACTAGATTCTTCAAACTTTGTGCCAATGACTATATTCATGAAGAGTATAGTCTGTGTATGAGACAAGTCAAGAATCAGCCAGACATCAGGCCCAAAGTGGATTTAACCAGGGAATACAATCCAAAGACAATGACTCAGTTTTCACTTAGACGTATAGAACATGTTATTGGCCAGCCCATCGGGGTCACATTCGGTCTTCATGCTTGTTGTAAGAGGCGAGTAACAGGATCGAGTAGTCAGGCTCGCTGGCGTGGTTGCGCCCTGACATCGTACCCCAAATGCTCAAGATGATGTTCATTTAATAGGTTCTCTAAACACTATGTTAAAACTTGCATTGAAGCAACTGACTGAATATTTGTTGAAAAGGAACGAGATAAGTACAGTGTTCGTTGCCAGGTGTATGTTGAAAGAGCATGGTAGGCAATGTACCTTCTCAATGGATCTTGTCAAATGGGCAGAAGGACAGAAAGGGAAAGAAGTGTCAAATGGGCCGAAGGACAAAAAGAGCGAGAAGTGTCAAGTGAAAGTTAAATTGGCCGTGACAAAACGGCAAAAGGACTCTTCGTCATATGCGCCGAACAGAAAAAAACGCCATCAATACACACAAAAACACTGTTTAAAAAATTACCTTTGGTACCTGGAATGATGCTTCAGTTTCTAAGGCATGAAAACATTTGAAAACTGAAACTGTACAAAGATTTCTCCACCTACGGAAATATTCATGTTTCAGCCTCAGTAAACTTAGACAAAATATGAAATTTCAGAACCTGTTACCATGAAAAGGAATGTCTTTGAAATACTGGATGTTTAAGCATTTCCTCGGATATTAGACGTTCAATTCATCCATGGACATACTGTCATCACATGAATAAAGATGCCTCTGCATACGTCAGTGTACGATGAGCATATGTTTCAGAGGTGAAGTTTCATATGAAACAACCTCCTTCAGATAGGAAATATTATAAAACGGTCCAGCATCTATTCATACTTACCCCTCAGGCCTCGGTAATGGACTGAATTTAGCAATAAGAAATCGCTTTCACATGCCCCACCATCGTAGTCTTGTGTGGAGCAAATGATTGGAGGATCCCCTCCATACTTTGAAACGGCTTTTAGGCTATCTAGGTGCCTTCAGGTTTTTATTCTATGAATATTATATGCGAGGCATGATGCTCATGCGCATGCGTCAAGCAGAGTGGTTTAGGTCAACATTTGCTCTCAATTGAAATGTCCTAAATTAGAGAATTAAAGACATATACGACGTAGAAATAGCTTAACCACTTGTCGGACATAACTGTTTTGAGTTTTGCCAACCACGATGGTGGATATAACAACATGGAGACAACGCATCGGAAGACACACACATCGACCAGGTTGGAGCCAGATAGACAAGATGGCAACTGTGTATAACCCAGAAACGAACTGAAGATAAGTAGGGATCAAAGGGATCAGCTTAACGAGTTTGAAAACAGACTGGAACGAATTTTCAGCCGCAGAGACAATATTGTGTTCTTCGGGATCCCTGAGTTTGAACATGAGTCGTACAGTGACTGCAGATACAAGGTAGTGCAGGTGTTGAACTCCGTTTGTAACGAGTCTGAGGACTGCATACCACCCAGCGACATCAAATGTGCTCACTGGATTGATGATGAACAGGCCAGGAAACCAAGACCACTTATAGCTGCTTTTGGGGATACGGAGAGCAAAATATGGGCTCTGAAGAAACGAAATCAACTGAAAAAAATAAAATAGGCATAGCAAACGACCTGACCATTAAACAGAGAGAGAAACTAAAAGGACTATCAGATACGGGAAAGAAAGGATACTATAAAAATGGTAAACTTATTGTTGTAGACAATGTCAGTACCTCTAGCGACCACGTGTTTGGAGGACACCGGGAAGCTAGGCGTAAAGCAGCTAGATCCAACACCGTACAGGATGGCCAACACCGTACAGGATGGCCCTAGGAGGCGTAAGAGACAGGACCAGGAGTACAGATATGGGTACGGCCGGGCCCCAGCCAAAGCAACCAATATCCACGAGGATTTATCCAACAAGGTGACTGATTCAGGTAGTGGCGTTTCGTTTGTAACATGGAACGTATCTGGACTAGTTATTAAATTACATGACCCTGACTTTATGAACTTTCTTAAAGAACATGACGTTATTCATCTATCAGAGACATGGGTTGCTGATTGTGATCATAGTACTATAGTGTCATCGTTTCCCTTGTACAAGTGTTACCATATCCCAGGTGTACGATTGTCAAAATCGAGCAGATTATCTGGAGGTATCCTTTTATGTGTACCAGCCATATGTTACCAGCCAACTAACTCTCTTCTCAGTGTACTTACTCACGCTGTCTTATTGATGTAATAAGCATCTAATCTCCTACAGTGGAGGAAATAAAGATGATGATGATGATGATGATGATGATGATGATGATGATGATGATGATGATGATGAAACACATTCATAAAGGAGTTAACGCAATATTTGCTCTCTTCGGCAAAAATATGTTTACCACTGTTAAAAATAGAATGTTTATATTTGCGTACATTCAACCAGACGGATCAAATTGGTACTCTTCACTTACCTATTCCAAAAATGGTATCGATATCCATTTTAATGAATATTGCGATTACTCTGCGAATGTTGCACACAGCGATGCCGTTCTGACTGGCGATATGAATGCGAAACTGGCCAACTATCAGATTTTAACAAAGATGATTATAAGTACATATCGGACGATCGTGATGATTTGAATGACTTTATAAATGATGGATTCTCATCTTCACGAATACGTTGCGATACCCATGTCAACACATTTGGAAAACGTCTTCTAGAAATATGTCGTCTGCTTAACATCCATATCGCAAATGGACGATCTGGTTCAGACAAGGGTAAAGGTGATCATACGTTCATAAGTCACGTAGGGTGCAGTGTGATCGACTATGTCATCGGGTCAGATACAGTACTTAACCAGATATTGTCTCCTGTTTTGAATCTCGGCATCTTCCAATATCGTTTTCTCTATTGTCGATACATGGCAAGCAGCTAGCTACAAGTGAATCGCCTCTACGTACACCTATTGTTATGTACGTCTGGAAACCCGAAAAGGAAGGTGGATATGTCTCAAATCTTTTAAACCTGTCAAACGAGTTGGAGAATGCAACAGAAGTAATGTTCTGATTGTGAGTTTGGCATACAAAAGTTTAGTGGTGCAATACTCAAGTCAGCGGAGTGGATGAAGTGGACCCTTACATCGTCAAAACCCAACCCAAATTGATTTAATAATGCATGTTTGGCACTTATACGTCAGTGGTGTCACTACCTTAATAAATTTAGAAAGCATGAAGACACAGCATCCTTGAACTTATACATCTCATCAAGAAATGTCTACAAAACAGCGTGTAGGGATGCAAAAGGTAAGTTTGAAAACAAAATTATGAGTGAGTTGTCGGACTCAATTACTAACCCCAATTACTTTGGAGAAAAGTAAAGTAAATATTCAGTCCACGTAAAACTGAAAATAAAAATAAAGTTAATTCATGGCACGATTACTTTAGAAATCTCTTTGATTGGGACTCCAGTGTGACTTTCTCTGACTCCCTAGAAGATAGTAATAGCATTTCTATACCTGATAGCCAGACACAGAACATAACTAACGATATATTCAGTGCATGAATTAGCCGGGAGGAAATCCAGTCAAATTAAAAATAATATAACCGCTGGGGAAGACCTCGTAATCTGCGAGTTCTTCAAGTGCTGTTGTCATATCATCATGCCTTACCTTGAAATCATTTTCAACACATTGTATCATAATGGATCATTCTCTATAAAATGGGCAAAGGCAAAAGCAATAATTGTGCCAATACATAAACAAGGTGATAAAAACAATCCGGAAAACTATCGCGCCATTTCCCTTTTAAGTATTTTCGGTAATATCTATACAAACATTCTAAATAACCGCTTGGTATTCTGATCAGACAGTTTGGGTATGATAAATGAAGCACAAGCAGGTTTCAGAGCAGGCTATCCCACCACAGACAATATATTTGTTCTTCAGTCTGCAATTTGTAAATATGTTTCTAAGAAAGGTGGAAAACTGTATGTATGTTTTGTAGATTTTTCCAAAGCATTTGACTCAGTACAGAGACACAAATTATGGCATGTCTTCAATAAACACGGTCTCCATTCAAAAATGGATAAAACCCTAAAAAGTATTCATGAAAATGTTAAAGCCTGTGTTCACACTAACAACAATATTCTTACAGACGTATCTGACTGTCCTGTTGGTGTTGGGTAAGGTTGTGTACTAAGCCCTTTCCTACTTTCGTTTTTCTAGTCTCCTAGATTAACCTTTCATGTTCTACAGTGTTCAGTTATTTCCAGATCTTATTTATTCTGATAATGCCGATGATGTGGCATTCTTCTCAGAGGCTGTCATCGGTGTACAGAGGCAAATTAACGGTCTAGAAACCTACTGCAATAAGTGGTCCCTAAATGTCAATCTCGATGAACCTAAAATCACAGTTTTTAAGAGAGGATCAAAACTTTCTAAATCAGAAAAATGGACATATAAATTCACTACGTTTGACGTTGTTACATCTTACCAGTATCTTGGCCTAACATTCAACAACACTCTAAATTTGTCCAAAGACATATCAATTAAGGCAAAGAAAGCCTTAGTTTAAAGACTTGTCATATGATGTCTACTTTAAAATATTCGACTGTAAAATACTACCAGCATTATTGCATGGGTCAAAATTGTGGGGTTTTCACAAACATGTTTGCTTGGAAAGGGTATTACTTTATGCTTGTAAACGATTTCTTGGTTTGCGAATGTTTAAACCAAATAACATTGTACTCGGAGAAACTGGTAGATATCCTGTCCATGTATATACTCCTAAACGCTGCATTGTCTACTGGTTAAATCTCTTCGCGCTTTCCATCTAAAGCTTACAAAATGTTCTGTAATTTAGACTCAAACGCAAGCGCCGAGCGAAATAGGTTTAATTGGACTTCGCATGTAAAAACAATTCTGGCCGTGTGGATATGCCAGAGAGTTGTAAGCAAACACAATTTCTTAAATTTGCTTGTACGAAGAAGCAAAGGTTGCTTTATACAGGAGTGGCATGCAAAACTCCAAAACAGTTCCTGTACATTCACTTACTCCTTGTTTAAAGATAATGTTACATGTGAACCACATGTACTCTGTATTAATCTCAAGAAAGTAAGAATCGCCATGTCACAGTTCCTTTCCGTTTATTGTGACTTAAGAATTCCACCGTGTGCAAATAGTGTAAATTGAATATCTTGGAAGACGAATACCATGTACTATTAATTTGTGATTACTATAGCAACATTAGAATCAAATATATACCCACTTATTTTACGTTAGAACCGTCAAAACCTATGCAACTACTGTCAACTTCCAATCGGATACTCATTGAAAATGTTGCTCTGTTTATTTATCATGCTATTTCGAAAGGAAATCCACTCTGCTGTTGAACTGTTTTATAAATCTGTACTATGGGCCTGTGGCCTCCAGTTCTGAATAAACATTGATTGATTGATTGATATGCGAGGCCAGAAGGCAATATGTTATGGAATATAATATACAGAAATTTGGTTTCATTTACATCTTTGACAGGTGTGCCATTTCGACTTGCTCTTCATGTGGTGTATATTTTCTGCAAAAAATAATACAGTGACGTGGTTTTGGGGAACAATTCACTTTTGTAAAATTGATTGTCATACATTTTACCGAATCACCCTTCATGCATCATGGATGCGCACTGTGTTCATTAGCTCGTGAAGATCAGCTACAAGATGGCTGGCTTTATCGACAAATTCATGCATCATAAATACGCATTTCATCATCACATGAACGTTAGCAACAAATTGCCTGGCCTTATCGACAGATTAATAAATCAGTTCAAAACTTCAATTTAATCCCATCTGCGACCACGATGCGACCTGCAGTTCACGGACAAATATTAATTTTCCATACTTTAATCTTCATAGTTTAATATAGTGCAGTTCTCACTAAACTCCCTTCTCGCCACCCATGTTTTGTCATGTCGATCCGGCACTAGAGTATTTACATCGTCATATACTTGCTCATTCAATGGTGTTATTACAAGCATTAATAATATTATTTAGTGGTGACAGCACTAAGATTACTTCGACTCAATAACGTTCATCACTGCCTCTCAGGGTGTCACTTGTGCTATCTCAGTGGAGGCGTGAGACGTGAGACACACGGAAAACAACTGGTACTGAAACAGTCATTACAGAGACGAGCACGTGTTGGTGATGTTTAGATATCATGTTTCTACAAAGACAAACAGAACCGAACAGGTTGCTCTGTGGTACACCGGATGTTTGGGATGCTGTTCATATGTTTGGATACTGACGAATATTTTCCTCGTGTAAGGTAACCACCATTACTATTCCTAGCAATAATACTACACCTTTAGCCATTTGGGTGTAATACATTTCTTAATTTTGAATAATACCTATCAGCTATTCTAAACTCCCATTTTATTGAATATATAAAGTAAAGCTTAAGATTTGAAAAACAAACGTTTTCATTCGATCATTACACCCAGTTTTTGTTTGTTTGTTTATTTGTTTGTTTGTGTTTTTATTTGTGTTTGTTGTTTTTAAGTTTAATTATTGGGTATTTTGCAGCCAGCCACATTTACGTCATGACATTGATTTCAGTGATTGTATACAATAAGAACCATTAACAACAATACATTACAATCAATCAAATCAGCGGGTGCCACTGTTTGAGTGAAAATCAAAATCAATCTAACTATATCAAGACAAATGTCAACAAAGGAATTATAAACAACAGAACAAAATAGAAATGCAGCATAAATTCGATGATAAAACATTAACCCTTGTCTTGCTACCTGGGCCTCAGTGGCCAGAACGTGACTTTGATTACACATAAACACTTAACTGTACATCGGATATGGCTACGTTTCCACGTAAGTCCTCTAACACAACTGTTGATTTTCAAAACAACGATTTGTAAAAAAATAATAAATATTATCAAATCAAAATCTACATATACTACCTGTTAGGGCTGCACGGACTTTACCTGTATATCGCGATACGATATTGTAAAAACTACGTATTGCGATACGTTTATAATGTACCGGTATAAAAACTGTTTGTTCAATTTTAACCCATTCAGCGCCCCAAACCTTCCGCCCACATACCTCCTAAACTTCAAAGGTTAGAAAAAAAGACATAGATGTATATTAGATGTATATTCAGGTAATATGGGTGTTGGTATTGGGTGGGGATTGGGCGAAAGTCTTTCCACGTGAATGGCAACATGTCCACTTTCAAGTTGTCAAATGGCAAAGTACCGAAGTTTCGAGGAAATCATTAAAAGTGAGTAAGCTAATAAATAAAATAAAATAGTTCCACAAAAGTTGTCAAACGTACATCTTTGTTACTATTTACATATTTTCGAGGACCCGTGAAGGTCCCGGGGTAAAATAGGCCTTCAGCAACCCATGCTTGCCATAAAAGGTGACTCAGCTTGTCGTAAGAGGCGATTAACGGGATCGGGTGGTCAGACTCGCCGACTTGGTTGACACATGTCATCGGTTCCCAATTGTGCAGATCGATGCTCATGTTGTTGATCACTGGATTGTCTGGTCCAGACTCGATTATTTACAGACCGCCACCATATAGCTGGAATATTGCTGAGTGCGGCGTAAAACTAAACTCACTCACTCACTCACTCACTCACTCATATTTTCGAGCGATCATATAATGTAAGTCAAGGGACATCTCCGTTTTCGTCGCGTCGATCTTCATGCTCGGACACGATGTTTAATGCGAAAACAATTGTATAAAGAATACTTGTCACAGGTCGCCATCTCGCACGATACTTCCAATAAGTTGCATAATTTACGTATATATGGCGTTGTGTTGATTAACACGTTCAGAATAGCATGATTGTACCCAAAACATTTCTTCTAAACCTTTTTCTTTTATGAGGAGGGTATCCATTGCTGTAATATGATTGGCTGCCTTAGGTTACGTGCACGATATTCACCAATCATAAACCTTATAGCAGACTGTGGTGAAAAAGCGTCTTTAGAAGCCAATCTTTATCCAATAAAACCGCTTCTTACAACTGCGAAAAAACTCCTTGCAAGGTTATTTTGATATCAAGATTAGTGCTTTCGCACGATACCAGTCATCAAATGAATCTTCTCAAGTGATATTCATTCGGAGCTTCGAAAACGCACTTCCCAGTGTTGTGTTACGGTTATCGTCAAATAGATATACATGTACATATGATTTAATTAATCTTTATGTAATTATTTTCTGATCACGTAAAAATGAAAATATAAAAGAAATAGGCAAGTGATTATTATTGCATTTTACGAATGGATTTAAATGTGAGTTTTAGTCTACTTCGGGGTTTATCTAGACATTGTAAGTGTGTAAACTTGGGTTTTTATTAGATTGCTAATCTTGAGTGTTTTGTTCAATCATTTCTTTATGTGAAAGCGTGCCAAACGTCATTCATGAAATCGGTCATAATAATGCTTCTTTCATGCAAAGACATAGGGGCATAAATGACTAAAATGCGCACTTAAGATCATGTCACAGTCACACAATTGTGACGTCAATTAAATGTTTCATGAGAAATGCAAGTGTGCACAGTAGCTCAGACTCTTTGAATTATTTGAAATTCAACACCCTTTGCTGTTTAAAGAAATTAAAGTATATACATAGTTGAGTAGGTTGATGGAGGGCATGGTGTAAGCTCGTTACAGTTGAATTTGTCATATATATGGAATGACAAACCATACAATTTTATGTGTATACTTTCCTTTGGAAAGAGGTTACAAATAAAAGAAAGACGTGTTGACAGTTTTGTTGTTTTGTTGGGTTTTTTTGTTTTTGTTTTTTTTTTGGTTTTTGGTTTTTTTGTTTTGTTTTGTTTTGTTTTTTTAGCCCGGGGGACCATTTTAACGTTTTAGTGAGTGTCGATCTCAGTAAAGTGTGGGGTTTTTTAACAAAAAATCTAAACAGAAGAATGTTCTCTTTTTCGTTTTTTTTTTCAATTTGAAGGAAGCTCCACAATGCACAATGGTAACTCACACATCTTGTGACTCAACTTGAAGGTAAAAGTAAATTACAAAGTGGACAGATCTCAATAGCTGTCACAATATATCGCAATACGTATCGCAATACTGCAGAGTTTCTCTCAATATATCGCTATACGAAATTCGGGGCGATACACAGCCCTCCTAACTGTTACCCCAGTTATATCCCATCGAAATATTACACAATATCAAGTGGCTATAAAACTGTCCATGTGCATATGACAACGTATACTCTAAGGCACTATGAAGCTCCAGGCGAGGAACATCCGTACTTTTGACCAATCTACAAGAAGATGATGATGCTCATATTCACATTTCTGATGACAGTTGTTTTGACTGTTACTGTGTACAAAATAATTCTGATCTTGAATGAACGCGTTCTGACAGCGACAATTCTGTGTCTGACGAAAGCCCTGTGGATCATGAGGCCTTTTTAGCAGCAAAGATGGCAGCATCTGCTCTCTATATACTTTAATCTTCTAGACAAGCATTTTATAAGGGGAACTGCAGATAAGTTTTCAACATGGATCAATGAATATGTTTCAGCTGTTGCCGATGAAATGGTAAATGACATTGTTACACCTACAAACGCTGAAGGAACGAGAGAGAAACAAAATCCAGAAACTACATGGAAAGTTACAGATGCTGATGAAATTTATGCCTTATTATTACGCGTGGCTTCAGTGACCGGCTCCATTTAAGAAACGTTGGCATCAAACCAGGCCTTGTTCTCCCTTTCCCTCTTGCCAAAGACTGAGATGGTAGTCAGCACCTCTGATGGTGTTCCACCCTCATGTGGCATCCTGTTCTGACTAGTCTTGGAGAATCTCTTTGACTGCAGCTACCAGTTCCTGTTCTTGCAACGTTAATGTGGGGATGACCTTTCGGTTTGGAGTGGTGCAGCTTGCGCGGCTGTATCCTGGCTTTGCTGCTCACGAAGGCGCGATCAGTATCACAGTCGGCGCTGTGGTGGTTTCTGGTTTTCAGGACAGTGTTCACCGCGGAGCGTCTTGTGACCAGTTGATGCAAGCAATGAGACTTTGGTTGTTTTCAGTACTCTTTGTGTTGGGGCTTGGACTGAACGTGCAGGCTGTGCTAAGAGCCCTGCTCCAGAAACCTTTGTACATTGGCGTCATCTCTCCGACGGTATGGTGACTGATGCAAGATAGCAACGACTTTTGATCAGATCCAACCCGGGCGGTGAACTCGTCAAGAAGGAACAGCGGTTCCAATTTCGGTTGCAAGCTCTTCACACAAAACGCCCTTAATGTCTTCTGGACTTACCAGAGTAGGAGCACAGATACTGAGGACGTTGCTAATCCTGCAACAGTACCCAAATACATTTTGTGCCACCTGTTCTGGGTCCCACTGAATCCAGATGACTATTCTTTACAGCAAAGCCAAGTCCATGTATTCGTAAGCCATTCAGGTCTTTCCTTTTCCAGAAAGAGCGTATTGTTTTCTTCCCTAAGAGAGCCATTAAGGATGACATGAAGAGCACAGTTGTGTATGACGGGTCTTGCTCAGGTGCCTTTTCCATCTGGTCACACGCTGAAGAGGCCCAGCAGAAACTCATGGACAGGTCCGCTCATGCCTACAAAGTATTTGGACTCACGACCAGTCTGATAGGACCAACGCCAGAGCACCGGTGCAAGCCTCTTTCAGCAGTAACGACTACGACTTTACATACCTTGTCTCGCCCCATCGCTACCAGCCAGTCACTTGACAAAGAGCTCGAGATTATCCGCCGCATAGGAATAGATACAGAAACCATGACCGGCGACATCCTGGCCAAGGCTGGAATCTCAAGCATGCCATGCTGAGTCTGCGACGCCTACGCTCATTCGGCCATGCAAAGCGCGTGGAATATTCCTAAGAACCTACTCAACGCACAATTTGCCACTGGTACCAGACGCACAGGACGCCAAACTCTCCCGTTCAAGTTTGTGTGCAGAAGGTGACATGAAAGTGTGCATCATCAATACCTGGTAAACTGCTGCTGACGGCGTTGACTGCTAGCGTCAAATATTAATGGTGCCGAGAGTAATCAGAGAAGCAACGGAGAGAACCCAGCAGACATCATAGAAACGAACATGTCGTAAACCCTGCTTTTTCTCAGTCGCCCTGCTCTGTCTGAGACTGCAACAGAGACTGTCACTCCAGTACCACACGTCCACAGCTGCACAGTTGCGCCAAGGAATATGGAATTTCACTGATCAGCGACACGATGTTACAATGGAGGTTTAAGGAACTAACGGCTTTATTACGATTTGATCATAAAGAAACCAAACTGGTCCGAAAACAGAACATTGGCAACAGTTCGTGACTTATGGAAAATGTTTGAATGTTCTTTGCGACTGTACAGCTTGAACTGGTAACAATATTGAAAAAACGAAATTTCAATAATGATATTTTATAGCATTCAGAACTCGCAAAAAATTAGAAAAATAGAAATCATTATTCATTATTCAAAGCTGTGTTCCACAGGAGATACCGCTTGTGTGAGATCCAACAATATCTCATAGGAGATACCGTTTTGACAGCAGATTTTGTACAATGCCCCGACAATGCTATGACATCACGAAGTTGATGACATCATAATGCTATGACATCGCTGCACTTTAAATCTATTGGCAGCACTGTGTTCGGAGATGTGCATTTTTTATTGAAAACTAATGAAAAATTATTTTGGATGCTACATAGAATCTCACCCACGTGTCTACTGGTATCCATTATATCAACATTCGCTGACAAAGGTAAAACTGGACTCAGCAAGCCTGGGAAATTTCTTACTTTGTCAACTCGTGTTGATATATTTCATATCAGTAGACACTTGGGTGAGATTCTCTATACATCAATAAAACTTAACTGTGATTAATACATACTGCCAGGGAGACTACATAGAGAGACGATTATCCCTGATACTAATTGCTGACGTGACTGCTTGTATTGTTTCTTCTCTCTGTGAACTAGCAATTGCTGTACATAAGACCACGTGTAAAGAAGGAGTAAAAACGTCGGATGTGGCTGGGCTTCCTAGGCCCATGGTAACAGGTATAAGCAGGCACAATGGGTGGCAGCACAAGGGTTAATACTATTATTTGTTTGACCCCAGAACCATCCAATCACATTTTAAAATCAAATGACCTCGAACTCAACATCTCAATATATATCTCTTTCCAGCAAGTCACAATGAGGGTAAAATTAAGAAAATGGGCGTTGCTGATGCTGGTTCTTTGCACTTCACTGTTGTTTGTGGTTCAACATGCTCTGAGAGCGGCCAGTTTTCATACACGGAAGTACATGTCTTCACAAGGAAACGCATCTGAATCCATGAGGATAAACAAAAAGTCAGTGAAAACTGACGTCCGGTGTGTGGGAGCAGATCAGCACCACGCTGAGGATCTGTTTTGTATGGTATGGTATGGAAGGGAGTACTCTTCTCTTCTTATGTGCATTACTCACAATATTACTCATCCAATATCCATTTCTAAAAGTTTGAAGTGAACTGTCCTTTTCGGTGTTTCCTTAAAATCCCGACATGGTTTTATAGAAAAACATGCAGCTTCACCAACGTTCTATAAGCCAAGACAAATAACTTAACTTTTATTCAGGTGTGTGAGTGTGCGTACGTGTGTGTGTGTGTGCGTGTGTGTGTGTGTGCATGTGTTACTAAAAGTTTGAAGGGAACTGTCCTTTTAGTGCAGACCGACGCTCCAATTCTGTACCAAGGCAACCACTGCCGAATTGCGGCCAATTAGAATGGTGCTTAAACGTTTTTCATAGCATTTTCATCGATACTATGGCAAAGTGTGCGTCACCAGAACAAGGGCCGTCGTTACTTTCAGTGTTGGAAAACGTTAATTAAGCAGTTTCGAGACACAAAAAGCCTCATTACATGGGCGATATGTAAATAATGACACACCTCCTACTTTCATCACCGACATGTGCTTTGATATTTCGTGTCAGCTCGCTGTTATGGACTTCACTTTCTTATACTTTACATAGTACATGTATACATAAATTAACTCACAGTCAGTGATTTTGGTTTATGAATTTTGAGTAATTTGCTCAGTACTTGTTGCCAAGTTCACTATTGTGATTCTACTTTTTATCCTAATTTTATGGTATGTATCTGGAAATTGTATCTGTATATAGATATTGGGCAGTATGTTAACACCTAAACTTATTTGGACTAAAGCACTAACTACCCGTGGTGCTCACAGTTAAGAGGATGTTATGACATTGAACAGATGTCAAAAGAAGGTTGCAAATAAAATAATGTCAAGATTAATATGATATTTAATGCTATGATTGTTCCTCTGGCATGAAGTGTGCAGAAGTAAAGGGGACCTCAAGCTGTAAAGTTATTGAAGATGTACAGCAACAGTGTGTAAACGGTTTCTCAAAACTGCAAACAATGCTATGGTTTGGAGAGAATGTTGCAGAAAACCTCTTCAAACTGAAAAGCTTGTGCACACCACAAGGGGTATAAGGTTTTGGTGCATGCTACTGTAATTGGATGAACGCAAACTGTCGCTCCAGTGCTGTACAGCTTGGGTTGCTCATTAAAAATATTCTGTTTAGATTTGAATTTGAACGTATATGATTAGCACAAGGTGTGAAGATGATTATTCACCTTTTGAAACAAAGGTCATTTTACAGCCTACAACAATCACGATGTAAATCTGTCAATAGTTTGTCTGATTCCTTCTACTATCAGCAGCAAATATGCCTGTGTCATGCAATCCATTAAACTGTCTGTTCATTGTGATTTTCAAAATTGAATCTATCCCATTTCCCACCTCTCTCCAACCCCAGATATAGCTACAGTGTTTTATGTAATAGGAAATGGACACATTATGAAATGTTAATAACTGTTTTGTTACTAAATATGTCTTTAACAAACATGAGCACCATCTTGGAGTGTTGCGTATCAGTTCTTTAAAACAAGGCGCACGTTCCTTTTATGAATGAGCTCTTTCAAAACAAGCTAAAACACACACAATTATGAATATTTCATGATGTATCCATTTCCCTATTACATACAAAACTGTAGCTATATATAGGTCGGGTATATTCAATGATATATGTAATGCTTCAATGTGCAATCCGTCTCCCAGTAGCACCACACAGATATTGCCATGCCATGACTATAATCAAACTTTGTAAGATCAATGCCGATTGCGTCACTATGATCAGTGTTATATTGAAATGATATCTACCAAATGAATACGAATAATAAATAGGCCATATTCTTCTGTTATTAGTCCATACTTAAAAGCACATATATTGTTATAAACACATTGTTAAGTGAATCATTTATGTGTTTCAAAAGTATTAGATCTAATCATTATTACTTACATAATGTAATGTAAAAACTATTTTGTAGTTACAATGACTGCACAAAGCACATGTCGGTGATGAAAGTAGGAGTATCATTGTAATAAGGCGAAACTGCTTAAATAAGGTTTTCCAACACTGAAAGTAACGATGGCCGTTGTTCTGGTGACGTACACTTTGTCATAGTATCGATGAAAATGCTATGAAAAACTTCTAACCACCCGTCCTCGGATATTTCTATAGTAAATGGTTCTCTGGGTCGGTTACGCCTGCGCTAACGCTCCGACACTGACCCAGGGAACCAGGACGGTGTGTGTGTGTGTCCATTCTATCCATTTCATCTATATTAACGGTAACGCTTTTTTTCAGGGCATTGCCATTTGCAGGAGCCCTCGGCCTTTTCAACTGCCTTACTTCGAACTCACTTAATGAAAGACCTCAGGCTTCTGCAAATGATAATGCCCTGAAATAGCGTTACCCTTATATCAATAACATGATATGTTGTAACACTCTGCGGCAAATTCCAGGAGAGACCCAAATATCTACCAAACTTCAAGAACCCCTGCTGGTATGCAGTAGAAGATGGGAAGTTACGTCTCAAGTGTGTACCTTATTATCATCTTCTTGGAGTGTGCAAATCGGGTACCACCGACCTCGCCTTCCGCATTCGGGCTCATAAAGACGTCCTCGGTTGTAACAGCTGCATCGGAGAGAAGGAAAGTTTCTATTGGTGTCGTAGAAGATATGGTAATTCTAACATTATTGACCCGTGAAGGTCCGGGGTAGAATAGGCCTTCAGCAACCCATGCTTGCTATAGAAGGCGACTATGCTTGTCGTAAGAGGCGACTAACGGGATCGGGTGGTCAAACTCGCTGACTTGTTTGACATATGTCATCGGTTCCCAATTGCACAGATTGATGCTCATGCTGTTGATCACTGGATTGTCTGGTTCAGACTCGGCAATTTACAGACCTTCACCATAGAGCTGGAATATTACTGAGTGCGGCGTGAAACTAAATCACTCACTCACTAACCTACTAACATCATTTCAGTACTACTTGTGTACAAATGGTCACATACAGAATAGTGAATTTATACCACGTAACTATGGAACAGAATGACCCAGACAGTGGATGCTCTGATAGATGTGACAATTCGTAAGATTACATAAATCTAGGCGGAAAAACGATGCCATTAAATATTCACTAAGGGGCAGATTTCAGGTACAATTTGAGTTCAGATGTCATTCCGAGCGTACTTTGAAATATGCACATATCTCTGAAACATGACGTTGCGTCACAATTGCCGTGAGTGGAAAAACTACAGGTGGAATATTTATATCTAAAGCAATAAGACACATGAACTGCCGCATACTAACATGGAGGTATTATTGTCATAATGTGTTCATATGTCTTAACACTGATAATAGAAGTGCAAACAACAAACGTTACGCCAAATCTACATCACCCTCGCTAATAAGCATTTCAGTGACACAACATAATTGTTTCAATGCTCAAAACATGGTCGCAGAATTATTATAAGCATTCAACATTATCATTTGCGAAGTGACACCAACTGGGTGACAGTTAATAAGTAAAGTATCGAACTGATGCCGTGCCGTGCCGTGCCGTGCCGTGCCGTGCCGTGCCGTGCCGTGCCGTGCCGTGCCGTGCCGTGCCGTGCCGTGCCGTGCCGTGCCGTGCCGTGCCCAGCCGTGCCGCTCCGTGCCGTGCCGTGCTCGCAGCTGCTGCATGATGTCCCCATTTCGCACCAAGGCCTGAGAGAGAATTGGTCTTCATAACTAATGGGATCGGGTGACCAAGCTCGCTGACTTGATTGACACATGTCATCGTATCTAATTGTGTAGATCAATGTTCATGTTCACTGGATTGTCTGGTCCAGATTTCATTATCTACAGACCGCCACCATATAAGTGCAGTGTTGCTGAGTGCGGCGTTGAACTTAACTCATTCACTCGAGATTAACGCACCTAAAGTACCATTTTCATTTGGACCACTGTCAGCTGATTTCCTATGAGCTATGTTCTGGGAGCCTTCGTTTGTTATTTCACCCCCGTGCGTGTGTTCAGTTATACGTTGCCGTTAGCAATTATCCACCGATATCATGGTAGGGGCACCAGAAATGTGCGTCACTCACTGTACTTATGTCATAGAACGAAGTCTGCCGTAGGAGTGGAGTTTTAACCTCTGGGCTACCCCATCGCCCCAGTTTTATTCTTAAGGCCAATAAATCTATTTTGGTATTGATTCAGATGCTCGTAAGTATAATTTAAAACACTACAGGGACAATATGTAAATTCAATGACACTGAAAGCGTATGACGGATATTTCAAATCGATGACATTTACACAGGTTATGAATGGTCAATGCAACAGAGACCGCCCTGCAACTTCACCTGTTTTCAACAAATGTTCTCAGTTGCGGCACAAAGGATAGGGCAAACAACTACACCAACTGGCTACCACAACATGATTACAGGTAGGTACACCTGATGAGAAATACTTTAACAGTTGAAAACTCCCGGTCTGCCCTGTTATTATGGTTTTGTGTTTGTCAGCAGAATGCCACATGGTTGAACCGACAAGGTAAATAGCTAGGACTTGTTTAAAATAAGGTTCATGCTTCCTCGCTAATCAAGCGTGGTATAAATGAAAACATGTATTGGGTGGCTTTAAACAATCTCGTTTACTCACGCACTATCTCTGTCCGTCAAGGTGTGGCAACTTAATTTCCGAGGATTGCCCAAACTACCCCAAAATATGCATGTCCATCCTTCGTGAATCATTAGGCAAATTTGAAAATCCAACAATGTCGAGACAGATTTGAGGGGACGCAAAGACCTGTGCAGGGCATCCCCATGCCTCATACCTTGCAGGACAATGCAGAAAAAAATCATTTCAATAAAGGTCTGTAATTTTACATAACCTACCGCCTCCTCCCAGTGCATTTCTTCTTCGTATGACTTGTATTATATTTAAATGCAATTTTATTTGGATTGTTGATATTACATCCAATAAAGGATATTCAGAAAAATAATCCGTTCATCAACATCATGTGTTGTCATCTCTATTTGTCCAGGTGACGCAACTCCATCTGATTTTTCCGATTTCCGGGGTTGGCCCCAAATACCCCAAAATGCAGGATTAGAGAAACCGGTGGTTTTGACACCCCATCTTATGAGACACGTGTATACAGATCCAAAGTTCATTCTCATCCTAAGAAATCCAACAGAGAGGTAACAGCATTATGTATATTTTTGTGTATGCGAAATACCTAGGATTTGTTTTGTTGTGTTTTGTTTTTATGTTTTTTCAGCAGAAAAGACAAATGGTTCGACATACATACATACATACATACATACATACATACATACATACATACATACATACATACATACATACAAAACACAAACAAAACATTCAGATTCGGGCTTCGAATCCCTAATCCCCAATCCTTTTCTAACTTCATGTTCCCTGTTAAGATCTGTAAATTGCCGATCTTGGAAGAAAGGTGACGCTCTGAATACGCATTAAACTAATAACGTGTAGACTGAAGAATGATTTTATGGATGTTGCCTGAACTTTCTTGATAGTCAAGATCACCCAAATTCACAATGCAAATGAACATTGAACTATTTAAGCATGTGTGAATTTCTTCAGGTATGAACATTTTAGCATGCACTCGTAGCCTAATGGTTAGGGCGCTAGCTCGTACCGCATACGCCGAATGCATGAAGCCCTATTCTGGAGTCCCCCGCATTACGGAAATATTGTGAAAATCGAGGAAAAGCCATAATCACTCTCGTTCTACGGACACGTGAAGATCCGTGGTAGTATAGGTCCTCAGCAACCAATACTTATACTCGATTATCACTGTTTAATAGAAATTCAGAAATTAATACATATGCAAGCGACAATGCCTTACGAACGTGAATAGGTGACACTAACGTGAAAGTTTTATTCATTGGTTATATTCATTGGGGCAAAAGCATTTTAAGCCATGCTCAATGGTTACACTTGACCAAAACATTTGTGAAAAGGCAAACAAAATGCATCCTTTCTTCCGGCTGTATATGACCGGAGAGGTCATATGTGGCTATTGTCAATGGTTTCTTCTTTGGTTATAACTGACAACCTGACAATGGCTATAAATTCTCAGGCAGTAAAAGATGTTTTTGATGTCGTGTAGGACATGGGCGCCAAAAGTGTATAAGGTCACGTGAGTTTACAGACTTGCTTATGGAAATGCACAATTTCCAAAAACTGTTTTCTAAGATAACATTCTGAGATAAAAAAAACTGTTTTCTGAGATAACAAAAACTGTTTTCTGAGATACAAAAAAACTGTTTTCTGAGATAACAAAAACTGTTTTCATGATCAAAATGTAAATAATGATAGTTTTGCATTAAAATGACTTTGTCTCTAACCCCAGGCAGTTATTGCAATTTTCCAGTATTCTCCTTTAAGGGCAATCTATAGCATCCCTACTGAATACCAAAACGAAATATGAGAATGTTTACAAAACTTGAGCATTTACCACAACCAAGCGTTTTGAAATACAACTTCAGCAACGGATAATTGGTTACCTCCTTATGATATCGTTGTAGGTTATATTCTGACTTCATCATGATGGGTGGGAGTTCAGCTGCAGATTTCCATAAGGCTGTGAGTAGAGATATTCAGGTCGAGGAAAACTGCATGAAGAACCACACTGTGGAGCAATGTCTGTACAGCCTGGACATAGCACAAAGACTTCAGGTATTTTTATAGCTGGGTTGCTGTACTCGTATGTGAACACATAAGCCTCAACCCTTTTTGGCGAGTGAAACATTCTTCTTTGTTCCACGTCTATGTTACTTGACACAAAAGAAATTTTCATTTTTTACTGGAGTTTTCTCCCTTTTTACATCATGAAAAAACGGAAAAGTAACATACATGACCGAGCAAAACACATGTACTGGTAAGAAACACACGTGACGGGTTGACTTACCCGTCACAGTATGAAAACGTTTTGATTTCTAAAGCATGTCCAAATGGCAGATGAAACAGTAATGCACATTACATTGCCTGATTTCTCTTTCAGACTCGTATTTTCCTGGGGTGCTATTCAGTGTTCATGCGAGAATGGCTGAAGGTTTTTCCGAGAGGGCAATTCCTTATATTGCGAACAGAGGATCACGATCAAGATCCAAAAGCTCGACTAAGAGCAGTGTACAACTACTTAAAACTAAGTGAGATTTCATTTCTTTCTTTCCCACTTCAGGAATATTGTTGCCACTCTTAACCAAGCAGGAAGTACAACGCAGTCCTGTTTACATGGGATAAGTCAGCTTGAAAGTTCAGCATCTCAGTTGCATTATCTGTGTACATGTACATATTCCCCCAACAGGAAAGATTATATTCTGCCATAATGCATTTCAGATTATACTGAAGATTGGTTGAGTTCAATCGCCAACGTCTCCCATCAGCGAGTAAGTGAGAAGAAGTTAAAACAGGGACCTATGCTTGAAAAGACCCGTGTCTTGCTGGACAATTTTTACAGCAGATACAAGAATGATTTAGCAGATATACTACAAGACAAGAGATTTCTGTGGCTGACGTAGAATGAGCTAAAGAGAATCAAGGAAAAACAACCAAACAATTCATGTAGACGATTGCAAATAACTGTGTAAGTCAATTCTTGAATAAAGTTTCATACAGAAATTAAGGTTTTGTGTTTGAAACCAGTCCCAAATTCTGAAAGTCCATTGTTTTGCACATGAACGCATTTGCAAAAGTCAGATCGGGATGTGACCGTACCATAAAGGAGCCAAAGAACAAAACTTATTTATTCGCTATGTAATGTCAATCTGTGCTTGAAAGCTATAAAACCAACAGCTTCGGACAATTTGGGGCTTGCGCGAAAATCGGTCTTGCCAAGCAGCAGTTGTTTGTACAGAAAGATAGATTCACAAAATAATGGCAAAATGTGAATCATCTTCCACAAAACAGGAGATGATACTCTTAAACATGTCATTTACTGGTAAAGGTTTGGCTGCCTGAACACCAGCGTGGTGAGGGCCATTTACTACTGATACCTCGCTCGGGTATGGACACGGGATAGAATCTGTTTGTCGTCGGTTACACCCCTGCGCCGGTTGAACGGCAATCTGTTTGCCGTCGGTTACAACCTGTGTCGTTTGAAGGCCAATTCGTTTGCATCTCTGTGTCGTTGGAACAAAGGATTCTGGGTGGTTGAGGGCAAAGGTGGCAGGAACTGTGTTTCTTTTGTCCAGATCACCCCTTCGATCCTGATTTCACCAAGGTGGGACGAGCCGGTTCTATTAGTCGACTGGTCATGCCATTCCCTGTACATGGAAATCTTTACATTGAAATTAATGTGCATTTTTGAAATGCTGATAATGATTGTTTTAAGTTGAAATAATATCATGCCATATAGTCCATGCCTCTGCCAGAAGGCTGTGGTGCATGCTGATTGCTGAATGTTTGCCTGATGTTTGTCTGTATGTTTCTGGGTGAATATTGTGGGCAGAACCATCCTGAAAATAAATTTAGTAAACAAATATAGCCATTCGTGTCATATTTGAGTATTCTTGATTGTTATGTCTTGGATATCTGATGCAATTAGAACTGTCGATACTGGTACGCCATGGTGGGAGGGAGCGCTGTTGTTGAACATTTTACTTTCACCATGCGTGATAATCATACTAGTGTAAAACATGGACATGTAAGGCCAAATTCATTCATATGAAGAAATGTGACTCCCGTGCTCGATTCCTTGTGACGGAAGGTAAAGATCATAAACGGATAAACATGAAACCCTTTGCCATTTCGAATTCTATTCATGGTTATTTTAGAGAGGTTAAATATGTCACCCGACGTTTTTGGTCCATGTTTGCAGAATGTGTAAGGAAGCAGCAAGCCCTCATCTCTTTTCAATCCATTAGTTTGCCAGTGTTGGAGATGCTACCGTGCACAGGACACTTAACTCCCGCAGAGTTTATTGTTCGTGAAAGGACACGTTCCGGGCCCGACGTGTCAGAGATGTGATGACAACCATGAGAATTCCAAGTTTCAACATGTATTGAACTGCGTAAATTGTAATGAACATATGGCATTCTCAAAACGCAGTCCTGTTTGCAAACAGAATCTAAATTTCTGAAAGCAAAGTACGAAAAAATCATCACATTTGTTGAAACTAGAAAAGTCTTCACCGCTCAGTCAGCTACTCCATCAAGACTAAATTATTCTGCTGCTGTCTCCAGGTCACCTCTGTCAGACTGAGGTGCCATCGGTCAGATCTATTCGACCCGTGTTAACTGCGCCTGGCATCGAGCTTGATCTCTCTGTGAATGAAACAGCTTCATCACCTTCAAAGTTTCATGCAGTGTCTCACCTTCGGACACAATCAATCCCAGAGCAATCAACATGTAAAATCTTACAAAAACCGGATGGAAAAACTTAAATAGGAAACAGTCACCCAGAATTCAAGCTCTATCAGAGGTGCCTGGCCAGAACCCATAATATGTTCTGGACAAGGACGTTACGTCACTTCAGCATCAGAGTGAGTGAGTGTTTATCGTCACATCGGCAATATTTCATCCATATCATGATGAGAACTATAAATGATTATGCCATATATCAATAAAAATAGAAATTGTAACCTACTAGAGTATCACAGATACCCGTTTAAAACTAGTAATTAAATCTAAAACTTTGAACTAGAAATAACAAGACAATGTAAAAACAGACTATAGACAGACTATAGCCAACAACTAAAGGTAGATCACCATACTAGGGGCCAAGTCGACTTACAGTACATTTGCTTCCTGCATGGGCCCTTGCTAGATTTAGACCATCTCTTCAGCCGTTAGCAATTAGATTGGAGCATTTAAATTTACTTTGAATATTTTAGGACATACGTACCCTAGCAAGACGACTATAATTTTACAGTATTTTAACACCCCTTGACGATACGGCCACAGACAATCTGAGTTACTAATTCAAACTTCTGATCATTAAATATTTATTTACAAGTCATTCAACAAATGTAACTCTTTTAAAATTGCAAAAATGAATGATTACTGACATTATTAAACAGATTCATAATAGCACGTGATTTTATAATAGTTATCCAGCATCACAGATCTCTGTGAGTTCTTTATCTTCACGTTCGCGTGTGAGATCACCCGTTGAACCACCATGAGTCATCGAGCTACTGTATTTTAATAGAATTGCAGAGGACTTACCCAGAACTTTAATGACATGTAGTTGTTAGTTCGGTGTTTTAAACCGTCGGCATTATGTCTCCAAGAAACATGTCTTAAACATACAGATACATTTGATTTATGACTGCACAGACGTCATCATTCATTCTCATCACCAGGGGATAACTCGAGGCACTAGCATACTATATTAATTAGATATAATGTTATTCACAAACACCTATCTTCAAGAAGCTGCAAAATTAATATCCAAGGTAAGGAATTAAGAGAATAAAAGATAAGGATTCAGAATCTGCATGTCATCATTTGAAAGATGGTGGTAGCTTGACTACTGACATATCTAATCAAACTGGCGAAACTGTTGCTGAAAAAAAAATGCCGATGTGACGTTAAATATTGACTCACTCACTTGCCAAAAATTCATCATCGGCAAATAATTTATTCCAGGATTCTAGTCACTCAACTCTCGTGCATTGCATCGTCTCAAAATCTGTTTCATGTTACTCCGCATTATTAGAAATATTCGCGAATAGCTTACAGTTTAATCTGAGAAGACTCTTGTATTGCTACTTGTAATAACTAAACTGTTGCTGTTTCCTGGACGGTGCATCAAGGACCCATATACTAGCAGCTAAACTGCAGATTAGTGCAGATTGTCTCCGCATGCATCGTCACTCGCTCTGAAAATATGAACGCATAACCCTTATACTGCACACTCGCCACTGGCTTCCAGTTGAAATTCTGGTCAACTTTACACTCATATGTCTTGTTTTCCGCTGTCTTGTTGAAACTGCTGCTTCTTATTTTTCCAGTCTTCTAACCGTGTACACGTCTCGAACAACTTGCTTGTCACAAAGTAAAGAATGCAGGCTGGAAATGCTGGCATCCGTGCTGGACCAATACCCTGGAACAGTCTTCGAAAGTGCCTCAGAGACTTTTGTGACTTCCGATCTCTAGATCCAGTCTAAAACCACACAGGACCAATACCCTGGAACAGTCTCCGAAAGTGCCTTAGAGACTTTTGTGACTTCAGATCTCTAGATTCAGTCTAAAACCACACATGTGAAAGCTCGCCTTTCATCTCTTTGTCCTAATCTGCGCGGCAGAAATATTGTTATGGTCCTATTTCAAAGGGTCCGCGCTCTGAGCGACTTAGTTCGTTCTATAGAGGGGCAAGCTAGCGTTAGAAAATAACTGAATGAAGGCTATGTCTTACATCAGATTTGTGACGTCACTCTATTGCCTAGTCACTCATTTCGAAATTAAATTTTGTATTCCCAATAATTTGAATGTAATTTAAGTAGGGTAATATCCTCAAAGCGCCCCATTCCTTGAAAATAATGTGACTCGGCCCTACATTGAAACAGCACAATAGTGACTGCTTCTGTTTTGAGAGATAGAATGTACAAGTTTATTACTTTAATATAGCTCAGTCGTCAGACATTTAATCTATTTCATGCAGAACATCTACATGCATTGAAGCGGCACTGTTCGGGAAAGAGACAGAAAAGATATTTAATTTATATTACGGACATCTAGACGCAAGGAAACGTAAAGATGAACATTTTATGGATAGACACCTCATTCATTGCAGTGGATGCATCCTCAGCAATAAAGAAGCTGTCTCTCCATATAATGTGCTCCTGTTCACCATACTAGCTTCTAAATGCCAGGGGAAGGCAAGGAACGTGTTATCGAGAAACATCTTGCGTCTCAAATAACCTACATGTACTCTCGCATAGCAAGGCTCGAATATAGGATACAGGGGCACTCAAGCATGACTTACTGGTGGACTGTTCAGTCTCACTCACAGCTAGATGGAAAATAATGTCATGTGTAATTATACTCACACGCATAAGAAACGCAACTTTTATCCAAATGGATACGGATTTTGGCATATAGTGAAGCCGGTTGGTGATATCAGTAATGTTTCTTACGTTCAAGAATCCCCTAGTAAAAACACATCAGTAGAAAGAATCACCAAAACGCACCATAACAATGAACATGTAAACGTCTTGCAAACACATCTCATAAAATCGAACATGTACCAGTTGTCACCATTAGTGGGTATAAGACTGCACAAATGTTGGGTCTATCACTCCTTGTTCTACAATGCCACGCTTACTCAAACTGAACGAAACCAGGCATCGGACGTTTGCAAGATAGAGAATCTGTCCAAGATGTTGCCCGTCATTTCGACGTAAACATAATCACGATTTACCGTCTCCAGAATCGTTACAACGCTACACAAATAACCTTACTCGGAGCGGTCGTCTTTGGGTCACCACCCTTCGACAAGATCGGCGTTACTTTTGCGTGTGCGTACATTCTTAGATTTATGTACATGATGTTGAGGTTTGGGACATGTAGCGAAACAGAATGTTAGTCGTTGTATCCCCAGAATGCGTACTGGATTCACTCGTTCATATCCTCACTCTTCTCCTTCCTCACTCCTCTCTCCTTCACTCACTCACTCACTCCACTCAACCAAGCCTCTCTGCCTGCCAACCTAAACTCAATGGTTTGAACATATTTATTTCTGGTACATTGTACAGGACTGGATCGGCAAACAAGCAATCCGCTTATACTACTGCCTCTCCAGAAACAAATCAAACATTATGCGACTTACATTTCATAGTAGTATTTCAAAGGTACATGATATAATAACAATAAGCATACAACCTACATGAATATAAACATCCATACAACCAAAACACATGTAAAACACTTTAGTTCGTCAAATACTTATATTTATTCAAGGGGCTAGATAAAGACGTAGACATAGTTAAACCATTTTGAACTGATAATAAAGGCATGGGCAGATTTAATAATGTCATGATTTATAGCAATAGATAACTCTAAATCATCATATAGGGCGTCATTTATGTTATAACCATGTTTGAGTCTACAGTGAATTATTTGACAGAACCTGTTTCCAGTATTGATATCAAAACCGAATGAAGTATTACAATATGGTGTAATTTTGTCTATGAATTCGCTTGGTGATTGTATAAGTCTGAGTTCTTCGGGTAAGGAACTCCAAAGCTCAATGGTATCGGGTAAAAATGATTTAGCATTTGAAATCGTTCTTATTGGGATTTTTTTTTTGTAAATTAGAAGAGTTTCTTAAGTTATATGGATTTGTAGCAGAGACAGATTCTGACAGGAGATTATTTAGGTAGAATGGTGTTATGTTATGTATCATGGTTTTTGGAAATGAGTCAATTTCTGGATGCGCCTTCGTTCTACTGGATTCAAAAGTTTAGTTTCTGAATATGATTTATTATGACTTGTTCCCCTTACTGCCCCACATATTGTTCTCAGTGCCATTTTTCAAGAATTGATGCCGGGTTAACTGTACAATTATCCCATATACAACTACAATAATCAAATAATGGCAGGATGAAGGATGATTTATATATAATAAATAATGTTTTTCTTGATAATCTATATTTGTAATTCCTTAAACAATTTATCATTGGTGGAATTTTATCAAATAGAAAGTTTATCTGTACGGTCCAGTTTGCATCTTTTTGAAACCAGAGGCCTAGATGTTTGTGCTCGGAAACTTCATTTACTGGGATATTTTGCATAAATAATCTCGGACTAGATTTAACTAAACAGTATGGTTTCTGTTTTGGATGGATTGAATTTGACTTGCCATCGTACTGTACTGCCCATTGAGAAACCCTTTCTAAATCTTTATTGAGGCGCTTAGCATCTTCAGCAGGATCTTCTGTTATGACATAAAGTGAAGTGTCATCAGCAAAGAGTCTTATATGACAATCTATATTTTCAACAAGGTCATTTATTTAGACAAGAAATAATAATGGCCCAAGCACAAATCCTTGGGGGCCACCAGCTAATACAGATCTATACTCGGAAACCATTTATTACAACTTTCTGGACTCTTCCATGGAGATAACTATCGAACCAATAAAGTAATTTACCACATATTTCATACGATTGTAATTTATGTAGAAGTCGCTTATGCCAAACTTTATCACGGACCTTGCTTATACCACAAAAGACTGCACTTACTTCTTTACCTTTATCCATGGCACTTGAAATGAAGTTATACAAATTTAATAGTTGATAAGTTGTTGAATCATGAGGAATAAAACATGACTGTAATTTATTTATGATACCACTGTCTTTAAAAAAATTAAAAACATATTTGTGAACACATTTCTCATAAACTTTAGATAAACAGCATGTGAGAGACACTGGTCTGCAGTTGTTACATTCACTGACACATTCTTTCTTATGAATAGGTATTACAGAAGCACGTTTCCATGATCTGGGAAAATTTGATGAATCTAAAGACTTATTTAATATTAAAGTTAGGGGATAAGTCAGCACTATGGCAGTAATCCTTAGGAATATGTTGCCAATACCGTCAGGGCCCGTTGCTTTGCGCGTATCTAGGGAAAGAAGCATATCTTCTACATCTCTCTGGGTTAATGTAAGTAGGTAATAAGTAATCTGCCATACACATACAATAGCATTCGTCATAGCCACACAAAAGAATTCCGCACCCAAACAAAGGCATTCCTTAGCAGGACAAAAGAAATTCCTAAGGAGCATAGTGCCGGACAAAAGAAATTCCTAAGGAGCATAGTGCAGGGCAAAAGACATTCCTAAGGAGCATAGGAGTAACCTTAGGGGTCGGAAGCCACACAAAAGAATTCTGCACCCAAACAAAGGCATTCCTTAGCAGGACAAAAGAAATTCCTAAGGAGCATAGTGCCGGACAAAAGAAATTCCTAAGGAGCATAGTGCCGGACAAAAGAAATTCCTAAGGAGCATAGTGCAGGGCAAAAGACATTCCTAAGGAGCATAGGAGTAACCTTAGGGGTCGGAAAACATTCCTACAGATGTCCCCCAGGTGTGTACAGAATCGCTAACTCACATTCCACAGGTGTCACATTTACACAATACACATTCCTTCTATACTAAATTGAAAAGATTCTATACAATAACAATTTTTTATTGTATTTAAAATATTATCAAAGAATTGTTTATAACGGAATAATGGTATAGCTTGCATCTATTTCAATCGCTTGAAACAAAATTCTTATCATTCCATATCTCTTAACCAATCAAACTGAATGTGTATAACACATAAACCAATGAGACAAACCATTCTATACAATCCTATCTTACACTCAAACGTTTTAGCTATTTCAAATCAGTTTTATCACCACCGTGGAGCTAGAAGGTGCTGAAGATCGTCTATTTCCTACATATATTCGCCATGACGCAGAAAAGTGTGGATGTGAATCGTGTTTCTTTTTCGTCAGAGGAGAGATTTGATGATGCATTTCTGAAAGTAAAGGATATTCTTGATAGTCAAGTTTATCTACATGAAGTTATGATGAGATCGAGTGTGTTGTACAAAACCATTTATATGGACATGTTGGAGAAGACCAAAGAACTAGAAGGGAAGCTTCAACCAATGTCACCTGCTTTCTTGAAATGGTTGACGGATTACACTGATCTTATAGGATCTCTTTCCTCTGCTCAGGAGCAAACTTCAGAGAGAGCAACAACACAGAAAACAGTTGCTGCTAAGAATAAGAAGAGAAGCAGAAAAACAATGGAGTATGATCTGTTTCAACCCGACGTGAAAAAACCAAAGAAACAGCACGTGAAGAAAGCAAAGTAAGTATATATTTGTGTTACATGCGACTGTGTTCTATCTATTTACTTTGTAACGTCAATTTTTGTTTTATATTCATATCGTTTTCTTTTTGTTGGTAGGGTAATGGACAACAACTCAAGTCAACCATCGCTTGTTATAGATCCTATTACACCCCCAACTGAAGCTAACTTAGATGTCTCCAGTGAAGTCAACTTGTTAGTGGATGAAGACACTCTCGTAGCTGACTGTCAGCCTGTTGAATCTACTACCCCAAACGCTTGGTGGCAGGATTACAATCAGCTCATGGAAGATATTGAGCAACAAGTGTCAAATGCAGTAGACGATGATCCTTATGAAGAACACAAACTCACTCCTCTTCAAAAGAATTGTAGTGTGTGCTGTCATAATAATATGTTGCGATATATGAGTTGCAATAGTGGACAGGTTCAGTGCCATGTGTGTCATATGGATCTGAAGAACTGTATGTGTTATCATGATCCAGAGGGGATGGTGGATGACATGATATCCCAAGACTTTCATGGACATATCCTCACAGTATAAGTTGTTGCATTCCAACAGAAGACATATGACTGAGATGAGTATCATTGATTCTTATCTTGTTGTGTATCACGATTGCTACGTTCAACTGATGTTATGTATAGAATGTTCTGAGGTGAAATAAATAAATTCTGTTCACTTCCTTTTTAGTTGTATAAAATCTTGTTCAACACATTGCCTTGCTTCAATTCGTCATGAGTTCTCGAAAGAAGAACAGCGATGTAAAGCAGAACAAAGCATTAGAAAAGTATTATTTCAACCCGCAAAGACCAGGCGCTTTCTATGGTTCATCTAAACTGCGTGATGAATTGAAGAAAAACAAGCAACACAATATCAGGTTGAGAAAGGTGAAACGGTTTGTGAATGAACAAGATGCTTACAGTTTACACAAACCAGTTAGACACAAATTTAAAAGGATGAAAGTAAGAGTTAATGCAATTAAGGAAATGTTTGATGCAGATTTAGCAGATATGACAAGGTACACGAAATGGAATGACGGTGTCAGATATCTGTTGGTAGTTGTGGACATTCTTTCACGCTATGCTTTTGTCTCGCCTTTGGAGAATAAGAGACCACTTACAGTGGTGAAATTTTTCAAAAACATACTCAAATCAAGACGACCAAAGAAAGTTCGTACTGATGCAGGATCTGAGTTTCGTGGAGAATTTGAATCATTTTTGAAAAAGGAAAACATCTCCCACATCATCACACGTAATGAAAACATTAAAAGCAATTATGAGGAACGTTTCAACAGGACACTGAAATCTTTGATCACGCGTTATATGACACATAACAACACCAAAGAGTACCTTTCTATATTGCCTCAACTGGTACAGAATTACAATCACACTTTACATTCATCGCTGCCTTATTTATCACCAGCACAAGTGAATAAAAGCAACAAATTGAAAGTATGGCAACACCTATATGTCAAATCTTTGAGGAAACAACTCAAGAGTAAATTCAAGTATAATACAGTGAAGAAATTCAAATATAAGGTTGGAGATATTGTTCGCATTCCATATCTGAGGAAATCATTCAGTAAGGAACTTGATTTACGCTGGACTCAAGAATTGTTCAAAATAGCTCATCGGTACAAAAGGCAAGAAATACCCTTGTACAGAATTAGTGACTTTCGTGATCAGCCAATTAAAGGAACATCTTATACTCAAAGAGTATACTTCAAAGAGTAAACAAAGGTGAGGACATTGAGTGGCAGGTGGAAAAAATCCTGAAACGTCAACGTAGAGGCGGTAAAACCTATGTTCTTGTGCGATGGTTAGGGTGGCCAAGTACGTTTCATTCTTATGTGGAAGAAAGTCAGTTGAACGATTTGTGATGGGGAAAGCAGATGCCAAAGAGAGACGTCGCAAGTCTTTAAAAAGAGCTGCAGGAGAACAGATCATCACTTCTAAGAGGATACGTCAGACAGACAACACTACTCCTTCTAAGACAGCTAAAGTTTTAACGTGCACATCTGTTGCAGGAAACGATATTTTCAGTTAAAACAATGGCACTCTTATCCAGCAGTAACTTTTCGGAATATCTCCCAGATTCTTATTCTCTTTTTTCGCTTCCAAGTTACACAACAACCACAGAGATGTTCTATTTCAATGATGTACGTCCATTAAGCCAAATCAACGACTCGTCACCATTGGAATTTGCTATCCCTAATCAGGGTAGTGAGTACATTGATTTGAAGAGAACAAGACTACATGTGAAACTTAAAGTGGTGCATGACGATGCTACATCATCTTCACTGGCTGAGGATGAGAAAGTGAGACCTATCAACTTGTTTTTACAGTCCCTGTTTTCTCAAGTTTCGGTGTCCCTGTGAAATCAATTGGTATCTAGTGCAAATAATCACTATCCCTATAAAAGCATGTTTAAGACATTGTTGAATTATGGAGCAGACGCCAAGAGTTCACAGTTAACATCACAGTTGTTCTATAAAGATACTGGTGATGACAATGATGACATTGAATCAACTGATGCTGTTGCTGGTGGTAATGATGGATTGTTGAAACGTGGTGACTACATTGCTAAAAGTCAAGAGATCACAATGGTTGGCAATTTGTTTGAAGATGTGTTCAACATGGATCGCTATTTGATTAATGGAGTAAAATTGAATGTAACCTTGCACAGAACCGATCCTCAGTTTTGTCTTATGAGTGGAGTTGCTAATACTAAATACAAAATAAGCATTTTAGATGCGACACTAAAAGTGTGTTATTTGAAAGTGAACCCAGCTTTAATTCTGGCTCATAACACATTGTTTGAAGAAAAGACCAACGGGAAACCAAACAATGCGCTGTATCCCTATGTGAAGACAGAAGTCAAATCAACCACTATTCCTGTGTCTACTGAATCATTCACAATTGAGAATATCTCAAATCCTGTTGCCCATCGATACACAGTTGCATTTGTTGAGAGCAGTAGTATGACTGGTTCTTTGGTGAAGAACCCTTACAACTTTCAATCGAGTATGATCAAAAAGGTTACTCTGAATGTAAATGGTGTCAGTCTCCCTGGGACAGCATCCAGTGCAGATGATGCAGATACCTATCTGAATCTGTTTGATGGGGTGAATGTAAAGAGAGTAAAGGCAACTTCATCAGCAGAAAAGAATATTTACTTGGAAGTGCCCTTTTTGTGTTCGAACTGAACGAAACTGGCACTGAACATCTCAGTCTAGTAAGACGGGGAAATGTAGAAATTCAGTTCAACGCAGCCTTAACCAAAACACTGAGTTGTATTGTCATGACTGAAAGGACCTCGCTCATAGAAATTGACCAAGCCAGGAATGTATATATCAAGTGAAGAATATGAGATCCACTGAATTGTTATGTGCTATTCAATGTGATCCTGTGCTTAAGAACCATGTTTTAGGAGTGTATGCTAGAGACATGTTACCTGTGCTTACATCTTCAGTGTTGATGAGAGGTGTTGGTTTAATTGTTAATACTGATGTGAGAAGTTAAAATGGTCGTCATTGGGTTGCTATGTATCTGAAAAGAAACAGAGCAGAACTGTTTGACAATCTAGCTGAACCTATCAGTACAACATTTGATGACTATGTAAAGTCATATGTTCAATTCTACACCAGCAGTACCATACGTTTACAATCAGTAGATTCAAATGTGTGTGGATCGTATTGTCTGTATTATCTGTTGTGCGCATTTAAAGCTAACTGGACTTTGCACCAGTTTTATCACCAGTTTGATGTAAAAAACTCCAACTGGAATGATATGTTTGTGTCTCAGTATATTTGTCACTATTTTAAATATTGTACTCCTTCCTGTTTTCAATGAAACTATGTATCATATTTGTACCATGGAAAGAAAACATTTAATAAAAAGTAGTTTAGTTTAAATCCTGTGGTTGTTCTTTGTATAAAAACGACATCATGTGAGGTTTTAACTCAATACACTGGTGAAGTGTAAAGGTCGCCATGGAAGAATGTCTGTTACCCTTTCATACGCCTACTACAATTTCTGTAGCTGGAGGATCCTTTAGTGGTAAAAGTGTTTGGACTGCACGCCTCATAAACCAAGCGAATACCATGTTTGATCCTCCACCTCACTTGATTATTTACTGTTATGTTGTGTGGCAAGACATTTATTCAGAGCTTGAAAAAAGTGTTTCCAATATTAGATTTCAAGATCACTTGCCTACTGAAGAGGAACTGAAAGCTTATTCTCACGAATCGGGTAAACAATGTTTACTTGTCCTGGACGATTACATGCAACAAATTTGTAAAAGTCCTTTGATTTTAGATCTGTATACCACACTATCGCACCATTTCGGGATTACAGTGATTAACATTATGCAAAGTGTCTACCCTAAAGGTGAATATGCAAGGACAATGTCACTGAACACACATTACTTTGTCTTGTTGTCTAATCCACGTTCAGCACACGAATACAAGATTTTAGCATCACAAGTATTTCCAGGTCAAGCTAAGCATTCTGCTGAATCGTTTCAAGATGCAGTGGGAGGAAAGAAATATGGTTAGCTTGTCTTAGATGTGTCACCTTATGCTGATGAACAGTATGGACGTTTACGAACCAACATATTTACTGACGATGAGATGTGTACAGTCTACCTACCACAGAAGTAGCTTCACTAAATATACACATACATGCCTGTGATACCCCATTTCGTTTACAACCGCTGAACTGAACAGAGCTATGGATGTTTGTGGACACTTTGATGTGGAGACCGATTGTGTTGGTGTGACACATAATTCTCCTGATGGAAAAAGGTTTACTGATAGACTGGCTTCATTCAAGACTTGGCCAGTACAAATGAAACAGTCACCTAAAGCCATGACTGAAGCTGGATTTATTTACAAGGGACAATCTGATAAAGTCTACTGTTTCCAATGTAGACTGCGAGCCCATTCGTGGATACCAGAAGATGATCCTCTCACTGAACATTTCAGACTGTCTCCACATTGTGGTTATATCAACATGATAGCAGCTCCAAAACATACAACTATGAATTCATCATCATAGTTTTTCAAAAACTGACAACCTTCTATATAACAACCAGTTCACTTTACTTCAGTCATTCTACAGTTGGCTCTCCTCCTTTAGCAAACAAAATGTATGCAGTGAAAGAAAGGAATTGTTTGTTTGACATTATTGAAAAACACAGAAAGAATGGTGCAACATTGAATGAAACAGCTTCTCGAATGCTGTTTACTGTGTGGACGTTTCTGCATGAATAAACGCAAATACAAAACAGTGCAGTTGGTGACCCAACAAGCAAAACTTCAAAAACTGGCTGCAAAATCTAACTTCAAAAATTTCAAAATTTATTCAGAGGATGTTGTGGCAGTAGAAATGGAAAAGGTATCTGTTCAAATAGATCAGCCTATTACTGTTGGGTTTACCATTCTGGACTTAGCCAAATATGAAATCTATTCATTTTACTATGACGTTATGCAAAATCAATATGACATGAACATTTGGATTTGCTCATGACAGATACAGACAGTCTGTTTATGCAAGTCCATGCTCCTCCACATACTCCCCTTCTTGATCCTTATGTGTTTATGAAGCGAAACTTGGAGTTATTTGACACTTCCAATTATGCACCAGAAGATCCAAAAGGATTGTATTCTGATCACAATCGCAAAGTCACTTGGAAGATGAAGGATGAAGCAGGTGGAAACATTATTTTAGTTGTTCATCAGTTTGTAACGATCTTTGTCACAATCGTCCTTTGCATTTTTGCGATTTCTCAAGTTGAGCTCCACATAGGGTTTCAACCATGCACCTTGGGTAAATTTGAGAACTCTGTGTATTTGCATTAACACTAAACCATGCTTTAGATACAACTATAAGGTTTTGAAATGAACCACATAACTGGTACGGTCTTTCAAGGTACAAAACAGTTTTCTACCAGATGATTTTGTAGGATGTTTATCCATGTCTTTTTTTAGGAAATGAGCCAGCGATTCTTTGTGTTTCTCTAAAAACTCCCCAAAAGAGATATCATCATGAGTTGGAGCCATGGGGAAAGCTGCATGAAATTTGTGTAAGTGAGGAGGATACATCAAATCCACTTCCAAGATATAACCTGTATCAGCCTGAGTATCTACATTGTACCAGTCTATCTTGCTGAACTCTGTGGATGGAATGAATTGATAGTTTCCAATGGGGGAGGGGTTGTAACATGACAGTGGCATACAATGAATTCACATCAAAGTAGAGAAGGGTGGAAGTGTCTTTCTCTGATCAAAATGTTCCCTATGGTCATTGTTGGCTTCTGCATATTTCTTACCAATGGCTGACACTCCACCACGAATAGAATTTTCAATGAAATTGTAGGTGTCAACCTCCGTGAATAAATCCAATTTTGCTCCTGTGATTGTCGTAGCTGCATCCAAACAGAAACCAGGCATGGAATAGTAATGGCAAATGTTTAGCCCATAATCATTTAAACAACCTGTTCGAAAGGTCTCAACGATGTCCGTGAGCAGTAATACATCTGTTTTGACGTACAGTCTCATGAAATCACTGATGGTTTGGCACTGGAATGTTTCCCATAATTGTTGAGTATATGCATAATCTGCATTGCTGATACCTTGTTCACTGAGTGAACTGTAAAAGGTCTCTTTGGGAGGCAAAGATGTCTCCTCTAAAGTGTTCCAGGATTGCATATATTCATAGGGAAAGTTTAGTTTTCTTGTGAGATGATGAGCCTTGTTTCCAAAATGCTCATTCAAATACACAAACGTATCCTCTCCTTTCTTCAGCTGATTTTGAGTTAGAGCCTCTAATGAACTCTGCAAAAATTTGTAAGTATCCAAAAAGACTAAATGTTTATCTACCGTGAAGGACAGAAATTGCTCAGTGGTATGTGGTATGACAGCAATCTCACGATCACCATATTTTGTGCCACTTCTAACAACAGATGAGCATCATAATGTTCCAAACTGTGAAACATGACAACCACCTTCTTCCTTAACTGAAAATTTAGATTGCATTTATTATGCAAAACCTGACGAAATTTCCCTGACAAATGGTCATGATCTAACACCCTATCAGATCCCAGCAGCTCTCCACACAATCCACAATGGGTTGTGCTAGCTATAAGAAGTTGATCTTGTTCAGTGAGGTGCATAGGTTTAACAGAATCAAACAGATTCATAATGTCATCATATTCTTTCAAAATGTGTTCAATGAAATGTTCTGCAGCATTTTGACCTACATAAGTTTGAATAGGTTTAGAATCTTGTTCATCAGTACACACCACCTTGTGGGCATAAGCACAGGGTACATGGCGTTTCAGACGAGACATATTTCCCTGTTCAGGCACTAATAAACTTTCAAAGTCAGCTACAATCAGAAACTTAGCTCTTTCCGTTTTGCTTTGCGATCTTAAACCAAACTGGTACACTGCTTCTTCAGGTTTAGGTAAATCAACCCTTTGTGCCTTTGTGTAACAGTACGTTTTGTGAGCTTCCAACCTTGTCTTGGATGAAAATTACCATAAACATTTTCTACAAACAAAGCACATGTTTTTATCACCTTTTCTGTTTCTGACTAACCTATTCGGTTTTGTGATTAGACAGTAATGCATGTTTGGACTCTTGTCAACCTCCATGGCTTCCTCATGGTCTTCTAATCCTAACACCCCTTCAAAATCATCTGGTTCACTTTCCTCTGATAGTAGCAACAAATCCACTTGTCTGTTTTCTTCTACATGCAACTGATGAACATTGGGTATAAGGTACCATCTTCAAAACCATACACATTGATACTCAACTTGTTTAGTTGTTCAAACCGAGGAATTTGTTTCAAGGACATAGGGAAAGTGAACCCTTCTAAACTGAGTTGATTCAAATAGGGAAGGTAATGGGTTTGTCTTTCTTTGTTGACTTTAGATGGGAACAATTTGGCAAGAATGGATTAAGGAAAACATAAATCATTATCCTCGTTTTTAACATTGGTAATGCAGTAAGTATGCTTTGCTAGTGCTGGTGGTAATGGGATGTAAGTGCCTCCTCTAAAGGAAGCAAACTTGACCACAGTGAGTTTCAAAACCACAATGGCGGACACATTTAAACCAGAATGAACCCCTTCATAATCATCTAAAGTTTGAAGCATTTTGTTCATAGCTTCCAAATACTGTTCAATCAGATCGCTCCCTACTGTAGCTGTCTACATCATCACTTGGCTTTCATTGTAATGTGTAAACACAAACCCCATTTCACAGATTTTTTCTCATTTATTTCTGATTCTAGCTTTGAAATGATATTGCCTTGTTCACGGACTAGAAATTCTAATGCATCAGTTGCACCTCTACCTTCGAAGTCATATTCTCTGACATCACCTTGTAAAGCTTCAGTAGAACATGGCTTTGAATAGTCTTTGGGTTGACTAGGATGGTGGGAGGAAGCGGGAGAAGCAATGGAAACAGGAGGAGGACTAGGAGGGGCTACAGACACTGTTGATGATGGATTATTCTTTTTCTTAGCCTTGCCTTTACCATGTCCAATCATATCATGACCTGTCTGACTTTTGTGCATACGCAAAGCTTTTGAGGTGGGAAAGGATTGATCGCAGGTTGAACAGGTGTGTTTAGCTGTATTATTTGAGCTTGAACCTACGCAGGGGTGGTTTTGATAATCAGTTTCATTTGAAAACTGCTTAAAGCAGTGTGGGCATTGACGGTCTGTTTACAGGTTTTGACATGATGATTCACATTATCTTTCCGATTAAAAGCCTTTTGACAAAACTGACAGGCAAATAAAGAACATGTTCTACCACAATTCTGAAGATGTCGTGTTAAATTGGATTTACGACTAAAGGGGACATTGCAATGACCACAGATGTACACTGGGCATGTGGTATTGTTTGACATTATGAGGTTATTCACCAAGAATATTATAATATAATATTATAAAGAAAAAAATAGCATATGTAGCCAACACACAAATATACTACTGTTATGATGTAGTGTACAGTGCAATCTCGTGTTTATGGTTGTCTCATTGTTAGGCAGACGTTGGTCTAGTGTCATTGAACCTGCGTTGCTCCTACCAAACTTATATGTAAAATATTTCAGGTTAAACAAAATAATATGCTCTTTCTTGTCACTATTACCAGTAATGTAACATACTCTCTTTCAATGAACACCCGATCGCCCGATGTCACCGACCCCGATGAACCAGCTGCCTCCACCGCCACCATATCCCAACCAGTAATCCATGTAAGTTTGAAAAAAGAATTCACAAGTTCGTTTTACCATGTTTTACCCATACCCGAGTATCACATTAAAAATTGAGCATGTTGTGAGCGACAACTAATGGAATCGGGTGGTGAGGCATGACGACTTGGTCGATGCATGTCAGATCGACGTTCATGTCATCGATCACTGGATTGTGCTATGCAGACTTGATTATCATCTACAGACCGTTGTCTTATAGCTGAAATGTTACTGTGTGCAACCTAGTACATGTAGCATATGTATGTTTTATATTATGTTTTTCACTGAACATTGGCATGAATGTCTGACATATATTTATATTCGTTGTCATGTATGCCTACAGCATTAAAGTTCTACACACTTTATAAAATATTATATAATAATTGTCGCAGGATGACAACCTTCTAGAGGAGATAACTTGCACCACTTTGAAGGAACCGTAACCCAGGAAGACAATGCGTGGGGTGATGTTAATGTATGAGTGGTTAACAAGAATTAAAAAAATGAAAAGAAAATGCTGTTTGTGATCTTTTGTGTTATATATATATATATGTGTGTGTTCTTGTACTGTGAGATTTAGTATACAATAGAATCTACCACACAGTTTTGAGTTATGTGTTAGTGAAAGTAGTGAAACACAATGAAATTTCTCAAAATCAAAACAGCGATGTAGATTTCATTGTGTACTGAAACTTAACAAATGAGAAAGTACATCTTAACAAATTACAATGTTTTATATATGATTTGGTACAAGAATAATACGCAACTGGCGCATGATACATACAATGATGGTTGTGTGGTACAGGAATGCATAACATGATACAAACTGAAGGATACAACTGGAGGAGTTTAGCATGGTTGTTCATGACTCGTTCTAAGCTTTTTGAGTCGCTGTTCTCAAATTCTCTGTGATTGGCGTTGCCCCCCACGGAGCTCTATTTTTGACACTGTTTGTTTTAAATATTCTTCAAACTCGTCGTCGTCATCAAGTTCAAACATATTCACCCGTTCACCTTCCTCCACACACTCGCACATGTCCCCGTTGACATGATTGTCGTCGTCTGCAACACCTTCGTCTATGAAGCTTTTGATGATTGTCCTCGGTGATGTATTTGACGACGTGGGGTTGGTCATCGTGGTGGTGGTTATGGTAGATGTAACAGTAGAACCGGCTGCAGACGTAGGGTTGGTCATCGTGGTGATGGTGATAGTGGATGTAACAGTAGAACCGGTTGCAACTGTAGTAGTGGTACCCGTCTGACGCTCAGAAGAAGTTGAGCGTACAGATGATGTTGTAGGTGATGCTGCACGTATACGGCTTCTAAGCGCCTCCAACTCCATCTCAGGTTGGTGATGGTGGTGGCGTCGACGGGTGCGGTGACGTCGGTGTTGATGGTATCTTCTAAGTAGTGACAGGAGTGAGCCACCATATTTACTTCCCATCGTGAGCAACAGCAAGACAGAGACTATACTGATTAGTGCTGCCAACATCTTGCCTGAAACAAGAAACGATAATATATATCACAACCATCGTAAGCAACAACAAGACAGAGACTATAGTGCTGCCAAATTCTTGTCTGAAACAAGAAACGAATATGTATGTAATAGTACTCACTATTATGTATGTAATAGTACTCACCATTTAGATTAAGCTCCTCATCTTCAGTTGCATCAACAGTTGCATCAACATCATCATCATCATAGGTCTTTTTGGCATCATCATCATCATCATCCTTGTACACAAAGGTAGGGGTGGGTGGATCTGTGCACAGGGAGAGCGGTGAGGTGATTGATACATAAAGATTAAATTGTCTCCTCTTCCTCATCATCATTAACTGGATGAAGTTCATCCATATGAAGATCTAATTGTGGAATTGTTAATCGATTTTTTTTTTAAATATATAGAAATAAAACACATAAACAAAAACAAAAAATACGAAAAGAGATAACACAACAATACCTGTTATGGATAACTTGTCTGTAACTGTTAGTTGAGACGACGCAGGTGTTAACGTGGAGGTAATAGGTGTATACGTGGTGGTCAGAGTTTGAGCAGTGACTTGTGAGGAAGTTGAAAATAAAGTTGTGGTGTTTGCGGTTGAGATTGAAGACGTGTAAGTAAGGTTGGCTGTAGATAAGGAACGAGAGGCGAACGTGGAAATAGGAACTTGAGTAGTAAACGTTGAAGGTGCCGTCGCAGGAGTAGTAGAAGTTGTATGTGACGTAGTAGAAGAGGAGGTTGAATTAATTACAAGTGTAGGTACGAAACGGGAGGCGAACGTGGAAAACAAGACTGAGGTTGGAGCTTGAGTCGTAGTGGTTGTGATGGGTGTGGGTAAGGAAGAGGTGGTGAAGGTAGTGGTAGGAACTTGAGTAGTACACGTTGTAGGTGTCGACGCAGGAGTAGTAGAAGTTGTATGTGGTGTCGTAGGAGTGTATGTAGTACTTGAGGAGGTTGAATTAACTACAAAACAACAAAGATGTAAATAACATAGGTTAGTGATTGGAGAAATAATCATGGAAACAAATTAACATAATATGTTAATGAATTAGGTAAGTATCAAACAAGAACATAAAGAGGAAAATAAAATCATAAATAAAGAATTGAAAGAAGCGGACGTAATATATAACACTCTTCCTTATCAGAAGCGGACGTAAAATATAACACTCTTCCTTATCATACAATTGTATGCATACGTAAAAATGTAGGTGTTCAAATTTTAACAATAAAAAAAAATTCAATAGATTCATCAATAATATTATGTGTTCACACAATCTTGAAAATTGTGACAATAAACTACACGTATAACCACTATATATAGATTCAGATGTGTAGTACAGAAGTGTATACTATTTGGCTACTTTTACAGCAGTGTGATTAGTAAACATAAGCAAGAGTGTATCAGTTTTTAAAACCAGGGAAATAAAAAAACACTTACAATAACACTGGCGATAGTTGACAGTAATGAGTCTTCCTCCTCTATCACTACCGCTATCCATATCCACACTGCGACAGTCAGCTCTCCCTCCTTCGATGGCCTGTACAGAAAAGTGAATTCATTTATTTTGTAATTCTCTATATGAAACATAATTGTGAGGAACATGATATGAATAATTAAGATGATATAATTTGATATCAATGTTCTATAAGAATATAGAAATAAACTTATTACCTTTAGGTCTGGAAAACGCGACAAGGCAATGACAACTCCGTCCTCATCTCCTTGTACTTTCAAGCATTCGATATCATTATACACTTTTCCGTTAACATGCACCAGTTTATCATGCGCTTGTTGGCATGATAACACTTTCGGGGACAGTTTTACAATATCGAGAAAAGATCTGTGATTCACCTGCTATGCAGGTGAACAGTAGTAAGAACAGCATCATTATGATTTTACACCTTCCTTTTACAATATTATGTGCTCACCAAACGTGTAACAATTTCAGTATTAACCAATCGAGGTTTACGCACGTACACGATGTAGTGATAGCATGAATCTCGTGCACTTCGGTCATAGATCAAAGGTGAGAACCTTAGGTCGGTTAGATCAAAGATAAAAAAAATACCGTCCGGTATCATGTACAGCACGGGTAGTTGGAACACAGTCAATGCCTAACAGGAATATGTTACACTATGTTCCACAAAATGACAGGAATATAAAACAGAAATTTGTCGAGTTGACTTTATAAACAACATATACGTCGCTCATATGAGCAAACAATGAGGTTTGACCTGGCAACCAACCTCGGTCATTCACCGCTCATAACACGCTGACAAGATAAATGATATCACAATACACTTTAAGACATAATCTGATAACAATTAAACTGATGAGTGATACAATTTTATTCCACAAGGTAACTATGAGCGAAATTAAAATTAACTTAACTTCGCAGAGAAAAATACTGGTTAAACTTCCTGATTTCCATCTCTGCTTCCTCATGAATGACTTGTGATACAATTTGTTGTAACTGTACGTTACTAAACGAAAACTGATAACCACTCCTAATATGTCTAATGAAACGAATGTTAAAATCGAGGTTGAATTTAAACTCTACTTCTCAATCTTGGCCGTGACAGGTATGTAAATCGTACGATGCTCCAACAATATCCAAAGTTTCAAACTGAATTAAATTTTTCTGTACTTGCAAAAAAATGTGTTAATAATTTTTTGAATTCTCTCTTGACTGTTCCGCAAAGTATATATGTTTCTGAAGGGGAATTGGTCAAAACCTAGTCGAATCAATATGGAAGCTACTAGCCATGGCACAAGTGGTGAATTTCTTTTGTCTAACACTTATTTATATAGCATAAAGTGAATTTGCAAAATCTATTTTTTGAACCAGCACGTGAGCATAATTTCAATAAAATAACTAGAAACGTGTTCCAAATTTCGCAACATTTTGTGTGATGACTTTTTACTGATGTCATACACCAATCATATTATGATTTGAAAAAAAACATAGATAAATAAATGTAAAAAGTTTTCGCCCGTCATGTTTTTAGTTGTGCTATTTAAAAATAGTGATATGCTATTTTTTTTACCTGCTTTGAAAAAGTGTAACCAGACCTGTTTTATTGATAAAAATCGTGCTATACTGCTATGAGTACTGTTATTCAACCTCGAACATCAAATACAGGCAGCAAGTGAGATAAACTTAGTCATTATTTACGCAACAACCTGACTATGGCATGTGAGTATATTTAGCACAGTTGAACGAACTATATGATCTACGTTATGAAAGCATGTGACGACAGCATGAAGTGTGACTGTGTTAAATAAGCACAAGTAGGACTGTAAAACAAACTGAATGATTAAAGGTGAATTTACCTCGCTGTTCTAGTAAACAATTCTAAATATGAGTATGCAAGACGAGGCATCCTACATTATGACTTGAATTCAACTGACTGTCCTAGTAGTATACTTTGCGTTTGAATTTTATGCACTACTTGTGGGGCAGATTATAACTGTACTGTGTATGAAACGTGAAGCGAGATGAGACGGTCTACATTGTAAACATGGTGTTGAGTGTACACGGGAGAGTTGGCCGCATGTGGTGAATACGTGCGATTAACCCTTTCACGGCATAGTTACACGACTCTTATACACATGTAAAACTGATTTGAAGTGAGCATGATTAAATGGAGTGTAACACAACTTGAATAGTTTATTTTTACATACAACAAAGAAAAAATCGTGATTATAAACATCCTGTGAAAAAAATTTCCTTAGTCATGAGATTACAACTAATTCAACCACAAACATGACGTCAAATAAATACATGCTTTGGTTAGGCATTCTTTGTATGCTAGCAAGCAGACATTTATGGCGATATTCGGTACGCTCTCCTGTTAAAGACGACCTACATTACAACGATATGTAAACATGTAATAACACGATGTGGGCATAGCGGTCAGGAGACTGTAATGTGTTGATTTTAATACTTAATTAAGTAAATAAAAAAAATCGTGATAAACTTGCTTTGTAAAAGTTTTTCGTCAGTCATGGGCCCGCTTGCACATAGCTTTCTTAGTTACAATCAATCTTAGGCCCCTACAATCAACTTTACAATCACCGTACAATTGCTCTAATCCACTTGCACAAACACGATCTTAAGACAGCGTGTATTTAAGATCGCAATGTTAACTAAGATTGAACTCTTCAACGTTGGAGGTAGAAATTTCTCGACTCCTGTCTACAGTTGTCTTCAAGTGCGCATAGCATGCAGCGCAAATAAAACGTGGAACTTGTTCCCGCACGCAAATGACATCCCTTCCTTAATCGCACCTTGCAGATTTTTCATGAAAACAAAACAAAACAAAACAAAAAAAAACAAAAACGAAAAAAAGCCAACCCACAAATCTTTGAAGGAAATGATAACGTTGAAGAAGGAAGCGATAACGTGGAAGGTAACATGTATAATGACTCGTACCTCAGGGGTTATTCTCTAATTTTTCTACATTCTAATTTTTTATGAACTAAACATGTGATACTGCAACCACAGACCTATCATGTTTTATGTAAGTATTGAAATACAAACAAATACGTTAACAAATTGGGTCTTGAGTTATTGATCTAATAATCATGAAATTAAAATAAAATTTCCTTATGATGTAACACCTAAATGTACCATGATTTGTCAGTGACTGTCAGTTGAACATAGTTTGGCATCTCGTAGGTGTTATTTGGAGTAAAATCCCAAATATATCGCGCAAGCATTAGATTTGTAAAGATATGAAAGTGTGACATGACTGTGGGAGTGTTGTGGAAAATTCATGACAGGGAAATATGAAAACGTTTTTATTTCAGGTGTGTTGTATGTGTTGTTGAATGCTCATCCACAGTATATTAATTACTTCATGCTATTTTGTTGATAATTATTTTTTTCGTTTTGTTAAAAAAATGTTTTATACAAATTTCACATACCCCAGCAAGTGTATTTTTCCCGTTTGAAGAATACTTGTATTATATTTAAAATGCATAGATTAAAACTCTTGCTTCTCGTCAGATTCAATTTTTACAAGTAGAAAAAACATAATTTTGCACGGTATCCAACTGTAGATTATTTCAGTGATAACTAAGACAAAATCATTAACCAAAAAGAAACATGTGGAGATCTGTTCTGTAACAACAGAACATGCATTGTATTTGGGCATGGAGGATTTTACGGCAACGGCATAATATGCAAAGGGAAACCACTCTCATCTTGCGTAAAAACTAAGATTAGCTGCCCTTGAGTTATTGAAAAGGTCATGGCCACTGCTAATCGCATGCAGACAACTTTCGTTACTATCCTTTCCTTGTTTATCAAAAAGGTATGGTGTTCATACTTTTTCCAACACTGAATCGGGTGAGAATTGTACTCTATGATATCGACTCGATAATGATGTTGTTCACTACCGCAAATAACGATATTTCTGACGTTAAATCGATGTTGCATTCTCCGTGTCGCTGAAGTGTCGAGGCGAATCATACAGTTTTATGCAATAATGAAAGCAATTCCCAAACGTAAAGCTAATTATTTCCGTGAAATTGACACCAACTTGGACGCCATTTTGCTGCTGACTACAATTATCTTAGCTCCTTACAATTGGTTCCGACCAATTGTAAGTTTTGATTGTAATTTACAATGATCTTAACCTACAATCGCTTTGTGCAAGTGGATGGCGATTGTAGCCGAAGCCTAAGATCGCAATCTTAAGGATTCACAATAATTGTAGCTCTAAGATCGTTTTGTGCAAGTGGGCCATGCTTTATTGTTAAAATCGTGACATGATATTTTCAAACTCCGCAGAAAACGTTATTAGCAGTGGTGTAAAACAACCTGACAAGAAGAGTAGCTATTAGGACTGTGTGAGTATAAAGGTAAATATGAGTAGCGTCATAGATAACATGGATGTATACAATAACACGATGGTGGCTGAATTGACTCTCTCTCTCTCGGTTTCACTGCGAGCGGAGAGCTCGGGATAACGTTGGCCAACTATCCATGTGATGCAAGTTGAAGGTCCTCTGGATATAGTTAGCGCAAGGCAAATATGTGGTGACCTACATAACACTAATGCGTAAACATACAATAACGCGAAGTCTGACAATACAGTGGAAAGAACACTGTATGCGTTGGATAATCATGATAACGCTCACAGTTAAACGTTGAGTATGAGTGATTCACACAGTTAGGTGTCGTTAATAACTTTAAAGTTATATAGAGCGTTAAACAAATGAGCCAGTTAAAGCTATATTCTCTTTAATGTTGAGTTGTGATATGGAATGATGAGAATTTTGTTTCAAGCGATTGAAATAGATGCAAGCTATATTATTATTCCGTTATAAACAATTCTTTAATAATATTTTAAATACAATAAAAAATTGATATTGTATAGAATCTTTTCAATTTAGTATAGAAGGAATGTGTATTGTGTAAATGTGACACCTGTGGAATGTGAGTTAGCGATTCTGTACACACCTGGGGGACATCTGTAGAAATGTTTTCCGACCCCTAAGGTTACTCCTATGCTCCTTAAGAATTTCTTTTGCCCTGCACTATGCTCCTTAGGAATTTCTTTTGTCCGGCACTATGCTCCTTAGGAATTTCTTTTGTCCTGCACTATGCTCCTTAGGAATTTCTTTTGTCCTGCTAAGGAATGCCTTTGTTTGGGTGAGGAATTCTTTTGTGTGGCTTCCGACCCCTAAGGTTACTCCTATGCTCCTTAGGAATGTCTTTTGCCCTGCACTATGCTCCTTAGGAATTTCTTTTGTCCTGCTAAGGAATGCCTTTGTTTGGGTGAGGAATTCTTTTGTGTGGCTATGACGAATGCTATTGTATGTGTATGGCAGATTACTTATTACCTACTGATACCAATGATTCAAATTCGAAAAGTTACACGGAAAAATACTACCTATGCGTTTCTTTTTACAGTAGTCTATATTCACGTTTCTACGCATGCAGAATCAGTGATAATAGCTGTACCTGCTTGGTTTAATTATCTCCCGTGGAATATGCTAAGACATTTTGCCAGAAGCCAAATCAATCTTAATCTCACCAATGAGTTTCCAGAAACCTCTGCTTTTACTTTCTTCATAATTATATAACACTTGTTGTTGCCGTTCCAACAGATAAGTGCGTTTATTTTGTCTGTGTAGCCAATCAAATCTGACACATGAAGGTTCGGGGTAGAATAGGCATTCAGCAACCCATGTTTGCCATGAAAGACGACTCTGCTTGTCGTAACAGGCGACTAACTGGATCGGGTGGTCAGGCTCGCTGACTTGGTTGGCACATGTCATCGGTTCCCAAGTGCGCAGATCGATGCTGTTGATCACTGGATCTGGTCCAGGTTCCATTATTTATAGACCGCCGCTATATAGCTGGAAATTGCTGCGTGCGGCGTAAAACTCAACTCACTCACTCGCTAATCACATGATTTTCTATTTTAAGAAACCAAGACTAGTGATCGTTTCTTTCTTACACTTGATCCAGTGACTATCGGCTACTAAGTCTCAGGCAGACTGAAGCTATGAGTACCAGTTTAATTTTCTTTCGGAAGGCTTTTTCTGTTCAGATCTCCCTACTTTGTGGTCCATCTCAGTTTATAGACAATTAATAAACTCATCTTATTCAGGATTAGCATAATGCTGTATCAGTACATTAACATCTGATAGTATCTTTAATGAGTGTACAGTCAATAACTTCCACAAAAATATCGTCAATTCTACTTTGTTTATATCTCTTTCGGCTATGGTCATCAGATGAAGGATCAACGCTATGTACTACACACCTCACATGTGATCCTAACATCACAGGTAATGTCCGAGGGATCATGGAAAACGACGCATCCACAAAGGCTTCATTCTCGAGACGCTGAAATCGTTAAACAAAGGCAGTTCGCTTGTGGTGTCACAACAATAAACATCCATTTTTTCACATGCTTGTCATCGAGTTTCCCGAAACGATGATTTAGCACGCATGAAATATAGAAAACAGAGGACCTCATGTGTTATCAGCACAATCTATAACAAGGCTGACAGGCATCTCATCTGCTACGCCTATATGATCCTTTTCTGAGCTTTTAAATAATAAACACTCCACATACCCACTCCCAGTTCCTGATGTAGCATGAGGAAACCTGTTTCAGTGTTAGCTAACCTACTTTTCTCCCTTTTTGGCTACCTGGAGAGAAGAATTTTCATGGTAACCTGATCTGATGCTTCACTGCAAACTGCAACAAAACGTTTAGAGGTTGGTTTTTAGGGGCTGGAAAGGTCAGTGTGTTAGTTGTAGACGAAGAGGTGGATGTGTCAGAAGTGGACTCAGTGACATTAACTGAAATGCAGACGAATGTGAATGTGGTTGTTGGAGTACAGATGACGGAATTGGAGGAGTAACGTGTGAAGGTTCAGTACAATTGTCATTCACTGTTGAGGGTTTGTTGGTGCCATATAGTTTCTATGGAGTGTCACTTGAGTCACTTTTTTACGTCTTGATTCTGATTACACCGACAGCAACTGAGGCAAGCAATGCAATATCACAGCTGCGTAATGGCATTTCATATAAAACTTCAATGTCCACTTTTTAATGTTGTACAACTTTTGTTGTATCTACGGTGATATACATTTTTTTAAAAACAACTTAATATGTGGCTCAAACATTTCTTGTCTCTCATAACTCCAACAGGAGTGACCTATATACATTGTTATTTTCTAGCATTTTATATGTAAATTGAGGCGTAAAGTTTTGTAAACTACCTGAGTACGCTATTGGAGTAGGATGTGTGTGTGCGAGCGTGTCTGTGTGTGCGTGCGTTGGGGGGTGGACGGGGGGAGACCTCTTCGTGAAAAATGGTGAAAATGCAGCGAAGCTTAGCAAATACACTACCTTGTCGTCAGACTAAGACCATTACGAGTGATATCTCGACTGTGACGGACTTTGCACCTTGTTCACCAGTGTCATTCTTTTATTAACCCATCGCTACCAGCGTCAATTAAGTTCAATTCTAATTTTTATTTTACATTTAGCTGTGCGGCTACCTACATATAAATCCTTATTTACAGATGGATCCAAGGGCGGTGGCGCAGTAGTTCGTGTCACTGTCATTGGATCCAGAGCAATCTCTACTCGCCTCCAGTTTCACAGCAGAAGCTAACACCATCCTCCTATGTTGGTTACCCAGCCATGCAGGTCTATTTTCTGGGACCAGATTGGCTGATTTTGCTGGTAAGGCAGCACTCAACAAATCTGTGACACCACATCTTATCCCATACTATGATTACAAATCTAGCATTAGAACTTTCATCCGTGATCTCATGCAAAAGAAGTGGGACACCCAGGTAAGTATCAATAAATTACATGCAATAAAACCCCATATTGGTTACACCTATATGGGTTGTCACAGTCAAGCAGGATATGTGTGTGTGGCCAATACGACATCGTCGCAAAATGACCTCTTCAAATCTGGACTGACAACCCAAGTAGGTGTAACCGATATAGGGTTTTATTTCATGTAATTTATTTATACCCACTTCATTTGCATCAGATCACGGATATCAGATTTAATGGTGGCTTTATAATCACTGTAAGGAATAAGAAGTGGTGTCACAGATTTGTTGAGTGGTGCTTTAGCAGCAAGATCAGCCAGTGTGTTACCAGAAATTCCTACATGGCTGGGTAACCAACAGAAGACGATGTCATTATTGGCCAGTAGCAAGATCATTATACAGTTCAATAACTTCTATTAAAAGTGGATGTTTGCAAGACATATTTTAATAGCATGAAGGTAAGAGAGAGAGTCCGACTGACAGCCCTAGTAGGTGTAACCAATATACGGTTTCATTTAATGTAATTTATTTATACCTCCTTGGGTGTCCCACTTCTTCTGCATGAGATCAAGGTTAAAGATTAAATAGTGGCTTTATAACCTGAGTATGGAATAAGAAGTGGTGTAACAGATTTATTGAGAGCTGCCATGTCAGCAAACTCGGCCATTGTGTTACTAGAAATGCCTATGTCTTCTATTCAGAGATATCTATTAAGTGTTTGTTGTCTGACTAAGACCGAAAGTCGACTCTTACCCAGAACGGTTATTATTTCGCACAATGATCTTAATCACGATGTCCTGCTGCCGAGTGGTTCTTCGACTTAATATTTTCAGTTATAGTTTCACATGAAATCGGGGATGGTTTGATAAATATTGCGTTTATATTATATGAACGCAAAACTTGGATGTCTCACTTCAGAACAAGTTGAATTACATTCATAATTTTACGTAATAAATTAACGTTCTTGCTGAATACTTATGATAGATTTGTCAATGCTTTATGTTTCATAACTGTTTACAATTTTAAATCTTTTCATATATTTTCATATGTTAATTGATATTAATAATATGACAATTAAATAACCAAATTTTAATCAGTGTCTTTCACTGATGTGGAAAACTGACATTTTTACACATTTCTTTAACACAACTACATTTATGCCCTGAACTATATGGATAAATGTTTCATATTATTTTGTGTATTATATTTCTTTATGATATCGTGCCAAAATGTACATCAAATAAAAAAAGGTGATCAGCTATTTTTGTTTTCAACAGTACCTCTTTGTTTGATGAATTATTTTGAATCACACATGACTAATGTCATTTATGTTGTTGCAGTAGATGTATATTTATCAGAAAATGATATCATTTGATAAAAAAAGAAACCATATACATGTAATAAGTTATACTGTCTCTGGTGAAAGTAAACAGACCTCATATTCTGTAAATAGAAATTATTCTACCTTATTGCCTTTTCTTGGGTTTAGGAGCAATGTCACTATATGAAATGAGTCTATTGAACTTTCAAGGATTGTTTCTGTTTGCTGAAGTGTCTGATGAGGATATACTCCAATTATTTAGTGTTCAATAGCCTAAACCATCATAAAACAAGAAATATCAAGAACAGTCTTCTTTGAATAACAAAATGCCAAGGACTGAGCAGTCTTTCGTTTAAGATCTGGAAGCATTTGTTATATATGTCTTTGCCATATAGATATGGCAATGAAAAAAAATCCAATAATCCAATTGAAATAGCTCCAAACTGGACAACAAAAACCACTCACTGCAGAGTTCAGTATTAGGAAAAAGAAATCTACTTGTCCCTGGTGCCACCTTACATGATTACCTTGATGCCACAGACTAACACAGGTTGCACCTCCTGCTCAACAATTAATTATCTGTCACTTGTAGTTTTGATATTCCATATTCAAAACATCACTACAAAAAATGAGTCTTTCAGTCACTGTCAGTGTTATCATAGCTCCAAGAGTTTGGATCATCAGTCTGTTTCCCAGATGAAGTCAGTTTTAACAGCAAAATATGAACATAGGCAGTGCGCAAGTAGGTAAATAGTATGGCCCTAAATATGAGGTACATTTTGCAGTCCAGGTTGCAATAGTGCAATATCTAAAAGCTGCATGGAGCCACGGACTGAGCCACATGACATGATGTTTTTATACAAATATGCACACACGTCAAACAATTTGATCTGAAACATTAACTGCATTACACTAGGTAGAATTAACTCCGAAAGCTCTGCTGTTTGGAGTAACAGAATAATTTCAATTTTGCTCCAAATTCGTGAACAAAAGATGTTCAGCTTTTTAAATGTCTAAAATAAATACTGATTCACAAAGACGATGACAGTTGTTTTCTAAACAGACATTAACTTTTTTTAAATCCATTTAAGTTACATTCTCACACCAGCTCTGGTTTCGTTCGTTTCTGCGAAAGGAAAAATGATTTTATTCATGACATCTTAAATCATCAAAATTGTATTCTTGTGACGATATACACAGAACAATATAATATTATTGTTACGACACACTGACAATTTATAAGTCTCCCCGTGTCAGAACATTCTTTGAAAAAAATAGACCGCGAAAATCATCGACTTCTGATTTGCTAAACTAAAGATCAACACATCGACGGCTAACTTGAGGAAAAAATACTACAACATAAGCAACAAATGACAACTGCTATTGAACACAATTAACAGTAATTATAATTGAGGATGACTGAGAGGTAATTCTGGTGTATAGTATGGATCTTACGGGAATTTGAATCAGTTTAGAAAATGTTTCAATGGTCGTTTTCCAACTCGTTTATATTTTACCTCCACGAGTGCCATGCCGTGGACGCGCTTCCGGTTTCATCAAGGGTGGGTACAATTACAAATATTGTGATATTGTTTCCTGATCTGCATTATATAGGTATTGAGTCGTTTTCGTTCAATGTATATGAGTTCAGATTCTGCTTATGAACGCGTATTTTCAAACATCCTTCGTGTCTTGTCACTGAGAAAAACCGCAAGGTTGGCCACGCCCTTTCGGGTCACCTACGGCTGTCAGCGTTGTGAATGTTGGAAGATGTTTATCAAACAAAATCAAAATAAACTCGCTAAATGTGGTAATTTCTGTGCAGATACAATAACATTTTCCTATTCACACCTTGTAATTAATTCCAGATAAAATAGTTGGATATATCAAAAGGATGGCACATTTTCTTCGGCATCACGATGCATGTGGAGTTGTTTGCTTACCACCGTTGCCATGATCGTTCCTGTTCGTCCAATCGATGATGTAACATTGAGATTGGTTTTGTTTATAATTATTTAAGCCGAAAGTTACCAAGTTTTAGAAAATGGGAAACATTTGAGCTTTCTCTTTGTCACAGAACAAAAATATTGATTAAACTGTCAAAAAATATTTCATTATGAAGAAAACATTAGACTGGGTACCACTCGTGGTGTGCTTGAAAGTCAACAATGGCCGTTATTTTCGACTGCGTGCCGAGAATTTTGGCGATCACATTTTTAATTCGCATTCATTTCGTTTTAAGGTACATATACATATTGAAGATTATATATGTATAAAGCTGAGAATTAGTGCATTCCATGCATAATTCATATGGCACGTAAATCCGACTCGTTGAATAATTATTGCAAGTTTTATTTGGAGATGTCGTTATCTTGCACACTTGTCGAATGGGTTCGACGGCAGCATTCAGAGGATTAAAGTCTGCATATGGAAAACAAGACATTAGTGACAGGCGTTATAACTGTACTACTTACAATGCAAGTTGAAATCGTCTCCTTTTATATACTGAACAGCAAAAGAATCGCAAGTGTTGTTTTTGGTCAAGCTTTTGTAATATTGCTGATGTGACACTAAATATTAGCCCTCTTACTCACTCACTCCACTTCATGAAAGCGTGTGTACTCGCTGTAGTAGCAAACATGCTGAGGACGAATAACATGTTGCGGTTAACTGTGATTCTTATTCAGATCTCAGATGCAATCTTTGGCAAGCAATAACCGGTGTCCATCCGTTATTCCAATCTACGTCAGCAGTACACACATTTTTGCTTCTATTTAGAACATTGACCTGCAGTAACCCATGCTTGTCGTAATAAGCGATTAACAGGCTCACTGACTTGGTTGGCACATGCTATCGGTTCCCAATTGGGCAGATCCATGCTCATGCTGTTGATCAATGGACAGTCTTGTCCAGACCCGGTTATTTACAGACCGCCGCCATAAAGCTGGAATATTGCTGAGTGCGGCGAAAAACTAAACTCTCCCACTCACTTACAAAAAAATCACTTCTTAAAGCTCCTCGCCGCATTTCTCCATACTGTGTTTATCTTACAATAGCTTCATCTGTTTCAATAATAGTGTCAGCATCCACTCATGAACATGTTTGCTATTTATACAGTTTGTGCTTTTCATTGTAAGAACGTGCCTGGCGTATGTGTGTTAGAGTAGGTTTGTGTGCGTTCCTATCTCTCTCTTTGCGTGTGTGCGTGCGTGCGTGGGTTGGTGTTTGTGTATATGGCTAGAGGTAAACATGGTACTTACCGCCCACAACCACGACTTTCGAAAGACAAAGTTCGAGTTCGTACCCTTTCTCCCCACCCCCGATTTCAATTTGCAAAATGTTACGTCCAATGCTCTACTCGCTGATTTGACGATTTCTTTGGCCCTATACTTCAAATTTAACCTAGAATTTAGGCCACTGACACTATTTATCTGGTATGCCAGAGTCGTTCTCCTTGGCCTAGAGGCAGTCTTCTGGAACACATCTGCTAGCAACTCATTGTATTTCTGCATTGTGGCTTGCAATCACTCAAGTCTCGTCAAGATAAACAGGGTCTAACCCCTCTTCCCTCTTTTGACGTATGGTGCGTAAATAATCATTTCTCATTTGCACAATATCTGATCTTTCACAAAGAGCCCGTCTCACTTCCCATTAACTTTGATGTACCAAAACGGGAACTTATGAAGAAACTTCCTACGCCGAAACGTTGCACTTTTGCAATAAAGAAGTTGACTATCCACAGACCTTAGTTTTCCTCTATTTTTATAACTTCTAAAATTGAGGGGGTATGTTGAGTGCCCTGTATAAACATCAGGCTGTGTTCTCGACAAGTTGTTTCTGAAACGAATCAAGTTGTTAAATTTACATAGCTTTTGATACGATTCTCTCCTGAGCGTCACTGTTTAAAGATAGGACATTGTTGGTGTTGTAATAATGTTTCCAACTGTTGTTCTGGAAGTTAGTCAAGGTTGCTTTAGTGTCTACTTCAGGACAGCCATGTCCAAATATTTCTACAGACCAAAAACTATGTAGTCAGGCTATATGGTATTTAGTTATTATTATTCAATCTGCAATTTGATCTTTATCACTACCGCAGAGTACATTGTTTTGTCAGCTACCTTGCTCCTCTTTGTCACTTCCATTAACTACTGTATATGACATTTATGGCCATTATTGGTCTTCCCCCTTGGCTGTGTGTCTGTCATCACATCAACTGCAGAAGGACGTGCTATTACTGCTCTATCTGTCCATTGTTGAATCTTTACCTGTCTATTACCAGTTGTTAAAAACTATTTATATGTATGCTCACATCTATACTGTACGTGAGATGTGACTGTGGAGTCGGGCATTCCGACTGTCTTTGTAGGGACGATGGCGAGCAGGATCATGCCGCTCGCAGGAAATACCCTGGGGTTGAGCTGGAAGTCCGCTCACGTCATTCACGTATACTTGTTTGTCATGTCTTGTTTGTCATGTCTTAAGAATCAAATTACCTCGACACCAACTTCTGAATATGTGTCTTCAGACAAGGATGCTTATGTCTTCACAAGGATATCTGAATCCAAGAAGATAAAATAACAGTCGGTGAAACATAACAACCTGTGTCTGGGATCAGGGCAGCAGAGTATCTGTTTTATATTATGTGTAAGAGAGTACTTAAATTACCTCGGGTTCAGCTTCTCCACATGTATCTCATTCCAGGAAGTCCCGATGAGGGCCAAATGGGCAAAGCGGATGCCACTGATTCTGGCCCTAAACGCCTCCCTGTTGATTTTGGTTCTGGTCCGATATGAAGTTAGAACGGCTGCGTATGAGACCCGGAAACGCTTGGCTTCACATGGATGCAGATATGAATCCGAAAGAGTAAACATAAATCCAACAGAACGTAGGATACAGTGTGTGGGTGCAGATCAGCACCAGACAGAGGATCTATTTTGTATGGTAAGGGATCTCTCTCTCTCTCTCTCTCTCTCTCTCTCTCTCTCTCTCTCTCTCTCTCTCTCTCTCTCTCTCTCTCTCTCAGTGGAAACCTTTGTCATTTCTTCATTCTACTTTCTATTTTTTTCTGTGGCTATCCCAGGAGAGGCCCAAATATCTACCAAACTTCAAGAACCCCTGCTGGTATGCAAAAGAGGATGGGAAGATACGTCTCAAGTGTGTACCTTATTACCATATTCTTGGAGTGGCCAAATCGAGTACCAGCGACCTCGCCCACCGCATACGGGCCCATAAAGATGTACTCCCATGCAACGATTGTCTTGGGGAGAAAGAATCGTTCTACTGGAGCCGTAGAAGATATGGTAATACTAATATTATTTCAGATCTTCTGTTGCACACATACAAATGTGTATCTGTACCACAATTTGGAACAACAGTTCCACGGAGATGTGATAATTCGAAGGAATGAATAATCTACCAGGAAAGCGATGTTATTGAATGATCAATGTAGGGACATATTTCTGGTACATTTATTTTTTGCACATTGTTCCTTACATAGGCACAGACGTATGAAAGATGATGTTACACATGTCACGAGTGACAGAACGAAGTAAAGAATATTTTCATAGCTTGAGCAATAACTCTTATGAAGTGTGATATACTATCATGGTTAAATAATTTGTTCGTATTTCATGCTTTAGCGTTTGATAACACTGAGAATGAAAACAAATTTTAAAACAAAATGTGAAGGGGCAGAGTTTATGCCATGTCAAGATCACCATACCTAGTAAGTATTTCCAAAAGAAACTGAGCCTACATGCTTTAATATACGGCCATTGTTAGAAGGTTACCACAAGCAAGCACCGTGACGCCTTCTCGGTGACAGTTGCAAGCACTGGGTTATAACACAAGTACAATTTCTATTTGAACCACTGTCAACTGCTTTCCAACGAGTGGTATCATCAGGGAACATTGTTGTTCTTGAGCTTCCAGATAGGTTATCCTGCTTTTAGCATTATTCTAGCAACACCACGACAGGGGAAACTAAAAATGAGCTTCACACATTGTACCAGTGTTGGGAATCGAACTGAGTCTTCAGCGTGATCACGAGAATACTCCACCGCCCTTGTTTCATCCCAAAGTCTACTACATCTATTTTGGTGTAGGTTCATTTGCTCGTCAGTATAATTAAAATACCGTAGGAACAGTATGTGAATACAGTAATACTGAAAGTGTATGACCGGCATTTGTACAGGCTATGAATATTCAATGGAGGAGAGACCTCCTTGCAACTTCAGCTACATGCAACAGATGTTCTCAAAGGCGGCACAACGGATAAAGAAAACAACTACACGTACAGGATATCACAACTTGATTACAGGTAGGTACACATGATAAGAAATATGTCGACAATTTGAAAATTCCCGGTCTACCCTATTATAATGTTTCTGTTTATCAGCAGAAAACCCCATAGTTTAACCTAAAAGGTAGATGTCTAGGACTTGTTTTACTTAAGGTTCATGCATCCTCAAGCGTTGTATAATGAAAACATGTACTGCATGGCTTTTGAGTAAACTCGCTCACTCACGCACTATCTCTGCTCCCCAAAGTGAGGCATCTCTGGAAGATGTTTGTTATTTCTTGAGGATAACCAAAGACATCCAAAACTATTCATGAGTATCTTTTATGAGTCATTGAGCAAATTTAGACAACCCCCACCATATCGGGATATGTCTCACGGGACGGAAATGACGCACGTCTTACTGCAGAATTATGCAGATATGACCATTTCAATAATGCCCTGTACTTTGAATTAGTCTACTGCCGACCCCCAAACTATTTCTTCCTCGCAAGACTTGTATAACACAATAATAATTCAATTTAATGTTAAAGTTAATGTTCTTCCATCTACTGTCTTTTATTTGTCCAGGTGACGGAACTCCATCAGATTTTTCTGATTTTCGAGGTTGGCCTAAAATACCACAAAATGCAGGATTAGAGAAACCGGTGGTTTTGACACCTCATCTTATGAGGCACGTGTATACAGATCCAAAGTTCATCCTCATCTTAAGAAATCCAACTGACAGGTATCTGGTATCTGTATACTGTTTTTTCTGTATGTGTTATACCTTGGAACTGTGTTCTTAAACTGGAAAGGTAAATGATTTGCGAAAATTGCCCATTGTCGTAAAATACTCATTGTAGTTGTAACACTCTTTGTACTCATACCAAACCCTAATATCTTAAAATCTCAAGTCTAAGAGCTGCCGATACTAAAATACGCATTGAAGGAACTTTTAACTGAATTGACCGAAGATCAATCATCAAACTAAGTTCGAATTACCTTTTACTAATGATTGAATAGACTTTATCTGATCAAGGTTCCCAAATTCAAAATGCAAGCGGGTATTGACAAATTTCAACATGTACGCATTCCTTCACGTATGGAAACCTATTCATGCAGATACCCTTTTTATACTGGAGAAGTCTACAATTACTGAAAATATTACACGAGTGTGTTCGTGGTATATTGAGGTATCGTATACAGTCCTGGAACGACTTTTCTTTATGTCAGGTCACATGGAATATCACTGTTTGGTAGAGATTCAAAAACAAACACCCATACAATGGACAATGACTTCTCTTTAGGTTTTACCTGACAACTTGACAGTGACAATGGATTCCGAAGCAGTAAAAGATGTTCCTGATGTCATTTTTGACATGGATGTCACGAGAGTTCACAGACTTGCCAGCAGAATATGCATAATGGCCCAAGTTGAGAGATCAGAAACTGTCTTCGCGATTAAATTATACATGACTACGTGTTTGCTGTAAAATTGGGGTACATATTGTTGACTAATATTTTCTAACCCAGTGAGTTGTTGTAAGTTTGTCCGTATGCTCCTGTAAGGGCAATCTATAGCATCCCTACCAAATATCAAAGTGAAATATCAGAATACTGACAGAACTTGAACATTTACCCCGATCAAGCATTTTGTGGTACAACTTCATTAAGGAACAGTTGGTGACTTCTATGTCTCCTTATGATATGATTGCAGGTTGTATTCTGACTACATGATGATGGATGGACGTTCAGCTGCAGATTTCCATGAAGCTGCCCGTCAATCTATTCAGGTCGAAGAGAACTGCATGAAGAATCACACTGTAGAGCAATGCCTGTACAGTCTGGACATAGGAAAACGACTTCGGGTATGAAAACGTTAGGATTCTAAAGGATGTTGAAATGACAGATGCAACAAAATTGACGCCTTTTACAATGTCTGTTCTTTTTGCAGACTCGTATTTTCCTTGGGTGCTATTCAGTCTACATGCGAGAATGGCTGAAGGTTTTCCCCAGAGAGCAATTCCTTATATTGCGAACAGAGGACCACGATAAAGATCCAAAAGCTCGACTAAGAACAGTGTACAACTATTTGAAACTAAGTGAGACTTCATTTCTTTTGTTTCCACTCCATAAATGTCGTTCTCTGTCAACCCAGCAAAAAGTACAACACAGTTTTGTTCGCTTGGGATAAGTCAGCTTGAAAGTTCAATATATCCGTTCCAATACTTAATGCATATCAAACCAACAGGAAAGATCATAATCTGCCTTACTGTATTTTCAGATTTTACTGAAGCTTGGCTGAGTTCAATCGCCAAATTAGGGCATAGGCGGGTAAGTAATAGGAAGTTAAAAAAGGGACCTATGCTTGAAAAGACCCGTGTCTTGCTGGACAATTTCTACAGGAGATACAAGGTAGATTTGGCAGATCTACTTCAAGACAAGAGATTTCTTTGGTTGACATAGACTTCGCTGAAGAGAATTAAGTGTGGAAAACAGAGTCAACAAGCAAGTTTATGTGAGCAGTTATGAATAACTGAATGGTCTCACCTTAGGCAGGTGAGTGTGTTCACCCAACAGAAAATGGGTACCCAGTGAGATAACTCGTTTGACTATTAACTTTCTAGCGCCTCATGGGCAGCTTCTGTTTCCGGCATTTACAATGTACATAGAAAAGGAGGCATTATATTTTCACATTATCTTTTATAGAGTAAGATGAAAATGGAGCAGAAAGGGTTCAAGTGACCCTCGCAGTCAGGCAGGCAAGGCTCATCATCAGCTCAATGACCTTGGCCCTTCTACACATAGCCCACACAGCAAATGTGAATTCTGGTCGAATCCTCTACGGAATTTCCGGAGAATACTAGTATGTAGACTCCCCAACTTCTACGGCCTTCTGCATTACCTGGTGACAGGAGAGCTCTGCTCACGGTGGAGAACCCGCGCTCTCTACTCAGTGGACATGCGCCAAGAAGCCATGTCCACCGAGAACAATGGGGACCCTGACGACAGTGTATTTGCGATGGAAGTGAGACATTTCTAAGGCGAGGTCTGCATACTTTGTATGCTTTTCCTGAATCTTGCCAATCACATTGCTGTCAAAAGGGACAGGAAATTCAAGGATATAAATAATTTCATTGGCTTTATCAAAAAGAACAAGATCAGGTTTGTTGGCTGGAATTCGTCTCAGGCTGTATATTGGCCTATTCCAGAGAAGTTTAAAAGCATCATTTTCCAGGACTCCCTGGACATGTTCAGGGTCGTACCATGGATGGACCTCGGGGTCAAAGCCACAGGCATGGCGGAGACGATAATAAAAGCAGCGAGCCATGCCATCATGTCTTTTAAGATATGCTGTTTGTGCCAAGGAAGGGCATCCACTGACAAGGTGTTGGACAGCCTCTGTAAATTCATTGCAAAGACGACATTTCATATTGATATTTTCTTTAAGAATAACATTCTGGCGATTGCGAGTGGGAAGTGACTGGTCCTGAGCAGCAAAAAGGAAGCCCTCAGTTTCACATTTGAGACCAGCCGACTTCATCCAGGCGAAGGAGTCGGTTGGATTGCTGTTCTGTTCCACACACTGCATGTACACACGATGCAATGGCTTCTCAGACAGCTTCTCCACAAAGGACCGACTCTGAGCAGACTTGGTAAAGGACTTCACCTGGTTTACTCCCATCACTGTACCGCCCAGCAGTACATCGCCATCAACAAAATCAACTTCAAATTTCAGATTGTGTCCAACAACTTTGTTATTATTATTATTATTATTATTATTATTATTATTAAAATCGTATTCTACTTAAGGTATACCCACACGCAACAGAAACGCAAGGTTTTTTTTTATCCAAACAGGAAACAAACCCGGAACCCTAAATTGATTTGACTTTTGGCGTATATGGTGTTATGAATAATTTGGTTTGCGTTTGTGAAAGCCCAAGTAAAAACGTCAATAGAACGATTCACCATAACGCACCATGCCAGTGAACATTTGGGTATCATGCACACACTTCTCGTGAAATCGAACATGCACAAACTGTCGCCACCATTGCTGGGCATAAGACTAGTTGGGGCTACTACTCCCTGTTCAAAGAAAGAAACCAGGCAATCGGAAATCGGAAACTAGAGTGCCTGTCCAAAATGTTGCCAGGCATTTTGGCGTAAACATAACCTCGATTTACCGTCTCCAGCATCAATACAACAGTACACTACGCACACGCACACGCACACGCACACACACACACACACACACACACACACACATGACCTTCTTCGGAGCGTCCAAGGGTCACCATCCGTCGACGAGATCGATACATTTCCGGTCAACTTCTCAATGTCAGCGCTCTTGGTTGCCAGTGAAATGTCTTCACTCATTTTTTTTGTCTGTCAGGCCCTGTTTGTAGTTCTTGTATTTAATACTGAAAATTAGATACATGTATTCTTTATACCTGACTTTATACCGTTTCGTCTGCGTATGAGTATATATCAAATGCAGTTATATCACTTTGACTGGTTGCACTTCTTAAGCGTCATATATTCGCAACATCTCACAAGGTTTTGGTTATGTATGGATGTTTCAGTTTGTTGGAGGTACATTATCCCTTAAAATCCTTCAAAATCCGAACATGTACAAATCCAGATCTATTCTATCAACAGATAATGTATTAGGTTTGAAAAGCTTACGGAACTGTTTATGGCATGCGTATGACATTAGGTGAGAGTATATAGAAAAACTTGAGACGATCATGTTTAGAATATCGGTTCACAATGATATATTTAGTGTTATCTTTTGTGAACTACGGAAATACTGCAGTTTGTACATAGTTTGCATTGTGGTCACCCCGAGGCCTTTGTACTGGAAATAAACGTTTGACTTGACTTTACAAAAACACGTTAACAATCTTCCAGAAATGCACAATTTTCATGCCACCCCTAACAAATGTTGAATGTGAACGTGCAACTGGCGATGTCCCGGGCTTGCCGGTCAACTGTGGTTGTTGCACGTGCCTTGGGATGAAGTAAACAGACAATTCACAACCCAGGTACAATTCACATCATACAGATACGGTATCTGATCGACCCAGGTTAGGACAGTCACATGTGACGTCATATGCTGAAAACAATTAAACAATGTTTCGTTATTTGCATAAACGGTTTACGATGGAAGAGTCAACACTAGATACCTGATTGGCATTTCTAGATGTTATTTCATGAACATAAATGATTTTCTAGATTTTATCTTCTTTTTATCTTTGTTATATTTCGGAGCCTGTTACTGACCCGTCCTTTATGAGTTTTACTTTGTTGTGGGGCCGTAACAGTCCCGAAATCAAACAATAAAAAGAAGGTGGAATCCAGAACATTCTTGATGTTCATCAATAACACAGTGTGTTGGGATCGCGAAACTGCCCAGACCACACGAAACGCGCTGTCCATCATTGTGCCCCACGTCCACGTTATGTTGAGCAGAATCTGATACGTGACAATAGCCCGGAGACAATGGAATAGGGTTCTGTTATGCAGACAGACTGACTGAGGTTTTATTTCAGGATTGCCTCACTGAAAATACAAGCACAAATATACTTATAAATTATAACATATAAGAGAGACACTCTTTTAAGGATTGTGGGAAAGCTATAATACGACGTGAGATAATATATTACAAACATTAACCAGGAAAAACAAGATCGTTATATACAATATACCATCTATCCATATACAAAATGCTTTCTTCTCTGTAAGATAGAAATTCGGGATTTGGCAGTAATATGTGCATGGCAAAACTACAACACTGCAAAACTCACATCAGCAACACTGACGTATCATCGTCAAAGAGATCAAAGAAGTTGGGATAGTTGAAACAGACATCGCAAGTCATCACACACGGGTCGATACAGCAGAACATGTCTTTTATCCTCAACACTCACTACACTGAGCAAATAAACTCTCATTCACATTTGCATATCTGCTGGTTTGCAAAGGAGTACGTGATCTGAATTTGGAGAAGGTAGAGCGATATGGATTTGGCACACCCATGTAGGTCTCACATCTTTAAACATTTGACACTTCGTACTTCTTTACTTCCCAGTCTGCTGGTCCCTAGTATGGTGGTGTACCTTCGGTTGTTAGTGATTTATAGCCCGTTCTTATTTTGTACTGTCTATATAGTGATTTCATTTTACGACAGCGTACTAGTTTTAAATTTATATATCTGTGACACTCTAGTACTTTTACTTTCCTTCGAGGGCAGTTTTTTTTATTTTCTAACTTTAATGAATTTCACATTGATTTAATTGTTCTAGTCACGATATGGCTGAAATATTTCCTTTACTCGAAAATTCCAGTTTCCCACTCGCACAAATCTCTGACCACATAAAAACCTACTTATTTATTCCAGAATTCTATTCAGTTTTTTAAACGGCAATACTTTTTGAACGATAGACGCCCATTGTCTCCCGCGTTAGGAGCTTATGCACTCAACCTCAAGAAAAATCTCAAAGCACGATGGTGGACGGACTATACAGTAGGAACCTCCTGATAACCTCCAGAGCCCATAGCTTAAAACTGACCCAAACCATCGTGTCATATGATTTTGCATAAGTTGTGGATTCCATTGCTCAAAGTGTCTTATACGCACAATTACGAGGGACTAGAAATTCTGTTAGTAGGCTTTGTTGCTACTTTGACCACTGTTTTAATCAAGATGTTCTGTGAACAAGATCCTACATAATTATAATTATCAACATTTTCGAAAAAGGAATTACAAATAATAAAAACGACACATGTTCTGTGTGCATTAATATGTCTAAAATGTACAATCTTAGATTGATCATTATTAATGAAAATACCATTATCCACATACAAATGTTTAAAAATGTATAGCAAACGTTTTAAATCATCTGATGATTCAGCAAACATAACAAATATCATCAGCAAAAGCTAAGGCTGCAATAGTAGTACCATTAACAGAAATCCCGATACCACCCTCTTCCAAATGCTTAAGAAGTTTAAAATTAAACGCCACTTACCTGGAAGTTTAATTCTGATTCTGTTGATGTATGGGGTACTGGGAGGTTAAGTGAGACGTGCATATTTGTTGAGTACGCAGTGTTTATAGTATAAGTTTCATTTCCCGTGCCTTAAAGGATTGGAAGTGGGTGGTACGTAATCCCACAATACTCTATCAATCAGGAAATGATCGCCTTTACATCCTTCTCAATATGTGTTATCCGTGCTGAGCAGAGGAACGGTAACATATGCTGACAAATGGCATCGACACCAGTTTCTGCCAGCAGATATTCGTTATATGTTTTGTACTTGCTAGGAAGGCTGAGTTACTAAGTGAGACGTGTAAACGGGCGAAAACAATGCTGATTCAGGTCGAGAATATGTTCAATCACTCGCCACAATGTGCATGTCACCTGTCTCTCTGTGAGACTTAAAACCCTTCTCGTCCCCTCCTTTGCATGCGGTCCCCACAAACCGAACTGTTCCAATTTCAGACTTCTTTGTAAACATTGTGGTTTCAGACTAACAAAGCAGCTCCTAAATCTGTCATGTCTAAACTGACTCGAATTTTTTCAGGGTAGTGCTGGTCAGCTCTGCTAAGTTCAAAAGTATGTGTAGTCCATAAAAAAGTAAACATCTTAGGACAAGCAGTCTTCTGTTTCAAGGTCAAATCCTGTCAGTTAGCCTTACTTCAGAAAGTATTTCAGATTTATACTGATACAACAAATCATTAAAATACCTCTCTGTGCTTGATGTGACATTGTATACCTGATTTTCGAAAGAATTTTGTGTCCAATGTTTTGAGGGTCAACTTCGGATTTCTTTGAGGTTTTCATTACGTTCCTACTGGTATCCGAAGACAAATCTAAACATATCTAGAGTTGTTTTACTTGACTTCTTTGTCTTCTTCATCACTCATATGAGTGAGTGAGTTAATATTTAACGTCACATCGGCCATATCGTGACGAGAACATTTAATACTGAAATGAAATATAGGTCTACTATAAAAACCTGCCAAAGAAGGACCGTAAAATAAGTAGAATATCACCAATGGAATTAAAAGTTGCGTGGAAAGTTAAAACTAATGTCACTATTCGGACAATACAATATAAAATCAGGCTATAGATTGCCAACACCTGATGGTAGATCACCATACCAGGGACCATGGGCACTTACAGTACCTTTGTTACCTGCATGGACCCTAGCTGGATTTACATCATCCCCTCGGCTGTTAGCAATTTAGACACATCTAGCCAAAAATTAAAAATACACATATGCTACGACTAAGAACAGTGGAAAGTTTAATTTTAATTTGAATGTTTTTGGACTTACGTTCCCTCTAAGGAGGACAATAATTTTACAATACTTCAACCCCCTTTGAGGGTACAGCCACCAGCAGTTCAAGTTACTAATCCTAACTACCAGTAATTAAAATACATCTATTTTCAGGACATATTATTCAAAATTCAACAAAAAAATCAATTTCTTTTTTAAAAAAACAATAATTAAATGAGAACTAAAGCTGGTAAAAAGATCCTTAATTGTTTTACTGTAGAGTACTTATCCCTTGTGATGGAGAATTCAAAACAGTCAAGCAAAATATGCTTGACCATGACTCTCTCATCACAAGGGATACAAAACGGAGGATCCTCACCTTATAACAGGTATGCATGAGTATATCTTGTATGGCATATGGCATCGTACTAAAACAACCTCTCCAAATCTGGACTGACAGCCCAAGTAGGTGTAACCAATATACGGTTTTATTTCATGTAATTTATTTATACCTACTTGGGTGTCCCACCTCTGCTACATCAGATCACGGATGTAAGTTCTAATGCTAGCTTTGCAATCAGAGTATGGTATAAGAAGTGGTGTCACAGCTTTGTTTAGTGCTGCCTTGGCAGCAAAATCGGCCATTGTGTTACCACTACAGCCTACGTGGCTGGGTAACCAACAAAAGACGAGTAGATATAAATTTCATTCTACAGCACAGACAATAGAAACTATGTCAAAACAATGGTAAAACAATGCGGTAATTAGCTAAAACAATAGCCCATGACCCACATCCCTCATCCCTCATTTCGTGCTCCAATTAGCAAAGACAATGAAACCAGTGACCATAAATCCCTCATCCCTCATTTATCCCTCATCCCTCATCCCTCATCCCTCATTTGGCCCACATTTCATCCCAAAATAGCTACACGTGACAGTCATTATCTAATCATATCAATTTCATTAAGCCTAGCGATACATAATATCACCATGATGAAAAGAAGTTAATGATGTTTAAGGAGAAATTATCAATGGATGTTTCACGCTATAGTTGATGGTTTTTTGTTACAAAACGATTGGAATGCTGTCTATTCAAATAAGTTGTTTATACAGAACAATCACGACAGGGTGGCATGACCGGTTGATACCCAGTGCACGGTGTACTCTATATATAGAATCAACAAACCAGGGGTAGCATGACTGGATGATGAAACTTAAACCTTTGAATAGTGCCATGTCATGATTAGTCATCCCTTTCACATTCTTTTTTTAAAAAAAACACACGTTCCACTACGTCTATAAATCTACCAATGAGCGATGGTGATTATTGTGTGTTGTCCAATGACATAGTTTGAATTCGCCAATAGATGTGCGCATGCTCGCATCTATCACTGCTTACAGCAATGTTATTCCAACTGAGTACAAGCAACAGACAAGGTGTGCCTTTGCTGAACAGACATCATGGGAACAAGAGTTACAGATCGGTTCGTATTCTTTTATACAAAATCTTCACCATTTAGCCAGCACTATCCTGTTAGGATTGAAGTTGATGGTAAAATCTTCAACTGTGCTGAGCAGTATTATATGTACATGAAGGCAATGACGTTTGGCGATGTGGTTACAGCTCAACACATTTTAAGAGCCTCTTCTGCTGTTATGCAGAAGAGATTAGGAAGATGTGTGAAAAACTTTATTCAACACAAATGGGATGTTGTGAGTTACCATGTTGTGAAGAAAGTTACACTGGCTAAGTTTACTCAGTCTTCCACTCTTCGACATGCATTAATGAACACCTCCACAAAAATATTAGCTGAAGCCAGTCCATATGATAGGCGGTGGGGTGTTGGACTCTCTCTTCACGATCCCAAGCTATTAAATCCATCTAACTGGAAGGGACAAAACTGGTTGGGGAAAGCTTTGATGGAGGTCAGACAAGAGCTTATGGACAAAGTTGTTGAGAGTGAAAAGTGTTAAATTCTTGTTTACAGTCAACTGAATGGTAAAGCAGCTTTCTATTCCTGGAAGCAAGTTCTACAATCATAACACACCTTGCACGAAACAGTTGTCATGCAATCTAACGAATGGTTTCAAGATCGCAGTGAATGTGTCAAGGATGCTAAGAGAAAGTTTCAAGATGATTCTAGGTCAACGAAAAGAATCATCATCAAGAAGACAAGAAAACTGTTCTTGTGTGTCGACGAAGTTGATAGTGGAAATCACATAAAGCATGCGGAAAATCTTCTCACTTTGTGTTACACTTTGGAACTGGCTAAGATTCTTAGACGGTTATCCTGTGATTTGTGTTTTGGATGTATGTTTGAACCTGGGGGAGAACTGGTGCACACGTGTAAGCACATGCTAGAACAGGATCACGTTGATGGTCTTTTCATGACGGCCATGAGTGAAATAAATGATGAACACGTGATTGATAAATGGTTGGAAGTATTTAGTGATGACACATCTCTGAATTACGTGAACATAGTTTCATACCGCTGCAAAGACTTTCGGGACACTCATTTTAAAACATCAGAGTGGCTTCATGATCTGAAGCAACGTGTGGTTAAGATGCTGTTGTTAGAAAATCGCTTTCAATAATTGTGAATGTATACATGAATGAATTCTATTAATAAATGCATATGTTCCTTCCTATTCATACCTTCATGTTATATATTGCCTGTTACAACCGGTTTCATTCAGTACGTGTGTGAGTTCACAAAAGATGAACAGGGTATTGTTAGAGAGGCACGAAAAAGCATTAGAAAAGTATTATTATGACCCTCACAATCCAGGAGCCTACTATGGTCCGTCCAAACTCCGACGGGTATTGAAGACAACACCTCAACCTGATGTTAAGCTCAGGAAGGTGAAATGGTTTGTCAACAACCAAGATCCTTACAGTTTACACAAACCGGTCAAGCATAGATTTAAAAGGATGAAAGTCAGAGTGAATTCCATGGACGAAATGTGGGATGTGGACCTTGCTGATCTTTCACGCTACAGCAAAGAAAATGAGGGTATCCGGTATTTGCTTGTCGTGATTGACATACTGAGTAGGTTTACTTTTGTCCTTCCTTTGGAAAATAAAAGGCCAGAGTCCGTGTTGAAAGCCTTTAAAAAAATACTTCAAGAAAGAAAACCAAGAAAAGTACGCGTAGATGGTGGTAGTGAGTTTAAGGGAGTGTTCAAATCTTTTTTGGAAAAACAAAATATTACCATTACTATTGCACGCAACGAAAACATTAAAAGTAATTATGTGGAACGCTTCAACAGAACACTGAAGTCGTTGATCACACGTTACATGACACGTAAGAACACCAAGCATTATCTCAGTGTTCTACCTGATTTGGTGTACAACTACAATAACACCCCACATTCGTCTTTACCCCTTCTATCACCTGCTCAAGTCAATAAAAGCAATGAATTGAAAGTTTGGCAACACTTGTATGTCAAACCCTTGTTGAAGTCAAAGGAAAAAAAAGGTCAAGTGATAAAGAAATACAGATATAAAGTTGGTGATCTTGTTCGCATCCCATACCTGAGGAAACCGTTCAGCAAAGAACTTGATCTGAAGTGGACGGAAGAACTTTTCAAAGTAACAGAACGTTTCAAGAAACAAGACATACCTCTGTACAGAATTAAAGATTTTCACGGTGAACTTATTAAAGGGAGTTTTTACACTGCCGAACTGCAAAAGGTTAACAAAGGAGACGATATTGAGTGGCAAGTGGAAAAGATCTTAAAGAAGAAACGCATGAGAGGAAAAACGTATGTTTTGGTTCGTTGGTTAGGTTGGCCTAGTTCTTTTGATTCATATGTGGAAGAAAGTCAACTGAAAAACCTATGATGGAGAAATATGTGTTTCTCAAGAGTTCTGACACAAAAAATTCTTATTTCAAGGATAACAGCCCTTATCATTTTCGCATTAAGCTCAATCAAAGACTGCTGTTTGATGGATTTTGGGTCGTGTCTTTATCCGAGTTAAACTTTGGAAAGATAGACCTCACTCATGTGAACGATCCTTATGTAGATATACTGTGTAACCTGTGCGATAGTTCACTGGTGGGTAATACCCAGTTACCACTGTTAAGACGCATTGATCTGAGGAATGGACCCAACTTTTCCTTTGCTAATGAATACAATATCCATGTGATGGTCAAAGAGTCACCTGACATTGAACTCTGTATAAAAGCGAGCAGTGGAACACCACTGTCATTCTTGAAAGAGCAGACTTATGCAACACTTCACTTGAGACGTTATCCCTTTGCTGACTGAACATGGATTCCCTCCCTCTGTATATCCCAGATTATAGCAAATGGCAGAATTACTTCAAGAAACACATGACAAGTACTTCTCGTGTTGTGAATGGAAAAGCTCCCCCTAAAGTTATTCCATCTCACCGATCTGTTTCTCAACCGGAAGAACCTAAAATCGAACTGCAGATGACTTCAGAACAACAAAGTGTTGTGGAGAGAGCGGATGCTAAAGAAAAGCGTCATAGGTCTTTAAAAAGAGCTGCAGGTGAACAGATTGCCACAACCAAGAAGATACGTCAGACAAGTAACATCGCCTCCAAGACAGCTAAAGTGCTCAAGTGTACTCCTGTGAAAGAAAACGACATCTTCAGTTGAGCATCATGTCTTTATTGAATAGCAAAACTTTTGAAGAGTTGGTACCGGATTCGCTCAACCTATTTACCTTACCTCCATATCAGACCAGTATCCAGCAACACTATTTTGTAGATGTACGCCCACTCAGTCAAATTAATGACTCTTCTCCACTGGAATTTCACATATCCAATTCGGGTAGTGATTACATTGATTTGAAGCGAACAAAACTGCACGTAAAACTCAAAGTCACCCATGCGGATGGATCGGTATTGGATGCAGACGAACACGTGGCACCTGTCAATTTGCTTTTGCAGGCACTGTTTTCTCAAATTTCAGTGTATATGCAGAACCAGTTGGTGTCTTCGACCAACAATCATTATGCTTACAAGAGCATGATGAAGACCTTGCTAAACTATGGAGCTGATGCGAAAAGCTCTCAAATGACATCGCAGCTGTTTTACAAAGATGAGGGTGAAGATAATGATGCCATTGAAACAACTGATTGTGTCACTGGAACCAATTACGGTTTGATTGCACGTGGTACCTACATCAAGAAGAGCAATGAACTGACCATGTCTGGACCTTTGTATGAAGATGTGTTTAGCATGAAAAGACATTTAATCAATGGAGTAGATTTGACTTTGAAATTGTACAGATCATCACCTACTTTCTGTTTGATGAGCGGTAAAGCCAACCAAGAGTATACCATTGAGCTACTCGATGCTTATCTTCAAGTATGCAAACTCAAAGTCAACCCGGCGCTGATTCTAGCTCACAACACCCTGTTCCAAAATAACTCCAATGCACTCTACCCTTTCACCAAGTCTGAGGTCAAGGTCAACAGCATCCCTGTTTCTCAACTGACGCATACCATTGATAATGTGTCCAACCCCATTGCTAATCGTTACATCATCGCCTTTGTGGAAAGCAAGAGTTTGAATGGGTCATATGACAAGAATCCTTTCAACTTTCAATCCGGCATGCTCAAAACTGTCAGTCTCTATGTGAATGGTGTCAGTGTACCTGGACGTCCAACTCGAGCTGATGATGTGAACAGCTACGTAAACATGTTTGATGGCATGGGGTTTTGGAGAGAAAATCGAGGAAATTTCATATCCAGGGGAGAATTTTTGTTAGGAAATGCACTGTTTGTTTTTGAACTGGAAGAGGTGTGTGGAGAATCTGAGTACCTCAATCTGGTGAAGACTGGAAATGTGCGGTTGGAAATCGAGTTCAAAGCTGCACTAACCAAAACGCTGAGCTGCATCATTCTCAGTGAAAGAAACTCGATCATCGAAATCGATCAAGCGCGAAACGTCTTCATCAAGTAAACACAGAGATGAAAGCTTCACAGTTGATGTGCGCCCTTCAGTGTGATTCAACCTTACAGACTCACGTCTTGGGGGTGTATGTCAAAGATACACTTCCTATAATCGCACCTTTCATGCAAAGACAAGGTGTAGGATTTATTGTGAATACTGAGTCCAGTCAGAACAGTGGTCGCCACTGGGTTGCTATGTACTTTAAAAACAATACAGCAGAATTCTTCGATAGTTTAGCAGATCCTGTTGATGTTACATTTGATCGCTATTTAAAGACTTATGCTGGTTCTTACTTACGCAGTAATCACCGGATACAATCTGTGAATTCAAATGCATGTGGGTTCTATTGTTTGTACTATGTATTATGTAAATTTAAAGCAAGCCAGAGTCTAAACCATATACTTCATCAGTTTGATGTACACAACTTCATGTGGAATGACGCCTTTGTATCTGAATATGTTTGTAATTATTTCAAATACTGCTCTGCTTCTTGTTTAGATTGTAATTGATGTTATATCTATGTATGAAAAAAATATCAATAAAATTAGTGTAGATGAGATGAGGTTTGTGTTATGTATAAATACCACGGTATCAAGCCTAGTATTGCAGTTCTGTGCTAAAGAGCGATCTGAATACATCATGGGAGAATGTGTGTTACCATTTCAAACTCCTACTACAATATCGGTTGTGGGAGGATCTTCAAGTGGGAAAACCTTTTGGGTTGCACAGCTCTTAAAACAAGCTAGCTGCATGTTCAATCCACCACCCAGCCTGATTGTGTATTGCTATGCCGTGTGGCAGGATGTCTACAGCGAACTTGAGAGGACGATTTCCAACATTCGATTTAAAGATGCACTACCTACAGAAGAGGAGTTAAAATCATATTCTTTGGAATCCGATAAACAGTGTGTACTGGTAGTAGATGACTTCATGCAAGACATTTGTAAGAACCCTCTGTTTTTACATCTTTATACCACGCTATCTCATCATCTGGGAATTACTGTCATTAACATTCAACAGTCAGCCTTTCCTAAAGGCGAATGTAACAGAACCATGTCTCTAAACACCCATTACTTTGTTCTGTTGTCTAACCCGCGTTCAGCACACGAATACAGAATTTTGGCGTCGCAAATATTTCCAGGTCAAATTAAATATTTTATGGAATCCTTCCAAGATGCAGTTGGGAGAAAACAATATGGGTATCTTGTTTTGGATGCTTCACCCCATGCTGATGAACGCTATGGACGTTTACGTACAAACATATTTCCTGATGATGAAGTATGTACAGTCTACTTACAACAGTCCTAGAAGTAGGACTGAAATGATATATTCGTCTCTCTATAAGTGTTTTCATCATTTCACACTCACCGATGAAGTTGAACAGAACCATGGATGTGTGTGGACGGTTCAATGATGTGCTCACAGACTGTGTTGAAACAGAGCGTTACACTGAGGAGTATGGCTATAAGTTTAGTGACAGACTGAAGTCGTTCAACAACTGGCCTGTTCAAATGAAACAGTCGCCAAAAGCCATGGCTGAAGCAGGATTTATTTACACAGGACAATCTGATAAAGTCTACTGCTTCAAATGTAGGCTTCGTGTACATCAATGGATACCCGATGATGATCCCATGACTGAACACTTCAGACTGTCTCCACACTGTAACTATATACACATGGTGTCTGAACCCATGGATACCAAGAAAGGTTAGACGTGAGCAACTTTGAATAAATATTAATCACTGTAGTTTTTCAAACTGACAACCTTCCATATAACAACCAATTCACGTCACTTCAGCCATTGTACAGTCAGCTCTCCCTCAGAATGTATACAGTGAAAGAAAGGAATTGTCTGATCAACATTATCGAAAAACACAGAAAGAATGATGCAACATTGAAAGAAACAGCTTCTCGAATGTTGTTTACAGTGTCAGTGTGGGGAGACGATTACGCTGCTTTACAAACAGAACATCACTATGACTCATTGACTGAAGTCATTAAAGACTTCTTGTGGAATAACAGACTGTGTCCCAACATATTAGATGAAGACATATGGATAGATGGAAGGGTAGACTACGAATGTTTCTGTAGTGAAAACGAGCGAGTGGTTGCTAATAATATTTTTCGAAAAGCTATGTCTTTACAAGATTACGAAGACTCAAAACACAGTACCACTGTGTCTGTTAAGGGTGAAGATTTGTTGGAAAGTTGGCAAAGAGATCCTCCTCATGATTGTAGTCAGTGCAAAGCAGATGACAACAAAGAAGATGCGATTTTGGGTTTCTAGATAAATAACACTAACCAAAGATGTGTGTCTTCATTTGAAAGTGGAACAGCTACCCTACAGCATCAACATGAGTGGTCTGCTCCAAAAACATTCAGCTTTTCTTATGATGTTGGAACAAGCTAGTGTCAGGCAAAGAAAGGCTTTGTTAATACATGCCTCACGTGAACAGCTTATGTCAGTGATTACTCTTATATTTAACATTTTGAGAGGAATCATACCCTTACCACACAGTGATAAAATACGTCTCTCACGCTACAAGAAGTGCATTCGATCTTTAGCCAGCAAGACAGTTAGTAGTCGTGAGAAACGTGAGCTGATTCTGACACATCATTCGGTTCTACCCATTTGCATAAAATCCTTTCGAGTATACCTCTCATCGATTCACAATGAGCAAGCCTATGGTTCTTCTGACAAGAGAGACCTACCAGAGGTTGATGAACAATCAAGAAGAACAGATTCTTCCTCAGACAGCGAATCAGATACTGAATCAGAATCCTCTGACAAGACAAGATCTGAAGATGATGAATCATAATAAGGGTTCTAGTGATGAAGCGGTTGCATCTGTCATGGAACATAACATGGACTTTATGCTTCGTGTCCCCGAGCAGATCATTCGACGGGTTTCGTCTACAAAGACCATTGGGAAGTTAATGAGCTTGTGGATATTTGTGAAAGAAAATATTCTGAATGGTCAAATAGGACTAACAGAAGATCTAAGACTTGTGTTACCTAATGGTGAGGTATTACATGGTTCAAATATAGTGGACTTGCTCCGCTTTCTTATCATGAAAGCAGGTGCTGAGAGTCACCGACCCGTTGGATATAGAGAGTTTTATAAACTTTTGAGACATTTACACGTTCCTAAACATCTCATGAAAAGCAGGCAAAAGAAAGACAAAAAGAAGAAGACTGTAAATACTTTATATCTAAAACGCAAAGCTTCTCATGGTGTGCCTGGTGTGGCAAACGTAAGGAAAACAATAGAACCATTTTAATGTACATCCATTCTTCTATACATATTATGTACAAGGAAATAAAAAAATGGATTACTAAATGACTAGTTGGTCTTGTTGTTTATGGTAAACGCATGTTGAGTTTGGTCAGCATCAGCAGTTTCTCTTTTCCTGTGTTGGAAAGCAAACCAGCGTTCAAACTGTTAATGTTTTCATAACAGACAGTGTATCTATCATGGAAGTCTAGTCTGAGTTGTGTACGTTGATGACGTGCACTTTCCAACATGTTTTGATGAGATATTCCACTCAGAGCTTCTTCAAAATAGCGTTCCACCTTTTCATCACTATTCATCATCACACACTGGTGATGGATTTGAGATGGATGATCAATTTCACATCCATAGCAATTGTCTTCACACAATTTGTTGATTTTTGTCTGGAGTTCATTCAGGTAGAGCGTTTCAAGAATAGACTCGAACATTTGACGATGGTGTCTCAAGTCACGAGCACGCTCAAGAGATCGCCTTGTGATGTTAATTTCACGCACTTCCACAGGATATACAGTGTTAGCAGCGATCACACCCTGTTCCATGAGCCGCTGCAGAACCCTCTGTGCTGCTTGATAAGCAGCCATTCGTGTTCTTCTTAAGGTTTGTCCTTCGCGCAGCATTTCACCATTGGTCCCGATCAGCCTGTACACATATCTCTGAACATTCATTTTGAAGCTGAAAATAAATTAATGATTTGATAAATAGCTAGCTAAAAGGAGAAATATATATATATATATATATATATATATATATATATATATATATATATATATATATATATAATTAGATAAATTATATATAATGAATGAGTAAAGGAAGCAATATATGGTGAATGAGTAAAGGTCTCCACACATGTCAAATGCGTAAAGGAAGCACATACCTGTTGAGCACTGTTTTCTTGTGGAAAGATGTCTTCACATACATAGTGAACGAATCAACACATTTACATGCAACATTCCAAAGGTGCAACCAAGGGTCACAGAGTGCCACGATTCTACAGACGTGTCCCTTTCAGTTGCTCCCACCTGTAGGTGATGGACGAGGGCTAGTGTGGGTCGAGGCCAAATAATGGAGGCCCCATCTCCCCAGACAGAATAGAACTTGAACTTTATAAACTTTAATCGCAATGAGGTGTGAAGAGTAGCAAAGATTGAGACAAACAGGGTGCTTGCATGCAGCACAGTTGATTCTTTCATTTGTGAGTTTGTCATTACACACGTCGTCATGCGGTCTGCCCATAGATTAACATTTCTCTAAACTGGACAGCATCAACCATTATTCTCCAGTTTTGTGGAATTCAAGAAAAAGAAGAAATGTCAACTATGCACTTTTGAAAACGTATGTTGGGTTCTCAACAGAATTACACAACTAGACGTCTTCATTAATCTAGCAACAAATGAAAACTGTTTTGAAGAATTTTTAAGATTCCTTGAGCATAAAACACAAAAGGTCTGTGTGCATCATCCCAAAATTATTCTGCTTTCGTAATAAAATAGAATGCCAGCCATGCATGTTTGACAATGAATATTGGATTCTTAACAGGTTTATGGCAGACATCTTTATTAATCTGACTCAAACAGTAACGTTTTCAAAACATTTTCAAATTCCTGGGTCATAAAAGAGAAAGACTGCATGAACCACGGATAGAATATTTTAAATTTTGTAATTAACTAAACTTGTAAGTAAAATGCTAAAAAGTTATGCATAAGATATCAGTAATATTTTATGTAGTAAACTCTGAAATATTGTTTTCATTTTGATTCTAAGATGCAGCTTGTTTACTACATGCCTCTTGTCGTCAACTGGTGTCAATGCCACTTTGTTTTGTCTCTCAGTGTACAAAGTGTTATTGTATGATCGAATCAAGTGAAAGGAACAACTGAACCTCTTCTGTTCAAATAATGATTGTTTATACATATCATGTCTGAGAAATTTCTTGATGACAGATTTCTTAATGCCTTTAGCTGTCTTTTTTTCGATGACGTTTTTAGATTTTTGCATCAGAAAAGAGTACATTTTGCTTTTTAGTCCTACAAACTCTAATATGATGCTCCCGCCTGCTTCATCCTTCATTTTACCAGTTACCTTGCGATTTTCATTCGAGTATAACCCTTTTGGATCATCAGGTGCATAGTTGGAAGTGTCAAACAAATGTTGATTGTATTTCATGAACACATAAGGATCCAAAAGGGGATCATGTGAAGGCGCATGTACATGCATAAACAAACTGTCCGTGTCGGTCATCAAAAGGTCAAGTCTTTCTGGCCCATACTGCCTTTGCATGACATCATAATATACACCTGGAAATTAATCAAGCAACACCCCAATTTTTTCTATTGGAGCAACTTTGAAGTGTTCTGACAATCAAAATATGCCGGGTTGATATAGTTTGACACTTTTTTATTCAACAGACGATCTCTGACAAACAACTTAAAGGGAAAAAGTATCAAGACTTTGCTTTATTGCAACGAAATCCAAATTCTTAAAACTGTCTTAAATTCATGAAAAAATGGACACAATTTACTATTCATCCACAGACGTTGTTGTCAGGTGTATTAACACAAATGTCACATGGAAAGAAAGAACAGTCATCTGAGAGTCTGCACACCGACTTTCATCAATATCTAGTGTGTCCTCCCTGCGCACGCACCACCGATTCCAGACGCCTCCTCATTCCTTGGATGAGTCTCCGGATCTGATTCTGGGGGATCCTGTTCCACTCCTCATGCAGGGCAGCCGTCAATTCGTTGAGATTATGGACTGGTGGGTCTCTCTGCCTCACACGACGGCCAATAAAGTCCCACAAATGTTCAATGGGGTTGAGGTCAGGGCTCATGGCAGGCCATGGAATTCTGTCAATTGCATTTTGCCGCAAAAAATCATTTACAGCATGCGCCCTGTGAGGTCTAGCATTGTCGTCCATAAATATGGGTCTCGTTGCCAGAGGATGGTTCTCAAAATGAGGTACCACAGCCCTGTCAAGAACCTCCTGTTGGTAACGAACACCGTTAAGGTTGCCACGGATGGTAATGATATCCAACTTGCAGTTCATGGAAATGCACCCCCATACCATAACGGAACCTCCCCCAAAGGCCACAGTCTCCTGGATGTTCCGTGGAGCCATTGCTGTGTTCCTCTGCCTCCAGACCCGAGTACGACCGTCCACCATGTGCAGCAAGAACCGGCTCTCATCTGAGAAATGGACCTTCCTCCAAGAGGCAATGTTCCAGTGCAAACGGTTATTACACCAGGCCAGTCGGGCTGCCTTATGGGCTGGAGACAGTCTGGGTCGCTTGATTGGCCTCCTTGCCCGGTATCCTGCAGCTTTCAGACGATTCCGAACAGTCCTGTTCGAGATGGGTCTCCCTGGAAGCCACTCCTGTCTCAACCGAGAGCTCGAGTCGAAGGACCTGCGCCGTACAAGTCTCAGTAAAGCTCTGTCCTCCCGGACTGTGGTCTTCCTGGGTCTTCCTGGTCTAGGCAGGTCTTTAACTTCATTAGTGGCCCGGTATTTTTTCAAAAGTTTTGAAATTATGGAATGATGTCGTCCGATTTGAGTCCCGATTTGTCTTAGAGACATACCAGCATTCCTCATGCCGATTATTTGCCAACGAGTGGCCTCTGATAATTTCCTACGTGCCATGACATTGAAATGAATGAAAAACCGAATGCAATCGACAACCTGCGCTTGTAAACACCCCAGGGAAAAAGTGCATTTTTCGAAAGTTGAGGTTAAAGCAATGCACGTGCGCTGTGCAAGCTTCACGCGCGTCATATCAACCCATGAAAAGCTCATGCTGTATGTCAATACATCAAAATTGAATAATCAATCATCAAAATTACTTCGTTAAACTTTGTTAAGTTTTTATGTGTCTTTGAATTTGGTGTTGCTTAATTAATTTCCATATGTATAGAAAGTGTAAATTTCATATTTGGCTAAATCCAAGATGGTGAAGCCAACAGCAATGGGTTGATCTAAATATACAGATAATTTCTCCAACTCTACTGCAGTCACGTCTTCTGAAAAAATTTTGACCTGTTTGAAGTTACTTTTAGCTGCACATTTTCGAAGTTTAGATCTCTGTGTTACCAACTGAACTGTTTTATGCTTTCGTTTATTCATGCAGAACCGTCCAAACACACAGTTGTTCATGAGTTTATAACGATCTTTATCACAGTCATCCATTGCATTTTTGCGGTTACTCAAATTAAGATCAATGTAAGGTTTCAACCATGCTCCTTGTCTAAATTTTAACACTCTGTGTATTTTTGTACATATCAATCCATGTCTCAGGTACAGCTGTAACGTTTTGAAGTGAACCACGTAGTGGGAACGATCTTTTAGAGTTGTGAAGAGTTTTTTACCGGATGATTTCTTTGAACCTTTACGCAACGATTTTTTGAGTAGGTTGAAATGAGTTAACAGTTTCTGGTGAGCAGGTGAAAACTCATCATAGAGAATGTCATCATGTGTAGGAGCCATGGGAAAAGCAGCATGAGCTTTGTGTAAGTGTTTGGGATACAACAAATCGACTTCAAGGATGTAACCTGTATCTCCTTCTGTACCGACAGTTGCCCAGTCAATGCTGTCATACTCTTCAGAACTGATGAAGCGATAGTTTCCAATGGGGAGCGGTTGTAGCATGACTGTTGCATACAGAGAGTTAACATCAAAGTAGAGAAGAAAAGAGGTGTCTTTCAGTGGATCAAAACCCGATAGGTGATAATTGTTAGCAACTGCATATTTCTTGCTAATCATAGACACCCCGCCACGAATGGAATTTTCAATGAAATTGTAAGTGTCGACATCAGTGAACAGATCAAGTTTGGCATCTGTGATTTTCATAGCAGCATCCAGACAAAAACCTGGCATGGAGTAATAATGACAAATGTCAAGACCATAGTCTGTCAAACACCCAGTTCTGAAGGTCTCTATGATGTCGGTTAATAGCAGCACATCAACACTCACATACAGCCGGACAAAATCGCTCATGGTTTCACAGTCAAACTCCTTCCATAATTCATGAACAAATGTATAGTCTTCCTGACTAATATTTTCATCAGACAAAGAACTGAAGAAGGATGCTTGAGAAGGTAAACAAGTCTCATTCAGTTTTCCCCAGCCATCCATGTATTCATAAGGAAAGGGAAGTTTCCTTGTTAACATGTTTCCATGATGGGGGAAGTGTTCTTTCAAATAGACAAATGAATCCACGCCTTTGTTCAGTTGGTTTTGTGTCAGTGCATCTAAGGAACTTTGCAGAAATTTGTAAGTAGCATTGTTGTGCTACTTCCAGTATCAAGTGAGAATCATAACGTTCAGAGTTATGAAGCATGACAACCACTTTCTTGCGTAACTGAAAATTCAGGTTACATCGATTATGCAAAACTTGTCGAAAACGTCCTGTCAGGTGATCGTGGTCTAACACTCGATCAGTACCTAACAGTTCACTACACAAACCACAATGAGTAGCATTGGCGATGGTTATCTTATCTTGGACAGTGAGCTGCATGGGTTTGATAGAATCCAACAATGTCTGGATGCTGTCATATTCCCTTAAAATACTTTCAATAAAATGCTCAGCTGCCTGTTCTCCTACATAGGTTTGTACAGGTTTCGAATACCGTTCCTCCGTGCACACCACTTTGTAAGCATAAGCACAAGGTACATGTTTATTCACTCGTGAACTATCCGGGTTGCTTTCTGGAATGAGCAAGGACTCAAAATCAGCCACGATAACAAACTTGGCTCGTTCTGTTTTGCTTTGAGAACGTAATCCAAACTGATACACCGCATCCTCTGGACTAGGCATAACGACTCTTTGTGCTTTGTCATAACAGTAGTCTTTATGCTTATCCAGACATTGTTGTGATGTATAACACCAAAGACATTTGCGACAGATGAACTGACTGCGGTTATTACGTTGCTTGTTTCTGACTAACCCACTTAAACTGGTAATGAGACAGTAATGTGTATTTGGTTTAACGTCTACGTCCATACGTTCATGTTCTTCTAACCCTAAGATGCCTTCAAAATCATCCATCTCACTTTCTTGTGAAAGCAACAACAAATCAATCTTTCTGTTTTCATCCACATCCAGTCTATTACTGATGTACATGGGATACAAAGTATTATCTTCAAAACCATACACGTTGATACTCAACTCATTGGCTACTTCAAATCGAGGAATTTGTTTTAAAGTCATGGGAAAGGTGAATCCTTCTAAATTCAAACGGTTTAAATAAGGACGATAATTTCCCTCGCGTTCTTTGTTATGAGAAGCCGGAAACAGTTTTGCTAAAATGCTGTAAGCAAAACAAAGATTATCGCCATTTTTTATGTTGATAATACTTTTGGATTTCTTGACAAGAGTTTGAGGTAGTGGAATATAACTACCGCCTTTGAAAGGTTCAAACTTTACCACAGTGAGTTTCAAAAGTACGACGGCGGAGATATTCAAACCAGAATGAACCCCCTCATAATCATCCAGCGTCTGAAGCATCTTGTGTACGGCTTCAAGATACTGTTCATTTAAGTCACTACCCTCTGTAGCTATAGTCATGACACTTCTGAAATAAGCCTCATGGTAACTTGTGCTCTCATCTTCCCGACTAGGTTTGGCCATTCTAATATGGAGACACAACCCCCATTTTACGGCTTTTTTCTCACGAATTTCATCCTCAATTGTATCAATAACCTGACTTTGTTCACTAATCATGAAATTCAGTGGGTCCGTGCTATTCCGTCCGTCAAAGTCATAGTCTCTAACATCTCCCTGTAGGGAGTGGCTTGAACATGGACGTGAGGCGATATTGGTGGCGGGAGGGGCGTTAGGTGGGGAGGAGGAGGGACAGATAGCGTAGCCGTTTTAGCCCTTTGTCTACGTTTACCTCTGCCACCACCCAACATGTCATGGTCAGTTTTATGTGTGTGCATTCTTAATGCTTTAGAGGTTGGGAAAGATTGATGATACGTTTGACAAATATGTTCATCAGGAGGAGATGTTTTACAGTTACATGAATGTCGTTGATAACCGAATTTGCTGTTAAACCTTTCAAAGCAATGTGGACATTGACGACAATAAACAACATTTTCGGAACAACTTTTGACATGACGTTTTAAATTGTCTTCCCGATTAAACGATCGATGGCAATGGTTGCAGGTAAACAATATGCCCACTCGTTCACAATGTCTCTGATGTCTTAACAAATGACATTTCTGTTTGAAACAATGTCTGCAAATTTCACATTGGAAGACAGGACATGTAGTTTGCTCAGACATTTTGTTATTTGTTGTTATTCACCTACTATAAAATTTGAATACGATTCACTATTGCATGCTTTTTTCTGCGCCAACTTCTTTGTTTATCTGAAATAATTAAAGTTATGATAAAACGTTTCGAACAATGTTTTAAAAAATGATGCACAAAAAAGGCCAAAGACTAAGTATTCTGATTGTTACTCACTTCTCTGTTGCTTGTACGTTCGCTTGAAGAAGTCGAGTCTTGACTGTCTCTAGTCTTTGACGGACTGTTGAAGTGTGTTTCCGGTCGTGCATAACCTTATCCTTTTTATACCGTGTAAGTGCGCTATGTTGCTTGCTATTTCTCATGTCTTGTATCGGAAGAGGGATGCGACTGGGGTCGCCACGTTTTGAAAAAGTGTCACGATTACTTCGCTTCTGTTTTTCAACAGTACAACGTGGTTGCTCGGTACATGCAGGGACGTTGATACAACGTGTTTTGGAAATGATAGAGGGGTGTGTCGCTCATATATACTGCTCACCATCACTCATGATGTTGTCTTGACTGATATTCTTGTATATGCGCGGATTCACATGGACACTCACGCGCGCGCGCGCACACACACACACACACACACAGAGAGAGAGACACAAGCCATCGAACCACATGCGCGCACACAGAGTGAGAAGTCGACACTGCTAGACTATGGGTGAAAGTCCAACAAAGAATAAGAACAAGACTTTTCAAAGTAATTATTCGTTTTATTAAATTTAATAATTCCTTTTCATTCCTGACGACCAAACCTCACCCCGCGTTCAGTGTGGTACGTGTCTTATTACAAGGACGTTGTTTGCTGGTGTTGTGGGGAAAGCGTAGGGGACCCGTGCCTGACACTGTGTCACTGCATCAAGAGGATCCCTTGATACCTTCTGACAGTAACAGGAAATGTAGACTAACGCTTAGTTTCTGAATACATATCACTTTGATAGTAACACACAAACACATTCAAATTCAAAAGGAGCATCAGGGAGACCAGAGATTATAGGGCTTGAGCGCTGCAGCTAGGGCTATGGTGTTTGGGAAATAATATGGTTCGGGGGCTGTGAGACAGACTACAAGGGATATTATCATCTCGGATGGTACGGATCAAGACAGCCACATCGATTGCGAATACACTCAGCACAATCATACATTCAGCACAATCAGCGACAACGTGGTTGTGCAGACTCGTACCACTTCTGAAATAATAAAATTTGTAAGAAGAACTCATGTGTGTAACGGTTTTTAACAGAATTAATGTTAAGTAACTTTACGGTAGGAGTACTACATCATTACATGAGAAGGGGCGTGATTGGACGAGTGGTAGTGACGTCGCACTGTATATCAGTGTGTTCTAAATCGGATTTGCAAATAATTTGAAAAAAAACCCTTCTTGCTATAATTAGACTTTACACACACACAATTATATAAACTGTTTAAGACAAAAAATGTGACTTACTCAAGACAGTAATCTATATAAATTTATTAGACACCGCATTGTGAGAAGCTGGTTTTGGTGAACATATGAGTAAATTCATTCATAACTAACGAAGCCGGAGGAACGTTTCAGATCACTATCACCAGCTCGCCGCTTTAACCGGAATGAACCCGGTTGTCGAGCGAACAATATGATTAAAGTCAGGCCATAGCTACAGGTGTAACCTAACCTATCACCCGTCGTCTACCTTCACCGCTTTTCATTCAAGACGATATGCTTACTAGAATGAACTCGCCTCACGCATATATTCAAGACTAACTAAACAAACTCAGTGAGCGGGTAAGCACGTGTTCCCGTTGGTGAGAAACATTGTGCAAGCACCGCCATTCATGTGTCCATTTAGATTGCCTCGCAGAATATCTACCACCCATCATGATACTAACAGCGCAGTGATAATAACGTATTTTAAAACTTGTACTTCTCACATCTTAGTAATAATTTATCCAACACTACGATGTAGGTAAGAACACTTTTTGTGAATTTCTGGTTCTCATAAAATTCGTAGTCGCCTACAATAGGATACAAGGTTATTATCAGTACACCTATCAACATGTATCATTTTGTGAATACCGTCTTTAATCAAGGCGATCGCACGAACAGAATTATAAACCACTTATCAATCAGATAAAGTAATCACATGATAGTTAATACGTGATTGTGGTAACATAGATGATGATCAAAGTTACAAAGTACCTGCGCGTTAGGTTCTGCAACTTTTCAACAGAACACTAATCACATGGTTTAACATGTAATGTTTGCATCAAAATCTCTCCCACTTTGCTAGTGAATTCACTCTCACGTTTGTGTAAAGTCGAGGTACGTTCTAACGATTCTATCTAACGATCTATCACTTGTTACAGCATGATTATCATAACGAATTTCATTAAGAGTGGAAACATTGAGGATACACATCACATAACAGACATTTTAGATTCGGTAAAGTGTTACAAAGTAATTGAATCAGAAGCGTTAGTACTCTTTATAATTTTAAGTTCGTACTCTGTTCTTTGAGCATTAAATGAAACGCGAACAGGCATTACGTGAAATATTCCAACTAAAGCTGTTGCGAGCGGTGGTGCGTTTTAAGACGTAAACGAATTAGCAGACTCTTAAATGTGGAAAACGAGCTGTCTGCTGCTAACAATTTCTTTTCATCACTAATTCTACTGAATTTGAAAACATAGCAGGGAGGGTCTTGCACATCTCAGTTAAATAAACAGTAATTTAAAGCAAACCCATCTTGACCTACAGATCAAACCATCTTGACCTACAAATCAAACCTACTTGTCAGCACTTTTTTACACAATGGGCAATGGCGGAAAAAGTGGTGCATGGGCATGACGCAGCGTTTCTCTTGCTGCTGATTAAGTTTCATTACAACGCATGAAATGGGTTCGCGATGGGTTAGGGTTTGTATGTGACTTGTTTAAAAAACGCTAGATCATAAAGACACTGTCGAGACGTCGCCAAGATAACCAGTCACATGACACCTTTCATGGTTGTTCTATATTACAGAGTACACCGTGCACTGGGTATCAACCGGTCATTCCACCCTGTCGTGACTGTTCTGTATAAACAACTTATTTGAATAGACGTGAAACATCCATTGATAATTTCTCCTTAAACGTCATTAACTTCTTTTCACCATGGTGATATTATGTATCACTAGGCTTAATGAATTTGATATGTTTAGATAATGACTGTCACGTGTAGCTATTTTTGGGATGAAATGTGGGCCAAATGAGGGATGAGGGATGAGGGATAAATGAGGGATGGGGGATTTACGGTCACTGGTTTCATTGTCTTTGCTAATTGGAGCACGAAATGAGGGATGAGGGATGAGGGATATGGGTCATGGGCTATTGTTTTAGCTAATTACCGCATTGTTTTAGCATTGTTTTGACATAGTTTCTATTGTCTGTGCTGTAGAATGAAATTTATATCTACTAAGACGATGTCAGTAGCAAAATTATTTTACAGTTCAATAATTTCAATTAAAAGTGGATGTTTACAAGAAATATTTTTAATAGCCTGAAGGCAAGAAAGAGAGTCTGTAAAGATTATATATTGTTTATGTTTAGGGTGTCTTTGGATATATTTCAGAGACGTTAATATGGCGTTAGCTTCAGCTGTGAAAATAGAGCTGTTATCCGGTAATCTAGAAGATATTGTTCTAGATCCAATGACAGTGGCACAAGCCACTGCGCCACCGTCCTTGGCCCCATCAGCAAATAAGGATTTATAGTTGCTGTAATTATGTTTTAATTGATTATATTCTTGTTTAGATCGTAATTCATTGGTTTCTGATTTTTTGAATACGGCCAATGTTAGGTCCACTTGGGGCCTAACCAATTGCCAAGGAGGAGAAGAAAAAAGACGGGAAGGGGATCTATTATATAACTCAATGCTGGCAGCAGAAATAAGTGGTTTTATTCTGAAACCAAGAGGCGGAACAAGAGAAGATTTCTTATTGTATAAATCCTCATACAGAGGATTGACAACACAGTTATATGCAGGGTTGGAGTATAGTTTTGTTACATACTGCAAAGCTTATTTTATACGTCACTGCTAAAGAAATGGTTCATCAGCCTCGACATACAGGCTATCAACAGGTGAAGATCGGAAGGAGCCAAGACAAAGTCTTAGACCTTGATGATGGACTGAATCTAATAATTTTAAGTTGCTCTTGCAGGCTCCACCATAGACGATGGAGCCATAATCAAGTTTAGAACGCACGAGTGATCGATATAGATGGAGAAGGGTATCTTAATCACCTCTCCATTTAGAATTTGAAACCACTTTCAACAAGTCAAGTGCTATCAGGCCTTTTAAGGGATTTAACGTGCGGTAAAAACGTTAAGTGTTAATCAAAAATTAGACCCAAGAACTTAGCTTCCTTCACAACTTTAATTGGTGTGCCATCTAGAGATAGTTCAGGGCCTTTATGTGGCTTGTATTTACGACAAAAAATGCATGCAGTTAGTTTTTGATTTAGAGAATTTAAAGCCGTTTCAAGACACCATTTATTAATCTTGTTTAATCACAACGGTATGCATATTTTTACCACAACAAGAAATATTAAAATCATCCACAAATAACGATCCATCAATTGAATCGCAAGCCGAAGTCATGTAAATCTCTGAAAATACCATGTTTCCAGGTTGGATCCTGTCGGCTAAAGTTGTATCCTCGTTTAGTATTCCATCAATTGCTTCCCGAATGCGGCTGATCTGGGATCACAGCTGTTCACGATTCGAGGAAGCAGATTCAAATCGCGTGCGTCTCTCTTCTAAATTACTAATTCATTCCGTGATACGACGCTTCATATCATCGTCTTCTATTTCTAGTTTGTTTTTGTTTTTTTTTCACTAGCCATGTGCTTGTCAACTTCGTACAGTTTCACCATGTTGTTCACAAGTTCTCCGCGTACATGTTTCAAGGCTTCGTCTAGACCTACATGCCATAAAAGGTGACTATGCTTGTCGTAAGAGGCGACTAACGGGATCGGGTGGTCAGACTAGCTGACTTGGTTGACACATGTAATCGGTTCCCAATTGCGCAGACCGATGCTCATGTTGTTGATCACTGGATTGTCTGGTCCAGACTCGATTATTTACAGACCGTCGCCATATAGCTGGAATATTGCTAAGTGCGACGTAAAACTAAACTCACTCACTCACTCACTCACTAGACCGTACAGTTCCCTCTTTGGAAATTCAAATCCCAGTAATGGTTTATCCCAGTAACTACTTAACAGTTTTTCGATGTTGTCGGACACTTCTGTAGCACGCTGTGTTATGTCACCACTACTGCTCAGTTCAGATCTGGTAGTTTGCAGATCCTGAACAACTTTGGGGGTATGGGGGTTCCCCCATCTTAGGTTTTGCACCACCATGATCGTGCATGTTTAGTTCATCGCTGATAAAATTGGTACCATGGCGACTGGCTACAGTTGAGAAGGCAAATGGTTTTCTAGTTTGCCTGTTAATGATGTCAATCTCCGGGCTGTCCTTCAGACGTAGGATACCCTTCTTATCTGTGGTAAAATTAGAATAGTCTTGACCCTGTGGCTGGATGCAGTTTTTATTGCTTTTCAATTCACCATAATAATCATCTACTTCAATTCACCATAATAATCATCTACTGTTGTTTTTAATAGTTGACTACTCAATGATGAAGTAGTAAACGAAGTATCTTCATCATAATCAAAATCAGGAGGGATAGTAGATCCAAAATTATCTATCTCAAAATCGTCCATATTTTTTTTAAATTATATTATATTAATATAAATATATAATAATGTCATATGGTAGAAAGCTAAGACTAAGAGAACCACTAGGCGTCAAAGACGTGCGTTAGTCGATTACTATTACAAATAGTCCCAGCAAGATAGACCAGAGCCAATTACTTGTGGTTAGATTCCCAAACTTGGGTGAGAATGACATTATACTTCCAGGTACGTTTCATATCACGCTGACTTCAGTAAATGACAAACGTGCGCTCGTGAATAATGTGGGTCATGCTATTGTCAAGAAGACCACCATGAAAATTAGTGGTAACGAGATGCTTAGTATAGATGATAGCGATGTGTATTACTGTTACACAGACCTATGGAAAAGTAAGAGTGAACGCGAAAACAGTGCGTATCAGGGAATCGGTAACAAAACCTCGAATAGGCTACGTATCGGGTACATTTTCACGCCAGAAGAATTAGCCCGAATTTCAGTTAGTGAACAAGCAATTTATGAAGCGTATGCGAACAGGTTTTGTATCCCACTTGACTTTGAGTAACTAACTGGGCATTCACCGTTTTACCAAGCCGCATTGGGTGACAGGTTGGAATACGAACTTACGTTCAATGATTACAGCAAAGTCGTGCGTACACCAGAGGATATTGATGGTAGTTACGAGATAAACAACATATCGTTCGATAAGGTGACCAGTCCGGATCTTGCCAGGCAGATTCGAAATCAGTACGCTGCAAAAATGACCATCCTGTACTATAGGATACTATGACAAAGAATGGTAGTACACGATAAGAGCGACACGGTACGGAATATCAAGATTAAAGTTCCAGCTCGATCGATGAAAGGTATTTTAATCATACCCGTGGAGGAATACGATCCATTCAAAAGAGACAGCGAGAATTTTTTCAACCCAAAGATAACCAAAGTAGAAGTGACCATAGAGGGAGGGAGTAATCAGTTATTTAGCCATGGAATGAGAGCATAACAGCAGTGGGGTGATATAAAGAAGCTACCAACGATATAACGAAACTCAATAGTCGACAACGTCGTCAGTGACCTGGATCTATACTCAGTGAATATCGGTGAGTACTTAACCATAAAGTATGAGTTATGGTTGGATATGAGATCGACGGATGATAACACTCTACACGGTAGCAGTCATCGCATTGAAAATGGAAGCGAACAATTCAAATAACGAAGAATTCTAAATCATCTAGTAAATTCAAATTATATTTATATATAATTATGGACGCACAACTTAATATAGACAATGGAAGATTCGTGCAAGCTATGTATTAATTTACCTGCACTCCGCACTACGCCATAATATGTGGGCAGACGGGTTGTGGTAAGACCGTTTTCGTACTCGATTTGTTGGAGGGGTATTATAAATTCATATTTGACAAAAAAAATTGTTATGCCCTACTATAAGCATGAACAAGACATACAAGGATAGATCTTGGGTAATGACGGACCCGGACGCACACAGAATCGACCCGGGTACACGTCTACAATAGTGTTTAATTTTTTTTAATTAATTTAAAGGAATACAAAAATGAGAGACATACTATCGTACCTAGCCTTCTCTGGCCGGCACTCACATTACAGCATATGGGGATGACACAAAAAATCAACTCGGTGTTGAAAGATTTGAGGGAGCAGACGCGATGGGTGGCATTATTTCACTGCAAGGATAGGGATTCTTTCGAGGAGTTTTTGAGAGAGAACGATGTGATGAGTAAACAAGACCAAGAGCATGTGAAGAAACAGCTTGCTGAATCTAAACATGCCAAGCTCGTGTTGAAAACTGACCAACCAAAGGATTACCAAGTAATTTCTAGTAAATTTTATTAACGTTTTAGTAATTTTTAGTTATTTTAGTAACGTTGTAGTAATTTTTAGTGATGTTTTAGTGATATTTTGGTAAATTCTAGTATACATGTTGGCTTTTGAAGTTCTGGTCGTGTGAAACCTAACCTTTGTCTCTGTGTATTTAGTGTATTGTGGATATTATTTTTAAAAATAAAAACTAGATTAATATATTATAAAATGGAGTGTGATGAATCACTAGAACAGATGTTAGTTTCTGATGAACAAAAGAACATGAAGCAGCGAGACAGACTGGTAACACTATTTGTGAGTGGTAGTGGAAAACAATATTAAGGAGAAAACATCACTCCTGATAAGATTCAGAAAATGGCAGATGAGGAAATCAATAAATTATATGCCAGGTATGAGGCACAACTCGGAGCTGAGATGACAAAAAGTGATAGGTTCTACTATTTACACAGGCATAGATTTACACAGGCATAGCGTCACACTTCTTACCAGAACGTCGACTCTGTTTGTGGGAGGACTTAGAGAAGAATGAAGATTTTTATGGATATCAACTTCTTTATGAGAGAACACAACGTTTCGGAGTTAATGCTTACTCCTTCATCCTCTATCTGATGAAGGAGTAAGCATTAACTCCGAAACGTTGTGTTCTCTCATAAAGAAGTTGATATCCATAAAAATCTTCATTCTTCTGTATTTTCACTTCTAAATGACATTCAAAGACTTGACTTAGAGAAGGAACCATTTATCGATAATGCCTTGAGCTATGTCAGTTGTGCTTTGTATCACAAATACGGTATGTTTCTAGCCACCATGACGGCAGCAGTCATCACGGCAAAGCATTGTAAATTTAATAAACAAATAATAATATATAATAATAATTGTCTCTACAATGCCTGTGGCTTTCACCCCGAGGTCCATCCATTGCACGACCCTGAACATGTTCAGGGCATATTGGAAAATGATGCTTTTAAACTTCTCTGGAATAGGCCATTATACAGCCTGAGACAAATTGCAGCCAACAAACTTGATCTTGTCCTTTTTGATAAAACCAATGAAAATAATTATGTCATTGAATTTTCTGTCCCTTTTGACAGCAAGGTGATTGGCAAGATTCAGGAAAAGCATGATAAATATGCGAACCTCGCCTTTGAAATATCTCACTTCCATCCCAAGTAGACTGTCGCCAGGCTCCCCATTGTTCTCAGTGCCCTTGGTTTGGTACCTCCTGAACTCTTGGTGCAGATCAGGAGAGTACCCGAATTCCCCACTGGGAGCACAGCCCTTCTGACAATCTGGGTAGTGCAGAAGTTGCAGTTTTGGGGAGCCTTCATATTCTCCAGAAAGTTCTTGGTGGGTAAAGACTAGGCAGTGTTTCCTGGGAGAAGTCCAGTTCGCTGTCTGGGCTGTGTGTAGAGGGGGCAAGGGCCCCGAGCTGATGATGAGTCTTACCGGCCTGACTTTGCCAGGATCACCCAAACCCTCTCTGCTGCATATCTATCTTAATCTGTAAAATATAGTATTATGCAAGATGGATGCTGCCCATGAAGAGATAACCAGGATTCCAGAGGAGGAAACACCGAAACCGGAGTCAGTGACGCAAGTCACCAAAAAGAAGAGCCAAAAAAGAGTCTAAGCTGGTAGAAAAAAAATGCCTTAGCCAGGCACAATAAACATAATTACAAATTACGGGTGACAGTAGGTGGTGTGGTAGCCACTGCTGTTGTTTCATTATCTATGGTCCTGTGGACAGCCGATTGCAAGTCACCACAGCCAGTGGGGACACCCCACACCCCAGTGGACAGCCAACTGCAAGTCACCCCAGAAACAGACCCTCATATTATGCTATAATTAAAATATATATTTCCCTAATATATATTATGTCTGAGGGAAAAACATTCGTTAACGATGCATACCACGCATTAGTGGTTTCCAGATTAGCAGTAGGAAACGCTTGGTTGACTAAAATGATCATAAAACAACCGACTATAAAACTTGACTTCAACCTGCAAAATATTTTTATGCTTACTATAAATATTTGTATAGCGATGGCCACCAAGGACATTCTGGTAAAGCAAGGTATTAAACCTGAAAATATTTTAAAGTATTAAATATAATATGGCCACAGTAGAAATGATAGCTAGTTGGACTCTTGTTAATGTCCTGGCATTTTCTGGGAGTAATTTTCTATTTTCACAATTTGGAGGGTCAAATGAAGCTGAGGTAGAAGCGGGACGAAATCGACATGATATAGCAAGAGACAAACTACAGGCTGAATATGCTATGAGACGAATGAAGAGACTAGATTTTATCAATACTCAACTCCAGCACAAAAATCATTGAATTAGAACTTTCAAGGACGTAGATGAAGCTATGAAAGAATACTACGTTTTAACGGGTAAACAACTAGAACCATTAGGTAATGAACCAATGATTTCTCCGTATTACACTCCTTCAGAGAGGCAGAAAGATCGTGTGTTGGTCTTCGTGGCACTGCGGGTAGCAGAGACAGTGTTAATAGTTAAACAATTAGACTAATTACACAAAATATTATGTTAAAAATGAGAACAGCACCGTATACTTGTCACTGGATACTAATGGGAAAAACTGGCATCTGTGGTAAAAGAAGCAAAATTGAGGGTTATTGTTTTCAAGATAAAGGTTATACTAACTATGCATGTTCTGTGTGTGGTATAGGAGTTAAAGGTCATTACCAATTATGTAAAGCCCATGGCGCAGATAGAAAACTATTTCAGCTTATTTACGAGAAGAAAAAATACCATATCAGCGAAGTTAAACATTTGTCAAAGATAAATGTATAAAGATATATATTTTTTTCATCCCTCCCGAATAAATCCTCTACGAGGCCCATTTTCCAAGAAACATAAGTTAGATTCCCCGTCTTTGATGTCCACTCTATCGATATTGTACGTTTTCATAGACCATATAGGATCTATTGCACGTTTATGTGTGTTTCCCTCGTAAACACCTAGTTGATATAAATATCTAACGAGTGCGTGATCTGGATTTCTTTTTCTTTTTTCTACGGGGTGCTGCTGCCTCTGATACAAGGGATTTCATACGGATTGCTTCTACTGGTCTCTTATCAAGTAGTGTTGTTACTTCATTGTCCATAAAATCAACCACACGTGGAAGTCCCAATGGGTCAGAGCCCCAATTCTAAATCACGTGAACATTGGTGTGCAAACAAACGTTCGGCTATGAAGCAATTGAATCTCTCAACTATGGCGTGACTTCAATGTTCTCCGGCGGCACCCATCCTTATCTTGGTATTGTGCTTGGCTAGCAGTTGTGACACAGAACCCATAAATTCTTGACCTCGTTCGACTTGCAACTCTGACGGCCATGTCAGCAGACTGTGTTTGTATATGTGTTCAAATCCGCTGGATACTTGTGTCGCATCCTTTGCGATCAATGGTTTGGCTTCCTTTGGCCTTTTCTTCCGAAACTCATGCGGCTTTAGCTAATTTTTTAATAGCATCTGCCTCTTTCAAATATCCTCGCAGGCTGTAGTAAATTTTCTCCATTATATATATGTTACTTAAATATTTTTATGACCGTAAGCGTATGTATTAATGCCATTCAAAGCTATCCATCGTTTGGTATCCATTGGTGATAGACGCGTATTATTTAAAGTTAACCCATATATCTTATGCCCATCACTACGAAGTGTATTCGTCTGGTGTTTGAATGTTTTTTTCTCGAATAAAGCCTGTTTGTATAGGGTATGCTTAATATGCCGTTTCACCACATTCTTTTTCACATCTTTAGCCTTTCTTATTTCAGCATCATCTGCTTTCATAATAGAATACATCTTAGGTCTCAATCCCACGTATTCAGTTATTCCTGTACCAGCACATTCATCGTTCATCTTACCTAAGACCTTTTTGTTAACTTGACTGTGCATATCACGGTCTCTCGGGTAGTCACTGGTATCATACAGGTGCATATTGGTGTTCATATCCTTGTACACATCCTCAGTTTGAATCTCCATCAGTAGTGAATCTGTATCCGTGTACTACACTTCTCATCTGTCACCGTACTGCTTCTTGAGCTCATTGTAGTAAACGTTGTACATCAGGTGTTTGGATAAGTCTTGAATGCTCATACGAACATAAACTTGTCGATTAAGTTTAATGTGACTCTTTTTCATATGTATAGCTGCCAAGTCGAAAATAGTGCTTCTATTGTATGCAGGGCTGGCTATCAGTTTCCTGAACTTGTCTTCCTTGCTTGACCGGACTAGCTTCACATTAATTCGTTTTCTTAAATTCTCCATCATTTTTCCGAATACAGAGTTGTTCATGAGTTTATACAGGTGTTTCTCAAAGTCGTTGGTGGCCAGCTTTCTCAAGTCTGTGTTCATCCTGATATAAGGTTCCATCCAGGGGCTCTGGTCAAACTTCAATATTCTATGTACTTTAGTAAGCTTCATTCCCAGTGATAAATACAGCTGTAAGTTACTGAAGTGAACAATATACTTTGGGGTTTATTTTCATCAAATTAGGTAAAAGTTTTCTACATTTGCTAGCGGTCCATTCATTAGGTTATGTTGGTATTCGGACATCCAGTCTTGGTTAACCCTCCTGGTTAATCCTTTCTGGTGCTACGGGGAAACTGTTGTGAGATCTATGTAATTCCTCCAGGTAATCTAAGTCCACTTCGAGTATATAACCCTTATTAGAATTGGGGGATACCATAAAAATACAACCGTGTAACCCTTTCTCAATAAACAGATGCATATTGTAATCTGTGAATAATTCTAATTCAATACCAGCTTTCTTCAGTAATGTATCCCACGAGAGTCCAGGACTCGAATAATACCATGCAGAGTCCAATCCATATTGCTTTGAACATGTTTTTCTAAATATCTCAAAAACATCAGCTAACAGTAACACATCCGTTTTTAAAAATAAACCATTGTTATCACCCAGATTCTTACACCCAAGTTTTTCACCTTTGAAATAGCTCACATAATCAAGTGTGAATCATACCTCCAAGATTGTGAAACACCACTGGAATGTGAATAAGTTTAGGTTTTATACTTAGTTTCAAGTTACATACATTGTGTCCCGCACCTCTATATTTACCAGTAAGGTGACAGTGATCTGTAACTGAATCCCCATTCAGAGGTTTACAACATGCATGAAAATGTGTGCTTTTGTCGTGGGTTTTCCTATCTTCTTGCCTCATATGCATTGGTATTTTGTACAATCTTTTCGTAATCTTATTCTCTTCTTGTTGTAAACATTTCAGATATTCTTCAGCTGCACCTGGACCTCTAAAAATAACGAGAGGGTTAGTTTGTTCATCGCAGCAAACGACAACATACCCAAACCCACATGCTTGTGCTCCTGTACTTTTTGTGTGAAACTTGTATTAAGGGATTGAGCTACTGTATCGATTGGTTTAATGATAGCTTTGAAGTCAGCGTAGACAATGTATGGCACCGGCATTTTATTTTTGTGCTTGGTAAATTCCAATGTATTGTTGTTTTCTTTCAGGAAATCTATTCGTGCGGCTGTCTCACCTACACCTAGGCAATCATCCCCCTGCAAATCGAGTAGATCTGACCTAGAAAACCATTTATGCATTAAGGCACCTTTCACAAAAGTGTTTCTGTCCCCCATGTTTCGATTGATTGTACAAGAGACAGCTATAATTTTTAATCCATGTGTAGTGATATTTTTCACCTTGTTGTACCATAAATATATTCCAACTTCTCAAATATTTTCCTACAGCATGCTCAGTAGGCGTGAATTGTAATTCTATAGGTTTTTGTTCCGTTAGTAATTGGATGAGCTCAGATTTCCTCATTCGAGAATAACCCCGCATTCCTTGTTCATGAGCTTGTTTTATAAGCCCTTTCACAGTAGGTGTTTTTGATACTTTAAACCTAACAAATCTAATAACTCAGGTTTCCTCATGAAAGAGTAACCTCAAAGGCAACGTTCACGTGCTTGTTTTTTTCAATTCATTCACTGTAAACATACTGCTCAGTGATTATACTATAATTGAAACAATTCTCCAAATGATTGATTGTGTAATCTGATACTCTACCTTTTAAATTAAGCTTACAGTTCTCAGCGCATGCTTGTTGAGTACAGTTCAGGTGTGTGTTAGTAACCTAAAAATTCACATTTAGACTTTTATGTTTTAATTAGTATACCATGACAACACAAGTAGACGATTTTGTTACCGCTTGTGAAAAAGAAATTGAAAATTATACTTTACTGACTTGTTAACGTTTGACTGGGACAGGGTAACAACAAGGAATGACACAAGTTATGTTAAAATTTATTTCAAAAAGAAGCTACTTAGACTTAGGTTCAAAAATGAAATTCAAGCAAACAGAATTTTACCCTAAAAATGACAGACCTTATGGTTTGACTATCTCAATAACAAAAACACAAGCAATTCCAGGTTCAGATGTAAGTCCACAGGTGTCTTCATTGTTTAAAGCTATTTCATATATTTCTAGGGCAATCAAAAAAGAAATTACAAAAAAAGTGATAGATAAAACTTTATATTTTCCACACAAAGAAAAAACATTGTGTTTTACCATGGAATGGAAAAAAAATTATAATTGTCAACTTTTCACACAAATTCAAACAACTGTTAAAAACGTAAAAAATGGAACCTCTTTAGATAATCCTATTCTAAGAATAAAAATACATGAATTACCTCATTCATCTCAGTTTGCTGACTGGGTTAAAATTATACGATGAAAATAAACCAATTATTATAAATGGGAAAATATCTGGTTATTATCCATTAAGGGAAAATGATAAAGAACCTGATCAGAATAATATTCATTGACTTCTTTTAAAGGGTCAAAATATTCAGGGATTGTTGATATTAGTTCTTTATGAATTAGTAGTATTGGTACTTCACTTGGTGTATTGGTGTGAAGTATTCATTCCAGCCTCCAGGGACATCTGAAAGACGACACCCAAGTGACCGAGCTGTATAAAGCGACAACAGCCTAATGATAGAGAAATTTTCAATTTTTCAAGAGAAAACTTCATTTCTTTCATGCTTGTGCTCATGCTTATGCTCATGCTCATGCTCATGCCCATGCTCATGCTCATGCTCATGCTCATGCTCATGCCCATACTCATGCTCATGCCCATGCTCATCCTCATGCCCATGCTCATGCTCATGCCCATGCTCATACTCATGCCCATGCCCATACTCATGCTCATGCCCATGCCCATGCTCATGCTCATGCCCATGCTCATGCCCATCCTCATGCTCATGCCCATGCTCATGCCCATGTTCATGCCCATGCTCATCCCCATGCTCATGCCCATGCTCATGCTCATGCTCATGCCCATGCTCATGCCCATGCCCATGCTCATGCTCATGCCCATGCTCATGCTCATGCCCATGCTCATGCCCATGCCCATGCTCATGCCCATGCTCCTGCTCATGCTCATCCCCGTGCTCATGCCCATGCTCATCCCCATGCTCATGCCCATGCTCATGCCCATGCTCATGCCCATGCTCATGCTCATGCTCATGCCCATGCTCATGTACATGCCCATGCTCATGCTCATCCCCATGCTCATGCCCATGTCCATGCTCATGCCCATGCCCATGCTCATGCTCATGCCCATGCTCATCCCCATGCTCATGCCCATGCTCATGCTCATGCTCATGCCCATGTTCATCCCCATGCTCATGCCCATGCTCATGCTCATGCTCATCCCCATGCCCATGCTCATGCCCATGCTCATGCCCATGCTTATGCTCATGCTCATGCCCATGCTCATGCCCATGCTCATGCCCATGTTCATGCCCATGCTCATCCCCATGCTCATGCCCATGCTCATGCTCATGCTCATGCCCATGCCCATGCCCATGCTCATGCTCATGCCCATGCTCATGCTCATGCCCATGCTCATGCCCATGCCCATGCTCATGCCCATGCTCCTGCTCATGCTCATCCCCGTGCTCATCCCCATGCTCATGCCCATGCTCATGCTCATGCCCATGCTCATGCCCATGCCCATGCTCATGCCCATGCTCATGCTCATGCCCATGCTCATGCCCATGTTCATGCCCATGCTCATCCCCATGCTCATGCCCATGCCCATGCTCATGCCCATCCTGATGCCCATGCTCATCCCCATGCTCATGCCCATGCTCATGCCCATGCTCATGCCCATGCTCATGCTCATGCTCATGCCCATGCTCATGTACATACCCATGCTCATGCTCATCCCCATGCTCATGCCCATGTCCATGCTCATGCCCATGCCCATGCTCATGCTCATGCCCATGCTCATCCCCATGCTCATGCCCATCCCCATGCTCATCCCCATGCTCATGCTCATGCTTATGCCCATGCTCATGCTCATGCTCATGCCCATGCTCATGCTCATGCTCATGCCCATGCTCATGCACATGCCCATGCCCATGCTCATCCCCATGCTCATGCCCATGTCCATGCTCATGCCCATGCTCATCCCCATGCTCATGCCCATGCTCATGCCCATGCTCATGCTCATGCTCATGCCCATGCTCATGTACATGCCCATGCCCATGCTCATGCTCATGCTCATGCCCATGCTCATGCACATGCCCATGCTCACGCTCATCAACATGCTCATGCCCATGCCCATGCTCATGCTCATGCCCATGCTCATGCCCATGCTCATGCCCATGCTCATCCCCATGCCCATCCCCATGCTCATGCCCATGCTCATGCCCATGCTCATCCCCATGCTCATCCCCATGCTCATGCCCATGCTCATGCCCATGCTCATGCCCATGCTCATGCCCATGCTCATGCACATGCCCATGCTCATGCTCATCCCCATGCTCATGCCCATGCCCATGCTCATCCCCATGCTCATGCTCATGCCCATGCCCATGCTCATGCCCATGCTCATGCCCATGCTCATGCCCATGCTCATGCCCATGCTCATGCTCATACTCATGCCCATACTCATGCACATGCCCATGCTCATGCTCATCCCCATGCTCATGCCCATGTCCATGCTCATCCCCATGCTCATGCCCATGCTCATGCCCATGCCCATGCTCATGCTCATGCCCATCCTCATGCCCATGCTCATCCCCATGCTCATGCCCATGCTCATGCTCATGCCCATGCTCATGCTCATGCTCATGCCCATGCTCATGCCCATGCTCATGCCCATGCTCATGCCCATGCCCATGCTCATCCCCATGCTCATGCCCATGCCCATGCTCATCCCCATGCTCATCCCCATGCTCATGCCCATGCCCCTGACCTTTGCCCATGCCCATGTCCATGCTCATGCTCATGCCCATGTCCATGCTCATCCCCATGCTCATGCCCATGCTCATCCCCATGCTCATGCCCATGCTCATGCTCATGCCCATGCCCATGCTCATGCCCATGCTCATGCTCATGCTCATGCCCATGCTCATGCCCATGCCCATGCTCATGCCCATGCTCATGCCCATGCTCATGCTCATCCCCATGCTCATGCCCATGCCCATGCTCATGCCCATGCTCATGCTCATCCCCATGCTCATGCTCATGCTCATGCTCATCCCCGTGCTCATCCCCATGCTCATGCCCATGCTCATGCCCATGCCCATGCTCATGCTCAAGCCCATCCTCATGCCCATGCTCATCCCCATGCTCATGCTCATGCTCATGCTCATGCCCATGCTCATGCCCATGCTCATCCCCATGCTCATGCTCATGCTCATCCCCATCCTCATGCTCATGCTCATGCTCATCCCCGTGCTCATCCCCATGCTTGTGCCCATGCTCATGCCCATGCCCATGCTCATGCCCATGCTCATGCCCATGCTCATCCCCATGCTCATGCCCATGCCCATGCCCATGCTCATGCCCATGCTCATGCCCATGCCCATGCTCATGCCCATGCTCATGCCCATGCCCATGCTCATGCTCATGCCCATCCTCATGCCCATGCTCATCCCCATGCTCATGCTCATGCTCATGCGCATGCTCATGTACATGCTCATCCCCATGCTCATGCTCATGCTCATCCCCATGCTCATGCTCATGCTCATGCTCATCCCCGTGCTCATCCCCATGCTCATGCCCATGCTCATGCTCATGCCCATGCCCCTGCTCATACCCATGCCCATGCCCATGCTCATGCTCATGCTCATGCCCATGCTCATGCTCATGCTCATCCCCATGCTCATACTCATGCTCATGCTCATGCTCATGCCCATGCTCATGCCCATGCCCATGCTCATGCTCATGCCCATGCTCATGCTCATGCCCATTCTCATGCCCATGCTCATGCCCATGCTCATGCCCATGCCCATGCTCATGCCCATGCCCATGCTCATGCTCATCCCCATGCTCATGCTCATGCCCATGCTCATGCTCATGCCCATGCCCATGCTCATGCCCATGCTCATGCCCATGCTCATGCCCAGGCCCATGCTCATGCCCATGCTCATGCTCATCCCCATGCTCATGCTCATGCCCATGCTCATGCCCATGTTCATGCTCATGCTCATGCCCATGTTCATGCTCATGCTCATGCCCATGCTCATCCCCATGCTCATGCCCATGCCCATGCTCATGCCCATGCTCATGCTCATGCTCATGCCCATGCTCATGCCCATGCCCATGCCCATGCTCATGCTCATGCTCATCCCCATGCTCATGCCCATGCTCATGCCCATGCTCATGCTCATCCCCATGCTCATGCCCATGCCCATGCCCATGCTCATGCTCATGCCCGTGCTCATCCCCATGCTCATGCCCATGCTCCTGCTCATGCTCATGCCCATGCCCATGCCCATGCCCATGCTCATCCCCATGCCCATGCCCATGCCCATGCTCATCCCCATGCTCATGCCCATGCTCATGCCCATGCCCATGCTCATGCCCATGCCCATGCCCATGCCCATGCCCATGCTCATGCCCATGCTCATGCCCATCCCGATGCTCATGCCCATGCTCATGCCCATGCTCATCCCCATGCTCATGCCCATGCCCATGCTCATGCCCATGCTCATCCCCATGCTCATGCCCATGCCCATGCTCATGCTCATGCTCATGCCCATGCTCATGCTCATGCTTATGCTCATGCCCATGCTCATGCCCATGAACATGCTCATGCTCATGCTCATCCCCATGCTCATGCCCATGCTCATGCCCATGCTCATGCTCATGCCCATGCTCATGCCCATGCCCATGCTAATGCTCATCCCCATGCTCATGCTCATGCCCATGCTCATGTCCATGCCTATGCTCATGCCCATGCTCATCCTCATGCTCATCCCCCTGCTCAAACTCATGCTCATGCCCATGCTCATCCCCATGCTCATGCCCATGCTCATGCCCATGCTCATGCTCATGCCCATGCCCATGCTCAAGCTCATGCTCATGCCCATGCCCATGCCCATGCCCATGCCCATGCCCATGCCCATGCCCATGCCCATGCTCATGCCCATGCTCATGCCCATGCTCATGCTCATGCCCATGCTCATGCCCATGCCCATGCTAATGCTCATCCCCATGCTCATGCTCATGCCCATGCTCATGCCGATGCCCATGCTCATGCCCATGCCCATGCCCATGCTCATGCCCATGCCCATGCCCATGCTCATGCTCATGCCCATGCTCATGCCCATGCTCATCCTGATGCTCATGCCCATGCTCATCCTCATGCTCATCCCCATGCTCATGCCCATGCTCATGCTCATGCCCATGCCCATGCTCAAGCTCATGCTCATGCCCATGCCCATGCCCATGCCCATGCCCATGCTCATGCCCATGCTCATGCCCATGCTCATGCTCATGCCCATGCTCATGCCCATGCCCATGCTAATGCTCATCCCCATGCTCATGCTCATGCCCATGCTCATGCCGATGCCCATGCCCATGCTCATGCCCATGCTCATGCTCATCCCCATGCTCATGCCCATGCCCATGCTCATGCTCATGCCCATGCTCATGCCCATGCTCATCCCCATGCTCATGCCCATGCTCATGCCCATGCCCATGCTCATGCTCATGCCCATGCTCATGCTCATGCTTATGCTCATGCTCATCCCCATGCTCATGCCCATGCTCATGCCCATGCCCATGCTCATGCTCATGCCCATGCTCATCCCCATGCTCATGCTCATGCTCATGCCCATGCTCATGCCCATGCCCATGCTCATGCCCATGCCCATGCTCATGCTCATGCTCATGCCCATGCTCATGCCCATGCCCATGCTCATGCTCATCCCCGTGCTCATTCCCATGCTCATGCCCATGCTCATGCCCATGCCCATGCTCATGCTCATGCCCATGCTCATGCTCATGCCCATGCTCATCCCCATGCTCATGCCCATGCCCATGCTCATCCCCATGCTCATGCTCATGCCCATGCTCATGCCCATGCCCATGCTCATCCCCATGCTCATGCTCATCCCCATGCTCATGCCCATGCCCATGCTCATCCCCATGCTCATGCCCATGCTCATGCCCATGCTCATGCTCATCCCCGTGCTCATCCCCATGCTCATGCCCATGCTCATGCCTATGCCCATGCTCATGCTCATGCCCATGCTCATGCTCATCCCCATGCTCATGCCCATGCCCATGCTCATCCCCATGCCCATGCTCATCCCCATGCTCATGCCCATGCCCATTCTCATGCCCATGCTCATGCCCATGCCCATGCTCATGCTCATGCCCATGCCCATGCCCATGCTCATCCCCATGCTCATGCCCATGTCCATGCTCATCCCCATGCTCATGCTCATCCCCATGCTCATGCCCATGCCCATGCTCATCCCCATGCTCATGCTCATCCCCATGCTCATGCTCATGCCCATGCCCATGCTCATCCCCATGCTCATGCCCATGCCCATGGTCATCCCCATGCTCATGCTCATCCCCATGCTCATGCCCATGCCCATGCTCATCCCCATGCTCATGCCCATGCCCATGCTCATCCCCATGCTCATGCCCATGCCCATGCTCATGCCCATGCCCATGCTCATCCCCATGCTCATGCCCATGCCCATGCTCATGCCCATGCTCATCCCCATGCCCATGCTCATGCCCATGCTCATGCTCATGCTCATCCCCATGCTCATGCCCATGCCCATGCTCATGCCCATGCCCATGCTCATGCTCATGCTCATGCCCATGCCCATGCTCATGCTCATGCTCATGCCCATGCTTATGCTCATGCTCATGCTCATGCCCATGCTCATGCCCATGCCCATGCTCATGCTCATGCTCATGCTCATGCTCATGCCCATGCTCATGCTCATGCTCATGCCCATGCTCATGCTCATGCCCATGCTCACATATTCATGGTAACTGCATGTTGACATTTGTCAAGTCCTTTGTCTAAAACTGGACTCTTTTATTTCCAGAATTGTATTGTGATGTGTTGATAATCAATAAAACTTCAATTTAGGAATGCTGTCAAAAAGCGAGGTTGAAGCAAACAGCTGTTCATGGGCACATTTTACATATCTTCATATCTAGCACAGGTTTAATTGAAACTCTCCATGTTTATCGTATGAATCCTGCACTCAGTTGGCTTATTACAAATATTATTTAGTGTTGGCAGCACTGGGATTATCTCCACTCAATAAAATAATGTCTGTGTATGGGTGGGTGGGTGGGTGGGGGGAGGGGTCACATGTGCTAACTGACCAGTGAAACAACTGAACAGTCAGTCGATTGAGAGACAAGCATGGGTTATAATATCCCGTAACACTTTATATAATTAGGAGATGAACATACTGTGTTGGAAAATCAGAGGTGTATATGAAGTTATAATAGCTCTAAATTTCATTTAAAACCGAACGCGTAGTAGCGTAGTGTGAGGTTTTAAATACAAAATTTACAGCTGTTATAATTTCATTATATACCTCTGATTTTTCAACACAATACCTTTATCTCCATTCTACCATAACCGTGTTATTCAGATTTTAAACAAATACTTAACGTGTTGGAAAATCATAGGTATATAACGTGATTACATACCTCTGAATGACTTTGATTAACCAATCACAATCCAGTATTTACTGAAGTCATGGTATAATTTTATAAAGAAAGACAAGTGACGTGGAACAGGTGTCTCTCTACAGCGTTAGGTATATTGGCAACCGTTCATGTGTTTGGATGTTGATATTGTGGGTATATTCCTCGAACAAGGTAACTGCCAGGTATCACACTTACAACCTTTTGAATGTAATTGAAATATTTGTATTTTGTGTAATGCTATCAATTAGTCTACAGTCTTTTGGACCTTTGTTTTCACATGTTGTGGCATGGATTCTTGTCATTGTGAGATTTGTGTTGGCAAAAGTGACAGACCTTATAGCTCTACTATTGTAAGTTAAATGATATTCTTTTCATGTTCTTATGGGATGATAAACCAGACAAAATGAAGACAACAGTTGTATATAAACCTATATCCTAAGGGGGTCTCGGTATGATAGATATTGTGGCATATGCTGACTCTTTGAAAATTATCTGGGTGAAGGAACAACTAAATGTTGACTTTGAAAAGAAATGGAAACTTTCATGATTAATGTGAATCCCGACCTTTCTGATATACTCCTTCCTAGAAGTGACTTGCTACAAAAACTCAAAACCACTTCTGGAAAGATTGCTTTATTGCCTTTCCCAAGTACAGCAACAAGATAACGCCAAGTAACTATGAACAGTTCACAAAAACCCTGCTATACAACCCAAATATTAATTCTTTCTACAATCACAACTTCTATGTTAATAATATATATGGTATTCATTGCCTACTCAATATTGAGGGCAACTTTATGACATTGCAACAATTCCATATCAAATACTGTCCCATTAATTTCCTTGATTTCTATAGCATTATAAGGGCAGTTAGCAAATACTTCAAACATTTATGCATTAAAAAATCCCTGACTTGGAAATAAAAAACAATACGCATGCATACATAAACTATCGTTTTTCATGTAATAAAGACTCAAAGACTATGTAATAACTTTGACTGAAGACACTTTAAAAGTCACTGAAAAGTGGAGAGAAGAACATTTAATCAACCTTAACTGGCCTAGCTTATTTACAATAGCACACAAACGTACTCCAGACCCTAAGCTTAGATGGTTCCGACTCAGATTACCCCACCAAATCCTACCTGACATTACCTATGTACACAGAATGCACATTGTTGATAACTGTTTGTGCACTTTCTGCAAGGCTGAACCAGATCTATCCAACATCTCTTCTGGGACTGCAAGGTGAGCAGGACCTTTTGGAAAAAGTTTCACAATGGATTGAATCAAAGTGTCTACATGCTGGTAAAATAAATACTACTTTACATTTAATCCTTTAGGCTCTACTCAAAATTTTCAATCTGATGAAATCTTTGACTTAATACCCTTGCTAGCCAAATTTCACATCTACATGTGCAAAATGCGCAATTACCTACCAAACATAAAACACTTCCAAAATGAAGTTAAATGCTACTACCAGATAGGAAAAGACACTTTAATAAATCCAAATATGCTTAATTTTATACGAAATGGGCATCTCATGAAACCCTATTGTAATATGCTGCAATATGTGCATGTGTATGTATGTATGTATGTATGTATGTATGTATGTATGTATGTATGTATGTATGTATGTATGTATGTATGTATGTATGTATGTATGTATGGATGGATGGATGGATGGATGGATGGATGGATGTGTGTTGTGTGTTTGTATATGTGTCTAGTTGCACTAGACTACACTAGCACTGTGCGATTAACTGATTTTCTAATGCCTTCATGGTAAAGTGGCTGTTTCAATTTAATCCTATTTCTGTGTTTTATATGTCAATATTTAATCATATGCCTATGATATGGATAATGCCCATCATATTAAAACCCCAATCTGATTTATTTGAATCCGTGAACAAAATAACTCCATTTTACCATTTCAAAGTTTACTTAGGAAAATAGGTACAATTTATGTACAGTTTTTAACTTATGTTCACACCATATGTAACAATGAAGTTCCGTTCGTATCCTCAAAATAGTGTTGTCCCACAACTTTTTTTCAGGCAAAGAAAACTACTCCACTGCTGTAACACGTTTTTGGTATAAACCTACACATGTTATTTGTCATCAATTTCTTGATGGTCAGCTCATGAATTTATAACACATATAATTAGAGGTTGCACTACCAAGATTACCCGACAAAGGTTCCTACACTTAACATTATACATTAAATATACATTATAGGCATGAAAGTAGAGTAAAAGGAATTTTGAACTGAGTAACAAAAGCACAAATATCGATCAATGGATTGACCAATAAAATGCGGATTCATTAATTACTTTTCGCACAGCGAATTTGCCAAAGCTTAAGGTTTACTAAACTGCAAAATGAATTTAGATTCATCACCATATTTCTTTCCTAAATGCAAAAGTTCCACGTACTAGTTTCGATTCATGTTATACAGTCTCCGTTATTACATTCCTTCAATGTCCGGAAGAAATACGGGTGTATATTAGCCATTTCTTCAAAAAACAAACGAAGCCTTACACCTACGACACCATAACAATGACATCTTACAGTAGGAATTTAGTGTAACATCCAACTCACTAAACAGCAAAATAAATGAATAAACAATACCACAAACGGTTGTCCAACAGCACCTGTGGTTGTCCCCTATGTTATCGGTATATTGTTTTACGGGACAATTAATGGTACGAACTCTCATCATTGTTTAAATGGACAATTAATGGTACCAACTCTCGCCCCTGCTAATGTGTATATAGTCTCCCTGCTAAACAGCATGTGTAAATATCGCGTGAACAGCTGCGTTTTGGTGTAATGCCAATTTGCCAATTTTTACTAAACTCTTTTCATCACTGGATTGTCTGGTCCAGACTCGATTATTTACAGACTGACGCCATATAGCTGGAATATTGCTGAGTGCGGCGTAAAACTAAATTCACTCACTCTCTCACTCATGACAAAAACCTTTTTCACGTTATGAATATGTTTTACAATTCATCAGTTCAGAAAAGCCACATGTACACTAGTGAGTCTAAACTTTTGACGGGTAGTATATTTTTAGAAATTATATGTCATTATCGAAATTTCAAGCACGCCTGGTTTAGGGCATCCACCTTAGTTCATAGTCCTCCAAGGCTAACCTAATAGTTAAAGTGTCCACTCCTATTTACCTCGAATTCAACATTATGTCCATTTGTGTATCTTTCCAGCAAGTCAAGATGAGGGTTAGAGTAGGTTATTGATTCTGGTCTTCTGCCTTTTGCTGTGGTTTATGAATCGACGTAGTAGTGAAATGGCCAGTTATGACGCCAGGAAGCTCTCTTCTTCACAAACAAACGCATCTGAATCCGAGAAAGTAAATATACAGTAAAACTTGACATCCAGTGTGTGGGAGCACATCAACACCGGGCTGAGGACCTAATTTGTATGGAGTGTCTCTCTCTCTCTCTCTTAATTAACCTCGGGTCCAGCGTTTCAACATGTATCTCATTCCAGGAAGTCACGATGAGGGTCAAATGGGGAAAACGGATGTCACTGATTCTGGCCATTAACGCCTCACTGTTGATTTTGGTTCTGGTCCGATATGAAGTTAGAACGGCTGCGTATGAGAACCGGAAACGCTTGACTTCATATGGATGCACATATGAATCCGAAAGAGTAAACATCAATCCAACAGAGCGTGAGATACAGTGTGTGGGAGCAGATCAGCACCAGGCAGAGGATCTATTTTGTATGGTAAGGTAGCTCTCTCTCTCTCTTGGGGAGAAGGAATCGTTCTACTGGAGCCGTAATACTAATATTATTTCAGATCTTCTGTTGCACACATACAAATGTGTATCTGTACCACGTATATTTGGAACAAGAGTTCCACAGAGATGTGATAACTCGAAGGAATGAATAATCTACCCGGAAAGCGATGCTATTGAATAATCACTGTAGGGACATATTTCTGGTACATTTATTTTTTGCACATTATTCTTTACATACATATGATGTTACACATGTCACGAGTTACAGAACGAAATAAAGAATATTTTCATAGCCATCGGTCAATCGATCGATCAAATGATCGAAATCTGTTTGTTTCCTTTTCATGATATTTTATAAAGCTTTGTGACCTATCCCAGGAGAGACCCAAATATCTACCAAACTTCAAGAACCCGTGCTGGTATGCAAAAGAGGAGGGGAAGTTGCGTCTCAAGTGTGTACCTTATTACCATATTCTTGGAGTGGCCAAATCGAGTACCACAGACCTCGCCTACCGCATACGTGCCCACAAAGACGTACTCCCGTGTAATGGTTATCGAAAGAAGCAAGAATCGTTCTACTGGAGCCGTAGAAGATATGGTAATGCTAATATTATTTCAGATCTGCTAATGCACACATGGTCACACATGCAAGTGGGATATTATCATTCTTTGGTCGTTATTTTGATTTTCATGTTTGAGAACTCTGAGAATGACAGGAGATCATAAAACAAAATGCAAAGAAAAACATTATACCATGTCCAGATTACCTTGTCTGCTATGTATTTCCGAGACAAGTACAAACCTACATGTTTAATGCAAGGCCCATGCTCATCGAGGTTTTATAAGCAAACATCGTGGCGCTTTCTTGGCGATAGTTCCAGAGAACTTACCTATCCCGCTTTTAGCAATATTAATATTCAAGCGTGGCGAGGGAAACCCAAAAAGCTCCACACATTGTGTCCTTGTTGGGAATTGAACTGGGTCTTCGCGTGAAGGGTACCACGCCGCCCTTGTTTCATTCCAAAGCCTAAATAGATATATTTTAGTATAGGTTTAGTTGCTCGTCCGTATAATTAAAATACTGTAGGAACAGCGTGTGAACACAGCGTGAAAGCATGTATTCTATATATAAATCAATGACATTCACACAGGTTATGAAAATTTGATGCAAGAGAGGCCCCCCTGCAACTTCAGCTGTTTTCAACAAATGTGCTCTGACGCGACACGATCAATACAGCAAACGGCTACACCAACAGGTTACCACAACATGATTACAGGTAGCTACACCTGATAAGAAATATACTACCGACAGAAAATAAGGGAACCAAGAAATTGAATGTAGATGACTTTGCCTGTGACAGGGTCCGTTATCGTGGCGTATCTCCCAAACGCAACATCCATGCAATGACAATGGAATTTCGCATAATGCATGCCCAACACGTGCTACACGTGCATACAGAAGTTAACTCCTGTAAATGTACTGGAGAAGTGGCAATCAGTAATGCAATAGAGATTGACACTTACTGACAGAAATGCCTCCGAGGCAGTATCTCGGTGAAGCAACAAAATGGAGAATTGTGGGGATGATAGAGTGGTGGGGGGAGGGGGGGGGGCATCATTATGTCAGGTTGCCCGGCAGATGGGTAAATCAAAAAGTGTAATTTCACGCCTGTTGGATAAGTACCGTCAAACGGGTGGGGTTGCAACGAGACCTGGGCGTGGTAGACCAAAATCAACGACACCACGACAGGATCGTCTCAATACGTTAATTGCTCTACGCGATAGGTTTAAATCGGCCCCTGCCATCAATAGAGAATTCCGCACACTCACTGGAAGACGCATTTCAACCTCAATCGTTAAAAACCGACTCTATCAAGCTCGTCTGAAAGCAAGACGGCCTTTTAAGGGTGTCACCCTTTCAGCTCACCATAAGCGCCAAAGATTGGCATGGGCTAGGCAGCATCAGGGACGGGCTATGTGCCACTGGCGTTACACCATGTTCTCTGATGAGTCAAGGTTTTGCCTACGATTCACAGAAGGCAGAAAACGTTGTTGGCGTCGGAGCGGGGAGCGATATGCCAGAGCAGCAATTCTTGACCATGATCGATATGGAGGTATAGGTGTGTCATGGTGTGGGGTGCGATTACACATGACAGACGATCAGATTTGGTCATCATTAACGGAGCCATGACTGGTCAGCGATACGTTGACCAAATATTGCGTCCTGTTGTGGCTCCATTGGCTAGAGTAATCGGCCGAAATTTTGTATTCCAAGATGATAATGCCAGACCACATCGGGCCCGAATTGTCTCCGCTTATCTCCGACAAGAAGGTATCCAGACATTGGACTGGCCCTCTGTGTCCCCAGACCTGTCCCCAATTGAACATCTCTGGGACTTTCTTGGCCGAAGGGTGTACGCCAGGGACCCAGGACCTGCCAACCTGGCCCAGCTTGGTGCAGCTCTCCAAGAGGAATGGCGGGCAAGACCACGGGCAACCATCCGGAAATTGATTTACAGCATGCCATCAAGGTGCCGTGAATGTGTTGCCCAACATGTTGGACACACCAGATATTGAACTTGACGCATAAAATTGATTTAGTGGATATTTAAAGCAGTTGTCAAATTCGCTATTATTTCATTAGTTCCCTTATTTCTTGTCGGTAGTATATGTCGACAATTTGTCGAAAATCCCCGGTCTGATCTACTATTGTGTTTCTATGTTTGTCAGCAGAAAACCCCATGGTTTAAACAAAGATGTAAATGTTTGAAACATGTTTTAAGCAAGGTTCATGCCTCCACTTACACCAAAGGAAAATATGTACAGCGTGGCTTTCTTGCAAACTCGCTCACTCGCGCACAAACTCTGTTCTTCTAGGTAAAGGAGGTCTGGAAGATATTTGTTATTTCCGAGTATGTCCAAAAATATCTCCATAATATGCAACACGTCACAATTTAATTCTGGACTCACAAAAGTCTCCAAGGTGTATTTTGAGTGAAGGCAAATATTCTCGCCCATGGGCCAAAATGTCTTTCTCCCATGGGCGAAAGTTTTCAAAATAGCTCTCATTTAGAGGAATTAAGTCAAAATGAGTTGAAATTTCTGTCATGATACTCATAAATGTACTTTCATTCATTTACATCCTCCAAATATTGGAAAAGATGTGTTTGGGGTAAAAGGAAATATGCTCGCCCATGGGCCAAAATGTTTTTCGCCCATGGGTGAGATTTTGTTAAATAGCTCTAAATTAACGGAATTAATTCAAAATGAGTTGAATTTTGTGACATGATACTTATGAACATACTTTCATCCATTCACAACCTCCAAAACATGAGAAAAGGTGTATTTTGAGTAAAAGTAAATATTCTCACCCATGGGCCAAACGGTTTTCGTCCATGGGCGAGACTTTTTGAAAAATCACTCTAAAGTAGCCGAATTAAGTCAAAATAAGCTTAATTTCGTGTCACGACACTAATAAATACACGTTCATTTATTGAAAAACTGCAAAGCCTGGAAAAAACATGTAGTTTCAATGAAATTAATTATTCTCGTCCATGGGCCAATATGTTTTTCACCCATGGGCGAGATTTTTTAAAATCGCCGTCAGTTAGCAGAGCCAAGTCACAACAAGTTGAAATTTGTGTCATGATACTTATTAACATTTTTTCATTCATTTACAACCTCCAAAACATTTATTCTGGATGAAATTAAACACTTTCGCCCATGGGCCTACCCATTGGTCACTGTTCGCCCATGGGCGTGCCCATGGGCGAGCGAGTTTAAATTTTGAGTTTTCGAAAAAACATTTTTTCAAGTTTTCAGCCTTAGCACATATACATAACAGCTGCCTGTTTAATTTTGCCAAATCCCTTGTAAGAGAGTGGCCACAGTGCTGAGAGTTTCTGGAGTCCACAATTAAATTGTGACGTGTTATGCATGACCACCAAATATGTCGAGATATGTCATAGGGTAAGCAAAGGATGCACTTGATACCCATGCATGGAATTCCACGTGCAATATTACAGAATAATGCAGATGTAATCATTTCAATAAAACTCGGTAATTTGACTTAGTTTACTCTTAACCCCTAACTATTTTCTTCTTCGCACCACTTGTATTGCATTACAATCTAATTTTGTTTGCATTGTTGGTGTTAAATTTGATAAAATATGTGTGCCGTTCAACAGTAGTATAATATTCAATCTGTTATTTTTTGGTCAAGGTGACGAAACCCCATCAGATTTTTCCGATTTCCGCGGATGGCCAAAAATACCCCAAAATGCAGGATTTGAGAAACCGGTGGTTTTGACACCCCATCTTATGAGGCACATGTATGCGGATCCAAAGTTCATCCTCCTGTTTAGAAATCCAACTGACAGGTATCAGCATTTTGTGTGTGTTTTGCGTAATACCTGGGATTTGTTTTAGTTTTTTAACAGAAAAGACAAATGGTTTGAGAAAAGTGTTGAAACTGTTTTTTATCTTCATACCATTCCCTTTATTTCTCACTTAATCAGGCTAGATATCCTGCTCAAAGCACACATTATGATCATTATTGCCCCGGATAACCCAAGCTGCCTGCCTGTCGCGATTTATTTCTTAACGGGAACCCATTTTCTGCTGTGCGAAAAGGGTCAATTTTGAACAAACCCATTTGCCTAAGGTCAGACCATATGTATTACATGTGGTAAAGTACTACACACTCTCAGGAGTCAAGCTGTCACACATGATCACTCTCCAGGGACTCTCAGGGCCCTAAGTACCTAAACTTCGACTGATTTGTGACCTGAACTTTATGCACAGGACCATACGCCTCCACCTATGATATGATTGCAGGTTATATTCTGATTACGTGATGCTAGGTGGACGTTCAGCTGCAGATTTCCATGAAGCTGCCATTCAATCTGTTCAGGTCGAGGAGGCCTGCATGAGGAATCACACTGTAGAGCATTGTCTGTACAGCCTGGACATAGGAAAAAGACTTCAGGTATGAAAATGTTTTGATCCTAAAGCATGCCCGAATGTCAGATGTAACGTTAATGCATGATACAACGTCTGTTACTTTTTCAGACTCGTATTTTCCTGGGCTGCTATTCAGTGTTCATGCGAGAATGGCTGAGGGTTTTTCCCAGAGAGCAGTTCCTTATAATGCGAACAGAGGACCACGATCAAGACCCAATAGCTCGACTAAGAACAGTGTACAACTACTTGAAACTAAGTGAGATTTCATTTCTTTCTTTCCCTCTTCAGAAATATTGTTCCCACTGTTAACAAAGCAGGAAGTACAACGCAGTCCTGTTCACATGGGATAGGTCAGCTTGAAAGTTCAGCATCTCAGTTCCGTTATCTGTATACATATTCCCCCGACAGGAAAGATTATATTCTGCCATAATGTATTTCAGATTATACTGAAGATTGGCTGAGTTCAATCGCCAACATCACCCATCAGCGGGCAAGTGGGAAGAAGTTGAAACAGGGACCTATGCTTGCAAAGACCCGTGTCTTGCTGGACAATTTTTACAGGAGATACAACACGGATCTGGCAGATATACTACAAGACAAGAGATTTCTGTGGTTGACATAGAATCAGCTAAAGAGGATGAAGCCTGGAGGATACAACCAACAAGTATGTTCATGTTAGCAATTACAATTAACCCAGTGTAAGACAACTGCAGAATAAAGCGTCAGACTATAAACAGTAAGGATTTGTTTTTTGAAACCCAAATTCCAGAACTAGAAGTGTATTTTTTGTACATATGCAAAACGTATAAGAAAAAGACAGATGGAGATGTAGTGCTGACCTACATAAAGTGGCACCATAGTCCGCCAGATGGCCTAGCTAGACAAGGAGACAAAGGAATCCAGTAATGTCAGTACACAGCCTTAGCAAGGACAAATTATCTGTTAACATACTTGCATTCCCAACCCGCTAAAAGTTACATTACTTCACATTTGTTTACAATTGTTTACTCATTTACAGGTACGGTACATGAAGTCAAAAAGTGATACATGGTGTATAAGACAATCGGTAGTATTTCTACAGGACGAGGTTGCTGGATGTCAATTAAATAGCACCATAACTCCCTAGTAAAAGTTACATTACTAATATAGTTACTAATAGCCGTCAGTTATACAGTTTCTTTATGGGTGTCTGTGCGCAGGTTGTTCTAAGTAAAATTAATTATTTCAAGTTTTTTTCCCCTATTTTTAAGCAAATGTGCCTCTTATCTGGCGATCTGGGCCCGATTTCTCAAAACACACTAAAGTCTGAGTTTTGTCCTAAGTTCAAGATTTTGCTCAAATTTGAGAAAATGCAGGAAAATGCATTTTCCGGAATAAACGGAAGTCGGTATCAAACTCAAACTTAGTAGACAAGCTCAGTTTGGTGGACTGATTTCTTTAATTGTTTGGACTTTTTTATTGTAAAAAATGCGGTTGAATTAAAAATTCAGCTGTTTAAAATTGTCAAACTCAGTTGGAGACTTGAGTGAAAACTTAAGTTTGTTTTGAGATACTACTTCATTAACGTCTTGCACAATGTGCAGTTAAGACACATACATGTATGCTGACACGTGTTACAGAATAGCTTCATTGTGCGTAGTCTTTCAACATTCAATATAATCAAACAGTTAAAAATCGCAAATACATGTTAATCAGCTTACACTGAAAAAAGCCCTTGGTTAAATGGAGGATTTATGTGTGTGGCATGTCATCAGTAAAGAGAGCAAACTGGAAGAGAGCCATGTATCGGTCATTAACATTTGGAACCATTATTTCTCCGTGTTAACAACCGCTAATAGCTCCACCACTTGCTGATGCAGCATGAAACAGTTTGTTTCTCCTTAGAAGCGGGTGTGTTGAATTTATACAGTGCAAACCCAAAATATCTCATAATTTCCCGTATGTCTTTTAACGTGTATCTGTCATACAGCATATGATTTGTGTTGCGTTTATAACAAGTACGATAAATTAATCCCAGCAAAAGTCCGTCACTGGCAACTGTAGTGTTAACTACTCCACGTTAATCCTGTCCTGAATGATCAGGTTTGACTGGTTATACTTGTGATTCAACCACAGTGGATGCGTGAGTGTTTCGTTAATATCGTCATTGCTGCACACATACTTTTTACTATATTTATGCCAAACGAAATAGTCTTTCCAAAAACAGAAGAAGGTGTTGTATAGGGAAACTTCCCTATCAACTTCAAATTACGCTTCTTAAGTTCAGTAAATTCTTCTATTTTATATTTTCAAGTCGCCTTGTTGCATTGATTACCCATATGTTTTTTAAATGACAATTTCATTTGATTCCCAAAACGTAGAAACATTAGACAACACAGCTTTTTTCATGCCGGTTTCAGAACCGTGCAGGAATAATTCAGTGTCTCAATTTTTGGGTTTTTTTGTTTTGTTTTTGTTGTTGTTGTTGTTTTGGAGGTTTTGTTTGTTTGTTGAGTTTGAGGGTGGTGGTCTTTTTTGTTGTTTTGTTTGTTTGTTTATGTGTTTGTTTGTTGTCCTTCTTTGTGTTTGGTTGTTTTTCAAGATCTTTCCGTTTCCCGTGATCTAACACAATTTTTTAACCTTTACCGAACTTAAAGGAAATTTCTCATAAAGGGTATAAAGGGTATGCTTAAAACAGTGGAAAGATACTACACGTTCAAAAACATTCTAAAGTACGGACGTTCTCCCCGAAATGATGTTATTAAACCTAATCAAGGCTCAAGAATATTCTATGATAATTTCAATTCAAATTATGACTTTCTGAAGGTGTGTCTCAAATGGAACGGGGAACTAAACGATTTGATGAATTGGGCGCTTGGGAAATTAAGAAATTTATTGATACACAAAGGACAACATGACACATTTTAAAAGGAAATGGAATGATTTCACATTCTCTCTGACCTCCTTGTCACAAAGGACAAGGTCAGGTTTGTTGGATGATCTTTTTCAGAGGCAGTATAATGGCCTATTCTAAGGTAATTTAAACGAATGATTCGCCATGACGTCCGGGGCTTGTTCACGGTCGTACCATGGATGGACCTCTGAGTCAAAGCAACATGCAGGCGACAGTACAAGCAGCAAGTCATTTAAGATTTGTTCTTTATGCCAGGAAACGACATCCATTTACAAGGCGTTCGACATTTTCATGTTATTATTTTCTTTATGAATCACATCTAAGCGATCGCGAGTATGAAATGACTGGTCTTCAGCAGCTAAATGAAGGCCCTTCACCCAGGAGAATGAGTCGGTTGGATTGCTGTTCTGTTCTTCACACTGTGTGTACACACGATGCGGTGGGTTTCCCTGAAAGCTTCTCCACAAATGCCTGACTCAAGGCAAACACAGTGAGGGTGTTCTCCTGTTTTACTTCCATTACTGTACCTCCAGCAGTAAGTCGTTATTAACATGAACAACTTTCGATTCTGTTCAACAACCTTGGCACGCTTGAAATAGCAGCGGAATTCCTTGCTTTCATCATGAGTTTTGACATGTATCAGCAGATTCGATACATAAAAATCTGTAAAAGTACTCAATAGCATTCTATCATGAAGAGTAGACACATCAGTAAAACACCGATTGGCAAATATAAAGGATTGAAAAAGGAGCGAGGGTGGGGGGCTTTGTTGTCAGACATGACACTTTTGTTGAGACGGCCAAGACTCTGGATGTCGCATCTTTTCCAATCAACTACTCCAAAGAACTAGAAAAGGGCAGGGTTGTGTGAAAGGTTGTGCAATCTAGTGATTACGTTGTCTCAAGTTTACAGCAGTGCAGTCCAATTTGCGTCTTTTTGAAACCAGAGGCCTATGTGTTTGTGTTCGGAATAATAGTTATTTTTGCATAAATAATCTTGGACTTGTTAAAGTCACTTCACAAATATCACTAATTGAGCATTTCCTGACAATTCGTGTCAAAATCAATACGAAATCAATCTTACTTTGATACAAATTCACTAATATCCGTAATTAAGCATTTCCAAACGTCCTCCAAAAATATTCAAATAACACCATATCAATGTACACTATCTCACTTCAATACAAATTTCACGAATCTCACTAACTGAGTATTTTGTTGAAACAAACTATGGCTCACGTGGACTGAGTGTTATCAAAACACTAATCCCACCCAGCCACATCCCACTGTGGCTATGTGAGAGACCAATTTTGACAGAATCCGATTTAGTGAGAGGACACTCTGCTGACAGAGCCTGGTATCGATGCCATTTATCAGCAGATGTTACTGTTCCTTTTCACTTCATGGATGACACATATTGGAAGGCTGTAATGGATCATTTCCTGATTAATGGAGTACTGAGGGATTACGTGCCCTCCAATCCCAATCCTTTTGGCACGAAAAATGAAACTTCTACATTAAAAGTCACATGAAACCAAAAAATCAAACATAATTAAAACACGGTTATCACTTAGTCATGATATATAAAATGCATTGCTGATTAAGAAAAAAACAAATACACAAAATTATAAGCGCAAGATCGAAAATCAAAAGTGCAATATTTTCTCCACGGATTTACCTCCCTCGAAACGAAGCAGCCGCGATACCGAACCCTGTTAGAGCCGGTGGTTGTGCACTCAAGTGTAACGAAGATTTTTCATTGGTCACTGGTTCATTTGCCGATGAATGAAAGACATTCTGTTGTATCGACCTGTGTGTGATGATTTGCGTTGAAGTTTATACGATGTCTGTTATGTCTGTTTCAGCTATCCCAACTCATTTGATCTTTGTGACGATGATAAATCAATTTTGCTGTTCAAACACCATATTACTGCCAAAACGTGATTCTTTTTTGTCTTATTGAGAAGAAGGCATATTGTGTTTGGTGTTACGGTTAATATTTTGCCGTGGCAAAAGGTGTAAGAAATCCCTCGGAACCAGCAAAATAGAACACTGACGAGTCTAAAATATTCAGTAATATGTATTAACCACAGAGTAAGACACGAAGATTCACAATAGAAGATTCTAATACAATGCCAAATAATGAGTCACAAATATAATATCAACTCACGAAAGTCTTGGTTTTCAGTGAGAAAGAGTTCTACTAAATCTTTCACAACGAAGCGACGTTGACGAAGAGGCAGACAGATGTAGATAGGCCGGTATAACACTGTAAGTCAATTATCTTACAGAGAAGAAAGCATGTTGTATGTGGATAGATGATATATTGCATATAACGATGTTGTTATTCCTTGTTCGTGTTTGTAATATGTTATCTCATGTCGTATTATAGCTTTCCCACAATCCTTAAAAGGGTGCCTCTCTTGTATGTTATAATTTATAAGTATATTTGTATGTGTATTTTCTGTAAGGCAAGACTGAAATAAAACATCTGTCAGTCTGTCTGCAGAACAGAACCCTATGTCACTGTCTCTGGTTCCATTTCTACCCAGTGTAGACGTTCATTACGGTTTACTTGCATCAGAATCGGACCACCATTAGGACGTGGGGCACAAAGATGGACAGCGCGCAAACAGGTTCACACACACACACACACACACACACACACACACACACACACACACACACACACCGTGTCACTGCGAGGATTAAAGATATTTTGTTAAAAATATATACATTTTGAGATGACCCCCGACTTGAAGTGCTTTATAGAATTAAAAACATCCACAAAAACATAATCTCAGGATACTTTATTTTCCGATTTATTCTGAAACTTTGGGGAAGATTTCTCAGTGGTGTTCTGTACTGTGAAGTAGAAAATATTTCAGTCATGTTTTAGCTTGAGCCCACGACGACGAGAACCAGCAACCAACATCAACAATGTGGAGGAAAAGTAGAATCAGTGAACACTGCGGCGTATATCATATATACGCATAATCATGATGAAGAAAGGAAGTGAACGACACGTACAGGAGAAAACCCATTTTCGTTTTGTCTATAGCACACATTTTGATTATTACTGATAACAGAAGCTGCCCGTGAGGCACTAGAAGGTTCACAGGCAAGTGAGTTATCTCACTGGGTACCCATTTTCTGTTGGGTGAACAAACTCACCTGCCTATGGTGAGACCATCGCGTTATTTGTAGTTGATCACATAAACTTTCTTGTTGGTTTTCCACACTTAATTCTCTTCAGCTGTGTCTATGTCAACCAAAGAAATCTCTTGTCTTGAAGTAGATCTGCCAAATCCATCTTGTATCTCCTGTAGAAATTGTCCAGCAAGACACGGGTCTTTTCAAGCATAGGTCCCTTTTTTAACTTCCTATTACTTACCCGCCTATGCCCTAATTTGGCGATTGAACTCAGCCAAGCTTCAGTATAATCTGAAAATACAGTAAGGCAGATTATGATCTTTCCTGTCGGTTTGATATGCATTAAGTATTGGAACGGATCTATTGAACCTTCAAGCTGACTTATCCCAAGCGAACAGCACTCCGTTGTACTTTCTGTTAGGTTAACAAAGAACGACATTTATGGAGTGGAAACAAAAGAAATGAGGTCTCACTTAGTTTCAAATAGTTGTACACTGTTCTTAGTCGAGCTTTTGGATCTTTATCGTGGTCCTCTGTTCGCAATATAAGGAATTGCTCTCTGGGGAAAACCTTCAGCCATTCTCGCATGTAGACTGAATAGCACCCAAGGAAAATACGAGTCTGAAAAAGAACAGACATTGTAAAAGGCATCAATTTTGTTGCATCTGTCATTTCAACATCCTTTAGAATCCTAACGTTTTCATACCCGAAGTCGTTTTCCTATGTCCAGACTGTACAGGCATTGCTCTACAGTGTGATTCTTCATGCAGTTCTCTTCGACCTGAATAGATTGACGGGCAGCTTCATGGAAATCTGCAGCTGAACGTCCATACATCATCATGTAGTCAGAATACAACCTGCAATCATATCATAGGTGGAGGCTTGTGGTCCTGTGCGTAAGATTAGGAGATATAGAAGTCACCAACTGTTCCTTAATGAAGTTGCACCACAAAATGCTTGATCGGGGTAAATGTTCAATGTGATTCTTCAAAGGCATTTAGAAGTTGGCATAGTAATACATGACATGTTTATGGATAGCAACTTCTTGGGTTTATTTTCACGCCGTTTCGGGGCTTATCCTAGCCCCCTCATCAGGTTGAGCTGAACTGAACAGTTCAGTTTGTAAAATTGTAAAATTACAATTGCCATGTAAATGTTCAAGTTCTTCAGTATTCTGATATTTCACTTTGGTATTCTGTAGGGATGCTATAGATTGTCGTTACAGGAGCATACGACAAAATTACAACTCACTGGGTTAAAAAGTAGAAGTCATCAATATGTACCCCAATTTTACAGCAAAAACGTAGTCATTTATAATTTAATCGCGAAGACAGTTTCTGATCTCTCAACTTGGGCCATTATGCATATTCCACTAGCAAGTCTGTGAACGCTTGTGACGTCCATGTCAAAAATGACATCAGGAACATCTTTCACCGCTTCGGAATCCATGGTCACTGTCAAGTTGTCAGGTAAAACCTAAGGGGAAGTCATTGCCCACTGTATGGGTATTTGTTTTGAACCAAACAGTGACTTGACATAAGAAAAGTCGTTCCAGGACTGTATACGATGCCTCAATATACACGAACACACTCATGTAATATTTTCAGTAATTGTAGACCTCACCAGTATAAAAAGGGTATCTGCATGAGTAGTATAGGGAATGATAGTCCGAAAACACTTTTCAAAACCCCCTCTGGGGAAAAACACTTTTGTGTACGATGTCTACACGGTTTCAGTCGAGCTGATTTATTAGAATCCCACCGGGATGATTGTCAAGGTGTGGGGCAGACGGCCATACGAGTCGAAATGCCTAAGGAAGGTGAAAATATCCTAAAATTCAGTAACCACAAGAATCAAATGTCTGTGCCTTATATCATATACGCCGACTTCGAAGCCTTAGTTGTAGGGGAATCATCCACTAGTGGGAGTTTCACACACAAAACACAAGAGCATAAAGCCTGTTCGTTTGGATACATTGTCGTCCGTTGTGACGGGGAAACGAAAGCTCCGGTAGTGTATAGGGGTCCTGACGCGGCTGAAAGGTTTCTAAAGTGCTTGCAGGAGGAAGAAAAAATTATTAGGAATGCATTGTATAAAATCGCTCCAATGCGTATGACCAGAGCCGACAAGCTAGCTCACGCCAGTAGCACTAACTGTCACGTGTGCGACTCGCCACTTAACGGTGATTCGGTGAGAGATCACTGCCACATAACTGGTAAGTATAGAGGCGCCGCTCACAACGCGTGCAACCTCAAGCTTAAAATCAATCCTAAGACAATAAACATCCCCGTTGTTTTTCACAACTTGAGAGGATACGACTCTCACTTGATCATGCAGGCCATCGCGAAAATCGATGGTAATATATCGTGCATCCCAAACAACATGGAGAGATACATCTCCTTCAGCTTAAACGGACTTAGGTTCATTGACTCATTTCAATTCCTCCTGTCGTCACTCGACAGTCTGGTCAAGGCCAACAATACCTTCCCTATCACCGATCGATACACAGACGCCGAGACTAGACACCTGCTTATGAGGAAGGGTGTGTACCCCTATGAGTACATGGATAGCTGGGCTAAGTTCACAGAGACCAGACTACCTCCTATCGACTGCTTTTATAGCAAACTGAATGAGGCGTCCGTCTCACGAGACGATTACTCGCACGCGATTAACGTATGGAATAAACTTGGTTGTAAGAACCTTGGCGATTATCACGACCTGTACTTGAGGACAGATGTACTGCTGTTAGCCGACGTGTTCGAGACGTTTCGGCAAACATGTTTCAAGCAGTATAAACTCGACCCCGCATGGTATTACACCAGCCCAGGTCTGTCGTGGGACGCCTTGCTTAAAAAGACAGGAGTTAATTTGGAATTGCTCACAGATTATGACATGCACCTATTCATTGAGAAAGGCTTGCGAGGTGGGATTTCCATGGCATCCAAACGATACGCTAAAGCAAATAATCAATACGTGAAAGGTTACGATCCTAACAAACCAACCAATCACATTCTCTACCTCGACGCAAATAACCTGTACGGCTGGGCCATGAGCCAGTATCTACCTACAGGAGGATTCGAATGGGTACCAAACGTTGATGTTATGAGCATTGCACCAGATTCGAACAAAGGGTATATCCTCGAAGTTGACTTAGAGTATCCCAAGGCATTACACGCATCGCACAACAGCTATCCCCTTGCACCCGAACGTATGAAGGTTAACACAGACTGGATGTCTGAGTACCAACATAACTTGTCAGGTGGTCGTGTGGCGGACGTTGAGAAACTCGTGCCTAACTTAATGAATAAGACCAAGTACATAGTTCACTATCGCAACCTACAGCTGTACCTGTCATTGGGTATGAGGCTGACCAAAATACACAGGGTGCTCATGTTCGACCAGAGCCCATGGATGGAGCCCTACATCAGAATGAACACAGACCTACGAAAAAAAGCCACCAGTGATTTTGAGAAAAATCTCTACAAGCTCATGAACAACTCGGTGTTTGGTAAGACTATGGAAAACCTGAGGAAACGCGTAACCGTGAAACTTGTTAGATCTAGTGAGGAAGACAAGCTCAGGAAATTGATAGCCAGTCCGGCATTCAACCGTAATAAAATATTCACAGACGACCTAGTTGCCATACACATGAAGAAAAGCCACATAAAATTCAACCGACCTGTTTACGTTGGGATGAGTATCCTCGATTTATCCAAACACCTGATGTACGACTTTTACTACAACGAGCTCAAGAAACAGTACGGCGACAGGTGCGAAGTGCTGTACACTGACACGGATTCCCTGCTGATGGAGATTCGAACCGAGGACGTGTACGAGGATATGAAAAAACACATCGATTTATACGACACCAGCGACTATCCTAAGACCCATACTATACACAGCACGGTAAATAAAAAGGTCCTAGGTAAGATGAAGGACGAGTGTGCTGGCACGCCAATAGCTGAGTACATAGGTTTGAGGCCTAAGATGTACTCCATATTGAAAGCCGACAATAGTGAGATCCGAAAAGCTAAAGGGGTTAAGAAGTATGTGGTGAAACAACACATCAAACACGCCAGATTCAAGGAGGCCCTGTTCAAGACCCGTACCTTTAGGCATAAGATGAACACGCTTAGAAGTGATGGACATAAGATATACGGACTGACTATAAACAAGACGTCCCTATCGCCTATGGACACGAAACGTTGGATAGCTATTGATGGTATAAACACATACGCGTATGGACATGAAAAAATTTGAGGCTATTTATTACAGCCCGCGTGGATATTGGAAAGGAGCTAGCGCAGTAGATAAGCTATCTAAAATGGCACGAGTATCACCAGAGAAAGCCAAAGCGTGGCTTGAAAAACAAGCCCTGTGGCAGATCTATTTGCCGGCGCCACGCTACGTACCTAGAAGGAGTTTCGGAATTAACATACCTAATAGCATTCACCAGGCAGACCTACTGTTCCTACCTCATGATAAGAGGTACAAGTATGCCTTAACCGTAGTGGACGTAGCCAGTCGTTACAAGGAAGCCGAACCCTTGACCACGAAAGATTCGGCCAAAGTAGCCAAAGGATTAGAACGCATATACAAACGCAGCCCGCTGACTTGGCCAACAGAGCTGCAAGTAGATCCCGGACGGGAGTTCATGGGTGCTGTTTCACAACTGCTAACCAAACACGATACAAAGGTCAGACGTGGCACGGCCGGAGCCCATCGCAGCCAAGCTATAGTTGAGAGATTTAATAGGACTTTGGCTGAGCGCTTGTTCGGCCATCAATATGCTAGGGAAATGACAACCACTGGAAAACGATCGACCGAATGGGTAGCGAGGTTACCCGAGGTGGTGTCGGCAATCAACCATGAAGTAACCCGGCTCACTGGTAAGAAACCGGCAGACGCTATCAAACTAAAATCAGTGTTAGCAGAGTCGTCTGCTCCATTGCGTGGAAAGGAGAAACAGATACCGGATAGGGCCCTAGTGAGGTATCTGTACCAGCCGGGGGAACACGAGGGCGATAGCCGTAAGCGAGCCACCGATCCTATATGGTCGGTCAAAACTTACAACATAGATAAAGTGGATATGAAAGCCGACGAACCTAACTTATACTACTTGAGGGGTGGGCCGGGTAGGGGGTTTGTAAGAGAAGAATTATTGATCGTACCGTACGGCACAGTGTTACCGCCTGCCAAGTCACGGTAAACGTGATGGCGTGGCTTTGTAGTAGGGGTAATAATAGCAAGAGCTAATGGTCCCACCAAAGCCTCATTTAGTAAATGAGGCTTTTTAGAGGGGGTTTTGAAAAGTGTTTTCGGACTATCATTCCCTATACTACTCATGCAGATACCCTTTTTATACTGGGGTATGTGATAACAATGCGGTTAACCCGGCTTTCCCCAGTTTTGAATAACCCGTGTACCCAAGTTGTTTCGCTTGAGCTTTTAACTGTTTTACTGTAGGAGGGATTTCTAAACCTAGTAATCTCAACAATGCTGGCTTCCGCATTCTAGAATACCCGATAACACCTCTCTGTTTTGCGACCCTCTTCAGCTCGCGCACAGTAGTCATTGTGTTTACACCTAAGAGAACTAATGTCTAATTGGTTCACAGTAAGGGGAGGTAACTCCTCCACTCTTGATAAAAAATATTTTATTTCTTGTAATCACTTATTAACCAAACTCGGTTTGTTGGCCACAATTCTCGTAAGTCTTCCAACAGCTTGTGTGAATCTATGTAGGCATCGATCAGTGTTTGGTTATTTGATAACAATTCGATTAACCCGGCTCTCCCCAGGTTTGAATAACGCCGGCATCCAAGCTGTTTTGCTATAGCTTTTAATTGTTTTACCGTAAGATAGGCTTCCATATTCAAGAATGTACAGTAGACATGTTTACACCTAAGAGAACCAATCTCTAATTGGATTTTATCTTGAGCAGTCGCCTACGTTCTTTTATGTAGCCTTTTTTATTCTCGTATATGAGTTGATGTCTGACTACGTTCGCTCCGTGAGCTTTACATAAACAGTAGTGCCCTTTAACCCCGATACCACACACAGAACACGTGTAGTTAGGACTTCCCATATGGAAACAACAGAACCCCTGATTCCTGCATTTCCTACCACAGGCCTCGGTCTTCCCCATAAGTATATATTCGCATCGGTATGGAGCGGGTCTCATGTTTACTTATATAGGTATTTTAGTTTAATTGCTTCGCAACCAACGCAGTAGCTGCTATACCCAACACTATGAAGCCCAGTTCACGATTCATTTGTCCCTTGGATGGTGTGTAGTACTGAGCGAGTGTGGGTTTATTGAGCGGTTCCAATTGTTTACCAGTTAGTAGATAGTATTCTTTCATTGCTTCATCAACATCGTTGAATGTTTGAACGGCATGGTTTTCACGCTGGAGTTGTTCGTTAATAAAATCAATCCTCTGGAGGCGTTTTTTAGCGTACTCGGCCTGTGCTCTTTGTAATTTCTCAGTAGCGAGATCGTGTCGCTTCCTTTCTTCCTGTATTTCAGCCGCGTGATCATCTCGTAGTTTCGAGAAGAGGTAATTACTCCCGGAAAATGCCAGGGCATTCACTAACGCCCCACCGACCATCATAGCTATCGTGGCCATCCCTATATTTATTTCATTATATTATCAGGTATTATTCCTTGTTTTACTAGGATGTCTTTTGTGGCCATCGCCATACCAAGGTTCATTATGAGCATACCCATATCCTGCAGGTTGAAATCTAGCTTGATAGTTGGTTGTTTAAGCACCATTTTAGTCAACCGAGCGTACCCTACTGCTAGACTGGCTACCACTGTGGCGTGGTATGCGTCGTTGACGAACGTTTTCCCCTCAGACATTATGTATATGATATAAAAATATTAAAATTATAACATGATATGCGGATCAATAGTGGGGCCTGCCGGCGGCTTGGGGGTTACCTCACCGGCAGGGGGTGTGGGGGTATCCTCCACACGTGTGTATAACCACGAGATAGCCAAGGCAGCAGTTACACCTACAGCCAACAACAGTCGGGTTGGATTTGTCACTTTATGTTGCCACCGTTTTTTACCGGCAGCTACTCTCTTAGGATTCTTCTGTCTGGTTACTGTTGGGGGTACCACCACTGGGGTCTCCACCGTCACTGGTTCCTGTGAATCCACTGGGGTCTCCTCCTGTGCAGCATCCATCTATACTATTATTATTATTCTTTCTCTCAAATTGGCAATGTTTTGCCGTGATAATCGCCGCCGTCACTGGAGCCAACAACATACCATATTTGTGGTACAGCCCGCAGCTGATAGAGCTCACGGCGTGTTCGATAAAAGGGTCTTTCTCGAGGTCCTCCCACAGGTAAAGTCGGCGCTCTGGTGGAATGGGAAGGAAGTGTGATACAATACCGGTGTACATCTGGGTCATAGCCGATCCTATTGTCTTTGTCATTTCTGCTCCGAGCCGGGACTCGTATCTAGCGTACAGCTTATCGATTTCTTCGGCTGACATTTTGTTAATTTTATCTGGAGTGTAGTCTCCAAAGTAATGTTTGGCTTTGCCTCCAACAGCCAACGCCACCAGTTTCTCTCGCTTGTCATCAGTGGGGCCTGCGGGTGACAATTGTTCGAGCAATTCCTCACACTCCATCTTATAATATAACAAGTAAGATTTAGTTTTAACTATATAATACCCGATACAGACAAAACACAGAGAAATGAAGGTTAAGTTGCACACGACAAATACTTCGAATATCATAGCTATATGCTTAGCTTTGCTTAGCTTTAGCTTAGCTTTGCTTAGCTTTGCTTAGCTTTGCTTAGCTTTAGCTTAGCTTTGCTTAGCTTTGCTTAGCTTTGCTTAGCATACTATATAAGCCACGGGTTGGTCGGTCTTTAGCACGAGCTTAGCGTGTTTAGTTTCAGCGAGCTGTTTCTTCACCCGTTCCCGTTCTAATTTACTCATCACATCGTTCTCTCTCAAACACTCCTCGAACGAATCCCTATCCTTGCAGTGAAATAAGGCCACCCATCGCGTCTGCTCCCTGAGGTCTTTCAACACCGAGTTGAACTTCTGCGTTAGCACCCAGACGCTGTGATTTGCATGCCGGCCGGAGAAGGCCAGGTACGATAGCATGTCTCTCTTTTTTGTTATCTCACGATTAGCGCTGCAGTCGTCCAGTATAAACAGCGTCGGTTCTCCTTTAAATTTCTCGTGAAGAGCTTTCAACCAGTCCTGCAGGCGTGTTCCAGGGTCGATTTTGTGTACGTCAGGGTCCGTCATTACCCAAGGTCGCGCGTACGTTTTATTCATACCTAGAGTAGGGCACATGATAACGATGTTATCGAACACATCCTTGTAGTAACCCTCCAACATATCCAACACGAAAACGGTCTTCCCACAGCCAGTCTGCCCGCATATGATAGCGCAGTGTGGGTCAGTGGGTAACCCCAGGGGGTCTCCCCCATCAGTAGATGGCTTGCACGAATCTCCCATTGTCTATATTAAGTTGCGCGTCCATAATAACGTACAGATATAATTTCAACTTACCAGCGGTTTGAGCCTTCTTATTAATCTGGATAGTTATCCCTTCGCTGCCGTTATCTATACGGCGCCCGCTACCGTGCAGTTTATCATCATCCGTGGACCGCATGTCCAACCATAGGGCGTACTTGGTGGTTAGGTATTCACCGATCTGCACGGAGCCGAGGTCCAGGTCCTTTGTTATATAATCCCCCACTGGTAGCTTTTTTATCTCATCCCACTGCTGGTGTGGTCTCATACCATGACTGAACAGCTGGTTGGGCACGCCCTCGATGGTAACTTCCACCTTTTCAATCTCGGGGTTGAAAAACTTCTCGCTGTCCCTCCGGAATGGATCGTAATCCTCCACGGGGACGACCAGGATACCTTTCATCGATCGCGCCGGCACGTTCAGGTTGATATTCCACACAGTGTCGCTCTTATCTCGCACGACTGATCTATGTCTCAGTACGCGATCGTACAGGATAGCCATCTTCCCAGAGTACTGGTTTCGAACCTGCCTGGCCAGCTCAGGGCTAGTGACCATGTCGAACTCCAGAGAGATGTTGTCTATGGCATAACTGGCCTCATCACCGTTCGGCGTACGCACTACTTTGCTATAGTCGTTAAACGTGAGCTCGTATTCGAGTCTATCACCCAGCGCGGCCTGGTAAAACGGCGCGTGTCCCGTGAGCAACTCGAAGTCGAGCGGCACGCAGAATCGATTCCCGTATGCTAGAGCGATAGCCTTTTCACCGTCCGATAGCTTGTCTTGCTGGTCTGTCGTGAAGACGTATCCTATGCGCGCCCGGGTTGATTTGCTGATACCCTGGTACACATCATTGACTCGTTCTCTCTCGCTTTTCCAGAGATCCTTGTAGCAGTGAAACACGTCGCTGTCGTCGATGCTCAGTACCTCGTTACCGCTGATCTTGACGGTCGTTTTCTTGATGATAGCTCGACCCACGTTCCGCACTAGCTCGCGTTTGTCGTTGTCGGAGGTCAACGTGATATTGAACGCCAGTCGAACAGTGCCTGGTACAATGAGGTCATTCTCACCAAGGTTTGGAAATCTAACCAGCAGAGTTTGATTCTGGTCTATCTTGCTGGGATTGTTGGTTATAGTCACCGACTGTCGCACGGCTCTGGCACCTAATGGCTCTCTCAATTTTCTGAAAGGATCTAATTTTCTGCCGTACATTGTTATATATAAATAAAATATATTTAAATACTAATGGATGAAGACATACCTATGGATGATATGCGGGGCGCTAGTGCCCAGGCATCTGATGAGCAAGAGACCTCATTTACTAGTTCACCATTGAGCCAAGAACTCTTGGAAACAACGGTAAATGATTATTACGAAAGTTTAAGAAGAGATAAAAACTACGTTGAACCACAGGGTATATACCATAAGAATTTTTTTGTTGATACAAAGGGTGTTCTACGTCTTAAGTCTGCCCCAGGGGTTGACCTCTTTAATAAGATCAATAAAAAACCACTGGCCTTGTCAACTCTAGCCAGCCGCAATGGTGGTGCTGAATTTATCCGTGAACATCTAAACATGCCTGATTACGGTGGTGCAATACCTAAGACCGTTAAAGAAGATCTGCAAGCTACCAGATCCCACCTCACCACTATAGATGAAATGACGCCAGAGCGTGCTACAGAAGCCTCGGACAGCATAGAAAAACTGTTGAGCACCTACTGGGACAAACCGTTACCGGGATTTGACTTTCCGGTAAGGGAACTGCGCGGCTTAGACGAAGCCGTGAAACGCGTGCGTGGAGAACTCGTGAACAACATGGGGAAACTGAACGAAATCGACGAGCACATCGCTAGGGAAAAAACCAAACTCACCGAAACTGACGACGATGATATGAAGAGTCGTATCAATGAACGACTACGCGATTTAGAAGACGAGAGACGTACACGATTGGAAGCCGCTTCCTCGAATCGTGAACATCTTCGATCCCAGATCAGTCGCATTCGGGAAACAATCGATAGAATACTGAACGAAGATACAACTTTAGCCAACAGGATTCGGATATTGTTCCGGGAGCAAGGGATCACCATCGCCAGCATTCTGACTGCATTGGGTTTAATCATATCAACCCTGGTGGTGTCACTGGTGGGAGGAACCCCTGTGGGGCCTGCCGGCGGCGGTGGAACTCCAGGCGGTGGTGGTGGTGTTAAAGACTGGATCAAAAAACTCGGGGAAGGCCTAGCTAAACTGGCTGGTAAAGCCGCCGAAGCCCTTCCCGGCATACTGGGTAGCATCGTCTCGTGGTTGTTGAGCGCTCTGTCTAAAACTGCCATGTGGCTCAGTCAAAACCTGTGGGCAGCCATCGTCGCCGTGGCGGGTCTGGTGTACGTAGCGGCTAAGAAATCTTTAACCAAATAAGTCCCAAAGTTACCCCACCAACCACTAAGGCTGTTTTATTATCAATATGCTGTTGATAGGTGGTGGAAACCCCCACACCCCCAGGGGGTACCTCCACATGAATTTTAGGCTCCGGAGGTGGCGCCACTATACCCTTTTCACGTGGTGGGATGTGTGGGATATGTGGGGTGTTAATATCGGGGTTGATACCCAACTTTTGGTCCGCCGTGGCTATAACTATTTTGTTGTTATAACCCACCACTTTTTTTATTCTCAGTTGCATATCACTCGGAGCCATGTACAACCCCACGCCGAACACGTAATTGACTTTCGATCTGGCGTATTCTAACACGTTTTGGTAACGGTCGATGGCCCTCGGGAGATCAACTGGAGAATTGATAGCATCCTCAACGTTGGAAACGAATTGTGTCTGAGCGTCGTAAGCAGTTCCCTTACCGAGGATGTTAGAACGCGTCATCGACTGCGCACCCAACAGCGCCCACACGTACGTTCGAATCGAATCGTTCAAGCGTATTGTACCAGCACGAGTGAATCCTTTCGATGTTTTTGAGATCATTTTAGTCCAGGCTGTGGCTGCATCAGGACTGGTTTGCTTTATACAGCTGACATGGATCTTTTCATTCGTTGTGGGGCCTGTAAATGTATGCCGGTTTGGGTTGTATGAACCATCTTTAGAACCGGCATAATATTTTCCGGACCTGTAGAAGTACACGAGAACTATACCGAGACCATGGTTCACACCAGGAAGGCGAAAGTCTTTATTCGTTGGAATCTCAAACTCCCCACAAATACGTTCATAAGCGCGTCTATCATAGGGGTTATTCGTCATACTCCACGCTTTATCTTGGGGAAGAGGAGCACTTATTTCCTTCAATATTCGTCTCGTTTGATAATAAATATGAAACAAAATAACCGCCTTACTCAGTTCGTCTATACCATAGTCTGGTTTCACACCCGACCCTGTTGTCACACACCACACAGCAAAGTTGAGTTGGTTCTGCCAAAACTGCATTGGGTTTTGATTCCAGTTTACCACCGCCTGCGCGTTATTAACGGACACGACATACTTTTCAAAGATATCAATAAAGGTTGTTTTAAACCCCGTACCATCTGCATTCACCACGATTTTCAAGTGTGCTAAATCCATATTATATTATATAAATTATATATTATAATATGTACATAACACTTCCAGGGATAACGAGCGGTGAGGCCGTTCAGCTGACGCACGCGATCGATAACACGTCAGGTCAACTCGAAGTCGCACTCTGCGATATCACCTACCTACCGCAATGGACTAACATTAATATCAGCAACAATAAGCTGTTCGTCAGTGGAACTCGCAGTCAAATAACTGACGGCTACTACAGCGTGTGCTCGCTAAACGACGAGGTCTTCAAACCCCTGGGAGCCGAACTCAAGATGAACGACTCAAACGGCACAGTGGTGTTAATCAACAACGGAAGAACCTCCTTGAGGCTCGGCCGACCATTAGCGAGGATACTCGGTATGTCTCCTGACGAGATAAAACCAACAACAACCGTCACAGGCACGAAGTTACCCGAACTAGTACCGTACCGAGAGCTATACATTCATCTCGGTCAGGTGAGCACAACGTATAACATTCAAGGAGGCCACCCTTCCACTATACTGAGAGCAGTGCCGGTGAAAACTGAGAAATTCAACGACGGTAGAACCGAGTCATTTTCACCACGGCAGTATAAGAGATTAACCCAGGGCAACATACCTGAGCTGACAATATCGGTGTTAGATATAAATCATAATCCTGTAAATATAGGATACCTCAGCTTAACGCTTCACGTAACATGACCAGCGCACAAGGGCCCGGAGTGAAAAAATGCGTCAATATCGGGATCTCCGACCTCGGAGACACACGCGGTTTCGACGCTCCCGGAGTAGATGGTAAATCGTACGCCTTGCAACTGAAAAACAACATTTACAAACGCGTTGAAATCCCCTCCGGTGGAGCCCTAAGTGATATGATAGATACCACAGGAGCAACAGCCAACACTAAGTACGCACTCGTCAACACCGGTGATGACAACTGGAGAATATACCCATCGTTCGGGGGTAAACTGTTCGACTTAGACGATGTTGAGAGCACTACCGTCGTCAAAAACAAACCATATATGCTCGTCTTCACCGAAGATGACAAGTGGGTGTTGTTACCCGATAACAAATGGTTTCTCAATATTAGACTCGTCTCCCCTTACGTGTTCACGGATAACAAAGACAACCACCTAAACAAAGTCGTGAACAATGGAACCCTGCTCGTGGCTTACGTCCCAACTCAGAGACGTAGCATAGTCGTCAGCCCAGTCAACACTATAGCAGCCCACATGCTATCGAGTAAACCGGCCATGCAAAACGTGAAATTGCAGTTGGTGTCTGAATTCGAAGGCGTGGTTAAGATACTAGAGAGTCTACCGGCAAACTCAACACTGTTCATCAAAGTCTACCTAGGGGAACCATCGGGGAATGATGTCGAGATCGTGAAGGGGATCAAACTCGGGTGGGTGAAACGACACCAGTTTCAAGTTTGCAACGTTTACGTGCGGGTGGGTGTCGACTCCAAGACCAGTCTGCAGGGCGTCAACGTGATCGTAGAAAACAAGATATCACTAATCAATATCTTCCTGCCTGACAACATACACTTCATGGGTATTAAGTTAACCCCTGAATTATTATCAGAAAACCAGTTGGAAATTATATCATAATAGTATAATAATGACCAGTCATCATCCCAACACTACACTTAACGACCTGGGAGATACGGAGGGATTCGATCAGCCTGGTGAGGAAGGTGAATTATACATCCTACAATTCGAAGACAACGTGTACAAACGGGTGTCGTTATTAGATTTTAAAGAGCCTAAATGGCTGCTCAACTTAACACCCACCTCACCTTATATCACATTAACTGAAGTGGGGCGTATCTCTAAGATTAGGAATAACGGTATCTGGGTCGGGGATTTCATTCCGGAGAGGACATTAATAAGAAGTAGCATAAATGGGTTATCGGCTCCATTCGAAAATAAATTAACATTTAGTAATCCTGAAATAATAACCCCCCCTTTCACACTCATCATAGAAGTCTTCTTTGAGTATTCAGACAATGGAGACCGCCCAATAAGACACCAAATTTTACCCGGGGTGGCAATAGGCTGGTTTAGCATACACAAAGGCGAATATTGTCGTATTGTTATACAACAGGATACCACGGGTCCTATAAACCGCTTAATAAGCCTCAGTGGGGTTCATTCTATACCAATAAATCCTATTAGCCTCTCACCTATTACCCTGACTAACAGTCTAGAACTTATAGGCTTCAAATACATTGATAGATTTTTAACTGAACCCCAATTAAAATATCTTTCAAAATATATATTATAGGATGGGTCTGTACCCAGTCGTAGAGGAAGTAGCTAAGACGTTGGAAACCGTAGATGGGTTCCGCTTGAGGCAGTTATGTGATGTAAAACGCCAACTAGAACAAGACCGTGACACGCGGAAAGCACTATGTAAAAAATATAATAGAGCTTTCAATATCGTGGATGGGGCTGACACTACCCTTATGGCAACCAGCATGGGACTAGGGGCGGCAGGCGTTGGGTTGTTAACCACCATCGTGGCTGCACCTATAGTGCTAGGTATTGAAATAACGGCTGGGGTGACAGGGTTGGTAGGGTTGGCGCTTAAGTTAGTATCACGCAGACTTAATCGTAAGGCATTGAAACACGACGAGATAAAGGTTCTGGCTGAAGCAAAGCTAAACACAGTGAGTGAGCGTATTTCCACGGCACTCTCTGATAGTAAGATCTCAGAAGAGGAGTTTCGTTCAATCCTCTCTGAACTCAAAAAATATAACGGAATGAAACAAGATATTCGATCCAAGTCTCGTAAGTCTGCTATCAGCGAGGACGAGAAAAAAAAGTACATAGCACAGGGAATACAAAAAGCCCAGCAAGCCTTTATTATGAACACCAAAGAGATCGTAGGCGGTTCACATTAAACTGTTTCCTCGATATAAACATAACATAGCCGTAAGCGAGCCACCGATCCTATATGGTCGGTCAAAACTTACAACATAGATAAAGTGGATATGAAAGCCGACGAACCTAACTTATACTACTTGAGGGGTGGGCCGGGTAGGGGGTTTGTAAGAGAAGAATTATTGATCGTACCGTACGGCACAGTGTTACCGCCTGCCAAGTCACGGTAAACGTGATGGCGTGGCTTTGTAGTAGGGGTAATAATAGCAAGAGCTAATGGTCCCACCAAAGCCTCATTTAGTAAATGAGGCTTTTTAGAGGGGGTTTTGAAAAGTGTTTTCGGACTATCATTCCCTATACTACTGCATGAATAGGTTTCCATACGTGACGGAAGGCGCACATGTTGAAATTTGTCAATACCCACTTGCATTTTGAATTTGGGAACCTTGATCAGATATAGTCTATGCAATCATTAGGAAAAGGTAATTCGAACTTAGTTTGATGATTGATCTTCGGTCAATTCAGTTAGAAGTTCCTTTAATGCGTATTTTAGTATCAGCAGCTCTTAGACTTGAGATTTTAAGGTATTAGGGTTTGGTATGAGTACAAAGAGTGTTACAACTACAATGAGTATTTTATGACAAGTTTTACTTTATATTATATTTTATGAAAACATTTGCCTTTCCTGTTTAAAAAGACAAACCAGTTCCCAGGTATAACACATGCAGAAAAAACACACATAACGCTGATACCTGTCAGTTGGATTTCTTAAGATGAGGATGAACTTTGGATCTGTATACACGTGCCTCATAAGATGGGGTGTCAAAACCACCGGTTTCTCTAATCCTGCATTTTGAGGTATTTTGGGCCAACCTCGAAAATCAGAAAAATCTGATGGAGTTCCGTCACCTGGACAAATAAAAGACAGTAGATGGGAAGAACATTAACTTTAACATTAAATTGAATTATTGTGTTATACAAGTCTTGCGAGGAAGAAATAGTTTTGGGGTCGGCAGTAGACCAATTCAAAGTAGAGGGCATTATTGAAATGGTCATATCTGCATAATTCTGCAGTAAGACGTGCGTCATTTCCGTCCCGTGAGACATATCCCGATATGGTGGGGATTGTCTAAATTTGCCCAATGACTCATAAAAGATATTCATGAATAGTTTTGGATGTCTTTGGTCATCATCAAGAAATAACAAACATCTTCCACAGATGCCTCACCTTGGAGAGCAGAGATGAGTGCGTGAGTGAGCGAGTTTACTCAAAAGCCATGCAGTACATACTTTCATTATACAACGCTTGAGGATGCATGAACCTTAAGTAAAACAAGTCCTTAACATTTACCTTTTAGGTTAAACTATAGGGTTTTCTGCTGACAAACAGAAACATTATAATAGGGCAGACCGGGAAATTTCAAGTTGTCGACATATTTCTCATTAGGTGTACCTACCGGTAATCAAGTTGTGGTAACCTGTACGTGTAGCTGTTTTCTCTATCCGTTGTGCCGCCTTTGAGAACATATGTTGCAAGCAGCTGAAGTTGCAAGGAGGCCTCTCCTCCATGGAATATTCATAACCTGTCCAAATGTCGGTCATACACTTTCAATATTACTGTATTCACATACTGTTCCTACGGTATTTTTATTATACTGACGAGCAAATGAACCTATACCAAAATAGATTTATCAGACTCTGGGATGAAACAAGGGCGGTGGAGTATTCTTGTGATCACACTGAAGACTCCCAACACTGGCACAATGTGTGAAGCTCAATTTTAGTTTCCCCTGTCGTGGTGGTGCTAGAATAATGCTGAAAGCAGGATAACCTATCTGGAACTTCATGAACAACAATGTTCCCTGATGATACCACTCGTTGGAAAGCAGTTGACAGTCATTCTACTTCTGTTATACTCAATGCTTGCAACAGACACCAAGAAGGCGTCACGGTGCTTGCTAGGTAGGGTCATCAAGACAAAGCATAAACTCTGTTCCTTCTTATTTTGTTTTAAAATATGCTTTCATTGACAGTCTTATCAAACACTAAAGCAAGAAATACGAACAAATTATATGTCACACTTCATAAGAGTTATTGCTCAAGCTATGAAAATATTCATATTTTTCTTCTTTCACTCGTGGCAATTCATGTGTAACATCATGTTCCATACGCCTGTGCGTGTGTAAAAATTAATGTGCAAAAAATAAATGTACCAGAAATATGTCCCTACATTGATTATTCAATAGCATCGCTTTCCAGATAGATTTATTCATTCCTACGAATTATCACATCTCTGTGCCTAAGTCTTGTTCCATATTTACGTGGTACAGATACACATGTGTATGTGTGCAACAGAAGATCTGAAATATTAGCATTACCATATCTTCTACGGCTCCAGTAGAACGATTCCTTCTCCCCAAGACAATCGTTGCATGGGAGTACGTCTTTGTGAGCCCGTATGCGGTGGGCGAGGTCGCTGGTACTCGATTTGGCCACTCCAAGAATATGGTAATAAGGTACACACTTGAGACGTAACTTCCCATCCTCTTTTGCATACCAGCACGGGTTCTTGAAGTTTGGTAGATATTTGGGTCTCTCCTGGAATAGGCACATAAAAAATTGAAAGTAGAATGAAGAAATATAATTCATGCAATTTCCATAGAATATGTCAAAAGAAAGGGTTCCAGTGCGAGCGAGCGAGAGAGAGAGAGAGAGAGAGAGAGATCCCTTACCATACAAAATAGATCCTCTGCCTGGTTCTGATCTGTTCCCACACACTGTATCTCAAGTGCTGTTGGATTTATATTTACTCTCTCGGATTCATATGCGCATCCATGCGAAGCCATGCGTTTCCGGGTCTTATATGCAGCCGTTCCAACTTCATTTCGAACCAGAACCACAATCAACAGCAAAGCGTTAAGGGCCAGAATCAGTGACATCCGTTTTCCCCATTTGACCCTCATCGTGACTTCCTGGAATGAGATACATGTTGAAACGCTGGACCCGTGGTTATTAAAGATCGGTACTCTCTTACACATCATATAAAACAGGTACTCTGCTGCCCTGATCCCAGACACCGGGTCTTATGTTTCACTGACTGTTGGTTTACCTTCTTGGATTCAGATAACCTTGTTTAGACATATGCATCCTTGTGTGAAGACATATAATCAGATGTTAGTGTCGAGGTAATTTGATTCTTACATGCGATTGGATGGTGCTGAAGTTCAACTAAATGCATCCTCCTAAGAGGGCACGTAAGTCTCCAAACCTTCAACTTTAAGTTAAATTTAAGTTAGGATAAAGTGTTCCTACAATCGCCAGCGACTGAAGGAATGGCAGAAACTAGGGTCCAAGCAGGTAGTAAGGGCAATGTAAGTCCTCATGTGTCCCTAGCATGGTGATCTACCTTCAGCTGTTGAAGATCTATAGCCGATTTGTAAACTGTATGTACATAATTTCAAATCCAATTTTAGAGACGGGTGCTAGTATTATTTCTTGATAGTGTGATAATGTGTTTGGTTTTACTGTCCTTCCTGGACAGTTTTTTTTTTATAATTTACATGTATTTATGGTGAATTCAAAGCTTATTTCACCCACAATCTGGCTGAAATATCACAATATCACTCACTCTACTTTTAAAAATACATGCTAGCTAGTTTAAACTCTTTTTGTGATACTCTTTTATTTACAGTCCGTCAATGACAGGTTAATTACCTACTTGTATTTAATGTGTGTGTGTGCAACATTTCTCATAACTATATGGCTGAAATAGTGCTGAGGTGAGGTTGAATTTTGACTCACAAACTCACGTAAATACAACGAAACCTTTCCGTGTTACATAGTCGTCAAAATATCTTCGTTACACGATTGTTAAATGGATACATGTATTATAATTGGTAGTTTAGATTATCAATTTATCAGGGCTGTATCCCCAAAGGGGGTTAAAGTACTGTAACAGTATTGTTGTCTTGAACATTCAAAGTCCACTCTTTTTAATTGCAGTATATGTATGCTTCAGCGTGTGGCTAGATTTGTCTAAATTGTAAACAGCGAAAGGGATGGTGTAATTCCAGCTTGGGTCAATGCCGGGAACAAATGTACTGTACGTTCCCATGGTGATCTATTTCATTATTGATTGTTGGCAATCAATAGCTTGTTTTCATATTGCGTTGTTCTCTATAGTTTATTGCGTTGTTCTCTATAGTTAAACTGTTTAAGAATTAATTACAGGTGTTATATTTCTGTCTGTGATAATCCAGTTATTTTGTAATGTTGTAATTTAATTCAACTTATTATCAATCTTTATTATTCACGATATGGCGTGAATATTGCCGATGTGACTATAAATCCTAACTCACTCACACCTTGCACGATTAATACTTATTTAAAAGTTCAGTTTCACATCAAATTTTGTTTGATTTTCCCAAGTCAAGGTCTCTGAAGGACAAATCCTTTCCAGGAAACGTTGATTTATCAATGAAAACTCACAGTATTTTTAAACAACATGTGAGTCGATCATATTAGAGGTAAAAATATTACTTAGTCATCAACGCACTTGTCAATATAGAACCCATATTTTGGAAATAGAAATATAGGAGTCAGTATTGCTTTAGGAGTAAGTATTGCTTAATGTGTCTCAATTGATTGTTTGTGAAGTTCTCACTCCCCGAAAAGCCCCTATGCGTACGCCGTGGCTCGGCACGTGACCAGTGTAGCAAATATGGCGGCAGATTAGTATTTAGGAATGAGCCCAGTTTATTTTCGACAGCTGATTACATTCTCTGAGTGTTGTGATAAGTGAAAACCTACATGAAGAAGATAGGTTACCCATTCTGTCACTTCATTTTAAGTCAAATAGCTGTTACTAGCGTCAGTATTAGCACAATAGATTTGTAGTAAAGTTTCAAATCATGGGCTTCAATTCATAACACGGCGAACAAAGACAAAATTCCATAGCTAAAATCTTCTTTCACATATTCGTTTAATTTCCAGAAGGGAAACAGACCTTTCGTTAAATCGTATTTGCAAGTAATAGTGATAGTTTTGTAACTTTTATAAAATTGTTAGGGTGTATTTGAGGTGTGTAAAAATATGACAAATCGCCGATCTGTTCTTATCCGCCATCGAAATACTACAGATGTTTGACTCTTTCTAGTTATTATTCTAATCCTCTTTCACACACACACCTTTAAATTTTATGAGGGGAATATACCACCAGGTGAACGGTTTTGCAAGTAATAGTGATCTATTGTGATGCATGAGTGTTAAAAAACTTCTTTCTTTCCTGTTGATCTCAGTATTTGACAAAACTGGAAAGGTGTTTACAAAACCTTCTGTTTTCGAGGGGTGTGTGACAGTGCCAGTTAAAGGTCACATGCAACGTAAAACAACTTCGCAGATTCTGACACCTTTCGGTATGCACGTACCTAACAAATCATCAAAAATGCCATTTCAACCTGTAAGGTTGAATAAAACCGCGATGAAAAAAGCCCGCGAATAGGAGTTTAAACGATTCACTTATTTTTCCCCAAACTGGTTTCAACAGCTATGCTGCGCTGCGATCATAACGTACGCGCAGTAAATAGGTTTGCGGAGCTTGAAACAACTTACGCATTCCCGGAGTATGAGGTCGTTTGCAGTAGTCTGATCTTGGTTATGTGCACAAGCAAGTAAATAATATACTCGTTACAACAAAAACATGTTGTCATAAGCAGACTCTGTCACAGAGAAAACTCAATATTTGGTTTATTGACACTTATATGTCTGCCTGTCTGTCTGGCCTTTACCTGTTGCACGACCTTTGGGACTGCTATCTCTCCTGAAGGGTGATTGTGTTGAGGAAAGGGCAATGCCATGGTAACTCTGACTGAGCTGCCGTTTTTGCAACATTCCCAGGATGTGATAACATTACGTCTAGACTGAATTCTGAATTTGAAACATCCTAACACTAAATTCTGAGCACTCGTAGAATTAGTAATGTAATTAAAGTTTATCATTCGTGTTTCAGAGGAGTTAATTGAGTAATAAAGATAACCTATGATTAAATCTCAATAGTTTATTTGTTTTATTTTAAATGAATTATTACATCAAGACCCATTAAAACTGTTTACAATTTAAAAGTGAACTGATTTCCTAAGTTGGCCTCAGTTCACTTCTAGCAAGGAAACTCTCACAGTTGTAGATTTTCCCCTGCTTCTACCGACAGTGACCAGTGACTCATATTTGAACAGACCATAGTCCCATATGTACATCAACAGTCCAGTGACCTGCTAATCCCTATCCAAATATTCAGATGTGGGGAAAGTGAGGTTAAACCTGAGGATACCCATTATTTCACTGAGTCGAGGTAATTCATTGACTGAGCATCAGTTGAATAACGACAAATACTCGAGTGTATGAAAACCTGTCTTAAGTTTAAAGCATCAACTGATACTAGAACTTGTGAAAGGTGTCCGTGAACGGGGTGTTCTCAGGTCAAAATATCTTCAGGGGGAAATTAAAGGGTTGGGGCTGGAGGATTATAGACTGTTGCTGAAATGTGTTCATCAATAATTGTAAACCAAAAGTCACTGTGTTCTGTAATCTGGATGAAAAACATGGTATTAGATTCCCGGAAACTGCTAGACTATTCACTGCGTTTATCATTCGTGTTTCAGAGGAGTTAATTGAGTAATAAAGATAACCTATGATTAAATCTCAATAGTTTATTTGTTTTATTTTAAATGAATTATTACATCAAGACCCATTAAAACTGTTTACAATTTAAAAGTGAACTGATTTCCTAAGTTGGCCTCAGTTCACTTCTAGCAAGGAAACTCTCACAGTTGTAGATTTTCCCCTGCTTCTACCGACAGTGACCAGTGACTCATATTTGAACAGACCATAGTCCCATATGTACATCAACAGTCCAGTGACCTGCTAATCCCTATCCAAATATTCAGATGTGGGGAAAGTGAGGTTAAACCTGAGGATACCCATTATTTCACTGAGTCGAGGTAATTCATTGACTGAGCATCAGTTGAATAACGACAAATACTCGAGTGTATGAAAACCTGTCTTAAGTTTAAAGCATCAACTGATACTAGAACTTGTGAAAGGTGTCCGTGAACGGGGTGTTCTCAGGTCAAAATATCTTCAGGGGGAAATAAAAGGGTTGGGGCTGGAGGATTATAGACTGTTGCTGAAATGTGTTCATCAATAATTGTAAACCAAAAGTCACTGTGTTCTGTAATCTGGATGAAAAACATGGTATTAGATTCCCGGAAACTGCTAGACTATTCACTGCGTTTATCATTCGTGTTTCAGAGGAGTTAATTGAGTAATAAAGATAACCTATGATTAAATCTCAATAGTTTATTTGTTTTATTTTAAATGAATTATTACATCAAGACCCATTAAAACTGTTTACAATTTAAAAGTGAACTGATTTCCTAAGTTGGCCTCAGTTCACTTCTAGCAAGGAAACTCTCACAGTTGTAGATTTTCCCCTGCTTCTACCGACAGTGACCAGTGACTCATATTTGAACAGACCATAGTCCCATATGTACATCAACAGTCCAGTGACCTGCTAATCCCTATCCAAATATTCAGATGTGGGGAAAGTGAGGTTAAACCTGAGGATACCCATTATTTCACTGAGTCGAGGTAATTCATTGACTGAGCATCAGTTGAATAACGACAAATACTCGAGTGTATGAAAACCTGTCTTAAGTTTAAAGCATCAACTGATACTAGAACTTGTGAAAGGTGTCCGTGAACGGGGTGTTCTCAGGTCAAAATATCTTCAGGGGGAAATAAAAGGGTTGGGGCTGGAGGATTATAGACTGTTGCTGAAATGTGTTCATCAATAATTGTAAACCAAAAGTCACTGTGTTCTGTAATCTGGATGAAAAACATGGTATTAGATTCCCGGAAACTGCTAGACTATTCACTGCGTATTGACACGTAGAAACGTCGCAAACAATTGTTTGGTTGTTTCAACAACAGTGGTGACGTCATTCAAATCACATTATGTCATGACGTCACAAATGAGCAGCTCCAGATGCTACCGTGGGAACCAGCTGAAACGGCCAGCTGATGACACTTCACTGTTGTACCCGTACACGATGTAAACGACTACAGAGAGTAAAACCCTTTCGTTTACGTTTTTGTTTGCAATGTCGATAAACATCAGGTCTTGACCAATTTCCGGGTGTTATGGAGTATTTGAAGCACGGGAATACATTTGTAACCGACGGCGTCAACACACGATGTTTATCTCCTAAAGGGTGCAGCTCATGGCTAAAACTCAACATAAATTCACCATTAGTCTGTCTCCCAGTCAATGAACCACATTATTTCGTCTACTGCCAAGCCTTCTCTGCAGTGCTTAAATGAAGCAAGTCTAGATTTCCTCAGGAATATCTGGTCCCCCTGGGGCTCCTTTTCAATTAAAATGGGTTTGTTTGTTACTATCCAAATCATATTTATTCAGGTACTAAGCCTTAGTTTAATTCACCATGTGAGTTAAAGCCTTCATCGAGAGAGACACGCGGTGGGATTGCATCCACATTCTCAATATAATATGATACATCAGCAGCATGCTATCCTCTCTAAAGTTAGTGTGAGCTTGCTCACATTCTGTGATTGTATCATTTGTAAAAGTGTAATTGTCTACACTTGTTATGATAAAGTATTTGACGCTCCGATCACGATTTGGCTCAAACGTAGCCGCACAATGAGTGTGTGAGTTTAGTTTTACGCCGCACTCACCAATATTCCAGCTATATGGAGACGGTCTGTAAATAACCGAGCCTGGACCAGACAATCCAGTGAGTAACAGCATGAGCATCGATCTGCACAATTGTAAACCGATGACATGTACCAACCATGTCAGCGAGCCTGACCACCCGATCCCGTTAGTCGCCTGGCGATCATGGGTATTCTTCCCCGGACCATGGACCTTCGCGGGTCTATACCATGAAAGCAAATCAGTAGGAAAATATGAAACATACTTCAGCTATTTGCATTCTGCTATATAATTATTAGATGTAATCGTGTGAATATATTGCTGATTAATAATGGTAGTAGCAGCAAATGATACGAAGAGCTATGTAGTAACATAAGCTATCAGTACAACAGTAATGTTGGTGAAAACTAAAAATTGTCGACAACATATGTACTTACTATTCAAACAATCTGAATTTAGCGGGCAGCATTCTCTTCCCACAGAGGTTACTCCTGTAATATCTTCCTACGTAACCTCTGCTCTAATACGGCCATATTTCCCGGCCATCGAGAAATCCCCTTGCGGCAAAAAAATAACAGGAATTACCTCCCTTGTTACTATCCAATCAGAACTCGCGTTAAATAGACTTATCTCCAATATGGCGGCCCCTATGGAGTTGGTTCATCAACGTGCGAAGGAAAGATTCGGTATTTCATGTTTAACTGAAAATCGGAAACTGGCAATAGAGAGTGCTGGGATCAATAGCCATTATGTGTTTGTAGAAATAAAAACTGGTAGTGGCAAGTTTTCCCGATGCAATCGGAAATTCTTGCGAATGATCACACTTGAAACAACGTCTCTGATTGCACAACTAAATCTGAACGCTTGAAGTCTTGAACACTCGCACCATGAAAGGGCCACATTAGAACAGAGGTTACGTAAGAAGATATGCCAGGAGTAACCTCTGTGGGAAGAGAATGAGCGGACAGGTGAGATGAGAATAATTCAAAATGAGGGAGACAAAAAAACAACATTCTAAGATGCTTCGGTGAAAGATCAAAGGCGCCGACAATACTTTATCAGACGATAATGTGCACTTTTTGCATTACGTCACAATGTGTTGACGTCACTGCGCCTTTCCAGTCTGCCCCCTCGTAATCGAATTTTTTTGCATTCCGTCACAATGTAACCGACGTCACGATGGATGTCAGTTGCCATCGCCTCGTACAGCCTCCCACAGTACACTGCTTCGTCGCAACCCGTTTCATGGTTTGCACTTGCATCACACAGCTAACATCACTGGTGGAAACATTACGGGGACACCTGCACTTTACGGGTCCCTGCCTTCGTGTTTACTGGCGAGACGAGAGTTTAAAACACGAATTTTAGTGAAGCTCCAGAACATGAATGCAATCGTTAGTAATGGAAGGGAAATCCCCATGACGTTCCTTTTCTCTGATTGGTCAAATCTGGACGCACGCGTCGAATGTTCCAAATAAGGTAGTGGGTTTCTACGAATGCCACAACTTTAACGCGCACGGTTGGTGAGTTGTATTTTTGCTTGTCGCTTGATTTAAAATTTGTTCATTTCACTTGCTTACAGGGACACGGTAATGTTTGCAGTGTTTACATTCCCACAATACAATCGTGGAATGTCGCATGACTAGTCAGCTTCAGCTGAATGTACTTCGTTGGTAGTAGAAATGAGACAACACTGGCCGAGGGGTGGGTGTGGTTCTGCGAATCAATTCACGTTCGTTTGGCAAAACTGATGGCCATCTTGAGTTCTTTAGCTTCTAATATTGAAATTGGGTGGTAGACGTTTTTACTGGACCATTATTCACAACCCGCCCGTGACCCAGGCTGTGTCGAACCGACCCTCGGACACCAATCGCCTGGACTATCAGTTCGCGGTTCAATCAAGTCTTTATTGCTGAAGATACAGACCCGATTTGTCTCTGACCTCAAACCATCATCGACATCCCCTCGTACCCATGTGGTTATCTAGTCGAAAATGATCTACATTATTTCCTCACATGCAATAGATACATGGAAGTTAGACAAAAATATCATTTACGCCCTTCACTCATTTGAGCACCCTTGTCACAAGCACCTGTATTTCATAAAAGAATGAGTGCGTGAGTTTAGTTTTACGCCGCACTCGGTCTGTAAATAATCCAGCCTGGACCAGACAATTCAGTGATCAACATCATGAGCATCGATCTGCGCAATTGGGAATCGATGACATGTGTTAACCAAGTCAGCGAGCCTGACCACCCGATCCCGTTAGTTGCCTCTTACGACAAGCATTGTCGCCTTTTATGGCAAGCACGGGTTGCTGAAGGCCTATTCTACCCCGGGATCTTAACGGGTCTCATAAAAGAATGAACATTTCTCACCGATTATATAAATTTTATACAGTATTTTAAGAAATACAGTTTTTTTAAAGTATGATGAACGTTTCTCATTGCTCTCATGTATATGTATATAGTATTTTAAGTATTTTACCCTATCTCTGTGGAGGACATGGAGAAAATGTAACTATTTAGGTTGTGTTGTGAAATAATGAAGTGAAAATTTCAAGTGAAATAATGCATGTATATTTATTCTGCCCACAACTTCCTTACTGACCGTCTTTGTTATGTAGTGTTTAGAGCATCCGCCCGGAGAGCGGAAGGTTGCAGGTTCGATCCCCGACCGCGTCATACAAGGAGACCTTAAAATATGGTACTTTTTCGTCCCTGTCTGGCGCCCGGCATTGATAGGTTACAAAAAGGGCTAGTCAGCTCGGAGCCAGTATAATGTCTGAGTAGGGTATTCACACCAGTCTAGGTATACTTAGTCTCAGTACTTTTCGTTATCTCCACTACTGAGTCTAAGCAAGCCTAGTAGGAGGTCGCGTCAGGGAACATTTTAGATGTTTATGTTTAACTGCGGTCATTTCATGGTATCTCAGTGAGCCAGCGCTATAAAACCAGTCTGGGCTAGTACAGGCAGCCACACATACACGTGTCCTACGGTGAGTATCTTTATTTGAATCCTTTTTTGTGCTGTGGGAACGTACATCCCCACCCGTCGCCTCTTATTCATACTGATCACACAGAACGCATGAAACAAGGCATGAAACAAGACATGAAACTACCATAGTAATGATGTAACGGAAACGGGAAAAGGTCGATCCGAAAGCATCCAAACTAACTGACGATTTACTCAGTTTTAGCGAAAATTAATTAAAATGAATCAAATACATCGTACAGGAAAACTACCCACATATCGTACTTTTAAAATTACCAAGGAACTCAATCCACCCGACTAGGACTACCCGACTGCTGTCGCCAAGTTCCGGTGTAGGGTTAAATCCAAACATGCCGATACGAACCGCTAATCTGAAACTCAGTTGGGCAGACCGTTTTATGAACTTGACTAATTTCGTAAACGTACACCCCGTTGGGGTTCTAGAGCATCAGCTGAAAAGATTATTGCAACACCAACAATGTCCTACCTTCAAACAGTGACGCTCAGGAGAGGATCGTATCAAAAGCCATGTAAATTGACCAACTTGATTCGTATCAGAAACAACTTGTCGAGAACACAACCTGATGTTTATACAGCCGGAATGGGCACTCAACATACCCCCTCAAATTTAGAAGTTATGAAAATAGAGGAAAACCAAGTTCTGTGGATAGTCAACTACTTTATTGGAAGGAGCGCGACGTTTCGGCGTAGGAAGTTTCTTCATAAGTTGCCATTTTACCACACCAAAGTTAATGGACTGTGAGACGGACTCTTTGTGAAAGATCAGATATTGTGCAAATGAGAAATGGTTATTTACGCACTATACGTCAAAGGAGGGAAGAAGGGTTTGACCCTGTTTATCTTGACGAGACTTGAGTGATTGCAAGCCACAATGCAGAAGTACAATGAGTTGCCAGCACTGAAAAGACGTGTTCCAGAAGACTGCCTCTAGGCCAAGGAGAACAACCCTGGTATTCCAGATAAATAGTGTAAATTGCCGAAATATTTAGGTTTATGGTTAGGAGAACACGTAAATGTGAAGTATAAGGGAAAAGAAATCGTCAAATCAGCGAGTAGAGCATTGGGTGTAACATACTACACGATGTATGCCAAACTTCGTTCTTGGCGATCGAGAATTCAGTTAAAATGCTATGCAGAATAAAGCATCGCGTTATTTTTTAACTCTTTTAAGAATAGTTTGTCTGTCGAAAGTCATGGTGTGGGCGGTTAGTATCATGCCTACCTCTAGCCACATAAACAAACATCAACCCACGCACACACAAACAGACACGCACGCACACACACAGAGATACACACAGAGAGACACACACAAAACACACACACACATACACATACAAACGCACACACACACACATTGACGTTCTTTCATTGAAAAGCACGAACTATATGAATAGCAAACATGCTGATTAGTGGATGCTGACACTATTATTGAAACGGATGGTGCAATTTTAAGGTAAACATAATATGGAGAAATGGAAATGGAGCTTTAAGAACTGAATTTTTGTAAGTGAGTGGGTGAGTTTAGTTTTACGCCGCACTCAGCAATACGCCAGCTATATGGCGGGGGTCGGTAAATAACCGAGTCTGGACCAGACAATCCAGTGATCAACATCATGAGCATGGATCTGCCCAATTGGGAACCGATGGCATGTGTCAAGATAATCGCCTCTTACGACAAGCATGGGTTACTGCATGCCAATGTTCTAAATAAAAGCAAATGTTTGTCTCCTGCTGACATAGATTGGAATAACGGATGACACTGGTTGCTGCTTTCCAAAGATTATATCTGAGATCTGAATAATAATCACAGTTAACCAGAAAATGTAATTCGTCCTCAGTAGGTTTGCTGTTAGAGCGAGTACACACGCTTTCATGAAGAGGAGTTAGTGAGTGAGTGAGCGAGCGAGCGAATGGGTTCATATTTAGTGTCACAATTTTGCAGCCATATCGTGACGAGAACAATTTCATTTATATCAATAGTAAAATAAATATATAAAATAATAAATTGAGAACTTAAAAACGAAGGACAGTAAACACACTAGATTATCACAGATATGAACACAAAACTAGCATATAAGAGTAAAACATTGTAGTTAAAGAAGACAATACAATATAAACCACGAGCTATAGACCATCATCAACTGAAGGTAGATCACCATATTAGGGACCATTTTCGTAAAGAGGGGACTTCGGAAGAGAATATCTGCCTAGTTCTTCCCCTAATTGTAAAGTGTCACAACGGAATTTACTCAAGATACTACAATGTGATCTAGGTAGAATTGTTTCAACATAATGTTCAACCTGTAAGAAATCTTTAAACAGATGATAAGTACGCAATTCATTTCAGTTTTATGCCCTTTGTCATTCCATTATAAGTCCAGAAAACCAATAAAAACAGTCTAACGCCTTAAGGTGTCTCTTAGCAACAAACAACTACTCGTGTGAAATACTAAACTGGTCATTTATGGGTTAATGAAAACTTACAAATCTTTTACGAACTCCTGTATATCTCCAGTTAAATGACCAGCACTAATAATACTAGGTATTCTACTGAATTCAAGTACATTGATTTTACGTCAAAAACGGAGAACCTCAAATCATATTTTGCCATGACCTGCCAACTTTGGAGCCTTTGCTACCAACGGCAAAGAACGTAGCAGTTAAAGAAGATGTCTTGGGTAAGCCTCGCTGCAGTTCTGTTAGAAATTGAAGTTTTCCGGTACTCCTTCCCCAAGACACCACTCCATCTACGTATATGAGGGCAATGTGATCGCGTTGGCGTCGAGGATGAGATGCATTTCTTGACTGAATGTAAATATTACTCCGATCTAGGATATGATTTTCTACAGGTCGCTTTACATCCATTTATTTCCTTAAACTTCACCACAGAGGACCAATCTAAAGATATTATGCAAAGTAATAGTTTAGATATGTTCCTAGTTGTTATCGCTACGTATACTGAACAGAAAAATAAACGCAAGTTTCGAGAAAATGCAATATCATAAAATTCAGAGCTCGTGTTTATGTCTTCCATTTAAAGACTTGACCAAAACAACAGTTGCGTTTCATGTGCTGTTTAGTGTATAAAAGGTCTCAATTTGCATTGTTAATAGTGCACTTCGAACGCCTGTCATTGATGTATTATTTTCCATACGCAGTCTTTAAAGCTACACTCACATTCTAATATATGTTATAATTGGGTTCACTTGACAATAATGTCATCGACCTTCTGATACCCCGCGTCTCATACGCCTATTGTCCGGAAGTGGATATTTGACCTAGCCCACAAATCCATCGCTAAGATTTCACAAGATACGTGGTAAAAATCAGATGAGACAGTTTGAAATGCTGTGAATCACCAATACTGGCGTGAAAGCGGTTTACAACAGGCCTCTGTCAATTCTGTCATAATACGAGTGCACACTGATGACTCTGACAGCAGTGAGTCCATGTCCGATTCAGAATCACAGACACACATACAAAATAGTGTTTTATGTGAATGTACGTCTGAGTGAGTGAGTAGGTGAAACTTTTAAGTCACGTGGGCAATATTTCAGCCATCTCGTGACTAAAACCAGGTACAGTTTTAGAATGATTAAGAATTATAAATTAAATGAAAAATGTCAACGAAAGACAGTAAAATAATTAGATTATTACAGATAGATATTCAAAACTAGTAATTAAATCTAAAACAGTGTAACTATAGAGGACGATACAATATAAAAACGGGCTGTAGACCAACAACTACTGAAGCTAGATGACCGTACCAGGGACCATGGGGACTTACAGTACCTTTGCCACCTGAAAGGACAAATGTACGTTAGAAATGGCAGTAGTTATTTGGCCAATGCAACACTAGATAATATTTGAACAAAATGTACAAAATATAAGATTAAAACATAAAGGAGTATCATACCTAAGAAAGAACCAGGAAAAATGTTATTGGGATGATAGCTTATGCCGATAAATACGGCTAACCAAAGCGGTCACTTGATTAACGATAGTTTCTTTTTGTAAAAGCAATGTAGCGTGTTCTGTGTTTGATAACTGAGCAAAATATCGGTGTAAGGTAATAGATTAAACCGAATCATACCAAAGATCACAATAACAAGGACAACTTTCTAAGAAAGGGACTTTGTCTTCGACAGCTTGATCACTACAGTGACGACAAACCCTCTTTGCAAGTGGCGTCTAAGGACGAAACAATATACCACGCCCTATTTCTAATGCCTGTACGTAGAATATACCGGTTAGTTGTGCAGCTTAAGTAAAATGAAGAATGGAATGGGATTGAATTGAATCTGTTAGCGATGGATCAATAAAAGGAGAAAAAAACAGGAGACAAGATACCATGGTGAGGCGTACAACTGCCAAGTCCCGGTGCCCGTCATAGTCGAGGAACCACCCCGCAGCTGGACGTGGTGACTAAAATCGTTATGCGAAATAATAATCGTTTTGTGTAAGAGTCGCCCTTTCGGTCTAAGTCAGACAACAACGTAGTATCTTCGCTACGCTTCGCTGCATACTTCATTTTCACCCGTCTCACGAAGAAGTCAATGGCCTTGAGTCAACTCTCATCCCCGCCGCAGCCCACCCACCCCCCCAACAACCACAAAGCCCCCTCTCCAGACAGCCGAAATGCAGCACGCACTTTCGTTGGTACATATGTGTGGTGTGGGAATCAGACAGAATACTGCTACAGAATGTCTGGTTACCTTGGACAGGAATCTCATTAAAATATCCAACCTCGTATTCGCTCTTCAGCTGATTGTATAGTCGTAGTTTCTTGCATCCGTTACCTATTCGACTGCCCCCTTACCGATTCAGCTGCTTATCTGATCTCGCCCGTGAATATCCGGGGTAGAATAGGCCTTCAGGAACCCACGCTTGCCATAAAGGGCGACTATGCTTGTCATAAGAAGCGACTAACAGGAACTTGTGGCCAGGCGACTTGTTTGACGTAGTGTCATCGGTTCCCAATTATGCAGATCGATGCTCATGCTGTTGATCACTGGATTGTCTGGTCCAGACTCCATTATCTACAGACCGCCACCATATAGCTGGCGTAATACTAAATTCACTCACTCGCTTACCTGATGTGTTGAAATTTTCAAATCCCACATTAAATACGCGCTGAAATACTCTCTCACTTTTAATCCGATGTGACTATAGTGGTATTTGTTATCAGGGGAGATAAAATCACGTGGTCTTGATAGTTTATACCTGAAGCGTATTCTAAAGTAACTGTTCCAGTTGCTCTTGTTGTTTGGTGTTTGTCGTGAAACTTCAAAGTGTGTTCATTTGCTTTTATGATGAAAATGAGTAAACAAGATTTCATCTATGTTATATTAAATACAAAGTATTATATCACATTACCAGTTGCGTTTATCCAAAACAGCACTGACAGGGCACGTTTCATAACATTCATTTCAGAAGTAGGAAAAGAATCGATTCATATTTACATTTGGTGTTTTACATGGACTTGTTTAGGTTTAATATACATATAGTTTACTCATGAATTTCTATTTGTTCACAATATTATCCCATTGAAACACTCGTTCAGGACAAGTCAATAATGTCTTAATTTTGATTAAACTCACGGCAGTTGTGGCAATCATTGGAAAACAGATCACCATACACAGGGAACATATTTCCATTGCTAGTCTCGTCGGTGTAATCAGGATCAAGTGACTCAAACACACTCCACAGAAACTATATGGCACCAACAAACCCTCAACAGTGAAACGGCAATTATGTTGAAGCTTCACAGGATACTCCTCCAGTTCCGTCATCTGTACTCCAACAACCACATTCACATTCGTCTACATTCCAGCTAATGTCACTGACATCAAATATATGAACAGACCTACCTCTCTGACACATCCACCTCTTCGTCTACTACTAACCTTTCCAGCCCTGCTCAAACCCACCTCTAAACGTTTTATTTAGTGCAGTGTGCAATGAAGCATCAGGTTACCACTGAAATTCGTCTCTCCAGGTAGCAAAAATGCGTTCAAGGGGAAAAAGTAGGTTAGCTAACACTGAAACAGGTTTTCTCATGCTACTCCAGGAATGGGGTGGATGTGTCGTGTGCACGTAATTTAAAAGCTTAGAAAATGATTAGGCGTGGCAAATAAGATGCCTGTCAGCGTTGTTGTAGATTGTACTGACACATAATGTTCTCTGTTGTCTGTGGTTCATGCGGGCTAAATCATCGTTTCGAAAAACACGATGGCAAGCATATGAATAAATGGATGTTTATTTAGACATTATTTCATGACGCCACACGCGAACTGCCTTTGTTTAACGATTTCAATGACTTGAGAATGTCAGCCTTTGTGGATGCCTCGTCTGTCTGTGATGCCATCCCTGATCACTCGGACATTACCCGTGGTGTTGGGATCACATGTGAGGTGTGTAGTACATAGTGTTGACCCTTCATCTGGTGACCATAACCGAAAGAGATATAAACAAAGTAAAAATTTTGTGGATGTTATTGACTGTACACTCATTAAAAATACTATCAGATTTTAATGTATTGATACAGCATGATGCTAATCCTGAATAAGATGAGTTTATTAATTGTCTATAAACTGGGATGGACTACAAAGTAGGGAGATCTGAACAGAAAAATCCCTCCGAAAATTAAACTGGAACGCATAGCTTCAGTCTGCCTGGGACTTATTAGCCGATAGTCACTGGATCAAGTGTAAGAATGACTCTCAGAAACGACCACAAATCTTGGTCTCATTAAATAGAAAATCATGTGATTAGTGAGTGAATGAGTTTAGTTTTACGCCACACTCACCAATATTCCAGCTATATGGTGGCGGTCTGTAAATAATCGAACCGGACAATCCAGTGATCAATAACATGAGCATCGATCTGCGCAACTGGGAACCGATGACATGTGTCAACCAAGTCAGCAAGGCTGACTACCCGATCCCGTTAGTCGCCTCTTACGACAAGCATAGTCACCTTTTATGGCAAGCATGGGTTGCTGAAGGCCTATTCTACCCCGGATCTAAACGGGTCTCATTTGCTTAGCTACACAGACAAAATACACGCGCTTATCTGTTGGAACGGCAACAACAAGTGTTATATAAATATGAAGAAAGTAAAAGCAGAGGTTCCTGGAAACACGTTGGTAAGATTAAGATTTGTTTGGCTTCTGAGAAAATGTTTTAACATTACAGGCACTGATTCTGCATGCATAGAAAAATGAGTATAGCTCCTTGAATAACGTTGATCCTGTGAATGTATTTGATGAATCTTTCTGTGAACAGACCCATGACGCGATGAGCCATGACCACGTAAGTAATAACGCTGTGAACCGCATAAGTTTCAACTGATATGAAGACTGAAAGGTGTGACCTTATACTGCAGAGGCACTTAAATCTGCACTGATCCAGAACAAATGCCGAAGACCTCTTGTTGCTTTTGTTATTGCTTTTCTCCCATGAGTACCCCAGTAATATCCCAGAATTCTTGCCTGATTTGGGACCTCCGACGCGCTACCCACATGCGCAACAGATAGTATTAGTATGGATTGATCATCCAAGAAGAAATAATTTTAATCCATAATGTTTCCATCTTCATAACTATGATAACAAATGAAAACATTCTGTAGTTTAACCATCTGCCAGTGATAAAAAATGTTTGTAATGAAAAATGTATGTATGCCTTTATGCTTTGTCTTATAGTCCTAAGTCCTTGTAATATTATCATATTTGTATGTATTACATGCATTAAACTTAATAAAATGCACACGATCAGCTTATAGTGAATTTATAACTTGACAGTAATATCTAGATTCTGGCTGGTCAAGAAGAGCAAAATGTTGCCATAGGTAGTCGGTGAAGGAAGTTATCTCTTGCTTCAATCGTTGTCCACTCATTCTTAAGATTGATGTCTGTAAGGGTCTGCGAGAGCTTATGGACGGTACTATGTCTTTGTCCATGCGTGCCGGTTCTCACGAAGTTAAAGACGACAATGAGTTGGAGAAAGGCGTCTGGGGCAGCTGCCGGGTTCTTTCACAAGTTCCTGACTTCTTCATGGATCTAGGGGATAGGTCAGTCCTTGCACGATGATGGACCATTGACTTGAACGCATCAACTGCTGTATGAAACGGAATGGCAGACTGCTTGTGACCTTCACCGACCGTATTCAGCAGGTTGTTTCCTTTAACCAGATACAATAGACAGGTGACATCTGTACATATCCACTATGTTTTCTGAGCTCCACCTCTGTTGACTCTGTACTTGAATCCATTGTGGCAAATAGTTTGACTTTCTGAATGTTGTCAGTCAGTGTGAACCGCACCATAGCATTTGCCATTTTGACAGCGGTAAAAAATGTTCATGATCTATTATATACTCTTTCAGAAAAGAAAGTGAACGTGTTGTTTGCTTACTGAGTACATATAACTGGTTCAAGCATCATTGCTTAATTACAGTAAGATCGTCTTGTTTAGAAATTTCCAAAACATGACTTTCGAGAGAATGTTTGGTAAAACCACAGTTTCATATTGAAGCCACTTCGTCAGAGTAAAATGTCCGTATGTGTTGTGACTACCATGAACATCGACAACAGCTTGGCAGCGGTAATAAAAGAAAGGAGATGGCGAAAACTGACCAGCGGAATCTTTAGATTCTATTTCCGAAGTGATGACAGACAGATATTTATGTGAGTGAGTGAGTTTAGTTTTACGCCGCACTCACCAATATTCCAGCTATATGGCGGCGGTCTGTAAATAATCGAGTCTGGACCAGACAATCCAGTGACAACCATGGGTTGCTGACGGCCTATTCTACCCCGGGACCGATATTTATGTACGTCTCACTGCATCTGCAACATAATGTATAGACAAGTAACAAATGATTATAAACGCACACACAATTCCTTCTGGAAGTATAAGAGACTAAATCTAAAATATACACAGGTTGCTTGCAGTCACAGACAAAACAGTGCTTTAAAAATAAGAATAGACAACTGCAATTTAACTATATACAGCAACAATCGCCTTCTATATTGAATATTAAAACAAAGTTACGTGAACGTTCTTGACATTTGAATAGATGTAATCATTTTGCGGACTCCAGTAGTTTGAGTATAAATATCAAATCGTCCCATAGTTTTCCTAGAATGGTTACCCTCCCATAGTTCAAGACGAGCGATGACCCTCCCATAATACAGCACGATTTGCACAAAATTATGTTGTGACAAATTCCAGGGCGGCCTTACACCAGGAAATGTGTTTCACGTTCTCATCTGTCTTAATAAATAACATTAGATTATGTCATGGCCGGTATAACGTTTATTCACAACTTAGAATGTCAGCGACAAGACAACACCGTCCCTCAGAACAAGTTTCAAATCACGTTCTTTTTCCGAAGCAGTGCCGTCATCACTCTTGTTGGTGACGGTGCCGTGTCTGTCTCAGTAGGCCTGCTGACTGTCGATAGAGCCGCGCATGTACTTTTACTGGATTTCCTCTGAATGACGCCATCTACGCGGGCTTCCTTCTCTGCTGAGGTCCTCTGCAATAAAGGAATGGATTATAGATTATGGAAATAGTTTCCTTGAGATTTTTCTTATGCGCACACTGAACGATATTCATTCTTTATATTTCGGAAAAGCAAACAACACAAACAACATTCAAATGTATCAGCTAGGCATGCCTTGTACCTGAGGATTGCCAGAGACTTGTGTTCTGTCTTCTCAGCTATCAGCTGCTCGTCTAAGCCAGAATCACAGAGACGTGTTGCTGTAGTCGACCTCAGTGAATGATTTTAATAATATCCACCAAATCCTGCCATTTTACACAGTCGTCCGACAGTGCCTCTCAAAGGGTGCAACCCAACCGGAATATCAGCATACCATCTTCTCGAATAAATTTCAGGGGCCTCAAGTAAAATGCGGTGCACTTTCAGTCTTTAGATCTCAAAATAGGATCCATTTTCAAATGTAATTAATGTAAACACAAGTTTCCAAAGCCTGAAACATAGCATAGTTAAAGTGATTAATGATACTGTCCCTTGCATAGGTTTAAGCATCTCATTATAATTATGCCTCAGTGAGTGAGTCTTATCTAGCGTCATGGCGGCGGTCTGTAAATAATCGAGGGTGGACAAACTGATCAATAACATGAACAATTGGAATTATTATACGATTATGTGTGTCAAACAAGTCAGCGAGCCTGAACACTCGACCCGTTAGCCGCTTCTTACTAGCAAACAAGGATAAGGTGGACTGGAGCAGAAAGAGGTTTACGAGAAGCAGGCGCTGTATACGGCAATAGCTAAATCCATTTGGTTTGTAAAAGGTAGAGCAGATGAAACTGATTCTGCGCGTAGCTCATAAGACTCCGACGTCTATACAAACTATAAAGATATATCAGGAAGCATATTTTCCTGCCAAATCCATTGATAACTCACCTGAGTGGCATGTATTTTTCATAAAGCCGGACAAGGCATGTCTCTGGACGCTCTAAATTCTGGGAGACGTAGACACATTTTCTTTCACACTTTCGATGTTTTATGCCACCTCTGTTGATTTTGGACACATCCTAAAAGTATCTGAGACGTTTTGACCCATCTACACCTACTGCTATTTCGAACTGTGAGTTTGGACCTGTTCTGAGATACCTATGCTCATCGCCTGCTCTAAGAGCACAATTGAGGCCAATGAGGTACACCATTGTATCTAACACTCCTGATACAAACGAAGTGCCCACTTACTCTTGCTTTCAGTATTAGATGAATATGCTGAGTCGCATAAGTCAAAGTCAAAATCTGATGCTGGCTGGCCAAACTTTGATGAAGTAAAATCTACGCTATGTTCTGGAGTTTCAGGTGTCGGGGGTTCTTTTAATGACGCCACTTGCGGGGGTGGGTTACAGGGCAACATATTAAAAAGGTTGGATTCAATTCCTTGGCTTGCTTTGTACAAATCAGTATCAGAACCAGAAGAAAAACCTCCAAGATCAACCGGCTCACATTTTCCCACATCAAAGTTTGGAAGTGCATTATAATCACAAACAGAATTTAATAACATCTGAAAATCTGAATTAACGTCAACCTCAAAAGTGTCTGTAAAACGTGACTTACCTGTCCAGGTGGACGTGTGTACTGAACGGCACATAAATTTGCAATTAATGGCCAAATATCAGTTCGCAACAGCAATTTAAAGGTACAGGGTGTTGCATGAAAGTGTGAGGATACAGTGAAGCCGACATGGGTGTGTGTACCGAAACCTGGAGGCGCGCTATAGGATGTTTTATTCCGACCAGGGTGAGACGTGTGTTTTTTTGCCCCGTTTTAAGGCTACCCCAGGGTACCCGTTTGACACTCAGACTCGCTGTGTTGTTGTTCACCCTCTTATCTGTCTCGGGGGACGTTGAGTCCAACCCAGGACCTCGCCAGTCCCAGAGCAGGACTAACAATTCCGTGGATAGGATGCAGACCAGATTATCCACCACCAATCTGAAAACGACTGCCTCCGAGACCGGGTGTCTTTCTTGGAGAAGAAGACAGACAAGTTAGAGGTCCAGTCCAGACGTAATAACGTCATTATGCATGGCATTGCAGAAGAACAAGGTGAAACATGGGACACAGTTGAAAATAAAGTTAGAGACTTTCTCTCAAATAAACTGAACATGCTTAATGCCCCATCTGTTCCCATTGACCGCGCCCATCGCTTGCATAGCAAGTCCGGTACCAGACCAGTCATTGTCCGTTTCACATTTTATAAAGATGAGGAATCTGTTATGGAACGGGGGAGACGTCAGTTGAAGGGGGATGGTGTTAATAAAGTTTCTGAGGATTTTACCGAAAACATTCGCTGGATCAGACAACAGTTATTTCCCTTTATGAAACAGGCAAGGGACTGGAACAAGGTAGCTTTTTTAAGCTATGACAAGCTTGTCATTGACGGTGATGTTTTTGTTTTTGATGAGTATACCAAAGATATCCGTCAGATCGGCCGACGCCGTAATTGGTCGAGCAGAAGTCAACCTGCTCATCACCGCTCTGACTCCCCTCCCGCTGTCCCCCCAGACAACACGCTGTCTGCTCATCACCAGGCTGACTCCTCTCACGATGTGTCGTCTGCTCAAGGGTCCAGATAGGAAATTGGCGGTGGCCCCGTTGATGAATCTTCTCTTTGTATTAAAGATTATGAGATAAGTATTTCACATTATCTAAGTTTTTGTACTTGGAATATCTGTGGTATAAATACCAAAATATTAGATCCTGACTTTACATCATTTTGTGAATCTCATGATGTATTCAGTTGTATTGAAACAATGAGTCCTGATGGACAGCACGTCCTAAACGCTACATTCAGTAATTTTGATAATTTTGTATGCAATGCCGCCAGGCGACATAATGTTGGCAGATATTCAGGAGGTATATCAGTCTCTATCCGGAAGAATATTTCTTCATTTTTCAGAGAGTGTATATGGACTGGGAGAACTGTTTATTTTTCAAATTAACAGATGACTCTGCACACTTCCATATATTTATTGGATTTGTATACATCCACCCAGAAAGATCGCCTGAGTATACAGCTTCAGAAGACAACGGCATAGACATATTAGAAAATAGACTTTTACAAGTACTGTTTGATTATGGGGCAGCCAGTAAGTTTATTTTGTTTGGTAATTTTAATGCCAGAACAGCGAGTGACCCAGATTTTATAGTAAATGACGGTCCTGACTATATACCCGTTGGTGACGATTACGCGCAGGATAACTTTGATAAACCTCGCAGTTCATATGACACTGTCACAAATATGTATGGAAAGTGTTTACTCGAGCTGTGTAAATCGATGAGTATACACATTGTGAACGGTAGAAGTTTGCCTAATATCCCTGGAAGTTTAAGTTACATTTCAAAGACTGGTTGTAGTACTGTTGATTATGCGCTTATTTCATCTGAGATGTTCAACAATATTGATAGTTTTGAGGTTAAACCTCGTACAGAGTCGGATCATCTCCCGATTGTTTGTGTAATCCATGACATAATCGCTTCCGCGCCTAGCGTAAGTAATGATACAGTAATACCCATGTTCAAGTCCGTAGGGTATAAACTACGGGAGGACCAGAGAGATAGTTTTCATACGTACTTGGTAGATGGCATAAAGAATGGTATCCTGAATGATTTCAGAGATCTACTGTATATTGATGTTAACGCTGCCATTTCAAAAATTACATCCCTACTTCATTTATCCGGCGTTAGAGCAGGAGCTATCAGACTCACTTCACCTTATCACCGTCAATCGCGCCAACCTCTTTGGTTTGATCAAGAATGTGGCAAACTTAAGTCTGAAAAATATAGACTTTTAAACTGTTTCAGAAAGCATAAATGCGATTCTAACCTCGATTCCTATTTGAATGCAAAACACAATTTTAAAAAATGTTTCGAATTAAAAAAAGATAATTATTTAGCCAAAGCTGCAGATGATATTAAAATAGCAGCAAGAAATCCTGACTGTAAGATATTTTGGAGCACGTTAAAACGCTATCTTCAGAAAACAGTTCCCACAGATAATATTTCTCCGTACCAATGGTATCATTACTTCAAAGGTCTCCTTTCCTGTAGAGATACAAAACAGCTTTCAGATTTTGATAAATCAGTGTACGATTTCGTCTCAACGCATAACTGTGACGATTGTGAAGAGCTTTCATTCTCGCATGATGTTTTGTCAACTCCAATTACCGAAGAGGAGGTAATGAAATCTATAAATGAATTGAAATGGAATAAGGCAGCGGGGCATGACGGTATCCCTCCCTCATTTTACAAATGTACTTTTACTTCTTTAGTGTCATATTTGAAAGATTTATTTAATGTAGTTTTTGACAGTGGTAAATTCCCATCGGTATGGAATATAGGCATGATTGTCCCTTTATTCAAGTCTGGAAGTGTATCAGAACCATGCAACTATCGTGGAATATCTCTTCTAAATATTTCTGGAAAATTATTTGCTAATATATTAGAAAAGCGTTTACGTGCCTGGGTTGATCTAAACGAACTACTTGACGAGGTTCAAGCTGGTTTTAGATCCAATTATAGTACAACTGATAATTTATTTATATTACGGTCATTATGTACAAACTACCTCTGCAGACCTAAAGGGAGATTCTATTGCGCTTTCATCGACTTTAAGAAAGCCTTTGATTTTGTTGACCGTAAGAAATTGCTATTTATGTTACATACCAAAGGATGCCATGGCATAATGTATAATATTTTAAGAAGCATGTATGACTGTTGCAGCCTGTGTTAGAACTAATTCTGGCAACACTGAATCGTTTAATACTTCCGCTGGTGTGCGACAAGGTTGTGTATTAAGCCCCGTGCTCTTCATATTCTTTATTTATGAACTTGTAGATGATATGTATAAATCATGTAATAATGGAATATTTGTTACTCCCCAAATCAAAGATTTACTTTTACTTCTCTTTGCAGATGATATTGTTACGTTTTCATTTATGGTAAACGGACTGCAGAGACAGATAAATATTCTTCAAACATTTTGTGACACATGGGGACTAGAGTTGAATATGGAAAAATCTAATATAGTTGTCTTTAGAAATGGGGGTATAGTGGCACATTCTGAAAATGGTTATTCCGGGGCAAAAGTATGAATGTTGTTTCATATTATAAATATTTGGGTCTTGTATTTTCTAGCCGATTACATTGGTCCATGGCATCTAAAACTCTTGCAGCACAAGCTAAGAAGGCATTATTTCCCATTTTCAAACTCTTTAAGGCTAATAAATGTATTTCATTTGACTCAGCTTGCTTACTTTTTGACACTAAAATAGCACCAATATTGTTATATGGATCTGAAATTTGGGGAGTAAACTACTTCGAAGCCATTGAAAATGTGCATGCGTCATATTTTAAAAGATTTCTTACTGTAGGTAAATTTGCTTCCAACAAAGCCGTACTTGGCGATACAGGACGCTATAACATGCATATTGAGAGTCAAATGAGAGTTATCAGATTCTGGATTAAACTTATAAGAATGCCTGATTACCGCTACCCGTATCAAAGCTATCAATTATTATTATCCCTAGACAAACGTGGAAAGTATTCTTGGGCTTCGGGTGTGCGAAATGTGTTATTTTCAAGCGGGTTTTCTTATGTTTGGTTTAAGCAAGATGTTGGTGATATAAAAATGTTTCTGTCAGCATTTAAACAACGAATAAAAGATATATACATTCAGAATTGGCACGCATCAGTAAATTCATCGAGTTTTCTAAGTCATTATTCACAATGTAAATAGATGTTTGGAAATGAAAAATATATTAGGGTCCTTAATGATAAGTCCCTTTTAAGAAATTTTTGTAAATTTAGAATCTCTCTACATGCCTTAAAAATACAGCGTTATAGAAAAGATAAAAATACACTAGAAGATTTATCATGTTCTTATTGTTCTTCTGGTAAAACTGAAGACGAACGTCACCTATTATTAGATTGTGAGGCATTCTCTGCCGGCCGAAGGAAGTATTTAAAATGCTTTAATGATGCCCCACAAACGATATATAAAATACTTAAATCTAAAAACGATGACTCTATTAAATCAGCTGCCATTTTTATAAAACATTTGATGTCCATCCTTAAATTACATGTAAAACCATAATTTCGTGTCACGTGACCAATATTTGTTATAAAGAAAAATTAACTGTACTATGGGCCTCTGGGCCTTCACTACTGAATAAAACCTGTCTGTCTGTCTGTCTGTAAAACTGTGTTGTGTAACAAACACATCGATGTCGGAATCACTCACACTGCATAGGCCTACCGAGTCCCACGATGTTCACTGATGCACGTGTCAGGATGTACGTGAATATATAACCCCCGCCCTCCCATAGTTGAGCACGTTTATTTCCGTGTTTTAACGACACGTTTGGTCAAGGCCTTTTACAGCTAGAACAGTCCTCCATTAGTTTGGCTCGTGAATATCACAAGAACATTGGTTTGAGTTACACGCTTGATCGAACTTTGTTTTAAGTAGGAGAAAGTCCTCAACCTAGCTATTACTTTCGCACGTGAAACTTATCTCGGCCTAACGGCCTCGAACAAGCTTCACGTGCGAAAATAATAGCGAGGTTTCGGACATTCTCCTATACACAAATAAGGTTTTGGCATGTCATGATTTGACACTTAAACAAAATTTCTGTTATCCAGGAAAATTTTCTAAATCACCATTAATAGTGCAAACATTGGCATACAGTTTTGATCGCAGGTCATCATGCATCCAGCACTTGAGTAAAACATGCATTTAATCATCAATACATTTATCATTGCACAGCGGACGGGTGCGTTCTTCTTCAATTCTAATTGGTGCAACCCCACATCTAAATTTGGCAAAACCATGTCTGGAACGTCTTGGCATAAGAATATCAGCTTAATATCAACATATTTTCAGTAAAATAACCAGTTTTTAAAAAGTTTATATGTACGTAGTTCACCCGTGTTATTGATTTATCATCAGTAATTGAAGAAGGTGAAAATATATTTATAATTTCAATACAGTTCCATATCATACTGGGTAAAAATTCCACTGACAAGACTCACTTCACATAAATACATTGTACCTTACTGTTCAGTCTATTCCTATCCATGGCGACACTGTACCTTACTATACAGTCTATTCCTATCCTTGGCGACATTGTACCTTACTATACAGTCTATTCCTATCCGTGGTGACATTGTACCTTACTATACAGTCTTTTCCTATCCATGGCGACATTGTACCTTACTATACAGTCTATTCCTATCCGTGGCGACATTGTACCTTACTATACAGTCTATTCCTATCCTTGGCGACATTGTACCTTACTATACAGTCTTTTCCTATCCATGGCGACATTGTACCTTACTATACAGTCTTTTCCTATCCATGGCGACATTGTACCTTACTATACAGTCTATTCCTATCCGTGGCGACATTGTACCTTACTATACAGTCTATTCCTATCCTTGGCGACATTGTACCTTACTATACAGTCTTTTCCTATCCATGGCGACATTGTACCTTACTATACAGTCTTTTCCTATCCATGGCGACATTGTACCTTACTATACAGTCTATTCCTATCCGTGGCGACATTGTACCTTACTATACAGTCTATTCCTATCCTTGGCGACATTGTACCTTACTATACAGTCTTTTCCTATCCATGGCGACATTGTACCTTACTATACAGTCTTTTCCTATCCATGGCGACATTGTACCTTACTATACAGTCTATTCCTATCCGTGGCGACATTGTACCTTACTATACAGTCTATTCCTATCCATGGTGACTAGTCTTCTCCAGTGTCGTAACCCAGCTTTCCACTGGGAAACAGACAGAAACGTCATCTAATATCTGTTCACAGCATGATTTGGCGTATACTGTCCTGAACCCGTTAGTTCTCACACAACTGGAAAGACCCGTGCATTTCGCGTGTCCCTGAACTCCCAACTCACCTAGTCGTCTACACAGTATGTTCCTGATAATGGAGACAAATTCGAGGAAGGGAGGCATGATAGCGTTGTTAGAAAACCATAATATTCCGTTTCCACAAAACACAACAAAAGCAAATCGCTGAAATCATTAAATTCAACAAAAGAGCACCTGTGTATAAAACTGAGACGTGTCTGAAACCACAAGGTCATGATGTCTTACGTTTGCCTCTTCAACACTGCGATTTGAATAACTCCGCCTTTAAAAAGACACATGTTGTCTTGTTCACAAATCCATGGCTAAGATTTCTCAAGATAGATCGCAAAAATCAGCTGAGAAAGCTGAAATGCTATGGAGCACCAGTACTAGTTTCAAAGCAGTTTACAACAGGCCACTATTGGTCCTGTCAACATACGAGTGAACACCGCTGTGAGTCCATGTCCGATTCAGAACCACACGGTTTGTTCCCAGAGTGCCTACATCCCAATGTGCCTACATCCCACTTTGACTATAAGAGATGTGTAGGCCATATGGGAATTGAAAATGCACCCCTTCCTAGAGAATAGGCATGACCCTTACATGTAAGGTCTCAGTATGTAACATTAATCCTCTGCTCATTAAGTTACCAATCATCCTTCATTATGAAAACAATAGCCTGTACTCATCAGTGTACCTCTGATAAACTTTACTCAGATGTCTTGTAGACCTAATGGGGGCTGTTGTTTTTTCATCTTTAACAAGCTTAAAACGTTTTCCTAACGCAGTGATTTTCTACTCAGCGCCTTATCCATTATAATCTGAATTGTTTTAATTATTGTTAATAACTAAGTTAGAACTGAACACGGAAATTCAGCAGTAGGTCTTTACTGAGACTAACAGTAATAAACTGCAAAAACTTATCCGATGTGTTATTGTGACTAACAGATATATAGGGATCAGAATATCCGCAATGTTAATGGTAAAATGGCAAACATCACCAGATCAGAGTTCATTGTTTCGTAACAATGCTTTCAGATACCGCCTTAAGGTCAGAAGATAAGTTGCCACACATTGCAAATGTGCTGTTAGAGGATGCAAGGGACGTTGCAGTATCATAGGTGATCACATTGCTACCATCAATGAAGTCAACACCCATCTATCAGAGAATAGAGACCAGGACCGTCTACTGAGCCGACTTAGCGTGTTGGTAACGACATCAAGTCTGTTCAGCAGATTTACAACGATAAGATGGTTTCACTCGACGACGATGCTGCAGCGATCGACTGTTGCCAGTTTCCCAATTGTGAAATTAGCCATGTACTGCCACCGCAGAAAAGTTTTTCCACCTTTGCCACAGACGGACTGTGGCTTGTGTTTAGAAGGACCATCGGCACAGACCACAGATGTAGGACAGTTTCTTTGAGATTCTAGCCGACCCTGATACTATATAGATGGACGGTACCTTCTTTGTGCGTCCAAATCAGTGGCTGTACACTGTACACTGTACATTGTCTTCTTGATGGATGAATGTTTCCTATTGCCTTCTGTCTCCTACCTATCCTTGAAGGTCCGGGGTAGAATATGACTTATAGCAATCCATGCTTGATAGAAAAGACGACTATGCTTGTCGTAAGAGGCGACTGACGGGATCGGGTGGTCAGGCTCGCTGACTTGGTTGACAGGTCATCGTTTCTCAATTGCGCAGATCGATGCTCATTATGTTGATCACTGGATTGCCTGGTCCAGCTGGAATATTGATGATTGCGGCATAAAACTCAACTAACTCACTCTATTTCCTACGTGACAAGTCACTTACACGTGATTGTTCACCTGGGGAGATATTGACTCAAACGGACTGTAGTAATCGTTGTATCAAATGCATTTTGACCCCTAAAGAATTGTTCGACGCTGTTTCGCGGATATGAACGTCATTGTTGCATGAAAATACACATAAGCATTGCTGTGTACTGCATTTTAATACTGTATGAACCGTTTTAACTACATAAATTTTCATTTTTAGCAATGTCAGTTTGACGTACAGATTAAAAGCCTCAAATGTGTTTTAACAGCCTAGGTAGACAGGCATGGCGTTGCTACATGACATGATTACATCTCGCGAGTGAGTTAAAATTTTAAATCGCATGGGCCATATTACAGTCATACAGCAATGAAAACAAGGTATAAACACCAAAGAAATATAAGTTAGTCATCATACACAACAGGACACTGTGTGTCTGTCAACTGAGGGGTAACCGTCCGTGCTCACTAGACTGAGAGACATTGTTCGTTCTTTAGAAAGGCAAGCTAGCCTTATAAAATAATTCAATGGAGGGTGTGGTTGACAGTGCTTTATCCCCTAAAGAATTTCGTCAAAACAGAAACCGCTGTTACAGGTCATTGGCTCCCTCCCTCTGCAAGCAGGGTGGATTCTGCTGTTTATTTTGTTGACTGCTACAGACACAGATTCTTTCATACAAATGCATAAAATCGGCGATTTACAATGCCATTAGGTTGTCTGACAAAACATCCACTTGCAAAGTTTGAGATCGATTAGATCATCGGGGCCCACATGCATCTCATGCCAAACTATAGTGACTTAAGTAAACGCCTGTCCAGTACATTGTTCCAACAGCTGGAGACAAAACTGAAGTAATCTCACAACCCAAAAATTAATACTGATACAAAATGACAGATAAATGGTCGAATACAATGAGGTAAGTAGGTTGGTGTTGGGTGTGCCCTGCAACGACATGAGCTGCCGCTGAAAATCAAGTTATATAAAACTTGTCCTCAACTGAATATACATATACATGTTGGTGATTATCACTGGAAGCGGTTACCTTTAGAAAGGGACCAGCATAATGACATTGACTTCAGAATCAATGTCAGTGGTTTCTGAGCTATTGAATTCAGCGTTACCGTCTAATGTAATTTTCACATGGTATCCTTGAATATAAACATACACCGTTGTGCTTAGATTTTGATAGTTCCGACGTGTAAGGTAGTGAATGACGCCTTCTTATGATGACCACATGAACACTTAGGTGTTTCAGATATATGTCGATTATATCTGTCTCCATGTAGGTCACTACAGCCGAGCTTAAGGCCACAATGGATGATTAGACGAAATCCAGTCTCAAAAACTAAATCAAAGTAATTTTGAGTTTATGTTTGGTTTACCATGGCTGTATATTGATGTAGGGAAATAGCGTGAACACCTATAGCAATAAATTCCACGACATAATCGCGCTTCGTTAAAACGATTGAGAATATCTTCCGTTAATAAGGGAAAGTTGGAAGGATTATGTCCAATTTTCAAAACAAACACTGAATGACAGGTACAGTGCATTATTAAGTGCATGGGTAGTCCATTATATGAGCAGTCAAGCTTTGAGTAGTCATAATGGGAAGATACCGTCAGGGCCCGTGGTTACTTTGGGATGACCCACTAACGACAGTCCCTCGTTAAGCCCTTGTTATAGTGAGTGAGTGTGTGAGTTTTGGTTTTACGCCTCTTTTAGCAATATTCCAGCGATATCACGGCGGGGGACACCACATAAATGATAACCACATAATCACTGAGAGAGAGAGCGGGGGAGAGAGACAGAGAGAGTGTTTTGGGCTAGGCGGGCATGATCCAGATGACTCTATGAAATATTTCTTGGGTAATACGACTAAAATGCAGGTTACATAAACGTTTATTAAATCCTATATATTTGTGAAATTCACATTTAAAAATATACATATATAAATATATATAGAGACAGAGGGAGAACTACTCACAAAAAAGAAACGCATAGCTCGATCCCGGATGAAGAGCCCGGGAATGAGTTGATATTCTTATCTCAAGGCCACAAACAGACAAGGTAACGTCTGTGGCTGAGGGTCACGCTGTCGTACTCGACGATCCACTTTGTCCCACAAATGGTCAGTAGGGTTAAGATCCGGTGATCGTGAGGGCCAATCAAGAACCTGAACGTTGTTCTGGGCAAGGAACCCCTGGTTATTCTTGCTGTATGCGGCCGAGCGTTATCATGCTGAAAAATGACCTGGCGGTTCATGAGGCCTTATGATTTCATCACGGTAACGTCGAGCTCTCAAGTTGCCTTGGGCCTGAATGAGATCTGTCCTGCCACTGTATGAAATGGAAGTCCAAACTATGACACTGTCACCACCAAATCTGTCCACTTCCTTCGCTTCATGTAACGTGACTCATCACTGAAGATAACAGTTCTTCACCAATGGCCATGGGGGATATTGGCGACACCGCTGTCTGCATTGTTGCCGATGTTGACGTGTAAGGACAGGTCCTCGCAAAGGTCTTCTGGAACGAATAGCAGCCTCACATAAGAGGTTCCTCGTAGTCTGATCAGAAATTGAAATTGAATCCTGGCACTACCGATGTTATAGGGGATGCTGTGGTGAACCTGTTCCGCAAATGTCGAAGCCGAATAATCCTGTCTTGAGCGGGCGTGGTCACACGGGGTCGACCTGACATGGGGCGATCGTGTTTTGACCCTTCTTTAGTGGTAGCGATGCCAAAGTCATGCTGTCATGCTCTACGACACATTCAGTTGTTGTGCGAGTTGTCCTCAATGACAATAGATTCAAACTCGGACATGTTTGCAGACAGCGTCCACCATAGATATACTGATTACATAGACACCAATGATTCAAATTCGAAAAGTCACATGGAAAAACACTACCTTTTTTATAGAGTAACATACATACACACACACACACATACACACACACACACACACACACACACACACACACACACACACACACACACACACACATACATACATACATACATACATGTACATTATGTCCCATGCAAGATGCATTACGTATGTCCATAATATGAACTCAAACAGAACAAAAGATGCTGAAATATTCAAGCCCATCATAATTTTACAGGGGAAGAACTTCACCCAACATGATAACACAACGCTATGTTTTAAAAAGGTATGTATTTTTATTAAACTACACAGAATCAGCATATAATATACGACATTAATAGAACAAAAAATGTGAGAGAGTAATAAGGTAAGTAATATAATTGGAAAAAGAAATACAAAGCAGCAAAGAAGCTTTGATAAAAAAAAAACATACCCGGAGCACAGTATTAAGGTGGGTGAACAGTGAGGTGAATATTAATTGTAATAACTGTAAAATAATATAAAAGAAATACAAAGTAATGTTTCATTCTTTTGAAACAAAACATCCAGCAGTGTGAGCATTAAGGTGTGTGAGTTGTAAGGTGGGTATTAAGGTCCACATGACGTGTTGTCTGGGTGCTCTAGGGCACATGTTTTTGCACTAGAAGAAAGATCAGTGATGGGAGGTTTGAGTGAACAGTAGAGATGCATATACGAGTTCATTTTCATTCAGCACAGAATCTAGGAATATTCATTCTGATCTTACCTGACATTCGACGCTGTACATACTCAGCACTCGATCTGACGCGAATGGGAAGACAACTTGTATGTATTGTCATAATATCGCCTTTTCATCTCACGCATAGAAGCAGAAATTCGGTAGAGGCAAATCTAATGTAAGCATAGCGATAGGTTGTAGGTCCGAGCCATAAAGATGGTAGCGGTACAGTTTTGCTGATAGACTGACACTCCCAAAACATGAATTTTGACCGCTCCGAGTGCGGTTATTTGTATAGCGTTGTATCGATTCTGAAGATGGTAGATGTTTACGTCGAAATGACAGGCAACATCTTGGACAGATTCTCTAACTTGCAAACGTCCGATGCCTGGTTTCGTTCAATTTGAGTAAGCGTGGCATTGTAGAACAAGGAGTGATAGACCCAACATTTGTGCAGTCTTATACCCACTAACTCATTAAGGCCGAGCGCCGCATATATGCGGCAAATTAATTAGCTTCTCACAGTGAGAGCCGCGTATTGGGGGTAATAAAAAGCACCTCTTATTCAGCGAGAGACGCATATTGGGGGTTATGAAAAGCACCTCTCATTCAGCGAGAGCCGCGTATTGGGGGTTTTACATTTTAAATTCGTACTGTACCTATAATTTCAATCAATTTAGCAGTAATGATGAAAGATTAGCCTTTCTTATGAGAGAGGTTACTTTCTGTGTTAATCAGAAGAACTATTAATGTGTTTTGATAACAATTGCTTGCAATGTCGGGGGCTTATGCAGGCAAATGAACACATGTCTGCGAGAAAAGGGAATATGAGATGTTGTTACAGGAGGTACGTGTTTGTTACTCGTCACTGGAAGTGAATACTAAGATAGTATGTTTGCACATTGAATTAACGGTGACAAGGTTACAAAACCTTCTTCTAAATTATATCATTCATTCATTCGTTGTAGTAGTTCATATAATGAATCGTAGACATAAATAGCACTACTGTATTACACTCATGTTCGTGTCCATTTGAAATAAACCAAGTTAAGAAATTTAGACCTAATTCATTTGCGACTATTGATTTTTAAAGTTGACAATAATACAATAATCGAATATGAAGTGATAACTCTTGCATCTACTCATAATACACATATATAGTACACATAAACCATACAAAGGTAACAGGGGTATTTTGTTCAAGATGTTTCATGCTTATTTGAAACGTGATTTTCCAATGCAATTTACATAAACATTGTGTAAAAAACGTTTGTATTTGATCTCTGTAATTATCTTATCCAGTGTAATGATCACGTGTATCAGATCCATCGTCAATAAAAGGAGGATAATATATCAGTTACGGAATTGATGCGTATAATCATTCAATCAGACAACACTAAATGAGATTTGTCAACACCTCCTTCAACCTCAGAATAACAGCCTCTGGCCGAATGCATGTCCAGGTAAACTTTCGTCCGGTGACAAGTGTAAAACAAATTAATGCGCTGTTACATCATTGGACAGCCTGTTTTGTGGAGTCACGCCCATTGTCAATCTTCTGAACCTCGTTTGCTTTCAAAACAAATATAAGTATGCCCATCTTCATAAATATTTGGGGAGATTCAACTTCAAGTGTATACATCACAATAAATCAGCATCGTGTTACTTTTTTAAATTCTATAATACATGTACTTGAATTATGATATTTATTCGTAACAATGTGCAGATTATATTGAAATGTTCAGCAAGCCATTATGTTTGATGTACAAGTAGTGTGCGCAAAAACTATATGCAAATAAATACTATCTCTACTCAATGGTTGGATTGGGTTATCCGTGGTAAAAATAATCGGATTGTAGCGCTTTGAGCGCTTCAAAGAAAAATAAACTCGTCAAATTGCTTGTTAGTTCTACATGTACATTTCAGGCATCCTTACGATTATGTATGTTCACGATACACAAACTTTTCATGATAGCTAGAGTTGACAAAACCGAAATCTAGGATATCGATTGGTCAACGATCTAACCAATAGTTAATCTGTATCCAAGCTGTCTTGTGACCGAACGTACTCTTCAGAAATTTAACCCACGCCCCATCACCTGTCATTTCCAATGTGACAGGTATCTCATGATACGATTGGTCATAGATAACAAATCAGGGAGTATATTGAACAGTTAAGACAGAAAACGACTATTCGGGAACTTTGATGACGCCCATCCCATGACCCTTTGTCTTATGTATGTGCAAGGAATAGCAGTATACAATATGTATGCATGTATGTTCGTGCGATAACGTATATTTTCTGCGTTACATCTAGGTTAACCAAAGCGACAAATATGTAAGACTAGCTTATTAGTACTTTCCTTAAAATATTCAGTATACACTAGCAATGTATCAGCGAAAACGCTTCTTTCATAGATTATTAGGCATGTGCGTAAATTCCTCTTTACTGCCATTGACATAGATGTTTTGAACAATTTAATCTCACACAATGATATGAGAGGGACACCATTTGGTTTATTATGTCTTACATACAAAGAATCCAAACATGTGTGAAGAAAGGCACACTTTCATAATCCCTTACTTTATGTGCTATTGAATGTTTCTTGACACCTCTCTGTAATTTTCACATGTAGCAACTAATTCCGTTGATCCATCATCAGTAAAAGCAGGATAGCATATTAGTCATGGTATTTATACCCTTGCGTATCATCATTCAGACTACAGTAATAAGATTATTTAGCGCTACTTTTGGTCTTGAAACAACAGTCTCCGGTAGAATTTATACGTAGCCACACCCCTACTCCCTTATTGAACGGACTGTCCCGGGACAAGCGTAAAATAAACATGTGTTGTTATTTTGTCGGACAACCCATTTGAGTTTGCTACGTTCGCGTCATTCTCTGTACTGTATATGCACAAATGGGTGCAATCTGGTGAACCTTGATAGCGATGCGATATCAGACAATACACAAATTGTTTCATGATAGTTAGAATATACAACCAAAACACAACATATCCACTGGTCAACAATACAATTAAAAAATCAATGTATCCAATCTGGGTGACCAAACGTGCCCTTCAGAAATTTAGGCCACGCCCCGTCACCTTGCCCTTCCATTTTGACAGGTTCTCACGATACAATTGGTCAAAGTATCAGCCAATATAATGAGTAAGTGAGATATAATGCGTTACATTCGGGATATTTTATCCCATCACATGACGGGAAGCTTTGTTTAGCATCGAGTAATGATAAATGTATCATGCAGTATGAATGTGTATGAATGGTGATGTATGTTTGTAGCGTTAAGATAAGATGAACAAAGTGACAAACTATAAATCTCTATATGCTCCATATTACTTACACACCTATTGATACTTTCCTTGAAATATTCAGTAAACACAAGCAATGTATTGGCAAAAAATGTAGACGATTATAATGCGAGTACCCCCCCCCCCCTCTCTCTCTCTCTCTCTCTCTCTCTCTCTCTCTCTCTCTCTCTCTCTCTCTCTCTCTTTAAACTCTATTGTAAATAATATATTATAATTCAGTCAATTCGATGAGAGAGACAGGAGGAATTTGTATATTTGTTCATCTCGTACGTACAAAGACCGCGTAGGTGTTGATACAAATACAGCACACACTGCCAAAGGGGTATAAGAGACACATGTAAGACTAGACAGTTTCCTGTCATATCCGAGACCTGCCAGGGAAATCAGGTATGATTAGCACTAATTAGCCTCGTCGCAGCAATCAGGCAGTCAGCGACGGGTCCCAGGTGTTGGGCAGTGGAGCGGCTGCAGGGCTAACTGAGTGGTGACAACTGGTACATGTTCGATTCCACGAGAAGTGTGTGAATGACGTTAAAATGTTAATTGTTATGGTGCGTGTTGGTGATTCTTTCTACTGGTGTGTTTTCACTCGGGCCGTTTAGAAGGCAAGAACATTATTGATATCACCAGCAAACTTCACTATATGCCGAAAAAAAAATATCCATTTAGGGTTCATAGTTTGTTTCCTATTTGGATAGGTTGCGTTTCTTATGCGTGTGAGTATATAAAGCACATAACATTATTTTCCATCTAGCTGTGTCTTGACACTGAACAGTCCACCAGTAAGTCATGCTTGCGTGCCCCTGTATCCTGTATTCGAGCCCTGCTATGTGAGAGAACATGTGGGATATTTGAAAAGCCCCGCTATGCGAGAGTCCTTGCCTTTCCTAACTGACATTTAGAAGCTAGTATGCTGAACAGGAGAGAGACAGCTTCTTTATTGCAGAGGATCCATCCACTGCAATGAGGAACTTGTCCATCCATAAAGAGGATGCATCCACTGCAATGAAGAACTTGTCCATCCATAAAGAGGATGCATCCACTGCAATGAAGAACTTGTCCATACATAAAGAGGATGCATCCACTGCAATGAAGAAGTTGTCTATCCATAAAGAGGATGCATCCACTGCAATGAAGAACTTGTCCATCCATAAAGAGGATGCATCCACTGCAATGAAGAACTTGTCCATACATAAAGAGGATGCATCCACTGCAATGAAGAACTTGTCCATACATAAAGAGGATGCATCCACTGCAATGAAGAACTTGTCCATCCATAAAGAGGATGCATCCACTGCAATGAAGAACTTGTCCATACATAAAGAGGATGCATCCACTGCAATCAAGAAGTTGTCTATCCATAAAGAGGATGCATCCACTGCAATGAAGAACTTGTCCATTGATAAAGAGGATGCATCCACTGCAATGAAGAACTTGTCCATACATAAAGAGGATGCATCCACTGCAATGAAGAACTTGTCCATCCATAAAGAGGATGCATCCACTGCAATGAAGAACTTGTCCATACATAAAGAGGATGCATCCACTGCAACGAAGAACTTGTCATACATAAAGAGGATGCATCCACTGCAATGAAGAACTTGTCCATCCATAAAGAGGATGCATCCAGTGCAATGAAGAACTTGTCATACATAAAGAGGATGCATCCACTGCAATGAAGAACTTGTCCATACATAAAGAGGATGCATCCACTGCAACGAAGAACTTGTCATACATAAAGAGGATGCATCCACTGCAATGAAGAACTTGTCCATCCATAAAGAGGATGCATCCACTGCAATGAAGAAGTTGTCATACATAAAGAGGATGCATCCACTGCAACGAAGAACTTGTCATACATAAAGAGGATGCATCCACTGCAACGAAGAACTTGTCATGCATAAAGAGGATGCATCCACTGCAATGAAGAACTTGTCCATCCATAAAGAGGATGCATCCACTGCAATGAAGAACTTGTCCATACATAAAGAGGATGCATCCACTGCAATGAAGAACTTGTCCATCCATAAAGAGGATGCATCCACTGCAACGAAGAACTTGTCATACATAAAGAGGATGCATCCACTGCAATGAAGAACTTGTCCATCCATAAAGAGGATGCATCCAGTGCAATGAAGAACTTGTCCATACATAAAGAGGATGCATCCACTGCAATGAAGAAGTTGTCTATCCATAAAGAGGATGCATCCACTGCAATGAAGAACTTGTCCATCCATAAAGAGGATGCATCCACTGCAATGAAGAACTTGTCCATACATAAAGAGGATGCATCCACTGCAATGAAGAACTTGTCCATACATAAAGAGGATGCATCCACTGCAATGAAGAACTTGTCCATCCATAAAGAGGATGCATCCACTGCAATGAAGAACTTGTCCATACATAAAGAGGATGCATCCACTGCAATGAAGAAGTTGTCTATCCATAAAGAGGATGCATCCACTGCAATGAAGAACTTGTCCATCCATAAAGAGGATGCATCCACTGCAATGAAGAACTTGTCCATACATAAAGAGGATGCATCCACTGCAATGAAGAACTTGTCCATCCATAAAGAGGATGCATCCACTGCAATGAAGAACTTGTCCATACATAAAGAGGATGCATCCACTGCAACGAAGAACTTGTTATACATAAAGAGGATGCATCCACTGCAATGAAGAACTTGTCCATCCATAAAGAGGATGCATCCAGTGCAATGAAGAACTTGTCATACATAAAGAGGATGCATCCACTGCAATGAAGAACTTGTCCATACATAAAGAGGATGCATCCACTGCAACGAAGAACTTGTCATACATAAAGAGGATGCATCCACTGCAATGAAGAACTTGTCCATCCATAAAGAGGATGCATCCAGTGCAATGAAGAACTTGTCATACATAAAGAGGATGCATCCACTGCAACGAAGAACTTGTCATACATAAAGAGGATGCATCCACTGCAACGAAGAACTTGTCATACATAAAGAGGATGCATCCACTGCAATGAAGAACTTGTCCATCCATAAAGAGGATGCATCCACTGCAATGAAGAACTTGTCCATACATAAAGAGGATGCATCCACTGCAATGAAGAACTTGTCCATCCATAAAGAGGATGCATCCACTGCAACGAAGAACTTGTCATACATAAAGAGGATGCATCCACTGCAATGAAGAACTTGTCCATCCATAAAGAGGATGCATCCAGTGCAATGAAGAACTTGTCATACATAAAGAGGATGCATCCACTGCAACGAAGAACTTGTCATACATAAAGAGGATGCATCCACTGCAACGAAGAACTTGTCATACATAAAGAGGATGCATCCACTGCAATGAAGAACTTGTCCATCCATAAAGAGGATGCATCCAGTGCAATGAAGAACTTGTCATACATAAAGAGGATGCATCCACTGCAACGAAGAACTTGTCATACATAAAGAGGATGCATCCACTGCAACGAAGAACTTGTCATACATAAAGAGGATGCATCCACTGCAATGAAGAACTTGTCCATCCATAAAGAGGATGCATCCACTGCAACGAAGAACTTGTCATACATAAAGAGGATGCATGCACTGCAATGAAGAACTTGTCCATCCATAAAGAGGATGCATCCACTGCAACGAAGAACTTGTCATACATAAAGAGGATGCATCCACTGCAACGAAGAAGTTGTCATCCATAAAGAGGATGCATCCACTGCAATGAAGAAGTTGTCATACATAAAGAGGATGCATCCACTGCAATGAAGAACTTGTCCATCCATAAAGAGGATGCATCCACTGCAACGAAGAACTTGTCATACATAAAGAGGATGCATCCACTGCAATGAAGAACTTGTCCATCCATAAAGAGGATGCATCCACTGCAATGAAGAACTTGTCATACATAAAGAGGATTCATCCACTGCAATGAGGAACTTGTCCATCCATAAAGAGGATGCATCCACTGCAATGAAGAAGTTGTCATACATAAAGAGGATGCATCCACTGCAATGAAGAACTTGTCCATCCATAAAGAGGATGCATCCACTGCAACGAAGAACTTGTCATACATAAAGAGGATGCATCCACTGCAATGAAGAACTTGTCATACATAAAGAGGATGCATCCACTGCAATGAAGAACTTGTCCATCCATAAAGAGGATGCATCCACTGCAACGAAGAACTTGTCATACATAAAGAGGATGCATCCACTGCAATGAAGAACTTGTCCATCCATAAAGAGGATGCATCCACTGCAATGAAGAACTTGTCATACATAAAGAGGATGCATCCACTGCAATGAAGAACTTGTCCATCCATAAAGAGGATGCATCCACTGCAATGAAGAACTTGTCATACATAAAGAGGATGCATCCACTGCAATGAAGAACTTGTCCATCCATAAAGAGGATGCATCCACTGCAATGAAGAACTTCTCCATCCATAAAGAGGATGCATCCACTGCAATGAAGAAGTTGTCATACATAAAGAGGATGCATCCACTGCAATGAAGAACTTGTCCATCCATAAAGAGGATGCATCCACTGCAACGAGGAACTTGTCATACATAAAGAGGATGCATCCACTGCAATGAAGAACTTGTCCATCCATAAAGAGGATGCATCCACTACAACGAAGAACTTGTCATACATAAAGAGGATGCATCCACTGCAATGAGGAACTTGTCCATCCATAAAGAGGATGCATCCACTGCAACGAAGAAGTTGTCATACATAAAGAGGATGCATCCACTGCAATGAAGAACTTGTCCATCCATAAAAAGGATGCATCCACTGCAACGAAGAAGTTGTCATACATAAAGAGGATGCATCCACTGCAATGAGGAACTTGTCCATCCATAAAGAGGATGCATCCACTGCAATGAAGAACTTGTCATACATAAAGAGGATGCATCCACTGCAATGAGGAACTTGTCCATCCATAAAGAGGATGCATCCACTGCAATGAAGAACTTGTCATACATAAAGAGGATGCATCCACTGCAATGAAGAACTTGTCCATCCATAAAGAGGATGCATCCACTGCAACGAAGAAGTTGTCATACATAAAGAGGATGCATCCACTGCAATGAAGAACTTGTCCATCCATAAAGAGGATGCATCCACTGCAATGAAGAACTTGTCCATACATAAAGAGGATGCATCCACTGCAACGAAGAACTTGTCATACATAAAGAGGATGCATCCACTGCAATGAAGAACTTGTCCATCCATAAAGAGGATGCATCCAGTGCAATGAAGAACTTGTCATACATAAAGAGGATGCATCCACTGCAATGAAGAACTTGTCCATACATAAAGAGGATGCATCCACTGCAACGAAGAACTTGTCATACATAAAGAGGATGCATCCACTGCAATGAAGAACTTGTCCATCCATAAAGAGGATGCATCCAGTGCAATGAAGAACTTGTCATACATAAAGAGGATGCATCCACTGCAACGAAGAACTTGTCATACATAAAGAGGATGCATCCACTGCAACGAAGAACTTGTCATACATAAAGAGGATGCATCCACTGCAATGAAGAACTTGTCCATCCATAAAGAGGATGCATCCACTGCAATGAAGAACTTGTCCATACATAAAGAGGATGCATCCACTGCAACGAAGAACTTGTCCATCCATAAAGAGGATGCATCCACTGCAACGAAGAAGTTGTCATACATAAAGAGGATGCATCCACTGCAATGAAGAACTTGTCCATCCATAAAGAGGATGCATCCAGTGCAATGAAGAACTTGTCATACATAAAGAGGATGCATCCACTGCAACGAAGAACTTGTCATACATAAAGAGGATGCATCCACTGCAACGAAGAACTTGTCATACATAAAGAGGATGCATCCACTGCAATGAAGAACTTGTCCATCCATAAAGAGGATGCATCCAGTGCAATGAAGAACTTGTCATACATAAAGAGGATGCATCCACTGCAATGAAGAACTTGTCATACATAAAGAGGATGCATCCACTGCAACGAAGAACTTGTCATACATAAAGAGGATGCATCCACTGCAATGAAGAACTTGTCCATCCATAAAGAGGATGCATCCACTGCAACGAAGAACTTGTCATACATAAAGAGGATGCATGCACTGCAATGAAGAACTTGTCCATCCATAAAGAGGATGCATCCACTGCAACGAAGAACTTGTCATACATAAAGAGGATGCATCCACTGCAACGAAGAAGTTGTCATCCATAAAGAGGATGCATCCACTGCAATGAAGAAGTTGTCATACATAAAGAGGATGCATCCACTGCAATGAAGAACTTGTCCATCCATAAAGAGGATGCATCCACTGCAACGAAGAACTTGTCATACATAAAGAGGATGCATCCACTGCAATGAAGAACTTGTCCATCCATAAAGAGGATGCATCCACTGCAATGAAGAACTTGTCATACATAAAGAGGATTCATCCACTGCAATGAGGAACTTGTCCATCCATAAAGAGGATGCATCCACTGCAATGAAGAACTTGTCATACATAAAGAGGATGCATCCACTGCAATGAAGAACTTGTCCATCCATAAAGAGGATGCATCCACTGCAACGAAGAACTTGTCATACATAAAGAGGATGCATCCACTGCAATGAAGAACTTGTCATACATAAAGAGGATGCATCCACTGCAATGAAGAACTTGTCCATCCATAAAGAGGATGCATCCACTGCAACGAAGAACTTGTCATACATAAAGAGGATGCATCCACTGCAATGAAGAACTTGTCCATCCATAAAGAGGATGCATCCACTGCAATGAAGAACTTGTCATACATAAAGAGGATGCATCCACTGCAATGAAGAACTTGTCCATCCATAAAGAGGATGCATCCACTGCAATGAAGAACTTGTCATACATAAAGAGGATGCATCCACTGCAATGAAGAACTTGTCCATCCATAAAGAGGATGCATCCACTGCAATGAAGAACTTGTCCATCCATAAAGAGGATGCATCCACTGCAATGAAGAAGTTGTCATACATAAAGAGGATGCATCCACTGCAATGAAGAACTTGTCCATCCATAAAGAGGATGCATCCACTGCAACGAGGAACTTGTCATACATAAAGAGGATGCATCCACTGCAATGAAGAACTTGTCCATCCATAAAGAGGATGCATCCACTGCAACGAAGAAGTTGTCATACATAAAGAGGATGCATGCACTGCAATGAGGAACTTGTCCATCCATAAAGAGGATGCATCCACTGCAATGAAGAAGTTGTCATACATAAAGAGGATGCATCCACTGCAATGAAGAACTTGTCCATCCATAAAGAGGATGCATCCACTGCAACGAAGAAGTTGTCATACATAAAGAGGATGCATCAACTGCAATGAGGAACTTGTCCATCCATAAAGAGGATGCATCCACTGCAATGAAGAACTTGTCATACATAAAGAGGATGCATCCACTGCAATGAGGAACTTGTCCATCCATAAAGAGGATGCATCCACTGCAATGAAGAACTTGTCATACATAAAGAGGATGCATCCACTGCAATGAAGAACTTGTCCATCCATAAAGAGGATGCATCCACTGCAACGAAGAAGTTGTCATACATAAAGAGGATGCATCCACTGCAATGAAGAAGTTGTCATACATAAAGAGGATGCATCCACTGCAATGAAGAACTTGTCCATCCATAAAGAGGATGCATCCACTGCAACGAAGAACTTGTCATACATAAAGAGGATGCATCCACTGCAATGAAGAACTTGTCATACATAAAGAGGATGCATCCACTGCAATGAAGAACTTGTCCATACATAAAGAGGATGCATCCACTGCAATGAAGAACTTGTCCATCCATAAAGAGGATGCATCCACTGCAATGAAGAACTTGTCATACATAAAGAGGATGCATCCACTGCAATGAAGAACTTGTCCATCCATAAAGAGGATGCATCCACTGCAACGAAGAAGTTATCATACATAAAGAGGATGCATGCACTGCAATGAAGAACTTGTCCATCCATAAAGAGGATGCATCCACTGCAATGAAGAACTTGTCATACATAAAGAGGATGCATCCACTGCAATGAAGAACTTGTCCATCCATAAAGAGGATGCATCCACTGCAACGAAGAACTTGTCATACATAAAGAGGATGCATCCACTGCAATGAGGAACTTGTCCATCCATAAAGAGGATGCATCCACTGCAATGAAGAACTTGTCCATCCATAAAGAGGATGCATCCACTGCAACGAGGAACTTGTCATACATAAAGAGGATGCATCCACTGCAATGAAGAAGTTGTCATACATAAAGAGGATGCATCCACTGCAATGAAGAACTTGTCCATCCATAAAGAGGATGCATCCACTGCAATGAAGAAGTTGTCATACATAAAGAGGATGCATCCACTGCAATGAAGAACTTGTCCATCCATAAAGAGGATGCATCCACTGCAACGAAGAACTTGTCATACATAAAGAGGATGCATCCACTGCAATGAGGAACTTGTCCATCCATAAAGAGGATGCATCCACTGCAACGAGGAACTTGTCATACATAAAGAGGATGCATCCACTGCAATGAAGAAGTTGTCATACATAAAGAGGATGCATCCACTGCAACGAGGAACTTGTCATACATAAAGAGGATGCATCCACTGCAATGAAGAACTTGTCCATCCATAAAGAGGATGCATCCACTGCAACGAGGAACTTGTCATACATAAAGAGGATGCATCCACTGCAATGAAGAACTTGTCCATCCATAAAGAGGATGCATCCACTGCAACGAGGAACTTGTCCATACATAAAGAGGATGCATCCACTGCAATGAAGAAGTTGTCATACATAAAGAGGATGCATCCACTGCAATGAAGAACTTGTCCATCCATAAAGAGGATGCATCCACTGCAATGAAGAACTTGTCATACATAAAGAGGATGCATCCACTGCAACGAAGAACTTGTCATACATAAAGAGGATGCATCCACTGCAATGAAGAACTTGTCCATCCATAAAGAGGATGCATCCACTGCAATGAAGAACTTGTCATACATAAAGAGGATGCATCCACTGCAATGAAGAAGTTGTCATACATAAAGAGGATGCATCCACTGCAATGAAGAACTTGTCCATCCATAAAGAGGATGCATCCACTGCAATGAAGAACTTGTCATACATAAAGAGGATGCATCCACTGCAATGAAGAACTTGTCCATCCATAAAGAGGATGCATCCACTGCAATGAAGAAGTTGTCATACATAAAGAGGATGCATCCACTGCAATGAAGAACTTGTCCATCCATAAAGAGGATGCATCCACTGCAATGAAGAAGTTGTCTATCCATAAAATGCTCATCTTCACGTACCTTGCCTCTAAATATCTTTTCTGTCTCTTTCCCGAGAGTGCGTTTCAATACACGTAGATGTTCTGTATGAAATAGAGTAAATGGCTGACGACTGAGCTATATTAAAGTAATAAACTTGTGCATTCTATCTCAGAACAGAACCAGTAACTATTTCGCTGTTGCAATGTAGGGCCGCTCAGTTCAGTGAGCGGAGACAATTTGAAATATGACCATAACAATATGTCTAGCACGCATATTTCATTCCCTAGGTATGACATTAAGGCAAAGAGATACAGCTGAAATGCTACCTTTCACGTGTGGTTTTAGATTGGGTCTAAAGATCTGAAGTCACAGCAGTCTCTGAGGCATTTTCGGAGACTGTTCCAGGCTATTGAACCTGCACGGACGACGGACCTTTTTCAGCCTGCATTATCTACTTTTGTAAGGCGTGTGCATGGTTAGAAGACTGGAAAAATAAGAAGGCGCAGTTCCAGTGAGACAGCGGAAAACAAGACATAAGAGTGTAAACTTGGCCCTGATTTCGACTGGAAGCCAGTGCCGAGTGTACAGTATAAAAGTTATATTATGCGTTCATATTTTCAGAGCGAGTAATGTGTGGTGCGGGCGGAGATATTCAGTACTGGCTATCTGGGTCTTTGATGCACCGGCCAGTAAACAGCGACAGTAATCAAGTTTACTCATTGCAAGTAACATTCACATGTACTACCACGCGTGTGCCCGATAGAGACAGTAAAGCCTCCTAATGAGCATAAAACCGGCTTGAATGTATCTTCCCTTCTCACGCATCATCATCTGCCTGAAATGGAGGACACAACACCATACACTCTGACTAGTGCTGAACCTGTAGATGTGACTTCCAGTGGCTTCCATGTGTGTTACGATCAATCCGTATCGGATACCTATACAATGTATAGTGCACATAGCCAATCAGATGACATCACTTCATGCCAGATAGTCACTGATGATACAGTAAAATCTACTTCCACAATAAACTTTATGACTTTAAATGTTTGTGACCTTAGAAAAACGCTACAGTACCCAGAACTAAAAGAACTCATAGCTGATCGTGATTTCATAGCCTTCCAAGAAAACAAAAACTGATCAGTTCGACGAGTTAGAAATTGAAGGATATACTCTTCACATAACAAAATAGAGCTATATCCAAAAGAAGGCCTGGGCGTATCGCCCTACCTGTACGCAGTGATTATTCTCAATATGTCACTGTACTAATTCGAGAAAGTGAATATGTTTTGTGGTTAAACATAACTTGTTATCTGACCTAGAATTATATAGTAATGGGAATTGTTTAATAATGTTTGGAGAGTCGGTTTGTGGCATAAAATACTGAGGCAAGGTATACGTGGGCGGTTGTTCGACCTAATGCAAAATATGTACAAAAAAATTAAATCATACGGGTATGCAAATAACAATTATTCAGACTACTTCCCGAGTGAGTGTGGTATAAGACAAGGTGAAAACCTATCACCACTATTGTTTTCGCTGTTCTTAAATGATCTTGGGGTATGCATTTCTAATGATAATTGTGACGATGTCTATATCGAGAGTCTAGATGTGAATGCTGTTTTGTAACTTTTTATTCTCTTGTTCGCCGTACTTGTTAGTCAAAGTCCAGTTGGACTCCAGAGATCATTAAGTTCTTTCCGTATGTATTGTATGCAGTAGAAACTTGACGTCAGTATATCAAAAACTAAAATCGTCATATTTTGTGGCGGAGAACCTTCGATAAGTAAACACATGTACGTGTTCTATTTCGGAACACATGTATTCGACATTGTTAACTTTTAAACGTATTTGGGTTTAAAACTACAAAGATCCGGCAGGTTGATACACGCTATCAAAACCTTAGTGAACTCAGGAACTATGGTTATGTTATGTCTCTTAATTAAGGCCAGAAATACTAATATTCCGATAGACTATGGAATCCGGGCTTTTCATGTAATGGCTGTTCCCATTCTGTGCTATGGGTGTGAAATCTGAGGATGTTGATCGAAATTATCGAAAATGTTCAGCTGAAGTTTCTGAAAATCATCTGTAATGATTATCTTAAAGTATCTACCCCAACTTACATGGTCTACGGAGAAAGATATCCTCTGAGAATTAAGGTTGTAAAGCGATTGATTAACCTTTAGCCTGCTGAATTAATTTCAGCATAAGGCGTTAATAAGAGGGTGGGTGATTTCAAACACTCAGTGCGTCACTAAATAAGGGACAACTGAAAAAATATTCAGCTCATTAATACTACATACAAAAATAAACATTATTATCAAAAAATATCCAGATAATTTCAAACGTACAGATATTAATTACAAGACAAACATAAATATAGTAAATTTTCCTGAATTTACCTGAATTACTCGATTGGTAGCCGGATGCGTTTTATACTAGGAACCGTATAAATTGTCCAATTATCGCAAACCGATTTCAATATTCTTACTACTGATATTTCATAGGTATCTGACTTTAATTTCGTATATTTGTATCGGCAAATATCCGCGCGACGACAAATTAAAAAATAATTCTGACAAAAAATAATCCAAAACGGTTGTCGTAAACAAATAACATTTTCGATGTCATGACAGGTCTTACTGAAATGGCACTATTACGTTTATTTAAACGTGTCATGTAATGAAAATAGCAGAATAAAATACATGATTCATAAGCATTCACGAGTGCAAATATCAAGTTTTATGGTTCATTAATTTTTGCATAAACCCACAAAAAGACGGTGTTAAATCGTGTTACGCATACTAAAAAACAAACATGGCGCGCTTCGTCGAACTCCTACATAAAATATAGCTTTTTTGGTCAGAAGAAAGATTACAGAACTCTTCTGTGTAAGACCTGGTGAAAGAGGGAGAATTTCTCATCCTACAAGTGTTCCATGTATCATTTTCCGTTTAGCATGACGAAAGACGGACGAAAATTAAGATCGTGAAATCTAACTTGTTTTCTAGTAAGTGCAAAGGTCACCGGATGTGATGTCACAGACGGGGATTGCCTGATGAAATTCATTCGCTATTGAATATGAACAGAAAAGTTGGAGATATTTCGTCTGAATTTAGCACAAATAACTGTTTAAAGTGATTAATCAAAGCTCATAGAATTTTCTTGGTGTATTTTTGACTATATAATTCGCACATAGCCGAACCAGTTTGACCTTGTATGCTCCCGTGACCCGGAAACAGTAGTCGATCAACACTGCAGATGCAAGTTTTTCAGTATCTTTTATTTGAATTTTTGTTCATATTAGGCACATTACTTTATTGTCCACTGAATATAAAGATAGCAAAGATATAATTGTGATGCATGTTGATCCCAGCTTATTCTTTTTTTCACATGGTCCAACACAGAAACGTGTACAAACATCATTCTCAACAACAGGTGCGCGGATATGGGCGTGGCATTTGTGTTTCAAAATAACATTCATGCTTTTCTTTTTATGACGATGTAGTGTAGTAAGAACTGCAGTATACATGTTTTATAAACAAAAATATATTTTCAGTTATAGTTTCACATGAAATCGGAGATGATTTGATAAAAATTGCTTTCATATTACATGATTGGGAATATTATATGTCTCACTTTAGAACAAGTTGAATTACATTCATAATTTTATGCAATGAATTAACGTTCTTGATGAATAATTACGATAGATTTGTCAGTGCTTTATGTTTCATAACTGGTTACAACTTTAAATCTTTTCATATACTTTAATATGTTAAATGATATTAATAGTATGACAATTATTTTTCTCTCTCAAATAGACAAGGGCAAAGACACTTAAAATCTGTCAATACATTAGCAACGTGTAAATAACCAAATTTTAATTAATGTCTTTCAGTAATGTGGAAAGCTGACAGTTTTGCACAATTTTTTATTACAACTACATGTATGCCATAAAATATATGGATAGATGTTACAAATTATTTTGTGTATTTTATTTCTTCATAATATCGTGCCAAAATGTACATCAAATACAAATGAGTGATGAGTTATTTTTGTTTTCAACAGTACCACTTTGTTTGCTGAATTATTTTGAATCGCATGTGACAAATAATGTCAATTATGTTGTTGAAGTAACAGTACATGTAAATTTATTAGAAAATGTTATCATTTGATAAAAGAGAAACCATATACATATAAGAAGTTATATTGTCTCTGGTGAAAGTAAACAGGCTTCATATTCTGTAAATATATATTATTCTACCTTATTGTCTTTTCCTGGGTTTAGGAACAATGTCACAATATGAAATGGGTCTAATGAACTTTCAAGGATTGTTTCTGTTTGCTGAAGTGTCTTGGTGATATACTCCAATTATTTAGTGTTCAATAGCCTAAACCATCATGAAACAAGAAACATGAAGAACAGTCTTCCTTGAATAACAAAATGCCAAGGACTGAGCAGTCTTCCGTTAAAGATCTGGAAGCATTTGATATATATGTCTTTGCCATATACACATGGCAATGAAAAAAATCCAAATTGAAATCTTAAAGAATAGCTCCAAACTGGACAACAAAAACCACTCACTGCAGAGCTTAGTATTAGGAAAAAAGAAATTTACTTGCCACCACATGATTACCTTGATGCCAAAGACTAACATAGGTTGCACCTCCTACTCAACACTTAATTATCTGTCACTTGTAGTTTTGATATTCCATATTCAAAACATCACTACAACAAAATTATTCTAGATCTGGTATGATAATTTCATATTACTTCATGAAATTTCATCACAAGAAAAAAATAAGTCTGTCTTTCGATCACTGTCAGTGTAATCACTGCTCCAAGAGTTTGGATCATCAGTCTGTTTCCCAGATGAAGTCTGCAAGTAGGCAGTGTGCAAGTAGGTAAAAAGTATGGCCATAAACATGAGGTACATTTTGCAGTTCAGATTGCACTAGTGCAATATCTAAAAGCTGTATGGAACCACGGACTGAGCCACATGACATGATTTTTTTATACAAATATGCACACACGTCAAACAATTTGATCTGAAACATTACCTGCATTATACTAGGCAGAATTAACTCCGAAAGCTCTGCTGTTTGGAGTAACAAAATAATTTCAATTTTGCTCCAAATTCGTGAACAAAAGATGTGATGTTTAGCTGTTTTAATGTCTAAAATAAATACTGATTCACAAAGACGATGACAGTTGTTTTCTAAGCAGTAATTAATTTTTATGAAATACATTTACTGTACGTTACATTCTCACACTAGCTCTGGTTTCGTTCGTTTCTGCAAAAAGGAAAAATGATTTTTTTTCATGACATCTTCAATCATCAAAATTGTACTTCTTGTAACGATATACACGGAAGAATATTCTGTTATTGTTACGACACACTGACAATTTATATGTCTCCCCGTGTCAGAACATTCTTTGAAAAAGATAGACCGAGAAAATCATCGACTTCAGATTTGCTAAACTAATGATCAACACATCGACGGCTAACTTCAGGAGAAATACTACAACACAAGCAACAAATGACAACTGCTATTGAACACAACTAACAGTAAATGACTGAGGATGACTGAAAGGTAATTCTGGTGTATAATATGGATCTTACGGGAATTTGAATCAGTTTAGAAAATGTATCAATGGTCGTTTTCCAACTCGTTCACATTTTACTTCCACGAGTGCCATGCCGTGTACGTGCTTCCGGTTTCATCAAGGGTGGGTACAATTACAAATATTGTGATACTGTTTCATGATCTGCATTATATAGGTATTGAGTCGTTTTCTTTCAATGTATATGTGTTCAGATTCTGCTTATGAACGCATATTTTCAAACATCCTTCGTATCTTGTCACTTAGAAAGACCGCGAGTTTGGCCACGCCCTTTCGGGTCACCAACGGCTGTCAACTTTGTGAATGTTGGAAGGTTTATCAAACCAAATCAAAATAAAATCGCTAAATCTGGTAATTTCTGTGCAGAGGCAATAACATTTACCTATTCACACCGTGTAATTAATTCCAGATAAAATAATTGGATATGTCAAAAGGATGGCACATTTTCTTCGGCATCACGATACATGTGGAGTTGTTTGTTTACCGCCGTTGCCATGATCGTTTCTATTCGTCCAATCGATGATATAACATTGAGACTGGTTTTGTTTATATTTATTTGAGCCGAAAGTTACTAATTTTTAGAAAATGGGAAACTTATGAGCTTTCTCTTCGTCAAGGAACAAAAAATATCGACTAAACTATCAAAAAATATTTCATTATGAAGAAAATATTAGACTGGGTACCACACGGCGTGGTGCGCTGGAAGTCAACAATGGCCGTTATTTTCGACTGCGTGCCGAGAAATTCGGCGATCTCATTTTTAATTCGCGGGCGTTTCGTTTTAAGGTATATAAACGTATTGAACATTACATAATTAAAAAGGTGAGAATTAGCACATTCCATACATCATTCATATGACACGTAAATCCGACTCGTTGAATAATTATTGCAAGTTTTATTTGGAGATGTCATTATCCTGCACTCCTGTCGAATGGGTTCGACGGTAGCATTGAGAGGATTAAGTATTTGGCGCACCCTTGCAGTGCCTAAAATATTAAAAGTTAAATTATCTCACACTTTACACATCTTTGTTACCGTACTAAACACACTATGGCTATGAAGATAAGTGGTTAAATTTTGTTGAATGTACGTTAAATCAGCTAGGTCTTAGTAATAATTTCAGAAACCCAGAATGTGTTAACACGGAATGGCTGGCTTAAAGGTAGAACTCGTTTTAAAAGATCAGTTTACTCAGAGCTGGTTGTCTTTAATGAATAAAAGCTCGAAGGCACTTTATTATAGGACTATAAAAGACTCTCTAACATTTGAACGTTACTTTTTTCTTCCAACCAATGTTTATATGCTAATTCTGAAATTCGGAACAACTAACCACCATCTACCCATTGAGACCGGCCGCTGGGAGGGTATAACACGAGAAGATAGGACATGTAAGTTATGCGACTTCCCAGCAATAGCCGATGAACTTCATTATTTACTGTGATGTAGTTACTTTAACGATATTAGACTAAAATATATTCCTTCACGATACATCAAAAGGAAAAATCTGGCTACCTTCAAGCAACTAATGTGTACAAAGAAAACAGCAGAATTGAAAAGGATGTCGATGTTTACTAATTGTATACTATGACACTTTAAACACTAACTATACCCCATCTTATAATTTTCTATGCAGTCCGATATTTTGTACTCTTGTACCACCGCTCGGTGGTGCAAGGAGAAGAAGTTGATGCTGAACAGTGCAAGAGTGTTGTCAGATTAAACTATAAGCTACTGGCGAATGATTCTAATCTTGCGGTGTAACATGAAACGGATTTTGAGACGATGAAATGCACGAGAGTCGCGTGACAAGATTAAATCTAGGGTCGACAGACATGCTTCAGGCAAGTGCTTCAGTAGCTGACAGTGGATATTGTCATCACCCCCTCCGTTATTTGATTATAGTGTCATTGGCCGTTGTTTCTGATATTTCAGAGACATACTTTTTTTGCCGATGAATTTTTGGCAATTGTGTGAGTGAGTGAATAAAGCTTTCACGTCATATCAGCCATATTTCAGCAAGGCTTTCGCCAATTCAGTTAGATTTGTCAGTAGTTAAGCTATCACCATCTCCAAAATGGTGAACAGCAGATTTTGAAGCTCACTTTTCGCAGTTTCTCGAAGATAGGCGACTGTTTTGCTTATATGCACGCCGTGCCTCGGCACCAGTAATTTAACATTATTTAAGTTATGTACCATGGGATGTCGGCGAAAAGATTTTTTCTGCTTCCTTCCTACATTTTCTGGCTTGTTTACAGTCATTGTCAAACCACGATTTATGAATATGCGGAGTTTCAGAGGACAAACGAATTGTTTGTTCAGCAATGTCGTTCATTTAAGATAGAAACAACATCATTATATTCGATGCATTTTCGAAATTGCCCAGTAATATTTTTTCCACAAACATTGTTTCAAACAACGATCGACTGACCTTGGAAAACTTCCACGGTGATGTAAGGTGGATTATAAGTCGGTTTGATACGTTTCAAGGAAGATGGGAAATCCTCACTTTCACAAAATTCATCATTAGGGCCCATGATGATGCATAGCTTAGGCAGCTGATCGTACCGATCCCCAGATTGTGGAGGGTGGAACCTACAGTGAGCACAGAGTAACTGTGCAATGTAAAGCGAATAGCTACGGCTTGAAGATTAGTTTTCAGGTGAACATCACAGCGAATACTAGTATTTCTAATAACTATAGTATGGTAGTGTGCCGAGTTGCTTTATCTTCACTGGGAGAGAATGAATGATGGCATTTGTGCTGTCTTAAATCATATGTATACGTATGTTTAGGACACGTTTCTTGGAGACATAATGCCAACGGTTTAAAATACATACTAACAACTACATGTCATTGAAATTCTCTCTTAGTCCTCTGCAATTCCACTGAAATATAGTAGTTCGATGACTCATGGTGGTTCAACGGGTGATCTCACACGCGAACGTGAAGAAAAAGAATTCCTCACAGAGCACCCTCACCATTCAGGGCCCTTTCACGAAAATTGGCTCTGCGGGAAATAAGTGCCCTGTGCTCGGAAATAGATGGATTGAAAAGAGATTGAGGACTTGCAGTTTCCTTATACATTGTGTAAACATGGATCAAAACCGTCGGGTGACATATTTAAACCCTCTAAAATAACCTTGAATAGAATTCGAAATGGCAAGAGATGTCAGTTTTATCTATGTTGACCTTCAGTTTCAATCACAAGGGATCGAGCACGGGAGTCAATATGATTATAACCCATGGTGAAAGTAAAATGTTCAGCAACCCCGCTCCTTCCCACCTTGGAGTACCAGCAAGGACATAACCATCAAGAATACTCGAATATGACACGAAAGGCTATATTTGTTTACTAAATTTATTTTCAGGATGCTTCTACCCACAACAATCACCACAAACATACATATTTCAGCGGTCAGCGTGCACCACAGCCTTCTGGCAGGAGACTCCAGGCAAATATATGTTATATAATTTCAGCTTATAATATAAGTTATCACATCGTGTCGAGGGAAATACGGGGTTTTATCAGTCCCGAGTGAGGTTGTATTCCCCGAGCCGGACATCAGTCCCGAGTGAGGTTGTATTCCCCGAGCCGGATATCAGTCCCGAGTGAGGTTGTATTCCCCGAGCCGGATATCAGTCCCGAGTAAGGTTGTATTCCCCGAGCCGGATATCAGTCCCGAGTGAGGTTGTATTCCCCGAGCCGGATATCAGTCCCGAGTAAGGTTGTATTCCCCGAGGGGGGTAACAGTCCCGAGTGAGGTTGTATTCCCCGAGCCGGATATCAGTCCCGAGTAAGGTTGTATTCCCCGAGCCGGATATCAGTCCCGAGTGAGGTTGTATTCCCCGAGCCGGATATCAGTCCCGAGTAAGGTTGTATTCCCCGAGCCGGATATCAGTCCCGTTGGCTGCACTGGATACTGTTCATATTTGTGGATACTGACGGAAATATTCCTCGAACAAGGTAAATTCCAGATATCATACATATAACCTTTTTGGATATATTTGTGTTTTATATAATGCGTATCATTTATTCTAAAGTGCTATTTATTCAACAAATGTATTGAGTAAAGCTACAAATACCTAGATGAAGGGATGGGATGGGATGGGAGTTTTATTTTTCAAGGTTATATTAGTAGTTTTTGTATGGAACTACAGGAAGGTGTGTGAGAGTAGGATTGTTTTAGGTTTACTTCAAGGGAACATACACACAGTAATATTTATATCTGTGAATAAACCTATTACTAGTGACAGAGAAAAGGCAGTTCAAATAGTAAATCATTACATACAGTGAAAATCTGTCTGAGATTTTACATGCTGTTGACACAAACTCACACTCTTTATCTTCTAGAAACCACCAAAGGGCTGCTTCAGCCGAGGGGAATACAACTTTACGAGGGACTGATAAAACCCCGTATTTCCCTCGACACGATGTGATAATACATTTATCTAGCTGAATGTTTTGACTAAATCACAACAAAACAACACGCATCGAATCGACTTGCTGCCATGTTGACACCAGCTGATCGTTTGACCTCAACTGCTTTTCTCACTTCTCGTGTCGTCACCGAGGCGTAGCGGGAGGATATGATTTTCGCAGCGGGAGTATAAAAGTCGTATAAATAAGTTTTGTTCTTAGGCTCCTTTATGGTAATGCCAAATCTCGATCTGCTTTTAGCAAATGCGTTCATGTGCAAAACAATACACTTTCAGAATTTGGGACAGGTTTCAAACACAAAATCCTAATTCTATCGGCTGTATGAAACTTTATTAAAGAATTGCCTAGAGTTATTCGCAATCGTGTACATGAATTGTTTGGTTGTTGTATCCTCCGCACTTAATTCTCTTCAGCTGATTCTACGTCATCCACAGATATCTCTTGTCTTGTAGTATATCTGCTAAATCCTTCTTGTATCTTGTAAAATTGTCCAGCAAGACACGGGTCTTTTCAAGCATAGGTCCCTGTGTTAGCTTCTTCTCACTTACCCGCTGATGGGCGACGTTGGCGATTGAACTCAACCAATCTTCAGTATAATCTGAAATGCATCATGGCAGAATATAATCTTTCCTGTTGGGGGAATATGTACACAGATAATGCAACTGAGATGCTGAACTTTCAAGCTGACCTATCCCATGTGAACAGGACTGCGATGCACGTCCTGCTCAGTTAACAGTGGCAACAAAATTTATGAAGTGAGAAAGAAAGAAATCTCACTTAGTTTCAAGTAGTTGTACACTGCTCTTAGTAGAGCTTTTGGGTCTTGATCATGGTCCTCTGTTCGTAGTATAAGGAATTGCTCACTGGGAAAAACCGTCAGCCATTCTCGCATGGACACTGAATAGCACCCCAGGAAAATACGTGTCTGAAAAAGGAACAGACGCTGTATCATGCATTAACGTTACATCTGCCATTCGGGCATGCTTTAGGATCAAAACGTTTCCATACCCGAATTCTTTTTCCTCTATGTCCAGACTGTGCAGACAATGCTCCACAGTGTGATTCTTCGTGCAGGCCTTCTTCGACCTAAATAGATTGAATGACAGCTTCGTGGAAATCTGCAGCTGAACGTACAGTAACAGTGGCCCGCTCATTTCTGAAAACACATTGATATCATTGATATTGATAATTCTACCCATTTTAGCTATAAGACGCTCTTAACATGCCAAATTAAGTTAACATGATTCGCACTTTGTGTCATAACACATATGTACACACGTTCTTTCATTTACAACGTCCAAAGGATGGATTCTGAGCAAAAAGTAGATATTGGCGAGGTAGTATAAATTTTATGCTGTGGAACAAAATATCCTTCATTCTTATCATATGTTCATGATAACTGCAGGCTGACATTTATTCAATCCTTTGTCAAAAACCTGCCCACAATATGCAGTGTTTCTTCACTTTATTTCTTAAATTTCTTATATTATTTATTAAATCGTGACGTGTTAATTCATTCTAATCCTATCTGCCGCAGCATTCTGTCAGCAAGCGACCAGCTGTTAACGGATACCTTTCTAGAAGTTCTAATATCAGTTCATATGTATCCCAGGTTTCACTGAAATTTCGTGCTTGTCATCCATGTTTATCGTATAAACCCTACCCACGAGGCGTCATTCAATTAATTGATGTTCAGTCAATGGATTTGTCACAAGTGTTAATTTATGGGGCAGAACTCGAATTACCTCGACCCAATAAACTAATGACTGTGTCTGAAAGTGTCGCATGTGCTGTCCAACTGACCAATGAAACAAATGAACAGGCAATCAATTGAGAGATGACCACGGGTTTTAATATCTAGTAACCCTTTGTATATATTTTAACATTATAATGCAGCAAAGACGAGTGACACCGGACAACGTTCTCTGTACAGCGTTAGCTGCACTGGATACTGTTCATATTTGTGGATATTGACGGAAATATTCCTCGAACAAGGTAAATTCCAGATATCATACATATAACCTTTTTGGATATATTTGTGTTTTATATAATGCGTATCATTTATTCTAAAGTGCTATTTATTCAACAAATGTATTGAGTAAAGCTGCAAATACCTAGGTGATGGGATGGGATGGGAGTTTTATTTTTCAAGGTTATATTAGTAGTTTTTTGTATCGAACTACAGGAAGGTGTGTGAGAGGTGGAGTGTTTTAGGTTTACTTCAAGGGAACATACACACAGTAATATTTATATCTGTGAATAAAACCATTGCTAGTGACAGAGAAAAGGCAGCTCAAATAGTAAATCATTACATACAGTGAAAATCTATCTGAGATTTCACATGTTGTTGACACAAACTCACACTCTTATCTTCGAGAAACCACCAAAGGGCTGCTTCCAAAGATAGCCAGAGTCCATATAGTTTCCATGAAAATCATGAAAAACATAAATGTCAAAGTGCTGTAATGCTAAAAAGACACCACTTCAAGAATTGCCACACAAATCTGAGAAGTTCTGTGGAAGGTTATTTAAAGGATTTCGAATTGTGGTCCGAAAACGAAGCCCATCCCTTTGAGACAAATTCCTAATCGCTCCCAATGCAAATCGGAAAAATAAAAATATCAATGTTAACCACCATATTACTGCAGATTACTGATGCCTACAAATCTAAGTCTTGTACTCATTCACCAGCAATAAAACTGTATGTCAGTTTGACTATAAATCTCTACATTATATGGCTTTTGCTATAATAAACATCCCATACCTCTATCATCCGGGACAGCGCTGAACACCGGTAAAACCTTTTTCCTGCATGTTACTGATATTTAAAGATAGCTTCAAACTTAATGTCTTGGATGCATTCACCAACAACAAAAAGATAGGTTAGCTTGACGATATCTTTTTATATCATACAATTCCCTCTATGCTTGGATAGATTGTTCTCCGATAATAGCACAAGTGAAAATATTGAAATAATATTTACAGAAATTCTGATCTCTTATCAGGTTTAAAGTACCCCTCGTGGTTCATGGCTCCTCAAGGCCAGAGAGACAAAGACAAAAGACAGAGATATTTCTTAAACAACTTCATTGGGAGAGTCCGGAAAATGTTCAAACATAAGAAAACTGTTGGGTATTAGTAAATGATTAACATATTTACTTTTTTATCTGGCAATAAAATTTGCAGTTCACCGGTCCGTTTCTGACTCAAACGGACTGTACTTCACCTGGACGGATGGTTGAATGGCTGGTCATGCCAGACCCTGTGTATACTGAATATCATTGCACATATTTGATGTATTATTTTGGTTTTGGCTATTCAAAAACAAAATCAAATTATTCATCATAGTGTAATGGGTAGAGTCGTATGCCAGAAGGCGGTGGCCCATGGGCCGATCTAGCCATCCTGACTTCATTCTGTATGACAATTTTATCTTCCTATGTCTGTTTTGGTTGAGTATAACATTCCTATGACCATGGTGTTTCGTAGGAGGTTTCCATTTCGACACCATCTTTGTTGACACTTTGTTGACGGGTGGGGAGCAGGGTTGTCTAATCTACATTCTATGGCTACCCATCAACTCTGTGGCTATCGTTCAAAATCAAAGAAAAACATATAGATTTAAACTTTGTCTTGCCTTGTGTTGAATCAGGCACAACTAATTTGGATTCTTGGCCGCGTTTCCTGCTGGTCGCCCAGGGAGCTGATTGACAGCTTCATTAATGCTGCTCAACGCTTCACTATATCCAAAGTTTTTGCTGGAATATGAGGTGATGTCCAAACTGTTACTCGCCTCAGAACCGGTGTAGTGTTCCAAGAAGGGAAGGAACAATCTGTCAATGTGCTCAAGGCATGACACTTTGCAAGTACCAAGATTGATGTCTAGACCCATAGAACACTGAATTCTTGTAAAGGCACGGTACGCGATAGGTACTGATATGACAGAGGTAGATATTCAGCGAAAAGAATCACAAGAAAAGATGGCGATAAGATCATCAAAACCAATACGCTTTTCACAATTTGTTTGTCATAAATCCCAAAGATAATTACAGTTGGATATTTCAACATCGAGGTGGAAGTCTACATCCCTATTTTAAGTGTCAGCTGTTTGGACACGGTGCTACTGCAATGTATTAACTCCCAAATAATTCCCATTGTAGCAGAAAATATGCAAATGCTGACTGCACAAATGGCATCAAGTGTGCAAATTGTCAGGGTGATCATAATTCATTCTCAAGCCTCTGAAAGACACGCACAAATTCTGAAATTAGAACACACAAATAATATCTCTTTTTCTGAAGTAAAGAAATTGTTACCAAACATATTCACATCTCTCCACCAAATAGCGTACTTCTGCTACAGCATCTACCTCCTGTCCGAATGTTGACCATATGCGCCAGACGGCCATCTTGTGGGTGTCAGAAAATCAACCTATTCTCTATAAAATCTACTGGAACATCTACTCAGACTGAAACTTACCCGCAAGTTCAGCCAATACCTGGTACTCTACAAAAGTAATCCTGGAACACCGGCACAAACTTAAAATAACACCCAGACATGGTTCACTGGTCCAAAAAGAAAGGAAGGCAATTGCATAAACCACCTACAAATACCATCCCTTTACCTTCAGAACCCATTTACACCTCTCGACATGGAGATTAAATTGTCGTCACCGAAAAAGAGGAGATGTAACTCTACCTCCCCTGTATGAGCCACCATGACTCAACTGTCTAATGTAGTTCAGTGAGAACATTACCACCAATTTGAGTCAACGGCAAAATATGTAGCTCATGCTTCCCAAAGTACCCAAATGCACCAGTACACCACTAGACCTATCTTATGTACCACGTTTAGCAAATAAATGTTGAACGGATTTAAAGATCTGCTCTGGAGAAGAAAACTGAGGTGCGGACGAACGTACAGACGGAGTACATTTAGTACCCCCGCAAAACACGTTGCAGCGGATAATATGCAAAAATTCAGTTTTGAAATTATCTCATCTCGAGAAAGCATACGATACCAGATGAAGACATGGCACTTTGAAGGATTTACGTAACGTTGGTTTCAGGGGTTGTTTACCTCATTTAACCTATTACAATCAGGATCAGACTGCCTGACAGGGTAGTATTTTGTCTGTCACATTGTTTAGTAGTATGAACAACAGTTATCTAAGACTTATATTAAATGATTCTATCGATGGATGGCTTTTTGTGGATGAGTTTCATATTTCTTGTCGCGATAAAAGCATACATACTATTGGACGGCAACTGCAGCTGTGTTTGTATAACATTAAGACACCGTGTCCTGAAAACGACTATAAATTTGAAGTAAAAACTATTTGTATTCACTTTGTAGAAAATATAAGCCTTATTACAGACCCAGAACTATTATTTAATGGCACTCTCATCCAAACTGTAAAGAAGGCCAAGTCCTTGGGCCTAATTTTCTACCCTCATTTAACTTTTTTTCGCATATGAAATATGTCAAATGTAAATGACTGAAGGCCCTTGATTTGTTTCAAATTCTAAATGTTGAGGGGATCGAGCTACCCTCCTACGCCTATGTCATAGCCCGATTATGACTCCATAGTGCATGCTGGACTGTGCAAGAGCAACCTTAGAATTCTTGATTCTGTCCACCACCAAGGTCTTGATCCTTTAGAACTTCTTCTGTCGACAGTTTCTACGTGGAGGCAGATGAACCTTCTCTTACTCGCCGCCGTGTAAAATTATCTTTACAATATCTTACCAAGCTATATTCGAACGAGTCTGACCCTATACTTAATTGTCTTCAATTTCCTTAATGGGTATTTGTTCAACACAGAGTTTCCTCCTGTTCTGACTCTTGGGCTAAGATTTAATCCATTGATTTCTGCTGCCGGCATTGAGGTGGAAAATGGAGTCCCTCGTCGTCTTCTTTCTTCTCCTCCTTGGCACAATTACAACATCAGATACTAATAAATTAGAGTATAAAAAAGAATTTATTCAATTAAGAGAGAAATATAATATACATATAAATCCATAATTACAGGTGGGTGCAAGGATGGTGGTGCAGTAGCTTTTGCTACTGTCTTTGGATCCAGAACAATATCTTCTCGATTGCCTGCACAGCAGAGTCTAAAGACATGTGAACAGCCTTAAAATATATTAATGCACACCCTAAACATAAACACTATGTCATCGTTTTAGACTCTCTGACGTGCCTTAAGGCTATTGAAGTCTTTCTTGCAAACATCCACTTTTAATGGAAATGACTGAATTATATATAACGATCTTGCTACTGGCCAGTTCAACATCGTTTTGTGTTGGTTACCTGGCCATGGGCATTTTCAGTAACACAATAGTCGCCTAGCCCATGTGTCCGATTTTTTTTCTAAATAGGTAAATATTTATTTAAATTGCTAGTGACTTGAGGTGGGTTAAGTTCTGTAAAATTCTTGTCCTCCTGAAAGGGTACGTAAATCCCAAGACATTGAAAGTCAATTAAAATCATAGTATGTGTGTATTTTTATTGTACGGTTAGATGTGTCCAAATTGCTAACACGGCTAACATGGTGATCTACCTTCAGGTGTTGGCAGTCTATATATAGTCTTTCTTCATATTTTTGTTTTGGTTTGGTTTGTTTATTTTTTATTTGTTTTTTTGTTTGTTTGTTTGTTGTTTTTTTGGGGGGTATGTTTTGTTTTGTTGTTGTTGTTGTTTTTTTCTTCTTTGGGGGAGGTGGGTTGGGTTGGTAAATTTAACTGCGTTTAATGTTAATTCATAACTTTTTAAGTTACTATCTGGATGAAACATTGCCGATGTCACTGTAAACTTTAACTCACTCACTCACTTACCTTTAATGGAAAATGTTTTGAGCTTTTACAAATTAATCCAAATTTCAAACTTCTATTTCATAACCAAGGCTCCGATACTAGCAACTGTTTTGGTGATTAGCCGTTAAGGTTTTTTCTTGCAATGACCTGGACTTGGGACGATCAGACCAAACTTTTCGAATCTGAGCCCTTGACGTGTATGTTTTGTAATGTTTTATTAAGGTCAAAGCATAAAGATATCAATGCTGTACAAAACCTGGTTCCTATGGCAATGTAATACTGAAAGGTATTGTCGTATTAATTGCACTTCAGTACCATCCAATCGCATGTAAAAGTCAAATTATCTCGAAGCCAGCATCTGAATATGTCTTCAGGCAAGGTGGCACATGTCTTCATAAGGATATGTATCTGAATCCAAGAAAGTGAAGAAAAAGTGAACCTTAACATCTGGTCTTTGGGTAGCAGAGCATCTGTTTTGTATGATGTGAAAGAAGGTACTGCTGTTACATTACCTCGAATCCAGCATATCAATGTGTATCTCTTTCCAGAAAGTCAAGATGAGGGTCAAAGTTGGATATTTGATGCTACTGATTCTGCTCCTCTGCCCTTTGCTGTGGTTTGTGACTCAGCACAGTAGAAGAATGGTCATGTATGACATCAGGAAGCTCATGCATTCACAAGTATTCGCAACTGAATCCGAGGGAGTAAACATAAAGTCAGTAACACTTGACATCCGGTGCGTGGGAGCACATCAGCACCAGGCAGAGGATCTTTTTTGCATGGTATGTATATCCCTCCCTGTGACCCTCCCTTCCCCACCTGCACCCCTTTTCGGTCCTCCCTCCCCCCCCCCCCCCTCTCTCTCTCTCTCTCTCTCTCTCTCTCTCTCTCCTCTCTCTCTCTCTCTCTCTCTCTCTCTTGTTACCATCTCAGTATAAATATACGGCATTTATACTTTGTGACATGTCACAGGAAAGACCAAAATATCTACCAAACTTCAAGAACCCGTGCTGGTATGCCAAAAAGGATGGGAGGTTGCGCCTCAAGTGTGTACCTTATTACCATGTTCTTGGAGTGACCAAATCGAGTACCACCGACCTCGCCTATCGCATACGGGCCCATAAAGACGTACTCCCATGCAACAACTGTCTTATCAAAAAGGAAACGTTCTACTGGAGCCGTGGAAGATACGGTAATGATAATATCACTTCAGTCACTCTTATGCACTCATGGTCGCACATCCTAGTGTGAAAGTCCCGGGGTAGAATAGGCCTTCGGCAACCCAGGCTTGCCACAAAAGGCGACTCTGCTTGTCGTATGAGGAGACTAACGGGATCGGGTGGTCAGGCTCGCTGACTTGGTTGACACATGTCATCGGTTCCAAATTGCGCAGATCGATGCTCATGATGTTGATCACTGGATTGTCTGGTCCAGACTCGATTATTTACAGACCGCATATAGCTGGAATATTGCTGAGTGCGGCGTAAAACTAAACTCACTCACATACTAGTGTGTGTCCATACAAATGTGGAACAGGGATGACGCAGAGATGTGATCATTCTTAAGAATGAATATGGACAGAGATGCTGCTGAATGTGCAATATACGGGCATATTTCAGGTACATTTAATTTTTACATATTTTGCTTTGAAGTACGCACATACGTATGAATCATAGCTTTACACCCGACTTGCCATATTTTGGTGGCTGGTGCAATACCTCATGTCAAGTTGGTCTTCGGTTGAAGCTTTAACTTACAGGATTATCCCACCGCCCGTTTGATTCCAAAGTTTGATCAATCTCTGTTGGTATATGTTTAGTTGCTCGTCTTTATAAGTTAAAATACAGTATGTGAATACAGTAACACTGAAAACATATGACTTATAGTTCAATTTGATGACACTTACACAGGTTATGAATGGTCAATGAAAGAGAGGCCTCCCTGCAACTTCAGCTGTTTTCAACAAATGTTCTCTGCCGCGTCACGAGGAATACAGCAAAAGACTACACGAACAGGTTACCATAACATGATTACAGGTAGGTACACCTCATGGAAATATGTCGACAGTTTGAAAATCCCCGGTCTGCCCTACTATTATGTTTCTGTGTATGTTTGGTTTAACCAGAACCCGTTTTTGTACTTGCTTTACTGAAGGTTGATGCTTCTTCTCACATCAAGTGTTGTATAAATGAAAATATACTGGACAAACATAGCTAGGTATATATGCAAATTATGAAATTCTGAATAGTCATGTATTTGTTCAATGACACACTGATAAAATATCAATCATAAAAATACCAATATCCCTAACTTATTTTGTCCAGTATATGTTCTGTGCGGCTTTTAAGCAAACTCATTCACTCACGCACAATCTCTGTTTGCCTAGGTGTGGCAACTCCGTAAGATATTTTGATGGCCATAAATTTTTTGGCAAATGTCAAATCCTAAACATGTCGAGACATTTGTTAGGAGACGCGATAGACGCACTTAATATCTATTCCTGGAATTCCACCTATAGAATAACAGAATTATGCAGATATAACCATTTCAGTTATGCTTTGACTTAGTTTACTGCCGACCCCAGTCTATTTCTTCTTCGCACGACTTGTAGTGCATAGTAATTCAATTTTATTTATATCGTCAATGTTAAAGTCAGTAAAGGGCATTGAGACAAACTTGCCGTTCGTAGTATCACTGTCTTTTGTTTGTCCAGGTGACGCAACTCCATCAGATTTTTTCGATTTCCGGGGTTGGCCTAAAATACCTCAAAATGCAGGATTAGAGAAACCAGTGGTTTTGACACCCCATCTTATGAGACACATGTATACGGATCCAAAGTTCATCCTCATCTTTAGAAATCCAACTGACAGGTATCAGCATTATGTTTGTATTTTGTGTATCAGCATTACATGAGATTTTTCTGGTATTTTAAACAGAGAAGACATGTGGTATGAGAAAAGTTTTCATGAAATACTGAGTGTAGTTACACTCTTACCAGCCCTATATATCTTAAGATCTCAAGACTATGAGTTTCCAATTTGATATTAAAGGTGATACTATGAAATACTCTTTAAAGCAACTTAATCGACTGAATACAAGTCATCGAATTAGTTTCGCATTATCTCTTCCTAATGATTGCATACATTCGTGCATATTGAGGTTTCGTATAAAGTCCTGGAACGACTTTTGTTACGCACGTATATCCTACAATCAAGTTGGTACAATTTTTGGTACAGCTTCATTGGGGAATAACACTTGATATCTATCTATCTATCTATCTATCTATCTATCTATCTATCTATACATACATACATACATACATACATACATACATACATATAGATAGATATAGATAACAGTTGATATCTATACCCCCTTACGCTGTGATTGCAGGTTATATTCTGACTACATGGAGCTGGGTGGAATTTCAGCAGCAGGTTTCCATGAAGCTGTCATTCAATCTATTCAGGTCGAGGAGGCCTGCATGAAGAATCACACTGTGGAACATTGTCTGTACAGCCTGGATATAGGAAAAAGACTTCGGGTATGAAAATGTTTGATCCTAATGCCAGTTCAAATGGTAGATGCAAAAACTGTGGATTGTACAACGCCTGTTCCTTTTTCAGACTCGTATTTTCCTAGGGTGCTATTCAGTCTACATGCGAGAATGGCTGAAGGTTTTCCCCAGAGAGCAATTCCTTATATTGCGAACAGAGGACCACGATCAAGACCCAAAAGCTCGACTAAGAACAGTGTACAACTATTTGAAACTAAGTGAGATTTCATTTCTTTCTTTTCCGCTCCATAAATAGTGTTTTCAATATTAACCGCGCAGAATGTACAGCGCAATGCTGTTCGCTTGGGATCAGTCAGCTTGAGGGTTCATCATATTAACACATTTATCTTTGCACATATTGTTCTGAAAGAAAAGATCACATTCTGCCATACTGTATTGCAGATTATACTGAAGATTGGTTGAGCTCAATCGCCAACGTCAAACACCAGCGAGTAAATATGAGGAAGGTAAAACAGGGACCAATGCTGGAAAAAACCCGCGTCTTGTTAGACAACTTTTACAGGAGATACAAGACCGATTTGGCAGATGTACTACAAGACAAGAGATTTCTATGGGGTGACATAGAATCAGCTAAAGAAAAATGAAGTGTGTGGGATATAACCAACAAACAAATGTCAGCAATTATAAATAATTCAGTGTAAGTGTTTGCAGATTAAAGCTTCAGAGGATAAACGTTAAGATTTTGTTTTTGAAACCAAAAGTCTTTTGTTTTGTACATATGGAAAACGTATTTCTAGAAAACAGGTGGGCAAGCAGTGCTAACCTACATAAAGTGGCACCATAATCAGCCATTTCAAATGGCATAGCTAGACAAGGAGACAAAGCAATCCAATAATGTCAGTACACAGCCTTAGCAAGGACCGTTCCACATTCAGTATAATCAAACAATTGTCAAATATAATAAGGCGTGTTAATCAGCTTACATTGCAAAAAAAAGAAATGTATGATTAAATGAAGTGAATAGGAGTTAGGTGTGTGCCTTTCAACAATAAAGAGTACAATTTGTAACATGGGCCCTTATTAGACGTCCATAGCCCTATGTGTTTCTAAAGCCCATTCTTAACACCCTGACTAAGATCAAAGATATGAATTCTTAAGACATGGACGGTCCGCGGAGTCTTAGCCACAGGCATCTTTAGGTTTCGAGACGATGATAGTAAGAACACGCCATACCATAATGTCTTCTAAGATATGCTGTTTGTACCAAGGACGGGCAACCACTGACAAGCTGTTGGACAGTCGCTGTAATTTTGTTACACTGTCGACAATTTACGTTAATATTTTCTTTCAAAATCACATTTTTGGGGAAGTGACTGGTCTTGAGCAGTAAATGCGGGAAACCCCAATTTCGCATTTAAGACCAGGTGACTTCATCCAGGCGAAGCGTCAGTCGGTTTGGTTGCTATTGTTTCACACACTGCTTGTACACGCGATGCAATGGCTTCTCAGAAAGCTTCTCCAAAAATGTCAAATTCTGGGTAACTTGGAGAATACATTCTCCTGGTTCTCTCCCATGACTGTATCGTTCAGTTGTAAAATTATTTTGTTAATTTACCATGCCATATGAATCTGAAGAATAATTTATTCAAATCAGTAATAACTGTTTTCAGGGAATCAGGGAGAGATGAGAAGATGTAGACAGTCGTTGGTGAAGCTGTGTACGACGGTTTTTCTCCTTGTGAACGTTTGATTCCAGTTCAGTGCAATTCTTTATAGATATTCGAGGGGTTTTTTGCGTTGATTCCCCATAGGTTCTCGAAATGAGCATTTCATTTAATTCCCGATATGTCAAACTTCTCATTATGCCAGTCCTGTTCATAGTCATTGGATAAAACTATTGTACTACCTGCCCTAGACATACTAATTTTGTTTTGTCAATATCAGTTTATGACTACACGATGCCTTTTAGAAAGTGGTCAAATGTAACATGTGTCAGATTTAAAGTACAAATTCTAGCTAGTACTTTTTGGGACCCAACCAACTATGAAAGTGAAATCCCAAATATGACATATGTTGAATATTCATTTAAACGTGGCATCTTATGAAAGGAGCGCAAAGTCTTTTGTAGCCGAATTAACAGAAGTTTCAGAATCACCTAGAAATAATTGAAATTTTTGTCGTTCACATATATTGACCAATGACATGCTCGAGGGCATGTGTGTATTTCCTTTCCAAAGTGAATTTACTAAACCTTTCATGTTTTGCCTTTGTTGTTTAAATAATAATGTCTTACAGAAGTCTAACATATTCCTGTCGCAGCCTCCTGGAAGGAATCTCATTTGAATTTTCTTTATGAAATATTCAATGTTTTATTTTATATCATTTTAATCAATATGCAAAAAGCCATCCTAACGCACCGACGTTTTCTCTGGAACAATTTGATAAAGCCTGGTAAATGCCATGATAACTTCATATCAAATTATAACCTTCCGAATGTGTCTCAAATGGATCGGGGAACTAAATGTTTTGATATATTGGACGTTTATGAAATATGAGGAATTGAGCAATAAAAAACGACAATATGACACATTTTTCAAGAAAATGAAATGACGTCGATGCAGTCTTTTAAGTTACATTTTAGTCTTTCACATTCTTATTACTATGCAGCTTTTCAATTGTTTTGTCCATATTTCCAATGCGATATGCATCATAATGTCTGCTGTTCTATAATTTTATGTAATTTGCTCTTGCCTTGTGTCATAGTCAGTTGTAACCATGTAAAGTGAATTAAGAAATATTTAAAACCTATAATGCTTAGAAACGTTATGCTGGCGTATGATTTACTGTGAAATAGCCTTGGTAACATGATACGTGCGAAAACCACAGGTATCTGTGACAAACTAATAGACAAGGAAAACGATCGGGAACATGTAGTTCTCACAGAACGATAAAGGGAACACATGGTACAAGTATAAATAGCCATTTTATTCTGTGGTCCTCACAAAATGTTCAATTTTTACTGCTGAAATAGCTTATAATGTACTCTCAAATATCTGTCTCAAAGATTAACTATAATCTCAAATATTACATTACAGGATGCTATTTGCGCTTATCTTGTTTTTGATATAGTCAGCGTTGTGTCAGAGTATCGTACACTGACGGGTCTAGGCTAACTGCCTAGAATCTTCAAGGTTCAGTAAGAACACACTTTTCAGAATGTTCATAAATATCACTTCACTTCACCTCCACAGATGGTGGGAGATGGTTCTTAAAAATTTCAAAATGTCTATAGAGTTGTATTGTTCAACAACACGTGCAAGTCTTTTGGAACTGTAACAGTAGGCTTTTCCTTTGGGGGAGGCAACACAACACATTTATTTCAGTTTAACAATCCAATCAAGATGGAAGCCAGTTTCTTAGATAGCCAGTTAATATAATGTAATTAAGTTGTTACCTTAATCACAAGTCAACACATGGTTTAAGATTGCGTTTAATAAAAACAAGTCACTTTTCGTTTTGATAGAGGGCACCTGTCCACTTTGTATTTTAAAAACCAATAAAATTATTGCACTTAAGTGATAACCTAACTGAACTTTACAAATGTCAGACAAAACATTTTCTATACGTTTAGAAAATAGCATTTCAGAATTATTAACTTTTCAAGATGGGTGATAATACAGAACGTTTATGTCCAGCAAGTGTTTCATTAGAAATCGAAAACGAATGGGGACACATTAAACGTCTTCACTTACGGGCATCGTGTTAGTTTTACTACAAATAACAAGCTACAATATTGAATTTGGACTTCACGCTCAAGGTCATAATGAAATATATCCATCAGCATGGATTTTTGTGACGAGTGCGAAAGCACATGTTGGTGTATATGCTTTGAAAATCAACATTACATGGAATAAAATGGTAACTGTAACACACTTTGGGCTGAATTCAACAAAAACAAAACTGTGTATGTGTGAAATTGAAACATGGTAAAACATTACTCCAATCTGGGTAAAATATACAAAAACGAGAAAATTAACAATGGTGGAAAGTATGGTCGCCATGACTACACCACAAACCTGATGGTCGTACAGTTACCATGCAGTGGTTGTTCAGATGTATGAACCACCACAGGCAACCACACCAGTATCATGTGTAGCCTTCCCACAGACTTATAATATCTCCCAACTCATGGAGCCTACCAAACATCGTGGTATCTGCCGTTCCCATGTATATGCCTCGGTTTATTTTAAACAGGATAAAGTCCACCTCGAACTTGGCATCTAACACAGTCCGAAAGAAGGTCAATGAGGTTTCCATCGAGCCTCCTTGTAATGTTCCCATGAAACTATTCTCTGAAAAGAGATGACAGCACAAGACAGCCATGCCGTTGCCATCAATGAATATGTGACAACTGACAAATTTAACAAAATGTGGTCTCATTGCCGCATCCTCTATGTCCTGTTGAAAACGTTCTCCTTTGTGTTTCTCAGGTATTGTGGTGGCTCTGTGCATAGATCTCAGGTCATAATCAAGAGAAGGAGAAGACAGCACTCGGATGGTTGACCATGTTTGGCAGCTTGAGTCCTGAGAGACTCTAGGACCTGTCCTGCCCCACAACGAAACACACGAGACTTGGTCTGACCTTAGGCAAGGGAGTTTGTACAAAATTGCCTCTGTTCACCCAGCAGAAACTGGGTACACAATGGGATAAGGCATGTGAATGCTACCCTTCTAGCGCCCCTCAGGCGGCTGTTCTTAATAATAATAATAATCAGATTGTATTGTATCGCTTTGATGGTGTGGAATTCAGCGCATTGCATATGCCCCTAATATTATCACTGTAATGAAACTTACACCAAAACTCAGCCTCACTATCACTGATGGGTTCAGCTGCATAGATCATCTCCTTATGACACGATGTCTCAACGCTCTTGAGTAGTGTAGAAGAAAGCGACGTTCACGAGAACAGTGAACCGGTGAATTTGAAGTTCTTGGAGTTTACACTACACCGGACGTCTCTGCCTGTTTCTAGTTGTGAGAAAGGGGCGTCTGACCGGAAAGCATACCTTCAGACGTTTCAGTTTCTTTCTAATGGGAATGAAGGAGAATTTGTGAGAATCCCATTCCCCACTGCAGCCCATCATACTGATGTGTCTTGCCGAATTTACACCTGATCATCATTGCCACTGATGTTCATCAGTCTGCCAGGAATTGGACGACACTTAACTTCACCGTTGGCCATGGGGCTTCTCATAGGCCACAAGATTCATCTTATGTGATTTTGTACACGTACGACAGGATATGACTGCACTGATAGTTTACCATCATGTTTTTGCATTTCCGAAAATTTAAACTCTACTTACCTCAGGAGCACGGCATCACGTGAAAATGGAACCGGTGTGAAAAGAACAGTTTCAGAACCTTACAAAGCAAGATTTGTGCACAGAACTGAGGAACAGTGTGTCTCTTTAACGAGAAAGTTTTGCCGTGTCACTGTTAAAAAGTTGATACCTGGTTCAGTCCAACATTTCATGACCACGTCTTCACTTGTCCCTTATCTACATTGTAATTCATGTTACTCGTGCAGCAAAACATGGCCATGAAAAGGTTATGTTACCAGCAGTAGTTGCAGTGCTTACAGTGGCGCTCTAAAGATTCCTGACAGGGACACGTTTCACGAAGCTGTCGTAGCTCTAAGACGGCCGTAGTTCTACGTTACGATAGCCGTGGAGCTACGATCACTTTGTGAAACGGGGCCCAGACCTATGGGGTAAGTCATTTCTTCACTAAAGCTCACATGAAGCACTAAACACAACTTTGCAGATTCTCATATATTTCGGTATGGACTTACAATAAGAAGTTATCAAAAATGCAAATTCACCGTACAGAGTTGAAAATAACGCGATGAACAAAACCATTCAAACAATTCTTCTTTTTTTCTTTTTTTTTCGCTAGAATATTTTTTTATTTACGCTGAATGATGAGTCTGTCACACAAATTGCATTCTCAACTACACATACATACATATTCCAGTGCCTTACAATGGATAGCATGCAGTGTACTGGGGGATCATATTGCTGCTAATAAGATCACAGTGAAACACATGTTCTGTTATGATCAATGACTGATGCAACAGCTGCACTCATACAGCTGCTTCCAAGTTATTCATACACATACCAATGCCTCTCGAACAGTTCAATGATAAGGCTCACAGTTTCTAGAATGTCTCTCAAACAGTTCAGTGGTAAGGCTCACAGTTTCTAGAATGTCTCTCAAACAGTTCAATGATAAGGCTCACAGTTTCTAGAATGTCTCTCAAACAGTTCAATGATAAGGCTCACAGTTTCTAGAATGCCTCTCAAACAGTTCAATGATAAGGCTCACAGTTTCTAGAATGCCTCTCAAACAGTTCAATGATAAGGCTCACAGTTTCTAGAATGCCTCTCAAACAGTTCAATGATGCGACTCACAGTTTCTCGAAAGCCTCTCAAACAGTTCAATGATAAGGCTCACAGTTTCTAGAATGCCTCTCAAACAGTTCAATGATAAGGCTCACAGTTTCTAGAATGCCTCTCAAACAGTTCAATGATACGACTCACAGTTTCTAGAATGCCTCTCAAACAGTTCAATGATAAGGCTCACAGTTTCTAGAATGCCTCTCAAACAGTTCAATGATAAGGCTCACAGTTTCTAGAATGCCTCTCAAACAGTTCAATGATACGACTCACAGTTTCTAGAATGCCTCTCAAACAGTTCAATGATAAGGCTTACAATTTCTAGAATGCCTCTCAAACAGTTCAATGACAAGGCTCACAATTTCTAGAATGTCTCTCAAACAGTTCAATGATAAGGCTCACAGTTTCTAGAATACCTCTCAAACAGTTCAATGATAAGGCTCACAGTTTCTAGAATGCCTCTCAAACAGTTCAATGATAAGGCTCACAGTTTCTAGAATGCCTCTCAAGCAGTTCAGTGATAAGGGTCAGAGCTTCTAGAATGTCTCTCAAACAATTCAGTGATGAGGCTCACAGTTTCTTGAATGCCTCTCAAACAGTTCAATGATAAGGCTCACAGCTTCTAAAAAGCCTCTCAAACAGTTCAATGATGAGGGTCGCAGCTTTTAGAATGTCTCTCAAACAGTTCAATGATAAGGCTCACAGTTTCTAGAATGTTTCTCAAACATTTCAATGATACGAATCACAGTTTCTAGAATGCCTCTCAAACAGTTCAATGATGAGGGTCACAGCATTCAGAATGTCTCTCAAACAGTTCAATGATAAGGCTCACAGTTTCTAGAATGTCTCTCAAACAGTTCAATGATGAGGCTCACAGTTTCTAGAATGTCTCTCAAACAGTTCAATGATAAGGCTCACAGTTTCTAGAATGCCTCTCAAACAGTTCAATGATGCGACTCACTGTTTCTAGAATGCCTCTCAAACAGTTCAGTGATGACGGTCACAGCTTTTAGAATGTCTCTCAAACAGTTCAATGATAAGGCTCACAGTTTCTAGAATGCCTCTCAAACAGTTCAATGATACGACTCACAGTTTCTAGAATGCCTCTCAAACAGTTCAATGATGAGGCTCACAGTTTCTAGAATGCCTCTCAAACAGTTCAATGATAAGGCTCACAGTTTCTAGAATGCCTCTCAAACAGTTCAATGATACGACTCACAGTTTCTAGAATGCCTCTCAAACAGTTCAATCATAAGGCTCACAGTTTCTAGAATGCCTCTCAAACAGTTCAATCATAAGGCTCACAGCTTCTAGAATGTCTCTCAAACAGTTCAATGATACGACTCACAGTCTCTAGAATGCCTCTCAAACAGTTCAGTGATACGACTCACAATTTCTAGAATGTCTCTCAAACAGTTCAATGATACGACTCACAGTTTCTAGAATGCCTCTAAAACAGTTCAGTGATGAGGGTCACAGTTTCTAGAATGTCTCTCAAGCAGTTCAATGATAAGGCTCACAGTTTCTAGAATGTCTCTCAAACAGTTCAATGATGCGACTCACAGTTTCTAGAATGCCTCTCAAACAGTTCAGTGATGAGGGTCACAGCTTTTAGAATGTCTCTCAAACAGTTCAATGATACGACTCACAGTTTCTAGAATGTCTCTCAAACAGTTCAATCATAAGGCTCACAGTTTCTAGAATGTCTCTCAAACAGTTCAATGATGAGGCTCACAGTTTCTAGAATGCCTCTCAAACAGTTCAATAATACGACTCACAGTTTCTAGAATGTCTCTCAAACAGTTCAGTGATGAGGCTCACAGTTTCTAGAATGCCTCTCAAACAGTTCAATGATACGACTCACAGTTTCTAGAATGCCTCTCAAACAGTTCAATGATGCGACTCACAGTTTCTAGAATGTCTCTCAAACAGTTCAATGATAAGGCTCACAGTCTCTAGAATGCCTCTCAAACAGTTCAGTGATAAGACTCACAGTTTCTAGAATGCCTCTCAAACAGTTCAATGATAAGGCTCACAGTTTCTAGAATGCCTCTCAAACAGTTCAATGATACGACTCACAGTTTCTAGAATGCCTCTCAAACAGTTCAATGATAAGGCTCACAGTTTCTAGAATGCCTCTCAAACAGTTCAATGATAAGGCTCACAGTTTCTAGAATGCCTCTCAAACAGTTCAATGATGCGACTCACAGTTTCTAGAATGCCTCTCAAACAGTTCAATGATGCGACTCACAGTTTCTCGAATGCCTCTCAAACAGTTCAATGATAAGGCTCACAGCTTCTAGAATGCCTCTCAAACAGTTCAATGATACGACTCACAGTCTCTAGAATGCCTCTCAAACAGTTCAGTGATACGACTCACAATTTCTAGAATGTCTCTCAAACAGTTCAATGATACGACTCACAGTTTCTAGAATACCTCTCAAACAGTTCAGTGATGAGGGTCACAGTTTCTAGAATGTCTCTCAAGCAGTTCAATGATAAGGCTCACAGTTTCTAGAATGTCTCTCAAACAGTTCAATGATGCGACTCACAGTTTCTAGAATGCCTCTCAAACAGTTCAGTGATGAGGGTCACAGCTTTTAGAATGTCTCTCAAACAGTTCAATGATAAGGCTCACAGTTTCTAGAATGTCTCTCAAACAGTTCAATGATGAGGCTCACAGTTTCTAGAATGCCTCTCAAACAGTTCAATGATGAGGCTCACAATTTCTAGAATGCCTCTCAAACAGTTCAATGATAAGGCTCACAGTTTCTAGAAAGCCTCTCAAACAGTTCAATGATACGACTCACAGTTTCTAGAATGCCTCTCAAACAGTTCAATGATAAGGCTCACAGTTTCTAGAATGCCTCTCAAACAGTTCAATGATGCGACTCACAGTTTCTAGAATGCCTCTCAGACAGTTCAATGATAAGGCTCACAATTTCTAGAATGCCTCTCAAACAGTTCAATGATAAGGCTCACAGTTTCTAGAATGCCTCTCAAACAGTTCAATGATACGACTCATAGTTTCTAGAATGCCTCTCAAACAGTTCAATGATAAGGCTCACAGTTTCTAGAATGCCTCTCAAACAGTTCAGTGATAAGGCTCACAGTTTCTAGAATGCCTCTCAAACAGTTCAATGATACGACTCACAGTTTCTAGAATGCCTCTCAAACAGTTCAATGATAAGGCTCACAGTTTCTAGAATGTCTCTCAAACAGTTCAATGATAAGGCTCACAGTTTCTAGAATGCCTCTCAAACAGTTCAATGATAAGGCTCACAGTTTCTAGAATGCCTCTCAAACAGTTCAATGATACGACTCACAGTTTCTAGAATGTCTCTCAAACAGTTCAGTGATGAGGCTCACAGCTTTTAGAATGTCTCTCAACCAGTTCAATGATAAGGCTGACAGCTTCTAGAATGGAATTCAAACAGTTCCACGACATGGTAATCTGGCTTCAAAGAACTGAAGCAAAATGATTCTGATTCTATACTTGTCCACTCATTCATATGAAACATAACAAGATTGATTTGAGACCAAATTACAAAACATTCATCCACATACCTGGTGACATAGCATTTAATGTCCATGAACAAATGAGTGTCAACATATCACTTAAAGGCACCATTGCAAACTCTTTCCATAATAGTCTGGTCTATGATATATATATATATATATATATATATATAGAGAGAGAGAGAGAGAGAGAGAGAGAGAGAGAGAGAGAGAGAGAGAAATATAGATATATAGATATACATATATATTCATTCACAGTGTCATCTGTGTCGTGTGATTATTTCAGATACTTTTTCATACCAGACACACATATCAGGGCATGTGCACTCAATGAACTTCCTATTAATACAATAAAAGACTTCTAATCCTTACAGCTTGACTAAATTGATAACTGAAGGTTCGAGGTGAATACCTTCCAAACAATTAATATGTGCCATATATGGAATGTAAATTGCTCTGTACATCCAAAAGTATCACACGTGATGTTGTGGGAGTTTTTTGAAATGGCCTCCATCACAGGTTGCGTAAAAGGATATACGTAAAGAGCGCTATAACGGAGGTAACTCTAAGGCGTTTTCTTCAAATAAAGATCTTCCGGTAGAGGGTATGGCAGTCGATTTAATACAACGTTGAATTATTTAATTTCAAACTGTAATCTTAATACGCAAGTGTTTATTTCTGAAAAGTGTGGCGTGACAGTGTACCTCTAATGTTCGGGACTAATGTTGTTCAAATTGAGAGAATCAACTGACAAATACTCTGATTATACACAAAACATTGAAAAAGCATGCTCAATGTATGCATATACATGTTTACTGGATATATATTTAGTAACTGATGAACTTACTGTTATCACAGAACACATATCAGCTTTTCCCTGTAAATGTTTAAACAATTACAATATACACTGTCAGTGAAATAAGGAACCCTTCCATCAAACAATTCATCAATTTCACTGCAGCGCTGGGGTGAAAAGTGTTTTCAACAGCTGTGATGCAGTGCGCTCATACCGCATGGGAAGAGATTAGGTTCGCGCGACTCCTAAAACCACAGCAAGTTATGCGTGCAAGGATTATCGCTTCGGTCGAGGTTGGAGAACAAAGATGTTTCTAGTGATACTTGCATCTTGGCTCTGCTGTAATAGAGACACTAGTTCCATACTTGGCTCCAGATTTGCAAACCTCGTTTCAAAGAAAGCTTAGCTGTAGAAATACTAACTGCATTGTTAAAAATGCTCAGCTTGAAACTGAAATGTTTTAATACATGACATGTTATTGTGCCTGTTGGTTAGAACAAACAGCCTTCATTTTTCTCGAATGTCGGGATCAGACAGAAACCGGCGCAGTCAGATTGTCAGTTTCAGGTTCTGCTTTGTACTTTGAAGAACGACGGTTTCTAGACAGTAGTTTACTATCTCAGTATTTGTTGATTGGATCGGACACAAATGCAGACACCATGTACATGTATTTACAAAACCCAACATAATAATAATCAGGGAAGCTGTACAGCACAACAATCCACACAATTAAGTATACTCAAGGCGCTTAAAAGAAGGCAAGAAAAGAGATGATATATGGATTCACTTTGGGCAAGATTAGAGAATGTATCGTTTGAGTAGTTTGTACATGGTAGGGGGAAGAACTCTTGCGTGTACTCGCGGTAATGAAGCCACCGTCCCGTCAGCACAGATATTCCCGCCCCACTCCGACTACAGTGACGTCCAAGGCCCACAATACCCTGTAATATTTCGTAATGCAAACCGAGAATAATTCGCCCTTTAGTTTGAGAAGACACGTCCACCATCTTCACGCAGCACTTCCCCATCCCATGCCTCCAGTGTCGCCCGCTTTCCTCTTCATTCGTCACCACTCGCCCATTTCACAATTATGGCTGAAACATCGCCAGCGTGACTATAAACTCATTCACTTTGTACATCTAAGTCAATCCATCTCACTGGCCTCCTGTAGGTCCTATATATTGTGTTATATTCTGTCATTCACTTGATGAAAGGACAACAGGTAGTAAATCAATATCATACGTTGCTATCAAAAATACAGTTATGCGTGTTGTTGTTACTCTTTTCAGACATGTAGAGATTTCGTCAGCTTCACATCTCTTCTTTATCTTTCTCTCTTCATTTATATGTGCACACGTATGCATCTCAGCACGTTTAGTGTGTGTGTGTGTGTGTGTGTGTGTGTGTGTGTGTGCTACTTTTAATTGTTATTCTAATATGATAATAGCGTAACGAAACCCAGTGTTTCGTACATACTTTCATACTTTGCTATCAGTGTGTGTTGCATATCGGCATGTGACACTATAACAAAATGCATTGCCTCGTCTTCTCTTAAAATGTACTGCAACTACATAACAGATCTTAATAATGATGATAATACTAATAATAACAATTCAATCATATGGCGCCTAGTATGTATCTGACTATTTGCTCACTTGACGCTGTAATCAGAATCTGATCATCATTACCCCGGATAACCCAAGGTGTCTGTTAAGTGCTAGAAGGTTATAGTCACCTGACGTTATCCAACCGGGTACCCAGTTTCTGCTGGGTGAACAGAGGCAATTTTGAACATACACTTGCGAGCATAACATGTACTTCGTTATGCGGCAGGACTGAAGTTCTTTCAGGAATCAAACTACTTGACACGGTCACCCATCAAAGGTCGCTCCGAGTTCGACGCCCCTTAACTTCAAAGGATTCGTGACCTTAACTCTATGCCCAGGACTACACACACGTTTTCTCTGGAACAATTTGATAAAACCTGGTAAATGCCATGATAACTTCATATCAAATTATAACCTTCCGAATGTGTCTCAAATGGATCGGGGAACTAAATGTTTTGATATATTGGACGTTTATGAAATATGAGGAATTGAGCAATAAAAAACGACAATATGACACATTTTTCAAGAAAATGAAATGACGTCGATGCAGTCTTTTAAGTTACATTTTAGTCTTTCTTATTACTATGCAGCTTTTCAATTGTTTTGTCCATATTTCCAATGCGATATGCATCATAATGTCTGCTGTTTTATAATATTATGTAATTTGCTTTTGCCATGTGTCATAGTCAGTTGTAACCATGTAAAGTGAATTAAGAAATATTTAAAACCTATAATGCTTAGAAACGTTATGCTGGCGTATGATTTACTGTGAAATAGCCTTGGTAACATGATACGTGCGAAAACCACAGGTATCTGTGACAAACTAATAGACAAGGAAAACGATCGGGAACATGTAGTTCTCACAGAAAGATAAAGGGAACACATGGTACAAGTATAAATAGGCCATTTCATTCTGTGGTCCTCACAAAATGTTCAATTTTTACTGCTGAAATAGCATATAATGTACCCTCAAATATCTGTCTCAAAGATTAACTATAATCTCAAATATTACATTACAGGATGCTATTTGCGCTTATCTTGTTTTCGATATAGTCAGCATTGTATCGGAGTATCGTACACTGACGGGTCTAGGCTAACTGCCTAGAATCTTCAAGGTTCAGTAAGAACACACTTTTCAGAATGTTCATCAATATCACTTTACTTCACCTCCACAGATGGTGGGAGATGGTTCTTAAAAATTTCAAAATGTCTATAGAGTTGTATTGTTCAACAACACGTGCAAGTCTTTTGGAACTGTAACAGTAGGCTTTTCCTTTGGGGGAGGCAACACAACACATTTATTTCAGTTTAACAATCCAATCAAGATGGAAGCCAGTTTCCTAGATAGCCAGTTAATATAATGTAATTAAGTTGTTACTTTAATCACAAGTCAACACATGGTTTAAGACTGCGTTTAATAAAAACAGGTCACTTTTCGTTTTGATAGAGGGCACCTGTCCACTTTGTATTTTAAAAACCAATAAAATTATTGCACTTAAGTGATAACCTAACTGAACTTTACAAATGTCAGACAAAATATTTTCTATACGTTATATTTTCTATACGTTTCGTTTAGAAAATAGCATTTCAGAATTATTAACTTTTCAAGACGGGTGATAATACAGAACGTTTATGTCCAGCAAGTGTTTCATTAGAAATCGAAAACGAATGGAGACACATTAAACGTCTTCACTTACGGGCATCGTGTTAGTTTTACTACAAATAACAAGCTACAATATTGAATTTGGACTTCACGCTCAAGGTCATAATGAAATATATCCTTCAGCATTGATTTTTGTGACAAAAGCGAAAGCACATGTTGGTGTATATGCTTTGAAAATCAACATTACATGGAATAAAACGGTAACTGTAACACACTTTGTTCTGAATTCAACAAAAACAAAACTGTGTATGTGTGAAATTGAAACATGGTAAAACATTACTCCAATCTGGGTAAAATATACAAAAACGAGAAAATTAACAATGGTGGAAGGTATGGTCGCCATGACTACACCACAAACCTGATTGTCGTCCAGTTATCATACAGTGGTTGTTCAGATGTATGAACCACCACAGGCAACCACACCAGTATCATGTGTAGCCTTCCCACAGACTTTTTAACATCTGCCCAACTCATGGAGCCTACCAAACATCGTGGTATCTGCCGTTCCCATGTATATGCCTCGGTTTATTTTAAACAGGATAAAGTCCACCTCGAACTTGGTATCTAACACCGTCCGAAAGAAGGTCAATGAGGTTTCCATCGAGGCTCCTTGTAGGCCATGGTAATGTTTCCATGAACCTGTTCTCTGAAAAGGGTGATGACAGCACAAGCCAGCCATGGCGTTGTCATCAATAAATATGTGACAACTGACAAATTTAACAAAATGTGGTCTCATTGCCGCATCCTCTATGTCCTGTTGAAAACGTTCTCCTTTGTGTTTCTCGGGTATTGTGGTGGCTCTGTGCATAGATCTCAGGTCATAATCAAGAGAAGGAGAAGACAGCACTCGGATGGTTGACCATGTTTGGCAGCTTGAGTCCTGAGAGACTCTAGGACATGTCCTGCCCCACAACGAAACACATGAGACTTGGTCTGACCTTAGGCAAGGGAGTTTGTACAAAACTGCCTCTGTTCACCCAGCAGAAACTGGGTACACAATGGGATAAGGCATGTGAATGCTACCCTTCTAGCGCCCTACAGGCGGCTGTTCTTAATAATAATAATCAGATTGTATTGTATCGCTTTGATGGTGTGGAATTCAGCGCATTGCATATGCCCCTATTACTATCACTGTAATGAAACTTACACCAAAACTCAGCCTCACTATCACTGATGGGTTCAGCTGCATAGATCATCTCCTTATGACACGATGTCTCTATACGTCACAACGCTCTTGAGTAGTGTAGAAGAAAGCGACGTTCACGAGAACAGTGAACCGGTGAAGTTGAAGTTCTTGGAGTTTACACTACACCTCTCTCTGCCTGTTTCTAGTTGTTAGGAAGGGGCGTCTGACGGGACGGCATACCCTCAGATGTCTCAGTTTCTTTCTACTGGGAACGAAGGAGAATTTGTGAGAATCCCATTCCCCACTGCAGCCCATCATACTGATGTGTATTGCCGAATGTACACCTGATCATCATTGTCACTGATGTTCATCAGTCTGCCAGGAATTGGACGACACTTAACTTCACCGTTGGCCATGGGGTTTCTCATAGGCCACAAGAATCATCTTATTTAATTTTGTACACGTACGGCAGGATATGACTGCACCAATAGTTTACCATCATGTTTTTGCATTTCCGAAAATTTACACTCTACTTACCTCAGGAGCACGGCATCACGTGAAAATGGAACCGGTTTGAGAACTTTACAAAGCAAGGTTTGTGCACAGAACTGAGGAACAGTGTGTCTCTTTAACGAGATAGTTTTGCCGTGTCACTGTTCAAAAGTTGATACCTGGTTCAGTCCAACATTTCATGACCACGTCTTCACTTGTCCCTTATCTACATTGTAATTCATGTTACTCGTGCAGCAAAACATGGCCATGAAAAGATTATGTTACGAGCAGTAGTTGCAGTGATTACAGTGACGCTCTAAAGATGCCTGACAGGGACACGTTTCACGAAGCTGTCGTAGCTCTAAGACGGCCGTAGTTCTACGTTCTACTAAAGCTCACATGAAGCACTAAACACAACTTTGCAGATTCTGATACATTTCGGTATGGACTTACAATAAGAAGTTATCAAAAATGCAAATTCACCGTACAGAGTTGAAAATAACGCGATGAACAAAACCATTCAAACAATTCTTTTTTTTCTTTTTTTTTCGCTAGAATATTTTTTTTATTTACGCTGAATGATGAGTCTGTCACACAAATTGCATTCTCAACTACACATACATACATATTCCAGTGTCTTACAATGGAGAGCATGCAGTGTACTGAAGGATCAAACTGCTGTTAATAAGATCACAGTGAAACACATGTTCTGTTATGATCAATGACTGATGCAACAGCTGCACTCATACAGCTGCTTCAAAGTTATTCATACACTTACCAATGCCTCTCAAACAGTTCAGTGGTAAGGCTCACAGTTTCTAGAATGTCTCTCAAACAGTTCAATGATACGACTCACAGTTTCTAGAATGTCTCTCAAACAGTTCAGTGATAAGGCTCACAGTTTTTAGAATGTCTCTCAAACAGTTCAGTGATGAGGTTCACAGTTTCTAGAATGTCTCTCAAACAGTTCAGTGGTAAGGCTCAGTTTCTAGAATGTCTCTCAAACAGTTCAATGATGCGACTCACAGTTTCTAGAATGTCTCTCAAACAGTTCAATGATACGACTCACAGTTTCTAGAATGTCTGTCAAACAGTTCAATGATACGACTCACAGTTTCTAGAATGTCTCTCAAACAGTTCAGTGATAAGGGTCACAGCTTTTAGAATGTCTCTCAAACAGTTCAGTGATGAGGCTCACAGTTTCTCGAAAGCCTCTCAAACAGTTCAATGATAAGGCTCACAGCTTCTAGAATGTCTCTCAAACAGTTCAATGATAAGGCTCACAGCTTTTAGAATGTCTCTCAACCAGTTCAATGATAAGGCTCACAGCTTCTAGAATGCCTCTAAAACAGTTCAGTGATAAGGTTCGCAGGTTTTAGAATGCCTCTCAAACAGTTCAGTGATAAGGCTCACAGCTTCTAGAATGCCTCTCAAACAGTTCAGTGATAAGGTTCGCAGGTTTTAGAATGCCTCTCAAACAGTTCAATGACAAGGCTCACAGCTTCTCGAATGTCTCTCAAACTGTTCAGCGATAAGGCTCCAGCTTCTAGAATGCCTCTCAAACAGTTCCACGACATGGTAATCTGGCTTCAAAGAACTGAAACAAAATGATTCTGATTCTATACTTGTCCACTCATTCATATGAAACATTGAGACCAAATTACAAAACATTCATCCACATAGCTGGTGAGATAGCATTTAATGTCCATGAACAAATGAGTGTCAAAACATATCACTTAAAGGCACCATTGCAAACTCTTTCCATAATAGTCTGGTCTATTATATATATATATATATATATATATATATATATATATATATATATATATATGTATGTATGTATGTATGTATGTATGTGTGTGTGTGTGTGTGTGTGTGTGTGTGTGTGTATAGAGAGAGAGAGAGATAAATATAGATATATAGATATACATATATATTCATTCACAGTGTCATCTGTGTTGTGTGATTATTTCAGATACTTTTTCTTACCAGACACACATATCAGGGCATGTGCACTCAATGAGCTTCCTATTAATACAATAAAAGACTTCTAATCCTTACAGCTTGACTAAATTGATAACTGAAGGTTCGAGGTGAATACCTTCCAAACAGTTAACATGTGCCATATATGGCATGTAAATTGCTCTGTACATCCAAAAGTATCACACGTGATGTTCTGGGAGTTTTTTGAAATGGCCTCCATCACAGGTTGCGTAAAAGGATATACGTAAAGAGCGCTATAACGGAGGTAACTCTAAGGCGTTTGCTTCAAATAAAGATCTTCCGGTAGAGGGTATGGCAGTCGATTTAATACAACGTTGAATCATTTAATTTCAAACTGTAATCTTAATACGTAAGTGTTTATTTCTGAAAAGTGTGGCGTGACAGTGTACCTCTAATGTTCGGGACTAATGTTGTTCAAATTGAGAGAATCAACTGACAAATACTCTGATTATACACAAAACATTGAAAAAGCATGCTCAATGTATGCATATACATGTTTACTGGATATATATTTAGTAACTGATGAACTTACTGTTATCACAGAACACATATCTGCTTTTCCCTGTAAATGTTTAAACAATTACAATATACACTGTCAGTGAAATAAGGAACCCTTCCATCAAACAATTTATCAATTTCACTGCAGCGCTGGGGTGAAAAGTGTTTTCAACAGCTGTGATGCAGTGCGCTCATACCGCATGGGAAGAGATTAGGTTCGGGCGACCCGTAAAACCACAGCAAGTTATGCGTGCAAGGATTATCGCTTCGGTCGAGGTTGGAGAACAAAGATGTTTCTAGTGATACTTGCATCTTGGCTCTGCTGTAATAGAGAGACACTAGTTCCATACTTGGCTCCAGATTTGCAAACCTCGTTTCAAAGAAAGCATAGCTGTAGAAATACTAATTGCATTGTTAAAAATGCTCAGATGCAACAGCTTGATACTGAAATGTTTTAATACATGACATGTTATTGTGTCTGTGGGTTAGAACAAACAGCCTTCATTTTTCTGTTGGGATCAGACAGAAACCGGCGCAGTCAGATTGTCAGTTTCAGGTTCTGCTTTGTACTTTGACGAACGACGGTTTCTAGACAGTAGTTTACTATCTCAGTATTTGTTGATTGGATCGGACGCAAATGCAGACACCATGTACATGTATTTACAAAACCCAACATAATAATAATCAGGGAAGCTGTACAGCACAACAATCCACACAATTAAGTATACTCAAGGCGCTTAAAAGAAGGCAAGAAAAGAGATGACATATGGATTCACTTTGGTATGCGGCAAGATTAGAGAATGTATCGTTTGAGTAGTTTGTACATAGTAGGGGGAAGAACTCTTGCGTGTACTCGCGGTAATGAAGCCACCGTCCCGTCAGCACAGACATTCCCGCCCCACTCCGACTACAGTGACGTCCAAGGCCCACAATACCCTGTAATATTTCGTAATGCAAACCGAGAATAATTCGCCCTTTAGTTTGAGAAGACACGTCCACCATCTTCACGCAGCACTTCCCATCCCATGCCTCCAGTGTCGCCCGCTTTCCTCTTCATTCGTCACCACTCGCCCATTTCCGTAACCTCCTACTCGTTCTTGTTCCGGAATAACACGCGTTGGTCACGAATGTCCTCTTCACACCGCCACTACCGGTGTTACCGTCCTTTGTCAGTGGATTTTGTGCAATGTAATTGCGTTTGTTGTCATTTTATACTTTTTATGTCACAGTTATGGTTGAAACATCGCCAACGTGACTATAAACGCATTCACTTTGTACACCTAAGTCAATCCATCTCACTGGCCTCCTGTAGGTCCTATATATTGTGTTTGCAAGTTATATTCTGTCATTCACTTGATGAAAGGACAGCAGGTAGTAAATCCATATCATACGTTGCTATCAAAAATACAGTTATGCGTGTTGTTGTTACTCTTTTCAGACATGTAGAGATTTCGTCAGCCTCACAACTCTTCTTTATCTTTATCTCTTCATTTATATGTGCACACGTATGCATCTCAGCACGTTTAGTGTGTGTGTGTGTGTGTGTGTGTGTGTGTGTGCTACTTTTAATTGTTATTCTAATATGATAATAGCGTAACGAAACCCAGTGTTTCGTACATACTTTCATACTTTGCTATCAGTGTGTGTTGCATATCGGCATGTGACACTATAACAAAATGCATTGCCTCGTCTTCTCTTAAAATGTACTGTAACTACATAACAGATCTTAATAATGATGATAATACTAATAATAACAATTCAATCATATGGCGCCTAGTATGTATCTGACTATTTGCTCACTTGACGCTGTAACCAGAATCTGATCATCATTACCCCGGATAACCCAAGGTGTCTGTTAAGTGCTAGAAGGTTATAGTCACCTGACGTTATCCAACCGGGTACCCAGTTTCTGCTGGGTGAACAGAGGCAATTTTGAACATACACTTGCGAGCATAACATGTACTTCGTTATGCGGCAGGACTGAAGTTCTTTCAGGAATCAAACTACTTGACACGGTCACCCATCAAAGGTCGCTCCGAGTTCGACGCCCCTTAACTTCAAAGGATTCGTGACCTTAGCTCTATGCACAGGACTACAAACTACCACAAAAGTTAAAATTATTACCCACTGATCAGAAATAGTAGAGAACACAAACTCCACAAGCACTCTGCAAAGTACCAATAATGTCTACCTTTCAAATAAATTATCACTCGTCGTCCCACACGTACCCGACATGTTAAGAGTCTTTTGAGAGACTCTGAGTCACGCTAAGTACTAAATGAACCAAAATCCTTAATGTTCACCCACTGATCTGATGTATGAACTTTCTAAATAGACATTATGTTTGGGTCAAGAAAGCCCTTGAAATTATAGGTGCTCAGTCAAGGGTATCATTTCGCCATCTGTTTCTAATGATCTCAGTGATTCATGACGTGGTCGGGGTGCTAACGACGAAGTTTTACTACCAAATACAAGTTATATTACCCATTGACCCCTTACCAATCATTTACGCTAGTATGAAATATATGACAGACCTAACTCTGATCATACGCGGTTTAAAGGGTATTCAAGTCCGTGTCCTACAACCACGTACGGCAGTTATGCTTGCTACACATTCTAGAAAACACAGGAAACAATGGCTAGATTTACACAATTAATAAATACATGAAAATACAAAGTCTTTGTTTATTTCAACACCTAGGTAAACGTGTACTACTCGGACAGCCAAATTATACGTAGATTCAAACGTTGTTCATGTGGCCGCCGTATGAAAGGTTTATTTATTTATTTATTTTGTTTGGTTTTTTGGGGGTTTTTTTTGCCGAAGTAAATTTATGGAATACCGTTCATTCGTGTGGTGTATACGTATTAACCAATCAAAGTCAATGCTTGTGCATCAAAATCATACACGGTGAAGCCCGTTTATTACGGAAATGCCTGATTTCCAAACACACAGTTATCTATCTATGCAATTATTACAAATACGTAATATTAATCTTGAAATTTGACTCGTGGCACACTATAATTAGTTGAACCCGTGATGACGTCATATACAGCTGAGATTGATGAACTGGATCTCTTCAACTTCATCGCTGATATTTTCCACTCTTTTTGACCGAACTGAAAGTAACAAATATGATTGAGTATGCCCGGTACTAACACGAAACCCAAGTCATGCAAGTCCCCCGCAATCTCTACAACGGTTGTGAAATGCTCCGCAAGTCGGATTTTACGCCACTTCTAGCAATGGTCAAGTAATATCACGGCGGAGGACAACAGATATGGGTTTTATACATCAAACCGTAACTTCCACAGATCAGCCTACCTTTTCATCTAACACTAACCATGACTGGTCTAAAGAATGCTTTCAGCGACCATGTCGTTTTTGTTAAATTTGCTGTTGCGCCTGTTTACTTTCACAAGGAGATTTACAAATCCCCTGTGCTAATTGCATGAAGAGTGAGTGAGTGAGTTTAGTTTTACGCCGCACTCAGCAATATTCCAGCCATATGGCGGTGGTCTGTAAAATAATCGATTCTACCCCGTGACCTTCACGGGTCAATTGCATGAAGAACATGTAGAGACCATTCTTGCCAAGGATACTGACCGGTATGATTTGCCTGTTTGTGTCATTCACATGGCATTGACACGAAAGGAATCAACTGGGACCACCAAGTTATGCTTTGTAAAATTTGCTTTTCATATGTTTAAGTTTACCTCACAATAAGTAATTCTTTGATGAGAGTATTTTAAGACCTTACCTCAGTTTCCTATTTTCAATACAGGGCTGGTTACACGTTCAGGGGGCCAGCAACATTTTTGAGTTATCAACCCGGTGGACTTCCTAGTACGTTTAGGAGTTTCATAGACTGTTAACAACCATACGTTTTGTCGTCTTTCCAGTTAACCGTGGCGCATTAACACGTAAGGATGATCTGTGATGTTACCCTGGTAACTACTCATACATAGTAATTATAGATAAAAGATGAGGTTTGAATTTGTCTATCGCTGAAACATTGCTAAAAGCGACGTTGAACTAAAACTCACTCACTCACCCCTAAACTTACACGCGGATTCTACAATGGCATAAACGTCTATTAACTGCGTTGCTTTGGGCGTAAATATTGGCAGGCAGGCGATTAACGTTAAACGTTAAACTCGTCCATTCCATCACCTTTCCATCTTACATTGTTTTTGAATGAGCTGATCCGCCGGAAGTCGCAGTTCTTCCACCTGGGTTGAGACATCCCGTTTTTCAGAATCACGTTCATCCCTGACAACGGGGTGATCACGCTTGGCGTCACGTCGCCGTGGTTGACGGCGGAACGTTCTGCTGAGGACGTTGACAATCTGGAAAAAAAGAATCGCTGTTATCTAAAGATAGAATATGCATTTACTATAATATAGGTCGCCCTTAGCGACAACAAAGACGGTTTTGTTACACTGTTTAAAGACTAGGTGACAAGTGGGGTGATATTATTTATACAGGAAGTTTGTAACTTTGTAGAATTAGAAAATGCTTCTTTGTGGGGCAGGACTGAAGCCCTAGAAACTCTCAGGAGTGAAGTTGCCAAAGACGGTGTCACCATCGAAGGTCCCTCCGAGCTTGAGGACGCTCAACTTCAGTTGATTCATGATCGGAAATCTAGGCACAGGACCACACGTCACCACAAAGTTACAGCTATTACCTACTGATTAGAAAGGGCACAAAATCCCCAAATACTCTGCAAAGTACCAATAATATCCACCTTCCAAGCATTTATTACTCATCGCCCTACACTTACGCTACAGTAAAATTTTAAATTTACTGTGAAACGTTCTGTGTGGCGCAGAGCAGTTCAGTAGATCATTGTGGATTTCACCCCAAAATGCAGTCAGTCCTGAAATGAGTGACTAGGCTTAGTTTTGCGCAGTACCCCATGCTTGTCGGAAGAGGCGACTAACGGGATCGAGTATTCAGGCTCGCTGACTTGGTTCATGCATATTATCGGTTCCCAATTGCGCAGATCGATGCTCATCATCATGTTGTTAATGATCACTGGATTGTCTGATCCAGGCTCGATATGACGGATGCCATATAGCTGGAAAATTATTGAGTGCGGCGTAAAACTAAACTCATTCATTCCCATTAAAGCAAGGCTGTTTGAAAAAAAAATGTGCAGAAACGTGGACTTTCTCAAAGCCTTGCAGACGACCCTAGTGTGACAAAACTTGTGTGCTGTGCCGTTGTCCTTCCCATAGTGCACCTCGACAGTCAGTGACATGTGGTTACATCACCAGCGGATACAGCTGACGAAGGGTTCAAGGGCTACGTCACGACTTACTGGGTTGAAAGTGACCATGGTCGTCAGATACGTATAGTCTTGTAAGATGTCTAACGACATCTTGTATCAAAATTCCACGTATCAAAATATTTGGTCTTGTCTCCAGCTCATGGGTATCTAGACTGACCCAACACCTGTTGTTTTATGGGATTGTCACGCTTGACTGGTTCATTTACGTACGGTTCCAGATAAATCCCTGTGCTTCAAATACTCATTAATACCCGGAAATTGGGCAACATATGATGCTTATCTCCTAACTGCACATCAACTTTGGAAAGAGTTCCGCTGGTATCCCCATCTTTTTGCTCCAGGGAATCTTGTTGGATACTCCGACACTGAAATAAGTTCACTGATTGATTTTTCTATACCTGTTCTAGTTTATTGAATGTATATTATGAGAGAGGTATACACGTCAGTGTGTAATTTTGGTTTCTGATGGGGGTTGGTGTTACAGGCGGAACTCACCCCAACTTTAGTCATTGTTGTTTATATATTTGTCTGTCAGCAAAACATGCTTGCCATAAAAGGCGACTATGATTGTCGTAAGAGGCGACTAACAGCATCCGATCAGCCTCGCTGACTTGGTTGATACGTCATCGGTTCAGATTTGCGCAGATCGATGCTCATGATGTTGATATCTGGATTGTCTGGTCCAGACTCGATTATTTACAGACCACCGCCATATGGCTGGAATATTGCTGAGTGCGAAGTAAAACTAAACTCTTAGTTTCTACCTTGTTTGTTATTAGTTAGGACAACTTTACCGATCTGCCGAACTCCCGGAGACGGTCTCGGCCAGGAGGTCTTTGGTTTGTTACTGCGCCCTCGCTGTGAGCCGCACGCCGGACGTCACGTAATCTGCCACCTGGAACACGGAAACAGAATTACGCTTTTTTTTTCTAGATTTGGTCTTATGTTTTGTGAAAGGTTTACTGCCATGTGTGATTGGTTGTGTAAAGGTATACTGTCTAATGATTGGGTTGAGTGAAGGTTTTACTGTCAAGTAATTTGTTGAATGAAGTGTTTACTGCCTACTGATTGGATATGTGAAAAGGTTTACTGTCTAGTGATTGGTTGGGTAAACATTTTTTTCAATTTACTTTTTGGGTTTTTTGTAGGGCTTACTACTTGTGACTGGTTGTGCGAAGGTTCTTACAATTTAGTTAATGGGTTGTGTCAAGCTTACTGTAAAGCGATAGGGTTGTGTGAAGGGTTTACTTCCTCCTGTAGGTATGTAAAAGGTTAACTGCCCAGTGATTGGTTCAAGTCAAGGGTCTACTGGCTAGTGATTGGGTTATATGTAGGGTCTACTGACTTGATTGTTGAGTGAATGGTTTACTGCCTACTGACAGGTCGTGTGAAGGCTTTACTGCCGAGAGATTGGGTTGAGTGATGACTTTACTGATTGGGTGCAGTGAATGGTTCACTTGCCTAGTGATTGGTTGGATCTACATATTCAGTATCATCTACGGTTCCTTAGAAGAGCTAATTGTCACCAATTACCTCAAAGGTTACAGTCAAGTGTTCTGACGGTACGAGGGTATGGGGCTAGACATATGGCCTGGACATATTGAGACCTATCACAACTTCTGCGATGTGTCTACTACAGACCTTCACGTTGGGTGACGTCACTGGTGAAGTGCACGGCCCTGTCTCGATCGGCTGCTGACTGCTCACGCACGGCGGCCACTGTTGGTTCAGACGCAGTTACCTCCCCAAGATCTGTTCCTGATGGTCTTGTGGATTCGAAAAGTGGATCACTTTTTCTTGATTTGAAAGCCTTCATCTGGGGGAACTGAGGCCCGTCAACGTCTGTGATTATGATGAGAAAGGTTATTTTGCTAATAATTTCACAATATATACTCATGGAAAAATTTAAGGGAACGCATGTTTCTTTGGACAATTCAATATTTCTGTTTACTAACTTCAGCGTCGTGTATTGTCGTTTTCGTGAAGAGCAGTTCACTCAAACTCACCATAATGCTTTCCATGCATGTGCACTACATGCTCTTAAAGTTACATGCACTTAGATTTACACGTGACGTGTATGTGCTCTGTCAAACACAACGGTTAAAAACATTGTTAACATGGCGAGACAGTACTTAACTTTGGCACAGAAATGGGAGGCAACTGGCATGGTTAATGGTGGAAGCTCATTAGGACAGGTTGCAACAACTTTTCACAAATCTGTTAGCATGATATCCAGACTCTGGAATCTCTATAGAGCGACTGGTGACGTCAAAATGAGGCGTGGTCGGGGACGGAAAAAGAAAACCACCCCACGGGATGACCGGACCCTACTCCTTATTGCTCTGCGAGACAGGTTCAAATCCTCCTCCAAAATCAATACGGAATTCAGGCGAAGAACAAACGTCAGAATTTGTTCACGTACAGTGCGTAATCGTCTTAAATCTAAAAAGCCGCAGTCCATTGGCTAGAATCAACATGACTGAGCAACACAAGCGCTTGAGACTGCAGTGGGCACGGAACCGTGGAGGAAGAACCGTACCTCAATGGAGAAACACCATGTTTAGTGATGAGAGCAGGTACACACTTGACCACAATGACGGTCGAATTCGAGTTTGGAGACGCGTTGGGGAACGTCACAGTGCCTGCACCATTAAACAGCATGATCATTTTGGAGGGGCTCTGTTATGGTGTGGGGCGGGTTTCCCTTTAACCACGAAACAGATCTTGTGCGTCTTGATGGCAGGATAACAGGTGTACGATATCGTGATGAGATCTTGAACTCGACTGTGATCCCTTTTGCGCGTACAGCAGGTCGAATGTTCGAGTTCCAGCATGACAATGCCCGCCCTCACATCGCTCATGTTTGTCGGGACAGACTGAGGGCTGCAGGTGTCCAGGTGTTGCAATGGCCGGGTAAAAGTCCTGATCTTAACCCCATCGAACATCTTTGGGATGTTCTTGGCCGCAATGTTCGGGACAGACCTGTTCAACCCCACAATTTGGATGAACTTTTCGTGGCTCTCCAGGAAGAATGGCATAGAATTCCCATTGGTACCATCCGTACACTCATTCGCAGCATGCCACGACGATGCCAAGCAGTTCTCCAGAGACATGGAGGACACACTCGATATTGATTTTCATCACTTGACATAAGCCTTTTCATCTGTATGAACGTTTCTCTTACTGTTTCAAAGATTAAAAGTCACGGCTATTTCATTCGTTCCCTTAAATTTTTCCATGAGTATATAATCTACTAATTCCGAAATATATAATCTGTCTTCAAGGGAGGTTTTCAATCTCTTTCTTCTGCAATATGTATTTTGTCTATATTTATACTGAGAGAGGTATTTAATCTCCATTTCCTACAACAAATATTCTGTCTATATCCATACTGGGAGAGGTATTAATCTCCAATTCCTACAACAGATATTCTGTCTATATTTATACTGAGAGAGGTATTAATCTCCATTTCCTACAACATATATTCTGTCTATATCCATACTCGGAGAGGTATTAATCTCCAATTCCTACAACAGATGTTCTGTCTATATCCATACTGGGAGAGGTATTAATCTCCATTTCCTACAACAGATATTCTGTCTATATTTATACTGAGGTAGATTTTCATCTTCTTTCTTCCCCATTAAACAGTCTATCTATATATATAGAAATTGCGCTGTCTCTCCTACAGCTACATATTATTATGCCGTATCTTCCGTGGTTACAACATCGTGCTGTTGCTCCCAGATTTACAAATTATGTTATAGCTCCAGTATTTGCAAACTTGCTCTGTCTCTACGTTTCTCCGTCACCCAGATTCCCTCTCCAGTCTCCTTTGTAGGCCCGGGTTTATATTTAATCCTCGGCAACCTCAGCTTGCATTGCGATCAGCAATATTTCAACCGGGAGGTTTGTAGATAATAAGAGTTTCGTGCAGCTACAGTCTAAGTAAACTTAGTCTCAGTATTATTCGTTACCCTCCCCTACTAAGCCTAACAACCCTAGTAGGTGGTCTCGTCAGGTAACCTTTGAGACTGACAAATCAGAACACAGCTTACCAAATCGCGAAAGTGGACATTCGCACATACAGTCCCATTTGAACTTTTTCCTCGAAAAGGTTTGTACCAGAACTATTTCGAATGTTCTTTTTCATACGATCACTCCAAGGTGATGCACCTGGAGCACACTACAACACTGTCAACAGTCGCCGAAAATAGCGTTTTTGTCAATATTCAAGGATGTCAGAAACATTGGCTAATGGTAACTATGTCATCAGAAAGCCCTAAGCGTATTTAATGCAGGTCAAATATGCGGATTTTCATTTGCTGGAAATTTTGTAAGTCCCGCCAAATTCTAAACAGTAATCGTTGCCTGATTGATTAAATCCGTACGGCCGTCTCGCGTTTGATTGGACCGTCATAGGTCGCTCAAAGGTTACCTAACGCGACCTCCTAGGCTCCAACTTGGGTTGGTTAGACGGAATAGAGGAGTGTAAAGGATAGCACTGAGACTAAGTTTACTCGGACTGTTGTTGCACGAAACTCGTTTATCTACAAACCACCATCATATGGCTGACATATTGCTGATCGCGGCGTTAAAAAAACAAACTGACACAATCTCCCTCCATTCCCAAATATTGTTTCTCTCGACAGACACATTCCCTCTTCTGCCACACACATCCTCCTTGACTTACCCTCTGTCCATTTTGATAGAAACAAACAATTCTTGTTACATCGAAAAGGAGCCCCAGTGAGAATGGATGTCTCGAACCTGGGAACCTGGTTCATTTAGGACCCTAGCATTGCCGAATATTGGCAAGAAGGGATAAATGGTTCTGGGGCTCAGACTAAAATCCTCCCTCTGAGGAAACGTCCCTCCGTACCTTCATCCGTCCCTTCTGCATCCTCCATGTCTGTTATCTGCAAGCTGCTTTCTCCTTTCCAATCCTGATCCCTCTCTGAGTCCACAGAGGCGTAGTCCCTGTCCTGCTCATACCCTGTGTAATACAGCGTGCTTGTCGGTGCCGAGACATTGAATGCCTCCTTGCTCCTATGAACCGATGCCCCGACATGAAATGTGGCGCCATCTTGTGGTAAATGGTGGTCACGTGGCATCTGTGTCCGGTCAGAGGAGGTTGTAACAGTGGTTTCAAAATACATTACAACATCCCTGTAATTGCAAAAGGAAAGAGTGAGTGAGTGAGTTTAGTTTTACGCCGCACTCGCCAATATGCCAGCTATATGGCGGCGGTCTGTAAATAATGGAGTCTGGACTACACAATCCAGTGACCAACAACATGACCATCGATCTGTGCAATTGGGAACCGATGACATGCGTAAACCAAGTCAGCAAACCTGACAACCCGATCCCGTTAGTCGCCTCTTACGACAAGCATAGTCGCCTTTTATGACAAGCATGGGTTGCTGAAGGCCTATTCTACCCCGGGACCTTCACGAGTGCAAAAAGAAAGAACACAAATGTGATATGAATTAAGATATCATGTAACATTTCTTCATATTCAATGATACGTTTTCAAACTAAACCGATTAAGTGACAATGGTTCTTGCGCAATGATAATTCATTTCAGTTTCACGTTGTGTTAGTTTCTTTGTCTGTATGTTTCTGAATCCATATATTCCAGGTAAGTGACACCCTCGATATCTCCAGGGCATACGTTCCGAAAAGTCTCCACTATACCCTGGACGCATCTACGGCTCTGTCCGATAAATTTATTACCTCCCTTGAGTGGCTTTTTATCCAATCAGGTGTCTACGCTGGGAAGTTGAGCGAATCAATCACAACTCACTCTCGCTTGTTAAATTATCTGACCGATTAAACTTGGCAAATAAACCATGCAGAGGTTCTCTGAAAGAGGCAGATGGGGTTCTTCCATATATAGTTAAAAAGTTTCGGACCTATAAATTTGTGTGTATGATTTCCCCAAATTGTGAGTCGCAAGGAGAGTAAACCTTCTCAGTTGCGACTGCTGCCTTTGTTGACACTGGCAAGCTCGGTTATAACGGCGGTCTAGCTGATTGGCTACTGTGAAAGTGCGGAGCCAGCAAAGGGAGGTAATAAAATTATCGGGCCGACCCGTAGATGCGTCCAGGGTATAGTGGAGACTTATCGGAACGTATACCCTGGAGATATCGAGGACGGGTAAGTGAAGGCGGCCTACAAATAGTCAACCAGAAACTCCAGTGACTCAGCTTCGATCCACGAATTTGAGACACTCTGAATGAACCACGTCACCGGTAGTGACCATTAGATCAGATTCTTGTGACCTGAAGCATGTAGAGGAAATCGATTTTACCCCGACCTTACCAACGTCAGTGAGTGAGCTTATGTTTACGCCGCACGCAACAACATTCCAGCTGTATGGCGACGGTCTATCAAAAATAGAGTCTCGACAAGACAAACCAGTGAGCGACTGCATGAGCATCAATCAGCTCATTTGGGAAATGCGTCAACCAACTCAGCGGGCGCGACCTCCCGATCACGTTAGCCGTCCTTAACGACCAGCATGGGTTACTAAGATCAATTCTAACCAGGATCCTCACAGGTGAGCAACGTTACTACGCCTTTTGTGAATTACAGAAACCATATGAAACGCATTGCCTTCCCATGTGATATTACACTGGTAGCACAAATCGTATTTTTGCGCATGAGCACAAGGAAACCTACGGTTTAGGTTAGACTCCCATATACAACAACCGGAAGTAGCTAAAATGCGACCGGTATAAGTAAAGCACTCCAGAGTGTGCGGTATCTGAAGCTGTATTCGTTGTAAGGCGAATTCATGGATGTTATTGAGATGTTTTACTGACGAAAATTCATGCTATGTCTATCAGTATGAGGCTGTGCATTATCCTGCTGCAAAATCTGCCGCGATCTGGAACGATTATTGTTCTCAAGTACATGTATTATAAATCACTCTCAGGAAATTTCAAGGTTTTTTTTGTTGTTGTTGTTGTTTTGGGGGTTTTTTGTTTGTTTTTTTTGGGTTTTTTTTTTTTTTGGTTTTTTTGTGTGTGTGTGTTTGTTTTTTTGTTTTGTTCTTTTTTTTGTTTGTTTTTTTAATGAGAATATAATATTTCAAATGACAGTAGGCCTTCATAATCCTAACTGGGAAACCATAACTTCTGCTATAATAAGGGGCTTCATGAAACTAGTGTTATACTTCAGTGATGCGGGGTTTACATACTGTCAAATCTACATTCGATGTTTCCGTCTCGTAGGACCATCGGACAAGTATGTAACAACGGAGACTGACTATGTTCACTTACTTGGTAAATGTAAGAACATGTCCCAACAAAGATGCAAAATACTAGTCATACCGTTTCATCTAACCTTTCGTCACAGATATTATGACGTCACAGTACCGTCAGTCACAGAAACACGGCTGGTCAAATGTTGCACACATAAAAACACGAACGATGCATTGTGTCTTGAAAATGCAAAACAGTTATTCGCCTGTTCAGAATAATATGCACTACATTTGCACAAAGGCGTACTATAAATACCTTCTTGTTGTAGGTTTTTGGACGAAAGAACCTGGGTTTATGTACCAATTATCACATGAACATGAATACATGACACGTTTTATGGACAACTTCTTTGAGATTTGGGATTTGGGATTTGGGATTTCACCTTCTTAGTAAAGTACAAATATTGGTACTTTTTTGGTTGAGTCCCATCCGGGGTTCGAACCCGCACCCTCAGAGTCAGGCACCTAATCGCCAGCTCACAAAGTCAGCCGCCTATCCTGCTCAGCCACCGCGAATTCCACCACTTTGGGACTCAACCAAAAAAGTACTAGAATTTGTTTTTCACTAAGAAGTAAAATCCCAAATGTGACAGATTTTGCATTGACTACTTTCTAGGTGGCAACGAGTAATCATACTACATGACTGGGTGGTTATAGCTGTCTCTGACCAATCAGCTGCCGTGTGACTTACAGCAAAATAGACTGTGTATACAGTCAGATAGTGACATGCATATATGAAAGCAGTCACTGTTAGGTTCGACATGGCATAGGACTGTGAAAGTTATTGTTTAAACGTAGGTAGAGTCTAATCTTGACTCTGTGACTGTATAATATCACAGTATAAACGTCAACATATCTGTGGGGGGTGACCCTGAGATAAGTCTGAATTATTTTCAAAGAACAAAATTCTAAAAAAACACATGAATATGAAAACACAAGGGACTGTAAGTTCCAACCTAAGTGGACAACAGAATTGTTTACATGCATCATGACAATGACTTGAGGCTTGAGCATTGTCTTTGAAGGCCGAACAAGCCGCCTATACACATCTGTATTTCAGTACTAAGTTCCTGTATTAAGTTATCTGAGCACAAACATAATATTTCAGAAATTCATACATGTGTTCTCGTATTTTATTTTGATGGTACTTTATGTGCTTTAAAATCTTTTGCATTCAAATTTCGGGCTGGTATTTTATGGCTAGTAACTTTAGGGTACAGTTAGCCCGACTAGCTTGGGAGGAAAACGCAACTGGCCAGCAACCAGTTATAGTCGTGTACCAGTTATCGCCAACGCCTGGATGAAGCGCTTGAGTATACAGCTTGGCTTGTACTTCCCTAGTATTTCACACGTTGACACATTACAAGAGAGAAAAATCACTGTCGATATTTTACACTGTAGATGTTACAGATATGAATCCCTCGTAAGACTAGACCCAAACACATCGAGGATGATGTCACGTGACCATTAGTGTGTTGTCATGATGTTTTATAATTGGTGAGAATTGAATGAAAACCATCCTGGTGCTTCTTTCTTTAAACATACCCATAATGCCAATACGCAACCACTAAGTTTTTAACTGAACTACATTTCAATCTCTGTTTTATGGCCTCGACAGGTACCATGCAAACGATACTGACAAAATAAAACTGCCAATTTATGCTACTTGATATGTAATATGAAAATTAGTAATGTCTAGACTCTATATTCATTGAAGCACTCTAACAGTTGCTTGTAGAAATAGTTTAGCCTTTGCCATCCATATCTAAGTCGACTTCGGGTAACAAAACAGTCTATAATCAGCTACTCCAAATCATCCTCTACAGCCAAGGTACTGCTCCGAGAGGGCTCCAGAAATACTGTCTTAGGTTTTCAGGCTATGCTGTGTCGTGGAAGGGTCCTCTGATGTTGTGGGTGGCATTTTCTATATCCATCTGACCATAGTGCATGGCTGGATGTCGTATTCGGATCAGGTTGTGGAGGCAGACACTGGTTTCTGTGATGTTACACACAACGTCAGGTTGTTGCAGTAATGTCCCTAGAAGACACTGGAATCTGGCAGCCAGTATCCTGAATGCGTTCTCCACAACTGGGGGTCAACTTGTGTAATAGTTATATGTCAGCTCTGTAGGAGTCAAATTCCTTTTCGAGTAGGGCGTCATCATGTGGGTTTGCAAAGCAATGGCGATCATGAAGTATGACATGTTGTGGTTGTCGCTGGTCAGTGGCTTAGGTGGGGGGGAATCCTATTTGACACAACACTCTATCTCTTTTAGCTCAGATGCATTGTATACCTGTGAATGGGGTAGTATACACACATTCTTGTATTAAACAAAACACTATTTTTAAATTAGCGTATCCTAATGTTTAAGATATAAAGTAGGAAGCTAAAGATGCGTGGATATTTCTTATACCATTTTGAGGACTTCGTTTTCGCACTAAACAGACCAAGGCTACCTCCAGGACCCAAAACTTGTACAATGGAGAGTAGAATGTTACATGAAACCGCGCAGGACACAAACTATATTTGTAAAATTAGGCATTAGATCCATTCTCTTCCCACAGAGGTTACTACTGTCATAACTTCCTACGTAACCTCAGTTCTAATACGGCCATATTTCCCGGTCATAGAGAAATCCCCTTGCGGCAAAAAATCGCAACGGGAATTACCTCCCTTGTTACTATCTAATCAGAACTCGCGTTAAATAGACTTAACTCCAATATGGCGGCCCCCATGGAGTTGGTTCATCAACGAGCAAAGGAAAGATTCGGTATTTCATGTTTATCTGAAAATCAGAAACTGGCAACAGAGAGTGCAGGGATCAGTCACCATGATGTGTTTGCAGAAACAAAGACTGGTAGTTGCAAGTTTTCCCGATGCATTCGGAAATTACCCAGATCTTGCGAATGATCACTCTTGAAACAACGTCTCTGATTGCACAACTAAATCTGAACGCCTCCAATCGCGAGCCTTGAACACTCGCACCATGAAAGGGCCGTATTAGAACAGAGGTTACGTAGGAAGATATGACAGGAGTAACCTCTGTGGGAAGAGAATGCATTAGATCTAGCCTTCATCGAAAAATGGTAGCGTCGTACCAGGTGACTTATTTAGGCCTCGTCCCAGCGGTAGATCTGTGATGGCCGTGCCACGGGGAAGACGGAGAATTAAGTTGTCTCCAAAGTAAGCTGGATCCCAGTTCCACTTGCAAGCGCCAACTTGCAGTGTGAGTCAGTGTGAGTGAGTGAGAGACTTTCTGCAATATTCTGTACTCGGGCCTCGTTGTATCGCGGCATTCATGGTATCGCGGCAAATCGGTATTTCCGGTTTTGCGCGCTAGACATGGCTCTCTGAGGTGATTTTGTATATAAATCGACAGCCTAACGTCAGTGGTTTGTTTACTTTTGTACCGACGGCATGCATCGAATCCCCGTAAGTTGTATCCAGCAGAATTATTACGATATGAGTTATCGATCCCGTGGGATGAGCGAACGATTTATACCTGCTGCTAGTGGTAGTACTTCCGAAATTATTTTGACCTTTTTCATTGTTACTTGTTACAAAAGCCGCAGGGGCCACTGTCTATCATCGTAGTTTGTTCGATTTAAGTCTGTAGTAAATAGAGGGTGCTGCCAATAGACTAGGCGATTTTATTCCAACGTTTCTGAAGCAATTTCATCGAAATGCTAACGGATGACCTTACCTGTTGTATAATTCTAACAACTTATTTCGGAAGTACATAGCTTTACCCTATCATTCCTTTCTATCCATGCTAGTTTTCAACAAGCAACATACCTGTTAGTCACGCTGGGAAAATGGTTGCCACAGAATCAGATGACCCTGACCTTTATTGAGGCAGGGGCAGCTAACGTCCTTTCGAACATGAGAGTGACCTCCCTTTGACCGTAGGTTTACAACTTCCCAAAAGACTTTCTATACTCGTGCTGTCCCAGTCAGTGTTCTCCGGTGTGAGGAATAGCCACGTTTGTTCATAGAGTTGGACTCACAAACAACCGAACTAATATTTAGGAACAGGGGATGACTGCGCTTCCCAATTCTTCGTTTCCCAATTCAAATTTCGAATTCTGTTTCGTTTCACCATTCACGTGATTCATAGTGACTTTTCCTAAGATTGGCAACGTAATGTGATTAGTATGTTCCATTTTGTTCAAATGCGAAGAGAAGATTACTTACGACAGACGTTCTTTTTATCCAATACTTTTGAGAGAGTCTCTCTGTATGGAATAGCCGTTAAAGATAGATATGGTGTATGGTGGTAGTGGGGGATAGGGTACCACCTAGCTAACATATAGTCTTTCTGTGTGGAATAATCTTTAAAGATAGATATGGTGTATGGTGGTAGTGGTGGGGGTGGGGTATCTGTAGGATGCCACCTAGCTAAGATGCATAGGGTTCACGTTCATGTATGTGAGCACTGAAATAATCGACCATGTTTTCTCATAATCAAACACAAACGTTTTTGGAGTTTACATTTCATAAGCATTTTAAGCTGTTCCTTGTCATGATTTAATTTATCCTTAAGACTCCCATTCTCTTCCCACAGAGGTTACTACTGTCATATCCTCCTGTTAGTAGTGTGTGTGTGTGGTAATTGACGCTAACCAATTAATTAAAAAGTTAAGATGTAAAAGATGTTTTCTACCCAATAAACTTTTTATTCAACAGATGCTAAAGGATACATACCTGTGGAGCGGACATGAACTTTCCCCGAGTCATGTGATAGACTACTGATGAGAAGTGGGACACATTACTAAACAGTTTAACCAGCGTAAAGATGTCATCTGTCTGATGACTCCATGTCCTGCTACAATCGCAACGAACAGGAGACTGCTATCACCATAATTCATTGTGTGTAAGGGCGTGCCTGCTGTAGTAACGAGCACCATGTTGTGATAATGATAATGATAATTATTCACTTATATAGCGCCTAGTATCCATGTGACTAGTTGCTCACTGGACGCTCTAATCAGAATCTGATTATCATTACCCCGGATAACCCAAGCTGCCTGTTAGGCGCTAAAAGATTATGGTCACAGGACTTTATCTCACCGGGTACCCATTTTCTGCTGGATGAACAGAGGCAAATTTAAACAAACTCACTTGCCTAAGGTGAGACCACATGTTTCTCATGTGCTTGTTGTGGGGCAGGACCGTAGTCCTAGAAACTCTCAAAAGTTAACCTATTGGACACCTATTGGGTACTTACATTCGTTTGTTTTTTTGTTTTGTTTTGTTTTTTTTTGTGCACTCATATCTGTAATCCCATCTTCTTTACTCATATAATCCTCTCCAAAAGCAGATGGTGCTTGGGCCGTTCAGACATTTTAATACAGTGTACTGGTTTAGCATCAGTGATTGAGTCGAGTAGGGTTTTACGCCGCTTTCAGCAACTTTCTAGCAATATCACGGCGGGGGCCACCAGAAATGGGCTTCACACATTATACCCATATGGGGCTTCGAACCCGGGTCTTCGGCCTGACGAGCCGACGCTTTAACCAGTAGGCTATCCCACCTGTCCGATTTACCATGAGAACTCCGATCGACAAGTGAAATAAGCACTTTCTGGATATTCTTTTGTTCAGCGTCTACAAGACGTGACTACAATGTCCATGACTCAAAGCGTTTCTAGGACGATGTATTGCAGGATATATTTCAACATCTACTCAGATAAATTGCGTACCCGATTTGAATAAAAAGTGTACGTTCGAGGAACAATTCAAAGATTTATTAATTAACCCGGCCTTCGATTGGAACGGTTCAACCGGTAGACTCATCCACAGTCCACTAGGGGCGGTTGGGTAGTCTGGTGGTTAAGCGTTCGCTTGTCACACCGAAGACCCGGGTTCGATTCCCCACATGGGTACAATGTGTGAAGCCCATTTTCTGGTGTCCCCGCCGTGATGTTGCTGGAGTATTGCTAAAAGGGCGAAAAAGGGCGATTTCATTAATGTCATGCAAAAATGTAAGTAATGCAGCCACGTTTTATTTAGAGACAGACGTCACCGCTGTTGCTAGTACCACCACTGAATCCGAGCAGTGGAGCCAATGGACACGCCAAGGATGGTCAGATGAATCAGAATGTCGCACTTGACACGTTTCTCTGGAACATATTCAACATGGATGACCAAATTGTATGCTGCTTTGTGTGTCATGCATCCCTGTGTGTAAATTGTACTGTAGTTGTGACGTTGGAATTCTACTACACTTTTGAACACATTTTACATTTCAATTGTCAATATCTCAATGAACAAAGCGAAATGTTTGTTCCATTGAACCGTTGATAAAGGCCAAGCACGTTACCGTGAGACGAACTTGAGAATAATGCCGACTCGTCATTTGAACCCGTGAATCTGAATAGCGGTGCAGTTCATTTTACCATTAAGGGGCCGAAGGTGTGGAAAGGGATAAGCTGTTGTGTAGCGTGTCAGTCTACTCTGGCTCTACTGGAACTGGTTCTGTGTGCGGAGGACGATTTCCATACACAACCAAATTCAACACTCGATTTTTTTAATGTTTAATGATAAAAAAATACCAAAAGGTTAACTTCTGTTCTAGCCTAGGCTGTGTGTGAATATTTTATGGATAATATGCTTGTGCTGTCCTCGAGGGGAATGAAATAACGTTATGTAAATTCAAAAACGGTGTATTCACAAATAAAACAAAAAACTTAGTAATTTGATAGCTCAGTGGTAGTTAATCTTGGACCTGTCCCCGATGGTACCCGAACACCGCCAACTGCTCCCTCATCATCATTTTGCCAACATTCTGATATTGTGTGATGAGCGTGTGCCCACGTTCCGTCGATGTACACCATTTACGGTACTTAACGAATCACACTGAGATATCTCAAACGCCATGCAACAGAGTCTTTTTGCTCCAGGGCTCTCTAGGACCTGTCTGTCTGAACGAGTTTTCGGCCATTTGAAACCAATTTTTCTTGAACATTTACGCACTTTTTCTTTACTCGATCCCTGTATATCCCGAATCATCAGTAGCCATTTTCATAATGCCTGTCAGTGTTGGCATTGTCTTGGTTACTATGTAGCAATGTTGAATGTACTGCCGAATTGCGTATTTATCAAAATCATCAAATTTTCCCTTCGGTACGAATACGCACTTTCCTTAGTCTTGTGAACTTACTGATACCCATCGCGGGAACCATTTACCTTCGTCATTTATTATGCGCAAGGCACTGGCAGATTTACCATCGCTGACCCGAAAAGCTGTGTGTGTGCTGTCGGAAATAGTACACACAGACTGAATGACACTGTATGCAGCCTCACATGTTTGTGTATAAATGACTTGACTCCGTTAACCCAATTTAGAATGCGACATGTTAACTTTCAAATAGTAGTCTGTTCACAAGTATACAAATGCTCGAGCAGAAACACGACGCTTCCGAATTATGGGGTAGAAAGTGATTACTGTAAGGATCACAAATCACGTGCGCGAAGTTTTCAAACCTGTTTGCCCTTCGAATAGGCAGTGGATCAGTTTACGGCACGCTCCCCACTTTCCTCTCACAAGCGCGTCTCTCGCGCACCCCATTCTAATGTTGGTTCAAATAATGCTTGTTTGTTGCGGGTAAAGCAGTTCTGTACTCTGTAAATGCTTGGGTCAGACAATCCAATGGCTGAAATCATGAGCATGGGTATGCGATGGAATACGATGACGTGTATGTTTTTAAAGATTGTTTGGTATACTTGTTCTGCTCTTGACCATAACATGTCACGATTTGTTGAGATATGAAAACTGAATGACTGATTTTATTCAGTGAGTGAGTGAAATTGGTTTAACGCCGCTTTTAGCAATATTCCGTAATATCAGTTCAAATGACATCGGGAATGGGCTTCACACATTGTACCCATGTAGGGAGTCAAACTCTGGTCTCCAACGAAACGAGCAAACGATTTAACTGCTAGGCTATCCCGCCGGCCAAATAGTGTTCAGAGCATGGTAGGTCGATGCAAGAGTAACCTTGCAGGCAAATCAAAGTTCATAACTCACTTCCAGCAGATCCTGATACGGGTCATCCTCGACATCTCTCTACGCTCCGATAAGTCTCCACTATACCCTGGACGCATCTACGGCTCTGCCAGATAAATTTATTACGTCCCTTTGCTGGCTCCGCCTTCTAGCCACACTAGCCAATCAGCTAGGCCGCCGTTATAACAGAGCTTGCCAGTGTCAACAAAGGTAGCGGTCGCAGGTTTGCCCACAGTGCGTCCCAGATTTTCGGGATGTCATACAAACAAACTGACAGGTCCGATACTTTAAAACAACATATGCAAGAACGCCTTCTACCTCTTCCAGAGAACCTCTGCGTGGTTTCTGTTGCCAAGTATAATCGGTTAGATAATTCAAAAAACGAAAGTGAGTTGTAATTGGTTCGCTCAACTTCCCAGCGTAGACACCTGACTGGATGAAAAGACAGTCAAGGGAGGTAATATATTTATCTGGCACAGCCGTAGATGCGTCCAGGGTATAGTGTAGACTTATCGGAACGTATACCCTGGAGATATCGAGGATGGATACGGGTGAGGCACTCAACTTTGAAGGAGATATGACTTCCATAAACAACTGTTCCCGTTCCCCAAGTGAGCTGACGAAATACACATTTAAATGTATTGAATGTATTTGGAAAGTGGTAGAGAGTATATCAGGATCACTAGTGACAGATAGTATTTGATTGATATAATCTAACAAGCAACGAATTTGCATCATCAATATGAACAACATTGTAACCTACAATCGAACCATCAGTTGGATTATCTTGCATCAATACTTCACAGGTTGCTTAAAAATATTAATATTATTGCAAACCTTACAGTAATGTATATTGGCGCAGTCCATAATTTAAAAAGTGAGCACTCTACTCGGTCTTTCAACGCTTAAACAAAACAAAATAGATGCTATTCCTGAGGCAAAATCATTTGACATACAAACACCGGGAACTGAGAATTCCGTCAGACTGACCTTGACATTTAATATTACTTACTTGATATAAACTAGTCACAATATTTCACTTTGTTTCACATTACAGTAGAATAAATGTGATTTTAGTGTACACTTGTGTTGAATAACTTGAACAGAAAGCCGAGTCAAAGCGCATAACTCCAGTTGCGCATCGCCTTAATTGAACGCAGTCTAAGCAGATGCCCCGTTGAACCGGAAGTAAACACTACCATGTGTTCAGAGGTCAGTCATTAAGCACGAAGGCAACATGTCGAGTAGGATGGACACTGACGATCGCCGGGTCTTATCAATTCAGAGCACAGTGGTTTACGGTTATGTCGGCAACAAGAGTGCGACCTTTCCTCTCCAGGTAACATACATGACTCGTAGAAGGTATCCTGATAGCTTAGAAAACAGCAAAGCACTTCATACTCTGGCACTCGTGACTCTTGAAACAACTTGATGCGCTGTGTCATGTGCCATGATGTGGTCAACACCACAGAAGAGGGGCGTGGCTGGAGTGGGTCAACATGGGTCAAACATTCCCTTTTGAAAATTCACGTATTCCTGCGCATAGTACTGTAGGAATATGCTGTGTTTATGCTGAGACCAACTTGTGCTAAATGCATGTTTAACTTTTTGAAAGCTTTCGGATGCCGATATAAAAAGCTCACTTTAGTACGTTTTATTACTTTTACCCATTGAGACGTGAAAATCATGAAATATATGGGGTCCTGTTTAACATATGAGTGCATGTGTCATTTTGATATGACATGATATTTCATACAATGATTTTTTTATTCTTTTAAAGCAGCAGACACTGAGTCTCCTCTCTGCTATTACATATTAAGTGCACATGCTTAACCTGAAAAGAGAATGACAATGATTATAACTGATAATTAATGACAGTATAATGTATAGTGGTGTTCCGTTTCGTCAATTTTATCAATGACTGATCGTTAGAAAATAGAATCTAGTAGTCAATGAATCGATCATGATTTCTGTGAATGATCATGATTGGTTAATTAGTATGTGTATGATGTAAGCCAGTAAGTATTTACATTGTGAATTTCCATCATTTGATGCTAAAGACTATCCATCTCAAGTCATGTATGTCCGCATCTTGTAATAAAGGCAAGCATATAAGCACATAACAAGGGGCTCCCTCATGGGCTCACACGACTGCATGGACCGATAACCGCCAATGACATGACTAATAATGGTCTCGTGTCATATCACCTATGATCAGTTATTAATCGATGGTTTTGATAATCCAAAGATCAATCATGATACTTCATCCAGGTTCCAACACTAATAATGTGATATTAATGATGCCTTGCAGGTTTAAATAACAGTCTCAGTGTAGTCTCATACCCATGAAGTTCAGGGTTAAAATAGATCTTCAGCAACCCATCCTTGCCATAAAAGGCGACTATCGTAAGAGCTTGTCATAAGAGGCAACTAACTGGATCATGTGGTCACACTCACTGACTTGGCAGACACAAGCCATCGGTTCCCATTTTGTACAGATTGATGGTCATGCTGTTGGTCACTAGATTATCTGGTCTAGACTCAGTTATTTACGGGCCACTGCCATAAAGCTTGAATATTGCTGAGTGCAGCATGAAACTAAACTCACTTAATCAGTGTAGTCTCGATGTGGGTTTGTGTTTTGTGTTGGCAACTGCATATGGACTTTCCCTGTGTGTTTGATACCCTTTAGATACCCTTGTTTAGTTTCTTGTACATACCACTTTGTTGCAACAGTCTTTAAAACACTGACATTTACATAATTGTTAGGTAAACTGTTCCTCATCTTCATGCCAGTGTCTTACTTTATAGTGACCATTTGGTTTGGACAATCCGTTATTGTCGTTAAAATTTTATTAGGCAGGGTATCAACAAGGACCATCTTCAAACAAATTTTTTGTATGACATGTCCAGGACAACACTGAGATTATTATGAGAAATAGTTACAATATATAAATAATTATCTCTGCAAAAAGATATATAGATTCAAGTAATATTTAAAACATACAACCAAAATCCATTAGTTTTCAGATATTTTGGAAAGAGATATTTATGGTTAAGATTCACCTCAATGAAGAGTGTATTAGATAATTTCAGTTGCAAATGATTTCTATTACTCACAATATTCAGTCTTTGAAACTGGATGGGTTCTCTCTTGTAAACAAAAACATTATTGTTACCTTTGATACTTGTTTAACTAAATATCAATCTATTGTCAATAAATATCTGGGGTAAAAACAACCAGATAAGTCCGTAAGAAATCAAGATATTTCTCTTCACTACTGGATGATGATACATTTGTGTATGGAATACCTGCAAGAAAAACTGTCAAAGTAAACTTTGTCACAGTATAATTCATTACACTCCCACACCTAATCTAACAAACCCTAGTAGGAGGTCATGTCAGGTAACCTTGGGCGACCTGTGACTGACAGTCCAATGAGATGCATGACAGCTGATCAGATTTAACCAATCACACAACAGCTTTGTTAACTGTTCAGGGGCTGCTCAGATCTCTCAACAAACAGAAAAAGGCAAAAACCCACAGATATTTGACCTGCAGCATATGCACTATGGTGTTTCTGTTGACATGGTTACCATTAGCTAATAATTCCACAAGCTGACATCGTTGAATATTGCCAAAATGCTGTTTTCAGCAACTGTTAACTCGCTGTTGTGGCATTCTCCATGTGCATCTCTCAGAAGGGATCATGCATCTGCATTCAGAATCATTTGGTAAAACCTTTTTGAGGTAAAAGATGAAAAGGGATGTGCAAATGTCATCTTTCGTGATTTGGTAAGTTGTGTTCTGATTGGTCAATCTCAAAGGTTACATGCTTTACCTCCTGCTAGGTTGTTTTAGACTCAGTATAGGAGTAAAATGAATAATAATGAGACTAAGTTACTTAGACTGAAAACAAATTAAAAGGGCCCTGAACAGAATTTAAAAGCAGAACATGAGTAAAGACCTAAATATGTGCATATATGAAAAATTATTCATGGCAAGGGTTTATATATGAGATTATTGATTGACACAAGTTTGATATTAATGATAATGAGTGATTCTCCTCATCAACAGTATTTATGATTATTGGTCTTTACAGCCAGTTCGATGTGTGAATTCTTGGTGGTGGGGCAGTCTTGAGGTTAAAGCGTTTGTGCATCATACCAATTATCCGGGGTTCGATTTCCGATATGGGTACAATGTGTGAAGCCCATTTCTGGTATCACCCACAGTGATATTGCTGGAATAGTACTACAAGCAGCATAAAGCCATACTAACTATGTGTAGATTCCAGGGCAGACATTTAGATACTTCACTTCCCCATGTTTGTGCATCATCCAGACAGCAGACCATGTTGGCACTACACTCTCCCTTCCAGTGTCTTGTATATGATTATGCTCATAAACACTGAGTAGCAAAGTGGAAGCCTAATGGCTGCAGCATTATCTCTTCACACTGAAGGCCTGGATTCAATTTCTGGCATGGGTGAAATGTGTGAAGCCCTTCTTAAAACCATACTCACCAGCTCACCTGCTCACCTGCTCACCCGCTCACCCGCTCACCCACTCACCCACTCACCCATTCACCCACTCAAAACTAGGCTTGAACTAGCCATCACAGGGCTTGACTTAAGCATTTAGAACTTTGAAGCTGTAAAAGGCAGCCTTATATCCCTACCATCTTGCACCCTTAATGTTTTACTGCTCAAAGAATGCAGTCTTTATTGAGAGCAGAATGTTGAAGAAGTCAAATTGATTAGGAACAAGCTTTGACTAGTGATTCTGATGGCTACACAAACAATCTAAATCTAAATCAACAATACCCAAACTAAAGCAAAATTTGTGATTATATATTGGGCAGCAGGTGCAACCTGTTTTTGTCTGGTGCAACAAGTGTACCTGAGGTTGCACTGGGTGCCAGTAGGTTTCATTTCCCTAAACTATCTGTATACTCATTTCCTTCAAAACTTATCTAAAAGAATTCTGATGCCATCGTTATAGTGGCTAATTCAGGACATCCATCGTCCAAATATTTATAGCAAACAAAAACTATGTATTCACGCCGTATGAAACTTATTTGTTATTATTTTTTCTGTATTCTTAATCTTTATCACTACTGCAGTGTACATTGCTTGTCAGCCAAACTCTTTGTCACTTCCATTAATTACTGTATATAACATTTATGGCTTTATTGGTCATCCCCCTTCACTGTGTCTGTAATCACACCAACAGAACAAGGAAGTGCTATTGTTTCTCTGGCTGTCCCTTGCTGAGTCTTTACCTGTCCCTTTTTGAATCTTTGCCTGCCCCTTGTTGAGTCTTTGCCTGTCCATTGTGGTCAAAACCTGTATATGTAAGCTCACATCTACATATATTGAAAAAGAGTCCAGAATTCTGACTGTGTAGAGACGACCGCAAGCAGGAGTACGCCAGTCACAGGGAACGCCAGGGAGTTGATCTGGAACTCCGCTCACCTCATTCATGTATACTTGTCTTGTGGAACCAACTAAAGAAGTTTGAATTCAACGTAATCTTTCATCTTCATCAACATGTTCATCTTAATCTTGAGTTAATTCCCCAATCATTGACCAAAACAGACATTGACACCAGGTTTGTAGGGAATTGTACTTGGAAGTGTTTTCTTTTTACCAATATGATATATTCCAGTATTGCCAGCTGCAGCTGCCGTGTTGATGTAGACCAATAGTAAATGTAAATCAGTAGTCATAATCATAGCTCTCCGCTTCAGTTGGTAGGTGGATATGTTGTTGCAGTTGCATGAGGGTTCAGTAAGTCCACAGATAAAAGCAAATGATGCATATAGTTTGTTGTGAGTGTGTGTTTGTAAACTTGCTTTTAACCAAAGGTAATGTTACATGCCAGAAATGATATCTGTGTACATCTAAAAATTTCACCAATTGATGACATTTTGGGGGTAATGATCAATCATGAGTTTTTGTTGAACTACACACAAAAAAATACACTGCACAACAACTATAGTCACAAAACTTGGAAAATAGTAAGGAACACTTGTACTTTCGTGTGTTCCCTTATTTGTTTCCATGGAGATCTTGGGCAAGCAGAGGTCCGGAACCTGGGAAAATTTTGACCTGCTTCATTTTGGGGGTTAGCTTTGTAGGGAGGGCTTGGCATTAGGGAAATAATATGGTTCTGGGACTGAGAGACAGGCTAGTTTCAAGTGACCTAACCTGGATGAACATGATGATCACTAGCTTCCTGAGAAAACATTTGGTAAGTTGACTGTCACTTACAGTTCATTAAGTTCATCTGTGTAGAAACATTGCCGTATGAATACCTGTGTGTATGTATGTGTGTTCCGTGAAGTGTACGTGAGGTTGCAAAAGTAATTACCCTGTGACTATGTCCGTGAATAACGATACTTTCACAAGCGTATCAATTTAGCAATTAACATGTCTAGAACATACAAATATATTGCTACAAAAATGCCATGTGAATTTATAATCTCTGTTGCGATGAGCAATTTGCTTTTAACTGTAATGAGGAAACAGCTGATGAATTGCCAACATTGACAGATGGCAGTGCATAGTTAGATGGAGGTAGGCAGGTTGGTGAGTTAGAGACAGTATAGATGGTTGTGCATTGTTGAGGTCGAGACATGCAGGTCAATGACATCAGTACAATGGGGGCAGGTAGCTGGGTCTTGTCCATACAGCCATCGCTTGTTTGGGGATCATCAGGAAGCAGCCTAGCAGCGTTCATACTGCAGGTGGGCTGGAGTTATGTGTGGGATTTATCTGTTTCTGTTATCTGTGCAGGCAGGCAAGTTTTACCTTTTCTGTATATCATGAGGAGAATCACGTGACTCTGCAGTTTCTGCGAGTCATTGTGGATTCATCCGCTCTAGTGATGACTGAAGGTTATTGTTGACTGAAAGAATTTTTAATGACATTATCATCTGTTTGCATGTGGAAATTGTGTCACTGAGAACATACTGCATAAAGTGTTGTGATGATTTAAAGTTTTAATTTAGGCACACAATACACAAAAATGCCTGCTTCTAAATTATGTTCAGAATGCAGCACACCTGCTAGTGACCAATGGATAAATATGTCACCACTTTGTGACATATGTGTAATGTGAAATATGTTGATTTCCTTTTAATGTTTTTACATAATTTATCACACTTACTGCACTGATATTTTAGTTAATTATTGTCACATTGTGACACATTACGCCAGCAGTTGTGTCACATTGCTACAGCATATGGCACATTTCCCCACCACTTGTGTCACATTTCTCCAACAGTTGTGTTACATTCTTCTACCAATTGTGTCACCATCCTCCACCACTTGTGTCACATTCCTCCACCAGTTGTGTTACATTCGTCTACCAGTTGTGTCACCATCCTCCACCACCTGTGTCACATTCCTCCACCAGTTGTGTTACATTCGTCTACCAGTTGTGTCACCATCCTCCACCACTTGTGTCGCATTCCTCCACCAGTTGTGTTACATTCCTCCACCAACTGTCACATTCCTCCTCCACTTGTGTCACATTCGTCTGGTTGTGTCACATTCCCCCAGTAGTTGTGTCACATTCCTCCACCACTTGTGTTACATTTGTCTACCAGTTCTGTCACCATCCTCCACCAGCTGTCACATTCCTCCACCACTTGTGTCACATTCTTCCAATCACTTGTGTCACATTCCTCTGTTTGTGTCACATTCCCCCACCACTTGTGTTACATTCGTCTACCAGTTGTGTCACCATCCTCCACCACTTGTGTCACATGCCTCCACCAGTTGTGTTGCATTCGTCTACCAGTTGTGTCACCATCCTCCACCACTTGTGTCACATTCCTCCACCAGTTGTGTTACATTCATCTACCAGTTCTGTCACCATCCTCCACAAGCTGTCACATTCCTCCTCCACTTGTGTCACATTCCTCTGGTTGTGTCACATTCGCCAGTAGTTGTGTCACATTCCTCCACCACTTGTGTTACATTTGTCTACCAGTTCTGTCACCATCCTCCACCAGCTGTCACATTCCTCCACTACTTGTGTCACATTCTTCCAATCACTTGTGTCACATTCCTTTGGTTGTGTCACATTCTCCCACCAGTTGTCACATTCCTCCACCACTTGTGTCACATTCCTCTGGTAGTTGTGTTGCATTCCTCCCACAGTTATGTTACATTCCTCCAGTTGTGTCATATACCCCCAGTAGTTGTGTCAAATTCCTCCAGCATTTGTGTTACATTCCTCCTTCAATTGTGTCACATTCCTTGAGTTGACACATCCTTCCTTCCATCCTTCTCCATTTTTATCTACTAAATTTGGGTTGTGTTAACATCTGTGTCATAACTGTCCTTCTTAATGTTACAGGTACATGGATTTGACGTCAGCACTATCAACTCAGTTCAGTTTTCTAATCACACAGGTACATGTCACTGATTTTGGACCCAAAAAATAATACAACTTGAAATATTATTTATTGTTATGATATATCCTCAAATGAAAAAGTCCAATTTTGAAAAACATGTTAGTTGATTTGTATAACAAAATGTGATGACGCTCACTGATGCATGTCATAGCCATACATAGAGAAGCAGTTTTCATGAATATTTCAACATGATGATAATGGACACCTCGAAGAAGGTAACCATATATATCCCTTTCTGTATATCACTTTGATTCCAGGGTATGGAAAATTCAAAGGTCAAGTCTTAGATGATGAGGATGTCACCGATCTGTATGAGGGTCTCAAGGTCAACAATTTACTGCAATTTTCACATATCTTAACAGGTAAATACACAAAAAATAACTTGCTACCCCTTTTGTTAGATATTTTTGCAGCATGTTGCTTTGTTTCCTTAATGTACAGCACAGTATAGTGAGTGAGTTTAGTTTTATGCCGCACTCAGCAATAGTACTGCTGTATATAAGCAGTCTGTAAATATTGAAGTCTGGACCAGACAATTCAGTGATCAACATCATGAGCATCGACCTTTGCAAATGGGAACCGATGACATGTATCAACCAAGTCAGCGAGCCGGACCACCCAATCCCATTAGTCGCAGTTTACGGCAAGCATAGTCGCCTTTGTGGCAAGCATGGGTTGCATAGCCTGGAACTTCACACGTCTGCACCACAGTATATCTGAAAATGGTGTGTATTGATTTTATCATGTCTAGTGAATTTTCATTAACAGAAAATGGAGAAACACAATTAAAAATATGTTCCCAATATTCCAATTCTTGTTTCCATCAACTGCAGAGCATAAATGGACTGACAAGTTATATTGATGTGGTATCTAATTAATTGTTGTCTGTGACATGTGTACAGTATATATCAGCTGATATTTAACTGTCACTTCCTCATACTTCTTATTTCTTAAATTGAGTGAGTTTGGTTTTATGCCACTTTTAGCAATATTGCCGCAATGTCACAGCGGGGATTTGTTAAATTGAATCCCAACGGTCCACTCAATATATTGTGATACATTTGTATTTCTGGTCTAACAGTTGGATGTTCTGCTGGATCAGTGATTGATGTCATGAGTATTAATCAGTGGACCTAACCACTTGACCCTATTATATGCCTCCAGGTAAGCATAAGTTGCTAAAGACCAATTCTATCTTCCATCCTCTCTCGTAATATGGTAATATGATTCCTGAGAGCATTGACTCATCAAGATCTGAGTTAGAACTGGTCTTCAGTGACTCGTGCTTGTCTTAAGAGGTGCTTGACAGGATCGGGTGGTCAGACTCGCTGTCTTTGTTGACAGATTGTCATCATATCCGATGATTAGTGCTGTTGATCACTGGATTGTCTGCTCCAGATTCAATTAATTACATACCGCAGATATAGTTGCAGTATTGCTCAGTGCAACATCATAAAATATGCTAACCAACCACAAGCAAACTTGAACTGTATACTCCACAGGGAGTTGAGAGAAAAAACTGAGTGCACACTGATCCATGGACCAAGATGTTAGTTCTTTGAGTATGCTTAATTATGAATTTGACATTCTCCAAATCCGCATTAGTATTTTCTGGTACTATATATTTAGTTTCAGTATTTAAGATCAAGACCAAGAAGAAAACATTGTGTTTGCGTAGTGTTTCCTCCAGAGCGTTTTAAAAGGGCGCTGCGCCCTCCCTTTTTTACGGTGCCCTGCCCGGTACTTGCTAGTTTTGACGGAGCACAGACTGAAAGTCAGCAGCTGTAACAAGCATCTTATGATCAGCCTAAACACTGACAGCCACAATGACACTGACTTAGAGACTGTTGTGAAAAGCTTCCTGAGAAAAAAGCAGATGAGACTGTAGGTTAATAATACATGAGGCTCAATCATTTCAATGATCATTTTGTTTTGGTTTTTATTGTGGTTTGTGCCCTTTTCAAACTAGGGTGCCCTTTTCTGTAGAAACTTCACCCTGCCTTTTTGTGGTCTGGAGGAAACACTAGTTTGCGGAATATCTGGATATCTTTATTTCTGTCATCGAGGCTTTGGTGTTGAAACAGTAGCAAGCATTCTGTTCCAAAACACCATGGTCGTTTGGTTTTGTCAATTACAGTTTACTCAGTGTCAGATAGACCTAGTTCATGTGGATATGTGAGTCAATTTTGCGTTGATTTCACAGGTTGGTTTTTAACATTCGCAAACGGAAACCTCATATCGGTCATAGACAGTCACTTTTATGACGTAAGAGATTGGCATCCGTCATAGACGGTCACTTTTATGACGTAAGAGACGTAAGCTGGTTTTCATGAAAAATGATCATAAGGCAAGGTTGCCAGATATCTTGCGTCTGTTTATCTCACTGTACGTTGAATATGTTGCATTCCATCAAATCTAACTACTGTCTTTCATTTCAGGGTACATAGGGTCAAAGTCATTCCTAGAAAAAGTTAAAGAAATAATTCAAGAACTGCGGAGTCATAATCCTAGTCTTATATATGGTGAGTTCATTTCAACAGTTACAGTAAGTATGTCACACGAAGTGTCAAATATACAAAAAAACATGTCATACATACTTTTTGAAATATTGACTGGTCCCTGATATGCTGGGTGAAAGAAATAATCTTTTCTAAGGTTCCTTCACAAGCTATGTGGTATACAGCTTGTGAAGAAATATGGACAAAAACATAGGAACACTTGTGTTTTCATGTGATCCTTTATTTTCTTCACTCAGTATATATTTCTGGGTGTTGTACAAAGTGATCATAGCGTGAAAATTGAATGTAACTCAGAACATTTCCGTAGTCAGTCTTAACACTGAGGAAGCTTTGGACAATAGTACCTTGTTCTTTTTATGCACTGTTAAGGAAGAACTTTGCATATATGCTTTCATGTTTGGAATGGATTCTGACTTTTGAACAAACCATACCAATTTTAGTATGTCTGATTCCAGTGTATGATTGTAGATTGTGTGGTCAGAAGGGGTCCTCCGACACATTTGTGTCACATTTAGATGTTTAATTCTAAAGAAATGTAATAAAGTCGTAAACCTTTCCTTTTTTATTCTTTCTTAAAGAAAGAATAAGATACTAACATGAACTGAGATATAAATTATCCCAACTTTGGAACATTCACTGAAATTTGTTATGGATTTAGTGATGAATGCCGGCCTCTGGTCTGTCTCACAGTCCTGAACCATATTACTTCCTCTTCAAACCAGCACATATGTTCTAAAGGAAAGGAGTTTAGAATTTCCCTTTGTCCCCCTTTTTAATTTTAACACTATGTCTAAATTGAGGTCTAGACAAAGTATCAGACAATATTCGAAAATATTGATGAAAGCTGCTAGGCAGAATGATTTGAATGCTAGAACTGTAGCCAAAGTCTACAATTCAATTCAGTTAAATTAAATTAATGAAAAGGCAACAGCAAAATGGAAACATGTAACTGTATTTGAAAGCCATGCCTTCTGTTTGTTTCAGTGTGTGATCCTGTTATGGGGGACAATGGGAAAATGGTAAGACTGTAGAAACATTGTGATAGTTTTTCTTCCAAAACTGGCATACACAAGAGACATCACTTAGCTGGAATATATTGATGTCTTCTTGGAGATTTTGTTCCAGTTATATGCATGACAACATCATGCAGACAATGGTGAGGGCGTTGGTTGCCATGATGTCACAATCAAATGATGTCACAGCTTTATCTAACATTGAGTTACATTTATATGCACTGATGGAAACAAGAAAGGAAATACAAGTAAAAGAGTTCCTAAATCTATTTCGATATTTTCTCCGACAGTGTTATGCAAAGCAAATACACCTGGAAAAGAATAAAGGTAAACATATGCTGTCCTTCTTCGTTCCCATCAGTACATTTTATTTTAAAAAAACAAATGGGTGAAATTACATGTAGATTAGTGAAAAATCTACTGATGAGAGTATTTTACTTGTGTGAGGTTTTGAATGATGTACCATATTGGTCCTAGTCACAAGCCTCCATGGTTAGCGACCCGTAAAGGTCTGGTGTAGAATAGGTCTTCAGCAACCCATGCTTGCCATAAAAGGCAACTATGCTTGTCGTAAGAGGCGACTAATGGGACCAGGTGGTCAGGCTCACTGACTTTGTTGATGCATGTCATTGCTTCCTATTAGCGCAGATTAATCTTAGATAGCTGGAATATCGTGGCGCAAAACTATACTCACTCCCTTCATGGTTAGTGCTCTCTTTGGCAAATTTTGTTGATCGTTATTCTGCATTTACATCACAGTGTTTGAACTATGTAACTGTTTAGACCATTCTGTATATGTTTGAAGTATGTAAGCAATGTTGTAGTGCATATACAGTATGGTTCAAAATTATTGAGAATAGCTAAAGCATTTCATATTATTAAACGAGAACAAATCAGATAAAATTGAATGTATTGTGAAAATGAACTGACCTTTTCATGTTGTGTAGGTAACAATTTAATATTTTATCAAGTCTCCTTGAGCTTCACGGCACAGTCTAAGACGGGTAGGCATACTTCCTATCAGAGAGGTTAGTGTCTCGTGAGTTATGCTGTCCCAGTATCGGACCACTTCTCTCTTCATGTCTTCAATTTTTGTCAACCCCTTTTGATTCACACATTCCTTCATCATCCCCCAAATGTTCTCAATGGGATTTAAGTCAGGACTATATGCAGGAAATGGTAATGAAGTCATATTTTTCTCCTGAAACCACTGCTTGGCATGTTTTGCGGTGTGTTTAGGATCATTATCTTGCTGCAAAATCCAGTCATTTCCATAAAACACATGTGCACTTGGAAGGAGAAAATTATCTAATATGTTAGTGTAGCGTTGACTTGTCAGATTTCCCTCAAACACACACAGCGGGGTCGTTCCTAATAAGGATATCCCTCCCCATACATGAAACTTTGGGCTGTATTTAGGTCGTCGATACAACGGTGCTGACGCAGACTTTGTCCATATTTTCACATTATTGGGATATACCCATATTGAGCTTTCATCAGTAAAAATCACATTTTCCCAGTCAAAGTTTTCATGTGCCAAACACCACTCAACACGCCTGTCTTTATGTTCTTGTTTCATGAGAGGAGAAGGAATTCCAGTCTTTTTCTCCCATCCAAGATCAATCAAATTTCTTCTAACTGTAGATTTTGATACAACTGTTGATCCCCTTTCTATCATTTCATACCTGATGTTGGAGATGCTTGCCCTTTGCTTTATAGACGCTAAAATTCCCAGCCGGACGCGATCTGAAAAGTCCAATTTTCTGGGTCTCCCTGCTCCTTTCTGGTGCCCAAAATCCTTTCCCTCTCTAAAATTCTTCCTAATCCTATACACAGTAGAAAGAGGAGTTCCTGTTCTCTCTGCCAATGTATTTACATCATCAATTCCTTGATTACACAACTCAAAAATCAACCTTCTTTTATCTTCAGCAGACATTGTTGACAGTGCTGAGGAAAATGACGTCTGCTACAAATTCAGGGGAGGTAACTCTAATTGTACTATACTCAGTAGGCCAAGATGAGTTACCTCCCTTATACCATTACTTAGTTTTAAGTATCAGTGAATCAGTTGAGGTGTTAGGATAGCTCAAAGTAAGAAGAAAAATTCTCAATAATTATGAACCAGACTATATATGTGGCCACATGGTAAAGTATCATTTTAAATGTTACTCTGGAGGAAGGTTGGTAAGAATTGGTTGATGTGAAATCATATGGTGTTTAACTTTGTTCACTCTCTTTGCAGTATGTTCCAGAAAACTTGCTGGAGGTTTACAGGGAGTCCATCGTTCCTTTAGCAGACATTGTAACACCCAACCAGTTTGAACTAGAGTGAGTACACATACTGTGTGTAACAGTATACTTTGGAAACTGTCTAAACCAGCACTCGTTGGGACTGAAGAAATAATCCGGTTTAGACAACATGCTGGATTGTAGAGCTGATGATAAATGTACATGCCACGGACAGGACAGGATTTTAACTTGCTGGATTGGACAGATGCTGGTTTTGACAGCTTCCACTGAATACAGTCGTGCCCTATTTATCCGAATACATCCCTAGATTATATAACCCCATCCTAGATTATCTGCACCCCATCCTGCATTATCTGGACCACATCTTAGATTATTTTGAGCCATTTGATTATATGGACCTATTCTAGAGTTTTTTACCCAGCCTTCATTATCCAGAGTCCATCCTGAATATCTTTACCCCATCGTTGATTATCTGGCCCCCATCCTACATTATCTGGACCTCATCCAAGATTATCTTTACCCCATCCTTGATATTTTGGACCCCCCCCATCCTAGATGATATGGACCCCATTCTTGAGTATTTGGACCCCATCCTAGATTATTTGGACCCAGTCTAGATTATATAAACCCATCCAAGATTATCTGGACCCGTCTGAGATTAACCCCATGCTTTAACCCATCATTCTGATTGCAGATTACCTCATTCTCTGAGACCTCATTCACTGAGACCTCATTCACTGACAGCATCAATGATTGTTCCACGCAATATTGATCGCCAGTTTTGACTTGATTTATCAGTTATTACAGGCCACCATCACATACCATATATTATTGTTGATAAGCTAAATTTTGAAGGCCAAAACAAGCAGGTTGTAAAGGGGGGGTCAGCTCATCTACAGCTTACACTATCGTCAAACGTTTTTTTGCTGCAGACCAGTAAGAAAACAACATTGCATTATTTCACATGAATGAACAAGAGAAAACTTTGTCAGTGAAGATGCCAAATTTGCAATTAAACATTACTAGACACGATTATTTACCTTTTCAGATCTAATTTGCTTATATGCATTGCTTATGATTATTGAATGCATTTTTAGAGCTGCAAATAACAATCACCTATGTACACATTTCCTAGATTTTTAGGTGATTTAGTTCGATCTGTTTTCGCTTGTGTTTCAGACTTTTAACAGGGTCCAAGGTAACAAATGAGAGTGAGGCTCTAGCTGCAATGGAGATGTTGCACAACAAGGGGGTGAAGACTGTCGTCTTGAGTAGCAGTAACCTAGGCAGGGATGGGGTGCTCATCTGTCTTGCCAGTTCAAACAGAGGTGATTTGGGTAGTTTAAACTATTTGCACTGGATATATGATGTATATCGAGATACATCCTCTATAATCTCCAGGGTGTGCATTCCAAATAAATCTCCAGAAATACCTTGGATGTAATTGATGCTGTTGAACACAGGATTGTCTGGTTGATTATTTACAGACTGACACCATGTAGCTTGATTGTTCACTCTTTCACGTAAATCTGGCGTCCCCTGACATGATATTGCAGAAATGTTGTTACAGCTGAAACTAAACCCAGTCATTCACTTTGTAAGGGAAGTAATCTTACAAGAATACAAGGTTAATTCCTATGTCACCTCTCCATCATGTTGTATTTGTCCAATAGAATAGACAATCGGTGTTCACCATTATTAAGGGACACGTGAAGATCTGTTAGAATTGGTCCTCTGCAATGGATGCTTGTCATAAGAGGCAACCGATGGGATCAGGTGGTCAGACTCATTGACTTGGTTGACATGTCATCCCAGTTGCATAGAATGATGCTCTTGCTGTTTGTCTGGTCCAGACTTGATTATTTACAGACTGCCGCCATATAGCTGTGATATTGCTGAGTGCAGCATTAACAACAAACCAAAAGTCATTATGTGCAATCCTGTGATGTTCCCTCTACAGATGGTGCTAAGGAATGCTACCGTATAGAAATACCACTGTTGCCAGCCATTTTTGTTGGAACTGGGGATCTGTTCGCTGCGTCACTCATGGTATGGATGCAGAAAGACAACAGTCTCAAAGTAAGTGGAACCTACTATTGCAAATGTGTTCCCATGTACTTCATGCATGATTAACACTAAAATTAAAGGCAGGGAACACTGAGTAGTTTTAAGAGAGCAATAATCATTCCTGCATTACAATTGTCATCCCAAGTACACCCCAAAGTTATTACTCTAGAATCCCAAGAAGATAAATGTTTATAGGCCCAGGTCAATCTCACAGTAAAGTTTTGTTGCAACAATCTAATGCTAAGGAAACATTCTTTTTCCCAATCTGATTGATGACACTCTCATTTGCTGAACAAAGTATAAAGGAATACTGTTTGTATTATGTTGTGTCTTGATGATCTATATACAGTGTTCCTATAAAGGGAGGAAATTGTTCCAGGTTGCTTTTGAGAAGACAATATCTACTGTACAGGCTGTGATAAGGAGGACTCTAGACTATGCCAAAAGTAGGTACCATTGACCACTAGCGTGTGCCCAGATTAAACACAACAAAACTGTCAAAACTGTCAGAGTTTGTCTTCAGCAACCCATGCTTCGTATTGGAGACAACTGATGACACTGGGTGGTCAGGATTGTTGAATTGTTTGACACATGTTGTTGAATCCATTAGCAGGGGTTCAAAAATATTTTGTAAAGCCTCATGCCACAGGGCAAGTGACTTCAAGAAAGTGACTCGTCTTGACTAATTTTCCACTTGCCCTGATTTTACGACACAATGCGTGATGTTAATGTTTACTTTAATAGCTTCTTTATGAGCAGATATGAAATGTAATCCAAAATTATTTGCAGTTTGAAACCATAAGTGAAAATTAGTAGTCCATGGACAATTAAGATAGCATTATTTGATTGCCCGAAATGAAAAGTGACTTGTCCCAGGTGATGAGATTTTTTAACCCCTGATTAAGTAGACTGATGCTCATCTTGTCAGTCACTGGATTGTCTGGTCCAGTCTCAGTTATTTACAGACCACTGTAATATAGCAGGAATATTGCAGAGTGCAGAGTATGAGAATACATAAACCACATACTACCCTGAGACTGTGCTCAAATTGGGTACCTTTGGTAGCACTGATGCTAGGCCTATTCAAAAAGTGGGAACCAGATGCATTGCCTGTAACAAGTAAAGAAATAACCTCAGGGTGTATGTCTGCAATATGTTTGGGGAAGTGGGGTAGCCTAGTGGCTAAAGTATTCAGTAATCACACTGGAGACCTGGGTTCTATTCCCATCATGGGTGCAGTGTGTGAAACCCATTGCAGATGTGCCCAGCCATGATATTGTTACTGTTAACAAATTGCCATGACTACAGGTATAAGAAATCCCCTCTGAACCATCAAAATAGAACACAGACAAGTATAAAATATTCAATAATATATTGAGCAAACAATGAGCAAGTTGCAACGAATCACAATATAGATTTCTAGAACAATGCATTTGAGTCACAAGTCTAAGGTAATGAGTCACGAATATAAAATATCAACTCACCAGAATGGTGGCATTTTACAGTGAGATCAGATATACCAACTGAAGGTAGTTTCCACTGTGAGCAGTCAGGCATGGAGTGTCAATGTTGAATATGATGCTGTTGACAACAGACGTTGATAGGCACAGACACAAAACTCTGTAATTTCAAGTGTAAGTATGTGTGTGTCCGTCATTACGACAATCAGCCTTTATATATATTGATACAGTGTCAGGAACATTCCAGCAAAATGTGAATGTATTCATTATTCAGTCAGAACATTCACAAACAGGAAGTAAACAATAGATTGCCAAGGGCCAGGTAACTGGAACTCTATCAAAAAGGCCTGCCGCTAAAAGTACTATTGAACATGAATGATAATAAAAGTGACCCCACAGTGCCAACTCAAAACTCTAAACTCTTATGACCCAGTGGTAACTATCACTTAATGAATAATAATAGAAATTACACAAAACACACACTCGTAACAATATTGCTGGCATATTGCTAAAAGCAACGTAAAACTAAACTCACATTCTCACTCACTCACTTGAAATATATTTCACAGGCACTCTCAACGCGGATGTGTAAGTGCTACACCCAAACTCTGGGATGTAAGACCTCATTGACAAATGATCGTAAAATCTGACTGTAACCTTTTTCTTCCAGAAGTTGCTGGTGAGAATATGAAACCAACTCCAGCCCAGATGGAGCTGAGACTGGTACAGAGCAAAAACGATCTGGAAAATCCTGAGATACTATACACTGCAGAACTGTTCTCGTGATGATGACCCCCAGATAGGAGGATCAAACACAAGACAGTGGCACTTCCGACTGTGCTATTATTGTTTTCTATATTCTTCACAAAGAAACTGATTATGTTTTTGATGTTTGAAAGCTGTTATTTATGTGAGAATGTGAACATTTTTTCTTGGATAGATAAAAAGAATATTTACCCAAGAATTTCAAATTAATCAACAGATATCACAGATGTATACATAAATCAGAAACATTATACACAGATAAGACCATTGTCATATTGTCCTTAAGGTTTTCATCTGCATTTTGTCATGTTTCTTTTGTGTTACAATTGTGAAAGAACATAATAGTAAAGACTGATGTCAACTCATGCAAGCACATATCAACATTGTTCAAACAGAAATAGTTCTTGTGTTTGAAGAAATTCAAATTGTCTATCATGGCAATGAAACATTTAGTATACATTAGTTCTGTGCATACCAGCATTTTATCAGAAAAAAAAGAATTCATTATTTTTCCTTTGCGATCGTGCAGAAATTCATTTTTTTTTTTTCTCAACAGACTGCTTCTTGATATTTCCAGTGAAACAAACAATATATTTTGTTATTTTTACAGCTCAAGACAATTCAGGCCAACATACTCTATTTTCTATAACTGTATAATGTTTCAGCAAAACCTCAAGAAAGACACAATCTGATGGGTTGTTTATACAAATTAACAAGTGTTTCTGAGGCTTCTGTATGAATTAGTCCCTAATAAATTAGATCTACAGTAACCTCCTCTTCTTCAAGCACAAATTCAATCTGTCGGGGTATTTCAGAGAAAAACCTTTTATCTGCAGATTCATTTGGTCCGGCCCCAGTTACAAAAGGGATATTTCATATTATATTATGAATGTTGGTAATAATATATTTCTTACTGCCTATTTTTCTAAACAAAGTTTTGATATATCTTGTACAGACAAGATCAATGAAGTATGAATGAAATATGAATAATTTTTCAGTTACAAAGAAATGTTTGTGCATTATAGGAAGGAAAACAGTACAGTCAAACTCATGCAGCTCATCTGTGACAGGAATTTGAAGTTATACTGGATTATATAATTATAGTGAGCTATGCAGTAGTTCTCTTTCTCTTCCCACAGACGTTACTCAAATTATCTCTTCCTCTGTACCACTAATCAAATATTACCATATTTCCCAGTTCTCGTAAAATCCCTAGTAGCAAAAAATCACAACGTGAATCATCACCCTTCTTTCTATCCAATCAGGACATGAGTTTGATCAACTTTGGTCTAATATGTTGGCCACCATGGAGATAGTTGATCAACTTGTTAAGGAGAGATACAGTATTTCCTGTTTAACTGGAAGTCAGAAACTGGTAACTGAGAAAGCAGGAATCAGTTGACACGATCCTTTTGTTGATGTGACACACAAGACTAGTAATGGCTGGCTTGTCCATTGTCAACGAGTGTGATGGAGATGGCACTGCACCAATGTAACATGACTGAGTACTGCCTGAAAGAAAAAATTTGTGCATAGTGCAAGAAAGAGGCTCTAGTTTCTCGAGGCATATGGAAATTACAGAGGCTTTGCAAATGATCACTTTTGAAACAACTTTGCTGATTGCACAACTAAATCTGATTACAGCCATTTAGGAATCCAGAAAACTCGCACATGAAAGGGACATATTAGAACTGAGGTACGTGGGAAGATATGACATGAATAATCTCTGTGTGAAGCAATTGTAATGTTGTTAGAATAATGAAATAAAAGAAAAATGGCATCAGAGTTCCTAGGACAACCACCAAGTATTGTATAGTGAGTTTATAGTTGGAAGTGGCCTATATTTACTTTAAGAAACACCAAATCAAAAGGTGTTACATGTTCAGATAATCCTTTCTGTTATATCTGTTGACAAGATGCTCCAATCTTTACAAAGCTATTTGTATTTGTTTGATCATTTCAAGCCGAGATCTGTTCTCATATACCCCACAGTTTTGCCGGAGTTGATTGACAGGTGGGAGACGCAAGAGCTTTTTTATCGGATATATTTGACGATATGTGTTCATTTCCCACCAAAAGCGAAGACAAATCTTCAAGATTTGGCAAACCTGTGAATAGTGTAAACCGTAGAAGTTACATTTCCTTGTTGCAAACCTTGACTGACAGAAATTGTGTACGTTGAACAAAGTTAAGTTCAGTCGGCTTGCCATGGAGCATGGTTTTTAGGAGCCAATGGCAGATGAAATCTGCCTTAAGACAAAACTGTTGTCTTCCAGCACATACACTATGGGTAATATCAAAGGAACCAACACTCAGGCGTGGTACAATGATAAATACCTCATTCAGCACCAGTTATGTTTTCGGAATAATCAGATCATCTAAACAGAGCCCAGTTTGTATAGAACGTGTGTTTCAACATGCTTCAGTGTTGTGTTCGCATGTTCACTTATCCAGTGTATAAATATCTGCTGTAATTAGATACCAGATCCAGATCCACAACAAAATTGTAAAGTTTGTAAACTGTTCAGTTTACCATAGACTCGCAAATCCCGTAGCACTATGAACACATGGTGGATCAGGACCATTGCCGCAGGTTTGTATCTGGGCCCAAGTGAACAATGCTAAAAATAACAAGCCTGTCAGATTACTCAGCTGAAATTCCCCAGATAGCATTTAGAGTTTGGCCATCATTGGCAGACATTGGCCCAACGTTCTAACACTGGGCCAACGTCTCAATGTTGTCTTGGTCTAGGTCAGCTGTAAATGGAACAGGGTCTGTGGTATTTCTCAAAATTCAGTGGGAAGATATACGCTGGATGATGAAGCAGGACTGTTGTTGTTGTGACATACTGCTCATGTGTCCAGTGTAACCATAAAGCTTGAATTCTTGGTGAAAGCAAAATGTGTATTCCGTCTGCTAGAAGCTTTAGACAATGCATGAAAACACAAGGGACCTGTCACTCATTTGCAGGATTTGAGCAGGGATCAGGCAAGGTCCAAAAATAGCACAGCCGCTTTTCAGGGATAATCAAGTACATGACACGAGGAGCGGCCTTGAAAATATGTCAAGTGTAAAGGGATCTGTTTGTGTGTTCACAGGTCTTAATGCCATGGTATTAATGACTGGTTCCTGGTCAGGTGATGTTAGTGACAAGGGGAACATTCTTCGAAACTATGGCAACCATAAGAGGAGAGAGGTTCACTAGTTTGTAAACAGCCTGATTCCCTTCCCTCCTGAAATACTTGACCTGGAGGATTTTAACCAAAATACATTCCATCTGAAATTTATTGCAGCTTCAGACTTCTTTATCATACATTATCTGGAGAAAGCATGTGTCAATGAATGTTTAAGATCCCCTTAACTGGAGGGATACATTCCAGGGCCCAGATTTTCAAAACTCTCTTAGTGCTGAGGCTGTTGTAAGTAGCTGTTAACTTACAGCTGTCTTAGCGCTAAGATATCTCTGATAATTTATGCCCAGGGTTCTTGGCCCTGTCATTAAGTCATGTTAAGGTATCGGAGGACGTATCTCCTTAGAGTGAAGATCACATATCAGGTCCAGAAGCAATAAATTAGTTAGTTTGGTGACCTTTTAGCAATATCACTGCAGGGGACACAAGGTATTTGAGCTCTCAGACTGGAGGTCATTTTTCAGAACAGGGCCAAAAGCCATGTGTGCATGAGTTTAATTTATACAGCATTATCACCACAGGGCTATGGGCTTCACGTATAGGGAATTGAATCCAGGCTGTCTGCATGACAATCAGACAATTTAACCATTAGGCCACCCCAAACCCTCCAAAGTCTATTAAGCAGTCAGAGAGCTTTGTAACGTGTATGTTATATAATTCAGATATTTTTATTAGCATTACTGTTGTTATATTATTGTGATGTCATTTGCAGATACAAGCTATGCATTGCTCAGCGTGGCAGTATTCAGTAGCAATATTTGTGTGAAGTGATGTTTGTGTGCAAGAATTACCACTGTGTTATAGTGTACTGCGACTGTAGATACGCTGATCTCATATTTGACAGAAATCCTAACTAAACCTTTGAAATCTGCATCAAAATGGGAAGCCCAGTACATGAGTGAGGCCACTAAAATACGGTCTAGTTGTTTTTCCAGTATGTGTTCATGATTAACATAGAGATTTTTCTGAGTTACATCTTCTATTTATTCTGGAGTATGCTGTTTTAGGGCATGTTCTAGCCCAATCATCAGGTTGAACTGAACAGTACTTCAACAGTTAAATGTTACAGTTCAGTTCTACCTGATGATGGGGCTAGAACAATTCTGAAACATTGTACTCCAGAATGAAAAGAAGATGTAATTGAGAAAAATCTCTATGTTCATCAAATAACACCTTCTAAAATGCAAATCAAGCATTTGTGTTTGTGTTTGTTCTTAGTATGTCACTGGCGGATGCAGAGAGAGAAAATGTGTGAATATGTGAAAACCTGATGGCTATTTCAGAGATTTTTCTGACAGCTCCAGGATTAGGGGGAAAGTGGGATGCACTTTAAAGCTGGAAATGACCCTCCGGGATTTTTTTAGTGGTGGGGAGGGGTGGAGTTGTGGTGTGTGAGAGAGGGGGGTAGTGTTCATTGTATGTGTAGCAACAATTCAACAAACTGCTGCTAATTAGGCTGAAGGTTAGTAGATAAAGGGAAAGGTAATCCAATGTGGGCTCAAACCTAGACTATTATTAGTATATGTCCTCGTGTGTTAGAAAGTGGTTTTTGTTGTTGGGGGATGAGGTCATTAAATAGCCAAGAAAAGAAAGTAAATGAGCATGTGAAAATGTCAGTCGATGTTATTCATGAATTTCTAGTTGTCTAATGGACAAGGTGTTAAGTGTATTTCATCAGAGGAAGTAGGAAACTGATGTTGCTGTTATTCAGCCGAACTGATTGTGAGGCAGTATGATTAGAGGTGATATTGTTTTGGATGAAACAATACTATTTTATTAAACCTTTTTGTAGAGTTATTTTCATGTGGGTCATGCAAGTATTATGTTCAATGTAAGGGTGCTCCTCATAATCTCACCATGTGCTGATGTGATGTTATTTATGCGGGTAGTTTAATATGATCTGAAAGTTGTGAGCATTTTGTATGTAATTCTGCAGCTTTGGAGACGAATGTCAAGTCACGGATTAATATTTGATGAAAGACAAAATTTGTGTAGCTTTGAAGAACTTACTGTTTTGCCACACCAAACTGGCATTTTAACACATGACAGCTGATTTAATTGTAAGCTCATCCTGATTAGCTAAGGGACTTAACTCTGCATATCATGATGAGCTTGTTGTATCACTAGACCATCAGCAAACCCACCCAGACTGAAAATAAATTTTTAACTATAACATTCAAATCCTAATCAGTGTAAAGTTATCTCCCTTAGCATCCAGGATCTGCTTAATTGCAAGATTTTCCAAGATTAGTTTTACTAGTGTATGATATATCAAAGATCTGCTTTCCCTTAGGACAAATGTGATAATACTAAAATATTGCTACAGTACAGAGTGGCTGAAATATAAAGAGAATGCTGCTTTCACTCACAACTGTTGTTTTCGTGTACCACAGAACAAGCATCTTTAGCAGTGTTAGAGCATCCATATTGTTCCTGATGTAAGAGTAGTTTTGTAGGTTTTCTTTTATAGTGTCTGTTGCATCACAACTTGATTCAGAGATATACATCAGTTATACTAGAGATATATTCAATTAAAAACATTAAACATTCTTGTTTTTTATGTTTTATGTTCATATAAATAATTTATGTATATTCATGTTGCATGCCACAAAGCACATTCAGTCAAACAAAACAGAAAAATTAAATGGTGTGCTGCATGGGTTTATTCATCGTTCATGAAAACATCCTGTGGAGTCTGGATTGAATTTGAATGCAGTACCCATCAACATACATCAACATACTGCATGTCACTGCAACATAATTCCACATGCTGCATTGTCCCTTCAGCATACTACAACATATTTTCACATGCTGCATGTCAAACATGCTTTGGCAAACATTCAACATGCTGCATGTCACTTCAACATGTTTCAAATTAATGCATGTCACTTCAGCATACTTCACACCAAAAGATGTCACACCAAAAGACATTAAAATATGGTGCTTATTGGTCCCTGCCTGGCGCTCGGGATAAATGGTATAAAAAGAACTGGTTGTCTCAGAGTCTGAGTGGGGTATGCATGCTTACCTGTGGCATAGTATTTCAGCAAGCAGGCACTATAGCTGGCACTATAGCTGGCACTATAGCTGGCACTATAAAATCAGCTGAAGTCTGGGCTAATGCAAGCAGACACATAAACATGCATGCACAACATCATATGAGCGAAACGTTCTTAAGCATGATGTTAAACATGATTTCATCTCACCCTATTCCCCAGAGGTGACATTGCATTTCAAGTCTGAATGGAGCTAAGCTAGGAGTAGCCATTCAATGAAATGGGAACAAGAGAAATTTGTTACTAAGCTTGAGACAGGAGAAATAATGCCATGGTGTTAAATGGGTCTACGGTAGAAGTACCTTACATTTACATGGAAACTGAATAACTGAGGATGTAGGTCATGAATGTTTTGTTTAACAAGTAGGATATTGGTGCCGTGTGGGATAGGATTTTAGGTGACTTTTAACCTCACTGGCAGCTTGGATAGTATACATCTGGGGAGCTGATAACATATCAAAAGCACACTGATCCACAGACTTCAAGCAATGATGTAGTGCTTTGAGCATAAATATGCACACAATTAGTAGTATTCAAAAGAGTGACTTGCAGTGAGAGTTCCGTCTGTAACCCCACCCTGAAATGTAGCCCATTTATTAGGATTATTTTGGGGATTTAGGGTTAGCTTTAATGTCAGGTTTTAGGGTTAGGGTTTAGGTTTAGGGTTTAGGCTTTTTATCCAAAACACAGGATACTCTTTGGCATAGACAAAATCAAAAGCAACTACGGGTGAATATGGGTGGCCATCTTTCCTTACAACTGTATCATAGTTTGTACACTTCGGCAATTGTTCCATCAGTTCCTGTGATGTCAGACAATTCAAAACCTGGGTCTACTTGCACAAAGCGATCTTAGCCCTACGACTATTGTAAGTCTATGTTGGAGAATGGGTGTTACAATCATTGTAGTAGCACTAAGATCACTTTGTGCAAGCAGGCCCTGGACTGCACACAGATACTACGCTTTTCATGATCAACAAGTCAGCAGTTGTTCACCACATGATGAACCAGAACTTATACCACTCAGTTTCCACAGGCATTTCATGTGTGTGCCCCTGGCATTTCATGTGTGTGCCCCAGGCATTTCATGTGTGTGCCCCTGGCATATCGTGTATGCCCCAAGCATTTCATGTGTGTGTCCCAGCAGACCAAGACCATGGAATTTGCATTACACAGTTGTGCCTTCACCACCAATGCTGTGTTTGCATCCAAAATTTCTCTCCAATTCCATTAATCAGCACATCACAGTGCTCATGAGTGGGACTTCAAGTGGAAAGTTTGCCCGATATATCGTTCAAAACGGAGCTGCACAAAATTCATCCATTCCCTCACAGCCTCAAGGTTCAGGGCTCATCTTCCAGCACATAGATAGATCCAAGGAAGCTGAACATTGTGCACGATGCTACTTTGCTGCACTGGCAAGGTCTCAGTGACATTTCTCATGGGAGTCTAGAGGTCCACTGTCATCCGCTGCATGATTTCACTGTCTGGAATCATCTGAAAAAGAGCATGTTGTAAACAGACATTATAGCTAAAATGGATAGAATTATCATGAAAACGACCGCTCGTTATCAGAAATGCGCGGTCCACTGTAACTTGATAACGCCCGCAAAATGCTTGACGATGGGCCATTATCAAGCCCGTTGTTAGGTGACGTCATATTTAGCTCAGCTGTTGAAGTTCAATCACCTACGGCTCGAATGAACTTGGGTTCATTATTGACCATATATCTGGCTCACATTCGTCACATGTGCCTGTGCCATTATGCACTTTCCTGCTTGTGCCATCCATAACGATTGTGCCATAAATGGCAACATACAGCAATGAAAGTATCGACTTGAAGTCTAACATTGTTGACCACTGAAAACAATGGCGGCTGGTAGTATGAGCAAAGGTCAAGGTCGAATGTCGTCACTTTCAATAGTGACATCATCTCTGTTGTTCTATGACGTGACTATATTTGTAAAATGTGTGTCAGTGACCTCTGTCGTTTTGTTGTTGGCAGTAAATGCTTCTAAACCGATGCCGCTGTTTTTATTATTCTTTTATAAAAAATTCTATTCATTTTAGCTATAATAACGGTAACGCTATTTTTCAGGGCATTATCATTTGCAGAAGCCCTTGGTCTTTTCAACTGCCCTCCTTCGTCGGGCAGTTAATGAAAGACCTCAGGCTTCTGCAAATGATAATGCCCTGAAAAATAGCGTTACCCTTATAATAATTTACAAGTGATGAAGAATGATGGATGTTCATCTGAAAAAACATAAACAATGGGCAAGTGAATTAACAGAAACAATTATGCATACTCATAACAGTTGAAATGAAGAGTTTATGTTTCTCTGACACCAAAAAAAAATATGAAATAATTATTGACCTGAGATCATCATGTACAATATCTAGGAAAGAGTACCCCCTGTACCCGTCTCTTTATACATAGAATATTTCAACCTTCCCTTGTGTAATATTCCACCACTGAAATAAGATCATTGATTGTTTTTCATACCTGTCTTAGTTTAATGAAAGCATGTTTAGGGTTCGGTATCCATGTCAGTTTATAATTTTGGCTTTTGATTGGGGTGGTGGGTACAGGCAGAACTCTTGCCCAATATCAATCTGTAGAATTTTATCATATGAAATTTCAGATTAGCCAGTCAGTGTCGGTCGGTGCTTCAAAACTCTCACATCTGACTAATTAAGGACAGTTAATTAATGATATCTACACAGACGGCTGGTACAAGATGGTGGTTTACAAGTGTGCTAAGTGAAAAGGGCATTCTCTTAGCAATGATATTTTGGGCCAAAGCAATATGATATAGTAACCTTCCATAACTGTGTACGTCATGAATTCCCAGTTTCTCATTCTCCATATTTGTCACAGTCCTGACATGGGTATAAGTTCATGAATCACAACTGAACATGCACATCATGCGTATCCAAAACAACTGGCAAAAAGTCTAGTCCCCAAACTGCTTCCCAACCAGATCAGAGCAACACAGCTTCTCCCCATATGCTGGCTGACCATTACAGTCAAGTCTCGATATTTCAGCCTCCATGTAGCTGACAACTGGCTTTATCCACTGCTTTTGTTACTAACAAACTGAATAAACATAATTTAGTCTCATTTATTTAGGCTGACATCCTCATTAATCCGACAATGTCCTGTGCAACAGACGAGAGTGACAAGACTTGACTGTTGCTGACAAAAGCTGAATTCATTGAATCCCAGTTACATGACAATTTGTTATGCTCATGTGAAGGCCTCTCACCTGAAGCTAAAGCTAACTACACCAAGTATACTATCACGATCTAAACCTGTACATTATATTTGCAAAATATGTTTGATCACCCATAACAATAGTTCTAATATTTTAATGATAAAATATGATGAGTACGCATTATCAGTCAATATTTATAAGTAATAATTATGGAGAACACTTCATTTGATATAGAGAAAACAGTGCAGATCAGTGCAAAGGCTGACTTGCAGTACATTTTAACAACATTATGCAACAATGTGCTTGATCAGTTCATAATGAAACACACCTGTTAGCATACGTAAAGACTAAAACATTCAAAGTAAATTTAAGCTGAGGCCATCCCCTGTTTTTTTCCCTGCTGCCTTTAGGTTTTCTGAGGACAAAGATCCATGAAACAAGACATAAAATTGTTCTGGCCTTCCAAACTTTCTAAAAGAAGAACATTTTTTAATTTAAATGAGGGCTAAACTTTCCTACAATCGCCAGTTGCTGAAGGGATGGTGTAAATCCAACTTGGGTCCATGCAGGTAGCAAAGTCCCATGGTTCCTAGTAAGGTGATCTACCATCAGTTGGTGGCGATATTTGGTCCATTTTCACTATGTGTTGTAGTTTATTAATATATACCTTTAAATGTTGTCAACTAGTTCTAACTTGTAACTGTGATAATCTAGCTATTCTATGGTTCATCGATGAGGTTTCTTATTCCTAATATATTTAGTATTTAAAATCGAATTCCCATCCCAATATGGCTGAAATATTGCCAATGTGACATTAAATTTTAATGTAATGTAAGTTTGGTTTGGTGGTTGTTTAATGTCCCACTAAGTGGCAGTGACCTATAAATAATCCAGTCTGAACCAGACTATCCAGTGATCCAGCATCATGAGCATCGATTTACACATCAGCGATATGATGACACTTCAGCGAGTCTGACCCGCTAATCCCATCAGTCCTATTACGACAAGCATGTGTTATTAAAGGCCAGTTCTAACCTGGACCTTCACGGGTGTGCCCTGAGTGCATATGGTTTTACGCCTCTTTTAGCAATATCACTGCAGGGGACACCAGAAATGGGAATAGCAGGGTTGAACCTAGGTCACCAGCATGTCAAACGAACACTTTAACCACTAGCTACCAAACTGTCCCCAGGTATGCCAAGACAAATAAACCCTGGGCCAAAGCTTAAACCTAATCATACTATCCCAGTGTTCACAAATAGTGTCTGACCCTCTGACAAATCCTGCAGATTTGCCAACGGTCAGACAGAAGTCCCCAACCTGCTGGCCCTAGTGTCTGACTGAATATATCACAATAACTTTGTCTGAAGTTGTTATTTGTGGCATGTGACACTTGTTCACTGTTTATAAATTTATGTTTATAATGTTTGTCATTGTATAATGTTAATAATTCCAATGCCAATTATGAGAAATGTTAAATCTGAAATGTGTGTTTAATTTTATTCTTTGGGTCCTGTGAATTTTCAGTGGGTCAGACAGACATTTGAAACTTACAGGACCAAATGTCATGTTACTTTGAAACACCATTCATGAACACTGCTATCCCCTCTGGGAACCAGTTGCTAACCTAATCTGCACTTACGACATGATGATATCTTAGATTTATGACAATTTAATGACATTTTCAGGTTACCATAGTTTCAAAGAAAGGTTATACCAATTTTTGTACAATAATTTTGTCATATTTTGGGGGCTAAAATCATTTATAAGATCTGGGCCCTGTGCTGCCTACTCAACTGAATCAACTCTTAAATAATGGTCACATGATCAGAATGATATCGAACACAGACATTTCAATTTGATAAGGACACCCGGAAAGCTTATGCGGAAGAACCAACATTGAAAATAAAAGACAACACACTTTAAAAATAGGATCAGCAAGGCCAGTTAATACTGGATTTTGCATTAGGATGTAAAATCAGGCCAGACCAATTTTATTTCTTGTTTCACAGATCCAACTGCCATATTTTCTCAAGAAATACTTTCTCATACTAAACTGTACAAAAACAGAACTATTCACAAGATATGATTTGTAACTCACTCTGATGAATTCATCCTTTCTTATCTCTCCTTCACTTGCAAGGTCAGGGTGTCTTAGTGCCCGAAATGTAAGGTCAAGAATGATGTTGTCACTGACAGTAGATCCAAGCAGGGTCTTGTAGATGCGGAACATTTCATCATGGGTGAACACATTTGTCTTGTAAACATCAAACATATCAAACAGATCTGAAAACACAGAAGCACATATTCATCATTCCAAATGCATAATGCAGAAAAAAAGAAACACTTCCTATGACCCTTGTAATGGGGGCAGAGATTTTAAAAGTCTAAAGAACTGTTTGCTTGTTTGAAAGGTTGGTTGATAGAATTTTCCTGAAACATACTTGGTAAGTAACATAATTAAGGTGTATTGGTTGTTTGGTTGTTTTATTGTTTAACGCCACACTCAGCAATATTCCAGCTATATGGCTGTGGTCTGTAAAAAGTCAACTCTGGACCAAACAATCCACTGATCAACACCATCAGCATCAATCTACATAGCTGGGATACAATGACGTCTCTACCAAGTCAGCGAGTCTGACCATCCGATCTCGCTATTCACTTCTTATGACAAGGTTGCTGAAGACCAATTCTAACCAGGATCTTCACAGGTAAAAGTGGACTGAGGAGCCTAGGAAATAAAAGTTCATCACAACATTTCAGCTCAGTGAAATCTTTATGGTACTTTGTAGGCAGCAATCATAAACTTACACTCTTTCTTCTTCTGAGGAGATGTCTTTGAGCTTAGAATGGCACAGACTAACAGGAACTGCTTGGGGTAGATTTTCTTGGAGCTGGGGTCCTGATAGCTTGCAATCACCTGAGGGGCAAACTTGTTTCCACAAAACTCAGGAATCGTCACACATACGTCATTTGTGATGCCACGAATACCTCTCTCTGAGGGATCATAGTTGGAATAGCGCTTCAACAGACGTTCCAGATCTCGTGGTTTGACTGAAATAGTTATATTTTCACTAAGTGTTTCTTTCAAAGCAGGATTATCAGTTAAGGCATTTGGTTGGTTATACGAGTACATGTGTGCAAGTGCGTGTACTGTGTGGGGCATGAGTGCCAAGTTCTACAACAATACATGAATTTTCTTCAGTACAGCCCATACCTCCTCTGTCTCTTTTTGAACATGATATGCAAACAAAAAAACTTCATCATATCCCAATTCAAATAATAAATATGATTTATAAAAATTGGAAATTTCAGCCAATTCACACCAATCCACACAGATGTCCTTTGAAAAAATATGTGCACTTTAAACAAGAAAATATGATGCTAATACTAGGGTACTTGCCAAATAAATGATTGAAAAAAAAAGTAAACCGACATTCTGTCTGCAAAATCATGGCAGTAGTTCCTGTGTGCACTGGTTTTGCCACAGTATTGATTAATTCAACACCTGGGTCCTGTTCCAGATAGTGGTCTCATACTACAATTATCCTCAATATTTCAGGGGTATACATTCCTATAAGTCTCCACTATACCCTGGATGCATCTATGGCTTGGGCCGATAATTTTACTACCTCCCTTTGCTGGCTCAGCTTTCTCAGAGTAACCAATCGGCAGAGACGCCATTACAACCGAACTTGCCAGTGTCAACAAAGATAGCGGTCGCAGCTGTGAAGATTAATGCACAGTGTGACTCGAATTTGGGGAAATCATACACAGAAACTGACAGGTCCAAGTTACACTTTAAAGCATATATGCCAAGAACTCCTTCTACCTCTTTCAGAAAACCTCTGCATGGCTTGTGTTGCCAAGTTTAATGGGTTAGATAATTTAAGAAGCAAAAGTGAGTTGTGATTGCTACGCTCAACTTCAAAGCTGAGACACCTGACTGGCTAATAAGTCAGTCAAAGAAGATAATAAATTCATCCAGCCGAGGCGTTGATGCATCCAGGGTTTAGTGGAGAATTATCAGAACGTGTTCCCTGGAGATATCGAGGATGTGCAATGAGTGCCATATGCCAATGTTCAGGAGTGGGAGTTACGATCACCTCAAGGATGAGAAGTCTTTGTGGAACGGGGCCCTGGGACCTATTTCACAAAGCAATCATAGCCCTAAGGTAATCATAACTTACATTCATTAGCATAGACTTATGACTCTTATGACAGCGTTCAACAGTTTTGTGAAATGGGGCACTGGTCCTTTGGGGCTTTTTTCCCCATCAAACTGACATGCCGTAATAAAATTTGATACTACTTGAACTCAGACCAAATTATTGTTGCATTATCCAAAGACTTACACGGAGTTATCTGTGCCAATTCTCGTTGCTGAGCCTCTGTTAGTGCAGAACTGGCATTCCCCTGCAATATGTCAACATTAGATTAGTCTCAAAACATGAGCAGCACCATGTCAAATATTACGTTTGTGAGGTACTGTTGAAATCTTGTTCTTTCACTTGAAGCTGTTGTCAGCAATATCTCATTATGGGGAAAGCTATGAGTCCATGTTTGTTGTAAGAGGGGACTAATGGGACCATGTGGTCAGACTCTTGGAATAGATCCATTCTGATGATATCAAAACAGGATTTTCTGGGTTTGATTATTCACAGGCCACCATCATACAGCTGGAATATTGATGACTGCAACACTAAAAGACAAAGATTTGACATTGTGCTCGGCGATATTTCAGGTATATAATGGCAGCTTGTGAGCCATGACACTTTGACCAGACAATTCACTGTTTGTGATAAAATTTAATTCATTTTACAGGTGTAGGAGAAACCATTCCTACTCGGGTTTATAAGAGATTGTGAACCCTGTGAGGAAGGATGTCCCGACTCTCAGCATTCAGTCTCTCGTTAACCTGAGGATTGTTTTCTTCAAATTATCAAACATTTATGTGTAAAATATTTTTAAAAATAATATATAACAATTGGTATCACTAAACCCTAGAGCCTTAAAATTGATCTCCATGGTTCAGATGTTGACATCACATGGCCGTAACATGGCTGATTTTCATGAAAAGCTTGTGTATTCCACATATTGCACGTGTGCTGCCCACAGTACACTTCTTGTGAGGAACACATGGATCATATCATGCTTCACAGCGATCCTTTGTAGCCTAGTGGATAAAACAGCCAAGCTGGAGAGCAGAGGGTTGTAGGTTTGAAACCTGGTGTCACCACAATATATTGGAAGTTTCTAATGATTATTTTATGATCAGTGCACAAGACAAAGACATTGCTTTAGAAATTATCATGGCAGTTTACAAATCACATCCTAGGAATTACAATACCCATACCTGATTATATAGTGTGATACCATCATGAAAAGACTGAAACGAGAGCCAGGTTGATAACTGGGATTACACTTATCAGAGGGGTACACAAAAAACATAGTGTAGACTGTGTCCCATTTTTGTGGAAGCCGAGGTGGTTGAGTGGGTTAGATGGCTGAATTTGTGTGCTGGTGATTAGGGATTGACTCTGTGAATGATGGTTCAAATCCCTGCTTAACCTAACAAAAATACTAGAATCTGTACTTTCACTGAAAATGCATAATGGACCCAAATTAGCATGTGTTACATCTGACCACTTTCCAAATGGCATGTTTAGTCATGGCCAGGGTAGCCTTGAGGATAAACACCAAGATTCTTATTTATCAAAGAGGATACATGTCAAATCTTCCTATGAACCTCTGTTCTAATACAGCCGTATTTCCCAGTTCTCATAAAATCCCCTAGTGGCAAAAAATTGCAATACAAATTATCTCCCTTCTTTCTATCAAATCAGAACATGTTACATTGACATAAATTCAACTTGAGTAATACAAGCAAATGTGGGGACACAAATATCCCTCATCTGTCTGAGGACATGTTGATGTGACACACAAATATCTAATGACTAGCTTGTCCATTGTCAAAGAGGGCTATGGAGACGCCATTGATCAGGCCATTACAAGACTGAGTTCTGTCTAGGTGAAACTATTTTGCGCATCACGCTGGGGAAGAGGTTTTACTTTTCCTGAAGCATATATTAATTACCGAGACCTTACTAATGATCAGTTTTGAAACAACGTCGCTGATTGCTCAACTAAATCTGATTGCAACCAATCATGAATCCTGAACACACCATGAAAAGGTCATATTACAACAGAGGTACGTAGGAAGATTTGGCAACTAACCCCTGGGGGAAGAGAACGCAAAATACTGTGTCAGATTCCCCATATGGATAGTGTATGAAGTACATGTAATGTGTAATACACTACATCAATATTAGCACAAATGGTGTAACTCCATTCACATTAACTTTACAGGTAGATGGAGACCAAGTTTTCCCTAGAATCCTGACAGAAGGCCTTCAAAGGTCATAACCTTTCAAATACACTGAGTTTGAAACATATAGTTACGCACCCTAGATCACTAAGACTGCTTATGCTTGGTTATAAACTGGCAATATGTATACCCTGCATCCCAGTAAACCTAACTAGAATACTTCAATTAAATATTTTTTATACCACAAAACAGACAGAGAAATGGTCTAAAGAAAGAGATAAAAAATGACAGGTGAGTTTACTTTTGGTTAAGGTTATAGGGTAAAGTTTAGGTTTAGGTTTGGGTCTAGTTTTAGGGTAAGGGTAAGGTTAGCTTTAGGTTAGGGTTTGGGTTTGGGTTTGGGGGTTTTGGCTAGGGTGATGTGACACTAAACAATGGTAGGAATGGTAGGCTGGTATGTATCCGGTATTCTGTAGGTGTACCTGGGGTTGCTATAATAATGATGATGTTTGGAGCTATGAGTGTGATAGTGACTTGATATAGGAGTATAAGTGAACGAGTCTGTGGTCTTTAAATAATCGAGTATGGATCTGACAATGCAGTGATCAAAACCATGAGGATCGATCTGCGCAACTGGAAACCGTCGCGACAACCAACCTGACCACCCGAACCCGTTAGTCGCCTCTTACCCCAAATTTTCTTAACTTCTGAAGGCCTTCGCGTATAGACTTGATAGGAATCGATGATTAAGCGAGTGTCAGTTACATTACAGATATAGTCATTCATAATGTAAAGAAAATAACTGTAAATTTTCAGACCATTTTGTCAGTCAAGTCCTTTATTCAAACTTTCGTCGGCTGTTTACTTGTTGTCAAGTCGCCATTTTACGCCAAGGGATACAACTCTAACTTCGTCACTCCACAAACTTGGTTTCTGTCTACTGCCTAGATGCGCATTTCAAGTAGCGATACTAGATGGCGTGACCGGTCTCTTTCATCTGGTTATTTTGATCATGAGCGCGTCCTGCCATCCGTGACAGCCATTAGAAACTCCAATCATTGCTTGACATCCCCAACACGCCCTCATTACTTTGAGAAGGGATAACAAACTATCACTGTGTGGAGCGTAAATGCGCTGGTAAGACTGTACACCAGTCAAACCGCGATTTCGCAATACTTTGCAATCTATAGTCTGTTTTAACTTTAACTTTCTCAGTACATTCTTTTTGTGCTTATTTACTTTTTCATATGTTATCATATCAGTTGCGATGTTTTAAATCTTTTCACTGCTGCGTTAATCTAACGACCTATGCACCAAACCTTGATTCACTGGGTTTAAAATTAGTTGCATTCACTATTGTTTGTGTAATCTGAGCTTGGTAATTATATTGTTTATCATCACTAGTGTCTTACTACAATAAAGAAAAAGAACTCGGAGCTATTTCGGCCTAGATAAAAATGTAACAATAATGAGAGTATGAGAAAGATTTAAAAACAAGCTATACGAGATACTGCACATAATTCATATATCTCCATGCGGTGATATGTACCGACACTGACTGCACGTGATATATTGTACTATCAGGTGAAAACTCAGTGTTAGTGAAGATAAATTCCTGAAATCTAAATACGAGCTCTCAAAGTGGCATGCATTATGTTTACAAGTTATTATCTCTCGAAATATTATTTGAATATTGTCTGTGTAATATGCACCAGCTAAATCTTTTAATAGCACGTGGTAAAACCGTCGTATAATGAAGATATGAACGACGTATAGACTTTATTATTTTCAGTGGTGCTGTACAAATGCTAGTGAACCTTCATTCAACAACTGTTTCGTAATACAATATTCAGGTTATTGATTGCTGATCGGTTGCTTGTTTAATCATGTCCAATCCAGTGGCTGATCAATAAATAATACATTGAAATCTGTCGGATCACACCACAGTGACCAATTCTTGAATCATGGCAGATGAACACGTGTAATCAGTATTACATTTTCTGTGCACAACGAATCTGTCTCAGTGATACTGCGACACGACTTGTCTATACCTCGTTTCAGAAAACGTCTAAGGTTGCTTTTATGAGAAACTACACGTATGTTTCTATTAATAGCTACTCCGTTTGCCAGCAGACTGAAATTGCGAAATACACTCGCCTGGAAAAGCGAATTTCGCAATCCGCTAGCCAGGCGATATATAAGGCTCGAGCCTGCGTTGGGTCTTCATTAGAGATGTGATCTTTAACAGACAGGCGCAACGCGCTCGAGTTTAATTCCTACAGATCCGCAGGCACTTCGGGCTGAAAAACACCATAAACATGGTGAGTACTCTTTATCGTTTAACAAGGGATAATCTACACCATGTATAGTCTCCCTCATTACATCGATGAAATTAAAGTGCAATGATTTTATATTTGATCAACTATATTATCCATCGGTACTTGCCTCGTTTGCAGTTTGCGTGAGTTATCTTTTGTTTCTTTGTATATAGGGGGGTGAGTGAGTGAGTTGAGTTTTACGCCGCACTCAGCAATATTCCAGCTATATGGTGGCGGTCTGTAAATAATCGAGTCTGGACCAGACAATCCAGTGATCAACAACATGAGCATCGATCTGCGCAATTGGGAACCGATGACATGTGTCAACCAAGTCAGCGAGTCTGACCACCCGATCCCGTTAGTCGCCTCTTACGACAAGCTGAATCGCCTTCTATGGCAAGCATGGGTTGCTGAAGGCCTATTCTACCCCGGGACCTTCACGGGTCTTTGTATATAGGGGTTTGGGGCGTTGTTTCTGTTTTGTTTTTGTTTTTATTTGTTTTTATTTGTTTTTATTTGTTTTTATTTGTTTTTGTATTTTGTTTTTATTTGTTTTGTTTTGTTTTTTTGGTTTTGTTTTGTCGTTGTTGTTGGAGTTGTTGTTGTTGTTGTTGTTGTTGTTATCGTGTTTGTGATATGAAGTGAATATTAAGCGATGTAAAATAGTAAGGAAGCGATATTCCACGATGGGCATTTTACATTTGTTCTCATGTTACCCGGTGCAATAAGCCTCTCAGACAGATTGGGTTATTCGGGGAAATATTTCAGCGCTTCTTAGCAGTGCTACATTGGACTAGGCGATCTACAGATGAATAGTATTATCATTGTTATTGTTTACTGATTTTAACTATGGTAATGCAGTTTGTATTGTGCTTTGATAGAAATTAACGAACACGTGAATTTTTAATTATTCGTTGATCTAGGACATGCGAAATACATTCAAGAAGACTTTTTCTTCAGCATCAATAGATATCAGTAAATGCTGTTGTCTGTCTAATTCAGATGACTGTTAATTTTTATCTCATATTGTATGACAGTTGATGTATATACTTTATAATGGCAGCCATACTGTTCCAGGTGAATGCTTGTCGTTCACTATGAAAAACCTTAATATCACATCCACCAGAATATTGACCTAAATTCTTAAATCTGATTGTAGTAGGTTTTGCTGAGAGGAATACTTGCAACGCACGTTGAATGGATAGCCTCATGAACAAATTTATTTATTTATTTATTTATTTATTTATTTATTTATTTATTTATTTATTTATTTATTTATTTATTTATTTATTTTGCATTACAAGTCAACGTTGTTTGAAACGTTTTCCCACGCACAGGCCGTCGTGTGATTGCAATGATTAAAGGTTACAAAAATATATATATATATATTTTGAGATGACCCCCGACTTGAAACGCTTAACAGTACACTATACCTGGAGGTAAATATTGTAGCGTTTCAAGTCAGGGGTTACCTCATGTGCATGTGTTTATTGCTCCGGCTTTGGATGTGTTTCAGACACCACAAAAAGCTCCTGCATGCTGTTTTATTCACAAAGACTCAAACTACTCTCCATATTGAAGTTAAGATGGATTTTAAATGGCGATTAAATTATTCGAAATATTTATCGAAATAATATTCGTTTTCCTATCAGGTGATCCTGACAACCGAGCAGAAGATGGAAGTGATGGAGCGGAGAGACAACATCCGTAACATCTCCGTCATCGCCCACGTCGACCACGGCAAGACGACCCTGACCGATTCCCTATTGGCACGCGCAGGGGTGATCTCAGGCTCTCAGGCGGGGGAGAAACATGCGACAGACACACGGGCTGATGAACAGGAAAAAGGCATCACCATCAAATCAACGTAGGCATTTTATTGATAGGTTTCGAACGTATCATTTCATTATCAGAAATATTTAATATGTTACAGTATCATCTGCCTGGACGTAAGAGAACAAGTCACGATGTGTAATTATTTTTTAAAATTAATTTATTTATTTATTTATTTATTTATTTATTTATTTATTTATTTACGTGAGTTCATTTTGCGTCATGCGGCAGTACAGCAGTTATAAAGCGCTAGCCACAATGGTTAACGCGTTTTTCGAAAAAAAAACACAATAAATGTTTATAATCTTTATATCTTCATTTCATATAGCGCAATTTCCCTGTTCTATGACGTCGACGTGGAAACGATGTCGCATGTTCCGGGTGTCAACGCTGACGCCAACAACTTGTTTGTCGTCAACCTCATCGACTCCCAAGGTCACGTGGACTTCTCATCTGAAGTGACGGCAGCGCTCCGAATCACCGACGGCGCAATGGTCGTTGTCGACTGCATCAGTGGTAAGCAGCCAGTTTCTCGATCGTTTGGAGATATCTGACCCGGATTGTGTGTATCAAATTTTGACCAAAAAATTTATTTAGTTTTTATTTATTTATTTTATTCTCTTTTTCGTTTTTGGTAAAACGTTTTATTTAATCCTCTTAAGGGTTCAGGAAGTATTTTTAATTATTTTGGTATATTATCACACATGCAAGTCACGATTTAACATATTTTCCTTACAAGTTCACGTGAACAGAGGTTGCTGATACATTACATGTTTGACAGTATGTTTGTGGTTTCACATAATTCGGGAAAATGGAAAATAGTAGAATTGCCAGCTCTTACTGGCCCTCAATATCTTACGCCTTCCGCTAGAGGCGATTGAAACAAATCGGATATTGAGAATTTCTTGGACCCACGTCATTATACCACTACGGTGTGTGACGCTTATGATGTCAACCATTAGAGTCGATTATAGTTTGGCCGCCATGGATGCTGGAATACTGGCAAATGTAGCATGAAACAAAACTTAATATATCAACGTGAAATGTAGATCAAAATGCCTCCGCGTTCCCGTCAAACTTTGAGTAGTATATATTGAGGGCGTGAGTTTGGTTTTACACAGCTTTTAGTAATAATCAAGCAATACACGGCGGGAACGCTTTTTAGCAACATTCCAGCAGTATCACGGCGGGGAACACCAGAAATGGGCTTCACACATTGTATCCATATAGGAAATTCGAACACGAGTCTTCCGGGTTACGAGCAACAGCTTCAACCACAAGGCTACCCCACCGTCCATAGTTTGTATTGAGAAATAGCCAGATGGTGACCAGTGTTACCTCTTCCTTAGGTGTGTGTGTCCAGACAGAGACTGTCTTGAGACAGGCGTTGGTGGAGAGGATCAAGCCGGTGTTGATGATGAACAAGCTAGACCGGGCCTTCTTCGAGACGCAGTTGGCGCCGGAAGAACTGTACCAGACGCTCAGGAAGATTGTTGAGGATGTGAACGTCATCCTTGCAACGTACGAAGACTCCATGTCTATCATGGGGGACATGACGGTAAGGGATCGGTTACAGTGGTATAATCTGTAGACAGAATACGGTCATCAATATTTCTTAGACTCAACTATTTTGTGGTGGTAAGTGGACGTATGGATAGGACTCGGGTCACAAATCCGTTGAAGTTAAGCACGGGGAGTTCTTGGATGGGTAACTGTGGCAGAGTTTCTAGGGCTTCAGCCTCACCCCACAACGATATGAAACGTTCTGTCACCTTAGGCAAGTGAGTTTGTTCAAAATTGCCTCTGGTCACTCAGCAGGAAATGGGTACCCGGTGGGACAAGCCATTTGAAGTTAAGCACGGGGACGTGTTTGGTAGCTTCACTCCTGAGATTTTCTAGTGCTTCAGTTCTATCCCACAACGAAACACATGTGATACATATACTTTTACCTTAGGCAAGTGAGTTTGTTCAATTTATCTCTGTTCGCACAGCAGAAAATGGGTACCCGGTGGAATAAGTCATGTGACTATAAACCGAGGTAGTTATACGGGGTAGTAATTATCCTGGGCTATGAGCATGCTGTCGATGTGGAGTTATTATACATGGACTAATTATCAAATTAACATTATAGATTATTATTATTACCAACACACTGTAATTTTACTTCCTAACAACAAATGTTCGGGACATCTGTTCGCACATACAGTCAAATGGTCAGTTAGGTACATATTCGTTTATCCTTCCATTTGTTACACCGCAAGAATTTTACTGTCCAGATTAAGAGCTCTCGTTGCCTGATAACATGAAACATGAATTCAAACACTTTCCTGAATGTAAAACTGTAATTTGAACAAAACTGTTTATTTATAATTTCTATATACACAGGTTTTATGTGAGCTTGTTATCCATGCCAGTGTTATCATGGTCATCAAACTGTCGTAGCGCTACGAGCGTTTCATGGATCGGGCCTCAGGGTCCCTATCCTCAAAGTGTTTGTAACATTACGACGTGTCGTAACTCTGTAGTGACTCACTGACTTGCGAATGTTGCAGCGCTAAGAACCTTTTGTGGATCAGGAACCATGTTCTTATGTTCACATTTCATTGTCTGACAGTTGAGTCCAGCCAAAGGTAACGTCTCCATGGGCTCCGGCCTGCAGGGCTGGGGCTTCAACCTGCGGCAGTTCGCCCGGATGTACGTCAAGAAGTTCGGAGTTAAGGAGGAGAAGATGATGTCCCGTCTATGGGGAGACAACTTCTACGACCCCACGACCAAGAGGTGGCGCTCCGAAAAGGGAGAGAGTGGAGAGAGGGGTTTTAACAAGTTCGTGGTGGAACCTTTGTTCAAGGTTTGCAAAATATCTTACATTGACGCAAATACTATACAATCAAAGTGAAAACCGATCGTCTTGCGTGTTATGGCTGTATATGGATGCCAGATTCGTGTCATTTTCATTCAAGTAAGAGCAGACTTTTCGCCTGACTTAAGGACATCTTGATTTCACTGTTAAACATTTGCCTGTTTGTCGCCAGGTTCTGTCTTTGGCAAAGGCTGGAGAGAAGGAGCAGACGAGAAATCTTTTGGAGAGGCTTAACGTGAAGGTCAAGGGCGAAGACATGGATCTGGAGGGTAAGGAGTTCATGCGTGGCATGATGAAGAAGTGGCTGCCAGCAGCTGACGCCATGTTGGACATGATCCTCACCCATCTGCCGGCTCAGAGATACAGGACGGCTGTGCTCTACGAAGGACCGCAGGATGATGTTGTTGCGATTGGTAGGTTCTTTGTGGAGATTCACAACCCTCCTCAAATGTCAGAAAGTGACAAACTCGCCCACCACACTAGTTTCATATATCGGCTATAAACCCCTACAGTAAGGAGTTTCAATACAAGGTCAGATTACCTATGTCGGACTGCTTCACAAAACAAATACATTCATCTGGAATACCTCAATTGCTTTTTGAATGTGCCTTCAGGAATGAAGAACTGTGATCCTGAGGCGCCCCTGATGCTGTATGTGTCCAAGATGGTCCCGTCTACGGACAAGGGCCGCTTCTACGCCATAGGCAGGGTGTTCTCCGGCCGGACCTTCACGGGTCAAAAGGTTCGCATCATGGGCCCCAACTACAACCCGAACGTGGAGAAGAAGACAGACTACTACGACAAGAACATCGCCAGGTAGGCAGATTCCAGTCATATTGTGATCGGAATACATGTGATCATACTGATTGAGACAGATGATGTTTCAAGGAGTTCTTTGAAGATCATTCAGAAGCGATGGACTTAAGCCAAAGAGTCTATTTAGACATCAACTTCTTTATTTGTAAACACTACGTTTTGGAAAAAAACTGTTGACAGTCTTTCTTCATGAGATCAGTCCTTTCTCAGTACTATATACTCATGTATGTCAGTAGTGTATGTGTCACAGTTTTCGAGCGATGGGGTAGCCTAATGTTCACTCGTCACGTCGGAGGCCAGAGTTCGATTCCCCACATGGTCACAATGAGTGAAGACCATACATTTCTAGTGTCCTCCGCCATAATATTGCTGGAATATTGCTAAAAGCGGGGTAAAACTAAACCCACTCACTGCGTATAGCTGACAGCAGATTAACCAATGAAGCTGCATTAATTCAAAACGACAGTTTTCGCAATTAATAGACAATGACTGGGAATCTTGGAATGTTTTATGAAAGCTTTCCTGATCCTTTTTTATAGTTTGGTTCTTTCATTGATCTGTAATTCAACCAATAATAGACACTATTTACTGATTGAATCAGGCTTTTGGAATCTTGAAGTCTTTTTAGAACGTTTTGCTGATCTGGAATCTGTGTTGATGATAAAAATGTCACAACCTGAATCTTTGATGTTGTTCATTTTCTTTTCATAGTTGTTATTTATCAAATAACATGAATCGAGCTTGTTAAGCAGTGAATGTAAATTAGTTGACGATGTGTTGATTACGATGCTATGTTTGTATCTCTCTGTCAATATGTTCACAGCACTGCTATAATGATGGGAGGAACGGTTCTCCGTGTGGACAGTGTGCAGTGCGGCAATCTGGTCGGACTGGTTGGTATTGACAAGTATCTTCTAAAGACAGGAACAATCACTACCTACATGCAGGCTCACCAGCTCAAGGTAAAACTATTGTCTTCTTTTTATTAACTGGCGGGGTGGGGGTAGCCTAATGAGATGAATGTCCCTTTACAACGTCCGGGTCATAGACGAATTGGGTTTAGAACGTAAGTGAAGATAAGCCCTCGCTATGCACTTTACAACATTACGTTAGTGTGTTCGAAATACTTCCTGTACTGACAATGTTTGTCGTCTTTTATAGAATCCTGTTTAAAAATGTGCTGAGTGTGTATATTTGTTCCAGGTTCTGAAGTTTTCCGTGAGTCCGGTGGTGCGTGTCGCCGTGGACGTGGTCAACCCAGCCGACTTGCCGCGTCTGGTGGAAGGACTGAAGCGGCTGTCCAAGGCTGACCCTATGGTGCAGTGCAACTCTGAGGAGGGGCAGCACATCGTGGCGGGGGCGGGGGAGCTTCATCTTGAGATCTGCCTCCAGGACCTGGAGAAGGACTACGCCTGTGTCCCGATCACGGTGAGTTGTTATTCTACATTAACAACAGACGTCATATCACCTGTCACCACGAATCGGGCTTTGTCTGGAGTAAAGGTAGCCAGGGGTAGCCACTTTCCTTTTCTTGAAGTTAAATGGATAAAACTAATTTGCGTTTACAGATGTTTTCTGATGTGGACAGAGATATGGGTGGAGATTAGAAGCCTTTACTTTTTGTCACTTTCATGAATTCCTGTATGAATTCAAGAGACACAGATTAGTCTGAGTCCTATTATGACAAATTCCTGGAAAGAAACGAGGCATTCCCTGGCATTGTGAATTTCCGCAACTCGAACATCGTCAGTAGAATTTAATACCGAGTCCTGATTACTAATTTTGAAATTCATGTTCAAGAAATCCGAGCCAGTGGTGAGCTATCGGGAGACGGTGAGCGCCGAGTCAGACAGAGTGTGTCTGGCTAAAACTTCCAATAAGCTGTGCCGGCTGTACATGACTGCAGCGCCATTGCCGGAAGGACTCGCTGAAGAGATTGACGAGGTATGCGGAACATGTGATCGAATTATTCTGCAGTAATATCCCATGCAACTGTTCCTTTTTATCACTATTACAAATAATTACAGACATCAATGATTATTTTTAGTCCCATCAACCTGCACCCACCCTCTGCACATCTTCCCCAACTAAATAAAAGCAAAGAAGGTTACACTGGTGAACTGATCTTCCCTAGGAATATTTCAATATGTTCTACCATTATTTTTCCAGAACACCGTAACAGCAGTACAGGAAAGCAAGGAACGTGCGCGTTATCTTGCCGACCGTTTCGACTTTGACTTGAACGAGGGAAGGAAAATCTGGAGTTTCGGCCCCGCCGGAAGTGGCCCTAACATGCTCGTGGACAAATCTCGAGCAGTGCAGTATTTGCAGGACATCCGGGACAGCGTTGTGGCTGGCTTCCAGTGGGGTTCGTCAGAGGGAGTTCTCTGTGAAGAGACCGTACGTGGGGTCCAGTACAACATCGTGGACGCCAACATCCACCGTGACCCAAGTCACAGACGTGGAGGTCAGATCATACCTGCCACCAGACGATGCATGATGGCCGCCATGTTGACAGCCAAACCGAGGCTGATGGAGCCCATGTTTCTCGTTAGTGTCGAGGTGAGTATTGTGGAACTGTGACCTACAAACGTCAGTGAGTGGGCTGGGTTTTGCGCCGCTTTAAGCAATATTCCAGCAATATCAGGAAAACGTTTTAACCCCTGGGCTTGCCCATCAGCCCTTGACGTGCTTAAACTCACAATTATCATCAGTGAAATAAAACAGATGTGTGAAGTAGTAGTTGTATAAGTGAAGTTTTTATTTTACGGCGTAAATTAAGCATCTCCTTGTTGTTTTTCAGTGTAACGAGTCAGTGGCCGGCTCCGTTTTCAATGTGTTAGCGAAGAGACGAGGTCTGATTGTTGAAGAGATCCATCATCCAGGCAATCCAATGTGCACCATCAAGGCACACATGCCTGTCAACGAGTCGTTTGGTGAGTTATGAATAATTTTCATCACTCACAGTTCTCAGACATTAATACTACTAAAGAACAGAGCCAACAGGTTGTGGGTGCCCACCCACCATACTGCAGGCAATGGTCCTGTTTGCTATATTGTTCTAAGTGAAGTGTGTTAGTGACGGGGTATGGTCGTACGCTGTTTCAGCAAAGTCAAAGCGAGGGGAACACCTCAAATGGGGTTCACACGTTGCACCCACGTGGGCCATCGAATCCACCTCATGAGCGAACCCTTTAACTTCTAGGCTGCTTATGTGTGCGTGCGTGCGCGTGTGCTTGTGTGTTTGAAATTGGTTCCCACATGTTTGTAAAGGGCAGACCTATGACCAGTTTCATGACGGAGTTTTGACTCGCTCTCCCAAGTATTCGACATTCTTGGTCTCTGAAGGCAGCGTTGTGTTTCAAAAGCTTATTGCAGTATATTTTGTTAAAACTGATCTTCAATACAATGTTTTCGTGTTTGATAGAATTCTCCATATGTATTAACCAACAGCCTCCTTATCTCCATTGCAATCTTCCAGGTTTTACTAGTGCGTTGAGGGCCCATACAGGTGGACAAGCATTCCCACAATGCCTCTTTGACCACTGGCAACTACTTCCGGGTGACCCGACTGACCCAACGTCACGGGCTGGACAGGAAGTGTTGGACATCCGCTCGAGGAAACAGATAGCAGCTTCGATACTCCCTCTCGAGAACTATTTGGACAAACTTTAGACTGTTTAAGTATTTGGTCATATTTAGCACAGACGGGGAACAGGTTCTGAAAGTTTGGTTTGATTTGTTTCTTATAATTCAACACGCATTAAGGGACTAGTCCTTTGTTACCTTTAGGGATGAGGACAAAATTATGTATGATAGTCCCTTGAAGGGGGTTGGAAGAGCACCATAGAGGTTCTTTAATTTTAGTACGTTAGAACATCAGGGACAAACACAAAATCCTCCTCTACCACCCCATAAGAAATAATCGGTCCGTTGTTCAATTACAAATATGTTCACATGTATCGAAATAATTTATGATCGATACGTTCTCTTCTTTGTCATCTTTAAGGTAAATATGAAAACGTAATATATTAACTGGGAAAACGTGCTGTGTTGGATTCATTGTACTAAACAAAATGTTATGCACAGATAAATCCCCTTCATCCTTTTGCATTTTTCGTTAAAACTGTTTCATGAACAGTTTCCATGCGGGGGGCTTAGTAATGAGCCTCCGTTTTGTGAAGGGACATTTTAAGACGCAGTGTTCTAATTTTGTTAAACTCTACGTTCCTCGCTGTAAATAAGACCAAATCCAAAGTGTGATTTTCAACAAGAAAATGTACGGTCAAAGTTATAGATGTTTCTGAAAAGGAAATATGACAAGAAAATAAAAACGAGATGAACACTTCTGATTCTTATTTGTTATTGAGATCGTTTCATACAATCCCTGTATTGTCTGGTCCAGTCTTGATTATATACAGACCACCGCCATATAGCTGGAATATTGCTGAGTGCGGCGTAAAACTAAACTCACTCACACAGTCATTGGCCACATGCAATATGAACTTAATACCTATCAGCTATAGACCATAAACATAATAAATTGCTTTATGGCTCGTGCACATGAGTTCTGTCTCTGCCACATTGTGTAATTACACAGGCAGGTAGGTGTGATACGTGTACACGTGACATGCCATTATGTCTTTGGGTTGCAAAAAAAGTGCATCTAAACTAGTATCCAAAAGAAACGATACCACTTGTTTGCAACGACATAAAATGAAAACAGAACAATAGACACGGTTAAGATTGGTGTTATTCTTTTGATAAATCATTTCTCAATATCTGTAAACGAATTCATTGCGGTCACATTTGAACACTGAATTTGACAAGACTTTAAAGATGGGTGGGGTCGAAAAATGAACATTTCCCTAGAGCACTAATCAGAGAAACAATATGAAATGTCAACTGAAACGTCTCAAAGTCAAGTCAGTAGCGGGTATGTCCACCATCAGCCTCAATACACGCCAGAACACGCCTGCGGATTGATGACGTCAAACGTCTGATGACGGTGGGAGTGATGCGTTGCCATTCCTCGAGAAGATATCGTTCCCAGTCCTGAACGTTGACTGGAGACTGATGGCGACGTCGGATTTGCCGATCGAGGTGGTCCCATAAGTGTTCGATGGGATTCATGTCCGGTGGACATGTAGGCCATGGCGAAACCTGTATGTTGGCGTTGTTAAGGAAGTCCTGTGTCAATCTTGCTGTGTGTGGCCTTGCATTGTCCTGTTGGAATATTAATCCACGAGGTTGATGCTGAAGAAAGGGCACCACAACAGGTCGTAAGATGTCATCACGATAACGTTGCGCATTCAGATTTCCACGAACTACGACAAGCCTTGTCTTGACGTCACCACATATGCCATCCCAAACATTAACGTTGCCAGCGTCGGACTCACCTGGCCCACATCAATCTGTCGTGTCGATGTCGAGGCGTAAGGAGCAGTTGGGATGACGGGGCAGGATACCATACTGCCGTAGTCTCCTGTAGACAGTCTGTCGACTGATCCGGTGACCCAGTGCTGTAACCGCCGTGGACGTCGCTGTTGCGGTGCGGTTCCTCAGGTGAATTACCCGGATGTAACGATCTTCACCGAGTTTGGTTACTCGTGGTCTTCCACTCCTGGGCCTGTCTGACGTGTGACCTGTCTGTCGTAGCCGCTGCATCAATCTGGTGATGGTGATGCGTGCGCAGCCTAACCTTCTGGCGACGTCGACGTGTGACGCTCCTTCTTGGATCATTCCATCTCTCTCTCTCTCTCTCTCTCTCTCTCTCTCTCTGTGTGTGTGTGGCTGTCAAACGTGACATGTCTTGTGTTCCTTTTGTTGCTGTGATATCAACGGATAGACCCATCCGTTTTATACAGTTTTAATGCACGTGCAGAACATGCTAGAACGAGAAACGTCACTTTCACGACATTTACGTTTTTCCCGTAAGTGGTAAAGTGTTCCCGAGATTTTACATCAAATACGGTTTGTTTGGGATATGCAATGCGGATTGGCTCGTTTTTGTAAAACAAAATCACTTAGTAATAAACTAATTTGAAAAAAAAGTTGGTATCGTTTCTTTTGGACACTAGTTTGTTTTCATCGGATTACTGGATTGGACGGAAATCGTTGCAAACTCAGATTGTCAGCTTCAAGATCTGCTTTGTACTTTGACGAACGACAGTTTCTAGACACGCAGTAGTTCACCATATCAGCATTTGTTGATTGCATGGATCGAACGCAAATGCACAGAGCATGTATTTACAAAACCCAAGAACAAACCTGATCTTAAGCTTGTCCATTTTGCTAAAACCAATGAAATTATTTATATCATTGACGTTTCTAACCCTTTTGGGACCAATGTGATAGGCAAGATTCAGGAAAGCATTGATAAATATGCGGATATCGCCCTTGAAATGTTTCACTTGTATCTCAAGTACTCTGTCGTCAGCTTACCGGCCTGACTGTGCCAGGATCACCGAACCCTCTCTGCTACATTTTCATCTTAATCTGTAAAACCTAATAATAATTATTTATTACCGTGTCATATGTTAATATGGTAATACCCTGGGCACTTTACTTCATACAAACACCGAGTCAGTTCTTGCCTAAATGACACCAGATACATACATGCATACACACACACACACGCACACACACACGCACGCACACACACACACACACACACACACACACACACACACACACGCACGCACGCACGCACGCACACACATACATACATACATACATACATCACGCCCATTCACTTTTCATGCTGAATGCTAATAGCCACTTTCTCAACTCTCGTACAGTATTTAACACACGTTTAAGAGACACTTGGTAACATGCAACTAATCAAGGAAAGAATAAAATACATTCAAATATGCAGAAAGAAACGCTCATTCACATACAAGTCACATAGATTGTGGTGGTATATATACTAGGCACATAAAGAACGTGTGCATAAAAAAATCCAAAATCGAAAATTATCAAACCTGTGTAGACACATGAGGATTTAAACTCAGAGACAAGTGACATGAGTCTAACATGCCAAGTTCCGTGACGTCTGTGGTTTTGTCCTTGAGCCGTGCAATACGATGTTGCACGTGCATTCCGGGAAAGAGAAACAGAGCAAATGAATGCCACACAATACTGTCACCTTGGAAAGCTCAACACCTGCCCTTGCGATCGTTCAAAAACTAAACGGCCATTGAAACGCATAGCATGCCAAGGCTAACGTCTGCACAACCTCATGAGGCCATTGGGATGGCCCGAGGGGGGAATGTCTCAACGACAAGTGGCTGCACATTTCCACTACCACCGGAACACCATTTCTGGACTGGTGAGATGCTAGGAACTCAAATGACGTCATCGATCTGCCACGCTCTGGACATCCACGTGGAAAAACGCCAAGACAGGACAGATGGATAAGGGTGACCCATCTTCGCCACAGGTTTCAGACTGCAGTGACGACTGCCCGAACCATCCCAGGACCTCGCCATATTCACACCAACACAGTTCGACGACGTTTACGTCATCACAGGATCTGACCAAGACGTCCCGCCATACGTCTTATCCTGACACAACGTCATCGACAAGCTCGCTTAATGTGGTGCCGAAATCATGACCGCAGACTTTTGATTTGGTGACGAAATGTTGTTTTTACAGATGAGTCCAGGTTTCACATTTCCCATAGTGATGGACGTCAACGTGCCTGTAGACGTGTGGGAGAACGTTATGCACAGACCTGTGTCTTGGAGAGGAATCGCGTTCTTGGTGGTTCCATGATGATTTGGGGTGGAATAACAGCACGCCAAAGAACTCCTTTGGCGATTGTTCAGTGCAACTTAACGGGTGTGGGCTATAGGGATCAGATTCCTCGACCTGAGGAAATTCCTCTACTGCAACGTCATGACCCTGGGTTAACATTGCAACAGGACAAGCCCGCCCTCACACGGCAAGGGTTGCTATGGATTTCTTGCAATACCACAGAGTTGACTTACTGCCTTGGCCTGCAAATTCACCGATTCTCTCCCCGATAGAGCATCTTTGGGACGAGATGGATCGACGTCTGCGCCGTCTTCCTCATCCGCCAGAAAACGTCCTTGACCTTGCAAATGAACTTAATTATCCCCAGCCCTTGGGGGAAGTGGTTTCGACATCTATATTGCGCTGCGCTCATAACCCGGTGAGTGGGTTTGCGGAGCTTGAAACAGTATGCCTGTCAGGAGTATGGGGTCGTGATCAGTTGTCTAATCTTGGACGTGTACATAAACAAGTAAATCTACTCGTTACATAAAAAAGCCATGATGATTGTGATAAGCAGACTCTGTCACAGAGAAAACTGTATGTCTGTCTGCCTGTGTGCTGATGACAATATGCAATGCACAACTTCAATTACTGACCATTTGCAATTTGAAATTAGCACCTATCGGGCTTATACGCCATAAACAAAAAGCCGACCAATCATATCGGCAAATGAACCAGTGGCCAATGAAAAACCCCGTTACACATGAGTGCACACCCAACGGTATTGATTGGGTTCGGTATCGCAGCTGCTTCGTTTCGAGGGAGGTAAACCCAAGTACAAAATATTGCACTTATTTGCGATTATACGCTTATAATTCTGTTTATTTGTTTTTTCACATTCACCAATGCATTTTATATATCATGAACAAGTGATAACTATGTTTTACTATGTTAATCTATGATATTCTGGTTGCATGTGACCTTTAATAGAATCTGGCGTGACATCCAACAAGCCTTCCTTGCACGTTTGATAGGCTCTGTGCGTCGTCGATGCATTGCTGTTCTCAATGCCGATGGTGGACATACCCGTTAATGAGCTTGTGACATGGTCGTTTGACCCCTGTCCAGCTTGTGGGTTCCTGACGTCATTGTCAATGAGTATCCCATTGAAATGTTTCCGACTTGTTAAGGTCTCATGGTCCCTCCATTAAAGTTTTTATGTACCTTTGACATTGTTGTCGTACTTATCACGTGGGATAATATTTTCACAAAACACAATTTCTTTATGAGCCTAGTATAGATAGAAGCTAGCTTTGCAATAACCTGCTATGATACATGGGTTGTAGAGATTTACAAAAATCATATGGATATTGTCTGACAGGAGAGAAGCAGTGTTTATTCAAGGTCGAATGTCGCTGCCTAGTGATTGAGTGTTTGGGGTACCACGAGGGTCAGTCCTGGGCCCAGTGCCTACTGTCTACACAATCCTTCTTGGTGATATAGTCAGATCCTTCAACCTCAGTATGCATCTGTGATGAGCTTATTTCCACAATCGGAATATTGATCTGATCCGCAAGTACCTGGACTAGATTGTAAACATCTTTGGAGAGGGGTTTTATAAGTTGAACGAACTTGTCCCAAATCCTTTTCAAATTGTGAAATGAACTAACTAAATCTTGACTAGACAACAACGAGTGATTTGGTGCAGGCGTATGTGACATTGTGCATTGATTACTGCAACTCGTTGCTTAGCGGTTTTCCGGAGCGATGCCATCAAACTTCTCTGTTCTCTTGTGATAGATATTCTTGTGTAATGACACGTGTTAATGTCTTGTTTACACAGTCTGTACGTTCTTAATTTGTTGACATTTAGCTAGTTTTGATCTTTAAATAAATCTTGATACCACTTGGCTCAGTCTCTTGAATCAAGTACTAAACTAAAACCACGAAGTTCAAGCTTTTGTAACAAACTTTAATTTTATTCGAACAGACCAATTACGTAAAAATCTACAAAGCGAGTTTGGTTCCGCAATACATAGTTTGTGAAAATAACCGATCACCGCAATCTTTATCTTTGGATTTTAACACAACTAACCTAAATCACCTCTACATGCTACTGAGGAAGAATGTTTCCTCACACCAAGGGACAGTCTTGCAGCTTTATTCTGAGTTCTTTATGTTGATTTATTCCCAAAACACTGGCACTGTAATTCATGATGGGTTTCACATAGTTGTTATACAGCTTTATGAAAACATAATGTCTAAAACCTACAAGGAGATTGATTTTTACATTATAACACCCACGGCTTTGTTGAAAGATTCACACACCTCCGTCAATGGGGATGATCCCCACTTAGATGACCAATTGTACAGATAGTGTAGAAGTTGTTGTAACTCAGTAGCATCTGGAGCTATCAACACAATGTCACCTGCATATAGTAATATGGATATAACCACTCTATATCGGCTTTTACCAACTTAGGTAGCTACGTCATCAACATATATAAAGAAGAGTTTAAGGGAAAGACCACATCCTTGTTTTACTCCACTGGCCACACCACACCATTCAGTTGTTTCAATGTTAATTTTTACACAACATTGCACATATTGATAGACTGACTGTATGGTAAACAGAAAATGCCCATTTATCTTAAAGCGGCTTGTCATCTTTAACCGCAACTGATCTCTGAACGGAGTCAAATGCCTTTTGCATACCAGCTAAGCATAATTATGTACATAACTTTGAGATTTTCCTGTTGTGCAAAATTTTGGTTCTAGAGTGTAAGTGGTCTTGGCAAGATCGCCCTTTTCTAAATCCATTTTATAGATCATTAAGCATGTTGTTTTATTATATTCAGAATTTTGGCGTAGATCTTGCAGGTTCTGACAATAATGTTATACCTTTGTAACTTAAGGGTATACGTGGATCCTCACATCATGATTCAGGTATAGGGCTAATGTTGCCTTTTCTTCACATCTTAGGGACCAGCCCTGATGCAAACATGCAAAGTATCAACACTAGCGTTATTCTTTAGTACTTCTGCTTGTAAGTGATCGATTCCTGCAGCTTTATTATTTTTCATAGCCTGTACTGCTCTTAAAACCTCTCTTCTTGAGATTAGTGTATTAAGGTCTTCACATTCAAAAGTTTGTTTGTATTTGTATGAGACTCCCTGTAGTGAATTATATGCTCCGTACCTGGTGTTGTATCAGCACTGTTTCAGGGTGGGTTCAGTAGGTTCTGAAAGTCTCTCTTCTCCGCGTATCCATGATGGCTGTCTTGTCGTTGCTCACTTCATTGTCACCAACACTTCACTAGGTATTAGTACTTTTCTCTCATTCTGATTGCCCATTCTTCCAATATTCTTCCAAAATAGTTTCTGGTTTGCTTAAAGAATCACACAGTTGATCTTGTGTGTGCTTCTGGGAGGCTCCTTTGTGTCTTCTTTGTAGCTTAAAAAATGTCTGTCTAGCCAAGCAAAATCCACTCCTTAGAGCTGTATTAATTGGGCATGTTTTCCTCCTTTTAAACCATATCTTTTCTTTTTTATATGCATTATTCCATGTAGCTTGTGTCATCACTGCAGTCAGGGTTGTTTCTTGATTTACATGATTTACATGATTTGTAATGTTGATTACCTGAATACACTTATGGCACAAACTGCGATACTTGTAGCCACTGCAACTAAGGAGAAGTATTTCACTGGTTCACGTGTTGCAAACAACAAACTGTTAAAGGAGCACTGATTCGGGGCGACTAATGTTTCTCGCCGACGATACAATTACGAAACCAAGCTGCAAGTAGGTCAGCACCTGCTCCTTCGACCGTGATGGACACGGGGACTTGGCTACAGTCGACGTTGGAACTATTTGTGCCAATGTAAAAATGTAACAATAATAAAGAAAAACGAGAAAGATTTAATCTCAAGCTATACGATATGCTTCAGATTCTTATACATATCCTTGCGCTGATATGTACCGGCACTGACTGCATGTGATATTGTGTCATCAAGTGAAAACTCCTTGCTAATGAAAATATATTCCTCAATTCTAACTATGTCCTCCCGAAGTAACATGCATTATGTTTACAACTTCTTACGCCTCGAATGCTATTTGAATATTTTCTGTGTAATATGCACCAGCCAAACCTTTTAATGGCATGGTTTTAAAATTATCTATAATGAGGATCTGAACGATCTATAGATTTTATTTCTTTCAGTGGTGCTGTACAAATTTCATTTCATTCAACAACTGTTTCGCAAAACAATATTCAGGTTATTGATTGTTGTTTGTTTAACCATGTCTAATCCAGTTGCTGAACAATAAACAATACATTGAAGTCAGTGAGATCATACCACCACGACTACTTTCTGAATCATGTCAGATAAACGCGTATGAGTCTTACATTTTCTGTGCACAACAAATCTGTCTCAGTGATACTGCGTACGACTTGTCTATACTTCGTTTCAGAAATGTCGCAGGCCGCTTTTATTACAAACTTTATTACCCAAGTGGTCAACGTATGGGTAGTTGCATACGAATGTCGTACGTCACGAGTGTCCTATCGCGTTCACCTGTGTCGTAACGACCTTGACCTGAGATTCTAACGATTTGACTGGACAACAGATGACCTCTCAGTTACGTCACGTTGCGGCGGAACTACATTTCCATTCATAACAAACACGTGAATTCCTCCATTCTGCAACTTATATTTGATTTAATACCGAACGCGTAGCGTGAGGTTCTAAATACAAAAGTTAGAGCTATTATAACTTCTTTATATACGTCTGCTTTTCCATCACATTACGTTTCTCTCCATTCTACCATAACCGCATTATTCAGATTTTAAACAAACACGTAATGTGTCGGAAATTCAGAGACATATAATGTGATTATATACCTCTGAATGAGTTTGATTAACCAATCATTGAAGTCACGGTAGAATGTATGCATTGTGGGAATGCAAACATTGCGAACGTTGCCGTGTCGCTGTTTACTTGTGAGTCGAACTGTGACGTTAAATCCCTCGAAACCATACGTATAGCAAAAATACGCTATTTTGGCAATTTAATGCATGTAAGACGTGGGTAATGAATAAAATACCACACGTGGTCTCATTACATACGAATTATTTCGCTCGTTCAGATACCATAGCAAGGCCACTCGTTTCGTATAATTCGTATGCAATGAGACCTCGTGTAGTATTCTCTATATACGTATACGTTGCTATTAATAGCTACTCCTCCGTTTGCCAACAGAATGTCATTCCGAAATACACTCGCCTGGAAAAGCGAATTTCACAATCCACTAGCCAGGCGGAAAATAAGGCTCGAGCCTGCGTTGGGTCTTCATTAGAGATGTGATCTTTAACAGACAGGCGCAACGCGCTCGAGTTCAATTCCTACAGATCCGCAGGCATCTCGGGACGAAAAACACCATAAACATGGTGAGTACTCTTTTCGTTAGATTAATTATGTCAATGTTTTTTATTTTATATTTGATCAACTACTATGTTTTAATTGTCAATACGTTTAAGCATTGTATCCTTTCATAAGAGGTATGGTCAATTCTGAAATCTTTAAGTTTACACTGAAATTACCATTCTTTGGGAAAACTCATTTTCGGTATTCACCTGCTTTCCACTTTGTCGAGGGTTGGTGTTTGTTTGTTGATTGGTTCGGTTTTTTTGTTTGTTTGGTTGGGGTTTTTTTGGTTTTTTTTTTTTTTTTTTGCTTTGTTTTTGTTGTTGCTTTGTGTGTTTTTTTGGGTTGTTTTGTGGGGGGGGGGGGCTGTTTTGTTTTTTTTTGTTAGGGGGTTTTTGGTTGTTTGTTTTTGTTTGCTTGCTTTTGTTTGATTGGGTTTTTTGTTCGTTTGTTTTTGTTTTGTGTTTTTATTTTGTATGTGCAAATATTATATTAGTCAATATTTTTTGTGGTACGAAGTAAATATTAAGGGATATATAGAGAATCTCACCCATGCGTGTGCTGATATCAAACATATCAACACGAGTTAATACGAGGCTTGCCGATGATATTTTCACCTTTATGAACGAGAGTTGATATACTTGACATCAGTAGACACGAGGGTGAGATTCTATTTATCATTCAAAATCATTTTTCATTAGGTTTCAATGACAAATGTTCATCTAGGAACACAGCACTGCCATTAGATTTGCAATGCAGCGATGTCATATCTTTGTCAGGGCATTGTAGCAAATCTACTGTCAAAACGATATCTCGTAGCAGATATCGTCTGATCTCACACAAGGGATATCTCCCGTGGAACACAGTTTTGGATGATAAAATAACTTAATAAGATATTCCACCATGGCCATTTAACATTTGTTCTCATGTACAATGATTTTACGTTTGATCAACTATATTTTCTCATTTTCATTACGTTTTAGCCTTGTATCCTATCACAAGAAAGTATGGACAACTTTGAAATCACTAAGTGAATATTTACATACCACTCTTTGGGAAAAATCATTTTCGGTACATGACTCAGTTGCAGTTTGTTTGAGGTACGTAGTTCTTTCTTTGTATTTGGGGCGGTATTTTTATCTTTTTATCAATGTTTATTTGTGATATGAAGTAAACATTAAGGGATATAGAAATAGTAAAGATATTCCACGATGGGCATTTAATAAATGATTCAACGCTTTGGAACATTGTTAGATTGGAAATAAGCGATCCACAAAAGAGTAATATTTACTATTTGTAGCTATGGTAGTGCAGATCTAGGACATGCGAAATACATTCGACTAGTTATGCCTTTTCTTCAGTGTCAATAGATATCAGTAATTGAAATGCTGTTGTCTAATTCAGATGGCTGTTCATTTTTCTCATATGTTATGACATGTTGATGTATGCACTTGATAATGACAGCCATATTGTTCCAGGTGAATACCGGTCGAGTCATGTTTCACTGGGCATGATGAAAAACATTATTATCACACCCACTTGAATATTGACCTAAATTCTTAAATCTGATTGCAGCAGGCTTTGCTGAGAGGAATGGAATTTTCTTGTTTTTTTTCTTCTCTTTTTTTTTTCTTTTCTTTTTTTTTTCCTTTTTTGTGTGGGTGGGGTGGGGTGGGGGTGGGGTCAACAATGTTTGAAGCATTGCCCCTCATGCTTTCTAATTGTGATACCTGATGTGCTTTTTGTGTTTGACCGTAATAGCAAATGTTCTTCGCAAAATATACATATGGAAATTAATTAAGCAACACCAAATTCAAAGACACATAAAAACTTAACAAAGTTTAACGAAGTAATTTTGATGATTGATTATTCAATTTTGATGTATTGACATACAGCATGAGCTTTTCATGGGTTGATATGACGCGCGTGAAGCTTGCACAGCGCACGTGCATTGCTTTAACCTCAACTTTCGAAAAATGCACTTTTTCCCTGGGGTGTTTACAAGCGCAGGCTGTCGATTGCATTCGGTTTTTCATTCATTTCAATGTCATGGCACGTAGGAAATTATCAGAGGCCACTCGTTGGCAAATAATCGGCATGAGGAATGCTGGTATGTCTCTAAGACAAATCGGGACTCAAATCGGACGACATCATTCCATAATTTCAAAACTTTTGAAAAAATACCGGGCCACTAATGAAGTTAAAGACCTGCCTAGACCAGGAAGACCCAGGAAGACCACAGTCCGGGAGGACAGAGCTTTACTGAGACTTGTACGGCGCAGGTCCTTCGACTCGAGCTCTCGGTTGAGACAGGAGTGGCTTCCAGGGAGACCCATCTCGAACAGGACTGTTCGGAATCGTCTGAAAGCTGCAGGATACCGGGCAAGGAGGCCAATCAAGCGACCCAGACTGTCTCCAGCCCATAAGGCAGCCCGACTGGCCTGGTGTAATGACCGTTTGCACTGGAACATTGCCTCTTGGAGGAAGGTCCATTTCTCAGATGAGAGCCGGTTCTTGCTGCACATGGTGGACGGTCGTACTCGGGTCTGGAGGCAGAGGAACACAGCAATGGCTCCACGGAACATCCAGGAGACTGTGGCCTTTGGGGGAGGTTCCGTTATGGTATGGGGGTGCATTTCCATGAACTGCAAGTTGGATATCATTACCATCCGTGGCAACCTTAACGGTGTTCGTTACCAACAGGAGGTTCTTGACAGGGCTGTGGTACCTCATTTTGAGAACCATCCTCTGGCAACGAGACCCATATTTATGGACGACAATGCTAGACCTCACAGGGCGCATGCTGTAAATGATTTTTTGCGGCAAAATGCAATTGACAGAATTCCATGGCCTGCCATGAGCCCTGACCTCAACCCCATTGAACATTTGTGGGACTTTATTGGCCGTCGTGTGAGGCAGAGAGACCCACCAGTCCATAATCTCAACGAATTGACGGCTGCCCTGCATGAGGAGTGGAACAGGATCCCCCAGAATCAGATCCGGAGACTCATCCAAGGAATGAGGAGGCGTCTGGAATCGGTGGTGCGTGCGCAGGGAGGACACACTAGATATTGATGAAAGTCGGTGTGCAGACTCTCAGATGACTGTTCTTTCTTTCCATGTGACATTTGTGTTAATACACCTGACAACAACGTCTGTGGATGAATAGTAAATTGTGTCCATTTTTTCATGAATTTAAGACAGTTTTAAGAATTTGGATTTCGTTGCAATAAAGCAAAGTCTTGATACTTTTTCCCTTTAAGTTGTTTGTCAGAGATCGTCTGTTGAATAAAAAAGTGTCAAACTATATCAACCCGGCATATTTTGATTGTCAGAACACTTCAAAGTTGCTCCAATAGAAAAAATTGGGGTGTTGCTTGATTAATTTCCAGGTGTATATATTATGACCTACATGTAATGCTAATATCGACGTTATTCGAAATATTTAGCCGTTTTCGTTTCCCTGTCAGGTGATCCTGACAACCGAGCAGAAGATGGAAGTGATGGAGCGGAGAGACAACATCCGTAACATCTCCGTCATCGCCCACGTCGACCACGGCAAGACGACCCTGACCGACTCCCTGCTGGCACGTGCAGGGGTGATCTCAGGCTCACAGGCGGGGGAGAAACATGCAACAGATACACGGGCAGATGAACAGGAAAAAGGCATCACCATCAAATCAACGTAGGTATTTTATTGAAACATGTTTTAGAGTTTATCATTTCATTATCAGAAACATATATGTTTGCAGAGTTATCCGCAAGGACGTCAGAGAACAACACACACACTCTATCTATCTATCTATCTATCTATCTATCTATCTATCTATCTATCATCTCTCTCTCTCTCTCTCTCTATATATATATATATATATATATATATATATATATATATATATATATATATATATATATATATATATATATATGCATGAGACAGAGGTTACTGAGACATTACATGTATGCATATAGGGCCATTTCCCTCTTCTATGACGTCGACGTGGAAACGATGTCGCATGTTCCGGGTGTCAACGCTGACGCCGATAACTTGTTTGTCGTCAACCTCATCGACTCTCCTGGTCACGTGGACTTCTCATCTGAAGTGACGGCGGCGCTCCGAATCACCGATGGTGCAATGGTCGTTGTCGACTGCATCAGTGGTAAGCAGCCAGTTTCTCGATCGTTTGGAGATGTCTGACCCGGATTGTGTGTATCAAATTTTATCAAAAATCTATTTATTTTCACTTATCTACTTAATACTTTCTTTCTTTATTCATTTATTTATATAATTTTATTATCTTTTTATTTTTTTTATTTTTTATTTTCATTTTTTATTTTTATTTACTTATTTTTTTATTTTTTTATTTTTTGTTTGTTTCAGTTTGATTTAATCCTCTTTAGGGTTTAGGAGGGGTGGGTTATTTTTATTATTTTTGTATATTATCACACATACAAGTCACTATTTAAGATATATTTCTTACACGTTCACGTGAACAGAGGTTGCTGAGACATTACTTGTTTGACAGTATGTTTCAGATAATTCGGGAAAATGGAAAATAGTAGAATTACGAGCTCTTACCGGTCCTCAATATCTTATGCCTTCCGTTAGAGGCGATTAAAATAAATCGTGTAGTAGTTACGATTTGTTGTACATACGTCATAGAACAAAGGCACGTGACGCTTATGATATCCAACATCAGTTTGTATAGTGAAAACCCGAATGCTGGAATATAGCCAAATGACGGATCAAACACAAATGAATATGTCAACGTGAAAAAAAGATCTAAATGTCTCGGTGTTCCTGTGAAACTTTGAGCAGCATATATTGAGGGCGTGAGTTTGGTTTTATGCCGCTTTTAGCAACATTCCAGCAGTATCACGGCGGGGAACACCAGAAATGGGCTTCACACTTTGTAGCCATGTTGGGAATTCGAACACGGGTCTTCCGTGTGACGAGCAACAGCTTCAACCACAAGGCTACCCCACCGTCTAGTATGTATTGAGAACTAGCCAGGTGACCAGTGTTGCCTCTTCCTTAGGTGTGTGTGTCCAGACAGAGACTGTCTTGAGGCAGGCGTTGGTGGAGAGGATCAAGCCGGTGTTGATGATGAACAAACTGGACCGGGCGTTCTTCGAGACGCAGCTGGCACCGGAAGAACTGTACCAGACGCTCAGGAAGATTGTTGAGGATATGAACGTCATCCTTGCAACGTACGAAGACTCCATGTCTATCATGGGCGACATGACGGTAAGGGATCATTTACAGTGGTATAATCTCTAGTCAGAATACGGTCATCAATATTTCTTAGACTCAACTATTTTGTGGTGGTAAGTGGACGTATACATAGGACTCAGGTCACAAATCAGTTGAAATTAAGCACAGCGAGTTCTTGGATGGGTAACTGTGGCAGAGTTTCTAGGGCTTCAGCCTCACCCCACAACGATATGTAACGTGCTGTCATCGTAGGCAAGTGAGTTTGTTAAAAAATGCCTCTGGTCACTCAGCAGGAAATGGGTACCCGGTGGGATAAGCCATTTGAGTATTAAGCTTCTTGTGCCTCATTATCAGAGTGATAATAATCCTCCGTTCTGCGGATGCTGTCGATGTGGATTTAGCGTAATATTCGTGGACAAATTATTAAATTAAAATTACAGAATATTATTATTATTTATCGCAGCCTCAGGGTCATCAAACTGTCGTAGCGCTACGAACGTTTCGTGGATCGGGCCTCAGGGTCCCTATCCACAAAGTGTTTGTAACATTACGACGTGTCGTAACTCTGTAGTGACTCACTGTCTTACGAATGTTTCAGCGCTAGGAACCGTTTGTGGATCAGGGTCCCGTTTCACAAAACTCTCGTAAGCCTAAGATCTCGTAACTTTTCTCGTAACTTTCCTACCTCCTATACTGTAACATTGGAAGTGGGAATGCTGCGAGAGAAGTTACGAGATCTTAAGCTTACGAGAGTTTTGTGAAACAGGGCCCAGGAACCATGTTCTTATGTTCATATTTCATTGTCTGACAGATGAGTCCAGCCAAAGGTAACGTCTCCATGGGCTCCGGCCTGCAGGGCTGGGGCTTCAACCTGCGGCAGTTCGCCCGGATGTACGCCAAGAAGTTCGGAGTTCAGGAGGAGAAGATGATGTCCCGTCTGTGGGGAGACAACTTCTACGACCCCACGACCAAGAGGTGGCGCTCCGAAAAGGGAGAGAATGGAGAGAGGGGTTTTAACAAGTTCGTGGTGGTACCTTTGTTCAAGGTTTGCAAAATATCCTACATTGACGCAAATAGCATTCAATCAAAGTGAACAATAGGATGTTGAACACCTGATTTGCTTTGACAGGCACGATCCGCGAATACTGGTATGGCTCACACCATGCAAGAAAATGGTTTTTTTTATACACATATGGATTTGTCTTGCGTTTATGGCTGTATATTGATGCTAGATTTGTGTCTAACATTTCCATTCATGTGAGAGAAGGCTTTTCGACTGACTCGGAATCACTGTTACCACATTTGCCTGTTTGTCGCCAGGTTCTGTCTTTGGCAAAGGCTGGAGAGAAGGAGCAGACGAGAAATCTTTTGGAGAGGCTTAACGTGAAGGTCAAGGGCGAAGACATGGATCTGGAGGGTAAGGAGTTCATGCGTGGCATGATGAAGAAGTGGCTGCCAGCAGCTGACGCCATGTTGGACATGATCCTCACCCATCTGCCGTCCCCGGTGACGGCTCAGAGATACAGGACGGCTGTGCTCTACGAAGGACCACAGCAGGATGCTGTGGCGATTGGTAGGTTCTTTCTGGAGATTCACAGCCGCCTCAAATGTCAGAAAGTGACAAACTCTGCCACCAAACTAATCTCATATGTCAGGCACAAAACCCTGGTCTTCTAAAGTGACAGATTCTTATCATGCATATCACTGACTGGTGTTCAGAATTCGAAAATTAAAAAAGTATAACTACATTGCTCGGAAACAACAAACGAAACATTGCAGGCAATAACCATTTGAAGAACGCTTGGAGAAATATATGTCATCCAAAGAGGATTTGTTTTTAATATGAATACGACCTCTATAATAAGAATTTTCAATTCAAGGTCAAACTAGGTATGTCAGACTGGAATACTTTACCTGATTTTTATATGCGCCTTTGTGTCATTAAGGAATGAAGAACTGTGATCCTGAGGCGCCCCTGATGCTGTATGTGTCCAAGATGGTCCCGTCTACGGACAAGGGCCGCTTCTACGCCATAGGCAGGGTGTTCTCCGGCCGGACCTTCACGGGTCAAAAGGTTCGCATCATGGGCCCCAACTACAACCCGATCGTGGAGAAGAAGACAGACTACTACGACAAGAACATCGCCAGGTAGGCAGATTCCAGTCATATTGTGATCGGTCATACTGATTGAGACAGATGATGTTTCAAGGAGTTCTTTAAAGATCATTCAGAAGCGATGAGCATAAGCCAGAGTCTATTTAGACATCTTTTCATTTGTAAACGCTACGTTTTGGAGATAGTTGTTGACATTCTTCCTTCAGGAGATCAGTCCTTTCTCAATACTATACTTATGTATGTCGGTAGTGCATGTGTCACAGCTTGAGGGCGATGGGTAGCCTAGTGATCACTCGTCAAGCTGGAGACCTGAGTTCAATTACCCACATTGGCACAGTGAAAGAAGCCGATCTCTGGGGTCGCCCGCCACGATATTGCTGGAATATTGCTACAAGCGGCGTAAAACTAAACTTGCTCATTTTGCATAACTCACAGCAGATCAACCAATGAACCTGCAATAATTCAAATCTTAAAGTGCTTCGTGAAAGCTTTCCTGACCCCTTATATATTTTGGTTCTTTTTTATCTATAATTCAACGAAACGATAATGATGGAAATTGACAGTATTTACTAACTGAATCAGGCCTTGAACTCTTGAAGTGTTTTTAACGTTTTGCTGATCAAGTTTCACATTTTGAAGATGTACATGATCTGTATACCGTAAATCATGAAATTAAGGCGTCTCTAATTTAACGCCAGTGCGACGGTCTAGTTTGAAATGCGTCACGACATTAATGCGAACTCAGTAATCTGTTTTTGATGATAAAATGTCACACCATGAATCTTTGATGTTGTTCATTTTCTTTTGATACTTGTTATTTATCAAATCACATGAACTGAGCTCGCCAAGCAATTAATGTAAATGAGCTGACGATGTGTTGATTACGATGCTATGTTTGTATCTCTCTGTCAATATGTTCACAGCACTGCTATAATGATGGGAGGAACGGTTCTCCGTGTGGACAGTGTGCAGTGCGGCAATCTGGTCGGACTGGTTGGTATTGACAAGTATCTTCTAAAGACAGGAACAATCACTACCTACATGCAGGCTCACCAGCTCAAGGTAAAACCGGTGTCTTCTTTTTATGGACTCTGGCGAGGGGGTAGCCTAGTGGTTAAAGCGTTCGCTGGTCACGCCGAAGACCCGGGTTCCATTCCCCATTGTGTGACGCCCATTTCTGGTTGCCCCGCCGTGATATTGCTAAAATATTGCTGTAAATCTAAACTCACTCACTTACTGAACTGATGGACTAACCCTTGAAACCCAACATACGAAATTACAAATTTGTCTCGTCTCATCTTTTGTCTGTACTTTCTGTAATTTCTAATTTTTCCAACTTCCATAAATATTCTACGAGCTGTGTTCACTTTGACATCAAAGGATGATACTGTATATATGAGATGAATGCCCTTATAAAACGTCCGGGTCGTAGACGAATATGGTTTAGAGCATTAGTGAAGATAAGCAGATCCTGACGCACGCACGCACGCACGCACGCACGCACGCACGCACGCACACATGTGCTGAGTGTGTATATTTGTTCCAGGTTCTGAAGTTTTCCGTGAGTCCGGTGGTGCGTGTCGCCGTGGACGTGGTCAACCCCGCCGACTTGCCGCGGCTGGTGGAGGGACTGAAGCGGTTGTCCAAGGCTGACCCTATGGTACAGTGCACCTCGGAGGAGGGGCAGCACATCGTGGCGGGGGCGGGGGAGCTTCATCTTGAGATCTGCCTCCACGACCTGGAGAAGGACTACGCCTGTGTCCCGATCACGGTGAGTTGTTAGTCAACATTAACAACAGGCGTTGTTTTGAACAACAGACGTCATATCATCACCTGCCACCACGAATCGGGCTTTGTCTGTAATAGTGGGTGAGTGAGTATAAGTTTACGCAGCACTCAGCAATATTCCAGCTGTATGGTGACAGTCTGTAAATAATCACGTTTTGACCAGACAATCCAGTGATCAACAGCATGACCATCAATCTGCGCAGTTGGGATGCGATAACATGTGTCAACCAAGTCAGCGAGCCTGACCACATGATCCCGTTAGCCGCCTCTTACGGCAAGAATAGTCGCCTTTTTATGGCAAGCATGGGTTGCTGAAGGCCTATTCTACCCTGGATCTTCACGGGCCTTGACTGAAATGAAGGTTAATACATAATAATGCTAGAATTTGCTCCTAGAATCCAATGTGATGCTGCTTTCTGGCATTGCATATTACCCCGACGGAATCGTACTTTCAAAGCTGCTTCTCAGCGCGGTATAGATCAGAATAGATCGGTACATCTGCTTTTCAGGTACCAATTTTAAACAGATGGGCGAACAGAGTGCAGGGACACAAGACAGTATGAGACCCAGGTCACATATTTTGGTGTCTCGATCGGGATTCGAACCTGGGCTTTTGGCATTGCAGACAGAAACGGAAATTGGGAGCCTTTACTTGGTCTCGCTTTCATGAATTCCGACAATATATTTGAGATACACAGATTAGTCTGTCCTCTTATGACAAATTCCTTTACATCTTAAAAAGGAAATCTTGAAAAGGAACCTTCCCTTGACCTGGCGTTCATAAATTCCCGCAATTCGATCACCGATCGGTATTAGCGTTTCGCCAGGCCTGATTACCTATTTTTAAATTCGTGTTCCAGAAATCCGAGCCAGTGGTGAGCTATCGGGAGACGGTGAGCGCCGAGTCGGACAGAGTGTGTCTGGCTAAAACTTCCAACAAGCTGTGCCGGCTGTTCATGACTGCAGTGTCATTGCCGCAAGGACTCGCTGAAGAGATTGACGAGGTTTGAGTAGCATGTAATTGAGATAGTCTGCAGTAATATCCCATGCAACTGTTCTTTTTTATCACTATTACAAATAATTACAGATGTCAGTGATTATTTTTAACCCCATCAACCCGTACGTCATCCCTTGCACACCTTCCCGAAACAAAAAAAGCAATATAGGTAACGCTGGTGAACTGATCTTCCCTAGGAATATTTCAATATGTTCTACCATTTTTTCCAGAACACAGTAACAGCAGTACAGGAAAGCAAGGAACGTGCGCGTTATCTTGCCGACCGTTTCGACTTTGACTTGAACGAGGGAAGGAAAATCTGGAGTTTCGGCCCCGCCGGAAGTGGCCCTAACATGCTCGTGGACAAATCTCGAGCAGTGCAGTATTTGCAGGACATCCGGGACAGCGTTGTGGCTGGCTTCCAGTGGGGGTCGTCAGAGGGTGTACTCTGTGAAGAGACCGTACGTGGGGTCCAGTACAACATCGTGGACGCCAACATCCACCGTGACCCAAGTCACAGACGTGGAGGTCAGATCATACCTGCCACCAGACGATGCATGATGGCCGCCATGTTGACAGCCAAGCCGAGGCTAATGGAGCCTATGTTTCTCGTTAGTGTCGAGGTGAATATTGAGGAATTGTGACCTGCAAACATGAGTCAGTCAGTGAGCTGAGTTTTACGTCGCTTTAAGCAATACTCCAACAATATCAGGACCGGGGACACCAGAAATTGGCTTCACACATTGTATTCATGTCATGAGGAATCGAGGTCTTCGTCGTAACGAGACAACGTTTTAACCCCTGGGCTTCCCCATCAGCCCTTGACGTGCTTAAACTCATAATATCATCTGTGAAATAAAACCCAAATGAGAAGTAGTAGTTGTGTAAGTCAAATTTTACGGCGTAAATTAAGCATCTCCTTGTTTTTCAGTGTAACGAGTCAGTGGCCGGCTCCGTTTTCAATGTGTTAGCGAAGAGACGAGGTGTGATTGTTGAAGAGATCCATCATCCAGGCAATCCAATGTGCACCATCAAGGCACACATGCCTGTCAACGAGTCGTTTGGTGAGTTATGAATAATTTTCATCACTCACAGTTCTCAGACATTAATACTACTAAAGAACAGAGCCAACAGGTTGTGGGTGCCCACCCATCATACTGCAGGCAATGGTCCTGTTTGCTATATTGTTCTAAGTGAAGAGTGTTAGTGACAGGGTATGGTCTTAAGCTGTTTCAGCAAAGTCATTGCGAGGGGGACACCTCAAATGGGCTTCACACGTTGCACCCACGTGAGCTATCGAATCCACCTCATGAGCGAACCCTTTAACTTCAGGAGTACCTATGTGTGTGTGCGCGTGCGTGTGTGTTTGAAATTGGTTCCTACATGTTTGTAAAAGGGCAGAACTATGATCAGTTTCATGATGGAGTTTTGACTCGCTCTCCCATGTATCCGACATTCTTGGTCTCTGTAGGCAGCGTTGATTTTCACAAGCCTATTGCAGTATATTATGTTAAAACTGATCTTCAATGCAATGTTTTCGTGTTTGATATAATACTCCATATGTATTAACCAACAGCCTCATTATCTCCATTCCAATCTTCCAGGTTTCACTAGTGCGTTGAGGGCCCAGACAGGTGGACAAGCATTCCCACAATGCATCTTTGACCACTGGCAACTGCTTCCGGGTGACCCGACTGACCCAACGTCACGGGCTGGACAGGAAGTGTTGGACATCCGCTCGAGAAAACAGATAGCTGCTTCGATACTGCCTCTCGAGAACTATTTGGACAAACTTTAGACTGTTTAAATATTTGGTCATATTTAACTCAGACGGGGAACGGGTTAAGTAAATTTGGTTTGATTTGTTTCTTATCATTCAACACGCATTAAGGGAATAGTCCTCTGTTACCTTTAGGGATTAGGATAAAAGTATGTATGATAGTTCCTTGAAGGGGGTTGGAGGAGCACCATAGAGGTTCATTATTTTCATGATATTAGAACATCAGGGACAGACACAAAATCATCCTCAGCTACCCCATAAGAAATAATCGGCCCCATATTTAATTACAGTTATGTACACATGTATCGGAAATAACGGTTATGATCGATGTTTTCTTCTTTGTTATCTGTAAGGTAAATATGAAAACGCAATATAAAAAGGAACAATTTACGATCAACTTGGAAACATGCAGTGTAAGTCGCAAAATGTTATGCACGCTGCAGTTTAACCCTCTTCATACTTTTGCATTTTTCGTTGAAACTGTTTTATGAACAGTTTTTGCATGGGGTTGGGGGAGGGGGGTGTTTGGCGGCTAGCATTGAGCTTTCGTTTTGTGAAGGGTAATTTTAAGACGCAGTGTTCTAATTTTGTTAAACTCTATGTTCCAGAATATGATTTTCAACGGGAAAATGTACGGTAGGCGGTATGGGTGTTTCTCAAGACGAAATGTGACAAGAAAATAAAAACGAGATCAACATTCCTGATTTCTACTGTCTTGTTATTGAAATGGGTCCAAGTGTTATTGTTTGCAATATTCCAATGACACTGTCGCCAGTTCACTGTCAGCAAAGAGCAGTTGGGTAGCGTTCGCTCGCCACGCCGAAGACCGCGTTCGATTCCCACATGGATATGTAGCAGGGCGGGGAACCATCCCACAGACGACATCCCTACCTTGTCAGCTGGTCAGGATCCGTTGTTTCGTAATAGGAATTTCATTGCCGCTACAGGTACAGAGCGTGAATACCATTCTGATTTGACATTGCTGGAGTGTGGTTAAAAGAGTCGTAAAACCATAATCACTCACTCACTCACTCTCACTCACTCACTTACTCACTCACTCAGTGTCAGTTACACCTCCAATGACGATCGTGAGTAGATCACATTAACAATCACTCACTCCCTTTCAATCACCAAACCTCACGAGGACACAAGCGTTAGAGGCTGGAAACCTAATCTGAAGCCCGGGGAAGGATAAAGGGCGTCGCATAAATCCACCAGCCCAGTATCAACATTTGAACTATTGACCTAATCTGGTGTAACACCCCGTTGTTAGTATATCAGGTATGTTACAAGTGACAGCTTAATGTTGGACGAAACCTGTGAAGATTAGGACTACAATCGGTCTTCAGCAACCCATACTTTTCCTAAGAGGTGGCTTAGTTCATCGGGCGGTCGACACATGTCATCGTATCGGATAGATTGATGGTTATGATATTGATCACAGGATTGTCTAGTCCAGACTTGATTATGAGTGTGACAGTTTCGAAACAATGTACAAATAAGTGAAATAACGGCTAAAACGTAATTTATGCTACCAGAATTTATAGGTCTGCATTACAAAATGTAAAGTCCACATTCATAATGAAAAAGAGGATATCAAATTCAAGTGAGTGAGTATGTTTAGTTTTATGCTTCACTCAGCAATATTCCAACTATATGGCCACGGTCTGTAAATAATCGAGTCTAGACCGGACAACCCAGTGATCAACAACATGAGCATCGATCTGCACAATTGGGAACCGATGACATGTGTCAACCAAGTCAGCGAGCCTGACCACCCGATCCCGTTAATCGCCTCTTACGACAAGCATAGTCGCCTTTTATGGCAAGCATAGGTTGTTGAAGGCCTATTCTACCCCGGGAACTTCACGGGTCGATATCAAATTCAAGAGGCAGTTTTGTCTACAATACAGCTCCAGATATATGTTATAGGCGGATCCAGATTCTTACAATTAAGCAAAGGTCAGGCTCGACAGTCGTGATGCAACCAGGGCGGTTAACAAGACTAGCCTTATGTATTCGAGCCGAGAATAAACAAGAACGCGCAGGACCGTGCTTACAGGAAATAAACATCACGTGTCTCATTATCACCATGGTTACGTATGAATCATGAGCTTTTGTCATTAGTCTCTTTCCTGCACCCCAAAGAGGATTAGTTTACCGCATACCCTGTGATCATCACAATCGCAGGCATTTTAATCTTCTTTCAGATTAACGAGGGATAAAGTGTGCTACGGCTGGGTTATAATCTCATGGAAACTCACCAGCGACACAGTTTACAAAAATATCATTTACCTCGATAATACTTACACCTGTGTAGATGACACTTACACCTGCCTAGATGATACTCACATCTGCCTAGATGATCATATCTGCCTAGATGATACTCACATCTGCGTAGATGATACTCACATCTGCGTAGATGATACTTACACCTGCCTAGATGATACTCACATCTGCCTTCATGACTTACATCTACGTAAATGACATTTACATATGACTGCGTAGATGATACTGTCGTGGATTATTCCGTTTTCGACCGTGGCACTGATACTTCCGTACAATCTCGTCTTTGTCGGTTAGGAAGTTACTGCCGTGTGTAAAACTGGTACATTGTTGTTTTGAATGTTCGTTTTCAACCACAGTGCAATATATAGCATGCAAAAAAATCTTGGAAAGGACAAGAGGACACATTCGTTCCTTCACACGACACGTGTTCCTTCACATATTCCATTCAGTATATGCGTGACACACACACACACGCACGCACGCACGCACGCATACACATACACTTTTACCACGCACGGGTATTTCTAACTAAAACGAATATGCTGATTAGAGAAATAGTCACCTGATCGTCTGGTCCAGAGTCGGAATATTTTAAGGGCAGGCGTCACATGTCTGTATGTCGTTACACACTTCAACGCCACATCATGCAGCTGGTTGACTTTCACGACGACCAAAAGATTTATCTTTAGCATCGGGTTGGTTTTATGCGTGTGTGGACAATTATGTTTTGTGCGTGAATTGCTATACTAGTAGCCGCTGGAATTAAGGAGAAATACTAGACAACAGTTCACGTGTTGCATCTAACAAACTGTCAATGGGAAGCAACGCAAATCATTCAATTAGCCCACGTGATCAACAGGTGTCAGTCAGCGACCCAACATATTGGGCTCCGGACCAGGATTGGGGGACCGTATGTTAAAAACAATGTGGTATCCCCTTAATTGAATCCAAGCAGAATCCCCTGTCATGTATACGTATGTCCATTTCCCACAGTGTCGTGTAAGTGGTGTCGTTGCCGTCGTCGTGCATGTTGTTGTTGTAACGAAGTCTACATCATTTATACGTTTAACTGTTTTGGTGAAAGGGATATTTGTCACGATGTTTTGACTGAAATCACAAACAGAAAACTTTTAATGCTTAGAAACGGCGAGTCCACCACTTTCAACAATGCATTTTTTCCAAGGACCACATTGCATTGTTTTCGAGTGCTTTACAATCAAAATTATAAGTGAGCTTGTAAATAAGAAGCATTTCTGGTTCAAAAGAAAGATTATAATTTATGGACTGAAAGAATGCGAAAGAAATATGGCTTTGTCTAATCGCTGTTACAATTATCCAGAAAACGTGTTAGGATTACACAATGCCATTTTAGAAAGTGTTCAAATGTAGCCTATGGCAGCCTATGTTATACACTTTTTTTATGCTAGTCCTAGGAACGTACAGATTCTGGCACTATTGTTGAGTTGAATCTCATCCGGGATTCGAAACCACACCCTCGGTGTCAGGCATCTAATCGCCAGCAGCGGCACACCAAATTGAGTGACAATGTGTGCTGTCGATTAATACGTCGGATACGAACCAGCAAATAGCGTGTTGAAACTGATATTGAGAGGAATAAGTGGCAGAGTTATGCCCCTTGGATTTACGAGATTTTGCGAGAGGTTGTCGTTGTCAGGAAACGGGCTAAAACGGGTACCTGTTTGCAAACAGACGCACTTTTCAACGGGATCTCGACCAGGTAGCATCGAAAATGGACGATTTTCAGTCAGCAGAAGAGGTAACATATTCGCTCTTTCTTATTTGTATCATATGAGAGCTACCGTTGTGGCAAACACAAACAGGTTGACTCATGCATTGCTATCTTGTGTCTGACAGACGAAACAAGATGGCCTGATGAGAGTGTTTTTCTCTTTCGGTTTTTATTCAGTTCTTCAGTAGTCCTTCAGTGATTAGTATGTTTGTAACATGTTAAATCATTTTTCCTTTGAAATACAGATCTGGATTCATACTTTGACGAATAATATTTTCGTTTCAGACCTCATTTGTTGTTGATGAAGTGACAAACATTATCAAAGAGGTAAGTACATTACAGTTTACAGTAGTATTTCCACATACAGGCTTCTTTAATCCCTAACCTTTCTTTGTTTGCCTACCCCTGATTATTTAATAGTACCAATCACCATGCATTATATATGCTGTGTCCTTTGATGACAAGCATTATCATGGTCATCATGGTAACCGTTTTATTGCGTAGACTTACAGCTAGAGAAACACATTGAAAACAACTCATTCTGTGGTAGAAGTGCAGACTACAAGCCAAACCTACCTCCTAATAATGTAGCAAACATTTAAAATCTTGGACTTTTAGAATGTTACAGATGGGATGCTTTGTTTGTTTGTTTTATCTTCACAGAATACATTACCATGCCATCATATGATTCCGTGGTACTTACGTTTCTAATGACATAATTTGTCATGAACCACTCACCAAACTGCCACATATCGATTGATTACGCTTATTAGTAGGTCATCACGGCAGTGAGCGAAAAATGTTCAGACTTTCATCAATTTGTGTTCGAACAGTCGTCTACTTGTAAAGACTAATGTAACTTTACATTTTCCATAAACTTGTTCAGTTCCAAAATTTTCCAAACATCACAAGTTTGCTAGCTGATATAATCATAAAAAATATTCATGTCACCTAAGGAGGAAACCCTGCTCTATTTTTTTTAAACTATGGAAGCCCGATAGGGTCATGTCTTAAGTTGTTTCTTCATGTTCTGTTTCATGTATTCCATTGATCAACTCAGCATATTCTGTGAACTGGAAATTTATTCTGAAGAAATATGACTATTCTGTTAATTCTAAAATCGTTGGCTGTATCACAATTTATCAACTTCATTATTACTGTAATCCTACTTTGACACTTCCCGATTGACTGTACATAACATGTGAGATTGTGACAATTGGCATGCACCTGTAAGTTGTTCTGTAGGGAACACCATGGAAACATATGTCACCAGAGTTTATGCACAGTGGCTGTCTGTCGTCCGATACAGACAACGACTTGACAATATCAGCGATCGTATTCATAGTTGTAAATTTCTTAATACCACGGAAACCCATGAGGGTATAAGCTGTGTCTTATAGTACATCATTTGAGAAATAGTTAGAATATAAACATAAGACATATGAGATGAATGTGGTCAGTGAGATGTTTATTATCACTACATAAAGCAATATGTAATTTATAATATAAAAGTTCAGGTCTTTATTGCTCAGCTCCCACATTCTCAGTTTTTCCAATGTTGTTTTTCTAACTATGTATAGCTAAATTTAGACATAAAGTAACCATTTTCTATTCCAAGTGCCTATAGAATCTTGCACATACCATGTGAATTGTGATTCTGCTTTTTATCAAAGTAATTACAAATGCACCAAAAATATTTGAGCATTCTTGTCAGAGTTTTGCCCAAGAATAATTTTCAGTAGATGTTTGTTTAATAATATTATTATTTGTGCTCACTAAACCAGAAACAAAACATTTTTCAAGATCTTGACTTCTGAGTAGTCTGTATCGATCGAGCTGCAGATTGTGTAGGATATATATCAGATTTCAGATTTCATCTTCCTGATAATTGTCTAGTTTTTACAATCTATTGAAACATTGCTTTTTCCATGTCCATTTCAGGCTATTGAAGGAGCAATCGGTGGCAATGCCTATCAACACAACAAAGTGAATCAGTGGACGTCAAATGTGGTGGAACAATGTCTAAATCAGCTTACAAAACTGGGAAAACCTTTCAAGTATATCGGTATGTTTTTTTCCGTTACTGAAAGTGAATTTTGCCTGTATTTTCAGTAGGGATGCCACAATACATCAATGGATCAATATTTTTTCAGAAACGATTCAAAACTATATCTGTGTTTAGTTTTGAAAGTATCAGTTTAAATTTGTTTGTGTATTGTTTACATTTTTATTTATGTTACAGTTGAGCGTTGTAATATAAATGATTATTCTTTATCTCTGAGAATAAAAACTGTTGGTCTTTTCATGGATAGTTATAAAATGTGAAATATTATTAAATGTTCAAAATGTAACTATATTTATGCTATATTGTTGCAAAACTATTGTGACATAGGTATCATGATACATATTGACTGATGACACACATGTATCATAATACATATTGATTCATGACACATGTCTATTATGAAGTCCTATTTTTCAATCTAACATTCCTAAAAAGCTACAGAGTTTGTCTTTAGGATTATATTAGGAAAAGATACTTAGATATCTTCATTGAGGATAGGAAACACATCATGGTATTGGTCTGTGGTTGACACTTTCTTAAATATCACATTGAATCAACTGTCTTTCAATGATTGCATTTTCTACAGTATTATACTATCAAGCCATCATTATCTTAATCTAATATCATTTTTGTATTAAAGAAACAAAACAGCACATCGTTATTACACTACAATTAGAGATAAATATGACATAGAGACAGATATGAAGCTGTCAGTGTAAGCTAGCTTTTGCAATACAGTGGAATCTGATAATCCAGACTTTTTGTAAACCTGTCTTCTCCATAATCTGGACTGCTCTCTGAGTGCTGGCAAAATCTGCCTTCTATCTGTCATTAAACATGTTAAAGCTTGATTTATATTCTAGACTCTCTCAGTTACAGGTTACAGATAAAAGTAACAGACAGACAGTCCCGACAATCATCTTTCTGTGAAAACAGTGCTTTTTAAAATTTTATGTGGACTAAATGACAGTCCATTGAATAAACATCTCTATTACTTTCGTTCTCAATGATTAATTGATTCTTAATACTCAAATTACCTAATGTGACAGGATTAAGTCAGTGTCAGTTTAAAGACCTATAAGTGAGGGATTACAGACTGACCAGCATAACACCAAGATATGTGGTAACAGCCAAAATATAACTAATCCGGACTACTTTATATTCCGGACAAATGAGTCGGTCTCAGGGTAGTCCATATTAGACAGATTCCACTGCACTTTAAAGTAAACTTTGCCATTTTAAACCCAAGTGACTTAGTACAGAGGTTGTAGGCTCGATGTCTGATTTGGTTAATATCACAATGGTGGTCCATTAACATAATATGCTAGAAATATCTCTCTCTGTTCATTACGCAGTGACTTGTACTATAAAACAAAAGACTGGTGGAGGGCTCCATGTGGCCTCCTCATGTTTCTGGGACAGTTCATCTGATGGTCAGTCCAGTTCAACAGTAAAATAGCTCTGTGGTGTTATGTGTTGTTCCAAAGCTTACTGTCTGTCAAACTGATTATTACTGTTGTCACCAGAGTCTGCTGCAGCATTGTTTGTCACATGAACTACATGTTTGTCAAACATGTTAATTGTAAGACGTCAAACCTATTTATCATAAGATGTGAACTTCTTCCTCAGCAAAATCTCAGACCATACCTAATACATTTACTTCAGATGTTCCATTACCCTATTATATTTTGTTCCATTGCCCTAGTGTAAAAATCAATTTGTTTTAACTTAGTGAAGACATTTTGAAAGAGAACTCTTACCTTGCATTTGAAGATGCTATAGTGAAAGATCAAAGTTGGGACAGACTTTATCAGAAGATAGAGTACCCTTTTTGTGAAATGTATTTCTTAAGTATTGGAAAATGAGTGACAAACTTTCATTCACTCCGCCAGAATGTTGAGATTTTATTTTGATCCATTAGTTGTCAATTAGTGATAGGCTATAATGGGCATATACACCTTTTTGAGAAAGGGGGTAGAACCACATTATTTTGCCTACTGCTGTGCCTACTCTGCAGTGCTAAAGCCTCTAATGAAGCAAGTCTAGATTTCCTCATGTTCAGGTCCTGAATCTCTGGTCTCCCTGGCTCTCCTTTTCAATTAAAATGGGTTTGTTTGTTACTATAAAAATTATATATATTCAGAGACTAGTCCTTAGTCTAGAAAGATATCTTTAGCCGTAGCTATATACATAATGATAATAATATTATATATATTCAGAGACGAAGCCTTAGTCCAGAAAGGGGAGTGCACAGTTCAGAAAGGGGATGTGCACAGTTTATTTTCAAATATTTTCACAGGTCATATAATGAACTTTCAGGACAAAAAATCTGGATCTTCCTATGACATTGCAGTGAGTTTCAGTGGTTATCATGGTTAATGGGGGCTTGGGGGAATGAGAGCAGACACAAATTCACCCCCTCTGAGGTTGCATAGGTGTGTAAACAACTTACTTGACTGTGGATGTCAGCCTAATAATACTTAACCATGGCTTTTATACATGGTAGTACCAATAGGAATGATTCTTGTTATGGAGGATACATCGTTTTGTGTTGTTATGTATGTTTGTATCGCTGTTGTCTGCTTACAGTGACTTGTGTGATCATGCAGAAGAATGGCGCTGGTCTCCACACTGCTAGTTCCTGTTTCTGGGACAATTCCACTGATGGTTAGTATCAGTCACAGCTGCAGTCATTGCAACCATGACAATACATGGATTCATTAAAGGTTCAATAGTACAAAACTATCAGCTGTCTGGGAAGCTACCTCATAATGTATTTTTGAAAAATGATACATGTATAGGTTACAGTGTAAAATCAAAATGTTCGAATGAATTGATGAAACATGGGATTAAATCGACTCTCATGCCCTCTGCCGACCAAACATTATTTCAAGCCCACCCCATAGAGCTATGTCCCTTGGAGCACTCATTACAAATATCCTGTAACACAAGTTGTGATTGAGCCAGTTTCGCAAACCCCAACAACAGTGTTTGCAACAGCTTTCAATGTACAGAGTTTTCGTTTTCATTCCATATATGACAAGTTTTCTTGTTTGGAAGCTGTTCGCCTCAAAGTTTCAATCATCGATTTTATGTAAAGGATAATATAAGTCTCTCATTGCATCAATGGAAAGATAAAGTGAATGCATGTGTCCCCAATAAATAGAATAAAGGCCAAAATATTGTCCGGAATTTGTTACATTAGGGTTTTAAACCATGCTAATAGGAGTATTCTTTGACAGAATAGGTACCGATATATCCCATGCTTGTCTCCCTGTGCTATTTCCAGGATTGGTGTACCAAGAAGTACACCATGTTTGTTCTTCCAAGGTGCAGGTGCTTCTTGGTCGGAATAATTACCCTGCTACCCCTGTAAACCTCTGGTTTCTTTTGGCAAATCTCAACTGAATTAGATTACCAGTACGTTGTGTTGGTTACGATGACTCCCTGATGAGATAGGTGCCCCCTCCACAGTGTCTTTACTAATATCAGAATCAAGGCACTTTTTCTCAACACTGCATAGATTTCAAGATGGAATAATCCTTCAGCGTCTCATGGTTTTTCACTAGTGTAGATTCCATAGTCAGTCTGTGTTTCATGGTTTTCTGTTTCTACACATTCCACTGCCAGATAGGTGCTTCCTCCACAATGCTTCTGTCTTGGTAACACGGTCAAGGTTGATAAGTCTCCCTGAGTGTCATGTTTTTCTCCCAGTGAAGATTGCTGGATGGATTAGGGCCCTGTATGTTGTACTAATCTCCCAGCAACTGTTCTTTTGATGAGATCACAGGTCACACCCTTATATGCATAATAACTGTAGTATTACTGATTTCAGTCACTGCTAATTTGTAATTCATTGCACATGACTTTATATGCTTCTGTGGGCAGTTATTCATGTAATGATATGTAACATCATTAAGAAGAGTTGAATAAACATGAAGGTGTAGGATTTTACAAAGAGCAATTTTTCATCATATTCACAAACTGAATACTGTAAAATATGTTTAAAGGTTTTACATGTTCAGTATATTCTTTGAAATTTCTGAATTTGTCAAAGGAAAGCCAATTATGTTTGCCTATTTGTTGTAGTGAACACTCTGCATTAATATACAGTGCATATTCTTTAACCATACTCTGAGTTAATTGTCTGATCGCCTTCAATTTACTGTCACGAAGGCTTATCTGTATTATCAGTAGAAGTACAGGTTATGATAAGCATATTCTTCCTATAGGCTGGAAAATAAATATGTATGATAACTGTGTATTATTTGAACTGCATTTATAGAATTTTCTGTTCCACTCAAAGCAGGCTAGGGTTACTTTTCTTTTAGTTTTATGCCACATTTAGCAATATTCCAGCATTATGACATCAAGGGATACCAGAAATGGTCTGCCCACATTTTACCCATGTGCTGAATTGAACCTTAGTCTGATGCGTGAATTCTTTTACAACTATGCTACACCACTGCCTGAATGTCATTTGATAAAACATTGGTAAGATTTTCGAAATCATGTGAAGCATACCATATGTTATTTGGCTGTGGCACCCATGTTTAGGGCTGGGTACCATTAATATAACATTCATTACTATTTCCATTCAATAAACCAGTCGCCTATATTGGTTACACCTACATCGGTTGTCAGTCCAGATTTGAGGTACCATGTCCTGCTTGACTGTCTTAAATTCTTCTTCGTTGACAAGGTTTTATATATTGCATGTATGTATTATGAATATAGAACTAGTTATAGTCACAACACAACTCATTACCCACCCGTCCCAGGTATCTGGTTACCCGTCCCAGTCTTACCGTTGTTCATGCCTTGGTCCCCACTAGCTAATGTTTAAAGTTCCTGAATGGACAGACCCCTGAACGTTCACTTGCTCTTTACAGTACAACTTATTATGTTTAATGATATTCCATGGCTTGTGGTGTGATTATTTTGTTGAATTGTTCACAGGTAGCTGCACAGTTAGGTGGGAAAACAAGATGATGTACTGCATCGTCAGTGTCTTCGGCCTGGCCATCTGAAGAAACAACACCCAGGACTTGTACAGATACATACAACATACATCATTCATTCACAGCTTGTGATACACCTACACTTTATTTATGTGGACTGTTTGATTGTAATGTTTGTGGAGTTACCATTGTCCCATTTTCTGACTGGGATGACTCAAGAAGAGTTAGCTTGTGGTGTAGATCTTGTTTCCTTGAATGTTGGACAATGGAACATTTCATTACTTATGTCATCAAAGACAGTGTTTTATGTGTTTTATCTTACTGACTTAGCTTCTGCTTCTGTTTGTAGAACTCTATAGCGACTTGACTTCTATGCTTGGACATTAGGAGGTTGATGAATTGCGTTGCCAAATTTATGTATAAAATGTGGTTATTTGGGGTTTTAACTGTAGGATGCATAATTGTTAAGTAAGAACACTTCCTCTGTTTAGTTCTTTCACTTTTTCTGCAATTTATTGATCATTGATAAAGAAAATAAATCATCATATTCAGTTTTGGTTGTGTTGTGTCTGAGAAGGTTTGGGTGGGTCAGTGGTCAGAGTTATCACTTTTGCTACACAGAGTTCTGTCCCTTGCGTTGATTTAGTTTTGAATGCCAAAGATATTTTTCCAAGGTCATGGTAAACCCATGAGGTTTGTCTAACTTCGCGAATCATCATTCAAGTGGAATCATCATGGGTACAAGGTGTCATTCCTTTGGTTATGTTGAAGTTATGTTAAAAGTTGCTTTTCCAGAAGTTATTACTCTGGGCCCTGTTTCACAAAGCTCTCGTAAGCCTAAGGTCTCGTAACTTTTCTCATAGCATCCGTAGCTCCTGTGTTACAATATAGAAGGTACAATGGCTATGAGAAAACTTTCGAGTTCTTAGGCTTACGAGAGTTTTGTGAAACTGCTCCCCTGACATATAAACCTAAAGTGTGATTCTCACTATATATCAGGTCATGCATCTCATGTTTTCTCAGAATAGCAGCACTGGAGGTTTTTGTTTTGTAGGGACATGTTCGCTAGAAAGACCTCTTCCAAGGTTTTACTTGCTACAGAGTTCTGTCCATTACATATCAACAATGATTTAGTTTGAATCCCAAAGATATTATCCCAAGGAGGTTGGTAAGACAGCACCATCCCTATTGCCTGAGTTATTGTAAACTCATCAGGTATGTCTAACTTCACAGATGCTTACAGCAAGTCATCATTCAAGTGAAACCTTCTCGATTAACAGCCATGGGTATAAGATGTGATACCTGGGGTTATGTTGAAATTAAGAGTTGCTTTTCCAGAAGTTAATTCTCTGCTGGACGTATAAACGTGAAATGTGCTTCTCTCTATGTATTTGGTCGTCTCTTGTTTTCCTAGAATAACCACATTCAAGGTTTTTGTTTTTGTAGGGACAGGTTTTACTTTTCGTTAGTATGACCTCTTCCCAGTTTTTACTTTCTGCAATCATCTTTTCTTATATGGACGTCCACATTCAAATGATATGAGTTTTGAAATCAATTGAAAATTATCATTCAAGATTAAACTCAAGGTGCAAATGCATTTGAATTCCCAAGCAAGATTGGAACTGCGACTCTCAGATTTGTTGGGAGACGCTCTACCACACAGCCACTGGGTCAACAAAGGATGTACAAAAAAGATCTATTTATAGTTACTACCATTAAATTCTCTTCGGTTGTTATGTAGCTTCATTAAATCACAGGCAAACTAGTGCAATTTGGATTGCGCAGTGTAGAGAATATGACCAGTCTTCTTATTATGCGAGCGAAAGGAGCAAAATGCTCGCTTTGCTTGCATATAAGAAGACTGGTCATATTCTCTACATTACGCAATCCCATTTGTGCTACAGTTTGCCTGAGATTGAATGATCCACTGTTGATGGTATATATGTTACAAAAAACACTCCTCCTCCCCCTTCGGTTTTATATTGTCTACCAAAACCTTGGATGCATGTTCTCTCCTATACATATGATCCAATGTACATGTATATGTTTTAGACAGTTTTCAAGCCTTGAATAGGATTAAAACATATTTTGTACCTACAGCTAAGTTGCACAGTGTAAGACAGCTGAATATATTGCTGCATACAAACGCACTTTGGTAGACCAGTTTGAAGGATCAGTTCTGATCAGAGCTGCTTTCCCTCTAAAATTACCACACAGGTGCAAGAAGGCAAGGTTCACATTTTAGACCTCAGAGAGAACAGAAAAGAAAATCAGTGTGAGTCAAATATTTGCTGATGTCAATTCATTAAAAATCACTTCCTTCGAACCATTGGATAAACCTCTGACTGATTTTACACTACCTGGGCCACACTTTGAAATGTTTGGAAAAAGAAAATGCTATTGGACCATCTGGTTAACACAAAGGAAGTGATCAGTAGTGCTATGTGTTCTTTCACAAATGCAATCTCATCCTCTGTCAGTGTCACTCCTGGGCTCACACTTCAGTAGATGTTTGCAATACCCTGAATCAATTTCTATTGTTCTTGTGATCATAAGTTATCCACACTTGAGTCTCAGAATCAGTTTGGTATCCTTTGATGAAAGGGAGGTAACATCTATTATTAAGTGATATTAAGATATCCTTTCCATCAAATAGATGTTATATGGTTTCCTTTTGCATTTCAGTCAATTATTTGACACTGACTGATTGCCATGTTGATTGCCACCCCAACTTTCTGGCTAACAAGTCACATGATTGGTATGTTAGGCCATTATAGGTCTTGCAGCATAGCCCAAATATTAGCAAATCAAAAACAAGGGCAGATAATCTGAGACTACAAGAACAGAGTAAGTTTACACATATGCAAGCCTAGGAGACATAGAAGACCAGATTAGCTGGACAAACTTGTAAATCAAACATACATACATAATGTACAGTATGATAGATAAAATAAACCTGGGTATAGAAAGCCTGAATAGAAAGTTGTCGGTCCCAACATATGGAAAAGGGACACTGTCTAACTTACTTAACCTATTTCTGGTTCATGGTACTCTGACATAAATAGAGTTGTAGATTGGTCAAAAGTAGCCAAAATGATGGCACAGCTCAATTCCAAACTGCATACCAAACATCTAGGTGAGTGCCCTCTGGGATACTTGAAAAACAATTCAACCAGTTGACAGATATTTTATTTAAAAAACACACAGTTACATGGTGACATACATCACACACAGAGAGGAACATACAATGATAACAACGATCATTTGTAACAGTTAAAATTACTCAATATATGCACTTTGAACACTTGCTACTTAAACTAAGTTAAACAACACCAGTACAATATAACCTCGAGCTATTCAAATGTATCTCATTTTGGGAGGGTTTTTTTCAAAGTTCCAAGCAGAACTTGGGCCTGATTTTGAGAAATTTGTTTAAATGAACAACTAGAATTGAGAAAATAGTCAACACTGTTTCTATCATGCGCTGTGTGTTTGCAGTTTGTTCATAATCATATTCATAACAATTTATGGCTGAAATTATTTAGATTTTGAAATAAACATCAACTTTCTCCTGCTGAAATGATAAATCTGTGTGTCTTGACTTTTCATGCCTAGAACTCTGTGGTTGTTGAACTGAATAGATCACTTATTCATGTAATCATATTAAAACATCTCATAATTAGCATTCCAAGTTCACAACTTAAAATACCTGCTACAAACATGTGTCTACTGCTACCTTTCTGTCAATTAAATATTGCAAAACATCTTATAATCAGCATTCCAAGTTCACAACTAAAAATACCTGCTACAAACATGTGTCTACTGCTACCTTTTTGTCTTTTGGACCCTCTATCATTGTGCCTATCATGGGTGTCAAATATGACCAGGAGTCTTCACAGTAATTCTTCTGTGTTTCAAACTAGAATAGCTTAGAAACAGGTAGCTAGTCACTAAATACACACCAATACATAGAGCATTAAAATAAACATATTACAAAGTTCTAAATGGCAAACCATTAATATATCAAAACAGTAATAAATCAAAACATTCAAAAGTTACATCTGAAGAAACAATGTTTAACATAATTTGTGGTGTCTAAGTATCACTGTAACCAAATCTTAATCCACATAATCAAACTTAGAAAAACAATATCCAAAATTTTAAAATCACCACATATTTACCTGTATATTTAATGAGCCTTGTTTACCTAAACTTAACTAGATCACCCACCACCTAGTTAGCCCTAAATGGATACTCATCAGTTCCAAATAGTACAAAAACTTCATAGGGATAGTTAACCCTCATGCAACTGGTAAACTAACCCAAACCAATGGCAGAACATGTATTCATATAGTTAAGCACAAAGTTTGCCAACTCATAGTCAGCTTGATCGAACAAAACAACCTAATACATGTACTCCTGAATAACAAGAAGCAATTAGTTACACAAGCCTGTGTGCAAAATATCTATTACATCTGAAAGTGTATGTTAAATCTGGAAATCAACATCAACATTTGGTATGTTTGTCCTCACAAAAACATGCTGCTATGGACCTAACAATCTGAACCCCAGACCTCGCTCAATGTACGCCGTAAAGTACATGAGGATCTGTTGGGCAGTGATCACTGAACTAAACATATAAATGTAGGAAACATGAATTACAAAACCCAGAGTAATCAACAAAAACAAAATTTTACAACAAAGCTGACTGGGTAAACCTCCAAACTGAACAAGAAAACAAAGACACTTGCACAAAGCGATCTTAGCACTACAATGACTGTAACTCCCATTCTCCAACATAGATAGTTCTAGTGGTAAGATCACTTTGTGCAAGTGTGCCCAGCTCTTTGTTTTCTGGACATTTCCGTGTAAATATAGCAGGCTGCATCATTAATATAACTAAAGAATCCATTCCCCTTAAGATACTTACAGTAGATAAACCACCACTAACTTGGGTATTGAGGATATTAAACAGACATGGAAAAAATTCAAATTGGTATTTAATATAGCTAAAATCAACATTAATACAGCACATCACCTAAATCATTATGTACAAGGCCTAGTGCATAAATTCAGGCAATCCATAAAATCTGTAAAACAACACAGCAAAACTTAGAAAAAATAAAGATAACAAATTTAGCAAGCCACTTTCTCCGCTATCAGTAGGAACACTAACATAAAATAAAAAATAAATAAATGAAAAAATAATCAAACCAAGTTATCAAAATCGCCTTGGGACGAAAACTTCCTTCGACCCCAGTACAGAATGCACTGGTATCAACACCCACATCGCAGCCCTCAAGGCAAACTACATCATGCAGTCATCGAGACAACATCTTTCACATGCCCATAATGAATGGTCATAGTAACGTCACTCCAATCCTAGCCTATTAAAACAAAAGAATCTTCCAAAAGTGATGAAGTAAATACCAAAATTAAAATTATAAACTAGAAAATCAACTGAAAAACACAAAAATGCCATAAATTTGAAAAGACTGCCATGGGCATAACAAGATTGCAAGTAGGTCCAAGCAAATTAAATACCTATTGACATAAAATAAGACCACACAGACAAATGCATACTCTGCAATGAAATCGCCTGAACACTTCCTGCTACACTGCATATCCTAGAATGGTGTTCAAGTGTTCACTGGATACAAATACACACCTAACACACCTACTAATTATAATATAAGTCTACAAAATACTATTAACACCCTCAAAGCCATAGGTTTGTTTACCATCAAAACCATCCTCCTTGGTCACACATAATCTCCCATAACCAACAAGTGCTAATATAATAAAAAGCCTACAAAAACCAAGCAACCACCCATACAAGTGTGTTTCAAGGAAAGAAATACAAATACAAATTTTACATGGTAAGCATAGCAAAAAAACTCACATTTCTCTTCTCATCATTCAAAATGGATATTTTAGACAACAGTGGAATGAGTCACTTAAATGGGTGTGCAAAATCAACTTTCGACTGCTGCCAAACACTCACTGCCAATTTCATACCAGCCAGCAACGTACAGTCTTTGCTCACAGTAACCTACAGTGTTCCTGGGTCACAACAATGTTCCTGGATTCCAAGCAAGGGATGTCGAGCTCTGATACCTGCTGCTTGTAGAATCTCTGAGATGCACGTTTTGCCATTTTTCGCAAAATCATGTGCCTCATCACAGCCAACATGTTGCATTTGGGGGCATGATTAGTCAGTGTGTGGGCAAACCGTTCTGGCCTTAAAGGATTTTGCAAACTTGAACAACTTTGCCAAAAATTCAAAATATAAGTCTTTACTTTCTTTTGACCACTAGTTTAGATTTCACCCTGACACCGTGAAATCACAGAAGAGATTGTTTCACTAAGACCAGGGTTGTGCTGCTTCCACATACCCAAAGAGATACAGTTAAAGGCACTATGTCACACACTACTGACACTCTTTGGGCCTATAATATACATATTAAGGCATAAGCACTCACTTTAGCTTCCTATTTATGCAATAAAAGACTTAATATCCCTCACCTGAAATCGATTATTGAAACTTCTAGGCGACAGAGAATACCTGCCATATATGGAATGTGAACAATTGCTCCATACAAATACTATCAGTAAAGAGGTTTATAATGTCATCAATGTCATCTGGTAATGTATTACAGTGTTCAAAAAAACCTTAACCACACTTGGCAGTATTACATTATCTCTAAACTCTGGCATATGTAACAGTAGTTCCACAGGACACATAACTGCATTGAACACGTTAATCAGACATTTCAGCATGATTAAGTTGCTTGTAATTACACATTCACAAAAAATAAAATACTTAATACTAATAAAATGGCACTTGTTTCTTGAACATCCAATCTATTCAAATAAAACTTTCACTCATGAAATATTTTTGTTTTTCAATATATACCACCTCCAAAAATACCTTCTCATGTCTACTTCTGTTGCGGTGGCGAGAATCATCATATACTAGAACTTCTGATTTAATCTCTCCCAGTGACGACAAGCCAGTTTCATATTTGTCAAATTAAAGCGGAATATGTACTTTGTTCACACCAAGCTTTCATATTCAGATAAGTGCAAAGTGAAAACATTCATGTTTGATGAAAAACTTACATGGAAATGTAAATGTTTCATTCTAAATGTATTTATACAAAACATACACCACATCAGTTAAAACAATAACTATATCAAGATTTCACATGATTGAGCTTTCAGGTTCAGTGAACATAAACAAACATCAAGGGAACATTAACAGATGTCCCCCTTGTGACCAGTGAATGAGGGTGAGTGAGTGAGTGAGTTTAGTTTCTCTCAGCAGTATTCCAGCCATATCTGTAAATAATCAAGTCTAGGTCAAACAATCCATAATGACCATCGAACTGGGAACCGATGACGTGTCAACTAAGTGAGCAAGTCTGACCACCCAATCCTGTCAGTCGCCTCTTATGGCAAGCATGGGATACTGAAGGCCAATATTCTAACCCAGACCTTCACGGGTCTCGTGACCAGTGAATAACTGAATCTGAAGTGTGACAATCAGTGTGTGTTCAGTCCTTGATATAATTTCAAAATGTGTACAGTGGAGAAAAAACTGGGGGATACAATAACACTGACAACAGCACTAGCTCCAGTGCAACCAATGCAGGTGAAATCAGCAATATTGTAATGCTCATCACATCGTCCTTTCAGAAATGACATACTGAGAGCGATGAAAAAAATCACCAAAAGTTTAAGTCACTAGCAACACCATACTCTTCATGTTTGAGTTCATTTCTCGCTTCATTTCTCAAATTTAGTGAGCATATTTTCTAATTTGAATTGCAAAATATAACAATGACAGGTCTTGGGCACGTCAGCAACATCTCATGGATTAATCTTGATTCTGTTGTCGTTTACGTTGGTGTTTAAAATGTCACATACCAGCTTTTAGTAGTCTTTTTACTAGTTTCGTCTGGTTTTATGAAAGACATTGTTCTTACAACTGTATTGTTACAGTTTCTAGTCTTTATTCTGTTCATTCTGATGTTAATGATTTATATGTACAAAATGGCTGAGCTCCTCTCCATGTACAGCTGTATAAAACTGAATCCTTTCCCTTCACTTCTCCTGAACAAAATTAGTGACCCCACCCTTAAAGTCATCATCAGTCCCTCTACCTAGCCATAAATTAAACTATTCCTTTGTTCTTCCATATATTGTTAAAGATCGTCAACAGTAGCACTGAGTTTTCGTGTCCGAGATTAAAGTCTTGAATGTCACGAGTAAGTTTGGTTCTCATTGTCAGAAACACCTGTAAAATATCATATCAATGCTTTCACCAGTCGACCCTGGTTTTAATTTAATGTCCAAGCTAGAAATAGCTATGGAACTGGTGCTGTATAAGCACATAAGTATTACACATGTAGCTAGTAGCCGATAACAACATCAACATACAAGGACCACTTCATATACGAGAAGAACAGATTAATTTGGCCAGTCAGTAGGGTCCCATGTGAGTGGGAGAAATTACCTTTTCTCCCCCTCCCACCCTCTAGAGAGATGCCCTTTTTAGATTGGAACTGTTCATTAAGTACACACCAGTACTGATTGCTTGCTTTTACCCACAGCTTTTGAGCTTTATTCATGAGAGTGTGTACACACGTCTTGACAGGCAAGCAACTCCTAGTGACAGCAGTCAAGATAAAAAAACCCTGCTGTGTCATGCTGTATCACCATCACTATCCTGGGCATATACATCTGACAACAGGTCAACACCATCCATAGACTGCATAGTGGAGAGGCATTTCACCTTTCTTGTTTTTTATTCCTTCATCAGCCCCCCTATTCAGAAATGCTCGTATCACTGAATGAAAGTAGTGTTCGTACCTCAGTAAACTGTGAGGGTGGGTTCCACCATGAAGGACACAGTGTAAAGCTGTATTACCATCACAATCCTGAGCATTTACATCTGACAGTGGCAGCAACAGTTCAACACACTGAATACAGTGTCTCCGTGCCGCACAGTGCAGAGGTGTTTTACCTTTCCTGTTTTTGATTCCTACATCAGCTCCCTTCTCCAGAAGTGCTTGTATCACTTCATAACAGCGTATTACATGAGACAAGGCACTGAAGTTTAAAGCTGTATTACCATCACAATCCTTGGCATTTACAGCTGACAATGGCATCAATGCCTCAACACACTTCATACACTGGTTCTGTGCCGCACAGTGCAGAGGTGTTTTACCTTTCCTGTTTTTGATTCCTACATCAGCTCCCTTCTCCAGAAGTGCTTGTATCACTTCATAACAGCGTATTACATGAGACAAGGCACTGAAGTTTAAAGCTGTATTACCATCACAATCCTTGGCATTTACAGCTGACAATGGCATCAATGCCTCAACACACTTCATACACTGGTTCTGTGCCGCACAGTGCAGAGGTGTTTTACCTTTCCTGTTTTTGATTCCTACATCAGCTCCCTTCTTCAGAAGTGCTTGTGTCACTTTATGCGTGTGGGGTGCATCAGGCAAGTAATTAACGGTCAAAATGAGTAAATGTAATGACATGGTTTCATTTATGACGATCCCAGTGAAAGATTTATGTATTTGCACCCCTAGAGTATATGAGATCTTTAAACTTCCGCGTACAGTTATGGAGTGGGGCTTCTATTTTGTTTATCATATATTGCTAACCAACACCTAACATGCTTATATATCTTCCTTTTCGTAAAATCTTAGCTTCCTGTTGATTTGTATCGGAAAATGTATTACTATCATTTTAATTAGATAAGAACATCAACGTTCCTCGTGTGTACTCAGTCTGTATGCATATATAGTATGATATCTGAAAGCCAAACCATAATCAACTTTACACCTTCGAGAGGAAATAATTGAACGAACAATAAATAAGCATGTCTCTACGACAATATACCTCACAAAAGAGTTTGTCACTTACAATGTGTCCTACCAGGGAGTCTGTAGAAGTCATACCGACTCGATGAGCCAACTACCTCTGTGACTCGTCGGCCCGTGAAAGGGAAATCCCCATTTCTCCGTCAATATTCGCTCTCTTACGGGGTAGGGCGAAGCTCGTCGAAGTTATCACTCGCCATATCGGTATATGGTCTTTGATATAGATATTCGCAATGAAATTTATGCCTTAACATTTACTTATAACTATCTTAGCGATGAGAGAGCTTCGAAAATCTAGTCCCTGCAGTTGAAGTTAAAGTTATCTTTAACTGATAACTAATAGCTTGAATTGGTGCCTTTATAAAATAAATGTGTCTGTTAAGATATCGACAAATATTTCCGCCTATAAAAAACTGTGGGTGATTGTTCCAATACGGTTGGACGAGCAGTCAGTGTGTATGAGCGTGTGTGTGTGCGCGCGCGTCTCTCTTCTTTCAATTTCTTTTAAAATGTGGCATCAGTTGATAATCAAGAATTATTTGGACCATAGCTGTACTGAATTAGATACGATAACACTGTTCGTATGAGGCGCTTCGAAATTATGGTAAAGAGAGTACCTCAAAAGATGTTGAATGTAAACACCAAAATTCGGGGTGGTTGGAATATTGCTCGGCATTAGAACTGTCATGGTCATAGAAGCCGTGATATCGCTACAAGCGGCGTAAAACCCAATTCACTCACTCACGACCATGAAATTGTTTCTTATTGTGTTTTATAAGGGAGTCTATATAGAGGGGGAGAAGAAACTCCTCGAAAAGCCACTGAACGTATGTCTCGGGTCATTACATAACCGGTGTAGCCAATGTGGTGGAAGCGTAGTATTTAAGATTGAGCCCGGTTTATTTTCAACAGCTGATTACGTTCGCTGAGTGTTGTAACAACTGAAATCCAACATGTAGAAGATAGGTTAACTAATTTGTCACTTCAGTTTAAGTCAAAAAATTTTATTAGTGTCCGTATTAGGACAGTAGATTTGTAGTAAAGTTTTAAGTCGTTTTTTTTTAGCTCACTGGCTCTTATTCTGGATTCACCCCGAAGATAGACTAAATTGTGCCGATAAAAGCTTCTTTCACACATTCGTTTAATTTTTAGAAGGAGAACATACCTTTAGCTGAAAGGTATTTGCAAGTAATAGTGACAGTTTTATGACTTAAACATTGTTAGGGTATAATTGAGGTGTGTGACAAATATGACATTTCGCCATTGAAATGCTATACGCCGTTGTTTGAGTATTCCTAGTTACTTCTTCAAAAACACCTTTCACATACTCCTTTAATTCATATGAGGGGAATATACTATCAGGTGAAATGTGTTTGCAAGTAATAGTGATAGTTTCGTAATATAAAAAAGAATGTTAGGGTGTATTTGAGGTGTGTGAAAAATATGACATATAGCCGATCTGATCTGATTCGCCATTGATGCTTGAGGGTTATAGTTCCATAACTTCTTTCTTTCTTGTTGATCTTATTATTTCACAAAACTGGAAAGGTGTTCTAGAACGCTTTGTGACAGTTTTACACTTTATTTTTGAGGGCAGTGTGACAGTGTCAGTTAACATTTTGTTAATTTCCATTCCATTCCCCACATGCACTAAGATATCTGAATTAATTATTAATGTAAACAAAAATGTCTCAAAGTAGATTTTGTAAAAGGACAGTTGATGTTAAGACGTGATCTCGCGATACTTTTGCGTTCTTTATCATGTTTTGGGAGGGAAGGTCGCGGTGTATCATTTCTTTCATTCATTCACATATGTACTTCTTTCTTTTCTTTATTTCGTTCATTCATTCACATAATTCTTGCTCTTAATTCTTACTATAATTCATTCATTGTAAAATTCCGACGGATACAATAAACTGGCTGAAGTTCTCTTAAACCAGGGATAATCTACAACGTATATACTCTATATCGTCTCCCTGGTTAAACACAACTGAAGTTGCACTGGGAACGAGCCAAGTCACTGTGTGCGTTGGAGCATGACGAGGCACACGTTAATTAGTACAGGTGGTAAAGAAAGCAAGCGAGTGACCTATCCCTGTTGTAGAGTATCCCTTGTTTTATCGACAAAACAGTGATGCCTAATAATTACCAATGCTTCGGACGAGTTTGTATTGTGATGACATCGTGTTATACTTTTAATTTCATTTCCACAACAACTGTACAAAATAAATACAGGCCACTCAACGTACCAGTCTAAGTGAACTTAGACTCATTATTACTCTGGCACTTCTAGTGTAAGAAACCTACTGAACCTGAGTTGTCTTAGACTGCGCAATGTACCTCTTTGGTCAAACAGTATTTTCGATCCTATTCCTTGGGAGACACAGCCAACCACTGACATACCATTAAGAAGATAATGCCCAACAAAAAGAGCGATCTTTTCATCTTTTCTGAAGTGATGGCATAAAATTAAAAAAATAATTATGTCAATATTGATTTTGATTTACGCAAAGTTGGTGCCATACGGGTGTGATGTTGTCCTTCAAAGCTCATTGGTTAAAGCACTGGCTCGTCATCCCAAAGATCTGAAGACCCGGTTCGATTCCCCACATGGGTACAATGTGAAGCCCATCTCTGGAGTACCCCTCCGTAATGAAGCTGGAATATTGCTAAAAGCAGCACAAAGCCATACTCGCTCTTATCTGCAGTAATTTTCTCTTATTACACATTTTGCCATTCATGAAAAACTATTCTGGTTTCCACTATGATGCTACATATAAGAATCCAATTTAGTTTACTATAAATATCTGTCATTCAGATAACAGGCAGTAGAATTGTTGCACAGTATTACTATCTGAAAAATATTGCAGCTTTATTAGAGTGAGGAAAGGGCGTCACACCTTTTAGCAATATGTGTGGAGTTAACCCCGGCCTCCATGAAGAGTTAACACCTCAACCACTAGGCCACCCCACGCCCTGCGTATGACATAAACAAGAGCCACAGTAATGAAGCCTCTGATTCTTGGTTTTCAAAACACCATTTGAATGATTCACCATCTGGTAATACTGATGTTAAGATGGAACCGATGTGATTAAAATTAGCTACTAGGTATGTGATCCTTGCCTGATTGTATGTCCTACTGAAGCTAGTAAGGGTAGACAGGTAGATCAGACTGTCAACCACTGGTTTGGGTCAGGTTTGTTTATTATAAGTCACAGTGGTAACTTGGGATATTTTAGGACTGTGATACCCTATATGATGCTGCTAACTGTCTTGATTATCAGTCAAGTGAGACCCAAAAAAGAACAGCCAGCCCTTCATGTAGACCATACTTTATAATCATTTTACATCTTACAGGTTCATTTTCACATTCATACACTGTCTTTAATCTGTTTCAAGAAGGTTGCAACTACATCTTCTGTGGACTGTTCACTAGCCACAGGCTTTGATTCAACCATAGTCTCCTCGGCAACCGTCACAACTGGCTCATGTTTATAAATGACTGGTCCACCACGGAAGTGAGCCTTATCACGTGATGCAGTGGCCAAGTCCTCGGTGGCCTGATGCTGGGCTTGTAGGGCAGCCGTGAAACTGCCAGGCTGGTAGGGCTGGGCGATGACATCTGGAACACCACCACACACGGTCGGAGCATCACTGTCCTCATTCTGGACAAGACGAGTGTCCAGAACTGATGTCCGTGGTACAAAAATAGGTTTTTCCTGCACATCTGTTCCAGCAGTTCCTGAACTGTATGTGTGTGATGTTGGATACAAAGATGGAATTAAAGCGTCTGCTCCCACCTCTGTCCCATGAGACGACTGTGATTGCCGTGATGTGACACCAGGTGGTGCGGGTGGGAGTGGGGTGTTCTGGACTGAGGTGGCTTGGGGTGGGACATAGGTGTTGGGTGGATGGCCAAAGGTATCTGAGGGTGGAACTGAGATGTTCGGGAACTGAAGACCAGCATGTGCCATGGCTGACCCAGAAGGATAACCACCAAGACTTGGATACAAGGATGAACTGGGGGGAACCGGAGGCTGGATGCCCCACTGAGGAGGTGGCTGGAACCCTGGAGGAGGTACAGAGAAGTCTGGGGGTGGGGCAAAGTCAGGTGGTGCCCCTGGAGGTTCATGTATCATACTGTTCTTCAAAATTTCTCCATCCCTTTTCTTGTCCTCTTGTGTACAATCTGTTCTCCTGATCTGAGTTGGTAGAGGTATTTCACTCACATCAACAATCTCTGCTTGCGGTTTAGTTTCTACACTTTCTCTGGTCAGTATGATCGTTTTGGGCTTAAAGTCTGCTGCAGAAATATTGTAGTGTTGGCTTGTGGTAGATTTTTTCTTTGGTGGTTTTCTATCTTGAGGAGAGTCAAAGTATGCAGAGGGTGGTGCGAATTCATCCAGCCGTTCATTCCGACGCTGTGCAAAATACCTCTCTTCCTTGAAAGCGAGGGTTTCTGACAGGAAAGAATAAATGTTGATTATTAAGTTTCAGGACACAATCAGCAAAGAACATGTATGTCTGAAAGTTGTTTGCAATCCTCACACAAAAGTTATGATTAGCACAGTACTCTCTCTCTCTTTCTCTCTTTCTCTCTCTCTCTCTCTCTCAGCATTTGTGCAGTGAATGTATAGTGTATAGTACACACTCTCTTTGCCCTTGTCCCACTCCCTCTCAGGTGCATCCTTCTTCCAGCTGTCATCTCGTTTAAGAGGCTCAATCTCAGATTTATCCTGTTTCACCTCCTTCCCCGCTGGTACCTGACTCTGTCCAGACAGCATCTCCTCCAACCTGGGTCCAATCTCTTCCTCCTCTGTGGCATCAACAAGGGCATTTCAAACGAGGATTACAAACAAATTTGATAGGTATCAGAACAGGATAGGAAATACATTAACCAGGTAATTACACAAGTAAAACTTATGGGGCAGTGTGCTGTAGTCTCATTATCTTGCCAAATAAGACTGTATGAACATCTTATCTGAACATCCAAAATTTGAAAAACAAACTGCGATTCAGTTTGGTGAAATAGGCATTGCATTTACTATATCATACTTTCAATGACATTTTGCAGTGTTGCATCCCTTGGTTGCACCAGGAGCTGGTGATTGTGGGTAAGAATCATGTTTGAGTAGGATGGTTGAAACCATATTTGTGCATAACTTGGTGCTTTTTTCCCACTTCGAGTTGCAATGAATGAGTGAGTGAGTTTCCTTTTACGCCGCACACAGCAATATTCCAGCTATATGGCAGTGGTCTGTAAATAATCAAGTCTGGACCAGACAATCCAGTGATCAACAGTATGAGCATCGATCTGCACAACTGGGACCCGATGATGTGTCAACCAAGTCAGCGTGATTGACCACCCGATCCCGTAAGTCGCCTCTCACAACAAGCATAGTTACCTTTTCTGACAAGCATGGGTTGCTGAAGAGCTATTCTACCCAGACCTTCACAGGTCTTGACATGCAATGACTAAAATGGAGTATTGTTTAATGTGGCATCAAACCCAACTCACTCACTCTGCAATAATTGTGTCATTGTGGTTTCTTTCTTCACCCGAAAACATGATTGTGGGACAGACAGCCACAATCCCAGCGCTATACCAAAGCCCTAAGGCTAAATAACAAGGTGAAATGTTGTGCGTCACTTTTATTTGTGCAGGTAACAATTTTTTATTGCCATTTAAAAAAAATAATTTTGCCTTGGCCTGGTCCCTATCAAATAGTATCATCCATTTGTCCACTATAAGAATGAGTGTCTGTAAGAATGAGTGTCTGTAAGAATGAGTGTCTGTAAGAATGAGTGTGACTATCTATAATCTAAGACTATGTATGGATAAAGCTTGGTGGCAAATATGAAAAAACTCCAGCAAACGGTTCTTGAGATATCTAGCTGACAAGGAAGGGTAAGATCTTGAAATGAAGGTCAAGGTCACCAAACCTGACAAGCAGCTTTCTCAAACTGTGATGAACTTAGGCATCAAATATGAAAATATGAAATGTTATAGGCAACCGTTATTTACTTATTCCATTTTGTACGCACGTACGTACGGACAGACAGAGCCTAATGCTATATCCCCTACTTCGCGCTTAACGTGAGGTGGAGGATAAAATTAAGTCTGGTCAGTAAATTATAAATGTTACCTGGCTCCTCAGCTAGTGGCACCCCCTCCTTCAGTCTTCGTCTTTGTTTGACCTTGGCAAGTCGAGCATCCATCATGGCCTTTCTCTTCTCCTTGAGCCTCTCCCGTCGACCTCGCTCATCTTTCGTCTACAATACATAAGTAGCCAGTCTTTGACAGTATCAAAGACAATAACATCAGTAGCTTCAACATTCATAATGCTGATTTCACTGTTAAAGCAATAAGATGCAGTACTGGTGAAAAATCAAAACTGGGAAAGCAGTGTGGCAATGTTACAATTCATTGACATTTTTACATAGTGGCCAGCATGTTCTAGTACAAGGTATGCAAATCAGCTTCTGGTAAATCTTTCCCTAGAAATCACCCCTGTACATTTTGTGAATTGTCCAACTACTAATTGGTGAGGATAAGGTAACCCAGTGATTTGGTTGACACATGTCATCGTATCCCAATTGTGCACATCGATATTGTTGAGCAATGGATTGTCTGGCCCAGACTCACTTATTTACAGTCAGCTGCCATACAGCTGGAATATAACTGGGTGGGGCGTAAAACAAAACTCACTCATTCACAAATTCATTCTCTACAAAAGCCACACAACTAGAAAAGTTCCCACATCAGCAACACTGCTCGAAAACTTCCCTCTGGGATTTCTAGGAAACATGCCTCCAAATAGAAAAGCAGCACTGGCTCACAGGCTTGTAAGAGGTCCAAAAGCTGGTACTGGCAAACAAGGATAAGTCCGACTGGCCCAGAGAGCGCCTTACGACTAGTGCACAGAAATGAGCAAACCGATTTGGTTTGTGAAAGGCAGAGCAGATGCAGGCCAGTGCATGTGCCGTGCATGACGATGAAACTGATTCCTCAAGTAGCCTTTCTGATAAGGCTCTCACATGATCACTTGATCATGGACAATCTGGGTCTCCTTCACTTACAACCGTAAGTATCAGTGGGTCACACTCATACATGCCAATACAGGTTAATTATCAGGTTGGTGGTAAACTTATCCCTGTTTGCCAGTAGGAAGGGACAACCTGAAACCAGCCAAAGGGAGCTCAACATGAAGAATAATCAAGGGCCAGAGGAGGGAATAAGATGTCACAAAACACACAAGGAATGGCCCATATTGAATTAATGTATTAATTTGACTCCCCACATAAGTACAAAGCTACAAAGCTTAAAGATCACTTCTGGTGGCAAGTGCATGTAGGGACCGTTCATAATTTATGGCCTGAGGTATAATGATTTCTATGGAGTTGCATAATCAATGAATGCCCCTCTAGAAGATAGTGTACAGAATTGATGAACCCAGAAAAAAATGGGCGGGCCTGCCCAAGCCATAAATTATGAGCCCAATAATTGCCTGTTGCAACGAGAGAGAGAGTTTTCATCATATTCCTACTGTGTAAATCGATGCTCCTACATTTTATCACTTGATTGTCTGGTCCAGATTTGATTTCCCACCATATACTGTAAATCACAAAATTTTTGTGTCATGATATTTTTGAGAGTGGCGACCAACAGACGTTTTTGCGTCACGATATTTTTGCGACTTGCCTAATTCTCAAAACATAGTTTAGTTTGACAGTTTCAAAGCTTACTTGCATCTGAAAGTTAATCCAATCACATATTAAAGTCTGCTGCTAATCTTGAACACTTTTGTTCAGGTAACCATTGTTTGACATGTGACATGTGAGTACGAGTAATGCTAGTAATTAGTCATTCTTCGAGTTGTTGTCATTGCTTAATATGTGTATTGTCTAGATCTCTTGTTAATTTATATGAAGTGGTGAATAATAAAGCAAAGATAGGACAGGATGTTTGCTGATTAGTCATTGCATTCTACCAGCAAATTGCGTCATGATATTTTAAGTCATTCACAATTTTCGCAAAAATACCATGCTCGCAAAAATTTAATGATTTACAGTATCTGCAATACTGCTAAGTGTGACATTAAACAACAACCAATCAACTAATCATACAGAAAGGATGTCCATAACAGGCAGCTTGTCTGTTGAAGCATTTCACCTACCTGATCCCTCAGCTCATTCAATGCATCCATCTGTTCCTGACGTTTCTCTGAGTCTTTGTCAAACTGGTAAAATCCAACTCCATGAGTTCGGATCTCTGCAACAAACAAATAAACCTCAACAAGACATTCAAAAACCATGACCTTATCAAATGTTATAAACATAATGCCGACATCAGTGCTTGCCTTCTAGCAATGTTACCAAAGTCATTACAACAGTATCTACTACAGCGTATCAGCTTCATGTGGAGGAATTAAACATGAATAATGTAAATGTCTAAAGTCATTCAGGTCATAGATGTCTGCCATCTACAAGCAAAAACATCTTAATTTTGGCAAACATGATTTCAACTTCATGCCACACCATCCTGGTAAAGGCATGGCAAAGGAACAGAATGGAGACCATAGATACTGACAAAGAATCATATAAAGGTTGAATCTGACATTCATACCGAAAATCAGAGATTTCTGCCATGTCTATGGGGTACAACTCTGGACAACCAAAACCTAAGTCAAATACATTTCTCTTTGTTTTTGAGGAGCACCTTTAGAATACAGCAGCACAACTTCTGACGAGGATGACCTAACTTACCCTAGCCCTAACCACCTAAAATTACGCAAAGGAGAATTTTAAAGTTTGTGGTGCTGTATTCTAAAGGTAGGCCGTTTTTGCAGTCGTCTAACATGCATCAGACAAAAAACACAGCATATATACTCTGCTTGAAGACGTTAGAGAACTCACCATCAAACTGGACGTTGGAGTAGTGTATGTTAGACTGCTTGAGAGCCTCCTGTTCTTCTTTCTCCCACTTCTGTCTCTGTAACTCGCGATGCATGTCGCTAGACATCAAGGAAGGGGTGTCGGTATCGTCTTGGGGAGGTGGTCGATTTACAGCCTCTCTACAAGTGTCAAGATTTTGTTTACCAGCACTTGTAAAAACAACACAACATCTGTATTATCAAAGAACAGTTTTCTGTAGTTAATTCATCTGCCATTACAAGCCAAAGGATAACAGCAAACTAAAGGACTCAGTCTAGATTTCTTTAGCAAGGATTTTGATGAATACACAATGTCATTACAGTCAGGCCGCGTTAATCCGAACACTTCTGTTTTTCATCAAAAACGTTCGGATAGTGAAACGTACGGACTACTGAAACAAACTTTTATGAACACAACTACAGTAGGGTTACTTCCCTTTGACATGGCAATACAAAAACATACGAACGTATACAAGTTGGCTGAATGTGCGATGTGTTTGGGGGCAAGAAATCAACTTTCACGTTGGTCAGTTTGACATTGGCATACTTGTGACTAGCAGCATTGTTACGAAGTAAGATCACGTGTCAACCACGTGATTGCATCTGTCTGTCAAATTATCATAGCCAATCACAAAACATATCCGATGTCCGAAATTGTGCTCTTGCCGATAGACTGTCCGAATTCTTGACCAAAATGTTTACACATAAGATCAAAATTGGCTTTAGGGTTTTCTCCTTTTTTGTGCGGCAGTAATTTCACATCTTTTACGCCTAGGGGCGGGACTTGCCATTATGACTGACAAGCGTCGGGTGATCTCATTTTGACACAATCAGTGTTTTATACAGGAAGTAAGCATGACAGGTATTACTCCAACTAACCAAAAGTGAGACTTACTAATTGATCAAAATCACAAACTAACGACACCTTCAACTCGCAAGTGTCACTTGACAATTACCACTGAATGGGGCTCATGGTGTGAAGGGATTATCCCAACCTTTTTGATGTACCGCCGGATTAATGAAGCAAAACTATGTGTAATTAGCTAATCTGTTACCGCTGATTAACGTTCGGATACGGAGAGTGAAGCATCGGATTACTGAATCAACAGGTAATGAGTTTACATAGTAAACAAGATTGGTTACAGCTAGCTATTGTTCGGATATCGCGGGAATCGGATTGTCGGGGTCCGGACTAACGCAGCCTGACTGTATATATTTGGGCTTACACTTTTCAGATCAGTTGCCTCACTCTGAGAGTATGGATTTGAATAAAGCATGCAACTCAACCCAACCAGAAATACAACAGTCCGCACTTTACTGAGAAAGTGTAATCATAAACATAATATGTGTTATAAGGATTTTGATTAATAGCAGTCTTGCTCCAAAATGAGTTCTCAGAATATAAAACAATGTCTTCTATATGGATCATAAGTTGTGAACATCTATATTCTGTTGGGTTTTTTTCACTTTTCTTTCGTACAAAGTCAACATACTTTGAGTACACTATTCCCGGACATTTCATGTAATTTTTGGATAATGTTCTTCTAGATGTACACCACCTAAACCAATTCCACCCCCTACCCTCTGACTTCAGCCACAGATATGGTGTTTATTCCACCCCCTACCCTCTGAATTCAGCCACAGATATGGTGTTTATTCCACCACCTACCCTCTGACTTCAGCCATGGATATGATGTTTGTTCCACCAACTACAATCTGACTTTAGCCATGGATATGGTGTTTATTAAACCACATACAATCTGACTTCAGCCATGGATATGGTGTTTATTAAACCACATACAATCTGACTATAGCTTTGGACATGGTGTTTATTCCACCACCTACAATCTGACTTTATCCATGGATATGATGTTTATTAAACCACCTACAATCTGACTTCAGCCAAGGATATGACGTTTAATCATCCACCTACAATCTGACTTCAGTCATGGATATGGTGTTTATTCCACCAACTACCCTCTGACTTCAGCCACGGACATGGTGTTTATTCCACCACCTACAATCTGACTTCAGCCATGGATATGGTGTTTATTCCACCACCTCCCCTCTGACTTCAGCCATGGATATGTTTATTCCACCACCTACAATCTGACTTCAGCCATGGATATGGTGTTTATTCCACCACCTCCCCTCTGACTTCAGCCATGGATATGTTTATTCCACCACCTACAATCTGACTTCAGCCATGGATATGGTGTTTATTCCACCAAATACCCACTGATTTCAGCCACGGATATGGTGTTTATTCCACCACCTACAATCTGACTTCAGCCATGGATATGATGTTTATTCCACCACCTACCCTCTGACTTCAGCCATGTCCTTATCCTGTTGGATCAACTGTGGCAAGTCTTTTCTCATACACCGCCGAGATCTGCCAAGGGAGTCTGTGTAGTCCACCCTAGTGAAGACATTTAGGAGACAAACATCATATGTTGGTCAATTTCCTGGTGTTACTTAGTATTTGAATCGACGGCATCAGCCAGAGGTTTTAAGTGAAATATTCCCAGTGCTTGAAATACTCAATAACACCCACAAATTGGCCAAAACATTATGTTTATCGACTTTATGAATACAAAAACTCCTATTTAAAGTTTTTATTTTTTTTTAATGTGTTTTTTGGAAAATACTTGAAAAAGTGGTGCCTACCCTAAAATTCATGAATAATTATGCATTCCCCTTTAAAAGTTGTGAAAGATATAATCTGACAGGAAACCGAACGGATACTGACCTTGCTGACTGTTCTAAAACAGAAATAGAGGTCCCTAAAATTTTGTTTGACTCCTACTTAAAAAAACACAGAAAGTGCTGTGAAGAGCTGACTTAAACACATTGAGTCTCCAAGACCTTGATAGCAATATAAAATAGCTGATCCCAAAACTCCTCACCACTCCTCCTGGGGGTCTGATGGTGGAGGAACAGGCTCAGACAGCATCTCCTCATCCTGTTTGTCAGATGGGAGTTGTCTCCCCTTGCTACACTCTCTGTCTCTTGCCTCCACAATATTGTCAATAACCTTCTTCTGGAAATCAACAAGGAACACTCCACTACCATCTTCCTCTGAAATACATCAAAGCAATGTTGAACTACATGACACTCACAACACTTGTTCATAAAGCAGGGATGAGAATGGGTAAGAGTGGAAAAAAGAGGAAAATGGGATGGGCCTCTTTGGAGTCATGTTAATTGAAACAATATAACATATATCATGAATGACACCAGTGCCATCAAATTCACGGAATTCCTGATAAAGGTATGATATTTGATGGTGATAGGTTTGCTTGTTAATGAACAAGGCAGTAGTTGCTTCACAACGTTTATTGTGTACTTCTCTGATCATTACAACTCAAAGGAGGTTACTCCCACACTGGCATTTACAAAGAGTACAGTTGAACCCCGTTTATCCGGACGTTTGGGTTTCACATACGTGATCGCGTCAAACTTATGGTGTCTGCAGAAAGTAAACTTCCGGACGGGATCACATGACAAAGATCTTGTGGCAGGCTATTTTTAACTTACATCACGACAGATAGTAGGGGTTGATTTAAAAGTGTTATATACAGTACAATTACAGTGTAGTTTACCTTAATCCTACTCAACATGTGTTTTCATTACTGATGAGATGTTCTCACACACACCAAATCTTAATGAACAACCCGAGTGACACACGTCCCTAGTGTTTTGATGGCTAATTAACCATTCACATCAAAGGCCTTCCGATGGATTATGAATGAAATCACATAGTTATGCGGTAAACATGACAAATACACATGCATGTTGCTCAGATTTCTCCGTCCGGATACCTGGATTATATGGGAATGGTTTGAAAATTCACCGCCCAGGTCCGAAAACGCAGGGTCCGGTTAAGCGAGTACAATTAATGAATGTAAGTTTCGTTTCACATAAAAATCATCCGGAAGGCGGGATTTCCGGATATGTGGGGTCCGAGTAAATGGGGTTCAACTGTATTATGACAGGTTCACAGCCTTAAGCCAAACAAATGTTCAACACTAAAACTAAAACTAGTTGAATGGGGGCATCAAAATACACTACTCCAAAAAGAACTTAAATGACTTATTTGGCAAACAGTACAAGAACCTGTATCGAAATGCTGCACTCACAAAATAAAGAAGTTGATATCCATAAAGTTTGTTCTATATGTACCTCTTAAAAAAAAGTAGGGGGACTGTACTTTCAATGTACGATTGTCGAACTTGGGAGATATATGGGATTGAATCAATGTTGATCCAAAAATAATGGATCTTTTGAGAATGCATCACCACATGGATTTCATCCAATTGACCCTGAAAACCCTGGCCATGCACAGATGCAAGAAAATTATTGAACAAAATAGTCTACAGTGATTTATTGACCTGCTTGAAAAATGTCAAGATTCATAATGACACCCCATGCACATGTAGGAGGCTCCCACGTTGTGCACGTGCTTCCCTTGCATTGTTTGCATGTGGTGATAACGTGAAATGATGCTGCATACACAACATGAATGTCATTGTAACGTTCCTCAATGGGGTTTCTTTCTACCAGACTTCAAAGTTCAGGTTTCCCTACTTTTTTTTTAAGAGCATAGTATGTTTCAACTTCTAAAATGCCACTGAAACAAGTTACTGATTCTTTCATTCATCTGTCTTGCAATTAGGCCATGTGTTGTTTTACTGCTTTTAGTAGTATATTTACAAACTGATACAGCTGTTCTAGTTTATGGATTAAAATATTTTACTGATATGAAAAAATATATTAGAGAACCTCTTTTGAGTACACTATTTCAATACTGGAATATTTATTCTGCTTTCGTTATCATTATATGAAAACTACCTGAAAAAAATTAAACGGATATTTCGCTTGGCTTTGAGGAATGAGTGGATAAACAGTTTTGTTTCTGCTAGAACAACATTTGGTCTGTTTTCACAGTATCCATCTAGTATCCATCTGACTAGTTGCTCACTGGACGCCGTAATCAGAATCTGATTATTATTACCCCAGATAACCCAAGCTGCCTGTTAGGCACTAGAGGATTATAGTCGCAGGACTTTATCTCACCAGGTACCCATTTTCTGCTGGGTGAACAGAGGCAAATTTGAACAAACTCACTTGCCCAAGGTGAGACCACATGTATCACATGTGCTTCATAGTGGGGCAGGACTGAAGTGCTAGAAACTCTCCGGAGTCAAGCTGCCAAACATGGTCACCCATCCAAGGATTGTCCGAGCTTGACAGTGCATAACTTCAAATGATTTGTGTCCTGAGCTCTATGTACGGGACTACTCACCATCGCAGATGATGTACTGGATTGAAATAAAACTTACCTGGAATTTCAGAACTGGAGGAGATCTTGTCATACAATTTGGCCTTGGCTTCTAAAGCTTTTCTGTTGAATGACACAAGAAGACAGGAGAATGTAAAACACTTTGTAACTCAAGTACATGAGAGGCAGAATGTGTGAGTGAGAATTGACCTACAAATGGAAACACCTGGGCCCTACACTAAACAACAAAGTAACAACAATGTAGCCTACACTGGTTATTGCCAACACCTGGCTGTAGCACTTGAGCAGACAGCATGATTTTACTCGTGTAACCTATCGCTTTTGTGATGGGTGAAATATTAGGGAAGTACAAGTCAAGCTGCCTGTGCAAGTGCTCAAGTCAAGTGTTGGTGATAACTGGTACACACTTGGTCACTAGCCAGTACAGTAAAATTGTATTGTTTGTTTGTTAACAACACTCAGCAATATCCAAGTTGGAACCAGACAATCCAGTGACGATCAAAATCGTGATAATCAACCTAATACAGTGGAAGCTGTCAAACCTGGCATTTGTCTGCCCAAGTAATCCAGCAAGTTGTCAACACTGCCATAAAATCTAAGTCCCTTCCAAGGCTTGTACATTTATCATCAGCTTCACAATCCTGCACATTGTCTAAGACGGATGATTTCTTCAGTCCCAGTGAGTCAGCACTCAGCTACCACTGTATGTCATTCCTGTGATCATGCAATGTGCATGGAAAAGCGCACAATATAAATGGACTATTTTGTATAAAGCGGGATTAGCCTCAGGATTGTTTTAAGCAGTGGGCTATGAGGATTGCTAATAATATCATTTCAGTTTAGCTGATTTCTTGTTTAACACCACACTCAGTCATATTCCAGCTATATGGCCAAGATCTCTAAATACGCAAGTCTGAACCAGACAATCCAATGATCAACAATATGAGCACTGATCTATGTAACTGGGATGCAATGACATCGAGCGAGCCTGACACATAATCCCGTTAGTCGCCTCTTACATGGGTTACTGAAGACCACTTCGAACCCAGATCTTCACAGGTCATATCAGACCTGTGACAGAAATAACCAACTTTATAACTTAAGAATACAAGGTTCAACCATGGTAATCTATTCAGACCAAATGACGAAATTCGAGATCGAGAAACCTGTTTATTCATGACTGTAAAGTAACCACTATGCTTGGCTATCTTACGGGATGCTTCAATTACTCCACACTCAATCGAGTTGGTTCCATGGTGATTGAATCAATTTGGTTGAAGTGCTTCAGATAGTACTGCGGAGGGCACTGTAACGTGTACAAAAGACGACAGGCTGCCACACATACTCGTTATGTATCGGACTGATAAGTGTGTTTATGACCTCACCTTGACCTAACAAGTACATCCTCTTCCTCCACCTTCTCCTCCAGGTCCCGCTGTGCTCGTTCCAACACACCCTTGTTCTTGCGACTAAACAGGTCAGGCTTAGTCTTTGGACAAGTAAATCAAACATGTCACACACAATTTGCCTACACCAAGATAAAATTTGTATTTTGAGCATTTACAGAGAACTATTTCATTATTTCTGGATAATTGTGATGATTAAACCATACCACGCATCATAAACTATACTTATATGAATGAAATGGTGACTATGAATCATCTGCTCTGTTCTACTGTTTTTCTACTGTTTATGTGGAGGATCCAAACAGAGATGTAGGTAACATGTACAATTTACATTAAAGCATTTGGTCAACAACAAAAATATGGCTTCAGTTGTTCTTACTGTTGAAATCAACTTGACAACTACTGGCTGATATCTTGCCTCTGCACGCACTACCTGTTTTGTTAAGAACACATAGTTCATACTGACTAACAGTAATATTCTTCAGAGTGAGCATAGCAAATAAAACTGCCTAGCTAGTGAGCAAAGAGTTCAGGTTCAAAACCAGGCATCAACACTATATACTGGAAGTTTTCAATAATGTGATACCTTATAATCGTATGCAAGAATACTGGCAAGACAAAGTTATATAAACCTTAAAAACGTCTACAAATAAAATAATTTAAACTCAATGGAAAGCCCTGAACATCATTCAAGAAAGCTTAGGGCATTCCTTCAGAAATCCCCAGGATTTCCTAGAGAATGCAAACTGACTGCAGAGGTTTACACTGTAAAAGAAGAACTCAACAACAGAGTGACGTCACTAGAGATTTAAAAATTCTCAAGAATGCCTAGTACAGTAGTAATTTTCATATCAAAATGTAAAACTTTCCATATCAAAATGTTAAAGCACTCTTATCTGCCCCTGTCTTTGTACATGCATACTGACACACTTCCTTCTCATAAGTGAAGTCATTTACAGGATTTAGTTGTACTGCCATTACATGTAGTTTCAGATTACCTTTTCCTGAGTTCTTCCTTTGATCAGTGTTCCAGTTGTATTCTTCAGCTGCTTGAACTCTTCATGCTTCCGATACAGCTCAGCTTTCAAATCTATCATCTGTCAAATATAATACTTCCAGCATTAATACACCAATGAAAAAGTGAGTGAGTTTAGTTTTATGCCTATTTAGCAAAATTCCAGCACTATCATAGTGATAGGCTCCAGAAATGGGCTTCACACATAGTATCCAATGGCAAACACTCTCACACCAAACATCTTAATATTAGTGTCAATATGACTTGCGCATAATTAGATATAGTAATTTGTAACACATATCCAATATTTAAAAGAAAATGAGAGTCGCACATGCCTTTATTCTTGAAAAACACTACTTAACTTGTAAAGCTCAACAAAAGTACATGAAAAGGGGCCCGATCCAGGATATTTCACATCCAAAATAAAGACAGACTCATACCAAGAAGCATAACATCAAACCCATCAAACATGCTTCCTACAAGGAGGAGCACTGCAGCGGATGCCACATTTTGGTGATACCATTTGCTTGATAATAGTGTTAGGAACTACACTGAAACATCAAAAAAGGAGTTGTCTAAGATGGAGAGAGAACCTGAATCTCTCATCAGAAACCATGTCATGTTTTTCACAGAAAACATCTATTAATACTAATGTACTGACCACTGAGTAATTACAAATATGACAGGTATTGTCTGGCTACAACTTTCAGTTTCATGGTTCACATATTCTTTTGTGAAAAAACATTGTCCTTAGACAGTAAAATAGCCAAAAATGACAGTTAGTGCTAATCCTATCAAAAAGGTTTGTTTTGAACAGAAAGGAGTGCCAAAAGCTAATCCTATCATGAATGGGTACTTTGACTGCACAGGAACACCTAAAGCTACCATAAAACAGTGCTGTGATCTGAAAGGGGTACCTAAAGTCAATCCTATTTCAAAGGGGTGATTTGATTGGAAAGGTGGGTAAGAGTTCCACCTGTACCCTCCACCCCATCAAAAGCCAAAAGTACAAACTGACATGCACATGTCACCTCAAATATGCACTCATTAAACTAGAACAGGTATAAGAAACGACCAATGAACATATTTCAGTGTTGGAATATTACACAAGGGAAGGTGGAAATATTCTGTGTAAAAACAGGGGGGTACAGACGGAACTCTTTCCGGAAGGTGTTCCTTATCATGTCATAGGGGTGATGCTAATCCTATCAAAAACATGATAAAGGGGTGCTTTGATCAGAAAGGGGTACCAAATGCCAATTCAGCTGTAAAGGGGTATTTTGATCGTAAAGGGGTACCTAACACTCACCCCATGGTAATGGGGTACTTTGATAAAATAGGGGATCCAAGGGATAAGCTGGAATACTCGTACGTTGTATCATAGAAGTCAAACTAATCTACTTTTCAAAATAGGATCCGGTATCTGTAAAGCGACAAGTACTTTATGATACACCTATTTCATTGGGCTGATACAACTGCCTCTAACAACTGGGTCTGCGATGGGTAAACTGCCAACTGCAGTTGTGGACGATGACATGAATGTAAGTTGCGCGAAAACTGGAGGTCTAACTAAATAAGAAATCTTACAGAGGAAGCATTCATATTTCCCGTCTTGGACGATTTTTCCATTTTGTCGTACGTGGGCAGTTACTCAACACGAGTCATCTATACCACTGTAACAGAGATGACACACACAGGTGACACATAACTAGCACACGTCCAATGTTAGTCTAACCACTACAAGAAACGGAAGTTACAAACACATTCACGATATTTATTATTGTCGTACAATAATATTTGTTGTCATCTGTTGTATTATTTCCTGTCAATTTCCATTCCAAAGCTGTAGGTTGTATTTGGATGCCAGTAAAGTATACTTTAGTATCATTATTTCAATTCCGAAGATATCTTTAGAAAATGCGATGTCGTATATGTTCTATACCATTGACGGCAGAGACTCGTTAAGATGGCGGCTGGTCGGTAGCTGTGCTGAGAGAGTTTGTACAAATGTACTGATTATTTCATAGTTAACTCAGTCGCCTGCATTTTCTGTCATGTCTTATGTATTATGCATGTGCTTATGATACTTACGTTGATGATATAGTATTTATTGGATTGTATATTTCGTCATATTTAAACCTGTACAGCTTGACCTAGCCTTGATCATTTTCAATACGACAATAGTGCACAATACTGAACATGCTTCCATCGACAGTACACTAGAGAAAGTTCACTCTACTGTCGGTACTACCGTCTTTCTCTTTGTATCTTCTATTACTTGTAAGCATTTCAATGAAGAAAAAAGAGTTCTGGAGTAGCCTAGTGATTAAAGTGTTCGCTTATTACGCTGAAAACCCCAGTTCGAATCCCAACATTGGTACAATGTGTTAAGTACATTTCTGATGTTCCCCACTGCAATATTGCTGGAATGTTGCTAAAAGTGTCACGAAACCTCAGTGACTTTTAACGGGAAACCATTTTCATACGCCTCTAGATTATCTTTTGAACCATTAATCATGCAATTTCATTGGTTTCACATTAATTTCAGACTCGCTGTGCGCATGCGCAGAGCATGTAAAAATATGAACTGGTCAAGTTCCGCTTTCCGCGTACGTTTACCGATAGTGTATACACCCTCTAAAGAAAATGAAATATCAAACCAAATTATGACATAGTTGTATGTCTATTAAAACTTATTTGTATACCTGTATGTACAAAAGACCAGGAGTAGTGAAATAAATAGCTTGATTTATGTCAATAAGTTCTTGTAGAAACACATCTCACCACCACCGTTCTTCCCGCACAACCCCTTCTCAACTACTATCAAAACACAGATTTCTGATTCAGCTGCAACCAAAATAGGACATCAATACCTGGAAAGCATATGTAAATCAATATATTTAGTCAGCTATGAACTGTTGTCACTCATAAATAATTATTATTTAATCATTTTGTTTTGGTAAGCATACAACCAAACCGGAATTTGACCAGTAAATATTTTTACTCACTCTGCGCATGCGCATAGCGAGTCTGAAATTAATGTGAAACCAACGAATAGTGTTTATACTGAGACAGACTGTACCAAAATTTTATTGAGTCCATTTGTCCAGGGCTCTTGGGCACTTTTAAACCAGTGAGTAAACAATTGTTAAATACACTGAAAATTCTTCTTCAATTAACAGTTAATTTTCTTCTGTCCATGTGCCGCCCTAATCAATTCTAAATGTACAAGATGTCCCACAAGCTCTTAACAGCATTAGATACAATATTTGTGCATTACTCAATTACTGTTAATCCCTGGTTTAGTGTTACGCCACTCTTATCAATATACCAGCAATATGATGGTGGTCTGTGGACCACACAATCCAGTGGTCAACAGCATGAGTTTCAATCTATGTAATTGCAGTATAATAACATGTGGTCAACCAGACCTGACCATCCAATGCTGTTTGTTGCCTCTTATGACGAGGGTTACTGAAGATTAATTATGACTCGGACCTTTATGGGTCTACGCACTTACTTAACCTGTTACTAGTGTTAGTAGTGTCTTTTACTAAACTGTACACTTAGATAATGCCTGAAGCTGCATGCCAACCATAGTATGTTACTGAATTTGATCATGATTATGTGTCCTGAAAATCAGAAAATGTGCTGGCATAAATTGTGTGATTTGGTGTTTCTCACATCATTGACATCAGGAAGAAAGAACCCTCTGTCCTCATGGGCAGTGTATCAGCAAAGATAATCCTCCCAATGTTTATGTTCACTTGGTGACCATTAATAACAAATAAAGAGCTTTATGAAATAATGTAATAAAACTTTTTTCCAAATGAATACAGGATCATGTTGTGGAGTTGAAAGAGGTAGACAGTTGATATATGTCTGCAGTAAATGTTTATCATAAAATAAAAAGATTCATTGAAATTAATGAAAATTTGTTGTTTCAGATAGTTTGTGTTAGAGATAGTGGAATAGTGACTCTTTCCCAAAATAATGCTTCAAATGCATTGTCGCTGTATAAACTGCCACTTCATAGAAAATTTTAATCATGATAAGTCTGTGGCAGGTTATGATTTTATGGATTGTGTTGTCAGGCTTGATGATCATGGTGCCATGGTTGATTGTGTTTCATTGTAAAAAGACGGTCTAGTTTTTCAACACTTTCATACAGCTAGAATACTGCCAAGCTTGATATTAAGTAATGTACATAGTATTAATTAGTTGTAGAATGATACTGTTGTTTTCATAGTTTCATGATTTATATTGATTATCAGACATGTTAGAATGCAGATTATTTTTATACTTATACAGTGTTCGTGTTATTGCAGAAACCTGCATTTATTCACACTACAAAATAAACCAAATACACAAAAAATATTTTGCTTGCTTGTTTTGGACACACAGACTCTGATCTACTTAATTGAAAAAAGTACCTTAAAACATCAACTTATAAAGAACCAATACATTTTTAATTGATTTAGGATTGTAATGAAATTTTTTAAAATTTGGACTAAATAATTATTTGCTGTTTCATTTCTGAATGCACTCATACAAAACTTACAGCGAACACTGCTTATAAGAAGAAATATAAAGTTGATCATGTTTTAAATAAGCTTTTGAATAAGCCAAACAGCAGCCTGATTCTCAGGCTCAGATTTTGCCTTTTGCTTGTTGTGAAAGACGAAGCAAACAGGAATTAGACAGGACAGTGCACAATAGATCAGCAGATCATTGCTAACACTGACAGTTTCCAGGAGCGAAAGATGATAAGGATGCAGTATCCTTGTAAGCACAAGACAACATCCTCTCTGGTGCTGTTTGCCAGTCTTAAGAACCGCTCAATTTCCTCTGCAGAGTTGTGCCCCTTAGCAGTGTCAGTGCACAGTGGCATTGTGTTCAACAAGTCCCAGATTTGCCAGGTTGTGAACCATGGTTTTACAGCCCCATGTCAGTGCTCATGGGTAGCAAATATCAGTAATCCATCTCACTGGACTTTCATCCTGGACTAGACTGACTAGCTGTCATTTGATTGAAAATGTGAAGTGCTGTTTTTATTGGTGTAAAATCCAAGTCAATTACTGATGCTGCTGAAGTACTAGAATGAACATTTTTCTGTGATTCCCTTGACCTGTGATACACTAACCTACAACATCTATGCTAACATTATAGTAACAAGCTTATGAATGAAGTACTAACCCTGATTTTCATAGTAACAATGAACAATCCTTTCCAGTTGTAGACGAAGCATGCTATCAGATATGGAAGGTGTTTGAAATGTATGACAATGAGTGATGCATCCAACATGAATTGCCAACCTAGTGGAAGTAGTGGTATGGTCAGTACCACAGTGGCGCCCCCTTCGTCAGGCGCGCCACCTAAACCAAGCATTGCAGACACCATTAGACAAGTGGAAGGTCAGATAGCGGTATGTGGTGACGGGTGGCACTGGTTTCAAACAAACTGTTTTGTTCATTCGTCATCATCATCGTTGTCATGGAATCCAGATCATGAATATTCATGAGTTGGAAGTCATGAAGGAAATCATATCATAGTCATAGTGAACGTTTTTCAGCTCTGTTTTACTGTGTAGATGACAGGGGGACATTGTCGTCTAGTAGTGGTGATGTCTCTTTCTGTGTGTTTTGTTTTGTTTTGTTCATGTATGGTCCTTTTTTTTTATTTTGGTGTGTGTCTGTGATGTTCTGGTTATAATTATGTCAGAAAGGGGGACTAAGCTCATGGACATTTAAAGTTCTAGCAAGTTCTATCCACTGCCCTTGCTCCTAACATGGCTAATGCTTATTTAACATGTGTATCTCCCTAACAATCGATAACGGTTAATAGTATAATACACAGCCATTGTCATGGTTTGACTGTCTTGTGCGGTCAGTGCACCCTGTAGACATTCCCCTTGTATCTTTGTAAATGAGACTTAACAATATTGAGGATAGTCCCCCTTTTCAAAGGATGCATCCTGTGTTTGTGAAAACTAAGCCTAGTTACCATTATGATATGATGGTTAACCAACAACATCGTAGATTAATTTCCAGTCCTTTTTCATCTCTTATAAATTATTAACAATGCTTTACATATATCATTATATCATATGTGTCATGTTTTATTTGAAAAGTTTCCATATATTGAAATGAAAATCAGTGTAACCATGGTAACCACATACTGAACCAAAAAATTATTTGGAAAGTTGAAGCAGTGACAACAGTTTTCCCTAGTAAGCTGAATAAATAAATTGCACCAAAGGGAATCCTTTTTAAGATCATAACAAGTTGTTCAGGTTCTTTTCAGAGATCAAAAATTCCAATATGAGTTGTCAGGCCCATTTCGAAGTTCTCTTCTGAATCAAAAACACCTGTAATGTCCACACATAAATGTTAACTGTCATGTCAATTTTTATTCTTGTAATATTTTGTTCAAGATGTTGTAGTGTAGCAACAATAAGATAATTCATTTCACAATGATTATGAGTGGATTTACATTTCACCTGGAATTTAGAGCATGTGGATCTGATCACCATGCCAACCAAACAACTACTCTAAAGTAGAATCTGATGAATGGAAGGTTGTTGCTATACTATATACATGCCTGGTATGTAATATATATTCAACCATCATGGATGAAGATGTATTTCCAAATAGGTGATAAATCAGTTTTAACAAGAGTTTTGTATGGACACCCAGTGAGAACCCAGTGACTACTGTCACCAATCCAAGGACTGATGAGTGTCCTTGAACTCCTTGTTGACCATGACTCTCCCCCATGTGTTACAGTCCTATGGTCCTGGTCCTCACACTCCACAACAGAAGGAAGAGTTGGCCAAACTCACATCGTACCTCCACCGGGCTAAGCTGGAGCAACAAAAGGTATATCATCGTGTGACGTGTGTTTGATAGGAGCAGGGAACCACAGACGAATTGAAGTAATATGCTCTTCAAAAAATGTACAGGAACCGAAAGTTTCTATTTGGATAGGAAGTGTAAATGTTAACAAAAGTTTCAAGGACAGACATCTTATGAACGCACCACCATTTCCCTCTATTACCACCCCTAAACACAACGCATGATATACACGTGCACAACGCATGATATGCACGTGCACAACGCAGTAGCCTCATGCATGGGGGCCCATTCTTTATTTTGACATCTTTTCAAGACGGTCGAGAAATTACTTTGAACATTAATGTTGACACTCATCTTACATCACACATTTGTTAGTGTTATTTTCTAGTCATTTGTTTTAAAATGGAAATCATATACATGCAAATTACGTGCCATACACCATTGTACACCAATCATCTTTCAAAAGCGACTACATTCCAAATAACTATGGCTGTAGGGAAGTGCAAATGGTGATGGACTCTCAAAACATTCAATAATATCATTTCAACATTGATTGACTCCAATACATCTCCTAAATATTTCTACTTGTAAATAAAAATGAAGTTCCCCTACTTTTTTTGAAGAGCATACATGTGGATATAACAGGCTCAGCAGGCTCTGGTTTACAATGTAGAAAGTGTGGCGTGACTTGTATATCATGTATTGATGACAGTGGTTTGGGGGTTTTAGAATGGCTTTAGAATGTTTCCTTTCCAACAATGTCAGTTATTGACAATTTTGTCTGTGTAACAGTAGTGTTGTAATAAATATCAATATGTCTTTGTAGCATAATGGTAATACCAGTGTGTTCACACAAGTTATTGCAGATGATGAGTAGCAACAAGTTGCCTGACAACTCCCTGGGTCCTGCAACTATCTCCCCAATGATGGCAATCCCCCAATCTGCCCAGAACCTGCGCCCTGCCCCCATGCCAGCCCAGGCAACAACCTCTAACGGAGCCTCTGGGGGTGAAGGTCGTGTGTTGGACAAGCGCCGCCTGCAAGAGCTTGTGAAGGAAGTAGATCCTCTAGAACAGCTGGATGATGATGTTGAAGATGTGAGTCTCGGTTTACTGATCATCATGCTTTAGCTGTATGTATACCACTCTAGCATGACTGATAGTAGTTGGTTAATTATAGTGAGAGTATATTATTACATTATACAGCTCTGATTTTCCTCTACACAATTATACATGTGTTTATGATAATAATAGTAATAGGCCATTTATATAGTGCATAGATCCATGTCGGTGACATGTTCAAAGCGCACAAAATGAAAGGCTCTGGAGTATCTGTTCTTAAAGATTCAGTTCAGAAGTGAGAACAATTCAAGTTTACTTCAAGACATCCATGTTTGGGATTTCACTTTCCTAGTAAAGTACAAATTCTAGTATTGTTTTGGTTGAGTCTCATCTGGAATTTGAACCCAAACCCTAATCGCCATTGGAAGTCACGGTGGCTGAGTAGGCAAGGCAGCTGACTTTGTGTGTTGACATGGTAGTGAGATAGCTAGAAAACATCATCAAGAGGTAACTAGAAGACATGGTAATATTTATTGAGTATTAGTGATAAGATAACGAGTAGACATGGTTGAGAGAAAACTAGTGGGCATGGTAAGGAGAAAACAAAGAGATATGGTAGGGAGATAACTAGATGATACCTCAAGGAGATAACAAGTAGAGAAAGTAATGACATAACAAGTAGACATGGTGAGGAGGTAACAAACTGACATGGTGAGAAGGTAACAAGTAGCCATGGTAAGGAAATAACTAGTAGACATGGTAAGGAGATAACATGTAGACATAGTCGTGAGATAGCTAGAAGACATGCAAAGAGATAACTAGTAGACATGGTAAGGAGTTGACTAGTAGACATGGTAAGGAGGTATCTAGAAGACATGTAAGGATCTACCAAAGTAGATATGGTAAGGAGATGACTAGAAGACATGATAAAGAGATAACAAGGAGACATGGTAAGGAGATAAGAAGTAGACATGGTAAAAAGGTAACAAATAGACATGGATAGGAGATAACAAGTAGACATGATAAGGAGACAACAAGAAGACTTGGTAAGGAGATAACAAGAAGACATGGTAAGGAGATAACGAGTAGACATGATGAGGAGGTAACAATTAGACATGTTAATGAGGTAACTAGTAGACATGATAAATCGAAAACTACTGTTATTATTAATTAGATGGTTGCACAAGTACAGACACATTTCTTTAGCAGGTAGTCTTTGTGGCTGGGTATTTCAACAATAACCTTGATAACCGGAGTAACTTTTGCTGTTTTGCAGGTTCTTCTTCAGATAGCTGATGACTTCATTGAGAATGTGGTCAGTGCCTCATGCCAGATTGCCAAACATCGCAAGTCAAACACACTTGAAGTAAAGGATGTCCAGCTCTATCTAGGTCTGTTGACACATTTTGTCATAAAGGTTGTCACAGAAACTCAGCATAGGTGTATATCAACTTTGATGTCACAATATATGATCCTGATCATAGATGTGTCAGTATCCAACACAGATATTCCTGTAGCTATGTGATGTGGCTGGTGTTGATGTGTGGTGGAGTTGCCTGAAAACCTCCCAGTTGTGATCATGGTAATCTTACTATTTAGCTCATCTTGATGTGTGATATAGATAAGTGATAAAACTGATGTAGTTGTGTGATGAATTTCATATGGCAGTGAGGTATAACTGATGTAGCTGTATGATAAAACTAATGTAACTGTGTGATAAAACTGATGTAGGGTTGTGATAAAACTGATGTAGCTATATTATAACACAGATGTGGGAGTGTTTTGAAACTGATGGAGATGTGAGATAAAACTGATGTGGCTGTACAGTAAAACTGATGTGGCTTTGTGATAAAACTGATCTGGCTGTGTGATGAAAAGGATGTGGTTGTTGGTTAAAACTGATGTAGCTGTGTGATAAAAATGATATGGGTGTATGATGAAACTGATGGAGCAGTGTGATAAAACTCATGTCACAGTGAGGTAAAACTGATGTAGCTGTATGATGAAAACTGATGTAGGTTTGTGATAAAACTGATGTAGCTATATTATAACACTGAAGTGGGCGTGTGATAAAACTGATGGAGCTGTGTGATAAAACCACTGTACCTGTGTGATAAAACCATTGTTGCTGTGTGGTAAAACTGATGTGGCTGTGTGATAAAACCAATGTGGCTTTGTCACAAAACCGATATAGCTGTGTGATAAAACTGATGTGGCTGTGTGACAAAGCTGATGTGGCTGTATGATAAAGTTGTTGTAACAGTGTGATAAAGCTGAAGTGGCTGTGTGATAAAACTGATGTGACTGTATAAAACTTATGTGGCTGTGTCATAAAACTGATGTGGGTGTGTGATTAAAGAGATGTAGCTGTGTGATACAGTTGACATAGCTGTGTGATGTAATGGACACATCTGTATGATATAGCTGGTATGGCTAACATAACAGCTTGATACAACTGAATTATTGGTGAATGCCACATTAAGCAACATTCAATCACCAATCTATTACTAATTCAACATCGTATCCACAGAGAGAAGTTGGAACATGTGGGTGCCTGGATTCGGCTCGGAGGAGATCCGCCCATTCAAGAAGGCAGCTGTAACAGAGGCTCATAAACAGGTGAGGATGCTGAGGAAAATCATTGTTCACTAACTTGAGAATAAAACCAGGATTGCTGGAACAAAAGTGGGATGGCATTGTGCAGAGTTGTGTCCCTTTCCCAAATTTCTCTTTGGAAATGCGCAAGCGAGTTTAGTTTTACACCTCACACATCACTCAGCAGTGTTCCAGCTATATGGCAGCAGTTTGGAATAATCGAGTCAGGACCAGAGAATCCAGTGATAAACAGCATGAGCCTCAATCTAGGCTATTAGGATATGGCGTGTCAATAAGTCATGTTAAACAATAAGAAATTTTTTATGAATTTTTAGTTTCCCCAGGTCATCAGTAATCACTGACGAAGCGAGATCAATCAATTGCCTGATCATTTCATCAATCTATCCAGTACAACATGGCAAACCCAATGTCTTTTGACTAAGGTTAAACCTTTGATATTTTGTTCTCAACATGTCTGTTTCTAAACTCCATTTTCTGTTTCAGAGGATGGCATTGATCCGCAAGACATTGAAGAAGTACTAATCATCTTCACCTTCAGGCCAACCACTGTTGTGTCACCTGTCATCAAGTCCATGTAACAATATCAGGGTCCACCACTCTGTCTCCTCCACTGGTTGGTAGTAGAGACAAGGCCATGGTGCACAAACCAATCTTAGCATGACGACTTTCATCAAAAGTCTCTGTCAAGTATGGGAATTACTATCAACTTAGTGCTAAGATCGCTTTCTTGTTTTAAGGACCTGTACCGTAGTGACTGCTCGAGACTTGCTACAAGGGAATACAGTACCGGGCCCTTATTCTGGAAACGTTCATAGCCCTAACTATTCTTAACTTTCATCGTAGTCAATGTGTCAGGAATGGGTTTAAGAAGTTTGCAGGGCTACAAACGTTCTGAGAATAGCTAGCCAGTGGCCCATTCAAAAAAGTGATCGTATCACTATGACTGTCGCAAGTGTGTGTTAAAGTATAGGTATTAAAATCATTTTTGTGCTACAATCGTTTTGTGGAGCGGTACTCAGATCTGATTCTAAGAACCTAGGAATACATTCATGGCCCCATGGCACAAAGTGATCATAGCAGTAAAGTAGATGGAATTTATCACTCTCCTACCCAAAGTTCCAAGCATCCAGCGTGGTATCTATAACATGGGCGGGCACCAAATTATCATTTGTCACATCTCTTCACAGTCCATCCAAGATATTGCATGTTAATCATCAGTTTCATTTCTTACAAGTCTGTATGTCTAGAGAGAATCATATAAGATAGAATGCTTCACCGTAAGAAAACATCCTGAAGAAAAAATTTCTGTTTGTGTATTTATCCTTTGCTTACAATAGTTGTATGGCTCCAGGTGCTCACATTGATACACTTCGGAGAACTTGCAGTAAAGTAGACAGTACACTTGTAGAAATATATGTTTTGTGATGCACCTCACTGTCGCAGTTGCAGCAGCATATAAATATCGGTATGCAACACACGAGGAATGTGTTAGGAATACATAAGGTTTGGGTGGTCTTATTTCGTAATTGGCACATTTCTTTACAGTCAAGAGGAAGTCTTGTCATGTGATATGAAAATTAGTCCATGGCAACAGTGTTAATACCACATCATCACAGGATTGTGTCTTTAAAAGTATGGAAGGTCGTGTCCACTTATCATTAACCCTAAAACTTCTTTGTTTCTACTGTTTTATTATTAGTTGTATGGACAAACTTGCCGTATGTTTTTCAGGACAAAATAAATAACTATATGCCCTCTTTGGCTGACAATATCCTTACCTCTACTGCAGATGTTTTGTGAATTTGGTTAGATATTTAATAAACCCCTTGATGGAACAAAAGCATAACTCACTTAGTCAGTTTGATACAAGTCTGTAGTAACTTGTGTTCAACTTTTTAAACTGGGAATAATTTTTGTTGTTTACAAACTTGTAACACAACACAATTATGGACTTATTTAAGTACTTGTTTTGAAGGAGTGAAAAATCAGCAATGTTGACATAGCAGGTGTTGACCTCAAGTATGATTTATCGCTGTGCTGTCATACCGATAGGGCGATGGGGTAGCCCAGAGGTTAAAGTGTTCACTCATCGTGCTTAAGACATGGGTTCGATGGACATAATGTGTGAAGCCCATTTCTGATGTCCTCCCCCATCATATTGCTGTTATAATGCAAAAATGGCGTAGAACCAAAGTCTCACAATAACTGTCATTCTGGTATAGTTCTGTATGTTTCTCTAATCAATATCAAATTATGACAGAGTATTCAGGAATATCTTCTCAAGTTATCTCTCTGTCACATGGATCCAGAACTATGTTTTTGGCTATTCATATGGATCCAGAACTATGGTTTTGGCTATTCAAGGAGTTACATGTTGGACACACCCACCTCATATTTATCATTTAATATTGGACTGTATCAGGACTTAACCTTAAACCTATATCAGCATTACAAAATCATTAACTTCAACCATATCAGATATTCCTAAAAATCTTAATCTCAATTATTACTTTACCTGTATTTCATTCAGCCTAGAAAATCTGTAAAATAAGGAATGATATTGGTCAGACATTAATTTAAAGACACATGAAACATTGCAGTATAGTATGGCTGGAAGTATGACAGCAACAGAAATATAACTAATCTGTTTCCATGCTACAGTGCCAAGTATTCAAAGAATCTTAAGGATAACTGTTAGTTGAAATTTGCCATTTTTAGTGGTTTTGCTGTAAGTTGCAATTATAAGGACTTGTGGGATATAGTGTTTTTGTCGTCTTATGTCGGCGTCAAGGTGGTTCCACTCTGCTGATGCGTATATCAGACTGTGACATGGTGGTGTGATGGGTGATGATGATTTTTATGGAGAAGGATTGATCCCCTGAAAAGTTATGTTAATAAGTCTGTCAACAATAAGTCTTTCTCTCCTCTCCCACCCTCATGTCTTATACAAAATCAGTGACCACCTCCATAGTACATGTGTACAAAATTGATGACACCCCCAACCTTCTAGGAACACACCCATCACACACACCTTAGTCACAAGTAGTGAATGGTCTCTAAGTGCTGTGACCTAACAGCAGGGCCACACAAACTCGCTTGTAGACAAACTTGAACTAGCCACATATTCACGGGTAGTAAAGGGGAGAATTGGTTGTTATTTCTTTGTGCTAGTCAGTGAGGGAGAGCTACACATGACCAGGGTATCTTAGGTTCTTGATCGTAAAGGTTGATATGATGGTCATGGGAGGTGTCAGTTTCACTATGGACAACCAAATAGTCATGTGAATATATAGAAAGACTCACAATATCTGTAAATAATGTTGACATTGTAGGGCAAAGTAGATTATTCCTAAATAATATTTGTTTTACAGTCATTAGAATGTTTAGTGACTGAATATTTAGTATGACTTAGCAGAGGTCCATGTAACCATTTTTGTTGAACGATTATACATGGTTTAAGTAGATTGAAATGTTACAGCACAAAAAATGCCCACTGAATCCTCCTTGCTTTGTAGAAGTAGATTGACGTGTATAATTCTTGGTGAAGCTACATTGTGTTACAGATTGTCCATCAACAATAATATCTTTGATTATGATCATGGAAACTATATGTTGTTAGGAGATCTTACTTTCCCGATGTCATTTGCTCTGGGTCATTTCTTTGCATGCTGAGGATATTAGTTTGTTTTTGTCAGCCTGTGGATTAAAATTGTGTATTGTTAAGAAACAAGCTGTACATATTCATTTGCTTTGTTAGTCCTTTCTCTTTTGTATTTTTGATCATATATTTCATGTTAGTGATTTGTGGGGTTGGAAATGTCAGAAGGAAGTGGATTATAATTTCAAACCAATAAGTTGAGATTTTATTTTGAATAATTTGTATAATTTGAAGTTTCAGTTCTACAAGTCAGTTAATGTTAGCATGGAATTCTAACTGTGACAGTTTGGTAAAACATTTCAATTACTCTTCAATGCTGATATTGTTATGCATGACATTCTGTAGTCAGCTCAGAATTGGTCTCAGCGTGAATGTTGAAAGTATGATTGTTAACTTCATCTAACATAATACAGTATTCATATTTTTCTCTTCAAACCCGTTACAGGAGATCATTTGCTAGGTAGGGTAAAGATCTGAAAATATTTATATTGTGCTGGACCAAATAATGTTGAAATCATTTAAGTGTATGAATATACAATGCCATTTATAAAGTGATCAAATGTAACATGTCATATTTGGGATTGCACTTTCTCAGTAAAGTACAAATTATAGTACATTTGTTTGTCAGAGTCCCATCACGGATACAAATCCAAACACAAATTCCATGGTCTAGGCTACCATCTGTCCGAGTTTTATTTTGTAGACGCCATGGCGGCTGAACAGGTTAGGCAGCTGATCATCTGTGGCGATTGGGTGCCTGACTCTGAGGGTGTGGTTTAAATCCTGTAACATACGTTACATTCATTTCAAAGTCCGTGGTCTAGGTTACCAGCTGTCCAAGTTCCATTTTCTGTGGAAGTCACAGTGGCTGAACAGGTGAGGTAGCTGGCTTTATCTGCTGGTAATTAGGTGCCTGACTCTGAGGGTGTGGTTTGAATCCCATAACATATGTTACATTTAAGTTTAACATCCACTGTGAAGCCTGCGTAGAATAGCTTTCACTGCTTCACGTTTGATCATGTGGCGTTAGAATGTCCATGTAAATAGTAGTGTATGGTGTCTGTGTGAGCCCATTACTGTCCACTTGGCCTTAATTTGAAATGAGAATGTTGGACATGGTGGTTGATTGTCAAATTTACTCTGCAGCATGTGATACGTGACTGAAACACCTGAATGAATTTGTAAATAATGACACATGCGATCATGGTATAAATTTACATTTGTACATGTAATATTGTTTTGTCATGTTTATGTCACTTTGGCAAATAGAATGTGTGTCTTACTGTTGCTAAAAACGGCATAAAACCACATTCACGCTCTCTTTGCCAAATAATGGTACAAATGCGTGAGGATATGTTGTACAAAGCAATCTTTGTGCCTCCACTATTGTATTTAAATATGGGCATATCATCAGGGGTAGAACAGGCCTTCAACATCCCATGCTTGCCATAAAAGGCGACTATGCTTGTCGTAAGACTAACAGGATTGGGTGATCAGGCTTGCTGACTTGGTTGCCGTGTGTCATCGATTCCCAGTTGTGCAGATCATGTTGCTGATCACTGGATTGTCTGGTCCAGACTCGATTATTTAAGGACCTCTGCATACAGCTGGAATATTGCTGAGTGCAGCGTTAAAACTAAACTCACTCACTCACTCATCCCAGCACAGAGATGGCTTTTGTGGAACAGCACCCTAAAATGCAGCGTTTCACTGTGGAAATCTCTGGTTGTGGGTACAGATTCCAGATTTTCAGGGTTTTGGTTTCTTGATTTATCAAGACCAATGCATAAATTCTACCCTAGTCATCAAAAACCCTTGAACCATTAAGGATGATTATTGACCTTGACCCATGCATACTAAGGCTGTTACGATACGCTTGCATATTCATTGAATCAGACCGTTGCCCTTCATGAATACAATTTTTTTTTGGCATGGTCACCAGAACCGAATATGAATATTTACATTTTTTTAATGGAGCATGTTTTACTTGAACCCTTATTTCTTTTTTCAAAGGGAGATAAGCAAGTGAGTGAGTGAGTGAGTTTAGTTTTACGCCGCACTCAGCAATATTACAGCTATATGGCGGCGGTCTGTAAATAATCGAGTCTGGACCAGACAATCCAGTGATCAACAACATGAGCATCGATCTGCAGAATTGGGAACCGATGACATGTGTCAACCAAGTCAGCGAGCCTGACCACCCGATCCCGTTAGTCGCCTCTTACGACAAGCTGAGTCGCCTTTTATGGCAAGCATGGGTTGCTGAAGGCCTATTCTACCCCGGGACCTTCACGGGTCAGATAAGCAAGAATGGTATATGTGCTAGCACTGCATTAGTGCAAGTCATCTTAGTTTGCAAAGGCTGCACATTAATATATACTGTTGACTATAACTGTTAGTATATTACATGCCAAATTTGAGTGTCACTGGTTCTTACTTTATGACAACAGTCAACATGGGGGTTCCATATTGTGCATCAATCAATATTGTTTTCATGAATAATTATTATTCATATTCACTTCCCAATATTCGCAATGCACATCATATTCGTCACATTGTGTATTCATTGCATCCCTGATCCGTACACATTACCTAAGACATCAGTGATCATGACAGTAGTGTTAAGTTGAGTGCAATGCATATATACTCTTAAAAAAGTAGGGATGCTTCATTTTTTTTTTTTTGCTTACGATTAAACATATTTAGGAGATTTATCGCAGTCAATCAATGTTGATATATTATTGAATGTTTTGAGAGTGCATCACCATTTGCACTATTTTACAACCATAGTTATTTGGCATGTAGTCGCTTTTGAAAGATGAGTGGTGTATGGCATGTAATTTGCATGTATACGATTTTCAGTTTAAAACAAACGACTAAAAACATACACTAACAAATATATGATGCAAGATGAGAGCCAAAATTAATGTTCTAAGTAATTTCTTGACCTTCTTGACCAAACGTCAAAATCAAGAATGGGACCCCATGCACTACTGTGTTGTGCACGTGCATATCATGCGTTGTGTTTAGGGGTCGTAATAGAGAGAAATGGTGGTGTGTTTGTTAACATTCACACTTCCTATCCAAATTGAAAATTCAGTATCCCCTACTTTTTTTAAGAGTATATCAGGTGACTGCCCAGAAATAAAAGTGCTGCACTTGACATGACATAGGTGTCATTTTGTCCAATCCATAAAGACACACATCAAGATTGGGAAGTTATTTTCAATATGTTTATTGAAAGCTCTCTACATGCATCAAAAGAAAATGCATATACAATATTTGGCTGAGGGTACATCAGTAGGAATCACACTGGCAACATATCTAGTAAAAACATTAGATAAATACTTTTGTAAAAACACAGAATCACAGCCAATATAATAAAATAGGCACATTTTCAATGTTCATAACAATACGACACAGACTGGTGAACTGGTCAGAGCATACTGAGGATAGTGTTTCTGAACATGACATGAAGGAAAGGATCTCATCCAAGTTGTGCATTGTACAAGCTGTAGCTGATCACAGAACAGCCAACATGAGCAGTCTCTTAATAGACAACATGCCAGGAAACATGTTAGGCTCCACCCTTGTTACGATATTGTTGAACAAATTCGGATGAGCGAGTGAGATTAGTTTTATGCTGCTTACAGCAATATCACAGCAAGAGATACCAGAAATGGGCTTCACACATTGTACCCATTTTACCCATTTGTACGTGCTAATGCTTGAACCACTAACCTACTCCACCAACCCCAAAGCTGGACGAATGATAGCAGAAAAAACGTCACATGCATTCACAAGGAATGGCTAAGAAAGGTTTGTTGAACAGAAGTCCTCCAATAGTTCCCCTTTCGTTTAGCACACATCTTGGGGCTTTTTAGTTGTATGGTAGGGAAGGTTGTGATTACCTTTAAAAGTGAGGCTTGGGTAACCCTGTATGCAGAAATATTTATGTTTTGAATCATGTCCTACACGAAAAGAGTGTTTGCATAATGTAACGAGAGACAACATCACAATGATATACAACATCCACTGTAGAACACATACAACTGAGCAAAAACAGTTTTCGGGTGTCATTTTGACATGTGAACAAAATATCTTCCTGTAAACACCTTACTGTAAAACAATACATGTCTACAATTTCATCTTTCAACCTTATGAAACACTGACCTGTGTCCATCTGTCATTACAAGTTACAACTATAGTTAGTCTGCAGTCACTTGAAAGTCTTTTTTTCAATTTGATTGTTATTTGATATAAGAATATGAAACCATCTCTGGCATGAAACTGTTTAGATTATGCAATATCTTACTTTTCAATACAGAAACAATTTAATAATTGATACAATAGATATTTTGTTTGATATTCTGTAGAAACATATAAGATATATAAGAATATGAAACCATCTCTGGCATGAAACTGTTTAGATTATGCAATATCTTACTTTTCAATACAGAAACAATTTAATAATTGATACAATAGATATTTTGTTTGATATTCTGTAGAAACATAGCAAAACTGTAATACTGTTAGTGTAGAAGGCATTAAAAAAAAGTACTGTACATACTTACAATGTTTATATACACACTGAAAATGAACTGGTTCAACAACATAAAAAAAATTCACCTATTATAAAACATGCAATGCCTAATATAATCTGAACAAAGATTTTGATTGTGATTGTGAATTCCAGCAACTAGAATAAACAATATCTTGATTTGGAAAACAAAATCTTCAAAAGCTCCTCTGAAATAAATCACTGAAATCATATCTATAAATCGAAAATAACAGTAAACAGAAGAATGTAGGAACCAAAATTCAATTTCTGAAATTATCACTAAACTTCATATTTCCAAGTCATTTAAAAAAAAGAAAAAAGTAGTACCCCTTGTGTTCCTCAAATACACAAACATATATTTATTTACATCGATGAAATAGTCGCAGTGCTGGCAGCAACCCTGTAGTAACAGACACTAAATATTTCATGAAGTCTCTGTACATCAGAAAAGCATAAAAAATATATTTATGAATAAAGATTTCATAACATTTTCATATATTGCTTCCAGTAAATGTAATTCAGTTTCTTGTACTTTCTCAGTGCATTTAGACTGAGAAGGCATACCCAGATATCAGTATGTAACATATACTCAAAACCAAAAGTAACTGTGAGTTGATAAATGGAGAGACTACTGAACATTCATCATGATGATATCTACAGTCAACAGTTTCACATATTATCTTAAACAGAAGGTTGCCTCTAAGGAAAAGCTTGTTTGCCTACAGTATTAATCATTTTCTGTTGTATCGAACCTCAGATAACTAGAAACATTTACAAAAGTCCCTTCAACTTTGATTTCTGTGTTGGACTATATACAATTTCTCCATTTAGACTGATGAAGATGAATGCTTTCTATGCATAGACATACAATTTACATATTTATCAACCAATATGAACAATAAGCTACTTGTTGAGATATTGTATTCCTACTTGATGTGATTTTGATACAGATACATTTCAATTTTCTGATGTGAAAATATAAATAATTACACCAATCGCCTAAACATGCTCCTAAACATGAGCCTTGAAGAACACAAAATATCAAATTTAAATCTGAAATTTCAAATGAGTTCAATATTGCTTAAATGCTTTGAGAACAAAAAAAATTAAATTCAAATTTAAAATGAGTTTAATATTGCAAAAATGCCTTTAGAACACAGAATACTAAACTGAAAGCTGATAATTCGATTGAGGCTAATTCATTAGAAAAAAAATCTTCCGATAGTATAGAATGAGTCTGCAAGGTGAATGCCATTACATATTATCTCCACAAAGTGGTGTTTTGAGTTGAAGAACTTGATCATTACTTTTGCCTATGAATTCACTGATCTAGTATTGCTGGTGCTTGCTGTGCGGGATGTCTCAGGAATTGAGATAGGCTCTCAGGAAGTTGTTGTAACTGATGCAACCGCCCACGTTCTTGTCATAGTAGGACATGAGATGGAAGAACTCATCCTCTGACAAATTAACGTTAAACTGGCGAAGGACCCTCCGGAATTCCACAGCATCGACCACACCTGTCGCCCCCTCATCCAGCTTCCTGAACGTCCGCCTCATCTCCTTCCAATTGTCTGTTACACAGCTGCGAAGCCGCATCATTGCATCATAGAACCTGTCACTTGCAACACCAGGCTGGATCTGAGACAAATGGTGGAAAGGTTCTTTCAGTGCCTGAAAGTCATTTCATAATAACTGGTATACTGACATCTTAAGTTTGAGGTACTTCTTTAAAGAGAAATTAAAGTGCAGTCTTTCAGAAAAGCTACCATGATTGTATCTATCTTTAGCAAATTCAGGACCTAGATGAATGAGTGTAGAGCATACTGGTTCACGAAATGAAACTAGCCAATACTCAGTAGTGATCTCTGACACACGTGTAGTACTGGAGCCCCACGACTCACACATTGTAACCACTGAATATTCAGTAGTGATCGCTGACACACATGTAATACTAGGGCCCCACAGTTCGCACATTGTGACCATACAATGCTCAGTAGTGATCTCTGACACACGTCATACCAGGGCCCCACAGTTCACACATTGTGACCACCCAATACTCAATAGTGACCTCTGTCATGTATGGGGTACTGGGGGTCCACAGTACATCCAATTAAACCACCAAATACCCATTACTCAACCCAGGAACCCTGCAAGGAATGGACACAAATCCTGCATAAACACATATGCAAGACCATGAGAGCTACATACTGTCATCTTCGGGGGGTGAATCCTCTGCCGTGACAGAAGACTGGAGTTTTCTCTCTGCTTGAGATTCAGCAGGAAGTGTCGCAGAAACTCTGCATAGGAGAATGTGCCGTTTTCCTGAAGGTCAAACTTGGTGACGATCCGGCGGAAGTCCTCTGGTGGCATTTGTACGCCAAAAGCATTCATGATGTCTAAAAACACAAGTTGGATCTGTTCTACAATGGCTCATCTTGCAAATGTGACCTATATCTGATACAGGATGAATGTGCTTTAATGTTTATATCACTGTTACTGCAACAAATAAGTTTCATCTTGTTAGATCAGAAAAGTCAAGTGATTTGTGTCTTCATGCCAATTGTTTGTTCTTCACAATATCAATCACTGGATTGTCTTATCAACAGGCCACCATTATAGAGTTAATCCAGACAAAATTATAATTATTATTATTTTGTTCCACACTATCACCCCTCACCACGGAAGTCATAGATGTCGATGGTGCCAGTATTGGCGGGATCATAATGGCGACACTGCCGCTGGATCTCCTTCCAGTTGCGGAAGATGACCTCCTTGAGGCGACGTTCTGCCATGTCAGCGTTGACAAGTGGTGTGGACATGCGTGACATGGAGCGTGATGTGGCACGTGACTGCATGGTAGCGGGACGCTGTTGTTCTAGCTGTTGAAAATACACAGATCAGTCAGATGATTACTCACATCAGTTCAAAGAATCAGTTCTATTTTCAGAATATACATTTCATAAAAGTAACATAATTTTGTAACAATGTACATTTTTACTGAAAAAAAATAAAACAATTTGATACAAGATGTCCATAAAATATCCTGTTATTTCACTACATGAATAAAATTTTATGATGAAACTAGTTTCTGTTTTTTGTCAGACGAGAATTGACAAAAAAAATCAAGCATTTCCGAGTCCAGGGAAAATTAAGGAATCATTCCCCCTGTTCCTTTCTGCTTAACAAAGTCAGCACATTTATCGCTGTAATCAGACGGTTCCTGCTACTCTCCCCAAGAGATTCTAAAACTACAAATATCTTGTAACCATGGAAATATGCCACTCATAGTGTAAATCAGTAAGGCAATGGGAGTAGATCTCAGTCAAGATGTTCGTTCTTCAAAACACCCACCCGTGATGGCGCCCTTGCTGATGCTGATGTTTGTGGTCGGTTTCCAAATATAGCTTGTGATGGGTTCGCTTCTGGTGGCGGTACTATTTCATTGGCTGGCTGAGAAACAAGAGGAGCATCTCCACTGCCAGAGAACTGCTGCAGGAATTCCTTATAATCTATATTCCCAAAGTCGTTGACTGGCAAAGAACTCCAGAGCTTCTCAAACTACAAATATAACATGAAGAGTGTGTAGGTGATGCTGTCTTAAAACATTTCTTAAGGATAGAAATTTGCAAATAATAAAGAAACAACTGATTTTGTGTGTATTTTGAATTTGATTAACACAAGTGTTTGGTTCTAACTTTACAATTTCAAAATATGGGTCAAGGTCACCCAAATCAACTGGTGTCTACATAATCCCTCAATGTCACCAAATTTGGAGACACTGGATGCAACAGTTCATGAGATATTGTGCTAACATGAACCGGGACACACATACGTACATACATAAGTACAAATGCTGCTGAATACACAGTCCCCATTCTGCATTGTATTGGGTGACATCTAAGAGTATGAAATGTATACTATTAGTTCTTCAAGTTTACATAGACTTAAAGCTTCTCTAGAAATGTTTGCTTCAAGTAATTACAATGAATCAAGTGCAATGAAACTACCTTATGTGCAGTATATCTCTCTAAATAAACTTTCCACAAGCAATAACAGTGTTATAATCCAACAATGTTTTCAGGATGAACTTTTTTCACCTGCTGTGTATTCCCACAGTGTTAGTGTTGACATCACCTTAATGTCTGTTTTGATGCAAAATGTACAATGGCAACGCAAGCACAAAAATCTCATGTTTCATACCCATGGTTACCATGATTTCACTGCAAGAATTATTATTTCCATCCTAGTTCATCTGCTAGTGAGGCAGCGGGAAAGACTAGTGGTTAAAGTGTCTGCTCATAACACTGAAGACCCCAGTTCAATTCCCTATATGTCTACAATGTGTGAAGCCCATTTCTGGTGTCTCCCAACATGATATTGCTTGAATGTTGCTATAAGCAGTGTAAAAACATACTCACTCACTCACTCACTCTCAATATGTGATTCTCTGGGTTGCCATGGTAACACCAGTTATACCTCCCTTCAACACACCTGTTCATCTGTGAGCCGGAACACATGCTTCTGCAGCACCTCTCGGAAGTCTTCCTTTGGTACGACTCCAATCCTGGCATAATCAATGCCAGCAAAGTCTCTGTCAAGCTTGTAGTAGTGAGCAGTGACGGCCTCTTGGAGCTTCTCCTGCACCTCATCTACAGTCATCAGCTGTGTTCCTTGTCGGCCTTTCATAGTCTCCTGCAGGATGCCTAACCAACGTTCCTGGTCCTATCAACCACAAAGGTCAAAGCTCAAAAGTCAAGGAACAAAGGTTAAGGCAGTTATGTCAAGGGACAAATCATGGAAGTCAAAGCCCAAAGGTCAAGTTACCAAGGTCAAGGATCAAAGGGCAAGTTAAGGCAGGACAGTCAAGGAAAAAGGTCACAGGGCACCATGTCAAACATCATTGTGTTGTGCATTACCAAGAACTGTCCTAGTGTCATACTATTGTGTTAATACAGGTCATTGCTGGCGCTGTTTATATTTATCATCACTTTTCATAGAATCATTGATATATGTAGGAAATTATAATGTTATGTGCAGCAGATTTATTCAGATACCACCACTGACAACTAGCTCAAGAAAATGCAACAAGGTTTTCCCGTGTACCTGCTGCTCAGTGTTGCCGTACTGGCCGAGGAATGTTGTGTAGTCCACCATGTTGTCCACCAGCCTCAGCTTGGACTTGAGGTGTTTCCACTGAGGTTCGGACATCTTGAAACAGAACAGATCCAGAATACGACGGAAGTCTTGCACCGGGATCTTTCCCTTCTCATGCTTGTCAAAGGCTGCAAATGCCTGTTGGGAAATGGATAGGTTATCACTGGTATTAACATATTACCATTTCACATTTTCTCTGATTGTATGCACATAAAAAAATAAATGTGGAGTTGATTTAATCTGTTTATAGGTGAGCACTTTTTAAGTTCAAACAGACACAACAAATAATGTATATGTCAATCATCGACAAGAAGAATATTGCGGTATTTTCATGATGGCAAAAACTGTCAAATGTTTATCCACTATATAATCAGTTTACTGTCATAAACTAAATTTTGTCACAGATGTAAGACATAATTTGATGACATCGTATTGTACTGCCTGTATGACAACTCATTATTAACCATTTAAGGTCTGAACTGAAATTGCTTGCTAACAATAATTACTGATAGATCTACACGCTAAGATATTCTTAATGATGCATTTTACATCTTGTAATAAGGAAATGCACTGTTAAGAAATGCTTGGCGGTGAAATCTTACTATGAGAAAGCAATTTAATGAATGACAGATAAATTTCACCTTGAAATCAAGGAGAAAATAATATTTGCAAATTGCAAAATCTTCCATCTTAGTGTCTCCACTTAGGCATTTATGAGTACATACCCTTCCTATAGCATCTGCTTGTGTCCTCATCTTGTTTTGTAGCTTGTTCTCTGCATCAGCTGGATGCAGACCCTGATGCTCCTCGATACTGACATCTTGCAGCGGACCTTGTTCCTGGTCACCATAAGATGACTTGTGGCCATCTTGAAATGCCCTAAGGAACATGCTATAGTCTAATCGGCTTGTGTCAGAGTGCAGTCCAAGCCTGGAAGAATCAAAGGTCAAGGTCATCAACACTAGATCACGGCAGGATATTTTGCCTCCATGACCTATGGAAGATTTTACATATGGAATTGATATTTTTTTCATAGGATTTCTACTTTCAAAATATATAAACATGAAAATGCAATGCGATATTCAGCTATGTAAATAAATTGTTACAAATTATCAACTGACTCCAACAAGCAAACTACATTTCTGAAGTCAGGGTTGTTACACTTTTCTAACTTACATGTCAGACAGGAAAAATTCATTGAATCTGAATGGTAGCCAAGTCTAGCCATGACACACTCCCCAACTTAGACATAACCATGGCAAGTAACCATGGCAACTAACACAGAAATATAAAACATAAATAAACATAAATACTCCATAATTACTTTACAACATTGCACTCATTTGTTTTTACTGTCTCAAATCTCAGTGACCATATAATCCAGCTAAACCATGGTGGCTTGTAAAAAAACACTCTTCAACCAACCAGTGATCGATATCATGAGCAAAATTACCCATGCCATCATGTTATTCACTAAACCACAGCCCTGACCAAACAAAATTAACAAATAAACAAACATGGTTGGGTATTTATTCTAACAACGACTAGCCACTAGTTGAAGGCCATGAAGCTGACAAACATCCAAACAAAGTTATCTACGACTGAAAATGGCCTTCACCTTCATAAACATTCATTGATAAACTTTGAATCCCAAAGAGGTGAGACATTGATTAAACATGGCAGTCAATTACTGCAGTTACACCATGGTCCTACCTGTCCAGCAGACTGTCAAACTCGTCATCACTGATGAAGAAGTTCAGGTCCACCAGCACCTTCTGTATCTCTTTTGGTGACAGCCAACCCTTCTTCTTGGTGTCATACTTTCGGAACGCCGAGTAGAAGTCGATGTAGTGGTCCCTTATCCGATCCCTACAGACACATAGCCACAGCCTTATAATTTGTCTGCAGTGGGCAGGATGACCTTTGTGCTGATTTTCACAATCCTTATCATGAGATGCCAAATGAATGAATGAACAAACAAACAAATGGAAAAATATAAATATACACTGAAGATAATTGTTTTGATGAAACTAGATCATGAACTGCAATGCATGTAAAAAAATCTGTATTTAGTCACATCACAAACTGAAGAGATTTTAACTTGTATGTTTGACAATGCAAGTAGCCAGTTCAATATCTAGACAAAATTACTCTCAATGTTTCTTTGGTTCCAAGTGTTTAATGCAAGTCACTGTATTTTTTTGTTGAGACCAGCTATTCCTGTAAGAGTCAGTAATGTGAGTATTTCTGATACATCATTGGTATCTACTGGCAAACAAGGACAAGTGCAACTGGCGCAGAGAATGCGCTTATGAGAAGTAGGCGGTGCATAGCAATGAGCAAACCATTTGAAAGGTAGAGCAGGTGCATGTACAGTGCATGATGATGAAATTGATTCCGTGCATTATTATAAGCTGCACACGCCTTGCTCATAAGATTCTAATGTGGTCAGTGTAGCTTCACCCATCACACTACACTCGATCGCGAACAACCTAGGGCCCCTTTGCCCACAATGGCAAGTGCCAGTGGGTGGCAGTTATACATGTTAATACTGATCATTTGTCAGGTCAGTGCTCAACTTATCCTAGTTTGACAATATTTAGTTGAGGAGGGAAAGTGAGAGTAGGTGACACAGATTTGGCATCACTGATGGGTGACGTTAGTAAGCGTCACACTCCCTGAACCATACAAGTTTCCATTATACTTTAATATATAAAAGCCCTAAAAGAAGCAAGTCTAAACTTTCTCCACTTTCTTAATCTCCCATCTAACCACTGTTTCATTTTCAAAAGAAGTTATTTGTTTTTCTCCAAATGATGCAGCATGAGTCTTGAATGACCAGCTTCTGTATGTACTGACCTCAGCTGTCTCTCGACCCACTCTGCCGTCATCCTGCTGCCGAGACTGGCTTGTTTCTGTGTGATGTCCTCATGCTTCAGCTGCTGGGCTCTGTTGTGTTCCTCCAGATGGCGCTTGCTCTCATCAATGATTGTCATGCTTGGCCCCTCGTCCATCGGCCCAAAATTCTCTGCTCCTAACTTGTGGAGGAAGTCTTGGTGTGATATGTACCCCTTTCCTTCCTCGTCGTACCTACACATGGAATAACAACAGTGCAATTGCATCTCTATCAAAAACCTAAAGCAAACTAGAATTTGATCAAGTTTCAGCACTTGAGTGGAGAGAATCCATACAGTGGTTTAACAATCCTATCTGTCCAAATGGTGGTGGAGTAGCCTAGTGGTTAGAGTGTTTGCCCGTCACACAGAAGACCTCAGTTCAATTCTCTACATGGGCACAGTGTGTGTTGCCCCTTACTGGGTGAACTCCTCTGTGATATTGCAGAAATATTACTAAAACAGCACAGCACTAAACTCACTCGCTGTGAAGTCCCAGTTGTCTTGTGCAATCCCATTGTATCTTTAGTGACGCTTAATCACTTGATTATTTACAGCAGGAGCATTGGTGAGTGTGGCATTGAAAAAACAAAACCTACAAATTCACCAGCAGAATGCTCTTGCCTGGCAACCCAAACTGACCCACCTTGTCCAGAGTTTCTTGAACTCCTCACTGGTCATAGGCATGACAAACTTGTAGAGGACTTCTCTGAGATGCTGGCGCCGGATCAAACCCTTCCCTGTATTCTTGTCCATTTTGAGGAATGCCTGAGGAAGAGAAACACAGAAATACTCAGCCTCTTTTAGATACCAGTCCATGTAACAACAATGGTTATGATGTTCCCATCTGCTCAGATAGCAGAGGCTGTGTCCAATACACCTTGAAGGCCAAACAAATTTGGACAATATTCACTTTTAACTCTAAATCCATCTCATCATGCAATTCTTTTCAGTGCAATTTTGGTGAGGTGAAATTGTGTTATAGACCAATGTATGTGTGTATATATAAGTGTGTGCATGTGTGCATGTGTGTGTTAGTGCACCCATGTATGCGAGTGTTAGATAACATATCCCAATTTCAAGCAACAAAATATCCAAATAAATAGAGAATCTATTGATATCTTTTGATATCAAATATATCACCACAAGTTGATAAAGTTACTAATATCCAAGGTTTGCCAAGGATATTTTTACTTATATTAATGAGTGTTAATTTAATATCAAAAGACACCATTGTTGATAGCCATGTATCATCAAAAATCACTCTCCATTAGTTTTCAATTAAAACTGTACATCAACATGGTCCTGTAATTAAAACAACAGTGTGGCAATGTCATAACATTGTGACGTCATCATGTTCATGACATCACAGCATTGTCAGGGCACTGTACAAAACCTATCATCAAAATTATATCTCCAAGGAGATACTGTTTGATCTCATACAAGCAATATCTCCTGTGGAACACAGTTTTGGATGATACAGTTTTAAATATCTGTAACCTACATTAATCCTCCATTATGCTCACAACCTACCATTATGTAGTGATTGAGTTAAGATTTAAAGTTACATCGGCAATATTTCAGCCACATGTTGACTAAAACTAGTTCTAAATTCATAATACATACGACCCGTGAAGGTTCCGGGGTAGAATAAACCTTCAGCAAGCCATGCTTGTCGTAAGAGGCGACTAACGGGATCGAGTGGTCTGGCTCGCTGACTTGGCTGACACATGTCATCAGTTCCCAATTGCGTAGATCGATGCTCATGTTGTTGGTCACTGAATTGTCTGGTCCAGACTCGATTATTTACAGACCGCATTCATATAGCTGGAATATTGCTGAGTGCGGCATAAAACTAAACTCACTCACTCACTCATAATACATACATATATATAAAACCCTGTCAACAAAGGACTGCAAAATTACTAGATTATCACAAAAGTGAACTGAAACTAGCTAGCACATACAGTTAAAATTATTAAACTATTTTCGGACAGTACAATGTAAAAATGGGCTACTGATCGTCAGTGCCATTATATAACTGAAACTGTTCAATGCAGTACTGAAACCCAACTCACCCAACCCAACCCAATTAACGATTTTCGCAAAGTTTCTACACAGGTCATTGTGTGTCATTGGTGATTATCCAACATGAGTTATGCAACAGAGCTTACATCAGCAAGATCACTCCACTGTCGATGGACCTTGACCTTCAGCATCTCGTGGGCCTCCTCTGCTGTCAATGGCTTGGGTGGAAGGACATTATTGTACCTGTAATCATCAACCAGATCAAACTCAAACTCACAAAGTGTTTACTACAAACTGCAGGCGCCATTTGTCAGATGTCTGTATGACCCATGAAGATCCAGGTAATAGAACTGGGTGTCACTGTCCAAAGTGATCTTAGCGCTAAGGTGACCATAATTCCCATACCTTAACGTAGACTTAAGGTAGTCTTAGTGCTGAGGTTGTTTTATACAATGGCACCCTGATCATTAGTAACCCATGCTTGTCATAAGAGCCGACTAACACGAAGTACATTTACTGGAGTTTCTTCTTATATTCTGTTATCATATACCAAGAACACAAAGTTAAGCGCCAGCCTATTTCAAAACTAAGATGTGAAACTGTCTAAATGTTAGGCCGAACTAACTGGGAAGACCATTCCATATTTAGAGAAGGTTCATCCGGTAACTGTTTTAAAGATGTCATAATCATTTGTATTTACAATTAAAGGAAATATTCTTACAGATATAATGACACTGCTTTTAAATCAAAATAACCATTCCTGTTGTGCTTATACAAGACTATTAAATTTAGGTTTCACTTGTTAAAAGTGACAATCATGTGACCATATAACTGATTTTCACTTTTCAAAAGAAGGTAACCTTTATGAGGAAAACAAAATGCATGTTCTCCCAAAAGTGCATGCATCCTGTTTAAAGTAAAAGATAATTTCCATTATGGTTTTGCTTTTAAACTCAGTGTACTAAATCAAATTATGATAGCTCATTTTTTGTGAAAGATTTCCTATGTGCCAGCCTATATTTTTGCAAAATATACCGAGTGGCGCTTAACTTTTCATTCATGGTATAATACTGTGATCTTTGGTTCATTTACTGGTTTCAAAGAATCAATTACACACTAAAATAAGAACCTCATGAAAGAAGCCCCTACATCTACAAAGTGCATTCATGTATGCTGAGATAAGAGTTTCTGAAGGAATCGCTTACATGTGTACAGAGTTAAGCCACTGATGTCCGTCTATTGTATCCCGGACCTCGAACCTGTCCAGGAATTCCTGGTAGGTGATACGACTGTCCTTTGAGATGCCCATCCTGCTGCACAGCTTCTCAAACTCCTCATCTGTCATCACCAACATGAAGGCATCCAGCATGCGGCGGAAGTTGGTCTTCCTCAGACTTCCAGTGTGGTTATCGTCAAACTTGTAGAAGGCTCCCCTCAAGTCCTACATGTGTTAGATAATAAATTATGGGCCAAACGTAGATTTTCTTTGCTTCAGCAAATCAACATGATTGCAAAATAAAAAGCCACCAGAATAACATTTTGGCCTTTACACCAAAAGCAAACCAAACACAGTTTTTATACAACTTACTGCAAAGTTTTCTCTAAGTTTTGCTCTGAGTTTGGACTCCACCTCGAGAGCACTCATGCCATATTCATCTCCCCTGATTGGGTTCACATGGTGATTGTCTGTCCGCATCACGTCCGGTCCAGCACCACCTGGACGAGGGTCATCAAAACTGGCCAGGAAGTCAGAGTAGTTCATGAAGCCACCATGGAAGTCCAGCTTGGACACAAGGACGTTGAACTGCTCATCCGTCATCACAATTCCAAAAGTTACTAACACCTGAAAATATTTTTGAACAAATTATTCATTAAAAATTATGATAGATTCCTTGTTTTTACTATCCCAGACATCCTGAAAATTGGAACATTCTCTAGTAGGCTACTTTTTTTTAAGGGTATATTATCAACACATTAATCCACTAAGTAATGTGTTAAAATATGTAGTATAACATGATAACAATGTACACAGGGCAACAGTGAAACTGATGCATTGTTCCTCAAGGCTCTGCTGATATTGTGAAAGATTAAGTACCTGTCTGAACACCTTCTTCGATATTCTTCCCCGACCTCTCTTGTCAAAATTGAGAAAGGCCTTCCTGACACCAGCATGGTGTTGACTGAGTCTGTCCTTCAGTCTTGTGATGACCTCTTCTGCTGACATGGTGCCGGTTCTGTTAAAGGCATGAACTTCCGCCATGTGCTGTCTGTAACACATGATTTATGCATCAGACCTCAACAACCACTCACAGTGACAAATGTGTCCAACATCATTCACAGCAACAAAATGTGTCCTGCATCATTCATAACAACAAAATGTTTCCTATACCATTCACAGCAACAAATTGTGTCCTGCATCATTCACAGCAACAAAATGTGTCCTATATCATTCACAGCAACAAAATGTGTCCTATATCATTCACAGCAACAAAATGTGTCCTGCATCATTCACAGCAACAAAATGTGTCCTGCATCATTCACAGCAACAAAATGTGTCCTGCATCATTCACAGCAACAAAATGTGTCCTGCATCATTCATAACAACAAAATGTTTCCTATATCATTCACAGCAACAAATTGTGTCCTGCATCATTCACAGCAACAAAATGTGTCCTATATCATTCACAGCAACAAAATGTGTCCTATATCATTCACAGCAACAAAATGTGTCCTGCATCATTCACAGCAACAAATTGTGTCCTGCATCATTCACAGCAACAAAATGTGTCCTATATCATTCACAGCAACAAAATGTGTCCTATATCATTCACAGCAACAAAATGTGTCCTGCATCATTCACAGCAACAAATTGTGTCCTGCATCATTCACAGCAACAAAATGTGTCCTATATCATTCACAGCAACGAATTGTGTCCTGCATCATTCACAGCAACAAATTGTGTCCTATATCATTCACAGCAACGAATTGTGTCCTGCATCATTCACAGCAACAAATTGTGTCCTGCATCATTTACAGCAACAAAATGTGTCCTATATCATTCACAGCAACAAAATGTTTCCTATACCATTCACAGCAACAAAATGTTTCCTATACCATTCACAGCAACAAAATGTTTCCTATATCATTCACAGCAACAAAATGTTTCCTATATCATTCACAGCAAGAAAATGTGTCCTGCATCATTCATACCAACAAATTGTGTCCTGCATCATTCACAGCAACAAAATGTGTCCTATATCATTCACAGCAACAAAATGTGTTCTATATCATTCACAGCAACAAAATGTTTCCTATACCATTCACAGCAACAACATGTGTCCTGTATCATTCACAGCAACAAAATGTGTCCTATACCATTCACAGCAACAAAATGTGTCCTGTATCATTCACAGCAACAAAATGTACCCTGCATTATTCACAGCACATACCTGTGCAATATATCTGTTATATTTGGATACACTGTATGTAAATCTATTGAGTAAATGTCACAAAATCATAAAGGAACAACTGTGTGCACCAAGTAGTTCATCCTCAGGTCCCCCACTCACTCACTCACTCACTCACTCACTCACTCACTCACTCACTCACTCACTCACTCACTCACTCACTCACTCACTCACTCACTCACTCACTCACTCACTCCTAACCTTTCTCTCTGCCCTTCTTGGCGCTGAAACTCTGTGAGTTCACTGCTGTTGTTGATCTGTGTGCTGAGGCCGTTGATGTCACCAGGAATGATGTCAATGTCCAGTCCCTGAAGAAACTCCACATAGCTGACCTTTCCATCTGACCGACTGTCACAGCGACGCAGCAGACTGACGAACAGAGTGAATTAAGTCAAACTTTCACCTTCTTTCACATCTCATTTCATCACCTTCTATTCAAGAAATAAGCACTAACATCAGTTTCACTATATAACATTGTATGTGGACAGTCACTATTTCATAGTGGACACTCAATTTGTGACATTTAAAAAAAAAATATTTTCATACATATTTATTCATCTTTAGTAGGGATTTCTGTCTCATTTTCTCAATTTTTTTGTCTGTAAATTGTTTATACCACATTCAGCAAATTTCCAACTATACAACAATAGTCTGTGAACAACAGTCTGGACCTAACATTCCAGTGATTGACATTTCCAGCAATATAATGACATTCACAAAGAAACCCATTGGGTTGAACCACCTCATCCTGTTAGACACCTCTCAAAACAAGCTGAAGACTGAAGACCTTATCTCAATCTTTACTGGAGTTTTGCAAATATAGATGAAATTTTCTCAAATGGACCAGTATGATTCTTAATACTTAAGGGGGTGATGGGGTAGCCTAGTGGTTAAAGCACTGGCTTGTCACGCCGAAGAGCTGGATTTGATTCCCACATGGGCACAGTGTGTGAAGCTCATATCAGGTGTTCCCCTGTGATATTGCTGGAATATTGCAAAAGCAGCATAAACCATACTCACTCACTCACGCACGCACGCACGCACGCACGCACGCACGCACGTACGCAGTGCACTCACTCACTCACTCACTCACTCACTCACTCACTCACTCACTCACCCCAGAGGAATAAAATTTACCAATTTTGTCTTGACACTCAAAATATCAAACATTTTTAACATTTAATTTTTAATCCATGTTCAAACACATAAAACATACAATTTCACATCAGGCAATGGTGCCTGTGTTAAAACAGGAACTTATCCCTTCACAAGACAAAACATGGGTTTAAAAATGGCAAGAAAATTATTCATCATGCATCGATTACAATTAGAAGTGCCAGACAAAAGACATGACAAAAAACATCACAAGCACTCACTGTTGGAAATGTTCCTCAGAGACAGGTAATATATAATGATCAATAACGCGTTTCAAGTTGACAGGGGAGATAACTCCCTCAGCTCTGTGGTCATAATATATTATAGCCTCAGCTACAGCCTTCCAGTGCTCAGTGATCTTTTCCCGTAATAAATCTTCTATCTGTAATAAACATCCACAGTCTGTGCTCATGCAACATAAAGTGTTAAAAACAAATCAATTTGCAGTGAACTTGTCAGTAGGAACAGAAATCATACAAAGCCATGCTGCTGAGTCATCAGTTTCCATGCTGATAACCCTTACATGCAAATTCAGCTCAACAAGGGAGATACTTCCACTTTGTTTCCTGTTTATTTGTGGTCGATTAAAAACAGATATAAATCTCGAAATTATCTGTTATGATTATTACCTCAAAAGCGTTACTTTTGTGACGTGATAAAAAGGCAACAAAAATATGCATCGTGGAGAAAGAACTTATATGTGTTTAATCAACTTTGGTGAAAATCTTTGACACTGCTCAGTAAGCTGAATCATTCTGAGTGAAACCTAACATCTAACTTTCATCTTACAGAAAAATAACATAGAAAATCATGGTTTCTTTGAACTCATATAATCAAGACAAAATAATCATGGGTTTCCCAAAAAACATTTCATACTGAGAATGACTTTTCAATAACTACTGTTGCAGAAAAAATTCAAAAAGAACTTGTGACATGACAAGAAACACAGGAATGTGATAAATGTGATGGTGGCACTCACAGACAACACTCAGCCAGATGGTAGAGTCATACACGTAGTCTGGCAGAAAACTTTTCATGAGAGTGTTTGGTCACTTTACTCAAAAATTACATGTCCAATCATTTTCTAATTTGGCAAGATGCATTATAATTGCTCTGAGATTGTGAAGTTTTAATTTCATGAATTATGATTTAATAATAAAAATGTTGTTTTACGAACTATCATTAAAATATAATGACACAGCTCACTATTTATTGCAAGGGAGGAGTGCAGAGAGAGGAACAGCCGGGTGTGCTCTTGATTAATTTACCAGTGCTGAACCTTTCTTGCACACCTGGCTGTTCCACTCTCTGCATTCCTCCCTCATAACAAATAGTGAACTGTGTCAATATTTTTGTAGAACAATTGTAACATTGCCAAATTGGAAACGATTGTAGCTGTAGTTTCTGACTAGTGACCAAACACCATCACAAAACTTTTTCTGCCAGACTATAGATAGTCAGTCATATACAAACATACTTACAGTCTCCCATGCCAGTATTGCTGGTTGCTGTTGCTCATTAACTCTGTGACAAGAGTTTAACCACTTGTGCCCTTCCTGTAAAACAGAAATACATTCAGGAATTGCATGATGTATAACATTTAGACATTAACAAATAGTCATGACACAGAAAAAAAACATTCACTCACACTTTCAGATAGTGATGGTTTAGAGGACAGCCACTTAAGATTTTGGTTGGTTGGGTTGTCGTTTAACACAGCACTCAGCAATATTCCAGCAATGATTTGTAAATTGAGTCTTGACCAGACAATCCTGTGGTCAATGACAGGAGCACTGATATACGCAATTGAAATACATGTGTCAACCAATCAGCAAGCTTGACCACCTGGTCCCATGAGGTTCTTAAAGGCTCACAGAGGCTAGGCATGAGTTAAGGAGCATTCACTTACTCCTCGGGGTTTATGGGTAGGGGGAGGAGGCCAACATATCGTGAACCCATTGTTCAAAAACATGGCAAAACTGAATAATAATGCTTCCATAAACCCATAAGTAATAAGTACCCATAAACACATTCTGCCTCTGCCAAGTATACATCAGACCAGGCAATCCAGTGATTCATAATCAGCAACCCCAGTCTTGGTGAGTGATGAAAATCCCTCAACCACATCACCAAGTCTGACCACCCACTTCAGATGCACACAGCACAGAGGTTACAAGTAAATGCATTTTTCATTGATTTTTTTTTTTTTTTTGACATATTGTCACCTTGGTTTCCTTTTCCTCAAAGAAGTCGAGGAACTTGTGGTATGAGATACTGTTACTGTGGTGAGGATCTAGCGTCACCATCAGTTTCCTGAACTGTTCTTCATCCAAGCGGAATGCAAACTTCTCAATGATACGACGCAGCTCTTTCCGTGTGATCCGCCCATTTCGATTCTGTAGATGAACGAATTTGGTTGTACAGTAAACAGACTTCAAATCAATTCAAAGTCAGTACAGTCAGAGAACAGTTTAAATTAGCTGTCTCGCAGGATGCCTGTTATGGCTACTGTATCAGAGAACTGAAAAAGGCTAGTGCTACAACCTTATATCTTACAGAGGGAACTACTGCCCTTAAGTCACCTTGCACAATAAATAAATACACACCTTGCCACCTACTCGGAAAAACTTGGGTATCCATGGTGTCATAACTGACTGAACATTGGAATCATTGGTGACATGTAGGCTTGCTAAAATACTGGAACATGCAGTAGACAGACAGCCAAATATTGTTTGTTGCACAAATTCTACTAAGATTAAAAATGATACAATCATAAACTTACAACATCGAATTCAAGGAAGGCACTCTTGAAAGAGGAATAGTTACTCTGGACGTGGCGGTAGAGCTGGTACCAGATGTCGTCTGCCTCCATCATCCTCTGGGTCTCCATGATGGGGAAGAACCTAAACAAACGATGAGTGAGTGAGTGAGTGGGTGGGTGAGTGGGAGGGTGGGAGCAAGGGAGGGGGTGGGTGAGTGGGTGGGTGAGTGAGTGAGCGAGTCTAGACTGACTCTGCTTACAGCAATATTGCAGCAATATCACAGGAGGTGACACCAGAAAATGGCTCCAACACATTGACTACCCCGAGACAGTCATCATGAAATCTGACACACAGAAAAGCTGAAATGTTTTAAGTGTTTAACAAGAAATATTTCACACACACAATAGGACATGGTGTTTCTGATTTCCGTGAAGGCAAAATTTCAAGACTCAAGACTAGCAGTCATCCATAACTGCAAAGGTAAAATGCCATTCAGGGTCTCTTAAACAGGTCAACTCACTGTCCAGGGCCTCATTTTCACAAAAAACTGAGGTGATTGCATGTCACTTAGGTAACTTTAGTGCAATGTTAAAGAATGGGAGTTAACCTGGCTAACCTTAGTAAAGGATGATTCATGAAAGGAGCCCCAGTATTACAAATACAATCAAACTCACTTGTGATTAGGTTTGATGGGCAGTGTCTGTCCATTTCCAACCATCCATGGATTCTGGAACTTTTCCAAAAAGGCTTCCCAGGATATCTTGTGGCTTCCCTTTACACCGCACCTGGAGAGTGACAACATCCAAGGTCAGATCATTCACTCAGGCATTCTAATTCTAGGTATAAGCCACCAAATATTTAGGCAACTTTTAAAAATGAACTTAACAGGCTGTTGTCAATAATAACATCCACAGCACTTCATTTAAACAATAAATTTAAATGATGCTTCCGCATGTTGTTTCAGTGAGGTCTTTTCATCAATATCTTTTGATCTGTGGATTGAGTTTTCCTTCACAAACAAACTACCAATGAAAGATGTTCACAGAAGTTATTTCCACAATGAAGTCAAAGCAATTTAGAAAGATGATCCTTATTTGTATCTATTGCTCACATTGTTGGCAGTCAAGTTGTCTCACATTGATCTTAGGTTGTTTTTTTTTTGTTTGTTTTTGGTTCAATGCTGCACTCAGCAATATTCCAGTTACAATGCGGTGATGTGTAAATAACTGCATCTGAACCAAACAATCCAGTGATCAACATAATGAGCAAGCCTGACCACCGATTTCATTAGTTGGCTCTTATGACATGCATGGATTACTGAAGACCAATTCTAACCCAGGCGTTCATGTGTCATCAGATCTTACTGGAGAAAGGAACATAACTGTAAAAAGAAGTGAGATCAACCAATAGGCCATGTTCATTCCAGGAGCTAGAATGGAATGGATACATCACTAGAGGATTGCAGCAACCTACCTCTCCATCAGTTGACTGAACAGCTGGTCAGACATAGGGATGGTGAAGTTGGTGAGGATGGCCTTGAGGTCGTCAAGGGAGATGAACCCATCCAGATGCTTGTCAAACGACATGAAGGCTTTCTTCAGGTTTAAGTAGTTGGACTTCATCTGTGATATTAGCAGTAGGAGAGGATAACAGACATTATACACTGATACCAGCTAGATGATACATTCAGGTGATGAAACACAGTGATGGATCTACACCAGTAGCACAAACTCATTTGGCGGATGATCAGACAAAAAAGTTTGAGCCGGCAACAGGAGAGAAACAGTGGGAGAACAACAGGACAAAAACAATGGGAGAGTGAGTGAGTGAGTTTAGTTTTATGCTGCACTCAGCAATATCCCAGCTATATGGCTAAGGTCTGTAAATAATCGAGTCTGGACCAGTCAATCCAGTGACCAACAACATGAGCATCGATCTGCGCAATTGGGAACCGATGACATGTGTCAACCAAGTCAGCGAGCCTGACCACCCGATCCCGTTAGTAGCCTCTTATGACAAGCATAGTCACCTTTTATGGCAAGCATGGGTTGCTGAAGGCCTATTCTACCCCGTGCCCTTCAAGGGTCAACAATGGGAGAACAAGAGGACAAAAACAGTGGGAGTACAAAAGGACAAGCACAGACTGGCAGAACAATAGGACAAAAAACAGTGGGTGAAGTATAGGACAAAAACAGTGGGACAGTGGGAGAACAATAGGAAAAAAGACAATGGGAGAAGTATAGGACAAAACAGTGGGAGAACAATAGGACAAAAACAATGGGAGAACAATAGAACATATTAAAACTGTTTTGATTTCAGTTGGACAAAAACAGAGAGAGAACGACTGAGGACACAGACAGAGAAGACTTTGTCAAAGGATGCAGTTCTGAAAAATTCATTTGGAGAAGAACAGGGTTGAAAAGTCCGAGATTTTCACTATGTTTTTTTATATTCAATTATTCTCATGTAAGTACCAACAAAACAACTCTTTCACTGTTGTTCCAAAATTAGTTTGACTGTTTTGCAAGATCAGACAGAATGTTACATAGACGTCACACTGACCCTCTTCCTGAACTCCATCTCAATCTGGGTGAAAGTCATCTGGCTGAGCATCTGATGGTCCCGCTGCTGCTGGTTCCGGATACGGAAGTCTGTCAGGCCTCCCGCCTGCTGCTTGTCACGGTTGGTCACTGCCGGCCAGGTCAGTGCTGCAAGTCAGTATAAATACCCTCAATGAAGCTAAGGTTGTATTCATTCATCATCAAGCAGAGCTACAGATAAGATTTAACTCATGTAGATTGTGTACCACCTGTTTTTTTTCAGAGTGGGTATTATGAATATTAAGTGGGTATTTCATTTTCTGCTACCCCCTGCTTTCAAATACATGGGTATTTCAGTGACTTTACACAGCTAAGTATATGTCACTGAGTACGTTTACTAAGCAGGCATGTACTGGATTGTGAGGGCTCACTAAAAACATCCTGTACCTAATTACCCAGTGCCTATAAGAACAGGGTCACGAGGACCAGTTGTACCATGGTGCCAACTGTAACCAACTGTGACTAAACCATGCATGTCCTACATTCTGCAACCAAGGCTTGTTTCAAAAGGTGACTTCATATATCAGATCTGTGTAAAAACAGAAATTGACAAATGTCTACATCTATAAATTCCAGAGGGATAAGTGGAACACAACTGTTTCCATCACAAGAGCATGGCAAATGATTGAAAATATAATAAGATTTATAACTGTGGAATATTTTTATTGTGAATCATAGAATAAGTCCCCAGCAAGCAGAGTATTGCAAGATGTAGTCTATCGCTTAATTCCTGAATATATATTACTTTGATAGTAACAAATAAACCCATTTAAACTGGAAAGGAGCCCCAGTGGGTTGGGAGATTCAGGCAGCCTGGGGAAAATCTAGACTTTAACATTGCTTCAGCATAGCAGGGGGGAATGTGGTTCAGGGACTGCTAAACAAATAACAAAAGTGGTGACGAAACTGCAGTCATATATAGAGGATATTATAGAGTGCCCATGTCATACTGCGCTTACAACAGGAGTGACTAAATGTTGCTATTTCCCAACCGAGAGCAAGGGATATACCAATATGTAGACACAAGTGTTTACTACCAAAGTCGTCAAATTGAGGAAAATCAACCCAAATCTACTTTCAAACACTGGCTGCCTACGCGCTGTCAACGCCAACGCTGTCAACTTCATAGCAATGCTATTATGTCACGTCACCATGACAAATTGATATTTTGCCCTAGGGCATCATATGAATATGAACTCGGATATGTTTGCTCTCACAAAAAAGTTGGAATATGGGTAAGTGGAGAATCGTGATTTGTTTGTTTTTCCAGCTATATGGCAATGGTCTGTAAATAAATGAATCAATGATATCAACAGCAGGAACACTGACCCATGCAACAGGGACACAATGACATGTGTCATCCAAGTCAGCAAGTGCAGCATTCAACACTGCATGCTGAAACAGCAACAGCAACAACAACAGCAACAGCAACGGCTACACCTACCTCCTGGTATTCCTGGGGCAGGCTTACTGTTGGGTCTCTGCGGCGTGACTCCCAGTCTCTGTAGAAATTCCTTGTAGTTCACTGTCCCGGTATGGTGGAAGTCATATCTCTGCCACAGTCTGCAAGACAAGTTGATTGATGTCCTCAGTTAAAATGACTCAGAATAAAGATAAACACCCATGTCAAACTTTCACAAGTGAAACTTATGATTAAAAAGGTTGGTTCCTTATAATCAGCCTTTATTCATCACTTTTGGGTTGTGTAAGATCTCAGAAAAAGTAGATCTCAACAACTTTGACCCAACATGTTTGACTGTATTTCTACCTTACATATGTTTACATATAACATTTTCTCTCTTAGTCAATGTGAAAAGAGTGAGTGAGTGAAGTATAGGAGAAAGCACTTCTCCTCAGCTTTGGTAGACAATGTACCAAACCCTGATGGTTTTACATTGTCTACCAAAACCGAGGAGAAATGTTTTCTCTATCACATATACTGTCAATGATGGGTAATTACAATGTAGATGATCATTTAATGAAGCTACATAACAATAACTGCAGCGTGAGTAAAATCAATTTAATGACAATTTAACCCCTCCACCTTTGTTGGCCTGGTGGCCATGTGATAGAGTGTCTTCCTAGGCATGAGAGAATTGTGGTTTCAACCCTGCATCGGAAAATCTTTGTATTGTGAATTTAATCTTGTACAATATTTTTCAATTGATTTCAAACACTCATGTATCATTTGAAGTGTTGATGTTCATAAAAAGTTAGGAAAAGTAAAACCTGGGAAGCGGTCTTACTAACGAAAAGTAAAACCTGTCCCTCCAAAACAAAAACGTCAAATGTGGTTATTCTGAGAAAACAAGAGATGACCTAATATATAGTGAGAAGCACATTTTAGGTTTATATTATCAATTTAAGACGTTTTTAACAATATTCCTGCAGTATCACGGCAGGGCAGATAAGGAATGGGCTTCACACATTGTACTGGCATGAGGAACAATATGAAAACAAACATTCAATTTTCATGTATGTGAAATGATTAAAGACAGTGCTTGAAGGTGCATCTGTGTAAGCTTCAAACTAGACATTAGTGGCCATCTTGTGACTGGCAACTAGTGCTGGGAATCAGAAACCATATCTGCTATCAATTACCAGGGGACTTGTGGTGAACGATTATCGATTATAATTGAAATATATACATTTTTAATGTAACGACCACTTTTAATGGGTTTTACCTAAGTTTGCCTTATTGAATGTTTTTTTATAACTTATACTACCATGCAATGAAATGCCTGCAATAAAAGTGATTAAAATTTTACAATGTGCACATGTGCATGTTTGTTTGTGAATGGTTTGTTTACATCATTCAAGCATGTTAAATTGAAACAAAATTCTGATTAATCAAAAATAATTTTTTTCACAATCAATAATCATTTTTAATCCTTCTTTTGATCGATTTTCCATTCTTTTTAATCACTGGAGCACCAGTGCTGCCAACCGTCAGACTAGGCATATTTCAGGAACTGTATTCTAACCCCAGGGTTTGGGTACCATTTTAACGTAGGAGTCAGTTCAGCTTTACGCTGCTTTTAGCAATATTCCAGCAATATCACAGCAGGGGACACCAGAAATGGGCTTCACACATTGTACCCCTTGGAATTGAACCCAAGCAAACACTTTAACCACTAGGCTACCCCACCTCCCTCTATCCTAGGACCTAGACCTTAGTGCTATAAATCAAATTTCACTGACATCCTTATTCCAACTGATCAACAGTTAAGCATTCAAAGTATGAAAAAAAAGAAATAAAAGAAGACAATTGTTTTTCATTTCTGACAAATCCTGAAAATATTTCCTTACAAGATCTGAAGCTACACAAGGTGGTCTCAATAGACTCACATTCTACCATTTTTGTACACTAAAGAATAGATAAGTGACTCGCTGAACACTGTCCCATGACGGAAAGAAAAGAAATAAACGAAAACGATTGTTTTTCATTTCTGACCAATGCTGAAAATATTTGACCAAACTGACCCATAACATGATGATTTTAAATAGACTCACATTCTGCTTGAGAGACTTTAGCATTTCTATACACAATAGAACATAAATTGACTTGGTGAGCACTAAGTAAAGAGAAACACATGCCATTGTCCTGTCAAAAGTCTAAAAGCTCTATCACAAAGATTGGTGTTACACAGATACATACAGTATGTATATCAATTCACAGTTAGGGGCGACAGTAAAGGTCACACAGAAAGCGATACTGACAAACAATTGAAGTACCACAATGGAGTCAATCAAGCGTGTCACCACGGCAACCAACAGGAGATTTGTTTACGTTACAGGAAACCTGTGTTATCAATAAAACAAATGAACAGGAGAGCCTAAAGGAGCATATCAGTGATTGTGAAATGTACAGTTACTCTCGTGGTAACAGACTCGAAATACCAACACTGCACAGAGTGAAGTTATCTTTCATACAATAGAAGACAAATTTGCCAGTAAAGACATGAAATTTGCAACAAAACATCACTAGACAAGATTATTTACCTTTACAGTTCTAACATGCAAGGATTAAGATTACCACGCCCATTTGTCTCATACACAGAGCAATCATCTGTGCATGTTTCACTGCTATCTACCAGTAATTCAGATCAAACCTACCCAACAAAACAAGATGAATTTTGATGCAGTGATCAGGAAAATATAGTATCTGAAACTATTATTTTACTAAGGGAAATATGTTCTTAAGATTATTGCTCTATAAATGTAAAATATATATAATCATAACTAAGGTCATTCAAAGCAACTTTGGTGTCTTGCCAGACATGGATGGACATGGTTTTTATGCATGGAACAATTTGACATGTCACTATTTCCAGCATGCAAAAAGTTTACTGACATCACATGGAGATTGTAATGCTAAAACCTGCCATCAAGGTATGTACTGTCACTAACAGCATCTTAAATTAGCACTATGTAAAAGGAAAGGGGTACGGGTGTAACAAGGTCAGGGCAAATTCAACAATTACCACTGTATCTATCACGGTAAAGGTACGCACACACTTCAAGTCAATAGGTTTACCTAAAAAAGCAGCACAAATTGAAGCAGCACTTTGGGAGCTAGGGTCTTCAGGGAGCTAGGGTCTTCAGAAACTTGAAAAATCGTGATTTCTCAATTCCAAGCCAAAATCCCTGCTCAGAATTTGTAGTGGTAACTCAACCATTTTCTTGTTTATTTCACAGTATACACAAACATGTTGAATTGCTAGCACCTGTCAGCATGCTGAATTGCTATTCTTTTCAGAGACACTTACTCTTTACTGTGAGAATGAGTTTATGTACACTTAATCAAACAAGATTGAGTCATGTCCGGGGTGGGTGGGGGGGGGGCATTAACGACCTTGGCCTTGAGCAGCCCCACACTGAAAAGAGTAGGCGATCTGATAGGACATATTTCATTTATAGCCAATGAGTTGAATTGCTTGTCAAGGAGGTGGATTTTTTATTTGTTCACTGATGTACCTATGATGATACATGTATCAGATTTTTTCTTGGTTAGAGAAAAATATCTCACTTGTCAAACTGCTGGTCTGTGAACTTGAAACAGTAGTTCTCCAGCACCCGTCGTAGTTCATGCCGCTGAACTTTGCCGTCCATGTTGTAGTCAAACAACTGCATGGCCTTGATCACAGCCTTCAAGTTGCCACTCAGCTGCATATTCAAACAGTCAACATTCAATAATCAAATAAACCGAATATACAGAAGAAACCTGTGCCCTTCACAACCAACCGACTGCTGATACTGAACAAAAATTGAAAAATATTTTTTCCACATTAACACTGGCTCATTGAAGAATATTCTGTAAGCTAAAAAATGTCAACAGTGCATGTTTTTCAATATGCTCAAGCACCTCTGTTTGTTTTGTTATTTTCATTTCCAAACCACTGACTTCCAACACAGTTCTTTAAGCTATACACATCTACTTCAATCATTCCTTGTTTTCAACATTAACAATTATCTCCATGTTGTGTTTCAACATGTTTTTAATTCTCTACCGTCAAATGTTGCAAGATTTACTGTACTTGTGATTGGACAAATTAAACACACAATATTATGTTCTTGTTTTAATTTTTAATTTAATTAAATTTAAAAATGCTTACACGATTACGCATCCTGACATTTCAGGTTGTCAATATTAGATACTATGTTGGCATTTTTCTTATGTTAACAACTGACAACCAATAACATTGCACTAATTGTGAACTGGAAACAGGGGGAATAACTCCAACCCCCAAAGAGTAGATAACTCTTACCTTCTCTCTGACCATCCTTTCAACCACATCCATGTTGATCTCTTTAGTGGGAGGCTGATGGACAAACCTGTTGAAAAATAACATATCATCTACATTCTGATAGGATTCTATTTATTGTCTGATCATTCAGTTTTACATTTGTTGTAAAATCTTCATGAACAATGTTGCAGATATAGGCAAATAAACCAGAATCTTATATTGGATGAAAAATAAATATATGAATGTGGACACAGCATCATGTTTGACATTAACAAAAGAACAAAGTTACATTAGATTCATTAGATCAAGAAGGGGATAATCTGAAATGGGTCATAATATCAGTGTACCATGGCATAAGCATACTTTATTACAGGAGAAAGTATGGTTTGCCCAAGGCTAACATCTAGTCTCTTTACAGAAAAAATAGTTCCTAAATTATAATCATAGAATATGATGGGCAGGAGCACAGGACTTTCTTCACAAAACGCTGGCAATCTAGAGTTGTCAAATATCAGGGATTGGGAAAGGCAGGGGCCATTTTGCATATCAGAACAAATAATGGCCCATTAAATTTTTTAAGTTTACTATTGGTAAACTGGCAGTGGCCCATTCTAGAATCAGAAAATGGGTAATAATCCTGAAAATGGCTCATTGTCAAAATTCCCTGTCCCAATCTCTGAAATATTCATGATAGCATGGCCCATTTTGGATATATTTGTTTCAGGGTCTGTATGACAGATAAGGTTTGCCCCTTTGAACTTTTAAAAATGTGAATACTACTATGTGCTACTCTAAATTCAACACAAGTGGTTGAGCTGGAACGTAATGATTAATACCTGGGTTCTACTCTATATGTCTGTAATATGTGAGAAACCCTTTCATATTGCAAAAGGTAGCGTACAACAAATCTCACTCACTCATTTAATTCAATATAATAGAAATAGTTTCTCATGTGATATTATGCTTAACTGCTGGCAGATGAAGGCAGCAACTCTGTTCAATCACATTGTCTTTAACAAACTGCAACATGTTTAAAGCAAAACAGACAGCCACAGGTACAAGTGTTTCCAAGTTTTCCCCATCTGTTCATCAAGCATCTACCTATGTTTTTCAGAGTATGATAAAAAGCATCATTAAAAAACTGAATAACAGACAGGGTAAAAAAATCTTTTCTCATCAAATAACATATGTGCTGAATCTCATCTATTTTCACAATTAGCTACACATATCATGTCATTCCTTGAGTAAACATGCTAACCTACAAGAAATATAATGCTCTATATCTATTCAAACTAACGACGATCACAGTGACTGGATTTTCGCAATATTCTAGCAATATCATGGCAGGGGGGACACAAGAAAAGGGCTTCACACACTGGATGTATGTGGGGAATTGAACCCCTGCCTTTGGTGTGACAAGCACACGTTTATACAACTTGGTTACCACTCAGCATAACATTGAAGTGACTGGATGTGAATATGGTAAAATGCTCTACCTCTGCTGGCCACTCATCCATTTCTCTCGGTTGCCGCTGCTGTTGCTGTCTTTCCCATGGAACTTCTCCAGGAAGTCTTGATAGCGTACAGTTCCATTAGGATTCCGCTGCACCTGTAACAATAAAGGCGTTGCAGTTTTGTAGCAGTGACATACACTCACAAATTGAATTCTACCTAATTGGCATTTTTGACAATATTTTTAAACAGGAGAGGTAGATAAGTATATATCACAGCGACACGCATGTGTAATCATGAATGAGAAAGACATACTGGTAGCTTATTTTGATGTGTTTTCCAATGCTGAAAAGTTCAAATGTCAAGCTACCCATTTATTCAAATTAGATGTGATCTTCGAGTAACCCATGCTTGTCAAATGCAGCATAGACACGATTCAGTGGTCAGGCTCGCTGACTTGGTTGACACATGTCACTGTATCCCAAATGCGTAGATGAACACTCATGCTGTTGATCAATGGACTGTCTCGTCCAGACTCAATTATTTACAGAGTGGGGTGGAGCAGAGTGAAGTGGAGAGGAGTGGGTTTTATGCTGCTTTTAGTGATATTTCAGCAATATCATGGACACCAGTAAAAGGCTTCAGACATTGGAGTGGAGTGGAGTGGGTTTTATGCTGCTTTTAGTGATATTTCAGCAATATCATGGACACCAGAAAAAGGCTTCAGACATTGGAGTGGAGTGGAATGGGTTTTATGCTGCTTTTAGTGATATTTCAGCAATATCATGGACACCAGAAAAAGGCTTCAGACATTGGAGTGGAGTGGAATGGGTTTTATGCTGCTTTTAACAATATTTCAGCAATACCGAAAACCCTGGTTCAAGTCCCAACAATGTGTGAAGCCCATTTCTGGTGTCCTCCCCATCACATTGCTGGAAATAATGCCAAAAGCCATGTAAAACTGAATTCACTCACTCATTCACTCACCCTGCAATGTGATAAGCTACGCCACCACCCCGAAACTCTTCAGAGAGAACTGTGGCACTATAGACAATGACGTCAATAGGACCAGCAGTACACAGGACACAGAACTGATGTTAATTAGTCACATGAGATTCAGAAAACACACCTTGACTAAAACTGCTTCATACTGTTCTGATGTGAGAGGGAAGCAGAAGGACTCCAGAACTCGCCGGAACTCTCCCTTGGTTATACTCAAGTTCTGGTCCACATCATATGTCTGAAAGGCCTGGAACAACAGAACTAACTGGTAAGAAATGTGTAAAGCACATCAGATTCATGATGCTTCATCAGAGATCATATATCATTTTATGGTCCCTGGCTTATATTGCAAAACAGACACACAGATTTTACACCACTTTGACTAGTATTCAATGGTATCAGGAAATGTCTGTTGTATAAGGTAGGACCTTTAGTTACCATTGCTTACAGCTGTTTACAGTTGCTTACAATTGCTTACCACCAGTTACATTTGCACAACAATAGGTGTGGTCCTTTGGTGAACCCAAGACTAGCAGATTCTGGTTTCACTAAGGGAGACAACTCTATGCAATGAATTGACCACTGAGAGCGAATGTACTTGAACCTTTTTTGTTGTTTATCGAGATGAGACACACAAAATGGAATATATCCAATACACACAGTTGCCTACCTTGCATTATGTTGCCATGACCTCTTACAACACACTCATTTGACTATTGCTCAAAATGTATTGCTTTTTCGCCATAAAGAATACATCATTTGAATGTTTTGGCTATAGCAATTACATTCCATGTTTCTTTTTTTAATTTCTGGACATTGAACATCCATGACTAAATGTTCATATGCATTACTATAGTTTTTCTCAACATTTTCCTCCAGGAAAACCCCATAGCATGAGATAATTTTTCAGAGACTTTATCTCATTACTTCAAAAGCTAATCAGACAAGAATCTCCAAATGTTCAGGATCAGTACTGTATATGGTATAAGTATGTGGAAGACAGTTGTATGTCCAGTAGTATCTACCTGCTTGAGACTGTCAAACTTGAGTCTGACTTTCTCTCGGAGCTGAGCCTCAATCTCAATACTGGACATTGCCGCATTGCCCGTTTTGGCTTTGACAGGATGATCTCCCCCTGCAACAGATAACCAGTGGTTGCAAAGGCAAAAAAAATATTGTTTTTCAAAATGATAGTCACATAAGGGATTTTTTCACATGGATGTTTATTTATTTATAATAAATCAGTCAGAAAATTTCAGCCTCCCCAGTGAAGACCAAAGAGGACTGGTCTTCCTCAACCCACGATACAACTAACGGGATCATATCCCAATAGTGTAGATCGATGCTAGTCACCTTCTAATTTTGCCCATTTGTCCTTAAACTGTTTTTGTCCAATTGTCTTCAAACTGATTTTGTCCAATATTGTCTAAAACTATTTTTGTCCAGCTGTCATAAACCTGATTCTGTCCAGTCGTCTCAAACTGTTTTTTGTTCAATTATCCTCAAACTGACAATTACACGCAAATTATTTTAAACATGAAGATTCGGGTTAGAGTTCATCTTCTGTAACACATGCTTGTTGTAAGAGATGTCAAATGGAATCAGGTGGTCAGGCTTGCCGACTTAGTGGTTGACTTAGTGGTCATCGATATCAGTTCCCAATTGCACAGATTGATGTTCATGCTGTTGATCACCAGATTGTCTCGTCCAGGCTCGATTATATAAAGATTGCAGTCATATAGCTGAAAAATTGCTGAGTGCTGTGTTACACAACAAACAAAAAGCATCACAATCTGATAAGAAAGCAAATAAGGACCTACTTTCTCAGAAGTGGTTGCTTAACAGCCCTAGAACATTTACAAAGAGGTTTCCCACAAAGAGTACAGGCAAGAGATTTTCTAAAATACATAGATGCAAATTACTTAATACTACTGGTAAAAAATATATGGATGAGACAGTTAGGAACTGTCCACATACATGACTTCCAAATGTAATTAGATGAAGGAAAACTGACAGAAACTTATTTGATACACAATATTTGATAAAAAAAATATATACCTGCATTTCCCTTTTGTAAACACCATGTGTACATCGTTAAACCAGCAGAAAAAAATAATATGCACCTTAACACCTATTAGGCTATCTGCCACAAACAATGACCCCTGAGGGTATCAGCAAATGAACCAGTCAATGAAAGTCTTCATTACACCCACTTACTCTGAATGAGTTGTGTATCCCGGGTGCTTCGTCGAGCATAGCAGTAAACCCAAGTGCAAAATAATGCACTTTGGATGTGCAATTGTATGCTTATAGTTTTGTTTATTTGGGGATGTAAATGTAGACAAAATTGATCATCCCCACTTAGTTTTTTATTTTTTAGAACAAAGAATCTTAATCTTCTTCCTTGATTTTTTAAAATGGTTATTGATAACTTCTATGACACAACACCAAGCAAAACATTGGTCAAAGTTCCAAGCTGTCGTTTACTAAACACTAACAGTTATGAAACAATCATTAGTCAGCAAAGTTAATCCTCTCTGACAACATAAACCTAGTGCTCAAGATCACACTGATTGTATGTTGTCAGGAAGGTAGAATCAAAATACCAGATGCTGTTTTCCAGGCAACAGGTCAAACACTACAGTAAATCAAACATGAGGACTGAATGATTTCTCGGTGTGTAAAAATGTCAGTGACACAGAGAGTGAGTAAACAGTTTTGTGCAACTGGCGTCCTTAACAACCCCCAACTGCTGTGAAACCACTCACTGGTTATTGCAGTCGTTGTTCAAACAACAACTTCTTTTCTGGATCTGAAGTAGGCAATAACATTGCTGTGAGTAAAAGGCAAGATCAGTGTTTGTCCAAAGTTTATGAGACATGAAAATTTAGGAATCATCATGACTCCCTGGTGTCATTAGAGGGAGTCATGGACATGTTTTGGCGAGTCTTCAACTGTGATTGTTTAACAACATTTTAAAATCAAGGTAAAGTAGATCAGGTAATTTAATCAGCACTGAGCAGTTAAGTGTCAAACAATAAACTAGATAGTTGTAAACAACAGTGAATTACAAGCTAAGATTATAAGAACTTAGGGCCCAATGCATATTTGAGACAATTTGTGCATCAAATATGCAGGTTTTCTGCATCAGGGCAAACACTGCAGGTTATCAAACCAGCAACACAAGACAACTGTGGAAAAAGCAAATAAAATACATGTCACGCTCCAGGATAATTTCAAGAAAGGCCACTGAACTTTGAATAATTATTTCACAAAACTATATCCTTACTCACTTGAGGCACCCCACTAATGTAATTGTTCACCTCAAAAGGTACTGAAAATGAAGCTTCAACTGGGGTGGGGAACCCAGTATGGAACTCAAATGGGCACTACAGATTGATGGCATAATGAGACAGGATGCTTCAAATGGTACTCCCCAAAATTAACTCCCCAATATTAAATAAATAGCAGGGGTGCTTCCAGGAGTGCTTCCTAAACTTTGGTTGTAAGCTGATGGTGCTTCAAAAAGTACTCACTTGAATTCAACAAATGGCATGGGGGCTACCAGAGGTGCTTCCTCAACTTTGGTTCTAAAATGGTTAAAAGATGGGGGCACTCCAAATGGTATGCAATATAAACAAACAAACAGCATGGGGACATCCACGGGCGCTTCCAAAACTTTGGTTAAAAATGTGAAAAAAATTGGGGGCGCTCCAAATGGTACCTTTTAGACTCAACAGTCGTCTTGGGTACTTAGAGGGGTGCTGCATAAACTTTTCTTTTCTGATAACAAATCAGAAAACAAATCAATAATCAATGTTACAGTCAGTTTGAGTCAGAAACGGACCGATGAATTGCAAATTTTATCATTGCACAAAATTGCCACATAAATATAAATAGTACACATGTTTATCATTTCCTAATACCCAACAGCTTTCTGATATTTGAACATTATTAAGAACAGAACCTCAAAGTATCAAAGTACACACTCTGGCGACTCTTACACTCTTTTGGGTCTAAGAAAGTTTCAGGGGAGAATAAGTAAGCACTCTGCGAACACCCTGATACCATTCTCTTGAGAAATAATTTTCTCAGGGTAATAAAGCAGAAGTGCGAGGAAGGGTTCTGACAGTGTGTGGTTATTTTACCAACACCATAGAAAACTGTTGCAGTCATTATCTATAACTCGAGTCTTTTACTGACATGCCTCAAAACAAAAGTTATGTTTTCACAAAAAAGAACAAACTTCTGGTTTAAAGTACTATTCAGGTTATACATTTGCAGGTTAGCATTTTTTTTGGTTGGATGTGTGTCATCACAACCTGACAGTAGACATTTGTTTTCAAAATCAGTCACTGGTCCAGACTTGATCGTCAACAAAATGTGATGCAATTTCAGTGATCGTAGAGAAAGATATCTAACAGTTTTGTATGCATAAATATCTGGTCCTTGATTTTCAAATCAAGCGCTAAGATAGTCGTAAGTGCCATACATTAACATTAACTTACGACTATCTTAGTGCTAACAGATCTTCGAAAATCCAGAACCTGGGCCTATCTGATTTTCGAACAAAATAGAAAATTGATTTCATACAGTGAAATTAAGATTTTGAATCCTCATAATTTTACCTTGCCAAATGAATATTTACATCTCAGAATTTTATTCAAAAGTTGTTTAACAAATGATCATGGTTTCAAATGACTTTATTTGTTTGCATTACAAGGGGGTATGTGCATTAAATGAAACAAGTAAGAACAAGTTAACACTCATCACATCTTGCTCATGCATTTTTTCACTGTTCCAAATACTGCGCTTACCCCCTTGTAACACAAACCAATAATAACATCTGAAAAACATAGCATATATCGACAAATTTATAAAGTCTAAACTCCTTAGCAAGCCTGGGAATTTTATTAATCTTATATCAACTCATGTTGATACATTAGATATCAAAAGCAGTCTTCTCTCTTTCAATTCGCGCATTATGTATAAACACATAATCATACAATCATAACCAACATGAATAATTCATACACAGTGAAAGAAAACAGTAAATAATACAGTCATTACAATCTACTCCATTGTTACTGTGCTACTTCATGATTTATCACTACTCCTGTGTAACTAAGCAGTGAAATGCCAGGCTTTCTCCCTGGACACAAGACAGTGTTTAGTTCCTGCAGTCAATGCATCGGTGCCTCCACGTGGTATCTCTGTGACAGGAGATTACATCAATTGAAGCTTTGATCACGCTATATAATCCCCTATTGAACATTCGACCAGAGATTGTATGAAATGTCACATTGATTCACGCTAAGTCCCTGTATACAAGTGGAGGAATGAATAGAGGGGTTCGATACCAAGCACCTTGTGAGTTGGACTCCTGATAATGATCAAGTTCTAAGGAGAGATGGTCATTCAAGTATTATCTATAGCTGATTATGGATTATATCTGAAAGGTCATTTAAATCATGACATATATTGTGAATCATGAGGTTAATATCCTACCAGATTAATGTGGGTGTAGGCCCAGCCTCAAATTGTTCGGGTCAGTCTTTCGATATGAATGAAAGTCCTTGTCATCAATGTGGCTACAGACAAGGCAGTTACTCTAATTATGCTATAAGTATTGAACATACACAGTTCTTTCTTATTGTTGCAACTTATTGTTGTAACTCAAGTCATAATTTTAGACCTGATTGATTGATTGATTGATTGATTGGTTGGTTGGTTGATTGATTGATTGATTGATTGATTGGTTGGTTGGTTGGTTGGTTGGTTGGTTGGTTGGTTGGTTGGTTGGTTGGTTGATTGGTTGATTGGTTGATTGGTTGATTGGTTGATTGATTGATTGATTGATTGATTGATCATTAGCAGTTCACTATAACATCTTGTTTCGCGGAGTGCAAAGTAGCCTAAGTGCCACATAACCAGATAGTTCATTAACAATTGTGACAAATCAAGTTTCTGTGAACAATTACTGAACCATTGATATCATCTGAGTGATTGTTGTTAACGTAAAGGTGTGCAAAACAAACTTGATTGGTTGAAATTCACATTTAAAACAATCACAGCTGTGTGTATGTTATTCAACAAACTTGACAAACATGTCAGTTCTGAAAATAATAAATATGCTGCTGCAAATTAAGCATGTTAAATTTTGCTTACTCTACTAACTGGTTGGCTAGTCTAGCTGACCAGCAATTTGTTGAAACTATTTCATCAAGGGATACGCTGTCCTGATCATTATTAAATATTGTCACCAAACACAGTTTATCACAGCACAGTAACAAGGCTGACATTAAAGCAGAGTTAAAAATTACTGCCTGGCTGACTGTCTGGAACAGTCTATTTTCATCTCTGACGGTCAAATTTTAAAAGCAGCCTGTCCGGTGGCCTGGCAGATATATATTCATACCCCTTACAATAAATATTTCATTATGTCAACAGGTTCTGTTGTCGTCAGTTTGAGGTGCTTAAGGTCTTATGAAAATTATGCTAAGCCACTTATAATTGGACAGGTATAAGGAACATTTGTCGCAGAAAAACGTTACAATATAGACAGTAAACTATTCAGAAAACTGATTTTTATGTTACAATGACAGGTAAGTTTGTATCCGGACTATGATTTTTTTAAAGGTACCAGATCTACTGTCCGGGAATTTTCAGAGTTTTAAACACTGCATCAAGACTTACCTATTGCTGATGGGCGCCCAGTGCGTGATGGAGTCCTCACTGCCAGACTCTCTCGTGTCCTGAGTGCTGGTCTGGCTGTGAACTGCACCCCCTGGGTCTCCGGGAGGAGGCCCGCCATCACACTCGCCATACTGACAAGAAATATATACCATTATACTCACCATACACAACACATACAAACCAATATACTAGCCATATTGACAACAGATATACCAATACATTAGCTATACTGGCAACAGACATAAACCAATACATTAGCTATACTGGCAACAGATATAAAGCAATATACTACCTATACTAACAACAGATGTATAGCATTACACTTCACATACACACAAACACACACACACACACACTCACACACACACACACACACACACTCTCTCTCTCTCTCGCAACACACACACACACACTCGCAACACACACACTCGCAACACACACACACACTCGCAACACACACACAAACACACACACTCGCAACACACACTCGCAACACACACTCGCAACACACACTCGCAACACACACACTCGCAACACACACACTCGCAACACACACACACTTGCAACACACTTGCAACACACACACACACACACACACTCACACACTCACACACACACACCAGCTATACTTTCAATAATAGCTGAGTATACTAACAATTAGTATTGACCATCTCTGTTACCATACTGATCTCACTTGGCATAGGGACAGCTTATATGCATCATTTATGTGACAACACTACTCTCTCCTGAAAATACTGCCAAAATCTTTGGCACCGACTGAAAATACTGCCAAAATCTTTGGCACCGACTGCTGTTACAGAGGCAATACTAACAGCAATTATATCAGTTTTCATGAATAGCAACTGACCCTGTGACAAATCCGGCAGATTCTCCTATGGTCAGACAGAAGTCACCAACCTGCCAGCCACAATGTCTGACTGAATATATCAGAATGCCTTTGTCTTGAGTGGTTACGTGTGGCATGTGATACTTGTGTTCTGTTTTTAAGTCTTATGTTTGATATTATAGTCCTTAACAATTTCAATGATATAAGAAATGTTTTGAAATGTGTGTAATTTTATTCTATGGGTCTTGTGAGTTATCAGTGGGTCATACAGACCTCTGAAACGTACAGGACCCAATGACCTGTTACTTTGAAACACCATTCATGAACACTGTTATATCATCATGATCTGTTCTGAATTCTATGGCAATAATGTTTTGCATGAGCATCATATTTCATACACCAAGGTATGATACATTTGCTTACTGTACTGTTAATTTTGTATTCCCTAGAGCATTTGTTTTGCATTGTGTTTGCTTATTCGTTGATGATTCACTCTGTAAACAAACGGAAATGGTGAGGCAAGTGATTAGTTTCTGTCCAGTGTAACAGCCATAGCAAAGGATCAAAGTAGCCTAAATGTTATTGATATGAATGTGATTATAAAACTCTTTCATTAAGAACATAAGAACTTTAGGCCTGCCTTTACAATACAGCATCACAAACTTTCAAATTACATCACAATACCTAAAGACATAATTTGTGAACCTTTGTTAACAAAAACAATACTCTTTGAAGTCAGACTGTTGCTGAGTGTGCCTAAAGCTCCCTTCAGTGTTCTTGTCACTGAGTAAGCCAAGTGATGTAGGGAGTTTGTGTCCTGAACATGGACACCAGCAGCATGTTTTATGGCAAGTGCCAGTTTATGATAGGACTTTTATTTCAAATATATATTACATTTCAATTTCAACTTAACTTTCTGGACTGAATGAAACATTAATAGGAACGAATGCATGTATATTCTTATTAATTCAGTAATGTGCACCATTGCAGAGAAATGGAGTTTAATTATTAGTATATTATATTTTTGGAAGCAGTAAGAACACATTACACTGGACATGTTTGCCATTTTCATGCCTCTTCAGTCAGTGTATTCTACTTGCGAAGATACACAGAAACGTCTAAAATACATCATGAAATGGTTTAATGCGCCACAATGTCTACTGTGACCTGTCTCATTTTCTGTGACCAATTCAGTGTTCATTTCCAAAATGTTGCAAGAATGACTGGATAAATTTGCACATAAAGTAATAGTGTGGATGTAGCTAGCTGTCATGATTATGATCCAAAGGTAGTGGGCTCATGTCCAACAAATTCTCATAATCTCATCATAGAGACACATGACCTACGACAAAAGACCGACTACACAAGAAGTTGTGGTGATGTATTTTAAAGGTGCTCCAAACTTTAATCTTATTAACAAACTTCCTAGTTTTATACACATGAAAAAAGGATTATTTATTTATTTTTAAAATTTATGTCGTAAGCTTGAAATCCTGGATTCATGATAAACAGCATTTCTTAATGGAGCCTGAAAATAAATAACTTCCTTTGTCCTACTTTCAAATGTTACAAATATCAGAGTTTCTTGAGATGATCCCAAGGACACTTCATTTTTAATGTGGATGCATACTTCAAGGTCGACTCCAGACAGATAATAAATGTTTAGTGCCTAACTAATCTTCTGCACCAAACTTCCATTTTGTAATCTCCTCTAAAATATTGGAGGTGTATTATCATGGATTTTTTCAAGGATCATAAAAAATTTAGCATTCACTGGATATGATAAATGACTGATTATTAAATAATGGCAATTAATAATCAATTTTATAGCTGGCCATGCAGCACTGAGTTACTCATTGATTTCAATATCAGCTACAAAATATATAAACCAAATATGTTTTATATGGGATGATGTCATGGGATGCACATCACATTAGAGTTAGTGACTGTTATTTTACACTTCACGCACGATGTGGTTTCATATGACAATCATCCAGATACTTGAAAATTAGAACTCTGTGTGTTTGGAATGTTGTCAGCATTTATTTATGTGTACAAAACAACAGATGGGAAGTTGATGTGTTTTTGGTGGTGGTGGTGGTGGTGGTGGTGATGATGATGACGATGATGATGATGATGATGATGATGATGATGATGATGATGATGACAAAAATACATTTAGGTTATTTTCCGAACGTAGGCATAATACACAGTAGCCATTACATTGTTACCGAGGTCAGTTGACAACGAAAGTGTATAAACTGTAAGTGTCACGTTCAGATAATCAAAAGCGACTCAACTCCGGGTTGTCAGTGTTATGTTAAAATAGAGTCAACTTCGAGGTTTTAATCACCGACTTCTTCAAACTTTCAGCGTAATGACACAGGGAAGTTACCTGATCAAACGCTGTTTGCGCTATGGTTCCTTTCAGTAAATCCAACACGGTTCCATGAAATTATTTTTGACCGTTACCAACACCGTTATCATAAGCCAAGGTGCACGCAGTCAGTGCGTTGCCATGTGCCGCCAACTCTGTTGTCAATGGACACGAGCGCCACCTTTTACGTAAGGGAAGTCACTCTGTAAAACCTGTTGACTGTTGCATTTGCAAACCGCGCCTGAGTGGCCCCCGATCTAGCCAAGGGAATAGACGAAAAATGTGGAGGCATCAGTTATTACGTTTTCACGTCTTTATTCTTAATACAAAAGAAAATTTTTAGTGTAATAAATAACAGAAAGAAGTCTAATTAAAGTACATTTTTCTTTCATTTTTTTACTTGCATCATGGATCTGTTTATTTACTTCAATATGAATATTATAAATTACATACATTAGGTATTCAATTTTTTTTTCATTTTTAATAAAACTATATTTCAGAGTTCTACACAAAGTCAGACACCTAGGAACAGTCCCTGGTCGCAGTAAGAACAGGTACGTAGACATTTACAGTAAATACAAGGTTTTGGAAGCATTACAGCAGTATTCCAGGTCAGTGAGCAATGTATGCTTGTTTGTAGCTTCAGTCAACAGATTGTATCAGATTGTCAGACTCGGTGTACATTGTATATCATTGTATCCCAATGACAATGAAATTTTCACACCAATCACTGGTCCAGACTTGATTATGTTCAGTCAACATCTTCTGCAATTGACATTGCTGCCTGTGAAATAACCTAATAAGCCTGGGAAGATATTTCAAAGAGATGCAGTTCTTAGATGTTCACTACTATAGGAAAATCAAAGTGCACAAAGACACACATGAAATATTTAGCCGTCCTTTAGTTCATAATGGGTACAAATCTGGAATAGACTTAAACAGCTCAAACAGGGGACAGAATTTCTGAAAAGCAACTGTACACTTCAAAAACCCAAACTTCATTTATGTTTGAATATGATGTTCAAAACGTGGGATAGAAATAATTCAATCCAAAACATTTTAGGAAAAAGTGGGTGGATGTTATGTTTGTTGTGCTGCTCTCACTTCATCCACATCAACCCTTGGCCTCATCAAGCATGGATGCTCTAACACTGAAAAATAGCTATCTACCTCTCTGATTGGCAGCAAGTTGTGATGTCCCTGTTTTACTGCTGAGAAAGCTCTTACAAGCATGGGTTTCTGCAGACCAGTTCTACTCCAGACCTCCACTGGCCTGTTTATTAATGTGCTAATATTTGGATGGCAGCATTATACAGCTTAGCTGCTCAAAGGCACTTTGCTTTTCCATTAATCAATGGATGTCAAATTGATGATACAATCTCAACTCCCTAGGGATCATACAACTCTTGCAGCCACTGAGTTTATTGTGGCTTTCCCATCCATACCAGGTACCCATTCACAGCTGGGTGGACTCTGACACACAGTCACAGCACTTTGTCCAAGTTCACTGTACGTTGCTGTACCGCAACTGGGTGTTTGCACATATTCATGTAGCTACCATCTGGTCATATACCAACAGATTCATGGGTTCTTTTCAGTGCACAGGGTTGTGTACCAAGATTGCTGGACCAACAGCCTGGCACCTTAGATAGCTCATCTATCACACTCCACAAAGAACAGGGAATGTATATCTTGCTACACTGACAGTTCAAACAAACCACAAAGGACCATTTCTCGACAATGCTGGATCTCTCATCAGCCCAACCTGCATGACATATAACGTGGCTAAATGCACATCATATATTTCTGGTATGCTAATTTTTTTTACAATTGAGTGCAGATGGTTGTGTGACTGCAAAGAATATCTATTATCCAACTTAACCGAGTTAATGCCAAACATTTTAGGACTTAGGACATTTAGGAGTCATCTTTATGCCCTGACCAATATTCAGTGAAGGTCAAATGTTTGTGTTGAGCATAACAATAATGCTGCCACCAAAAATATTGTACCCATGGGGAATCGAACCTGGGTCTTCAATATAATGAGCAGACACTTTGACCACTTGGCCACCTCACCTCCCCTGACAAACGTAGAAACAGAATGATTGCTCTCATGAAAACGCTGGGGTTTTTTTTGCAAAAGGTGTCATTAACATCTTTTTGTGCCCCAGTGCCTGTCATGTCAAGAAAGAGGCTGCCAATATGTATATGTTGTAGGACTGTAACAATGCATCAAACTATCAACGGATTGCAATTGTTTAGTCACCGATAGCAATGAATCTATGGTATGAAAAACTATCGATTCATAAGTGTGAGTATCGATAGTTTAGTTATTGACTTCTGTTGACAAATGTGTCGCGCAAAATGCAGGAAGTACCAGATTTATACATTTTGATTTTGAGTTATATATCCACACCTGGTACAAACTTGATCTGGACTATAACTACTTCAGCTTGTTTGTATGTCATGTAAACTATACATTCATTTAGGAAATGACTTCAAATGAGACAATTCAAGTGTCAAAATAGAATATCACTGTTGCAATAGTATGCTGCACTAAACTATATCGCTCTTGCAATACTTGTTTACCCTCAATGGTCAACAACCATCAAAGATGAAGACAGACACCAAATAATAGCATCTCTTGCTTTATTTCATCAGATACAATGCTGCACACTCACAACTGTCACGATATTTACCAAATATAAATACTATTTAGATTAAGTCATATGAAAATGAACTTCATGAATAAATCACAAACTTCCAACAGCATAACATCACATACACTTATGTAGCCCATTTGGACCAAGCTGCACTGAGGATTGGATGTATATTTTCCCAACACTTTTGACAATAACAATGGCTACCCAGTTTCATAATTAAATACACAAAAAAATCCTTGAGAAACATATCCTTTACAAACTTAATGCATTTTAATGAGTGAGTGAGCTTATTTTTATGCCACTTTTAGCAATATTCCAGCAACATCATGGCCTTGGACACATGAAATGGGTTTCACACATTGTACCCATATGGGGAATCAAACCTGGGTCTTTGGTGTAATGAGCAAACACTTTAACCACTATGCTAGCCTCCTATCCCTAATGCACCTAACTTCAGCGACAAATCAGTCAGCATGGCTTCTACATCACCTTTAACAATATCGCAGCAATATCCTACAGAGCACAACAAAATATTGGCTTCACACAGTGTACCCATGTGGGAATCCAACACAGGTCTTCAGTATGATGAGCAAACACCTTAACATTTAGGCTACTCCAGTTTTCACTGTGGTCAGTTGTGCAGCATCTACTTGAAACATTAGACAAGAGCGAGAGACAAAAAACTGTCTAAAGTCAAGTCCTCAGAACTCACCACGACGAAGGTATAAAAATAGCAACAATTTGGATGAGGTTAACTTGTGACTGAAAGTATGAGCAAATGGTCCATATCATGAAGTAACACTACTACTACTAACAGCATCTGACCACCATCTTTCCCCAGTCTACTCATCTCTGACAAGTGATGTCCTGGGGTTGTTTTCCTTTTGTCCGAGTACTGATCTTCAGCAACCCATGCTTATCATAAGAGGATCAGGTGGTCTGGCTCGCCAACTTGGTTAACACATGTCATCATATTCCAGTTGCTTAGATTGATGCTAATGTTGATGATCACTGGGTTGTTAGGTCCAGACTCATATAGCGTTAAACAACAGTAGTCTCACTTGGATTAGCTCACTCAAGAATATTCTAGCTAGATGTAGGCAGTCTGAAAACAATCGAGTTTGAAAATATCAATGCAATTGGGATAAGATGTCTGTAAACCAAGTCAGCAAGCCTTACCAACCGATCGTATTAGGTGCCTGTTAGTAGTGTTACAAGCCTGGGTTACTGAAAACAATTTCTAACCTGTATCTTCACATTAGTTGGAAATGATGTTCATCCATGACAGATACATGTGAGAGTTGTTGTTGCCGTTGACTTGGGCATGAGTAAAGCTACATCTACCTGGAACTGAAGGACATGTACATGACCAATGAAAGAAGCATATGTACCAATAACACAAAAATACCATGGTCAGACATTTCACAACTGAATCTATGGCTAAATAAAAACGTCATCAGACAATATTCCTGCCATATCATGATTGTCATTTAATGCTTTTTTCAGCGATATTGAAACTGGTGAACACTTAGACCTGACAAAACTGTGTTATGAGCACATCCACACTGTGAGCAGGATACTCATCTTGACCACATTAAGTTTCCTCTCTCTGACAGGTTGCAGGAGCCATTTTCTAGCTGAATGTGCATGACAACTAACTTTACCAAATTGTCACTGTAATCCTTATGAAGGCTAAAAATGTTTTCTAAGCAAGCTTTACAATATAATCCTTTCATATATTTGATCCAAAATACTCCCCACAATTAACATCTCATCCAGCTGCCTCTTGAGCAACGCCATCTTTGTAAAGATTAACAAATGAGGGATTAGTACTTTTCTCTGCAGATTTAAGCAATCATACCACAAAGACAATTGCAACTTCTGTACTTTAACACAGGTGCCTACTTCTAATATCGCTTTATTGAGCAGCTCTAGGACTGTCAACTGATACTGTTTCCTTTAAAAAGGTATCATGAGAGGAAAACTTCTTAATTACATTTTTTAGCCTCTTCTCCAGACACTTTGAAAACATTCATTTATTTCTCTCTTATATTTGGCAACAGGGTTACAAAAGATATATTACATTGTTCAGGGTATTTATATAATAAACACATCTAGACCGATATTCAGGTTTGAATCTCATTTGATGTGTGATATCGATTGTGAAGTACATCGTGCATTTTCATTGAGTTGCAGCATAAGTAAAATACTCAAAATTGCTCAGTAACCATGGTTACAACTGTCAAACACAAATTTTCAGATCAGTTGAAAACTAAGAAATCACCACTGTGGCAACATCAACTTCAGGTGTTGATATGATACAACAAATGTTCAAAACAGCTCCAAAAGCTATTTCACTTCCCCCCAATTTCTGGTCAGAAAGACAGGTAAGAAGAGATTTGATTTTAACTTCAAGTTCTTTATCAAAAAGTTAATCAAAACATACATTAACCTCTTTGCAGGTTTTCTAATAGTTACTATATGAATAGTATCAATGAATCTTCACTGGACAGGACCCATAGTTACATACATATGAATAAACGTATGACAAAAGCAATGACAAAAATGACAACTAAATGATGACAAAAATATGCCTGATGGATATATACAGTGCATAAAAACATGGGGAATGAATGACAAAATCATTCAGAGGTATATTTTCATTAACAAAATGCACCAAGTTTATTTGCCAAGTGTTACAGTTACTCTGGTTACTGAAACAATTTCTCAGCACAACAGACCCATTTCTAGCACACATTCTAAAAAAAGTCCCCAAATCAGATCATTTTCCCACACCGGTTTTCATTTTTTAACTACTCTTGAACTGAAGGACTTTTAGTGTTGAGCACTGTCCATTACAATATTTTATGTCATACAAGAAAGTTGAAATCACTGCTTGAGTCTCGGTGTTTTCAGTAGGTTTTGTAAAGCGCATGCTAAAATAAAATCATAAATATGTACCGGTAGTCCAAATCTTTTGCATTACAATCCTGAATCATTTCAAAATTTATTGGTTTAATTTATATGTTGCTGTTTTAAGGTACTTTTTAAAGTTAAATAGATCAGAATCTATGGAGGCAAAAACATTTACACAAAATGTTTTGTTTATTATGTGAAAAACACAGGTTTCTGTGTAAACATGAACACTGAGTTTGTACAGTTAACACTAGATGAACACGTTCTGTCAACATATTTCATTAATCATGTATTAGCAGTAACCAGGGTTTCTTACAAAAGCGCGGTTCTAGAGAACACCAACAATGATTTCTAAGGGTCTGTGTGGGTAATCAGTAGAGAACGTTTATGTGAGACAGTTTCCCTGTCACACATTCAAGTGACTACATGAGAAGGGGTCACTCATTTTCGTAATCAGGATGTCGAGTGAAGGATTGAAATGCTGTTGCGTACTGCACGTTCAGATAATGACTTCAGAGCCTGGAAAGAAACAGTGATCATGTGGACAGTGGTCATGCCTGAAGGGTGAAAGAACAGACACAGATCATGAGATGACTACTCTTGTTGTGTTGTATGTACACTCTTGATATTTATTTTTGTACATCTCTCCAGACACAGTATTCTAAGTTTTCTGCATCCATTCTCTACATATGTGCATACTGGACACACATTAATGGGTTGTGTAAAAGCCTGAGTAACCATGGTAACACTAATAATTTTTTTAAAAACAAAAAGTGTTCAGGATGATTAGGTATTCTGTTACCAAAGGGACGTGTATTTCACCACTTTCTCAACCTGGCAAATGTAAACTGCAACCATACATGATCTCTGTGAACATAAATTTGTACAAACTAACTGATCCCATGGGACATTATAACCATATACACTATACACATTGATACCAATGAAATGAGAGAATGCTAGATAACCTTGCCATCATGACACAAAGTTAAGAAGGCCAGTGGTCCTTGAGGTCAGGGGTATCCAAAATCTAGGAACCATGATCATGATGATGGTGAATGACAGGGCTGCTGGACTTGAATAATTAATTTTAAGCACAGCTGACATGTTTTTTACGAACTGTCCTCCTCATCCTCATCATGTATCTCGGAGGTATCTGCTTTCTCATGGAGGAGAACATACTCCCTTGTGCTGAAACCAAATTTAAGCACATCCTTCTCCAATAGTTCTACGTATCTTTGGGCCTCTATTTGTTTATTGTTAACAAAGGTGCCATTGGCAGACCCCAGATCTATCACATATGGCTTCACTTGTCTGCACAAGGCTCCATTGTCACGCCGACCTTCTACAAGTCGGAACTGAAGAGCTGCGTGTTGTTTAGAACATGAGGGGTGATCAACGGGTATATCCGCCACTCGTCTATCTCTGCCCAGAAGGAAAGCACTTTGTCTGTGAAGATGTAACATGGGAAGGGCTTGGTCGCCTTTAAACGGGTACAATCTCCATTTTCTTCTAGGCTTCCTAGCTTCAGGTGGTTCATTATACTTAATTACCACACCTCTGTATGTGTTTGTGTCTTCCGCCAACTTTCCAGACACTTCAAAGTTGGGTTTCTCTTTTTCTTTGGGCTCCACCTTCACAGGTTGCGCTGGGCCAAGATTGCGGCCTTGTCCAAACTGAAACTGACCACTGTCATCATTTTCTCTTTCTCGTTGTCTCCTTGCTTTTCGTCTGCGATCGTCATTCCGTTCACGCTCTCGTCTCTGAGTTCTTAAGTCATCATCTGGCTCCTGTTTGATTTTCTTATGTGGGTCGTATTTATCAGGTCGGTGTCTTTTGTGGTCACGGTCGCGTCTTGCATCTCGCCTGTCATCTTCATCACTGTCACTATGATGCTTGTGCTTTTTGTGTTTTTTATGCCTACCCTAAAACAGAAAGAAATTAACACATAAACAACTACATTCAACAACACGTTCAACTTGTGATACTGAGTGAAAAGGTAAAGAGTTTGTATTATTTACAGACAGCATGATACATTTGAGTAAACATATGTAAACATCCTTTTGCAAATACAATTTCTTATGGATTACAAAGTGGATCAATTGAAACAGGAGGTCACTTTCAAAACATAACCAATAAAGGATTAATTTTATAAGTATGATGAGTTATTCCTGAGGTGTACTGATAACGAAAGAATGAGCAATGACTTAGGATTTACTCTCTTTTCAGTAATATTCCAGTAATAACACAGCAAGATACACCAGAAATGGGCTTCACACATTGTACCCATGTGGGTAATGAAACGCATGTCTTCAGCCTAACAAGTGTGCGTGTGCGTGTGCGTGTGTGTGTGGTGGGGTGGTGGGTTGGGGGGGCTAAAAATTTCTTGAGGGGTTTGGGTTTGGTGTTGAGTTTATGATTAAGGATTACGTTCAGGGTTAGGGTTTCTAGAATAAAACATGTATTTTTAGGCATCAATACTAGGGTAAGATGTTTCCCGGAAACCATCAATGCTGGGGTAAGACTTGGGTAAGCTTTACCCATTAACTTTTAACAATGAGGAAATAGAGAAAAGAGTTCCATCTCTACCCCTCTCTTTTCACATAGACAATCTGCACCTTCCTCGGTGTAATATTTCATCACTGAAATAAGTTTATTGTTTTTGTTTTTTTTTATACTTGTTCTAGTCCATTTAATGTATATTTAGAGTGTGGTATGCGTGTCAATTTGTAATTTTGGCTTCTGACTGGGGTGGAGGGTACGGGTGGAACTCTCACCAAGAAGGATACATATGATATAATCTTTTTATCATGTTCACCATGTTCACGCATGAGATAAGTCTAAATAGATGTTGCCAGGTCTTCGGCAAAACAATAATTATTCTCAAATTGAACTTTTGAATCCAACCCAGCAAGTATATCTGGACTCATCAATTCCCTAATTGATATTAATGAAACATTTCGGCATTTTAATTCAGTGCAGTGAGACACTGATACTCAAATGACATTTTCAGTTTCAACACTGTTTCATAAGTAAACAAACGTCAAAGACATAATTGATTGCCTTACTCGGTTATAGCGTGGACTATGTGATCTTGATCTTTGTTTCTTTCTTTTCCTTCGTTCAAACTCAACTCTTTCGTCTTCAGATGAACTATCAGACATGACTACAGACACAACAAACGTTTAAATATCGTAATTTTCTAAAGCACTCTTTTGGAAACCGGATGTGACAGTCACACGCCACCTATTAGTGAAAAAATTGAGGCAAACGAAATATGATTCACACAAATCCGATTTTTAACATGGAATATTTCGCCAGCACTGTCAATATTGATTAGAATAGATGCCAGCAAGAAGAATTTGCGCACCTACATATATGAGTGAAAATATAATATGCATTATCACAAGTGCCCATTATTTATGTAGTACCTAAAACGAATTAGGAATCAGTTGAAGGGACGCAACTCAGTGTAAGAGGCGGGGCATCAGAGCAGATAGGAGCGCATGATGGAGAGGGGACATTATAAGACAGTCGTCCAGGGAGAGGCATCTGAGTCTGATGATGAAGAGATGGTACTTTAATATGCATAACAACTGTAATCTGTCCAAGCACTGTTCATTTGATACCTGGTAGCTGAGAAGTTGACAGGTTGTTGACAGATGGTCTTCCATGAAGTGAAAATATCTGTGACGTTTAATGATGTTTATATTTTTGAGACATCAGTTATTATCAGATTCATTTGTAATGAATATGTGTAAACTTCAGTCCTGAAATGTGTTGAACATCGTTTTTGACAAACCGATTCTCAAGTGAACGTCAAACTCCCGCTGTTTTGATCTAGGCAAATGTTCCCATACCTATCTATATATGCGACCCGTGAAGATCGGGATAGATGCTTGCCACAAAAGGCGACTAGGCTCGTTGTAAGAGGCTACTAACAGGATCAGGTGGACAGACTTGCTGACCTGGTTGCCACATTTCATCATTCCCAGCTGCGCAGATCCATGCACGTGCTGCTGATCACAAGATTGTCTTGTGAACACCCGACTGTTTACTGACTTCCACTATGTTGCTGGAATATTGCTGAGTGTGGCATAGAACTAAACTCACTCACTCACTATCTATAAAAAAAATTTCAGCCAGACCACATGTGGTCTGGTTAGCTGTAAAACTTGCCAACCCCAACCAAAACTTACCTGCTTGCAAATAATTAAGGTCTGACAAGTGACATAGTTTATCATTCATTTGGAAATCATCGTTTATTTCTACAAGTGAAGCAATAATGATGTATCATCCTGCCATCTTCGTATACATGTGTAAATTTTGACCAAACAGATGGGCTGATGAATTTGAGAATCTAGCAGTCTGTGTTGAAAATAATCCCATCGCAGACGGTCAGGCAGATTGGTATTTTGAACTCAGCTATAACTGGTACATGCAAATATATCCTGGCATGGTGTAATATGTAGAGCATTGTCTGTTCCTTGAATGCATGAAACTGGTTTGTATTTTGCTTGATAAGATTATATATAAGATTACATTATAGTTTTGGAATATCTGGTTTGAAATGTATTATAATTACACATGACGATGTTTCAAGATATGGTCCATTGGATGTGACTAACTTCAAATCAGAGTCTTGACAGTGTTTTTAAATCTGTTGCTCCTTGTACCCTACTGATGGTTATTTTCAGATGCCAGATGTCATTCCTCAGGGAACAGTTATATCGGGTGAAGCATCAGAGTCCGAGGAGGAGGTGGACACTAGTCTACAGGGAGACCAAGAGTTACCTGCCCTGAAAGGTGAGTTGGGAGTTATCTGCCTTGAAAGATGGCACTTCTTTTCACTGTGGAGAGCATACAAGATTATCCTTCTTGTTCATCACACGTGTTATGTCATTTGTGACATCATCACACAAGCTAGCTGTATAGCTGTACATTTGGGCCAGCAATGCATAGAATGCAGACTTGGTAGTCCCAAACCTGATTCAGGCCAATTGTTCTATTCGTGTTTTACATACAGTATTCCTGGGTACACCTACAGAATACCGGATACCTACCAGCAATATTGTTTAGTGTCATGTCATTCTAACCCTAATGCTAACCCAAAACCTTACCTTAACCTTAACCTTAACCCTAAGCCTTACCTTAACCCTAAGCCTAACCTTAACCCTAAACCTTACCCTATTCCTAACCAAAAGTAAACTTGCTTGCTTTTAAAGATCGCTTGATTTGAAAAGTATACAGTATTCTGTATTGTTATCTATTCCTGTTCAGAATTTATCTCTCTGAAGTTGAAATTACTTAAAATAACAACGGCTGTCTTGTGTGAAGTCAAAATGGTGATCCACAACACCTACTACTTGTCACAAGATTCAACACAAATGAAGATCGGATGGTCAGTTGTTTTCTGTGTGTGTGCATTTGATTGTTGTTCTTATTTATTGAGATTTGTCTACCAGGTCCAAAATTAATTATTTACTCAAATAACTCTTGCTAAGTATATGTATCTTATTAGGGTAGTGGTAGTCATAGCAACAGATGTGTTGTTATGAGGATCTGCAAGATCAGGAGAACTGTTAGCCAGACTATCAAAGAGATTTCACTTGTCAGTTGACAGAAATCGAGGAGAGGACATCCAAGGGAGTGACCCAACTCAGCTGCCGATTCTCACCACAACCCGTATGGTGACAAGCAAACCAAAATATGACACGTAAGATACATGGACTTGCTTCAGGAGCAGCTCACTTCCTTGACAGTAGACCAGGTCCAGACAGTTATTTACAGGCCGCCATCATATAGTTGTAATATTGCCGAGTGTAGCATTAAACAACAAACTGACAAAGATAATATCAGTCACTGTATTCGGTGGTCTCTGTGCTCAATGTGTCACACTGATCTATCAGCCATCAGTCTGCCCTGGCTAAACTCAACTTAAATGGTGAGGAAGTTGCCAACTACCGAGAAAACTAAACCCCAAATATTCTTCTTACAAATATGGACCTGGTCCCTTTTTCACAAAGCTCTCATAAGCCTAAAAACTCATAATTTTTTTCGTAGCATTCATACTTACTATACTGTAGCATAGGAAGTACGAAGGCTATGAGAAAAGTGACAAGATCTTAGAGTTATGACAGCCCAGAGGGCCCAGAGGTACATAACATTTATCTGATGTGAGTATTTTGTTGTTTCAGGCTGCTGCACAGAAAGCTCAGTAAGTTGAATGTCAGAAAGTGGTGTATCCTTTGAGTAGCCTTTCATTGTGTTGTTCACCAGCATCTGAATATATTAAAGCATATACAGTCTGGCTGTCTTGATCCAAACAATTCCCTTTTTCATCAAAAACATTCAAATAGTGAAACGTATGGACTACTGAAATGAGCCATCATGCACACCACTACAGTAGAGTTACTTCCCTTTGACACACTGAGACAAGAACATAAAAACGTATACATGTACATGTATCAAATGACTTCATTACAGTTTGTAGACATAACTAATGACATATTCAACTAAGAGGTGTCATTTTGCTTATCAATAACCATTTAAGTTTACTGATTGAAGATCAGCGATAATCAAAAGGAAAGGGGATCTGAACCTTTTTGATGTACCTCCAGATTAATGAAGCAGAACCAAGTGTAATTAGTGAAGAGCTGGATTAATGAATTAACAGTTAAAGAATTTACACTGTAAACAAGATCAGTTACAGCTAGCTAATGTTCGGATATTGCAGGAATATCAGGGTTCTGACTAACATGGTCTGTTTGTAAATACAGCTAGCATAAGAATCAGGAGTATGAGCAGTGTGGTAGCACAGTGGTTAAAGTGTTTTTGCTCTTCACACCGAAACCTGAGATCGATTTCCCATATGGGTACAATGCGTGATGCAAATTTTACCCGTGAAGGTCCCAGGGTAGAATAGGCCTTCAGCAATCCATGCTTGCCATAAAAGGCGACTATGCTTGTCGTAAGAAGTGACTAACGGGATCGGGTGGTCAGGCTTGCTGACTTGGTTGGCACATGTCATTGGTTCCCAATTGCGCAGATCGATGCTGTTGTTGATCACTGAATTGTTTGGTCCAGACTCGATTATTTACAGACCTCCGCCATATAGCTGGAATATTGCTGAGTGCGACATAAAACTAAACTCACTCACTCACTCACTGACACAAATGTCTGCTTTCCCCTGCCATAATATTGCTTCAACGTTGCTAAAAGTGCAGAGTTATGTCCCTTTGCCACACTTGAAAACCAGTGGTTATGGGTTCATCAGTACAGTGATTTTCATCAAAAGGGGTAAACATCTGTACCTACATTACTTCAGCCTCCCCTCCCAAGTACAGCTGACATGTCCTGATATAGCTGGAATACTGATATAGTATTGTTCAGCCCAAATAAAACTAGCTAGCCTAGTGGTTGAAGTGTCCACTCGTCACACCAAAGACAAGGGTTTGATTCTTCATATGGGTACAATGTATGAAGCCCATTTCTGGTGTTCTGTGCCAGTATGCTGCTGGATTATTGCTAAAGGCATTAAACCACACTCATTAGACTCACTTCTCTCCTTCACTCACTCACTTATTCTCTCTCACTCGCTCACTCTCACTCACTCAGTCCTATGGTGTTTTCAGGGGAGAGAAACGTTCAGTTCCACAGTCACCTGGTAAGCCTGGGGAGCCACGCCTACATGTCCGCCGCCAAGCACATCAACAATACCACACAGCAGCTGCTCAAGTCACATGTTGCTATACAGGTGAGGCGGGTCAACCAGTTTTCCCCTTCCTTAGGGTTAGCCTAGTGGTTAAAGTGTTCACTTGTCACGTCGAAAGCCTGGGTTGATTCCCCACATTGGTACAATGTGTAATGCCTATTTCTTGTTTCCTCACAGTGATATTTTTGGAAAATTGCTATAAAGGTGTAACTCTGTTGTAAGGTCTATTAATACTATTTAGACTTTTGAACCTATTGATAATTTTGACACAAGCAAGATTAGTCGACCAATTATTTGGATCAATCACTCCAGCATTTGTCATAAGGTAAGAGAAACATAATTATGATTTGTTCCTAGATAAAGGATCATACTTGGTGTAATACGAGAAAATCTATAATAGTCATGCTTATATAGCTATGTGTATGGTGGTGTGTGTGTCTTTGCAGGATGTGTCTCACAACATGAGGCTGATGACCAACGACCTGTTCCGCTTGGAAGACAAGATCAACATTATCTCCTCCTGTAACCTTTTACCTGACATCAACATAGAACTGTCGTCATAGCAACACCATCTCCTTTAATCTGATGCCTGGCATCAACATTTTTACTGTTGTCATGGCAACACTATCTCCTCCAGTAACCCATTGCTTGACATCAAGATAGAACTGTCGTCACAGCAAAACCAACTCCTGTATTCTGCAGTTTAAGTAAACTTATCCTCAGTACTTTTCGTTGCACTCCACTCTAACAAAACCTTATGGGAGGTCGCGTCAGGTAACCTTTGAGATTGACCAATCAGAACACAGTGTACCAAATTGCGAAAGTGCACATTCACACATACCTTTTGAACTTTTTATCTCGAAAAGGTTTGTAACCAAACAATTCCGAATGCTATTTAGCGTACGCTTGCTTCCAGGTGATGCACACGGCGTACGTACAACCATGACAATGGTGAGTAAACAGTCGCTGAAAATAGTGTTTTTGGCAATATTCAAGGATGTTATCTTGCGGAAATATTATCTAATGGTAACCATGTCAACAGAAACCCCAAAGCCCATATACTGCAGGTCAAATAACTGTGTTATATGCGGATTTTTGTTTGTGGAGAGATCTGTGTCAGTGACGTGAATATTTTGAAAGTCCCTCTGATCCCTAAATAGTAGCCGTTGTCTGATTGGTTAAATCTAGTTAACCGTCTCGCGTTTGATTGGTCATTGGTCGGTCAAAAGTTACTTGGCACGACCTCCTACTAGGTTTTGTTAGACTCGGTGGTGCAGTATAACGAAATACACTGAGACTAAGTTTACTTAGACTGCTGTATTCTGTTGCCTGACAACAACATAGAACTGTTGTCATAGCATCACCATCTCCTCAAGTAACCTTCACTTCCATCCGTCAGTAAAGCCTTACCATTATCCCTCCCAGACATCAGCTGAAGTTAAAGAGTCAATGAAGTCTTCCCTTTCTTCCATACAGCCAATTGTGCAGCAATATACAGCAATATGTAGGTAGGGTAAAATTGGCCTTGTGTAAAACATTCCTTTAAAAAACTTATGGTTCTGTGTAAAATCAGATGTGGCCTTCACATTATTCATTGCAGACAATTTACCTGCAAAGCCAGCTCATTCATGTGGTGCAGTCAATACTTTGGTTTAAACTGATTGCCTTTTGAACTTACGTATTTATTAACTTAATTCATCAATTATTGGAAAACAAATTTGTCCAGGGAATTAATAGACCAGATTTCTGCTGATAAAACATAGCAATGTTTGCATTTATTGAGAAATGACATATTTTTCATTATCCCATGAGTGTATGATTTGTTAATTTAATGGTATAATCTTATTTATTTTATTGTTATCAACAAAATGAGTATTGATTTGTTTATAAAGCCTGTGTGGATTAAGAACTATTTTGTCGGTTAAAGAATTAGCACAGTTTGAATAATGTGTTTGTGTAAATAGATTATGCAATGTGGATGTACCATAATTGTGTGACATAAACCAATCAAAAGAGAGTTGTGTTCAATGATATTTGTATATTTAGAACTGCTCATGTTGTCTAGTGGTTAAAGCGTCTGCTTGTCATGGTGATTACCTTTGTTTGATTCCCCACAAGGGTATAATGTGTGAACCCTTCCCATTTCTGGTGTCCCCAGCTGTGTTATTTCTGGAATATTGCTGAAAGCGCTGTAAAACCATACATACCCATTCACTCTTTCATGTCATTCAAAAATGGTGTCAGACTGTTGATTATCAGGGTTCATTTAGCTTTTAAGAAATGACTAAAGGTCAAGGGTTACAAAGGTCAAGGACACAACACTTTTACCATTGGAATTCATGACAACCTGAGACATCTGCCTGATCTCTCAGAGGATGCAGTTCTATACACTTGTAAGCTCATCAGCAAGCCATGCAATGCTTCAGGCTCGGATTTAAGTCATACATGCAGATCAAGCTGGTTCTGATCTGGTTGCCTTGAATCGATTACATAGCCTGTACATTCTGTACATACTCATCTATAATAGCAGATGCTTTTGAATATGTAGGAGGAAATCTGTGTTGTGTCATAGTGTGAATTACTATATGTGATGTGACATATATACACCATGAACTGTTTTAGAGGCATTTTAGAAGTTGCTGAGCTAAAGGTGAAGGAACAAGTTTTATGGATGATCAACTTCTTTATTTTCACAATGGCGACGTTTCGGTATGGATTCTTATATGCTTGAAAATAAGAATAAGAATCCATACTGAATCGTCGCCATTGTGAAAATAAAGAAGTTGATCATCCATAAACTCTTGTTCCTTCACCTATATATACCATGAAAAGAAATGCTAATTTTCTGTAGCAAATGTTTTCTTAATCTTTGAAATTTGATCACATTCCCGTCCACCTCCGTGACATAGTGGTTCGAGTGGATGCCTGGAGAGTTAAATATTTGGTGGTTCCAACCCTGACCTTGTCTAACATGTGATGGTATGATGTCATATTGGTACTTATATTTACCCTTCCTGGTTGATTGGTTGTTTTACGCTGCATTCAGTAATATCACAACTATAAGTCGTCTGCTGTGGTTTGTAAATAATCAAGTCTGGACCAGAGAATCCAGTGAGCATCAATCTGATTCGTGCTTGGAGTGAGTGAGTGAGTTTAGTTTAGTTTTACGCCACACTCAGCAATATTCCAGCTATATGGCGACGGTCTGTAAATAATCAAGTCTGGACCAGACAATCCAGTAATCAACAACATGAGCATCGATCTGCGCAATTGGGAACTGATGACATGTGTAAACCAATTCAGCGAGCCTGACCACCTGATCCGGTTAGTCGCCCCTTACGACAGACAAGCATAGTTTTATGGCAAGCATGGGTTGCTGAAGGCCTATTCTACCCCGGGACCTTCATGGGTTGCATCTGCTTGGAGGTTACAGAAAGGGGCAGTTGGTGACCGATGCATAATCCTGGGCATTTGGGATGCAATGGTGGGTGTCTGACCAACCGATCCGTTAGTTGCCTCTTTTTTTCTAGCTGCCTCTTTGCCTGCAAGTCGAGGTTAGCATTGGTCTGAGGTTTAAAACCCACGTAAGAGTCCAGGTAAAAAGTCTTCATAAAATGCATGTTCATGTATGTCCGTATTGTGACAATTATCTGAGAAATGCATTTCTTTGGTCCTTGCTCCCAAATAAAGCTAATAAATCTGGATAGAACCCTGAAAGTGTTCTAAATGTCGTCTGCTTTTTATTAGCCAGGTTAACCGCCTCAGTAGTCAAAGGAATTTTACGTCCACTTCGGTAAATTAGGCAATGATTAAATCGTCTGTTAAGTTAGCGTTCGCAATGTGCTTTCTCATTTTTGGCCCATAGTTACATTAACCTACTAACATAGACACGTGTCTGTTTGTTACATTAACCAGTTACCGTTATAGGAAGTTGTGAGGACTTCCCAGCTAGTTATCTGGGAAAAGAGTGAGTGTGTGTGTTTAATTTTACGCCGCACTACGCAGTATTCCAGCCTTGTGGCGGCGGTCTGTAAATAATCTAGCCTGGACCAGACAATCAAGCGATCAACAACATGAGCATTGATCTGCGCAATTGGGAACCGATGACATGCCAACCAATTCAGCGAGCCTGACCACCTGATCCTGTTAGTCGCCTCTTAGGACACGCATAGTCGCTAGTCGCTTAGGAAAGTAGTAGTAGTAGTAATAATAGTAGGAGGAGGATGTGATGTGGCTACTACACGTAGTTAGCGTGAATTGACGAAGCGGAAATCAAATATGAACATGAAATGTAACGCCTGGTTTGTCATCTAAACAGTAAAAAGCGGACGCGTGTTTAAAACACGTCCCTGTTGTACCTTGGCCAACACGCAGCGTCATGTACGACAAATTATCAGCTAGCTCTTTGTTGGGTTACTTGTGTTGACAAACGTCCTGGTTGAATTCAGTTTTCACCTGGCCTCTGGCAGTCCAACAAATGGTTCACAGAAGCTAGTTAAACAGACGGTTTGCTGTTGACTTGTTAACACAACGACATTTGAAAGTATGATGGCGAAGAGCCTGTCTTATTCAAGGATTGATATTCCCGGGGTCATGGGTCAAGGAAATATGATACCACTGCTGATGATGTTGGTTTTTCTTAATAATTTGTGTATGAATATTTCCATGCCCGTGTTCTTACGGGCGGACTGTTGAAGACCCGGGTTAGAATAGGTCTTCAGCAACCCACACCTGTGTAAACGTATCTGTTGCATAGATCGATGCTCATGCTGTTGATCACTAGAATGTCTAGTACAGACTTGATTATATACTTGCCGCCATATAGGTGGAATGTTGCAAAGCTTAACTGTCTCACTCATAAAATGCGACTAACCGGAACAGGTGGTCAGGCTTGGTTTACGCATGTCATATCTTATCTCAATGGCGAAGATCGATGCTCATGCTGCTGATCACCGGATTGTCTCGTCCAGATTAGACTATTTAGAGACCACCACCATTTAGCCGTGAATGTGGCGTTAAACAACAAACAAAAAGAAATACATTTTACGGGCGATTACAGAATGTCTAGTTTTTGTAAGTTTGTAAGATACACGGGTTAGGAACATTGAGTGAATGAACGTATATTATTTTACGCCCATTGTTCCAGCGCTAATGCTACGCTCGTTTGAAATTGTGCTTGTATTAAGGTAAACCAATGGTTCATCACGAGAACAACAGAGGTGCTGTAGCGCTCATTATTATGCACGCGCATTGTAATAAGGCGGCGGTGTAGGTTAGTGGTTAGTGCGTTAGCTCGTCACATGCAAAAATCCAGGTTCAATTCCCAACGTGGATACAATGTGTGACGTCAATTTCTGGCGCTCCCCGGCTAGGATGGTACACAGTGAGGCCAGTAACCATTTCACATTTTCACAACACTTGCAAATTTTGGGGTTGCCCCGAACGACCAGGGTTCGATTCCTCACACGAGTACAACGTATGCAGCCCATCGGTGGTGATATTGCTTGAATATTGCTCAAAGCGGCCTAAAACAATACCCACTCACATCAAATTTGTGAATCCGGCAACTGCTTTAAAGTATATGGTCTCCGACACCTGACCCAGCTACACACGCCATGTTTACTATGTAAATAAACTGCAGGCACAGGGACCATGCAATTCCCAGTTTCTACGGGGCAAAGCCCCATACAATAACAACGTCTGAGATTGCTCTTTAAAATAGAAAGACAAAATAGAACACCCTGTCTATTGGGTCTGGGGTAAATATCTAAAGAATTATTGCCTCAACCGACCACGTGTTGCACGTGCATCAGCATTTTTTCAATCGAGTCTTGGGAACAGAACCAGTTGGAACCGGTTTCTGTGATGTCCAACGCTGCAGTATTCCAGCTGTGAGTGAATGAGTGAGTATGGTTTTACGCCGCTACAGTGTTCCAGTGATGTTGGCTTCATTTTCATAATGAACTAACCCGTGAAGGTCCCGGGGTAGAATGGGCCTTCAGCAACCCATGGTCAGGCTCGCTGACTTGGTTTACACATGCCATCAGTTCCCAATTACGCAAATCGATGCTCATGTTGTTGATCACTGGATTGTCTGGTCCAGACTTGATTATTTACAGACCGTCGCCATATAGCTGGAATATTGCTAAGTGCGACGTAAAATTAAACTCACTCACTCACTCACTCACTCACTCACTCACTCACTCATAATGAACTAGCTGAGTCATGCGTATTGGGTACGATGAGCACCAGGTGTTATTGCGTTGTGGTGACTGACTATGGTTTTGCGCCGCTTTTATCAATATTCCAGAAATATCACTACAGGGCACACCGGAAATAGACTTCACCTATGTGGGGAATCGAACCCGGGTTTTTTAGCTTGAGGAGCGCACACTTAGACCTGTTGGCTACACCACCACCCACTATTCCAGTGATCTGGAGATCATCGGTCATCGGTTCCCAATTGCGCATATCGATGCTCATGCTGTTGATCACTGGATTGTCTGGTCCAGACTCGATTATATACAAAACATCTGGAATTCTGCTGAGTGCGGGGTAAAACCCACCAAACAACGTTTTTTGAAGCTAAGGGTCATAACTGCATTCAGCTGCAGCAGATCTCAGTGGCACATCGTGTGCTCCCTAGTAATCATGTGCAGCGGTTTTGTCACGTACATCCAAACAGGACGGCCAACGTAAAGCAAATCGTACATGTTAAAACTGGTATTCGATCAAGTTTTACCATTTACTGTTTAGATATCGATACAGTGCTATCACAGTCCTACCTAACAAGGAGCCTTAAAAGTTCTGGTATACAACTGTAAGCGGCATAAAACTAGCCTCTGCTAGTTCATTATGAAATAATGGGTTATCCCATCACTGTGTATTCAGTTTTCGTCGACACGTGATCCCAGCAAACTTTGATTAATATATCATCTGAAGTATTCCATATGAAATAGCACTTTTTCTGCTCCAAAAAGTAAGCCGTTTTGAAGATTTGGAAAGATTCATCGTATGATGTCAGTCTAAAAAACATTAGATAATAACATCAATGAACACATCCATGATTAAATGTCTCAGATCATATGTAAAAGGCTCGATGAATCGTGTATGCATGAATGTGGGTGCAGCTACTGGATAAGAAAGACAGAAAATCGATTTGCGTTGTGCAACTTTTCACGACCACGAGAGGGCGTCATATTTCATGAATCATAATGCTGTGTATTTGATCCTTTAGAGACAGGTTCGGATCAAACCACTTGGTCTCGTGGGAAACAATGCACCTGTATTTTTTTGCAGTGGACAAACATACCGACCAAACAAGTCAGATATGAACACAAGAGATCTAATTACAGAAGGCAGAGGACGCGTTCTTATTTTGTAGAGGGTGTAGGTGGCAAATTGTCAAAAAACGCCGTTTTCGATTTGATAAATTGCGTCACATCATGCGATCGGGGATCTTTTAAGTTTTATCGACTCTTCGAACATCAGTTTCGCCTGGAATGTTTTCAGGTCTGTCATAGATGACACGTCGTTATTTGACACTAATGTCGTTAAACGTCATAAAACCCACTCATTGAGCAATGTGGCTTAAACGCTCAATGCGAGTATGGTGGGTCCTTCATTGCCAAAGCAGTTTCCAAACTCCACATGCTTGGGGTCGGTGGGTTAGCATAGCGGTTAAAGCGTTCGCTCGTCAAGCCCAAGACCTGGGTTCGATTCCCTTCACGAGTACAGTGTGTGAAGCCCATGGCCATTTCTGTTGTCCACAGCCGTGATAAGGCTGGAATAGGCGACATAAAACTAAACTCGCTCACTTACCCTCAGACAAACTGGAGACGAATGGTTTAGATGTGTTTGACCTGTCCGGAAAGATTGTGTCATTGTTCATGCAGTCTGTCATTGGTTTGTCTGCACCAGATTCGACCTTTTATAGGTCACGGGCGTGTACATGAAATACTGTTGAATGTGACATTAAATAATATTCACACATCACCGCCCTAGGTTCCTGCAATTCTGTACGTGACACGTGTGTCATATCAGTACACACGATCTTCTGTGCATGAAGTAATCGAATGGTGTCCACACAGCACAAACATGTCAGCTCGAAAAAGGGTAAACTATACACGCGCGCATATACCGACGCACAAACACATAGTAGTATGTGATGATATACTAGTACCCTGATCGGATGTCTCGAAGTTCCGATAACTCGATATTTTTTCTTGATCCCATGAATATCGAGATAACGATACTCGACTGTATATTTAATGAATTCTTTTTAACATGAAGTCCGGAGAACATTAGAAACAAACACATGCACACGTCCCCACAAACATTTATGCATACCATATGTCTTTGTTTGTTGTTTGTTTGTTTTCTATGTTGAAAGAATTCATCGTATGTATCTGCACTGCATACATGTAACATCTCCGGTATCAGGTATCTATCTGAACAACGGATCAAATGTCATGCATCTCCAGCCCCGGGCGGCAAATCGCCTTCTCTTTGATCTAATGATATTGACAGGTAAATTCATTTCTGCAGCATTGGGTTGCATCTGGAGATATTTCAGTCGGCCTTGACTTGGTGATATTTCCCTCTGTCTCACTCATTATGTACCATATGCCAAGCAGCCAAGATGTCTGTTAATGCCTTATATAAGCTGATGGGACGCCTCAAAGCAGTGCTTCTTGAGGTAAGAACATAAGTGCTTGACTAAACCCACAGGGTGTACGTGCATGCTTTGCCTTAATGTAATGACATTATGTTACACTTTAAATCACGCTAACATCACAGCTATATTCTCTCACCATTCTACCGGCGCCAGAGACAGCTTAATGGCGCTGATACAAACGTCCATGATTGCAAGCCAGACACTCCTCTGACGATTTGAAAATATCAAATTATGAGCAGCTGATAAGATGGGTATCACTAAGTAGTGGTGTTGTCTATGTCTTTGGAAATTATATATTTGTATTTTTTCTTTCATTTTTTCACGCATCATTATCGACATTTTGCCGACAGATACATGATTAGAATTGGATGTTTGTGAAAGGGGAAGGTTTATTATTGCGGCTAATTCCAAACAATAAACTAACCTCTTGGTGCGTGCGATGTTGGTAGTAACCAAGGTGCGTGATATGTTGGAAGTGCGTGCAATGTTAGATGTTAGAAGTGTGCAGTGTTGGAAGTAGCCCCCGGTTACGTTCAATGTTAGCAGTCCAAGGGTGCGTGCAATGTTAGAAGTAGCCTGTGGGTGCGTGCAGATTTGGGATGGGAGTAACCTCAAGCTATGGGCAACATTTGGAGAAGTATCTTGGTGCGTGTAAAGTTGAGGATGATGGGGTAACACCTGCGGCGCCTGCGGCGACTGCGGTGCCTGCGGCGCCTGCGGTGCCTGTGGTGCCTGCGGTGCCTGCGGTGCCTGCGGTGCCTGCGGTGCCTGCGGTGCCTGCGGTGCCTGCGGTGCCTGCGGTGCCTTAGAACCAGCCACTAGGGGCAGGTGCATGCTTTGCTGGAAGTAGCCGATTTAGCCCCGCGGTGCGCGCAGTGACTGTAGGCTAGTGCAATGCAGTGGTAAGCCTCTCGTTGCGTGCAATGCATTACCAAGCCCCAGGGTGAGTGCAGTGCTTGAACGCACCTAAGGTGCGTGCAGTACCTACACTAGCCTATCGGTGCCGACAAGGCTTTACCTAGCGCCTAGGTGTGTGCAATGCGCAGTTGGCCTCTCCCTGCATGTGTGCAATACATAAATCCTAGCCCCAGTATGCCTGCAATGCATTTCCTAGCTCCTAGGTTCCAGAGCATGACCTAACCGCTCGGTGCCTGCAATGTTGGAAATGGCCCCTAGGTGCGTGCACTGTTAGATACAGCCCCAAACTGCCTGCAATGTTGGATGTAGCCCATAGATGCCTGAAATGTTAGAAGTAACCTCTAGATGCGTGCAATGTTTGAAGTAGCCACTAGATGTGTGCAGTGTTAGAAATAGCCCGTTGGTGCGTGCTGTGTTAGACGTAGCCCCTAGATGCGTGCAATCTTGAAAGTAGCCCCTTGATGCGCGCTATGTTTAGCCCCTTGATGCGTGAAATAATCGAAGTAGCCTCTAGATACGTGCAATGTTGGAAGCATCCCCTAGATGCGTGCAATGGTAGAAGTAGCCCCTAGATGCATGCAACGTTAGAAGTAGCCCCTAGATGTGTGCTGTGTTGGAAGTAGCCCCTAGATGCGTGCAGTATTGGAAGTAGCCCCTAGATGTGTGCAGTGTTAGAAGTAGCCAGTAGATGCGTGCAGTGTTGAAAGTAGCCCCTAGATGTGTGCAGTGTTGGAAGTAGCCCCTAGATGCATGCAAAGTTAGAAGTAGCCCCTAAATGTGTGTAGTGTTGGAAGTAGCCCCTACATGCGTGCAGTGTTGGAAGTAGCCCCTAGATGTGTGCAGTGTTGGAAGTAGCCAGTAGATGTGTGCAGTGTAGGAAGTAGCCCCTAGATGTGTGCAGACTTGGAAGTAGCCCCTAGATGTGTGCAGACTTGGAAGTAGCCCCTAGATGTGTGCAGTGTTGGAAGTAGCCCCTACATGCGTGCAGTGTTGGAAGTAGCCCCTAGATGTGTGCAGTGTAGGAAGTAGCCCCTAGATGCGTGCAGTGTTGGAAGTAGCCCCTAGATGTGTGCAGTGTTGGAAGTAGCCAGTAGATGCGTGCAGTGTTGGAAGTGGTCCTCAGATGCGTGCAGTGTTGGAAGTAGCCCCTAGATGCATGCAAAGTTAGAAGTAGCCCCTAAATGTGTGTAGTGTTGGAAGTAGCCCCTAGATGCGTGCAGTGTTGGAAGTAGCCCCTAGATGTGTGCAGTGTTGGAAGTAGCCAGTAGATGTGTGCAGTGTTGGAAGTAGCCCCTAGATGTGTGCAGACTTGGAAGTAGCCCCTAGATGTGTGCAGTGTTGGAAGTAGCCAGTAGATGTGTGCAGTGTTGGAAGTAGCCCCTAGATGTGTGCAGTGTTGGAAGTAGCCCCTAGATGCGTGCAGTGTTGGAAGTAGCCCCTAGATGTGTGCAGTGTTGGAAGTAGCCAGTAGATGTGTGCAGTGTTGGAAGTAGCCCCTAGATGTGTGCAGACTTGGAAGTAGCCCCTAGATGTGTGCAGTGTTGGAAGTAGCCCCTAGATGTGTGCAGTGTTGGAAGTAGCCAGTAGATGTGTGCAGTGTTGGAAGTAGCCCCTAGATGTGTGCAGTGTTGGAAGTAGCCCCTAGATGTGTGCAGTGTTGGAAGTAGCCCCTAGATGTGTGCAGTGTTGGAAGTAGCCAGTAGATGTGTGCAGTGTTGGAAGTAGCCCCTAGGTTCGGGCTTTGTTAGAAGTAGCTCTTAGATGCGTGCGGTGTTGGAAGTAGCCCCTAGGTTCGGGCTTTGTTAGAAGTAGCTCTTAGATGTGTGCAGTGTTGGAAGTAGCCCCTAGATGCGTGCGGTGTTGGAAGTAGCCAGTAGATGTGTGCAGTGTTGGAAGTAGCCCCTAGGTTCGGGCTTTGTTAGAAGTAGCCCCTAGATGCGTGCGGTGTTGGAAGTAGCCCCTAGGTTCGGGCTTTGTTAGAAGTAGCTCTTAGATGTGTGCAGTGTTGGAAGTAGCCCCTAGATGCGTGCGGTGTTGGAAGTAGCCAGTAGATGTGTGCAGTGTTGGAAGTAGCCCCTAGGTTCGGGCTTTGTTAGAAGTAGCCCCTAGATGCGTGCGGTGTTGGAAGTAGCCCCTAGGTTCGGGCTTTGTTAGAAGTAGCTCTTAGATGTGTGCAGTGTTGGAAGTAGCCCCTAGATGCGTGCGGTGTTGGAAGTAGCCCCTAGATGCGTGCAGTGTTGGAAGTAGCCCCTAGATGCGTGCAGTGTTGGAAGTAGCCCCTAAATGTGTGCAGACTTGGAAGTAGCCCCTAGATGCGTGCAGTGTTGGAAGTAGCCCCTAGATGCGTGCAGTGTTGGAAGTGGTCCTCAGATACGTGCAGTGTTGGAAGTGGTCCTCAGATGCGTGCAGTGTTGGAAGTGGTAGTCAGGTGCGTGCAGTGTTGGAAGTGGTCCTCAGATGCGTGCAGTGTTGGAAGTGGTCCTCAGATGCGTGCAGTGTTGGAAGTGGTCCTCAGATGCAGGTGCCTGCAACAGTAGAAGTAGTCCCTGGGTGCTCGCCATGCTTGAGTCAGCCCAAAGGTTCTTGCAGTCGTTCCAAGGTGACCGAAATATATAAGTAGCTCAGAAGAGCCTCCAGTGTTGGAAATAGTCGCAAGGTGCGTGCAATGCATGAACCAGCGGGTCTAGACATGCAGTGGTAATGATACGAACGTCCATGATTGCGAGCCACACACTCTTCAAAATACCAAATTAAGTATTTTCTGTCGGAAGTGGCCCTCAGGTACGGGCAGTGCTTTAAAAAGCTCCTATGTGCGTATAATTCCTGAACAAGGTCCTATGTGCGCTTAATGCTTGAACAAAATTCTAGATGAGGGCAACGCTTGAAAAAGCACCTAGGTACGGGCAATGCTTGAACAACCCCTAGGTGCGTGCAGTGCAGGAAGTATTTCTTTGATGCGTGCAATGACCGCACAAGCTCCTAGTGCGTGCAATGCTTGAACAAAGGTGGGGGCCATGTTTGAACGAACCCCGATGTGCGGGCAATGCTTGAAGAAGATTCTTGGTGTGGGCAATCCTTAAAGCCACCACGAATACGAGCAATGTTAGAAGTACCCCCAGGTTCCTGCAGAGCTCAAACGCGACCTCGGGTGCGTGCATTGTTGGAAATAGCCATGGGTGCCAGCTATGCTGGTAGCAGTATCTCCAATGGTTAGATGACGGTATGGAGTGCAAACGGCATCCCTTTAAGAACTCGGACAAGCAAAAACCTGAATCCAACAGAAGCATTTTGACGCAATGAATGTTGAGATAATTCTAATTGCTCCCACCTCCTCCTTCACATCATTGGGAAATCTGGCGCCATGTGTTGCCAAGTTTTCAAGACACGAGTCGAAGATGTAAACACAAATCTGCTCTAGCTGTCCAGCTCAGACAAAAGAAACAACGAATCTCGATGTTCTATAAAGCTTTATGAGAAACATTTAAACACACGTAAAACAACAATCGACTCTAATTGATCATCTGCTACGGGATAAGGTGCTCCCGACCTTTTCGTTCCCTGATCGTGACGAGTGTCTGTTAGATTCCTGAGGCTATGCACAGATATGTTACATTTAATTGTCATACCGTCTTGTATGTAACTATCCCCCAAGACAGTTGGCATAGTGTATAACTCATTTTAGCATGTGAGGGACGAGGAATGAGACGCATTACGTTTAGATTTCGCGATATATCCATACTTCATTACCTTGGCGTCAACATATTTGGTAGGTATAAATGTAAGGTATTAAAACTGCTCTCGGTTTTAAACATTTCAGACATTTCCAAGATAGGTATTTCTTTGAAATGAATATATCCTTCAGTAAAAGTGAGCAAGTTAAGTTTTATAAAAAATGGATGTTGTATCATGATTTTGCAAATTTTAAACGACTTTTTAAATAATTTCTTTTTGCACCCTTATGAAAAAATATGTACATAGGCTGGATGAACTTAAACAAACGTACTGTAGATTTTTTAAACTTGTTACTGCTTGACAAGTACTAGATGAGCTAGCGCAGTGAACGCGTTTGTGAAAAGCAGGCGGGGCAAGTAATCTGGACGAATACACTTGGTTGCTACAGGTAGAGTGACTATTAATCACGTGCAATACCTGCTGACCGTGGGGTGAAATCAATACCGCTACTGTTTTACACGTGTCTGGTGGAGCGATTTAGTTCAGCAAAACACCACCACGACTCGATTCGCGCGAGGAAATTGAACTTTTCAATATTTAGACGACAACCTGTTTCCCTCTCATTTCAAATGGAATGTTCTGGAGGGCATTCCCACACATGCAAATTGGGGTAATTTTTCGTGGCTCCTCTAATACCTGTCAAGCAGTAGGGTGATTGGTGAAGGAACGTGTGTTGTAGTGTCTTGTGTTGTTCTTGTTGTTCTTGTGCTTTGTTTAAAAATCCTGTTTTTCCAGTTACCAGTGAAGTTTTTTCTTGCAAAGGTCCTAGCGTCCCCTGGCTCTATTGCCTTTTCTGTAACAGAGGAAGCAGGAAATAAGAATGTTCAATTAAAAAAAACCCTAGGCTACACAGGGGTGATTACGGTCTCATAGGTCTGATGCGTATTATATCGTTAGAAATTGGTCCTTCAAGACGGATGGTGTAACGACTTGTTATCGGTGTCAGTGACCAGTGTCAATGTCGTGATGACCACCTTTCTTTGGTATTGGCAGGGTAGCTGCTCATTAAAGCACCACATGATTGAGAATGGGCACATGTCAACCAAAGATGGTCCCAACTTGTGCTCCCGATCGATTCTGGTCCTGTTGTAGGCGTCCCTCCATCTCTTTCCAAACATGTTTTATGGGGTAGAGGTCTTTATTGACAGGTTGTCATGGCTATACTGCGATGCTATGCTGCCTGTTACAGTATGTTATAGCACGTGTATCAAGTAGGCATGCTTTATCCTGCAGCAACGTTACGTCCCCTCATTTGGAACAGACTCTTGTACTGTGATTAGACGTACATGGCTATGACACAGAAGCAAAACTGGACGTATCGATGGACGTCAATGGCAGAGGTTGTGTTCTTTCACCTTATATCAGCCTAGACATGATCAGATCTGTTCATGTGGCAGTTCGGTATCGATTCCTTTGATGCACCAACCGAATATGGTTGTCTCAAATGAACGATCGTAACAGTCACAAGTATCGTGTGTGGGCACGTGCGTGTGCGTTCCTTCGCGCGCAGATCAACCATAGCTATTTACATTATGTACTAGTCTGTCATACAGACCCTGAAACACTTTTATTAAAGAAGTTATCCATTTAAGTCTAGAATAACTGGCAAGTCTAGATGTCCATAGTTTCTGAAAATGAAGAAAGTCTCTGGGCGTCTGATCATTACATTTTATGAACACTTATTTTTTACTTAGATATGTTCATTTCAGAGACTAACTAGATGTCAGTATAAAGCACATGCAGTTGGTGATTTAATTATTATGTTAGCACGCATTGTGATCTGTATTTTTTTTTTTTAGAAATGGATTAAATACAATTGCTCGCAAACTCTGATCTTTGTGCATGTTAATCGTCCCATTGTTCAGCATGTTTCATGCGTCGGGAAAGTAAATATATTTACTTGATATTTCGATATTATCGGGGTTGGTCGTGTTTTCCTGACAGGGAATTGTGTCACACCTGCCTGTGAAGGGACACACCCACCTTGGACTGACATTAAGTAGGTGTTAAGTACTCATGTTTTAGCCAGCCTGTCTGGGACAATTAATGTCATCTCACAATAACTCATAGGTACTTCTGTGCGTCACAGGTCACATGGTAAACAGAGGCAGTTGATGGAGTGTAGCTATGTTGTGGCTGGTTGGAGAAACGGCATCCCTTTAAGAACTAAGAACATTAAGATATGGTGACTGGCTAGGGTTAGGGTGTAGATGTATCGTGGCTGGCTAGGGTTAGGGTGTAGATAAATGGTGGCTTGTTAGAGTTAAGGTGTAGATGTATGGTGGCTGGTTAGAGGTATGCTGTAGATGTATGGTGGCTGGTTAGAGTTAAGGTGTAGATGTATGGTGGCTGGTTAGAGTTGAGGTGTAGATGTATGGTGGCTGGTTAGAGTTGAGGTGTAGATGTATGGTAGCTGGTTAGAGTTAAGGTGTAGATGTATGGTGACTGGTTAGAGTTAAGGTGTAGATGTATGGTGGCTGGTTAGAGTTGAGGTGTAGATGTATGGTGGCTGGTTAGAGTTAAGGTGTAGATGTATGGTGACTGGTTAGAGTTAAGGTGTAGATGTATGGTGGCTGGTTAGAGTTGAGGTGTAGATGTATGGTGGCTGGTTAGAGTTAAGGTGTAGATGTATGGTGACTGGTTAGAGTTTAAGGTGTAGATGTATGGTGGCTGGTTAGAGTTGAGGTGTAGATGTATGGTGGCTGGTTAGAGTTAAGGTGTAGATGTATGGTGACTGGTTAGAGGTATGGTGTAGATGTATGGTGGCTGGTTAGAGTTAAGGTGTAGATGTATGGTGGCTGGTTAGAGTTGAGGTGTAGATGTATGGTGGCTGGTTAGAGTTAAGGTGTAGATGTATGGTGGCTGGTTAGAGGTATGGTGTAGATGTATGGTGGCTGGTTAGAGGTATGGTGTAGATGTATGGTGGCTGGTTAGAGGTATGCTGTAGATGTATGGTGGCTGGTTAGAGTTATGGTGTAGATGTATGGATGGCCGGTTAGCTATTGAGAGCTATTGTAGCTATTTTGTGGATAGGTATATGAATTGAGTTACGGTATTAGCAATGCCGGTTGTGGTAGATATGGATGATGTAGTAGTATAAACAGCAGCGATATTAGCAGTAATGGTAATAGTGGAAGTAACAGCAGTAGTGGCAGTGGTTGTATTAGTAGCAGTAGTAGTAGTAGCAGCAGCAGTGATAGTAGTCGTAGTAACCGTCGTAGTAATAGTAGGAGCAGCAGTAATAGTAGTAGTAGTCGTAGCAGCAGCAGCAGCAGCAGTAGTAGTAGTAGTAGTAGTAGTAGCAGCAGCAGCCGTAGTAGTAGTAGCAGCAGCAGCAGTTGCAGCAGCAGTAGTAGTAGTAGTAGTAGTAGTAGCAGCAGCAGCCGTAGTAGTAGTAGCAGCAGCAGCAGTTGCAGCAGTAGCCGTAGTAGTATTAGTATTAGTAGTGGTGGTGGTAGTAGTAGTAGTAGCAGCAGCAGCAGCAGTAGTAATAGTAGTAGTAGCAGAAGCAGCAGCAGCAGCAGCAGCAGTAGAGAGACAGATATATTAGTTTCGGTTCCATATGCAGTTGTAGCGAGCGGTGCTGTGGCTGCCGTTACGGATGTAGCAGTGTACCCGCAGCACTTGTGAAGACGTGGTTAGATTTCAGCACTTAAATAAACCGCACAACACACATACAATAGTATGTCGAGGTTCGTCCAAACAAAAGATTTTTTCATGACAGTATTTAGAAAAACTACAAACTACCTGACATCCCAGCATAAATCTTGAAATTAACAACAATCTTTTTACTGTTACATTCCTGGCGATTGTACCTGAAACAATATAGCGGCGCGATACATGTTGGCATGCCGTTCAGAAACTGGAACGGGTTACTTCCTGTGTTTACAATGCGTTGTTTTATGGGGACCTGTCAACACTGTATCTGCCAAAGGTATTATGCAAGTAATTTCGCCTCTCTTGCGCGTATACCGACAGGCGTTTATTGACGTGACATTTAATAACAAACAAAGCTATTGCTTTGTGTTATCAATGAAAAAGATCCAATGTGCGTTTGTTTACGAGAATACCAAAGTTGAGACTGTATTTTTTTATGTTCTGCATATATTTAAAAGTGTTTTTGCTATCCGGACGTGCACTCAATCCCGTTTAGTGCACTGTTAGAAAGAGTGGATAGTGAATGTTAGACTGAAAATCATTAGGGGAGATTTATTAGAAGTATCCTAATGGTTTATTTGTTGCAGAATAATGTTTATGGGCAAAAGTCGTGATTTTGTGATGTCTGTTTTGTGCACATGCATGTGCAGTAGCCGGAGAGAGACTTGGTCGTTAAAGGGACGTTCTCACTGTTTAAAAAGCACGGGGCCTATTTCTATCACAGCCATTTGATTGTCGAATATTAAGCGATTCCACACGACCCGTAAATCTTCATATTCAGGTGCATTAGTAGTAGTAGTAGTAGTAGTAGTAGTAGTAGTAGTGGTAGTGGTAGTGGTAGTGGTAGTGGTAGTGGTAGTGGTAGTGGTAGTGGTGGTGGTGGTGGTGGTGGTGGTGGTGGTACTGGTAGTGGTAGTAGTAGTGGTAGTGGTAGTAGTAACGCGTTCAATTTTACAAACGGTAGTAGTAGTAGTAGTAGTAGTAGTGGTGGTGGTGGTGGTGGTGGTAGTGGTAGTGGTAGTAGTAGTGGTAGTGGTAGTAGTGGTGGTAGTGGTAGTAGTAACGCGTTCAATTTTACAAACGGTAGTAGTAGTAGTAGTAGTAGTAGTGGTAGTGGTAGTGGTAGTGGTAGTGGTAGTGGTAGTAATGGTAGTGGTAGTGGTAGTGGTAGTGGTAGCGGTAGTGGTAGTGGTAGTGGTAGTGGTAGTGGTAGTAGTAACGCGTTCAATTTTACAAACGGTAGTAGTAGTAGTAGTAGTAGTAGTGGTAGTGGTAGTGGTAGTGGTAGTAATGGTAGTGGTAGTGGTAGTGGTAGTGGTAGTGGTAGTGGTAGTGGTGGAGGTAGCAGTTAAAGTTGTTAATAAATGTTAATAAATGTTAATATGTGCATATATCAAAAGTAATTTTTATTGATGAATGTCATTTTGTAGATCGCATATTTACACCACCTCCTCCCATTGACCAAAAAACTGTAATCGTGAGTTTCGAATTAAAAAGGTTTCCCTGATATGGTTCATGGTTTGATTGCACTATACCCAGACTCGAGGGTTTCACCCAGAGTGTTAACGTTTGAATTGCTAACTATATATTTACTTTTCGCTCATCGCGCTAAAACCCGAGTTCAAGTCCTTATATGGGTACAACGTGTGAAGTCCATTTCTGGTGATCCCCGCCGTGATATTGCTGGAATATTGCCAAAAGCGGCGTAAAAACACACTCACTCACACCACAATAGTGTGAAGGGTCGTTCATTCGCAAATGAAGAGTTACCTCCCCTTGGGACTCCATAGCCCTGAGACTATTTCTCAGGTCCGTGTTTGCCTTGGTTATGGTTCTTGTCTTGTCAGCGCCTTAAACTTGGTTCCTGTGTTTCACCAGAACTGAACGTCTGAGGCCTGCATTAGCTCACAACTTTACTTTTACAATAATCGTGGTGTAACTGGCTTTTTGTTTCCAACGTGGTATTAAACAGAACACGCTTATTTATTTACTCCTTCAACATTCGACGTACCGGCTATAGTAAGACCAAAGTACTGTAATGGTGTCATGCCAAACTCACGAATTATACCACAAATTAAAATAAACAACATAAAAAAACGAGACAAACAAGGAGAGATTTAGAACTGCTTTGTCATCATCTACTTTTAGCATCCTTACTAAACAGAGGTATATCTCTCATCAAATACCAATCCATATTACTAACAGCCAGAACATTTTATAGGTTATTTTATTAATAAATTACACGAGCATGTGACATCTCTGGTTGGGGCGGAATGTGGTTTAACGAGGTCATTCTACCGTATTTCCTCTACTATAATACAATAAACGCAAATACTGGCCTTCAGACGTGTTGACTTAGTTGACACATGTCATCGGTTCCAAATGGCGCAGATCAATGCTCATGCTGTTGATCACTGGGTTGTCCGGTCCAGACTCGACTATTTGCAGACGGCATCTATGTAACTGGAATATTGATGAATGCGGCGTAAAACTAAACTTACCCAAAAAGCATTGGGTCTCTTATATCGAATTTCCTCTAATAATTTTAAGTGCCGGTAACTTCAAGACCCGGCGCACATTGAGGCCAAGCGCCTTTATGCTTACTGGGTGTAGTTGTTAGTGGGCTGCTTTATAGAGGAAATAGGGTAATGGCCAAGAGTGGAGGTCCGCTGAAAAAACAAACGCCAGGGCACTCATTAGAGGAAATAAGGAACTACAATTCCTGCCAATTTACTGCATCTCTCGTCAGACTCACTTCAAACAATTAAATTCGCTTCAGTGCCCAATTGTATGACGTTAGACAAAACGTTAGTTCTCTATGGTGTTACCCGTGAAATATGTGTCATTACTTACAAACATAGAGGACATTACTTCGGGCTGAATCACGGGATGAATGACCACAGGCTATAGAGCGATTAAGTCCCACTAGAAAAGGGTAATCGGATCTATTTCTGTTTTTATGACACGAGGACAATGAAAAGGTTTGGTTCGTCATATCAACGTTTTCTCTGAATGTAGAGCACTTATCGCCCCACTTAGTTCAATGTATACGTGGAACAGGATATAAAGAATGGGTTTGGGGGTAAATCATGTATGGCGTAGGGCTTAGCTGAGTTATGTCCCTTGAGTACGCCAGGAACCTATGATTTCGGGTTAGAATCTCAGCTATCCCGATTATGTTGCTAGGTTTGTCAGCATCATACTCCTGTTCGTGAGTTATGTCACGGCAGAGGTCTTCATTACTTTGGGTGACCCTCCCACATTACGCTGAGATGTCTGGTATAATGCAGCTATGCAGCTGACTCGCTCGCGCACTCCGTGTTGAGGAATAGCTTCCTCGTGTTGAGGAATAGCTTCTGAGTGAGAACAGTGTTAGGCTGCTTTAGTAACAATGAGTTCGATTCTCAACATGTGTACATGTGTGAAACCCCAACGTCAAATGTACTCTCACACATGTGAAAACGAAAATAAATATGTCGGCAGTACAACTTTCCCTATTGAAGGGGTTTGTGAATACAGTTTCACATTAACGGAACAATCGCAGGGCATTCGTGTGTGTACCAGACAAGCAAGTGAATGCCGGAGTGAGTGAGTTTAGTTTTACGCCGCATTTAGCAACTTTGCAGCATTATCATGATGAGGGACACCAGAAATAGTCTCCACACATTGTATCCATGACGGGAATCGAACCCAGGTCTTCGGCGCGACGAATGAACACTTCAACCATGAGGCTACAACCCCACCGACCCATGATGATGATGATGATGATGATGACAATCCATGTGTGCGTGTGCGTGTGCGTGTGCGTGTGCGTGAGCGTGTGTGTGTAGAGCAAACCACATGATCTCTATTTAAGTTTGGATCCAGTTTGGTTACCACCGCCTTCCCCGCCTGCTGCTGCGGGCGACGAAAATCTCCCGGCTAATTTGAGCTGGTCTATAATTGACTCTGGTGCCAAATAATCGGTTCTGGTGAAACACTTATATCGCACACACTTGAGAAGCTTGCGTTGATCACAAGGCTCAAGAAGCTCATATAGACACTGACGATCACAATACTGCAACCAAGGCGCACTGAGCTTTTTGCAATCCAAATTTAGCGCCGTATTCTTTCTGCTCCCATGATGATGTTTCCGGTGTTATAGAAAACGCTCGGTTACTTGTGATGATTCCTGCTGCACATTATTCCTGCAACAAAATACAAAACCCGCGTACATTAACACGAACGGAGATAAGAAAGAGATGTTAACCGAATCGCTACAGTACGGTATACGACCACAGCTGAATGAGTGAGTGAGTTGCTTTTCGTTGCACTTAGACTAAGGCTTAGTCTCTGACTATGTATAATTTTTATAGTAACATACAAACAGATTTTAATTGAAAAGGCGCTCCGGGGAGACCAGAGATTCACAACCTGATAAAAAATCTAGACATGCTTCATTTAAGGCTTTAGCACTGCAGAGAAGACTTGGCAGTAGGCAAAATAATGTGGTCCAGGGACTGTGAGACAGACTAAGCCGCATTGGGCAATATTCCAGCTGCATCACAGCGGTCTGGACATAATCGACTCTATGCAGATAATCCAGTGATCAATGGCACGAGCAATGACCTACTCATATGGGAACTGATAGCTTTTGTCAACAAAGTCAGCGGACTGGTTTATGCGTGACTCTCCTTAATCCGAGGGACGGTAGGGTGGGTAGGCAAGTGGTTAAAGCGTTCGTTCCTCACATGGAAGAGTCGGGTTCGATTTCTCTCATGAGTACAATCCGAAACTTGCTTACGTAATCAGTAGCTTACGACATATCAGCTACGTGATGCCTTCCACTGTTCTATACCTCTCCTATACCACACGAGTTACAAGTTAAGATCTTTGCTACCGCTGAACTAAGTCACACATGACATATCAATGAGTGAGTGGGTGAGTAAAACGTGTAATTGACGTGACATAATTTCAGCCATATTGTGACAGTACGTATACAAAGACGGAACCAGACATCACTCCGTTTGGCCTGATGGCTGTAAGTAGGCACGACGCGATGACTCACGGGGTAGCCTGCGCCCCTACCCTATAGAGTTACCCGGGGGTCGGGGATATTTATAGGTCCATGTATAACAGCCAATCAAAGACATGAATTACAAGAATGCACAGGAATGCTTAAAGGTGAACTCGTCCAGGAGCTGTGCCCATCAAGACTGAACACGTGAATGACTGAATAACTTAGCATTAAATACTACCTCAGTACATACAAAAGCATCATTGCTTGTTTTATGTGGCGATTAACGGGATCGGGTGGTTTGGCTCGCTGACTTGGTTGACATATGTCATCGGTTCCAAATTGCGCAAATCGATGCTCATGTTGTTGATCACTGGATAGTCTGGTTAAGACGCGATTATTTTCAGACCGCTGCCATATAGCTGAAATGTTGCTGAAACACATACATATAGTACTGCTGCGATCTCTGTTATCGTTTCTTTCATGTCATTGTAACCCAAATGTGTAGACTGGTGCTCGTAAACTTGATCACTGGATTGTCCGATGCTGTCTTGTCAACTTGCAACTGATGAAGTTTCCATCAATAGTTACTGTTTTCTCTCACACGCCACTGATGGTCGTTGTGTGCCCAGTCTTCACCATATTCGACAAAAGCCAGTGATCGACACATAAGTTACTGCGTTTTAGTCTCGAAGATAAAACAGCGAAAGGTATGTAAGGCTAAGTTAAGTAAATGAACTTTAAATCATTGAAAACAAGAAAACTTGAAATGTATTTTGACTACAATGAAGGATATATATGCTGCCATTAAAGCAAACCCTTTGCGACATAATAGTTCAATAGCACATTCAATACATATAGTCGTCAATAATTTTGTTCATTGTTTTATTATTATTTTCTTCTTTTTTTCAACTCTGTGTCAGCAATGTAATTACCACTCCCCTTAAAAACTTATCTTCGTGATACCGATGATATTAAACTGTCACATGTATAAGTAAATCAGTTGTATCTATGTCATGCAATGACACAACAGATGAATACATCGTGTGATCAGAGTGACTCATGCGATAAGATCAGAGTGTTCGCAAAGGCTGGGTGGGGTTTGAGTGAGTGAGTGAGTGAGTGAATCCAGGCCCCGATTTCTCGAAGCAAACTTAAGTCTGAGTTTTTGACACAAATTTGAGAAAATGCAGGAAAATGCATTTCCCAGATTAAACTGGAATCGAAATTAAATTCAAACATAGCAGACAGTTTGAGTTTGGTGAATAGATTTCTTACGTTCTTCGGACTTTTCCATTTTTAAAATGAAACTGAGTTAAAATTTCAGAAAGTTTGTTTCGAGTAATCGGAGCCAGGCACGGTAACAACAAGTAGCATATTTTATCAATCTGGGCCTAGATTTTCGAAGCTCTGTTAGCTCTAAGATAGTCGTAAATGCCATACATTAACATATTATACGACTATCTTAGCGCTAAGAGAGCTTCGAAAATCTAGACCTTGACTACAGAGACGATGGGCAGTTTAACAATCGACACACATATCGCGTTTCTGTTCCTCTGTTAAAACCTGTCTATCTTTTTCATATGGGACAATTTACCAGCATATAATGCGAATGTGTGAGGACTATTCGTCGCAATATTCTAACAATATCATGGCGGGGGACACCAGAAATGGACGTCACACACTGTATCCATGTGGGGGAATAGAGCCTGTGTCAGCGTGACGAGCGAACTCTTTAACTTGGCCATCTCACCGCCCCTATGACTACATAATAACATTACGCAGGTGGCTGCGCTAAAATGTCTTCGTGAAAATACTACCGCATACTTATACGCTTTTAACATTTCCACGCGTGGCGAATGACGTAATATGTTATGATATTATGTACAGCTCACTTCGGATACGCATGTGTAAGCTTTGTACCTGCATCGAGATGAAAAAGATAATGTTGTTTTTATGGGTTGGGTGTTTGAAGTGTTAGACATCAGGGCAATCTACTGCCACGAGACAGACATGTTCTACGCATATACACTTTCCTTTGAAAAAAAAGTTACAATAGAAGCCTACGTGTTGATTGTATGATAACCTTCCCTCTGCTGCAGGCGACTCATGTGTCCACGAAAACACAGTATTGTCGATATCCTGTAGTGCGAGGGTCCTGATGGTGAACTAATGGGTATACCTGAATATTTGAGTTCGATTCCCATACTGTGTGTGTGTATGTGTGTGTGTGTGTGTGTGTGTGTGTGTGTGTGTGTGTGTGTGTGTGTGTGTGTGTGTGTGTGTGTGTGTGTGTGTGTGTGTGTGTGTGTGTGTGTGTGTGTGTGTGTGTGTGTGTGTGTGTGTGTGTGTGTGTGTGTGTGTGTGTGTGTGTGTGTCATACATTACAAACTCGTTCAAACGGAATGGGTTATGCGTGAAGTCCATTTCTGGTGTTCCTTGATGTCGCTGGACTATTTCTTAAAACGGCGTAAAACCACAGTTACTCACTCATACATGATACATCTATGTCGTTGTTACCGATGTTGTTACATCTGATCGCCTCCACTACGTAGTGAATAGAGCGTTGCCCCTGTCGCGTTACACCAAAAGACGTTATGAGTTAGTGTTTGTTGATGCCGTGCCTGGGTCAGTGGGTTTAGTTTTATGCCGCTTTTACCAATATTACAGCACAATGACGGCGGGGGGACACCAGAAATGGGCTTCACACATTGTACCCATGTATGGAATCGAACCTGGAAAATTGTCTAAGTTTGTTCAGCGATGACGCAAGATTCAGCTGTAACGGCAGATATACGTTTTCAAACGTACGTTCAATGACCTTCGACATTGCTATAGTTCATTGCCGACGTTACCCCGGATGTGATACTGAAACTACGCCATCTAGAGACTGATGATGGGCTGATGTGATACAGGAACCACGTCTCTTGATTACGCCAGCTAGCGACTGATGATGGGCAGATTTGTTACAGGAACGACGTCTCTTGATTACGCCACCTAGCGACTGATGATGGGCTGATTTGTTACAGGAACGACGTCTCTTGATTACGCCACCTAGCGACTGATTGTGTCTGTCAGCCAGTGACGGCGATATCAGAATTACGTCTCATGATTACGCCACCTAGCGACTGATTGTGTCTGTCAGCCAGTGACGGCGATATCAAAATTACGTCTCATGATTACGCCAGCTAGCGACTGATTGTGTCTGTCAGCCAGTGACGGCGATATCAAAATTACGTCTCATGATTACGTCACCTAGCGACTGATTGTGTCTGTCAGCCAGTGACGGCGATATCAGAATTACGTCTCATGATTACGCCACCTAGCGACTGATTGTGTCTGTCAGCCAGTGACGGCGATATCAAAATTACGTCTCATGATTACGCCACCTAGCGACTGATTGTGTCTGTCAGCCAGTGACGGCGATATCAGAATTACGTCTCATGATTACGCCACCTAGCGACTGATTGTGTCTGTCAGCCAGTGACGGCGATATCAGAATTACGTCTCATGATTACGCCACCTAGCGACTGATTGTGCCTGTCGACCAGTGGCGGTCATACCAGAAGTATGTCTCTAGATTACACCACCTAGCGACAGATGTCTGTCGACCAGATACGGTGATACCGGAACTGCATCTCAAGATCACGCCAGGGAAATGGGGTAGCCTAGTGGTTAAAGCGTTCGCTCGTCATGCTGCCGTCCCGGGTTCGATTCTCCACATGGGCACGAACTACGAAGCCCATTTCTGATGTCACTCACTCTCGATCATGCCGCCTAGCTACTGATTGTGTCTGTCGGCCAGTGACGATGATATCTGGATGATCCAGCTGTCTCCGTCATTGTCAGATGTCAAAGGAGGTCAAGTGACATGAGGTTTGTTGTATCTACACTGGTTTCATTAGCTGATGTGAATCACGTCATCAATCACATCAACAGAAGATTCCGGGAGGCCGACGTCGACAAATGTGACAAACGCATGACCAGCCGATGGGCGATTGGTGATACTGAAAATAGCTGAATTTAAGCATGTTTCCCCTGATATTGTGCGAATTTAGGTTCTGCTGCCAACATTCTAGCAATCTTTTCAATATTAATGTGTTATTATGTGTGTGGTTTAATGCCATAATCAGCAACATCTATGTGACGGAGCTCTGTAAATGTTCGAGGTTGGATGAAACAGTCCAGGGTTGATGATAGGCAACGCTAGGCTTGCAGCGACGACACACATTTGACCAATGCGCTCTTAAAGGAACAGGACATGTAAATAACAGACACGCATCGCTTTGCTGTTCCTCAGTCAAAGCATGTCAGACTATTATGGAATGGGAAAAAAATGAATAGTGTGAGTGGGTGAGTTAGTATACGCGGCAATTTTCTGTCAATAGCACAGTTAGACATAATTGATCTTCGCACTCTATGAGGAACCAAGTGAGGATTCGAAACCGAGTCTTCGGCGTGACGGGCGAATGCTTTAACCACTGGGCTACTCCATCGCGAAAGAAGAAGTCGGCCCTAATCAATTTATTGACAGATTAAACATTCACATCTAAATGTTCCACTTGATATTACTAATTAATTGCATTTTCCGGTACCGTGAATCAAGGTTACTAATTGGTCTCGGGGCGTGGATGTCGCGATAATCTGGAACATTTCCTTCGGCCCTTCCACGGCAGTTCATCATTGTCTGTCAAGCTTTATACCTGACATCAATTATGCATTCATCAGAAACAATGTTATGCTACAGCAGGGCTTGGAGGCAGTAGGGATCTGCTCGAGGACACACGAGAAGTCCATTCAGCGCCTGCTTGCACTTTTCAAGCGACCTCAGTCATGTGAGCGTGCTGGTCGACAAACAGTCCCTCCACAGAGTTTAACTGTCCTCGGGTTCGTGTGCCATCAGAACTGACCAGTTGACAGTTTGACGATATGCCCTGACCGACTAACGCCGGATACCGAGCGTCTCTTGTGTCATCTGTTCCAATCAAGTAGCAGACGATCTCTTGATCCCTCACCTGTACGCAATGTGATGTAGTAAATGTTCAAACTGACTGTAAGAGATGATTGGGTCGAGGCTGAAAATCTCATTCATAGGCTCTGATGCGTTTTAAGCCCAGGTGCCGTGTATTCGCTTTATCTTGTAGACCAGTGTGATTAGATAGCCCAGAATGACCCATGACCTTACCTAGCGTCCGGCTCAATGATCGAGCCATCGTCTGTACGAGATAGGGGCGGGAGTCTGGCATTACGCTCCTGGATAGATGCTGTTGTGTTTTCGTATCGTGGAATGTGAAAGTATTCTACTCGAGAAAGGATATTGGAGACTGCTTTTAGTGGATTAGTAACGGGATAATCTGACAATTCGGAAAGCAATACCATCACCCAATCTACATCAATCACAAGGACGAATCATAAGGGTACAGAGGTAGGTGATAGAATCATGTGTCTAATGATTCATTTATTTGATTCATGTCGTGTAATAAATGAATCACACATCTCAGTACACAAATATTGGATTATAACAATGAAACATTGTGTGTACGAATTTATTTTGACCAAACTCAGTCAGGTGAAAATCGTCTTGGCAACTCTCAATCAGTTCAATACTTACACGTTTTTGGCGATGCGCTGGGTACTTAGGTTCCTAATGGGATTCGTCACAGGGGACGTTGTTTCTTTGTTGAAGCGTTTTCCTTTTTCTATTTTGGACCATCTATTTCCAGGAAGTTGTTTTTCTTGTACATTTTTCTAGGTGAAAGCGGTTTTTATCATCTATTTATGATTATTTACATGTTTCTTGGTGAAAGCGGTTTCTATTTATAAGCATCTTTTTCATCGAAGCTGATTTTCTTGCAATTGTTTCCTTGGAGAAAGCATTTTCTATTTTCTATTTATGAGCATATATTTCAGCGAAGCTGATTTTCTTGTACCCAGTACAAGCTTATTGTAAAGGAACACATAATGAATAACGGTCGAGGTCAAAGTTAGATTTTCTCTTGCAGTGCAAAATCGGCATTTTCCACAAATTTTGACATATTTGTTTGGTCATGCCCTTTGAAAACTTGAAGCGCAGGAAAGTAAAACAAGCCAGTATAGAGCAATTTAAACCCAAAATTTGATATGGTGCAATAATTGGATCTTTGTTCAAACTCTCTAGTGGACCAAAGCTATCCCTTATCCCACGTCATGTGTGAAGTACATTTCTGGGGTCCCTTGATATTGCCGGAATATTGCTAAAAGTGGGTAGCTTAATGGTTAAAGCGTTCGCCCGTCAAGCTGAAGACCCGGCTTCGATTCCCCACAATGTGAGGTCCATTCTGGCGTCCCCCGCTGTGATATTGCACGAATATTGCTAAAAGCGTCGTAAAATCATACTCACTCACTCATTCACTCACTGAAATGGGCATGAAACTAATCTCCACTTATCCTACTTCGTCGGTCACAGCTCTGAAGTTTGTAATGTAGACTATGTATTGCTTACGAGATGTAGCTTTACAATTTAACGAACAATGGATCTGCCGTTGTAGCAGCATCGTAGGGCATTGACAATAGTTGTTCTTTATGCAACATGGTGAAGTTAAAATATGTCCGTATCTTTAAATGAATAAACGCAATTCGGTATGTATATTCTATTAAAATGTAGTATTTTTATGAAAGAGAAAGTGATGCGCTTCTCGATTGTATGCGGCTGTTTCATCAAACCCGAGACCCGTGAAGGTCCCGGGGTAGAATAGGCCTTCAGCAACCCATGCTTGCCATAAAAGGCGATTCAGCTTGTCGAAAGAGGCGACTAACGGGATCGGGTGGTCAGGCTCGCTGACTTGGTTGACACATGTCATCAGTTCCCAATTGCGCAGATCAATGCTCATGTTGTTGATCACTGGATTGTCTGGTCCAGACTCGATTATTTACAGACCGCTGCAATATAGCTGGAATATTGCTGAGTGCGGCGTAAAACTAAACTCACTCACTCACTCAATCGGTGTTCGATAAGGATAACTCTTGTATCACCAATCTGTTTATTGTTTGTTTGAAGTATAGTTTCTATTGCTTAAAGGTCAGTATTTGATAATACATTAGCGATATTATTGACATATTTGATATCGCATATAGGATATTATTGAAATAGCTGACAAAAGTACTCAAGACAAACTGGATTTCAGTGCAGTAGCTGACAAAACCGTCTGAATTTCAGTACAATAGCTGACAAACTTACCTGAATTTTAGGACAGTAGCTGACGACACTAAACGATCTCATTCACAAAATACCAGGACACAGTGAATTAATGTGCAGAATTGCAAAGCCTGAGTGAACCGCTCCATTGAATTTAAAAGGAAAAACAATTTGCAGTCACGTTTCTCTCAAAAACGCAAACACATTAAGAAGCGTTTTAAACATATTGTAATAGTTCATGAAAAGAATGGGCCTCTCGTCGATGTATGGAGCTCACTACCAGCAATTCCCGCTAGGGGGCCTCATTTGCATAATTATCTGGTCGTGATCGCAAATATATTGGATTAGTTTCGCACGTTCTGGTATATGGTAAAATCACTACTGTTTCATTCTAGTCCGACTTTGATGTTTGGTTGGTTGTTTAAGGCAATACTCAGCAATATTTAAGCTCTATGGCGTCATTCAGTAAATAATCGAGTCTGGACCAGACAATTCAGTGATAGACAGCATGAGCATCAATCGCAGTTGGAATACGATGATATATGTTTATTAAGTCAGCGAACCTGACCGTCCGATTTCGTTAGTCGCCCCTGACGACAAGCTTGGGTTACGGAACCACACGGGTCTCTCGTCCGACTCTTGACACTGGACCAGACAATTCAGTGATTTTGTTCGATCATGATCGATTAGTTCGATCGAACTACTACGAACCCAAAACTGCAATCCTGAGCAATATATTGAGTGATGGCATCTAGGCGAACATTTGCTCTTTTTCTTTCTTTTTTCCAAGTTAGATAAAAACAAACAACCTCGATTGAGTTGAATATGAGCCCCGGTGAACCCTGAACTTGGGCATATCTAGACATGCGTCATCTAGGGCTTTAGAATTGCGGAATGGGTTAAACAAAAGGGAAGTACGTGGTTCAGAGACTGTTAGACAGGCTAGGTATCTTCTGAAGGCTTTGTTCCAGCTGGTTTGAATGGGTGAGTATGGTTTTGCGCTGCTGTTAGCAGTATTCCAGAAATGGACTACACACATTGTACCCATGTGGGGAACTGAACCCGGGCTCCAGCGAGACGAGCAGGCGCTTTAACCATTAACCTACCCTACCGCCGTCCTGGCAGTCTGACAAATATGGCTTCCTAGCCTCCGTCACTTCTTGTGCTGAGCTGGTAGTGATGAATGTTCTGCACGACTAAATCACAAGTCACTCTCTAATCTATCACATCATGCGCTCAGATCTTTTCGTCACATATAAAAGCTGCTTCTTTTAAGAAAAACAACTAAAACACATCAAGATCGAATGCCATGTTAAGCCATTATGTTTTTTGTGGGCGTAAAACATGAAAACAAATTACCTTTTGAAAAAAAACCAACCCAATCACTCTTCCTCTCCAAAGAACCTAAATACCCGCAAGCACGTTAAGCTATCGGGTGTTGGTATTCATAAAACGTGATGACAAATGACATCATGATAAAACATTACAATCAAACCGCTCTCTCACAGCAGCAATAAAAAACGTGACCACGTAACATTTCGCGGTATATTTGATTATTTTAAACAAATAATAAAGATATAAAATCTATTGATTATTTTCATAAACACTCACAAATATTTCTGAAACACGATGATAATAAACTGAGTGCCTAGCGGAACGAATCAGCGATGTGGGAAACATTATTTTGCAATCGACATTCATCATTTAGTGTGTAGGGAGTTTGCACTGGCGAATACCAAGCCGAGGAGCTTTGTGTTTGATCAGTCAGCTGATGACATATGCAGTATAAGGGCATGTTGTTTTCAACAAGGAAGACATTATTGTCGTGTATGGGTTAACGAATACTAGCACTGTTGTGAGTGGTCGTGCCCTGAATGGAATATTGTTTTGGTGTTCTTTTCTGATCTAATCCACGTCAAAGTTTATTATTTTCACAAAGGAATCTATGTTGTATTGTTGTTGTTTTTTATATTTTATTCTACAAGGCAGTAGTAAATTTATGACAGTGATGTTATGTTTTGTAATTGAAATAGAGGACTAGTTCCGTGGCATACCTGAACATGCAACACAACCGATTATTGTTTCTGTTCAGGTGGCCGTAGGACATATGTATTCGGCTGTCACCTTACAGTGACAGCTGTTGTTCAGGTAACATTAACCCTTTGATCCTTATACAACGTGTGCATGTATTACATGGTACTGGTTTTGTTCCTACTGTGTGACTGTCAATAGTAGAAGGTTATCTGAAATTCGTCATCAGTAGAGGGTCGGATGCTAAGTGGTTAATCTTGTAACCAATGTTAGGCTCCCTAAAGGTATGGTGTGTAAAACCCTTAATGTTTTACTCAGTGGTATGGGTAAGATCCTGTGCTTCATTCACTAACCCACCCATCCACAAACGAGCCCAGTCGCTCACTCTCACTAACCCACCCATCCACAAACGAGCCCACTCGTTCACTCACTCACTAACCCACCCATCCACAAACGAGCCCAGTCGCTCACTCACTCACTAACCCACCCATCCACAAACGAGCCCACTCGTTCACTCACTCACTAACCCACCCATCCACAAACGAGCCCACTCGTTCACTCACTCACTCACTCACTCACTCATACATCCACCCGACCAGTCTGTCATCTTACCACCCTCTTACTCATAAATGTATTATCATTTTAACTATGTATTTCGCTGTTTGTTGTTTACTCCGGTTAATTAGGGCGGCGATTGACGGATGGGGTGGACTGTCAATAAATGAGACGTGATGCTGTAATGTTTCGGTGGATACTGTTGAGGGGGACATTTTCTTCTCATATGTATGTCTTTAAGAGTGCCCGATCTGACCATCAAGAAAATGATAGAAAAAAATCTCACATACAAGTACACACACCTGCACATGCAAGAACCGTTCTCCTTACTGTTGTCCCAAACACATTCCCTAATGTAGGGCAGTAGTTCTGGCCCGCATGCTGGCTGTGGGTAGACTTCCAAAAATAACAGTATCTGATACCTGGCACCAGATGGTTCTGTAGACCGACAAGCGGGTTCACAGCGTCGGGGGAGTTGGGGCATTTAACCACCCCTTCGGGGCCTATGTTTACCCCACGAAATGGAGTTTTTTGTAACTTGTTTACCATTTCTCCTTTTCCCTCTAAATGTTAGTTCCAGGTGCTGATTACCTTGTTTCCGTGCGTCATGTCGTAAGAGTGTACTGTCGGCGTCGATGTTGAGTGTCGATGTAGCTCGAAATAGATATACAACCCATTCAATTACTAGTTTTGTTTTAAAAAACATATGTTTGAGACAAGGTCGGGGCGCGGGTGCGGCTTGTGAGAAGGTCAAACCCTAATGTTCTGTCAATATTTTGATTCATCTGTCACTAGTTGTTTACTTTAAAATTAGAACATGACAAGGGATAATCTTGTACTGCCAAGAAGAAAACTGTACCAGACCCGTTAGAACGGGTAAGTGAATATTGTTTCATGCCGACCGTTATCGTTATATCTAGGAATAGTTGAGACTTGGCTGAGCAGTCCGTGCATCCGTGGTTAACAGCGGGTTCTCTGTATCCTGCTGATTTCCCTATTATGTCTTAAACAAGATCCAGTCACTCATTCCATCCAGAGTAGGGGGGTTCATTCACGTCATTATCATATTTTATCTGGCTTCTTTCGTGTTGTCATGCTTAGACAACGTTGATCACACTCTTGGTATCAACCACTGGTTCAGTTCAGCTGACCAGCCAACACAATTCTTCTCAAGGTCTGCTGTGTTTGTAAACAATACTGAGTAAATTACATATCAGGTGTGCCTAGAAACACGTGATTCCGATGCATTACTGTCACCAGACAAAACGATTCCACGTTGCTTTGTGTTTGTTCACTGAGCACGACTGTTTCCGCATGCGATATACAGACAGGCGCTGGATTTCATAAGGGACATAAATTCTATGCCATGTCTGTGTGCACGAAGTCTTGACAATATTGTGGTCGATCTCGCCGTGAAAACTTTCTCGCAAAATGTTTCGTAAATCATTATATCATTACATCGCCACATCAGATATGCTTTGGATTGTTTTCACTGGATACACATATAACTATATCTTTAGGGAACGAATACAGGTAGTGCAGTATCTGTTGGTGACTTCACCGAGGTCCGCGCCTTTTTAGAACGCGGACGTCGGAGAAGACATCCTTCAACTGTTCATTTCCACGCAGAGTACATGTCCAGATGATTCGAATCCGAGGTATCCGGGCATCTTGTCAGTCACGTGACGTGCCAAAGTGTATAAGCCAGTGCCACCATTGATTAGCGTGCGTGACTTCAATGTTTAATGTTTCACCCTTTTATGAGGAGCTGATATTTATTATTGCAATATTGTCCCCGTGAGTCAGGCAAAGATATGGGTCCTTGTTACGGGAGACATCACCTGTTGGCCACATGCTGCTACAATACACCGAGTGACCTTGATGGTACATGGCTCTTCCCTACCAGTCCTTGTTCAGGAACAACACCACGGTGGTAGATACGCCCAATGTAAGTCTCCTTGAGGCTAATTCGTTGGACGCACCTGCTCCGTATGTTATACAAACAACAACACTGACCCATTCATCATTGTCCGTATTGCTTTACAAATGTGTATTGAGGCTGGACTGCTTCTATTGCTAACCCTACCCTCACACAAACTGATAATAACTTGGTCAGATCACATTAACCGGTGAAGATCCGAAATGATCTTCAGTAACCCATGCTTGTCAGAGGCGACTAACGGGATCGGGTGGTCAGGCTTGCTGACTTGGTTGACACATGTCATCGGTTCCATATTGCTTAGTAAGATATTCATGCTGTTGATCACTGGATTGTCTGGCCCAGACTCGATTATTTACAGACCGCTGTCATATAGTTGGAATACTGTTGAATGCGGCGTTAAACAACAATCAACGAAATCACATTAGATAGAATTACCCCAATCTCAGTCACTGAAATTGCCATGCCATTGACATGCCACTTCATCGTCATTAAATGGCAAAAGACGACATCCTAAATGATGGAGCTGCAATGACTGCAGTATATTGCACTTTGATCTGTAAATGCTACAGTTGATTGTGTTACTTTTGAGATGGGACGCTGGGATAGCTCAGCAGTTAATGCGTTCGCTAGTCACGCCGAAAACCCGGGTTCCATTCCCCTCATGGGTACAGTGTGTGAAGCCCTTCTGGTGTAATCCACATTGATACAGCTGAAATATTGCTAAAAGCGGCTTAAAACCGTACTCACTCACTCTACTTTTGAGAGCGCCCTACAGGCTAAAGTTTTCGGCAACCAGTCTGACTGCAAAGATTCCGTTCCTCATATATTATATTTTGATATATATATATTGGGTTCAGCGTTGAGGAAAGTGGAGCGTGGATCGGCTAAAGTCGAAAGAATCAGCAATATGCTGTATTATTTGCCAAAAAGCCGTATTTTCGTAGGATGTATAGCGGGGATTTAAAACTCTGTACAGTCTATGTTCACACAACGTGAAGGAGGGGGAACTTAGCGTGACGCGGTCAGCAATCAGGTAAAACCCAAGGGCACTGATATGAAGGTGATTAAGGTTCATAATCGGAGCTAAAATGTGATTCGAACACACGACCAGTTCATCTGTACTCAACAAACTTCAGACCACCTGCATGGTCATGTCCAGACGAGGCATGCCTGACCTGTCAGGACAGTTTTGAGCCATCAATACTTTTCAGCGATAATGGGTCTCATGGTCAAATTTACACTCGAGTTTTGGCGTTATATGTCTCTCGAGGGAGTGTTACTGACAGTCTGAATAAACAAGCTGGATTTGAATAAATAGAATATTTCCTCCATCACTCGTCAACGGAGGAGATGACGCTTACCCACGTAATTCTTAAGCAGTTAGGCGATTGGGTGAAAATCATTCTCGGAATAGATATTTGAATAAGAGGGACATTCATGACATTATCCTTTTCACCATATCCCGTAAGTAAACAGTGGTTGAAAAAGTGTAAACCATATTTAGTGGTTGATAAAACAAAACAGACTGATGGTGTTTGATAGCTGGGTTGTGGACCTGAAGCTTGAAGCGTTTTAGCTTTGCGACGTGGTAAAACATTCTTAATATTGATTTCGTAATTGTTTCTCGATCCAGTTTTCAAGTTCTTGTTTTGTAATTTTGGGCCAATTTCAAGTTTCAATTTGTTGGTTTCATTTCCATGACAGTATAACGTACTATGCTATAACAATGTTATGTCTAAAGATTAAATATTACCTAAACAGTTTGCAAATGAATTACAACGACACTTGGCGTCAAAAATGGGTAGTCTCTTTCGGACGTATGAACCCTCTATCTCTGTGTACGTGATAATCCGATGATTTTTCGATTACAGCAACCACTAAGTGAATGTAGACGTCAATTCTATTAGGTTTGTCCATACTTTCTCCGTTTTTGTCAGTCGAAGATTACAACGCGATAACGTGGCTGTTTGGTAATGACTCGAGGATAGAGTACATGGTTCACAGAGCATGACATCCATTAGCCAATCATGACATAGCGTCTTGTTTACACCTATTCCTCAACCTCATCACTGATATTTTCGCAGGTTGTTGAATGTATAAAAGTCGTATAGAGCTGTTCGGAGAATGCGGGCAAAACACATATCACGTTCACTGCATAAAAGTGACGAAAGGTGAACATTTTTATGACGGAAATAAAAAACTAGGAATGTATATAACCCTTAAAACGAAAAGAAAATATTTTCAACGAGCATAAAATGTACGAAATCCATTAAACACTAAATTATTCAAACACGAACAACTTTGAGTATCTTTTTTCTTCTGTATTAGTTGAGCTTCTCCATCTGATTCTCAGAGGCCGAATTCTTGTTGTGTCAGTTAACAGCATCAGTGGGAAAGGTGATTAAGCGGATGGTATATTTATGTAGGTAAAAATCCCTCACTTTACACCTTCCTTGTCTACATCAAAGCCTTACCAGAGCAAATCGGGGCCTTGGCTACGCAGGAAAACAGATGCTAGTGGTTAAGACGGTTCTACACAGAATTGCCGCCCATGTTAGTGAGGAAGCGATGAACTCGACACGTGACGTTTACGAGAATTTGATTGACAGATGAGGCAAGCTCGTGAAACGAGTGGATGATGCCGTATAATCGCCACAAAGAAATACTTACTATGAGTCAAGATAAAGGGACTATTTAACCTATTTATCAGTTCGCCGTTTGGATTAGTATTACTGTTCAACTTCAAGGTAGGAATTGCTTGAACTGTTTGGTCCAGCGGTTGTTGTTAATTGAATCCACAGTTTGTGGAAGAAAGCCAAATATTTGTGAGTGCGAATGAGGTTTCTTTTAGGTTTGAAAAGTGTTTTGATAACATCTTTGTTCGATTATTTGCAAACTGAATGTTGGCTTTAATGTACCAATGCCTGACTTAAGAGGTAATTAATGGTGGTGATGTCAGTGTGATTCTTTCATCCCCATGAAATGGAAACTATGTTGTTAACCGTTAATCTGACTCGAAAACGCTGTATATATGTACTTTGGTGAGTGAGATGTTATCTCATTGTGTAAACTGTCTTTAAGTGGCATCACAGAATTACGGCGATTCCACAGTCTTGGCATAGTTTCATCACTATCGTAGGTCTATGTTTAAGTACGAGAGTTAGTATCGTAAATAGGAGCGACAAATCCCTTCCACTCTCATAAGAAAGCTTTGCCCAAAGCTTAGTCAATTGTAGAATTGTGACAATATCATGAGTAGACAATCCACAGCAAGCAAAATAAGTCTGGTCAGTTGTTCACCTGAAATAATTCGTGAATGTATGGTAAAGTCAAAATAGGGAATCGCCTCGGACATCGTTTTTGTTACTTTTGATTGGAAATTTCCTCCACATGTCTTTCATAAAACTCCTTGAAAGTTTTACTGAGACCTTTACTGAGACACCTGAGCAGGAGTGGCATGGCGCTCCTTGAAATCTTGATTAAAAGAGCAAGCTCGATTGAACCTCAAACGTTTTTAAATGTAAACACCAAATGCCATGATTGACTGATTCTGTAGTGTCCGTGACATTTCAGAATCAGGGCATGCTTGCATGAAGCGATCTTAGCTCATCATTATGTGAGCTGGGATCGTCGTAAAGCAAAATTCCGTTTGTTCAAGTGGATCCCCTAGTTTCAGCGAAGACGGTCGACTTTCAACATCTCTATTTTTTATTGCGACCTTGTGGTGAAGATGTTGGTACCTCTGTCCAGTTAGTGGCGTACGTGTTACAGGTACTAGCTTTTGTATACCAGGAAAGATCTTGGACCACTTGCACAATCATCTTAGTTCATAGACGACCTTGACTTCAGTAAAGTTACGGCCGTTGTAGTGATAGCGTCGCTTTGTGCAAACGGCCCAGTTCCTCGGTAAAACAGTTACAGTCTAGTGAATGAGTGAGTTGACTTTTACGCCGCACTCAGCAGTATTCCAGCTATTTGGCGGCGTTCTTTAAATAATCGAGTTTGGACCAGACAATCCAGTGATCAACAGCATGAGCATCGATCTGCACAATTGGGATATGTTTACAATTACGTTGATCGATGGTGATGACGTCAATCAATATATTTTTATACGGTCACAGACAACCGTGATGTAACTGAAATACTGCTGAATAGGACGTTAAACAAATAAACAAGCAAACCTGAATATACGTCAAAGTTCTCCATAGGAAGAATGACTTGACTGATGTCGGTTGAGTGTGATCGACTGACTTTTCAAACTAACTAAAACGTTTTGTTTGTTACCTCCAAGGTAATTTCGAGGTAGGGACGTTTAACGTCCATCTTCCACCTTCGCCGAAGGGCTCGAAACAATGTTGGCCTGACCAGATCTATACTAAAGAAGATTAATTTCCACTCGTTTTCATGGTACCAATCCTACCGTTCACAGGTGGCTATTGTTGTTTTATAACGACATACAATCACGGGTATCGATCATCTTTCATTTGAAATGATTGATAATTTCCTGGACTTGAGTATTGGACATTAAACAGCGTCCGGTTCTGGTCTTTGTTTATTTGACCATAACGTCATTATCAAGTCATTAGTTTACTTGATCCCTTAATCGGCCATGGGTAGACACATTGGCGTAGGGACGTATTAATGTACAAGTTTCGTTACGCCATGTAACATAATCTCTTGTAGGAATCGAACACAGATCTACACATTAACGACTGGACCATCCAGTTGCTCAGAGACGGCACAAAAAGGTTCTGCGACCTGGGCCCAGATTTTCGAAGCTCTCTTAGCGCTAAGATAGTCGTAAGTTAATGTTAATGTATGGCACATACGACTATCTTAGCGCTAAGAGAGCTTCGAAAATCTAGGCCCTGATCCATAAAGCCTTCGTAACTTTACGATCTGTCGCAACTCTGTAGTTTATCACAGGCTTACGTCTTGACTAGACTATCAGAATTTCTCAGAGACGACACAGTGGATTTGGGTCCCGATCTGCAAAGCGTCCGGGTGGGACGGTGGGTAGTCTAACAGCGTTCGCTCGTCACGCAGAAGACCGGGGTTCAATTCATCACATGGGTACATCATTTGAAGCCAATTTCTGGCGTCCCCCGCCGTGATATTGCTGGACCATTGCTCAAAGCGGCTTAAATCACTCACTTCAATCAGAATGTTTACTGGGTGACATCCCTAATTGTCGTGGGATGCTGCACCAACGTGAGGATCAAACAGGTCGATAGTGTGTCGGTGGGCATTCACTCGGCATATTGAGTCAAATTTATATCCATTCATCGCTTCCCTCCGCCTTTGTTTGTGAACTATGTCAAGTATGCAAATTCCGTACTTCACTCGTGAGTCTAAGGAGTGGACAGTGGTCATACTCTGAGGGTGGGGTTGTGGTGAGCTGGATGAGTGTCAGATAGTCATCAGGTGTCCAGGAGTCATGTATCCGTATTGGGTCAAAGGTGAACTGTTGAGGACACAGGTCATCCAGTAACCGCATGGCTGAATTCAAGGTCATAAAGTGTAATATGACCACAGATAAAGACCGAGCCGATACGACAGGCCTATGACTGGACAATAACGTATGTAAATTGATATAATTAAGCCTAGATACTAACGAATGGTCACATATGAAGTTCCTATCATCCAGAGAAGATTATTCATGAACGATTAGTCTTAATCTGCAATCATATTCCAATTTCTCTTGAACTGTATACATTTTGTAAATTATTTAAAGTTTAATGTATGTTTCATTTACACAAAGGTATCATTATGACCTTCAGCAGGAACTGCGGATAAGTATATGAAAATATTTGACCATTTATGCCTCGTAAATTATGTTGTATTGCCCTTCCACTGTGTATTTCTTTTTTTTTCGTTTCTCGCAAATATACAATCTAGTTCCTGTTGATATATACCAATATTCACATTCGTTAATATATACTCACATACCTGTTTGACTTACGAGTATCCGTATACATATCAACAATGTTGCAATATACATGCGACCATATACACATATACCTGCATGTTTGATCAGCGAGCGTATACATACCCAAAGAGTCCAAGATATGATATACCCATATACCTGTATGTTGTACCTATGTATGTCTTTATACATACCCGCACAGTTCCACTTAACATATACCCATACACCTGTATGTTTGACCTACTAGCGTCTGTATACATGCACGATCAGTCCCAGTTAACATATACAAATATAGCCGTATGTTTGACCTACTGGCGTCTGTATACATTTACGAACAGTTCCGGTTAACATATACAAACATAGCCGTATGTTTGACCTACTAGCGTCTGTATACATTTACGAACAGTTCCGGTTAACATATACAAATATAGCCGTATGTTTGACCTACTGGCGTCTGTATACATTTACGAACAGTTCCGGTTAACATATACAAATATAGCCGTATGTTTGACCTACTGGCGTCTGTATACATTTACGAACAGTTCCGGTTAACATATACAAATATAGCCGTATGTTTGACCTACTGGCGTCTGTATACATTTACGAACAGTTCCGGTTAACATATACAAATATAGCCGTATGTTTGACCTACTGGCGTCTGTATACATTTACGAACAGTTCCGGTTAACATATACAAATATAGCCGTATGTTTGACCTACTGGCGTCTGTATACATTTACGAACAGTTCCGGTTAACATATACAAATATAGCCGTATGTTTGACTTACTAGCGCCTGTATACATTTACGAACAGTTCTGGTTAACATATACAAATATAGCCGTATGTTTGACCTACTGGCGTCTGTATACATTTACGAACAGTTCCGGTTAACATATGCCCATATACATGTGTCTTCACCCTGTCTTGTCACATGTCTCCAGGTATGACCGACACTCATTTCCTCAAGTTACCCCCAATAATAGTGAGATAATAAACACATTAAAAGCACCGTAACTAAGAACAGTTTCAGCTATCACAGACAGGGTTATGGCGGCTTATGGAGGACAAGGAGCATCTGTCAATCGAGGACATAGTTGTCACTTTAAGCCCAGGGATTATCTCCGGATTAATGTTAGCTGTAAGTATGTTATCTCAAGATTCCACTTGGCTGTCTTCTGGAGGGACAGGTGTGATATATGTTTCAACATTTAACCCGTGTCAAAGTAATTTCAGTTTTATGTGCGGGATGCTATGAATTGCATGATGTGAAACACAATTAAAAGTCCTCGTCTGAACACCTAGCATTCTCTGACATGAGTGTTTTAAGTATGCCTGTCTTTATTTTCACGATTAGCTGCCCATTTGTTTCAAGTCTTGGGGTTTAGTTGTGATTATTGTGTTGTATGCTGTACTTCAAATAATATGCATAGACACAACGGAATATGGTAGGATATACATTAATATTGGGGTGAGTTACCCAATTATACATTAATATTGGGGTGAGTTACCCAAAACTAACATAGTGCTTGGTATACTCAAAGTATGCTCCAGACTGTTGCAGACTAACTCAAGGCTTGATTCATGGGTATAGCAGACAAACTCGATATTGTAAAATACTCGCATAGCTTACCCCATACTCTCCCTATATCAGCAAGCCTACTCCAGATATTTATGGCAGACTTTCAACAAACCTATACTAGACTTTCAACAGATTTGTAGCAGACTTTCCACAGACTTATGGCAGACTTCCAACGGACTTATAGTAGAGTTTCAACAGAGTATAGCAGACTTTTAGCATATTTATAGCAGACTTTCAACAAAGTTATAGGAGACTTTCAGCATACGTATAGTAGACTTAAAATAGACTTTCAGCAACCTTACTCCAGACTAACAACTGACTTACACCAGTCTTACACAGCCTTACGTCTAATCTACTCCGAATTTACAACTAACTTCATCCAGACTTGACGCTGACTTGCTCCAAGTGTTTGCTTTACAACAACAACAACTCACTATCATAATGATTATGAACATAGAGATAACACTGACACGTATCATAGATATTATGAACTAATCTAACAAGATAACTTCCTGGATGATAAGATAAGTTGCCTGCTGTAATAACTCTAAGCATTGAAGAGGCGCTGCGGTAGCCTAATGGTTAAAGCGTTAGCTCATCACAAGGAAGACCCGGGTTCGGTTCTCCATTGCACAATGTATTAAGCTAATTTCTGGTGTCCCCCGCCTTGATATTGCTGGAATATTGCTGAAACAGCATAAAACCACACTTACTTACTCACTCACTCTCTTATATCTGCATAACTGCAGTGATAACAAAATGGCGATCAAATCAGTGTTAAAACCAGTTTACCCCGTAGCAATCCCTCCAATACGTATAGTAACCTGTGTGCACACGTTAGACAAACAACTAGTCTCTGAAATGAACATATTCTACATGAAAGAGCAAATATAATGAAATGAAGCCCGGACTTCCCTCATTAGACTTGCCACTTAATCTAGACTTGCGTGGGCTTTTATGAATATATTTGCTGCAGGGTCTGCATGACAGCCTATTGACGCGTTTACAGCACACATATCTATACAAACACCGGCTTGTTTCGAATGCTGATTATATATACACCGCACCACACCCCAAAATCTCACTGGAGACGTCGTAACAATATTAATGATGATTCTCTCCAGTGACTTCTCCAGTACATGCTATCATGGATAATCTACAACATATATAATCTCCCTGATCTTATATAAAGCGAGAGCATGCTGGGAATTGAGCCATGACGGGATCGGGGGATCGCGGAGTGCCGAGAATTTTGTCTTTATTCGTCCTCCCTCACCATATCATCACCATGAATCAAACAAGACGGATTTCACCGTATACTGGTGGCAACATTAGCATAAAACGCATTATAGTATATTATTCTGAATCTAGAGAGATAGTCATACGGCTTATCAGTGTAGAAAGATTAAGTTCCACGTATGTCGAATATCAAGTGCATACTACGGGCACTGAGGTGTATGTACTGTGCTTTGTGTTTATACTTTAAGTCCATCTGTGAATGTTGACACTCTCATCCCTTGCAGTAAAACTCCTATAGAAATGTATTATCCTCTATAACCCCTATAGAAATATATTATCCTCTCATACTCTCTTTGAGGGTCTAGAGGGTTTAAAGCTTCAGAATTAATTTTTAAAATTATCTAAAATTAGACACTGTCAAACAAAAGCTTTTATTTGAAAACCCCCCCAAAATGTCTGGAAATTGTGACACATTTTTGAATGAGTATTAACAAGTGTCGAAAGGTGACAAGTGTCGCAAAACTTTGTGGTGAATTGCTTCTCTTTGCCAAACCAGGATTCGAAGCTAGTGGATTCGAATCTCATATTTGCTTCGATTACCACATTCGTGGCATCACCACGTGGTTTTAAAGGAAATGGTAACGTTCTCATACAAAATGACATGTCATGATAACACTGATAATATACCAGTGAAGATCCCTGTTGGAACTGATCTTCAGTAACCATATTTGTCGTGAGAGGCGACTAACGGAGTCGGGTGGTCAGGCTCACTAACTTAATACAATCATATCACCGTATCCCAGTTGCGTAGATCGATGATCAGACTGTTGATCACTGGATTGTCTGGCCCAGAATCGATTATTTATAGACCGCTCTGCAGCTGGAACACTGTTGAGTGCGGCGTAATACTAGACTCACTCACTCACTCACTGATTCAACATTTGATCATTAATCATCACATTACCCTTTATACACAACACACACACACACACACACACACACACACACACACACACACACACACACATTGAAAACATCCGGACGTGCCAACGTGTTCCACTACTTGCAAAGTCATCGTTATAAAGCCTACATGCGTAACACCTACTTGACAATGATCAGTTTTATTATCCAGTGTTTGCAATTCAAATGGATTACAATACCAATTAGATCCCTAATTGATTCGGTTCGTTGGCCACCAAGCGTTACACAACTTGAATCGATGGCGGCGTGCCCTTAACGTCCCCTATGATATGGTCTATGCAATGATTTCCCATGTTGAAGAGGTATGAGTCAAGGCGGTGATATTCTAATGGCCCACACAACTGCTGTCAACATTTCAAGCCCAGCACTTTATGTGTATATGCTTAAGTCAATACATACTAGGGTGTTAGTTCCACCAGGTTGTCGTTCAATAGTAGATTATTGACAGACCCAACCCTCTGTCAGCATATACTTATGTCATGTATATTCTGTAGGGTAGGTCATGCATATGCATAATTGGTAAATAGGTAAGCAATTACATTTGATTACATGAAACATCAAATATACATTTATATTTGAAAAAATTTGCAACTGTATGTTTATATTCTCTAGTCAAACAACAAATACGCTTGGTATCTGAATGAATATAATTTTGATAGAAACAAACAGCCCCCTTTAAATTGAGAAGGAGACCCACTGAGATAGGAAATTCGGAACATTGGGAAATGTAGACTTCATTCATTTAGAACTTAAACATTGTGCCAAGGGCCGGACGAAGGGGGAAATTATGCGGTTCAGGGGCTGAGACAGACTACCCTGAACCCATCTTCTGCTGTTGGATATATAGTCGTATCTCGCTATATCGCTGAAATCATACCAATGCGACGTAAAGCTTTAAATCACATACTCGTTATATGCCACGCAAAAGAAGTTCAGGATCACCCAGGTCTTCATAGCCACGGGTAATCTGTCAGGTCATGACATTTTAACTTCAGTGATATGAGAAACTGCCATAACAGATTAAATATGGTCATATAAAAACGATTGTCATTTAACCTGTTATGACATTGTAGCTCCGGCGATGTGAAGACTCCCGTAAATCATGTTGTATTTATTGGACTGTTTTTGATGAGGTGAATGAGGTTATAAATTTGGACCATAAATGTTGCCGCTCTGTCTATGATCCGCCATCTTGATTACATCACCACCATGCGTCTCCTTTCCAATATTCTCCCCAGCCCCTAGCCTAACATCACCATGAATGAACATATTTAAAGAAAAAAGTTATTTCATTAAAATTAGACTTTCTTTATTTTCGAGACTTGCATAAACCGCGTTGGATACAATTGTTTCATTGCCAAACACAATGCTTTACCACCCCCACTCCCAGCTCGACCCTCACCCACCCTTACCCCACACCCTTATCCCCTTCCCCACCCCTCACCCCGACCCTCAACCCGACCTTCAACCCGACCCTCAACTTCCTTCAAATCCACATGTCATAAACGCTCTCCAGTATGTTCCAACACCAGTATACATTAACTGTTTAGAAAGTTAAAATCACTGCGATATCAAGTGGAATGACTTCGACCACTATGGTGATGTGCTGATGAATTTCTCTGGCACCGGGTCCGATTCCCCACACTGCTTCAACGTGTCAACCCCATTTCTGACGTTCCCTCATCGTGATATTGCCGGAAATATTGCTGAAAGCGGCGCAAAACTAAACTCAGCCAATCGTGAAAAAGAAAAAGATTATTTAAATATTTTAGACAACCTTATACATGTAGATTCCTTTGTGGATTTTTTTGGCAATACACTACCACTTCTACTCCTACCCCATCCACTCACCCACCCTACTCACCCGTACCCACACCCACCCACCCTTCTCACAGTCCCTGACCCACATTATTTTCGTTCATTCCAAGCCCTCTCTCTGCGATGGTAAAGCCAAATGCATCTTAATCTCCGGTCTCCCTTGGGTTCCTTTTCTGTTTATATGGGTTAGTTTGTTACATCAAAATTATATATATTCAGAGACTAAGCATTAGTCTGTCAATATACCTCTACTAGTAGGAAGTTAGGAACTGTTCTAGGCTTCTTGTAAATATCATTGTTATTCTTTTTATTAAAAATGGCGTTTGATAGGATTATTCGTATTTCTGTCAGTCTATCTGTTCTGTGCTTTTCACGTCCTGAAGTAAAGAGACCCCTGTTTCATTATTTTGATTTTATTTACAAGATAAGTGTATGAAATCATACCTGATCTTGTCACTATACGGCTGGGACAATGCCGATGTGATGTAAAACCCACCTCAACTCATATTTTACAGGATATTTATTTTATCTAATACGCAACATAATATTTTCGACCTACGTGTAAAGCTACATCTTCCTACCTTGACGTGAAACTAAACAGCCATACTAAGCAGTATTTTACCATCCTACCCCATACACCCAGCCCTACCAGTCTACATCCATATCCATACAGGTATCCAAATACCCGAAATACCCACCCGCTTTACACTGTAACCCACACGCGCGGTGCTGATCTTATCGAAGGTAGCTGGAGCATGTCAACACAGAAAGACACAGTGAGGCTTGACAGGGTGTGGACGGCAGTTATGTCATGCTGAGCGTCTTCTCTGAGATATTCACCGTGCTGGATAAAGTCAGTGTGTTTGATGATGTTTCTTGGATTTACCTAGTGCAAGGATACGGTCGTTTCAGTTCTCATTCACTATGAGTCACAAGTTCAGTTTCGATCCTGACATATTCAAGGTAAGCCCGGCATGTTATATACCCACAGACTCTGGTTGAAGTGTGTATTCAAATATCTAACCTGTTTGGAGATAACATGTTGGTTTGTGTGTAGCTCCCAACACGGTTTATGAAACTTGATAAAAAATGATATCGACGACTGAAATTGCTTGTTGTGTACCCTCTTATAGTGCCCATGTTCGTCTGACGCTTCACTGGGTTGAGATACCCGACGCGGTTCGTTTGGTGATAAGACGAAACTTGTTTCATCTTTTTTCCTATATATTCCACTTGAGGGCGTTTCCTTTACTAATATTTGGCAAAATAATTTGCATTTGCTATTTTAATTGAATTGTAGATTGTAACGTTCCTTCCTTATATTACCCGGGTCACCTGGTTTTATTCAATGCACAGCATAAGGTATAAGTTAACATGACCCACAGTCACGAACCACCTTGTCTTCCTTTCAACCCATTCTACAATGCTAAAGCCATAAGCGAAACAAGTCTAGATATCCACATGTGAATCTCCCATCTCAATGGAGCTAATTTTTAATTTCAACGGAATTATTTATTCCGATAAAAATCATTTGCATTTATACACAGAACAAGCGGACGGTGCTGTAGCCTAGTGGTTAAAGCGTTCGCTCGTCATACCAGAGACCCGGCTTCGAGTCCCGTGATGGGTACAGTGTGTGAAGCCCATTTCTGGTGTTCCCCGTGGCGATTGCCGGAACACTGCTAAAAATTCGGCGTAAAACCATACTCACTCACTCAGAAACAAAGCCTTAGTCTAGGTATAGGCCTACTTGAGTATATGCAGTGGGTAGACTTAGACGAGGAAGATATATACTCGGGTTGTATAACCGATGTCTGTCTGGGACATATCACCGGCGTTCTGGGTGAATGTACCAGTATATAACACTGTCAGAAGGCTAGATACCATACTCTAGGCAGCGAAATGTAACACATTTCGCGAGCACCCGGTGTCATCGCTGATTATAAGTGATCCATTTAAATGGGTTTTGACACACCCTTCACACCATACGGAACGGAATTGTTTTCTAAGGATAGGCAAACTGGGTATTCTTTTGAACTGACGGGTATATTTACTAGAAGTTGGTCGATGTATCTGGTGGTGGACTGTGTCGCCGGGTGTCGGGATTAGCTCAGCAGCTTTTATCTATGCTGAGGGGGCTACGAAAGAAATGCTTGGTCAACTAAAACTGGCATTAAAATTTAATGTTCATATTTGTAAAATATCTGTTCATTTTTGTAAAATTTAATGTTCACTGAGAAACATGTACAATATAAGCGTCATACAATGTGAAGCATTCGTGATGAAATAATGTGCAATATTACAAGATATACAAGGTGAAACATGTACGATGAAATATAATGTGCAATATGACAAGATATACAATGTGAAACATGTACGATGAAGAATAATGTGCAATATGACAAGATATACAATCTGAAACATGTACAATGAAATATAATGTACAGAATGACAAGATATACAATGTGAAATATGTACGATGAAGTATAGTGTGCAATATGACAAGATAGAAAATGTGAACCATGTACGATGAAATATCGTGTACAATATGACAAGAGATACAGTGTGAAACATGTACGATGAAATTTAATGTACAGAATGACAAAATATACACAATGTGAAATATGTGCGATGAAATACAATTTATGACCGTAGTTTATTGTGGCAGTGTCGTGAGTGGCTTGTTCTAGCGATGTCAGGATCCGCTTATTCTGCGGTGTTGTCAACATATACTGAGAGAAACAAGTAAGGAATACAGGAAAATTCAAGCGTTTCTTTATCATTTTCCAGTTTTCATCACCAGCTTTGAAAAGCATTGTGGGAGGAAATCTGCGAATAAATAACACTGCCATGAAGTCGTTAGTCAGGGAGCTAAGGGCTATTGTCAGGGCATTTGCTTCAAATTCTTCCGAAAGCACCAAATTTGGCACAGGGGTTGTTTGGCACAGAGGCATACTAATCCAAGCACAGGGGGCGGCCATATTGGACAAAAACAAAATGGCCGCTACTTCGATTTAAGATAATTTTTTTCTACGATTGTATATGGTCCCTTATTTCTTTCCCTCAGTATATGCGTTTATGAAAATGTTCAAAGGCTGGCTGATCTGAAGCAAGTAATCCAAATAATTCATTATCCACATATTATGTCTTTAAGCTGAATCCTTTTTTTCTATTTAAGTCTCAGAGTAATGGATGTTACCCATACAGAGACGTTTCTGTCTGAACTCACAACAATAGGTTATAGCGTCTAGACCGACTTCTCGTCGACCCGAAGACCTTTCTTTGGGTCCTTCTGTAAATGAGCTATGCCCTTATACGAACTTTCGGGGTCGAGAACACAATAATTGTAACTACACAGAATTCACCCTTTTTGGGAGGTTAATATTGTCTCGTTTGTCCCAATATGTGACTAGATGTTCCTAAGTTAGACTGTTAAATGGTCTGTGAAGAATTAATGTGGGACCCTCTGTCGTGTGTCTTGTACAGTATGTCAATGCTGACACAATATTCAATAGGATATTATGGTACGTAAAGGCATTGTAGGTATAGTGAAAAACTCATATATTAACTGGGACACCCGTGACATGGCTGTGCCACTATTACAAGAACATTAAACGGATGCTATTTGGTGCATCTTTTTTTAAGAACTTTAAGAAATGTACTTCCACATCACGATCAGTGACGTCTTCGTGTTCTACTGATTAGAGTATGGTTTTACGCCTCTTTTAGCAATATACCAGCAATATCACAACGGGGGACACCAAGAGTGGATTTCACACATTGTATCCATGTGGGGAATCGAACCGGGGTCTTTTTTGTTACGAGCGAACGCTTTACCACCGTCCACCTCACCTCCCATATCGTTATAAAATCCGTAAATAAGCAAAACAATTTCTGAGTCTGGCCTCGTTTTACTGTGCTAAATTAACTTCAAGAAGGCGTCAAAGCGTCCCCTTTGAAAATGCCTTCATTGTCTCAAGCTACTACCTGTATGTTATACGTATCCAGGTAAGCTCCAGGTAAAACGTATGTTAATTACTATCGATATCATCAAACACACGCGTACGTTACATGTTCCAGATGCCCGTGGGCCGGAGCACTACCGTTATGGCTTCAGGATCGGTACTTGACCCCATCTGTTGCTTTAATCTGTAGAGGAGGTGGGGTAGCCTAGAGGTTAAAGCGTTGGCTCGTTACGATGAAGATGTGGGTTGGATTCCCCCACACGGGTGCAATATGTGAAGTCCATTTCCGGATTCCCCGTCGTGATATTCCTGGAATTTTGCAAAAAGCGGCGTAAAAGCATACTCACTCTAATCAGTAGACCACGAGGCATTCATTGATCTTGGTGAAGTAGAGGCGGCTGGGTAGCCCTGAGGTTAAAGCGTTGGCTCGTTATGCTGAAGATCTAGGTTTGATTCCCCATATGGGTACAATATGTGAGGCCCATTTCTGGATTCCCTCATCGTGATATTGCTGGAATATTGCTAAAAACGATGTAAAACTACCACTCACTCACTCACTCACTCTGCATTAATCTGCATTGATGTACTGTAACACTTGTAATGAGAACTACGGTATATACCTACCCACCCCCCTGCTTACTGGTCAGTAACTAATACATTGAGTGAGTGAATTAATATTTAACATCACATCGGCGTTATTTCAGCCATATCCTAACGAAGTAACTTACACAATATGAAGTGAGTGTGTGAGAGTGAGTTTGGGAACACCAGAAATGAGATGCACTCATTAAACCCACGTGGGGAATCAAACCCGAGTTTTCGGCGTGACGAGCGAACATTTTAACCAGTAGGCTACCCACCACCCCTATCAATAAAGTATAATATTTAAGACAAGAAAACAAACATGACAATATCATGCAAGTAACCACTTTAGCCATTCCCGTTTTCCTGTGTGCCGAATGTTCCCTTCGTTACACTTACTTGTGAGAGGCCCTGCAGATGATACTGACATGAACTTGATTCCATGTACACCCAGGCTCTGACGGTGGTTGACAGTTAGGATCCCACGTTTTTGAGATAGATTCTATATTAACATATAATAACGCGGAATGTTTTTGTCAGAACTAGTTTCATGTCATTGGACAATGAAGGCAACTGGGAGCTCTGTAATCTGTAGCACCACTGACCGAGTTTGCGTGCAAAAAGCCATTAATTTGCGCATATGTATCTGTGTAAAAAATACAACGTAAAGAGGCGTCGATTACAGGATACAGTGTAAAGGTCCATGTCTTAAAACGATACGAAGTAAAGAGACACCTGTTATAAGATACAGTGCAATGAGATATCTGTTGAAAAATACAATGTAAAGAGACACCTGTTATACGATACAACGGCGTATTCAATGAAATACCTGTTATAAGATACAATGTAATTAGATGCCTGTTATATGATACAATGTAAAGATACGTCTGTTATAAGATACAGTGTAATGAGATATATGTTAAAAGATGCAATGTAAATGGTCATATGTTAAATGATCCTACGTAAAGAGACATCTGTCATAAGATGCAATGTAAAGAGACATCTGTTGTAAGATACAACGTAAAGAGACACCTGTTAAAATGTACAGGGAAAAGATACATCTGTCAAAATATGCAAATTAATGAGTAATCTGTCAAAAGGCACGTTATCAACACGTGCAGCACACACTCGCGATGGAAGGAGACATTTACTGCAGAATTGGCCGTAGTTACGCAAAGCTGTTGTTATTCCTGTTCGTCCCCAATGTTTATCAGCCTGTCTTGTTTGTGTCTCTATACCCACATATATGACGACCCCCGTGGACTGAAGGCGTTAATAAACCCGTAACAGACATCCAGGTTTGTGTTATACAATACGTGCTATGCTATCTATAGTTCGCGACTGAATACCTGCAACACGAGCCCTATATTAATGCTTCTATCACTATGGTAACAAGATACTCGCTTTTATCGTTCCTTGATATCGCTATAAAAAACTGAAACTATTATTGATATCATTCTGCCCACTCTAAGTATGGAATGTGCAGTGATGTTTCCATATGCAAAGAAATATTTCAGAGTCAACGTGAATTAAAAAATTCCTTCTTCACCAGATTGAAGTTTCCAGTGTTCGTGTGCTGGAAAAACCTGTTTTATTTCGCTTTTCAAAGTTTTAATGTGTCCTCATTTTACTTTTAATTGTGTTTTAAGACCAATTAGATTACTGTACAGATCCTGTCGCTATGGTTGAAACATTTTCAAAAATAATATACAATGGACCACTGTATTGTGGAGCAACCTTTTTATCCCACATTTACGGTCACGCTGACCTTCCGACTTTGTCTGATATTTACCGCTCGCTCCAGCCGCATCTCCACCGGAAGCAATATAATGATACAGGAATTTAAAACCCGCTGGTTATTTTTCCAAAAGAGAACACGCTAATAGGGACAAAACAATAAGTTAATGATTTTATTCTTTACAATGATATTTGTGTTTGACTTTTCTTTACGTATTAAGATAGTTTGAGAATAAAATCTGTAGAAAAAGTAATAGAATTGTATATGATGTCAGCACGGGCAATGTCAATTTCAGATGTTTTGACTTGACATTGTTAAAAATTATTTTCCAGTGCTGAATCAGTATTGTATTAATCTCCTTTAAATGAGAATCTGTATCGCATTTATTTCACGATAAATGTTTCACTGTGTCAAATGTAAAGCTGAAATGTGTTTTATATGTTCAAATTTTATTGTGTGATTTTCAGCTGCAGTTTGTATCAAATTTGTAAACACCCCGATGGCTGAGCAGGTTAGATCGCTGACAGTGTGCGTTCGATTTAATGCCTCATTTTGACAACATTGCTTCGAATCCCGGTTGTGAGTCAACAAAACAAAAGTACTAGAAACTACACATTGCTAAGAAAGCGTAATCCCCAAAATATCACGTTATATATCTGTTCTCTTTGAAGAAGACTTGTGTATATCCTAACCATCTCTCAATGCGTTTCTCCTTTATTGCTCTGAGAATGAGAGAATGACTGACTGAGCGACGCTTTAATCAAAAGTCAACCTACCGCCCCATGTATCTTATGATATGTGAACCTTCAATAGAACCTCTTCACAGCCACAATTGTTTATTAACAATGTCACCGCTGCAGAACGACGTATTGTCCCTAACCACGGAAGACTTTAGTCATCAACTTCAAGAACGTCTGCCAGATCAAACACAACTACAACACGTGTTGGACACGACAATAACCAGTATATGGAAACGTGTACTATATGTAATGATAGATATAAATCTAACTGCAGTATCAAAACACATTGTTATTGAAGGTTGTTTGAAGGGTTGTCTAATACTGTGGATCAAACTCTGTATATCTTTTGATGTCGGGATTCTTGACACATATGACTGGAATTTCAGTATAAACACATACAACTGTGTGTTGTTCGGTAATAGTACTTTATAGTCTGTTGTCTACATACGTTCAGCGCGTTCATTTGCTCTGTTATCAGTGCTTATCAAGAGTTCGCCATCGTATATGACAGATTTCAACTACTAAGTAACTATTGAGTGTCTGAGCGAATGAGTTTAATTTTACGCCGCGTTCAGCAATATTCCAGCAATATCACTGCCGTGAACACCAGAAACGGATTTCACACATTGTACCCATGTGGGGAATCAAACCTGGGCCGTTGGTGTGATGAGCAAACACTATAACCACCTGGCTACCCCGCCGCGCCACTTGGTTTGCGATGCAAGTTGAACTGTCAATGTACGGTTTTGTGTTTTGTTTGTTAATATCTTATTAAATAATAACTTTTAATACACAATGACATTTAGAAAGTGACCAGATGTAACAAATGGTATATTTGGGATTACATTTTTTTTCAGTAGAGTAGATTCTAGTACTTTTTGGTTTGAGTCTCATCCGGGATTCGATCCCACACTCTCTGAGTGATGCAACGTCTGCACACAAAGTCAACTATCTAATCCACTCAGCCACGAGAAAGTGTAATCTAAAAAATAACAGATGTAAATAAAGTGGAAGCTGTCTTAACCGGCACCCTCTGCGACTGAAGAAATAATCCGGTTTAGACAATGTGCCTGATTGTAGAGCTAATGATATATGTACAAGGCACGGGCGGGACTGAGATTTCACGCCGGTGTTGACAACTTGCCGGATTGGCAGGTGCCGGTTCTGACAGCGTCCACTGTAATCTCACAAAGGACACGATTCAACCGTACTTTAGCATTTACAGTATTCTGTTTCAGTACAAGTATTCGCTGTATTGTTAAAGTAAGAGTTAATGGTGCTGAAAACATGCGTTATTGTATATGGAGGTAAAGGCGGTTATTAATCCTGGACGGCCCATTTTCTGGTGTCCCCAGCCGTGAAATTGCTGGAATATTGCTAAAAAGCGGCGTAAAACTAAACTCAATCAAACAATCCTGGACGGATATTTTAATACAGTACATGAGGGTCGGGTCACCTTGACCTCGTTTATCGGTTGCATTGAAGCGAGATTCACGGAAACTGTTCTTTGAAGTTATGGAATGAGAACCGCCCTTCAGTGTTCATGTGAGTGAGTTTTGTTTTACGTCGCTTTTTGCACCAGTTTAGCAATATCAAAATCTCTTCCCATAGAGGTTACTCCTATCTTCCCACGTAGGAGAGTACAGATGGGCATCGCACGTTGTGCCCATGGGGAAACCCAGGTCTTTGTGTGACGGTCAAACGCGCAAATCAGTCCTCTACCCCACCGCCCCTGCTTTGTCGTGAATCTGTGAGCGAGGAGTCAGTGGTATCCGGGATATCATGGTGAGTGTGTGCGTGTGTGTGTGCGTGTGCGTTCTCGTCAAATCTTACATCTCTACCTCTTGATGACACTCACGGCTACAATATGGTGTCAAAGCTTATATTATACCGAGGGCCGTCCTTTATTTGAACCTTGTGCATTGCTTATAATCGGTTTTTAGACCTACCCAAAATCCGAAATGAAATGGCTATAGATCTCAAGAACTGTCCTCAACATGTACTATTACCAATACCAAGTACTACCAAGTATTTGCTCACACCTACCCATCCTCATTGAGTATTTATGAATTTCATTGTGTGTTCAAAATACTCTTTCCCACCCCTACCCCAACCCCACCCCCCACCCCACCAACAACCGCCCCACCCTTCTCCCCCGTCCAAACTATGGGTACTGTTTTGAAACCATGGGCCTAATGTATATGTTTTTATTCATGTGCTGACCCAAATGTGTCACATGTAACGATGTTGGCATAGCACACAGCGCGTTTATTTGCAGCAGTGGAGATGTGATGCCTGCGTTCAATCAGTAAATATCGATCTTGATGAAAATCCAATTACCGAGCTGAAATGAACTGGCGTAACTACGCTCATTGTTGTAGTAACTGTTTGTTGTATTTGCATGCCTATCTGAACACAAGCAACAAATATTTATTCAGTAATTGTACTTCTATTTAAGTAATGTTGAGTTCAGATAATGATACATTGTGATTTACATAAATGATGTTTAACATTACCCTCCATTATACTAGAGATGGAACCAAACGGCGTCCATGACAGAGAATCCCCACAAATCTGAATCCGGCGGGCGCAAAAGCCAAAATACAGTGGATGCTGTCAAAACCGGCACATGTCAATCCGGCAAGTTGTCAACACTGGCGTAAAATCTCAGTCCCGCCCGTGCCTTGTACATTTATCATGAGCTCTACAATTCGGCACATTGTCTAAACTGGATTATGTCTTCAGTCGCAGTGGGTGCCGGTTAAGGCAGCTTCCACTTTATTTACATATGTTATTTTTGAGAATCCACTTTCTCGTGGCTTTCAGCTGTGGGAGTCGGATTATTTCTTCAGTCGCAGGTGCCGGTTACGACACCTTCCACTGCAGAAGCATATAATTTGGTTAGTTGTTTAACGCCGCAATTAGTAGTATTCCAGCGGTATGGTCTCGGCTTGTAAATAATCGAGTCGGGACCAGAAAGTCCAGTGATCAACATCATGAGCATCGATCAATGCTATTAATGTACGATGACATGTGTCGACCACGTCATTACGCCTGACCTTCCGATCCCTTTAGTCGCCTTTTACGACAAACATAGGTAACTGCAGATCAATTCCAACCGTGATCATCAGTGTTATTGTGACATGTCACGTTGTATGAGAATTTTACCACTTTCTTTATAGCCAAGTGGTACTGCGAAGAATGTGGTCCACGAAGCTTCGGTTCCTGGTATGGCAAATTATATTAATTGAAGATCAATTCTGATCTCCACTGGTCTGTAGTGGAAATAATATGAATAGATCACTGAAACTCTTTGATGACATAACATGTTTGAGGAAAGGTCATCATGACCCGCCCTACCAGCAGCACTTGCAACTCGACCAAATTGCATGAAACTAAATATTTGTTAGCTGCTTAGCAGTAGAAAACCCGAACGTCAAATGATGGAAAAAACAGTTATGTGATATCGCTTTTACTGATTTTGATCAAGCAAAAGCAATATATTTTTTATTATATTTTCGCTAGTGCAAACAATCTGCTGTTTAAACGTGAGGAGAGTGAGTGAGTGTGGTTTTACGCCGCCCTTAGGAATATCCCAATATCACGGCAGGAGACACCAGAAATGGGCTTGACACGTGGTACGATAGGGAATCGACCCCGGATCTTCCACGTTACGACAAGAGAAACGTTTTACGAATACGTTCGTGATACAACGCAAGAGCGCCGAGTTCGGCGTAAAACTTAACTCACTCACTTCAACGCAGTAGGGGGTAGTTTTACGCCTCCCCAAATTTGTTTTGCAGTTGACTCATGGTTTATACAGTGAAGTCCACAGCAACAAGTATGAGACTAGGAATTGCTTTCGTGTTTAGAGGTTTATGAGATCACGTCAATCTGTCACGAGTCGAACTCTCACTAAGACTATCATCGCGTGTATCGAAGAAGGTTGGTACTGGAGATTACAGTAGCTATAGCACAAATATCAGGTGGATATTTGTTGAAATACTTGGTTTTAGAAAGGGATGGTCTTGAGCTTGTTGTACAGGCTGACTTTTCATCTGAATGAGACACCCTTGAATGTCGCAACGAGACGAATGTACATGTATTGGTATGATTAAAACTGTTTCACTTTATTTCTGACTCGTGACAAGGGTGTCTTTGTACAATGCAAGCTTAGTGCCAAGTCTGTGTTAAAGAATAGAGGGTTCGATCTCCTAAGTGCAAAGATATTCCTAAGGCTGTGCTAAAGAATGGGGGGTACGATCACGTAAGTGCCAAGGCATTTGTAAGACTGTGTTAAGGTATGGAGGGTACGACCACGTAAGAGCCAAGGCATTTGGAAGACTGTAAACGAATGAAGGGTACAATCACGTAAGTGTCAAGACATTCGTAAGACTGTGTTAAGGTATGGAGGATACGACCACGTAAGAGCCAAGGCATTTGGTAGACTGTAAACGAATGAAGGGTACAATCACGTAAGTGTCAAGACATTCGTAAGACTGTGTTAAGGTATGGAGGATACGATCACGTAAGTGCCAAGGCGTTTGTAAGACTGTGTAAAAGAATGAAGGGTACAGTCACGTAAGTGCCAAGACTTTCGTAAGACTGTGTTAAAGAATGGTGGTTATGATCACCCAAACGCTAAGACAGTCGTAAGCGTACTGTGTTAGAGAATAGACATTTTGATGACCTTAACGCCAAGATTGACTAAAGAATGGCACTTACGATCACATTAACGCCGAGACGTTCGTGCATCTGATTTACAAATGGAAGATATTCGCCCTTATTCTCGAAACGTTCGTAGCCCTAAGAATCCTTAACATTGATCGTAGCCAATGTCTTGAGAATGGACTTAAGAAGTTCGTAGGGCTAGGAAAGTTTCGAAAATAGCCAGTATGATCACCTTACCGTCAAGAGTGGCGTTAGTCTAAGTAAACGTACGCTCAGTATTATTCGTAAGTGTAACGAATACTCGGTGAGTTTTGCTGGAAGATTTAACAGTAACGTCTAGATCTGTATCTGTGAGTTCGTACATCCAGCACTGAAGTGAGTCTCGGGTCGCCCCGCATACACTCTCGCCGTTCATGGATGAATGTGATGAAGACACGATAGTGGCATTAATATTTTATGTTTTCACAAATATGTGTCTTACATGACAAAGTATAGATTCTTCATAAGCACCCCGCGGTCAGCTTTGTAAACCATTCCACCATGCTACAAGGCCACGACTTAGACCAAATCGGGGACATTTTTTCATCTAAATTCTTTAAGAAATGTATCAGCGATGGCTCGAAAAGATTCACATAGAGTATTATCAGTGGTGACACTGACGTAGATATAGTTTACAGCGACATCTCACAATCTGATGTAGTCCAATTCTCAGAGCTGATTTACCCCCTCTTTAATTCGTTCCTGGTGAACGCTGGTAACCCTCCATGGCCGTCATGAACTCCACCAGAGCGTGGATGATGACGAAGCCCCACCAACCATGACGAACTGCTTCAAAGAGGCCGCACAGCGAGGTAATCTGAAGATCAATGGTACACAGTCTATACAACAGACAAAAATCAACAATACAGGAGCCTAGTGAGATGGTACTTGACATAGATGCCGGCTCGAGTAGACTCGGTAGTGTTCTGAGCCTCTTTACGAGCACGCTATGCCGCTACAATCGGCCGCCGATTCATGGCCCTCCGGAAACCTCGAAGAAACATAAATACAACTGAGGTGTGTATGTGCTCAATGTTACTAGACTCCGTGGCACCTAGGGCGTGACGTTTGATTGGTGGGTGACATTTTTATAAACATATCAAGTATAGACATACGAAGATATACACCTCTCATGAATGTGTCATCTCCCTTTCTTCTTCCCCATTGCTCGAATATGTTGTCTCGAAGATTGCGTATTTCGAAGTTTTCTAAGTGTTCACCTGCGTCGTAAAATGTCATTCTACCAGAGACTGACTCCCCTTCTATTGATAGCTCGAAAACGACTGTCTCGAATAAAAGCTTTTCTGTTCACTTCTTGCCTCTGATTCTTGTTTGTCGCTCGAACAGGCATATCACGAATACATTTTCCTAGGAGTGCATACAGTGTTAGTCTTTGCTTGACTATGGTTATCTTGAAGCTCATTTCGATGTTATTTAAGAGCCCATGTGTTAGGTAAACGCTGTGTGTGAATCTCCCTTTAGCTCGAACATGGTTGTCTCGAATTGAAGTTTACCTCTGGTTCTGACCTACTCTGCACATACTGGTAGCTCCAAAATACCTCGAAAACAAACATACCTCCGGGTTATGAGTTCGATTCCACGCATGATTAGACTGTGTGAAATTTATGTTTTCCCCCTTCATGCTATGCTGAAATGACAGAAGTAAAAACAGACTCACTCACTCACAATAATATCATTTACAGAATGCCTATATATATCTGGTATGATGCCTAATGTGACGTTAAACTACAAACAAACAAACAAACCGGAGCAGAATCCAAAAAAGGACATTTTATAGATAGCTAGAAGTATAGCTCTAGGACCGGATCCTATCATTGCTAACGAAATAGCCTACACAACGTGCAACCCTCTCCTAAGACCCCCTCAGTCTTCTCAATAACCGATATCATTATGAAAAACAAAACCAGGTATGCTATATCTCACTCTATTCACAGAGTGTAAACGATATTAACAGAAAGCTCCCCCTAGCGGCAAACTTACCACCTCACAGGTGAAAGGCTTACTGCAATCGCTTATGCTATAGAAAAACCTGACATTCAAATATATGCCTGGAATTCGGTTTTCAGTTCATCCCGTGGCCCCTGTCGACCCAGCATGCTTAACAAAGGTTTATCTGTACCTGACTAATCGCGACTTATACGGGGCCGTAATGGGAGTTCGTAAGGGGTCATTTGTTATAATCAAAAGTACATTCCAGGGGTTTTGATTTGTGATGTAAGATCATCTTGCTGCTGGTAACGGTAAAAGATCGTGTTTGATATTAATGTTATAAGAAACAGATGGGGTTTTATTAGGCGTGCTGTAGAATCGTGTTGCAATATTTTGATCTATAACTGTACTGTGAAAATATGACGCGTAACAAATATACTCTGATAACATGGACTTAAGTCAAACCATAGGACATATTCACTGCCAGAGCCAGAACCATAACATTTGTCCTGGCGGTGTTGGGGTTTCAGTGTTTTGTTTATTTATTGTTTCAGTGTTGATCTACATGTCCGTCTGTCTAAAAACAACAAATGGTGGTGTAGCGTTCGTTCATATTTATAGATTTATCTGACGTTTGTTTAGTAGCACGTGTTTTTCATGTCATGCTGGATGGAATGCGTTTCGATATTCATGCGTATCACACTTGTGTAGATCGATGATCATGATGTTGATCACTGGATTGTTTGGTCCGGACTCGATGTATTGGCAGACCGTTTAGCTGGATTATCGCTGATTGCGACGTTAAACAACAAACCAACGAATCAACATGTCATCGTATCCTAATTGCCTAGATCGATCCTCATGCAGTTGGTCACTGGATTGTCTGGTCCAGATTCGATTACTTACAGACCGCCGTCATATAGCCGGAATATTACTGAGTGCACCGTTAACCAAACAAACGAAATTATTAAGATGAATTTGAACAGATCACTAAGTTGAGTTAGGTACAACCGTAGTTCGTCAGCTGCATTTCGGCGAGAATATTCAGCAAATGGTCTGAACGAAAAGATTCATTGCATCTATCTGTTTTATGCGTGTTTGCTACTGAAGGCAGTTTACTGTGTGTCAGACAGGGTCATGACCTCCTTCAGGCAGAGTAAGTGAGTGAGTGAGTGAATACGTTTTTATCAATATTCCAGCAACATTCAAGGCAGAACACCAGAAATTGGATTCACACATTGTTCCCACGTGGGGAATCGAACCCGGGTGTCGGCGTGACGAGCGAACTCTTTAACCACATGGCTAGTCCACTGCATCGCCATTACGCGGACATTACTATCAAGCGCACCGAGATGCATCATGACTGTGACGTACATACTGAAGGCCATAGTGTAACCAGTATTTTCACCCCTCGCAAAATATAGTGTCTTGTCCCATTTTGAGACCATAGCTCTGTGTGTATAACCTACATGAGTAACGAAAGCGTGTTTCCTCAAAGCTACGCTACTTTAATAAGTTGACAATGCAGCAATGCAAACAGGCCTATGAATATGCAAACAGAAACAGACATGTATAACACATACAAATGAATCGTCTGTATGCACGTATCAAATGGCCTTATGTGCCCGAGGCCATGAGAATCATCAAAGATCCACAGCACGCAATGCAGAGTTGCCTCCCTTGTATGCGCCAGACGCCAGAGACCTTAGGTCGTAGACGGGGTAGAACCTCTCTCTCTCTCTCTCTCTCTCCCTCCCTCTCTCTCTCTCTCTTTCTGTCTCTCACGGACCTAATTCTTTGTACAAAGGCGGTGTAAACGCATAACCATATACTGTCTATCTCTGTTGTGTCGTACAAACATGACCTCTACCTTTGAAACCTTACATGTCTGAATATTTTACATTTCTGACAAAATATGACAAATGGGAATGGGTTTTTTTTTATGTTTACCATGGATGTAATCAATGTCCTCCAAGATAAAACATCGTGTCAACAAGGCATTTCTATTTTAGCCGGTTCAACTGCCCTTAGGCTGTTGTCGCTTCTTGTCGACATGGCCTCATAAACTGTGACGTTTATTGGTCGGGGAAAAACTGCCGTGAAATTGGTAACATGTGGCTCAATAGGCATATCGGGTGTTCACTGAGTGAGAACTGTTTCTGGTCTAGTTTGTATCAACAAAAGCACTCTTTCATATTGAAATGCGGCTGATTTGGACGGAATTGCCCGTGAAAAACAGTTAAACGGGATAATTTGACGTAGATTGCACATTTTATTGGCTTAGATGATAATTCAAAGAATGGTGCCGATTTGGGCTGGTGAGGACTGGGATATTTTCTTAACTTTTCCAGATATTTTTAAAGGCTTATTATTTACAGTGTCGGTGGGTGGGTAGGATGGTAGCGATGACGATGAATCAGGTTTTGAGTCAGTTAAAATTTCAGTTCACTTGGGCGATGTTTCATCCATATAGCGACTAAATCAAGTTATCTTGAGTATCGAAGTATCTTGGGAGAATCTTGCAACGGGTCTTATTCAGTTGGTGCATTAAAACAGTACCTCTTTTATGTGAAAATTGGGCACAATATTTACCGTTACGAATTATTTGTATCCAGCATGTCACTAGTTGATGACGATTGGTTTGTTGTTTACAATCCAGTGGTCAACAGCATGAGCTTCAGTCTACTCAATTGGGATAAGATGACATCTATCAACTACGTCTGGGAGCATAACCATCCGATCCTGCTAGTCGCCTCTTACGACAAGAATGGGTTACTAAAGACCATTCTAGACCCGAATTATCATGGGTTCAGTGGTCGGGTCAAAATGACGACGAGATGGTTCAGTTAACGATGAGATGGTGGTTCAGATGACGACGTGATGGTTCAGTTAACGATTTGTTGGTTCAGATGACGACGAGATGGTTCAGTTAACGATGAGTTGGTTCAGATGACGACGAGATGGTTCAGCTAACGTCGAGATGGTTCAGATGACGACGGGATATTTCAGTTAACGATGAGATGGTTCAGATGACGACGAGATATTTCAGTTAACGATGAGTTGGTTCAAATGAAGCTAAGAGATCCAAATGACGACGAGATGGTTCAAATAACGACAGGATGGTTCAAATAACGACGAGACGACCAGGTCAGTTACTGGCTATGAGAAATAAAACGAATTTAGTGTTTAGTGAAGCAAGGGTTACGTAGATCATCGTCGAAAAGGTTTCTCTGCCCTTCCACCAAGCGGTTTCAACACCACAGCTGTCGTTCGCCCTCTGCTTAATCATCACCCGACGACAGTCGTGCGGAACGGGCAAGTATAGTTAGTGTCACAGGATGTACAGAGGGTGGTGTGTGCGTGTTATTCAGCCGAGCGCAGTGGATTTGGGGATCGTATCCTATGTCGTGAACTTGTGTACCGGGGTGAAGGTTTATTGGTTGTTGGAATGACATCAGAGGTGAGTTGACTAGGTATTACGTCACAGTGGACAGGTGTCATCAGATCCCTCTGTCGAGCTTCTGTGGGGATCTGTCCAAGAATACCTGCTGAGGTCATTTGACACAGATGTTGCACTATAGTGGTGTTTTTGCCGCTGTGTAATGGTGTAGTTGTCGTGGTGCGTGATATGTTTGATCCTATATTGCATGGTGTAGTGGACTGAGCGTCAGAAGGTGGTGGGTGGTTCGATCCTCTGGCTGCCCAATACTATGTAGCACCTGTCTATTGCTGGCTATAAGAGAATAGAACAAGTACTGTCGGAGTCAATATGAGTGGAAATAGTCCTGGAGGCGATATGATTTAGTCCTTGGGGTGATATGATTTAGTCCTGGAGGCGATATGATTTAGTCCTTGGGGTGGGGTGATATGGTTTAGTCCAGGAGGCGATATGATTTAGCCCTGGAGGCGATATGATGGCGACATGATTTAATCCTGGAGGCGATATGATTTAGTCCTTGGAGTGATATGATATAGTCCTGGAGGTGATATGATTTAGTCCTTGGGGTAATATGATTTAGTCCTGGAGGCGATATGATCTAGTCCTTGACATGTGGTGGTTTTGTCCTTATAGTCATATGATTGTAGTCTTTGAAGTGATATGATGTAGAACTTGGGATGCCATGGTATAGTACTGAATTGTGAAAAAAGTGAGTAGGGGACCTTAGTCTGTCTCACGGTCCCTGAACCACATGATTTTCCCTACTTCCAAGCCTTCTCTGCAATACTAAAGCCTCAAATGAAGCAAGTCTAGATTTCCTCATGTTCAGGTCCTGAATCTCTGATCTCCCTGGGGCTCCTTTCAATTTATGTTGGTTAGTTTGTTACTAAAGTTATATGTATTCAGAGACTAAATATTAATCTATCCTTGAGGTGATACGATGTAGTCCTTGAGGTGATATGATTTAGTCCTTGAGGAGAGATGGTAGAGTCCTCAACTGGAAGGTATAGTCCATGGGGTGATAGGGTATAGTCCTTGAGGTGACCTGATGTAATCCTTGCCATGATTTGATGTCTTCCTTGTGGTGACGTGATGTAGTCCTTGAGAAGTCATGGTATAGCCCTTTACGTGACTCCATGCCTTCCTTGAGCGGGGATGATATAGTCCTTGGGAAGTCATGGTATAGCCCTTGACGTGATCTGATGTCTTCCTTGAGGTGAGATGATATAGTCCTTGGGAAGTTATGGTATAACCCTTGACGTGATATAGTCCTTGACCTGATATGGTGTAGTTGCCATGGTGATGATATATACTAGGTTACACGGTGTACAGGTAGTTGTAACGACTGCAATGTAGGTGAAGTGGTGATCTGTGGCTATGTGACTTAGTTCATGGGACACTGAGGTGATAAGATGTGATATGACCGAGCTCACGCCGTATCATCCTTGGTAATATGTGTTACATAGTCGCGAGGAACAGTGCCACCGAGAACAGACCGGTCACTGCGGACGGTCACGTTGAACGTGATGGGGTGGAGGCATCTGCCAGGATGCATTGTCATCACATAGACTACCCTGAGGGCGAGGTGGTGACCTGTCTTTGTGTAAAGTCATCTTTTTGTGTAACTACAATACAACAACCAAGCCCTTGTCGACCTGGTATTCGGAGTTACTTGATAACATCAGATAGGACGCTGTTAGACCGATCGATGAGCGGACTACTGTTGGCTATTACATAGGCATGGTGCTTGTCGGAATGACCATTGTCTGTTTAAATCACCAATGGCCATGTTTGTCCATACATTGCTTATAATGGATGACTCTTTAAATGACCATTGCCCAAGTGAGAATGTACTCTGGTTGAGTGGCCTTTAGTCCTAGAAAAATACAGTTACTTAATTGATTTTTAAATAAATTAATCTACAAAACAATTCCAAATGGTGCCCGAAATAATCTCTTTTTCTTAAAAGAGCTGATCCAATCTAGTTTTGCCTAATAATTGTAACCATGAGCAGTACTCTTCTTTGATACATTCTCTAAGGTCGAGGAGACATAGTATTAAATTGTGGCTGAAAACTGTTCCGGACTTAAACATGGTCAGTATTACTGGTATTCCACAATCTGCTGGATACGTTGTCAGATGATATGTGTAGTGCTCGCATGAATGTCAACTGTTGTTGCGGGTGCTCGTACTCTGAATCCTGAATATTTTGAATCAGTCAAGGACTTAGTTCTGAGGATTGCGAATTCGAACGCAAAGCATTGGTGACTGTCGTGTTTAGGGGACTAGGCGATAGCAGGTGCCCCACACAAGGGGCACTTACATAAAATAGATCAGGGTTGCGTTGTACGAAGCGATCTTTGCTCTAAGGTAACCGTAACTCCATACCTTAGCATAGACTTGAGGTAGTCTTATCACTCAGATTTATTTTGTACAACAGCAATCAGGTGCTTATAGTGTATGAACTCATTGTGAGCGGTGGTATGACTTAGGGATTTGCAAATTCCTGACTTAAGAACAGAACTAGATAGAACGGACAGGTGGGTCGATGGACAGGTGGTTGGGTAGGTGGGTAAGTCAGTAGGTAGATAAACCATCTTGTTGTTGGGTGCCAGAAATGATTACAGATGGAAGCTGATCCTGCTTAATTTCGTGGAAAATTATTACACATGAAATTAGGATGTTCCAATTTTACAAAGTAATCTCTTGAGGTACACTGGAAACAGTTTGTTTCCGACCGTATTTCAAACCTCATGTCACGTCTTTCAAACTACCTTACGCCCGAACGGAAACAGATTAACATTCCTATGAGCTGTTGCGCTTGCATAGTTTTTAATTCGAATGCGACAGATGTTCATAAATATTTAATGAAATATCAACTGATACCTTAAATTAAATTAATAACAGTTCAGCACGTTCCCATTCACCGGCTTTCTGAGTAAGAGTTGTATCTCTGTATAACGTTTAGATCTCATTTGTCAACCTGACATTGTCATGACGCCATGGACGTGTATAAAAGTTACCAAACAGATACGATGTGTAAAAGCAGAATATGATTTCTGTGTGACACAGCTGATATCCTTCCATTCGGTCAACTGGTTCTGACGACGGTTGTTCCGAAAACTGTAATCTGGCCCGGAAAAAACGGAAAGAACATGTCGCTTCTTTTTCAGTTAAAAAGGTTAAATGCCAGATATCAACAGCTTGCGCATAGATGAAAAATTAGTTCTTTTTATGGCTGGTGTGTTTCAAGGGTTAGAAATATACTATTTTTCACAATATCGTTTACCTTCACATTGCACTTCAACCATTCCTACACCCCAGGCGGAGGCTGATTCGGAGAGGTGTGAGTTGGGGTGCTTTGTCCTGAAAGTGTGTAAGTTTATTAAATGAACATTGATACAACTCTCGTGAACGTGAAGTGTGCACCACAATCCACACCCCAACCCAACCCCAACCCCAACCCCAACCCCAACCCCAAACCCAACCCCCAACCTCCAACCCCCACCCCCACCCCCACCCCCACCCCCACCCCCACCCCCACCCCCACCCCAAGTGGCCCCTGCTATATCGTCTCAGGCTCCGCAACCATCTGTGCAAAGTTGCGTCCTTTAGTCGAGCAGCATCAGCTTATCATAGACCGAAACCTTCGTGTGTGAGGTGGGTTTTTATTGTTGTTGTTTCGTAAAAAGCGGTAATCTTCTATGACCTTAACGATGTCTGGCTTGACGCCAACGTTAAGCGTGTACGGCGTAACACTGGTCAAGGACTGTTCAAACCAAACTGTCTTAATCCTGCTATACAACTGTGTCACCTACCATAACCTCGGTGGGGTAGTCAAGGGGTTCAGGAGATTCGGGTTAGATTACTCACATGGGTACATGAGTGTGAAACCCATTTCTAGTGTCCCCTGTCGTTTTGTTGTTGGAAGTTTGCTAAAATATTGGTAACAGCGATGTAGATCTGAACACAATCACTCCTTCTAAACCGACATTGTATTCTCTTCGGGCATTCTCGTCATGCTTAGTCTCTGAATATATGTAATTGTGGTAGTAACAACCTAATTAATATAAACAGAAAAGGACCCCAATGGGCACCAGAGATTCATTCTGAACCTGGGGAAATCTAGACTTGCTTCATTTAAGGTTTTAATTTAGCACTGCAGTGAGGGCTTGGCAGTAGGGGAAAATAATGTGGTTCAGGGACTGTGAGACAGATTAATGTCCCTTATTCACTTCTGGTATCCGAGGCAGTGACATAGCTAGACAATTCAGTGGCCAATATCATGAGTACTGATCTACGCATTTTGGAACCGATGACATGTATATATCATCCAGTTAGTCGCCTCTTATGATAAGCATGGTTTACTGAACATAGCCCGGATCTTCAAACTTCCCCCGTGGCAATGGTGTAGCCAGATGTTAAAGCGTTCGCTCGTCTCTCTAACGTCCCGGGTTCCATTCCAAACACTGATACAATGTGTGAGGTGCAATTTCTGTCCCCCGTCGTAATAATGCTTTAATGTTGCTGAAGGCGGCGTAAAATCATACTCGCTCACACCTCCTTCCCCATCCCCGACACCTGTGTCTGCGCCCAATTCCACAAACAGAGTTATACAATTTCTTTTATATAATTACACATCCTGGTGCGTGTTTTCCTGCCAGGCTCCATGTTATCACGTCCTACCTCCCCGCCTCTTCCGGGTAGCGCGAACTATCAACTGTCTGGTTTATCGCAAGCGGCGTATCTGCATGTTCAGCTGCGTGTCTTGCTTCCGTGCACCGTGATGCAGGATGGGATGTAAAGGGTGTGGGACTGTCACGTCCTGATGGCGCGACATAGCATGTCAAGATAGGACTTCATAACAGAGGGAATAGGACATGAGAGCTTCATTTATTCTTAACGGAACTTCCGTAAGTTTTTAGAATAACTGTTTTGTTTTTGGATGGTTATATCTTTGGTATTACTTCCATACGTTTTATGTTTTTTGCTTTTTTTAGACTCCGGGTGTTACGGCTGATTTTCGGCAATTTTTGTTCAAATAACCTCGGTGTTGCCACTTAGCAAGAAGTGTGGGTACAATGTGTGAGGAACTTTTTCTGGTGTCCCCCGCCGTGATATCGCTGGAATGTTGCTAAAAGCGGTGTAAAACCAAACTCACTCACTCACTCACTACTAAGAAACGGGATCAGTTTCAGGACATGACTGAGCCTGGTGTTTTCTGGGTTTCATGAATAAACTCACACATCCAACATCTGGCACAGCATTCAAGTAACACCTAGCACAACAGCATCACATAGCATTTACCATAATATATTACATAAAATCAAATATCACATCCAACATCACATCCTATGTCGCACTTTACATAGCACAACACATACCATCACATCCGACACAACACATTACATAACATCACATCCTACACAACACAACACACAACATTACATACAACATAACACAACATTCCATCACACCCGACACAACACATAACGTCACATCATGCATAATACAACACATAACATCACATCCTACTCAACACAGTACATAACATCGTATCCTACACAACACAACACATAACATCGCATCCTACACAACACAACACAACGTCACATCCTACTCAACACAGTACATAACATCGCATTCTACACAACACACAACATCACATCCTACACAACACATAACATAACATCACATCCTACATAACACAACACCTAATATCACATCCGCCACAACACGTAACGTCACATCCTACATAACACATAGCGTCACATCCATTATATCGCAACAGCTTACAAATGTTCATGCATATTTGATGAACAGTTCTAGTTCGCCTAACATGATCGAGTTCCATCGAATATAGTTTTTTTTCCTACCTTTTCAAGAAAACCTTTGCAAACCAACTATTTTGGCAACTCTTGAAAAATTCTCTCGTTCACGCGTCTGTTTTGTATTCGGATATCCGTCGTTTCTATAAGCGGTAAAACAAAATCAAACTTGATTCAAACATTTTAATTAACTAAAAGGAACTAATGAATTATGTAAAACGACTTACTTCCTCATCGTACATGATCAGTGTTTACCTTAAATCACTCAGGTAAACACACGAGTAGTCATACTACTCCCCTGGCAACTAATGCATGAATACCCTAAGCAGAGTTCCAGTCGATTAATATACATACACAAGTATGTCTAACACCTCCAAAATCAATATCTCTACAATACATCGGACAAAACTCTTCATAAAAGCCGTGTGAAAAGTCAAGCGATATGTGACATTGTATACATTAATGAATTATTCACCATAACTTCCTCTCGAGACGGGTACTAATGAATTAGCGACAGTTGAAAGCCCCTTGAACGCTCAGGTAAGAGAGTTTACGCCTCCATAAGGACGTCGTAAGCTTGATGGAAAAACTTTGGAAAGGTCCAAGATAAACTTGTCGGGTCAAAGCGATCTTGATCTTAATCTTACACAAGCCTCTCCATACCTTACCGCCACCGGAGGCATCAAGGCTTTATAACAGACCTACTTCAGTACAAGAGAGGGGAATTTACGCGTTCGCCGCTCAACTAGATCTAATTTATAATACAAACTGAATTGTACTGTTGACCTCTACTCTAAGCATTGCTTTAGCTTGGGTAGCAGGTGGGAAAATGAATGGCATATTCGAGTTCGGTACACGATGCTGTGTTTCATTCTGGGCTACTAGCTAACAGTACACTGCCGTCCCCACCCCCTCCATCAGCGCGCCTGGGGGTAGTGGAATCTGTAACTGACGCGATGGATCAGCATCACTGGGGACTGGGGAAATTTTCTCATATTTTCGAGGTAAGATTACATCAGTGGTTTTCTTTATGATTTTCCATCTCGATGCTCCTCGAGAAATTGAGATGCTGGTGGATTAATGCTATTCTTGTTTGTCAAAGTTTTGAAGTTCACTAAGTGTATAATTTATCATAATTTAGTCGACGTGGACATCTCTTTATTTTTTCGTTTTCTTTCTGATTTTCTTGTCCGATCGAGTATGGCTATCAGTTTTCCTCATTATGTTCTGAATCAACTGGAGCGGGGTTTTATTGAAAGTTTACTAGAAAAACTTTGTTGGTGAAGAATATATTTTATGCCATATTGTAGAATAGATCAAAAACTTGAAAACACCGGCAGTTAACAAAGAGGCGAAAACACAAAAAAACCCATACAATTCAGAAAGTTCATCAAATCTTGCTATGCTGAAGAGCAGTGAAGTGGCATAGTGGTTCTAGCGTTCGCTCGTCACGCCGAAGACCCGAATTCAAATCCCAACATGGGCCAATGTTTGACTCCAGTGTCCCTTGTCGTGATGTTGATGGAATAATGCTAAAACGATTATAACTGAACTCACTATGCTGAAAACACTGCTATGAAATAACTCGAACACCAGGTACAAAATAATGTGTATTAGCAGTGTATTAAATAGCGTCTGCCCGGCGGCCCGCTGCTTGCGAATTACATGGCGGGCTTACAACTTTATTTTCTAGCCGGAATTATGGGCCAATACATTTTCCAAGGGTATGTATTTGACCATGTTAATGTTTCGAAAATAATATGCAGTTGTGGTAACACAATATCTCAATTTCCTGTATTTAATACAGGGCTGGTTACATGTTGACAGGGCCGGCAACATTTTATAGTTATTAGCCCTGTAGGCTTCCTGTCTTTTTGTAGGAGCTTCATACATTGGTATCAGTTACAAATACATCATCACCATTTGACTATCACTTCCTTTGCTTTAATTACATCATTATCAAATTTGACTGTGTTCTTTCTATTGTTGTTGTTTTAACAAGTTCTAAGCAGGTAAATAAACTCCATAGTCAAGAAAAACCACTAGATAAAGGAGGTGTTTTTGAATCTTTCTTAAGAAGACCATACAGTCTTTAAAACCATAACAATATCTGTTTTTCTTTAAAACTACTTGTAACAATTTATGAAATAACAAGAGAGGTCTTTCATAGAAACCAACCTCCCAATTTATATATACGTACATTCTGATGGTCACCACTAACCTATAATTGACGGCAAGCGTGTTTATTGCTAAGTGCGGACTACTATATACGTTTACAACCCACACCTGTATAAACCATATATTCACTCACGGTATAAGTCTGTTATTAGCCGATGTAGCAGGGTTACAACTCATTTCATATATCAATAGACTGGGTTCATTTTATACAGCGAATGACATAAAGTGAATTAAGGGCAATAATAGCGAAACGGTCTGTTGTATTTTACACTTGACCTGGTTCTGTCTAGTGATGACTAGAATACGTTGCCATGTGGGGCTTTCTGAGATGCGAAAGAGATGGAGTCCTATAGATTCTGACCTATTCACGACTTTCTTCAGAACTGGGGACACCGACGATATAAAATAGTTTCTGTGATTACTATGTCCCCTTGAAGGATTTTTATGAATATTGTGTACAAATTGTTTGACTGCAATTTGTTTCGCTTCAGGGATTTAGGGTTTTATATATTAGAGCGAAAAGGATAGAGTACCGAAATCTGATTGGCCGACAGACTTTGTTAAAAGACAACTTTTTGAAATCTTCTGGATTCGATATGAATGCTTGATGTGTATCATACCCCATATGAGAAAAATGTGACACAAGGAATGGCGTCATAACTTGTCTCAAAGTTCTGTGAGTACGGTTATAAACAGGGGTCTTTGGCCATGAACATTTAATACGTTTTCAAACTTGAGCTGGTGTCATTAACAGCTTCAGATTCCTGACAGTCATCTGTCCGAGACTACGTAATTGTGTTGGGGGTCGTGCTGTTTATTTGTGTTGAAATCATTATTGACAAGTTATCAGTCGTTATATGGTAATATCTCAACATGTCGATGGTGAATTTAACATTATAAAATACAGAGAGGTGCATGGGTGGTTTGTTTTATTCCATGTCACTAACAAAACCACTTCCTTAATGTTAATGATTCAGTTCCTTCTTGAACTGTCTGCCTCACCATATTATTCCCCTACTGCCTAGCCCTCCATGCAATGCTAAAGCCCTAAATGAAGCAAGGATTTCCTCAAGTATGTAATTTAGAATCTCACTGGCACCCAGTGTATTTGTTACTGTCAAAATTATGTATATTTGGGGCGTGGAGGGTGGGGGTGGGGGGTGGGGGTGGGGGCGTTATTAGTCTACGTAAAACCATATTCACTTATTCTTGGGGCTGATAGCTGTGTGGAGCACTGGATCATTTGGCGGTGGTAGGGGAGTCCAAACATAATTTTGATCAATGCTTGAAGTGCTTTGATGACGAACCACAGCAAGGTCCATTCAAACAGCACGTCAGTCAGACCAGAATTCCACACCTTTCTTCAGACTACCGGAACAATTTCAGACGTGCAACAAGTTACATAACTAAAGTCGATAAGATTCCATGCATTATCTGTGATCTACACTCAAAGGGGATGAACAGGGTCATTGAGAGACAGTACCCAGTCAGAAGCAGAACCAACTGCCGGGAGGGTGTCATATTATCTGAGAAATACTATCCCCAACAACTGCTGAACGAAAAACATAGATGTTCAACACTATTAGATTGACTGGGGCGTTGAGTTCACTACTACACATATAGTTCACGCCTGAATGTACCATGGTATGACTGGCTCAAATAAGGCGAGCCATTAATTATCCATTACGTGCTAAACTGTAGGTTTTCACGATTTTAATTGTCCACATCATCGCCTTTGGTGTCCGATTTCCCCCCGAAATCAGCTCCACCGCAATCGCCAGGGATCTGGCGTCAATCGGTGCCTCAGACAAGCGTCTCAGACGGTACGTCATTGAACGTGTTATATGAAGCAGACACAATCGTGTTTTCAGGTTACTATCACATAGGAGCTGTTGTTTAATGCTGGAATAAAAACCTATTGAAAAGTTAGTAACTTTAGTGTTTGAATTACAAGCCAAGATGCTTTCAATATTTCTTACTGGCCGCTGTCTGACCGCTGTTAGGGGTTATGCAAGACAGGGTTTACAAGCAGCTGTTCACTAATCCCGCCAATATTCGGCAGACGATGGTGATCTGATCGTCTGCTAGACCGGTTGTCTGCTTCAGTGGGTATTGAAGAAGCCGGGAATTAAATTTGTGGTTTACAGTTATCTACTTAAACTGACACCTGGAGGTGAAGTATCTGTTGAGCGAGGCTGAAAATCATTCACTCAGCTGGAGGAGGAACAGGAATAAGCGAGGGATTTATTCTAATTGGATTGAATTAAAGTGGGATTGAAGATCGCTGGAAGAGGTTCTCAAGTCAGTTTGTAATGTGTTAAAATAACTCTGATTGGATTGTGCGTGAATGGGTGAGTGTTGTTTTATGACGTTTTTTTATTCAGTCTTCAAGCTTTATCACAGCAGCAGCAGCGGCAGCGGCTTCTGGCATGATACTAACCTGGGTCTCTGTTGCGAGTCTGCGTGAATGAGTTAGATTTTTGCTTAAATTCACTGCCCTTAACCTATGAGTTGGTCTCTCATTAGCAAATCCTGGCACGGACAAGGGACGCAACTCTACATTTCTTGATTTTGCATTAAGAATAGGAGGATAATAGCGATATTACCAAGATAATGTAATACACAGCTAATGCATAGGCAATTAACTCATGTAATCCCAAATGACCTGCTGCCCCTACAATCAAAATCTAAACAAAAATCATTTAGGTTGTTCGGGAATCCATTATTGTGCATACATTTAGGTGCCTGTGTTTAACAGAGGGTGTCGCAAGGTGTCAATGAACGATGTTTGTCTTCGACAGTCATAAGACGTTGTTGAAGTGGAATGAGGTTTAGAATCGCGTGCGTGTGTGTGCTAGTATGCGTGTACTGGTCTGGACTACTGTCAGACGCACTGTGTTAGTCAAGGAAACCCTCCTTAAATTAATTAAACTAATTCAATCTTTACTACCAAATGACAACTGTCAGACAGTACAATATCAATAATGTACATTTGTTTTATTAATTTGTTTTTATCTTCCTTTGTTTAACGCCTCACTCATCACTATGGCAAGTAAATGATAAATATCTGTAAGTAATCGAGTCTGGGTCAGAGAATCCAGTGATTGGCTTCGTGAGCACCTATCGATCTACGCAAATGGCATCTATCAACCAGGTAGCGAACCTGACCACGCCATTCCGTTAGTCGCCTCTTTCACCAAGCACATTCGCCTTTCATGAAATATTTCTGAATATTAACTCTTTCCCAGCTCTTCACGGGTATAAAAAAATTGCTTAAACCCATGCGGCGTAAATCTGATGAGCAACACAAGGACACATCAGTAGCACTTAAACACAGGATGGTGCTACCAACACAAGACCTCTTCATTCCAAACTCCCTGTGAAATCATACTGACTCACCTGTAATCAGCGGTCAAGTTACCTGTACTCATCGAACATGCGTAATGTGCAAACAATTACTCAGCTCAGGAATGTCAGGTATTTCTCAAGATAACGATGCAAGGTTATTTGTCGTGTATAGAGATTGCCTTGCCAAACTACCCATTTTAAACACATCAATCTCCGCGCCTGACATTCTCGTAGTTCCGCCATGTGCACGTCCGTCACCACTCACTGCATAGCGTACACTGAAGAAACTTGATCCCGTCATCAAAGAACCACAACTCAAGGTTAATAGTTCCATCCTTGCCAAAGTGTTTTGCAATCCTCATCAGTTCATTTAAAGGTGAGGCGAGGCAAAATGGCGTGTAACGCCGCGTAACGATCATTGCTCTTACATAGCGACATGTACGTACGTATGTGTGTACGCGCTTGTCCGGGGCTACGTGTACAACTGCCTGCCCAATAAAATAACATAGCATTTAATTAGTGATATCCCATTCAAACACATTATTTTGTCTTTGAACAGGTCTTGTTCCCTTAATTCTAGCAGCAGGCAGGGTAACTACAAGCACCGTATTATATTTGCCTTTGCTTCGACACGGTCGGGGCTCGAACCACCCACTCCCTACCCGCTAGACCAAGGAGGTAGCCAGTCCAAAGACATTTAACTAGTGTCTCGAATAGTCCGGGGCCGTATGGGTAGACTTGTGATTAAAGCGTTCGCTCGTCATACCAAAGACCCGGGATCGATTCCCTTCATGATACAATGGTTGAAGCCCATTTCTGGAGTCTCTTGCTGTCATATTGCTGGAATATTGCTAAAAGCGGCGTCAAACTCATTTCACTCACTCACGTGTTCACTCGGACAAGTGTTCACTCGTGTCCCTGTAGACAGATCCTCTCCTTGTTTAGCCAGTAGGCTTCATTGGGCACATGTGGTTCCCTATATTATAGCATAGGAACTGTAAACAACTGACAGATGTTAGCACTTGCAGGTGTAAATACGCAGGCGAAAGTAGGCCCACTCCACGAAGTGGGGGCGGTGGGGCAGCGTACTCGTTAAAACTTAAAATCCGGGTTCGGTTCCCCAACTGGGTACAAGATGTGAATGTCTGGTGTCCCCTGTCGTTTATTTGTTGGTGTTTAACGCAATGTTCAATATTCTGAATTCTTTGATTGGCATATTCAAATGTTTGAGAGTCAGATGAAGACAAACTTAATGGGTGAACAATTTCTGTATTCAGGTGATGCGTTGTCTGGGAAACCATATTGTCAAGCGTTGTCAGAAATCTGTATAGAAACGTCGCATCACCTGAATAAAGAAGTTGTTCATCCATTGAGTTTGCCCTTATCTTCAATATTCTAGCAACATTCCAGGTATATGGCGGTTCAGAATGGTTACTAGGCAGCAGTTTTATGAGGAGACAATATTTTTATTATGGTTCATGGCTTGGGAAAATAATTTTCCCCCATAACGCCTCCATGGATAATATTCCTTCATAACACACTGCCTCTCTATGACACGTGGTTTGCAAATGTTATACTATTATCTATCAATACAATGGGTGTGTATGCCAAAGTGTTTCCGGGGAACTGCTTAGCCAGTTCTACGACGCCTCAAATATATTTTCAGAGTGGCGCCCCATATAGTAACAGGATTTAATGACAGTTTGTTCGAATTCCAGATTCATGGAATTACTTCGGTTCAACTTTAAGCATTATGGGTTTCTTAAAAAACATCAAGGCCCAGTGTCAATTTGGGCTTTACGGAACAAACTCGCTAGTGATGTACCTGAATTACAGAGCTCCAGTTAAGGAGCGTATTTGCGTATTTTACTCAATAAAAATAACATTTACTCAATTAATTACAAATCTGAGAGTACAAAAAACGCATAAAAATCACTTAAAACCCAATAGGTCTATAATACCTTGAGTACTTTACTCAATTAACTAAATTGGCTTGCGTATGATTCGTCGTGGTGCCCAAACTCTTCAACAGCGTTAGCTAATGGTAGGCGATGCCTATAGATGCATATACATGTACTATTATAGTCGTAGCCACTGTCCGGGGTTTACTCTAATTGTCACATGACAACCACCTTGAGCATTTAAAATGGCTGTCAAATGTTTGGCAAAATGACATTTACTAACAACTTTTAGTCTATTGGGGACGGTGGGGTAGCCTAGTGGTTAAAGCGATCGATCGTCACGCCGAAGATTCGGGTTCGATTCCCCACATGGGTACAATGTGTGAGGCCCATTTTCTTGTGTCCCCCGCCGTGATATCGCTGGAATATTGCTAAAAGCGGCGTAAAACCAAACTCACTCACTCACTTTAGATGAGATGCATTTATATTTATAATATTTAGAAGAGTTAAGTGCCCAATAAGGATGAGAAACTCTGTGTAAGTGTACTCAATTCTTTAAACTAGTGGGAGTGCTCAAAATGCTAGTTACTCCTCAAAACATGCAATTACTCATACATAAACAGACATGGGAATAAATACCCAATTGCTTGAAAGATTATCTGGAGCTCTGTGAATTGTTGTTGAAAACAACGTGAAACCATTGCCCTACTGCTTCGGGTCCTCTGTTGCTTTGATATTTACATCAGAAACGATTAACACAACCGGTGTATTGAAAACACATATATCAATTTACAATGATATATCTTGTGATTTATAATAATAAATCTAGCCTGACCTCTGACTTTCTGTTGCAGGATGTGTTGAGTGCAATGAGTGAGGCACGCCTAGAGGAGGGGGCAAAACGGAAGGGCCGGCGCTGGTCACTCGACACCATCACACCAAGGTTCAACCTCTGGAAGAGATCGGGGTCAGTTATCGATGGAGGCCTACTGTCCCACCGTAACTCTATCGCTACGCCCGTCACCATCGCCGAGGAGGGCAAGACGCCCTCGCCTGGGCGTCGGATGAAGAAGACGCTTCCTCACGGTGATGTGTATGCTGTGCTGGACCTCGCCGACGGTCGACATGTTGTGGTAGGTGGAATAGTTGCATCTGTAGGCCAAACAAACATCAAACAATTTTATGCGAATTATGTGGGTAACGCAGCATCTGTAATGAGTGAGTAATGTTTGTTGCCGCCTTTAGCCATATTCCAGCAATATCAAGGCGGTAGACACCAGAAATTGGCTTAAAGCATACCATGTGGGGAATCGAACCTGGGTCTGTTTCGTCGAGAGAGAACGCTTTAACCACTAGGCTACCCCATCGCATCGCTGCCTCTCAGAGAAGTAGAGCGGATTACGATGACCCGTCTAGTGGACACCTGGTGTCACAACATATTTCCAGTAATCCACATGTACCATTTCACCACCATATACCCTTTTACGAAAATGGAATCATACGTTTCATTGCATAATCTAGACCTGTTGACGTGCTATGTATGTATTGAGTTATGCAAATGAGTATGCATTTGAGACCCGTGAAGATCCGGGTTAGAATTCAGCAACCTGTTGTTAGACGGGATCGAGTGGTCAGGTTCGCTGACTTTGTGGACACCGGTCATCGTATCCCAGTCTCGCAGATCAATGCTCATGCTGTGATCACTGGATTGCCTGGTCCATACTCGAGCATTTGCAGACCACAGCCATATAGCTGGAATATCCACGGTGCAAAACGTCTGTATCTACTATCTAAACTTGTGAAATAAACATCTCACTAAGGTGAACACATTCAGTGTAACTGAATCACTGTTTGGTTTTCTTCGCATGATCGCAAAGAACATTAAGTATATGCATGACAAATAGAACACTCGTCTTCTTATCACATGGCATGTTTTTGTCATCTCGTGACCTGACAACGTTGACATTTACACTCATGTCCGCTCCACTTATGAATATATCAACTTGTCAAGTCACTAGATGAAATCAGCGGTAGTGTCTGAAAGGATTATATTCTATTCTCCGAACTTTTCAAGTGACAGGCATGATGTCATTCCATGATGAAGTCACGTCTTTGAAATGTGCCGTACTTGTTTTTACAGAGTTTTGGTACAAGTAGGGGGGACAGGAATATAATTTCAAAAGATATTACAATGATTGAATGGTTGATTTGTTGAATGATTGATTGACTGACTGATCGATTGATCGATCGATCGACTGAATGGTCGATTGTCGTTTTACACCAAACAGTTCAATATTCCAGCTATATGGCGGCGATCTGTAAAATCGAGCCTGGACCCGACAAGCCAGTGATCAGCTACACGAGCATCAATCTACGCGACGGGGATGCGATGACATGGCAACAATGACACATTTCGCTGCCTTTGACCTTGATTTTCATATACTAACGCTTTTCTAGTATTGCGTTGCCATCACCCTAGCGCTGAGATCATGGCACTTTGTTCACATGTCAAGTGTTTGTTATGACAGAATGATTTTGCAAGATTCCCCTGGTACAACTATTCAGCATTTTCCACTTGCCATGCCGAATTAACATGATACGACATTGGGCGCACCTGGCCGAGTTACTGATTCGTAAATATGTCTGCTCTTACTGGTTGATTTCTGATTATGTAGCCGAAGCTGTTCAAGGCTATACCCACGCAGCTAGCCATTACACGACAACAACTTAGTAGTGTGTGGTAGACATTTTCAGCTGTCTTACTGGTTCGTCTTTTTAATATCTGTAATATTGGCTGCGGTGTTGAAGCCTTATGGTGCGCTCGTCACCAGACCAGGGCCCACTTGCACAAAACGATCTTAGAGCTATAATTATTGTAAATCCTTAAGATCCCGATCTTAGGCTTCGGCTACAATCGCCATCCACTTGCACAAAGCGATTGTAGGCTAAGATCATTGTAAGTTACAATCAAAACTTACAATTGGTTGGAACCAATTGTAAGGAGCTAAGATCATTGTAGTCAGTAGCAAAATGACGTCCAAGTTGGTGTCGATTTCACGCAAATAATTAGCTTTACGTTTGGGGATTGCTTTCATATTACATAAAACTGTATGATTCGCCTTGACACTTCAGCGACACGGAGAATGCAACATCGATTTACGTCAGAAATATCGTTGTTAGCGGTAGTGAACAACATCACTATCGAGTCAATATCATAGAGTACAATTCTCACCCGATTCAGTGTTGGAAAAACTATGAGCACCATACCTTTTTGATAAACAAGGAAAGGATAGTAACGAAAGGTGTCTGCATGCGATTAGCAGTGGCCATGACCTTTTCAATAACTCAAGGGCAGCTAATTTTAGTTTTTACGCAAGATGGGAGTGGTTTCCCTTTGCAGATTATGCCGTTGCCGTAAAATCTGCCATGCCCAAATACAATGCATGTTCTGTAGTGACAGAACAGATATCCACATATTTCTTTTCGGTTAATGATTTTCTCTTAGTTTATCATTGAAATAATCTACAGTTGGATAAAGTACAAAATTATGTTTTTTTTCTACTTGTGAAAATTGAATCTGACAAGAGACAAGAGTTTTAATCTATGTATTTTAAATATAATACAGGTATTTTTCAAACGGAAAAATACACTAGCTGGGGTATGTGAATTTTTTTTTTAACAAAGCGAAAAAATAATTATCAAGAAACACTCCCACAGTCATGTCACACTTTCATATCTTTAATGCAGCTAATGCAAGCTAATGCTTGCGGGATATATATGGGATTTTACTCCAAATAACACCGATGCCAAACTATGTTCAACTGACAGTCAGTGACAAATCATGGTACATTTAGGTGTTATGTCATAAGGAAATTTTATTAATGTGTTATCTTTTAATTTCATGATTATTAGGTCAATAACTCAAGACCCAATCTGTTAATGTATTTGTTTGTATTTCAGTATTTGCATAAAACATGATATTTCTGTGGTTGCAGTATCACATGTTTAGTTCAAAAAAAAATTAGAATGTAGAAAAATTAGAGAATAACCCCTGAGGTACGAGTGATTATACATGTTACCTTCTACGTTATCGCTTCCTTCAACGTTATTATTTACTTCAAAGATTTGTGGGTTGGGGTTCTTTGGGTTTTTCTTTTGCTTGTTTGTTTTTTAGATTTGTTGTCATGAAAAATCTGCAAGGTGCGATTAAAGAAGGAATGTCATCTGTGTGCAGTAACCAGATCCACGTTGTATTTGCGCTGCATGCTATGCGCACTTGAAGACCACTGTAGACAGGAGTCGAGTTTAAGAAATTTCTACGTCCAACGTTGAAGAGTTCGACCTTAGTTAAGATTGCGATCTTAAATCCATGCTGTCTTAAGATCGTCTTTGTGCAAGTGGATTAGGGCAATTGTATGGTGATTGTAAAGTTGATTGTAGGGGCCTAAGATTGATTGTAACTAAGATTGCTCTGTGCAAGCGGGCCCAGGTTCGATTCTCCATTGTTACAATGTGTAAAACCCATTTCCGGTGACCCGCCGTGATATTGTTGGAATTTTGCTAAAATTAAGCTCACTGCATAAACATTGTTCTTATTATTTATTGACTGCGACATTTCGAAACCGATTCCTGTTCCATTGTCGAAAAGTCGCACTCACGAAATAAAAGACGTTCTAGCAACGATTAGTAGTTCCAAAGATCGTAAAGCCTTCGCCTACAACTTGTATCTCGCGAGATTCTCGCGTAATATCATGACTCGGCAACATGGATTCCTCTGACGAAGAAGAAATAGTACATACCCCGCAGTCACTTAAAAAATATAAGAAGAAAAGGCACAGCCTAAATCGGCGTGGGTCCGTAACTGGATTTTTAGGCGAGACACGAATTTTAGTTCGAGAACTTGAACAGAAAGATCCAATGTCACTGAAGAATTTTCTGATGGACACATCAGATTTGGACATTTGTTTCAGCCGTGCCTCGGACGTGTCACTCTGAGGTGGACAGAGATCGAAGCAATTTGATTGGTCGAGAACTTGCAGGAAGTAAGACAAATCTTGCAACTCGACTGCGACTAGTTGTATGAGATTTCAGATCGTTACAAATTGGGTGTTCTCACGTTGCATCTGTGTTGCATGCTACAAGTTGTCACTACAAGCCGCACCGTAAGGGTGCACCTTTAAAATCCCACTCAAAGAACGAATCTACTTTCAAGCCGAATGCTTGGTACATTGTCCTAAAGCAGTGTATTGCAGTTGGAAATGACAGATCAGATGAATAGGCGCAGGACAGAGCAAAAGCAAATGCTATTCTAATGTATTGGCTGTTGAGAACAGCAGGGTGCCTGGTGTTCAGGTATTTTACACGGACTTCAAAAGCAGTGTACGAAGCGTACGTATAATATTTTCCTGCGAAGACGTTATTTGCTCGAGACGTTTTAAAATCTTTTGAGTAATTCTTATTTGTGGCTGTTATTGTTTGTTTCTTATTTTAAAACTGGGTGAAAAAACAAAAGTACTTCATATGTAAAAGAATGAAGATCATTTTAGAATTTCATGTCAAATGAAAAGAGGACACAAAGTTGCATCTGACTTACAGTCTGATGGCTTGAGGTAGCCTGTGACAGTCAATATATGGACATTTCATGTGTCCAGCAATGTGATATAGATAGCAACATATAGACAGTTCAGGTGTGCAGCAGTGTATGGTTATATCAAGTGTCCAGCAATGTATGGACATTTCAGGTGTTCAGCAATGTGATACTAACATTACAAGTCTCCAGCAATGTGATATAGATAGCAACATATAGACATATCAGGTGTTCAGCAATGTGATATAGATTGCAACATATGGACAGTTCAGGTGTGTAGCAGTGTATTGACATTTCAAATGTCCAGCAATGTGATATAAACATTTCAGATGTCCTCAATGTGATATAAACATTTGAGGTTTCCAGCAATGATATATGATACAGACAGCAATATATGAACAGTTCAGGTGTCCAGCCATATATGGACATTTCAGGTGTCTTGTAGTATATGGACATTTCAGGTGTCTTGCAATATATGGACATTACAGGTGTATTGCAATATATGGACATTTCAGATGTTGCACAGTGTAACACTGACATAATGCAACTGAAATCAGAGTTGCTTCCCTTAGGAAGTTATTGTTACCGTGTTTCCTTAGTTCTGTTACATATATCGTGGCCACACTATGTCCCTGAACCAAAATGTCTCAAAACCATCACATAATTTATGGGCAGACTCAGCTTTATCAATTTTGTCTCAAATTTCTATGTACTATTTGTGAATATCAGAGTCTTTTTCCCAAACTGAAATATCAATCATTTGAATAAACTGCTAGTTTGGGCAGTTAATTCTGATATGATCACAATCAGATGCTGTTCTAATATTTAGATGATATTCCAATATTTAGATGATATTCTAATGTTTAGATACCAACTCTGTCAGGAAAAAGGTTAGAACAGTGGCATCAAAATGGCATCCTCATTACATTCCCTTCCCTTTTCATAATAACAACATCATGTGTTTCGTATTGGCCAGTACAGGGTCCAACCCATCTGCCTGGCACCTTTGCTGAGCAGGATACTCCATTGCTTATTTTCCCACCATGAGAATACATTGTTTCCTTTGAGTGATGGATTTGAAGGTCACACTGACCTGTGTGAAGCAGGTTATACAAATGTTAAAGTTGACCAGTTACGTTCATGAAGTAAAATTGTCTGGCATAATCAGAAAGCACTCTCAATAGGTGGGGTGGGCATAATGAGATCTATATGTGAGGTAGCAGAAGGAGCTTATCTCATCTTCTGCTACCTTGTCGAAGAGTGCAGTGGTTTATCAGCAGGGAATATATATATACATCACAGCAGCTGCAAGCCATCTTTGTTCTTCGGAAGATCAGCTCATACTGACATGAGATCCTCTCCTGACCCTGTCTGAATTTGTCAGGAATTTTATTCCAGAACTACCATTCATGGCATTTACAGAAGAAAGTATGGTGCTTAACGTTGAAGAAATTGCTTTATTAATTTTATTGGTAGATGTATGAAAATGAATCATACTTTGTGTACAAGACTTTGTAAGCGCTACTGACATGTTGTCTGAGGACACTGTCTGATTTTGTCTGGTATTTTGTTCCAGAACATGGTGCTGAACCTTTCAAAGAGTTGCTTTTTCAGTTTTACTGGTAGATATATGGAAATGAAATGAATTGTGTTTGAATATACATGATCTAAAGTTCTAATTCATGAGATCCTAATATGACACTGAATTTGTTTGGAATTTTATTCAAGAACTACCATTCTTGGGCCTAGATTGCCTTGAAGCTTTCTCAGTGCTAGGATAGTTGTAGGTGCCATACATTAACATTACCTTGCAACTATATTAGCTTTAAGAGAGCATTGAAAATCTAGGTCCTGGTCTTTACAGAAGAAACTATGGATCTGAACATTTTAAAAAATATTTTTAATAATTTTACAGGAATATGTATGGAAATGTATTAATTACTTTTTGTGTACGAAGGTTTGTGAAGTGTTAATGCCATTCTGATTCCAGAACTGTTAGAGCAGAGATAGTTTGTAAGATGGGGTATGACAGGAGCCATATTTGAATGCAGGATCTAATGGTGAAAACCTTAAGAAATCGTCTTAAGTGTTACAAGAAGTCTGAAACTTTCTGGTGTAAAAAGAAAATAAGTTGTTTTCATCTTTTTTATCTTTTCCACCATTATTATCAGTAGTATAATTCTAGTTTATATATCTTCAAAATTGGAATTTCCCTGTACACTAAAGAGAGCCATTTGGTAAAACTTGATATGTATAAAAAGAGATGATATCTGAAAGTTTATCAACACAAGAACTGAAACTTTTGAGATAGTTCCTTGGATACATTAGCAGGAGATTGCACAGTCTATCTCCTTTTCAGCATTGATACCTTCTTCGTAAACATTGATACCTTTTTCATAAACATTGATAGCTTTCTAAAAACTCTGATATCGGCTTATGAACATTTATATTTGCTTATTAGCCTTGATATCTGCTTTAAAACATTGATATCTGTTTATAAACATGTCCATGGCATGATTACCATGTAATTAGGTCCATTAGCAGACAGCCTGCAACATCTGCCCACATGATCACAAACAAACAGGGAAATATCAGGCAACACTGAGGCTGCTATCTCCATGTAATTAGGTCTGAGAATAGCTGGCATGTGTACTGGAGTCTGATACCAGTGACCTTGGAGTAAGGGGAGGTGATTGGGCAGGATCTCTCCCGCCTGACAGCTGGCCTCTTGGGGTTGGAATGCATGTTTTGGTATTAAGTTGAACACTGTTGTGTTTGGAACATATTTATATTTCATATATTTCACTGAAACGTGTTTTCGGAACATGTTTTAGTGTTCATCTGAACACATTGTTTTTGAAGCATGTTTTGGTGTCTAGTAGAACACATCATTTTTGGAACATGTTTTGGTGTTCAGGAGAAAACATTGTTCTAGGAACATGTTCTGGTGTTCAGTGGAAAACATTGTTCTTGGAATGTGTTCTGGTGTCCAGTAGAACACATTGTTTTTGGAACATGGTTTCAAGTGTTCAGATGAACACATTACTTTTGGACAAGTTCTGGTGTTCAGTAGAAAACATCATTTTTGGAACATTTTCTGGTGTTCAGTAGAACACATTGTTTTTGGAACATGGTTTGGTTTTCTGTAGAACTCATTGTTTGGAACATGTTCTGGTGTTCAGTAGAAAACATTGTTCTTTGAACATGTTCTGGTGTTCAGTAGAAAACATTGTTCTTTGAACATGTTCTGGTGTTCAGTAGAAAACATTGTTCTTTGAACATGTTCTGGTGTTCAGTAGAAAAAATTGTTCTTGAAACATGTGTTGGTGTTCAGTAGAACAGTGTTCACAGAATATGTGTTGGTGTTCAGTAGAAAATGTTTTTGAACATGTTCTGGTATTCAGTAGAACACATTGCTTGGAACATGTTTTGGTGTTCAGTAGAAAAAATTGTTCTTTGAACATGTTCTGGTGTTCAGTAGAAAAAATTGTTCTTTGAACATGTTCTGGTGTTCAGTAGAAAACATTGTTCTTTGAACATGTTCTGGTGTTCAGTAGAAAAAATTGTTCTTGAAACATGTGTTGGTGTTCAGTAGAACAGTGTTCACAGAACATGTGTTGGTGTTCTGTAGAAAATGTTTTTGAACATGTTCTGGTATTCAGTAGAACACATTGCTTGGAACATGTTTTGGTGTTCAGTAGAAAACATCATTTTTGGAACATGTTTTTCTCCTCAATCTTTCAGAAAAACAACAAAATTTACACACTTTCAAAGTTCAAAACCAAGTTCTTTGAGGAAGCTGATGTTACCTTATGTATTTCACCTCAGCATCAAACTCAGAAAACATGTCTCTATCCAAGAAACAAAAAATGATGACCTTACAAAATGTGATTCAATAGCCTAAACTGTTCCACACCCATCCTCTGGTAGACCTAATAGGTTCAGTGTGGTGGTGTGCATAGCTGCATCTGAAGATAGCAAGCACCTGTTGGGAGGGGGCTGTCTATGCAGGAGAGGCTACTGGTACTTAGCCAGGATTACACAGTCTTAGTGGTCAGTTTGGTCAGTAATCCATACCATCTTCAAGGGAACATCAAAGCTGGACAAGATAGGTTTGAAGAGAGTACTTTAGGTGGTGGTGAGAGCTATGGGAACAGCTGCTATTTCTGAATGGAAAACTTGAAATTGTCTGTAGAGTTGAAGGATGATGGGTCCATAGTGGCTAAAGTGTTTGCTTGTCACACTGAAGACCCAAGTTTGATTCACCATGTGAGTGCAGTGTGTGAAGCCCATTTCTGGTGTCCCCATATTGCTGGAATATTGCTAAAAGCAGCATAGAACATAAGTCACTCCCACACTCATTCGCTCACTGCAGAGTAAACTTGAATGCATGAAATGACACAGTATGTTTAATTCTGTAGATTAGGCTAAATAGAAAAAGTGAAATGTTTCTCGGGCATCGGCATGTCACTTTTATTTGTGCGCGTAACAATTTTTTCTTGACATTTGAAAAAAAATATTTTTGACTTTGCCATATCCCGATCATCCATTTGTCCACTATATGAATGTGTGTAAGAACGAGTGTGACCGAATCTACACTTCATTAACACATGCTTAACTATCCAAGCTATATTTCTGAGAGAAAAAAATAAAAATTTGTTCCTCCCTCGTCACTTTTTTTCTATGAAAATGTTTTTGAAAAGTCCTACCATCCTCATCACTATTGAAAAAAGTGTGCCCAAGAAACATTTAGTTTGTTTTATGCAGCCTTATAGTCATGTTATCTTGACTGATAACGGGGTACCTTGGCACACAAACCAAACAGAAAAAAAAGAATTGCAATATACTGTCATGTATTTTTTTCTATTGCAAAGTATGACGATATATTGGGAACTCAAATATTATTTTGTCAGTTGCTGACTCTGATAGTACATGGATATCCTTTTTTTTCTAATAAATTATGTGTTTCTAATCATTAATAGTAGCCACCATTTTGCAGCCATGGATATATGCGGTAGACAGAAGGTGGACGGGTGGTCACACTTGACTGGCATAACCCTTTTTTCAGGTATTTAGTCCAACCCCAGACTCGGACACAGGTTATGTGTGCATAGGATGTGATTTTCCTTAAACATGTCCACTTTCACCTGAAATGAGATTGTGATGCAAATACCAAACCTTCTATAGCTGGAAAAGAAGTTTGAGATGTATACTTCTAAGGAGCTGAAATATTTACAAAAAGTGATGACATGTATAACAAGTGTAAAGAAATTCCCACCCAGTGTCACTGCTTTTAATTAACCGCATTCTCAGAAACATAAACATCATCTAACATCAGTTGTCTTGAAAATAGCATCAAAGCTTTTCTTAAAAGAACCTGGGAGACAAAAAGGCAGGCTTGATGTTGGATAGATCTGCGGATTAGTCTGATTGTAGTTATTTTTGTCACTCACAGCGGCCATTGTTTATCCAAGGTAAGAAAGCAAGTAAATTGCTGAGTTTCAACAGACTAAACACTTGTCAGTCACAACTGATTAATAGTTGATATGATACATCGAGAACCTTGCTTATCACATCACAACTATGTGATACTGGTATTATTCAGAGTGTTTCTTTAGCCCAGCGTTTAAATTAATTTATTCCATATGTCTTTGGGTAGGGCTCGGGGTGACTTCATCGTGTAAATGCTTTGATTTCCGTTTTACCAGTGATAAGTCAGAATGTTATAGCCCATTCTGCCTAAGCAATGCCAGTGGCATAACATAGTTGTCTCCCTTTCCAATGCCAGGATCCTGTGATAGTCAGGGTTTGAAGCCAAATTGCAGCAATTTCAATTAGGATGTCTTGGCATGGCTATGAAATGCAAGTGCCAGGGATGAGAATTTTCCACAGATAGTGGAATTCCGCATATTTTATCGTGCTAGGGTCATAAGATCTGGCTTCTGAACATGTAGGCCCAAAAATGCCTCACTCATTATCATCTTTTTTGACTCATACCCATTCTCACCACTGAAATTTTGTTTTCTTGTTTTATGCTGCACTCAGCAGTATTCTAGCTATATGGTGGTGGTCAGTTAATAATCGTGTCTGGACCAGACAATCCAGTGATCAACATCATGAGCAGCAATGTACACAGATGGGATAAGATGATTATTAGTTTCCACCAAAGCAGGGAGCCTGACCACCTGATCCCTTTAGTCACTTCTTGAGACAAACATAGGTTGCTAAAGATCTGTTCTTACACGGATCTTTATGTGTCAGCTGCAAAATGTAAAGCACCCAGCACACTTTAATGTCTATACCCTGCTGGCCATGATGAGTTCGTTCATGTTGGTAGTTGCACTTAGACTGGCAATATTGCATAGTGCAACATAAAACTAAACTCTATTAACCAGTCTGCACAAAGTGTGAATTCGCTCAACACTTACACTATTTATATATGTACATGCACACACTTATTATAAGATAGAGTATGAATGCATAAGTGTACAATGGTGTTGATGTCCTGATGAAAATCTTGATCCTCTTGATCCATGCTTGTCATGAAAGATGATCAGCAGGATTGGATGGCCAATCTCGTCAGGGTATGACATTTGAAAGACAAAATCAACAAATATAAACCCAGACCAATTTATTTCTTGTTTTGCTAATTTTTGTCCTCTGCAAACCTAATGCCAGGAGGGAAAAAAGTAGCAAAAAAATCTTCAGTCAAAATAATATTCCGATTAAATACTAAAAGTATTTTTGGCAATTTATGAAGTGTGTATGGGGCATTAAAAACATAAGGATTTTAGTTTTTGAGCATTGATCTTTATTTTTATTTTTATCTTTTTGTTTTTATGACCAGCAAATCCCTGAAAGAAGAAATAAAACTGGTCGGGCCTCAGCCAGATAAGGAGGTCAATCTCACTGAGACATATCATGATAATTCCAAAATACATAGAATGATTATCATGATCAGTTTGTCTGGTTCAACTCATTTATTGAACGACTTCAGTTCTATAGCTGCAATATTCTGAGTATGTTATTAAATATAAATAAACAAACATAAGAAGCAAATAACAGGATTGACTAGCCTTTCTTGCCTACTGGGTCATCGTTTTTCAGTTGAGGGGAATGATTCTCAGTCACTGTATTGTCTGGTCCAGATTCACTTATTGAAAGACATCAGTGATATGGCTGCAGTATTTTGAGCATGACAATTTAAAACAAAGAGACAAATGTAAGAAGCGTCTTACAGAAAAGGGTGATCAGGTTTGCTGACTTAGTTAATGTATGCCATCATATCTCACTTGAGGAGGATGATTCTCATGATGTCAGTCTCTTGAATATTTACAGACCACCATCGCATAGCTGAAATATTGCTGTGTTAAACAACACACAAACAAGCAAAGAAACAAACATACAGTGTTTATAACACTGTTTACCAGCTGCAGATCCAGAGAGAAACAGTACCCCAATGCACAACTAAGGCACTTGATAAGAACAAAGTTGTTAACGCACAGGAATGTCTGACTTATTTCCCAGGATTCCATTTGCTGGCTCACTCTCTGTTATCTGTTGTCATGTTGATCGTTGCAAATGGGACGACAGCGAACTAAGAAATAGAAATACTGCCAGTTTGGATGGCTTGGCCTGAAAAAAATAGACGTGTATTTATTGACAGTTGTAGAATAATTATCAGAGTATGGGATTCCAATATCCTGATTCATAATTATACTCAGTCAGATTTTGGCCAGGAGGGTTGGTGAGTCAATCTCCAGTTTGTGTATAAAATCCGGAAATTGGCAGCTGATTTCTGCTCTGTTCAGACAGTATGTATCAACTTGCTGAACTTTTTAGTAGAAATGTAATTGAATATTAGGTGGAAACAGATAAATGGTGTTCCAGGGGTCTGTTTGTCGATTTTCAGTTGGTAATTTTTACATCAGCTTTTAAGAAATGAAAGTTCAAATTGCATGGCAGGCTAAATGGTTTTTACATGTGTCAAGTTACGGTTGAGAATTATTACAGGTTTTCAGTTTGTGTGTCAAGGATTGTGGTGATACTTTGTGTATGTGCTCTCGTTTGTATGTACCAGACACTGCTTTGACACGATGGACAGTATTTGGAGTTGGGAGAGAGTGAGTGAGTTTGATTTACACCACACTTACAGGAATTGGGATAGAGAACTTTAACAGTGGGCCATTATTAGCCATTTTCTGAGTTAAGAATGGGCCACTGCCCTTGTATTAATAGTAAACCTTGTGCCATTTTTCTTTCTAATGCGCAAAATGGGCCTTTCCTCCTGCCTTTCCTAATCCCTGCACTCAGCAACATTCCAGCTATATTGCAATCCAGTCTGGACCAGACAATCCAGTGATCAACACCATAAGCATCGATCTGCACAACTGGGAACTGATGACATGTGTCAACCAAGTCAGCAAGCCTGTCACCTGATCCTGTTATCTGCCTCTTACAACAAGCATAGTCGCCTTTTTTGGCAAGCATGGGTTGCTGAAGGCCTATTCTACCCAGAACCTTCATGGGTCATATTGGACTTGGAGTGTACCAAGAATACTGGCATGGTATTTTGTGTATTGGCAGTGGTTTGTCCATACCAGACATGGAATACTGACACAGGAGACAGTGTTACATGTTGGTTGCTAAGACAGTTCGAATGTTGATAGTGATGTGTCCATGCGTTACTTTGCAAGAGAAGAGTATATTCAGTGTCACAGTACAACCACAAGCTACCATTTTCTTCAGATTTGCTCAAAACATCATGACCATGAGGTGCACAGGGGTAGTCGAGTGTTTCTTTGTCTGTTTGAAGGCTGTGGTTAGATTCCCACATGGATACAGTGTGTGAGGCCCATTCCTGGTGTCGAAAACTGCCATATTTCTGGATTATTACTAAAAGTGATGTAAAAGCCAACTCACTCACTCACTCACTCACTCACTCACTCACTCACTCACCTATCCAGTCCACCCACCACCTGAAATCTATCCTGAACAGGTGGCAGTAAATTGACCTAATTACCTGTAACCTACATATCCCGTGTTCAGTATACGAGCACATCAGTGTATGCAAGTATCATAATCCCTCTACAACAATACACCTGACCGGTCTACAATGACATGAATCCTTTGATGAGATGGACTTCCAGTGTATTGGACACACCATGGTCGTGTCCGCACACACTGACAGAGGCGTGTTAAGTCCTATTGCTACAAAGGTGGGACATGTTGACACGATATTTGTATAGTTGTAGACAATATTACATCTGCGATGTTTGCCTCGTCAGTTTGGACAACATCTTCCACATACGCTGCATCGACGACATAGCACAATGGCTGAGGTATGGTTACTGAGTTCAGAGTTCAAATGACATTTGGGGAGCAGTTCTACATATTTTTTATATGTTTTTAGGCCAGACCGATTTTATTTCCGATCCACCTGCTGTACTTTCAAGAATAAGAAAAAAAATAATAATTAATTTTCCCCTCTCAAAAAATAAAATCCTGCTGTTTTTATTGGCTGAAAATGTAAATTCACAAGAAAATACTGTTTAGCTTTTTTTTTTTACCCACTTAATAAACTGCCAAAATACTTTGAGTATTTAGAAGGAATATTGCTTTGATTTGAAATTTTATTTTTATTTTTGTACACACCTGCCTTTAGGTTTTCAGAGGACAAAAATCCATAAAACAAGGAATAAAATTGGTCTGGCCTTTTGGGGAAATATATTTCATTGGTTGAAATGACATTCTTGAAACAATACAGACAAAAGTAAACATTTGGGACTTTATTTCTCTTTAGATGTACATTTTTCATAACTGAAATACACATCTCAGATTCAGAGACCCCAGGATTATAAAATTTGATTTATCAGTCTTTCTTTCGAGTTTGAGCTTGTTCTGAATAGTATCTATTAAATTTTGTAATTTCTTTCTTTCTTTTTTTTAAGTACCAAATTTGTGATTTTTTTGTGAATCACAGGTTCTGCAGTTCTATAATGGTGAAATAAGCCATTGTCTTAGATATTTGGTCATATTTGACAATGAAATCAGGCAACATAGTCAAGTATTCAAAAGACAAAAAATCTTGTACACTTTAATGAAGAGTTTGATATATTCAGTTTCCTGTATTCCAAATACAGTACTTCGTCCAGCTTCAAACTACTTGGCGGGGGTGCTGGATATTTCTAGCATTGCCACAATACCAAGATATACAATATTGGAAATGTGTATCCCAACATAACTGGTATATAGTGTCTTTCAAAATGTTTGTGAGAAAGGGACTTCAAAATGACAAGTCAGAATGAAAGGCTAAGATTAAAATTTGACCAAAGAGGTTAACAAAGTATGGATGTCATCTATCTATCAACCCCATCAACAGAAGGCACGTTTTTGACTGCATATTTGGATACTGTGGCTAGTTTTGCTCAAATTTAATATGAACATGCTCAGATCTACATAGCGCACCAATGTTGTGTCCATAAAATTTTGAAATCCTCTGCTGGGATTCAAACCACAGACCTCCTGATCCAAAGTTCAGAGGCCTTTTCCACATGACCAAAGAGTCGAAGTTCATCAGCAAATTGACTAGGTAAGGACGTCATCTGTGGGATGACTTCACACCACTGCTACAACTGTAAAACATAAGCCAGGCTAATACCTTCCTCCTGCTTCCTCGTTTATCAACTGCCAGTTATGAAAGCCCAGCTGACAAAAATTAAGAATCACATACCTGACTATTAATCCATCAAATATCCACGCCATCACATACCGATACATGCTGAAAATAACAATATTTTGTAAATATACATGTTTCCTACCACTTGTTTACACTATTTTATATACACCACACAAAATGTCAGAATTTGAAGAACCAAATCTGTGTGGTCATAACTCATCATGCCATTTACTTGAAAATGTATGGGCACAATATTTATAAATACTCCCACAGGCTACAAGCATCTGAGATTGTGTTAACACCAGCTACACAGAGGGAGTGTTTTAACAACGGAGCCCCCTGTTTACACTAAGGCTGATGCTGTTGACAGATCGGAGATGGCATGGCCATTACTGGAGATTACTTTATATTGGTGTGTTGGTGTAACCCGATTTGCCTGATATAGGTAATGGGGAGAATTAAGTGAGTTGGGTGTCCTGTGTTTTGATCAGCTGTGCTGACCAGTGGTTGATAGCATGAGTGACCCTGGAACATCTGGGTTAGAACTTGTCTCAGCTTACTTGTCTTCCCTTGACAATCTATGCTAGTATTGGTCTTCAGCAACCCATGCTCGTAAGAGGCAACCTGTAAAGATCCAAGTCCGAATTGGTTCTCAAACTTGTTGTAAGAGGCAACCTGTGAAGATCTATGTTAGAATTAGTCTTCAGTAACCCATGCTTGTTAGATTCACCCTGTGAAGATCCGTGTTAGAGCTGGTCTTCAGTAACCCATGCTTGTTGTAAGATTCACCCTGTGAAGATCCGTGTTAGAGCTGGTCTTCAGTAACCCATGCTTGTTGTAAGATTCACCCTGTGAAGATCCGTGTTAGAGCTGGTCTTCAGTAACCCATACCTGTCATGAGAGGCGACTAATGGGATCAGGTGGTCATGCTTGCTGACTTATGATATATGTCATCTTATCCCATTTGTGTAGATCGATACTCATGATGTTGATCATTTGATTGTCTGGACTCGATTCTTTACAGCCTTTTGCCATATACCTTTCCATGCATAAATCAGTGATCCCATGAATGACACTGCTTGTTGTCAGTGAAGGAGCACACAATCAGTCTTTCAGACATTGTCACTCCCAACTGTGTCTGATATGAATGTACACTTGGAATATTTTAGATTTGTTCCATCCTGGAATTCCAAAGGGAGACAACCAAAAAGGTACCTATGTGCTGTAGTCCAAACGAAAGACAATCATATGTTAATGGAATCGAAAAGTTATTCCTATCCTGTGGTTTTGGGGGCCTGTTCTGTCAAGGAATCCCTACAGGAAACTAGCAAGAGTTACTGGAATCACTCCAGAAGACATCTGAAATTCTGCTCAGCAATCCCAAAGTGAGATCATCACTGAATTCTATGGACATGCTCAGCGCATTAATCCCAAAGTAAGACTTGACCAGTGTTCTGGTTACATATTCTTCCCAGGAATCCTCAAGTAAGACATGTCCAATGTTCTAGGGATGTTTTCTGCGTAGGATTCCCCAAGTTAAACACTGGCTATATATTCTGCCAAGGAGTCCTCAAGGAAGACATGTACAATGTTCTGGTTATATATTCTTTCCATGAATCCCTAATGAAAAAATGCATGATGTTCTGCGATGTATTTTGTCATAATCCCAAAGTGAAAAGCTTACCAGGCCATGCTCAGTCTATTTAATTTCATGAAACAATAACAGAGTTACAGTCTTGCACATAAGTTACATTAGCAGCTGGCAGGCAAATTTCATTCAGATTGACTGGATAATCCAGGGATTAGGAGATCTCAGATTTAGGTATATACCATTTGATTGTTTCTTTTCCTGATTGACGAATGTGTCAAAATGAGGCAATGTTGTAGTGATGATGATAATAACAACAGTCATCATCATCATCAATGTCATATTGAAAGTGTAGTCCACTACTTCCCTGATGGAAGATGCAGTTTTACGACTTGGAACAGATTTTCTGAAATTGTTCTGGTTTCATTCTGGAAAGGTTACATGTTAAAATTGATAATGGTGAGTTGGTACATGTATGTCTTTTTGTCAGCTGAACAGTAATGTTTCTTTCAAATTTAACTGCACTTATTCCTCAGATTTTTTATTGGATTGGTTCTGATGCAAAAAATATTATTTGAACAACTATTTTGAGACAATAACAAACACACCTTGAATTGTTGAACTCGTGTACATTTGACTAATTACCTACCTTTACAATACAAAGAAATAGGAGGTATTACCACTCTTACAATATCACAAGGTACTTCCAAGACTTCCAAAAACATGTTTTCTGTGTATTCATGTTTTCTATGTTTCTGACCTCACCGAAGATATGTCCATAGACATATCCGTACATCCAACTTCCTCCCAATCATGTACATGTATACATAGGTAGAGCTATGTCAGAGGAGAGGGGCAGACGTGAGCAGCCACAAACAGGTTTATTTGAAACAGTGTTGTGCTTCCACTTAACACTTTGTTCATGTGCAAGGTATTGAAGCGGGGATTAGCCTGTCTAAATCTTTAATCAGTAGCTATGTTGATTTGGATGACCGAGGACGTCTACAAGCTGCTTGTAACACCGGACAGAGAAACGTTCTAGCATGTAGAAGCGTAAGTCTAGCAACCACATCACACAGACAGACAGACACTGCTGAGGTGACAACCATGCCACTTTAACAAAGACTAGTTCTGGCAAGGAATATTTCCACAAAAAGTTGAGAAGTGTTTCAGAAGTGACAACTGTTGTAAACAGGTGATGCAGATGTAAGTGGCTTCGTGGAACTCTTGTGACTAGGGAGAGAGCTGTCTAAGGTGTGGAGCCAATTACTGATCTGACTATTATTATCCTGGCATCGTGGGCAGATCGGCTTGCAGTACTGTGAGGGATGCTTCTGTAACCTACGGTCTCCCTCAGACAATACTTCACCATTGCCTCAGTGGGCATATAGAAGTTGAAGAAATCGGGTTGAAAGAAGAGGAGACTTTTTAGTGGATTTGACAAGGAAGTTTTGGTTACAATTTGGTTCTCTTGGGGATTACCTCTTGTCATGGATTTAATTCTTGGATTACAAGTTTTGTGTAAGTATGCACTTGGTTTATCATCCAAGAGTGACTTTGTCCATCAATGTTAATCCAGCCAGTTTTGAATCTTGTTTGAGAGTATTTGATTCATCAAAGGATCAAAGGAGGATCATGTTGGTATCTTTTTGTGGATTTTGCAAATGGAATACAAGTGGTTCCTTTTATGGCTAAGCTATCAAAGCCTGTTTATATCATAATGTTACTCAATAGCATATATGTCTCCTAATTTTGTTAATAAGACTACGATTAAGAATAGGATGAAGGTAACTGTTTTACTTGAATACATTATCTACATACTAAGGTCAGCTTTGACATAAATAGTATAAATTTCAAGTTCTGAACTTTATGTAAATGTAAAGTTTGAAACAGACAATGTTTGGAGTTCATGAGATTGGAAAGTAGATTGTTTGCATGTTTATAATAAGGGTTTCTTTTACAAGTTCACGTGGTCAGAAGATCTGTAAATTAGCACGCAAGTGTTTCTTCATTAAGTGGCATTGTGTTCCTCTGGTTTCTGTCAGAATCAGTGTTGTTTCTGCTTGTAGCCTGTGTTAAATATGGAAGGCTCATTAAGATTACGGAAGGGAAAAGTGTTTCAAGCTTGAATGACTCCTCTGATAAACTGATGCTATCTCAGACAGAGAAGACTCCTCTCAGGATGTGTGTATACAATCTTTTAGACAGAGTCCTGAACCATGTCCGAATTAATGCCTGAATTTGATATTTCCCTCAACAAGTCCTCAGTATCCAATCATGATGTCTCCATATTTATTGGTTTTCACTTAGCAATCTGTTTAACAGCTTTCTGCCATGTGTTAATAGTTTAGCCGGGGCACACAAGTCAGTGTGATTCATGTTGAAGGTTTCAACAGTGTTACATGTGGGCTAGCTTTACATGCTTTGTGTGTAAATCACTTGGATATATTTACACCGGGACTAATCCTGTCTGAGTGCCCAAAATGGACTTTTGTACATGCATACTTATATTGGTAAACTGGTTTGCCATGTGGTGTGATTACTGCCAACTGATGTACATCTTGGTGTTGATAGCTTAAACTAGTTTATATGGACAAGATGGTGGTCTGGCTTTCATTCCAAGAAAATAAGGAAATCGGGACAGATTTTCCCCTCAGAAAAAAATATTGATAGTTTATTATGATTCTGTAAGAGTGAGTGAGTGAGTGAGTTGAGTTTAACACTGCTGTTAGCAATAATCGAACAATATCATGACAGAGGACCATGTGAGGAATTGAAACCAGCCTTCAGTGTAACAGATGAACACTTTAACCACGAGGCTTCCCCCGCCACTCTCATTCCGTAGAAAATATTGAAAAAATGTAATGATAAGAACTTCTTTTATTCCACGAGTGTCGTGTTGCGATACAGATTCTGGTACAGTTATTATTCCTGTTTGACCCACAAAATAAAAGAAGTTTTATGAAAATGAAAACCTTTGAACTTGTGACCAGATTTTATATTTCTGTTTATATGCAGATTGCAGGTGGATAAAAGTCAAAATAATGTATGATTTTTCACATGACTAGTTGATCTTTTGAGGTGTGGTGGGTTCAAAATAGTCATGTACTTCCTAGTTTAGACTCACTGGTGTAAATATAACCACTTTCTTCAGGCAATTGTTCTAAACAAACTTTGACTAAATATCCTATTTTGCTAAAAGGTACTGTTTACACATGAACGGGAGATATATTGTAAAACAAATTCGTTACATTGCAAAAAATTATTATATGTTTAATAATTGATAAAAATCAGTGAAAATTGGCAAAATCTTAACAGCATTTTATACCAAGGGGCATCTGTTCACATGCAAAATATTTGCATATGCCTTTATGCAATATTCCTCATGCAATTCATGTACATAAGGTTAGCAGTTTGTTCTCCCAATTTAGTGGAGAAATCAATCTTCATTGAGACCATCTATGTATACCATATAGTGAGTGCTTAAAGCGAGACTAAACTTTTGATGGGAAGTATACAATACATTGGGCATTCTTTTACTTATAGTGTGTCTGACATTTCAGATGTTTGAGATCGCAAATGACTTGATGAGAGTATCAGTGCATGAGTGTGTCTACAGTGCCTGGAATGTATGTAATAGAGTAGTAGGATGATTGACATTGCCTGGTATATACAGTATCATAAGAATGGTGTCCTGATTCTGTTGTTAATATGTTCACCTCCAGTCCTTTCATGAACTGAAAAGAACCATAATTAGTTTTGGTGTATAATCTTACACCTTTGTGCCGATCTCTTGGTCACAGATTGTTGGTGACGGTATCTGGCAGCGTGGCCACCCCTCAGATCATAGGGAATCCCTATTGAAAGAGCAATCAAATACCAACAATCCAGTCAAGTTACTTTTCTGTTGATTGTGATGTTAGGCCGAAGGTACATTTCAGCAGCATTTAGGGTAGACACAGATATTCCTGAGTGTGAAATAAATGTCATACCCACTTGTCGACCATATGCTTTACATCTGAGATCAACACAAACTGTCATGGCATTTGATGAAGAGTCTGTTGCTACTGGAGTAAGTTCAAGACTGTAGATGTCTAAGGCTGTTGTCATACTCCATCACTTCTGTTTCGGGCTGTTTACACCTTCATGGGAAGGTTCAGTATGCATTGTTCATACTGAAATCTGGTGAATGTGAAGAACCTTTCACATAGAATGACCATCAGTTCTGGTTTCTGAAATCTGGTGAATGTGAAGAACCTTTCACATAGAATGACCATCAGTTCTGGATTCTGAAATTGGTGAATGTGAAGAACTTTTCACATAGAATGACCATCAGTTCTGGATTCTTAAATCTGGTGAATGTGAAGAACCTCTCACATAGAATGACCATCAGTTCTGGATTCTGAAATCTGGTGAATGTGAAGAACCTTTCACATAGAATGACCATCAGTTCTGGATTCTTAAATCTTTTGAACGTGAAGAACCTTTCACTTAGAATGACCATCAGTTCTGGATTCTGAAATCTGGTGAACGTGAAGAACCATCAATTCTGGATTCCGATATCTGCTGAATGTGAAGAACCATTAATTCTTGATTCTGATATCTGGTGAATGTGAAGAACCATCAATTCTAGATTCTGAAATCTGGTGAATGTGAAGAACAGAATGAGGACCCATGTCATGTTCTTCAGGGTCATTCAAAGTTCTTTACTTTCCCTACATGCACTCATTTTGCACACAAGTTTTCAGAGATTTATTCAGTATGGTATCCTATTAATGTGCATTTTAGTCATAAACATTTCTTTGCTTCTACTTTTGAAGTGAAACGTGAAGGTCCGGGCTAGAATAGGCCGTAGGTAAACCATGCTTACCATAAAAGGCAGCTATGCATGTCGTGAGAGGCGACTGATGGGATCGGATGGTCAGACTTGCCGACTTTGTTGACCCATGTCATCAGTTCACAGCTGCGCAGATCGATTCTCATGCTGTTGATCACTGGATTGCCTGGAATATTGCTGAGTGTGGCGTAAAACTAAACTCACTCACTACCTCTGAAGCAATTCATTCAGTTGTCCCAAAATAGTCTCTGCAGGCAGTATAAGATGACCAACTGGATTTGTGACTTTAATAAAGGCAGTGCACTTACTGTAGTAATCATTGGATTGTCAGGCCCAGTCTTGATTATTTATAGACAGTTGTCATATAATGATGGCATCAGACAACTTATTTAGCCACTTCAAAATTAACCTAAGAGCCAAAATATCTAGTTTTTCATGGCAAATGACTATTTATATGTCATTGCAACTTTCAAGTCATATGATACATCAAACATTTAGATTAATGATGTAAAGTATTTAGAATGTATTCCAGGTTTTTGAAATATGAGTTCCCCCAAACATACTGACCCAGATATTCTAAATGGCCAAGGTTTAATCAGGACGTGTTCCATACCGCTTGTTTCAAAATATATAGATTATGTAAATGATCTGTTTATAATTCCTAGCCTACAAACACAGGGACTGATGTCTGTCAACCTGACACTGTGTACATTCATGAACAGTCTCCTGAACTCATCAGTAGGATCAAAGGGTTCCCAGGTGACATGTTCATCAGAGCAGGTGAAATATGTCAGCCCCGTTACCTGTAGCGGAACACAGGCTATAATGCCTTCAGACACAGACATGTCATCTCACATTGTGGTGGAGCTATATTTGTAACTGTTACAAGGGATTTGCTGATTATGAATTCATCACTTTAATGGAATATGATTAAGGACATTTAAAATGGTTTTGGACTGGTTCTGTTTGTAATTGCTGAGTTGTTTTGGAGTATTTGGGTTAGTGGTGATTTGGGTTGGAGTGAGGTTGGCTTTGTAGATTGGGTAGGACTGTCTTGACAGGGACCTAGAAATGATGGGGGTTCGGTGTAGACATTAAAGACCTATAAGCTTTTATTTCAAAATGTTGAATCAGGTGAAATATTTCTGCTTGAGAGTCAGTTGGTTCATGTCACTTTGTCGTTGTGATTATGTTGGTGGGGTAGCCTAATGGATAAGGTGTTCATTCGTCACATTCAAGACCTTGGGTTGGTTCCCCACATGAGAACAATGTGTATGAAGCCCATTTCTTGTTAGCTTGCCCGCCAGTCTGGTCACTCACTCACTCTCACTCGCTTCTCACTCTCACCCTCACACTCTCACACTCTCACACTCACTCACTCACTCACTCACTCACTGTAATGAACAACTGACTCCCTTGGTGCAGGCCTGTTCATTTACATTTACATAAAGCTTGAACAAGAGTATACAGGGTATTGCTTGGTCACAATGGCTAATCTGTATGGACATTGTGAACAGGTGACATCAGGTAACCAGCTCTTTGGTGTGATGTGGCTTATGATGTATATAATACTACAGTCACTGTGTGTCACATTGCTCCACAGAAGCTGAAAACCTGCTTTGCTGCTACTGCATGGAAATATTTTGATGTTTTTTTCTAAATCCTCTGATGTACAAAAAACGAGGAGAACTGTCCCTGGCTCACACAACCACCCACTGACAAGTCAAGCAGATAATTGTAATTAACGAGGTTCTGGCAAGGTGCTTGTTGCAGTGTATATCTTACAGAAGTGCCAGAGGAAATAAAGGGATTTTTTCAGCACCATGTGCTGCCAAACAGTGACACTCGGCAACTTGTGTTGTGCAGGAATCATGGTCTGACTGACAGGAACTGCAGGTGGATTCTACCAGACCTGTGATGGTGCTGAATATATTGCTTGTCTACAGTATTAAGTGTGCAGATTTACAACCATCACTGTTATGATGCAGCATTTAATGGTTGTTTCTAATGTTCCGATTTACTGATGGTTCTGCATGTCATGTTTTTTTTTAGTGTTCAATTTACTAATGGTACAGCATTATTGGTTGCTCTAAGTATTGAGTGTTGAGATTTACTGATGGTTCAGCATTTATTGGCTGCTCTAAGTGTTGAGTGTTCAGATTTGTGTTACAGCATTTCTTGCTTGATTTAAGTATTAAGTGTTCAAATTTATTTGTGGTACTGCACTTCTTGGTTGATTTAAGTGTTGAGTGTTCAGATTTATTTGTGATTTATTATTGGTTGTAGTAGTGTCATTTTAGGTATATGTTGCTTGTCTTAGTGTGTTAAGTACCCAATCATAATGTAATGAATGAGTCAAAGTCTGGGAGTAAATAAGTGGTTAAATATGTTTGAGAGTAACTGAAACAGACTTTTTTCTGTTTTCATCCTCAGCAACCTCAAACGCTTCCTTTAAACTTGGCAGGTTGCATAAATGCACAAGAAGCATGAAGACAGTTTCTACGAGATCAGCAAACTATTAGGAATAATGCTGATTATCTGTCCCGAGGGAGGGAATGGTGTTAATCCCAAACTTACACCAATTATTCATGAGGGACAGATAATCCATAATCCTTGGTTCCCAGCCTGCTGTACTATATATGGCTTATTGACATTTTAAGCCATAATGAGAAATATATACTGAACAGCAAAACAATTTCAGAAAAATGAAATCTCATAAAAGTATTATTAACCATTCATATTTATGTCTTCTATTGACAAAAAAAGTGTTGCATTTCTTTTGCTGTTCAGTATATGTGACATTTTAGCCTGACAGTGAACCTTGGCTGAAGACAGTCTATTGTTTAGATGGCAGCCTGTGATCAATCTGTGATGTCAGTAATGATGGATGACTGGCGTATTTTTAACAACATTTTAGTTCTGTGACATTGGGCTTCAACTGACCAATCAGCATTAAGAATCTCCAGGACACTCAGAATACATCAGAATATCATTACACATGACAATCCTAATCTAATCTGGAATATTCTCTGTCTAACCATATATGTCTGCAGGGGAGAAGAGTAAATCAAGGTCGAGGTTGTCAGCTGGCTAATCATAAACATGAGCAAACACTTAATTACTGGACTTTCCTATGTTACACAGCCAAGGACTTTTATACAGGTGGAGGGAGGAAGCCTCATGTCCTCAGCAAGTGGATTCTTTAACAACTGGATTTTACAGTTTGACTGATCCAAGGATTAATGTACCAGTCTATGAAGAATGAAACTGAGGTCATGTCCAAAGCAGGCAAACACTCAAACTACTATGCTACGCTATCTGACTGATCCAAGGATTAATCACATATGAAAATATAATCTGAAAGCAATCAGCCATTTTAAATAAGTTTACCCTTTAGTGACAAAAGAGCTTTTAACTGTGCCTGAAGGTCTTGATTTGCAAAAATCCAAAGCATCTTAAATTAAACTTTAGGCCAGACCAATTTATTTCTTGTTTTAAGAATTTTTTTCCCCAGGAAACCCAAAAGTAGGAGAGGACAAAAAATTAAAATAAAATCACCAATCAAAGTAATGTTCCTTCAAAATACTCAAAGTATTTTACTTTTGGCAATTTATAAAACGTATATGGAGCAAAAAAAAAACACTCTGAAAAGATTTTCTTGTACGTTTACATTGCTGCCAATAAAAAAATTTCTCTTTTTAGTTGTTTTCTTATTCTTGAAAAAATACATGAGGCGGATCTGTAAAGCATGAAATAAGATTGGTCTGGCCTTACAGAAACAATGACATTTGTGAAAGTACATGTGATCGAAGGTAACCAATGATGGCCAGTTATTGGCCAAAATAGTGTCCAAATATTTCCGTGTTCACTCAACGCCCAAGAGAAAAGATTATGACCCTCCCCTTGAAATCTCTCTTGTAGCCATGTGTTGCCCAGAGGCTTAGTGGACAGTCAGTCATGACAGTTGCGATGTTGACACATGGAATACTCGACATCGTATATGGGTTAACCACTTGCTATCCTTGTAATGTAAACATGTGATGGCATTCTCACATTGCATAAACGTATGACACTGTACCTGTTCCTGATTGAAGTCCAGGTATTTGGAACTTGTCTGGCAGATGTTGTCTGTGGAAATGATCGTATATAGGTAATGTACCATTGATTCGTTGCAAAACTGGAAATCGGGATTGGTGAAATCAGGATTTACTTTTTGTGTTAATATTTTCTGTTTTTGCAGGGGGCAAATGAAAATCATGGAAGGAATTGTTTCATATCTGTTGAAATAATACAGTTGATTTTATATACAGTTATTTGTGAATTAGTTTTTAAAATGTTTATTTTGTAAAAGATGTTTCATGAACATTATATATTCATGCCTGAAATGAGAAAACATCTTTGCTTGGCTTCATTTTAAGAGCAAACAACCTTCTATGCAAGCCATTATTTCCTGACTTCCTCAGGTTATCTGATTTAATGTTATATTTTCTAGAACAAAAGTGGTTGTTAGGGAAATAGTTTCAGCTTTGACCATGAAGGTGCCTCATCAGCTAAGGATCATCATGGTGACACTGATGAGAATGTAACATCTAGTCCATGGCAGTTCCACGAGATCTAGCTTTCATTTGTTGTAATTCCTAAGATCCTATGATGATTAGTTTATCTGAATAGTGTCAGGTAGATTCTCTCAACTGAGTATAAGTAATACATAATTAAACGTAGGTGAATGTACACAAGCTGAATTAATGTATAATAAATATACATTTCTTTGGAAGTTATGTAATAACATATTTTATGACATACACTTGTGGGGTTTATACATCCTATTGCAAATGCTTCTTAGAAAATCTACCCAACCTACCCATGCTTTTCACAAGAGGTGATTAACAGAGTCAGACTGGCTAACAGTTAGATGCTTGCCATGGAATCCCAATTGTGTTGATAGATGCTCATGATGTCAGTCACTGGATTATTTGGTCTGGACTTCATTATTTACAGAATGCTCTCATATTGCCGGAATATTGATGCAATAACCAAACAAAAACAAAGAAAACTCAAGCAGTCACTGTTACAATGGTAACATGACTGATAACAAACAAATATTTCAAGTCAAGATAAAATGTACAACAGTTGTTTATATTACAAGGTACTTAGATCATTGTAGCTTTCATTCTTGTTGAGGAGCAGTGGAATATCCTACTGGTTAAAACATTTGTTCATCGTAGCCAAGACCTGGGTTTGATTCCCCACATGGGTACAGTATGTGAAGTTTATTTCTGCTGTCCACCACTGTGATATTGGTTTTGCAATTGGATAATGCAAAGGGGCATAAGAAATAAACTCATTCACTCGCTCATTCACATAGACTTCCCTGGAGTTAGTGCTATGATCACTGAACAGAAACAGGCCTAAACCTCCATGAATCCATCACAGCCATCCACAGAATCCATCCAGCCTTGGGGTATATTAGTGGTAGTTCAGCATCAGCAACTTGGAGGATAATTGCTATAACACCTCTGACCTCATGCCCATCCTAATTACCACATTATTATCACCTCAGCTTCTTCCTGCGTGTGTTGTTTTCACAGTGATCAGTGAGTAAAAAAAAAGGCCATACACCACTTTTAGCAATATTCCAGTGGAATATCATGACAGGGACACCTTAAAAATGGGTTTCACACATCTGTAAGGGATCATAATCCTAACCCTAACCCTATATACATTCCTGCACATATACTTGAACCTAACACTGCAATATTTGGTACACCAACGGAATGCCAGATACCTACCAGCCATACTGTTTAGTGTAACTTCACCCTAGCGCTAACCCTAACACTAACCCTAATCCTAAACCTAATTAACCTAAACCTAAACCTAAGTCTAACCCTGCAATATACCGGATGCCTACCAGCCATATTGTTTAGTGTCACTTCACCCTAATGCTAACCCTAACCTTAACCCTAACCTTAAACCTAACCCTAAACCTGTACCTACAGATAAACTTGAGCCCTACCCTAACACTAGTCCTAAACAAAAGTAACTGCTTTTAAAGATGGCAGAAAGTGTCCGGTATTTTGTATTCTTACCCGGTATTATTTGCTGTGTATGCCTGTGGACCACACACTGATGTGAGAAAGGATGTTCAACTGGAATGGAAGTCTGATGGTGTCATTATGGCTTTTCGGAACATGTTACATTATTTGAAAGTTAATATTAGCTCAGTAATTGGTTACTGTACATTATTCTGTTAAAGAAAACACCTAGCATTCTCATAACTCAAAGGTTTGCATTGCTGCTGTCTTGAATGTTCATTTGAAAACCTTTCATGCATGTCATCTTGGATCCTTATTGAATATTAAAATAAATATATGAGGCAATTCATTCAAGTTCATCGAGTTAATTACACCTTCCAATAAAATAGCATATTTCATAACAATTATTGATATTATATTGATTTTCAAGCGCTTTTCCCATCGTAAATCAGGTCAGAAGAGCCACCCCTATGATGATTAATTTTCGGATAACAATAATGTCATTACACTTGGAGGTTGTGGTGACTCACTGTGAGTTCAGGGATAGTGGTAAGGGAATTAGTACGTATATCTACAATGGGTACATCTATAGGTGATGTGTGAGTCAGGTCGACTTTGATGAGGTTGATACATTTCATTCTGGTTGGTGAAGCAGATAATAAAGCAACATTGTAGTCATGAGATGTAGGAAGATTTGAGACCAGCTTAGCAAAGTGGTATTGCTTGATTTCATGCAAACATGTCAGATACACTGGCTGGGTTGCTGTAAATTGGTGACTGGTGCTGAGAAATGTGTTGAATAGAAAGTCCAAGTTATTGATGGTTTTGTTGTCAAGGCAATGTGATGGCTGTTGCCTTCAGATGTTGATGCATCGGCGATGAGAGAAAAATAAGGCTGCTAGATTTCCCTTGGACGTGTTGGATATATTTCGGTTGAGTAACGAAAACAAGGATGCAGAATGATATGGAACATGGATGTGCTGTAGCAAGATCCTTTGATCATTTAGTTGTCCAGACCAAGTGATGGCAGTTGCCATCATATGTTGAAGTGTCAAAGATGAGAGAAAAATAAGACTGCCTCTTTTCACGTGGACATATAAGATGTAATTTTGATGAGTAACGAAAACATGGACGCTGAACAATGTGTGAGATGTTTTGAATGAAGGTCCTTTGGTGTTTTTATATTTGTCAAGGCCATTTGATGGCTGTTGCCTTCAGATGTTGAAGTGTCAGAGATCCTGAAAGACTGTTGGATTTCCTACAGATCTGTTGACTGTTGAGTTACGAACACATGGAATAATACTGTGGAACAAAGATTTGTTGAATTGACGTCCTTTTTGGTTTTGTGAAGTGTTGAAGATAAGAGGAAAAAAAGGACTGTTGGATTTTATACAGACCTGTTTGATATGGTTCTACTGAGTAATAAAAACATGAATGTGAAGTGATATTATGGAGCATACGTGTGTTGAAAGTAGATCTTTTATGGTTTTGTTGTCAAGACCAAGGGATGGGTGAAACCTTGAAATGTTGAAAACATCAGAGATGAGAGACCAAAAACAATGCTGCTTTCTTAGGAACACTGTGGAAACATATTTATTGAGTATGGAAACATGGATGAAGAAGATATTTTGAAACAAAGATGTGTTGAATAGTCCTTTGATAATTTGATAGTCAAGGCCATGTAATGTCATGAGAAGTTGAAATGTCAGTGATGAGAGAGAAGAATAAAGCTGCTTCATACAAATCTGTTGGAAATACATTTGTTGAGAGATGAAGAGAAGGACATGGAATGATATTGTGAAACACAGATGTGGTGAATGCAAGTCAGTGATGGTTATGTTTCTAGCCTGTGGGATATGTATTATCAGGATTCCGTTATGATGAACGTAACAGATTGCCCTTGCTAAAGTTGTTCAGGAAATAATCTGTACAGATGTATGGAGTTGGCTTCTCTTGGATAGCTGGATGTCATATCTGACATGAATGTTACACATAAGTAAAATTTGTTTCAGGTTTCTGATTTCTGTTGACGTGGCATGTTTTGAAATGGAGTTAATTTCTAATGGTAATATCCTTACAACTACTGTTGAAACAAGTGTAGATATAGTCACCAGTGTTCCTTATAGAAAAGGTGATACCACTGTGATGTCATTAGGTTATTGCTGATAGTGGTGCTGTATTCACTCGCTCAGTCACTCTTATGCAACAGAATATGTCTTTTACTGAAGAAAAATAGATAAAGTAGAAAACTGACATTTTCTTACCAGTATTTGTAATAGCAGTGGTGTAGTTGGACTTTGTCTGTCATTCCCAACACTTATACAAGGGTTATGTTCAGTTCATCATATGGTTTATGTTTTTTATTCAAGTAGCATCATTTGAGATCAAGGAAGTGCCCTTCATCGTATGTAGACAAATGTTTTCTACAGAATTCATATGGATGGTGTCAGCAAATGTGGTAACTAAGGTACGCTCTGAATTTGAATAGGTCTCTAGCTTTATTTTGGTGTTGTAAAGTGAACTTGCAGTGCTAGAGAACAGTCAACCTTGATTATATTCTGAATCACATTCTATGTGGAATAAAAGGTGAATGGTTATATAAAGGTTCAACATTAATATGAATAGATAATTGAAAATCAGTGAAGAGTCTAGGTGTTTGCGCAAGGAGTCAGCATGTCAACTAGTAAGAACTCATACAAAATGCCAGTTTGTCATTTGAAACAGGACTGGACATTTGATTTGAAACAATACTTTATTGAGGGCTCCTTGATTTCATTGTTATTCTGAAACTTTCATGATAACCCTTCCATAGTATCAATATATGTTGGTTGTTGTATATTGCATGCTATAAAGTACTGATGCCATGTAATAAGGTCTGTTGTGAATCTCAGTCATTCCTGGTGTTTGTAGAGTTTGAGATGATCCGTTAATTAGTTACATCTCGAGACGTTACACAAACCTTCGACTGAGGGTAAATACTGTCTCTACAGAGGGAGATGTCCAGTGAGGAGACATTGTTATAGCATTGAGTTGAAGTGTCCAGAAAATGTCACAAGATGGTGGCAGGATGTGATATGAATGTTGAATTTAGACGTCTGTATTTGAATAAATGTTGTTGGATTGTTGTGAAGACTTGTAGGTTGGAGGATTACTGGTCTTATTCATACATCTGAAGAGGTTGTAGATCTGTGTGTTAGAAAATAACCTTATGTCAACAGTTTGAGATGTTCTGGAAATAACACCGAAATGGCTTCCATGAAATCAAAATGGCTTCCATGAAACATTTGCAAAGTCAGCTCTTTCTGTTAGCAATTTGAGGATTACATTGTGATAGGATACTGAGTGATTCAAACTGTGGTACCATGAAAGAACTTTGTTCTCTGAAATATGGACTGTGTCATATCTCCTTTGTGTACTACGACAAAAGTGTGTCTCATTTAATTTATCCATCAGTGACATTGTCTCATCTTTGCTTGGTACAGCTACAGAAGTGTGTCTCATTTGAATTATGCATAAGTGACAGTGTCTCATCTGTGTTGTGCACATCTGGACCAAGCGTCTCATTTGATTTTATCAACCAATGACAGCGTTTCATCTTTTATTGTATACAGCAATGAAAGTGTGTCACACTTGAATTATCCATCACTGACAGTGTCTCATCTTTATTAAACAAAGTGTGTCTGATTTTGATTTTCCATCAGTGACACTGTCGTGTGTATCTGGAGTAGAGTGTCAACCAAAATGTAATTTGTCAGCCAAAGACTGTGTCTCATTTTTGTTGTGTAGAGCAACAAGGTTGTATGTGTCTCCATGAAAGGCAGTATCACATTTCTGCCTGCAAATGACAAGAGTTTTGTTTCTGACATTAATTTCTTCATCAAAGACAATGTATCATTTGTGCTTCACATAACGAGACTCTTGTGTCGGACATTAATTCCTTCATCAATGACAATGTCTTGTTTGTGCTGTGTACAGTTGAGTGGCCGTGATGAGACACACCTGAAGACGTTGTACGTTGATGCTGCGATGGAGTACAAAGTCAGCAGCTACCGTGTCATCGTCGCATCCACCAAGTCCATCCTCAAGCTGGACAATGGCAGCCCAACAGTTACCAAATCATTTGAAAACATGTTTGAAAAATATGAGTCTGTGGATCCATCGGCACAAAAGTCAGAGGGTGAGTAAACATTGAACATTTTAATAGCTCCTGTTAGTTACAAGATGCTACAAGGAGTCATGTGGAGTAAAAAATATTGCACTTTCTGAAAAAAAAATTCTCTCCATCTCTTTCTCCTCTCTTTTTCTTCTCTTTCAGATTTTCTTTTCTTTTTGATTCATTGATTCATTCATTCAGCAGGATTTATATTATTCATGAGGACTGATAAAAATCATTCTCTCACTCACTACTCACTTTTCCTTCTTTTATTCATTCACTCACACACTCATACACTTATTCACTCACAGAGCAGGGATTTTATGACTGTAATTATTCATTTTGCTAAATGTATTATGAAGAATAACCAATGAGCTATGAAGAATTAGGAATCACCAGTCGAGAGTGAAGGAATGTAATCCTCATGCCCCTCCTTTCACAAGCCACACCTTTTACTAGTCTTTCATTCATTCACAACATGAGAAGATCCGGGTCAGAATTGGTCATCAGTAGCCCATTCTTGTCGTAAGTGGTGACTAACGGGTTTAGGTGGTCAGACTGACTTGATTGACACATGTCATTGTATCACTGAATAGATGCTTATGCTGTTGATCACTGGATTGTCTTGTCCAGATTCAGTTATTGACATGTAGCTTTAATATTACGGCGTAAAACTAAACCCACCCATTCATTTGTTCATTCACAAGGGATTGACAATCCAATACACTTTTGAGACAGGTTATGAAGGCAGACACAAAGACATCCTACAGAGAAAGTGCTACTCTCAAATAAGTACTGCCAAAATAATGATGTACTGAAAAAGTCAGACAGTTCTTCCCATGATCTTTCTTCAGTTAGTTGTAGTCTGTATCCTTCTTAGTATTTCCTATAGGTAGTGTGTGAGCTTAGCTTTAAGCTGCTTTTTGATATATTCCACTATCACAGCAGCTGACACCAGAAATGCTTCATATATTGTATTCATGTGGGGAATTAAACCTGGCTGCTTGGCGTGATGAGCAAACACTTTAACCATTAGTCCACCCCACCACCCATATGTCCAAGGGAGTTTCCATCAGCCTTAACTTGTTCTGTTGGCTTTGTTGTCAGAGATACTGCATGCACTGCAAAATACTCCATGTACCTTTATGTATGCTAGTACAAATATATACTGGCTGTTGAAGATTCTGGTTTCAACAGGTTTACAGGAACTCATGCTCGCTGTTAGAGGCCTGGGTCTTCCAACTTTGTTCCTGTATGTCATCATATTGCAATTATTTAGATCAGTGCTCATGACATCACTCACTGGTTTGACTGGCCCAGAATTTTTTTCCATATTTCTTTGTTTTGGCACAGATGTGTCCATTGGCCCCTGGTACAACATTGATTGGTCCATTACACAAGTATATAGATATAGGGTATTAGAGAGATGTATACGAGATAGTGCACTTAACTACATCATGTCCAAGCTGTGAAGCATGGAAAATAAAACAACCTAGTTTTGTAAAAACATGTTCAAATGGAAGACAGCGTATTATATTTTGTCACCGAAGGATCATGTTCATGGTACTTCATCAAATTGATGCTCATGAGATCACTCACTGGATTGTCTGGCACAAAATTCAAAATTCATTCTCATCATCTAGCTGGTATGTTTCTGACTGCAACAGTAATAAATAATTTGAAATTTGTTTTTGTTTAAATAAAATAAAAAAGTTGTAAAAAAATGTTTCTCCCTTTTGACATTGATGAATAATTTAATCAGAGTCCAGTACAGATGTATGACAACAGGTTTGTCCAGCGATCTACGATGACCGATGACCATAACTTCCACACTTTAACATAGACTAATATTAGTTGTAGTGCTCAGGGAATGGACCTTCATCATGGAAGATGGAAATGATCAGATGTCTCAAAACATCTCTCAACTCTTTACCTTTTGCACCCCTTGCCTGGAACTAAATGTGGCTGATTTCACACCTCTCTCCCAAACATCAGCATGTGAGTGCCAGTCACTTTGATACATGGGGATAAAAGTGGACAGTTTCACATCAAGCAGATCCGTTTCTGTTCCTTTCATCGCTACAGTTACACAGACTTCAACGCTTCAGGGTTGATTTTGAAATGATTTTGGTAAAGGGAGATCTGAATCAGTACAGATGAAGTAATTAAAGTCCTTTATCTGTTATGAGCAGCAATTAATATTTCCTGCTGAAGCTGTTTCAAATATTTATAAAAGAATTCCTGTTTATTGGCTGTCTTTTGTGTATAGTGCCTTGCTTTAGTAACAGGCTCTTCATGATTTAATTTCAATGAAAATAAGTTGAAAAAAGACAAGACATTTCTAATAATATTTTTTTTTAATTATTTGTCTTGTAATGCCATACTGATACTTTGACTGGCGTTATTATAGGTGGGGTAATGTACAGCACAATGTAAGTGGATCAACATCATCATAATCATCATTATTGGGTGGTGGGGTAGCCTAGTGGTTAAAGTGTTCGCTCATCACACCAAAGACCCGGATTTGGTGTCCCCCTCTCTGTGATATTGCTTGAACATTGCTAAAAATGGCATAAAACCATTTACTCACTCATCATCATGATTGTAACATCTTGTCATTACAACCACCATAACAACCTGCATCATCATCATCATCATCATCATCATCATCATCATCATCGTTGTCAGTAACATCTTGTATTTACAACCACCATAACAACCTCCATCATCGTCATCATCACATCATCATCATCATCATGATTGTAACATCTTGTCATTACAACCTCCATAACAACCTCCATGATCATCGTCGTCATCATCATCATCATCATCATCATCATCATCGTTGTCAGTAACATCTTGTATTTACAACCGCCATCATCGTCATCATGATTGTAACATCTTGTCATTATAACCTCCATAACAATCTCCATGATCATCGTCATCTGCATCACCATCATCATCATTATCATCTTCATCATCATAATTCTAACACAGATGCCTTGATGACTACACATTGGTAAATATATGAATGAACCTCCATCGTCATCGTCATCATCGTCAGTAACATATTGTAATTATAACCACCATAACAACGTTCATCATTGTCATCGTCGTCGTCATCATCATCATCATCATCATCATCGTCATCATCGTCAGTAACATCTTGTAATTATAACCACCGTAACAACCTTCATCATCATCATCATCATCATCATTGTCGTCATCGTCAGTAACATCTTGTAATTATAACCACCGTAACAACCTTCATCATCATCATCATCATCATCATCATCATCGTTGTCAGTAACATCTTGTCATTATAGGCACCATAACAACGTCCATGATCATCGTCATCTGCATCACCATCATCATCATCATCATCATCATTATCATCTTCATCATCATAATTGTAACACAGATGCCTTGATGACTACATATTGATAAATATATGAATGAGGTAGCAGAGTTTCCCCCAATGCTAGAATGTCAGGAAACCGTCTATTGTTCCACCTTCAGCTAAAGCATTGACCCAAGTGTGGGCAGGTATGTTGTCTACGTATGTTAGCAGGTGTAACGATGCCCCTCCCCTGCTGCCCCCTAGTGGCAGACATGCTGTGCGGTCTCGTCTTTCGGCTGGCATTTACCCACTGCAAGCTGAAAAAAGTCGGTGAGCACAGCTTCTTGTCAGGGTGCAGATCCCATGGCGCCATTGACATGGCACCAGATGGAACATGCTACATAGGTTTGGTATTCTGTTATCACGCCAGAAATATCACGGACATTTGAATGAACCAAGGTCATTCGGTGAGGTTCAGCAAATACAAGACTGTCATATATACATGTACCCTTATGAGGATTCAGTGAGAGGCAGTTGGAAGTGGGTCAGGAATCACTTCAGTGGATAAAAAAGGAGTCTAGACAGTCGTGGAAGTGGATGAGCGTAGGGTGGATGAGTGTAGTAGGGTCGATATGGGTAAGGAACCAGTCTAGAGGATGGAAATGGGAGAGGAACCAGTCTAGAAGGGTGGAAACCACAACCAGTCCAGAGTATTGTTAGTAGGGAAGGAAACAGTTTTGAAGGGTAGATCAGTGGTTAAGGAACTAGCCACAAGGATGGATTTGGGTGAGGAACCACTCTGGATGATGAAAGTGGGAGAAGAACCAGTACTTGAAACCTGTCAAGTGGATGGAAGAGTGATAAACCAGTCTAGTGGATTGTGGGTGGTGGGTATGTGAGGAACCATTCTAAAGGGCCATGCAAGTGGATTAGGATACAGATTAGAAATGGTAAAAAAAATGACTGGCAGATGAGTGTATAATATATCAAATATGTCTCATTTCACTCTTGACAGAAGTCATCAGTGGGTGCAGGCTGTGGATTAAGCACTACATGTCAAATTTACATTTCAAACAAGAGGGAAAAGCCTGTGTTCCTACAGGCCCAGTCGTCCATCAGTAATATATTCCAGTCAGCTATACTCCGCTTGGTGTGGCTGCTTGTTCAAGCATACGGCATGCATCACTCTCTTTGTTGATTATTTGCTTGAATGCACAGAAACAAGATCACCCACTGAGATATAAACAATAAATAAAGTAGATGCTAATGGGGTATCAGACCTAAAGGATAAAATTGTAGCATTTCATTTAATCACTCACTCACTCTCTTGCTCACTCACTCACTCTATGCTAATGCATGTCATCACTCACTATTGATGTGAAACAATAATTTCTCTTTGGTAGTTTTGCTCAATGTTACATCTCCAATCTTTTTCAGTAATCAATCGGTATTTCGTAAATGATTATAGATCTCTATGGTCTATATCAATAGGCATACCTTCTAACAGGAAGTACCAACATTTGGTTTCATGCAGTGACAGATCTCAGATTGTCCAGTCACTGTCCACTTCACCATGAGAGGGAGACAAGAAATTGAACACAAGAAAATTACAGGCAGCATGTTGCATGACATCCACATGTTCACTTGAATAATAGCATATGGAACTGTTCATTTCTGCCAAAATGAGGACGTCTGCCACCAATAAGGATCCCACAGTAGCTGCAAGGCAGAGATGTTTCAGTTGAAGTCAAGGTGAAACAACACCATCAACGGCACGTAAACGGACTGGATGCTATCCGAGATGACATCACATGTTCCATATTGGCGTGGTGAATGTACGTCTGACAGTGTAGGTGGAGGCTGGTCATGAGCACAGGAAGCGTGCCTTGAAGAGCGTACGATTGTTTCTCTTCTATCTATTAACTCGGCACTGGTATTTACTCTCAAAGCAAAGGGTAGAGAAACAGCTTGAAGCTCTACTTTATCGCCTTTTTGTATCAGTTTATGACAGCCTGAATCAATACTAGCGCATGGGCAGGATAGGAAAGTATTTTATCTTTGACTAGAAAGAAGAGAAATATTTACCTGTGCTGGTGTGGTGAGAGCTGAAGGGAATTAATAGACCTTTATTTGTGTCCTAATTTCTCTTGACCTTTGTATTTTAATATATTTATCTGGAGCTGTCAGAGGTTGATGTTTTCAGAATCCCACTACATGGTAAATCTCACAAAGACACTGGAAAACAAGTAAATCAGGATTTCTTTATTAAGAGGTCTGTAAATAATAAAGTCTGAACAATCCAGTGATCAACAGCATGAGCATCGACCTTTGCAATTGGGATACAATGACATATGTCAAACAAGTCAGCGAACCTGACCCCCCCGATTCTGCTAGTTACCTCTTACAACAAGCATGGTTTACCCAGATCTTCATTTCGTTTGAGTAGAACTCATCCAGAATTTTCAAGTGATTCTTTTGGAAACATGATACTGATACAGAAACACATGAATGTTTTTCCAGCTGCACATATTTACATATGATATGAAAGAGCTGTGGTAGCAGCTAAAAGGGGTTAAAAATATATATATATACTGACATAAAACAGTTATCAAGCATGTCATTAGCTAATGGATTTGGGTTAATGTATTTCGGAATGAGAATGTCACATATATAAACAACACCAAACAGATTTTGTCGGAATGCTTAAACAGAACATACACAGAATATTTCACAGATCAGTGGACTACGATGTCACGTCTCTTAGTAGCATCTGGTTTTTCCCACCTTTTATAGGTCACAGATATCACTTCCTGTCATCCACCTTCATGTAGAAAAAAGATGTATGACTGAGACTAATATTACTGACTTGACTTATATTTTTGTGATAACTTGTGACTGTCAATCTCTAGCCTGTTAACATCAGCTCACCATCTGCCAACTCACCATACATCATACCAATGTAGTCATGCTTTTAACCATTCAATTCATACACTATGAGACCGACCCATCTGTCCATCAGTGTTACCTCATATAATCCATCCATCCATCCATCCACCCATCCATCCATCCAATCACCAATCCATCCATCCATCCATCCAATCACCAGTCCATGTGGTTGAAGTGTTGCTTGTCACACTAAAGACCTGGCTTTGATTCCCCACATGGGGTCAATCTGTGAATTATTGCCATTTCCGATTATTGCTAAAATAGACATAAAACTAGGCCCAGTCGCTTGAATCACATCAGTTGTCACTCACGGTAATTTCAGATTATTAAGGGGGATTATTAAGTGGATGTTCAAATTTGTTATCAAACCATGTAGCTGTGATATGCTTGTGTCCGCTTCCACCCACCCAATCAGTGATCAGTGAATATATACAATTCCCATGCACTTATCACTTCCATCAACTGGCCTTCATTGTTTTCAGTATGAAAGGCCTCAAAGAGGCTCTATGTGCTGAGGTTGAACTATTAAACCAGTGCTTTGCCTACTTTCAGTCAACTCCTCAATTTAACAGTGTTCCTTCCACCTTTCAAGAGTAATGAGTATTGTGGCTAAACTATTTGGTGACAGCATCTCACATTTGCTTGCAATCTGCCCCTCTATGGATATTTATCATGTTTGGCCACTACACTGTCATTGGCCCTGAACAAGCATACAAATATCATGCTAGCACATAATCTTGGCTCCATGCCATAAAAGGTCATTCAGTTGATAAAAGAATTTTTCTTTCACCTGTAACTTTTGTTTACCTGTCAAGGTGCAAATTAAGAGCAGGCCGAACAATTGTACGAAAGTTAACTTCAGCCTTAAAGTTCGTGTAAAGTGTAGCATGGGCTCTATCGGTGTTGACAGACTTGATGGGCCTATTGCAACTGTTATTTACTTTTTGACTTTTAGTCATTAACAAAATAATCAAACTGGATTTTATATTTTTCTCGGCTCTAGATCCGCGGTTTCGGCTTGCGGAAGAGCTACTGCAGACAGAGCGGGATTACTGTAGCAACCTACAATGCATCTTCGACTGCTATGCAGAACCACTCAGGTGCGTACATGTCTTCACTGTCTCAGTAGATCAACTTCATTTGTTTTCAGCCTGTTTTCAGCTTTGGTAATTTCTGTTGAGGAATTTTGAGTGATTCTTTAATTTTCTCATCACTGCTGTTTTTGGTTCTTGTTATTTTGCTAGAATAATTATAGTTACTTAGATTTGGAATGCTGTTTAAGAATTAGTGTGTTTGGACAAGGAAATTGTGTTTTTTGTTCTGCTATATTATGTGACTAGATTCCTTATTTTTGTTTTTGAATAGCATGTGGAATTTTTTGTAAAGATAAGTATTTTGAGGATCATTTAGGAATGAAATAATTTTTGGTTTGAAGTTCGTGGGTCCAGACTTAAATCCTCATGAAAATGGCTGCCTCGCGGTTAGGTTTTTATTTCTGATGGTCAACTTGGTGCCGCCAAACCATCTGCCAAGTCTACATCTACCTTCCTCTCCACCTCACCCTATCCCATACCCCATACCCCATACCCCATACCCCTCACACCCCACACACCACACACCACACACACCACACACCATGCCCCACACACCCCACACAACACACAACACACAACACACACCACACTTACTGCCTGCAAATTCCATTGTAATTTCCACCTAACCTGTTCAGTGATGCTTAATGTATGATAGTTTCCCATTCCACACTCATCATACAGAGGGCTGCTGGGGTAGTCTAGTGGGTAAGGCATTAGCTTGTCATGCTGAAGATCCATTTAAAGTACTCCACATTGTCTCAATATGTGATATTGCTAGACTATTGCTATAAGCAGCGTAGAACTAAACCTACTCTCACTCACTCATCATACAGAGAACCAGAATTATCTCAATAGAGTCAGCAAAACATCAGGGATGTGTGTTGTAGATCAAGAGCAATTTTTGTCTCAACCAAGTCCATCTGCTGCAGTTTCTAAATCTTTTACAGACTACCTTGCCCCACCATCTGTTGCAGTTGTCTCTAAATATTTTACAGACTACCTTGCCCCACCAGCTGCTACATTCTAACCAAAGACGACTTTCCCCACCTACCACAAACTACCTCGCCCCACTAGCTTCTGGGGCCACTCCCCCTAACCCACTAATATCTACCTTCCCCACCAGCTTTTGGAAGTTTGTCCAATCCCCGGCCCCTACCCTGCCTCACTAGCTTCTGAAACCTCCCCAGTCCCCAACGCCATCCATCCCTACCCACCCACCACACACTGCCGTACCCTACCAGCTAATGGATCCTACCCTTCCCTTACCACCCACCACAAACTACCCTGTCCCACCATGTAAGGGAGCCAGCCCTAGACCCAGCCCTCCCTACCCACCACAAACTACCTTGCTCCACATGTAATGGAGCCAGCCCTAGCCCCAGCCCTCCCTACCCACCACAAACTACCTTGCCCCACATGTAATGGAGCCAGCCCTAGCCCCAGCCCTCTCCACCCACCACAAACTACCCTTCCCCACAGGGTAAAAGAGTCAGCCCAAGCCCGAGTCTTCCCTACACACCACAAACTACCCTTCCCCACCAGGTAACAGAGCCGCCCTAGCCCCAGCCCTCCCCACCCATCACAAACTACCCTTCCCCACCTGGTAACAGAGCCAGCCCTAGCCCCAGCCCTCCCTACCCACCACAAATTACCCTTCCCCACCAGGTAACAGAGCCAGCCCTAGCCCCAGCCCTCCCTACCCACCACAAATTACCCTTCCCCACCAGGTAACAGAGCCTGCCTTAGCCACAGCCCTCCCTACCCACCACAAATTACCCTTCCCCACCAGGTAACAGAGCCTGCCTTAGCCACAGCCCTCCCCACCCAAGCCACCTACACATCTTGTTGCCATCTTCCTGTATTTCCACTGTTGGCAGGTGCCCAGCAAGCTTCGTGTTGTTTGAGGATGATGAAACTGAACAGTGACGACAACAACAAACTTGCTTTAGGCAGTACCTGATATATCTGCCAGAGACAAAAAGGGGTGTTAAGATTTATAAACCACATGCAGGAACATTTCAGGAATAGAACATGGCACATCTTCAAAGATCTTTCAGAGATAATGGACCCACGACTCATTACAACCACCAAAAGAAAAATATAATTAAGATTCAAATCTAGAGAATTGTTTTTCTTTTATTGCAAGAAATTGAATTCTTCATCTGATAATATTTATAAATACTTATAATTCTTTGCGCTGATACGAACAATCAGCAGAGGTAATTTCCGTCTTGCACACAAATGACATGTAGGTGTTTATTCAAGGGCATCTCATTTGAGACTATTTCCTCAACTTGGCAGCCTTTATTTGCATCCATGGGAGAGACCTGTGAAGGTCACGGAGTAGAATAGGCCTTTAGCAACCCATTCTTGTCATAAAAGGCAACTATGTTTGTTGCAAGAGGCGACTAACGGAACTGGGTGGTCAGGCCCGCTGACTTGGTTGACTCATGTCATCGGTTCCCAGTGCACAGATCGATGCTCATGTTGGTGATCACTGGATTGTCTGATACAGACTGGATTATTTACAGACCGCCACCATGTAGGTGGAATATTGCTGAGTGCAGCGTAAAACTCAACTCACTCACTCACTCATTCCATGGGAGAACAGGTTTTCAGTACTCTCTACGTCACAAAAGCCCTAAAAGCAGTGGAGTAGCCTAGTGGTTAAAGCATTAAAGCGAAGACCCAGGTTCATTTCCCCACATGGTTACAATGTATGAAGCATATTTTGTGTGATATTGATATTGCTTTAATATTGCTAAAAGTGGTAAAAAAATTAACTTACTCACTCATAAAAGCCCCCTGTGGTGGACAAGATATAACCTGTCACCTGGCTTATTGTGGGTCACTGTGCCCTTGAGGCATGGAGAGCTGCTCATGCTCTCAGTCACTGGGTTCATTGGCCCAGCCAAGTGTTTCTGGTCACCAGGATACATGTCAGTTACATGTGACTAGATGGAACAACACTCACTCATTTACTCACTTATACACTCACTCAACAACCCAGTTGCACAACCACTAACTCAAGTACTCAACAACCCAATCACACAAACACTAACTCAAGTACTCAACAACCCAATCACACAAACACTAACTCAAGTACTCAACAACCCAATTGCACAACCACTGACTCAGGTACTCAACAACCCAGTTGCACAACCACTTACTCAAGTACTCAACAACTCAATTACACAACCACTAACTCAAGTACTCAACAACCCAATTGCACAACCACTAACTCAAGTACTCAACAACAGAATTACACAACCACTAACTCGCGTACTCAACAACTCAATTACACAACCACTAACTCAAGTACTCAACAACCCAATTACACAACCACTAACTCAAGTACACAACAACCCAATTGCACAACCACTAACTCAAGTACTCAACAACCCAATTACACAACCACTAACTCACGTACTCAACAACTCAATTACACAACCACTAACTTGGGTACTCAACAACCCAATTACACAACCACTAACTCGACCACTTAACAGCCCTCTAGTTTGCAGGTATGTATTTCACAGCAACAAACTTGTAATCTACAGATCTTTTCCGATCTATGATGAAAACAATAATCCAAAATCAAGTGTCAGAAAAATATAAAGATGAATTTTGTGAAAATGTCAAACTGTTAACGTGATCAGTGTAGCTCTTGGCCATTAATTATTCATGCAATATTATGAGAATAAAGTTAACATTTGAAAGAAATCACACTCTAAAATGAAAAAACAATACTGACAAACAACTTCATTAATGATTCTAAAAGATTGAAAGGAAATAAACTGTAAATGTATGTTCAACCTACAAGTTGTGTATGCAGCTGTTACATTGTTGACTACAGATAACCCTTATATCTTCACATGCTCTGTTAAGGCCAGTTAATAATGCCTTTCCAGCAAAGTTGAATAAAATCTATAATTAGTTGTGCATACTATCTTCATAACAAATTGTTAACATCTTTGCTGCAGTGTTTTATAAAATCCTTTTTAGTTTTCATTGTTTTATCCATTTAATGTATCTTCACAAAAAATGAAAATACAAATAAGTAAAAAAATACAGATGTCTATAATATTTTCATGGCAAATTTTTGACAGTTTAAATAAATAGGCGTCTTTTAATGTCCTGTTAAGCTGTACGTTTTAATAACTGCATTTTGAAGAACTGAGAACTTTTTCCAGTGTGAGAGGCCTCAATTTTCCCCACATCCTCTCTCCATTCTGGCTTCGAGGCTCCACCTCGACTCCGTCATGCTCCATCTTGGCTCCAAGTGCAAGTGAGGGAGCTGGTGTTCGCAGCAGGGGAGGCATGTATTATGCTCCGGTGCTATTGTGTTTGGCAAAATTCCTAAAGTTAGCTCTCTAAATAATGCCTGTGTACCATTCTTCAATTTAGCACGTGTTTATCAAATGATCAATCTCTCACATATTTGCTGTTCTCTTTTTGTAGTTCAGGTTAATTAAGAGCAAATGTTTTCTTGTTTTGTCATCAATTTATAGAATGTGGTTTTTAACATGTACATGACAAAACATGATGTGTTCTATTTTAGAGGTGAGAAATGAAACTAATTTATTACAACCTGAAGAAAGAACTTTTTGTGAACTATTTAAATAAATGCTTCAAATATCCCAGTGTGCACTTCTAGAATTTGTCCCAAAACGTTGCAAAAATAGTAATTAGTTGTATGAAAGCATCAGTAGATGCTGCAGAAAGTGTAATTTGAATAAATAAACATTTATCTATAAAAATAACTTCTTTCTCACTAACTTTTCACAATATATCATAAACATCGCCAATGTGACATTAAATATTACCTTAATCATTCATGAAGCTTCTCTCTAAGGTTACATTCATGAGGTACAGAATATTAACTTTTGTTGTAGAATCTGAACATTTCTGCCAGTCCACATATACAAAGCCATTTATCCTGCTGCACATATAGCTTCTTCAACCATACTGGTAACGTTTTCAGGAAAACTTGTAATATATAAACACATAATGTAATGAAGGACTTGCAAATACAAGGACACAAGGACCTTTAGTGGATCTTGTAACAATAAGATTTTGTGTTATTTTAAAAGAGAAAATTTTAAATTTGATTTGACCAGAATATACAAATTTTCTAATTTCTAAATCTAAAGGTGGGTGTAATGCAAGTAATAATATTTCTTTACTATAGCTGCTAATGATGTATTTCATGAGCTCATTGCTGTGTAGAGCTGGCTTACTATGTTGTACATTTATTGATATTGTAAACTGAAAACATTTAGAAACAGAAGACATCACAGTATAGTGTAATTTCTGGTTATTTTTTCAAAGGGCAATATTGAAATGCGATATGTAGGCTGGGGCACAAAAGAGTTCTCCCATGTTGCACCTGTCGGAAACATTGAAAACAAATATTATCCCAATCTTGTAAACATTTTCGCACAGACCGACACACCCTTATGCATTTCTTAGTTGTTTCAGTACAAACTTGCGGAAAGATATATAGCCTTACCCTGGATCAGATAGACACAGATCGAGGCAATCTCAGAATCAACATCGACAGAAGGTTTACATTGATGATCTGATATGCAGGTGTGGCATGAAACAGTCCATTGAACCTGATATGAAAGCGACTCTTGGAATTGTTTTGGGATATAAGAAAGAGGTTACTAGTATTTGGAAGGGTTTTCTTTAATAGCATTGTTTGATGAGGGGGGAATGACAGAATGGGGTATGTAGTGAGGCAGTGGTTGAAGAGTGGAAGATTTATGTAAAATGTGATGAGTGTTTTGAGATGGTTATTTATGGACTCCTGCTTTTGTTTGGGATCAAGTTTGGTTGGATGTTTCTGATTTCATGTGACTCAAACACACTGCTTATGTGCTTATTAGCCACATGTGTGTATTCTTTGGGCTGATAATGTTAGAATGTTTTGGGATTTTTCTCAAATTGTTCAGTGTTTGTCCTCAAATGTAACACTGCTGTACCCATTTGGCACACCTGTGTACTGTTCTACTGTAATGCCCGAACTGCAGACACTCAATCCTCAAACATTCCATCACATTCAATCTTGCAGAACACCTGAAGGACACAATCACCCACATGAACACCCACCCTGTAAAAGCATAAATTCACCCACACCCATACCCACGCACGTACGCACGCACACACTTAACCCTTACCCTCACCTTCATCCACACCCTCACCCTAACCCTAACACTAGCCCCAGCCCTCACCCACATCCTCGCTCTTGCCCAACTGCTAGCACTAGCCCCAGTCCTCACCCACACCCAGGCTCTCACCCATGCCCTAACCCTAACCCTAACCCTAACCCTAACCCTAACCCTAACCCTAACCCTAACCCTAGTCCTAGTCCTATCCCTTGCCCACAAAAACATGCACATCCACCCACCCGCAGCTACGTCTGGGGCGGTGGGGTAGCCTAGTGGATAATACATTCACTCATCATGCCGAAAACCTGTCTTCGATTCCCCACATGGGTACAGTGTTTTAAGCCCATTCCTGGGTTTCCCAGCCGTGATATTGCTGGAATAGTGCTTGAAAATAAAACTAAAATCACTCATACCCCACTTGCACTCCCACTCGCAGCCATCACCCCACACCCGGTACCCTGCACCCACCCACACCCTTAATACACACACTCATTGTCATTGCTCAGGTTCATACTGGAGATATGTTCTGAGGTTGGAATGTTTGAGATACATTCTTGTTGTTGGTACAAGGTGCCACCTGTATACAAATATGAATATGATGCACAGTTCAGCTGAGTGATGCGTCATAGAATAGTTGGACTGCTATTGTCTTATCACCTCAGTGGCTGCTGGTGCACGAGTTCCAGGGATGTTTTCGTTCTAACAGCTAACTTAACTGCCCTTGTCAGTTAGGAATCTGGGCACTTTGTTAACTCGTCGTTTTCTCCGGATATCTTCGTTAGCGCAATTTCTGAGAATTAGAGAAAATTGTTCTAATTACATGACTAATATATCTTTTTATGTGTGTTTTTCAAGTAAATATCTTCAAGTTTGTTTTGAAAGGAAGTGTTATTGCGTTCAAATGAGGTTAAGTTGTAAGCTAAACAATAAGGTCAGTTAACTGATGTAAGGGTTAGTGAAAATCATATGAAACTTCCTGTTACTTAGCAAGAATATGGTATTTTCATACAACTGATGTTATTTCAGGGGCAGAAAGTTCAGATTTATCCAAATAAATGATATGACAATTGTGGAGATGGACTGAATTGCTAACATCCATTATCTTCAGGAACTTTTGAAGTACTGTTTCCCTGCCACTTGAGTGTGCTTCTCAACATAAAATTATTGTGAGTTCATGTGGGGACTGAGTGATACTCATGGCTTGTTGTACATACAGTAGTATATCCATGAAAGTGTCAAGTTTCAGCTTCATGTCAGCAGTTCTCATTCAGATAATGTATTGTCTCTTAGGTTTGTCAAAGTAAGTGTGATCATGGTATCCTTATCAAACGTCTGGTATAGTTCATTTAACTTTCCTCATGATCAAGTACCTCCACTCTATGATTTAAACCATTACATTTTCATCACATCTACAAATAGTCATGACATGAAACAAGTCTATACCTTTTGTATCAGTAGAGTTAACTAAGGGACATAATAAAATCTGAAAGTAAATTTTCTTTCTCTGCGAATGCCAGTGTTTGCTACAACAAAAGAATTATGCATGCATGATGTGAAAGTACAAAAGAAGTGCTCCATGCCGATGAAATGCTGTGGGCATGATGATATGTTCATCTGTTGAAAGAATAAACAAAAATAAAATGTCCTTTTTGTTTATTTTTTGTGCACTCCACTGTCATGTATTAAAATATCATTAATCTGTATTACAAGATAAATATAAAGTTAATGGGCCTAAATATTAGGAAATTGAATTATGTTGAACAGCCCATCATACCACAAGTTAAGTGTTTTGTTTTGATGACATTGTCTTATAGTGCATGTAGTCATGTAACCATAGTAACAGAATATGGCAATAATATGGGATGTGGGCGGAGGAGCAGATTCACCAGGGCAATTTTCCAAGGAATGGCAGTTTTCCAATGAAGGACCTCTTTCTGGGTCAGATGTTCCAAGTGTATCCTACAGGTGACAGTCATTTGAAAATGTGACCTCAGACCATAGTACTGGCAGTATGACAACTACTTAAACTGAAAATAAAGGCCATGAAAGCAAGCAACTTTACTTTTTATCAACTTTAGAACATTTGTTCAACTGATGAGATTAAGACTTTAAGATCAGGTCTTCCTGACTAAACCTAAAAATAAGTCATAATTATTTTAATAGTTTTTGGACACACTTTGATTCAGATATTGAAGCTAATAGAAAGCCTTATTTGATCCAAGAACCCCTCCCATGTTTGTAAGGTATTGAGTAAATGAAGAAAATGCAGGTATGCAATAAAGTTTGTTTTTAAACAATCGTTTTATTACCAGAATATCAAGTCAACTTTTCAGGAGCCTGAGGATCATAGTATCTAAATCAATTTCTCCTAATTCCCACAGAGTAGACTGCAGAATGTGATGCAACTTCCATGACCCGTGAAGATATGGGTTAGAACTAATAAGCAGTGACCCATGCCTTACATAAGAAGCAACTAACAAGATCAGGTGGTCAGGCTCACTGGCTTGATTGACATATCACCATGTCCCAATTGCATAGATTGGTGCTCATGCTGTTGATCACTGGATTGTCTGGTTCAAACCACCACCACATATCTGTAATATTGCTCAGTGTGGAGTTAAACAACAAGGAAAGAATATAAATTCCACACGGATGTATATTTGTATTGCATGACAACAAATGTCCGTCTTGTAATAACGTTGTTACATCTGTCATCTGAAACACGGAGCTGAGTCTTCCTGTCCACCCCTTGAACCAACACATTTCTTGTTGTTTTAGCTCCTATTACAATAAACATACGTAAACCAGGAATAGCCTCTTTACAAAAGGGCAGCTGCGCTTTGTTAAACACTGTAAAACATACCCTTGTTGTCTTGCTTCTTTCCGTAACAGGAATATCCAACACGTGCTGAAATAACCCATCTGGCAAGAGACTGACTGACAAAAAGTATTGCATTTTTACACAGAAACCAAGGGAGGGAGTGATAGGTTTAAATTGTCAATTTGTTTAAAACATGAGACTAAATACATGCATTTAAGGCTTTAACTAAGGGCGTTCTGTGCATGGGACAGAGTATTTAGAGAAATAAATATTGTAGAAGTTGAAGATCAGTTGAGACAGAGCATTGAGAGAAATAAATATTGTTAGATTTAAAGAAAGATGTGTTAGGTCAGGGTATTAAGAGAAATAAATAGTGTGAGAGTTAAGGATTTGTTGTGAAGAAACTGTTTGTGTAGAGTGGAGAATGGTTCAGAAGGAAGTGAGTGGTTCAGTCGGGGGTGAGTGACTGAGAATGGGTGAGAGGATATGCATGTTTGGATGGTGCTAGCTGCCACTGTGTAGTAAATATATTCTGATATATACTGGGATCAGGGAGGAATGGTGTCCTGGAGATAAGATACACTGGAATCTTGGCCTTGTTTGGCTCAAACAATTGAAAGTATTTTGGACGGATAGACTTTTCTTTTAACTTATTTTAAGGAAAGGTAAAGTGTGTTTGGATTAGCATGATTGACTGTACTCAGAGGAATGTGTTTAGATGAGGAATGTGTTTACAGCTGGTACAGTCCTACTATACCTGACTGTCTCTCAAAAATACTACTACTGCCACTACTACCACAGCCACCACTACTACTAATGCTTCTATAAACTATAACTACCACCATCACTTAAATGCTACTAACTACTACTACACTACTACAGCTGCTGCCACGGCTACTACTAATACTACACCTACAAACACCACCACTACTGTTACTATTACTACTACTACTACTGCTGCTGCTGCCACTACTACAACTGCTGCTGCTGCTGCCGCTGCCGCTGCCACTACTACTACTACTGCTGCTGCCACTACTACTACTACTACTACTACTACTACTACTACTACTACTACTACTACTACTACTACTACTACTACTACTACTACTACTACTACTGCTGCTGCTACTACTACTGCTGCTGCTGCTGCTGCCACTACTACTACTACTGCTGCTGCTGCTTCTGCCACTACTACTACTACTACTACTACTACTACTACTACTGCTGCTGCTGCTGCTGCTGCTGCCACTACTACTACTACTACTACTGCTGCTGCTGCTGCTTCTGCCACTACTACTACTACTACTGCTGCTGCCACTACTACTACTACTGCTGCTGCTGCTGCTGCTGCTGCTGCCACTACTACTACTACTACTACTACTACTGCTGCTGCTGCCACTACTACTACTACTACTACTACTGCTGCTGCTGCTGCTGCTTCTGCCACTACTACTACTACTACTACTACTACTACTACTACTGCTGCTGCTGCTGCTGCCACTACTACTACTACTACTACTACTACTGCTGCTGCTGCTGCTTCTGCCACTACTACTACTACTACTGCTGCTGCCACTACTACTACTACTACTGCTGCTGCTGCTGCTGCTGCTGCCACTACTACTACTACTACTACTACTACTGCTGCTGCTGCCACTACTACTACTACTACTACTACTGCTGCTGCTGCTGCTGCTTCTGCCACTACTACTACTACTACTGCTACTGCTACTGCTACTACTATCACCACTAACACTACCACCACTACTTCTGCTGCTGCTGCTGCTGCTGCTGCTACTACTACTACATCTGTGCCTTTTAGTCACTTTAGTTACACAAATATCTAACAACCAATTAAAAATTCCATCATGACAAGCTTGTTTGAAATGTGAGAAATGAGAGTTGAACTTTACTTTCATACAATTATGGACTTTGTAATTCTAATCCTATGTTAATAGCACAGAAAACATTTTAAAAACAACACAAGATATCTGTGCTATTTTACAAAGGTATTATTCCAGGTTTTGATCAACAAGCGTTAAATATTTAGCATATGAAAATGAGACAGAAAAACAGAACATCAGTGTGGGTCTTGAAAGAATTGTGTTTTTTGACAAACTAAAAAATGCAGATGTAACTCTCACGTCTGCACAAATAATGAAAAATATGAAAAATGATATTGTTAGAATTGTTGAAACGACATTGAAAGAGATTTATAAGAAAGAAATACCTCTGTAATGGGATCAGTGTTTGGTGTTTACGTGTCAAGAGCTTGCACCACGACAATCTTCATTCTTCTATTGAAACAAGTTTCAAACATCAACAATCGCCAAATTCCACAAAATTGCATTTGGATGTCAAGATGGAAAAATACATTTACCCTAACTTGTTAATTTGTCCTGGAGAGATATGAGGGGTCGTGTTTGTGTGTAAAACTTTTCAGGCTTATCCCGACAATTTCAGTCGCTTGGCATCATGGGGGATTACAGGGTGAAAGAAGGCCGGAGCAGAGGCAGACATGTGTTTGTTTACTGCTGATTCAGTGGCTCGGTCAACCTCAATGAATTAAAACTTACATCAGGTACATTTCTATCATCCTAGCTTTGGGTCACTGAGGTTGAACTCTGACACAAAGCAGACAGCAAATATGTTCAAGAACGTGTTTGGCACATAAAGCGTTGTTTTGCATTGGTTGAAACATTTCATTATACTTTCATGCTGTGTGTAATCTTGGCCATGGAAAGTCACACATTGAGCGCTTTTTCTCCACGAGACACATGTGAACAAATTGTAGAAGCAGCGTCGAAATTATCAGCAGTTGTCACTGCTGTCAGCCAGTGGTCATAACAGATATTTTTGGTAGTGTTGGCACCCAAGTTGCCAATTCCGTCCAAGCCTTTGAGTAATCCAAGGATCCTTCGCAGCTGAAAATGCTATGATATTTCCCTTGATCCATCTTCACCATCAAATTAGGACGCCATCAATCAGGGGATTTTCTTGCATCTTGTGATATGGGTCAATACCATTTGACGATGATGTCTGTGATGATGATGCTGTCTGTGACGTGGGTGTTGTTTATTGCAGGAAGTACTCCTCTCTGAGCAAGGAGGACCATCGGATGCTGTTTATGGCAGTGGAACCTATCCTTTCTATCAGTGCAATGTTGGCGTCAAAGGTAAGTTCATCAAATTAATCTAACTGATTGTATTAGATATTTAATTATTATTATTATTATTATTGGATATTTATATAGTGCACATATCCATGCAACTAGTGCTTGCTCAAGGCGCTGGTATTTGTTTCCCTCGATCATTGGATGTCCATCTCAGCGTCACATCGTATTATCAATCTCAACTCCCTGGGGAGTATACAATTCTTGCTGCCACTAGGTGCACCGAGTTTATTGTGGCTCTCTCATCCTATCGAGGTACCCAATTCACAGCTGGGTGGACACTGGCCACATAGTCACAGTACTTTGTCCAAGTTTACTGCGCGTTGCTGTACCCGCAACTGGGTGTATGCACATATTCATGTGGCAACCACCTGGTCATATACCAACGGATTCGTTGACTACTAATAATGTCATAGCCTACTTTGCTCTTAGTGTAATGGATGAATTATCTCACAAACATTATTATCGATAAGAATGAGGCTACAGAACTCAAAACTGGATGTACATTTTTGTTTTCTGTCTGTATAGAATTCAAGTAATATTTTGTGAATCTTAAAGTGATAATATTTTTGGTGTTGAAAAAAAAGAATGCATGACAGGTAACCCTTCGGTGTGATGGGCAAATGCATTATCCATTTGGCTACCCCACTACCCTCCATCATAATAATGTTTCTGTGGTTAGGGTATTGGTAAAAGTATTAACATGTTGAAGTTTCTTAAAGGCATGAGAAGTTGGTGTTCATTGAAAGGCAAACATTATGGATGACAACCTCTTTTTTGCATGTCACAACATTTCTGGACTATTTCTTGCCCCTCGTCATGCCACAGACCTGAGTTTGATTCCCAACATGTAGAACCCATTTCCTGTTTCCAGTGTGTCAGGTTGTAATTTGGTAACAAGACTACCACTATATTCCTAAAACTACTTATAATGTACTAGAGATTAAAGGCTGCACAGTAATTACTTTAAAGTGAGTAAGTATGATTTTGTGTTGCTTGCAGCAATATTCCAGCAGTGCAGTGGCGGGGAAAACCAGACATAGTACTGGTTGGTCTTTGGATTGTATCATAATTGCTAGAACACCTAATATTTGATAACATATGTACATGTCACCCACTCAATTACATGGGACATATTTTCACCTTCACCCTCAGTGACACATGCATGATAGCTTCAAATTGGTGGAAAAACTGAAAAATGTTTAAATCTATAATTTATATACTTATTTGAAAAATCTGGAAATGGTATTAACACATTTGCTATGTTAAGGCCAGACCAATTTATTTCTTGTTTTACAGATCTGTTTTTCATATTTCTTCAGGAATAAGAAAAAAAATAAACCTGAATCTTCCCCTACTCAGAATATAAAATAATAATATGTTTTGTTGGTAAAAAATGTATACAATAAATTTTTTTCGATTGTATTGATTGCCCAAAGTAAAACATGTCTAGTATTTAGAAGGAATATTACTTTGACTGGTGATTTTATTTTTATTTTTATTTCCCTCCTGTCTTAAGGTTTTCTCAGGACAAAAATCCATGGAACAAAAAAATAAGATTGTTCTGGCCTTAGAAGACTTCAGTTTACAAGTTACAAGTGTGCATCAAGTAAAATAATTTTGTCACGAGGATCTAAGCTACAGTAAATCTTCCTGAGAATGGATTGTTTGAGATGCATAAACAGAGGTGAAGAATACTGACCAGTGCCTGCCAACTTAGTTTGAAACAAAAAGTGGCATAGTAATGGAGTGCAAGAAGATTCATCCTGACCAGTTCACTGTTACTGCACTATATAATATAAATCATTGTTTATTCTATTTTGAGCTAAATGTTTGAGGGGATACAGTTTAAGTTTCCTCATGTTGATAGTGTTTGATTTAGATAATTTATTCAATGATGAAATGGGGCAGACACTAATTATCAAAATGTTCGTGTCTGTAATATGTTGTCACCACATCAGTGCTGTATTGTACTTGTTGTGAGGAAAACAGCTTTTGTTTTCCAATCTTCCGATTATGTCAGTGAGCTTATCAAGTTACAAGACTGAATGAAATCTTTGACTTACACAGAATTATGGTTCCTTAGCTACTTAATCTGGCATCCAAGCAACATCTCTGATCTGACGTCAGAGTTTATGTCATATTTGCCTCACTATCTCCTCGAAGAGACCTCTTCTCATGTCAGACTGACATCTGCTATTGATCTCAAATAATCCAAATATCTTCTTTTGATATGAAACTGATACAGACTGTCAGATCATGTGCTAAAATCAGGATGTGATATAATTTGTCTCAGGGCCAGAAGTTAACAGATTCTGGACAAATCTTCCAACATTTTGTATTCAGAATTTCCAAATGAAAACAATATGTTTGAATTTCCTGAATGTCATTAGCATTTCAATTTGTTATTTTAAGAATCTTTTCAGTTAATTAATTCTCACATGTTATTTGAAAACGTTTCACAACATATTTTTAAATCTAATGCTAAAAAACATAACTAAAAGTGATTGATTGACCATGTTCAAACTATGGCAAAATGAACGCTGCTCAAACTAAACTCAATGGCATTAATAATATTCTGTAGTCGCCATGATTTCATGCAGTGTTAGTTTCAACGGAATTTAGCAAATATTGTAACCATAAAAATCTGAAGCATCTTGTTTTTATATTACTGTTAAAAATAGGGAGAATTTTAGAATGTCTGGGAGTCTGACAGTCTGGTTAGGTGGGGTTTATGTGTGGTCTGTGTGTGTTGTCAGTGTTTTGGCACATGGCAGGCCTAAGGTGGGCGTGATGTGATAGACTCCAACCTATGGCTAGGTCACAAGGACTTCAGGGAATTGGGAGACAGCTGACTTCAGACATGTTTGCGTAAATCCAGCAAAGACCTGCCAATACATTTATGAAGGACATGCCGCACATGTAGATATAGTTATCCTTGTTACACAGTGTCTCCCATTCTTTTTCTCCTGACACAATGTCCTTCAATTGTTTTTCTTCTCTTACAATGTCCCACCAATATTTTCGTTTCCTCACACGATAACCCTCCATTATTTTTCTTTCCATACAATGACCCTCAATAACTTTTCTTCTCACACTAGGGCTGTCCATCATTCTCCTCCTATGATGGCCCTCAGTTATTTTACTCCTTTCACGATGTCCCCCAATTTTTTTCCCCCACAAGATAGCCTTCCATTATTGTCCTCACATGATGTCCCTTCATTATTTTTTTCCTCCCAAGATGGTCCTCCATCTTTAATAGGTGGCATGTTGATATCAGGAGGGTTATAAAATACTTGAAATCAGACGATGAGCTTTTAGCTCACTGATCAACAGTCCTGATAATTCATTTTTTGTTGGCCGATGTAATATACTGAAAACATGTTGGCATACAATTTCAGCAATTTGTGTTTTCTTCCCACACTCTCTGGATTCAGAAGTGCTCAGTAAAATCTTGAATAAGCTCTCAAGCAGTGCCCTTTCTGGGAAATGATTTAGTTCTTTGCATGAGGAGTATATTACATGTTTTGAAATTATTAAATGATCAGGTGGTAAAGGTAAATATGCTGTGTAAATAACCTCCACAGATCTTTTGTCCTACAAAATTATGATGATGGTGATCTACACCTCTCTTCCTCAATCCCTCACACACCCACTCACTCACTCACATGGGTACATGTGTGTAAAACCCATTTCTGGCATGCTCCACTGTGATATCACTGAAGTATTGCTAAACTCAGTCAGTAACTTGATAAAATGGTGGTTTGAATCTCATATTCTCACTCACTCCCTCACTCACTCACTCACTCACTCACTTTCCTACATATACCAGCACTATGCCCAGTTCCTAAGATTCACCATCAAGATCAAACAGAATCATTGTGACTTTTCTTCTGACATGATATGACTTAAATTCTGCTCCAAGTGACATTAAACCAAACTCACTCTGGGTCCCAGTCTAAGCCTGCAAACCAAGTCCTTAAGTAATTCCTTCACCCCAGCTTGACAAGGATTAGTGCTATCTGTGCATCTAAGTACATCCTTTACATAACAACGACTTGTGAACACAGACTTCAGAATGCGGTGAATCAACATTCATCCCGACACCTCCAGTGTCTGTCCCATGCTAATTTGCTGGTTTTAGCATGTCATGTTCAACAAGAAATTTCAATCTACCTGGATGATCGTTTGATTCTTGTAAATAAGTTTGTTTGCTGTCAGTAATTGGTGAGTTTGCAGGAGCTTGAATTGTACATAGTTCTGGCAGAGAGCCAGAGAATATGCAGCGAGTCTGCTGCCAAAACTGACTCAAAGGATGGTTAAAAATGGCATCTGCTCTGTATTATTCATCTTCTGTTCTTGGTGATTCTGTGAATAGTGATGGAAAATATTTGACATGCAAAAGTGTGTCATGGTAAAACAACAAGAAGCTTGTTGATAATGTCCACAACAAAATGATTGTTTCTTGGTGTTGTTTCCAAATAAGTGAATGTAGACATGCATTGCAGACAACATGTGGTATGTGATGTCTTTAGAAATGAATGAGAGTGGGAAAGTAAGGTTTTACGCCGCTTTTAGCAATACTCCAGCAATATGATGGCAGGGGTCGCCAGGAATTGGTTTCACACACTGTACCATGTTGGGAATTGAACTTGGATCTTTGGTGCATCAAGCATCCATTTTAACCACAGGGCTTACTCCTCAGAAATGAGAAATTTCCATATAGTCCTTTTCTGGACCAGACAAACCAGTGATCATCAGCATGAGCAGCGATCTGTAGAACTCGGATATGATGACATGTCAACCAAGTCAGCGAGCCTGACCTGACACAATCCTGTTAGTCTCCTGTTCGACAAGTATGAGTTGATTACAACCAATTCCAACATGGATCTTCACGTGTACCAAAATGATAGACTCTATGACCCCATCTTTGCTAGCTTCTTGTGATGTGTCATCTGCCATTTTGTGATATAACTCATAGATGGCTTTCGTGTGATGTAACTGAAATTGTATAGTCATTAAAACCCCACTGGCTTCACTGAGAGATCTGGAATATTACCTTCATAAAAATAGGATGAATTCTTACATGAAAGTTGACAGGAAAGACTTACACAAACAATTTATCTTTCAAGGTAATGGCTTACTGATGATAACTTCACAATATGCCATTTTCTCTGTGAATACCTAGAACCTACATACTGATAACCGATTTTCATCCATGCCGAGTAAATAAGCCCATATATCACCAGTGATGAAAGTGTATTATCCTAGGCCCACTTTTGTAATCACTGACATAACCAATCTGCCGTCTGCTGGTGATAATACTGTTTCAGAGAAAGCACTTCATCCCGATGTCAGCTGGGTGCATGCTACCATCCAAGTTGTAAAGATAAAGATTAATCAAGTACTTGTTACAAGAGCCCTAACAATATCATTCATTTTCTTAAGTTCTCTTTATCTGACAGTTTGGAGGAGGTGGAGGTAGTATTATTGAAACATTGTTAGATGGTGAAAGAGAACACGGTATATATTGGGACATAATATGAGTTTCATATGGTTGGGTAGATTTAGGAAACTGGCATATTCTTCTGACTGTGTTATATTTTATTTATGATGTTTTGCAAAAACACAAAAATATTAGTATACAATGAGATATTCAAGCAACCTACGTCTTCAAGCCAAGATATATCTTTGATTCAAACTCTGACCCTAAATATGTCATAACAAGAAAAACACCTTGAAACAATGTATTTTGTAGGCATTTTAATGCGTAATTACATTAAATGTTGCAAATCCTCTACACCTTGGAAATGATTGTCGTGAGACGTGCATATTTTCTACAGACACTTTGAGCAAGTCATGTTTTTGATAAAGTTATCAAAACGGGATATTGCAAAGGACATCACTTTTGTGTTTTATGAAACAGACTTCAACCTATCAACCACAAAACATGTTCAAAACTAAGGCTTGGAATTGATTCCCACACTCTAATAAAAAACATGTGGACAAAACTAAATGAACCATGATCCAAACATACTATTTCCACATAAGGTAACACTGTTAACCTTTAGACTGCTGAATTAATTTGGCCTTGTAATTAATTTCAGCCCCAAAATTGGATATTTTAATAGGGTGGCAATAGTTTTTTCTGTATCACCATGCATGTGGAGCTGTTTCTCGCCATTGCCATGATTGTTCCTGTTCGGTGATGTAACGTTGGGAATATTTTTCAATCATGCATACATGTGGGAGAGTATTCTATATTTAGAAGCCAAGTGCTACTTATGTTCTACCTCATTGCTTCCAAATGAGAGCCTTCAAGAACAGATACGATGTCCCCATTAGATGTCTGACAAAACAAGGATGTCTTAACCATAGTGAGCTGGGAACATAAACATGACCTCTTAACTCTCAGAATAAAATACATAAATATATGTATGTATAATAATATGTTTATCAGCTTAGGTATGCTCCCTTGAGTTTCATTTATTCTTTGACCAGGTGCTTGCTGAGCTACAGGTGGACATAATAATGAAAAATATTACAATGATAACAGTTTACTGACATCAAGTTGAAGAGAAAATTACAGCGTTTGGAGGAATTTGGTATATAAATATCATATATCTCTATGACTGATCTGTTTGTAGATTTTAATATGGAAAAACCAATGTTTTTCAAGAATACTTGAATATGTAAATACTTGTGTTTCCAAAGCTATTCCAAGCTCTAGAATTAGTATCTATTTAGTATTGATCAGGCAAACATACAATTTGTTCCTTTTTGTTGTTTATTTTCACTTTTTCCAAAAATCAAGATTTTCAGTATGTACAAAGCCATTGATGTTAATTTTAATGAAAACAAACAAAATGTAGTGACTTTGGCAATGGTAGCAATTATATAAGTGCTATCTCTTTATTTGAGTTAAGTTCTTGTCAAATAATTTCCATTTCAATATCAACAAGTAGAAACACTTTTAAAAAAAAAAACATGTCTGGGCAGCAGCCTCCATGACACTGTGGGCGACCATTTTGTTTGATTGAAGATTAGGTGTCCCATTCGACCAGTTTCTTGTACAACAAGGCGATGATCGGTCATCTCCGGTCTGTGAACTTGAACCAAACATTAGAAGCCATCTGCTGCTTACCCAGAGGGTGTAATGTCCAGTTTTGAGAACATACAACCTTTTACATCCAAGCATCTAATCCTTATCAAAGAGATTCAAGTGGATAAAGAAAAGCCTTAAATCATTTGCTGGTATACACACTGAACCTGGCAATGACACTAAAATCGAAGGGCAGGGTATGTTTCAGTGTGGAGGGAGACGGCTGAGGTATTGTCTTAGTGTTAGGTACAGTGGTTGGGTGTTGTGGTGTCACCCTAAAACCAAGGATGTGATGCATTAACAGGGATGAGTATGGCTTTTGGCAGATGGTCTGTAGATGTGTGCAAGACTGAAGAGTGTATACTCGAGGCTGTTTTTGTAGTTTGGTGATGTGATGGTTGTAGCTACTCGGGACTACAGAAACAAAGTGATCAAGCATCAATCTGAATATTACTCTGGTCGGATTATTAAGTTCTGGTGGAATAAGTAGGTTTAATCATGAAACCTCAGGATTTCAAGAAGGTGGTAAGTGTTCAATAATGTGCTAAAAATTTAGGAGAAAATATTTCCTTCAGACTTAAGAAGACCTCCATAAGAAGACTTACGATTGTTAAGTGTCCACAGAATCTGTGAAATTTAGGAACATAAGAAAGATTTTCAAAATAGTTGTTAAAGACTTTAACTATGTTCAATTGAATGAGAACTATGTTTTGTTCATTTCAACAGATGCATTATGAGGCACTAACATAAAATGTTTCCACAAAGCATTTTGTACTTTTTGTCTTTGACATAAGCTGATTTTCCTGGGAGATAAATGAACAATGATATATAAAGAGACAAAAAATCGTTTAGGGACTAGCTCAAAAACTTGAAACTTTAAAAATTCCATTGGGACAAGAATAGTAACAACTCCATCTCCTTGACAGATATATGTATGGTATTTCTTATAGCTATCAGTGGTTTTCAGAACATATATGGATAGTGGTCGCAGGGGCTTGTAACGCTGAAAACTGCCAAAAACTTTTATATTAGTGATATAAAAAAGGGTTAACACCCCATCAGAGACAGTATATACCTTGATGGCAGTTTTTAGCATTACAAGCCCCTGTGATTGTGGTAACCATTATTGTATGGAAAATACAGTAGATTCATCTTTTGAAATGTTCTAGTGCATCATATTCACTGACTGCTGCATCTCAAGACTGAATTTATTTCACAAAATTTCTCAAAGTATTTGTTAGTTGTTTCATTGTAATATGTGATTGATGTGACTTCACATTTTTTCATAAACTGTATATTGAGCAAAACCTATTCATATGTTTTGAGATACGGAACACTTGTAATAATATACCTCCCAACTTAAAATAAGAATATTCTGAGTTTTGGCTGGGAGTAAATGTAACCAATGTGTAAGATGCAATGTTGATGGCATCCCGTATTGCCATGGCAATGCATGTGTTCTGTTTTATCTCAGTTAAAATAAACATTTGATATTCCCTCTCTTTAGTAACCCAGGTTATTGATCTAGAATTCCTGTCAATGTGATCTTGCAAGCAATTTTGGAAAAAAAGTTCATAACCTTTTGCAGAACTGATATTATTTTATAGTTTATATTTTCTAAAACCACTGTTATTTTAATTATGCTTTAAATGCAATAATAAATAAGCAAACATTAATGTCTCATCGTCTTAACTGATCATGTAATCTGAAAGACAATTTCCAGCTCATTTGTCTTTCCTAATTATATTATATAAACTATACAATTAGTATTAACTATTACAACAGGGCAAAATCCAAATAAAGTTGAGACTAACTTGAGTGTGAACAGTAAATATGTCTGCAGGTAAAGGTGAATTCATGGGTGACAGAAACATTTCTGTATCCTTATCTAAAATTCAGTGGCGTACATGTCTGACTACTTTACATGGAACTAGGTGGTGTTGAATACAGACTAGTCGGTTGTAGCCATTATGTAATGCGCTCCTCCCTGACTACGCTCCACGCCAGGTAAAAATGGGAGGGGCTGCTTCTCGAGGTTTACCTGGCTGCAGACATGCAGTTGCATTATCTCAACTGTTACCTGTCTGTGTGAGATGTGCAGCATGTGCCACTCACATTCTCACAATGTCATGGCTTTATGAAGATACTGAGGATTCGATATCAGATTTACGTGTGATTTTTATATTGAGGTAATAATGTCAGGATTTGTGTAATATTCATGTTCAAAGAGCATTATTTGGTGACCTTGGAATACTGATGGTGAAAGACCATGTGAACCGAAGGACAGAGTCATGCTTTTATCAAGGATGCTATAGTTATTTCCTGGACTAAAGGATTATAGTGTGATACAGTTTTATGTTTAATGATCAGTAAGTATTAATTTTTGTGTTATGATATTGGATTGTCCAGTAGGGTAGTGCATTTGGTCTTTGGTCTGGATTTGATGCTTAGAACAACAAAACAAATCGATAATATGCAAAAATAATCATTTTCATCAGTTAAAGACTTTCTTTGCATTATTGTTAACTATCTAAACAATACCCCACTTAATCAGTCAGTTATCTGACCAATCAGCAGATTAATCAACCAGTCAAACAAATCAGACAATCAGGTACCTCAGCATTCAAACAACTTACAGTCAACAGTCAACCCAGTCGTCTGGTCAATATCCGTCCAAATTTGTCCACTTTTTTTCATCTGAGGAGCACTGTCATAACTCCAATCACAAGTCAGGGCAGGGTTGTCAGTTTGTCATAAAACATGTCTGTGCATCAACCTTAAACACACAAAAAAACAGACGACGACTCCTAATACTTTCATCTTTGTTCCAACCCAGCCATTAAGCCGCTTAGACTTGTTCTGCGAGGTTGTTTTTATAAATATTTCTCTTCCATTGTTTAAGTCAGCAGTATGTTGAGTGGTTTGGGGCACACAGCCCGAGGGGTTGTGTCTGAACCTGTCACATGACCATTGAGACAATGGAAGACAAATAACACCCGTTTGTGGAGAAATAACGTTCAGTTTTAAAGCAATCTCAACTTACACAGTCCAGCCTTTGTTGTGAGGTAAGGTGAGGACAGTTGATCATACTTCATGACTCCGAGGCTGATCGTTACCATGATAGTGCTTTTAACTGAAGCTTCTTTTAAACAGATTTGTCTTGTGTTGTTCAAGATTATTGACATTGCGAAAAGATGTATAATCAAATCATGATGAGTCGAATCACTGTGGATTAAGTAATAAAGTTCGACTATTGATGTATTTGAGACATAGATATGTAACATAGAAAAAATGGTCGGGACCAACAGGTACTTCAACTTATTAATAATAGTCAAGACGCTGGCATTCGACTCATTGGGATTTGACTGTATGTGTGTGAGCGTGCATGCAAATGTAGATGTTGATGGATAGAAGAATGAATGAATGAAAGAATGAATGAGGAACACAATGCTTCAGAATGTATTTTCTACTGACGTTCCATGTATAATGTCCACTGTTGTCATCATATGCCTGTTCTGGTATCACATGCTTATATACAGTACCTGCTTCCTAGTTTTCTTGTGGGGAGGGTCAGGATAGCCTCGTGGTTAAAGTGTTCACTCGTCATGCTGTAGACCCAAGCTTCATGGGTACAATGTGTGAGTAGCATTTCTGGTGTCCCCTGTCTTGATGTTACTAGAATATTGCTGAAAGCATCGTAAAAGCACACCTACTCACTCACTCCTGTGTGTGAAATACACATATGTTGGAAAGCACACATAAAATCTCCAAATTATCATCCTAGTTCATTCTCTGATGAAGCAGTAAGAATATCTCTGAAACATCATGTTCCTCACTGAGTCATTTTACAGATCTTGACTTGCCCTACACTCTTTATGCGTATGACTTCCAAATGCCATGCAAAAACTGTGTATGGCATACATCATTTTTGAGGTTTTTGCAAATGTGTATTTTTCTTGAAGATATAGATGGCATTGAGACAGGAATATGTCTCATCTATATGTTACCTGTATACTTATATATACATGTATATATCTAAAGGACCAGCTGATTCTTCCACAGAACTATAAGTGAGTGAGTGAGTTTAGTATTACGCCACACTCAGCAATATTCCAGCTATGTGGCTGTGGTCTGTGTATAATCAGATCTGGACCAGACAATTCAGTGATCAACAGCATGAACATCGATCTACATAATCAGGATACGATGACGTGTCAGCAAATCCCACTAGTTGTTTCATAATACAAGCATGGGTTACTGAAGATCAATTCCAACCCAAGCCAGAGATGACCTCATATTGATGATACTAAGACTCAGGAAATCTTATACGTTAAAAAATATTCATCAAATATAATACCTATATAGTTATTCAGCTCTGGTGTAGTATAAATGATTATATGTATATGGATACTGAAGGGGCACATATAGTTGAAACAGATACCACCAAACAGATTTGAAACATACGTAAGTAATTTATCAATTAGTTGATTATCACTGGTATGTAGCTTTACACAAATCATGGTATGTGATGTTTGAACTTCATGCAGAATATTCGTTTGATTAATATTAATAAATATTAATATTAATATTAATTTCAGCAGCATAAGTAATTACATACATGTAATGAGAGTAAGTTATACTTAGTTTTGTGGCTGTGATCAGTACTGTTTATGATATGAATCAATGTAGTTTTTTTGTAAAGTTTGTTTGAAGATTAGGTCATGTGTGGTTTACTTTAATAATGAGGAGAGATGTTCAAATTTAAGGTCATTGAGGTCAGGGTTGACTATCAAGGACTGTTTATGATACTGCCATTTTGCCATGAAACCATTGCAAGATACTGTGGTGCTTTACAAAAATAGACACAAATATTTAAACACTATTGTGATGACAAAAGGTAAAGGTTTAAATTTACATAAAATTTATATAAAAAAAATTTAGCTTGTTTGATACTTGCTTGACAATGATAAAAGAATCTATGGAAACATCGCATTATCTGAATAAAGAAGTTGTTCATCCATAAAGCTTGTCCATCTTAAAAAAACATATTTATTATCATATGAATATTTTTCTCAGTGGATACCCACAGGTCTTCTCTAGCAACATATTTATTGACACTTTTTTTTTATTCTATTGGCTATGAAGATACTATCAGCAAAATGGCCAATAATATGAACTGTTGGTATTTTCTTACTAGGTAGCCCTTGGGCTTTTTTTATGTTTGACGCATCCATTTTTCTCTTTCTCTTTGTCTAATTGTGTGTTTTTGTGTTTCAGCTGGAGAGTGTGATTCAGACCTGGAATACTCATACCACAAAGTTAGGTGAGTTCTACCAGTAGTCTTGGGAAATGGATAAAATGACACAATTGATGATTGGTGCATTGCCAACATTTAGCTATCATTGAAAAGAATTGGTTAGTGTCATTTTATAGTTTTTCCTGTTCAGTTTGTTACAGGAAAAAAAAAATGTGGTTTTTGTTTCTTTTTCGTTTGTTCAGAAACTACTCTCATTTCACATCCAATGTACACTGATGCAAATTTATCCTTTAAAGTAATGACTAATATGTCATGAATATAAACTTCCCTGAGTCTTCAAGAAATATTTTCAGACTCTGACAACATGTAAGATATGTCAAGCATTTTAAGCACAGTAGTTCCAAAATAGTTTGTGTTCAATTGTGAGAAAATGTGATTAATTCCATGGTTGTTTGGTCACTAAAACCAATCTTCGATTATTTTAACAAAACGGAACAGCACTATTCCCCAGCCATGTTACAGTCTGCAGCTCAGCTGTCCCTGATGTCTGCTCATGTTGATTGTTTACAAATGCAGAAAGAATACCCACTTTTTATATAGTCAGTGAGTGAGTTTTATTTTACTCCGCTTTTAGCAATAATCAAGCTATATCACGGCAGGGAGCACCAGAAAATGCACTTCACACATAGCACCAATGTGTTGAGTCAAACCTAGTCTTTGTATGATGAGTGAGCTCTTTAACCACTTGCCTACCCCACAACGCCCAATTTCTTTATATGACTTTAGTTGATATGTCATGTCATGAGAGATAAACATTTGTCACATAAAAATACAGTGTTTTTTATTCTTTTGAGCAGTAAACATGTGCTTATCCATTATTTGCACCAGATTATTTACTGGGAAACTCAGATATCTGTGCCAGATTTTGCCTTGCAGAGTGGTGGCTTTCTTTGGGTGTCCAGCAAAATTTTCATTATAGGTTTGAATCATTAGGTGTCGCGACTATGCTTGTCGCAAGAAGCGACTAACAGGATCGGGTGGTCAGACTCGCTGACTAGGTTGACATGTCATCGGGTTCCCAATTGCACATATTGATGCTCTTGTTGTTGGTCACTGTTGGATTGTGTGGTTCAGACTGGATTATTTACAGACCACCTCTATGTAGCTGGAATATTGCTGAATACTGCATAAAACTAAAGTCACTCACTCATTAGGTGGCAAGGTTTGTCAACACCATGCATTTCATTGGCTGTGGGGTAGCCTAGTGGTTAAAGCACCCACTTATCATGCTGAAGACACAGGTTTGATTCCCTGCAAGGTTACAATGCATGAAGCCCATTTCTGGAGTCCCCTGCCTTAATATGGCTGGAATATTGCTAAAAGCAGGAAAACCCATTGTCAAGTTTGCAATTATTGGCATAAGTAAACATAGTTATACTTCATGGATTTGAGATTAAGTATGTGTTAACATTCTGTCTTCTTTTGTGACAAAAAATAATGTTCAAACATTGCTCATTGTAATAATTAGACTGCACTGCTTATTCAAGTACCATCATTAGTTGTTTAATTTCATATATTTAAATCAGAAGTTGTTGTAAAATGTCAGTACTTCAGATCCTAGATACTATCGAAACACTAAATTAACTTATCGGTAAAAGTCAGGAAATGAACATATTGGCCTGTATCTGTCTGCTCATATAATGTGTGACTGTCATCCTTGGCCACAGACATTTGACATAACACTGTCAGAGTTATCCCCCTTGTTACTTTTGCAGATTGTACCTTTATCAGTCTTCACTGCAATCCATGCTTATCATAAGAGACGACTAATGGGATCGGGTGGTCAGGCTGACTGACTTGGTTGACACATGTCATTGTATCACAGTTACATAGATCAATTCATTGCTGATGCTGTTGATCACAGGATTGTCTGGTTCAGACTTGATTATTTACAGACCGCCACTATATGCTGGAATAGCCAAGCACCTCACTATTGAACCCCCCCCAACACCTCACTATTGAACCACCTCATCACCTCACTATTGAACCACCCTAACACCTCACTACTGAACCACCCCAGCACCTCACTGTTGAACCACCCCAGCACCTCACTATTGAACCACCCCAACACCTCATTATTGAACCACCTCATCACCTCACTATTGAACCACCCGAACACCTCACTATTGAACCACCCCATCACCTAACTATTGAACCACCCCAACACCTCACTATTGAACCACCCCATCACCTCTCTAATGAACCACCCCAGTACCACACTACTGAACCACCCCATCACATCTCCATCTTAAGGCTCTTTCCCATCCGTATGCCTCCACCCCACCATTATGATACAAGAATCGTAGTCTTAAAAAACCGAAAGTAGATTCATGCTCCCTAAGAACTACATGCCTCAGCATTTACTGAGTGTAGAATACTATACAGACTTCAGTCATAAATGTTCACTTACAAATAGATTCCAAGAGAAAACACAAAGAGGTGCCAAGAAATAGGTTTGGAAAACCTGTGCCGACACACTGTTTGTCAATTACATGATTACAGGAGTTGGTGAACACCTTCCTAGCCAGGGGAGATCATCACTAGGTCACAATTAACTGTTGAGGGTGCTGTTCTTGATTAATGGCAACAACACTGTCCTTTTATGTCTGTTTGGCAATAGCTCATTTCTTCAAAATTTCATTTACATGTTTATTTTCTTTCTTTCATTGACCACACTAAAGGAACACGGAAATTATGTCCATATTGGTTATTTTTTTTCATTTTTGGCACTTTTGTTAAGGGTGATTTTTTTATTGTATATGTAATTCCCTCCAATACCAGACCCTCATTACAGAGCAGTATGTTAACCATATTGGCAGTCAACACAGCAGCTTAGAATTTCAACAGATGTTCTTTCACTGCTAAACTGTTTATCATTAAGCTGTGTCTGCAGACATTATAATGTTGATTCTGAGTTTAGTGTGTTTGTGATCACTTGTGACAGTGAATAAGGTAATGTTGAAAAAGATCTTACTTGTATGGGAGCCTTCTATACAGCTACTACAAATGGTTGTTTAAACAGTTATCCAGATTTATACCACAATATCAGCAAGTGAGTATGTTCATTATCAGTGTTAAAGTGATTGAAGCACCCTGTAAATATTCACTCCTTCTCTGAAGGAACGACTCTGATGGGAGTTCAGGGAAAGTTGTAATTGACAAATTGTTGAATGTCTTCCAAAATAGTCTTGATTCTAGATATTTTGATTCGATAATGTATCCTTTCCAGACAACTGGACTCCTTTCCTCTTTTATTTTATTATGGAAAGATTTGTGTAAGTGAATGAAATTATGTTTGTTAGCAAATAGCTGGTTTCTTGTTCTATGCTGCTCTCAGCAATATTCCAGCTATATGGAGGCAGTCTATGCATAATCTGTTCTGGACCAGACAATTCAGTGATCAACAGCATGAGCATTTATCTATGCAAGTGGGATACAATGACATGAGACAATCGTCAGGTGAGTCTGATCACCCAGTCCTGTCAGTCACCACTTCCCACAAGCAATTTCAGCAAATGATTTTTTTAAGGATCGTTGTATTGTGTATGACACTTTTTGATTGTTTATTGTTAACCATATGACATATTTATGATGCAAGCAACACCAAAGACCTGATAAGAAAAGAAATGCATTGTGAACAGCTCAAAAATACAATGTATATTTAATAAATATATATTAATTTTCTACGAACATTAATTTTAATTGGTAGGCATCTCCAGGGACAACAGTTATTTAAGTCAAGGTTAAACCCAAATGACTTCATTTGGTTGGCTGTTAGTGTCATTATGAAAATTTTTTCCATTAATAAGGATATGTACACTGCAGCGAAATTTTAAAAGCAACTTGGACTCCGACAAAATGCATTTGTCATAAATGTCATAGAAATTTCTCATCAAGATTACAGTTAAGCCTTGGTATTGTGGATGCTGAACGCCGTGTTTTATAACTTTCTAGTGTGAATGCAAGATTCAGATATAATTATATTTTTGTACTTTTCCATTTCAAACAGCAACTTAGAGTATGAAAAAAGACCGTTTCACCCATTACACTTGCTATACAGGTGGGATTAATGTCAATCCAGGTGTTAATGGGCATTTATGTTTGTTTACACAAGTATATCAAAAACAGGACAAGTTTTAGGAAGTTGAAGCACCTTACCTAATGGTACTGTAAACGTTAGAGTTTAATGGTGGCATATTTCACATATTTTTAACATTAGCATCGATTTTATCAAGTTCAAATCAGAATGTTACCGGTAGCGATTAAAGGAAGCAGTAAAATGTGTGCATTGTCTGATTTTGAAGGGGTTGGTGAATCATGGTTCGGTGTTAACATAACAATCTCCGTACCAGTATCCGGACTTCCCGATTTTAAATGGCTTTTGTGAGAGAACAATCAGTTGCAGCTGTATGATACTCTTATGTAAGGAAGTCGTTTTCACTTCACTCTGTCCGTACTCGGCACTGTGCGATTTGGGAGTCACTGAACTGTGGAGGCCTTTGTAGACTGGTCAGTCGGGGAGACCCCTTGTGTAACCCCTGACCTCACTGTGACCTCACTTTATACAGGTAGGGTTAAAATGAGCATGAATCAGCAGGTTCTTGATTGGACAAAGGAACCGATACCATTTCATTCACTGCTGCCAGTCAGGATAGTTTGATCCTATAGAAACTTAATTGCTTGATACTATTTTTCTATAAATACCTAATTGATTAATGGGTTATAACAAATCTGTAATGGATAAATAAATAGGAATGGAAATAACCATCTTAATGATAGTAGTGTCTCGTGATTATATATATGAAACATATTAATTGATGAATAGGCCAAACATTCTCTTTGCAGTTAGCTATAACATATACTATATTTGGGATTTATTGCCCAGAATTAAGAGAGTGAGGGAGTGAGTTTAGTTTTACATCGCACTCAGCAATACTCCAGCTATATGGCAGTTGTCTGTAAATAATTGAGTCCGGACCAAACAGTCCAGTGATCCTCAGCATGAGCATTGATCTGCGCAATTGTGAACCAATGGCATGTGTCAACCAAATCAGTGAGTCTGACCACCAGTTCCTGTTAGTTGCCATTTATGACAAGCATAGTCACTTTTATGGCAAATATGGGTTGCTGAAGATCTACTCTAACCCAGACCTTCACGGGTTGATGAAGGAGGAAGAATGTATTCTGTAAGGTGTTCTTCATATAACTGAACCTGAAATCCAAAAATTCTCATCTTTCATCTGTATCACTTCTATATGACATTTATGGAATCATACTCAAGTAATTTCGTTTTTGGTGTGTCCAAACCAAGGTTTGGGCCCACACTGTCCGAATGGGGCACCTAATAGCAGCACACAAAGTCAGCAGTCTAACCTACTCGGCCTTTGTGGCTTTCACAAATCGAAGTCAAACAAACCATAGTCATCCATGTGCCATAGAAAATCTGTACCGGCACAGTTTCTACGTACAAGAGAAATTACATGATGCATTGGGATTACATTGGTGGCTATCTAAAATTTTATATAGGAAACTTAAGAAAAAAATATTTGTCTTAATTGTGAAAGCATTATGAAACAGCTATCATATGAGTTGATTTTTAATGCTGATCTTAACTGGAAAGAAAAATCGTATATTACAAATGCATAAATATATTTATCATCAGATTTTACAAAGTAGTCAAACTTGCTATTGTCCTTTCTTATCATCTGTTGATGATTTGTTTAATATCAGATACAGTCCTAAGTGTACAAATATTAGTTATAACTCAACTATGATCTGGGAGCCAGTAATTAATAGCATTGTCCTTGTAACGAGCCAGCGACATCTCACACTCTCATGTCAACACCTGACTGACATGTTACAAACATTGTAATACCTGCCTGAACTTCATCACATACTGATGGTGAAGATGAAATAAACATCACTCCATGTTGCAGTAAGTCATGAATTAAGTGTTTTTGAATTGAATCAAACAAGATTGCTTTCAACTGTTTTGCTGTGTTTATTTTATTGTGTGCTAATGTGTGATGTGTTTCAGTATGTATTTTTGTCGCAGGAAACATGTTCCTGAACTTCTGACGTGTGCTGTTTTGGTTTGGTTTAGTTCTATATAGTATGTGCTTATGTTGATCATGTGTTTAAGTTTGTGTTTTACTTCCAGGCAATCTGTTTCCGAGCAAATTCTGGAATCAATACGCGGAATATTACGATAACTACCTGAACACGAAAAGGTAGGAGAGTTTTACCACAGTTTTACCACAGTGTTTCGTAGAGCAAGTACTTTCAGTGTGGGTTTGAATCTAGAGAAGGGTTTGTGTGGACCATACCCATGGTTTCAGAGGATGTTTCTGTCACATTCAGTGTTAGCTAGAAGAATGTTTTAACCTAACTCACTCTATTTTCAATCGTAGTGAGTGGGTGAGTGAGTGAGTGAGTATGGTTTCACGCTGCTTTTAGAAATATTCCAGCAATATCATGGCAGGGGATACCAGAAATGAGCATCACACATTGCACCCATGTGGGGAATCAAACCCAGGTCTACGACATGCTGAGTGAACGCTTTAACCACTAGGCTACCCCAGTGCCCCGATATTTTAATTGTACAGTTTATGTAGAGGAGGCAGCAGGTGAAAGGGCACATGTATTTCTGTTTATTTGAAGTGGGAGGCCAGGTTAGACCATCCAATTAGAGAGGCATGTCAAGCATTGTGGCAATGTGTCAGAAGTCATTTCAAATTCCTATGTCAGACATGCTTGCAATATTTACGAGTTCGTATTGACAGAGGTATAGCCATACCAGTTTCATTTCTTGGTCAAGATCTATATGTATCGGTCAGAAGGACAAGGAAAAGAAAATGTAATCAGAAAATAAAGATATGAATATGATTTATGTTTTGTTAACTCCATTTTTCAAAACTTAGCATAGGTGTGTGAAAAAATAAACTGGTCTGGCTTTGATATACCAAAGGGACTTTCTGAGATATAGATTTGGTATAAATTTGTGTTTTTTACAAACTTTTGGATGATTTATTTTCAGCTTTTTGGAAGAAAAATGTGCAACTGATTCAACTTTCGCCGAGTTTTGCAATTTAAGGAAAGAACAGGGAAAGCTAGGAATAGACACGCTGCTTTTCTTACCTGTAAGTACAAGTTTTAGTTTTACAAAATATTTGGCATGGATTTACTTTCAGGGGAAAACAACTGGATTTCCAGCGTCTTGGATGGGAACATGTGATATTTGTAGAATGTATACAAGGAACCTGTAATGAGCGTGATGTGGTTTGTGATTTTGATAGAGCAGTGTGCTTTACCACCTAGGAGGAACACCTGTGATATGTCGTGTACAGTTGTCTCCCTTTATGTGAGTGCAGTCACTACATCTACACAGCTTCAAGATTTACAAAGCATCAGAAGAATATTTAGCATGCACTACTTTAAGACATCTGTGACAATTAGCTAATTCATCATGTCAGTTATTTACCTTAATAATGAAAAATCAAACTATTTCTATGGTGTTATGAGTGTTCTTGGAAGAAATGGATTAGTCATGAGAAATTGCTCATTTTTAAAGAGTCGAGACAAGTCGAACATATCTCTGAAACCAGTAATTTTTTGTGATTTTGTTATCTGTGGCATAGCTGGTATATAATTTCTGTGTAATGACCAAAAGTTACATACTTTTTACTTTGTACTTAGTTTTGAAATCAGTGCTGAAGGGTGATGATCTGCCCATTTGAAATGAAAAACATCCTTGGTTTGTAGTCATCTTCATCAACACACGCATGATCTCATCACAATGGTTTTAGTAAAATTCACTTTCAGAACAATTTTGTTCACCTTTCAATAAATCTCTAAGAGTCAACTAAATGACCTTACCAAATGATTGACAGTTAAAAAGAAAGTCACCCGAGAGCTTCAGTGTTACTATGGGTGCTGGATGAGTACAGGACAAGTCATCTAGTTCATCTACATGTTCTGTATTCAACAGACTAACATTCATCAGATGTCACGAACATTGTAATACATCGTTCTAAGCTCTTACGCAGTGCATGAATGAATTCTGTAATTGTTCCTCTTGGTAGGTGAGCTGGAAGTGCAGACGTGAATGGTTCTTGAAGGCAATGGTTGATAATAGATTATGAATGGTTTGAAGAAACTCTATAGCTTGAATGTTAATATGATGTCTCTCATGCACTAGGATTCAGTTCCTTGAAAGAAACAGGCAGTCTGAAGCTATTTGGTTCATAGGGTTAGATTTCTGTGTAATGATTATCTCTTATATAGGGCAGGTGTCGTACAGAATTTTAAAAACCTCTGCACTGCCTTTCTGTTAAATTTACTAAAGCTTAATTATATTTACCTTCAGAAATTGTAAACATTCCTGATCTCTTCCAAAATATTTCTAACAGAAATTTATTTATTGATTGATCAGTATTTATGGAAAGAGAAGAAAAATTGCTCATTCTTATAATAAAAAAATGCTTATGGAGAAAAACTTAATTTTCAAGTTTGGTTGAATATTTTTAAGAATATTTTGTATTTGCTATTACCAAATTAACAGATGTTCAAGCCTTCAATATGATGCTTCAAATTTTGGGTACAGATGTTCCAAAGATATTATTCAGAATTCTAACATGGTCGTTTTGAGTTGATTGTAGGATTCGTGTACTTTTTGACCAAGGAGGGACACTTCATGTGAATGTGAGAATATCCTCGTCAAAGAGTACTTTCCCATAAAAACATCCTGACATCATCTCAGAATATTAGCAAACAGTTCCCAAGTCCAGGAATTAGACACACAAGACACTGTTGTGTTTATGAATAGTGTCAACAACAAACAAATAATATGCAAACCTTCATCGTTCAGGTGTTAGCATGTTTGATTTTCGTTACATCCTTGTTGGGTCTCACAAGTATATGTCTATAGCCAACGCTTTGGGGATGTTGGTGTCACCTTTTCCACCTTGATCATCAATAAACAGGCAGACGTTATGTCGATTGAGGAAGTGGCTTTGAATGGTATGTTCTTCACAGATTATCACAGTATGAACAGAACTTCACGGGGATCAACTCATTGGTGTCGTTGACCTTGTAACGATTTGGCGATTCTGACAACAGGGCTGTAACCTTGGACAAGTCATTATGCAAATTCTGCAAATATAATTAGCGTTTGTTAAAATGTCTCCGGAAACGTTTATTTGGGGATTATTTTTCATAAAATTTCTGGCTCAATTTTGTCATTGTTTGGTTGAAATTCAAGGTTGAAGTGTTGCTGGACCAAATTTAGCCATGAGAGTCACAAGGTTGAAGGAATTTCATGTTCAATTTTACTTGAGCTGTATAATCTGTTGGATGATGTTGATTGATTTTAGTATTTAGATGTTGAAAGTATCAAGAAAATCATCATACACTATATTTTTCTCCAGTTAAAAAAATGACATTATGTTACTATAAGTACGTCAATCGAGTGGAGATAGTAACGAAACTGATGAATCATTGGTGACAAAAATGATACTTCGACTGCAACATAAGAATAAAAACTTATGATAAAAACATCTTTTCTTTCTTCAAGCTGTTATTTCTAAGCCTTTTCAGATTTACCTTTTATGTCTACAGAAAACTGATTCAAAAGTCATGTAATAAAACAGATGTTCATGAAAAACAAGACTTACTCTTTCATTAAAATGGGTCAGTTCTTTTCAAGAAAGCTCGAAATATTCCATATTGAGTTATTTTCAATATGTTTCATAATGTGTTTCTGTGAGATCTTTTCATGTGTGTCAGCAGGGGAGAGATCTCCTCAACCCTTTTCACACATATTGATAAGAGCAGACAACAGGGAAACTTCAGGGGGGTGCACTCTCACAATCACTCTTGCATTTCATAACGTCAACAAACGGCATGAAAGTACCTGCCACGGCCAAGGACAAAACCGTTGTAATTTGTGTCAGCCCGTTTCAAAGTTAGCTCTCCCTCATAAGCATTCAAGCTGAAATATTTTCAATACAGCGTTATTTAATTACAGATCAAGTCACATGCGGAACATATATGATTAATTCTTGTCTGCGTCACAGAGTTTGATAATCGCAAAATGACAGTTGTGTGTAAAAGAATTTCTCAACTGAATGACCTTCACCTACTGTTGGATTGGTTCTCTTATAAAGGGACATCTGGTGAATGATTTCGTGGAATGGATTTTTGTTCTGTAAATATTTTTTTGCACTGTCATCCTAACATTTCAAAACTATATTATGATTTTCAAACTGGCACAATATTCTCGTGTACATTCCCATATGTGATTTAAAATAAATATCTTACCATATGTAATATCACGTTTTCGGACTTTTGGCATTCACCAGTCCCACTCTTTTGTTGCCACCAGATAAGCATCTAAAATATTGAACAGCTATCTAAATGTATGATTTTGTGAAATAATTTATTATGTCCTCATGATCAATGCATTCATTTGGTGTTAATGTATATACAAATCTATCCTAAGGGTAGCAGAAGCAGTAGGGTGGCCAGGTGGTTCAAGCATCTGCTTGTCATGCTGAAAACCTGGGTTTGCTTCCCCATATGGATGTAATTTGTGAAACCTATTTCTGGTGTCGCCCACAGCGATATTGCTTGAATATTGCTAAAGTGACATAAAACCATATTCACTCATTCACTCCCAAAGTTTGCACAGTTTTGTTAAAAGAACTAAATATTTTTGTTTATTTACTTTTAAGAGGTGTTGGTAAAATATCATTTTTAAAATGAATCAGGATGATTTATTCCATAGAAACAAAACCATTATTCAGGAAAATAGTATTGTGAAAAAATTTCATCATTGTTACAAACATTTTAGACTGTTCAGAATATCGACCACAGTTACATGTCATTTACACAAACTAAGTTTGAAAATACAACTTAATTTCATCTAAAGCCTTGTATTGAAATACAATGCTGGAATGTAACACAACGTTAAACTGTAAATATCCCTGTGAGACACATGTATATCATATTTTCATGATGACAAATGAAAGCTATAAATTAGTATGCGCCGTAAAGCAGAAAATCATATCCAAAATTTGAAAGCTTGAAAATACTAAATTAACTGCCTCTTATTATTTGTATATAATTTCAACCAAGGGGGAGATGCTTGTTAAACAAACAAGCTCAGTACTGTTCAGAAAAACAGTTATTTGCTGACAGAAAATATGTCTATCCAAACATTTTATCATCCTGAAATTAAACCCACATTCTATTATTCTTTTCATTGCAATAATAATGGATCTTGTGTTAATGGGGCTGTCAAAATGACGTTTACCGATAGTGTGCACTCAGTGACGCAAATGCTGAAGTGTACATAAAGATTTTTATTAGCTTTATTATAATGCAATGAATTATTTTCTAACACTGTTGACAGTAAAAAAAACATTTGCTTCTCTGGCGTGGGTCTCAGGTACAGGCTTGCCATTTAGTCTTCAAACACATCGCAGACAAATGTGATGTAAATTGTTCGAGGTGAACTGTTTTTTCTCAATGGTGCACTGCATGAAGGACTGAGAAGATCATTTCAGCTATGCTGGTATTTGCCTTTACAAATTACCCCTTACACATTGGCGCTAACGGAAGAATCATTCGTAAACAGTGGATCGTGGGCCCAGACTCGGGCCACACACACCAGCAGGTCATGATCAATACGGTGCACTCTTAAGGACAGGAAAGGTGAATTTGGACTTAAGAAAAGTGAAAGATACCAGGCTGTTATTGATGTTATTGTTTTTTTAGTTTAAAAAAACTTTGATTTCTTTGAGGGTTTTTTAAGCAATATTTATAAAACAATGTCCTCAACAAATCTTCTGAAAAAATTTGCTTTGTAATAAACTTGTTTTCTGCTTGTTAGGTATTGGGAATATGTTTAACGAGGGATTTTTAGTTCTTTTGAATTTGAGCAGAGTTCATATAACATTTTATAACATGGCCTCTTATTTTAAGTAATTTACAAACTTTCAGATATATTTGGTAGATAATTTTTGTTCTCTTAATGGAAAATTGAAATTATGAATCATCTTTGTAATGTCTTGATGGTTTCATAAATTGGTGGTTTGAATCTAAAAGTATAAAAGCAAATCATGTGGTTGACGTATTTCTACTTGTAGTTAGTTGTATAGTAATATGAACCTATATACCACCTGCAGATCCAAAGATATTGTGTCACAGGTTGCAACAATTGAAACCATTCTCTCTCATCCCCCCCATCACTCAGTCACATCAACATCCACCCTCTATGCACATCTTCCCCCAAAACATCTACATCCTTCTCACTCACTCACTCACTCACTCACTAAGAGAGTTAGTGAGTTTTAGTTTCATGCTGAACCCATCAATATTCCAGCTATATGGCGGCGGTCTGTAAATAACTGAGTCTGGACCAGGTCTAGACGATCCAGTGAACAGCAATGTGAGCATCGGTCTGCGCACTTGGGAACCAATGACATTTATCAACCAAGTCAGCATTGTCTGACCACTCGATCCCGTTAGTCGCCTCTTACGACAAACATAGTTGCCTTTCATGGCAAGCATGGGTTGCTGAAGACCTATTTTACCCAGGACCTTCATGGTTCACACTAACTGTGTGGTACTCAAGTGGTTCATGCATGTGCCCATCATATCAAAGACCCAGGTTTGATTCCCCATATGGGAAGACTATTTCTTGTGTCCCCAGCCGTAATATTGCTGGAATATTGCTGAAAGTTGCATGAAATTATACTTACTGACTCAACATCACTTTCCCTCTCACTCTCACTCTCACTCTCACTTTTACTCTCACTCACTCACTCTGAGCTACATCCTCACAACTACCTTCTTTACACATCTTTCCATTCTGGTCCTATAAAAATATTTTATACAGTTCTCACTCACTCATCTACTTTCTCTCGCTTTTTCGCTATGCTCTGTAGCTCACTCACTCTTTCACTCGCCAGTCATGCTCAGTGCACTCACTCACTCAATCACTCACTCACTGTCACCCACTCACTGTCACCCACTCACTGTCACCCACTCACCCACACATGCTGCCTTATTGTACTATGGAAGGTAACACAAGCATGTGCAGCTATGCAAGTCAGTAATAGGATCTGGAATTTGTCCCCATAACCCAGTCACTTGGGTTTACTCCAAATATAGTAGACAAGGAGTGTTAAACGAACAAAAGGAAAACTATAGCAGGGATTACGATACAGAGAAAGGTTGAGATGAAAAGTCAGTCAAGGAATGCAAAGTCAGATCGGGAGGAATGTGGTCTGAGACGTCCATCTTACTACATGTGTGTCCATTCATAATAAGCCTGATCCGTGTCACACAACATGGTGTAATCCTCCATAATACATTGCGACTTCTGACACATTGTCGCAATGCTTGACATACCTTCCTAATTGGATGGTCTAACTTGGCCTCGTTAGCATCCCACTTCAAACAAACAGAAACACAGGTGCCTTTTCACCTGCGTCCTCCTCTTCGGAGGACTTACATTTAAATGTACTTAAAGTGAGTTAGGTTATATGCTGGATAGGAAAGTATTTCGGTTGTCTGTGTGTAGTTCGTTAAAACTGCATCATGGTGGATAGCATCCATAGTCCAGTGAAGAGAGTGTCCTCCTAGAGACCTTAAATTAGAAATTTAATCTCTGCCTGTGTTGAGCAGTGGGTAGGCGAGTGGTTAATCGTTTGTTTGTCACACCAAAGGTCTGGATTTGAATCCTAACATGAGTACAGTGTGTGAAGCCCATTTCTGGTGTCCCCCACCTTGATATTGCTGTAATCATATTAATAATCTATTTATATATCACTAACTTCTATCTTGGCAGCTCACAGGTGTTTGGGAATATTGCTGAAAGTGGTATAGAACCCATCTTACTCACTCACTACCTAACTCATACCAAAAGTCATTGTATGGTTGCATCTTGAGGGCACTTAGATAAGGTGATACTGGGATACACATCCATAAGAGCAGATAGTTTATTTGTACGGTTCATTATGACTTGAGAATAATGAACCTCCGCTCAGGCCAGTACTTTGAGTAAGACTGGGGTATACAGTGTTATACACTCACTGGAGTGGATGCCATGAAGTCTCGTAAATCAGATGTTAAATAGAGAATCTCTTGTATTTTTTCCATACCTGTTTGTATTGAGACATAGATAAGATAAGATATTTATTGCATAGCATTCCATTAAGGAACAGTGGTAATATACTATAAACTACAGATATAGAGATAAAAGGTACTTTTACACTTTGATCACCTTATGTTGTGATATTTCATATCAAAAGATGTAAGGATGAGATTCTAAGGGTCCAAGTCAATCATTACATGTACACCTCACCTCACCTCACCTCACCTCACCTCACCTCACCTCACCTCACCTCACCTCACCTCACCTCACCAACCCAACCCAACCCAACCCAACCCAACCCAACCCAACCCAACCCACTGGGTGAGTACTCTTCACAAACTGATAAATGTCTGAGTGTAGGTCAAGCAATTGTATTTGTTGCCATGGTAATGTGAAAGCATTGTCTTGAAGTGTAAACATGGCAGCCATAAACTACAAGGGTCATACGCATGGATCAGACAGACAATGGTACTTTTGAATGTCTGTAAATCCAGGGGTCCCACAACTGGACGAAGCTTCGTACCACTTTAACTCATAATGAATTGTGACTGTCCGTGTGAGATGGTTGGCATGTCATGCAAGAGGGAGCTTTTGACACTCACTGACGGAGAAGATGTCCGTTCATAAGTCAGGATATAAGTCATAATAAACTGCATAAATAAACCATTAACACCTGTATATCCTAGTGACCTGTTTATGTGACATAGTTATTCCAGGGGAATTCATACATTGTGTAAACCTGTGACTGTAAACCTGTGACTGTGATGTGGGACTTTTGGAGGTAGAGGACCCATGAAGGTGAGGGGCCAGTGGAGGTTGGGATCTGTGAAACTTGGGAACCCGTGGAGATGTGGTCCCATGAAGGTGGGGGACCTGTGGAGGTTGGGTCCTGTGAAACTTGGGAACCCATGGAGATGGGGACCCATGAAGGTGGGGGATCTGTGGAGGTTGAGTCCCGTCGGGACCCATGGTGGAGGTGGGAACTCAAGGAGCTAGGGACCCATGGAATTGGGGAACCTGTGGAGGTGAGGACCCATGAGGGTGGGGACCCATGGAGTTGGGTACCTGTGGAGATAGGGACCCATCAAAGTCGGGAAGCTATGGAGGTGGGGGTCCCGTGGAGGATGGTTGTCCCATGGAGGGGGACTTGTAGCTGGGGTCCCTCCTGGGTTGGAGGTGGAGGACCCATGGAGTTGAGGACCCGTGGAGATGGGGGGGCACCTGTAGTGATTGGGGGACCTTTGGAGATGGGGGGACCCATGGAGATGGCGACACCTAGCAATGGTGAACCTGCGGAGATGGGGACCTTGACAATGATACAGCAATCTAAAGTCCTGACGGCCTTCTGTCACACAAACACTCAATATGTTGCAGGTGCTTAACAGAATAATGTCTTCCTTGATGAGTGATAGATATGGGCTTTGCTTTGTTGGTTTTCTTTAGATTTAATCTGGCAAAAGTGAGAACCCTACAAATGGCTGTATTGACAGTGTTACAGAAGTATTAGTGTGTACACAATATCATGTGGTGTGTGTTCTGTGCTTCAAAGGGTGTATTTGTACTGTGAGTTTATGGTGTCCTGTGTGGCGATGTGCTGATGTTTGGTAGGAGTTTTGGGTATTTAAAAGTGCCCTGTGTACTATTGAATATCCTGCTTGACAGATGCTTGACAGGGTTTCAGCATTGTTTCAGCCATATAGTGACAAGATCAAGTATTCATTTATAAGCATTTTAACTACAAAGTCCATGTTAAGAGGCGTGGGTATTCACTGCATTATTATTTAAAAACAGAAAATGTCACAGCACCAAAATCAGAAGCAAGCACTTGATATTCACACTACATTGTTACAATTTATGACCTGTGTGTTGAAGGATGTCCTATTGGTTGAAGGTGTTCTATGGATTGAAGGGTGCTTTATGTGGTGAAGGGTGTCCTATTTTTTTATGTGTGTTCTATAGGTGGAATGGTGTTCTATGGGTTGAAGGGTGTTCTATTGGTTGAAGGGTGTTCTATGGGTTGGAGTGTGTCCTATGGGCTCAAGGGTGTCCTATGTGTTGAAGGTGTTCTATGAGTTGAATTGGTATCCTGTGTATTAATTTACATCTTGTGTGTCACTGCCTTGTAGACCCTTGAAGATCCAGGTTAGAATTGATCTTCAGTAACCGTGCTTGTCATAAGATGCAACTGACGGGATCAGGTGGTCAGACTCACACATGCCTTTGGTTCTCAATTGCCTAGATCGATGCTCACGTGCTTGATCATTGGATTGCCTGGTCCAGACAGGATTATTTACAGGCCTTACCTATACACCTGGAATATTGCTGAGTTTGGTGTTAAACAACAGCCAACCAACCAGCTACAACACAAGTTGTATTTAGGATTACACATCAGTAATCCCTCAGATATTATAATGTACTCATTATATAATTGTTGAGATACCCTCTTATCAAGAAATATCCTGTTTAACAATTCAGAGTATTAACAAAACCATCAATAAAACTCATTACAGACAAGGCAGAATGTTTCTCAACATTTAAGTAGCAATATTGTCAGGCTTCTGATCTCACGGCCTTGTTAGGTGAGGTAGTAAAGCCCGAAAGTGTGAAGGACCCATAGTGTGAGCTATAGTGGTCAAGCCACTCGTGTAAATAGACCATATTTCATGCTTGTCTCCGTGACTATCCACATGTTGGACACTGGGCAGTGTCAGTATGATTTACTGCTGGGATCAGTGTGTGTACAGTGATAATCTTGGTATGTGAGGGCTCTCTACCTCCATATATAGGCATGGTCATTGGGATGCAGAGAGTATTTCCATATTTGGAGAATGAATATTTCAAAACTTTTGTTTGCTTGTGTTTTAGATTGAATTTGTTTCAGTTAAATACTACATAATGTGATTTGAACATTCCGAGAAATCCTTACTTTAATGAACAAGATTTAAAGGTTTCTTGGCAAGTTGAGGAAACAATCATATTCTATGAGTTTTCCGTGTAATTATCCCAAAAATTAAAATGCATAATTTTTGTGAAAATGTTGTTAGAGGTGGTTTGAAGTTTGATAGGAAAGAATAATTCCTGGAATTTTGAAACAGAGATATGTGCTAAATGTTGAATATTATTTGTTGTTTATTTCTAAAAGTTATCAGGGACGAGGTTTAGCCTAGTGGTTAGAGTGTGAAGCCCATTTCTGTTATTGTCTGCGGTGATATTCCTGGAATATTGTGGGAATATTGTTAAAATTGACAGAAAACTTTTACACACACTCTACAAATTTTGAATGGTCAGACAGAAGGCCAGATAAGCAGGGTATCTGCATGAATTATGCAAATATATATGTAAAAACTCAATTCCTATCGAGTCTGTTGAGTACAAGTACGCTTGGAGTTTTGTAAATACTCAATGAATTTGGTCTTACTTGCATACACACAAGAGATGGTGGATAGATAAAATAGCTGAGGTATACTGAGGGGTTCAGTTTCAGCACATGAAATTGGCAACTTTCGGTCTTCTAATAATGTCTCATATTAAAGATCAAATATAGATAACAGACGCTTAAACCAACATTTCAGCTTTGCCATAGATGTACAATTAATGTGAAATGGCAAAGTACCCAGTAAGGCTTGAGGAAGGTAGTTACAATTTACTCAGGGAGAAAGTAAGATACTCAACTGAGATGAAGACAAGCAGATACACATATGATTGACCCAAAAAGTTATCTGTAGGTCTGATAAGAGCAGATGCATCAATATAAGAAAACAATCTTGCCCTGACTACATTTTAACGAACCAAAAACAATAAAATTTATTTTTCATTAAGGAGCATCATTTTCTGTGTCCAGTTTCTAAGACATGTAGATATGTCAGATAAGAGTATGCTAAGAGTTTACAAGGTCAATATTCATGGTCGTGTATGACACTGAGAGTTTACTTGGGGTGGTCTGTCATAGACCCTGAAACTAACATATCCAAGAAAGCCCATGCAAGTCTAGAACACATGGCAAGTCTAGATTACCACAGTTTCAGGAGATGAAGAAAGTGTCTGAGCTTCTTTTCATTATATATCATGATTGTCTTTGATAAATCTTTTTTGTAACATATACTGAACAGCAAAAGAAACGCAACTGGCTTTGTGTCAAGTTTTTATATCGGAGACATGAAAATGAACACTTACTGTTATATTTTATTTGTTCAAAACTTTCATTTCTTTTGCTGTTCAGTACATGTTCATTTCAGTGACTAGTTGTTAATATATGCTGGGGCTGTTCTGGGAATTGTTTAAGCGCGTACTGCTTGGTTTTGGACACTAATTGCGTGACTGCATGCTTCTCTGCTTGAATGATGCTACTTTCATCATCGTAAATGATGTGGATGTTGGCAACACATGTCGCTGTATATTTAGGGCAATATTGATTTTTGTGAAACATCAAAGTTTATATTGCTGTGTAATACAAATTAATTAGATACGTTTTATGATTTCATGTAGCCTGTATATTGAATGTAGGTTTCACCTCATTGTGTTGTACAAGAGGCAATATTGAAAATGTGTACAGAGAACAAATGAAGATTTGGTGTAGATTCATGATGAAAGTCTCATCATGCTGACGACCTTGGTTTAATTCCCAATGTGGGTACAATGTTTGAAGTCCACTCACTCACTCAACCACCTACTCAGCCACTCACCCACTCACCCACCCACTCTTTGAGTGAGTGAGTGAACACCAAACACTCTCACTTTGGGTCTCATTCAAAACCTTATTCCATATAGCTGAAATGTTGATGAGTGTAGCTAAAAGCTAATCTCACTCACTCACTCATATTGAAAGATAACAGATAAGATGTTTGCCTCTACCAAACCATGTTATGTTTTCACGTAGAGAGGTGCTGCACATTCATCCATAAGGTGAAAATAGATAGAAGACTATCTAGTGATTTAGCTCTATCCATGCTGTTGGGATACAACTGATATACAATAGGACAAATTAACTGAAATCATCTTAGTAATCACCAGAATGTACAGTTCTAAAGTCTTATAGTAGCATTTAGAAGTGATAAGGAAGAGAGCTTTTATTGACATCAGATTCTATATTATGAGGGACACAACATTTCAGAGTATATTCCTACTCCTTCATTCACCTGATGTATGAATAAGGATATACTCTGAAATGAAGGAATAAGGATATACTCTGAAATGAAGGAATTAGGATATACTCTGACATGAAGGAATAAGGATATACTCTGAAATGAAGGAATAAGGACATACTGCGAATGAAGGAATAAGGACATACTCTGAAATGAAGGAATAAGGATATACTCTGAAATGAAGGAATAAGGATATACTCTGACATGAAGGAATAAGGATATACTCTGAAATGAAGGAATAAGGACATACTGCGAATGAAGGAATAAGGACATACTCTGAAATGAAGGAATAAGGATATACTCGGAAATGAAGGAATAAGGATATACTGCCAAATGAAGGGGAAAGGATGTACACAGAAATAACAGATTTGACAACCATAAAAACTCTCTTCCTTATATTTTTTTAAGGTTAGAATTAACGGGGTGAGTTTAGTTTCCCACTCAGCAATATTCCTGCTACATGGCGGTTAGAATAAATGGAAATGTGATTGCTCCTCTGCTGTATGCCAGTCATTGTCAGCGTTAACTTTCAGCTGACTTACGAAACCTAGAGTAGAGATGTAAGTCTGACTTACGACACATCCTCTCTGGCATGTTACGACAGAGAAGCGTGTAATAATGAGCAATATACACACAGAGACATTTTGAAGTATGGTCAGTTGTGCTACACTGTGTAACTGTCAGCCAGTCTGGCCAGTGACTGACCGCTGACTGGGCCATGATACAACACAGGGGGATTCTGTAACAGGAGCATATGAAGATGGAGAATTACGTCCCTGCCTACTTGGGTCTCAATGCTATGTTGTGATACAGATCTACAGTAAACACTGGAGGATGGAAGAATGCTTTACTTCAGATGATTTGGGAGATAAGTCACATATCAGGATCCAGGATTAGAGTAGGTCTTCACTTGCTTGTAGTGGTTGTACGATGATCAATCGAGGCAGGAAGGTCAGCAACTTGGCTGCCTGTGTTTCATTGTACCTTGATATCACTGGATTGTCTGGTCCACACTCATTATTATCAAACTGATATACTGTATTGATAAAAAGAATGTGTGACAAACAAATAAATGATTGATAAGTACTGTACCCTATTTACTCTGTTAAGATCTTGTTTCAGGACATTACTCAGAATATTGATCATTGGATTGTTTGGTCTGGATTGTCACTCCGTTACTATCAGGCTGACAACGTATTGTTGGAATACAGGGAATGTATGACAAACAAACAAACAAATCAATGATAAGTGCTGTACCATTATCTCCTCTGTTATAATCCTGTGTTGGGACATTGCTGTTAATATTGATCACTGGATTGTCTGGTCTACATTCCATTATTATGAGACTGACATGTTATCACTGGAATATGTCAAATGTAGTGTTGGAAACAAACAAATGTATAAGAAGAGTTGTACCATTATCTCCTCTGTTATAATCCTGTATTGGGACATTGCTGTTAATATTGATCACTGGATTGTCTGGTCTACATTCCATTATTATGAGACTGACATGTTATCACTGGAATATGTCAAATGTATGTGTTGGAAACAAACAAATGTATAAGAAGAGTTGTACCATATCACCTCTGTTATGATCCTGTATTGGGACATTGCTGTTAATATTGATCACTGGATTGTCTGGTCCACATTCCATTATTATGAGACTGACATGTTATCACTGGAATATGTCAAATGTAGTGTTGGAAACAAACAAATGTATAAGAAGAGTTGTACCATATCACCTCTGTTATGATCCTGTATTGGGACATTGCTGTTAATATTGATCACTGGATTGTCTGGTCCACATTCCATTATTATGAGACTGACATGTTATCACTGGAATATGTCAAATGTAGTGTTGGAAACAAACAAATGTATAAGAAGAGTTGTACCATATCACCTCTGTTATGATCCTGTATTGGGACATTGCTGTTAATATTGATCACTGGATTGTCTGGTCCACATTCCATTATTATGAGACTGACATGTTATCACTGGAATATGTCAAATGTAGTGTTGGAAACAAACAAATGTATAAGAAGAGTTGTACCATATCACCTCTGTTATGATCCTGTATTGGGACATTGCTGTTAATATTGATCACTGGATTGTCTGGTCCACATTCCATTATTATGAGACTGACATGTTATCACTGGAATATATCAAATGTAGTGTTGGAAACAAACAAATGTATAAGAAGAGTTGTACCATATCACCTCTGTTATGATCCTGTGTTGGGACATTGCTGTTAATATTGATCACTGGATTGTCTGGTCTACATTCCATTATTATGAGACTGACATGTTATCACTGGAATATGTCAAATGTAGTGTTGGAAACAAACAAATGTATAAGAAGAGTTGTACCATATCACCTCTGTTATGATCCTGTATTGGGACATTGCTGTTAATATTGATCACTGGATTGTCTGGTCTACATTCCATTATTATGAGACTGACATGTTATCACTGGAATATGTCAAATGTAGTGTTGGAAACAAACAAATGTGTAAGAAGAGTTGTACCATATCACCTCTGTTATGATCCTGTATTGGGACATTGCTGTTAATATTGATCACTGGATTGTCTGGTCTACATTCCATTATTATGAGACTGACATGTTATCACTGGAATATGTCAAATGTAGTGTTGGAAACAAACAAATGTATAAGAAGAGTTGTACCATATCACCTCTGTTATGATCCTGTATTGGGACATTGCTGTTAATATTGATCACTGGATTGTCTGGTCTACATTCCATTATTATGAGACTGACATGTTATCACTGGAATATGTCAAATGTAGTGTTGGAAACAAACAAATGTATAAGAAGAGTTGTACCATATCACCTCTGTTAACATCTTGTATTTGGACATTATGATTTATTCTATGAATCAAACCTCTGAAGATCCGGGTAAGAATTGATCTTCAGCAACCCATGCTTGTCTTAAGAGGAAACTAGCAGGATTGGGTGGTCAGGCTTGCTGACTTGGTTGACACATGTCGTTGTATCCTAATTGCATAGATTGATGCTCATGATGTTAATCACTTGATTTTCTGGTTCATTGTTGGAAATTTAGCATAGACTTTAGGTAGCCTTAGCACTAAGGTGCTGTAACTCCCATACCTTAAACATAGACTTAAGGTAGTCTTAGTGCTAAGGTTGTTTTGAACAATGGCTCCCAGCATCTTATAGCGACAATATTGCTGAGTGTAGTGTTTAAAAACAAATACTGTGCATTAATTTAACTTGAACGGTGCTGACTACAATTTTATAACCAACCAGCCAAGACACAGGCAAACAACAGAACTATATAGCACTAACAAAGTCGAATACTCCCATATTGTGAAACCCTACAGGTTTACTTGATGTGGTGAGATCCACACTCTGTCTACTATAACAAGAGTATTAAACCCAAGGTCGTATCATGTCTAGAGGTAACAAGCAAGGATGTATTCTCTACATTCCTGCTATTATTACAGAGATTATCTCACAGAATATAAAAGGCGGAGTTCACCTCCTAAACTGTGAACACAATGGTCAACTGAAGCTGTGTGAGATTCTGCCAGGATAATGTGGCATTGACAATGTTGCTGTTGTCATCATAAGATTTGTTGCTGAGACAGACATTCAGGTCTATCCAAAGAGTATAAATGAAAAGTTTTGGAGTATTTCAGATCATCATGAAATAATCTGTAATCATGTATAGTTTAGTTCATTACACCTGTAATGGATCTTGTGCTGACAGGTACAGAGTAATTTCAACCATACTTGCTGTTACAGCCATGATTACTAACTTAAATGTATTATAATTAAGGAATGTTCCAAATCAGTGTCAATGATGCTGTTCCCAATTTTGAATTCTACACGTTTCTGTATTGTAACATGAATAAGTAATTTGCCTTTGCATGTGTTTATGACATGCCACCATTGGGCAGAATATCTTTCACTGTCATGACTGATTATGATTAGTAAACAGGTTGTCAGCATATAGCTAGAATTGTGCAGTGGATCTTTGTTAGAAATATGGAAAGGTTTTGTCCATTTATTATTTATCATAAATTCTATTCGAAATTCCTATTCTTAAGGAGCAGTGGGGTAGCCTTGTGGTTTAAGTGTTTGTTCATCACACCAAAGACCCAGGTTCGATTCCCAACATGGGTTTGATTCCCAACATGGGTGCAATGTGTGAAGCCCATTTTGGGTGTTCACATCATGATAATACTGGAATATTTCTAAAAGTAGTGTAAAACTAAACTAACTCACTCACTTTATTGTTTCAATGTAATATTTTGCTCATCATGCTGAGAGTTCAATCCACAAGTAAGTTCAGTTGTCACTGACATTTCGACTTTGTGATGCCAAATAAAGATACAGTTATCAAAATATCCAAAACATTTTGAAATGAAGACACAATGTAAGATGAAGGTGAAGTCAGAAATCCCTCCCTTAGGGACAGCTGTGTTTCCATGGTTAATGGACATGGGATAGAGTAGGGGTTGGTGTATGTTGACACTGTCAACTCTGCAAAGAGATGGGCATTTGGAACAGCAGAGTCTTACAGCGAAGGAGCTGAAACCCGATCCTGTGTACATTGATGGGGTGGGAGAGTGGAAGGCCAATAAGGGGGTGCTTGTCTCTTTCCAGAAAGGCAAGGGGACTCAGCCTGTTGAAAGCAATCATATACGTATTGTGTGACAATAGAGTTTTGAAGATGGGTTTTTGCAATAACAATGGAGAATGTTTTGAGGTCATCGAACAACTTTAGAAACTGTTCTGAGGTTTATGTAGAACAATAGCTTGTAACAGATATGTGGTTTGTATGAACATTCACTTATTGACGTTTAAGTTTGTGTCTTGTTTGACGGTTTTCAAATATCAATATCAAATATTTGAAAATTATAAAATTAGAATCTGAAGACTACAGAGAGAGTTAGGTTGTACCAGGAACCATTTTGCATTGACACCAAATATGGTTATAGTTTTTTACAAAAGCAAATATCCATCTTTAGCTTTGTAAAGTGATAGTGCAGTGAAATGTATGACATTTTAGTTTATTCAAACATGGCAACAAAGTCTTGCTTTAAAAATATTTTGTTGAAAATATGTATCATGCAAAGTGGAAAATAAATGCATTGTAAAACTGAATTTTGAAAGATAACCATATCATGTACTTTGAACAAAGGAATTAACCGAAAGAGATGGTCTTCCACAATGCATTTCCAGTAAGGAAACCTTATCATACATACGACGAAATATGTCATGGGAAATGGAAGTTTCGGAAGATAAAGGCCGTGTTTTTGAACGTTTGGCTTGGAGTTTATGGCCTTTGTGGGTGATCTGGTCATTAAACTTAACTGCCTTTATGATATCATAAATTCAAAAGTGGAACCAAATTGTTCGATGAATTGTTAACCCAGAAATCACTGCCTCCATGGCGGAGCCACGCCAAGTGGTATTTACATTTTTCGGCAATAAAATCGAACAATGTTGAGGAGATGTGGGTGGTCAAACAATGGACTCGACCGAAGACAGATAAAACCTAAGTCCTTAACAACATTAGGATCTAGAAGGAACTGTTGCATCAAAACTTAATATCAGTGATGTTGTTTCTGGGCCATTATTTGAAAATGCTGTTCAGGTTTCACTTGACATGACAAGAAATGTATGGTCCCTGTGTGAAATTAGGTATTTTGAGATTGTATTTATGGTGTACTTACTGAACTGATCTTAATACAAAAAAGATGAATGATTAGTGGTAGGAACACAGTTTTATTGTTAAATAAGTTTTGTTTTAATAAACTGCTTTCAGTACCAAACATAATTAATTATGGGAAGTAGGAAAACAGTTTTAATATTATAGGATTTTTGTTCTCAGAAGCTGATTTTAATACCAAAAATAATAACTCATTAGTGGAGGGAAAACAGGTTTTTTGAAAAGGGTTTTTGTTGGAATAGACGATTTTGAAAAAGTGTATCATAACTGTATCATACATGACTGTATATTTATATTATATCCTACTTTTACACCTCCAAATAGGTCAAGCACCACTATTTCTTGGTCGTCATATATTCCATAAGTATGTGTTTCAGAATGTTATCTACTTGATATTGACCTTGTTTTGATAAATGTTCAAGATTCTGTCGATGCCAGATGGAGAGTCAGTATAGGAAGACTATGTTTCTCCTTTCCATGGTTGAAACCAGTATCTCCTTCAATGAAATGGCATAGGCTGTGTTTGAAGAATATTGTGACTATCATATGACATCACTCCTCTCACAGTCACTGATGGTAGACTGTACTATTTACAGCATAACTGGACATCATGGTTTAAAAAGAAGAATTGTTTTGGATGATGAATAGAAACTCACCTCCTTTTGATATCAAATATTTCAAGAGGTGTCCCTTAAAAGCTTTATTATACTCAGCAAGACTTGGAATTTTATTGTTTCATCAACTCATACTCATATATTTAAATACATTTTTAATCAATATATATATATTACATGACAGAAATACATGCAGATGAGATTTTCTGTGTATCTTCATGTTTTAAAGTGGTATATATTCTCCCTGCTTACAGCGCGTGACAGAAGTGTGTTGATAAATGCAAACTTTTGTTATAATGAAACCCTTAACAGACAGCATGTGGTTCATGATACTTCTCCTCATGTTTCTTCCATTGTCCTCCATCATGAAGAGACGAGATCCGTGAACGCTTTCCATCTACGTTTCAGACTAGCCTCTGCCACATATATAGCTATCATATTCAACTGCCACATCCCAACAATGGCTACTGTGACCCCTTGACTTCGAACACATGGCTCTTGTTTCTTGAAACAGATTTGATGAATTACAAGCTTGACAAGGATTTCTAACTTATGTTAAAATTTACAGTTGAAATATTATTACCTGAATTTTTTATAAATCAACTTTGAAAATAAGATTGGATTTCTTGCTTGTAATGAAATTGTCCATAGTCATAAGACGAGACACGACCCTGGGACTATGACGATGTTCATTTCATGGGGCTGGATATACAAATTTTACTTTTCGGCTCAATTTCATTCTCGGCTGAAAATCGACAATGGCTGCTTTTTTAGCTCCTGCCATTATCTCTACAGAAACACATTAACATGAAATTGAGTTGACACAAGATCGTGAATGTTGAATAAATTTTGTCAACATTTGGGTTTTCAGGATCTACGAAAACATAATTTTAACTGATTTTAATAACAAATCATATTGTACCTAGGCAAGTATTTTCTGCGAAGTATTCATGAGTGATGGTGCAGAATAGTTTGGAGGTGTGCAGGTGTATGTGGAATATTTACTGAAGGTGGTGAAGTCAATGGCATATGCTTGCATTCTGTCCCTGTAAAGAGATACGTGTTTGCTAAGAGTTTCTTATTGGTTTGTAGTGCTGTCTTTATCATACCACTCACTAGTAATAGTCGGAGGAGGAGTGTTTGTGGAGAGGGTTGTAGGCTAATGCTTGGTTCCAAAATATGTAATTTATGTAAAATATGTAATTTATGTAAAATATGTAATTTATGTAAAATATGTAATTTTGATAGTAACAAATAAACCCATTTAAATTTATTAGGAGACCCAATGAGTTGAGAGATTCAGAAGCTGGAGAAATCTAGACTTGCTTCACTTAGGGCGTTAGCATTGCAGGGCTGACTTGGCTGTGGGGAAAATAAGATGGTGCAGACGAGAAGGGTTGTTGTGGAATGTAGTTCAGAGTGAGTGAGTGGGTGAGAATGATACAAATGTTTTTAGAACAAGGATGGAAAGATGGGAAGAGCAGGGGATTGTAGAGGGCAAAAACAGGGGATGTATCTCAGGGTGAGTGAGTCTGCGAGTGAGTGAGTGAGAATGATACATATGTGTTTAGGACAGTGATTGGAACGTAGTAGAATAACCTTCAGTTAAAGAAATATGCCAGGTACAATTCATAATAATGTACAAAGGAGCCTCACACAGTGATTAACTTCAGAGCTGATACAATCTAGACTTGCAATATATTCCTAGATTTGATTTGTGACTGTTTTCACATTTTTCATTGGAGTTCTTTCATTTATCTGTTTATCTTTACTGCCTGTACATCTTAAATAATAAAACCGAGAGGACTGTCTCTCATACTACAGCTAATTGCATAGATTGATGCTCATGCTGTTGATCACTGGTTTGTCTGGACCAGACTCGATTGTTTACAGACCACCACCATATACCTGGAATATTCCCGTGTGCAGTGTTTAACAACCCGCCAACCAACCAGTCATACTACTTGATGCTCACTTGAAATCTCACCTTTAGCAGTCTCATTTTCAAAATATTACATTCAAGTGATTGCTTAATTTATTTTCCAATTTTAAAATCAACACTCTTGCTAATCTTACATTCACAAACATGTAGTATTTTACAATTAGAGATATCATAAATATTACAAAAATCTTTGATGTGCTTATGACAAGTGACTGCCTGAGGCAAGACCAGCAACACAAGGACCTTAGTGCTAGATCTACGATTAATATTTTCATGTTAGATTCACATTACGCTAAAGAATGTTTATGGCCAAATCTAAAATAACATCTTGACCCTAAGCAAATATGACTGAAAGAAAAAATTATTAAAATTCTTTTAACAGCATTTTGTTCAATTTCAGAGCTTTACATTATTACATTCATTTTCTTGTTCAGGTACATTGTTAGCGTTTTGGAAAACTTTGTAAACATCACTCAAAGGATATCAGTTTTGGAATTCAGCTTTGAGATGAATTTTTTTAGAAAAGAAAGAGCCATGTTTGTAATAATAGTGGTAGTTAATATGGGTGCAGCTCAAAGCACCAGTGGGCAGTTGTATTGTGAGATTCAGTTTTTGTGTCGCTGTTTTATAAGAGAACATATTGCTGAAACATGTGACAATCATGTACAACTTTAATGTCCCCGGAGTGTCATTTACACTCCATGTCAGAAGCACAGGCTGCTTTTGTGAAAAATCATCAAAAGGCATTGCTGACACAGCAAAAATTTACATGAATGATGCTTTGTCAGTGTTGGCGATTGAAGGAGAGGGAGATGTCCTGTAAAGTTGAGAAACTTATGAATATTCCCGAATCATTCTTATAATTCTACAGATTGGTGGTATACAGCCAGATGGTCAAAGCTTCAGCTTGTCTCACTGAAGACGTGGGTTCGATTCCACCACATTTTATGGTGTCTTCTGCAGTGATATTGCTGGGATATTGATAAAAGCGGCATAAAGCCTGCTCACACATATATTATTCTAGGCAATTACTCAGCATCTAGCGCTGTTTTTTCTATTTTTAATAATACATATATCTTGTTTTGTAAATCAGTACAGCCTTAAACCCTGACACAATATGTGGTCAGTGTATTGTATATTTATCATCAGTTACATTTGTTGGAATAGTGCTGAAAGTGGCATAAAACCATACTCACTCACTCTAGATGTTTTTTTCCATGAAATGTCTATTTTTCAAAGTCTGAGCATCAGTTTAACCCTGTTGGCCTTGAAAAACTAAAACTCACTCACTCTTTCACATATAGCCCCCTTAAACTGAAAACTAGAATACAGGCACCCCAGAGATGAAATTTATGAATGGCCATGCTTAATGGAATTCAGAAATATATGGTTTCGAGGGATATCAGTATAACAAAATGTGTCTCCTCATATAACTGACACTAGGGTTTGGGTTTGTTGTTTAACACCAGACTAAGCAATATTCCACCTATATGGCTGTCGTTTGTAAATATTCGAGTCTGGACCCGACAATCCAGTGATCAACTACATGAACATCGAACATCGGGGTTGCTGAAGGCCAGTTCTAACTCGGAACTTAACGTATGGGATAAAGGATACATGATCGATAGTATTTATCGATAGTATTTATTGATTAAGTTGGAATTTAACCAACTTTTAGCAATTTTCAGTATCATGGCGGAGTACCCCAGAAAGGAGTTTCACCCATTGCACCAATGTTTGGAATCCAATGTTTGATGTGTTTTACAGGCTGAACAACACCAGATGTTTTCCATTAAGGGTCTATTGTCATGTTATGCTTTTTTTAAGTAATGAACACTCAACAGTAAAATATGTACATGTGAACTCTGTGTGGCCTCAGTTTAAGAGCCGCGACAAAACAAAAATTGACTATCATAATTATTTCACGCCAACTACACTTCTGCACCAAATGTGATGGGGTTATAAATATCTGTGTCACATTCAAGAGACATGACATCAACAGAACTGAATATTGAAAAACATGGCCAGTTTATATTTCTGGTTCCATATACATTTAAAATAAACATTAATTCCTTTGACAAAGTCATCCAATTACAGATGCCAGATGTCTCAATGTACACTTAGGGTTGTCTATGAAAACTACCGGTTGTGCAACTGATTTGGTTTTGTACAACCTGTAACTGTTCATGTCAGTTCATCTCTGATGCTTAGGTGATAATAAATTAATTATACGATTTTATCCTAGCACATCTCACGACCAGTCTCACAGCATTTTATTGTCTGTAATTGAATATTGATCAAGAAAAGCATTGTGGATTTCTTCCTTCTTTGTTTAATTAAAACAGCGTATAGGTAGTCTTAGCAAACATAAATCACATCTGTTGATGTACACAGATGTCTTTTACACTTGTTCAAACAAAACAGAAAATAATAAAATGCCAAATGGCTCACATTTTTAATACTTTTGGATGAAGTCTAATAATGTTTATGTTCTGTTTATGTTGATGCTTTTCTTTGTCTTCAATGGGAGGTGGGCTAGCATAGTAGATAAAGTGTTGGTTCGTCACACCAAAGACCTTGATTTGAATCCCCACTTGGGTACAATTTGAGAAGCCCATTTCTGGTGTCCCTTAGTGATGTTGCTGGAAAATTACTGAAAGCGGAGCAAAACCAAAAGAAGTCAGCCAGTCTTTTTCTTCAACAAGGGAGAGTAGAGGTTAATAATTGGTTGTTAAGTTACTCCATCCAGAAGACCTTCATCTGTCTCTCAGTCCCAAGTTATTTTCCATTCTGCCCAGCCCTCTCGGCAGCGCTAAAGTCTTTAAAGAAGCATATCTATATTTCCCCGGATTCTAAATCTACCATGTCACTGTAACTCCTTTTCAGTTTATATAAATCATTTGTTTCTATCAAATTTATATGTATTCAAAGGGTAAGCATTTGCCAAAGAGGGGCTGTCCTTAATGCCAGACAAATCGGTGAATATGTGACAGACCAGGCAATTTTCATCACAGGTTTTCAAAATATTGGTGTTCTTAGGATGAAAAAGAATTATCAAAGTCACTAAATGTATAAAAGCAGTAAAGGTACATATGTGTGGAGAAAGACCATCCGCACATTAACCATACATTCATGTACATGCACATATAAGTTGCTAAAATTGCATAAGTTTCACATCAATATATAAAAACAATTAAGAATCACCATTTCTTTCACACTGGTAAAATTAATTGTTCATGGATTGACAGATTAACTAAAGGAATGTGTGATCCTTAACTTTAATTGAGGTGTATACATGCTCAGATTTAAGTTACATTGGGTGTACCCACACCCACACCCACACCCACACCCACACCCACACCCACACCCACACCCACACCCACACCCACACCCACACCCACACCCAGCCTGTTTTACAAGGTCGTTGGGTTGGGTGAGGTTCTATAAAAGCCTGTTGTTCCTGTTATGTAACCAGCTAGTTTTTTTACAGTAACCATTTCTTAGATCTGTAAAGCATAAAGAAAATATGCCTGAAGCACTGAGGAATGCTTGAGACAAAGGTGTTTGAAGTTTGTTGCAGCAGGTGGTCAGAGGCTGCAAGTGACCACCCATCTATTGGGGCTTGTGTTGTGGCTAAGGGCAGATTGGATGACCACAGTGTGACCAACAAAGCAGAAAATGGGAGTTTTGGTGTCCTTTTCCTTGCCTATTGTGACAAAGATTTACTGAGAGGCTGTCAGTGTGTGTAATTTTACATGAACACGAGAATTATCAAGTATCTCCAGAAGACGTTTATCAAAGTATTCAGTTGCCTAATTCTGAAACATTTTTCTTTGATTTTGTTATTCAAGATACATGGTGGTGTGCACAGATAATATTCTCATACCTAATGTCACCAAGGTGTAAGAAAAACATCCAAAGTTCAAAAATAACTTTAAGCCTATTTTCATGACAACAGATTTATCAATCTGCAAATTTAACATGGAAGTCATGACTGCAAATCCCCATGAATTCCAAGCATGCTGATAATAACTGCTATCACTCACAGAAGGGTGGACATTGGGGGACATGGAGGGGCTGTGGGCACACAAGGGGCAGAGGTTAGTGTCAGGCTGAACTTCGACCAAGGGAGATGGTCTCCCAGCGTTTTATGATGAATTGTCACAAGGGATTGTCACTTGTGTGCGGGATTATTTGCCTTGTATTGTCCTCGGAGGATCCGCATCCCATCAGCAGCCAAGCGCTGTATGTAGGTATTCCACCCTCCCACCGGTAATTATAATATCCAGGGCCTCTGTTCACCCTTTCACACAACCCACATTCATACAAGACTGCCCGTTGGTGACACAGGCTGTGCCTCCTGAGGGCTTTGCAGTAAGCCCTGGAGCAGTTACTGAAGGTTTAGTGTGGAGAGTTAATGACTCTGACAATGTTGAAACAACTGACCAGGGTTTGGCCTTGTTAATCGGGATATTCTCTGACTGTGTAAACTTGGAGCTGATCTCACCATAGCAGGGATAATATGTGACCCTCTGATTCAGTAGACATCTTCTCCTCCCAAAGTGACGTCTGCTTCTGATGGTGTCAACTGGATGCATCTTTAGTGGATTCCTTCAGACATAGCTAGCTTTTTAACAGGACAGGTTTGCTGTGGCTGAAGTGGTCCTTATTTGCTCTTTCACTGCCGTATATAAGTTTTTCTATTTTGCAAATGAGTGTGAACATACAAAACCTATTTGAATATTTGAATGTAGATTGTTGTGTTCAAAATACTTGGAATATGTGAGTGTAAGTGCAGATCATGATGCTTGATTGTGCCAGTCTCAGAGCTGAGAGCGTTGTTCAACATTGGAGATTTTTTATGTATTGATTCTGTTAGGATTTGGAGCTGAAATTGGAATTAAAAATATTCTACAGGTATACATAAACATTCAGCAATATTCATATTTTCTTAGGCAGACAGACAAGTGGATGTGTATTACAAGCATGGGGTATTTTAAACATTCACTATAGCACTATGACTGAGAGCCATCAGTGTGTATAAGAAACTTACCTTAACTTGATTGCATAAGCAGATTTATTGAAACCAGGTTTCTGTGCCTGTATCCAGCGTTAATGCTACCAGCTGTCAATTTTCTAAAGATCCGTGTACACAGACGCCCCCAGTTTACACACTGTTTTTGATTTCACTTATCAAGCCAGTGTGTATATTCTCTGTGTAGGTGTGTCAGGTGGTCTGATTGTGAATCATTCATCATGTCGGGATAAATGTGACCGTCTGCTTGTGCGTCTGCTTGTACACACGATCAGATCATCACTTAATTGGGTGGATCAGGAATGCTGATTGTAATGAAAGGTTGTGAGTGTGGAGAAAACAGGTCGTAGAGCAGGTCACAGGATCTCTGGACGCTCAGACACACAGACTTGTTCATATTGCTTCATTAATTCCCTTTGAACTGGGATGCCTGAAGCGACGTCGCGCTTAGCTGCTTCATGTTAACACTGCCTGTTGCTCCGTAGTTTGAAGAGGATAGACAGAAGATGTAATCATAGGTGTTCACAAGCAGAGCAGACGGGCAAGAAAACAACAGATAAGATGGCTGTGTTATACTGATCATATGCTCACTGGATTGTTAGAAGGCAGTGATATAACTGTAAGCTGAGTGTTCTCGTGATTAGTGATCCATCAAGCAGGTAAGCTCCACCTGAGTGAAACCAAGTTCACATAAGCTTTACTTCAGGCCTGTTTATTGTGAGGGAGGCAGTGTGACTATAGGGACAGTAAATACATACCACATGCCCCGGTTACTTCACTCACAGAGGATATGAAATATGGATTTGCGGAGTGAATGTACTACAAAGTGACAAACTGATTGTGTCAATCAAATTGTGGATATTCGTTTTACTAGTGTGTGAGTTAAACCTGGATATGAAATGGCTGCAAAGGAGATAGACACACTGGATGAACTAGTAAGGTTTGTTGTACTAAAGAGCTGTTTGTGAGTAATGGCTGTACTTTTAAACATGGATAATTCTGTGATATAGAACGGACAAGAGTTGCAAAATGATAAGGAAACATGCTTCTGTGCCATCTTTGGCGATGGTGGGGACGTCACATCTCACAATATCGCGACTGTCATCCGGTCTCAGTTCAGAATTCAGTGATGTTGATTCAGTCTCCAGTGAGATATCTGAACCTGCTATATCAGACTCACAACTTGATGTGGTCAGCTACAGCTGCTCAGATATATCCCCAGGAACATTGCGGAGATCAAGAGAGAAAAAAAAGAAACGGCCAGCACCTCAGCCTCCTGGACGATCAGTATCTATGAGAAATATTGGTTCACAGCGACCAACATTTGTTGTGGTGAACCAAGCTTCAACAGACTCAGAGTCACAAAATGAATTTGGGTTTTCCTCACAGCCAAATTCTAACAGTAAGGAATCACCTGAGAAAGAAGTGTTTTCGAACTCCCCACATGTCTCTCCACGTGAAAGGTCAAGATTGAGAGCTTTCAAAGATGCATTAAAATCTCCGCGGAATATTCGGAAAAATTCCAAGAAATACAAACAAGATAAAGATGAAGTAGAATCTGATGGATTTAAAGTTACAAAACATGGGACAGTTGAACCTCCAGAGCACTCTCTTCAAACATACGTTATTGCACAACTTGACTTTGAGGTTGATTCAGAGTTCGAGGTAAGTCTTCAACAAATATTTCTTTAATCAAATATTGCTCTCTCAATTTACAAAATAAGTTGAGCAAAAATACAACAGACATGTTAGAATGATCGTGATCTGATCTTCTGTTTGACCTGTCACTTGACCAGAAAGGAACAAATCTGAACAAATATACAGAATGTCAAATGTTTAGCTGTGATATTAGATGGAATAGCTTTCCATCAAAACATTAAAATCTCAAAAACAAATACAGCGCAGTAACAATGACGTACCTCTGTATCAGTATTGTATGCCATGATTTAAACTCCCACGACATCCAAACATAGCTTTAAGGTGACAGTCAATGGGGTATGAAGACATTATGAAACTCTATTGTGTTATTACTTCACGATTACTGTGATGTTTGATGTGGATCGTGGCAGTGAACCGTGAGTGTTTGATGAACATGACCGAGACAAAACTTTCCAGAAAGAGTCCATGTATTTGATCTTAATTTCTGTGTAACGTATGATCAGTGGACATTACAAAGTAAGGGAACAAAAGAATACTGTTCAGATTAGAAAAGGCAATCTTGTTCGGTCTGTTGAAAATGCTGAACTGGGTATTTGGTGTTTGAGGTTTCTTGTGAATGTGCTGCAGTGATTTGTCTGATGGAGGATAGAAGGATTTTCTTCAGTACTATGGTATGTAAATAGAGAGGATAAATTGTGTTGTAAGTAAGCACAATATACCATTCGGTATCACGTCCCCAAGCACATTTTAAATACTTGTCTCAAATCATGTGACCTCTTTGGTCATCTGTATTCAAGATAAGAATTTGGTCGTGACGTTGGAATAGTCCTGCACATCAGATGGTGACATCTGGTTGTGAGTTTCCATCAAGGTATACGTCTGTCAAATGTTGAGTATTCCCAGGATGCAAGATTATGTTACATGCCCAATAGCATTAGTTATCATAGGATAACATTGCCCGATTCAGTTCGAAATCATGAAACATACCCTCAATAAATATGTGAGGTGATTTAACCCAAGTCTGACCTGCAAACAAGACGAATATTATCAGCAAGATTTTTTAACCCACACCTGACTTATAAACAACAAAAATCTGCAAGATAGGAATAGTTGAATTAAAAAAGTATGCCCTATCGTAGAAGTTTTGGTATATGAGTTTGATTCTGATAACATCCCACCTTTGATGAGGTAATTGTTTCATGTTTATGCATTCATAATTTGATGAGTTTTTCAATAGATTGTGAAATTGGTATTCAAATACCCAGAGGTTGTAGACCTATCAGGAGACAGCAGGAGAATGGTGTGATAGATAGGTCTCTACAATAGAACATGGCGATTATGAGGGGAAAATTATCACGTGATAATGGAATCAGTTTACCTCCCAATAAATAGTATTTCAACAAATAGGTATTTCTTATGATATAACTTTTAATATCACTTCACTGAGCTTGGGTACGTCCACAATCCAAAGGATATGTTATTCCCAATTCTTGCTCTTGAACCCTTTGATACCACACAATATCCATATATTCTCTTCCCCATTTTTGGGTTTCAGCAATAATAATGAAGCGATATTTTTTTTTTCACTTTTTCCATGGTAATATACTGGCACTATTGTCCAAGGGTTATGTACAGACCATCACCATATTGCTGGAATATTGCAGTATGTGGTATTACTAAAAAAAATAAATACTTTAATAAAAAATATTGCAAACTTAGGCTCAACCATTTCCATCAAACTGATAAATTATGTCATTCTTCTGGTGCTTATAAACCAAAAAGAAAAGTCTTCTACATTAGACCAGACATATAAGACGAGTATATTGATGGCAACTTCTTATTGTATATCAGACATTTCTGGGCTGCTTCTCGCCCCTTCTTCGGGTTGCCATTCATATACTCATCTTATGTGTTCACCAACTTCTAAATGCCTCTCAAGAATTTCATCATCATTTTGGAATCATGCTGGAGATGTAAACCTCCTCACTCATGACTCGATGACAGCAGTTTGCTGTCCCCAGTGATGTATGGACTATATTGGACTACAAGAAATAGTCCATTACCTCGCCTTCATCACTCAGTCATAACTCCTGTTGCCATGTGCGTGTCCAATTTCTCTGGTCACGTGGCAGATGGCCAAGGCATTGTCTGTCGTGATTCAACATGTCACATGCCATGTCAGAAATGCACTGCCCTCTGTCAGAATGTGTGATATATATCCCTGTCACTGTGCCTGATGTTGTTGACATGTGCTACAAGATTATCTTCTAGTTCGTCTTTGCAATAGCTGTGTGCCTACATGTCCTTGATGTCATGACATTGTCAGAGATTATTGTTGATTATCTCCTTAATTTAGCTGGCATCCCACCACAGTTGTATACGGACGATTAAACCATGGCATGTGAGAGAATTTATGGGTTTCAGTTGAGAATTGTTGGTGTTTGTCAGCTTCACTGTGGTTTGTGTCGACTGACAGACATAATGGACACATGCATGGTCTCTTAAGAAAACAAACTGGCAAACAATATTTTTCATCAACTTTTTGAATATTTGTTTACTTCTATCTGAAAAGTGGACAAATTCATTTCTGAATGGTTGTTCGTCATACCCAGTTTTGAAATGTGAATAGTCATTGGTTAATCACACAGGTTTTGAGGAAGTCCAGTGACTAAAGTCATTGCTTGTTACCTTTTAGACCCAGATTTTGTTTCCGGCAAATGTATGATGTTCCAAGCCTTCTGGTATCCAGAGCTATTACATCACTCATCAGTTACAACAGACTATACTCTCTAGACCGCTTACTGTATTTCTTAAGTGGGAGATGGCCTACAAGCAGATGTATTTATCTCCCATTGGGTCCTGTTCACATCAAGAAATATATTTCAGTTATAGTCAAACTTTTGTATAAACATATTGCTAGAAAACATAAATGATTTTATTGTGTATAATCAATGTCTATAGTAACTTGCATATTTATTCATTACATCACTCCCAACCCACATCATGATGGAGCCAAACAGCAAATATGACAGACACATTAAAATGTAGACGTAATGCTGAATGTTTGAAGTTGAAACAGACCTGCCAGATCAGAGTCTGCTGTTTACTACATGTGATGACCACACCAAACACCCTGGTCCATTGTTTGTCTGGCACCGACAGAGGCATGACATGATGAAACCTTTCTGTGTGCATCGTGCACAATGTCAAACACGACAAGAGTCAACAGTCCTCAGTTTTATGTCACAGAATATCCTTTTTTCCCCTGTCACATGGTATATGGTGCTCTCAGAGGTTTCATTTGGGGAAGGTTAAGGTCTTGATTGTACAGTGTGTCTCTGGCTAGTCTGCAACAGGTTTCACTTGAAGAAAGTTCAGGTCTAGATTTACAATGCGAGTCTGGGTAGCCTGCAACAGATGTATTTTACGCAGTGCTCATCGTGGTTCCTGTGCTTTGTTAGTCTCGAAGAAGGTAAGAGTTAATCTATATAAGATGATAAGTATGGGGTCTGTCTGGGTGATGTCTGCATTAATAGGGTTTTTTTTTCTTGTTATGTATATGTATGGGCATGTTTTGAGGACATCATGTTCTGCACCCTTCATCTATACTGAGGACATCATGTTTTGGATCATTTATGAATGTTGAGGATGTCATATTTTGGGAAAAGCTAATGGGGACATCATGTACGGATCAGTTATTTATACTAAGGACATCAGGTTCATGTATTGATTTCGTCCATTCTGAGATTCTTACTTTCTACATTCAGATTCTGGGCCAGTAAATTATTTTGAGAGCTAGTAATGTGCCAACATAGCTAGTATGGCCTGTTAGCAAAATTTGGAAACTTTTTTGAACACTGAACCTGCGAAGGCCTGGGGTAGAATAGGCCTTCAGCAACCCATGCTTGCCATAAAAGGTGACTGTGCTTGTTGTAAGAGGCGTCAAATGGGATCGGGTGGTCAGGCTGACTTGGTTGACAGTCATTGGTTCCCAATTACGCAGATCAGTGCTCATGTTGTTGATCACTGGATTGTCTGGTCCAGACTCAATTATTTACAGACCGCCGCCATATAGCTAGAATATTGATTTGTGCTGCGTAAAACTCACTCTCTCACTCTCTCACTCACTCATTTAGCACACTGCTTTTCACAATGATGGAGTGACCCACCTATGTGTAATTACTGCTATACCATGTTACACGTGTCAACAACATAATGACTGGACACAATGACACAGCCCACTGGTCATGTTATCCAGCCATAAATACCACTAGTCAGACCTAACGTAACCAGATCTCCCCACAACCATTTGGACATCACCACAATGGCTGGAACACCACACATAAAGACTGTCTTGAAACACACACACATAACTGTCTGCTTCCTGTACAATTGACAAACGTTCTCAGAATAATGCTGGTAAACTTTCATGATTGTTCTGACCCTTCACAGTTATGTAGCATTATTCACCAAGGCAGTGGTTTTAGGAGTGACTTCACCTGTGAGGAGAATTGAAGCAACTTCCTTATTCAAGTCAGTGAATGCTTTCCATTGAGTAATAGGCCCTCAAGTACAGTCTATTATTAAGCTTGTGTTGTCACAGAGTCAAAAAGTACCGATAGATGAATTGTGCTTAAGAAAGGTAAAGAACTCATATGACATCAATCTTTAGACCCAGAAACCAATCCCGAATACTTAGTGAACTCCAGCTCTGTCATATCAATGTCATGTGTTTCAATTCCTATATGTAATTCTAAGTACATGCTAAAGAATCATAAATATCAATATAAAGCTGAATATTACTCATTCTGAATATTACTCACTGGATATTTCATGTTGTGTTAGGCTGGAAGCCATTAACGGTGAACACTGTATGTTATATGATACCCCTCTATTTCAGATAATCATGTATCACTGGCAGTATTCTTTTCTTGATTAAGACCAGACCCATTTTATTTCTCCTTGTTGTTTTTTTCACGGATCCCACCAGTCATATTTTATCAAGAATACGAAAAAACATTTACATACATGTTCCTCAATGTTTACATTGGCCAACAATGTAAATTTGCATAAACAATATTTTTCCATTCTTGTTTTTTTGCCAAACATGCACTTCACTAATTGCCAATAGTAAAATATTTGTAGTATTTAGAAGGGAGATTACGTTGACTGGGGATTTTGTTGGATTTTTTCCCTCCTGCCTTTAGTTTTTTTATGGACAAAAAGTGTAAAACAAGAAATAAAATTTGTCTGGCCTATTGATGAGTAATATATTTTAAGTATGCTAACTTGTCACTACCATGCCTGTGTTAGTATGTTTCACCAAAATATTTATCACATTCATAGTCTGAACTTTTACCCCACATTACACTTATATTCTAACTAAAGACTATTAGTACTTTTGAATATTCTGTACCATAAGTTATGATCCAGAACATTACGCTATATCATGCTGTACTGTAATAGATATATCAAGGAAGGATATCATGCTAAGCATGAAATTAATTGTAATACATTGTTAATGCCAGTGATCAAGCCTTTTCTATTACCCATCTAAAACATGTTTTTTTGTGTATAAAATAGCAGTGAAAATTGGTGAAGTGACCTTTGAAAACAGTGACAACACAAGGTGTTTGCCAAGGTCATGCAATTTCCCAGGTCTTTTTTATATCTTTTCACAATTTTGTCTTAGTTCTTATGCCATTTATCAGCCTTAAGTCATGAAAAGCTGACCACATCTGTCCTATGACCACTGCCCATTATATCAAAATAATTGTCTTTGTTAATGCCATAAACTTAAACTAAAGGGTCAACAAGAAAGCATCCATTCCATCACATTAGACACTAATGACTGACCATTGCTTTGTTTGTTTTCACTCTGGTTTATGGGCAAAACTGACGGCTTTGTGCCTTTCAAAAGCAGGGTTTTTTTCTCCATGTCTATATGACAGTTATCGGTCATCTGGTCTGATATAACAAATGAGCTGTCAGGATTGGTCAGTTTGCCCAGTGGTCATATCAGGGTATAACTCTCCATTTTCCCCATATACATTATCGCCAGTCCTGGCCAAAGATTTCCATGTCTGACAAGGTCACACACCCCTGGCGAGGCCAGAATGTTTTTTTTGTTGCTTTTGATTAAACTTATTGAAGCAGAAATTTCCCACTATCCCGCTGCCTCTAGCCACAAGTGTTTCTAAGGGACAGGTAGATGAACTTTTCTATGCTGTACTTATGTGTAAAGAAATAATTCAATACCCATGTCACAGGAACAGTAGACACAGAAGCAGGATTGAAAGATTGTGGCAGAAACTTGGCCTGGTGATATGACAGTTCTATTAAAGGGTTAGCCGTGTGTTAGTAGAACGTTATAACAGCTATTGAAAGTGCCCCTGGACTGACCACCTCAACAGTACAATAAAATATCTTTGTAAACATAATTTGCAATAACATGAGAAGCAGCATATATAATAATATCTTAGGAATTAAATCTGGACTTGCTGAAGAGAAAGTGAGCTGGGTTTGTTGTACCTTACAATAGTATTTCTTAGCACTGCACAGTATACCAGTATATTTCAGTATGTTTTTTGATGCATATTGTGATATTTTTTTCTGATAACCGGTATATTGGGTAAAGAATATATATGAGTGAATGAGTGAGTGAGTTTGGTTTTACTCCACTTTTTGTGGGGGACACCAGAAATGGGCTTCACACATTATATCCATATGGAGAATCAAACCCATATCTTTGGAATGACAAGCAAATGTTTTAACAACTAGTCTACTCTAATCACCCAGAATATATATGAAGTTTTTCTAAATATGTTTTTGATTTAAGTTAAAATCTACACAGACTTTCACTCACAATAGATGTTTTCCTTCATTTTTCAACGTGGCATCATCTAATCTCGGCTAGGTCTCTTTTCATTGTGCAAAAAGAAATAAGAATCCCCGACTATGCTGCCTAATATTGCTATTGCTGTTATCAAAGCCACAACATGTATTTTGCAAGTGTAATTTAGACAATAGGAATGACATGTACAATTTGTGTCATTTGAACATTTAAGATGCCAATATATAATGCAAAACATATCTCAATACCAATGTCTGAATTGCTGTACATTGCAATACAGTCTGTTTCCCAGTATACAGCCTTAGTATTACAGTGGTATGTAATGAAGTAATGAAGGTCACATATTGATGAAACCAACAACAGGTTCAAGATTTGCATATGTTTGTCTGGTTGTTGATCTGGGCTGTTGAATATTGATCAGTTAAATTTTAAAGAACAAAATGATTTGTTCATTGTTGTTCATTTGTCCAGTATGCAAATGACAGTGTTATGATGACATCTCTGTTTTGACATCCAGCATACAATGTTGTTTTAGAATAACATTTCATTAGCAGAATAATGGTAGATGTTATCTTAGTGTATTTTGTGTCAACATAAGAATATTAACATCATATGTTCAATTGCATCCTTAACAACATGTGCTTTCAAATCATATAGGGTGATATTGTGATAAGTCAGAAGATACGATCAGGTTGTCATGCCTGTGTGGTCAGATCAGTCACATGACCTGGTTCTAAAATATTGGCCTCAAATATGTCCATTATTCTAATAGTAATTATAAATGCCTATTTATGATTCACCTATTTCAAACCCAAAGACATGTTGAAAGCACTATGGAATATCAACACTGGAATATTTACAGCTGAAATTTTAAGTAATATGCTTAGGAAAGGTGGGGCTTTAAGTCTAGATTTGAAAATGTCACTTATGTCAGAGCATTTTGTTCAGACAGGTAGGAGGGAGCCAAATCCTGGAGGCACTTGTATGTCAATTCTGGCCCTAGCTTGTATCAATGCAGTTCCTTCAACACAGCTGTTACATTTAAGTTATCACAGCATTCTAGATAGGAGTTAGTGTCCTGATTTGGATTACAAATATTCTGATGTTTGAAGACAGTTTCTGTGAAAGTAATTATTTCAATTTTAACTAGACTTTGTCAATTTTTTTTTTTTCACTTTTTACATTTTAGACATGAACACTTAATTCTGTCTAAAATTTGGTAAAATGCACAAAATTTTGCTGAAATTTATTCACAACAGACACATGTGCAAAGACACACACATTGCTGTGGCTGGAAAATTGCTGATGTAGCATAAAACAATACTCACTCACTCACTCACTCTTACAGGAAGTTATAAGCCAACAACAGTTACACAATAATTGTTCACCTAAACACGCTAGGTCTTCCATTCAGCCCACCTGTTTTCACACAGCACTGGAATGTATTAACCAAGTGATAAAGCACACATGACGTAAGCTTACAAACACGACAATCCATGGTTGCATTGCATCTGTAATCACTGACATATTTTCCCCACAAATTAGTAATGTGGATTCAGTTAATCTACCTTACCGTAATTCCCAGTCATGAGTTGGTCATACATCGATACCACCAGATGGAGCTCTGACAAGGCTATCATTGACACAACATATTATTGTCATCATCGTATCATTATCGTATCATTATCATATCATTATCAGGAATGTTATGTCAGGTGACTCACATCTCCAGCATTTCTTCGTACAATTACATTGTCATTGTCAGCATCTTAAATTATACCTTGTATGTAAAATTGAATTTAAATTAAAAACTCATAATTAAAATTTGAAACTCAATCCATTGCACTGGAAGGAATTCGAATCATTTGGCTCGTGCCCATATTTCTTGATATTGAAGACACTTGAACTTTGATTGCGTATTGTTTCACTGGCTGATTCATTCTGTCTACGTGTGTGATTATTCATGTAGGAGAGTTATCAAATGTTTGCCAGGTTGCTTTCGATTCAGATGGGACAGTGAAACAGTGAAGCTATAGGTATGTCTCATATCCTGCCATGTGATAAAGAGGAACAATTATAATGGATAGACAACATCTATATTGCTGTTTAAATGATGTTTCAGTGTATAGAAAACTTGATAAAGGTGTTAGCATCTACACAGAGTTTAGTTAGTGTGGTTTTTAGCAATATTCCAGCAATACCATGATGAGGACACCAGAAATGAACTCCACACATTGTACACATATGGGGAATCACTCGGGCCTTTGTGTGACAGACCAATGCTTTGACCACTAGGCTACCCCACCGCCATAGAAATGTCACATCTGTTGCAATAAGAAAGATGTCTATCAATAGAAATTGTTCCTCTTAAGATAAAAACTCACTGTTGTGTCGAGATAATATGTTGACAGAAGGGCATGTTAGGCTGGGTATAAATAAATACCTTCTGTCCAAGTAATGGGTATTGAAATCTTGAAAACCTGATGACTTTTTATATATATAAAAATAATAATATTAATTTTATCAAGATACAGAACATCAAATCTTGGTTCAAATTTTGTTCTGCAGTACAGTCTTTTGAAAATTATTATTTTCAATAAATATGTTGAGAGAGTCTCAGAATGTTTTAAATAATTGTTACTTCACTTCATTCAGCATCATTGCAGTTGTTAGTTTTCGTCTTCGTGACTAACACTATTCAAAATAATGGTGGAGACCGACATCATGTTATATAGTCATAATTTTCAGCTTTGTCCTAAATAGACCATGATAGTGTTAAAGTAATAGGCTTGGGTCTTGTCTCCTGTTTTTCCTTCTCACGTCTAGGGCACATAAAGTACAGATTGTCTTCTTAAATTACGGACATTCTTTTGATGTTGGATGTAACTAGTTGTAAATGACAGTTGCTCCTCCTTAAAGAAAATCTGAGGAGAAACGTGAAGCTTCTGCTGCACTGACACCTGTGCTGTTGCTACCTGTAACGAGAAGAGACTGCAGTTGATACCTGAAACGAGGTCGATTGTCTTCAGCACAGGTGTCTCAGTACAGGTTGTGAGGAATAAAAGCGCGCGTATAATTTTCTTGAAATTCTGACTCTATTGTAGGAACAAGTTCATAATGATGTTCCAGGTGTTCACAATAAAGATATAACAAACAAGTGGCAAACATCATGCATGCGTGCAAAGGCAGAGCAATCAGACATCTCTCGGCAGTCATTGACCATTGACTTTTGGAAAATTCTCCATGTCTGTATTTCACTGTGCAGAGTTTAATTTTACAGTATTTTAGGATCCTCCTAACATTTTATTGCCATATTTTCCCATGTGATTTGATGACAGAATAGAAAAAATATTTCCTCAAACTTTCAACTACCCTTTGCCAGTCCGCACCATTGTGTTATTCTTGGGGGTGGCCTTGTTAAAGTGTTTGCCTATCACACAGAAGACCTTGGTTTGATTCCCAACGGGTTACAATAGGTGAAACCTATTCCTTTGTCCCCTGACTGGAATATTGCTAAAAGTGGCATAAAACTACACTCACTCACTCACTCACTCACATGTGCTTTATACAATTTTGTTCTTCAAGCTATTAAACCTAGACTGACTCTATGTGATTAACATGTGTCGTCATCATTTTCAAAACTTTCTCAAATTTATTCATTCATATTCCTTACGAACAATTAATGTCTCATCCCCATTGTCTTGCAAGACTACGTTGTCAGCTTTTACATGACATGTGTATTTGAAATACTTAAACTGATATGAAATATTCCATTAATTATCATTCATGTCTGCCCTTGTTAAAACAAAAGAATGAAACATGCAAACTGATCTAGGCATGGTGTCGTAAGAAGTGTTTGATAGGCATTTACTTTTGGCAAAACAGGAAGTCTCTTCCAGGATTGATGACAACTTCCCTGTAACAATCAGCACTTCTTTTGGCCATGTCTCTTGGTGAGACAGTGTATATCATGTTGAAATGTCAGGCCAGTATACCCACCTCATAATCAGGAGATATAGCAGAAAATACAGGTATCTACTTTTTAACTTTTTGTAATTAAACCCCATGGGTACCACATGAAAAGCCCATTTCTGGTCTCCCTCGTGATATTGCTGGAATACTGATCAAATTACTATAAAGATGCACTAAACTAAAATAAACTAAAATAAACCAGTTGTTAACTGGTATACTAGTCAAAATTTAGTTGTGTGGTAAATACTATTTATGAAGTTTGTGTTAGTTTTGAACTCTCTTTGATGTTTGTGTGCAGGCAAATCTTTCCTGTTATTACAGGTCAAACTGAGTCATAACAGTGTTGTCAATATTTTGTATTCAAGATAAATCTTGAAGCTGTGGTTGAGTGGTCCAGCTCCCCTCTATGAGATGTTATCATACACACTGTGACAACATGTTGATACTAGGAGACAATCTCGCCACAGGAGGTTCACCGATCCCTCTTTTCTCTACAACCTTTACATTTCTTCTTCCTTAGGTCTCTCAAATATCTTTACAATTTTGTTGGTGGGTTTGCCGACCTTTATGTACGTTGATTATAACCTGTCAAATTTCACATCATCTGATGTCCACTTAACATGAGAGAAACTTTGGTGATGATCGTTACAATATTCTTTACACTGATTTGAACTGATTCAAGATGGCTTCCATGATGCCATCTTTCACAAGTCCATTTATGTTACTTTTTCTTGGTTTTTATCCAGCTCTTAGGGCCCTGAGTGAGAAAAACCTGTTTAATAGATTTATTATTCACAATGCCGATTTTGAAGTTGTACAACATAGCCACCTTAATGCCATGTTGAAAAATTCAACCAAAAGTGTATGATGTTAATTAATTATTAAATTTACTGCTGCCATTTGAGACAGTATCTTTTTGTTTATGATGGAAATTTGAATAGGAATATTTCACTCAAAATTCTGAGTTTTTTTGCATATATGGGTTGTTACATTGTGAGAAGCCCATTTCAGGTGTTCCGAGTGTTGACATTGCTGGAAGATTGCTAAAAGTGGTGTAAAACGATACTCATTCACTAACAGGAGACAAATTTTTGTGACAGGATTTCTTTTCTACCTTTGAGTAGTATATGTTATAAATACCTTTTAACTTTGAGAAATATTTGGTGATAGTATAAAAATGTTTCTTATACATTCTAGAATTCCTGCAATCTTAAACATTTTGGAAATGTTGATATATCAAGTTTTATTGTGCTATATATTTAGTGGTTATTGTGTCAGTACACTACATTGTTATCGAACACTGAAAGAATGATGTTTCTTTACTGTAACCTGTAACTGTAACCTGTAACCTAAATGTATCAGTATGTCATCGCCTCATCCATCAAAATGTTATCACCTTGCCATTCATCTCCATCTCATCACGATATCATGTGGTTCATGGTCCCAGTCTGGTAATGTTTGAATATCAACAACGTCTACTACCATCACTTTGTAAATACTTGAGAGACATGTGTCTCCTACACATTCTTTGTGTTGTATTACTCACAGTATAGAATCATTCTTAGGTAGAAATGTTTGAAAGACAACTGTTTCTCCTGCTATTTGAATGAAATCTAGTTCTAGTGTAATTATCCTATACTATACAGCTGATAATATTTGAATGAAAAGTACCTCCAGTGTAATTATCAGATAATATATGAATGGCAACAAGTGCCATTCAAGGTACCCTTTACTTAAAAGTCAGCAGGTAGTAAAATCATTGTGATCAAACTACGCAATGAACTCAGGTAAAGAATTGAAAGGAGTGGTTAGGAATGCACAACACTGACCTACAGTGGGTTGGCTTGCTGTAACCACATCCTTCTAGTTTGAAATGCATGAAATACCAGCACACATGCTTGTCACACATAAACACACATAATAGTAACATCTTAGGCCACTTGCAGCATAAACTGCACCAATAGTACTCTGAATGTCTCCTAAATTTTTACACATGAGATAGCTGAATGATTCTTCAGAATCTGTTGTTTATGGAAAGCTCATTCCAGGGTATACTTTATTTGATAGTGTCATTGATTTACGATCTCGAAACTGTTGACTAATCATGTTCACATCAGTTGTGAAATGCTTTGACTGATGAAATGTTGCAATTATGTAATATTTAAATGGCTTAACAAATCCAGGAAAGGGTATGTAATTACTGCTTTGATTTATCTTCGGTATTTCTCATTCGTAAATGTAATTTTATATTTTGCTGAAATAAATCTACCTTTTGGGGGTTTTTTTTAGTTTGAGCAGTTTATAGGAAAGTGACACCGCATAAGAAGAGTTTAGAGAAGTGTTAAGATTGCATCTTTTATAATAAGACAGAGTAACAGGATGGGAATTACAGATTTATAAAGTATTTTCACACACTTTTTGTTCTAAATGGCAAGACAAGTAAATAGAGGCTCCTGAAGTATATATAATTAGTTGTAGGTTATCATTACTATCCTATCAAGGCCCAATCTAAATTTGTCATAGGTAAACATGAAGGGTGTATATTTTCTACTTCCTCATTATCCATTACTTTCTCTCCAGGTAATACATGAATGTTGAATGCTGTACCAGATAACCTGTGTTGAATTGGGGGCAATGGGATAAAGTGTCCACTCATTGTGCTGACGACCCAGGTTCAGTTCCCCACAGGAGTGTGTTGTGTACCCGTCAGTGATATTGGAATGGAATGGAACATAAATTAATCTGTAATGAAGAAAATGGAATCCATGGGAAATCATTGAGTTCACAAATTAGCAGACTTTGAACATGTTATAGATGATTTGTAGTTTCTATGGTTTTTTTTATATTGATCTATACTTTCATGAGGGTTGCTTGTTCAAATATCCGTTCAGAATGGCAACTGAAATCATGGCTCGGAATCAACAACAAAAGTTTAAACCATAATGCTTTAACAACAGGAAAGTCTGTAATGTTGAAGTATAGTGAAATCTGAACAGTGTATTCTGACACCAGACAAACAGGTAACATAATATACCTGCAATATACCTAATATACTATAAATTTGATTTTTCATCTGTGGATATTGGGTCTGAAGGTAAAAACTACATGTTATTGCTCAGTAATTGCTGTGTTTTGATGCAAAAAAAAATCAAAACAGATATATGGTCAGAAATATATCATGTTTTTCCATCAGATAATTGTTGTGTTTGTTTGCTGGGCCTGCCTTTTTCTCTGCATCCGTACAGGTACAGGTGTTTATGTCGCCATCACCTACCTGTGATTACCTGTAATTACCTGTACTTACCTGCTGTATTACTTACACTAACCTACTTACTATCACCTGGGGCTATTTACCTGGCTAGGGGAAGGAAAATTGTAGATGCAGATGTTTCATTTCAAATGTCTTAATTGATTGCAATCTCTTTAATTGTATTTTTATGATGAAAAAAAGAATTAAGGGGTGTTTACAGGCAGTGAAATACAACCACAACGTAAAACGATGCAGAGGAAATACCTTAGGCGTTTTCTTGAAAAGAGGCAGAGTTACCTTTGCTTGACAATTGAAAATTGGGGATAGGAGATGTGATTAAGATAAGCCTGAATATTTCGTAAGTTAGTGATAAGATCTGTTGACATTTTTGTGGGAACTGTTTGATGATGGAGGTGAGAAAGACCACAAGGGGTCAGTCATCGGTGGGGCAGTATTAATTATATTCAGGAGGCTGAGATGGACGCAAGCGTAGGTGGTATGTTATCCCAGGATGAATGAAAGTTCGCCCACAGTTGTTAGTTCATACAACAGAGGATGGTGGTGATGGAACTTGGCTTTAGGATGATAGTACCCGATACACCACAAATCAAATTGGGGATGGTACCACAGATAATGATCCAGCATTAACGATGACCTTTTATTATTTACTTAACCTAAAGGTTAAAATTAATGTATCCTTCCAGATATATACATGTATATATATGATGTTTTTGGGGGTTTTTTTTAGAATTATATACATCCAAAAAATATCTATTCATTCATTGCTACTTAGTTTCATTGACCAAATTACCAGTTTTTTTAATGAAAAGCATTTCAGTCATAACATGGAATTAAGGCTTAAAGGGACAGTGGTGTAGCTTGTTTCCATCTTTGGTTAGACATATAAAATATGGGTAGATGATGACAGACCTGGATGAAGAAAAAGAAAAATCAGGATTATGAACATGACATCCTAGGTTTGGGAAATGGCAAATGGTTATCGACCAGTGTTGCCCTGTTCCAGTCAACCACAGCACTAAGACTTCATAAAGTCTGTGATAAGGTATGGGGATTTCCTTTGTTTAACAGCAAACTGTGGCACTGTAGATTACTTGCCACCACTACATACCTCATATTGTTAACCTTTGAGTCTGAGACCATATGAACCCATATAAGATGTGTCCACAAAGAGTACACAAGAAAATAGTTGGAAATATTTTTTTAATACATTGTGAGATGTACTTTAAATGCATTACTAATAATAGCTGATCTGTGCTATGTATGTAGGTAACTGGTAATGAAGATTATACATCTGTATATGAATCACAGATAATGACAGATAATCACAGACAAGGATGACAATGACTCTATTGGTAGCACCAGCTAGTCAAGATACTGAGCTTGTTATGAACGGTATTGTTCGGTGTGTGAGTCACAGATTACGAAGTCACGGATTACGAAGTATCTATTCTGTTGAGGGGGTAGTAGCAGTAATTTCCCACAGATACCTGACTGTTCATTATGTGGATAAAGTACTGATATATAATTTTCAGTTTGCATCAGTGTTATTGTGATAATAGGGAGCAGTATGGTAACATGGAAGTTGAAGTGTTCGCTCATGGATACAAGCAATATCCCCTACCCCTATTTCACCCACCCCAACACCACACAGTGATGTTGCTGAAATTTTGCTGAAAGTGGCGTAAATTAATAGTGTCTTTGCCTGAATGATACAAGTATGAATGCGTTGCTTAAATTAAATGACACCACAATCTAAATGTGAACATGGCTTGAAAAATTTAAATGTAACGTTTGAAAAACTGAAATTCTCCAATAGAAGGAGTAAATTTTCTTTTTGAGTATGAATTCCAACTGATAATTAATATCTGCAAATCCTCATGACAGCATAGGAGTGAGTGAGTATGGTTTTAGCAATATTCTGGCAATATCACAGCAGGGGTCACCAGAAATAGGCTTCACACGATGTAATGATGCAGGAATCAAACATGGATTTTGGGGTGATGAGCGAAAGCTTTGGCCACTAGGCTACTTTACTGCCCCCTGAATGTGATCATGGATGAAAGATGAATAGTCTTCAACTAACACTGTACACATACACTTTGTGCTTTATGGCAAAACACAACAAATCAAGTGGCAAATTTAACAAAGGAGTTTGTGCCAAAAAATCATAAAAAACTTTCAGTGTCAAAAGCTAAAAAACTGATGATTGAGCATCTGACATGAAGAGATGGATCATTCTTGTCACCATGGAATCCAGGGTTTTGTGTCAAAAGGTGAAAGGTTATAAAAGAGGGAGGAAAGATCTGATAAAATCTGAATCCTTAGTTATTTATAAATTCCATGAGATGTTACAAAGCTTAAGTGATCCAGATAAGGGTTTCGTTTAATGTCTGCCATGTTGCTCTGGTTTTGTATACAACATAGTCTGGCCACACAGACTATATTTAAAATGAATCAATTACGTATTGCACTAGACTAAATTGTATATCTTGGCAATAGACATTATACAGAAGACTGTACTTATGTGTGGGTGTCCATTCAGTGTTGAGCGGGGTAACCTTGGCTTCATTTCAAATAAATGTTTATGTTCTGTTCTAAGCAGTTCTAAACTCCAGTTGTTAGTGTGAGCAGATTTAATTATGAGTTAACCTGGAATTACTTCATTGTTGTGGAGATAGACACATGGATGGATGAATTATTAACAGACAGATGGATGGATGCAAGTGTGGAAGATGTGAAAGGATACCAGTGAAAATATCATTCAGTAGCTGGGCACAGTATTGGATCTGTTGAATTGATGGATGGATATAGGGTTGGACTGACAGACATTTGATGGATATAAGATTGAATAAATGGAATTAGATGGACATAGGATTGCATGGATGCTGGATGGATAGGCAGACAATGAGATGGATAGACATACGATGAGATGGATGGATGTAGGATTTAGTGAATGCTAGATGGATACACACAAGATGAGATGGATGGACATAGGATGGGATGGACAGACAGAAAGGGATGGACGGACACAGGAAGGGATGGATAGCCTGATGAGTAGCCTGATGAATAGAGAGATGGATGAATGTGTACACAGATGAATAAATGAAGATAGATGCATCGGCATATCAATAGATGAGTGGGTGGACAGATGGACAAAGGAACAAAGTCTATATTGTCCATTTATTTAAGACCAACATTTTCTTTCTACCTGAACCAAAGATTACATGTACCTCCAAATGACTCAAGCCCACCAGAGACAGGGTGTTTCTCACACGGTATAATGGAGACTCTAGGAGCACACCTAGAAGGAAGTGTCATATATGTGTTAGAAGGATTCTTTGAGGGAAAAGTCGTGAATTGTGTGTGACATTGAAACAAGGAACAATGACTGGGTGTGATACATAGGTGTGAGCAGCACTGACTGAGATATAGAGAACTCTCCACTCACTTTAACTATACCCTTTCTGACACATTGATCTCTTCACACTGACATACATGTGTTTTTGCACATCTGACATTTAAACACACCACCACACATCACTCACTAACAGATGTACTTATGCATCTCACACATTCACATGAATATGTCACACACTAACACAGATGTACTTATGCATCTCACACATTCACATGCATATGTCACACACTAACACAGATGTACTTATGCATCTCACACATTCACATGCATGTGTCACACACTAACACAGATGTACTTATGCATCTCACACATTCACATGCATGTGTCACACACTAACACAGATGTACTTATGCATCTCACACATTCACATGCATGTGTCACACACTAACACAGATGTACTTATGCATCTCACACATTCACATGCATATGTCACACACTAACACAGATGTACTTATGCATCTCACATATTCACATGCATGTGTCACACACTAACACAGATGTACTTATGCATCTCACACATTCACATGCATATGTCACACACTAACACAGATGTACTTATGCATCTCACACATTCACATGCATATGTCACAAACTAACACACAGAGAACACATAAACAGTCACATACCTACTTAAACATCTCACACTATAACACACAGACACAGAGTGTGTCTCACACACCTCATACACCAACACACTCACAGACTTTCATACACAGCATCTCAGACTCACAATTTACACACACCTCACACATACCTGATCTTAATTACAAACTTTATCCTAAAATGTAACAGAAACACTTAGATATTTAAAGCAATGACTAACCGTAATTCACAAACACAATACCACACGATTCAGAATGGATTCAGTTACAACCATTGGGACAGGAGATGAGATTTATCTCTCTCTGTCATGTCTGTTTTTATTTAAAGTTTGACTGAATCAGCGCAATAGTGGTATTCAACATGACAGAACATGTTCTGTTCTGAGGGGAGTGGTATACGGGGCCCCACATCACACATTCCAGAACCTCAAGGAAGTTCTACATCATGTCACAACATTCTCCACAACACAACATATGTAACATGTTTGTCACCAGATTTGTTTCATCAACACATTATTTCTCTTAATAATGTATGATATATGGCAGCATCTCTGTGACTTTGTAAACTTATGTTATAAAGTATGGACCTATAGTCATCTTAGGGCTAAGATCACATGCCCAAATTACGCAAATTATATCAGCATTATTATTAAACACAGCTGTACATGTTTGATCCTGTACTTATTTTTATCGGTATAGTATATATATTGCATGTGCTGTAGTGATGATAAATACTTTTTAAGAATTATTCTCTTATGCACGCTTAGGCTCTAGCTGTTCAGTTAGCCAGGTGGGTAAAGCGTTAATCCATTATGCTGAAGGACAGGTTCAGTTCCCAACATCAGGGTACAATTTAATGTCAAGTTTGGTCTCCCCATTCCATATTGTTATAAACTGTTGTTAAGAGCAATGTAAACCATACTCACTCTCTTGTGTATGCTAATAACAAGAGATGGTGGGATAGCCTATTGGTTAAAGTATTCGTTCATCATGCCAAAGACCCAGATTTGATTCCCCACATGGGTACAATGTGTCAAGCCCATATCTGATATTGCTGGAATATTGATAAAAGCTGAAAGTCTAAACCCACTCATTCACTCTCTCACTCATATCATGACATATTTATTGTGAAATCATCTCAAATGTTTACTCTGATAAAAGGACATATTATCAAGTACATGTATAATGGCCTTGCCTAAATAAAGTACAAAATATTTTGTATAGCTTAGCAGCGTTGTAAAGCTGACTGAATGCCTTGGCTATGAGTGGTATATACCACAGTGTGGCCGTAGTCAGGCGGTAGGCTGGCCTGCATGTTTACTTATTTATACCACCTTTAATTAGTTGTGGTAGCATGAAACCTTCACCTTGGCCCCGAACATTGGTAGTTGTGTTGACATAACATACCGCTGTTTAGCTGCTTGCTTGTTCCCTGTGTCTAGCAACAATGTGTATTCATGACCTGTAGATGTTTTTATCAACAGAGACGTGCTCGTAAAAAACGATTATGAAATCTTGTTGAACTTTAAAGTGAATACATTGTGTTATCAGTAGAATTGGGATGGGTACCAACAATGGGACTGTGTAACAGACTAGGTAGTAAATTTGGAGTCGATTTAGCAGAATCCTGAATCAATTTTTTTTTCCACGAATTTTTTTAAAACAACATTATGTTTAACCTTATTTCATGGTATGGATACTTGGGTGTATAACAGTGATTGTGAATCATGATAACTCCTGCTATTGAATCATTGATAAACATCTCTGTATCAAACAAATACTATTACAACCGAAACCTGGAATATCCCCAAGGAGTGCATTATGGTATAGGTGCTATTTATGCTAGCAAGGTTCAAGCTTGACCTGGTTCCTAACTTTGAATGCTATTCTTTGTAGAAATACCAAGAAAGACACTAATGATAGGAATAAAACAGACATAAAAAGTTCACATTTCACATGTCTTTTACAGCTGTGGCAGTGCAAATCATAGATCAACCCAGTTTTCCACAACTACAAAACCACAATAAAGACAGCAATTATAGGTATAAATTCTATAATGTACCCAATCAGGTATAAATGTTTTATGAACTGCAATGTTGGCGTCTGCACCTTTCAGTAGCATATCGGACAGACGAGATTCAGAAGAAAGTATTTTGTTGGTTTGGTTTCCTGTTTTATTACATTCTCTTAAGCATTTCCCACTTTTATGGGAAACTCCATTTCTCTATTCTTCAGCTCCTGTAAGCTGTGTTGATTCAAGTGGATAAAAGCAATAAATGCTACAAAGATAAGAAAATCAGACCCTCCAACCTGATATATTGTCGTGTACATAGCTAAGGTGAATTTGGTTTAGCTGTGAATTGAGTCAAGTTCTCATATACATAGTTAACAATGAAGGGATTGTCTTGGTCCGAATACCACATGGTTGTCCAAGCGTTGCTGCTTTCTATTGAAAGTCTTCCAGTGAAGCAGACGCAGACTGACTAAGGGGAGACAACTTCTCCATGACTATCCATCTAGCCTCATGATGCTTCAATGTTGTGTTAGTTCCAGAACGTGGCCATGAATTGATGAGATATTTGAAAGTCGATGCATATTTTTAATGCTACGTAGCCTCGATCATGTCATTTGTATTTTTGCCTTAATTCAACATACAACTTGTAGTAATTCAGTCTGATGTGTGAAGTCAAGCATTATTAAATTGCCAATGTTCAAAGTAAGTCATGTGAGTGAACATTTGATGAAAGACATATCACTTCAGAAATATTACTTTTATTGGTGCATCAATGCTCATAAGCAAACACAATGTAGGAAACTATCTGTTGGCATGTTTATTTAAACAAAGTAAACATTTATACTGAGGGTGGCATATATGTGGGTTAAATGATTCAGTTTAATTCAAAGGTAATCCCAAGTGGTATGCAACAGCACAATCAGAGGTCACCAGGCCATAGGAAGAGTACACACTTTTAAAGTTTATTTTTTGTAATCATTTTAAAACTGCTCTGGGGTTGCATTCCATCCTCGACCCTTTAAAACCCATTGTTGTGAAAATATACGTCTTCGTCACAGCCTGACCTACTATCACTCTGTACAAAAGGACATGATGAACGAGAGTCCACGTCAAGACATGTATATCTCCTCCTCAAAACTAATAAGGGCTGCTCTCCTTTCCATTTTGTGAATGAACACAAGCATGAAGATATCAGTGAGATATCGCCCTATTTTGTACTTCGATCACTTGAGTAAATGGAATAGTTCAGTGAGCTGGGTGTGTCTGGTATTGAATTGACTCAGTATAGTTTAATAAGAGAGCTATCATGGTTTTATCACTATTGACGCCAACACCACACAGTTATCTGTCAAAACAGTTTGTAAATAAGCTTTAGATGGTTCCAAATATGAACTTTCAAATATATGTGACAGTGTCATTTAAGTTGTGACAAAGGATCCATGATAACATTTAGCAGTTTTGTAGTGAAATTGATAAAGTGTTTTCGTTAGCATATCAAAGCTGATGCATCTGTTGCTTGTCATTAGTGCATGCAGTGGAATTGTAAAGTTTGGCTTGTCATTGTCATGGCGATGATCATATTCTTAACAATAAGAATAATAACAACATTGTCTCCAGGATTACCCAACCTCTCCCGGCATTTTTAACTTAATCAGTAAGCCATAACTCTCTTGTGTTTGATATGCCCATCTTGAAAAAATACTGCAATGATAAAACACAATAGAAAATCATTACCAGTAAAATTAGATTAATTAAGTCCAAATAGTAGCAAAGTGAAGTCATGAATATTTTTTTCAGATGCTTAAGAAGCATTTGTCGTTGTCTGGCCGACCATGTGAACACCTTTTAAAAATATCACTAATAGAAAAAAAACAACACTTAATCCCATGAAAAGAAACTTCATTTGAGTATTTACAATATTTTGGTGACACAACATTGCTTGTTATGGTGCGAATAAATACTGACATCAGAAAACGTAGGATGTCCAAAATCATATATACTGATAGTTTATTCATGAAATTCATGATGGGTGTGGGACTAATCATTATAACAGCGAGGATGGATGGGTATACAAGGGGAAAATCATGTATATCTACCAGGAGGGTTTATTTCTACCATCTATCTGCATGTCAAAGATCTCTTCATTGTCTAGAATGTTTTTGGGGGGGTGAGTGAGTGAGTTTAGTTTTACAGCTATATGGCGGCGGTCTGTAAATAATCGAGTCTGGACCAGACAATCCAGTGATCAACAACATGAGCAACGATCTGCGCAATTGGGAACCGATGACATGTGTCAACCAAGTCAGCCAGTCTGACCACCCGATCCCGTTAGTCGCCTCTTACGACAAGCTGAGTCGCCTTTTATGGCAAGCATGGGTTGCTGAAGGCCTATTCTACCCCGGGACCTAAATGTTTTTGGATTTTTTATGCTGTTGACATGATCTGTGTAATGACAATGCATAAATGACATCTATTTAACATCCTGGTTCTGAAAATAGGTTTTGTATGGTTCAAATGTCCATGATTATCCACTTTAAAGGAATTAACAACGTCCACTGATATTCATTTATCACGCCGATGACAGGAACCATGACAAGTGGCCTCAGTTTTAGAATAATGGGCCCTTAAATAGCTAGGTGTTACATCGAAATGGCGGAAATGGAAACACTTCGTTGTCAGATATTTTGTTAAATCACTAGATGTAAGACTATATGAGGTAATAATAGCTTTATAGTATCATGATTTCGGAGAATTTCATTTAACTTTTATGATAGTTATTAATGATACATTCTAATATACTATAGCTCAAGTTGGTGATATGATATTATTTCTTGTACATGCATTATTTTTGCATTTTTATTGTTTTAACTACAATATTATCAATGGTGACTATTGAGATGTTGCAGAAATTCAGCAAATTTGTCCTAGTCACTTAAGTTTGATGAAGCAGAAAATTTGATGAAACAGATTCACTTTAACTAGTCTCGGAGAATGTTTTATCCAGTATATTAGATGTTGCATTTCACTGTACAGAGTTGCCCCCCATTCATGTAACAGGAACCTAAGATTGTGGATCCAGGTTTGTAAGGGACTTATCCTTGGATTTTTGCCATGGTTGATTTCACCGAATTGTTAAACTTCTAAAACATCCATCACTTCAGACATTTCTCCCACATTAAACTGCCATATTGTGATCTAACGAAAACAGTCCTGAAAGCAGGATAAACCCAAGCTCGCTCGCTTCCTCGCTCTCTCACTCACTCACTTGCTCTCTCACTCAGTCACACACACTTACTCACACTCACCAGCTTGCTCGCTCACTCACTCATTTACTCGCACTCACGTTCGTTCGTTCATTCCCTCGCCCACTCACTCACTCACTCTGTAGAGGTAGCGTGGAAATTAATCTACATCTTGATCTCCGAGTGCCACAGACAGAAAGGGTAACCCACATGCCATGTATAGCGTATCCACTGTACATGTATTATCTCAGTCGACATAGCTGACCATAATTACCACACAGTGACATAGAGCCATCCATGATTCATAGTGAAGGTAGCATAATTGATGTATTTTGACAAGGATGACATGCCGTCCACACAATGGCCATAATAGGACCTCCATCCACAGAGTTTGTGTGTAATTGTTGATGTATGTTTGCGAGATCAGATCAGTGTCACATCCCATTTCCTTCTCACAGTGGGCTGTTCATGATCCCTTGACCTTACAGATGACCGTCCAATCTAACCATCTTAATACGGTCATGGATCTGAGTGCTCCAGTCTTAATAGATCAATTTAAATGTGTGAATAATTACCAAAAGTCTGTTTATTTCAATCAAAGGGATTAAGGGATCGTTTCTAGAAAGTTGACGCATCCATTTTAAATAATTTCATTTGCCCTGTGATATGAGACATCATGTGCCCGGAGGTCAAACGTAATGGTCGTTAAAAAGAGGATGGCATGTTCTTGATCTGATAGACAATTCTTGGGATCAGCACTAGTCATTGAATGAAAACTGTGTGGGTGTGTGAAGCCTTGTCATTTGACATGCTATATGTCAGAAATCATCAGACTTGTGAAAGAGGTATTGAAAATAAATTGAGTGTTTAATGGCGACCCTGACTACACCCCTTTTACGTCATACCAGGTATGTAAGTTCAGGTGCAGATTCTTCCTGAAATTTATTCCACTGTGTCAGTATCATATTTCTGTCTCCATAAATGACTCGTTAGTTTTTATCATCACCATCAACAACATGTATCTTGAAATTGTTTTATGTTGGTTTTGACTGATTTCATCTCATGTTCCTAAAAATATTCTGCACTGATGTGATGAAACAGGTCATTTTGTGTTATGATTGAGAGAATAATTGAAAGAATAATGCACAGCTTGAGTGAGTGAGTGAGTATGGTTTTATGCTGTTTTTCACAATATTCCAGCAATATCTGAGTGGATAACAGTGTAAGGATAGATATTGTATAACATATTTAATTCAATTATGTTTCTAAAAAACACATTAATATTCTAGCTGTTACCTGAAATCAGGATCAAATGGCCGTTAAACGTCCCTATTGCAAATACCTATAGTATTGCCTTGAGGCCCAATTTGTCCTGAAGCTTTGTCCGTGTGTGATGATAGATAAACGGTTGTAGAAACAGGTTCATTTCATTGTGGAAGTAATTCGAGTGTGAGATAGCATCACCATTAATATGAAATTAAGTCTTCTGGGATGGACAAGTCTTGGGTCAGGTGAGAACTGGTGCTCTGTAAGAAGGAAATATTTATATATGTTCGAACAGTACATTCCTGTAGTGTGTAAGATTCATCTAGGATTCCAATCAGTGTCCTTACCTGGCTAGTTCATAAAAAATCTTACAAATTTCAAAAGTGTATTTTCTTCTTGGCCATATTTCTGCAAATTTGTTAATCAAATAGGGAATGTAGACTATCATTAAATGCACTTTGGGGCAAATATTAGCATTTCAACAGGTCTTTATATGTTTCTTAAATTAATGTGAGAAGATTGTACACTTTCAGAATTTTGGAAGAGTTGTCTCCCTTGTTTCACATTTTGCAGTTTTCTTTTATGTTATCATGCAGCAGCATCTGTTATCATCAAGTAATGATAAAAAATAGAAACACATGATAAAATAAAAACTTACTAAACCTCAAGACATCAGTTGTTTTTCTTCTTTTCATGGATGTTAATTTGTCACCTTGTGCTTGAGGTAAGCGGTAATTTAAATAAAAAAATAGATTGAATTAAAACGTTTTGCAGCAACATTAGAGAACCTTAAATAAACTTAAAGTTCCTCACATGTTTGTGAGCTGACTGCTGCTAATGTCGGGAGCTAAAGCTAAGGAACAACTGCAGTAAAACACATAACAATTTAGCGTCACTCCAGTTTCACAGACCTCCGCTATGCTTCCAGTGCACGACTTTAGCTTACAGAGGGCCAGTATTAGAAGATGCTGTTGACATAAGACACTGACATGCACAGAAGATGAGGCTGATTGGGGGGTGGGAGGGGTGATGAGGGAGGGATGAGAGTTGGTTCAGCGCCATAAACACGATCTTCAAAACTGCTGGACTTTGCATGCGGATGAGGGAGAGGTGGTTGTGCGGACTGTGCTTTAAGTTGACTCTGGGACTGTGCGACACATCACGTCATGTTGAGAGTGTTTGTTGATGGAATCGTCATCCCTCTTGCTGATGCTTTCATCACATTTTGTGCCATGTTTGTAAACAGATGACAATATGCTGGTCAGCTTAGCTGCCTTGACCTTGGGAGACCTTGACGTCCAAATTTGCTTCCACAACCACCAGGCTTGTATAGATGATTCAGGGAACATTTCTAATTAGATGTCTGGCCAGTCTCACATTCTAACATTCTTGGCATTAGGAAACAGGCCACTGGCGGAGAAGGAAACAAGAGAGATTTCGTTCTCACATTTTTTAGATACCCAACCACTGACCCAGCTAAGAACCAACATTTCAGTTCAAGTTAAAAACCTGAAAGAGAAAGTATTCAACAAATCATCAGAAAAACAACTTTCTCATAAGATCAACATTCAGGAAGAAAGAAAGATATATTGAATCTCTTAATGAATGTTTCATAATATAAACCCTTCATTAATAAATCAAAATTATGCAGAAACAATATTAATTATATCAACTGATAATACAAAATATTTCCAATGTTGGTTTGAAGGAAATGAAAATAACTAGAAGATCCAGACTGAGAAATCTCGGTTGTTATTAGTGATGTTTAAGAACAGGTCATACAAACACCTTGTTATCAACAAAGTAATCAATATTGACAGGTATCTTGTTTCTGCCACACCCTACCTTAAAACAACTTATTTTGTTCCAATAATTATCTAGCAGAATATTATTAACCTAATCACAGATAACACAATTAGACAAAAAAAACACATTTATGTAGAATAAAATTAACAAAAGCAAAAATATTCAATTACACATGTTAACTGGTATTCAAAAGGATATTGGTTTCTGTTTGAAAAGATTTAAGCGCCATATTTTGAAATTACCTGTGAAAACACACCTGAGGATGGAATCTTGTATAAACAGCATCCGACCTATGACCCCACTGCGAGGTCAGAGTTCAGCATGTGAAGGAACCAGCCAGTAGAATCGTTCTGTGTAGAGGGATTATTTGTCTATTGCTTTCTAAATATAACAAGATGTTAGAAGGATGGGGAGGCTGGTCAAATGATGCAAACCGTCTCAGCGACAAGTGATGAGTAGGGACGCTCAAAAAACGATGTACAACATTTGGAAATGTTGATGCAGAAAGTGTTATTGTGAATCCTGATTCCTATCTGTACAGCATGCATCTGAAGGAGCTCTTAACATTCACCAATACACAAGCAATATTGGCTGAAAGTGTAGAACATTTCAAGAAACTGCGGATCATCGATTGTTTACCACAGGTATGGTGATCGTTGTGATTTCCTATCTTTGGAACTATTATACATGGACTTTGTGTGTGTTAATGTTATGTGTCTTCTTTGGGACTGGAGGTGAGACATCATTGATGAGGAATTGTATTTGTATTCAGTTATTGGCACCAGACTTGATCATGACGGTATTCTAAATATTCAGATAGTCTTGTTTCATATTTTCATGTTGCTCCAATATTGGTGTATTGGAGAGTACTTGTAAATTTTAGAAAACGATCATCACAAAGTTTTGAACAATTTACTAAATTTCAACACAGTTTGTTTGGAAATTTATATGTTATTTAACATGTTTGTTGTCAGATTTTATACAAATTAAATTTTCAAGAAAGAAATGTAGGTGTTATGTGATAACTCAGTGACATGAAATAAAACATTTATTTCCCGCAATGAATCTGTTTCAAACTTGATTTTAGGTATCTTTGCTGAGTCAGGAGAGTTCTTGTACAGTTCTTATCATTCAGCTTATCTTAATGGCTATTATTTTTTTATCATAAAGTTGCATATTTAGGCGGAAACATGTAAAATTGTAACATAATGTGCATTATGAACAAGATTCCAATAATGATTAAACTCTTCCAAGGATAATTTGATTTTGAATAAACCATTCTGCAAACCAGTTCATAAGGAATTGTTCTGAAAAATGATATATACTAAATCCCGTTGAAAAATTTTGATGCTTTTTTTTAATTTTTACCATTAATTTTCATTTTATCATGCTGATTTATATTTACAACTGTAAAAAGATAATATTTTGATTAACCAATATTGCTAAACTATCCATGCCCTTGACTTGAAAAGTTTGGTGTACATTTCAGCACAGAAGCATATAACGAGAGCCTGTCACTCAAATGAAAAATGAAGATTCTATATTGTTTTAATGGATGTACAGACTATTCCAGCCATAATAAGCAAAATTCAACCTGAATCAACAACACTGAACAATATCACAGTAGGGCTTGAAATAATAATTGCACTCAACGTGACTGAAAAGAGCGTTATTCATAGTAAAACAGAGACCTGTCGTGGCAAAGGGGTATATGCACACCAAATGCGTCATCCTCCAATATTTAGTTTTAAAAGTGACACCAAATGGAGGAAGCAAAGGATCAAATTCATTAATGCTGCATAGTTTAAAGAGCGGACTTGTTTATCTTTATTTAGTGTTTTCTTATTGCGGTGTTATGTGACAGTTTGATCTCATGAGCAGGTGGAAGAATAGGGTATTTTGTTCAAGGGTAATTTAAATAAAATACTTGCCAATGTTGAAATTTGATTAAGTTTTTAAATCAATCTTTATTTTTTGCTTTTAGAGATTACATTGTTGGTGCTATGTATATGACAACTAGTTGCAACTTTGAGTTGTGATGTGTTACTCTCTTTACCTGTGTGGTATGTGCAACAATCTTTGTGTGAAAAGAAGTTTTTAGATTTTGAAGGTTTTAACGGTTATAACATTATTTTTAGTTTAGAAAAGGGGTGAAGTTTTAATCATTTGGGGAAAATTTATGAAACTAAAAACTAAAAACTTCTAAATCATACCCCTTTATGTTGCTAACTGTGCTGGGTAGTGTTTAATGTGACTTTTATCATCCCTTACACTATACTGATAATCTTGAGAGATTTTTAAAAAGATATGTGTTTATGTGTATTGACAAGCTCCTCATCTCGCCTTATTCTTAGATAACTCTTGTATCAGTTTTGCTTCAGAGATTCCATTCACTTTGTATATCGTTAAGAAAATGAATCAGAACTGTGAAAATTGAATGAAAATTTCCTCTTTTTGCCTGAAGATTCCATTTCATCCGACACAAGAATGGATTAAAACCAAAATTATTTAACAGTGTTTTGCACAGTTGCAGAACAACCCCAAATAATCTATGACTCTAAGTATTGCATTTTAAAGAACTGAACGTATGCATCGCAACTAATACATAAATGGTCATCACTATTTCTTAGAGAGTTTATTGAACAACCAGCGTAGAAAGATTCTATTTAAGGCTATTCAAGATGTTAATAATTGCTATTCTGGTACTACTTCACTGATTCTTTTAAATGGCATTACATGACAAATCATAAGAATAAGGTTATACTACAAAATGCACTGTATGCAAATCAAATGGCCAAGTATTTTTGCCTTTCAGCACCTTTTCTTTAATATATAACTGTCAATCTTCCCAGATCCTTTGTGTCGATTTCTAGTAGTTACTTGTGATGGTCTGATCCTATTTACTTTTTGGACAAAAAATGTTTAAATTAATGAAAACCAGACCTCTAGTCTTGTAATGAAGAGTATGCATTCCTTAAATCTGGTTGAGTTATTTAGGGCCATTAAGAGGTATTTGGTCGATATCTGTGTGTAATGTTGTCTGGTCTGACTGTTAGCTGGTCATCAAGAGGATGTTTCCTAAGGAAGGAAGTTTGACGAGAAAAGACATCAATAACTTGAGTTGTCGTCGTTCAACCACTGACCGTGATTGACCGAGTGCAACTACCTCTTTGCTGTGGTCAGATGTAAACACCTGATAATCCACAGTCATTTGTGTGGGTGAAGAGAATGTGACAAAATTTCACAAATGTCACACAATTATTATGTTTGTGTGAAAGTTGAAAGATTTTCGCGGACGATGGTTCCAGTTTAACTTTGAATTTTGAAGAAAATCTTTTCAGTCCTTTAAAGCTTAGTACATAGTGAAAAGGTTTTCAGGTTCTTGTTATCATATGATGTTTTCAATAAGTTCTTTTTCAGATATTTATTCTTGTAATAATGTACATATATAAATCACCTCTAAACTATGATTTTAAAACTTTCTAAATAATTCAAACCTTTCAAAACTGCTGCCTTTAAATATAATAGTTCTCTCTATTATACAAAATTACATTTTCAAAGCTAAATGTTAGAAACTGTGTGATGGCAAATGTGGAGAAAACATTTCAATAACAAAAGACCAGCGTCAACGTAAAGACCCAAACAAAACTCATCTCATCAAACTGTAATCCTGTCAATCTATCATTGCCAAGGCCACAACACGTGACGCTGAAAATTATACCATTTACTGTCCTCCTGGACAATTTCAATGCCAGTTCCACTTATTAACATTGAAGTTTGAAAAACTGTGCCAAAAGGTTCTTTAACAAAGATTATTTTTGATCACGTTTCATCCAAGTTAAAAGGATAATCCCTCAGCGATGATTTGTGTGTGCCCTCTGTTTGAAGACGAATTATTGCCAGACGTTTTTGACGTCTGCTTGAGCTCACGTTTTATGTAAGCTGCAATGCCTGGACCTGCACCCAAAACTTTACTGTTTGTTTACGAGGGTCATGATTATGCTGCATGATGCATGGAATGGCACGAGCTTCATCTTGTCTTTGGTACAGGCGTATCACGTCCTTCAGACAGTATTTACGTGCATAGAAATTTGATTGTGGATACATACTCAAGAATACAGAAAAGACAATCTCAAGAATTAGGTGTACAAACTCTGTACTTCAAAGCCCCCGTGTGGCTGTTTGAGGGGTCAGAGTTCATGCATGTGAGCAGGAATGGCCTGCGAAAGAGGGCTAAACAAATCTGTGTATTAACCCGATATTTTTTGAGTGAGCATGCGGAAGTCTGAGCTTAGTGTCAATCTCTGTGTAAACTGACATATATTTCTTGCCTCACCAAAGTGCTAATTGAAATAGGTCTTCTCGACCCACAGATGTTTAACCCAGCCCTGCTCATCTATAGTGACGGCCCTTAAGACAAAAGGCTTCAAAGTTCATAAGTTTTTTCGTTTAAAGATGTCGAAATTGTCAAAGGTCACTGAAAAATTTGTTCATTTAAAGTAGATACATGTCAGATACCAGTACTGTATAAGTGTCTGAATATCGTTGAGTGGATGACTTGTTTTGATACATGTCATGAAAGTCAATACAATACTTTGGGGACAGTGGGTGAAGACCATTCTGGTTCCACGCCGCAATACTGTGATATTGTTGGAATATTGCTAAAAGCTGTGTAAAACACTCACTCACTCACTCACTCACTCACTCACTCACTCACTCACTCACTCTTGACTTTGTTGTGAATATGGAAAAAATCTTGTCACTTACATTTACAACCTGTGTTGTTAAATTCAACTCAACATTTGCAAGGGATACAAGTCTGTGTTTTACTTATCTAACTAGAGGACAGAAATTGGTCTATTTGTTATGAACTTGATTATATTAATTTTAGATGAAGTTTATCATGTGACAGATGCTTGACAGCATGTTACTCTTATAATTTGCATGACACCATTAAAAGTTGTCCACTGTTTTTGGAGTTTAGAGTTGAATTGAATAAACCCAGTTCAAATGTCAATGAATTTAGGCTATTTCTTATAAAGTTAGACAGTTATATGCCCCTTCAACACTGCTATGGATACACGTCAGAAATACACATGAGAAAATAGTATGTTTTGTACATTTTTGGCCTCAATATGGGGCTGTACTGATTTAACTCTTTACCCACTCATCTGCAGAAAGCCATGTTGCTTCCCCACTGGATGCTAACTGGAACTGTTTCTGGTTTGGGCAAGCAATACATCCATGGCAGACAGAAATTTTCTGGGACCCAAAGGTTAACGGTTACACCTCAGTCTGCAAAATCACCACATATTTTTCGTGAAAACTAACCCTTAATTCACAAACAAAAAATTCAAACTGAAATGTGTTAAGGACTGTTGTTCAGCTGAAGTGGGAATCGCTGGTAGGATAAGGGTTAAATCCCAATCAGCAAAATAAATGTATCTTCAGTTCACAAATGTTTCCTGAAATAAGTTAGCTAAAATTCATTTAGGATTGTTGTTCAACTGAAGTTGGAGTCAGTAAGAGGTTATAAGGAAGTCCTGCTTACATTTTGACTTATTGATCTGAGTTTAGGCCATAAGACAAATCTAATTTATCATGTGGTCTCTGGTCTCAAGGGGCATTTATGAAAACTCCTTTCAAATTGATCTGAAGTTGGTACATGGATGATCATTTCACATTCATGGTGTCTCTTTGGAGAAACACTGCTTTCATTCTTCACCTGGTTCAGAATCATGTTCATGGTGCAGAACCTTGTTCACACTGACTAAGACCAGTCGTGGTTCCAGTGTTGTCATTGTGAAGATGGAAAAGACATGACTACTGTCCATGATAAGTAGGTCAGTAGGTCCTCAAGGCTTTGTGTAGGTTGACTGACTGGGTTTGAACCCAGCATACAGGTGCATGTTTGACATGACCAGTCATCAGATGTCAAGGTCATGTGGGGAAGTATTTTGTATGTTAGCAATGGTTTCTGAATTTCACAATATTCTTTTTGTGATGCTATGTAGTTTGATCTTGTACTTTGTAATCCTATTTCAACTGGATGTCAGTTGATGGAGCATGGCTTAGAGCTCAGATGTCGTGATACTAACAATACAAGATATTACTAACGATAGCAGCGGTAACAGTTTGTATTGGAGGTGGTGGCGTTAGCCTAGTAGTTCAGGCATTTGCTCGTCACACTGACTACCCACACCAATTCTCCATATGAGTGCAATGTCTGAAGCTCTTTTCTGGTGCCCCTCACAATAGTATTGCTGGAATATTGCTAAAAGCAGCATAAAACCACCTCGCTCACTGTTTGTATTAACATATCAATCATTAAGTGAGATGATTAGACTAATTGTATGAAATTATGTCAGTATAATCATAGTTATTAATGTGTTTTGTAATATGATAGTTAATTACAGTGGAGGCTGGACAAATGCCGATTTTGACAGCTTCCATTATATTCAAATCTGAATTGTCTTTGTATTTTTGTAGATTTGTGGAAGGTGTGGTCATAGTTTTAGTGTCTGTGACAAAAATCCCATACCATATTTACTTATCAGTATCATTAACATATTCTGTCTAGTTATCCATTAAATATAGGCTTAAGCAATCATATAATGGAACGTGGACAGAAAATGAATTGTCATGTAGCCTGAGGCAATCTAGACAAGAACAGTTAGGATAGTAGATGGTCAGATTTGATGGGAGTCATCAGAACGGGGATCAGGAACTGATATTAACCCATCAAGGAAATCTTGTGACCCTAGATGCGTCCCAAGTGTCAAAGATTCTGGGTATCAAGACAAGGGTTTGTTGACGTGGGCAGGGTGTGAGAGAGGATGGGAGGATGTGATCAGTCTTGTCAGAGTTTCTTGAGACACCTGGGGTTTATCTGATGGAGGTATAACATTCAAGACGTACATGGTATACTTGAGGTATATGATATACAGAGTGTACTTCATAAACATGTGCTGTATAATGTATGTTATATGCATGGTGTCCTTGAATATGAGTGAGTGAGTCAGTCAGAATGGTTTTATGTTGCTTTTGAAATATTCCAGCAATATTACCGTAGGGGGACACCAGGAATGGGCTTCAAACATACAGGGAATCAGCATTCAAGACAACAGGTTTTGACTCAGCATAGTAGTATACTTGATACATGTGTCATACACGGTGTATTTAGTATTCATGGTATGCTTGATTAGGTATATGATAAAAGGTTTTCCTGATATAAAATATATATTGTATACTTCATATATATATCGTATGTGTCACATACATGACATACTAGATATACCTAACATACAACATTCGGTACTTATTTGATTTTCTGATTGCAAGATGTTGTTGATGCTGTAACATTGTACCAGAAAGTGCATATCAGTTTAAGTGTTTTCGATTCCAGACTTTCTTCACTTCACTATATTTAGACTCCACAGCTGCAATTAATATTCAGAAACAGCTCTGTTTGCAAATGGTATACAAGATACTTATATGAAATGAATGATATTTATAACAACATATCGTGGTGGTTTACATTACTTTGCAGATTGGGTATGTTTCTTCAGGAATAGTATGATAAATATGATATTTGACTTTTGTACCATCAAGTAAAAGTACTATGGTCTAAATTATTGAACATTAAAGATAAAAGTTCATTTATCATCCTGTGAAGAGCAATCCATCCAAACTATATATGGCCTGTGTGTTTTAATACTGGCTATAGTCTACATTCACCTCACTGTCCATGGTTCTGTACCCATTAGATTGTTTGTTCAGCTCATTCAATTGAATCAACCCGTACCAGATTCTCTAACCCCTCAACCATAGATTCAAATCTCAAGCACCAGTTAAATTCATGTGAAGGGGCTTAATATGAACATTGGATTTCTAATCCATGGCTATAAACTCTCTGTTTTCATTGTATTGTGTTAAAAGGTTTCAGCCGATTCCCCTAATCCCTTCTCCTTCATAGTACAGTCCCTTTTAAGTTATAATCAGCCTGATTGTTGTCACCCTCGTGGGTTGTCCCGATGACCCTGGGTTGTCCCGGTGCTCTAGGGGACATCTAGACACACAAGGATATTATCTGTTACTATGGGATATCGTCCAAACTCTCCTGGATATTTTGTTCTGATATCCAGTCTTATCATTCTCATACCCAAGCATATTGTGAATATTTCAGAACATGCCCTGGTATTTCAAGAAACGATGCCATAGAATATTGTCCAAATATAAAGATATCACTCAGATACCTTATTTAGGATATTTTCCACGAATTATCCATGTATTTCAAGATGATGAAATCATCAAAATACCCTTAGGTATGCAGAAAATATGCAGGTATCTCAAGGTATCTTGCAAATACCTTAAGATATTGTCCAAAGTAATCAAAATACCAAATGATATCAGGTTATCTCAAAGTATCTTGCAAATGTCTTAGGATATCATCAAAATACCCCAAGATATCCAGAGTCCATAAAATATTGAAATATCTCAAGGTCTTGCAAATGTGCAGGATATCATATAATTATCCTGATGATCAGGTACCACATTTTTTTAAAAGTATCTTAAGGTATCTGCAAATATCATACAACATATCATCAAAATACCCCAGCATATTCAGATATTAGAACATATTGAATTGTCTTATAGCATCATGTAGTTATCCTTCGATAAAAAACAAACAAGGTACCTCAAGGTACCACAGATGCCCATACACTGACCATACCCATTAGTGGGCAGTCCAGCGAGTTGAGGTGAGGAGGTAGTCTGTTATTTCACCTGTCTACGCCATGGCCTGCGTTGGGGTGAAGACAGGGCGCCCCCAGGCCATTTTGTATTGTCCTACAGAGGCCACGGCAGGTTGTCCGCTGAAACCAGTCATTGAGTCAGGCACTGGTTGACCATCAGCATGGGGTCCCACTCAGCAGATTGGGGGCGAGGGGCTTGTATTACACCTTGATTCCTACCTCCTAGACAGGAGAGGGAAGATAAGTTATTTCCTGTTGTTCGTGTGGAGGTTATGAATGTGGATGGCACAGAGTGACAAGGTGGTTCGTGACGTTGGACAGATTTCGAGCCGGATTGTACACTAAACAGAATCATGTTTTGAGTGCCTATGTGGTTTGACAACCCTATCTGTGAGTATACCTGTCAACACTGCATATCACAGGTGTTTTTTAGTTGAACTAATTCTACCAACTGTCTCTGAAACAAGGACATTTTTTATACAAGCAACAGCTTGTTATTAACAAATATGTTTTACAAGTCTGACAAGATTCTGTGTTAATTCAACCTTCTGCGTAAATATATCTATCATATCTCAACTATTTGCATACCAATTTCTCAAGCAGATCAATGGGACTTTAAAATTTCATATATATTATATTTAGCACTTTGAGCAATATGTTCATCCTGAAATGGCACTTTAAAAGTGGACTATTAATGTTATATCATATGTTCAGTCATTCACAGAGTGTCAAAGAAAAAAAATTTATGAACGCAATACTGACAAAAAATTATGGAAAAATTTAACATTTTTATAAATATCAGGCTGAACCACTCCCACATTATTACATGTCTGGGAAGGATTCTTTTCTTAACACCTACTCGTAATGTATGTCAGTCAGTCCCCTTGACAGATATCACGTCCTATCCTTCCTTCAACCTGTTAAAAAAATGAACATTAACATTCTTAGTGTTCGTATGACAGGCCTGTAAATCAGCTGTAATACCTCACATCATGGTAACAATCCACATGTTCTTGTAGCATAGAGAGCTGTGTTTCATGGAAGTATGAAGACGCTGTGTTTGATTGTTTGATTGTTGTTTGAGTTACGATTACAACATGACAGCTATGTCATCGAGGGTTGTTATGTGTCGATGTTTCAATTCTGAAAATACTTCAGTAGTTACGTCACCTGGAAATCATAAATGGAATATTTCTTTTCATACTTTCAACCGTCTGGCACTGTTGGTCTTGTTAATATGCTGTACAGGGTATTTCTCAGTGTTAGATTTCTGGTGGTATGTTGCTTTGAAATCTTTCAAATATTTGGTTTAAGTTTGCTGAGAGACACATTGATGGTTGTAATCTTTGAATTTCAGCCTTCATTTTCCTGTTTACAAAACTTAAGTACAAATTTGTATAATATTTTTCTGACTTTCATTGACGCATAAGATTTAGAAATGTTATACAGTGTTGCCATCAAACAAATTCAAGTTTTTCTTGTACAAATACATTAACGGATGTATGAATCAATTTTCAGAACAAAAGAAGTTAAGGAAAACATTCTCGGATGTTATAACTGATCAATTACTGCATTCAGATAGCACGTCACTGAACTCAGTTTTGGTTCATATTGTCATAAATGTCACATTTTAATGTTGGACTTACAGGATATTTTGTAATTAACTCACTACCTGCCAAAAAGTGTATATCTACATGGAAGTCATTTTTGACACTTTCATTCAAATCAGTGGTGTGAATGTCAATTGGGAGCCCGATCAGCCTCACACTTTGTTTTTCAAGGACCAAGTGAGAGGTACAGTCATTGTACCTCAGCCCATGTGTTCACTGTGTTTTTTCTGCTTGACTGCTCGTTAGATTGTTGTTGGTCTTTACTTACCTGGGGCTGTTGTATTCTTACCTGGGGTCAGATGTCAATTGTCATTAGAATTGTTGATTGAGTGATAATATGAGTTATTCATATCAAGTCTATTGTAGTTTTGGAACAGTTGATTTATGATGATGTCCTACAATTTGGGGAGTTACGCTTTCAGATATTTTACATTGATTTTAAAGCATCAGGGTTTAAAATTCATTCCACCATGACATTTAATAATGATTTATTTTGATTGGCTCATTTCACTAAAGTTAAATTATTTAATGATTTTCATTGTTTCTGATCACTAAAAGGAATATATGAGCACAAAAGTATCTGTTTTAAAATAATGCATTTAACTCACGACAGAACAACCTTAAATCTGTTCTCTTCCTAATTGTCATGTGGTTCATTTTTATTCCAACGCTACTAAATGTTAGACTGGAAACCTCACACAAATACTTTTAGTTTTCATTGTTTGTCAATGATAAACCACCACTAAATGTTAGATTTGAAACCTCACACAAATATTATAGTTTTCATTGATGTTTTGTGGTGGTTTGTCAATGATAAACCTCCTCATGATTTGAATCAGGGCACTATAATCTCCGTATTATGTGAGTTTCAAACCACTTGATCCCACGTGTGGTATCTTGATTTCAGTGATATGAGGATTTTATATCAAATGATGGCAATGTTATCTATTGTTTTATTACATCTAGTGAAATCTGTATGCAAATTGTCTCAAAGACGATGCGACTCCTTGTATCATTTACTCTCAATGATTGTTAGGTCGTAAACAATGTCAAATATTAACACAGTACTTTCCACTTTTAGGATTGATAAGATCATAATCGTTTGAATTATTTCTTCACTTTTAATTATTGCATTTGATAAGAAAAAAAATGTACCCTTAAATGATAAAGAAACATATTCATTGCATCAAACTCAGTATGTAGCAACAGTCATTCAATCTTGTTGAGTGTTTACATGAGGTAACTCCTGAATTTTGCTGTCTGTTGTATTTACACAGATCATGATCTAATTCTGCAGTTATCCTTAGATAATATCCAGTATATGGTCGTTATAATGCCGATCTTGTGCTACTGAATTTTGTAAGTTTGCAATGTGATTAACTGGAGATCAACAGTGAATTGTTGACATGCTATTTTTGATGATGTGAAGATGGTTGATTGTGGGCAAGGAGCCACAGATTACCCCACAATTTGACTGAATCAGTGGTATCTCAAAGAGTATTATTGTGAGGAATGACTGTGTTATATTATTTTATATCAATTATTCTATGACATAGATTGTATCCGGAAACTGTTAACACAGCTTAATTATTGATGGGTGAAACGATGTATGTCTAGGGACTGGAAGTTTTTACATCAGAAATGTTGCAACTGGTCACCCATGGGTAGTAGTCCACCTACAAATTTGTGAGAACTGAATCAGATTTCCCCAAAGTCTGTACTTGTGACACTATGATATGAGTCTAAATGTGAAATGTCAGTTTGACCAGGCCAGCTTGTCACGGTTGACTGGCCAGTGTATGTAAATGTAGACGTGGGATATAGCAAGATGTGGGCCACGCTCCAAAACTTCTCCTTGGACGGTGTTCTACATGCTTACTTTCTTATCCTCTTGACACAGATTTATAATGCTTTGATGTTACCTGATACGCGCAGGACCATTAATACAGTGGATGGTGTGGCACTTTTTGTTGGCTTGAAGGATATACCTGCACTTTCACACATACAGTCATGGGGCTAGACTTATGCTTAGTCGCTGAATATATATAATTGTGATCGTAACAAATACCCCAGTTAAATTGAAAAGGAGCCACAGAGAGAGCAGTGATTTAACCTAGGGAATCGAGACTTACTTCCTTTAGGGCTTTAGCATTGCAGGGAGGGCAAGGGTGTAGGGAATGTATGGTTCAGTATCTGTGAGACAGACTATCGTAGGGCATATATATTGTATGAATTTTCTTTAAGACAGTCTATGTTTTAATTCCTTTCTTAAAGATATTTTGGGAAAGTAAAATGCATTAATGTTTTATACAACTCAAAAGAAATAAAACACACTGTTTTATGTATGACTGCTGTTAATCTGTCAAGCAGTTCCTAATTTTTTTCTCTGTTCCTAAATTTCTGTTAGCAGTATGTTACTTTGTATTTCCAAATTTTTAAACTTTTATGGAATTTGGATGACTGCTGAAAATAATTAAGTGGAAGGGCTTTATCTGGAAAGTGTAAAAGGTAGACAAAAATATTAGTGTGAAAAAAAAATGTGGATACAAAAAACTTGTGTTTTGAGAAGGAGACTTTCACTGAACAATCATTATATAAGACGTGTTACGTCACGTCATGCCATGTCACGTCATTATTGAATATTTACCCCTTCTAAGATCAAATTGAGTGTTCATTTGACTCAAATCAGAATCCAAAAATCCAGAAAGACCATTGTGAAAGTAAAAGAAAGCTTGCCAGAGATGGTAAAGTAATTCTTTACTGGCAGCCATGAGTGTGTGTCTGATCTTTTCACACGCTAACAGATCTACAGTTATCACATACGAAGAGACACTCCTCATTGAGATCCCTCCCTGGCTCTGTGACAGGGGAGATTACATGTGGTTTAATGCGAAGAAAATCACAGTTTAACTTTCAAATGTTGCACTATCTTCTGCTCAAGCTTCTTAATGCAACAGTAAACTCGGTCCTAAAGAGTGTTATGTTTTTTTTCGGTTTCTCCTTTTTTTATTACTGTTTTTTGTCACAGACCTATACAAGAGAGGTCTTGAGGTTTTGGTCCAAGAATTCTTGAAATTCTTGTTGTTTGCCAGAATTGGGTCTCTAACCCCAAATTTTAAACAAATTTTTAAAACGAGGCTGTTTGACTTTGAACTTGTAGATTTCGGTACCAGATGCCATGGAAAAAGATACATGATGGGTTATTTTGGAAATGCAACCATCAAGGTTGTAGGGCAGGTGAAGAATTGCATTTTCATCTCTGTTTTGAAAAGGGCAAACCATAACACAAGGGATGAAAAGTCAGTATTGTAATTCATTTTGTGTTCTTCTTCCAGATCAAACGCATCCCGGAGTACGACAAGTATTTAAATGATCTCCTCGATGAAACAGATTCAAGTCATACAGACTTTGATGACTTGAAGAAGGCCGTGGACAAGGTTACTAATGTAAGTAGCCATTTTGTTTTCCAAATTACATCATCATTCTTGCTTTGAAGACTAAGTGCGAGCTGTTAATGTCACAAGACATTAGCAGAGACCTGATTAGCATGAAGCTGTGAAAAAGTGAAACAGTTCATGGCGGAATGGGTTTCAAAGGTCATTTAGTAGACACTCGTCTGTTTGGCTTGCCTCATAATTTGTGAGTACACAAAAAAGAACAATTGGAGACCTTTGACTTTGACCTTGTCAAATGTTTTTTTGAAAGTGTTACCAGAAAGGTCAAGGTCAAACTGGCAGGCTAAGTTGTGTTTTGAATGTCTGAAATGCGAAAGAAAAGAAGGAAAAGTTCTTAACACTCTTAATGATGCTGAAGATCTTGAGGTTCTCCATACTTCTACATAGTACATACTCCTGAGTCAAGTGTAGATAAATGCAGGCATGACTTCACCTGAGTTGCGGACTTGAGAGATTTGCCAAGATTTTTATATACTTCAGACACAACTTGATTTGTAGAAATATTGATTACATTTTCTTTGAAAAATATTAGTTAGATTAATAGGTTATGATTTCCCTTCATTTAATTGGGCTTGATGTGGCAGAGACTAGTGGTTAAATTCTTCAACACACTGACTCCCCATATAGGACCAGTCAAATTTGTGGAAAGAATCACTGAATTTTAAAAAAATTAGTATAGAAATGATTTTTTGTTTTTATCATGGGTTCAGTGTGTTAAGCCCTTTCTGATATCCCCGGCCAAGATATTGCTGGAATTTTTCTGAGAGTGGCATAAAACTATACTGACTCATTCACTGTATTTAATTAAAATGAAAGTTTACTTAATTTGATTTTACTGGTAGATACAGTTGCATTTTAAAAAGTTAAAGTTTAAATGTCTAAGGTCAAAGTAGTTTATGTATAATTCTTACGTAGCAGTCATAAGCAATGATAAGACATGTAAATATTTTCTTACACAATGCTTTAAAATGCTGATGACAAACAATGCTGATGTTTATCAAGACAAACTTCAGCTACTTCATCCTGAAAACATGTGCTGTTTCTTTTCCAAAACATATTGACCCTATCCATCCTTCTATGTTTTTATGAAATGTAAATATGTCTCATCAAAATATGTTATTTCTGAAAAATAAGACATTCTGAAGATGATGCCTTTCATTTGAAATTGTTGATATTGTTTTTTCAGTCATGTTACAACTTTTGAAAAAACATAAACATATCTCGTCAAAGTATGTCATTTCCAAAGTTTGAGACTCAAAAACATGGATGCCTTCCATATTATATAATTGAAACTTTTTGTCTGTTATCGATCATAAATTGTGGTTTGAAGTCACACTGTTTTGCGCAAACATGTGCAAATGTAGTTATTGAATCATTAAGATAGCTGTCATTCTTAACACCATTGCTTTGTCTATTTCGAGCTTCAATTTCTATCGACTGACCATAGAGTGGATGAGCCTTGAGTCTTTGTATAGATAACATTTGTTCTTACATTTGCCGAGTTCCAAGACGGCTTGATGTGTCTTACGCTTAACTGGTGGCGTTGGCGCGAACGAATCAACACATTTACATGCAACATTCCAAAGGTGCAACCAAGGGTCACAGAGTGCCACAATTCTACAGACGTGTCCCTTTCAGTTGCTCCCACCTGTAGGTGATGGACGAGGGCTAGTGTGGGTCGAGGCCAAATAATGGAGGCCCCATCTCCCCAGACAGAATAGAACTTGAACTTTATAAACTTTAATCGCAATAAGGTGTGAAGAGTAGCAAAGATTGAGACAAACAGGGTGCTTGCATGCAGCACAGTTGATTCTTTCATTTGTGAGTTTGTCATTACACACGTCGTCATGCGGTCTGCCCATAGATTAACATTTCTCTAAACTGGACAGCGTCAACCATTATTCTCCAGTTTTGTGGAATTCAAGAAAAAGAAGAAATGTCAACTATGCACTTTTGAAAACGTATGTTGGGTTCTCAACAGAATTACACAACTAGACGTCTTCATTAATCTAGCAACAAATGAAAACTGTTTTGAAGAATTTTTAAGATTCCTTGAGCATAAAACACAAAAGGTCTGTGTGCATCATCCCAAAATTATTCTGCTTTCGTAATAAAATAGAATGTCAGCCATGCATGTTTGACAATGAATATTGGATTCTTAACAGGTTTATGGCAGACATCTTTATTAATCTGACTCAAACAGTAACGTTTTCAAAACATTTTCAAATTCCTGGGTCATAAAAGAGAAAGACTGCATGAACCACGGATAGAATATTTTAAATTTTGTAATTAACTAAACTTGTAAGTAAAATGCTAAAAAGTTATGCATAAGATATCAGTAATATTTTATGTAGTAAACTCTGAAATATTGTTTTCATTTTGATTCTAAGATGCAGCTTGTGTATAAGGGTTACGTGATATACCTTTAGGTAACATTATGGCGTATGACTTTAAAGATTTGTTAGGAACATGTTATGTGCTGACATTGATACATTGCCCAAGCAGATGTCGACTAGCCTCAGGATATTCTTACAGATACTATTGCTCACACAACTTGTTATTAGGCAGTCTTACCACCATCTGTTGTCAAGTCTCCACATTACTTACATGACTTACATATATTGGGAAATATTAAATAGTTGTAGCATATATCACTCTCTTGGCCAGATATATGGTCTCTAGGCTGTAAGTTTGGCATGGAGAGATAGTAGAGATAATGACCTTCTGATCTTGAGATTATATAGAATGCTAATTATCATCCTAAAATCCAAAAATTAGAAAAAACATGTTTAAAAAATTATGACTTGATCTAGGATACCCCTGTGACATTCTTGATATACAAGGAATGTGCACCTGACAGGAGTATCTCCTTGATAATACCAGAGGAAATGTTCTCTAGTATCTGCTGAAACAATAGTAATCAGCAGTTTTTGAAGGCTGTTTTGAAAAATCATCAGCGACAACGATAATAGTAAGTATTAAATGCAAAAACAGTTATTTGGGTTCAGGCAGTCAAATTTATTATTTTTGTATGTTCTAAAGCATAAGACCATCCAAGAGTGTGAAAATAGTGCAGAGAAATAATTTGACGTCTTTACACACTCATCTTGACCAGATTTGTGACAGATTGAATCATGAGTGGGGAGATCTACCAAGTAGGTTGTAAAATGTGGCTAAGGAACGACCTGTTTGACTAAGGTTTTACTCTTGACATGGTACAGTCTCTATGAGACCTTATCCAGAGACTATTATATGGTCACTGCTTAAACAATTCTGCAGCTTGAAAATATATGCACCTTCCCAAGAAACATTTGACATGATCTTAATTACGTTCGTCTATCTTTATTCTCAGGGTGTACTACAAGGCAACATTTTCCCTCCTACAGTTTTATTGCTAAATAGACATCACTGTGACTGAGTTATATGTATACAGCTATGCTGTAGTATACTCACGTATTACACTGTAACATGAGTGGCCCTGCACCCCACCCCCCTGACCCTGATTTATGCAAGATATGACAGTGCAAATTCCCTACCAGGTCAAGCAGAATCATTTGTTAAATTGTTGCATTAGACCGTCTTTCTTTTTATCACATGCCTCATGAATTTTAATGTAGAGATGGCCAAATGTGAAAGAAGGTGGAGTACGTATTGTGTGTGTGTAACCGATATATGAATATTGACAAAAGAACTTTGTAGGACACAAGTGAGACATTGAAAGCAATGTGTGCAAGAATTTACTGAGGATAACTGTCATGTTTGGTCTATCTACGGACCAGGAATTATGTTCTGTACTTCAAATGTGGAATATGAAATGATATCACTTCAGTTATAAAGGCATTTGAGAATATGAAACGGCTGAATAAGAAAGATTTGTAAGACATGCTCTGTAACGGTGTAGTCAAATGCAAGATGAATAGATTTTGAAGTAGTTTGGGTCACTGAGGTTGTATTCTCAGCTTGTAGTACCACTTGGGTTCAGTTAAATATGGTGATGCTTTCAGAAGTCAATTCTAATAGATTTTGGTTACCAATAGAAAAGCCCTCATATGTGACAGATTTATTCCTTAGTAAGTGATAATACACTGCATTGTAGTATCATATTACGTTCTGATCAATGTTATACAAAAAGAATATATTTGAGATCAGATATTAACTGCATACTGCTTTATATTGCTACTTTCCTGTAGCTACACAGACTACACCTGTATTGATGGATGGACTTACATGCCAAAATCAAGGTATTTGGAGTCAGGCACAGATGTTATTTCAGCCAACAAGAGATGTTTGTCACCACTTTTGACAGAAGTGGCAGAGTGGGTTAAGCAGCTGACTTTGTGTGCTGACGATTGGGTGCCTGACTCTGAGGATGTGGGGTCGAATCCTGGTGGTACTCAACGCAGTGAAGTTCTAGAATTTGTACTTTTCTGAAAAATCGTAATCCCAAACTTAACATATGTTTATGTATTTCATTGCACGATGAAAGCCATGAAGTTCTCAGTTAGAATTTGTCTTCAGTAACTCATGGTTGTCATAATAGACAACTAGCAGGATTGAATGCCTCTTTCATAGCACTCTGTCTCCCTCCTCACCCCCACCTTCCGATCAATCCCTCTTGGCACCTTGTACCTTTCTTCACCCCCACCTTCTAGGTCCTCCATTTAGGCACATTGCATCATACCCCAGCCCCTATCCTGTTCTCACAAATTTGATCTCTGTTCAAACTATCAATTACTGGTTGATGGTTCTGAAATCTCTATAAAAGATGAACATGTTGACTCCTTAAGCATCAAGTAAATCTGTAATCTTCAAATGAATGCACTACTCCAGGTGCGCACATGGTTGACATCAGTATTTAGTTCCATCGATGTATGTGATACCGTAAGCCTGCACAGATACAGGTGCAAGGATGATCAGACTGTGCACCACATCCCTACACAGGTGGCAGAACCTCAACTCCAGCATTGGAGTGAATATAAGAAACCTCTTAGTGTTAAACAAAACACCATAGTCATTCGCACCTGTAATCCATCAAGTCTGTTCTTTCCTTTGTTTTTACTGCAGAGTGAGATGTCCTGTGCAACTGAAACCTACTTCCGTTTTTAACTAAAACCTACCTCAGCAGTATTCCATCTGTGTGGTGATGGTCTGTAAATAGTCGAGTCTGGACCAGACAATCCAGTGATCAACAACATGATCATGGAACTACACAACTTGGATATGATGAGTGTCAACCAAGAACCTCACCACCCGATCCTGTTAGTCGCCTCTTATGACAAGCATGGGTTACTTGAAGACCAGTTCTAACCAAGATCTTTATGGGTCTACTAAGATTACAAAGGAGGGGAGTAGGCTTGGTAGAGATATGGGTGGGTTCAAGATGGACACAAGGTGCCAACAGAACGGGTCAGGGTACGTGTGTTATGGTCAAGGATATGGAACATGATAATATGGTAATATACTCTCTCAGGTAGAGCAAGGTCATGGAAAATCCCATCATGCCTGACGGCTGGGTTCATAAACAAGTTGGGATGGGCAATGTGCGCGTTTGCCTGACATAATCACCTGTTTGGAGGAATGTATGTTTGTGGGGAAATCTCTCAACCGTGAAGGTATTATTCATTCAATTAGAGTCCAGGTGTGTTTGGTGTAATCAAGGTCAGGACACGTGATTGGATTACATAACTAGAAAACATGATCAGAATGTTTGCTATGAGAACAAACTCATCTATGTCAAAAGACCAAACATTTTGCAAATCATTTCCCATTTCTGCAATTCTGAAAATGAATGAGATTTGCACTAATACAGTCATGTAAAAAATAATTATATTCCGAAATTCGAGGAATGTATTTTGAGGCTGGAAAAACATTTAGCTGTAATTGTATAAAAATCTATCTGTAAGCTAAAAGAATTTATCTCCATACCTGAATATAAAAAAATGTTTGTTTTAGGACAGGGTTTATGAGCTAATAAAATGTAAGTCTGTACAATATCTATTAAGCCCTAAGTTCAAGTTTAGAAAAATGTCTTGAGTATGTTTAGCATTTGAATATTAAGAAAATGATTGCTTTGGGGGAAAATCTATGAGCTGAAAAAATGTATATCTATATAATAGTTCAAGTTCAAGTTTATAAAAACTTCTACAATATGTCTAGCATATGAATATCAAGAACATGCTTGTTGTAGGACAAAGTTTTGCAAAGTGATAAAATGTATATCTTTATAATATAGTCAAAATTTCAAGTTCAAATTCGAAGTTCGTAAACTTCCTGAATAAGTTTAGCCTAAAGTTATTTTGTTTTGTGAGTGTGTGCCAGTGTAATGGCCTACAGCTCTTCAGGTGTGACTCTCACATCTCGTATCAGCGAGACGATCCACTCTCTTGTCCAATGACGATTCTAGTACCCAAGATTGTAGATTGCTACAAGGTTCTGTCAGTCATTGGAGTAGCCACACCTACCCCATGAGATGACTGTTGTGTTTGTGACATTCCTCCGAGGCATCGTGCCGCTGCGGCCATGCTCATACCTCTCTCGTCCGTGTTCCTTACACAAGATGAGAAATGTGTAAGTTTTTCAGTTAGATTTTCTATTTTTGATTAATTGTTTACAGATTTCCAAATTGTGTTTTTGGAAGTTTAAGTATTGATTTAAAGGATCAAAGATAAAGATAGTGAAAAAGTACAAGTTCAAAGTACAAGTGTTCCTTTATTTATTTCCAGAATTTCTTCCGCAGTAGAATACGTACATGCCTTGTGAAAAAAACAGGAAAAGAATAAAAGAACACTTGTACTATGTGTTCCCGTATTCATTTTCATGAGTATATAAATACAATTTCCGTCTATAGACTTCCAACATGATATTTACCTGATATATTTTTCAGTAAATTGGAAATATAATGCAGTGACTATGTTGCATGATATTTTACAAATTTTTATTTTTCAACGTTTTGCCTAATCCTGCGTGTGATTTGATTTGTGTTTTTGTCTCTTGTGGATCTTGTGGTTGAAAGTTGTTTACTCCTGTCAAGGTTAAAAGGGGATTTAATGTAAATATGGTTGGGTAAATGTGCACTGGGCCATCAGGAGATTAATGGTGGTAGATCCCGGTGTTGTGATGGGTGAGGTGGAGCCTGTATGATGGGGTATGGGTTGTCTAATAATCACCAAAACAAGGTTCAGGGTCTCCAGAGCCTTCATATGCTGTTGAAGCAGCAGATGTCAGACTGTTTTGTTCTGAACTACTGGGTGGTCTGATTCTTTGAAGGTCTGTCACTCGATTGTCTGGGTTTGATTTCCCACTTGGGAACAATGTATGGCGCCTGTTTCTAGTATCTGTTTCGGAAATTACAGGAATATTGCTAAAAGCGGCTTAAAACCATACTTGTTCATTTATTATTTGCAATCACATGGCAGTACTACTTCCCTGTCAAGTCTTTTTTAATGCAGTTTGGGGCAGAGGGTTAAGTTGTTCTTTTATCATACTGAACACCTGGGTTTGATTCTCCACATGGGTAAAGGGCATGGTACACATTTCTGGTGTCCTTGCCATGGTATTGCTGGAATATTGCTGAAAGTGGCGTAAAACCATACTCACTCACTTTAATGCAAATTGTGAGGTGGTATGTGTTACTGGTAGAGTAGGACATGTTTATTATCCCTTTCACTGAAACTTTGTTTTGTCACTGTGTTTTATATCAAGTAGAATTTTTGCCATCATTTGACTGAGATTGATGTTATTTTGCAATATTATTACTGTGCACCTGATGTTCATTTCCTAGAAGTTTTGCATGTTTTACACTCTGTAGTAACAATAAAATTGAGACTGGTTAATGTCTTTCATTGATGTATGTTATGATTCATATATTTGATGTTATCTTTTGATCGTGGACCTTTGCTGGACTTTGGTCACTGGCAAGCTTTCTGTCAATCTGAGCTGACACTTTTATGGTCATGTAGAACTTTATTCAAGATGGCGTTTAAGGTATGTTTATGAACATGTTTGTATTGCATCCACAGATGGTGAGAGAGCGTGAGGATGAATTACGGGAGGCAGACAATGACAACAAGGTCGAAGCTGTACAGGACCGTTTCCCTCACGATGACCTTCAACTTCGAGATCGCGACAAGGCGCAGGTCAGTGCATTTCACATAAAAACCATGAAAAACCATTCCATTGTCCAACAAACATTATCTTCATCATCAAATTGTTTCAGTGATGATGAATGCTGAAACATTGCTGAAAACATGACTGAGGTGGCATTACATATCAACTCAAAACATAAGCTAATCTGTCTCCCTGCACCATACTATTCTACTTCCACCCAGCCATTTCTGTACTGTTTTAGCCTGTAATTTTGCATATTAAGATTTTCACCTTGTTTGGGGTCTGAATCTTCCATCTCACTCGCTCGTTTTCTTTTTAAATAGAGTTATTTGTTTTTGTCACAGTTCCATATTATCAGAAACTTTGCCGAAACGTAAGCAAGTTCATTCAATCCTTAGGCCTGACCTATAGTGTCTTTGTTTGGAGATGTTCCACTTGTAAATATCTTGTTGCCATGGGTTGGTAATATCATCTAGTAGCAGACATAGCAGACATAGCAGACATAGCAGACGGATGTAACAGATGTACCTGTCTTGTGGTTCATGTTTATTAGAATAGTGGTCCAGTGTCTACTGGTAACCGTTTCTACCCAGATGGAATGTGGCCATTATCTTGATCCACCTGTTCCGACCCTCTGATGATGTTTCAGTTATATTAGATATCTTTCCATATAACTGTCACTACTACTGTGCCTCTCATACCCAGTGGAATCTGTTTTGGCAGATAACAGACGTCGATTTTTCCATGACATTGATGAAGCAGATAATCTGATGATGTCAGTACATGGGATGCACTGTCATTTCAGTTGTTAGTCCTGCTTTTCACCTGATATAATGGCATATTTGTATGAGATCCCTTCATTTTTATTCATTGACAATGTGACCAACACCATATAGCTGGAACATTGCCGAGTGTTGCGTTCAGCAACCAAACAATCAACCCACTGTCATTGACAATATATTATTTTGCATTTATGGATGTAAAAGCATTAAATCAGTGTGCTCATTCACATCCATGGATTTCCAAAAGTGTTCACATCATGTTTTATGGGTTTATAATCACTGGCTCAGATTTAGAATCAACTTTCATATCACATGGTTTACAGAGGTTCAAACACAAAAGGTTATAATGTACAGAGTGTGGCTTTACACAACGTGTGCACACAGGCTTTTACTTAAATACATCATTAAACATTCCAAATATGGAAGTAAATTATCAATTACACCTAATAACTTCTCCACGTGCTCCAAGCCATTAGGGAGCCTGGTTTCCAGGCAGAGATTGTCGTACAATGTGTACGTCAGTATATCAATCATACAGACTCTAGATGACATGATATGTAGGAGGATTAGCAAGTGACGTGGATGGGCAAGGTGATGACATTTCAGTATCAGATTTACTTCATCAGTGATGTTCTGAACTTGTCTAAACTCTCATTCTAGATGTGTGAGTGCCATAGTTTATTCATTTTGGGACACATGGGGAGTGTCACGTCGTTTCATCAGTCTTATATGAGGTCAGTGTAGAGTTGACAAAATTGTCAGAAAACTTTTGTTTAGTAAATTCAAAATGTCTGTAGTTTTAATTTCTACTTCCTTCATTCAGCTTAATGGTCATTTAGTCTAGTGGTTAAAGAAGGTTTGATTTCCCCATGAATACAATATTTGAAGCCCTTGTCTTGTGTAATAATGTAATATTGGTAGAATATTGCCAAACATTGGAAAGCAGTAGGGTAGCTGAGTGGTTTTAGTGTTTACTCATCACGCCAAAGACATGGGTTTGATTCTCCACATGGGTACAATGTGTGAAGCCCATTTCTGGTGTCACATGCCGTGATGTTGCTGGAATATTGCTAAAAGTGGCATAAAACTAACCAAATTCACTCACTCACTTTATTTGAAAGTTTAATTACAACTTTCACCTGAGACTATGTATTAAATAAAACAATCATGCAAATTTCCTTCTCTTTCTCTTCTCAGCTCAAGCATCCAGTATAAATTCCTTTTCACCTCTTAGGTTCAGCTCCTCAAAATTTAGGTTCCTTGATTAATTTTTTCATTATTGTACAATCTTATTTAACCTTTCTTGTTCCTGATATATATTGTGACTCGATGTTCATCTTGAGAACACCATCGATCTTATGCAAAGTGATACACGTTATCCCATGATATCCAGTGATATCCAAAGTTCTAAAATGTGTTACACATTCCTGGACAGTAAATATCTAAAGAAGCTTGTAGCCTTTGTTGTAACATCAGTCATGTGAATCCAAGAAGCCTGTAATATATAATTCTCGCCCTGAATTAGACTAATCAGCTGGGTATATCATAGCCAAGACTGTTTCCATGCACCAAAGAATTTGTTGAAATAATTTCAGCATTAGTCTACTGTTTTGAATAGACAAAAAATGCCTGTTCTCTGTTGGTAAAAGTCACCTACGAAATAACCCCACAGCGGTGGTGTTTAATGAAGCATATTAGCTAGCTCAATATTATATACTCAGGGTGGATATTACTGTCTGTGTAAATATGATTGGCTGATGATTGGCCTCGAGGGATTTGATTGGCTAAGAGTGTGTGTACCTTGCAATGGTGAATGGCTTATGGTATTGGAATATCGACTATTGTAATCTGAGGGATAATCTTCACTACATGAGGCTGATTAGTTTGGGAGCAAGTCAGTAAGCACAATACAGGTGTTTTGAATTGACTTCTTGACCATTTGTGGCAAGGTTGGTGGATACAGGATCCAGGATCTGTACTGAATGTTGACAATGTCATGGTTCTGTTTCTTTTCGAATTGATGCATGTGTTCAAGTGATATTTCTGTAACAGGTTGGTATCTGTGTGACTTTGACCAGTCAAGAATAGGAATGTGGTTGTTGCTTGAATTATGCACTTCTATATGATAAAGCATGTCATGATCAAGGTTGTTCATGTCTATTATGCTTCTGTCATGGTTTTCGATGTCTTATCTATTTTTTACCTTAAAACATATTTCATTACTAGGATCTGGTGGTTTTTAAATGTTACTTACATGTAGACCATACATTTTTAAGTCGTGTATCATTTTGGACACAACCCTATATGTGTCCTTATATAAACAGTACATACCACTTTATACATGACAACTCTTTGTTTATTGCACAGAGCGATGTTTCGATGTAGGTTTTTATGAGGTCTTTGAATGGCATTTAGAAGTGATACACATATGGAAGAGAGTTTTATGGATGTCAGCGTCTTTATTATGAGGAACACAATGTTTCACCTGAGGAAGGAGTAAAGATAGATATTATGTTCGTTATAATAAAGAAGTTGACATCCATCAATACTCTCTTCCTTAATTTTGAATGTTGATGACAATGTAAAAATCTGTACTGAAATGCAGCTATATGTAATAAACAAGAGAGAGTTTAGTTTTACGGCGCTTTTAGCAATTAATTCCAGCAATATCACAGCGAGGACACCAGAAAATGGGTTTCACCCATTGTACCCATGTAGGAGATTGAACCCGGGTCTGTGACGTAATGAGCGAACACTTTAACCACTAGGCTACCCCACTGCCCTCAATAAACAAGAAGTTGTCAGCAACACATGTGTTTGTTTCAGATATAACTTGTTTTTTGGTTTGTCTATCCCTGAATGGCCAGTTGTTTTAGACATAACCCCAGAAAGATAACAGTATTAATAGTGATTACTGCTAAAGAAGTTAAAGGCCACCTATCTCTTTCATTTCATCAGGTAACATGAAAGAATCACGTTCTTAACTTCTTGTGATTGGTATGCAATAGGTTGTATATATAAGAACATGCTGCAGCTCTATTACCTCAATCAGAGAATCCCTAGGGAGTATACAGCATGTGAACTCGGGATATCTGTAAACAGGATGATCTGCAGAAGTGCATAACGGTTTACCCAAGAGACCTTGGGCCAGAAAAAAGTCATATTTTGTCAATGGAATGTTTAGTACATATGGGAAACGATATGAAGACATCTGGATCTTAATTTATTCATACCTTAGGTTTATTGTCCACATGCAATGTCATTGGCATATTTCAGAAAGGTATTGGCACAGAATATCAGAACACCAAGGCTTTGTCTGCATGCCACCCCTAGGCAAGGGTTCATGTTATCAAAGGATTCCTTTGAATAGTTTTCCCAAAACTTCAATTTTGAAATTTTAGAGTTTTAACATAAAACATTTTTGATGGAATTTATGCAAGTTTCTCATGTTGACATAAATAAGAAGTAGTTCTGGAGTTAGACTGTGGTTTATGAAGTGTCTGCAGGCTGCATTGATGTTTGTGAGTGGATCCCCACAAGCTGACAGAGTAATGTCAGAACATAACATCTCAAATGACTGCTTCCTTGAAGAATTTGAAATTTTGGTCAGGGAAAAAGAAAATCAATTACATTGATTGTTTCCTCAAAGGACAAATGTGACATTATCATCATATATCGTCAGTCATGTGTGTACTTAGATTTCAAGAAGATGCTCTGCATGTACTCTTCTAGGAGGTATAAAATAGCTGTTAGTAACATGGCAAATATCTTGCAGTGTGAACGTTAAACGTGTTAAAGTGTCAGGAAAGAATTTCATTTGTCATTTGAAATTGAGCTGTAGATACAGGATGTTGTTTTTTAGTTTTTTGTTGTGAGATAAGCTATGTGGGAAAATCTGTGAAGGGACACCATGTTTGTTCTAAATGCTGGCACTGGAAGTGTGTTGTCTAAAGTTCTCCGTACAGCACTGCAGATTTCAATGTCCTGAGCCACAGATAGTATTTACTGTTCTAAACTTTGAACACCTTCCTTTAATGAGTTGATCCTGACAACTTTGTAATCTTTATGAGAAACCCTTACCAAATAAAATATTTCCATGACAATCAATATTTGTAGAATATATACTGCCCAGCAAATGGTGGACTCACTGAAGACTTTCACTTATTCTTATGTCTGTGTGTATGGTTATCTCAAGGATGAATTTCTCCACTTATTTGGGGGGCCAGCTGCAAACCTTCAATCAAGCATCAGATTGCTGAAAAGCATGTGCAAATACTGTGCATATGAACAGCTGCATTTTGGTGTAAGGTTTTGAACAGTCGACTGAAATCAGTGGCTTTTTACCCAAGTGAATCTAAACTTTTATGTTGCAGATTATTTAAAGAAAACAGATATTATGCATGGTAACTCTCAATATCAGTTTCATTGATATTCATTTTTGTGCTACCCTAGATCTGATGGATAATTTAGGGTGGTGGGGTGGACTAGTTGTTAAAGCATTCACTCATTATACTGAAGACCTGGATTCGATTCCTTACATGGGTACATTGTGCGGAACCCATTTTTGGTGTCCCCCATCATTTTGCTCGATTATTGCTTAAAGCAGCATAAAAAAAAATACACTTACTCCTGGATGGCTTGATGTAACCCTCTTTTGTTGCCGTGTTTCTTATTACTATGAGTGTGATACGTCAAATAAAGAGAGATAATAATTTGACAGTATTTAAAGTTCACTTCAACTCCAAGACTGGAGGTTATTCAGTAAACATGTAGAACAGCATGTGCCTGTCTCCCATTCCGTGATGATTGTTACCTTGAGTTGAATCACTGCCATACAATGATCATTTACTTTGGGGCAAGTGTAAATTACAGGTGTCCGTTCTGCTCCTATGGTTTGATTGTGATGACTCAACCGTGCTCCAACATGTGAACTTTGTCAGGAAAATAGTCTCAGTGTGGGGCAGCTCTGACAGCTTCGTAATGAGTGGAAATGATACACAGAAAGTCGTCATTGTCTGACTAAGAGTGGGTGTATCGTGTTATGGATGTGAGAAAATTTCATTCAGCAAACGGACAGGGTTAGTTTACCTCACCTTCGGGCAGTAGCAATCTTCTCAGAGTCATGGTCTTTCAGGTTCATTCATGACATTTCATGAAGCAATAACATGCAAATGTTGCTGATCCAATCTCAAGTAGGCTTGCTCCACAAATCCCAAGTATTTGTGAGTGGGCGTTTAGGTCATATATCTTCGAGACTTATTTCGTGTAGATCCAGTTTCGATATAATCAAGATATGATGTTTGATTGCTTGAAAGGCATATATTTGTGCTTTTGTGCTTCATTCTGAGGGATTGACCTGATTTTGATTATTATGAGGTCATGTGACCTGATGAAGATGAAACCAGGTTAGCTGTAGCTGCTGTGGTCACCTTGGCACAAGGTGTCGGTCAGGGGTCAGATGTCATCAGCCAGTGCAGGAACTGTCAGGTTAAAGAGCTTGCTGACCTGTGGGTGTACAGTAGTGAGGCTCCCTAATGGTGGGCAACATTTAGAAGCAGAATACACATGTTACTTTTGCTACAATTGCATCAGGGGGATGGGGTAGCTGAGTGCTTAAAGCTGTTTGGGCTCCATTCCTGGGGCCCCACTCACTCACTCACTCAATAGTATTGATCGCATACTAAGCACAAAGTAAGCGTGTTTCATGTTAAACTAGTTCTTGCAGCGCAACAGATTGTGGCTCCATCTGTGCTTGTTACAAGTAGTAGTAGGTTCGTGTAATCTTTGACTCAGGCTTACAGCTTACCATTATGCACTATGACTACATGACCTACTGGAAACTAGTATACAGGGTGGCATGCATGGGGCCTGTGTGCAGGAAACGACCCGGGTGAAGTTGTTCAATGTTGGAGAGTAGTTGGATAGGTTTCTGTGTTTTGATATGAGCCCATGAGTTTCTTGAGTTTGGTCTCTCACCCAGCAGTTAATGGGTACCAGGGTGTCATTATCCTAAGTCCTTACTAAAGGCTTAACATAAGTCTATGTTAAGGTATGGGACTTGCGATCACCATAGCACTAAGATCGCTTTGTACAATGGCATCCTTGTAGGATAAGATTAAAATGTAATTGTAACTTTCAAGCTTCACACCTGCCCTTGTGGGAAAAGATAGGTCCTTTGGTGTCAAGAGAGTTTTAAAAATTGAGCTCACACTGACCCAATGACTGGAGTAGGTAAAATGTAGATCTTTTGGTGCTTTGTTGTTGTTGTTGTTGTTGTTGTTGTTGTTGTTGTTGTTGTTGTTGTTGTTGATATATGATGTTGTTGCTGATGTTCTGTTACTGTTTTGTTCAGATTTAAATGTTGTTCTTCAAGGTCCACCATTTCCATCAATCATCTTCTAATGGATTTATTTTATTGTGTATTAAATGATTAAATCCACTTAAATTATGGGCTTCTGTTGTGTCTATTCATGTAAGCTTGTATTTGGATAGGGCTTGTGTCCATTGATTCTCCTGAGATCAGATATTATGCTGGGAATGTTTGAATAAGGATTTTGCTGAGGGATCAGCTTTGGTTGTTCTCCTGTATCGAAATACCAGCACAAGATGCTACTACACAACACATCCTCACAGCATTACATGGCACCCACCTTCACAGCCTGTTTCCAAATCCTCCACCCATCTCAACCCAGCACCAACACCACCCATCTCACCCTATCAACAATACCACCCATTTCCAACACACCCATCTCACACTATCAAAACATCAATCCCCACCGCTGTCATTCACTGCATTACCACACCAGACCCATCTTCATAAAGAGCCCAACCCGTGAAGGTCTGGGGTAGAATAGGCCTTCAGCAACCCATTCTTGCCATAAAAGGCAACTATGCCTGTCATAAGAGGCGACTAACAGGATCTGGTGGTGGGGCACACTCACTTCATTGACACATGTGTTCCCATTTGTGCAGAGTGATGCTCATGTTGTTGGTCACTGGATTGTCTGGTCCAAACTCGATTATTAAGAGACCACCACCATATAGCTGGAATATTGCTGTGTATGGCGTAAAACTATACTCACTCACTCACTCCTATAGCACCCACAAATACCACAAACACCCTCTTCCAAAACCCCAAACTCCATACCCACCCTCCAGTACTGCTCACCAATACCACACTCTCCACCACAACCTTGAACACCTCGAACACCATACCCACCCTCCAGTACCACCCTTTACTACACAATTATTACACCATCACACCACACAGTCCACCACCTTGTACACTGCCACCTACTGAGGGCACCTCACCCTTCATCCCTCTCTCCACCCTCAACCCCACCATCACACCACACAGTCCACCACCTTGTACACTGCCACCTACTGAGGGCACCTCACCCTTCATCCCTCTCTCCACCCTCAACCCCACCATCACACCACACAGTCCACCACCTTGTACACTGCCACCTACTGAGGGCACCTCACCCTTCATCCCTCTCTCCACCCTCAACCCCACCATCACACCACACAGTCCACCACCTTGTACACTGCCACCTACTGAGGGCACCTCACCCTTCATCCCTCTCTCCACCCTCAACCCCACCTTACACCACACCCAGCAATACCCAACATAGACCTCTAAAACCACCTTACACTACACCAAGCAATACCCAACATAGACCTCTAAAACCACCTTGAACCACACCTTCATGCATCATGTCCCACCTTCTACACCCCCACCCACCAAGGTGTGGCACCAGGAACGCCCCACCCCTGCAGCACACCCTCATGCATGATGCCCACACTCTACACCCCCACCCACTAGGATGTGGCACATGGAACACTCCCCTCCCCTGCATTTCACCACACTCTCATGCTGTATGCTCAATCTTTCTACACCCCCAACAATCAAGGTGTGGTACCTGCAGCACCCCACCCCTGCAGCAAACCCTCATGCATGATGCCCCATCTTCTACACCACTACCCAACAAGGTGTGGTACCTGGAGCACCCCACCCCTGCAGCACATCCTCATGCTCCATGACCCATCTTCTACACCAATACCCAACAAGGTGTGGTACCAGGAGCACCCCACCCCTGCAGCACACCCTCATGCTCTGTGCCCCATCTTCTACACAACCACCCAACAAGGTGTGGTCCAACAAGGTGTGGTACCTTGAGCACCCCACCCCTGCAGCACATCCTCATGCTCCATGACCCATCTTCTACACCACTACCCAACAAGGTGTGGTACCAGGAGCACCCCACCCCTGCAGCACACCCCCATGCTCTATGCCCCATCTTCTTCACCACTACACAAGGTGTGACACCAAGGGCACCCCACCCCTGCGGCACAAACTCATGCTCAATGCCCCATCTTCTTCACCACTACCCACCAAGGTGTGGCACCAGCAGCACCCCACCGTCCACCTTTGTGAACTAATGACCTTTCTTGTGTCCCAGACAATCCTTCCAAGTCTGAACCTTTCCTGACTTTCAATATACCCACAGTTGCCCTTTCCTTCCAAGACATGTCAAATGTCAACAACCCACTTTAACAAAACCGCATGCAAGAAAAAACATCCAATTTCAATTATAATCCCTGGCCCCTAAGCCAAACCCCCTCTGAGTTAAATCCCCCTCTACAAATCAACTATTCACGAGACTACGTTATCACGCACCCCTGTGGGGCCTCAAGTTAATTTCCACAGGCAGGTAAACCTTTAACAGGATCAAGATTTCCATTTCTCCTCGTTACCTATATCCAGGTGTACTCACTACTGGTGCTGGTGTCGACTTTCACAGAGCACCATAAGTTTCAAACAATTCAAATAGGTGGTCCATTAGGATGCCTTGATCCCGTGGAGTCAAGTTTCATGTGTACGATATTTCCAGGTAGCTATCTATCAACAGATCGCTTCTGGACTCTCGTTTTGGATACCATATCATTATGTCAGGTCATCTTTCACATGCATAATGTCAGTGTATAAATGTTGACACAGAAATGCTCAATCACTTGTGATTTTTAGCAAAGGTTATGAAGGTAGTGTTGCTTTCTTCTTATTTTGTTTTTTGTTTATTTGTTTTACTTATTTTTTCAATTATCATTTTATATTATTTGTTTTTGTAATCAGACTAAGACTAATACTACATAAATTAAATTTCAGAACTATCTCTGAAAAGACACTCATGAACTGTGATGTTATGCTAAAGTGACTGTTTTGTTGTGGAGTTTATAAAATTATATTTTCTATTCCAGAAATTACGCAGCGCACCAACGAGAAGAAAGTCTGCACCCAGTGCCGTCTTGTTCAAATCCTTGGGCAGTGGGAAGTCAAAGAGTTCATCCTCGCTATGGTAAGACATGACATATTATTTTTAGTTTGTTTTAGGAAGATTTTACCTAATTTAGCAAGGGAAAGGTGTTAAGGATCATATACACCACCTTGCCTTCCTTGCCGTGACACAGCAGTGAGTTGCGTTGCCAGGAAGTCACAGCTCAGGAAGAATCACATCAGCGACTCGATGAATTTCAATACATCCATGATAATTATTTTTTTAGCTAATTTTAGTGAATGGGAAACTATATTCAGAAAAGTTGCCAGTCATCATTTCCTCATCACCTGCTGCTATGGATTAGTGTGTGACTGCTACCTGTCTTCTTCATTACTGTTTGTTTAAATGATGCTCGCCACGATGGACCAGGATCTTTTCAAATTTTCCTTCAGTTATGACAAATAGAAATATAGAAAATTACAGATTATTCAGTCAAATATAAAATGGAAATAGAAAAATATGGATTGGAAAACATTCTCCATGTTGTCCCAACATTTCAGTGAATAGTTAGAAGAAGAAATTTAACAAGAAAATAATGGATAGGAAAACACAACCAATCTTGACATGATGCCATAATTTGAATAAAAAATTTAAGAGACAACTTTCAGTAGCAAAATTCTGGACAGGAAAACCCAACTAATCTTGATGTGATCCAATTATTTGAATGAAAAATTGTAGAAACAAAATTTTAGACACAATGTTAAAATTTGGAAAGCAAAAATGGACAGGATCCCATTATTTTCAGTTTAATGATTTTCTCTAAATGTCTTCCTGGCCATGAAGGCCTCTTAAGGGGATTCTTGTTTTGTTTGATCAACCGACATAGTCTAGATTCTCTGCATGCTACCAAAATGATAGCTGAATTTCCGGCTGGGTTTATATCGACTGACCTGCAGTGACCACTACAAAGTGAGGTCAGTATTCCAGGTGACCTCTAACCAGCAGTAAGAGAGATTGAGAGACCGGCCACGTGTGTACTTTGTATTGCCTCATTGTGTGTGCCTGGCATTACTGAAACAATTCCATGCCTTTTGATCCAAATCCTGTCATGTAGATGAGGAACAGAATTACATGAAGTGATATATACCACTAAAAAAAGTAGGGGATATTCCATTTTGCGAGCATACCTCTAGAAAATGTCAATACATATGAGAAAAAGTAATATATATGCATTCAGATGAAACATTTCCAGAGGAATGGAATAAATTGTTATATTTTCCCTTAATTTCTCTTCTTCATCACTTCCTCCTTGGCTTCATCATGTGCATTTTATCCATCTTGTGAATCCAATATCACCTACTTGTTTTAATGGTATAAATAATTTCAAGAAACTTATTGCTTGTTACACATAAACCAGTACTAAGATTTCTTTCAAATCTGAATATCAATATATTTTAAAATGGGTAGGATATTTTTTAAATTAAGTATTTTTTTTCAAAACATTCAGGCATGGATAAAAGAGATAGATGTTTTACGAAAAAGAGTATATTTGGTTTGTAGACATCTATATTTCCCCATTTCAACCTCAAATTACAATTAAACAGAAACCTACATGTCCATCTGCAAAACAGTTTAATGTTTTGATTAATAGATTGTGAAGTCAAAATGTAATTATCACTCAAGATCAAGCTTTTGAAAACAACTATTTTGAATATTCATAAAACGTAGAACCAATCTCATCTGAAAACCCAGTAACGTGATGATTGGAGAATGTAAATTTGTTGTAGAATGGTTTTAAATTTGGCAAACTAATTAAGTATGTGTCAAGGATTTGTTCTGGCAGGAGGAATATTTTTTAATTGGCCTTGAGAACGTCAGTACTGTAGAGTATTTGCATGTTATTTGTCATCCTGAACATGCTGGCCGCCCTATTCACAGGCAGTCCGAGAACTGGCAATGTTTGTGATTAGCGTAACGCCACGGTGTTACTGAACTGTTACAGTCTCTGTATGGTACAGCTTCACGTAACACAGACTGTCATTAAACGAAACACAGAGAAAAACTGTCACTTCAAAACACATGACGCAGTTTTATGTACAAATAAACCGCGAAACATCTACCACGGGTTGACAAACATGAGATTTGTCCAATACAGGAATAAAATCAAATGAGGAAAGTACTCTTTACAGGTAAAGACGATTGCTTTAGCTTTTGTTTTATTTAGTTCCTGTTTGAATGGCGGAATTGTGTTTTTAGAAACTCTGGATTTGTTTTCAGTGAACACTTGAAAGTTCTGACAGAGTTTGGAATTAGCCCATGTTTCGCTGATGATATCATAGTCATGACCTTCACATTAGTGTGCTTCAAGTAGATAAGGATACTCAGGATCGCCTGTCTGTGAATCATGTTATGCAGCAAATTTGACTGGAATTGTCTTGAATGAAGACAAATGGTGGAGAAAAAGTTATTCCTGTTTGAAGTTTGCAATTCAACCAACTGACCTCTGCATTAAGCTATGGAAATAGAACTCACCAGTATTTGTCTCCTTTGTTTCTCTGTCTCTGTCTTCAAAATTGTATTTTAAAAAAAACAAACTACAGGAGATATTAATTGCTATCGTCAGTTTGTCATTGAAATGTGAGGTCATGATTTTAATGTGATTTATAAAAAAATACCTGTGTCATATATACACTGAAAATGCTATATTCTATTCATTATTGATTATCTAATTTGAAAACTGTTCAGTGTTGAAATGTTGTATTTTAGGTCACACAACATGGTCAAAAAGGAAGGTGACGTTTCGACTCGACCAGGGTCTGAAGGAAACCGGCTCTATGTCATGGAGGGGTCCGCCCAGCTTGCAGCGGTAAGTAATAGAGTTACCTCCCTTGATGACATTATGATGATTAATATATTTCAGAGATGAATAAATACAGAAGACCAGGCTCTTTTTTTCAAGTTTAAAGATATAATTATGTAACTGAAGTTATGTGTTCTGCACAACAGGTAACATTTGTGGGAAATGATGAGAATCTTTCGGCAACTGTTGTTGAAAGGATAGGGTGCTTTTTCACACTGAAGACTCATATTTGGTTCATAGTATCCCTTGAAATGCTTTATTTATGTATCCAGTACTGAATATAAGGAAGTGGATCTGATCATTGTGCAGAATATTAATGTTATTCCCAAATTAAATGATTCATCAACAGAATAAGTCCTCAAGTAAATGATAGCATTAGGTCATTGACATGTTAATAAGAATCAGTGAGTTAGTGAGTGGCTGAGACATTTTTGCTTCCTGTTTCATCAGTGATGAAAGGGTTATTTGTGGAGCAAAAAAATTAAATTCCAAACTTTCCTTTTCCTTTGAATGTACCCTTTTTATCTTTCATAAGTATGGAGAGCAAAAAAGAAATCTGGAACATAAATAATAATTGTACGAAAATGTTAGTAGGAGCATGTAAGAGTCCATGTACAATTCCTGATACAGTTCATACAAAATATCATTGAATCGGTCACCTTTGACTATTTTCATTGATTCCACATGACACAAAACAACCTCAGCGATCTCGTCATGAACTATTTCAGCTGTGTATGTAATGGCGACACTGACCACATGTTGGACATAACTAGACAGAGTAATCTCCCCTGTCGAGCACTCCACCACATGCACTGTCTGACTCCCTTGACCAAATACACCTGATGGCTTAGACAATGAGTCTGTGTAATGGTTATCCTCCATACATCTAAACCACATTACCATAACTGTATAAATTCTGTAAACAATACCAAGCATTTCCTTTACGAGCAATATCTTCTTCAGAATTGTCTGCGAGCCGGTGTTTACATTTACCCACACATCAAAAACATGTGAACGGCTTTGTATGTGATTTTTGCATACTTATAATGTCACAAAGAAATGTTTTACATAGGATAGCTGTTCGATGTTAATATTAGCATCGTATTCGATACATTTCCGAAATACAATATTTACATGGTGAGAATTGGTATCACATAAATCTCATGTTTGAAGAAAGAATGCTGCGAAAGCAAATGAAATACCTGGCTGCTTTTGCAAATATGTGTGATTTTGAACTTCGAGTTCAAGTTATGTAAATAGTACAACTAATCACATACGTTTGATTTATGATGTAGTTTCGAAGTAACAGTATTGAATTGTCAGTGTATATGTATTTTTTGTTGCATTTCCAACAATACCAAACATTACCTCGTTCGTCTTGTTTATATGTCAAATAAGGACAGATAGCTAATATTTGATAGGATCAGAGAGGTTATATTTAATTGTTCTTTATGATAGAGGTTATTTACTGCGGTTATTGAGTCACAAGCCCTGGAGTGTTTGAACATGTGATCAACATTCGTGTCGTCTTTATGATAAAGCAAACTATATCGGTGTAAAAACTCTCTGTGTGCTTGTTGATCAGTATTGGGGAGGTTTCGTTGCCAGCTTTGATGGAGACACTTTTTGTCTTGTTTCGTTAGTTATCAAAGGGAAAAACTTGAAAAAACATCTATTACGCTATGATAGGATGTGTCATATAAAACATGAGATTAATGGGTTTCCCATCTGTGTCTATGGTTCGTGTCAGTGCAGTGCTAAAGGGGATAAAGAAATGATAGATGAAATGTTAAGTAACATTCCATTTGCAGATTTTTGTATTGTGTCACTGATTGGTATGTAAAACATTGCTGTGATGTTTTTTAAGTTGGGGCAATAAGATAGGACAAGTACTACTAACGTTTACAAAACATTAACATGCTTTTTTAATAGTATGAAGTGAATTATGTTCAATAAATGTTTACAATCAATATTTCACAGATAATAAATTTTGATAAACCATAAAAAGATCATTTCGGAATTGTCCAGCATCTAACTATCAATGGATTGTAGTTGTTGAGTCTCCGAAAGCAAATGCAAAAAAAGTTGATGGTAGAAATGAAAAACCATCAATGAATTGATAGTATGTGTGACTATATTTACATCCATTGATAAATGGCAGTACAAAATACATTAAGTACCCTATTCGTTCACTTTGACTTACAGTTCTCTGCCCCTCTTAACTCTTTAATTAACATGACGGTTTACTTGATCTGGGTTTCAAATTAATTGTCAGTTATCAAAAGGGACTGAAAAACAATACTGTCATTTCTGAAATAACTTCAAATGAGACAATTCAACAAGAAAAAACTATTGCAAATCTAAGAGCCCCCTAATCTGTTATGATAAATAACGTTTACCATGAGCACCCATGTTCATCACTATCACCAACCTAGCACAGAATTTCCATTGCTCAGGCAGTTAGTTTGATTGGCCAGTTGTGTTTCATATTACATATATCCAGTGGAACCATACAGAGAAAAGGTTTTAGGAATCGTGATTATCATGGGGGTATTGTCTATGAAATTGGGTGCTATACATAAAATGTCCGCCAAATCTTTGTGATGCTAAATGTTTTTGTTGCTATGTATCAACAGTGAAAACTCAAGTTTTGTTGTTGAAAGTGTTGAGGTTGTTCCATCAGGGGTTCCTCCCCCAGTGCATTGATAGTTCTGACATCATGCATGGTATAATTTCTATGTATGGCATCACACCTTTCGTTCATGCTCCAAGTCAAAGCAGAACAATTGAGCTCCTAACAGTTAAGCTAACAACACAAGCATTGTGTAGAGTTAACTGGCTTCAGTCATGTTTTCTGTGTTCAAAACCAAAGAGAAAACTGTGTGAGTTACATAATACAGATTAACAGTTTCATTACATCAGAAGTCAGTGTTTATCAGAGCCTAGATTACAATTCACATAGGCCCTGGTATTATGAAGCCAATCACACCCCTTCTCAGGGTTCCATCAGACAGCCTGTCAAAGAGTCACATCTTACATTGTTCATTCATGGGATTTGCGTCTGTTTCCTTTGGTCTGTTTGATGGACATTTTAGAAGTTTGCAAGTAATAAGAAATGAATATGCTTTACGGATGACAACTTGTTATTATATTATATATGATGCAACATTTTGATATAGAGAAGAATCTATATCAAACCAAACCAAATCTTTACCCAAATATATATATAATAATGAAATTGTTACTATGTTACTTTCCTGTTTCCATTGTTGATGAGTCTTCCTGACTAAATACATGTCATATAATGTGTAACTTTCATTGAGAAAATCTCCTTAAACTGAAAAAATGTTTCCATTCATGTGTTTAGTCTCCAAGTGCTGTAATCCAAGCCGTGGAGAGCTGGCTATACAATCACTCTGATGTGTGGGGCAGTGTTGTGATGCACCTCAGTTTCAGGCTATATGTTCATAAAACCGTAACAATGTCCTGTGTTGAACTAAAATTATATTTTATGACCCAGACTTGTGCAGCATGGAGCTTTACATGAATCCATGTCAACAAATGAATTTTTCAAATATATATTTCATAAATGTTGTTGTCTTATTTTGCTGAGCGCTCTTCTGTTATTTTCAATGTACACCGTGTACCAGCAAGGTACTTCATGGTAGTGACTTTTTCTTCTCAAATAACATTAATTGGCGCAAGATGCACATAAATTATCGATGTTTTTATGTTGCAATTAACTCTAAATGTGCTTGTGTCGTCTGCAAAATTTAGTGATGGCTATGAAAACATTTGACTCTTTCCAAGAAATAAATTTTGACAAAACATTCAAATGTAGCTCCTGTGAATATTAAGAAGGGGAATTACATCGTGGCAACTTTACTAAGACAATACCTACGAGAAGAAAACAGCAAGGTGCAAGATTGATTCACACAGGTTGGCTTAAGTGTGTGATTCGATACCCATTCTTCAAACAGTTCAAATTTAATATTGAGGTGTTCAGTAAGATAAATACGTTGTTCACTGGTCCCTTGGGAACCATGGGTTTGAGGTATCCTTGATGTTTGTTTATGTTCCCTGAGCCCAAGAGGAACATAAACAAACATTGGGGGTACCTCAACCCATGGTCCCCGAGGGACCAGTGAACAAATTATAATATAACTCTAATCATTCACAGTCATAATCCTGATTGTCAGTCATAATCCCCAATTGTTGAATGTCCATGTAAGCAAATCTTCAAAAACAATTGTCACTTTTAACTTCGAAACCACAAGTACTATTGCACCGAAGTCTACTATTTATGTCTGCTTATGATTCCAGGGCATGCAGACGCAGGATCGCTACCTTTTCCTCTTCAGCGATCTGCTGCTCATTGCTAAGCAGAAGTGAGTATACCCTTCATCTGATTATAATCGCGTAACAAACAGATTCATTTGAGGAAGGATAGGGTGTATTTGCGCTGGGACTTGATGGTATTTGGCCAGGGGTTCCCCCTCCATTGCCTCCACATTCCTTGTTCAAAGCTTTCCAAATATGTCACTCATATCAGAGTTGGTTTAAAACAATGTCTGCATAATTATCTCACTGTGCTAACATATTGCAAACTTTACAAGGCCTTCGAAAAATTCTTTGATTGTTGTGTTTCCTGTTTTTATGAACATCCAATTTTGTTGATTTCTTGTTCTTTTTTCTTCCTGTTTGTTGAGATCCATAACACTTCCTTCCAATTGTTTTGTTTATGAAGTTGTTTCATATCTGTATAGCTTGTCCTAAAGTTTCATCATAACTGTTTCTTACATGTTAGCAATATTCTTGGCAGGCAGACCTTTAAAAAAGTTTCACTAGCATTTAAAGGTAACCATGGAGGTTAAGAAACTGCAGTCATTTGCAAATCTTTCAGAATACTGGGTTTGTTTCATGTTGACTGTGATTTCTAATTAATCATTGACATTGCTTTTGAACTGGGGTGGTGGGGTAGCCAAGTGGTCGAATCATTCACTTGTCACGACAGAAACCCAGGTTCGATTCCCCACATGGGTACAATGTGTGAAGCCCTTATCTGGTATCCCCATCTGTGATATTGCTGGAATATTAATAAAAGTGACATAAGACCATACTCAATCAGTCTGTTTATGAACAATATCATCGGTGTTTTGTTGCAGGTCAAACACAACATTCAAGTTAAAGCATCGGATACAGTTATGTGATGTGTGGATCGCGAACTGTATTGAGGAAGTGAGTGAACTTACACGGCCGCAGGACAGATCGTTTGTCATTGGCTGGCCAACCACCAATACCGTGGCCACTTTCAAGGATGCTGAAACCAAAGAGAAATGGCTGACGAAGTTAACTGCGTAAGTTGAGAGTTGTCAGGTGTTGTTTTTTTTGTGATGTTCACGTTGACACTGTGGTGGTGTTTTGTCAATGTTGGGTGTAGGTGTTGAAAGGAACATTGCCGTTGTACTGTTGAGAAGGGGTATTGCTGTTGTGCTGTTAAAATTAATATTGCTGTTGTACTGAAAAGGATCTTGTGGTTGTGTTATTGAAAAGGAGCATAGATGTTGCATTGTTTAAAGTAGTTTTAAAGTTGTATTGTTGAAAGCAGAATAGCTGTTGTATAGTTGAAAGAGGCATACCTTTTATGCTGTTTATAGGCGCATAACTGTTGTATTCTTGATAAGAGCATAGCTGTTGTATTGTTGAAAAAGACATTGATATTATTTAGAGGACATCACTGTTTTGAGGGGTCTTGCTATAATTATATAATGTAATATAATGTTAAATACTTTAAAAGGAGCTTTCCGTTGTGGTATTGTTAAAGGGACAGTGTGATATTGTTGAAAGGTTCATGGCTTTAATGTGGGGTTATAGGGGAGATTGCGGTTGTATTGTTGAAATTCATGGTCTGTAATTGTTGGAATTAACATAACTGAATTTGTAAAAGTTGACATTGCAGTTGTATTGTTTATTTGTTGTAATTTGTTCACGCTTGCTTGCCTTTCAAACATCAGAAATGAATGTATGGATATTTTACAAGAGTCAGACTAGAGCAAACAAAATTCATTGTACAGTTCCCATACTGACATACTGAAGATGGTTCCAAAATTGAGAATTTCTAAGTGTTAATTTCTGAGTTATATTAGATGTGAAAAAGATCATCGAGATTCCTGTGATGTTTTGAAATCCGTTCTAGGGACTGCTTGATTGTTTGATGTTGTTTGACTGCGTAATACCTGTCTGTGACACTGGCCAAACTGATGCTGTGATTTGCACTTGTGAGGTGACCTTGTGCATTGACCTGTAGCCAACGGGAGATTGTCACTTGTCACAGTACCCATAGTGCACCAGCCATTGTAATATGATCTTCCAGCCAATAAGATTCTGATCCATTTCACAATGTGCACCAAGTCAACTGAACAGCTTTTTAAAGGATAACATTTGATTCATACCGGAAACCAAGTCAGATTTCTTAATAAAATTCACATGCAGATGTACATATTTGTTTCCAAAGAATTTTGTTGGAATTTTTGCCTTGTGCTCAGAAATACAAATGTTGTAATTTAACAAGATTATGATAATCTACAAATGTCTGGGGATATGGCAAGACCTTTGAGACAGTCTAGGAACCTGAGTTCTTCTCAACAAAAGCTTCCTGGGTCTTTATTGTCTTTTACTCTGTTCCAGACAAATTCAGGAAGAGAAGTTGAAAGAGGAGTCCCGCACAACCCAGCTCAAAGTTGTCAATAGGCATATTGATCAGGTTGGTGCATTGCTGTAATTTGCCAACGCCACCAAGGCAGAAAATTGTCTCTTTAAACTCTCCAAGTGTACCATAGTTTTTTGATTAAACTCAATTAGCGTGAAAATAAACTAATTAAGAAAGTTTTTTAATGAAATTGTTTCAACAAGGTGGCAGGTGAAGGCTGCAAACACATGTTATTGTCTTAACACAATTGATCTGTTTAAGAAAACTGCCTTTCCACTAATGTGGGCATATGGGAGGACTTGGCTCGGCACGGATCTGATTTAATAGCAAACATGAAATTACAACAGGTCAACATTTAAATAAAGGTTTGATGATCTGGACTGTATCTGAACAGAGCCATATCCTCTTTGAGACCTCTCATGAATGACCAGAAAGCTTCCCCATCTGACCAGAATGTTGGTTTAAACTCTCATGTTCAGCCCATCTGTTGAGAAACGGAAATCTCCTTAAACAGAACCATATTTACTCAATCTGGACAATTATGAAGTATTTCTTTCTATAATTATGATTCACTGGCTTTAGACATCCTGTGATTGCAAATACAGACAGTTTTATAACTGCCCATGTACATAAAAAGTGGTAATAAAAATGTTGATATTGTTTAAAAACGATATCCTCTGATGCTGAAGATTTCCTTTGCAAAATCTTGTTTACTAGATTTAATCTAGACAGATGGTATCAATAAATTCTGCTCTGGAATATCCACATATGTTGTAATTAAGAATGGGTTATAAAATTAGAGCAACCTTGTTCATGACAATCAATATGTCATCTTGAATCAAAACCACATGGCTGACATTAACCATTGTCCTGAATAAGATTGTCATACAAGCAGACACAACAAATCACCACAACAAAGCATAATAAAACAATAAAATAATCAGTTATCCAAGAAGAAGTCGGCAAAAGAAATGAACTTACCTATCCTATGAATGAAAAAAGAAAATTGAAAATTTGAACAGTGAGGTAAAATGTTCCTTTTTAAAGATGATTAAATTAAAATCACATACCATTATTGTGTAGGCAAACAAATACTTGTCTGTACAAGTATTTAAGCTTCATCAGAGTATCTAGTGACAGGTATGCTATCTACTTTACCTTCATGTAACAGTAAGACAATAGATGTTGATACAACAAGTTATTGGTGTCAATTAAGGCAACACCTTTCTTGCCGTCCCTGATACACTCAAATGACCATTAACCCTTATGTACACAAACAGTTAAATTCACTTAGTGGCAAGGCCTGGGAAAATATCAAGCAAATATCATTGAATGGTTTGACACATTTGAGGATGTGTTTAATGGATTGCCTTTGACATCAGTCTCCAAGGCAGGTTTAGTGGCCAAGAGTTCTGGAAATATTAAACCAATATCATTTAGATTGTTGATTGAATTTGTTTGGCATTTAGTGCCATTTGTTAATGTGACTGTCTTGCCATGGGTTAATTAAATAGTTTCAACTGCATTTATCAGAAACTTGACACAGCTCTTTATTTTTATTACTTGACATATGTGTTTCAAAGGGAACTGATCGTTTACAAAATACAGGTGAAAGTGCTATTTTTTTTAAAAAGATACAGCAGAAATTTGGCATCTCACTAAATAACGGAAATTAAGCAGTTTCACAATATTTTTTCTTCTGTTAGGTTAAAGAGAAGGATGTATTTCTAATTCTGCTATAGTGTGTTGAAACTTGTTGCAGGTCTGTTCCAAGTCTGCTAATGGTGCAGATAAAATAATTTTCAAAATTATTGGGTTATGAGACTCAGTTATTTCATTTTAAATGATCTTGCATGCATGTTGTATATTTTATTACCCTTTTGTCAAAACAAATTGCCCAAAACAGCACCATGCATGCCAAATGCAGTATTTGAATGTATAGTTGTATAACTCCACTGGGTGTGTTACTGAGAGCAAGAACTTGACAAATGTTTAACTTTGCTTTATATGGCTATCTCTTTTTTTTCAGAAATGTACTGTGACTGTCAATAACACCTGTGAAGCCAGAGATGTGCTGCGGATGTGCATGGCACAACTCCTAATACAGGTAAGGTTTACCTGTAATTGTTGCTTACCTGCAATTGACCAAAGTTACATCACAGCTAACAGGAAGACTTTTGTATGCTTTGTATTGTACAAAATACTGTGCTTATACTTTTGTGAATTTCAGAATTAATCACTTAACCATATAGGAACTCCTAAAACATAATACATATTGACAAAAAGCTGTGCCTCTGCATTTATCAGAAATATTTCATTTTTAAGTAATGCTTGTCAAATAAATGATGGGTATGAAATCGACATGAGTTTTCATGGCTGAGAGGTAACTTAAACTTTATAAACACAACTCTGGTTTGTTGTCAAGTATTTAGATAGAAAGCATAAATATGAATGCCTACTTTGAAGAGATTTGATTTTTTAAAAACTTGCAGGGTTTGTGCTGATCAGTTTATATATCTATATCTTCCTTATGGTGTGCTATTGTGTATGTATACAATACGTTCAGAATTTAAAAAAGTATTTCTAAACTTTTCATTTGTTACAAACAAGACTGCAATAAGTCATGTTTTTATAATATACAAGACAGAAATTCATACCTACAATATTTTACAATAAATGTCCTAATTAAACGAATAAAAATAAAATTAAGGTGTAAAAGAAATGTAAATGAAAATCTTGTATAAAATGTAAGTATTGTTAAAAAAAACAGATGTACCCGTTAACACAAGACTTGAAGTAGTCATAAAAAAGTGAAAATCCTCAAACTCTGGTTTAGTGTTAAGATCACTAACATGTTTCCAGATTTCACCCCTGGAACAATATAACCAATACTATGTTACCTTTAACTGTCATTAAGGGCAGACAAGGCTTCAAACAATCTGAGGATATATATGTTTTAATTGATAGAATTGCCCCATTGTTGTCCTGGCCTGGATTGTTTTAAGCCAGACAGTAGCTGCATAGAGAACAATGGGTGGCCCAACTGGCTGCCCTGTGTTATTCCAACAATAGGAAGTCAGCAATTAGATAAACCCCAGAAGAACAAGGTACTGTTAGGTTGGAAAACATCAATTATCCTGTTCTGTTAATTGCCTGCTAATTGGCAAGTCTTCGTTAAACCTGGGGGAGGGGGGCTAATCTCCCTCGTAAATCTGGGATTAACTTCAGGACTGTTGAGATTGCCTCTGTCCATTGGTAGATCTAGCTAGGTCCAGACTGTGTGTCAAGAGTCTGGAAATAACCCCCTCATGATCCACACCCTCAAATCACTGCTGACCGACAGCACATGGCCAACAGTACCTGTTGAGCTGCTGTTGTAAAGGGAGACTACTGTGTTTACCGGAGACATTTTTGGATTAACCTGTTGACATAACTAGCGGTTGGTCCCCACGAGGCCGATTTGGGACACATTTGTTTTATATGAGATTGAACAAGCATTATTGCTCGGATCGAGATTTTCAGTGCTGGAGCTTTCATATCGGATTTCTATACTGTTGGATTGTGTCGATGGAGTTGACTATTGTGCCGTCATTGTTTGCATGGATGCTGTAGTTTGTGGTTGTAGTAAATCATAGCTATGCCATGCATGGGGCCCAAACTACTGTCAAAAAGTCTCAGCTTTTTGCACAAACTGAAGGTACAGTGTTAAATTATATTATGTTTTATAACTAGTCACATGAAGTTGTTTCAATGGGCATGATATCAGTCTATTTAACTTTTGAATATTTATTCCTAAAAGTATTTGAATGTGCTTTGGTAGACAAATAGTTAGTGTTTTGATGTAATACTGATGTCATCATTTCATCATCTTTCACTTGGAATTTATTTACCAAGTTCATTGGAATATTGTTCTGACAGACCAGGGACAAATTTTTGTAGTTCAAGATTTATCAACATGGTTCAGTGATTTACAGGAATATGTTATTTTTGTGACTGACATATTTTATGAAATGTGTAATTATATAATTTATGTTACTATGTATCTATAATACTAATTATAATTATGATTCACTTAATAAGACTGTAGTGATAAAACTAAATAGCTAAAGTTATTGGAGATGTTAGCATCTTCTACTGGAAGGGGTTTTATATGAACGATTTTTAATGACATATGTGACATTTATTCATAATTAGAATTCATGAAACAATATCACATACAGTATTGGTAGTGTTTGCTGTTTGTATGAGCTCTGTTTTAGAAATTTCGAAAACAAATTTTAAAACTTTAGTTCAGAAAATGAAAGTGAACTGTTGACAAAGTATTGACATATCTAGCAGGATGTAGCATGTCAAAATCAATGAGTAATGTTGTTATCTTTATACGGTAGACGAGGTAAATGTCCATAAATAGACTGGCGCATGCTTCGAGAAAGGGGCAAGTCATGGGTTTACAGATAAGGACAAACTTTATGGATGAACAACTTCTTTATTTGGGTGAGGCAAGCCTTCGATACAGATTCTTGCATCATTGTCAGGCATCCATAGTCCTTGCCTGATTCACCAACTTCTAAATATGCCACTCAGAGAAGTTAATGGTTTTACAGATTTACAGTGTAGTGTATGTATGATCAGCATTTGATGTTAGAATTCAATTGATTTTTTTTATTATGCACTGTTTTCTGTATGATTTTTACCTTTGTTACAGGAGAGTGAACAAAAGGATTATCAGCTGTGGGTGTTGACGGGAAGGGAAACAATCTATCCACTCATAGGTAAGTCATTTGTTTAAAGAAGCTTGAACTGCTCCTTTATTGTTTTGGGGCAGTGGCATAGTCAAGTGGTTAAAGCAGTCACTCATTACACCAAAGACCCAAGTTTGATATCCCACATGGGTATTAATTGCCCATTTCTGGTTTGTCCATTTCTGGTGATACTAGAATACTGCCAGAGTGGCATGAAACTATACTCACCCACTTTATTGTTTAGTCTTGACCAGAAAAACAACACTTTATATGTTATTTTTTTTATATATAAATAGAGATAAGATTTTAAACTAGGTAATCCTATTTTAGAATTTGCAATATGCAGCTTGCTATCATTGGTCAGTAATTATTTGTTCTTTTCTCAGTATTTGTTTACATGTTGGTCAATACTTCTTTGCAATTGTTGGTCAGTATTTGTTCAACTGGTCATTGCTTTGTTTGGAGTTCAGTTAAACAATTCACATTGTTTTTTGCCTCATAAATCAGCTCATTCTAACCCAAATTCCCTCTGGCAATCCCCTCACGGATCCCCTCACCATCAGATCATACCCCTACATGACCCAGCCTACATAAATCTGTCAGCTTGGCCTGTCAGTCAGTAGACACAGGCACTTTTCTCTCCAAGCCATGTTTTTTGTCACAATAAGCCTCTATTCTAGTGTGTATGAATACAGGTTAACAGTGGGTGCTCTTTTGTCCCCTTTATCAATGAAAAATAGAATATTTTGTTTATTTAGGTTTTTTGTGTTTTTATTAGTCAAAATAACATGACTTTTTTTAAATGTGAACTAATATGTTTATATTTTCTAATCAAAGTATTGGAATGTTAAAAATAATTCATATACTAGTTACCATATAACATTGTTTGTTTATGCAGGTTGATCAAGTTTTTAAGCTGTTATTAGTGGATAAGTTTGACAGTTATTTTAAATCATTAGAAAAGATAAAATGTAAACATATTTCATTTCAAAACAAATTATTAAGATGTTAAAAATAATTAATGCATTTACCATATCAAATTATGTACAATATTATGATTGTGTGTAAAAATTCATTTCAGTTTTTCAAATGTATTTATTATGGACACATTAAACAAATATGTTTAGTTTTTTTAAAAAGAGCTATTTTAATCAAATATAGTTAAATATAGTCTTATACATTGATATCAGAGATGTTACCAGAGGTACTAGTAATTGTCCACGTGTGCATTAACGTGACGGTTGTATCATAGTACATGAAAGCATGCTGATAAAGCTCTGTACACCACATGGGTCCTGCAGAATTCTGCAGTCGAGAGTGAGTTTTGTGTATATGCAGGTTGCACCCTGTGCCATTTAGGAGGAGATAACAGTTACTGGCTTTGAGGTAGACAGGATGTGCTTCAGGATGAACATTGTTGATGCAAGGTTCAGACCTCCTTTGTTCATGACTCAGTACATTAAGAAACAAGGGTATTTTACTCTTTGTGTGAAATTATGAAATTCTCCCCAAATTCAATCCATTTTGATTGTTTCAGTCCTGGTGTCAACATTGCTCAGTCCATATTGACTTGGTTCAGTGTTTGTGGTAGATCGGTTCTGTCTATGTAATGGAGTAATTTTATAGCTTCAGACCTTGTGTGACAGATTTTGTTCTAGATCAGGCCCAGTAATTTTCTTTTACTAGGTTCAGACCTTTTCTTTGACAGAGTCAGACCTTTTCTTTGACAGATTTTGTTCAGTCCTGTTCTTTGATAGTTTCGGTCCATTTTAATTGACAGATTTTGCTCAGTCTTTTTCTTTGACAAGTTCAGAACTTTTTCAAAGGAATGGTATTTGTATGTCAGTGGTAGATGTCAGTACACCCCTCTTGTGTCCACCCTTATTAACAAATCAGCTCCATTATGGCCATGCACTAAGCTAGTCGAGATGGACATTAAAGTACTTTCATGTCATGGTGCATGGTGAATTAGGTGTTTGGCTTGTCTGTATAGATAAGACCTGTTAAGATATGTAAGTGTGTCAGCCATGAGAGTATTCAAGTTTTAGTGTTGTGATTTGTAAGCATATTCAAACACCCAGAAAACACAAGATATACTGGTAAACCATATCTTTTCTTCCACACTAAAGGTCATACAATCCTTAAACAGCACGTGCCGCTTTCTTTACAACCATTCATAATCAATAAGATTTTATTTAACATTTCAAAACCCTGAAATAGGTTCAAATGTCACTTTCCCTTTGTAAGACCGACACGGGTGTGACAGTTATTTTATATATGTCCTTTTCAATCAAAACCACTTTAAAGACAGATGTACCTAGTGCGTTGTTTGAAGTGTGACTCCACCCACAATAATAGTTTTGCAATCTCGGTGAACATTCTGCCTATTTTGTCGAACTGTCATGGTCATGCGTTCTACGTCAGATATGTTGTGTTCGCTACACTCCACCGACACAGCACAGAAGGAGCACCATTATGGGGAAGATTAGCCTTTTAGAATATGGTCCCTAAAACATACATGGACGAGCAGTCCTTCATTCGGTTGGACAGCAGACCTCATTGAAAAGTCATGGTCCAGTGTTTGGCATAAGTAAGACAGCGTATTGACTTTTGGGCCTCACTTGTGCTCAAATCACGAAGCACGGTTGTCATGTTGCTTCTGATTGGAATCGGACGAAACAGGGAAGGCTATTGGCAGTGAGAGACCTTGAAACTGGTCAACAAAATTGACCACTTGTTTTTAAAGTGGAAACTGCCTGACTCTGCCAGGATGCTATCATTATTGCCGACTTCTTTAATGCATGAAGCTGGATGTCAGTGTGGTCAAACTTACTGCCAGGAAATGCTACCAAAACGTAAGTTTGTGAATGACACCTATGGAATAACATATATTTTTTATTCCAGTTTCAATTTGTATAAAACAGTAATAAATGTATTGAATTAAGTGGAAGGACATTTTTTCTGTAAATTACTGGTACCTTTTTCTGTAATAGGGTAGGGTTACCATGACAACACATTTATGCCTTGTGTTATAATACTTTAATTGACAATACAATGAGTAATGACACTGGTTTTAGCATCAGTTTTATGTAAGTTTATAACAAGAAAAAGTAAAATCCATTCTTAAAGACGGTGGTTGCATTTCTTTGGAGGACAAGTAAAGAAGCCTAATTAATATCAGCTGTAAATGACTCATTGGTCGTTGTATTGATAGTTATATATAATACTGTCTGGTGATAGTTGTCCAAAGTCCAGCATCATTGCATCGATAAGAGTATAAACACAGAGAGATAATGAGATGTATTTTTAAAGCCATATCATCTGTATCATGATCTATATCTATATCACATCTGTGTAATGTTTATATGCATCACTTCTAAAAGCTATGCGTATTGAGAGGTTTGTAGGGTGTCTGTCAGTAGGATTATCGTCAGTAATTATTTGAACATTGTTTCATGATAAAAATATTATTTCAGATAAAGCTGCCTTCTTGTGATATAACCATCCCTGTTCACTGTGTGACTGAAGCATATGTTGTTGGTTAAACTTGATGATGTGAACAAGTTTGCATCTTTCGACAGTAGACACTTTAGCTGGTTAATGTAACTTTGTTTCACAAGAAGTATAATATTTCTGTTTAAATGGAACCTTCTTTTGAGATAATTCTTCTCATTTACTGCTTTGATAAAATGTGTTGTCAAAGGAATTTGTCCAGGAATTTTAACAAGTCTTATTGGTTGACAGAAGACACTTTAGCTGGTTAATGTGTAGACATTGGTGACTCATATATATGTTGAATAAGTCAATAATGTTTTTTTAGTCATATATTAGTTTATTGACATCATGGAACAGTCAAGTTTGTTTTGTGGGAGATGGTGAGTTTCAGTTTTTTTGTTTTTTGTTTTGTTTTGGTTTTTTTCTTTTGCATTTCAAGCATTTGACAATTCAAGTCTGAATAGACTCCTGACTCAAACACCTGAAACAATATTTTTTACTTTGAGAGATTTATGTCAACTCTGATATCTGAACCATTTGTATCTGTACGGCATTATTTTATGGCCAGTAGCTTAATCTGTCGTAATCACCTTCTGATGCAAATCCTTTATCACCTGAGGTTACCGGTCAGATTTGAATTATGTGCCTTGTTCAAGAGGTTTGCTGATATTGAGGAACATGGTAATTAATCACTTTGTTTTGGTAGTGAGGGAACTCTAATCTTGTTAAGTTGGAGTATTCTGATGTTGTATCCTAGCAGACAATGAAATGACATCACAGTGGTCAGTTATTGGTGGTCATTGTCCTGAGGCTGAACCTGGCCAGTTTGTAAACAAAAAACTGGTTTATTAAGACAATTCAATTATGAAACAAGGTACCTGTGGCCAGGTGTTCACTCTGACACTGTGAAATTTGTCAACCATCAAGTTTGTGATTATCAGATTAGTGACTTATGCCAAAATAATAGGTACTGGTGCATTTAGGACATTTCTAGCATGATTTAACATTTGTATTAGATAGGAAGCAGCAATAAAAAATATCAATATTTTAAAATGTCAGTGATTATTTACAGACTCACTCACTCATTAATTTCAAAGATTTTTGGTTACAAGTGACATTGTGGTTTAATATTTTCAAAGATTGTTGTTCAGTTCTGATGAAATATGTAGGTTATGTACCTGTTTTTGTAAACTATCAACATAATTTGAGCAGAAAACCTATTTGAGACCATTACACCTGCTAACTTACATCTTGCCAATCACAGGTTTTACTTTTATCATTCAAGTGAGCTTTGCATCACCTGGACAGGTAGGGTCACCTAGATCGGATTTTATCACCTGTAATCAGCTGATTGCCACTGCCTGTCACTAATACTACTGTCTACCTGGTACAAATGGACACATTTCAGTATATCGTCATAGAGAAACATTATAGCATCTTACCTGTATGACTTACCTGGACGATCATATACCTGGATTATGAAATCTTACCTGTCATCAACTGCATGAAACTGCAAAGCAATATGAAACTTCATGCTGCTGATGTTTGATCTGTAACTCATCCAAGACATGTGACCACTTGGGAAAAACTCCTGTTTGTTTTTGATTGGAACTATATAGTATATCTTTTGGAACAATGAATGAAATCTGCGGAAATTGTGGGATAGTTAGCCAGGCTGACAGCTGTCTTATCTGAGGAGTAGTGACGTCAGTGAGAGAGGCACAGTGGCCAGAACAATGAGATATGTCGTACTCTAGATCCCATCAGAGACATTTTAATCATATTTTTGGATTTTGTGTCGAGTTTGGCCATGTTTTGTTTGTGTTGTCGATTTCACTATGTGTTGGAGGTGACCCCATTGTCGGATGTACCAGCAGTGGAACGTGAGTCATAGCTGATTGGGCTATTGTGTTAGATATGTCATTATGAAATATCATGTATAAAATCATTAGTTCATAATACAGGGATGATTTAATGTTGTTACAACCCAGAGATGGTTGTGATTTTGTCCCCACATTTTTATTAAAATGGTGGGATAATATTCTACTCACTCATGACTTCACATTCTTCACATTTGTATCTGTTAGGAAATGTAGGTTTGTTTCAGTTGAGTGACATTCTAATTCATTAAGAAACTATGAGACGCGCAAACACTGAAACCAAGATCTAGTTGTTAAAATATTTGTCCAGATTAGATTTCTGTTGTAACAGCTGACTAAATCAGAGACTGTAAACCTTAAACCAAATGAGTGAGTGAGTTGGGTTTTATGCCGCTTTTAGCAATATTCCAGCTATATTCTGGAAAGACCAGAAATATGCTTCATACTTTCAACCCATGTGGGGAATCAAACCCAGGTCCTCGGCATGGTGAGTAGAGGCTTTAACCACTGGGCCACCCTACCACTCCTTGAGCTCAGATGAATTGGTAAGGGGGAGCTTCTTCACATCAATCACTGGTTTGGACCAGGTTTGATTGTTTACAGGCATCCATTATGTGGCTTAACATTGCTGACTGTAAAACAACTGACAAAATCTGTTAAGGAAATCCAACCTTTAAACAATAACATTCCTCTTTTTATGCCACAAAGTCAACAACATATTCCAATCTAAAAACTTTTCGTGCTTTCAGGTCATGAGTACCCGTACGCCATCAAGTTGAGCCATGTGCGCGACCTGCTGAAGCCAAAGGGGGATGTAGACAGCGAAGTCTTGTCCAATATGGATTCCATAATGGAAGAGTCCTCTAATTCTAAAGTGGAGTTCATTCTCAAACACAAGAAGTCCCCGAAGAAACACAGTCTTGGTAAGTGTGGAGTTTCAGGTGAAATCCTTCATACTGAATGAGTGGCTTGTCTTGTCATTGAATCATGTAGCTGATATTTTCAGTTGTGTGCTGTTGTGATTTGAACCTGTGGTTTGTCAGTGCTGTCTCAAAAATCATTTAGAGCATCTTTTTTAACATGAATCAAGTGGTTGCTTTGTATTGTAATTGGAAACCCCTAGTTGTTAAGTTTTAATAATTAAACCTTAAAGGTGTATGTTTCAATTTTAAAAATTTAAACCTAATTGAAATTTGATGTAGTTGTTATGGAGTTTTCTGATTTGAAACCTCAGATTCCAGAATGCTCTCAGAATCCATAATGGATTACAATGATCTCTCTTAATTGATTCATGATAGTGTCATTGCATATGTTATTATGATTGAAACCTCTGGTAAATATCTTGGTGACCTTTGACTTCCCTGAATAATAACAAAATACAGCCAATTTCATCCAGAAACTAGTTTATTGTGACAAAGCACATTTCAAATCCATTTACCAAAAAAAACAGAAAAGGTTCAAATAGTTTATTGAAACAGCAAGATTATATTCTCATTACGACTGTAATGCAGGGAGTAGTGAGGATATCAAACTTGTGGGATCAATCGCAGTGTTGACACATATATGGCCATTATACAAGCACTGTTTGAGAGTGACACACAGGATACGTCTACATACAGACTATCACGTCCAGGCATCAGGCCGGTGACAAGGTGCTAAGTTCGACAGGCTGGAGTGTCAATCGGCCAAATGTTTGCATGGCAGATGCACCCTGGGACACCTGAGCACTTCCGTGAAACATGAGATGAACAACATATTGAAATAATCACATGGCTGTTTGAGCATTACAAGTTTCATGTCCGAGAAAAATATTAATTTAATGTTCGGCAAAATAAATACATTCATTGAGGTGTGGTATGTTTTCTTGAACCCTCTTACATTTGTTGCCATGAAAAAAAAAATCAGTATTTGGAAACTGTCACATTAATGTTTGAAATTAATAGAATTTAGAATATACCTTGATGTAACATTTACCCTTTTAATAATTTGGAAGGCCCAGTAATTAGATAAAAATAATGTTATCAAACACCTTGCAAACGGATAGTCTACTTTGACTTGAAATACAGAGCGATGAGCTTTTCTACACAAGATCCTCTGAGACATGTCAAATGAGATCTGAATCTGCAAAACAACATTGTGGTGGGAAAAAAAATGAAACATACAGCTTTATGGATTACAACTTCTTGTTTATTATGCTGAGCGAATTTTGATGTAGATTCTTATATCATTATCAAGCTAAACATGTAACACTGTGGTGTTTGATCCAGACCAAACTCATCTGATTTTTTGGCTGTGCATTTTCATTATAGGAAACAACACCTGAGGTCATCACTCTCACTTTAAAGGGCTCTTCCCCAGATAAAACTGGACAAAAGATGCAAATAAACAAATCAAAATGTGACTTTGTGCCATAAGTTGTGTTAATTCAAAGTCACTTGTCAGTTTTAAAATAGATTAAATGTTTACCACAAAATCAGGCCAACTTGAGCAGTTATTTGCGAGATGACTAAAATAGTCAAACAATCAAACCACAATTAGACCAGTGTTTTAATTGGCAGCAAACTCCGGAGCCCCTCCTCTATACTAGCTAACGATCATGGGCTAGAAAGATGGTGACCTTGGCTTGTTGTTTGTCCAGTTGTCCGCCTGTTAGTTGGCATGTGTGATCAAGCTGACCACAATGTTTGAAGTTTATTTCACTTCTTGCTGTCTAACGACTGGCAATGACCTCTGATCAGTAGGTTGTGACCCTCAAAGGATAACGTGCTGTTGAATGCTTTTAATTTGATGGCGATGAGTTGTCGTTTTATGTACACGGTTCCCCTTGTTCTCTCCAGCCACGTCTGCCATTGTCTTCATGACGTCTGACAATGCCTGCCTCAATTTCTGGACAAAGTTATGTCCGATTTATTGAAAGACTTCGACAGATTTGTATTTCCTTGTGGCAGGGAATACAATCGATGGGAATTTGGAGAACAAACACTATGCTAACAGTTTGAAATAAACTTTACAAACTGGTATTGTCACGGCTTTTGTCATTGAGCAAATTGGTAAAATTAATAACTGTCAAGGTTTCTTGTGGTTTATTCAGCAGAGATCTAGCAATTTCAGTTGCATTCATGAAGGCATTGAAGGTTTCAAAAAGTGCAGAATTTCTGTATGCTTTCTTCTCATGAAAGTTTTGTTTATGAAAATAACAAATTCTACTTACTTGATATATAACAGGTAAATACTAAACTGAAGTGCCCTAGTAATTTATTTTAAAAAAGAAGGATTAAACACAATCCCCATTCTTGAACCATGACATGTATTTTCACAGAAATATAACTTTCAAGGTTTTGTTTCTGAGTTAAAGTAGGTTCCAGGAAACGTATGAGGGATGTGAGAGGTAACCAAGTAGATCTGGTAGTCATGGTGATAGTTTACAGCATTGTTCAACATTCATAATGTCAATCACTGGTTTGCATGGTGAAGATATTATTTACAGAATCTCTAATATGGCTGGAGTTTCTACCTTGTGATACTGAATAGCAACAAAATACACACTTGCATGACTCTAGTTTGTAGCCATGACATTTCTCTCCTGTAGAAGACACATCTCAGAAGTCACTGAAGAAAGCCAAAAAGTCACCGTTGTTGGCTCTGTTCAAGAAGAACAAAGATGAGAAGTCACAAGTGCCAGGCAACAGCAAGCCTGGGAAGTTGTTCGAACGTCCACTGGAAGAAGTCTGTGACGAACACTCCCAACCACCCAAAGCTATCATGGTAAGTCTGTGAAAAAAAATTTAAGCGAAAGTCAATGGATATTTTTTCTCAGCTAAATTTGGGTGTTACTGTAGTCTAGTGGTTAAAATGTTTGATGAATCCTGATTTGATTCTCCATATTTGTGAAACATATGACTGTGTTCCCAGAACTATAATGGACTCACTCTCAGTATCAGATAGGAAAGTTTCTGAAATCCAGACAAACTCTAAAATGTTGGCATAATTAGATCACTACCTTCAAAATATAATATCTTTGTTATATTTATAAGTGCATGTTCAAGTGTATCATCTCAAAAGTTTTATTTATCAGCAAGTTAGTTCAACATGCATTTGATTATTCAAATTATTTTTCAGGAACTATTGACAATTTTGTTCCGAGAGGGACCCCTCACTGGTGGCATATTGCGGAAGTCGGCAAATGCACGTCAGATTCGTGAATTGCGACAAAAGTTGGACAGTGAGGACGAGGTCAGCCTTGACCAGTACTCCCGCTATCTGATTGGTTCACTTGTCAAGGTAAGACTTTCCTTGCAACTAACATTGGTTGGTTGGCTGCAGTTTAACACGGCAGTTAGCAGCATTCCAGCTACAAGGTGGCTACATCTAACTTGTCATGACAGATAGCTAGGTTAATGAAAATGCATTGATTTATCCATAACATTTTTTTTTCCAGTCATTTTACATTGTAACTTCTGTGAAGGATTTTTTCTGAAACATTTGCAGTACCAGTATGTTGGTAATTTTTTTGTAATATTTATAAAAGGTAGATGAATTTAAATGAATACATCTTTCATTTCAGGAATATTTCCGAACACTTCCGAGTTGCCTTCTGGGAGAAAACCTCTATGAACAGTGGGTGAAGACTGTTGAGATAGAAGATGAACACGAGCATCTGTCGCGTGTTATAGAGTGAGTGCCAGATAATTACAAACAGACTCGTCAGGTTCAGACACAAACACATGTATTTTCAGCAGATGACATCATTCTTGAAATTTGTAACAGCCTAATTTTTTATCATCAACTGCTAGAAACATTATCTTTGCACGGTTTTCTTAACCTTAAATAATCCACTCATGGACAATGCAGCTATGTGACAACTGGGACGAAAGATATTGGGGTCGTAATTTGTGTATTTGCGTAGGCTATTTTCTGTGTGAAGCTCACCTTTGTGAAAAAGTGCCTGAGATACTATTTACCAGTTAGCAAGCCTGGCCACTGTTTACAAGTCAACACCTTCGTCATGTCGGCATGTGTGGGTATTAGCTTTGCACAGTCTTGTATTTTGAGCTAAGCTTAGTCATATTAGTAAACTTGGCCTTGTAATTAGCACCTCGTTTACTGAAGTCCCAGATCACACTTTCAAACATTTACCAGTATGTTGTTTACGGAATCTGACTTGTAACATAGGCAAGAATTAGGTCTTAGGACTCAAACAAGGCTCTTCTGGTTTTCTCCAGACAACAACGTCATTAGTCACGATTTAGAATGTGCCTATGCTAAAACATTTCTAACTGTGGCACTGACACCTCAACAGTAACCTTGAAGAAAGGATTTCAGTATCTTGACATAGTTGGAGGACATTTGCTATGGTCTGGCTTTGAAAGATGGACAGAGGGATTTGAATAAACACAAGTTGATGGGTAGACAGTATGTCGTGGACTTTGTCCTGCATTCCACCTGCTTGGAATGAAGAGTTGAGAAACATCTCGGTATAGAGAGTCTCAACACTGAGGCCGACTCGTACATTCTTTGTCTTCTTCGTCCCTTTTCAAGAATTGAAACAATTGGAAAAAACAGTAGGCGTTTAATATGGCTGTGTCAACATTGCTAATGATTTTCTTCTTTGTTGTCTTTGTCTTAAGTCCTGACCCAGACTGTTGAAGGTTGCAGACTCATTAAAAACATTTGGGAAAGTGCAGGCATGTTTTAGCAGGAAGCACACGCTCATTTTTTATAAAGCGATTTTAAGTTTGTTCTCAAATTTTTGCCTGGCATTTTAACAGGTGGACATTTCTGTTCTGTGTGTTTAATTAAGAAAAAATGTAAGGATTGTCTAAAGCATTACAAAACTGAGTAATTGATCTGGTTAGTGAAAATGTTTTGGAATTTTAAAGTATAATGTTATGAGATTATGACCAGACTGATATTACAGATGGTCAAAGATAGATTTCACATAATGTTTCTTCTCCAGAGGGTTAGTATGCCTTGAAATTAGATTTTGTTCACTTGGATACATTATTTTGGGATTAAACTTACAGGATAGTTAGTGAAGTGTTCTTTGTCGAACTAAAAATGTACATAGAACATACATGCATTTACCTCGGTGGTCAAACCAAAAGAACCACCACCAAAAGAACCCTCTTTTAGGGCTTATGCATGAGTTTGCAAAAATTCTAAATGTTCACTGATGCATCAGATGGTATATTTATTCTGTTTACAATTCTGTTGCAGTTTGTATCATGAAATGCCGCTATGCAACCAGCTCCTGCTGAAGTTTCTCATGAGTGTGCTGTACCAGATCGACCACCATCAAGATGTTAACATGATGACTGCCAACAATATCTCCGTCTGCATTGCTCCGAGTTTGCTGTGGCAAAAACACGATGACATGGCTAATTATTCTGTCAACGTGAGCTCTGTGGTCGCAGTGGTGGAGTTTATGATAAAAAATGCATGCAGTGTGTTCGGAGACGATACTCCTCATCTGTTGGGTGAAGTTGACCACAAGATGAGGCAAGACTCAGGAACAGACTCAGACAGTCTAAATAGTGAGTAGACATTTAGGTTAAATATTTCAATGATAAAAGTTACTTCAACAAATTTCAACTTGTGTTTCACAATTACAGTGCTGTGGTGGTTGTATTCTGTTGGATGTAGACAGGAACATATCTACTGAGAGTTAACAGGTTGGACATTTTTTGGCTGAAAGCAGAACATATTTTCTGAGAGTTCATTGAATGGGAATTTTTTGGATGTAAGCAGACACAAATTTTTTTGGTTGTTTTTATGTAAGCAGAATCAGTCATGCCTGTTAAAAGTTTGTTCATGAACTATATTCCAATATCTTTTACAAGAATCAATTATGAAAGAGACTGAGCTAACACTGTTATCTTTCTTTCAGATGGCCTGAGACGGGACGACTCATCCATTGATAGTTTGGTCGACCGTGACCTCTACACAGAAACTGATGCCAGTCCCAAACTGGCCAAGAGTCATCTGTCCCCATCCAACCTCAGCCATGACTCAGGTCTGTCCCACAGTGACTCCCAACTCAACGATGAGGAGTGTGACTTTGACACAACAGAGAGGAAGATGTACCGTAGCACCTCCTACATGGACCATGACAACGACATCTACACAAGATCCATCGATAACCTTGACAACCAGAACCCTGTTCCCCCTCCTCGATATCGTCGAAAGAAGGAATATATGCAGTCTTCAAGCTTTGACAACTACAACCGCCAGTACGTAACATCTTACCCCTCTGGTGCTCGTCTTTGTCATTCACTGGAGCCAGAAGTGTTGCGTCAGATGCAGCTCCAGAAAAGAATCTCATGTGACTCGTTGCACAGCGTGGAAGAGACCACAGAGGCAGAATGTGAAAAGGACTTCTCTAGCCACCGGAAATCCGCTGAAATTTATCTGATAAAGTCAGCCAGCGGTGCTCATCTGTACATGGACAGTGAGACCCTTCCTAGAGTCTCCTCTGTAGAGGGGCAAACAGGCCGACAAGGCCGAGACAGACTGGTGCGTCAGTCATCTGTCACAGACAGTACACCTCCTCTTTCTCCTCACTCAAAGCACTCCTATGGTAGCTCATATGACAGTGTGTTGTCAGACTCTTCTTACATGCATGACCTGTCCCGAGGAACCTCAATCAATTCAGCTCCCCAGACACCAGATGTGGATTCAGATCGTCTGTTGTGGTCGCTGGAGGAAAGAGAGAGATCCAACTCGAATCCAACAACACTTCATTCCAATGTGAACTCAACGGAATCAACATCACCTACCAGTCTGAGTGCCACCTATGGTGGATATACTCTCAAATCCATGCAGAACATGAGGTACTTAGTTTCACCTCCAGCATCTCCTGCCGTGGAAAGGAGGGTAAAGACTTCGGAGTCAGTAAAAGACCCAAGTGTGAGACACTCATTGCCAGCAGCTACATACAAAACAACAGTGCAGAAAGAAGTTCCCGCTGTCACGTCTCCACAGATTTCAATAACGTACTGTTCCAGTGGCTCGGATGAGCGTCTTGATGATAATGACTCTAGTGATAAGGTGAGGAGAGCCAGTTTTGAAAGTGGTTCTTCATCTGGTGCTCCTGTTAAGCAGATCTCAATGTACTCACAGGGCCTCAGCTCTCAGTCACGGCTGCAGGGGCAGAGGATGTCACCAAGGAAGGACTCCACCCCAGTGAAAGCCAGTCATGACAGTGTTATTGTTTCACAAATCAGGAGAAATAGTTTAGAATCTGCTTCCAAAAGTGATGATGACTGTGAATCCAGGACTTCTAGCTTGCCAGAGAGTTTGTCAAAATCTAAGTTACTAAGGAACTATGGTCGCAATTATGACTCTGAGTCAAAAACATCTTCTGAACATTTAGACTTTGAAAGCAAACGGCCACATCAACCTCCTTCCTACCAGGAAGCCGTAAATAGGAACTATCGGATAAAACATGGGATTCCTCTCATAGAGATTTCTGAACAAGATACTCAGAGACAGAAAGAGGCCAGTGCTCGTGCTGCAAAGCTTTATGCAGACTCTCTTAAGAAATACTATGGTGCTAGTGATGATTCCGAGAAAAGTGGAAATGTCATGAAGCAGACATCGCACCTAAAGCAGCACATTGAGCAGACAACAGACCCTGTGACAAAGACATACAGGACTGTTAGGGAGGAGAGTTCTAAAGTTGTCCAGGTATTCAGTCCTGATGAGGATGAAGAGAAAGAAGATATTTATGTGACTCTTCGAAAACATCCTCGTGACGTTTATAACCAGTCCATGAAGCTTTATGAACAACAGTCTAAGGTGACCCAGAAGAATGAGGTTAAATCAGACAATGGACCTTCATCATGTTCCTCGTCAAATTCTAGTGCTTTTTCTCAAACCAATCTTCCATCCAGAGCAAGCTATGATCCAGAGTCTTCGAGATCCTATAAACCAGACTCAAAAGTACATTCAAAATCTGAGGGTGTACGGACAAATAATGAATCCGGGTCATATTCAAAAGTGGAATCCAATGAAAGCATCAAGACTACTCTTACTTTGCCAGGTGTGCATCGAAGTTTAAGTGACTCTGCTGACAGACTGAACAAACTCAGTCGGTACAGTCCACGTGTGTCAAGGCGTGACTATGATATTAACAAGGAGAATGAGGAAAAGAGGGACACCAGCCCCATACACAACGTACAGAGGACAACGTACTTCTACGAACCGCGAGAAGAGAAAACGGCCTCTTCTTCCTCAACTCAAAATCAGTATTCTTCTAAAGTGTCCACTCAGAACGTTTCTACTTCCTCCAGTGTGTTAAACGTGGACAAGTCTAAAAGCAAAACACATAGTTTGGTAACTGTAACTGTGACTAATCCAACAGAAAGTAGTTCCTCCTCAGCAAGTAGAGACCTCCCTTGGAGTGTAAGTCAACTGAAGCAGAAGTTTGCTGGAAAGTCAGATGATACCACTACCACGACCTCATCTCACTTTTACGCTCCCGAACAGAAGACCTCCCGCTCAGTGTCATCCGTCACAATAACGTCTACCTCGCGTCCCGGGCCCCCACCTTACAAGTCACCACCTCCCTTCCGCCGACTTGCAGACAATTCACGTCTCAGCACGTCTAGTAATAGCAGTAATGGCAGTGCCAGCAATCATAGTTCTTCAACAAAGACACATAAGTCTGTTTCAACTCACAAGTTTGGGCCACAGTCGTTAGACTATGGGTCCTACTCATCCTCCTCAGAAGACCTCGACACACCTAGTCTGTATCCGTTTCGACGGAAAGAAAGCGGAAGTGGGGTGTCTGATCAAGAAATAGACTGTTACACAGACATATCATATGTCTAGCAGACGTCATCTTAGAGCAGACGTCACTTGCAGCAGACATTAGTGTGTATGTGTGAGTGTGTGTGGAGAGTTCAACATGTGTAGGAAGTGTGCTAATGGACTAATGAGTGAATGGAAGAATATCTAACTCTTGAAATTTGAACCTTGTAGAGCCTCACTGCCAAAAAACAACTGTCCTAGAATAGTTCAGTGCTGTTGTGGGATGTTCTTGGTCACTAGGACCTGGCTAGGACATTTTCACTAGTATGTGTCTTGTGTTACGTTGACTGTGGCAAATCCCAACAACACTGTCACAGTATTCACAGTCTTGTGGCTACCAGTGGTTTTATTGAACATTGTTGATCACAACTGACATTCACGGGACATCATTGCAGGTAGAATCTTCCAGTCAAACATGGAAGGTTTCATTCTGCAGGGTCTTTCACAGCATCTGATGTCACAGTTATGTTACACAACTTTTTTTCATATTTTAATTTCACTTCACATTTAAAATCACTTCATTAAAACATTAAAATCAGATACTTGATTTCACCAATCCTCATTTAACATGAATCAAATTAATCCTTTCATAAAAGTTTTGGTATTTATTTTAAATAGGTATTACCATTGTGAAAGTGTAGTTTTTATGGAAGAACTGTAACTTCCCAGAATAAGTAGGTTTGACCAGTGCACAGGCACAGTGAATAAATCAACAAAAAATAGCGAGTCCATTTGCAGTTTTTATCAATATTCACAATGTGACAGCGATAGAATAGACAATGACAAGTCACTCTTTTTGTAACTGTAGTAAGGACATATTGCATGGCACTGAATACAAACTTTTGTTTAATGTAAAACAAAATTAAAATGTTTTTAATATGTAATATGGATGGATATAAATAATTTCATTCAAACAAAAAGTGCTATGCGGAGAATTATATCATTTTACACTTAATGAATATATTTATTATTTTTTCTCAATTTTATATGTGTAGTTATTTTGAAAACATGGTTTTGACTCAGATGGAATGTGATCCTAGAGAGCAGACTTACTTAAATAATCCTACCTTCATTTGTAAGACTTGAGCCTTTGTCTTTCGTAAACATTTCGTAGCTGTTTCTTACAAAGGGGAAGGGTAGATATCACACAGTGGTACCATAATCCTTGACTTCAATATGCAAAGCATTGTGGGAGACTAATCCCACTTCAGCAATACCTCATCTTCTTGTGTCATGTGATCAGGTCATATGGCCACAGCAATACTAACTTTTTAAGTCATATGAAATACTCATGTAGAATATATTGTATCCTGTGTAATATACAATTTGTACAAACGAGAGTAAATATGTTAATAAGGTTGTATATTTGTTACATTTATGGTTATGCCTTTGAGAAGCAATAGCTTGCGAGATTTCACATCGAAAATAGATTGGTGCATGTTCAAAGAACAAACAATGTATGGAAACTTTGGATCAAAATTTGGTGTCTGTGCCTTTGATAATTGCTTATGCACTTCATTTGAGGTAGTGTTAAATTATTGTTTTTGGTTATACTGAAATGTACTCATAAGTGTTAACTTCATTTCAGATTTAATTTAATTGTATTTGTAACTATTTTGATTGATGCTCTGTGATATGTATACATGCTACATATCAAAATGCCTGATCAAGTGATGTTGAATTGATATTTAATCAAATGAAAACCTTCGGAATGTTTTGCTTTCCTGTGGTCACAGTATACCCACCACATTGTAAATTTTGTACGAGCATTTAATCATATCATGGAATGTCCAAACTTGTTGAAATGTTTGTTTACTTTGTTGATATTTTGGAAAGTTTAAGCTGTAAAAGGAGTCTTCCCTTCACTGTCCAGTCGTCTGCTTCACTGCAGCTGGTGCATTGTGGGATGTATTTTTATAGGTTAGATTGTCTGACTGAATGATTCAACTCATTAAATATATGCTGAATAAAATGCATTGTCTATGAATATATATTTTTTGTCATCATTTGGTGAAGGGCTGGAGTAAACCTGCCACATGGAAGCACAGTTGTCTGCCCTTTGTGTTTGCAATGCACAGTTGTCTCCCCTTTGTGTTTGCAATGCACATTGGTGAACTGAATGTCATACAAGCAACACTGAAGAATCCTAGGCTGTTAATAAGCCTGTAATTATCCTGGATTACGAGTGTTTAATAACAAAATTAACAATCCTAGTCATATGGCTGCACGAAATATTTCCAGCCATTACGGCTCAATGGACACCTATCCATCATCAACTCAACAGGTCACATGTACAACAAAACCCATCTTGCCCTTTCATGCTTTTGACCTTGAAAACAACCTGTATGATACTGATGTACAATGTCAAGAATATCCTTTCATGTGTGCTTCTTACCGAGGTTAGGTCGTTAAGTGTTCCACCATATTTCTGCTCTATTTGGCCCTGTGTAAACAGTATGAGCAAGGCAGTCTTGTGATTGATATGAACAGCACAAGCAGTAAATATCTGCATAAACCTCAAACCTGCCATACTGAGATCATACTTTCAAGCATATATCTGGCATAATGTCATCTGTGACAAAGTTATACTTCCTCACCAAGAAAAATATGGCTGGCTCGAACAAGGATGGTTTCAAACCAGTCACCACAACAGATCCTGTAGCACCTGCAGCAGTCTTTCAGCTGGTGAAATATGACTGCACTGCAACAAGATGTTCCACCAGACTGTATGTCACAAGATGAGAATCCCATGTGTATATTCTCAAGGGCTGACTCTTGTGAAAATGTCTTCAGCATTCATTGTGTAATCTTCACCATTCAGTTCAGTGATTCAGACACAGACACAAATAGTGATTGATGAGAAACATCAAATCTTTCTTTCAAGTCATTGGTCATCAGTTGAACTCATCTGATGTCAAACTGAATGACCTAGCATATTGGTTGTGTATTCTAGAAGCCAAGACAGTTTGACTTGAATTTGGTAGTGAGGTCATGGCAACAGCATCGTATTTTATCATAAGAAAAGGCTTCAAAGAATCGCTTCTGGACCTCCCTTTCATGAGAAGACCTCTTCTAATGGTGATAAACAGTAATGAGCATATTCCTTTTTCACATCATATTAGCTCTCTATAAGATCTATGCTTTTTGTAAGAAGACATTTATTCATCACTGTGACTGTCAGTCATCATGATCTTTTAGAGCTTGAAAGAACGTTTTGCTGAAAAGTTCAGACGAAAAAATACCTGAAAATATCTGGTGACTCACAGCATATGGGCAATATGTTCCTTAGCCAAATATGTATAGTGTTTGACATGAAAACCATTATTTTTTTCTTTGTTTTGCAGCTTTTTCAGTTCCCGTTCAAATTGTCGCGGCCATCTTGGATTTTGAGCTAATAATAGCTTTCACATTAATATTCAGTCTGGAACATTTTTAAAACCTCTTTCAAGTAATGAACACTATAGAATATATGATTTGCTTTCATCAAAAAAACTTGCAGGTATTCCCATAAGCTACCTGACTACAACATGGCAACACATGTTCTCTTGTATACATCGGAAACTATGGAGTGAGTGAGTGAATATGTCCCATATCGGGCAATATTTTAGCTACATAGCCACAAGAACATATACATTTTACATACTTCATGCATACAAGTCAGAATACCAAGTGAAAAACAGTAAAACAGAAAGTTTCATATCACAAATTAAATATTACATGTAAACTACAGTTTAAACACTGCTTCTTTCTGCAAAATATTCGGTGCGGTGGCTAAAACGTCAACTGTCTCCTTGAAGTCCCAGGTTAGATTTTCAAGATGCTTTCAATATGAAAAGCCACTTGTTGGAATTTGGGTAATTTCAACGAAAAATGGATTGAACCATAACTCACTCACTAACAATCGTGTATTCAAATGCGGCAATACAAACGCATTCGCTGGCTGAACTTGGCGTGCCTTTTACAGTTGCAATGAAAATACACCGTTTTCAGAAGACTTAGTTTATTTCAACAATGCTATACATCGGCTGTGTGTTTGAATACATATGAAATGTAAAAACTATTTGCAGAACATGACGACACAGTAACTGTCCATTGTTTTCAGTTGCGCAGTTCGTTCTCCCCATGGACTAGCGTGTAAACATGGTGTTTGTTTTACTCTTTGGAAACTGTAAAAAACATTATGATAAAAAGGATATCTTTTCGTTCCTCTGTGTTAGTCGTATCGAGTCAGCGGGTCCTATTTGGGGTATGGTTTTACAGAAGTAATTGCAGAGGTCATTATTGAGTGCTTTGTGAACTCCGGTGCGGTGTCACAGAAGATGTGAAACTCGTATTAAAGTATTGCGGGGTTGAAATGTTATGATACATCCTGAACTATAGCTCAGCGCACCTGCATGCGTACGAATTTGGTATTTCGGAGATTGTTAAAACAAAACGGTTCGTGATTTACAAGCAATATGATATATGGAGCGCTACGTGATATACCACTGTGATGGCCTGTAGAAATCCGGTTGAACTGATCTTCAGTAACCCATTCTTGTCGTAAAAGGAGGCTAAAGGGATCGGGTGGTCAGGATCGCTGATTTGGTTGACCCATATCATCGTATCCCAGTTGTGTAGATTGATGTTCATGATGCTGATCACTGGATTGTCTGATCCAGACTTGATTATTATGCTAAAATGACAGCTACTACAACTACGCCTGTCATGATATGTCACTAACAATATGATATACTACCTAACATGGTATGTTGTTAGCTATTCAATATACCACCTATATCTTATATCCGTAACAAAACTAGTTGCTGTCCATAGCATGCGTTGCTTGCTATGTGACATGCTCTGTACATAGCGCCATGAGCACACGTTGCCTGCTGTGTGACATGCTCTCTACATAGCGCCATGAACATACGTTGCCGGCCGTGTGACATGCTCTCTACATAGCGCCATGAACATACGTTGCTTGCTATGTGACATGCTCTCTACATAGCGCCATGAACATACGTCGCTTGCTATGTGACATGCTCTCTACATAGCGCCATGTGAGTTTCTTCTTCCTAGATATCTCACTTGCCATATGATTTACTGCCATGATGATATGTCGTCTGCTTAGTGATATACAATCTAAGTGCAATCATACTAGCGATGAGATCTGCTACGTTTGTTCTTTGTCGCTAGTTTTGTCATTTACTACCTAAATGAAATGTTACTTTTCATGCGATATGCTAACTAATGTGTTGTTTGTTGTGCAATATAGTAACTATATGTTGTTTGTTATGTTATAAAGTAACTATAATATATAGTTTGTTATGCTATAGAGTTACTATAATATATGTTGTTCGTTATATAGAAACTGTAAAATATGTTGTTTGTTATGTAATATAGTAACCATAATATATGTTGTTTGTGAATAATATATGTTGTTTGCTATGTGATATAGTAACTATAATACATGTTTTTGTTATGTGATATGCGATATGTTGTTTGTTATGTGACATGGTAACTATAACATAAAAACATGTGATATAGTAACTACAATTTATGTTGTTTGCCATGTGATATACTAACTACAATACATGTTGTTTGACATATGACATAGTAACTACAACATATGTTGTTTGTTATGTGATATGCTATAATATATGTTGTTTGTTATGTGATATGCTATAATATATGTTGTTTATTTTGTGATATACTAACTAGAACACATATCATAAGCGATGTCTGCAAACTAGATGATATGTCGCTTGCTATTTCATATGTCACTGGCTGTATGATATACAGATCAGATGCAATGTCGACATCTTTTAGAGTATCATTTGTTGTCTGTGATAGATGAAACACGATGTAACACAAATATGGCGTTGGAATTCCAACCGGGTGATGTGTGACAGAGTTGTGTACTTTATGCACAAACCTATAATCCAAATTCGGTTATTCAAGCATCTAAACACACAAGCATGTCTCAAGGTTGATTCCTTCTCACAATATGGGTGTGATTGGGTTGCTTCAAAGTCACGTGATATATTCAATGCGAGCTTGTGATCCACCATACTGGAGACAAGCATTTTTGACAAACTCTCCTATGTTTTGTAAAGACTTCGCGTCTAAATCCTTAGACTATTGTTGAAGAGGGACGCACCAGACACAACCATCAATCGTGTTGAAGGAGCCCCCTTCTTTTCAAAGATAACCTACACGCGACTCAACCAAAAAGTTGGAATCAAAGAAGCGGACGTCAATAGTGGTCGCTTTTTTGCCATTTTCAACTGTTTTAAGAGTCATCTAGCTTATCGATGGACTGGGAACAAGAGCCTTAGACACTGACAGGAAGGCGCATTCTTAAACTTTCGTTTCTTTTTAAAGTGGGGGCATTTTCTTTTTTCGATGACGGCGACATTTAAACACGATTGAATGCGGCACGGAAATAGGAGCGAATACATTGCTTTAACGGAAGCCTTAAAAATAGAGTGAACTTCAACAAGTTTCCTAATGTATGATCTCTTGGGGGTTTTTTTTATTCTGTTGGTAAACGCCGTGAGGAAAAACTATGGAATGCTTTCTTGTTGTAATCAATAACTTAGACTTTACACTACAAGGGGGATGTGTGTTTAATATCCATTATATAACATTAAACACTTTGATGAGGGATTTCTTTCTGATTTTAAGGCAGTGCTAGGACGCTCAAAAGTTAGAATGAAACGAGTAACGGAATTGAAATCAAAAGTTGAGGTTTTTCTGTTTGTTTTTGCTGTTTTTGTTTTTTTTGATTATTTTTTTCTTGGCTCTGATAGTGTATTCCTTCGTGGTTTAGTTTAGCAGATTATAATTTACCACTCTTTCTTTTCCAATCATTAGCACCACTAGATGTCAAGAAAAGCCGCTAGTTATGTAGGCTTTCTTGAGTCTGCCAACCTCGTTTCGGTATACAAGGGACTAGAAGGTCCATTGAACTGATATTCGAGATTCATGGGCGCTGTACGGTGACTCAAATATGTCACGATCTGTCACGCAGATGAAAAATACAAAACATAAAATAAAGAATATCATTGTAAATGTCCTTCTTTCAAGATTCGGTGTTTCGGTAGTCTTACTTCAAACACCACCCTTTTCCCATCGCTTACAGAGACGCTTACAGAGGCGGTAACATGATGGTACACTGTTAAGCTTTTCAGAATTTCGTATCTGAGTTCAAGCCTGAGTGTACGAACATCCTGTTTAGTGAGAATGTAGTATTCAGCATATGTGATAAGCTGTGTGGAATATACGACACGCGCGGTCAGTCTACGGGGAATAGGACAAACATGTAGAGCTATGTCGAATGGTGTGGACACGAACCGTAAACCACTGAGGTTTCGTATCTGAGTCAATATTTCTCCAGTAATCCCATCATATCTCGCTATGCTGTTGGCCACTCAATACACCACAGTCAGTGTAGATGGACGGCTTTGAAGCCGGACAGGAAATTATAAACATACTTCCCTCTCCTTACACAAAAAGCCATCTTTGAAACGACCGACCTGACAGGGTAGTAGGACAACCATCACCTACTGATAATATTGACAGTGAACATCCGTCAACGACCTGCCTAAACCAAGCCGTGTCGAACAGAATTCAGAAAATGCACAACTTTTCACACCAACAGCCGTGAAGATACAGGAAGACATACCACTTCAGGCGTGTCTGTTTCTCGTCTGCTGCTTCCCGCTCTAAATTGGTGAAAGAATGTCATTTGGAGATTGGCGAGCAAAGATCCCCCATTGACAGCATCTGTTTACAGATTCGGGAGGCGAGCAAAAGGAGCTAGTTGCCTCCCAAATGGGCATGGACAATTCACGTCTGTGTGTACCGATATGGTAGCGACAACGCTGCAGCAGATGTTGTTGTTGTTGCGGAAGCCGTGTTTAGGGTTGGGTGCCAGATTATCGGACGTTCTTGTCATGGCCAAGGTTGCACAACAATTGCATAACCCCAGACAAATGAGTAAATCAATGCTGTTTGTAGTGTTTGGCACCACCCCAATTAGGCCTTCTTCAGACGTTCATGTTTTCGTAATTGGCAGTTTTTGGAGAGCGTAGAATTTTTGAAAACGCTGGTTAATTCTTGTTCTTTGTACAACCCTGGTCGTTCCTTCGGAGGAAGTGTTTTGTAGAATATGAAAAAGGTGAATTGTTTGGAAGTTCCCAGCAATGAAGGGCCAAGGTCCATGGCCAACAGTATCCGTAATTTTGACACTGAGGGACATCAGCCTCGTTTAACGACGTGATATGACAATCCTCATACGTGGTTATCGATTTCCAGCACACCTGAAGTGATTGTAAACCAAATAACCTTGTTTAATTTTAACCCCTATTTAGCAAATTCAGCTTCGTTTGACGTCATTAAATGAAACCTCCCATTACAGGGCCATCGATTTCAAACGGCAAGCTGTAAACGATATCAACTAAACGATCCAAGTGAAATTCACACTTGAAGGCGCTTGACAGGACACTTGGTATATGTATTACGCTCAAAAGAAGTTAAGAACACCTATTTGTCATATGACTATTGTTAGGTTGTGAGAACATTAGAAGAAAATGATATGAATAGGTCAGAGTGTATGCCGTACGAGTCAGTCGCACTCAGTTGTTAGAATCATAACTACTTACGACTAGGGCTGCACGGTATTACCGGTATATCGGTACATCGCAATATGCTTTTCAAACGATACGTGTTGCAATATTATTTCTGAGAACCGGTATATTGGGTAAAGATCGTATATTCTTTTATTTTTTTATTTTTAATCCATTTGTGTGTGTGTGTGTGTGTGTGTGTGTGTTTGTTGGGGGTTGGGGGGGGTGGGGTGGGGGGGTTGGTGTGTGTGTGTGTGTGTGTGTGTGTGTGTGTGTGTGTGTGTAATTTTCTTTACGTTTTGAATCAAAATTTCATTCACAAGAAGGTTTCCTTCTTTTTCAAATGCTATAAATTGAATAAAAAAGAGAACAGAATCCCTGACTATGCATCTTAGTTTTGAGATTGCTCTTATAAAATATATGTTTAGGGACTAATCTAGAAAATAGGATCAACATGTTCAATTAGTGGTACTTCCTGTCAAACATTTAATTTGCCAATGGAATCACAATATATCACAGTACAATGTATTTGCCAATACACAGCCCTACTAAAGTCCAGGTTCTACTGGAGAATTCTTAACTGAACCGGAATCCACGGGTTCGATACCCATCATGGGTACTATGTGCGAAGCCCGTTTCTTGACTACAGTCAGTTACACATATATGTACAGGAATTTGGTTTCGGAGATTGTTTGGTTTAGCTGTACCTACTGAGGAAACAGATGACCCCACACAGTGCACTGACTCCTCGCTGCCCAGTCCTTGTGCCATCATCCCCGATTCGGCTCGCCATGCAGCCGAACACGCCGTGAATATTCTAACCGTGGTTTGATCTGACTCGGCCCGAGGACTTGACCATAGTGTGCTCTATCAACTAAACAAAGGATTTGTATGCTTACTCTGTAATATTCCACCTGTATGGGGCGGTCTGTAAATAATCGAGCCTGGACCAGACAATCCAGTGATCAACAACATGAACATCGATCAATCCAGTGATCAACAACATGAACATCTATCAATCCAGTGATCAACAACATGAACATCGATCAATCCAGTGATCAACAACATGAACATCGATCAACGCAACTGGGAACCTGGTGAGCACCTGGTTACATCTCTCTCTCCCTCTCTCTCTCTCTCTCTCTCTCTCTCATACGCACACACACACATATGTATATATATGTGTGTGTGTGTGTGTGTGTGTGTGTGTGTGTGTGTGTGTGTGTGTGTGTGTGTGTGTGTGTAATAAACAAAAATGTTTCTGTTGAAGGACAAGCCATAATGCTACAACCTGTGTCTTCATACCGTCTTCTCCCTCAAACAGAATAATCCTCACTTAGGATGTAGCACCTTGTCTTCATATTGTTTTCTTCCTTGTGAATGAAAATGCCATACAAATCTCCATGCCTGTATCTCTGTAAGCTGAAGAATACAACACATGTCCAGTAAAAAGATGGGATTCACAGAGTCAAGTAACATCGTCTCATTGTAAAGACGCGCATGGCGCGAGGTTGTTTGGCGATGAGGGCTGCATTGATTGCGGACTTCTAGCGGTGACAGTGTTATTTTTTTGCTGAACGTCTGAACATTTAATAATATGAATGGAGTGAGTGAGTTTGGCTTTGCGCCGTTTTTTGCAATATTTCTGCAATGTTATAGCCGAAGACACCAGAGAGTGAGTTTAATTTTACGCCACACCCAGCAATATTCCAGCTACATGGCGGTGGTCTGTAAATAATCGAGCCTGGACCAGACAATCCAGTGATCAACAGCATGAACATCGATCAACGCAAATGGGATACGACATGTGTCAAGCAAGTCAGCAAGATTGACCACCAGATCCCGTCAGTCGCCTCCTACGACAAGCATGGGTCCCTGAAGATCAATTCTAACCCTGATTTTCACGGGTCTGCTAATCCAAGGCATACCATTGATAGTTCAACAGTTTAAAATGCACACATACTGGTCCTGACTAATTAACGAATCTATGTTATAGTAATTAGTACCCAAGACAATTAAGAATGGACTGCATCACTGACCTTAAATTGTTTCCAATGTAAAGATTTCTTGCGTTGATTTGGAACAATGTCCAGATCTTTTTCATAAAACATTCGAAATCTTTCGATAAATTTAGCTTCATGATCATATATCCATGTGTAAGTCTTTGTTAAGACGCCCACTCTTGTTTTAGTTTATATTGTGTTTCAGAGCACGGTTACTTTTTCTTTCAGAATTATATGATGGCTGAATGGAATTATTAAGGTTGCACTAACATCCTAATGATCTTCCGCTAATGAGGTCATGAGGTAAGCGATGTTGCACTTAGTACGTGTTTCACCTGTGGACATCACAGGTGCAAGCCCAGGTGTAACAATTCTGATAACGTGGAACCATTGCGTCTCTATCCAGGAGCTGAACCAGTCCACCCACCTTCACGACTCTAACAAATCTCCTCTCCCTCTTTGTCGTAATACCGACGATTTCCGGAAACATTCACATCAGAGCGACATAAGAATGCCTCACGCGACAAGAAGAGGGATATCCCTGGGGACATACCGTCAATGAAGAGATCTCAAAGCCGGGAAATGGACGTCGTTCATGACGCTGAGGCGCAAACTGACGACGATGCGATGAAGCTCAAATAGAACTGCGAGATATGAGCGTTTCACACTGGTATATAAGAACAGTATTAGCTAGTGCAAAACCTCTTGTGGACAAGGTGCGTAAGTGCAGAAGATTCGCGAATCTCAAAGTGGATTTTTCTTAATATGGCAAAACTTGCAATTTACCCAATACGGCTAAAGGAAGGTGTAAGAAATATAAAAATTGCAATTTCCACAAAGAGTATCTACTTTTTCACACTTAGCATGAATGGAGTGTTAACGTTTGGTGTGTTCCTTGACATGTATGTTCAACACAAAGAAGAACTAAGCTAAGAAGTTAAACTTTCTCTAACAAGAAGAAAACTTTCTTTTTTACTATTTTTACAATATTTCTCACGTCTGTGACAAACTCTATTTTGCTTTCTTGCATGGAGGCAATTAGCAAATAAACTGTGAATCCTACGGATTTATCGACAATTCCGAGCAGGAAGTACAGTATTCACAAAACGGGATAAAGTGGGTAGAACGGATTTAAACAAGTGCAAGTTGTATTTATATCCTGAAAGTAACAATATTTGAATGAGAGTCAGCCAGATGGACTCTGAAGCGTCCTCGCACCTCTCACAGGTTTAAGTCTAAACATTCAAGAGAGAGCGTTGGTGCGTCCAATTAACGATTGACTATGTACCGTTTCCTGATTTGTAATATTTAAAATTTCTTAAGTGATTACCTTTCTTAAGTTTCTCTTAATTTTGATCAGTAGAATATGCATGCAACCAATGCATTCATTACAAATGCATGTCACAGAAAATATCTAGTGATACCATATTTGTGTAGATCGATGCTCATGCTGTTGATCACTGGACTGTATGCTCCAGTGAGTGAGTCCCAGGAAGACTAAAGTGTATATTTCGGTTTTCCCGAGCTAAGTAGGGGAGTACCGCCAAAAGCTAAAGATAAGCGAGAATTCTTTTCAAAACAATTATAATGTTTGCTTCTTTAGAACTAAATACTTTAACTTAAACTTTTCTCTCATAAACCACATTTGGTGGTTTTCAATATTTACAAATATACATAAATATAAACATGCGTCATGACGATGAGTTGTTTACGTAACAATTTATACAAGTGAGAGATAAAACGTGATTAAACAGTTGCTACCTTTATAACTGAGAGGTCCCCGGGGTAGAATAGGCCTTCAGCAACCCATGCGTGCCATAAAAGACGACTATGCTTGTCGTAAGAGGCGACTAACGGGATCGGATGGTCAGGCTCGCTGACTTGGTTAACACATGTCATCGATTCCCAATTGCGCTGATCAATGCTCATGTTGTTGGTAACTGGTTTGTCTGGTCCACACTCGATTATTTACAGACCGCCGCCATATAGCTGGAATATTGCTGAGTGCGGCGTAAAACTAAACTCACTCACTCACATTATAATTGAGAGAAGGTCGATAAACCATAGTAGCTACAGACCATTAATTTTGACAATCATTTTGCAACACTCATATGTTAGTGTTAATCCTAGAGGTGTTTCTTTGTTTGAAAATGAAAATCTTACGCATGCGAATTCCACGTCATACACCGACAGAGTGATTAATATACAAACAAGTATGGTCATAAGGAATTGCAAATGATGATGCACTCTCAAAACATTTATTACATCAACATTGATTACTCCGATATATCTTAAAATAAAAATGAAGTTCCCCTACTCTTTTAAGTGTATGTATCTGTCCTTGTTACTTCCTACAGTTTGAGTGTTTTCATTGTCTTACACAGGTTCGAATCCGAGATTTTCCCGGCTACTTCATCGTTAGTTTGTCTGCATCATGTAGGTATGTGTTTGTGGCAGGTGAACTAATTTCAAAATCTTTGACAACATGACTATCTGAATGCAGGATCCACATGTACTGAGAGAAACCAGCGTCTACTTGTTCAGAGCACCAACTGCTGTGTGAATGTGTTAAATAAGGGAGTTACGATCGTGGTAGATCAAAGACTGCCTTTACAAGTAGATCAACACGGAAATCCACCGCAAAACCTTTTAACAGAAAAAGGATCCTGTTTTATGTCAGAAATGTGGAAAGGAGAAACTTATATTCCTTATACTTTACATTTTTCAAATTGTACAAACCATCTGTGAACACTTAAAACTAGATGTAGCTTGACAGTGTGTGATTCCCATGAGACGTGAATGTTTGGTTTAGGTGTTCTTTCATGAGAAGACAGATCCTGCTCGGCGAACTTCAATGGTGGATGGGATAAAAGTCATTAATTAATTCATTTATTATAACTTTCATTAAAGAATACTTTGCTAGACAGCAGAAAAAGCTCACATAGGTACGGTCGACAACAGATGTGTCAAGTTTGTTTCGACGTGAAAGCGTGGTCCCTGCGTATTCTGTATTTAGACAGCATTTCTCGGTTAACTCGAACTGTTTATGCACGTCTTTTCAACTTCGACACAGCGGTGTTTGATTGTTCATGCATAGACATGGTGCACCACACCATTTACACTTATTCAAGTGCGGTGGGGTAGTCTAGTGGTTAAAGCGTTCGTTCATCACGCCGAAGATCCGGGTTCGGTCCCGGACATTAGTACCATGCATGTGAGCCCATGCTGTGATATTGCCGGAATACTGCAATACACACGCACGCACGCACACACACACACGTTTTCAAACTTGAACTCTAAATACCATACTATTATTCGTAATAATCATTTCTAATTTGTCATTCTGTCGGATTTATGCAGCCTAGAATGACATTCTAGGTCTTTTTCCATATCGACTAAGCTTCCACGAGACACGTTCGGGGGAAAGTTTACCAACTCGATAAGCAACGCCTGAATCTTCACAAGAACGCTGACGACACTAACGCCTCCGCGTTACGTCATTTCGTGGACATGTAACCGGTTCGTTATTTATATAACGCGTGTATGTATATAAAACGCCCTTCTAAGATGACGTTACTGTGAATCACAAGATAGTATTCCCCTTCCACTAACGATCAATCAAAGTGACACCAAGATATCTGTTTGTTTCTTTGTTTCTTTTCTTGCAATGCATTGAATTTTTCATCGCAGAAAGTACCAGTTATTTTGCAATCTGTAATTTCTATATAATCAGTTCTGGCGTTCAGGGATATGATTCATAATTCTAAGCGAGAAACTCAAGAGGTATTCACGTCTGAAATGCGATCCACTTACGACGCGTAGAAGCAGACGTATTCTTTTATCAATTTTGTTTTTCAGAAGCAAGTATTTAACTATGACTAGAAGTCGTGATGAAGCTTGTCAGCTTGACAGGTATTTTTAAACAGCCTCGTATTCAAGTTACTCACTCGGTAAGTGGAATGTCACGTGATCAAATCAAAGGATGCTTTTACTTTTTGGGTTGTCGTGACGGGACTAACCTAGAAATTAACATGTAAGTAATCAACCGTTTTTTGAAAGACGCAAACTCGGAGTAAAAAAATTATCTGTACTTTAAAGAGTTAAAAGACGAAGTAAAGAGACGTTTCCATGTCGTACATACCATTCCAGGCTCTGAAAACTGATTGAAAGATCGCGCTTGTTTTGTGTCGTTCTGATTTAAGATTTCTTTAAGTACGTTTGAAAGGTTTGCCTTTATAAATTTTCCTTAAGTGTGTTGACTGTGTGAGTGTGTGCGGTCTCCTTTCAGCGTCCATGTAACTCATGGAAGGGCAATTAAATATTTTTAAAAATTAAGTGTGTTATCATTTAAATTTTCGTTCTCCCTTGTAAATATTAATTTACTATATGTTGATCAAATATTATGCTCAAAATACGCACAAATTTAACGTCACTGGACCAATTTAAATATCCGCTCATATTTATTTTGATAAGGTGTATGTTTCATGGATATTGGTGCGATAGACTTGTGGGTAAAGCGTTCGCTCGTCATGCCCGGGTTCGATTTCCCACGTGTAGCCAATTTCTGGCGTCTCCGGAACCCGTGAAAATCAGGGATGGAATAAGTGTTCAGCAACCCATGATTGTCACAAAGGGCGACAAACGGCATCGGGTGGTTAGGTTCGCTGACTTGGTTGACACGTCAGTGATTCCCATTTGTGCAGATCGATGTTCATGCTGTTGATCACAGGATTTGCTGGTTCAGACTTGATTATTTACAGACCGCCGCCATATAGCTGGGATATTGCTGATAGCGGCGTAAAAGTAAACTCACTCACTTGTGTCTTCTTTTGTCATATTGCTGGAATATTGCTAGAACGGCTTAACACCAAACTCACTCCATTCAGATTATCAAACATCAAACTTAAACTGGTAGTGTCGTTAATGGTCGCTCGTTCATATTCGAATCCATCGTCGACAATATGTACGACCTTACCCTGAGGATCATCTAGACCTCTTAAGACCCATGTTCGATTCCCCACATGGATACAATGTGTGAAGCCCATTTGTGGTGTCCCCGGCAGTGATATTCCAGGAATGTTGTTAAACGCGGCGAAAATAAAACTCACTCACGTTCGGGATCACTGCTAGGAAAATTACCAAAATACGAAGTTCTTTAATAATTAGGATATAAACATACTGTGTTGGGAAACCAGAGGTATATAACGGTCTACCATAACCGTGTTATTCAGATTTGAAACAAGTACATGATGTGTTTGAAAATCAGAGGTATATAACGTGATTATATACCTCTGGATGACTTTGATTAACCAATCACAATCCAGTATTTACTGAAGTCATGGTACAATGATATTTTATGCCGTTTTACTATCACGCACCCCTCTCTAGTACAAGGCATACTCGTTAGAGAAAAAGGAATTCGTTGTACTAAGCCCAAACTGAGCTTGAGTTAATCAGGTGCACCCCTCGTTAACCTTTCGAAAAATGTGTCTTAGCTTGCAACACATGTACTTCTTATATATCCTAAGGTGATTGTGTCATACTATTGTCAATCTCGCCCACGCTGCCTGCTGCTCGTGCAACACGCACACTATGACTACGCATGCGCCCAGTATATATTTTCACAAAACCCAGCAGACGTTCCCCATGGTGGAATGCTGCTACACAACACTTTGTGTTTATCAGAAACACAATGTTACCGCCTTGAAAATTGTACTGACCAACCTTGTTTGAAGAGAAGGGATTCTCTGAAAGCAGAGCCAAATATTCTTAAACTTGTAAAACATCAAAATCCAACATATCATTTACTCTCAAGATGTGTTTGATTTTCTTAAAGGTTTTTCTTTCGTTTTTGTTGATTTTTTTTAAAGAAAAGTGTGATAATACACTTGAGCTGAGGTACTCATACATGAAATGACAAAGGATTTGAACCAAGGTCAATCTGACATCATGGAAATAAGGTATGTATGATGTATAGATAATCTGACTCCAGAAAGAGTTCTGCCAGTACCCCATCTTTTCACATAATATATTTCCACCTTCCCAGGTGCATTATTCCAACACTGAAATAAATTCATTGATTGTTTTCAATACCTGTTCTAGTTTGTTAAATGTATATTTAGGGTTGGGGGTGGGGGTACGGGCGGAACTTTTACCCTGAAGCCTAGAAGAAGCAAACATTGGTTAAAAAGCAGTTGGTTGTAGGCTTAATCATTTTTTTACAAGAACTCAAATGGTGGTACTACTTGACTGCAGTGGTGGTACTAGCCTGTCCGTGACTTTGACTAAGGACAGGGTGGCACCAAGTCTTCTGTGGGTTTGTGTTTAATGCTGCCCTCAACAATGTGCGAGCTATATGGCAGCAGCTGATAAATAATCAAATCAGTACCAAACACTCCAGTGATCAACAGCATGATGTTCAATGGGATAAGATGGCGTGTTAACCAAGTCAGCAAGCCTGGCCAATCATGTTAGTCGCCTCCTAAGATAACCATCACTGTATCTGTGAGGTATCCTTGTGTCTGTGGCATAGTATCCAGGTATTAAGGTACTACTACTAGCAGGTTCTCTCACACACTAAGTACATGTTTCTCCCATTAGAATCGCAGAATGTTAACACAATGATAAATAATCCAATTTTACATAACCTGATGTGGCATTTGGGGGACATTTTTCCCATGTCCGTGAAATACTCTACCTTTGTTCTTTCGCTCAATTTAAAAAAAATACAAAAAAACTTGGTTGGTGCAGATAAACATACCCTGTGCACACACTCACACTCAGTACATCAATCACTTGATTATCTGGTCCAAACTCATTACACAACCACTTGCACAGCAGGTGATTATGGGTTTGAATCCCAAGAATTATTTCTAGGTTTGTCTGCACTAAACACTTGTCATGGTTTTCACCAAAGTGACAAAAGTCAAAACACATGTACAATTAATGCTATCGGTCCACATTTATCTGACATGCTTAACTCAAGCATGATACCAAAATGAAAAGATCACATGGATATTGTCATACAAAAGAATGTTTATTTCTGTACACTAAACAGTTACATGTCCAATATGGAACAGTGACCTACAAAAAACAACACTGGGCAACAATCCTGATCTGATCCTCTCTTTCAAAATGTAACTCATAGTTAGACTTGTCCAAGTTATGTTGCCTTCAGTGTTATATAATACTGCATGTTAGCTAAGGCATTTATGTTGGATGAAAGACAATACTGAATAGGATATAAACAACATGTATCTACATAAATAACTCACTGGAGATATATGTAAACAACAGCAGTTCGAGCCTACAAAGGCACCCACAGGAAGCTGTATTCAGGCACTACAGAAGAATGTATTGTACATATCAATGTATTGCGCAAGTCAGCAGTATATCACATATAGGAAATATACAATTGCTGTTACATTTTCAGTAAATTGGGTGCAAATATGTTAAATATTTTTAGTTATTGTTCTGATGTGAGAGTGAGAATATATCAGTAGAAATTAGCTTAAAATCATAATGATATACATTATACATTTACATAGCAACAAATTCTGTTGCCTAACAACCATGTATCAGAGATCCAAACATTCAGTGATGAGTAAAGGACATCACCAAATATGTAAGAAATTGGTAACAAGAAAAAAAAAAAATGATTCATGCAAATTGAAATCACCTCCTAGGTTTGAAAACACAGAAAAAAGACATTAATGGAGAAATAACATAATTTAAAACAAAGTCTCATTCATTGTGAGTTTAAGAAAAAATTACCGGTTAGAACAGTGTATCCAACACTTTCAAAAGAAAGTTTTAATAATTACAATTAATTGTTCTTAATATCCAATTCTTGTTGACTTTCTCAAAAAACAATCATTCTAGCTTACATAATGAAGATTCTTAATCAGAGTAAAATTCAAACCTGAAAGGTCATATAAATAAATCAGATTGATCGCTGTCAAAGCACCATAAACTGAAAAGTTTTGTTATTTCCTGGTACCTCAAGACAACTATCAATAAATGCAATAAAAATGATTTCCCTTTAACTGACTGGATGCATTTCACACGGCTGACTATCTGTACCATAGACAGACAAGATTGATGTTAATTTTTCAAAAGCAATGTTAATTAAACGGCTATGCACATTTGGTAAAGTTTCACACTGCAACACGATAGTCTAGAGATTCCGACATTGTCAAGTATCTGCAAGATCAGATACATTTGGTCACTACTTGATGCTCCCCTCTGTCATGATGCACAATCATGGGTGGGCGTGGCACCTCCACAGGGACAGTGTTGTATGGTGGGGTCACCTTGAACATGCGTTTCTTCTGACACTGCAGCTCTTGGTCAACGATTCGAGGGTCAAACTCTTGCTGGGCCCACTCCTCGAAATTTAACATGCTGGTTGTTCCGTGGCCATGCATTCGGCGCCTGTTGTAGAGACACAGAAATGTATGCAAATCAGAACTCTTAGTTTCTACATGGATCTTGTAATGCGCATGGTCTGTGTTGCTAATTCATCCAACTGATTTTAGAATGGGATGAAACAAGAAAGTCACAAACATATTTCAAATTAATCAAGCTTAAACCCTAAAGCTGAGTTTTTATGCCACATTTTTCTTTCCAAACAATCTTGAAACATACAGCTGATATTTTATAAAGGACAGTCAGTTCTAGTTAAAGGGAGGTAATCAAGAGCCTTTATGGGAAGTGCTCTGTAAAATCACATGTGTTTCTGCATTGATTTATACAGGCATAATTTAGATTATCTTTCGACAACCAGCTTTTACATTTGTCAAAGAAACAACCAGACTTAAAATTATGATCTGACATTTGTAAGTAAATAATACACACGGACTTCATCGTATTCAAAGAAGGTACATGTGAGGATACAAATTACATTAATAACCGCAGAAACAAAATGTTCCAGGTGGTCAGAGATAGGTTAGCTACACAAACCAATCAGTATCTACATCTAGATTTAGACATGGAGGATTGTACAAGATTGCATGTGGAACAGATCAGCCCAAGTTCCACCATAACTGACATTTGAAACTAGCAATTACTTGAATGCCTGGCCTGCTCTGTTAAACTACCTTGCCAAAACATCACCTAATGCTATGTATCAGGTGAATCCCACATTTCATAGACCCAAATCCAAAGATGAAAACAGGTGTCAGTGTTTGAAATGTTTGAGCTGTAGTCAAAGATTTCAACAGAATGAGCCCTGTTGACATGGTGATACCAAAATTTAATCCAGGGAAATCAGTGGAGACACACAGAGGGATGGTTAATGTATCAACCACAGGCTTCCTTGACCTATCCATTACAATCCATGTAAATGTGACATTGCCAATGAAAAGACCATTTACCAGAAGTCAGAGAAACTAAATTATTTACAGGTGTCCATCAGTAACTAGTGCTACATTTAGTGTTCTGTTTGACAGTTACATACACACACATATTCTACATACATCCATAGATTAATCTAAGTGTTATATTATCTGTTAACACTACACGTTATAATTTGCTAACAAACAATGTACAAACAGTACAGTCCTGGTAATAATTCACCTGTATTTTGAAATGTTCTTGATTATTCTAAGTATTACATGTTTATATTGTCTGTTAACACAACATGATATAACTTGCTAGCACACAGTGTACATAATGGTGCTAATTAACCAGTATTTTGAAATGTGAAACTACAAGCTAAAACACATGTTAAAACAGTACAGTACAAAGTTCACAACTTCTAAATTTTAACTTGAATGTACTTTTCTCAAAATGTACTTACAAATGTGCTCAAGAAAATGTTTACAATTTCTTTGAAGAGTTTCTATCACAGAAAAAAGATTCTCTAAAATGTGAAAGATCGTCTGATTCATATATTTCAGAAAATGGCTTTCATTAAATTGATTTCATAAAGAAATTGTGAACAATAGACAAACACCAATATATATATGTCTCATATTACTGAATATGTGGAAGACAATAAGGAATTGCTATGAGTATAGAACCAGCACTGAACTCACTTATGTCTTGGAAATAAGAAAATGCATCAAGAATAAAGATTAATTAAATCCACTCATATTTTCAATCATATTAATGACTGATTTTGAAGAAAAAAATATAAACAATTTCAATAACAAATATTTAGATTTTAGTGGAAGACATCCAATTTCATTTATTACAATGGGAAACAATATAAGATAAGTTACAAAATATAACGAAATTACAGAATGTTCATAAAAATAAAAAAATAAACACATCAACAACATTTGGATGGAACTAATAACATGATCTGCTTTGACATGGATTTTGGGCCTTGTAACTATGCAATTAAACCCAATAAACTGGCATCAAGGGAACTTGCACTGGAATACACGTAGGTACATGCTTCTCAAACCTGATTACTCCTAATCTCCATTCATTGTTTCAGTCAAAGTTTGGGCACATGTGCTTAAGCCCACAAAGATGCCACAATTTGCCAAGGGATATAACTCTGCAGCTGCACAGTCAGAACAATAGTTTCAAACCCCAGATAACCCTGATTGTCTCCAGCTTTGTCAGCTTGATAAATGTTGCTCTTGTGTGATTCACCATAGAAGCAAATGCCTGAAACCTGTATTATTTCACACTTTTCATTAACCATGATCACACACTCCATCAGCTTTATCATATGGAAGTAACTAAATATGGTTCCTTCCATCCCATCCCTGTCAAAACAACACTGAATGCTTTTCGATGTCATACACCTTGCATCCAAAGGAACAAAATCTCATGTCAAACAAACCTTTCACCCCAAGGACTAGGCCCATTTTCCTCAAGTAAGAAAGAAAACATCAGCCTGTCAATTTTCAGTTCCCTCTTGAGAAAATGAACCATGACATGGGGTTCAGATCATGTAAACAGTACTCCATGTAATTATGTCTGATCTTCACATGCTGGTTCCATAACTTGGAGCATCTAGGCTACCTGCTTATCTGTCTTGGAGAGCTCTCTATATTGACTAATGGCATCTGCAGCCACTGCAGACTGTCGGTGCCATGGCGCCCCAGGGGGACCAGTGGTAGAGGGGGCAGCTTGACCTGTTCCAGATCCTGGTCTGTGTATCGTGTTCCAGTCATGCATCGCAAAATGGTCCGTTCTTCCATGTTCCGCTCTCGGCTCTGGGACAGGAGTGGGTCTCGAAGAGCTTCTGTCTCAACCTGTAGGGCAAGAGGTTAATAATATGAAGATAATTTCAGCAAACACTTGCCTGCACAAAATATCATTTTCGGATTCGAACTTGTTTCCTTACAGGATAGTAATACCATATTTCATTTAATAGTTTAAGTTACTACAATCATGTTGGTTGGAACAAAAATGTGATTACTAAAAAGGTACAAACCAGAAAGTTTTAAATAATTTTCGTTGTCTGAAGCTATTTTGGCATAATCTGAAAAATATTTCCTCTGTATTCACTTCATGAAAATTATTTCAAGATGTTTAATGTCCAACGGCTGAATGACTTATTTTATTTCATTAAACTATGGCTGTGTTGATGAAATAGTTTGGTTCATTTTTTTATTGTAAATATAACATGAAAGACAATTAGGTTGCTGACATGTTGATGCTAATCATATCCTATTCAGTACCATTCCTACAAAATTCAATTTTTTCAGGCACTAAGATCACATATACTCTTAAGAAAAGGCAGGGGAACCTGAACTTCGAGTTCTGGTAGAAAGAAAACCCAGTTATGATCGTTACTATGACATTCATCTTGTGTATGAGCATCATTTCACATTATCACCACACACAAACACAATGTATAGGAAGCATGGGCACAAGTGGGAGCCTCCAACACATGAATGGGGTGTCATTATGAATCTTGACATTTTTCAGGCAGGTTGATAAATCACTATAGACCATTTTTTTTCAATAATTTTCTTGCATCTGTGCATGGTTAGGGTTTTCAGACTCACTACTGACTGAAAATTGTAAGCCTGAAAAGTCGTACGCCAGTCACTTAACAAGGGAGATAACTGAACGAACAGCTTTGCTTTGAATGAAATCCATGTGGTGATGCATTCTCAAAACATTCATTATCATTGTATCAACATTGATTCATTCCCATATATCTCCCTATTTCGACAATCATACATTGAAAGTACACTTCCCCTACTTTTTTTGAAGAGAGTAGATCATCACATGTCATATTTGGGGTTGACTTTCTCAGTAAAGTACAGATTCTTGTACTTCCTTCAGAGGGTAGGGAAGTTAAATTCCATCTGAAATGTTAATCCAGACTCTCTGAGTCGGACATCTAATCATATTACCCTGATGGGTGGACATTACCTTGATCGGTGCAGGTCTGTGGCCAGTGAGGGCCTGTGCATAATACTCTCCAGGATCCATAGTGTCCAGGAAAACATGACCCTGTCACACAGATGTCAAAACATGCAAAGCTGTGCAGAAAACATTGAAACAACAACACTTGAAATATGCTGAGTGCTTTTAACATCTACAGAAGCATCATGAAATCTGATAACATCAAACAAAACATAAATGTTTCATCTTCTGACATGATCATTGTAAGAAGGCAAAAAGTAAAAGCATCCAATCTAATGTTTTCAACAGTATATATATGCAAGTGCGTCAAAATAACAAGTTTCAATGTCTTGTTAAATCTACTACCTTTTTGCATGAATTAAAACATATCGATCAAGTTCCCAAACTTTACATAGCTTTCAATATATAATATGTAACACTATTTCTGCTGATAGTCACTGAACGGTCTGATTCATTGTTTGTTTGCTTATAGTGTTAATATCTAGGCATGAGTGACGCAGTTGTCCAAGTTGCTGCCATTTACTATACAGGGTTGTGTCCTTTTGTCACTCAATTGCCCTGTGAAAATAAGTTCAGTTCATCCAGATTGTTTCCAGGTTTGTCATCTTCGCCTGTAGTTCCATTTAAGTGGTAAATGTCTCAGTTCTGCATCACTTCAGGCTTTTCTCAAAAAAATTAATGAGTTTAGAGTTACGTCAATTTTAGCAATATTTCAGCAATATCATGGCGAGGACACCAGAAATGGGCTTCACACATTGTACTTATCAAACTTGGGTCTTTAACGTGACAAACAAATGTGTTAGCCCACTGACCCCTCTCACATTAAGATGTCAGACCGTGATAAAACAGAAATACAGCATTACACCCAACATACTGAAAATATATTTGGACTCACTGAATCCTTAATACACCTTGAGATAATGGTTCCTTTTTGCATTGCTTTTGTAACACATACATCCATGCAATTGCAAATCCACTTAATGATGCATAACTTGCTCACATGCATGATCATTGCAAAAACATGCCAATACAACTGTGAACTACAAATGTTACCTTATCATTCAGAAATTCCAAGTATTGCTTGTGCATCTCTCGTTTCCTGCGGTCAAGATCTGGCCAGTCATAGCCATCCATGACCCCAATGATCTGTTTACGGAGGGGCTCGTACACCTGGTCATTCCACTTCTTGTGCAAGAGCTCCTTCTTCCTGAGATCCAGGAGCTCCTTGTCTCCGAGGTACTCATCCACATCCTGAACAACCATACACAGAGTTAGTGACTACAGTCTTAGGATTAGCAAAAGGGCCAGTTAACAGGTGGTGTTATTCCCAATAAATGTACCCTTGCAGAATTTGTTCTTCTTGGTTAGTGTCAATATATATGCAGAACTTCAACAGGGCCATGATTTTCGGAGCTCTCTTAGTGCTAAGATAGTCGCAAATGCCATGCATTACCATTAACCGACAACTGTCTTAGCGCTAAGAGAGCTTTGAAAATCTAGGCCCAGGATATAAACATTGCGTCTCAAAATCAAAGGGCAGGATGATAACTGTTTTTCTTGTATGTTAATACCCAATAAACTACTGACATAAGTTCTCTATCTTGAACCACAAGCAAAATCTGGAGTTCTAAATACTCCATTATCTATCAAGACTGTTAAGATTCACTTGCATATTCAGTGAATTGAACTGTAGCATTTCATGAATTCAATTTGTTATTCTTGGTCACAAGAACCGAATATTAATGAATATTTACAATTTTTTTTAAGAGAGTGTGTTTTACTTGAACCCTTATGTCCTTTTTTCAAACTGAGATATGCAATAATGGATTATGTACTACCCTTGTGGTAGCACAACTCATGTTAGTTTGTTAAGGCTGCACATGGTATCGTAGACTATAACTTTTACATACCAAATTTGAGTGTCATAAAATCACTGGTTATTGCTGTGACAAATTAACAATGTCAACACAGGCGTTCCATATTGTGCATCAGTCACTTAACTATAATATTGTATTCATGAGTAATTCATATTCATTACCCAACATTCATAACACGTATCATATTTGCGACAGTGTATTTGTTGCAGCACCATTATCTATTCACAACAATGCGCAATTTTATTTTATCAGTGTTGTTTGGGAAGAGTAGTGTTCAAGGTCTACCATGGTGAAATGTGTAAGTTTCACAAAGCACGAGAATTTCATGTCTCAATTTATCTTTACCTTACAGTCCAAAATCAGAATTTCAAAATACTTCAACCTATTCAGTAAACGTATTTTGCCTGAAGCTTAAAAGATGGAATGGTGATTTAGGGTTGGCAAATCAGAAATTTACAAATCTCCTAGCCTACAAACCAGCTATTCATTATTACAGTCTGTATTTCAACATGTACATTCACATATGGATAGAAGAGGGTCTTTTCAAAACAGTTTTTTTTGTCACATGCCACAAATAACAACTTCACACTGGGGCTGGTGGGTTGGTGATTTCTATCTGACCACTGGCGAATCTGCCATATTTGTCAGAGGGTCAGGTGCTATTTGTGAACACTGCTGTGTTATGGTTAAATTGTCTTGTCAGTGCTGGGTGAAAGCAACACCGCTATTGATTATTTTACCTTGACAAAGGTAGTCTCTGTTTCCAGTAATGGTCCATACAATTTCTTCACAGATTTTGATTCAGAGTCAGACTTCTCCTGAAATAAAGTTTGAGAAGGCATGTATTTCAGTATTATTATGTTGCTGTATTTGTTGTGGTAGATGTTTAGTACCTATTGTCAGACTGACAATGTTTATCCACTTTTCACATCAAAGCATTCTGGGACAGGATATCTTATATCCTAACAAATAACCGCATATTATGCCATACACTTTCACTTTACACAATTTTGGAAGGCTTTAGGATAATTTACAAGTCATCTTTATTTTTATTTCTATAGTGTATCAAGTATTCAATTAGGAGATAAACATCATGTGTTGGCCAATTTCCGGGTGTTATTGAGTATTTGAAGCACGGGAATGCATTTGGAACCGACGGCGTCAGCCAACACATGATGTTTATCGACATTGTAAACACAAAAGTAAACCAAAGGGGTTTTAGTGTCTGCACTCGTTTACATCGAATACGGACACAGCAGTGAAGTGTCATCAGCTGGCCGTTTCAGCTGGTTCTCATGGTAGCATCTGGAGTTGCTCATTTGTGACGTCATTCTAACTTTACGTCACAATATGATTTGAATGACGTCACCACTGTTGATGACACAACAAAACAATTGTTTACGTGTCAATACGGGGTGAATAGTCTTTCAGTTTCCGGGAATCTAATACCATTTAATCATGTTTTTCAACCAATCAGATTACAGAATACAGTAACTTTTTGTTTACAATTCTGTTAGAACATTGAATATTTACCTTTCATTAATTCCAATCTCATTGAAATCACATCTTCAAGTCTGATACCAATCTGCCCCCAAATCTGAGGGCATCTGAGAAATGTTCTCACAAGGGACAAGCTGTACTGCCCAACCGACCCGAGAAGGTCCTGGGGTAGAATAGGCCTTCAGCAACCCATGCTTGCCGTAACAGGCGACTAACGGGATCGGGTGGTGAGGCTCGCTGACTTGGTTGACACATGTCATCAGTTCCCAGTTGCGCAGATCGATGCTCATGTTGTTGATCACTGGATTGTCTGGTCCAGACTCGATTATTTACAGACCGCTGCCATATAGCTGGAATACTGCTAAGTGCGGCGTAAAGCTAAACTCACTCACTACTGCCCAACCTAAGCAATTTAAGTGGGTTTCTGACCCAAAATAAAATTTATAAAACAATCACAACACAAAAAATGCTCATAAGTTTTTGAAATCTGTGAGACAAGAAAGTGCAAACAGAGAATGAAAACAAAACAATTTCTTAATCAACAAACCTGTAAGTCTTTTACTGTTTTTTCATTCAACCAATCCTGGATTTTCAGTGACTGACCAATGAGACTTTTTGAGTCTACTCCATTAGTTCCTGTCTGGCGGTGGATGGACACAGATGTATCGGACCTTCTACTAGGTCTGCGTCTACTCCTACTTGCTGACTGGATAAGAAACAATGATCATGATGATACAAGATGATATTTCATTGAGTCTACAATACATTTTAAACAAACAAGAAAATAGCTCCACAACACTATATTTTTGCGCATTGGTTACTGATAACATATACACGGGCCCACGCGTAGAACAATCGGGGAAAATAAACAAAAATAACATTGACATTCTAAAGTGACAGGTGTTTAAATTGTTTCAATCTTACCATGTGAAGTTGCGGTGCATCCTTTTCTTGTGTAAGTTCTTTCACTATATCTTCAGAATGGATCTTAACAGATCCGCCTGGTTGTTTCACACACAAAAGTGAAGACATCGTACATCACAAACACCTGTCACAACATAAAAATGAAAATCAAAACATCACTCAAATCAAGCAAGCGGTGGGGTCGTGGCCGCCATGTATAAACTGATGACGTCACGTGGCAACTGATTGTCCATGATTGTCCAGCAGGTTCTTTGTGTATTTAGTAAAGTATTCTCGTCTACATAGATGCATTTTGTATCTCAGTATATATTGCACATACCAAAGTTAAATTTTGCACATGTGCGATCTGCTGTCGATTCTGAGAATGCATGATAAATATTGATTTTCCGTAGCAACCGATAGTTTAATACATAATATTTTCTTTCCAACTAATTACAGTACTGTATGTAATTACAACAGTAGTTTGTGTAAACAACAGGATGTGTACTTCCATGAATAATTTCATAAATTATCATTATATGGTGCTATTATTTGGTTTTCTTGTAAACTCGTGGACGAGAAATTACAAGAGGCTCCGATTATTACACATATTTGAGTAGTTGGTTGGACTGCGCTTGAATTATTATCACAAGGGAAGTAACTCTCGTTTGTTTATAGTTTTTCTTCACGTTTTCAGAGAAAACTTTGGGTGAGACTTTTATCAATTACGTTTAATGTAATTCAGTTTGGAAACCTCGGTTTTCCATACTTTGACATCAACTAGAGTTCAAAGTCTAGAAAGACCAGTGGGGCCCAAAGCACACGTAACCTAAAGTAAAACGCATCTAAGAGCAGAGGCAATAGACCGTGCTCTCTGCTAAGGCCTTCAACAAAAAAAAAAAAAAAAAAAAAAAAAAAACGGAAAAAAAAGAAAAAGGGGGTAAACTGTATCCCCACAGTTTCCAGTTTGGAGTCAGAATTGTGCATAGGGAAGTCTATCATAATAAGCCAAATTGTCATATCATGTTATGGATTGCTTAATCATACTCGAAAGGAAATCGATATTGTCATGGATAGACAAAATGTATGCCACTAATTGCACTGGAGATACCGCCCTTTATTCAACACAGCGTTTACACCTTTTTCATGTTTTAACTGATTCAGCGAAAATCCTGTACAGAAAAGCAACTTAATGCATGACTGAGATTATCAAGATTGCATTCATTTCTAAATTCTATGAAGTTTTTTGAGTGTCAGATAACTTACTCATTAAATGGTACCATCAAATGAGTGAAAGGTTTCTTCATTAATGAGCGCTATATTGAGAAGTGAAGGTCCCAGTTATGGTACTAATCTAACCTGTTTGTCATGAGAGACAACTATGGGATTAGGTGATCAATGCGTTTAGTTTAATGCTCATTATGTCAACCTCTGGATTGTCTCATAGCCATAATGAACATTGAATATTTATGTTCCTGAAGCAACAACACACTTCACCAAGTCTTTTGTTTTAATATAATGCTTCATTCATATTCAGTTCCAAAAATGAGTTCAGTTCGGGTGAGACATTTATCTATTACTTGGTATAAGGGACACTGAAGTAGATATTTTATATTTTCACATGTCTGTTTTCTCTATACGAAAATTACTATCATACTTTCTGTGGGATCTCATTGTGCCATAGATTGAATGTCTGGGATTGGAAATGTGGTGGAAGTGTTCATAAAATATTGTCATGTTGTCTTTGTACTCCTTCTACTCTGACTTGGTAGACATTTCGTGGCAGTATTTTTGTATTGTGAATTCTTTATTATAAGATAAACAATTCCAGACACAAAGAATTTTAATACAGTTTTAACATGTTTATCATGATAATGTGAGGAAGAGAAAGCTATTTCTTAGGTTTCAATAGAATCCTAAATTTATTAAGTTTCATTACCTACAACATTCATTTTGACTATCTGAGTTCTAAATTGAACGTTTGCAGACTATTATCCAAATAATAGGACACAGGTGCAGCCTCACTCTCAAATTTGTGGCTTATTTCTTTTCTCTATTGCAATAATATTCCAAAAAGTACTAGATTTACAGCTGGGTATATTGATTATCATAAACAGTATATTCATGCCCAAATGTTGGGAAATGGGTTGTAGAAAGAAATTGCTGATATGGCATAAAGCAGTAGTTGTTTATTAATTCTTTGTAAACATTTACAAATGTCAACACATATGCACATATACTCAGAAGACTCAGGTTCAGATATATATTTTTTCGATGTATTAGAGCATTGTTATCCTGTAAATAAAAATATAGCTGAAAAGTAAAACTTCAAAGTGAACTGTTGAATATTTTGTTGACAATATCACATTTTGAGGGCTTTTGACTTGACTTCCCTTTAACAGCATTGAAAATACCTGTCTGCCTGACCACCTTGGATGGGTTATATTTAACACAGACTTCAAGATTCTCAAATTCACCTTCCCAACAGTTAGGTTAATATTTAGACATGTACATGAAGATATTCATCAATTTTAATTTAATTATACTAGGTAAATTAGGTTTTCTTTGTGGTCAAGTTTTGATCTGCTTTGGTCAGGGCTGGCAAGTTTTACATCTAACCAGCTCTGAGGTTTGGGAGTTTTGGGAGTTTCATACCCTGCCTTCAGTATTTTGCTTAATCTGCAGCATATCATTCCTTACATGGGGTAAATTCTGTACTTTTCACTTCTGAATCTGTGTATGGTCACCAGTAGAATCATCCTCTCTATCATTTCTGTTGTGGGATGCACAATGGTATCTGAGCACGTCTGTTCACCCACTGACCTTGACATTATCTTTGAATGTAATGGACTCTTCACAGAATACTACCCAAGTAGAGCATGTTCTGTACACCACTAGTGTAATTTAGTAACAGTCCTCTATGATGTTGGACAAACTGTTGGAGAAGGTAGACAGATAAATACTAACCTATGAATGTTATGGGGTCACAGTATCCTCAAGTCAAGCAACAATTCATGTCATGATGCTTGAGTCAATGTTCCATATGTATTACGATCTTTAATTTTTGCATGTTTTATGTGTTCCATCTAATGTGATGTTTCTGTGAGCAGTCGGACCTGTTGAGATTTGTCCTACACTCTTAAACTTGCAATTTTTATCACTATTTTTCTTGGACAAGTGTAAAATTCCTGGTTGAAACAATTCATAGTCCTTGGTTGAAACAATTCATAGTCTCCATCGGGATTTGAACCCAGGCCTTTGGCGTGAGAGGCCAGCATGCTAACTACTACACCACTGTGAACATGGATTCATTGCAAGTAACAAACATAATTTTAACGTAACAAACTGTCTATCGGAAATCTGAAGCTGATTTTAATACCTTTGCGATTTGAGCCACCTACTGGATGATCCTATTGAGATGATTTAACCACATGACCGTTCCTTCCGTTCAATTATACAAAATGGGTAGTGAAATTGAAGTTTCAGTCTCCGATATCATTCTCAGAATCAACCATGATTTTAAGTATTTAGTTGATGACTAATTTTATGGTCAAATGAGTAATTTTGATCCTTGAAACTACAATTTGCAACTCTGGGGTTGGCATCTTTGCTATAGTGGCAGGATGGGTTAAGGTTATATCATTACTATACTATATTTATCCAAGAGAAATAAAGTGCTTAAATGTTTTGATTATCTGTTTAAAATCTGCATCACTAGCTATGTATGCTTAAAGGTCCTGACCAAGTTGCCTATTTGCTCATCATAAAAAAGGTTTGGGGATAAGAAAACAAATGTGTGTATGACATGGTTGTGGCTGATTGTTTGAGTGGTGATGGTGTATTGTTGGCTCGTGATAGTTGTTGAAGTAGTCATAAAAGCACCATTAATATAGACTTGTCACACTTGTAGCTACAAATGTTTGTCTGTTGAAGTCTTTATGTCAACTTATATGATAATGAATATCATTAATTTTGCACAACAAAACTTTAGTGATATCCTTTAAATACATGAAAGCTTTGATACTGGGACAGATGCCTCCAGGCCTTTGACAAGATCAACCACGGTCCGAGATCATTTTGGCAGTTTTTAGTTAGAAAATTCTGTATGCAAATCAGCGTATGAAGTAAGCTAAATGTCAAGCCAGACATCAGGGCGGGTAGCTTCAAAATGTTTCCAGCTTGAAATAGATTTAACTACACCAAACACCAATGAATTGTGAATTTACTCAGCTGTATGGACCATCTAAATTTTTTACCAGACCATCGGACTGGCTAGCTGTAAATTTAGACTGATCATCACAAGTCTAAGCTAGTCGTGGGCGGTCTGATGGGCCTTGTTTCATCCTACGTACAAATCCTTAATTTTATTCAACCAATTTTGAAAAGAAAGTGACCACATTACACATCTCATTTGCCTTTTGTATCTAAATTCTAAACTTGACGCATTTATTTTTTATAAAAGTGCATATGTAAGGAATATTGATGACAATGTTTGTATTGCATTTTCTTCAGATGAGTGATACTTGTGTGATATAGCAATAATGTTTTGTTTCAGGTCACCTGACCCTTAAGTAAACTTAGATTCAATATGTAGTTGTGCAATATTGACCATCAGTTTCACTGTATGATGCATATTTCACAACTGCATTTAGCCTTTTCTATTTAAGGTATACAGTTTGCACTACCACCATGTATAGTGTAGTAAAGCACACTTTGGCCGTGAATTATTATAAACCACAAGTACATTGCACATGGCATTCCACTGATGCATTGTGGGAATATATACATTGCGAACATTGCCTTGTTACTGTTTGATTTTGTGTCAAACCGAAACATTATACTAATCATAAAATATAAACGTAATGTTTCCACCAATGATGTTAGTCAAATTAAGTTACTACAAACATGGTTCTACAGAGCAGTTACCTGTACGAGACGATGACAACTGACATGCAGCATGATGTCGGTTGCCAAGAGTATGATTGATTATAAGGGTGTGGACTAGAATGGTGCAGTGATGCCTGTACACTGTGATGTAATGCAAAACATGTACATTATCACCTGATGAAGTACTATAGGCTCCTTTGAAGCGTGATCTTTCACCAAAGCATCTCAGAAAGGTAAGTGTAACAGACAATGCATGCAATCACCATTTGATGCTTTTCTTGGTGAAGCATGATCTTTTTACTCTGGTATCTACATCTGCTGTGTACAATTTTATTTTTATTTTAAATTTACACTCTGAATTCACTATTGTACCCATAGGATGCAACTATTTCAGGTGAGCAACAGAACCTCATAAAGTAGTAAAACATGTAATAGTCAGGGTATGACTTACACGTATGGTTTCTATTTGTAATTTGTGTCTTCTTGCTGAAGAGTCTGCTGAGTCTTCATTTCATGATTGACCCATGAAGGTCCTGGGGAAGAATAGGCCTTCCGCAACCCATGCTTGCCATAAAAGGCGACTATGCTTGTCGTAAAAGGCGACTAACGGGATCAGGTGGTCAGGCTCACTGACATGATTGGCACATGTCATCAGTTCCCATTTGCACAGATTGATGCTCTTGCTGTTGATCACAGGATTGTCTGGTCCTGACTTAATTATTTACAGTCCACTGCCATATAACTGGAATATTGCTGAGTGCGGCTTAAAACTAAACTCACATTATTTCCTAATCAAATACAGTCTTAGTGAAAAAGGTGAATTATAACTGCTGTGTGTATTTTTCATATGTGTTGATAAGAATTAATGAAAAAGTGACATATATCTTTACTTCACTGTTTATGGTTTTATAATAATCATGAAATAGTCTATTTATGGTATTTTTGAGTTATGTCTCACATTTTACAATTCCAGAGGAACTCTCCTCTGTGGGAGTACTTGGTGATATACCAATGGATGGCCTTTCACTGTCATACATAAAATCTCTCACCCTGTGTTTACATTGCCTACTTCAGTTTTATTTAATTTTGCAAAGGGGTATATTCTATATAGATTTCATCCTTTATGATAGAATCCCCAGTGGTGATTCTAGTATATTTCATTGTTTGCTGATGAGTAGTGTATAGTTAAATAGAGGCTAGGACAAGTTTATGGATAACTTATGTACTGGGACAAAAATAGTTAGGGATATACGCGAATTTGTTGAAAAACGCGAAAATGTTAAGACTAATCTATTTATTCATTGATGCACTGATAAAATATCAATCACAAAAATACCAATATCCCTAAATTATTTTGTCCAGTATATTTTGTGGATGCAATGTTTTGATTCAGATTCTTGTAAGATTCAAGTTACCATTTCTACGTGACAATGCTACAAGAATCTGTATGAAAACATCTGGCTCACTTCATGAATTAGTCAGTATTATTAGTTAGTACAACAAGGATGACATACATGCATGATCCATGTAGGATTTTGATGTATAAAATGGTACAATAATTTAAAAGGTGTTTTGTTGTGGCCTTTTGGTGATAGTGCTTTGTTTAGAATTATTTTCTGCACCTTCAATACAACAAAAAAAACACTCTTAATAATAGTGATATTGTAAATATAAGTGAATTCCCAAATTTCACCCACAGTGGAATACATACATACCTTGTGAAAAAAACAGAAAGGAATAAAGGAATACTTGTACTTTCTTGTGTTCCCTTATTTGTTTCCATGAGTATATATATAAGTCATATGAAAGTAAAATAAACTAGTTGGAGACAAACTGAGTTTTGGCTTATGTTCCCTGTACAAGGTGTGTAGAGATCGACCTACCTCAACCAGTTAGTCCTTGCCCTGTACTAACCAACCCTGAGCATGGATCATTTGGGATAAATCCATTGACTGAGTTGCCGTCTACGATATGTATTCTAATCAGCCATGTTTAAGCTGCTAAGCTGTCTACAAACATATCACACTAGCTCTGTGATACTGTAGCTTGTACCCAAATATCAGAGTATAGCAGAGCCAAATGTACTGAGTATATACAGATATTTACCAATTTTTTGTTTATTTTGTTTACTTATTGTGTGTATCTGTGAGTATGGATTTCACTGTTTACTTAAACAGTTTATGCAGTTTGTAGATTAATACTGACCAATAAAGAATATTTTTTGTACTTACAAAATGTAACTTTGAAAGGGCTGAGGTAAGGTGTAATTGTAAATTCGTTAAAGTAACTATTTACAAGCTAGTGATTTAAGGACCTTCATTTTATTCCCTCATATTCATCCTCAAGATTTCTGGTTAACCTACACTAACCCTGGGATCCATCCCTGTGATTTGGAAATCACAAATTATATGCCCTTGATTTTCATTAACTATTTATAAGGGAAGTATAAGGAAAGGAGCAAAGAAAAAAACCAAAGGCATTTCAGAATTTTAACAGACCTGAAAACAGCCTTGCCATCAAGAACATTTATTTATTTATTTGATGCATCTGTCAGTTTATCAAATTTAAATTCCTCCCTGACTCGACAAGAGTCTTGCCAAAATGATGAACCAACATTGAGATTTGTTTACAACTCATATTATCATTGGTATCGATACATAAACCTACTAGTGTACCCAGTTAGACTGGCAAACAGAAATCAAGGGCAGGTCATTTGAAATTGATGAAATGGATCCTGCGGTTTGTGAAGGTATACCAAAATACCCTAGCAATAGAGAGGATGATGATGCTTTTAAATACTATGGAAGTTAGTCCAGTGAACACCTGGTTTGGATATCCTGCATGCGTGGAATGTGTGATTCCCTGCTTGCCATCCACTATATTGCTGGACAATTGCTGAAAGTGGTGTAAGACTTGCTTGTTTCAATTGCTATTTCAGGTCTGGTAAGATCATGTTACTGAAAGTGAGGTTGAGGAATGTATCACTTCTCTAAGGCATATGCACTTCAAATGCTGCATGGAGTTGTGTCCCTTTGGTGTTACAGAATCCTAATATCCCAGATCAATGATTGCTTATGATTTTCTATTGGCAACAACATTTACAATCTCATGGAAGCAAAGTGATAAAAACCTAGAGTAGCATTTACTTCAGGTCTTCCTCCCTTACCTAACATTGGTCTCATTACACTTACTATTTCATTAAAGTAGTTATTAATAATATATTTTGTATAATGCATATATATGCCTATTATGTGATGACCATATTCATAAAATAATTAACATTCCTGTGCAACCATCCAAGTAATTTATTAAATACATTGTATAATGCTTATGTGTCATGTGACACTTTGGAACCAGGAAAGAGGTTATGTTTCCATGGTCTGATGGCCATACTCGTAAATTTGGTTAACTTTTCTGTCCAACCTTCCAAGTAATCAAGTTTTCATGATCTCCACATATGTTAGTCCTGCTTTCCCAACTTCCTGACATTGAATTTAAGATTGATTGTCGAGAGACATGTTTCTCAATATTACAAGGGTCTCTTCACTGAAGGTACAGATATTGAAATAACCCAGTGTCTGTGAAGAGCTATTGAACCTTCTAAAATCAATGCGTTCATTTTTTTCAAATCGGCATTGATAGGGAATAGTTCTGAATGAAGCTGTTGTCCTCTTATAGTCAGCATATTGTGTTGACATAATGGGGTTTGTGTGGAGGGACAAGTAGTGGTAGAATGACTACACAAATGGCCAGTGGGTGTTATATGTGATATGTAAGCTGTTTATGTCATGCAACAATATGATTATTTAACACACAGTGGTTAAATGAACCTCGCAATGGGAGTTACTATAAGCTGATGGTCCCATTAGCTGGTCTCCCAATACTTGCTAAACCCATTCTGACTACCCAGTCTTGTGGCTATAGGGTAATTTAACCGCTTCTAATCAAGCGGTTCAAATCTTTATCACCACTATTCAGCCAAATCAATGAAGCAACAAAGGTTCCCCAATGCATTGAACACAAGGATAAAGATTTGCCACCCTTTGTTTCTTAGCATTTAATCTGTGTGGCAACAGTGAGCTTAATATCTCACATTTTCGCCGTATTGATTTGATAAATGCTGGAATTCAGATTAGGTCCTTAGGGTGATTTGATGGGGTGTTGTTAAGCGTGAGTTAACTGTCTTAACAAGTTTTGGGGTAGGTGAATATTGGTGTTAAACATAGCAGGGTCATGCAGGATTGCCATTTTGCTGAAAAAGAAGATTGGGGAACACGGAATATCACAATCAGTTGTGACAACCACCTTGCTTTAACAGGAACGGTGATGTCAACTGTTTCTAGCTCTGTCTAGGGAATAATATTTACATAGACCTGTTTGTGCATTGAGAGGACTGATTGTTTTTATGTCAACAAGCTGTTAGTTTCAGTAGTATGTAACAGCGTGGTGATAGGGTTGGATATCATATGGAATTTATGGGATCAAATTTCTTCTAAGTTGCGAAGGGTAGCTGCTTGTATCAATTCTGAGTCGACATCATTTGTGAGGATTTTGGAAGCAGTGTGTGGACATATTTCTCCTTGGACACATCGGGTGTCAGAACTTCAGAGGATATCTACTGGCAATACCTGTTATTTGTGAATTGAGAGTCCTTTTTTCTCCATAACGGTGACTGAAATTCCACTGGAAGATGGCAGATTTGGATTTCCAGAACAACCCCATGTATCAGATCATGGGGGTGCCTGTAAGTGTGAATATCTTCCTCTCAGGGATTCATTGTATTAGCTCCCTGTTCTTTAACTTCATGTATATTGCTTCATGTGTGTTGCCATGACATTTCCTAGTCTATATAGGGGTGGTGGGGTAGCGTAGCATCTGCTTGTCACACTGAAGACTCGAGTTCAATTTTCCACATGGGTACAATGTCTAAAGCCCATTTCTGGTGTCCACCACCATGATATTGCTGGAATATTGCTAACAAACTAAACTCACTCATTCCTGGCCTATACAGGGACGTTGGGGTATCCTAATAGTTAAAGCGTCCACTCGTCAGTCTGAAGACTTGGGGTTGATTCCCCATGTTGGTTCAATGTGTGAAGTCCATTTCTGTGTCTGCCTGTTACTGAGATATTGCTAGAATATTGCTAAAGCTGGTGTAAAACTAAAGCTCATTCATGACATTTCCTGACCTGTACAGATGTTATCAAAATTTTTATAATATTTGTGATATCATTTTATTTCTGTTTTATGATACAAAGTGATGAATGTAGGTTATGATGATATTTGATATTATATATGTTGAGCAGGTAAATCTACAATATATCAGCATATGGATTATTGTCCTATTTTTCAAATATGTGAAGGGGTTGCTTTTTACTTTTTGAATCACATTTTTTAAACATAGTCTTTTTCTTAAGGCTTTATGTGCTCACTTTATCATTCAGTGGATGTGAAATTGCTCAGACTTTTTGCTTTTCATCGCACTACATACATGTTCCATATTGGGCTCTTCACCAGTCCATGCTTGTATGAAGTTACTAGATGGATCAGCTCCCTGACCTGGTTGATGCACATCATCACCTGAGTAAATTGATGCTCGTGGCATCAATCTCAGTTTGTCTGGTTCAGACATGACTGATTCGAGACAGGTGATACGACGAAGGTAGAGCTGATAATTATAAGTAATTAATGTGAACATTCAATAATGTACTGACTCATGGAAGGCAATATAAGAAAACTTTTAATTACCTTTTTTTAAACCAATCTGAATAATTACTGTGCGCTAATGACAGCTATTATTCAAAATATTTTCTTCATGATTTACAATTTGAACTGAGATAGCAGTAAATGTACATATATATTTAAGTACCTGACTGCTCAGGTCTATCTTTCATGGATTACAAGATTAGATGTAGTAAGCTTATGATATTTATGGCTGACAGTGAGACTCAGTCAAGTAGTGTTTTATTGTTTAGGCACAGTTTTATTGCTGTCCTGTGTGCTGGTTGTCTTATCTACGTGTTGAAGTCTGGAATGTACTTAAATCCCTTGAGACTATCATGACCTGTAGTGTTACTAGTTTTGAGACTAACTCATACTGACTGCAGGAAACAAACACCAAACAACCAGGGTTTATGATTCACACCCTGGACACGCCATGCTCGAAAACCTCATTTCACAATATGCTATTTAACTCCTTTCACAACACAGCAATTCTTGTGATGTTTGATCACAAGATTGTCTGGTACAGACTGGATTATTTACAGAACACTGTCATATAGCTGAAATATTGCTAAACTCGCTCATTCACTATTTATCATCATCATTCCTATTACTATTATACACCAGTGAACATCTGGGTTAGAATGCGTCTTTAGCAACCAGCCCACCGACTATCAATTATCACACAAAATATTCTCCAAATTACATTATAAGTGGAACCCCACTGAACCTGACTTTATTCGGAATTTGACCAAAATATGAAATATCCTAAGGAGTGATTTGGTTTTACACTGATTTAAGCAATATTTACAGCAACATCAGAGAGGAAAGAAATGAACAAAGCATAAGCCTTTCACTCAAGAGTCCACAACCTCCTCCATCCCACACAACAAGCCCTCCAGCCACGTAACAAACCCTCCAGCCACACAACATGCCCTTCAGCCACACGACATGCCTTTCCTTCAGCCACACAACATCCCCTTCAGGCACACAACAAGCCCTCCAGCCACACAACAAGCTGACCCATGAAGGTCCCAGGGTAGAATAGGCCTTCAGCAACCCATGCTAGCCATAAAAGGCGCCTGTGCTTGTCGTAAGAAGCGACTAACAGGATCGGGTGGTGAGGCTTGTTGACTTACAGACTGCCGCCATATAGCTGGAATATTGCTGAATGCAGCGTAAAACTAAAGTCTCTCACTCACTCACAACAATCCCTTCACAACAAGTCCCTCAAGGCACACAGCATGCCCTTCAGCCACACAAGCCGTTCAGCCACACAAGCCCTTCAAGTCATACAATAAGCCCCTCAAGCCATACAGCAAGTCCTTCAGCCACACAAACCCTTCAAGCCACACAACAAGCCCTTCAAGCCACACACCAAACCCTTCAAGCCACACAACAAGCCCATCAGCCACACAACAAGCCCATCAGCCACACAACAAGCCCCTCAAGCCACATAACAAGCCCTTCAGACACACAAGCCCTTCAGCCATACACCAAGCCCCTCAAGCCACACACCAAGCCCATCAGTCACCTAACAAGCCCCTCTAGCCACACAGCAAGCCCTTCAGCCACACAACAAGCCTTTCAAGCCACTCAACAATTCCCTCAAGCCACACAACAAGCCCATCAAGTCACTCAACAAGCCCCTCAAGCCACACAACAAGCCTTTCAAGCCACACAGCAAGCCTCTCAAGCCACACAACAAGCCTTTCAAGCCACACAGCAAGCCCTTCAGCCACACAACAAGCCCCTCAAGCCACACAACAAGCCCATCAAGTCACTCAACAAGCCCTTCAAGCCACACAACAAGCCCTTCAAGTCACACCATAAACCACAATCCCCGATACCACTCTCTGTATTCCATGTTTGACCCCACACCCACCACTCAGGCTCCACAACCACACTCAACATGCTCACATATCACACACCATCCTCAACATCTCCAAGGTATACATTCAGATAAATCTCCTCAATACAGTGGATGCATCAACACCACTGAATTTATTGCCTCCTTATCTAAACTTGGCAACACAAATCATGCAGAGGTACTCTGAAAGAGGTAAAAGTTCTTTCAAAAGTAGAATTCGGACCTGTCAGTTTGTCTGCATGATTTCCCAAAATCTGAGTTGCACTGCAAACAAAGCTTCACAGATGTACTGCTATCCTTGTTGATACTGGCAAGCTCAGTTGTAAAGGCGGCTTAGACCCAGGAGATGTTGAGGATGATCACACACCAGCATAGGACAGAATTAACATTGTACACTCCAGAACCAAACTTCCAAACTCCCGAACCTGGACCCAACACTGCTCTACATTACCCACATTCAACCCCTTTAGTTGACGCTTCAATCCACAAATGATATTCTACTGGAAGTGATAACACAACTGGCCACACATCCATTAAATTTTTAAACTACAAATTTCATAATGCTTGAAAGATGAATGTCTCTAGTAGTGGGGTGATAAATTGAAGAAATGAAGATTGGTTGCAGTGACAAAACGATCAAGCAATCATATTTTCTCAGTATCAAATGCAAACAATTTTGGAACACTTGTTTGCAAGAACAATATTTTTCAAAAGGTTGCTCTTGTCTGTATCTCGGACAGATTTCATAAGCGCTACAAGCTCATTCCAAGTCATGGGTGAATTTATCTTAAAGACTCCGGGAAATTCATGTTCCTAACATACTAATCATCTTTTCAGATGTGAAATTTGTACATGCATTTTGTGCAATTTGCAGAAATTTGAAAGAACTAAGTTTTTGGTATTTTTTGTGCACTAACAAACATAACCTGAAAATTGGATATATGACTCTAACTAGTTATTCACAAAATCAACAAGATTTTGTACCAGACATCTACAGATTGTGTGAAAAGTATGGCGTAATGGAAAATATCAGGTCTTTTCTTGACTACAGTGATTTCCAATGCTATACCTTATGGAAAAAGAAAGTAAAATCTGCAGTGTTCAGCTTTCAATCAAGATCTTGGACTGAGCAGATCCATAGCGACCCAGATTTCCAAGAATTTAAGCAAATTCACTCTTCATTATCAGTTCACCCAGGTTGTGTAGTTGTGCAGAAGAATCCAATCCTTAGGCATTCTGTAGAGTATTTTATGAAAATTTATCTGTTTACAAGCTGCTAAGATCTGAAAAGTATCTTGTGCGAACACTGTGGTAGCTTCTTTTCAGATCCATTGTCCCACATTATAACGTCGTGTGAATATACATCTGAAGTGCGGGATGATCTGTGGTATGAAGTTGCTAATATTGGACCAATTGACCTCAGTGTTTTTCTTCACAATATGTCTGATGGCAATTTGACACTAAATCTATTGTCCTGCAATCCTCACTTTACTTTGAGTGAAAGTGATCGATCACAATTCACTCTTACTGCCGTACGGTACGTGTCCAAGATATGTACTGCGCACTACAAAACACAGACTGTCCACCAGTACTAAGGGAACGATGGAAACAGTCTGAGTCTCTCCCTACTACTGATGTAATCATATTGTATTTTCATTGTATTTCTGATGTGATTTCTCTCTGTATTGGAGGATAATAAAGGAATAAATATACTTTTAAATATCACTTGAGAATAGTAACATGTGACATTTTCATCTCATTTGTGAAAAATCTGTGACACCAATTGATATCAGATAAAAATGGTACATGAAAGTAAATTATGTTTCGGGGTTGCTTGACTTTTTACTATGAGTATATTATTATTCAGAAACTGCAGCAATCATGAACAAAACATTCACAACAAATACCTTCGGAATAACATTTGTTAGCATGGCAATTAAAACTGTCAACTCCATGGCCAGTCAAATCACAAAGCAATGGACAGTCTGTTTGTTAAATGTGAGCAACTGCACATAAAACATGCTGTTTGATTTTTCAACAATAATTGAAGAGCTAATGGGGCGTTAAAGCCTACACTGTGAATGAATATCTAAAATAACTATGTCTAAGGATTGACAGCTCAAAAAGGTGTTTCTGCTGATGAAGATGACATATTTTGTGGTGAAACAATCATCTTCAGTGATCTTGTTTCAACACTCAGGAGGGTGCCCTCACTTAGCACACAATTGCACTAAACAGAGGGTGTCAAGCTATTACAGAAAGATCTGTAGATTTCTAGACCCTTCTGCCCAAATGACAAAACCTGATGTACGTGCAAAATAATGAAAATGCAAGGGAAAACTTAATTTTACTCTTGTCCCATGTGTTCTTTCACTTTTAGGGGCAACTCCACATTTCATGTGGATGGCACTTCCACCCTGTGTGTTATACCAGCATTACTTCAAACTGCCTAACATGTTACACTGACACACAACAATGTGACTGAAATTATACATTTCATTTGTTTGTGAAAACATTAACATTGAAATATAAAGTAATTCTATTGGGTGTTTGAATGTTTCAGTACATTCCGTTACCTAAGTGTGTCTGGGTGGAAATCATCACTGATAGATATAAACCATTCTTGGCAAAGTTTGTTTGCTTGGCATAATCCTCAATACAACTTTTAAATGAAGTCATATCTATCATATCAACTGTCATGTCTTCAAAATGAACTCAATCATGACTGTTACTTTATGAAGCAGCCTTTGTAATCTTTTGACAGCAGGTGCTTTCATTGTCAAATTGAACTAGTTATCTCCATGACTGGCCACAAATATTACATACTTATTAGTTCTGAGTCTGTGACACATGACGTGATTCTGATACCCGTAATCACAACAGGTAACTCTCAGACTCGTCAGCTCACCTGTTCAGGTGTGCTGGTGGCAGGAACTCTGATAGACATTTCAGTGTTCATGGCATGTCCTGTTACTCATTTGACATTCTGGTACTGAATCCCGGGCTATAATCAGTATTGGTTGTAACAAATTACATATTGGGTAGGGCACAGGTCATGAACAAATCTCAATGAGTTTCACCTGTATGTGCATTGGAAGGTGTTTCAATGATCCTGATAGTTATTTTTCTCACCTGCCAGTTTCTCGCTCTGTTACCTGAATGTGCATGTACATTCTGTAAGGACTTGTATACAACACACTGTGGATTGCTGTTTACAACAAGAGGTTAAACACACTGTGGATTGTTGTATACAAGTGGTTGCTTTCACTGAAGACTGTTGTCTATGAGTGTTTGTACATGCACAGCAACCTGCAACAGGGGAAGTGACTTCTGAATACATTGCTGTCAAGGTTTGAGGTGTAGTTTGAGGCAGGACCGTTCCAGAATGTCTGAGAGTGAAGGGGAACCAGTGGCTGTCCAAACTATTGATGTTGTGGTAGGTCAAATCTTGTACTGTCTCTGCCGGAGAGATGGGTAATGATAGTAGTAATATGTATACTGTTACCTTTATTGCCCTTGTATCAAAACCTAAGGTGCAGTTTTCATTCTTACCCAGGTCAGTGGCAGTTGTGACTGTCTGTGACAGTTCATTCTCAGCTCGCTGGGGATCATACAACCCAGCTGCAGTGTCAGCAGTTAACCAGTCACATAAGCAACTCAACCTTCCTAGTCCCTATGTACTGTATGTGTCTTCGAGTTTGACGTGAGATGTTAGTTTTTGTACATGACAAATATACCATGTATTGTTGTTGATAGTAATTATTGTCATTGAGATGACAAAACTTTAGAAATGATGAACTTCTATATTTTGGTGATGGTGAATTTTCAGTATATATTCTTATACTGTCTCCAATACTTGAACTTGAAACTTACAGGAACACTGATATATATGGCCCCCAACAGTCTATAATACTATCATCTAGAACGTAGCTGCTGTGAGATTATTTGCCTGATTGGACATGAGACTTGGCTTCTGTCCATAACCCAGCAGACATTATCTTTAAGACAGTGAGTACACATGCATGTAAACCAAAGGGCACTAAATTTCTTCAACCTACACAAGGAGACAAAATTAAAGACAAAAGATGGCGATCAGATGCCATTATTTGCAAATATTCCTAATGGTGCAAATTGGGGCATTTGGGTAGCCTAATCGATTGGGTGTTTGTTCATCACACTGCAGACCTTGGGGTGATTCCCCCATGGGCACAAGATGTGAAGCCCATATCAGGTGTCACCTGCTGTGATATTGCTGAAAGCACATAAACCAAACTCGCTCGTTCATGGTTCTAATCTGGTCTTAATGAGATATTACAACATTTTGTATTATTACAAATATTCTGTAACTTAATATAATATGTGAAACAGTGTTGAACTTTTTATCTCAGTCATGAAACATGAGATGGAGAAATATTTCTGGGTCCCTGTCAAGGCCATCAAAGTTAATTCATCTATCCTAAATAGAGTGATATATGTACAGAATAACCCCATGAAAATTCACCAGCCAGTTGAGCCAGTAAGTCTGGAGGTTTCCTGGCCCACCTGGATTTTTGCTAGCCATGTACCAGCAGGCCAGCAGCTATTTTGCATGCTGGCTATAAATGATTACTTTGCTGTCGAAAATCCAAACAGGAATTTTGCCTCAGGTAATGCCAAACAAAGATATGTTCGCTTAACTAAGGAATGCTCATCATTAATGTATAGGACAACTGTCTTTGCCATATATGGGTGTCTCAGGCAGCAGGTGCTATAATGGCTTCCTCATCATCCAATACAACCCCCGTGTTTTGCAGGATGCTGTTAAGATGAACCAGCTGCAGAATCTACTCCATGATGCCCTCATCTCCACAGACCATGTACAGCAGTGCGCCATCGTCCGCCGCAAGGACTGCTCCGTGAGGGCTAGCTCAGTAGGCTTCAATGTAAGACTCGCTCATTATCAAATACTCTCATTTATGTTGATATATGGCATGCACTATTCCAGTCCATGAAATAACTCATGGTTTTAGTTTTGCTGCAAAACTTACCATAAAAATACTGCTCATCCTTCATCATTGATCTTCAGTAACCCATGCTTCTTGTAAGAGGTAGCTAACAGGATCGGGCGGTCAGGTTCACTCACTTGGATCACCAGGCACATGTCATTGGTTCCCAGTTGTGCAGATGGATGTTCATGCTGTTGATCCCAGGATTGTCTGGTCCAGACTTGATTATTTACAGACCAATGCCAAATAACTGCAATTTTGCTGAGTGTGATTTAAAACTAAACTTGCTCACTCACTCCTTCATCTTCAGTAGTTCTTCTCAAATGTGCTCCCTAACATAATCGTGTACCCCAACATTGTACAACTCTCTGTTAGAGTGTATCACAGTTATGAATTTGCTTCCTTCATCAAGACATCAGTGTCACAGGTTAGCATAAAGTACATTGTTCCTCCTCCTCCCCCAAATCACTTCTTCGTTTTCTTATGTTTTGTCATACTCCTTTGAACAGCATGTGTGGCCCTGACACTGTTTGATGTGCAGAGTTGTTTCCCTTGAATCTGTCCAAAACCCATGACCATGAGCTCAAATCCCACACTGCCTCTGAGCATGCTTCTAGGTTTCTCAGAATCATACAGGGCTCCAGATAATTTTCTGACATCAGAGGTATGCACTCATTATTTTTTTTTAAATATGGAATACTTAAAAGTTCATATTAGACTATTAAATGGAATTACATAGTAATCTGTTAATTATACGTACAGCAATATGATAACTTGACTGTTTACAAGTCAAGGCATTGTCTTGTGGCTTGTTTCTGAGCTGCATCTTTGCACTCACATTCACAATTTTCACCAATCAATTTTCACTGAGATGATTTGCTGCTTAGCAACTGGGATTCCCAGAACATGACAAGGGAAAGCCCAGTGTGTTGCTGTCAAGTAAATTCAAACGTGGCACAATACATGAAAATCAGATTGATATGTTTTAGATAAATGCATAAATAATTCTAAGACCTTACACCATTGCGCATCTCCTACATTTTCCAAATTATTTCCTACTGCATTGTGCATAGTAATTCTATCCCTACATATGCTGAAATGGAGCCCTGATCATGCCTCTGCTCAACGGTTTCACCAAAGTTGAAAATGACCAAGATTTGAATCACTTCGGTCTTTTTTCTTTCATCAACACCACCTCCATGGTGCAGCGGTAAGATTGTCCTCCCACAGACTGGAAGGTTGCAGCATGAATCACCATCCACGTCATACCAAATTTGTTAAAATATGGTACTTGTTGGTTCCTGGTGCTCAGCATTAGTAGGATTGTTTGGCTTGGAGTAGTGTAATGTGTCTGAGTGAGGTATTCATGCTTAACTGCAGCATGTTATCTCAGTGTGGTAGCACTATAAAATCAACAGGGGCTAATAACAGCAGTCTGACATACAAACGCACGCATGTCGTCAGTGTTAAACCCTTTTCACCTGACGTCTTTCATAAACCCTTAATAGTACTGTAATAAAACTCAAATACTGTTGAATCATACCCACTCCCTCCTGGAGGCTGCCATGCTGAATGCAGCTTAAAACCCCTAACTCCCCCTGTAGGATATCTGATACTAATTCTCTAATCTTCCCCTCATCTGTACACCGACTAGGGGCAAATGTTGATGAACTCCCTCCTGTAGGATATCGTTGACACTATTCTTCTGCTCATCCCCTCAGCTGTACACTGACTAGGGGCAAATGTTGATGAACTCCCTCCTGTAGGATATCGTTGACACTATTCTTCTGCTCTTCCCCTCAGCTGTACACCGACTAGGGGCAAATGTTGATGAACTCCCTCCTGTAGGATATTGTTGACACTATTCTTCTGCTCTTCCCCTCAGCTGTACACCGACTAGGGGCAAATGTTGATGAACTCCCTCCTGTAGGATATCTTTGACACTATTCTTCTGCTTTTCCCCTCAGCTGTACACCGACTAGGGGCAAATGTTGATGAACTCCCTCCTATAGGATATCGTTGACACTATTCCTTTGCTCTTCCCCTCCGCTGTACAAATGTTGATGAACTCCCTCCTATAGGATATCTTTGACACTATTCCTTTGCTCTTCCCCTCTTCTGTACACCGACTAGGGGCAAATGTTGATGAACTCCCTCCTAAAGGGTATCGTTGACACTATTCCTTTGCTCTTTCCCTCATCTGTACACCAACTAGGGGCAAATGTTGATGAACTCCCTCCTGTAGGATATCGTTGACACTATCCTTCTGCTCTTCCCCTCAGCTGTACACCGACTAGGGGCAAATGTTGATGAACTCCTTCCTGTAGGATATTGTTGACACTATTCTTCTGCTCTTCCCCTCAGCTGTACACCGACTAGGGGCAAATGTTGATGAACTCCCTCCTGTAGGATATCTTTGACACTATTCTTCTGCTTTTCCCCTCAGCTGTACACCGACTAGGTTCAAATGTTGATGAACTCCCTCCTATAGGATATCGTTGACACTATTCCTTTGCTCTTCCCCTCCGCTGTACAAATGTTGATAAACTCCCTCCTATAGGATATCGTTGACACTATTCCTTTGCTCTTCCCCTCTTCTGTACACCGACTAGGGGCAAATGTTGATGAACTCCCTCCTAAAGGGTATCGTTGACACTATTCCTTTGCTCTTTCCCTCATCTGTACACCAACTAGGGGCAAATGTTGATGAACTCCCTCCTGTAGGATATCTTTGACACTATTCTTCTGCTCTTCGCCTCAGCTGTACACCGACTAGGGGCAAATGTTGATGAACTCCCTCCTATAGGATATCGTTGACACTATTCTTCTGCTCTTCCCCTCAGCTGTACACCGACTAGGGGCAAATGTTGATGAACTCCCTCCTATAGGATATCGTTGACACTATTCTTCTGCTCTTCCCCTCAGCTGTACACCGACTAGGGGCAAATGTTGATGAACTCCCTCCTATAGGATATCGTTGACACTATTCCTTTGCTCTTCCCTTCAGCTGTACACCGACTAGGGGCAAATGTTGATGAACTCCCTCCTATAGGATATCGTTGACACTATTCCTTTGCTCTTCCCCTCCGCTGTACAAATGTTGATAAACTCCCTCCTATAGGATATCGTTGACACTATTCCTTTGCTCTTCCCCTCTTCTGTACACCGACTAGGGGCAAATGTTGATGAACTCCCTCCTAAAGGGTATCGTTGACACTATTCCTTTGCTCTTTCCCTCATCTGTACACCAACTAGGGGCAAATGTTGATGAACTCCCTCCTGTAGGATATCTTTGACACTATTCTTCTGCTCTTCCCCTCAGCTGTACACCGACTAGGGGCAAATGTTGATGAACTCCCTCCTATAGGATATCGTTGACACTATTCTTCTGCTCTTCCCCTCAGCTGTACACCGACTAGGGGCAAATGTTGATGAACTCCCTCCTATAGGATATCGTTGACACTATTCTTCTGCTCTTCCCCTCAGCTGTACACCGACTAGGGGCAAATGTTGATGAACTCCCTCCTATAGGATATCGTTGACACTATTCCTTTGCTCTTCCCTTCAGCTGTACACCGACTAGGGGCAAATGTTGATGAACTCCCTCCTGTAGGATATCGTTGACACTATTCCTTTGCTCTTCCCCTCAGCTGTACACCGACTAGGGGCAAATGTTGATGAACTCCCTCCTATAGGATATCGTTGACACTATTCTTCTACTCTTCCCCCCAGCTGTACCCCGACTAGGGGCAAATGTTGATGAACTCCCTCCTGTAGGATATCGTTGACACTATTCCTTTGCTCTTCCCTTCAGCTGTACCCCGACCAGGTGCAGATGCTGTTGGACGCCTTCAAGAATCCCCCGCAGACTCGCGAGGAGGGCATCTACTTTGATGACAAGCAGTACAAATGTGTGCGGGCCGACAAGAACTCAATATATGCTAAATGTGTGAGTAGCATCAGGTACATTCCTGTACTATGTCCATCTGGTATATACTCTTCAAAAAAATTAGGGGATCTTCATTTGGTTTTATTTATGATTAAAAATATTTAGGAGATTTATCGGAGTCAGTCAATGTTGATATGATATTATTTTATGTTTTGAGAGTGCATCACCATGTGCACTATTTTACAATCATAGTTATTTGGAATGTAGTTGCTTTTGAAAGATGATTGGTGTATGGCATGTAATTTGCATGTATATGATTTTCATTTTAAAACAAACTACTAGAAACAAACACTAACAAGTGTGTGATGCAAGATGATTTCTCGACCTTCTTGAAAAAAACTCAAAATCAAGAATCAGACTGCATGCACATGTACGGGGCTACTGCGTTGTGCATGTGCATATCATGCGTTGTGTTTAGTGGTGGTAATAGAGGGAAATGGTGGTGCGTTCATAAGATGTCTGTCCTTGAAACGTTTGTTAACGTTTACACCTCCTACCCAAATTGAAACTTCATTATCCCCTAGTTGTTTGTAAGAGTATATATACCGTTTAAACAAAGTAGGGAATATTGGATTTATAAGATTGATAAAAGACAAATGATGAAGTGAAGGAGGAAACAGATGATAAAGAAAATGAAGGGAAAATATGACAGTTTATTCCAGTTTATGGAAATGTTTCATGTGTATGGATATATATTACATTTTTTTCTCATATGAATTGCCTAGTGGTTAAAACGTTCACTAATCAGGTTTGATTCCGCAATGGATACAGTGTGTGAAGCCAATTCCTGGTGTCCCCCACCCCGTCCCAGTGATGGTCATTTTCAGTGCCCCACCCCCAATTCCTTCTGACCCCTTTAATGAATTGCTAATCTCCATTGACTAAATGAAGTTTTACTGGAATTGGTGGAAGTGGTGCAAGTCCTAAACTGGCATAGTTTGTTTACATTGTTTATATGTTTCAACATTAACTTAAATTTGTCAGAAATAAAATTCTGTAGAGATAACCATTTTTCACCTTGCCTTCCTCCCCTGTCGCTGCTTGATCCTGGCTTACCTCCCAGTCTAAGTAAACTTATCCTCAGTACTTTTCGTTACACTCCACCACTGAGTCTAACAAAACCTTATGGGAGGTCACATCAGGTAAGCTTTGAGATTGACCAATCAGAACACAGCTTACCAAATCGCGAAAATGCACATCCCTTCTGAACTTATTATCTTGAAAAGGTTCGTACCCGAACGATTCCGAATGCTATTTAGTGTACGATCGCTTCCGGGTGATGCACATGGCGTACGTACAGCCATGACAACGGTGAGTAAACAGTCTCTGAAAATATTGTTTTTGACAATATTCAAGGATGTTGCGGAAATATTAGCTAATGGTAACCATGCCAACAGAAACTCCAAAGTGTATATACTGCAGGTCAAATAACTGTGTTATATGGTGATTTGTGTTTGTGGAGGGATCTGTGTCAGTGACCTGAATATTTTGAAAGTCCCTCCAATTCCTAAATAGTAGCCGTTGTCTGATTGGTTAAATCTATATAACCGTCTCGCATTTGATTGGACTGTCATTGGTTGCTCAAAGGTTACCTGACGCGACCTTCTACTAGGTTTTGTTAGACTCAGTGGTGGAGTGAAACGAAATACACTGAGACTAAGTTTACTTAGACTGGCTTACCTCCCTTGTTTTCCTCAGCACAAAAAAGGGTTGATCCTGGTGAAAACTGTCTCCCTCCTGCTTGTGGCCACATACACAGACAACATGTTCGCCAGCGTCTGTGTAGAGGCTGTAGAGAAACTAGGTAAGTCGTATAGCACTAACTGTCCATGAATCTCAGATGCCATCCCAGTACCGTGAGATTCTGGTTCAGAATTGGTCCTCACTCCAAATAAGTGTTCCGATTAATTGAAATAATTGAAGATTGGTCACAGTGGCCAGACAACCTAACAATCAATCACATTTTCTCATAGTCATACACAAAGGATTCTGGAACCACTGTAAAAGAGTTTGAAGTACTTGATGTTGGAACATATCTACGACAACGTCATGGCCTGAAAGGTGTTTAATTCGTAGGAAACTCACTTCACTTTCAGAAAAATCATGACTGAATATTTTTTGAAAATGCTGGGAAGGTTATGCTCATGATATACTAGTCATCACTTTAAGGTAGGAAATTGCATCATTGGATGTGAAATTTGCAAATGCAATTTATGCAGCTGCTAAATAAAACAAAAACACAACAGAGAACCAAATAGTTTTTTTACACTATCTCCAATAGCACCCTGAAAAGGAAACTCAAAAATTAGCTTAACCAATTTTTTCAATGATGGTCAATCAACCAATGATAAATCAATCATCATTTGTGAGATTTCAACCAATTCCCAAGACTACTAACAACCACTTGCTTGCAGTAAAAGTCTGAAGACTGATGATATGGGCCCTGTTCCTCAAGGCGATCGTAGTGCTACAGTTGTAACTCCCATACTTTAACATTGACTTACGACTGTCGTAGTGCTACGATCGCCTTGAAGAACAGGGACTTGATGGTTATGATGTGATCTTGACCTCATTACAGTGTCAGTCCTTCACAAAATTCATTTTAACTGTCAACAACTGTTCCTTGTCACAATGTTGTCTTACAGTCTCAACAATGTTGTTGATCACTGTGATTGTTGTTAATGTTATCAGCCTGTGCTCAACCAGGTTTCAGCATGGTTATCTGAAGTCCTTTGTGATAAATCTGGAATGTGTCTGATTACAACATCAGACAGCATTCACCCAATCACTTAAATGTTCCTATCACCCATTGGGCAGGTAGTGCTGGGAATTGGTTGAAATTTCACAATTGATGATTGCTTCATTGCCAACAAACTGTCCAAAAAATAGGTTAGCATCATTTTTCATATTTTCCTGTCGTGGTTGTAACTGCAGATAAGCATAACATGATGCAACTTGCTACTTTAAAATAATGACTAACATATCCTGAACATGACCTTCCTGGAGTCTTCAAGAAATATTCAGCAATGGCATTTCAGTTAGTGAAATGAAATTTCTATGAAATAAACACATTTTTAGGCACTGACAACTTCGGAGATATGTTTCAGACAATAAAACAATTGTTCCAAAATTGTTTTGATTTGATTATGAGAAAATGTGATCAATTGCTTGGTGGTTTTCGTCACTGTGCCCAGTCTTCAATTATTCCAATTAATGGGAACACCACTCTGAGCAAGTACTTGTAGTAGTGCTATCAAGGATCATGGGGAAGTTCATCATTCCAACATTGCAATACAAGTTTTTCTGAAAGTACTTTTGGTGAATGTTAGCCTGAAATATTTAGGACAACAGAAAGTAAATCAGAATATCGTAACAAAATATGGACAAATATTTCAAAATATATCTGTAAGGGTGGTTGTTTTTATTACTTTTAGAACGCACCTTGGTTAGACCGCCTTATAATTTATGTGTTGTTGTTTAATATGTATGTTTGTAACAAGGGCCTATTTGAAAGTCTAACATTGTCATATGTATTGTAACATTGTCATATGTATTGTAACATTGTCATTGATTTTCATTTGCAGCTGAATACTTCAAGGAAAAGGGAAAATAATAGATTGTGTGAGTGCTGTTGTTGGCAGTGTCTGAGAGAGCATCTTGCATCTCTATAACTGTGAGTGATGGCTGGAGACGGTGAGTGAGTATGTGACAATAACCGGAAGTTGATGACTGAGTGACAGTGATGCCAAGTTAGTGAGTGCGTGAGTGACAGTGATGCTGGGTGAGTGAGTGCATGTGTGACAGTCTCCAGTGTCCATGATGGTGACATCCATATCCTGATGAGGACAGCTGATGCTCCTAAAGACCATTCTTGGATTTCTTGCATTCCGCTGAGCTGGATAAAGAGTTGGGCAGACTCCATGTGGCTAAGTCCCACATCTGTACATTCTGTAACTTCATCTTACAGACTGTGTCATACTCATGTGCACCATGTGATGTCTTACTACAGAACGTCCAGTGACGTCCTGTTACAGAACATCCCGTGAAGTCCTACTACAGAATGTCCCATGACAACCTGCTACAGAACATCCCGTGATGTCTTGCTACAGAACATCCTGTGATGTCTTACTACAGAACGTCCTGTGACGTCCTGTTACAGAACATCCCGTGAAGTCCTACTACAGAATGTCCCATGACAACCTGCTACAGAACATCCCATGATGTCTTGCTACAGAACATCCTGTGATGTCTTACTACAGAATGTCCTGTGAAGTCCTGTTACATAACATCCTGTGATGTCTTGCTACAGAACATCCTGTGATGTCTTACTACAGAACGTCCAGTGACATCCTGTTACAGAACATCCTGTGATGTCTTGCTACAGAACACCTTGTGATGTCCTGCCTTAGAATGTCCCCTGATGTCCTACAACAGAAAGTCCTGCGATGTCTCGTGTGCAGATGGAGGTTTAAGATCCTGGCATCTTGTTCTCAGGGCCTGGGCTGTCCCTCTTTCCAAACATTTGTTTTCAATAGATCATTTTCTTTGAAAGCTCTGTTTTCGCTCAGTGTCCTTAAAATAGTACAAGAGATCTGGGAAGGTGACTTTGTACCCAGATGGTCTGGGGGTATGTTCATGACTTCAACCACTTGTTTGTCTGGTCCATCTTTTAAAGGAAGCAGTGAAATAGCTGGAATATATCAGATTGTTGATTTACAAAAAATATGTGGCATTGTTACATAAACTACAGCTGTTCAATAATTATGCTTCATTGTTTCCCAATCTATTTTACACTGGTTGTTTGTTATAGCTTTCTCAGCACATTAAGACTGTGATATGATTCACTTGTCAGAAAGTATGAATGAGAGAGATCTAAACTGTCCATACTTCAGCACAAACCTTGATAGTCGGAAGTATACAATGGATTCTAACAAAACTGTATCTCCACTAAAATCATGTTTTGCTTGTCACAGATGTATTAGATATTAGGATATACTAACGACAGATTACTCTTTGGATTACTGTATGTGCTCATTTTCAACATTTGTTACTGTTTGATTGCTGAACAGCTTGTACAGATTGTGAGGGGAAAATCTGTAAACTTTGCAACTTGAAACCTAACAATGCATTGCTTCAGCAGAATGGATCCTTATTTCAAGTACATGTTAGAATTTATTTATATTTTGTTTGTGTTCATGCATATTCATATGAAATTAAAATATCCACCATATTGGTACGAAAGTCACTCATGTGGTCAGAGTTATCTCCCTTAGACCATATAGTCCATTCCTGTAACATAAATTTATTATCAGGGAACACGTTTAAATATGATGCAAACTGGATATATGTGTAAGGAATAGGGAACATTGAAGCAGGTTTGTGGATTTGCTCCATAAATACAACTTTTCAGTGGTATAAATTATACTCCCTTTTTCAGCCAATAACAAATTCCACACTTACTGAACTAGCTACACATGCAACCATACTTAAAATTGTTTCCAAGTCATGATTCCTTGATTTCTCATAGGCTTGACATTTTTAGATCAAGTTGCAATCAATTATCAGAATTCCATGTTGATGGCAGACAGAAAACATAAAATGCCTCTTGATTTGAGTAATTTTATTTCTTATATAATGACTGAATGTTACAAAGCTGTGCTTATCGACATCCAAGATATCAGTGTATATGGCAATTTGGTGTAGTCAGTTTATCAGACTACGAGTAGTATTATGTACCAAACAATAAATGCACATATAACAAAGCTATAGTAGAATACAGCATCTCACCATCTTGCTTCACGCAAGATGTACAATGCGTGAACTGGTCCAACACAAGGAATTTTCATATAGACATGAAACATCATGCTGATAAACGATTTACAAAGTCTAAGAGCAATGACGGAAGGCCAGGATCAGACAAATACCTTCTGGTATCACAAACTTTGCTGTACACGCAAAATAATCAGAGATCACGTCTGAGAATCCTCACCATATATTTTGTCTTGATTTTCTGTCAAAAATTAACTAAAAATGGCACTGTTCATTACACAATTCTGCAGAAGCCATACACAACAGGCTGGACATACATGGTTGAGAAGCTTATTCAATCTGGTTAACTATGAGACCACAGCGCCTGCCATTTGCAAAATGCAATAGATGGTACTCTGCACAAGATACACAGATGCTAGCTTGACTTCATGTTGAAGTTAATCATAATCATAATAAACACAATCCTAGTGAAAGGGAAGACGGGTATTTGTACATTTCCACTATGTTAATCAGAGACTGGAACAAACTCCTCATTACACAGGTCAGGACAAGGCAATTTGTGGTTATGTTCTATAGATCATGAACAATTACAATAAATTATAAATCAAACACACTCCTCCTGACCCTTGATCGAGTCACCACATCCAACATATTCTGGTTTATAGGAAACTATGTGCTGCTTGTTTCAGAATGATATGGCAGAGACGACATCTTGCAATGTTGGATGTCACAACGTATAACTGGGGTATATCTATTCTTAGTTTCAAGGCTGTATACTGATTCTGTCAAAAATTTGATAAAATTTCATCGAACTATTTTCAGTCCTTGAGCATACTGTGTTGTTAGACACAAAATGAACATTTTGACATCAAGAATATGGACATTAGTAAAACCTCTTACTCATACCATGACAAACATGGGGGTTCAAAAGTTGTAAGGCCAAATAATCAAGGCTAGAAGCTACTGAAAACACAAGGCATGGAACTGAAAGGCCATTTCATTTATCGCATAGACACCTTTCGATATAAGCCATAGTGATGCAGTTTTGTTCACCAAAATGCACTTTTCTTAAAGAGGCTTCCTTCTTACCACAGAAGCTGGGTTGGCTTCTAGGATGGTTCTGAACATGCCAGCCATTTTGATTGGTAACACATGTATGTTGTCCTTCAACTACATGTGTCCTGTGCCTTTCTGGAAAATACTGTCCTGCAGAATATCATCTACAGTAGCAACATGCTTTATTCATGAAACAATTACATATTTTTACTGTACTACCTTAGTGTCATATCACACAGTGTTTGATTTCTTAGAAAATCTCAAGAATTGTTCCAGAATATACTGTTCAAAAGTATAAGAATTACTAGTCAACGGAGTTGTCTCCCTTGACTGGTTTTCACTTAACAGTTGCTTTCAACAAAGGATATACTGACATCTGAGGGAAACAAACACTGTGACAAAATTAATCAACATATATGCTTCTGTAAAATGGTCCGCAAGTGTAGAAGTGAGCAAAAAACCTGCAAAAACATTACATTTGGTCCTGAATAAGACTTATCCCAAAAATTTTACACTGCACGTTCAACATAATGACATGTTTCTGATATGAACCCTTGTAATCAAGGATAAGATCTGAAGACTATCAACATCGTCGTCGTCATCAACGGTAATGACGGTCCATCCACCTGTCCCCTGATCATTATGACTATGCCACTATGTTCCATCTGGGTAGATAATTAACTAACATTCGCTTTTCACAAACGTCTTCATGTCAGTTCAAAGTTAACATGCATGTGCAAGAGATTGATGTCTTGCTGGTTCCCTGACCGGCTGGGCCAATCTCGAGTCACCAGCCCAGCCTGCACTGTCCGCACACCTACAATTCCCTCCCATCACACCCAACAGTGTCTCCATCACACACGTGGAACTTAGTATTCCAATCCATTGTTATCAGCCTGTTGCTCCATTTCTAAGTTTTCTTCCACTTGCTCAACTTGTTCTGGTTCTTCTTCCTCATTGCCAAACTCTTCTTGCCTGATTTCTTCCAAGATTTCCTCTGGTACATACGTGTCATATGAAAACTTTTCAATTGTTGAGTTTTTCACTTCAGGAAATGCAGTCACCTTCTTCTTATAATGAAAGATGATGTCCTGGTCCCTTGGCATGGTAGCTATGAATGCAGGCTGCTGGTACGCATGAGCCAAGAACTTCCAAATTGCTTTGAATTCCTTTGGGATATTGTAGTCAGCATATCTCTGCAATATAATAAGAAATATATCAACTGATCAGAAAATAAAAGCAAACAAGGTGAATGATAATACACATCCACTCCCATACCTTAACACAGCGTCAAGGTTGTTTTGTACAATGGCATTCAGGTCTTTGCAAACCACTTGTTTAAGCACAAGTGTAAACCGATCCTTGATATTTCCAAGGGAGGTAATAAAATTCTATGGCCAAGCCATTGATGCATCCAGAGTGTAGTGGAGATATATCATAACGTAAACCCTGTAGGTATCCATGATGGTGTGCACCATGGTCTAGTATATTTTGGAACAGTTAAGTCAGATGCTGCTGCCACTCTGAACAGCAATTTTTATACATTCCAGATCCTCAGTCTGCAACTCAGGCAATTCCAACCAACAGAATGTGACTTCTATTTTTATGGTATCTTAAATAGAGTGTGAATACGAAAAATCATGTGTAAAAAGTTGTAATAATTCTTTTTTAATTTTCAAAGAACATTTTATATTATGCCCTCTAACATGATATGGGAGAAACAGACAGGAGAAACCTTGGTGCAACATGAATTGTCTACACCATGATGCCCTCACACGTTAAGCTTTCTGTCGAGGCTCTACTCCTGACAATGGAAATGGTCTGTTGTTTGTACAACTATATGAATATCCCAGGTTTGGACCTGCTTACCTTGGCAGCCACCTTGATATGCTGTAACCTAGGCAGTAAGTGGCAATCAACATAGCACAGCATGTCATCTATAAAGAACTTCTTGCCGTTGTCTAAATCTTCATTTAGAGCTCTCAGGGCTTTCGTCAATTTGGCCTCTGGCTGGCCTGTCAGGAATCCATTTAGAGTCTGAAATTACAACAACAGTAAACATAAACATAAACATACTAAAGTTCTCTAACATAATTCCCTGGCCATAATCAAGTTCAAATCGTACAGTGAAACATCCATCCACATACAAAAACCTGGAATTTCTCCTGCATGTTGAAAAACAATGTCAGAAACATGACCAAAACAATTTACATTAACTAGCCCCAAATTACAAGTAGTACAATGCAGTGGCCTAATGCTGTTATCCTTTTAGATTCAAGTACCATGAGACGTTTCAAGGATCCCAACACTCCCTGCAGTTCATAACATCAGCATTGTCATGGAACACTGCTATGAAAGTTGACTAACAGATATTTCAATGTAGATAGGTACAATAAGTAATCACTTGTAGCCATCAGCTTCTCTTCAGTGTAAATCCTACTGTGCACATAGGTAGACACTTCTCCTGTGATAATCCATTGCCCTGGTAGTGACAACACTGCACACATAGTGATGCAGCTGGAATAACACAAAGCAGATTCTGCAAACCATGGCAGCAGCGTTTGTAACCCATGTTAAAAACAAAATAAAACACTTAGAGGCCTCTTATATAACCAGAAGCAGCAAGCATTTGGGCCTATATTTTTTTTTTACTGCTGTCACAGCTTTGGATTATCTTTACTAGAACATCATTTTAATATGCCTAAATAGATCTTGCCAATCAATAATCATCATGCTTTATGCTCACTGCATGACAATGCATATAATTAATTTCTTGAAATATGCAAATTTCCAAAGGAAGTATTGACTTCAATCGGATTCATTACATTACTAGGGCAAATCAGACACAACCAAGTTTATACATATTTCACCACACAACAAAAATGTAGAACGTTTTAAAGCAGATATAGCCTGTTTTTGCCCTTGGTTCATCTCACCAAATCAAATGAAATTCAAACAAGTGATGACAGTTTGGTGTCACATGCTTTAATACATAGAACTATTTTTTTGGTTTTTCTGCCATTTTGCTAAATATTACAAAAATTCAAATACATGTTTTCGAAATGTGTCAGTACGAATTATTTCTGAATACCTTAGCCAATAATCGAGACGGGATGTTGTTTCTTTGGCACAGCTTTCATCAAGGAGAAGGGTATTGTTATGTAGGTCTGTATTCATATACAGTGTAACTGTGCTATGTAACAACTACTTCAGCAATAACACATTTTATACTCCAACATGTTGTACAATGTTGATAATAGATCAATTGTTGCACATATTGGCTACATATTGTCAGTATCTACAATGGACTGCTCTTCATAGATTTCTAATGAAATTGCATTTTTCTTGCTTTTATTTACTATTTACATTATCATCTAATTTCCACACAATGCAGACACAGGTTACAATTATGTGGCAATTCTTCAAAATAACATACAATCCCAATAAGAAAACAAACGGTTTCCAGTATATGAACCAGGCACTCACAAAGATGTTTTCAGGTGGCAATAAATAGAACTGTGCCAACAAGAAAATGTTTGATCCACAGACCCAAATATAACTAAGTTCAACTGTGAAAGTTTGCCCGTTACTTTTGGGTGAGACTGATAATAAATAATACTATTTTTATTTTTCGAACTTCTAAATTGTTTAAGCAGCATTAATCAGGTTCATCGTTTTCAAATTACTTTCCAATGCTTTATTTTTAAAAACTATCCTAATGTACAATAAAAACCAGGGATTTACGGGATGCAAATTCCTTTGTCCTATACGCATAAAAATTGACAATGGACACAACAAAATTTATTACCGTGGCCCCAGGGATGCAGAAAAAGTCCAAATACATTTTGTAAAAATTCCAACACCAAGTTATCACTGAGTTTGCTGTAAGTATCATTTGCAGTTTAATTACTGTAACAAATAATGTGGTGATACAATACAATAACAGTATTAATACTAATATTACATGTCTGTGAGCCCACTTTGTTGTCCAGGAACCCTGAAAATTCAGAGTACGAGTCCCAGGGATCCTCAAAGACAGGTAAATTCTTGTAAAAACACAATTTTACAAAAAAAACCAAACAAATAGTGCCAGCGTTATTTTTTCAATGATGCAACAAGAAATGAAAAGAATTTTAAATGCTTTGAAGACGTATACAGCTGCTAAGGACATAGTCAATCATCATGTCATGTCAAGTGCACCAACTTGAGGGCACTTCTTCAGGAAAAGCTGGTCTGAACAGTGTGTGATATTACGGTAGTGTCCTGTATAAATCATTGTACAGAACTCATGGAATGTGTGCCACCAAACTTTACCCAGTAGTGAGCAATAAGAGCCAGCATTCCCAGAGAATATATGGTACCACTCCTTGATCGTTGTCGGGATCACTGTACATATCAATGGATCAGTCAATGGGTGTGATGTCATGTCATCTTTACGAGGACCACAGCTAGGAGGGCCCTACCCTGGTTAACACTGGCTGTGACATGTGTGAGTGTTTTATCACTACCCACCCAACGGCCAAACGAGGATAAAAAGTTAATACACATACCAAACAGGAATTTTCTTTATACACACACACAGAGAAGAGTGAGTAAAGAAATATGTTAGTGAGCGAGCAGCACTATTCCAGCAATATTATGGCAAGGGGATCCAGAAATGGGCTTCACAGAGTGCACTCATGTGGGAGTCAAACCTGGACCTTTGGCATGACAAGTGAACACTTTTATCACCAGGGTATCCCACCATCCCAATTATGAAAGAGGATTGTATACTGAACATAGGTAGGGGTCATGTGCAACGTTTTCTTGTTAGAATTTTTTTTTAAAAATTGGGTACTCAAATCTTCACTACAACAAAAAAATCTCAAGAAATGTTCATGATCAGAACACATTTCCAAATAATCATCTTTAAAAACATTACCTCAAGTAGTTAGATATGGTTCAGAGTAAGAAATTCAGAACTACCCTTAAAAGACATGATAAATCAAGGTCAAACCTATCCAGTGAAGTACTAGCTGTCACAGTAAGCCTGCCCTCATACTCACATCACTAGGCAAGGCTGTTTGTAGGTCAGGCAAGATAACCTTCCTTGGCTGATACCTCAGACTCATAAAATGTAACCATTAGACATGATCTACAGAGCCCGACAAGGGTACTACCTTCTCTTATTGCACCTACAGTCCCTCTCTGTATCCTTCTATTCACCTAAACTGTTCCATAGCCACATAATACAAGCCCAGGATTCAGGGACAAATCACCTTGGCCTCCTTTCACAACATGATGATTGTAAGTCACTGAGGTAACCTTAGTATATATAACGTTAATGAAAGGGAGTAAAGGTTAACCTTAGTAAAGGTTACTTAATGAAGGGTGCCCCTGGGCCCCTTCTTTGACATTATCTCTGGACAAGACAGCTTGCCTGTACAAAGTTTGAAAAATTAGTTTTCAAGATAAGGATGAGTCAGTGTGCTACAAGATGGACAGAACTTCAACCCTAAGGAAGCATAAAAAACATTAAAGGTTTCTGGGGCATATTGTTTCCAAAGTGAAGAATGCAATAGGAGTTTGGTTTTTTTTAAAATTCTATAGAAAAAGAGTGACAAGGGTTGAACACATTTTTATTTTCTCTCTCTCAGAAATACAGCTTGGAAAGTTTAGGATGCTATAATGAGCTGTTGATTAGGTCACACTCGTTCTTACACACACTCATTCTTATAGTGGACAAATGGACTCGACTGGAACATGGCAAAGTCATTATTATTATTTATACATGCAATAAAAAATTGTTATGCTCACACATAAAAGTGATGCGCCGATGCCTAAGAAATATTTCACTTTTTTTATTCAGCCTAAATGACAAAACAGCCAGGGCAGTTTAAAGGATGAACTAGACACAAGTGCAGTATGAGTAAAATGCAAGTTTCGATACAGTTTGTTCTGTTCAGTTAAAATATGTCTCGCGTACATTTAGTTGGCCGCTATCTTTGTGTAAAATTACGACTTCGAGATTTATCAACCATCCTTAATCATTACAATACTTAACATTATAATAGTTCAAGTTCAAGCCTAATCTAATATAATGTTTATTTATATAATGGGCCTGTGGCCCCTATACAGAAATAAACTCAATCTCACATTTAAAACACAATCCTCTATTTAATATAGATGCAAAATTCAGTGCAGTGGTTGTTCTTAAAGAAATGTTTTAGAATTCATGACAAATAATGGTAATAATAATATTAAAATAATTTTCTTTATATACAAAACTTTCACGTACCCTTACTAATCACACTATGTGTCTGTGAGTGTGACCTACATTTGAAATGTACAGGGTAATATAAGTAAATATACACAATCACCCATGCAATAACCTGATCCACATAAACAGAGTATGTGGACAGCTGACAACATGGTGGAACATTATGAACACATTTATTCAATCTTGGGCTGCATTCAGGCAATAACAGTGAGTCGCTACTAAAGTAGTTTTCACAAGTCAGCTGTATTCACTGTGTAGTAATTCCTTATATAGCTGTATCCAGCCATCACGCATAGGGTAATTATTGAAACATGTTTCTGGCAAAGTGACCTAGTTAAATGAAGTTAGATAGGTTTGCAATGACAATTCTTAAAATGTTTCGTATATTTTAGATATTATATTTACAAAGCTGACATTTCTGGAGAGGTCTGATTAAGCGGTTTTGGAAGCTGTCACTGACTGAATTTGAGCATTCAGTTATAGTATACAACCAATATAGACTTTGCACTTGAGGGCAAATATGTCAGTTATACCACACATGAAGCATTTGTTGGCAATTGTGTCAAAACAAGCAAGGGGACGGGAGTTCCCAATGACCCCATTCACCGTTAGTCAGTTGACACTGATAAACAAATTTCGGACTTCATATTTAACAGTTGATAACATAAATAGTTAACATTTATCTAGTGATCTGTCAGTCCTAACAAAATGTCACCAAGGCCAGTAGTGACATCCATGAACTAGCAGGTTTTGAACAGCATCACAAATTGAACTTGCAACAATTTCTTCGTTGGGTAAGAGTTCCAAATGTTCTCCCATCCCAAACAATACTCATAAATCAATAAATACTAAAACTGTGGACAAACATGACCACAACAATTATTAGAGAACTCGTAAAAATTATTAAAGTACAAAATTCATGTTAGGGTTAAGGTCAGAATCAGCTTTAGGGTTGTGGAACAGACAGAACCCTTTCCACGGTATGATATAAAACTTAAGACTATCAGTTATTTACAAAAGAACCTTTAATGCATAGCTGACATCTTTTACAATCCCAAAAGACAGTGTTAATATGATGAATTTGTGAAACTCCCAGTTTTGACCCAACCATGTTTTCCAGTATTTCCTTCACATGGGCATGAAGAGTCCTAGATAAAATTTTCACACATAATATTTCAAATACCCTATCTCGGACAGCGCATCCATCTCACAGAACCATTCTGAACACCAACATTTACGCTTTTCACACAGGATAAAACCACACTATACTTACAGCATAAAGGGTATCTACTCTGGCCATGGCCTCTCCATTCTCCTTGTTATGCCTCTTCAACTCTGGGCACTCACGGTTGATATTCTCGAAGAAGGTCTCCAACTCCTCGAAGCTGTCATACATACATCCACTAATATCTTGGCCCTTCTTGTCTGTGCAATTGACCGACAGGACCACTGGGAACTTCTTGCTCCAACCCTCAAATTCTTTAGGAGGGCTATTTTCCTGCACGGTGAAAACTGAAAAGTTCACCCCAGGTTGTTTCTGGGCTATAAGGTACGCTATCATGAACCAGTGCTCACATATTGGGCAGGACCCTCGGGTTTCCTTGTCAATTTGTGATGCCTGAAGACAAGAAGTGGATTGGTTAGTGTGAAGGCTGAGTGTTCAACATGTCTACAATTACAAATTTTAACACAAAGAATCATACTGAAAAGTTTCAGAACAGACAACAAAAGTCACACATTCATGTGATGTTGTTAGTGATAACACTGTCGTAACTTCATCAACGCAATGTCTAGGTACATCTTAACTGCACTTAATCACAGTCATCAAAATGTTTCTATAAGTTTTTTTTCGATGCTCAAGCTTAAAATATAATCACCCTATTACAAATAACTGCACGTTTTGTTTTCTTTCTAGTATATTCACATGAAGTTATAGACTGAATGCAATAAAAAGATGAGGTCTTGTGAAAGGCACGTTTGACAATGACAGCAATGTGCATTTAAATCCTACACCACTGCAAGTTAAGGCTACTACATGACATCTACGACAATTGTTTCATGGAGAAAAGTTCCATGCATGGTTGCACACACGTTGCACCTGTCATTCAACATGTTAGAACTGTGATAGCCCTGCCTTATGCAACTTCATTTATTTCGCTTGCAGCGTATTTGTAAAATGTTTTCTCCGTGATCAATGACCCGTATCAACCCAGTTGCATAGCACAGTTCTCAATTCTAGGTCACAACGATCGGATGTGATGAAATGTTTTTAGCTTTGTATCTGTGATCTAATGACAACTGACACACAATAATTATTTCTGACATATTTTTCAAACATCGTTATTTCCCTGTGGCGCTATTGGACACATTGTTCAAAACGAACGAGTATCACATTTTTCTCCATCACTAACGATCTTGTGCTTGAACTGTTGACACGCATAATACGCCGTTTTCAGTTATCACTATTATAAGCGGACTCGTATAAGCAAAACACCCTGGACACCATTCCAAACGAGGTTGAAACTTTTATCACGAAAAACAGATTTTGCTGCCGAATGAATCACGCACAACTACACGCCCTGTCTCTTGTCGACTGGTGCAGTCTCGGACGTACGTATAGCAAATCAATGTATTTTGCATTTGACGAGGATGCGGGTCTGCATCACCATGAACTACCTGATTACTGTATGGATGGGTGGTATTATTCCCAAAACGCTGAAAACATGTTCCGCGGGTTCTGTGGGCCCGGCTTTTGAAACGTGTGTTCACCAAGGCGCAATATACCGCCATGAGTGTGTTCTCCACCTTCGTTCCGCACAAGTCTTAATACATACCTTTATAAACAATTTAAACTCTTGTTTCACAACGGCCTTGCGATCGTCGTCGTCGACCGTAGTCGCGAAAAGAGGTTTATCCACGCTCATTCTTGCGATTTGTGGCTAGAAATACCTCCAAAGTCACACAATTTCTCCACAAGTCGTTGACGCACTGGCCTCGCCCAAAATAACAGCGCTACAACGCATGCGTCAATCTGAGAGGGTCACATGACACACGCCAGCCTACGGTATGAGATCATAAGTCTAGGCACAAGCCTGTCATTATCAGAGCGTTGGGGCATGTGGATTAGTTTGTGAATCTGCTTGAGGACTTTCCGTTGACCGCATTTATACCATTTATAAATAGCTGCCCAACTTACCCTGTCATTATGCTGCAATATGATACAATATTTTTATGTGTTCTCCACCCATGGCAATCTGACGAATATGGCCCGTGGGTGAATTTTTCGATATGTAGTTGACAATCCATTCTTGTGTGTATTACATCAATAGGTATTGTAACCTTGGATAACAAATCCTTTATTGGCATATACCTGAATGACTCTTGAATGTCATACTTTCGAATTTCATATGTTCAGACAGTTCATACATTATGTGGTGAATAAAGGTGTTTATTGCCTTTTATTATTCAACGCCGGTTTTTTTCAAAAGAAATATTTTTGACACACAGCTGAATAGCTTAACCATACAGTGTAAATATCAAACGTAATGGGGCTATATAAATTTTTAACTTGATTAAGTGTTTTTTGTTCAGATGGTGACATGAAGTTGTAAAGACTCGCTTCGATTCCCCACATGGGTACACTGCGTGAAGCCCATTTCTGGTGTCCCCCGCAGTGATAATGGTGGAATAATGATAAAAACGGCGTAAAACTAAAACCTTGCTCATACTAAAGCCGGGGCATAAAAGGTTCCTGACACCAATCCTCAAAAAGTAGCTTACATTTTGTGTTGTTGGCTTTTGGGTTTTTGTTTTTAAAAAATAAGTAAACTTTAAGGTTGTGTAAAATGTAGTCCACGCAGGCATTTCAGTGTATGTCTTAAATGTGTATTTTTGAAAAAATATTCGAAAAATCTAAATAAGTGTCAACTTTCTTTACAGTGAACAGTAATAATTTCTGAATGTTTCAACTGTTATTTCACGCAAATCTATCAATCCGATTCTGACATAAAACCAATTACGCGATCTGTAATCTCTGTATAAATCTCTTCATTCATAATACAAAAACTCCATGTATGGGCATCTTGTTTCTCGCGTGTGATGATGCATCGTCAGGTAACGTACACCGGGTTTGTTCAGTGTTACTGTCATCGATTAGGGCGTTGAAGTATCTGTAGACGATCGATTAGGGCTGGTGCATAGATTTGTTCCCTATTCTACGGCGAAATCTCCTGATAGTACCGCAATCAGTCAGATCAAGAGAAACGGCGCCAAGGCATGACAATGACAGTTTAGAGGAACGCTTATGCTCATTAACACTGCATGAACTTTGTCTTCGTACTGCTGTGTGTACAGTCGCTGTAAGGGGCTTTACCACTGCCCAACCTGTCGCGGTATCTTGTGCATTCTTGTCTATTTGTGGTGTGTATTGGTTATGCAAATAGAAAGTGATGCAATGTAGATTATAGAGGTGAATGATCATAGAAGTCAATAAACCTACTGCTATATATAGTTGAAAATGTCAAACTCTCAAAGGGATCTTTGTCCTTCACGGCCTTATGTCCGCTTCAAGCGTATAAGTCCATGTATTGTAATATAAGCCAATTGTGGAACTAACTAAGTCTGTTTCTAGTTAATACAATAATTAACTGATTGACGTGCTTACAGCATTCCATTCGTGGGACGAAAAGTATTTTTGAGCTTGAATCAAATTTGCTGGGGCTGTCGCATACTAGGGGCTCAATACCCCTTTAAGAAATATGTGCTCTTCATCCAATTGGTAATATAGCTTATCGTTATTGACATATGCCGTCAAGAGATGTTTTAAGGTTACCTTAGAAGCTTCACCGCCCCATCGTTTTGGGCGATGGGGTAGCCCAAAATTAATATTTTTCGTATTACAATTGTCTTCTTTGTTTGTTTAACGCTGCACGCAGCATTATTCCATCTATACTGCACATAAATAGTCAGGGATACATGTACATTTTGAAGTTATTAAGAATGATCTATTTATTCATTGACACACTGATGGAGGATCAATCATAAAAACACCAACAACCATAACTTATTTTGTCCAGTATATACCGCGACGGTCTGTTAAATCGAGTCTGGACCAGACAACACAGTGATCTACAACGTGGACATCGACATACATAGGCAACTGGGATACAATGACGTGTGTCAACCTAATAAGCAAGCCTGACCACCAGAGTATGGGCTTCTGAGAACCAGTTTTAAGCTGTCATATAGATGAAATATTGCTTCGTATGACAACAGTGTCGTATCAACTTAATTTGTCTATTTTATGTCAGTGTAGAGCATTAATGGTGAAAACATCTGTATTGTAAAAAAAGTGATAGGTATTCGCACTTGCAGCACATGCTTCCTGGAGATAAAGCTTGCCATTCCAATAATGGTTCTCCAGGCCACAGTTTCAGCAGCGATAAGTGCAATTAATACTAATATTCAGTGCTTTCTTTGTGTGAACAATATTGATTAGGCACTGAAAATCAGATCGTTCCATGTGCAAGAAACGAGATATGCGTTCTTGCATTTCAACAAATGAACGGAATCTGAGAATTCTTGCTAACAGGTGTCTAATTCGCAGACCGATATTGGTGTGGTACCGCTAAAGCAGAGAAAACATAAGAAACTGTCTTGGATCGTCTTTGGGTCATCGTGACCAGGGCAAGCTGCCTTGACCGATATTTCATGGCGAGAACCACTGCAGGCAATTTACGCCATTTTGCAGAACTGTGAGGTATCAGTTCTGGATAAATTTATTATCTGCTTTTTCTAGCATTTTTTATAATTAACTGTATTTATAGATGTTTGAAAAATGCAGTTTTTATACAGTTCTTCCTGTCCTGTCATGTCATGTGTCATATACAGTTGTTGCATGTGTCATACACAGCTGGTGCTTGCACACACAGTCATTACAGACCCCGCTTAAAGGTACATATAAATACCTTTGAATTTTATATGATGAATGGTCAGCCAACGATTACACCTATGTACGTATATGGCTGTTAAGGACACCTTAAAGGGGTTTTACATATTGTACGTCGACGTATTAACTGCGTAACTCTTGTTTTGATTTGAATGGTCATTTTTTTTTGTCATAATCATGCGAATATTTCCCAAAGAGCCTAAAACGACTTAAAACTCTTCTCGTTCAGTTACCTCCTCCATGGTTTAGTGGACAGAACGTTTGCCTTGAAGTTGTACATTCGGTCGTTCGGACCCCGCTTCGTCAGGTCCAAACACGTTAAAAGATGATGCTTGTTGTTACCCTGCCTGGTCCTCGACGGAATGGCGAAAAATACAAGAACTGGTCGGACCGAAATCTGTGTACTTTGTCTGTGTGGGATATTTGCATTAAATTGCGACATTGCATCTCCGTTGTCTGGCAGTTTTAAACAGGAATTAGTGTTCAATAGTGCACACACACACGCACGCACACACACACAGTCTAATTGTTAAAATTTCGATCATTTTTCATTTTTCCGACTGACAGCATCAAAGTGTCTTTCCGCGAAGTAATAAAAACATTTAGCCAAACATTCTTAACTCCACGACTAAAGTTTTAGCCAGGTGAGCTATAGACTATAAGTTTTAAAACCAGAAAAGCTACAGAATGTAGTGCAAGTTGTTACTGTCTGGAAACAGATCATGTTGTTTTTCCACAGTGCTGATCACTACTCGGGATCAGAGGCCCTTGAGACTTTGTGAAAATTCCTTTCTTTTGCTGTACATCTTTTTTTTAAAATACATAAACATTTGGGATGAGTCGTACTATGAGATATTTTGAGTCGATGGTCATCTAAAAAAAATTCTTTTTTAATCTGTAATCCTGGCAGACACGCGGGCCTGTGCTCGGGACGTCCCCAGAGGCTGGGACGTCCGGGGGACGAGACGAAGCAGTGCCCGTGTCCACGCACCGCCGTACGTGCAGCCGATGGCGTCTCCCAGATTGTCCTCCCCATTCCATTCAACCGCCGTACAGGTGCCTGACGAACGTTTTCTTCTGGCCGTGCGGTACTTTATAACAAAACATTTATTTGGCCGATCCATGCCGTTATTGAATGATGACAGCCGAGATCTTCGCAATGTCTGTCTTTAGGCTAGAAACGTGATACAATTCCGCTCTTTTTAAACAAGGTCCAGGAAGGCATTTTTATTGACTTCAAACCAGAGAGCCAAATATCAATCTCCATATTTGTTGAGGTTCATGAGATACGTTGTATCTCTGACTCTTCAGTCTGTCAATGTATGACAAAATAACGCTAAATCCTGTTTTATTTGAAGAGAAAAAGTAAGCTCAAATATTTTGTGCTAAAAGTTTCGATAAATTTTCTCTTATAACATACTCTTCTAACACGGCTACAGAGAATGGGGTAAGTCACTGCAGCTCGGCGCAGCACCAAGTCCCGTTTGCGTCCGGACTTGTTACAGATTGTGCATCGCGAGCTCCTCACAGTGTTATGGTTGTTGGCTAACAAAGTCTGTGTTTGCAGTTGACGGATGCAGACAGGTTGAAGGGAATTAGGGATTTGGCACACAAATCCGGAAGTGCTTGAAGTCATGTTCGGCTCCACACGTTGTACTCCTCCCTAACAGGTTGGAGACATGTTTTGCCCATCTCCTTATGACGTCATTTCATAACAATGCACAATGGTGATTGTGATATGGGAAGGCGAGTTTCTGTTGTTAACGTCAGTGTTTAAACATTTACAGTGAAACGTAGTTAGTTCAAACCCCCGTATACCGGACACCCCTCTTCTCTTAATGATTACTCACGTGTATAAGAAAGTTGCCACCATGATTCCTTAGTTCTTGTTAATTATACAGCGTTAATTTTGGGCGGCGGAGTAGCCGAGTGGTTAGGTATTCGCTCGTCAATGCTGAAGACCCGGGTTCGATTCCCAATATGGGTTCATTGTGTGAAACCCATTTCTGGTGTCCCACCGTGATATTGCTGAAATAGGATATTTCATATTCTGGGCGAATTCCGTGTAGAGTCCGATATAGAGGGGTTCCACTAGAAGAATATCAGATATTTATTTTTGTGTTATAAATTGTTGGTAAAGACGAATTTTAACCCGGACTTTCACAGGGGTATAAGAGTAATAGGGGTGGCGACGATGATGATACATCACCGAATAAGTGAGTTAACTTTTATGCCGCACGTAGCCACACTCCAGCTATATGGCGACGGTCTACATAATCGAGTCTGGAACAGACAGTCCAGTGTTCAACATCATGAGCATCGATCTGCGCATGTTTCGACCAAGTCAGCGAGCCTGACCACCCGATCCCGTTAGTCGCCTCTTGGGTTACTGAAGACCAGTTTTAATCCAGATCTTCACGGGAACAACACACCAGCAGCAACACCAACAATGATAGTAATTATATGAAACAGTCACGTGACACGTGTTATAGTATGAGGAAGCGTGTCTTTCCTTAGTCTAGTTTCGCCTGTGTTGTAATCAGTCCATATTGTATTGTTTTATTGTATTAATGAAACAAGTCAGATTGACTTTACTAAGATGTTAGTTTTATGCACAAGCTTCTTGCTTTGTCTTGAACATGTTCTGTTTTTATATAAAATTGCATCAATGTTGTATTTTTTCAATTTTTTTCGCAGAGTTTTAATTTTGATTAATTGTTGTAAAACTGTTGAGGAATTCTGGTAATTTCAATTTAAATATTTGCTTCCTTTATGAATACTCTCACATCTCATTGTACACATCTCAGTGAAGCCTTTCTGTAATATCAGCCTGCCATGCAACAAATATATCCAAGAAAGCCAAAACAAGGTAAGAATATGTGGAAAGATTTCAACAGGGTCTGGGAAATGAAGAAAAGTCTCAGGGACCCTCTTCACTAGACAATGTATTTTATTTTTCAACTGTTTTTTTTTCTGCAAAATATATTCATTTCAGAGGCTAGTTGTTAGTCTATATTAAACTCCATTTCATGTTGTATGTATTTCATAGCAAAACGATTACTGTGCATACGACACTTTTGAAATAATATAGGTAACCCATTTTCAACTTATCTCAATACCATCAGACAGCAGGAAGCGTTCTCACTATCACACTCAGACTGAAACACAAATACAAACACACTCTCTTGCACACAAATTATTCTGGGAAAGAAAAAATGAATATATAAATTGACGCATAATTTGGGAGTAACTTTCTTGTAGTGAATACTTAACACACGATTTCATGAAAATATGGGAAAACTATTATAATTCCTAACTTTTGTTGAACAGTATATTATCAGCAAAGACATGTAAAGCATATCGTCACCTACACTATCTATAGAGTGACGTCTATCGCTGTAATACATCATCATATTCACACAACGTAGACATCCCCTCTACATATGAGGCATAACTCTTCGGTGATAGAGGTATATTCACGCTGTTTATACGTAACATTATCACATAACCAGATTGCCTTTCGTTTTCTTACATAACGCTGACCCTGACCCGTAATGGCTGACACATAATAGACTGTTGGTCAACACGATGTCACCGGGTGAAAGAACAAACAGATTATCTCACTCGATGTTGCATCACAAACAACGCCGCCGCCGGCTCTGATGCGACGTTGTGGAAAGGTTGAACGTCAATCTAAAGGTCACATCATCGCCACGATAGTCGTTTTTCACGCATGCAGTGAGATACACGAACGGGATAATGGCCTCACATTAGAATAGTACACTCAGTAGACTGGTTCAGGGACTGGAGATAGACGGGTTAAAGGGGCAGTTCTTTCAAAAGAAAGGTTCATTAACAAACTGATTTATGAAAGAAGTGAGTACGCCGCTTTTAGAAATATTCTAGCAAGATCACTGCTCGGGGATACCAGAAATGACCTTCAATACACCCACTTTATGACGGCCCAGATTAAATTCATGTTGTTTAAAGCCGCACTTACCGATATTCCAGATATATGGCAGCGGTCTGTAAATAATTGAATCTGAAACAGACAAACCTGTGATGGACAGCATGAGCATCGGTCTACTCAGTGGGGATAAGATGACACATTGGTTGGTCTGTTGTTTAACGCAGCTACATGGTAGCGGTATGAAGACAATCAAGTTTGAACCAGACAATCCAGTGACCAACATCCTGGGACACGATGCCATGTGTCAACAAAGGCAGTGAGCCAGACCACCCAAGACCTTCGCTGCCTCTTACAAGCATGACTTATTGAAGACCAGCTCTAACCCGTGTGTTCACGGGTCTTCAAGCGTGGTAGCATTTTAAGAAAACATGAAATCTATACTGGGAGGTCAATAAATCATCCGCAGATTGGCTCTCATCACGGAACTGTTACAGAGCCATTGTTCAACAAGGATTTGCATGCCCTGCTTGACAGTACTGGCAGCTTATGTCATCGGAATCAATGTCAGTCAGTCACGACTAGCTGGAAAATGATGTTAAACATGCAATACAGTTAATCAAAGATTGCCTGTTGTCCTTGCTCCCCGTTCTATATTGAACGTTTGGTAGTAATAAGTCTATTTGCAATGCACTAAACTCCATTCACATGGTGAATGCTCACAGTGCTAACAATCTCACTTTTATTGCCCTGTATAACCAAGGCTGCCGGTGAGGCGCTAGGTTGAGAGTCATATGACTTGTCCCACCGGTTACCCATTTTCTGCTAGGTCAGTAGGGGCAAGTTTGAATAAACTCACTTGCCCAAGGTGGCATCACCTGTATCACATGTGCCTCATTGTGGGACAGTCTTAAGTCCTGTAAAGTCTCAAGAGTCATGCTGCCAAACAAGGTTACCCATCCAAGTCCTCTCCGCACCCAACGCTGTTTAACATCAACGGATTTGTGACCTGAGCTCCTGAGCACAGGACAACGCACCTCCACATTTATTTTTTTTTTATTGAACAGGAAATTCCATATTTATGACGTTTGAATTTATCTACGTGTAGTACTTCCTGTATAGCAACGTGTGAAAATATTGAATATTGAATTCTACTTTTAATTTAAAAGTAATTCTATTTAATTTGATAAGGAGTCAACGGGGGCTGGGACATTCAGAAACTGAACCTGAGGAAAATCTTGTTTCGTTTAGATATTTTGCATTGGCGAGAAGGCTTGGCTTTGGCAAAATAATAGATTCCGTGACTGTGCGACAGACAAGATGGCTCCCATGCACAAGGGGATCACGTGATACTAAAATATTTTTAGAAATTTGTCATTTGTCCAACGTATTTATGGCAGTGAGGGGCTAGAAAATGTCAGGGAAAGTTGTCATTGAAAAACCCAGACGATTTGTTGATTTGTACCCATTGTGTCAGTGTCTTCCTCTTCCGCGTCTCTTAAATTTCTCTGTAGATTTGCACCATGGCTGCGAATTTCTATCTCCAGTTTGATATTGGTTGCTAAGAAACAGATTAAATATCAAACGAAATACTGATGTTTATAAATTTCATTCATTCAGTCATTAAAATAACTGTTTGTAAGCATCATATTCGGCATATTATTTATGCTAGAAATAGCTCACCCCAAATCCCAGACCCAAATAATATATTGATTCAACGTCCCATTGTCAGATTTGACAACGACCAACCTTTGGAAATTATTTTCAAGCCGGCTTGGTCATAATATCTCTGGAGTTGAAATATACCCTCCAAATTTAAAGGGAGCCGTAGTAGTGTCTAAGATTTAGAAATGGAATAGGAAATAAAGACTTGCTTCATGTAAGGCTCTTAAAAGGGCACCATATAGGGTTAGGCTAAAAACTGAATCAGCAACGAACTGAACCAATGCAGTGAATCAGACGAAGGTCTGTAAATATTTGAGTCTGGACCAGAGGATCCCGTGATCAATAGCGTTAGCATCGATCTACGCAAGTGGGCTACGGTGACATGTGTCAACCAAGTCAGCGAGTCTGACCACCCGATCCCGTTAGTCGCCTCTAACGACAAGCATGGGTTGCCGAAGACCAGTTCTGACCCGGATCTCCACAGGTCTCCAATTTAAATGGCGCATAGATATCACAATTTGGTAACAGAGTCTATGGTGCGATTCTATGACTGACAGGCGTTTCAGAAATGATTTAAATATTATTTTTGGACACAGTCTAAAAACGGACGGAAGTGAGGGACATACTTTAGCGTGTGTTTGGGGCCTACTTTGGGGTCCTGAAATATTACCCACCCCTCACAGTTGTCAGTTCAGATTAGGTTTCATATTGTGTGACATGTTTGATTTTGACATGAGTTTTAACCATTGAGCGAAATATATAGTTTCCAAATTATGCTAGCGAATCGGACTAGCCATTGAAAGTTACCATCACACAAAATAATTGACCGGCCCGAAACTTGAATGTAGACACGGGTTTTACCATTAAGCTGATAATATCTATCAGACCACAACCTTGCATGATCTAAAAGTATAATATAACTTAAGAAGTCGGACAGAGTGGTATATTTACAAAATGACCCCATGACAATTCACTAGCCAGCAGGGCCAGTGACTGTGAAGATTTACTGGCCCTGCTGGATTCTTACCAGCTACTAGCTAGCAGGCCAGTGGTTATTTCGGAGCGAGGGAATACTGCTGAAATTTCCAGATGTAGATGCATTTTTCTTGCACGTTTCAAACAGGAATTGTCATTCGATTTAATAGCAATTCGTAATAAAGTTTGACATATCAGCCAATACAAGCTGTAGATGTAACAGAACAAGCTCAGCGTTGTAATATTGAATTCCACGTTTACACCCTCATAGCGAGCGGTGATAACTGCCTCTGACGATATGGCTCCTTTTGTCCAGTCTAACCGTGTTAAAGATACAGGCGTGTAATTCAGGGAGGGTCACAACTCACTTCACGGGCGTCATAAATATTTCACTTTATTGTCCATTTGGGCGACGGCCATTTTGTTCTCACGCCATAAATATCAATGACTGACCCTAAAAGGCAGACTTTCTCAAATCTCTAGGCAATAAGTATTACCTGAAATTCTAATTCCACGATTTTATAGATAATGAGAACACATTGTTCTCACAGAACACTGGGGTCCTCGGATTATGCTGTTATCTGGACTTGCCAGTTATGAGGATAGCTACACATCTAAGGGTTAATCGCATTGTGGAGACTTGGAGCGAGTCTATCTGTGAGATCGCCACAATGGCGACCGGTGGTGGGTGGGTCTGCGTAAGAGGTGCGCATGGCCATTTGTGGAATGTATTCTGTGACTGCATGGACGTCACATGCGTGAGAACTGACAGTGTTCTCACAACAACCAGATTACCAGGAGTCAAGATGTATATATCTTCATACACTTTGTAGAGCAAAATTAGAAATCTAAAATGCATATTTCGCAAGGTTTGTTTTTGTTCAATGACTCATTTTACATAATATCGCGAATCGTACGACTCTCGCCAAGACCAACTATAGAGATAGATACATGAAATGTCCCAAGTGAGTGAACGACTGAGTATGGTTTTACGCCGCTTTTTCTAAAAGTCCAACAAATTTCGGTGTTTATAACCAGAAATAGGCTTCACACATTGTACCCATGTGGGGAATCGAACCCGGTTTTCGGCGAGGTTACCCCACCACCCATGAACCCATGAAGACACGCTGTCAAACAGGGTCGCGTACCCTCATTTCATAGCCTAGTGGTGAAGGCGTTTGCACGTGACGTCGAAGGCCCGGGTTCTATTCCCATTTTGGATACAGTGTGTAAAGATGGATCCCCATTCGTGTCCACCACAACGGTATTGCTAGGATGTTGCTAAAAGCGGAGTAAAACAATACTCACTCATACAACATCCCATGAGGTGATGTGGTGGTAAGCCTTGAAGAAATCTCCATGCATGTCACCGTGTCCCAACTTACTTGTGTTGTTGTTCATTACGCCAGTCACTGGATTATCTGGTCCAGACTTGATATTGGCAGACAGTCGTCATAAAGTATGAATATTGCTGATATTAACCATAAATACTCACTCACTAACTCACCTTGGAAGGGGAATCTAGTCGTGTCTGCTTACGATGATGAAAATAAACAACGTGTGTTTGGAAGGGGGCGGGGAAGAGTTGGGATGGGAAGGTGTGCTTGCGAAATGCCACGTCTAAACTTGCTCTCACTCTCTTACTATGATATGCCAAAGAAGGAAAGTTTAGTTTTACGCCGCGTTTAGCAATACTCCAGCAATATCACGGCGAGGGTCACCAGAAGTTGTCTTCAAACAACGTACCCGTGTGGGGAATCCGGGTCTTTGGCGTGACGAGCGAACGCTTTAATCACAAGGCTACACAACTCGCACGACAGATTTGACAAATCAACACATTACCAGACTGGAAACAGTCACAGAAACAACGCAAGCTAAAGATCCAAAACAAAACTTTCATACTCATGTAAATACAACACTATTGAAAAACCAATGTCTTTAGCCGCTGTCGACCTTACATGTAAACTTTCTGTTGATCGGAGGATGGATTAGATATAGACGTGGGGCATAAGTGTCAAACCAAGGTTTCACGTGACTTGCCAAAAACATTTCTAGAAGTTTCTTTCGTTTCCAAATACTATAACTGTGCTTACATAGGTAAATATAGATATAGCTTTGCGCTCAGTCATTGAGAATGAGACAGCAAAACATGAGATGCGCAGTCATTGCAAATATAATCTGTACACAGACATCGCGAGACGCAATTTAACTACATGTATATGGCGGTATGAGGTCTGTTAACCAACGAATTACACTGCTGACACCAGAGACCAATAAAACTCTGAATGTCAGACATATGTTGTGATTGGTGTGTTTACCAGATCGCATGGGAGAAGTATTGACACATGTTTGGTATATCTGTTTGACACATGTTTGGTATATTCCTGTGTCGCGCAGTGATAGTTGTATGGCACGTCAGCGCTGATCCGATCTCTGACACGTGCAACACGTGTTTATACGCTCACAGGTGGGACTTGGCTTCGAGAACAATGACAACATCTTGAAATAATTAGTTTAAGTTCTAAAACTATTTCTGTTTCCAATATCAATTACGAATGCAGTGGCGGAAACACTGTTGAACAATTCGCTAAGGTAAAATTAATTTTGAAAAAAATCAATGATAATTTCTAAAAAGTAATAAATAAGAGACCGGGGTCCTTGAACGGTCCAGTGTTGACTTGTCTCTTTGAAGGCTTTGAGTTATTGTTCATGCATGGGATCAGCATTCAGAAAGTATTCAGTTCGTTCTTCGTTCCATCCTCCATCTATTTCTGTTTCCTCATCACCGTTATTCATAAGCGCTGCGCTGAGATCTATTTAGACCTAGATTTTCGAAGTTTTCTTAGAGCTAAGGTAGTCGTAAGCAAATTACGACAATCGTACGTAACGTTCCATCCTCCATCTATTTCTGTTTCTTCATCACCGTTATTCATAAGGTTGCAGTTTTAGGATTTGCGATAGTTGTATACACAGCGCTGGGATCTATTTAGACCTAGATTTTCGAAGTTTTCTTAGAGCTAAGGTAGTCGTAAGCAAATTACGACAATCGTACGTAACGTTCCATCCTCCATCTATTTCTGTTTCTTCATCACCGTTATTCATAAGGTTGCAGTTTTAGAAAACAGTCGTAGCTTTACGACTAGCGTAAGCCAACATGATTGTATAGAAAGTTCGATCATCACTGCTCTAAAATGGATTTTAACATGTGAATGTCCAGGTTAGAATTGGTCTTCATCAAGCCATGCTTGTTGTCAGAGGTGTCTAAAGGGATCGGGACTCAGTGGACATAATTATGTCATCGTTTCCAACTGCGTTGATCGATGCTCATGCTCTTAATCACTGGATTGTCTAGTCAAAATTTGATTACTTACAAACTGCCACTATATAGTTGGAATAGGCTATCGCTGATTGCAGCGATGTAAATAGAATAAAATATAAAAAAAATAAACAACAATCAAAAATAAAAAAATATAAAAAAGATACAAAAAATGAAGATGGACTTGTACAACAGTGCGTCGAAGACCCGGGCTCAATTTCCCACATGGGTACAATGTGTGTAACCAGAGACCATATACCGGTATATGCATGGTCTCTGGTGAAAACCATTTCTTCTGTCCCCCGCCGGGGTAAATACTGTTGCTAATACTGCTAAAGGGCGGCGTAAAATATGTTATATGTCAAAAAGATCTTAGTGCATAAGCGATCGCAAACTGTCACACTATCGCATGGACTTACAATGGCTCGAGCGCTAAGATCACTTCGTTGAACGCACGCAGCCGGCTTCGAGGTCGCAGCTACCATGTTTTAACATAGTCTTACGACTGTAGTAGTGCCAAGATTATTTCATGTAAGGGTCCTTACAAAGGGTCTACCAAAGATCTCAAAGTTACGATTATCGCACGTCCGGGTGAAAGTGTAGGATTTGCGATAGTTGTATACACAGCGCTGAGATCGATTTAGACCTACATTTTCGAAGTTTTCTTAGGGCTAAGGTAGTCGTAAGCAAATTACGACCATCGTACGTAACACATGAAGAGCTTCGAAAATCAAGGTCCATGGTGTCGTTGAATGAATGATTGAATGAATGAATGAATGAATGAAAAAAGGAGCCTTAGTGCTACGTCGTATGTTAAGGTATGGAAGTTACGATCACCTTAGCACCTTGTACAACGGCACCTTTGTTACGAGTCTTATCCCATATGTCAATCTATACTGTATATACTCATATACTCATATACACCCAAATGTTCAACCACATACCGCTCAGACCTCGTGGTCACTCAACAGATACCAACATTAGTGCCAGATAATGGCTTTATCTCGCATCCCCAAACGCCAACACTACACCCCCGTCTCGTTGCATGAGCGATAACAAGAACTGCCATTCACCCCGACCTTGCTGCTGAAAGCGTAACGATAAAACAGGCGCACACCATTGATAACTGGGAGGTCGAAGGCCAAGTCCCTGCCAATCCTCATGGATTTCACTCGCGACTCTTCTAAGCCAGATAGATACGCCTTCTTTGGACAGGCAAGTGAACTAGAAAGTATACAATGACTAATTCATTACAGGCCATGATCAATTCTAGAGTACCACTCAAAGACTTGATGACATTACAGACCATGACCAATTCTAGGGTGACACTCAAACACTGATGACATTACAGGCCATGACCAATTCTAGAGTACCACACAAACATTGATTACTACCACTCAAACACTGATGACATTACAGGCCATGGCCAATTCTAGGGTACCACTCAAACATTGATGACAGTAACGGCCATGACCAATTCTAGAGTACCACTCAAACACTGATGACATTACAGGCCATGACCAATTCTAGAGTACCACACAAACATTGATTACTACCACTCAAACACTGATGACATTACAGGCCATGGCCAATTCTAGGGTACCACTCAAACATTGATGACAGTAACGGCCATGACCAATTCTAGAGTACCACTCAAACACTGATGACATTACAGGCCATGACCAATTCTAGAGTACCACTCAAACATTGATCACAGTAACGGCCATGACCAATTCTAGAGTACCACTCAAAGACTTGATGACATTACAGGCCATGACCAATTCTAGAGTACCACTCAAACACTTGATGACATTACAGACCATGACCAATTCTAGAGTACCACTCAAACACTTGATGACATTACAGACCATGACCAATTCTAGAGTACCACTCAAACACTTGATGACTGTAAAGACCGTGGTCAATTCTAGAGTGCCACTCAAACACTGATGACATTACAGGCCATGACCAATTCTAGAGTACCACTCAAACATTGATTACAGTAAAGTCTATGACCAATTCTAAACTACCACTCAAACACTGATGACATTACAGGCCATGGCCAATTCTAGAGTACCACTCAAACATTGATCACAGTAACGGCCATGACCAATTCTAGAGTACCACTCAAACACTGATGACATTACAGGCCATGGCCAATTCTAGAGTACCACTCAAACATTGATCACAGTAACGGCCATGACCAATTCTAGAGTACCACTTAAACACTGATGACATTACAGGCCATGACCAATTCTAGAGTACCACTCAAACATTGATTACAGTAAAGTCTATGACCAATTCTAAACTACCACTCAAACACTGATGACATTACAGGCCATGGCCAATTCTAGAGTACCACTCAAACATTGATGACAGTAACGGCCATGACCAATTCTAGAGTGCCACTCAAACACTTGATGACATTACAGGCCATGACCAATTCTAGAGTACCACTCAAACATTGATGACAGTAACGGCCATGACCAATTCTAGGGTACCACTCAAACACTGATAACAGTAAAGGCAATTTTAAAGGGTCGGGTTAGAGGCTTGGATGCTGTACTGCAAAGATCTGGGTGGGTCGGAGAGTAAAATGAATGTTGTTGAAAGCAGGGATCTGATCCCAGACTTCCTTTGCGCGAGTCTCCTAACGCCAGATCTAGAGTATATTAGTATGAGAGATAGACAAGAGACCGGGTTCTTGTCTACAAATAAGTGCGGCGGTAATAGAGAACTCGTTACCGGGCCACGGGGGCCGGGGGATAAGATAAAGGGTCAAAGGAAACGATATTTAATCGTCGTTTGACGTCACAAGAATATCAACACCTTGTTAAAATCAAACCAAAAAAAAAAAGAAAACAGATTTGGGATCTGTATAAATATAAACGTCTAAACTCGTGTAATGTTATGGACGTAATTTATGATGAAAGAAACATCTGACGTTGATGCTCTTCAAAACAGCAACGCGGAGAGTAGATAAGTAATTGACATGTTGCCCGAGATGACATCTTGTGTTATGGTAAGACAAGGTGTATATTTTGGTATATTACCCCGTCAAAACGACTCAGTGCATACAAACGTTCCCGGAGGCGTGACGAAACGGCGACATACCAGTGCTACTGTGTACTCTGTTTTGCATACTAATCGCACTTTTTCCACATGGCGCTCGACGGGGTAGTCTAGCGGGCTGTGTGTTCGCTCAGGTTCAATGCCCCACATCGGTACAATGGGTCAAACCCATTTCTGATCTACCCCGTCGTGTTATTGCTGGAATATTGCTAAAAGCGGCGTAGAAATAAACTCACTCACTCCCATACGACGAAGGAGAGTGAAAACAAGGGATTCCCTTTATGGAAACAAATAGAGAGGAATATACGTGGTGATTAAGCCATGTTTTATGCCAGTTTACATTCAACATGTTTTGTTAGTCGTTTGAACGAATGAAAGCATTCGCCTTTTTTGGTATTTAAATAAACTAAGTACACATCCAGCGACCCGTGAAGATCCGGTGTAGACCCATGCTTGCCATAAAAGGCGACTAACGGGATCGGGTGGTCAGGTTCACTTATTTGGTTCCCATGCTGTTGACCACTGGACTGCCTGGTCCAGACTCGATTATTTACAGACCGCCGCAATATAGCTGGAATATTACTGAGTGTGGCGTAAAACTAAACTCACTCACTCACACATCAGTGTTTTGATTGTGACTACCAAGTCACAAACATTGTGTGCATGTAGTCTGTCGTACAGACCCTGACGCAAATATATCCAGGAAAGCTCACGCAAGTCTAGAAAATGTGGCAAATCTAGATTTCCTTAGATTCTGAAAATGAAAAATAGTCTCAGGGCTCCATTTCACTGCATTTTTTTTTTAATTTTTTTTTTTTTTGGCTGTGAACCTTTTTCATAAAGTATGTTCATTTCACAGGCTAGTTGTTACTCTAGTGTGCATGTTGCCCAATGTCTCCAATAACGTCTGCTGACTGTTAGAGCGGACTCTTATCGACCCGGCAGATCCGGGTTAGAATTCATCTTCAATAACCCATTCCTGTCGTTAGAAGCTACTAACAGGATCCGGTTTAGATTCTATACTGCTCGTTTAATCACACATATTCATAATCACAATTGTAGGTTTTTGGCATCGTATTTTGCAACATAAAATTATATTCAATATTGATCACTTTTACAAAGTCAATCAGGTATTTTGTGACTTTACATCCTATTTTGATAACCAACACTGGATTAAGCAGCTGGACTAACCTGTTGTTGGTTTAAGGGCTATACATACATATCCTGTATGCCACGTCCATGTGGGATATTTATGTCAACTGCTGAGTCCATGACGTCATCAGTTGTTATCAGTATTGTGATATATACCACGTGACAAAACAGGAACCGGGAGCGGATGTACACTGGTAACTAGGATGTATAATAGCATACACACAGGTACTGACATCACTGTGTAATGACGCCATAGAGAGATTACATTTTAACTATAAAACGGAAGCGACACAATTTTAACGAATAATTTATGTGTCATTTAAAGAATTTACGGAGGGCCCATGCTCTGAATTCACGTGACGCAAATTTTCAGCATGGGCGGATCCAAACGGGAATGGGGGGTGGTGGGGATGGTGGTGGTTCGGGGGCTTCTCATTAAATGGAGGGGCGGTTGGTAGCGTGGTGGTTAAAGCGACCCGGGTTCGAACATGTGTACGATGTGTGAAGCCCATTTCTGATGTCCCCCGCCGTAATTTTGCTAAAAACGGCGTAAAACCTACTCACTCACTCAGTCATTATATAGTGAAAATATGTCAGATATAGCGCTTTACAGATTATGACTTTGGCTGTTGTTTTTGGCATCTAGTAACAATTAAGATATAAGTTGGGAGAGAGTCCGAACAGACTGACATTCTGACAGATAAACAAATCAGCATTGATAACTCTACATACAGCGTAATCACTCATTAACACAACACGTGTCGGCAATGTGAAATCAGTGATATCAGCGCAGGAATACAAAGCAAGCTTCGAAAGTAGTTCCCAAGCAGACGTTCCTTAAATTATTTAGTTTTTTTTAAAACACAGATGAAAAGCATTTGTTTGGTTTTCTTATCAAATGACATCGACTCACAGACAATACATTTTATTCCGCGCTGAATCTAAAGAAGCCCCAGCTCAACCATTCCTTTATCTGCCAGTCAGCTCAGGTCCACTCTCTCCCCGGTCATCCGGCCTCTCATTTACGAGTTCACCTTCTGAAGCTATCCTGATACTGATAACAGTGTATTTGGCTCATACTCCCGGTCATCACCGACATACAAAGTCAGCGAGGTTATCTTCATGAATCATCCTAGTCACACACTATCAAATGTCATTACTATCATGAACTGTTTGACCGACAGAAATAGTCAAACATACCTCAATATACATGATAATCGATAATCAAGAGTATGATATCCATTCAGTGAGGTTACATACTCCGGATCCATAGCTTCGTTTTGAACGATCTTGAAAAGACCGTCGAAATATTTATCTCAACATCTATCCTAACAAAACGGTGATTTATGAAACCTTGGGTAATAGAAGATGCTGAGAAAGCAGGGGACAACAATATCGTAGTGATGGCCCAAAGAAGACGCAACCAATACTTAAGTTGAGTTGAGTTGTAACCACTCCCCCCCTCCCCCCCTCCCCCTCTCTCTCTCTCTCTCTCCCCCCCCCCCCCCCCCCTTTTTTTTGGTATTATTCCGGTAATATGACCGCGGGGGACACCAGAAATGGGCATCACACATTGTATGAGGAATCGAACCCGGGTCTTTGGTGTGTTGAGCGAACGCTTTTACCACTAGACTACAGCACCACCCGTCCAATACTTAAGGCCTGACTGACGAAACGAGTTAAGAGAGCTTTGAGGAACGTCCATTGAAAACATTAACCATGACTTCAATGTTCTTCAATGAACCCGTTTATACGCTACACATAGACAAACATCTGTTTCTGTAATGAAAATACTTCACGAAACGTTGTCAAATTATTTGAATACAACAATATTTACACATTTTAATAACTTCGACGTTTCTGTACAGATAACTGCAGCTCTAAAAAAATTGAAGTTATTCATAAAGTACATGTATGTCAATATTGTAATTTCCAACTTCTAAAATGCCACTGAAAGAAGTTATCATCATGTAGACGTGGCAACGCTGATGAGTGAGTGAGTTAAGTTTTACGCCGCACTCGGGAATATTCCAGCTATATGGCGGCGGTCTGTAAATAATCAAGTCTGAACCAGACAACCTATTGTAACCATGTAATATACGAGTATCATCAGCTTAAAAAAAAAAACTACTACAAACGTTTTGTGGATTAGTGAGTGAGTTTAGTTTTACGCCACACTCAGCAATATTCCAGCTATATGGCGGCGGTCTGTAAATAATCGAGTCTGAACCAGACAACCCAGTGATCAACAACATGAGCATCGATCTGCGCAAATGGGAATCGATGCCATGTGTCAACCAAGACAGCGAGTCTGACCACCCGATCTCATTAGTCGCCTTTTACGACAAGCATAGTCGTCTTTTATGGCACGCATGTGTTGTTGAGGGCCTTCCTACCCTGAACGCTTATAAACTGCATGGGCTATAATTAGATATTTTTGGTTCGGAGACTGTATTACAAGCTATTGCAGACTTGCATGTGAAGGTCCGGGTTAGAATTTGTCTCCAACAACCCATGGTTACTAGAGGGATCGGATAGTAAGGGTCGCTGTCATGGTATCCCAATTGCGTAGATCGATGTCCATGATGTGGATCACTGGATTGTGCGGTCCACACGAGATTATTTAAAGAGCGCTGCCATATAGCTGGAATATTGCTGAGTGCGGCGTAAAACAACCAACCAAAGTAGACTATTGCATATGAGATGCCCCAAGCTGTGGACATGCTCGTAAGAGCAGATGAAGCCTGATTTGGTTTGATGGGCCTGGCTTGAAGAACGTGACGTGGAATATTCATGGCCAGGGAAGATACCGATTGTCCTCGGGAGTCACGGAGATTTAATTAACTTCCTCGTTGTCGTAAATCACTGACAAGTGAATACACTTTTGGGGTCTTCACCTCATTACACCTAACATGAATTATTGGATTATGGAAAAAGAACAAATCCCAAACCCCTTTCCAATATTACGTTTCCTATCGCTCAGCTCATATTCCGTAACTCAAAACTGCACGTTCACGGATATCTGTGTTCAGTATGGAAACTATACATTTTCTTCCTAAAAACATTGACGTCATCTCACAATCACCTAACTGACCATATTGAATAACGGGCTTTGAGTTTTTGAACTCTTCTGGTGTTTACTTTGTCGCAGCGATTATAAATTACCGAAAAGCTTAGGAGACAAACACCTTCCAATCGCAGCCTACAAAAAAATTACGGAAAAAATTCACCCTACTACCCTTCCGTAAGAAATAGTTCGGCGCCCAGCCATGAACAGCTCTGCTTTGCAATAAAACATTTTCTCAGGAACGCAATAATTATTATGTTTCAGCAGTTTACTGTCCCAGAATATCAGATTTTACATGGTATACATATCCAGCACACAGGGTATAGAAATATACGAACGTATAGCTAAGATAAAGAATAATCCCAAATGGACTTGTAGCTGCGGGTATCAGTGATACTGCCACCTTGTAATTGCGGGTAATGAAAGTCGAGGGTCGGATACACATTACTTTCCAATAACACTGCAAAATGTTTTGAAAAATATTCTGATTGAGAATATTGTATGTCTTGCAAAATAACGATGTTGCTATTGAAATCGAAAAAGTAAAACCAAAACAATGCAATTTTGCTAAAAATATCTGCACTTGTTTATGAGAAGATATTTCCACATCACTAATGGGATATCTCCGCACTACCAGGTATCATGATATGCAGTGAACACGGGACCGATTCCTACCTGTGTATTCCTATTCTCCCTTTGCACGACAGATATTTTGCTGGGGGATATATTTTATCGTAGACAGACATCAAGGCAAAGCAATAGCTATCTCATTTAAATGAATGAATGAATGAATGAATGAATGAATGAATGGAGCCAAGATCAATCCTCAGAGCTGAGGCAATTTTGATTTGTCAAATCGATCTAGATTTCAATTGGACTACCTTTTAATCTTCTCTCTAACTAGACTAATTCGCCACTAAGGTCGGGCGACTTGCATCAAACTTATTTGCAAGGGCAGCCAATTTGTTTGGGGCGTAGCGTCCCTTTAAAGTGACTTACTCTAAGCACTCTGTAATCATCAGTGCGGCATGGCGGCATATCGTGCAGGTATGGGCGACCCACTTCTGTTTGATCCCCTTTAAGCCCCCAGATACTGATAACAAACTGCCCCACTGTCATCGAAGCTTTATTCCCGGTCACAACCGACACAATAAGTCGGGAGATTCCGTTAGCATTGAAAACACAGATAGAGTGCATATTGTCACCTATGATAAGGTATCGGTGTCATTGATATGGGAGTTTGTTTCCTTTGCAGGTCATGCAATCCTGATCCTTTCGTTGTTTAGAGAGGGGCTTGAAGAAAGGGGTGTAGAAACACTATTACAAACATAGGACTTGTCATAGGGCCATTTCTGTAGGACATGATTAACGTTTCGTCAACACCTGGTGTCAAGCTTGTAGTTTGTATACATATAATTTTGAATACTTGTCACTTTATCAGATCAGTTGAAGATAAGAAACTTTAAGTGCGGACAGATCTTGGATGGGTGACCGTGTTTGGGAGCTTGATTTCTGGGAGTTTGCAGGACTTCGGTCCTGCTCCACAAGGAAGCACATGTGACACATGTGGTCTCACCTTAGGCAAGCGAGTTTGTTCAAAATTGCCTGTGTGCACCCGGCAGTAAGTGGGTATCAGGTGGGACAAGTCATATGGGTGACCAATAACCTTCATTGACAGCTGCTGTTATCCGGGGTGAAAATGTGGGAACCTTTTTGGTATGTACAAGTGTTTGGAGAAGGCGTGTGATAAATGGCCATTATTATTTTATATTTTCTGTAAATATGTTTTGTGCTGCAGTCAGCATATATTCCTGTCTTTCCATCGAACCCATTAATTGATAGCATGAATGACATCTGGTTTTATCGTTTCTTGATAGGTGGTTACAGACCGCCGCCATATAGCTGGAATATTGCTGAGTGCGGCATAAAACTAAACTCACATGTAACATATGTATTTCCATAAATGACTTAAACAACCCTGACCAAATATTTCATTGAAACAAGTAAGAGCTAATATGCCGAATTGAAGCTGGGAAAGGTTGACAACGGCGTTATAAAAAAACAAAAATAACAGGTTTCATTTAAACATTTCTAAATAATGTATATTTCTGACTTTTAACATTCCTGTTAATCACTGGATTGTCTGGTCCAGACTCGATTAATTACAGATCGCCTTTATGCAGCTTTAATTTTGTTGAGTGTGTCAAACACAAATATTATACAGATGCTTACATATTACGACCCGTGAAGGGTAGAACAGGTCTTCAGCAACCCTTGCTTGCCATAAAAGACGACTATGCTTGTCGTAAGAGGCGACTAATGAGATCGGGTGGTCAGGCTTACTGACTTGGTTGACACATGTCACCGATTCCCAATTGCGCAGATCGATGCTCATGTTGTTGAGCACTGGATTGTCTGGTTCAGACTCGATTATTTACAGACTGCCGCCATATAGCTGGAATATTGCTGAGTGAAAACTAAACTGACTCACTCACTTACATATTACACATTATCTATGCAAGGGGGGGGGGGGGGGGGTGTGGGGGTGGGGTGTGTGTGGGGTGCGACGGCCCCGACAATGCGATTGCTCATGATACACACTTAACCCGGTGAGACCGCAGACATGATGACACGCCTAGCCTTGTTACAATGACTCACACAGACGTAAGTTACACTGTAACGGGATCCTACAAATATCCTCAGATAAAATACTTGAGCATCGAAGTGATTACATAGGAAAAGATCGATGACTTTTTGCTTCTCTTTATCAAATATGTAATACACCACGCATAACATTTAATAAATATATTTTAAAATTTGTTTACAATCTTTTGAATATTGTTAGAAGAGATTAGAAGAGAATTAGAATGTCGTTGAAATACATGAAGTTGTTATCCATAAAGTATGACTAGGCTGTACTTCCCAACTTCTAAAATGAAAACATGTAGACTTGGCAACGTTTATGGGCTGTATTTAGATATTTTTGTTTCTTGGTCTATACGACAGATTATATAGCAGGCCTGTGAAAATCCCGGTTAGAATTTCTCGTCAGTAACCTATGCTCATGCTGTTGATCACTGTTTATCTGGAACATTTTTGATATACAGACCACTGCCGCATTCCTCTAATATTGCTGATTGCGACGTCAAGCAACAAATCAAACCAAGGCTAATGTTTATGCACTTACGACTATCTCAGCACTAAGATAGTCATACGGTAATGTTTATGTACTTACGATTATCTCAGCACTAAGATAGTCGTAAGCTAATGTTTATGTACTTACAACTATCTCAGCACTAAGATTGTCGTAAGCTAATGTTTATGTACTTACGACTATCCTCGCACCAAGATTGACGTAAGCTAATGTTTATGTACTTACAACTATCTTGGCACTAAGATAGTCGTAAGCTAATGTTTATGTACTTACGACTATCTTAGCACTAAGATTGTCGTAAGCTAATGTTTATGCATTTACGACTATCCTAGCACTAAGATAGTTGTAAGCTAATGTTTATGCACTTACGACTAGTGCTAAGAGAGCTGCGAAGAGGTTGCCCCAAGCTGTGGACGTGTCCGTGAGAGCATATGAAGCCTGTTCCTAAACTGCACGATTTGGTTTGATGGGCCTAGCTTGAAGAACGTGACGTGGAATATTCATGGCCAGGGAAGATACCGATTGTCCTCGGGAGTCACGGAGATTGAATTAACTTGTTCCTCGTCATAAATCACTGACGAGTGAATGCAGTTTTAGGTCTTCACATTACTAATATGTATTGTTGGATTATGGAGATAAAAGAAAGCCGTAAACTCTTTCCCAATATCAGGTTACGTTTCCTCTTGCCCAGCCTACTTTCCCTGAAACTCTAAATCATGCGAACTCGGATATTTTCAAATTTGTTTACAATCTTTTGAATATTGTTTGGCGAGATCGCTTTTTAAACTAATATGATGTTGTTCTGTGTGTGAATCATATATAAGTAATAAGTATCGTAACTAATAAAACAAAAGGATTATAATGTGTGAGCGAGTGGGCCAATACTAACAGTGTTCCAGCCACATCACTTGGGTGGGATAGTCTAATGGTTACTGCATTCGCTCGCCGCGCCGAAGGCCCGGGTTCGACTCCTCACATGGGTACAACGGTGTGAAGCCCGCCGCGACAGCTGACAAATGTAGAAACATCCCGAGATTCAAACCAACGGTACGTTGCTACACCATTTGGCGCCTTGGACGAGTGGGCAGAAGTGTCCAACAAGATGACTGCATCCCGAGGATTGTCAGAAGTCCAGTTTCAAGACTGGAAGTTAGTTAACAGGACTCAAATAGTGATGATTAATGGAGAAGTTTGCCGGGACCAAAGAATAGTGTTTACTTATCTGGTATGTTTAGTTAAGCGGTTTTTACTTAGGCGGTTTCCACTGTAATTATAGGTGGGTCACATTGGCAATATTTCATCCAACACAACAGCTATCTTTTCATAAAGTCCAACTTTGATCCAATAAATGCCTATCAATAAAAGAAAATATTAATTACAGAGTTGTAGCTATAAGATTGTTTGCGAACATGACCCAGATTAATATGCAGTGCGAGACCCTAGAGACGAACTGTCACTTGCGCTTGTTATCGTTCTTGATGACCTTGACCTGGTATCATCATCGCGCTCGTTGGAAATGTCTTATGACAAATGCTTAGTCTCTGTATGTACGTTTTCATAGACACAATTAACTACTGTATTAATGAAAATGGAGCACGAGTGAGATGAGGGATTCGGGTGAAACTGATTTACTGCACTGGCGGTTGTAGTACCCCGGAAAGGGCGGGACGCTATGGAAGGGAACATAGTGGGAATCCGGGACAATGGGATAGACTGGTCTTAGACCTGCAACATGTTTGTCTTTCTTTATGAATAAAGCTGACAAGCCGTGATATAATGAGGGGAAGGAAAAAGGAATCACGTGAAAGCGCAGGCGTTTCCTTATTTTTTCCAGGTTTCTTCACATACTATGCGATACAATGCTTCTGAAGAAACCTGAAAAAGACCCTACGGGAACGGTTGTTCTTTCATGTAATCCCTTATTTTTCTCCTCGGTATATAAATGAAATGTTGTTGAACGCTCACTCACCTCTATGCTGTAGACTTTGCAGACGACTTATCATTTGGGTAGACTAACGCTTAGTCTAGAATAACTACGGTCCAACGGTCCTACGGTCATAGCTACAAATAATCCCATTTAAATTGAAAAAGAGTTCGAGTGCGATGGGAGATGCAGAACTTGAAGAAATCCAGACTTGTTTTATTTAGGGATTTAGCATTGCATTGCTCGAGTTATAATCTTTGTTTATGCAGTGATTATTTGATGTCTCTCCTTCCAGGACATTGGGAGCATTAAGAAGGCACTGACTCTTATGACCAATAGGAGCCATCAGAAGATGACATATCTCCAGGCCCCCACATATTTGAAAGAACATATCATCTGACAGTTACTTACAGTTACAGTATTTTTAGACTAAGTTCGAATCGTTTTCATGGAAATCGTGAAAAATATAAATACCAAATATAAGTAAACCGCAAAAGGCACCACTTCAAGATCTGTCTCATACATTGGCTGTTGAAAGATATCAAATGGTTTTCGAGTTGTGCTTAGGAAACTTTGCCCATCCCTACCTTTTGAGACTAAGTACGAATTGTTTCCATGGAAATCCAGAAAAAGGCTAAACATCTGCAAACAGCAAAAGATACCACTTTGGGGATTGCTTCACATATCTGCCAAGTTCAGTTGAAAGATATCAAATAGTTTTCGAGCTGTGGTCCGGAAACGGGGGTCATTCTTCCCCTTTGAGACAAAGTTCGAATCGTTTCCATGGAAACCCAGAAAATGATAAGTCACCAAAATCTGTAAATAGCAAGAGGCACCACTTTAGGGTCTGCCTCACATATCTGTAATGTTCTGCTGAAAGATATTAAAGTGTTTTCGCGTTGTGCTCCGGAAGCGAAGCTCATCCCTCCCTTTTGAGACAAAGTCCGAATCTTTTCCATGGAAACCGGGAAGACTAAAACTGATAAAAATCTGCAAACAGCTAAAGGCAGCACATTGGGGCTTGCAACACGTATCTACTACGTTATACTGAAAGAAATTAAAACGTTTTCGAGTTGTGTTCCGGAAACGAAGCCCATCCCTCCCTTTTGAGAGGGAGTCCGAAACGTTTCCATGGAAACCGAGAAAGTAATAGATCATAAGAACCTGTAAATAGCAAAATTCACCACTTTAGGTTCTGATTGCTATACCTACCAGGTTTTGCAGAAAAAATATTGAACGGTTTTTGAGTTATGTCCGGAAACGAAGCCAACCCCTCCCTTTAGACTAATACCAAAAGGTTTCTAAGGAAACCAAGAAAAATAAATATGCCAAACATCTGTAAGAGCAAAAGGCACAACCTTAGGCTAAGTTATTATATCTACCAATTTAGGTTTTAAAATGTTGAACTGGTTTTCTGTTATGCTCCGGAAATAAAATGATTACTGACAGGACTGCCGAACAGACAGACAGAGAGAAAGACAGACGAGGAGTCGACTATATCACCCCACATTACATCCCGGGGAGTAATAAGAAGGCACTCTTAATTAGGATTTGTTAGGGAGTGTACTGGGTGAAAGAAGGCACTCTCTTCGGTCTATAGCAAAAGTGCGACAGTAGAAAACGTTTATTTTTTCTCAAGAACTAAGGGAATTATTACAAAACAAACTGTCTTGCAAAGACAATTCCTGTAAGATTTACATACACACAGATAAATAACAGGGTTGGCTATTTTCCCAATAAAACTATATAGCTAGTCACGGAAAAGAAGAGAGACAAGAATTATATACTTTACTAACAAAAATAAATATACGTCTGTCTCCAGCTATTGTAGTGTGGAGCCTCGAGACTTTGCCTTTGCGTCAAGTTCCACAATACCGGTTGCTCACCGAGTCGTGACTAAATGTCACTTTGTGCACTGTGGGGGGCGATTTTTGTCGACTGCTGTACGAGTTACCCCGCCTTTAACCTGACGAAACAGATAAGTTCGTCGGCCCAAGCTCGTTTACTTACATATTTGCATGTCTTCTGCAGGCTTGAGGGGGCGGGGATTTCGGCATTGTGTCAGCGTAAAGGATCACAATAGATACAAATACAAAACGTGTTTTCCAGGATGCACGGGTTATCATTTTGAAAAATAGTTTACCCGATTTGCCCAGTTTCCGATTACCCAACCGATCATTTCAAATGGTATCGGTTGCTAAATTACAAGTTTAGCCGCGACATTTTGCCTTTGCTGAGAAGATAAATATAGTTTCAGTGGGAAATAACGCATACAAATAGTCACTTTAGTATGGAAGTAACAAATGAAAAATAACATTATCTCCATCGTTCATGACGTCATCATTACGTCAACGATAATGCCATGACATCATTGAAGAAAACAGCTCTTGCTACACATGCGAATAAACGTTTGTCAGAAACCATAAGATAAGTATTTTTGTGTGGCATATCCTATTTATATTTGCATACATTCAAAAGCAATGGCCCGTGGGTTCCAATTGTGGTTTCGGTCCGATTAAACCATAGATTAACCCACTTTGGGTTTGCTTCCCACTTTAAGTTGACACGCCGCAAATTAATATAAGATGAATGATCTACGGTAGTATGAACTAAAACAATTATCAATGGAATATTTATTCAAATTAGAAGAAAAATGAGGCATTATACGAACTTAAATGAGTGAGTGATTGACCACTCGGTCCGTTCGTCGCCTTTAAGACCAATTTACCGGATCTTCTCTGCTGTTGTGAACAACGCCCTCGCCGTCGACATACGATGGCACGCAACAGAATCACGTGACCTAAGACAGACAACACATGAATTCATTCGCCCCAAATAACCAACATAAGATTTCTGGGGGCTATAATAACCTGTACACCCTGCTGTTCTTGTTTGCGCAAAGGATTACACGAGCGGAACATCTTGTACACACGTCATGTGAAGCAGCCGGTACAAAATACATCCTTCCAGTACCTGATTATATATAATCAGAAAGTTGGTTTTATGCTCTCTTCACCTAATTCTATAGCCCAGAGTGTCAGAACGTGTAATAGCATTCTTCGTAAGAGTCGTAAGATTTTATTCAATTTCTTTTAAAATTTACTGTACATATTTTATCAAAGTATCAGATGTGACTGCAGTTTTTAAGTTTTATATGTCTTTATAGGTGTTATATGATGTTATGTCATATCTCATTACTCATTATCTCATTACTCTGTGGGCGAGGTGACTCGTTACTTCGTTAACACGAATATCAACAGTGGGCTGTATGTTATTGTTAACACGAATATCAATAGTAGGTTGTATGTTAATGTTAACACGAATATCAATTGCAGGATGTATGCTAATGTTAACACGAATATCAATAGTAGGCTGCATGTTATTGTTAAGACGAATATCAATAGTAGGTTGCATGTTAATGTTAACACGAATATCAGTTGTAGGTTGTATGCTAATGTTAACAGGAACATCAACAGTAGGTTGTATGTTATTGCTAACACGAATATCAATAATAGGCTGCATGTTAATGTTAACACGAATATCAGTAGTAGGCTGTATGTTAATGTTAACACGAGTATCAATAGTAGGCTGCATGTTATTGTTAACACGAATATCAGTAGTAGGCTGCATGTTATTGTTAACACGAATATCAGTTGTAGGTTGTATGCTAATGTTAACACGAATATCAACAGTAGGCTGTATGCTAATGTTAACAAGAACATCAACAGTAGGTTGTATGTTATTGCTAACACGAATATCAATAATAGGCTGCATGTTAATGTTAACACGAAAATCAATAGTAGGCTGTGTGACAAAGTTATCAACCGGAAAGGTGTGCAACCGGAATATCAATATTTAACAGCATGTGAAGACTATATAACACGGGAAAGAATAGGTTAACTCTATGTTAACTTACACCCACAAAGAATAAAAAAGCACGAGTATTAATAGTAGACTGTAGGTTAACTCAGTTAACTTACACCCACAAAAAATTAAAAGAACCACAAGAATATCAATAGTAGCTATATATTAACTCCCACCCGGAACAGAACACAAAACATGAATATCAGTAGTAGCTGTTTATTAACACCCACCCGGAACATAACACAAAACATGAATATCAATAGTAGCTATATATTACCTCCCACCCGGAACAGAACACAAAACATGAATATCAGTAGTAGCTGTTTGTTAACACCCACCCGGAACATAACACAAAACATGAATATCAGTAGTAGCTATATATTACCTCCCACCCGGAACATAACACAAAGCATGAACATCAGTAGTAGCTGTATATTAACACCCACCCGGAACATAACACAAAACATGAATATCAATAGTAGCTATATATTAACACCCACCCGGAACATAACACAAAACATGAACATCAGTAGTAGCTGTATATTAACACCCACCCGGAACATAACACAAAACATGAATATCAATAGTAGCTGTATATTAACACCCACCCGGAACAGAACACAAAACATGAACATCAGTAGTAGCTGTATATTAACACCCACCCGGAACATAACACAAAACATGAATATCAATAGTAGCTATATATTAACACCCACCCGGAACATAACACAAAACATGAACATCAGTAGTAGCTGTTTATTAACACCCACCTGGAACATAACACAAAACATGAACATCAGTAGTAGCTGTTTATTAACACCCACCCGGAACAGAACACAAAACATGAACATCAATAGTAGCTGTATATTAACACCCACCCGGAACAGAACACAAAACATGAACATCAATAGTAGCTGTATATTAACACCCACCCGGAACATAACACAAAACATGAACATCAGTAGTAGCTGTATGTTAACACCCACCCGGAACATAACACAAAACATGAATATCAGTAGTAGCTGTATGTTAACACCCACCCGGAACATAACACAAAACATGAATATCAGTAGTAGCTGTATGTTAACACCCACCCGGAACATAACACAAAACATGAATATCAGTAGTAGCTGTATGTTAACACCCACCCGGAACATAACACAAAACATGAATATCAGTAGTAGCTGTATGTTAACACCCACCCGGAACATAACACAAAACATGAATATCAGTAGTAGCTGTATGTTAACACCCACCCGGAACATAACACAAAACATGAATATCAGTAGTAGCTGTAGGTTAACTCATACCGAACATGTGCTATACAAATATTAATAATAGGCTCTAAGAGTTACGTGTATGTACAGTATGTACAGAGCTATTACTATATGGACACACATGTTAGATGACAGGATATGTTAGTGAAGAAAAAGGGACAACCGACGAACACGCGTTACAATACAACGATGCACGAATTGGGTTGAAACTGCCACTGGTTAAGGAGTGTAAGGATAAAGGGACTGTCATTGAGCGATATACATACAGTCGTGTTTGGACTTCGCGGAATTCCTCGGCTGTGAGCTGTCTGTACAGATATGCAGCACTTCTTTATGTCGCATGTAGCAAGTGAAGTTGACATCGTTACAGTTGGCACGTCACGTAGACGTGATGAATACCTTCTACAGCCTATATCTCGGGGGTGAACAAACAACAACCGCATGTAGGCTCTGTACAATCTGCTGTCCTTTTGACGCTTGTGACGTCAGGATGACGACCCGGGTTCGATTTCTCACATGGGAACAATGCGTGAAGCCCATTTATTATGTTCCCCGCCGTGATATTACTGGAATATTGCAAAAGGCGTAAAACAATACTCACCCACTACGTTTGATGCGCTAGAAGTTTAATGGTTACCGTCCGTCCGGGTACCCATCTACTGCTGAGAAAAACAGGAGACGCAGTATGTGTTGTACTTGTTTCAGCCTAGGGTTATAGGACCGAAACCCCAGCTCTCGGCTGTAGTTCCCCTGTCGAAACCCAGCCGGCTGCGCCTTTAGTTTGACGGTTAATATCAGCGATGAAGTCACGTGGTTGTCGCAACTCCGAACACTTTACAGTATTTGTTTCTAATGGTCATAACTGCAGCGGGGACCGATTGTTTTATGTTTTTAATGGCCAGAGTATTATTTTCAGAACTGTCATTATTTACAGAAAATATTTTTCTGCAACATGTTTTATTTTATGGTTTATAAAAGGCTTAGGAACAAAAAACGTTCTCTCGTTTTCATAAGAAACTTCTTAACAGTCCGGAACTTGCACAGAAAATGTATTATTTCTGGAAAGTCAAATCAATCAGTATGGCTTACAGTTTGTGCATTTAGCTATTGCTGAACTGATCCACGGATTAAATGTTAGTTTATATGATGAGATTTCTAACCATATTTTTTACTAAATACCCTATAACAGCGGCTGAAAAAAAGACAAATAAATGGAAAGGAACTTCATTATATTATATGAGTTGATATCCTTCTTTGCATATTTAAAACAAGAATGACAATGAATACAAAAAGAACAGAAACACAAAACCATCTGAAAAAATGCTGAATATGTTGAGTGGGAAAACAACAGCGGAGGTTAGGGTGAAACTATGTACATTTATGAAATATGGATCAGCATCTCTGAGTCATCACACAGCTGACTGGAGGCGGACGGAGACGCCGGGACACCGGAGTAGTGACATGTCTGCGAGCCGGGACCACGTGGCCCGGAAACACATTGTACCAGTGACAGACACTTGAAATGTCACAATGTATTCCATTAATTTAAATATATTAAGTCCCCTCTTCTTTACTACGTCCGTGAAATATCCACATATATATATATATATTTCATTGGATAAACACGTAAGGGGGGACCAACAGGATATGATGGTAGATACAAGTTATCGTATCCCAAGCGTACAGATGGATGTTCATGATGTGAATCACTAGGTGTTTTCGTCCAGACTGGATAATCAATATATCATTAAAATTGTCGATGGCGCCGTAAACAGCAAGGAGACTAAAACCCGTGGAAGTGCGTGGTCAAATACAGGTTCGAATCCTTCGATCAGAGAGTTCCTTAATATTGAGCTCAAGGCAAGGAAATAACAAGAACCTTTTGCCGTCCTGATGTAAATATCACCCATCTGTCCACCAGACCACAGAGGTTGTGCAGTTATAAACCTGCAATAATGTTGCGTACTGATGTGATTTTATTATTTAAGTACAGTAAGTGTACGCACAATGGCACTGTGAATCCGCCTCCAAGGACCGTATACGATAAGGCGACTGCCTGAATGTCACCAGATGCGGAGCGGGATGAAATTACATCTCCCTGCATGTTCTGTTCTGCTTCATAGACACAGCGTGTTTTGACTGGAAGATCAGGTTTGTCTGAGATTTGCTTGACAATCCCCATGCACGCTACAGCGACCGACTGATGTGTGCATTAACCCGGCGAGAGAGAGAGAGAGAGAGAGAGAGAGAGAGAGAGAGAGGAGAGAGAGAATAACTAGTCGCTGAAATGAACGCATTTAGCAGGAACTGTGGTAATCTGGACTTGCCACATAATCTAGACTTACACGGCCCTTCTTGGATACATTTGTTACAGTGTCTGTATGAGAGATTAAGATGTGTATTACGAGTGATTTCTAGGATATGTCAGTGAGTGAGTGAGTGAGTGAGTGAGTAAGTAAGCATGGTTTTACGCTGCTTTTAGCAATATTCAAACAATATTACACAGCGGGGGACACCAGAAATGGGCTTCATGTGTTTTACCAATGTGGGGAATTGAACTCAGGTCCTCTGCGTGACCAGCGAAAGCTTTAACCACTGGGCTGCACCACCGACCCTTCTGGGATATGTGTGTGGAGGGACTGGCACCTAGCATGTTTGTATAAGATGAGGAATGTAGTACACACACATTTCAATCACACAGGGATTCGAACTCGCGAACGATTGCCCCAATAGACCACCCGAGTCTCAGCGTCTAACTGAGGCATGGTGAAAATACGACCGGCGTCTACATCAGCACGCCACAGCCCTGTGTACCTCCCATCTTCTAGATCTGCATCGGGGAACATTAACGTCACATCAGCGCTAGCTTATATGATAAACCTGCCCCGGTTAAACGAGTGGTCACAGATGGATGACAAAGGCCATAGCGTGCAACAGGCTCCCTGGAGTCGACAGTGACTCAGATATATTCACAGCTTGATAATACGACCATACTTGACATGTCTAGGCTAACAGTTGGTCTGTAAAATGGAAGCATGGTAAACTACTGTCGTAAAGAACTCTGAGGCACATTACTTCGAAGACCCAGGTTCGATTTCCCCGCATGGTTACAATGTGTCAAGCCCATTTCAGGCGTCCCCTGACGAAATATTTCTGGAATATTGCTAAACGTGGTGTAAAACTACACTCACTCACTAATTCGTCATAAAAGTGGTTCAAGTGTTAGTTTGCAGTCGGATTGAAATTCAGTGAGTATATTTACATACATCACTGTTAAATCCCTTTCGCAAAGCTTCAACACCAATCTAATTTGATAAAAGAGTGTACGTGGACCATATTATGCCCCCTCCCCCTTCCTTCAAGTAATACATTCATTTTCTACATTTTGGGGGTCAGAACATTCCATCTCCCTGGGACTCCTTTCCAATTTAAGATATAAAATTGGTTTCTCCAAAACATATATGCTTTCGGAGTCTGCCTGAGAAGATGTCTAAAATGTGAATGAGAACATGCCCGACAACGGGGCGGCCAGACGACAGACAACGCTCTTAACTAAACACGGTGTGTGGACATGTATAGAAAAGTTTCGTTGTTAACGGGATAATTTCGGTATGTAAGTAAGTCACGTTATATCTTTTGAGGTCGCAAGTCGTAATTCAACAGCCCCCAGCTATGGCGAGAGTAAAAAGTCGTAAGTTCGCTATCTCAGACAATCTGTGTGTGTGCAAGAAGTGCCCAAGGCACCAGCTCGTCACAGGCGCCGTGAGCAGACGTTGCTTGTCTCAGTCAATTATTTCTTGCTGGGAGGTGTCTTCAACTCTTCCCGCTGACCACCACAAGTGGACCATTCAGATTTTTTACGGAATGGTGTATGGGTGTGCTGTAAAATTACCTTTTTATGAGAGGAAGTTATAATACGCTTTGATTATTATCCAGGATTTTCTCTCAGTGGAAAGACCTCAGGCACAACGAACTAATCATCTGTTCTGTCATTTGTTTCTGAAAAGATATTATGGCCTCAAGGTGGCGACTCAATGAATGAGATAAAATGCACCTCCGCAAGACATCACTAACGCTTCGTCTCTGAAACTACATAATCCTTGTAGAAACAAATAACCCCGTTTGAAATACAAAGGAGCGAAAGTGAGATTGAGATTAAGGACCCGAGGAGAAGCTACTAGACTGTCTTCATTTAGGGCCGGATAGGAGAAAAGCATTGAGTTTCAGGTAGTGTAAGTCAAACGGGGGTTCTCGCGATCTCGCATTCTCGCGATTTCGTGTTTGTGGGGCATTTTAGCTTATTTCCAAAGGAATCGCGAGATCGCGAGAATGCAGTATTCCATAGTCGGGGCAGACAATGAATGAATGTTGTTTGACGCCTCTATACGAAAATAATCCTTCTTTCAGCTTTATCATGGCAACCTATACGATAACCTCCCATTTGTAATACCAGAGACCATATAACAGATTATTATTATATGGTCTCTGGTTATACAGAGAGTTGTAAGACAGTGTTAAACAACACCTCCTGGTGAATTCACAACTACAGCCCGGTTGCAGCAAAATCGTACCGATGAAATAAAAAAATGTTCATCTGAAACCAACCAGTCGTCATGACAGTTGTCTATATGCCACCAGCATTTCAGACATTGTCATGGAGATGGGGAAACAGTTGTTAACGTATCTTTGATGTAACCAGCAAATGGGCTGATCCACGTAGAACTGTTCATCGGGGGTTCAATTTGGTTTCGAGGTCAGTGGAATATCTACCTCTAGTGATCTTGAGAACACGTCTCCAGTGGGCACTGATCTGTCTGACTCCTGTTTACAAAAGTCATCTTACTGAATATGTTACTCTCTGCAGCGTTATGCATTCTTCTTTCATAATGCATACTCAACTGTCAATGTTGTAACTTTCGATGCTTAGGAGGGCACCTACTGATATGTCAGTTTCGTCTGACCTAGGTGCCCCGTATTCTCGAAACGGTCGTAGCCCAACGATTTCTTAAGTTTGATCGTGACCGATGTGTTAAGAATGGGCTAAAAGATGTTCAGAATAGCTAGCCTAGGCTTTGATCAACAATGCGTTCACTGTGCTACGACGTTCGTAAGCCCATGGTAAACTGTATAGAGTTGCGAGAGGTCGCCGAGTTACGAATACTTGGGGATCCGGATCTAGTCCTTCTTTCGGACTCATGCATGTGAACAGGGTACACATGTATAAAGTGTTTCAAAATCGATAACACTTTTGTTTTTGTATTGATAAGATTTCTATTTTCACATTGGCGTCATTTGATCTTTTTAGCTTTAAAAAGTGATGGAATTTCTTTGAAATTGCTGCATTGTATGCACACGATCTTCTAGACATATAGTTAGTTTTCAGACATGTTCAGACTTTGTTGCATTCCATGGCTTAATGAGTTCTACAACAGACGGCAGGATCTTGACATTTCGGTGATAAGCATGCAATGGATTCTGACTGATTACAAGATAAGCATAAGCTGTCACAGTGCCTTTATGACCGAATTTGATCACTACTTCGAATTTCCTTTGAAATGAGCTTGGGAATGGCTTTTTATGGACATTAGTAGATCTTTGTATGCAGCATTACATGCGTCCAATTAGACTTGACATTTCTGGAGTTTTTGAGGCGTTGGGTTTGCTTTTTATCCTCAGTTTGCTGAAGGGGGTAGGCCGTATTCCTGCTTTGTCTAGATCCAGCTTCGCCAATGTGTCTGCACTTTCATTTCTCCTGAGTTCCGCGTGAACCAGAACCCGCTATAGCTCCTGTCTCCTAGGAGGAGGTGAGGTCGCCCTGTGGTTAAAGCGTTCGCCCGTCACGCCAAAGACGCCGGCTCTATTCCCCGCATGGGTATAATGTGTAGAGTTCATTTCTGGTGTCCCTCGCCGTGATATTGCTTGATATTAATAAAAGCGGTTTTAAAATAAACTCACCCAACTGATTCCTGGATTCGATAGTATTTTCGCAATGATATTGTGTCACCATTCTGTGACCACCCTCGAGTTAATGAGAGAGTTCAGATAAACGCCGAATTTAGTAACATTCCAGCTATATGTTGTCGGTCTGTCGGACCAGACAATCCAGTTATCAACAGCATAAGCATCGATCTGTGCAATTGGGGACCGATGACATGTCAGCAAAGTCAGTGAACCTGACCACCAGATCTCGTTAGTCGCCTCTTACCACAAACTTAGTCTCCTTTTCTTGCAAGCATGGGTTGCTGAAGACCTATTCTACCCCGATTCTACCCCGGTAGAGATAATGATGTCCATATACACATAATATTGACCACACTATTTAAGGATGGTAGATATGATAGAACATATTCCTTCTAATGCCAAGAAAGCACGTTCTGTCTCCTGAAGGTTACAAGATATACTTAGTAACATAATGATTACCTAATTTCAATGATGATTTTATGTCATGGCATCATCCCTCCAGCCCCCTATTGTTACAAGCCATTAATTACTAAATTACCACTCGCCTGGCTGTTCTGTTAACTGTGCTCACTCCCTTGCAGCTTTGTTTTAACTAGGGGTAGTAATTAGTGGCTTGTAACAACAGGGGGCTAGAGGGATGGGGGCTAGAGGTGTATCGTCTATGATATTACCTATCTTCTTATGTGATTCAGAAATATGGGGAATATCTATTAAAAACATTTAAAAATCATTAGAAACAAATGTACGTGATCAACTTTCTTACGTGTAAATCAAAACTGAGGTCATGAAACATACTTTTCACTGATTTTAATCAGTGTCTGCATCAGTACTAAACAGCCTGAACACCCTGCCTTTAACCATGATGGATGTGGTGGGATAGCCTACTGGTCACAGCGTTCGCTCGTTTCGCCGAAGGCCCTGGTTCGATTCCCTAGATAAGTACAATGTGTGACGCCCGTTTCTAGTGTCCTAGCCTAGATAATGCTGGAATATTCCTAAAAGCGGCATAGAACCATCCTCACTAACTCTAGATGGCAATGTAATAAGTAATTTGGTTTAATGGTTGTCACAGATTAAGTGATGAGCGAGCCGGGGGCGTTGATATGTTGGCGGCCATGGGTGTCTATTATGCAACTTGTGGAGGTCAGAGTGTTTATGTCAGTCCGACATGACATATCACACATCAATTACTGAAACCATCAGTGTCGTTCATTACTGACAAGCTGATGGATGCGGCAAGTGATGACTCCATGCAGTGACTGATTGAATGTTGTTTTCTGACGGTTGATAGAGTTTTAACAATAGTGGGCCGAGGGGACGGTGTTTAGGTCGAAGCTAACAACATATATTTAGTGGTCATCTAGCAAACAGGAAAACGTTTACGTGGAAGATATCATATTAAGAGGAAAGTGTTCTAGTGGACGGTTAACAATAGAAGAACAGTATCTGTTGACAGTTAGCAGGGGAGTGCAGTAGTGGATAGTTAAGAACAGGTCCTAATTGCTGTGTTAATAGGGAGATAACAATATAGCGGAAACAGTTGTGAAATTAGATTGAAACAAACATTCATTGGGGGAATAACATGTCCATAGGAACAATAAAAGTTCTTGGCTTGAGAGAGAGAGAGAGAGAGAGAGAGAGAGAGAGAGAGAGAGAGAGAGAGAGAGAGAGAGAGAGAGAGAGAGAGAGAGAGAGAGAGAGAGAGAGAGAGAGAGAGAGAGAGAGAGAGAGAGAGAGAGAGAGAGAGAGAATGACCAGTCGCTGAAATGAGTATTTTTGCTTTGTTTTGTCTTTTTAGGAGGACGTAATGGTGTTTACACTTTGTACCGTGAACCTTACCTGTCAACTGCCATGGGAAAAGTCAAGGTCAAATAGGTATTATATGAGACCTCTACTTTGATATTCTCAGATCAGATCCGCCATTGAAAACCTTAATTACGAGCGAATAACCCTTCACATTTAAACTGTAAATTGCGTGTCAAAATGTGTTAGAATTTATAACTCAGCTTTCCAAGCATATAATGTATCTGTACAGTGAAAGTGAGACCACGCATACGTACACATTACAGGTAAGTCTAACACAACACGCCCCTCTGAAGCACGCAACAAATCATCTTGCGTTATATTACACCTGGCCTCTTGCGGGACAATTTACAGCTTGGTACTGACTGGCAGAGTTGAAACAGATATTCGCCTGTATAATCTTGAACAGCTCAGGAAGTAGATGATGTTAAAGTTTTATTTTGTTAAAGTGGGTGTTCAACAAAGTTAAATGTAAATTAATGAGCATAAAAGAATTAATACCTGGAGAAAATACGTTTTTTCGTCCTTATTTTCATATTTCCAGTAATTTCATATATCCTTTTGAAATATATATATATATATGTGTGTGTGTGTGTGTGTGTGTGAGAGAGAGAGAGAGAGAGAGAGAGAGAGTGGTATGGGTGTCACCGGTGACACCGATAAAATGCTAGTACTGAGACACTATTCATGTTTAACTAGATGGTCAGGGTGAGTGAGCTCTAGGACGTTTTAACAATATTCCAGTAATATCACGCAGGGAAAAACCATATATGAAATTCTTGTCAATTTTCGGTTTTTGTTTTAGGCATTTATAAGAACACGTACAGAGTGGTCTAGATTTGGTCCAGGGTCCTTACTGGAGCAGGAGCGGTGGGGTATCCCACAGACAGGAGGAAATGGTAGTGTACCTTTGATTGAGTGTACCTAGTTTATTTTTACATGAAAAATATTTTTCGACCCGAAGCGAGGAAAGTACGTTGCCTACCTTTGCTCGCTTCGCTTACATATAACAAGACTTGCCATATTCTCTGTGTTGCGCAGCCCCATTTGCGCTACAGTTTGTCTGTGGGTAACCTAATGGCAAAAGCGTTCGGTGGTGAAGCTGAAGACCCAGTTCAACTTGCGAAGCCAAGTTTCTGGTGTCCCCAGCCACGATATCGCTAAAAGCGGCATAAAACAATACTCGCTCACTTACTGCAGCTGGCGACATGGACTACAGAAGAGAGTGTCTGTTGTATGAACAGGTTGTGCCTCTAACTCATCCATGACCGCATGTCAGTCAGCCGTGACAAGGTGGACAAAATTATATCATAAATATAAGTGAATTTCATAACACAGCTGAAAAATGTAATCAATATTTCATCTGACTTTGCCTTCCCAACATCCATAACAAATACTACGCTTAATAGATTCACCATTCATTTTTATTTTACACACACAAAATACATAATTAGAAACGAAGTCAGGCGGGACCGGATACCGATTCTGAAAATTTGTTTGTGGAATTGGTGATTATCAGGGCTTTTTGGCCAACATTACTTCTAATTGCCTCATGAAGACATCAGGTCTTTGTGTACACTTTGTCGGTTCTGAACAAAGTCTATACCAAATCTAAATGCTAATATGAACTGACAAAAACCCAGACAAAGAATTTAGTATCATAACTTATACTTTGTTGACTGAAAATGCACTGGACTACCGTGATAAGACAACACTTGTCTCACTTGAATGAACTAATAATTGCATAAGTCCCATTGAAAGGATTAATAATTATAAGTCTCTAGGTTAATTATTAGTTTACATGGAGTTGTCCTTTTAAAGCCTGACACCCATTTGTATTATCCCGGCTTATCTAGACTTATTAAGAAGCTACAACATTCATGGACTTCACAGGTGGATACAGATTTTTTTAAACATAGGTGGGGTGTCTGTTTGTGAGAGAGAGAGAGTGAGTGAGTGAGTGAGTGAGCGAGTGAGTGAGGGGGATGGGGAAAGAGAAATGAGAGGTTGGATAGGGGTAGGGATGGGTTGGGATGGGGATGGGTTGGGTTGGGGCGGGGTGGGGTGGGGATGGGTAGCGGTGGGGATGGGTTGGTGCGTGGCTGTAAGTGCACACTTCATTTTCCATCATGACATTCATGAGTGATTTAATATCTCTGAGGGAAAAAACATGTTGGGGTGGTGGGTGGTGGTGTGCATTCTCCAACCCCAACTCCACCCCTGTATCAGCCTTTGGACTGATTTATTTGTACTGTCTGCATACCTAGACTTGCTGATAATGTAGATACATCTTTCATGGGCTTATACTTTTGTGCTGCTACTTATCTAGCCTTACTTACAATGAAGAGACAGCATTCATGGACTTGTCCATATGTACCACCTGCTTATCTAGACTTGCTTATTAAGAGGATACAACATTCATGGACTTATCCTTTTGTACTGTTGCTTATCTCGACTTGCTTATAAGATACATTCATGGACTTATCCATATATTCTGCCTGGTTATATAGACTTGCTTATTATGGAGATACAACATTAATGAACTTATCCATATGTTCTGCCTACTAGTCTAGACTTGCTTATCATGAAGATACAACATTCATGAACTTATGATTCAGTAAAGCCTTAGAGCAAGGCTATGAAGTATATATGTTAAATGGGTTGATATAATGCTTTGTAAAAGTCACTGAAATATGAAAATACTTTATGCTAGAGCTACTTTTAGTCTGCACTGATGACTCTTTAGTATGTCCATGAAGATTAATGAGAAAATATTAAACACAGAGGAAATCTGTTGTTTCGTGTCTAATAAGGTACCCTAGTGATCTCGTGACTGACAGTGAACATCTTCACAGGCAGTCACTCATAAAATTAGCAGGTTGTCATACACTACTTCATACACAAGATAAGGATCAGTAATAGTTTATGTCAGTTGATTGTGTTTATTACTGTCATATGGGAAAAATGATAAAACAGTTTAAAACATGCTGACCCTTTGAAACTGAAACCTGTAAACCATCCACACACAAATCTGTCCTTATTAGCGTTGATGCCAATATCAATAAGCATGGAGTTGCCAGCAGTTTATCCCATATGAGCTGACCACAGGCTGCTGCTGCCAACGGCTGACTACTATGATTAACTGCAGTGGACATAGGGCTGACAAAGCCAATCCATGTTGAACAATATGTTAACATATGTGCCCATAGTCACACCTTCTCCCGATGCTCAAGATTAACCTCGATGTGTAGTATTAACCTCGATCTGTGCCCGGAATTGCTATACGAGGCTTACAGGAGTCATGTGACATCTGGTCAGCAGATATGTACTGTACACACAGTACTCATCACTGTTCTGTACTCACAGGAAAACTACCCTACTCAAACACCGGGAAATATGGGATTTATAACATGAGTGGTTGTTTGTCGAACCCAACGACCTGAACTTTTGAATGATGTAATGCTATTTTATAACACACTTGAAGATGGATAATGGTTGAGGGTTCTTGAGTCAGGACCAACTGTTAATGGAGATGTACTTAATAAAGGCTTGTACACACAATCTGACGATATGAAGTGGTATCCAGAGGTGATTTGATAAAGACCATGCACAGATCAGCTAATACTGGTGATATAACTGTTCATAGTGGGATTAGGGACTTAATCCACTCATGTTGAACTAGTAGGGTGAGGTGTACTCTAATCCAGATCACACAGCAAAGTGGTATAACGTAAAGGCACTATGTCACAGCACACTTCTCTAATAATAACTGATGCATTTCTCTCAATAATACTAATTAACAGCCCTCTGGGAAGCTACCATAAATTTTATTTCCCCCAAACTTATGTTTTTATAGTATGATGTCAAATTAAAAAGTTTGAATGAATTAATGCAATGTTGCATTAAATTCACCCTCAAGCCATGTACTAGTACCTGCCAAACATTATTTCAAGCAAACCTAATTGAATTATGTTCCTTAAATGCTCTTTTTGAATATCCTAACTTGTGATGGAGGCCAGTTCCGAAAAATACCATATGGGATGGTTTTTCACATGCAAAGCAATTGGTTCCATTCCATATATGGCATGTGAGGTATTTGGAAGCTCATCGCCCTGACATTTCAATTATCAGTTGAAAGTCGTAAGGGATAATGTCTTTCATTGCATTATTAGGAAGCTAAAGTTAGTGCATATGTCCCAGTATATACAGTATGGTTCAAAATTATTGAGAATAGCTAAAGCATTTCATATTATTAAACGAGAACAAATCAGATAAAACTGAATGTATTGTGAAAGTGAACTGACCTTTTCATGTTGTGTAGGTAACAATTTAATATTTTATCAAGTCTCCTTGAGCTTCACGGCACAGTCTAAGACGGGTAGGCATACTTCCTATCAGAGAGGTTAGTGTCTCGTGAGTTATGCTGTCCCAGTATCGGACCACTTCTCTCTTCATGTCTTCAATTTTTGTCAACCCCTTTTGATTCACACATTCCTTCATCATCCCCCAAATGTTCTCAATGGGATTTAAGTCAGGACTATATGCAGGAAATGGTAATGCAGTCACATTTTTGTCCTGAAACCACTGCTTGGCATGTTTTGTGGTGTGTTTAGGATCATTATCTTGCTGCAAAATCCAGTCATTTCCATAAAACACATGTGCACTTGGAAGGAGAAAATTATCTAATATGTTAGTGTAGCGTTGACTTGTCAGATTTCCCTCAAACACACACAGCGGGGTCGTTCCTAATAAGGATATCCCTCCCCATACATGAAACTTTGGGCTGTATTTAGGTCGTCGATACAACGGTGCTGACGCAGACTTTGTCCATATTTTCACATTATTGGGATATACCCATATTGAGCTTTCATCAGTAAAAATCACATTTTCCCTGTCAAAGTTTTCATGTGCCAAACACCACTCAACACGCCTGTCTTTATGTTCTTGTTTCATGAGAGGAGAAGGAATTCCAGTCTTTTTCTCCCATCCAAGATCAATCAAATTTCTTCTAACTGTAGATTTTGATACAACTGTTGATCCCCTTTCTATCATTTCATACCTGATGTTGGAGATGCTTGCCCTTTGCTTTTTAGACGCTAAAATTCCCAGCCGGACGCGATCTGAGAAGTCCAATTTTCTGGGTCTCCCTGCTCCTTTCTGGTGCCCCAAATCCTTTCCCTCTTTAAAATTCTTCCTAATCCTATACACAGTAGAAAGAGGAGTTCCTGTTCTCTCTGCCCATGTATTTACATCATCAATTCCTTGATTACACAACTCAAAAATCAACCTTCTTTTATCTTCAGCAGACATTGTTGACAGTGCTGAGGAAAATGACGTCTGCTACAAATTCAGGGGAGGTAACTCTAATTGTACTATACTCAGTAGGCCAAGATGAGTTACCTCCCTTATACCATTACTTAGTTTTAAGTATCAGTGAATCAGTTGAGGTGTTAGGATAGCTCAAAGTAAGAAGAAAAATTCTCAATAATTATGAACCAGACTATATAATATAGCCCAAAATATTGTCGAAAATGTGTGACACTTTGCCTTTATACCAGCTGTTGGATGGGTTGTCTGCAAAGCCTGCTCCAGCTAATCAACTCAGTTGTACAATCATCCTCAATTTCTGTTATGATTCCACAAATGCAACTAAAAACACAAACAGATCTTAACACACATTAATCAAAGATAAGAGACCTATCACAGTTTAGCTGAAAGTTCAAGCTTTTTTTCACATTTGATGTATACTCGTGAAAGTAGACAGAATTACAACGGAAAGAATTGATTCTAATTAATTCCGATTTCACATAACCATGAGATTGTGTCTGGCACAGACAAACTATTATGGTTGGTTGTTTTTTTCACGACATCTGTCACTGAAATTAGCAGCCTGAAGACAAAGAAAAATATGGACCCTCATAAAATCAACAAAGTTTATTATGATCAACAATTTTAGAATCACAATGTAACAAAAAGGTACTTTCATGTAACAGTCACAGCACCATCTTTTAATGACTGTGTCACAACAATGCCAAGGATCAAACCCCAACACACCCTCTCTCTTCCTGACCCCAGCAGTCAGTACAGCCCGAGTCCAGAGCTACAGTCATGTCCAGAGCTACAGTCATGTCCAGAGCTACAGTCATGTCCAGAGCTACAGTCATGTCCAGAGCTACAGCCATGTCCAGAGCTACAGTCATGTCCAGAGCTACAGCCATGTCCAGAGCTACAGTCATGTCCATGAAGCCTATGATTAATGTTTTTGTTGAAGAAGGACCTCTATAGACTTTACATCCATCTCAAGTGTAGCTCTAGCCCCGAGGTTTCCACTTTCAAGTGCCGTATCCTCATTCTCTGTTGATAGCTTCCTGTAAAACAAGAAGTAAGGGTCAATAGCATCAGTATCTACAATCTGAGGTGACAATGTTCTTGAACAGATTCAAGATTACTGTGTGTTGAAACTCTGCCTCTGCAAGTATGGAAAATACAGTCGGTGAAGGGGAGACATTGTATTGAGGGATAGTGCAACCAGTCCCTGGGTGAGTGAGTGAGTGAGTGAGTGAGTGAGTGAGTGAGTGAGTGAGTGAGTAATTGTGTGTGGGTTTGTGTGTGAGTAAGTGAGTGAGTGCTCTGAACATTTCAGTTATGTATAACAAAGACAAGAGTGAGAATCTTGTAATAATCAAAACTTACTCTTTAAACTTTATTTTATTGATCACCACCGCCATATAGCTGGAATATTGCTGAGTGCAATAAAACTAAACTCACTCTTATTGGTCACTATCTGGCTGAAACAATGCCGATGTGATGTTAAATTTTAACTCGCTCTTCATTTTGTTGACAGAAACAATTCTTGCTATGTCAAGTGTCAAGATACCAGCGTCACAGATTAGATTAGCAATGGATTAGCAACACATTGGTCTGCAATGCACTGGAATTTCATAAAAGCATGACCACACATGACCACTTTTTTTCACCCATGCTAACCTCAAATGGCAGTAAATCTTTGATGATAAATCACAGTGTCAGGTTTGAGAAAAGCTCCAGGTGATGTAGATCTATCAGGTCTGAACTTGTCCTCATTGAAGGAGATGACTAGTGAGGATTAGGCAAGTACTCTTGTGATAGCAGATCTTACCCAACATCCAGCGGTGTTGTTGAGGGTAAATGCAGCACACAAGCAATATTATCAATCAATTGCAAAAATCAAATACAGTACTGGTACCACAAAAATCCAGAAAAAGTATGTCAACAAAATGATGTATTCCAGACAATTACATTAACAATACAAACCTTTCATGATAATCTTTTTTTAGTATTTATGGATTGTGACAAATCCCAGCTTAATTACTAAACTTTCAGTCAATATTGTGATTGATAATCTGAAGGAATCATAGGTGAACTGATCAGCAACAGATCTTGAGAGAAAAATAAAATTCAGTTGAGGAAGTTCATATCTTTATCCATCCTTTCACAGATCTGTGAGTAGGCAGTATTTAGGCAGTATCCATTTCTGTGATTAATAAATGAAGCTGCTGTGATGTTTTATTTCCATCTATCTGCAGACATGACATGAGTCAGTCCTGCAGAGTGAGCATGTGTATCTCCACGGTGCCATCTATGCCAGGTGTGACAGTTGCCGTGACGATATCCACGGAGACACATGTACTTCAATCAATACTAGCTAGTGTTGCACATAGGCGGCCAGTAATCAAAGTCTCACTTACAAATGGCTGTTGACACAAAATCAGTAACATGTTGTAACGGTTTGTTCAGTCCATCTCTACAATGTTCAACAACAGAAAAAAGCATGAAAACTTGCAAAGGAGTGTGAGTGAGTGAGTTTAGTTTTACAACGTTTAAAGCAATATTTCAGTAATATCACAGCATGGGACACCATAAATAGGCTTCACACATTGTACCCACTGAGGGAATCAAACCCAGTTTTCAGTGTCATGAGTGAATGCTTAAACTACTGAGCTACCTCACCACTCCCAACAGTTTGAGGACAGTAAGGCGTGTGAGTGCACACATTTACACATTACACAGTTTGGCTGATATTTTGTTTCACATGGAGGTAAACCTTTAAATCTAAATTTTTCAGAAGAGAAAAACATGAGATTTAATAAGCTGCTGTCTTGGAGCATGTCCAAGATGAAATATTTTCAACAACATTAAAGGAAGATGGTGAACACCTGGCATCTATTTATTCATCAGGGGAGTAAAAATAATTCTATTTGCAATCCAGATTTTGACTCCGCTTCAGTGGTTGTTTGTTGTTTAATGTCACACTCAGCAGCCTGAAAACATTTTAAACCAATCTAAGCCAGAAAATCTATTATGCTGTGAACAAAGAACCACAATGTCAAGTTACATAAAGACATAATCAACAAGTTGGGGATTCTGACCACCCAATACACTAAGTCACCTCTTCGAATAACACAGGTTGTTGGTGAATAACATTGGGAGATATGGGATTTATAACATAAGTGGTTGTTTGGGGAACACAATGACCTGAGTGAGTGAGCGAGCGAGTAAGTGAGTAAGGGAAAGAGTGAGTGAGTGAGTGAGTGAGTTTAGTTTTACGCCGCACTCAGCAATAGTCCAGCTATATGGCAGCGGTCTGTAAATAATCGAGTCTAAACCAGACAATTCAGTGATCAACTGCATGAACATCGATCTGTACTATTGGGAACCGATGCAATATGTCAACCAAGTCAGCGAGTCTGACCACCTGATCCGGTTAGTCACCTCTTACGACAAGCATAGTCACCTTTCATGGCAAGCATGGGTTGCTGAAGGCCTATTCTATCCCGGACCTTCACCGGTGCCCAACGACCTGAACTTTTGAATGATGTAACGCTTGTTATAACACACTTGTAGATGGATAACGGTTGTGAGGGTTCTTCAGTTAGGACCAACTGTTAAAGGAGATCTGACTAATCTGGACACTCAACATATTCCTGAAAATGTCTACAAAGACTCAGAACTCTGGGAGGTCAGCGGGAGACATGCTACTGTGCCCAGCTGACTAGTGGTAGGTTGGTTGATGGTGATCAAGCAGGGGTTCATCCTACAACCAAGTTGGCATCCCTCTGAAACTCTCTTGGCATCGACTTTTGGAAAAATTGATTGATTGAGTGAGTTCAGTTTTACACTGCTTTTAGTAACATTTCAGCAGTATCATGCTGGGAGTCAGAAATGTTCCAATGTGGGGAATCAAACACAGGTCTTTGCTGTGGCAAGCAATGGTTCCAAGACAAGGCCACCCAACCACCTCAGGGAATCTTGAGTTGTATTAGGATACACAGTTGGAACATGAATATTAGGTTACAGTTTTCACTTAGACTCCCCAAAATAATGTGTGCTCAAAAGGTTATGGAAGACTCTTCATAGATTTCTCACTTTTTGCAAAAATCGGGAACTAAAAAATCTGACAACTAAAATATCAGCACTTGCCTAACTGTTAGATACACAATGGCTTACAGTGTAGTGCAGTATCTGAAACTGCACGGCCTAAGCTCTCTTAGCTCTCAGAGAGTCTTAAGTTCATATGGCACATATGACTTTGTTGCCGCTAAGAGAGCTGTGAAAATCAAGTCCCTACTCCGGGCATAAGGCATAATGAAAGTGTGCTGGCACTCTCAGGGATTCTGCATGACGATCAGCAATATCACAACTGGGGACACCAAAAATGAGCTTTGGCATGACCATATTCAACCAAGTCAAAGAGGCTGACATAAAACCAGGGGAAAGGACCATGGCCCTTCAACTTTCTGTGCATCATCCAGTTGATTCTTTCATTACCTGAGTTGTGACTGTTTCTTGTGCAGCTCTGTCTGAAGGTGGCTGTTGTTGGTGAGGTGTCCCACCCCCCTGTGATGCAGCCATGCCCGACATGCTTCCTCCTCCCTCCCTGACTGGCGGAGAGCTGTGCAGCAGGTGTACCATGCTCTTGTATCACCTGTAACAACACAGTGGGTGGTACTGAGTGAGTGAGGGGGATTTAGAGAAATGGTTACATTATCTGGGTCAGAGAAGGGGAGGGAGTACTAGCAGCAATACCTGGATGGGGGATAGTGGCTGTTGTACTTGGGTGGTGTGTTGGGAGGATAGTGGCTGTTGTTCTTGGGTGATGTGTTGGGGGATAGTGGCTGTTATCCCTGGGTGGTGTGTTGGGGGATAGTGGCTGTTGTACTTGGGTGATGTGTTGGGGGATAGTGGCAGTTGTACTTGTGTGGTGTGTTAGGGGATAGTGGCTGTTGTACTTGTGTGGTGTGTTGGTGGTATAGGGCTGTTGTACTTGTGTGGTGTGTTAGGGGATAGTGGCTGTTGTACTTGTGTGGTGTGTTGGTGGTATAGGGCTGTTGTACTTGTGTGGTGTGTTAGGGGATAGTGGCTGTTGTACTTGTGTGGTGTGTTGGTGGTATAGGGCTGTTGTACTTGTGTGGTGTGTTGGGGGGATAGGGCTGTTGTACTTATGTGGTGTGTTGCTGGATAGTGGCTGTTGTACTTGTGTGGTGTGTTGGAGGGATACTGCTGTTATCCTTGGGTGATGTGTTGGGGGGATAGTGCCTGTTGTGCTTGTGTGGTGTGTTGGGGGGATAGTGGCTGTTGTACTTGTGTGGTGTGTTGGGGGGATAGTGGCTGTTGTGCTTGTGTGGTGTGTTGGAGGGATACTGCTGTTATCCTTGGGTGGTGTGTTGGGGGGATAGTGCCTGTTGTGCTTGGGTGGTGTGTTGGGGGGATAGTGGCTGTTGTACTTGTGTGGTGTGTTGGAGAGATACTGCTGTTATCCTTGGGTGGTGTGTTGGGGGGATAGTGCCTGTTGTGCTTGGGTGATGTGTTGGGGGATAGTGGCTGTTGTACTTGTGTGGTGTGTTGGAGGGATAGGGCTGTTGTACTTGTGTGGTGTGTTGGGGTTGATAGGGCTGTTGTACTTGGGTGGTGTGTTGCTGGATAGTGGCTGTTGTACCTGTGTGGTGTGTTGGGTGGAGATAGAGGATGTTGTACTTGTGTGGTGTGTTGGAGCATAGAGGCTGCCATACCTGTGTGTTGTTGTACCTGGGTGTGCTGAGGGCAATTGTGGCTGTTATAACAGACTGTGTTGGGGGAATAGTGGCTATTGTATCAGAGTGTTTTGAGGTAGATAGCGTCAACTGTGCCCGTGTGTAAATGGGGATAGTGCTGTACCTGGGAGAGTCTGTACAGCTATCCGGGAGTAGTGAAGGGCATCTGCTATCTTCCCCTGGTCTGTCAGGAGACTGGAGAACTTGCAACAAGCCTGCACTAGAAGGGACTTCCACTCAGGGCAGGAACTACAATCTGAAATGCAACCACTCACACGTCCTGCAGGTGTCCAACAACTATTGGGACTTGGTGTAAGAATATTTGTAAAATGCAACCTATAATTGTCATAACAGTAAGTAAGTACAGGAATCTGTTGGTCAGGGGTTTGGTGATTGCCTCATTGTTTCAAAACTATGAAGATATTGTCAGAATTGGTCTTCAGCAACCTATGGTTGCCTTACAATGCAAGTAACAATATCAGGTGGTCATAATCGCTTACTTGGTCAACACATGTCTTCGTATACCAATTGTGTAGTATTGATTATTTACAGACTGACACAGGAATATGGTTTGGAATTAAATAACAAACAAAAAATGGTCCAGATTTAATTTTTTTCAGCCCACATCACACAGCTGGAATATTGATGTGTTCAGTGTTGTGTAACAAATTATTACAAACGAGCATGGATGGCTAAATTACGTTTGGGAGAATATATTCAAGTAGTGGAGAATTAATTCATTTATATCAGATCCACTTTATATTAGATACATGCTGTGCAGAAAAACGAAAACCAATCCAGTAAATTAAAAATTCACTATTTGTCTGGTGTGAATGCCAAGTACACAAAGAAATACGGAACTGTCATGATTTATGCTCTGGAAATGAACCACCCCTCATTAGCATGCAGGTCCAAAATATTGCCTTGGGAACACGCATTAATATTTGGGCAGTGAATAATTTGGTGTCTGGATTGAATATTTTGACAGGTTTCCAAATCAATCACAATTAATGGCCATTGCTTTACAGTCTCTGATGTCTTTATACTACTTGATACATGTCGTAATACCATAAAATCAACATGCTTGTTTGTAATGTCTATTATCAGTGGTTAAAATTCATAAACATCACATCACCACAAATATGATAGAAAATTCAAAGAATTACAAACAGAAAAATTCTTGTGATCACTTGTTAAACAGGTCAGTTGAATTTGACAATGTGACATATATATTGCAAAGTCAACATTTCTCCCACCATGAAATAGGTCACCCATACACACAAACTTAGTACTGTGACAAATATATTTGTAATTTCAATTCATCCTTGACGTGTAGTTTCTTTGAGGAGCTATTAAATCCGCATCTTTGTATGTTGAACAGGCACACCAATGGAGACTTATCCCATCAGCTATATCTTGTATTGGCATGCTATAGATCAGTCAAAGAAGTCTCTCATTCACACACTTCAATCTACAGCACAAGGGTGTAACTACATTCAAAACTCACTCATGCACGTCAGATAACATATATCCAACAAACACCATTAACATCTATCACGTGTATAGGAAAGCATGCAGAATATTCAATTGAGAAAAACGTCAACTGACGACGAGCTGGCTCATTCACGTGACTCTCTCTAACCTCATTGAGGGTAGTGGGACAGTATGCAGAAATTGACGGGTGTATTCTTTTTACCTGGGCTCCGCATACACCAGAATACTCGTAAAAGGGGAAGTCAGTAGTGGTAGTGGGAGTCACAGTGTGGGTGGTACAGGTATTCACAAAAGTTACAACATGTATTAACGAATGTATAAAAGTAGTTGGACAAACCCTTGTGTCGAGATCGGGGATGTGCAGGGTCACTGTCTGAAGGACATGAAGTAAAACTGAGGTATAAATCATGGATTCAGAACATGGCACATATTAGCTAGCGGGGAAGTTTAATCAGTAAGGATTGTATAAAGGCAGCCAGACAAACCTTTGTGTCAAAATCAGATGTGCAAGGTCAGTCTGAGGACATGAACTAACACAAGTAGAAATCCTCTCCAATGATTTAGAAAATGGCAGTTTGGGCTAACAAGGAAATCAGATGTCTGAACACAAGTTACCAAATAAGTGTCCATATATGAATCAGGATGCTGCTTTAGGGAAATGTGTGCATGATGATTTTCTTTGCTAAGTATGAGGAAGTACATGTTTCATATAATATTTATATCTGTTGTGATTCATCAAACAATATCTGACCATTCGACATTTGACATTAGTATTTTCTGATTAATCATAGGATAAACCAAAATACATTAATCTTACTGTCTTAAATTGTTGTAAAAATAAAAGGAACTTTGATCTTAAAAAAAACCACATAAATAAATCTTGAATCTCAACATCAAGGTGCTGTATAGAATAGAAGCATATTACTGTATTAAACAGAAAATATATATTCGGGCTCATGTTTTCACAATAAAAATACAAAATACAAAATTCTACAATGAAAATACAAAATACAAAATTCTGCTTGCTTTTTATTAGCGCCATAGCTCATGGCTGATGACTACATGCTTGGCTGGACAGGACCCTACTGATGACAGCCCCTTTCATTCTATATTTTGTTCCACTTTGTTTTCAATGTAACCACCATCACTGTACTTCACTGAGATCTGTTTTTTTAGCGACTCATTCATTCATCAGTGTCACGCCTGGAGCAACATTTCTCTCTAAACATGATTTACAGAATGAATCAAAACATCCAAATAATTTGATTACCAATCCCAATTAAAACAAGCTTGTTTGTTTATTTCTGACAGTCTTCGACAATGTTCGACAAAAACACCCATTTGTTCACAAAAATAGACCAAAACATTGACGATTTTTTCCTTCCCCGAACAGGTTGAGAGCATGTTTGAATAATTATGTAAACCCTTGAGATAACAACTTGAGGCAGGGTTTCCAGCCATCAGGAATTCCTCAAGAACTAAGTCTCATTGCCTTGGATAAAGTGAGCAATCACATCCTTATGCCAACACACTTACCCAGGGTTTGGCATATACACACATTTTTAAGTTGTACCTGTTTTAATTAAAACCTCCTCCTCATTTACTGTTCTGCGTCGTTTGGGGACAGGTTCGGAGGTCGTCTGGATATCAGCTTCCACAACCTCCGACCATCGTCCACTGCATTCCAGAAGCGCTTCAACGGCCCTGACAGATGAAAGCATGTTTATTTAGAAAAAGTCGCTAAGTCTTGAGCGTACAGTCTCTCGGCTTTGTCCTTTTGCTCCCCACTGATGTAGATGTTTGCAGAAGTGGCCGTTCTTTACTACAAAATTTACGGTCAAGTTTGCAATTCCCGGACCTCTTACAATGTATTGAATGGTTTATGCTGAACCACGGACAGCACATTTCACACTGGGTTACTACCAAACAACACTGTGCAGAGAATATGCCTCCATAATTATTAAGTACACCTAGACTCAGAAGAAAAAGCCTTGACATGCATTTCAAAGTTAACATTGAGATTTTAGTGTAAATACCAACTGTATGGAATATCAGTGTGGTGCAAGCTTAAAGAGCCAAGGCAAGAGACTGGAAAGAAGATTAGTCAAATCACACAAACAATACTGAAAACAGGCACAATGGCTGCTGCATGTATCACAATGTCAGCGTTACTACGTAAGGTCTAGACTGCTAACCGGCGTCATCACATGCCATGAACCATGGCAAATTCCTAGAATTGTTGCAAGTGTGGATAAATACAAAGGGGTCAATATTATGCTATTTGTAGAAAATCATAATCTAAATATGACACAAAAATGGAAAATTCTGCAATACAAATTGCCATTCCAAACATGGAAGCCATGAGACTGTTTTACCCAAGTTTGTAAGAGGAGAATAAATATATAGTACATAGAACTTGTTGAAATAACATAGAGTCTTTTTTTCACCTATGTAATGAATCTGATGCAGTTTCATAGTCTTTCAAGGCAATGAAGGCGTCTGTTTTAAACAATGTCAAGGTCATATGATGTTGAACATCTTGCCAGTTGTCTTCATTCTGATTGGCTGGTGTGAGTTCACAGGAGTAAGATCTTGGCCTCTTTCTGGAATTGGCATCTATAGTTTGTGAGAGATCTTCACTGTCGTCTTGACCAAGGAGACTGCTGATGTCGTCTGCTCCACAGGAGCTAGCAGATGTGTTGAGGGTAAGAGTGACAGACTCGAGAGCCTTGTCACAGACGATGATACAGTCTTCATAATTCTCAGCCTTGAGGAGGCATTCTGCAGTTTCTTTGTAGATTGTTCTGATATGTGGTAGACTTACAACACGGGTAGAAACATCATCTAACTGAAACAAGATGCATGAGTATCTGTTATGACCAATGTAACATGAAATTTGTAAATTGACTGGTTCACTCTAAAGCTTATACACTTGTAATGATAGTACACATTGAAACATGTTTCAGTCAATCAGTCTAATAAATCGACTAAATTTCAGGCAAATTACAAATTGACTGAGTGAATCAGGAAACTGAAAAATTGCCTGATTTTACATGTTAACTGTGAGTGAGTGAGTGAGTGAGTGAGTGAGTGAGTGAGTGAGTGAGTGAGTGAGTGAGTGAGTGAGCGAGCGAGTGAGCGAGTGAGATTAGTGATATATTTTTTACGCTTTAAGGAATATCAAAGCAAATAAGCTTCACATAATGTACCCATGTGGGAATCAAATCCAGGACTTGGGCATGACCTGCAAATGCTCTAACCACTGGGCTACCCCACTGACCCCTACGGCAGTTGCACTGTAGGACCACCATTGCTTGGACTGGAAACACTTCTGTGCATGCACGGCGCTATAGAATTGCTGTGCAATAAGCAGATCATCACGAGGATAGTTTTCAAATGTGACTTGATGTATTAAGAACACATTTCAACTATTGAGCTATGATCTGACCTCTGTCATTGTCAGTCTCAAACCAAGAATTTTGAACCCTTAACTTAATTTCATGGACACTCTAGTTTCTACAAGCGAGCCTTTATTTGAATGTCATAAAGTGCATAACTATTTTGAAAATCATGAAACAAGATAAAACGAAAGGGAATCTTCATACAATAACCCCAGTAAACTGATGACAAATGACGATAAAGTTAGAAACAAGAATCAGGAACTGAATCACTCTGACCCACAAACTTTAACCTGATCAGAGTCCTGATAAATAACATACCAGTACTATAGATCCCATTATGAATGACAAAACTGAAGCTCAACTCAAATCTAAATTGATTTAGGAAGTCTAGATTGCATCTGCTTGAAATTCATAAATAAATTTAGATATTTATTAGGCCAGGCCAAATTTACTTCTTATTTTATGGATTTTATTGTCATAAGTTTTATGTAGATACATATTTTCAGATAAAATAACTTCATCTATATATAGAAATAAATGTCGGACAAGTATCCCCGGTGTATAGGTTAACATTTCAAACTAGATGGAATGCATCTTCATTTTCTAAATTCTGAGATTCAGTCACTTGAAACTTGATATACTGAAAATAAGACAAAATGAGTTTAATACACCTTAAAACTTTACTTTAACTAACAGAACTTCAAATACGGAAGATAACACAAGTGAGTGAGTTAACACGGTTTTACGCCGCCCCTAGGAATATCCTTGCCTCATCTTCTGGGGTCACCAATTCTTGGGCTTCACACATTGTATCATGTGGGGAATTAAACCCAGGTTCTCAGCAAAATGAGTAAACACTTTAACCAGTAGCCTACCCCACACCACAAGAATAAAACAAAATGAGACAAGCAAATGGAAACATTTCTAACTTCCACTTATATTACATTAAAGACGGTTCAGTGAAAACACAGTTAACTGACCCGTCTAAAGAAACAATACCATGATTAATGATGTATTTACAAAGCCTTAAAACCAACATGAAATGACAACATCAATGCAAAATTATTTCCCTCCTATCTTTTTTAAGAAGTTAATCTATACAGCAAGGGGAGAATATGTTTGATTCAATTTTTTTCTGCATGATTGTAAAGTTCCTCTGTGCTCTATATTTCTTATCCTTGTAAGTAGGGGTGGTCAAGATAATCTGTGTTACAGTTGAAAGCTTTAGCTGACTACAAGTTAGTGGGGGTTTTGTGATTGCATATCCTCACTGCTGATAGTCTAGTCAGATCAAGGCGACAGAGATACGTTCAACAGGGAAAACATGTGAATGAATGTTTTAAAAACCCATATGACAAACATGGTGGAATTGTATGTATCACTGTATATAATCTGAGTAGTGGAACAGAAATATTAGGGGGATGTTTGGTGCAGCATTCCAACAGTGACAGTGAGAGTAAGTGAGCGAGTTAGTGAGTGAGTGAGTGAGAGAGAGAGTGAGGATGAGTGTGCAAACACCTCTTGATAACCACCAGCCTAGTCTCACACTGTGAGTATCCAGTCATCATAGGCTACCATGGGGCATTAAGGATCTATAGAGTACTGAAATCTGTGAGATACTGTAGGTCTGTGGGGTACAGACGGCATCCACCAAGTGGCTGTGAGCCGTCAGTTCCAGATCTCCATACTAAGTAGCTGTGACCAGTCAGTTCCAGGTCTCCACCATCATGAAGCTGTGAGCAGTCAGTTCCAGATCTCCACCACCAAGTGGCAGTGACCAGCCAGTTCCAGATCTCAATACTAAGTAGCTGTGACCAGTCAGTTCCAGATCTCCACCACCAAGTGGCTGTGAGCCATCAGTTCCAGATCTCCATACTAAGTAGCTGTGAGCAGTCAGTTCCAGATCTCCACCACCAAGTGGCTGTGACCAGCCAGTTCCAGATCTCAATACTAAGTAGCTGTGACCAGTCAGTTCCAGATCTCCATACTAAGTAGCTGTGCCCAGTCAGTTCCAGATCTCCATACTAAGTAGCTGTGAACTGTCAGTTCCAGATCTCCACCATCATTAAGCTGTGAACTGTCAGTTCCAGATCTCCACCATCACGAAGCTGTGACCAGTCAGTTCCAGATCTCCACCATCACGAAGCTGTGACCAGTCGTCCAGATCTCCATACTAAGTAGCTGTGACCAGTCAGTTCCAGATCTCCACCATCACGAAGCTGTGACCAGTCGTCCAAATCTCCATACTAAGTAGCTGTGACCAGTCAGTTCCAGATCTCCACCATCACGAAGCTGTGATCAGTCGTTCAGATCTCCACCATCACGAAGCTGTGACCAGTCAGTTCCAGATCTCCACCATCACGAAGCTGTGACCAGTCGTCCAGATCTCCATACTAAGTAGCTGTGACCAGTCAGTTCCAGATCTCCACCATCACGAAGCTGTGACCAGTCAGTACCAGATCTCCATACTAAGTAACTGTGAACTGTCAGTTCCAGATCTCCACCACCAAGTGGCTGTGACCAGCCAGTTCCAGATCTCAATACTAAGTAGCTGTGACCAGTCAGTTCCAGATCTCCATACTAAGTAGCTGTGCCCAGTCAGTTCCAGATCTCCATACTAAGTAGCTGTGAACTGTCAGTTCCAGATCTCCACCATCATTAAGCTGTGAACTGTCAGTTCCAGATCTCCACCATCACGAAGCTGTGACCAGTCAGTTCCAGATCTCCACCATCACGAAGCTGTGACCAGTCGTCCAGATCTCCATACTAAGTAGCTGTGACCAGTCAGTTCCAGATCTCCACCATCACGAAGCTGTGACCAGTCGTCCAAATCTCCATACTAAGTAGCTGTGACCAGTCAGTTCCAGATCTCCACCATCACGAAGCTGTGATCAGTCGTTCAGATCTCCACCATCACGAAGCTGTGACCAGTCAGTTCCAGATCTCCACCATCACGAAGCTGTGACCAGTCGTCCAGATCTCCATACTAAGTAGCTGTGACCAGTCAGTTCCAGATCTCCACCATCACGAAGCTGTGACCAGTCAGTACCAGATCTCCATACTAAGTAACTGTGAACTGTCAGTTCCAGATCTCCACCATCACGAAGCTGTGACCAGTCAGTTCCAGATCTCCATACTAAGTAACTGTGAACTGTCAGTTCCAGATCTCCACCATCACGAAGCTGTGATCAGTCAGTACCACATCTATAATGTGTGAGTCTCATGCCGTCATATAGCTTGAATACTGCTAAAAGTAGCATAAAAACTCACTCACTTCACCACCAACTGGCCATGATTAGTCGGGTCCAGAGATCCCCGTATTCAATACAAAGCCAGGACAAACAACACACTCTCAGTGTTTATTTTGTTAGAAAAACTCTGCTAATCTGGAACATGGCAGGGACTTGCAAGGATTATCAACACAGCGATAGTCAGATTATCTTGTCTGAGAACCTCCGAGGTCCTGATCTCTCTACGTTGCCCAAGTGAAGAGGCATGAAGCTGCTTGTCAAAGATGCCCTTGGTACTGACAAACATCATTACAGATAATCAAATGCAAGTTAAGAATGCCTACACTTTATATGTATATTAATTATTTGTAAAAATACACACACACAACTATAATCTAACAAATCAATTACCTGTGACTCTTAATCCATTCAATTAAAATGAATTTATTCATTCTGACAAATCATCTTTTTTAGAATTAATTAAATTTACAAATGACAAATGTATCCATTTTCATTCAAAGCAACAAAACAGAAAACACACTATGAGGGTTCACAAATACAGGGATATTCCCATGTGTGTAAGTTTTCACCTGTGTAGGTGTGTGAGTGAAAGTGAGAGAGAGTGTGTTCCATGCAGGGGTTAAAAAATCCCATTGCCCGATGCCCGGGACAAGTAGGTTTCCATTTTGGGCAATCAAGTGATGGTATCTTACATGTCCACGTACTACTAGATAATTTCCACTTACGGTTTCAAGCTGCAAATAATCTTGGATTTCATTTCAAATCTGCTCATAATAAAGTTATTAAATTTCGCAATAATAATAGAGTAGACTTAGCAGAGAGTGAAATTATCACTCTTTGATACATAGTCCAGTAAACATTAACATCACGCATAGTGTCATAAAATCAGGGCAAGTGGAAAATTAGTCAGGACAAGTTTCTTTCTTGAAAGTGGCTTTTCAAAATATTTTTGAACCCCTGCCATGCGCAGAGGTGTTCAGCTCTGTATTGGTGTTAGCTGTGAATGTGTTCATACCTGTGTCAGGTAAGAAGCCTCAGAGAGAGTAGCCAACAAGTCCAGGTATCTCTGTGAACCATCTTCATACCTGTATACAAGACAAATATTGCTCATTAATGTCATTAAATGAATGGGCAAAACTGATCCCACCTTAAACTACATACACTTACGTCATGAAATAGGAACTGAGTAAGGCTGGGACGGGTAATGTGTTGGATCTGGGTCTCTGTCTCAATACCCAGCCCAGTTATGATCAATGTGATGTAATAGGTTATTCTTTCATGATTAACGGCTGCTTTGTCTTCGAAGATATTGACAAAATTACAGTAAGTGAGTTACTTATTTTGGGTATAATTTATGGTTATGATATTGAAAGAATATATTGCATTTCTCACAAATCTGATGCAGGAATAAACATAACGGGCATCTGGGTAGAGTAGGGAAATAGGGGTGGGGTACCCAGGTAGAAATAGAAGCTAACAGCACTTGAACTGAGAGTCTGTAAGAAAAACCTGGGGTAGGAACCAAATTGACTGATAACGTGAATGTTGTAGGGTATGGATAATGGATGGGTATCTGTCAGTTATTGATTCTGGGCCTGTGAAACCAATCAAAGAGTATTTCAGTATTTCATTACAGACTGGGGGTTAATTTGAGAGGAAATCCTGAAGAGTAACTGGACATTAACATATTACTGAAACCCTATAATTGGTTATCAAACTGTTAAACACAGAGTGAGTGAGTGAGTTTAGGTTTACGTCGAACTCAGCAATATTCCAACAATATGGCGGAGATCTGTAAATAATCAAGTTTGGACCTGACAATCTAGTGGGTAAGTGAGTGAGAGAGTGAGTGAGTGAGTATATGCTCTGCTATTTTCATTGGATTTTAAACATTAAGTTGTCTGTGCCAATTCAACATACCAGTCCTTAAATAAATGTATATCTAGTACACTTCATGAGCATTGATCTGCATAATAGGGAACCGATGACGTGTGGCAACCAAGTCAGAAAGCCTGACCACCCAATCCCATTAGTTGCCACCTTTGAGAAGCATGAGTTACGGAAGATTAATTCTAACTCACATCATCACAGGTATAAAACAAAGAAAAAGGGTGAAGGCAAATCATAGACTCAAATCAGTGGTTATAGGATGCTGGCATACCAAAGGGACGCAACTCTGTATGAACTGTATCACTGAGAAAGGATCAATTCATCTTCCCTATTCAGATATGCCCTCCAATGCATGTAGGTCGATGACATAATCTGCTGTGCTGAACTGGGATATCAAGTGTGAAATCCTTGGCACAGATTTTAAACTCATACATAAACATATTTCTCATATCAAGCTGTTGACAGTGTTGCATCATAATCTATTTCTAATTGAGTCAACATCAGAACCTGTCCACCCATATGGATGACAGCAGAAATGCAATCTGATAGATTTGCAATGATTCAATGTAATTTTGACACTTATGGGATCACTATGACAACTTTGAAAAATGCTGATGTATCATTACTTATCACTCAAATCCACACCCAGTTCAGTGGGTGAGTGAGTGAGTGAGTGAGTGTTAGTACATCACAATTTTAATACATTTTAGGTTCATGTGACAGGAAACACTAAAGAGTAGCTGGACATCAGAGTATGTCAAATAAAGGAACATTCAGTTTTGAATTGCAGTGACTTGGGACAAAGTAGTTTCAACACTCTGACTGTCAATTCCTGTACATTCTTGAGTAAATGATTGTCAGTTTCAATGCATGAGTGAGTCTGTGTACTGGTGATTGTGTACCTGAGTGATTGAGTGAGTGAGTTTGTGAGTGTATGTCCTGCAATTTTCTTTGGATTGTAAACAGTAGGTTGCCGGTGCCAATTCAACATACCGGTAAACGTACATCTAGTACACTTCAAAAGCATGTACAACTTGTTGCTACTGCAGCCAAAGAAAGAAAAAACCACTGTTCCATTCAAACACCCTAGCATTTTGCATACATGTGCTATACCGCCTAACGAGGTAAATGAAACAAACGGAAGTCATCTGAAAGAATTTAGCCAATAAAAGTGACCTTTGTATTCAGAGTAGGGTGACTATGTGATCCACAAAAAACAGGAAGTAGCATTCATGTTTTGTAAGGGCAATAAATGTCATAATGTTCCAAGGTGTTTACTTTTCATCTAGAGTAATGGGAACAGTGAGATTTCAACCGCATTTAGACTGGTTGACAGACCTACACCACGTGAAAGTCCAAGTAATTGTAGATGGGTGAGTGAGTGAGTGAATTAGGTTTTAACCTAGCACTTTGAAGGGAGTGAGTGAATGAGTTGAGTTTTACGCCGCACTTAGCAATATTCCAGCTATATGGTGGCAGTCTGTAAATAATTCAGTCTGGACCAGACAATCCAGTGATCAACAACTTGAGCATTGATCTGCGCAATAGGGAACCGATGACATGTGTCAACCAAGAGTCGCCTTTTACGACAAGCACAGTCGCCTTTTATGGCAAGAATGGGTTGCTGAAGGCCTATTCTACCCCGGGACCTTCACCTGTAACTTTTACATGGAACACTTATACCACTTTTAATGTACACAGTCAAGGGGCATAGTAAAACGGAATGGTTAAGGGGGTGATTTATGGGAATGGTCAATGGGTGTGGTCAAGGGAGAAAGTCAATGGGTGTGGTCAAGGGTATGGTCAATGGGTATAGTCAAGGGAGATAGTCAATGGGTGTGGTCAAGGGTATAGACAATGGGTGTGATCAAAGGAGACAGTCAGTGGGTGTGGTCATGGGAGATAGTCAATGGGTGTAGTCAAGGGTATGGTCAATGGGTGTCATAAATGGGTAAGGTCAAGGACCATGGTCAAACAGCAAAGATTTGTTACCCAAGTTAAAGTTAAGGGTGCAATAACATTTCATCCTCAGCTCCCTGGGGATTATACTTTATTCCGAACTGAAACAAAGAAATAATGGGACAATAATGCCTTTATCTTGGATCATATATAATTAGTCATGGGACTGGAAACCAGATTTTCAAGACCTGTATGTGATCTTAGACCGTCATACAAATCAGACATTGTATCCATCTAATCAGCATTAATCATCCATCACCTGCAGCAGACATCAACACATGTCTACATAACTGACCTCATTTCCTTGGGTCATATAAGCGATATATGTACTGATAGCTAATTAAAGGTATAGATAGATCAGTCTCAAGACTTGGGATCAACTCTCCAGATTGATGACTGGTCTTATAAACCAGCAGAAAATCAATTAATGCTTGGTCATAAAGATGAACTGAACAATCTCACATCCAAGCCTGACTATCGTTAATGTACCTAATACATGTGAAGATCTGGTTTGAATTGGTTGTCAGCAACCATACTTGTCATAAGAAGTGGCTAACAGAATCATGTGGTCAGACTTGCTGACTTGGTTGGCACATGTCATCATATCGATGCTCATGCTGTTGATCACTGGACTCTCCGGTTCAGACTTGAATACAGACCATCACCATATAGCTAGAACACTGCTAAGCACAGTGTAAAACCACAAATGCTCAAACAATAAATGAACTAATAAGCTAATACACTACCAGTGTCTTCCCCAGGATCAAAAAAGGGCAGGGCGGCGAAATATCAAGAGGGGCATGCAATGACAGATCACCTTGAAGTATGTAAAGTTAGCCATGCATATGATGCTAAGAAATTCAAAGAGCACACTTCTTTCACTTCACTTCAACATTAAATTGAAACTAGAACCACCAAGTGTTAATATCAATTAATGCACTGAAAAGGGCAGCGTGCCAAATGAAAAGGACAAAGCACCATATGGAAAGGGAACAGTGCCAATGAAAAGGGCAGGGCATAGTCCTGTTAGAAATTCAGTTTACAGTTTAAGAACTACAGTTTACTTCTTTCTTGTATTTATTTACGATGATCTTATAACTGGATACAGGTTTTCCGCACCTCATACATTTTGGGATGGCAGTGCTTACTCAGGCTGTAACGAGGGGTGTTGTATAAGACAGGCCTTGTAAATTCATGATTTATTACTGTTTAGGATAAAGTTATTGTTTCCAAATTAGTGAGATGTCAGTCATATGATCACAAACATATCAATTATCCCAAAAGCCATAATATGAGGATGAATGATTAGAAAATAATCTATAATTGCAGACAGTTTAAGTGATAGTTTCTGTGCAGGGAAATTTACCTCCATCTATAAATGATAATTTGCAAAATGAATGAGAGCATAGGTCTTCTTGTTTTATCTACAGGCATCCATCTATTCTTCACATAAATATCCCATAATAAACATCTGAGTGATAACAAAAACATTGTCAAAAAGTCTAAAGGCTCATAAGTATCCTAAACTTCATGAACAATAAAGACAAGAAAATTTGAAATACAGATTGTGAACAATAAAAGTTTGACAAGAAAATGTGAAATACAGACTGTGAATAGGCAGAGGAATTCTTAGGATAGACTGAGGTCACATTTATGACATTATATATCACACCAAGAAATAAACGCCCGACACTGATAGCTTTCAGCAAACACTCCATGTAGATATATAACACTCTCAAACATCAGCAATATCATACAAAGTTCATATCATGTCTAAATTCATAATTCTCCCAATTGTCCCCATGAACCTGCAGTGACATCTAACAATTGTGGAAGCAGTGGTGGCTGAGGGGGTTAGATCGCTGACTTTGTGTGCTGGTGATTAGGTGGCTTGGAGAGTGTGAGTTTGAATACTGGATTCAACTAATAAAGTTCAAGATCTACACAGATAACATTGCCACATTAACAATTAAACCAATGAAAATTTTAAAAAAAATATCACTACACCTTGGGCATTCAGTGTACATATACTCCCTAGGATCCAATTTGTTGGGCACTGCTACACCAGCAAGTAGAGTTTTTCTTATGCCCTCTAATTTGTATTGTTTTACTCCTGATATACATGTGTAACACATTTCAAAAACATCTCCACAGTTATAAAAATGTCTGATTAAGAAACAAGATATAGTGTTTTTCGGTTTGTTGTATAACACCTCACGCAGCAATATTCCAGCTATATGGTGGCGGTCTGTAAATAATCAAGTCTGAACCAGACAATTCAGTGATTGATAAACATGAACACTGATCTTCACAAACAGGATCTGATGATATGTGTGAACAAAGTCTGTGAGCCTGATCACCTGATCCCTCTGACGACAAGTATTTCTCACTCAGAACTTCACAGGTGGATGGTTGTAGTAACAGTTAAAACAGACTGAAACTAAAGCAGTGTACACGAATCAGGATGCAGTGCCTTGTATCTTCATTATTTACTGGATGGAGTTTATGTATGCATGGTATGGGACAACTGTGAAAAGTAAGGAAATAAATGTACTGAAGTGAAAATGGATAAATTTGACACACAGGCTTACTGTAGTAATTTTTCATTTATTGATAATCTTAAGCATATTTGTAAACAAACATTACTTGGGGCAAATATTTATACATTGTGCATTTCTGTTTGCAGATACAAAGCTGACCTCCAATATATATACACAATGAGACACAAACAGATTTACTTTTTACAAAATCCTGAACAAACAGCCACATAGTTTTGGGGTCAGTTTTATTGACATGTTGACAATCTATGTGTCATCATACCCGGGCAAGATAATTTATATCAATTTTATGCTTGAACTAGCAATAAAGCCTGTACGTAGTTTTGACAGCCAGAATGTACCAACTTCCGTCACTGTACCAACTTCTGTCACCAACTTAGTCATAAATTGGTCACTAGTAGCCAAGGTTCAGAACTGTCCGCTTGGGAGGACTATGAGAGTTTTCATTCAGGCATAAGTATTTTATCAATAAACTGTAATATTTTTGTTAAATATTCTTGAATAGGTTGACCTTTGTACTACTGAACTCCATTTTTTGTGCTTCCTGTTTGTGGTCAGTCATAAATTACCATCCCACAAACAACATGTCACATATTCACCATATGACGTTCATGCAAGATTATAAATTGTTACTCTCAAAATGTTGGCACTGTAATTTGTTACAGGGACATTTGAAGGGCAGAAATAACAGTAGACTTTCTCCCATGTCACAAGCCCTTCTCTTTCACCTTCAAGCTCTCAGCCCTAAAACTGAAAAACGTGTAGCATTCTTCTAAAGCTTAACAATTTTATCCGAAAAAATTCTCACATCAAACATATAGGGAATCTCACCTGACTGTTTCATGGTGGAAAGATTCCCTGATCGACAATGATGAAAAAAATAATTACCCTAAGTTTTATAGTTTGTAAGCAGTACAGTGTTTTGTGTGAAAAACACACAGGCACCCAGCTTGAGTATCAGTCAGTGATACCACATGATTGTGCTGGCAGCAGCATATGCAAAATGTGACTGCAGTGTGACATCTGACAACACCATCTGACAGTGACATTGTCCAGTGCCTGCAATGTGACCCATCTGACTACAATGTGACATCTGTCATGTGACATCTGACAACGCCATCCGATAGTGACATTGTCCAGGGACTGCAATGTGACCCATCTGACTACAATGTGACAACTGTCATGTGACATCTGACAACACCATCCGACAGTGACTGCAATGTGACCCAGCTGACTAAAGTGTGCCATGTGACTGCCATGTGAAATACAATCAGACTTCAGTGTGACATGTAATTGCCATGCCACATCTGCCAAGTGACAACCCCATCTGAATGCAGCGTGCCATGTAAAATCTGTCATGTGGCACCCCATTTGACTGCAGCATGACGTGTGACTTCCATGTGACATCTGTCATGGGACAATCCCCTCTGACTGCTATGTGACTGCCATGTGACAACCCCATTTGACAGTATGGTGACACGTGACTTCCATATGACATCTTTCATGTGACAATTCCATCTGAATGCATTGGGATGTGTGACTCCCATGTGACACCCCATCTGACTGCAGCATGTCATCTGACAACCCTATAACAACTAACCAACCTACACTCTACTGCAGAACACACTGCACTTCATGAGTCAGCGAATGTTACCTTGACTTGATTAAGACATGAGGACATATTTTATTACACTCACGACCTTGAGCACAATGGCTACTTACATTATTCAGCAGCTGGCCTACATCCACCTGAACATGTTGGAGCCTGCAGAGGTTAAAATACCTGGAGGACGTTGTAGCACACCTGGCTAAACTGCAGGTGGGGTATGGGGTGAGAAAAGCACGATTACAGGCACAGAGATTCGTAAGTAGTTGAACAGCATATCAGACAGATGAGCCTTAAAGAGGACACTTTCAATGCTATAAAATTCATTGTATTTCAATGGTTCCCTGAGTGCATGGTACAGGTTTAATGATATCGTCCTATTATCATGGACAGGTATTTACCTTGGGTCCTGTATTTGAGGGTGCCAGGAACTCATGCTCATTATTTTGAGGGGGCTTGAAAATCAGAAAGGGTGTTCCAGACACTCAAATACTATTATTAATACAATGTTTTATAATATTTTAACAATTAAGTTACTGTCAATGCATTGTTTATCATGATTATCTTAGTAATTAAACGACAAATGATATCACAACCCGGCTAGCCGCAGACTCAGTGATAACTTATTGTTACGTGATCAACATTTAAAAGAAGTATTTGGACTTTTTCTGCATCCCTGTGGGCACTCTAATCTATTTTGCTGCATCCTGTAAATCCCTGATCATGGACAGAATGACGTTGGGCGGACTGGTCTCAGACGTATAGTTCAGTTTGGAATTGCGATGGTCAAAACATTATGTGATTGTCAGTTCTTGAACATTCTTAAGTAAATGACTGTTAGCTTCAGTGCATGAGTGATTGTATGCTGGTGTTTTTAGTGATTTGTTTATTTGTTTGTTTGTTGAATGGAGTACTCAGCAATATCCCAGCTATTTGTAAAGTTTGTAAATAATCGAGTCTTGACAAGTGATCAATAGCATGACCATTTACTAGTACCTACACAACTGTGATACAACACATGCCTGAGTGTTCGAGAGAGTGAGTGAGCGAGCAAGTCTAGTTTTAAGCCACATTCAGCAATATTCTAGCTATATGGTGGCAGTGTGTACATAATCAAGTTTGGATCAAACAATCCATTGATCAGCAGCATAAGCATTATCAGCCAAGTCAGTGAGCCTGACCATCCAATCCTGAAGTAGTCACCTCCTATGACAAGCGTGGGTTGCTAAAGATCAAGTCTTACCTGAATGTAAAATCTTCTGATCAACTAGATCAACTTATGAAAAAATTCAAATACTGTTGAATGCATAAATAAACAAATAAATAAATATCCCATACAAAGAACAAAACTGAAATGAAAACAAAACATCAATGCAAAGCAAACCAACTCCTGTGAAAAGCAACACTAGCATGAAAGATACCTCTAAACAACAGACACACACGAACCATGGGGTCATTGCCATGTCTGACGACCAGTGGACCACAACTACAGTTCACATTGTCATTCTCACACAGAGGATGGCTGCGGAAAGTGAGCTGCCTCATCAGATTATACCACAGTTAAATTTCTTCGCTCTATTTCAAATTTCTTCATGCTTGTCACTCGATTTGCTTATAACATAAATGACACTGAAGTATATATTATTCAGCTGAAGTCATGCTTGTTGGTTGCACAGTATTATAGGCAGGTGAAAACAGAACATGAAACCTGAATTTCAGGATTTCACTTTATGGCTCATATATATTATTTACCATAAAAGCCTATAACTGTATACAGGATGAAAGTATTTCAGAAAATCCTCAGATGAGGAGGGTATTTCAGGTGTATTCTTTACATCTGTGTTTACATTTTGCATGTGAGGCCGTATCAAGTCTATTTCTTGTTTTATATATTTTTGTCCTCAGATACCCTAAAGGCAAGAGGGGAAAAAAGAATAAAATAACAAATCAACTGTTAAAGGACTATTCCTATTAAATGCTAAAAGTATTTTACTTTGGGCAGTTTATGAAGTATATATTGAGCAAAAAACAATCAAAAACAAAATTTTATTTAAGTTTACATTTTTGTCCAATAAACATTACATTACAATTATTTGTTGAAGGCGACTCAGCATGTCGTAAGAGGTGACTAACGGGATTGGGTGGTTACATGCAGACTTGGCTGACACTGGTCATTGGTTCCTAGTTGCATAGATCAATGCTCATGCTGTTGATCACTGGACTGTCTGCAGCTGGTCCCGACTGGATTATTTACAGACTGCCATAATATAGCTGGAATATTGCTGAGTACTGTGTAAAACTCAACTCATTCACTCACTCCTTTCAAAGAGCTAGGTTGCAAGAGTAGATACTGCCTTTCAAGTAACTGTTTGCCATAACAACTGATGCATGTCGGAGTTTGAAACAGAAGTACAAGTGTTGATCCTGTCCTGAACATCAAAAATAGAACATACACGGAACTAATTAACACTAGATACAAGCTGCCCTCGACACTGCCCAGAAAGCAAACAAAGGAAAGTACTTAGCAAAAGAAAGATTGGTCAAAGATCTGAAGGTCACCATCTCCAATAAGGACTTCTGCAGTCTTTTATGCTCAGGCTGACCAGCAGAGGAGACAACTCCCTTTACCCTTATCAACCTGAGGCTGTGGGTCAGGTTGAGTCAACAGTCCTGTGTATCTACCCTGGGTCATTGTCAGATTATCATCCAAGGTGTACTATAGACATGATGAGCAGATCTGAGCCTCTGTTAGATCAGCAGGAACAAGCTCATCTTCAGATACACTGTTCCACATAGTAACTGGACTGTTTATTACACAAACAGGTGTTGAATATGATATTATGTTTACATTATTATCAATACTCTCCATACAATGCTTATTGAAGGCTTTAGAAAATGAGCCCTTAGGAGGGTAGGATTATACAAAAAGACAAAACAGGCAAATATACTATTGTTGTTTACACTGAGTTGGGAAAATGTCATTTGGGACGATATTCCTGTTATACCACAGCGTCACAGCTTGGAGGAAAGTGCTGTTCACAAAACAAACACCATTATTATGTACATGTGGTCATGGATATAACGGTTGTTGATCCAGCGGAGATTAGTACAGCAGATTAGGCCAGTTATGGAAAATAGTTTAGTTTCTCATGACCTTTTCAAAATTTAATATTAAGGAGGGCAGATCCTCTTTTATTTTTTTTGGGTGAAGTTTGTCACCATGGTTACAAATATGTACAAGTCAAATTCCTTTATTCATATCCACTGAGGCTCAAAGTATGAAAAGACTGAGTTTGGTTTAATGCCACTTTTAGCAATATTCCAGCAACATCATGGAGAGGAGCACCAGAAATGGGCTTTTCACATTGTACCCTTGTGGGGATTCGAACCTGAGACTTCGTCGTGATGGGCCAATGCTTTAACCACTAGGCTACACCACAGCCCCAGTATGAAAAGAAGGATTTATGTATGTGGTCACTATGGTTACATACTCTGGTAGGTTTGGCACCTTTGCATGGAGTGGTGTGTGCAAAAAGAAATGGAAATTTAAGCAAATATATAACCATAACTATTCTTTCAAAAATACTGAGTAGTATGTGTCATGAAAAAATGAGAAATTATTGATTAGGCAGGAGACAATGCTACTGAATCAAATAATTTCAGACAAAAAGATATTTATAAAAATATAGAATCACATGTATTTCTATTTTAGTATTACTTATGATCCATAAAACACAACACTATTATTTGTATAACCATATATCGTGACAACTTTCCTTAGGTCATAATAAATTACCTTTCCTTGACACCGCTCACCACTACCTCTCATGTCCACAAGTACCTCCAAAAACTACATACAAAATAAAGAGTCTATGCTTCTCAAATATAACATGTTACAAGTGACCACACTACTGTCAAATTATATAACAGCATTTATTATACTGACTTTAACAATAAAAAATTCAAGTAAAACACTCCTCTTACAAAAATTCAAGAATATTCAATTGTAGTGATCATGTATAATGAACGATCAATGACATTGGCACTGCTAAAAGCTGACGTAATTCATTCGTAATACATACAATTAAAGAAGGCATTTGGTTCGATCCACAGACTTAACGTACACAAAATACTCATAGCATCACCAAACAGCTACGCTTCAGGTGACAGGCTTAAGACATTTATGCTTTCACAAGTGTCCAAAATGAAGATTGATTTCACCAAAAGAGTTGATGTCTGCTTGGTAATTAAAGAGGCACTCCACTAACCTTCTTGAAAACCTACAGTGAAACCAATAAAAAAGTACTAAAGTGAACCACAGAACACTTAAATGAAATCAGTGCTTGTTCAGCAGACCAAACTGGGTTTCAATTACATGAATTTCACTCAAACATTCTGCGAACAAGCTGATACATAGCCTGTCTCACAGTCCTTAAACCACATTATTTTCTTTCCTGGACAACCCTTTCTGCAATGATAAAGACCTAAATAAAACAAGTCCTAACAAATAAACATACATACAAAATAATAATAACATTAATAAGAAAAGTCTAGATTCCTTGGGTTCGAAATCTCCCATCTTTCTGGGGTTCCTATTTAAATTCCAAATGAAATGTTTGTTTCTATAAAAAATACGTATTGTATAAATATTCAGAGACTAAGGGTTAGTCTAACAGATATATTGCAGTTTGCTTATTTGATATTAAATTATTGTAACCACATTTACAAACATCAAATCACACAAAACAAGGAAGTATATCCAAGGTAGGTAAATTTTAAAGAGAAAATGACTGCATAATCAACCTAACATTTACAAAAAGAAGTTGATGTTTGCCTAAGAGGTGACAATATAAGTTGTCCACTGGTCACGAGGGGGCCATGGGCTCATGTATCCTCGAGGTTTGTTTATGTTCCTCGAGCCCGCAGGGTGAGGGGAACATAAACTAACCTCGAGGGTCCATGAGCCCATGGACCCCGAGGGAACAGTGAACAATGTATTTATCTTACCGAAAACCTGAATTTTTAATCTGTTTGAAGCACTTCTCTTGAATGCGAGGCCAACTGCCATTTTGCAGATGACACAAGGTAAACAGATTTAGAGTTATCTCCCTTTCTCTCCGATTTTCATTTGCAAAACATTGGTAATTTCCGTGCTTCATGTGTGATTCAATGTTATTCGAGACAAAGAGGTACTACCATGAAACACTAGAAGAGTTCGGAATTCCCAGTGGTATACATCGCCTGTAAGCGGGGTACATTGAAAACAATAGTATTGCGCTTAGCTAATCAGAAAGTGAAATTCATGTGTGAAGTAAGATAAATGAAAAAAGTAGTTTGTCCCTGAAGCACACTCTGCCTAGCCCTGCTTGTAACGTTTAAGCTTAAACTGATGCAAGTCAAGATTTCCTCTGAACTTCCAAATCTCATTGGGCTTCTTTTCAATTAATATGGGTTTATTTGCTCCCATTAAAATTGCAAACATTCAGAGACTAACCATTAGTCCAAAGGAAGCATTGCAGTTTGTGAAACTGATATTAAATAATTGTAACCACATTTTAAAAGATCAAATGATTTAATAAATACAAAGAAGGATATCTAAGGTAGGTAAAATGAAAAGAAAAAATGAATGAATTATCAGTCTTCACACAAGGAATTTCATGAAACTGACAGAAGAGCAGTTAGTAGACTAATGCTTAGTCTCGAAATACATACAATTTTCATTGTAACAAATAAACCCATTTCAACTGAAAAGGAGCCCAAGGGAGATCAGAGATTCTGAACCTGAGGAAATCTAGATTTCATTTAAGACTTTAGCATTGCATGGAGGGCTAGGCAGTAGGGAAAATAATCTGGTTCAGGACTGTGAGACAGACTACAGCAATAACTGTCTTCAAACTGATGTCAAGTGCTGAGCAGACAGGAACAGACGACAGAGGAGCAGATGGGACCAGATGAAGGCAACAGTGTAACACACATCCGCAAGTAGTGAAGCTGGGGGACATCTACAGCCTGTCCACCCCAAGATGGTCCTATCTGACCCACACTGATGGGGTATCTGGAGCAGGAGGGGGTCTACGGTGACTCAGATCGGGGAGTGGCCTTTGCATAAAGCCTGTGTCAACACTGTAGATCTATAGCTGATATACAGAAAGTTTGCAGTATACAGGAACACAGGACCTACTTGTGGACATGGGGAAATAATACACTGTAAACATTCACAGCCTTATAAGGGCTTTGGATTTACTTCACAAGCTAGCTATCTGACTCTGATTTGGCCAGACTATAAAAGGGATCTTGCCATTCATGAAATCAGTCGATATGCTAAATTTGGCATCAGAGGCATGTGTTGCCAATAAAGGATTGTGTTTAGCTTTGTAGGGTTGGAAGACATGACTAGGAATAAGCAGATATTGTAGCATCTTCATGCCTGAGTGAAATGAACTTAACATTCTTTTAATAAATCTGCATGCAAGCAGAATGCATGTGGAATACAATCTGAGCACAAGTTGAACATACATTGAAAACAAGTTGAATACAATCTGAACACATATTGAAAATTAGTTGAATACAACTTGAACACAAACTGATTTTTATTACATGTTTAAAAGTCAAACACATATTAAACACAAGCTGAATATATGTGGAACTGAAGCTGAAAGGTCGAACTCCTTGGAGAAAATATAGAACTCATCCATGGGGAACTATGAGAACAGAATGCATGAATGTATACAAACAGCTAGGAGAGCAATGGTACTCCACATCCCATTGACAAGAAGGCTGAGTGTATCGTGTAAATTCGTCCTTTGATCAAGTCAGCTGAATACAAGTCAGGAACTATTATAGAGAAAAGAATGCATAAATGTATACACATACACCTCTTCCTCTTGGGGAGGGCTGAATGCACAGTGTAAATTCATCCTTGGTTAAAGTCAGTTGGATACAAATCAGTAAGTTATATGAAGAACAGAACACATAAATGTATACACATACACCTCTTCCTCTTGGGGAGGGCTGAATGCACAGTGTAAATTCATCCTTGGTTAAAGTCAGTTGGATACAAATCAGTTACTTATACAAAGAACAGAACACATAAAAGTATACACATATCTCTTCCTCTAGGGAAGCTACAGTACCTCACATCCCAGTGACAAGGGGGCTGAATGCATAGTGTAAATTCATCCATGGTTAATGTCAGCTGAATACAAGTCAGAAACAGAGTGTAGAACATGTGAAAGTATACCCACAGATCTTCCTCTAGGCGAACTATGGTACTTCAGCTTCTGCTGACAAGTGTGCTGAGCTCATTGTGTATATTCATCCTTGGGTATAGTCAGCTGAATACGAGTCAGAACCTAACAGTTTACAGAACACATGTAAACAAAGCTCTTCCTCTAGGGGAACTACGGTACCTCACATCCCTCTGACAAGTGTGCTCAATACATTGTGTATAGTCAGCTGAATAGAAGCCGGAAACTAACACAGGGCTTAGTCAGATTTTTGTACAGAACATTTGAACACGCATTCACATTTCTGTCAATCACAAACAAAACTGAGGCAAAGGTTTTTCAGTAGTCACTGTGATTTATTTGGCAAAGTCAAACGCATGAATATTCCATGAACTAACTTTAGCAACCTGTCTCACAACAAACAGGTACCCTTTATAAAAGCTAAAATGTTGAATTCAGTGCTGCATAAGAATGTTCAGAAGTGTAAGTTGTAGAATGTCATTACTGTCCATAGAACGTGGCTCGTGGAGAGTGTGTGAGTGTGTGAGTTTAGTTTTACACTGCACTCAATATTCCAGCTATATGACAGTGGTCTGTAGATAATTGAGTCTAGACCAGACAATCCAGTGATCAACACCATGAGCATCGAGCTGCGCAACTGGGAACCGATGATGTGTGACAACCAAGTCAGCGAGCCTGACCACCTGATCCCGTTAGTAGCCTCTTATGACAAGCATAGTCGGCTTTTACTGGTATGGCAAGCATGGGTTGCTGAAGGCCTATTCTACCCTGGACTTTCACGGGTCTGAGAGTGTGAGTGAGTGAGTGAGAATGGTTTCACTCTGCTCTTAGCAATATTCCAGAAGTGATGATTATCACTTTGGGGAACAACTGAAATAGGCTTCACATATTGTACCCACGTGGGGAATTGAATGAGTGAACGCTTTAATCACTAGAGTGAGTGAGTGAGAAGAGTGTAGATGTTTCGGGGGGAGATATGTGTAGAGGTGGTTGTTGATGAGACAGTTGGAAAAGTGAGGGAAGGAATGAATGAGCAAACTATTCACAGGCTGGGACAATATACTCCTTCTGCCCCAGACCCAATATGTATATATCTTGATTGCGACATCACATGACACACCAGCCTACCTGCACTCAGACATATTCCATTTCCAAAAAGGCAAAATATGAGATATGATCAAATCAATGGCTTGATCCCACTTTGCACAACAGTGCCAAATGGCATTTCAATCAATATTATTGCATTTTACAAGTCAACTTCATCTAAGTAGGTATTATCTGAATCCTCAAAATTCAATACTCATGTTGGGCCATGGATTCATGTTCACTAATGATTTGAGGAACTTGTACTCCACAAATTGGTAGAGGCTTCCCTGAAGTAGGGAAAGATCTTCAGTTAATTACCTCCCCTGGTAGCACTGACTCTCTAGTTTTGAGTTGTTCTGTTGACAAGCTGCAAACAGGAATACTGTCATAAACATTATGCTTCTTAGAGACTGGATCTTGATATCTATCATTTACGGTAAACACTGACGGGTCAACCGTGGGTCATGCATCATGCTCATTATCATCACAATTCTGTCAGGAATTTCACTGATATGACTCTTTATCTCCTTCATCAGTCCTAACTGGATCAGGGACTCTGATGAAGACACTTTAACTTCATCGAAATCTCACCTATTCTCATTGAAAGAGGGACACCACACAACTGATAAAGACTCTTCACCATCCAAACACAATCTGGAATGTCACATGACTGATGAAGATTCTTTATCTTTTTTTGAAGACTTTCCCATAATGTTATTCAAAAAGAGCTCACACATAGCAAAGTTCATTTCTTGAAAGAGTTACTACTACAAACTGTTCTCTGTTTCTCAAAGTGGCACTGGGGTAGCCTAGTGGTTAAGGCATTTGCCTGTCGTGACAAAGACAAGGGGTCGATTCCCTATATTGGCACAATGTGTGAAGCCTATTGCTGGTTTCCTGTGCCATATTACTACTGGAATATTGCAAAATGCAGCATCAAACTAACCAGACTCCCTCATTCACTGATCCCCCTGCAATGAATTCTATCTAGAAGAATGTCTACTTTGTCCTACATATGCTAAAAGTGCATGAATTAAACAAACGAAATCCATAAAATAACTATGAATTTTTAAGTGTGCTTAATTGAAAGAGCTTATTTTTATTACTGCACTCAATGTTTATCATCAAATCTCACCTTGAATCACAACGTGTCAATCCGAATGCTCCACTTTCAAAAATTATTTTTAACTCTGACAAGTATTGATTCACCTGTCAATCAACGCACGACAGGTGAAATATATATAATACTTGAGTGACAGTTCTCCAGGAACAGATGCCTCTCCCATCTAACCTCATTACCTTATAAGGAACAACTAAACTGGGCAATGTTCCCATATATTGTATACTACAGAGTGTCTAGGTATGTGTTTACAAAGTGTATATCTCCTCCTGACACCTTGAGCTTACTAGGGGAATGCGAATGATATACAGTTTATCATTCCAACCTTATATAGCGATATACAGCCAGTGAATATCATGTGGTAGTTCTCCATGTGTGGTGGTGTGACAAGAAGAGGTTGAATACAAAACGCTGACTCAGCAACTTGGAATGAAGAAAGAGTAACTTTGTAACTAAAGTAAGCACATAAACATCCTGTTTGCAAGGTCTCATTCACACTCAGTTCTTAACTACAGAAAATAAACTTACCGTATTCCTTGAATTAAATTCTTCAATAAACAAGTCAGAACATCAGAAAATACATATGTCATATAAAATTTATTAAACACACTACTAAGTACTTTAAAGAGTTAATAACCTAAGAAAATATACAAACCATATTCCCTGTATTTAATACCCTGCTTCATTAAAAAAAAACATAACGTTTGGAAACACTCTTACCATATTCCCTGTATTAAATTCTCTGCTTTAAAAGGAAATGTTAATGTCAGGCAATACACATACTGAATACATTGTACTAAATGTCCTACTTCAAACACAACTCTTAATCTCAGGAAATACACATACCATATACGCTGTATCTAAGTCTGGCTTCAATAAGCAATTCTTCATTCCTAAATGTCCTACTTCAAACACAATTCTTAATCTCAGGAAATACACATACCATATACACTGTAACAAATTCCAGCCTCAATAAGCAATTCTTTTTTCCTAAATGTCCTACTTCAAACGCAATTCTTAATCTCAGGAAATACACATACCACATACGCTGTATCTAAGTCTGGCTTCAATAAGCAATTCTTCATTCCTAAATGTCCTACTTCAAACACAATTCTTAATCTCAGGAAATACACATACCATATACACTGTAACAAATTCCAGCCTCAATAAGCAATTCTTTTTTCCTAAATGTCCTACTTCAAACGCAATTCTTAATCTCAGGAAATACACATACCACATACGCTGTATCTAAGTCTGGCTTCAATAAGCAATTCTTCATTCCTAAATGTCCTACTTCAAACACAATTCTTAATCTCAGGAAATACACATACCACATACGCTGTATCTAAGTCTGGCTTCAATAAGCAATTCTTCCTGTCAGAAAATACAAATATAATATATACTGGAATAAATGAACTGCTCAAATAAGAAATCCATAACGTCTGAAAATACAAATACCATGTACACTGTTTTAAATGCCCTGCTTCACCTGTAATGTTCGACAAATGGCGTTTTTGTTGTCTTTAGTCTTCAGACAAAATGCATCTTCATGATGATGAATGTATAACTTGTTTTAAAACACCATGTCATTTTGCTGAGTTATTGGTGCAGTGAGTGAGTGAGTGAATTTAGTTTTACGCCACACTCGGCACATCCTCGATATCTGCAAGGTATACGTTCCAATAAGTCTCCGATAAATTCATTACCTCCCTTTGCTGGCTCCGCCTTCTCACAGTAGCCTATCAGCTAGGCCGCCGTTATAACCAAGCTTGCCAGTGTCAACAAAGGTAGCGATCGCAACTGCGAAGGTTTGCTCTAGTGCGACTCAGATTTTAGGAAAATCATACAAAACAAACTGACAGGTCCAAAACTTTAAAACAACATACGCAAAAACTCTTTCTACCTCTTCCAGAGAACCTCTGCATGGTTTCTGTTGCCAAGTATAATAGGTTAGATACTATAAAAAACGATCAAAAGACAGCCAAGGCAGGTAATAAATTTATCTGGCAGAGCCGTGAACGCTCCCAGTGTATAGTGGAGATATATAGGTAAATAATCGAATCTGGACCAGACAATCCAGTGATCAACATCATCAGCATCGATCAATGCAATTGGGAACTGGTGACGTGTGTCAGTCAAGTCAGTGACCCAGACTCGGATCCTGTTACTTGCTTCTTATGACAAGCATGGGTTACTGAAGATACATTCTAACACAGACCTTCATGGGTAGGTAATTAGTAAGGGTTTAACAACATAGCAAGTGACAACATGGTGATTCATAGGTACACTTCAACAGCTCACTTATCTTCACACTATGACATTAAGATAAGATAACAGCAGGGTGTGTGTTGTAGTGCTATCAGTAACAGTGGATATCTGTATAATTCGTGGTCTAGGCGAGGCTCAATGGCTTTTGTCAAAAGTTTTGTAATCAGGTGATGTGTATATTTAGTTTGTACTTACATACACGGAAAAGTTTCTACATTCATTCAAGATACGCCCAGTACCTCAACCAATAAACTACAACTTCACTAAGCAGGACTTCCTTGACACTTAGTCATTCAGGATTTATCTCCCTTGTCTGAATTTCATGCATAATATTTTGCTTGAGGCCTGCCATTTGGTATTTGCATGATTAGGGTATGATAGAGTCTTTCAGATGTTGTAATACATCAAGATATCACGATACTTCTGAGACAAAAGGTGTTGGGGTGGGAGAAGGGGGTGGGGGTAGTCTCCTTGTTAAGGCGTATGTTCCTCACACTCAAGAACCAGGTTTGTTTCCCCACGGGCATAATGTGTGAAGCCTAAACGTTTCATTCAGAGATAGCTGTGATGATTGAGATTAGGGTCCAGGGTTCACAAAGTGATTGTAACATTACAACCTATTGTAACCATGTAATATACGAGTATCATCAGCTTAAAAACAAAAACTACTACAAACGTTTTGTGGATTAGTGAGTGCGTTTAGTTTTACACCGCACTCAGCAATATTCCAGCTATATGGCGGCGGTCTGTAAATAATCGAGTCTGGACAAGACAATCCAGTGATCAATAACATGAGCATCGATCTGCGCAAATGGGAACCGATGACATGTGTCAACCAAGTCAGGGAGCCTGACCACCCGATCCCGTTAGTCGCCTCTTACGACAAGCGGAGTCGCCTTTTATAGCAAGCATGGGTTGCTGAAGGCCTGTTCTACCCCGGGACCTTCACGGGTCTTTTGTGGATTAAGACCCAAACATTTCACACAATTGTATGTCAAACTCACAAGTTTCAGATAGAACAAGGAATAATTTATAATCATTACAACAAAGTGGTTTTCAATTGCACCTAGTCAGCAGTATGTTAGTGGCCATAGAACTTTGTGGACAGTATAAACAAGGAAATGTTAATAACAGGGGTATAATGATTGCCAGCCCAGCACTGCTGGTGTATGTGACTCATTCACGTCCTGGTAATCAATACCACAGGTGGGTGGGGCAAAAACTAAATTGCCAGTTTCAAACGGAAAAGCTGAAACAGGCAGTTCATAGTAGGAAATTAAAAATCAGGTTACCAAGGTCACTGAATACTTTCTAATATCTTTGCTTTTATTCAACATGTTAGGAACCCAATGCAGGAGGAAAGTCTGTATTAACCAGGTGTTTGGAAGTTGATGATCTCAACGGACACTTAATTCCTTCAATGTTTTCAATGGAAACTGAGTAATGTATAGCCCAGGAAAAATCTTTAAGGGACAGGAAATTTTAAATAGTTTCTATATTTATCCATATGCTGATTATCACGTATAGACAATACAAGAATACTTTTGTTACAATAAGATTGTGAGTTAAAGTCAGACAGGACAATTACTGTTTTCAAGGTACACTGCTGCACTAGTGCATCCAGGTCAGGGTATAATGTTCCATTAGTGCAGCCAGATCAGGGTATAGTGTTCCACTATTGCAGCCAGGTCAGGGTACAGTGTTCCATTAGTGCAGCCAGGTCAGGGCACAGTGTTACACTATTGCAGCCAGGTCAGGGTACAGTGTTACACTAGTGCAGCCAGGTCAGGGCACAGTGTTACACTAGTGCAGCCAGGTCAGGGTACAGTGTTACACTAGTGCAGCCAGGTCAGGGCACAGTGTTACACTAGTGCAGCCAGGTCAGGGCACAGTGTTACACTAGTGCAGCCAGGTCAGGGTACAGTGTCACACTAGAGCAGCAAGGTCAGGGCACAGTGTTCCATTAGTGCAGCCAGGTCAGGGCACAGTGTTACATTAGTGCAACCAGGTCAGGGCACAGTGTTACACTAGTGCAGTCAGGTCAGGGTACAGTGTTACACTAGTGCAGCCAAGTCACAGTACAGTGTTACACTAGTGCAGCCAGGTCAGGGCACAGTGTTCCATTAGTGCATCCAGCTCAGGGCACAGTGTTACACTAGTGCTGCCAGGTCAGGGTACAGTGTTACACTAGTGCAGCCAGGTCAGGGCACAGTGTTCCATTAGTGCATCCAGCTCAGGGCACAGTGTTCCATTAGTGCAGCCAGGTCAGGGTACAGTGTCACACTAGTGCAACCAGGTCAGGGCACAGTGTTACACTAGTGCAGTCAGGTCAGGGTACAGTGTTACACTAGTGCAGCCAGGTCAGGGTACAGTTAAACTAGTGCATCCAGGTCAGGGTACAGAGTTGCACTAGTGCATCCAGCTCAGGGCACACTTACACTAGTGCAGCCAGGTCCATCAATGTTCTCAGAATACTATGTAACACGAGTCCAGCAGGGTCAATAAGTGTTGTCAGGGTACAATGGTACACTAGTGCAGCCAGGTCAATCAATGATGTCAGGGTACAATGGTACATTTGCGCAGCCAGGTCAATCAATGTTGTCAGGGTTAATTGGTACACTAGTGCAGCCAGGACAATCAATGTTGTCAGGGTTAATTGGTACACTAGTGCAGCCAGGCCAATCAATGTTGTCAGGGTGAATCGGAACACTAGTGCAGCCAGGTCAATCAATGTTGTCAGGGTTAATTGGTACACTAGTGCAGCCAGGCCAATCAATGTTGTCAGGGTGAATTGGTACACTAGTGCAGCCAGGCCAATCAATGTTGTCAGGGTGAATTGGAACACTAGTGCAGCCAGGCCAATCAATGTTGTCAGGATGAATTGGTACACTAGTGCAGCCAGGCCAATCAATGTTGTCAGGGTGAATTGGAACACTAGTGCAGCCAGGCCAATCAATGTTGTCAGGGTGAATTGGTACACTAGTGCAGCCAGGCCAATCAATGTTGTCAGGGTGAATTGGTACACTAGTGCAGCCAGGCCAATCAATGTTGTCAGGGTGAATTGGAACACTAGTGCAGCCAGGCCAATCAATGTTGTCAGGGTGAATTGGTACACTAGTGCAGCCAGGCCAATCAATGTTGTCAGGGTGAATTGAAACACTAGTGCAGCCAGGCCAATCAATGTTGTCAGGGTGAATTGGAACACTAGTGTAGCCAGGCCAATCAATGTTGTCAGGGTGAATTGGTACACTAGTGCAGCCAGGCCAATCAATGTTGTCAGGGTGAATTGGTACACTAGTGCAGCCAGGCCAATCAATGTTGTCAGGGTGAATTGGAACACTAGTGCAGCCAGGCCAATCAATGTTGTCTGGGTGAATTGGTACACTAGTGCAGCCAGGACAATCAATGTTGTCAGGGTGAATTGGTACACTAGTGCAGCCAGGACAATCAATGTTGTCAGGGTTAATTGGTACACTAGTGCAGCCAGCCCAATCAATGTTGTCAGGGTGAATTGGTACACTAGTGCAGCCAGGCCAATCAACGTTGTCAGGGTGAATTGGTACACTAGTGCAGCCAGGTCAATCAATGTTGTCAGGGTGAATTGGTACACTAGTGCAGCCAGCCCAATCAATGTTGTCAGGGTTAATTGGTACACTAGTGCAGCCAGGCCAATCAATGTTGTCTGGGTACTATGTTACCCTAGTGTAGCCAGGTCAATCAATGTTGTCTGGGTACTATGTTACCCTAGTGCAGTCAGGACAATCAATGTTGTCAGGGTGAATTGGTACACTAGTGCAGCCAGGCCAATCAATGTTGTCTGGGTACTATGTTACCCTAGTGTAGCCAGGTCAATCAATGTTGTCTGGGTACTATGTTACCCTAGTGTAGCCAGGACAATCAATGTTGTCTGGGTACTATGTTACCCTAGTGTAGCCAGGCCAATCAATGTTGTCTGGGTACTATGTTACCCTAGTGTAGCCAGGTCAATCAATGTTGTCTGGGTACTATGTTACCCTAGTGTAGCCAGGACAATCAATGTTGTCTGGGTATTATGTTACCCTAGTGTAGCCAGGTCAATCAATGTTGTCTGGGTACTATGTTACCCTAGTGTAGCCAGGACAATCAATGCTGTCTGGGTACAATGTTACCCTAGTGCAGCCAGGTCAATCAATGTTGTCTGGGTACTATGTTACCCTAGTGCAGCCAGGTCAATCAATGTTGTCTGGGTACAATGTTACCCTAGTGTAGCCAGGTCAATCAATGTTGTCTGGGTACAATGTTACCCTAGTGTAGCCAGGTCAATCAATGTTGTCTGGGTACTATGTTACCCTAGTGCAGCCAGGTCAATCAATGTTGTCTGGGTACAATGTTACCCTAGTGTAGCCAGGTCAATCAATGTTGTCTGGGTACTATGTTATCCTAGTGCAGCCAGGTCAATCAATGTTGTCTGGGTACTATGTTACCCTAGTGTAGCCAGGTCAATCAATGTTGTCAGGGTGAATTGGTACACTAGTGCAGCCAGGCCAATCAATGTTGTCTGGGTACTATGTTACCCTAGTGCAGCCAGGACAATCAATGTTGTCTGGGTACAATGTTACCCTAGTGCAGCCAGGTCAATCAATGTTGTCTGGGTACTATGTTACCCTAGTGTAGCCAGGTCAATCAATGTTGTCTGGGTACAATGTTACCCTAGTGCAGTCAGGTCAATCAATGTTGTCTGGGTACAATGTTACCCTAGTGCAGCCAGGTCAATCAATGTTGTCTGGGTACTATGTTACCCTAGTGTAGCCAGGTCAATCAATGTTGTCTGGGTACAATGTTACCCTAGTGCAGTCAGGTCAATCAATGTTGTGTGGGTACAATGTTACCCTAGTGTAGCCAGGACAATCAATGTTGTCTGGGTACTATGTTACCCTAGTGCAGCCAGGTCAATCAATGTTATCTGGGTACTATGTTACCCTAGTGTAGCCAGGTCAATCAATGTTGTCTGGGTACAATGTTACCCTAGTGTAGCCAGGTCAATCAATGTTGTCTGGGTACAATGTTACCCTAGTGCAGCCAGGTCAATCAATGCTGTCTGGGTACAATGTTACACTAGTGCAGTCAGGACAATCAATGTTGTCAGGGTGAATTGGAACACTAGTGCAGCCAGGTCAATCAATGTTGTCAGGGTGAATTGGAACACTAGTGCAGCCAGGCCAATCAATGTTGTCAGGGTGAATTGGTACAGTAGTGTAGCCAGGACAATCAATGTTGTCTGGGTACAATGTTACCCTAGTGCAGTCAGGACAATCAATGTTGTCTGGGTACAATGTTACATTAGTGCAGGCAGGACAATCAATGTTCTCAAGGTACTATGTTACACAAGTGCAGGCAGTTCAAGGCACAATTTTACTCTAGCACTGCCAGGACAATCAATATTGTCAGGGTATGATGTGCGTGTGCGTGTGCGTGTGCGTGTGCGTGTGCGTGTGCGTGTGCGTGAGTGTGTGTAGGAGAAAATGGGTTTGTCAAGCTATTTTTCCTACCTGTGCAGCTGCAGACACCTGTGTGCCAGGGTGTAGAGGGATTGTAGGAGGGAGATGGTAGGAGCTGGACACACACGCTGGATGATGTCAGATGACCACAATGATGAAAGGGACACTGGATCTGGTGTGGGATTCCTTGCTGAAGTGTCCTCCAGGATCTAACCAACAAAGCATAAATCCTTAAGACACAAAGTAAATATACATAGCTGTTTAATGTATACTTTTGAAATAAATATAGGACTATAAGAGGAAATATTTGGTTTCAAGTCATGCAGGCGTTTAATTTTTTTTTAAAGCAACTTGCCACAGGACAAGTGACCTCAAGAAAGTAACTTGTCCTGACCAATTTTCCACTTGCCCTAATTTTATGACACATTCTTTGATGTTAATGTTTACTGGACTATTTATCGAAGAGTGATAAATATCAAAGAATGATAGTTCTAAACTACTATTTTTGTGAAATGTAATGTATTGTGCCCCGTTCATCTGAACACTTGTGTCTTTATTGAAATTGTCCAGATAAGTGAATTTTCGGATATCTGAACCACGGGCCATATGTACAAAGAAACATACAAAGAAACATACAAAGAAATGAATGTAGTAGGCATTAGACATAATCTTTATTGATTACACATAAACAAATATTGGTGCATACATGAAATGTCTCATATCTTGAAGAGATCACTCATAGCTTTTTGCACTGGCTGTGTAGAAAAGCGAGAGGACTTTCACCGGTCAGTTTGTCACTGTCGACATTCACAAGATCATCGGCAGTAACAGTCACAGTTGCAACTTGTGCATAGGATCGTAGTGCGTTGCAAAGTTCTAGCAAGGCCATGTCTTCTTGTGGGTCCTCATTTGATTGGATAATATCCACATTACAAAAGCAGTTAGCAATTGTCTTTTCGCTCACAGGTGTCCAGGCTTGTTTGATCATTTGGATCAATTAATTATAGTGACCCACAAATTGACATGCCTCAAAATTAACTCAGTGTCACCTTGCTACTCAGAGGTAGTTAATCTTCTCACGCTTCAAAGACTGCTGACTTCTTTTATGTTATGGCATGGGAGGCCCTCAGTAATCGCGTGTGTAAACATACAGGTGCTCAGCCATCCGGACAAAAAATGCACATAATTTAGTGTTTTGTATGTGAAAATGACCGTATGGTTACGGAAACCGGATTTCCTGACAGGTGAGTAATTTTACAATGTTGTGAATTTGTTTTAAGAAATTTTCGTTTGGAAGGTGAGTTTTCCGGATATATGAGGTTCGGATAAATGGAGGCATGACTGTAGCTACATTATGAACAGATAAGAAATTAAATCCAAGCTTATTTGCAGTTTAGAACCATAAGTAGAAATTATCTAGAAGTCCATGGACAAGTTAGGTATTATCATTATTTGATTGCCCAAAATGAAAACTGACTTGTCATGGACGTCGGGTGATGGGACTCTCTTGTGTTTTATAATGGGTATGTTACATAAACACTTGAGGAGACATTTCCATTTCATTCGTTTTAAGTAGACAAAGCTCTTCCTCAGGATCTTTCCAAAGAGAATCACTCTATCCCCAGAACTCAAATACATATTTAACTCAGGAATACACTCCATTAAAACACATCACAAACAAATGCCATGTTAGTGGAATGACAGAATCAAAGGGCAAATGTCACTTATATTTCCTTGGAATCAAACTTGCAACATTAATACTTGTGTCTTTGTACCTGTGAACATCTAGACTCAACCACTGCCAGTCATAAGAGGTGAATAATCGTATCAGATGGTCCCACTCACTGAAGCATACCACAGCATTCCAGTTGCCCTAATTGATGCTCATAACGTCAATCACTGGGCTGTTTTGTGGCCTAGATAGTGAACCACAAGAGGATGGAGACGCAACTTACTGTGACGAGCAGGTTCAGGGATTCTAGCTCAGCATCTTCAAGGCCTAGTTGTCTGTATTGCTCCGAGATGTGGAACAGGGGTAAGGGAAAGGTGAAATCCTCCTGCAAGGCCTGTCGGAACATCAGAACAGCACAATGGGGCACACCCTGCAACCAGCATACCTCCATGAGTAATTTTCTGTAGACTGAATGCAGAAAACTCAACCAGAATTTACACATGTCAAAAAAGATATGATTGTCATTCTTTACAAAATACCCATATCACACTATTGAATTAGTGAATTATGAGATAATTACACAAATCAATACTGATAAACGATTATTACAATGAGTAGAACATTTTGCTGTAGGTTCTAACACTGACGTCAAACAATGATGTGCAGAGAATGGTTGAGAGGCATATTCACAAGAATGGGGATGAGCTTTTACATTGGTTTGGGGTGTGGTAACAATATAGTGGAGAAGCCTGTTATCCTCAAACATGGTTTTACACTGCTTTTAGCAATATTCAGACAATATCACCAGAAATGGTCTTCACACAGTGTACCCATGTCTGGAAGTAAACCCTGGTTTTGAGCGTGGCAAGTCATGCTTTAACTACTAGGCAACCCAACGCTGCTGAAGACTATTAAACTATGTGACATCCGCTTCTATTATTTTAGGATCATATTGATATCACATGCACTTTCAATCCATAATCATAGTTTGTCCGTATGAAGGATGTATCATATATTCTCACCTTGTGAGCATAGCACTGTCCCATTAAGTGGAGCATCCTGGATCTGTGTGACGGACAGGAGTAGCCCTGGTGTAAGGCAGTGTCCAGGACAGAGATGCAGTCATCAGCCTTACCCTCCATCAGGTAACACAGCCCTGAGTGGTGTGAACAGGCGGTTAGTACGTTCAAGAACAGGTGTGTTGGAAACATGGTACATTATAAGTTGTACCCTGGAGGTTTGTTTATACATAAACTAACCTTGAGGGTACATGAGCCCATGGACCCCGAGGGAACAGTGAACAATGTATTTATCTTACAAAACACCTGAATTTTAATTTTGAATTGTTTGAAGCACCTCTGTTGAATGCGAGGCGAATTGCCATTTTACAGACGACACAAGCTACACAGATTTAGAGTTATCTCCCTTCCATAGATTTTCAATTGCAAAACATTGGTAATTTCTGTGCTTGATGCGTGATTCAATGCTACTCGAGGTAAAAAAGTACTACCGTGAAGCATCAGGAGAGTTCGGAATTCTCAGCAGTGTACATTGAAAATAATACATCGCCTGTAAGAGGGGTACATTGAAAATAATAGAATAGCCAATCAGAAAGTGACATTCACGTGTGAGGTAAGATAATAGAAGTTGCTAAAGGGTGGCAGTTTATTAGTGAGTGAGTGAGTGAGTGAGTGAGTGTTCAACAGCATGAACATCCATCTACAATGACATGTGTCAAGAAAGTCAACAAGCCTTTCTTACCAATCCCGATAGTTGCCTCTTTTGACAAGCATGGTCCATTTGACAAAGGATCATCACTGGTTTACAGTGAGTGAGTGAGTGAGTGAGTGAGTGAGTGAGTGAGTGAGTGAGTGAGTGAGTGAGTGAGTGAGAGAGATTGATGGTGTCCATAAAATACCATATACTATAGTTTTGTCACATGTAAAGAATTTGTTAAGATTTTCTGTGTGGAAATTAAAACTGGATTGTATCTGACATCAGCCAGTCTGTATAAATAAACCAGTAATGATAGCTTGATCTTGCTCTTTGGGGAGAAATCAGCTATTGAATCACTTGTGTAAAACACAATAATGAATCCTGATAACATGTTTTTTTCTTGACCAGCAAAGACAACGACAACCCACCTGTGATGTAGTTCACCTGAGGCAGCAGACTGACCCCATGTATCCCTGACAGGCACTCCCTGCTGAGTCCCCATTGGGCCAGTCTGTACTGACACAGCCCCTTGAGGAGACCCACGAGATCCAGGGCAGACATGGCCTCCATGCGGCTAGCTTGCTGCTGGCCCTGGTCTCCTGGCACTGACACACACAGATACAGTCCAGAAGAGCTCACTGACATCTAGGGAAAACAGGGGATGAAGTCATGTCTAATGCCAGGTAATGCATACCATTTTAAAACATTTAAATGTAGTTGGAGATTGAACCCAGACTTTTATTATCCTACATACACTCTTTCAGATACACCTGAGGCGGTCATCAGATCTACTGTTTCACTGTAAATACATTTCTAAAGTCTTAATTGTTTTATCACATTATCTATTTGCCTGAGTTTATGAAGTGAGCAATATCACAGCTATATTTGCATATAGTTGTGTCTGAATCAGGAAAACCAGTGGCTGAAAGCATGAGCAACAATCCATCATTGTAGGGTTAATGGGTTTCCTTCCTGTTAAAGCGTCCACTCGTCACACTAACAACTAGGGCTGTATATTGGAAAAAATATATTGCATTGCAATACCATGCGATTCAGGCCCCTGTATTGGTATACACATTGGGACGTACTGGGAACTCAAGTGTTTTAACAGTAAGTACCACTAATTGCACATGTCGATCCTATTTCCTACATTAGTCCCTAAGCATGTACCTTATGGTTCTGATCTCAAAATTAAGTTGCATAGTCAGGAATTCTATTTTCTCTTTTTACACAATTCATAGTATTACAGTATACTATTTTTTTGTCATTGAATAACGAAGGAAAAAATTTGCTGTGAATGAAATTTTAATTCAAAACAAAAAGATAATCACCAAAAAGATTTATATTTTCTTTACCAAATATACCAGTTCTAAGAAATAATATTACAATATGTATCGTTTGGATAGTGTATAGCAATATACCAGTATACCGGCAATACTGTGCAGCCATACTGAAAACTCAGTTTTGATTCCCCACACAGGTGCAAAGTGCTACACCCCTTTCTGGTGTCCCCTGCCATGATATTGATCCAATATGGCGAAAATCAGCATAAAACCTTACTCAATCAGTATGCAATGATACACTGAGAAAAGGGCATATTTAAAACTGTAACAAACACAATATAAACACAAGTACTACAAGCCAGATAAGGGAGAGACCAATACCCGTGAAGCATCTCCTGTTTTGGGAAGCATCTGTGTGAGAGACTCCAGGCATGTCAAGGCTTCTTTCTCTTTCTTCATCAGCATCAGCAGACAGGACCAAACACATCCAGCAAAACAGATGGGGGCCGTGATCCCATACACTGGAAAAAATAGTGTGAGTGTGTGAGTATTGTGTGTCTGTATTTTAAAAAGGAAAATGAAAAATAAATACCCAAAATGTCAACCAAACAGAGCAACTTCATTTAAGATAATCTGCTGTGATTTCATAAACATTGGCTAATGTCACATCAACTACATGTCATAAGAATCATGTAATTTTCTGAAAAAAATTGATATTTTATACTTATCCTGACTCATGCTTAATTGCTTCTCTCCTCTTTCTGGCGAAGGTACTGGAACTCCTGAAATCCCTTGAAGTTCCCTTCTAGAAAGAAGCGGACATAAAATTCACACTCACTCATGAGTTACCTCTCCTCCTGCACACATGGTCAGCTGATTGGCCATGATACTCACTCTCTCCTATAATCGCCCGACACGAGAATATGAGAATTCAGCGTGTCTGTGAGGGGTGGCTGGGAGGGCTTTTGTCATGAGTCAGGATAAGTATAAAATATCAATTCTATTCAGAAAATTACATATTTTTCCTTATCCTGACTCATGCTTAATTGCTCACAGAATCCGACACAAATGGCGATGGGTCAGACCACGCTGGATTCTGCTGGCTGTTCAAAATTACGTCCAATAATTTCCCCCCTTAAAGGGAACTTGTAATGGCAATAATTCGGTCCTGTAATATCTAATATTCATTGTAGATTCTGGGGGGATCACATCCAGTCAAACTTGTCTTCCTTAGACGACTTCGTTGACTGACATCAAAAGTTACTGCAACTAAATGTCAAGATATAGCAATCGAGACTAGTTGCGACCCCTCTTCGTGTACAAGTATTTTCATTACGAGTACAGGGTCATAATCACTCATGCTAGTCTGTTCAAGATGTGTGCATGGACTTTCCATCATTATATTCCGCAGTGCGTCTGGCTTCCACAAGTCAAATGATAAAACGGGTGGTGAACTCAGCGCCTTCGGGAAACTGTTAGTTGCTGAGCAACGACAAGAGGCCCAAACTGATGAATGCCAGAGACGTCCTTTGTGGCTATGTCTCATAGGTATGTAGGGCTAGTGTAGAGGCCAAGGCTCTGACTTCATGTGGGTTGGAGGCTTGCAGAGGTTTCAATCCTGCTGCTTTAAAAGGCTCTCAATATAACAGCTCTGATCCACACTGAGATAGTGTTGTGGGATACTTCCGTAAATGTCTCAGTAGATATAGGGATATACGGGCGCTTGAAACTTTGCCTTCCAGACTTGGTACTTGCGATGTATATCTTCAAAGCTCTGACTGGATATAATGATAAATCTTGAGTATCATGGGGTCTAGGGATTGAAGATAGTGCTGGTATGTGAAATTGTCTATCCGGTTGACCTGGCAGTTGATTTTTGTAGACCCAGATGAGCTGTCTGCTGATGACTTGCATCAGAGTTCGTGTGGTTGAAGTCTAGAGCATGAATTTCTGACAGTCGTGCACCTGTAGCCAAGGAAAGTAAAAACAGCTTCTTCTGAGTTAGAAGTTCAAATGAGGTCTGATCAAGCGGCTCGTATGCATGGAGTATGATGTTTAGATCCCATGCGGGAGCTCAAAATCTACGTTGTTGATTTTCCAATTTGAAGGAGTGTAGCAAGGCAAGTAACTCGGGTACTTTAGTCAGCTTGGTCCCCGTTTCCATGATGACAACTGAGCCGAGAGTTGGCAAGTATGAAGGTAATGTAGAGCCTTTCAGACCTCTGGAATGTCGTAGGTGACGTAGATATTCCGCTATCTGCGGATATGTTGCCTTCATCACCGTGAAGCCTTTCTTCTTGGCGTATGTCTCAAACCGCTTCCACTTGTCATCATAAAGGGTGCGAGTGGATTTCCGTAAGGCTAAAGTAACTGCTTTCGCTGCTCTCGTCAAGTATCCTCTGTTTTTCAAACAGATTTTGATATATTCCACAGGTGAAGTTGGAACGCAGATGGGTTGCTGTGTGCCTGTTTGGTGTGGGGATGGGCAAGAAGATTTTCCCAATTTTGTAGTTGTAGTGTTGGTTGTCCTAACTCCTCTATGAATGTTGGAAACCAATGTCTCGTTAGCCAGTAACCAAAGTCAGTTGTAGCCTCTTGGTCTGTTTTATTTTCTCAGTGACTTTTGGTAGCAGCACTGGAGGGGGAAACGTGTGCGTTTTAGTCCTTCCCATGGGATGCTGAGAGCGTCTGTTGCCCAGGCTAGTGGATCTGGCACCGGTGATACGAAAGTTGCAGTCTGTTTGCAGAACCTTGTTGCAAATAAGTCTATTTGTGGCGATCCAAATGTCTGGCTGATTAGTTAAAATGCCTCTCAAAGCAGCATCCACTCTTTTGGTGATGGAAGAAGAGGACGAGATGAGGCATATGCCATGATGTTGCAGACTCCTGGTATGTGACATGCTTTTATTTGGAGATTCAGACTGTCGACCATGTTGAAAAGTTGAAACCACAGGTGTAGTAGAGATGGCGATCTCATGGACCCTTGCTTGTTTAAGTAGAAAGCCACAGTTGAGTTTTCTGTGTGGATCATCAGTAGCTTGTCTGTCAGTGTTGTCAACCAGTGATGGATAGCATGAATCACCAGTTTCATCTAGAAACTGGTTGATGTGAAGAGTTTGATTTTCCGTCTTCCAGATTCCTGCGTGCCTGTGCGGGTGCACTCACTCAACGTAGGAGGATCTCTCTCCAAATTGCATTGGGATGATAAGGATGACGGTGACCATCTTCCTGAACAGATGCGTGCATACGCCTCCTCTTCATCCTCTGGAGTGAGTGCAGACCTAGTTGAGAGCTCACCCAGAGCAGCAGTCGACGAAGTCGATTAGAGTCTTCGTTCTTCTTCAACATGACCTTTATCAGGCTCATAATGCATGAAGGCGTCTGCGTCAAACGGCTGCATTGAGTGCAGTCACAGCTGACTAGTAGAGATGTGTGCTGTCATGACTGAGGCTGCTGATGAAGTCAGCATTGTCTGACGACCCGGAGCAGTGACAATGCAGTCGTGGCCTATCTAGGAGCAGCAGTCGATGTAGTTGAAGACTGTAGTCTTTGTTGAAGATTGAAGTCTTCGTTCTTCAACATGAAGACCTTTCCAAGCTCATGTTGCATGAAGGCGTCTGCATCAATGGCTGCGTTGAGTACAGCAACAGTTGACTGTTTGAAGTGTAGCATCAACGCCGGCTCATCATAGACAATTCAGCAGTTAATGAAAAAATGATTACCTGAAGCTAAATCACCCGATTAGACATGACTCATGAAAGTCGATGTTGTCTATCCCTCGCACGCCTGTGAAAAGAACGAATTGATACCATAAATCTGAAACAGATAAATTTCTGCAAATTTCACAGCAAATAGTGGAAAAACATAAGGGCTTACACGCCGGAGCGGGTCAACCGCTGACAGCCATAATCTACACTATAAACACAATTCCATCAAGAGAGACTAGGTCTCAGTTGATGAAATACGTGCTATATCAACACCCAATAATCACAAATAAACAAATTTGATACATAAACAAAAAACGCAAATACCGCATTGGACATAAATGTAGTAAAAGGACCAAAATAGTTGAAAAACTTATTGCCGTAATGGAGACCCCAGGTAACTCCAGATGCCCTCATCAGGCGATAAGGAGAAAGTGAGTATCATGGCCGATCAGCTGACCATGTGTGCAGAAGGGGAGGTAACTCATGGGTGAGAGTAAATTCCACTTCTTTTAGAAGGGAACTTCAAGGGATTTCAGGTGTTCCACTACCTTCACCAGGAAGAGGATATAAGCAATTGAGCATAAGTCAGGATAAGGAAAAATAATACAGGATGGTAGGGGTAGTCTAGTGGTTAAAACGTTCTCTGGTCTTGTGAAGATCTGGGCTAAATTCCGCACATGTGTACAAATGTGTCTGGCTCGTTTCTGCATTGCTGTCATGATATTGCTGGGATATTGCTAAAAGCCGCATAAAATCAACCTCACTCACTAAGAGATTATACAACAATCTGGGTTTGTACACAATTTCAAGACCAAACTTTATGACTTTTTCAAGGCTTTTTGCAGGATTTTCTGGGCAAAATAAGGCCAATAAGACAAATAGCTACATTAGTACACCTAATCATAAAAATAACTAAATCTGACAATTTCTGAGCAAGGTTAGGTTTAATCTGAAATTCAAAACCAGCATAATGCAAAACCTTACCTAGACAGACATCAAGGTTAAGGACCAGTGGGCCTCACTAAGTCTGTAGCCATTGAAACACCATGAACACCAATGAAAGATATATTTTCCAGGCTTTCTAAGGCTAAGTGCCTAAATTCCAGGCTTTTCCAAGATTGTATGAACTCCAACAATGTGACGTCAAGTCAACTGACCAATCAAGGTTAAGCATCACTATAAATGTTACAAAATTATTATAGTGGAGTAAGAGTCTCACCTTGCAGAATCTGGACATACTGAAGAAGCTTGTGTAACAGTGGCATGACCGTCTGGTGTGGGAAGCTGGGACATGGGAGGTGCTTAACTGCTGCCAACACTGAAACATGATGTGCTTATTTCAGATGATTGATTTCGTCCAGGCTTTAATAGTTTCGACTAACACGGCTTGTCCTATCTAGGCTGCTACAAGATCAAGGTCTACCTCTGGTGAGACTTTTGCTGTATGCAGCTCTACACTGGGACATCACCGTCTGGCTGTCATCGCCGCCACAGTGTGTGTGAAGCTGCAGATTCAGGTAGACAATGTTGTAGACTATAGTCATCTCAGTCGCCATGTTCGACATCTCGGGTGGAAAACCTGCAGATGAACGACACTAACTGTGAAAACAATTAATGAAAAGTCGTTACATCGGCACTTTAACACCATGGAAATACAGGGCTTACAGTGGGTCAGTCTCTTTGTCAATGTTCTAAGGAATATACAGGAAGGAGGAAAACCTGAGAATACAATATTTAATGGAAATTTTTAAAGGCTGATATAACTTGACAATTGTGACAGTTACCATGAGCATCAGCCTAATTGACATGTGGAGTTGCCCCCCTTTCCCCGATCTGCACATCAAATGATCTTGAATTACAAGTGAATAGGGAAACAGGGTATTTTTTGTTAAAATCAGAAATTTGGAAAGCAGTCATTTTCTCAAAACAAGGATGTACTTTGACACTGCATTCCATATATGCAATAAACCTTTCTTCTTAAATTGGTACTAGCCATAACAAAGGTAATTATTACAAAAAAGAAAACCGGGAAACCGTTATGTTTGCTCAATCAAAGCTGGTTAAAATGCCTGATAGATTCCTGTTATTTCAACCATCATAATATATTCCATAAATACTTACTCCGTATTTGGATGAGGTACTTTTCCAGTTCGCTGAGAGCGGTCCTCAAAGATTTCACAGCATCCACTGGGGAGCATGACAGTGCCTGAATCAATGTAAACAAATAAAATGCTGAACAATGAGCAATGCCGGTATGATCAGTGTATGAAACAGCATCTGCCCTGCTAGTTGCATGCTTAGTCAACATTTTCAGTTATCAGCGCTGTGGGTTTCCTGGCATTTTTGGGGAGTTTCACACACTGGTACAATGCTGATGCAAATGTATATGGAGTCATCCCACAGATGACATCCTTATCGTGTCAGCTTTCTGACATGGTAAACGTCTTTGGTTATAAGGGCAAGGGGTCTGGTTCTTTATCAGGTCCATTCTTCAAATCCTTTTCTTATACAGTCAAACACTGTTGTCTTGATATTTTGAGGGACCAGGAACAATTATTGACTGTTTCCAAATATCAACACATCTGAGTTGAACACATCATTACATACCAAAATGAAAGAAGTAAGTGAGTGAGTTTAGTTTTACACTGCTTTTAGCAATATTACAGCTGGGGACGCCAGAAATAAGATTCATGCATTGAACCCATGTGGGGAATCGAACCCGGGTCTTCAGCATGAAGAGCAAACCATTGGAGCTTTAACCACTATGCTACCCCATCACCCCTGAAAGATATGAGTGAAAACATGAGTGTTAAGTTGAAACAGGGAGCACATCTTACTTAGATAAACAAACAAGTAACACCTACAACTCGATCAGCCTTAGTTAGTTTTCACTACTGCCACCTTTGATGCATGCCTCAGTGTGTGTGTTATCATGAAATGATAATTCATACCAAAATTCATTATAAATGGTAACCAGTACAAGCAATATATTAGCATTCAAATATTAGGAAAATATGAATATAGAATATTAGTTTCATCATGTATCAGTAATAGCTTAGACAAGACTCCTCTCAAAAGTAGTAATGCTTATCTCACAGAAATTCTATTGAAAAAGGTATAAGTTATGACCACACAATTTCATAGTTAAAATCCTAGCCTGAGGTAATCAGAACACCACTGTAAGACAAACCATTCACTAAGACAAGGGTTATGTCTAGACAGGTTAATAAACTGCTTTGATGAGGTAAACATGCTATCACCTACAGTAAAATAACATTATGCAAACACCAGTTAAGGGTCGTTAAAGATCCAGCCCAGAGTAAGCAATCAAGCATCCAGTAAATGTGCCAACAAGATTAATGTCACTTAGATAATAGGATTAAAAGATTAAGTACTCCCCCTGTCTGGTCACTGAAGTTGTAATGGTAGGACACACACCATTTTGTTTATTCTGTATTTCATTGGCTATTGTAGGTTACACACATTTTTGTATCAGTCAGCAAATCAGAATCTTTGTATTGTTTAAATTGTAGTTAAATAGTCTCCAACTTCATTTGTCCATCAGTAGGGTTTAGACTCCCAACACAGGTCAGCTCTAGCCCTCAGCCCAGAGGGTTCTACCGACTCTCTGTGGCCACCCTTGTTACTCCATCTCTTGTAAATAAAATTGTAATTAGCTTCTTGTGACTTCGGACTCTTTGCTGAGTTAATTCCCCCAAGCAAACCAGCACGCCAGTTAGATAAGGGATTTCATTGGTACCCTCACTTGGACCCGAGATCCATATCATAACAGTGTAAACACATGGAAACACAGTTTAGATGAATACTTGCCAAAGAAAGGTAGGTGTATATTGACTTTACATGCAAATACATGTATAGACTTTAAAGGTAGGTGTATATCGACTTTACATGCAAATATAGACTTAAAAGAGTAACTTTGATTGCTGGGACCATGAGATCACATCAAGATATCCAAAATATCAAGACATCAGTACTGAGTTAAAAGTGTTCAAATAATGATAAATAATAAAGGGTTTTGCCGGGACCAAGAAATTATGTTGAGACAACCGAGATATTGACTTATCAGAGTTCAACACAACAGTGTTCGCAGTGTTGGGCTGAATATGTTCATATATATTTTAAAAAAAGTAAGTTTCAGTATCCTTCTATCTGGCCGGGAAAATATTTTCTGTTGACAAGGGAGCATTGCAGCTATTTTGAGCTCATCTTAAAGGTCACATGCAACGTAAAACAAAACTTTGCAGATTCTGATACCTTTCGGTATGCACTTACTGCAACAAATCATCAAAATGCCAATTCAAACTATAAAGTTGAAAAAAAAAACTGTGATGAAAAAAAAAAGCCTGTGAAATGGTTCACTAATTTTCCTCCAGAGAAAAAGTGTTTTCAACAGCTATGCTGCACTGCGTTCATAATACATGTTCAATGAATAGGTTCGTGGAGCTTGAAAGATTATACCAGCCCTGAGTAATAGGTCATGAGCAGTAGTCTAATCTTGGTTGTGTACACAAAAAAAGTAAATAATCTACTCATTACACTCAAAAAAACCATGTTGATTGTGATCAGAGTCTGTCACATAGGAAACTCAATGTCTGGTTTATTGACACTTTCATGTCTGCTTGTCTGTCTGCTAATGACAATATGCAATGCACAACTTCAGTCACTGACCATAAACAAGCTGACTAAACACATTGTGAAATGATCAGTGGCCAATGAAAAAGCTGCACTACACTTGAGTGCACACCCAGCAGCACTGCTGACTGTTTGGTATCAAGGGAGGTAAACCCAAGGACAAAATATTGCACTTTTGATAATTTATAATTTTGTTTATTTGTTTTTTCTTAATCAGCAATGCATTTCATATAGCATGAATAAGCAATAACTGTATTTTCATTATGTTTGATTTTTTGGTTGCATTTGACCTTTAAGATACCGTCAGAGGGACGTTGAATTTTTCATGAATTAATCTGATATTGGATTATAGACCGTTCCTGGTGAGCTAAAACAAACTTACTTTGGAATGTTAAAATATTTGTGCAAAGTTTAGTTTAAGTTGGTAGTATTACCATCAGAACCTTGCAGACAGCTTTGTTAGACTGTACTTGTACTTGTGTTGGCTGGAACTTCCCATCTTCACATCCCTCCAGATACTCAACACATTTCCTGTATCTCCCACACAGAAAGTCACTCAGTAGATCCACCATTTTGATTAGTACTGGAACATCAACATCACTGTGGCAGAGGAGCATCAGATGAAGCACATTAAAGTGGCTAAGATATAACCCACGCTCTCAACGACCGTTTAAGTACCTATCTTAACTACAACACTACTACAATAGTAAAATTTGTTTGTGATGCATTTATTCAGCTGAAGAGGTAGTAGCTTGAACAAATTGGCAGTCCTCCTGTAAAACCTAGGTATAGAATCTGTTAACTCAGTTGTATGATGCATCTGTATGTATATTAGGAGGCACAACATGCATTACATACTAGCAGAAATCATATAATAATATATTATCTGGTCTCTGATACTATGTATGCTCTTTTTATGAAGTTACTAAATGTTCAGATGGGATAACTTGGTTTCTTCTGTTGACTGTATTTAATTGTATCTATATTGCGTAGACTGAAACTTGCGGCATAAAGGAATTGTCTGATTCAGGCTCAAATATCTAAAGAACTCCATCGCATACCTGGAAAATTGTTGATTGTGGTAACTCACAAAACTAACCTTATACAGAGACCATATGCCTTACGAAACTTAAGACAATAACAAAAATAATGTGTATGGCTACAAAGTCACAGTTGATATTGGACAGTTACTTAATAATTATGATAAATACAGTCTGTCTTCTGAATTGATATTACTTAATTACAGAGAGCAAAATAAGTAGATTTACATATGCCAAAACAAATGATCACAGACGGATTTGTAAGAATTCCGCCTGTACCCGCCACCTGGATCAAAAAACAAAATTACAAATTGACATATATACCTCACCCTGAATATACACTCAATAAACTAGAACAGGTATAAAAAAACCCAAAAAAACAATAAGTGAACTTTTTTCAGTGTTGGAATACTATACCGGGGAAGGACTCCCCAAAAATGAAATTTAAAAACAGCTGGGTACGGGAGGAACTCAGACGGAAAAATCATCTGATCAGTGTCTCTCTTACAGGTTGGGGAAACCTACCGATCTGCCTATGATAGGCAGGATTGGATAGTATAGGCAGTTCTGCCTATTTTGTTACACCTGGCCAATCAGACTATAGTTGGACTTGTTTTTAATTATTTCACAAACTATCAATTTCCGGACAAAATGGTTTTATTTGATCATAGAGATGAAAAGTTAATGGACCTCCTCAGCTTGAAAAAATTGAAACTGGAAAAAACTGAAGTTTATATAATGTTCAGGAAAAGATGTTTTATTAAGAACACAATCTTTCTTAGATTTTCCTTCTGACAATTAACACTGAATATCTATGTCATTAATTTTCAGCGAAATTTCTCGGAAATATTATATTCCTTATATTGAATTAGCAATTTCCAAACTCCATTATTATGTGATGAAAATTCTCAAAAAGGGTTTGAATGAAAACCGTAGGACATCAAAACTTGACTCATAGAATCATACTGATGTCCTCATGCGGAAATATCATAAAATACAGGCCGATCGGCCTATAGCAAAATAAGCAGAACGGCCTATACCAACACCTTTGGCCTATCGGTTCCCCAGCCTGTTTTATAACCCTTCTTTTCAATAAAAATCTTATATGAACAAATGTCACACAATGATACAACTAAGGAATGATGGTATTACTATGTAAAAGGTGCCTAATACATTGTCACCGGGCGGCTACGATTTGGTAGACGAAAAATCAGTAACAATCCATCAGCACGTTCAAAACATAAACTTTTGCCGCCATGATGAACTACGCTATGCCGCTTAATGACATTAGAATGACAAATTTCGTTTGACATACACCATATTGTAATATAATTTTTAATGTTTTCATGTTCCTTAATACGGGTTATTGCGGCACCCTACTTGGCCCATCAAACGTAAAATAAACACATAAATATATTTGCAAGTGTTTCAGGGGCAATTAAGGTGCTACTATATAAAGCAAACCATTCTGTATTTCACATTGACTCTAAACTTATTATGAGTTTTCTAATATATATAAGAGTTCTATAACTAATAAATAATTCATAATAAAATTAAATTAGATGTTGATATTTTTCAAATAAAATGTGTTGGAGAAATATAACATTAAAACTATCGTTCGGTTGTAAAATAATATCTGTATGTTGGGAAATGTTACAGTCAACGGGAGACAACTGCTCAGATAATTCCAGCGGGAAGTTTGCATGGGATTCCTTGTGACGAAGTTGGTTGCCGCTAGTTTCGCTCTCAAACTGACAAGACTTCTCTAAATGCTCAGAGAGCAATAAACATGACAAGCGCAAGAGAAAAGCATAAAATTACCAACACACTTGTGTGTCTGTTAAAAGCCATGGAAGGTGTTCGGACCACTGTTGAATTGAGGAATGAAAATTCGGTGCATGGCAAAATCTTGATGGTTAGTGGACAGATGCACTTGACTATGGAAAATGTCGTTTTCAGACCTGTCAAAGGACCTGAGCAAAGGTTCAGCGATTTCTTTGTTCAGGGTCACAATATTCGCTTTGTTCATATTCCTGATAATATTGATATCAGAAAGGCAATGGAGAAAATGCTTCTTACACGCCAGTCTGTGTTTTCTAACATATCGAAAGCAAAGCAACAGCGACAAAAGGTGAAGGAAAAGATTGCACAGAAGAAGGAGATTCAAAGAAAGAAAAGAGAAGAAACAGCTGCAAGGGAAACTCATCAATCTATTCAGACTGTAACCAGTAAAAGACCTGATGTGTAACCCATCCAGATGGTTCAGGGAATATTAAACTGATTTTGCATTTTTGCAATCATGATACATGCAAATTACCTCTTAAAACTAATGCCATAAGTGATATGGAGCTGTTGAAGGGAAATGCAGTAAAGTCTAGTGCATTCTCATATCAGACATTGTTGATTTTTTATTGAAAAATATTGTTTGTTCTAAGGTGTTAAATGTCATTTGTCTCCTGGTTAATATGTGATGCTTGTGCTGTGATACTGAGTGTTATTTGCAGAAAGTTGGATCCTATAATAGGGTGCAGGTTAAATTGTTGAATTAAGTGTGAGATTTGAAGATCCTTATGTGGCCAGTGACCACTGATGATTTCCCGTAATGTGTGTAAATATCTTACAGGTAATTAATACATGTATAAGTATCAGATGTTTTCTTTGTGTGTTGTAAAGGACAGTGAGTGAGTAAAGACTAAAGTTTTATGCTCCCCACCCCTTTTTTTCAATATCAATTATCATGGGGAACACCAGGAATGGGTTTCATCCTTTGTACACATGGGGAATTGAACCCAAGTCTTTGTCATGGCAAGCCAATGCTTAACCACTAGGCTACCCTACTGTCGTTGTAGAGGAAAGTGACAACTTAGACGAAAGAAATCTTGTTATCATGAAATGTTCGTTAAACTGCTGAGTTCGTCTTTTTAGTTAACAACCATGTAAAGAAACCATTTGCCATTTGGCTACACAGGAAGTATGTGGAAAAAAATATTTCACTGTTTGGTAAATGGTTACATTCCTCTTTGCAAAACAATCTAGCTAGGATTGTCGAGGTTGCTGCCAATCCTTTGAGTAACAGAATTTTCTCTACCTTCAGTTTCGTCTACATTCACAAAACATTGCAAACAAGATGTTGGATTCTGCCAATCAGATCCAAATTAAATTGAAAGGGTACTTATGCTAATTCAGTGAAGACTGAGGGATGAATTTGTGTTGCACCTGTCTGTGCAGTAGACAATATTATATATAATTATTATTCACATACATTGGTGTAATAGGCCCATGAAGGTCCAGGATAGAATAGGCCTTCAGCAACCCATGCTTGCCGTAAAGGGCAACTATGCTTGTCATAAGAGGCGAATAATTGGGTGGTCAGACTTGCTGACATGAGTGACACATCATCGGTTCCCATTTGCACAGATCAATGCTCATGCTGTTGATCACTGGATTGTCTGGTCCAGACTCTATTATTTACATACTGCCGCAATATAGCAGAGTGCAGCGTAAATATAAACTGACTTGGTGATGTAATAGCTTTGTTTTCATTCTCTTGCATTTCTTCATTCAAATACTACTTGCATTGCGGACTGTTAGGTCCATTAAGCACTTAATCCCATGTCAGAGTGTTTGTGTAATACAATGTGGCGTCTTCCAACAGATGACCTCTTTACCTTCACAGCGATCTGCGAAGATGTGGAGTAGAATTGGTCTTATTGACCCATGCTTGTCATACGAAGCGACTTACTATGGTAACTTGTCATTGTATCCCAACTGCGTAGATTGATGCACAAGTGATGATCATTGGATTGTCTGATTCAGACTGACTTGTTTACAGACATATAGCTGGAATATTGTTGAGGGAGGCCTCAAACAACAACAACAAAATAAAAAATAGAAAACTCTTCACAGCATGCTTAAAAACGATGACATTGGATCAGAGGATAAAATTCCATCACAGAGCACTTCATGGTCTGTGTATGCCTCTATAGTGAGTGTCAATCCTGAACTCCAGAATGTAAGGAAACATATTCATAAACCACTGCTGTTGCTTTCGCATGTAAATAGTGCTTCATAAGGAAGGGAGATCAGAGCAAGAGGTCAATGGTTCAATATTTGTTCATGTCCAGTGAAAAGATACTTGTTGCCTTTCATGGCACCCATTATCAATAGGTGACCACTAAATGGTCATCTTTGAGTCCATATACTGTGTGATTAGGGATTATGGAAACTGCAGCTATTTCAAGCCACAAACATGATATAATCTGAAAATAATAAATGAATATTTCAGTGGGTTTTTTTTTCTCATTGGTTGGTCAAAAATACAGATTTGGGAAAGAGTTCCAAGAACAATTCTTCATTCCTGTGTTGTTCTGTGTAAAAGCTTCAAGTGGTGAATGGGAGGATTCTCAAATATTTATTGCAATGAAATAGTTAATCATGTTTTAAGACACTACCACCTGGCCAGTTGTACATTTCAAGGCTTGCCCAACTCTGGTGCTAGACATTCTCAATAAATTATTGCCATAGACCCGTGACGGTCCGGTAGAGTAGGTCTTCAGCAACCCATGCTCGCCAACTGCTGTAGCTCTGTCTCTCTCTTATCTTGCAGTGACCATTACTTCTCTTGGAGCCTTGATGACACAAATAACCAAGCACTGTTCATGAAAATGATGATTTTATTGCTGCATTTAATAACATTTATCAAGACAATACATATTAACTTTCATAATAATGCTTCTAAAAATAAAAGTGTATTGAGATTGGCATTAATAGCAATAACAAATATGCTTGAGGAATTTTGTTATACCAGGGGTACATAACATATAAGAAACAGATCCACAAATCGTTGAGGCCACATATATAACTGCAGTTTGCACCTCATGGTTGTCTCTAGGGCATGCCATAACACGGTTTGCGAGTTTGAATCCAAAATGTAACTTTTTATTATTCTTAGCTTCTCAGCAACAACTCTTGGTTGTCAGTTTCTCTACAGTGGCAGACATTTGGGATGTACATCACTTTTGACTGTTTTGCCTCACAGAGCAGTCATTTGTGACAACTGAAATACTGCTCAAACTGGAGTTAAACCAAACACACTCACTCATTCAACAGATCATGTTAAAAGTCTTTGTACAATACAAACAGCATCTTCACCTTCACATACACATTTCCTGAATAAAAAGTAATTAATATAACGAAAATTGTTTTAATACTAGTTCTCATTCAGTTGGCTCAAGTATAAATCATTTTTTTCAACAAATGTCTCTTGAGACTAGCATAACTTAACTTCAGCATAAACATTCAGCTATCAGTTGTCCACACAATATCACAGGTCCATGCTGGACTTTGCTATGTATACCTGAACGTATCATTGACAGAGGAGCAGAATCTCAAACACCAAGGAAAAAGTAAAATTTGAATCTTTTAAAAACTTCAAAGAAAAGCGTTTGTGAGACATATTATCAGTTGCACGCCATAGTTATCTCCCCTCCTATGACCCACAGACACCGATACCAAAGTGTAATAACTGAAAAGGAAGATTGAAGCTTATCACATTCATGAACAGGTGTGTTACATGGAAAAATGAGACCTGGTGTTTACCACATACATGATCACCTGGTGTCATGAATTTACAATGAACTCAGTTGAAGTGAGGTGAGTCTATATGTAGAATCCATTGCCTTTAGACAAGCAGTGATTAGGCCAGACCTTCTCTTGTTTTACAGATTTTTTACGCTAAAAGCAGAAGGAAAAAAAAATATCAAAGCAAAACCCCATATGAGTTTTCATGCTAACCCTTTTGGTTTGTTTATATCAACTAAAAATAACTTTTTTTAGTTTAGGTTTCACACTGATTTCAAGGGTATTTTACATATATCATATTAACATTAGAATTCAATTTTATGAAAAGGGAAAATTAATTCTTTTTCTTGAAAAAACATGACTGGCAGATCCATAAAACAATAAACAAAATTGGTCTAACTTAAGAAGTTGACTGAACAGAGCTGAAGATTTTCAACACACAAACATCAATAAATATGGGTGACCAGCACCCGGGGAATGTCAACACATGTATACATGATCTGTCTAATACTACACCACTACAGCTTGATTATACTATCCAAACGTTTTCTGGATATGTTTGTTCTTCATGTTCCCAGCAACATAACACCTCACCCAAATACAACCCTCATTAATACCAGACCCTGCTACAAGTTTGTTCGTTAGCCACATGACTTCTCCACTTCAAGAAAACATTATATCAAATGAATTTTAAAAATAATTATGAATGTTAAGTCACATTGCTTCTATACAGCTCTGAGATAATGTAAAAAGAATACCATGTCAGATATTTGACCTTAATCATGTCTTAATCTGGTGACTGGAATTTCCTAAGTGTCAATTCACGAACACATTGGTTGTATAATGTAGACAAAGGGAACATCCAATTGACATGTTGTTAGTCTCATTGAGAGTGGAATGATCTGAAAAGTATCCATCAACCCTGAAAAATGGTTGCTCCCTTAGCAAAGACTATATACCATGGCTGTCCTCACCTGCATCGATTGGATCCTATTGTCAATACCTACTACAAACTCTCTTTGTCATAGCATATCACAGTTCTTCTTGACTCTGGCACAGCTATGGCAAGTTGTGAGATGTTGGCACATTTATTATAAATATAGTGAATACAAAATTGTAACAAGATACTGCGACAGTGAAGCCCTATAGTCTGCACTGTTGTCCAAGTTAACTTGGATGAACGAATTCAAGAACTAAAGCATTATGGGTTACGTTTCAAGAACTAAAGCATTATGGATCAAGTCCACTGCCCATGGTGGTGGGGTAGCCTTGTGGTTTAAGTGTTAAGTCGCCACACAAATGACCCAGGTTCGATTCCTACATGGGTACAGTGTACTAAGCCCTTTTCTCATATTCCCTGCCATGATATTGCTGGAATATTGCAAAAAGCCTCGTAAAATCAAACTCACTTTGCAGACAGTGGAATCTGTCTAGACCAAACTCTGATTTACCTGAATATCTCTTTATCACAAAGTAGAACCTGTCTCATCCAAACTTCCAAATCCAGATTTTGCACTAAAATTGTGTGAAATGATTCTGAATCAGATGTGACTTCTCACACAATTAAATTTGCATGACTGGTATAACATTATCAGTAAAAGACACTGTGTAAAGTGTAGACTGATATCCTCAGTTGAGCAGTCAATCATTCATTGAATACCACGTATAAAAATTAAACAGAGTATTACAGTAACTGCACTCATAGTAGTAACCATTAAACAACTGTATTGACACTGGAATGAGAAGTCAAGATGGATGGCAAAGTCTTGGTGTAAAATGTCCATCTGCTCTGGTTACATATTTATATATATTTTCGGAATTATAAGTTAAAAGAAGAAGTTTCATAAATATGGCCCCTGGATATAGTCTTACACTGATAGAGACAGATTCTGTTGTATGTGAACCGTCACTGACATTGACAACTGTAACCGCTTATAAGGGGCGTCCACCCTTACAATGTTTCATTGTACACTATAAAGCATCTTTGATGATAAAAATTCAAAAACAATTTCAAAATAAAGTACAGACATATTGTGACATACAGAGAACATAAAATAACTTTCAGGTTGAGCATAAGTATAAAAAGTGTAAAAATATATGTTGCATGTCATAAAAAGTGTTTTTTTAACATTTCATGGGTTCTTTGTTCAGGGTTAATCACTTGGTATACAGCCATTTGTGATTGTGGCATTAGAAGTTTTCCTTGTTATAGAAGAATCTTGTTCCACTGTTGTCAGAAGATGAGTATTTATTGCAGAGCTTGTGAAGCTGCGTGGATAACTCCTTCGGCCCGCAGAAGAACACACCCACACTCACCCTGCAACGAAGGGGAAACATGGTAAGACAATACACTTAATTGGTCTGCATGATCTACTTACCAGAGTCACAATCAGGCAACAAAACAAACAGTTCATATTTGCCCAACCACTATCACTGGTAGATTATTATGGAAAACAATAACAAAATGCAACAACTTTTCAATTAATATCAAATACTTTCTGTTAATATGACGATGATAATATTTTGGAGATTTTACATGCACTTTCTGACATGAGGCATATTTTGCACACTGCCAGTTAAATATACCTGAAATTGTTAAGAAAGCAAGCCAGCATTAACAGATTAAGGATTATTTTTTTCTTGTAAAACTGTCCAGCCCAAGAACTTTATTAAAATTATGTATAGAGATATTGAACTATACAGTATAAAACTGGTAAAAATAGACTGGCTGTGTAAATATATTGCTTGTAGCAAGACTTACATCTGAAACTTACATCTGAATCATTCATTTGTCAGAATATATACTGCCATCAATAATATTACCCCGCATATAATGTTGAAAAAGCAGACATAAGTTAAAAACGCCAGAAGGTAACAAGTTCTACCTACCCCTGATGCTGCTGTGCCAGAGAGGAAAACACTCGGTCCCACTGGGGGCGGCCATAATGGGTCTTCTGACTCAGGCCGGTCACAGGGTCAAGGGCATTGTCGTCATCGTGGATCATGATGTTCCGGGCCTGGAGATATAACATTTATAACCCCCTGATGTTATCTTGGCTTCTCAATAGTGAATCAAAGAACTCTATCTCACTTATATAATTTTTCTTTATCTTTTGGGAGAATCATGATCAATAGTAAGTTGAAGATGAGGTTGAACCAGATTTATCATAGTGTTCAATACCATTTGGCAGAGTGTGGTCCTGTGCATAGAACTTAGATCATGAATCAGTTGAAGTTTAGCAATGTCAAGCTTGGAGAGTCCTTGGATGGGTGACCATGTTTGGAGGCTTGATTTTTGAGAGTTTCTAGGACTTCAGTCCTGCCCCACAACGAAGCACACGTGATACAAGGCAAGTGAGTTTGTTCAAAACTGCCTCAGTCCACCCACAAGAAAATGGGTAACCGGTGGGATAAGATGGGTGCTAGGCACTATTGAAATGAATTATCATTATTATTATTATTATTTTAGTTGTACAGCAACATGCATGTGGCTGCTGTACTGGTCTGGTCTTGAACAGATTGTTTAAGTATAACTCAATCTGACATACAGAACCTCACTCACAGTATACTGTCTTCTTAATACCATGCACCAGGCAGGGAAACAACAAGTACCATCTTAAAACCTCTGTTTCTATCTCTGTTCAGGGGACAGAATCACCAACTTCACTCCCTTGGCAGATTCTCTATGCTCTAGACTGCAGAGGTGGTTCTAAACTCATAATCTACAGAACTGAATTACAAATTACAGAAGACTTTACAGCGACTGATGTATTATTGTCTTTATATGACACACCCAGTCAAGGAGGTTATGAAGAATGGTAACACACACAGGTAAGACTGTTGACCAGAAACATTGTACCAGTCTATGAGTTCTGAGCCACAATCTTCAAACACAATCACTGTTACAGAGTGCTGCACATTGGACATAAGGAAATGAAACGTCTTTGTTCCACGTAATGAGCTCATGTCCCACGACCACCCACCTGGTTTGAGTCCCAGCCTCTGGTCAGGTAGATGTTGTGAGACAGGAAGTTGGCGTTGCCACGTTCATATGTCTGCTGCTCAAGAGATTTGAGGAGGTCCTGAAACCACTCAAAAGCGTGAGTGTCAGGACACACCCAGAAGAAGTGCACCTTCTTCAGGGACATCTCGGTGTTGACATCACAGTACTTGTACCTGCAGCCCAGTAAATCATAAACACGGTTTCAAATGATGAGTGAAGAGGATGGTAAAGTTTACCATTGCACTAGTACAGCAAGGCTACTTGATACTAAAAATCTGACTTGATAATAAGAATAAAGAGCGAGATGGGTTTTACGCTGCCTTTAGTAACATTCAATAAATCACAGCGGGGATACCAGGTCTTCATCCGACTTACAAGTTGCTGAATTCCACACCACTCGGAGATGCTCTATGAGCATACAACATCATGGACATTACCCCAGATAACCCAGGCTGCCTGTGAGGTGCAGGTTACTTGTTATATGGTGTTTTATGCCTCACATCTGGGCATTGAACCTCACTCATGAAATTCATCCTCATATGTATGTATTTATGGAGGCAAAACAATCTGTATGCACTCTTTGATTAAATGATCACATTTTCATACCTCCATAAATACACATCACCATACAGGACCATACAGCATGAGTGACTAGGTTCACACACGTCACTGCATCCAAACTACACAGAGTGATGCTCATGCCATTGATCACTGGTTTGTCTGTCCAAACTCAATTATTTACAGACTGCCACTGTGTAGCTGGAATACTGCTGAGTCAGCATAAAGGACCATACAGCATGAGTGACTAGGTCCACACAAGTCACTGTATCCAAACTACACAGTGATGCTCATGCCATTGATCACTGGATTGTCTGTCCAAACTCAATTATTTACAGACTGCCACTGTGTAGCTGGAATACTGCTGAGTCAACAAACACCTTAATGTTGAAAGGAAGGCCAAAGTGATGCATGTGTCAAATGTTTGGTGAGACTGACCTGCACTCATGTTGTCTGGGAAAAACTAACATTCTGTTGTCTGGGAAAAACTAACATTCAAACCCACAATAATCAGTTTTCGGTGTGTACAAGGGAAGCAACTCTACACAGCACATTTTGCCATCTGTGTCAAGAGGGCCAACCATGCCAACAGAACCATATATTTATTGCCTGTGAGGAACAAGGTCAGTTGAAACAGTTAACTTTACCATATATTCTTCAAAACAGCTGCAAATGGAGTAACTCCAATTCCTGCTCCAATCAGTACTGCAACCTGGTAGCGGAAAAAGTCCTGAAAAAAACAAACACATGTGGATGCTGTTATACAAAGCCTGTGATGATCATAACTCCAATACCTTAAAGGTCACATGCAACCAAAAAATGAAACATAATTAAAACACATTTATCACTTATTCATGACATATAATATACATTGCTGCTTTTAAAAAAACAAATAAACACAATTATAAGCGTACAATCGCGATTCAAAAGTGCAATATTTTGTACTTGGGCTTACTTCCCCCGAAACGAAGCCCTCGGGAGACCGAACCCAGTCATAGCGGGTGGATATGCACTCAAGTGTAATGACGGCTTCCGATTGGCTGTTTCATTTGCTGATATGCCGAGGGTTCATTGTGTGTACAGAAAAATGATCTGTTTGATGGGCATTTTAGAAGTATAGCCAGTCACAAGAAAGTAAGATTCTTTACGGATAACAACTTCTTTATGTGTACTTGATGCGTCGTTTCAATATGGATTCGTATACTGTTGTCAAACAAAATTATATACGCTAAAAGAAGTCGTTATCCATGAAGAATGTATATAGAGATGTTGGGTTTGGAAAATATCTGTTCTCTGAATTTGCGCTCGATCCAGTCAAAAATCATGTCTGTAAAGATGGTAAACTACTGGGTGGCTGGAATCTGTCATTCGTCCAAGTACAAAGCAGGACTTAAAACTGACAAGAGTTTGCACCAGTTTCCGTCAGATACAGTCATCCGAAAAAAAATGAATGTAGTATGTTTACAACCCACAGACATAAAAACATGTCATGTGTATCACACGTGCCTAAATACATAATGTGGCAGACACGGGACTCGGGTGCACGAGTCATAAATCAACATATTTTCTTTATGTCGTATAGTCTGATAGGTGTTAGTTTAAATTACTCGTGGTCAGTGATTGAAGCTGTGTATTGCATGTTGTCTTTAGCAGACAGGCAGGTGTGAATAAACCAGACACTGAGCTTTCTCTGTGACAGAGACTGCTTACCACAATCAACAATTTGTTTTTACGTAACAAGTAGATTATTTACTTGTTTGTGTACACAAAAAAAACTCGACTACTGCTCACGCCCTCAGACGCTGGGCATGCATGTTGTTTCAAGCTCCGCAAGCCTATTCACTGCGCATGCGTTATGGACGCAGCGCAGCTGTTGAAACCAGTTTTCCCCCCAGCGCTGGGGGGAATTTAGTGAAACGTTTGAACTCCGATTACGCGGGCTTTTTTTTCATTGCGTTTTTTTCAACTTTATAGGTTGAATTGGCATTTTTTATGATTTGTTTCGGTAAGTGCACACCGAGAGGTACCAGAATCTTCAAAATTGTGTTTTACGTTGCATGTGACCTTTAACATGGACCTACTACCTAGCTTTATACAGTGGCTAACTGTGAATCCAACGGTTGAGACGTCTGTGTTAATGAAAGGAAAGGAATAGTTTTGTTTGTTTGGGCTTGGGATTGACTTATTGGTGATGATGTAGTTGATCACAGTGCAGGATTGTTAAATAAAAGTGGAAATCTAACCAATATAACTTTGTTCATATAACCATAATGATATTTTTGAAAATACTACTTATAACATGCAATCAAATATTTGAAGGCAAACTTGAATATAAGTGAATATGGCTATGATGCTGCATTCAAGATTACTGCAGCATACGAGCAGGTGTGTTTGGCTGCTTCTATCAGTCCAACTTTTCATCATAGTTTCTCCAGTTTCATCATCCTGGCCACCGAGATACCATCCCACAGGATAATCTGACTTTGACAAATATACTGACTCTGCGTCGACAAGTTCATGCTTCAGCTCTTTAAAGTCTTGTGCCAGGAAAACAACAAGTAATACCATTTAAAGTCTTTGCTATGATATTTGGCCAAGTGACCGCCCACTGATCTGTTGCTCTCTGACATGTGCGACCTGTGAAGGTCCAGGTTAGAATAGCCTTCAGCAACCCATGCTTGCCATAAAAGGTGACTATGCTTGTCGTAAGAGTCGACTAAGGGGATCGGGTGGTCAAGCTCGCTGACTTGGTTTACACATGTCATCAGTTTCCATTTGTGCAGATCAATGCTCATGCATCACTGGATTGTCTAGCCCAGACTTGATTACTTACAGACCGTCGCCATATGGCGGAATATTGTTGAGTGCGGCATAAAACTAAACTCACTCACTGACAGATGCTTTACCTACTGCTCCATGAATACATGGTTACCAAATTGACAAAGTTTACAACTGAAACCCATGTGTACAGGTAGGAAACTAACAAATCAGTTTGAACCTAAACCAGTGTATTCTGCGGCAGCAAAGGGAGGCAACACCATACACAGGCAACAGCATTCAGCCATAATAGTCATACTCATGATTTTGCTGATTTATGTCGAGAGTGTCAGTCTTACCTCAGTAGCAGTTCCAAAGGGGCCATCCACAGCTAATCTGGTTAAAAAATAAGGGAATACTACAATGATCTGTGAAAATGATGTATATACAATTCTTTTGTTCATAGATTTTTCTATTTGAAATTGCCCCAGACTTTTTGATGTTTTGTCCAACATTCCCAGATGATCCAGTCATACAGTTTTTGTTCACCTGTCAATTTCAAATTTAACCAAATAGCCACTTTAATTAGAAAACAAAGCATGCTCTGCCCATGATTGTGAGACTGCAAGTGACTGAAAGTTATGCTCTGTTTTAAGGTGAATTGCTGTAAATCTGTTGCAAGCATCTGGATGCTTACAGTGCAGCCTACAACTGAACATATCTGGGCATCTTCCAAAACCTACAGGACACAGCGAGTGAGCCTACCTAGGCATCTTCCAGGCCTCCTGGAACTCTCCCTCATCAACATGGCAGGCCTTAGCCAGCTTCTCCGTCCAGTCCCCTACACGTCGGATATGCACGGACAGGAAGTCCTCGTTAGGAGACTTAAAAAACAAGAGAACAATTAGAACAATTATTCCCAACTCACAATCACCTGTATCAAAAAAATACTTGAAGTGAAACATACATTTCCCATACAGAGAAAATTTAAGCTGTGTGTCTTTTGATACAAAGTGATACATTCTGTGGTGGAGGTGGTGAGTGAGTGAGTGAATTTAGTTTTACGCCGCACTCAGCAATATTCCAGCTATATGGCGGCGGTCTGTAAATAATCAAGTCTGGACCAGACAATCCAGTGATCAACATCATGAGCATCGATCTGCGCAATTGGGAACCAATGACATGTGTCAACCAAGTCAGCGAGCCTGACCACTCGATCCCGTTAGTCGCCTCTTACGACAAGCATAGTCGCCTTTTATGGCAAGCATGGGTTGCTGAAGGCCTATTCTACCCCGGGACCTTCACGGGTCTGTGGTGGAGGTGGAGGCCAACAGATGAGATTAAGGAGAATGCATGTCATAGTATTCTTGATAAGGTTGCCACCTATGGAAGAGAAGAAGTGATCAAGGTGAATGTATGTGATGGTATTCCAGACAAAGATTCCACTTACTGAGGTAAGGGTGAATGGGTGCCACTCCAGTTGTGAGATGGACGAACATTGTAGAAACACATACTGTCCTGGAAGGGCAGAGAACCCTTTCTTCATCATCTGTAGCTCAAACACATTGGACTGATGTTTCACTACCTGAAAAGACAAGCCATCACCATCAACAAACAAACTACAGAGAGAAGTTAACATGGATATTCAACTTTTTCACTTCATAAGCCAATGAAACATTCTTAACAAAATCAGGAGGCAGACGAGGAAAATTGAGTCATGAAAAAATTATCATGATGTTAATATTCATGAGTGCAGAAGATGTTTTACTTCATAATTTTCAGTGAATTAAATTGATAGACTTGATAAACTGATAGACAGGAATAGGACATGTCACCTTGGTTATAACAGCTGTCTTCAAACTTCGAAAAAAGCGTATAATTCTCTCTATGATGTACAGCACAACAGGAGCCAGCACCCATATCCATGTCTGAAAGAGTGTGAGTGAGGGAGCTTGAACTCTATATCAGTTATATAATGCATAATATTGGATTGAAACTCAAAGTGAAAACAAAACACAAAATGAAAACTTTGGTGAATCCCACAAACATGTTATTGCGCCAACTAACCAACAAATGGCCCAGGTAAATTGGGAATTGAAACCAAAGTTTATAGGTTTCAAAGAGATTTAGCTCTCCGAACAGAAACACAGTTGCTTGGACCAACCATGTCACTATGTCTAAAAGTAAAGTTCAGACTGGGTCCTTTATTTTAAACAAAATTGTACACAGGAGTGTCATGTTTACACAGGTAGCCTATTTGCACCCTTGGTTTAATAACAGCAATAAATTATCTGTAATAACATACAAACAAAATAATAAAGTGTTATTTATGCTAAGGTTATAAAAGACTCAAGGCTGTGTAAGGTGCTCTGGGTTATCATGCGTTTGAAAACTGAGATTACATTTATGATAAGGTCAAGGATGATCATCAGGGTAACACTGAAGATCAAACCCATATTAGCAGGTCCTGGTACAGGTAAGGGAGACAACCATCAATTGAGTAACCCCATCTTACACTGGTAAGCTACTCCATCCTCGATATTCTCCACTGTGTATGTTGCGATAACTCTCCACTAAACCGTCCTTGTATCTACGGCTCCGCCCGATGATTTGATTACCTCCCATTGCTGGCTCTGCATTTTCACAGTAGCCAATCAGACAAGCCACTGATACACTTGACCTGGCTAGTGTCATCAAAAATAGCAGTTGGTAGTCACCAAAGTTTGCTTGCAGTACGACTCAGACTTTTGAGGAAAACATACAGACAAATTGACAGGTCTGAACCTTTGAAAAAATATATACAAGAACTCCTTCTGCAACAATATATCATTGTGCTGACAAGTCTAATCGGTTAGATAATTTAAAAAGTGAAAGTGAATTGTGACTGGTTTGCTAAACTTCCCATGCAGACACCTGACTGGATGAAAAAAAACAGCCAAGGGAGGTAATAAAATCAGCCGTACATGCATCCAGGGAATAGCTGAGAGTTATCGTAACATATACCCTGGAGAATATTGACGATGAAGATACTCATGCCCCTTTCAACCAGCAAAATCCACTCTGGAGTGCATAGTCTGAGACAGGAAAATTTATAAGCATGCTTATGATGGATTTGATAACACTGTCAAAAACATCTGACCTACCTTTGGTGGTGATCCTGAAAACTGTGGTAGAGGGCACTCCTGGCTGCCCCACTTGTCATACCTGGTGTAACACTTGGCTGGATTGTGCTTGGATGTGTTGGTTTGGCCTCGGATTATTCCCCTGGTGATACAAGGCACATTTAGTGTGGACCAGTACATTGTATGTCCTCGACTGACAATATCCGAGGATGAAATCAACACTGAATCCAAATGCCTCCTGAATGAGAGTTCAGTATACATCTACACAAACAATGAAAGCCTTGGCTAACCAGTTTTTGATCTATATAATTGTTACAAAAAGACAGTAATACATGAGGCACAATTTCTGACAATAATCATTCATTAATTTTCATACTGAACACTTTTTCTGCACTCTAAATTCAAAATTCTGAAAATGTAGTCCAAAACAACAGTGATAAACATGCATGAAGAAACATCACTTCAACTTTCAGCAAAACCCTTACTTAGTGTTTTCAGTGTAGGGCTGGGATACTTGTAGATTTAACTGTGTTAAGCTGGTTCCAATCTGAACATGTCACACATACTGTATCCCATAACCCATAACTGTATATAACATAATCTAACATAATCTACAAGTACTGAGAAGGATGTATGGCTCTACTTCTACTGTTATTTTTTAAGTCAGGGGCTGTCACTGTAATTTAAAACAAATCAGACTATTGTCATTTCTTAAAGTCTACTTGGGACTAAAATCAGCTGTAGCACAATATTTATCTCACAAGTACATGGAATCAGGGCTTGACATATAAATCAGATATATCAAAAGTGAAAATAACTTACTGTACTCCATGGATAACAAGGCCGATGTAGAATATCACAAATAGATGATGTGTGAACCAAAAGACTTCAAAATATGAACGTCTGAAATATTGAACGAGAAAGTTTACATGTTACATTCTACTGGATTAGTTTGGGTGTTGTTAAATACTGCACTCAGCAATGCTTATGAGTGAGTGAGTTTAGTTTTACGCCGCACTCAGCAATATTCCAGCTATATGGCAGTGGTCTGTAAATAATCTGCCTGGACCAGACAACCCAGTGATCAACATAATGAGCACTGACCTACACAAAAGGGGTATGATGATAAGCGAGTCTGATCACCTGATCCTATAGTTGCTTCTTAAAGAAGCATGGACTACTGAAGACTGGTTCCAGCCGGGACCTTCACCATATTCCACTGAATATTGTGACCAAGATATGCTTATTGAGAATCTATACTGCTCAGGGTTCGATTTAGTGCTTTGTTACTTGTAATCATGAAACCCAATATTACAAAGAGTAGCCTAGTTATCAGTCAAACTTACACCAGTGCAAGTGAATGTTTGAGAAATAAATCAACAATAAACTGAACAATACAAGCATAAGAATGTCAGCTAATTTTACTTCTAAACTTTGAATAAAACCAAAACATTGCTATTTATAGACACGTTTCTGCTGTGACAGCTACTGTAAACAGGGATCAGCTATGTCACTGTTTTGCTATGGTTTCACCAAACCTCTGATGTTTTAACACACTACATTGCAACTGGAATTTGACTGGTGCAACCAGTCTTCTAACTTAGGTTGCACCTGGTGCAAGTAGATTGATATCTCATAAATCAAGCCCTGCTGCTTTGATTTGACAGATGTGACTAACCTGACCACATCTGTTGAGGATGTGACTATAAGTATGAGGCACAGCGTGATCACAACGCCTGAAACACCTGCCACAGACTTGAACACCTCTTGTGTGGGATCCTGTAGACATCATTACATCACATGGGTACATCATCACACAGATATTTCCTCATATGGGTTTGTCACCACACTAACATCATATATGTGCAAAAACTGTCACAGCCAACATCTCACTTGAATCAAGCAATGACCTGAAATTAAGGTTTAACTGATATTTGTTGTTTTCCTTCAATATCAACATAGTGTCTGAACTAAGCATTAGTCCTGAGTGAAAAGGGTTTTTATACAGTGAAACCTGAACTTAAAAACTTAAAACCAAGACTCACAAAATTCCTAAAAGTCTTTTACTGTATGAGCTGTTGGTTACAATATGGCAGTACTGCACCTACTGTTTGTTTACTATGTCACACAACTGATATTACTAATGATCAGGGCCTCCTTTCACAAAGCGCTGAGGTGATCATAAGTTATAAAGGTAACCTTAGTGCAGTGTTAAAGAATGGGAGTTAAGGTTAACCTTAGTTAGGGTTGCTTTGTGAAAGGAACCCATGGAGTGACATACAGTCGGCAAATGTTTTAAAAAGACTATTTAGTTCACTACAAAGATGCCATATTTTCCATGTCTTGTCTTGAAGCAGATTGGTAACGAATACTAACGGTGCCAGGACTCCTGACTGGGTTGACATAGCTGCCATTTGTTGTTACCGAGAGATGAGTAATGGCCTGCACTGCTGGGTCTGAGCTTTCGTAGGCACCAACAAGGTGCTCAAAGTCAAAACAGTGTGCCACGACATGGATAGCTGCAGAATAGAGAATTCAAAGAGGTAAACACCAGGTTTTTAAATATTTTTGAAAAAATGCATACAGACTGAATTTAATCCAGTTCTGAGATCATTGACAGACACCACCTATGCATCTTTCATTACACAGTGTACCATATTGTTGTTCTATTTATACTTTCAACAGTTTTGTTACAAAAGCATCTGTTTGGAAGTCACCATTCCAACTGTATGATTTTATCTCACACACAATTTCTCATGTAGAGATAAAGATAACCTGACAATTGAAAAGACAATAAACTATGACGTGTAAACAACCTAGTCACTGAATGCAACCACTGATCCATTATATCGCCTCTAACACCAATCTATTCATGGCCAATTCTAGACTGGAATCCCCACAAGATACTCCAACCAATACTCCTTGTTGTCTTACACAGTTTTTAGTAAGACTGACAACTTAAGTCCACATAGTAACATTAATTTTATACTAAAATTAGGAGTGACCATTGAGGGGAAACAACTATTGTGATACTGATAGTTTATTGCAACATACTATTGCAACATACTATTGCAACATACTACTGCAACATACTATTGCAACATACTATTGCAACATACTATTGCAATTGTGAGTCTACTGCCACCAAATATTGCAATACTATTACAAATTTCTTTCCTTCAGTTGTCTAATGTGATGCCATTTCTCAAACAAATGTTTAGTTTATACAAAATAAAAACAAGTTGAAGTCATTTCAGTCTCTCTGAATAAATGACAAGAAACATGAAAGAACCAGACCAAATAAATGGTTAAACATAAGCTCAATAAGGCTGTTAGTCTGCACCAAAACAATAAAAAAATACAATGCAGCGTAAACATTTAATAAAATATAAAGTCAATTACTAAACTATCGATATCCACACATATTATCGATGCATCAATAGTTTTTCTTTTCTACCATCAATTAATTGCTATTGAAGGATCAACTATTGCAATCCGTCAATAGTTCAAAGCATCAATATGGCCCTAATTACAGTCATTCCAAGACAGTACTCCATAAAGCTGCAAGATAAACCGATGATAATTGTCCAATCACGCACCTGTCATGAGGCAGATCATGTAACCAAGGTAACGATGATATGTGAGATTCTTGTCCAGTTGTCGCCGTGCATTCCGATGACAGCACTGTCAAAATCCAGGAATGAAAGTAAACATCAAATTGTCAAAAATGAACACATCCAGGATACACAGTCAGTCCACCTTAACAAGAACACATCAAAGCAACTTACAGAACACGCTCCCCGAATGGATGAGATGAGATTCCTGCAGACAGGCAGTAGGATGAGTAGACAGTTGAAGTTCAAGCATGCAGCACTTGCCCGCGCCCAGCACAAGGCATCCTGGCAACAGAGAAACAGGTTATAACAGACAAGGCACAGGCTCCTCAGGTAATACTGTATCTCTGTGATTATGGTTGCTCAACCATTTCTGCAAATGTTTAGGCTATGTTGCAAACTCACATGTTTGTATGTTATAATTTGTGCCCCTTGGCAATATTCTAAAACAGGGGCAGTGGAGTAGCCGAGCGGTCAAAGCGTTTGTACATCATGCTGATGATCCAGGTTTGATTCCCCACATGGATACATTCTGTGAAGCAAATTTCTAGTGTCCCTACACATATTGCCGGGATATTGCTACATGTGGCATGAAACTAAAACTCACTCACTCATAAACAGACTATCATCTGCAGTATAAGAAGTCCACAAATACCATACATATATACACACAGAATGAATACCTAGAAGTGTATATATACAACATGTGTGTATACACAAAATGAAGTGATCATGGTACAGATACATACTGGACACACTGGATACAAGTAGTTTGACGAAACTTAAATTTACTAATACAACATCTTGTTTTAGCTCTGACCTGTCAAACCTTCCTTGTTTTGAATGGCTTACATATATTACAGTTTTGTTATTTCTGTGACAGAAGATTCTTGCACCTTTTTTTCAAATACTGACATATAATACTAAGGACAGTGAGTGCAGATTTGACTCCACGTGTATCTTACCCCGACCAGCAGACGTAGGTAGAAGTAATCTAGGCTCTGCTGATAGCTGACGAATGTCCCGGCAAAGAGGCCAACGTTGATGACCAGCCACACCCCCTGCACAACAATACTACAGATCTGAATAATGGAGAACGGCTGGAGCATGCTGACACTACTCCTGAGTTGGCAGGACGTCTTAAAGCATTACTGCACTTCAACAGTTGAGTGAGTCGGATGTCTTAAAGGGCTATTCCATTACAACAGCTGAGTGGGTCAGACATCTAAAAGGGCTATTCCACTACAACAGCTGAGTGGGTCAGACACCTTAAAGGGTTATTCCACTACAAGTTGTGCAACAGCTGAGTAGGTCAAATGTCTTAAAGGGCTATTCCACTACAATAGCTGAGTTGGTCAGACATCTTAAAGAGCTATTCCACTACAACAGCTCAGATGGTCAGACATCTTAAACTGAAGTTAAAGGGCTATTCCACTGCAACAGATGAGTGGGTCAGACACCTTAAAGGGCTATTCCACTACAACAGGTGACAGTCAGACATCTTAAAGGGCTATTCCACAACAATAGCTGAGTTGGTCAGACATCTTAAAGGACTATTCCATTACAACAGCTGTGTGGGGCAGACACCTTAAAAGGCTATTCCACTACAACAGCTGAGTAGGTCAGACGTCATAAGGGGTTACTCTACAACAACAACTGTGTGGGTTGGACATCTTAAAGGGCCACTCCATTACAACAGCTGATTTTGTTGCACACATGAAAGGAATTGATATGATGTATACATGTACACACTCATACTGATATATACAGCAAAATGAATTATTCAACCTTCCTAACATTTAAATGACATATCTTTCCTTTATTTCTAATATCTTCAAGAAATAGACATAAAATACTTCACATTTTTCTTCTTCTTCTACATTTAACATAGCCAAGAATGCACTTTTTCAAACCATACCTCAAAATATTTTTGTCATTTACCTTTAGGACTGGGCATTTTGTCAGAATATACACAAACCCAAACCATATTAAACTGGCATGACCCAAAATATTGATGCATTAAATAACACAGTATATTACTGCTTTTGAATAAAAGCAAATATACACAAAAATCAGAAGCATTATTAATTTCATTGTGGAGACTTGAAAAATTCATGTCTGATACGGTTTGAAACTGCTTTAACTATGGAAATAGGACATACTGGCCAGCATAGTTCCAGATGAAAGCTCTTTAACTCAGAACACTCCAGTCAGCAGGAAGTGGAAGTACACACTTAATGAGGAGGGAGGTCACATGGAAAACCTAAGTGCAGGGTAGGAGGGCTTGCAGAAGGCTTGCAGCAGGGCACACGGAGCATGGGGATGTATGTGTTGGTCAGTGTTGTCTAGTGTTTCACTGACCATACTTGAAGTAAGTGATTTTCTTTCAGATTTCGGTGTAGAATATGTGTTGAATTAATTCCTCCCTAAAGCATTGCATTCTCAATTGTTCTTTTGTTCAGTAGGTTTACTTCATGTTTAACAGGAACATTTCACAGTCGGTCAGTACATATGAATGATTTGTGATTTCCTTCAATAAATGAACCTTTAAAATATTTTTATCATACATTTTCTAGTGAGTGAGTGAGTGAGTTTAGTTTTACGCCGCACCCAGCAATATTCCAGCTATATGGCGGCGGTCTGTAAATAATCAAGTCTGGACCAGACAATCCAGTGATCAACAACTTGAGCATCGATCTGCGCAATTTGGAACCAATTACATGAGTCAATCAAATCAGCAAGATGGACCATCCGATCCCGTTAATCACCTCTCTTGACAAGCATAGTCGCCTTTTATGGCAAACATGGGTTGCTGAAGGCCTATTCTACCCCGGGACCTTCAAGGGTCATACATTTTCTAAGACATAATTGGAAGTTAGCAACAAGTTTCATGTTCCCAGACTGCTTTAAGCTCATCACTTTTCAGGTTATCATGGTCGGAAAAAGTATTTTTCTCCGAGTAGGTTTTTACTCAGTTCTATTTATATTGTCTTGCTTGTTTCATGATTTAAGTAACTGTCAGATAGTTAACAGTTTCTTCAGACTGGTCTGGCTTCAAACAGAGATGTCACATTATCCTGAAACAATGATGTTGATTTGAAATGACTCCCTACATTCACCTCACTCTAGTTGTAGATTTATGTAATCACATTATTAGAAAGGAAATTGTTTTTAATATAAATTATGCCATCAAGTAATAATATCAGGAATATGTCACTTAGCATGTTTCAACAAGCAAACATTTCACTCACTGATAGTCCCAGATTGTGAAAAGGAATTATTTGTGTATCTAGAAAAACACAAAGTATGAAAAATATTTAAATCTATGTCACTTCTATATTTACCAGCTTTCACTCATAGAATATGGACAAATTGTTGTAACAGCTACAATCTTAGCAGAATATATCTATACAGCCATATGTGTATACACCATTGATTGTAAATCTGAACCACCTACACAGAAATCTTATGAAAATCAGATCGTCAACTCAGATATGATACTGCTCGGTTTGTAAAAGTGATTCTGAAAATATTATATATATCTTTTATGAATTTCAGACTGTTTGGAGCTTCTGGCAAAAATTAGAGAATTTCATTAATAACTATTTCCACATTAATCTGAACATAACAAAACACTGTGTAATGATTGGGTTAGACTCAAACACATACTTAACCTTATCTTACTCATAGCCAAAAGATTTATCTTCATTTCAGTGTTACCCTTACCCTATCATTTGACAGATTCATCTCAACAATAACAGGAACAGAAATAGCTACTTTGAGAAAAAATGGAAATAAGTGCCTGAATTATCCTTTGAAGCGCTCATAAAATAATCAATCACACTGGTGTCATTGTCAACAATCACTTTAACTTTATGTGGTGTCATACTGAATTCTTCATGGTATAAATGAATTAATGTGTTAAGATGATTGTGCATTCATTACACTTAATATCATGACAGAATAACTGACCTTTAACATGTATATTTTCCATATTTTGTATTTCATGTCTGACTTACATATGCATGAATATATGATTATGAAATGGAGTCTATAAAATAAAAACAAAAGAATGGAGATGGTAAAGAAACAAACTGTGTACTGACATGTGTTTTGATTAAAACCCACACATCCTTTAATTAGAATGGATGGTCAAGCACATTCACGCTTTATGTGAAGTAGTATACTATGGACTGTACTCATTGATCTGTATATCCTGAGAGGTAAAATACAAAATTTAATCAGACACTAAACATTAAGTCCTACAAGCAATACTGATATGTAACAATTCTATGAATCAATGTTAATAAATATGAATATAACATAATTATCACTTCAAATAAAACCATATTTTTCAGATCACAAATAGATGTTCTTTACCAAATATAATATACAAACCATTTATAATTCTAACACCTGGTCTCTACAACATATCACAATGTAATATGTTTCCACCATTCTTACCAAAAAATGTTGAAATGAATCTCACACATGACAAAACAAAAGGAAAAGAAAATCATTTCTATAGGTCTGAAACCCAATTAAGAAAAGTTTCTCTTGCACAGCTGACAAAAAATAACCTTTGGCAATAATTAGCTCTGTTGCCACTGACCTTAGTCAACTCCAGATGACTTTATCTCAGGGAACAAAATGGGGACATTGCCTGTGTGGACTTTTCATCTTATTGAATAACTGCATGGATGGGTATCAACATGATCGTATCAACATGATCCAAAAGCTTACTGATAAACATACTTAACTTGGAGTTTGCTAAGGATAATTTATTGTGTCATATCAACTGAGAACACATGGGCATTTTGTACTGACTTTATGGGTCTCCAGCAATGTTAAGACCAATGGACTGAGTGGTTAAGTGCAGTGCCTTTTAGTTTTACGACCAACACTGATTGCTGGAGACCCTAGAATTATCATAGGATTTTTCTAATATCACAGACATACTAACCCTCATTCTACAGACTACAACAGACAAACACATATTTGAAACACACTTCTTGCTGTTTCTACAGCAGCCATCCAATTTCTAGACCTTTTGACATAAAAAACTGCAAACTTTTGTGTTTGGAAATGAATCATGGACTATTTTGTGTATTTAAACACCTTCCAAGGATCATCAAAAGTTTACTAGAGTCCTAAATGCTGTCACAAATGTCATTGTTAAAACTGACCGAAACCTTTTTCTGAAAGAAAAAAAAATATCCACACACATATTGTAACTGCTGTGTGGACGAGCGCTATGTAAACACTATGGACTCTACTAAAGCCACCAGCGAGAATTCAATTCACCCACATCCTTTCCTGACATTTAAGATCAGAATTCAAACTATTTTGACACGCCTATGTTGTACAATGCATTCAGGTAGCACGTAATTATTAATCATCAGGTGCTGGTTCTCTTCACACGTGTAGCAGGTATATTTACCACAATAAACCACTTAGGGCCCTCATTCACCAGCCAGTCACCCATCACCAAACTGCAACAGGCTTCTGTAATATGACATTGGTCTGTTCCTGTGAATATCTCTAGGATGTAAACAAGCACCTGTTCAACACTTCCGCCCCTTGAATTATGTCCCTTGATGCGTTAATCCTCCAAGAGTTGTCTCCTCGTGGTTGATTTCGCAGATATGACATGTGAAATGATTTTCTCTGCGATTAGTCGAAAGCATGTATCAGTGCTTTATTTCACATGCAGAAAATAGATAAAAGTAGCTATCGATGCTGTTATGGAAAGAGTTCCGCCCGTACCCCATCTTTTACAAAGTAAATTTGCTCCAGGGAAGTCCTTCCCCGATGTTTTCCAACATTGAAATAAATTCATTGATTTTTTTAAAATACCTGTTCCAGTTTACTGAATGCATATTTAAGGTCGGGTATGCATGTCAGTTTGTAATTTTTAGTTTTTGATGGAGGTGAGGGTACGGGCAAAACTCTTACCTCTGGGATATTTAGTTTTATGCTAACTGAGTACTGAGAAGAAATGCATATGATTAACATGATTAAAGGTGAGGGAAGCCATTTGCTGAGTGGTTGTGCGTGTGGGTGTGTATGTGATGTTGTCTGTGTGTGCATTTAAACAACACCCTCCCTTTGATAACAATGGTAGTATGTTTACCACACAGCCATTAAGTAGTAATATTTTCACAGTAAAATCACCATTGTTCTTTTCATAAACATGATAAAGGTCTCAGGTGAGTTCATTCCAAGGCTCTGAATCCACTTAAATCAGTTTGCATTGTTTTTACACAAGACCACCTGTGAGATTTTATGTTGGTTGAGAAGAGTGCTACTTCAAAGCAGGGCTCCGTACTATCTTATTTCTCTTAAATGAGAAGATGACAAAACAACCATAGGATGCAGTGTGTTTGTTTGTTAAATAGACAAACGAGAATCTAATGGACTTTATCTGCAAATTCCCTGATGTTGATCAAGCCATGAGACATCATGCATCATATAATGTACCCTACACTGACACAGCATGACCTTGCAATGAAGTGTAAAAAGTCCAGCTGCCTTTTGAACAATCGCTTCATAAACCATTGTGTTGATTCCAGACAGGAAAGTCCTATGTTTGCTTCAAGCGAAGACAAAATGAGGATTGGATGATTACTGTGTGTGAGCAGGTTCAATGTTGTTCATGAATCCAACCACTGGATTTACAATGTTGTTTCTTGAACATGACTGAGTGGAACAGGAATACATTTCTTTCTCCCAGTGATCATTACCACTGTCAGTATGCAGATCTGTGTTTCCTTGTGTATCGAAATCTGATTATCTGAAGGACTCAACAAACAAGACATGTAAGAGTGTAATCCACTTCATGATACCTTTATTCAAGAATGTACAAAAAATACAGTATTTACAATAACAATTCCTTTTTAAGTGATTCAGTCTTTTGTTTGCAGATCCTGTGTCCAGTCAAACGGTTTCCACCATGCAGCAAATTCCAGGACCTTTTTGCGCTGGACATCGAAGCTCTCCTTGTGGGGCTTCCTCCATAGCCCAGGTTCAGCATCTACCATGCCGCCCACAATCTCCTGCAGAGTGGAAGTAGATAAAGTTGAGGAGAAGTAAAGATGATATGGGAACATCTACTACAAAAAAGATGTCAAGGGCAACATGGCCCTTTCATATTACTGTAGTTAATCAGTCATGACACGAGACACCCCTATCCTTTCATATTAATATAATCATAGCATAACACACAAACTCTTGCAACATGACAAAGTCTGTTGGTTCTTATTCTTATTTTGAGTAGTAGAGAATGAGAACAAAACAATGAAATCCCCTATTTTATATTTAACTCTTCAGCAAAATGTGGTATAACTATGAAACATTTAACAGTGTTTCCACTCCAGCTGTGTGAGGAAAGCTATCCTCTGTGTGTGTGTGTGTGTGAGATTGTGAGAGAGAGAGAGAGAGGAAGAGATAGAGGGAGGGAAAGAGAGATGCTTGAGAAAGAAAGACACACCCCAACTCTGGATCTGCCTGTGCACTCTGGGACACCTGTGCTATCTATTAACACTGGTAACATGTCATTTAGCATCCATCACTAGTTTGGATCGATCTTGAGACCTTATCATTTGTGAACAATACCAATTTCTTATCTATTCAAAGTTATATAATAAACATATGATAAGGTAAGACCATCTCTAAAAGTAATTATAGGTCACGGGTATTTGTCATTTTAGACAGATGACGTAACACAAAGGGTGCCGCTACACTATGCATTTGTTCTGTTATTATTGTATATTGCATAATAGGCTTACAAGTGCTGTAGCGCTATGAACACATTGTGAATAGGGTCCTCAGGCAATTTGAGGATCATCATTATGAGAACTTACTCGACCAAAGTAGGAGGGAAAGGTCTGTTCATCTTCAATGACGTGTGCGAACCCTCCCTGCAGCCCGAAGTCTACGCTGAAGTAGGGGAAACCCTTGGGGATCTGGAAACATTGTCATTGACATCAACACCATGTCTCTTGTGGCTTGTATAAAGAGTTGGAAATTAAGTATGGAAGTTTGTTGTTGGCTTAATGCCATCTTGACAATGTTCCAACTATGTTATGACAATGTGACCAGACAATCCAGTGGCTGACATCAGGAGCATCAATCTATGCATCTGAGATATAATGACATGGATATTTATCAACCAAAATCAATAAGCCTGACCACCCAATTACATAAACTGCCTATTATGATAATCATGGGCTGTTGGTGAGCATGTCACCTGGATTATCATAGGTATACACATGCTTGTCTGAAGATGTTAAGTAAACACTTGTTTATCTCAATCCATGAAACACTCTTATTGTTTTATGCCACACAACACTATTACAGCTTTAACAATGTTCTGTGACAAGTGTGTGGCAGAGCTTCATTATAAGCTACATGTATATGCACGTCATTATGACAAACAATTAACCAACTGTCCAGTTTATTTGCCAGATCTTTTTGTCTTGAGGACAAACAAAACATACATGATACTTACCCTAATGAGTGTCAACTTACATTGTGCTGACATTTCTATATGTTGATGCCACAGAACTGTTTCTGGACTAACTTTTATTGCTGGGCAGATCCACACTTACTGTTGAATGATTTTCACATAAAAACAAGAGCTGAACAACAGTATGTCTTTATGTTCGACCATGAAGCTATTGCTAGTAACTGACCGAGTGTCTGATGTCCTTGCAGCTGAGATCTACCAGTTTCTTGTTGTTTGACCACTCAGGGCCAGCTTCCTGTATCGCTTTCTGTGGATAAACATAATAAAACAGTTAAACTGGTTGTTAATCTTGTGTGCCTGGACATGTGTTGTACGTAAACAGTGATCCATCAATCTTCAGGTAGTCAAAACTGGCCACTGGTCTAGGGAGGCATGGTAAGAATGGTGAACAAATTACAGGGATTGGGGGTGGGTTGGTCCTGTCAGGTTAGAGTACCTCCCCTTGAAGTGTATCTTCTCCCGCAGTGGGACAAACTCCATGTTCAGGAGGTGGACGAGGAGTATTGGGGAGGGGGTGGTGATGGTGGAGGTGGAGATGGACATGGTGGTGTCATAGGGCCTCACTTTCATGTATATGGGTAGCAGGTTCTGTCTCCCTCTCCACTGGGATGGGTCTTGGTTATCATACTGGGTGTCTCCCCTTGAAGTATATGGTCACCAGCCTTATCCTCTCCTCCATCCATGCTCAGGGGACATGGAGGGATGGGGTGTCTTAGAACCTCACTTTCAGGTACATGGACACCATGTCCTATCTCCCTGTCCACCATCCATGCTCAGGGGACTGGGTGGAGAGGGGTGTCTTGTTAGGGGTCTAACCTTGAAGTAAATGGACACCAGTCCTCTAATCCCCTCCACAGGGACACCATCCATGCTCAGGGGACTGGGTGGGGCAGGGTTATCAGGTTTGGGGGTCTCCACTTGAAGTATATGAACACCACTCCTCTAATCCCCTCCACAGGGACACCATCCATGCTCAGGGGACTGGGTGGAGAGGGTTGTCTTGTTAGGGGTCTCCACTTGAAGTAAATGGACACCAGTCCTCTAATCCCCTCCACAGGGACACCATCCATGCTCAGGGGACTGGGTGGGGCAGGGTTATCAGGTTAGGGGGTCTCCACTTGAAGTATATGGACACCAGTCCTCTAATCCCCTCCATAGGGACACCATCCATGCTCAGGGGACTGGGTGGGGCAGGGTTATCAGGTTAGGGGGTCTCCACTTGAAGTAAATGGACACCAGTCCTCTAATCCCCTCCACAGGGACACCATCCATGCTCAGGGGACTGGGTGGAGTTGGGGGTCTTGTTAGGGGGTCTCACCTTGAAGTAAATGGGTGCCAGGTCCCCTGTCTCCTTCTCCATTGGGATACACTCCATGCTCATGTGTGGGAGGTACTTCAGATGCATGCTGGTCTCCATAAACACAACATCCTGGTCTTGGGATTCAAACATGCGCACCAGGCACTTCCTGAATGTCTGCAACATAATAACATCAAGGGATCACTGATGTATCACTACCTTCAGAACATCCTTCTCTCACAACAGTATAAAGAAAAATGTTTCAGATCATTGACTGACAATCAGTTTCAAAACCTTTGATGAAACTTATTTCAGGATTGAAACTTTACCAATTGAAGTTAATTTTGAGTACTGTAAATCTGATTAAAGACCTGGGTACCTTTGTGCAAAACAACCTTAGCACTTGGACTACCATAGGTCTACTTTATGGTGTAGGAGTTACAGTAAACTTAGCGCCGAGACCGCTTTGTACAACGGCACCCTTGTCTGTAACTACGGCGTCTGCACCCACCTGGACTTCCTGCCACACATCCTCATCCACGGTAGTTCCGGCTGTGACATGCTGCATTGGTACAATCAGACAGTGACCCGGGGTCAGGGATCTGTGGTTGGGGAGGCACAGATACACCTGAGGTACAAAAACAGGATAAGCTTACTCAGATTGTATTAGGACCACCGTTGCTTGCTGACCCTAGTCTTATTCAACATTGTTTACATTTCTCTAGTACCTCAACCACAAATACGTGAAACTCTTTCTCTCACTCTCCCCTTTCCCCCGTCCCCCTTCCCTCTATCTCTCTCTCTCACACACACAGACACAGAGACACTCACGACCAGTGTAAAAACAAATTTTGACAGTAATCATGGTAATATTCAATTTTGTGAATAACAGAACTGTCAGTTTTTATTGCCAACCATCATGATCAACAATGCAGAACTTATTCACCACTTTTAGAAAGTCAACATAACATTACAAACACTCCCCTAACCCATCTCTGTCTTACCTTAAGGCCAATGGCTATTATGAGATGTTTCGGCACCTTGTCAAAGCAGAATCTACATTTCTCCATTGCTGTGGCCATCTTCCTATGTTCTAAACCCAAAACAACACAAATGGTGATGCAATAACGGGTAGTCTATCTAAGTAACACAAATACATCAGTACCATTATTCAAGTCCACAATTCCAGACTTTCAAAGGAGGCTTACATGAACTTGTCAGCATATCCAAAGTTATCACTGCAACAGTTTCACATCAGGAAGATTGACTTGACAATAGACATTCAAAATACCCTTCACTGTAATCTCTATTTGTTGTTCAATGCTGCACGAGGAAGTATACTACCTACATAATGTCAGTCTGTAAACATACTAAGTCTTCACTGAACACACACACACACAAAAACAAAACAACAAAGGAATGATCAATGCCATGTGTCTGGGTTACATTGAGAAGTGCTTAACAGATCCTCATAGGAACATTGACCTGAAAGTTGTTGTATATTTGACAAAACTTCACTCAGTGAATATCATGATCCATGCATAATTAACATGAAAATGTTCATCTGAAGAATGGAATGTTTGTTAAAATCTCACCCATGATTGACCTGGCTCGATCTTTCTCCTCATTTTGAGCCTCAGACTGTTTACGTGCAGCTTTACTTATAAACACATCATCCACCTGGAAGTCCTCATCGGTCTTCTCAACAGCCTGGTGGAGAATTATTATTAGTAGTAATTATTAATATTATTAGTATTAGGCAGTGAGAGAGCAACTTGGTGTGGGCAAGGCCGTTTCTGATTTACCAATGATGTGAAAAACAGCTTGTACTAGAGGCGTGCTGTAAAATATGAATCAACGATGCAGAAGGACCAATAGCCTTCTGGGCCCAGATAAAGCTATCGTAGCGCTACAACTCTCGTATTGCCTATACTTAAACATAGTTATGACAGTCGTATGTTAGCTTTGTGAAACAGGGCCCTTTGCAATAACTCTGCATAGTATGACTTAATCAGTAGATGTCATTGCGACATCAGTGCAGCTTATTTATGGTGTGTGTAGGATTAATATCTTATCTCAACATTATTCCATTTTTGTCACAACATGTTGGCCAAATGTGGGAGGAAATTCCAAAGCATGTGTAAGGGAGGCAACTCTGTCCAAAGTGATGCAGGTTGTGAACATTTACTACTTTGATGAAACTAAGAAACTGGATTTGATACAAACTCAAACTATGAATCATGATCAAGCATGACATGTCTAAGGGAGGTAACTCTGTCCAAAGTGATGCAGGTTGTGAACATTTACTACTTTGATGAAACTAAGAAACTGGATTTGATACAAACTCAAACTATGAATCATGATCAAGCATGACATGTCTAAGGGAGGTAACTCTGTCCAAAGTGATGCAGGTTGTGAACATTTACTACTTTGATGAAACTAAGAAACTGGATTTGATACAAACTCAAACTATGAATCATGATCAAGCATGACATGTCTAAGGGAGGTAACTCTTTGCTTCTTACAATGCCACAAACAGCTGCACCACCCTGGCCTCAGTCTGACAAACAACAGAATTGACCAGATAGACTGCAGGATGAAAGCAATAACCAATTTTCAATCAATATTTTAGTAAATGAAACAGTGGCAATAATCTTTTCATCCTTCATAACCATTGTAACGACATTATTCCTGTTCTTGCAACAAGTATATGGTGTTAGGGTCCAATGGTACCCTGGACCAGGATCCATAGGACAAGACTTCAGAGTGATACAAATGAGTGAGTGACTTTAATTTTATTGCACTTGAGCAATACTCCCGCAATATCATGGCAGCACCACCAAAAATGGGGGGGGATTGAACCTGGGTCTCCAATGCGACATGCAAACCACTTGGCTACCCCATCATGTGATGCAGGTAAACCTCAAGGAAAGGGATTCAATAATGGATGCAAGATAGGTAGGTGTTTATTTATTCCTGCCTCCAGTACATCAACTGTCGTTCATGAATGTGAATGGCTTTATGCTGATGAAGTCTCCTCGTCACATAATCATACAACAACTTAATAAGATAAGAATCTGAAAGAGGCAGTACTGCATATACAGAAGTGTGAATCTCACCCTTCCAGCCAGTCTGGCAAACATGGCGTTCTGATCCTCTGCTGTTCCCATCTTCTCCCTCTCCACCTGCCACAGAATACAATCATGCATCAAACTGTCACCTAATTACACAGAGTATCTCACAGTTAAAGGAATCTGCCTGCCTCATGATTGGGAAAATGTTGTACCAAAGACAATGTACATTTATATCATGATCTAAACAAAAAATAACACAAATGAAATCTAAAGAGTAATCAGGGAGTTGTACAATGAGATCTGGGCACCAGGATGAGCTCCAATACCATAACACAGACTTGTGACTGGCATAGCGCTAAGGTTGCTTTATACAACAGCACCCATGTTTAAAGACAAGGCTAAGAGGAATCATGAACAGCTAGGGTACAAAGTTAACAAGATGGTCGTCTTTCACTCTTCGAACAAATAAGTCAAAATAATACCACAGTAGTAAGGTAACGACCACTAGCTTTGATCATTTATGGACACACTGAGGGATAGTAGAATATTTTACTTTGTTGTTGTGTCCATATGTGCTGTCACCACTTGGGTTAGTTTGAGGCTATTTTACATTGACCATTTATTCCAGTAACCAATAGAATTTGATGAACAAATCTTGGCTACATACCAGAGATTTCAAGCTGTGCTGGTCATCATCGTCAAAGTACCTCTCTCGCTCGCCTCCGCCTCCATGGGTCTGAACCTGGAACACAAACAAAAGGAGATGTATTTAATCTATTTGTCAGATTACAAGACAAATCATGTGTTTGTTTTACTTCCATAATCCTGAGTGAGTGCAAGGCTGGAAAGAACAGTTTCCATCTTTGAGATGACGCTGCCAGCTGACCGTATGGAATGTTAAACAACAAAAGTACTCAAAGGGTCTTACATTTTTCTTCCTCCGCCTCTTTCCTCCTTTCTCTCGGTCATGTTTAGCATCAGGCAGAGGCTGAACTAGTCCACCACGGGTTGTTCGGGTCAGCACAACCTCCTCAGGTTCACCTTGTCCCTGCTTCTCACGTTTGGCTACCAGCTGAGGATTCTCCTCAATGACTTTACGAGCAGCTTCTAGCTTAGCTTTCAATTCTTCAGCCAGGGCCTAAGAAAACAGAACAGAGACTGAGAACTACTCATAAAGTACTTCCAAGTTTATAAGATTAATGTATGATAAAAATCTTAATTACAGTCAAACACTGTTGTGATGAATTTGGATGAATCAATCTCATGGTCATGTAGTAAAGGCTTGAACTCTTTGTGTCCTTCATTCAGTAACCAGTTGTGGGTGTACAGACCTTATGTCCCTTCAAGAACTGATGTCGATACCTTTAACTTCGACACAATGGTGTTTTACTGTATTGACATTTTGAGTTTTGAGAAGGAACCAGGTAAGTTGATTTTGATGAGAAACTTGCCACCTGAACCACAGATTGTTAGGTTTATTAAACACACTTAAACAGCCTTACATTATTTCCCATTATTTCAGCTTTAAGAATTTTGGCTCCAAGGGCATTTAACTCTTGTGGTGACAGGATCTCGATAGCAGGAGTTGTCTCCTCCTCCTCACTAGATGACGCAGGGTCTGCCTCAGACTCTGAACTACTGCTGCTGCTGCTGTTGTCAGTACTTGAAGAAGAGTCTGCAGTGAAAACAAAAGTCAATAGAGACAAGTGAAAAGAGATGTTGAGTTGATTTTGACCTTGACCTAAAAGTGTTCAAGTATTCACATCATGTCAGCTTCATGCAGAACGAACACCAGAAGAGAGGCAGGTTTTCACAACTTCGTGAAACCAACAAACCTGGTTGTTATACTGACAAACCAAAACTGATTTTCAAGGGGACCCAGGTTTCATAACTGTATTCACAAGTTTCTGATGTACCAAAGGAAAGCAGTTCTGCTCCTTCATGAGTGAGTTGGGTTTTATGCTGCTTTTAGCAATATTTCCACAATATCACTAGGGAACACCAGAAATGGGCTTCTCACATTGTACCCATGTGGGGAATCAGAACAATGTATTTTCAGTGTGACGAGGAAACTCTTTAACTACTAGGCTACCTCATGAACATAAAAGACATAACATGGTTGGAAGATGGTGAAAAGAGGGAAAAAAAGAGACAGAAATATTGCTAGTTACAAAACCTCTTTCAGTGTGTTGGTGTCATTCTAAATGTTACACAGGAGCTATATGCCAGTGCATGTGATGAAACTGTTAGCATTTATAATGCTAATATATGTTATATTTATAAAGTCAAACCTGGGAAGATTCATTTTAGTAGTGGACTTCAGAACCCCATGGTTAACTGGGTGGTCAGACTCTCTGACTTGGATGTCACATCTCATTGTATCCCAATTGCATGGCTCGTTGCTCATGACATTGGTCACAGGATATTTTAGCCAGTCTCCATCATTTACAGACAGCTGCCATACTGGTACAAGATCCCTAACCCCCAAGCTTTAGATCAGGGCCCACTTGCACACAGTGATGTTAGTGGTACCACGATTGTAACTCCCATCCACCAACATAGGCTTAAAATATTCGTAGCGCTAAGATAGCTTTGTGTAAGTGGGTCCTACTGGCGAAATTGGCGACAGTCAATTGTCACAGCATGAGACATCAGCCATTATTCTGTGAATATCTGGAAATTTGCTGAATGTGGAGACAATCAACATGCACTCCCATTAGTCATGATCTACTTTGGCAGGATAAAGTGTTCAGACTGATATGTCAAGAAAAATTAGCCACTGACGTTAAAAATGGCTAAAAATACAATTTTGAACAACATGTATGTTTATTACAAAAGTGAAGCATGGTAAAAAATAAGATAATAAACAGCATTATGACACTCACATGACCGAGACCTCTTCCTGGAACGTCTATAATCTCGAGATTCCCTATGTGACCTTGACCTTGTCTCTTCTTCCTTTGATGAATGAGAGTCATCAGGCTTTTCATAGCCTTTCTTCTTCCATCTTGGGGCATCATTACTTGATCTGTGATCTGATCTTGAAGACTGGTGGCTGTTAGATTCACGTGAATATCTTTGTGAGTTGTCATCTGCAGGTCGAACAAATTGACGTCTGTGCCGTGTTTCCTCATCCTTATCTTCTGAAGGCTGCATAAATTTCTTTGAGTCCCCTTTACATTGTGAATCACCTCTGTCATCTGGCCTCATGAAAGTTCTAGACCTTGAACTATCATTACTGGACCTAGAGTCATCAGGTCTCATGAATGACCTTGACACAGAGACATCAGACCGTGACTCATTGGGTTTCATGAAAGTTCTCCTTGACCCAGAGTCATCAGACCGCCTGTCTCTTGTTGAATCACCGGGTTTCATAAAATTTCTAACATCTTTGCTGCGATCAGTTTGAGAAAATCTACCATGTTTTGAACTTGGTGACCTTGACCTACAACTCTGTCTCTCAGGAGATCTAGAACTGCTTCTTTTCCTATCCCTATTTGGTGACCTTGACCTACTACGGCGAGGAGATCGAGATGACCTGTGACTACTTCTTGTAGGTGACCTTGATCTTTCTTTCTTCCATCTGGGAGGTGAAAGTTCTCTTTTAGCATGCCTTCTCTCATTTTTCTCTGCATCAGCAAGCATCTTCTCAAATTTCTTCAAAGACTAAAATAAACAGGAATGTCAAGTTTTAAAATGTTCTCAAAGCATTGTGGAAAAAAGCTCTACTAACATATCACCTTGTTCATCAGCTGGATCATGATTCCCTCTTTAGTCATGAATAATCAACTTCAGCTACATGTGTACCTTAAGATATATTACTATTCTCCCTCACAAGAGTAGGGCTTACCCCCCATCTTTCTGCTGCCAACTCCTCCAGACTTCGACCTTCCTCAGCTGCCTGCTGCTTGCATCTCTCAAACGATTTTCGTAACCATGACAACCCTCCATCTCCTACCCCTGAATGGCAGCTTTTTGTCTTTGACTTGGATGGGTTTTCCTCTGGTAATCCACTTCCTCCATTTTGCCAGTAAGGGTTTAACTCTATCTTCATCCGTGCTGCCTATCAACATGATCAAGTTTACTCAAAGTTAATATAATATTTGTTGACAATGACCATAAGAGTCAGTCTAGATTTTTGAAGCCCTCTTAGCGCTAAGACAGTCATAAGTTAATGTTATTGTGTGGCACTTACGACTATCTTACCACTAAGAGAGCTTAAAAAATCTAGACCCAGGCATTATAATGCTTATTTGTTCTCATTGTCTAATTGTCATGAACTGATTTGGGGGCTTGGCAATTTGGTCAAACTGTTTGTCTCATGCTAAAGGGATGATGGATTTCAGGACTTTGTAGGGATGTGGTATTTAGTCCATCTTGTCATCATTAGGTAGGTTTGATACGTGTCATTTACACTATGGACAGATAAACAAATCAAACACCTCTTTCTCTTTGGATATTTCTGCATTCTTCTCCTCTTTTATTCTCATCTGTCTTTCTCTGATCTCCTTCCTGGATGTCGACGGAATGTCAAACAACCCCGCCTCTTCCATCCAGCTGTCTCTCTGAAAACATCCACACAAATAGAGATTAGCAGAACTGAGAAAGAGCACTCCAATATCAGTTGGCAAGTAACATAACTATGCCCACAAACCTGGCAGAATCTGTTTGGAAACCACCACCTCGGAGCAGCACTCAACTTGGAGATCTGGCACTCCTTTCAAAAAGCAACCTTCACTAAGGTTAACCTTAACTCCAATTCTCCAGTTAAGGTTAACCTTAGTTAAGGATGCTTTGTGAAAGGAGCCCCAGATTTTAGCAGAATTGTTTGATTTTACTTTGTGATTTCATTTTTCATCCCAGCCTTATAATCCTTGTTATTTATATATTGTCTAATGCCACACTCTGACATATTCCAGTGATATGACAGCTTGATGTTCATATTAGAGTTGGGGCCAGACAATCCAGTGACTGACATTATGAGCATTGATCAATTAACCTTGTAACCAGGATCCGCCAGTGTAATCAGGTCCCATTTTCTTGATACAAACTGAAGCATTTACTCAACTGATTTTGAGAATTTGAAACAGATGAATTGTTAACTCATCTGCAGTTCTAAAACAAAACAGCCCAAAAAACTTAAGGAATCTATCAACAAAACTCAAATTGTCTACAAAGTTTGAATTTCATATCAATTTAATTTCATTCTTGAAAATGCACTTTCCTGTGTTTTTATCAAATGTGAGTAAACGCACACTTAAGTTTCCCTTGATATATCAGGGGCAGATTGATCAAAGTCTTATTATACTTAAGACTGTTACATGACACCTCCAGGGCAAACTTCAGATGATTCAATATCACAGCTACATTACTGCAGTAGAAGAAACGAAATATACAAAGACATAAAAAGATTTTTAATTGAATTTTTGAAAAAATTATTCATGTTTTCCACTGAGAAGACAATAACTTCTCAGTTTGGTAGTGAGAATCTGAGTTTCCTTATTGTGGCAACTTCTTCATGTCACCTGAGATTCCATGGAACGCACCACATGCACTACTTGTTTGTTGGGTTTGTTGGCCCGTCAGCAATATGGCAGCCAGATGACAGCAGTTTGTAAGTGATGGCATCTGGACTAGACAATCCAATAATCAGTGGCATTAACATTGATCTGCCAAACTGGGACACGAAGACACGTGTCAACCAAGCCAGTGAGCTAGACCTCCCGATCTTGTTAATTGCCCCTTATGGCAAGCATGAGATACTGAAGATCACTTCTAACCCAGATCTTCACTGGTTCCACATGTACTGAAGATCATATTTTAATATACAGCAAAGTAACGTTAAAGCAAATGAGAAGTAATTGAATTTTGCTAATGAAAATGACAATGAGTAAAGGAATATTTGGCAGTAAAACTTTCAGGAATTTAATGTTCCTGTGAGTGACTTGTCCAGGACTTATGGATTACCTGATTCCTTCGCTCTGTAATATATTGCTATGCTTCTACCACTAGATTTCATCTCATTACCTGAAGAGTGGGCCCCATCACTGGACGGACAGGTTCCTTGGGGGCGACTGACACATCAATGGACTTCTCAACCCACTGGTCATCGGAATCAGAATCCTGGTTCATAAAACACATCTCACTTAGTGATGTTCCTGTGACTGGTTATCCTGTATCAATGCGACGGGTGATAATATGAACCCACCAAATATAAATCAGGACAGCCCATACATTTTTTGTAATAAATTAGGCAACTGATGTTTTTTTTTCGTATTTTAATCAACACCATAACTTACACAGGATACACAGTAGTATATGTAGGCAAACACTGCAAAAGAATTCAGGTACCCATATTTGTCAACGTTTTTGATTCACCTTGTCAATTTCACCACAACAGCATTTGAATGTATATTACATGAGTGAACAGCTGCTTTACCATATATGCTTGTGTTAAACAAACAAACAAACAAACAAACAAACAAACAAATACAAGACATGGGTACATTCAAGCAATACTATTTTCAGAATGCAATGTTTAATGAACAGTGGTTGTCCGCTATGTGGGGTGTGTGGACTAAGAAGGTTTTGTTGTACATAAATACTGGAGACTGAACCTACAGAATCTGAGTCACTGTCTGAGGAAACATGCTTTTTCTTCTTTTTCTTCTTTTCCTTCTTTAATTTCTTTTTCTCCTTCTTCTGTTTCTTTTTTGCCTTTTCTGCTGTCTGAAAGTGCAATAGAAATAGCGTCAACTTCAAATTAAAGTCTATTACCTCAGTTAACCTGGAGGTGAGTTGAAATAGGGTTAAAAGTCACATGCAAGGTTATTTCAGGTTTAAAGCAAGATGCACACAGTGGTCTCAGGCAATATTGGCCCCTGTAAACACCGGCACTCTGTCTACATCAGTACAAAATTTCAGTCCCTGCAGAAATGCACTTAATTATCATTTAGAAACATCTGTAAACATCAGTTTCTGTCTATTCAGGATATTGGCATTGTTGTTCAGTCCCATCAAAGATATTGTTATGTAAACAAATCAGTAAAAACTGGCACATGAAAGACAGCGCACCCCTTTGATACAAATAGGTCCAAATGATGTAACAAGAACAATTCGCGGTTACGCCTGAAATTATTCAGAAACGGGAAGTTTAAATCAGTATCTTTTTAATTTGTAATGGTATGTGTCACTTACATACAATGATAAATAGTGGGCAGTTTGACTATAAAAACGAGCAGGAGCATGTTGTTGATTCGAAGGTATTTAAGGTAAAATCGTATGATGAAACAACAAAATTCCTCAAATTATTCAGAAACGGGACAATATACCTTGTTTCTATTTGAATGAATAAACATGAATGTACATTCAGACACTGCCTTGTTCCTTATTCAAACATGTTGTTAATGCTAAAGTGACAGTACGATAGTGAGGTTCCGATGTGAGCCAGCATCATAAGAAAACTGCCTATACCGAGATTCTGTAAAAACTGTTGTTTGGTCCCGAGTGATGCCAGTATTGACAGAGTACACTGCACTTGTGTTTGCTGCATTTCAAAACTGCTTGTAATAATAAGGCCATGTAGTCCTGGATTTCACGCAGCACAGACAGGCGCTAAGCATATACAGCATGATGGACATTATTACCCTGGACAGCACAAGCTTACCCACCGGGTACCCATTTTCAGCTGGGTGAACAGAGGCAATTTTGAACAAATTCAAGTCTGTAGTATATTTAAAAAGACTATGATTGATAGGTATCTTCACTGGATATTTGTGAACCCTACTACTGCCAGATATGAAAGCAATATGGCTGCCACACAATGCATGAGAAATACTGAGACTTGTGCAATGTAAATGGTCATGGAGGTGCTCATTTGTCTGAACACAAAAAAAATCATTTCACTCTTCTTGGACGTTGGATGTGTCTTAATTCATTGGTTATAACTACAACACTGGAAACCAGATAAGTGGTATATACACCTGTAAAACACTGCATGATAGTCAGTGATCGAAATAGCTGCCTTCCCGCCTGCCCAGGACATTTTTTTATAATACAAACTTCCAGATTCTCAAAACCAACTGCCCGATGTCTGGGGTAAAATTTAGACAAGTATATGAAGACGTTTTGTTGGCAGGTAAGTTTTAGTCAAGGCTGGCAAGTTTTACATCTAACCAGCCCCGAGGTCTGGATGAAATTTCTCAGAGTGTCATACCCTATGACAGAAAAGTAAATTTCCATAAAGCTTACTGTGCACCTATGAATAGTGGGTTTCACAATAAAGGGATGAGGAATATTGTCACCTTGCTATCAGACTGTATCCTGTCTGTGATAGATGGAAGCATCCATCGGTCCTCGCCTCGGGCTGCAGCTTCCTGTCGTCGCCTCTCCTCTTTGTCATACTTGCTCTTAGCCTGCAAACACAGCAATATGTGTACAGGATTTTAAATCCAACTATTTCAATTTTCTAATTAGCTTCATGTCTAATGAGTGGGTTACCTAATATGATAACAAAGAGGGAGGGGGGGGGGGGGGGGTAGAAGAAAGAAGAAGTCACTAGTTTATATAAATCTTAGCTTAACTTTTGAATGATGGGCTGTCAGGTTGAAATACATTACATATATTAGATATACAGTCAGGCCGCGTTAATCCGAACACGTCCGTTTTTCATCAAAAACGTTCGGATAGTGAAACGTACGGACTACTGAAACGAACTTTTATGAACACAACTACAGTAGGGTTACTTCCCTTTGACATGGCAATACAAAAACATACGAACGTATACAAGTTGGCTGAATGTGCGATGTGGTGTTTGGGGGCAAGAAATCAACTTTCACGTTGGTCAGTTTGACATTGGCATACTTGTGACTAGCAGCATTGTTACGAAGTGAGATCACGTGTCAACCACGTGATTGCATCTGTCTGTCAAACGATCATACCAATCACAAAACATATCCGATGTCCGAAATTGTGCTCTTGCTGATAGACTGTCCGAATTCTTGACCAAAATGTTTACACATAAGATCAAAGTTGGCTTTTGGGTTTTCTCTTTTTTCTTTGTGCGGCAGTAATTTCACATCTTTTACGCCTAGGGGCGGAACTTTTCCATTATGACTGACAAGCGTCAGGTGATCTCATTTTGACACGATCAGTGTTTTATACAGGAAGTAAGCATGACAGGTATCACTCCAACTAACCAAAAGTGAGACCAACTAATTGATCAAAATCACAAACTAACGACATCTTCAACTCGCAAGTGTCACTTAACAATTACCACTGAATGGGGCTCATGGTGTGAAGGGATTATCCCAACCTTTTTGATGTACCGCCGGATTAATGAAGCAAAACTATGTGTAATTAGCTAATCTGTTACCGCTGATTAACGTTCGGATACGGAGAGTGAAGCACCGGATTACTGAATCAACAGGTAATGAGTTTACATAGTAAACAAGATTGGTTACAGTTAGCTATCGTTCGGATATCGCGGGAATCGGATAGTCGGGGTCCGGACTAACGCGGCCTGACTGTATATACAAACAAATTTTTATTTAATAGCAATAATAGCATATTTGTAACAAGCATATATTCATGTTTCCATGCTTAAGCATGCTGACACTAGTCACAGCGTACAAAATAAGGATGAAATTAAAGGAAAAAAGCCATAGTATAGTTCAAAGGTTATCTTGAACAAGAGTGATGAGGGTACAACATAGGATTAATGTGCTTGTATTTTCCAGATTGAGTCATTGTGTGGGCATCAATTTTCTGCACTTGCTGCAGCCTGGCTATCTTGGTCAGTAAACAATTACAGTAATCAAGTTTACTCATAACAAGTGACAATACAAGAATCTTGGCAGATTCAGTTGTGAGATGAATCAACTGCAGATTCAGCAAAGTAGATACATGAACTGTCAAAATCCAGTGAGTCGACTCTACACTTGGACCTCTGTTCCTCAGGACCAAGGTGACTGCACTCTGTCTTGCTGCTCTTGAGTTTAAGTATGGATTTGGTTATCCAGGATATAATGTCATCACAGTATTGACTTGTGTCAGTTAATGCGTTGCATGACTGCTGTCAGTATGCAGGAAAACACTTGCATAACTGTGCATCATCTGCCTACTGACGATTTATGCTGTGTTGGGGAACAACAATTCCAAACTTTTTTACATATAAAGTGAAACAGACCAGCCCAAGAACCGATCCCTATGGTACCCCCTGTTTGAGATTAACTGGAGCAGAGTGGTGTCCGTCTACGAACACATTCTGACGACATGAGGTTAGGTAGAACTTGAATCAATAGAGGGCTCATTTTTATCTTTGGTTTATCATCTGTAAATCAAGTTGTTTTATCATTCATGGATCAACAGCGTGAGTTTTAACTTGGACATACTATGATCAAATTCATAGTACCTTTTCAAGAACACTATCCCTCGCTTTCTTCAAGTATTCCCTCTCTTGATCGATTGATGTTTTACTTTTGAAGTTTATTCCTGCCATTTTGCAGGGGAGGTAACTCTGACGACGAGCAACCGGTGACAAGGAAAATTACTACCTTATATAATTTAATCCACTCTTGCACATACATAAACGAACAAAAAATGAAACTGTGGCGCGTTACACGCGATGTAACACATCATGATTTAATGAAGACCACAACTGCACGACAATGATTTTGAAGTCAGTATGTTTTAAACATTTTCTACTTTGTGTCTTGCCAGATTCCTGGGTAAATATAACCATCGCAAGAGTAGTAATTTGTTTGCTTGTCTGTCCCATGTGCCCGTTTGTTTTTGAACCTCTATAAAACAAAGACTGAGTATGAGTGAGTATGGTTTTACGCAGCTTTTGGCAATATTAGCAAAATCACGGCGGGGGGCTCCCAAAATTGTACATTGTACCCATGTGTGGAATCGAACCCTGGTCTGCGGCGTGACGAGCGAACACTTTAACTACTTGACTACCCCACCACCTCAAAACGGCAGAGAAATCATAAGTTAATTGTAGAGCTTGTTCCGTTGGGGGATTTTCTTGTGCCTACAATCCTATGCATGCCCTCCTTTTGCGTTCATGTATCCCAATACATGTCTGGTCTCCTGAAGGTGCCACATACGATTTTGCGCTATTTTTCTGAAAGAGCTTTCAGTTAGGTTCTGGTGGCTGGTAGGTGCTGACGGCTTCTAGGTTGGCTCTAACTTTCCAAAGATATGTGTCCACTGATTCGTATCCAGGAAACAGGCCATCCATGTCTGAACCTGGACACAGCGGATGGCAAGGTAATTCTGAACAGTTCGAGCAGTTTGTGGCCTGTCACTGTCTGGGGCAGTATAACAAATATTGTTTTCAGGATCACTAGTAACCCGGGCTACGAAGTTCTAAAAGTTACTGTCGAGTGTCGAACTTTTTCACCGCGAACAAATGAGATTTTTACGGTACTTCTTAAAACTACATTGAGTTACCAAAGTTGTTTGAAGTGAACACTGTGAACACTATCTCGAGTAGGTCATGCTTCTTGCAAGTCGTATACGTGTAATTCGAACAACAACAACAACAACAACAACAACAACAGCAGCAGCAAGAACAACAACAACAACTGCTTGCTGTTTCTTTTTTGACTGGTTGCGATATAGCTGGATGACAGGTGTTCGAAAATCTGTACGATAATTTATAAAAATAGATGTGTAGACTTTTGCAATTTGAACGAAATTATTTTCTTTTCATTTCATTGAGTGAATACACACATAAAAACAAAATACGATTGCAAAAGTCTACATTTCTATTTTTGAAAAATCATCGTTCAAACAGAGATTCGAACCCCTGTGGCTGAAATACTGTCGATGTGACTATAAACTTTTAACTCACCCATTCTTCAACCATTTTTACACACATTTTATCTGGTTCAAATTTAAAAAAAAACATCACATGATTACTGATGAAAAAAATCAAAGTACAATAACGTTTGCATATACATCATTGACTCCACGTATCAAATATGTTTTACCGTTTTGTGGAGGCACGTGGAATGCACGAACTTATCGCAGTAATGATAGCCACAGACAGCGTTGTACTGTTTGGCCGAATGTTTTTAAAAAAGTAACATTTCAAAAGCCTATCAGAATTCGAACCAAGAAAGTTTTTAGAAGCGAGGGCGTGCTTTTGTGCCAGTATATTCTGTTAGAGTTCTGGTGACATGCACTGCCGAGTTTTAATGATTTGTATGTTAAGTACTACAACGTGGAACGTTGTTTCAATTATTAACATAACAGCTGTACACCTTAATAGACGCTCGGGTAAAGCAACCGGGTCGACCGAATCAATTTGATGTGTAACGATACGATTCCGGTCGAGCCAGGATTCCGTGAATTTCCAAATTTCACATTCGTCATGATAATGATCCTTGATTTGCACTCATCAATATTCCAGCTATATGGCGGCGGTCTGAAAAGTCTGGAGCAGACAATCCAGTGATCAACGGCATGAACATGGATCTTCGCAGTTGGGATACGATGACATAACCTGCAGCCCTAATCCTGTGGCTGATCTCGTTAGTCGCCTCTTACGATAAACATGGGTCGCTGAAGATCAGTTCTGACCCAAATCTTCACGGATCGGATGAAAAGGAAGAACCCATACGGCGCATTTAGTTGTCAATGTTGCCAGCTGTTGATAGGTCACGAGTTGATTGAACCAAACAGGTCTGTGCGTGCGCTCGTTATCATCAGCACGACATGACAAATTTCATCACCACATTAGGAAAACTGTAACATAAATCTGTTCTTTGTACTTGCTTTGAAAACGGGTAATATTTTATTGTAAAAAGGAAACCGAGACTGTCTCTATCGTGTAGATCCTGGTTGAAAGAAACTATATTATAGGGCACATAATAACTCGTCACCGTCCTGAGCACATTTATTTGGAGTTACCCCCCTTGATGCGCCATTCGACAAAAATGGCGACGCATTTAACGGGAGGGGTATTCCTGAGGTTTTGGCTGTGAAGTTTACTTGAAGGCAATCATCTATGTTTAAGAATGAGTGAAATAGACGTAGATGCTAGTTCTACGAAGGAAGAGGGAGAATTATCTGATGAGGAGGAATATGATGACTCTAGACGTGAACGAAATTTTGACAGAAAAACTAGACCTTTAGAACCTCCTAGAAGGGACAGGCATAGAAGTCCACCATCTTGGTCAAGATGCACAAGACATCCCGACGAGATAGACTACCGTTACAGAAAAGCGAGAGAAGAAGGGGGATTTTGGGCACCGCCAGTTGGTTTGTGCCCACCACCACCACCTCGCCCCCCAATTCATTTTTTTGACAGTTTACCCCCGAGACCTCATGCTCCATTGCTGACAAGCCCCCGTGGTATGAGGATTCACCCCTTAGATTATGGAAGAGACAGGCCGGTTCATCGTACAGAAGATTTTAGGGACTCCTACCCTTCATCATATCAATGTATCCAACACAGATTTCTCACTTTAAAGGTTTCATTTTTTTAAACCATTCATCGTAGACTGCTTGCTCATGCATATCTGTGTGCCAGACAGGCTCCTAGATAAGCAACATAGCGTTCACTAACACGAACAACGTTCCTGTTAGTGAATCCTATGTAACTTGGCTAACAGTCTCCACATTTAATTTACTGGTCTTTTTTTCTTTAAAATGTCTGATGCCACAAATGGTAATACCCCAGTACTGAAATGATGTCCTGTAATTTGAGGTCAGGACCCAGTAATCATGACATACTGATTATCATATTGTCAGAGTACACTGACATGAATTCAGCCAAGTCAGCTTTTTTGTAATTGGAACATTTGTTAAAATGATACTGCCTGCACTTGTAAACATGAATATTTAGCTTTCAAATCTTATATGCTGTTCTTGGCAGTTGAGCACTGGTTGGGTAGATAATACTTTGTGTAGCTGTTGAACATGTAAAAAGGGCATAAGTAGTTATCAAGTATCAGTAGTCACAGGAACAGTACTTGTGGAACAGATTAAATCTGAGATTTTTTATAAAATCTAACATTACATGTTGTTTATCAAGTTTATGTGCAAAATGCTTTTGTTTATGTTTGCAAATACAATTTGCAAAATAACCCTTTGTTTTATGTAGCTGTTTGTGTCACAAATTATCCTTAAGAATAACTCAGTCAGGAAACACTGGAGATTCAATATTCGCCATGGACCAGAAAAAAATAATAGAAGAAACCAGGATTCTGATGAGGGAAACTTTGAGGAGCTGTTAGAGAAATATCGAACGATACAGAAACAGCTTGAAAACCTTGAAGAAGAGGAAGGGGAGACAACTGGTGCCAGTTCTCCTACTGCAGGCTCAGAGAAACTGAAGGAGCAGAGTGTCAAGGATGGCAAAACAGGGGAAGGGCCAGCAAAGAACAATGACCAGTCTGGAGAGTTTGTTGTTATTGATAGCTCTCCTGATAAGGTTGAGAAGAAAAATGATAGCGTTGAAAGTACAGGGAAAAAAGATGAGGTATGTATTTGTTGAATTTTTAATAGATGTATGTTCAAGGTGCATGAACCTAAACAAAAACAAAAATTCCTGACACCTTGTTTGACAAGGGGGAATCTGGACATGGATGATCTGTTATCTCCCTTGCTTCAGAAAGATGCTTGAAAATGTTTCCCAACATATGCTCATTTGTCATGTTGTTTATAAGAAAATCAATAACCAGTTAAAAGTTTACCTTCGTCTTTTCATATTTCATATTCGTCACTTAATGATTTATTTGTCTGAAATAAGATATGCTTAATTATTACGCTGATGTTGATTGAATATAATTTGACAGAATGATGATGAGGAGGAATTGGATTTAGATGAGTTGAGGAAGATTGCACTAGCTTCAACTGGAGGTCGTGCCAGCAAGACGGCTGGTAAAACAGAACCCACAAAAACATTGGTGTCAAATGGGAATCTAGCCAAGAAGGTTAGCCCCAAGTCATCAGGAAGTAGGAACTCAAAAAGTCAGAGGTCCAGAGATCCACCCAGAAGACCGATACATTCCAGGTCAAGTGACAGATCAGATCGAAGACGAACCTTGTCTGGTAATTATTTCTTCATGTGTCATCTTTCCGAGGACTCCATAGATACATTGTTAGTTTACTTTTGACTAAACTGCCCAGATAGATCGCTAATATCAATACTGCCTGATGTATGATGATTGAAAGTGAATATTTTGGGTTGGAAGCCGACAGTCACATTCTCTTGCCTCAGAGGATACTCCTGTCATGGTTTCCTGCATAACCTCGGTTCTGATACGGCCCTTCATGGTGTGAGTGGTGTTTCAAAAGTGATCATTCACAAAGCCTCAGTAGTTTCAGTATGCTTTGGGAAAACTAGAACCTTTTCCCCATCAAGATGTGCAAGCATTTCATCTAGACGGAACCCAGTGATGTAATCATGCGTCAGTGTGCCTCCACCACCCTTGTTGACAATGGACCAGCTTGCCGTTTAATGTCTTATGTGTTACATCAACAAAAAAATCTATTCGATTGATTCCTGCACTCTCTATTGCACTATATTCTGCTTTTCAGTTAAACCTGTGAAATTCCTGGGATAGAATAGGCCTTCAGCAACCCATGCTTGCTATAAAAAGCGACTATGCTTGTCGTAAGAGGCGACTAACGGGATCAGGTGGTCAGACTTGCTGACTTGGTTGACACATGACATCGGTTCCAAATTGTGCAGATCAATGCTCATGTTGTTGATCACTGGATTGTTTGGTCCAGACTCGATTATTCACAGACAGCTGCCATATAGCTGGAATATTGCTGAGTGCGGCGTAAAACTAAACTTACTTACTCACTCACTCACTCACTTAACATGAAATACGGAATCTATCCTTTGCACGTTGATCAACTAATTTCATGGCTGCCGCCATATTGGATCTGAGTCAGTGTAACACGTGATTGGATTGAATAGAAAGAAAGGAGATAAATCCTTTTGCGACTTTTGGCAGTTTTTATTAGGAACGAGAAATTTGGCAGTATTAGAACAGTGGTTATGTTGGAATATATGACAGGGGTAACCTGTGTGGGAAGAGAATGTCACAGTCATTGCTTTATGAATTCTTTGTTTGCCATGGGAGTGGGGCAGACTTGTGGTTACAGTGTTCTCTTGTTGCGGTCAGAGTATGGGAAGTCACATCAGGTAACCTTTGAGATTGACCAATGAGAACACAAACTTACCAAATTGCGAAAGTGCACTTTCACACATACCTTTTGAACTTTTTATTATTATATATTATTATACCTTATTTGAACTTTTTTAGCTAATGGTAACCATGTCAACAGAAACCCCAAAGCGTATATACTGCAGGTCAACTATGTTATATGCAGATTTTTGTTTGTGGAGAGATCTGTGTGAGTGGCCTGGATATTTTGAAAGTCCCTCCGATTACTAATTAGTAGCCGTTGGCTGATTGGTTAAACCTATTTAACCGTCTCGCGTTTGATTGGACAGTGATTGGTCACTCAAAGGTTACCTGATGCGACCTTCTACTAGGTTTTGTTAGACTCAGTGGTGGAGTGTAACGAAATACACTGAGACTAAGTTTACTTAGACTGCTCTTGTTGAGGCTTGGGTTTGATTCCTCACATAGGTACAACGTATGAACCTGGAAAAGTACTAGAACCTCTGCTTTACTGGAACAAGTTACCCAAATATAACATGTATTACATTGGACTACTTTTTAAAATGGCATTGTGTATTTGAGTTTTCAGTGATAGGTAACTAAAATATTTTTTAAGGGAAATTTCTCACCAATCATCAACCCAGACATTCACTTCTTGATACAGGAAAAGACAGTCAGACATCGAGGTCTCCAAGAAAAGTTCAACAAAGGCGATCCAAGAGTAACGACAGAAAGAAGACACTGCCTAAAAAGGACAGTGAGTTTGAAAAACAAGAAATTGAACGTATCCTGTCTCTTTCGGATACTGATGAGAAGATTGCTCGATTCCTTCAGCTGATTAACCACAGGAGCAAGGTGAGAGAATGTGCTGAAACCCATGACCTAAGTTTGGATTTTTATCTTGGACCTGCTATTAAAGTATCAAACAAATTGAAAAGTATTTCTCTTAAGAAATGGGTGAGAAACAGTGATTATGCATTTTCACTGAAACCTGTCTGAAATTCAGGTTTAGAAAATGTGCTAGATTAGACAGTGACGATCATTTTCCAACATGGCTGCCATTTATGCTAGTATGACTTAGCTGGCCTAACCATTGTGACACAAAAAGTGACTGACGAGTCAATAAAACCAATGCTTCTTTATTTACTCTCACACTTATCACTTACTTGAAAACAGTTAGTGCAATCCAGCAATGTTTATAAGTCACTACTTTCTAATTATCTAGCATGCTGTTATGAGAGCATAGTAACTGGCAAAGCAGGCAAGTGGGATGCACCAAAGTATCTGACCTTGTCTAGATATACTGTACTCTGAAGTGTTTCAAGTTGGGGGTCATCTAAAAATGTTTATATTTTTAAAAAAAGTCTTTAATCCTAGCAATGACATGCAGGCCTGTGCTGAAAAATTGTGCAGGAATACAGAATAGACAGGTGCTGAATTAGACACTGTTTTAATGATCATATCATTGTGCAATGGCGGGACCAAAATGTTATGCCGGTATTGTCAGTTTGCCACATTAGACTGGTGCTGGTGTTGGCAAGTTTCAGTGTATTAGAAACATAAACAACATATGTTTGGATAGTTTAATAAATATCCTCCTTCCAGACTTGCCAGCAGATGATTCTAGCGTATAATATCATACAGAGATACCATTTTCCCTCATTATCTGTGACACAGTTGTGATGTTATAACCACCTGTGAAAATGTGATGCCATTGTTATGCAGGTTAAGGTCAAGGCTACAGGAAGTAAGTCCGTGGACGCCAAGGCCAACAGTGTTCAGCTGCAAGACAACTATGAGGAGGTGGAGATGGAGATTGACAGCAGCGAGGAGTCAAACAGTGAGTAATGGCAGTCAGATGACTGAGGCTTCATGTCCTTGTTGCCACACATCCATGAATATCCATGTTGCATTCCATTTGCATAGATCAATGCTCTTGCTGTTGATCACTGGATTGTCTGGTCAAGGCATGATAAGTTACAGACAGCCTCCATACCCTGTCTGTCTTGAATATTGCTGAGTGCAGTGTAAAACTAAACTCACTCACTTAATGCAATATTTCACTCTGAAGAAAAGTGTTCCATTGAAGGATCTGATGAATGTTTTTCTTTATCCCAGAATTGACCTAATGATAGTTCTGGGGTCTGTCTACAATGTCTGTGAAAATGGGGTTTACTGTCTATTTGTGAGTCCTGCCAACAACAAACCAACCAACCAACCAACAAAGCTTTCACTGGCACTCATAAACCATTGAAAACCATGAGGTTATGAGGGGTAATTAGGGTCCTCGTGTGATAACTATATATGGCAGACAGTAAGTACCTGTGCAGACTTATACTCTGTGGATGTGATCTTCCTTATTTGTGAGACAACAGTCATTAAATGAAGAAGATTATGTAGGGGCTATACACCGGTAAACTGTATATCTTATAACATGGCTGCTGTTAAATAGGTTTTAATGCTTCAAAAGCTTCACATATTTAAATCCAAATGGACTACTTTGATACAGAAATAATGTGAAATAAATGCCATTTATACCCTTCGCCTCATCACTTAGATTGATGCTCTTGATATTAATCATTGGATTGTTTGGTCCAGACTCGATTATTCACAGCGTTGTCATACAGCTGGAATATTGTTGAGTGTGACGATAAAACAAACAAAATAACACAAGGAAAAAACACAAATAGTACAAGTACTTGTTTCTGTCATACTGTTATAAATCTTTCTGGATGTTTCAGTGGCCAACATGGAGGGTGGAGTTGGGTTGGAAGAGTTCCAGTCGGATCCAGACTTTCATATTGCAATGAAACCAGTGGTGAGTTCATTACCTATGAAGGATTGATCTTCAGTAACCCATGTTTGTTGTGAGAGATCACTGACTGACTTCCTTAAGACATCTCAATTGCATCTATTAATGCTCATGCTGTTGATCACTGGATTGTCTGTTCCAGACTAAGTTTATTAAGACTGCTGCCATATCAGTCCATCAACTGATCAAACAGGCAATCAACCAACCAGTGTTACAGCTGAATGTTGGTTGTGCCATGTTTCACTGTATAGTAATGTGCTATTTTTCCTTATCCTGATTCATGCTCATTATTTGTGTTGGGATTAGAATCTAGTATTACTGACAAATGTAATTAGGATACATAAGTCTTAAGAAATATCTTTTACTGCTTTTGAATGGAATATTTCACATGATTTCACAATGCTTGTTGCCTATCAATAAAACACTATTAAGGCCAGATAACACTAGTAAACACTTTCTTTCAAAGGCATGTCTTATTCCAGACATTGGAACTGCCAGATCCTACCTTACTTCCTCCATTCTATGGACAGTTTCCTCAGCAGTGGCTACCTCAGACTCAGGAGGTCCCGTACATGGTCCGCCCACCCCCACCTCCTCTTCTTGCTATGGGCCCAGTCCCTCCCCCTCCTCTGCCTGCTGACCCACCCCCTCCTGTGCCCCCACCTCCAGAAGCCCCTCCCCTCCCTGAAGGTCCTCCTCCTCCTCCTGAAGATGAGACAGCAAATCATCCTCCACCTCCACCTCCACCAGTTGCGGAGGCAGAGGAAGAGGGAGATGAAGCAGCACTGTTGCGAGCTGAGTTGTTGAAGTCATTGGCGATGAAGAAAAAGCAAGCTCCTGTTGAGCCCCAGGTATAGGTCATCATTATGTGATGTCATTACTGACCAGCAAGGATATGTTGAACGCCTTCCTGACAGTTGGCCTGTATTAACATGTATGATTGCTTCCACTGGCGATTGTCATTGTGAGTGAAGGGACCCAAGTGTAGTGTAAGTGAAGGGACCCAAGTGGAGTGTAAGTGAAGGGACCCAAGTGGAGTGTAAGTGAAGGGACCCAAGTGGAGTGTAAGTGAAGGGACCCAAGTGCAGTGTAAGTGAAGGGACCCAAGTGTAGTGTAAGTGAAGGGACCTAAGTGTAGTGTAAGTGAAGGGACCCAAGTGCAGTGTGTTACTGACTTGCTACACCGACCATATGAGCAAGGTGTGCAGCTACGTGCAGAATCAATTTCATCATCATGCACTGCACATGTACTAGTCTACGTCTGCTCTACCTTTCACAAACCAAATGGGTTTGTTTATTGCCATGCACAGCATACATCTTGTAAACACTTTTTCTGCCTGGGTCAAGCTTATCCTTGTTTGCCAGTAGAAAGTCTTCTTTTTTTCAACATCTCTGTCAAATATAGAGTTATATATTTCAGTCTTTTACTTCGTTCAAGAAGGTCCAGGTAGAATATTGGCCTTCAAGTTACCCATGCTTGTTGTAAGAGGCGACTAGAGGGATCGGGTGGTCAGACTTGCACATGTCATCAGTTCCCATTTTTGCAGATCGATGCTCATGTTGTTGATCACTAGATTGTCTGGTCCAGACTCGATTATTTACAGACTGCCACCATATAGCTGGAATGTTGCTGAGTGCGGCGTAAAACTAAACTCACTCACTCACTCACTCACTCACTCACTCACCCACCCACCCACTTACCCACCCACCCACTTTCATGTCTGACTCTGAAAGAGTAATTAACGTAATCATGCATATTTGGAACTGATTACAGTGCTTATCAAAACATACCTGATCCTATGATCATACAATGTGGATAATTTCTGATTGTTTCAGGTACCAACTCCTCCTGTGAAACCAGCCAGTAATGAAGCATCGCCGTCCACTTCTCGCAGCCAGTCTCCATCTCTTCAAGTCCTCACCACACACAAGACCAACAAACCAGCGAAGAAACAAGCACCATCCATTTTCACTCCTGTAAGGTCCAAATTCCTAGTGTATAGTGGTAGCCTAGACGTTATCTGTGTCGCATCATGGTACTGTTGATCTGTTCCCAGTCATTATCATACAAGAAGTTGGGTAAAACTGTTCATTGAAATCCTCCAGTATTTATTCAGTCCCGTGCTTGGGTATTTTATGGGATGTGTTAATCACCCTTGCTGTGTTCACACCTGATAGTTGGTTCACTTAGTACTGTGGAGCTCACCCATCTCACCTACACAAGAGATAGTCTCTTGTACATGTTATATATCTGACTGTTAGGTGCAGAAGTGTTCCTTATTTATGTCAGGATTCATTGATAGTTTGCTTGCATTCATCATACAGTGGAACTGTCAAAACCAGCATCTTTCCAATTCGGCAAGTTGTCGACGCTGGCATAAAATCTGGGTTCCATTCATGACTTGTACATTTATCATCAGTTCTACAATCAGACACCTTGACTTAACCGGATTGTTTCTTCAGCCCCAATGAGTGCTGATTTAGACAGCTTCCACTGTATTTGGTTTCAAATCTGACATTTTGTCTGAAAGTAACATCAAACCTGACTGTGGCTTCAATTATATTTTTTCCTCCTCCAGCTTCCTGTACATAAGCCAGTGGTGATTCCTCTAGAAAACTCATCAGATGAAGACGAAACTCCATCACCTGTCCGAATAAACCCCATGTCCTTTCTGGGAGATCTGGACAGTTTCCTCAAGGCTGCTCGCAAGTCAGTGGAGGTGAGACTTCAGTGTTCATTGAGCAGAGGATAAGAATGTAAGGTTAACAAAGTTTTATGTGATGCACGTTGAACAGTTTGTAATGGCTGTTCAATGTCAACAGTATTTGGATCAGGACACCGTTGTTTGGATTGACCCAGTCTCTCAATCCAGTGAGCCTCTAAGCTGTTGAAGTATTTATCATGGCAACAGTCTCTGTTGCTGTACCTGAAGAGAGTGAGTCAGTAAAGTTTTACACTGCACTCAGCAATGTTTCAGTTATATGGCAGTGGCCTGTAAATAATTGAGTCTGGTCCTGACAATCCAGTGATCAAGAGCATGAGCATCAATCGAGGCAGTTGGGATACGATGACAGTCAGCAAGGCTGACCCCAAGATCTCGTCAGTTGCCTTACAACAAGCATAGGTTACTAAACATCAATTCTAACTGAGATCATGAGTTGATACTTACACGAGTTGACATATCTGATGGTGTGTTGGCATGACCTGAAAGCCTGGTTTGTTTCTTGTGCTTGTGCTTGTAAGCCACCAGTTGATTAGGCTTTGATTTTGATTAAGATATTTTATGAGTTAAACTTAAACATTGTGTGGAAAAGATTAATGAAGATTAATCTGTAAAATATCTTGGTCATATATAACAAGTTCTTTATGCCACTAAAAGATATCTAACTTTGGTTGTTTGCTCACCCTTGTGACATGGCTGTACCGATGCTGACTAGATTCACCATCTCATTCATGGTTTACACGGTGAAGGAACTAGTAAGTATACAATTTGTCCAGTGTTTCCGATTCTGAACGACCTCATGGCTGTTTCCAGGAGAATGATGGCAAGGCTAACAGAGACAAGCCCCAGGAAACAAAGATGCAGCAGGTGATGAAGATCCAGGAGATTCAGCAGTGTGAGGCCAGTCTCACCCGTCAGAGGTACATATTTTATTCCATTCGTTAAGAAAGGTATTGGCAAACAAGCTTAACTGGCTTATATTAATGCTGCTCTGTGATACATGTGATTGTTCACATTTATACATAATGTTGTACATTAAGTAATGTAGTTTATAACAAACTATCTCTGGAGAATATCAAACTTATTTTCTTGTTTGATCTTTGGAAATACTCCTGGAATTTACTTGGTCCGAGGCTGCTATTTCACCCAGAGTGATGTAGGTGATATATAGTTCATTGCATAGGGGCAGTGAAGATGAGAGGCTTCAGAGTAACCATTTTGCTATCTTAGAAAGGGTAGGACAGTGGTAAGTTGGCACACTGAAGATCTGTGTTCCATTAGAGAGACATTGTAGATGTACAGCTGTATAGCCTGGTAGAGTGGGGAAAATATTGGTCCATGAATATCATTGTTAATATATCATGAATTGTGTAAGAACAGGCTCATGAGTAACGAGTTACCTGGCCTCCTATCATGATTCAAGAGAAAAAATAAGTTCCAAGTATTGTTTATTAGATTCGCCGACATCTGTTCCCTTGCATGAGGGCTTGAATCTATCTTCCAGTTCCCCCTGACAATTTGATAAATTGTTCAATTCATCTTTGATATGGGACATAATATCTTGAAAACTATTTGACTCGTCTGTTGATGTTTGCTTGCAGAAATAGAGCTAAGACTGATGTGTCACTCTTATAATGTCAAAGAATTAGGTTTAGGTCACAAACTGAAGACTTTACTGAGTATATATATGATCTATATTAAGTTATTCTCAAATATATTTCTTTCCTAAAAATACCTATTCACCCAAACTCTGACGCTCAGCTTACCAGTGATCACTTTTCATTGTACATGTTTCAGCTTGGGTGATCAAACAACATTAAACAAAGGGGATTATTTAATTGTAGCTTGGGTTTTGTCTTTTTCAAACTGGGTTAAACATAAAGTGCTTGATGCTCAAGTCCGGAGTTGAATAATGGGATAAGTCACATTTGCATTGAGTGAATTAAGCATGTTGTGCTTTTTCATTTCTGACGATGGATCTATTTGATATTGCCTTGTCCTGATGTCACTATTGAGAGTCATGTCCATGTAGTTACAGAAGAATGAGGACTATTTTCATGGCTGTACAACTTCTTTATTCTGTATAGGCGATGTTTTGATATAGATTCTAAACTGATGAAAATATCCCAGCTATATGCCAGTGGTTTGTAAATAATCAAGACTGGAACAGACAATCCAGTGATCAGTGTCATGAGAATTGTTCTATGCTGTTGGGATACGATGATAGATCCCAGTGTTGTCAGGCAAGTGGTGACAATGACATTAGAGAGAATCTGTGTCGAAACATCACATGTGCAGAATTAAGGAGTTGTATATTCATAAAAAGAGCCGTTATCATTCCTCTACTCAACTTCAAAGTAGTTCATGAAGTTGATGATTTTGTTTTTTGTCCATGCTTTTATGAACAGTCAGTAAACAAATTCACTGCAAGTTTGAGAGAGTTTTCCAAGTGCCTCTGTTCTTTTGCAGACAAGCCATAGTAAAGGATCAGACCAACCTCAAGATGCTGATCACAAGGGCTTCCAAGTATCTGCAGAGTGCACGACTAGCTGAGGTCAAAGTTGAACAGCTGAAAGAGCAGCTGACAGCTGCGGAGAAAGTTGTTGTGGCAAATAAACAACAGCTGGAGAAGACAAAGTCTCAGGTTGGTGCATGTTTGAAAAACACTAAATATGATGTGTATTACGTGGTCAGTGCCCAGTCATTTGTAAGAGCAACACTTGTTAGACAAGAGCTGCAGTGTCATAGCCTCATAGTTAAAGCAGTTCAGACTGCAACAACAGCCCCTGTACAGAAACCTGAATCTCTGAAAGCCTTTTTCAGACAATACCCGTGGAGATCCAGGTTTAAATTTGTCTTCAGTAAACCATGCTTGTAAGAGAAAGCTAATGGGATCAGGTGGTCAGGCTCACTAAAGCTGACACGTGTCGTCATATCCCAGTGGCACAGATTGATGCTTATGCTGTTAATCACTGAATTGTCTGGTCCAGACTTGGTTAATTACAGACCTCTACCATATAGCTGGAATTTTGCTGAGTGCTATGTTAAACAACAAACCAAACAGCAATCTTTTCAGTCAAAGAAATGTTTGTTCAGAACTCACAAATCAAGCAGAAAGTAGACATAAAATTTAACAGCACAGACCTGTTTTGAAGACAAAGTTAGGTTCTCATGTAGGTGCCATGTTTGAAACCTATATTTCTGTTCCATGTAATGTTTTAAAACTGTTAAATGCAGAAAATACATTTTATTCATTACGTTGCAAAATGTAACTTTTATCAAGAATCTCTAGGTGCCACATTGCTAATATAGAAACTACCAAATTGGATTTGACAGCATGCAGCAAAACATTTCTTTTGAAACATCTTGATCCTGTTTTCCCATTCCATGTCTTTGCTCATGGAAAATGTGTATGTTTCTTCTTGAATAGGCTAAAAGTGTAAAGGATCGACTGTTGGATAAAAAACAGAAGTTCAAAGAAGCTGAACAGAATGCAATTAACCTTGGAAAGGCATTTTATGGACCCAGCTATAAACCAAGAGTGGTCACCATGGAAACAGGCGACAAGAAAAAGGGAGATAACCTATCTGTAACTGTTTTCAATGAGGTGAGTTTTTCGATAGACACTGCTGTCTAGTGCTAAGGTCAAGTAGTTTAGACCCATCAGTACACTGACATATTTATGGTTTAGATAGAGAATATATCAGTCTTAGCATTAACTTTGTGTGAAACAAAGAAAGGCTGTGTGTTCTACCTTTCCTTTTTGAAGAAGGGCTATAACAAGTTTGAATTTTTTCAGAGGGCAGAGTCATGTCCTGTCTTGATGATTCTGGTCAGAGGTGTATAAGATGTGTAGATTTAATAACTGGTTGTATTTGTAGATGTCTGTCAAAAAGAAAAAGATGACTACAGCAACAAAAGAAAATGCACCACCAACAAAACTACCTCAGAAGAAACCAGCAGAGTTTATTGCCAAAGAGAAAGAGAGGTTGAAGAAGCTAGAAAAGGAGTATGCCGAAAAGATCCGTCGCCTGAAGGAAGCTCAGGGTATATCTGTAGCCAAGGACCAGGAAACAAAGATCAAGTCTCCTGTTTTAAAGAAGAAAAAAACTGAACATTTGACAGAAGATCTGGAAAAAATACGCCTGGATACTGAAGACATACCTGATATTGTTGACAGCAAACCCAGGAGACGTTCACTGGTTGAATTGAACCCAAGCAATAAACCAAACATACCTTTATCTTCCAGTGAGAAAGATGCTAGAACACTTAATGGTGATAAGGATGACCCACAAAGGCCAGCGTTTGTTATGCCAACGGGACAACAATTAGCCAACCTCCGAAAGCTTCAGGTTGGTACTGCTCTGTGTACTGTGAAGATTGTACTTAATAGGGTTATTGTTGGAATCCCATAGACCAGATTATGATTCTGCACTCAGCACCAGTAGTTGCGGTTTTCAGTAGGATGTTAAATGTTGAAGGCCTATAATTTGGGTTTGATGTAGTGGGGTAGCCTTGTTGTTGAAGTGTTTGCTCATCACGCTGAAGACCTGGGTTTGATTCCCCTCATGGGTACAATGTGTGAAGCCCATTTTGGGGTGTCCCTTGCTGAGATATTGCAGAAATGTGCCAAAAAGTGGAGTAAAACTAACTGTGAACTAAAAGTGGAGTAAAACATGCACTCACTCACTCACTTTGGGTTCATCCCACTTTGAGGTAAAATGTTTATTTTGACAATGCTCTCTTGTGCATATGGTGGAGTGCAAATTCTGCAGGATTGATCACGTATGGTAGGGGAGTGTCAGGAGAGCAACTGTGATGGGGGTCAGTAGCCTAGTGGCAAAAGAGTTTGATTGTCATGCCGCAGACATGGGTTCGAGTTCGCACATGGGTGCAATATGTGGAGCCCATTTTTGGTGTCCCCCACCATGATATTGCTTGAATACTGCAGAAAGTGGCGGAAAACTAAACTCACTCACTCACTGTAAATTGGATGGTTTATATGGATACTGTTTCTTGTAACACTGAGCTGATAATGCTGATGTTTCACGTGTCTCAGGAATGATTAAAGGTAACCTAGCAGTCTGATTGTCCCTGAAGAAACATGCGATCACTTGATTGTCTGCTCCAGGCATCATTATATACAGACTACCGCCATATACCAGGAATATTGATGAGTGTGGCATTTAGTAAGTAACATATGAAAAATCCTTTGGAACAAGAATTCACTGATTCAGTGTATGTTATAAACTAAATATCCTGTGTGATTGTCAGAATGAGAAGATGGAGAGGATCCTGAAAATCCAGAAATCCACAACAACCAGTTGGTGCCGACGTGTTGGAGCATACACATCACTGATGGCCCAAATGAAGGAGGTAGGTCAAAGACTGCTATATCAGTATTGTGTTAATGAAAGTGACAGTTGTGAAAAGATTGTATGTTTCGAATTGCTTAAAATATCAACCAACATAAAATTCTTAAATTAGAGAAACAAAAATGACATGAAGTTGACAGTAAGGTGGTTGTCTCGGGACAGTTTTTGTTTTAAAAATGTGATTAATGTTTGCTTTAGAAATTAGATGATAGCTTTTGTTCTGTGAATGAAATACAGCTATGAGGAAAGAGAAGACCCCTTATCTATTTCTAGGTTTATACTGCTTATGTTTTCATGTTTTCATGTTTTCATGTTTTCATGTTTTCATGTTGTAGGCAGGTAATTTATTAAGTAAGAATCTGATGCATACATTTATCTTGACTGGTTTCCAGTGCTCTGTTTTTGGCATTGTTTGGTGCATTTGTGTTTTGGCTATTTTAAATGGCCATTTTGAAATGGTTCATTGTAGATACCAAAGCTGAAGATTTCTAAGAAGGCAAATGCTAAAACAAATGGTGACAACAAGAATAGACAGATTGATCTCACCTACAAGAGTCCCCTCCTGTCTTTCAAAGCATACAGGTGAGAGGCTGTCACTGTAATGATGGGTTCCTGCTGATAGATTTCTGGTTTCTTGACTCCAGTGGAAGAATTTGGTTCCCAAGACTGATACTTATCAGTTATAATTCGGTAGGGGCTGGAGGGTAGCCTAGTGGTTAAAGTGTTCACTTGTCACGCCAGAGACCCAGGTTCGATTCCCCATGTGTACAATGCATGAAGCCCATTTGTGATGTCATTTGCCGGGATGTTGCTTAAATATTGCTTAAAGTAATGTGAAACTAAACTCATTCACTCACCCATTCCAGGCAGTTGTGTTCTATAACAGACAGAATGTGATTAACAAAGAAGCTTGATACTTGGTATGACTGTGAATATGATGTATTTAATGAAGTAAAGTCACATAGCAACACCTAAAGCGGTTTTCATTTTCTGAAAAATCTGACAAAACCATATACTCCTTACAGCTTGATTGATTGTTGTTTTGTCACCAGATTCAGTCCTTACTACAGAACCAAATCCAACAAAACCATATCATCCATCACCTATTCCAACAAAATCAACCCAAAGAAAATCTTATGTACTTACGACCTCCATGGCCGGTGCAATGATGAAAAATGTACTGGGTAAGTATTGTGTGTCTGACCATACTGGTTTCTTTGCCTGAATTGTGTGGCAATTGAAGTTATTGGATGTCATAAATACACTATGCATACTGGATGTCATGAGTACATCATGCATAATGGATGTCATGCATACTGTATTTCATGAATACAGCATGCATGCTGGATGTCATTAATGCTGGATGTCATGAATACAGCATACAGACTGTATGTCATGAATACAGCTTGCATACCGGATGTCATGAATACAGCATGCATACTGGGTGTCATGAATACAGCTTGCATACTGGATGCCATTAATACACAATGCACACCGGATGTCATGAATACAGCATGCTTATTGGATGTCATGAATACAGCATGCATACAGAATCTCATGAATACAGCATGCATACAGAATCTCATGAATACAGCATGCATACTGGATGTCGTTAATGCTGGATGTCATAAATACAGCATACGGACTGTATGTCATGAAAACAGCATGCATACTGGATGTCGTTAAAGGGGCACTGATGCGGAGTGAAAAATGTTTCTCGTCAACGGTCTAATTACGAAATCAAACTGCAAATTGGTCAGCGCCCGCTCCCTCAACTGTGACGGACAAAGGGACTGGGCTCCTGTCCATATTAGCAGAATTTCTTCGCCTTAACAATCAGTAGGCCGGATGCCCATCATATGCCATTATTTAAAAATATCCACGGTATTCCTTGTCTGATCGTACCAAAATATCCCAGCAGTGTATTTTTTTCGGATGCTTGGATGGTATATACAGTGACTGATCCAATTTGATCCTATTTAATCATGTCATGTGAACATGTGATGCCTACAGGCACGTAGCAAGCCATTTCAGTCCGAAAGATTGCAAAGCTTTATATTGAGACAGATTTGAGTGTTAGTTCAGCTGTGATGGCAAATATCACATGTAAATTTGGGTAGCTTTGGCAGCTACCCTGGTTTATTATTTATGATAATAAAAACACACGGTTGATTTATTTGAATTCGTAAACTAAAAACGATGACTTTGCCTTTTTTAGAGAAATCTGAAAATCTTCTTACGTAAAAAACCTCCAACTTAGTACACCTATTTACCAAAGTACACATCAAATGCCTATATGTATTTCTTATATAACGAAGTTCCGTTGGTATCCTAAAAAGAGTTTTGGCCCTAAGTGTTTTCAGGCTGCATGCCACACAGAAATCACATCTTCATCCTTGCTGTAACTCGCGTTTGGTGGCGTAAACCTACACGTGTTATTTGTCATCATTCTCTGGATGGTCAGTTAATGAATTTTTAACAGGTATAATTAGTAGTCACACCACCCAGGTTACTCAACAAAGGTTCCCATTTGGCATTTCTCCTGTCTGGAGTAAATACTCAACATTATAAATTAAGGTCTGTAGTGGCAAATGTATTGTATGTTATGTAATATGTGCATGTAAGTATGTTATGTAATATGTGCATGTAAGTGATGCAAAAGGGTTTATCAGCTGAGTTACAAAAACAAACATCGATCAAAGGATTAACCGATAACACACTGATTGATTAATTACTTTTATCTTCTACAGCGGATTTGTCAAAAGACAGTGCGTGTAGATGTACTAATCTGTACTGACTACATCCTGTCGTAAAGTGCGAGTGTAAAAACAACATCCTCCCTTCAAAGAATTAACCACCCTTGCGTTGATTGATTGATTGCTCATTATTGGTTAACTAAATTACTTAGAATGGCGGACATCATACAATTAGTTGCCAGGTGTGCTATCTTGGGTGACCAATGAGAGGTTTATCAGGTTTTCACCAATGTGAAAGACGTGAAACGATGTGTTACTTTTTCGCAAATTAGACTGTTGTAAGACACGACACAAAGCAGGGTTATTTACCAGCTGCAGATGAATGGAATATCGTTCTTTTATGTGGATATTGATGGATACATTCCTGAACAAGGTAGTAACCTGACATTGTTGCTATGAAGTTAGTCTGTTTTACATTCATTTGTTGCATTTTGTTTGAATTTATTTGTTGTAGCATTCAGCAGAATCTATATGACAGAAAACACACACTAGATCGCGTATGTGTGTGAAATAGGATCCACATTGGCAATCTATACAATGTATAAATGTTGCTGTCATGTTAGAAATTTACTATGAGTATTAGCAGACCGTTAATTTTCAAAATCATACAAATATGATAATAAACTAATTAGGGTTATGAGACAAAATACAGAGACGAACATTGGCTTCGTTATTTTTCCATCCTAATAGGGTTTTTTTACCATTTCTACCATTGCCAGATGATTAACCTTCAAAGTGTTTCATTTGTTTTCATAATACATTTGTAATGAAGTAAAAATGACTTCACCTAAGTTGATCTGTCTATAATTAAACTATCAATTGCGCTTACGGACTGCGCAGCAGAAGTCACGAACCAGTCGCGAATCCTGGGATATCATCCGGGTACTCACAGGAGAAAAACAATAACAAAAGTTTACACCAGTCCACAGATATTGCTCCGCATCAGTGCCCCTTTAATGCTGGATGTCATAAATACAGCATACAGACTGTATGTCATGAAAACAGCTTGCATACTGGATGTCATGAATACAGCTTACATACGGGATGTCATGAATACAGCATGCATACTGGATGTCGTTAATGCTGTATGCCATAAATACAGCATACAGACTGTATGTCATGAATACAGCTTGCATATTCGATGTCATGAATACAGCTTACATACTGGATGTCATGAATACTGGATGTCATGAATACAGCATGCATACTGGGTGTCATGAATACAGCATGCATACTGGGTGTCATGAATACAGCATGCATACTGGGTGTCATGAATACAGCATGCATACTGGATGCCATTAATACACAATGCACACCAGATGTCATGAATGCAGCATGCTTATTGGATGTCATGAATACAGCATGCATACATAATCTCATGAATACAGCTTGCATACTGGATGTCATGAATACAGCATGCATACTGGATGTCATGAATACAACATGCATACTGGACATCATGAATACAGCATGCATACTGTATGTCATGAATACAGCATGCATACTGGACATGAATACAGCATGCATACTGGACATCATGAATACAGCATGCATAGTGGGTGTCATGAATACAGCATGCATAGTAGACATAATGAATACAGCATGCGCACTGATGGCATGAATACAGCATGAATACCGGACATCATGAATACAGCATACATACTGATGTCATGAATACAGCATGCTTACCGGACGTCATGAATACTGGACATCATGAATACAGCATGCATACTGATGTCATGAATACAGCATGCATACTGATGTCATGAATACAGCATGCATACTGGATGCCATTAATCACAATGCACACCAGATGTCATGAATACAGCATGCATACTGGACATCATGAATACAGCATGCGTACTGGATGTCATGAATACCATGGGGACATGGTTATTAGATGAACTGGATTGGTATTTGTTAGTATCATTTCAAGCATGCTGTATTTGTTTCCATTAAGGATAATTATTAAACAGGGATGAATATTTCTTGCCAGTTTATTTCAAAATCACCCCAACGAACACAATACTAAGTTTACCAGTGAAAATAGAATTTCCTGATTAGATATCATCTAATTATACTAAATATCATGCACACAACAGTGTTTACATGAAGTGGGTCCTGGAATCTTTGAATCTTTAACTTAGCACTATGACAAAACAGCCTGTCTTTTCTTCCTAAGTGCAGGAATGGTTGTTAGGTGTTAGGTGTTATCTATACTAGTTATTGGATGTTTTGCACAGTATTTTACCTGATAAATGGCATCAGTGAAGAGTATAAGCTGTCAGTGTCAGTATGTGAAGTTTCACATCCAAGGTGGTCCTTGGTATGTTACAGGAAATCATACTTGTTGCTATAAACATGGTGAAATGATCTGTGTATTATCATTGTCTGTTTCTTTGATCAGTCAACATGAGCGAGACTTCAGGTTGTCAGAACGAGAGGTGCTCATGGACTTGGTGTCTTATTGTCCCAAAGTGGCAGGGGTGAAGGACACCAGTTCACAAGACTGTGGCAAGTCTATAGGTAAGTTCACATGCTTGAATCTCATTATGGTTGAGAGCCATAACATTTCTGTCAGTAACTCTGAAGTCATGACATATTAGTACATGTGTTTTAGAGTGTATAGAATGTTTTCCCCCAAGAACATATGTTTGGTAGTTTGATCCTTGTCTGTCCTGAGAAAAGATGCACCATGCTATGCCAACACACACTCCATTCTCCACATTACATAATCCCCACCACATTTCATCCTGAATGGAGGGAGCCTGAGACTTTTATGCTTCTTGTTCTGTTTCTTCAGGTACTTACATAGATAATCTAGTCCGTCAACATGAGGGTCAGATGACGTCCGATCAGTTGTGTCTCCTGCTTGCATCCAAAGTCACAGAAGAAGCCAGCAAAAGTAGGTGTTCCCAACAATTTTAACTCTCATTTGCCAATTAGTCATTTTTTATGGGTCTTTTACCTGCGTTTCATATGTAGCCTAGTAAGCCTTGTAGCTTTTGTTTCTCTTACAGACCGTCCACATACCATGTTTTATGATCCCCGGATATGGAAACCTGTACAAGACCGTCCAGAGGGACATGATACAGTGTCAGAGTTCAAAGGCAAAGGGTCAAGGTCATTAGGTGTGTGTGTTCCTTCAATGTATTGATGTTTTTGGAGTAACAGATATCTCACTGTTATCAAATCCTTCTTTCAATTTACGAATATACTGTTTAAATTTTCAGAATTTCTGAACAACCCAAGTCCCCCTGACCGAGACAACATTTTGTGTGATGAGGACGTACGTTACTATGGTGGCAATAACACTGAAATCCAAACAATGGAAACAGCTGTTTTGGAGAACCCTCAGGATGTTATGTTGTGGTTGAAACTGGCTCAGAGGAAGATGGCATCAGACAAGTGAGTATCTTGTTTGTTACATGTGCATATGGTGTTCTTGAATGTCATGTGTACAAATTATGTTCTTCAATGTCACGTGTACAGATGGTGTTCTTGATTGTCACATATACAGATGGTGTTCTTGAATGTCACATGTAAAAATAGTGTCTTTTTGGTGCCCTTTTGTTGCTATTGGCCACATTCAACATGGTTTTGTTTGTTTAATGTTGCACTAAGCAATAGTATTCCCGCGATTGGATGGCAGTATAAGTTATTGGTCATGCCTATCCAGCTATTACGTTTTAGGCCACATATAATCCAACATACTCCACCAATACCATCTTGAAGAAAATAGACAAAAACCAAACAAAACCTTTTAAAAAACAGAAGGAAAATGAAAGCAAACTGTCCCATACCTCTGCCTCCACCAAAGATTTGAAAGTCTTGGTTAGAATTGATCTTCAGTAACCCATGCTTGTCATGAGACTAACAGGATCAGGTCAGGGTCGCTGGCTGGGTTGACATGTCCACAAACCGATAAAGATCCAGGTTAGAATTGGTCTTCAGCTACCCATGCTTGTAAGAGGTGACTAATGGGATCGGGATATCAGGCTTGCAGATTGACTTATCAAATATGCCAGCTGTGTAGATCAGTGCTCATACTATTGATCACTTGGTTGCCTGGTCTAGACTCATATATTTAGACTGCTGCCATATAGCTGGAATATTTCAGAGTGCACCATTAAACAAAAAAAAATCCTAAAATGCCTAACTATTCCTCAGATCCACAAAGGGATATTAAAGTGTCCATGCTTCCATCTTTTTCTTCCGTCTTTTCCGGAGCAGTACTTCAAAATCATTCACTATTTCGACACCAAACTTAGCACATACATAAATCTGGTGGTGCACTGGTGCCTTTTGGTAGTTTTGGATTTCTTTATGAAATATTTTTGGTGTATCCATGGCAACATGATTGACTTTGAATTTAGTGAGTGTGTTCTTTTCCGGACCAGAACTTCAAAACTGTTCTGTATTTCTAAACCAAGTTTGGCACATAGATAGATCTTGTGTACTGGTGCCTTTTGGTAGTGTTGAATTTTTTAATAAAATATATTTCTATGTTTCCATGGAAACAAGTTTGACTTTGAGTTTGGTGGTAGTACACTTTTGCGTTGGAGGAGAACTGTAGAACCTTTTAGTAGTTCTTCCTCAAACTTGGCACAGAAATTTTTTTGTTTCCATAGCAACAAGTTCAGTGGGTTTGGTGGGTGTGCTGTTTTGCTTAGGAGAACTTTAAAAGTGTTCACCTTTTCTAAACCAAACTTGGCACATGGATGGATCTGGTGGTGTACTGGTGCCTTTTGGTAGTTTTGGAATTCTGAATAAAATATTTTCAATGCTATCCTTCCACTTCGCCAAAACATTTGACATCATCATAACTAGTAGACATATTCATGAAGAGTATTTTGCCATTGCATGGGATATTGATGACTCTGTCCTCTTTTTTGGGTTGTTGCTCATTTGGTAATGTTAGCTAACACAGCATTTCATGAATACTGAACAAAATATAAAGAAGCTTAAGAAAAGTTTTGTTTGTTTAGATTGCAAGTTAAGTTTAGTGTTAAATACATAAGTTGGTTTAAGGAATACAATATTTGATTAGATATTCAAACTGGTATCATGGATCACAGTGATCCAGTTGTATTTGGCACCACCATTTGTATTCAGTAAGGATATAGGATTTCATTCCCAGAATTTGAGTAATAAACGTGAAGTGGCTGCTTCACAGCCATAAAAACCAGTAGTGTGATTATTTATCTCTGTCACAGTAAACTGAGTAGTAGAGCCAATATTTTCAAACAAATATGTGTATATATACATGGAATCCATTGTATGCACAATCACCTAAGGTGTGGAAAGTTGCACCACTTGTCTGGCATGTTAGAAATCAGTGGTTGTAGGATTGAGATGTACACTCGTAGGTCTGTTGGCACCATGCTGCTGTTTGTTTGTTTTGCCAAAATAAATTGCCATTCTTTTTGTAAATCTTCTAATGGAAAGGGGTATTAAAACTAATAGAACGGAAATGAGTTCTACTCTCAACATAGAACTGTGAAGGTCCGGGGTAGAATAGGCCTTCAGCAACCCATGCTTGCCATAAAAGGTGACTATGCCTGTTGTAAGAGGCAACTAACGGGATGGGGTAGTCAGACTTGCTGACTTGGTTGATACGTCAACTCCCAGTTGCGAAGATTGATATTCATGCTTTGGATCACTGGATTGTCTGGTCCAGACTCGATTATATATAGGCCACCACCATATGGCTTGAATGTTGCTGAGTGTGGCGTAAAGCTAAACTCACTCACTCACTACTCTATACATAAATCTGTGGGGAACCTTTCCTTTGTTTCTAGAGACCTGTGAAGGTCGCGGGGTAGGATAGGCCCTCAGCAACCCATGCTTGCCATAAAAGGCGACTGTACTCGTTGTAAGAGGCAACTAACGGGATTGGGTGGTCAGATGCTCATGTTGTTGATCACTGGATTGTCTGGTCCAGACTCAATTATTTACAGACCACCACCACATAACTGGAATATTGCTGAGTGCAGCGGAAAAGTAAACTCACTCACTTTGTTTCTAGAGGAGATGGTTGTAAGGCTGATGTCAGTGTAGAGATATCTCTTTGCAAGGAGCATCGCTGTTTGAGGGATGTAGTGAAAATCGCAGGTCAGCGTGCCATTGTACAAAACAATGTTAGCATAAGACAGTCATAAGTCCATGTTAAGGTACTTGCTGACACCACTATCTTTTAATGCAGGCTGTGGCTTCATGCATCAGTTAAAGATCCTCATAAAGAACAAATGTATTCAGCTTGGTGTTCATATTTTGATTGTTGTTAAAAAAGGTGCATTCAGCAATATACCAAAATATGATGACACCCTGTATATGATTGAATCTGGACCAGACAGTCCAGTGATTGATAGTGTAAGCAGCACTCCACATTGTCCGATTCAGTGACTTGGTAGTTAGTGTCTTGGAGCAGCTTTGTGTTACAACACTTATGAAATACTGGCCATCACAAATATGAAAATTGTTTCTGTGTGCATCTAAAATGTAATGCAATGTTCCATTGAAAATGGGCTGGGACTGGTCAACTTGTTGACAGCTCTTCAGTCTGATGGGAATTTTGTTTGAAAAGTCACTGATTAAATAAGTTGCATGTCTATTGTTTATAACTTTCTATCAGAAAACTTGAATTCTAAATACAGCGTGTCAGAGGGTTGTCCCTGTGTCTGCGATTTTATTCATTTTCTTTTTTTCGTGATCTTTGTTACCTTGACAACATCTCTAACATCAAATACAATTTTGTAAAGAAGCTAGATTTCCTGTACATGACATTCTGTTAAAATGGAGTGTCACACATTATGATCCAAGATTTGATGTCAAGGTAATGGCAATAATTAGCAACCATGTTGTGCACAAGTGAGTTTTATAGATCTGTAACTACTGTCACCGGGCTTGGTTTAAAACTTGACTGTTCCAGTCTTCAGTGAACCAACTTAACATGGATTCAGCTTACAGATTCATATTCATGTTTCCATTCGAAAAAGCCTTTGTCACACACAATTGATTATTAAGACCATAGCAACTGATCGTGAAACCATAAGAACTGATTCTTGACACCATAACAACTGATCTTGAAACCATAAGAACTGATCCTTGACACCATAACAACTGATCTTGAAGCCATCTAAACTTATCTTGAAGCGATGAAACCAGTGATGGCTGCAGGTTGTAACTATATACAATTTAAAGAATCAATTGCTCACCATACTATAACTAACAACTTTGATGCCACTTGCTTATTTTATTTTTTTAAACTCCTTAAACACACCAACATATCAGTGTGTGTGTGTGTGTTTGTGTATGCGTGTACGTGTGCGTGTGCGTGTGCGTGTGCGACTTTGAGCATTCTCTAGAGGGAAACAAGCATAAAATATGTATTCCTACAAATTCCTGAAATTGCTTGATTTGTGAAAGTAAGGTGTTTTTTTTAACATCTGGGAAAGAGACATTTAGGCCAATGATTTGAGTTTCTGTGCATCAAGACATGATGTGGAAAAACATTTTGAAATACTTCTTTCCAACCAACACCTGCTTTGTATAATCCAGTCTACTCTATTTCACTCATGCAGATGGAGAAAGCCTGCTTTCAAAACATTTTTGTCATCATCATTGCTCCCTGGTTGCTGATCCTGGTGGCTGTGCATCATTGCCCTATCATTTAACATGTGCATAAAAACACAACTAGAATTTTGTACGTCTGCTCCATCTCTCTTGGCTCAGCAAACAATGCAGCAATTGACTTATTCCTGTCTTCGAGTTAATTGTATTAATCATGCGCACATAAGCGGCATAGCTGCTTCATTTTGTAAAAGCTGACAAATGCAACCCAAGATTCATCTGCCAGTTTTGAGATTTTTACATCAGGAAAAAATCTCCAGCTTGTGGGTTCTTCCTGTTTTTGTACTGATCTGTTATCATTCATATCCTTACCTAAACACTGAAATGTGGCAAGGTCAGAGACTTGTGTCTAAATAAAACACCCACGATGTGTAAGGTCGGTGACAGCTAGTCGTGTGTTGTGTGTGGATCGACCATCATTTGTATGGCATTTTTAACCCAATAGGATCACAGCAGATATTGTGTTTGATCCAAGACCAGAATGCTGTCTCTCTGGGTTTACTGACTATCTAAGCAGCTGAAAAAGATTTCTTGATGTGGGAACTTATCAGATGCAATGACAGCGTAAATAAATGCCTATTGTATAATGCATTATTGTTGGACATTTTTGGATGGTATGTTTTCCTGATCACAAGAAGATATGTCTTCAATGCTATTGTGTTGTATGTGTCATATCTTTAATGGGAAGCGAATGTCTGTCTTTATGATATTGTTGTATGCACAAGATAACACTGTTTTGTCTGCAGAGTGCATCCTGGCAACGTGGTTATGATATTTGAAAATGGTAACCAATGTTTGAAAGACATTGTCATTACATAATTACTGAGAGGGAGGAAGGGAGGTTTTGTTGCTTTTAGCAGTGTCATAGTATTGGACATCAGAAACAGGCTTTGCCATTGTGCATGTCTTCAGGGACGAGCAAATACTTAGATATAACTGGACAATGAACATTTGTTTATAATTGCAATACTTTGAGGTACAGAAATGTTCAAGCATGTGTAGTCCTGGTTCTGTGTAGTGGCAGCCAAATGGTAAAAGCATATACTCTTGATTTAAAAAAAATGTTGGATCATTAATGATTTTTTTCAAATGTTGAAAGTACTTGCCACTGATAGAAAAATGAAAGATTATCTGAGGTGACCCTGGCTATTTTGCAAGCAGTATTTACAGTTTTGTTAAGTTTTGATTTATTTTTGACTGAAAGAGATTTGAACCAGCACTGAGAAGAAAAAGTGTGTATACTCTGAATAAAAGTGGTATAAACAGATTGGGAAACATTAAACATTGCAGTTTCCTCATTAGATGGAGGCCTTGTTGGCATTTACTATACAGGGCATGTGTGTTGGTATTCCACATGAATTCCATGTTAATCACTTCAAGCTTTTATTGGTTATATCGTAGACATTTGGGGCTTTATTCTATTCCAGTACTTTTACAGCAGTTCATGAAGCCCTGACTCCCTGTAATTCCTCAAACCAATAAACATTTATGAAAACATTGAATTTCTTAAAGGTTTTTGAGGCTGCTGAAGTGGAGCTGTGAGCTAACAATATCTGTGGAGTAATACCATGCCATGAAGAACTGAATATCTGAAACATTTTAAAATCACTATCAGTATCATTCTGCTGCTCTCAAAAGATTTCTTGTTTCACTTTCTGCAACCATTTTTTTCTGCTTGTGAGTGAAAGCTAAGTCATCAGCTTTTTGGTCTCCATTTGTCTTCTTATCTTAAGGTTGTGCTATAGCCAGTTTGGCTAGTAGAGCAATATCTTTTCTTATGTAGAGGTGGAGTGTAATGCAACAAAAACAATGAAATTTGCTGATGAAACTGGTGTCATCGCTGTCTGTGTGTATGTAATACATCCGATACCTTGTGCCCCATCACTTAACGTGGGAAGGCGTGTACAGAAAACATTACTTGCGATGATTCACCCTTACCCTGTTCCTTGAGAAACTCCATGAAGATTATCTAAAGGCTCCAGAAATTGTTGTTGTTGAATTCCTTGTCGTCTGGGAATTCTGTTTTACTTCTTGAAATGTTTATTGTTCACAGAGACCATTTTCCAGTGGGGTTTTTGTTGCTGTTGTCAAAACAGTGGACTGAGATCATCTTGAATTAAAAAAAATTCTCTTGAGTTAACAGTGAAAAATGGCATGGAGGCCATTTCAAGGGGAACAACTCTTGTTTACAAAGATTTCATTTGGCAATGATTTGGAATTAATGGTCTGCAGCTGTAGAGAAACTATATATGTGTATCTTTCTCTTTATTTAGACAATCCCAATAATTTTTTTTCTTATTGATATTCTTTCCTATCCAGTGTACATTTTTCAGAGGAAACGCTGTAGTGTTGCGTTAAAAGAAGCTGAATGTAAATATTTCAAGTTTACTTTAGAATTGTCAGATACAGCTAGGTTGTTGAAAAAGTGTGTTTTTAGTTCACTCGATTTAGCCTCCCTTGATGCTCACGAAACACGCTAGAAAGACATCTCAAGTTATTTTAGAAAGAATCTAATTTCTAAGATAATTTTAGTTGTATGTCTTGTCTGTCAATTAAAACAAAAAGCTGCCGAAACACATCACTCTTGTCAAAGATTGACATGGTCCACACATGCAGTAAATCAGTTTCCCTGTAAACCTGCAGAATTATTTTTGTCATTTGAGCTAAAGTATTTAAAAGCTTTTTTCCTTGGAAATATATCTTGTTGAAATTAAATCTTGGTTCTACTTTTTTCCCTAATGAAAATGTTATAACATGTAAATGTATTAATGATATGCAAATGTTTTGCCATTCCTTGACTGTTGCTCTCAATCTAGTGGTTCATTAGCATCCTCATCAGGAAAGATGAACTGTCAGATACTATTTTTATTTATTTTAAGGAATTATTGCTCTGATAATTGCAATTTGTCAAGTTGGTCTTATTATTATTAGATCATCCCTGTTCATATTTTAGTATGTATTAATCATCAGTCATGGACATGTTTTTCTTGTATAGATGAGCTAGCCAATCCTTATCTTAATGGATCTGAGACAATTAGTGTTGATTATATTTTTTGTGGTTGTTATTGAGGCAGTCAACCATAAGCCGACAGGTGTTTCATGTTTTCTTCTTATCTTTCCTGGATTTAGGGTGTTGACCATTAAACCATAAATCAAATAAAAGAAAATAGCTAAGCATGAAGGACAGAACCATGATTTCTTGGTGCTCACAGGTACATTTGTGGTAAAAGTGGTCACTTATCACACAGAAGACCTGGGGTTTTATTTCCTTGTTCAAGAATATGTGAATCATGCCTGGTCCTCATAGGCTGTGGGGTAGCCTAGTGGTTAAAGCACCCACTCGTCACTCTGAAGACCCGGGTTTGATTCCCCACATGGGTAAAATGTGTTGGTCCCATTTGTGGTGTACCCTGAAGTGATGTTGTTGGAATATTGCTTAAAAAAGCATAAAACCAAACTCACTCACTCAGGCGTCTCTAGCCTTGATATTGATGGAAGTATGCTAAACAACAAAATGCAGTACTCATGCACTCACACACTCTTGCCCAATATAGGGCTTGTGAGAGTTCTGAAATGATAATTTACTGAGAATAATGTGTTATTATTGTATTTCATGTTCCCCCAGGAGTGTGGATGTTGCTCACCACTGACAGTATTGCGTAGCACCATCTACTACTTTACTTGACCGTAAGAATCATCATTGTGAATCTCATACAGAATGAGCTCCCTGCTTCATTGTCTATATCTTGAAAGATCTCATCGTGGCTTATATCAGTAGCTAGTCTGTCAGGTCCAGACTTAATTATTATAGACTGCCATCACTATCCCAGAGTGAGGTTCATATAATAAATGACAAAATATAAGCAATGGTAAATAATAAGTATAGAACAATTTTGTTAACTGTTGCAGCTCGTCAGAGGCCAACTTGGACCAGGCCTTGAATGTACTGGCACGTGGTCTGGAGTCGAACAAGGATAGTAAAGTTTTGTGGCACAGATACCTGTCTCTGTATCAGTACCATCGAGATGCAGGTGACCTCCCTCATCTCTGCCAGATGGCCCTTCAGCATGCACCCTCATACCAAATATGGCAGTTGGTAAGTACTCTGAAGAATTTAACGTCTTTAATAATTATATTGTTTCCTAGGAGGGTATTGGTTCCACTCATCCACTGAAATGGGCACTCACTCACTCACTCACTCACTCACTCAGGCAATGGGGTAGAACTGTGCTTAAAGTGTTTGCTTTTTACACTGAAAACCAGACTTTGATTCCTAAATGTGGGTACAATGTGGGATGCCGATTTGTGGTGTCCCCAGCTGTCATGTTGCTGGAATGTTGCCACAATGGGAGTAAAATGAAACTCACTGTCTCACCATATTCACCCACTCACTTACCCACTGACCTAGTCACTTACCCACTCGCAGTGCTTTGTGTGGGATATATCAAGTCACGTCAGTTGTTGCCATTAGCTCCCAGTCAGGGTGATTTGCCGACCCCAGACTGCCTTACTACACTGCTAATTTCCTCCACTGATGAGATGCCATGGTCCCACTTTGTTTTAACTTGACAGCTGGTCTGTTCAACATAAATAAACAAAACATACTAAACAGCCTTTTTAAAGAACTGATCTGTTTTATTGTAATCTTGTACAATGAGATTTGTCATAGATAAATAGTGCCAATCAACACGCTTATTTTGCTTTTTATTTTGTTGTTTATCTTGTAAGCATTTGCCATTCATTTATTACATTAATGATCGCAGAGTTGGCTGTTTAAGCAACACAATCTTTTTTCACAAAAAAATTTAACTCTTATATTCTTAGTTACAACTTCAAGTGTGGCATTGCTGTTGCAAAATGTCAGGATTTATTTGAAACCAACAGACTTCAAAATTAATGCTTTATTTATTGTCGAATCAGATAACAATTCAGAACACATATATCATTTGTGGTAAAGAGGAACACCTTGAAATAACTTCACCTCTTCAAAGAGTCTTGAAGAAAGTCAGCAGTGTGAATGTAAATCCTATGGTGACAGACAGAGCACATGGCCATGCCATGAAAACTAATTGGTGTGTAAATAGTAGATGGGAATTTACAAGGAAGCACTTGGAACTTCAGCCATGGTTATCATCAGAAGTGTCAGATGCTGGTGTTCTGATAAACTGTCTTGTGCTGTTATGTAGGCCTCCACACTAAAACAACATGCCAAGGGTGCTTCATTTCTCGCACATGTCCACAAGGGGAGATACCTCAATGATTATTCTTAAATCTTTGATCTAGTTTTGGTGATGACGGGACTGATTTTGGATATGTTGTTCGGGGTTCATATTTATTTAGCTTGTCATCACTGAGATGTAATAAATCAGGTTACAACATCAATCATATTTTTGCGGTACTTCCTGTTGTCTATCTTGTACCAGCTGCTTTGGAAAAAACAGAAACTACAGATTATGTTGTCACTTGAAATCTGTTAGATTTTCAAGTTTGTTGATTTCAAGCTTGTTTACCATGCTTGCTTCAGTGTTATCTTTTGCTGTTTAGTTCATTTTCTGTGAAAAGGATAATTTTACGTTGAAAATATTATGTATTTAGAGCATTCTGCTGCCCTTTTTGGTCATTATTTCCAGGCTTGAAATAAATGGTTTTAAGCAGTGAAGTTTGCTAGATGGAATTATTGCTGAATAAACATGAACTGAATGTGAACAGGAATGTGTTCTAACATTCAAAAACTATCTGAACACAGAGGTAATCATTGCAAGGTTATAGCTATGTAATGAACCTCATTCGTAATTCTGCATTTGAATATATTTGTACTGATTACAACCTTAAATGGCTTATATGGGCATACTTGCAACCTGTTGTCACCAAATTATAAAGCTAATAACCACCAGGAACGTGACTTACAATGTTCTACCTGTTTTGTGTGTGTACATTTGTGTGAGTCAGGGAATGGTGTGTTGCGATGAGGATAGTGGTATAGCAGATGGTCTGCAGTTGGGGGTCAGATTGGAGTTGTCTCCCTTTGGCCACTATCTCTGCTGACCATCTTGATTCAGCTAGTATGATCATGAAATTAATGTTTGTTTTTCTGCCTACGACCTCTAGCTGTGGTAATTCTTTAACCGATACAATCATCTGACACCAAATACAAATAAGTCAACAATAAACTGAAGGTTGAGATCTGGCAACTAGCAACACAGTAAGGATGATAATTTGTCATAGCCCCCTGGGGCTAAAGGTCCTATTGCCCTCAGTTTTGTTTCTAGCAATCTTTACCTTGATAGGTCTTTTCTGTAACATTTGATTTGATTTATGATATGGGTTTATTTTATTTCAGCATATCCTTGTGTGTGTTTATTTGGGTTGTCTTTGTTGATGAAGCTAGGAAGTTTTACAGATTATTATGCCATTCAATACACTGGTGCAGGCATAGACTGTCATATCGCACCAATTAATATGATTAATCTTTCCTTTGCTCATGTTAAACTGATGCCCAAAAGATAGTAGTAAATTGAGTTTTTTTATTCCCTTTAGAGATAAAGGCCCCTTCGTATACCGCCAACTGTAACATTATCTCAAATCTTGAAATTTTATCTGCAACTGAAAGGAGTGTGTTGTCCTAATTGAAGTTCTTTTCAGACATATTAAGCCAATGTTTATCCTCTTATGTCAGTTTATTTGAAAGCTCACACCTCAAAAAAACTTTAAAATGAATTAAAAAAATGAAAGGAAAAACTTGACTGAAAGAAGTGTATCCGGAATTGTTCATGACTTCTAAATCATGGCTTCAAATAGTTTCAGGATGTGGTGTGGCAGAGTTTACAGGAGCTAGCCTAGTGGTTAGTGCACTTGCTTTTCAGACAAAAGGATGAGTTTGATTCTCTATATGTATGTCATTTGAAAAGCAACTTGTGAGTAATGTTAGGGATGACTGTTGAAGAGGAAGCCACTATTCGATAGCGATAGTCTGCAACCAACTATTGCAGTAGTTCTTTTCTTCTTCAGTTTCAATTGAAGTCATTTCCCCAAAGAATGTATAGTTTATATGAAGTAAAAACTGACAATAACTGACAACAAATTTGAAAGCTAGATAAAGTTTAAGAGACAACAGGGGAGGATAACTCTAAATCAAAGTGAATGAATCTGGTATTTTGCGCTGTGCATAATATCAATGTATCAATAGTTTTCATTTCTACCATAGCTTAATTGCTATCGGAGACTTGACAATACTCGTTGGAGCAGCCTGTGGTTGAAGCGTTTACCTGCCATGCTGAAGACCTGGGTTCGATTCTCATATGGGTACAATGTGCGAATCCCATATCATGTATCTCCTGCTGTGATATTGTTGGAATATTGCTGAAAGCTGCATGAAACTAAACTCCTTTGCTCATACTCGTCTGAAATAAAAAAAAAGAAACCTCCAAAGGTTATGCTTGATCAGATAATGCTTTGATGTCTTTAAAATTCTTTAAAGTCGCATATTGTGTACCAAATGTGGCCATCCAGGGCACATCAGGTAACTGGCAGTGATGACACTCAGAACCAGTGCCTAAGATTCCCAAAATTATACCAGAGAGTCCTGAGGCCCCTTGAAGTATGTAAATCCCTGCTTGCTCACTCCATAACAAGCGATGACAGTCTCCTGGTGCATTGTAATGAAACTGTAAATAAAAAGCTGTCTGCTGTGGACACCTACGACTTGCCTCCCCATGCTGACATCCCCTCATCCATGTATCAACAGTCTGGCAAGACCGCCCCTAACTCCACACATGTCCAGCCATGGAAAAAAGTTCAATCCCAAGTATAAAGTTTTCATTGAGTGTTCTCCTGGACCTCACAGTCGATATTTGAAAATAATCTGCAGCAGCATGCAGTCTGGCAGTATGTCAGCCATATGCTGACAGTGGTGACTGGGAAGCGAGCTGTTCTTTGTGGAGGGACTTGGACCTTGCTATATTGTGCAACATGGGTTGGGAGTTGGAATAAACAGTTGGTTTTTTTTAATCTGGACCCACTGAAATTCCAGCAGTCTGAACAGTGGTGGTGGGGTAGCCTAATTGTTAAGTGGCAAATTGTCACACTGAAGACCAAGATACTATTCCTCACATGGGTACATGATGTGTGCAGCCTACTTCTACTGCTGCCTGCTGTGATCTTGCTGGAATATTAGTAAAAGCTGTGTAAAACAAAAATTCAGTCACTTGATGTCTGAACACCAGCACATTAACTTGCTCCTTGCAAAAGCAGGGCTTTATACCAGCCTTTCGTTATCACACTCATACATTTAATTTAATGCTGCAAACATTCGCTTGAGCTCCAAAAAGCACCTGAAAATGACTTCTAGACCTTTGTGAAAGTAATCAAAACTTTCTTGTGTACTTTACAAAACATTCTGTTTTGTATGATTGCAGTGTTTAGAAAAGACTTCGGTTTTATTGAAATTTGAACTGTCTTCTTGACCATATATAATCTTTGGTAAGAAATTCAATTTTTTAAAGTTTTAAAATGCTCCTTTTGTCAATGTGAAAGTCTCTAGACTATCTGTCCAGCAAGTACTGTATTGATGTTTTTCAAGATATTTTGATATATTAATATTACTTTTTTAGTTCATTCTTGGTCTAAATCTTTCAACACTTAAGCTGTACTTTGCACATCTCCACTTTTGATGACATATTTTGGATATATTTTCAGATTTCAGTCTTTGTTTTCCATCAATATCTGCCTTGCATATTAACGAAAAATAACTTTTGTTACGTGTTTACGTGAATCTTTGTAAAACTGATGACTTCATATCCAAGTGATCTCCATTAGCTTCAATTCTGATGGTATCTTCACTTTAACATTTCTGGTGTTGTTAACATGCAGAGCAAGACATGACGGTTTGTTTATGCTGTCATTGTGTGTGAAATAAGTAGGTGAGGAAAATATCACTCATAAATATTTTTACTGTGACATATTTCTAAGGATTTACTGAAGTATGCGTCCACTTAGAGCCTGCTTACATCATGTTTAAAAACATGCAAATAACCGGAAATGCCAGATGCAATTTTAGGCTGCTTGAAGATTTATCACAAGGTAAAAGGGATGTGATTTCAAGGTATTAAATGTTTTGAGATTACATAAATATGAAGTGGGTATTTCCGTGTATCAAATAAATTTGAGAGGTGCTTAAATGTGGTTAGAGATCCAATCAGACAGGTCTGAGCTTGTTCTAAACGAGAGCCTCAGGTCTAATCTCATTATCACTGCACATGTTCAAGTGCAGTTATCAAGTATGGTTTTATGACATTCATTTCAAGAAACAAGGACCAACATCAAAAGCAGAATACTCTGTAATTTATCAAGACTGGATGCTATGTTTGTGTCCTGATCCTAATGTCTTTTTTTATATGTTCACGTCATGTAGTAGAATCACTTGTTGAAATTTGTTTTTAAACGTAATGTACTTTGATCTCAGTAGTGTTATCTTTGATTATGTTGATGATTGAAGAAGTTTGAATTCATTACTGTCATTACTGTCTGTATTTGAAATATTATCCATGGTTTTCAGTGCATGTTTTTTTTAATACATGAAAGCTCTGTTCGAATAGGAGGGTGTGGCCTTTACAAGAATCTTGAAAATATTGCTTCAAACACTGAATAAGATTCACAAATATTTGGCATTATGACATCATCACGTGTGTAAACTCAGCTGCCAGTGTTGTGTGGGTTCAACTCTGTGGTAGTGAACTGTAACTGGTGGCACTTATTAGGAACAAAAATATCTACACAGACTGTCAGTCAGGTATTTGGTGCTTGGTGATAGATCTGAATTCCAGATAATTGTAATTGGTCTGTCAGCACCACTGGCTCAAGGGTGGTGGTGGCGGTGGTTGTGGTGGTGGTGGGGTAGCCAAATGGTTAAGGTGTCTGCCTAGGATTGATTCTCCATATGGGTACAATGTCTGTAACCCATTTCTGGTGTTCCCTGCCATGATATTGCTGGAATATTGCTAAGAGCAGTCTCAAACTAAACTAACTCAGTCACTCAGCACTGCTGGTCAGTGCCGCTTGTTGTCACTCTTATTTGTATCACTGAGGTTGGCTACATCTTCCATATCTCACAGCTTCTTTTTGACCCGTGAAGGTCCCGGGGTAGAATAGGCCTTCAGCAACCCATGCTTGCCATAAAAGGCGACTATGCTTTTCGTAAGAGGCGACTAATGGGATCAGGTGGTCAGGCTTGCTGACTTGGTTGACACATGTCATCGGTTCCCAATAGCGCAGATCGATGCTCATGTTGTTGATCACTGGATTGTCTGGTCCAGACTCGATTATTTTACAGACCGCTGCCATATAGCTGGAATATTGCTGAGTGCAGCATAAAACTAAACTCACTCATTCACTACAGCTTCTTTTGTCTTAATGGAACCAGGGATGGCAATTTTCTGCGAATCTGCAGAAATTGGTTGATTTAAATGCAAATCAGTCAATCCTGGACCTTCAGCGAAATTTCAGCTGAAATCACTTTCACCTGTTGCTATCCATGTGAAACTGAAGGAGTCATTTATACAGTGTTCAGTGGTCACGAAGGGACTATGGGGTTGAGGTACACTTGATGTTTGTTTATGTTCCCTGAGACAGAGGGTACCTCAAACCATGGTCCCGGATGGACCAGAGAGCACCGTATTTATCTTACAGAACACCTCAATGTTAATTTTGAACTGTTGAATCGGATCGTACACTTCAGCTAACCTGTGTGAATCAAATGATTCGAATCTTGCATATTGCTGTTTTTTTCCCTAAGGTATTGTCTTAGTAAAGTCGCAGCAATGTAATTTCCCTTCTTAATATCCAAAGGGACTACATTTGAACGTTTTGTCAAAATATTTTTATTGGAGAGAGAGTCAAATGTTTACGTAGCCATCGCTTGATTTTGCAGATGACACAAGAAAAACACATTTAGACGTACCTCCCTTCCATCAATTTCCATTTGTAAAACATCGGTAATTTCCGTGCATCATGCGTCATTTATTGTTATTTGAGATAAAAAATTATCTACCACAAAGTACAGAATGAGTTGCTATTGGCAGTGGGGTGTATTGCAATACACCTCACTTGTACACGGGGTTCATTGAAAATAATAGAAGAGCGCTCGGCCAGTCAGACAGCAACATTTATGTGTGAGGTTAGATAAGAACCAAAGTCATGCTCTTGAATCCACATACACTGACAGGCTGAATTATGCAGTTGTTGCCCATTCTGGCATTTGCAATGATATAATAGCTTTTAGCAGATGACAACCTCTACTGTGTAATATTTCCAAGTGTTGGATAGGTCCCATAGTTTTCCTTCTTGTCATCTTGAAAGCATTGATTTCTATTCAATTACGTGTATGTTTCTATAGATGTGCTTATTTCTTTTTCCTGAAATGGTATATATCTCAGACAATTGCTATACCCCCAGTGAAGCTACTTCGTCATTTAACTGAAACCTGTTCAAGGCAGTTCCTGCAGCCACCATCTTGTTCTCATATGCTAGCTATCCATTTTCTCAGTGGTACAGAAGTAGAATCAAACTCTACATTCCCATCATCAGAGAGTGCTACAGTTTGCCCTGCAGACGTCTTTTCCTCACAGGTGGCTATGTATCTTAGTTGTTTAAGCATTGGTTGATCCAGCTGTGTCCCTGGGTCCATTTCGCAACATGGGTACAATGTGTGAAGCCCATTTCTTGTCCCCCTGCCATGATCTAACTGGAATATTCGTAAAGGCATGTAAAACCCGACACTCACTCACTTGTTTCCTCATTACCAAATAATATAGCTGACCCATGTCTCCACCGTACACCACAGTTGCCAAAATAAACAGAAGAGATCCGGATAAGAAGCTTCAAGAAGATTCCAGGCTTTGTCTGTGAATACTGTCCTGACTACACTTCCAGACTACACTTCCAGACCTTGTGTTCCAGTGCATATGATCCCGTATCACCTTCAACTGCAGATGTATTCCATCCTCAGAGGAAACTATAGAGTGAATGATGTGCTGTTTTCTTAGCCTGGCCTCTGTCTGCAATAATTACCTACACCTACATGTTTGTTAACAGACTGATAAATAATTGTTTTCGACATTGTGAAAATGTGTTGAGTCAGGAAGGAAGGTGGAAGAGTTTTTGTGCATGTTGGTTTGTTTGATCTGTGGTTGCATGTTGCCACGTGGGTGTACAGTTCCCTGCCAGGCGAGCTAAGTGTAGGTAAATATTTGTATTTGGAGTGGTTTAGTTTCACAAAAAGTCCTTCGTGTCTTAATAATACATATGTGTGTGTTGAATCAATCATTAATCTGGACTATGACCAGTTTGTATATGGAACAGCTGTGTGAGTGTTATCATGGCATGTGTTCCAGTGTTGTTTTCAGATAGTCAGTTAGTCTTCTTCGTCCAAATCTGCTTCCACATCCTAGTGGATAGTGTCTATGCGTTTGGTTGGTGGTTTGATCCGGTGGCCATATCATTTAAAAAACCCAAATGGGTCTTGTTGTTACCCTGCCTGGTATATTTTGTATAGGGTAATGATAGTTCAGCTATTTGTCTGTGTGACCCATGGAGATCCGGAGTTGAATAGGTCTTCAGCAAACCATTCTTGCCACAAAGGGCAACTTTGCTTGTTGGAAGAGGCGACTAATAGGATCGGGTGATCACTCAGTGACTTGCTTGACACATGTCATAGGTATCAAAGAATGCTTAATAAGTTTCTAACTGGTATTCCAAATTACAACATTTTCAGTCATTTTACCTCATCCTTTGCTTGAAGTAGCTTGACACTTGCACCATCATTCATGTTAATGTGTTGAAACCAACCTTGCAAGATTACGCCACCAAAAATTTTATGGGGTCTTTTGGATCTTATAGGTTGAAAAAATGCTTGGAAGTCTCAAAGCAAATATTGTCTGAAACACTCTTCAAATCTGAGGATATTCAGGCAGGAGAATGTGAATTTTGGGGAAAATTGTGAATTGTGTATTCTGTCTGTGGAAGTTCATCTATATTTTGTGTTGTGGTTGAACCCATACATCTATAAGCAAGAAGGTTAATTTAGCATACAGTGTCAATATTTACCTTACATCAGGGAGTATCATCCTGATACCATCTCACAGTGTTGGAATTATGTTGGACTAATGAGATTTCTTCAGGTAAGCAAAACTATTCCATAACCCATCGTGTATCCTTCAGAGATCACAATGATTAGCTAAATTAGTTCATTCATGCTGTAGACACCCCTACTCAAGCATGTCATAAGTCTATTTTGTTTGGGCAATTTTTGCTTAGGTATGAGTTAGGCTTTTGTGCCGGGACTGAGACCTCACCTTTGTTAATGTTGCGTTAATGCCAGCTCCATGTCTTGTCAGGAATGTCATCACTCTCCATCAATGTTTTCCCTGTGGCTATCATCAGATGCTTCTGTGGATTCCTGCATGGTATGGCCCATGGTTTAAATAACTTGTTTCTTTTACTAGTCCATTGTAAAGGGTAGAAGATTAAATGGAAAATCTCTTAAGAAAAATCATGTTGCATTTCAGTGTTTTAATTGAGGGTGACCAGAGGTCTTGGTGCTTATGTTGTAATAGCTTAAGGGGTGTTTAGATTTCAATACTATAACCAGAACCATGAGGGGTTGCAGGAACCGCGTCAGTGTCTCTCACTCATGTAATAAACACATACTGATAAGATCTGAGATAAATACTGTGTGTGGTCAATGTATTAAGAATGAAGTTACTGTTTTCAGTATTTTAGGGGTTGAATTTTACATTTTTGGATAATTTCAGTTTATAAAGGCTGCTTGGTTGGTTTCTTGTTAATCAGTCTCAGTCTGTAAACAAGTGATTCTAGGTCAGGCAGTCCAGTGATCAACAACATGAACATCGATCTGTCCTCCTACCCTCCATCACACATGCACACTCATACATGCTCACATGCACTTACATAAACATTTACAGGTGCACTCTAATGCCATGATTTTGTATCATTAAGGTTGAAGCTACATACAATCATGAAGAATTGTTGGGTAGCCCTCGGAAATATTTCATTCGTGTGAAATTTCATTTAGTACACTTCTGTCGTGATCTTGTACAATTGCTTCAATAACAGGATTGTTAAGAATCATACAGTATTTATTTTGCAATGAATCAACAAGCACACTGCCTGCCTCCGTGGCTTTAGGGCAACGTCTGGATATTTGCCCATGGTCTTGTTCACCAAGTGATAAGTGTATTTGCCTGTTTGCACATTTATCTTCACATTTGTCTATTCAATATTTTTATCAATGCAGGACGAATTTGAACAGTCAAACCACGTTGGTGTGTGGCTTTTTCAGGTATCAGGATGAATGTAATGCTTTGTATGTCCAAAGTAGTTTGTCATGGTGTAATAAGAAGGGTTACACCTGTGAACACAGGTCGCACTGTTACGTATGATAATCAAGCTGTTAGAAGTTCCTGTTGCACGTGGGTTTTGAAGGATTTGGAATTCATGATGTGCCAGTGTACTCCATATTCTGTTGCTGGAAATAGTTTTGCTATTGATGTGAAAAAGATGGTGTGAAAAAGACGAGTTTGTTCCACAACTCAGGGTAAATAGTTCTTTTTGGTAATATTTTGTCAAACGTTATTTTAGATTGTGAAGTCTTAGAATGGAATCTGATTAAGATTAAGAATGCGAGGGTGTAGCTGGTTGATACTGGTGCTTCAGATAGTTCGCTCTGCAATAGGCATGATAAGTGTCCCTTGAAAATATTTTCCTTTGATGAAATTTTTGAAGTATGAGACACACCTGAGATGAAAAGTTCTATTTTGGGATTATTTTTTGTGAAATGGGATGCACATTATCGTATTAGTATTCATATTGGAACCTGATACGTTTGAAATATGGAGATTTAAGTTTCCGTCTGCCTCATATGAGGACCCAAGGGGATAAGATGTTCTGTCAATATTGGTTTTAGTTTACAGGTATCTCACACAATAAGGCGTTTGCCCTACGTATTTGAAATGTTAAATGTGTTTAATCCCAGTGGGAGAGTAGATCCTCAATATGTTTATCGACAGGGAAGATTTCATCTTATCAGTTTTGCCCTGTATTTTCAGCCTGATGTTAACATAGTATTAGAGGCATGATGTTAATTCATGGCAAGTATTCATGAGTGAAGTAATTGGTTTTGTATGACTTGTCCTGTCAGTGTCATATGACCCAATACTATGCACACATCAGGTTCGTCGTAGGTAGGGCTATGCCAGTCTTCCACCCTTCTTCGTCTTTTCGACGGTGTCATCTAAACCTTTGTAGATGAGCAGAGGCATTCATACCAGCCGTTTGATCTCTGTCAGCTAATATGTATGTTTTGTAGTCTACGAAAGATGAGTTGCATATCTTGTGTTTGCACTGCCTCTTGTATAATTGATTTTTCTCTTTCGAAATTCAGTTCCTTTAATATTTAGTATTACTCTTACGTTGGGTGTATTGTTGGAAATTTGATTTACACAGGTAGCTTTTCACATCAAAGTGGGCCTTCATATTTGAGGGTTTTTCATGTAATTTGATATTTATTTTGAAGCAATCAGTCAAGATTAAAGTTCAAATATCAGCTGGTCGCTATGTTGTGTTGAGGGACTGTTTTGATGAGTTGATTGTAGTGGGCAGAACTGTTGTCAAAGGCTTGGTGTTTGTTTGCCTTTACATGTCGTTAATGTGTTTGCTTTCTACAACCCCTCATAAGATTCCACACACCTGCAAGTGAAAAAGATGTCAAGGGGTTAAGTTTAAAAAAAATGCACCATTAACAGCTTGTTTGAAATTTATGACGATAATAAAAAGCATTAAATGTAGGGCACTAGTCGTTTGTTAGAAATATGAACTGTTTTGTATGCTTATTCTACCTTGTCTGAAAAAATGAATAGAAACAGTTATTGATGTCAGCTACAGACATTGTTACAGTAGAATGACCTCATTTGTGATGCGGAAATATTTTCTTTATTGGTACTAGTGTGATGTTAAGTGTTTTGCATGGATTATTTTGAGTACCTGCAGTGAAGACCATAATGGATGTGTAACTGGTTGTAAGTAATTGCAACATAACTTGAAGGTGTTCTAGCTCTTCCTTTGATATTTGTTATTGTTGGTGATTTGTTGTCAGCAGACCAAACAATTTTGATAATCCAGGGTACACTTGCACCCCTGTAGGTTACATTGAGATGAAAAATCACAAGTTTTGTTATAATAAGGTCCTTGTATTTGACTGTTGTTAGCACCTTTAAGACAGCATTGTTCAAGTTTCTAGTCCTTTGACACACAAGGAAATGTAACCTTACTATAAGCATTTGATGCTCAGTAACGTTAATGTAATTAGTTTGTGGATTTTGAGAAATTGAAATTTGATTGTGTATTTCGTTATATCCTTAGAAAATATGAAACTGATGTATTGAAGAACAATTATACAAACTTCATGACATGTCTGTTGTAAAATTATGAACTGGTGAATGGTAGTCAAGAGGACCCTCACATTGAAGCCAGTGGTTTGATTCTGTTGGTGTTTTATCTTGCGACTGTGTATTAAACAAATTTGTTTCCTTTGCAGTATGCTGAGACTGTAAGCAACTTCCAGAGGAGGGATGAAATTTGTGAGAAGACTTTGGAGTTCTTGAGGACCAGTTCAGCAGATGTCCCTGCGAGCAGACGGTCACACCAGATCCTGGAAACTTTGATGTATAAGACAACCTTAGTTGTGCAATCAGGGAGATACAAGACAGGACTCACATACTTACAGGTAACAACCACCTACAACTTGATTTTTGGTTTTTTATGTCCTTCAATCTGCTGTACAATTTTTATTGCACTTGTGTGCAAGAAACTTATTGTGTATTTTAATCCAGTTTTTGCCCTGATTATGATTCTTGGTTGTGAACAGCCTTTGTATGAGTTTCACTGAAATGGTAATTGATTTAGACCTGCATTCCTTTACTCCTACATTGAACTGACAACCTGGGATGTAACATGTACCTTGAAAACCTTTAAAAAAAACCCAAAGCACGCACACTCCAGAAAAGCATTGAACTAAATACAGTGTCAGTTTTTCAAAGAGCAAGAATGAAGCTGTTGGCTCTTACTTCATTCAGTCCAGTGAAGCTCTCGGATTGACTAGGTCTGCAGCAACCCATGTTTGCCATAAGAGGTGACTAACAGGATCGGATGGTCAGACTTGCTGATTTGGTTGACACGTTATCAGTTCCCAATTGTGCAGATTGATGCTCGTGCTATCGGTCACTGGATTATCTGGGCCTGATTCGGATTATTTAGTGACTGCCACCATATAGCTGGAATATTGTAGAATGTGGCGTAAAACTAAACTCACCTATTTGATGCTGTATGGAGAAAGTGTAGATGACCAGTTCGAAGTAGGTTAGGTCATCATGATCCCATGCTTATCACACTTGCTCACAGTTTTGAGGATCATGTTCCCTTCATGCACATTTTACATAACCTGTATTGGTCAACACTGGTTATGCATGACACTTGCTCACTCCATCACCTCAAAAGTCAGCAACATGCCCATCCATTCACATACTCATCTGAAATTTATAAGATCGTTTTCCAGAGTTCATAATAATGTATGTCAAAAAATGAACTAGACATTTTAAGCAGGTATATTATCAAGACCTTGAAGATATTTATGAGAGTGGTATTATGCTGCAGTAAAAGTGCTCCTCATGAAACAGATGTAAACTTTATGTCAGTAATGAGACAACTTACCATGCATGTTCTTTGAAACGGTTTCTTTCATGTCTGTCTGCCACTTGGTCTAGACCCCCATAAGCATGCAGCCCTAAACATATTGCAGAACAGCTTCAAATGTGCTTAGTTTGTTATTTTCTCTTACTTGCACCACTGCATTCAGTCTGAATGGAAACAATACGTGGGGTGGGGCAGGCATGCATTGTAAACTGTGCTTGGAGATTTGTGTTTGACACTGAGGCCAGAAACGAGATCTCTGTGTGCTTCACAAGTTTGTCTAATGTCATGCACAAGTCAATGTTGCCGACACTTTACGTAAGATCAGGAGAAAGGGAAGAGAAACAGTAGCCAAAGTCGTGCACTGACCTTCTTCCAGGTCCCATCCCTCATTCCCACAACAATTTTCGACTTTCATAAATGCAAATCCTGGATTAAGTCCGTCTGGGATGTTTTTTGAAGGTGGAAAATAGATGAATTAACTTGTGTAGAGATGTTAAACATGATCTGCCCAGGACTCTCATCAAAGCACTCTCGACTTCGACCTCCATTACATTGGGCAGTATGTGAACGTCTGCCACACATGATTGGCATTTTAGGATCTCATTTCTGTATCTGCCTGTATTTGATGTGCATCAGATTTCATGGTGTCACCCCCCACAGCCAGCATGTTCTTCAAACACAACCGGCACCCCTGTTCCCACCCCCTGTGGATGTTATTGTTACGCTGCGACTTCCTATGGCAGGGCGCCCCTTGGTGTGTCTCAAGTACAGAGGGTGCCCTCTGCAGCAGGTTCTGTTGTCGCCACATGCATGTGTTAAAACATGCTCACTCTATGTGGAACATGTGTGGCCAAAAACACAAATGTTTAAAAAATGTTGTAAAATATTTACGTTTTTAACCTGTGATCTGAGAAAAAAACTTGGAAGGCTTGGATGACTAAAATGTGTGGATGTGTATAAGATCTCCATAATCATTGGCCATTTAAATCTGGCAGGTTAGATTGTTTGGTTGAGGTTGCACTGAATTGTTTTGGTTTTATGTTCATGATTTAAATATGCATTAGTCTGCAAAGATTATATCACTCTGTTGATAGACTTGTCACCAAACAAATGTGCTGCCAAAAAAATTAATTTTGGGAATGATGTATTTTTGTGTCAAAGCAAAACAAGAGGCTATGCTGTTATACAGTTGTCATTGTTTATTGCCTTGTGTCCAATCAAATTCTGTTGCACTGATTTAGTTTGTAGTGAAAAGCTGACATTTGCTGTCCCCAACATTTAACTGATACAAAATGCAGTGATGTAAATCAGAACCCCATGGGATTTTGGATTGGAATGGATCCCTGAAACCTGTGCTGGTAGCGAAAGGTGATTTGGAATTCAGATGAAAGCATGTCATCATACTCCATGAGGTGTTTCCTTGCTCAAATTGTCAATCACTGAACTGTTTGTTCAGACATGATCATTTACAGATTGAGCAGATAACCGGAATACTGCTGAATGTGGCATTAAACAACAAATTAAAACATCATAAATCTAGATGGTACCATTTCCAGTTTAAATAAACCAGATTGTCAGTCAACCAAAACATCATTAAAGTAAACCTGCTCATCACCAGCTCGATCACTCTCCCAATTGTCACGGACTCACTCTCAACATACTTACTGGTTGTGGTTCCCCCACATTTACCAGCAGTGCTGTTGAACATAGCTTGCTAAACACTTCAGCAAGAAGTATGGCATTAAGCCCACAGTGGCAGTGGAGGTCCCTGATTTCTTCAACAAGACCTGGAGATCTACATCTCCACCACAATGGCTCTTCTCTAATTAAATGTCCTGGCAGACGCATTGAAATAATTAGTGCTGGGTTTGGCTAGTATTTGCAAGGCAACGTGATATTATTTGCTGTTGGTGTCATGAGAGTTGATGAATGTAATGTCCACCTCTGCTGTTTGAGGGCCTTTGGATCTTTGTCCTGATCCACCTTTGGCCTTTGGTGGCCCCACTAAGTGAGGGTTGTGTTACTGAGGATGTCACCCCAAGTGTCAAGCAGTATTGTTACTTTCAGGGCTGCTCTCAGACAGACAGCAATGCTCTGCTACATAATATGATGTCTGAAATTTAGAACAGAGGAAGAAAGCCATTCTGTTGCTGATGAAGTAATAGGACATGAATCCAGACCAAATAAGCTCAAGTTATCCAAGAACGACATGCATTTCAGAATCAGGGATTAGCTTTTTACCTCGCTTTGAAATAATGAATCTATGTAAGTCATCATTAGGAGTCTTTTCCTTCCACTAATAGACCTCTTTGGGAAGTGCCAAAGTTATCAAATGTATCCACTGTTGAAAGGGGCAAGTCATCTCCAGTTAGCTCAGATAATGTGTACTGTGCATGGGACTCAAGTAGGAAATTAACTAGTAAATCAGTTGTGATGGGAGGTTTGATGGGCTGATGTTCATGTCACTTAGTCAGAGTCACTCATAATTTACTCTTGTGCTCCCACCATGTTGAGTTTTTGACTTGTTTTATTCACATAATGGAAATATAATTGTCCCGTGTTGCAATAAAGAAGTAATAGGTTAACTTTTCAAGACTTTATTTTAATCTGTCTCTGCCCCCACAGTTATGTTGTCTGTTGATTAACATGATTTGGATTCATTTTTAAACTTATTCAAGGTTAAACTTAAGTATTGAGGAAGTACTGCATTATTGTACTGGGCATTGAAGATCAACAAACAAGACGTCTGCTTGTTTACAACTCAGCTGAGTCCGCTTCTACAGTTTAAGGCGAATTCCAGTTACATCATAACACTCCCTAATGTAATCTAGTCAAAGCAGTGGTTGATATTTATAACATTTTTCATTGATCTTTACCAACTTAAGATCCTGACCAGAGATTGACTGTGTTTGACTGGCATTCTAGAAGCTGGTATAGAGATCACGCAATTTTATGGCTGATCAAATTCTTTACTTTAACAATGGCAACATTTTGATTAAGGCTCTTATTTTGTTTTCAAGCATATGTGCTGATTGCCCCTTGTCCATGTAGATGACGAATGATTTGTTTGAGTTGTATTTCAGAAGTTGCTGGTATAGAGATGACACAACTTCATTTTAACAATGGTGACATTTTGGTATAGGTTTTTATGCCTTTTTCAAGCATATGGTATTTGGTATGATATGAATGGGTTGAACCTTTATAAGAACCTTTACTGAGACATTGCCTTTGTAAAAATAAAGAAGTTGCTCGTCCATAAAGTTGTGTCAAGTGTAACGTGTTTGACTTCTGTGGTTATGGCGCTAACCCACATGTTCTTGTATCTTTATTTAGGCACTTGACAAATGTTGTCTGATTCTCTTGCTACAGTCAGGAAATAATTTACTGTTTTTTTATAGTGGCACCTGTATTGAAATGTTTACCCTTGTCTTACAAATAAAGTTAAGTGAGATACAAATAGTACTTCATTCCTGCATTTTTTTCAAAAAGCTCTAACAGCTAGTCTCTGAAATGAACATATTTTACTGAAAAAAGGTCATAGTGAAAAAAAACAATATAATAACAAGAATTGGGAAAGGGATGGACCATGGACCATTCTGCTCATTGGAATGAATAATGGCCCATTAAAATTTTGAAGTTTATTATTGACACAAAGGCAGTGGCCCATTCTAAATTCAGAAAATGGCTAATCATCCTGAAAATGGCCCATTATCAAAGTTGTCTTTCCCAATCCCTGTAACAAAATGAGACTTTCTTCATTTTCAGAAGTGAAGGAAATCTAGACTTGCCACATTTTCTAGACATGTGTGGGCTTTCTTGGATAGATCTGCTTCAGGGTCTGTACGACAGAGTACTCTAAATCTTGAAGCCTGTTTTTAAATGTCTCCTCTGATAATCAAACCACTTCGTACTGTTTCACTTTGAGTTTAACCCTGTCATTAAGTCAGGGTTTAATATTGGCAGTAAATTCATATACTTTATGTTTCACACCATATTTCGGCATTTTTACAGTTGATGTTTCATATAAATAAATGAAGACAAGCACCTGTTTTGAAATGTTGCATAGACTTAATGAAGTTGTCATCTCTCTGCAGTAATTTACTCATTCAAGCATGATTCTGTTACAGACTTTCCTGCTGATGTCAGTTGACATTTAATATCCGTTTTTGCAAACCACTTTTCTGTTGGTGCACCAAATGTTCGAAATGATGTTGTGAAAAGTCATTTAAACCTGGCCATCCATAGCATATGCAATTCCTTTGTGGAAACAGTATGATACTGATTAGATTAAAAGCACATAATTTAAATATTCTGAAGCCCAGCCAATTGTTCGTTGACTTTCTCACACATCTGTTTTCATTTGCCAGGGGACTGTCAGTGTGTTTGTGCCCCCAGCTCCAGTGTTTTGTGTTAAGATGACTCCTCATGAATGTAGTCATTTGGAAAGAGTGGCCATTTGTTGCACACCTTGTAAACACATTCGGTACATTATTATGTATTCCTGGAGTAATGATTGAAATGGACAAAACTATTTTGGAATGTGAAGTTGTATTCTTAGGTGAGTGTGCCGTCAGCAACCCATGCTTGTTGTAATAAGAAGCGACAAGTGGGATCAGGTGCACAGGCCCCCTGACTTGTTTGACACATTTCATCGGTTCTTAATTGCACATAATTACACAGATCAATGCTCATGCCTTGATCACTGGATTGTCTGGTCCAGACACAGTTATTTACAGACCACCATATTGCTGGAATATGGCTGAGTGTGGTGTAAAACTAAACTATCTCATTCTTACCAATCAAGTCACTTCTTACCAATATTACAGCAATATCAAGGTACAGGACAAGTTTTTTAAGCATGTGAATTGGCAGTATTTTCATCGTGAATCATTTTTGTTTTCATTACCAATAGTTCCTGTGGCAGGATCTGCTGATTGTGAATTTTACTTTTAGATACTGATTAGCAGGGTTTTATGTGACACAAATGTTTGTCTGATATGCACATATGTAGGGAATGGATGCAGAAAATGTCATACTGTGTCCTCAGGAAGCGCAGTGATATTCACTGTTCAAGATTTGTGACAAGAAATATAAACCTTTTGTAATTATAGCAATAATTAAACTGGACAGTACAGACTTCTGCATCGTTCCAGCACTTTATTGGATCCTCGTGTGTACAGACTCTTGAAATTAGTGAGAAGTCACGTTGATCCTTAATTTTGTTTGTCAAGATAAAACCCTGGATTAGGAATCTTAGTTTTTAAGAACCATACCTTAGTGCATTTTATAAAGAGCAGCAGCATGGAAGGGATATCATATCATATAGCCTTATCTCAAACAATTCATGTTTGCTTGCATATGAAGCAAGTTTGTACTTCCAGTGAACTTTTATGTCACTGTGACAAATGATCACATCTTTTTTCGTCTTTGCTGTATGTGATGAATACTGGTTCAGACTCAAGTTTACTGAATAACCCACTGTTTGCCACCCCCACGATCAGGTGACACTTCAGCTGAGCACATGCCGAATCATTACGCCACGGCATAGTTAAACACCCCTATTCCCTTCCTTTGTTGTGAGGTGTCTCTTTACATGGTCAAAAAACCATACCCCTTCATTGTGTACAACTGTTGCCTTGCCTTTGAGGGACGAATTTGGCTTAAATGGGAGTGATCTTCCCTTGTTGGTGCCAGGTACTATTGTGGTGAGACCTGGCCATGTGTCTTGACAGACAATCAGAGATCCTGCTTTGTTGATTTGGTTAATCCTTGAGACAAGATGATAACAAAACTCAGTCCTGTGCAACACCAATATGTTACATAGCCTGCAGGCAAGAGTGTGTATTGTTGTTAGTCACCAGACTCTACATCTTGCTTCACCTGTTTTCTCTGCAGATCTACTGGTCCAATTAGTGGAGGCATATTTTGGGAGTAATTGCCCTCATTTGCAAATAGATTCTTTTTGGTGTGGTTTACTCAATTTCTGGATAAAGTCAAACATGTTTGAATAGTGAGAGGTGTGTTTGCTTGGTAGTAATTAGGTTAACAATGTTAAAGGTGACCGAATTTTCTGTATTCTTAAACATGTTTTAATAATTCAGAGCTTCGTGTATGTCTTCTAGAATGTCAGGTAATGCCTCCGGGGAAGAAAATCTAAATGTATTTTTTTCCGAGCGAACATTTTTACATATTTTGAAAGAGTCAAATGAGTCATAAATTGCAGTTAAGAATGATAATGATGCATGATGAGGATCTGCAACCTTCTAAAATCATGCTTTCCTTTTTTTGACAGAATTTTGAATCCAAAACCGATTTCCAAAGTTGCAGATGCAGACTTCAAGTTCTCTGATGTTGTTAAGGATTTGGGTGTCCACATTGACTCTTCCTCTTCTGGATTCTCATGTTAATCATTTGAGCAGGATCTGCTACTTTCACCCTTGTTCGAGCTCTTGTTACATCAAGGCTTGATTACTGCAACAGCATCCTTTCAGGCCTCAGTTCCACCCTCCTTGAGAAACTTCAAAAGATCCAAAACACTTCCAAAACACATCAGCATTCTAAATGTTCCCATATAACACCTGTGTTGAAAGATTTGCATTGGCTACCAGTTAAGGCCAGAATTGACTTTAAGATCCTCTGTTTGACATACAAATGCCTCCATGCAAGGCTCCCTCCTACCTGTCTGAACTCCTACATCCGTATATCCACGCACGCAACTTGCGCTCAAACACTCACTGGTCATCCCATCCTACAAACTGAAATCCTTTGGCTATTGGTCATTCTCGTAATCTGCACCCATGCATTGGAACTCTCTCCTTTGTGCCATTAAAAACTCACTTTTTCACAGCATACTACCAATTATTGCAGCTGTAAATATTCTGTAAATTGTAAATATCCTGTAGTGCTTTGAGCATGCCTTAGGTTGTGAAACTGGCGCATTATAAGTATATATTTATTATTATTATAAAACGTGCCATAAACGGGTTGCCAAAGTTTGTACCTGATTTTGGTAGACTGATGAGAAATGTTCAGAAAATCTTCAGGGAGATATGCTGAAACATCAGTACTGTACAAGATATGCAGGATAATTATAACCACATGCCTGATGATCATAATAAAGAATCAACGAAAGAGAATATGACCTGTTGATATCCCTAAATCCGGTTCCCTGGTTATTGGTGAAGTCAGGGACAAAAGCCCTAGTTACTGTGGGTCACTCTGCTATCTTTTGCAATACAAAATTATCGCCCTTGTCTGCTGCAAGAATAGGTTGACATTGACCTGGTTTATTAGCACCTTACACAATCTCTGTTTTACACGTAAAATGTGGGTGAAGATGGATCTTCAGTAAGCCAAGCTTATTGTAAGAAGCGACTAATAGAATTGGGTGGTTTGGCTCGCTGACATGGTTCACACATCATTGTATCCCATTTTTGTAAGATTGATGCTCATGCTGTTGATCACTTTATTGTGTGGTCCCAACTTGATTCTTTTCAGTATGCTGCCATGCAGGTGGATTATTTCCGAGAGCGGCATGAAACAAAAATTTATAGTGTAGTCGCAAACCCAGACCCTTTTGTTTTGAAGTAACTGAAATAGTGTGAGAAAATTGAAATTAAGATTGCCATACTTGTCAGATTCCTACAATCTCAGCTCTGTCCTTCCTGTTATATTTGCAGACTATGCTGAGAAAATCAGGTGATGGCAGTCTGTTGCTGCTACTGGAGCCAGAAGATCGGTGCATCCTGTGGCTCTCCTACATCCACCTCCTAGAGTTCCACCAGCTGCCCCAACAGCTCTTTGACCCAGCCAACCAGAACCCTGGCAAAGTCTTGTCCAAGGTAGGGAGTCAATAACAGTTTTAGCATGTCATCAGCTGGCATGAAATATTGGTTAATGCTGTACATTGAAATGACAAATTGAGCGTAAGTTCCAAGGCATCTTCACATTGACCCTGATGCCAAGATATGATGGTTCAGGGGTCTCTAGCTATAAATGAGGTGGTGAGGTAGCCTATTGGTTACAGTGTCCACTCGTCAAGCTGAAGACCCAGGTTTAATTCCCCACATGGTTACAATGTTGATGTCCCATTTTTGATGTCCCCTAGCATGATATTGCTGGAATGTTGCTAAATGCGGTGTAAAACCATACTCACTCACTCTAGCTGTAAATACCAACAGGAGGAAATGACATGAACCCTAGGACTGACCTTTATTTCCACCACTAGTGTGAATGTCATTTTTGGTTACATGAAATTGTTACATTATTGCTGAACGGATCATTCATGAAGATATTTCGTAAAATGATATGATAATGATATAGGATATTTATATAGCGCACCCATCCACTGACTAGTGCATGCTCAAGGCGCTATTATTTTTCCCGCGATCACTGGATGTGAATCTCAACAGCACATTGTATTTCAATCTCAACTCCCTGGGGAGAATACAAATCTTGCTGCCACTTGGCGCATCAAGTTTATTGAGGCTCTGTCATCCTAATGAGGTACCCATTCATAGCTAGGTGGACTGGGACACAGTCACAGTACTTTGTCCAAGTTCACTGCACGTTGTTGTACCTGCAACTGGCTGTTTGCATGTATTCAGTTGGCCACCATCTGGTCATATACCAACGAATTCGTGGGTTCTTTTAAGTGCACAGAGTTGTGTACTGCACACTACGTGTGGTCACAACATGGAAAGAGTCTGCACACAATGTCGACTCCAAGGGTTTTACACCCAGTCACAGGTGGGCTCGATCCCGACACCTCAACCTCGCTGGATCACTAGCCTGGTGCCTTAGCCAGCTTGCCCACCGCACCCTCTTGTTTTCCTTTCGTGAAAATTTCATTTCAAAACATAGCAAGTAATTGGTATCTAATTCCAAGGTGTACACCAGAATTTCATGAAATAATTGGTTTGAAATTGTTGAAGTATTGCTGAAAGCAGTATTGCAGAAGCCTATTCACTTACACCCACTCGACTGGATTGGACCAAAAGTCTATATTTTCCAGGAATATATTTAAGTTGTATTTTAGGTAGAACACCTTTAAACAAACTTAAGTATTTCGCTGCCACCTGTTCCAGATGTGTAAACTAACAGGATGCAAGGAACAGAATTATCACTTTGAAGTTTGTTTAATACAGACTTCTTTTTCGTAACTGTTTTCTTTCAACATTCATCAAGTCAGTTGTACTTGGAAATGAGCTAATGATTTTGTTGTGCAACAGGCATGGCCATGTTCTTCAAACATGCATTTGTTGCTGAAAACATTTTGTGCACATCAGATTTTTTATCATCATTAGTGAGTGAAGTTGGTTTTCCGATGCTTTTAGCAATATTCCAGCATTTATCACAACAAGGGCACTAGAAATGAGCATACATCCAGGAATTAAAACAGCACCTGCTATGTGATAAAGTAAGCCCTTTCATCACAAAGCTAAGCCAGCAACCCTTAAACTACAGGACATTACAACTTTGCAGATTCTGATACCTTTTCGTATGGGCTTACAGTAACAAGTTATCAGAAATTCAAATTCAGCTTACAAAGTTGAAAAGTAACGTGATGAAAAATAAAATCCTGCAAAATTGGATTCAAACCATTCACTAATTTCACCATAGCTGGGGTGAAGGGTAGTTTCAGCATGTGCAGTGATTAAGTTCGTGCGGCTTGAATCAGGATGCCTCGATGGTTTATTCCCAAGAAGGCGACTCATAAAAACGAGTGTAGAACATTTCCGCATCAGGATAATTCCCCACATGACATTTGCCCACACCTGTTTTGTAACCAGTAGGACAATTCCTCACATTACAAATCTGTCTTCCAATAAATGCCATCTGTTGAACTAATCTGTGCATGATGTGTATTTACTTGTTAGGGCGATGGGCTTAACTAATCTGTGCATGATGTGTATTTACTTGTTAGGGCGATGGGCTTAACTAATCTGTGCATGATGTGTATTCACTTGTTAGGGCCATGGGCTTAACTAATCTGTGCATGATGTGTATTTATTTGCTAGGGCGATGGGCTTAACTAATCTGTGCATGATGTGTATTTACTTGTTAGGGCGATGGGCTTAACTAATCTGTGCATGATGTGTATTTACTTGTTAGGGCGATGGGCTTAACTAATCTGCGCATTATGGGTATTCACTTGTTAGGGCGATGGGATTTAACTAATCTGTGCATGATGTGTATTTATTTGTCAGGGCGATGGGCTTAACTAATCTGTGCATGATGTGTATTTACTTGTTAGGGCGATGGGCTTAACTAATCTGCGTATGATGTGTATTTATTTGTCAGGGCGATGGGCTTAACTAATCTGTGCATGATGTGTATTTACTTGTTAGGGCGATGGGCTTAACTAATCTGCGTATGATGTGTATTCACTTGTTAGGGCGATGGGCTTAACTAATCTGCGTATGATGTGTATTTATTTGTCAGGGCGATGGGCTTAACTAATCTGTGCATGATGTGTATTTACTTGTTAGGGCGATGGGCTTAACTAATCTGCGTATGATGTGTATTCACTTGTTAGGGCGATGGGCTTAACTAATCTGCGCATGATGTGTATTCACTTGTTAGGGCGATGGGCTTAACTAATCTGTGCATGATGTGTATTTACTTGTTAGGGCGATGGGCTTAACTAATCTGTGCATGATGTGTATTTACTTGTTAGGGCGATGGGCTTAACTAATCTGTGCATGATGTGTATTTATTTGCTAGGGCGATGGGCTTAACTAATCTGTGCAGTATGGGTATGTTGGTCAGTAAGGCCGTTTAGAATGCTTTCATAATGATTTCCTGTAGTTTTCAAGATGGGACTGAGGATGAAGCAATTAGGGATTTCCTGTGTCCAGTCAGCCCATCTAGCAGGGGCCAACAATAACTGTATAACCTTCTCCAAGATTAAGTTTCTACATGATAAAATAAGATTGACAATGCATGTAATGTGTAGATATGCTGGTAAAATTCTATCATATCACAAATTCTGAAATGGAAAAGATTCACCATTCCAAGTCAATTCCAAGTAACAAATAGTGAACTGATGAGAAATGACCTCATTATATGGATTTAAATATTTAACTATATTAATACAAAATATATACAATTGCAGCTTGTGTTTCTTCATTATGTGTGATGGTTGTGGGGTTTATCCTACTGTTTACAAAACAGGTATGGGGAAATATCCTAGCAGGGAATTGTCCGTACACCCATAAAAACACAGCAAGTGACGTGTGCAAGGATCATCACTGTAGTCGAAGTTGGAGAACAAAAGATGTTTCTTGTGATTACAAGTTTCTTGGGTCTGCAGTAACAAAATTTGAACAAAACTTATAAAATTAATGTCATAGGTAAAGGTCGTAGGAAAAATGTCATAAATTCAGAAAAGGTCAATATAGCAACAGCACTACCACATTTGAACTGATTGTAATTATTCAAGTCAACTACATGTCATCATAAAATGCACAGATCAGACTATCGTCTTCAGCAACAGTACATCAGTCAATTGTCTTACAATATTTTATTTAACCGAATGGTCCAGCTGATACTGTTAAAGAGTCTCAGTCATGGCCTTTCAACCAGCCACTCTGTTGAAACACAAATTTCTTAGTTTCTTAGTTTTTTTACTGGAGTGAATTGTTTTTTTCCTCTTCGCTGGAAGGTTTCCCACAGCATCTTGTGCATTCATCATGGCCACTGTTGAATTTTCTTTTTGAAACCATTCGATTCCAATTTCCAGATGGAAGGATGCTGGTGTCCCATGAGGCTGAAGAACTTATTGTTCCAGCCTTCACATATATTATTTGTCCTTGGTTTGTTGGAAAGTGTGGCAGAGTGGACATTTCACTCAGCAGTAGGAAAGAGTTGTGGAACTTTCCTGACACTGAGAGAAAGACTACTGCCGTGACACCGATAGAAGGAACCGGACACATAAGTGCGGTCAAAGTACTCAACAAGCTCTTCGATTTCAGGGTTGTCTTCTGGCACAAGTGATCTGACATGATCAACCCCATTGTCAATAGGTAGGGAAGCTAACCCATCCAACATATCACAGAGTAAATGAAAGTCAGCATCTTCCATGTTAAAGTTTGCAAGACCAAGACTCCGGGTTTTTATGCCAAGTATTTTGGGTAGAATGAAAGAAACAACCACGTGACTGAACATCATGCCCAAACACAGCCACAATATTGCAATGAAGAACAGTCTCCAAAGTCTGTAACAACAGTCACTACATTCAGTTCCAGACTGAGTCCTGAACACTAGGCCACCACAGCTTGCAGGTGTTTTTCATAGACTGCTCAGGGCTTGTTGTGAAGAAAGGCATAGATGGCTGTGTCTCAGAATTAGACACTGATGCAGAATATCTGGGAGAAGATATTGGCTGCCATGGAAACATTTCTGTCCATAAAGAGGGTATCAGCTTCAGGTTCTGTGCTGTGACAAAGGCAGTGAGTCTGTTCAGGTCGTAAGGAGTGTAGTCATACAGAAGGAACTGCTCTCCTTCTGGGCCGGTTGTAGTAAATTCATCTGGCAAGTCTCTATGTTGGAGCGGGACATGTGGAATTGAACATTGATTTCTTAGGGTTCTTTTGCATGTCGCAGCAGTTCGAAGCATGGCACAAACTTCTGGGTGGCAGGAAAGGAACGCCTGGGCTAAAATCTGGCCTGGTTTTGGCAGCTTGGTATCTCATGGCATTTTGAATTTTGGTTAGGGCCCCTTGGTTGTTGTATGGTGCATGATTGTGTGCAGTGTCAAGCTGTGGACATGATTTGTCAGGGTTCGTCATCAAGCTGCCTCTGCATTTTGTGCTGGATCGGTTAGTGCACTTCCACCAGATTTTCACCTTATTATCACTTACCAACTTGTGAGAATGTAAACTGACATACTGCTTGGACCAGTTGATTGCCAAACACATCTGTGTTTATCTTAATCAGACTGGATGGAATCTTATCACTGGCAGTAATTGTTACAGCAAGAAGTGTTATTGATAAGAACTCTCCCAAGAAATAAATTGCTATCTTCAGAAAATCGATAGACATGCAAATTTCATTTCTCCTTCAGTATTAATGTCATGTGATAGAGCATGCATTTAGATTAGTGTCAGTTGATTGGAACCGATTACTGGTGATTGCATTGTAACTGGCAGATTTGTTCATCAATTACAGTGGGAAAGTTGCAACATATTTTTCCCAAAGCTGTTTGATGTTTGTCAACAATTGCCTCCCTGCCACACTTGTAGAAAATTCACATTTTGAACATAACTTTGGCTTCCAAGCAAATTGATCAGTGGATTTTGTAGTGTTAGAAATGGATATTTCTTTGTAAAAGAAAAAAGAAGCAAAATAGTTGAGGCTGATCGTGTGTTTAAAACTATTTCTCAGTGTTTCAAGTGTCTCTTACCGTGATATTGTTGGAATATTGCTAAAAGTGGCGTAAAACTAAACTCACTCACTCACTATTTCTGAGTGATGTTTTAGACTTTAAAATGGGAAACTGAAATATTTGAATTCTCAGAATATATGCTTGTTTTATGAAACCCGCATTGATGTTTTGTAATGTTATATAAAGAATATGTAATGGTATCCTACATCATTAGCAAATATGAAAAAGGCCTTAAACACTTTAGATGACAAATTTGACAATCTCTTATAAAACAAACCAATTTAAAACTCTGTGATAATGAAAAAATCAGATATCATATTTATCAATAATCATTTGTCATTTTCATTAAAGTAACCTATTGAAACTTATCAGGAACATGATTGTGGGCAGGGAGGCTATCTTACACTGGTAAGGCAGTGTCCGTGTAAATGTCAATGGCTTAGAAATGACAGTCATCAGCTGATATTTTATCTTTCTATATGACAGTAATGAACTCAAATTGAAACATCTTCTAATCTGTACAACTTATTGCTTGATAAGAATACAGTAATATTTCACATCGTTGCAAAACTCAAGGACAACCATTAATTGCAGAGTGTTTTGAGTTTAACGTTGAGTGAAACTGGGAATGTAGCAATGACAGTAATACTGATGAGTATGTGAGACAATGGCCATGCTTAGTTTTTGAATATGTATAATTTGATTGAAATTAACAATTCCTTTTAAATGGAAAAGGAAGATTCAGAAGGCCTGAACCTGAGGACTCAACTTGTTTCATTTAATGATCTTGCATTGCCGAAAGGGCTAGATAGGGATGATACTGCTGCTTGAGGGATGGTATGAAAGACTGGTTGCCTAGACTAACATCCAGCCTCTGAAATGAACGTAATATACAAAAAAAAGTTTCTAAAAAGTAATCATAAAATTAATAGAAAAAGAGTCCAGAGACTTGTTTGGTTTCCTGAAACTGTGGAAATTTAGTCTTGCCACATGTTCTTTGGATATATTTGTTTCAGGGCCTGTATAAGATACTTTTTCCTTTGCAGTGTTGCTTCCTTTAGCCATGCTTGTTTTAGGCAACTGGCTGGGCTCAGCGACTTGGTTGATAGATTGATGTCAATCATTGAATAGTATAGCACAGACACAGTTATGTACAGACTATCAAACAGGTGGAAAATTACCAACAGTGGGACATGGTGTAATGCAAGTTTTACAACTGAAATATTTGTTAAAGGCTAGTTCACACACAAACTGCTACACTGAATGTGTATCCCAGAGGTTTTAATGTTTTTTTGGCCAGACCTAGACTAACAACTAGTCTTTGAAATGAACATATTGTACTGAAAAAAGTTCCTAGTGAAAGGAACTAAAATGTAATGAAATGGAGCCCTGATACTTTTATTTTCCTGAAGCTACGGGAATCTAGACTTGCCACATTTTCTACACTTGTGTTGGCTTTCCTGGTTATATTTGCCTCAGGGTCTCTAGGAGAGACTTGGCCAGACCTGTCAAATATGATCATCTCTGGAAAAGATGTGATAAATCATGGCTTTGGAGAAAAAACATCACACCTGTCCCTGCTGACATCATGAGATAATTTCTGGTCCAATGAGTGTCCAGTGAATGCCCATCAGTACAAACTGGTCCAAACTGTACTGATTGCATGATATATAGGACATGATGCCAGCAGACATATTCAAACACAGGTTATTGCTATCTACAAAGCTCTCACCACAACCAGTCTGAAGACATCTCCTGGAAGTGTCTATCAGCATGTATCTGTGTAGCCTGTTGAGGTAGTCTGTACTAACATTCCCTATCGCCATAGTGAGGACTGGGCTGATTGAGGGAATTGATGGTATGGCTGATACTTGTGGGACTCTGGTGCAACACTGTCAGGTTAATGAGACGTTTGGCTCATCTCAATCCAGTAGGATCTTGACCAGTGATAGTAGGATTCATTCTGGAAAAAGTTTGGTTCATCTGGTTCTGTATTCATGTCTTTGTTCAGATACATGTCCAAGATAGTGTCTTTCAGTTCCTGGGAACTGTTGGGTATTTTTAATGTGCTAGTTCTATTGAAAATGAAGATTCTGTTTTTCAATTTGGCAACGTTTGGTTTAAAATGCTTCTCTCTCTAAGAACAATGTTATGAATGTTGGCAAGAACAATGTTTTGAATGTTGACATCTTTGAATATGTTTTATGTTGCATCAGTTGATGGCGGTAATAGAAGTTCGAAAAGGACAGAATGAACCAAGTGTAGAGTGTATGCTCCTTCTGAAAACTAATAATTTAGGTGACAGAATTTGGTAGGATGGTAGGACTAAGTTTCTTATTGTCCTATGGTTTTGTTTAGCCATCCATGAGTTAGAATTTCTCTTCTGCTACCCATGCCTGTTGTAAGAGGGAATTAAAAGCATGGTGTGGTCAGACTCACTGACCTGGTTGACATGTCATTGTATCCCAGTTGCGTAGATTGATGCTCATGCTGTTGATCACTGGATTGCCTGACCCAAACTTGACTAGACAGCCACCATATATCTTAATATTGGCTGAATGTGGCATTAAAGGACAAACAAACAAATAAATAAATGTTTGGCCAAGACTTGATTATTGACTGACTACCATGACATAGCTCTGAAGTTGTCACCTGCTGTGTAGGTGAACAAATATTGGTGTAAGCATTCTGATTTAATTCCTTTCGTTTGTAACATTTTACTCTGATTATCGTGGCAAGCTCGAGATATAATCATGATAGTAGATATTTGTAAAGCGCCACGTCCACTCACTCAAACAGTTTCATAGTGCATGTACTCCTTGACCCAATATCTGATATTCCTTACATAACTGTGGGAGAAATGGTTCCTTGACACCCTAAGGGGCGTAGTGCAAGCTCTAGGGTACTACTACCTATTTTTATACTCATCTGTTATCCTGTAATCTATGTCCCTGCACTGTTTGACCCAGTGGCTCCTAAGGCGTCTGCAGGTTTACATTCCAAGTGGCTATTACCCACACTAATGAGGGCTTGTTGGACAATATAGGCACCCATGACATTCTACTGTTGTCTTTGACTGATGGTAGCCTGACCTTGAGTGTAGGCGATTTTAACACATGGAGGAACTCACCTGACTTTCTTTTGGGAACCTTAAGGGAAAACATATCATCCGTGCAACTCATGCTTTACCCTCATCTCAAATCAATTTTTTAGATGAACTGTTGTTGAACTAGAAGTTGTATTTCTAAGATCACTTTTTGGAATGAGGCCTTGGGTGTCATTGGGGTCGTGTGGTAGCCTAGTGGTCAAGGCATATCCTCGTCACCTGGGTTCTAATCCCCACATGGGTATAACATGTGATGCCCATTTCAGGTGTCTTTCAGTCAGAGTGTGAATTGGCCCTACTGATTACTTACATTGCTCAGCTATTCCTGACAGCTACCTTCAACAAGACTCGTCTACTCAATATTAACCATTTGAGGCCCCGGTGATGTTTGATACAATTCTGGTGAACACTATATGAACATCTTTCATTGGCAGTAATGATTCCATGGTGACCCTGGAGGTGGTGTCTGTGGCCTGCAGAGATAGCCTTACTCTTAAATACTGTCTCCACCACTGCAGTCATTTGTCATAGCTGTTAAATTGTTTTTAGGAACATTATTCTAGGCTCATTGGAAGATGTCAAAATGCTGACTTCTTTCACACATGGGCAGCCATTTGTCATCCTCTTATCTTGTCAATCTTTGTTTTAAATGAATGCTTTTAGTCATTTAACATTGGAAAATATTTTCTGCCATTTAGAACTGACAGTGTATTTCATTTGAATGTTTGACCCACTCCTCAAGATCAGGTAGGTGCGAGTTTGTTGACTCTGTGAGCTCATTACACGATCCAGAAGAAGATTAACCTTTATTGCTCTGTCCATTTATCAGAAATTTCATTGTTCAGTTAGAGACATGATAATGAAAAAAATGAAGTTTTCACACCAACATAATGGGCAGTACAAGAAGGGTTGGTAAATACCCCAATTTGTGCATGTCTGCTTGTAGCCACTAGCCATTCATCAGAAGTGACATCTGCTTCGTTGGCTAGGAGCTAACTGCCCTGCACTCCGGATTCATGAGTGGTAGTAGCAGAGTGCCGATCAAGTGTTAATAGGGAGCATTCCCTGCAGTTTTGGCATATAAATCAGTCAGGAAACACTTGGATAGGTTGTATATCATTGAAATAATCAGCAGGATTTGACAACTTGGTGTTGGGAACATATGTCTGTCACAGTATGTTTGCCCTATCTTGCAATGTCTGTGTAAACAAGCAAGCTATAAAACCCTATTTGCTTCCTTGATATGGTACTGAATGCATTAATGATATTCAGCTTGAAATGCGTTTTTTGCTCGCAAAAACACCTATGGTTCTGGATGATAACCTATCTTTTGTCAAACTACAAATTATCACACACTGACATTCTTATTTCATAAAAATACTAAGTGTATTGTTTTGTATGAGTCTGTTGATAATACAAAATGTTTTCATAAAAATGTTGATACCACTTGATGAATTTGGCCAGTGCTCTCGCCCATTGATTTTGAAGTGAGATAGTTATATTTTTTTATAAACCTGTACCATGGTTTAAAATAACATGTATGAAGAATGAGAATTGATCTTGAAAAAGTCTTCTTTCAGCTTTTACCAAAAAGCAAAAGAGAAAGATTGCAAGTAATAATTGAGAAGTACATTTACTTTTTAGCTAATTTCTTTTCTGATCAAAGTCGGGTGAAAGGTTCAAACCAGAGTACTATTTTTTTTTCGTCTTTTTTTTTTCTGAGTGTGTGTTTTTTTAAGAGGTGAACCTTTCCCCATGGCCACTTCCTACCACTGATACACTGACCATTGGTTTTACCCTGACCTGACCAATAGGCGCTGGCCACTCATAGACTTATCATGTTCTAGGGTTACAATTGGTGCTTGGTGGCAGAGGAACAACCTGCCTTGCCCTGTCTGTGCTATTAACATTTACTGTATTTGCTGAATAAGCACTTTAGATGCTTGGAAAACTGATGAGTGGTTGTTGTCAAAATCATAGATGATAAATTAAATTTGTTTTCAGAGATCAAGTTGTGGAAAGTAAATTTGGTTCACATTTTGCAGAAATTGAGACATTTCATAATGCTTCAAGGCAATTGTGTACCCCTCGCCTTTGATGTCTTCTGTGGAAAATATGGACTTAATTTTTAAGCATAGTAGGGCACACATAAAAATTACTTACAGATACTGTGGTAGCTGCAGAACCTTTGGAGCAGTGCACATACTACAGCAAATACAATATGCTACTTCAGGTTTTGGTTTGTTCTGGGCAGATGATTGGTCCCAGGCTCTTTTGGTTCATGTTGATGTGAAAAGTCAAATTTGGTGGAAGATTCCCCATTCTTATAAGAAGTTCCAGTTTTAGATGCTGGCAGACGGACTCTATTTTGAACAGTGTTATTCTGAGATGGTTTGAGTGATGAGCAGTCATTTCATGTTTCTGCTCCTGTACAGTTGTAAAATTGTAAAGCAAGATACTGTTGCGCCTGGCAGCATAGAGGGGGTGAAGGATGTTCAGTGTGTACAGAGTGTACAGGGATTTGGAGGCATAAGTCAAAATTGTAAAGCAAGATACTGTTGCGCCTGGCAGCATAGATGGGGTGAAAGGATGTTCAGTGTGTACAGAGTGTACAGGGATTTGGAGGGATAAGTTGGTAAATGATAATCAGGTGTGGGACCTGGCTGATTGCTTCTAATTCACATACTTATTCTTGAAAAATCAAACTCTCAATATCTGAGCAATGGCACCCCCTATTCTGCAATGCCCCATTTTCAGTGGTTATGAGTCACTAGACCTATTGTTCTTTATATTCTCTGTTATTGTAAAGCAGTAATTATGCACCAAACACATGATGTGTATTATAGAAAATATTGTCAACTCCTCTTCTTTGGCGACATTGGCTTTGTCTTCCATGCCCTGATTAAATGGAATACTGTTCCAAGCCACTCACTTTGAAACCTAGATAGTTGCTGTTGACAAAAGTGGAAATGACCAATTTTGTTTCCTTCAAACCATGTGGCCAATACATTTACAAGTTTAGATTTCAGTTTCCGAAAATAAAGGGATTCTTAGAGCTAGTGTTATGTATCAGAATACATGTTAAGCCAGTTAAATTGCTTAAAAAGATTCATGTAAGAGAATTACCTTTGTTTGAAATGAAAATTAATACATTTTTCACTTATTGAATAATGATGCATTGAAGTTGTTGTTTTGAAAGAATGTTCTTAGAAAATTAAAGTCAACTCTGCACTCTCCCTTGGATTTGGTCTGGTTGTAATGTTATATTATTGTCATCCCTAATTTCTTTCAGCAATGTTCTGCCCATCCTTGCCCTCCTTCTTGAAAACAATTTTACATCCTGTGTCAACAGCTTACCGATTCCATCTGTTTGTTCACACCAGATTCTGTTGTTGAATTTGATACCCTGTGGATCAAAGACTTGTTACAAGAATTGTCATCGACAAGTTTGAGTTGTTCAGGCTGATTGTAAATTACACCTTTCCAAGTTGTTTTGACGTGTAGGTGATAAATATTTCCAGAACAAGCACAGAAACAAGTTTTTGAACTTAATTTTGTTGACTTGGTCTATTAAGTACGATATTTGTTTGTGTTTATGATGTGCCACTAGGAGAGCCTGCATTTGGCTCAGCATGTTTGAGGCTGTGAAAATGTGTGAGAGAATCGAGGGAGGAAGTTGCTGTGAGTTGCTATTTTGACTGGCTGTGTTAAGCAGCTGTCAGACAGGCAGTAGGCCCACCTCTATGCTATGCTGCCAATGTACAGAGTTGGAACACAACCATACCTCTTACTGTTGCACATTACTGTGGTTGCCAAACCCTGACATGGCAGCAAGATTGCCTGCACATGTCCAGACTCCATCCTTACATCACTGGTCGCTGGGGTTGTTGAACTGTTTATATCAATTACTTGGGTCGTTGAGCTATCTCTGTATTGTCCAGGATCTGTGATGTAGCCTAGTGGTTATGGCCTTCATCACACTGTAGACCCAGGTGATTCCTCACAGGGCACAATATATGTGTGTGAAGCCTATTTTGGGTGTCCCCTACCCTGGTATTGCTGGAATATTGCTAACAGCGGCATAAACTAAACCCACTTACTCACTCTGTATTGTCAATGATTTGTAAGGAAACTGTCTGCTTATATCCATGACTTGTGATTGTTGAACTGATTGTTCAGCTAACATTTGGTTAAACTGTTCACAGCCTGTCCTGGGACTTCTCCAACACACCATTCATACCCATGGCTTCAGTTCATTGAGCTGTTTTTGTCTGTGACTTTGGGTTGTTGGACAAGCTATTCATACACCCGAGTTGCAAATGTTGAATGAACTATTTTTCATCCATGGCTTGGAAACTATCAATACTTGTGACTCTGGATTGTTAATCTAACAGGTTATTATTGCAATGTGAAAATGTTTGCAAACTTATTTCATATGAAAAGAATCTCACTGTTGAGCTCAAGTATGTTAAGGTATGATGATGAAAGTAAGAATATCTTCCAACTGCCTTATCGATACTTCTGTATCTATTTGATCTCGGAAGACACTCAATTGACTTCTTTATCTATTTGATCTTGTAAGACACTCAAATGAGATTCTAATTTTAGAAAAGCAAAATCCCTTTTGTTTAAATGGCTGTTAGGCATATCTGTGTAACTTCTTATTACATTTGCTTGTTTCATGTCAGGCGAGTATGAAGACAGCCTGTATGACCAAACGCGACAAGGGTATGACATTGTAATGTTTCCTGTGGCTGTATGACCATCTGTCACATGCACACAGCCTACATACATGTTGTACATTATACACACTCTCATAGAATGCATTACACCTGCTTGTGACAGGATAACGAGAACTGCATGCATGTAGTCAGGGAATAAAACAAGTCCAGCTTGATGTGGTTGAATGCAGGTGTGCAGGGACAGTTTTTTTGTAACTGGATTCTAGTTATGTTTGGAGCTGTTTGATAAACAAGGACTGAGGGAGATCATTAACCACAGATATTTAGCATTAGTTGAGTTCATACACTTTGCTGTAGCATAAACCATAAAGAAGCATGTATTCCAAGATGTCTTGGGAGTCCTGAATTCAATTTTTGAGTCCACTTGCTTGTACAAATGATTCTGTAGCTTTCAGCTAAGATAACAATATTGGACCAAGTTTTATTAGATTCAGGCTTCAGTACCTGAAATTGTGTAAATATGTGCTTATTAGTTTGTGTTGTTTTGCAGGCTGCCTTATGGATCTCATGGGAGTTGAAGGATGAGTTGATTACACCGCTGCAGTCTCTTGTGGGCCACTTCTGGGAGGGTGTCGAGGCATGTGGGGGCGTGCAGAACCGACACTGTGTGCCCCTCCTGCAGAGTTTGGTGCACCTACTTAAGTCTCAGTCAAGGTGGGTGCTGCTGATGGTGAGGTGTATACTGTGTAGGGGAGGTGTGATTTCATATGTCTGTGTGTGTGTGTGTGTTGAGGAGCCGGCCTGTGAAGGGCCGGGGTAGAATAGGCCTTCAGCAACCCATGCTTGTCATTGGTTCCCAATTGTGCAGATCTCATTTGCCCATGCTGTTGATCACTGGATTGTCTGGTACAGACTTGCTTACAGACCACTGCCATATAACTGTAATATTGCTGAGTGCTGTGTAAAACTGACCTCACTCACAGTTCAGAAGCAATGCTGTATGCCCCTGGGTACAGCTAGTGCTATAGGGTTTGCTCTGGGTAGGGTGGATCCACTTAGGTCATGGTGGTGACTGGGATGGCTGGATCTCGATGGATCCTGGTGTTCATGGTGGTTATGGTGAGTGTAGATGGTTGCTTATTGTCATTGTATAATCTGAATATGGTGAGTCCAAATCAGTCCTGATGGTAATGGCAAGATATGGATATAATGGATCCAGGTGGGTCATGAAAAAATTTGGATGTGGTGGATTCAGATTGGTAATGAATCTGGATATGATGGCTCCTGATGGTGATGGTGTGTAGTAGGTTTGGGTTGATGGGTCCTGATGGTCATGGTGTAAACTGGGTTTGGGTTGATGGCTCCTGATGGTGATGGTGTGTACTAGGTTTGGGTTGATGGGTCCTGATGGTCATGGTGTAAACTGGGTTTGGGTTGATGGCTCCTGATGGTGATGGTGTGTACTAGGTTTGGGTTGATGGGTCCTGATGGTCATGGTGTAAACTGGGTTTGGGTTGATGGCTCCTGATGGTGATGGTGTGTTCTAGGTTTGGGTTGATGGGTCCTGATGGTCATGGTGTAAACTGGGTTTGGGTTGATGGCTCCTGATGGTGATGGTGTGTTCTAGGTTTGGGTTGATGGGTCCTGATGGTCATGGTGTAAACTGGGTTTGGGTGGATGGGTCCTGATGGTCATGGTGTGTTCTAGGTTTGGGTTGATGGGCCCTGATGGTCATGGTGTAAACTGGGTTTGGGTTGATGGGTCCTGATGATCATGGTGTGTTCTAGGTTTGGGTTGATGGGTCCTGATGGTCATGGTGTGTTCTAGGTTTGGGTTGATGGGTCCTGATGGTCATGGTGTAAACTGGGTTTGGGTTGATGGGTCCTGATGGTCATGGTGTGTTCTAGGTTTGGGTTGATGGGTCCTGATGGTCATGGTGTGTTCTAGGTTTGGGTTGATGGGTCCTGATGGTCATGGTGTAAACTGGGTTTGGGTTGATGGGTCCTGATGGTCATGGTGTGTTCTAGGTTTGGGTTGATGGGTCCTGATGGTCATGGTGTAAACTGGGTTTGGGTTGATGGGTCTTGATGGTCAAGGTTTAAACTGGGTTTGGGTTGATGGGTCCTGGTGCTCAGTGTTTAATCTAAACTCACTTTGATAAATATGGCTGTGGACAGTGAAACCAAGTCTTTTGAGGGCAAGTCCAATAACTCCTTAATACTATCATGAAGTAAGCCTGCTGGTAGTCACACTGAAAGTCAGTCATACTTTTAAGATGGTACGCTAAAACATTTTTTCAAAGACTTCGTTTGAAATAGAACTCATAATTCAATGCAATGAAGTTACATCCTCTATAAGTGTAACTTACCAAATGAATAGTCAGATTATTTTGCTCATCATAGTTCACATCTGTTAAGTTCAGTAATGATTTGCCAACTGTACAACACAATATTCAATGTCACAATGTCAGTATGTCAACAGTTTGTCCCATATCAACAAAACAGTGCTATCATAATTATGATGACAAGAAAATGTCATGAATCTAAAGTGTGAAATTTTTTTTTCTGCTTGTTTGTTCAAAATGTTTCAACCAATGTTTTATCACTTGATCCAAATCTACAAGGTATGTTTAGTTTGGCTGCCCGTAAGGTCTTAAAGATTGAAATGTGACATGCAAAGTGTCATGTCTTTATGTTTCCCATCAATCATTGTGTAGCAACAAGATGAATATCACATCATTAACAATGCTTGTCATTACAGCCCTATCCGTGACACCTGTCTCACCCTAATTCCTATATCAGAACCACCTCTCCCTCTATAGACATCACATGCTAGATCAGTCATCAGGTTCCTTTCTGTCTAAAATGGGGATTAGATGGCCATGTCAAGAAACATTTGTCTTTAATACTGACACGACCAAACACCAAGGCTTTGTTCCACTAGACTAATGACCAGATATAGCTTTGTGAAGGGTCATTAAAAGCATGTTCTGTGGTTGTTGTGTTGTTTTGGACTGAGGAAATACCCAAACTGAGGCCTAGCTGGTAGTATGTTGGAATGTTCAAGTTACCTGGTACTTAAAAGAATGTTATAGAGAGCCCATTCACTCACTCCCACGCTGAAGTATTTGTCGTCATATACAGTAATATACCTGAAGTATTTTTTCTGCTTACTGAAGAATTGACTTTTGTTTGCTTTTAATGAAGATTATATATGTAACACTGGTGTTCATACTGTATAAATGCTTAAGTGCAAAACATATAGCAGTCATTTCCTCTGTGTGTGTGCGTGTGTGTGTGTGTCTGTCTGTCTGTCTGTCTGTCTGTGTCTCTGTGTGTGTGTGTGAGTGAGTGAGTGAGTGAGACAAGTAGTGTCCAAAATGATAACAGGACACAGATCTTTTCCTAAATTTTTCAATATTCAACAATATGTTTTCAGTATATGGACAAATATACCAAGAAACTAATTAGTTAGCCAAATACTATGTAATCACAATGTTTTTAAAGTAGCATACCTTGTGCCAGCATCAATATGCAACAGTGATGAAATTCACAGATATATTTCACTGATATATTTGTGTTTTGTGCCTAAAGGCAGTATTGACATTTAAAAAGTAGCTTTCCCAATCAGGATAGGATTTCTTACTGCCTGTAGGACAACATAATTTCAAATCTGAAAATGTATACTTCTTCAAGAGCACACCTAAACTTACCAGTTCTTAGAGTTGAATGCAATGATTGAAATGTTTCAAGAAAGTTAGTTGTGTACAACTTGGATACAAAAGCTACCATGTTTAGAACAAGCTGTTGTACCATGTGCTATTTGTCACTTGCAAAGGAAACATGAAATTAGTTTCATTGACTGTATGAAAATCTCTTTAAGATCACAAGTTTAGACTACTTCCCTCACAACCCATGCCTATCTTATGAATTTGATAGTCAGGCTAGTTGGTGTAATTGTCTGTCATCTAACCCATAATATCATCCACTGGTTTGCCTTTTTTCAACTTGTTTATTGACAGCCTCCCGTCATGTAACTGGATTATTGAGTGTGTTAGTAGTCAATATAAAAACAACAGTGCCCCAGTCATGCTTATGCCAAGCAGTTTGGAACCAAGGCACAATTTTGTTATTAACACCTTCAGTTGGAAGCATGTCTCATTCAACACTTGCTTTCTCTTATATTCATTTTGTTTTTGCAACGACTAATATTAGCATGATTGTTTTGAAACTACATCATATGGTCACAAAATCCAAAGTTAAAAGATAATTTCTTTCTATTTTGTATTCTGTGAACTTCTGGTGTTTTTTCTATTATCCTTATATGACATTTTTTTAAGAATTCAGCTATATATAATGTATTTGAAACTTGTTTAACTCACAATATGGCTGAAGTATTACTAAGGTGACTTTTAATTTTCAACTCACTATTTTGTGTCATATATTTTGTGTGTGTTTTATGTAATGTCATTTCATATTGTGATGACATGTGTACAGATATGAAGAGTTCAGGTGAGCTACAGAACATCTGGTATACCCTTAGTGGCATGTACAGGGTTATATTTTCATTATTTTGTATGCTTGATTCTGCTTCATTCTCTTATTTGACAGAGATAAGGCAAGGTGAGATTTTGTTCCTGTCCCATTGGTATTTCAAAGCACTTTATCAGATGTTCTTGTAACTGGCAAATGTTTTTTGACTTTGCACCATAATCTTTCTGTCTTTCTTTCATACTTTCTTTTTCTTTTGTGATTTTGTTTCCCTTGGGCTCAGCCATCAAGGGAGTCCAATTAAGGATGGTGTTGGAATAATATGGAATAAACTGTATTCCCAGAACATTTTAGGAATGGAATTTTTATTGGTTGTTGGTTTCAAGGTTGTGACAGACACTGTGAGGTGAAACAGCAGTTGAGGTAGGGAGGAGAAATGTAAAGAAGCTATCAATGGGACCAAGGTGTAATCAAGGATGGAACATGTACTTGATCATTTAAAAATATGAGATTAATGAAGAAGTAAAGTAATTTTTAAGTTAGTTATTTTTGGAAAAATATTTTCTCTCCCTCCTCTTCTTTTTCTGTGACATCTGCCTTTGTGTTTGTCATGATGGTGAATCAGTGAGCACATGCTTTAGTTAAAGGGAACCTTTGGATCCAGGTGTATAGATGCTTTCCTGAAATCTCTAACATTTGTTATGTATTTTCAAATGTGTCTTGCAAGTTTCCGCACTTTGTTTACGATGGCACTGTGTTGAAGTGAAGTGTGTCATAATTTGTTTTATTTGCACTCAATAAGGGGTTGATAAAAGCTGAAATTAGTACAGCCTTTCCTCAACAGTTTACCAGTCGTTTGAATGATCTGTTTCCAATGCAAAAATGACATCTTCAGAACATCATGTTGATATGAAAGTGGCATATCCCATTATACTGTAAGAGTTTTTTTTGAGAGGTGGTCAGAACACCTCATTCAGATATGAAGATAAAAAATAAAAGCGACGTATTGGTTTTCTTCTGTACAATTGTACTGTCTTGGGCAGAGTATGTCTGCAGTATCCCTAGCCTGGTGTAGGAGTTGACTGATTTTGGTGGTTGGAGAGTGCCATAGACTCAATTGTATCTCATACTGTGTTGGTGCATGTCATTGTTCATTGGACTGCATCTGCTCCAGTGGACAGAGTGGTGGCGGGTAGCCTAGTGGCTAAAGCGTTTCCTTACCTAAGTCCTGGGTTTGATTCCCCACTTCAGCATGGTGTCTCAAGCCTAGCACAGTAAAACCAGATTTAGCAGAACTGACTAGCACACCTGCTTTAAGTAGATGTGATATATACACAAACCGGATTACATTCTCATCACACTTACATCTGAGTGAACCAAGGTCATGGTTGTTCAGAATGCTGCATAATCTTATCCCCTTGTGAGATGCCAAATGATGTGGAAAACCACGGAAATTGTTTGGTTGTGAACACAGCTCACAGATAAGCGACAGCAACTGTCATAAGTGAAAATACCATGTTTACAAAATGTAACTTGAGTAGTTGTGTCATGGTGACCCTATGAGAATTGATCACAGTTCTTTCTGTCATCCACTGGGTCATCTTGTAAAGATAGCAGATGGAATAATGGTACAAGTGATCTAAAACAGCTCTCCTGAAGTGTGCAGGTTTATTGTGTATTTGGACCTTGCAAAATGCAATAGGACTTGACAACACGTTCAGTACTAGAAACTGTTGTTTTTAATCACTGTCAAGATGTTTTTTACCTTGTTCCGCCTCCTGCCAAGGGAATATGTTCTAAATGTAGACGTGTGCAGTTTGTAGAAGATGTATGTCAGTTTAACTTTAATACAAACACACTGGCACCACTGACTCGATAACCTTGTTGAACTTGAAGAACTATTCAAGTTGTACTAGCCAGTAAATGAAGATGAATGCATATGCCAGTGGCCCTGGTTAAAGCTGGGATATGGCCAGCAGTGACAGGAAACTACATTCACTCACTGTTATCTTTCAAGACAACTAAATAGAAATTTGAAAAAGATAAATTGAACTTTTCCCTACATTTTGAGCAGCCAAACTGAAAGAAAATGGAATTTGTGTTTGTGAATCTAGAAACAGTCTCTTCAGTATTTCTTGGAAAGATTGAACTTTAAACCTGCTGCCTGTGCCAAACAGTTTGAAAACTACTAGCTCTTAGAATCATGAGTAGACATTTGTGACTTGTTAGTATATTAACTTGTGTGATGATATCGATGTTGTTTAGGTGTTCACCAAAGACCCTGGTTCAAGTCTCTAGTTTGGTACAGCTTCTTGTGTTTATTGCCATGATGCAGGAATTTTGCTAAAACAGCTTGTAAACTCACTTGCACATTTGTGTGAAGATGTACAAAGTACAACATTCACAAATCAGTTAAGGTATGGGCAGTGCAAGCACCATAATGCTAAGATTGCTTTGGTCAGTGACAAAACTGACTTGTTAAAACATGGATTAAAGCCATGGGAAGGCGGCCTAGCATGGTTCAGCCATTCACGGAAGGCATGTTGCCATTCCCTGCAGTGTATGGTTCTCACTTTGGTATTGATGGAATTGTGCTAAAATGAGCATAAAACCTTGCTTTCATGTACAGCCTTGGATTTATGCCATTGGTTCAAGCCTCAGACTGCATGCATTTTATACTTCCTTGTGTCAGCAAAATACATGTTGTAAATTGTCATATGTATTTACAAACAACCAATGGGTTATGGCATTTATCATTCTTATAGAAATATTACTATAATAAGCAATCATATAAATGGCTAAAATGATTGATAATCAGAAATATTGTCAAAACGAAAGATTTTTGATGATTATCTTTACGAAAATTGTTATCAGTTTTATTGTAATAAAATTTTGTGATAGAAAAAGTATTAATATTCTCACACATTTATGCACACATTTAGAGCTTTGTTCATGGTCTACTTCTAAATTATGGTCAGGTTGCTGTTTTGTTAGTGATCCACACATAAACATGTCGCCGTGATGTGAAATATATTAATTTGTTTCAGACATTGTTACTCAAACTTGCTCTGATATTTTCCATTAATGGCTCAATATCTCCTCAACAGTTATCAATTTCTATAATCTATATTGATATCCAGCACTATTCACCATAGGATGTTATGGCAATATAATTGGTTTTCCAAGTGACAAGGGCAAGCATTATTGATATGAAAAGCTTAGGTCACACAAAATATATTCCACACCTACCATTAGCCATGAAATTGAATTTACTGGGTGGTTGAAATCACGATGCTTGTGTTCAGGGGTATAGGGTTTATTGCTGCAAAAAAATCTTTTGTCATGACAGCGTGTAATTATTTGGGGTATTGTTTGTTTGAGTGGATGTCAATACATGCACCTAGTTGCCGGGTCACATCTTGATGGCTGGGGTATAGTCCTGACAAAAATCACCAGTTGTTACCTCTTTATTAGGATACACGTTGTTGTATTGTACCTCAGGGTTATGGAGAACACTTGAGGTCATGAGCCGATCTGGTGCGCGTAGGTGTTATGTTAACAGTATCCTCATATAGAAAATGTTTGTGAATGTTATACAGACATCTTGTAACGTTGTCAATTTTGAGCTTATAATTCCCTGCAAATTCTTTACAGTGCGTCATGTAATGTTATGGTACTCTTGAAGACCCGAATGGTTGAATATTGGAATGTTGTTTTTATATTCAAAGGGAAAATATGTGTTAATGCTTTGATACAATGGAACTGAAAATTGACATATGTTGTGGAATTTGTGCTTGGTGTTAAAAAGCCATAAATTGCCTTTTGCATTCTGGTATCATTTGGTGGAGGTTTTATAGTTGTCATAACTCTCCATGGTAGCCATTCTGTGAAATTCAAATTTGCATGGTTGCCAGGGGAGATAATTTCATGTTTTACAACCAGAGCATGGCCTTGTACGCAACATCCAGTGCATTCAATCCAAATGTAATTCATGAAATTCATGTTACTCAAAATTGAATCAGAGAATTATTTGTTCACCATGAGGTAATCACATTACCAGAATACAACTGTATCTCAAGGTATGGGAAATGTGTACAAATATTTCCTGGGGTTATTTTACCAGGGGTTGTATTGTGTCTTTTGTAGATTTGGATCTCACAAGATGATTTTAATCTGACTTTGAAAACATACAGTGCTTTTCAAATTACTTTAAATTTAATGTTTTGTAATTTTTACCTGGCCTCATCAAATAACTGAATCAGCACTCTTGTCCTGTAGTTAAGAAATTCAGTGTTGGGTCGTATCCTGTGATTCCATGATCATGGAACTCAGTGCCTTATGGATTCAAATTCAGCACTGAACTCATACTTAAGAATCACAACAAAGTGTTATGCATCCAAATGATCAATAGATTGATAGCTTTGGGGTGAAGGATTGCCAGCTTCAAATTTTATCTTCAAAATATAATTGTTCCAGAAAATGCATGCAAAAAATAAGCTCCTTACATCAAAACACATTGTCTGCTATAAAAAATGTATTGTTTCAAAGCGTTATTTTTTAAAATCAGTATCCATTCCAAAATCCAGATGACAAGCCATGATAAAACGTGTAGTGTTTTATCCAAATTAATTTCAAACATCATGTTGATATTGAAACTGGCATTATATTGGTGTTGATTTGAAAAATGAAGCATCATCTGCGATGATGATATTCCAACATGGTGAATGAAGTCCCTCATCTGCCAGTTATCATCTGCTCACCATCCCTGCTCCAATACACTACACTATAACAAGAATGTAGCAAGGATTCCTGGACTGGAAGAACACAAAGATTATAAAATATGTTGACTGGTTCATGTTTAGCCAGGCCTTTTATTTCAATTCCTCGGCAACGAGTGACCAAGTGTTCGTGTTTCATCTCTGTCTTGACAATGCTGTGGTCAGTGAAGACGTGTATGGTGGATGAGCATGACTGTTATTCTACACCCACTGGGTATTATTGTATGTAACAAACCACATGTTTCAACACTTGGCCATTCGTCATCTGGTCTTATGGGAAGAAAGGTTTCAATTTGTAGCATTATTTGACACCCACTTGTCAACAAGTGAGCAAAGCTATTTTCCAAATTTAGCTTTTTGTATTTTGATATTTTGAAAAATGCTATAGGATTCATAAGAATGGTTGGAAATAGGAAACTGAGAGATGCAATTTTTAGAATTTGCATCTGGGTCAAGGACTGATCGTTTTAAGACAGTTCAGAGTTGTTGCCCTTTCCTCATGTTAGGATCTCCTGATTTTTTTAGGCATGTTTATTATGATCATTGTCTCTGCTTTTAGCTCAATAACCATGATGTTCAATTTCATCAAAGTTGTAAACATAAGACCTGCTTCACTTTTGGCTTTCCTGTCACACATAACTAGGAAATGTTAAACATGACGTTCACAGGGGCATTAATGCAGACTTTCGGGACTCGGGACTCTCCACTTGTGCAATCTGTCAATGAACTAGAATAGTCTTAGAGCAACATTGAGACCAGCTCTCGCATTGGTACATGCATGTGTTGTGGAAGAAGTAGCTCTTTAAATCTGTGGTTCTTTCCTTGTGTCATGTACACAGCCAAAGCCTTGCTTTTGTATACTTTCTTCAATGTCTTGTGATACTTCACTATCTATGGAACAATTTGAAAAGCTAAGTCTTTGTTCTAGGTAGTGATTTTGATTTTATTGCTAAGGTAATCATAAGAAAAACTCCTTTGTGGAAGGGGCCCTTGTGTATTTCTAATATCTTGTTAATCATACCTATTCATATTTAATGCTGTAATTTTGCATTATACCAGATCATATGTTTATCCATTCCTTCAACTGATGAGAAACAGAGCTAAATCCTAACAAAGTTGATCAGTCATCACAACTTGAGTGTTCAAGCTTGTTCACCAGTTTTGTTGTGATTGTAGATGGGAGGATGCCTGCTCTACTTGTCGTAAAATCTTGGAGTTGAACCCGGACCTGGTTGACATCTGGCTGGTGGCAGGTGACCTGTATGCTGCATGCAAGGAAGTGGAAGGAACTAGACATGTAAGTTGTCATACGTAATGTCAGTTAAGTCCCAGACACCTTGATTCTAACGCCATACCGTCTACATTATTCCCATGTCATCATCCTGGGGAGTCCTATTAGAAATGATCCCTATCAACCCATCAGTCTAAGTAAACTTATCCTCAGTACTTTTCGTTACACTCCACCACTGAGTCTAACAAAACCTTATGGGAGGTTGCGTCAGGTAACCTTTGAGATTGACCAATGAGAACACAGCTTACCAAATCGCGAAAGTGGACATTCGCACATACCTTTTGAACTTTTTATCTCGAAAAGATTTGTACCCGAACTATTCCGAATGCTATTTAGTGTATGATCCCTTCCGGGTGATGCATTCGGCGCACGTTGCAACCATGACAACGGCGAGTAAACACTCCCTGAAAATAGTGTTTTTGGCAGTATTCAATGATGTCATCTCGCGGAAATATTGGCTAATGGTAACCATGTCAACAGAACCCCCAAAGCGTATATACAGCTGGTCAAATAACTGTGTTATATACAGATTTGTGTTTTTGTGTTTGTGGAGAGATCAGTGTCGGTAACCTGAATATTTTGAAAGTCCCTCCGATCCCTAAATAGTAGCCGTTGTTTGATTGGTTAAATCTATTTAACCGTCTCGCGTTTGATGGGACGGTTATAAGTAGCTCAAAGGTTACCTGACATGACCTTCTACTAGTTTTCGTTAGACTCTGTGGTGGAGTGTAACGAAATACACTGAGACTAAGTTTACTTAGACTGATCAACCCATTGGTGTCTTGTCTTATTGGATCAGGTGGTTGACACGTGTCATTGGTTCCCAATTGTGCAGATCAGTGCTCATGCTGCTGATCACTGGATAGTCTGGTCCAGACTTGATTATTTACAGACCGCCGCCATATACTGTAAACTCTTATTTCCGCGCCTGTAAATTTTCGCGAGTGGTGGTCACTAAACCTTTTCACACCTTCTTATTTTCGCGAGGTGCTGGTTGACAAATGTATTGACAAATGCAATACAGTATAAATACCTGAGATGTAGGCCTAATGGGTGCTTTACGTGACTGTGTTTTCAAGCAGAATATTGATCGATAAATCTTTCATTCAGCCATGAAAAAGACCGGTCACGTGACAAGCATGTGATCTTGTTAGAGGGCGTCTCTGAATGTTTTAACACAACACGTGATCATTGAGTTGTTATAAAATAAACAGATTTGCGTAGTGATCTGAAAACAAATGTAATTGATTTCAAACCTAATTCTTCCTGATCGGGTGTTAGAGCTATGAAAATAAAATTATCTCCTCTCACGTGTTGTGATTGCTTCCGTAAATTGTGAAAACATGAATCTCCAAAAGCAGTAAATCTTGTTTGTCTTTTTCAAACATCAAAGGGTTTAGAAGTTACAGAAACCAGTTACTTATTAAATGTTAAAAAAACAAGTGAAATGTTAAACTGTATATAAGGGGTTGGCGAAAGGCTAATCTCTTGTGAAAACTATTAGTAAGAGTATCAGTAAGTGACGTGTTAATCCAGATTAGCCCAGTGGTGACACGTGAATGAGCAGTTTACACTTGTATTGTTTTTATGTTGTTGACGTATCTGAATAATGTGAATGAAATATCTATATTGTCACGTTTTTATTCTCGCGTCATGAAGTCTGACGCGAAAATCGCCAAAATTAAACAGTCGCGAAAATTTGGCTGTTTACAGTAGCTGGAATATTGCTGAGTGCGGCGTGAAACAAACTCACTCACTCACTCACTCACTCACTCACTTAGCTGACCCAAGACCACATGTGTCATGCTTCATTGTAGGGCAGGACTGAAGTCCTAGAAACTCTCAGGAGTCAAGTTGCCGGTCACCCATCCGAGCACTGTCCGTACCCATCGTTACTCACTATTGTGTGTAAGTTGTATGCCCAAAGTATTAGCGTTACTGCACCTCTCAGTGTATCAGTGTGCACTACAACTCATGTAGCCTGTGCGTACTAGAAGGTTAACAGTCATATAACCATCTCATCCCACCGGGTACCCATTCACTGCTGTGGCAGCCTTGAACAAATCCATTGCTTAAGGTAGGATCACATGAGTTATATAGAGGCATTAGTGAAGTCACAGAAGTCAAATATGATCATTCATCCAAAACCTCAATGGTCAACCATGCCCAACTTCATCTAATTTGTAACCTGTGTTCTGTGCACAGGACCACAAACACTAATTTTTATGAATAGACTTCATGGTTGGGAGGTTCTAAAGCATTTTAGGAGGAAAACCTGAAATATTGATTTTTTTTTCTGTGATTGTAAAATAATACTTTCAGATAAAATCTCATTCTTCAATCAATTCATCATCATCAATGTCAGTGAGACTTATTTTTCTAATGCATTGCGTATTAAAGGATGTTTGCACATGAAGGTCAGATGTATTCCCCCTGCATTTCTCAACACTTCCTTGAAAAATTAAGTATCCTATTTTTCATACACGAGTCCTTGTTTTCTTGTTGATTTTTCTGTTTTTTAAAAGTTTGTTGTTTCTTCAATACAAAGGATGTTAAGAATGAAACAAGAAGGAAATATATATTGTTGAACTTACTTTTTCCTGGGTGTTTTCTTTTCCTCCAGTATGTATTCTCAATTACGATTCAGCTGACATTTTCCTCTCCCAGCATGCAAGTCACCATTGCCCCACTCTTGCAGTGTTTGTTGACATGGAAACCATGCAGGTGATGATGATTACTTGTGATAAGAAACAAGTTCAGGTCTGGTCACATGACCAGACACCACATGGAGCTGGTTTCCACTGTCAACACAGGCAGGAAACAGTACATTGGCAGGAAGTAGACTAAATCGTATGTCACCAAACGTTGACATTGGCTTTAAGTTGACACCAGAGACATCCCTCTGAGAAACGTCTGGGCTAGATTTGTGACAAGTGTTTTGCACACATGCGAACATGGTCGGAATCATACTTCTCATATTTGTCAGATTTGTTTGTTTACGGTTGTGTTTTTTTGTGCTGTGAATGTGGGCACAAATGTTTCGGTTTTAGGCTTTGCATCGACAGCTTCATGTATGTTGTACATGCTGGTTGGGCCACACACTCCCTTTCAGTGTGGAGTCCTGCACATGTCTCAAATCCCAAACACTGAGGGCGAGAAAGAATTCAATTTGCAGCATTATTTGACTTTTACTTTTCAGTTAGTGACCATGGCTGCATTCCAAACAGTAACTTGTCCACTAATTCATGCAGATAGACTGAAATAGACATGTCTCTTGACAAATTTGGCTGTTTGGGGTTTTAGCAAGAGATATGGGTAGCCTTGTGGTTAGTGTTTGCCCATCACACTGAAGATCCAGGTTTGATTCCCTGTATGGGTTCAATGTGTGAAGCCTATTTCTGGTGTCCCCAGTCATGATATTGTTGGAATAATTTTCAATCTACCAGCATGCATTAATCTTTTGTACCCAGATTGCATTGGCACCTTTGTCATTGTTCTGAAATGATCAACTGATAGAATTGAGTTTCATATTGAGACCTGATCCATTGTTTCCTAATATTGTGCCACATCACAACACGGAATGTGGGGCACCACAATGGAACAGGGAACTATGTATTCAGCAGCGCCTGCCAGTATGTCCGTACATACATCCCGAAACTTGTTAACATGATATCTCATGAACTCTTTGACCCAACATCTTCATCTACATTGGGGGGATACACAGACACCACATGATTAGGGTGACCTTGACATTTTCAAGGTCACCACAACAACTGGAATACTTTTCAAACTCTTGTTAACATAATATCTCATGAACTATTGTACCCGACATCTTCAAATTTGGTGACAGTCTACATTGGGAGGTTATGCAAACACCACCGATTTGACACTTGGAACACTTTTCAAGCTCTAGTTAACTTGATATCTCATGAACTGTTCTACTTTGATGCTATAATTATCATTCACACTTATGACAGTGGATGGAACATTACCATGATCATACACACTGAAAGCAGTGCTGACCCGTGAAGGTCCCGGGGTAGAATAGGTCTTCAGCCATTGAAGGCAACCATGTTTGTCGTAAGAGGTGACGGGATCGGATGGTCAGGCTTGCTAACTCGGTTGACACATGACATCGGTTCCGAATTGCGCAGATCGATGCTCATGTTGTTGATCACTGGATTGTCTGGTCCAGACCGCCTCCATATAGCTGGAATATTGGGCACCCGTGGCGAGCCACCTCCTTGTGGTGGGTGCTGGGTAACGCCAAGAGCTCGCCGACATCCCCGTAGTGGACCCGGGGGGATATTTGGTCCACCAACCCGTTTGCCGTGGGTTGCAGCCCTGTGTCGGCGGAGGAGGGGATCCTGGTGGTTGAGAGCAATAGGAGCTTGCAACCGTGTTCCTGTTGCTCAATACACCACTTCGGCCCTGACTTCGCCTAGACGGGTGGTCGAATAGGCCCGGTTCGACCAATCGGCTGGTCATGCCAAGCCCTGTGCATGGGGCATTATTATATTTATCAATGCACATATATCATTTGGAATCGTTGTAAATTTGGACTTGGCTTTATAATCTAAAACATTTTGAATTTGAAGTATGTTGTTCTGTAATTTGCCTAGAGTCCTATGCCAGAAGGCAGTGGCTCATGGGCCAATCTGGTAGAATTATTAATCTCTTAATTCTTCTGCTGGAGTATATCATCCGGGTATCCTTGGTGCTGCAAGCTGGAGGCCCGCTTGCTTTAGCATTGTCCTTGTGATACTCCGTGGTGGGTGGGGAGCTCGGATGATGAACCATATGACACCAATCATGGCTTATGAAATACCCCCAAAAAAAACCAAACGTCCACTTGAAATTGATCCCGTTGATACTTCTCATAGACCGTCTCTATCAATTGAGTATTGGCCACGTTTCCTCGTTATTGAGACTCCGGACAAGACACCATTGAAGTTGAACCCTTTCGCAATATCTAAGGGCATTCAAGGTATTGCTGGGGATGTCAAGAACATTAGACGCTTGCGTTCGGGTGCATTGCTAATAGAGTGTGGCAAGAAACAGCAGACAACCAATCTGATATACATTGAATCTTTTGTGGGCATTCCGGTCACGGTCTCTGCTCACAAGACCTTGAACACAAGTAAAGGTATCGTCAGAGATCGTGATCGGTTGTTTGCTGACATGTCTGAGCTTGATATAGCATGCAAAATGAAGGATCAAGGTGTGCTGTATGTGAAGCGCTTTTCCACCCGAAAAAACAATGAAACAATCCAAACAAATACCTATCTGTTTTCTTTTTCATTGCCAAATGCTCCCAAATCAGTAAAGGCGGGTTACTGCAATATCCAAGTTGAAACCTACATCCCCAACCCGCTCAGGTGTTTTAAATGTCAGAAATATGGACACGGTGTATCTACCTGCACATTGTCTGTTGTGTGTGCTCACTGTGGTGAGAAGACACACACAAAAGAAGATTGTGACAGTGACTTTAAAAAATGTACTAACTGCTCTGGCGACCATTCATCTTCGTCAAAACAGTGTCCAATATGGAAAGAGCAAATGGCGATTAACAAAATAAAGTTCACCCAAAATATCTCTTTTTCTGAGGCAAAGAAACTGGTGAAGAGATCTGACCTTCTAGAAAGTTATGCTACAGTAGCAAAATCATCATCTGAATCCAGCTCTAAAATAACAAAATCATCCACAGGATGCCAAACTACCTTGACTTGGGTCAGTTCCGACTCCCCACAGGTTTTATACCCTGCTATATCATCCCAGACTGAGGAATCACTTCCTACTACATCAAAGTCCTCTGATCATAAGTCATCTTCACAGTCATGCTCTGAGTCTCATTCAACAGCTGATAGACAACAAATTGTTAAAACTAAACCCAAACCTAAGTCTGATGCTTCAAAACAACAAAGTGGCAGAGCTCCTAAGGGGTCACAAAATAAAATTCAATTGTTTAATAAATATGGGTCTCTTGAAGATATGGATGTTTCTGAAAACGTCCATTCTAGGGCACATAGCTTGTCGCCCTCCAAAAGAGTGCGGGGTAGATCCCCAAAAAATCCCCCCAAAAGATAGTTTATTCCAATAATATTGTACAATGGAACTGCAGAGGTTTGAGGACTAATTTACATGAATTACAGCTATTAGTCCAAGATTTCACACCTTCAGCGTTATGTCTCCAAGAGACATATTTAAAACAAACAGATGCATTTGACCTTCGCCATTTTAATGCATATCATTGTTTTTCACCTCTGGGTGATAGGGCCACTGGCGGATCATCCATTCTAGTCAAACAAAACGTTATTCAAAGCCCTGTTTCACTTAATACTAATATGCAGGCTGTTGCAGTGAGAATTATTTTACATGTAGCATTTACGCTATGCTCTCTTTATATTTCACCATCTTCGGCTTTTGCCAAAACCGATCTTCAAGCTCTATATGATCAGCTCCCGAAGCCCTGTATTATAATGGGAGATTTAAATGGCCACAACCCACTCTGGGGTAGTGTAAATACAAACACTAGAGGTAAGTTGTTGGAGGACTTTTGTTCTGACAATGATTTATGTATTTATAATGATGGTTCCAACACATATTTACACCCTGGTACAGGGACTTATTCTGCTCTCGACTTGTCACTTACAAATTCAGAACTATTAAATGAATTTGAATGGTCAGTCCACGATGACCTCTGTGGAAGTGACCATTTTCCTACTATATTAAAAGCTGTAACTCCATCTGATGTTCCTCCATCATCAAGGCGGAATTTTACAAAGGCTAACTGGACTTTATATGAAACACTGTGTGCTGAAAAACTTAAACCCGAACTTTTTATTGACGTTCCTGATGCTATTAAATGTTTTACTGATGAACTGAATTCCATAGCTGATGAGTGTATACCAAATTCCTCTGTAGTTCCACACATAAGAAAACCATGGTTCAACGATGAGTGCAAACAAGCTAGGAAGGCAAGGAAAAAGGCAGAACATTATTTCCGTCGCCATCCTATGGTACATAATTTAAAAAAATTTAAAATTTTAAATGCTAAAGCGCGGCGTACTTTTAAACAAAACAAACGCCAATCTTGGCAAAATTATGTGTCCAAAATAAATTCTCGGACACCCATGTCCAAGGTATGGAACATGGTCCAGAAAATCAAAGGTAAAGGTACTAAATCTACTGTCCATCATCTCAAACATGGAGATCAATTGCTTACTGATAAATCAGATATTGCTAATAAACTAGGTGAAACCCTTGCTAAACACTCTTCCTCTTCAAATTATGTACCAAAATTCCAGCAATATCAAAAACAACAAGAAAAGAAAACTATTAATTTCAATTCTGATAATGGGGAAGATTATAATGAAACGTTTTCTATTCATGAACTCCATACTGCTCTTGATCAAGCTCATGACACTGCTACTGGAGCTGATAACATACATTATCAACTCCTGAAGCACTTACCAGAATCCTGCCTAGAAACTCTTCTCAATATTTTTGATGATATTTGGACATCGGGTAACTTTCCTCCCTCATGGCGTGACCTGGACGTGATCATACGGATCCATCCAATTATCGTCCGATTTCATTAACTAGCTGTGTTTGCAAGACCATGGAACGCATGATAAACAATCGACTAGTTTGGTACTTGGAAACAAATAACCTTATAACTGATATACAGTGTGGTTTCCGTAAAAACAGAAGTACTGTCGATCACTTAGTGCGTTTAGAATCATTTGTTAAAAATGCACTAATTAATAAACAACATGCTGTGTCTATCTTTTTTGATCTAGAAAAAGCATATGACACAACCTGGAAATTGGTATTTTAAGAGACCTACATGACTACGGCTTGCGAGGTCGTTTACCTCAATTTATAGCAAATTTTTTAAAGGACAGACAGTTTCAAGTTTGAGTGGGTTCTACCCTGTCTGATCATTACAATCAGGATCAGGGTGTTCCACAAGGCAGTATTTTGTCTGTCACACTTTTTAGCATAAAGATAAACAGTTTATCAAAAGTTTTAAACGATTGAATTGATGGATCGTTATTTGTGGATGATTTTAATATTTCTTGTCGTGGGAAAAATATGCATACTATTGAACGACAACTGCAGTTGTTTTTAAACAAAATAAATAAATGGTGTCTTGAAAACGGCTTTAAATTTTCTAAATCCAAAACTAACTGTATACATTTTTGCAGAAAATATAAACCACATAAGGACCCTGAACTATCTCTAGATGGCACTCCCATCAAAGTTGTAAAGGAGGCCAAGTTCTTGGGCCTAATCTTTGACTCCCATTTAACATTTCTGCCTCATATCAAGTCCCTTAAAACTAAATGCTTGAAGGCTCTTGACTTGTTGAAAGTTGTTTCCAACTCAAAGTGGGGAGGGGATCAAGCAAACCCTCTTACACCTGTATCAATCACTCATACGTTCGAAACTCGATTATGGTTCCATCGTATATGGTGGAGCCTGCAACAGCAACCTTAAACTTCTTGATTCTGTCCACCATCAAGGCTTAAGACTTTGCCTTGGGTCTTGCAGAACTTCACCTATTGATAGTCTCTACGTTGAGGCTGATGAACCATCTCCTACTCAACGTCGTATAAAATTGTCTTTACAATACATTACTAAATTATGTTCTAATGAATCTAACCCTGCCTATAACTGTGTGTTCAATCCCCTTTATGAGGATTTGTATAACAAAAAATCTTCTCTTGTTCCACCTCTTGGGCACAGAATTAAACCATTTATTTCTTCTGCCGGTATGGAGCTGGAAAGTATATCGCCTTCCCGTCTTCTTTCTTCTCCTCCTTGGCAGTTGGTTAGGCCACAAGTTGACCTAACATTAACATTTTTTAAAAAATCAGAAACAAATGACTTACAATATAAACAAGAATATCATCAATTAAAGCATAAATATAGCAATTACAAACCTTTATTTACAGATGGGTCCAAGGACGGTGGCGCAGTGGCTTGTGCCACTGTCATTGGATCCAGAACAATATCTTCTAGATTACCAGATAATAGTTCTATTTTTACAGCTGAAGCTAACGCCATATTAACAGCTCTCAAATATATTCAAAGACACCCGAAACGTAAACAATATATAATCTATTCCGATTCTCTTTCTTGCCTTCAGGCTATTAAAAATATTTCTTGCAAACATCCACTTTTAATAGAAATTATTGAATTGTATAATGATCTTGTTACTGGCCAATACGACATCGTCTTTTGTTGGTTACCCAGCCATGTAGGCATTTCAGGTAACACACTGGCTGACCTTGCTGCTAAAGCAGCACTCAACAAATCTGTGACACCACTTCTTATTCCTTATAGTGATTACAAAGCCACCATTAGATCTTATATCCGTGATCTGATGCAAAAGAAGTGGAACACCCAAGTGGGTATCAATAAACTACATGAGACAAAACCTTACATTGGTTATACCCACTTGGGTTGTCAGTCCAGATTTGAAGAGGTTATTTTGTGACGATGTCGTGTTGGCCACACTAGATACACTCATGCGTACCTGTTAAAAGGTGAAGATCCTCCATTTTGTATTCCTTGTGATGAGAGAGTCACGGTCAAGCATATTCTGCTTGACTGTGTTGAATTCTCCATCACAAGGGATAAGTATTTTACAGTTAAAACAATTAAGGATCTTTTTACCAGCGTTAATTCTCATTTAATTATAGGTTTTTTAAAAGAAATTGATTTTTTGGTTGAATTTTGAATAATATGTTTCTGTAAATAGATGTATTTTAATGACTGGTAGTTTGAATTAGTAACTTGAATTGTTGGTGGCTGTACCCTCAAAGGGGGTTGAAGTATTGTAAAATTATTGTCCTCCTGAGAGGGTACGTAAGTCCACAAACATACAAAGTAAATTCTAAATTTCCACGTTTTTAATGGTAGTATAAGTGTATTTTTATTGTATGGCTAGATTTCCGAAATTGCTGACGGCTGAGGGGATGATGTAAATCCAGCTAGGGTCCATGCAGGTAGCAAAAGTACTGTAAGTCCCCATGGTCCCTAGTATGGTGATCTACCTTCAGTTGTTGGCAATCTATAGCCCGGTTTTATATTGTATTGTCCTCTATAGATAAATTGTTTTAGGCATAGCTACTAGTTTTACATTCATTTCTGTGATGTTCTAGTTGTTTTACTGTCCTTCGTCGACTGATTGTTATAATACTCATATATTCCATTTTAATGTTCCGTTCCCGTCACGATATGGCTGAAATATTGCCGATGTGACATTAAATTTTAACTCACTCACTCACTCACTCACTGGAATATTGCTGAGTGCGGTGTAAAACTAAACTCACTTACTCAAAAGCAGTGCTCGATTTAAGAGATGATAATCGTGCACAGTAATAGTGACAGTTGATAGAATATTATCATGATCGTAGCATGATCTTGTCATATAAAAGGTGATAATCTATATGACCAAAAGAAAAAATCTGTTAAATATGTTATGAATATTTCATTGTTCATTGCACTTTTTCAGTTCAAATCCATCTGAATCACGTTCACTGAGTCAGTTTTTTTGCCATTCTTGTATCAGCAATATTTCAGTGGAGTACACTAGAAATGGGGAGCACACACTTGGGGAATCAAACCTGGCTCTTGCACATGATGATTGAACCTTTTAACCACTAGGCTATTTCAGAAGAACTCTATATAGAAGACGCTTTCTAGTAGAAAATTGTGGATATAGTTCTAAGAAAAGGTGGTCATACCCTTTCATAAACCTACTCAGCCACTCACCCAACAACTTAAACACCCACTCAACCACCCACTGGCACACCCACTCAAACAAGTGCCGTAGATTTTGGGTCTATATTTATCTTGTCCCTGGGTGGATCCTACGTAAAATTATCTTGTCATATCAGGCAACAGTGGATTGCAGTATGAATCTCTGGATTGTCTGGTCCTCACTTAATTATTAGCAGGGAGCTTTCTTACAAATGGAATACTGTAGTTTGCTTGGTTAATCAAACAAACAAACAAACAAACAAACAGATATTGCTGGGTATTCCCAGAGCAGTATTACTTGATCAGGCTACTACTGATGGCAGTATGTCTGTTTGAAGTGAAAAGCCTGTATTTTTCTTCAAACAAAAACATAAATTGAATTAGTTAAGAATGCAGATCCTCCTAATTTTACCTTGCCAACTGAAAATTTAAGTCTCAGAATTTTATTCAACTTAAGATAAAAGTTGTTTTGTAAAATTAAGCAACTGTGTCACCCTGGCCTGGACTGAGGACCAGACAGACTAGTAGTTCATGCTGCTGCTACAGTGGTGACACACAGTTAATCTGGTCACACATTCTCTCCATTTCACTTGCCTTTTATGATAAGCTCGAGGTGTTGTTTCTTATACATCTTGGTTTAGGAAGACCTAAAAAATCCGTGAAACAAGACATCCTATTTCTCTTTCTTGACATTTACAGAAAGTTCATGCAATAAAGCATATAAAAATGAATGCCTTGTAACATAAGCAGGTGAAAAAATAGTTGTGAAGTATTTTTTCTTCACGTTGGCATCTTGATTTATTCCTGCATAAAATGTTTCATGTTTTCAGATCTTCAACGAAGCAACATCAGCACACCCCTTCAGTGCCGAGCTCCACTTCTATATGGCCAACTTCGAGTTGTCCCAGGTAGGCTGACATACTCTCTTTAATATCATTCTTGTGTCTGTCACTTTAGCCCTTTTAAATTTTGTCACTTAAAATCATCTATTCGATGAAGCCCAGTTTCTAGTGTTCCCTGCCGTGGTATTGGTGGAATATTGCTAAAAGTGGTGCAATACTAAACTAACTCACTGATCTATTTGATACTTTGCTTGTGAGAGGTGGAGTCTTTGATTTAACTTGTTCAAGGTGGAACAGGAAACATTTTGTTTGGTCTTAGTTCACAATAAATGTTGACTGGACATAAGAAATGAAAATGTGAAATATTGTCTAAATGAAATGTGGAAAGCTTGGTAAAATTTGTGCCATACTGAACAGCAAAGGAAACACAAATTTTTGTAAATAATGAAAGCTCATAAAAGTAAGTGATCATGTTCATGTCTTCTATTTACTTGACAAAAAGCCAGAGTTGCATTTCTTTTTCTGGTCAGTATAGTACATGCAGAAACAATGGCTGAAGAAATATCCAGTTGTTAACAAAGATTCCCAGGCACAAATAGAATATTAAATAACCTTTCAGTTAAAGGGTTAACAGGCAGTGCTTGTCATGTTGTCAAGCTAACCACACACTGTGTCTCTCTAAGTTTGTGGTTATCAGGTGTACACCTTTGCCATAGAGAATGGTAATCAGTTAAAGGGTTAATGGCACTGTTACATGGATAGTGTTAGAGTCTTCACCTTGGAGTGTCAATGTTAAGGATGAAGCGTTGTATAATCTGGAATCTGATACAAAGTATAGGGTATTTGTTTTGATGTGGCCTAATCTCTTGATGTCGGTACTTTGTAATCGGACATTCATCCACCTCAGAAGACATTGACGGTAATGATGGGTATATTGAGGTGTTATTTCACTATTAATCCTTGTAGTCATAAAAGTGTGAAAGATTGGTGAAATTATACTCTGGAGGGGTTCATGTTTTGTCAGTCGAGAGGAGCTAGTCATGACTGGGAATACGTTAGTCTGAGACCATGTGACGCCATTGCTGTCGACTGTGGGTGGTTCAAGGTTTATACACAGCTTTTGGCACGCTTGTTTGTACCTGTGAAGATTAAATGACTTTAGTATGTGTTAAGATGATGGAAAGGAAATGATAGAGAGGCAGTTCTGTGACAGTTTCTTGTCACAATGACCTTAACCGTTACACATTGGACACATATTTTTACATCCCATCATAGTTTAGTGACAATTTGCTTACTGATTTACATGCTAATCAGTCTCCATGGTCAAGGTGTATGAAGTCAGTATGATGCTAATGAGAGCATAGAAATGGTTCTCTGACATGTCCTGCAGGGTTAGGGGTAGTTAGGTGGTGGTAGCATTGGCACCCAGTTTTCTTCCATGGGTTTAATTCCCATTATTTTCCCACCCACTTTAATACACCTTGAGTAAAATGAATATGAAAATAATTTTCATACTGATGAAGTTACCATCTAAGAATTGGAATATATTTACAGCAATTTCTTGATAAAAATATCAGCAAGTGCAGCAATATTTTGGATTGAAAGAAAGAAGCTGAAATTCATATGTCAACCGTATCTTTATTGATAGTCCAACCTCTTTAATTTCATTCTGTGTATATTTTACCTAGATTAAATAGATACATTAAAAACATGAGTTTACTGAAAAAATCTTCAAAAATGTTTGTCCATGATTCTTGTCCGCTCAATGTGCTCTTCATGTTTCTTTTCATGGTAGTATCGTATATCATTGTATAATTCCAGGTTCACAATATCACCTTTGAAGTTGGAGGCATGTCAATTGTTGCTTGTTTATCTGCCAGTCGATATGCTAATTGTCTGATTAAAGAACAATAGGTGTGTTGTACGAGGCCCTTTTTTCTCACCCTACTCCTCAGACACAAGGGGCACATAATGGTGATGGGAGGAGCTTCTAATCTGAATATAAGTGATATCTGGGACACATAATCTGATTCCGGGAAGATGTAAGGACCTGTACAGGTAATCCATATAGGAGATGGATGGGTGCTTGTGGTTAAACTCCTTCTTTCTGTGATCTGCTGCAGGGGAGTGTCGACCGGGCCCTGGAGTCTCTTGAACAATTTGTCATCCGCCACTTTGATGTGGACGTGACTGATCCTGGCTCCTGTGATCCCAACAAGCTCTTCTGGTATACCTGCTTCTCAACCTGGACAGTCGCCCTGATAACGGAATCGCAAACAGCTTGAATTAATCGAGTTATCAGTCAAAAACTATGTGGAGATTTGCAGTCATCTGGAATTGTGTTAAAGAAATGTTGATCTGTTATTTGTTGTATTGTCATTCAGTTTATTCTTTGAATTATATGTCAGTGATGTTTAATGTTGTGAAAGTATGTAATGTTTTAGAACATTGAATGTCTGTTCTCATTTTTAAAGAAAATGTAATTACATACAGGTAGATTTGATCAAAAAGGCATAAGCACAATCATTGAATGTTATAAATTTAGATTAAGGAAGGCATACATTATATTTCTTTGAGTTTTAAGTAATTTTTAAAAAAATTCAAATGTTATTGCTGACATTGATCTTGTTTGGAATGATCAAGATTTATGCAGTGTAAACAGCCTGCGATTAATGTCAGCTGCAGTATGTTGAGATTGTTCTGCAGTATAAATATATTTGTCAGGTGCGTCTGTAGTAAGGGTGGCCACTGGTGGCTGTGATACTGTACGGTAGATTACACACAGCTGGGGGAGATCAGTCAGGAACGTGGAGACACGTGTGGGGAAAGGTGCCCATTGAAACAGTAAAACTGTTCATGGCATGATAGTGAAATTCATCAGAGGCGAGTTATGGGGTGTTACTTGAAATATTGTCTCATGATGACAGTGTTTAATGGTTTAGTTTTTTTAGTTTTTTGTGTTAGAGGATGTGTGAAAACTTTATTATTATCATAGTCAGTTTGAGATTTAATGTTGAATAATTAATGGCAAGACTACAGAATACCTGATGCCTTCAGCCATCTTTGAAAGCAAGCGAATTTACTTTTGGTTAAGGTTAAGGTAAGGTTTATGGTTAGTGTAAGGTTTGAGGTTAGCGTAAGGGCTAGGGTAATGTGACACTAAACAATATGGCTGGTAGGTTTCCGGTATTCTGTAGTTGTACAGTATTAATCAAGTAGAAACAAATCAGAAATGATTTTTTTTTATTTTTTAAAGAATTTAATGTTGAAATACTCATTTGTTAACAGCATGTTTGTCCTTGTTTGAAGTTGGGTACAAAAGTCATGGGGTCCTTATCTTAAGCCTCATGTTCATAGGAAAAATATCAAGGGGTTTTGAAGTCCAGGTACAAGAGGCTCATAACTCAACAACTTGTAGGTTGAAATCTGTTTAACAAAGAAAACATTGTAGCTAAGGATTTTTTTCAGAGTAGGGGAGACAAGAAAATAGGGTATAAATTAACCTCAAGGAAGGAAATACAGTAGTGTCTGTTATTTCTGTACTATTTGATCACTTTATGTGAATGCTGACTTACAAACAGGGGATTTGTTGTCAACACTTTCCAATATAATAACAGGTGCATCAAAAAGTTAGGATACTTGCAGAAACAGCATTGGGATTCCTCCACATTTAACAATGAAAGATGGTCTGGTCATTTTGATATTTCCAGCACCCTGTTGGGCCTGCCAGCACCTTTCAAGAGTAAACAACTGGTGTTGAAGAAAGAAGTTAATGAATATATAGAAGCAGACAAGTTATACTACTGGCTGACATACAGGTGGGTGAAGGCCTGGGAACATTCTTGGATGTGATACAGCAGGTTACACCTATCCGCTCGCTCGTTCACTCACTCACTCACTCACTCACTCACTCACTCACTCACTCACTCAATTTGGATCAGAGTCTGTGACTGCTGGTAATGTCTTATCATGCCTCATTCGCAAAGATTTGTGCTCATCCTTTCAGTGATTTGTTTGCCAGCTCCAGGCTAAAACATGACAGGCTGTTATGATGTAGCTAGTCACAGGAATTTAACAATCTCACATGCACCAGAAAGATCTCCTGTATCAAGTCTTGTAAGAGGTGACTAACGGGATAGGGTCGTCAGGCTAGCTGACTTGGTTGACATGTCATCGGTTCCCAATTCCACAGATCGATGTTCATGTTGTTGATCACTGGATTGTCTGGTCCAGACTCTATTATTTACAGACCATATAGCTGGAAATATTGCCGAGTGTGGTGTAAAACGAAACTCATTCACTCACTCCTGTATCAAGTTTTCCACGTGCTCATTCCCTCACTCTCACTGGGGAAACTCACTAAATGACAGCATTCCTTACAGGAGACCTGTCCCAATTTGCCATCTGCAGTGTAGTTACATGAAAAAATAGAACGTTCTTTACTTTCTGTGAGTGGTATGTGTAGTGCAGATTGAGTTTGCATGTGAGAAGGGTTACGCCTGAATGGCATTGTTTGCTTTAGGTTGTCCAAACTGCATTGAATGTTTTTATCTTCATAGGTTTTTTGTCCTTAAGAATGATTATCCCATGTGGCTGGTTTGAGATGCAAATCTCAACTTCCACATTCTCAATTTCATGATTACACGATGCCATTTAGAAAGTGGTCAAATGCAACATATGTCATATTTGGGATTTCACTTTCTTAGTAAAGTACAAATTCTAGTACTTTACTAAGAAAGTGAAATCCCAAATATGACATATGTTGCATTTGACCACTTTCTAAATGGCATCGTGTAATCATAGCTTTCGGCCGTGGGAGCCGTGCCAATTTACACTCATCAGAGGGGTACACAAAGTAAGCAGTCTAGACTACCAGTTGTCCGACTTTCATTTTTGTGGAAGTCGCGGTGGCTGAGCGGGCTAGGCGGCTGACTTTGTGTGCTGGCGATTAGGTGCCTGACTCTGAGGGTGCGGGTTCGAATCCCGGATGGGACTCAACCGAAGAAAGTACTAGAATTTGTACTTTACTAAGAAAGTGAAATCCCAAATATGACATATCTCAATTTCATGTTTAAAATGAAGGACGGAAACAATTACTTGCATGAAATGATGTTGTCATTTGTTGTAGCAACAAATTGAGTTGTTTGTTATATTGACATACAAGGCACCATGCATTAGAGCTGCTGATAGGGTTGTCATTGTTGACTAAGAGAGTCAAAACTAAAATAATTGTGCAATATTGGCATGTTTGCACAGATGATTAATGGCATGTTTTGACATTCCGGTCTAACATGTGTTGCATTTACCAACTTAACGGCATGTACATATTACACTACAAAGCTGCGTACATCACTGGCATGACCATTAGAAAAGGGATATTGAATTTTAAAACGTAAATATTTTCACAATAAGCTCTCCTGATTTGAGTGAAACCAGAGTGAGTGAGTGACTTTTTTTTTTATCTTTGAGGGTGTAATGGGTGCTTGAGATGTTATGACATATGTCATTGTGTGTTGTGTCATGTTGCCTTGTCCACCCTGTAGTGGGAGGCTGCTCTGACATCACACTGGCACAAAGATAAGTCTGTATCTGGAAAAGGGAGTGGACTGTCCAGGATGTGACAGGGGATCCATAGAAAAGAAATGATCTGCCAAGTGATGATGTGTGTTATCTTCAACCAGAGTTTAGGAGATTATATACTTGTAATTCTAAGTCATCACCTGTTAAGATGAGAATGTTTTTTTTTTGTGTTTTAATCTCTTTAAAACAATAAAAAAATAAATGGGTCTTCGAGATTGTTGCAAAAGTCCTGTTGAAATAGTTTTGAAGACTTGCAAAGGCTATACTGGCAACCGAACAGTCATCACCAGTAAATCCGTATCACATGGACGTGAACGCAGCTCTGGTCAATTACAATTCCATTAGTTTTTCCGATGGTATTTGACAACAATAAAGGATAGCAGAAGAAAGTTCTTCATGGTAAATAACATAAGGGAAAAAATAAAGCTAAAATTAGGAACCCTATAAATATTTCTTTAACTTAGTCTGTCACATGATCTATATAATAGCAAGTTCAAGTTCACAACAGTCAGTATTTGTTTTATTCCCTGTCAGTCTGCTGTAAAAATACACTCAAGTTGTCATTTCAAGATTACTGTAGGTCATAAATATATATTATTTCACAAATGATATGAGAAATTCTGAAATGGCAATAACTATTACAGTTAGTTGTGAGAAACACCAATTTGTACTGCCATGATTACTTTCTGTATGACATAAATATATATTATTTCACTAATGATATTCGAAATTCTGAAATGGCAATAACGTATAGTTAGTTGAGAAACACCAATTTGTACAGCCATGATTATCTGCCGGCGCGTTGTATAAAAACACGATCATCTTCAGATTGAACACATTGGTGAATAGCTAATACAATATCATAATTAATATTGTTTCATTAACAAATGGTGGGGTAATTCTTTGAATGTCGTTAAAATATGGCGATAATTGTTAGCAGCCAGTGCATGACTGCTCTTATATGACAAGCAGTCATATGGATGTACAAGTTGTTTCTCAGTAATGTTACTTGACCACTGGAACCAGCATAGGTTTGACCAGTCCTTACCAGAAAGCCTTTGTATTTAAACATATTATTTTGATGGACACAAGTAACTCCATTCTTACTGAAAAGTATCACAAGTCAGATGGGGGATTCAAACCTGGAAGAAAATGTGGACTTGCTTTAGACATTTACATAACTCCTAAGGCTGAGGAGAAGGGTAAAAGTATGGTTCAGGGACTTTACCTTTGACAGGAGTTAAATGAAAGTGAGTGTATTTAGAAGTGCCATGCATTGAACACCCATGTTTAGTCATAAAAAAGTAATATTCAGGTTTGGCTAAATGCAACATGTTTGCTTTTCTTTCATAAACTTGCAATATTTGATTTTTCAGTCATGATAACTATATTTGAGCATAACTCACACCTACATTGTGTCAGTTTTTGAGAAATACAATGTATACTGAAGAGCAAGAGATACACAAGTTTTGAAAAAATAATCTCTCATAAAAGTAAGTGTTCATGTTTAAGTCTTCTATTTACGTACTTGGCAAAAAGCCAGAATTGCATTTCTTGCTGTTTAGTGTAGTTTTTTAAAGATATCTGATGTGACTATGTTTTAAGAAATTCTGCTCCTCGCCCAGAGATTATGTCTGGTATCATTCTGCTTGTTCTACTAAGTTCAGTTTATGAAATTGATCACACAAACATGTTGCTTTAAGAAATTCTCCTGCAAGTATTTCTGAAATCTTTTCACACAGACTTTTGCTGAAAGGCAGTGTTCAAATAAGAGGGAAAATGTTGGCCATTTTCAGCCCAGTGCTAATTGTAGTGAAGGAATGTAGACCCTATTATAATCCCACAAGTGGACAAATGTGAGGATGTCGACATGGAGATAAAAGAAATGTCAATAGTCAGACAGGTTGCAGTGGCAGAGATAGGATGACAGTCAGATTGGTCCTTGGAAGGTGTGGCCGTGAACCTAGACATTGTATTGCAATTAACATGGCAACTGTATGTTAGGAGTGTAATGTTACACACACTCTTGTTATGTCAGTAGTGGCACCTGGTGGGGTAGATGGATTTCTGTGGATTGATGTGACACCCCCTCTCAGATCTGGGATCAGATGTGTCAAGATAATTATTTTGTTGACATTTTTCAACAATTTGTTGCAGAATTTGCTTCTAGTAATTAGACTTGATTATCAAGTGTATTCTAGTTTGCAAATTGGATTTGTCATAGGTGTTATTGTATTGAATGGCATGAAAATATTTTTTAAAGTTTTTTTTTTCATTTAATCAGAGTGACAGGTGATTTGTTATAGAGAGAAGGTTCTAGAGATAATGCTACATGTATCTGGATTGTCATGAAGAAATGTTACAGATATCAGGGTGGGTGGCCGGCATAGACAAGATACACTCACTTAAGGCATTTCACTTTCTTATGACACCAATAAAAAGCTCTGGGCATAACTAATTCTTAAATTTTACTTTGAATTAAATCTTCACATCTGTAAGTTGTACTGAATCTCAGACAACCAGAAATTCACAGAATTCAAACCCATAATCTCAAAGACCCATATTATCAGACCAATCGTTCCTGTTGTTTTGTACGTTTGTACAAAGATTAGGATAATCAGTGTCTTAAGGAATGAGATTATTTAAGTGCTTGAGATTGTCTGACTCCATAGGGGGCCATCCTCCTGTTGACCTGATGCCTTGACCTGAGACAGTCAAGTGTATTGGAAGCTGCTAATTGCAATCTCCTTATCCAGAAGAGCTCCAGATAGAGAGGTGTGGCAGGGGAGACCTGTTGGGATGGGAAAATGTCCTGATGCGTCCACTTGTTCAGAAGTATCAGACAGGAACTGGACTTGATGTTGTGACGTTCATGTCTGTCACCTGTTACATCAGAGCACCTTAATCTTGACAGGGGATTAACCATGTGTCGTGCATCATCTCTCTGTTCTTTGAGTGGTGGATCATATTGTCACGGATTGATCGTGTTACGTCATGTGATTTTCGGTCAGGCTGGGTGGTGATAAGAGGGAATAAACATTGTTTGACAAAGTTTGTAACAATCAGACTTGGCACTGGTTCAATTGCTGGATACTGTACATCATGTTTTATGACAGCATAGGGGTAGCTTAGCTGTTGAAGGTCTCACTTGTCAAGCCTACAGCAAATGTTTGCAATAATTCTATTAATTGGAAGAAGTATCATAAGAAAGCAGCACATTTTTTCTTCTTACATCTGACTTATTGCATGGACTTTTTTGCCTGAAATATAACATTCAATGATATTTAGAAGTGAAGCAAGAAAGGGGACATTTTTAAATGACTACTTCTGCATCATGAACTCGTTTCAGTAGGCATCTCCTAAACATCACATTCAATTCAGAAGTTGACATCTGTAAATTTACCCCCTTTCATACATCATACTAATTGACTGCCCTATCAATTCACTCACTTTGTGCTACAAACATGGGTTGTTGAGGGCCAATTTTTGCCTAGAATTGCCATTGGGTTCTGTATATCTTGCAAGGACTACATCAGTTATGACGTAAGGACTACATTTAATGACTTAATGGCCCCCAATCTGTTGCCCTCTTTCAGTAATACTTATGCTTCAACAAACAGTAGCATTGTTGGCTCTGTACACTCTAACACCCTGACAGTCTCACTGACAATGCCTGCAAACTGTACACAATGAGTATTGACTGTAAAATGTCAGTATATACTTATCCCACTGGACATGTTTACACAGGACGAAAAAGCTGCTCATCCTGACCACACAAAGGCTTCTGAACCAGGAAATGCTGGACAGACCTCCAACAATGGTCTGCATGTGACATCGACACCACACAGAATACACCAATTTCCCCGTGTTGATGGAACCAACAAAACTAATCCTTCTGAATTGTGTGCTGTGTGGGTCTGGTCTATACTTACAGGCATAGATCTAGTACGTCTTTCAAAGGGTTGTGTGTCGTGGTCAACTGTTGCCAAGTTGATGGACCTAGTTGAGCTATGCATGAACTTGACCAGTGTTGTGTGTTTACTGGTCAAAGACCTAGCGTGGTCCTTGGTTGTCTTGAGCACCTCCAATTGAATGTTTAGGTATTATGGCTATTGAGGGGTGATGGGGTAGCATAGTGGTTAAAGCATTCCCTTGTCATGACAAAGACCTGGGTTGGATTACCCACACAGGTACAAGGTGTGAAACCCATTTCTTGTGTCCCCTACCATGACATTACTGGAATATTGCTAAAAATGGTGTAAAATTGACGTCACTCACTCACTCATTATGACTGTTGCATGGCCTCTATAATGATATGATGTTTGGTGTTTCGGCCAATGTTAAGCTGACATGCTATGATGTAAGTGCCATACAATTCATAGAAGCTGTTCAGTTCTGTTCAAGCCCATTTCATTTACTGTTTGTTCCTCTCTTCCTTGAAGGGTCACGGGTGGTCTCGTCATCTAAGGTGTTGCCTGCCATGATTTTGCTGGAACATTGCTAAAAGAAGCGTTAAACTAAACTCACTCACTCGAAGCAATATTGCTAAAGGCTCCTCGAAACCCTGCTTGCTTGCATGCTCTCACTCACTCACATCAGTGGTGAAGGTGTAAGACCAGGCTTTCCTTCCATGTGATTGTGCCATTCAGTTGAAATACTGTCTGAAGTGGCATGAACCCATCCATACCCATTTTACCATATAATGTCTCCCAACAGTCATTACACCTTCACTTATATGTATTCAGAGGCTAAGCGTTTGCCTACAGCTTGACTGTTGCATGCCATTTTATGAGCTTCAAGGTATTGAGAGTATTTGTGCATGCCTCAAATTATTCTATTTATGATAGTGTCTCATTGCACATTGGGTATGTTGTTGCTGTGGTGCAGTGACACTGTTGTTGCAATGATGTTGCTGTTGCAGTTCACTGCTGGAGCTGCAAGGTGACAGTCGGGAGTGTGTGGAGTTGTTTGAGACAGCATTGTCAAGTTCCTACAAGGCAGAGGATCTGAAGACTCTCTGGATCAAGTATGTGTGTTTCTTTCCCATACTGTCATTTCTAGGATTCATTTGAAACATTTTGTAACTTCCTTTTCTTCATGAGATATATACACTTTTGACACAGATGGCTTGAAAATTGGTTTTTTGTATCTTCTTTTTCTTAATGAGATATATACACTTTTAACACAGATGGCTTGAAAATTGGTGATTGGACCCTAAATTCATTCACATTGACAATGTTTTGCAGTCTAATAAGTGTTAAGACTAATAATTGTTTTTCATCTGGACACAAGTAACTACATTTTCATAACTTATCGTCCATGTATAGTTTGCTAGTATCTCCGAGATTAAGAATATTTCTAATACAGTTTGGTGTGAAAGAAGGCAAAAACATTGTAAAGCAAGCTTCATTCTTTTCACAGGATTGTGCAAATTAAACAGTGTATGTGTGACTTTGATAAGGGTTTGATTCAGGGCAAGCATGTGAGATGGAGCTGGCAGGTGCTTGTCACAGTCTCAGCTATTCAGGAGGCATGGCACTGTGTCCATACTTGCCTTTCTTCCACCTCCCACTCCATCCCTTGCTGTTGTCTCTACCTGCCGCTTTGTTACACCTGATCCTAAATATAACACAAGGTGTTAACCCTTTTACTGTCTGGGCCTCTATAACCAGGTGACAATTTAGGTGTAGTGGACAGAGCGTCTGGCTGGAGAGTAGAAAGTTGGTGGTTTGATCCTGAAGTGTTGAAGATGGTGCTAGTTGTTATCCTGAATGAAACAAATAACTGTCACTGCCAGAGTCAGTACTGTACTGCTGATCCTGATGCTTGGCTCTGATGGTAGCCCAGTTCTGAAAATTGACAATAGCTCTGAAATAGCTCGATGGAACCACTGCTCTTGCACAGCTGCATTGAGTTACAGTTCAAGGTGATCTTATAGATGTTCATTGATGTTAAGGCCATCGCTATAACTAGTTGCAGTATCACTGAACATAGTTTGATGGCTTTGCAAGTGTTTGTTGCCCTTTTTTGCCATTCATTAAATTGGTTTGGTCAACAAGATATGTCAGTATACCAATGTACACTTTAGCCACCTCATTCTTTCTGGAAAGTCTTTAATGTGTTTGGATGAAATCTTTTCATTCATACATATTTTATACTTTAAATAGTTCCAAATTTAATTCACTTTTTGCTCCACCTGTGATGTAGGCGTATATACAGGTGTGCTAAGGGGGAAGGTAAACATCTTGGAACTCCCATCACCTGGTTTTCCCTCCTTTCCTCCCACACTAAGTTCACATGCTCAAGATACTGACACACTCAAGAGGAATGACATTTATGTTTTTATACCAAAACATTCTGCTGCAGATCAGTTTCTCTTTAAGAACTACATTGCCTTAGCTTTCAAGAAATTACCATGTGGATTTTCTGTTATTGATATTATTGAAGTTTCAATAATAAAAAATGACCCTTTGATTTATTCTAGATGCGTCTGAGTTTGAGGTACTTCAGAGGCTTAGGATAAAGTATGGGCTGGTCATTCATTCTCTGGGATTTGTAGCCACACCAGGAAGGGTTAACAAAGATGCAGGCACACAATACCCCAGTCTTTATTTATGTAGAGCCTTTTGTCCTCATCCCGTCTAAATATGTCAATTAAAGCTAGTGCTGAGAGGTGTACACTTATTATACAAATAATGCCTTTATCCTCGCACCTTTAATTTAAGGTCAGAGATGATTCTCCCATGAGGAGCTGACAATTGTACCGAGCTTTAGTGATTCTTGATTCTAGTCAGCTCAGAGGTGTGAGGCCAAAGAATAATAAAAACCTCTTGTAAATGAAACTTTAGATGGGAGGCGGATAAAAAACCCTGGTAAATAAACACTTGGATCCATTTAAGTAATCTCCAAATCTTATCTAGCGCAAACAGAAAAGGATTAGTGCAACAACGGAAGGACACCAAGAGAGGGTGGCAGGAAACGTGCAGGGAATTACAAGAGCATTGTCACAACTGAAGGCTTGAGTCTGTGTCTTACTGACAAGGTGCTTGTTGTGGGTTGTTCACTTAGACATTGTGGGCTACCTCGAGGTCAAGCACCTCAAGACATGCACTGTAAACTGATATTGAATATTTTTTCAGCTAAAGAATGATGCAGTGTCTGGGGAAACAGATTTATGAATGGACAATTTGTTGTTGTGTTGCTGGCACTTGAGTAGTGTCTCTTATATAACCTTGACAGTGTATTACATTTAAACAGTCACATATATTGCATACTTATCCTACTTTTCATGGATACCAGGCTCTTTGCATTTCTTGGAGACTTGAGATTCATGAATATTCTAGGGTTCTATCCCAGATGTAGTTCTGTTTTACCATAATATTATATGAACTTGCAGGAGGGTCGAAATTTTTGCTTTGAGGTATCAAATTTGCTATTCAAAATCATATTTTGCTGCCTGAAAAAAACACTCGGCAACAACTGGCTACCTTGCATTTTTTAGTTAAACCACTTATGTTCATCATTTGGCTGTCATTTTCAAAGGAAAGATCTGCACCTGTGCACTTTCACTCGTAAACTTACCGATGTTGGTATTTTAATTCTGACAAAATGCTCATTGTAGCTTTTCTTGGTCACTTATGCATCGTAATACTCGCATAATTGCGATAGAGAACCAGTCAGCTCGGCACACATGTGCAGAAGTATAATATTACTGCTTCATATGTTTGATAATGGACAAATATCATTTCCTGAAGGGTAAAGGGGGTAAAATGTCGTCTGCTAATACAAGTAGTGACATTTTTGTTCCCTGCCCTTAAGGTTTATCATGTTACCATTGGTTCTGATAAGAGTGTGTTTATGTGGGTTTAGTTACCTGGAGTTCCATCAGCGGCAACTAGAAGGTGCTGCAAACAATGATGTCCGCTTGCGTGAGGTGTTTGACTTGATGGTACGGAGTCTGTCAACCGTTCCTACCAAGTTCCCCGTCCCCTTCTCGGATGATGGCGCCACCTGGAGGGATTACCGCCATGTTAACAAGATGATCCACACATACCTCACCATGATGAACAAAGAGGAGAGACTGGTTGCCCTGGAGAAGTTTGTTGAAATGATGCCTTCAAATGTTGACCTCATTATTAGGTGAGACTTGTAGCCATAAATTCTTGTCTCTGATTCACAGGTTAGAGAGAGATCTGTATGCAAATATGTATTTAAATTTTTATTGCATTAAGTTGTGAAATATACAGATCATCATGGAATTATTTTGATGTGAAAATATATTTTTGAATACTTTGTGTTCAGAACAATATTCTTGCTTGCAACCACCATATAACACTGAAGTGTTCAGGTGAACTAAGTTCACAGTTGTGGATGACCTCATAGAAGACCACCAGTACTGTACTGTTGGAAATAAATGGATGCCTACATTGGTCTGCCCTCCTTCTTGCTGGCTACGATGACACTAGTCCATCAGTGAAAGCAACCCTTCCATTGCCTGACAGTGTGGAGAATAGATGGTGGCAAGACTGTAGATGGGGTTCCTTGAGTGATATTTGATGTTTGTGCAATGTAATTGTAAGTCATAAATAGTGACTACACTGAACAGCAGAACAACCTATGTGATGGATGAACACAGTGTACGTCCCTGTGGTGTACTGATGAAGAGTGTGACTATCTGTTATAGGAGTGTGGAGGAGGCAGTGTTGGGGAAGGAGTACCAGCGTGCCAGGAGTCTCTACAACACGCTGCCATGGGAGGGAGTGGCCAATGTCCATCTGTGGAAGATGTAAGTGGCAACAGGGACTCCTCAGTTGTCTTTGTGTTTAATATTTCACGAACAGTCCAGTGTCTCATGTTCTTAATATTACCGGTTCCCCAATTTATATATACGTTGTACTGTAAGACCTTTTCTCAAAGACCCATACCCTCTTTTGAATCCTATTTGTCACCTTCACCTTGATGTTCAAGACCTTGACAGATATTGTTAAGCTTGTTCATTTGAGTTCTGGTGATTTCAGTCCTGCTCTACAACTTCCTCAGAGCCATACAGGTGTAATGGTAGTGTATGATTGTCTGGATTTGGTCAGTGTTTACAGAATTTGTTGTCTACATTTTGACATATTCCACGAAAACTGCTTGTGATGTCCTTGATATTTTAAATGACTCTTGTAACAAAACTGACGGATCCATTCAGCCGTTGTTGTCGCTTGGATAGTCATCTGTATATAGATCTGTGTCTGAGAACATTCCATTTGTTTTGTACTGTTCCAGGGTACTTGGTCTGGCTCAAAGGCAGGGATCTGTGAAAGAGGTTAGCCTGACATTTCACAAACACAAACATCTACAGTGCTGATTTATGTGTGGAAGCATGCTGTATTCTGATTTCATCTTTTCATCTTATTAAGGGAGTTACAATTTTTAATAGTAGTAACAAATAGAATTAATAGCCTAGTGAGAAGTGCTCTTCCTTTTAAACATCTTCAAAATTGCCAAAACTATATATTTGTTTTCACAACACATCTTTGTGTGAAGTACCAAGTGTGATTCTGGGGATCATGCATAGCAGCTTTTGCTTGGTGACCTTGTAAATTAATGCTCATTGCACTCTGACTTGGTGGGACACTGCTGTCATTTGTTTTATCCATATGCAAGTTAGAGCTTGCTTGGATATTAGTTATCACTTTGCCTGTGACTTCACAGATCTGCTTGGGGTTTTTGTCTGTATCCAGACATGACGTTTGTTTGGTTTCAGATGGAGAAGCTGTATGTGAAGGCAGTGCGAGCTCTGCCAATGGCAGTGACTATGTGGAAAGATGTAATGTATTCCCTACCACTACTTCTCTGTTCTTATATATAGCTTGTCTTGTGTCATGTAATATGTCTTGACTGTCAAACTGTCGGTAAGTAGAGAAAGCGCTCTCATGGTGTGGGTCTGTAAGTAACTGATACTTTTCAGCCTCTGTAGAGGACATGTTGGGTTTGAAAAGAAGCTGCGGAAGTCTCTTATGATTGACTTGAGATTGTTTTAGAAAGGTGTTTGGTTGGCAGAGGCATTAGAAGTTTGAACAAATATATGTTTTCTTGAAAAGTAATAGAGAAAGATACGGCAGTATTGGTGGAAATGCATTACTGATACCTGTGTTCATCCCATCAACAACAGGTGCCCTTGACCTAGATTTGATGTCAGTGATGTTTGTGAAAAGTTGCTGGTTGGGGTGTGTAATAACTCAATTCGATGGATTAATGCTTCCATGGAATGATAAACACACAGTATTGTGATGCAAGAGGAATGAATCAGTTGTACTGTGATACCTAAACTGTATTTTCTGATTGTTTGTTAATGTTTGATTTCCAGAAAATGTTATTCCTGTTTTCTCACAGTTCCTGCTGTTTGAGGTGACGGAAGGAAATCAGGCTACAGTTCAACAGATTCTAGGTCACTGCACCAGCATAGGACTCAACATTGCTGGATTTGTGGCAACGATATCGCCATCCTAGTCAGGAGGGGGCCATGTTGGAACTACAGGATCTTTCACCCCTTGAACTTGGATGTCAATGTATTGACCTTGAGGCCAGTATCATGACCTTCAAACAAGTTCGAACCCATAACACATGAGTTCTTCGTTTGTACTTCTCTCTTATGGAGACAGTATCGCAGTGAGTATTTTGAGGCCTTGACATGGGAGAAGCATGGAGTCAGTTAAAATATTTTTTTCCTATATATGTTATTGGTATTCATTGGTTCCATGAACCATTAATGTTCCCTAAAGTGAATAACAGAAAGATTTATAATCTGTTTATGTTTGTAAGCTTGTTCTTCCATGGTCTTGGCTTGTGTGATTCGTTGGTGGTTGGTCATGGTTTAGACCGTCCAGGGGGATGCAGATTAATGAGGAACACCTCTTTCTCACATTGTCATGCATACCAGCTCACAGAGATAGTATGATAGGCTGAAAATTTCACTGGCAAAGTTTCTTCATGTAGGAAGGCCACAACAAGTTCAGGTACTTCCATGATGTGATTTGTAAAATGAGGATTTTGATATTCATGTGCCCACAGTGGTACCAATACTTTTACTAAACTGTAGTATGATGTTTCAATGATTCCTTGTTGATGATAAAATTACTAACATCATCCTTTTTCATACTGTCACAGACAGGGTGATGACTACATAACCTGAATGAAAGGTTGAACTCAGTAAAGTCTTCTCTCAAATACATTTTTTTTATGACGGTGAATAAAATTTGGAATAATCGGTTCAAAACATCAGCCTTCAAAAGCATTTGACTAATGCTTTGGACCTAGACTTGGGAAGATAATCCTCAATTCCTTCTAGATCAGTTAGTCTCTATATGGTAACTCAAAACCAATGAGAAGATTTTGAGGATCGTATAATGAGTTTGTTGTGGCCACATACAGTCATTGTTTGTTTTAAAATGTTTCCATGAAATGGCTCATTAAAGTATGGTGATGTACCATTCTTGTGATCGTGACAAATAGTTTTCCTGCAGTTGGTATATTGTGATCACATGAGAAAGCGTTGTTGCTGCTGCTGTAATTGATGTGATGTTTCATAATCTCTGTAAAATGTTCTTACTGATCATTATGTTGTCCCGTTGTTGTTGTTCATGCATTAATAACCTCTGTAATTGAGCTTCAGTTATGACAGGTCCTCTTTAGTGATGGCATTGGATCTAACAGATCTGAAAAACTTGAATTGAGTCAATATGAAAATCCTGTCTTCAAAGATTATGCAAAGGTGCTTTGAAAAATACCGAAATCCTGAATTGTCACATGAATGTTGTGACAACATGCAGCTTGTTGTCACGGAAACAGAAGATGAGGATGTTCCAATAGATATCAGCTGAAGTTTGGATTCCATATCTGAACTTATGTTTAGCGAGTTCTGCAAATGGCTGTGTTGAAAGCCAAGTGAAAGTGCTGCTTATTGAAGTATGATGATGGTTTCCGCTTCTACCAAAGATTCCTGCAACTGTGGCCAAACACCAAAGGTTCCGCCAAACATCATTGGTTCCACTGGACCAGTCTCAAGTGCTTGTTTGTGTTTTTTGCACTAAGAACACAATGCCTTATTCTTTTGTGAATTTTGTTTTTCTTTAGATGTAAATTCGATTCCATATGTATTAAAACTCCTTACCATCATTAATAGAATTAAAATAAAACCATTCAAATTTGACTCAATTAATCTTACCTATTTTGGAAAACATTTTATGATTAATACAGCGGATATAAATTTGAATTCAGCATTTAAACCAAGCTACGTTATAAATATTCAGAAACAACTTGTAGGTGTTGTGTTCATAGTTGAGTTCTCACTGCTTTGACTTGCTTAAAGGTACATTCCCTCATCAACTTGACTTTCAAAATTGTAGTTAAAGGCTTTTATTGTGTTAAAAGTCTGAAGGTGAATGATTTATTAACAAATTCATGATCAAAAGAGAAATAAGGTTATTATTTTTTTCAATTAATAGAAAGTAACTGATATGGCAAATATTGTCAGTTTAAAACTTGGGGTGCAGGTCTTAAAAGGGTTAAGTGAGTTTCATCTTGTGATGTGCCTTCAATGCATTGTTTTGTAAGTATGCTTACATCAATGAAATGTGAGCAGTGTCTGGCTCAATCCCTCCTAAATGAATAAATCAAGCACATAACTTGTTATTCGTATATGTGGTATCGATTTTAGTATGTATTACCACGTGGTTGGAAGAAGTAAATGAAATATCACTTCAATGATTCGCTTTACATTAATTACAGTCAGAAAGAGAAAATTTAAAAATTGAAATTACTTGTTCAATATTATGGAAATTGTAACAAATTTCCAAATGGTAGTTTTTGGAGTATTTTATGTATGCTAAAATTTAGATGTCTTGTAATATGTAGATTGTTGTTAATTTTAATAACAATTTAAATATCTGTTACCTGGATGGTCGTTACAGTGGATTGAGCCATCACTGCACAGTTGGTCCAGTGTTTTGCACTAAATCACCCTTTCTATTAAGTGAAGTAGATTATGCACCAGTATTATCTTTACATCAAAATTTACATGGACCACCTATCTGTTTCTTTATTTATCTTGTATTTGAATAAAAATTAAAGAAAAATAAATTGAATTTGTGCTCTTTGATAACTATGTTTTGATGGAGAATGTTTCCTTGTTTTCAAACGCTGATTGAGAAGGTCTTGATGAATACTTTCTCTTGAGTGAGCAGCTAATATTATCTCAATGGATAATATACATGGCAGGTGTTTGCTTGTCATGCTGAAGGTCTGGGTTAGATTTCCCTTGTTGGTACAATTTGTCAAGCCCATTACTGGTATCACCTGCTGTGATATTGATAGAATAATGCTAAAAGTCGAATAAAACCGAACTTGTCCACTCACTATACATGTTGCGGGAACTGTAGGCATTGATTGTTGCTCATTGCCTCAACCACTTGGTTATCTGACTGACAGAAATGTGGTCACTTGGACATTCCTTGACTAATGCAGCACCAGTGTGAAACAGGGTTCTCTCACTATCATCTGACACACATTGTGAACATTATTGACAAAGTATATTTCTTCCTGAATCAAAGATCAAGAGATGTGAAACTGGTGTGAATCACAGTCCTTTCACTGTTTGTGACCATCTAAGCTCAAACACCATGATAATGACTACTTTACCAAAGGGATGCATTTGTAGCCTTGGATCAGAATCTGTCCATTCCCCAACCATGTAATCCATGCTTGTATCACCGCAATGTCTTCATTAATGAAGGTTTCTAAGAGGCAACTAGGGAGCTCAGATTCCTGACTTGGTTGATAAACTTCATCAGTTTATCCCAATTGCTCAGATTGCTGTTCATGAAGTTGATCACTGGATCCCTTGAATATTCTCAGACCTCAGTCACAATGCTGGAATATTGCTCAGAAAATGCGCTCCAGGGATAGAAAACAAGGTTTGTGCGTCTCTAGACGGAAACTTGTACACAACCATGTGGATCATAGCTGGTACAGTCTGAGGCTCCTCAAGCATACTGAATGTATTTAGCACGGGATAAAAACAAAGATCTCCAGCAACCTTCTTATCGAAAACAGTCAAATGTCTAGGACCATGACTTCAGACTTCACTGTTATTTTAATCTGGTAAGTCCAACTGCCACTGAAATATGTTCAACAAGACAAACGCAACACACATACCGTCGGACAAACCCATTTTTCCAAAGAAAAATATACCGGATACATATGGAAGGCTATTTGATATGGGGTTCGACCTACAACCACCTTTTGAAAGTAACTAAAGGCCACATTGAAATTAATGTTTTGCATTAGTGGTGCCCTGCCTGGATCCGCCTATGGAATTTATTGTCAGTTCAAATAAGGCTGAACAAATTTTGTGTTGAGGTTAAGTCTTCAACTTGGAGACAAAGTATTGACTGAAACGCCACCACGATCCCACAGCCTTGGTGTAAAGCCTTGACAGTCCCCCAGAGTCTACATTGCCTAGTGTTCGGACTCCTGATCTCTTGGATTTGACGAATTTGATACTGTTTTCTTGGTTCTGTTTTCATTTAGAAATGTGTATATGATAGTTAAAAAACAAACAAGTCTCGGCGAAAACCTGCTGTGGAATTCAGTATTATATTATTTGGTTTACTTAATGACTGGGTTGAACTGAGATCATAACAGATCGGATGAAGATAACCGAGAAAAGCAATTACAGAGTTAGACACGCGAGGACAGTTGCGTGTGGAGCGTGGTGATTTATACCGCACCGCACTCATTAAGCGATCTGAACAGTTATAAATTATCCCGAGAAGATTGGAGGTCTTTAAATTCAAATACCATCGTATAGTTCCTCTCGGACGGAACAACGCAATGTTCAGGTTCAGCGTTTCTGGCATTGCCTACAATGTGTGGTAGCAATAGTGTGTGCCATCCAAGTATCATCTTTGGTGGTTCATGGGGTCGTCTTGTGGTTCACGGCAATATCCGAGCTATATGGCGACGGTTTGTAAATAATCGAGTCTGGACACGACAATCCGGTGATCAGCATCATGATAATCCGGAATCGGGATATGATGACATGTGTCAAGGTTAGCGAACTTCACCATCCGATCCCGTTAGTCGCCTATTACGAGAAAAAGGGCTGCCCACTTCTAATCGGGGTCTTCGCGGGTATGTCATGGGTTCGTAAACTGGAAAGAATATTGGCGAGTCTGTTGAAAAATATCTTCTTTCAGCACCAGTCCTATACGTTTGTGTGATCCAAAATTACGTTGACATAACATAACATCACAACAGTGATGGGGGTTGTGGGATAGACCAGTGCTGATAGCGTTCACTCGTCAAGGCACAATGTGTGAAGCCCGTTTCTGGTGTTCCTGGGCGTGATGTTGCTGGGATGTTGCTAAAACGGCGTAAACCCACTCTTACTGGAACATTGTTCGACTGCTCATTCAGTTCATCTTAACGGACCCCTTTGATTTCCAATAGGGGTGGCCTAGTGCTGAAGGAGATCGCTCGTCATGACGAAGACCCGGGTTTGATGAGTGCAATGTGTGAATCCAATTTCAGGCGTCTCTTGCCGTAACAATGCTGGAATATTGCTAAAAACGACGTAACCTTTCTACTCATCATCGAGGTGTCTACAATAATCTTGTAGGTGTCAATGACTACAGATCCATCAATGCCTCCAGAAACCCGTCAAGCTGCCCTTCTTGCAATGTCTTTTCACGCCCTAATCCTTTTACTGAACAAGTTCAGGTCAACGTGTAGAAATAAGTACGATATGCAAAGAATGTCTTCAATTATCCAACCTCTTAACTCGTGAAGAATTCTCTCCATTACACAAGTGTGTCCATTCTGGCACTATGATTGATCATTGCGCGCTCTTCTTTGAGGGTATACTTTGGAAGAAGCAATGGTATTGTCGGTCATGCTTAATTGTTTTCGGAAATAGTTCGACCAAAAACGGACCCGCTTTGTAATGAATTCTCCCTGATGTCATTAATCAGCAACACACGCAAGCGCAACCAGCCCATGGTGCCAGTTTGGCGAGTTAAGCGACATCATGGCGGCCGAATACAGAGGAAACACCTCCGCCTCGTTAACACCGTGAATATCAAGTTATTAATCCAGGTCACAATGGAACAAAACCATTAAGCAACTTCACGGCTATTAAAGCATAAAACAGTAACATAATCGCCATCGCCTATTCTATACATAACACAATGTTTATAAAAACCCATCAGAAATTATATCTCGAGCATTGCTGAAATGTCTTCAAGAACGCAATTGGTTTTGCTCAGTTACGAGGTTCTCATCAACCGTAATTTCACGTTGACTGCAATGATAAAATCACAAGTATCCCCCAACCATCATTCGTGATTGGAACAGGAACGAATGTCATAAATATTTTACCATGGCGTGTCTAACACCTAAGCAGAACATGCTCGTAATTTGTTTATCAAATTTAACTTGAGTGCTTATATATTGTGTTCCAGGAATATGTTTCAACTGTTTTTAATTTATTCCGAATTGAACTAAATTAAAACATCACTAAGGTGGAAAAGATGCGACTTGACATCATGTACACGCTGGGAAACATTTGCCAGCGGCGTTTCAACCATAAAATACAGTATCTGTGAGGAGTACATTCATAAAAATGTTTCTATCATGCTGTCTGTGTATCTAAGATCCGGTAACTGCTGTTACTCCATTCTGTGACAAAAAACTAAATTGTGAGAGGCACGAGGTGAAAAAACATCCCTGTCTGACATGAACTGGCTGTAAACAAAATAAGGTTTCGACATTAATATTGCTCCAGCTTGCAGATGTAATAGCGTTTCACTCGTAACAAAGATGTAGAGGATAAGGTATTGGGGTAAAACCCCTTGCACTGTTAATGAAACTCTGTGTTTGAATGAGTGAGTGAGTGAGTGAGGTAAAAGTCCCTTGTTAAACTCTTGTAAATGGTGCTGAAAAATCTATAGATATGATAAGGTCGAACCCGATGTCGTACCCACTTGGCGATGTAAACTTCGCGCCTGTCTCGCCCAGACCACAACGAGTGGCTAAGTGAGCGAGTACGATTTCATTCCACTATTAGCAATATCCCAGCAATGTCACAAGACCAGAAATGGGCTTCACATGTTATAGTCATGTGGTGAATCGGACCCTTGGCACATCTTGAGTGGGTAGGACAGACACACAATGTCTTTTGTCCGCTTTCAGTTTCAGAAGAGACACTGAAATGACGGTACATTCTATTTTATCATGAACTTAGTTCCCGGCTACGATGACTTACTTCATAAAGTGAGACTTTGTAAAACAAAGTGAGAGTAAGTAAGACTAAAGCAGAGTCTACTTACCGGAACACCGCCCTCTGTAACAATATTCAACTACAGACAGCTGCGCGCGTATTTTCTCCTTAGATAAACAGGTGGACGAAATGCACGTATTTCCTCCGACGAATCAGGGTGCGTTGTACAGGGCGACCTTAGGGCTAGGGTGGTCGCTACTCCCACACCTTAACACAGACTTACGACTGTCGCACAGCTAAGGTTCTTTTATGCAAATGTACTCTGACGTGTTAGACATATTTGCATTAACTACATTTTCTTTATCAATGCCGCTTTGATGACTCAAAACAAGCGGCTGCAATAGCAAAGAGAATCTAAAATACTCACTCTTTTGAATGTTATAAACTCTGTCCTGGGCCTCCTTTCACAAAGCGGTAAGGTGATCGTAAGTCACTAAGGCAACCTTAGTGCAATGTTAAAGGATGGGAGTTAACTTTTACCTTAGTAAAGGTTGCTTCGTAATATTGGTAAAGGTTGATCGTAATATTGTACGTTTTCAATTACACCTTTTCACGATCATTTTCTTTGTTTAACGTGTTCTTTGCCAAAGGATCCTTCGCCTAATTTATATACATTAATAAAATAAACTCGTATCTTTAATTAAATGGTTTCGTTCCATTCTTGCCCTAGACATGGATAATCTGTAAAAGAAAAAGTATACAAGGGAACCCTTGTATAAAACTGCCTTAACGGTAAGTCTGTGTTAAGATATGAGACTTACGGTCGCTTTAGCCCAAAGATCGTTTTGTACGCGCCTTGTTACTAATACGTTTGCATAATCTATTGTCTGGGGGTGTTCGCACTTTGTGTTTTCGTCTGACAAAGTGAAACTGTTTAACCATGGAGTGTGATCGCGCCATGAAGATGGTATAATCCCAGCTGTTCTCTTACCTACATGGCGGTGTCGCCCTCTCCGCAAACACCACCCACCCTCTCCAGCACCTCCGACACCAGGGCCGTGCATGCAACAATGCCTGTAGTACCTTCCCTATGTTAGACACAGTACAACACATTTGGCGAACAATTAAAAAGATGCAGTAACATTGTAGCTCGCTTTTTGCAGCATTCCGTGCACTTAGTCCATACACTTGGAGGTGTGTCTGCTCGCTTTGTGGGAAGCATGTCAAATCCATACTAGAATTTTAAAGGGCAAGCATTTGCTTGCATCCAAATGCATAAATATCACATGCGTTGTCCTCCTTTATCGTATTGTCAGCTTTGCATATGTACGTGAATGTTGTTTCGCAGTTTTAGGCAAACCCTGTGTGTCATTCTGGGTAATGCGTGTCTTGTGAATGGTAGGCAAGGCTTGGGATGGACTGGTGAGTTAACAGCTCGGCCTCGTTATTTCGAAATGTTTCTAAATACACCGAGAAGCTTTGAAGTCACGGAGATCAGGATGGGGTGGGGGAGGTACAGATGTGGAGTCCTCCCCATCCCGCAACGTCATCAGCGGTTGCCGCCACTTTCATTTCAATGGAAACCGTCTCAGCATCGTCCATAATCTCACTCACAGTCCCCGAACCCTACTGCTAAGCCCTCTCTGCAATGCTAAAGCCCTAAATGAAGCAAGTCTAGGTTTCCTCAGGTTCTGAACCTTTGGTCTCCCACGGGGATCATTTTCAATTTATATGAGTATATATATAGTATGTTACCATCAAAATTATTTATATTCAGAGACTAAGCATTTGTTTACACTTGGAGTAAGGACACCCTCTGGGCTTGGAGGCTAAGAGAGATCCCCGGTCGTCAGTGGCGAGTGACTCGGTAGATTTCGCCTCCTATCCCGAGATGGTGACTTGTTACTCCTATCTACAGAGACCATGCCATATTATGTGGTCTCTGCTATCAGTGACGTTGTTGTATCATCCGGACCTGACAACTTCCATACCTGATACCTATTCTCCAAACGTTCGTAGAACTACGAACTTCTTAAGGCCATTCTCAACACATTGGCTACGATCGAAGTTAGGAATTCGTTAGGCTACGAAGGTTTCGAGCATAAGGGTCCAGTTCCATAAAGGTAATGAAATTATTAACGGATGTGTAATTACTCGTTAATATGGACGTACATATCACACAGTCTCATCCGGAAGTGACTTCATTTGAGAAATAAATCTGTGTCAAAAGACACTTTGAGTTAAACTATATTCCAGTTATCCCTGCTTTCTACGTGATGTAGGTGATTATGTAAGGGGCAGGTGGTAGAAGTTTACCACTAAAACATATTACTCCTTGACGTGATTTAGAGTTTAAGGGTCTTTTTCTTAATCGTCTGCCCGCCATGATAGTAATAATGACACGATAAGGCGTGGCAGACGACATCCCCGTGTCCACACCCTTAGCATTTAATAAGGACGCCAACAGCGCGGCGGTGAGGTTTTGGTTTTGTCGAACTGGGTAGATAAATCACACCTGTCAAGCTAATTAAGTATTCCCGGAAATCTTGGATAACCTAATCTGTCACACTACCCCTACATGTACTGATGGAGTTCGCCCTTCCAATGAATTATTTGCCTGGAACACTCCGTGACCTTTTGATGATGTTCAGTGATTGGAATTCCGACCAGGGTCTTCTCTGGTTGCGGTGTTCTTAAATGAAGACGTTGCCATCGTCGAAGATATTCAATGATATGGCTACTTCAGGTTGCATCGTTCCGCGAAAACGTCGTGATCGCTCTTCGAGGGTCAGTGAACTCGCACCGGGCGCAACCGGAACTTGCTCTGGGAGGCACTGCACCAAGCTGAGCAGACGACAGGTAGTGCAAGATGGATGGTTGTTTAAGAGGTATTGCAGTTGACAGGGCAGACGAGCTCGTTGATTTGATCAAAGTCTGGCTCAGTCCAGCATGTTGATCTCATCAAAGCCGGGATCCCACCTCCAGGAGATGCAACACGCTATGAGTTAGTGCGAGAAACACTCTCAGGCGCGACACTGGTGGATATATTGACGTTCCTCCGATGAAGCACATCTGTACCTATCATTATACAAAACCCCATCATCTCAGGGTTCGTTCATGAAACGTAAGCAGTCCATCACGCCACAACCTTTCTTTGAGAAGAGACCAAGAACTTACTCTCAGTAGTAAATGCTACGTGTTCAAGAACAGGAAAATTAAACATTTAACTAATTAAAACTTTGGGTGTCATGTTACATATGACCAGGCTATAGTAATGTTGTAAGGATTGGGGAGAGAAAATAATATATACATTGTATTTCATAAACTAGAGCCGTAAAGCCACGGTAAGGGGTGAGTGAATGAGTTTTACGCCGCTTTTAGCAATATTGCAAGTGGGAAATCGAGCCCGGACCTTTGAAAACTCTGGTTTATGTTTTCACATTGGTATTCTTTTGTATTCTGATGAAAAGTAGACTGTTAATGTTTTTCACATAACTGCGTATGTCACATTCATTTGCATAAGTTAGGAAACAGTGATAACTCTGATAGTCTGAATAGTTATTTCACATTAAAGAGCAGTCGCCATGACGATCACACAAAATCAATATCAGTGCCACGTACTTTTCGGGAACACGGACGCAAATCGTCCAAGGTACTCAAGTATAGGTTCTACAGAGGTAGGTCCCTTCTGTGGGTCAGGCAGCTGTGATCTTGATGTCGAATTATGGTTCTATCTTTATCAGCATTATTTCCTTACGATGCGAACGCCGCCTTGCGACAAATATCTCCTAAAGATCTCAGCGCAATGGCAGCAAGAACCAGTCCACATCACATGGATTGCATTGCAGGGATACTAGCCATTACCCCTAGCTGTGAGCAGTTCGTAAAGACACCGAGAGCGCACAATGTTCAGTCAACGTCAGCCCCACGATGTAGTACATGACGGTCATGTTTTTCAAATTTTGGGCAAAACAATCCAATGTTTACAAGAAAGCTCCGTTTCACAAAGTAATCTTTGTTTTACGACTGTTGCAGCTCGTGTGTCGTGTAAAAAAACCTAAGACATATCCTAGGGAGTTTCGTGCAGAGGTTTCGATCTTGTCATATCAAAAGTCATTGAGTTTACCAGTCCCTAAATCTCGAACATTTTGATCTGTTTGCACAATTCGTGTTTCAGTCAGTTCCCGAGCACGTTTAATGTCTTCCTACACAAGTATATTATTTCCTTGAGATTGTGTGCTTATAACGCTGGGTATTGCCTACGAGTAATTGTTCCTTTTCCCAAGATGTCTGGGAATTGTAACTGGGTTTGAGATAAACCTTGCACAAAATCAAGAAAACACTATATAAAACCAAACCTTTCACACGGCCCAGGTAACCTGTTTGAGAGGTCACCGATTAAAGTGGGAAAAGCAATTGGTCCCGTTACCCAGATTCGTCGCAGCGCTACAATTGGGCAGTAGTTGTACAGACTTACGGGAATAGCAGCGCTACGAACATGTAATAGTTTCACACAAACCAACTGGGTCCCGTTTCGCGAAGCTATCGTATCACTACAAGTGGCTTAACGCCAACACTAGTCCCAGTTTCACAAACCTAGATCCTAGTATATCGTATCTCTACGACTGTCGTAACTCCAACAGAGGGCCCCATTTTACAAAGCTATCACAGCGCTACGTAACCCCTGTACAGGGCCCCGTTTTGCACAGCTGTAGTGACGCTAAGGATTGTAGTAACTCCTATACAGTGTCCCGATTAAGACAGACCTAAAATAGTCGTAACTTTACCCCGTAGTTTAACGGACTCCCAACGGGCGTATCCTCATGATCATCTCAAAGTTTAACACAGAGACTCGCGGCAATCGCAACGTTACGATCGCTTCCTGAAAGTTCCAGTTCACATGATACATGTGATGTCAGTCCCAATCGGTCGTTTCCCCCATGTCGATAAACAGAAGCTCCTTCAACTTGAACTATTTTCTAGGAAATTCCAATCATCACCTTCCCCGGTACCAGAGAGATACGCTATCACTGCCTACAAGTCTTCCTCGGCATGAAGGGCAGAAACTTTAAATCTGAAACCCAAGACGAAAATACACACCGATTGGATTAATAAAGCATTAATCTGTTGTTACCGGGATATTTGGACACTGGCGAATTCCATGCAAGAACCGCTATTATCACTTCTTTCTCGCGAAACGTTCCTTGAATAATACCACCATTGTCGTGGCACTTAAAAACGGCCGATGATATCGCTGGATCTACATACCGACGGTGTATATTTCTTGTACACAAACATTGCCGCAATATTGACTGTAAATGTTTTCATGTAGGTCTGCAATGTCAGACAGTCTAATGGTTCGCACGGAATGTCCTATAACCCTTGTAATCTTCGTCTCAACGTATTGCAGAATAATCGCAAGAACGTCGAGAAACAACAAGCTCCGAGCTTCCATTACCTAAACGATGGAGTGATAGGGAGCGTAGCATCAGACGCTGTCAACACCTCGTCATCATAATGGCTCTTCGGATCAGAGGAGATCCCCTTGCTTCAGAGACAGACAACGTGATGTGGCAGCTCCGTCACGTACAGCGTTCACACCAGGGCCTAGACTTTCGAATCTCTCTTAGCTCTAAGATAGTCGTACCTGAGATTCATTAACATTAACTTACGACTATCTTGGCGCTAAGCGAGCTTCGAAAATCTACTAGGAAACCATCGAGATGTCCGTAAAGAAGGGTAACAATTATTATATGGATGAACAGCAATAAAGAAGTTGTTCATCCATATATTGTTATCCTTCCTTGCTGCTCCAACTTCTATTTGCCTCTCAAAGAAGCTGTTCGTAAAGTGAGTGAGTTTAGTTTTACGCCGTTTTTAGCAATATTCCAGCAATATCACGGCGGGGGACACCAGAGAATGTGGCTGTTCGTAAAGACTTGACGGTCTAAGGTGTCACGTGGTCTAACATCGTCATAATTCAATTTCCGTTTTTTGTTCGCATTTGTAAACACACAAAACCGTAAATCATTATTTGATGATACAAAAATCGTGATAAAATGAAACTGTTGACGGGAATATATGTGCAATCAGCAGGATCTATATGTATGTATTCACAATTGATACTAAAACGTGTGCGCGTGGGTGGGCCTTCCGAAAGTATGAGTAATGTATAGGTACCACTTGGGTTTATTAAAACCAGTGTGAAATAACTATTGTTCATCTTTTTAAAATCAAGTAAAACAACAAGTGTTTGGTTTTTTTTGTTAAGCCTTTTGTTGATGTGCTTCTGAAAAAAATTGCGTCGCTCGTGCGTTGCAGCAGATTCCAAAGCGATTCTACAAAAACTATGGAAAGTATATTAATTAAGAAAAATCCATCAGTTAAAGAAAGTTTCTGGTCTCCTTTTTCATGTTCTTATGTTCTCATGTTCTTATTATCAGTCTCTGTCGATGAATCAAAAGAAAAAAATATCAGTTAAAGACAGATTCAGGTGTCCTTTCTCTGCCTGTTTATTTTTTGCGTATTATATCACAATCCGAATCCTGAAATAAATATTAGTGTAGCGGCTGGTAAAGACCAGATCGAGGATATATGTAGTTGGCAAATCAAGTGTATATAGGCAATACACCTAACTAACAGTACTAGTGTCAGGAGCGTTGTAGAGGCAGAATCTATTGGCGGTATCAGATCATTACTAAACATCCGTCAGATAGCACCATTAGTGTAAAGAGGGAAATTAACACTATCAATGATGTTGATAGTAATGTTTTGACGTACACGCTGTTCGTAGTTGATGCTGTATTGACAAGGTCCGTACCTCATGTGTGTATTTATGTTTCGAACCACAGACTTCCCTGAAATAACAGACGTATTATTGTCTATACGTCCCAGCTGTTTGTATTTCGTTTGTATATTTTTTAAAAATCTTACAGTTACTTTGCTCCACTTTCAGATGAAGGAGTAACTTGCCAATGGGACGCAAAGTGCGTTAATGTCCACCTGACTATTTCTTATCTCCATGGTTACGGCATTACAGACTTATATAATTGACTACAGCAAAAGGAAAAAATCACGTGTTCTGTATTTAATTTTTAATTATTTTTAGCAGATCGCTGGTGTAGAAGACGTCATTTCTGGACCCAAGATGATCGATGGCTTGTTAGTTTTGCCAATCCACCTCGAGAGAATATGTTTTCAGCATTTCTAATAAGATCAAACTCGAAAGATCAAAAGACCAATTTCAACTGTACTATGTAACTGAACCTGGTCGAGGACCTAGGACCTGCGATAATTAACAATTCCACATTTTGTTGTTGGTGTTGTTCTCCTCCTTGTTGCTGATGATGCTGTCGTTTAACGCCGCACTCAACAACATTCCAGCTATATGGCGGCGATCTGTAATAATCAAGTCTGGACCAGACAATCCAGTGAACAACAGCATGAGCGTCGGTCCTCGCAACTGGGATACGATGACTATGTCAACCACGTCGGTGAACCTGACTGCCCGATCCCGTTAGTCGCCTCTTGCGATAAGCATGGGTTGATGAAGACCAGTTTTAACCCGGATCTTCACGAGTCAATACAACTAGCACCAGTTAAGTTCACTGTATAAATAGGGTATCCCTGTTTAACATGGGCAGCGGATCTTAATTGCACACACGCACGCACCCGTACACGCACAAACACACGCACACAATAAAAATGCAACACTTTTGTAGGCAACGTTTAATCCGGTTTAAAAACTGGCAGCCAAGCACACGTGTTCATTCACGTCCTTTTATAAATAAAATAATATCGAAACCGAATTTCCGCTCACTTCATGCGCATATGTAATGCTGAGTTGTTGTGTAAGAAGTAGTATATCCGTCAGCTTTCAGCACCTCGTTCTCCAATCATATGACACTGGCTTGGGATGATCAACGTAACTTAAAATATACTTTCCTAAACACTTCTCCTCGGTGCCATATGGTGGGAGGGCACTTTTTCACATCAAAACATAACCATATCTTTACTATTTACATTACAAGCAATAACCAGCTAACATGATACCCCTGATGGGAGACGTGTGGGTCAAATTAGCTGGTATGAATACCTCGTTAGCCTAATCGTGTTGGATAATGCGTCAGATTGCGTCAGTCGACCATGACGTTGTGTCAGCTTCTTGATAGGGGCCCTTTCGGAGAAGCCAGTCAGTCGATCCTGGGACGGTCTCAATCTCGATATTGAACGTACGAGTTTTTATACTGCTTTTAGCAAGATGTCAGTCTTATCTTGACGAGACACCAAGAATATACTTTACGCTGGCTGGCCATTAGAGCGATCGGAAGTAAGTCTCCCTCTACTCTGCGTGATACCTGAGCGCGGTTCTCACAGACACTTCCGACCGTTTCTTGAACATACGTCCGTCAGTCGAGTGAGTGAGTGGATGGGGGTTGGGTGGATGGGTGGATGGATGAATGAGTGAGCTGGTGGATGAGCTAGTGAGTGAGTGAGTGAGTAGTTTGTTGTTTAACGCCACACTCAGAAATACTCCAACTATGTGACGGCAGTCTTTTAATAATAGAACCTGGACCAAACAAGCCAGTGATCAACATCATGAGCATCGATCTACGCAAACTTGAGATATGACGTGTCATACAAGTCAGCGAGTATGACCACCCGATCCCGCTAGTCACCCGCAAGCATGGTTTGCTAATTCTAACACGGATACAGTAAGTGAGAGAGTGAAAGATTGAGTATAGGGGAACCTGGATTTGTGTATTGTTGAGCGAGTTCATATATGAGTTCAGTGCTAATACAATTCAAACGTAATGCAGGTTGTATTTAAGCATCTGTCAAAGGGTTTGAATGTCGTAGAGAGAGCATAGTTAAATATTTATTACAAGAATGGGTTTGAGTGAGTTTAGTTTAGTTTTAAACGCTTTTTAGCAATATTCCAGCAATATGAAGGGGGCACGTCAAACATTGCCTTCCCACAATGTACCCATGTTGGGAATCGAACCCAGGTCTTCGGCGAGACGGAACCACTAGGCTACCCCTCCACCTCGGAATGGGCTTCACAATACCAGAACCACGAGCCAGTCCGAGATACGATACTCACCGAGAATTCAGTGTCAACGGTAAACGCTAAACCACACTTATATCCATCCGATCACCATTTTCGTTGCTTAGAGACGTAGCCTAGTGGTTCTAGTTTTCCATCGCGTGCCGAGAGGGCTATAGGTTCATTTGGCTGTGATATGGGTGTATCAGGACCAATGAGCATGTCTTTCCTTGTAGGTTTCAAATTCTTGAAATCTGTACCCCAAGTGGTAAGGTTGAAAAAGATCCCCTGCTACACAAGATCATACTACGAGGTGGCACAGTGGGTCATGTGACCAGGTGACGTAGGTAATTGTTCGTAACTGACCATGATCAATATCGATCACATGTTAGTCTGGTTGTGACTATTTACAGGTCCCCATCACATGACTGAAATATTATCGCGAGAGGCATAAAACAACAAACAAGCAGTTTTAACGATATTATTGCCACCGTTTCCATGACAACGACAGACAGATGCTTGGAGCCGCCTAGATTACCCAAATCATGCTTCCAGGAAACTTGGCAAATCTGGGAAATATCAGAGAATTTCATTGCATCAGAAAAGTGGAACACAAGTGGTCTTCAGAATAGCCTCCACACATTGCTCAGCCACATGCAGTGAAAAGGAATGATATGAATCATGTTCGGGGCCATTCTCAAGATGTCACTAGCCCTGAACCGTGGATAACCCGAAAGTAGAAGAACCTGCAGCGACTTGCACGGTTGCAGAATGTGGATCTGCTATACGGATTGTTTTATCTAATTTTAAACTTTGTCATTTAACGCTGCTCTCAGGAGTATTCAAGACACACGAGGGAGCCATAAAGTGAATATTTGGTGAGTTGCGTCGGAAATGTGGAGTGAAGTGTCCAGGTGCGAAGTAGTAAGGGGCCGTGGGTTAGCCTAGTGGTTAAAGTGTTCGCTCGTCTCGCCGCGGACCGGGGTTCAATTCCCCACGTGGGTACAAGATGTGAAGTCCATTTTTGGTGTTCCCCGTCGTGATATTTGCTGGAATTTGGCTAAAAGCAACACAACCCAAAACTTACTCACTCACCTAATACACGACCTGATTTCAAGTAGATGTGGTGCCCTCTGCATCTACATCTTTCAGATTTCTAGGCGATGTATTGTGAGGTAATAATGATTTCAAGAGGATTACATGTATGCAGCAAGTGGGTACTTTGTGACTGATTTTATTGTGACATTTACAGGCATGAACGACGTCTATTTAGCTGACCTGTGAGAAACATTTACATGTTTGGATACAATTCTATGCAATGCAACATTACCATCCTTAACTTGATAAGAATGTGTTAGATAGGAGTCCTACGTACACTCAAGTCTAGAGTGAGTGAGTGAGTTTAGTGATACTTTTAGCAATATTCCAGCAATATCACAGTGGGAAGCACCAGAAATGGACTAGTCGCACCACGACGGTACTCCAACATCCCTACGCCGTGATAAAGTAAGTTAATCTCCCAAACACATAGCGTCTCTAATCCATATGCTGGTGCCATTACGCATAACACAGTGGGTGAATGCTGTTTTACACCGTCCAAAAATAGTCGTATTCATATGACAGTAGCCTGTCTTTGATCGATGGACACCCAACCGAATCAGTCAGTCAGTTAACACGTTACACACCTATGGTTCTACCTCTGCCGTGATGGTCCAGGGGTCAGAATGGTTACAGATATCAATGTAACATGTGTTTGTTACACAAGATCGCCAGGCCAGTGCGTTGTACCACGGTGGTACATCAACAAACTCTCGCTAGGACCACCGACGTTAGCTTATAATGTCATTCAAGGACAGGACGTTAACAATGTTATTGGATCTATAGACCTTTGCATATAAATCATCAGATTAAATCTGACAAATTACAAAACAGCTTCATGGGGACGAGCGATCCAGCAACAAAGAAGACAACCGTAACACTTTCTCCGAGACGTCATAATGATGTCGGCAGTGAATATCTCACTAGGGTTCTAAACTGTGAAACGAATGCTGAGCTGCTCATTAATCAAAACTGACGCGCAACAGTAGCGTAAGATCCTTATTAAGTCCTCCGTCCATTCCCTGGCATTCTCTCACGTGGGCTCCAGTCATGGCGTTCACATGACGTTGTTTATCCCCCCGGCGTCTTCTTCAACGCCGTTGCCACCTGCCCGTGCGTTTTCAACGTTGACGTGACCCAGGGTCCACGGAGCTGACCCCGATGGTCGGGGGTGGGTGTGACTGACCAGATGGTTTCCGTCATGTGAGGTCACTTGAAGTGAGGATAAATCACCCACGGTCAAATTCCGGGGTGAAAGTAACGAATGAGGAGCGAGGGGCTAGGCAGGGCTGTCTCGGGTGCTGTGCTAGAAAGCCGTGTGATTATCAACCTGAGGGTAACGGTGACGGGTGAGCTGCTGAGACCGCTGGTGGGGTAGTGGCGTCACACCCAGTGCTGTAGCCTCGTTATTGGACCTCCAGGGTTGAGAGACTTACTGACCACACAGGTGTTGTGAACGTATCGGGCCACGTGACATATTTGACCCTCGATTAATCTTCTGGGCGTGTGTATCATGTATCAACAACAAAGATAATGTTGTTTCAGCGTCACCGTCTGAAGCCGTTCAACATCAGAAAGGTCGTACACATCACACGAAATTTATGTCCAAGTTGTCTTCACTGGTCCACTGGCTCTTTGTTGTTTTTTTAAAAACTATACTATGTACTAGAATGCAGCTTTCTAAAAATAATTAAAAAAAACAGAAAAAGAACCCCCCAAAACAAACAAACAAACAAACAAAAACCCAACAAAATACAAAACAAAACAAAACAGGTCTTCGATTCTTTACGTCACGTTATAAGCTGTAGTTTGACGCATTAAACAACATACAAACCTACACACTTACGCACTGCACGGGTTTGCTGGGGCGTTATTTACGCACAAGAACTTTGTCTTATCATTATCGGAGATGGTTCATCAGCTTCCAAAGAGCTTTTCATTTTCATTAACTGCATCGTCTTGGAACTCACGAAGATTGTCTCTCTTGTTCCAATTGGGCGTTCCGCCCATCGTTGGTATAAGAGCACGCTTCCTCGATACTATTTTCAAAACCACTTGATCATGACCACTGGCCTTTTCTCAGCCAGTTGTCCCTACAGAATGTAAAAGCCTATCCCTTAATGAAGTCCTTGGTTTAACAATTCGGGCCGGGGTGGTGGTTGATGAGCCCTTTACTTCACTTTAGTAAACACCAAAAACAGAACAGTGCGTAGGCGTTCCCCTTGAAACGGAAATGTTCCTTGCGCCGGGGACTGCAGTATGGCACGTGGTACACGTGAAGTTTCTTGCTTCAAAGGCTTCCCCAGACCTCACTTTTGCCTGGGATCATACCTTCCACTCATGTTATTATATATCGACTGAACTGATTTCTTTGAGTTTTCGTGTGTTTTCGAATCTTTTTTTCTGGATACAGGCTGCGTTTCCCTGGGTCAGAATGGTGAACTGGATTATCAAAACTTAGTTAAACGCAAGCTCCCCTTGTCACTTTAATCTAGCTGGATGGGAGGGGTGCACAATCTGGAGGCTTTTGAACGAGTGCTTAACTGAAGATTTGGGTCATTCCCTTAGCATCATGGTGGCACAAGCGAGAACGCTTTCGTTAAATTCCGGAAAATTACCAGTCTACTCAGCAAATTGATATTTGCTACCGGACAAAGAGTATATTGTAATTCTTCACCCTGAACAGACACCGTTCTTCAAACTGTTTTGAATACCAAGTATCCTAATGTTGAACCGTTAATGAAACTGAAACGGCTTATTTCTTAATCTCATCGCTGGTAACGTAGAATTATGTTATTGAACTTTAGCATTCTTCAGCCAGGGGTTGGATAGTCTGTAGGTTGAAGTGGCCGTTGGTAACTGCTACGTCTTGAGTCTATCTTGAAAAACACACGTTTTGATTCCAAGTTTTATTTCAAATTGTTATTTCCCACCGAACTCAGCAATATTCCAGCTATATCGCGGCGGTCTGTGATTAATCATGTCTGGACCATCCAATCCAGTGATGGACACGATAGGCATGTATCTACGCAATTCTTTAGGTACAAGCGGTATCACACCATCCGTACAATACGTAGGTGTTTCCAAAACATGCGTGAACATTTAGGACATATGAACAATAATTTGCGTCAGTGTAAAACCATTTTTCCAGGTGCATATTATGTTAAAGGTTTTTGTTGGGTGTAGATATAACACACGAGGTACAAAGGGGAATTCTTCAGCGCTGTACCTTCAGATCATAATTTATAGACGGACATTAAACTATTTCTTTCTTTGAACCTTGTCTGTTAAGAATCCCGTTGTATTCTCACAATGCAGAATAACTGGTCCCTCGACCTCGTTTCCAGAACGCCAAAACAGCTTTTTCTTTATGAGACGTGTGCGCGCAGGACCGGTCCGGTCAGTCGTTGTAGTAGAAACAGGCGTAGACTCGACGTTGTTATGCAGTGCCATACAGTGTTATTTACCGTCGGTGTTGCTGCTGCAGTGACGGCCTAGTTAGATGCGACGGCGGGTGTACACATTTTTCAAGTTCTTACACAGTTCGACTGCACTTATGCGTGCTGTAATTCAAGCATAGTGACTTGCGTTACGACGATTGCGTTTTGAGTGAGTGATTGAGTGAGTAGGCTTCACACATGGACGAGCAATGACTTTTTAATCAGGGCCTAGGTTTTCGAAGCTCTCTTAGCGCTAACGTAGTCGTAAGTTAATGTTAAAGACACTGACGACTATCTTAGCGCTAAGAGAGCTTCGAAAATCTAGGTCCTGAGGCTATTCCACTGTCCCTGTCTACGTTTAGAGAACACATTGCAGCACGTTCGCCCGAGGACTCCTGAAATGGTGTTTTAGAGACCCAACGTGCCAAAATATAATCTGTGTCGTTCTTGACTTCGTGACCTGGGTCTAGATTTTCAAAGCTATCTTAGCGGAAAGATAGTCAGAAGTTAATGCTAATGTATGACACTATCGACTATCCTAGCGTTAGGAGAGCTTCAAAAATCTAGACCCAGGATTAACAATGCAAATCAAAGACGCTTCTGGATAATTATCCATCGATGGTGAATGACGCCGTTGAAGGATATAACCGAGTGATATATATATGAAAGTTAAATTGGTTTCGCACTGTTTTGCACAATATCACGGTATTCTCTGGCTGGTTTAGAGTGAGTGAATGAATTTTGTTTTACGCCACTCTCAGCACTGTTACAGCTATATGGCGGCGGTCTGTAAATAATCGAGTCTGGACCAGACAATCCAGTGACCAACACCATGAGCATCGATCTGCGCAGTTGGGAACTGATGACGTGTCAACCACGTCAGCGAGTCTGACTACCCGATCCTGTTAGTCGACCGAAATTTTGAAACGAACCATACGTTCTTGCCCCAGTTCGCAGGAAATAATTAATAATGCGTATGAAATCGTTTCATCTGAAAAAAAAAAATCTTTTGACATCATTTTGCAATATGAATGATAGTGTGACCTCGGAGTCTGTTAGGTGATGCATGACGTATATCTAACCCGGAAGTTGAATCTGTATATTTCAGCGGCCTGCATTGTAAATTTGCGCGTCTTATTTTGTAAACTAATTTTTCATTTTTTAAAAGAATTAAAAAATAAGTCTTAAGAGACAGCAACAACTTTCAGGAATGGTGTCATGAATTTCTTGTTATAGTTTACGGTACAGCAAATGTCACCATGGCATGCTCACAGCGTTTTAAGACTTCTATTAATACCATAAGCATTACAAAAAACAGCTTGTCCTTTGGCAAGGTGAAGACTAGCGTCGCCAAGTCGCATCTGTGTGCTCATTACGACCCGCTATAGTCTTAGCTTTTCAACGGGCTTTAGCCGTTTGCTCCTGAGTGTGTATAAATTGGAAGATATTAAAATGTTAGCAACAAGTAGCTCCTAAGGTGTCTGTAAAAGTCAGCATGATTGTGATAGGTCAGAACACGTGGCGGTCGCCTTCTTCAGTTGGGCTTTGGAAAGAATGAAAGCTTTAGTTTACCAGAAATGTCATGCCAGGGCATATCTGTGAAGTGTCCTTTTTCTTCATTCAATTATCATTTTTGAGCTTATAGGTAAATATTGGTAGAAGTATCGTAATGTCGTGATTCAGTTATTTGTTAGACGGTGATCAGTAACATCAAAACTGATCGACACAAAACCACACTCCGTGGGGTTCGTGGTTGACGTTGACGTTGGTGTTGTTTGTCGTGTGGGATATTCCTGCAAACTCCATTACAATCATTACCTCAGGTAAGGCGCTCACAAACATTGGTTCAAACCCTTTCACTACAATCATTGGCTCAAACCCTTCCATTGCAACCGGTGATTCAAACACTTCCATTACAGTCATTGGCCCAAACCCTTCCATTGCAACCGCTGATTCAAACACTTCCATTACAGTCATTGGCTCAAACCCTCCCATTACAACCGTTGAATCAGTTGTTAAAGCCCTTCCATTACAATCAGTTGTTAAACACTTTCATTACAATCAGTTGTTAAAGCCCTTCTATTACAATCAGTTGTTAAAACCCTTCCATTACAACCAGTTGTTAAAGCCCTTCTATTACAATCAGTTGTTAAAGCTCTTCTATTACAATCAGTTGTTAAAACCCTTCTATTACAATCAGTTGTTAAAGCCTTTCTATTACAATCGAGGCAGTGGGGCAACTTAGTGGTTAAAGTGTTCACACGACATGCCGAAGACCCGGATTTGAATCCCCACTTGAGTACAATGTGAGAAGTCTTTCTTTCTGGCGTCCTAGTCATGATATTGCTCAACTATTCCTAAATAAAAAGATGTAAAGCTGATAACACTCACTCACTCACTCACTCACTCACTCACAATCCCCGGTACCCATCCGACCAGTATACCACCGCTGACACCCAACATATTACCCACAAGAACCACCCAACTACAAACAAACACCACCCAAGCCATCAAAGGAAACACAACCTCTCAACACCTACCATTCCTCTAAACATACCTGCTTCCGTCAGGTTGCCCCTGATGACCAGACTGCATGTGTGCAGAATGGGATGCAGCGTTGTAAGTAGCAACAGATATAGAATAAATTCTCGAAAAGTCAAACCAATACTGCTTCTTTCCAGGAATACACCCATGGCCGTGGTATTTGCTTTTCGAGCGTGTCTCAAGTACTGTTGCCGTATTCCTTCTTTTTACATAAATAAAAATACCATCCATCAAGGAATATGTGTTTAGAACAAAGTTGTTGTCCATTGCCTTTTAGAATATTCGCCAAACATTCATAAATCTAGGGACAAATCACTTAATTCATTTAACGCATTCAGCGTTTATAATTTGTCTGTCTTACAGGCGGAGATCAGGAGTGGATAAGGAAGGTACAGGTGTGGGGTCCTCCCAATCACACTACCTCATCACCTGTTGCCGCCAGTGTCGACTTTCAGTGAAACCGTCTCAGCATCGTTCGTAGTCTGTTAGACAGTCCATAAACCTCATTACTTTCCCTACTGCCCAGACCTCTCTGCAATGCTAAAGCTTTGCATGAAGCAAGTCTAGATGTCCACAGGTTCTGAATCTCGGGTCTCCCTGGGGCTCCTTTTCAATTTCATGAGTTTGTTTGTTACTATAAAAATCATATATATCAGAGACTAATCTATGTTTACAATTTGAAAGGTCCGTAGAGGACCTTTTGGATGCCACAACACAACATTTTCCCACCAGTTTGCAAATAATTTTGACCAATTCCTTAGCGTAAACGACGTATTGCTGTTCTCTTCTTGAATACTAATAAATTTCCTCCCCGATTGCTTGCTCTTGTTCTCCTGCACCTCGCTGAAAACTATTAAAAGGAAAACCTCTTCATATGTTCTTGTAAAATGACCATACCAAACTATGTGCATCACAAGAATGTGAGAATATTAAGAATTTGTGAGGTATTCATCGCACAGCTTTCCTTGAGGGAAAAGTGGCAATATTCTATAAACTACAAATGTAAACACAGTCGGTCCATTTGAGACAAAATGATACTGATGAATCACATTACATCGGTATCGTGTTGTCTCAAACGAACTATGCAAGTTTATACAAAAATTCGAATGCATTTCACATAGTTTGGTGATTCTCCTCGAGTCCCTCTGATAACATTACATTTTCGCTGTTTTCACTCTCTCAATTCAAAATATAAAAAAATGAACGGTCCCTTTAAAGAGCAACACATGCTTGACCTAAGAACTGGTTCGAGTAGAAGTACGCGCAGCCATGTATGCGCTTTTAGATACATGACACCAGTTTGAAACAACTGCCACCTTTACTTTAATGCATGACCAGTTGCTGAACAGACATTACTAATATTCAGGTTAATAAATAGTGACTGACAGTTTCATCGGCCTGGTATTGAAACCATATAGTGGCGTTGTGTATAGTAAAGTTGGTCAATGGTGGAGGGGTCACTGCAGGTCAAGATTTGTTAAATTGCTGAGATGGCAGTAATTACTGGTATTCAGATTGCGTGCTTTATCTAACAAGGAGTAAAGAGGAGAGTTGGACGGGGTGAAGAGGGGTAGGTGAGGGTGAAGAGGGGGTGATCGGGGTGAGGACGCAGGGAGGGTCCGATTGAAGGGGGTGGGTGGTGACGTGTGTTATCGCTGTCCCGCGGTGACGGGAAGACAGAGTTGTGGGGGACACACTGGGGGGTATAGTTGAGGCTGCTGGCGACGTTAATCGCCTGAATACGTGAAAAGCACGCATAAACAGCAATATCTTATTAGGGATTATAACGATGTTCACTGAATTGGTTACTATACGACGGGGAGGGGGGGGCGGGTGGTGGGGTGGGGGCTGGGGGGTCGAAACGAGAAGCAAACCGATGGCGAATAAATACAACGTGATCTGCACACATGTAAAATTTTATCAAAACTTACACAATTCCCTATAGAAATAATTTACAGTTTAACTGATAATTTTCTCAAAACCAGTATACAGTCCTTATTGTACCGTCAGCTTATCTAAACTTGCCTCTTTAAAAGATATATAGTACTACTATATACAGCCATGGAACATGGCCATCGACTAAACGACATGTAAACTTTACGAGAGTAGTGTATGTTTATTTTGCTATCATTCAACATATTGCCATTCAACTTCCAGTCAGCATTGATATTGCTCACATATTGATAAAGGAGGCGTAGGAACATAACCACTAATTTCTTGGTTTCTCTAGAATGTGGAGCCTTGTGGTTAAGGGTCGAAGGCCCAGGTTCGATTCTCCACATGGGTACAATATATGGAGTCAATTTCTGGTGTCCACGGCCGTGTTATTGCTGGAATATTGCTGGAATGTTGGTAAAAGCGGCGTAAAATCATACTCATTCGCTCTCCAGGATTAAATAATATATGGGCGGTTAAGAAACAGAATTGTGACCTTTTTGAAAGTGCAAAACAATATAGTCGTAAACAAAAGATCAAATGTTCGGCTTTTTCTGGGGTTCGAACCCAGTCTCATTCATCTGTACTTTACACAAGCCAAGCATACAAGGGTGACAGTGCTGTGTTGCAGTAACAACACTGCAACCATGCTCGGCATGTGGACGTGTGTTATTTCCTGCCAAGGTCAACACAGTAGCGATTACCAACCTCCACTGATCTAACCACTATACCTATTTAACTTGGAACGTATCACCCCACGAGGTTCAAGCATTCATCAAGCCCTGTGCACCTACCCATCCACCTCATTCATCAGCGAGATGTTTGTCCACGAAACAGACGCCGTCATCTGAACCGCTCCATGTATTTTAATAGCCTTGAATCTCGGATCGGAAACACCCATCGGAACCTTTTAAAGAATCGCTAGTGACATACTCGAAGGGTCGGTTGGAGGTGGGTAAGTCGTGTTTGAGTCCTTCTTCTCTGAAAGATACGGGAGCTCTAGCGGAATGCTAAGGCCTCTTTGTGGGAGGATCGTGTTGTGTTTAGGTGACATTGTTGACTTCAGTCAAGTAGTGCAGGAAACGAGGCAATACTTACATTACTTCATGTGTGACAGCTTGTGGTGTAATTGTGCTGTTTGTGTTAGTTGTGGTGACACAAGTGGACACAATAGACCTAGGGGAGTCGGACAATACATAACAGTGTCTTCCCGACCTCTTGTGGTCTCGTAGAGAGTTACCCAATATATGGCTTGTAGCTTTCGGGTCTGGGATTTTGTTTCCGAGACACCCCATTTCAGACATGCTGTTTTTGGGGGGTTTTCAGCTTAAGGATTTGTTTCCTAGAAATCTAATTTCAGGGATGCTGTTTCTTTGACATCATGTGGCTTATCAGGTCACGGAAGCTGTTTCCTAAAAACCACGTGGATTGCTTGGTTACATGGTGTTGTACATGGACCCGCTGTGACCTTACCAGGTTACGATACCCTGTCCACATGAAGGCACATAATCTTTCACCGTCTTTTGTGACGTTGCGTCGTGTTTCTTTCACATCCATCTTGTTTCCCACGTTGGGTTAGGTTTATGGCATTTGAACCACAGACAGACCACGACCCACCCCACCCCACCTCACCCCACCCCACCGCCTGTATTCAAAAACCATGAAATCTGCTCGCCTCGGGAAATTTAGCACGTGCGTTCATGAGTTGTAGATTCAATCATACTCGTTATTCCATACCCCCATTCTTATAGTGGACAAATAGATGATTGGGACGCGTCCAATTCAAAATTATATTTTTTAAAATAACAATAAAAAATTGTTACGCACACAATAAAAGTGACGCGCCGATGCCCGAGAGACATTTCACATTTTTTATTTAGCCTTGTCTTGTCGGTGGGATGCTAGTCCGTTCCGTCAAACTGAGAACACACAGTAAACGATGTCAAGTATACGCGAGATGTATGTCATGTGTCTTCGGTGTACAAAGTAGGTTAATGTTACGATGTTACGACAGGTTCAGAATAGTTCCCAGAAGTCGAAGCGAGTGAGTGGGGGATTCATACTGCCATCAGCAATATACACCCAGCAATACCTAACTGTCAGAATATGCCACCATACCCTGTCATACAGATCCTGAAATATGATATAAGCCGTAAGTCTCAATTAGGTTCAGCATTCTAGACCTCTACAGATCAGTCTGATTGAAACCTGATCCTTTACTCCACAGCGATACTCCTGGCATGTGAGTGAATATGGTTTTACGCCGCATTTTAGCAATATTCCATCAACGCCAAGACGGGGCACACCATACTGCTGTGTACTTTGTTACTGATTTGAAAAAACCCCATTTTAGTATCACGTTCGAGTTTCTTGTTTTGTATTCCTGTAGGGAATTGAACCAGGATCTCCGGCTTAATGAGTGAACGCTTTAACACTAGGCTACCCCACCGTCCGCGATTTTGCCTCCTTGGACATTTTGGCATACGGGCTTCACACATTCTACCTCTGTGTGGGGAATAGAGCAGGGTCTTTAAGTTTGAACGCCTTACCTAATAAACTACTCCACCGCGCCGTGAAGATTTTACCTTAAAAGGATACGTAAAGTGAACGTTCTGATCAGCCAAGCAGTATCGAGGCTACTAAGTGTTCTTTACTAGTGGACAAAGCATTCAGAGCAGCAAATCTGATTTCTGTATTTTGAAAATGATTTGGAAGGACAAGTGCCTAATGCAGATAACTAAGGTGACTCCACATTGTAGTGGTTATTTTATGCACTTTGACCATTCCGAACGCTGTGGTATCGAAGGAAACCACATCGAAGAACAAAATAACTTTGTGTTTACTTTCATTCCTACAAATTGAATTTTGTCTCGGCTGTGAATAGCGGAAGTCGACCTTTTCAGGAATATGACGTGCGACTGGGTGACTAGTGTATGGAGTCAGACGTCCAAGGGTATGCTTGACAGGAATATTACTCAGTGCAGAGTGGAACCAAACTCAATCACTCACTCATACCACAAAACAACAGACATGTATAAGAGCATCTTCAGGTACGAATCACTCTAAAAATAAAGTGCTGACACCAAGGATTGGATAGCCTCTTATGTGGATAGCTCTCATTTCAAAACGTATCTCGTAATGTCATTTTTGAACCTTATAACTGCACATGATTGTTATACGAAGCGACTCCTAAAGAGGCAAGTTTGGTGCAGCCAGATACTGATGGATGAGCGCTAATAATAATCAGTGATATCAGATACATGTCGCTTTCGTCTTGAAGGAATAAAACTCAAACCAGTGCGTCTGAGTCGATGCACTGCAAAGGGAGATAACAAATCAGGAAATCGTTCGACTTTTTGAGTGAATGAGTGAATGTCCCCCCTCGAGAACACTGTCAGTGGTATACGTTCTGCAATAAGCAAGTAAGATCTCTGATGTTTGTTACTCCTGTGTGAAATATGTTCCTTGTGTTTCTTTACGCGCTGAGGTCACATGGCTTACACATTTATCATTTATCTAACGATCGCATAGAAAGTGGTGCTGTCAGTTTCTGGAGACGGTCGAAAAGCGAACAAGTGCTGAACAATATATACACACCCAGCTCAGGGGTCACCTCTCCCACCTCATCCATTTAAAGAGGTGGAAAACATAAATCACTCATGTTTTCCGTCTAATACGATTACCGTGATCATAAATTTACAATGATACGTAATTAACGTCCTATCTTGTCAGTCTCTTGAGTAAGACACGAGGGGTTGAGCTAGTTTCTTGGACTCCGACGAAACAGACGACGAAACAGAACTGTTGGTATACGCTGCAACTCTTCTGATTAAAAATAAACAAATCCCAGCGAGTAAAACGCCAACCTTTTCATAACAGTGGTACCAACGGAAGATGGCTTTCCATATAGATATATATTAATTTTACAAAAATATTGTTATAAATAGAAACATAGAATTCACAGAAACATCTTCGGAGAAATAGTACTTTCAATGTTAATTATTGGTTTATCTAAACCACGGATTTAAGATGACATAATTAAACGAAAGAAACCTTTCTGTTACAAAGGTAAATCAGGTCTGCTAGAAAATTCCGGAACAGTGTACTTTTAACAAAAGGAAAACAACAGTTATTGTTTATGTAGTGGTACATGCTATTAAGACCCAGCCTTGCCCCGCTTCATGAAATTAACATCTTGGACTAAATACGTAAAGACAGAGGACCAAGAAACAAAGAGAGAAGCACATTCTCAAGCGAAACAAACAAGCAGTTGGTCGCAGGATTAGCTACAACGGGCCAAGGCTTGCGAGGACGCAGGTTGAAAAGTTGAAGCAGGCCTACACCAATCTCTTTACTATCCTTTCTGAGATGTTTCTAGTTACGTTGATACGTGGTAGGATCAGCTCTTCCTTGTAACATGTGGGTTTGTCCATCTCAATGACCTTAAATGTTCACCAAGAAGTAAATGAGGCACCCCGTCTCTCTTGGAGATCAAGACAATCGTGTTATCACTTAATAAATACGTCTTTTGTGTACAGTGAATACTTTATTAAGTCCGTTCTTGTGGGGTATGAGAATATTTGGAGATAACTCGCTTGTGTGTAATAAATCTTTGTAAATCGCCTTGTTTTGTCGGAACATTGAGTTATTGGATGTGAGTTTCATTGCACAGTACTTGTTTTCATTACGATCTCCTTCGTCAGAGATTGACGGCACCACCTCCTGTGCCAGCGTCAGGTGAACGGCCAGTGCGTTGGTTAAAGGCCGGGATTAAACTTCTAAACTAGGGGTGACTACTGAGGGTGGAAAGAAAGCTTTGAGATAGTTAACTGTGCGATAACCAACTATTGCAATAGTTGTTTTTACTCTCCTTGAGTTGTCTTAATTGAAGTCAGTTCACAAATTAATGTACGGTTTATATGAAATATAAACAAGCTGAAGTAAGTTCTCAGTCTCCATTAATAACTGACAAGAAACCCAAACCCCAGATCAACTAAACAGTTGAATCGTGAACTCAATAATGACGCTACTAGACAATGTGATTTCTGCAAATACAATGTAAATTATAGATAAAAATGCCACACATTCAATACCTGCATCAAATCACAGGCAATCTGTAGCGAAAATAGGGTTGCGCAACAGGGAGAAAATTTACCAGTTTTCCTATATACGAATGAAGCGAGGAAAGGATGGCAGCCTCATATTTAGTAATTACTTAGCTGATAAGTAAATTATTTTTTCAATGTATCAGGCGTCAATCGTGATCGTTCTTCGCCTCCATTATTCAAGCTAGCTTCCGGTTCAACGGACAAGAATAAGCAGAATTTGAAAAGAAATATATCTTATCACAATATGTAACTTATCTGCCGTCTTTAATGTGAGAAATATCGGAACATATATTCCAAACAAAACAATTCTGAAAGCCAAGGCAGTAACTCCGCTTCGCAGCATTACTTTTTTTTTTGCGGGAAAACAAGAAAGTAAGAGTTACTTAGAGTTAACTCCCCTGTTCCCTCACTGCGCTGAACAAGAAGCTGGCATGGGTAAAGGAAGCGAAGAACGTGCCTCCAGTGGAAAAAAAACATGTGAAAATATATTTTACGTGAGTTATTATAAAATATAAGGTTGGAAATCTAGGAACACAACCATGTGAGGAAATGGATGTCAACGTTTGATGGTGCGATATTTCGTTTTGAAATGAAAAATATTTTCCGAGCCGAAGCGAGGAAAGCACGTTGCGTGAGATCATTTTCTCTCTATTGCGCAACCCTATTTGCGGTACAGTTTGCCCGTGATCAAATGTAAAACCATTGAATAACCATTTCTTGGGTGTTTAATGTTTAACTACCGTCAAACATGGGCGTATATACTTGTCATTTACTCGGCAGTATATACATTTTGGTTACAGTAATGTCTCAGTTGTGGAAACATGTCAATGAATAGGCGAACAAATGAACTGACAGGTTAAGTAGTCGCGGAAAATCAATGTTAATCGGTTCTCTGTTTACTTCGGTCTTCTTCGTGACCATTCGTACAGTTCCGAGCCCTGTGATAGGATATCGAAAACGTCGAGGTGACGAACGTTTTGGGGTTGGTTAAACTTCAATTTTATGTGCTTGCTTCTGTTATACATTCTCAAGATAATGATAACCTTTTTGTCACAACCCGTTCAGAAATGGTTTCGGGAAAGATAACAGACTCCATTTTAAGCGTTACATGTAGCGTAGTGGTTAGAGCGTTCTCTCGCCACGTCAAAAAAAAACCAAAAAAAAAAAACCGTGTTGGATGGTTCAAATTGTGTGAGGCCAATTTCTGGTGTCCCTGGAAAATTGCGGAAAGCGGCGTAAAACCATACTCATTTATTCAAACACTGGTCGGCATGATGGATGACCTACTAACCACAAGCCTGAAGACAGAGCCCAGTGTTCTAATGACGTCAGTGATAAAATGTCCTGTGCACAACAATGTACCCACTTAAATTCCATTCCGGTGAATCCAAAGGAAATGAAATCATGTGGTCAATGTTTCTGTCAGTAGGTATCGGTGTTGCGACAAGCACGGCACACATCAGTCAGAGGGTTGTATCAACTAGTGGAGACTAGATAAATACTAGGTAAAGTTTACCAGGCCCCGTCAACAGTTGCCGGGGTGTTAGGACAAAAACTGTTGAATGTTTCAGAAGTCTGGCCATTGCAAAGGGATAATGAATAGGCGGATCCAGAGGTATGTGTGTGCGCGCGTGTGCGTGCGTGCATGCGCGTGTGTATCTTTTTTGTCCTGAAAGTTTATTAAATGAGCAGGCATTCACACATTAACATCGACACGACCACAGACAGAGGCGAATCGGCCCTGAGTATATGTTTGGTGGGGTACTCTTTTTAAAACTTTCGTATGTTATGTTTGTGGGATAGTACTTAAAAACTGGTCCTGACAAACACACATATATACACACAAACGCAACTACACACATATGTACAGAGATGCGTACGCACACTCACACGCACAGTAACACATACACCATGCACGCACGAACGCAAACACTCGCACACGTGCACACGTACACACACACATAGCGAGTATAGACTTCGGGTGTGGCTTTTTCAAGATATGCTGGTGGGAGGTCGACATTCATGGATCCCACTGACGTAGATAAGTTCCATAATTTGCTAAATGCTGGTCAAATAGCCGTCTCTCCAAGCTTGAGGAGCGGTGGGAATGTAAAGGTGAAGGTCTGGTGAAGGAAGGATGTTCACTGAGGCCACAGAGCATATTTCTGGTACAACATCTTTCCTTTACTGAGTTTATCACGCCATTTATCCGTGTTATTCTCACGCAGTAGCATGTGCAGATGACATTGGCAGCTTGACCCTTCGGGAGGTGGTCCAGCAGTTGGATTCCGATGGAATCCTAGAAACCCGAATCCATCTGACTTTGGCTTCTTCTGAGGAAGAGACGTTAGATGTTTCCACTGATATGATTGATGTTTAGTCTCTTAGTGATAGTGATGAGGCCACAAGACACCGATGGTGGATCTGCACAGCGTTCGACAGAATCAGCTGAGTCGGCTTCAGTCCTTTGTTGTGATCACAATGTTCTCAAGTCTGTCATCAGAGGTATCTATACTGGCTTTATGACGTGTGTTGTGCAGTGTGCGAAATAGTTTCAAAATTTTGCTAACCAGTCGGCGTAGATATGCCTAAATGTTACTAGCTCACAAAATAATCCACAAGCCCGAAATCTAAAAATGATTATATAAACGTAAGCTGCAAATAAGATGAACATAGTCTCGCAAGATTTAAAAGCCCGACAGGATTTTTACTAGCCACGTGCTAGCGGGTCAGTGGGTATTTCGCACACTGGTGTTTAGCCGTCTATCATGCATATTCATTATACTATATTTTGTTAAGAGGTGCATCAGTCGTGCCAGATGAACGTATTCTAGATCAGTCGTGAGGCTGTCTCCTTTGGCAAAGAAAAGACCATCATCCTTACAGGTTGACATGACGTTCGCGTAGATGGCCTGTCTGTCTGGTTTCATCAACAGCTGGGGCGGCGGAGATAAGTCATTGGTTAAAGCGTTCGCTCGTCACCACGATTCCGGGTTCGATTCCCATCATAGTATAATACGCGATGCCCATTATGATGTCAACAGGCGTGAGATTGCTGGAATATTTCTAACACCGTCGTAAAACTAAACTGACCCCAAAACCCACTCATAACAGAGATGAACTACCGAGATGAATGCCTACAGAAGCCTGTGTCGGGGACTGGATGGAGATGGAGAATATGGTACTTTATTCATCCAACATTTATTCACTCACTACAGCGACTACATAACAGCTTCCGTATCACCATTACAAACCAACTGTAATATACCGATAAATTAAAACGCCGATACCCCTCTGAACAAATCTTTAAAAAAAACAGAGTAAATTATATGGTTCGACTACAGACATGTGTTCGTGAACGGTAATCAAGATACTAATAGGTTGTCTGAGGATGGGTTATCGTCCTGGCAGTGGCACTTGTCGCTATATTCTCTATTCACCCGTCACTTCTCGTGTCTGGTGGGTATTCCGGGTAAGATTAGACCCTTTTCAACTAAGGTCGTAAGAAACGACTAAATGGATCGGGTGGTGAGGCACGTAATTTCATGTTCGTGATACCAGTCACCGGTTTTCCATCCTTCACCATTAACATACCTATGTATTGCACCTGGGGTATTACTGTTTGCGGCTGAAACAACAAATCAACAAAATACTGACGTCTATCCAACCGAGGCGACAAGACCCGACTGCAGCAAGTAGAAATTCCACACAGAACATGTCCTGACAAATATAGATTGTCAAACGCAATGCGTCTGCAAAGGTATGTTGCCGCGAGGTTACAGTATCAAGGCTGTTTATCCCACCACTAGACACTTTGATGACGTTAGAGTGATTTAAAACACGTGCACACTCTCAGTTGACGACAACAGCCATACCGGCCTAGTCCACCTGCGACGTCCCCTAAAACCGCGAGGGTGTTTGCTCGCGTAACGTTTTAACTTCAAGTTCGTGGTTTATTGTCCAGGGGTGGATGTTGACCCTGAGTCTGCGCAATATGACAGGCCCTCATCCCGCCACATGTTATAAAGTACCTCCTCGTCCTACCAAGTGGTTCTTCATTCACAGCTTTGGTGGTGATTAATCACATCACCATGGAACACGTCTCTGTCAATTGTTACTTATGTTTTAGGTAGTAAACTGCAGCTGTAGTACATGAACAACCACACTGTTCCATTTCTTTCTCGTCAGTTTGATTTACAACATCTTCCGAAGTGTTAATTTTATTAACTGCTTTTCTACAAATACCTGGACTGCATGTGTTTACGGTACTTTGTCTCGCGAAGATGGATCTATATCCCTGCTTTCTTCAACTGGTTCCGAAGTGTTAAGTTTATTAACTGCTTTTCTACAAATACTTTGTTGCGCGAAGATGGAACTATGCTCCTGCTCCTTAAACTGGTTCCTTGACTGCTCAGCGCTGGCAATTACACTCCATGAAAAATGCGTGTTCGGAGATATGCCCTATCTTCCTTTGATGTTGGAGTTTGTTTAGAAGAAAGCATGTTTTGTGCAGACAGTGGATGTTTGTTACTAGGTGTTGTTGTTGGAAGGCAGTACAGTTGGATCTCGAATGTTGAAGGTCTTACTGTAAATAAATCAATTTATTTACTACATGTGCTGCGAGAATGTCTTCCAGGTTGAAATGGGCTTACTGTGTAAAAATATACCTTAACTGCAACTTGCCAACATATGTAGAAACATAATTTGGAGTAAATTGAGATTCAGGTTTGTGTTTATTTAAGATATGTAATAAATACTTCGTCTTTTACATTCCTTGATCGTATGGCTTACTATCAACAGCCTGACTTGACATTTGGTACAGGTTTGACTGTTGAAACGAGTTGTTTGTTCACCTTTTGAACCACGTGCTTAGAATATAGATATATTTAGGTTACATTCTCAAAATAATGATATCACTTCTTTAACCGGAAATATCAGTACCTTTGCCATAGGGAATGGAGTTTTGTGTGAATCCCACGAGTGACTGATGTTTTATGCCGGTAGGGGAGGCATCTAGATCAACCTGATTCCATATACAATCTCAGCCTAAACAAAACATAAGATTGTAATTGTTTTAGTAACATTCCAACACGATCACGATAGGCACAAGTGCCAAGTGGGGAATCAGCTGTTCTTGATCCGCTGCAAGTCAACACTTGAACCACTTGCCCCATCACCACATACACCACATACTGAAGCTCCGAAAGCCACACTGGTGCTCGGTCGAGACAAGCCGAAGGTCTTCTTGCAGGTTACGGAAAGGGCCGAGTGGTGACGAATGCCACTGAGGAACACGATGCGTGATTGGAGAGATGTAAACAAACCATCGGCATCGCTTATTCTTAATCACATAATACTATATCCCTGGGTGGCAAGGTCAGTGATTAGCAAGGAACATAAATAAACAAAATGTCATGGTTTTGGTACTAATGGAGGATCACATCCTCATTCCTAGATCTTTCACAACCAAAAACATCACCTCTTACCATTGTATCGTCTTCAAGTACTTTAAGTTGGAATGTCGAGTTCTTTTCCTTCTGAACCGGAAGAAACACACCAAATGCCCAATTAAACAGTCACGCTTCAGCAGAATTACCTTCTGACCTGCGGTGAGGTAGCCTAGTTGGTCAAGTGTTGCTCGTCACACCGATAGACATAATATGGTCTCTGATCAGCCATACCGGGTTATATAAAAATCGGATGTGTTTTTAACGTGATTTAGCGGTATGTGCCTTTAAAAATTCACTCCTCCTATCTAGCACTTTTCAAAGATTAGGATGAAAATCTATACACCGTGTGTCATGCGTTGTAAACAATTTAAATAGTTTCCTGCATAGGTAAGTTATTTGAGGGCTATGAAATAACGCACTCCTGTGACAGTTATGGCCAGAATGTCCCTCGAGTAACCCGGCCGGGAGTAGAGGCAGCTGACATTGTGGGTTATACGGCCATAAATCACGTCCACGTACAAAATAGATATCAATACCTGGCCATTAGTCATTGGAGGAATTAAATGGACAGGTGGTATAGAGGATAGTTCCGACTTGCTCGAGGGGACCGGCCGATCGTTTATGCGTATTTTGAAATATTATATTTATCGTGTTCGAGTTCTCAAGAAAGTTTCTAATACATGTGTCGCTGTATTATTTTCTATCCCTGTATCAGGTCTATCTATAATAGCTTTGTATGACAAATAGGAAATTTGACATTTAAGAAATAGTGAAAACATAACGTAATATCACACCTAATTATGCTTTTTAAAAGAAGTTGATGTATTTATGCTTGATATATCACCTTGCAAAAGAGAATAAATACAAAGGATGCTAAACTTAAAGCATGTGAGATCTGGTTATGAGATGGTCATGTATGCGGTAGGGATATCATGGTTTTCGACATTAAGTCAGCAGTGTTTTAGCGACTGTTTCCAGTCAAATAAAGTTTGACAACGTTTGTTATTATGGAGCTAAAGAACATTTTCAAGTGTATAGTTTCTTTCGTAGTTCAGAACATTTTCAACCTTTTGCTACAAATCATGTGTACCTGCCCATAGCTTAAACAGAGACACACAACAATACTTCTCAGTTACGTCAATAGAAGGGTTTTTGAAGGTGTATTCCTTCAACTACCTCAACCACCTGTAGCCTTACCACCAGCTCTTGTTTGTTTGTTGACTGACGCCGAACTCAAGAATATTCCGACTACGTGATAACTGTCTGTATATCCGAGTCCGGGTCAGACAATGTAGTCGTTGATGCAATGAGCAACGTCTTACGATGTCGGGTACGGCGATGAGCAAACTAACCAAGTAACCGAGCTTGACCACTTGTCCACTTCAACCGCTGAGTCAACCGCCGACTTGACCAGTGTCCCAATATGTAACAGTATAATTTTGACAGAAACCAACAATTTAATGTTTTTTTATTCGCATGTTTGTTGTAAAACGACATTACAAAAAAAATAATGGGTTTTTTATATCGAATATTTACTTTTTTTCACCTTAAATTGAAAATAGAGCGGACGTGATTTCGATATGGTCATATTCGTCAATATCTGATCATGTATTTGGGGCGGAATAAGACTAATGGTTTGGACATCCAAAAGCTTTCGATAAATGGGTACCCGGTGGGACAGATCATGATTGTTAACCTAATGCAAAACGTGCAGCTTGGGTTATCGTTGTAATGGGTAATAATGCCTGGAAACAGGGGCTTGCAGATAGCCATCATGTTTCACAGATTAAAATAAAAATGCAGCAGAGGGTTCAGGTGATCCTGGCTCAACAAGGCTTGTAAGGCTCATTATCAGCACAGGGCCCCTGTCCCCTCTACGCGCAGCCAAGGCAGCGTGGTTAACTCTAGTCCAAAGTAAACCACAGTCGTTAAGAAGATGTTGTCATTTGAATGTACCAAATTTCTCATTTATAAATAATGATAATCTATCGGAATTAGTTGATCAGATGGACCACGCATACGTTGCAACTGAACCATATACCATAAACATGGCCAACGAATGTTGCTTGACTCTTTCATGTTTTTAATTTTTGTTCCTCGATCCTTCACACGTATGCCAATCCTTAAAGAGACAATTAAGTAATCTTCACCATATGGAATAGGCGTCTCTTAACACGGTCAGTGTGTCGATGCCTCAGCTCGGAAAATATGTAGTCCAGAAACTGACTTTCCGTGAACCAGATAACCCTGAGGCTGGGATTAAATCTGATATTTTTAAAAGTCGGACGTGCGCCCGGATGAGTGTCGAACACTAGGCATACAACGGCGTTTAACTTTAAGATCACCGTCATTAGGACGACCCATCCCAGGCACACCCTGTCCCCACAGGACTAAAGAATCGGAGCTTTGTTGGTCGGATAATCTTGCATGACGGTCACCCGACCCTCAGATGGAGCTCGGGACTCTCAGAAGTAGAGCGTTTAGGCGCTAACGTTGAGGTCTTATCCCATCTCACGGCATTTAATCCTCTTCTGAGTCAACAATAAACGTCATTTGTAACGCGGTGGGGAAGGAGGCTAGCCTCGAGCTGAGATCGGCGGTGGGTGTTGTGATGGACATGTCCATTTGTGTTGTTTGGCCTGTCACCTGCCCCTCAAAGCGCCACCTAGGTGTCATGTGACCACTCTGCCTACAAGTTCCTCACATCAGTATTCAAACACAGCGTGCGCCTCCAGCAAGAAAGTTTTTTGTTGACTAAGAAAATATTCAATAAACAACAATAATGTCTCTGAGGGATTATGGACTGAAGTGAATAATTTGATACCAATATATTACCTGACGTTTTAAAGGGTTTGACGATTGATCTCAAGTGGTATTAGGAAGTAATCACTCTTGGTCAGGCATTTTGGACCATACTACCTGCTGTTATTCATTATTGTAAAAATTAATTGATGTTCGCGCTGTTGTCGAGTTTCAGTGCCGTAATATGGTCCAGTGTCCGGAGCGTGGCTAGTTTCACATGGCACCTCATGACAAATGACTGACCAACTGATCCAGGACAATGCTGCAACTGTCCAAACGCTGGATAGGGCCATCGGTTTCAGGTGTCTGTCCACACAAAGCCAGGTGGACAATGGTGTCCTCTGTAGTCATGGTCATCTCCTTGCAGCGATCATTTGCTCGGACAATACCTAATACCAGACGACAGTAAGGTTATGGCTGAGACTGACGGCCTTTTGAAAGAAGGGGGTTCCAAATCTGCCTCAATCTAGACGTCTCAATCAAACACCTGTTGAGGTCATTTGATGGCAGCACGCATGTCCGATCGCGTGACAAATCGCCATATGCTTCTACTCCAAATATTTAACCACGTTTGTTGAAATTGACAGGACAGATTACAGCTACAGCCAAACAGTCAAAGATGAATTGAGATTGTTCAACTGTTTGAGGACTTCGTGATGTTTGACCGGAAGTCCAGTGACGTAACGCAACTTAAATTAGCTTCTCAGTTCTTTGTAGAGAGCTGCCACATAACATATGGTAATGTTACCTGTGTCAGAGGTAGAGGAACAACGGGAAGTCTCATGCACCTTTCAGGTGCCACTGAAGCCGTTGTCCACAGAGGGAACGCATGTTGTTTAAGGCCTTAACAGACAATACGCTGATCCACTTCTCGGCCCAGATCTTCTAAATCATTCTCTTTAATGGCTCGGTATTTGTTCAACATCTGACTTCAATTGACAGAAGAGGAGACACTAAACATCCACCTTTGCGTATTACGGAGCTTTTTTATGGTGGCTGTAAACTAACTTTGTTGCATGACAATAAGTAATATGTTTACAACTGATATTTCATTTTAAGTGTGCATTACCTGAAATTGGTGTTCCCCTCCTAAGAATTATTTTGACAGAGTGAACAAGATTTTTAAAGTGGACAACAAAAACAGCGTATTATAAAAACATAACATTATGTCCGAATTTAAAAACAGCTGATTGTCTCTCTCCAGGTGCAAGGCCCAATTAGAAATGTTTGTCTGTTGTTTAACACCGCTCTCAGCAAAATTCAACCTACAACCTATGTGACGGCGGTATGTTAATAATAGAGTATGAACCAGGCAGTCCAGTGACTGACACCATGTACTTCTGGAATTCTGGAATTGGAATACATTAATTTGTATTAGCCACGTTAGTGAGCCTGACTACCCGATTCCGTTAGTCTGCTCTTCCGGCATACTCCAAGGCCAAATATAGAGATAACCTCAAAATCAGGTCATAACATACAACCAGCCTTATCAACCATACTACATATTTTGACCATGTTGAACACCAGTGCTTGTCACCGTCCACTGGACAATGTGGTCGATACTCATGCAGTTGGTCTGTGAATCTGTTGGGTAACCCTTGTTTATGTTTAGTAATCTGATACACCGTGTCCAAGTGTCCTACTAATTAATGGATAACACTTGTACTGTTGCTGAGAAGGGGACTTTTCTAGCATTTGATCTAGGACTAGACAATCATGGGTACTGAGGACTAGTTCTAACTTGGATGGAATCCACATATGGTTTCAAAAATAACCACCTAACAACCGATATATGTCACTGTCTAAAAATAGTTCCTTGCCTTAGTTACGTTTTTTTCTGACTTTCCTGATAATTCTTTATTCATAAGAAGACCCGTGTTACCATGCTCCCCAGCAAGTGTTGCACGTGTCTACATCAAAGGTTATTTGTTGCACACATGATGGCAATTACACGCACTTGGTTGTAATTATAGTTTGGCTAATGTGTTGGGACACCCCCATCTCCCACCCGTCACCTGCACAGTGGGAACCCCGTGGTGTTAACATCTTTCTAACCTGTTACCAAATATGCTGGATTGGTTAGTTAAAGCTCATTACAACCAGGTGAGGGCAGGTGTAGGGGGTGGGGATACATGTCCAGGAAATGGGTTTCTTGGCTTTGCTGACTTTACATATAAACCTGTAAACTGGCGTCGATAATCCATTCATCAACATCCTATGATGAAAGAGATTTCGCTTTCAGAGTTGCCCCCCTTTTGCAAATGTTCGCATCCCGTTTCGGCCTGAATATGTTTCCGAGTTTTTCCGATTTAACGGACGCGCTCAACAATCAGTTCCTTCCTACAGCTGACAGTCAACTGAAAAATGCTTTCCTGCAACAAGTAAACCGAGTGGCTAAGATGGAAAGTTGTAATTTCACGAACATGATCTGAAGTTTCAAGTTGCACTGGAATGTACTTAGTATCTTGAGTGAGTTACGTTTTACAGCAATAGTCCAGACATGGCGACGATCGGTAAACAAACGAGTCTGGACCAGACAATCTTATGATCAACAGCATGAACATCCATCTACGCAATGGGGATACGATGACACGTGTCAGCCAAGTCAGTGAGTCTGACCACCCAATTCCAATAGTCGCCTCTTTAGACAAGAACAGGTTAATGAAGATAACCTATAAACCAGATCTTCATGACTACAGCATCTTGAACATACAACATTGAACAATCTATAGTCATGCACAGCTTACGCATGTAAAGGTAAAGAAATACTACTTATTCATCAATAGGACTACATTTTCCTTATGCCCGTGGATATCTATACGCAATCCCGCCAGTAGGAGATATCGATTAAGGTTCTAACCAACACGTAAATATACACAACCATCGTCAAGACGACATATTGTTGACTAACTGACAGCTGGATACTCAACCCCTAACAAATCACTTCCATGTGTCATTCCTAAGCCTTACATTGACGGGGGACACAGAGTGTATGGGTCGGGGGTACAAGCGCCATCAGTCACTAGGGTGGTCTGGTATTTACCCTGACGTCACCCCGGCCTAAAGTCGTCAGCTTGTACAGTGACTATTGGATGGCACTGATTCCTTCACGGAATATTTGTATACATTAATACATATATACAACGTCCTTCGCCCTTTCGTTGTTTAAATCTTTGAATGGTACAGACACGGCTGACATTGCCGTGACTGAAGGGAATGATGTTTAATGTCGCGGCGAAACTGCCTGGCAAAAATAAGCAAACGCTTAAAACATACCACATTGTTTTCAAAACGTTACTTTAAAGCGTTCGCTCGACACGCCGAAGACGCGGGTTCGATTCCCCACATGGATACAATGTGAGAAGTCCATTTTCTGGTGTCCCCCGCCGTGATATTGCTAGAATATTGCTAAAAGCGGCGTAAAACTAAACTCACTCACTCAAAACGTTACTCACCTTGAACAGTGAGGGAACCAGTATACGTCAGGGTAAAATAACTATGGTGTTAACCACATTACGATCGAATTACATTTCTTGTTTGTTTAAGAACACTTGATTTCATAGCTCTGGGAATGTAGACTTAGCAATTCATTTGTTCATTTGAGTTGGATTCCCATTAAAATATGTGGGTAGGGATCTGGGCTACATGGCTGCTGTGGGCTTTACCTTCACTCAGGTGATATTTGTCAACCTGGGCTGTCAGACTAGCAGGAAAAGACAGTCTTGGTCACTACTACTACTGCTGCTGCTGCTGCTGCTGCTGCTGCTGCTGCTGCTACTACTACTGCTACTGCTACCACCGCGCCCTACTACCACTACTAATACTACCACTACTACCACTACCACCACTACTAATACTAATACTAATACTACCACTACCACCACTACCATCACCACCACTACCACTACCACCACTACCACCACTACTACAACCACCACTACCACTACTACTACTACGACTACCACTACTACCACTACGACTACTACCACTACCACCACTACCACCACTACTACTACAACTACTATCACTACCACTACTACTACTACAACTACTATCACTACCACTATCACTATCACTATCACTACCACTACCACCACTACCACCACTACTACAACCACCACTACTACTACTACTACTACTACTACTACTACTACTACTACTACTACTACTACTACTACTACTACTACTACTACTACTACTACTACTACTACCACTACCACCACTACTACTACAACTACTATCACTACCACTATCACTACCACTACTACTACTACCATTACTACTACTACCACTACCACTACTACCACTACCACTACTACCACTGTTGCTGCTACTGCTACTTCAACCACTACTGCTAATACGCCTCCAAGTGCTACTACTCTGCTCGCTGCATTACGAGGGCTACCCACGTTCGGCGTGCCATACATGTATTCCATGAGAGCAATCATCGCAGACCAGGTGAAGAGATTGGCGGGAGATGTAACGATACGACTTCCCGCGTTGTCTCGCGCTCACTGCGGGTGATATGACGAGATTTATGTGTGTGTGCTACTGTGGCAAAAACATCAAACAAAACACAGGTGTGAATTTGACGAGTCGGGGCGATGACCTTTTTGTAAGGTCATCGCGATTTAAATCTGTCTTACGGCAACCACCATCAACCTCACCTCCACCGATACTCCGACAACACCTTTCAGCGCCATGCTTGGAGCTGGTGATTGACGCCTGGATTTGCACCGATGCTGCCTATAGCTACTGTCAGTAACAATGTTAGAATGGCGGGCTAACAATGAACCATTTAGGCGTTTGGGAAGTAGATTATTACATACACTGAAACTCAAACTGCAGTCAGATAAATCTAAAATTAATGTTGGTTGGCTTGTTTGATGTTTAAGCAATATTTTGCTACACTTTCTGTAAATAATCTGTCTGTAAATAATCGAGTCTGGACTAGGCAATCCCGTGATGAACAGCATTACACAAATGGGAAAACACGTGTCAACCATGTAAACGAGCCTGGTCACCCTATTCCGTAAGTCACCTTTACGGCAATCATAGGTTGCAGAAGATCAATTTTAACCCGGATCTTCACGGTAGCCAACAATAACGAATCAGTTACAATTATATACTTCTTGAACCAACGATCTAGGCGGTTGGTTCCATGACTCATCAATTCTTCTTCTTACGTGTTCTACTGAATTGTTGTTTTAGTACATAGCTCTGCTCCAAGGCTATACTGAATGCTGAACCAATGAATGTATAGTAATTCTACAGTAATTTACGGGACCCCTTGTGTAATGATATTGACTATTATTACTCGCCCGTTGAAGATACTGCAGTGTAATATTTTTACGGCAATATTGCACTAGTGTAATACCGCTTGACGTATGACGTCAAAATGGTTCAAAGTTGTGACGTCACAATACTAATGCCGATGTCGCAATTTTACTAGCCCTTGCTTGACTCGTGGAAAGCTGAGTGATCACACTGTAAGGAATTTCACGGAAGTTTCTGTCAATTTATGTTGGCGAGTAATAAACAGAATACTAAACTCGCTTCCGTGGAATATCATTTTTTATTAAACTCGTTAAATATTTAGTATCAAACGAGCGAAAGCGAGTTTTATACCAAATCATTAACTCGTTTATTAAAAAGTGGTATTACACGGAAGGTCGTTTAGTATCCTCTATATGACTTCAATGTGATGGGGAGGAATGCCTACAATATATCGAGGCCGGTAGCAGAGATTGGTACCCAAATGGATACTGTCTGCAACAGCAGGTATTACTTCACTAGTGCACATACATCGCCACAGGTACTACCAACGAAGATGCTGTTAACATGTCTCGCTACCTGAAACTTATTCTCGTAGGATTTGTTTTTAGTCATTTATCTAACGCCGCACTCAGAAATATTCAAGCTATATGGCGGCGGCTTCTAAATTGTTTGGACCCGACAATCCAGTGATCAACAGTATGAGCATCGCTCTACACAACTGGTATGCGATGACATGTGTCAACCAAGTCGGCTAGCCTGGCCACCCGATCCCGTTCGTCGCCTAGCGACATCCATGGTTTGATGAAGACCAGTTCTAACCCGGATCTTCTACGACCTAAAAAGTACCAGTTACTTCGTAGAGACATGTAACTTCACACAGGGTGGTACCCATGTTACCATGGAAACTGAATTGGATACTGATGGGCGTTATCACAAGTATACTAATATTAAACACTCTAAACTCCACCTTTTCATCATCCCCAAACCAAAATGTTCTAGCTTGACCAAAGTCACAATCCGGTAAAACACACAACAACGCCAGTAACTAACCAGCCTTGATTAACCATGGAAACAGATTCCACTTAATGTACCAAGCGAACTATCCGTGAAGTCAACATGAACTGATCGCTGATAATCAGTGACGACACCAGGTGTTCACATGCCATGAACACGGGTAGCACATGATACCCAAATATTTGGATTAGAACGTTTTTGTTTCCGAACGACACACAGCAGGACTCCTGCCAAAACGCCTTCCGAAAGTAGTTTCTTAACTCCTTGGAACTATTTTTTAAAAATGAGCATACATAAGCTTTTAAACGGCATATTCTTCAAAGGGACGATATCCCTTCTACAAGCAGCCGTCATCAGTAACGTTATCTGTAAACAGTCCTGCTCTATACCTGACCCGCGTTAAAGTTACTCCTCGATCGTCGAGATTACAATAACATTAAAAAGAAGCAATGACAGGTTCGGAAAAACGTCTGCATATGCGTACATGACTAATTTGTTGAGTTCCGCGGAGGGGCACTCGGCCGATTATCTCACTCGCTCTATCTAACACGTCACAACCGCTCACCAGGGGGCGTTTCAAAATCAGACGGCGGAGCGCGAACCGTCATAACCTCGAACCAGACCGAGAACGGATTAGCGCAGACGCGTGACGGTTAAACACAACCTTTACGGTGAACAGTTGAAAGATTGATTGTTCACACTTTTTAGAGATACAACCATATCACTATGGCTGCCCTTCACAATTGTCCAACGATAAAACTGGGTTCGCGTCAACTGTGCGAATTGAATATTAACGTAGGTTTTTTAAGTGTTGAAATGGCGCCGGAAGGTTACTTTGGAATTCTAGAAGGTACATGTTCGTGTTGTCGTTCTTATACAAACAAGAATAATGTTTGAAAATGGACCAATGCGCCCTACAGGATTCCATAACTCAACTGTCTTTCAAGAGAATACCCTGCTGTAGTATACGGTGTGTAACACCTTTCTGTTGTAGAAATGAAGAAGACTATGTCTGTTAACCCCGGCGCATGTTTGGTCGCGCTACAAACAGTTTGTCTGGACAAGACTCAAAAGCAAGCTGACATCAGCTGTATATACCGACGACTGCGGCAAAAACAACACAACTTCCACTCGTCACCAAGCTTCTTTTACCTACTCGCAGTTAACTGCCGGGGAAAAGAAAACAAACGCCTCGAAACGTTGATTACGAAAAGCTGCAAATATAATATATAAATATTTAACTACATGTATCACTATGATTTTGGTTTGTTTGTTTGTTGTTCAAAGCTGCACTCACAATGTTGTAACTGTATGACTGCACTGTACTCGACAATGAATAACTGTAAATAATCGAGTCTGAATCAGACAATCCAGTGATCAACAGCATGCGCATGAACATCGGTCCCTACTACATCACCTCTTAGAATCGACCTTCGAATGACCAGTTCTTGTTTGTGTGATTTAGGCTCTGCAGACATGGTGTATACTTTCTTTTGTCTTTCAGTTCATGTACAGATACACACAATAGCACCTTGTTAATACGGAAACCGCTTTATGGCAATTACTTCGTGGGACATCAATGGAACGGGTCTATATTTCCGCAATTTTCTTTGACCTTGTTATGCATTTTTTCTATTTGATGAGCATCAGTCCCGATTAACAGGGTTTAATTTTATTAGCAAAACGGGACATCGACGGTGGCCGGCAGTTAGAATTACAACACCTGTGTACATTCTAAATACTCTTGCAATTAAATCTGTGGAGTGTTCCAGGAATTATATAAAGAATCAAACTTCAAAATTCTAGGATTTCCACTAAGTCTTACGGTATTGCCAACAGCTGTCAGAGCATGTTACATCTCGGCGACTCCCGGTGCCTTCAGTCGGAACGATAACTACAGATTCCACAAAGAAGGCTTCATCACTGTTACAGATTGCAACGATAAAACGTCCTTACGGGGCTCGTAGTCGGGTTAAGACGGTGGGTTTTATGGAATGGGGTTCGTTGTTTAGTAAAGGAAGTGCCAACGCCCGCAGCTTTAAATACTTTAAAACTGTTTCCACATTTCAACAATTTTATAAGCTTAAATATTCTTATATTCTGCGATAGAATATTGCATAAATATTGTTTGCGTATTTCTCGATAGTTTGGACAAACCAAGATACAAAACAAGGTCATTTTGAAAGTAAGGATGACGTCAGACGGATTAGCGGTAAAAGATGAGGTTACTGCATTTTCCAAAACGTTCTCTCTTAATAACCAGATGTTTCAGCTCCGAGAAATTAGCACATTTGTTCAAAGTCCGGGTTCGAATCCCCAGTTAGGTAATTATATATAACGATGCATGATCATGTATTGGTGGAATGGTGCTATAAGCAGAGTATAGAACAACGATTTGTACATTGGTCCGTGAAGATCAGGGTTAGAACTAATCTCCAGCAACTCGTACTTGTATGTGGAGACTAACGGGATCAGGTGGTCAGTCTCGATGACGGGCCGTGGGTTGACACATATCATCGCATCCTAAATGCCTAAATCGATGCTCATGATGGCGATCACTGGGTTGTCTGGCCCAAGCGTGATTATTTATAGCTGGAATATATAACTGAGAGGAGCATCTAAGACCAAACAACCATTTGTCGATTCTAAGTGAAATACAAAAAGGAACCCAATGAACATTTTATGAAGGATTGCATCAAATATTCCCTCACTCACTCATAACCGTTCCCTCATGTGATCGACTTGAAGTATCCTGTTAAGATACTGTACCCTGGTAGGTAATATTTCTATAATGTGTCTAACGTCTAGACACCATTGCAACTTGATCAATGGAAATCTGAACCTGCCCTGAAAATAATGCTCTTAACAGAAGATCACACTCGACATTAATGATCTGATCAATATTGTAGGAAAGGCTTATTGAGTCTCAGTCTGTTTTCGACATCACTGTATTTTGGTAATAAGGAAGTCACGGGAGCTGTACTAACTCCAGCAACGTCTTCCGCGATCGTAATCCGATACGTTTGAACAGGCCGAATACGAATAAGGTATCACTGATACACAACGAGGCTCGTCGGGTAATCAGAGGCTGGCGTATTCCCTCATGGCCTCCTTTATGAGGCCTCAGTTTCGTTATTGGGGTTTAATGCTGATTTTACACCTAGAGTCTATATTTGACAATGTACGTACTGATATACCACGGTCATTGGACTACGCACTATATCATACTAAACATAGCGTCGACAGCAGACCGTAGTGCCTGGGTCCCCTTTCTCAAGACTCTCGTAAGCCTAAGGTCTCGTAACTTTTCTCGTAGCCTTCCTACTTCCTATGTTACTGTACAGGAGGTACGAATGCTACGAGAAAAGTTACGAGATCGTACGCGTACGAGAGCTTTGTGAAAGGGGACCCAGTATTATAAAACTGAAATACTGGTTGATAGCGCTGAATCAAGGTTTCGAGAAACCTGGGTTGTTGATCGAAGACCAGTTCTAAACATTTACGACATACATTACGGTGCCGATATTAGATTACAGTGTTGATATTTGACGATGACGTTCATGTTGACGATTGAGAATGTGCATACAGTTCCGATATTTGACGAACGTCTCGATATCAGATCACAGTTTTGATCAGACCAAAGCGTCAGTAACAGACAATGGTGTCGTTGTTAGACGATGTTGGTGTTTGGACAATAGCGTCATTGTAACCACATGTACCAAATTCGACGGAATGGTAGCTATGAGTCCATCGAAAACTAGTCCTTAACGATATAGCGAAATCTCATATCCCTGCAGCATAAAATATGTACACAATGTGAGCGAGAGTTCCACAGAAATAACAGTCATTTACCACTTTTTCACATGTAAACAACACACCAGATCGTTCTATGGCCACCCTCTTCTCAGGAGACGCATATTTATGGTTCTTTGTCATCACACAAATGCTATACGTTAAAAGGTTCCCCAACCTCTCTCACAGAGGTAAAGTAGGTCTTGAAGCACTGACCAAAACTATTTTCTGTCTCTATGGTTCCAAAGACCGAAAATTGAATAGTCACAAAGCACTTCCCGGCCTTTATTCCTTTCCACTGACAATGTTGGTGAGTCTGTTGGAGTTCATGCACACCCTTTCAAAGTACCTTAACCCCATGAGTCATTTGGGTATGTTAACGTAAATGACACTTCCTAGTTCAAGTTTCCCATTATAAACATGAATTACTCAAGTTCAAATGTTCCACAATAATGTCCCAAATACACGGGCCTTGTAAAGACCATATACGTCACACTTCGTTACTAGGAGGATCCTTTTCAATATATGTTTTGTGAACCTATCAGGATGATACATCTACTTTTAAACTTAATCTCATCTAAACACTTTTCATCCAACCCCAAACCAAAATAAACTAGAGGTTACCGTGCCCAAATGGCGGAAAACAATGTTGAAAGGGGCAGGCGGACGACACAGGGGCTGGTACCTCGATTGTAATACTACCAACTACACACTATTCGAGACATTTTTCTGAAGTTAGAAACGAAGCGGTGTCGTATGACGCAATGTCATCATGCTGGCGTCTAACGATAATCAGCCGTGCTATCTGTCGCCACATTGAGTCATTCAATCCACTCGCTTGTCTCACCTAGCCTCTCAAGAACAACCGGATGCCGCAAAGCACGCCGGGAGCTATGTACGAATCTCGCGTCATCTCGCGATATCTTGGATCAGTGGGAATCCTCTTTAATTCAATTCAGATTTTCTGATGATCGGCCTATTATCATTCGACACATCAGTTAATCCCCTTACCTTTCAGGGAGAATTAATCTCTTATTCAATGTTTAGACTGACGGCAATGCATGGCATGCTAGATAAGAAAATGGATTGCATAGGGGCAGTTATACTGCTCGACAGATGGACGGGGCAAATGGCCAGTTCTGTAAATATAAGTAATGGTGATCTCTCTGAATGCCGTGCTGATAGCATAACGAAACAGAGATACTATCTGAAAACATTTATTCACGCTGATATGGCATAGAAAGTTGATACTTATTTAAATGTGAAACTTGTTGGCATTACAATACCTGTGCATGTCAGATATGCTTGCCATCAATTAAGACAACGTGTGACACCTGAAGTATGGAATGGAACATTCGTGTGGTAAACTGTATCTCGTGTGACGTGACGTTATGACGCTTCAAATCACACTCCGTAAATACAATGTATTTTTGAATGAATTTTTCAATGACCTGCATCACCACCCACAGATGCATTCCTATTTCGATTGTTGACATCAGATTTTTTAACTTATCACCATGGCCTCTCACAAACCCAATCCTGCCTCAACTGCTGACTCTAAAGCGGCCTTAACACAACAAACTAAAGTTTGACAACACGTTGAAATTTTAAAGGTTGTCAAACTCGCTCTTTCACGCGTCCAACACGTGTTGTCAAATTTTCGTGTCATGTGAGCGTCATAGCTCTATCGGTGTGGTCACGTGACAATTTCGCTGACTGCGATTGGTTGTTTGTGAGCAACACTTGTTTGACAACACTCCAAACGTCAATCTTGAGTTTGACAACACCGAAAGTTTGGTGGAAATTTAAAGTTGGTGAGAACAGAGACCGACCCTATTTCTCTACATCAGTTTGACAACTCTTGATTTGGTGTTAGTGTCGAGTTGTTGGAATGTTCACACCCTCAAACTCGATTTTGACATGTGTTGTCAACATGTGTTGTCAAATTTAAGTTTGTCGTGTGAAGACATCAAACTCATCACCATGGCTACCAACAAGCCAAATCCTACCTCCATTGCACATTAGTATCAAACTCAACTAAATCTCCTAGGTCACCTAAACACCAAACACCTCCGACATTATCCCACCCACAAATCAGCACCATCAAAACATCCAACCCTGGGTGAGTCCCATATTTGATTTGTTCGGAATAAATGGAAACGACCAATTCGCACACTTTGTATAAATACGTTGGGCGTAAAAGGAGATACATATCCATACACATCTAATATTGCTTGCCACAATGTGGTAGCGGACGAGGTTCCAGTTGTATAAATAACACAGTACAGCTACTTGATGGTGAGCTGACAGCAAGCACTTTATTAAGCAAACCCAGTTTACTAGTCAGGGCTATCCAGCTCTGTAAATATTATATAAAAATACTATTACCGTACATGAGATAAATTGATTGTATCATCCATATCACATAATATCTTTGAATTATGCCTGAATAACATAGAAAGGGAACTGTCACTACAGTTAGACTGAACAGATTATTTTCTTCAGAATAAACTGTTTGCCTACAAGGCTGACACATTACAACCAAATTTCAAGAGCTAACTTACCACTGTGTGGCAATGAGCGGACAATTCATAAAGTTGCCAGTGTCCAATCAGGATATCCTACAAATGTTACACAACTATGAACCATGAGGAAATATGGCAATACATCTATAGGACATAAGTTCATGGATTAAAAGAGAAAATATGACCTTAAAAGCCGTTCTAATATTTGCACATTCTACACAATATCTGTACATACTTATACACTGAATATGAATTTCAATAACACACCATAAATTGCAAGTTAATTTGTTGGTTGAGCAGAGAAATATATCTCATCAATGATATATTAACTTAATGCATTTAATTCTTATACAACTATACACCGGCATATCTATATATACATAAATATGAGGACAAAACACAAACTGACCTTATATATATAAGCAGAGGTGAAGTCCTCGGCCACTCGGTCCACAAAAAGCCAAACTATTTGCTGAGCAATGTGTTGGACCTCTGACTATTATCTGACCACTGCTTGATCAAAGAAAGTTTAACTGTGGGCAACATGACTTACATAATGGAGAGACAGGGAAAAAAGGCAGACAATGCAGTGCGCTTGGCATTAGAACTGGCTGTTGAGGAGGTAATAGTTATGTAAGTGCTGGGATGAACCAATTGTAAACTATTCTAACTATGCTAGCTTGTACATGTACTTGATGAAAGAGAAACAAAATAGATTAAAACACGTTTCTAAAACATTTATACAGAAGTAATAAAATCATCTCGGCCACAACAAATCTTTAGCACACAAACGGTAGTGCACTGTAAGCCCATGTACTGTACAAGCAGATTATGACTGAAGGCGACTGAATCAGCCCACATTACTATTATCCGTATTCTTCCATACATGACGTCCGAGTTTACAAAATTACATGTTCTTGCAGAAATCTACAACTTACTTGCACCATCGTTTGTTATCAACACCTTTACCTGTAATTAACGAACGTTTATAATATTCCTACATACGCTACCTGTGATTAATGAGCCGCAGAATGCCCATGGCGTCTCAGGTGAATGAAGTCATTACCTGTAATCAGAGGCAGGAGGAGTCAATACCCGCGTTATGGATCCTAACGTCAACTTTACACGTGATAAATACCTGCCTGAAGTGCGCGTATCATTACGAGTTGTGCAACGCAGGTATATCTACCTGTCGACCTGGACATCAAAGAAAACCGCAGCGTAAATTACAATAAAGTTTGAAGTGCGATAACGTTGAATGTTTACATGTTTGATAGTGAACGTCCTGCTATCATGGTTATCTTTCCTTCTGTAAGAGTTACGGAATTTACGTTTGTGGTGATAGGTTACATATATGGCCCAAGGTTGAAATTATTAATCAAATATCCATTTTTCAAACAGGTGTGTATACAAAAAGCACAGCCTGGAAGCAGGCACCGTGGTTGCTGTAATATCTCAGAGGTTTATGTAAGACCAGCGTTGCGAAGAGGACCAGGGCCCCGCTTCACGAAGCTGTCGAAGCGCTACGATAGACTTGCGACAGTCGTAGCGAAACGATAGCTTTGTGAAACGGAGCCCAATTTGGCATACTGTCCGTAGATGGAATGGGCAGTGCTTGTGTACATGTGTTTAACGAACACTCAGCAATATTTCAGCAATGTGTAGGCAGTCTGTAAATAATCGAGACTGGACCAGACTACCCAGTGATCAACATCATGAGCATCGATCAGTGTATGTTGGGATAAGATAACATGTGCAAAAACAAACTTACGTCATTCGATCCCGTTCTTACGACTCTTACGGCTCGCAACAATTCCAACCCCGATCTTCACGGGTTAGGAGTGAGTGAATGAGTGAGTGGGTGGGTGGGTGAGTGAGGTGAGGTGAGTTGAGTTGAGGTGAGTTGAGTTGAGGTGAGGTGAGGTGAGGTGAGGTGAGGTGAGGTGAGGTGAGGTAAGTGAGTGAGTGAGGAGGATTGCTTGAGTGAGTGATGGTTGAGCCGTGAGTGCTTTGTGATTCTTAATAAGTAAATTTGCACCCAGCTCGCTTCTTTTGGAGTCAGCAATCCAACCATACTTGTTCACACCAAAAATCATGGATGAAGAGAAATGACAAAGAGCTGCCGTGAATCAGAACCATGTACACTGACTCGTTGCTCTATGTGTCCTTTTTCTCGTGATATTTGTTACTATGTGTGTTTGATCCTATTTTGCTTTCAGCTGAAGTTGCCGCCCCCCCCCCACACACACACACATACACCACCACCACCATAGAGTCATGCTTTACTTAAACTTCTGTTTTCAGTCAAAATTTTCTGAAAAAAACCCGAATTGACGACACTGAAGGTTCTATTTCCTATCATTGTCCCCTAAACATTTTGGGTGGGAGACGTACGTAGACTTATCTCCAGCCCTGTCAGCTATTCACAATACCTAAGGCTAAATAAAAAAGTGAAATGTTTCCCGGTCATCAGCGCGTCACCTTTACTTGTGCGCGTAACAATTTTCATTGCCTTTTGAAAAAAAATAATTTTGACTTGGTGTTCCTCCCTCGTCACCTTTCTCTATCAAAAATTTAAAAGAAAGTCCTACCACCCTCGTCACGTTTTAAAAAAAACGTGCCCGAGAAACATTTCATTTTTTGGGCAGCCTAATGAAGCCAATCTAGAGATTTTTTTCAGATTCCGAATCCCCCACCTCACTGGGGCTCATTTTCAATTCAAACATAGTTATTTGTTTCTGTCAAAATTAAGTATTTTCAGTGACTAGGGGTTAGCCTGCGAAACCATATACTAGCTGATACTGACTTTAGGCTGCATATTGCAATACTCAACGACAATAGTCAACAGATATGACATTCACAGACTGAAGACAAGGGTTAGAGGGTTAGGTTAGTCTTCAGTAACCTGTAACCAAGTAACCAAGGTTTGTTCACTCGGTTCCTACATGTCATCGTATCCCATTTGCATTGATCAGGGTATGAAACTCCCAGAAATCACAGACAGACCACAGGCTGCCCTTACCAAAACTTACCTCCCACAATATATTTTCATATATTCGTGTCTAAATTTTAACCCGACCGTCTTGAAGGTGAATTTGAGAATCTGGCAGTCCGTGTTGAATCTAACCTGTCTCGGGACATCGGGCAGGCAGTGATTTCGTACGCTGCGTTGATCGATGTTCATGCTGATGATCACTGGATTGTCTGGTTTAGGCTGGATTATTCACTGTCCGCAGCCATATTGCTGGAATATTGCTGAGTGCTGCCTAAAACTAAACGCCCTCCCTTCCTCATAATGTAACCCACACGGGGTGAATAGGGTATATATTGGCTTGAATGTTGCTAAATATAAACTCACTCACTAACCCCCTCGCCCACCCACTCACATTTTGAAAATTTCGTCGAAACATAGAGGCACCAGTCTGTTGCTTAGTTTCAAGAGTGAGATCTCAAAAACGAGCATCTCATGAAATCAATATCAGGAAACAAGCTCCAAGCTTTCATTTTATTTGGAATCCGGGAACATTCATCATTTTGTCAAATGCCTGTCGGGAATCGAAATCCAAATTAAGATAAGGATCTCAACGCAGAGGAAGGCCCAGTGAAGAAATCGTGATGTAGGCCGGCTCAAATTATTCTCATTTTTTAACATTCACATTTTAAAAAATGACTGTGACGAGATTGAAGGGTTTTTGACTGGCGATAGAAGTGTTTTTCGGGGATTGAAAGATTTTGCTGTATTTTTCAATTGATGATAGTATCTGGGATGAAACATCAGTTATTCAGACACATGTAACTCCACTGGAAGTGTGTTAGGTTTCAGCAGACCAGCCATTTTTGTTAATTACAATTTGCGCAAAGAGACATACCCAATGTGAGTGGACCCGTGAAGGTCCCGGGGTAGAATAGGCCTTCAGCAACCCATGCTTGCCATAAAAGGCGACTCTGCTTGTCGTATGAGGCGACTAATAGGATTGGGTGGTCAGGCTTGCTGACTTGGTTGACACATGTCATCAGTTCCCAATTGTGCAGATCGATGTTCATGTTGTTGATCACTGGATTGTCTGGTCTAGACTCCATTATTTACAGACCGCCGCCATATCGTTGCAATATTGCTGAGTGTGGCGTAAAACTAAACTCACTCACTCACCATAGTGAGTGAGTGAGTGAGTGAGTTAGTGAGCATAGGCTTTCTCCCTATAATAAATTCCCACTGAAATTGAGATTGTGAGAATAACGGGTTTTGTATTTAGCAAGGTGCCTTCATGTACATGGTGACTTTCCATCAGTGACTGTCCGGCTTCTTGACAGACAGGATACGGATTGCCGGGGTCAGCGCATCCGACGGTGTCTTTGAAAGAGTGAGTTACGTTTTACGCCGCTCTTAACAACATTCCAGCAATATGAAGGAGACGGACAGCAGAAATGGGAGTCACACATTGTACCCATGTGGGAATCGAACCCAGTAAGGAGGGGAAATATGCTTGTAACCCAAAATAGAACGATACCAGACAGTACTCTAATACTCGGACAATAAAAAATAGACCCATAATACTGGTTAAACAACTAAACAACTTTAGCAAAATAATCTGCTGGGTTTCTATCAGCTGTTCGAGATAGAGGTCTATCTTAAGTAAAACATCAAAGGTTTCAGATGAAATAATGTCGGTCAAATAGATACATGCATCTTAGAGCTGTGTAACGCTCATATGCAAAGCAATGCATGAAATGTCATCTCATCGTGTACAAAGTTGTACAGTGTAGGAGTGTTGGAGATCTGTAGACCTTTCGAAATCACCTGCATGTTTAAACATGCCCTAATATAAACACAGGAAAATACATTTTTAAAACTATTTTAACACATAAAATCAATTTTACCTGTTTCGTTAAGTCTAAAATGGGAAAGGTCATTAAGTATTTACTTGTCGCTGATTTGTTGTTAATACCGGATAGTGATTTTTGAGAGAATGTTGTCATGGTTACAATAAAAAAGTACAATTTTGGGATATTATAACATTTATTACCAACTGTTGAGGGTGACACTATTCTGAAACTTAACTCAGCTACGATGTCCACCATGCATGTCAAGGCTCTCCATGATGTATACCTCATACCGTGTTTCTACACCAAACAATCATCGCCAACACATCAGACAGCCTGTGTACGACTTGCCGCTTATCCCTATGTTATGAAACGTAATACTTGAAGACATACCAACACACAGTCGGGCTCAACGCGGACTAACTCCGGACTAGTTGATTTACAGAGAATATTTGGAATGGGATAACTTGATCATAAAACGGGAATACAAGCTGTCTAGCAATCTCATGGGATCATACGGGATTCGTCGGGCGTTAACCTCTACTGACCGAACGGAGGCGGCGAAGCTGTCTCTTGCTACAAATCACTAAGTAAACGTGTTTACTAAAACAACGCCGGGTCGGAGTCCATTCAGTAGAAACATGACTGGTTAGTGAGAAATGTCAAGGTTTCATGACGATCGATTTCATATGAAACCAAATAAAAACTCTGAGAGGGATGAAAGATCTTCATGTCGGTATTTGACGCTAGATTGCTTCGTTAAACTTAACGTACTGGTGGTATGATCTATGCCTGTTGAAATAGATGTAGGATGAACGGTATTAAACTTGCGATCACTATATGTAGACTCACAATATTCTCGGAGATCGAATGTTAACATTAATGTATTATTGGGCTCTATACAGTCATTCGTTACAGTGTTGGATTTTAACAGTTACACTGAAGAAAATGATGAACAACAATATAACGGTACATCAGTTTCCTCTGCTGAGTCTAACAAACCTGAGTAACCTTCGTTAGAGCGACCTATGACCGTACCAATCAAACGCAAGATGGCCGAACGGATTTATCCAATCAGACAACGGCTACTGTTTAGGATTTGGCGGGACTTACAAAATTCCCCGGTCACAGACACTGATCCCTCAACAAAAGAAAATCCGCATAAAGCCCCCTGTATATATTCCTAAAATATTGAAACGCTATTTTCAGCGACTGAATACTCAATGTGCATCACACTGAAGCGATCGTAAGGAAAATAGCATTCGGAAATCGTTTGGGTGTAAACTTTTCAGAGGTAAAAGTTTGAACTGATTTGGTAAGCTATGCTCTGATTGGTCAATCTCAAAGGTTACCTGACGCGACCTCCTACTAGAATTTGTTAGACTCAGTTGAGGAGTGTAAGGATAATACTGAGACTATGTTTGCTTAGACTGAACGGTACATTAACAGTAGTGAATGAGTAGGGTTTTACGCCGCTGTTAGCAATGTTCCAGCAATGTGACGACGGGGGACGCCAGAAATGAGCTTCACACGAGTTTAACTAGTGATTTTGTAGCTGCCATTATACCTTTATGACATAAAACTGACGTAACTTTAATATCATAGTGTCATACTTGTGTCTGAATGTCCAGCATGTGTACCTTCATATCCCAAAGCTGTATACGTAACCATCATGTATAAATCGTATATTGAGGAATTGTACGGGGTGGAGTGAGTTGAGGGTGGGTTGGGTTGGGTTGGGGTGGGTTGGTGGAGTTAGCTGAAGGGGTGGAGTTGGTGATGGGGTGGATTCAGGTGAAGGGGACGTTTGGTATGACTGGAACAGCCACTCTAAGCTGCCATTTGCACGTTCAGATGCATTTAAAGTCCCACGAGCATCTGCTGATCATCAATATTATTTGATGATCATATTCACGAGACAATTGCGAATTAAAGCACAACTTTGTTGGTTCCAATTCTTTTTAACGGATTCCGCCTTAATCTGATTTAGTTAGGAAATCAAATACGTAACAATAAATGGACAACTCTGTACCCTACAGATTGTCGAGGTACACCCAGCTACCAGCAAACCATGTATCTATACATCACTATCAATGACAAAAACAACCTTCTTACTGCCGCTAGGCAATGTGTCCCAAAAGATCTATATGTTTGTCACTCAGCGAACATCATAAATACAATTCAAATACACAGCTCAGCAACACCAGTAAAACACTAGTGCTTTTCTGACAATTCATTAAACTTTCGTCCTCAGCTACCCAGCTATTTCATTCCCTGTTATAATACAGTTTGTTAAACTTGTAAGATTTCCACGCCGAATCGCACGATGGTGTTTTGCCTCGTACTCAGTCCGTATAAAGACAGAAGATGGCGAGCCTCGCAAATGGACCTGCCAGATGATCAGCTTGAATTCACGGACAAGTCGGGGCAGATGCGAACGGAGACGAGCAAGGCAGATAACATAATTGGCTATAGATCCATGAAATCATTACAGATCCTTCTCGGTCAATTATACTTCTTACAAGATCTCTTACCGCCGACCTTGTTGCTTCCTGCGTTATACGCATGCGTGGCCATTCGGACTGACTTAACCGGACATACTCCGACTTGCTCCAGTGTGCACAACATCGCGTCAAATCAGAGCAACCATTTTGATATTCTGAATGAAAGTCTAACTAGGGCTTGTGAATACAGCAGTCAATTCACTAAATTTGTATCAGTTTTAAAAGGAATCCTCTGGCATCACGACACTATTATACCATGTTGGCATGTTTCCAGAAAGAAAAATGGTTTTGTGCACTAACGATGGGTCTCAGAATAGATATAATTTGATATACATAAACCCATGTAAACTGGAAAAAGTGTCCTGGTTAAATGGGGAACTCGGAACCTGAGTAACTATACAGGCTTGCTTCGTTTAAGGCTTAGCGTTGCAGGGAGGGCAAGGCAGAAGGGAAAATAATATAGTTCAGGGACTGAGACAGACCAGGTAGACTATATAGAGGATGCTGTAGATTATCCCTGTACAGACTAATGGTTCTTGTAGGATACGAAACAAAGCATTATCTATGGCAGGTTTGGATGGACCGCCCCAGGATCGGTGAACCTTATTATGTTTGTTTTCATCGTAAAAATATAACATCTTTGATGCTGTTACATTAAAAAAGCGCGTTACTTGCAGACCGCTTGATCAGTGACTGGGTGCAGGGATGATGTTATTAATGTTAGAATTTTAGAACCGGTTTTCAGCAATTCATGTTAGTTGTGAAAGGCGACTAACGGCATGCATATATGGGGCTGTCAGATTCGATGATTTTGTTTGTGTCTCCGTCGATCGCTTTCGGACACAGGCGAAATTTGCCGGGCGTCTGGAAATATATCTCTATCAACGTGTTTGGCTTTTAATGCTGTTACATTAAAAAAGCGCGTTACTTGCAGACCGCTTGATCAGTGACTGGGTGCAGGGATGATGTTATTAATGACAGCATCTTTTAATGCCACCCTTATTATAAGAGAAATGATGGATATGACGGTACAATCTCGTCAGATCTTTGAGAGATCAAACCTAGAACCTAGGTCAAGGTCACTTTGACAACGTGTTTAGTGTTGAAAGAAAGGAGGGGTATTTAGCATTCTAGTCCAGATTCTGTTGAAGATGTGTTACAGGGATGTCAGTTACGGCACGCAACGTTGCACAAAGGCATTCACAGATCATATAATCAAGATCGGCCTATTTTTGGGGAGCATATAATCTATTATTATGATACATAATCTATATTATCATAACTTTTGGTTAACTTGCAGTGATGTAACGGAAATGTTTTCCGAAACTCACTGAATCACTCACTTAACCATTCATCAACCCTTTCACTCACTCAAGCACGCACGCACCCACGCAGCCACCTACGCACGCACGCACGCACGCACTCACATTTGATTAATTTATTTATTTGACACGTGAATGTCCGGGTTAGAATTTTAGAACCGGTTTTCAGCAATTCATGTTAGTTGTGAAAGGCGACTAACGGCATGCATATATGGGGCTGTCAGATTCGATGATTTTGTTTGTGTCTCCGTCGATCGCTTTCGGACACAGGCGAAATTTGCCGGGCGTCTGGAAATATATCTCTATCAACGTGTTTGGCTTTGATATCAGCTTTTCACATCTCCGCAAATATTTAACGGCTGTCAACATAAGATCAACTGCATTCTGTCATAAGTCTTATGTATCACCATGTGATACGACCATATCACTATCAGTTCATTAATTCAAGAAACGCATACACGTATTCATCAGATAATACGTTAATAACATGTTCAGATTCCGTTTTCGGCCAAAGAAATGGTGTTAACGTTGTCCATTTGACACCCTTTTATTTCCTGTACTGCGCAGTGGAGCAAATACTGGCGATTGCATTCGGATCATACCGAGTCTACAGTAAACCTTCTTCTAGTGGATGTAAATAAAAATATTATACGCCCAAGAAAATCCCCTAATTCTCACGAACGCCTGATTATCTCGAATGTGAGCCCTAGTCACATGATTGATATCTTTTAAGCCATGATCAAATTTCTACCTCGCTTCAATAATTACCCCCATCGCTCGTGCCAGGGGGTGCCGCCATCTTGAAAAGGACACTGTCCGGTTTTAAAGAGTGTAAATAATTCATCCACAAGTGTTGACATGAATAAACCGACATTGAGACATTTTATGAGTTAAAATATTTTATGTTTAGCCATTAAATGAACAACATCGCATAATTCCAAATATGTAATTTCAGTTTCAAAGTTTAAAATTCGTAGTCGCACTGGCAGCCGAAGGGAAGTTGCCTCTCTATATAAATGTGGGCGAAACTAAAAGAACATCTAAAAAAAATAAATGAATGAATGAAATAAAAACAAAATCTAGACTAACAACTAGTCTCTGAAATGAGACCCGTGAATGTCCGATATATGACAGGCCTTCAGCAGTCGATGCATGCCAAGAAAGGCGATTATGCTTGTCGTAAGAGGCGACTAAAGGGATCGGGTGGTCAGGCTCGCTGACTTGGTATTGCTAATGCTGTTGATCACTGGATTGTCTGGTCCAGACTCGATTATTTACAGACTGCCGCCATATAGCTGGAATATTGCTGAGTGCGGCGTAAAACTAAACTCACTCACTCACTATCTCAAATGAACATGTTACTGAAAAAAGTAGTACAAATAAAATAATATAATTAAATGGAGCCCTGAGACTTTCTTCATTTTCAGAAAGCAAAAGCTGAAGCTAAGGAAATCTAGACTTGGGTGGGCTTTCTTGGATATATTTGCTTCAGGGGCTGTACAACAGGCTAGAGTTAATCGAAACTAAGATTAAACATTCACCGGTGTCTCATATGTCTCATTTGCTCTAGTAAAATGAAGCAACACTGAAATCGGGTTAATCAACGCTTTGTCATTTTCCTTGTCAAACTGGGCATTGGGGTAGTCTAGTGGTTAAGCGTTCGGTTGTGACACGGAAGTCCCGGTTCTGTTCCCCACATGGGTACAATATGTGAAGCCCATTTCTGGTGGCCCCGCCGTGATATTGCTGGAATATTGCTAAAAGCGGCGTAAAACCATACTCACCGACTTACTACTTGTCTAACCATTTGAACTTCTGGATTACTTTAATAACGAATCAAACATACAATTCGAAGAATTCCGTACGAAAATAAGATATCTGTGTCCGAACATTGCCTTAAAATGCATTCATAAACGTAATGTTCACGGTGCTAATTAGCATTATTCCACGAGTCATTGGATCAGTGATTCATTCTCACCTCCCTGAGGAGTATCCAACCACAGTATCATCCAGTTCTACCGGGTATCCATTTACTCATAGGAGCTACACCAAGACCCTAGAAACTGCAGGAGACAGGGCAATTGTCCTAAACACATGCAAACGAATCTGGTCATTTATTTATGCAATAATGTGCTTACAGTTTTAATGGGCACGTGGTGGTATCGGGGCATATTTCACTGGCATTTGTTAACGACCGCATGTGAAGGGGATGTATCATGTGATATTCTCTGCGGATGAATATATTCAAAGGTATACATGTTTACTACTTAATGAGCCCTAGTAACAACATATTTATAGTTGACATAGCATTCGATGTCTATTGCTTATGGAAAATTATTTAAAGAGGATATATCATCACAAAATCTCTGTTAATGAGGAAGTGAGCGTGTGTATGAAGTGCCATCTTAACGATGTAGAGCTTCGTCAGGTAGGTGGCTGAAAAAGGAATAGTGACGCAGATATGCGTCTTTAAGTAATATATAGGATATGTATAAGGTATATGAAGATACATTGTTCCACATGACGCCTATGTAGAAGTTCTACGGCCGCCATATATCAAGGTGCATATCGCCGGACATTGTTGCCAATGTAATTTACTATTCAAATCTCAAACCGTAAACAAACAGGAAGATTTAGTTGTCATTGGCCACGGACCAGTCAGGGGTGAACGTCGGAGATTTAAGAGATCGTTCTATGCCTCTATACATCGTGTGTCTATCAATTAGAGGGGTATTTGGACATGGCAATTGTCCGGCTCAGCGAGTGCCTGAAGAGTCCTCGTCGAGTGGACAAGAGTGACCCACAATGGTCTCGTAAATCACCAGGCATCTCTCACGAAGCCAGATACACTTTCATTGTCTATGCTGGCTGTCTAAACATCCTTTCGACGGTTCTCATAATATTCTCTGTCCGTCGTCACAACCTGCCACCATGTTGAGGAATGTCCGGTGTAGGTCGCCCGGTGCACGGACCGTGTCGTTCATGCATTTGATTGTCACCTGTAGAAACGCATTCCCAGATTAATGTTCGCGGGTATGTTGCTTGACGAACACTTGGGGATTAAAACAGGCGGGCCTAAGAAGGTTGATCTGAGTCGTTCTTAACTTCCACGGCCGTGGTCTATAATTGACAAAGGAAATTCGCGACTCTGATCTACCTCTGATCGTTGTTGTTGTCCACGAAACCGCGAACTCAGCTACAGGTAAATTTCAAACCGCGACAATGTCCTCATCGTGTTTCCCAAGGCTCTAGGCCCAGTTGTAGGTCTTGATGATGACTCACGGCAACTTGCTCATGTTCATGTGTTTCAAGGCTGAGGCCCACACAGGTCAATCGTGCTGACGGTATACCAAGACGCAACCGTATCGGAGGGAGTTGACGTTTGTTTCTGTGTTCGAGTAGGTTTGTGGCCAGCGATATCGCCATGGTATGGTCAGGAATTAGGTACAGAATGACCATGTCAACATTGCCTGTTTAGGACTGTTATGTAGCTGTGAAAACTCTCACCGCACTATATAAGGCTACCATCACTTGCTGACGTCTTGGATCCCATGTCTTCTTGAAACATGTCTCACGCCTCTAAGTCCAACACGACCTGATGACTTTGTCTGAGATCTCATGTCTGCTGAAACTTGTCTCACACCTCCAACTGCACCATTGCCCACTGACGTTGTCTGAGATCTCATGTCCGCTTGAAACTTGTCTCAAAGCTAATCTCATTCATGAGGATCCGGGTTTAGAGATGGTCTGCTTTTCGAACGAGGCGACTAACGGGATCTGGTGGTCATCCCAATTGCTGTTCAGACTCAATCATTTACAGACCACATCCATGCAGCGTTAAAGAACCAAACAACCAACCAACCAGTCAAGACTCATGTCCTTTTGACATAGGTTTCCACCATAACCTGTTGATGTTTTTTTCAAAGCTTCTATCCGCTTGAGATTGGTTTACCTCTTCCAAGTCCACCATGGTCTTCACTCATTGTCTCGGGGCTCAGATACTACTTTGCCCGACCATGACCGGCTGGATCATGTTGTCCCAAGGCTGTCTCCGGCCCATGTAACGATGGACACACTTGTCAGCATGTAGAAACCTGACCTCACGCATACCTACTGGACATTCCCAACTTTTGACATGGACTTTTATGTTTGGTAAACATGTAAATACCAACAAAGGTGTCTGCTGTGTCAAATAATCACCACCATCCGTTCTTGAGTGGTCAGTCGTGGCCATTTGTCTTGTTGACCATTGTTTGTAGTTCATGCCTTGCTGGTCATGTCCATCAGTCCGAACTCGCCTCAGTGTACAAGATGTACGCAACTGTGGTTGGTAATACAAGCATTCGTCACAGTTCCTTGGGTAATGTTTACACTGCAGTTGGTTCAAACGTAACTCATGGCGAGATCGTTCAGGTAAAAGGAAAAGAAAAATATGGTTTTACACTGATTTTAGCAATATTCTAAAAATAACGCGGTGTTGCCTGTACACAAGGCACCCATCGTAGTAAATGATCGAGAAAGCTTTCTTTGTCTTTAACTTTGTACGTTGTTTCATTTGGCACTCTGATCTAATCCAGATATATTGCGGTAGTTTGCCTTACAATCCAGTGATCAACAGCATGAGCAGAAATCTACGCATTTGGGATGCGATAACATGTGCCAGTCACGTCGACAAGCCTTACCACCCGGAAATTATGTATGGGTTGCTGAAGTCCAATTCATAGCTTCATAGGTGGGCTCATTGAAGGAAATAACGACTGTTGTTACAAACGAACCCTTGGATATAGCGAATAATCGATTCTATCGAACCCATAGGTATAGCGAAAACTTGTTTATGTCAAACCATGTATATGAATGTTCGGTAATGACGAATCCCGGAATACATGGATTTGTTTAATTTACAAAACGAAAAAAAAGAAGAAGAAAAAAACCCAAAAAACAATAAAAAAACCCGAAAGCCAAAAACGTAGGGTTGGTTGACCCTAAAAAGCAATATGTATAGTGACAATATATACAGTACAATCCAGTTTTATATACTACAAAGTCCAGTTATTATTTACTGTAAAGTCCAATTTTGTGTACTATAAAGTCCAATTCTTCGACACTATAGTATACTATATAGTCAGGTTTTTATATAGTATAAAGACCTGTTTTATGTAATACAAAGTCCAATTATGACATGCTATAAAGTCCTGTTTTGCTACCTTTCAGCGTTCCCGCGAAATTCCAAAGGGAATGTTTCCTCATTGTTAACAAGCATGCCTTACAATCATTTTGAGTTTCTTAACGCATCGTTACCAGTGAATCTGTGATTCGTAATGACATGGAGGAAAGAACCGGGATATCTTGATTAGATTCTTCCAACTATGCTGGGAGCGGAATAATGACACCAATAATTATGACGATTGTACGAAATGGAAACAACTGAAGCAAAAGTAATTTAGGTGAATTATAACTCCACTTGTCCACGAAATAGGAATCTTTTCCATGCATATTAAGAAAACGATAATATTCATTCCTCATTTCGAAATTCATAAATAGAGCATCCTTGATTGTTAAATAACCATGTGAACAGTTTGTTTTTGAAAGTTTCAAGAAAGCGCAGGTTGAGGTTGAGTGGTCCTTATTGCAAATAAACGTATTTCTGCAGTGGTTTGCTAACGTGTGGAATGGTTTATTCCCGGCGTGTGCACTTTGTGCATGGCAGGAGGCCTTCATCTGACCATCCTGCATTTTTTTCAAAATCATGTTAATGTTCAGTGTTTCGTCAATAATATCACATGCTTATTGTAAATACATGTATTATTGCAAGTACAAAAATGAATCAATTCACATGCAAATGTGTTTTGAGAGCGGAGAAACTTCATGAGCGGAAAGAGGCCATAATCCAACAATCCTAAAGCGTCCAAAAGCCCTTTTGTATACCATTTTATATTCAGTGTATCGTAAATAACACCCAATCTTATGGACATTCATTTACTTCCATAGAATTTTTGATGCGTCAAATATTGGACTGGCGTCTCGATCCGCCCGCAGCGCTCTGAAAGATATCATCCAATTAACAGGTGTGCAAAAACGTGGTCAATTTGTGAATCGTCACTACCCGGAAGCTGATAGGGGCGGCGTTATGACAAGACATGATGAGACTTCATTGACAATTACAGGTGAGAGTGTCAGGTAGATCCAGGTAGGACAGGTGGGCGGGAGGAGGAGGAGGACGAAGGGAGGGGCCAACTTGATGGGGTCAATCTGAGGTGAAACAGCATCACTAGACGCCATTGTAAACGCGTGTGTTTGAATACCATAATTCCATCACGACGTCTTCAATAAATCTTGGTTTAAGAAAGTGTAAAGTAACAAGAAGGTTGTTTACTATCAAGCTTTAAAATGAAAAGAGTAAATATTCAAATAAAGAGAGTGAAACTTTAAGAAAAGGACACGACGATATAAAAATAGCTAAATGTGGACATAAGAGATTTTCTTTGTATCGGGTCATGAAAACGCCACATCTTGAGCCACGACACAGTGGAGTTGATGGCCATTCGTACTTTCTATGAAAGGCGATAGATACGGAGCTTTCGTTAGCGTGCTGTGATATCGTTTCCTTATGATCCCTGCTTGCGAAGATGTCCCACAGATTGAGTGATGTTATTTTCCCTGCCAATGAGAAACATGGAGCGATTTGTGGCATGTTTCACAGCTGACTTGACAATGAAACTCCAACCAGGTCAGGGCAATACGATCGGGAGCATGGTGAAGCGGCAATCCAGTTGCTTGAAGCTTGAAGACTATTATATAGTCTCTGGTTGAAAAAAGTGACAAAGTGGGAATTAAAGTTCGAAAGTTATTTCTTCTTTCCTCTCCTCTTGAATACATTTGGGGAACATTTGAAACAACATTTTTACTATAAATTTACGGCCTTAATTACTTTCTTTGAGTGGCACTTTAGATGTTGGAACGTACAAAACAGAACAAACTTTATGGATCATTATTTATGCTTGACAACGGTACAGGAATCTGTATCGAAACGTCGCTCTCACGAATAAAAGAAAAGAATTGCCTTAACTTTGCACCTCTTTCAAGAAATCATGTGCGCATATTTACTGACAGCGTGATGGTCTGGGAGTTTAAGCGTTCGCTCGACAGTTGAAGATCCAGGCCCGATTCCCCAATGGGTAGTCTCTCTGAAGCCCATTTATTCTAGTGTCCCCTGTCCTGATAATGCTGGAATACTGCTAACTGCGGCGTAAAACCACATTCACTTGCTCACTCTGTTTCCAACGTGGGTGCAACGTGTGAGTCCCATTGTCGCACGCCGTGACATTGCAGAGATACTGCAAATAGCGTTAATCCCCGTCCTCCATGTTTAAGGCATGTTCCTATTTCCCTTCATGTATCCAACTAAAGAAGACATGTAGTCATTAAGCATTAACGTAAAGGAGGCCAGAGGCTAACTATGTTATGTGACGATGCATGTAGAGAGTGGTGTAGTAGATCGCCACTGTCAGTTTTATCTGCAGTAATGAATGACTGGTCAGGAAACACCTGCTGGACGCGCATGCTTACTTGATTTCAAACAAAGGTCTGTCAATGGAACTGACCCGAAAAGGTTTGTGCTCTTTTATGTAAAAATACCAGTCTGCGATTTAATGATGGCATGTGGAACTTTATGTTTGGTATCCCCGTGGTCTAGGTTAGACCTGGTCTTCAGTCATCCATGCTTGTCGTAAGAGGCGGTCAGGCTTTCTGACTTGGATGACACATGCCATCATATCCCAGTTACGTAGATCGATTCTCATGCTGCCGATCACTGAACTGTGTGGTCCAGGCTCGAATAATTACACACCGCCACTAAATAGATGGAATATTGCCATGTGCGGCGCTGAACAACAACCAAGCACAGAAACAAATATACATATATTTGTTTGTTCAACATAATCCAGCTATATGACGGCGGTTTGTAAATGGTCGAGTCAGGACCACTCAGTCCAGTGTTCACATTATGAGCATCGACCTGTGTAACTATAGGCTGAGTGAGTGAGTATGGTTTTACGCCGCTCTTCGCAATATTAAAACAATATACACCAGAAATAGACTTCATACACTGAACCCATGTGGGGTCTCGAAAGCTTTAGCCACTAGGCTACCCCATCGCCCAACCTATTTATTTAAGCTACAATAATATCATTCTAAGTAAATTTCGTCTCAGTGTATTTCGTTACACTTCACCACTGAGTCTCAGTGGTGGAGTGGAACGAAACGTACTGAGGATAAGTTTACTTAGATTGCAATAATACATGCGAAGATCACAACAGTAGCCTCTTACGACAAGTATGGGTTGCTGAAGAGCAATAATGGTAAACTTGAAGTGGAATATGTACACGGTTCTATGTAAAAGAACGTCGTCTGTTTATTAGCCGCTTCCTGTTTTTGAAGAAGCATGTTTATGACGGAACTTTACACATCACGGTAAAGTGATTGACGTCTGTTGGTTTTCTCGCCAGGTGACCACTTTCAATATCATATTCGAAACTCCATGATGCCCAAGAGCATGTTTCGATATGATAGCACAGAGCAAAGTAGATTTTCGAATTCGAAGTAATTCCATGGGAATCTCCTCTGGTCTGGTATTGATGGTTTGTCATGGCACTGTAAACTATAGTTACATGGAAGAATTCTGCAAGAAATATAACGTGTTAAAAAAAGAAACTTTTAGGAACTGTGAGTAACAAAGAATCGTGTACACAAACAGCGCTTTGTGCTAAGACGATTTGAGAACAGAGTAAGGATGAACCATTCATAAATTCAGGTTCATTATTTTTCTTGGATTTGAAGTTATATACACATGTCAAATACCTTTTCAACGTGAAGGTCAGGCGATACGTCACCGTCTGTCTGTCTGCTGTGATTACAGTGATACAACATGTATTGTTAGGGTAGTACCGTTCCAAAACATCATTCAATGGCTTCTTGTTTGCCAGTAGTTCCTCCACCTTCTTCCGTCTGCATATATCACTGTCTCACATGTTTACATACATATGTACCAAACTATTAACACATTCCGCTTCCGACCCAATCTAAGTTTTAAATATACTCATCGTGGCGGTGGAGCAACGATTCCAAATGCTGGGCTCGCTCCGGGCACCTGCTAAAGGTTATATATCTGTGATCTGACAGCAGGCCGGGGGAAAATTCTATCCTATTGACCTGCCTGGTCTAAACAATGAGTGTTATATCCGGCTGATACTGTCTACATCGACATGGACCTTTGTACAGTGGAGCCTCTGTAGTCTGGACCTCGTTTTTTCAGGAACACCTACATTAATTCAAGAGACTATCATACTATCAACTCATGTTTTAATGTATTAACTTGTGTATTAATTTGGAAATTCATTAGTCCGGATCAGTTTACTTCAAATGGCATCGTTTTAGGTTTGATCGGTGTTCATGGAGTACGTTATATAACGGTAAGTTTCACTAACCAGTCAAATTAAAGGAGAGCATTGAAGGTATCTGATATTATCTTTGGGGCAAGTTGCTTACCTACCTTTTCAAGGTCACCACGGTCTTATTTCTGTGTACACGCAGAGGAATATGGCTCAGGTAAGACTAAATGTGTTGAGACACGTAACGCCTTGATGTACTCTGATTGAATGTCACGTAACGTGACCTTCAACTTGGGATCGGTCTCTCAGAAATATGTGCATTATCTCACAAGGAACACGTTTCCGCGTCAAAAATAGGTATGGATCTCCGCTTAAAGTGCACATGTGCATTTTGACATGTCTTAAACACGCAATTGGTGGTAATTAAGGACATGCTGAGCAAGCATTCCTTTCACGAAAGGAATGGTTACGAAAGATCCAGTTCAAGTTTCTGATCTTGGGGCCCATTTCACAAAGTGATCGTAGCGCTGAAACTACGTTTAAGTATTTGAGTTACGGTCACCTTAGCGCTCCGACGGTTTCATGGACTGGAACCCTAATTGGCGCTGTACAAAGCGATCTTAGCGCCAAGGTGATCGTAACTCCCATGCCTTAACGTAGACTTAAGGTAGTCTTAGCGCAGAGGTTGTTTTGTACATTAGCACGCTAGGATGGGTTCCACAAAACAATCGTAGAGCCTCGGCGGTTGTAAGTCTATGTTAAGATATGGAGTTACGATCACCGAAAGGTTACGATCGGTTTGAGGAAGAGAGTCCTGTCCTTTAACACATTAGTGGTAGTAGGAAACGAAATTAGGAATTGTTACCCCAAATTATTTCCACAGTATTTCCTGCGAGAAGGTAGTGATACTTATTTGTATACCAGAGCTCGGTGACTGGTCTGTGTATGACACTGTAACCCTATAAATCGATGTTCATGTTTTCAATCTCGTGACTGTCTGATTCGAACAAGAAAATTTAGACACTGCCATCATATGCCTGACTTTTAATTTCTTTGCAGTGTTTTTAACGTTCTTAGATCAAAATATTTTCCATCTGTATATTGTCAAAACCTTAATTACGTTAAAACTAGCGAATAAAAAATAAAAAAAAAATAGCGAAACACTTTTGTGAAAATTATGCGCATTTTTACACCATGCACGAACTAAGAGCTTCAAAATACTTGCCATTTCCGTAGCATCATATTCACATAATTCCACTTAAATAACAATAACGACAAACAGTACGATACATGCGTACTTAGTGTATTCATTCATTCATACGACAGATACATTCGTTTCACAACAAGTCTGTGATCTTACATTGTCCACGCTTGACTGCATACACGTACATCGAATACAAGCAAATATGATACCGAATGATACTTTTGGTATTACTGACCATGGTTAATTATCTTTGAACCCAAGTTGAAAAATTCACCCTTAACCACGGTGTGACAAGCTGTTGCTATATCCCCTAGGCCCCAAAACAGTGAGTAACATTTTATGCCGCTGTTGGCACACATTTGAAACCGGACAAAGGGTTCACTCACTGTATGTATGTGTGTAGGGTATCGATCACAGGCGGCTGACGTGATGAGCGAACACTCTACCTACAGGGCTAACACCCTTAATCCCTGATGTCTGGCGAGTCAGATTGTTAAAATTGACCTTAGTTTAAAACATGTTACATAAACTTTCTTTTATATGCTCCAACAAAATACTGCGAATTATTAATGAATTTCATCATGCTATTTCTGGAAAGAATACACTATTTTAAGCAGTAATATCAAATCATTTGTTTCAGCTTTCAACAGTTTCGTCTACATGATACAGCATTTCTTGGCCATTAATTTTTAGCTCTCATGGTTGATGCAGTCTGGGTGGTACAGTGACGTTTAACACTGCATCATCTTCAGCGTGAAACTCCACGACATGTCTCACTCCTGCGACTTATTATGCATTTCACCACAGCTATATCATCTGACTTGCAGTGCACCTGTCCAACAAGGGAGACACACTTATTTCTTACATAGACGGTCAGCTTCGAGTACACACTCGTGTCCACACTCAAACTGAAGACATAAGAAGGTTTTCGCCAATTCTGAATGGTGGCGAATATTGAAACAAGGGGTGAGTGAGTGAGTTCTGTTTTACGCCTCTTTTGGTCGTATTCCAGCAATAGCACGGCGGGTTATCACAGAAATGGGCTCCACACATTGTACCTATGTGGGGAATCGAACTGGGGTCTTCGGCGTGACGAGCCTACGCTTTAACCACTGGGCTACCCCACTGCCCCTCCTCCATCAGGTTGATAAAAGAGTCCGTCATACTACCTTACAGAGTACCCCGGCCCAGCCAAACCCCGAGGAGGAAGCGATTTCTACACCTTTCATTGCTTATGAAAAGACTCCCGACACCGTAATTCTAGAGGGAAAGCGCCCAAATCTAACTTAATTAACGCTTATCCAATTCATACTCGCAAGATTCGAACTTAACTGTCGTCAAACACAAACCTACGTAACATTACTCTGAGATTCGACATTGAACAAACAAACCGTTTCATCGTAGTTCACAAATAAACAAAAAGCCATCGCAGGGCCCAAAGGAACGTTATAACATACGAGCAACACTGTGTCAATGCCGCACTCTCATTGTTGATCTTTGCGTCAAGATGATCTTGTGTTTGAAAGCAGTTGGCAATCGAAAGGTCCGTTGTTTACCAATGTTCTAAATGCTCCTGTCATTTAAATCCTTGTCCTCTTCACGGAAAGGTGTTTATTCGACGGTTGACTTCATCCAGAGTAAAACGGAAGGGTATCATTTACGACGAAGAGTAAAGACAAACAGTTCCAGAGCAGACGATAGAAGTGATGAAGTCACAGCGCGAGGTGATGTAAACAAACAGTGGCCGCTGTGTTGAAACACGGCCATCTTGTCATTAAAGTCCAGCAGATGTCAACACAGACAGACAAAACATGGGTTTTTCAGGGGAGTTTTTCCAACCTGTATGGGTCTTTTCTGGTCGAGACATCTTGAATATCAACAGATTTCTTTCAGTTATTTAATTCCTAGACACGTCATTTAATGTTCTGATGGCTGGCTTGGGTGTAAATTTCATTATGCACGGATTTAATAATTATTTCTTAAAAATATATAGTGCTTTTTGTTAGTTGGGTCTTAAATTTATTTAGTGTTGAACATGAAACAACTGAATTGCGATTTGTAAAGGGTACATTGTGTGCATATCAACATATCAACGTATCGACATATCCACCAACTTGATTTCGAAGAACGCGTGTTTAACGTCCTTATTGCTCAAATCAAAACTGGCTTCTTCTTGTTGCAGTCAAATATTAAGGAAAATCATTCTTTGAAATAATCCCCTTTCGGCTTAGGAATATTTCTTCTAGAAGGCATCAAGAACGTGACCTGTTTTTACAAAGTCCTATATCCTAAGTTCTGGAACACACAATAAAATTCCTCCGTGTACCTGGATTCTTCCCGTTACAAGGATACTGACGCCTTGAAATAGACGCCCAAACGATGGGTACCCATACATTCACTGCCACCACTTCCGACGATTCTTTATGTGCAGTCGAATTGATTTCCATTACTTTGGAATCATGCCTTGGAATGAGATGTTACAAATCTCAAACTCAAATTCCAGCCAGCTTCCAGAAGTAGAGGAGATTCGTCCTCTCCAATATCTAGATTAACTACAGACCCGTGAAGGTCCCGGGGTAGAATAGGTCTTCAGCAACCCATGCTTGCCATAAAAGGCGACTATGCTTGTCGTAAGAGGCGACTAACGGGATCGGGTGGTCAGGCTCACTGACTTGGTTGACACATGTCATTGGTTCCCAATTGCACAGATCGATGATCATGTTGTTGATCACTGGATTGTCGGGTCCTGTGTAGATTCTTTCATCAACGTCAACGTCTGTTGTGGGCCCAACGTCACCTCCGATGGACCCAGAGAGACTGGAATCGAGTCGTCTTTAGCGATGAAAAAAGATTTACCGTTCCCGACTTCTGGTCATCCGTGGGAACCTCACAGCTGCTGCTTACCGCGACCAGGTGCTCTGCCTTGAACTCGTTCCTTTCATGGCGGCTCATGGTCCAGGTCTACAGTCCCAGAATGGTAATGCTCGGCCACATAACACGATGTTGACAAGAAATTTCCTTCAAAACGCTGGAATCAACATCATGAATTGGCCATCGAGGTCCCCTTACCTTAATCCAGTAGAGCACGTTTGTGATGCACATGGGGGAAGGCTTCGTGGTCTTGGGAACCAACCTCAGAATTTGCAGGCACGTTGTGCTGCCTTGCAAGAGCAATGGTGCAGGATCCCCAACCACGCGTTCACAAACATCAGGCAGGCGGTGAGGAGACGGTGTGTGACGGGGCCATACACAATATTCAACTGAAAAATTTCGCATTTTTATTCTTGTGACTTGACATCCTGTATAGCCATGTTTTGGAAAGGCGGTGTAGCCTAATGGAACTGATTGTGGCACTGTCAGTGTACCGGGTACACCACACAGATCTCAGCAATGAAATAATAACAATTTAACCATCTTACCATCTCTTGTTCTTTCATAAAGCCCTGAAGAAAGAATGTGAAGTTTCTTTATTGACTCAGTATGTGTTTGTACTGTCCCGAGTGCCCTGCTACTAAAAGTAAAAGTTTCTGTCAAGAATTCGTCTTCAAAACCGATATTTTACGAACAATATGCCATAGAACCTAGCCATAGAATATTGCTGAGCTCTCAATGTCTGAAAGAATATTCTTGCCCGAGTAACGTTATGTCGGGAGCGGAATATGAGTTACCTGAAGGAAGCCAGAAATGTTGACAAGATTTAGACTGAAACGTGCGCGGTCCATCTCAGGTAGACAGATATCTAGTCTCCTAAATGACACATATATTTTGAACATAGTTTTTAATCAACAAGAAATAAGCGCTAGAAGACTTTTTGAAACTTTAGAATCAAGTTGTCAAGTATTATGTAAGGGTTTGCAAGGCTTGTATATGTTTGTTCACAGACTATGTACCATTATCTCTGATTTGTTTCAGGATCTGTTTGAAGGAATTAAATAGAATGTCTGGGGTCAGTCAGTAGTGGCTTACTATCAGTTATGATAACCCCATAACGCAGGTAACAGCTGGGACATGGGGCTTCTTGTCGTTCAGTGTCCGTGTGGGAGAAGACTGACCAGAGCTGGTGGTGGGTGATGGCAGACGTGAGACGTACATGCCCCATGAGGCCTCCTCAAACAACGCGAGGCGGAGAGCATGGCTAACCATGACGGATTGCACGTCAGTCCGATACATGGATCATCTCTATAATTGTGTGGGATTTAGAACATGATGAAACAAATTCTAGCAGAAATTGGTTTTGACCACATCCGGGTCTTTCATTTGACGTCATTCAGGACAGCTCCATGCGCTGATGGTGTTTCCGAAAGGAAGTAGTTTTGCGTCACGCGTCAGTTTCAACTCACCTGTTCGATGTTTTTTTGTGTTGATTTAATTACCGAACAAGAGCAGGTAACTCAAAATGAAACTTCAGTATTGTCACATTCTTCCCGACAATTTGAGAATGCATGTAAGCAAAGGTTGAACAAGGTTTAGATGTGATTGGATAGGTTACCAAGCATGACAACTGAGGTCCTGTTCAAATTTGGAATATTCATAATGAGCAATTCATGAGTACTGCGAACCTGTTATGTCCGGGAATTTCCACAGGGGAACAAACATATTCGCATTGTTTGTTTGTTGGTTATCTTTCGATAATCGGAGATACACTTGGGGTAAAATTGATAATGTCACTATCCCATTATTTTAATATCGATAATCGTTTGTTTAGTTTGTAGTGTAACGCCGCACTCATCGTATTGTCAGACAAACACGTGTGGGGATGCCACGTTAGAACTCATACGCAGGATACTATGCAGGTCAGATGAGACGACCAAATTATTCGAGTCATTAGGCTCAGTGGAATGTTGGATAGCACATCGTCGTATCATGAAGTCATAATTCGGTGTTCATGATATCAATCACTTGGTTGTCTGGTCTAGACACCATTATTCACATGCCTCCATCACGTGACTGGTATACTGAGTGAGTGAGTATGGCTTTACGTCGCTGTTAGCAATATTCCAGCATTTGAAACATTGTACCCATGTCGGGAATCGAACCTAGGTCTTCTAAGTTAAAAGCTTTAACCACGAGGCTACCCCACCGACCTGGCTACACAGTAACTTACATGCCACCGTAAAATATTATTCAACGGAAGCTGTTTAAAATCGAAATGCAGAAGCAGCTGACCTGACACGCCATAATGTTTTCCAAAACCGATGTCATTTTTGAAAGTCAGCACTTGTAGACATAGCTAAGCTATCCTATCGTCTATATTTATTTAACGCACTTTTGAAAACAACCGACTGTATCACAACGACCAGATAGCATTACAAAACGTGGTTACACGCTCCACCCTACTCTCAATTAGCACGCGATGATCTGTCACCTTTGACCTCCATACGAGGTCCACAGCCACCCTGACATATCCACTTCCGTCATGCTCACTGTATCAAAGATGCAATCGAGACTTGCAGTTGTAGCGTTGCGAGACCTTGCGGCCTTCTTAACGACTCTCCTTAAAGTTAAATCGTCCATAGATGAGTATGAAGCATCACTTGAAAATCAAAACGTCTTCGCGTAAAATCAATCTACCGCCTTGTAATTAATATGTAATAGTGGAAAAACGCAAGACTCACATCTAGATGATTGATTGCTAGAAGCAATTAATGAAGCAGATTTCACATCAAAGCTGGACAATGAAGGGAATATTTCATCAAACTCATAAATAACATAACGTAGGTGTATCGAACACAAAGCACGAACGTATGAGTGATTGATCTAAACCTACGAAAACCCACAGGGGACACTCTTTAAACATGGAAATAAATGTTGGATCAAAATATCGCCATATTACATGTCGGTCAAACTGAATGGGCAATCAATGCATGCACAATGGAGTTCCATGCAATTGGGGAAATAGTTTCCAAGCATAGTCTGTTCCGTTCCCTGTCGTCCCATGGGAACAACAGTGGCGGCAATTACCGCCTCGTCTTCACAGCATCGGAGGCAGGTTGCAGCTTATGTTATTCAAATCAGGCTCTCCACCTAGGATATCGTGTATTAAAAGTCGACGTATTAGATCTTCGTCCTTTGTCCTCAATAAGATTGCCTCAGTCCCCGAGAAGCGTTTAACCACCCAGAACAGCGTGCACTCTGGGGTGGAGATATCTGCTTGAGGGTCCGCCACTTTGTAATGACATTGGACAATAAATATGTCCTCAGTGCATCAACGGCAGAGCAGATATTATAATGGACCAGGTAAAGGTTTGAAAATCCACTCTGCGTGAGGGTGTTGACATAGATGTAGATAGCAGCCAACCCATGCGGACTAAATAATGACTCGAGATTCAGAATGCAACCTGGCTTAATCCTAGGGCACCATTCCTGGTTAAACATAGCAATTACGACAAGGAATACCCCGCCTCCGTTGTAAAAGAACATCATCACTATTATCATATGTCTATTATCAAATGTCTATTATCATATGTACATTGTTAATATGGAACGCGGGATCATTTTTGATCAAACCATAACAAATTCACGGTGGGGTCAACAACGTCTTAGCTGGTTGTCTCATTGTACGGCGACAGGAGTTCTCTCGTTTGCAAGTCAATCCAAAGTATCGAGGTGGCAGCGTTTATGGATCCCCCTACCCCTCTCGAATTGACATTTTATTCTATAGGCGTTCCACATAAATAGTTCCTGTTTTGTGTGCGCTGTTGCGGATTCCTGACGTGATTCAAATGAAAGGTATTTATTAATGAGGGGAGATGGCCTTCAACCGCCCAGTTGCCTCCCTCTGACGAAATTCTCAAACTGTGCGACCTTCACTGTAAATAATTATAATTATATATATGATATTACGCCACTGTTTTACAATATGGTTCGTTATATAATAATATTAGCATTTAATTTGCTATGCTAAATACGTTGTCATAAGCTATATATATGTATGTTGTTGGGCAATTATTATACATTGCAGCAATATTACTTGGGGGACACCATTGTACCCATCATCGAGGGAATCGAACCCGGGTCTTCGACATGACGAACGTACACTTTAACCACTCGGCTACCCCACTGCCCCGGTAAAGAAGAATCAGTCCTGGTTATGAAGGTGTGATGGGTGAACGCTGCAACCACAAAACCATCTCGCTGCCACGTGTGTCGAATATTGTAATTGGCGTTTTAAAACATGTTTACGGTTGAGGTAGAAGACATGTTCGGTATATGAAGGAGCGGAGAACTCAAGAATAAACTCAAGATTGAGAGGTACGTTTCGAAGTGGTCGAGAGCTGGCATCTGAGGGTCAATCGCCATCGACTGTTGACAGCTTTTATGAACTGGACAGTACAGATGTTCATTAGTCAGATATTAATTAATTATCCCCGATTTGCCCCGAGGCGTGTTTTTGAAGGATGGTTAATATACTGAATGTTTAATGATCTTACACTTGACCTTTGACACGTAAATATGAGGAGTACTAACATATGTTTTGCCTGGCGGCGGTATAGACTCGTGTCCAGCTGCATGTTGACCAATACATCTGTGATTAGAATACCCTGGATGTCATCTATCATGTTTTAGTTTTAATTATTTACAATACGGATCAGTCGGCTCAAAGTTTCACATTAGAGTGGGACTAAATTTGAAAACGGTTTTGTGTTACTTCCCCCAGGACATGGAAAAGAAAACATAGTGCACAATGATTCACTGAACGGCGAATAATTAACGTTTTGAGTAGTTTTATCTTGTTTGCGGTCTGCACGTGACACGTTTCCCCTCACACACGCACAAACATACGCACGCATGAGAGACATTTGGTCTCTTTACGATGTTTCACGGACAGTTTTCAGACCAGTAACATTTTGATAAGGTTTGTACTTAATTGGTCTAATCATTTTCCAGTGTGTTCTTTCCTTCGCCGGCCAATTTCATCAAAATAGAAGTAGAATGTACTAAACAAGTCGCTCTCCTGATTGGTCTGCCTCACAATCCCATAACAGCATTATCTTTACTTTTGTCTAACCCTGTAATATGAAGAAAGTTTAGATTAACTCAGGTTCACGTGAATCGTCCCACTTACTGGAGCTCCTTTTCAATTTAAATAGGTTTATTTGTTTCTTTCAATATAATATATATTCAATGACTAAACGTCTGTGTATATTGTATGTTGCTTTTTTTTAGAGGTTTTGTCTTTTTTAAAAGAATTTTTGAAACATGATGTCTTACAAGCAGGAACGTATTCCATATCGGAAGACATCTTGCATAAAGGTTATATACGCAACGCCCCGAGAGCCTGTTTTGAGTCATAGTGTTCATATAAACATGCATTACTGTTATATTACGTCTGTATTGGACTCACTCGTTGATGTGTGCGGACAGAAAGGATTTTTTTTTATATTTCGCAAATAAAATAACTATAATGTATGTGTTTACTCAGAGTTATTTTTTCAAATAATTCGAAACGCGAAGCACATATTTACCCAAAACGATGAACCTTCGTAACTATTAAGAGATTGCCAAACATACGATTTATAGAAACGTAAAACTGTGTATTGACACATCACCCTATGTAGACACCGCCACTCAAGAAAATTTGTTCATGAATATGTGACAATTGTTTACGGGCGTAACATATGCTCATGAAATTGCAAATCTGCCATATGGGCAAAAAAAGCGCGTTTTGATTTTCTTGTCTAAATATAGAAAATTACAGCTTTCAATATTTGGAATTTAAGAAGATATTTTCATAAGAAGCAAATCTTATTACGTGTTTTTTCAACCACAAAAATATCACGTGGCCCGAAAATTGCTGAGCGGTCATGCGCACTACGACCTCCTGGAGCCTTTGAAGTATTGAATGCATTAAACTACTGTTCAGTGGGTGGGCTGAGTCGGAGCGTTCTTTTGACTAAGTTGATAAATACACGGGTTTAGGTTGATCTAGCGGTGTTAAGGATTTACATTATTCGAGCCGATGTCGTTATGACAGAGGATTTGGACGCACCTGGTACAGAGACAAATATGTTCTTTTACAAATATCAATATGGACAAACATATTTGTGACACCACATTCAACACTTATGTCCAGGGAATAGGTGCACTGACATGTTACTTATAAACAAATCAAATCCGATTATTTGATTATTTGACAGTAAAAATAAGCAAGGATTTATGCTTGGTTGTTGGTTTACGCCACACGCAGCCATATCCCAGCTATATGACGGCAGTCTGTAAATAATCGAGTCTGGACCAGACAATCCAGTGATCAACAGCATGACAATCCTTCTACACAAATGGGATACGAGGACATGTGTCAACCACGTCAGTGAGCCTGACCAACCGATCCCTTTGTCGCCTTTTACGAAAAGCATGGATTGCTGAAGATCAATTCTAACCCGGATCTTCACGGGTACAGAAAGCTATTTACAAGTCGCCGCCATATAGCTGTAATATTGTTGAGCGCTGCGTAAAACTAAACTAGAACTAAACTCTCACTCATTTTTGTGTTGGTTGCAAGATGAGCGACTGAATCTTGATTTATGCCGCCGTAACATTATTCCAGTTAAGGTGCTCATAAATGTTGAAACATAATTGAAACGAACCTGGGGTTCTAACCCAGACTACTAACGTGGCCAAAGGACACGAGAAATTACATCAGTTGTTAATACAATTTAAGTAACTACCCCAGAATCGCCCTAGAGACAGTAAGACTAGTCTACCATACAGACCCTGAAACAAATGTATCCAAGAAATTCCACGCAAGTCAAGATTATGTGGCAAGTCTAGATTTCCACAGTTTCTGAAAATGAAGAAAGTCCCTGTTTTATTATTGAACTTTTTTTTCCTGTAAAATATGTTCGTCTCGGAGACTAGGCATTAGTCTTCAGTAAGACAAATACAAACTGCCATAAGCCTCGAGTATGAAGAATTCTTAGACTGTCATCTTTCCCAGAATCCAATTATCCCATGCAGGAATGAACATGTATTTATCTGCAAAACAAATCAAACTGGAGCCTGGAACAATTCGCAATGTCTGGCCAGAGCTGAAGCAATCCAGATTTGTCAAATTATTTTGCCTTGACTCTTGTTTTATACATGGTCTAGTCCGGGAGACGCACAAATGATATTAAAAATTTACCTATGTTTTTAACTCTTCTAAATTTCATCTTCCACTGCTTAATCTTCTGTTTGAAGTTGTGTTGTGATGCTACATTCCGTTATGATAATTCTCCATGCATCAGCGTTTCAGCGCCATTTTGTTTACAGCTCTGTTTCTGATAATGTCGAACATCGCATGGTTGGGTTGACTTCCTAAATCTTGCCCAGATTCATAAATTGTCTCTGGAGACCATTTGAATTACACACCATCATAATCAAACAGAAAATATTTGCGTGTCTACCTAACAATGAAGTCAAGGTGACGAGAGTTGACCCTTAATCCCGGGATACTGATGGAACCTTTGTATTTGACCGCTGTCATTACCGACACCCATATAGAATAGTGAAGATATCATGACCATGAACTACCAAAGTGTTCGGGGGCATAGCATCACTGGAGAAACGGGCTATTTAATCTCTTTATTATATGATTATCCTGCAGAGCATGTTCTAAGTGACTTTAGGATTAGCGCTGGATTTACAACGAGTCATGACCTCAAGGTCAAAGGACATGCGCCAATAACACGAACGTGGTCATTCCATTGAAATTTATATTCATGGTTGTCACAGCCAATTTCTATCCACGCCAACGGCGATTTGACTTGGGAGGAGGGAATAAAATTATAACAAAACAAATAAGATCATTGATGACAAGGGATGGTGAAGATGTTGTCAGGGGGTCTCCTTGCCAGCAGCCGTGTCGTGGTAACCATCACAGCAGACGATATGGTCATTGTGATATGCATGTCTCATCATGGCTACTGGACAAACCAAATGGTTGGGTCGTGTTGCTGATAAGCTATTAATGTAAGTGAATCCAATTACACACCCACATGTGTCCGTGAGATCAAACACGGCGATTTGTTGACCTGCCCGTTTCTTGATGACCATCACTGGGCGGACACTTCAAAAGCTCGTGGTGATTAACGCGCGCGTGCCTAGTAGACGTCATCCGTCGCCATCGGCTAAACAGAAACAAATCCATACAGATTTCCACTCCAGATTCAATGAAATTCGGAAACTTTTTTCAAACGAATTATTCTTTCAAAAGCTTGTGATTGAGGGTTCTGCTTCCAGTCAAGGGAGGCAATCTCAGCTGGAGTTATTACACACCCACATTCGCAATTAAAATTCTTTCAATTGTGAATCCCCCATTCATTCCGTGGTCCCGCCCATCTGGTATAATTGACCATTACTTTCTTTCGGAGTTGGTGAAGCGTCACAAAGTCTCCAAGACCCTGCCGAGTTGTAAGCATGAAAAAATCCACAATCTTTTGAAGTTAAGCAACTACTTTGCATAAATATCCTTAGATTGCCTTAATTAGGGTGTGGCGTGTGTGTATATTAAAGAATACATGTAATAGGCAACCTAAGGTCAAAGAATGAAGAGACATAGCGTCTGCACTCGTGTTATGACCGCACCTATGGCGCACTATATATAGGTACTTTCATAACTGTGTCTGTCTGTCTGCCCATCTCCGTTGTTGCCCTAGCCACGTTAACACCGGAACCTGTGGAGAGGAACCACATGGCATCTGCTCCTGGCGTCACCAATACATGAATGGCGTCTCCTGTACCTTCCAGCTCTTGTCTGAGTTGGACTAACGCATGACGATGTATCAGACAAGACTACCTCATAATACAGAAAAAACATTAGGATTTACACGACCCTCGCTTACCAATAAAACTAGACCCCCTCTAAGATACCTGGTGACTCTTTTTTATAACCAAACGCCCATCCACCCATTCCCTTAAGCAGCATCCACCCTCTCCCCGCTGTTTCCTCCCAAGCACAGGCACATCCTGTCTCCTACCTTTCATCGAATTAAAGGTAACATCTTCCAGAACAATGGGTGAGTAAGCATTGTTTTACGCCGTATTTAGCAATATTCCAGCAATATCACTGCGGTGGACACCAGAAATGGCCTTCACGCATTGTACCCATGTGGTGAATCGAACCCGGGTCTTCGGCGTGACAGGAGAACGCTTTAACCACTAGGCTACACCACCGTGAGCTTCCATAACAAGACGACACCAGACTCATTTGTAGAAAAAAGCAGATTTTGTACACTCTGCAATCAATCTGGTGTAAAAAACTTCAATAGGATTTTACACTCAATTTAAACCGATGTACATTTTATTGTGACCTTGACACGACATTGCCTGGAGCCCACACTTCTGTATTTTAGAGAGAATCTGAAACAATACGTACTTAACATTGTTACGATTCTTAAGTTTCTAAAACGCCGTGAGGATGAATTGGATTTACATGTGCTTATGATACACTTTCACAGCGTGTTTCTATTCAAAACAAACACACAAAGACATCTTTTGTGCAGCGGCTTTTTATTGATCATTGAAATTTGTCATACCTTCAAACATGGCGCCTTGAGATGAAAGATGTTCTTCAACATCAAGAGAGAGATTTACGCTATGGCTCTCCTCCGCCACGAGCGGTACATCATAAATCCCAGCAGCACGAAATCAGAGGCTTTGAGTGTGTCAATATATATGAACATAAGCTGACATAAATGGTAGTATAGAGTCCAACTTTCTCGTCTTTATACAACACGTCGGATACGTAAGCTTGGATGACTCCGTCGAATATCTGTGCTTATCTGAGTAAAGACGTTTAATGTCCGTTGAGAACATTCTAGTAGAATGTGTAATATTGGATCGTCAAATATTAACTAAGGACAGTGCTTAAGGATCTATACGTCAAAGTGTGGCATAATTTACATATGACTGGAAAGATGATTACATCTCCAGTCTCTGGTCTTAAGGTGTTAGTAGTGAATTTGCGTCTAGTTTATATACGGCAGTGGGGTAGCCTAGTGGTTAAAGCATTCGCTCGTCACACCGAACATCCGGGTTCTATTCCCCTCGTGGTTGCAATGTGTGAAACCCAGTTCTGGTGTCCCCCGCCGTGATATTATTGAAATGTTGGTAAAAGCGACGTAAAACTAAACTCACTCACCCTCAAATTTCAGGTTATCTATAAACAAGGATGGTAGCAGAATGGCTTGCTTAGCATAGCTCATACAGAGATTCTTTTGAGAAAATTTTTGATGATGATAATTTACTATACACGAATATCTAGTCAATGGAACAGACGAATAGAGCCCGTAAGTCTCGAGAGGAGCTACTTTCAGTACCAGATTTCCGGCGACAGGCGTACATTCAAGAGCCAGTTCTGGTTCCAAAGTGCGCATCCGCCAAGTGTGATTTAAATATTTACTAGACCGGACCAAGTGTAAAACCATGCTTGGTGTAAAAGCTGTTGACAGTCGTAACAACTGGCTAATTTGACATGGTTAGATAACAAATTCGTTATTCCTCCAAGGATTATCGATTCCTTATTGTCGCAACTGACAACCATGAGGCCATTCGAAAAGGTATGTAAAGTTGTTTGTCGCCGGAACTACCAAACAAGTAAAGTCTCCAGAAGTGCCGCGACCTTTCTCGTAATGCAATGGTTTGCTCCACAGTAAAAACATGTATTATTCCATGAAAGGTCTATCTTCGAATTTCGATGTATATGGATATATTTTGTAACTATGTAACCATTGCAGCATTTTACCAGAGACTTAATATAAATTTTATACTGTTATGTTGCTATAGAAGGCTAGCCTTTATATTCAACATCATGACATCAAACACCTTTCTCTTATACTAGTATTTAACTGACGGCTAAACTGAGTGAGTGAGTGAGTGAGTGAGTGAGTGAGTGAGTGAGTGAGTGAGTGAGTGAGTGAGTGAGTGAGTGAGTGAGTGAGTGGGTGGGTGGGTGAGTGAGTGAGTGAGTGAGTGAGTGAGTGAGTAAGTGAGTGAGTAAGTGAGTGAGATTAGTTTCCGTCGCTTTCTTCATCGTGACGAACGAACGCGTTAACCCATAAATCGAAGTGTTCAATGTTGTCAGGCCCCAAAATGATTCAGACAAGAAGTGGTTATTCGGCGGTGATGATTTATTTTGATACAAGTGTCATGTTCTTGCCTTATGTTAGTAACGTTGTGAGACCGTTTAGGTTTAGGTTTTTGTCCTTTCAAGTGTCGTGTGTTTACTTAGTCGTGTCCGGCACTGTATTATGTTATATAGTATGGCGAGCCCAATGAAACGTTCTTGTTGACGTATGACCAAGACTGGAAGGCAGATGCTCGTTAAATACTTCTGGTGGCTACAACGAATAACGTACCCAGGGATCCCTGTTGATCACCACCTAACCTTGAAAAAATAATCCCAAGGTTACTTCGGAAAGGTTCTTCCGTGTTTACAAACACTATAAGGAGATGGGTGTTCACAAACATTCGAATCTAGGGAAAAACAAAATCTGAGCTGAAAATGTCGTTCTTTTCAGGAGTATACTTCTTCATGTCCTTGCAAGTGTTTATTGTCCACATCAAGAACAGATCAGCATACGACAGTGTTATAATAGTTATTACAAGCGTGATGCAATTGCCCCAAGTCAATCCCGAGTGTCCCCTTATACATAACTGCCCTCTACTAAACCGATTTGACATTAAAGCCAGTCCATGTATCTTTAACCCGGGTGATTTCCTTGCGGGTCAACAGACACGGTCAAATGCAATGAGCGATCACGAACAAATGTATTGGGAAGTAAAAATCAAAATATTTATACCCTTTTGACTTCTGAAGTATTTCTTTTCTGATCTGAGCGTTTGTGGACTGGATTAGAAGTAACACGGATCCACGACGGTGCCGAGTTGGTCATGTCATTGTCAGTAATCCGCCTGAAGAACTTATTCACCAGGCTACCAGAATCAGTGGCGTAAGACCGTTAGTGTCCTATTGTAGAATGTAGACTTGTGTGTCCGTGTTATCTATATTGTAGATAGAAAGACAATGCCTTAAGGGAAATGACAGTGGGGCACAATGCTTCTCAGATCAAAGGATAGTGCAGTATTTGTCATCGTAAAGAAACATTAATCACAAGGCCCGAAGCGTGTTGACAGGAGCCACCCGGGCTTGGGGTAGATGTGTAAATCGACACGGGTTTACGGAACTAAGTGATTAAAGCCGTAAGAACAAAAAGAAAATGTTGTAAAAAAAGATTATATTTTTGTGGTTGCCTGGCTGCCTAATCTATGATAGATCAGATAACAAAATTACTTTAAAATATTTTTGAAAACAGAATAAATATGCTTCCATCCTCAATACTTGTACTTTTTTTGTACAAAACAGAGTTTTCGTGGGTAGGAGAACATATAAACTGTCAACGTGGGTGGATTGAACTCTGGATTGTATGTACTCATGGTTGTATGGGGTCATTGCAATCATAGGGTTGTCATGCTCAATGACTTGGATGATATGTGTCATCGTGTTCCAAAGGCGTGGCTCGATGCTCCAAACCACGATCACAGGATTGTCTGGTCAAGACTCGGTTATATATAAATGCCATCTTCTAGCTTGAATAACATAGAGTGCAGCTATCACGTCCCTAGGAAATGACCAGTTATAACGAGGGTCCTTTTCATCGACCACGGCTGTCTACGGTAATCTTTCATGATAAGCTGGTTAGAAAGTTTGAAAAGTGAAAATGCAGGGGTCCGAAAGAAAGCTCACAGACTCATGTGAGAGTAGACTGCCAGATATGTAGCCCAAGACAGGCCGGTCCAATGCCTGAAAACAATCATTTGCACAACTAACTCCCATTATAATATGAGTATCACAATCTTTATACTAACTCTTGAAGATTCTGGTTAAATTGATCTTCAGCAACCGAGGCTTACCATAGGACGCGAGTAACAGGACTGGGTGGTCAGCCTCGTGGTCAACACATACCATCGTATCCCAACTCTGGAGATCGATGCTCATGATGTTGGCCACTGGTTCAGTGTGTAGTATTATTTACATAAATGACTGGAAAAGTGGAGTGTGAGGCGTTTAAAATAAAAGAAACAAATGTAGAAACATTGATAATTCAATATTACAATGTATTTGATCATGAACCTGACTAACTAAAGAACATAATGGCTCGATTTTCAACATGGTACCTAGACTTCGCTTCTTAGGGGATATATACCTTTTTGGGCGAACTACCGCTTGGACAACCCGACGGACGCACCTGTTGCAGGCATATTTCAGTCGTTCCATACCTGACCCATTATAAATCACTCACGGATCACATAGCAACAAGTCTAATGGGACTTAATTACCTGTATAATTAGATCAGGGAGCATGCATGTGTTGCATTGAACTACACGACACAGATCTGTCTAAGACCGCCAGGTACAGTATTTGTCCACTGTTGTTTCTTGGCTGAGTAGTTAAGACTGATTTCTTTCGAGTGGTGAATTTACTAGACTGCGATGTTAAATTGGGCGGATGGTGGCTGTAGCGAATTCCATTGGTTTTGGCTATTTATATGTGGTACAATCTGAGTACAGTTTGTGATTACTGGTCTTAGTAATTACTGAGGTATGATTGCTTCATGGTTGCTTGAGACGCGAATGACCTTAGAAACCATCACAGTGCTTGTTGGTATGTCGGATATATTACAGGTGAGAGAGCGAGAGAGAGAGAGAGAGAGAGAGAGAAAGAGAGAGAGAGAGATAGCGAGAGAGAGAGAGATAAATAAAAGGTTATTTACAAGTGCGTATGGTTTTACGTCACTATTAGCAATATTCCTGCAATACAACGGAAAGGCACCAGAAATCCATTTCACACATTGTACCCATATGGAGAATCGAACCCGTGCCTTTGCCGTGACGAGCAAACGCTTGTACACTGGGATACACCACAGCCCCGAGAAGCTAGGAGAGAAATTCGGAAGGGTTTGTGGATGTGTTTTATACTTGTACACACCCCTAATAGTTCAATTACATGTTACAAAAATATACGTTCCTCTTTAAAGAATACACTAACAGGCAACTCTTCATTCCTGGAGTACATGGGCCCGTGATGATCCAGGTTACAGATGGTCTTCAGCATCCCCATCTTGTAAGAACGGTGGTCAGACTCACTGACTTGGCTGACAATGGTAGATTGACACTCATACTGTTGATCACTGGGTTGTCTATATACATACAGACATATTTATACATAAACATCTATCATTCGTCCCTCTGTCCATCAATACATCAAGCCATCCACCAATATTTCATTCTTCCATGCATCATCAACATTTATGGGGCGGTTGGGTAGCCTAGTGGTTCAAGCATTCGCTCGTGGTTGCTTATGAATCCTCGATACACAAAACTTAACCTATCAAATGAGGTCAGAAACATTCAGAATTCAACGTTTGAAACTATATAATTACTATATAACTATATCAATGCGACCTTTAAAGAATTCATTTAAGTTTATTATACAAAACCTCCCCAAAGACCATCATTTATGCTTGAAATAATTAAAGCGGTAACAGACACCTTTGACCTTTAGCTGCATATGAAAAACAACTATCCTATGAGAGTTAACATAACATACATATATTTTTTCAGCACTTGTGTGTGTATCTGACTAGAGTTGACAGAGCATCTGAAACTCGCTAGTTATTTTAGTTCAGAGAGACACTATACTATGATATAAGATTTCCATTCAACCAGAAATAGAAATTAATTATAGCGAAAAAAAATAGTCGAGGTGACCTTTTCCCAACGACCACATTCTTAATATTACGCATGGTGACCTAATCCATGATATCATTTTAGACAGATATCAGGTGTAAAACCTCAGATCATTTAGCGTCCTTGATAACACTGTTCATTCACAAGTGCACAGAACGCAATGACGTCGGGGTGAATACAGGAATCAGAAATACGATATATCTTCACGAACAATGACATGCTGTACGTTCTGGATGGTGCCCAGATTGGCTGCAGTGTGGGAATAACTTCAACAGGTACTGCAGCCAGACTTTGAAATAGATAGTCCATAATGTTTCTTTTTTCTCTTTCAACGGACGGCGTTCAAAGCGTGCCGGAATCGTTCCCTTTGTCAGATGATTTGTTGCTGAGGCAAGATGTAAGCACCTTTTCCCTTTACGATGCCTTCAGTTGAGGTTAATGACAGCATCCAGCAGCTATATTTCACCCCTCAAAAGCATGACAGGTAACATACACCTGTCCCCGCCCCTTCTTTGATGTGACCGCTGATCACAGGTGAACGACGTGAGGAGTAGTGATGTTGTGGACGATATGATCACTGGAAACATTTCAGCAGATGTTTAAGGGTCAATATTGTCGCAAAGCGTCTATATAGGGTTTTCTGTATATTTTTATTGGATTTCAACGGTCGCTCTTCCTGCAGGGGATGCTTTTCATATCACGTTGAGCCATTTCTATTAATACTGTCCCTTCCCTCGTATTTCATGTTCAATAACGGTATTGGTGGAACGCGTACGTGCTCATGCTCACGAAATAATCATGTTATTTTATCAATGATCTGCCACGACGCTGAAATGAAAGGCCGTCACCATTATACAGTGAAGGTGTCTAAACCGGCACTCCTTGGGACTGAATAAATAATCCAGTTTAGATAATGTGCCGGATTGCAGAGCTGATGATAAATATACAAGTCTAAATATACAGTTTCATGCTGGTGTTGACAACTTGCCGGATTGGACAGATGCCAATTTTGACAGCTTCCACTGTATAACACCCAATATGAAACATAACATCAGAATTATTAATATTAATATATGGATGTTTACTTTTAGATTAATCTGCTCATTTTAAATCTTTGAATTAAGTCAATGACGTATCCTTTTAAAATCTGCGATAAAACTAAATATATTCTTCCTAAGAAGACCTCCGCCATGATATAGCTGGAATATTGCTTAGAACGGCGTAAAACTCAGTCACTCACTCATATCACACGGGCTGCCGGGAATTAAATCTAGTCCGTAATTGACAGCGGTCCGCACAGATCAGGATAGACCTGGTTTTGATAGATTCCTCAGTACCTAACAGTGCCAGTACATTTACTGACACGTACTTAAATGACACCACCTCACTTTGCCACGATAGCACCCGGCTCATCTCTTGTGTCATATCAGCGTACCCATATTGTATCAAAATAGGCTGTAACTTGAACATATATAGCTTACACGACAGTTCGTGCTCATAAACGTAATACATTATTGTCTCTCTTAGCAAGAAACAAATCAAGGACAAAACAAATAACCACCGAGAGTTTATCATCCAGTGCAGTACATACCAGTACACCAGGGGTGTGTCCGGAATTCTGAAATGGGTTGGAACACTCCCATATGGCCGTCCACCAAATGAGTGAGTGAGCTAAGTTTTACGCCGCTCATAGCAATATTTCAGCAATATCACGACGGGGACACTAGAAAATGGGCTTCACACATTGTACCCATGTGGGGAATCGAACCCGGGTCTTCGGCGTGACGAGCAAACGCTTGAACACTAGGCAACACTACTGCTCTGAGAAGCTAAGAGAGAAGGGTGCGTGGATGTGTTTTATACCTGTACATACCCCAGCTCAAGCTCAAGAAATATGAATGAATGAATGAATGAATGAATGAATGAATGCATGAATGAATGAATGAATGAATGAATGAATTTTTAAAATGGACATCAGTACATATAGCAGGCAAGCCCGGATACAAACCACCTCTCCCGCTGTCATAACTTCTGATGTTGCTAAGTCCGATTTGTACGTGTTGCTAAGTTCGTTTTGTACTTGTTGCTAAGTTCGTTTTGTACGTGTTGCTAAATTTGTTTTGTACGTGCAACCGTTGCCATGACGTCCTTTAAAGTACGAAGCTAGCTAAAAAATCCGATGCCATATTTGAATACGATGTTTTTCCCTGACGTCAAACGTACACGCATTCGCCTCATCAGACCAGTGCAAAAATTCCCGATTATATTTGCTGATTTCAATGTTTATTTTGTCATCATCGTAAAACAGAGAAGTCGTAATTACTCGAGTCCAGAAACCATCAATACTACCGTTGGACGGGAAACATGCACGCACTCTCGGCGAGGACTGTTTCACCTCTGGGCGTCTTCATCCCGGTCTCTATCGTAGGAAAACTCTAATCACAGACTGGACAAGCGACGGCCCTGCAAAAACACTGAACCAGCAAAAGAAACGCATCTTTTTCTTAAGTTTTTAAATAGACAACATAAACATGAACGCTTACCTTTAAGAGATTTCATTTTTTTTCTGAAACTTGCGTTTCTTTAGCTGTTCAGTATATATACGACTACAATACCAGTACTTATAAACAAAGCCCAGTGAAACTAAAACTACAAGACTAAAAAATAATCACTCCTGCTCCTGTTTTTATTAAAAGTTTTCAGCTTGGGTATCACTTTCTGTGCTTAATAAAAAAATCTACAGAAATGACATCCGGATAGTTATACTACACCAGAATCTGATACACGTGGCCAGAGGACTAGCCATGTGGACTAGCCCAGCCCCAAGACCGTCCTCTGCTACTTATGTTTGTTGTAAATGTATTTGTGACAAAACCATTCTAAGTTTATTGTACAAGTGAGTATGGTTTCACGCCGTTTCAACAATATTTCAGCAATATCAGAAATGAGCTTAACATGAGGGAAATCGAACCCAGGTCTTCGGCGTGATGAGCGAACGCTTCAACCTATAAGCTACCCCTTTGACCCCTTTGTACGAACCCCGCATTTATGAAAGAGTATGAGTAAACTCAACTCGCACATGAACGCAGAACTAGTGTCTTGACCATCAGTAAAGTTAACAACCATTTGTTTTTCTTGGGTAGCTTCAATAGGCATGTGTCCTTTCCGCCATCTGTGCTTCCCCCTTGAAGCAAAGAGACGTCTATATGCAGAGAAAAAATATGAAAAAAACTTAGTTCAGTGAAAGTGTCAATAATGTTTTACAAAATTCAGTTTTCAACTCCATCCCGATCCAATTTAAAAATTACTGTAATGATTTCACCGTTGGTCTGTGACACAAATCATGAAGATCTACTCCAAATCCAAACCCCAAACTGGCCGTTGTTATGTAAAACTATTTCAAAAATGCATTTAAAATTCAAAGCATGCGTTCAGACCCCAACGCACTTGTTATCACTCTAAACACATAATCATCGCGATTAAAGCTTTAATCCGAAAAACAACCTGTAGCTGGAGTCAGTATACTCTGACCTTACCGTCTAGCTGTGGGCGAGGTCACCCAATGCCAAAGACCATATGCAATGTGTTTCTTTACGTCCTTCTCACAACAAACACTCGAGGAACCCGACACCCGGTGTTCTAAAGAAGGGGTGAGCTAGTAGGTCGCTATATTGTGGTAGATACACACAATGTGCTGATTCAGCAAGGAGTAAACGTTAGTCTATGAATATAATTAGCTAAGGATTGAGTTGCTGGTGTTGCATGACGCTCTCTCCTACAAGTCAGAGGTATTTGTTGACTTTGGTACGCTACATACTGCAGTGTTTTGGCCTCAATGGTGTTGGGAACGTTTATCTTGTTCTCTGGGCCGCTTGTTATAGACGTAGGGGTTCACTATGAGATGAAAGTACGAGGAGGGGTAATGTGATGTAATCACGATCTGTCACGAACCGACGTATCGAGTGTGGCTGCTGGATTTTCTTGTCGGTATGGAGATAAAGTGGAGTGAATTTGTCTTGCGGTAAGCAGTATTACTGACTGATGTGTTACAACTTACAAATGATAGCGGAAGGTGGGTTAGCACAGTGGATAAAGCGTTCGCTCGACAAGCCCAAGATCTGGGTTCGCATCCCCAAATGGATACATTGTGTGAACACATTTCATGTGTACCCTGCCACTATGTCGCTGGTATAACAAGCGGCGTAAAACCACATACACTCAAATGATAACAGACTCTTGGCTAATAACATGAATGAAAAATCTTAACCACCTAGATCTACCATCACAATCTTGAGACGTGACACTTAATTAGATGCTGACAGAGAAAATGATATCATTGGTGCTAATGTGAGATTGACAAGCAACGGGCCACTCGTCATGGTATGGTGGTAAGGTGTATTAATCTCCGTTAATTTGGGTACATCTGTGAAAATCACAGAAACAAATCACCACAATGTAGTGAATTGCTCGTGAACCGCGAGCTGTCTTTGAGTGAGTGAGTCAGTGAGTGAGTTTGGTTTTACGCCGCTTTTAGCAATATTCCAGCGACATCACGGCGGGGGACACCAGAAAATCTGTCTTTGAACTCCGATGGTGAAAGCCTTGGTAGATTAGACAATCTCAGCTCTCTTAAACTCCATGTGTATGGAAATCATAGCAAAGAAACACATGTATGTAGTCTTTTGTGTGTACATGGATAGATTAACGGCACAGCATAACTGAATGCATGATATGGTGAGTGATTGAGTTGATAAACGTGGGAGTGGATGAGTTGGTAAATACATGCAAGCTTGAGTTGATAAATTGGTGAGTTGGTAAATAATGAAGTGGTTGGTTTGATAAATTGGTGAATTGGTAAATATATGAGAGGTTGAGTTGATACAATGGTGAACTGGTAAATACGTAAGTGGTTGAGTAGATAAATTGGAGAGTTGGTAAATAATGAAGAGGTTGGGTTGATAAATTGGTAAATACTTGAGTTGTTGAGTTGATAAATTAGTGAGCTGGTAAATACGTGTGGTTGAATTGATAAATTAGTGAGTTGGTAAATACTTAAGTGGCTGGGTTAATAAATTGGTGAATACTTGAGTTGTTGAGTTGATAAATTAGTGAGCTGGTAAATACGTGACTGGTTGAGCTGATAATCTGGTGAGTTGGTAAACACGAATGGTTGAGTTGATAAAATGTTGAGTTGATAAATATTTGAGTGGTTGAGTTGATGCAATGGCGAGTTGGTAAACACACGAGTGGTAACAATGGGGGATTGGTGAGTTGGTAAATATGTTTGTTGTTGAGATGGCACACTGGTGTGTGACTAGGTGTATGATATGTGAGTGAACAAGTAAATACGCAGGTGACCGAGTTGCCAGATAAGTAAATGAGCGAGTTTGTGCATTCATATATGTACGATACACTAATACAAGCAAATAATACCGATAAGCCTTACACAGCTAGCGGCAGTTCGCCTCTGTGAAATGTCATTTCTCGTCGAATACAAGCATGCAAATGCAAGCATACTTTCGGGTCACTCTAGTTTGATATCTATTAGGTCTTAGCAACAGCGTAAAACTAGGTATAATGGGTCATAGCAACAACGTAAAACTAGGTATAATAGGTCTTAGCAACAGCGCAAAACTAGGTATAATAGGTCATAGAAACAACGTCAAACTAGGTATAATAGGTCATGGCAAGAGCGTAAAACTAGGTATAATAGGTCATAGCAACAACGTAAAACTAGGTATACTAGGCCATAGCAACAGCGTAAAACTAGGTATAATAGGTCATAGCAACAGCGTAAAACAAGGTATAATAGGTCATAGCAACAACGTAAAACTAGGTATAATAGGTCTTAGCAACAGCGCAAAACAAGGTATAATAGGTCTTAGCAACAGCGTAAAACTAGGTATACTAGGCCATAGCAACAGCGTAAAACTAGGTATAATAGGTTATAGTAACAGCGTAAAACAAGGTATAATAGGTCATAGCAGCAGCGTAAAACTAGGTCTTAGCAACAGCGTAAAACATGTAGGACTTTCTTGAACGAGTGTGTCCCGCTGTTGGTAGATGCACATTGTCTCCTGATAGGGGAGACTGACATTGTATCCCTTACGAATTCCGATAAATAAACATAAAATGTCGAAACTGAGACTTAATGTATTCGACCACCCAGTTATTAGTGTCGTGGGTGATGTGACTGTGACGTCAGGGTCACGCGACCCGCTCCACAATCTTCATCAGTCTTCTCATGGGCCACCAAGGCCTAAACGAAATTATACATCCTTGTTTAGCGGTGAAGCTGAATTAAATAAGTTATTAAAATGACTGAAAACGGGTACAATGGGAGATAGTAGATACATAAAACACAGCCTTATCATTTGAACGGCCTTAAAGCTACGATTAAGATAGTCTAAATACATATATAGTCTTTACATATGCTAACATGCTTTACATGCTAACGGAAAAAGTAACTTTGCATAAACTGAGCGCCACGGCTTACAGATAATCAGCGTCTTCGCGCCGTGGGTATGCTTGAGACTGGAACGATCATAAATAAAGTTGCCAAACATTTTGGGTGTCGAACACGATTCCATCAAACGTTTCCAACATATTGGGAAAAAGAGAGATTTGCCTCAGACCGGTCGTCCACGCGTGACGTTACGTCAACAAGACAACCACATTCGGATGATCCTTCTGTGGCTAAGGAATTGATTCTAGACTGCCAGTCTGATTGCGCGGACCATTACTGGCTTTCGGACATACAGATCTAGGGCTGTATTTCGGTTGTAGCACTTGGAGCCTTACTCACAGTGTATCTAAAGTACCTTATTCAAAGGTGCAGTGGACCACAGGTCATTGTCATTGCACAGGAAAGGCAATACAAGTCACATACGTATGCAGTTTCCCAGTTGTCCGTACACTATATTGCGATGATCATGGCAAAGGTCTCGACCAAGGATTGTTGTCCTTTCATGACATTAAAGAGATCAGACGACGCTCTTGATCGACTTGATGTCCACAATGTAGCTTGACCAGGCAGTTTTACCACTCCATCCTAATGAGGTCACCAAGCGACCAGGGGGTCACTCAGTCTGGGATAATGTAAGCCTGTGTTAATCCTGTATTGTGGAAGCACGAGGATCGTAGTGAGCGGCCGAGTTTGGTTTCACGTCGCTTTTAGCAATAATCCAGCAATTTCACGGGTCAGCCAAATATGGGCTTCCCACATAGTACACATATGGGGAATCGAACTTGGACCTTCGGCGTGACTAACGAACGCTTTAACTACTAGAATAACTGTCGCGTCCATAGTATGAGTGCGTACGTGTGCAACGTGCGTGCTACATAGTGGCGTCTAAGCAGTGTGTAATCGAATCTTTAGGACCAGACAAACCAAACGTTGGTACTATCAGAAAGATCACCTCCATTCAGTCTACTACAGTCTGACATATACACCATGCAATCCACTTAACTGCCCAATAAACCCGAAAGTACCATTCTTATCATCATCATATCGGGTTTAGATTAAACGCTATGATGCAGGATGAGGATGGTGTGGGTAATCTGGATGCCGTTCCACTAACCGATCGTAGCCATACGCCAATCGTAAACCGCTAAATTCTCAAGCTTAACGTGGCGTTACGATCGGCATATCGTTTCACTAACCGATCGTAGCCATACGCCAATCGTAAACCGCTAAATTTTCAAACTTAACGTGGCGTTACGATCGGCATATCGTTTCACTAACCGATCGTAGCCATACGCCAATCGTAAACCGCTAAATTCTCAAACTTAACGTGACGTTACGATCGGCATATCGTTCCGCTAACCGATCTTACCGGTTAGTTAAGATTTAAGTTAAGTTGGTCATGCTACATTTCATATTATCTCTGCTACGACTGGATCGAAAGATCGGTACCAGCAATGATCTGTCTAGTGATCTATTAGCAGAACGGGTGTAACGTTTAGTTAAAACAATTATAGAATTTGCGTTACTGGTTTAATTTGATCTTAGATAATATCGGCCCAAATTCTTGAAGCTCTCTTACCGCTAGAATTAGTCTGTCTTACAGACCCTGAAGTATATATATCCAAGAAAGCCTATGTGGCAAGTCTAGATTTCCATAGCTTCTGAAAATGAAGAAAGTCTCAGGGCTCCATATCATAATATTATTGTTTTTCACTATGAACGTTTCTTCAGTAAAATATGTTCATTTCAGAGACTAGCTGTTAGTCTACGCTAGGATAGTCGTAAGTGCCATACATTAACATACGAGTTTCTTGGCTTCGAACATCAAGGCCCAGGTCGTTATCATTGGCCCTTTTTATGACGCTACTGTTCTAACTGCATTTCGTCGACACTGACTCTCAACTGACGCAGGTGCTAAGATCGCTTCGTAAGGCGCTACCCTGTTTAGTGCATCAACCTCAACAACAACCGAGAATAATTCAAGCAGACAGGGCCATTAATTTAATACCCTGACCAAACTGCATAATTAAGTTTATTACCAGAAAAGCCAACAGTTTCCTGCAAAGTGCTGTGTAACACGCAGCAATAAAACAACAGACAATTCATTTTCACACCTTGTAAGAATGAAAACCCACACGGCCTTTTAATGTTGAGAACCGCTTTTCACAGTACTGGTTTTGTCTTCTCGGTGCGTCGCTCTCTTCAAGACAGGCAACCAGTACATCCAGGTTTGTTTACACCAGTAACGTTATATCGGTGTTTGTGGAGCTGTTCAGGTGTAAGAAATTTGTCGCTGTTTTGTTGTGGGGATCGTAAATGTCAGTTTGATACATGTGTGTAGGGTATCCCTCTCGTGTGCCTTCTATTTACATCAGATTCGGTGAAAAAGCAAGGTACAGGCGATCCTCTATTAACCCAATGATCACTGATAGTTCCGACAGCATAGGGTCACGACGAAATATACTGTGTACAGAACAATGGGTGGCTAATGCTTCAAACAGAACATAAACACAAATGTATCATTTTACAAGTGTTTTAGTAATTATTTGCTAATAACGACGATTGAGGGCTATAATTGGATCGATGGCACAAGAACAAGACCACAAGGACAGCAAGAGATTCAAGACACTACACAATGGTTTGCGTGGCCCAGTTCGAGTACTGACATATCTTTCTATACCTAACTCCCCGACAAAACAATGTATACAACCATTTTTATGGGGTTTAAATGAAATGACTAAACATGAAATTGTAGTGGCGATGTGTTAGTTGATATAAAGCTGTGTTCTTGGCCTGTGGACGTCTCGGACTTTGTTTGCAGTGTAACGTTCTGACAAGGTTTGTAGTTTGTGTCATCATCATCATCACCATCATCATCATTCTTCATCATCATCATCATCGTCGTCGTCGTCATTCATCATCATCATTCTTCATCTTCATCATCATCATCATCATCATCATCATTCTTCATCATCATCATCATCATCATCGTCGTCGTCGTCGTCATTCATCATCATCATTCTTCATCATCATCATCTTCATCATCATCATCATCATCATCATACCACCTCCACGGTCGTCCTTCTGCCCCTCATCATCATCATTGTCATCATCATCGTCATCACCCATTTTTAAGTGTGTATTTCATTATCATCATCATCATCAGATCCATCACCGTCATCCAATATTCAAGAGTGCATTCATTCATTCCCTCCGACATTTTAGTTTATTACATGGCGGTCGAACATGTTTGTTTCTCGTAACGTTCTTTTCAAACCTGTCCAGGTTGGGAGGGAGGAGGGATTTTTTAAATTCCTCCGTGGAGTTACAATATAATACGTACCCCGCGACCTGTCTTGACCTCACCCTGAGGCTTGACGCATGAAGAAATGAGCCCAAACCAATGGTGACAAGGACAAGGTTTTGGTGTGTACCTGACTCTAAAAATAGCTGTGAGGGTACAAAAAGCTGAATCGTGCACTATGACTCGCAAATTTCGGTTCTGAAAGTGATTTAAAATTTTAGAATGATATTGAGAGTGGTGTAAACTGACATATGAGCTGAAAATTCCGTTACTGACGGTGATTTCAACAAAAACATTGATGGGGCACTTTTAGATGCGAGTCAGGTCATGTGAAACACAGTGTGTTTTTCTATATATACTCAATATAACTGACTGCGTTGATGATAAAATAAACTGTCTGAAAATAAAAACGTTATCACAAACGTGAAGGCCTTTCCCAAAGGTCTTCCCGTGTCTTCGTGACGTTATACATGGACCTGATTATTGGGAATTTCCTGATAAGATTTAACCAAAGTTATTAAGTCTTGTTTTAAAGTTTCTCGGCTAAAATATCTTGTCCTAGTGGCAACAAAGTCTGGAGAGATCACGGCACCATGACCAAACTGATGAAAAACACATTTCAAGAAATAACTTCAGATCGATAAAGTACAAAGAAATACAGCCATAAAGAAATGTGTATATTTAATCAAAATATAGTTCTGAGTAGGGATATCTGGCATGAATATAGATCCCTAAATCAGGGGAAGTCAAATGTCACCATGCTACTACATTCGTAAGCCTATGATAAACCATAGAGTTACGACTGGTCGTAACGTCACGAACACTTTGTAGGTCGTAATCCAGACTTTGTGACTGGTTAATGCATGCCATCGTAACTAAACCGCGTGGATCGATTATCATGGCACCAGTCACGGTATTGTCTGGTTCAGATTATTTACAGACCATCCTCATTTATTTGGAATATACCAAGGTGCTTTGTTAAACACCCTTGTGAGTTGGGTAGCCCTGTGGTGAACGTGCCCGCTTGTAACGCCGAAGGTTCGATTCCCCTTGTTGCCCATTTCCTCGTATTGCTGGAATATTCCTAAAAGCAGCCTAAAACCCAGTCGACTCTCTCAAGGTCGCCTCTGCATTCTCTTCCCACAGGGGCGGCTTGTCATATCTTCCTACGAACCCCTGTTCTAATACAGCCCTTTCGCGGTCCGAGTGTTCAGGATTCGTGATTGGTTGCAATCAGATTTAATTGTTCACTCAGCGACGCTGTTTCAAGAGTGATTATTCGTTAATTCCAGATGCTGCGGGAAAACTAGAACATCTTCCAGAGCGCGATGAGCAAATGTTTCATATAAACATAACTCAGGCATATAGTGGCTGGATCAATGGCTCCTCTATAGCCCTCGTTGACAACGGACAAGCTAGCCATTAGACTCTTGCATGTCACATTAACACATGTCCCCGGCGGATTCTTTCTTGTATTATTCAAGTTGGATCTTAGTCGATGTAACGTATTCTGATTGGATAGAAAGAAGGGAGATGATTCGTGTTGCGATTTTTTTGCCGCTAGAGGGCTTTATGAGAACCTGGAAATGTGGCCGTATAAACACATATACAAACACCGTACGAACAATTTCGTAGGAAGATGTGACAAGTAACCTCTGTGGGAAGAAAATGCTGTTTCTGTAATCGTACCCCATCCTGCACTCGAAACTTGAGCACGTGAGATATTGAGGAGTGGGACTATTAAACAACAAACAAATAAGAAAGCAAGCAAATGCTGTTGATTTCTTTTATCGAGGTGTATTTGATATTAAACATTTCAAAGGTATTGGTTCCATTGATTTGATTGATGTTGATGCATCGGAATATGACACCAACGACAGCGAGTACTGTGGGACAGCACTTGACATGAGTTAGTTCTGTCAAACAAAGTACACACTGTTGTAGGAGAGCATATTTCTAGGCTTCGGTGTCTTGGGGTTTTTCTTTGCATATACACATGCATTAAAATTACCATGTCGGCCAGCTTTAAATTCAGTTTAACCCAGGCAGGCACAGAAGGTGCGACACCTGGGCTGCATTCAGAACTGGCGGCAAGCATAGGTCCACCTGTCACCATGTAGCTCACCTTCCGTTGGGCGACTTCTAAAGCCCACTGTGTCCAAGATACTATCAGTATCGAAGTTCAGTTTAACCCAGCCAGACACAGAAGTTGCGACGCCTGGGCTGCATTCAAAGTTGGTGGCAGGCGGAGGTCCACCTGACATTATGTATAAATATATATAGCTCACCTTCCGTTGGACGACTTCTAAAGCCCAGTGTCCGGAATACGCAGTGTCGATATTATCATCATGGGAAGCACGGTCCGAAAAGCTTTACTGCTTGATGTAATTTATGGTTGTTTAGCATGTTTGGTGAAAATTCTTTGTGATTTGGCAGATTCAGTGTATAACGGATTCAGCAGACAGTTGGTCATGTCTTTAGTTACCGGTTTGTGTGAAGTCGAATCTTTGTGTGAACCGATAAGATATTGCTGGAGGACCGCATAAAGCCGCGTAGAAGTCATACTTGTCTTTTCGTATTAAGGCCAGGTGTATCATGTTTACAAGAAAATGATAAAACATATTCTCTATTCATTTGTTTTGATAGGGGCGGTTGGCCTGGATCCTATTCCATACGGGCAGCTCGTAGGGAGCTATTTCTGTTGTTACTGTGGTATTACTGGTAGACTGCAATGGGTGCCGTAAAACCACGCTCGCTGTTGACAACGTTTTGTCTACTAACTTGGGGATCGAGTGGCTATCTGTAACCTGAACGACATTTAGAGGTCAAAAGAGCCACCATATTCGTAAGTTTATGATAAACTATAGAGTTACGACAGGCCGTAATGTTACGAACCCTCTATGGATTGGGACCCAGGAATGAAGAACGGCACTTGCACTGGGCGCCTCAAATAGCGTTAAGGTCGCTTTGTACAAGTCATTGCATAAAACCACCTTAGCAGTAGGAGGATCGTAACTCCCATTTATCATACAATCTGATTTAGCTTTCTACGAGTGCATGGTTTTACACCTTAGAAATATTCCAGCAACATCATGGTGATGGACATTGATCGATGCACACATAGCAATAAATGAAATCGAACCCGGTCTTCAGCGGGACGAGCGGTGGCTTTATCCATTATGCTATCCCACCGCTCCCTTGTTCGGTGAATTCAGAGCGATACATCTAGTCTCATTGCGGTAAACGTTCACCTCGAGCGAGATAAAGAATAACAACCGCGAGTTTAGGAGAATGTACGTGCTGAAAGCAATGCAGATGATTACGTTATCTGTGATAGTGGTGGGCGAACACTTATTCCGTAATCCAGTTATCCGCCTTTTTACACTCATAGTCTTCATGGCTCGACTTAGGTCAGAGGTCAATTGAATGGGCACATCTACACCTAAGTAGGTGACATAAAACTTGCTGTCAAGTAGCGGGATTAAATGAAGGCATTCTGTACATATGCGTAGATCTTTCACAGGCAGAATTAGAAGCAAACGAAAGAATCAAAGTAATATATTTCTTTTGAAATCATTTGATATGTGATATTTGAAAGCCTTTCGAATTTTCGAATTAAAAAATCCTCAAAAACACAAACAAACAAAAAACAAAACATTTGGATCTCGATGTACTGACTCTATGATAATTAACTACATCTTTTTAAAACAGTAAATCTTATTTAGCCATATGTGCTTTCAGATGATCCTGTAATGATCCTTGCACAACCAGCACTAACAATCTCACACCATTTAATCCCACTATTAAATTCCCAGTGAAGTCGAGATTTCCACGTTAACAAATCTTGTATTATCAAGGTCCCTATGTGTATATGGAGACGTTCCAACAGTGACTGGGGTTCTGGATTGATATGATACGAATCCACGAGATGTATTGTCTCAGTTATACTGGTAACATTTTAGATGAAGTGTCTCAATTTACAAGGGCGTCTTGGTAGTCGTTAAGAGTTGGTTAATATTAACCCTAGTCAGCCAAATCCCACTCTGGCTATGTGAGAGACCTGGTTTTACAGAATCTGGTTAAGTGAGAGGGCACCGTCACGCCGAAGACCCGGGTTTGTATCCCCACATGGATACAATATGCGAAGCCCTTTTCTGGTGTCCCCTGCTAATCTAAAACTCACTCACTTTTTTATTTACGAGCCCTTTTCACTAAACGATGACCGACTAACGCACCTTTAAAAAGAACCATGGGTCGTTCCGAAACAGTTCTTACAAACCATCCTAGTAACAGGAACTGAAAGGGACTGAAGTGCAATGTGTATTTAAAGCCCACACTCACATGAACACAACACTAATAAACGGGTTAATAAATCAAATACCGAGCAATGACACGCCCTGACCAGTCCAATGACACGCATTGGTCAGTTTAGCGTGCCTAACTGCAGGTCTACCGTGAGCCACTCAGTTGTAATTGCATGGGACGCTACAGGTGGTTTAATAAGGAAACCATGGCTTATATAGCTAGTTGATGACAGACGAGGTAATAAAGTACCAATATACACCGTTGCCAGTGGCGATGGTCGTTACTGGGTCTGTGTATACTGCGTGAAATTCACCGGACGGTCGAGACACGAATATGTTGAATTATACGATTGTTGTATATGCTTAGATATGTTTGTTTTGTGTTTGATTTAATATATTCAGCGAAAGAAGTCAGCCAAGTATTCTTGTACTGATATAAGCTGTAACGAGCAGTGAAATGTGCACGTAACGTTTCAGGTTTTCACGCACTTTTGACGGAACGTTTCAGGTTTTCACGCACGTTTTGACGGAACGTTTCAGGTTTTCACGCACGTTTTGACGCAACGTTTCAGGTTTTCACGCACGTTTTGACGGAACGTTTCAGGTTTTCAAGCACGTTTTGACGCAACGTTTCAGGTTTTCACGCACGTTTTGACGGAACGCCTCAGGTTTTCACGCACGTTTTGACGGAACGTTTCAGGTTTTCACGCACGTTTTGACGGAACGTTTCAGGTTTTCACGCACGTTTTGACGGAACGTTTCAGGTTTTCACGCACGTTTTGACGGAACGTTTCAGGTTTTCACGCATGTTTTGACGCAACGTTTCAGGTTTTCACGCACGTTTTGACGCAACGTTTCAGGTTTTCAGGTTTTGATGTAACGTTTGAGATCAATATGCATGGCGTGTCGGCGGAACGTTTCAGATATAATGCCGTGCGTTTCGATGTCACGTTGCAATACACGAGGAATTCCTTTTCCAGACGACGTTTTAGATCATAACACGACGTTTTGGCGTAGCGCCAATTCCTCCATGCATCTAGAGGGACCCTTTGACGTGATGTGCTCAGTTACGTTTAAGTATGGTCGGAATGTGAGTGAGTGAGTGGGTGAGTGACTATGGGTTTACGCAGCTTTTAGCAAAATGCTAGGAACGTCATGACGGGGGAAACCACAAAATTGTCCTCGAAGTGAAGTGAATACAGCATTCCAGGAGTAAATCTTTGATGTTCATTCAACGTGTCTCCTACCATACGTGGAGAGTTGACGTAACGATATAGAACCAAATTCTCAATCTATCGGACTGTACCTTTCTAATGCAACAAATCAGTTCTAATATATCTTCATTTCTTAACACAGAATATTAGAGCAGATGCATCCAGAAATACAGCTTCAGTATCACTGAAAAAATGTACAAAAAGACATCGAAACCGTTTGAAATAGAAGATATTTTATTTTGAGATCTTTAATTTGCAACCAAACTCTCATTAACTGTAATTCTAGATTACTGTCGTTCGTTGACATTTGAACATTTATTCATTGATCTTAATGACTGCCTTTTAACGTACATACGTAAATGCCATTCCCAGTATTGACGTATACACGTTCTCGATGACCTCTTGTGTGCCTTTAACGCAGTAATGAACATGAGCATCTTGAAAATATTTCATTGTCAGGCCCGTAGTCGCAAGAATGTTTCAGCAAGGGCCTAGGTATGAAACAATTGCGGTCTGCGGTAGTTTCAGAGTCTGAGTTTAAAGGTTGTGTAATACGGCAAATGGCTTCGTTTGTCGGGTATGGATGTGATGGCGTCCAACCTCCAAGGTCACGGCGTTCCGGAAAGGTATCCTTGACGAAACATTCTACATTACGAAGTGAACGCTGACATCGCGGTCACTGCATGACACTGCGTGACCGATTGGTCCAAACACACACCCTCCCTTTGGCTTAGTTTGCTAATTTTGCATAATTATTTGCCGTGTAATCATATAAAGTTTAATTAGCGTGGACGAACGCGATGGTGGGAAGAATGTCTCATTGTCGCACACCACTGTGGAACAAAGCTTCCCTTCTTTGCCACCGAATATCGAATGTCGGGTGGGGTGGTCAAGCGTTCTCAGACACGATTTTCGAATTATGAGGGTGCACGTTCATTAAAGGGAGACAGAGGGCCCAGTTTTGTTACTCGGCGGTCTGAAGAGGCTACTTGAAAATAGCAACAGAGGAAATTATGCGTGTGATGGCTTCTATTGAATCTCGGGCTGTTGTCTTGGTTCACCTTCTGTTTGCTCGCCACTGAATGGCACTGGCCACATTGACGAACAAACTGCCGTCTGTCCTGCTAATAAAATGACCGGGCACAGCCGTCGGACATTACAGGGACCAGTTTTTATTTTCACAGTGAAATTTATCCGTAATTGTCAAACACTGGAACGCTACTCTACGGGATACAGGTGGGAGCAGTTAATTACGATCGGATTAAATGTTTTGTACATGTCCCTGTAACAAGTCCAGTTTTGGATCAGAAGGTCCTAGTCTTTGAAGACGTCATGGCCAAATGAAACATGGCCATTGGTCACCATGGCTTTTCTTCAATACAAAGCCCTTTATTAAACCTTCACGTCTTTGCCCATGTCTCCAAGTGGCCGTGATGTTAGAAGGTAAACACTGAAAATAATAACCGATTTGGATAATGAGGTTTTTTCATCTGTTGGTTAGGGTCCTGACCGCATATTGAAAGCCTTGAATTGTCGACGGTCAGTATATTCTGAATTGATATCAGTGTTATTTAATGCACACTTGAGGCCTTTTGCGATATCAAATAAGTGAGAACGTTCTATATTCGTATACAGAGTGGTATTTATACCATTTGAAATTAGTCTTGCCGTTTTATTTGCTTAGCCTCTTCAGAGGTAATATTTGGCTCTAGAATACTAACCTATTCATACTTCGGTACACTCCTTTGTAGGCTGATGTATATTAAGTGCCCCTCTGATGAAGACACGGGTGATAATATATGCGATTATTGAAAGGTGAAAACGTATGGACGGGACATAAAGGCATACATTGCATCTACTACAGTTCTACTACAGGTCCACTACAGACGCACGTATGTGTGAATAGACAGTGTATGGTATATAATGTGGTGAATAGACATGTCATCAATGTGAAGCCTAGTGGAAAATTTAACATAATATTTTCCTGATATAGCCATTTTGTACAAGTTCATATTCAAACGGACATTACTATGGAACACATTCTGTCACTGTATTACACATATAATAACATGAATATGACATATGTAAAATATGTTGTACTTGAGATCGGCGAATCAAAGGAGACTCCGATGTGTGTTTATATTCAAAGGGACCTTAAAAAACGCCCATTTAATGAGTGAGTGGGTGAGTTAGTGAGTTACATTTATTGCCAGTTTGAAACGCTACGTAGTCATATGACGGCGTGTCATGTTTGGTCTCAAACGCCAATTTCATGCTATGAGTTTGACGGACTTCAGCTCTTTTATACTTACCTTCACCACAAAGTGTGATTGAGTCTAGTTTTACGCCGCCTTAGCAATATCCCAGGTCTGTGAAGGCATGGAAAACTAGAAATCACTGTACCCATGTGGGCAATCAAATTCGGGTTGTCGACGTGACGAGCGAACACTTTAACCACTAGGCTACCACACCGCCCCTCAGAACAATGCAGTGAGAGAAGAATACAAGCTTAATCTCGCTGAGTGGGTGAATGAGCGAGAGTAGTTTAAAGCCATTTGATCCAGTCATATCACGGGGTGACAACTGCGTGTTGGGGGAAAACCTGATATGATGCAGGTCTAAGATGCTTACTACTTTCGTAAAAAAAATAAACATGTAACCATGGGAACCTGGATTAAACAAAAGGTCCCTGGCAGTTTTACAAGTGAAAAAAATTAAAGAATGATTTGAATAAACATCACTGAAAATATTAATAAAGTCAGAAAATAATCGGCGTTTTGTTATTTGTCAATTAGTTACGGTGTTGAAAGTGTAATACTAAATTGTCAGTTATTATACGTTATTATTACTAGTATTCTTGAAAAACAGGGGGTGCGTACCTCTTAATCCCTTGCATCTGAACTTATCACCCCAACCCGTTCTTGATCTGAGTATTCCGACTGGGTGCGGGAGAAATGAAACCTTGTCAAGTTGGAAGTAAGAAGATTAAAAGGAATCCTACATCCTCTGTTCTGTTAATCCCTTTTCTGAGTTTCACAACTAACAATAAGCGTGCACCAGACTATTGTGAACCATAGTCCTTCTTCCAGGTTCAGTATGGTCGCTATGAGATCCTATGACGCCACATTTTCTTCCACTATTGTATAAACCAAATGCTATTTGTCGGTGGATCTACCCAACAATTGTGGTACGTTAAGCGTTTGTATCGAAATGTAGGCACGTCAGGATTATCTCGATCCCCAGAAGACGTAGATACTATAAACATGGTCATACGCCTCTCGTGAAGGTTGATTTTGCCGCTACCAGCGTTATGAACAAGGATGTTTTTCACTGGCGGGCAGCGGGGCAGACGATCAGACCGGGCAACCTACCTGGTCCTGTCGTCTGCTCTGATAATTGCGGGAAATTTGATGTCGGAGAGCAAGGTCATTGCGTGCATTTCAGGAAAACAACATCGTATACACGTAACTTGACTCACTCGCACTAGGAAGTAAGAAAGGTCGTTTGATGAGTGTGAGTGAGTTTTAGGCCCATCGGCATTGTTTCCGCCTAATGAATACATTTTTTTAACGAGTGATGAGGATTATGACAAACCAAGGCACGTTGTCAAATTTATCTGAACTCTCATATTACTGACCACAAACCGCTTGGAAAACACAACTTTACACAACAAGATTTCGACTGCAAAACTGAGAAATTACCAAAGTTATAAAAAAAACTTCACTAAAATGAGTTACTGACAAAAGTTCCTGAAACACTAACGTTTGTTCAAACTACAGACATGATACCCGTATCAAACACATAACCATTGAATTTCTTTCGAGTTGGAATCAGTTTTAGACAACATCAAATATTGGTGTACAGGCTGTTTTACCTGTCAGTTTACATCTTACTATTTGAAACTTGCTGGGTAATCTTCCTCCAAGACTGTACCGAATGCTACGTTTGTGGAGAGACAGTAATTCCATCCTTTAAAGAGGCAAGTCTAGACAAGCGAACAATATGCCAAGGACGCCAGTCTGTTATTTATATTTATCATTATCATTTGAACTGTTTATTGTTACAGAGACTTATGCAAGTCTGCTTACGAGTGAGTTTAGATATTTCTGAAACCACATTTAGCTCCATTCCCACATCGTACTGACGTGATTAGACAAATGTTCGAACCAATGGACATCCAACGGATACAAGATAACAACCAATATCGATCATCCGACGAAACAGAATCATTGGCCAAAACGTGAAAATACGGGGACATTATACCATTGCTTAGTTTCTGATATACTTTGCCCAAAAACTCCCATCCCGTTTGAAATTGGAAACGACACCCTTTGGGTTCGGAGGGTCTGAGAAATTTAGACTCGCTTGAGTCATGGGTTCATGGTTAGAGGACTATGAGAGTAGTCCAGCTCCTGTCTAGGGTGATAAATGCATGGCTGTATAGTAATTGTATCCTTAAAATAGACAGGCCTAGATAACCGGACAGTCCAAAACATAACTTGTTCTCATTACTCATACTATCTAGATGTCCATGATTTAAACTTATTGCCTTGGTGTCAGAGATTGTACAAGTGTATGGCAACAATTAAATGAATGAATCACTTTGAATCAGTGATGACACCAGGTGTTCGCTAAAAGGATAAGCATGTCTACGTATCTCCTTAACTGACACCGTTACTTAAGAATCCACACAACAGAACGCTGTACAAGGTGGAGCTTAAACCTCACATTCGTCATTCAGAAAACATTGGCTGACATCCAGGTTAACGCTTAGTCCCTGAATATATATAGAGTGGAAGCTGTCTAAACCGGCACTCATTGGGACTCAAGAAATAATCCGATCTAGACAAAGTGCTACTTTGTAGAGCTAATGGTAAATGTACAAACCAGAAAGGGGGCTAAGATTTCAGGCCGGTGATGACAACCTGCCGGCTTGGACAGATGCCAGTTTTGACAGCTTCCACTGTCATTTTGATACGAACAAACAAACCCCTATAAATTAAAATGGGGCCCCATTGAGCTGGGGGATTCCCTGAACCTGGGGAGAATCTAGAGTCCATTTAGGCTTTAGCATTGCAAATGGCTCAGCAGTAGGGAATATATTTCTGATTTAGGAACTGTGATACAGACTCGTGGACATACGAAGCTGATCGCCCGTGAAAACTACATGGTAAAGTGTACCATGTAAAACTCAGCGGCCTCGACGATTTCAGCTGTAAAGGTAAACATATCACTATCATTTACCTTGATGTACACTCTCAAGACAGATACAGAAGAAGCGCGTATTTGCCGCTATCATAATCTCGAAATAACGGTGCCACGAGAAAGATATTACAATGGTAAAGATTGACAATTACGACCAAGGAATTGATGGATGCTGATAAATTGTCTCTCGGGAAGTCTTGAGGCGTGTGACAGGTCGTATGACATTGCTGCTTCGACTGGGATATCAGTCAGTGGCCTTCACTTGAGATGAAACAGAATTGCCATATTTCTGAACACGATCAGGACAGGCAGTGATGGTTTTTGTCCAACTCTGTCGATGGACTGCCAATCAAACCCTTCGGTTTAGTCGGCAAGGGGATCTTTTCATCATAAACGTTCTCATAAAACAACAGCTCTCTTGACATAAAACAAATAAAATGAATAAAACATGAGAGCTTCGTGCTCAATACAATCGCGTGATGGGATAAAGCTTGAACGATAGGGATTTGTGATAATCGTTGTAACATCGAGCAGGTGTGAGCTAGAATTGCAGAAGTAGTGTTATATAACTGGGTATACATACCTGCATATTTACCACGTGGGGGCAACTACGTACATTGGCATTGTGTATGTAAACTAAGGTTCATATTAACGGCCATCATCGTGCCAAATTCTGAAGAAATATCAGAGCTTCGGATCCTGATCATACTGTATCACAGTTTCATAATTACATATTTTACCACAGTTTCATAATTACATATTTTATCACAGTTTCATAATTACACATTTTATCACAGTTTCATAATTACATATTTTTTGCTTAGGAATGGTAGTTATGGCATATTTTTAATAGCAAAGAAACCATGTGGTAACATTATCATAACATTACAACATTTAATTACTTGTATCCAAAACCTCATCAGCATTTTACTGCGTGTACGAAACATAGTGACCTATATTTGAAACATCATAGTAAATTCATCATACAAATCGTAATTCATCATATAGATTTTGCTGACAATCACAAATATAGAAACACAAAATGACACAATATATACTGAGGCAAATACATATGGAACACAATGTACGTGTTCCTTTTGACTATTCCAGATTCCTTCACAAGCTTTGTTTTGCACTGTGATTGAAAATATGAGAATAAATACAATAATACTGCGATGAAGTGGTGTTTCCTTATTTGTTTCCGTCAGCATAATACGCCGCTCAAATATACTGAGTATAGGTCATCATATAAATTGTCTTAAGAATCACTAATATAGACACACAAAAATGTAACAATATAATGTACTAAGTCTTTGAATGTCATTTAGAAGTGAAAATACATAAGAATGAAGATTTTTATGGATATCAACTTCTTTATGAGAGAACACAACGTTTCGGAGTTAATGCTTACTCCTTCATCAGGTGAAGGAGTAAGCATTAACTCCGAAACGTTGTGTTCTCTCATAAAGAAGTTGATATCCATAAAAATCTTCATTCTTAATATAATGTACTGTTCAAACATACTTAATTGATAATTACATGTGTCTAATGTTTTATATAGTTTGTTTACTTTGATTTGATCACTCTGATGACACACAAATGTCACAAATGCCTGTGTTGATGCTGGGGTAATAAAACGTAGTCTAGTTTCCCCCAAAAGGACAAGGCAAGAAATAAATCAATATGCCTTGGTCTCTGATCTTCAGAGGTCATAATTGCGTGTTTTGGACGCTCACGTGTCACTCACCTGTCATTTCAAACGACCATCTTGGTCGGACCTGGTTCTCGAGCACAGGTGTGGAGAGCGGGCACGGGGTACTCGTCACAAATACGTCTACCTACCTGTCCCTCAACAGCCTGCGTTGTGAAAGTAAGGAATTTTCTTTCATCCTCTGAATGCTTTTATGACTTACATAAATCATATTTTCCCCCATGGTATGTAGTACGACTCAAAAATATGAAACGGAATCATTAATTGCTCTCATTTGTTTATGGGGTTTTACGACAATGATTACTGGAAATGTGTTTTTCAGGCATTTTTTTCAAGTGAAACGTAATAAACACAGATATTACGATTATTTAATCGTTAGACCAGCGCCAACCCCACGTTAGACAGGATTTAAGGATTGTACGAAAGTCAAGGATGTGATAACTAGGAGCTTCAGATGCTCGCGGAAGTTCAAGATGATAATCGAGGAATTTAGGGAGCCGGACAGTCCAATGACGGACGTTTCCCAGAAATGGACAATAGTTTAGGCATCACTTTCAGTATCCTCAGATATGAAATGTCAAGGCCTGAAAATAACCAGTTTCATTATATTACGAAACACTTTCCTTCGGGGCGATATAGTGAAAATGATATAAATGGGTGAGTGAGTTTAGTTTTACGCCACACTCAGCAATATTCCAGCTATATGGAGGGGGTCTGTCAATAATCGAGTCTGGACCAGACAATCCAGTGATCAACAACATGGGCATCGATGTGCGCAAATGGGAACCGATGGCATGGGTCAACCAAGTCAGCGAGCCTGACCACCCGATCCCGTTAGTCGCCGCTTACGACAAGCCTAGGCGCATTTTATGGCACGCATGGGTTGCTGAAGGCCTATTCTACCCCGGGACCTTCACGGGTTGATATAAATGGCTAGCGGCAATCTGTGCGTGAGTTGGGTTTTACGCCGCTTTAGCAATTTTCCAGCAATATCACGGTGGGGTACACCATAAAGTACATTTCACACATTGTATCCATGTGGTTAATCAAACCTAGGTCTTTCGGCGTGACGAACGAACGCTTTACCCACTAAGCTACCCTACCGCGGAAATCAGTGATAACGGTAAGTGAAAAAGGGTAGGCATTAAAGACAACACACTATCTGCCAAAATGCGGGTACCAAATTTTGAATCATTGTCCAAACAGCAAGACACTACTGAAATTGGGGCGTGTCAGATGAAATCCAGGACCAAATGTCTTACTTCTTTAAACTGCTTCTTTGAAGTTTTAACATTCTTCGTTTAACAGTGTCTGTGTGAAAGAATGTAAAAGCTATTTTGACACTTCGTAGAGGCGTTCGTAATCATGCCGAATGAATACAGTGAACGTAGTGCGCATGCGCAGATAGGTTTACTTTGTGTATGAGTGAAGCATTTTGTCACCTCGACTCATAAACAACCAGAGTGATGATTAGCGGAAAGTGATGACTTCAGCAAAACGAAATACAGGAATTATTTATGTTCAAAATGTAACATTATACAACATTTTCACACTGGGGGCTGTTAACAGAGTCTGAGTGGTTCTTTTTCTCAAAGGCGCAAACTATCCAAACGACAACATACCGTTTACCAAAAGCTAAAGTCTCCTCACTCCTGACACATAAAGTTATTAATGACATCAGCTCCCAGTTTAAGAGGGACTGAAACGCCAAGCGTCTGCCCCCGAGGATTCTGCAGTGTCTACTCCTATGAATATCGCAGAGATTGTGAACATCAAGTAACCCTCACGCTTATCCCGTCCACTAGACTGTCTCCCAGACCTAGACGTAACCTAAATATGCAGAAAGACAGGTGTTAAATCATCTTGAAAAAAAATAATATATAAGAAGCACTGACTATAGACAATAATTGAAGACTTATTAAGGATGTATTGAATAGGCTTTGTACGACAGCCTACCAAAACGAAGAGAATGAACTTAAAATGAAACCAATTCAAGTTGAGAATGTTTGGTCAGTTTAGCTTGCCTCGGCTCAAGCCTCTGGGACATTTGGGTCTTACCTTTTAATTTGTTAATGTATTTTTTAAAGTAAGACAGCCTTACTTTTTAGACTAGATATCAGTACACCGTCCACTTGTTTCGTCTGTACTCGTTACAGCTGATCCCGGTTACAGTCCGTTAGTCAGATGGCCTGTGGTCAGTTTTGATCAGTGATAAAAGTGGTTCGCTCTTCATGGCGAAGACCGAGGCTCAGTTCCAAATCAAGGGTACAAAATGTGACTCACATTTCTGCTCCACCGCTGTGATATTGCTGGAATGTTACTAAAAACGGTTTAAACTTCCTTCACTCAATAAATGGATAACAAACTTGCACTGAATCATATGTACGAATATATCCCGGTTTTCTCGCGGTTTTCTGGATCAGACAAACCAGTGATTGATATTATGAACCAAGGTCCACCACTTCACGATGCGCACAACCATTACGACCCTTTAGCTAAGATTTTCCATGGTTACTTGGGATAATTTTAACACAGGATCACTGCAATGTGAAGAACACTGTGAAGAAACATTAATGCATAAACGGTGAATATTCAGCATACATATTAATTTTGACCAGTAAAGACCCAGGTTAGAATGTATCTTCAGTAACCTGCTTCGTAAGCGGCGATCGACTAACAGGATCGGGTGGTCAGGCTTATTAACTTCGTTGATAAATGTCATCATATTCCAATTGCATAGATCGATGCTCATGCTGTTGATCACTGGATTGTCTGGTCCAGACTCGATTATTTACAGACTTTTATTTATTACGGAGCAGTGCACATTATTATAATTACTGATGTTACTACACTCTTCACTCGCTGACAACGAGATTCAGCTCGCTGTTTATACGTTATCACAGATGTGTACGTGTGAAGCTTGACACAGTACGTAAACACATACATTCATGTGTAGTGTAGTATATAGCCACATTTGAATAATTTTGTGTTTTTTTCTGGCGGGAATTCTCTGCAAGAATACAAAAGCAGCATTAATGGAACGTCACAATGGGTGATGTCATTGGGTCTATAATGTGCAATAACATAAGTGCGTAATTGACATTAGGTCTTATTTTGGACATAAACAGGCACAAGAATAAATGTATGTGGTGTTTGATTGAATTGAGTTTTAAAGCCGTTTTAAACATATTTTAGTTACATCACGCGACCTGTTAGCTTCCTGCGAGATGAGGATCGGAGGAATACAATATGTAGACTGTGTGACGCCTGTTTCTGGTGCACCCACTGTGATGTTGCTTTAATACTGGTGAAAGCCGCACAAAAAAACAAAATCACTCAACTGATCCAGTAAGTCAGATGTTCTAGCCATGGGTGTTATATTTGAAACCCTAGATTCACATTGGTGAAACCCTAAAAACACATTGGTTAAACCTTCGTAAACCAAAGGTGAAGCCCTAGAAACAGAGTGGTGAAACGCTAGAAACACACTGGTGAAATCCTGGAAAAGCACTGGCCAAACCCTAGAAACGCACTGGTCAAACCCTACAAACACATTAGTGATATCTTAGAAACACATTGGTCAAACCATAGAAACAGAGTGGTGAAACCCCAGAAGCAGAATCGGAGAGAACTAGTATTCGAACCTTAATCTTTGGTTTCCGATATGACCAACGGTGTTAGTAGTTACATCCCTTTATCGCCATTTACCATCACCCACCAGTTATCTCCCCTTGTGGATCTTTACAAATTGTAAATGTCTTGTAAACATCATGTTTCCAAAAATTTAAATGTCTTGTAAACATCATCTTTACAGAAGATTTACAGCTTGTAAAGGTGAACTTTTTTTCAAGTGTTAGTGCCATCTACCTCTTCATCTCCGAATACATACTGATGACACAAAATGAAATGTTTAAATTCTAGGCTATCTTTACTCCATATTCAGTGAGTGAGTATGGTTTCACGCCGCTTGTAGCAATATCCATTTTTTAATGTACTGACGCTAACTGGCGTAGGTACACAGCGTGTAGATGTATATATACATACGTTATTCAGGTCACACGAAACAGCTGAAAGGAATTAGACATGCGCACTGCGTATCAAAGCATGTTGACGCGAATACGGAATTACAACAATACATTGTTCATGGACATTTATAGAATGTTTTAGAATGCATGGATTGTGTATTTACGAATGTAGGCGATCGATACGTGATTCATTATTAACTGTAGCAGCGAATGTGATTCACAAATAACGCAGCTTGACACGAGGTGTTCATCTACTGACATAACATCAGCTGTAGCACCCGGTGTTATCTCAGAGATCGGGGGTCTTGTTAATAATTGCCTTTTTCTATCGATGAATTTTGCTGAACGTTTTGACTTGCTCCTATATAAGCTATCTTACTGTAACTGTTGTGAAGGGTCCTTGCTAACAGTAAACTACTTTTATAACGAACTCACGGATACTACGAACTGTTTCGTGTGAGTTATCACGGACACTTGCTGTGTATTTGAGACGAAATGCGTATAATGAACTTCGCTCATGACGAACGTTGGAGCGTTGTTACGGCCACTTGCTTTTTATGTGAAACGAAATTCGTATAACGAATGAAAATATATAAGTGGATCCTCTGAGTTTGTTATAACCGTCGCATATTATACGTGAGACAGACAGACGGGGAGATAGACAGAAAGGGAAAGAGTGACAGGGAGAGAGAAAGAGTGAGTGAGGAGGGGACTCTGGGTCCACTGGTGGTGCCATCACCCATTTCTGAACTCCGTTTTCTCACATCTAGCCATCCTGGTGCCCGGGCCTCTCATTAATAGTCTGAATATTAATGAGAGGCCCGGGAACCAGGATGACATCTAGCCCATTGAACCACGCATGCTCTGCAATAAAGAGTACAGCTTGTATTCTCATCATTAAGTGGAACCAGTTTTTGTGTAACCAACCTACTCATACATACCCCCCGTTACCCGATACCGCCACTAATTCAGCTGGAATTAATTCGAGACGAATAGACCGATCTCAAGCCAGTTTACTTTTAGGGTAGTGTAATTTGATTAAAGTATATATTTCTAAAACCTTTCACCGGAGAAAAGAAATAACTTTTAACGTAACTTGATTGGTAATGGTTATTGGCGCAATAATGGTAAAATTGACGTTGACTATTGGCTTTAGTGATGTTAAACAGGTCTGTTTGACCCCGGGATTAGTCGAGCCAACATGTATTCAAGACCACTGGAGGCTAAAGGCCTGTGTCCACAGAGGGCTAACTCGGTGAGTAAATATGTATGTGACGGACACTGGATTTACTAAAACTGTTTTTAAAGGGAACCGATTTCAAATATTGATGGGCTTTACATGCTACTGGTTTGAACTGGACAGGGGAGACTCAAAATGAGCATAGATAGTGAAAGTGAAGAGACTGGTAAAAACAGTGACTTGGGTGTTTGGGGTGGGTGTGAGGGTGGGGGGCAAGTGGGCCCTGACATACACCGAATGATCGAAAAAAGCATCCGGTGACCTAGCTAGACTAATCTCTGAAATGAACATATGTTTTACAGACAAAACGTACATAGTTAAACTGAATATTATACAATGAAAATGAGTCCTGAATCTAGACTTGCCACATGTTCTAGCTTCACTTCGGCTTTCTTGAATATGTTTGCTCCAAGCTTTGTATGACAAAGTACCAAATGCAATGACCATAATATTATATCCAACGTATTTTTAAAGTGAAACGGGATGTTGCCTGCTGAGTATGTGTCTACCCGCCCAGACGAGGTTCCGGGTTCAGTTATCCATATGGGAAGATGTACATATTGGCGCGCAAACCCATACTCGCTCACTAACCGATACAAGACGGCATGAACGACCATGTTGTCTTCATACTTACGGAGTTGCGCCCCTTATGGTACAAGGATCCGCTGAACATTGGTTCAAGTGAGGACGTTGGTTCTAGCAATATTCCAGTATATCACGGCGGGGAACACCAGAATTGGTCTACACACATTGCACCAATGTGGGGAATCGAACCCGGGTCTTGACGAGCGAACGTTTTCACCACTAGCCTACCCTACCACCTCGCACTGTGGCGAATGTCAGATTCGTGTTGTTCGCGGTTTTTACCAAAGAGATAAACACTGAAGCATACGTTACTGTTCGTTGTCCTCCAACAAAAAGCCGACACGCTGTGATATTACCCGCTGACTCAATCTTCCAATCAAAAGAAGGAAAATGGGGTTTACTCCCAGACAGGAATGACATGTACGAATGCCGACAAAATTGGGAAAACAAACAAAGGTTTGCAAGTACAGTCTTCACAAACAAACAAACAAACAGCTAGAACACAATAACTCTAAGATGCCTAGGAAAAGTTTGTATGATACAACAAAGATAAGTTAAATAGCATCAGTCAGACATGAAACACTCCTTTCTAATGAAAGGACGTTTGTTGGTTTTTTTCAGTCAAACGTCAACAATATTTACAACCTGTTTGTTTGTTGTTAAGGTAGCTCTGTAATAACACATCATTACATGACTGTGTATTTTTTACATATAAAGACAGGGATGTTGGCTTATAAGAGTTCGCTCAGATGGAACGGAGTTGAAGCGTGTCTATGTTATAAGAATCATTATTATGATTAGGGGGTTAAGCATATGGGGCATTTTCCATCACATAGCCTTTGAAGCCGTTCGCCATGTGACATTTTCGAGCGTGTCTTTACTTATTTTAAATTCGTGAACATTGATGTCAGATGAAGCGAAATAACGAAAATACACAATGATTATGGGGTGAATGTTCCTTACGAACCGAATGTGCTTTTTCAAACATATTGAACAATGGATATCAGTATTTGCGTGTCGAAAGAAAATTGCAAAATGTTTACGAACAAGTTTACAACCAATATTAAGTGATGGACTTAAACCAACGCATTTGTAGTTGTTCGGGTTGTGCTGCCCTATCAACAGGCTGTAGTGGGACGTGTGCCTGCCCGCCAAACTGGGTCTATCGAATCGTGGACGGTGTGCTGGCTTACACATAAAGTCTCTTAGCGTTCGGTTGGATATCTCCGTTGATTTCGCTACCCTAGCGATCATATGTTCCATTGCTCTACAATCAATTGTTGGCCGCTATCGGCTAGAGGCATAGTACATGTGTATTTGTCGTGATAAACTGACAGACATGCTCATAATCTGTGACGTCAGAAAGAAAGGGGCGGAGTTAGCAGTGATCGTAAGCCAATGAGAGAACTCCCGACGAGGACACTCGTATCGCCGTGGAATATCTACTGACTGGCTTTACACTACGGTCTATGCATGAAAACTACCGATAGGGTGTACACAACTTTTCGTGGTGTTTGTGGATAACTGTACGGAGACAAGGTTCGGGATTTTGTGGTCGGCTAGATGACTGTCGACTGATGGTGAACTTGAACACGATGTCGCGAGCGAAGGGATTACCATGTATATTTACCTGTATTCTACTGCTGATCGCGTCGGCACGTGTGTCCCAGTCATATGACTATGCAAAGAGGATATGTGCCCGATTGCCCATTCACACTACCGAGCTGATATCACCCGGGAATAATGGATTTAAGATAACTATCGAAAGTGACACCGATTCGGACATTACGAAATATCGACCAGGTGAACAATACACAGGTAAGTTCGACCCATAAAAAGTTGTACGGTTTTTTTTGGCAATTCTGAAGAACCTGGTTATAGACCATAGTCTTGGAGACTGTTTGCTTCTCTCGCCACCACAATCACAGGTATACAGCAGACGACAATTTTCACACAATTTCAGTATCATGCATAACACCAAGGCCATGATAAATCCACTTAATACCGTGGCGAGGAATTTGAATATTTTCTTAACAGCAAAGTAGCCTTCAGTTTGCCAGTGAATAGATAAGCGTAAACTAAAAAACGTGTTCGCTAGCCATTTTTTGCAGCTTTATCTGAAGTGGGACACGCTCTCGTCCACACACTATAAATTCAACCGCACATCATACACAGTGTTGGTTTATTTAATGATATTAACGTGCCGTTCTGCCAGGACGATCGATAAATCTGCTATAGAACAGTACAAGTATATGTGTTAAATACAACTATTTGGTATGAATATGATCATAGTACATATTCATTGAAATATAATGCCAGTTAGGTCGCCTGTGTAAAATGAAAACAAATCTTCCTAGGGATGCAAACGTTCGATTTTAATATAAATATTACTTTAATAGTATCACAAAAGTGAAAATTAAATTACATACAGCCGAGTCATTGTTGCGTTAATGCACCGAAGTGTCTGTATTGGATTGTGCATGAATTGTGTTCGCTTTGACGTGACACGTGACTAATACTGTATATTGTCAGCCTGTACTACACAGGCAACCACAGGCATGTATAGTCAGTACCGACTCTCAGTAGCATTTCCTGCAGCGCACATTCTCTCTGCATTACTTGCACAAAATAACCCCGCTGTACAGGAAGGTCTTCATGTAGGCGATATGTGCAACGTGGCTTGAAAGAAACGTTTTGTTCATGACTGAGCAAGTGCCATCGAATGTTCCCTGAAAATGGCAAGGTTATTGTTTAAATATACTTTACAGCTGCCCGGTATAGGCCCAACGGGTGGTATAGGCTCTATGTAGCTATATAGTCGTGATAGTAGTGTTTGAAAAGATATATAGTATAGTGGGAAGGTGACGATATTTGCCTGTTGCTTTCGCGGTGACAACAACTTTTACTACATCTCGTACAGTACAGACTTGTTAGTATTGTTTATGAAGGTATAAAGTATAGATTGGAAGGTGTATTAAAAATTGACGATGTTTGTTGTTTTCGTGTTGTCAATTTTAATAGTACAATTAGTTGTATGTCATGACGTGCCTGTTCTTCTTAAAAATAAATCGTTACCGCTAAAACGGATGTGTAAATTTTGTAAATATCGAGAATTCAGAAGTCATTGTTCCACACCTCGTATAGTACATCCTACTGACACGTGGAAACACCATGAACGAGGAAACTGAGTCGAATCTCATTGTAATTGTATTGATGTTAATGATCTCTACGAGCTGACTTAATACTTGGTGACTATTACATTTCATTGCTAAGCTGTATATATAATGGAACCGTATTAATTTATCTGTATATCCCGAAGCGGTTTAGGTCAAATTATAAAGTCATACAGTCAACGGTTGAAGTTATAGGGAGACAGAGAAATAATCTTCATAAAACGACTTTTCATATAGCTTGTGAAAGACTGTTGTAAAGTCAGTTGATCAACATGTTTGAAGTTCACTCTGCGAGTAAGTGTCGTGTAGTCTATATTCTCGGTTCTTATCGTGTCGTCTTGTATAACACAGCTCAACTTACTTTTAATTTGAGATGAAATTATTTCCTTTTTGAAAGGTTAATAAAAAAGGATAATATTGTGTTCTTGAGGAAACAACGGATTTTTCGTTATGTATACTGATGGAAAGAAATAACGCAACGTTTTGAGAAGACGTGCGTATATTTTATACGATTCAGTCAAAACCACACATTTACAATAGGGATGTGTATATAACAACAGCAATACACAAGGTTGCTTTATTTCTGACCTTCAGCATATAGGTGTATGATATCGTGCTCTAGCATGCCGTTGATGCAACAAATGCGTACTACGATGGAACCGTGTCTTACAACACAACCCGTGGATGATATAAACGACATCAGCGCCGTGGCCACTAGGTGTGACATCCTGTGTGTTGTGATCAGTATGTTGTGTGATGCGGCGCTCCAACACTTCACTGCCACATGTCCCCATACAGGTCGGACTGTTTACATGTATATCATTAATATCTTTAAAAAGAGCATAGGCTTGTTTTCGGCCCGATGGTTAAAGTAAATGCACATATGTTGCAGTCACGCGTCAGATCTCAAATTCAATATGTTCACAAACATTTCGACTTTTTTCTTCGACGGCCATTGTGCGATACCAGTTTTCACATACATCACACAATTTCGTGTGGCGGAAAAGAACTAAAGGAAATTGACGAAACTGTGTGCGCAGTCCGATGTACTTTTCCAAGACTAACGCTCAGTCTCTGAATATATATATTTAGTGACCAAATAATCCCGTTTAAATTGAAAGGAGTGCCAGCCAGATGGGAGATTCGTTTTCATGAAATCTTGACTTGATCGAGTAAGGGATTTAGCACTGGAGGGTTAGGCAGGAGGGGAATATATAGTGTGAGACAGACTATACGTTTGGTACCGGTGGGTCAGATTGTGCACACTTTCCGAATCAGTATACTGTTTTTTTAAACCTTGTGTAAACAGCTGATTCAGAAGCATCTATCTTAGATGTATCTATCCTAGGAATATCAGTGACATCATAGTATAATCACTATTCTGCTTGAGTAACCCTCAAATGTTAATCAATACCTGTGTAATCCCAGTCTCTGCTCACTGGGCTCTCATATGGCGGCGTTTAGACGGTCTCATGGGAGCTGACAGATGGACTCTGGAGGGGTTCACCGGCCCTCTCCATCCTTATCACTTATTGAGGATCGTGAAAGGGAGGATAAGGCACATACATTATGTAATCACGGTGATGATACGTCCAGACGGTCTAATTGGACTGCATCATTGAGTGCGGTTTATGAGCTGTCTTCACTAATAATGCAAGGGGCAATTGTCACGTGGTCGAGCCTATTAAGATTTTCTACTGTGGATTGATATCTATGGGTATCAAATCTGTTCTGTATTCCTTGGTTAGGGAGGTATCAAATTTGCTGCATATTCCTGTGGTCCGCATAGGTATCAAAACTGATGCATATTCCTCCGTTCTGTAGAGGTATCGAATACGATCCGTATTCCTGATGTAATATCAGAGCAAAAGATCCTGTATTTTTAATGAAATCTTTAACAAACAGATAGAAATAGCAAGAATTGCAATTGGTATCTCTCGAACATTTTACTCGTTTGGCTATTTCACTGCCTGCAGCGTTTAGCAAGCAAAGATACATTCAAAGACCGAGCACAACCCTGTAACGATCTCTGGATGTATGTGGGGAGATGTATCTTGTTCCACGAGCTTGGCAACATTGATGTGTATGAACATCACCGACTTGTCTTCGTTCTTCTCCTTTATGACAATAACAAGGCTATTTGCTCAATGACTAGATGATAATAGATGAATAGACACTAAAATGATTACCGCGTTAGCCCACAATAACACAGGCATGGGGATAGATTGAAGGGGCTGGTGTATCATCTATTAGGCGGTGTATAGTATCTCCATTCTGTCATGACAAATATCCCAGATCTATTCACCACAACATCTTTCAGTCCAATTCTGCTGACATGATGCAGGAAATTAAATAAGGTGTCTCCTCAGGTGTTTACTCTGCGCAAGTATGACGATATTAAAGGCACACACTAACATATTGTTTACTCTACACGTGCAAAGTGGTGTGTTAAAGAAACAAGTACAATACAGGGTCACCTTTCACAAAGCTAGGCGCTACGTCTGCCATACCTCCGTAGTATAGACTTACGACATTCGTAGCGCTACGTCTGCCATACCTCCGTAGCATAGACTTACGACATTGGTAGCGCTACGTCTGTCATACCTCCGTAGCATAGACTTACGACATTCGTAGCACTACGTCTGTCATACCTCCGTAGCATAGACTTAAGACATTCGTAGCGCTACGTCTGTCATACCTCCGTAGCATAGACTTACGACATTCGTAGCACTACGTCTGTCATACCTCCGTAGCATAGACTTACGACATTCGTAGCACTACGTCTGTCATACCTCCGTAGCATAGACTTACGACATTCGTAGCACTACGTCTGTCATACCTCCGTAGCACAGACATAGGTAATATGTTAGATATATCTTGTGCGATGCTGTTTAATCTGAGACTAATGGCATATTCAAGGCATCTAGTGAGAAAACGTGAATGAGTTTAACGTTACGAAGCTTTAAGCAATATTTCCGCAATATCACGGCGGGTGTCACCCAACATGTACCCATGGGAGGAATCGAACCGGATATTAAGCGTGATGAGCGAACGCTTTAACCACTAGGCTACGCCACCGCCAAGTACAGAAACGTTTTCGATTATACATATTGTGGTGTGATGATTTAAGGCACCTTGTTAGATACTGTTTACTCTACACAAGTCAACAGATTGATATAGTGAAGCACCCAGTTACATAATGTTTACTACATAGTAGGATATTTTGAAGGTAGTTTCACCCAAGTAAGCTGAAATAGACAACATTCTGTAACACATCTATGGAGGTGAATGTATGCCTGTATGCTGAGAAGTGGCTGTCGTTTTTGTGAAGAGCAACACCATCTTTTATTTGAACTAGGAGTCTTTAATATACCCTTGTGGACATTTTGCTTTTTTTTCAAACATCCCAAGTCTCAGTGTTGGTAAGTCTTTAATCAAAACAAATTACAACCGAATGTTTTAGATAAGGAATATCCATGGCCGTTAAGTGAAGAACGTGGAGAATGTGTAGCTTGATCTTCATAAGTCTTTATAATGTTCAGCATTCACATGTGCTGTAAACGCTATTGATACCTTTTGAAGTGAATCGAAGAATCGGCAGGTTTATTAAACTTACCGTATTTCCCCTATTGACATATGCAGTTTCTTCACAGGCAACGTATTCATTTCAAATGGCGTTAGCGAGTTTAATTGATACTGAATTTAAATAACTGTCAAATGGTATCACCCTCTTTCTCTGCATAGTTGAATAGTCCGCTCGACTACTAGACATGTGGCTATTAAAGGGCGATAAATCACAGTGGTGATACTCCGTCGTGTCGTGAAATGCTGTCAATGAGATCTGGCTGGACTGAATGTGGTGTAATTGTTACTGCTTATGCAATTGATCTTTATGATGGCTACACGCATACCAAGATTCAAACGTTGTCGACTTCTATGTATTTTCTTTCACTTTTTTTCTGGAAGGGCAAGTGCTGTATACGGTTATACAACTCACCCAGTGTATGTCAGGACTCAATTTGGAGACAATTTATTGATCAGTGTGTAATAGTTGTCGTTTGAAATTATATTCTGATTTGTCAGTTCCATTTCAAAGGCCGTTACCATAGCTGAATTCTGATTTAACAACACAGGTCCATAGTGATATTAACACCTTGACTGTATGTATTTTAACATTGTGTGAGCGTATTATGGCAGTCGAAAATAACGGTACTTCACTCAACAGTCTGGACTGTAAGGTAGCCTAAAGGTTAAAACCTTCGCGAGACGTGAGTTCGATTCCATCATGGGTGCAATATGTGAAGCCCATTTCTGGTGTTCCTGTCATGAATGACTGGAATATCGTTAAAAGCGGCGCAAAACTAAACTCACTCACTCAGTTAATATATATCACCTCAACCATATCACTTGTATATTTCAATTACGTAGACCGATGCTCATGCTGTTGATAACTGGATTGTCTGGTCCAGATTATTTACAGACCTCCGCCATATAGCTGCCATATTGCAGTGTGCGGCTTTAAACAACAAATCAACCAACTATTTGTTCCAGTCAGAGTATACATAGAATATACGAACGCCTATACTGAGGTCTGCCGACATACCAACCGGCGAAGGCAACCTCGAAAGCACCTAACCCAACACCAGCAACAACCTATACTGCCTTGGCGAAAGGATGTACCCCTTGAATTCGATAGCCAGGGGGTGTAATTTGAATCCCATTATGTAATTGCCGTGGCATGATGATACGTCTTGGGTGATTACACAAATCCAGGCTCCCGACAACAGGGGCAGATGAGGATATCCTCTCTGTCATGTCGTCACTCACCCGCCACTGCATCCATGTGCCAAGTGGTTTCATTGATGCTCAGCCACTGAACTCCTAGTCTGATTACAACAATGCCCAGAAATTATTACTAAGTATTACATATATCATGTAAGACGTGCTAGACGTTCGTCTGAAGGTGATACATGATGTTACATAACATCGTTAACTAATATTCAGCGGCAAAAATCTGTTACTGAATGTCATGTTTTTGATTTTTTAAAGATGAAAGCATCATGAACCTATTGGCAAATCCTGTTATTGAATTGTCATTATGTTTTTACGAGCTTTTTAAGTCGAATAAGTAAGCTAATGATTTTAAAAACTTGAACAATTTTTGTTTATTTAAGTTATAAATGCGTGTATAAATCGTGTCCATTGTAACATCCGTGTGCTTTTGATGGCATCACCATAACGGAAAAATGTAATATTTTAATATTTATTCATTAAATACAGTAGTCAAGTCGTTAAAGGTCCTGTAAATAATTTTGACTCTTCGTTTTGTTGACAAGCATTATATTAGGTTTATGTCGGCAGATCAAGCAAGCTCCTTACAGTTCACATTAGCCCTTGATCACCAAGTAATGTTGAAAACCGGTAGCTCCTCCGACTAAGTCCGTCAGCGAGTGCTGAGAGTTGGTCGGGCGCTGGCGCGAGTTAAAGGGACTGCTGGACTATAAAACGGGCCAGATGGGATATTTATAGTGATGTATTTATCTTGGTAAATATGCACGTAGTTTCGAATTGTCCTGCGTCACTGGGATTTGGGACATATTTTATTATCTGATGTGGGTCGTTCTAGTTAACTTATTGGTTGGTGGATAAAGACAATAAAATAGAATGTTGGCATGTCTTTCGCAGACAGTGCTTTTGAAAAGTTTAGTACGATCTTAAATAAGACTGAAATTCAAAATTCAAAATGAAAAAGTTGAAGGTTATGTGAAAATATTATTGTAAAGAAATGTTCCCGTGGTGATCGATAACAGTAAGCCGTGAAGGATTAATATGTGTAATCACGACTCACAAGATATCAGGATCGGAATTGTATTATCAGCGTAGATTAAGTCTCTTTCACACTTAGGGTGATGGTATCAAGTGGATATAGAATCATTTATTGAATGTTTAGTTGTGTATGATTTATACAGTGTTTATCAAGGCTGAGATAGTCGCCTTCAGCCTGGACGGAGCCGGTCATTGGCGCGACCTTCATACAGATGTCGGGGTCTGACGCTGGTAGGTTTACAGTCCGCTGATAATCTATCGTATTTGTGTGGAAATTGCTCGATGACAGTTTCATTTATTTACCATTTGTAGATCCAAGTGGATATTTACTGAGGTTTAATTTTAATAATATCGTAATTGGCAGAGTGTAATATACCAGCCACAGGAGTAGCGGTAGTAGCAGGCGAGGTAGCAACAGTGGTAACAAAGGGGCCGCTGTTATTAACAGAATGACGTGTGCGTCATATGCACAGTCCACAATAATAGGCGTACTCATGTCTGTGTCTGGCCACAAGTTCGTGTATACTCATGTCTATTTTTATACACACGTCCATGTATACTGAAGCATATATACGTTATACTGAAGTTACATGTATATTGTAAATAGGGTTCTCATAAGGGGAATAAACTAGTTGGTCTATTGTTTAACGCCACACTCAGCAATATTCCAGCTATATAGCGGGGGTCGGAAATAATCGCGTCTGGACCAGACAATCCAGTGATCAACAGCATAAGCATCGACCCACGCAGTAGGGATGATAGAAGAAGAAGAAGAAGAAGAAGAAGAAGAAGAATGATAAATATACCGGTAGTTTCACATTAATATAATAAACGTTTTGCGGCCCATTGCTTTATTTATTTCACACACGACTGTTTGTATCCTTAAGTTTTACTTGCATAGGTTTTGCATCATACACAATTGCTTTGTATCCTTACTTTTAACGGTACGTAAGTCCTCGACAACTGTTTAGTCATGCTACAGTTTACCGGTACATAGTTCTATTTCCCTCTCAGTTGTTTCGTATCCAACAATAGTCTTATTATACTAGTTCTAAGTACATAGTATTACTTCATACACAAACCTGTAATCCATCAGTATCTGTGAGATCAGATAAGCACATGCTCCCTGGTGATGTTTTTTAACGTTGGAATGTAGGTCAGTTCAGGTGTTTGCCCGCAATGGGGTACAGGTCCCTCGTCACTTACTTCAACAGAGTCGACCGGAGTGTTAAAGGGGGCTGAGAGTTGGGTAAGATTGAAAAAGGAACAGTTGACTGATGTGTTTAATGAGGCGCTAACAGCCTCGTCCGTTGTAGTGTAGGGGGATTATTTGGTCGTTGATCAACGCAATATCATCGCAATATGGCGGCGATCTGTAAATAATCGAGACTGGACCAAACAATCGAGTGATCAACATCATGAGCATCGGTTTACGCAGTTGGGATTCGATGCCATACATATTATGTCAACCAAGTCAGCGAGCCTGACCGCCCGATCCTGTAAGTCGCCTCTTACGACAAGCATGGATTGCTGTAGACCAATTATAACCCGGATCTTTACGCGTCGTGTTAAATGGGACCTGTAATAGAGTCGGCTAAGAGATACACAGATACCAGAGGCTCTCAACTAAGAGATAAAAGGGTAACTGTAAGAGATTCGGCGTTAAAGGGAGACAAGAAGCAAGGGCAATTGGCATTTGGAAATTGGTCTGTCTACTATGTCACAAAAATGCTTCGTACATTATTTCACAGTTCAATGTGAACTTGGAACCTTGGAACTTCAACCTCTAGACCTAAACTTTACCACGTCTTAGTTCAATCTTGGAACTTCAACGTCTAAACCTATAACCTTTACCACGTCTCAGTTCAATCTTGGAACTTCAACGTCTAGACCTATAAACTTTACCACGTCTCAGTTCAATCTTGGAACTTCAACGCCTAGACCTATAAACTTTACCACGTCTCAGTTCAATCTTGGAACTTCAACGTCTAGACTATAAACTTTACCACGTCTTAGTCCAATCTTGGAACTTCAACGTCTAGACCTAAACTTTACCACGTCTCAGTTCAATATTGGAACTTATGTGTCTGGACCTAAACTCGACAGAACATCTTGGAGCCATAATCCTCCTTTAGCAGCGTGTGTGTACATGTAACGTCTCATCGTGTTTTTATACCTGTGTATAGACGCTGTCGAGGGCACACCCCTGGACGAATAACTCAGTGAAAAACACTAACAGCAACCCCAGAAACTGCATTTCTGCACATATTTGCACTGCATTGTCAACAGGTTGAAGTGCGAGGTGTTTAAATTGTTTGTAAGTCAGTGAAAGTTTTTAAAATGGAAATTCAGACGCTATAACTATTGTTGAAATGTGAAGGATGGGGATTAATTTGAGATGTTTTGAAGTCAAATCCGTTTCAAAGGGGATTGAGGTAGAAAGAATCTGTCAAAATTGTGAGAAAGACTGAATTGATGAAAGAAATAAAGCGGAGGGGGGCTTAAGGGGAGGGGGACTGTTGGTGCTAGAAAATTGAGCCCAGCTTCCCGTCCTGACGCCTGTATGCAAACACGTTTTTTGTGATTGGTCGTTTCTCTTGTCTAACCGTGTTAATGTGTTTGACCATAGCAAATAGTCACAAGACTTGACAAGTTTTACTGGTGTGCGACGTTGACGGTTCCCCATGTTAAAGACAGAGCCAAGCTGACCGCTGTCAATGGTCCCCTGTCGGTGATACTAAGTCAATATTTTCAATTTGAACTCAAGATCACAAAGTCAAACTGTTATAAAGAGCGTTTTAAAGTCGTTATATGACTATATTTGGCATTTAGCAAAGTTAACATTTTAGTTTAAGATTGCTGGGAACATGAAATCAAACGGCACCCTGCATCCATTTGAATTTTGTATTGACTTGTGTACGAACTATGAAACGTATTCGACCTAAATTGCAGAGTTTGCAATCCATAAATGTGAACATAATTTGAATTGGTCGTCAGCAACCCATGCTGGCCTTAAGAGGATAGGCGGTCAGGCTGGCTGACTTGGCTGACACATGTTACCATATCCCATTTGGGTAGATCGATGCTCATGCTATCGAACACTGGATTATCTGGTCCAGGTTCGATTATTTACATGATGTCTTTATGTAGCGGAGTGTGGCGTTAACCAGCAAACTAACCAACCCCGTATAATTCACGGTCGAGACACTTGCAGTTTCCTAAAACACGCGACAAATAGGATTGGGTGGTCAGACTGGCTGACTTGGTTGACAAATACAAACCGCTGTTATGCTGCAGAATGTGGCGTTAAACAACGACCAAACAACAAACAAAATTAATATTTTGAAGCAGAATGCATGTTTCAATCGTGACTAGGTCTAGACGTCATAATTCACGCCAGGTGTGACACGGAGACGTTCCGTATTAAGGTTAATAATTAACTGCCAACTGTTAAGAATTTAGGCATGGTCTTCCGCTTCCTAAAGTCTAAGTTGACCTTGTCGTAACGGACGCTGAAGGTGATGGCCAACGTCGTGACTTATAGTGCAGAACCCGGGTGTTGTTGCTGATGACGTGTGCTGGAATGCTGACAATACTATGGCATTGTGCGGAAATATTTTGGCAAGGATTAGTTCAGGTGCACTTACACGGAGCCGGATGTCAGATGGTTACATTACTACACATGAAGCTCATTTCCTTTTTGAACATGAAATTTTATCCTGGCTTTTTCTGGTTCATAATCTTGATTACACGTGCTTGGTGTTGGGAACGTTAAATGTGTTACTACAAATGAAAAATGCGTGAAAAAAACATGAGTTTTGAAGTCAATTGCCTAGAAGATCACGCTCGGGACGCCTTTCGTCATCCAATGCCTACAGTATTGGTTATTGATTAATTATATTTTACATTCTCTTTTATATTTTGATTTCAAGCATAGACTTCTTTAGTTGTGGATTTAGCAATTTCATGATAAGGGACACAAACATGGCTTTCTAAATCGCCGGGTATCGAACCTAAATCTTCCTGGTAGGAGGGAATACTTTAACCGCTAGGCTACCTTTCCGCCCTTAGATCGAAATGTAGTCTCTTGCACCTTGCATGTCTATATTGTCATGTTAAAAAATTACTGAATGTCTAAACGGTATATGTCGTGCTGGTTCACAGACGAAATCCGTTCAGCTAGGAGCTGATATACAGAGAAATTAGGTTAAACAGTGATATAGATAAGCAAAGGTATCATCATTGTATTTTCCGGAAACAAGCCAAGCATTAAGTTTCATGGATCATTAAGTCTTTTAGAAAACCATGGAATTGACGGGTCACTGACAATGGTCGGCATAAGACGGCCAGCATTGTAACTTCTGACTTTGTGTAGAGCAATCGTAGGAAACTGTCTGAACCAGTCATTTGATGAACACTGTACCCTCACTTCACCCATAAATCGCCTGTAATGTGAATGCACCAGATGGCGCTCTAGATGCCCATGGCAACTGCCTGAACTGGTGCAGAGACACAATGCCATTCACAGAACGTTGCTTCGAATTATGGGTGTAAAGTATGTAATTGTAATTAGTTGGAAGGAAATAGCAAGAAAGTGCGTGTAGATGTAAGGACGGCATCACAATGCACATGTTGTCCATGCAGGCTAAATGCACCAGGATGTGCAGTGAATCATGACAGGAGTGGCTAAAAGTGCACAAGTTGGTATGTAGTTCCTTCCGAACTCAAAATCCCCAGTATGGCAGAAAACAGTTTAGAACAGAATGTATAGACGTGGGTGGGTTATTCTCCCAGTTACGAAAGAAAATCTGTATTATTACCTAATAAAGAAACCTGACCCCTTCACCTTTTGGAATGTGTATTATCAAAGTCAAACAGGGATCATATTTAGGATTTGCATCGAGGCACTAATGCCCCTGAAATGATTGAACAACATCAACAGGATATTGACTCTCACTGTTTCGTAAAGAAGATGATTTTTATATGGATATTTTCTATATGTTCAAATAATTTTGTGTTTGTGGTGCATGTGGACATGCATGTGTATTCTTGCATGTTTAACTGTATACAGTGAATATGTGCTTATACAGTCTCTTCAGTTCCAAAACTAAAGAAATTGAAACTTGCCGCAGTATTGAGAACTAAATTGGATACTTCATAGGCAGTGTATTCATTGTCTGTGTGAAATACCACACCACTGATTGTAGACTAATGCTTAGTGTCTGAATATATAATTTTGATTGTAAATATTAAACCCATGTAAATTGAAAAGAAGTCGCAGGGAGACCAGAGATTCAGAACCTGAAGAAATCTAGACTTGCTTAATTCAAGGCTTTAGCATTGCAGAGAAGGCTTGGCAGGAGGAAAATAATGTGGTTCAGGGACAGTGAAACTGACTGTAAAACAGTACTCTTAAGGATAGTATGTGTCACTTAGGAAGTGGAAATAATGCAAGACTGTTTGTACAACATTGTTCCAGATGCTGCTTGCTCTATGTTGTAGGCTGATTGCAAGAATATAGTTGAGTTTGTGGTCACATATGGTGTTGTAGCTCATAATGACCCAGTAGGCTTCAACTCTCTATTTCAACATTATACTGTCATTTGTAATTAGACATACTGACCTTTGTAAAATTGCTTTCGTCTATATTTTACTCATAGTATGCCAGTTAATCCCAAATAATTCTGGTGGTAAGACAATGAGATTTAGTCAAAGAGATATTGTTATTCCATTCATGAATATTTATCCAGAAGAGAAAAACAAACATGTTTGAAAAGAGAATTAGTTTCATGACATGGGTAAATTAGATTTACTCCATCATTCTTGACTTCAGTTGGTTTTTGTTTCTAGTTTATTCTTAGGGCCACTGAAGCGACTTGTCAGAGGCGAGGTCAGAGTTCGGTCATGTGATTTAACTGCATGTCATCACTTCCTCTAGAGATCTGTCATGACATCAATCGATGGTTTGTCTAGAAACAGTTTAGAGTCAGTTTATATCTACCTTTATAGTGCAGCATAAAAACAAATAGTTAAAACATTCATGGTCAAGGATGATCTTTCGTAAGAGTATTTACAACCAACATTACAGAACAGGGAAATGACTGGGTCTGCTCTATAGATAGATATAGAGATGCTAGTCTTCCATTTGTCTGACAAGATGTTGTTCCAGTTGTCAGGGAGCTAATCTATATAGAGACAAATTATAGCAAACTTTGTCATTTCGGTAATCTGAAGATAAGTTAACTTCAGCAAAGTCCTAAGTAATAATACATTTAGGAAGTAAGTATTTTCGCGTGGTTCACAGCTGGGTCAAGAAGTAGATGCTTGTACTGGTCAGTCTGAATCTCCCCGCCAACTCTGACCATAAACTGTCTGTATTTCCCTCGTGATGGACATCGCACCAGATTAACTAGTAATTAAATAGTGCAGGTGTGACTTGAACGAAAGCAGCACATAAATATTGGTCTTGTTGATGTGACTGGTTCTGCAGGATGCTGGGCTTGGTGGTCAGGTTGGTCAAGGGGTCTATGACATTATTATGGGCAGTTTGACATTGTGATGAAGATGTTGATGTGTGGGGGGTATAGCTTGTTGATACCTCTCCAGCTGGGATAGTCATTGTTTTCTTTGCTTGGTTGAATTAAAAACGTGTTTAGTGATGCTTATGACATTTGTAAACTGTTACATTGGTTGTGATTTTGCTGCAGGGTTGGAGGTTGGGTAGCCTTATTGTTAGAGTGTTCGTTTAACATGCCGAAGATCCCGGTTCAGTTCCCCACATGGGCACCATTTCTGGGCACTGACTGACTGACTGACTGACTCTGCAGGGTTTGCTTAAAATTAATTGTTTCACTTGGCAAAAGAGAAGAGTCACATTTACTGAATGTTGATAATTGAAACAGTTAAAATCTGTTTCAGTAAACATTTTATCCTGTTATTTCTCATTTTGCACCTGTCATTTTATAATTTGGTCCTGGCAATGAGAATACCATGATTGCCATATTTACTGGCCCTGATTAATTTTTGATGGCATTTGTTCAGCAGACCATCATATTTATCTTCTTTGTTATTCACTCAGTAAATGTGTGCAATAAGAAACCTACGATTTAGAGTTCAAGTCCTGATTGTTTCCCTTGGTATGGCCACATCATTCTTGTGCTCCAGGATTCCATCAAAGAGGTATAAGTCTGAAACATGCACCACTTCAGACTTCCTACCCACATAGTTCAAACTCCATTATATAATTCAGATGCTACAATATATTAATTAAGCATCATCCCACCCAACTCACTCAGTCATCCAGTACCAATTGCCTGATCCAAGCACTTATCATTTAGGTTAGCTGGAATATGGCTGACTATGTCATTAAGCCAAGCATTTAGACATTCATTCCCACATTGCTCCAAGTTCACCTATATGGATATTTGGCCTTCAACATGTGTCACCTGGCAATGACCATCCCAGACTTGGCAGGTTGTTGGCCAGTTGCACTGGACAGTGTCAGACCGGACTGATAAGCTTGCACAGCATGTCTTAAGCCAGTCAGAGCTAGTGCATGTCCACAACTTTATTTCAACATGACCCCGGTCTGACCTGATGGTTTGAGACCTCCATGAGGAGTGTCTGCTGGAGTTAGGATAAGCTTCTTCGCCTTCCATTATCTTTATAACCAAGATTATGTCTCAGTAACGCCTCAGTAGTCAATTACACTCCCCATTGCTCTTCCTTAGCAATGAAATTAACCACCATGTAGATGTAGGTATGTGTAAGTTGCAGGTGCTATTTTCCACATGACAGATTTTGTGGTATGCCTTATTTAGAATTCTTTAATTCTTCATGAGTCTTCATTTGATAAAAGGGAATTTTTTTAAAGTTAATTATGTTGTCACACTTGCATGCATGATTCTGAAACAAGTCTGTGTTCATTTTCAAGGTTTCTTAAATTCTCTCTGAAATGATATGTTTATAGTAGTAAGGACAATAGTACTCATTCTTATAATTCTTTATTCATTTATTTCAGTGTTAGGACTAATATTTATTATCATATTTTATGACAGTACATGAACACTGTTACGTCTTTACACTGAAAAATGTTTTAGATTAATTCTTTTTATATGTCGCTTATCTGTTGGACATCTGCAGCGCTAGAATTGTATTACACTACTTTAGGCCCAAAACCATCATGGAAAATTCATAGAATTTGATTCAATGCCGTCTGGCCAGGTGCATTAGAAAGGTAAATAAAAATCTGAGTATGCAGAATCTCTAAAAGCTCATCTTGCTTTCACTGAATTAAGCATCTTCAATTTGGCTATGTGTATTAAGTGTGGTTTAAAAGGCTTATAGATATCTAATTTCAAATACATTTCAAGCATGAAACCAGTTAATTACTGCATACTTCTGGGGATAAATATTTGCGTTGAAAAGGATTTTCATAATCCATTAGGAAATATGTGACGAGAATGGCTTGGTTCTCAGCTATACAGGTACAGATGGATCTTTGACCTGTCTACCCATAATTCACTTCAATGCTGTTATTGTTCTGTTTTAATACCGTGAAAAAATTGTTTATGTGTATGATTGAGTCGGATCTTGTTGATAAGTGATGTAAGCATGTCTTGGTGGATGTTCTCAGCAGGCGAAGATGTCACAGTGAATCAAGGGCAGGTAATCCATGACCCGATTAGACTGTACCAGTGCATCTTTTATACATCGACAATGTTTTACACAGTTCACTGCAACTTGCACAACTAACCTACGTTAAGAACCCCCTATGTTATTATTTACGCTAGTATACAGTGGATCATTGCTTTATTATCAATCATATATTTTTAATAAACGTTTTGAATAGACTCCTATTTATTGCCTAGTCATGCCTGAAGACAGCATAGCAAAGATTTTTGTGGTAATTGCCAGAAGCTCTCGGGCAACAGGGGAGAGAGGTCTCCATGAGACCTGTGTTAGATATGCAGACTCTTCCAAGCCAACTCTCTGACAGCTTCCATAAGTCTAAATAATGTTATTGAAAGCCTGGTGAATATCCTTGATTTCTGTAATGGCGTAGTCGGGTCTGAATAGAAAGAGTTATTGTATAGAAGTTGGGTGGATCAACCTACAAGCTTTCCTTTTGATGCAAGATTTTCTGGTGCCTAGCACTTGAAGGGACTCCACTATGGGATAAACACGTCCATGGTCCGGCTGTCCTCTTACGATCAGTTAGTCCCAGTGTAAGGAAATGGAACTGTATTGGTATCACGAGAAATATTAATCTTACATTTGTCAACATTTGCAGCTGTGATTTAATATATAGTGAGGCTGACTCTCACAGGCTCAATGGAGATGTGAAATGAGAAGACGTATGCTTGGGTGGTTATAATTGCCAATGTTATTCCATCAGTGTTGACAAGTAAAGAGAGAGGATTTTGTTTATTTTATTTAGATTTCGCTTGTTGTTTGGAGTGTGACAGCATTGGATGAGGACTTTGATAAAGGGCTTGAGAGACCATGTTGGGAATAAAGTGTGGTATTTGCATAGATTTTGTCCTTCGAGGGCTTTCAAGTGGACTTCTGAACAAATTATTCATGGTCATTTGTGAATACATTAGTAGATAGACATTCTTGTTGTTAGCACTGAGATAGGATGAAATTTGATCTGTGTCAGGGCTTAAGTTTTACATAGATAGGGATCTTTGTTGGAAAGAAAATATTTTTGTTATTTAACAAACTAAGGTAGCTCATTCATTTCACTTGTTTCTAGACAGTCAGAAGTAAGAGAAGATGTCCATATTCCTTAATTGTCTGTCACTCTCTTGAAGGCTTAACCATGGTGGTCATACAGAGGTTTTAAAGACTATTAACCAACCAGAATTGTCCAATATTTTTTATTTTTCAGGCTGAGAAGTTTGAACAGAAGTAAGGTTTTCCAGAAAATACTATGTAGTCATTGTGTCATGGATTTTCTGGAAAATAATTGATTGTGGAAAGATCAGTTGCTTGGCTTTACCTTTTAGAGGACATGGATATCTATTGAAATCCTAGCTGACCGAATACTGAATGGTTGTTCCCAGGTCCACAGTACTGCATCATAGCCACGGTAACTTACTAGTGGTTATTGATGGGTACCAGAAAGGGACTTTGTCAATTCTCCATCATAAAACCCAAACATATTCCTTGTGCTCTTAACCACTGTTTGGCTAAAGTTATTTTTGTGCATCAGTTATTCAAGTTATAATTAGGTTAATATTCATTAATAATTAGGGAACAATTCAAAAGTCACTCTTGCTTGAAGCATTGATCATCAGTTTCTTACATTCAACAATTTAAATGAATACATCATAAAAAGTGTACAATTTTTTACAGACAATTCAACAAGTGCAGTTAACAGACAAATATAACATTTTTAAGTGTTATGTGAGGATGATTATGTAACAAAGGTTTCCAAACGGTCATTACTGGCTGATACATGTTCAGTGATTTTCTCAACACTGGGACCAATTTTTGGTTGCCTTGCAGGTGCCTGTTCACATATTGAGCTAATATTAACATAAGCAGTTTCGTGACATCACACCATGTACAGCTGGAGCCTTCTTATAATCCATATTGACCCATGCTTCAATGCATTGCTTCAAGGTGCTGCGCTCCACACCAACCCTCTCAAGTTTCAGCTTTTCTTTACAATGAGTCATTAGGGAAACAGTATCATTGTCATATCTGAACTCAAGTGTATTGCAACTGCTTATGATGGTTAATGAATAGAATTACAAAGATTGATATTTTCTACAAACATGAATGTTCCCTTTGAGATTATTTTACGTTTGAAGAATTTTGGTCACAATTAGACTTATGAAGTCGACAAGTTCGTGAACTGTGTGGTTAAATGTCCAAGTACCTGTTAGGAGTTTGGGCACAAATATCCAATCCTTTTCATATTTGCTATGAAGGAGTTAGGGATATTGACATTTGCAAGCTACAAAGTAGTTTACAATTGCAATCTGGTTGACAGACACAATCAACAGCTTGTGTTCCTCGTAGGTTGGATTAACATGAACTTATCCAAGCTCCTACTGGGGCTAAGTCTTGCTGTAAGGTTGCAATGAAAAAAGGAAGAAATGGGGTTAAGATAGCAGCCATATTGACACAAGTGTGTCTTGCACAAAACACAAATAGAAGAATATCCCGCAATGAGTCGCATTCCACAAACATCTCAAAACATTCTGTTTGTCGCTTGTCCGTCTGACTAAACATCGACAGGTCATTTGAACTCCACACAGCTACACAACACAACAACACTCCAAACTCACGAAAAAACGCAGGAATCTTTCTCCATCCACGGAAATATTGTCACCAGATTCAGCCAATACGCAGACACAATTCTTATGGGCCAGACGTAAATGTTTGAAACGTTTCCTCGCTCCTCTCTGATCTCAAGGTAAGGATGACACCATGGCAGATATGCTATATGTGTGTTGAAGTATGTGTAAGTTGTCGGTAATGCAGAAATATAGTTGATAGGCAAATAGGATGTCTGCAGAGGGAATGGTGCTATTTGACAACAACTGTCTGATACTTGCCTCACCCTCTTCAAAGGAGTTTTCGGCACTGTTGAAACAGTTCAAGAATATGTGAGTCAGTTTGGTTCTTATGCTACTTTTAGCAAAATTCCAGCAATGCAACATCATGGGATTGAAGAACAGTCTTGTGGGGAACCAAACCAAAGCCTCTGGCAAGACCAGCAAACAAGTGAACCACAAGTATAACCAGAGTAACATACTGTAAACCATGGCTGTGATGAACTAATTTCATTTTGCTACAAATGTAGTTTTTAACATGCATAAACTAATAGAGTTGTGACGATTAATCAATACGCAAGTTATCGTGATTCAAGAGCTGCACGATACGATACAGTGATACGATTGTCATGTATGATTCAACACGATACTTACATACTTAGAAGTCTACCAAAACACCGTCTCCCCTTCTATTTAGATTTTCGAGGAAAATATTGCCATGGACATGACTGAGATAATTTTCACAAATTTATTTTGTTATCTGTGCAAAAAAGCCAGTTGTGCCAATGTTGATCCCTGCTGTTCCATTTTTTGGGAAACACTACTTTACTGACACATGCTAAACATTTTTGATAAAATGTCTTTCATGATGAAGAATACCTTCTCTGAAATGATAACATAACAGCGCATTATTTCCAGTACTTTTATTTTTCTGTATACAAGGACAAAATATCGTGATACGTATCATATCGTATATATCAGACTACCAGTATCACGATATGTATCGTATCGTGGCATGGGCGTATTGTCACAACTCTATAAACTAACATAAAAAGTAATTGACTAGAATATGAAAACCCAGTTTGCTATATATGTAATTCATTATAAGTGTCTTTTCTTTAAAGACTTCACAAAAACCAGAGTTGCATTTCTTTTGCTGTTCAGCATAGTTTACTGTATTAGACCTTGCTATTACTATAATGTGGCAGATATGCTAGTTAAAATAACTCTTTGAGTATTCAGAATAATAAATCTTTCTTAGAAACCATAAATTTATGTTTCCCAATCTTGAAATGAAGTTTTTAAGGTAGTGGATGAGCTGGGATTATTATAATTATCACATATTTCAATATTTCTGTTCAGCAAGGTCAGTGATCCCTTCAGATAAGATGAGCTATTTATATCGCCCAGCAAAGCTTATGTAGAGATAGGCAGATGCCCCTGGAATATTGAGCACATATTTTAAAATATCTCTTTAAGTAACAAAGTCATAAATAAACATGAAACTAATTAAAAATGTGAAACAGTTCTGAAATACAGCACTGTGAAGTGATTTTGAAGTTCTTTGGAATGTGAAAAGTATCTGTTTTTAGTTGGTTGTCACTGTTACACCAAGAGTCCAATGTAGAAATGAAATATTTATGAAAATGAAATACTTGGGGATTCTGCTTCCATGGCATTTTGATAACCAATCATGAGCTGTATTCACCAAGGAGTGCCAGTGTCTATAAGACATTTATATGTTCATATACAGTACAGCTCAGGATGCACATTGACTGACATGAAAGTGAAACAACTGCTCTTCTCTTCACTCATCAAATCTGTTTAGGACATTTGTGTGTGGAAAATTAAAGGGCAGGTAACTGTAATCACGTTTCAGTATCAAAGGTTCAAATGGGTTTTTTGCAACTTTTTCCTTCTTAAGCCAACTATTAAAGCAACCAAACCTACTATTTGCTTTCAAAATCAACCAAGCCAAATATTTTCTTTTCAAAACCAATTATTAAACCAACCAAACCAAATATTTTTCTTTTCCAAACCAACGACTCAAAATGGAGAAGAAACACAGCTGTTGGATTGTTCTCGAACCCAGAATCAAACGGCATGTGAATTCTAGTTCTAATGTGTCTTTTACTAATATTTCACATTACATTCTCGTACTATTAACTTATCCTAAGTAAGTAAAATACACAGGTGTTTTCTTCAGCTAATCCATTGATACATTCCTTTATTGTTACCAACGATAATCCTGCTTTAGCCTCACTGAAATCATTTGTCATGTGTCTATTGTTGCCCCCGAGGTTTGTGAGTTTAAAGATCCTCGTACACTCTATCAACACATCCAGATTCGACAAACACATGTACACACACATGTAAACATGTGACCCTCGTACCATTTCACGGATGCGGACACTAGAGGGTGTGTCATTAGCATCGACTTGATCGCATCTCAATGGAAATTGTCGTATGGGAGGAGATTCACGGTAATGAGGTTTAAGATCATGGATGTCACCGTCTACAAATTCCTCAAATAGCTTGTATTTATATTTGGGAATTTGGAAATAATGATGGTGTCTGTTGCGTGTTAGGTACGTATCAGAAACAGGTTTATTTTCTCTATTTCTTTATGTGCATTGTATAGAACATGAAACAAGATTCAGTCTGTGACCTATTTGCACAGCTGCTGAATATGAAAATGAAGATTTGGTACATAAAAATGTTATTTTATCTATTTATTATCTCTGATTTGGAAAGAAAAAACCGAAATGAAATGTTTATACAAACATTCTTTCAATACTTTTTGGGGTTTTATAGTTGAACAGTGATTCTTGGCAGATTGCATTTACATCTTATAAATTCTGTATTTTGAATAAGTTTTTTAAATCGATCCTTTTGGTAACAGTTGATGACAATTGTGGGAAGTAGTCCTTAGCAAAACTTTAACTACTGATTGTTGCTAAGGTTCTATTGTGGTTTTGCTGCTAAGACCCGTTTATAGCAAAAAGTGCTAGTAATGTTTTCTGTAGCCAAATATCTTAATCTCAACACACAATCTTAGTCTTAACAATAGTCACCCATGAAGATCAGGGTTAGAATTGGTCTTCAGCAACCCATGCTTGTCATAGGAGGCCAATAACAGAATCAGGTAGTTAAGCTTACTAACATGGTTGACAGGAATGGATTATCCGTGAGTTCCTGGCAACATTTAGACTTAAAGCAATTCCTCAGATGTCAGTTTAACATTGGAGAGGCATCATATTACTTAGAGCTACCAGAAATATGTTCAGTCGAACCCTGTTTACTCGGACCCCACATATCCGGAAACCCCGCCTTCTGGATGATTTTTATGTTAAACGAAACTTACGTTCATTAGTTGTACTCGCTTAACTGGACCCCGCGCTTCCAGACCTGGATGGCGAATTTTCAAACCATTCCCATAGATTTCCATTGAAAAATGATCCAGTTATGTGGACAGAGGGATCTGTGCAACGTGCATGTGTATGTGTCACATCAACACCGTTACCGCACGACTATGTGATTTCATCTTAATCTATCGCAAGGCATTTTATGTGAATTGATTAATTAGCCATCAAAACACTAGGGATGAGTGTCACTCGGGTTGTTCATTAGGATTTGGCGGGTGTGAGAACATCTCATCAGTAACGAAAACACATGTTAAGTAGGATTAAGGTAAACTACACTAATTGTACTGTATATAACACTTTTAAATCAACCCCTACTATCTGTCACAATGCAAGTTAAAAAATGGCCTGCCACATGATTAAGTCATGTGATCCTGTCGTTGAAACCAAAACATCCAGATTAACAGGGTTCAACTGTATCTCCAAAATTTCCTCACATGTAAGCAGCATTGTAATCTATGGCAATCTCCACAGAAGTCAGTTTAGCATTGGAGAGTCATCACAACATAGTACTATCAAAACTGAGTACATGTATCTCCAACACTTCCAAAATCTTCGCACTGTTATAATTTATGACAGTCAAATTTCCTTATTAGCATTGGCAAGCCTAGTGCTGTGTTCCAGCTGACATGAAACTGGTGACCTTCTTCCTAGTTGTTGTGACGGCATCTTTCCGGAATGTCCCAGTGATCTTACCAAACAATTCAACTTTGGATTTGTTTGCTGAAGTTCGTGTCCTAGCTATTTCATTGTTGCGTGTCTTGTGTGTGATGTGTACGTGTGAAGTATTGTGTTGATGCAGGAGCCTCATGTCAACCTTCAGAATACATGATTATGGTGTAGTGCTGGTGGTGATGATGATGACGACGATGACGACAAATTGGTTATACGATGATGATGATGATGATGATGATGATGATGATGATGATGTTGATGGTGATGATGCACTTTTAGGATTTTGAAATGTAATTAATCTTATTTCCAAAGATATTTTGGATAACAATGTCAGTATATAATCTCTCACATACCGATGCTCATACTGAACACATATTTAAATTACATGCACAGGATCAGCTGTTCTTGCATGATGTAGTTATTTGCAGCTATATTTCAACACAGGAATCCATTAATGAACAATTACAGGTGGTAGCTTTTTTGAAAATATCTTTTCCTGTAATGAAATCAGGTGTTATTGTCAAATAATGTAAAGCATTAACACCAATTACATTCACATCGATATTACTTTCATGAAAAAAGTTAAAAAGCATTTTAAATCCCAAAAGTGGTCAAAAGAATATGTTCAGGAAATTTATTCATAAGTGCCTTAAAAATGCTTTGCTAGCTCGAAGGTATTTTAGGTTCCACCTGAGTAACTTAATCACATCAAATAACATTTAAATGGACTCTGAAAGCAACTATGAATGGCTTTAAATCCTCCTTTCAAACAGGTGTTATTTGTTTGTTTACATAAAGTAAACTTGCATCGTCATTTTTGATAATATGAATGTGAAAATTATATTGAATTGAATCTTCTAGGAGCTACTCAGGTGTAATTTAAGAGACTATGGAAAGAAGGCTTTTCATGCTGTACTTTTGCCACTGAGTATTAAACTCAGATTAAAACTGAATATAAAAATATGTTTGTGTAACTATGTTTTAATATTTTTAAAAATATAAGTCTCTTAGTGCAATGTCTCATAAGGTAGATAAAATATTTATGGCTAAAATGTCCCCTGTATGGCATGTAAAGGTCATTGAAGCACATTGCTTTGAGGAGTATTGCAATCACTGCAATCACATATTGTTAATTGACTTTCTTTCTCCAGCTATCATAATTTTGAAATTTGTAAAGTGTAGAGATGCTTGCTGACTCACTCAACCACTCAATAACTCAACAACTTACACATACTGTAACCTATTCAGCCACTCATTCAACCATTCACTCAACACTTCACTCCTTTGTTCAAACCTCTTTCAACCACTTACTCATTCATTCAACATCTCACTTATCATTCACCACTTTACTCAACCTCTCACACAACACCTCAGTTGCTCAGTTCTTCACCTCCTTCAACGACTCACACAACACCATACTCATTCATTCAACACCTCATTCAACTATTCACTTAACACCTCACTTGCCCATTCATTCAACACCTCATTTAACCATTCACTCAACACCTCACTCAACTCATTCATTCATCATCCTCACTAAACCACTCGTGCAACCATTCACTCAACCACTCGCACATTCATTCATTCAAAGCCTCACTCAGTTACTACCCAGGGGCCCCGTTTCACAAAGCTCTTGTAAGCCTAAGATCTCGTAAGTTTTCTCGTAGCCATTGTGCCTCCTATACTGTAACACAGGAGCTACGGATGCTACGAGAGAAGTTACGAGATCTTGGGTTTACGAGAGCTTTGTGAAACGGGGGCCAGATCACCAATTCAACCACCCACCCTACACACTCCACTAACTTAGCATTACATTCAGTTACATGTATTACTATACAATCACACACCCCAACAGTTTTGTAAGCCAACAAGAACCTAAACGTCCTTGTGACTAATGACGTCCCAAACTATATAGGAGACTACAACAATAAATTAGTCAAAGCAAATTTACAAACTCATATAATATCATAAACCACTCTGCACAAATTGTGTGTTCATTGCCAATTTTATGGCTGTGCATCAAACGACAGATCAAAGAATATGGTTCAAATGCTTTTGTCAAATTTCAAAGGGTGCTTGTAGGATTAGGCAATTTTCCATTGCCCATTGGCAACCAATGCGTTGAGTAAACATACACGTAGTAATATGTCTGGTGTAATATGTCTGGTGAAAATGTGACGATGAAAAGATTGATGAATGCATGGAATTTGAAGTCAACAGCCTTACTGTATTTTGTACATAGAAGACAAATTGAACTTAAAGTTATTTAAAGATTTGCCTTCTCAGGCTGTAGGTAGAATTGGATTAAATAACATAATAACAAATCGTGAGCCACACCAACTTTTTCATAGCATCCTCCCAAAATTAATTGTAACTATTGAATGGTGATTTTGAAATTTGTTTGAATTGATTTTAAATGGAATCTGTTTCCCTTCTAGATGGAAACAAAGAAGTTTGTAGCAAGTTTTCTGTTTCTTATTCAGAGCAACTTATAGATAGATGTCTTTTTAATAACGAAACACGACACTTGTACAGCGGAATTAATAGCGATCTCCACCTCTATGTAAATTGTATAGTTGATATATATTCATTTAAGCAAGGATAGGCTAGGTTTTAAAATGGTCTTCCCAGATCATAATGAACTTGATTCCAAGACATGTATAATATTTGTTCAAGGAGTACCAACTGCATGGAAAATGAAGATACATGCCTGTATTTGGTAGTGGTTCAAAATGTAACCAATAAACTATGGTCATTCAGTGATGATGTTTATCTATGAAGATCCAGATTAGAATTGATCTTCAGTAACCCATGCTTGTGGTAAGAGGCAACTAGAGGGATATGGAGGTTATGCTTGCTGACTTGGTTGACACATGTCATCATATCACAGTTGTGTAAATCGATGCTCATGCTGTCGAACACTGGAGTGTCTGGTCAAGACTCGATTATTTACTGGCTGCCATCATATAGCTGTAGTATAGCTGAATGTGGAGTTAAACAGCAAACCAACCAACCCCATTTAACATATGGTCAGGAAACTTACAGCTTCCTTAAACTAATAGGATTGGGTGGTCAGACTCCCTGACTTGGGTGACAAATACAAACTGCTGCCATATAGCTGTAATATAGCTGAGCGTGGAGTTAAACAGCAAAAACCATCCAACCCCATGTAACACATGGTTGAGAAACTTACAGCTTCCTTAAACCAGTAGCATCTGGTGACACTCCCTGACTTCTGTGACAAATACAAACTTCCGCCATATAGTTATAATATTGCTGAATGTGGCAACAACAACCATGTATACGGTATGTAAACAAGCTGACAAAGAAATCTGTTGGTTGCTTCAGCTAAACCCAGGATCCAAGGAAATGATGGCACTCATATAAATTGTGACACCCCAGTTCTCATCATGATCAGCTGTTACAACAGGCATGACTTGCTGGGTCTGTTATTTTACCCTAAAATATCACTGATGGGACTCAACCCAATTAAAGAATCTGGACTTTACTGAGAAAGTGTAATCTAAAGTGTAATCCAAAATATAGCATGAATTACATTTTACCACTTTCCAAGTGCCATAGTAGAGCCATGCTTAAATATCCATCTAGACATTCAGTATATGTGGAACCTGTTCTATCCAAAAATCTCCAAAAGTGGAAATTGTGAGGTACTGGGGATCCTATGATTAACAATAAACCCCACAGCAATAAAAAGAACAGAATGAAGAGTGCATTGATCACTGCTGACCTTGAAGAGGAAGTGCAGATGCATCTCAAAAAACGTCATCTTTTATGCATGTGTTATTGACACAGCCAGCAACAAAGAGGGCAGATGTCACACCCATTAATAACAGCGCTATAACATGTCTATGAGATTGGGATGACAATGGACGTTGCTTCTATTCCTTTGGTTCCATTGTGAATGTATGGTTTCATGTTTTTCACCTTCAAATTGCATCCCAAGTCACACATGGTGAGTCAATAATCTCAAAGCAACTTCATTAATCCTGCTGGTACTGATTAACCTTGGCCACTAAGAATAGCTGTAAGTGGTCAGTTCTTGTGGTGCTGATGTAAGAATGTCCAAGCTGTATAGAACCCACTGTCACTCTGTATCCAATGAGCCCATGCAACTCTTGAATGTAAGGGAAGTAAAAACTACCAGTTTTTGAAATGAAGAACGTCACTGGATGCTTTTTCATTCTGTTTTTTTATATAGAAATTGTCTTTTTCTGTAAAACATGTTGATTTCAGAAACTAGATGTTAGCCCCTATCCCTGATTTAACCCTGGTATATAATGGTAATGATGCATGTGCTGATCTTCTCTGAATTACCTCAGCCAATCATCAGCCCCCGTCTCTTACTCTCTCCATCCCCCCTGCCTGTCTGTCTGTCTGTCTGTCTGTCTCTCTCAAAGACTCTTTTTTGTGATTGCTACATAAGTAAACAATCAAACAGTTGTGTTGTTACACAGCGGATCTGTGCGTCATCCCTGTTTGACAATACAACACAAACCTGCACGTCATTGTAGCTGACGTCTGCAAATACATGGGTGGTACTTACACAAGAAGTTTGTCAATTTGTCAAAGCAGATATATAAATACATACGATTTATATCCACCTCACTGGGCAAATTGTGCATTTTATATGCAAATTTTATCTCTTTGTGTTGAGCAACAGATCAAAGAATATAGTTTGCTTTCTTTAAAATTTCAAAGGGAACTGGTTAAATTAGGCCATTTGACTTTGCCCTAAGGCAACCAGTGTATTTTAATTGTTCCCTCACCAAAGAATGAAAGATAAATGAGATAGCAGAGATGGATGTTCTTACATTAGAACACTTGCTTGACCCAAAAATTGTCAAGGTGTAAAATCATCACTTGTACCCTCATTCATATTATCAAAAAGTAATGCAAAATGGCATGCATGTCTTATAATATTCATTTTGTAACATACTTAAAAGTATTTTAAAAATTTCTCACCCCAGTAATGTATGACTATCTAATAAGAAACTGGAATAATTCAAAGCTGCTCGGCTTTATGACTCACACTGTTTCCAGAATATTTTACAGAATTGTTTGATCTTCTTGAAAATGTGACACCTAGTGTCATACCGTCTAAGCAAATGTGTCGACACATCACAGGAACAAGGATTTCATATTCTTCTTGGTCTATCCTTTTTAATGTCGGAGATAAAAGCCAGCGATACGCATCTCAAAATAATAGTGGCAGGTTCCTCTGCAACTGTGTCAGTGAAACGTCTGCAGTCGCATCAACCTTGATGTCCTGACACATATGCCCACGTTGGCTTAAGTTGACATTATCTGATGGAAACATCAAACGCTTTTAATCGCTCATGTTCACTGTTCACAGCGACATTGTGGCCTCACACTTCATTTCATGACAAGTAATTTACAGAAAATGAGCTTGACATTTGACCCAAGCACACAAATTGACAGGTGTTGCGCTAACATGTTACATACAATGTTCCTCATGCTCTTTGGCATTTTTTTGTTGAATGTGATACCTCCTGTATAATATTCCTGTATCTGGTCAGTTTTCTGAGATTACTTTGTGAATTTATCATTTTCAAAACATTTCCTAATTGATTGATTTGATAATCTAGACATGACGACATCTCATGTTTTGTGCATTCACAAAAATCTGCTGTTTGTGTTCGAGTGTATCAATGTACTTGCCCCCAGCTACCTCTCAAATCTTCTTCAAAATTATCATCCTCCCAAATCCCAACAGTCTGGTTCCCAGGAACAAAGAAATTCTTTCACAAAAGCTTGTCCAGTAATGATGAACAGCCTACCCATGCATCTCAGATTGTAAGAGAATCTACAACTTTCAGGTCACAGCTGAAAATGCATTTGTTTAGTGATGATTATTGAACTTGAACAATGTCTTTACTTGCCCATCTCCAGCACTTTTGAGTGGCACATGGGAGATGATACGGATGATGATGATGATGATGATGATGATGATGATGATGATGATGAACACCGAGAATGATGGTGAAAGGCTAAGATTAACATTCAGCTTATCCTGGCATGACTTATCCTGGTATAGCCAGATGCAGCACACGACCGTCTGGCAATCTTTACCAAGGACTATGTGGCTAGAATACTTTCAACAGGCAATGAGGTTACCATCCTTGTCACACCAACTGGCTGAAGTGGTTCCAGGGTTGTTTTGGAGTTAGGTAGCATGAACACTGGTTACATTCACTGCTGCTCATGCTAGCGACCACTGTTACATATATATGGCCGACTGGGTGAAACTCGCACAAAGTAGACTTTTCTTATACCTCTTAGAATTGAAAAAAGATGATATATGAATTCTTTGATTTGTGTTTTTTGCAACAACAGTCCAGCAATGTGATAGTGTATGTAAATGTAAGTAATCAAGTCATGAACAGATAAATACAGTTTTGATATTATGATTAATGGCCCACACCATCAGGATACAATGACAGACCATTGACCAATTCTCAGAATCTGATAACAGGTGATAGGAGGTAGCCAAGTGGATAAGGTGTTCGTTCATGACAATGGAGACCTGGTTTTGTTTCCCCACATGGATGCTGGAAAAGTGCTCTTTCACTCACTCACTCACTCATTCACTCATCTCACCTCACTCACTCTCATCCATTAAGTAACCTCTTACCATTAGGAGTGACAGATGTCAGCTTAATTCTCAACATGATCATTACATAAACAATATAGTTTAAGGAGTTAAAGATGAATATATTTAACCTGTTTCAATGCACTTACATATTCGTAGGTTATTAGATTGATTACAATCTGAATTGCTCTTAAGATAAGCATTAAACTTAACAAATATCAAACTAACATTGACAATCTCAAATGTCTTTGGGCGTTATGCCCAAAAAGGTTTTGAATATTGCCACACGCCCATGTGTTTAAATAATTAGATTGTTTAAACATTCTTGCAAAGGAGATTGAGACTCAGAAAAAAATACAACTTCCTGCAGTGGTCATATATCTAAGAATTTTGTCACCACAGTCATTGACTGCCGTTCCGGCGGCAGACATGTTGGTTTGTGTGGGCAAAGGAAGACTAAATATGACTAGTGTATTTAAAGAAATGTAAGGTTTGCATATTGCAGCAGTCTCTTTGAAGTGTGTTTAATGAACATATTTTTATTTTTATTTTGAAACAGATGAAGAGATGAAAAAATATTTTGCAATATGAAAAAAAAAGTTTTGAAAATTTGTTTCCTTTTTGTAATAAAGTTTGTGGCATAAATGTGATTGCAAACTTTAATGGAGAACACAGTAAATAGAGGTTATCTTTTCTCATGTTTCACCATCACCAAAATGTTGAGGTCAATGCAGGAAGTTTCTTATTTAATATTTATATCTAGGTCAGTTTTCCACAATACAGGAGGTAAGTTAGAAAAAGTGCAAAAAGTTATCACAGTTGTTTTGGTACTATTTTCCTAAAATATACGTATTGATATATGTCTTAAATAAAGGTGTAAATATTTCCATAAACTAATGCCTTGTCTCTGAAAACATATGATTTTGATAGAAATTAAAAAAATAACAGTAAAGGCACTTTAGTAACTTGGTGATTCCAACCCTGAGGAATATCTAGACTTGATTCCTTTGAGGCTACGTCATTGTAGAAATGGCTGGATAGAAAAGACAGAATATGACTGATGACAGAATAATCATTTTAGATTAGGCATGGTTTGCTCATCTGTAAAACAAAAACAAAATTGACATGTCTGGCCTAAAAGGTTTTGAAATTCTTGTTTCAGTGGCATTTAGAACTGACTTGCTTTGTATGGTGTTGACATCTACACTGAAACTTCACATCCATTGCAACAAAGAAGTAGTCAATCCAATAGGTTTGAAATTCACTGATAACAAATGACAAAAACATTTTTATTAATGAAGTAAACTGTTATCTATGCCATGATAAGCACTAAGAAATTTAACAGTTAAACACAAATGATGTTTACAGTTTTGATCCTTTTCAAAGTCCAAGTTATTTACTCTAAAGAATAGTGTTATATGCACAAGTGTTAAAAAGCATGTGAAACAAGCAGTGCTCACTGCAACATTGAGCTAGACAATTAGCTGCAGACAGTAAAATAAGCTCACCATTGTTGCTGCAAGTCTCATAATTTACCTGGTGATAATGTGCAGCATGGTATGGCCTAATAAATAAGACAGTATTTTTTACAATGAGATCGTTAATCACACCAGCATTAGAGAAGTGATGCTACAGTTGCAGGTATCGCTGTCACCTTGTCATCATGTATTTACCAACTGACTTAACTTACACAGTCTGTTATTGTCAAACACTTTTTATCTTGCTCAGTTTTTTTTTCACGCAACAGCCGAAATGTCTGTGCATATCATGAGTTACATGCCATTCTGTATTTTGAAAAATCGCTATTACAATTTCAGTGACATTAACAGGATTCCTGCATTGAAAGATCTGTAAGAAGATTTTGTGTGTATTTTTAGTCTTGGCACATTTTTATTGGATTTGAAGGGATATATTCTTAAATGATCAAATAGCAGGTTAGCTTCTGCAATGATTCATGATAATTTTATGTAAGTATTTTAAGCACTGGAATTTGATGATGGTGTGACTGAGTGCTGAAACCTGCTGTTTGTGGATATAAGGGTAAACGTAATTAGTTACTTCCAGAGGAATGAGTTTAGGACTTAGTCAGATCGATGACTGCCAACTATGTATGGACCCATCCCCATCAATCAGTTTGTATGGGGTGGAGAAGAATGGGCGTGTCAGGCAGGGAGAGGTTGGGAGGGAGAAGTCAGGTTTGTGGTTGTGATGTATTGAGTGGCCATGCTTCGTAGGGGTTCGGAACGATATGGAGGCGCCTGGACCATTACTGAAGCTGAAGAGGGTCCAAGGTTGGTCATCCGTCTGCTTGAGCGTCATTGACATTTTCAACTGAAGTAAGAGGACGGTTGATAGCTTCTGTAATGGCATGACTGAGGGTTATGAGCAGTGCATTAACTTGTATGATATTTGGATATTGATATAATATGATTGAAAGGGCTATCAGTTTATCATAGTAAGTAATATATATGTGAGAGAAATTCTAGCAATTGAGAATGAAATGATGATGATGATGATGATGATGATGATGATGATGATGATGATGATGATGAAACCAGAAAAGGGCATAACACATTGCACCCATGTAGGGAGTCGAACCCTGACCATTGGCATTACATCGACTGCTTAAACCACTTGACGACCCCATCCTCCCCACCCTATCTTTCACCCACCATGGTAACGACCAGGGTGCTGTTATACCCTGCCTTAGCGCTAAGACTACCTTAAGTCTATATTAAGGTATAGGAGTTATGGCCACTTTAGCCTAAGATCACTTTGTACAACAGCACCCTGGTGACAAAATCCCCATGGGTATTATCACTAGACATATCTTTTATGTCGCTACATTCCTCCTACCTTGTCAAAATCACATTACCCTATTCATGGTTAGGCATTCTCTTTGTTCTAACAGAATGCATCCTGGATATGATACTGTCCACACAACTATGTCCCATATTCTTGACATCTGACTATCCTGTCATTGGCAGTACATTATGGAATGGCTGTGGAATTTGCTTTAGCATGGAAGTCATTTGTTAAGTGTTACAATCCTAAATGAAACAGTAGTCCAAATCTGCTAATCCATATTTCATGTTAATGGTTTTCTGATGTATTGTATGTGCTAAGGACAATAGTTCGGTATAACTTTCACTGTACTGTTACAGGAAAAGACTGTAATATCATAGATTCATGGTGGTCGGTTGTAGTCAGTAAACAGGTTAATAGAGGAGAAGACAGAAATACCACAACTTCCTATGGGATCTCCCTGCGGGGATACATTTGTCATGAATAATCTTACATTTTGTCTCACTTATTGGGAGGTGGAAAAGGGTCAGGTTTTTATTATTTACTTGGACATATACATTCTGACCATCAGGTGATGACAATATGTATTTTTATTGGTTCGGACAGTATATCGTCCAGGTGATTCACAGAAGTCTTTCAAGCTTGAAGCATATGTGATGTTGCTTTAGACTCGGCTTTGTGTTGTGGAGGACACAAAATATATAGGCCAGTATAATGAGAATTCAACATAGTTTACTATGAAACAAGCTGTGTCTGTCAGTATATTGCTGCCCATGGACCACATTATGGACTCTATATCATTGGTGTATGCTTTCTGCATGAATGTGCGGTTTAGCGAGGATGCATCCATATTGAGCATGTGCCAGTAGATTGTTTTTGCATGTTTTCTGTTTTTCAAATCTTGTATGGAAAATAATAAATCATGAATTTTAAGTCATTGGTACACTTGTAAAGTCTTTTGTGAAAATGTTCATGTATAGGCTAGAAGACAGAATGTTACAACTAGTCTTCTTATGCATTGTATATAAATGATTTTGTGTCAAATATTCAAGCTATGTGTTCGGTTCCATATGAAATTTAGAGACCATCAATTTTGTCTGACATTCATCTAATTTCCCAACACAGTATGTCTCTCTCTTAATTGTTATTACTGTCATCTGAAAATTAATTTTATTTAATCAAACCTTTTAAAGACATTTAGACTCAAATGTGCATTATTTTATTTAGTGAATGTCACTTTAATCATCAAAAAACAGTTTTGCATTTTCAAAACTGTTGAACCAAATTTATCTACATGAAATAAGATGGTTACAAGTCTGACCTTCAGACTGCCACCTGCTCACGCCTGACTGGATGTCCTGCCTACCAGAAAACTGATTGATGCTTCATGGCTGAGTGACCCCTGTCATGCAGTCCCCACTGGTCCCTATCTATTATCTGCTCTATCTAGTAGGGAGTATCTGCCTTTATTCCACCAAGGCATTTGTACATGAAACGACCAGCTAGGAAATTATTTACGTACACTGTTTGTTTCCATTTTTCATATCAGATTGTACTGCAAAACATCCAATTCTAGATTGAAACATCTGTATCAGATGGTTTGATAAATCAATATCTGGGTTGTAAAACATACATGGGAGCATTTTCCAATTTTGTGAAATATTTTAGTAATTGCATTTCGACATTTTTCTTGAGCCTGATTCTTCATGGATAAAATACAGTTTGTATTTTTTTAAAAAATACTATCCTTATTTGGCTAAGTGGTTTAAGTGCATTTTGAATAAAAAATGATTTAAAGAAGGTTTATTAACTAATGTTTCAGAAACTAACAGGATTTAATTTTAGCATAGTTTGCATAAATTGGGTGGTTTGATTCATGTTGGCATGCAGAAATGTAAATGGTAAATTATTGGTGCAATCTGTTGATTTTCTTGTAATTTGTTACGCTGAAAGACATTTGTATAAGTATGATTTTAAACAGACTTAACAGAAAATATTTATTCTAGATGATTTGACCAATTTGGATATAGTGCTCCATTGGTTAGATTTCTGAAACTAAATTGAATCTGTCAAGTTGATCTATACTATTTACAAGTGCACTTAGATTAATATTAGGAATATGCTGCAATGAAAATTGGATTTCATGACTAGCTGACAGTGTTTTATCTTTTTGTTGCTTCACATGATTGACAGAATCATTATCAGTGACAGTTAAGTATGAAGAGTTTTTCTAATCTGAGTGAGTTTTAGTTTTATGCCACTTTTAGCAATATTCCAGCAACATCACAGAGGAGACACCAGAAAATGGGCTTCACACATTGTACCCATGTGGGGAATCGAACCTGGGTCTTCAGCGTGACGAGTGAACGCTTTAACCACAAGGCTAGCCCACTGCCCCCTTTTCCAATCTGAAAAGTGTACAGTCTTTGACATTCCTCATGAATAGAAAACTGATGAGATAAGACTTATTCTTAGAGCGTATTGACTCATCGCAACTGATCATGTATTCAGCACTGTGAAACTAATTACAATGAATCATGGTATGCAAATAATTACCAACTGACTGACTCACTCACTCACTCACTCTTAGTTGAAAGTAATGTATCAGAAAATGTCACCATAGTTACCTGGTTCTTGGAGGCATTAATAATCAAAAATTGTAAATTGGAAGGTTTAAGTTTTCAAGACTAATTTCTTTAGAACAAACACATGAAGTACCTGTTGACCCAGATTCCTTTTGTCATTGAACTCATCATGATAAAAACACAACCCCCAGAAACTTTTCCTGATAAACTTTACTATAGGTGTTATTTCCTTTAGGTTCCAAATGTTGTTTTCTAAGGGTTTCCAGACTGACAGGGTTCTGACTACAAGGGTTTCGTAATCCTGGCCTTTGTCGTGTGTGTTTCCATGTTCTAAACTGTGTTTTAACACACTCGCTGTCTGTAAACTAAGAATGCCCTCAGGGTGTAATTCCACAAATTATGTAAATATATGGAATATCTATACCTTCCAGGCCCAATGTGAATTTTTATAACGTCACTGTAAACCGTTAGTGTTTGCCAGTGTGTTTACAGACAGGTATTATTGCAGGCTATCCCTTCTCCATGTTTAAGGTTGAGAAAGTTACCCAGTGTTTCCTGGTGGAAGCCATGTCACTGCGTTACTAGGCTGGTGGGGGTTACAGAAAAGTGTTTGGTTGGAAACCTGGATCACTGTGAGCTTTCCACCTGCATTACCGGTATTATTTAATTTGGAGATATCCTTCCTGTGACCCAAACATCTTGAAACATAATGATCTTTCTGTTTTGATCAAGTCACCTCAAAATGCAAACTGAACACATTTGTAAACGCCATATTAGAAGAAGAAAAGGAGAAGAAAAAAATCGTCATCATCATCATCATCATCATCATCATCAACAACAACAAAACATTTGTGACCTTTTCATTCTGCTAAAATCTAGAAACAGTCTTGCTGATGGAATTTTTTCTGACCAACACCAGCGTAATGTACACAGAGGGTAATAAACCTAAAATGTTAGGCCTTACTATCAATGTTCATCTTGGTATCGATTGCCAGGTAGAAATTGTTTGTATGTATCACAGCAATGTGTATGTTAACCTCTCCAGTCCAGAGATCAGAGTTATATATAGTGTTCCCCTTTACCAAATCACTACGGACATGTATGTGTAGACGCTGGCGTGTGCATGTTGCCATGTCACAAGCATATACATATAGACAGTGGCGGATGCATGTTGCTGACGCCACTGCCAGATGCATGTGTTATCTTGGATGTTTATCTCATCACAGGCCATGATGGCTGGTAATGCCATAAAATCATATTTAGAAGGGTGAGAATGTGCCAAACAATGACATTGCTGGCAGACTTGTGTCAATAAGACCTCAGCATGTCTGTATCCAGGATGTCACGAGAGCTGACTCCAGGTACATGCTGATGCCAGTAGTACGTGCTTCTTTCATACAGTGGAACATCTGGTTGATGAAGATGTGATTGTTTCTACAGGATAGACATGGTCTCATATCGTACTTTCTAAAGTGAGTGTTACCACAGGTGGTTAACATATCCCGATATACTGTGGGCAAGGGAAAGTATACTCTTGAAAATTGGATTTCAACCAAAAATTACAAACTTATGAAAACATCACTGGGCTAAATCAGTCCAGTCAAAACTGCAAATGTCTGTTCCAAAACACAACTATGATATCCATATCAAAACATCACGATCATTTCTTCTTGTTTCATTTCTAGCTTCTGTCAAATGTGTGTACAGATATTTTTCTGCATGGGCCAACAAGTGGTAGATCATGCAGCAGGGCACGGATTCATTCCCCAGATGACATTTTTACTTTGTCAGTTTTCGGGTGGGTCATGTGGACAGTGAATCCGTTCGGGGGTCAGAAGTATGTGGTTTGAATCTCATCCTGAAGCAAAATTGGATGGTATTACAGTACCTTGAGCATAATGGCTAATGTCACTGAAACATTTTGTGCTGTGTGTGACCAACATGGGTGTTGCTGATTGGCAAAAAAAAGTGCCAAAACTCGGGCCAAATATTTTTGTGATTTTGATGCCAACAACATTGAGGCACTAACTGTAACTTTTTAGTCTGTGGCAATAAATCACCATACAAGTGTTTAAAAGTGTTTTCTCATGACATATATAGATTCATTCTTCATACCCAACTACAAGACAACAGTAGCAGTTGGGTACATCCATTGGTTAAAGTGTTCACTTGTCACACCAAAAACCTAGGTTTGATTCCCCACATGGGTACAATGTGTGAGACCTATTTTTGGTGTCCTCCACCATATTTCTTGAAAATTGCTAAAACTGACAGAAAATAAATCTTCATCCCCTCACAACACATGAATTTGAATAAATCATGAACAAAAATATATTTTTTTGTATTTTGATGAAGAGTGATTGTAATATTTGACACAAAACATATCCTCATTAATTTGAAGAGCTGCTTTAATTCAGATGTTAACTTGACATCTGCTTCATAGAAAATGAAATGGCAAATATTCAGTACATAAGGCATTCATTTTTTTCTGCAGCGTACACGCAGATGTTTATGGTAAATACCATCATGTCATGTTATGTTTGGCAGGACTCAATAACTGCTTTTAACAAATATTTCCAAAATAAACTCAACACCCATGTTCATTTCCTAATTAGCAAACATTACAATTCGTTTCAAGTGTTTATTCAACAGGAAACAAACAGAAGAATAAAATTTGATCAAAAGTTATTTTTGCCATTTCACAGATGCATGTAATTTACAATTGTATTTTTACATTTGTTTTTTTCAACGAAGGAGGCACTTAGTTCCATATGAGCGGCATGTACACACATGGGCTCTGCAACGCAAATGTAACTACAGTGTTATTTCTAGAATTAGGCCTCTGAATACAGTACACCTGGAACATGGCGCTAAGTCTCTGTACACCAACACAACAACGTGCATATCATTAACTTGTTTGTACAGCGCCTGGGTACATCAAAACAATATTTAGTCATTATGATCTAAATTTGTTTTCACTTAAGGAAATTAACCTAGAGGTACAACATGGCTTGTTTGACACATGTTTACTAGGATGGTAATGTTTAACATACATGTGTGTCCCATTTGAAGTCATGTGTGGAAAATAAGACTAATGTATACATTTAAGTCTGTTATTTTTTACTTTCTAGAAATGCTAATTATTTTCCAATTTAAAAAAAATCCTTCATAGTGAACAATTGAAATTGAAACAGTCAGTCTTGAACAATGGAATTATATTCCAAAAAGTCTTTAATCATCAACTGTTTGAACTATGTTGAAATACATGTCAAATAAAATATAATTATTTGCTAATATATGGAACAATTGTCTTGAAATGGTAACTCTTGAACTAATGGATTCTTATATAAAAAAATTAATTATGAAATATTGGAGTACATGATATTTTTACAGTCATATAACTATTTGTTGGTACACATATTTAGAAATATGTTATAATTTAGAATAATGAGAAGAGTCCAAAGCTGCAAGAAAATTGCAGCAAGGAGAATTTGACAAAATTTGAAAAATTGTGACATGTTAAACTGAGGCTTTATGTCTTTTGTAATTTGGCTAATTTTTTTTATTATATGCGAATATTTATTTTAAAGACTAAAAGTTCATTTAAATATTGTATTCTAGTTTTCTTGCATTAATACCTGAGGTATTCCATTTTGGTTTAACTGTATAAACCAGACCAGCAGACAATGTGGACTTCCTCCAAAATGAAGGAATACGATTGTTTAGTGTGTTCAGTAAAGAGATAAAAATCAGTCAACAAATCAAATGTTAGGTAGTTGAAATCTGTCTGAAAACAAGATAACAGCATGATAGATTGGAGATGTTTTGTGTTTGTGACTTCAGATTTATGTGGGTACAAAATCCCCAAAGTTAAGATCATATCAGATAATGATACATGTTCTGTCTGATATTGTCATATAAATGGTTAACAAACAGCATTGTGGGTATGTTTTCCAATTATACACTTTGTTGTAGCAGCCCTAACAGTTGTACAGAAAAAACAGACAGTTGCACATATACAACAAGTGGTTGTGCATATACAACAAATGTTATACATATGCAACAAACAGTTGTACTTATGCAACAGTTATACATATGCAACAAACAGTTATACATATGCAATAAACAGTTATACATGTGCAACAAACAGTTATACTTATGCAATAAACAGTTATACATATGCAACAAACAGTTATACATGTGCAATAAACAGTTATACATGTGCAATAAACAGTTATACATATGCAATAAACAGTTATACATATGCAACAAACAGTTGTACATATGCAATAAACAGTTATACAAATGCAATAAACAATCATACATATGCAACAAATAGTTGTGCATATACAATATACAGTTGTGCATATACAACAAACCATTACACATATACAACAAAAAGTTGTACATACACAACACACAGCATTTCATATAACAGGGGTTCATCCATGTTGACAGGACCTAAAGACAAGTACTGTGGTGAGGGATGGTTAAGTTGGCATAAAAGCTGTTGCCAACTACCAGCTTACTTTGAAATAAAGACTTGGCTGTTCTTTATGCTGATCATTACAGTAAACAGTGTGTTGTCTTCTATTTTCAGTTGAAGAAAATAAAGAACTAGCTCCGATAGGAAACCAATGCAAGAAAACTGCATGATGGGATGTTGTCATTGATTTTTGTAAATGTCAAAGAAGTGACACGTCAATTTACATCAGCTGTAAAAATTTCAAGCATACAACTTCACATCAAAGCCGTCAACATGATATGGTTGACATGTAATTGATTTAATATCACATGAGTGTGTGAGAAAATGTATTAAAGTTTAAATCGTTGAACAGACGGCACCACATTGTAGATAGACAGATGGACAGATGAAAGTAGCATCACCAAGGTTTATGGTGTTAGGTGTAAATGCTGTTTTTGTAGGGGTGAATTTATCATGTTATGTCCTGAAAAGTGCCAATCCTTTTTTGCAGCTTGCAGCATGAACATAAATCATTTAAGATCCCATAGTTTTGCATGAATGTATGGTTACTGGAAATTATACTGTTGAAGATCCATGTCTTCAGCAACCCATACTTGAGTCTATGTTGGGAATGGAACCCAGATCTTTGGCATGACGAGCAAACACTTTAACCACTAGGATACCTACCCATCCACCCCTACTGTGTAATGACCTGTTGTATGCATGGTAAGGGCTTGTCTATAAGTATGCAAGACAGATAACATGGTTTGGTCATAACAGTCTCAAGAGTTTGTTTTTAAAATCTTCACTGAATTCTTATCAAGTGAGGGAAAAACATGTCAAATTTTTTTTAAAAATCTTTTGTTAGATCATGAACCTGACAAGAGACGGACTTTGTGAATGTCTAATGTGTTGTGGAAAAGTAAACAAGCATGTAGGCCACATATTATACAGAGTTACATTTCACAGACTTATAAGTGGTGCATGTTTACTTTGGAAATTGAAAGAAAATTATAGTTCATAAAAAATATTATGATTAGTATGACAGAAGTATTCCTTTATTGTAGTTATGTAATAAAATATTTCAAGGAATATGTCTGATCAATACGCAACATAAAAAAAATAGAGATTGTAAGTCTTTTGTCACCCAAACTATAAATGTTATTAAGGTATTGTTATGACCATTTAGAGTGTTCTATAATGTGATGATCAATGGTACTGAGTTCTATTAGGTGATGATATGCCAACACTATTATTGTTCCATACAGTGGTGATTGATACTATAAGTGTTCTATGAAGTTATGGTATGATGAACACTATTAGGTGATGTTCAATGCCATTAGTGTTCTATGAAGTGATGATCAGGCCAATGCACGAAACTTTCTACAAGGTGATGTTCAATACCATTACTGTTCTATGTAGTGACGATCTGACCAGTGCTAGAAATGTTCCACAAGGTGATATTGAATCCTAATAGTCTTCTATGTGATGATGATATGATATGATGATATGTTCTACAAGGTGATGTTGAAGACCATTAGTGTTCTATGTAATGATGAACAATACTGTAAGTGTTCAATGAAGTGATGGTGTGATGAATACTATTAGTTTTCTAGAAGGTGATGTCATATTCTGCTATAAGTGTCAATAAGTGATGATGTGACCAACTATATTAGTGTTCTACAAGGTGATGTTTGGTACTATAGGCATCCTTTGAAGTGATAAAATGGCGGTAATTGCTTCATTCCTGCCTCCCTTTGTGGAAACTTCATTCCTGCTGCCAGTGACTCCCTCTGTGCTGAACATATTTGTGTGAATTGTCTGAAGTGTTATGTCGTTATGGTGTGAGAGTGTTACAACCCAGCAACAGCACTGCTTGGTTGTTGGTGATTGGAACTAAGTTTACAGGCAGTGAAATGAGAAGATAATCACCATCTACTTTGTTTGAAGTAAAAGGAAATGTGAGAGGAAAGTCATTGCTGAGGCAGCTTATCTTTGACTTTGAGTAGGAACATTAATTTTAGGTTTTTGAAATTATGCTGTTCTGCATTTACCTTCAAAGAGGAAAAATTTCTTTTTTTCTATTTTGTTGTTTCTTTGGGGGAAATTCTGGAAATTTTGGTCATTGTGAAAGCCTTGATCATATTGACAAAACACTGATGCCATCAAATGGACTGATAAATGGAACCATATCAAAACCAAAAGGATCCGAGTGAAAGCCTGCTTGAACCAGTTGGAACCAGATGGGACTTTGATGGAACATACATGGAATCAATACATGGAGCAATATGAAACCCATAAAATTCAACAAACGATATTTCAGTCAAACATAACAATTTATTTTTGATAGCTGAAGGCATGTCCATAAAACATGAAAATGTATAGTTCTGGCCTGATAGAATTCTCAAGTCGTCACCTGTGAGGTAGTTGTTTTTATGTCTTAAGCGTAAGTGTGTTTACTTCAGTTCGGAAGTGAAGACCACGACATCAACACACACTTAAGTCAATACAAGACAGGATACTGGATCCATGTACAGTAAGTCAAAAACATTCGAAATACTTGTGAAACCCTAATTTGATTATACAGAGGATTTAAATACAGACCACTCTTGCTTGAATGTTTGCTGAGTAAGACAATCACGGGGATAAAATGCTGAGCCAGCAGATGTAAAGTCACTTTGCCATTTTGTATAATTGCAACATGGGCTAAGATTATCAGGATGTGGTGAATCAAGTCAACACCTCTTCACTTTAATCACCTCCGTGAATCCAGCAAAGTCAGCATGTTGGAGTAACAAGTTGAAAAGATTTGTTCTCATTCCAATCACTTTTAATGGTGGACTGCAACCAAGGAGAGACCGCACATGGCTTGCATGGTGGAGATTATTGCAGTTTTATCTCACGTCTGATTCCATGTTAGCCTACAGCTTGGATGTGTCCCTCCACTTTGTCCTAACAAGTTCTGTTGGAAGAAGTTTAAGGTTCAGGCTGTGTACTTGTGAATGCCGTGGTGGTTTTGTTCCCATGGTGGAACAGTAGCGGGATCAGGGCTGACAGCCATTATGTTCATCAGATTCAGATTACTTGCTTAATAAATGTCATGAAGTTCCAGATCTTGTAACAAGACCAGGAACCAGTTCCAGATTGTGATCTTAGTGCAACAGTGATCTTAGGTCAGTTTTAATGAATGGCTCCATCCCTCTGGCACTAACATGTCTTGTAGGATTTAGCCTAGTGGTGTAAGCAGTGCATGCTGCTCCAGAAACTAAGGTTTGATTCCCCACATGGGTACAAAGTAAGCACATTTCTGGTGTCAACCATCATGATTTTGCCAGAATACTGCTAAAAGTGGAGTAAAAATAACGTCCACGAGCAAACACTTGGAGACTGTGCGCTATAAAAGATCACTTATTATTATTATTTGTACTCAACTATATTAAACTCACTCACTCACTAAATTATTAGTTTTAAAAATAATTTCTGGATTTTATTTATAGTGGGAACAAGTTATCCCATGAGGATTGAGTAAGTTTACGTCCACTTATCATTCAGTGCAGACTTTGAGCGAGGCTGTGAATCCCATCTTTGGTCATTTGAAGCTGCAGTGTTTAATGAAAGCCTCCAAATGCTGCTTCATGACTCCACATTAGCTAAACATTTTGCTGACTACTCAACTCAATTTGTATAGATCTGTAAGCAGTGTCACTGGACAGTGTTTATGATGGTAATGATATGGGGTAGTGACACTGTTGTGTTTGCTCAACACTGTCTCAGTGTCTTAATCCTTGGGCTATAGTCTGATGAGACTAATGCATACATAAGAGGTTGATTATTGGACATACCTGTGTCCCCTTGATATCACTGACCAGCTTATCTGTTGGCCTACGTAGATTCATGTGTACTGTGTAGATACATGATACTAGAGACATCTTCGTGAGAAATATTGTTTCAGAGGAGTGGTCACATGGTGCACCCACAGAGCGGAAGGTTGCAGGTTCGATCCCCGGTCATGTCAAACCAACAGACATGAAAATATGGTGACTGTTGGTCCTTGTCAGGTGCTTAGCATAAATGGGTGCAACAAGGACTGGCCAGCTTGGAGTCAATATAATATGTCTGAATTGAGTATTCATGCGTAATTGTGGCATAGTACTGGGCCCGAACTGTAAAACCAGCTGAAGTCTCGGCTAGTACAAGCAGCCACTAATACACACACATGCACGTTGTCATATGAGTGCAATATTCTCAAGTATGACATTACCCCTATTTCACCTCTCTTCACAGTTTCTTATATTCAGTCAAAACCAGGTCATGCTCTTGTAGTCACGATATGGCTGAAATATTGCCAATGTGACTTTCAATATTAACTCACTCACTCATGTTCTTGTGACATCAGGCTTCTTGTTAGGTGTCTTGTTTGAAGCTTTACCTTAAAATGTCATAATGGCTGCTCTTGGTGTTTCATTTTTCTTTTGTAATACTGGTAAAAACATTCAACCTCACTCACTCATTTTGTCAGTTCACTACACAAAGGTGAGGTCCTATTTACGAATGTGAATTATGTGTCTGGGTCTAGACTGTTTAATTAGTCAACTGAGTGTGAAATTTAGACAATGTCTCTGTTTCAAAGGGTAAGCATTCACCTCAGATTGAGCTACTGTATCTGAAAATTGTACGTTTCACTTCTCATCCATTGAATAGATGGTTATATTGTATATTCAAATAAGACTTAAGCTGAGGCTGAGAGATGCTGGATATACCAGCATGGAGATATATTACCCTTGAATATCAAGGATGGGCTGAGATTTGCAGGAAACCCATATACAGTGGACAGGACAGTGTGTATATATTATTGTTATGACTAACGCAAAAAGGGACAGAGACACAGACACACAGAGACACACTGAGAGAGACAGACATACACACAGAAACATACAAACAGACACACACACACAGACAGACACACAGACACACACACTTTATATTTATTATCTCAAGTGAAAGACTTCATTGTCAATACATAACTCCAATTTACTGAGCTGATTGTTGTTTTCTTCTGGCCCTAATATTTCCGAAAGAGGCATAAAACAATACTCACTCACCATCAAATACACTTTTAACATAGTAATATTGACATTGTCCTAAAAAAAAACTGTTAAGAACTCAGCCTGCTTTTCCACATGACTGAATCTATCTGACATTCCCAGCTTATTAATGGGGAGAAGGACTTCCTTAAGGTATGCTCTTGGTTAACTGTAGATACAGTATCATCATACCATCAGTTTAGCTTTTTTGTGTGGATACGTTTCTTGAAAGTTTCCCTTGAATGTATGGATAATGTCATGCTTTGTCAGTATGGCTTAATTTCATTGGATACCATTATTTCATTTATCCATACAAGTGTGTATCACAGGGGTGTTACTGATGCAATCAGGTTTGTCAGATAACCACACCTTCTTGTTGCCTTGTTTACTGTGTGGAGATGTATTTTGAGCTAGACAATCACTTAGGTAATTTTGTAATGAAACGCAGGTTTATGGCCACAAAAAGGAGACTGTTTACGAGTTAAGATGAAACTCTCTTCATGATGCAATGCTAAGAGTTCCAGGGTTGGACGAAGACAAACATGACAGCAATCTGGGTGTTGTTCCAGCATCAAGGTATGGATTGTAGAGGGCTTTATGTAACGACATGATCACCTGTACTGTTTAAACAGTATTAGCGGCTTGTTTTAGGGGGAACAGATGGAATCTGTCTGTTAGCAAAGTATAGAGCTTGTTAATCCAGTAGTTCTATGCTGGGCTGTATGCATGTGAACCTGATATCTTGGGGACTGAATGAGGGCGTTTGGATGAGGAGACCCTGCAGGATAGGGGAAGCATGGTGAGAAGGTTCATTTGCCCTGGGAGGGGAAGTCGCTCCTGCAGTCCCTGGAGAGTTTTATATTAAGGCTTAACAAGTGACAAATTCTGAATTTTAAAATTACTTAATCTAGGGGTTAACATGTCTTCCTTGATCCTGGTGAGTGGTGATGTAGTGTTGGAATATAATTGCTTGTTCATCAAGCCTAGCCCCTGAGTTTGAGTCCCAACTTGTGTGATGCCCATTTTTTGTGTGATCTTTGGTGATGAAGTTCTGCAAGTTGCATAAATTCATCTCACTATGAGACATTTCATGAGTGAGTTTAGTTCTATGTTGGTGGATACTTCGTTTGGATATACTTCTTATTTATGTAATGTAGGAAATAGAAAACCTAGAGCCTCTGAGAGAAATGTGTGATAGAGGGGCAAGGCAGGGAGAAGAGGATGTGTTTTATTGGACAGCAGAGGTTTGCTTTGGAAGGTGAAAATTTATGGGATGAGGAAAAGGTTGGCAAGATGAGGTGAGGAGGTGTTTTAATTGTTGCTGGGGGAAGGGGCTGGGAGGGTGAGACAGAAAGGAGAAGGTGCTAAAAACAAGACATGCAGTTCCAAGCAGCCGTACTGTGTGATTGCGTGAGTGAGTGAGTGAGTTTAGTTTAGTTTTACGCCGCACTCAGCAATATTCCAGCTATATGGCGACAGTCTATAGATAATTGAGTCTGGACCAGACAATCCAGTGATCAACAACATGAGCATCGATCTGCGCAATTTGGAACCGATGACATGTGTCAACCAAGTCAGCGAGTCTGACCAACCGATCCTGTTAGTCGCCTCTTACAACAAGCACAGTTGCCTTTTTATGGCAAGCATGGGTTGCTGAAGGCCTATTCTACTCTCGGACCTTCAGGGGTCCCATACTGTGTGAGGCTTGACCAGCTATGACATTCACCCGGTCCAGCCTACCTTGCCAATGCAAAGGCAATTCTAACCTCCACCATGACACTTTACCATTACACAGACATTCCATCACTCTACGATTGAACCAAGTCCACGCTAACCTTTGCATTATCAATAATTGTAAGACTGTTGGGAAGAAATAAAAGTTTATGTTTCTTTATCCGATAATAAAATCAGGTACAACACAGTTGCCCTGTGACGTTTATGCTACATGAAATACACAGTTACGGATGGTAATTGATGGCAAATGTTTGACATTTCCTATGAACATGCTATCCACAAAACATACAGGGAGATATGGAGTTAATAGCATCCTTGAAGTATTATCGTAATAGCCAAAGCCGTAACCTGTACTGGTATTAAAATGATGAAATAATGTTTCAGCTTACAAACAGAATTAGCAATGACAAAACCATTGCCTGTAAAGCTTTCATTTTTATTGCACAATTAGTTCAAAGCTGCTCAAAATAGTTTTATTGCCCAAAATGCAAGATTATTCTTCAAAGGTTTTGCAAATTAAATTTCATGTTTTTCGTGACATTTAAAGATAATCCCAGAGAAATAATATTCCATTTGTCACATCTCCTTAAGTTATACTTAAATAGTGTTGGTTTTGTTTTTTGTTTGTTGAATTATTATTATTCTGTATGGAGGAAAATAAATCACCTCCTTAGTGTGTCAACGTTTTAATAGCCCACAAATCAAACAGTTAGACTACGTGGGCAGAAACCTATCTTCAAGACTCTCAAACGAACAAGGTTTAACATAGCTGTGATAAGTAGACAATTACAGTCTTTATTTTATTGCACAAATACTGGAGGAAGTGGGAATGAAAGCTAATTGTGTTTACATATCGTCTCCCAATTAAACTGGTTGATGGTCTTGTTACATTGCATAACTTGCTGCTCCACCGGTTGTAATTAGGCTGGAGAGTGTCTGCCTTACCCGCTCAGCCCCTTTAACAGGCTGAGCTGGTTGTTACATGAAGCTGACATAGTTTGTGTAGGGAGAACTGCCACTCAAGGTAAACAGTTGGCTAGCGGCTCTGATAAATATTCCTATACCTGGGTTGTGACATTTAGCTCACTGTCTGTGGATCTATGCTGGGGTCCTTTCAGCTCCCTATACTGGAGTTGTTCAACCCCTTATACTGGAGTCTTTCACCTCCCTATACTGGTGTTGTTCAACCCCTTATACTGGAGTTGTTCAACCCCTTATACTGGAGTTGTTCAACCCTTATACTGGAGTATTTCACCTCCCTATATTGGAGTTGTTCAACCCTTATACTGGAGTATTTCACCTCCCTATATTGGAGTTGTTCAACCCTTATACAGGAGTCTTTTCCCCCTTTATACTGGAGTTGTTCAACCCCTTGTACAGGAGTCTTTTCCCCCTTTATACTGGAGTTGTTCAACCCCTTATACAGGAGTCTTTTCCCCCTTTATACTGGAGTTGTTCAACCCCTTATACAGGAGTCTTTTCCCCCTTTATACTGGAGTTGTTCAACCCCTTATACAGGAGTCTTTTCCCCTCTTTATTTGAGTTGTTTAACCCCTTATACTGGAGTTTTCCCCCCCTTTATACTTGACTCTTTCAGCCCTCTATAATACTGGGCCCCGTTTCACAAAACTCTCGTAGCCTAAGATCTCGTAAGTTTTCTCGTAGCCATTGTACCTCCTATACTGTAACATAGGAGCTGCGGATGCTACGAGAAAAGTTACGAGATCTTAGGCTTACGAGAGCTTTGTGAAACGGGGCCCAGGACTCTTGTACCCATCTATTCTGGACTCTTTTCATCCCTCTATACTGGACTCTTTTCACTTGCTGTACTGGACTCTTTTACCTTCTCTGTACTGGACTCATTTCACCCCACTATACTGGACTCTTTTAGCTTTCTATACTGGACTCTTTTCACCTTCTGTACTGGAACCTTGCCACCCTTCAAACTGGACCCTTGTCACCACTCTATGCAGGAGCAATTTCACTCATCTTTGCTGGAATCCTCCACTGTCTGCTCCATCTATGGTGGATGACATTACTCTCTGTTCTCTGTCCTTTGTCCCTCTGTCCTATCTATTCTAGAGTTTTTCACCCATCAATGCTGGAATCTTCCACTGTCTGCCATAGCTATACTGAGGTCTTTTTCACCAATCTGTATTGCAATCTTCCACCGTCATATTCATCTTTGCTGGAGTTTTTCACTGTCTGACACATTTATACTGGAGTCTAAAGACTACGGACAGTTCCACTTAAAGGATCTGGTAGTTAGACTCACTGACTTGGTTGACACATGTCATCCAAATTTGATTCTCATGATGCTGAACACTGGATTGTCTGGTTCAGACTCTAAGACTACCGCCATACAGTGTGTGGCATTTACCAACCAGCCAACTTGCATCACCGTCACCTTTTACCTGTCCTCATGCATATAAATACAGGGCTTCAACAACTATACACATTTCATCATGTCCTCTTACAAGCTGGATCACACTGAAGATGTACTGTCAGGAAAACAGTATCCCCTTGTTTCAGATGGCGGTACTACTTCTGCATCATGTTTAGACAGCAATGGTAATCATGCATGTTGATATTGACACACCGAGAGATCCATCACTGCCCAAACTCTGCCTCAGCAGTTAGCAGCCTACATCAGCAGTGTGTTGGGAAATAGTACCACGAGAGGACCATATGTAGGAAGTAGTGACACAGACCCTACATCAAGGGTATAGGGTCTCGTACTGATTGTTATCAGACTCCTCAAGTCACAGTATCAACAGAGATCAGTGCTAACCTATTCACCACTCAGTGCAGAAACCAAGACCACTAATTGTATATCAAAGATCTAATAAAACAGTTCAAGAGTCTTATGTAAGTTCAAGTAGTTTGATAATTGTATTTATTGATTTGTATATGCACTTTATGGTCTCAAAAAGAAGACATTTTAGAGACAATTTGTGTACTCAGTGATGATTGAAGTTAATGTGTTGTGAGGAAAGGTGTATGCTAGAATATGTTCAAATCAGTAATTGTCATTAAAACTGTGTCATAACATGCATATTTGTAATCTGATTATTTTAGTTTACCTTCTAATCTGATCCTATCTTTCTTCCCAAGATCATCATCATAGTATATTTAGGGTTGAAATTTATCATTGGCAGATCCTGTTACAACCAAGGGACATAACTCTTCATAGAATAACAAGTATTTTGCTGTTCTTTGCCCTCTTTAACTAAAGCATATCAGAAGCAATAACACTGGCCTTCACAACCACATTTACATGTATTTACATCCTTATGCAAGAATCTTGTCAGAAGTGTAAGGAATCTGTTTAATGACTGTGTCCTGATTGCTTACAGTACATCACCATGGAAATGGAAGGAACCCACAGTGACTGTGTGCATCACTATGTTATCTGTTTTAAGTGTAAAGATGTCAGAATGGGTTAGGTAAAGATTTATGTCATCCTTGTGAAGACTGTTAACTCCAGGAGTTAACTGTGTATCTGAAGCACAAGCTAGTGGGCAATGTCAGCTGACAGTGAGGATGATGTCCTCAAGGTCTCAGAGGCTGCTGGACACATGACACCTAAGACATGCCAGACTGGCTTGTAGTGTTACAGTCAGTTACAATGTTGCACATGGTGATAGTTGCACAATAGGACTGTGAATGTTGGTGTACAGCTTAGTGTCATACTATGTCAGTTTCATGTGAACCAATGTGCAAATGCAGACTGATGTTGATTTTGTTCAACCATCTCTGTAGTCTTCCAAGAAGCCCTAAGTCAGTACTAAACTGTGGAACATTTTCAGCTGTTACTACAGGAAAACATGCCTGTATAAATGAATGTGTGACCAGATCTGATTTCTACATGAAAAGTTGTTAAATTGAAAACATAATTAAGGCACAAATGCATCCAAACAAAACCATAGTAAGTTTTGTGTTACAACCCAGTTGAAACACACAGGACATGGATGCATCTCAGTGAAAATTTAGTGTCAGCATCTTTTTAATTCAGTTATAAAATTAAAGTGTTCAGCATTAACATTAAGATTAAAAATATTTGAAACTTGGAAAGTTGTTTTGCTGTAGCATTGGCAGAGATGCAACCCAGTGGAAACCACTGATGAAAAGCATGAAAGCACCCAATGACATCACACCAACCTTGTGAACACTACCCGACAACAAGGTCATGACAACTTCAATACCTGGCTTTAATGTGATAACCCTGTAGTTCCCTAGCCCCCATGTGATAACCTGTATATTTCCCACTTGTTCACCATTGTCTGCCTGCCTGTGAGGGTCACGTTTCATGATATAGTTGAGGGTGCCTTGTCAGGAGCATCCTTGTCCTGACAACGTGGCTGCAGCTAGTGACATCACTGTCGTAGTTCACTGACAATGCGGCGGTAAACGTCTCAAAGGCATACTCTGGTGTTTTAAGTCAACACTGCATGGCTGTGATGTCGACCAGGCACACCCACCTGTTGCTCCCTCACTTGGGTCATTGTCTCGCAACCAACAATGAACACAGTATTTGTCTGATCAAAACACCTTGTGTACCTTTCCTTGAGATCTGGGTGAAGTGTTACTGAAGAACTGCAGAAGAAAACAAGAACAGGTGTTTTGAAGGGAAGGAACAGCATGATTAAATATTTCTGTTGAGATGATACTTAATTCTTGATATTACGTCACTGTGGTCCTAAGCATAGACAATGCCATTTAGAAAGTATATTGCCCACTGTTACATGCTGCAAATTTTATTCTGATTTTAGTTTCATAAAACACCAGGTGTCATTCTCTCCTTGTCAATGTTCATAATAGATTTATTGAATTCCAAAAACAACACCTGGTGCTTTCAAGTGATTCACAAGGTTTTGTAGATGACCTCCTGGAGTCAATGACAAAATATGCTGTCCAAAGGATGGATGATAACAGGTGTTTTTGTACATGTGGTCATTATATCTGTGGATATATTTCTTAATTCCTGATGTTACGTCTTTGTGATAATGTGAATACACATGCCTCTTAGAAAGTGGTCAAATATAACTATATATATATATATCTATCCATTGCTATATGACTGAAATATGCTGATGTGACAAAAATCTGAACTCACTGGCTTACATTTTAAATAAAAAAAAATAAGTCATAAACCTAAAGTCCAAATGTTATCCTTAACATCTTATTCAGAGGCCAGTATAATGCTGATATGTCACTTCAATGGAGATTGAAAAAAAAATTAGAAAAATTACTTTGCTGAACACCAAAGTGCTTATGTCCTTCTCAATCACTGTAAGGACACACAATAAAGTATTATTTCTATCCAGGTGTACCTGTCTGTTTGAGTGGATACGGCATTGTTCTCAAGTTACACTGTATAATCTGATCATGCTGTGATTGTTCAGTGTCCCATCACTAAGCTTGGTCCATCTCATCACCTGTACTAGGGCAGGAAGAAGCTTTGAGACGATCCCTCCAGCTCTGGTGATGGAGATGTACGCTTGTATTCTTACAGCACCGGCTTATCTTCTAGATATTCTGTGAATGAGACTTGAGGCTTTGAGGTGAAGATTCTGACATACCTGTCAGTTCGTCTTTACTGCCAGTCGTGATATGTCAGCTTGAGTAACGGGAGAGAATTGCAACATGGAGATGAGGTGCATTCAGGACACATCTTGAATTTTGAATCTTGGATTATGTCAACAGATGGCTGGCTTCTAGTAATCTAACATTTAGCTTCTGAAAAAAACTAATTTTGATAGAACCAACTAACATTTATATTGAGAATTAACCCCAGTCAACTTGAAGATTCAGAATTTTAACATAAATACATTCTAGACTTGCTTTATCTGGGTCGTTATAATGTTTGCTCATGGGTACAATGTGTGAAGCCCATTTCTGGTGTCCCCCCATGTGATATCGCTGGATATATTCAAGTGGCATAAAACCATATTCTCTTACTTGCTTCAGCAACCCATGCTTGCCATAAAAGGTGACTAGTCTTGTCGTAAGAGGCGACTAACAGGATCGGGTGGTCAGGCTCGCTGACTTGGTTGACACGTCATCAGTTCCCAATTGCGCAGATCGATGCTCATGTTGTTGATCACTGAATTTTCTAGTCCAGACTCAACTATTTACAGACCGCCACCATATAGCTGGAATAGTGCTGAGTGCGGCATAAAACTAAACTCATTCACTCAAAACCAGTGTCACTCACTTGCTTCATGTAGGATGTTTCCAGTGGAGTAGGGACTGACAGTAGGAAAACAATCTGAGTCAGGGACGAAGAGACAGACTTTTCTGGAGGCCCGTATCAGTCTCTGAACCACATTATTTTCCCTACTACCTAGCCCCCTGCAGTATTAAAGCCCTAAATGAAGCAAGTTTCCCTCAAAACTATATATAGATTCAGAGACTAAGCAGTATTTTGAGTAAAGGAGGTAGCCTTAGCATGATGACCCTTTACTGGAACCATTCCCAGGTATCAAGTTGTTTGTGTGCCTGCTGCAAGCGAGAGAAGACAAACACTCAACAGTCACCAAATTTTACCAAATCTGATCACTTTAGTGGCCTTTAATTTTTAACATAAGTTGCCCGGGAACTATTCTCATCTGGAAACATGTGCATAGTCTCTCATAGAGTTTCTGAAACTCCCAAAAAGTCTACAATGCTTTGGTGGTTCTTGATTTCTTGAGTTTCTTAAAGAGCAAGGATTCTCTGGAGTCCTTCTCTTGTATTCCAGTAATAGAGGTTAAACATTCAAATCTGAAGTCATTTTCATTTCTGAGAGTCTAAATGTTTGTCTAGCCTACGGAGTATGATGTAATGTACTGTATCAACAACCACAAAACAGCCTGCATGGCGTCACTTTGAAACCACATCTAACAAATCTCAGTTTTTTGGACAACTTGTACTAATTTATCATGTTTTAACAAGGTAAATCTCTTTAATGCAAAATCCTTTTTAACCTGGTTGATACATCTGAAGTTAGACAAGTTGTGGTATGTAACGCACGACAAATATGTCAAACTTGTCAATGATGTTACAAAACTACCACCTATAACCCTTGCGGACAATTGATGATCCTTGTCTAACTCACAAGAACAAAGCTTTGATGAAATATCTACCCATCACTATCACAGGCCACGATATGTCACTTGGGTTTTTGCCACGTGCAAGATTTGCCCCAAGGGCTACAAATATATGTGTTGAAGCGTGTTGCAGCAGTGCTGGTTTCAATAGGATGTGCACATTCATCTCTTCCGAGCTTGAGATAAGGACCAAATGATCATATTTGCATAGGATAATATTGTAGTCCCAGCCACGTATCAGAGTTTACATTTCTAATTTTTTAATGACAAAATAACACTTTTTTTTACCTGAGAGCTGTGCAGGTAATTGTGCTACCCTTTCAGTTAGGAATGTTTACTTGAAGAATTTCATCACTATGAAAATACTTCAAATTTTGTGGGGTTTTTTCTAACAGTATTTTTTTATACTTTTTTAACATGTACGTGTAATCTGTTCTCAGAAGGTATGTGTCGATTATGATGATCAAGCAAAACCTGATTGTTAGTTATGTTTACGCTTGATTCCTTTCAAGGAAAATGTGGATTTGGGAATAAAAAGTTTTGTGTATTGCTTTAAACACCTGCTTTATGTTCCAAGTTTAATATGCTGCGATGTCGGGTGGAGCTTATCATACACTTTGACCTGCCTGTGTGATGAGATTTAAAATGATGCCCCTTGAAACCTGAAATAAAATATTTCAAATATTTTCAAACAAGGGGATTCATATGTATTTTTCAGGATTTCTTTCCTCGAATCCATCAGGAAATGTAATTGAATTCATCTCAAAGCAAGAAGACATAAAATTCAGTATGACATTTCATGATCAAAAGGGTGAGATTATAATTTTAATGATTCAATCTTTCTCAAGTGAAACTGGTTGGCTTCTTGAAAGAAGGAATAGATTAAAACCACATTACCTTCTCTTTTGTCGTGAAAATTCAGATCAAATTTATTTTCTCAACTGGAGTAGACATTTTCAGGTTTTTTTTACATCACACACAATGTCAATGATGTGATGGAAGTCAGTCTGCCACTGTGACGTTCAGACGAGGTTCAAACACGATGCAAACCTGTGAATTGTAAATGGGATGTAGGTTAATTCAAGTATAATTTATTACCCTTAAATGGGAAACAAATTGTCATGGCCTTGGTAAGCCTGACTTGAATGACAGGAGATTTTCCTAAATGCAAGACAGGGTGGTATTTGGGGATTATGGTATTACTGTGTTTAAACAGTTGCTCTATATATCGGAATTTAATTGACGTTAATGGGAGCATGTGCCAAATACTCAAGTTTCAGCATCACCTGAGTATCAGTAAAATCTCCACATCATTGTTAGTACTGCTTGAATGTATTATGGATAGACAATTTTTCATCGGGTTGGACTTTTTTCAGTTTTTGTTTTACATGCTTTTTCTTCCAAATTTTTATGAAAAAGCACAAAGATTATAAATGTTGTATCAAATCATCATTTTGTAGCACCTTGTTTGGTGATGCTGTTAAAAAATGGCACATATATGTTACTGAAAATCAAATCAAGTTTTGGCAAAATTTTCAATTTGCCCTACATTGGAATGTTGGGTGATACCAGAAGAAGAAAAAAGACTTTAAAGAAGAAAATACCTGTTTTAGCAGTGTCATATTTTGAAGGATTGTGATAGATAAGTTTGGATGAAAAAGTAATATGGAAACGGTTTATGGTGTCTTCAGTTTTATATCTAATCAAATTATTGACATCAACGTAATCTTATTAGGATTTGGCCCTACAGCATTGTGACATTTTTTAAATTAATGTTTTTTTTCTCATTCATGTGAAGTTCAAGAAAATAGGAAAAGGAAAGTGCAAGAGTGCTTTGAATGTGGGGTTAGAGAGAGAGAGCGCATGAGAGACAGAGGGACATGAGGGAGAGAGAAAGAGAGAGAGGGAGAGAGGGAGTGAATATTGCTTAATGCTGCTTCAGCAATGTTGCAGCTATTTGTGGAGAGAGAGAGATTGGGGAAGGAAGAAGTGAATGATAGGGTTTTTATATCAGACTGATAATCAATGCAGCACGACAAACCGTACTAAGCTTTGTCAAATGTAAGTCACTGTATACAAACACTATAACTGGATCAAAAACTAACCCAGAATTACAAATGTCTTTATCAACATGATGTAAGAGCCTCTGCGATGGCTGGACAGGAGGTCCTCACAACAAGTCTTTGGCTAATTGACCTTAGCACATATGCCACATCCAAGTTTTAAGGAATCTGTTTTGAGAACAAATCTGTCTTCAAACACAGTCATGCTGTTCCTTTGAATTGACAAATGACATCCTTAAAGCCCGATTAGGTTTTCGCCAAGTTACATAGTCACTGTAGTGGCTGGATGGTATATGAGAAATGTAGGGTTGATTTATCTGAAAAGTGAATGTTTAGTTATCTGGGAAGTGGGTACAGGTGATTTGTGTGTGGGTGGTTGTGTTTGCTTGTATCACCTTCACATGTACGTGTAGTTGCAATTAATAACACGTTATCTATATACAATGTGTATAAGTGGGGACAGGGCGGTGAATTTAAATGTTATTTGAAATATCATGCTTGTCAGTACAGACTGTATTGTTTCTTGTTATTTGAAACAGTAGTAATAATATGAAACATTAATGCAGTTTAAAAGGTATAGAAATTGATTAACATTGCAGTTTATGTTTTCAGGATGCTGAAATATAAGACAACATGTGTGCATCACTAACTGTAGCCATAAGCTATAGCTATTAGTATTTTTGAGTGTTCACTAAAAGTCTCCTGTTCAGTCTATTTAATATAATTCATCATCACTTGAAATTTTTTTGTCATTTGGACACTTTCTGGAATGTCTAGCTTTTTGGATGAGGGTGGAGAGGGTTTGCTAACAGTAAATATACAGTTTAAGAAATATACTGAACAGCAAAAGAAATGCAACTCTGACTTTTTGTCATGTATTAAATAGAAAACATAAACTTGTATACACACTTTCATGAGATTTCATTTTTTTATACTTGTATTTATACACTTGCAAGAAGTTAAAGAAACAGTGAATGAATGTGTCTATGACGGAGAGAGATAGAGTGAGAAATTAAGAATTTGCAGCTGTAACAACCTGTACTAGACCCTTCTCAATCAAGAGGGGCTAGTATTTCAGCTGAAATCAAGTAACATTGGGGTTTTCTCAATTCTCAGGGCTGACTTGTTTGACTACCGTTATTGTATCCTAGTGGCGTAGATTGAAGCTCATGCTGTTGATCACTTGATTGTCTTGTTATACTTGACTACTTTCAGACCGCCTACATGTGGTGTAAAATAACAAACAAACGAATCCTTTATGAATTATTACTGCACCATACACAAAATTCTTTGTCACAACTTCATGTATGTCTGCTGATCCTCAACCTTGATGAAGATGGTGGAATGGCATGAAATATTAGCTGGATAAAACATCCATTTTCTTCATAGTGTGACAAAGAAATTACAAACGTAAATTGAATTTATTTCGTTGGCACCAAGACCTTCCAAAGTAATGTCAGACGATTGTATGATAACGTCTGTGGCTAATCAGTCGCCATGTGATGAGGAAGGCGACCGACTTGATGGATGCACAATGTGTATCATAGGAAAGTGCAGATTGGCACATCAACGATGGCAAGACTGCATCTGATGAGGAGGACGGAGATGCTGAAACTGTAAATGTCTGCACCAGCTGACTCCACCATGTGATGGTATCTGGGATGAAAATATCCTATGTCATCACATGGCATCTGATTCTGACCAACCATGTCCTGTGTTAAATCATATTGTTGTAATGTACTTAAAACTCAGGGTGTGGCAGAGGAAGTTGAACTGTGCTGTTTCTGATTAGAACATTTCTTAAAATAAATAAAAAAGGAATTTTAAACTGAAAAAGTTCACTGGCAGGGGATAAAAGGGCTAAAGTATTTGCCAGAGATTGTGTTGTGTTTTCTCAGATATCCAGTTCAGGTGCAGATTTTAACTAATTAGATTTGTAGCAGGTATTAAGTAAATTAGATGGATATTAAACTAATTACATTTGTAGGAGGTATGAAACTTATTAGATGTGAAGCAGGTATTAAACCAAGTAAATTTGTTTAACAGTGCAAAACTGAATTTTCCTCAAAATTGCTTACGGATTTGACTACCATTATTTTTAAAGGACAAAAATGATGTTTCATAATACTGTTTTTGGTTTGAATTATGTTTTTTTTGCAACAAATATTTTGGCTTTTTCGTCATTTAGACTTTTTTTCATGAATTTAAGAAAGTTGATTATATTTAATATGATTATTAATTTTCATTCAGTCCATTGACTCGCCGACCCAGATTTGAGAATAAATCTGGCCTTGGTACAATATTTTCTGTATTTATATGTTTTACAGAGTCATACAACTGTTGATGACAAAGGACACAAGTTCATATTATATGTATGGTAGGATAATAGCATTTGTGGCATTGACATACTTGTATTTTTCAGGAGAAAAATTCTTGATATGGAGATTCACCAGCATATGTCACATGCTTCACAAAACCTGCTGTATATACCTGTAAATTAGTTAGTTCCAGGTTGACCTTTTATCTCAAGGTCATCTGTAGAATCAGTTACTGCATCAGGGTATCTGGGAAATGGATGCAAAATGGCAAGAAAATGGACATTAAGGTTTTACTGATCTAAATCCTAATGAAACGTGGAGCTTCAAAAATGCAAGAAGTGGATGAACTTTTCAACTTTATATGAAACAGACATGACATTTTCCATGCTATGGAAAGAGAGATGGCAATCTGGAAACCTATTTAATTCATTTGATTCTGGTTGTGGTTGGTGTATATTTTATCAGGTGTTTAATGATCCAGTTTTTGAGATTCTGTTGACAGTTATGGGCTTCTAGGTGGGAGACAAGGGCTTGAACTATACTGCTGAACTATCACTGCCTCTAATTTGCATATTTATTCAATTCTTCATGGAAATTTACTTCCATTAGTCATTTGAAAATTTGGCATCTGGACAAGACAATGACCTTCATATGTCCCCATTGCAATTTTTAACATTTTATCCAGACACCAATGTAATGTTTCCACAATTATTTTTTGGACCTATTTTATGTTGAATGATTTAGATGACAGCTGACAGCATTGTATAATGAAATTGTATATAAATCACACTTGGTCTTGAGAAATTCTATCACTCCTGCAGATGCACTTTCTGCAATCATTGATTGAAATATTCTCCAAACTATACACCAAAATCTTAGTTTGAACATTTTCTTATAGAAAATGTACAGATTAAGATATATTAATATTTTTGGGATATTGTAACCTGTCGTCAGGTACTTACAAATTTTACAGCATGCTACAAATGCCATCCAATTCTGTGAATTTATGATAATAGTGTTCTGTCATTTAATAAACTCAACTCAAAGAAGTTTTATCCGTCAAAATGATGGCACATCAATTCCACCCATAATATATCTGAGGGAATCTCCAATGGAGCTATTTATAATAAATAATACAATCCAGTCACTTACCATTATCGTACACTTATCACATTATTATAACGCATAACATGAAGATGCAGCAGTACATTGTTTTTGCTCCGAGAATAATCTCCACATAATGGATGTATTAATATTCAGTCTGCCTTTAAGCCATTGTTGGACAGTATGTACTTGTACAACATTTGTTAAAACATTAAATGTGTGCTTAAGTGTTTACCCCTCTGTGTACAAGGTTTGAATGCTAATGAAGGTCATTTGCATGATGTGACATATTATTTTCCTGCCCACTGTACGTATGCCATCCTCTAGTGAACCTTGAGATGTTTGCTTATGGGTATGACGTTAATAGTAGTTTTAAGACAAGCAGTGTCAAAAGAAAGGAATGGTGAAAGGTGCAAAGGGGAAACTAGCCACGATTCCGTCGCAAATGATTGACAACATTGTGAGACCTGTTGTCACCTCTGGGAAGAGTGCAAGGTTGTAGAGACAATATTAGTGTTCCCTAACAACATCATGTATTGTGTGTTAAGGAAAACAGCATCTGCAACATCATGTATTGTGTGTTAAGGAAAACAGCATCTGGATTAGAATTATCAATGACACATAAACACTATTGAAATAACTGACCAACTGCTTTTACAGTCTATATAATTATGTTTTTCATGTAAAATCTTTATGTAATATATTTTAGAAAAAAAAAGATTATTTAAATTTTTCGCCTTGTGATCAAAAGGATTACCAATAATTCCTGATTACTCATGTTTTGGGACAAACCTGTTTATATGCAATACTTCAGGATAATTAGTCATCTTTTTCACCATTTCATAAATTTTTCATCTTTTCATAACATTCAGTGCTGATATAATCACAATTTTTTATAAATCATAAGATTGTTTCTCTAGGCTGATTTTACCATAAAAAAAGAGATCACAAGTAAGAGAAAAGTACAAGACTGAGGTAGATAAGACAAAAATAGCTAGAACTGTCAACAATGGAGATAGTAATAAATATAACAGAATGACCCGGAGTCATATCTTGTCCAAATATGTCAAGGAGTGTCTTAAATGGCTAAAGTACAAGGTTTTACCATTGGTATTTAATTTTTATGAGCCTGCCAAAATATTTAAATAAATGAAAAAATATAAAAAAAACCCCAAAATTTAAAAGAAACACTGTAAAAAAAAATGATGGACTGATCTTTATGAGAAACATCTTTGTTTGTATGTTGTGATATTTTTGTATTTATTAAGGTTGTTGAATCCTAGTATTGTAGTCATATTGTAGACTTGTTTGGTGATTCTTGTGACTGATTGTCATACTGACTGAAATATTCTGTAGAACAAGAGCTTCACATGCAAAGTAAAGCATGGCAAATTCAACCATATTCTCTTGTAAGCAGTCAACTCCCTGGCATTTCATACCACAGCTCAATGGCATCCTTGACTTATATCTGGTTTACTGAAGAGAAATCTCATCATATTGTAAACACATAATTGGGGTAATAAACAAACTCATTAAAATGGCTATATGTTCATTGGAAGGTTTTATTATCTTTGATATGTTCCCTAGGTTCAAAGAAGGTGATACATGAACCGTTTCTTTAATATGAAATACAGTTACCACTTTAAGGGCAGAGATAGTACACACACAGAAGCACACTGATCCTTATCAGTGGGGAAATGGCAGATTAAATTTGCTGACTTGGCAGGAATTGTATCTGTGTATGCTCCAAGTGGGATTTATTGCTCAATCTCTCAACGTTTAACTACTTAAGGTAATCAGTGTGATTTAATGAGCGAGTTTATTGCTAAACACCTGAAGGACTCGCAGCTTCCAAAATAGAGAATGTTTAGGATTGAGTTTTGTTACATTTCAAGATGAAGTTCAGAGTTTTTGTGGAGACTCATTCATCGTCCTCTTTCTTTTCGTGAGATTCCCAAACATGATGTCCTCACATAATATTTGCCCTTCCATGAGATTCACTAACATGATGTCCAAAAACATTGTCTTCCTTTACCTGAGATTCCCAAACATGATGTCCTAACACAATGTCTTCTTTTTCCTGAGATTCACAAACATGATGTCCAAACACAATGTCTATGCTCTTCCTGAGTCACAAACATGATGTCCTCAAACAATGTATTCCTTTTGATGAGATGCCCAAACATGATGTCCTAATACAATGTCTTCCTGAGATTTCATAAAATACATCTGATTGCATGTTGAGTGTTGGCAGTATGTTTTTCATTCTGAAAACATGTTGAAAAGCATACACCATATCATGAAGATTTCCTGCATTACACCATCATCAATCGTAAAATAGTTTTTCCAACCTTTGAGTGTACAAGAGAGAACTAGGCTCTTGGCATCGACTGTGCTAAATCTTGATAGATTTATGAACATTTATAAGCTGAGCGGACTGGACAATTTTGTTAAACAGGAACTTTAGAAATTTGGCAGCTAAAGTTACAGACAGTTTTAGACAAGTTTGAAAATGTGTCTTGATTTCAACAGACACCTCCTGTGGAGTTTTTCATCAGCTGTTCTATTAATCGCTGTCACGTCCTTACAACAAAATATTTTCAAATTCTTTTCATCGTAGTCCCACTATGACATCTGTATCTCAAACCATTCATTATCGTATTATCATCTGTTATTTATATATTCATACCGCCCTTGGCAATGTTTAGAAAATAAGGATTAAATGAAATCAGTTAACTCAAGAATGTTTTACTCCACCTATCCTTAAATTTATGAGTAAGAAAACTGTCTAGCTTAAATGTCTTGCATAACGACAATACCTACATACCAGTGGAAGAATACACCTGGTTTGACTTACGTTTGACATACAAGAGGCTGGGTATATTTGGGAGCATTATGTTTTGCAAACCCACTAGGGGCAAGTGGAATTATGGGTAAATAAGGATATAAAACTGCAAGACTATCCTTGAGGCTTGTATGGGGCACTTGCTAGTCAAAGATCAGAGAAGAGGATGAAATAAAGTAACCTAAAATATTTATTCATAGGTATGTCATACTGTGTCTTTTTATTGTGAAGAAACTAATGAATATAAAAGTATGCAGGATTTCCATATTATGTTGTCTGTATTAGTCGTCCTGTCTGAGCCAGCATGTGTCTGTCTTGATTAAAGAGAGATCGCTGTTCTTTATAAATGTTGCTGTCACTGAAATATATTTAGGGAAAAATATGAAGTGTCGCTGAACTTCACCTGAGATGTTTTAATATGATTTTTACAAACCAGTGCAGACGTGCCAAGTGGTTAATAAGGTGGTCTTTGTTTTGAACAATTATGTCTTTTCCTGGCCTGACAAATATGATGCAACAGATATATTCTCAATCCCCATACCTGTAAATGTTTGATCCAAATCCAATCATGAAACATATCAGCACCTTTTTAAAGGTAAACAATTCATTGAAATGCAATACCCTCCTTACAATGCTATATTCTTACGTGCATGTTGAATCGAACATCTTGGGAATTTCATCACGGATTTGCAGAACATGATTCTCAGGGTGTTATCAAGAAGACCTGTGTCACTTATTAGCCTGATAAATAAGAAATGGTAAAACGGTCAATGGAATTAAAACTGTGAGTGCTAACAGACCTGTTGAAGTAGCAAAGGTGTTTTTGTAGGTTTGTGCAGATGTTAGGCGGGTGTTGTGCCGTGTGCCACTAATGAGTGCACATTGCTGTGCTGGGGATGCAGGTGTGCATTTGATCTGCTGTCCATGCATGGGATGTTGATACAGACTTTCTTTCACAAGATAAACATTTATTTAACATGGAAGGAGAGTGCTTATCTTGCTTATGGATATATGTCTGTTTACATGTCGGCATATTTCAGGGGAAAAGCTGGTGTATGAATACAGATATCATACTTTTTCTGTCACAGTGCATGTTTCAGGTTTCTATACTATACTGATTAAAATCACAATTTAGCTCTTAACTGTATCAAGTGAAGCACTTAATGTCCATATAATCAGAGTGAGATATTTTAGTGATTCATGAAGAATAATGACACTATGCAGTGATATATTACAACACTTATGACAAATTTAGATCATTCTCTCTTTATTTGGAAACTTGTTGTTTGATACACACAATTTTAGAGAATAATGTTAAAAATTAAACGCATCATTTATTAGTTCACATGTTGATCAATTAAAAAAGGTTAATAATCCTTTATGTAAAAGTGGGTTTATTTTTAAGCAATATTCCAGCAATATCATGGCAAGGGGACAATAGAAACGTTCTTCACACATTGTATGGATGATCAAACCTGGGTCTTCAGCATGATGAAGGAACACTTCCACCACCAGGCTACCCCGAAGCCCCTTTTACATAATGACTGACTGTAGTAATTAATGTTGCCACAAACAAATGTTTGTCATCAAACCTATGGTAAATTTAGAAAAAAAATACTTTTTTTCTATTAATCATGAAAAGCGTTGTTTACTCCTGTTTTTGATATGTATAATGCTTGAAGGAAATGTTTCATTTTGCCTTAACCATTGGAAGTTGTTTGGTTTTACCTGAACCAGAATAGTATTGAAGTTATACTTTAACCATGAATGAAATATTACACTCTACCATAGCCATGGATAGTTAAACCAAAAGATGCTTACCCACAAGGAGTAGGGGGGCAGGAGGATTGCACCCCCTTGAATTTTGTACAGGTTACTTTCTATGCATCAACTTATGTAACATTTGATTATATTAATGTTGATAGTACCCCCCTTATTAAGAAAAGTTAAGTACAGCCCTGAATATATTTCTTACTTTACCATAAACTTATATTCAGAAATAAAACAGAATAAAACAGAAGTTGTCAGAATGTTTTTTTGAAAATATACCCTTGAAAAAGTAGGGGATATTAGATTTACAAGACTGATAAAATTCAAATGATGAAGCCAAGGAGGAAGCGATGATGAAGAGAAATTAAGTGAAAATATGACAATTTATTCCATTCCTTTGGAAGTGTTTCATCTGTATGGATATATATTACTTTTCTTCATATGCACTGACTAATGGTATGTTCGCAACAATCTAATATTTCCTACCTTTTTAATGGTATAGTACAGTATATAATCACGAGACCAAATTGAATTATAATATACCTATCAAGGGTGATTACATGATTAATACTGAAGCAAAGCCATGGATTAGCTGGGATGAAACGTTCCACGAGCGTTCCAAATGTTTAGGAGAACACTTCACACTGCAGTAAGCATGCATATATTGTATTGACAACGCAATCAATGCATACTTCATGCAAGCCACTTACAATGATTGATGTATGTCAGGTAGGGTTTTATATGCTTGTCATTTGCTTGACTTGCTTTAGGAGAAGTTGATGTTAGAAACCTTTCAAAAGTGAACAAACCTGCTTCAACTGCCTAGAAAGACTGAACGCAGGGTAGGTTCCAGACATACCCTGAATACTTGAAAGCTACAAGTCACAGCTGCCATGAATAGTAAGCAGTTCATTCCCTGTTATGTGAAAAATAAAATTACACACCCTCTACTGTGTGAAATACATTTTGATTACAGAATTATTTGGGGGGAAGAAAGAATGGAATTTGAAATTTTGAGATGTTTGGGTGGAGTTAGATTTGAAAGTTTAAAATTGGCTATGAAAGTATAAAGTTGATTTAACAACACTGTTTGATTAAGAAATTTCCTTTGACTAAAAATTTCAAACTTACAAGAAATGAATGGTGTTATCATGGCTGACAGGTTGCAGTTACTTCATGTAAGCGATAACACCTGTACAGAAATTTCTGACTGAAAGAACAGAGAATGAAATTCTTTTGTGCACACAATTTTCCTTTATGCTGTGGTTTCTGCATGAAACCATGTTATTGGTTTATGTTTTTAATAATTGAAAGCCTTATTGTAATTGGTATTTTGAGCTATTCTAGAATCTTCACTGGAACCAGAATATATTTTTGCAGATAATACATCAAGTTTACATCCTTTAACTGCTACCTTTTTTTGTTTGGGCTTGTTTGTTTCAGAAGAACCTAGTAACTGACCTGAGGTATCAGGTTTGGTTTCTAATCGTCGCCTTACTCAATAAGTTAGCTTAACTGTTTCACCTTGTCAGCAAAAGAAATTATTGGAATGGGAAAAAATACCCAGGAGCATTGTGCATGATGATTTACCCTTTGGGAAAAACCAGTTTCCTCTTCCAGTGGTATTTTTCATTTCCATCATGTCAAACTAATTCGTTTCCCTCACCCCTAAATCTCAGCTAACTACTGTCGTTTAGGATTTATGGGGCATAAGTCTCTCCTTACACTCACATGTCATTCTGTACAGACAGTACATTGTGTCAAATGTAACCGTAACATCACATGTCACACTGACGATCATAGGCCATCACTGAGATATGACAAGCAGCCAATAAGCTCAGGTAGTGCCAGGTGAGAGATGAACAGACAGACAGACATGATGACACTCGCGATGATCAAAGGGTTGTTATCTCGAGTATTATGGCTTGTGTTAATGATGTCACAAGCTAGAGGTAAGAACGATGGTTGACCTCGATGATAACTGATAAATAATTGAGGTCCGTTGATACACCCAGTGAAAGCAGTATCATTGTGGGGGCTGGTTCATGTGTACGTGCATCTCAAACCACGTATCTGTATCAGATACTAAAGGATGAAATTAGGTGCAGACACTGCTACTGAGAGCTTGCTGCACTCTACACTGCAGAGATAAAGTTTATTACGTGACCATTAGCTTCATCAATCAGTCAAGATACAAATATAGCCCTCTAGATGACACAATGGAAGATTCAGATAGGAAGCCAATGATTGTTCTTTCTAGCAAAGAGGTGGTGACCTGCGTCACTTTGAGATTCTCCCCACATGTTAAGCTGACATGCAATGTTGTAATTGATAAACTGTATAAGAAGTAAACCACAACTCATGGTTCAAATGTCAAGTGAGTGAGTATGGTATTACATGGCTTTCAACAGCTTGAATTGGTTTACAGTGTATCTATGTGGGGAATTATCCTACGGCTTTGTGAATCTATGTGTGTTCAGTAATCACCTAAACAATACCTTGTACAAGATGTTCACCAATCAACTAAACAATATCTAATGCAAGGTGTTCCCCAATCAACTAAACAATATCTAATGCAAGATGTTCCCCAATCAACTAAACAATACCTTGGACAAGATGTTCACCAATCAACTAAACAATACCGAGTACCAGATAACTAAATAATACTTAGTACCAGATTTTCACCAAGCAACTAAACAATACCTTGTACAAGATGTTCACCAATCAACAAAACAATATCCAATTCAAGACGTTTACCAATCAACTAAACAATACCTTGGACAAGATGTTCACCGATCAACTAAACAATACCAAGTGCAAGATGTTCACTTATCAACCAAACAATACCTTGGACAAGATGTTCACCAATCAACTAAACAGTTCCCAGTCCAACATACTCTTGTTGCAAAGCCATAGATAAGTTTCTTTTCGTTGTTTTCTCTTTTTGCAACATGATGAGAGAGGGTAAATCTCGGCCTATAGTCCAACTGTTAAAAGAACCCACACATCCTATGTCTTTTGTGGGATGGCTAACCTGCACAGGTCACTGAAAATGAACAGATATTGTTGTCATGATTTTGAAAGGTGATGGCCAAAGACATACTATGGTGGAAGTTTGATGCTGGCAGATGTACATGGGAACCAAATTTGTGGGTCATGATTAGCCTTAGAACCCTGCTAAATTACTTTAAATACCATGACTTAATAAAAACACATATCTTTTTCACTGAGTGAGTGAGTGAGTGAGTGAGTGAGTTTAGTTTTACGCCGCACTCAGCAATATTACAGCTATATGACGGCGGTCTGTAAATAATCGAGTCTGGACCAGACAATCCAGTGATCAACAACATGAGCATCGATCTGCGCAGTTGGGAACCGATGACATGCGTCAACCAAGTCAGCGAGCCTGACCACCCGATCCCGTTAGTCGCCTCTTACGACAAGCATAGTCGCCTTTTATGGCCAGCATGTGTTGCTGAAGGCCTATTCTACCCCGGGACCTTCACGGGTCTCTTTTTCACTAGACCATTTTCGATTAAGTATGTAGTCCCCGATAAGAAGACAAAATGGCAGGTTCCTGAGCTAAAGTATGTATGTTAATCCTTGAAGAGAAACTCTGACAAATGCTCTAATGAGAATGAAGAGGGTGTTTTCTGGAACAACATAGGTTTTCAACGTAATTCTGTTTAGTGAAAGTGATATGTTACAGTGCATTAAGTTTGAAGGAATGTTTTTACCAGTAGTATGATGTAAACAAGACAATTCAGCATCTGACTATTCCTGTAAACCTACTATCATACTCAGCCATCATGTTCAAACTGTGCATTGAAAAGTAATTAGATTTTTTGGAAATGCATGTAGTAGGAAAATTAAATGAACGGTGCCTAAAGTGATGTATTTCTTCAATTTCTTGTACAGTTTAAGTACAACATTGTCATGTAACCATCATGCACGAACTGCATTGAGTCTGGGAATGCACTTACTTGGGCCTTCTTCATTAACCCATGTTTTGCAGTTGAGATGTTTAATCTTCCTCTGATCCTAAATAATAATATTTTCCAACCAAACCCTAACAACTGACCATTCATTTTAATCAGCACTCCAGCTGGTTTGAATAAGGGGTCATTGTTTAGGATGTGTTTGAAGTTTTAAATTTAATTCAAACCTTCCACCCTTGTGAGAAAGAAGGGTTAAAATGGAGGCAATAGTATTTATTCTACTAATGATAGCAAATGTGTTTAACAGACGCACATTTGGAACATTGTTCTTCATGGCTCTTCCCATGAGAATCACATCTGTCTTTCTTTTGTTATTTAACGGGAAGCAAGTCAATGGCTGACTGAATATTTTGTCAAATCAGAGCTGCAGCTCAACTGTCATGAAGTATCAAGTGGTGGTTATTCAGTGCTCTGTGTATCATTATCTAGACACTTTTCAAATGGGCTATAAACTGTAATCCACTCGTCTCTTGTAATCTCCAAAGAATGCAAAGTTAGTCCTGAATAGACTTTTAATGGTCATTAAGGTTTGGTGAGAGTAGAAATCGCTGTCATTGAGAAAATAATACATATGCCATGATTTCCTTTTGTCTCGTCAGTAGACATGTCATCAAGTTTATGTCTTTGAATTTGTTAATATAAAATAAATATGTCTGGAATATTTAATGTTTGTTTGATGGCTGCAGATGTGTGATGTAGCTATCAGCACTTTTAGTGCTTTTCTTTCTAGGCCCACATATTATTTCAACTAGAGCGAACAAAAAATATCAAACAAATTACAAATTTTACCTTTCTTTCATATTTGATTGAAGGGAAAAGACTTCAAATAAATGTTTGAACAAATTCAAAATCAGGGAAGATAATTGTTTACAACTTTTCATTCCTTTGATTAATAAGTTACAATTTTCTGATTTGTATAGAGTTCAGATTAATTTTTGCTAAAAATTAAATATATTGGTCAGATCTTGTACTGATGTTAGGGTATAAATATCGGCATGTAACTTTATCTACATAGTTGCTATTAACAAATGTCCACACTGTTTACATAGGTATTTAGGTTCTCTGTGATCAGTTATAACTGGAATTTTGTCAGACTCACCAGGAGGTATGGTTGTGGTTTTTAATTTTAAAGCATCATGTAGAAATGATGAAAATATGCACAGTTTTGGAGGTAAACATAATTAAGTATCATGAATATTATCATTGCAAGGTTACACGTAAAGTTTTATTGGTTTGGGGAATTTAGTTATGTGCTTTGAAGTAGGAATTTTAAATATACCATCAAAATAACTTTGTTGTTTTTAGATTATATGTATGTGATATCACATTTTATGCTAGGATGTTGGATCTTGAGAAAGAAAGTAACTGCCCATGAGGCAGAGTGAATCTCAGAGGAACATCTCATATAATAGTTGTACGGTATTTATACTGCTGTTCCCTAAAGCATAATTTGGTCTTGGCTGGGAGTAATGTTGAAAATTGCCCTTGTTGTTGTTGCTAAATAGCTTTAATCTTCTAGAAAAGATGTAATCTGTAGGGTGATCTAGATGAGAAACAGTTAACTGATTTAGTGATACTGCTGGAGAAGTAGACAATTAACAGTAAATGTACCATATTTCCTCCCAAAAATGCAAAGTTTTTTTTTAGAGTCGTTTGACTTTATCAGGAACCAGAATTTAAAGCAACTTATTGTCAGGCCTGTAGTTAGCGCTGACTTTCTTTGCATGGTAGGTTAGATCCAGATTTTTTAATTGTGACGAATTTTTAGAATGGAGCGATTTGTTTATGCATGTGTTATGTCTAGAAATAATAAGTGCCAGGGTTACTGCTTGGAAACCTGTGAAGATCCTGGTTAGAATTGATCAGCAGTAATCCATGCTTGTCAGAAGAGGCAACTAATTGAGTGTTCAGGCTTGCTGACTTGGTTGACATGCATGACATTGTCTCATTTGGGTAGATCAATGCTGTTGATCACTGGATTGTCTGGTCCAGACTTGATTATGTACACACTGCCCCCAAATAGCTGGAATATTACTCAGTGCGGCGTAGAATTAAACTAATTCACTTATTTACCCACTTAATATAGCTAAGAAGGCAATGTAAACTTGTTTTGTTAGGTGCAGCTTATCACATTGGAGAGTATTCTCCCTTTGCTAATCCAGGTTCCTAGACGTGGCTTGGTTATTACTTTGATACCTTAATGCCCCTGACTGTTTCAACCAAAGTAGTTCGCATCAATTACAAGATCATAAGCTCTGGACATATTTCTAAAGTGGGACACTTGTCCAGATTAATGCAAACAATCTTTGACAGATGTCAAAATGTGTCAGATTACTTTTATATGTTTGTATGCATCTTGAACAGATGTCCATTTTAAAATTTTTCAATCATACCCTAAAACCTTAACCAATGTTTTTATTTGCAGTAATTCTGGAAGGCAGGGCGAACCAGACGTTGCTAGGTTACATGTTGGTAGCAGTGCCACAGGGAGCCAAAGAGGAGAATGTGACAGTTGGTCACTTTGATGTGAGTAAATGCCATTTACAAGTGTTATTTTAGTATTGTAGCATATATGTATTCACTTAAACATCTTGAGTGCCACTTCTCCATCATGGTAACCCATGATGTGTAGAGTTATGCCCCTTAGATGCCAGGATCAGCTGATTACATTCTAATTCTTAAGTGTATTCAGTATAGAGGTTTGGTTTGTTAGGACCATACCCAGCTAACTGATATATTTAGGTTTATGTGTTTCTATAGCATGCCAAATTTCATACTTCCTGTTTTGTATCAAAAGTGTCACCGCCCCAGTTGAACAGTGGTAGAAGCATTTGCTCATCATGGTGAAAACCAGAGTTTAATTCCAAACCTGGGTATAATGTGTGAAGCCCATTTCTGGTGTTCCCAGGTGTGATATTGCTGTATATTGCTAAAGGTGACATAAACCTAAACTCACTCACTCACTCACTCACTCACTCACTCACTCACTCACTCACTCACTCACTCACTCACTCACTCACTCACTCACTCACTCACTCACTCATGAAAGTGGATGCAAGAAATGAGCTTCACGTGTATATAACCATGCTGGGAATCAAACTCAGGGGTTAGGCTTGATGAACAAGTACTATTAATACCTCACCAGCCACCAGGATCAAGGAAGCCACGCTAATCCCTACATCTGTGTCAGTATCATTCAACATATGTCATATGTTTAGCCTTAATATTGGGTCAAGCTCTTGTGCTCCTTGTGTATTCAGTGGCCTCTTGAGTGCGTCAGGATGAAGATGTAGATGCTTCTCATGGCTTTCAGGACAGAGAAGACACACAATTCACACATACGAGGGTGACAGTATTGTAATGTGGGCAGCCTGGCACTTTAACCTGGGAGTATTTGCTCAGAATGTAACTCAGAATATTTTCTCTCTCAATGTTTTCACAACCGAGGGTGACCTTTTCAGCTATACTTTAAAGGAACTGAATTGAAAAATCTGTTATAAGAAGCACTGGCTTTGGAGACAGATTCATTCTTGACCACTTGTGGTCGGTACTGTATCTCTTTGTAAACATCCAGGTGAATGCTTCTCCCTAGTGGGATGTAAATTGTTATTATCCTCTTCGTAGTCAGTGGAAACATGTCACAGATTCCCAGGTCTGTCTCTCAGATCCTGAACCATGTTTTTTTCTCAACAGCCGAGCCCTCCCTGCATTGCTAAAACCCTAAATGATCAAGTCTAGATTCAGGACTCCTTTTCAGTTTAAATGATTTATTTGTTATGAACAAAATTATATATATTCAGAAACTAAACATTAGTCTACAGTTTCTGGCAAGTCTTTTTGGACAGCCACATACAGAGATGAAACTGGTTGTGAGTGAATAAGTTTAGTTTTACACCGCACTCAGCAATATTCCAGCTATATGGTGGTGGTCTGTAAATGATCGAGTCTGGACCAGACAATTCAGTGATCAACAACATGAGCATCGGTCTGCGCAATTCAGAACTGATGACATGTGTCAACCAAGTCAGCGAGACTGACCATCCAATCCTGTTAGTCGCCTCTTACGACAAGCATAGTGGCCTTTTATGGCCAGCATGTGTTGCTGAAGGTCTGTTCTACCCCGGGACCTTCACAGGTCGACACTGGTTGTGTTTATGATGGTATTTTGTTTTTGATGTGGGAGAATTTCAAGAATTCTGAAGAATGATGAAATTGTGCGTTTTTCTTATTGATCTTTGTATGATTTAGTCAAAAATTTCTGCAACAGTTTTGTCATTTATTGGACAACAAAATCCTATTAACATTTGCGGTCAATCATTTCACCACCACATATCAATATATGCTGCTTGTAATCTGTTGGAGTGAATGATATGATATGTTGCATCTGGTTTCAATCCGTCATCCTCATCATAATGAACCTTGTTTCTGTCTGACTAAGATATACATATATACATGCCATCATGATTGATTCTCTGGTTGGTTTGATGGCTCTGTGAATGAATTTTGCAAGCACCCAGAGCCATTGGCTACAGACCCTGAAACAAATGAACCCATGCAGTCTTACAGCCAATGCTAGTTGATGAAATATGTGGCATCTGTCAGGTAGTTGAAAACTTTATCACTGGATCATATACATAGAGTGCTTATGAAACAACATGTACTCACTTCAAGATTGGAAGGTGTCCAGATTGAATAAACTTCACTGGCTCAACTCACCTATAGTACACGGAGCTACGAAACATTTCTCTACTTCCTCCCCATAAAAAGTTATGCAAAATGCATGAAGATTATAATTAAGATAGACTGGCAATTGGCACCCCAAAGTGTTTTTTCCACCATTCACAGTTCAAATTATTTTCCCTTTTGACTTTGAAGTCTAAATGTGGAAGTGTGATGTCTTAATCTTGAATGATCGACAGCACCATGTCTATTAAACGGAAGATAGAACTTGCTTGAGCTGTTATAAATAAATGAATACATTATCAAGAAAGTGAATTTATGAAATGTGGTTGAGATGATGGGTATTATCTTCAAAGAGAATTGTTTATGAAAAGATGGGTGTTGGACTCAGCATCCGTTAAGGTGTTGACAGGTGAGGAAGGAGGAAATGAGCCATTTCATGAAGACCTCATTAAAATATCAATAGACATTTAATAAGGACATAATGATAAGATTGGAGCATGTTCCACCTACCTAAAAATGAAAAAGTAAATTGACCTTTTTTGTGATAAATGGGTGAGAAGAAACTTCTTATATACAGGAATGTAATGGAATGTCTATAGTTACAAAAAAGTATGATGCAGAGAAGATACCATTCTTTTAGATTTGTGAGAAAACCATGATTTTCAGCACGTCCCAAGATTACTGGAATGAATAACAAGCCTTTGGAATGTTAACGGTAATCTGTGTTCATGAGTGATATTAAAGAATAATGATTATGAATCTATGGAAAAACAATGTGATTTATGAACTAGTGGACCATGATATATGAAATAGTGATCCAGTGTGTATGGAATAGTGATCCATGATCTATTGAATAACAATGTGATCTATGAAATAGTGGACCATGATTAAGATGATGGCTGTTGTTGTCATCTGGGGTTGCTACCTCCTGGAAAAATTACTGACACCAAATCCTGTAACAAGTTATCAAACATGACACAGAGGGAAATTCTGTGGGAATAATGTTTAGCACATGTGTCTGTTGTTGTTGCTGTTGCTGCTGCTGTTGCTGCTGCTGCTGCTGTTGTTGATATCATGTAGCACTACTCCAGTGAAAAATACTGATAAAAAAAATACAGAGGGAGATGTAATACATGTGATTTCTATAACTGGGTGAATGAGTGAGTTAAGATTTGTAGTCACATCTTCAATATTTCCACCATATTGTGACAACTGTGCAGATCAGTGCATATGCTGTTGATTACTGGATCATCTGATCCAGACACGATTATTTATGGACTGCTGCCATGTAGCTGGAATATTGCTGAATGTGGCATAAAACTAAACTCACTCACTCACACACTAACTCAATGGGATGATCATTAATAGAATCTGACAACCCCATATACGACTACCTTGTTTCCCATGTCGTCTAACTCATTCTTCTGTAAGAGGCATATAACATGATGAATACAAAACCTCTAACACTTCTCGCCATAATCTGGATTTTGAAATTCAAATCTTCAAACTTCGTTTTCATCTTGATAAGAGCTGGATCAAACATGGAGAATAAAACAACGACTATCAAGCAGACTACTTGCTCCGAGGCATGTTTTATGAAAGTCAGTCTTGTTAAATCTACCCAAGTTCAAATGCCTCTCTCTTTCAGACTTTTACATTTGACAATAATTTGAATGTGATCACATGAAAGGTTTACATGGCTTGTGTCGGGGCTGGGCGTACAGGCGTGTTGATGTATGAGACTATGGTCGTGTCAGCAATGATCGACAAATACTTCTAAAAAATCCATTGGAACTCTAGTTCAAACATTACTTGCATTCCATTTAGTACCCTGTTTGCTCAAACTCTTATCATTTACTGTTTGTTTTCTACATTTTGTTGAAAAGGTTTCTAAATGATTGCTGAAAAAATGTGGTGTGCGGACATTTTTTCTTCTTAAATGTGATTATGTTGTTGAACTATGTTTGTAGCACATGGATACATCAGTTATAAGTTTTTGTTGTTGAGGAAAAAGTATGATTTATTGGACATTAATATTGTTCTCAACATGGCAGTAGATTATGTGAAATACAAGGGCATGTATTAAGGATATTTCAGAAAGCAAATCTTTTCTTGGTTTTAGATGCAAGTTGTGTAAATGTTGAAAATGTTTATAAGTAATTTGTTTTGCTAATCATTCTTTTTCAATCTAAATCTGTTTTTTTAAATAATGCTTTGATGAAAATAATACATAAAGTATGAAAATGCCCACAGGGTTGGTTATATGTCAAACTTGCCAACACTGATCAAAACTTACCTGACGGCAAATAATTTAGGTTTGACAAGATATTTAGTTTATCATCCATTTGGAATTCATCATTTATTTTTATGAATGAATTAGGAGATAAACATTATGTGTTGGCCAATTTCCGGGTGTTCTTGAGTATTTGAAGCATGGGAATGCATTTGGAACCGACGGCGTCAGCCGGAGGTTTCAAATGAAATATTCCCGTGCTTCAAATACTCAAGAACGCCTGGAAATTGGCCAACACGTGATGTTTATCGACATTGTAAACACAAAAGTAAACCAAAGGGGTTTTAGTGTCTGCACTCGTTTACATCGAATACGGACACAGCAGTGAAGTGTCATCAGCTGGCCGTTTCAGCTGGTTCTCATGGTAGCATCTGGAGTTGCTCATTTGTGACGTCATTCTAACTTTACGTCACAATATGATTTGAATGACGTCACCACTGTTGATGACACAACAAAACAATTGTTTACGTGTCAATACGCGGTGAATAGTCTTTCAGTTTCCGGGAATCTAATACCATTTAATCATGTTTTTCAACCAATCAGATTACAGAACACAGTAACTTTTGGTTTACAATAATCAATGAATCATTGTCCTGAAACATGACCAATATCTGCTTATACATGTCTAAATTTCAACCCAACTGTCAGGCAGGTGAATTTGAAAATCTGGCAGTCCATGTTGACAATATCCCATTCTGGATGGTCATGCAGACTGTTTCTGTTGTAATATTAAACATAATATCCTGGTTTTTTTTAATACAGACTGTTTAGGATTATTCTATTTTGTTCAGTTGGTCACCATGAAATCCTGACACAATGATTAATGTTTGTTTGCATTTCTCCTTAACCTAAAGCACTGGCAAGCCAGGTCTTTCTTCAGGAAATGCTATACTATACAGAGCAGTTCCCTTTTCCTATCAGTTCATTTGAAAGGTGATAGGAATGACAAATGCACATTTACTTTCATTTTTACATGCAAAAAGCATAATTTATATGGTTCTGTATCTCATAACATAGGAGAAACATATTTATTTGATATACAGATACTTGCCACCCATCGAAATAGAAATAGCACTGTTGGAGCTTGTTTTTGATGAAGAATGTAGACATGGTTCTACAACTGTTCTTTATCAGTTACAATAAATTCTATTAATTGTGATGTATTTGGATGAGAGTGAAATCTCATAGCCTATATCTGCTTTAATTGGCAGTTAATGTGAAGTTTCTGTATGTAATATCTATGCTTATCAACTGAAATGCATTTGGCCAATATCAAAACCTTTTTTATTTAAATAAGTAACCATGTCTACGTGTGTTAAGATTTCTTATCTAAATAAAACTTCAACTGGTTTTCTGAGGGGAAACTGCAGCAGCCTAGATTGCCTGAGGGAATGGAAGTGATCATGTTCTGCAACACAAACACTGCAGGATATATCTTGATTTAGCTGTAATGTTTTCAGGATACTGCTAATAATAGATGATAACATTAAGATATTAGAACACCAAAATGTTTTTCAAATATTCATAGATCTCCATTACATGATGTGATATGAGTTACATAGCTGAGCAAGTAGGATGATATGAGGGATTCTACACAGCAAGTTGAGTGAAATGAAATATAGGTCTGTGACAAGGCTGTCAACTTAGCCTGTAGGTTTTCATACACACTGTGTAAGAGTCTCACACAGTACAGAGAGAAGGTGAAAGAGCAGTGCAGACATTTCAAGGAGGGGCAAAGCAAGCAAAGGGGATTATATTTGTCTGTCTGAGTTTAACATACAAGAGGGAGATGAATGTCAGTTTTCCTCTTGGGAGAAAACTCAACAACTTCATGGACGAGGAATAGTGATTACACCATAGTTTATTGTGAATTATCAGGCTGTCATGTGCCAGGCCACAACACCTGCATGTCATATTTCTGCAGTGTTGGGGATATGATTTACAATAGGTATCAGTACATTCCAGACACAGCACAACTATGTGTCTCTTGTTTTCACAGTCATATGGTCTAAGGCAAGGGACCATGCGAAATCTGGGGATGGGGTCAGGAATTATGTGATAATATAATTTATGAAATAAATATATTTGCCTCAGGTTTAACACCTGCAGAAAGGTTTTGACCAGAGATGCTAGGTGCCTTTGAAAAATAAGAAAGGTTTAACAATAATAAAGAAAATATAATATGTCCACCCCTGCATTAAAGAAGGAAATTTTATGTTTTAAGCAGGATGAAAAATGACAATTAGAAAATTTGTGTGTCTATATATCTCTAATACTACCAAGCATTATTTGGTCCTCACTGTTTGTGATAATTGTAAAGAAATTATTTACAATGTAATTGTTTCTTATTTCTTTAGATACTTCTTGCAACATATCCATGTTCCAGTAGATCTTGTTTCAGTAATCTCAATTGTTTCAGTATTTTCTGTCAGTAATCAAAATGATCCACTTATCCCTTGTGTAAATGATACATTTACAGACGTACCTGTTTCACAAACTGAGACAGAGATGGTGACAAATGGTAGCAGTGTGTAACAAATATGGTTACAAGCACCCCTAAGGGATATCATCACCTGTGTCTTAGTCACACAAGAAACGTGAGGGAAGGGACAAGTACATAAAAACTTCGTCACGAACCCTGGTAACATGGCATTTATGGCACTGTGTGTTTCTAAACACTGTGGGTTGTGGATTTATTTCAGGTTTCTAAATGCTGCTTGACAATTTGATAACAATAAGGCATTGTCCATTGAAGTGCTTGTTTGTCTGATGTGTATAAACTACTAAATAAACTGAAAGTGTTTAGTTTGATTGAAAATATTCTTCTTTTCATCTTTATTAATATTTATGCTGTTGCCTGAAGTCTAGACATTTTAACCAACAATACCTTTCAGGCAAAGTAATTAACCGTTGTGAAACTGGCAAATTTAATGTGATGAAAATTGAAATGAAATTATTTTTCCCAATTTCAGGTGACATCTTACCTAGGGTACGTGAGGGATTTGATGAAAGAGGACATCTGTGACCACCATGTCATGTCTCATTACTTCCTGGCAGAAAAGAGCAGTATCAGAATGCAGTGGAAGGCGCCTACCAAGAGTGCTGGATGTGTTGAGTTCAGGTAAAGGCAGTCGGGTCTTGATTAACCCTGATCTTTATGGATTTAGCACTTACTGCTTGGTCCCACGACTAAACCCATAACTGAGGGTTCAAATCTCTGATTCGCCGTGATCCTTAAATTTGATGTTTTCAACAGATATGATTCCTCTATTGTTAATTTCGTGCACTCACTTTTTATGTTGCCAGCTTTCCACTTCTCACTCACAGCAATTTTCTGTCAGCTGATATTTTCTTAAAAGTTTGAAGGAGAAGAAGAATCTGCTTCCCTTCTTAACTATCCTTTCAAACCTCCCTCTTTTCTTGTCCCCTTTTCTCCCTCTATACCTGTGAAGAACTGATCTTCAGTAACTGTAAGAGACAACTAACTGGATCTGGTGGTCAGGCTCTCTGACTTTGTTGACGCATGTCATCGGTTCCCAGTTGCACAAATCATGCTCATGCTGTTGATCACTGTATTGTCAGGTCTGTGCTGACTTGATTATTTACAGAAAAGTACCATAGCAGGAATATTCCTGAGGGGGCGTAAAACTAAACTCACTCACACACACTCACACTCTCTACCTCTACCTATAAATTACTGACTGAAGCCATCATATCCCTCATTTTCAATCCTTCATCTCCATCCCTCTCCTCAGTTATCTTCCCATATGTCTTTAATTCATATGTTCCACTTGGAATCTAACATCTTATTTAGATAGGATATTTATATAGCGCACATATCCTAGTGCATGCTCATGGCGCAGGTATATTTCCCTTGATCACTGGATGTCAATCTCAATAGCACATCATATTTCAATCTCAACTCCCTGGGGAGTATACAACTCTTGCTGCCACAAGGCGCACAGAGCTTATTGTGGCTCTCTCATCCTAACGAGGTACACAATTGACAGCTGGGTGGACTAGGACACATAGTCTCAGCTTTTGTCCAAGTTTACTGCACGTTGCTGTACCCGCAACTAGGTGTATGCACGTGTTCATGTGGCCACCATCTGGTCATATACCAACGGATTCGTGGGTTCTTTTAAGTGCACAGGGTTGTGTACTGTACACTAGGGGTTGTGACAACACTGAAAGAGTCTGCACACAAAGTTGACTCAAAGGTTTTGACACCCGGTCACAGATGGGCTCGATCTCGACACCTCAGCCTCACTGGATCACTAGCCTGGTGCCATAGCCAGCTCGCCCACCATGCCCCCTTACCTAACCCTGACTGCCGTCAGTATTTGATAAATGTCTATCAGAAAATTTAAGTAATAATATTACAGATGTCATCTTCTGCCTTTGACAGTTTAAATTGCTTTGCACTGTCCTGTAACCCTTTGGAATAATCACATTATATAGCCATAATGCTTTAACATGAGGAAATTATTTATAATGTCCCTCACGCAATGCCCTCTCAACCATGAACAAGTACAGATTAACAAAACGATCATTATTAAAATCTCACAAAAATCAGGAAGAAGTTTATAATCCAGTTTAATCTTTCTGTACTCTGTACTCCAATAGACTCAAGCCATTATCCACCAGATATTTCAACTGTGAAGCATTTCACAGGTACCAGAACACTTCCCTTTCTATTTTATGCCATTCAGCAAAGTATAAAAATAGCTAATGAGATGGCACATCTGAGATGTCTGACAGTGTCTTCTGGGAAAGAAGTTGATTGGTGAAGGAACCAACTGCTGCCTGGAACCATTATTAGATTCCTGCAGGGGGATGGCCAACCACGTGTCTGCTTCATCACATGAAGCCATCACATCGCACATGCTGCAAACTCATCATCATATAAGATAATCACTGCATATTAACATTTCAACCAAATTGCTTTTTCAGTCAAGTCGCTGACCGAAAAGTAACGCTTCTGTTTATTGCTATGTTAGGTGTGAAGTCTTATAATAAGATAATGTGATTTAAAAATACTACAATTTTCTAAAAGTGACATTTGGTTTATTGCTAGGTTTAGTTTTAAGTCATTATTAATCTGATAAAGTGATAAAAGGGTTATTTTTGAATATATATGCTTCATTTTGTGGTAGCTGTTTGTGAGGAGAATTTAAATGGGAGTGAGCTGGGTGGAGAACTTTAGAAAAGGAAACAATTTAGAATCTGGTATAAGTTCAGGATGTTATTGATAAGAGGGTGGACATTTTAACTGAACTCATGAACACCTGGTGATGTCAGTGTCGCTGTGTCATTTATAATGATTTAAAATTTATTTCTGAATTTGGGGTTCATTCTTCGCCATGTACAGTAATACAATTTTAAATACTAATAGCACTGACATTTATGATGTAACCAGCATATGTTGTTGCACTTTCTCCCTCTCAGTGTCCTCATCTCAATTCTGACTCTAAATATGAGAGATGATATTAATATGTTCTGACTAATAGCTAGAGCCATAAGTATTGAAGGGAGTGGTCATATAGTTCTACAAAATTAGTTTTGTTTTTTGCTTTTTATTTCAATTATCTTGATTAAATCTATAAGTGATGTTGTATCTGCCTTGGACGTGTTTGCTACAAGAACTTACAGTGAGGTTGTTTGTTAGTTGTTTAATGCCACACTCAGGATGAACTTCAATTCGATAAATGCAATTTGGATGGTGGAAAGGGGGATGGGGGATGCAGTGTTTTATTAAAGAAATGTTCTGATCTTTGTGAAAGAGAACAACTATCATGCAGTGAATGTTGAACATGCAGATTGTATATTAACCATCCCAGCAAATAGATCTAACAAAATTACCGACAATGCATACATAATATGTATTATTAACACTGAGGAATTAACAGACTTTGGGAACATTTAAACTTTATACAGCTATTACACTGTGTCCTGACATGAATAATATTGTCACATGTTTCTTGTAATGGAACTTTACAACATCACCACTGCACCAGTCAGTTAAAGAAAAGTGACAAAAGCTATTTCCTGGGATTAATTATTTTTGTATTTTTTATGCCAATCTTCAAGACACAGCACTATGTTGCATACAGATTATCCCTTACTCTGTCACCACCTTCACACAGAGCAGCATTCTTGCAGTGATGTTGCAGCGATGTTGTAGTCATGTTATATGTCACAACAGCTGTTTGATACAGTGTATTCAAAACAGAAACAAATTCCTGAGCTGCAGAATGCATCCATTTTGTGTCCACAAATTTTTCTTTGTCAACAGGTCAATTTAAGTGCAACTTTTGTTCAGGATTCGAATGTGTTGATAATCTAATGGTTTGCACAGGAACCACCAATATGAAAACTATTCACAATTGTTGATGTGTTCCCTCAAAGAACATTTTCTCAGTCAACAGTTAAGGGAGTTAATGACACACATATTGTCATCAGTTAATAAATGTCTCAGATATCTCTGTCATATTCCAACAAAGGTGTGCATCAGTCTGAAAATGATCACTGAAGACTATCTTATTTCCACGCCTTTAAATTTTTCACGCCTCCTTATGATCTTGTTACATATTTGCGAAGTGATCTAAAAACAAGCGTAATTGATTTCAGAATTAATCCTTTTTAATTTGGTGTTAGAGCAATGAAAATAGATTGTGATTGAGTCATGTTAATCCAGATTAGCCCGGCACTGACACGTGATTGAGCAATGATACCGGTATTGTTTTTGTGTTGTTGACTTACCTGAATAGAGTACATGATAAATCTATATTATCGTGTGTTTTTATTCTGATGTCATGAAGTCTGACTCGAATTTCGCAAAAATTAAAGTGTCACGAAAATTTGGCTGTTTACAGTATATACAAGAAAGTCATGTATGTCTGGCAAGTCTAGATTACCACAGTTTCAGGAAATGAAAATGTCTCTGTGCCCCTTTTCATTATGTTTTATTATTATAATTTAGGAACCATTTTTTTCTGTAAAACATGTTGATTTCAGAAACTAGGTGTCACTCTAATTGTTTCCTAAACCCTGAGGTTTGGATGTTTAGGTTGTGATGCCTAATTCCTATAGCTGTGAGGATTATACAGCTTTTCTATTTCTTGGACGACAAGTCAACTCATAAAATATCACACCAGAATGTCTACTTTCTTTTCTAGTATTAGGTATTCAACAGGCAGTTCAAATGGGGGAGTTGGAGTGTTGAGTTTGGTTGCAAGGGATGCTGAGTGTAGTTTCCTAAAACATGGGGAATTGTCAACTCAACTCTGAAGGTAGTCTCGCTCTGAGGCTGTACTGAATTCTCAGCCCTTGGATGTATAGTAAGTCTATCCTTCAAAGAGGCAAGTCTAGAATAGTGGACAATAGGACCCAAGTCTGTTATTTATTATTGTTTAGAATATGTTATTTAAGCTATTAATTTTTACCTTAGAGACTTGTGCAAGTCTAGTCTTAAAGCTATGATGTGTGTTGCTGTTGGTCTAATGTTCATCAAGTTGAACAAGGATCCATTTATTGATAGCCATTAAGGGAACAGTAGTACGAGAAACAAGGATTAGTGATTCATAGTGTCAATATTGTGTCAGGAATATTCCAGTTGTCATATACTGACTTCTAATTAATCAAATCTGAACTGGCAAACCAGTGGTTGATAACATGAGCACCATTCTGAGTCTCATAGCGAGACCTTGGAGACCTGGTGACACATTGTAATCACCCAGTCATATATGGTGATGACAAGCACTGGTACTGTTTATATGGAATCTAAATACAGAATTTTAGAAGCTGATTTTCTCAGGACAGTGAGCATTGTGTTTGTGTATTTTGTGACTAAAAGAACAATTTGGACAAAATCGACTTCAATTCTTTATTCTTTCAATACGATGTAGAGCACTAATGTACATTTATCAAACAATTCTTAATTTTGAAGTTTGTGTTATAAGGCAAATCTTATGAATAACATCTTCTTTGTTGAAAGTTTGTTTGTTGTTTAATGCCACACTCAACAGTATTCCAGCTGTATGTCAGTGGTCTGTAAATTAGCAAGTCTGAACCAGACAATCCAGTTAGCATCATGAGCATCAATCTACGCTTTGAGAAACAAAAACATGTGCCACCAAGTCAGCTAGCCTAACCATCCAATCCAGTCTAAAGAATATAGAATTTGAAATCCGTTCATTAATCCTGTCTTCAGTGGTTCCACAGAACTTAAGTACCTCTTCCACATTCTGAAAAGAACCAGATGGGTGTGTTTGGCACAAAGAATTGGACATATTTATCCCAGAGCCTGCTGAGGTATGATGATGTAGAATGATATTACTTGCAGACTTCCTTATAACTCCTGGCATCCCTCCATATTTAATCCTGGTTTCTTATTATCTCATTGTGTTATCACATACTGTTATCACATACTAATGTAGGCTCGTGCTTCCCCCATGAAGCAAGTACTTACTGATGAGAATCTACCTATCACTGACGTTATTGGGAAGAATTGATATAATTTGTGAATGTTTTTAAAGGTTTTCTCTTTAAAAATAACTTCATTTAACTCTTTGATAAAAAGTTAAAACTGTTGAAGTTTATCTAAAACATTTCCTAAAGGACAGAAACATGCAGTTTTTACTCTCACTCTTATTTAGGAACAAAAAGTTCTTGCTGAAAAGTTTGTTATGATTGGATACGTATGTTATGATACTGTAGTGTGTTTTTCAGGCAACACAGTCATGATGAGCTCAAGTTAGACAAAAAACAAGTACAATGTGCATGTTCAGACTGCCGAGGTTGCAAAATTTTCATCATCATTTTTCTTTTGATGCCAATCAATGTAATGTCTTTTAAGTGTAGAAGATAACAAAAATCCAAGAAACATGATCTTTGTTGCCAAAAGTTTTACCTCAAATTATAACATTTAGTTAACTGTTAGACAAAAAAACCTCAATAAATTGGATGCCATTTTTCCTGATTATATAGACTTTGTTCTACTGTTTATTTATTTCTTCATGTGTGTGGAGTAACTTCACAAATTATAGCCCTCTTTAAACAAGATGGACGTACTGAAGGAACAAAATGGTGTTATTTCAGACACTTGAGCATCGTGGTTGTTGAGAGCGTATCTGGCTAATCGTGGTAGATATGGTTTGTTGGATGTGTTGACTGAACAAAGATAAACATTACACAGGTATTATGTACCGTTCCACTGGCTTATCATATTGTAATGTACACACTATTTAAGCTTTTCTCACATATGTGTGATACTCGCATCCTCGGTCTTTGTATTATGTCAGCGTGTTTAATTTCTCCTTTTTAAGAATCTGTCAGTTGATATTACTTGAAGTAGTGAAGAGATTCTTAGTGGTGATTTCCTGGAAGATTAACAACAAAAATGGTGTCACATTGATTCAGTCATCCCTGACCTAACAGTGATACATTGTGATAACAAAAAGCAATATTGCTGCTTGCTGGGATGCTAGTCTGATGGACCACCCTTGTGACGAACATTAACAAACAAGGGTAGAGGACATTCTTGAGCTTGTTTTCCATGGTTAAAGAAGTGAATTTCAATCTGTTGTTATGCTTGTCACTTGTGATAAAATTGCAGTCATATTATTCATGACAAGACGTGGAAATTCTTTAGTCAGAACAAGCTATTTTTGTTGAAAATTCACTGAAAATGTTCATATCGTGTCTCTCTTTGGTGAACTTTTGTTTTGAAGTCAACATGATTACACATATTTTAAATTTTAAAAATAATTGATGCTATGGCATTTTAAACTTGTCCTAGTTGTGGAATGTTTTGAAAAATGTGTAGAATGCACGTCAGATGATTGCTTTTGAATTGTTGTTTGTTTGAGACATATTTTTTTAATAACAAACAAACAAACATGACCATGAGGTAAAGACTGCCATTGCCTGTAAATATGTGCCCAAGCTGACCTGTCGTTGAACATTTTTTCAAAATAATGATGAAATATTTAAAATTGAGACTGACATGAGGGGCTTTACATGAAGTGCCATCATGGTGTGATTGTTGCACTTGAGACCATTGAATGCAAAGATTGGGAGATTTAGGCCCCAGCTGTCACCAAGTGCGCCTCAGTTGTGTTTATTGTGTTGTTGTTTTGTGTTCAGACATGTCTCTCACATCACTGTTGACAATTTAATCTTTCCTGATTTACACTTTACCAACTGAAGAACTATTCGGCCATGATAGCAAAATTGGTTATCATCCAATTTTTTCAAAAAGAGGAAGTGAGATTTACTTTACTTTACTTTACTTTACTTTACTTTACTTTACTTTACTTTACTTTACTTTACTTTACTTTACTTTACTTTACTTTACTTTACTTTGACGTTCAAGGTTGTTGTGCATATGATGTAATTCATATGATTTTTTGGTTAGGTATGAACAGTAAAGGTTGCCTGGTCGTTAAAGCTGAAGACCTAGCTTCTATTCCCCACATTTGTACAATGTCTGAAGCATATGTCTGGTGTACCCCTCGATGATATTGCTGGAATGTTGCTAAAAGTGTCGTAAAACCACATTTACTCACTAGTTTAGGAAAAAGAGAACATAAAACCATATGAAGCTGGTAGTGTTTTAATAATCACGTTATACATTACTGAAATGTCTATGAAATAAGTTAATCCACATATACATGCATAGGGGGCTGAAGTGTCTATATGACAGAGCAAAACACGGAAGAATCAAATCAAAAATATTTGTGCCAGCTATGTGGAATGACTTTCTGTATGGATGCCACAGATAACCATTGTGTTGTTTGTTTACAGGACTACAGTCATCGAGTCATCTCGGATCTGGTACAAGGATAGTGGCCCTCTTGTCAAGGTTATCTGTGAGGAAAGTGAGTACATAGTCTTGTTTAGTGTTCTTGTAGTGTGTGATGTTAAGGTAGGACTGAGAGGAAAGTGAGTACATAGTCTTGTTTAGTGTTCTTGTAGTGTTGTAGTGTTGATGTAGGACTGTGATGAAAGTGAATATAAAGTCTCAATAAATGTTCTTGTAGTGTTGTAGTGTTGATGTAGGACTGTGGGGGAAAGTGTGTATGGTCTCATTTAGTGTTCTTGCAGTGTTGTAGTGTTGATGTAGGACTGTGAGGAAAGTGAGTATATAGTCTCATTTAGTGTTCTTGTAGGCAAGTACAGTTATGATAAAGAATCAATAAGATGTTCTCTTCAGTTGATTTAGAAACAATAAGATGTTCTCTTCAGTAGATCTAGAACCAGTAGGGTGCTCTCTTCAGTTGATCTATTCATTTTCATAGAGGCTTCTGATTCAAAGTAATAGTAATGTCACCACCATTCTGTTGTCAAGATTGAGTTAAGTTTCAATGTTGAACCTTATTGCAAACATGACAATTGAAATATTGACATCAATGAACAATGGTGTTAAGTTCATGATACTCATGTATGTAAACTAGCAAGCATTTAGTATTTACACAGACGTACATAATAGCAGATAATCAGTGTACCCTTAGATGTCGAGGCACTGGAGCAGATGAATGCATTGATGCAGTATTTGAAATAAAGCACTCATGCACAGTTTCTGGAACAGTTGAAACATAAACCATTGATTCATTTTTTCTGAAACATCAGTGACGAGGTGACAGCATTGCTGAATCAAGATGAAGTAGATGACGATGTTGATGATGATGTTGATGGTGATAAATTACAGCATGCAAATGGAATGCTGAAAAAGATGATAGAGAAGTCAGATAATATCAGACAGGTGATAGCACAATACATATTTTGAAAAAGGTAGAGAGCTTTTTATCCGGAGAGGATATCCTTGTTTGTTTATAAAGAGTCATCTAAGTAAAACTGGGTCCGGAAATGTGTCACAGTGTTGTCAATGATTAATAGATACAGCTGATACAGTTCAGACCTGTATTTATTACTATAGTGATCAGAGGATGCTAACAAATGGCAGGTTTGAAACCTCTTGAAGACACAGATGGAGAGGGAAATGTAACAAATATCTAATCTATGTAAGAATCATGTAAATTATCTCAATTTTGTATGTGACAGCTGTTAGTGAACTATCAAACAGTGGACATGTGTTTACATTTGTTGTAGAATCTCCAAGATAGTACATGATGGTATTGTTTCATAAACTTATGCAAAACAAATCTGTCTTTGCAATTTGATGATCACTTAACAAGAAGGTTCTTAGGCTTGCTTAGAGGACAAAAATCAGCGCCAAGTCCACTTTGGATTTATAATTACAAAATAAGTGAGTGATTTTGTTTTCATGTTTCTTTTTGCAATATTTCAGCAATATCACAGCAGTAGACTCCAGATATGGGATTCACACATTGTACCCATGTAGGGATTTGAACCTGGGTCTTTAAGGTGATAAGTGGTTGCTTTAACCACTGAGCGATGCCTCTACTCCTAAACTGGAGTGATAAATTTCCAAATTTATATACCTGAAATAACTAATGACTAATGTTTTGGTTTTGCAGTTGTTACCATTTCTTTTATCAAAAGACCACCAAAGAAGAAGATCAGGAGTTAATGCTTAATTATATGCTAATGGATTGTTTACAGTGTCAAAATACAATGTCAAAATACAGTGTCAAAATACAATGTCAAAATACAATGTCAAAATACAATGTCAAAATACAATGTCAAAATAAAATGTCAAAATACAATGTCAAAAGACTTTAAAGTTTGGGATACATTACATATTCAAATTTCGGCCAGACCAATCTTGTCTCACCCTGTATTAGATAATCTCTTCTAACAACTCAGTAGCAAAACTACTTTGTTCTCACAACTCCAAAATGGAATTACACCCTCAAACCCAAGGAAGATTAATTAGATTTAATCAATCAGTCTGAATACACAGCGAATCTGCACTGTCATACTCCCACGGGGAATCCACCACTGACAGCTGTGCCGTCATGACGTCACAGCGTGAGAACATCCCTGTGACATCACAAATAACACTGACACTGAGATTGTTTCTATGAAAAGGCACCCACGCCCTCAGTATCTCAGTCTGATGAGTACACACTGAATGAAATAGGTAACCAAGATCAGGTCCTGTGAGGCCTCATATGTTGCTTTTTTTCAATCTTGTTTCTTGTTTTGCAGATTCACCAGTCATATTTTTTCAAGAGCAAGAGAAAAATTGAAAACTCTCAAAAAATAAAATCATTATGTTTTTATTGGCCTAAAATGTAAACTTATAAGAAATAATTTTTTAGATTGTTTTTTGTCCCTTATACACTTCATGAATTGCCGAAAGTAGAATACTTTTAGCATTTGAAAGAGTATTACTTTGATTGACTGGTGATGTTATATTTTTTTTCCCTCCTGTCTTTAGGTTTTGTTGGGTTTTTTTTTTTGAGGACAAAAATCCATGAAACAAGAAATAGAACTGGTCTGTCCAGGGACAAAATAACACTTATTACCAAATAGCCTTCCAGTATCACTAGGCCACCATAATCCCTGATTCAATGATAAGCATTGTGACCAAAAAAACCCAAATTACCATATCCCTTCATCTTGTTAAACTGCAAATGCATGCAGTGATGTGATACTGGTTTGGTGTGATATATGTTTTTGTACTCATCATGTATGTTCATGGCACCTCTTTCGATCATATATATACCTTGGTCCTTCAGTGACACGAACTTGACATGTGAGTTAGATCAAGCTGATACTATAAAATTATGGGCTAATTTCTTGCCTCGTCTTAAGAAACCCAGGTAATTTATGGAGCATGTAAAAATGACTTGTAGTCAGTTAAAACTTGCCAACACAAGAATGCAGAAAAAATTAATCTCGTCTGTGATGTAATGGTTGTTGTGAAGATGATCGTCTCTTTGTGTGTATCACATTCTTGTAGAAAGGGTACTCTTAGCTTTGATGTGGCACTGCCAAGCTTTGACGTCATATCATAAAGTTTATCATAAAGGACATATCTTGAGATGTAACAAATCTATGACCTGTTCTGGTGAATTAAACTCAGAAAATGAATCCTGAATACAATTTTGGCCCCTTCAAGCAATAGGCTTGAATGAATATAAAAATAGTTGTTAGTGTGATATAGGATTTTACAGGGGTGGTGAGTACACCATCAAATAATGTTTTAGAGAACTAGAATAAAAACATTATCTTGTTAATATACTAGTATTCAGTGAGTACTTCTCGACACTATGTACAATGATTTGATGATGATTTGAAAATGGAATAATTTTTAAGTTATGGGTATAGCATATTTTAATGATGGAAGTGATTTATATGCTCACTCGCTCACTCACTCACTCACTCACTCACTCTGTCACCTGTCCGCTGGCCCTCCAACAGACCCACCAAAAGGAAATGCCAGAAATGTTGAATTAAACATTCTTAGACAGAATCAGAAGAAAACTCCAAACATCAGAAGCTGGATTCAGTGTGCAAAGAAATAATTGGCTTTCTATTTTCCCGTCAATCTGAGATCTGTACATTTCTGTTGTATGTAAAAAATGTGTCTCTTTGAGCATATCTGTTTAATGAGATAGTCAATACTACCCATAGGGTAATCGTATTTGCATTGAAACTGTAGACATTTATAAGATGATATCACATTCTAATTATTTTAGTAAAGCATGTTCCCACCTTGCAATTTTCAGTGGAAGTTTGCCCATCTCTTCCACTGTCAATAGATTCATAATAAATATGATCTGACAAGCCAATCTCTGTATAATATCTCACTGAGACTCAGGCAAACCAACATCATGTCATATTAGTAAGTTGTGGGAATGGATCTCTGTAATACTCTCCAAACATATTTTTTTTTGGCCGATGTGTTTCAATCAGCCCCAAGCTGTGTAAAGACGTAAGCGTATAATTTGTTTCCTCTTGTCAAAGCCTGGTGTGTCCAGATGCCATCTTCCTATGCTCTTGAAATAAACATGTCATCTTTGCTTTGTGGGGTATGGAAACTGAAAACTGTATAATTGCCACAGAAAAATCTGCTTATTCATATCTTGCTGAGCAGGTAAGTGTGCTTTATCTGTGACAGATCGTAGGGCGGTATATAGTTGAACCACACGGGTATGCGATAAATACTTATATCACCCGATGGTTTCATAGGGAGGATTCATCCTGCTGAGTTGATAATGCAGACTGCTGTTCCTCGAGAGATGCAAGACGATGAAGTCTATTGCTATGCTAAACCATGCTGTTCGATGATTTCAGTTCTCATGTGATAAACCCCAGATCCTTTTCAGAAAATCTCGTGATGATGTTTACGATAAAACAAAAAAATGATTGTCTCCCTTAGAGGATCAGGATTTTGAAAAATGTGAGGGCAGATGAATACCTCTTACCTGAGGAGCTGATATAAATAGATAGATCCTGAGAATATCAGTATGATAGGGAAATTTAAAGTAGAAGCTGAGTTACGTGGGGTCTGAAAAATTTATTCAAATATTTGTCAAATTAACTGTAATGGGTACAGTCACAACCTACAGGTCTTGTTCTCTGCAGGTTTGCACGTAATGGTAGCTTCATGCATAACTGCATACTGTGGGAAAATATCCACCTACTGATCTCTTCGTCATCCCTAAAGTTTAAAATCATTCTGGTAAAAATTTCATGACATAAGTTAAGAATTGCTTTCTTAAGATGGACTATTTTGGGGGATTCTTTGCATGAGTCATTGGATATGCATGTAGGTGTAGGCTTCAGTCTGAATGGTTTTCACTGTCTCGGAAATTGCGTAAACATTTAAGCTGGTGAAAGTTGCTCCTTACTGTTTTGGTATGTTGTTTAAACTATCTGGCAGAGAGAGACATATCTGTGTAATTTCCTGAAATCAATATAGCAGCATAAATAAATAAGTTCTGTTGGAGTAGATGCTGCCCACAAACAATTTAAACAGCTGTAGTTGAAATGATCTACAGGTTGGCAGAAGGAATTTAGGTTGTGAATTTCCTCATTGCAGCCAGGTTTTTAACGCCCTTCCTTAGCCAAGATATGACTTTGACACCATTGAGAATATGCTTTCTCTGCACAAATCTCAGACAATTGTGTTTTGCTTGCTTTGCTGTTGAAATGTAGTGTATGACCTGACAAGTTGTATGTGTAGAGAGTTACCTACATGTGTGTGTAGGCCTGTAGTAGTCCCAATCTGAGAGAGAGAGAGAGAGAGAGAGAGAGAGAGAAAGAGAGAAAGAGAGAGATTTGATTAAATTAGAAGAGATTTGGGGTATATATTGGGTGTTGATTAACAGAATTATTACTGAGGAAGGAAAGGTATTCTGCCATGAAAAAAAGAGAGATCTATCATATCTGAGTGAAAGCAACAAAACCTGCACCAACATTATCTGCCCATATCAGTGCTGACTGCTGCGTGTTGTCTCAGGTTGGAAACAGCATCTTGTGGAGTCAATGAAAGGAAACTAGAACCTCCATGTTTCACCCCTGAATGGTGGATTAATGCTTTAAAGGTTATCCAGTGAATGTCTCAGGAACTGGTAAACGATAGGCTTTTAATGAGCTGTTTGCTGGTGTAGACCAGCAGAACATTGTATTGAAGCACACATACCACCCATGTTGGTTCCCAAAGTCATTTTTCAGAGTTCTCTTTGAAAACAACAACCCTTGGAACTCTTCTATCAGATCCTGTGGTACAAAGCATGTTAGATAAGTCTTTTACCTTTTTCAACGAAATGTGAAAATATTGGTATCTGAGCCATTTTGCCACATATCATTGGGGTCCAATGCAAACGTTTACTGTCTGGACAACACAGGCAAATATGATGGCCTACTGGACAAATGCAATGAAATATTAATCAGGGTCAGAGATTACGAGAAATGATGTGTTCTAACTTTCTGGGCCAATCAAACTGATTTTTGCAATATTGTACCGCTATCTGGGATCACCAGAAATGGGCTTCACATAATGTATCCATGTGGGGAATTGAACCCAGGTCTTGGGCTTATACACCCAGGTACTACGTTACCCAGAAAGATATTTGTACAGGTTGGGGAGTTTACAGGGGGTTGGCGGTGAGAGGGAAAGAGTGAGTGAGTGAGTTGGGTTTTACGCTGCGTTCAGCAATATTCCATCAATATCATGGCATTGGACACCAGAAATAGGTTCCACAATGTGCCATGCTGGCATTCAAATGGCATGACAAGTGAATACATACTTTAACCACTAGGCTACCGCATGGCCCCCGGTATGGGCTGGACCTCAAGATATTAACATATGATAAATCAAACTTCTAAGGAATGATTGCTCGATAAAGGTTGGTTTCAGTAAAACCTCTTTCATGACAACACTTTTTGCTAAGTATCCCAGGATTATCTTTAAAGCTGTATATTGTCCTACCTGAAATGAACCACTAGATACCTTATCAGACATTAAAATCTAAGACTTGTTTGAAAATAAAGGTTTTTGTGAGGAGGTAATATTTTGATTACCCAGATGCACTTGTTGTGTAGTGCACTTAATATGCTTTCCACAGGATGAGGGTCTGATAAGGCGGAGTGTATACACTACATCAAAGAAGTTCTTCATAGTTACCTTTGACCTCCTAAACAGGGCCTCAGTGAAAGTCTATCTTGAACTTAACAATGAGGGGATTAGAATCAGCCATCTAAATAACCCTGCTCCTTTTCAGGTTTAGTGACTACAGATGCTAGAGATAGCATTTAGGAAAGTATCATCCACTCTGATTATCTGAATGTGTTGGAAGGAAACTATCATGTTCTGTACAGGATATCTGATACAGTCTGCATTCATATATTTCGGTGCATTCGCATAAAGCAATGGAAACAGATGTAGGAAAAGGGTATTAGCAATTACTGATTGGATGATTGTTGAGTTGAGTGATTATCTTGGCATTTGCACTGTGTTACAGAGGCAGCCAGGGAAACTAGTAAGATAGCATGCAGATATATGATGACATGTTGTTTCTATCTGGCGACAATGTTGATATAAGAAATATGTCTCTGAGCCAAAACCAGTCTGTGAGCGAACTGGGAGCAAGTTTTATGCCTTTTGTGACGTGTACACTTGTCAATTAAATCAGCCTTGGACAAATCATTATTTGTTTGTTCGACTTTAACAAGCTGGCAGTGATGTGTTTCAGTCAGTTAAGGTGTGTTTTTCTTTAACGGTGTGTGGCCTGAGTTTGGTTGGTGGCAGTTGTTTAAAAACAGTGAAACTGAAGATTTGGGGATAAGTTTTGCATCATTAATTCCTGTCAGTCACAAACTTACTGCTGTCTTGATAGCATATACAACATAATGAGGTTGTAAGTGCTGGAAGCCATTTTGGAAAAACACTTTTTCATTCGAAGACATTCATTTATATTCTTTGAAAGGTGAAGATGAACTGTTATGTTTTCAGCACATCCATGCACAGCCCGCATATCCATTAAATAAATCCAATTTTCAAAATTAGATTTAAACCTCCATCAAGCTTAAGCACTTTTTCAGAAGGAAAATATATTTTCAAAATACTTTCAGTCCCACCCTAAGATTTGGTTATTAAACATGAACTACTGTTAATGACTCTATTGCATGTTAATGAACAGAATAAGACCTCATACCTAATGGAAGAACGAACCATTGAGTATTAGGTGAACGCAATGTCTGAGTGAGTGAGTAAGTGAGTGAGTGAGTGAGGGAGTTTAGTTTTATACCTCAGTAGTGCAGCTATATGGTGGCAGTCTGAAAATAATCATGTCAGACAATCCAATGGTGAATATCATGAGCATTGATCTTGAATGCAATGACATGTGACTGAATGAGTGTCAGTATGACCCAATGATGTGGTTGTCCTGCTCTCTACCACTGGTTTGTGTTTGTCATAGTTATGTTAGCTTCAGTATTACTGATTGTGTCAAACAAAATGTGACCAAACACTGGAAATCATACATTCACTGTTTACTGGTATGTTTTTATACATTCAGGGCCCATTGTACAAAGCACACTTAATGGTAAGGTGATCTTAACTCCCATATTGTAATGCTTAACTTGTGATCTTTGCAATGCTAAGATCGATTTGTTGAATGGGGCTCAGTCTGAATGTCTCTATGAATGTATATAAGTGTTTTCTGAGTTGGAACTACTTTCAAAAACTGCTTTCAAAGCAAACTTAGTGCTAAGGTGATTGAAACAACCATACTGTAACACTGACTTGTGATCATTGTATTGCTAAGATGGCTATAGTATCTACATGAATGTATATATATATGTGGCCATTGACTTAAAACTACTTTCCAAAAACTGCTTTCAAAGCAAACTTAGTGCTATTGTGATCTTAACTACTATTCTGTAACAATGACTTATGATCATTTTATTGCTGAGTTTGCTATCTGGAGCAGAGCCTAGAATGTGTAAATGTATATATGTGTTCTCTGACTTAGAACTACTTTCAAAAAACTGCTTTCATCTTTAAAATTGCAACCTATTCAGTGAGAATACTCGATATATTTTCAGTGACCCAGCAGGATTCTGGGGTCAATGTTCCGGAGAATGCTCCGTCTCACCTGCAGCAGAAGCAGGAATGCTGTGCCTGCGGTCACGCCAAGTATGTCGTCACATTCAAGGGGCTGTGGTCACGTCATACCCATCCCAAAAACTTCCCCACTGGAGACAGTAAGTTTTGTTTGAGTCAATCATTAAAAGTCAGCAAATATTTAGACAATGACATTCAAAGGCTTTTAAAAAAAAATTGAATTGTTTTAAGCCCTTTAAATGTGTAGATGGAAAATAGCACTGAAAAGGTGGTTTGTGGGAATGGCGTCTAGGAATCCTTGTGTAAATATACACAACATGGATAATTAGTAGTATTCAAATAACATTTCTTTTGAAGTCAAAATGTTTTCCTCACCTGTTATATTTGAAATTATAACATTTTATGACATTAGAAAAGTGGAAGGAAAGAATATTTACTTGTGTGTTTGTTATGTGATTTTTTTCATAATTCTTTGATTAAAGTGATGTGGAAATACCATGGGCCTGTTTTCACATAGTTGTCATTAAAACTGTTTTCCCATCCACTGTATTGTGACAGTTGTCAAGGGAAGTGCTTCAGAGTTGAATCTCTTTGTATGTGTCAGGCTCTGCTGGTCATTAAATCTGATATTAAGACCCTTTGAATGTTATCAGTGTTCATCATAGATTGTTTTTCTTCCACTTAAAACTGATCCACAATCTTAGAGATAACCACTTCATAAACCGAGATGGTTAGACTGTATTTTTTAACAGAATAAGATAACTTTGAATATAGCTTTCACTTAGTGAACACCTTTTCTTTAAATTCATTTGTGTTGTGCAGGAAGGAGTTTGTCAGGTTTATTTTTCTAATGGACGATAACTTTTCTAGGTGCATTTCTTCTGCATTGGTCCAACATCGTGGGCGCCTCTCACAGTAATGACTATCGGATCTGGGACTACGGCAGTTATGCCTCCGAAGCTGTGCGAGAAGTCTGCGAATATGGCTCGTCCCGCTCCCTCACAGAAGACATGAAGAGAAATGTAGGTTTCGTTTTCATCACCAAACATTGAAATGTTCAGTAATGATGTGTATAATTTCCTGTTATAGTATATCTCCTGACACAGGGGAGGAGAGAAATGTAAGTATTTTCCGCGACACATACTTAAAGCTTTATACAAGTAATGTTACTGGGTCCCTCCAAAGCATCATCCCTTAAGACATGAAGAGAAATTCATGTGCTGCTTGCATCCACATACTTGAAATGGTACAGAACATATGCACATTTAAAGTACAATGCTAAAAAAATTAAGAAAAATAGAAGTGCTGTCCACAGTGCAAACTTATAACAGTACGAAAATGACACATATTCTGTCTTCCAAGGGTATATTTCTCCAAGACAAGTATAGAATTGTAATTGTTGTTTGCATCGCTATACTTCAGATTGTACAAAAATGATGCATGGTGTATCGATTTAGAGCATAATTTCCCAAGAGAAATGGAAGTGCTTTCAGTTATGTAAATTAAACATTGTACAAGAATGATACATAGTTTTCCTTCAGAGTATAATCTAGACATTAAGATAAAGTTCTGTTTGCAACATGAAAATGTAAAGTTGAATGAAAATGATACATATTGTGTATGTTTAGAAGATCATATCTCAAGACAAGATAATCATTTAAGTTCTGACAACAATGCAACATAAAATGGTGAAAAAATGATAGATAGTTTGTCTTTAAGGTCATAATCTCTGAAAACAAAAAGAGAAATCTACTGTCACAGAGTCATACATACCTAAAATGGAACAAAATGGAGCACATTGTGTTCCTAGAGAATATATCAAATGTTATTTCAACTGGGTTCAATCTAACCAGCCATGTTATAATGCTCTTGTCTATATCTAGTGATTTCATGGGTAGTTAGCTACAAGAATGGCCAAGTCTGGCAACTGAGGACTTGATTGTGTGGAGTAACTCGTGCATCTATGTCCTCATGCATCGCTAGTATACTGACATGACTAGGAGAAAGTTAATGTCAGGTTTACACAGACTGAACAACAGCCCTGCAGGTGATGGGGTCTTACTATAGGCTGTGTGTTTTACAACAATACAATGTACAGTATTAGAGACTGATGTTGTATTGATGGAGTTTTGCCATGTGTGGCGTTAAACGACAAACAAACATCATTTACATAAGCCACATTTTATTTTAAGGATCAAGTATTTATGCTGAAAATAAACTGGGTTGAAAATACTACATGAAGACGTAAAGGACATCCGATTTCATATTATAATTAATCTTATGACAGATTAACAAAAGTTAATTAAAAAATCTGAAGGCATATTAACTTTACTTGTTTAGTTATTTTGAATAGTATATGTATATATACTCACAGAAATGAACAAAGCAATGCACAAAAGTATTCCTATACTCTTTTCCGGGTTTCTTGTATCAGGAAATAATAATTCAGTATGAACTGTTAGCACTAAAAGCAATGTATTAGGATTCAGACATTAGGAAAATGTTAATGGAGAATATTTGTTTCATCATGAATAGTAATAGCTTAGACAAAAAGATAGCAGTTTAAATTGTGATATTTCAAAGAAATGGTTGAAATTAATCAAGCATGGAAGGAAATTAATCTATGGAGGTAAAGGTCCTGTGACAGTGCGGGTTAAAATTGTCCTTCAGTGATTCATGCTTGTCATAAGATGTGACTGATGGGATTGGATGGTCAGACTTGCTGACTTGGTTGACATATGTCATCAGTTCCCAGTTGCGCAGATTGATGTTCATGCTGTTGAGCACTGGATTGTCTGGTCCAGACTTGGTTATTTACATGTGCCGCCATATAGATGGAATATTGCGGTGTAGAACTAAACTCACTCACTATTGAGATGAAGATTAAATGATCTGATGTCAAATATATTCTGAAACAGAGATAGCAAGTACTCATATTATGAGAAAATTAGTCATAGAACAGATACAAATATTTATATAATATGAGACAGTTAGCCATAGAAAAGATATAAATAATTATATAAGATTAGAAATTGTGATATAATTTTATTATTCTTATTCTAGCAAATCCTTATAAATCTTGCAGTGAGTTATCAATCATAAAAACAGTAACATTGGCTCTTAAATGGAAACAGTATCTGAAGTCTGGAAAATTTATAGAGGAACTTTTTAATTCATTTTTTAAGCTGCTCATTTACAGAGATTAAATCACACAGAGTCCACAACGGTTACAAGATATGACATCAAGGTTATGATAAATTAATGGAAGAGCTGTATGATCCAAGTTTAAGCTTCTGAAGTGCAGAGATTAAATTACACAGAATCTTCAGTGGTTACGAGATATGACAGCAGGGTTATGAAAAATTAATGGAAGAACTTTAAATTTATTTTTAAGCTGCTGAGGTACATAGATTAAATTATATAAATTCTATTATGTGATACGCTAGCCCGGTTATCACGACAGTATTTTGTAATACCTGGCAACTTTTCATAAGTAAAACATGTTGCAGGTCAAGTCAGTATCAGGTCAGCCTCAGTAAAGTAATGATAACTGTTGCAAAGGTAAAACAGTTGTGAACGTGTTGATAGGCGAATAGTTTTGATATTTAGCTAAGAAGAAAGCAGTATGATGTTTACACGTGGCAGGGGGTTCCCGAGGTAATTAGCAAGGAGGGACGAGTGGCTACATTGTGTCAATATTGACTACAAAGCAACACTAGAGGTGCCCTCTTGCAATTACAAGTATTCCCATGCCAGTGTTGAACAGAATTACAAATATGCATCCCTCTCAAGTCGACTGATTGTCAGTGATGGCGGCATGCTCCGTGAATGTCAGTTGTGACTTTTTGCCCAAATCTTACAAGTATGCACACTGTTTGATTAATATGGACAAGGACTGTGTATGAGGTGAGATTTGTCAAATGAGGGTGTGGAAGGGTCACAAAGGTCATGGGAGTAAGGGGAGATAACTCTAAATGTTATATTTGGGCCCTGGCATTCTCAAGGGAAATGTCACTAGGTGCTGTGGGTAGTAATTAGGGTCAGGGCATTGAGACAGGTACTTAAAGGTATGGAATGATCAACAATAGTGGCTACTCCCATGTTGTGATGATAGACAGCAAGTATATACTGTACAGTTTAGGTTTCTGACTGTTCAGTGTTGCAGTATTTATGTTGCAAAGAACATGGAATCCTTGCGCAAATATTTTCTGTGCATGGTTCAGTGTCCCTATTTTGATCTTAAAACATTTGGATCATTCACAAGAAACATTCAAGGGAAAAAAAGACTTTCATCTTTTTCTTATTCAAACATGTGCATATAATGATATTTAGATATGTAAAGATATACAATGGTGCTGTTTACTTTGAAGAAATATGAATTTATATTTTTGTTCTGTCCAAATATTGACCGCTGTTGACGTCTTGACCCATAGAGAAACTGTTTTCAACATATATCCAGTTCAGCTATGCCTTTCTTTGATATTTGGAATGTTTAACAACATCTATCTAGTGTATTTTCTTATTGTTGACGCTTGTATTTTCATCAGAGATACCACAACATGGTCTTCTTTTCTAATGGAAAACTTTGAAAATAAACATTTAGCGTGAAAAATGAATAACAATAGTAGGTGACGTAGGCTTGCTGGTTGAAAAATGGGATACAAAGCTAAGGAATCTTTTTATTTGATATTGTCTATGAATAACTTTCTTGAGACGTATTTATTTTTTCCCATAAAATTCTGGATATGATAAACCTGCCTTTTCTTTTCACAAAAGGATACTGAAGTAAGTAAATCATAAATATGATGAATATTCATCAAGTTGTCTTTTTTGCAAAAAATTCTGCATACCATATAAATTCATGGATGTATGCAGTGTGTTAAATAGTTTCAAAGTTTTGTTATACAGTCACTAGCCCACAAAATAATTAACTAGCCCAAAACTTGAATGAAGCCAAAGGTTTCATCATTAAGCTACTAACATGATGAACATTTTAACCAGGACATAACCTTGCATAATTTACAAGTGTCTAGTAACTTCTGAAGTGTGAGAGAGCGATATGTTTAGAAAATGACCCCATGTAAATTCACTAGCTAGTCAAGACAGTGACTGTTGAAATTTAATGACCCAACTGGATTTTTACTAGCCATGAGCTACTGGGCCAGTGGCTATTTTGTACAATAGATGAATGTGATCTCATTCATTGTATCTTGACTGATGTCATATGCATCTCTCAAGTGTGACTATTCAGACAGAGAAAATAAATGATATTGCGTTGCTACTTTTGGGTGTTACAGAGGATTTGGCACTTAGACACTCTTATCAGTTGAAACATCCATCCAATGCTGTCAGTTCTGAATGAAATTGAAGCCTTTGAATACCCTGTTGGCCATTGAAATTATTATCTACAGTTGGCCAGATGTATACTATGCAGTCAATTATTCCAGGGGAATGGTTAGCTATGCAGCCTTAGACTTTGCAATTTACTGTAATCAGTTACATCCTTTGGACATGTCAGAAACTGATGATCATTGGCTCAAATCCAAATTTGTCCTGATACTGTTTCTAGGAGTTTTAGCACTATATTAGTGCCAAGTGGTAAGCATCTAAGATCTGCAACAATTTGCCCTCATGTCCCACATCAGTGAGTGAGTATGGTTTTATGCCACTTTTAGCAATGTTCTAGCAATATCACAGCAGGGGGTACCCAAAATGGGCTTCACACATTGTACCCATGTGGAGAATCAAACCTGGGTCTCAGCATGATGAGCGAATGCTTTAACTGTTAAGTTACCCCACTGCCCCCTCCCACATGAAAATAACACACTGTGATATAGGTTTTAACGCTTTTTCATGCTACACCCAGCTCACTCACTCATAACAATTTTGCAAATTCAGGGGTTCAAATATCCCATCGCCTGATGCCTGACCCTGAGTCAGTTTTCATTTCAGCAATCAAATAATGGTATCTTACTTGTCCTTCGGCTACTAGATTATTCCTGCTTGCAGTTTCAAACAGCAAATAAACTTGAATTTCATTTCATATCTGCTCAAAATGTTGCTATTAAATTTAAGAATGCCCCTAAAGTAGAGTTATCTTTCTTTGCTATTTATCACTTCACAATAAATAGTCCGGTGAACAATAACTTCAAATACCTTGTTGACTTATTCTTTCATAATTACAACATCATGATTATGTCATAAATATCAGGGCAAGTGTAGAATCAGTCAGGACCAGTTACTTTCTTCAAGTCGCTTGCCCTGTGTCAAGTGGCTTTGAAAAGAGATTTTGAACCCCAGAAATTTTAGAGGAGGCAGCTGTGGTGATTTCCTTGAATGACTGTCACCTTTCAAATTTGCTATGCATAAAAAAATGTAGGCTGTTGATTAACATCAAAACTACTCGTAAATTCATCTTTGATGGTAGAGCACTTCCAATTTAGATGTAGACATCACCTTTTGACCTGTGTCAGTCATTATCTGAACAGCTGAACTTGAAACTTTACTCTTTAAATCAAGATAATTGATAGTAGATTGATAGGCTTCAGCTTAATTAGGTGTAATTATAAATAAATAATTACTTTTGTCAAAATACCTTTAAAAAGAAATGTGAAACTTGGAAAACAGAGACAATCTTAAGAAAGCATAGCTGGTTGAATGAAGCTTTCAAACCTGTAACACTAGACAGCTTATCTCTGACTCAGTGTCATAATCTCGAAAGAGATAGCTATCTCTAACACCAGTCCCAAACCGTCATGTTAACCACTAATATTACATATTTACACCATGAATGAGACATATATTTCACGATAAAGAGGATGGCAGTGAAATTGGATTCTGTACCTTGTCTACCAACAGCACTTTGGCCAAAGTTTATTTTATATTCAGCAACCTTTTGACCCAAATGTCACCTCCCAGGAAGCCTAATTTTAAGGAGAATGTTTTCTGTATATTGTATACAATTCTGTTTTCTGCCCTCTGTGTGTGTTGTAATGTAAGATTTTTGTATAACACTGCTTGTGCAGTCGTAGTATATTTGCTTGGATTACATTTTTCGTAAGTGTAATGTTCCTGTTTTATGCAGTAGTAGTTTATTTGTTTGATTAGATTTTTCATGAGTGCAACATTCCTGTTTTAGGCAGTTGTAGTTTATTTGTTTGGATTAGATGTTTCGTAAGCGCAATATTTCTGTTTTAGGTTGAAGATTTTGTTTCAAGATATGTGGTTGTCATATGATTTATCTGTTAAAGGAGATAAGGCATCAAGTACATGTTATCATCACAGATACCAAATTAACTCTAAATGCAATATTTCTGTCACTTGTTTCTAAATACAGATAAGTACATGAATGTCTGACTTTTTTGAGGAATATATCACAAGTAATGTTGGACTTTTGATGAAATATGTAAGATTTTAAAATACTGATTATAAATGACAAGGATTTTAAGATTATTTGAATTGTATGAATACCTGTGTGGTATATTTCAACATTTAGACTCTCCAGCTGCTAATGGTGTGTAATACATCCTGGGCTGTTTTAGTATGAGGGTTACATCAGACTTATCAATAAATTACCAATTGTTCACCTGTGTACACTGCAGTCTGAGACACCAGTTCCAGATGTTGGAGTACTGTATGTGATTGTGATGTTGGTGAATGATTGTTCAAGATAGTATTTCATAAAGACACCAATCTCTAGATGTTGGAGAAATGTCTGTGGTTGTAATGAAGGTGAATGCATGATAGTTCAAGATCTTGTGATATTTCGTCTGTACCAGACCCAAGTGTGGGAGTATTGTATGTAGTTTTGACAATGGTGAATCTTGTCCAACAGAGCAAGAAGATCCGCACTGTGGTGAAGACGGATTCCCTGTGGGGTCCAGACCGGATCCTTGATTCCGTGGATGCAGTCTTCACAGTCAACACTAAGAAGCATCTTCTTTCTCTTCTCACCATGATTGGGCCCAGCCCGGATTGGTGCTTAGGTAAGACCTATATGAGTCCATCTTTTTCCATTCCTATGGAGAAAGATTTCCAATGTTCATGTTTCCTTTTCATGTATGGCATACATCTGAAGTATTTCCTTCCAACATGTCATACATCTGAAGTATTTCCTTCCAACATGTCATACATCTGAAGTATTTCCTTCCAACATGTCATACATATGGAGTCTTTCCATCCAACATGTCATACATTTGAAATATTTCCTTCCAACATGTCATACATTTGAAATATTTCCATCCAACATGTCATACATCTGAAGCTTTTCCATCCAACATGTCATACATTTGAAATATTTCCTTCCAACATGTCATTCATTTGAAATATTTCCTTCCAACATGTCATACATCTGAAGCTTTTCCTGTCCAACATGTTATACATGCTATAATATTTTTCATTAACCAGTGATAGAGTGAGAAAGTTTGCTATTGAAAATTATTCAGCAGTAATGATCTCAAGCAGCTGTAGAAGTCAGAACACTACTTTCCTGGTGGCTATACAGAATTGTTAAGGTAGAACAAATAATGATGGAAGGACCCAGTCATCAGAGGAGAGGCAGACAATGTTAACACTACATGCTATCTTGCTGTGTGTACTGGATAGGAGTAGAGAGATTTATATCATAATACTCTTGTAAGAGACTGATATCATAATCACACCCTCACCCCTTACCACGACTGGGACCAGGCTAGACTTGTGTTTAGACGGAGTGGCAAATCATATCAAAGGCATGGTGAGGTAATCGTTTAATCAAATATGTTCCATCTTTAACTCCAGTGAGGTCTTACCATTCCATAAACACTGCCCAGTTCCATAGTGTGGTTGCCAGTTTGTTATACTGTTCTTATTTTACAGGAATTAGTGCCTTTGACATGTGCCAGAAGAACTGTACTTGGGCCGACAGCCAGGAGATTGACTTGTACCCTTGGGATGCTGGAACTGATAGTGGAGTATCATACGAGGTATGGGAATTTGAGTGATTTGGTTGGTTGTTGTTACATGTTGCACTCAGCAATATTCCAGCTTTATGCAGCTGTCTGTAAATAATTGAGTCTGGATCAGACAATCCAGTGATCAACATCATAAGCTTGATCTAAGCAACCGGGATATGATGACATGTCAACCAAGTCAGCATGTCTGACCATCTATCTTGTTAGTTACCTCTTACGATAAGCATGGGTTACTGACCAATTCTAACTCAAAAATCTTTGTCAAAATTTTGGTCAGCACATTAAAATCTGTTGTTAACTAGTGTACCAATATACTGATATCATAAAAGGTGGGATAAAAACACATGAGTTTTCATTATGACTCAACATTTGTATTGATTCCTCATTGCATAGATTTTGTTCAACTATGAGACCAGTTTAGGTCTCATTTAAAGATCTCTAAATGTCAGAATAACAGAATAGCAACAGAATTCTGAATAGCAACAGAATAACCTTTCATATGACCGATCACAGCATCGCTTACCAGGTCAGAATAACCTTTCATCTGAAGTCAGATTGTATTTTTAATCATACAACCTTGAAGAGGTCAACAAGGATTATGCAGAAGAACAGTTATGGTTTGTAAGACCAATTCTGTAAAAAACGTCAGTTTCTCATTTCAGCTGGATGTATATTTGAAATGGAAGATCTGTTTCATACCTCATGTAACAATATGCCCTCAGTTGGCTGATGTTAGCTTTATTTTATTGATCAGTCAGTCTTTCACTCATGATCCCTAACACATTGACCACAGATTTTTGTTAGACAATGCTTAGTCTCTGAATAGATATAATTTTGATAGAAACAAACAATTCCTTTTAAACTGAAAAGGAGCTCCAGTGGGAGATTCAGCCACCTGAGGAAATCTAGGCTTGCTTCATTTTGTTCTTTAGTGAAAAAATCCAGTTTAAGGACTGAAACAGACTAATCTTTGGTTAGTGGGAGCTTGAGCACAGATCTTGAGTCAATAGACTTTGAATAGACTTGCACAAGTGACTAAGATAATAATTAATAGTTTAAATGACTATTTGTAAAATATAGAAATAACAGACTGGCATACCGTTGCATATCTACACTTGACTCTTCAAAGAATAGAATTACCATACATCCATGGGCTTAGCATAGCAAGGCCGAGATTTGGGCTGACTTGATCAGTATGGTGTACATGGCAATAATATAAATCCTTATGTAGTCTATTATAGAAATATGTGAAGTGTCTTCATGCAGTGAATTATGAACAAGGAGGACAGAATAAAATACTTGACATAAAAAATGTCAAATGTTCCCAGTTAAAGCAAATGTCTACCATGACAAGTATCTACTTTGTATCATCGACGTATTCAGAATATTATCAGAGAATCATTTTGCAAATTTCAAATTTCAAATTTCAAATTGAATTTTCAAACACCTTGATTCCTTGAGTGTCCCTGACCTCATTGTTCAAAATCGGCATCACACACACATATGTTTTAGAACGCCTGTTCTTTAATGACTCCTGAAGCAATTCAGCTGTTCTCCTTGTTTTAAGTAAAGAAATATATTGCTTGGATGTCTAGACTGCCAATTCTACCTGTGACTTGTGAATGGTGCCTGACAAGCTCCTGTTCTGTTATCTGTGTACGATCTGATGAGAGTGGAGCCAAAAACAGCTTTATGATGCAGGGGGGTCGATCTGGAGTCAGACTCACACGGAATTAGACAAAACATACTACAAATATGTGCAGAGTGACATAATGGTTAATTGATTGCAACCACCCACATAACCACCCATTTCCGGAGAAATTAACTTTTTGTCAGTAAGTCAAATAGAATTTATTTGAGACGTGAAATGTGTTTGAAAGTTCCATTATAAATTGTTATATTTTTAGAAACAAATTAGTCTTGAAGTCAGCATAATGACGTTGGGATATGATATATAGTTTCTAAAATTAATTATTGCTGTTTGGTATAGCATTCATTTTTTAAACAAGTGAAAAAGTAAGGTTTAGTTTTTTAGAAAAAACAGCTGTATTTTTATTGAAACTGTGACAAATTTGAGCAGTTTTAATTTAGCAAGTGTAAATGAAGACTAGTAGGACATATTTAGAACAGACTCAGTCATAGATCTTGTTGATTGCATGAACAAGGTGTATTGACCTTTTAACAGAGAGTCCCTTTAAGTCTTGTGTCCTCTGCTCAGGTCCACTTGAATGTTTCGACATTATAGAGTCTCTGTAGACAATCATATGCTTTAGAATGTTTTGTATAGTTAAGACAGATATCAGATGGTTGTGGTATTTCATGATTTGGAAATAGTTTTAACAAATCTTTATGATTTTACCCAGTTTTAGTCAGTTTACAACTGTATTATCATGGCCTGTAAATAATTGGGTGGAGCAATCAGTTAGTGGGCATACTGATCCAAACCCCCACAGTCCACATTTTGTTGCCACCTACATCATGCAGTGGCATACTGGAGACCTAATTCTTCCATGTGTCATAGGGGAACCCTGTTTTCAGCATGTGGACATTTTTTAAACAAAGTTAAACTTGACCATTTCAGTCTCCCAATCAAGAAACTGAACCAAAGGAGCAAATCCATTCAATCACCAACTCCATCATTAGGAATCGTGCTTCACCATTCTTTGGGCCAAACCCAATCAAACCGATGGGAAGGCTGATTCTGAAGAAAACCTATGAGGCATGCACCAGTGATCATGGTGAGACCAACTCTGCAGAGGAGTCCCCCAGCACGGATGAACTGGTCAGCGAGATGAAGAAGAAGATGATGATGCAGAAGAAGCAGCGTAAGTTGTCACTGTGTAGAACAGAGTGTAACAGTTGTGTGTAGAGTCACTGTGTAGAACAGGGTGTAACAGTTATGTATAGAGACAAAAGTGTAGAGCAGAGTGTAACAGTTGTGTATAGAGACAAAGTGTAGAGCAGAGTGTAACAGTTGTGTATAGAGTCACTATTGAGAACAGAGTGTAACAGTTGTGTGTAGAGTCACTGTGTTGAACAGAGCATAACAGTTATGTATAGAGACAAAGCATAGAACAGAGTGTAACGGTTGTGTATAGAGACAAAGCGTAGAGCAGAGTGTAACAGTTGTGTATAGAGTCACTATTGAGAACAGAGTGTAACAGTTATGTATAGTCAGTGTAGAACAGAGCATAACAGTTATGTATAGAGACAAAGCATAGAACAGAGTGTAACAGTTGTGTATAGAGACAAAGTGTAGAGCAGAGTGTAACAGTTGTGTATAGAGTCACTATTGAGAACAGAGTGTAACAGTTATGTATAGTCAGTGTAGAACAGAGCATAACAGTTATGTATAGATACAAAATGTAGAACAGAATGTGACAGTTGGGAACAGAGGGTCACAGATAGGTACAGCATCACAGTTTTGCAAAGAGTGTGACAGTTGGGAACAGAGGGTCAAGGATAGGTATAGTGTCATAGTCCGAGTTGGTTATATAGAGGATGAGAGTTTGGCATAGAGAGGTAGAGTCAGGCACTGAGGCCTACAGTTGAGAAAAGTGGATGAGAGTAAGTTCGAAAGGGTTAAAAATGTACCATTGAAACAATGTGTGTTAAGACTTTCAGCTTGAAACGCAATTATTCAGGAGGGTTGACAGGATTATTTGGCTTTTCAAATGTTTCCATTCTAAAATATGTTTTTCAGAAATGGAGAAATGTGCCACTAGTCAGTGGAATGAATGGGGAGACTGCTCCAACCCATGTGGAAACGGCATGCGACAACGCCGGCGGATGTTCAAGAACCCTGGCATCACTCAGTCCATGTGCAATGTGGAGATGATGGAGAAGGAGACGTGTGTTGGAAACACGGGCTGCAATGCCAAACGTCGCAAGTTGCACAACTTCAAGTTCCGGCATTCGAAGGGGGTTGATCTCAACAACATGTGTGCTGTGACACCATGGTCTGATTGGTCGCCCTGCAGCCGCACTTGTGGCCTTGGGATGAAGGAGAGGTGGAGGATGTTCTTAAGGAAATCCCACAGGACAGACGACTGTGGCGTACATCTCCAGGAGAAGGATCTCTGTAGAGGCACCATCCCAGACTGTGACATGGCAGCCAAGATGAAGAACTACACTGGTGAGTAGGGGACTCTTGAAGGGTCATAGTAGGATTGCTGTGTTTGAAATGCTAGTCTAGGAATACAATACATCCATAGTTCAGTCAGGATTTTTCATAACTAGCAGATGGACTAAGTGTTGGTTAAATGACAGAAGTGGCAGAAAGAAAATGAAAATAGAATGTTTCAGGGTCTGTGAGACAAACTATTGCAGGGTTAGTCTGTCCCACAGTCCCTGAACTGCATTATTTTCCCTCCTGCCCATCCAGCAGTGCTGAAACCGTCACTGAAGCAAGTCTAGATTTCCTCAGGCTCAGGTGAAGCTTCCATCTCAGTGGGACTCCTTTTGCAACTAAAATAGCATTAATTGTTTCTATCAAAACTTATATGCAGAGACTAAGCATTAGTCTGTTACTGTGACTGCAAACTGACATGAACGGTGGTCCAATACTTATATCATCTGTATCACAAGGAATCCTTGACTAGCCCTGGTCCAATACTTAAGTCATCTGTAACACAAGGAATCCTTGACTAGCCCTGGTCCAATACTTAAAGGTCACATGCAACGTAAAACACAACTTTGCAGATTCTGGTACCTTTTGGTATGCAATTACCGAAACGAATAATAAAAAATGCCAATTCAATCTATAAAGTTGAAAAAAACGCGATGAAAAAAAAGCCCGCGAAATCGGAGTTCAAACGTTTCACTAAATTCCCCCCAGCGCTGGGGGGAAAACTGGTTTCAACAGCTGTGCTGCGCTGCGTCCATAACGCATGCGCAGTGAATAGATTCGTGGAGCTTGAAACAGTATGCATACTGAGGTCGTGAGCAGTAGTCTAATCTTGGTTGTGTACACAAACAAGTAAATAATCTGCTCGTTACGTAAAAAAAAACATGTTGATTGTGGTGAGCAGTCTCTGTCACAGAGAAAGCTCAGTGTCTGGTTTATTCACACCTATATGTCTGCCTGCCTGTCTGCTAAAGACAACATGCAATACACAGTTTCAGTCATTGACCACGTGCGATTTGAACTTAACACCTATCAGACTATACGACATAAAGAAAATAAGCTGATTTATGACTCGAGCACCCGAGTCCCGTGTCTGCCACATTATGTAATTAGGCACGTATGATACACATGACATGTTTTTATGTCTGTGGGTTGCAAACAAACTACATCCATTTTTTTCGGATGACTGGATCTGACGGAAACTGGTGCAAACTCTTGTCAGTTTCAAGTCCTGCCTTGTACTTGGACGAATGACAGATTCCAGCCGCGCAGTAGTTTACTATCTCTACTGACATGATTTTTTTATTGGATGGAGCGCAAATTCAGAGAATATGTATTTTCCAAACCCAACATCTCTATATACATTCTTCATGGATAACAACTTCTTTTAGTGTATATGATTTTGTTTGACAATTGTATATGAATCCATACTGAAACGACGGATCAAATACACTAAAAGAAGTTGTTATCCATAAAGAATTTTACTTTCTGGTGACTGGCTATACTTCTAAAATGCCCATCAAACAGATCATCTTTCTGTACACACAATGAAACCTAGCATATCAGCAAATGAAACAGCCAATCGGAAGCCGTCGTTTCACTTGAGTGCATATCCACCCGCTATGGCTGGGTTCGGTCTCCCGAGGGCTTCGTTTCGGGGGAAGTAAGCCCAAGTACAAAATATTGCACTTTTGAATCGCGATTGTACGCTTGTAATTGTGTTTATCTGTGTTTTTAAAAGGAGCAGTGTATATTATATGTCATGAATAAGTGATATATGTGTTTTAATTATGTTTGATTTTTTGGTTGCATGTGACCTTTAAGTCATCTGTAACACAAGGAATCCTTGACTACCCCTGGTCCAATACTTATGTCATCTGTAACACAAGGAATCCTTGACTACCCCTGGTCCATTATACCTAATGTCATCTATATAACACGGAACCCATGAGTAGTCCTGGTCCAATATGTGATGTCATTTGTATAACAAGGAATCCTTGGCTAGCCCTGGTTCAATACTTAATGTTATCTGTATAACAAGGTACCCCTGACTAGTCCTGGTCTAATATTTAATGTTATCTGTATAACAAGGTACCCCTGACTAATATTTAGTGTCATCTATTTAACAAGGAACCTTTCACTAGCCCTGGTCCAGTACTTAATGTCATCAATGTGAGAAGGAAATGAACCCGTGGCTTTAACACAGACCCTGCATCTGTGACAGGTTGCCAGATTGTGACAAAAATGCTACAATAATCCCACTGACTTCTGCCCTTCTTCCAGCCATCTGCAACGAGGATGCCGACACAGGTCCATGTCGGGGTATGTTCATCAGGTGGTTCTACAACGCTTCAATGCAGAAATGTCAAGCATTTACCTATGGAGGTTGCCGTGGAAATGAGAATAAGTTTGACACACAGGAGGAGTGTGTGGAGCTGTGTGCTGAACATATGAGTAAGTTCTGTTCATCAACAAAATGTCAACTTTGGAATAGTGATGATAAATTTCAGTTCAGTAACTGGATTCTGTCAGTTTCAGGCCTCCTTGTTAATGATCTATATGTAATAGTTTTATGTCATGAAAATTGCTAATGATTTAGGATAGAGGGAAGTTTTGTCATTCAAATGTTCACAGGTCAAGTTGAGGTTAATGGTAATGACAGTGCCATGATTGAAGTACTGCTCTTAATAACTGCATCGTTACTCCATCATTCATTTCCATTAGTGTAACACATGTTATGCTTGGGATTACACTTTCTTCGTAAAGTACAGATTCTTGTACTTTTGATGGGTTGAGTCCTGTCCGGGATTCAAACACACACCCTCAGAATCAGGCATCTAATCCCCAGTGGAAGTCGTGGCTGAGGGGGTTAGGTGACTGACTTTGTGTTGTTATAATTTTTTCAACACATGGATAATATTTATAAATATATAATATTTGACAACTTATCATTAGCTCAAGAAAACAAAAGCAGTTCACTATGACCATCTTCCGGTGAGAAGCTTATGCTGTAGTTTTTCTGTTTGGGTAAATATTCTTTAAATGCTTGCAGCTGACCCTGAAGGTCAAATTCATAATCAAGGGCATACACTGAACACAGTATCTTGTTCAGGGTGATGTTTACTGTTGTCAGATGAAATTTGGTATGAATAGGTTGGGAGGTTGACATAAAAATGTTCTTGAGCAACCTTCATTGATGGCGTATGGACCAACTTGCTCGAGTGGTGGCCATTTTCCCCAATCTTTGAAAATTATAACAAAAGAGATATCATCAATGGTAATGCATGTTTTAGTGAACTGCAGAGGAGGTGAACCTCTAGATAGATACAATATTGATACCTTTATTATCAGCGCATGTTTTTGTGAACTGCAGTGGAGGTAAACCGCAAGAGGATGATGATCGAGAAACAGATGATGATGAAGAAGCAGATGATGCAGAAACAGATGATGCAGAAGCAGGAGATGATGAAGAAACAGGCCATGATGAAGAAACAGCAAATGGAAGCTGAAGAAGATGAAGAAGGACAGTCACTGATATTCTCGCACATGGACCTGAAGACATTGATGATGAAGAAGAAGATGATGCAGCAGTCGGCCAACTTGAAGATGGAGAGGGCGCTTTCAGACGAGATCAAACGCAGGAGGAAGGAGAGGCGAATGATGAAGCAGAAGAAGAAGATGGAGAGGAGGAAGAGGCGACACAGGAAGGAGCATTCGAGGTCAGGGGTTAACTGCATGGTCACCCCGTGGTCTGATTGGTCAGAATGTTCAGTCACGTGTGGGAAGGGCATGATGACCAAATCGAGGATGATCAAGGTGCAGCCTCAGAATGGTGGCCGGAAGTGCCCACGGAAACTCGTAAAGAAGAAGAAGTGTAAAGTGGACAGATGCCGTAAGTAGTCCTGAGGCATACTTGGAAAGGAAGTAGGGGTGCAGAAGTAAAGATCATCTTCATTTGTTTTTCACAAACTTAAGCAGCAAACATCAAGATGGCACTTCGGATATTGGGTGCAAGTTTGGTATAGATCTGTATTCAAATTCTCATCTGTATTGAACTCTTGTTATATTTAATAAAAATCAGAAAGTTGATGTCAGTGAAAGTATACTTTCCTGTATCTGAGGAGGCAAATTTATATCAAATTCAGTGATGTTGTCACTTGTTTCGATCACTGCAATTTGATTTGTTTTGCATTAAGTTCTAGGGTATTTTATATAGCAGAAATTTGATATGATACACTGGAACTGGTGATAATGTTGCTTGTTTCAGTCAAGAAACACTGCAATTTAATTGGCTTCTATTTGTAGCCAACCACCAAGCTGGAACAAACGTGAAAACTATTTTGGGTAGAGGTTTCTGGATATTTTATCAAACAGAAATGATACATGATACTCTGGATAATTAAAGATTATTGAATCATCTATTCTTCAGCTATTGACTGTGAGCTGAGTCAGTGGGCAGATTGGCAGGAGTGTTCTGCCACATGCGGCAAGAAATCTGTCCAGGTTCGGCGCCGAAAAGTCCTGCAGAAGGCCAAACATGGCGGTATTCCCTGTGCAGCTCGGAGGGAGAAGAGGTTCTGCAGTTTGCCGATGTGCCCCAATGAAGATGTATGAGTCTAACAGTATATTATAGATGAGTCTAGGAGAATATAAACCTGCTTTATGACACAACACTGTAGGTAGGGTGACGATTCCACTCCATAATAATGGTCATCAAGGCAGTGACAGATGAAAGCAATTCAATCTCTCCCCAAAAGTTTGCATCCATCCAAGTCTGTTTCTATTTTTCTGCATGGCATGAATTAAATACATTGCAGGAGCATGTAACTTAAGTTTTACTTTTTCTAAGAATCTCTCTAAATCCAAACATTTAGCCCTATTTCTGTTGCTATCCTCATTTCAGATGTTCCTATGACATGCTGGTCAGCAATGCTAATTCTGTTTGCTTAGATCATTGTCTCTTGCATGAATATTATCAAAATTAGTTGTGTGACTAATATTACATGGTGCTATATCTATGGTGAAACTAGTAATGGCGGATATCTTGATGGAAATAATAATAACACAAATATATAATATGATCTCATTATTACATTTTTTAGTGTTTTCTGTGTTTTCTTGGATGTTGAAATTCTTGCTTTTAGATAGCTTCTGTGTTTTGGTCGCTTTTCTGTTCATTGTCCAAATACTGTAGTTTTAACCCTTTCAAAGGCAGTTTCTACTCTAACAGCACAATTTTGTGTAGTTTGTAGACAGTCACATTTGGAAGGGTTAAACTGTCTGTGGCACAGTGTCTCGCGTTGCAACCAAAGACATGGCACCATGGGTAATATCATTGACGCAATGTCCAGGATGGGAATAATATGGGTTAATTTATGTACTTTTTCAGTTGGAGAAGGATATGCGTAGGTTTATGCTCTTCCATCGGCGCTACTAACCAATCAATGTTTGCGCTCCTGCAACCATGTGACCTCTAGTAACCAATCGGCAGCAAGACTTCAATACATCGTGCCTTGACCTCTCATAGGGAAGAGGCCACTATCTTGCCAAGCAAGAGCAAGCTATCATATCAGAAACTCAGTCTTGTGACATAGAGGACCGGTGCTTCGGTGTGTGCAACTGATGAATTTCAGAGCGTCTGTTGCCGAAACTCAACAAGACTTCAGTTAGTTCAGTAAATGGTCCACTGTTGGAAGACTGTTGGCTGACCTGCCTTCTGTACATAGATGTACCTTGTGTCTGTTTGTGCCTTGTTAGAACTGTGACAATGTGTTCATGCATGCATGTAGTTCTGTATCCCGACGCCAGCCCTGCCTGTATATGCTACCCTCCACCTAGCATCGAGCAGGTGTGCGACACTAACCCTGCGCTCTGCATGTATTTAATGCCACCTGTATCAGCAACCAGCTTGTCCACTACCTTGTGTTTCAATTTAATAGGTTATGTGCCTTAAGTACATTACATCAGTACTGGATGACTAAACATTATACAAGTAAAAAGCAATGAATTAGCATTGTGTACTTTTCAAGTTCAAGGATGAATTGATTTCTTTCATTCACTGATCTATCTGCACTGCAGTTTCTTTAAGAGTAAGTGATATTTGTAAGACTGAGTTAATACTCTCAGCTACGACAGTAACAGCAATCACTCCATGTGCACCATGCACCGCCAACGTATCCTGTCACAGCACTTCACCATTTGTTGCTTAGCTGGTCTAAGGGAGGTAACTCCAAATATGCAGAATCCCAGCAATAATGTCTGAAGCTATAGCTGGGTTCCTTCTGTGCACGTTCACGAACTTCATAAGCATATTTATAATGCTGATACTTATTACAAGGGTAACTTGTTATCCATGTTTTTAAATACCATAATATGATGTTTTTATGGGTCACAAGATTTTCGTCACTTTGAATCACAAGTTCTGTTTCAGGGATTTTACTGTCTGTATAATGCAAATTTGATCAGAATTTTTAACTCTGATTTTGTTCACTATCCTTATCCTAAGATTCTAACAGATATACTGACAGCAAGCTCTGCTAAATCCATGATACACTTTAAATTGTAAAATTTTCATATGAATAAGAAATATTTCCTGAAAAATTATGATTTATTTTAAAAGATGTTGTACCATATTTTACATCAGCCATTTCTCTGAAGTACACCTGCTTGAAGATTAAATCTTTATGTTGCAGAGTTTTAACATGAAATGTCAGTTGAATTTCAAAGTAAAACTGAATAATAAATATTTTTCTGATCTCATTATAGCAATGCTTCATTTCTAATCCAGCAAGCTCACAAAATAACTGTTAACTGGAAATACTCTGCAGTGTTAAATTCACAGTTCATGCTGTTCATACCGTAGTTATCCTAATAATTTACACACTTACTTAATATGTACCAAAAACGATACATGGATAATGACTACTCTGGAGCAAATGTTGAGCAGTGGGTTACAGTCATATTATCTCAACCCACTACTTTGATATTTGTAATTTTAATAGGTTCATTTTTTTAATGATTACTCCTTTTATTTGAAAATGTTGCACTCAGAGTTGTTTCATTATGTCTCATTGAGTAATTTCTAAAACAATTATCAATAAATTCATGTTATCTCGGTGTATGACACATATTGTATACTGCCACAGTGATTGATGTGGAAATTGTAAATGCATTTTAAAAATAATGTCATGCAATCAAATCAGGTCAGACATACTGTTACAACATATTTCAGGTTCTTCTTATTTCAGATTTAGTATTTGCAAAGTGATTAGTTTTCAGGACAACAGCACCTGTAACTAGGGAAGACCCACTCTGTGTTTATGCAGTCTCTTAGGGATGAGAATCGACTCACCTGACACCCCTGGTTCAAATAATGAGATGTTCCTTTACTTTGATGTGAAGTATACTGATTTTTGTTTATGGTATTTTCACCTATGAGTATTTTCCTTCAGAGAAAAGATTGTTTCATTATTTCTCAGATGGTAAGGTGTGCTTTGAGGCTGGTGGTCCTCGTCAAGTTGTAAAGTGCTTTCATTGTATATTGTAGATAGAAAAGTTGTTATTGAACGTTGATGTACATTGTTTTAGAGAGGGTAGATATTAAGCCAGCTGCCTGCATCATTCCAATTAAGTTGTTTGTTACTGTATTCAACATATTAAGCATCCCTACCAGAAAGTCTCAAGTTCGGTTACCAATTCCATTTCATTTGAATTAAAATGAGATAGAACTTTATATACTGAAAAAAATATATATATACAAATATGAAAATTGTCACTGCACAGTGAAAACCTCTTTAACTTACAGGATGATTGAAAAGAAATAGATTAAAAATCTTGCAACACTTAAGGTGTGGGGCTTAATAGATTGAATATGGTACTTGAGTTTGATTGCTGAAATCATTCTTTTTACATTTGAGTGATATGGATCGTAAGTTGATGAAAGGATATTATCTCCTGGAAATGTTCATCATTAATCATCATCAAGATGAAGAAGACACAGTGTGATGAAACAAGTGATTGATAGTATGAGTATTTGTTCATATATGACACTGAATGTGTCAGGTCATGGAGAAGTGTTATTGATCCAGGCATGCACAATCCATCACATGCAGCCATTGTGACCACACACAATGACAACTGGCTCTGGATTGTAGAGAACAGATATTGCACAAACTGATATCTTGACTGAAACCTGAGCAAGCAACAAGACAACTCATGATGCATTTCAAGCATATTCAGAAATTAATGGAATGGTTTCAGCAATTTAAAATTTCGTCATAAATAAAACAATATATAAATATTAAAACTGCAAGAAATTCTGATATTAATTACTGGTGCAGTACTTAAAAAATCAATTTATTTACAAATCCTTGGATATCAAGAATTATTTACATGTAAATGTCCATTTAATATTTACAAAACATGTCCATCTAGAATAAATGTAGAATTATTCTGCACAAACACTAGAATTACAAAAGCTTTGCTTTATATTGCAGTCGCTGGCTACAAGATTGTATATATGTGTTGTGCTTCTGCCCAAGCTGTGTAAGAGATACCTCACTACTAGATATTTATTGATGTTTATGGTATATTTGTATTACCACTGGTGCATTTAATGTCACTGTCGCTCTGATAGCCACATACTATTTGGCTACCACTCATTTATTCTTATAGACATTTTATACAAAAGTTGTAAAATAATATAACTAAATGATATTGTTCCACCATTAAAATATCCTGTAATTTGTTTTAATTTTGAAAAATAAAATTGCTCTTAAAATTCAAAAAAAAAATTATGATTGCTTATAATTTAAGGCTTTTAAAATACCTAAGGCCTAAATTGTTGTACCCATTGTATTGAAATATAGATTGCATAAACAATTATTTATTTTTTTTTTTATAGTATTTAATAAATGTGGTAGCTACTCTCTTTGAATGTGTGTTTATGATTTAAAAAGGCCAAAGATTAATGGATCTCGAATTTGAATTTGAAATATCTTTTTTTGGAGAGGAAAATGACAACTCTTACCTTTCTATAAGGTAAAGTGTACAAAAATTCTGTCTAAATTGAAATATGAACGAGCAATAAATGTATATGCCAGTTTGATAGGGTGATGCCCTCTGTACATTATGTGGTTAATATTTTGTTATGTAAATGTGATATTGAACTGTACCACTTACAATAAAATAATAAACAAAATACTACCAAATTTGTTGACATTTTATTTTTTCTTGCCTTCATTTTCAGCAATTTCAACACAAATTTGTTAAAATTTGAAACAAATCAGCAAAAAGCAAACATATTTTCCCTCACCTGGGCTCAGAACTAGGTTTTGGTACAATGACATGCATAAAGAACAGTTAGTGAGTCAGAACCATGTTCCAAAACTTTCCTCATTTCATGACTAAAATTTCTTGACTGAATATTTTTTTATGTACTTTGAATTTGAGAAATAGAGTCTATGGTACATTTTTCTACTCCTACAACATGTCCATTCAAGCCATTATTGTTGCTGGAGTTTAGAACCTGTAAAGTGGTCCTTCGCTAAACCAGGCACAGAGCTTAGTGGACCTGAACTGATACATTTTGAGAGTCGTATTTTTTACAAAGCACTTCCTCTAGCAACAACACTGAGGTAATACAGGACAAATTTGATGGATAGCAACTTCTTGAGTTTATTTTCACGACGTTTCGGGGCTTATCCTAGCCCCCTCATCAGGTTAAGCTGAACTGAACAGTAAGGCTAACTGTTAACTCGACCTCACAATGCTTATGACGTCACAGTGCTACGAATGGGATAAGCCCCGAAACGTTGTGAAAATAAACTCAAGAAGTTGCTATCCATAAAATTTGTCCTGTATTGCTACACTAACTTCTAAATGCCTTTGAAGAATAACACTGAGGTAGACTAACAGTGGTTGTCATTGTACCATCACTCAAATCTTGTTGACATATCCATAGCACCCAGTTAACACTGTGGGTGATACTGATGACTGATTTCTTGTTTTTCAATAATAACACAAAATTAAATGCAATCATCCTTTTATTTCAGTGGTATAACTAAACATTGCATCTTTGGATCAAAGAGAATATTACACAGGCACTCACAGTTATGTATATTTCAAAACTCAACAACCCCAGTAACACTAACCATATATATCCGTATACATATATATAATCAAACTGACCTTATGTGTTACAGTAAAACATATCATCATAAAAATTCAACGGCATAACTGTTCAAACAAATGCCCAGTCCTGTGTCCCAGATCAGCATCATTTGCTCAAGGATTCCCTGTTAATTTTTTTCTAATGGTTCAAAGAACTAGGCACAATAAATCTCATAAAACAAAACTGAAGCTGGAGATAGCAGCTGTGCTCATTTGGAGCTTGTCTTGACTGCTTCCTTCATATTCATCTTTTGGACGGACCTGAGTACATGGCCTTGAAACTGACCTCTATTTACATATGACCTTGAACTTGACCTGTATTTACAAATTAACTGACAACACTTGTAAGCAAGTTACTGTGGGCAAGATATGACTTCATGTACACGAGCAATGTTTGGGAAGCTGTTGATGCTGATGGTGGTGAGAGTGATTAGACTCCAGACAAGGGTTCTTGATGAATGACTAACATTATCAACACTCGAGTCCATCCAGACACATTTGTCTCATTCCTCCATGCCAAGTTGTGAAAGAACAGCATGAACAATGCTGTGAACACCTATGATAATAGACATCTTTGTGTTCGTTAATCACTATAGTTTAGTCACAAAGCATGTTTATTTTCTTGAATGGCTGAACCTATTTCCTTTAAAAATGTTAAACATGCAGTATCAAATTATTTAAATCATAATAATTTAGGTCTTGGATTCATGGAATTGGAACAAGCAATTTGTGGAGTTTGAGATAGGTTTGTGGAATGCCAAGGTCTTGATTATTGATTACAGAGGTGCCAGATAGTTCAGTAAGGAATCATTTTTTGTTTATTGAAAGGCTGAACATACTTCATTTAAGAATGTTCAACATTCCGTTTTAAATACATGTAATTGAGATTGCAATAATGGTCTTGGTTTTACAGAACTGGAACATGCAGTTGGATCTTTTGTGGTGTTTAAGACAGGTTTCTGGAATACCAAAGTCTTGATTAAGAAGGTGCCACTGTATCCTGTAGCAAGCCTGGTCACATTTATTTTTATGTACAAATATGTCACTGCAGATATGTGAAATATACTGCCTGTCAGTCAGCTGAATATCCTGGTCTTTAGAATGTGATTCAATGACTGACTTTAAGTATCATTACTCAGATAGAGGGAGAAATCACACATTGATCTTCACTTGAAACACTACACAGTTATTGCCCTTCATACTGAACACTGGCAGACAGTACAGTCATCCACAATAATAACTGCCTTCTTTCATTTTTGTCCAAGAAATGTCAGATGTATCACATTTGTCTGAGACAGGAAACATGGTATAGAGAAGAGACATCACCCTTGATGTTCTCAGCTGTTGACATGAACATGCACCTTGGTGCCAGAACCGCTTGACACTGGTGTATTGTGGGATTGCCGAGTTGACTGGAAGCGAGATGGGCCAGTTGACAGTGAGAACTCGTAAGGGTCCATACTGTTTGTGGCTATTCTCAGTCTATCAGCTGAAAGAGGAGAGGGATTGTATACACAATGAAGTGAAGAGACTATCTTTAGTATAGAGGTAAGTATGTGTACAGAAATGTAGGCATGTTTCAAGAGAACCAGTCTCTTTCTTGAACTTAACCTGTCACATATGGAGAGTTACTACAGGTTCATTCACAAGCAATCAAGCAATACTGGGGACCTGTTACTTTCAGGGATTCACATAGTGGGATGACCAAGAGTCCCATGACAGCTCAGATGACCACAAACAGCAAGACATAGGTCAAGATATACCAGATAAACGTGTCAAAGAACAATACTCACATATTTTGGCCTCTGAATGAGAGCTAGTGGCAAGGTCCTTCCATGTTGTCCAGTAGCTGAAACAAGGACAACAAAGTCTCATGTTAACCAGTTTAAAATCAGTTCTGAAGATGTAGATATAAGCAATAACAAAAACTGACCAATGTCATAACACAAATAACTCGGTCATTTATTCATCTAATCACATTTGACAGTTTTAAAATTAAATAATCATTCCTGAAAATGCAGATACTTTGGTCTCTGGTTTAACAAAAACAAATCCTTTATTCTAAGTGTGCTGTTGTGAGTCCACACAATACTGTTTGGCTCCTTTCAGGTCCCACAAACTTACATTCACACAAATGGTTTAAAACAAAAAATAGCTTGTCATTGTTTCACTGAAAACATCACAGATCTAGCATGATGGGGTGCCACATACTCATCAAAGTTGAGACTGGTGGTCCAGTCCAGCAGCTCGTCCACCTCCCACTCTTCCAGTGCATCTGCTCCTGAAGCTTCTACAGTCGCCACCATCCCAGCTGCAGCGCCCTCTATCAGCTTCACGGTCTCATAGTCATCAGCCTTGGCCTTCAACATTCCTTCATGGTACCTGCCGACAAAAATATGGCATCAGTGCAAAATAACAAATTGAAGACATGAATGAAATATAGCTGATTCTCAACAAAAATTGTTTTCAATTTCCATGTGTAGAAGATATTCAATCAGACACAAATGTTTCACTCATTTCCAGTTAGAGGTTCCTTCTAGATGGGATGTCTCTATTATGTCTGTCATTACATTTTTTATCTCATGAGCTTGAAAACAACCAATCAAACTAAGTTCAGTTGAGTTTATCCTCACATCTGCATATTTTCAGTCATATAGAGATTAAACAAAGTCTGCATGCATAGTCATTTTATCTAAGTGAGTGAGTGAATAAGTTTAGTTTCCTGCCGCACTCAGCAATATTCCAGCTATATGGCAGGGGTCTGTAAATAATCAAGTCTGGACGAGACAATCCAGTGATCAACAACATGAGCATTGATCTGTGCAATTGGGAACCAATGACGTGTCAACCAAGTCCGCGTGCCTGACCACCCGATCCTGTTAGTCGCCTCTTACGACAAGCATAGTTGCCTCTTATGGCAAGCATGGGTATTTTATTTAAGAACCCTATCTTACAGCAAATTATTTTATGAGCATTTAGATATGGTAAGGACGTCCTGACCTAGGGCGACCATGCTTCCTCAAGGACGTAGGTGGTATAAAGCAAGATGTGGCCAGTACTGTTTGTGAAAATACTGTCAATCATTATTGGAATAGGGTAGTTTTGAGAGTGTGATTCTTTCAAGGGCCATTTCACTGAAAACATACTTTAAATGAATATATGGTGGAAAATGGTTTTTGGTATCTTTGGAGTCAAATGGCGAATTTGGCACTTTTGATAACCTTAGATGCATCACCCAAAACTTACATCTTCTTCATCCAGTTAATCTTCTTCTGCTTCCTCCTCTTCTCAACGTCTTGTTTCCTTGCCAACTGAATTCAGGAAGATATTCCAAATAACACACAGTGAGCCTCCTATGATGCCTCAATTTGTAATGAAGATAAGCATCCTTTAGGAAAGCCGGAATCCAATAAATTTATATACAAGACCTGATTTTGATTCTCATTTGGATATTCAGCCTCCCTTGAAGTGAGTGAATTTAGTTTTATGCCGTACTCACTAAATAATCGAGACAATCCAGTGATCAACAGTATAAGCATCAACCCATGCAGTTGGGATACAATGACATAGGTGAACCCAGTCACCCGATCCCTTTAGTCACCTCTTACGATAAGAATGGGTTACTGAAGATCAATTCTAACCTGAATCTTCACACGTTTCAGCCTGACATGAAGTCAGCACAACATCAACTGATGGTCAGCCTGTTATGAAAGTACAGTAACAACCAATATTAGCATCCTGGGTCACTATGCCGCAAACACTGGGGAAGACAATCCCCTTTCACCCTGATACCTGACAAAACAAGAGCGTGGTGGATTTGACATGGCCTAAACCGAAAAGGATGATTTCAACCTTGATCATATCAGACTTCTTTGAACTGACTGATTACCTTATCATGGTGGAATTCATATTTCTTGTTGGACGTCTGCCATGTGACTGGGTCAGACATAATGTGATGGATCAGACGATCAGAAACCAGACGCCAGCCATTGTTCTCAACTCTCTGATACCACCCATCTTTGTCTGGAAAGAAAGAACACAACACAAAATCAATGTTTGTTGCTCAAGTCTGCCATTAGCACTAGTCCAGCCATATCATGGCACCAGACAAACACGTGTTTGATATTATGAGCAACTCTCCAATGACAAATAAATATCCTCTAACAATAGGGTAAGTTCTACCTTGTGCCCCAATCATATTTGCGGGGAGTGGATGATTTGGAAAGAATAATGCTATTTTATGTCTTAATATTTATTTACACAGTAAATGCTTCACAAACCTCAGGACAAGCACTTGTAAATGTGGGTGGTGGGGAGGTCACCCGGGTTCAATCCCCCACATGGGTACACTGTGGGAAGTCCATATATGATTTGTTCCACTGTGATATTGTTAGAATATTGCTAGAAGCTGTGTCAAACCTCGCTGACTGACAGACTCAATAAGTAGTGCTAACATGGCTTTGCGAACATGGGCCTTTAACAGAAAGTCTGATGTATATCATACTCTTTCTAGAAATCTCATAACAAATGTTTCATTTCACAAATCAACAAGTTTTTAATGAAATATACTTCTCAACATTTGAACTCATATAACTATAGCTTATCCATCATGCTGAAATATAATTTAAGCTGAAATGTTTAAACAAAAACAATGTCCAAACGTTCACAACTAAACTTGGCTTCATCGAACAATTTATCTAAAAAATGCTCAAAAGCTGCTTAGTCCACTTTTATAGTGCCATTCCATTCCAGAACACACATCTTGCTCAAAACGCTAAGAAAACTGTATAACGTTTTTCTGTCCGATTGGTCTGTGGGTCTGCCTTTAACAACGGAAAATGCAACTTGCTACATTTATCCAAAAAGTGCAGTTAATTACTGAACCAATGGTTATTCTGAGTCTACAGTCCTCTACTGACCCATGCCTGGACCAATCACTGGTCTGTTCTTGGTGTGTTTGTCCTTGGCCTTTGTATACTTGGCCTCTGGTCGTGTGTAATCTTTTGGGCTGTTGGCACACATGTCAACGATGTTGCGGTGGGTGAAGATCTTGTAGTAGATGTTTGGAGGGAATCTTTCCTGTGAGGATGAGAGGTTCTTAATATTACTCCTTACAGTGATCCTTTGGCAGCAGTTTGTTTCCAGACTTAGACACAGCCTCATCTACAGGGACCATCTTTCAACCCCAGTCAAAAAAAGCAAGTGCATATGTAAAACAGAAAAATCCAGCTCAGTCTCTATTTTCTTGTGTATGATAATATCTTTTTCAGAAAACAGCTGTGTAAAAAATGCCTTGCACTAATACTCAAAAAAGTTAAATCTCAGTTTTCCTCCAGTTTCATGAAAGTTAGAACTATGATTTGACTTATCTGAAAAAATCAAACTTATTTTGTACAGTTTTAATAACTGCCCACTTGCTAAATTTCTAAGTATAAAGTGGGTGTATTATGGTAAATATGGCATTAACATTTTATGTGATCTTCATGGTGATGATCTACCACAGCAGATCCTCAGTATTAAAGCAAATGAAGAAACAAAAGGTGAGGGTCAACATGAAATTAGAAAACAAGATCTTTTTCAATTAGAGAGTTGTATATTCCTTGTGCATCCCAACCCCACAATCTTGAGACATCACTATGAATACACAATGCCATATAGAAAGAGGTCAAATGCAATATATACTGAACAGCAAAAGAAACACAACTCTGGCTTTTTGCCAAGTTTTTAAATAGACGACATAAACATAACCACTTACTTTTATGAGATTTCACTTTTTCGAAACTTGTGTTTCTCTTGCTGTTCAGCATATGCAATACTTGGGATTACACAGTAATAAAGTACAGATTCTAGTGCTGTTACTAAGTTGAATCCCATCCAATATTGAACCCACACTCAGGCAGAGCACAACGTCTGCCATCTAACCCACTCAGCCACCGCGGCTTCCACAAAAATGGAAATCAGACAATTGGTGGTCTTGATCACATCAGGTGATGTACTTTAAGGGATGGACATTTCCTTTTCCATCATGAGGTCTGTATCCGCATAATATCCTCACTCACCCCAGCAAGGCGGAAGCGCACATGGATGCCTGATGCCGAATCCAGCATCTTGGCCTCATTGGGGTTGATACATCTCAGCATGAGACTGGGATCTCCCCTGGTCCGGAAGTTGATCAGGTCTCGATAGTAACGATAAACCTGGACATCCTGTACAAACAACAATTAGTTATTTTAGTGACTGTTTAATGAGCATTCTTAGAAGTTAATGGATGACAAAACAGACTCATTTTACAGGCCACAACATTTTCAGATTTTTGTATTGGAGTGAAAGATGTTTTAATGTCACTTACCACATGACTATTCCACTACTATGTATGCATAAGTATGTTACACTATTAACATTTTACACTATTCTTGAAACAATGTGTCTTCAAGTTACAAATGTGCCTTCGTTATGCCTGCAACTTACAATGTGCCTTCTCCAAGCTCTCTGTATAATTATCACAGCTTCTGTTTCTGGCATTGGCCCTTCTCGTAGTTTCTTCACCACAACGCTGGTTTTCTGCGGCACACTGACCACTGTTTTGTCCGACAGCTGTGGTGACATGTCCTGGCGCTGCTGGTGTTGATAGTGCCGCTGTTGCAGGCGCTGTGATGGTGAGTTAGTTGCCCTTGATGAACCCCGACTGGCTATAACCGGTTCCTTCCGGACCTCCTCCTGTTCTTGTTTTTTGCCCTCCCAAATCTGAACATATGCTGCACTAAACTCTTCAAACCTGGAACAAAACAGATAAGGTTGGGATAATAACTTACAGTATTAAATTGATCCAGGATCATTAAAAAGGATCTAGGATTTAAACCCAACATTTACATTATTGAAAGGGATCTTGGATTTGAACTCACTGCTTACATTATTAACAATGAAATAGTATATAAACCCATCATTTCTATCATTAAGAGGCATCTTGGATTTAAATCCATCACTCACATTATTAAAAAGGATCCACAACTTGACCAATAATTTAGTCAAAGGGATCTGAGATTTAAACTTACATTACATTATTTAAAGGGATCAAGGATTTAAATCCACAACTTACAATATTAGAAGGGGTACTGGATATAAACCTCTCACTTACATTATTAAAAGGGATCAAGGATTTAAATCCACAACTTACAATATTAGAAGGGGTACTGGATATAAACCTCTCACTTACATTATTTAAAGGGATCAAGGATTTAAATCCACAACTTACAATATTAGAAGGGGTACTGGATATAAACCTCTCACTTACATTATTTAAAGGGATCAAGGATTTAAATCTACAACTTACAATATTAGAAGGGGTACTGGATATAAACCTCTCACTTACATTATTTAAAGGGATCAAGGATTTAAATCCACAACTTACAATATTAGAAGGGGTACTGGATATAAACCTCTCACTTACATTATTTAAAGGGATCAAGGATTTAAATCCACAACTTACAATATTAGAAGGGGTACTGGATATAAACCTCTCACTTACATTATTTAAAGGGATCAAGGATTTAAATCCACAACTTACAATATTAGAAGGGGTACTGGATATAAACCTCTCACTTACATTATTTAAAGGGATCAAGGATTTAAATCCACAACTTACAATATTAGAAGGGGTACTGGATATAAACCTCTCACTTACATTATTTAAAGGGATCAAGGATTTAAATCCACAACTTACAATATTAGAAGGGGTACTGGATATAAACCTCTCACTTACATTATTTAAAGGGATCAAGGATTTAAATCCACAACTTACAATATTAGAAGGGGTACTGGATATAAACCTCTCACTTACATTATTTAAAGGGATCAAGGATTTAAATCCACAACTTACAATATTAGAAGGGGTACTGGATATAAACCTCTCACTTACATTATTTAAAGGGATCAAGGATTTAAATCCACAACTTACAATATTAGAAGGGGTACTGGATATAAACCTCTCACTTACATTATTTAAAGGGATCAAGGATTTAAATCCACAACTTACAATATTAGAAGGGGTACTGGATATCAACCTATCACTTACATTATTAAAAGGGATTTAGAACTTAACCCAACTTAACCCCACATTAGTCAAGATCGGGGATTTGGGATTTAAACCCTGCACTATTAAATGGGATTTACTTGCCTTATTAAAAGGGATCTAGGAGTTACCGTACATGTTTGTGTTTTCAGGCCCAAGTTCAATATAGTATATTTCCATGTCACATGTCTAGAATGCAAATCAATTCTTTGAGTTAAATCGCTTTCCACACATTTCAACCAACGAGTGCCCAATTTGTAAGACACTAATTCTAAACATGTGGTAGGTCAATGTATATGTGCATTTCTAATGCATAATGCAACAAATCTTGACAAATAAACACAGATCTGTGTCAGTGGATGAAGTTGAACTTACGTGGGTATCTCTTCAAGTGCTACATCTGTTGACTTCAGTTTTCTTACACATTCTTCAAAAGCTATCATCATCTTGTCAGAAGTGGGCGGCTCTTCTCCCTGGGGAGCATAAAATGAACTTCCAATAAAGAAGTGGGGTATATGAATGTGCCAGTTTGACCAGGGATGTTCTAGTATATTGTGATATTGTTGCATCGTTTGTTTGTTTGATGAATAAAGTGCATTCAGGGATATACCACCTATATAATGCCAGTCTGTAAGTACTCGAGTGAGTCCTACCAAAAGATCCTGTTTCTTGACTCTTCTGACTAAGAAAGTAGTTTGTTAAAGACCTATTCTAACCTGGATCTTCACAAATTTTGTACCATTTATACTAACAATAACTTTTACTTTGATCGGAACGCCATGCTTATGACAGAATAACCACAGAGAATCTCAATACTAAACATTTACTGAAACAAATTCAGGTATGATGTCTTTTAGTGGCATGTAGAAGTTGTATATATGACCAAAATCTTTTATGGATAAATCTTCTTTTTAATTCTTTGAAGCACAATGTTTCGGGGTCATTTCAGACCCCTTCATCGGGGGAACTGACAGTTGATAGCAGAAGATCTTGGTCAGACTCAACTATATGTAGACAAGAATTCTTTTTGCATTGATATAGCACTACTATACTCTTCAATCAATGACCAGCACATGGTGCTGAGAGCCCTAGAAATACGATCAGGATGAATCTGGGATTTGAACCCATGATCACTGGATGCTTGTTTCCCTATGGGAGATAACTCTAAACAGCAATTTCTGGAACATGGGATGACAGGGCTAATATTCACAGCTGGATACTGTTCTGATCTCAGTATTTTGAGGTTTATGTAATTTCATGACTTGTGTATTGGCAAATCGATTGCATCGCAGCCTATAAGACCAGTGTATACAGCTGACTTCTACCTCGCCTGTGTGAACATCGACGCTGATGTAGTCAAGCATGTTCTCAACATCCTTCAGTCGTTCTAGATGATGTTTGCTGTCACTGTAGACGGCTGTGCTGCTTGTCTTGGGTTCTATAGCATCATACACATTGCACCTGGATTATGGGAGTAAAAGGCAAATTTCATAATCAGTTAGGTATATTCTTTGGTAGCACAAATGAGTTCTGGCTTGCTTGCTTGCTTGCTCTCTTCATCCATCCATCCATCCATCCATCCATCCATCCATCCATCCATTCATTCTTTCATTCAATCATTCATTGCCTAACTTAGCCATATGTACCCCATGGAGGAATTCTTCTGAAAAAGAATCCAGCTACATGGCAGAGGTCTGGACGAGACAATCCAGTGATCAACAACACGAGCATCAACCTAGGCAATAGGGATACAATGTCATGTGTGAACAAGCAAGATAACTTGACACCCCCACCCAAACCCCCATCGATCATGTTAGTCGATTCCAACAAACATGGGTTGCTGGAGACCAGTTTTAACCCGTATCTTCATATGGTTCTCTTACCTGTCTCTTAGAAAATGTTTCCCATTACATTTTAGTGATATAATGTACAAAGTATACTCCCCATAATCCAGTATCATAGCTATAAGCAATACAGCTTTTACCATTACTTATTTTAAATCATGATTTAGTTCTATACAAAAGATACATACTTAACTTTATTCAAATGTTGTATTTTGTATTTGTATGTATGAAATGTTCATTCACAGTGTAACCAAAATATCCCAATGGAATTTTGCTACTTTGAAAAACACAGAACTATTGTATAATGAAGACGAGAAGGATAGTAGTCATGGAGCAATTCAGCAGAGGGTAAAAACAACCAGTGCCAATCTTTGTTTGGTTTCAATATTAAGAAATAGTTCCACTCAGGCAGTGAACATGAAGGTAGGAGTGTGTGTGAATGAATTTAGAATGAGCGAGGTTGGCTTTATGCTGCTTTTAGTAATATTCAAGCAAAATCACAGTGGGGGACACCAAAAATGGGCTTCACATCTTGTACGAAAGCGGGAAATCAAACCTGAGTTTCAGCGTGAGGAATAAGGGAATATGGTTTTACACTGTTTTTGGCAATATTCCAGAAATATCAAGGTGGGGCACACCAGAAATGGATTTCATTTAAAGTACCCACATCGGGAATAGAACAAAGGTCTTTGGCATTAGGAGTGAACACTTTCACCACTGAGCTACCCCACCCACCACCCTAAAACGAAACTCATAGTCAGAGACAGTCTCAGATTGAAAAGTAGTTTTCACCTCCTGACAATAAGTGTAAAAGAATTACTTTATTTTACCAGTCTAAGTAAATGTAGCCTCAGTACTTTTCGTTCTACTCCCCTACTGAGACTCAGTGATGGAGTGTAACGAAAAGCCTGAGACTATGTTTACTCTGACTGCTTGTTTTACACACTGATCAGAACTATCAAATAGTCTCACTGAATAAGGAAAACATTATTGTCATTTGAAACCTCTGTCCATTCAAATTAAACCATTTCTCAAGGCTGGTATAATTTGAAATAGAAAGTGAACAAGCATTGTCACTAAGGTGACAAAATCCCCTGTTGCATATTATCAAATCAAACTTAAAAAGAAATGAAAGTGAAAGTCGTAGTTTAAAATGAAGTAAAATGTCAACAAAAACATTACTCTCAAACTCACTTGATATCCTGCACTGTACTTGTTTATACACAAAAATATTGTGAAGAGTCACAGTTAGCCCTTGACCAGTGTCACATGAAAATTAACTGAAGGTCACCAAAATTAACTGGGCCCTGCACCTTTCCTACATAAAGCTTGGTGTTGAATATGAAGAAAATCCAGTGAACGGTTCTTGAGATATCTTGCTGACAAGGTAAAAGGCTAAAAGTCATGACCTTGAGATGAAGGTCAAGCTCACCAAACCTGACTAAGACCTTTCTTTCACTGTGATAAACCTAGATACCAAATATGAAAAGAATCTAGTCAACAGTTCTTAAGATATTCCAATCCTGACGTACATAAGGACGGATGTACGGATGAATGGAACCGAGTACTATATGCCCTGCTTTGCGCTAATCGCTAGCATTGGTAGTAACAAATTTTGATATCACTGGTGGGAACAAATTTTGATGTCATTAGTAGGAACAAATTTTTACATCATTGGTAGGAACAAACTTTAATATACTTGGAAATACAGAAAATAACACCGTAATCAGTCAAAGTGAAAAAAAACCATTGAAACAAACTTTGATATCATTAGTGGGAACAAAGATTGATATTAATGGTCGGCACAAATTTTGACATCACTGGTAGGTAGGAACAAACTTTGATAAGCTTGGAAACAGAAAAGTAACACCTTAACCAGTGACAGACTTATCTTCGTCATAGCCCTGGTAAGGGAAAAAATAAATGTGAAATACCTGACTTTATATCCCCTCACACGTCGCTGTATCTCAATGGCTGCGCTTATCTGGGCATCTTGACTATGCTTGTCACCAGACTGTATCAAGGACTGTAATGGTAGAATCATTGTCATGTCACACTTTGGGGCAAATAGAAAGTTTTCTTTATCTTGACACCATGTAATTTTCACTCAACGTGCATGTAACAGGTGTGTCCGATGATATTCAAAATACCACAGACAGGTATTCTCTATTCTGCAACATCTTGAAGAAATTGGTTCATACAAATTTAGCAAATTATAAAAAATCTACTTTGACTCTTTGCTGGTTATCTCCCTTTGGTAACATATTTCCCGTGTTACATCTTATCAAACAGGCCCTTTCATCTGTGAGCTAATGCTTTTGTCAGATAAAAACTCTCGACAAGAAAGCAGCACTTTACATTGAAAAATATTATGACAATTTCTGCAAATATTTTTGTTGTAGCTATGTGATGCATGGCTATTCAAGATATACTGCAACTAATATCAGTCACTGACAAGCCAGCTAAACATTGTGAAAAATAAGAAAAAATGGAAAAGAAAAACAGTATCCCCTCGTCCCCTTCCACTTTGAGCATGCACTAGTGTATGGAATACAGTGCATGAAAAAATGGCCATTATTATCATTTATTATTATCATTACTACTATTACTACTACCCGCTACCACGTTAGAAGAAACACAACTTTATTCACTGGCAAAGTGTAGCACAAATGGGGTTGCATAGCAGAAGAAACAGAACTGTCTTCACGGATGCGAGTGAAGCGAGCAAAGGTTGGCAACGTACTTCCCTCACTTTGGTTCGAAAAATATTTTTCATGTCAAAAAGAAATATTGCCACCATCAATGGTATACACCCATTTCTTCACTGGGTTGTGCTCTCAGATTTCCAACGCAATGATTGATAATTACTAATGTGAAATATATTTTATGCAAAACTTTAAGCAAAACTTTCACAACTCATGGTATATTAGATCGTTCTTCACCTGCATTACCCCTGCTAGCTTCCGGTTCAACGATGTGAAGGAACAGGAGAGTATTATACATGCTGAATTATGTGTCCACATATGGAATACCTCTGGAGTTACCTCCCCTTCTCCATTTGCCCACTGTGCAATTTTTTCGTATGTAGTATAAATGTTACGAAAACTTTATCAATAATGACAATAGACAAGGAAAATAAACTCCAACAGGTTCATGGTAAAATTAGACAAAACGGTATTTCTGTTTTGTCTCTGCATATTCTTGTTCCTTCACTCCATTGAACTGGAAGCTGGTAGGGGGAATGGAGGTTAAGAACGATTTGAATACCACAAGTGGCGCTTAAAATATGAGAGCACACCCAAGTGCGGAAATGGGAGTGTACCTTTGATGGTGGCAGTATTTTATTTTGACATGAAAATATTTTTTTTAACCAAAATGTGAGAAGTATGTTGCCAACCTTTGCTCGCTTCACTCACATATGAGAAGATTGGTCATATTCTCCATGCTGTGCAACCGTAATTGCAATACAGTTTGCCTGTAATTTATTCAACATGTGTTAACCTGCATGAAGCAGAATTTCGTAACAAAACTAGACCACAGTTCAATCTGAGTGAGTGAGTATGGTTTCATGCCACCTTAAACAATATTCCAACAATATCACAGGAAGGGACACCAGAAATAGGAAAGATGAACCTGTATTCATAGACATTAAGAAACTACTCACTTTGCGTATATCCTTTGGTGCAGCTGCTAGTTCTCTACTCTTCAGAGATCCTGTCAAAAAGTGAATATGAATGCCATATTTCTTCCACTATGCACACACACACATCAGATTTCAAAAATGAAAACATAAATTAGAATAGAAACTGTTCTCAAACAAACATTAACTCTTGAACAACAGTAATTCTGAGATACCAACCCTCCTTAATTTATAAGAATCATCCTGAAAAATTATGTCGATTCTGCCATCCTGACAATGTAGCCTGTTTTCATAAATTCTATGCACTGTTTATTTTATTCACTTAACATTTGGAAACACTACTGATGACTACTGCAAACCGGTTTCAGTTCTGAAAGGATCTCTACTGGCTAGCGACCAGTTATCGCCATTTTTAAGCGGTTTTTAACGATTTGCTCCATTATTTCTTCACAGAATGAAATAAAATTTATCTTGATGATAGATCAGCTATTCACCGATGTTTTCTGCTTGTTTACTGTTGTCGATCGTGTTTCTCCAAAACACGGTCAACAGGAAATGGGGTAGTGTAGATTGTGCTTTCCCTGCAACTAACCAGACCCATTATCGCCATTTCTGCAGTTTTTATGTTATTCACCTTATGTGACATAAACTATTGTGTTTCAAACCTTAACATATTAAAGAAATTTCAAAATTGGAATTTGTTTTAAAAAAGGTAGTTTAAAAGTACAAAACTTGTTCTCATTGCGAATGTTGACGGATGCTGATATAAGCTGATGGGAATATGGAGAACCGCGGAGGCTGAACTTATCAAACTTGACATTTTGAGTAGTTGTTTGTAATTTTGGCAATGTTTGTTTTCTTGGGAAAAAACATAAAGGTAAAGGTGAAAATTGACAGTTATACTTAGTCAGTATCGTCTGCATGGTATCTGTCGAGTCCAAAAATTTGGGTCAATTCAAAGTTAAGTGACTGACTGTTGGCATTATGGGTACGTTCAAACAAACAAAATCTGCACTTTTGGTGGACTGAATTGTCAAGTCATAGATTCGCAACACACCCAGGATGATTTTCATTCAATTCTCATCGTTTATGAAATTTCATTTCAACACACTAATGGTCACGTGACAGCCCCTCGATGCGTGTGGGTCTCGTCTTCCGAGGTATTCATATTTGTAATGTCTACAACCTAAAATACTCACAGTAATTTTAACTCTTGTATCCTATCGTTTTTTTTGGATATGTCCAAATGTGAAATGCTACGGAAGTACAAGTAAAGCTGTCTACGCAAGCACTACAGCTGGATGTTAGCAATAACTGGTATGCGGCGATAACTGGTCGCTAGCCAGTACATGTAAGGGCGTTGAAACATTGTGTTCCTTTGGTGCAAAAATTTATAGGGATTCCTAATTACTATTTTTTTCAATTTTAGGTAGTTCAGATTCCTATTCGCACCAATTTGGCATTGGCATTTCTGCTCTTGCTAGACAGTAAACTACGCTTATAATAAACAAGTACATAAAGCTCCAACAGATATTTAACTGGGGTTTTTTGATTTGAAGACACTTACAGCATGTTTCAGTTGAAATGTGCATAGAAGTAGTTCTAAAATACTTATGGAAAAAATTGTTTATTTTAATTAAGTCTGATATACATCATATTCTAAGTTTTTTCTGTTACGCTATGAATAACACATGTTCTGAATGCAGCTGAATGAACAGCAATACAGCGATTTCTGCGACTCATGGACATTATTTGCAAACAATACAAGAACCTGTGAACCTTTCACATAATGAACTAAGGTTAGTAGCGTTGAGTATTGAGGGAGAAAGAGCTACTGTGTTAGCAATAGTCTATTGCAACACATTCTTGCAACAGTGATAGTCTCTGGCAACCAACCATTGTAATGCTGTTGCAACAGTTTTTTTCCCCTTGAATTCTTTCACTTTAAGTCATTTCTATTCAGGTAAGTCAATAACACAAAAACAATACAGGTGTTATCGCTCAATCACGTGTCACCGCTGGACTAATCTGGATTAACATGGCTCAATCACGTTCTATTTTCATTGCTCTATAACACCTAATTAAAAAGGATTAATTCTGAAATCAATTACATGAATTTGTTGGTAGGTCACATCGCAAATCTGTTTATTTTATAACAGCTCAATGGTCAAGCACCTCTGTGTCGTGTAAAAACATTCAGAGATGCCCCAGTAACAAGATCACCTCACGAAAATAAGAAGGCGCAAAAAGGTTTAGTGACCATCACTCGCGAAAATTTAAAGGCACGGAAATAAAACAGTTTACAGTAACTGAAAAGAAACTTGAAACCCAGGTCAAGTAAATAGTTAAAACATAAACTTAGTGAAGCTACAAGTCTGCACCCAAACACCCTGTGTTTCCAGATTAGTATATCAACGGAAGTCAGTTATTAAACTATCGATAGTCACACATACTATCAATGCACTAATAATGTTTTTGTTTCTACTAAGGCTGTCATGATACATTCACATATTCAGTGAATCAAACTAGTAGCCCTTCTTGAATTCAGTTCGTTATTTGTGGCCACCAGAACTGAATATGCATGAATGCAATGTATTTACATTTTTCTAAGGTGCATGTTTTACGTGAGCCATTTTTCAAACTGAGATATGCAAGAATGGAATATGTACTAGCCTTGCAGTAGTGCCAGTAATGTGAGTTTGCAATGGCTGTACATGGTACATTGGACTTTAACTATTAGTCTGTTACATACCAAATTTGAGTGTCATGTCAGATCAGTGGTTATTACTATTTTCTTTAAAAAAAAGGGGGGATAACAAACTCTCAATTTGGATAGGAAGTGTAAACGTTAACAAAAGTTTCAAGGACAGACATCTTATGAACATACCACCATTTCCCTCTATTACCACCACTAAACACAACGCATGATATGCACATGCACAACACAGTAGCCCCATACACGTGCATGCGGTCTGATTCTTGATTTTGAGTTTTTTTTCAAGAAGGTCGAGAAATCACTTAGAACATTAATTTTGACACTCATCTTGCATCACACACTTGTTAGTGTTTGTTTCTAGTCATTTGTTTTGAAATGAAAATCATGTACATGCAAATTACATGCCATAGACTAATCATCTTTCAAAAGCAACTTCCAAATAACTATGGTTGTAAGAAAGTGCAAATGGTGATGCACTCTCAAAACCATGGTAGAAAATATTTATTTCAAACCACTACTTTTACAAACCCACCCATTTGGCAGTTTCAATATTGATCTTACTTCACTGATGATATTTCATAAAACATGGGTCCTATATTATCGAAAACAAGTATGGAAATATATTCCATGTGGAAACCTTAATGAGTACATACTTAAATTATAGTAAAACTCTGAAATATCAACATGATTTGAACTTTGGCATCTCTCCATCTACATGTGTATGTTGTCACAATATTTACACCAACACTTGACAGGGTGGAAATAACTTCTGCCAACACTGACCAGTCATGGGGATCACTGGTGAAATATCAGTTTGAAAACAGGTCTCTTGCCATTATTAGTAAAATATGCATAGAGTAGATACACATGTGACAATATTTGGCAAATAGATCATGGTGTTTACCAGATTACATATCTGAACAACTCTGGCTCAAGAATGTGTGGGGACTCATTTGGTTGAATGTGTCCTTCTGGAAACAATATACATGTAAATTTCTAGTTTAGAATGAATGTTAGCATTTAAAGATATTGAATTTAATACAACAGACCTAAGTGTGTGACATGCAATAACTTGCCCTATGTATTCATGTGTGAATGCATGTCACTTAATGTTACAGGATAGTGAATATCCATTTTAACTTGGGAAAGGGACTGCTGTGATTAAATCAATTGGGTTTATTTTTCAGTTATACATGGACAGTTAATTTCATACTGTCTTATTGGCCATCACATAATTTTAAAAAGAATGTTATGCAAGACAGACAAACATAACAAGTAGAATCGAACTTGTTCACCACCCTGATCACAAAAGAAAGAAAGGCTAACTCTAGTAGGGTAACCCTAACCTACCCCCTAAACCCTAACTTAAAGGTCACATGCAATAAAAAAAATCAAACATAATTAAAACACAATTGTCACTTATCCATGACATATAATATACATTGCTGCTTGTAAAAAAGCAAATAAGTGTACAGTCGCAATACAAAAGTGCAATATTTTGTACTTGGGCTTACTTCCCTCGAAATGACTGAGTTATAGTGTGCACTCATTTGTAATGACGACTTCCGATTGGCTGGTTCATTTGCTGATACGCTGAGGGTCCATTGTGTGTACAGAAAGATGATCTGTTTAATGGGCATTTTAGAAGTATGGCGAGTTACAAGAAAGTAATATTCTTTATGGATAACAGCTTCTTTTATTGTACTTGATGGATTTATATACCTTTGTCAAACAAAATCATATACACTAGAAGAAGTTGTAATCCAGAAATAATGTATATAGAGATGTTGGGTTTTGTAAATGCATGTTCTCTGAATTTGGGTTCGATCCAATCAAAAATCATCTCAGTAGAGATGGTGAAACTGTCATTCATCCAAGTACATAGAGTTGGCACCAGTTTCCATCTGATCCAGTCATCCGAGAAAAATGGATGTAGCTTTCTTGCAACCCATAGACATAAAAACATGTCATGTGTACAAGTATCATGCCTCATGACCTCATACTCCAGGCATGCTTACTGTTTCAAGCTCCACGAACATATTCACTGCGCATGCATTATGGGCAACGCACAGCACATCTGTTGAAACAGTCTTTTTCCCCCAGGGCTGGGGGAAATTTAGTGAATTGTTTCGATTTCGCTGGCTTTTTTTCATCACGTTTTTTCAACTTTATAGGTTGAATTGGCATATTTGAGGATTTGTTTCAGTAAGCACCAACCGAAAGGTATCAGAATCTGCAAAGTTGTGTTTAATGTTGCATGTGACCTTTAACCCTGATTATTAGAGGAAAGAATTTTTGCTTAACATGGTAAAACACTTACAATATAAGGTGGCGAACAAATTCTATAATTGCATCCTTGCCTTGGAAGTAACACACCTTTAAAACACAACTTTTCATCATATTCGTGATGATAAGCTTTTCACTTATAAGACTTGAAGAGCCGTAAAATCTGTTGTCGGATAGCACGCAACACTTAAAAGGCCGAATTCATTGCGTTGTGCTTGTGAATTCAAAATTGGTAATAATCTTACCTGGAAGGTTCGATATTTCAAGCACTTTTATGACTTCTTTCTGTTTAAGCATGTTTGTATGTGTGTCTCCACTTTTAGCAGACCGACGATGGAATCAAGAATGTAAACAGTGAAGAAACATCCAAACCAGGTGCCCCTTTCGCTTTCTTGGATTATGTTATAGATCCTATGTGCCAGCACATGTGTGTATAATCTTCATTCATCCATTATCGGTAAGCAGTACACATATTCTCAAATTCTAAATGAGAGCGATATTCAATCGCTTGCTTGTGAACCTGGTTGTCAATTTCAACAAACCCCACTTCCTGGCCTACGAACATGCGCAGTAAACACAGGGGAGGTAATCCCAAATCCCACTGCTTGATGATTTATACGCCGCTTTTTGCAATATCAAAGACGTCTTTGGCAATATCAAGCCAGAGTCAAAAAACGTTTCCACCAAACAGTGCGTACAACACGCGTCCTAGTCAAAAGGCCACAGAAAAGTCAAAATGGCCACAAACCCCTGGTCAAAATGGCCATACCGAAAAGTCAAAATGGCCACACAAGAAAAGTTAAAATGGCCATTCATAATGTTATTACTTTTCAGTGCTCATGACATTTGCATTATTTGATATCGAAGTGTAAATATGACAAAAGACGTTCTGTCACACAAAAATTGGTGTTTATTTTGAGGTACTTCCTTGTGGCCATTTCACTTCCACAAAGGAAATCAAATAAAACTAATTGCATTTTGTTTTCAGAGTGTTCCATGTCCACTTTTTGTAAAAATGAGTTTTGACTATCATGCTAAAGATGTGATGTTATTCTACATTCTGATAAATGGTAAGAAAATTGGATTTCAATGTATGGGGGTCATTATCGCAAAATTTAGGCTTACATGACATTGGACATTCTGATTTTTTGGCGAGGATATGTCCTATTACAGTATGACCAGGAAAAGTTGAGAATTTGAAGATTGCAAATGGGTATTTTTTCACTCATTACTCGTATGAAATGTGAATTTTAGCAGAACATAACTCCAGATTCAAAGACATCTGAACATTTAGTATTTTGTCAAGTCATCATGGGCAGCAATGCAGGCTTTAGCGCAGCACAAATCTGCTGTACTCGTGTGAATACCCCAATATGCTTCAAGAACCTGATGCTTTCAAACTAGTCGATCTATTTGAGTAAAATAACTGGAAATGCCAATGAAGAACACTATCCAACAAGACTCCTATGATTAGTTGGTGGCACCAGTCAAGAATTATGTAGGTTTATACCTTTTTGACCAGTCCTCGTACTGTCCCATTGACTTTGCTGAAAATGGTCTTTGTACATTAACCATACCTCGTGTTCTGTGGACATATATCAAGTCTATGCATTAACTCATTCGCCTAACCTGATGACAGAGTAAAAACTCTGAAATGCAACAACAAAGAGTATGAAAAATTGGTATCCATAAAGGGAGTCATGTATTCATTCAACTTTCCAATGTCCATCTTTCAGTGATCATAGGCAAATGATATTTTACAGTATTGCACATTTCAGGAATGACGACCAGTGCAGTGAAAGTCATGAATCACTTTTACCTGGAAGATAGGTGTACAAAAGCTGCTCAATTATGACGGATATTAGTAGGTCTTAATATTATAGCATAGCTTATTGTATACATTTTGCCAAGCTTAAAGTTAATATTTCCCAAATTAAGGACTGAACATTTAACATATTTTTCAATAACTACGATTATGGTGTATACTGTTTATAACCATCTATAAGTCAAAAGTTGAGGGCTCCAAACAGCAGTCTGTAGAAAGGAGTCAAATATCTGCGGGTTACATTTCCATCAAAAGTTTTTTTTCTGACAGTAAAAAACAATATTGTGTCGCTTTGTATGGACTAACAATAGAAAATCCCTTTGACCATCATCTGAAGATAAAAGACAACACATGTCACATGCCATTTGTGGGTTTTATTGAAAAGACAAATCAGATACACATTTATAAAAGATGTATGATGTCAGGATGGTGAGTGACTGGAAGGATGATATTCAGATCATGTGTCGTAACACTTGGAAACAAATACATCACATTGAGTCTACACAACAGTACAAATGAGGATGAATAGTTACATAGCGAAAAACACAACCTACAACGAAGCAATGACTTTCAAAACATTCATTCAATACTTATACAACACAAACGTGAGCAAAAAATGCTTCAAATGATCCATCAGTATCTACAACTTTGACACAATTTTTCTGACATGTATCAAACCGAAAAATGCAACATTAACGATTAATATGTCTGTATCTGATCTGCTTAAATGCTTGGCAAGCCATGGCGATCATTATGCTAAGACCGTCTTTATTAGACCTACAAGTTATTTATGTTTCAGTATATAGTGCAGCGTTCCACTAAGATCCATTTTCTCAGAGTATATAAGAATTCAAGAATGTTTTCTAAAACTTGACCCAGAAAAGACCATACTAGACTTTTCAATATAAAAATGTGGTACTTTTTAACCTAATTATCCTGCTTGTCACAAGCTTAGTCACGCAGAAGCAGCCAGTCGTTGGTATGGATATAATTTCTAAAATTACTTTCATCACATTTTACACAAATTGTTTTCGTCTGACCATTGCAAAATGTCAACCTTGAAAAATCCTGTATACTTCTGTACATCAAAATACATCATCATGCACTTTACACATTAATGGAAAGAAGCATAATTATAATTCTTTGAAAAACATGTATTCAACCCTTTCAAACCTCTGCCATCTAAACATTTATAATTCCAGTGTGTCTAACTTGTAAAATTTATTGTAAAATTGATCAGACATATCCACTGGTCATTAATTACACTTAATAACCAGAAATAAAGACATGATCGAAAGAAATATGATGATATTCAATTGTATTATTAGTTCTATTGCATGCAAATTGAAAATAAATATGACTTTAATAAATTTTGATTGAAGAGATTTTACACTTCTCAGAAACACTGCTTTCCACAAAATGAAATCAAGACAATATTAATACAATTTCAGACACATTACATCAAGATGTGAATAACATCTGACTTAACCGTTACAGTCGTACCACACAGCCATATCATCCTCAACCTTCATGATCAAGGGCGGACATGATCCAATAAATAAGCTGATGACTGGATGGCAATGTACACATGCTGAGAAATATCACAAGTGTTGGATGAATCGATGACTGGTTCTCACGATGTTGACAGATAATATGTGAGAGATAACATGCAAATAAATATTCAACATTGCAAAAGACGGAGAAAAAGTGCTGTAAACGTACATAGCAAGACACAATACATACACAATATCAGTTTTAAAGTCAGTGATGTAAACAACTAAAGGGTCAGAACAAATTCAAATTTCCATAATCATTTAATTTGAATTGGTTGAGGGAGAGAGAAAGCAGAGAGCCCATAAAATCGCTTAAGGGACAGTCTAGAAGAAAGCTTGAAGTGGTGCAAGGTGGTAAAGGCTTGCCAAATAAGAGAAGGTAGCACTTGACTGGCCATCTAGTGCAGCATCATAAACGACCTTCTTTAGAGGCAGAACATGCAGCTGCCCAGAATGTCACAAAAGACTGCCACACTTCCTGTGGCAACAGACCTATTCACTTCAGAGAGTACTACTATTCTCAGTGAAGATCATTAGCCACCAATGGACAACACTGCATGGCTCAACACTGCCGGAAAAAGTCTCTCATGAACCATAAGGTTTGAAAATAGTAAGCAAAGTTGCCCCACTGCAGTTTTCTAGCTTAACCAGCTTTTTATTTGATCACTGGAAGTGACTGTTGTAATCTGCATGTGATCATTCATAAACTTGAAAAAAAAACCCATATCATGTAAACCTCGGAAACTTTCTATAGATCCAGGGCTCTGAACTACTTAATACACTAAATACAAAGAATTTGGAAAGATGTCATTAGGCAAAGATGATAGGAACATAATTATAAATCCTTAACAAAACTTCTATTCAAACACTGAAAGGAGTTAAATGGTTTTAAGCGTCTCATAAATATACCATGAAAGTGGCCCGGAGACCCTTGGCAGAGTACAATTACTCGCAACTAAACATATAGTATAAATACAGTAGGTTATATATCTCATGTTAAGTCAAAGAAATTCTTTGTGAGAAGTCAAAAATATGGAAAAAAATACTACTGAATGCTTTTACAATCTGACACTATATTCTTAATGGTTATGATACAAAAGTTATTTCTTTTGAGGCTATTTGACCATGACAGAACAATGACAATGCTGTCTTGACAATACTATGACAGGTTGCTTTAAAACCGAAAATCTACTCAAAGTAATACAACAAAGGTCCACAAGGATCTACTCTTTGGTTTTATTTAATGTTATTACACAATGCTACCACTAGGTAATATCTCAACAGCTAACATGACAATATAGAGAAAAGGCTAAACAATGACTACATTGTAACATTAGGAGCAAAAAAATCTACTTATAGTTTGTATGAAAATGTACTGATGCAAGTCACTTTAAACATAAAAAGAAAATAAAATACAGTGAAATTAAGATTGCGAATCCTCATAATTTTGCGTTATATGCATACAAGGGGGTATGCACATTAGATGAAACACTGAAAACAAGTAGGGATGGTCTAAGTTAACACTCATCACATACTGCATTTGGATTTGTTCCACCATTCCAACTACTGTGCCTACTCCCTTGAAATACAAACCAATAATAATGATTTGAAACTATGACCTTTTGTTCAACAAATTTTATCCTGAGTTTTAAATGTTCAACTGGCAAGGTAAAATCATGAGATTTACCAATCTTAATTTCACTTTATTGATTTACATTTTTTTTAAAGTGAAATTCACCAGTATTTACTTCAAGAAGAGTACACATTTAATCTGACCATAAGCATACTCAAGTTTATGCCCAGTTTCAAAAGTATTATACTGTACTCTGTTATGATTAAAACACTGGACATGTTTGCGACTGTTCCTTTCATTTTGAGTCTGCTCCAAGTGAGGCAGCACTTGAGATTGGTTTTATTTAGCTTTTTAATATACCAGCCACATCACATCTGGGGACACCAGACTTGGTCTCCACTGGTCTTCCATGAAGAGAGAGCTAAAGCTTTTACCACTAACAAACAGCCCTTGGTCCATTCAAATGACATAACGCTTAAAATAGCAGTCCTTGTTTAATTATTGGGCAGATCTTGAAAACAATGTACCATTCATTAACACATCTTGCCTTACAAACACTTCCTGTAAATACTTAACATTGAGCAAATATACTGAATACAGTAGAAATGTAAAGGCATAAACATGCAATATTGCACCAACTACAAGTGCTGAAAACAGACAGAACAATATAAGCAACTAAAAAACTAATGTAAGTTGTATAAACTTGAGACAAAGCAAAACAAAAAAATGTAAATACTGGTAAATGTTCCACAAATGCATGGAAAAAGATCAACAAAACAAAGCTTCAGTTGAGAATCTTATAAACTTGTCATGTACAAATTCTCACATATTCTTTTAAGTCAAATGAGTGTTTAAGATCAACTACATTGACCATCTTTATCGCATTGACTTAATGTACTTGAACTGGGCATTAAAACTTACATTCCAGAGACAAAACACTACCTATTATCACTTATCAGCTGTAAATTTCAATGAGGAGACAGACACCGACAAGACTGCACAATGTACAGCCATAAGCAGATTAAATGAGAGCCACTGACTCTGAAACCACATTTGTGTATCAATAGGTGCATTATTTGATATACACTGTACAAGGCAATGATGTTTGACAATATTTCTCGTGAATACACAATGCCATTTAGAAAGTGGTCTAACATAACATTTACATTTGGGATTACACTTTCTTAGAAAAACACAGCTTCTAGTACCTTTGTTGAGTAAAACACAGCTTCTAGTACCTTCATGGAGTCCCATTCAGGATTTGACACCACACCTCCAGAGTTTAGGACATAATCGCCAGTACACAGTATCAAACACCTAACCTGCTCATGTGGAAGCCAAGGTGGCTGAAAAGGTGAAGTGTCTGACTTTGTGACTCAACCTAACAGAAGAACTAGAATCTGTACTTACCTAAGAAAGAATAAGCCCATATATAACATATGTTACAAATGTTTCTCGTATTCATAAATATCCATGAGAATCATAATACACCTTCACATTGATATATGCTGTCATATATCAACATATTATGCTATAATGCTGTTTTTGATCACGATGACAGTACCACCATTTGAGTAGCCAGCAGGGCTCTGATATGAACAATGTCTTGCACTGAAAACTTGCCCAGGTGTGCTGGCATCTTGCAGAGCTATTTTCTGTGTATTACAATATGCATCAATACACATTGTATGTTTTAATCTACTTCAATGCTCCATCTACATTTCTAAGTATGAGGGTATGTTGTCTTGTATTCACTGTAATAAGCGCTCTCAGGAAGAATGATCCCCCTGCTGTTTTCTGTAAGGAACATGGAATACACACAACAAAATACCGACTATCATTTTCAGTAATAAGCAGTCACACATCTGATAACTTAGAAATTATATATGTAATATTTGAGATTACTTCCTCAGAAATATACAGAAAAATTGCTAGTAAGTGTTTGGTAAAGTTCAAAGCAGGATCTGAGTCCATTCTCTCAGAGTGAGGCACATGATCAAAAGGACATGGAAATTAAACCCACTGACCCAGTGCTGCTTCCACAAAATGACAACGCTATATACTACAAAAACATAACAAGTAGTAGTCTAGATCACATACTATCAGAGATGCCAACCCTGAGTCAAATGAAAGCAGAGTCATGACTTGCTAAAAGGAATTCCCAAGCCCTGAAGGTGCAAGTGTGAGACAGAGCTCGGGCCCCTTTGGGGTCTGGGTGGCTTCCCCTACGAAAATCTTGACATTTAGTCTGGAAATATGAAGTTTCTGGCCTTACTTAACCAGTTAATTCTTAACTCAAATGAACATATTCTAGCTTTATAAACATATTTGTATTTTCTAACAAATCAGAGTATTTTATAGTCAATTCAGAGAGTGGATTTCATATTTGAAAATCAGACTGACTCCTCCAAAATGGTCGTGGTTGGCATCAGTACTACCCTTCTGTGTACCACTCTAACAAGTATAAACGTAGACATTGTTCAAGAGGCACCTGAATGAACAGAGCACTTAATACAGCAAATACAACAAGGATGATTTGGGTCTTACAATTTTTCTAAGGTAAATATTGGAAAATATATCACTTGATTAAAATATTAATTCTAACTGGCCCATCGATACACCACCATCAGCAGCATTATATTGCAAACATTTGTTAAACCTTGATTAACTTGTTTCAATGAAACCTGCACTTGTCTAAGATCTTTCAGGTGCATCTCTAATCTCATTGAAGGACTTATACAAAGATTGTTGTGCTTTCCAATACAAGACAACACCTGCTTGGTGGACATACCAACATGTCTATAACTTAGGATGGAAAGCATGCAGGACATACTTGTATCTTTGGAATGTACACCAGGGATGCGTTCAAGGTCACTATCATTATCAATGTCCTTCCAAACAAACAGTTAACCCTTCACAAAACACACCTCAAGAAAATCTGAAGATAAGTAATAGAATCAATCATCACTTTGTTCTCATAACAAGCTTCCGTCAATGTATGGTGCCACTGTGAATCTAAATGTATCACCTTGTACATGCAATGAGAGGACACAGGATTATAAGCATGAGTTGCCTGCCCTTGACGTCTACAGATATCATTGAGTGAGTTTACTTCTACGCTACTATTAATAATATTCCAGCAAAGCCTCCTCAGGACATGAGAAATGGGCTTCACACTTTGTACCCATGTGGGGAATTGAACCAAGCCATCATCGTGATGTATCAAAACGTCACTCCACCTGGTTAGAGAAGTTGCTCTCATTTACCAACTTCTAAACATGCCTCTAAAAGAAGTTAAGAATAGGGTTGTCAAGCACTGCTTTGTCTGACTTTGAGATCAATGACTTGAATGCATCCCTGACAACCAAGGTTGATATTTGCTTCATCCTGTACATCAATATAATTAAAAGCTTGTGGATAAAACATTGCAGTGACTATGAAACCATTTAATGGCTGTTTTGTTTCAATAACTTACAAACAGCAACATATACAAATGTTCTGATGTTTTGTTCGTTATTTTGTTCTTTTATACACTGAAAGGTAACGGTTTGCAATTTACACGCTAGAAGAGGTTGACAAAATAATTCTCATGAATGGTATATATAAGAAAACTATTCACTGAGTATAATGCATCATTGTATCTACAAAATGCATACCAAATTCATGTGTGACATACAATGTTTCACACGCTATATTCAGTTTGTTTTTGCGATAAATTAAAAAATCAATCAATTGGTTGTATCAATAACTGAGTGATATTTACGAAGTTTGAAGACCAAAACAAGTTTGAAAGTTTCTATTTTAAGAAAACAAAGAGTTTATCTTATTGGAATACCAACATCCTATGACAAACAGGTGGAGTATTAACATTGTGTGAGATCAAATAAACAAACAACAATTTTGAATATTACAAATAAACAACCATGAAAGAAAGCATCATAACTATTGCCTTTGCCCTGCCACAATGATAAAATGTCTTTGTCGATTTAAACGTCATGTCCCAAAGACTCCATCTAATATTGTCTTGAATCTACCAGACTCGCCATATAAAGTACATTTTAGAGTTAAGATTTGGACTTTTACAAGCCTAGTTGACAGACTGAACAATTTCTACAAAAACATTTCCATTTTCAAGCATTGGGCAAGCAGAAAAAGATGCAGAATGAAATATTTGTAAAACCACACTGATTGGTTCTGCTTTTCAACATCCCATTTTACCCCAAATGGTTGACATCCCAAATGCACAAAGTGTGTTCATTCTTACATGATCAGATTATTTTGACACCGGAGCCAGTACTGTGATCTTTCAGTTTCCACAAATGCATTAATGAGGTAGCTCCACACAATGGCTTCCAAGAAACTGGACACGGTCATAATGCTGTAGGCAAAAACATGTCAAACCCAAATGACACGACAAAATGTATGCCTTCCTGAAAAACTAGACACTATTTAATCATAGCAGACTGACAGTGTTAAAAGGTTTCAGTGACGAGCTATAATCTTATAATTTTTCAAATTGCCATAGAGTATTAACACTTTTTTGCATATTTCCTTCAAAACATGCTGATTCTGTTGTACGATGGTATAAAACTCATATCACATAATGACATGATTTGGAGTTACCAATCAATCATCTTGTTCTGGATTTCAGTCTAAATTAATACAACAGAACTTTCAGTAATAACATCATTGCTGCATGCTGAATTACCAGACATATCAAAGATTCAACCATTCAGACCCATTCAAAGTTTATACAGTAAATGTACTCCCCAATTCAGTGACTTGGCAGCAGTCTCAACTACACTTGTTCTTTCAAGTTCCTGTAAGGGATACTCTCCACATTCAGATCACCAAATATGTATTTGCTAAAACAAAATATTGTATTTTCTGACCTAGTTTCAAAACATCCTCCACACTACAGATATACAAGACATTTTGAGATGCAACTTTTACACAGCCTTTTCCCTGTATATTAGCATTAAATTCTGAATAAACATACAAATCAAAAGTGTCAAAGACATTATTAATTATTGAGTCCTGTGTATGTAAAACGTAGTATTACTTATTGTTTTGGAGATTTTAAACATGAGATCAAACCAAATTTGACAAAATATTTCCTTCACTGGTCTTTCTTTTCTTCTGGTGGAACTACCGGTTGTTCAGGGCGAACTTTCTTGGAAAATACAGATTTGGGTTCTGCAGTCAAAGATTGCAGGAAGATGATAAGTCGACAGGTCAACAGTAGCGCAAATACAATAGCTGGGCTCATTTTCTCCAAACCTTCATCAAGAGCAAAGTGGGCATAGATGTCGTTGACGGTGATTGTTAAGAGCACAACATTGCTTGCTTCCTTCAGGGCACCTGCGAGCAACAAAATAGCGAATCAGAGTAAAGAGAATTACAGATAGTATAGGAACATGCCGGATCAAGGTGGCAAGAAGGTGTGTTTAAGTGAATGTTTTTACACTGTCAAACTCTGCTCTGTTTGACTGTAGCTTAATACTGCACTAAAAAAATGTCCAGCTACCGGTCTTAAACAATTATGTCTGGACCTGACAATCTGGTGACCAACAGTGTGAGTATCAAGCTACACAATGGGGACACGATGACATGTACCAATCAAGTCAGTGACCATAACTAGGAGATGTTGTAGTGTTAGTCACCTCTCATGACAATTCAGGTTTCCTGTCTCTGTGATCAAAGCAAGAGGAATATGGCATACAGCTGCAGACGTATAAGTTGCAGAACATGAACTTTTAATATTTTCAACAATTTACAGATAGTGTTTCCAGAAAGTATTTCAAGTGGAGAAAGACAAGACCAATAATTTAGGAAATCGGTAAATATTAAAACAAGAAAGATTACTGGTACTTGAAAATAATGAGTACATTTGATACAATAGCACTTTGAAGTTTGGCTATATGGTTATATCATGGATAATAAACAAATCCAAAATACTGAGTGAGTGAAAGGAAAAAGTCATGTTGGCAATATTTCAGCCAGAGTGTGTGATGGATGTTGGTTCAGAGGAGTATTTCAGTTATATTACACAATTTCAGCTTCATATGGGAGAAAATCAGACAGAGAAGCAGGTAAGAGATATAAAACAGTTTGGAGATATGTAATAGAATGGGTGTGGCACTGATGAAACTAGAAACACAATAAGAGTGTTCATGGAATTGAAAGCTATGTCATGTATACAACAATGGAAACTCATGATGAGAACAATGAACAAAACACCTGAAAACATATGCTATTTTTTATTGTAAATACTGTAAAATACACATTTATGATGGTCATGATGGTGACAAAAAACATTCCCTTACTGTTCTATAATATATGATGACAATATCACTGCTAGAATAAGTAATAGCCTGGGCCTCTTGTTACTAAGTTAGGGCGAGTCCTTACATCTACTTATGACAGTTACAAAAAGGTACTGGCTCTGAACATACCTGGTACAAATGCCAAAAGAATGCCACATACAACCTCAGCAGTCCCCACGGCTTTCCGGTAAGTGTGAGGATTTGGTTTCCATCCAGTCTGTTTCACCAGTGGAAAAACCTTTGAGTTTCGGATGTATGTTTTCCTCTGAAACACAAGAAAAATATTTCACATAAACAGCTAATACAGACATTTTCATAACACAATAACTGATGGCCAATACACGATCTAGATGCCAGCTGACAGGCTGTTGGTTGAAACAGTTTTGATCACCACTGGATTTCATCTGTTACAATAGTACTGCAATTTCAGAGTTCTATTCAGATTTGCGTTGAATACTTGTTAACAAACGTTATAGCAAAGATTGTTAGTTATCACCTGTACCTTATAATAGCACACATGATCATTAATTATTTGGTTCGACATTTGAAAGGAGACACTAAAACACCAGCACTTGAACTTAAAGAAAACCAAAATCAAACAAGACAATGCATATTTCACTTTATCATTTAATATAATCTTCTAATAGTGTAACACTGACCAGTGTGTGCATTAACAAACTGTTTGTACATCAATCCTTTTTTTTTTTAAATCTCAGAATCTGAAACAGAAGAAACTGGCTGGAGACATGTCCTGTATAAAACCCATTACTAAGTTGAGAGTATAACTGCTGCAGGGCAACCAAACCAGATCTGAAAGTTTGAATGTTAATTGTTTAGCTGCACATTTCAATAACCAAAACTATACTGGACAAATGAATGGTTGATACCTTGAGCAATGATCCATGCCTTCTGGATACGACGACACCTAATCTACCAAGTAACCCTGCTGACCAACTTATCTACACTGTTATCCTTTTCCAAGGAACATCAGTTTCTAGGGACCCATTACTTAACCAGGTTTAAGCTCCTGTTTTTGCCAGCTTGAATTGTAAGAAGTCAATAATTTATAAAGGAGTATTTCCAATGTCGAGGTGATGCACAACACATGGTTATAAGCATGAGCTAACACTACCATCTGAAAACATGTAATTCAATGATGTGTATGATAATGAGGAGGTGAACGAGTCAGTTTTGTGTACAGTACTGTATCAGGCAAACTAATCTAGCAAGCACATATAAACATTTTCACTGCTGGTATTTTGGTCAATCACGTATGAAATAATTATCTGAATAACCTTTACAAAGTGTATCATTGTGAATAGACTATTGACATTGGCCTCACAAAGGAATGAGAAATACTTTGATTCAAACAAAATTGTACAGTTCTTCCAGCTGATGAAAATAACCTCTAACCTTTCGAAATCTCAAACACCGAACAACTACACCAAGATACTTGACAAACACGAATAAAACGAATATTTGCATTCGTATACAGATAGCATTGTCAATATCAGCTCCTAACGCAGGCAATCTAGAAAAGGTATTTCTACTTGAAATAAGAAAAAGTACCATTTCTTTGTATATTTCTCCATTAACCGACGGTGTGAGCTTAATCGTGCCCACAAAAACAAAGAATAGTCCCAAAGTCAGAGACATGACCCGCAACACAATCGAAGCCATTGCTGTCTGCTCTGACCAGCCTCTACATGCCACTTCCGGTGAAGAGTGTGAAAACTGGAATGAGGGAATTCAATAACGAGTACTGATTCTGCTCACATGAACGTATCCACAAACGTGAAGCCGAACATATTTCTCGAATTTCGGAGAAACATGGGATAGCATGGAAGTAAACATTTTAGGAATAAAACTTGCATTCTCATGTTTTCCACTGCATTTATAAGGGTTCAAGTGGTTTATGAAAATAAACAGAAATAGTTAATAGTGCGTTATTGCCATACGTGGTTGTTTTCCTTCCTAAACTGTTATTTGTGATTTAACATCTTGTTCAGTCGTATTTATCGTCGTCCGCATAATGTCTGAATATATCCCCTGACAATGGTGGGTAATTTATCCAAACAATCAAACTAATAACCAAGAAGAATATTTATATAACGTGTGTCCAAATAGTGGGCATATATCCAACCTATCGGTTCTCAAATACTGGATATATACAAAAACCAGTCGGTTTCCCAAGTGTGTTATATCCAACCAATCAGTGTACAGATACCGGATATATATCCAACCAATCAATGCACAAAACTGGGTATATATCCAGCCTTTTCTCAATAGTGGGTATATATCCAACCTTTCGGTTCCCTAACAGTGGTTTTATGTCCAGCCTGTCGGTTTATCAATAGTGGACATATGTCCAGCCAATCAGTGCACCGAGAGTGGGTATACATCCAACCTCACGGTTCCCTAATACTGGGTATATGTCCAATCTTTCACTTTCCAAAATAGTGGGCACATAATCATTTTTGTTCAAATCCGAAATAGAATTGTTTCCCAGTAACTTATGCTGGTCGAAAGCCAACGGATCGGGTGGTTTGACGCTGTTATACTTGGATGATGTATGTCATCGTATAGTAGTTCCGTAGATCGATGCTCATCGTGTCAATCACTGGATTATCTTATCTATACTTCTGACATGCCGCCGTCATATAGCTGGGATATTGCATATAGCGCGCCGTTAAACAACAAAGAGATATCTTTCCAACGATTCATACGACTATAGATTATTATTACTAATACAAATATGAACACTAAAAGGCAGATGGTAAGTCACCAGCAGGAAAAAAGCACGTTAAAAATATCAAAGAGCTTCAGGAGGATCAGCATAAACTAGCATCCGTAGCCGACAAGAAGGGATGTTCGTATCGCTTTGTACGCTGCCCCTTCAATAGTCATTACGTTGCCTGGCACGTTTTACCAATTTCGCTATACGATCCAAGTTTTGAAAGTCACCACATTAAAGCACCCCACTCAAAGAAATCGATGAACAAAGCAGGGAAATAGGAGCCTATCGGTCGCGAAGTGACAGACCGACGCAATGTCCCGATCCAGATATTTCGTGAATAGGTTAAAAGACTTTAGGGAAGGGTCGGAAGTAGTGCTTGCAACCTCAAAATGGAAAGAAATGTCAGAATCGCTGGCAAAGACAGTCTCAGAAAAGATGGCACCAAATTTGGATAATTGTGATGGTGGTCTCTATGTTGGAAATGCTGGAGTGGCGTACATGTTTTGGTATCTAGCATCCTCTGCAGCTTTCGAAGAGAAGAGAAAACAGCTGTTAGAACAAGCGTTTGAATATTTTGGAGTGTCTTTGAAGTATGCAACTGGCAGAAGAAGCCGAGATTCTGACACCTCATTTATTCTGGGCAAAAGTGGGGTGTATGCTGTCGGTAGCCTCATTGCAAATTCAATGGGCAATGAAAAACTCAGTAGCGAATATGCAGCGAAATATGCATCTTATGCAAAGGAAGTGGAGAAACTGAACCTCTCCTGTGGCTCAGATGAACTGTTTGTGGGAAGAGCTGGCTATCTTTGTGGACTGTTGAATCTCCATAAAAAATTAGGGCAAAAGGTTGATAAGCTTTTGACATCAGACAAGTTTAAAGGGGCACTGATGCGGAGCGAATAATGTTTCTCGCCAACGGTCGAATTACGAAACCAAACCGCAAATTGGTCAGCGCCCGCTCCTTCGACCGTGACAGACAAAGGAACTGGGCTCCTGTCCATATTAGCAGAATTTCTTCACCTTAACAGTCAGGAGGCCGGATGCCCATCATATGCCATTTGTTTAAAAATATCCATGGTATTCCTTGTCTGATCGTAACCAAATATCCCAGCAGTGTAGTTCTTTTCGGATGCTTGGATGGTATAGTTACTGATCCAATTTGATCCTATTTCTGTGTTTTTAACCTCGATATTTAATCATGTTACATGAAAATATGATGTCTACAGGCATGTAGCAAGCCATTTGTTTCAGTACGGAAGATTGCAAAGCTTTATATATATAGGTAGTTTTTAGTGTTGGTTCAGCTGTGATAGCAAATATCATACGTAAATTTTGTTTGCTATGGTAGCTACAATGGTTTATTATTTATGATAATAAAAACACACAGTTAATTTATTTGAATTCGTAAACAAAACACGATGACTTTGCCTTTGGTAGAGAAATCTGAAAATTTTCTTACGCAAAAAAACCCTTATTTCACCTATTTACCCAAGTACACACCAAATGCCTGTGTGTATTCCTTATGTAACGAAATTCCGTTGGTATCCGCAAAACAGTTTTGGCCCATAAGTGTTTTCAGGCTGCATGCGACACAGAGATTACATCTTCCTTGCTGTAACTCGCGTTTGATGGTGTAAACCTACACATGTTATTTGTCATCATTCTCTGGATGGTCAATTAATGAATTTATAACAGGTATAATTAGTAGTAACACCATTTCGGTTACTCAACAAAGGTTCCCATTTGGCATTTCTCCTGTCTGGAGTAAATACTCAACATTATAAATTAAGGTCTGTAATGGCAAATGTATTGTATGTTATGTAATATGTGCATGTAAGTGATGCAAGAGGGTTTATCAGCTGAGTTACAAAAACAAACATCGATCAAAGGATTAACCGATAACACACTGATTGATTAATTACTTTTATCTTCTAGCGGATTTGTCAAAAGGCAGAGTGTGTAGATGACTACACCCTGTCGTAAAGAGTGAGTGCAAAAACAACATCCTCCCTTCAAAGAATTAACCACCCTTGCGTTGATTGATTGATTGCTCATTATTGGTTAACTAAATTACTTAAAATAGTGGACATCATACAATTAGTTGCCAGGTGTGCTATCTTGGGAGACCAATGAAAGGTTTATCTGGTTTTCACCAACGAAAGAAACGATGTGTTACTTTTTCGCAAATGAGACCGTTGTAAGACACGCGACACAGAGCAGGACTATTTACCAGCTGCAGATGAATGGAATACGATTTCTTTTACTTGGATATTGATGGATACATTCCTGAACAAGGTAGTAGCCTGACATTGTTGCTATAGAATTAGTCTGTTTTACATTCATTATTTGCATTTTGTTTTAATTTATTTGTTGTAGCATTCAGCAGACTCTGTATGACAGAAAACACACACTAGATCGCGTATGTGTGTGAAATAGGATCCACATTGGCAATTTATACAATGTATAAAAGTTGCTGTTATGAAATTTACTATGAGTATAAGCAGATTGTGTGTTCTTTTATTAATTTTTGGAATCATACAAATGTGAAAATAAACCAATTAGGGTTATGAGACAAAATATAGAGACGTACATTGGCTTCGTTATTTTCCCGTCCTAATAGTTTTTTACCACTTCTGCCACTGGCAGATGATTAACCTTCAAAGTGTTTCATTTGTTTTCATAATACATTTGTTATGAAGTAAAAATGACTTCACCTAAGTTGATCTCTCTATAATTAAACTATCAATTGCGCTTACGGAATGCGCAGCAGAGGTCACGAACCAGTCACAAATTCTGGGATATCATCCAGGTACGCACGGGAGAAAAACAATAACAAAAGTTTACACCAGTCCACGGAAATTGCTCCGCATCAGCGCCCCTTTAAGAGCGATGGCAATATTTTGAATATGAAAATTTCTGTTATTCAAAACCATTGTCTGTTATTGAACGTTGTTGCATTATCTTATTTTAATTCCAAACATCTTAATCCATTTATAGGCAAACTGCCTTAGTGGTGCTGAAAGAATGGTGTCAGCACAGGTACTAAGATATGTACCCTAGGTATGTTTCTGTACAGAGAAATATACCCTCAATGAAGAAAAAATACAGGAAAATACCCCTAAATGGCAAAGTAGTCCAGTTTTTGCACGTTCAATCTGAAATTGTATGTAGTTATTCCAGTCACATGATTGTATGTAGTTGTAATGAAATACATCTCCTACAGCAGCATGACAGTTTTGTTCAAGAAAACATCACAATGCAGAAGCTCTCACTCTCTTACGATCACTTTTTTCTCTTAACCCTGTCATACCTATTCTTACTCGCACTCTCACAGTCCGCGGCAGTTGGTTGTTCTTGTCACAAGGAAGACCCGGGTTCAGTTCCCAACATAGATACAGTGTGTGCAGTGTGTTCTGGCATCCATGGCCATGATATTGATGGAATATTGCTAAAAGTGGTGTAAAACTGACACTCATTCACTCACTATTTGTAGGCCACTTCGATATTGCCAGCACATTCACGAAACTGAAACAAGTGAAAACCTTAATGTAAATCAGTCTGGGAAATTTCTGTACTCTGAAAAACGTTCAAGGCTTATTTGGTCCTGTTTTTATTTAAGGTTTTATCTTTGACTTGGCTTAATCATACATCAAGTCCTACTGTCACCAGTGAACGCAGGATTTCATGACTTCCCTAAATAATCTCAAAACATTTTGGTAACAGCCTGCTCCAACTGGGTACCCTCTTGTGCCCAGTCATTCAGTTTGGCATTCAGTCCAAATCCAGTCTCCAACTAAATCCTTGATGCCCTGAATGTTGTAGTATTGTTGTGTATGTTGCAGGTGCTGAGTGATGCTGATGTAAATGCCATATGTAGAGCAATAGTTGAGTCCGGGAGGCAGTATGCCCGCAGACATAAGTCAGCCTCACCACTAATGTATGCCTACTACGACACTGAGTATCTAGGTAGGTCAGTCCTGCAGACATATGTCGGCCTCACCACTAATATATGCCTACAATGACATTGAGTATCTAGGTAGGTCAGTCCTGCAGACATAAGTCAGCCTCACCTCTAATGTATGCCTACTACGACACTGAGTATCTAGGTAGATCAGTCCCGCAGACATAAGTCAGCCTCACCTCTAATGTATGCCTACTATGACACTGAGTATCTAGGTAGGTCAGTCCTGCAGACATAAGTCAGCCTCACCTCTAATGTATGCCTACTATGACACAGAGTATCTAGGTAGATCAGTCCCGCAGACATAAGTCAGCCTCACCCCTAATGTATGCCTACTACGACACTGAGTATCTAGGTAGGTCAGTCCTGCAGACATAAGTCAGCCTCACCTCTAATGTATGCCTACTACGACACTGAGTATCTAGGTAGGTCAGTCCCGCAGACATAAGTCAGCCTCACCTCTAATGTATGCCTACTACGACACTGAGTATCTAGGTAGGTCAGTCCTGCAGACATAAGTCAGCCTCACCACTAATGTATGCCTACTATGACACTGAGTATCTAGGTAGGTCAGTCCCGCAGACATAAGTCAGCCTCACCTCTAATGTATGCCTACTACAACATTGAGTATCTAGGTAGGTCAGTCCCGCAGACATAAGTCAGCCTCACCTCTAATGTATGCCTACTATGACACTGAGTATCTAGGTAGGTCAGTCCCGCAGACATAAGTCAGCCTCACAACTAATGTATGCCTACTATGACACTGAGTATCTAGGTAGGTCAGTCCTGCAGACATAAGTCAGCCTCACCTCTAATGTATGCCTACTATGACACTGAGTATCTAGGTAGGTCAGTCCTGCAGACATAAGTCAGCCTCACCTCTAATGTATGCCTACTATGACACTGAGTATCTAGGTAGGTCAGTCCTGCAGACATAAGTCAGCCTCACCACTAATGTATGCCTACTATGACACTGAGTATCTAGGTAGGTCAGTCCCGCCTACTACGACACTGAGTATCTAGGTAGGTCAGTCCTGCAGACATAAGTCAGCCTCACCTCTAATGTATGCCTACTACGACACTGAGTATCTAGGTAGGTCAGTCCTGCAGACATAAGTCAGCCTCACCTCTAATGTATGCCTACTACGACACTGAGTATCTAGGTAGGTCAGTCCTGCAGACATAAGTCAGCCTCACCTCTAATGTATGCCTACTACGACACTGAGTATCTAGGTAGGTCAGTCCCTTCAAATATAACAATACAGAGGACATTTTCATATTCATGCTACTATAATGGAATAATAATTTTTACAAGAAAATCATTATTACCACTGCAAGCATTATACATTAGGATTCAAATATTAGGAAAATATGCATAACGAATATTAAATTCATCATGATCAGTAGTAGACACCAGCTTAAAGCAAAAATTAATTTCATAGATCTACAATCCCACAAGGGTTTACTTGGACATACTTTTTTCTAAATATTATGCTACTTGTGCAGGTGCAGCCCATGGACTATCCTCCATCCTGCAGATGTTGTTGAGCTTTCCCCAGTTCATCCATTCCAACGCAGATGCCGAGCAAGATGTGCGACAGGCAGTGGACTTCATGCTGAGTCTAGAGCAGCCCAACTTTAACTACGCTCCTGCCATGGATGAAGTGCAGAGGAGATGTCGACCCGACTCGGAGGAGCTTGTGCATTGGTGTCATGGTGCACCAGGTTAGGTTGGGACATAAAGAAGCCATACCAATCTCATCTAAATCACCTCTCTTATACAACACCTACCTTGAAGGTTGTGTTAGGTGAATCCTTTGTGAAGTGACCACCAGTTTATAAAAAATTATGCATAAGTTCTTGTGCTGGTAAGACGTTAGTGTTCTGGAAGTGCCATCATTCCATAATTATAAAATTGTTAATGAGCCAAAGAAACATTGATCACAGGATTGTCTGGTTGATTGAGTGAGTTTAGTTTCAAGTTGTACTCAGCAATATTCCAGCTATGTGGCGGCAGTCTGTAAAATAATTGAGTCTGGACCAGACTGTCCAGTGATCGACAGCATGAACATAGATTGATTGGGAACTGAGGACATTTGTCAACCAGGTCGACTGTCCTGGCCACCTGATTCCTTGAGTTGCCTCTTATGAGAAGCGGATTGTTTGGTCCAATATTTTTAAGACTACTGCCAGATTGCTGGAATGTTGCTGAGTGTAGCTTTATACAACAAAGAAAGAAAAACTGTTTGGATGCAGATGTCATGGTACTGAGAAACAAGAAGATATAATTGTCATGGTTCAGAATATTGATGTCTTGTTGCAGGCATAATCTACCTGTTTGTCCGAGCGTTCAAGGTGTGGGGTGATGAGAAGTACCTGCAGGCATGTGTCAGATGTGGGGAGGTCACGTGGCACCGAGGACTGCTGCGGAAAGGTCCAGGGATCTGCCACGGTGTGGCTGGCAGTGGCTACGTCTTCTTGGTGCTGTACCGCCTCACAGGCCACAAGAAGTTCCTCCATCGAGCTCAACAATACGCAGAGTTCCTGTACACCCCCGAGTTCCAGTCTGGGGCTAGAGTTCCTGACAGCCCATACAGTTTGTACGAAGGATGGGCTGGCACCGTCTGCTACTTGGCAGACTTGACCCAGCCAGAATCAGCAGAGTTACCCCTCTTTGATGTGTTTTAAAAACACACAGCTCATTCCAATCTATCCAGTGCTTTCATTGGACACGCCATGTTAACCATTATCAGCAATTTTGTCTGCGTCTTGTTGACTTGTCAGAGACCATGGCTTGTGTAAAGGCAGCTTTAGCTTGAGGAAAACCAAGTGAGGTTGAGATCAGGCAATGTTTAAAATGTTCTTGCCACCGATTTGTAGACTGTGTATGTATAGTGATGTCAGTGTTTGTTGAACTTAATGAATTTGTGAATTTATCTTAACTCTATTGCATCTCTTCTTTGCATCTGTGTTATCTTAGTATTGCCTTATGAGTATTAAACAGCAGTCGATATTATGATACAAGGCATCAATTTATAATTCTTAAAACTGTTTATGCAGATTTGGTAGTATTTCCTTGTTAGCTGCAAATGGAATCTCACTGTGCCCAAAGCTACAATATCCCATCTTTGATATCTGAATTTTGAAACCAGACTATTCAGCTGTTTGAAATGTGAAAACATGTTATTCAGGGTTGTGATTTACTTGCAGAAAGAGAGATAATATGAATTAAAGATATGAAAGAAATACTACATTGAGATATGAATCATATCACATGTACATTATCAGGATATGTGTCATGTTGTGGCGTCGCCATATTGTTATGCATTCAGTCAGTATTGTTTATCGAACAGCCCATTTCTGGTGTCCCTTGATGTGATATTGCTCGAATATTGCTTAGAGGGGCGTAAAGCCGTACTCAGTATGTGTGGAGAGGTTTTCGACCGAAAGTTGGTTCAAGACTGGCAAACAGTTAAGATATAGGACTATGTATTTTATCAGTGTTGTCACAATATAGCATGTATATTACAGGCAGAAAATAGTTGATGTACCTGTGGCCTTTAAGTTCACTTTAGGGTATCTCGAAATTACCTCACTGGACAAATGTCACATTTTTTATTGATATTTTTCTGAAGTTAACTGTTTGGCGAAAATATATGATGGACTTTCAATTAAAGAATATGCCTTATGAGTTTCCTGTCCATAATAGGAATAGGGATGTCATGGTTTGAAATATCTTAGACCAGTCCTAATGAAACTGTTTGTAATTTTCTTCATATCAAAATATTCGTATAACATACCTTGCCACATGTTTTGCTCCACTGTGATTGCTAACTGGCCTTAATTGCATTATTACTTGTTTGAATGGACTTATGTTTATACAAATGCAAGATATTTTCAAAAATAAGATGCTTGGCAAATCAGTTGTAGAAAACGTGTCTAACTCGGAAGTCTTATCAACATATGCAATTTTTATTGAATGAACACTTCGATTCCACAACCTAAATCACTGGCTGGTTTCCAAATTATTGTGATTTTATAAAAATGAACACTGGTCATGTGTACATGAAAAGAATTTATAGTTGGTTATGTTTAATTTCATGTGTTATTTGTTTTTATAATCAAGATGTTCAATCGTTAAATCTATTTTATGAAATACTCACCACTGAGTTTGTTTGATGATATTACATTCTGTGATACTGCATCAGCAGATTTTGTTACGTACATCAGTGGTAGACTGTCAAACTGTCTGTGACCTTTTGTAACCATGGAGACTATGACAGTAATCTCAGTGTTGTTTCATAACTTCAGAAAATTAGGAAAATATATTTTCCCCCTCAGATTATATTTGATTGATCATTAGTATTTATGTTTTGTAAAGATCAATGTGCAAACTTGGGGTACTCTCATTGTATGATTTGAGATCCTTTGCATTTTGCCACTTTAAGTGGGAGGTCATAGTACATCATTTTGAGGCGATTCCATTTAGTGTTTATCATTACTGGTACATCTGTACACATACTGACTTGTGTGTAGCTTTACGATGTTACTTGAATTCATGAACATGTAGCATTGCAGTTACTGACACGCTGTGAATTCTTGCTTCATTTCCAGCGACAAAACATGCAGGATTGTAAATACGAGTCACACATATTTTGAAGATAAGACAAAATATGAACAAGTAAGCTGTGGTGACATTGGTTAGTCAACGTAGCTATTGGAATGCCATAGCGTATGAAAGTGATCTGATGATAACAATGCCTTTGAAATGTCTTGCTTTCTTGATGTTAAATTTAATCCCAGGTGAATGGGCTGTTTTGATGTCCATGGTAATGATTAAACAACTCCAGATGACGTCCTGTTTTGTTGTGTTGGCTAATTTGGCAGCCCCTGAGCTTGTACATGAAAGATGGTACTTGTTATTTCCCTGCCTGTGCTCGGCATTAAAAGGGACACAAGTATTGGTCAGCACAAGGTTGTTTGTCTGAGCCAGTGTAAGTAAACTTTTGCTCAGTACTTTTCGTTACACTCCACCACTGAAAACCTTATGGGAGGTCGCGTCAGGTAACCTTTGAAATTGACCAATCAGAACACAGCTTACCAAATCGTGAAAGTGGACGTTTACACATACCTTTTGAACTTTTTATCTTGAAAAGGTTCGTACCCGAATGATTCTGGAAGCTATTTAGCGTACGCTCGCTTCTGGGTGATGCACACGGTGTACGTACTGCCATGACAACGGTGAGTAAACAGTCGCTGAAAATAGTGTTTTTGGCAATATTCAAGGTTGTTGTCTTGCTGAAATATTAACTAATGGTAACCATGTCAACAGAAACCCAAAAGCGTATATACTGCAGGTCAAATAACTGTGTTATATGCGGATTTTTGTTTGTGGTGAGATCTGTGTCAGTGACCTGAATATTTTGAAAGTTCCTCCGATCCCTAAATAATAGCTGTTGTCTGGTTGGTTAAATCTGTTTTAACTGTCTCGCTATTGATTGGACGGTCATTGGTCACGCAAAGGTTACCCGATGCGACCTTCCGCTGGGTTTTGTTAGACTCAGTGGTGGAGTGTAACAAAATACACTGAGACTCAGTTTACTGAGACTGGTGTCTGAGCATCTAGCACAAGTCTTGAGTACTGTAAAACTCCACTGTTCCTCACCTTACTTTTCTGCTACTACTGTGACAGTGGGGTAGCCTGGTGGTTAAAGTGTTCACTTGTCAGGATGAAGACTCACGTTCGATTCCTGATATGGGTACCATTTGTGAGTCCATTTTCGGTGTCCCTTCATTGTAATATTGCTGGAATATTGCTAAAAGCAGCGTAAAACAAAACTAACTCACAAGATGTAGTCATTGAATCGTTCCGCAACAAGTCTGGCATAGACCAAAGATCACGCAGGTGAACATGGGATTTGAACCCAAGACCAGATGATCAATAGTTCAGACATAAAGCTGTCTGGCAATTAGTCAGCAAGTTGTATGTACTAAGATCCTTCATCACTGTTGTAGTCCCTATTTTGACCTAAAAATCAAGCCACATCTTCGTGAAGGTGGGAGTAAATCCAACAAGAGCAGTGAATGATCAGATTTGTTGGCATTTCTTCTGCATTGGCAATTTTTAACCTATACCCTGAATAGTAGTTGAAGGGATTGAGTGAGTATGGTATGACAGTGGGGGACACCAGAAATGGACTTCACAAATTTTTAACCATGCAGGGAAACTGCATCTTTGTTGTGACCAGATAATGAAAGAATGTTTGCATATCCATTGAAGTTGTTTTAGTCTAACAGAAAACTGATTTAATAGCATGGCTAAAAATATATGTGTCACTCTTACGACACATACAAGATGACAGAGGAATGATATATTGATGGGGCTTTCAGTAACTGTCTACATTGTCTATAGGACAGAGAGACTGCCAAGAAAATTGGAGATTGGTGGTTCAATCCTGGCCTGGTCATACCAAGCGATGCTGAAAGCAGTGTATGGAACTCCAAAAGTACCAAGGGGAGATAACTGAAAAATGTTGCTGGCCCTGTAAACATGTAACCAGACCTGTATTTCAAAAAGGAAACTGAGATAAGGTGTTAAAATAATGTAATTAATGAGTTGATGTGTGATTGTTACATACTATCAGAAGGAACAACAATGTTCATTGGAGACAGCGTTTCTCTAGACCAATCACACTTAGTGTTAGATAAATGGGCAGTCTGATCTGTGGAAGTTATGGTTTGACTGATCATGAACTAAATAGACATTGTCTAGCTACCACATTTGTAAATTATTTTCTAAATATTTCCCATAGTCAGTGACATGATCAGACTATACTATGGAAAATGTATTGGTCAACAGGGCTGGCTATAAAATAAAGTTGTAAGCCTGCCATGTAACTAGCAAGTGGTGGGCTCGCAAGAGGCCATTTCATACACTGAAGAAGATGGTACTTCTTGTTCCCTGCCTGGTTAGGCTAATAAAACAAGGACTGGTTGTCTTGATTCAGTAAATGTGTCAATGAGGTAGTCATGGTAACCTGTTGCAAAGTTTTATCAACATGCAAGCACAATAAAATTGGCATTTGTCATGACCAGAACAAGCAGGTCTGCGCACACACACACACACACATAGCTATATAACTGCAATAATCTTGAACATAATAGTAGAACCAATTTTACTTTCTCATTTTTGAAGAAAGAAAAACAAAGATGGAATCACTTTTTGCACCTGAGCACAAAGCCCTTTATTTGACTGTTTGGGCCTGGGCGTACATAAGAGCATAGGCAGCTGATACACCCTCACTGTGCCACGCCCACTTTCGGATATCAGGACCACTTAAAGGAAAATGGCGGTGACGGCAGCAACGCACGAAACAATAGTAGAAGCATATAACGAGTATCACAAAACAGATAACACTACTAAGGCAGGCAATCTCCACCCTGGTACTGCAGAAGAAAGCCTGAGTCCTGTTCCTGCCCAGAAACATCTTCCATCCAGGCCTTTCAGATGTACTGGACGATATGTGAACATAACATGGCACTTTTTCCCACCCCATCTCAGTTCGAACTTGTTGTGTGATGTCCTATTTCAAACTCTCATCTTGGATCTCCAATCAAGAATCTAATGCTTCTTACGCTGCTAAACTGACAACTCATCTTATTAACAGAAAGTGAAGATTACATGGCACAATTTCCCACCCAATCTCAGTTCACACTGCCATCTTGGATCTACAATCAGGAGTCTAATAAACTAACAACTTATCTTACATACTTCATGCATTAATTAATTTTGCTCTTTGAGAAAGAGTATTGATTATACAGTGGCCAAAATAACAGGCAGTACTTAGTTGCCATAGATACAGATTCTGGACATGCAGAAACAGAACTAAAACAAGCACCTGCACCACTGATGCTCAGTTACTACATCCTTGGACATTTTTACATCAACAGAAATCTTTACATTCAGGTAAACTTTTGGCTCGGCCAATCATGTGTAGTCTTTGATGTACAAGAACTTCAGGTATTCTAATCCTGTTAGCAAGCAAGCACATCTTTAATAGACGATATCTGCATTGTAGTTATATAATGAAAGGCATAGATGATTTGAATTAACTGAAGTTGAATGAAACATCAAATTCAACACATGGATTGTTTGAATATTCATACCATGAACTAAGGATAAAAATTTTCCTATTCTGACCAATACGTCCCGTCATTTGCACAAAATTGAAATGAAAACTGCATTTTTTGACTGAAAATAACACGAGACAATATGGACTGGTGTTAGCCTGAAAAGAATGAAATCTAAGTATCAGTTCTAATAAAGGCTGCATGAAATAGAATCATTACAAACTAATATGACTTTCACTGTCCTGTGCCTCATGGATCAAATTAGATATGGTGGCTCTTCAATGAAATCATTCTTGACAACTTGTTCCAAACCAATGTATAAAAAGACATTTGTAAATCATAAGCGTCTTTCTGACTCTGAAACTTGTGAAAGATTTTTCACCAACCATGTTGATAAATTTAAGTACATAACTGAAAAAACAAAACAAAAAACCCCAACCCCTAAATAAACCTGAAACTGAATTGCAAATACAAGCAGATGAACAATTTACTTATGAATGTATTCCTGTTCCAAGAACCAAACAAAATACACATGTTCCATTAACTGCAATTAAAGTGCTCAAACCGATACAAGAGGCAAGAACCATCTACACTTGAGGACAAGTGTTACAACATAGGATCTCATAGTTTAACAGTTCACTATATTTCAACTGTATCACTACCAGTCCATCCTCTGGACCAGGCCGATGAATGTAAGGGTGCCATGGAAACCAAATCTTATCACCTAGTGCTCCCTTACTGCCTTATATGGCATCCCTTAATACTGAGGAGGATTGATTTCAATCTTTCAGTGAAATCTCACTTCTTTGTCATAATAAAACTTGGAAGGGGTAACATGTGACCCTTTGGGGCTGGTGGAAATGTTTGGGTGTAGATAGTTTTAGACTCTTTACTGAACTATATCTGCACTCCATCAAAATAAACAGGTAGTCCTAACAACAGACCATTGTGTAAACAAGATCCTGCTTCAAAAGAAGTAGAGTCAACTAAAATATATCTGTAACAGTGAGGATACCTTTTAACAAACTGAGAATAAAACAAACAAAATATAATATGTAGACTGGTAATTGGATGAAGAAAAATAGATGTCTATCTGACGATATGTTTCAGCAAATTGTTTTAAAAAATACGACAGATGCATTGCTTACTTCATTAGCATAACCATTTGTCTTGGAATCCAGGGCAGCAAACATGCTTTTATTCTGTAAATGTTTGCAAGAATAAATATTCTGGCTGAAGTCTGTCCATACTGTCAACAAAATAAATTTGTAAAATCAAACATCTGAAGCATTAATTAAATGACAAATTTTAAACAACCAGAAAAATAGTTCTTTCCTACAGAGAAGTCCAGGAATCCTGCATTCATTGGTGACAGTATGACTTGAAGTGTAATTAAGCCAAGTCAAGGATATAACCTCAAATAAAAACAGGACCAAACAAGCCTTGAATGTTTGTTTAGAATACACAGATTTTATAGACAGATACACATTTAGGTTTTCACTTGTTTCAGACTGGTGATACTGCTGGCAATATTGGGAATGGTCTGTATGTGAGTGAGCGAGCGAGTATGACTTACTGCTGCTTTTAGCAATATTCCAGCCACATCACGGCATTAGTCAACAGAAATGGGCTTAACACATTGTACCCATGTGGGGAATCGAACCCAGGTCTTCAGTATAATGTGCAAACACTTTAGCTGCTTGGCTACCCTAGTGTACCCCCATAAATATATGTAATCAACCTTTTGATCAATGAAGCGTTGCAAGCATGACATCGTAATCCTGTGATAAACTATTGAGTTACCACAGCTCGCAACACTACAAACACTTTGTGGCATGGGACCCAGGTCTGTTTCATGTCAGAATCCACTCTTTAAAGAATTGGATTAGTTTGTCAATCATTTCAGGTTTATTTTTTTAAAAAAGCTACATTCTTTGGGAAAACAAGCCCCTCTAGGACTTCATGAATCCATGCTGAGTTTCATTAAATGAGGTTTTCAAAAATGTTCTGTCACCTGGCAGTGACAAGTGAGAGGAAAACCTGAGTTCCCTCCTTGATGATGAGAAAACGTAAGTATGGTTTTATGCCACTTTTACAAAATTTCAGCATTATCAAGGCTGTAGATGCCAGAAATGGGCCTCATAGATGTGGGGAATTGAAACACTTGGCCCTCCCCGATGAAGTCAGACAAAGCAACAGTATACCATAAATCACCCCTGGAAACAAGAGGGAGAGAGACCCCTCATATCAGTCATAATCAAAGGACATGTGATTGATTGACACATATCCATGAACAGATGTTACTTGATGCTCAGAATTAGAGAGTGTCAGAACTGGCCAGCAGAATTTGAGTTCAAAAACATTTGTCTTCAGACATAACGCTGACATAATGTTAGTGGTCCAATTCCAATCTTATCTAGAATGTAATTTTGACCAATTACAATTTTAGTCTGTCTGATGTGAATCTGTCTTCCCAAATTGATTTGAAATATCATGTTATATAAAAGCCTGGTCCAATATAAACATTCAAGGCTTATGAGTACCTGAGGCAAACACTGAATGCTTTCCAGTTTAAAGTCAACATCTCTTAGCAAGCATAATATAAAGAATACAAGAACAGATCATATTAAAATTGTGTGTCATACTGCTAAACAAAAAGTAGAAAGGTCAAGGGCAGTTTTATTATGCCTTAAGGCCAGACAAGCTTTATTTCTTGCTTTACAGATTTTTGTCCTCAGAAAACCTAAAGGCAGGAGGAAAAGAAAACCAATATAATCACCAATCAAAACTAAAACTCTTTCAAAATTCTATAAGTATTCTACTTTGGGCAATTTATGAAGTGTATATGGGGCAAAAACATCCTATCCTACATCTTGAAAAACTCTCGATGTATTGTAAGTTTACATTTTTGGCCAATAAAAACATAATGATTTTTTTGTTTGAGCGGGGAAATTAATTTTTTTTCTTCTTGTTCTTGAAAAAAATATGAGGGGTGGATCTGTAAAACAAGGAATAAAATTTGTCTGCACCCTAGGACTCATTTAAATACAGAAGTGCTTACACAACATCAACAAACCATTTCCACTACATCAGAGTCATTTCTTGGCAGTGACTTAAGGTCAAACCCATAAAAAATGCCACTGAATTTTGCTACCATAAAAATCAGGTCTTGCAAAATTAATTTGAGGGTTATTTCAAGTTCAAAAATATCCTTATAAAATATTTGAAACAAACCAAATATACTCTGTAATATCAAGGTACACAACATGACATAGTTTCTTACCATTTACAAAATAACCAACAATGAACATGAAAAACGGACAATATAAATTATGGATACAAATTCTAAACAGACACTAACACCACCAGAATGAAGACTGTTGCAGACTGTTTGGCAGTTGGTAAGTAACTTTGGGTAATAACTGCAGTGATGCATTGCAACCCTAACAATATTTATCCATGTTGAAATGGAAACCTTGGTAGAAAAATGAATCCTTGCCTTTCTCAGACTTTTATTGTACTAACATTGAGTTTCCAAAACATTCACATAATGGCTGATGTAAATACAGATGTATTAAAAACTCTTTAACATGCATATCTGCACTCACTGTTTTTCTTCAAGTTGTCCAATAAGGACAAACAGAAACAGGAGCCGAAATAATATTTCCCTACAACTTACTTTTACAGAAATAATGCACACTTCTTTGGCCATCACTGAGTCTATGGAAGTAGAGCTTACACTGTACATGGACCAGCTGAAGTGTCATCTCAATGTCACAGGTTCATATGCATAAATAACCTTACTTAGAATCTGGAAGCAAATTCACATGGTGTAGACATCTGACAAAAATAGATAGAAATAAACACCCTGGATTCTGAATCTTTCATTTTGACCTTTGATCACCGACTCCAGTAACTTGCATGCTCCCATCAGACCCAAGCAAACTAACAAGATTCTACCAATCGCTTAATTACACCACATAGGATGAAGGACCACCCTATTCTTTCATTTTCTGATAGATACTCTGTAATGATTGAATTCTTTCATTTACAACACTTTAAGTCTTGACATGACATATGAACAAAAGAAACGTAGCAGTGATGAAATTTCAGGGTTTGGAGGGAACAGAGCTATTACAGAAATATGAAAGAATTAAGCGGTTCTTGTTCGAGTAGTATATATCATAAAAATTGACAAAGTTTAGTCGTAATATCAGTGGGTATATTTTTGAAATTATTACATGGTTATACACACTGCAAAGAAACAGGCTTTCATACACCAAAAATGCACATTAATATTGGCCAAATTGTTATTATGAATCTTGCTTCATGAGTAAATGCAGTTTGAAAAGATCAGCATCAAAACTGTGCTACCTAATCCTCCATGGACACCTCTCAATACTGATATTGATTCTGATACAGCCAAGGAAGAACTTAAATCAACAAATATTATCATTAGATTTCTGCTGGATGAACCAGAGAGTATACTCCTCAAAAGAAGCTCAGGAAAACCCAATTTCTTCATGACTACATATCTGTCATGACATGCCATTTTACCATGACTTATACTGCGAGAATTGACGATATCCATGACTTATGTTAATCTGTCATGACAAGGGAGATTAACCCGAGTTATGACAAAAAAGTACCTTTAATGTCAGATGGCATGACGGATCAACTACACTTTTGACAAAAAATCAGGCGTTTTCGTCTTTTGAGTATACCTATAAAGTCAGATGGCGTCAGAGATCAACAAAACTTCTGACAAAAAATCAAGCATTCTAAACTTCTTTTGAGTAGTATCTGAACAAAAGTAACTATCAACGTCACAAATAATCTTGTGGATGCTTTAGTATGAGGCACGTTCTTCTGGGATATTCTTTTCTTCAGCTGTCATTAAATACTTAAATTCATCACATATGATTCGAGCTTATATTGGAAGGAAATCCTGCTGTGATGTTGAGTTTGATCTTCACAGGTAAAAACTGACCGAGCACTGATGTACTTCTGCAGTACTAGCAGCAGGAATTGCGCTTTTCTCACCACGAACTGTAAAAATTATAAGTCTCAGGAAGCGAATATTTTCTGTAGTTCACTTTAACTTTCCTCTCCATCTGATTGAATCTGACATGCGCTATCCAAATTCTTGAGAACCAAGGACACATTTTTAGATGAAGCCAGGACTACTTAATTCAGACTTCCCAGACAAATGGGATTCCACAAATAATGAGTTGAGAATCAGCGGAAGTCTACAATGCTTATATAAATAATTAAAAAGAACACACATTTTGGAAATAACTGTTCATCTTGGGGATATTTGTTTTCCTGTCCTTCAAGTAATTCTTGCATGTTCAAACTTCTACGCTAGTTTTTCCTACAAAACATAACAAAACACAGTTTCAATCAAGCAGCCGTTTATCTTCCTTTTTCAAATGTTAAGCTAGGAGTTTATTTTAAGCGTATCTTTAACAGAACTGTACTGGGTGTTTTGACTTTGGGTATGCTCTTTGTGGAAGAAACAAGATGGCGTTGGCTTATTAAGTTATCTTTGTTTACCAGTGGTGCAGCTGCGTACTTAGATTATGTGAACACTGTCAGCAGGTCAACTACTGGTTGCGAGAGATGGCAGTCACCAGACCTGCAACTCCAACGGAACTGAAAACCAATTGTAGCACCAATGGACGAGTCTATAAGATTGGACTAAAACAATATGTCCACCGTTGTACAGATATGAAGTGGGGCTGTCCACAAGGCAAAAACGTTCATGTAGGGTGGAGGTTGGTGGTTCAATGGTGGACAATGTCATGTTACTTGCAAGGATGGGCTGGGAGGGAGGAGGAGGAGGATGGGGATTGAGGGCTGCTGGCTGAGGTTTAAATAGAGTTCTTGGGGGTGTAGTCTGTGGCATTGGGGTTCAGGTCAGAGGACACCGTCACATCATCCTTGCAGTATTTGGAGGAGAAGAGCGGAGAGGATGTCCTCTCGGAGTTGAGAGCCTGATAAGAGCTTGTGCTTGGGATAAGAGCCATCACCTCAGCTATTTTTGATTTCAGCTCTGCAATCTCGCTGTCTTTCTCGTGTACTGTGTCTGTGAACAAAAGAACAGGTTTGGGGGAACTGAGGCGTATGATCACAACTTCAAGGATACAGAATTATGACTTAACTGAAAAAGAAAACATTATGACACAGAAACTGACAACTGTTCTTTTGATAGGGATGAGAAATAATTTGCCAGTTTATGATAATTAGATTAAAATTTCTGTCACCAATAGCTAGTGTTGGTAATCACCGACAATATGCAGACTGAAAAGTGGAGTTTAGTAATTGATCAATAATCGATTGTAATCAACTATACTTCAAGATAACAAAAGGTTCTCACATAGCAAATATCCCATTCTGGTTCACCTTTTAACTTAAATACAGGTCCCTCTCATTTTCCAATGTTCAACAACTATTTAAACACTCACTCTGTAATATTTTAATTTGGCGCCTCTCCTCAGCGAGAGCTGAAAACAGATCCTGCTTGAATCTTGTTTCTGCACTCAGGTTATTCTCCAGCTCTGTGTTCTTGTCTTGCATGGCCCCCAGGGCTGCCATCAGAACCTCTGTCTCCTTCTGGGCATCCTTATACTGTCGCAGAGCCTAGAAACAAACGGCTTAGTTGAAAAAAGGGTTATAAGTGAGTGTGTGAGTTTAGTTTTACGCCGCACTCAGCAATATTCTAGCTATATGGCGGTGGTCTGTAAATAATCGAGTCTGGACCAGACAACCTAGTGATCAACAACATGAAAATCAATCTGTGCAATTGGGAACAGATGACATGTGTCAACCAAGTCAGCGAGCCTAACCACCCGATCCCGTTAGTCGTCTCTTACGACAAGCATAGTCGCCTTTTGAGGCAAGCATGGGTTCCTGAAGGCCTATTCTACCCTGGGACCTTCACAGGTCGAAAAAAGGGTGATAATTATTGCGAATGGATGAATTTGACACTGCAATCATTGCTAAATCAGATCTATTGAGCAATATCGCATCAGGGGACACTGGAAATTGGTTTTAACAATTTCACTCATGTCAGAATCAAACTCATGTCTTCACCATGACGAGCAAACCTTAAGCCACTGCCCCTTTACCCAGAGTAACCACCTGATCCTTGTTTTGGTCACTGAAGCAAAATATGGGCGACTGAAAGACCCTGCTGAAATGTTGCTTTACATACTTACTTGTACTTCTCTTTCAATCTGTCGAACTTGCTCTTCCCTGATTTTCAGATCCCTTCGGAGCTGTTTTATATCATTTTCACTGTCTCTTCTTCTAGCCTTACAACTCTCTGTGCACTCAACTCTGAAAACACGACAAACACTTGTTAACTCTACCTATTTTCACACAAAACTGCAAATCAAAGTCCACAGGAAGCATTATTTTCAGTTGTTTACTGTCCCACACTTCAATGTTTCTGCTATAAGCATAAGTCTTTAAATAATCAAGTCTGGACCAGACAATCCAGTGATTAAATGTCGTGAACAATGATTTATTAGGTCATAGATGACATAATGTAATAAATTTGTATGGAAACCCTATTTAGGAAGTAACCAACTTCACTTGGCATAGGCTAATCCCAAACCCTATTAAGACCCAAGCACCTCTGTAATGCCAAAGAAATGTCCCACTGAATCCATTTCAAAAGATGCCGACAAAGTAAGTCAAACTAACCTTGCTGCTGTTGCCATGGCGACAGCTCTAGCTGCAGCAGCTGCCTCGTCTGCCTTTCTTGCTTTGCGCTCCGAGGCAAGCTGTGCCTCAAGTGATGCTCGAAGCTTGCGTTCCTCTTGCACCTTCTTTTCCAGCATAGCTATGTTCTGTTTATCTTGCTGCTTGCTGGTCACAAGGTTGTGCAATCTGGCGAGATAACAACGATTGTTACACATCGACAGGGTCAACTACATGGGTGAGTTTACTTTTACACTTCTTTCAGCAATATTTCATCAATTAAAGGCGAGGGAGACCAGAAATGATCATAAAACATTGTGCCTTTGTAGGGAAGTCAAACCCAGGTCTTTGGTGGGACGAGCAAATACCTTAACCACGAGGCTACCCTACTGCCCTCAAGTACTGGAGGCATATTCAACTTTCATATAATGTAAATATAATCGGGGCATTTAGCATATTTGAACCAACCTTCACTAGTATCTAGTTTTATGTATACGTTATTAAATTCAACTCAGCTAAGGACAAAGGAGATTGTGCCCCCTGTACCACCTTCTGCTTTAGAATAATGCTTGGACAGGAACACTCTACTTGGGGACATGGTGCACGAGCTGGCTAAGGCTAGTGATCCAGCGAGGTTGAGGTTTCGGGATCGAGCCCACCCGTGACCGGGTGTAAAAACCTTGGAGTCAACTTTGTTAGCAGACTCTTTCAGTGTTGTCACGACCCCTAGTGTGCAGTACACAACTCTGTGCACTTAAAAGAACCCAAGAATCCGTTGGTATATGACCAGATGGTGGCCACATGAACATGGGCATACACCTAGTTGCGGGTACAGCAACGTGCAGTAAACTTGGACAAAAAGCTGAGACTATGTGTCCCAGTCCACCCAGCTGTCAATTGGGTACCTCATTAGGTTGAGAGACCACAATAAACTTGGTGCGCCTAGTATCAGCCAGTTGTATACTCCTCAGGGAGTTGAGATTGAAATACGATGTACTGTTGAGATTGACATCCAGTGATCAAGGGAAAAATACCAGCGCCTCTCAACATTAGATTTCAGTTCCCTATCTTTTACTTAAAAAAAAATAAGTCAAAGTAACCTGACGAAGGGACAAAGAAAAGCCCAGAAATGTGTGTATGATAAAGAAGTTGACATCCATAATAGTTGGTATAGTTGGTAGTATACTAAGTCAAAGTAAGTCAAAGAAGATACATGTTTTCCTCTATCAGAATAAGAGGACAGAGTTATCAATATCCTCCATATTACCTCCAAATTCAGTCTAAGTCACAAACGCAAAAAATATTTCATACCCAAACTACCAAAAGGCACCAGTACACCATCAGATCTATCTATGCGCCAAGTTTGGTGAAGAAATATTGAATGGTTTTAAAGTTCTGCTCCGGAAAAGATAAATGTGTATGGACAGATGGATGGACGGACCAGGTGCATTTTAATAGCTCCTGCGAAACGTGTTGCGTGGGAATAAGTATAGTCTTCTAAAAAATACCAGCCATAATTAACCTTCTTTTTAACAGCATATGACACTGTATGGACCACCCATTCAATCTCACAGTCAAATTCTAGGAAATACCAGGGATACTTACTTATTCTGTAAATTTTCATTATCTTGCTGGAGTTGATACAGCTCAGACCTCAGGGACTTATCCCCTATACTGAAGTTATTTATCTGAGATCGTAACTCTTGCTCACAGTTTCGACTAGATTGAAGGTCTGCCTTTAACTTCTTTACATCTGTCTCTAACCTGAAACAGTCAACAGATAAACATTAAGCTGGTTATCCTGGTGCATCCTAAAAGCAATATTTCCCTGAAGTCTGCATAATATTTTTGCCAATATTTGATTACTGATCACATCTGAGATTAAGATCAGCAAATTGTCTTTGGAAATAAGTGAGAGCAACTTCGTCTGTGATCCTCTGTTGATTCAGTTATACTCCGTATCATGGTATCCATGGTATTGTGGCAAATCAGTATTTCCGGTTTTGCATGCTTGAGGTGATTTTGTATGTTAAATCAACAGCCTAACGTCAGTGGTTTGTTTCTTTTTTCAAAATAGACAAGATGCATCAAATCTTCGTATGTATTATCCAGCGGAATTATTGACAATAAAATTTGGATCTGTCTGATCCCAATCCACGAAATACCTGTAATAACATTTACGGTTCATTTATAACCCTTCCCACTTCATCTGAACTATGCTGTCTGCATATCCTTGTTGACAAAATATAGTGGAAGGGACGTAAGGAGCTATACTTATATCCTGTGGAATGAATTTGTTTACTGCGATGTGACGGAGTTTTCTCCATTGGTAAATAATGATTGGCTCCATTGGTCTCATGGATTTCGCTGAAATACTATCAAAGTTAAAATAATACCTTCTTCACAAATGTGTTGATCAAATGTCATGTTAATTGGATTTCACAATAAAATAGGCCTCATAAGTTCAGAATTTTATTTTCGATTATGGATATGTCAAGTACTGCCGAGGTTGCAGGTTAATAAGTATCCAATCAGTAAAACAAAGATAATTCAAATGCAATGACTGTTAGGAATAATACGCTATATTAGTGGCTATTCTAATCGCTGTGTCAGATGTGTGAATACATCAAACAACAATAATAATAAGCGAAGCTGGAGAATAACAATGATTATCAGTAGGTAACAGGTTGACAAGATCAACCAATCAGCAATCCCTACACAAAGGCATTCTGCTGCCTATTTAATTCTTGCCTTTTTGTGCACATAATAAAAATAAACATAAGGACAATAACAGTGATTATGTTAACCATATAGAACAATTTGGCAATCTCTACAAATCAGCGATCATTACATAAGGCATCCTGCTGCTTCATCATACTGATTGTTAAACAAACATAATAACACATAGGACAGACTGTGTAACTAACATCACATGTTAACAAACAAGCAGTGACCAATGAGTTCCACACAGTCAATAAAAGTCACCTGACCACCTGATCAATGTAACGGTACCTAGCATAGTTGGCATGGGGCACAGACCCTCATGTCTATGCGAGGATTAAAGATTTAAAAAACATTTTTAAAAAATTTGAGATGACCCTGACTTGAAATACCTCACAGTACAATACATCATGACTAGGCAAGGCAAGATGGTGTACCCATCCGCTTCCTTTGCCAACTGCTACGCTACAAGGTCCAAGCAAGTCTTCTGACTGGTCAATTCTTAAAATCAGAACCTTCATTAAAAAATCAGAGGAATTTTTACTTTCATTGACTGACTGAAATTTAAGATTTACTTTCTAGCAATGGCTTCTCAAAAGAAAGAATCAGTTGTAAATATCCTGTTAATATGCATCAAGCAAACCAAAGGGCTTGTTTATACCACATCCCCGTATTTTTTGTAGATTATCGTCATCCGTTTGTGTCAAGAGTGTCAAAGGTGGGATTCAATCAACTTGCAGCAAGAACATTATGTTAAGGACGCAAGTTTCTTGGAAACTTGGAAAGAGCTTGGAAAGAAATGTACATTTGATGACACAGACAACACCAACCTGGAAAAAAATGTGGTTAATGCAAACAAGTGTTCCATAACTTCCAAGTTGCTTGTAAGGTGTTCGATTGTGAGAAAACACAATCTACTGCTTGGTCATTGTGACCTATCTTCAATTATTTTAATTAGTTGGACCACCACTAATACAAAGTAGCAGAAACATTGAAATACAGAGGCTGTTATTGTGATAGGATCTAGGTCCACTGAAATATGACTACACACAAAGAAAGTCTGACTCACCTTGCTATAACTTCATCTTTATTGTTGCTGAAAGTAGCTGGAGGTGGTATATCTTTACTGTATGTCTTCCCTTTTTTCGTACTATTTTCCTTACTGCTATTTAACTTGCTGCCCTGGGATTTTCCACCCACTGAGCTGGATGCTGTTTTGAAAGATTTAGCTTGCTGATCATTGACAAAATTGTCCGCACTTTCATCAAACTGATTAACATTAGTTTTCTTTGGCAAGCTTTTCTCTATATACTCTATCTCATCATCTTCATTAATGTCTGAACTCTTGGTGGACTTCTTGCCATCTTTTTCTTCTTCTACTTTCACTATTTTCTTCCCTGCCACCCCATTTGAGATTACCTCCTCCTCCGGTTTGGATGGCAAAGCTGGAAAAAAAAGCCCACAAGTCAGTACATGTGTGTCAAACAGGGTTTTTAAGACGATTTGTCAGAATTGATGAACACCCATGTGACTGTACCCATAAAGACACATTTTCAGCTACCCTCTAGTAAATTACACTGGTTATTGCCTATGTATTGGAAAACCATAACTGTTCAATTCTGTAGAGAATCTTCTGAAACATGACACTGTTTCTGGGTAGATCTAACATTCTAACATTGTAACATGTTGTAACATTACTCTTCCTTCAGAATTATTCCAGCTAAGAGACAGCAGGGGACTGGTACCTCATTCAGCATGGGTTAATGTATCAGATGGTACTCAAACCTAAAGACCTAGAATCTGTACTTAAAAGAGAAAGGTAAATTTCAGACATAAGACACAGGCTTCTGTAAATGACCCAAGTCTGGACCAGACAATCCAGTGACTGGCATCATGAGTATCGACCCATACAACTTGGATACAATAACATGCATAAAAAATGTCAGTGAGGTGACCAACTGACTGTGCAATGGTCAGCATTCGAAATAATTGTTTTGGTATTTGAAACACTGTGAAACTGTGTACAGTGTAGTCTATTTTGTTTTTATAGGTTAATTTTGATAACATGGGCCTGCAGATTTCATATAGGATCTGTACTGTTTAAGGCCTTCAGACCCTGATGGCAAGTTGGCAAATTAAAGTATCGCAAACACCTGACCCTGATCTCAATGTGTAGTCATGTACATTATCAGGGTATGAACCACCCAAAAATATCAGACAGACCACAGGCTGGATAGATGTAAATCTTGTCAGCTCTGAACAAAACGTACCTACCCACAAAAAATACTAATTTACTTCGTATAATTAAATAAAAACTGATGAGTATCTTCATATACATGACTAATAATAAATCTTAACCCGATCGTTGGGCATTTATATTTGAGAATTTAGCACTTCATGTTGTAATAACTCATCCTGAATGGTTGGGCCAGCAGGTATTTCGAACAGTGCATGTCTGTTGTATGTCAAGTCTCATTAATCCAACACCATTTGCTGCACTGCAAACTGTCGTGCTAACGAGGATGTCGAATTAAATAAATGAGAATAAATTACGTCCATTCAATTTGTTAACTGACAAGCATCGCATAAAGCCGATTGTTGGATAAACATATGTTAGATTAATGAGACTTGACTGCGCATGTCATAAAGGTTAGTGCTAAAAGGATTTGATATTGGGAATAAAACATTTGTGGCATGTCACCTTTTTGCTTATCAGCATATTGGACCTCCGCAGGAAGTGCTTGATGTAATAGCTGCATGTAAAAATCATTTTCTTTTTGTACAACTTTCTGTCTTCTCTGTAAAAAGAGGAAAAATAGGTACAAATCTTTAGCACACACATGGCAGAATCAATTACAGGTATGTCCGCTCAAATTGCAAAACACTTACCATTCAAGACAGCTGTATTTGGGAGTTTTACATTATGTATGCCAAAGGAAAACCAATCCCCGTATTTTGTATTAGCAGGAAGCATATTATGTTTCACATTTTCTTTTAATGGCACTAGTATACTAGTAGTGGACAGGTATGATTTGAACATAGCACACTTCATTAAGTGAAGGACACAAAGCAACATGAGTGTGTTTCATATTTATCACTTCTTGTAATAAGTAACTCCCTAATTCAGTTCAAAATGGCCCAAACTAAAGGAAGTGCTAAGTGTTTGACTGTGATGGTGGTATCTCAACCCCTTGACTTTCTTGCTAAAATATGAACAATGAATGTTCAAGAGGCATAAAGACATAGTTGTAAATACAGACATTAAGCAATAAAGAAACTTACCAATCTCATTCTGTAAGATATGTAACTTTTAAAACCAAATCCTAGTGTCACCACAGGATAACCAATACTGAAAAACACAAACATAACAACAGTTGAAACCTGGACACTGAAATGCTACCAAATGCATGCATCAATGCAGACTGTAATAACCAATACCTGGACAAAAAAAACCAACAATGGTTGACATAATGAGGAAACATCCATGGATTTACAAATTCAGAGTATGTTGAGACCAACACTACCATTATTATTTTGAGAGTATCATTACTGCTACTGTCACCAGCCACATTACCAGCATAAAAATATATGCTTTTCAACAAAATGTCCCTCAAGAATTGGGCATAAAACAGTCTTAAATACAATGCATAGCAAAAATGCTGAAACTTGAACAAGGGTACGGTTACCCAAGGGAGGTAACTCACCAGTGCGCAGCGAATGGCCTGCAAAGGTCTAAATTAAAAGGAAGGCTCTTGAGTTCTCGAAGTCGCACTGAGGCTTCTATGTATACAAAAAGCAACCACAGTGATACTGTCGGCAGACATATCCCCCTCTCTGAAACAAACCAGTAGATTTAATCACAGATCAGGCAATAGGGAAATATTTCCCTTAATTGTAAAATTCTTCTCACTGAATGAAAAACAAAGTATATGATTTAAGTTCCACATTTTTCGTGTAATTATCTCACTTTTTTTGCAATCATAGAAAAAAAGATAAAAGTCAATTACAAAAATCAGCGAAATCTACATTAATTCTGATGTTATTTACCTGACAACTACTCTTAGTTACTATCTCAGTCATGTTAACCTCTTACATATAAACATGGGCAACTAGTTTTCCTACAAACATTATCACCGACAGTAGATGATGACAAATATATGAATGTATTACCTGTGTGCCAAACATATTGAACCCAAACATAGGTACTGGCCGCAAAAAATAGCCACTGTACTGGTATGAAAAGATAGCAGATGACGTCTGATGTGATAGCGATGCAAACGAAGAAGACTGAGAAAGCCTGAAACAAAACAACATTCATTTCACTTACAATAGTTTGTCCTACAGTCCCTGAACTACATCACCTTCCCTTCTGCCTAGCATTTTCTGCAAAGATGAAGCCCCAAGGAAGCAATTCTGGATCTCCCAACTCACTACTAGTCATTAGTGATCCTTTTCAGTTTAAAAAGAAGTGTTTGTGTCTAAATTCATATATTCAGAGGCTAAGCATTAGGCGACACTTATGACAGTTCCTAGGGGCTAGAAGTAAGGCGATGTGCTACATTAAAGGTCACATGTAACAAAAAAAAACCCACACATAATCAAAACACAACTATCACTTATTCATGACATACAATATACATTTATGATTGTGTAAAAACAAATAAACAAAATTATACATGTACAATCACATAATTGGGTTTACTTCACTTGAAACGATGTGTGTGTGTGCACTTAAGTGTGACAAAGCCTTTCACTGGCTGCTTCATTTGCCGATACACTGAGGGCTCATTGTGTGCATACAGAGATAATATGTTTGACTGGCATTTTAGACGTATGGTGAGCAATAAGAGAGCAAGATTCTTTATGGATGAGAGCTTTGAATATTGTATATGATGTGATGTCTCGGTATGGATTCATTCACCATTGTCAAACATGAGTGACAATGGTACAAGAATCCATACCCAAACATTGCATCATATTCAAAAGAAGAAGTTATTATCCATAAAGAATGCATATAGAGATGTTAGGTTTAGCAAATACATGCTCTCTGCACTGATCCAATCAACAAATATTGAGATGGAGAACTACTGTGTGGCTGGAAAGTGTCACTCATCCAAGTACAAAGCAGGACTTGACACTGACAATCTGAGTTTGCACCCAATTCCATCTGATCCAGGCATCCATTTTGTTTGCAACCCACAGACATAATATGTCATGTGTACAGGAATCACACCTGCTGAATTACGTAATGTGACAGAGACAGACCCCAGGTGCACAAGCCATAAATCAATGTACTTTGTTTACGGTGTATGGCCTGATAGGTGTTAAGTTCAGATTGCATGTGCTCACTGATTGAAGTTGTGTATTGCATATTGTCATTAGCAGACTGGCAGGCAGGCAGATATGTGCCAATAAAACTGACATTGAGTTTTGTCTGTGACAGAGACTGATTATCCAATTAACAGTTTTTCCTTCCAAAGTCATACATAACATCATTTCAGTTTTCAAGCTGAGCAATTTCTGGCAATGGAACTGGTATTTCTAAGGCTACACTTTCTTGAAAACTTGGTTTGCAAATCTGTAAACAAGTATGGAAACAGTGTATTTTCACTACTACAGACCCAAGATGCAGCACTGGGGTGAAATGATTGAACTCAGATTTCACAGATTTCTTTTCATCGTGTTATTTTTTATCTTTGCAACATGAATTTGCATTTTGATTTTTTCTTTGTCAGTCCACACAGAAAGGTATCAGACTCTGCAAAAGTTGTGTTCTGGGTTAGATGTCATCCGAGCCAATTCTTCATCATTCTGTTTAACAGCTGAAGTTTGTATTTTGTAAAATATTTGAAACTGGGAGCCAGTTGTATAAATATGTGGTTGCAGTTTGATTCTTAGATTACAATCGCTTAAATCAATCCCTGTACTTCATTATACAAACTTACTCCTGAAATTTATCTGTATCCTCAAACTGGTCTTACAGGAAACATCTACCCGAGGTCCGTTCATAGCAAAATATTTTTTATAAACATGTACATTTCCAACATGTATAGTTCCGATACCTGGTTACGAACCCGCATCACCTCGCTTACTAGCGTGGCTGTTTTATCCTGTAGGCTACAAAGGATTGCTGTGAAGCATGCATTGCACGTGTAAGGCGAGGTGTCGGCTGCCAGTCTCATCCCATATTGAAGTTATATTTCTTATTGAAGGATTGTTGCCATCACTGGAATATTGCTGAATGTAGTGTTAAATAAATGACAGCTATTACTAGCTTAGGCCCTCGGGAAAACACTTTTTCGCAATTCCTGTGGGTCATGCTTCATCCAATACATAAAGCTAACAATAGCTGTCTAGAAGGCTAAAAATTAAAAAAAAGAGAAGCAATAATAATAGCTGTCTCTCATCTAACACCACATTCAGAAATATTCCAGTGATGGCAACAATCGATCTTTAAATAAGAAAGTGTATCCAGTGATTTAATGTCTGAACAACAATCCCTTGGTCAGGTTTAGACAACACATAATGATTTAAATTGGCAAAGTGTAGACATACTTGGCTGCCTCTTGCAACTACCTTACCCTAGCTCAAAGGTTTAAAAAAATCTTAAAGCCACTTGCCACAACTCTTTCAACATCAGTCAACCAGAGGCATATAGTCCCTCGCGACTCTGAGCTCAAGGATAAAGCCTGTGTTTATCAGGGAAAATATCAGCTCATAAATCATTATTACTAGTACTACATACCATGCACCATTTGAAAGGTCTAATCCTTTCTTTATAAATATGAAAGTTATTTTTTTTCATATTATTCACGTAATATGACTTCAACTTAAATGTTATTTTTTAATGAAAATGTAATCTTCACATTTATACATCCAAATAAACCACAAAGGAAGCAAAATCTGTGGTGAATTATTCCATTTGTAATGGCAGGATATCCTGTTCCTTTTCTTTCATATTTTCATTTTTCCACAATCAGAAAATTATTATTGAAAGATTTCTCAAATAATACGTATGGTCGTGTAGTTTCCAATATCAGTGGCATTCCATTTGGTAACGTGAACACAACGGCGTGAAATACCATTGTTTTCGAAGCTTTGTATGAATAACATATGAGATGATTCAAAAGATGGCAGGCATCGTTCGAAAGCTCTGGATATCAACAATATCACTACACCTTTGCCAAGAATATTTTCATAGTTGTAAGAATCGATTTTATTGGACAAAGATTGGTTTCTGATGACACTTTTTCGCCTCAGTCTGCAGTAAGGATTGTGATTGGTCAAAATCAGACATGTAACATAAGTCAGCCAATCAGATAACAGCAATGGAAACTGTCCTTGCAAGCGAAAACCTGTCGATTCAGATGGAAGTTTGGGATAAAATCATGCTATTTTGAACATGTTACACAAAATATCACCACCTATACTTTATTATGGAACTTAGAGGATGTATGTTGTTAAGATATGACCCCTGACAAGAGAGTTTTCTGCATATATTTTAAACATTATGTCCAAGCGTGAAGTTTGATGAAAGCTGAGATGTCACTTGAATTACATTTCACAATAAAGATGGAAATGGTAAGTTAAAATGTTCGTCTGACAACTGTCATGAGTTCTGTTGTTAATTTTAATTTTCAGTTTATTTGATTTGTTTAATTATATCCTCTAAACATTGTTAATTTGCTCTCTGAGATCTCTGATGTAGACTCAATACCGAAGCATGTGTGTGAGAATAGTTAATTTCAATAACATTGCTAAAAATAGTTTAAAATTCTAATCGTGTCGACAATATATGGCCATTTCAAATGTATAAAAGTGTTGGCATGCATTATGAAGAGTGATAGATGTGATAAATGAATCATATGTTAGTTAGGTTACTAAAATTAAATATCATTTTGATGCTACTACCCCCTGGCCGATGTTTCGGGCTATTGCGTCTGGGGACTGGGGACATCTTGGCCATTGTTTCGGCCTACAGTGTTGAATGGGTTAAGAAAGTAACTTGTCCAGACTAATTTTCCACTTGCCCTGATTATTATTACACATAATGAAATCATAAAAGAACAAATCAACATGGCATTTGATGTTAATGTTTACTGACTATTTATTGAAAAGTGATAAACAGCCATGAAAGATAAATCTACATTATTATCACTGCAATATTTAATAGCTACATTCTGAGCCAATATGAAATGAAATCCAAGTTTATTTGTAGCTTAAGACTTTGAGCGGAAATCTAGTAGCCTGCTGACAAGTAAGATACCATTATTTGATTGCCTGAATGAAAACTGAGGTACCCTGGGTGTCAGGTTCAGGATTTTTAAACCACTGCAGCTTGACACCAACTCTTACCAAGAACCCAAACAGAAGGAAATAATACTGACACTGACAAAACCATTCAGTCTTCTACTATCCTAGTCTTTTTGTATTCTTTACTGGAGATCTGATAAATTATATTAGGCACAACCAACAACTTTGATCAAAAGAAATTTCACGGAAATGGAACTTCATATCACATGCTTAAAGAAGAACTTTAGGATTATCCAGGTCAAGGTGATGATTTTCGTCTTGATATAGATTTAATAAGTGAATGGTCACAATATGTCACACTGTCTATGTGCAAACTCGTAAACTCTTAAACTGATAAAACTCGAAAAGATCATGGTTAGAATTGATGTTCAGTAACATATGCATGCTATGAGAAGAAGAGTCACTGACTTGGTGGATACGCTATTCCATTCAAACTGCGTAAACTGATGCTGATGATCACTGGATTGTGTGGTCCAGACTTCACTATTCACAGACCGCCACTATTTAGCTGGAATATTGCTGAGTGCGGCATATTACTAAGCTCATACACTCACTTAAACTGATACATCACAGTCAAATATAGGTTACAGTCATCCCTTTAATGTTGCTACTATTAGATTAAAGAGTGTTACTCTTAAAATGGCTGGAATATTTTCTAAATGTTAACAAGATTATCACCACTACTTACCAGTCCTTGGTACTTGAATGAGTCGTAAACACTTCGGAGAAGTAGCCAGAAAGGCCAGAGGTATTCAAAACGGAACTCCAGAATGAAATCTGCCATCAAAACCAGCGCCCACACCAGCAGAAACTTCAAGTACAAGAACGTACTGAAACAAAGAACAATGACATGTAGAACCTAGTGCTGGAAATTGGTTCAAATCTCACAACTCATGACTGCTTTATTATCAAACAAACAATCATCGACACAAATTGGTTAGAGTCATTTTTCAGACTTTCCTATCCAGGTGGTAATTGCAGATAGGGCTCCAGTTAATTTTTCAACATATTGAGTAGCTACACCTTGTATTTTCCATACAGGTGTACTGGAAAAATAATTAAGAGTACATTTAAAGAACTGCAATCAAGTGTTTCATTTCATCCATGCCCAACAACATCACTGCGCTTGTGTAAACAGGTCAATAAACAATATAACAATACTTTTTCAGATAAAAATGTCTGTAACAGATTCTAAGACAGTACAACATTGCTGTGGTCTGTATCCCGTTTTAAAAAATCTTTCCTACCATATCGTGCATATTTTTTATCTGCATATATGCCGATACAGCCCTTATCTGGAAACCTGTGCATAATAAATATATCACGAACGTAAACTTCCTGGAGTCTTCAACTAATATTCAGTCATGACTTTTGAGATAGTGAAGTAAGTATTCTAACAATTAAACATATTTTCAGGCCCTGACATCTTTGAAGATATGTTCTATCATTAAGTGAGTCAGTGAGTGAGTTTAGTTTTATGCCACACACAGCAATATTCCAGCTATATGGTGGTGGTCTGTAAATAGTTGAGTCTGGATCAGACAATCAAGTGATCAAAAGCATGAGCTTCAATCAGTGCAACTGGGATTGAACCAACTACGTCAGTGAGTCTGACCACCCGATCCTTTTAGTTGCCTCTTATGACAAGCATAGTTGCCTTATGTGGCAAGCATGCATTGCTGATGACATATTCTACTCCGGATCTTTTACTGTCTTCATCTTCAAGTGTTTCAAGAACTCAGAGAGTAGTTCCAAAATCTCTGTATTTGACTGTGAGAAAATGTGATTGACTGTGTTCTATCTTCAATTATTTCAACTGATCAGAACACAACTAGTAATATCTGCTATGAATCCACACATTCTATTCCTTCAAATGAACATGAAACAGGTAATGTGACAGATCAAACTACCCAACATACAAGCAGCCAACACATGAACAAGGCAACAGTGTTTCAGGGGAAATTTTATGGCAAAGATTAAAATAAAGGCTAATGGTATGATTCTTCACTAATCATAATTAACATAAACATCAATTATAGCTAAACATAATCATCATTGCAACAAAATACTGAATTACAACACATCTAAACTACTTGTTTGCTTGTTCATGAACAATCACGTACAAAGTGTGAAGACCATTTCTGGTGTTTCTTACCATGGTATTGCTGGAATACTTTTAAAAATGGTATCATGTCATCAAATTAGCACCTATGTCAGGATATTGTGGCCACATGTATTGCTACCTAAAGTTCACAAGGTACTGGCAATTATTGTACAGAAATATATTGTGACAATGGCAGCACTGTATTGTCAAATGGTATGTAGTAAAAGTAGCTCTAATGCAACACAATTTGTGATACTAGTATCTTGGAAGGTAAAGTGTTTGACAGTGACTGGCTGATCCCGATATTTCACATGACAGTTACACATTGCTCGAAATGGTCAGTTTTGTAGACATTTTGTATCCATGGATACAGCGAAGATAACAATGTGTGAAAAATATCATTTCAATGTTTCAGCTATTTTGACAATGAATTTTGAAGCATAACATCATTTGTACAGAACTTTTAGTACAAAACCAAAGATAACCCCAAATACACAAGAAAACCGACCAAAATATTGCAATAAATATTTTGAAACATATATCTGAGCACACTCCTGTCTATGAGTTACCTTGTGCAGTCCTCAGTGGGGGGGTAAAAAATCCCATCATCCGATGCCTGTGACAAGTCAGTTTTCATTTTGGGCAATCAAATAATGGTATCTTACATGTCTGTGGGCTACAAGATAATTTCCACTTATGATTTCAAAGTGCAAATAAACTTGGATTTCATTTAATATCTGCTCAAAATGTAGCTATTAAGTTTCAATATGACAACAAAGTAGAGTTATCATTCTCAGTAGATGGTCCATTGAAAATTCACATCAAATACCATGTTGATTTATTCTTTCATAATTACATCATCATGATTATGTCATGGGCAATAAGGGCAAGTGGCAAATTAGTCAGAACAAGTTACTTTCTTAAGGTCACTTGCTCTGTGGCAAACAGGTTTTTAAAAAAAATTTGGAACCTCTGCCTCATAGTTAGAGTGGATCCCTGGGACTGTCTGGTCCAGGCTCGATTATTTATAGGCCGCCGCCATATGGCTGGAATATTACTAAACTCCTCCACTGTCAGACTGGGTGGGTAGCTAAAGTCCACGAAGATTGCTTCTTTAAAATTTAGTCTAAAATGAATCGAACCATACTAAGTGCAGTACTGACAATCACCTGTCGTAATATTTGTGATGAAATATTAGATGAGGTAATAAGAAAGTGAAAGCTGGTGTATTCAAACAGAAGGGCATTTTATTCAAAGATCATGGCTGAATTCTAAACAAGTAAATAGCTTTAACATATCATGGGCAACTTGAACACAAGCGAAGTTCTACAACAAAACTAGAACAGGCATGGTGCTTTATTTACTTTCAACTGACCTTAACAAGATTGGTTGTAAAGGCAGAGTTTTAAGAGCAAGTTTACTGGCTGTGCATGCATGCTACAGCTGTAGTTTCATTCATCAGGTCTGGCACATTCAAGAAGCTATTCTTGTCAAAAGTTTCCAACAGACGCAAGTTTATTCTTACAGGTCACAATTATGGCTTCTGGAAGCCCGCTATCAAATACTGCTGACATATATAGTTTTGAGTTGATTTTCAGTGTGTGGTTGGCTGTATGAAAAGCTGAACATCAGAAGTTCCAGTTCAAAAAAATTAATATCGCTTGACTAACTAGATTATAGTACCTCCTAAAAATATCTGAAGTATTTTATGATAAAAAGATGAAGACATAGTTGAAACGATAAGTCGGTAACATTACTGACAAAATGTACCAAGTTTGAATTCACCAATAAAGTCAAGGGAATGTCTCAATGATTACAAAAAAAAGTCTGGGCTTCTTAACGTGCAAAATATTTTTTTTGTTTCAGCTGTCAGTGATCTATTTTAAAACTGGGAAAAATGAAAGGTTGCCATTCCACATGACCGACAGGTAAAGCTGACCTGAAACAGTTAGATACACCATCAAAACTGGAAACTTGCTACCTGCATGAGGATAACATCAAAAGAAGCAGAGCTCAGATAAGTGGGTGTTCATGTTCATACAGATGTATTACTTGCAAACCCAATAGTATGACTCAGTTTAGTGCCTTTTCAAGCTGCATACATTTTCACTGATCTTATTTCCTGATCAAAAGTGATCATGAGATGCACATGAATTCCAGTGCAGTGAAACAAAAAGCTACATGTCACTTGCAGTATGATTGAGTAAGTTTAGTTTTACAGCACTTTTGACAATATTGCAGCAATATCATGGCAGGACAGTGCTCGAAATTAACTTTTTGTAGCTTGTAGCAAGTATTTGCTATCTGGTTTGAAAATAGATAGCAGAATCCAATACCTGGAGGCAACATTCTTTCATAAAAAATCCCTACCTCCCTGTACCATTGCTGTCTTCGTATTAGGTCTCCTGACACTCTCTCCACTCACCCACCGCTGTTCACTAGGGGTTAATAGGATTAGAACTTATTTGATCTACGTCTGATTTTCATCAAATCTTCAGGGTATCTATCTGCAGTCTATGTCTCTAGTCAAGAGATGGCACCATCATCCAAGACAGGGACGGGGAACTTGGTATGAATGGTTGACAGACTCTGTACCATCAAGTGAAACACCTCACGCAAGCAGACATCATTGTTTGCAGCACCTTCTAGTTGCCGCTGATGAACTCCAGGTAACCAAACCCACATAAACACACTCTTATCAGAACCAATGGTAACATGATGAACCTTAAGGGCAAGGAACAAAAATGTCACTGCTTGTATTAGCAGACGACATTTTGTTGACCTTACCCTTCAGGTGATGATATTTGTCCATTATCAAACATGTAAAGCAGTAATGTTATACTTCTGCACATGTGTGCTGAGCTGACTGGTTCTCTATCGTAATTATGTGAGTACTGTGATGTGCAAGTCACCAAGAAAAGCTACAATGAGCATTTTTTTACATTAAAATATCAGTATTGGTAAGTTTACAAGTGAAAGTGCACAGATGGAGATCTTTAGTTTGAAAATGACGGCTAATGGATGAACATATGCGCTTTTACTAAAAAATACCAAGTAGCAAGTTGTTGCTACTTTCTGGTAGCAAAAAAGGATTTTAAATAGCAAATTTGCTACCTCATAACATTAATTTTGAACCCTGCAGGGGACACTAGAAATGGGCTTCACACACTGGATCCATGTGGGGAATCGAACTTAACGAGCGAATGACTGAACTACTAGGCTACCCTGCTGCCATTCCATTGTCAAGTGTTTCAAACACAAAACAGTAGTTCCAAAATAGTTTGCATCCGATTATGAGGACATGTGATCGATTACTTGGTTAAAAGCTTTGTTTTCAGTACTGATGATGCTGCCCAAAACAACGACATCCAGATGACATCCATGAACAAACCAGGACCCACCTGTGACTTTTTGTGCAACAAATCTTGTTAACCTTGCAGGAGGCTAATTAAGCATATAACACATAAATCATTGTGTTACCACCCAAAAAGTAATGAAACCAAAATGATAAGGCTAAACAGATGACAAAGACCCTTACAAACACGCTTCAATATAAATATAATAATAATACGCTTTTATAAAACTCTGTTTATAAACAGTGTGTGATGACGAGATAGGAATTAAGATCTGTTTAATCCAGCAAGGCCACTAATGTTATTGAGTCTTGATGTCTTAGTCCTGTTACTACGGTTACGGACAAAGGATGCCTGTCATGTAGGAGGGGTTTATGTGATATGATCTCTATATGCCATAATGACAGAAAAACAACACAAATGCCAAGTAATACCCCATACACTATACAGATGTTAATGGAAGCTGATGCCAAGATAATACTTGTCTTACCCTAGAAGATTTACTTTAAGCTATTTCAAATATATCCAAGATCTGAATTTTTAAGAAAACAACATGAGCAGTACCCAGCAACTGGTTTTAACATACACTGTCCAAAACCTCAATCATTTAAAAACAAGTTTATTCCGAAACAGTATCCTTGGTGACAGATGAAACAAACCCAAACAATTATGCATGATGAAATGTAAGTGAGACGCCATTGTGCATCATGCTTATCTACAAAAATTGTATGAAGAGGAAGGTCTATTGTTTGTCACTGGGCATTCCTCCTGTCAATGCAATGCCATATTTCCAGCTAACAATGATGCATTTAATGCAAGGGTCATTATACCTGGGATGTGGCTATGGCCTGTTGCTATGGATATCAAAGAAATAACACAATTAGTCTTAATCAAGACATACTATATCCAATAATGAAGGCACAGTGAAAGGGAGGACTGTTTCTTTGATGATGCCTCTATGGTGTAATGGTTAGACTATCTACTCAGAGAGCTGAACATCATGGGTTTGATCCCTGGCCATGTCATACCAAAACATGCTAAAATATGGTACTTGTTGGTCTGTGTCTGGCAGTCTGCATTAATGGGTACAACAAGGACTGGTCGGCTCGGAGCATGTTCATGCTTAACTGTGGTATAGCATCTCAGACAGCTAGCACTATAAAACCAGCTTTAGCCTGGGCTAGTACAAGCAGCCACAAGTACCCATGCATACATGTCAGCATTTGAGCAAAATATTCTCAAGTACAAAGTTAAATCCCATTTAACCTCATCTCACCTGATGAGGTGGAAGATGTTCCAGAGTGAGTGAAGAAGCATGGTTTTACACTGCTTGTAATGATATTCCAGCAATATCACAGCTGGGGACACCAGAAATGGTCTTCACACACTGTACCCATGTGGGGAATTGAACCCGTCTTAGAGCTGATGAGCTTCTATTATCTAATTCGAATTTTGGACACTGTAATGCCATTTGAAGTCTGGGGTTGAATTTCAGTCTTTAAATTCTCGAAGAAAAAAAATGAGAACACTCAACATCTTATGGTAGAAAAGCGTTGTTTTTTTCAAATGTTTAGTCATTTATGATTATTAAAAAAAAAGGTCACAGAACATTTGTTCCACTTAGCGATACTACCATCATTATGATACCGGTAGAATATGATCAGGAGAGCCTGTCAACAACGGCCACCACTACCTAGAAGTTGTAGTTAGTACAGTAATCAGCACTGTTCTAATTTGGCGCGTGACGAGGAGTCTTTCAGATGTGTATTGTCATCAGTTCATTCTGCATTTGAAACAACATGGTTTGCAATGAAAATAATTTAATCTTAGTTCAGTACAGCCATACTTTGTACATGTAGCATGTGAGTTGACATGCTTTATTGTGATACCATAATGTACGTGTGTGTGACAAAACTGGTTCACTTCTAGTCATAGGTAACCATGTCAGCTCTACATTCTGGCATGCTCTCTTAACAGGATTACTTTTTCAGTCACAACAAGTGCCGATTTAGACAGCTTCCACTATACAACAAAGCCTGACAACCTGAAGGAACAATTCTAACCTTGAATCCCAAGGGGAACATCTGATAACTGAATGTTAACTAGGGATGTGATGATATAATGTTGTATTGATAATCGTGATACTTTATCAGATGATAAATATGTCGATACTTTTTTTCACACCAGGATTGTTGACCTTAAAATTGCAAATTTTCACTAGAAATTGATGATTATATGAAAAATTACACTGTTACTTGATATAAAAATGTATGTTTTTACAGAAAATAACTAAAAATAACGTATCATGAAGTGCATTTAATCGAATTGTATCGTTCCAAGAAATCATGATACCTATTGTATCTTAAATTTTCTATATCGTCACACCTCTAATCTTAACTACATTCTGTTGAGGATTATCAAACTGTTCTCAAAACTGTCTTGTTTCAAAATGCTAAATGCTAAGTATAGTTTTATACATAAGTTTTATTTGTGTATATTTTGCATATTTACATTTAAACTAAAATGACTGGATGTGATATATTGATTCCAAGTACCCCAATCAGAAAAATACTCATGAAGATCTGGGTGATAATTGGTCTTCAGCAACCCAAACCTTTTGTGAAAGGTGAGTAATGGCATTGGGGGGTCAGGCTCATGCTGTTGACCATTGGATTGTCTGTCCAGACTCCAGTAACTACAGACTGCTGCCATATAGCTGGAATATTGCGCTACAACAACAAATGAGCCAACCAATAAGGAAATAAGTTATGACCTAATTTCTCACACATTCCTGGATAAAGCACAGAATCTATACTTGCAGTTAATGTCATTTGCATTCATTTTCAATTTATATGTGCTCAGAATGCAACATCTTGTGGTCGGTACACCAGTGCACTTAGTTAATATATAAATGAGTCACACCATATCTACTACCACTGGTAATTCCTTCCTGTTCAGAAGCTTCCTTCATTGTGAAATGATTCATTTCAGGTTTCACACCACTCTTCCAAGGATGCTACATAATTAATAATACTTCAGAATTCCTAGTTTATAAGTGGTGACCAGGAAGTGGTCTATGGTTTCACATTTACAGGAACAATGTCAATATTTTGATCACTTCTGCTTTGGGGTGATAAACAGGTCACAAAAATGGTATCAGACACTTCAGTCTTTTGGATTTTTAAGAATAATTTGCCTGATGTAAATCCAGTAATAGTCCTACATTCAGTAGGTGTTTTCAGTCCATGAAAAGGAATTATGTTTGAACCTTCTGTCATCTGAAAAGTCAAGTGACATCACTTTCCTTGAGTACACACATACATAAAGGTGTATGTCACAACGAACTGCAATAATGAATGTGGCTTAACAGTTTCTCAAGTAAAGCTGATCTTACAATTGTGATATAAATTGCATTTTTGCACAAACCATCACCAAGTAATAATAGGACAAAATTATTAGCGTGGCATGAAAATTTTTATGACAAATTGTCATTATAACCCTTAAATGGTATTTACCTGTACACAAATATCCATATAAAGACTGCCTAAAGATTGTTGTGTGGATACAAACATTTTCAAGTTATTTCCTGTTTCACATATTTCCTATTCTCCGTCCAATGTTGCTATATAGCACAAGGTACCTTGGTGCTTTGATAGTGCCGATTTAATAGTAAATAGATTTATTGCCAACGTCAAAATATGGGCATTTGTCGAAGTATCAAACGTTACTTTTGACATTCAGCATAACTTAGGAAGGGAGATGGCATGCTTCTTTGATACAGTATTCAACGAGTGTGACCTGCTTGTAGTAGCATTGACCGTGTTTATGTCGACCATGAGGAAATGCACTAGGTACCTCGACCTTAAACCCATTTCTTTGAACGATTCCTGAAATTTGACATTTTACGTAAAATGGCAGACTCGAAACTGGCACTGCCATATTGAAACACAGTCGTGTTCTTACCTTCCATAGATACCATCCGATATTTTGTTCCTTTTCACAGGGCGTCTGGGTTTGCCGCAATCAACATTTCGCGGTCTTTTCATGTTCCTCAATCCCTGCACACATCAATTGTGGATTGATGATGTTCTTTTGTCTAATTTTATCTTTCCTAATTATTATGACAGTCCTGGAAGTACTTCCACAGCTCTATGTCCTTGCACATGCGCCCTGGGTCAGACTCGTCCGGCTAATTCCGCCACAAATGACCGTAATTTTCCGGAAATATTTAGCAAAGCAGATAACTGTTAACTATCAGTTTTTTTTAAGTAAACAAAAGATATGAGATATAGCTAAACTGACAACAGCACTCAAATTGAAAATTCAGGGTTAATAAGCAGGTGCGCTTAATGTATTGTACTATTTCCCTACAGCTAATAACCAAACTTGACATGGTTCGCACGCGTCTGCTGGCTTTGGATGTTCATCACGTGAACGACGAGTATACATTTGGATATGCGTGGTTCAGTAGCAGGTAAAGAACACCCATGACGAATCAAATAACTAAAGCAGGCGCTGTTATGCAGCCAACAAAGGGCCACTAACTAACCCCTAGTGAAACTATTCAATTAACATACACTCCCCATACGGCTATTAACGAAGTAATTAACACCATGAACAGGCAGCTGCCATATATTTGTTAATCTCCTTAATTATGTCTGGTTCTATTGTTGGCCTGGAAGGCCAACGTCGCCTTCATTTTGAACAACAGAAGTCAGTTAATGATCGAGCATCAAATTGGGCGAGGTGAGAAGATTATGATCTATAGCGTCTGCAGTTCGCGTGCTATAACATCACTCATTCTCTTTTCAAAATGCGAATGAGAATTTATGTTGTGAAGTATAGTATATTTGAGATGTTGTGAAATATTATACATTTTATGACATTGTATCAGTGGTGGCAGGAAACCGTTATTTTCAAACTTAAGTAGGGTATTTTAATAAGTTTCTGTTGTAGGAATGGATCTTTTCTACGGCGTTAAACTCATGGAAGATCATTACCCCTATCTTTGATATATTTAGGTTCGGTGTGTATTAGGGACCGTTCCTAAATTCATGGCTCGGAGGGTTAGGCGGAGAAGAAGGGGAGGAGCTTTTTGAGATGATGATGTTTCACCCATTTTTTTCTGAGGTGGTGGTCATTAATTTTGTGCACATGTTCTAGTGGGTGGGTCATCAATTCTTGTGCATGATAAGCAGGGGCTGGAAATTTTTTAGGGGGGAGTCATTCGTTTTCCACATGCAAGTCCATAGAAATCATTATCATTATAGTGATCTTGATTGTTGTTTTAAGAATGTAGGCGAATAGAGATGTAGGCGAATAGAGATGTAGGCGAACAGAGATGTAGGCGAACAGAGAACAATCCCTGGAAAACTGCTAAAAGCGGCAGAAAACAGTACTCAGTCACTCAGTCCCAATAATGAGGGATACTGATATATAAAACTTTCAAACATTTGTATATATATATATATATTTATATGTATGAGTTGAGAAGCACTGTCCATACAGTAAAACCTGTAGCGTCATTTTCCGCAGCTAAATTGTATTAAACATATATCTGAAATGCGAGTAGGTGCGACAACATATGTGTTTCATCTTCTGTTTTGTGCCTTGTTTCTGTTCTGTTTTGGCAAATTCTGTCTTTCAGGGGAGTATGAGGCTTGGAGTATCTTCTTGTCTCAGTTGCTAAGAGGAAGTTAAGTACGTCTGAAGTGAGATGAAATTCATCGTTGATCTCGATCTGTAGGTTCGAAGCTTGTCCCCGTTTGGTTTATTGTGGTCGTTTCATAGTTCCCGTGTCCAGTTTGTTACACAAGACTCGGGCTCTAAGGTAAATACTGTCCTGGGGTCTGAACAATACACAAAAGGATAGTGAAATGGTCCCGTTAGAGACAGAATAGTGCTATGATCCCGTTAGTGACAGGATACACTTTGATGCCAGAGTTACATGTCCCCGTGGTTGACGTCACATTGAATCAACATACCTTTATAAACATTTTTCCCCTCTTACTTGAAATATTGACGATAGCATTGGAGACAGTCCTTTATTCTGAATCGACTGGTTTATTACATATACACAGTAGATACATTGTATACAGTACATAAGTTGAGTGAGTGAGTAATGTTCTATATAAGAAGGAGGTCTGTGAATAATATATTTATAACAAAAAACAAACCGAAAAAAACCGTTCACGGAGAAATACGTGTTACCCCTCCACATGAGTGAGTGAGTGAGTGAGTGAGTGAGTGAGTGAGTGAGTTGTAACAGCACTTCAGTTTCATAACCATGTGCCTGTTTCAAGTGGGAGAAAAGCCCGACGTGATGCAGGTCCTAAACACTTTTGGATAAATCGGATACATTTTCAGAAATTCGAAGAATCGGTAACAAGATTGGGTCACACACCAATGACATGACGTAACTCATTTGGTTATTGTGCCATTCGTATCCGAAATCGAGAAGGGCATGCATCAAGCTAACCAAAGTGGACTAGACACCGCTACAGTAAATCCATGTTTGTAGTTTACTGTAGAATGCATTGAAACGTCTTTTGAACATCTCAGCATTTAAGAATTTAAATAATAAATGCGGTTTTACGCGAAATGAGTTAACACATTGGGCTCATCGTCCACTAAAGTTTATCCTTTCTACAAATAAATCATATACAGCAGTCTCTTTGCTTTAAGCTACAGAAGTGTTGTTTTTCTTGCATTAATGAATTATTTTCATTGATGCTATTTCAACGGACATCGTCATTATTAACTTTGTTCATTTGACGCCTAGCGGAACATTTTAAGCATTACAATTGTTTTATGGAAGACAGTGTCGATCTTTGAGGAAGGAGGCCGAGCATTCTGGGATAACTGAATCACTGCAACATGGCGATGCACGTTCCTAAGGCACCGGGCTTTGCCCAAATGTTGAAAGAAGGGGCAAGGGTAAGTAACTTGAGTTGAAATTATACATAATCAGACAATAAGTACTATCCATCTTGAAATCGCACTCACATCGGTATATACAGTTTCATTTTGTCAGAGTTTCCCCATGGTAAACAATCGGCCATGTGGTTGTCACGCCGTCTGAATGCTCTCGCATGTTCTGGAAGCTCTGACATGTTCAGCAAGCTCCAGTTGTGACCGTAGGAGAATTACCAGCATTAGAAAACTAATGATTGTTTGATGACATTCATGCCAGGAAGCTCATTACAATCCTCATGTATCCACTTCTTTGTAAGACATGAGGCATTCTGAAAATGTTGATAGCTGTGAAGTGAGATAAATAAGGTTTGCAGTCATTGCACATGGAAGCTTGAAGTTATTCATAACTTTATGTGCCCGTGAAGGACATATGGAATCGAAGAATGGTGCAGTCTTTGTCAATGTTTACACAATGAATGCCATTGAATGGTCAAATATTCAAATAAAACCTTTCGAGTCCTATTGACGAGGAGGTGGTGACGAATTCTGTGGATGTATTAGCTGTAGAATTACCACAGTTATCCAAGTAGGATTGTATCATCTAAGGTACCATAACTGATCAAATGAGTTATTCATTGTTAAATTAATCATTTGAAGTTCATGAATTATTTGACCGATTTTAGAAGTTGATGAGGCATTTTTTGAATGGCAACCTCTTTATTAAGATGTGACATATCTTTATAGATCCTTGTACTGTTTTTAAGCAAAAATTGTCTTTGATTTTTGACATTTCATGTTGATAAAGAAACATTTCAGGTGAGTTTGCATTGAACTGAAAATGTTCCCCATGCTCTGCAATATTGACATCATCTAATGGCAGAAGTATTTCATAAGCTTATTTATACATTACTTCCATTTTGTGTTATTTGCTGCAACTTGGGTTAGTAAACCTAAAGTATTGTTGTATCTTGTCCTTTACTTCTGAGAGTCTGAAGGGTGCCATAGAGGTTAAAGCTTCCGCTTGTCACACTGAAGATTGGATTCATTCCCCTCATTGGTAAAATGTGTAAAGACCACATACTTTTAGAATATAGCACCACAAACTTTAAGAACACCTCATAATGATCTTTTCCGTAATTGTAGACGATTAGGGTTAGCTTAGCGTAAGATTAGCGTGGGTTAGGTTAGGTCAACCTAAAGTTAATGCTAACATCCTCATGAGAAGTTGTGGTGCTGTATTCTAAATGTGTTCCCCAATTCTGTGATGTTGCTGGATTATTGCTTGTTAAAGGCCACATGCAACCAAAAAATCAAACGTAATTAAAACACAGTTATCACTTATTCATGACATATAATATACACTGCTGCTTGTGAAAAAAAACAAATAAACAAAATTATAGGTGTACAATCGCTATTCAGAAGTGCAATAGTTTGCCCTCGGGGTTACTACCTTGCTGAGTGTGGCGTAAAACTAAACTCACCCACTCACTCACTTAAGGGATGGTGGGGTAGCCTAGTAGTTAGTTTCCCCAAAGATTTCCCACACTGGTATAATGTGTAAAACCAATTTCTTTTGTAGTTTGTTTCTGTGTCCCCTGCTGTGATATTGCTGGATTATTGCTTAAAGACCACATGCAACCAAAGAATCAAACATAATTAAAACATGATTATCACTTATTCATGATATGTAAAATGCATAGCTGATTAGGAAAACAAATAAACAGGATTATAAGCGTATAATTGCAATTCAGAAGTGCAATATTTTGTACTTGGGTTTACCTCCCTTGAAACGAAGCAGTAGCGATATCGAACCCAATCAGACCCGGTGGGTGTGCACTCAAGTGTGACAAACCTTTTTTCATTGGCTATGTGTATGTACATAAGGGCAGACTTCACCGTGTTTTTAGTATTATGTGGTTTTACCTTTCAGCATTACAGTGGCCTTGAGGAAGCAGTGTACAAGAACATTGATGCCTGCAATGAACTGGCCAAAACAACTCGGTCTGCATATGGACCCCATGGTTAGTCAGATTTTCATGTACTTAATATAATTTATTTTAAATCTGTTCGATAATGAAGGGGTCGTTTTCATCACCCAAATTTAACTTGTGTGCCCGTAGAGTTATTGCTTCAGACAAATCTAAAAGGATTTGGTTCCTTTTGTCAAATTATGTGGGTGACAACAAATATTTTTTAATGGCTGTTTTCACTTAATGTGAGTCCAATAAAATTTGAAATCAATTCATCATGGTATTGTTACATACTCATTACAATTTACATTGTCTGACTGATTACTCTGTAACTTTAAATATGTAGCTGTGGGAACCTTTGTATTGTAGTTGTGAAGAAGACAGTAGCGATGATGATGATGATGATGATGATGATGGTCTTTTTTGACTGTTCCAGGTCAGAATAAGATGGTGATCAACCACTTGGACAAGCTGTTTGTGACCAATGACGCAGCAACGATTCTACGTGAGCTGGAGGTGCAGCATCCGGCTGCCAAGATGGTGGTCATGGGCTCTCAGCAGCAGGAACAGGAGTGTGGAGATGGCACCAACTTTGTCCTCATCTTTGCTGGGGCACTCTTGGAGAATGCTGAGGAACTGCTGAGAATGGTGAGAAACACAACTGCTTATGGCTTGATGTGAACGATGAAGTCTCTTTTGGATAAAGGAGAGACTGTGTCATCTCTGAGACCAAATTTTTTTTTAACCATATAAGTAAAGCACATTTGTTATTTGCTGTGGCTAATATTCTGTTTAAGGTTGCCTCTCCGGATGGACCAGTGAAGGTCCCGGGTAGAATAGGCCTTCAGCAACCCATGCTTGCCATGAAAGGCGACTATGCTTGTCGTATAAGATCACTCTTGTTACCAGTATTTATGATAAATATTTCTGCTGTCTGTCTTCCATGCTAGGGCCTCTCTGTGACAGAGGTGATTGAGGGCTATGAGATAGCATGCAAGAAGGCACTGGAGATCCTACCAGGTAAGTTTTGAAAATTTTCTTCATGATTTTTCAGTACTGTTTCCTTGGGGATATCTCATCTAGTATGTCAGATTTTATACAGGGACCTTCTGATATGTCATCTTCAGGTGACACAAGGCGGCAATTTCAGCACAATTACCTCCACAACAGGTCAGACATACATATGTATGTATTTTTTAGTAGATGAGAGGTAAAGTTCTGTGATCATGTTTGTTCATGGTGGAAGGTTAACGACATGCCATTTCTTTGCTAGACCTAACGGTTGGTGAGGTGAAAAACCTCCGAGACAAGGAGGAGGTGAAGAAAGTCGTCCGAACTTCAGTAATGAGCAAGCAGTATGGCAATGAGGACTTCCTTGCAGAACTTATCACAGACGCATGCAGTGAGTTGGGACATTTTCTGCCTCCATACGGCCAAGAAATTTCTAAATTGCTACTCTATAACTGACTATTGTAAGTGTCTGAATGAGGCATAAAAATTTAGGAGTCATGAGTCCTTGTTGTCATGAGTGGGAGTAATGGCCATGTTATTGGGAGTCAACTTTAGTATGGAACTTTCATCAAGACATCAACTGTAATTGTTTAGTAAGAACAAAAGCAAGGTATGGCAAGTCAGGTATTTGATCATCACTGAACAGTTAACTGGCAAACAGTAAACTAAGTATTTTTTAGCAAAAGCAAATTACAAGTTTGGATTACCTGAAGTAAGGGCCAAGTAGCATTGTGTCAGCAATGACACTACCTTATAAATTCACTGTGTATTTGAGATCAATTGTGCGTCAAATACACAGGTTTCTGCTTCAGTCCAAATACTGTACTATGGGATAAAATGTTGTGGATTAACTGTGTTTTTAGATTAATTTTAACTGTTGCTTCTGTCTTTTTTCAGTCTCAATTCTACCTGAGAAAAGCGGATTTAATGTTGATAATGTCCGTGTTAGCAAAATTCTGGTAAGTATTGCTGTTTTCAAGAAGTCATCACAATATTATGTATTTAGAACAGTTAGAAAGATGCCTTTTTCATCTTGAACAAGTGTCAGCTGGTAACAGGGATGGTTGTAGTGTCCTCTGATGGAGAGTCATGATTTTCTTAGTTTGGTTATTAAGTCACTATTGACATTGGGTAACGTGTTTGCAAATACTTCAATTTGCTAGTTGGCCATCGGTGCATGTCGTCGCCTGCATGCTTTTAAATTTAATGAAGGCCACAAGGGCCTGCAATTATTTGAAACTGTTGACCTGATACAGGTTCAACCGGTGCTGGGTCTTCGGGTTGGCGATTATTTTAAACACTGGCTCCATGTGCATAGTAATTGCCAGTGCTCCCAAAGACTTTTGTTGGAGTTGAGAGCCTGTAATATAATTGTTTAATGATATTTGCAACACGTTTGGCTCAGTTTGCATCATTTACTGGCTGCCATGGATACAACTATAAGAAAATTTACTACTGTGTTATGCTGCAAACATGGTTGGTCAGCTCCAAGCTGATAGGATTCGAGTAACAGTGCAGAAATTAAGGGAAAGTTCCTGCTTTAGCTGAGTCAGTGATGTATCTCACTCTCTCACCTTTGTTATGGTAGGGTTGTGGCGTGACACAGAGCTCCACAGTTCAAGGTATGGTGTTCAAGCGACTGGTCGAAGGTGATGTAAACAAGATGGAGAAAGCCAAAATAGCAGTGTACTCTTGCCCCTTGGATATCATGCAGACAGAAACCAAGGTGAGTCAGGTGTCCTGCCTTTTCCGTATCAGGGTTTGAAGGGTACTGAGGTATCCTTGTAGGAAAGAGTCTAGTTGTAATGCGTACATCCAGGGTTCAGTTCTCAACATGCTAAATATATGTAAAGCCTGTTGCCGGATGTATTCATGGGTTTGAATCTCAGATTGGCTTTGTTTTGTCATGTTAACACTTTAGGTTTTCCTTTCATGTTAGCGTCGGGGCGGTGGGGTAGCCTAGTGGTTAAAGCGTTCGCTCGTCACGCCGAAGACCCGGGTTCGATTCCCCACATTGGTACAATGTGTGAAGCCCATTTTCTGGTGTCCCCTGCCATGATATTGCTGGAATATTGCTAAATGTGGTGTCAAACCAAACTCACTCACTCACTTACTCACTCATGTTAGCGTCCATGGGGAAGGCTAGTGATTAAAGCATGCAGTGTCATGCTGAAGATTTAGGTTTGATTCCCCAGACAGGTACAGTGTGTGAAGTCCATTTCTGGTGCCCGCCCCCACACCCACCCACCTGGGATATTGCTGGAATGTTGCTAATAGTAGCATAACACCTCACACACTCACTCACTCCTCTCATGTTAACTCGACTGTCAATAGTGTAACTAAAATACTGTTGTCGTAAAACCAGTCTGTCAGTGAACTGATGGTTCACCAGGTTTTAGACCTTTGTATTTATTAATAGAGACCAGATCAAAATACTCTACGAATTTTTGGTAAGGAGCATTGAAAAACCCAAACCGCTTAAAATGTCAAGAATGTTTGTAAATGGGCAGAATGTTTGAAGTTTGTTCTAGTGTCCACACCTCGTTGATGCTGGAATATTGTCCATGGGACATCACTCTGAATTTTATGGACCATTTCTTTCAGGGAACTGTTCTTATCAAGACAGCAGAAGAGCTTGTCAATCTCAGTAAAGGGGAGGAAAACATAATGGAGGCAGTAAGTTGCTATTTAATGTGTTTACCAGTTTGTCATGCCACTCTGTTGTGGACAGGAGTTCACTGACCTTTCTGTTTGTGCTTTGTAAAGAAGTACAGCTGATGCAACTGAGGCTAAAGGTTATAAATAGTTATCCATCACTTATTACATGTTTAAGTATTTGTGAAGATACGGGTTAGAACTGGTTATCAGCAACCCATGCTTGTTGTAGGATGCGACTAATAGGATCGGGTGGTCAGGCTTGCTGACTTGGCTGACACGTCACCATATCCTGTTTGAGTAGATCGTTGCTCATGCTGATGATCACTGGATTGTCTGGTCCATGACTAAAACATGTCTTATTTCTTTTTCCAGCAAATCAAGTCAATAGCTGATGCTGGTTGCAATGTTATTGTTACGGGAGGGAAAGTAGGTGACCTTGCCCTTCACTACTGCAACAAATACAAGATCATGACTGTGAGGTTAATGTCCAAGTTTGACCTGAGGAGACTCTGCAAGACGGTCAATGCAACAGCTCTGCCCAAAATAGTGAGTGGTGCTACATTTGACCCATTCCTGCACAAAATGTCAAGCACTTGCAAATACCTGTGGCGATATTCAACTTAAATCATCACGTGAAAAAAAAACTAAAGGGATGTACAGTTAAAAAAAACCCCCAAATACACAAAATCACCCAGTCGCAGTTGCCGGATGTTTCAATCTGCACTGAATGCTCGTAAAACTAAAGATTCTGATTTGATGTAGTGTAACCTTGAAATACTGTGACTTGGTATCTTGGACAAGGACTGTAAAACCAACACAACTCTTACGAACAGCCATACTAACCCATGCATACACTTGGCTATGCAAGTGCAGTGATATTGAAGGTTACATCTGTCCCCATTACACTTTATCGAAACTTGATAGATAACCTTTATGTGTGATTCTTTGACAACTATACAGAAATAGAACTTCTTGCTTCTTTTTTCATGCCCCATATCTGTCCATCCGTATGAAACGGAATGTGCTCTATCCACTTCTCCACACAAAAAAAATGCTCTGTGGAATTCAATGAACTTATACTTGGGCTTTCTCGGGACTCGAATGGTGTGCATCTCATATTTTGTTTTTGTATTTTATTGGTTTTTTTTATGTTGAGAGACTTTTAAACTTAAAATTTTTTTGTTGAATTTCTCCCTGATGTTAGTGAAGTAGGGGAATTAGTCTATCCACCTCTCCACAAAAACTGCTGTACAGAACTGATTAAGCTTATATATATGTTTCATTGGGACTTGAAGGGGTGAGCATCTCATAGTTGCATAGATGTTCATTGAACCTGTTGTGAATTTTGTTCAATTATTGATCTTTATATGATAATAGGTTGTGGTATCTAACCCCTCAAACATTGTTTTAGTGTTTTCAAGTACTTCAGGTGGACCTTGAATGTGTTAACCTTCAACCTGCCATACTGAATATGTTCCAGAATATACCACTTAGCTTTCATTTGCCTCCACAGTGATATTGCTATAGCTAGGTTATTTACCCTTGTACCTTGAACCTTCCTGATACAGGGGCGGTGGGGTAGCCTAGTGGTTAAAGTGTTCGCTCGTCACGCCAAAGACCCGGGTTCGATTCCCCACATGGGTACAATGTGTGAAGCCCATTTTCTGGTGTCCCCAGCCGTGATATTGCTGGAATATTGCTAAAAGCGGCATAAAACTAAACTCACACACTTCCTGTTACAGGTTTAATTGTACTGTGTTCGTTGTGACATACATTTACATACATTTACAAATAAGTATTTACCTTGGACACTGTGGATATATTTATTTTATAATCATCCATGATATTATTTTAGTAGGAGTTAATCACCAGAGCACACCCAGTGTACGAACCTCTTCCTACAGCAGCTGGGGCATCTGTGTCCCTAGACACAATTTTTTTCTTGGTCATCTTTGGAGTACAGTAATGTTTTTAAACCATGATCTGCTTCAGACCCCGCCTACAGCAAAGGAGACAGGTTTCTGTGACCTAGTATATGCAGACGAAATCGGTGGCACACCTGTCATTGTGTTCAAGCAGGGTGAGTGCATTATTTATCGCTCACTTCTCTAGAATTGTGTCACAGTGTGGGAATATTGAATTATGAGACTGGTTGGTGCTGATCATAAGCTTAAGCAGAGACCTAGGGGCGATGGGGTAGGTGAGTGGTTCAAGTGTCCACTAAGACCCGGGTTTGATTCCCCAGTTCACGTTCAGTGTGTGAAGACCATTTCTGGAGTCCCAACCTGATATTGCTGGAATATTGCAAAACTGAACTTCTGAAACATTTGTTTTAAGCATCTGTGTATAATTTCACACTGTGCTGCTTCAAGTAATCTCAAGAGAGGTGTGAGATTTTATATACATTTGATGGATGTCTGTTCTGAAAAACAGTGCTTGTAAGTTCTTAAGGCTAAATGAAAAAGAGTGAAATGTTTCTTGGGTATCGACATGACACTTTTATTTGTGGGCATAACAATTTTTTATTGCCATTTTAAAACAATAGAATTGACTTGGCTGTGTCCTGATCATCCGTCTGTCCACTGTAAGAATGAGTGTGACTGAATCTGCAACTTATTAACACGTGCCTAACTTCCCAGGCTGTATTTCTCTGAGAGAAAAAAAATATAAATGTGTCCTACAGCAAAGTCCTACTGCCCATGTCACTTTTGAAAAAAATGTGCCTGAGAAACATTTATTTATTTTTTATTTGGCAGCCTAAAGGATGTCACTTCAGTTTCAAATGATTTTTTTAAGATAATTATCATTGACAGATGTATCTTGAACTGCTCGTTGTTGATTGTAGAAAAGGAAGACAGCTCTATTTGCACCATTGTCATCAGAGGGTCCACAGAGAACATTATGGATGACATAGAAAGAGCTGTAGACGATGGAGTCAACACCTTCAAAGCACTGACGAAGGTAAGCAGTGTTAAATCTTCGATGGTGGTGTTTGACTTGAATATCTTGAAAACTGATTCGTTAGCGATAAGACAAGTACTTATCACAGGCAGTGTTGACTCAGTTGATGCGTTTTAAACTATGATGTGTTTCATGATTATTTTGATAATAAAAATTGTGACTTTAAGGACAATAGCTTAAGTTCTTGTGTCTTAAGCTGTCTTCCAGAATGCTGATAACATTTTAAGAAGATACAACATCCAAACATATCCTCATGATTTTGCATCTGTCTTTAGCAGTACTATGATGAGGGAAAAAAAATTAGGTTTTCTATAAATTCTTTTATGTTGCATATATGAAGTGTTACAGGTTCATTTCATTGGCTTCATCAAAATGTGTCCTAAAGTTTTAGCTTTTTAGGAAAGCATCCTGTCCTCAAAGTATTCATCAGAGATGTCTCTGTGTTAACTTAAAATGCAATGTTCTACTTAAAACAGCATAATGAAAAACCAGTATGTACTTTCCACCCAAGATTGTCTTGTGCTGTTGTCATCTGCCTCTAATAACCAACTTACTCATGCTCTCATTGTAGGAATTACCATGAATAGAGGTGTTCCTAGAAATGTTGTATATTATCCTAAGGATGCAGTGTTTGCAGTAGGTTTTGTATGACTCTGTACGACTCTGTACTGAAAATGTGCTTGGATTTCATTCATTTCATATGCAATAATAGTAATTTAGAGCTATCGTTCTTTGAAATATATCACTCTTCTATAAATAGTCAAGTAAAAATTAACATCAAACATTGTCATAAAATGAGGGCAAGTGGAAAATTAGTCAAGACAAGTTACTTTTTGAAGTTACTTGCCCTTGTGGCAAGTTTCTTTTGAAAAAAAAATTGAACCCCAGTTTAAGGTACTCTTTGAATTAGTAGATCAGAATCTATGCGTGCTAAACACACGCAGCATACTGTTTGCATGTTTTTTGTGTGAAAAACACAGGTTTCAGCATTAACATGGACACTGGGATGCTTTGTCAAGTATTGCCTGATATATCCCTTCTGTTCCAGGAGGCCAAGTTAGTCCCTGGAGCAGGGGCTACTGAAATAGAACTGGCCAAGCAGATCACTACATATGGAGAGGTAGGCATATGTCATCGTTAACTGGGTCAGTTCTCATGCCTCAGTGGTTTTCTGGTCCCAGTTGGGATAGCTCGCATGTCGGCCTCTTTTGGTCCTCAGTTTCTGAATTGAATGGTTCCTTGATGAGTCAGTTCCATGACTGATCACTTGATTGCCTGGCCCAGACTTACTTATTTATAGGTACAGTTGTGCCCAGTTTATCCGAACTGTATTGAAATTGTCCGGTTGAGCGAATTTTCGCATATCTGAACCACGGGCCATATGTACAAAGAAATGTACAAAGAAACAAACATAGTGGGCATCAGACATAATCTTTATTGATTACACATAAACAAATATCAGTGCATACATAAAATGTCTCATACCTGTTCCCGCAGTTACGCTCACTTGAAGAAATCAGTCATAGCTTTTTGCACTGTCTGTGTCGAAAAGCGAGAGGACTTTCGCAGGTCAGTTTGTCACTGTCGACATTCACAAGATCATCAGCAGTAACAGTCACAGTTGCAACTTCTGCACACGATCGTAGTACATCGCGAAGTTCCAACAAGGCCATGTCTTCTTGTGGGTACTCAATTGACTGGATAATATCCACATGACGAGAGCAGTTAGCAATTGCCTTTTCGCTCAAAGGTGTCCAGGCTTGCTTGATCATCCGGATTAATTAATTATAGTGATCCACAAATTGACACGCCTCAAATTTAACTCAGTGTCACCTTGCTATTCAGAGGTAGTTAATCTTCTCCTGGTTCAAACACTGCTGACTTCTTTCACGTTACGGCAAGCAAGACCCTCGGTAATTGCGAGTGTAAACATACAGATGCTCAGCCATCCGGATATACAAGACAAAAAATGCACATAATTTAGTGTTTTGTTTGTGAAAATGACCGTATGGTTACGAAACCAGATTTCCGGATAGGTAAGTAATTTTACAATTTTGTGAATTCGTTATAAGTAATTTTCGTTCGGAAGGCGAGTTTTCCAGATATCTGAGGTTCAGATAAACGGGGCATGACTGTATCCACCATTTAGCTGGTATATTGATAAGTGGCATTAATCAGCATCCTGACCATTTTATGTGATCACATGATCTTATACAATCCTATGACTAGTTGACTAGTTGATAATACAACTGGTATCACCCAATGCAGAATTGTTTTACTTCAGAGTTTGCCTGGCTTGGAGCAATACGCAGTGAAGAAGTTTGCTGAGTCACTGGAGGCCCTCCCAAGAGCCCTAGCAGAGAACACTGGAGTTAAGGTGAATAGCAACATCTATGATTTTTTTTTGTGGGTGGGTGGGTATGCGTACGTGCATTATTTAAGGTTACCATGTAGGTTTACGTACAGTCAGATACAAGGAATCTGTCATTAGTGAAAGATCATCCTCTCATACATCCTCAATACTCTCTAAGGAGACATTTATACTTCAACAACCCACGCTTGTCTTGGGAGGTAACTTATACTTCAACAACCCATGCTTGTCTTGGGAGGTGACTTATACTTCAACAACCCAAGCTTGTCTTAGGAGGTGACTTATACTTTAACAACCCAAGCTTGTCTTAGGAGGTGACTTATACTTTAACAACCCATGCTTGTCTTAGGAGGTGACTTATACTTTAACAACCCATGCTTGTCTTAGGAGGTGACGAATGGAATTGGGTGGTAAGGCTTGCTGACTTGGTTGACACACGTCATTGTATCACAGTTGTGTAGATCAGTGCTGTTGACTACTGGATTGTCTGGTCCAGGTTCACTTCTACACCTCTGCCAATATAGCTGAAATATTGCTGAGTGCATTGTTAAACTAAACTCACTCCATTCTTCAGATTATACCTTATCACCTTTGATGTAGAGCAAAGCTAATTTGTTCATTCCAGGCAACGGAAGTTCTGTCTAAGCTCTACGCAGCTCACCAGAAAGGCAGCAAAACCTTTGGTGTGGATATAGAAGTAAGTGTAAAAGGAGAAAACCTGCTATATTTAGTGCACTTGTCACTATGGATTGTATTCCTCTTTTTGCCATATGTGGAGGCTAATAATTGTTTTCTTTGTCTGATACTGCTGAATCGTTTGATTTCACAAGCTTTGTTCTGTCTTAAGTATTGTGTAAGGTAAATAAGGGTAAATATCCAAGCTGAAATATAAACAAACCTTAGGAAAACATGAACTCCTAAGAAATTATTCTGTTTTCAGAGTGGAGGCCCAGCCGTGTGTGATGCGAAGGAAGCAGGGATTTTAGATCTTTACCTTACGAAATACTGGGGAATGAAGTTTGCCTCGGCAGCCGCATGCACTGTACTCAAAGTAGACCAGGTATTGTTTCAAGGCTAAACATTGTTACAGGCACTTTGTTTACAGGATGTGATTAAAATATTTATACCCCACTTCCAGATCTTAACCGTGGGATATCTTTGTTCTAACTGTACATAACAGTAAAACATTTGCTAAGTCTAGCAATCAATACACTACAGATTTTGAAGTGAAACTCCAGGGTCTCTACCTCAGAGTTCTGCTACTAAACTGTAGAGATTGTGACTGATCCACCGTGGGAAGTTGGTAATCAGTAGGACATCAGTGTCAATAATCAATATCAGAGAATACAGAGTGTGACAGTTGCTGTAAATGGTGAAGTAGTGAAATATGCCTGCTCTGCATGAACATAGTGAGCACCCAACAGTATGTTCAGGGAGAGTAGAAGACTGCAGTTGCTCCAACATTATTTCCATTAGTAAGTTTTAATGAATGCTGAAGGTTGGAGCCGTCAATGGTTTTCTCTCACTCAATTTGTCTTCCTTTGTGCAGAAATAGCCAGATCTCAAAGTGGTTGTTCATGGTTATATGTGATAAAGATGTGATCCTGTTCTGTCAGTGTTACTGTGTTGTGATTTTTCAGATTATCATGTCCAAGCCTGCTGGAGGTCCGAAGCCACCAAAACAGAACCAGGACTGGGATGAAGATTAATAACGTCACCCTTTAGAGTCATGCTGCCAGTTTTCAACATTACCATGTCTGCCATGTCTCAGAGGATGTGACTGTGATAACCAATCAATCTTCAAAAGGACTCCATCATGGTGTGTTGGGGGTCTGTCTGGATATATTCTGGCCCCAGAAACTAATGGACTTCTTTCATCATGAGTGCTATTTCATTGTTAAGGAAAACCAGATTTATTTGGTGACTGGTGATATTGTCACTGGACATATCACTTTAGTCACCTATGCTCTATGAAGACATTATTTAAGTTATGTAACATCCATGTTTTGTCTGCTTTTTATACTGTATGCTATAAGTAAATACCTCTCGATCAGTCCCTGTTTGTGTTAATTCCCTTACAGAATGAGCGAGAGAGTGAGTTTGGTTTTATGCTGCTTTAAGCAGTATTCCAGCATCACGGAAGGGACACCAGAAATGGGCTTCACACATTGTACCCATGTGGATGGAATCAAACTCAGACGATTTTATTGACAGTTCCTGAGATATGGTTTACTCTTAACATGTGCAAAAGTGTTTTTGTACAAGTGTCCCTATGGTGCTTTCAAGATTACTTTAGGTTGTGAAACATGGTCATATCTTTGGTTTACAGTTGTGGCAATGTGTGGTTCAGTATGTAGAGCTCGGGTCACGATCAGTTGAAGTTAAGTTTTGTTGGGCAGAGAGAATGCTTGGAAGGGTGACCATGTTTTGGAATTTGACTCCAGAGAATTTCTAGGACTTAAGGCAGCGGTATTTAAAGCATTTGCACGTGATGTTGAAGACTCAGGTTAGATTCTCAAAACATGGGTGCAATGTGTGAAGCCCATTTCTGGTGTCCCCTGCAGTGATATTGCTGTAATAATGCTAAAAGTGCCAGAAAATTAAATTTCTCGTTCATTCTAGGACTTAAGTCCTGCACCACAATAAAACATGTGACACATGTGGTCTGAGCTAAGTCCAGTGACCTTGTTCAAAATTGCCCATCCACCCTGCAGCAATTAGGTACCTGGTATGATACGATGGTAGTCTCATTTTGAATCTTGAACACCTAACACTAGTAAGGATGTCTGGAAGCAGTGTTTGTGGACTGGGAGTAAACTGAGGTGCAAGAATATTTTTAGTTCGCAAATGTCCTGGAAAACAATGCTCGTGATCATAACCTTTTCATCAAATTTGCCTTTAAAACAAATCTTGTTGGGTACCAATGAGAACTGCTGGTACTTGACTTGTAGGTAATGCAGTTCATAGAGATCTTCTGGTTTTGTCTCCATTTGTCAGCCTGACTTGGAATAGGTTGTAAGCAACACATGCTTGCGACAGAGGGTGACTAAGCTTGGCGTAAGAGGTATAACAGGATTGGGTCGTTAGGCTTGCTGACCTGGTTGACACACATTTCATTGATCCCAATTGGGCAGATCGATGGTCATCTGTTGATCACTGTATTGTCTGGTCCAGACTTGATTATTTACAGGCTGCTGCCATATAGCAGGACTATTGCCGAGTGTGGTGTAACACGAAACTTGTTTACTCACTCACTTGAAATAAAGATGGTAAGCATCCAAAGTGAAAATGATATAGAACAACATGACACAAAGTTGGAGGTTTTATTTAATGTAGAAACGGACAATTTCATAGAGAATGTTATGGTTAGGTGTGTGTGAGTTATGAAAAAGTGTATGTGGAAGTAGAAAGTATTCTTATTAAAACTATATGGGTCTGTTTAATGAAGGGCAACCTTGTGGAATAGGCGTGCATGTGGACTTCATCAAATTAGCTTTGTAAAGGTCTGTGGGATTCTGAACTGTCCTTAACCAACCCAACCAGGTAATGCGAGGGATCTTACGACTTAGTTGATTGCATGTCATCTTGCATGATGGTATGACCTGTTGCTCATACCATCAGTCGGTGGATTTTGTTATTCATCAAGCAAATAACATGAAACTGATACACAAAAACAGATTTAACCTTAACGTTATGAAACTGAAGAGTCAACATTTGTGTTCACCATAACAAATATTGAATTCCTCACTTCTGGTAACATTATCAGTTGAGGTCTCTTTACGACCGGGCTGAAATAATGATGTTGTGGTGTAAAATCTGGAGTCACCGGTCAAGGTTTTGTCTCCTAGTTGTTTTGGAAATTATCTTTGAGATGTCCAACAGGATTCTGGTATTTCTAACATTTCTTTCTGATAAGGATTGAATCTTGAGATGATTTTCCAAGTGAAGGATACAATTTGACTCTGACGAACGAGTCAAAATTTGATTTCACCTTGACAAAGAATGAATTCCTTCATCACTTCTGGTAACATGAGAAGATCAACCTTTGTTTTAATTTGTCTGCCAATTCTTTTGCGAATTGTCCTTCTTGTGATGTTCTTTAGGGTATCTGGCATTTGTAACATTTCAGATAATAAGGAATGAATTTCAGCATTATTTTCAGAATAGGAAATAATATTATAGTATCTTTGCTTGGCCACTCCAACGGCCAGTAAAAGTTTCACAACACGTGCATTAAAGTAAAACACGGCTAGACTTAAAGGTGTAACAGGGAGAGGCACATCCTTCCTTATGAATTGCAACACACTTGGGTTTGCGATACTATCAAGGTCACAGTTTTCAGACACCAACCATTTTACAGCAGCGAAGTTACCTCCCTTTATTGCATAATGTAATGGTGTCATCCCATCATGGTCAGTTGTGTTGATGTCGACCCCTGCATTGATGAGATGTTTCAGGCACTGAAAGCCATCATGATGACCGACATGTCCTTGATAAGGCAGCTGGGTTAAATGAATGGCCGCTTTCCCTTTATTGTTAGTCATATCAAGTCGACAACCATATTTTATAAGAACTGCCATTTCTTTATGGTGTCCTCGGTGAGCTGCCACCATGATTGGAGTCATGCCAAGCTCATCATGAACATCTTTCATGATGTCGGGGCAGGTTAGCAGGAACTCTAAACACGGTATCTTCGAGTTGATCACAGCAACATGCAAGGCAGTGCTACCATTTTTGGTTTGGATGTTGACATTTGCTCCTTTTGAGACCAGAAACTTCACAATGTCCGTGCAACCATAGCGACAAGCAGCAACAACAGCCGTCTCTGAGAACATCAGATCCTGAGAGTTGATGTCAATGCCTGTGTCCAGGATTTCGGCAAGGCGATCCAGATTGCCTTGATGTGCAGCAACCAGCATTTGAAGGTTAAGGTCATCATTTGTTTCCATGGCCTGTAGATGAAAGAAAAATACATGGACTCAAACTTGCTTGGTGATGAAAGGCAGTTTAATGATTTGACAGCAGCTCACATGAATATATAAAATCAACACATATACATGCACAAAGAAGGCACATAAAGAACAGTAATTTGATGAAGCTGAGCACTGTAAATATGGCATTAAAAATATTCATGAATGTGACATCACACCCATGCCCAATTCAGTGGCTGAACATACTGGCTGCTCTAATGCCTTCTTTTAGCGGCAAATGGTCTACCTTCTCTTGGATGAGTAGCGAAATACTAAATGTAGGTTTGTGCAGATGGTTAGCTAGTGCTAATCAAACATTACTTTACAAACACTGGTTGAAATAAACGTCAGCTCGCCTGATCCAGGCTGGCAAATTTTGTGTTTGGCTGCCTGAAAGATCTCTCCACCAGTTCGACTGTCTGGCTGATATTTTAAAATACCTCCCTTTTGGAAGCCTTGTATGAATGACATGATCCGAGGTATCGCTCTGCATTTTCGCAGTTACAATTTTTCAGAAAATATTTCATTTCTTTCGATGATGTAAACCAATGATTGGAATTCCGCAAGCTCATTTCAAATGTCACAGGCTGGTGATGTGATTAAGTGTTTAGGTTCATACTTGTTAATGCTGAATAAGTTCACATTTGAAACAATGATAAGTGCTTGTTTTTGTTTAAAAAAATGCAAGTTATGAGTCAGAAGTGTGAAAGTTAACTTCCAAGATGGACAGGCAACATTTTTTTTTACCTGCCCAACTGTCTGGTTGAGTCTGAAAATTATTTCAATCACTTAATACAAATACTCCCTGGTTGTATGAAGGTGATGACATTCCTAACCCAGGGTTCTTTGTGAACAGCCATTCACATTTATATTCTTAAAAAATTCATTTATTTCATCTTCATCTGTTTCAGTTTGGACGTGTGCACATTCAATGATGTCATGAAATGTGTAACTTTCATCAGAAAATACATTAATGGGAAAAACTATTTATATTTCAAATTTACCCCACCCTGTATCCCCCATCCACTGTGACTGAAGGCTGATAGGGTGGTAGCTATGCTGTCACTTTGTAAAGCTATATTGTAATAGCCCTCACAGTTACAGTACAGATTATGCAAACCAACACTGTAATGCACTGAAGGATTGCATTACATCCATCATTCAGAATGACTGTGTATTTTTTTCAAACAAGAGAAAAGCCTGCATGTGATTGACCAAGCAATTTGTGGTGCCTGGTGTAGAGTCTTGTCTCATGACCAGAGACAACTGAGGTGTTAATTCGATGTTATTGTTGCTTTGGGATGGTTCATGTACTGTCCCAGCAACAATACTGTCCCAGCAACAACAACTGGCTTTGAAATTTCCTGTATTGTATTAGCATCATTTCTGTAGCATTAGGCACACTTAAAAACAACATTCTCAGCTATATGTAGTGACAGTGTGTATTACATGAAACTGTTGATAATGTTATTACATTAATGGATCTTATGAAGAACACATGGAAAATAATAAACATATGAATATATCTCTAATGAACAGAAGGAATCACTGAGAGTCACTTTTGACAATATTCCATCTAAATCAATTAAACAGTTAACAATTAAAGGTCGAAGATTGTTTTATACTGTAAAATGTTCACTAATTAAAGCAGGAACATTGTGTTACTTTGTCAGATATTCAATATGCAACAATTATAGATAGAACATTGTTTAATACTGTGCATTATTTGATCTTCAACAATTCGTGATAGAACATTGTTTAATACAGTCCATTATTCCACCTTCAAAAACTATAGAATTATTGATGAAGCATTGTTCTACACTGTGCATTATTAATTCCTCTCTTCAACAGCTAAAGATTGAACATTGTTTAATACTGTGCACAATCCAATCTTCAAAATTAGTTATAAAACATTGTGTAATACAGTTCATTATTTAACCTTCCACAACAAATGATTTAACATTGTTTAACACTCTGCATTATTCACCTGTAACAACTGGAGGTGGGGATACATATTCCAACCCTCCTCCCCTCCACCCACCACACACACACACACATACACACCCCAAAAAAAACAAACAAAAAACAAAAAAAAACAACAAAAAAAAAACAACAAAAACACCACCACCACCACCACCAACAACAACAACAACAAAACAAACAAACTAGTCTCAGTATTATCCGTTACACTACTGTACTCTCGGAAGGAAAACTGATGTGAATGAAAATACCGACTCTCGAGTCTACATGTTCAGTTATCAGCTTAATACAGTGTTAATTCAGTCCCCTGACAAAATATATTGTGCCAACAATTTGAATGGAATGCTTCTAATATATGTTGCTACGCCGAGCTATTTCATGTGTTTTTAAGCACTGGGCCCACCAGATAGATCTACCAGGCCCACTGTTGAATATCGTGTTCCGTAATTTGAGTCCAGTAAGCGCAATGCCCTTGGTGATCAAATACATTGTCTATATTCTGGGTTGCAAATTCTGGGTTACACTGTATATGTCTACACACCGAATGTGGATGTATGTGGACCGGTTTCCGTTGTTTTCAGTCTGAATGAGGATTGGTTATCTGCATCTTCTTGGCAAGGGTTTGAAAACAACTTCGAACAATGCTGTCGTGATTCCTGTTTCCCCATAAACAAAGGAAGGGACGTAACTCTTGCATCCATGACTTCTCGAGAACTGCACGAGACAAATGTTAGGCAAGCACATGTCGTCAGTTTCAAACACACGTATTGCTGTATTGCTTCTAAATACCGTATTCATTTCTGTATTATATTCAGCTTTTGTATTGAAGGAGCATAAAATCTGAGTGTTTGTTTTTCTTTTAGTTTCAAAACAAACATTGCGCTTGCTTTATGTTATGAATTAACCCTTTTCACAATTTGCGAACCCTGCCATTTCATGAAAATATCTGAGTACATCGAATAATTCATATACAAGGTAAATATGGTCTATTGTTGACGTCTGTACAGGGACAATCTCGTTTGAGTCTCTCTGGTTTATATTTACGATAGTTTAATATCGATTATTTTATTGGACACAAACAGACCCAACTTCGGGCCCAAGTCGCCACACCACCTCATTGGAACCCGATGTCACACTGTAGGTTAAACACAGACCATAGATCTTGAGTATCAATATATAGACTCAACGACGTGCGAGTAGATCTATGGTCTATGTTTAACCTACAGTGCGATGTCGGGTTCCTGTGCACCACCTCCTCATCTCCAGATGCATTTCGTTCAGGTTTTCTAGATGAAGGTCGACCTGCATCCTGGTTCCCGGGCCTCTATAAAAAAGAGTGGCCCGTGAACCAGGACTGGTCGAACCACAGATGCGGCTTGCATTGCCTTGAGTAGCAGGGCGTGGGCATGATAACCATGTCACGCTGCTGACGTTTTTGGTCCGTGGTTCGATTCCTAGCATGGGATTTAGAGGTTTTATGGCTGTTGATGGGTTTGATTTTACTAAGACATGATGACACACTGCCAGTGATATACGTTATAGCGCTATCCCTGACGACTGCGCATGATTCAGTTCTGGGACTAGATTTTCGAAACTCAATTAGCACTAAGTCAGTGTTAATGTATGGGACTTCTTAGCGCTAAGAGAGCTTCGAAAATCTAGCCCCAGAATGGCAATATCAGGAATTGTGAGTGTTTGACATACGACTTACGCCGCTTTCAGCAACATTCCAGCAATACGATGGTGGGGGACACTAGAAACAGACTTCACACACTGTACCCATTTGATCGAACCTGGCCCTCGGGGCGAAGGCTTTAACCTCTTGGCTACCGCCCCTTTTAGCAATATTCCAGCGGCTGGATACATAAGAAGTGGGCTTCAAGTATTATACCCATGTAGGGATCCCGTGCCCTCGGTACGATGCAACACTATTTGTCCTGTACGCTTGTCAGCGATATTTCATCTTAGTGAAAACATGACCAACCAAGCAGATTATGGCCATGATATCTGCGTAGATCATTAGTCGTCCACCTGCCTTTGACAGCATTCACGATGTATAGGCAAGCAGATAGGGATTAAGCCACATGCAATGACTAGAGGTCACAGAAACATTTGCACCTCGTGCAGACACGTGTTTGGAACGAGACTGTGAATTGTAAGGGGCCCTTCATAATTTATGGCGCAGAAGATAGGGGTGTGGAGATGAGGGGGGGTCACCGGTTTTGTACGTACGTTGTAAAAGAGGGGGGCGTGGGATGACTGAAGTTCTGTTAAACATAACTGTGTGCGTTGATGCATGACGAGGCACACGTTGATTAGTACAAATGGTAAAGAAAGAAAGCGAGTGACCTATCCCTGTTGTAGATTTTCCCTGATATTACGTATTTACATATATTCAAAACACTATATTTGTAAGGAAAGACAAAATGTTCCGTCGTGAGTCTCTCTCTGTGTAAGTAGTATCATATTATGCAACATTAAAGAATACTCACAAGAATGTCCTCTGACTTAGCAAATCAGTGATAAAATCAACTCGGATACGAAAGGAGACCTGACAAAGTCTAGCGACGTCAGTAAAATCAAGGGCAAGTAACTCTAACCAACAAAATTTGTTTACAGCTGCCACCGTCGTTACATGATCATGTCGGCGAAGTAAACGTAGAAGCTTACAAAATACCTCGTGGGACAGCTGCTTACAAATCTAGTAAGTTTTTTGGTAGTGACGACTGAACTGACTAAACAAATTGTGATCTTGAATCAGTGTTTTAGACATGTCAGAAATGGAGTATTATTCTGAGTAATTCGCTTGACTGCACGGGTGATTCATAGCAAGAAATGGAACTTGACGTCACCGACACATTCAACATGCGTTTATAGAATTTGTCATCTGTTAACGTTTTCTGCAGAAACTTATGACTCGGTGAAAAGATAAACAACAGGAAGTTCATTAAGTATATTCGGCTCTTGTGGTAAAGGAAGGATGTTCAGGCAAACGAGTGTACGAAATCTTTCCTTATTACAATAAGTTCTCTGGATTTGAGTCCTGTTTTGGGAAGCTGTTTTCTTGTATTGTTCATTGACGTGGTTGTCGTGTCATATTTTAGTCACTGTATTTCTTTCTTGGGGATCAGGACAAGCTGTGAGTAGTGAGCTGACTCTTTTAAAGTTGAATATCAATGTACAAACAATACCGTGAATACGTTATGTATTTTTTGTCTCAGCTGTTTTGAAAATAAGTAGTAGTGTGTGTCTCTGTTTGTGCACATTTACACAGTCACCAACCACTGAACCATTCACATTTGTGATATTTACGAACTAATTTCACTATATTTCAGTGTAAACATTAAAACCCTAGATCTAGATCTCATTTGCCATGGGCACCATATGATTAAGTAGTCTACTATTTTCTGAACGTTTTTTGTATGTATCAGATGAATGACTGCTGGCTACAACAATTTGTGTTCACGTTTTGAACAGGCATGTAATTTGCTTTGGGACAAACTTGCATGGAGGCTGCACAGACTATGGAACAGAGATTGTATGGAGATCTAATGGAGGCTGCACAATGATCACGTGGTAGCCATGCAATAGCAATGTGGATATCAGTCGATTCTGCGATCCTTTATTTTTGAAAAGAAGCCTGTGTTTACCTCATGATCGCCACATGGCCTCCATGCGGTGCCTGTGCAATGCCACCTACGGGTTACTGACTTGTGAACTTCACTGTTTGACGGAATCATAGAGACTATGATGCTTGTAGAATCCTGTATGTAAATGTACAGGCACCACCTGCTGTTGCATGGCAACCGCATGGAAATGGAGCAAGGGGCAGTTTACGGGTGCTGTAGACCCATCGGAGGCCAAATGTGAACCAGGCATAACCATCACTTTTGTGTTTATACCTCCATAAGTTAAAAATACTGAAGGCAATTGTTAAATTCCCCAGATTCTGAACAATCCCTATGAAACAATCTTGGTTTATTTTTTAGTTAACTGGCTTAACAGCTTTCCACTGACCACAAACGAAAAGGTAAGAGATGGAGGAACTAGAGGAGAACTTGAGAAAACTTCTGCAAGGAGAGTCAGTCCCTGTATCGCTCATTGATGTCAGAGTAACAGATGCAGGTAAGTTGCACAGGCTCCTCAGTTTTGTGTATCTTTGGAAACCAGTGATATTTGAATCAAGTTCACCCTGATTAGTTTTCATTGTTTGTCATCTTATTTACATGTGCTTTCACCAAAGTGGTAAACATGTTAGACTTGCATCATGTCAGTTTTTCCTTGAACATTCAGCTGTCACGCTGCGATATGACTGGATTCCTGGTCATATGACTTTAAACCACTGTCACTCATTGACTCACTCAGTGAGACTAAGCTTGTCTTCTGTTCTGATTACTTTGTGGTGAAACATAGAATTGAAGAACTGAAGTCTATTGTACTCACGGGTGTTCAAGACCAAATATGATTTTTCTCATTCAATTTTGTAGCAGAGAAGCATGTACATTGACAATGACATTGTCATTACTGTTCAGCTGACTTGTATTCTGTTTGTTGCATTCAGTACCAGATATTCAGCCAGGAAAATCCCATACACCTAACTAGTGGCCCCCTCCAGACATGTGGTGAACAGGCAAAAGCCCCACAGGATCGAAACCCCATAGACAAAGGCGCCTTGGACAAAAGCGTTTTTGGACAAAAGCCCTATAGCAAAAATAACAAATGAGACAAAAAGCCACAAATTATGTTTTCTCAAGTTGGTGTGAGTGAGAAGGTGTTCTTAGTAAGTAGTTGGTCTTGAGAAGGGTATTCAAGACTGTAAAGCATTAACTGAGACACCTGAGTGTTATTTTTTTCAAAGTGGTCTTAAGGAGGAAAATACGTATTCAAATACTGTGTTGATCTTTGATGTTTCATATATACTAACATATACTGTTTTTGTCTTAGATGTCTTGGGCTTTTGTCTGAGATGTCTGGGACTTCTTTCTGAGATGTCTGGGGTGTTGTGGAAAAGGCTGTTTCTTTGCGGTGCTGCAGTCCTGTTTGGCAATCAGACATGTAAACATTGTTTTTTTTTCAGAATCATTTGTGCCGCTGACAAAGCTGACAGTTGGCTACATTGTGTGTGGTGTTCTCATCAATGACAACGCTGAGGTGCTGATGATGCAGGAAGCTAAGCGGTCGTGTTATGGAGACTGGTACCTTCCAGCCGGGAGACTGGAGCCAGGAGAGAACCTAGTGGTACGAGAGCTTACATCTGTCATCAGTTTGGTTTCTTTATTCTGTTGTTTAATCCTGCACTTTTTAATATTCTAGTTAAATGCAGAATGTAAATATTCCAGTCTGGACCAGACAATTCAGTGACAGCACAGGCATCAAGCTATGCAATTGGGATGTGATGACATGTTTCAACCAAGTCAGGAGCCTGACCTCCCGATCCTGTTAGTCATAATTTACGACAAGCATGGGTTACTGAAGATCATTTGAAACCCGGATCCTCATTGTCTGGATCTAGGCTTTTGATTTAGTTTCATCCGGGCTCAATTATTTACAAACCACGATATACATGTAGCCAACCAACAAACAAAAAGCAAAACCCTTTTCTAAAACTGAATAAGTGAAAACAAAACATCTGAAATTTGTGACAGTTCATTCTCCATGTTTAATGATGAGGTACATTTACCTCAAGAAACCATCCAAACATTCAGTATTCATAAACAATGACACTGTCCTTTCAAAGTATGAACATTTGTCCACTGAATGCAAACACTGGGAAAAAATCAGAAATAAAGTAGGCATTGCAAAACACTGAAAAAACGTTATCATAGTACTGTTAGCTTCGCGTTGCCTTGTGCTGGGTCATGGTTCCACTAGTCTGGGAATAATGCAATAACTCATTCTTCATTACCTAGGTGCTTGTATTCAAGGAATTTTAGTATGATGTTATATGTTGTCTTTTGTCTGTCACACTGACCATGACAACAAATTTCTATATGAAACAAACTGTCCACAATGTGACCATAATTTTGGTCATTCATGGAATGATTTCTCTGGGTTCTCTTTAATATTTCATGAAGATAATTTAAAACTGATTTTTTTAGCTTTAAAACTTCTTTATTTCAGAGGCTATATGTTAGTCTATGTAAAATTTATTAATTTAAGAGACTATATGTTAGTCTGTAAACCTTATTAATTTCAGAGGCTATTATGTTAGTCAGTGTAAAACTCATCAATTTCAGAGGCTATATGTTAGTCTGTGTAAACCTTATTAATTTCAGGGGTTACATGTTAGCCTGTGTAAACCTTATAAATTTCAGAGGCTATATGTGAGTCTGTGTAAACTTTATTAATTTCAGAGACTGTGTGTTAGTCTGTGTAAAATTTATTAATTTCAGAGACTGTATGTTTGTGTGTAACTGATGTTGTGGCCTGCTGGTTCTATGCATTGTCTCTGTATTACACAGGATGGCGTGAAGCGTGAGGTCAAAGAGGAGACTGGCCTAGAGTGTGAGCCGACAACACTGGTCAGTGTCGAGTGTGGCTCCGGGGTCTGGCATAGGTTCACCTTCACAGGCAGAGTCACAGGTCAATACACAGTTTGTAGGGCAATGTCAGGGCAGTTTTTAGCTCACCTGGACAAACTACCATGTGAGCTTATGTTGTGGCAAGTCTTCTATCATCGTTGTTTTAAACATTTCACAATTTTTATATCTTCTTCAAGAACTTGAAAGACTGAATTGAACTTTTGCCCTGTTTTCATAAGGGCTGCCGACAAATTTCTTTTTTAATTTCTTTATTTCTGAATTAAATTATTTTGGTACCTGGTAATCTTTAAAGATCTTTAACAATGTCTCTAATGTAGTACTTTGTCTGAATAACACTATTGTGAAGTATCTGTGATAGTTGTAGATGTATGATTCGAAAGTATGTTTTAACTTTGTCTGTATTACTGAAATAAAAAGTGAAAACATACATGCTTATTAAATCGAAAAGAGGACAGAATCACAAAAGGTCTTAAATTTAAGGGTCCATTCAAATAAAAAATTTCTGAATGATGAGGGCTTCTTTCACGAAACAACCTTTACTCCCATTCCTTAACACTACTCTAAGGTTTCTTGAGTGACTGACAGTCACCTTAGTGCTTTGAGAAAGGAGGTCCAGATGACTGAAATCTTTACCAAGAACCACAGTTGTTGTCTGAGCTACTCACTGGTCTGGTGAGGGTGTCATCATGGTGGACAGACATCAAACCCCCCAGGACTGAAGCCCCATAGAAAATAGCCCCACAGGACCAAAGTCCCAAAGACGAAAGCCCCATAGCAAGACTAACAATTATGACGAAAGTGCCTGATAATGTTGTCTTAAGTTGTTCTTGAGGGGGAGGTTGGTCTTGAGAAGGGGGTTCAAGAAAATGGGTTTGAAAAGGTCTAATTAAGACACTTAAGTGTTCTTTTGTTCAAATGCTGTGTTGATCTTTGATATTTTGTCTGAAATGTTTGGGGTTTTTGTGCAAAAGTGCTTTTCTCCAAGGGGCTTTTGCCTGTTGGGCTTCAGTCCTGTGGAGCTTTTGTCTGGCAGTTGATCATCATACATTTTGTCTGTCCTTGAACTGCATCATTGTCCGTTTGACCCAGCCTTTTCTGCAGTATTAAGGCCCTAAGTAAAGTCTAGATTTCCTCTGGTGCTGTGAAACTGAATTCTAGGGGCTAATATTTATGACTAAGGTTTGAAACATTAGCAGTGATGAAAGGACATTTGTAGTGCAAATCAGCAGTGTTCTGCTATATGCATCGTGTTCTGTTGTGAATTAAATGTTGTGTCCTGAATGTCCTCTTGTTTTCAGTACTAACTGTGAATGTGATAGTGGTTCAACTGACGATGAAGTGTTGAGCATGTCTGTGTCTCCTGTTTGAACATGTCAACATGGGTTGAGTTGTATTGTTGTTGCTGTTGAGAGAAGAAGTTGCTTTGCTTGCTGTTCATTGCCTGCTGCTATGTATGGACTTTTTCCCTGCTAATGAGTGAGAGAGTGAGTGAGGTTAGTTTACGATGCTTTTAGCAATGTTCCAGCAATATCATGGCAGCAAACTAGTTTTGTGAATTGGTGAAAATATCATAATTGATGACTGGTTGATTACAGCTGATCAATCTTCAAAAACTGATTTGCTTCATTTTTCAGATTTATGTATTCAGGTTGTTATTGCAGATGCATATGATATGATGCACCTTGATGTGATGACTAATATATTATGACTTTTCAGTTAAAGAGGAGTGAGTATTCTAACAATTAAACACCTTTTCAGGTCTTGACACCTTTGCAGATAGGTTCCACCATCAGGTGTTTCAAAGACTAAACGAGTTGTGCCAGTATCGTATGTGTTCGATTATGAGAAGATGTGATCAACTGCTTGGTCATTAGGTCACTGCGACCAATCTACAGTTGTTTCAGTTAATTGGAACACCACTTCAGGGAACACCAGAAATGGGTTTCAGTACTTTCATCCATATTTCCCATATGGGGATTTAAATGTTCTGTGGTGTGACTAGCGAACATTTTATCCACTGGGCTACCTGAATGGTTGTTATGAAGACTGGATGAGAGTGAATTGTGGTTGTAATTATTCTGTTATAAATGTTGTGATTTTGTTGTTCTGTTGTTCATAACCTGCTGTGAAGGAGATAGTTCATCTACATGGCTAATGAGCTGCTGTTCAGTTGCACACTTGAACACTTCTGTTTTGCTGTAAAGTAGCTGACTTGTTCATTAGGTCCTTAGCTCCAAAATCTATTTAGTTTATGAGCTGCTATTCTGTTGATCGTCTTTTATGTTAATAACTATTTTGCTCTGTTGATGAGCTAGTGTTTTGTTACTTACCTGCTGTTCTGCCAAAAATGTGCTGCTGTGTTGATGACTGCTGTTTTGTTGGTGACTGCTGTTCTGCTAATGACTGCTGTTCTGCTAGTGACTGCTGTTCTTTTGATGACTTTTTTTGTATATGACTGTTTTTCTGTTGATGAGATGTTGTACCATTGATGACTGCTGTTCCAGAGATGACTACTGTTCTGTCGATTACCTGTTTTTGTTGAGAAATGCTGTCCTGTTAAAAAGTTGCTTTTCTGTTCATGCTACTGTGAATATGCTGAGCAGCTGTTCTGTTAACTAGGTGATGTGCTTTTGCACTGTTAACCAGGTGATGTGCTCTTGCACTGTTAACCAGGTGATGTGCTCTTGCACTGTTAACCAGGTGATGTGCTCTTGCACTGTTAACCAGGTGATGTGCTCTTGCATTGTTAATCTGTAAATGACCTGCTGTTCTGCTGTTGACGTTACACTGTTTGCTCGTACAGGTGGCAAGCTGAAGTCAACCAAGGAGAAGGACTCAGAATCCTTACAAGGTCGATGGATGAGCATGGACACCATCAAGAGCTCAGAGACACCATTGAGGTAAGATAAGAAGTGGCAGTAACAGCATGAGTTATTGAGGTAAGACAAGAATGGAGGTAAGACATGAGATAATAGTAACACTATGAGTTATTGAGGTAAGACAAGAGATGACGGTAACACTAAAAGCTATTGAGGTATGACATGAGATGATGATAACACTAAAAGTTATTGAAGTAAGAAGAGATGATGGTAAGACTATCGGTTATTGAGGTAAGACTAGAGATGATGGTAAAACTATCGGTTATTGAGATAAGACTAGAGATGATGGTAAAACTATCGGTTATTGAGGTAAGACTAGAGATGATGGTAAGACTATCGGTTATTGAGATAAGACCAGAGATGATGGTAAGACTATCGGTTATTGAGATAAGACCAGAGATGATGGTAAAACTATCGGTTATTGAGATAAGACTAGAGATGATGGTAAAACTATCGGTTATTGAGATAAGACTAGAGATGATGGTAAGACTATCGGTTATTGAGGTAAGACTAGAGATGATGGTAAGACTATCGGTTATTGAGGTAAGACTAGAGATGATGGTATTTATCTTTCTGCCATGTTAGATGTATAAGAAATCATTTTATTTTTTTTTGAAGATCGGTACAGACTTCATGAAATGTGAACAAAATGGCGTCTGTTTCTCGACTGGATTTTCAAACATTGAAACATATTCCGATAAGCTTTAAACTGTATAAAAATGGTTAATTATGCTTAAGTTGAATGTGCAAACGATTCAGTGTGTAAAATAGGTAAGATAAAGCAGTGACGGCTGATAAGATAAAAGTGTACATAGTGAACTCAGAAACAGCTGATTGAACGGTTTTCATCATATTATGATGTCATATGCTTTTAATAATACAGCTTTTCGATGGAGAGTTTGGTGGTTACCATGGCAGCATAATATTTTTCAAGTTGTCACCCTTATGGGATTTTTTCAAGAGCGTATGAAAGATATTTAACACTTTATATAAACCTTGAATGCATTTCTCTAATTGTTTAGTTAATTACTTAAATGATCTAATGATAACATACCTGTATGTGTGTTTAGAGAGGAAAAGTAACTGTTTAATGAATGAATCTAAGGAATTTTCATGGAATTTCAGGTCCTTTGACATCCTCAAGCTGATCAAATGTACCCAAAACTACCACGCAGCAAGTGAAGGAGCTCGTCATCCAGCCACACTTCCTGCCATACAGGACCACTCCATCTTGATCCTCAGGCTTGTCGTTATCTTCAAACTGAATGGCAGGTACTGTCACCTTGTATAATTTGTAGAAATATATCTAACATATATCTGACATTCTGGTCAAAGAACTGCACATTAGGGATGTGAGTACCTGTATTACGACCTGCATATTAGGGGTGCAAGCACCTGTATTAGGATCCGCATATTAGGGTGCAAACACTTCTATTAGGAGATGCATATCAGAGTTATGAGCATTCATGTGCTGTAGGGATTCCATATTAGGGGTGCAAGCACCTGTATTAGGATCCGCATATTAGGGTGCAAACACTTCTATTAGGAGATGCATATCAGAGTTATGAGCATTCATGTGCTGTAGGGATTCCATATTAGAGGTGCAAGCACCTGTATTAGGACCTGCATATTAGGGGTGTAAACGTCTGTATTAGGACCTGCAAATTAGGGATGCAAGTGCTTGTATTAGGACCTGCATATTAGGGATGCAAGTGTCTGTATTAGGACCTGCATATAAGGGGTGTAAACGTCTGTATTAGGACCTGCATATTAGGGGTGCAAGCACCTGTATTATGATCTGTATATTAGAGGTGCAACCATCTGTATTAGGAGACGCATATCTGGAGATGAGCATTCATGTGCATTAAGACCTACGTATTAGAGCTGCAAGCACCTGTATTAGGACCTGCTTGTTAGGGGTACAAACGTCTGTATTAGGGCATGCATATTAGGGGTGTTAGCACTTGCATATTAGTAATATGAGCACCTCTATTAGGACCTTTGTATGAGGGGTGTGAGCACCTGTTTTAGGATCTTCATATTAGGGCTGTGAGCACCTGTATTAGGATCTTCGTATTAGGGCTGTGAGCACCTGTTTTAGGATCTTCATATTAGGGCTGTTAGCATCTGTATTAGCACCTGTACACAGGGAAGGGTACCTATATGTATGCCCAGTGTGAGAAATAGTTTTCAAATTTTATTATCCAGTTGTGCTAGGTCTGAAAGTTTACCCTCTGACATTATAGTTAGAGTGTCAAGATCAGAATGTACTTAAATTCAAACTATGAATTCCACTTTCCTGTGCAACACCGAGCCTAACAGTGACTGCTTTCACAGGTGTGTGTCACTGTCTGACAGTATACATTGCCTGTTTCCCTGTAAGTTACAGAGCAACTCATCGGTCCTTGGCAACTATAAACAACCAATTATACAGTATTATCCATGCACTGTTAACTTAAATATTTGTCTTCAAGAATAAGATATTGTCGACATAACACAGATTTCATCATTAAGCAGTAGTGCTGGGACACTTTGTAACGATACAATACTGTTTTGAAAAAAAGTCAGTACGTAATTATCTAGCCTCATGTAAGAATGTAGAGTTTTGATTTTTCCATGTGACTCTGATAAAATACCATGTACATCCATCATGATCTGTGAGTGGGAGTATAAAAGTCTTGTACTCCTGCTATGAAAGTCATATCACCCTGCTGCGCCTCGGTGACGACGAGAAGTGAGAAAAGCGTGCATCGACAAGCCTTTAGTAACGTGCGGTGCATTGAGGTCAAATGATCAGCTAGTGTCAACATGGCAGCAAGTCAATTTGATGCGTGTTGTTTTATTTTGATTTAGTAAAAACATTCAGCTAGATAAATGCGTCATCACATCGTGTCGAGGGAAATACAGGGTTTTATCAGTCCCTCGTAAGGACCTTACAGCCTTACTCGGGACTGATAAAACCCTGTATTTCCCTTGACACGATGTGATAGCTTATAATGTATCACACTTTGTAAGTACATTAGTGAATCATCCCAGCCCAATTAAGCAGCCAGTATGATGAACATTTTTATCAGGCCATAATCTTGCATGATTTAAAAGTGTATTATATCTAAGTGGGAGAGAGTGATATGTTTACAAAAGGACTCCATGAAAATTCATTAGTCAGTGAGTGTGGAGATTTATTGGCTCAAATGGAGTTTTACTGGCCAAGGGATAGTGGGCTGGTAGCTATGTCACACTGCATATTCTCAGTAATGGTTTTCATCCCACCCTTCTGGATGAAATGGACTCTGTCTGTGCGTCCATCAATGTGTGTGTCCGTGCACATTTGTCTTTTCCAGAGCAGATCTTTAAAACTGTTCTCTATTTCTTCACCACACTTGGCACATTTATAGGTCTGGTGGTGTACTAGTGCCTTTTGGTAGTGTTGGAATTCTGGATTAAATATTTTTGGCATTTCCATGGCAACAAGTTTGACTTTGACTCAAATTGGTGGTATTGCTCCTTTCTGGAGCAGAACTTCCACTTTGCATTATACACACCAAAACATTTGACATAATCATAACTTCTAGACATATTCATGAAGATTATTTTGCCATTGTGGGGGATATTGATGACTTTGTCTTCTTGTTGGTTATATTTTCAGAAAGGAACAACTTCTCATCAACACAAAGAATGGTGCCCACCTCCCTTGTGGGATGATTGCCCCCCGTGACCGAGCAGTGTCTGCATGTTGTAAGAGAGTTGTGAAGGTAAGAAGTCAGCTGAAAGGCTTTGCATTGTCTTGCACCTCGGCTTAGTTCACCTCCTTGTGAAAACATCATGAGTATTCTATAATGTACCTCTCCTCTCGTGGAAGGACATAGACCCTATTTCGCAACGCCATGTCTGATTTAAAGCAACAAACTCCCACAGTTTTGCATAGCATTATGGCAACTGTGTAAAGCATACCCAGGTAAGATTTCTACATGGCAAAATTATCCTTTGTTTTCTAAATTTCTGAATTATTTTGATGAGGCAAATATATTGTTCATGTATCAATGTTAGGATGAACAGTCTGCATGTTTGAATCCTTGATAAAGTATTAGATCAGACTCCAGGAAGATGATCAGTGCCTCTATCCTCACATGGGTACAATGTTTGAAGCCCATTTCTGGTGTTCTTTGTCGTGATTTTGCTGGAATGTTGCCAGCGTTAAAATAGACTCACTCAATCACTCACTCTGTTGTCATATTACTGAAATGATGCTTAAAGCAGCATAGAACCATTCTCACTCACACACAGACTTACTTCATGAAGCAAGAATGCTCATGACTTCATATTGATGTTATGATCTGTCTCCTATTTCAGAGCGCCTTTGGCAAGGCACAAGAAGTTCCAAAGGCATGTGGTTTGTTGTCTGTAGAGCATTGTGGGATTCCTAAAGGTGAACATGATGGTGTGTGTTACACAATCGTGTATACATATGATGGTATGGGGAGTGAGCAGACGCCCCAGATTAAGAACCCCAGTTACGAGTGGAGGAGTCTCCATGATGACAGTCTACACACACAGCTCATCACCCGGATACAACAGGACCAACTCGTTCCTTTCATTGACTTGCACTGAATAATATGTTTGTTGTTGTTTTAAAGTGCTGTCTGTGGGGACTGGATGAGTAAAGTTTGCTTTGTGTGTGAATCAGAGGACTGAACAAGAAGGTGGGGTGTAATGAAAGCAATTTATAAAATTGTAGTTGGTCAACCTTCTGTTCAGATATCTATTGTTCAGATTATCCAAATATTTTATCTCTATTCTGTTAGGATTAATTCCCATTTGCAACCGTATCTTTGTTTCGGATATGACATCAAGGTCAAGGTCTTTTATTCCTCCATTGGTGTGCACTCATGACCTTGGAGTCAACCACCAATCAGAATAATCCGTCGGAATTAAGGTTGTCATAACTGCCTCATGACAGCAAGAACCAGTAACAAGAAGGGAAGATTCTTAAGTTTGATGTGGGATGTCTATGATAGTTCCCATTTGCATTTTATATCTGGAAACACTGAGTGAAGGATTAGCTTATGCTGCCCTTGTTTTATTCTGAAAGAACAGTGTAATTTGTTTGGACATCTTGTTTTACCATGTCAATTCTGAATCTATAGTGGCAGCTTGGTCCTAAGTATTTCTCATAATACAGTGGAAAGATAGCAAAAGACACTTAGTCCTAAGTTTGGCATTTCTATTCATATAAGCATGGAGATAGCTGGATTATCAATAATCCTAATACTATGGATAATCCAGGATGGACCCACTGCACCACATGAAATGGTTACAAAAGAAGGATGTCCAAGTAACAGAGATGGTGTTCGTCATCACTCCCTCACCGTGTTTATAGTGATACAGTTTTTGACAGACATGGTGCTGCTTCCCTTGTAACTGCTTCCATTATCTGTGTGGGATAATAATAAGTGAAACTACTGACAACGTCTCCTAAGGAATCTGCTGACTTGGAATGATCAGGATGCTGATTGATTCCATGTTTGTGTTAACAAGAACACAAGAAAATACAGACAATGCCAATTTTATGGCTTACTTATGAAAAGAAGCTATGAAGATGACTGATACTCACAAATGGATACAGAAGATGGTTAAGGGTACTCTTTGGTATGGACATTAATTAGGGGAATACAGGAATATGTTTGACTTAGAGAAATGTGACTGTTGATCGTAAGCTGTGTGAATTTTCATAAGTGGAAATGTGATTTTGTTGTCAGTCTTTAATTCATCTTTGTACTGTTGAGATGATGAAAGTTTTTTGAACACTCAAGTTCATCATGCACTTCATATATGAAGGGAAAACACAACATGGCTGAACACACACGAAGAGTTCAAAATGTTGCATCATTATTTGATTTCATGAGGTTTGCAAATAAGAAGAAATGGTTTTCATGGTAGAATGATGTATTCTCTTGAAAATGTTTAACGAGGATGTTTTGAAAGCATAAAAATACTTTTCATTGATGTACATCTTTTAAGTCCTCAAAATGTATTTGATATTTAACATAAATGCTGTATTCATTGAATTTTGACTGTTATCAACTATATTTTGTGGATTTTACTGTGCATTTTGTTCACTTGACAGTGAAACAGAGGACATCACTGTAATCTCGAGCATGTACTTGCTTATAGTCACTGTATAATGGACGTCTCACTAGGGCTGAGTACTCTCAAAATCTGTTCAAAGGAAAATACACAACCATACTGACGTTGTCAGTAAATTAAATGTTTTCTCATGTGAAGAAGGGGTGGTGGGGTAGTGTTCAGTCCGCAAACCAGGTTTTGATTCCTCACGTGGGCACAATTTATGACGCATATTTCTGGTGTACCCCGCCATGGTATTACTAGAACATTGCTAAGAGTGGCTTAAAACACAACTTGCTCACATGTAGAGATAAATTATTGCATTTGAAATTCTGAGTGCTGAAAGTCCCTGACATGGAACCTTTAATAACACCAGCAGCACCAGAATGCTTCATGCTTGTGAATGACAGAAACATTATATCATGGTGTTTTGCTTTGATTCATTGTTTCTGAAGCAGACAAATTCAGAACAGACCTTCGTACATGTACATCTTTGCAAGGAATGTAATGATATACTTAGCAGTGAACAATAGCAATTGTTTGCCCTGTGCTAGTCCCGTATGGGAAGCTGAAAATACTAGTTGTATTGTTCATAGAATTCATAAGTATCAATTATTGTAATAGTTGCTTCTGTGAGTAATAATTTATCCAAATTTCAGCCTTCATAGATTCATGCACACAAAGTGATCTCAGTGCAAAGATCAGCATAAGTCCCAAACTTGAACTTGTCTTAGTGCTAAGATAACTTTATGCAACAGAGCCCTGTGAGGTTGATTTGCAGGGACGATGTCAACTTCACATTTGAGTTACCTCCCTTCGATACAGATAATTGCAGTTTGCCAAATGACTGTTTCAGGGACTGTTCATAATTTATGGCTGATGGGGTGATGATGAATCTTATAGAGAAGCAAGTACAGTGTGAATGCCTCTCTTGCTTCACACAGTCATGCAATACTTCATACTGAAAGAATGACACAAGCTGATGACCAGTTTCATTACATAGAGATATTAGGGATCACTATTGCTTCCTTTTTGTCAGTAGTAGTGAGCACAAAGATCTCATTGTTATTAGATTGGCTTAAAACATAAGCATTTTTGAGCTGACGTATTTTTTTAAGATTTAAGAAAAATTGTGATGTTCATGCAAATTCTGAAAAATGCTACACAGAAAACTACAGTGTAAAGCTAAAGGCTGTAGTCATAGATATAGATAAAGACGTGTCTCAATTTCTATTCTATATTGCATCATTTTGTCTTGATACTTTTTTCTCATCAACAAATCATGCTACCTTTGAATCCGAGCAATGGTGAATAATGGACTTTCAGCTGAAGAAGTACATGTGCAATCGTATGAGCAAAATGAAGGCAATGCTTAAAAATATATAATGCCATTGGTCCATAAGAAACAAAAAAATATTACCCATTCATTTTTACCTTGATGTGTTCTGTAAAATTAAAAAGAGCAAGTGAGACAAATTATGAATTCATTATAATTCATATGTGAAGGTACATGTACGGTACAGTAGTGGTGTTCCGATGAGCGAAAATATTATTAAAAATCTATCATGAGAAGGATTGTAACGCACTTGAATGAAGTAAACTAACCATTAAATGAATATTCATGAACAAACAAGTGCTCAACAGTGTAAAGATATGTGTATTGTATTCTTAGTTTTATATTCATTACTATGGTAAATATTACTATATTACTGTAACCTGTGTATGAATAAATATTACATCTATATTGAATGTAATGAGATATACTGATAAATGTTTTTTCTTGCATGCATGCCATAAAACAAACATAAAAAATCCTGGGGGAAACCCCGAAAATTTGGTGATAACATTAACAATGTATATATTTTGATTATAACTGATAATCATAACTGATAATCATTTAGCACAAATGCTCCTATTATCTGTAGTGGATTTGGTTTCCTATTCTCAACAGTATGGTACAGCTTTGTCAGCTGATACTACTCAAAACATTTTAAGCAACACCAACAACCTGACGGTCTGTTGCACTGCTAATCAGCCTTTAGTGTAAACAATCATGTTATTAAGTTGTATGTATTTTTTTGCATGGTAAAATTGTTTCTAAGGGTTTTCTTTTCATCTGTACCCAGACCACTGTTTTTACTATACTTTGTAAAAATAAATAAGGGAAAACATAAAAGTACATTATTTCCCGAATTTCACTCACAGTGCGATACATACCTTGTGTCGAAACCTGTAAAGAATAAAGACACAGTCATGCTTTTCTGTGTTCCCTTATTCGTTTCCTTGAGTATATGTACAGTACACGGGGTCCATTTAAGGAAATCTACTTGCACCCTATGCAGCCTAAAGCAATCACCTTGTTGCACCAAATAAAGCCAAGCTGCACCTGCTGCTTAATATAAAATTTTATATACTACCAACCAAAAACAAGGAAACTGATGAAATGACAGTTAATGTGAAATTGCTCTGAATGTTCACAAAGTCAAATTTAAGCGTGATGTTCAATATCTGATGTGTCCACCATGTTGGGCAACACATTCATGACACCTTGATGGCATACAGTTGATTACTTTCCAGATGGTTGCCTGATGTATTGCCCGCCATTCAAAGAGCTGCACCAAGCGGGTCAGGTTGACGGGTGCTGGGTCCCTGGTGTACACCCTATGACCGAGAATGTGCCATAGATGTTCAACTTGGGACAGGTCTGGGGACTTGTAAGGCCAGTCCAATGTCTGCATGCGCTCTCGTCGGAGATTAGCTGTGACAATTTGGGTCCGCATAATCTTCTTGGAATTCAAAGTTCCTGCTGATGATTCTAGCCAGAGGATCCATGACAGGACACACAATATCGTCAACTTACCGCTGACTAGTCAAAGGTCCATTAACGATGACCAGAGCTGATCGCCTGCCATGTGTAACCCAATCCCACACCATGGCACTATCACCCCCATATCGATCATAGTCAATAATTGCCTCTCTGGCATACCGCTTACCGCTACAGCGCCAACAACGTTTTCTGCCATCTGTGAATCAGAGGCAAAACCTTGACTCTTCTGAGAACATGATGTAATAACGCCAATGGCGCAAAGCCCGTCCCTGACGCTCTCTAGCCCATGCCAATCTTTGGCGCTCATGTTGATCTGTAAGGGTAACACCCTTGAAAGGCCGCCTTGCTCTAGATGGGCTTGATAGAGCCGGTTTGTAACGACTGAATGTGAAATTCGTCTTCCAGTGAATGTTCGGAATTTATTATTAATGGTAGGTGCTGATTTGAACCTATTGCGTATGGCAGGTGCTGCTTTGAACCTATTGCGGATGGCAGGTGCTGGTTTGAACCTATTGGTCTCATTGCCACCCCGCCTCTCTGACGGTACTTGTCCCACAGGCGCGAAATTACACCTTTTGATTTACCCAACATCAGGCAACTTGACACGATGTCTCACCCCCTCCCCCCTCACAATTCTCCATTTTGTTTGTTCATTGAGATACTGTCTTAGAGGCATTTTTCAGCATGTGTTCAACTCTATTGCAATAGTGATTGTGAGTTTTACAATACGTTTACAGAGGTTAACTTCTGTATGCACGTGCATCATGTGGAATTTCACTGTCATTGGATGTTGCGTTCGGGTGCAACGCTACAGTAACGCACTCTTTCACATGGTACGCCACAGTAACGCACTCTTTCGCACTAGTTCCCTTATTTTTTGTCGATAGTATATAATGTTTGAGTTTAAAGACGGTTCATGAACAGTATCATAGCAGAAGAAACCTGTAGTTATCTTACTACCTAAACTTTCATGAACAGTAAGCCCTTCAGTCACTGCCCTACGACAATCAGAGTCGTTATTCCAAGTGACTTCAGCTTGAAAACAAAACGATGAGGAACTATCTTCCTTGAACCAACTGAAGATGACGGCCAGTGCTGACCTCTAAATTACAGTGGCTTTGTCATTACCTGTCTGACATTTCAAGAATTTTTATTATCGACGCCTCGTCTGTCCGTCTGTCCCTTATCCATCCGTCCGTCCGTAGTCATTTTGTTTCCGGAGCAGAACTCAAAAACCGTTCATAGTTTTTCTGCAAAACTTGGTAGATATATCAATAGGAACCTTAAGGGATGCCTTTTGCTATTTACAGGTTTTTGTGATTTCTTAGTTTCTCGGTTTCCATGGAATCGTTTCGGACTTACTCTCAAAAGTGAGAGGTGTGTTCTGTTTCCGGAGCAGAACTAAAAAACATCTTAATATCTGTCAGTAAAACTTGGTAGATATGTGTGGCAGACCCCAAAGTGGTGCCTTTTGCTATTTACAGGTTTTTATGTTGTATTATTTTCTCGGTTCCATGAACACATTGCGGACTTCGTTTCCGGAGCACAACTCGAAAACCATTTCATATCTTTCAAAATATCTTGGCAGATATATGAGACAGATCTTGAAATTGTGACTTTTTCTGATTACAGATGTATGACATTTATATTTTTCATGAAATTCATGGAACCAATTCAGACTTGGTCTAAAAACACAATACGTAACTGTTGGATGATTTGTCCTTTCAAATATGTGGGGGGCGGGGGATATGTCATCTTCTGATGACTCTTGTTTTTATTTCTTGATGATCAAGTTATTCATTCTATAAAGGTTGGCTAAAATGTCAGCTTCACAATGAATAAACTTAAAATTACTGGTTTGAATCCCAGAATAACTGCGACAATATTTCATGGTTTGTCAGTTCCATACCTCACGCACACCGTACTTTATGATTTTCTCCAAAATGGTGAACGTACATAATGTTTATATAACTGAGGTACTGTTCAAGGGGCGTTAAATAAAACTCACTCTCTGAGGCCTTGAAGAATTCAGTATCTAGGAAGGTCCGGGTTAGCATTGATCTTCAGTATCTCATGCTTGTAGTAACTAAACGCATTGGGTGGTCGGGCTCGCTTGTTTGGTTGACACATGTCATCAGTTCTCAATTGTGCAGATCGATGCTCATGCTGTCGATTATTGGATGGTCTGGTCCAGACTCGATTATTTACAGACTGATGCTATGTTACTGTTAAAGATTTGCCGTGACAAAAGGTATAAGAAATGCCCCCAGAACCAGCAAAATATAACACAGACAAGTCTAAAATATTCAGTAATATGTATTGAGCAAACAAAAGCAAGATACAAAGATTCACAATAGAATTTCCATGTCAGATCTAAAGCATTGAGTCACAAATATACTATCAACTCCCCAAAGTCTTGGTTTGAGAGTGGGAAACAGTGAATGTTACGCGGCGAGCGGTCGGGCAGCGGCCATGTAGGTCGAGTGTTGACAAAGGCAGGGAGCTAATGGTTAAAGCAGTTGCTCACATACAATGGTCGGTTAGATTGCCCACGTGGGTACATTTACTATCATATTGATGAATAGAGCATTAAAGAACAAACAGACAAGCTTAGGCAACAAACTGTGTGTAAAACGAACATATTAATATCCCCGTGCTACAGTTCTTGTGATGTACAGTATTCATTGTAACCATTGCTAGATTTTGCTTAAGAAAAACAGATTTAGATTTCTCCATTCCCCCGAATTGCATTCGCAAAACATCGGTAATTTACGTGCATCATGCGTAAGTTCATGTTATTCGAGATAGAGGATTACTACCACGAAGTACCGAATGAGTTGCCACTGGTAACGGGGTACATTGAAAATAACAGATGAGGCTCTAATGAGTATTGTGTAAACTGTCGGGTTATTGTCCCGAGAAGATATTAGGTTAGAGTTGGTCTTCTGCTAACTGCACGTGCCGTTAGAGGCGACTAACGGGGATTTGGTCGTCAGGCTCACTGACTTGGTTGAAACATGTCATCGGATACCAGTTACGTAAGTCGATGCTCTTGCAGTTGATCACGTGATTGTCTGGTTCAGACTCGATTATTTACAGACCGCCGCCATATAGCTGCAATATTGCTAAGTGCGGCGTTGAACAAGGAAGACACCAACTGTATAACAGTGAACACGGATACAACCCATACTGAAGTACTGAAATAGCATCTCCTCTCATTGTCACTTCCATGAATTGTTTCATCAGGGAAAATGAAAACAAATTCTTCTGAATATAAGAGGAAAACCACAGTGAAAGGCCATAAACCGTCAGTATCTGAAGGTTTGCTGATTTCATGGACCCATTCCTCTCTCTGACTTGTCGACTTTCCAGGGTTAGACTCGTCTCCGAGGTACGTGATTGATTTGAGTCTGCGCAGCGTGTGTGAAACCCATTTGTGGTGTCACCCATACCAGTGCAGGTCCGGGGTTAGATGTGATCTTCAGTAATCCATGCTTATCGCAAGAGGCGACATGGTTGACGTAATGTCATCGTAATGCTAACTACGGAGATCTATGCTCATGCTGTTGATCACTGGATTTTCTGGTAATATTCAGACCGCTGACATAGAGCTGATGTATTGCGGATTGCGGCGTAAAACTAAACACTCTTTTACTCCGTTCTTCAGAATATACCTTATCACTTTTGACGTAGAGGCTGAACAAAGTTGTTCATTCCATGCAAGTTCAGTCTAAGCTGTATGTAGCTCACCAAAAAGGCAGCAAAACCACTGGTATGGATATAGAAGAAAGTGTAAATAGACGATGAGAGCGATGCTCATGCCATTGACCTCTGGGTTGTCTTGTCGAGGCACAATTATTTCCAGACCTCCGCCATATAGCCGGAATAATGCTGGATGCGGCGTAAAACTAAACTCACTCTGGTGTCACCCACCGTTTAATTGCAGGAGTAGTTGTTGACTCGTGAAGGTCCGGGTTAGAATTATCTTCAGCAACCCGTGTTTTTCGTAAAGTGGCGCCTTACATGATCGAGCGTTCAGACTCGTTCGATGTTTATGATGCTGACCACTGGATTGTCTCACCCAAACATACATGCATACATTACTTGCAGACCACCGCCATTCAGCTGGTGAACTGCTGAATGAGGCGCTAAACAACTAACAAACGAAACAAAATCATCTCGGCTCGGTTTATATAGGATCATAAAATAATGGGGAGAATTTCATGCATTCAAATTAAACAGCATTTTATCAACGACCGCAGTCATCCATTAAAAGCGGCACAAAATCATTCTCACTCACCCATCGTAAGGGTAACCACGGAACGTGTAGACAGAATTTACTCTGAACGTAAAACACCACAATGTTCGCTCAGATCTGAGAAATATCCGATCACTAGTTCGAGTGAGTATGGTTTTAGGCCGCTTTAAGCAATATCCCAGGGATATACCAGAAATGGTCTCCACACATTGTTGCCATGTGGGGAACTGAACCAGAGTCTTGGCTCGACGAGCGAACGCTGTATCCATTAGGCTAGCCCACGCCGTCCTTCACAAGATGATATGTACATACTGACACCAAGATGACCCGTCATATTGACGCGCGTCATACAAATATGATCTTTGTGTTAAAGGTGTGTTCGGATTTCATTCGCTGAAAAAAAAATCTTTACAGTAACAAAGGCTGTCTGTGGCTAGTTCCAGATAAGAAAGGAATTTTAAAAGGTGGGAAACAAGATGACACATTAACCCCTTACGTGAGATCCTAAAAGACAGGCACAATCCATTTGCCTGTGGCTGTATACGTTATCACTGAAAACCCGATGTGTGTGTAGTGGGCTTCCTGGATGGTTGACGGTATTACATTTCTCTCGACAGTTAGCTATCTCCAGCCACGGCGTAGTTGTGGGAAAACCCTAGTTCGTAGTTCGCTGTGTCGTCATTATTTGTTATCGAGAAGAGTCGTTTGATGTCTGGGCTACTAGATTTCCCGTCGTATCCAAGCTTCGCATTACTGCTTGTAGTAATACCACGTCATACTGACGTCATTACCGTTATAATTTTAGTGTTAACATCACTTCTTGACGCAGTTTGTGGGTAATGCTCCTAACAGACACGCGTGATATGTACGCCCCTCATGAACACAACGTATTTCGACGATTACGAGAATGGAAGGTCAAGGACAAGAGTACAACTACTTTTCACAAAACACAAATAACATTAGCGCGAGGATGCGTGAAGTAATGTCTAAATACAAACTATTTATTTGAAACGGTACATGTATACTTCCGTAAGACACAATCGACACACTTTTCGCTACGTTACTTTGAAAATGTTGCAAATCCTATATCATGATTGTATACAATCGAGTCTCAATGAAATCAGACCCGTGAAGGTCCCGGGGTAGAATAGGCCTTCAGCAACCCATGCTTGCCATAAAAGGCGACTCAGCTTGTCGTAAGAGGCGACTAACGGGATCGGGTGGTCAGACTAGCTGACCTGGTTGACACATGTCATCGGTTCCCAATGCGCAGATCGATGCTCATGTTGTTGATCACTGGATTGTCTGGTCCAGACTCGATTATTTACAGACCGCCGCCATATAGCTGTAATATTGCTGAGTGCGGCGTAAAACTAAACTCACTCACTCACTCAATGAAATCAGGGAGCCTATATAGAGAGTTTTATAGAGTATCCCTGATGAAATAAACCTGTGGTTGAGGTCGTGAGCAACAAACCTCTCATTCGGAACAAGAAGACCTGCAATGAATCACGTCAAGGAGCCTGACCTCCATTTACTTTCAGAAAACATGAATGAGGCTTGTGTGAGTCCCCTAATAAGAGTTAAGGAGTTAAACTGACAGCAGGGCATAGTAAAGCAGGCGTTGAGCCTGTTTGTTATCCAAACCCAATGAAAGTGAATGAATACGATTTTACGACGTTTTTATTCCATTAATATCATGTTGGTGTACCCAAGATATGTGTATCACACATTGTATGTTGTGGCTTAATTCTATTTGGTGAAAAATATGGACTGATCAAATAATTTTGAAGAACTATTTCGTTTTATAATTCTGTCTATCTCACGTGGAATGAATGTACCGTAGAGTATCGTACCGTAAATACTTGAAGAAACACCATATGCCTTTTTGAGTTGGAAAGTTTGCTTCTCAAGGCAGGCGTTATTTTTAATACATGATTACACATCAGTGTTTTGTGATTTGTTTTGGTACTTCAAATGAATACCGCCCACAGGATGGACCTTAACATACATACGTAAATTAACAAGAAACAATGGACACAACGTTCTATACACGAAGATATGAACCAGTTTTTGTACATTCCCGTCGAAAACTCAATGCAGAGGATCGTAGTCTCCGGTGTTTATTCAGGGATTTACGATGTGCTTGAGATTTCGACTTCACATTCACGAATAGGGGAATTTGTGTTTAACCAAATGTACAAAACACACAATGCATGTTGGATAAGCTATATTTCATTCAGTGTTATCACTGGAAGTAAATGGCGTAATGCAACAGGCTGTTGTGACCACAGGCATTTCCGTTGCTGTTGCCGCTGACGATGACGTTGACGCGACACAGGAGGAAGTAAATTACACAAATATTACACTCTGATATATACACTAAACATGCTTGGCTAAGTGTCCATGGCCCAGTGGCTATATGACTGACTAGTAACATTTCGGGTTTGATCGGGGTCACATTCCGCGTTATCCCTTGACCCTTGTTGTTTACAATATTAACCCTTTCAGCGCCAGGTACAGCTGTATATCTTTTAAGACTAGTACAGATGAGTGGTGTAAAATTATTTCACTAGTCCCCAGAATTAGTAGCTAGCCCTAAATGTTTACATTTTTAGACAAAATTATTCAGATCCAGATTGCTGCCATGTTGGAACTGTGAGTGAGTGAGTTTAGTTTTACGCTGCCCTCCGCAATATTCGTATATGGCTGCGATTTGTAAATAATCGAGTCTGGACCAGACAATCCACTTATCAACAGCACGAACATCGATCTGTGCAAGTGGAAAACGATGACATGTGTCAACCAAGTCAAAGGGCCTGACCACCCGATCCCGTTAATCGCCTTTTACGACAGGCATGGGTCCTGATGGCAAATGTTCAAACCCGGACCTTCACGAGGAGTTGACGCCGTATTTCAGATGTACCATGTGGTGTCAGGTAATGTGACAAAGACCCGAAGCGTTCCATTGATGTTTACCACTGGAACATTCCTGGGGTGCATACCACGAGCACAGGCAGACAGACAAACCATGGTATAGGCTGGAAACTTGGATTCGAACCCCTGATAGTCTTACCCCGGCAAATAAATGTATACTACAAACAAAAAGTATGGGAATACCCCGGAATTTGTCATATATCATCTTAAACTTGGTGAGGTCTTTTGTATTCTAACAATATCGCTCGCATATATGAAGACTGGTCATTTCCTCTACGCTGCGCAACCACATTTGCGCTACAGTTTGCCTGTGGGTAAAGGCAATTTTTTGTGTCTGTAACGGTGAATATGCAGTGAAGCATACGATACCATATTCGGTTAGTTTCAGCGAAGTGAAACATAGTCTGTATAGTTTATATATGACCAACAAATGTTAGGGTGGACCCATACATTTTGTTTGTGGTATAATACTGATACTATAGCAACTAATCATGGATATATGTATCGTTTGTTTTTATTTATTTGTGGTTTGATGCCGTAGTCCGCCAAATACTATACAACGATGATCCGTAAATAATCGAGTCTGGCTTGACATGTAGTCTCTGAACTGATCATATTTGACACAAAACAGTTCCTAAATAATATTTGTTAACTTGAAATAGGAGCCCTTAGAGTTTCTTCAGTTTCAAAAACTGTTGTAATCTAGACTTACCACATAATCTAGGCTTAAACGGTCTGTATTGAGAATGTATGTTTCATGGTGTTTGTGACAGTATGGCCTGACAGTCGCTCAGCATGCGCTGTATGTAGTGTATATGGGACATAAAGGGTTAATGTGCGCGCGGAAGACACGGGCTGAACATAAATATACCCGGTGACTCATGAATGGTTGTGTAAATATCGATGTCTGAAGAATAAACGAAGAGTCACGTGACTTCAGTCATGCGTAGCGCACAGACACCTTCGGCATTTAGCGGAACTTGGACATGCGAGGAAAGTCATGGTGTGACGGCTCGTGTTGCCTAAACAGCTTCGATGGCATAGAGTGACAGGGAAATATCAGTGTACGAGAGCTGATTGTGCTATTTCGTTCGACGTGGCCTGTTCAACCCGCCGCTGTGTAGGATCTATGCATGTTGATCAGTGCACTAAAGCGCCTTATGGACTCGCTTTTACTGCAAGTACAGGTAAGGGCAATTTGCATTGCATTGCATGAGAGAGAGAGAGAGAGAGAGAGAGAGAGAGGGTGTGTGTGTGTGTGTGGGTGTGTGTGTGTGTACAGGGACAGTTCGAGAGAATGGTGACTTCCAACGTATTCTGCAGTTAATTAGCAAAACAAATAGACGTCGCTTATAACATCCTGGCAAGCAACAGAAGACGACTCTGTTTTTTGTGTCAGGTTTTCAAACAGAAGACATAAACGTGAACGCTTAACTTTTATGTGATTTTATTTCTTCGAAACTTGCGTTTCCTTTTTCTTTGCGTATTGCAATATTTAACCGGCGTATTGCTACGCGTGTCATTCTTGAAGGTGTGTAATGGTAGATGAGGTTCTGTATACATGCATATCAGTGTGTCTCGCCACGGTAAAAGTTCTCGCTTCACGGTGACATTATTTACCACACTGTGCTAATAATGAGACAATATCAGTCCGTGGTCTCAACACCGACCTACTTTCTCGTCGTATTATTCAAGACACATCTCTACAGAAAGGATAACGGGACAGAGCTACTTGAAATAGGTCGCATTAAAATACACTGTCGAATAAATAGTGATTTTCCTTGAGTAATATCTCAAGTAGCCATTGTTACCAGCTACAGGATTTCACGTTATCAACAATTGGATAACTCGTTATTTAACATGTAAGTAACGTGTATAAAAGCATGACACATAACTAGTTGGATTTTTCCCTGCTCAGTGTCCAGTAAGATCAGGGATACGCGAGGATATCAAATAGTAGTGAGCCTCACCACGACAATGATATAAATTCAACAGTTACTCTTTTCATGTGTTTTACTATATAATATCTATCAACCTCAGGCAAATTGCGCACCAGCCTCACGATCCCTATTTTGTTTGACTTTATATCTTGGTGCCTCCCCGAAACACAAAATCTGCAATAAATGCATCAGAAACTACAGGAAACCAAATATGCAAGAAGCATTTTGTAGATTCTAATGTCTTCAATATTCATACACGGTGTTTAATCCTGAATGGTCACACAAGTGTCAGGTCCCGCTATATTGCAGCTTGAATATCTGGACAAAATGTTTGTGAAAGATCAAAGTGGGGGTGTCCTTAAAAAGCAACAACAACAACACCCCCCACCCCTTACACACACACACACACACACACACACACACACACACACACACACACACACACACACACACACACACACACACACACACACACACACACACACACACACACACACACACACACACACACACACACACACACACACACACACACACACGCACACACGCACTCTCTCTCTCTCTCTCTCTCTCTCACACACACACACACCAAAAAAGAGGAAATAGCATTATCCAAGAGGTACCAAATGACATATCGTATTAATTTTCTGCAATTATGTTACACATTTAATCCGCCAATGAGCTGTAAAGCTTTGGGTGTGGCTTTGCTAATAATCATTTCACGATATAATGGAAACGTTACAAACACTGGACATCGGGAATATAGTTAGGCTCACTGCTTTTTGACACCACCTCGTAGAACTGACCATGAGTAACCCATGCTTGTTGTGAATGGCGACTTTAACAGGATCGGGTGGTCATGCTCGCTGACTTGGTTGACACATGTCATTGATGCCCTATTGCGCAGATCGTTGCTCGTGATGTTAACCCCTGGATTGCCTCGTCGAGACGCGATTGTTTACCATATAGCTGGATTATTGAATATTGCTGGGGTGTGGCGTTAAACAATACCCAAACAAAACCTTTGTTTAGTTTACTGTCAAGTACATATTGTTTGGGTTTGTGCCAAAATTTGATCCGACATATCGCCGCACTTGTCCATCGGTCCACTTGTATGCAATCACTAATGAGGTAAGCTATATCAGCTGACCCCTCATTAATTATTATGTCTAGTTAATGCCCAAACATCTGTTGTTATCTTCTACCGTTAAAAGCGCAATGGTAATACATCCTTTTACATCATACATATAGTGTTATTGTATAAAAGGTCCGTTTGTATGGCGTTTTAAAATTTTGTGCACCGACGTCGATAACGTCCCTAATCACAGTGCTGCACCACTGGACAGGTATCCACGTAATGTGCACTGGTTGTGCTACTGTAGTGTATTCGTTCTTACTCGACGAGATGTCCATTTTTGAACTTCACGCCGAAAGTCTCTAGCTATGAGTGAGAGCGTGAGTATGGTTTACACCGCGATTTGCAATATTCCAGCAATACCATGGTGGGTGACACCAGAAAGGGGCTTCACACATGCTGTACCCATGTGTTGAAGAATCGAACCCGGTTCTTCGGCCCGACGAGCCCATGCTTGAACCACGGGGCTACCCCACAGTCCCCGCTCACTCCGTGACGTAGATGACATACTGTCTTCAAATGGATCCACCCTTACTCATTTATTCTTGTACAATGATTTGTAGAGAACTTCGTTGGTATCTTTCAGCTAGTGAACATATTGGGCAGGCCTTGATTGACCTGCAACGCTCGCCACCAACTACGTCATGTGGTGAATTTTGTCGACGGCGACGATGGAATTGCCCTCGGCAGACTGGGAGCTGAATATCCTCATGCTGAGGATAGGCCGTGAACTGGACGATGATGAGTTCCAGTCCATGAAATTCCTTTGCTCAGGTAAATAACAGTTGCGATACATCTGGCGATACGCCAGGGGTCAACAGACAAGACCGATCCTACATCAAGGCTCTTGACTTTTGAAACCCTTACATGGTAAATTACTAAAGAACAGAGCGCGAAGACCTGTTGTATATGTATTTGAAAGAATTGACGAGGCGGCGGGGTAGCCTAATGGTTAAAGCGTCCGTTCTTCATGTCGACGACACCGGTTCGATTCCCCACATGAGTACAGTGTGTGAGGCTCATTTACTCACTTCGAATAGACAAAAAAGAAGGCCTATTCCGGTGTAGAATCGGGGTAGATTCGCTGACTTGGTTGACACATGCCATTGTTTCCCAGTGCGCAGATCAATGCTCATGCTGTTGATCACCGGATTGTTTAGCCAAGACTCTATTACTTACAGACCGTCGCCATATAGCTGGAACACTGCTGAGAGCGGCGTAAAACTAAAGTCACTCACTCTAACACAAAACAGAACCTCTGCCGTGATATTGCTATTTAAATGCGGCGTAAAACCTAACTCACTCCATTGTAAATGCAGCGTCGCATCTTGGATGGCCGCCACAAGTCCGGGAAAGTACAAACACACATACACGCGCATTCACGTGGAGAGTCTTCACGTTAAAACCCACTTCCCTCCATCTTTTAATGTCGCATGCATTCCGTTTGATGCAAGTCGAGTTGCTTTTATCAATGACAGGTCACAGAGGTGTCCCGCAGGGTGTGCTGGAAAGACTGTCAACCCCACAGAAGTTCTTTACATATCTGAGAGAACGCCGGATGCTGTCACGTGACAACCTGCTATTGTTGCAAGCGTTCTTATGGCACGTGGGGCGCCTTGACCTTCACCAGCTGGCCAGTGACTATGCACGAAAGGTGGGGAATGTCCTTCACTTCTTCTCACCTGATGGACAGCCAGGTAAGAGTGAGTGAGTGAGTGAGTGAGTGAGTATAGGTTTACGTCACATTCAGCAATATTCCAGCTATATGACGACGGTATGTAAAGTATCGAATCTGGACCAGACAATCCAGTGAATAACCACATGAGCATCGATCTGCGCAAATGAGAACCGATGACATGTGTCAACCAACTAAGTGAGCCTGACCACCCGATCCCGTTAGTCACCTCTTACGACAAGCATAGTTACCTTTTATGGCAGGCATGGGTTGCTGAAGGACTATACTTCCCGGACCTTCACGGGTCCTAAGAGTGAATGGGTGTGTGAGTGAGTGAATGTGCTGCAGGTGCAGGACGTGTGTCTGCAGATAATAACATACCAGGCAACCCAGTGATTGACATCATAACCATCGATCCTAGTAGCCTGATATAATTTGAAAAAAACCCCTCATGATGCTTTTGTAAACTTTTAGTAATAAAAAGGATGATGAGTATCATGATGATGTACAATCCACGTACCTGGGGTGCATCAACCAAGTCAGGAGCCTGACCACCTTATTCCGTTAGTTCGGGTATAGGGGGTGGTGCTGTAGTCTAGTTGTTACATCGTTCACTCGTCACACCGAAGACCCGGGTTCGATTCCCCAAATGGGTACATTGTGTAGAGCCATTTCTAGTGTCCCTCGCCGTGATATTGCTAGAATATTGTTAAAAGCGGCGCAAAACCTTACTCACTGATTAGAGTATGTGAGGAAGTGAGTTTGTTTTAATTCATGATCTTTGGAACTTATCTCAAAATAGACACCAGATTGTTGTCCCTTTTGGTTTATGTAGTCCGATACGGTAGCTGTTACCATTGTGTCTCCCAATCAGTTTGAATAATGTAGTCCGATACGGTAGCTGTTACCATTGTGTCTCCCTATCAGTTTGAATAATGTAGTCCGATACGGTAGCTGTTATCATTGTGTCTCCCAATCAGTTTGAATAATGTAGACCGATACGGTAGCTGTAACCATTGTGTCTCCCAATCAGTTGGAATAATGTAGTCCGATATGGTAGCTGTTACCATTGTGTCTCCCTATCAGTTTCAATAATGTAGTCCAATACGGTAGCTGTTACCATTGTGTCTCCCTATCAGTTTCAATAATGTAGACCGATATGGTAGCTGTTATCATTGTGTCTCCCTATCAGTTGGAATAATGTAGTCCGATACGGTAGCTGTTACCATTGTGTCTCCCTATCAGTTTGAATAATGTAGTCCGATATGGTAGCTGTTACCATTGTGTCTCCCTATCAGTTTCAATAATGTAGTCCGATACGGTGGCTGTTACCATTGTGTCTCCCAATCAGTTTGAATAATGTAGACCGATATGGTAGCTGTTACCATTGTGTCTCCCAATCAGTTGGAATAATGTAGTCCGATATGGTAGCTGTTACCGTTGTGTCTCCCTATCAGTTTCAATAATGTAGTCCAATACGGTAGCTGTTATCATTGTGTCTCCCTATCAGTTTCAATAATGTAGACCGATATGGTAGCTGTTATCATTGTGTCTCCCTATCAGTTGGAATAATGTAGTCCGATATGGTAGCTGTTACCATTGTGTCTCCCTATCAGTTTGAATAATGTAGTCCGATATGGTAGCTGTTACCATTGTGTCTCCCTATCAGTTTCAATAATGTAGTCCGATACGGTGGCTGTTACCATTGTGTCTCCCAATCAGTTTGAATAATGTAGACCGATATGGTAGCTGTTATCATTGTGTCTCCCAATCAGTTTGAATAATGTAGACCGATATGGTAGCTGTTACCATTGTGTCTCCCTATCAGTTTGAATAATGTAGTCCGATACGGTAGCTGTTATCATTGTGTCTCCCTATCAGTTTGAATAATGTAGACCGATACGGTAGCTGTTATAATTGTGTCTCCCTATCAGTTTGAATAATGTAGACCGATATGGTAGCTGTTACCATTGTGTCTCCCTATCAGTTTCAATAATGTAGTCCGATACGGTAGCTGTTATCATTGTGTCTCCCTATCAGTTTGAATAATGTAGACCGATATGGTAGCTGTAACCATTGTGTCTCCCTATCAGTTTGAATAATGTAGTCCGATACGGTAGCTGTAACCAATGTGTTTCCCTATCAGTTTGAATAATGTAGACCGATATGGTAGCTGTTACCATTGTGTCTCCTATCAGTTTTAATAATGTAGTCCGATATGGTAGCTGTTACCATTGTGTCTCCCGATCAGTTTGAAAAAGATGCTAAATACTCAATGACTCCAAATGACACTGCAGAATCAGGATACGAAAACGTCAAGTTCCACGTTGATGGTAACCTTGACAACTTCCAAAGACGTGAGCTGGAGGACCTCCGAGCCAATGTCGCTAGACTGTTGTTCATTCCACCAGAGTTCGTGTTTGTTAGCGGCCTCGAACCTTCAAACAGCCTGCTTATCACACTCATGATCCACTCGTTTTGTGCTCAAACGCTCAAGAACATGGCGACCTCAGATGAAGGGAGACAACTCCTCAAGCTTGGCGTCGATACCCTCTATTTTGGCGAAGAGGAAGTTAGGGTTACAGGTCAGTATTAACAACGTACTTAACTGAGAACTATGTGGTATAATTGCAGAAAAAATCTTACGTGAATTTGATAAAGCTGAAAACAAACTTAAGAAATTATGGTTTCAGTATCCAAACATAAACTCCTTTATGGAAACAAGCAAACGTTTGATCTCAACGAATGGAAGACATTTACTTGTTTATACACTGCACTAGCTCGACTGATCATATGCATGTCCTGTTTCACCAGATGCGCCCCCTTTAACCCGGAAGTGCTCAGTACAGGAAGAAGAAATGTTAGACATGTACAAACGGTCACAAGATCTTGAGGCCAGGGTCACACAGATGGAAATATCAAGTGCTATAGTCAGTGAAGAACAGGAAGTCAGGGAAAATGAGCTTATGAACATGCGTGCGAAAGAAATGTATTTTCGGGGACTGCTTTGTGCCGCCCTTGAGAAGAAGACCAGAGGACAGTCTTCTACACCAGCCTCCGTAGACCCTCACTTACCTCTTTGTCTGGAGAACGGTCGGTTTGTCATTTAACGTTCTTCCATGCAATCCCTGTAGGTTTGACTCGAACATTTGAACGGCAGATGTGCTAAAGTTTGTGCATACGACGTAAAAGACCATTCAGTCAATAACATGGCCTGGTTATGAAGCGGAGAGTTTATACGGTCATACGTAGCGCAAGTGTTGGGCATACTTATGGGCGTACCTTTGGGCGTACCTTTTATCGTGTGAAATACACCCGACGAGTAAAGACGTCCATGCAACGACCACGACCGTCCAAAACATTTTTTGATGTAAAGAAAACAGAAGAGAGTATGTTATGTGCTGCGCCCTCTGAAGCAATATGATACACAGGACATAAAGATTACGATGCTCGTTTGATGTCATAGATGGTGTTTGGAGAATAGACTTCATATGTAAGATTTATTCTGGACTGCATTTAAGAAAGCACATGTTCTAAGACTATCAAGAGACAAGATGACACTTCCCCACTTTTGTCAATACATGCAGTGACCGGATACAGATTTCAGCGCATGCGTTGATGAAAGTTTATCAAAATGCGAATTCAAATGCGGAATGCGGATCGTTTTGCGAGGCAATAATGGTACAACGTAACTGAGACAATAAATTGTTATTGTCATACATAGATGTCCGATATACACCACAGCAGTGACTTCAAGGACACTGGTGTTACAATGTCGTAACGAAAAGGCGAGGGCGGTTTGTAATGGAGGCGATACGGCACATACGGTATGCAAAGGGTGTTCCTGTCCAGGAGACAGAGCTGTTAGTTGTTGCAAATCTAAGTGAGTATATGTGTTTCTGTTTGAAACGTAAATTCACAGCAGAATGTAACGATAATCAGAAGGATTTGTCTAGTTGAGACCTGAACGACTTAGTTACGCACAAAAGTATCGCTGCCATAATCTACAGCGCGTTACCAACGATGTTTGGCAAACCCTTATTTAGTTGTGATGCTATACATAGTTACTCTAGATTCTAGATATCATTCTTCAGATTTAGACAGGCCATTAAACATAGACTTGCCAAAGTATTAACTATGTCCGGACACATAAATATCAGTGCCCACCCTGAAGGCTAAACAACTGGTTATCGTGAGGTGCATTTGTTGCGCTATTTCTCGTCTCTTGCGGTTGCTCAAAGCACAGGTCTCAACGGTAGTATTTGGAGAAAAGGGTTTATATAAATGCCGAAACAGTTGAATTCAGAAAAAGATGGGGAGGTTTCGATACTCAAAGGAAAAGAGTTCCAAAGACGAGACACAGAGATTTGTGACTGATATTGGGGACTACGATTTTACTTGAAGTATATTTCTGAAAAGGTTCATTCACATATGCTGGTGCAACACCATGGTAACAGCTGTATGCCAGTGATTAAACTTTAAACTCGATTCTAATTTGTACTTAGAGCCAATGGAGATTCTTCAGTATTGGTGCTGTAGGTGTGTTACTACAGCTGCTTCGTTATGAACAATTACAGCTGCAACTGAGTGAGTGAGTGAGGTTAGTCATACGCCGCACTCAGCAATATTCCAGCTATATGGTTGCGGTCTGTAAATAATCTCGACCAGACAATCCAGTGATCAAAAGCATGAGCATCGATCTGCGCATTGGGGAACCGATGACATGTGCCAACCAAGTCAGCAAGCCTGACCACTCGATCCCATTAGTCGCCTCTTACGACAGAGTCGCCTTTTATGGCAAGCATGGGTTGTTGAAGGCCTATTCTACCCAACCACAGACAGAACCTGTTCTTGATAAAAAAACCCACTGTTACTCCAAAGACCGAATGTGGAACAATATTTGTCCAAACAATAGAACGGAGGTACCATTCACCACGGATTTCTTTCTTCTGTCTGTGTGTGCCTTGTATACACTACTCAAAAGAAGTCAAGGAACATGCGATTCATTCGGGTATTGCCATGCCAGACTGAGTATCGTAATCCTCTGGGAATCAGGTTTTCTTTACCCTTTCTTTTCTGTATTTATTGATGTTTTTCTGATTTCACCACAGCTGTATTTCCTATTTTGTCTTGCGACACATGTCATCGGTTTGAGGCAGGATGCGCTCACCTTTCCGCAAACACAAAAACATTCAAAGTCCTCAATTCAAACTTTCATATGAACGATGCACTATGGATTGCCAAGATTTTACGTTAGTGTTAGCTATGCAAAGACTCTTCTCTTCAATGAATTTCTGGTGTTTCCACTCGTGATGTTGCTGGAATATTCTTAAAAGCGCTGTGAAATCCAGAGCTCCAGATAAGGAGCGTATTTTACTCACTAACAATCACATTTACTCAATTAATTACAAAACTGGGAGTACAAAAGACGCATAGGTATCACTTAAAACCCAGTAGGTCTATAACACCTTGCGTACTTTACTCATTTACTCCTTAACAGCGGAGTAAATCAGCTATCATAGCCGCAGCCACTGTTTACTCTAATAGTCACATGACTTCCATGCTGAGTATTTAGAAATGGCTGCCAAATGTTTGGCAATATGACTCTTACTAAAGATATTTAGTCTATTGAGATGCATGTATATTTATATACTTAAAAGAGTTAAGGACCCAATAAGGATAGGAAACTGTGTAAAAGTACTCAATACTTTTAACTAGTGGGAGTAAGCAAAATAATAGTTACTCCTCCAAAAAGGCTCATACATACATGGGAGTAAATGCCCAATTGCTTGAAACATTATCTGGAGCTCTGGAATTCCAACTGACTTACTCACACTCTTCTGTTCAATCGAGAACAACATCTCACTGGTGTCGCAATTAGAAACGTCTAATCTCACTCACCCGACACTCACTCAATTAGACACGGAAGTCCATGAGTGGGTCCACAGCACTTTATTCGGTGGCAAAACATACAAGTACAGCAACGGCGAAACGCCATATCCCGTGAGGTCGCCAGCCAGAACATTTTGAATGAGATGGTGACTGAATGAAAATATATATCATATAAATTATACACGATCAACATAAAATGTTGTGATCTAGTTTCTGATTGCTAAATTCATATTTCAGAGTAAGCTGATGCAATAGATTCTTTTTGTTTTGGTGACAAATATGTTCTGTAATAAATATGATACTTTGTTTAAAAAGTTGATAAATTACAAAATTGAATAACTGATATATACTGATAGAAATATCGACAAAGGAATTGCAACATGTCGACAATGCTAATTGTTTGGGACATGCCAATATGCTAAGAACCCATTTTTTCTAAATTCCACACCGACACGACGATTAACATAATCAAGATAAGACAGATAAAATATCATCTTCAGTTCTTCAGATTAAAATCATCATCATAATCAAGATAAGACAGATAAAATATCATCTTCAGTTCTTCAGATTAATATCATCATCATAATCAAGATAAGACAGATAAAATATCATCTTCAGTTCTTCAGATTAATATCATCATCATAATCAAGATAAGACAGATAAAATATCATCTTCAGTTCTTCAGATTAATATCATCATCATAATCAAGATAAGACAGATAAAATATCATCTTCAGTTCTTCAGATTAATATCATCATCATAATCAAGATAAGACAGATAAAATATCATCTTCAGTTCTTCAGATTAATATCATCATCATAATCAAGATAAGACAGATAAAATAACATCTTCAGTTCTTCAGATTAATATCATCATCATAATCAAGATAAGACAGATAAAATATCATCCTCAGTCCTTCAGATTAATATCATCTTCTGAAAAAGTAATACATGAGAGGTAAATGTGTCAGAAACAGAAATTACACTGAAGAAACAATGTTACATGAACTCAACATGAAATAGGTCAGTGATAAGCTTTTAATCGCCTGGGGGCAAGAAAGAGAGTCTGAATAGATTATATACTGTTTCTGTTTAGGATTTCTTTCAATATATTTAAGAGCCGTTGATATGGCGTTTGTTTCAGCAGTGAAATAGAGCTGTTATTCGGTAATCTAGAAGATATTGTTCCGGATCCACTGACAAACTCAACATGAAATAGGTCAGTTTCTATCATCGAACAAAACATACACACACACCCCCTTCCTCTGTGAATCACCTTTCTCCCTTTCGCATGCGAAATACCAGTCAAGTCATGATTACACAATACCATTTAGAAAGTGGTCAAATGTAACTTATGCTGTATTTGGGATTACACTTTCTTAATAAAGTATTAGGCTTTGTGCTTTATTAAGAAAGTGCAATAAAGTTATTAGAAATATAGCAGCACACATATCATTACCACCATATGGAACTACAAGAGTATAGTAATGAACGACTGACATGGGCGTCACTATTTAGACTGGAACATACACATACATGTGTATGTTACAACTGAGAGAATATGAAAGAAAGCCAGAAGGAAATGTACAAAAAACAACCAAAACAAACAAATCATTGTGTCTCCCTATCAGTTTGAATAATGTAGACCGATACGGTAGCTGTTATAATTGTGTCTCCCTATCAGTTTGAATAATGTAGACCGATATGGTAGCTGTTACCATTGTGTCTCCCTATCAGTTTCAATAATGTAGTCCGATACGGTAGCTGTTATCATTGTGTCTCCCTATCAGTTTGAATAATGTAGACCGATATGGTAGCTGTAACCATTGTGTCTCCCTATCAGTTTGAATAATGTAGTCCGATACGGTAGCTGTAACCAATGTGTTTCCCTATCAGTTTGAATAATGTAGACCGATATGGTAGCTGTTACCATTGTGTCTCCTATCAGTTTTAATAATGTAGTCCGATATGGTAGCTGTTACCATTGTGTCTCCCGATCAGTTTGAAAAAGATGCTAAATACTCAATGACTCCAAATGACACTGCAGAATCAGGATACGAAAACGTCAAGTTCCACGTTGATGGTAACCTTGACAACTTCCAAAGACGTGAGCTGGAGGACCTCCGAGCCAATGTCGCCAGACTGTTGTTCATTCCACCAGAGTTCGTGTTTGTTAGCGGCCTCGAACCTTCAAACAGCCTGCTTATCACACTCATGATCCACTCGTTTTGTGCTCAAACGCTCAAGAACATGGCGACCTCAGATGAAGGGAGACAACTCCTCAAGCTTGGCGTCGATACCCTCTATTTTGGCGAAGAGGAAGTTAGGGTTACAGGTCAGTATTAACAACGTACTTAACTGAGAACTATGTGGTATAATTGCAGAAAAAATCTTACGTGAATTTGATAAAGCTGAAAACAAACTTAAGAAATTATGGTTTCAGTATCCAAACATAAACTCCTTTATGGAAACAAGCAAACGTTTGATCTCAACGAATGGAAGACATTTACTTGTTTATACACTGCACTAGCTCGACTGATCATATGCATGTCCTGTTTCACCAGATGCGCCCCCTTTAACCCGGAAGTGCTCAGTACAGGAAGAAGAAATGTTAGACATGTACAAACGGTCACAAGATCTTGAGGCCAGGGTCACACAGATGGAAATATCAAGTGCTATAGTCAGTGAAGAACAGGAAGTCAGGGAAAATGAGCTTATGAACATGCGTGCGAAAGAAATGTATTTTCGGGGACTGCTTTGTGCCGCCCTTGAGAAGAAGACCAGAGGACAGTCTTCTACACCAGCCTCCGTAGACCCTCACCTACCTCTTTGTCTGGAGAACGGTCGGTTTGTCATTTAACGTTCTTCCATGCAATCCCTGTAGGTTTGACTCGAACATTTGAACGGCAGATGTGCTAAAGTTTGTGCATGCGACGTAAAAGACCATTCAGTCAATAACATGGCCTGGTTATGAAGCGGAGAGTTTATACGGTCATACGTAGCGCAAGTGTTGGGCATACTTATGGGCGTACCTTTGGGCGTACCTTTTATCGTGTGAAATACACCCGACGAGTAAAGACGTCCATGCAACGACCACGACCGTCCAAAACATTTTTTGATGTAAAGAAAACAGAAGAGAGTATGTTATGTGCTGCGCCCTCTGAAGCAATATGATACACAGGACATAAAGATTACGATGCTCGTTTGATGTCATAGATGGTGTTTGGAGAATAGACTTCATATGTAAGATTTATTCTGGACTGCATTTAAGAAAGCACATGTTCTAAGACTATCAAGAGACAAGATGACACTTCCCCACTTTTGTCAATACATGCAGTGACCGGATACAGATTTCAGCGCATGCGTTGATGAAAGTTTATCAAAATGCGAATTCAAATGCGGAATGCGGATCGTTTTGCGAGGCAATAATGGTACAACGTAACTGAGACAATAAATTGTTATTGTCATACATAGATGTCCGATATACACCACAGCAGTGACTTCAAGGACACTGGTGTTACAATGTCGTAACAAAAAGGCGAGGGCGGTTTGTAATGGAGGCGATACGGCACATACGGTATGCAAAGGGTGTTCCTTTCCAGGAGACAGAGCTGTTAGTTGTTGCAAATCTAAGTGAGTATATGTGTTTCTGTTTGAAACGTAAATTCACAGCAGAATGTAACGATAATCAGAAGGATTTGTCTAGTTGAGACCTGAACGACTTAGTTACGCACAAAAGTATCGCTGCCATAATCTACAGCGCGTTACCAACGATGTTTGGCAAACCCTTATTTAGTTGTGATGCTATACATAGTTACTCTAGATTCTAGATATCATTCTTCAGATTTAGACAGGCCATTAAATATAGACTTGCCAAAGTATTAACTATGTCCGGACACATAAATATCAGTGCCCACCCTGAAGGCTAAACAACCGGTTATCGTGAGGTGCATTTGTTGCGCTATTTCTCGTCTCTTGCGGTTGCTCAAAGCACAGGTCTCAACGGTAGTATTTGGAGAAAAGGGTTTATATAAATGCCGAAACAGTTGAATTCAGAAAAAGATGGGGAGGTTTCGATACTCAAAGGAAAAGAGTTCCAAAGACGAGACACAGAGATTTGTGACTGATATTGGGGACTACGATTTTACTTGAAGTATATTTCTGAAAAGGTTCATTCACATATGCTGGTGCAACACCATGGTAACAGCTGTATGCCAGTGATTAAACTTTAAACTCGATTCTAATTTGTACTTAGAGCCAATGGAGATTCTTCAGTATTGGTGCTGTAGGTGTGTTACTACAGCTGCTTCGTTATGAACAATTACAGCTGCAACTGAGTGAGTGAGTGAGGTTAGTCATACGCCGCACTCAGCAATATTCCAGCTATATGGTTGCGGTCTGTAAATAATCTCGACCAGACAATCCAGTGATCAAAAGCATGAGCATCGATCTGCGCATTGGGGAACCGATGACATGTGCCAACCAAGTCAGCAAGCCTGACCACTCGATCCCATTAGTCGCCTCTTACGACAGAGTCGCCTTTTATGGCAAGCATGGGTTGTTGAAGGCCTATTCTACCCAACCACAGACAGAACCTGTTCTTGATAAAAAAAACCCACTGTTTCTCCAAAGACCGAATGTGGAACAATATTTGTCCAAACAATAGAACGGAGGTACCATTCACCACGGATTTCTTTCTTCTGTCTGTGTGTGCCTTGTATACACTACTCAAAAGAAGTCAAGGAACATGCGATTCATTCGGGTATTGCCATGCCAGACTGAGTATCGTAATCCTCTGGGAATCAGGTTTTCTTTACCCTTTCTTTTCTGTATTTATTGACGTTTTTCTGATTTCACCACAGCTGTATTTCCTATTTTGTCTTGCGACACATGTCATCGGTTTGAGGCAGGATGCGCTCACCTTTCCGCAAACACAAAAACATTCAAAGTCCTCAATTCAAACTTTCATATGAACGATGCACTATGGATTGCCAAGATTTTACGTTAGTGTTAGCTATGCAAAGACTCTTCTCTTCAATGAATTTCTGGTGTTTCCACTCGTGATGTTGCTGGAATATTCTTAAAAGCGCTGTGAAATCCAGAGCTCCAGATAAGGAGCGTATTTTACTCACTAACAATCACATTTACTCAATTAATTACAAAACTGGGAGTACAAAAGACGCATAGGTATCACTTAAAACCCAGTAGGTCTATAACACCTTGCGTACTTTACTCATTTACTCCTTAACAGCGGAGTAAATCAGCTATCATAGCCGCAGCCACTGTTTACTCTAATAGTCACATGACTTCCATGCTGAGTATTTAGAAATGGCTGCCAAATGTTTGGCAATATGACTCTTACTAAAGATATTTAGTCTATTGAGATGCATGTATATTTATATACTTAAAAGAGTTAAGGACCCAATAAGGATAGGAAACTGTGTAAAAGTACTCAATACTTTTAACTAGTGGGAGTAAGCAAAATAATAGTTACTCCTCCAAAAAGGCTCATACATACATGGGAGTAAATGCCCAATTGCTTGAAACATTATCTGGAGCTCTGGAATTCCAACTGACTTACTCACACTCTTCTGTTCAATCGAGAACAACATCTCACTGGTGTCGCAATTAGAAACGTCTAATCTCACTCACCCGACACTCACTCAGTTAGACACGGAAGTCCATGAGTGGGTCCACAGCACTTTATTCGGTGGCAAAACATACAAGTACAGCAACGGCGAAACGCCATATCCCGTGAGGTCGCCAGCCAGAACATTTTGAATGAGATGGTGACTGAATGAAAATATATATCATATAAATTATACACGATCAACATAAAATGTTGTGATCTAGTTTCTGATTGCTAAATTCATATTTCAGAGTAAGCTGATGCAATAGATTCTTTTTGTTTTGGTGACAAATATGTTCTGTAATAAATATGATACTTTGTTTAAAAAGTTGATAAATTACAAAATTGAATAACTGATATATACTGATAGAAATATCGACAAAGGAATTGTAACATGTCGACAATGCTAATTGTTTGGGACATGCCAATATGCTAAGAACCCATTTTTTCTAAATTCCACACCGACACGACGATTAACATAATCAAGATAAGACAGATAAAATATCATCTTCAGTTCTTCAGATTAAAATCATCATCATAATCAAGATAAGACAGATAAAATATCATCTTCAGTTCTTCAGATTAATATCATCATCATAATCAAGATAAGACAGATAAAATATCATCTTCAGTTCTTCAGATTAATATCATCATCATAATCAAGATAAGACAGATAAAATATCATCTTCAGTTCTTCAGATTAATATCATCATCATAATCAAGATAAGACAGATAAAATATCATCTTCAGTTCTTCAGATTAATATCATCATCATAATCAAGATAAGACAGATAAAATATCATCTTCAGTTCTTCAGATTAATATCATCATCATAATCAAGATAAGACAGATAAAATATCATCTTCAGTTCTTCAGATTAATATCATCATCATAATCAAGATAAGACAGATAAAATAACATCTTCAGTTCTTCAGATTAATATCATCATCATAATCAAGATAAGACAGATAAAATAACATCTTCAGTTCTTCAGATTAATATCATCATCATAATCAAGATAAGACAGATAAAATATCATCCTCAGTCCTTCAGATTAATATCATCTTCTGAAAAAGTAATACATGAGAGGTAAATGTGTCAGAAACAGAAATTACACTGAAGAAACAATGTTACATGAACTCAACATGAAATAGGTCAGTGATAAGCTTTTAATCGCCTGGGGGCAAGAAAGAGAGTCTGAACAGATTATATACTGTTTCTGTTTAGGATTTCTTTCAATATATTTAAGAGCCGTTGATATGGCGTTTGTTTCAGCAGTGAAATAGAGCTGTTATTCGGTAATCTAGAAGATATTGTTCCGGATCCACTGACAAACTCAACATGAAATAGGTCAGTTTCTATCATCGAACAAAACATACACACACACCCCCTTCCTCTGTGAATCACCTTTCTCCCTTTCGCATGCGAAATACCAGTCAAGTCATGATTACACAATACCATTTAGAAAGTGGTCAAATGTAACTTATGCTGTATTTGGGATTACACTTTCTTAATAAAGTATTAGGCTTTGTGCTTTATTAAGAAAGTGCAATAAAGTTATTAGAAATATAGCAGCACACATATCATTACCACCATATGGAACTACAAGAGTATAGTAATGAACGACTGACATGGGCGTCACTATTTAGACTGGAACATACACATACATGTGTATGTTACAACTGAGAGAATATGAAAGAAAGCCAGAAGGAAATGTACAAAAAACAACCAAAACAAACAAACAACCCACCCACCCCCAAGAAAAAAAAACCCCAAAACCTCAACAACAATAACAACAATAAGAACAAAAAAAACCCCAAAACAACAACCAAACACAAAAAAATCACAAAAAAGGAGAAAAGAAAAGCAAAACCCAAACAAAATAGCACCACCACCACCAACAACAAAAAAACCCCAAAAAACCCATAAAAACAACAACAAACAAACCAAATAACAAAACAGAACAAAACAAAAAAGAAAAGAAAAACCAAAAACAAAAAACCCAACATGGTAACAAGATCAATTTGTATCGTTCAAGAAAACATACGTGTTCTCCCTTCCCGTGTGTGACCTTTTCTGCGTTTCATACATACTCATACTCATCAAGCCATTACAAATATAATTACACAAATATCATTAATATCATATTAAATTTCAGCACACACTGTGCATAAAATGAGAACATATTAACAACGGACATAGGCAACTCTATTTTGACCGGTCATACACATTTTTCCGTTCGTTTTGGGTTTGGATGGGTTCGGTGGCTAACTGCTGTCCATCACAAGTGGGACATATATCCTATTTTAACTTAACCTCACGGAATACAAAACATATAACAGTTGCTCGAGAGATCAGTTCGCAGTCGGAGGTGTGATTGAGTGAGTGAGTTTAGTTTTACGCCGCACTCAGCAATATTACAGCTATGTTGCGGAGGTCTGCAAATATCGGATATGGATCAGACTATCCTGGTATTAACGGCATGGACATCGATCTAGTCAACTTGGGGGACGGTGACATTTCTCAACCCAGTCAGCGAGCCTGGCCACCCGATCTCGTTAATCGCCTCGTACGATAAACATATGCTATCGAAGATGAATTCTAACCCGGATCTTCACGGGTTTCACAATCGGAGGATTGGTAAGCAATACCTCAACCAAATTCAAAATCACCGAGTCACAGTCACCGAGGAGGAAGGTTTGGGAAGATATTGCAGTTGGCGGAGGTTACATCTGCTATATGTAATATGTTACATTGCCTCTGGATTACATGGTCCACTGGCATATCTTGGGGGTTGTATGCCAGAGTCTTGACAATGACCGCATACATTAACGTCATGCAACCATTTGCTGTTTGTACTACAAAATGAATCAACTTGCCACAATTGCATCTCTGGAAACAGTTTTTTTGGTTCTCTTATGTTTGATCCCCAAGAGGGGTGGTTTATCTAGATAGTAAGATAAATCGAGGTTTGGATAAGTTCATCTGCCACGATTACAGGGTCCCGTTTCACTAAACTCTCGTTAGCCTAAGATCTCGTAACTTTTCTCGTAGCATTCATATTTCCTATGTTGCAGTACAGGAAGTACGAATGCTACGAGAAAGGTTACGAGATCTTAGGCTAACGAGACTTTTGTTTTGCTACTATAAACATACGGGTGGTTCTGATAATTACTTTCTGAATTACTTTATGGTTTCGTGTTCAGTTTCCAGTCAATGTAAAGATACATGCTTACACAACAGATTGTTTTCCAAATGCCCCATATTCATGATTCGAAATACAGAGGTGAGTGAAAAGTATCTCCAAAAAACAGCCAGGTGATAATGAGCTTAGCCCTGGATAACTTGACTATTGACTTGGTTTGATCATCTTACGCCAAACGTGGGGACATCGGGTAGCTTGGGAGTAGCTTAATGGTTAAAGCATATTTCGTCAGTCTGGACGCCCGGGTTCCTGTTCCCACATAGGTACAAAGGGTGACGGCTATTTCTGGTGTACCCCTCCGTGATATTGCTCGAAGTGCTGACTCACCTATCCCAAAACATAAATAACTGATTTATTCTTCGTCCACAATTTTGTCCGTATTCTATATTTTTCTTATTGTCTTGATTAATGAGTCAGGTCACACACTAATACTTGTCTTGAAATGTTCACTGAATTTCATTCCTGTTTGGAACACGGGCATGTCTTTGAATCTCAGCCCGTCTTTGTCGCCGTAAATAGGCTCTGCAGAACAAACGTAAGAGAGCTTCTCTGAAGGGCCTGTAGGTACCAGTGTATATGAAGACGTTCCACAGACTGTTGGACAAAACAGACACAGTTGATACCATGGCAAGAGACTTTGGGACCTGTGGTCTGGACCCCAACAGGTTCCACATCACTCCGATGATGAAGGGGACGTATGAGAGACAGAAGACGCCAGCAGCCAATGTTACCATCAAGGGAAATTTTAAGACGTTCTCATGATCGTCGGTGCCTGCAGACTGAATATGTTGCATTCCTCGCTTCAGTTCTACAGCGATCATACATGACGTTATGACGATGATGGCGAGTGTTAGAAGCGGGATGCCCACAGCTGCCACCATAGTCGGCGTAGTGTCAAAATCGACCAAACACAGACATATATAGGGGCTGTAATAAAAGTCCATATCAGGAAACACTATCAAGCAAAACCTTCCCACACTGAGCAACACAGCGGTACCAATGGCAAAAAAGAAAACCTTTGTAGTGACGAGTCGGGTATAGGTTAGTGGTCTTGATATTGCTATATAACGATCTATGACTGCCAGAGCTATGTTGAATATTATCTGGCCTGTCAACCAAGAAGAAATGGCTGTTGCAACACCCATCATTCCGTCAGAGTAGGCGAAGCGGTTAAGGAAGGCCGATGGTACTGCAAATGTTAAAAAGTAGACTCCAAAACTAAGATCACATACAGCTCTGAACGTTATGAGCCATAGTGTTGGCATGTGTAGCTGTTTGGACAAGACGATCACCAGAACAGTGACACCATTGCTTATTACCACGCACACCGATACCAGGAGATAGGTGACTCCAAGGACAAAGGCATCTCTTTTCGTGTCATAATTGATATTTTCAGTCTGATTCATCCCCAACTGTTCATTCATCTCTGTTAGCATCTACGGATGTAGTCATCCAATGGCTTTGCTTGTAATCTGATAGTTGTACATAATCCTGTTAGTCAGTCATACAATGCTGTGTTCAAGTCTATATACATCAACAGAGAATAATCTGTTTCGACTGTCCATCAACGGATTCAAGTTGACATAAGAGACAAACTGAAATCGTCACAAATCATAAAGATGCACTGAAGCCGATGCGGTGCTGGTTGTTATGCCTCCAAGAGCTTGTTCCCTTGTAATCCTGTTGGAGCAAATGGACTGTATCTTGTTTACGCTCTAATTTTCAGTATCCAACTGTTTCATGAGCAGCCTGTGATTCATCTGTGTATTAAAAAACAGGATCAGATCAAACACATATCACGGCCACGCCATTTTGCTTGGTTTGTATTGACGTTGTAGTTGGCTAGTATGTATCATTCCGATCTCCCGAACACGACTTCATATACAGTGTATAATTATATACACACATGTGTCTGAGCAACAAATAATGAGGTACATCATTATCACATCACAATAATTCATTTCAGATTCAACAGCGTGTGGGGAAGTATTTCAATTAACACCCAGAAACTCATTAAGCACTGACTTGTCAATGTCACCTCAGTTACATATTCACAGTAAATACTGAGAGTCGTCGGACTGAACGGACGCATTATCATGCGCCACCACGTCGACGAGACGACACGACATAATGACTATGTATTATTGGTGGTATGACTGCACTTGAACATAACAACCTGTTATCACTCCAGACCGTTTCGTATATAACATAAGGCAAGGGCTAAAAGATATGTATTTTCTCTTCAAGATGTTTCAAAATATATTCATTACTCCTGTTTTGAATCATTCATTCTTACTGACACGTATTTTAGACATTAACGTCTCTATACCTGACCTACTTGAAGAAGGTGGTCATTTGGGGATATGAGAGGAAACCGGTCGTGTAAATATTAAATGTACTTGTCAGGAGGTGAAATAGGAACACAGTTACTTGCTTATTTGTCAACTGTGTGCAAATACTTGAAAAGAATACATGTTATCGTGCTAAAAGTAAGCATATATAAAAATGTAAATGATTAACTTGGCTTCAATGTAAATACTTAGTTTGTGATCGAAGAGATACAATTTTAAATTCTTTTCTTTTCTAGGCGATAGCTATTAATATTTTTATTTTCCAGTTTTCTGTCTTCCATATTATTTGCTAGAATTTTCATGCGTGTTTCAATTTAATACCCCAGTCCCTCACATATATGTTTATATGCTGTTCGATATAGTCTTTTATACTACGAGGCATTTACTGAATGCTGTATCTGAAGTGTTTAATCTCTTGTCGACGATTACAAATCACGTCCAAGTATGGGAATGTCTTTGTGTCATTTCCATATTATGAATAAGCGTTGTATTTTGATGCATACCTCCCGTAAGACCGTGTTATCCAAATTAGGTCTGTGTAATCCAGATTACCATATCTCTCCATACGTTTTCTACTGTTGGATACTTATCTAATATACTGGTTGTAGCTTAACACTTTTTTTCAAGTGCTATAGCCCGCCCACGTTTTGACTGGACAGAAATCAAGCACTTCCTCCACTGTCGTCGGATCCCCGCCACCACCTGACTCCACTCTTCAGTTGGTGACACCCGCTAACCAATGCACACGTCATACACCATAAGACAGTATGGTTCCATTCATCGCACACATCATAAATAAGCTGTTCCGCCACCTTTCTGTGACACCATAGTCCGACATGGTCTGCTGACCTGTAGGTGAACGACATGTTTGCCAATGCTAGTCTTTTTGTGTGCGGACATTTTTTCAACTTGCTACGAGACTCACCACCACAAGATCTTCCAGTTGGAAATTGCCACTCTGTGTGTAACATCTGACATTTCGTTGTGAGATTGGGCACCAATACCGGACAGCCTGGTTCCCTGGGTCTGTTGCGCTTGCGCTAACGCCCCGAATGAGTGTCAGAGAAAAAATATTAGTAAAGAAGGAATTAATAATGATTCACCGATGAAAGTTGATAGTAATTACCGATCACGACGTACGACATGAGACCATTGAATTTTGTAACTTTAAACGAATCGAAGGGATTGTATCTGGTGATGTGATAGGGGTGGAGCAGACTCGAACACCTTAAAGAGATAGGTTAGCACTGGGGCGGGTTACAAAGGTAGATTTTGACAGGATTTGTCCTAAAAGTAAACAACAACAACAACATTGCTTTACACATCATATCATTAAAAAAACCCATCACAATCGGATCCAGATGGGGTGGTGGAATGTATAAAGTGGGTTGGTTTCTCGGGGGGCGCGCACCATCACTTTAGTCCTGAAATTGTAATTTTATTATTTATACGACCACTGAAACCCGGGTGATAATGAAAGTATGCAGCCTCGTTTTCTCAACAGTGTGCACCCTCCAATTGTTTAAATATACTGACGATTCATAGAATTGAAAGGATAAAATTAACTGAGGTTTTCTGATGCAAACATATAAGTGAAAGAATGACAATATTTCATCAAAGATATTTTCTGGGGGTCATTTTGAGATATGTGTCACTGAACCTTTTTTTATTACTAGCATGACAACACGACGATTGACGTAATCAAGGTGAATCAGGTTCCAATAACATCTTCAGATGTTCAGATGAATACGGAAGTGGTGTTTAAGGCCAATAGAGGTGTCAGTCTGGTTCTATCAGCGAATTGTCTGTGAATACGGTGGTGTTGTTTAAGCCCATTTTAGGCGTCAGTCTGGTTTTATCTGCGAATTGGTTGTGAATACGGTGGTGGTGTTTAAGGCCAGAAGAGGTGGCAGGCTGGGGTTATCAGCGGGTGGGTTGTGAATACGGAGATGGTGTTGAAGGCAAGTAGAGGTGGCAGGCAGGCGGATGGTACGTGGGAAAGAGAGCGAGGTTCGGCGGATTCGTCAGGGAAAACATGACATTCTGGAGGGGTTGGTTAGCGTAACTCCGCTTTTAGCAATATCACAGCAGGGCTTCACACACGAGGGGGATCGAACGCTCGTCTTCAGCGTGACGAACGAGCACTATAACCTAGTAGCAGTATAGATGAGGAAAGCATTATAATGAAGGAACAGCAATCACCCAGTACCGTGCAACAACTTAAAACACAAAGCCACAGTCACTGACACGTTGTATAAAGGAGGTATCTACATTTCTTTACCTGCAGTTTTCGTAGGTTCTAACATTTATACCGGTTCTCCATGTAAACCCATCACCGCAACTGGGGATACTAGAAACCATTCACTTGGCAGCAAAGCGTTCAGTTGACAAAGCAGTGTAGACACAACCGACGTAGCCAACGATGTTGCTAGTTGTTCGACTTGTGTAACCCAGGGATGGAAAACAGTTCTGCCTATTTGCGATTAGGCTTGCCATTTAATTACAACGTGAGTATCATTTATCATGGTAGCCATTTATATTGAGGGCTGGGTGAGTTCCTCTGCTATGGTTAAAGGTAACATTGTTTGAAAAATATTGGATGTTCAGATACGTACTGTTTGGGTTTAGAGTTTTGTTTGCAAGTTCCAGTTCCTGCAAACACACACGCTGCGTTCATCACAACAGGCTTGTTTGCTTCGTTTGTTTTGATCCCATGTTTTCATAGTACACAGTTGAGTGGACAGTATGATTAAGTAGCCTCCATGAGCTAAGCCTAGACTGACTAGACTATGCCATCATACTCCAAACGTAAATCACTATTTTAGTCTTTCGTCTATTAGATTTTCAGTATTCAAAATACACGTATGTCTTTTCGTATTGGTTTAGCTGTACTGAGCCACTTCACACACTTATGCTTGTCTTTTCTTGAAATGTTTTGTAAATTTAATGCATGTTCCGAATGCGCGCATCTTTTTGAATCTCAGCCCGTCTCTGTCGCCGTAGATATGATCTGCAGAACAAGCATAAAAGAGCTTCTCTGAAGGGCCTGTAGGTGCCAGTGTATATGAAGACGTTCCACAGACTGTTGGACAAAATAGACACAGTTGATACCTGTACAAGAGACTTTGGGACCTGTGGTCTGGACCCCAACAGGTTCCACATCACGCCGATGATGAAGGGGACGTATGAGAGACAGAAGACGCCAGCAGCCAATGTTATCATCAAGGGAAATTTGACGACGTTCTCTTGGTCGTCGGTCCCTACAGGCTGAATGCGTCTCTTACATCGCTTCAGTTCTACAGCGATCATACATGACGTTATGACGATGATGGCGAGTGTTAGAATCGGGATGCCCACTGATGCCACCACAGTCGGCGTAGTGTCAAAATCGACCAAACACACACATATATCAGGGTTGTAATAAACGTCCATATCAGGAAACATAACCATGCAAAACCTTCCCACACTGAGCAACACAGTTGTACCAATGGCAAGAAGAAAAACGTTTGTAGTGACGAGTCGGGTATAGGTTAATGGTCTTGATATTGCTATATAGCGATCAATGACTGTCAGAGCTATGTTGAAAATCGTCTGGCCTGTCAACAAAGACAAAATGGCTGTTGCAACACCCATCATTCCGTCAGAGTAGGCGAAGCGGTTAAGGAAGGCCGATGGTACCGCAAATGTTAAAAAGTAGACTCCAAAACTAAGATCACATACAGCTCTGAACGTTATGAGCCATAGTGTTGGCATGTGTAGCTGTTTGGACAAGACGATCACCAGAACAGTGACACCATTGCTTATTACCACGCACACCGATACCAGGAGATAGGTGACTCCAAGGACAAAGGCATCTCTTTTCGTGTCATAATTGATATTTTCAGTCTGATTCATCACCAACTGTTCAGTCATCTCTGTTGGTATCTCCGGATGCAGACATTAAGCCAAAATGCAGTCAAATACTTGTCTGTGCACCATCCTGTCGTATAATGACGTGTTTACCTGTCAACACCAGAAAATAACCAGTCCCGGTTATCCACGAACGGATTCCAGTTGGTGTTAAATTCGAATGACACGAAAATAGTCACACATCACAATTAGAGATGCCATGGAACTGACTCCCTTGTAGTCCAGTTGGAGGACTGTCTCTTGTTTACCTTATCTCGAGAAGTCAGTATCCAACTGTTTAAGGATCAGATCACACGCATATCATGAAGTCGCTATTTCCTTTGTTCTGTGTTGGCGTCTCTGTGGTCCGCTAATACATATAAGCCCAATGCCCCCGAATCAATTTTCGCACCACATGGAGTCACAATAAAGCATTGGTGATAATTTCTAAAGAGCGAATTATCCGGTATATAAGAACAGGTAGGGATGATACTAGCTTTGAAACTGCTTTTCTATGAAACTCCACTCTAGAGAGCAGATACTCTCAATGTAATAAATTTGTTTGGATAAATAAATTTTGAAATAGATCCTAAAGTATTCTGTATAAAATCATATCAATAACTTTCTTGTGTGTGTGTGTGTGTGTGTGTGTGTGTGTGAGAGAGAGAGAGAGAGAGAGAGAGAGAGAGAGAGAGAGAGAGTGTGTGTGACCGTTGTGGAATAAAGAGGATAGCAACACCGAAATCTTATAATCCAACGTACAGTCCAAGTGAAAACAAGTCACCATATTTTCTTCATTATTTCCTTATTTCAAGTGTCGTGACAGAATAATTTGATCGATAATGTTGAAAGAGCTCATATATACCCTGCACCCATGCAGGGGAACAACACACACACGCACGCACATACACACCAAGGAAATGTAGAAACTGGAAGGTGGATTTTTAAATGGTAGGTCAAACAACTGTTTGCTAATATAGGAGACGTTAATAAATATGGATGTTATACTGCATGTTGTAAAAACTGCAAGTTGAACTTTTGAATATTGGGTCAAACAACTTTTTTTCACCAATACAGGAGATGTTAATGAACATGTATGCTGTACTGACAAATCAATAAGCATAACCTTGGATTGATTCGGCCCATTATAGAATCCTGGCACGTCAGATTACGTTAGATCTTGATCATTTAGTATCTGACAACAGACATATGGAACGTTTTTCTGAATGATGCATCTTGAAGTATGGCATGATTTCTTTGTGGCGAACATGAATGCACGTGTAACAGCGAATAGTGCCTTCTCTGAAATGTATATTTTTTCAGAAAGAAACACATCTGGTGTGTCATGTTTGGCATGTTGTACATGCAGAGTATTCTTAAAGAGGCATCAAGATAGAGATCATATGGCGAAAAACGGACCTCATGCGGGACCTCCATGAGAGCATGCGGGACCTCCACGCGTGAACTGTTTAGTTGCATGCGAGGGTTTTGAGAACTGATTATTCAGTCGTTTGTTGAAACCTTGACATATTTGTAAACTCAATCTTTGAGTTGTAAATTGTTTATGATTTGTGAGTGGGATATCAGTGAAAAAGACCATATTCTTATTGAATTCACGATAATGTGGTTAGTGCCAAACTATGCTGGTGTCAATTCTCTTTGTTCTACACTACTGAAAAAACAATACCTTAAGCAGATTCTGATCCAAATTTTGAACTTAAAGTGGGTCAGGAGTGTAATCTAATGTACACATGTAAATCATGCTATTACACTATCTGTTTGCATTGACTTATGTGTGTAATCCAGGTAAACACAGTTTCATTGATCCTTGTTTTCTGCGATGAAAACAGCTGGGCGTTTTGAGGTATCAGTTACCTCCTAAGGTCGATAATGATCGCTAATGATAATCTGCTGAGTATCCCAACAGTGAACAAAGATCTGCTCCATGAATAGCGTTCCTTCAACGAACACATGCTGTGCCTATCACAACTCGTGACTTTGTAATCTCCGTTGGAGCTGTGAATGAATTGGTTATTGCAATGAAGATCAGAATAGGGACATTGTAGAGATGTACAAAAAGGGAAAGATGGACTGATTTGTTTATGGGAGCATACGTAGATCGATTTTCACATAGTTGCTTAAAGTGCTTTAAACGTTCAAGACATGATGGATGTAAATCTATCTAGTGATGGGCAATCACAAGAATAATTTGGTAGAAATGAATTTCTTACATTCCTTACATGGACAATACTTCGAGTTAGATGGTAATTCACCTGTCCGCTGTAGTCTTGATGTGCGGAATTGAGATGTAGCTACTGCCACTCAGGTGGAACCAGAGAGTGTTACTTCTTCACACATGATTTTGTATGACAATAATTGTTTTTAAGAAAAATGAACAGTTATCATCATAAAATCACCATGGAATTCAATCATTTTGTCATTTTGTTGTGTTTGAGTCAAAGGCTCATAGAGGTCAGCCGAAAGACATCGTTGTCGCTATTCCATCCTGGACAACTTCCAGTTTTATGTACGTGTTGAATACCCGTTATTGCAAAATTACACGGATTATGGTCGTCTTTAATTAGGTCATTGTTGGGAATATATTCTATAATAAATATGATACATTGTTTACAAAAACTGACGATTCATAAAATTGAAAGGATGAAATTAACTGAGGTTTTCTGATGCAAAAATATAAGTGCAATTACACGCTGTCCGTGGCGTGAACTCACGCGTGCCCTGTTGACACAATTTGCAAGAGGAAATAGAATTTGTCAAGTTGTTGTCGATAACCTGTTTCACTCATTTTTCAAATGGAATATTCTGGAGGGCCTTCCCATATATGCAAATTGAGGCCATTTGTCAGGTCGTGGTTCAGCTAATACTGATTCATCAGTAATTACATATATATCAGTAACTTAATGTTCAGATTTAAGACTATATCCTTCGTACACTGCTCACGAAAGACATAATAAGCTGATCTCAGACACACTTTGATTTTGAATTTGAATTGTTGGATTCAGTCCCTCGAGTGACTGAGCAAGGTTTAAAGTCACTTTTAGTATTTTCCAGCAATATCACTGCGGTGGACACCAGAAATGGGCATCACACATTGTACCCATGTGGTGAATCGAACCCTGGTGTTCGTGACTAGCGAACGCTTTAACCACTTGGTCACCCGACCGCCGGGGACAGGGGGGAACATGGCGCATTGCCAGTGTGATAACATCCTTTATCACAGTGGGCGTTGTAAATACGGCACTGGTGTTCAAGGCGAGCAGAGGTGGCAGGTTGGGGTTATCAGCGGGTGGGTTTTAAATACGGCACTAATGTTGAAGGCGAGTAGAGGTGGCAGGCTGGGGTTATCAGCTGGTGGACTGCAAATACGGAAGTGGTGTCTATGGCCAGTAAAGGTGTCAGTCGGGGCTTACAAGCTGGTGGGTTGTGAATACGGAAGTGATGTTTAAAGCCAGTAGAGGTGGCAGCCTAGGGTTTTCAGCGGGTGGGTTGTGAATACGGAAGTAGTGTTCAAGGCCAGTAGAGGTGGCAGGCAGGAGAGTGGCACGTGGGAAATTGAGCAAGGTTCGGTGGATCCCTCAGGGAAAACATGATATTCTGGAGGTGTAAGTTACTTTAAGGCCTCTTTTGGCAATATTCCAGGAATGTCACACCAGGGAACACCAGTCATGGGTTTCACACACGAGGGGAATCGAACTCGCGTCTTTAGCGCGACGAGCAACGACTTTAACGACTAGGCTACCCATATAATAGAGGACCCGACATCAAACCTAGTAGCAGTACAGAGGAACAAAGCAACGTGTTATGAAGGAAACTCAATCACCCAGTATCGTACAACAACTGAAAACAAAACGTCACAGTTATTGACACGTTGTATAAAGCTGATATCTAGATTTCTTTACCTGCAGTTTTCGTAGGTTCTAACATTTATACCGGTTCTCCATGTAAACCCGTCACAGCGATTGGGGATACTAGAAACCATTCACTTGGCAGCAAAGCGTTCAGTTGACAAAGCAGATCAGACAACAAGATGAGACGTAGTCAACGATGTTGGCAGTTGCTTGACTTTAGTTGTAAAAACAGTTCTTCTTTCTATCTGCGTTTAGGTTTGCTATTTAATTACACCCTGAGTATCATCTATCCGAAATGCTATCATAATGGTTAAAGATAAGATTGTTCAGACACTTACTGTTCGGTTTCGTTCGGAAGTTCCAGTTTCTGCACACATACATGCTGCGTCCTACACAACTGGTTTATTTGCTCCGTTTGTTTTGATTCCATGTTTTCGTATTTCATAGTACACAGCAGAGTGAATAGTATGATTAAGAAGCATCCAGGTGACAATGAGCTACGTCTAGACTGACGTGGCTATTCCATCATACCCCATACGTAAATCACTATTGTAGACTTTCGTCCATTAGATTATCAGCGTCCAAAATACATGTATGTCTTGTTGTCTTGGTTTATCTGTAATGAGCTACATCACACACTCATGCTTGTCATGTCGTGAAATGTTTTGTAAATTTAGTGCGTGTTCCAAATACTTCTTTGAATCTCAAACTGTCTCTTTCGCCGTAGATGTGCTCTGCAGAACAATCGCAGGAGAGCTTCTCTGAAGGGCCTGTAGGTAGCAGTGTATATGAAGACGTTCCACAGACTGTTGGATAAAACAGACACAGTTGATACCTGTACAAGGGACTTTGGGACCTGTGGTCTGGACTCCAACAGGTTCCACATCACGCCGATGATGAAGGGGACGTATGAGAGACAGAAGACACCAGCAGCCAATGTTACCATCAAGGGAAATTTTAAGACTTTCTCTTGGACGTCGGTCCCTATAGGCTGAATGCGTCGCTTACGTCGTTTCAGTTCTACAGCGATCATACATGACGTTATGACGATGATGGCGAGTGTTAGAATCGGGATGCCCACGGATGCCACCACAGTCGACGTAGTGTCAAAATCGACCAAACACAGACATATATATTGGCCGTAATAAAAGTCCATATCAGGAAACATAATCATGCAAAACCTTCCCACACTGAGTAACACAGTGGTGCCAATGGCAAGAAAGAAAACCTTTGTAGTAACGAGTCGGTTATAGGTTAATGGTCTTGATATTGCTATATAGCGATCTATGACTGCCAGAGCAATGTTGAATATTGTCTGGCCTGCCAACAAAGACAAAATGGCTGTTGCAACACCCATCATTCCGTCAGAGTAGGCGAAGCGGTTAAGGAAGGCCGATGGTACCGCAAATGTTAAAAAGTAGACTCCAAAACTAAGATCACATACAGCTCTGAACGTTATGAGCCATAGTGTTGGCATGTGTAGCTGTTTGGACAAGACGATTACCAGAACAGTGACACCATTGCTTATTACCACGCACACCGATACCAGAAGATAGGTGACTCCAAGAATGAAGACATCTCTTTTTGTGTCATCAGTTACGTTTTCAGTCTGATTCATTCCTAACTGTTCAGTCATCTTTGTTGTCATTTCCAGATGCAGTCAATAAGTAGTTTCGCTCCAAGTACTCGACTGCGCATCGTCCTGTCGTATAATGACGTGTTTACCTGTCAACACCAGAGAATAACAAGTCAATCCGTGAACGGATTCAAGTGTTAAATTCAAAATGACAAGAAAATAGTCACACATCACAATTAGAGATACTGTGAAACTGAGACAGTTCTTGCAACATATGTCATATTTGGGATTTCACTTTCTTAGTAAAGTACACATTCTAGTACTTTTTTTCGGTTTAGTCCCATCCGGGATTCGAACCCGCACCCTCAGAGTCAGGCACCTAATCGCCAGCACACAAAGTCAGCCGCCTAGCCCGCTCAGCCACCGCGACTTCCACGGTGCTGGCGATTAGGTGCCTGACTCTGAGGGTGCGGGTTCGAATCCCGGATGGGACTAAACCGAAAAAAAGTACTAGAATGTGTACTTTACTAAGAAAGTGAAATCCCAAATATGACATATGTTGCATTTGACCACTTTCTAAATGGCATCGTGTAATCTGAGACAGTTCTTGTTGAAATACCTCCAAGGGCTTGTTCCCTTGTAGTCCAGTTGGAGCAAATGGACTGTCTCTTGTTTACGTTATCTCAGTATCCAACTGTTTAATAATCAGGATCAGATGACACCCATATCATGAAGATGGAATTGTCTTTGTTCTGTGTTGTCGTCCCTGTAGTCATCTAGTACATATAAGTCCGTCACCTCCTGAGCAAGTTCAATTTTCGCACCACATGGAGTCACATCATTGCATGTGTGATAATGTGTGAAGAGCGAATCACCCAATATACAAGAACAGGTAGGGATGATACAGGCTTTGACTCTGCTTTTCTATCAAACTCCACTCTTGAGTTCAGTTACTCTCAATGTAATAAATGTGTTTAGATGCATGAATTTTGAAATAGATCCTAACGTATTCTGTATAAAATCATATCAATAACCTCCGAGAGAGAGTGTGTGTGTGAGAGAGAGAGAGAGAGAGAGTGTGTGTGTGTGAGAGAGTGAGTGAGTGAGTGAATGTGTGTGTGTGTGTGTGTGTGTGTGTGTGTGTGTGTGTGTGTGTGTTGAAGTGCGTGAAGGAAAGCAGCACCGAGAGATCTTCCAGACCATACTGTGACAACCACAGGCAAAGCCATGTTACCAAGTAAAAAACCCCGGGAACATACAGTACAAGTGAAAATATACTTAGTAGATTTTCTAAATTATTTTATTATTTCTAGTGTTGTGGCAGAATATTTTATCGATATTGTTGAAAAAGCTCTTATCATATTTACCCTGCACCTTTGCAAAAAGACAGGCTCACTTACACAGGAACACACACACACACACACACACACGAACGCACGCACATTACACACCAAGAAAATGAGGTTCTTGAGAGGCATTTAGAAGTCGGTATTCTAATATACGACACAATCTTATGGATGTCAACTTCTTCCTTATTGTTTTCACGACGTTTCTGGGCTAGTCCTTGCCCCTACGTCAGGTGGATCCACCTGGCGTGATGGATGTAAATTTATCTCGTGACGGGCAATCTTTCTAATATTACTCCATCTATCAGTTTCTACCTGGAAGTTTATGGTAAACAAGTTCTGATATAGGTAAGCCATATACGTACATTTACAGTGTAATAGTGATCCTTAGTAGATTTTGATTTACGTTCGTTCCAGTGTTGATAAAACTGGTTACAATGTATAGATTTAAGGTTATTTTCAAGCAAAAATCTTATTTGCACAGGTTTGAGATATCTATATACATTTTAATCAAGAACATTCCAAAATTGTTTTAACAACATTGATAAGAGGTAGATTTATGTTTGGGTCATTCGTTTTCACTGAAAACAGCGAACACACGCTGTGCTTATCACAACTGGTGACTGTAATATCCGTTGGAACTATGCAGTCGTTTAGCCAATTAACGAACGAACGCTTATTTGAAGGTAGATTTGTGTCTCCTGTCCAGCCCGGCGTCCTCTGTCACTGTTCGATTGGTTTGAATCCCGTGTATGCTCCTGAACAGAGTATTGGGATCGACATTTGTAAACAGGTGTAGATCTTCTTTTAATTTACTAAGGTCCATTTTCTGTAATACTCATACACCATATAGGAATGAGGTATGTGTGGTTCACGAAGATACATTCCGTACGAAAGGTCTGTTTATGTGAGCATTCATTTGAATGACTTTGTTGGACATGAATATATATGCATCTGGCTTTCCCCTCCTTGTTCTGAATCATCATTTTATACATGAACGATGCCTTAAGAAGGGGGATTGCACACCCTCAAGTATTTGCTAATAGACGCGGTGGGCCTATCTTTTCACAGCAGTGAACTTCAGCAGAGTGAGTGAGTGAGTGAGTTTAGTTTTACGCCGCACTCAGCAATATTCCAGCTATATGGCGGCGGTCTGTAAATAATCGAGTCTGGACCAGACAATCCAGTGATCAACAACATGAGCATCGATCTGCGCAATTGGGAACCGATGACATGCGTCAACCAAGTCAGCGAGCCTGACCACCCGATCCCGTTAGTCGCCTCTTACGACAAGCTGAGTCGCCTTTTATGGCAAGCATGGGTTGCTGAAGGCCTATTCTACCCCGGGACCTTCACGGGTCACTTCAGCAGAAGTGAGTCAGGCAGAAGAAATCATTGGGGGTAATGGTGAGACAGATGCTTACTGCCAGACACATATTAGATGATCCTGCGCACTAAACGCATTTGTGACAAGAGAGGCGGTGCAACGAATTGGGCGAGTACACTTGGCTGCTACAGGTAGCTTGACGATTATGCACGTGAATACATGCTAACCGTGACATGAAATCAACACCGCATATTCCTTCGAATGATAAGACTGCAATTTCAGGCACAAGATATTGATATTCCACGCTAACCTTTAGTTAAGACGAAGACAAATAGATGATTGGGGCATTGACAAGCATTTTAGATATTCAACAATTTTGTTAAAAACACCCCAGGAAAATGTCATTTGCTTCGTGAAATGGATCGGTGGTCCTAAACATATTTGCTCAGTATATCGTTCTGAGGGGCGTTCCCAAATATGCAAATTGGGGTCATTTGTCAGGTCGTGGATCATCTTATATGTGTTTACCAGTAAGTGATGTAGTTGCAGAGAGTACTTTGTGAAGCCTTTGAGAACCAGACCAGGGGACAATTGTCTACATCAGCTTCCGTAGAGTCTAGGTTACCTTCTTATCTGGAGAACGTCGGTTGTTTTTGAGGAAATGTTATTTCCAGCAGTCGGATTCGACTGTTTGACAGGGAACTGTCATAATGTTTTTACATGTTGCGTAAAAGTAAATTATTTCTAGAACACTGTTTGTTTAGGAGTCAGCGCTCCAGATAAGGCGCGTATTTGCGTATTTTACTGAATAACAATCACATTTGCTCAATTAATTACAAAAAGGGAATAAAAAACACGCATAAGAATCACTTAAAATCCAATAGGTCTGTGGCAGCTTGCGTACTCTATAACAGCATGGAAATATTTAATTTGTCATATTGGAAATATGATAATTACCAAAGACATCTAGTCTATTGAGGTACATGTATATTTATATACTTGGAAGAGTTAAGGACCCAATAAGAGTTGGGAACTCTGTGTAAAATTACTCAATTCTTTTAACTAGTGGCAGTATACAAAACACTACTTCCTCTTCCAGAAAATTACTCATACATAAACAGACATGGGAGTAAATAACTAATTGTTTGAAAAGTTATCTGGAGCTCTGGAGGAGGCCGGTTTATCGTGTGAAAGCGTACACAGAACTACAACAATCGATATAAACATGTCACGCTGCCTTTCAAAAACAAGCAATATCCTCTCCACTGGTGCACTCGTAAAATCTCATCATCTACACACGAGTGCTATGTGTACAGACAATTACTGGTGTCTGGCACTTTGACATTACTCGAATAGTTCTAAAAAATCATACAACATCCTCAACAAAGGCATTGACCGTTAAACTATTCAGTGTTCAAGGCTTCCATAACAAAAAACCACCGCCACCAAAACAAGAAACAAAACAAAACAAAAAAACCCAAAACAAACAAACAAACAACCCCCCTCCCCCGAAAAAACAACAGCAACACCAGCAAGAACATCAACGACGATGACGGTAACTACATTGCCTGCAATGCCGATGCCAAATATCCAAAACTTCCACCTCAAAACAAGATCAATCTTGATCCATTAGCAATTCATTGCGAATTTGATTGCAGCAGTGAATGTGCTCAAATAATACCTTTGATATATACAAAATTAAAATTTTGTAAAGTTTATAGAGGTTTACAAAAGATTACACATTTTGAAAAGTGTCGATTTACAAAGCTTATCATTTTTCTTAAAGACTTAGATATTAGAATAGTTTTACATGTACTTCTTTCAGTTTCTCCTTTCCCCATGGATTTCTTTCCAGTTTGAATATCTCCCCGATGTGAATGTCATCATACCATCACACAAAATTGATACACATCGAAGCCTTGCTCAATGCACCAAGAACAAGTTGCTATTCCTAAAATTGTTTGCTTCGTTATGTGATCCCAGACAGTTTGTTGTATTACAAATGGGATCGGTAAGAGTTCCTCCCGTGAACCCATCCCAAATATTATTTATAAATTGATATATACTTGAATTTTTAACAAAACCTAACATAACAATTACTAGAGGTTCACAAAAACATCTAAAAGCCCCCAAATTAAGTACAATATACGGGGTTTGAACCTTTTAGTGTTACCTCTGTGTTACCTTCTACGGAAGAAAGAATATGGAGGAACGGAAGGAATTCTTTCCATGGAATCTTCATGAGAATGACCAATATTTTGAAATTGTATCATCGTGTAGATCTTTCATTTATCTCAACGATTATTTACAGACCGCTACCAAATAGCTGGGAATATTGCTTGATGTCAAATGCACCAGGTTTCCCAAGTTGACACGAAATAAGTTCCGTTATTTCTACCATTTCAGGAAACTGCTATCTCCAAACACAGATTAGAAAAGCTTATAAAAAATTATTGTACATATCTTTGAGCAATACTGAATCTTAACACTGAAACTGATATCTCAATGTATTCTCTATGACACTGGATGTATACTTCTGAACCATCACCACCCTTTTCACTAATTTGTGTTTACGTGTGTGCAGAAAATGAATTTCAAAGAGGCTGATATTTTTTCTAAAGCATCCATGAACAGAAAAAAAACCAGTTTATGTATAAATACTATGTGACAACCATGTTTCTATGTAGAGAATATCTTCCGTCTAAAAACCATCATGAAATTGATGTGACACACTCATGCACAATCCACAAATTTGATATTTACAAGACATCATCAAACTTGGAAATCAGGTTATTTTTTGCAGCGCTACCTTCGGCCTAATGTGTCTTTGCGTATTTGAGCGAATATGTCCGTTGTTCGTCTGCTAACTCAGACAATATGATATATGTCATAGTCCAAAATATACAGAGTCAGTTTAAGAGATGTTTTTTCAATAAAATGTCAGTCTCACTCAGGAATGGTCTCCATCTGACAAGAAGAAGAACAAGAATATCTTTTAAAATAAATCATTATTCTCATCTATCGATGTTTTCCACATCAGAGGGAACTATAACATTCACCTAAAATATAACTACCGCTCATTTGAAGTTCCCTTTGGGATTGTTCCTACATTTCACACAACTGAATCCAATCGGAACTGTTTTGCAGTACATACAAGGGATGATACCCACGTGTTTGACCACACCGGGAAAACAATTATCAACCACGACGCGTTACATACAGAACATGAACAGAGTCTTTTTAATGGTGTTATATAGTTTGAGTTCTTTCCATCCCATTCACTATAAATCATATTTGAAGTATTCTTCAGTGCAGAGACTGTTTGTGCAAAACGGAAACAGTAGGGAATCGACTCACGTGTTCAGTATGACGAGCGAACACTTTAACCACGATGCTACCCCATATACTGGAGGACCCCTCATGAGACCTAGTAGTAGTAGTAGTAGTAGCAGTAGCAGTAGTAGTAGTAGTAGTAGTAGTAGTAGTAGTAGTAGTAGTAGTAGTAGAGATGAGGACAGCATTGTAACATGTTATGAAGAAAGAGCAATCACCAAGTATCGTACAACAACTGAAAACAAAAAGCCAAAGTCATTGACACGTTGTATAATGGAGGTATCTAGATTTCATTACCTGCAGTTTTCGTAGTTTGTAACATTTTACCGGTTCTCCATGAAAAGCCCGTCACTGCAATTGTGGGTGCATGGCAGCAAAACGTTCAGTTGACAAAGCAGTGTAGCCAATGATGTTGGTAGTTGTTTGACTTTAGTTGTAATGTGGACCCGGGATGGAAAACAGTTCTTCTTGCGTTAGGTTTGCCATTTCATTACGCCTTGAGTATCATTTCTCCTAAATATTATTTAAACTGAGGTCTAGATGAGTTCCTCTGCTATGGGTAAAGTCAAGACTGTTCAGATACTTACTGCTTGGTTTAGGGTTTTGTTTGCAAGTTCCACTTCCTGCACACACACAAACACATGCTGCGTCTACCACAACAGGTTTGCTTGCTTCGTTTTGATCCAATGTTTTCGTATTTGATAGTACACAGATGAATGAAGGGTATGATTAAGTAGCGTCCAGTTGACGATGAGCTAAGTCCAGACTAACTTGCCTATTCCATCATACCTAAGCTTAAATCACTATTGTAGACTTTCGTCCATTAGATTTTCAGTATTCACAATATATGTATGTCTTGTTGTCTTGGTTTAACTGTAATGAGCCACATCACACATTTCTGCTTGTCATGTCGTGAAATGTTTTGTAAATTTAATGCGTGTTCCGAATGCGCGCATCTTTTTGAATCTCAAACTGTCTCTGTCGCCGTAAATATGATCTGCAGAACAACCATAAAGGAGCTTCTCTGAAGGGGCTGTAGGTGCCAGTGTATATGAAGACGTTCCACAGACTGTTGGACAAAACAGACACAGTTGATACCTGTGCAAGAGTCTTTGGGACCTGTGGTCTGGACCCCAACAGGTTCCACATCACGCCGATGATGAAGGGGACGTATGAGAGACAGAAGACGCCAGCAGCCAATGTTACCATCAAGGGAAATTTTAAGACGTTCTCTTGGTCGTTGGTCCCTACAGGTTGAATGCGTCGCTTACGTCGTTTCAGTTCTACAGCGATCATACATGACGTTATGACGATGATGGCGAGTGTTAGAATCGGGATGCCCACGGATGCCACCACAGTTGACGTAGTGTCAAAATCGACCAAACACAGACATATATATTGGCTGTAATAAACGTCCATATCAGGAAACATAATCATGCAAAACCTTCCCGCACTGAGCAGCACGGTGGTACCAATGGCAAAAAAGAAAACGTTTGTAGTGACGAGTCGGGTATAGGTTAATGGTCTTGATATTGCTATATAGCGATCTATGACTGCCAGAGCTATGTTGAAAATCGTCTGGCCTGTCAACCAAGACGAAATGGCTGTTGCAACACCCATCATTCCGTCAGAGTAGGCGAAGCGGTTAAGGAAGGCCGATGGTACCGCAAATGCTAAAAAGTAGACTCCAAAACTAAGATCACATACAGCTCTGAACGTTATGAGCCACAGTGTGGGCATGTGTAGCTGTTTGGACAAGACGATTACCAGAACAGTGACACCATTGCTTATTACCACGCACACCGATACCAGGAGATAGGTGACTGCAAGGAGAAAGGCATCTCTTTTTGTGCCATCAGTTACGTTTTCAGTCTGATTCATCCCTAACTGTTCATTTATCTCTGTCGTCATTTCCAGATGCTGTCATTAAGTGGTTTTGATCCAAGTACTTGACTGTGCACCATCCTGTCGTATAATGACGTGTTTACCTGTCAACACCAGAGAATAACTAGTCCCGGTAATCCGTGAACGGATTCAAGTGTTAAATTCAAAATGACAAGAAATAGTCACACATCACAATTAGAGATACTCTGAAACTGAGACAGTGCTGGTTGAAACACCTCCAAGGGCTTGTTCCCTTGTAGTCCAGTTGGAGCAAATGGACTGTCTCTTGTTTATATTATCTCGAGACGTCAGTATCCAACTGTTTAATAATCATGAACATATCACACCCATATCATGAAGATGGAACTTCCTTTGTTCTGTGTTGTCGTCCCTGTAGTCATCTAGTACATATAAGTCCGTCACCTCCTGAGCGAGTTCAATTTTCGCACCACATGGAATCACATCATAACATGTGTGATAATTTCTGAAGAGTGAATCACCTTATATACAAGAACAGGTAGGGATGATACTGGCTTTGACTCTGCTTTTCTCTTATGTTCTGTTTCATAATGAATTCAACAGGTCAAACTCCACTCTTGAGTTTAGATACTACCAATCTAAGAAATGTGTTTAGATGCATGAATTTTGAAATAGATCCTAACGTATTCTGTATAAAATCATATCGATAACTTTCGTGTGTGAGTGTGTGTGTGTGTGTGTGTGTGTGTGAGTGAGTGAGTGAGAGTGTGTGTGTGTGAGTGAGTGAGTGAGAGAGAGAGTGTGTGTGTATGTGTGAGTGAGTGAGTGAGTGAGTGAGAGAGAGAGTGTGTGTGAGTGAGTGAGTGAGAGAGAGAGAGTGTGTGTTTGAGTGAGTGAGTGAGAGAGAGAGTGTGTGTGTATGTGTGTGTGTGAGTGAGAGAGAGAGAGAGAGAGAGAGTGTGTGTGTATGTGTGTGTGAGTGAGTGAGTGAGTGAGAGAGAGAGTGTGTGTGTATGTGTGTGTGTGTGAGTGAGTGAGTGAGAGAGAGAGTGTGTGTGTGTGAGTGAGAGAGAGAGAGTGTGTGGCGTGAAGGAAAGCAGCACCGAAATCTTCCAGACCATAATGTGACAACCACAGGCAAAGCCATGTTACCAAGAAAAGAACCCATGAACATGCAGTACAAGTGAAAATATACTTAGTAGATTTTCTTCAGTATATCATTATTTCTAGTGTTGTGGTAGAATAATTGATCGATATTGTTGAAAAAGCTCTTATCTTATATACCCTGCACCCATGCAATGCAACAAGACACACACACACACACACACACACACACGCGCGCGCACACACACACACACACACACACACACACACGAACGCATTCACGCACGCACATTACACACCAAGAAAATGTAGAAACTGCAAGTTGAACTTCTGAATATTGGGTCTAACAGCTGTTGACTAATATAGGAGACGTTGCTGAATATGTATGCTGTACTGACAAATCAATAAGCATAACCTTGGACTGATTCGACCCATTATAGAATCCTGGCACGTCAGATTACTCTAGATCTGGAACATTGCATGATTTCTTTGTGGCGAACATGAATGCATGTATAACAGCGAACAGTGCCTTCTCTGGAGACATATATCTTAACAGAAAGAAACACCACTCTTGAAACTAGAAATAAGTCCCACTGATGCTCGGAGATTCAGAACCAGGGAAAAAGAGACCTCATTAAGAACACTTGGATTTTGCAGAAAATTATTATTTTCAGGCGCAATAAGACGGAGTTCAGTGCGATTTATACTGGGCGAATGTGACTCTACATGGCGGGAAACGCACTTTGAAATCCTAGTAATTTCCAGTAATAATGAATTATAAAAGAACATTACACCCTTTGGCAGGTGAATGTTACCTTTATAGCAGAAACGTACAAGTCCAATTTCAGACACGTCTTTGGAAAAATGTACGTGCATTGTACCATTCTATGATATTTACACAATGGAAACTGATATTCATTTTGACAACATTTTTGAGTTCGTAAATTCCTTCAGCTTTGCTGATTAAGGATGAAGATGTAAACATTTTCATACCCTTCGTGTAATAAATTTAATATCTAAGTAAGTAAATTTTCAGTGTGTGATATGGACACACATAATGAAAAACCAAATGTATTTTAAACAGGCTTTGCATGGATGAGGTCATATAGATCTCGCACATATCTGGTGTGCGGTGTATACATGCAGTGTATTCTTAAAGAGGCATCAAGATAGAGATCATTTAGCGAAAAACGGAAAAACGGACCTCATGGGTCTCGTGAGAGAATGCGAGACTTTCACCCGAGATTGCGAGATTTGTTTAGTGACATGCGCGGTTTTTGAGAACTGATTATTCAGTCGTTTGTTGAAACCTTGACATATTTGTAAACTCAATCTTTGTGGTTGTAAATTGTTCATGATTTGTTAGAGTTGGATATCAGTGAAAAAGACGATATTCTAATTAACTTCACCATAATGTGCTTAGTGCTAAACTATGATGGTGTCAATTCCCTTTGTTCTGCACTACTGAAAAAACAATACCTTAAGCAGATTCTGATCCAAATTTTGAACTTAAAGTGGGTCAGAACTGTAATTTAATGTACACATGTAAATCATGCTATTACACTATCTGTTTGTATTGACTTATGTTTGTAATCCAGGTAAACACAGTTTCATTGATCCTTGTTTTCGGCGATGAAAATGCTGGGCGTTTTGAGGTATCAGTTACCTCCTACAGTCGATAATGATCGCTAATGATAATCTGCTGAGTATCCCAACAGTGAACAAAGATCTGGTCCATGAAAAGCTTTCCTTCAACGAACACATGCTGTGCCTATCACAACTCGTGACTTTGTAATCTCCGTTGGAGCTGTGAATGAATGGGTTATTGCAATAAAGATCAGAATAGTGACATTGTAGAGATGTACAAAAAGGGAAAGATGGACTGATTTGTTTATGGGAGCATACGTCGATCGATTTTCACATAGTTGCTTCTTTTTAACAGAAGTGCTTTAAACGTTCAAGACATGACGGATGTAAATCTAGTGATTGGCAATTACAAGAATAATTTGGTAGAAATGAATTTCTTACATTTCTTAAATATGGACAATACTTCGAGTTAGATAGCAATTCACATGTCCGCTTTTGAGTTAAACTGACTGTAGTCTTGATGCGCGGAATGAAGATGAAGTTACTGCCACCAAGGTGGAGCCAGACAGTACTACTTCTTACACATGGTTTTGTATGACAATAATTGTTTTTAAGAAAAATGAACAGTTATTATCATAAAATCACCATGGAATTCAATCATTTTGTCATTTTGTTGTGTTTGAGTCAAAGGCTCATAGAGGTCAGCCGAAAGACATCGTTGTCGTTATTCCATCCTGGACAACTTCTAGAAGTTTTATGTACGTGTTGAATACCCGTTATTGCAAAATTACACGGATTATGGTCGTCTTTAATTAATTCCTTGTTAGGAATATATTCTATAATAAATATGAAACATTGTTTACAAAAACTGACGATTCATAAAATTGAAAGGATGAAATTAACTGAGGTTTTCTGATGCAAAAATATAAGTGCAATTACACGCTGTCCGTGGCGTGAACTCATGCGTGCCCTGTTGACACGATTTGCAAGAGGAAATAGAATTTGTCAAGTTGTTGTCGATAACCTGTTTCACTCATTTTTCAAATGGAATATTCTGGAGGGCCTTCCCATATATGCAAATTGGGGCCATTTGTCAGGTCGTGGTTCAGCTAATACTGATTCATCAGTAATTACATATATATCAGTAACTTAATGTTCAGATTTAAGACTATATACTTCGTGCACTGCTCATGAAAGACATAATAAGCTCATCTCAGACACACTTTGATTTTGAATTTGAATTGTTGGATTCAGTCCCTCGAGTGACTGAGTATGGTTTAAAGCCGCTTTTAGTATTTTCCAGCAATATCACGGCGGTGGACACCAGAAATGGGCATCACACATTGTACCCATGTGGGGAATCGAACCCTGGTGTTCGTGACGAGCGAACGCTTTAACCACTTGGTCACCCGACCGCCGGGGACAGGGGGGAACATGGCGCATTGCCAGTGTGATAACATCCGTTATCATAGTTGGCGTTGTAAATACGGCACTGGTGTTCAAGGCGAGCAGAGGTGGCAGACTGGGGTTATCAGCGGGTGGGTTTTAAATACGGTACTAATGTTTATGGCCAGTAGAGGTGGCAGGCTGGGCTTACCAGCTGGTGGGTTGTGAATACGGAAGTGATGTTTAAAGTCAGTAGAGGTGGCAGCCTAGGGTTTTCAGCGGGTGGATTGTGAATACGGAAGTAGTGTTCAAGGCCAGTAGAGGTGGCAGACAGGCGAGTGGTACGTGGGAAAGTGAGCGAGGTTCGGCGGATCCGTCAGGGAAAACATGATATTCTGGAGGGGTTAGTTAGTTTAAGGCCTCTTTTTGCAATATTCCAGCAACGTCACACCAGGGAACACCAGTCATGGGTTCTACACACGAGGGGAATCGAACTCGCGTCTTTAGCGCGACGAGCAAAGACTTTAACGACTAGGCTACCCATATAATAGAGGACCCGTCATCAAACCTAGTAGCAGTATAGAGGAACAAAGCATTGTAACGTGTTATGAAGGAACAGCAATCACCCGGTATCGTACAACAACTTAAAACAAAAAGTCACAGTCATTGACACGTTGTATAATGCTGGTATCTAGATTTCTTTACCTGCAGTTTTCGTAGGTTCTAACATTTATACCGGTTCTACATGTAAACCCGTCACCGCAATTGGGGATACTAGAAACCATTCACTTGGCAGCAAAGCGTTCAGTTGACAAAGCAGTGTAGACAACACAACCGACGTAGTCAACGATGTTGGCAGTTGTTTGACTTTAGTTGTAACAGTTCTTCTTTCTATCTGCGTTTAGGTTTGCTATTTAATTACACCCTGAGTATCATCTATCCGAATAGTCATTTAAACTGGGGTCTGGATGAGTTCCTCTGCAATGGCTAAAGGTAAGATTGTTCAGATACTTACTGTTCGGTTTAGAGTTTCGTTGGCAAGTTCCACTTCCTCCAGTTTCAGCACACATACATGCTGCGTTCATCACAACAGTTTTGTTTGCTTCGTTTGTTTTGATTCCATGTTTTCGTATTTCATAGTACACAGCAGAGTGAATAGTATGATTAAGAAGCATCCAGGTGACAATGAGCTAAGCCTAGACTGACGTGGCTATTCCATCATACCCCATACGTAAATAACTATTGTAGTCTTTCGTCCACTAGATAAACAGCGTCTAAAATACATGTATGTCTTGTTGTCTTGGTTTATCTGTAATGAGCTACATCACACACTCATGCTTGTCATGTCGTGAATTGTTTTGTAAATTTAATGCGTGTTCCAAATACTTCTTTGAATCTCAAACTGTCTCTTTCGCCGTAGATATGCTCTGCAGAACAATCGCAAGAGAGCTTCTCTGAAGGGCCTGTAGGTAGCAGTGTATATGAAGACGTTCCACAGACTGTTGGACAAAATAGACACAGTTGATACCTGTACAAGGGACTTTGGGACCTGCGGTCTGGACCCCAACAGGTTCCACATCACGCCGATGATGAAAGGGACATATGAGAGACAGAAGACACCAGCAGCCAATGTTATCATCAAGGGAAATTTTAAGACGTTCTCTTGGTCGTTGGTCCCTACAGGCTGAATGCGTCGCTTACGTCGCTTCAGTTCTACAGCGATCATACATGACGTTATGACGATGATGGCGAGTGTTAGAATCGGGATGCCCACGGATGCCACCACAGTCGACGTAGTGTCAAAATCGACCAAACACAGACATATATATTGGCCGTAATAAAAGTCCATATCAGGAAACATAATCATGCAAAACCTTCCCACACTGAGTAACACAGTGGTGCCAATGGCAAAAAAGAAAACCTTTGTAGTAACGAGTCGGTTATAGGTTAATGGTCTTGATATTGCTATATAGCGATCTATGACTGCCAGAGCAATGTTGAATATTGTCTGGCCTGCCAACAAAGACAAAATGGCTGTTGCAACACCCATCATTCCGTCAGAGTAGGCGAAGCGGTTAAGGAAGGCCGATGGTACTGCAAATGTTAAAAAGTAGGCTCCAAAACTAAGATCACATACAGCTCTGAACGTTATGAGCCATAGTGTGGGCATGTGTAGCTGTTTGGACAAGACGATTACCAGAACAGTGACACCATTGCTTATTACCACGCACACCGATACCAGAAGATAGGTGACTCCAAGAATGAAGAGATCTCTTTTTGTGCCATCAGTTACGTTTTCAGTCTGATTCATCTCTAACTGTTCATTTATCTCTGTCGTCATTTCCAGATGCAGTCATTAAGTGGTTTTGATCCAAGTACTTGACTGTGCACCATCCTGTCGTATAATGGCGTGTTTACCTGTCAACACCAGAGAAGAGCTAGTCAATCCGTGAACGGATTCATGTGTTAAATTCAAAATGACAAGAAAATAGTCACACATCACAATTAGAGATACTCTGAAACTGAGACAGTTCTGGCTGAAATACCTCCAAGGGCTTGTTCCCTTGTAGTCCAGTTGGAACAAATAGACTGCCTCTTGTTTATATTATCTCGAGACGTCAGTATCCAACTGTTTAATTATCAGGATCAGATCACACCCATATCATGAAGATGGAATTTCCTTTGTTCTGTGTTGTCGTCCCTGTAGTCAGCTAGTACATATAAGTCCGTCACCTCCTGAGCAAGTTCAATTTTCGCACCACATGGAGTCACATCATTGCATGTGTGATAATTTCTGAAGAGTGAATCACCTTATATACAAGAAGAGGTAGGGATGATAATGGCTTTGAATCTGCTTTTCTATCAAACTCCACTCTTGAGTTCAGATACCATCAATGTAATAAATGTGTTGAGATGCATGAAGTTTGAAATAGATCCTAACGTATTCTATATATAGTCATATCAATAACTTTCGAGTGTGTGTGTGTGTGTGTGTGTGAGTGAGAGAGAGAGAATGTGTGTGTGTGCGTGCGTGCGTCTGTGTGTGTGCGTGCGTGCGTCTGTGTGTGTGTGTGTGTGTGTGTGTGTGTGTGTGTGTGTGTGTGTGTGTGTGTGTGTGTGGTGAAGTGCGTGAAGGAAAGCAACACCGAGATTTTCCACACCATAATGTGACAACCACAGGCAAAGCCATGTTACCAAGAAAAAACCCCGGGAACATACAGTACAAGTGAAAATATAGTTAGTAGATTTTCTACATCATTTCATTATTTCTAGTGTTGTGGCAGAATATTTGATCGATATTGTTGAAAAAGCTCTTATCATATTTACCCTGCACCTTTGCAAAAAGACACGCTCACTTACACAGGAACACACACACATTAAACCCCAAGAAAATGAGGTTCTTGAGAGGCATTTAGAAGTCGGTATTCTAATATACGACACAATCTTATGGATGTCAACTTCTTCCTTATTGTTTTCACGACGTTTCTGGGCTAGTCCTTGCCCCTACGTCAGGTGGATCCACCTGGCGTGATGGATGTAAATTTATCTCGTGATGGGCAATCTTTCTAATATTACTCCATCTATCAGTTTCTACCTGGGAGTTTATGGTAAACAAGTTCTGATATAGGTAAGCCATTACGTACATTTAATGGAAGGGGAGTAACGTAAACACAGTGTAGATTTTGATAAACTCCAGTGTTGATAAAACTGGTTACAATGTATAGATGTAAAGTTATTTTCAAGTAAAAATCTTATTTGCACAGGTTTGAGATATCTATATACATTTTAATCAAGAACATTCCAAAATTGTTTTAACAACATTGATAAGAGGTAGATTTATGTTTGGGTCATTCGTTTTCACTGAAAACAGCGAACACACGCTGTGCTTATCACAACTGGTGACTGTAATCTCCGTTGGAACTATGCAGTCGTTTAGCCAATTAACGAACGAACGCTTATTTGAAGGTAGCTTTTTGTCTCTTGCCCGGCCCGGCGTTCTCTGTCACTTTTCGATTGGTTTGAATCCCGTGTATGCTCCTGAACAGACTATTGGGATCGACATTTGTAAACAGGTCTAGATCGTCTTTTAATTTACTAAGGTCCATTTTCTGTAATACTCATACACCATATAGGAATGAGGTATGTGTGGTTCACGAAGATACATTCTGTACGAAAGGTCTGTTTATGTGAGCATTCATTTGAATGACTTTGTTGGACATGAATATATATGCATCTGGGTTTCCCCCTCCTTGTTCTGAATCATCATTTTATACATGAACGATGCCTTACGAAAGGGGATTGCACACCCTCAAGTATTTACTAATAGACGCGGTGGGCCTTTCTTTTCACATCAGTGAACTTCAGCAGAAGTGAGTCAGGCAGAAGAAATCATTGGGGGTACTGGTGAAACAGATTGAAATCTCAAGTGTTAGAATCAGTGAAGAACAGGATGACAGGGAAAAAGAACTTTCGTTAAACGTGCTGAAGTGATGTATTTGCAGAGACTACTTTCTGCCCCCTTTGAGAACCAGACCTGGGGATAATATTCTGCATCAGCAGAGTAGAGTACAGTAGAGTAGAGTAGAGTAGAGTAGAGTAGAGTAGAGTAGAGTAGAGTAGAGTAGAGTAGAGTAGAGTAGAGTAGAGTAGAGTAGAGTAGAGTAGAGTAGAGTAGAGTAGAGTAGAGTAGAGTCTAGGTTAACTTCTTGTCTGGAGAATGTCGTTTTGTGAGTTAATATTATTTCCAGCAGTCGGATTCGACTATTTAAAAGGGAGCTGTCATAATGTTTTTACATGCGCCGTAAAAGTAAAATTGTTTAGGAGGAGTCAGAGCTCCAGTTAAGGCGTGTATTTGCGTATTGTACCCAATAAGAATCACATTTACTCACTTAATTACACAACTGGGAGTGCAAAAAGCGCATAAGAATCACTTAAAACCCAATAGGTCTATAACACCTTGCGTACTTTACTCATTTATTCCATAACAGGACTAGCTAATGGTTGGTGACGGCTATATGTACATACACTATTATACCCGTAGCCACTGTTTACTCAAATAGTCACATGACTTCCATGTTGAGTATTTTGAAATGGCTGCCAAATGTTTAGAAATACGAGAATTCCTAAAGTCATTTAGTCTATTGAGATGCATATGTGTTCATATACTTAGAAGAGTTAAGTACCTAATAAGGATAAGAAACTCTGTGTAAAAGTACTCAATTCTTTTAACTTGTGACACTATACAAGATACCAGTTACTTCTCCAAAAATGCAATTACTCATACATAAACAGACATGGGAGTAAATAACCAATTGTTTGAAAAATTATCTGGAGCTCTGGAGGATGCCGGATTATCGTGTGAAAGCGTACACAGAACTACAACAATCGATCTAAACATGTCATGCTGCCTTTCGAAAACATGCAATATCCTCTCCACTGGTGCACTCGTTAAATCTCATCACACGAGTGCTATGTGTACAGACAATTACTGGTGTCTGCCACCATGACATCACTCGAATAGTATTAAAAACAGCAAATCATACAACATCCTCAACAATGGCATTGACCTTTAAACTGTTCAATGTTCAAAACTCCCATAACAACACCCCCCCCCCCCTAAAAAAAAACAAACAAAAAAAAACAAAAAAAAAAACAACAAAAACAAAAAAAACAAAAAAAACACAACAACAAAAAACACCACCACCACCAAAACAAAAACAAACATTATATAAGAGAAGAAAAGAACTGCGGACAGAAGCCATATATAATTCCACTATATCTATTTATGCATTGTGTTTTTGCAACTGCAACTGGCGCATGAACAAATAACACAAATGTTATGAACAAACTGTTAACATGTTGGGAGCAACTATCCAGTCATCAACTAATCAGCTTTTTTATCCTTAACGATGCAGATCGAAGCGTTGCTCAATGTAATAAAGTTGTTGTCCGTAAAATCGTTTGCTTCGTTATGTGATCCCAAACAATTTGTTGTATTACAAATGGGATCGGTAAGTGTTCCTCCCGATCCCCCATCCCAAATATTATATATAAATTGATATATACTTTTTAAACAAGTACATAATTTTTAACAAAACCTAACATAAAAGTTATTGGGGGTTCACAAAAACAACTAGCAGCCCAAACATTAAGCACAATAAATAGGACTGAACCACTTAGTGTTACCTCTGTTATCCTACGGAAGAAAGTATAAGGAGGGAACTCGTTTCATGGGATCTTCATGAGAATGACCAATATTTTGAAATTGTATCATCCTTCATTTATCTGAACGATTGCTGCCAAATAGCTGCGAATAATTGCCGAGTGCGGCGTAAAACACAACTCACTCACTTATTTATCTATACATTGATGTCAAATACCCCAGGTTTCCCAATTTGAGAACAAGTAAGATTCGCTATTTCTAATATTTCAGCAAAGTGATATCTCAAAACACAGATTAGCAAAGCTTATAAAGCATATTGTACATGTCTTTAAGTAATACTCAATCTTAACACGGAAACTGACATCTCAATGTATTCTCTATGACACTGGATGTATACTTCTGAACCATCACCACCCTTGCACTAATTTGTGTTTACGTGTGTGCAGAAAATGAATTTCAAAGAGGCTGATATTTTTCTAAAGCATCTGTGAACAGGAAAACACTTTATGTATAAATACTATGTGACAACCATTTTTCTATGTAGAGTATGTCTTCTGTCTCAATAACATCATGAAATTAATCTGACACGCTCATGCAGAATCCACAAATTTGATATTTAGATGACATCATCAAACTTGGAAATCAGGTTATTTTTTGCAGTGCTACCTTCGGCCCAATGTGTCTTCACGTATTTGAGCGAATATGTCCGTTGTTCGTCTGCATACTCAGATAATATGATATATGTCATAGTCCAAAATAGATAGAGTCAGTTTAAGAGATGTTTTTTTCCATTAAAATGTCAATCCTACTCTGTAATGGTCTCCATTTGACAAGAAGAAGAACAAGAGTATCTTTTAAAATAAATCATTATTCTCATCTATCGATGTTTTCCACATCAGAGGGAACTATAACATTCACCTAAAATATAACTACCGCTCATCTGAAGTTCCCTTTGGGATTTTTCCTACATTTCACACAACTGAATCCAATCGGAACTGTTTTGCAGTACATACAAGGGATGATACCCACGTGTTTGACCACATCGGGAAAACAATTATCAACCACGACGTGTTACACACAGAGCATGAACAGAGTCTTTTAATGGTGTTATATAGTTTGAGTTCTTTCCATCCCATTCACTATAAATCATATTTGAAGTATTCTTCAGTGCAGAGACTGTTTGTGCAAAACGGAAACAGTAGGGAATCGACTCACGTGTTCAGTATGACGAGCGAACACTTTAACCACGATGCTACCCCATATACTGGAGGACCCCTCATGAGACCTAGTAGTAGTAGTAGTAGTAGTAGTAGTAGTAGTAGTAGTAGTAGTAGTAGATGTAGGAGAGATGAGGACAGCATTGTAGTGTGTTACGAAGGAACAGCAATCACCCAGTATCGTACAACAACTTAAAACACAAATCCACAGTCACTGACACGTTGTATAATGGAGGTATCTAGATTTCATTACCTGCAGTTTCCGTAGTTTGTCACATTTATACCGGTTTTCCATGTAGAACCCCGTCACTGCAATTGTGGGTGCATGGCAGCAAAAAGTTCAGTTGACAAAGCAGTGTAGATAACACAACCGACGTGGTCAACGATGTTGGTAATTGTTTGACTTTAGTTGTAATGTGGACCCGGGATGGAAAACAGTTCTTCTTGCGTTAGGTTTGCCATTTAATTACACCCTAAATAGTCATTTAAACTGAGGTCTTGATTAGTCCCTCTGCAGACAGTTTTGTTTGTTTCGTTTGTTTTGATTCCATGTTTTCGTATTTGATAGTACACAGATGAGTGAAGAGTATGATTAAGCTCTCCTCCAGTTGACGATGAGCTAAGCCTGCACTGACTAGGCTATGCCATCAAACCACAAACGTAAATCACGATTTTAGTCTTTCGTCCATTAGATTTTCAGTATTCACAATATATGTATGTCTTGTTGTCTTGGTTTAACTGTAATGAGCCACATCACACATTTCTGCTTGTCATGTCTTGACATGTTTTGTAAATTTAATGCGTGTTCCGAATGCGCGCATCTTTTTGAATTTCAATCTGTCTCTGTCGCCGTAAATATGATCTGCAGAACAAACATAAAAGAGCTTCCCTGAAGGGCCTGTAGGTGCCAGTATATATGATGACGTTCCACAGACTGTTGGACAAAAGAGATACACTTATTACCATTGCAAGAGTCTTTGGGACCTGTGGTCTGGAACCCAACAGGTTCCACATCACGCCGATGATGAAGGGGACGTATGAGAGACAGAAGACGCCAGCAGCCAATGTTACCATCAAGGGAAATTTTAAGACGTTCTCTTGGACGTCGGTCCCTACAGGCTGAACACGTCTCTTACATCGCTTCAGTTCTACAGCGACCATACATGACGTTATGACGATGATGGCGAGTGTTAGAATCGGGATGCCCACGGATGCCACCACAGTCGACGTAGTGTCAAAATCGACCAAACACACACATATATATTGGCTGTAGTAAAAGTCCATATCAGGAAATATAATCATGCAAAACCTTCCCACACTGAGCAGCACGGTGGTACCAATGGCAAAAAAGAAAACGTTTGTAGTGACGAGTCGGGTATAGGTTAATGGTCTTGATATTGCTATATAGCGATCTATGAGTGCCAGAGCTATGTTGAATATCGTCTGGCCTGTCAACCAAGACAAAACGGCTGTTGCAACACCCATCATTCCGTCAGAGTAGGCGAAGCGGTTAAGGAAGGCCGATGGTACTGCAAATGTTAAATAGTAGACTCCAAAACTAAGGTCACATACAGCTCTGAACTTTGTGAACCACAGTGTGGGCATGTGTAGCTGTTTGGACAAGACGATTACCAGAACAGTGACACCATTGCTTATTATCACGCACACCGACACCAGAAGGTAAATGACTCCAAGAATGAAGGTATCTCCGTTTGCGTCATCAGTCATGTTTTCAGTCTGATTCGTCCCCAACTGTTCATTCATCACTGTTGGCATCTCCGGATGTTTTCATTAAGTAGTTTTGATCGTAATCCTGAAGCTGTATCCAAGTATACAGACATCAACAGTAGAGAATGGCTAGTTTGAATTATCAATGAACAGAGATTAAAGTTGATGTAAAACGCAAAATGAAAAGAAAAGAGTCTCTCGCCACATTGAAAGACATCCGTCAACTGCGGCGGAGCTGGTTGATAAAGATCACAGGATTCGTAGCATGTCAATTATCTGGTGGATGTGGACTGTACCACTGTATCCTTGCACCCAGAAGACACTGTCTCAGTTTTCCTTTATAATAAACAGGATCCGGTTCTGTTTCGTGGAGCTCATTTCGCAGGTGGTGTTTCCAGACTGCTTGTTCTGTGTTGCCCTGCGGTGCTGGCGTTGTCAACGTTGTAGTCGGCTTACATCCATGATTTACAACACCTCTCATTAATAGTTACACTTTCTGAGCAACAAATCACCCAGATGCTTCTAATTAAAAGTAACATTCACACTAATGAAGAGATGGACGTGACGGATGTGTAAGATGAAGATGTTGGCGGATGGCATTTTCTTGAAATTTAAAACGGATTAGTTGAACAATTTGTTGTATTCATAAGACGTCTGGTTTAATGAATGTATTTTGCTTTTATTTCGGTTGCGTTTATTTACGCTGTACGTATAACTCGTGAGGATATCATTATGAATAGTGAGGCGTGTGATACAATCGATCCCGTGTAATAGACTCTGCTTTTAATGACATGTTCTGTTGTGCTAATTATGTAGGTGGCTAGTCCTGCTGCTCTGACCTGTGAACGCTCTGTTCAATAATGAATTTAGTGACCCATCCGTGTATTGTTGACTACTATGTTTTCTGTGGAAAATATGCTTCGTCATAGAAATTTGACTGGTTGTTCTCTTTGCCAGTCAGACGGAACCTGAAATTACATCTGTAAAACGTTTTATCAAGTAAACCAATACAATAAAAACAAACCTTATCTTTGGACGTTCAGATCTTCAGAAATACATCCAAACCTGCCGCTACAACATTGATGTCAGAAACTGTTCTCATACATCCTTTGTGGCAGGGATTGTGAAAGTCCCAAGTACACTAATCACATCAGATGTATAAATGCACAAAAGGACAATAATAAGTTAGATCAAATAATGAAGTATTCACTGTGCTCCTTGTAAATGCTGCATTCCCATTCGCCCGCTAGTTTAGACATTGATTAATGGATGAACAGAACGGAACTTTTAGTGCCATGCCTCTTACAGATGAAAACTCGGTGGACAAGTTATCTTTTCTTACGTTCATGTAAAATACTTGTGTTTTATTGGTCAATAACTCTTGAACAACTTTCCGTATCAGCCCCCCCCCCCTTCCCGAGGGTAAGAACTGGAAAAAAATATTACCGTTGCTACGGTAACTGCCAAACTCTCCACCGAGGAACTGTATAGCAAACACTCTAATGACATTATAATGTCAGCATATATATTAATGCAGAGAGCGGATTTCCAAAACCGTTCGAAAACTGTTCGATTACCTGTTTTTGAGTTTACTCTGTACATAGCTATTTTACCGTCTCTCTCTGCTTTATTTAAACTATTTTTTTACATCCGATCGTTTGCACATTCTGCTTAAACACAATTAAATATGTTTATAGCAGTTTTAAGATAAATACTAGAGCTGTAACGACGCATCGAACTATGGAACTATGGAACTATCGATGGATTGCAACTGTAGCAATTTATCGATGGTAGAAACGAAAAACAAGTCAGTCACTTTATAAGAGGTAAACTTGGATCTAAGGACAAGGCAAGCTTAACTGACAGCATTCAGGACATATACAAGCACGATGTAAAAGAAACACATGATATGTGTAAGAGAAAGCCTGTATTACTACGTGTAAACTTGACGGCTGGTCTACTATTGAGAAGAAAAATACTCAAACCAAGTGTGCTCTAGATGTGTACTACATGTATCACCACATCGAAGGTACTATCCTGAACATGTTCAACAAACTAAGGTGCCCAGCAGATGAAGTGTACGGCATCTATGTCGACACCAGGTACGCCATCAACAGCCAACAACGTCATAAACGCCAATACACAAGTCGAGATCAAAGGCACATCTTCATCATCAACTTCTCGAACTGAACAAGCTGCAGGTGAGACAAACGATACCACGGGTTCCATACTTAGCCACATTGTACAGCTGAAACAGATTGTTTCTCACGGGTAAAGCATGTTGGAGGAAAAGCTACAGTTTTTCGAAAGTAGATTCTATGATCACATCCAGGAGAAGGCCAGACCTCTTAACGATGAATCCAGGATGAACACAGAGACAAAAACAGGAAAAACTCAAACAAAGATCAACCACCACATCTGGAAAGTATTAAACTTACTGTGTCCAACCCTGAACCCCGTCACATTCCAGTCATATCAAGCCAGATCAATGACTACAGGACCACTACAGGACAACAGCAACACCGAAACCAACCTCCCCACAATGGATCCGGGACAAAGAGACAACACAGATTCCTGGAACCACATTGAACGTCAACCACAACAGAAACAACACACAAACAACGTTGATAAGAGCAATCATAAGGTAAAACACAAGACTACACATCCTATCAGATCACTCTCGAAACGATATCATGCTCTGCATCGCGTTCTCAGAGTCAAACGTGACGTCTAGTGCTGCATAACGTTAGCGCAGAGGAATCGTTTGATTCAGTAAAGGAACTCATTCATGAATATACACAGGAGCAAAATGTGAGTGTGACCTTTGTCAGACTGACGAAGAAAAATGTTCGTTTCAACTATTGAGATACCTAAACTGTGTACAAGGAAATCTCGATCTTGACGATTATGAGGACTGTGCTTCTTGCAATAGTGATTTTTGGCCAGTTGGAATCCGGGTGAGAGAATATGTACCTAAAACAGGTCATATAATGACGGAAAGGAACAGTACAGTAACAACTACAGTGGAAGCTGTCAAAACCGGCATCTGTCCCACCCGGCAAGGTGTCAACACCAGCATAAAATCTCAGTCCCGTCTGTGGCTTGAACATTTATCATCAGCTCTACAATCCGGGCACGTTGTCTAAACTGGATTATTTCTTCAGTCCCGATGAGTGCCGGTTTAGACAGCTTCCACTGTATTAATATTATGATGTACAAGAACATTATCAAATTTATTAGAATGGCATTATTCCACATTCCATTGTGTTAACATGGAATGTACGTGGACTACTTCACGGGGATGAATACATCAATCAGACACAGCCTGTTGAAGTTATTGCTGTTCAGGAACACTGGCTAACATTCAAGTTACTTGCATTATCTGAATGTTTTCTGTGAACTGAAAACTGTGACATATTTAAGTGAATGAAAGCAGACTCGTGGATCACATGGTGTGGCACTGTCAGTTACCTCAAAGTCCCCGTGGAGAGAGGAGAGTATTATAGTCAATTCTGATTATGTCATTGCAATCATGCCTACAGTGTCAGGAACGGACCGATGAATTCCAAATTTTATCAGTGTACAAAATTGCTAAATAAATATAAATAGTACACATGTTTATCATTTACTAATACCCAACAGCTGTCTGATATTTGAAAATTTTCCGGACTCCACCAAAATAGTTGTTTAAGAGACTATCATCACTGAAAATGTAAAAGTTGTTATCTGTCGCGGCGGGGTGAAACCGCAGAAACAGCGGAACAGCCAGTAATGCCGGGTGACATCTCAAAATCTATTCCGGGAGACCTGTCGGTTCCTCGTCTGTTGTAGTGTCTTGTCAGATAAAGACCTCAAAAATACTATCAAACGTATGCCTACACACTCACACAAATATACTTATAGACAAAATAATATGACTGACTACATACTTATACCATCCGATCTAAGCACACGTGTCATCAGTCCTATGATAGATGACACGTGTCTACTTAGTGTCTCATATCACCTGCCTTGCTTTATATCCATACGTATGCCAGTAGAGGAACCTTAAGGTAATCCAAAATTGAAATAAGTTAACCAAAATAACCTTAACTCTTACCAAAGTCAATTCGAAGACGTTATGTATTCTCGGAATTTTCTCATGTAGTTATTAACCAACCAGAGAGTATAGATTGCTACAACGATATGATTAGCTCTTCTCTACTGTATGCTTCCTGAAATTCCATACCTCACAGTAACTACAAACCATACCTAGAACTTAGAAATTGAATTGCCTAGATGATGCTCATTGTGCGAGTAGCCAGGCGTGTACGGTTCAATTCCGGTAAACCTCGAGGACATGATTCTAAACAGCATTTATGCGAAAAAATAATGTCGATGTCTCTTCTGGAAATCAAAAAGATTTTAAAACAAGATAAAAAAAGAAATGCTAACATAGATCGAATTATATGCTGAATTGGACGTAAACACGTTCTACAAAACTGCCCGATAGCAGAGAAAAGTAGTTACAATTGTATCTACGCTTGACTAGGGAGGCGAGAGCGGCTCAACGCCCTCTGAAGGGCTCAACGCCCTCTGAAGGGCTCAACGCCCTCTGAAGGGCTCAACGCATGCAAAATATGGGGAAAATACTAAGCCGATCTAAATCAAACATTTGATGATGACTTTGAAAATTCACATATCTCAGTTAGTCCAGGAAAATGACAACAGCAGCACTGAAGATTACGAAGAACTAGAGAGAGACTTTCTATTTGATGAGATAACGGAAGCTGTTAAAAGCAAATCCCAAGGACCCGACAAAATTACAAACGTGCATATTACATATACAGATGATGTATGCATTATGCATGTATGTAAACTATTCATTCATATGATTAAATCTCAATATGTTCCATACAAATATAGAATTGGAATGGTAATATCAATATACAGAAGTGAAATGATAAAAACGACCCTAGAAACTACAGGGGTATCACACTACTATCTTGCCTTGGTAAACTATTTGAAACGCGCTTGTTAAAACAACTAAAACAAATAAATTGCCCAAATAAAATCCGGACTTTCCTGATAAGCTACAATATGGATTTTGAAAAGAGCATGGTGCCATTCTGTCTGTGTATGTATGTATGTATGTATGTATGTATGTATGTATGTATGTATGTATGTATGTATGTATGTATGTATGTATGTATGTATGTATGTATGTATGTATGTATGTGTGTGTGTGTGTATGTATGTATGTATGTATGTATGTATGTATGTATGTATGTATGTATGTATGTATGTGTGTGTGTGTGTGTGTGTGTGTGTGTGTGTCTGTGTCTGTGTATGTATATATATATATATGTGTGTGTGTGTGTGTGTATGTATGTATGTATGTATGTATGTATGATCTGCTTCGAAATTAATCCGCTTCGAAATTCTCTCGAACAGTGTTAATATACATTATTTCGCCCCTTTTAATGTAAAACGCGCTCCTTGTGAACCTGGGTACATTAAAAACATAAACAACCAAACTGCAGTTTTCCATATTTCAACCTCAAGTTTGAGTTTTCTTCACATTCGGATTTCGGCATTTGAATCCCGAATCTGAAAAAATATTCATATTCAGGATTCGAATCCCCGATCCCGAATCCGTTTCTAACTTCATGTTCCTTTGAATGAAATAAATTAGATCAAGGGTCGTATCTGTGTAAAATAACTGAGGTGTGACAAACACGCACTTTATTCCAAATCAACATTTATTTAAACACGATAACTAAAGTCAATAACAAAACTGAATATATTCTGATGCAAAGGATTGACGATGCGAAAAAAGCAATCAGAAAACAGAGCCAAAAGCAAACAAAAACAAAGCAAAAACCCCAACACCCAACAAAAAACCCCAAGAAACCCTAATACAGAAAAAAAAAACCTACCTAGAACCTTTTGGGAAATTGAATTGCCTAGATGATGCTCATTGTGTGAGTAGCCAGGCGTGTACGGTTCAATTCCGGTAAACCTCCAGAACATGATTCTAAACAGCATTTATGCGAAAAAATAATTTCGATGTCTCTTCTGGAAATCAAAAAGATTTAAAAAAAGGATTAAAAAAAGAAATGCTAACATAGATCGAATTATCTGCTGAATTGGACGTAAACACTTTCTACAAAACTGCCCGATAGCAGAGAAAAGTAGTTACAATTGTATCTACGCTTGACTAGGGAGGCGAGAGCGGCTCAACGCCCTCTGAAGGGCTCAACGCGCATGCAAAATATGGGGAAAATACTAAGCCGATCTAAAGCAAACAAAAACAAAGCAAAAACCCCAAGACCCAACAAAAAAACCCAAGAAACCCTAATACAGAAAAAACCCCCAAACAAACCCAAAAGAACAAAAGAATACAAAACAGACCGCAAAACAACAAACTAAAAACACAAATACAAAAACAAAACAAAACCAAAAAACACCAAGTAGTTACATCTGCCAGTTCGTTATATTAATATTCTGGTAATACAACTGAATACATGAAGAATCACGACCATAACTGTACATTCAGTTTCAAGGTCGTTTGAATAGTTACGCCATGTAATCGTTTTGAAAAGATGTTTGTCAACAGAGCACTGTCTAAACCAAGGGTACTCCAAGTTAATGCTTCCCGGGGATCAGTTTTAGGACCATTTGTACTCATTGTTTATATACACGATATTGCTGATGATCCAGATAACTTGATTATATGCTGATGATACATCATCAACCAAAGCTTCAGGAGCGAAACAGGTGGTTGATATCCTTGACGCCAGATCAGTTAGAATCACTAACACGTTCGGTTTTTGAATTACTTTTAGCGGTCTTAAATCCATGATAAAGGACCGCAAAATTGAAAACCGAGAAAATGCTGATCATTAATTCATTTTGAACGTTCATTATACATACAGCATCGAAACAGTTATTGTATGTTTAAAGCTTATCAAGATTTATCTGTTTTCAGTGGAAATAATCATACAAACCAAAAAATATGAAAAAGAGTGCACATCTACTCTAAATTTAAACAACTCTACAGGAATACAATTTTTACGTGTGTGTACTCCTACCGTGTGTATTATTATATTGCATATTGTTATTCTGAATATTCTTGGAGATCCCTTCCCTAATCGTTCTCACTGTCTGAATACAATACGTTTAAACTATAATCTCCATCTGAAGTTTCTCTCTTTCTCTTTAAAGCTCTTTACCCCTCTATCGACTCCTCGTGTGTGCACAATACACACTCTTAACCACCCCCCTCAACACTTTGTCTACACTTTGTATATAATGGCTTATGCCTTTCTTTTTTGAAGAGTGTACGTGGAAAACATTTGACATAACGTGATTTTTAAAGAGATTAGTCGGGGAATAATTGCTACTCCGTGCCCACTCTGTCCTGGTACTCCGTCACTGTTTCGTTGAGAATCCACTGTGATAGCCTTTTCATGCTACAGAGGCTGTTGGTTAAGGATGGACAAGTTATACGCCAGATGTGGACACATGATACGTGGGATGGGAAATGCCTTTAGCGCCATTCGGCTTGTTTGGCGCAGTGGCAAAAACAGGAATTACAGCCATGTTCGAAATTTCTTAAGTATTCAGCAAGATGTATTTGTCTTTTTGTCTTTGCGTGTACTATAGTGATCACATCTGATAAAATGTATCCGCGTAATGAATACAGTGGAAGCTGTCCAAACCGACATCTGTCCAATCCGGCAACTTGTCATCACTGGTATAACATCTGAGTTCCATCCATAGCTAGTACATTTACGATCATCCCTACAATCCAGCGCTTTGTCTACACCGGATTATTTCTTCAGTGCCAGTGAGTGCCAGCTTCGCACAGCTTCCACTGTATATCAAACACATACAATTGAGATGAAATTCTTTTAATGTACGGCAGTATGAAAAGGTGGGTACGGAAATATTCAGTTGTGATTTACAATTTTCAAACACTTATCTGAATTACAGTTGTGTTTTTGCACTTTCTGCGTTAAACACAACCACGTTGTACCTCAAAGTTACTTGAGGATTTCTACAAACTGAAAAGCGTTTGCAAGCACCATGCACGCTGTAAATACAATGTTCAAGGAAACGCAAGAATCTTGTGCAAACTCAACTACCAATAGGAACGTAATTGAACCACCGCACTACTTTGCGATGGACATCATGAATGAACAACATGTTAACATTCCTAATCGTCCTTCCATAAACCCTCTCCTTCCCCAGAGGCAGATAATGACTTGAGCGAATATTCTGAGCATAGCTTCTCCCCAAATACGAAATTCAATGTCCATGTAACATCGACATGTCAACAGAAAGTAAAGTGTATGTAATCCGTGGTAAACTTACCCTGGCTTGCAACCTGTCCAGTTTGTTTGTTGTTTAACACGGCAATCGGTATTGTTCCTGTATATGACATGGATCTGTCTGTGGATGATCAAGTGCGTATCAGAGAATTGAGTGATTGACACAACTGGCATCGATCTAAACCACCGAGACCGTTATGTCTTTTGACCACCCGATCCTTTTCGTCGTCTCTTGCTACATACGTGGGTTGGTGGCCGCAAGGACGGTTCAACTTCTGTTCACTGCAACTTTCTCCGAACACTCGTGTCGTCAACCAGATTCTCGATCCCCTAGATTTGTTTTTTACGATACACACGTGAATGAATAGTATGACAGAATAGCAGGCAGGTGGCAATGGGAGAAGTTAGCTTGGCCATCTCACTCTAAACGGACGTATTCTTTCCTCTGTTCTATACTGTGTGTATTAAATAGACTTGTCCCCTTGTTTTAACTGTAATCACATGCTGATACCCATCTTGAATTTTTACTTACTTTCATTGCAATAACCAGCTAATCTTTTAAGTTTTACTGAAGTTAACTCTGTATCCTGTTTCTCGTTGTTCACGTGAGGCAGTTTGTGACAGATGCAGTCAGTGCAATCTTGTGATTGGCTTCATGATCATCCACGCCACGGGGATATGACTGAATACTCTAACAAAGTTAGCGGTCCTGGCCACACGATCCCGTCAGTCGCCTCCTGCAAGAAGGATGGATTACTGGAAATTCATTCTAGCACGGCTCTTTACGCGTTGATCAACAGGGCTCTTCAAGAGGTGATCAGAAGGGCTCTTCACGTGTTGATCAGCAGGGAGTGCAATCGAAGCAAGAAGTTCGGTTCATCCATCCAGTGCAAGCAGGCCATTCTCACTGTGACAAGCATTGTTGGCTGAAAATGAGTTTTAACCCGAATAAACAGTTCAACTGGTTTCTTCAAGAACCTTTCTCTGAACATTCGTTCCATGAACAACTTACAGGTATTTCGAGAATGTTCCGAGAATGTCCCAGAATGTTCCGAAATGTTCCGAGTTCTATTGTTGCCTAACCCACGTAACACATTAATACGTCTCTCTTTCATTCCTCTTCCGAATACTCGCATCTCTTTGAATCTCAGCCTGTCTCTGTCGCCGCAAATATGATCTGCAGAACAAGCGCAAGAGAGCTGCTCTGAAGGGTCTGTAGGTTCCAGTGTATATAATGACATTCCATAAACTGTTGGACAAAAGGAACAACGCTGATATCTTTACAAGAGTCGTTGGGATTTGTTCTTTGGACATCACTAGATTCCATGTCACGCCAACGATGAAGGGGACGTAGGAGAGACAGAAGACACAAGCAGCCAACGTCACTATCAACGGAAATTTGGCGAAGTTTTCTTGGTCGTCGGTGCCTACCGGGTGGACACGTCGCATACCTCGCTTAAGTTCTACAGCGATCATACATGACGTTATGACGATGATGACGAGTGTTAGAAGCGGCACGCCCACGGATGCCACCACAGTCAACGTAGTGTCAAAATCGACCACACACACACATAGATCAGCGTTATAATAAAAGTCCATATCAGGAAACGCTATCATGCCAAACCTTCCCACACTGAGCAACACGGTGGTACCAATGGCAAGAAAGAAGACCTTTGTAGTGACTAGTCGGGTATAGGTTAATGGTCTTGATATTGCTATATAGCGATCTATGACTGCCAGAGCTATGTTGAATATTATCTGGCCTGTCAACAAAGTAGATATACTCGATGCAACGCCTATTAGTCTATCGGTGTATGCGAAGCGGTTAAGGAAGGCCGATGGTACCACAAATCCTAAATAGTAGGCCCCAAAGCAAAAGTCACATCCAGCTCTGAATGTTATGAGCCACAGCGTTGGCATGTGTAGCTGTTTGGACAAGACGATTACCAGAACAGTGACACCATTGCTTATCACCACGCACACCGATACCAGAAGGTAGATGACTCCAAGAATGAAGGTATCTGCTTTCGAGACATCAGTTACGTTTTCAGTCTGATTCATCCCTAACTGTTCATTCATCTCTGTTGGCATTTCCGGATGTAGTCATTCAGTAGTTTTGATCGTAATCCATCAGTTGCATCAACAAATTAATCTGTCTCAATTATCCATCAACAGATTTAAGTTGGTGTAAAGGTCACAATGAAAAGGAAATAGTCACGTTTAAAGATATCCGTGAACTGAGGCTGGCTGATAAAACTCAGAGGATTTGTACCCCGTACAGTTCAGTTATCTGGTGCAAACGGGCTTTGGTATCCTCGCAACGAGAAAGCAATGTCTTCCTTTTCCTTTATGGTAAACAGGGTCGGATTCAAATCGTGGAGCTCTTTTCGTGGCTTATGTTTCCATTTCCTTTTGTTCTCTGTCCCCCCTGGCGACGTTGTGGTCGGCTTATATCCATCATTTAGATCACCTCCTCCCACCAACTGAATACCTTCTAAACAGCAACTCTTCCAGATTTTTCTAATTAGAGGTAATATCTATATGGATGAAGAGATGGATATGACGGATGTGTGAACATAGGCTGGGGATAATTTGGAGGAAGTGCTGACTGATGGTATTGTCCGGAAGGTTTCAGTTGATTAGTTGAACAATTTGACATTTTCCTAAGACGAATGGTGAAAATGCTGATATCATTAAATGCTTACGTGTTAACAAAGCGAGCGGACCTGATCGTATAAGTAATAAACTATTGAAATGTATTGCAGATTCTATTAGTAAACCATTGTGCCCTTTATTCAGTAAATCGTTATCTTCTGGTACCTATCCTAGTAGATGGAAGGAAGCCCATGCCATGCCGCTTTATAAAAAGGGAGATAAATCATGTTGTAGTAATTACAGACCCATTTCATTGATCAGTTGTTTAGCAAAGATCTTAGAAAGAAATGTCATGAAGCATATATCTAATTTTTTTTATGGACAATAGATTGTTATATAAATATCAATCAGGATTCCAAGTAGGCCATTCTACGACTCATCAGTTAATAGAACTAAATTTATATAACAATATTTGCTCAGCTCTAGATAGACGTGAAGACTATAGCATGTTTTTTGTGATGTTTCAAAGGCCTTTGACAGAGTATGGCACAGAGGATTACTGCATAAAGTAATTAGCTACGGCATATGTGAAGAATTACTTAAATGGATTCAGTGTTTCATCAGTGGTACAACTCAAAAGGTGTTTTTAAATGGTTCATTATCAAACCCCGAATCACTTGCTGCGGGGGTACCCCAGGGATCAGTCCTCGGCCCCTTTTCTGTTCATAGTATACGTTAATGATATTGCCGATGAACTAGATACTCCTGCGCGCTTGTTCGCCGATGATACATTACGGGATTTTCATCTACCAATCGCAGGCTTATGCAAGATACGCTCAATAGGAATCTAGAAATTGTATCGTGTTGGGCAAAACGTTGGCTTGTGACATACAATCCCAACAAAACAGAAGCTTTACTTTTCAGTCTTGAGAACAACAAAGCAGTTCAGAATTTAGAATTTCAAAATCAATGTGTTCGTTTGGAAAGCTCTCATAAACATCTTGGAGTAACACTTTCTTCTGATTGTAAATGGAATGCTCATATTGAAAGTATTGTGAGGAAAACGTCCTTGATGGTTTCATCAATGAGAAAATTAAAGTTCACGTTAAACCGAGACAGTGAATTGTGGGATGGTTGTTCGGTAGATTTAACTGATAAAACGGAAAAAGTTCAGTTTGAGGCCGTAAGGACAGTTACTGGTTTACCAAAGTATGCCACTAGAGAATCCCTGTTACGTGAAGCAGGTTGGCAATTGTTATAAGAGAGAAGAACATGTCGAAAACTGTCTTTATTCTATAATATCTACAACAAAAATGCTCCAGCCTACCTTCATGATCTTATGCCTCAAACTGTTGAATCTAAGACAAATTATAATCTTAGAAACATTCGTGATCTTTCCCTGTCTTATCCCCGCACAAGTCTCTACAGTCAATCGTTTTTTTCCATCATCTTCACAAATTTGGAATAATCTCCCCTTATATATTAGAGAATCAGTTTCACTTGAAAGTTTTGAATCGCATATAAGCTCACATATGTCAAAAGCATCAGGATATTTCTCATTTGGTAACAGGAAACTCAATGTAATTCAGACCCAGCTAAGATACTCAAACAGTAGATTAAATGATGATCTTTACGGAAATGGACTTACAGAGAGCTCTGAATGTAAGTGTAAATTTACCTGTGAAAACTCTCATCATTATTTTATGAAATGTACTTTATATTCTAATATCAGACAACAACTGTTTGTTTCTAAATATTAACAGAATTTGTAACAATAGAGTACCAGGAAACTACAGTAATTATTAAATGGCAGAGCAGATCTTCCATACCGTGATAATATCCAGATTTTTAAAGAAGTTCACAAATATATATTAAAATCTAAAAGGTTCAGTGATTGGATATAACGATTAATCATGTAAGGAAATCATGTATTCACTGTAATTATTTGTTTTATGTGGCTTATTCTCCTTATATATATCTTTCTATTCCTGTACATAGTTTGTGTCACTTCATGCATTTAAGCATTGTATATAGGAGAGGGTTTCACTAAGTTGGGATAACTTGTACCCAATCCATTCTCTGGAATAAATTTGTTTAAAATAAAAATAAATGGTTCAGGTGAATGCAATTTGCTTGTATTTTATGCGTAGATCGATCCTCATGCAGCTGATCTCTGAATTTTCTGTCCAGACTCGACTATTTACAGACTGCCGCTATACAGCTGGAATATTTCCGAGTGCGGCGTAAAACTAAAGTCACTTTGATATTTCTCCAAGTCGATCAGCTACTGACGTTTTTTACGTATCATGTCATGTGCCTGATTCATGAGACGTCACTATACATTCCTATCCGTGGAAGATGTATTGGCCCAATCGGCGGCCTGTTATAGCCATATCTTCTTCATGAATCTACGGTTGAAAACAAGATTTTGTTACATCTGTACACATGGAAAAAAGCCTTGCAATTCACATATGATTTTAACCCCCATATGACCATTGTATTTAGACTCAATTCATAAACATGCTTGTTTGTATGAATATTTTGACACACGTGCACTTTGACTTTAGTGTCCACGTGATACAATATCAAGTTCAATACATCCTCCCATCATCAAATAAATATGATAGGTTTAGTAAACTGTTCATTCAGCATGTAAAACTACTCTATAAAATGATTCCGTTGTTGATTAGTCGCTTATCGCAGTTGTTATAGTGTCTAATTCTGTCATTGTCATTAATGATTGTATATGGCTTTTATGGCCTAATTAGTACTCCCATTGGCTGTGTCTGTCGACACATCAACTGTGCAACGAAGTGCTATTGTTTCTTTATCTGTCTATTGTTGAATCTTTGCCTGTCTATAGTTGTCAAAAACAGTATATATATATATGCTCACATGTATGTTGTCAAAATGGAATCCGATATTTCGACTGCCTGTGTAAGGGCGACCGCGCGCAGGATTATGCCGCTCGTAGAAAACGCCCTGAGGTTGAATTGGAACTCCGATAACCTCATTTGTGAATACCTGTTTGTCATGAGTAACCAACTGAATAAATTTGAACTCAGCTATGCACTTCGTCTTTGTTAACGTAAACTACGTCTTAATTAAGCGCTAGTTATCCTGTCGGTCACATCTTCGCGTTGACACTATGACTGCATGTCACCAGAAGCTGTTGCGAGAGATACTGGGCCCCGTTTCACAAAACCCTCGTATGTCAGGTACAGATGCTACGAGAAAACTTACGAGACCTTAGACTTACGAGAGTTTTGTGAAACGGGGCCCTGGCTATTATCCAGTGACAGTGTGGACAGAGATCATCTGACTAGCTTTCTTGAAAGGCCTGTAGCCTCACGAAGGTCGTGGGTCCATTCTTGACACATTGACTACGATCAATCGTGAGGCTAGGAACGTGTAGCGAATAAGGGTCAAAGATAAGGTGTAAGGACCGTTAGCGTTCAGGTTGACCGTGAGTGACACCACCCAAGGAAGAAACACTTCCTTAAAGCAGGGCACAATACTTCATCTGTTCATGGAATGTGACATGTTCACATTAGCTGAGCTTTCACATATCCAGCAAAAAGGCTCAGCATTGCCAGACTACTTTTCAGATGGCAACACCGCACACAGCAACAGCAATATTGGTGAAAGGTCCACTGGCTAGCTATTCTCGAAACTACCGTAGTCATACAAACTTCCTTACAAACAGCCCATCCTTAACACAAATTTCGTGAGCCCATCCTTAACACAAATTTCGTAAGCCCATCCTTAACACAAATTTCGTAAGCCCATCCTTAACACATTGGCTATGATCACAGTTAAGAATTCCTAGAGCTACGAAGGTTTCGAGAATATGGGCCCTGGGCGGACCAAAGTAGATTTGTTCGTGATGGAATTGGTATTTGGCGACGTAGAAAGACTGAATGTGCACGAAGCCCAGTCTTGGAGCAAATACGTTTCTCGGATGTTCATATGATGTTGAAGGGGTGCCTCTCACATGACTTACCTTAATCTTCTGATGATTTGGAACAATCTAGACAGGGTTGTTCTACCAGATTACTATGACCACGAGGCTAGTCTTCATGAACGACAGTGCCAGGCAACATGGAGCGCGTGCCGTTGATAATTTCATATTTCATGAGCCTGCCAGGAGTGCACATCTCAATTCCATCGGTCATGTTCGGGACATGCTCAGTCGCCGAATATGCGAGGGATATTATCCAGTCAAGTATCGTGATGTATTGGAACAAACCCAACACCAAGAACAGAACAAGATTCATCAACGTCCCTAATAAACTTGACTTTTCATTTGGGGTTTGGTGAATTAAGTATTTAACGAAGTATTATTTATCCAGGTAGCAAGTTGAATTCGGGTTTGGTTACGTTATTTGCTTTGGTTGATGTTAACATATTTAATATGTACCATAACCTGTTGGTGCTGTGACACATTTTTCATGCAGAATTATAGACTTTCGGTTCGATTCGAGGATCCTGGGGTAGAACAGGCCTTCAGCAACTTCATGCTTGCCATAAACGGTGGCGTAAGAGGCGACTAATGGGATCGGGTGGTCAGGCTCGCTGACTTGGTTGACACATGTCATCGGTTCCCAATTGTGCAGATCGATGCTCATGTTGTTGATCACTGGATTGTCTGGTCCAGACTTGATTATTTACAGACCATCGCCATATAGCTGGAATATTGCTGAGTGCGGTGTAAAACTAGACTCAGTCACTCACTCGGTTCGATTCAGTTTGCACATGGGTATTCTTTCCTCAATGTACGGAAGAATGTATAAAGAAAATCTAGGTTACAGTAAAGAAATTAGTTCTTACCTCATCATATACTCTGAAATCTGGCGACGTGTTTCATTTCCTACACATGTGGTCCCGAGTATGGTGATCTTCGTTCAGTTGCTGGCGATCAATAGTCTTTTTTTCGTAATATCTTGTCCTAATTTGAAATCCAGTTTTAGAGACAGATGATAGTTTTATTTATTGAATTTGTGATATTCTAGTTGGCAATGCGTTTTTCTGTTCTTTGCTGACGGCCATTTAGTGATTTACATTAACTTATGGTGAAGCTAAAAACTCATTTCATTCACGATATGGCTGAAATATTGCCGATGTGTCTTCACATTTTAACTCACTCACTCACTCATTTCCTAGATCAGATCCAGTTCAGGCTCACCTGAACATCGTTTACACTTTTTGTCACTTGTAGAAAGGTCATCACGACTTCAGAAGGAGAAACGCCCCCCTCACACCGTTCGCTATTCAGTTTAAGCGCGGTTTCCAATATGTCATGCACGGAAACAACAACGTGACTTCTAATTGGGGTGATAAAGTCAGTTTTCTAACTAATCGATGTTGCCTAGAAGAAAGCACATGAGCTGATAACAGACTTTCTGAATCATACCCAGAAGCAATGGCCCTCTGCTGTATAATGTAACTAAGAGAATAGAACAATGGATCCCTTTCCTTGACAATCAGCCTTTGTAAAATTGTGGAGCACATAGTCGGTAATTGGTACGGATGATGTTCGGAGTAGTGTAATTACTAATACACGGTTTCCGCCATTATAATTTAGAACCATCCATGCTGTAAAGGAAGATATCCATTTAGCTGTTTGTTATATTTTCCCTCAGAGGCTGTTTTGTTAATTTTATATTCTGTTCATCCCCGTCAAGGTTCATCCCCGTCAACAAATGTTCCATTTCACTTCTTGAGATTTGACCAAACTACGTTGTAATTTTTATTCCACACTTCACGAGATTCTTCAAGGACATTTAGAAGTTGGTGTAGTAATACAAGATAAATCATATGGATGACAACTTCTTGATAAATTATTCACAACGTGTCTGGGCTAGTTCTTGCCCCTTCGTCAGGTGGATACTATTAGAGTGAGCTGTACAGTATATTTATATTGACGTAGAGGAAGCCAGATATGTAAAGTAAGTATATATAAGCACAAGAAGGAAATATAATTAAGTATGTATGAACAGTGAGATGACATGAAAGAGAAGAAAAGAGAGGAATACCATGATAGGGTATACGTTTGCATAAAAGAGTAGTTTTAGAGTCTGCCAATTCTTGGTGATGTGCCAGGTGTTAGAGGTGGAGGCGGTGTGAGGGGGAGGCGGTGTGAGGGGGAGGCGGTGGTGGGGATGGGCTTGGGAATAGGGGTGATTAAACCCCTTGATCTTTGTTGATATCAGACACGAATCTTCTTATGATTATTGAAGTTTTCCTTTGCGCCAGTTACCGATTTTGAAAAGCCAGGATTTGTGTGTGTGATGCCAGTTGATACATTTATTTGGACTTTTGACAACGTGTTCAGGGAGGGCTGACTTGAGATCAGATTTTTCAGCTGAAGTTTTATGGTTTGTTTTTGTTTTATGTTGTAGGGCCGACAGGTTTCTCCAAAGTAGCTTCTTCACAACAAGCACAAGTTTGTATATGCATCCGATTGCGTTCGGTCTGGTCGCTGCTCTCTCAAGATGTATTTATGGTCACATCAACACTGGCAGTTCTTCTAAGGAGTTGGCTGATGTGATGGCTAATCTGGCCTTGGAAGGGAATGTTAATCCGGATCAGGGCTGTGATTACACAATGCCTTTTTGGAAGGTGGTCACATGTAACATATGTCATATTTGGGATGATACTGTCTTAGTAAAGTACAAATTCTAGTACCTTTTGGTTGAGTGCCATTCTAGATCTGAACCCGCACAGGTACCTAATCGCCAAACCGTAAGCATAGCGAGCAAACCGTAGGCACACAGAGATGGAGGATGGAAGGTACGGTTTGCTCTACAAGTTGTTTTAGATATTCGTTGAGTGTGATGAAGGTTGTTTTGAGGTGGTCGATTTCATGTTGGAATCGGTCTGGGTCGCAGATAGCTTTGGCGCGTCTGGTTTGGGTTGACACTATGCCTAATCGTATTTGTGAATGATGGTTGGATAGATGATGAATATTGGCAGCTAAGCCCAAAGTCGCTTCTTCATCAGAGGTATCAAGTTTGCAGTTATGTCAGCCGTTATTGCTCTTGGGGGAGGGGGCGGTGACGTACAGTGTAGCCTAATGGCTCAGGCTGATCACCTGGGTTTGATTCCCCTAAATGTGTGTAACCCGTTTCTGGGGTCCCACGCCGTGGTATTGCTGGAATCTCTCTAATCCCGGCGTAATTGAGATATCAGTCAACCCGACCAAAGAACACAGCGTCAGTAGCATTGTGCAATCTGCTCGTGATTACCTATCACTTGATAATTAATTGTCCTTGTTTCTGAACTGATAGTGCGAAAAGTACTTAATCTGCTGAAATGAACTAATACAACTTTGTATTATTGAAATAAAGACACATTCATGATGTATGATTGAGCATTTTGTTCACGAACGGGAGGTCAATTAGCATTTGTCCATGGCCCAGTCTAATTCAGAAATAGAGGGTTCCCGGTATTTATTTCAGGAGTATATTGCCGAGGGAATTGGTAAGGTCTTTTCATGAAGATCAATCAACCGCATGTAACTTATGTAAGTGATATTTCAGTGCATTATACTACGTCATTCAATACATGATATAGACTGATCAAATTATAACCAGGGAAATAGACAAGCTAGTATCTGTTTCAAATGTTTTAGCTAATGTAACACTAAAGAAGAGGGATTCTGTGTTATTATCGCCATATGTATGATATGTATCATGTTCAGCTGTGCAACTGTACTTCATATACATCCACTCTATCTGGAATGTTCATGAAAACAAGCTAATTTGAAATCTTCAAAAAGTGGCGAAGAGATAGCATAAGTGTTTTAATATGTTGATAACAAAATGAGGTAAGGTAACATAAGCGTTTCAATATGTTGGTATCAAGAGTTTGATAAAAATGAAGCAATGTAACAAAAGTGTTTTAATATGTTGGTATCAAGAGTTTGAAAAAGAATGAAGTTGGTCCATAATCTCTCCTAAATGCCCATTGCTCAATTGTGTTTCATCGGGGAGACTGGCATTTTTACATGTCAATGAATATGGATAACGAATTCGTGTTTTATGATGCGACTTTTCGGTATAGCTTCTTATACCGTTGTCAAGCAGGAGTATTGTTGTTGTTGTTGTTGTAAATGCCTTTGATGCATTTCCACATGTTGTTAATCCTTCATGTCAATCCATGCTACATGCCATACAGTATCATACGTTACATATTGCTCAAATATGTTTGTTTGTCGGGTACAGTCGCATTCAGTAAGAGCCCAGCTAATGTGTCGGGGTATGTAAATCTAGACAATACAGTGATCAACATATTAGCATCTTTCTTCGTAAATGGGATACCGTGACAGGAGTCGTGCTTAATGATGACTCACTCTCATAGTAGATGTGATATCGTGTTCGTATTCGAGAACGCATGTGCAATACTGTCACACCTTCATATGATACTCGCCGACATATAAATATTGATATGTTAAACATGATACAGCTTATAAATTAGCTGTTAGGCCGTGTCACGTATCTCAACAATGCAAGGGCTTCATACTATGTCGGGGTATCCTGCGCTTATCAACAACGAATAACCTCACAAGCTACACGCCTACGTAAAGACGTGGCTACTGATTGCTACAGTGTCTATACATGAAATATAAACTGGTAAACATGTTTACTAACATGCTGTCCCTTTGTCATAGATTCCTACTTTTTGTTCTTAAAGGCACACTCCGCACATTTCTTGAACTCAATATTGCACGTCTCTCATCAGTCCCCAGAGAAGCTACTATATAATTCCCACCCCTCCCTTGGCGGGTTCAATTATCGACCTCAGACAAATCGTCAGTGATAAGAAGTCTGTTATTGTTTCAATGTGAAACTAAAGTGGGCGCATATGCCCCAGTGTGTATGTATAGACCAAACTATTGTCTAAAAGGCGTGACTTTATTTAAGGGTGCGGTGGGGTAGCCCCGTGGTTAAAGTGATCGCTCGTCACGCCAAAAACCCGGTTCGAGTCCCCACATTTGTTCAGAGCCGTTCTAAAGATGGACAGACTGGGGAAGTACGGATATCAGAAAGTTAAGGTATCTATTGAAATAGTACTTGCTCGCAAACGTAAATAACGAGCAAACGTTTTTTTTATGATATGTACTCCATTTACGTACTGCGTTGTTTTTACTCGATCGATAGTTACACTCTGCACAACACGGCCCGCTTATCAGCATGTGACCCGACCTACAGCGCTGGGTGGACAAGCACTGTAAATCACTCTGATACGGAATTCCCTGTCCCACTTTCTCTGGCCTTCGAGTCGTGTGGCTTCCGTTCACAATGGACATACACGTATTAACAAGATGGTGCTTCATGTTTGCAGCCATTAGTATCGGACCAGTACTTCTGGTAAGTGTTTAGACCCATCTAGCCTGGCGTGGTGCTCTAATTACGTGCTTCTACACCACACACACAATACACACACAATACGTGCTATATCTTGTGCAACGGTCTGATGAATCACTCAGTCGTCTAAGTTGACGCTCTACCGCCATCCTATCAGCTTTACGTATACTAGAAACATCATACATATGTGATTTAGTTTCGCTGATTTGGTGTCTATGTTTGCTGGTTCCATGCTTGTGTTTATGGGGATGAATAAAGTGCTAAACACGTGAGTGAGGGAGGGTGTGTGTTTGTGTGTGAGTGAAACAGTGAGTGAGTGAATTAGGTCTTATGTCACTTTTAGCAGTATTCATGCATTATCACATCGGAGGACACAAAATTGAGCTCCGCCAGTTGCCAAGGTACCCACAAGGAGATAGAATCCTGGCGTGACGAGCGAATGGGTTAATCGCTAGCCGACCTCTCCGCTCGAAACAAAGACGAAAGTCATGAAATTGAAATATTGAAACATATTCGTGTTCATTTCTCCTCATGGATACATGTTGGAATGGCAACACTCACTCACTCACGGAAGCTGTCGAAAATTGCCTACAACAACTGTCAGACCATACACTATATGATGTAAACTAATGTCCTTTAAATGCACCGCGTCAGTCTTACTTCTTCCTACCAATTTATGTGCCATCCTCATGTTTCTTTATGAACTGGGGCGGCGAGGTAGCCTAGTGGTTAAAGCTTTTCGCCGAAGCACCTCGTTCGATTTCCATGCGTATGAAATATGATGCCCATTTCTGGTGCCTCTGTCGTGCTATTGCTGGAACACGCCCTTGCTCACTCTATTTATCTGTCGCTTCATCTTCATCCTCTGATCGCATCATACCAAACGACACAGTACTTGTTGTTACTTTGCCTGGTGTTTTACATAAAGTGTATGGAACAATGAATCTAAGTAGAGTGCACATGCTAATCTGCAGGATGATTTACAGTGGGTAAGTACTAGAAAGTGTACTCGCGTTTTAACAACCACACGACCTTACTTGAAATGACACATTTACTCCATCTTATGTCACCATATATAATTATTATTACGGATGTTTATTTCAGACATCAACAACAGAGTCATCTACTTCAGAGGAAGCAACTACCACGACGCCATCTGCGGGTATGTCTTGTCTTGTATAGTGCTGTGAGACAGCCGAGTTCAGCCGGTTAAGGTGTTCGCTCGTCACGCCGAGGACCCGTGTTCGATTTCCCATATGGGTACAATGTGTGAAGACCTTTCATATTCGTAATGTTTTGCACGTGACCAAAATATTTATTGCATGCATTCGAACATGTAATACATGTAACATGTAAGATGTAATAATGCTGACATGTTTTCAGTCCCAGGTAAAGTGAACAATTTGGAGACAACATTGACAACATCTACGTCTATTGGACTGTCATGGTCGGCCTCATCAAGCGATGTTCCCTTCACCCAATACGTCATCTTCACAAGCAGGGGAGACAGATGTGTCCAAGCGGTCTACTTTCTGTGCCCTCCAAACAGTGAATATTATGCAGGTGTAAGTGAATTCTGAGCTGTTGTTATTATTATCCTTACAGTACCAAGTCACATTACCCATTTAACACGTTAGTCCCCCCAACCCCAACCCCTAAAATTAAATTAAAATTAAAATTAAAATTAAAATTAAAATTAAAATTAAAATTAAAATTAAATTAAATAAAAAATAAAAAGTATAATATAAAAATTAAGTAATATAAAAATAATAAAGTATAACAACTGACAAAAAAATGACGTAGAAAAGAAACTTGACAGATTTTGTGTTAAAAGATCAGCTTTTAGCAACACGATCACAACACAATACAACACAACCACTATCAACGCGGGATAAACCCGGTTCCCTTCCCACAGACAAAGTAATTTTTGTCGGCGTCGCATATATAATTTTTGTGTTTCTGTTCCAGGCCCATTGTAATTACAATACTGTTGGCACAAGTTTGACATACGCCGAATGTCATGGTAATATGGCGTACAACGTGACTAAGCTGGAATCGAACACAGACTACACAGTTTCTGTCGCTGCCACATACAAGTTTATAATAGGGGAAAACTCAACAGTGACAGCCAAGACTCAGATTGGAAGTAGGTATTGCAATAAAGTGTCTCTAATGATTGCTCTAGACACGTTACTTTAGAATGAATAAGATGTATAGAGTTGTATCTTTCTTGACATTATGTTTACCTAGCAAAACAACACGTAGTGACCAAAATGAGGTTTAAACGTAACAAAAGCGCAAACAAATTTATTTGGTGTCTGTGGTAAATATTGGTAATAACGTAGTGTTTAAAGCGTTTGGAAACGATATACAGCATCCCATTAGTATTTTAACAGGCGAATATTGGATCCGATGGTCAGGCACGCTGACTCGGTTGACCGTGTTGTTGTATCAAATTTGTGCAAGCCGATGCTCATGATGTCAGTCACCGGATTGTGTGGTTCACACACACGATAGTTTACAGGTGCAGATGGTATGTTTATGGATAGGGCATAAGTGTTTTGTAATAACCTCACAGATATTAGTCTGCTTAGTGTTTTTTTATATAATGTGTCTGTATAGTATTGCTATTGCCAATTATAACGGAGTCCGTGTATGTAAAATGTTACATTAATTCTCACTTTGCTTGATATTTCGTCATCAATGTGGCATCAATAAAAGAACCTGATTTCGCAAAGTGCCGATGATGTTACCAATGTTCGCCAAGGCGTAGGTCTTGGTTAATTCATACCGTCGTATCAAAACTGCGTAAATCGATGCTTATGGTGTTGATCACCGAATTTTCTGGTCCAGGGTCGATATATTATTTACAGACCGCCACCACATACCTTGAACTAAACTCACCCACTCACTCTAGCATGTAGGCTTCTGACAACATTCAACTCTGAATTGCAGGACTCCGTAGGCAATTAGCAGTTTCTGGTTTTTGTACATTGCGTATTACTGTTCAGTTCCAGCGTCACCAACCAACATCCGGGGAACTGCACTGAACCATTCCACCATCTTGATCGAATGGGACGTGCCCTCACACAATGCCGGGCCAATGTGGTACAATCTTACGCTTCTAATGGCTTTCGACAGGGCGGCTGACGGTTATCTTACAGCTAACGAATACAAAATTGAAGGTTAGGCTTTCCATTCACAAGTTCATGTTCTTTTGGATGTGTGAGTGCCAACCACTGGCGACTGTCATTATGAGCGAAGGGGCTCAAGGTTGTCCACGATCAAGTGTAGGTGCTACACTCACGACGTGAGCTTGGCGTGTGCAGCCACGCGCGAAATCAATTTCATCGTCATGCACTACATGTGCACTAGCCTACATCTGCTCTCCCTTTCTCAAACCAAATGGTCTTGCAGCGCCTACTTTTGTTTTAAACATATTTTATTCATAAATGAAATGGACTGGGTACAAGTTATCCAACTTAGGAACGCCCTCTCCAAGAAGTTGCATTTGGCATATTTACAATATAAAAGCACTGACAACAGAGATCTGTGGCAATAATAGATACAAGAACAAACTACAAAAAGCTCTCAGTTAACTAAATATATCTATGTACATGTTCAAATAATAACTCGTTTTCATGAAGTGACAGGGTAGCATGGCTAAACAACAATAGATCTAAATTAATGGGTATGCGATGTTTAACGACAATGTTTAAATTTACTAAGAATTTTACGCTGCGTAGTATATAAAGAACATTCTAAAAGGTAATGCCATGGGTTTTCACAAAAACAGCCACAACTACATAAAGCATCTGATCTTAAATTAACTGTGAATGAATCGTAATTTAGCGGACTTGTATTGTATCTTACTTTTGTGTGAATTATGTTTAATTTCCTTGTACGAGACGAAAAGAAAGATGGGGCTACAGTTATTTTACTTTGAATTTTCAATTTAAAGCCTGTTAAAGAATCTATTCGCCTTATTTCTTTAGGAATATTGTTCCACATTCGTATCGTAGATGGAAAAAAAGATGAGGAAAGTTTCAATCTCGTAACTGGAAGGGAGAAGTTTAAAAAGTTGCGAAGGTTGTAAGATGATTTGGCCTACATATGTAGGTAATAATTCCTGAAGGTTAAGATGGTCCAATACTGTGAAGAATGTTATAAAACAAGCAGAGTTTCCTAATTCGCCTACGGTCACTACGAGCTTCCCAACCAGTTTCAGAAAGTACTAGATCGAAGAGGAAGACTGAATAATAAACAAAGACCTCTGCTAATGGAGTTGACAGTCTTCTTTAACAATTAATGACTAATTTTATCTGTTTGGTTTGATTAAGGTTTGAAATTCATTAAAATATTCATTGACCTTGTCAGTTTTACCCAAATTAGAAAAAAAAACAGATGGGCGCACATCGTTACTGTTCTGTCTTAAACCTGGAATAGTTGAACAGGGACCGGAAGAAATACTTCAATCCAGAATGATTCGTCAAGTTCAACAAGTCTTTTAACATTAGCATTGTTTCTAAAGTATATCATAACACCAGCACCACCGAAAGCATTTCTATCCTTTCTAATGGGGTTATGAAAATTATCCCATTTTAGATTTTCATCAGAAACAGATTCATCCGCCTACTTTTCGTAAACGCGTTCTCTCCATCGGTCCAACTTAATATCCTTAAGTAATTATTAAACGTACGGAAAAACAAATGAATATTCAGTTATATACATTTGTGTCGAATTTGAAAGAACCTATTTACATTCTTCGACTTATCCGAGACTCGACACAATTGAAATGAATTGAAATGAAATTTTGTTAGAAAACCTTCGCCAAAACACGTTTTGTGATCGAACAGCAAGGCATAGGTCCGTTATTAAGTAAATCGCGTGGTGGCATGAAAATTTCATTAAACATCATAAATGGATTTTGCTGAAAATGCTCGTGCACAATTGTTCCATAAATACAGATGTGGAGCAGTTCAGCCATGCAGTATAAAAAAGAACATCACAAGCCGAACGTAACAGAGCCACTGGTGTGACAGAAATTGGGGCATGATATTGCAAGAGATTTCAATTGCAGGCAAGCAGCCATTGCTGAGCCGTTATCAACAGACAGGCAAGACACAAGACCGTCCAAGAACGGGTAGACCAAGGTATTTTACGCCGGCTGAAGACCTCTACATCCGGACAATACACATGCGGAACAGATTCGCCACGGCGACGTGAACGACGCCGACGGTTTTGGAACACTCTAACAGTAGGCGAGCCGCACTAAGACGACACCTTGTGACTGGGATCAGAGCTCATCGTACCGTACTCATCATACGTATGGGCTTGACCCGTCAACATCGTCATTGCAGGTTACAGTGAGCACAAACTGCACATCGTTGACAGCGACGCGATTGGCAGAGAGTTCTATCTATAGACGAGAGACAGTTCAAAATGTTCCGAAATGATGGGCGAGTTCGTGTTTGGAGACGTTGGGATAAGCGACTGGCGCCAAACTGTGTCCAGAATTTGTGGTCATCCAAGAACACGGCTTGTCATCCTTCATGAAAATGTGAATGCTCAAAGGTACAGAGACGACTTATTGAGAGCTGATGTGTTACAACAGGACAATGTACTTCCGCACACTGGCTCGTACAATACTATCTCAACAATGTATTGTCCTGGACAGCTTGATCGTCAGATAGGAATCCGATAGAGCATCTCTGGGATAATCTTGATACACAGTTGAAACAACGGCAACCTCCACCAGCAAATCGGCAGAAGTTCGAACAAATTCTCTTAGGTCACTGGCACAGATTTGCTGCTGACGTCATCCGGCGACTAATGTCATCCATGAGGAAAATTTTTTGGCATGTATGGATTCAAGGGGTCGTCACACACACTACAGAAGGCTTTGGCAGTTCCATAATTTGACTTAAAAACACCCTGTGAATGATCTTTACTTCATTTTGACCCCACGTCTCTTGTGCTTGATTTCACTATTGGACATTAGCGATTCTGTTTTATGCTTGGTGAATGGTTAAATTTGACATTATAAACAGTATTTCTGTCACATATGTCTTGGTGTCTTCTTTATGAGCCACAGCATCAGGGGATAAGTTTCTTTTGCCCATGAGTTTATATCTGTAAAAATTATCATCATTCTTCACAATGAGTACTAATGTCATGGAACAAGATTAAAAACCATGTGATCCACGGTTTTGACGTGTTTACTCGTCTCGTGTTTTTCATACAGGCCAGAATAGCAGTTCCTATGTAGCAACGGACTTGTTGAGCTCCTGGCAGTACATGTTCGCTATTACAGCCAGCACCAAGGCAGGAACCTCCCGCATGACAACATCCAAACCTGTCAGAACCCTGCCCTCTAGTAAGTAAAAAATCGAAACACTGAAAATAGCCTAATAATACCGTAACATCAGAATCAAATTGCCCGAGGAAAAATATATTTGAAAAATATGACATATTTTTGCTACATGCGACATTAGGTATTACTAAGTCGTTGATTTAAGATGAATTTGTCTGTAGGGGAGTAGTCATCTAATTCGTTTTCATGCAGACAGTTCAAAATGGAATGTTGCCTCTCAAATCACACGTTTTCTGAGAATGTATACGCCTTGACTTGCGAGTGACATTTATATTTGTATATTTTTTTTAATATTTCTAATTTGGCTGAACTGACTTTTATGATTTCTCTATTGTAGCTCCCGGCGAAGTGCTGAATATCAACGTGAAGTATGATCACAATCAATACCTGGCCGTCAAACTTACCTGGGATTGTCCCCTGATGACGATGAGGAATGGACGCATCACGAGCTACACAATCTCCTATACAGGCAATGTAGGACAATTAATTGAATGTGGCGCTTCGTTTCCTTATCAACCAAGTCGATGTCCTTTGCGTTACAGCCATTTATATACACATTTTGCATTCGATCTGAACTTGAATCCTTTTCTTTGTACATAAATTTATCACGAATAAGAATTTCTGCTCGGGGTGGACATTTCAGATTAAGGTCTAATGCTACACTCAATCTACACGTGCACGTGCTTTTACCTAAATGGCGTCAGTCTGCACACAATAGTTTGGTTCCAACTAGTCTGAGACTGACGTCATCAATCTGCGCAACCCATACGAGGCCCTGCAAGACAGCAAGCCTGATCAAAAGATTCAAGAAAAAAACATCCAATTCTTGTTGCCTCTAATAACAAACAATGCAGGAATCGAATCGTCTTTGGAAGTGTTTGTGAGTCAGGAATATTGCTACTGTTTGTATTCTTTACAGAAATGAGGATTTATTTGTGTATTTTGACGTGTGTCTTCACACTGCAGATATCCATGACGTTGACAGCAGGAAGCTTCTACCCAGAGGATCCGTGTACCGACCCACACGCGGTGTATCTCCCCGTCATCCCAGATGGAACGTATGCTGTGCAGGTTCGTATGAGAGTTCTGTTACACCGGGTACGGAGATGCACACATATTGATGTACACAGTCTATGGTTCGTATTTAATATTACTATGGTCATATGTCACTATGTATAAAGTTTCCAGATAAGATTTAACCATGGTGGCAGGCAATGGGATACATGAAACATGATAACTCACGTGAGTGGTGTTGCAATGTTGCATAATTACTCCTCCCTGTTGCAATATTGCATAATTACTGCTCCCTTCATCCGGGGCTTTTGTACCATCATGGCTGCCAATTAAAGTGATGTCCCGCCACGGTGTTGTTTAATGATTTCTCTGACTGAGAAAGTGATTGATATGTTGAAACAAGTGGTATGTTAGAAGCTGGGAAGTGACAAACTGACAAACGTAATGGGTAACATCTACTTTGTTACGAGGGTACAACGTTTCTTGCACAGGAATGAAACATGTTTATGAAGATACTGATAGCGATATCAAGAGAGCTAGGTAAACATATCCCAGTGTAACACGTATGCAACACGTGCAAGACATCAAAATCGATATCAAGAAACAAAAATCTTTACTTTAATTTCACGAATAAACTTATGACATTTGAGAACAAAAATTATATTCGGACACATACTGTATGCTGTGTCCAGAAGCTTTTTGTATATTATATTATCATTATATTGTTTCCAATGGTGTAAAAGTCCATTGAATATTGAAAACTTTAAATTAAGTTTTGATATCTGATTTTTTTTTATAAAAGAATGAAAGTCCCGTCTTAAAAGATATGAAAGAAATAATAAAGAAATGGGATAGCTATGTTACCAAAAGATTTGACTGTGTTAATAGAAACGACCAAATCGTTTCCACATTCATAAGAAGTTGATTGTACAACTGTGGCATGTGATATGTAGATATTTGTTTCAGCAGTATTACAGTAAATGAGGATATTTGTAAACAAAACGAGTCGGAACCAAACAATCACTTTATAAGTAGCGATTATACGTTAAGAGAAGTAACAAGTTTTGCTTAACGTTAAAAAAATAAAATAATGATAATAATTACACTAAACGCACTGAGGCAATGCGTGAAAGTAAATAAATAACAACTGGTAACAATTCTGCTTTGTACAGATATGGGCTAATGCTGAATTTCAAGGATACAAAACTTCAATGATTTTTGAGACAGACCGTGAGAGTAAGTATATCTCATTATGTTAAGAGGACGACTATTGTAATTTATGCATGTTTATTTAATCTAATCATCAGGTGAGTGAGTGAGTGAGTTTGGTTTTACGCCGCACTCAGCAATATTCCAGCTATATGGCAGCGGTCTATAAATAATCGAGTCTGGACCAGACAATCCAGTGATCAACAACATGAGCATCGCTCTGCGCAATTGGGAACCGATGACATGTGTCCACCAAGTCAGTCAGCCTGACCACCCGATCCCATTAGTCGCCTCCTACGATAAGCACAGTCGCATGGATTGCTGAAGGCTCCAGGACCTTCTACCCCGGGACATTCACGGGTTCTTAATCATTAGGGCTGTGTATTGACATATAAATTGTATTGCAATATACTGCGATTTAGACAGCGGTATCGCGATACGTATTGCCATATGTTGGGAACATACGAATTTGACAGTAAGTACCACTAATTGTACATGTCGATCCTATTTTTTAGATTAGTCCCTAAACATTTTTCTGATATCAGCAATCTCAAAATTAAGCTGCTTGATTTTATTTTCTTTTTCCATAGTAAATGTATTTCGACCCGTGAAGGTCCCAGGGTAGAACAGGCCTTCAGCAACCCATGCTTGCCACAAAAGGCGACTATGCTTGTCGTCAGAGGCCTTGGTTGACACATGTCATCGGTTCCCAATTGCGCAGAGCGATGCTCATGTTGTTGATCATTAGATTGTCTGGTCCAGACTCGATTATTTACAGACCGCCGCCATATAGCTGGAATATTGCTGAGTGCGGCGTAAAACTAAACTCATTCACTCAGTAAATGTATTTCATTATACCGTAAACGGTATACTGTAATACTATGAAAAAAGTATTACATTGAATAATGTCGGTGTCATTGAATAACGAAGGAAAACCATGTTGTGATACTGGAATTTTTATTCAAGAGATAAAGATAATCACCCCAAAAATCTTTATATTTTCTTTACCCAATATACCAGTTGTCAGAAATGATATTGCAGTACGTATCGTTTGAAAAGCGTATAGGGATATAGCGGTATACCTGTAATACCGTGCAGCCATATTAATCATAATAATCTATCGATAACCAAATGACTGTAGTCCATTTCATATGTAAACTTAATACGTGAAGGAGTCTTTATTCTATAGACGTCAAACTATTGAAGTAGCTTAGGACAGAGTGATGACTTCAACTTTTTGTTCCAGAAATGTACTACAAGGACTTCAACACAACTGTTTCAACAACAGGTAAACTGTAGAAGCGCATCAATGCTATTATATTGTTGCTTTTTAAACATTTCGATAGTCAGATATCTATAGGCATTTCGATATGATTTGTTTGTCACATGAAGTTTTTGATGGATATCAAATTAGTGTTGTTCTGGTATAAAGAATATATAACTTAACTCAAACAGGTGATTGATGTCATGAGCGCATACCATAATGGGTCGTAATGCTATCCTGAAACATGAGATATGTTTTCTCGAGTTCTTATCAGCGTGATGAGTTTAGTTATTTCGGTACACGCTTGTTGAAGCCGAAATACTAATGTCAGTATCATTTCGATATTTCAGATCCCCAACATTTAATAGATGTGTCTGCCGCATGTGGTTCCATAATAGCAATCCTCATTGTGGTCGTGATTGCTCTTGTTCTAAGTGAGTTCTTTGCCATGCTTGAAATGAACAGGGACCGTTAGCTTTTAAGGGAAAGAATTTCGAATTATGCTAGTCAATATCAGATTTGTATTTGGAAACCTTGTGCCGGGTTCACGTCCTTTTGCACATATTTAATCTAACTTACATTTAACGTGTAATAATCATTTACATTTAAATAGTTAATGCATGAAACATATTTTCATTTTAACGTATCATAGACTTATGTAAAATGTTGTTATTGCTTTCACGAATGCCCCTGATCTTTTACCACCTTCAGCAAGGCCAAGAAGTGTTTCACCTAAAAAAAGGCTGACGTCTGACCAGGGGTCATTCTGATCATATGTGCGAACCTGCATGGAACAAAAGAAGAAAACACATTTAGTTCATTTTAGAACAAAGAATAAAGTTATCCTGAAACGGTACTGTATTTCAAATTATTTAACATCATATCATTGAAAAACCATGTGCAGCCATGACCCACATATTTCAGTTGAAGTGATATACTGGTTGTTGTCAACTCATCCAGAGTGAGTGAGTGAGCTTGGGTGTACGCCGATTTTGCAATACCCAAGCAAAATCACGACGAGAGATACCAGAAATGGGCATCACACGCTGAACCCGTGTGGAGAATCGAAGGTCTTCGGTTTGACGAGCGGACGCTTTAACTACTAAGTTACCCCACCGTCGGGGTCATGGTTGAAGTCGTTTTGATGATCCCGGATGCAAGAATGAGTGAGTTTAGTTTTTCGCCGCACTTAGCAATTATCCACCTATATGGTGTCAGTCTATAAATAATCGATGGCATGTGTCAACCAAGCCAGCGAGGCTGACCACCCGATCCCGTTGGTCGCCTCTGACGACAAGCATGGGTTACTGAAGATCATTTCTGATGTTCACAGTCTACGAAAGAAGAAATTTATCATGTATGAAATGATGGCTTCCCTGACTTTCAATATCTTGATGAAAAGACTGCCAAGATTCTCAGACATGGACTGGGAACCACCTTGATGCAAACTCCTTCATCCACGATTACCGAAAGAGGTCTTATTTAACACTCGAAACCTTTAACAACCCCCCAAAAAAACCAAAAAAAACCCCAAACAAACCCCCCCCCCCAAAAAAAAAAAAAAACAAAAAAAAAAACAAAAAAAAAAAAAAAACAACAAAAAACAACAACAACAAAACAAACAAAAAACCAAACAAAAAACCAAACCAAAACAAAACAAAACAAAAACAAACAAACAAACAAACAAACAAAAAAACCAAAAACCAACAAAAACAAACAAACAAACAAACAAAAACCCAAAAAACAAAAACAAAAAACAACAACAAAACAACAACAACAAAATAAACAGCGTTGAAGGCGTCAAAGTCTAGCTTGGTTATCACAATGTACCACAAGTGGAGAAACTGATGCACCGTATAAGCTTTGTAATATATATATTTCAACCAATCCTTATGGATGTATAACATATTTTAGGTTACTTACAACCGGCCGATTGTTGGGATTGACCAAACCAAACAAACACTCACAACTAAATGTACGCACGCACGCACCCACGAACGAACGCACACAAAGTGTAACTCAACAAATGAAACTAAACAAACAAATACACAACATTCAACAAAAAACAGCAAAGATTACATTTTCATCAATTTCATTTACAAAGGGCAGTGTGGGGGTATATATTATGTTAACTATAAATTGATTTTGTTTAAACAAGAAAGCAACTTTTACCTCGTCAGTTGCACACATTCAGAATAATGTCACGGTCTTGATAAATATTCCTGACAAACACGCGCGAAAAAAGGACAGCATCACCATCATTCTCGAAACTACCTCAACCTTTTCTTCAGGATCAGGCGTTAGGAACACACAATTACACTTAATTACTGTGTGACACTATACCGAAACCTTGAGTAGTAGAATCGACAAAATATTTTGGTAGTACGATGACTGAAATGTATTCTAATGTATTGCGGTGAAATGCAGACATATATATTAACTTCATGTGTTGCGATATTTTTATCAAAGTGTGTATACATTTGTGTTGTTTTGGATTCATCAGAGGTTAGCGATTACCAGTTAGCACTTAGCGATTACCAGTTAGCACTTAGCGATTACCAGTTAGCACTTAGCGATTACCAGTTAGCACTTAGCGATTACCAGTTAGCACTTAGCGATTACCAGTTAGCACTTAGCGGTTAGCAAGTAGTATCATATGTGCTTAAAACAGGTCTCAAGCTGTTTTGGGCCATACCATTACAAGGTCATAGGGCAGATAGGTTATTCCATCTTTTCATTACTCATGTGATTTGTTGTGAACGCCTGGATGATTGGCATTTGCTAATTTCAAATCATAAGGTTCTCAGCCGTTTTCTCTTGCACAGCACTTATGACCCTCACTTGATTTCCTTCGTCCGTATAATGAGGGTGTTTTCAGCAGCATGAAATGTAGGTGACACCAGGTGTTCGCGAGAAGGTATTCTGAGGTGCAAATAACGACGTCCGTTCACCATTGCCCCTGTCTTCTCGCCGACCGTTGTGCCTTCCTTGTGCATTCATTGGTGTACGCTCTGTCTTCTCTCTGCGTTCTCCGGCGACTGTTCGGCAAGAGGCATACTCAGGTATATAAGTATCTAGCTATGGTATTATCATTAGTTTCATACGAGCAGGCTAAGGGAAATCATCGTATAACAACTTCAGTAAGCATGAACAATGAATCGCCTTTGTCAATAGCTTGTGTGTGAGATCAGCAAGCATTGTTTTTTTTAACTAGATAGCCATTGCCAATACAAATAGAAGGATAAATAGATGTGGAAGAAGAAGATTGAGAACCCTCACTTGAGGCATGGAGACCCATGGGTCTGTCCATGACTGATGTTACACAGATGGTTGCAATTCGGGGACTACAACCAACTAATGCAAGAACTAGAACATGAAGGGTCATTCTACAATTATCTGTGCATGGAGCCAGCCCTTTTTGACTAGCGTGGCGTCCTTTCGCTGACCGCTGTGCCTTCACTCTGCGACCTCAACGATGGCTCTGCGTCCTAGCGATTTTTCAACCATGACGGCGACCGCTCTGCGTTTGTTTTGAGATTGTTCAATACAGTCGCCACTGTAGTGGCGTTCTGAGTCGTCTTGGCGTTGGCTCTGCCTTTTGTTGCCTTTATGGCGATGGCCCTTCATTCTCTTTTCGTTTGTCGTGCCTTCTTTGTTGGCGTCCTGACAATTGGTAGAACGCAGACGGAAGGCAGAGCTGTCGCCGTCCTGTGCAAAGGAGGCTTTACTGATGCATCGAATGTTGTGTTTGCTTGTCGTTTAACGCCGAAATCAGCAATATTCCACATATACGACACTAGTCTGTAAATAATCGAGTTTAGTCCAGACATGCCAATGAGTGACACTGCAAGCGTCCAATAACGCGATTAAGATCAACGAGGTGAGAACATTCTTCATTCAAGTAAACGAACCGTGAAGATCCAGTTTAGAATTGGTCTTCAGCAACCCAGATTTCTCGTAAAAGGAGACTAACGGGATGGGGTGATCAGGCACACGGACTTGGTTGACACATATAATCGTATCTCAATTGTGTAGATCGATGCACATGCGGTTGATCACTGGATTGCCTGGTTCAGAATCAATTATTTACAGACTGCGACATCCAACTGGAATATTGCTGAGTGCAGCGTTGAAGAACAAACCAACCAGCCATAGGTCGCTGAAGATCGCTTCCAACCCGCATCTTGACGGGTATTGGATGTTGTGACTGTCGTTCGTCCTGTTCACACGGCTCGTTGTATGTAATTCAGTGTCAGTGGATATTTCTGGAAACACTGCGTCACTTGCCTTGTCCCAAGTGTTATCAGCTTCTCATACATGTCATCAGTACCACACACAGACAGTTGGTTCAGTATGTACTGAGTGAACTTTTACCAGTGGAATATAAAGTTTAAGCATGACAATTTTTACACCACTGAAGCTTTAGCCCAACAGAAAGTCATATCCGCTTCCGGTTTAATGGCATCACTTCCGGTCGGAGGCATAAAGGAGATATGCAGTACGACTTTAAAACCTTAGTAACAGTCTTATGAACCGGTTTAAACAGTTTCTTCTTCAGTATCGGTCGATGTGGTATCAGACATCCTATAGGGATATACTATTGCATTGTTTACATTCATGACTCAAAGACTGCATATTAGGAAGTGCAATTTTCACACAAACTTTCAGGTCTTTGGCTATGTCAATACTAGGTGCGTTCCACCCGGTCATACAGTCCACGTTCAGTGCTGTGCAGATAGGAAGGAACCAGGCCATCGAATAACAACTCGTCAGGTTGCGAAATCTGCTCGCGTTTGCCAGCGCTATCACATGATTGTAAATTACCCGTTCTTATCGTGACCTACTTTACCGTATGACAGGACGGACTCGCCAGTTTATCGTGTTCAGGTGTAAGAGGCCTAGAAGCGTCACCTGACTGGTCCAGCAGCTGAGTGTTTCTCCACAGTCAACACAATCTGATTTTCATGATGACAACCTCTCTGTGGTACCGCGTCCTTTTAGTGGAAGTCATCTTTCTAGCTGGGATTCAGGTAAGACGGCGACTATTTTGCCTATTTTGTAAGTGTCGCCGAATATGTCGTTAGGAGATTTATTACCTCAAGCGCGTTAGTATTTCAAGGGAGACAATTCTACTCGACCAACTCTATTTAAGTCGAGTAAGGATGAAACGTACTGATGTGCATAGAAGTTATTCTGTTTAGACCTGAATCATTTCAAAATAAAAGCATCAACATTCTTTCCACGTCCATAAGAAATCAGTAGCGAAAAAAATATGGTCACCCAATCCCCAGCATGAGCAATATATACAGTAGGTTAATGCCGTACATTCTACTAAGCCACTGCATGCTAAACAATACGGAAACTGTATACACTACATGGTAACTACATACGCAGCATGGTAACTGTATACCCCCAGTGTCAACTGTATGCATCGTGTGGACATGGTATAACCTACTCGGATTCTGTATACATTACATAAGAATGAGAAATCTGTTCAATATATATACACTGTATGCATTCATGGACACTTATAATAAAGGCATACACTCTACAAGGACACCATACACACTACATGAGAAGTATACACTCAACAAGCACACTATAAACTCTACAGGTACACTATATAGTGAAGTATATACGCAATTAGACACACTACTTGAGGAATGTACACTCAACCAGTAGACTATATACACTACCCAAGGAATGAACACTCAACAAGTAGACTATATATACTACATGAGGAATGTACCCTCAACAAGTAGACTATATATACTACATGAGGAATGTACCCTCAACATGTAGACTATATATACTACATGAAGAATTATACACATTGTGTAATGTATGTGGTATCCTATTGTGGTATATATAGTATTTTATTGTCTTTTTACATGGGGTAGTATAATTATCGTCCTACTATCTAACACGATGTCAACAGAATCGATTTTGTATATGTCATGTTAAAGTTGTGTGTACAGTACTGTTGGGCTAACAGTGTTCAGTAGCTGATTATATGACAATCCGCACTTTCTCGTGGAGCATTGCATTCACGATGTTTGACACCACACGATCATTATTCGTTTCAGAGCTCCTCATGTTTGACACCACACGATCATTATTCGTTTTAGAGCTCATCATGTTTGACATCGCCAACACCTATCATCCCCGGTCTTGGTGAGCACTGCACGACGGAATGCAGTCCCCCCGAAATGGTGGAGTGTGTGCACAACGTGTGTCAGTGTAAACCTCCCCTGGTCAGTACTGGCACTTTTTGCGTCAGCGGTAGGTATAACATCAGCCTCACCTACATACTCTTCCTCTTCCTCTACTACTGCTGTATGACTCCGACTACTACCATTGCTGCTGTTGCTTCTACTACTTCTACTGCTACCATTACTACTGCTGTATGACTCCGACTACTACCATTGCTGCTGTTGCTTCTACTACTTCTACTGCTACCATTACTACTGCTGTATGACTCCGACTACTACCATTGCTGCTGTTGCTTCTACTACTTCTACTGCTACCATTACTACTGCTGTATGACTCCGACTACTACCATTGCTGCTGTTGCTTCTACTACTTCTACTGCTACCATTACTACTGCTGTATGACTCCGACTACTACCATTGCTGCTGTTGCTTCTACTACTTCTACTGCTACCATTACTACTGCTGTATGACTCCGACTACTACCACTGCTGCTGTTGCTTCTACTACTTCTACTGCTACCATTACAGTTGCTGCCCCTACTACTACCGCTGCAGCTGCTTCTACTTTTAGTGCTTCTACTGTTACCACTACCACTACCACTACTACGTACTACGTCTGCAACTACGTACTACTGCAGCTACTTCTGCTACTGTTGCACTGACAGCTACATTGTACTACTACTACTCCGACTACTACGTCTACTACCACTGTTATTTCTACTGCTACTGCTGCTACTACTACTACTATTACTGCTACTGCCACTGCTACTGCTACTACTGCTGCTTCTACTACTATTACTACTACTATTATTACTTCTACTACTACTATTACTTCTACTACTACTACATGTACTACCCCAAAACGATATTTCATGAAGGAAAAAATACCACTTAAAACTAAACTAAGTGCATTTTCTTCTGTTTCATATACTTTTTGTTTTCATGCGTCATCAATGACAAGCACCATTTTGTACGACACGGAACATTTTACCTGTGTATAACATATTGACAAGAGGCATCGAACTCCGTCATTCTTGGACTTAGGATTTGTTCTACTCACCACCGGAAACGTTCTACCATCATTATTATACGTTTTGTACAAATTGGTTTTTTTTCACAGAACCAGGAGAAATTGAGGTCTTCAATGCTACCGATGTGACGAATTCCTCTGTATCGCTGTCTTGGGAAGCGCCCCAAACACTCGGGGTTATACAGTATTATCATATAGTTTTCACAACAAATGGAATGTGTTTTCTTCAAGTTGTGCAAAAGTGCACGGAGATTTCGAGACAGCCGGTATGTACCCTTTGCCCACTCTCACCGTATTAGTTAACACAGAGGACGAGTAATAAAGTGTGACACAAATGTTCAATTAATTCAATTTATAAAGACCAATTAATCTATTTTCTGTAAAACTAAACGGACTATGGTATTATTTTAAGTACTTTTTTGTGGGTAATAATGCGTCCTCAGATACTGTTTCAAGAGGTCGTGTAAGGAAACTATCAAATGAAACTTTTCGAAACCTACTAATCTTATCTCAGTTACTGATTGTTGCATTATTATAGTACCTTTTGTGTGTAATAGTGTTCAAATTAGGAGATAAACATCATGTGTTGGCCAATTTCCGGGTGTTATTGAGTATTTGAAGCTAGGAAATATTTCATTTGAAAGTTCCGGCTGACACCGTCGGTTCCAAATGCATTCCCGTGCTTCAAATACTCAATAACACCCGGAAACTGGCCCACACATGATTTTTATCTCCTAAATAGACACCACACGGCAAAGAATTGGAAACAGACAGAAAAGCAAATTTATATTTTACCGACGCGTTTATAGACCAGTAATTACCATGTTCCAACAAACACGTATAAAATGAAGTGTAAACTTGATTTGCCTCTCATTGTTATCATTATGATGCAATAACACCGGCTTGTTTACGCTAGATTAGTTTGTTTTCCAGCAAGGATGCATGATCACATATGTGAGTCCTCTCAACGATTGTCAGGGCGACATATCTTACAACGTATCGTCGCTTCTTCCATATACAAACTACTCCGTCAGCATCAGTGCCAGAAATGATATTTATAGTGGACCAAATACAACGTTGTTCATACAAACAGAAATATCAGGTTGGTTGCTGCTTGTCTTTCAAACCTGTACTAGAGCTTTAACTTGATTTCAGAACTCCAGGGTTTTACTTCGACCCACAAGCATGGTGGTGTCCCGGAGACCCCAGTTATTAGTGTTTAGGGTCCCTGCAGGCAGTGAGGTTTCGGGAGGTTCAGTCTTCTGACTATCAATCTGGATCACTGTAAACACTGAAAGGTGATAAATGTGCCGATGTGTTAAAAGCGATATTGCGATATTATGATGCATGTCTCAGTAGGTGCATGTTTTTGTTGGTACAGTCCTCTGACAATCAATTGGAGCAGTCCATGATTGTGTCCGAGTCCATATCTATGGGAGGTTTACATGACAGCAGACAGGAGGTCGGTCTTAGTCTGCTTCGGCGTGTAGTTTGGCACCACACTCGATTGGTGACACACATATGATTTTGTTTAAATCGTGCTGGAAAGTGCTCTAGCCTGGTACTGTGACATATGTGGTGGATGGGGGAGGTCAGCACATCCATTTTTCCACACATCTCACACTTTCCATCTCACACCAGCTAATGAGCACCACGCAGAACAAAGGTTCACTACGACTCTGGCCGCAGCCTTCTGAGAACCTCCTGGGCCATTTGAGGGGTCAACGTCCAGGAAGTGACCTGTGTCTGGGTCCGCAGCTCCAAGCTTCTAGTTCAAACAGCCTAAGTGTCTCATTTCCATAAACAAACCGGATATAACAAATCTTTTAATGTGATGTACAAGTCCATACTTTGAAAGTACCCTGCATATATCCTGGGCAAAGCCTGAACTAAATGCAGCACAGTTATATCAATAAAGATAAAAAGTCTTGTGAAAAAACAAACTTCTTTGGAAACCCTGACAGATACCGAATGAGATTGCGCACCTTCACTAACTTATTCACACATCTAAGTCGTTCCAAATGGTTCCAATTATATATGGTTGTTGTGGGTGGTCAGACTCTATGGCTGCGAGGTATCTTTCCCAGAGTGGTGCGCATTATATCGATCTCTACTTTGTCTGCTCTATACTCGATTAGTAAGACCTTGTGTTGGGTAAGCGTTCCATGAATGAACTTATTAATACTAATATTTTGGACCTAGTGCACAGTTTAAGATAACATTGAATAATTAAATGTATACATACCAAACCATTGTACAATTAACTTTCACTGACGTTTAGACAAATTTAGACAAAGTAATACATTCCATGAGAAACATAATCATAATATTTTGCAATGACATTTTTTATTCATGAAATATTCCACCAATTACCTTTTCTGTGAAATCATTATTAACATATTTTGAATATTTTGTTTAGCCCCTTTAGAACCAAGTCGCGTTTATGCAAACGTTCTGAACGCCTCCACTATCAAGGTAAGCTGGACACAGCCGAGACAAGACAACGGTCCCACCTGGTACAATGTCACAGTATGGGAGGCAACTGGGAGGCTCTCGTCGAACTTCTCCATCAAGACTGTAATACGGGTCGATGGTAGGGGCCAAACAGCTTACGTGCAATAATATAACTTATCCATTCTGATCAGCGTTAAGTATGATCAATGCAATGCACAGACATTTACATCAACTGAACAATGGTAGTGTGGACATGTTGCTTTCAATGTTATATCTGCAGTTAACGTGGGATGATATATTAGATAACAATCAACGGGATATTAGTAATTACTTCTGATAATGAAATTTGATTCTACAGAATATTATAAACCCCAAACAGTCAAACTCGGCCCTAATGTTCGGATTATTGGATTTATGTCGGTTAAATAATTTGATTTTACACTGTACGTTTTGCATACTGAACAATAATGCACAATTATGCTATATTTGAGCTCAGTGTTGAAACAAAGACATGCTTATCATCTAACAAACATTTGACGTGAAGATCTTCCGACCACAATTAAATCGGTTTTTGGTGTTACCTTAAGAATAGGAAAACGCGTTGATATTTCATAGTTCGGCGAGGATAAGGATTCTGAAAGAGCATTGGGTGTCGGGGTAGCGTCGTGGTGAGCAAACCCTGGTCCGATGATCCGGTTTCCATTCCTCACACGGGTTCAGTATGTGAAGCCCATGTCTAGTGTCCGCACTGTGATATTACTGGGATACGGCCAAAGGTTTGTTAAAACTAAACTCACTCCAAAAGACCCTACACGTATATCGTCTTCAACGTCCTTCGATCAAAAACATGTAGTGTTCAAACTGACTATCTTTCTCCGTCATACATTTGTGTACAATGAACGTATACATTCCAGGGTTCAACACAACGTCACTTGAGGTACCAGGTCTCCTAAGTTCGTGGAAGTACACGTTCACGGTGACAGCTTACACTCCCGCGGGCTCTGCGCATGCTCCAAACGCGTCAGAGGTCGTAATGACTTTCCCAGCAGGTATGACTATCAAATAATGTAAAAAGTACTGATTATATTGTTTTGAGTTTCATACCCCAATTATAAGAAAAAAAGGAGAGAAGAACAAACGTTAAAAATCGACACAAGAAAAGTAAAACACCACCAAAACTTGAACGACCCGTAAATCAAGAGTCACATATAGTGCCAAGCGAATAATGTATTAATTGCTAAAATTCTGCATGCATTTCGGGTATTCTTAATAATCATATTTTTGACAATGGTAGCTATGTCGAGGGGGTAGATAACCCAGTGGTATAAGCGTTCGCATCAAAATCCCGCGTTCGATTCTTCGAATTCATATGGGAATGATGTGAGGCAAAATTATGAATCCTTCTGGACTATTGGTAAAAGCAGAAACCTCACTCACTCACTCACCCACCCACTCACTCACTCACTCACTCAGAGGCTTATATCGTTATTCTGGCCTTTATTCCACCATCTGTCACGCGTGTTCTCCGCCCAGACTGGTTAATTAGAAGTTTCAAATAAAAATAACCACCAACTCGATTTGATCCTAGGACGGTAGTGAGTACATCTTTCTGACACATTTTTGGTAGTCACTTTGAAATATATTATTAGATTTGTACATCACATCAAGTTTCCTCTTACATGACAGAGCCTGGCCCTGTTGAAAACCTCACAGCCACCGCTGTACCCGAGCCCTACTTTGGCACGATACTCACGTGGAACTGTCCCAAGGAGAAACAGAGGAATGGGCGTATAGTGAACTACACTATACATTACAAGGGCGATGTATGTATATCTGTTTTGCCGCTTTCCATTCATTCATTCATTCATCCTTCCTTCCTTCATTGAATGAATACATTTATCACGAAAACTGACAAAGAGGTAAATGGATCATTTACTGTGAACCATTGCTCTTGCATAATGCTTGATATATTGACCATTGTTTGACATTCCAAATCCTCTTATAAATTTGAATACCTTTTCTCGTCACGATAAGGTTCATATGGTTTTCACCGCTTAAACTGTTTGGTGTGGATTGTTAGTATTTGTTATGGTGATCCTATCAGGGGCGGTGGGGTAGTCTACTACGTTAAGGCGGTTCTATGTCACGCCGAACACCAAGGTTCGTTCCCCCACGTGAAGCCCAATTTTGGGGACACCCTCCACCCCCACCCGTAATATTGCTGAAATACTGCTTAAGGCGATTCAAAACCATACTCAATCTTTCACTGAATCATAAAGCATCTCATTTCTGTCAGATAAAGTTGTTCAGCGACGTAATACCGTCAACGTATTTTTTCGATAGAATTCTTCTCTGTTCCCTGTATTCTTATGTTATCGTTCAGTTATCTTTGAGATCATATGGTTCTAAATTTCAACATGTCATGTCCGCAATTCCATCATATGTTCATATCAACATGCAACAGCTTCATTATATGAACATCGTCATAATTCCCGAATATGAACACATGAATTGGAACATGCCTACAATTCCCACACATGAACATAGCAACAATATCCCCACATGAACATATGAACATGTCCACAATTCCCTCACATTAACACATGCAACAATTCCATCACATGAACATTCTCACAATTTCCTCATATGAATGTATTAATATGCCCACAATTCCCTCATATGAATGTATTAATATGTCCACAATTCCCTCATATGAATGTATTAATATGCCCACAATTCCCTCATATGAACACATGAATATGCAGACAATTTCCTCACATGAACACATTAATATGCCCACAATACCCTCACATGAACATGCCTACAATTCCCCCATAACTTGTTCACCTTCCCTCATATGAGGAATATTGCTAAAAGCGGCGTACAACTAAACTCTCACTCTAACATGCCCGCAATATTCCCACATATGAACACACGAAGATGTCCACAATACCCCCATGTTCACAATGTTTGAAATTACCTAACATCTACGTGAGTACAATTATCTCAAATGGATAAATGAACATGCACTCAATTCCATCAAATGAACATCTCCATGGTTCCCTCATAAAAACGTATCAACATATACGTGTATGCAGGTGTCCAGGGAAGAGCATTACGGGAGCTACAAACCTGAGGATCCCTGCATGGACACGAAGTCTATGTTCGTGCCGATGGCGCCTGTCATCAATTACACATTTACAGTAAGTATGACAGAGCGTGATGTATACGATATCGATCTTAACAATAAGTGGCGAGTAACGAGCATGGGGTGAGGGGGATTGGGGTCAGGATGCCTCAGGTTTACCATGGCAACATAGGTAATTACTAGTATTCTTTAATGGTTCGTCAAAAGTATTTAATACATAAACCATATACTTAATAATTAACATTTTTGCACATTGTGATCGAAACGTATATACACAATCGGTAAACATAAATTGTTATATTTATCGATATGTTGTAATGTGTAAGTCAGATACAAGAATCATGTATCAGGACATCACGTATTTTCTTCATTAATGTGTTACAGGTCTTTGCAAATGCGGAATTTAAGGGCGAAAAGAAATCAATTATTTCAAGAATGGATCCTGAGCGTAAGGAAATGCTTGTAATCATTTATGATCTTACCGTATAACTTTCCATGTAAAGGTTTAACACATTTGGGAACATAAGCGTTCTTTGATGACAAATTTCTTGGATAACAACTCCCTGTATTTCGTGAGTGCGACTTCATTAACCTTGAACTTAACATACAGCGTTAATAGCTGCTTCACATTACCAGCAGATTGTATTTGCTTTGCACAGGTATAGTGTACGTGCTGCCAGCAAGGACCAATAAAACATCCGACTGTATGTATATCTTCAACACCTTTCTCCAGTCGTCATAGGGCGGTTGGTTTGAGAGTTCCATATTTTTATAACATGGAGTGTTATCAGTCTTTGACCTCTTTCTGATTACCCACTTAAATGCAAAGGTACAACCCACTCTAAGAGTCCCCTATATGTTCCACGAGTGTGTGCTGTAAGGAAATTGCCTACGGTTGTCTGGTTACATGAGTCTATGAGAAATCGTGGCCACAATGTAGGTTGTTGCTCATGATATCCATCACTATATAGTCTAGTCCAGATTCGACAACATATTGGCAGACTTTTACGTAGCTTGAATGTTGCTGAACGACCTTAAATAATGCACACTGGCTATGAAAATTAACTGGAAGTCCACATGTGTGATAGTATAAGTTAGTATAAGTCCTGTCTTCCGTTGACACACAGTTACACAGAAGAAAATGCGCTTTCCATAAATGGATTTCCATTAATGATGCACCTTAGCCTTATTACCTCATATATGTAGTTAACCGACTCTATTTCCTGCAGCCTCCGGCACTGTGCTCGTTGTCGCAGTTGTCTGTGGAACCATCATTGCCATTCTTCTTGGTCTGGTCGCATTGTTGGTTATACACACGTATGTATCGCTTGTCCAAAGAAGATATTTTATTGTAAATAAAGTGAAATAATGTCACCACGAAAACATGTATTACCGATGGAGTGTAACAGGATATAGAGTCATTGTACTGTACGTATCCCTACCTATTTATCTTGCTGACACTGGGAATGTGTATGGTCATGTGGACAGGGTGTCCGGCATCGGATCAGAAGGTCCATAGTTCGAATCCCCTTCCCGAAATACTGCAGTGTTTTGAGCACAAATATATTCCTGAACAATCGCTCGTTTCCATCTAGCCGTCACAAGGCCACGGTTTGATTCATCAGAAGATAAAAGAAAGACATTAGCACAGTTGTTTGTCCAAAGACATGCACTCATTTCGTAATCGACCCGCAATCTTTTGTTTTCAAACTCGAACGAAAAATGATCATTTTAACGAATAGAAAATTAATATATGAAATGTCACTGAAGTGCCAGCATGGGTGATATGACACGAACGGTAAGTTAAATTCACTCGTTTTTGTTTTCAGGCGCATCCTTCCATCTAGGAGAATGAAGTATGCTCAGAGAAAAGAGTCTGCTGGAATGGACAACAAATCGTACAGAAGTATTAACACTGACCAGAACGTGGAGAAGCCTTACATGAGATGATGAGGACAGTGTCGAAGAAAATCATACAGAGGACATTTCAAGACGTTCAATCAAATCTCATGTTTTTTGTCCTGTACACGTTCACGTTAATCTAAAGGGTTCCTTAAGCTTCCAGTGTCGTGCAGCAAAATATCAATATTCTTCAGGAATATTCAGTTACATGTTACAGTGCCTTCAGAGTTCATCAGGCGTGGTACGCGTGGAACAACATGAAAAATGAAGTGCAAGATACACTGATCCTATTCTTTAGTAATTGAACAAATATTGGTTTGTTTTGTGTGGTACATTTATCAGGTGTAGACCCTGAAGCCTCTAATGATCGCACAAAGATGTTTCTCGTACAACATCTGGATTTGTCGTTGCAATTGATATTAAGGCTATTGTTATTTTGTATTTCCACGGTTGTCTGTGTCAACAATGGTCATGGCCATTTGCCTTGTGTGCAGGTTTTAATTGTATGCTTTGTATAACAGATGGAAATGAATTATTCAGCATCATACAAGTAATGATTTGATTAATGAAAAAATGTCACCAAAGAAATTAATTAAAAAAAAATTTAAAGCATGAAATGTTTGCGTAGTGTTTATACCGCGTGTCAGATGCACGTTCTGAGAGAGAGTAAGAGAGAGAGAGAGAGAGAGAGAGAGAGCATACGTGTGCGTGTGCGTGTGCGTGTGCGTGTGCGTATGTGTGTGTAGATATGATATGACAGATTTTCGTCAGTACCTACCAACATGTATGTATGGTGTCCGTTGTACCACCAACACCAGACAAGTGAAAGAAACAATTCAATCGTGGCACTCACATTCCTCATATTGTCTAGAGCATTTTGTGCAGCTATGGAATCTCACGTTTTGAAGGTGCATTTTCGAAAAATAAATTTAGAGCATAAACTATATATATAGTTTTTTATATATACGGTTTTTAACAACATTGGACAGATAGAAATACAATAGCACTTCCTTCTACAGTTGATGTGACAGACACAGCCCATGGGGATGACCATTAAAGGTCATAAACGTCATATACAGGAATCAATGGAAGTGACACAGTGGAATAAGGTAGCTAACAAGACACTGTACGCTGTGGTAGCGATGAAAATTAAGAATGTAGATTAAATAATAACAAATAATTCCCATATGCCTTGGTTACATGGTTTGGGGATTTTAGAAATATTTGGACGAAGGCTGTCCTGAATTAGACACTATAACAACTATCAAAATAAATGGTACATTGGAAAGAATGCATGGTTCATCCGCAAATCCACAGTGATCACAATGATCACAATGATCACACAAAGTACTCGTAACTGTTATGATGTGAAATATGTACAGTCTGTTTCGCTGTCTCCAAGACCTGAGATATATTCACAAAGTGTGTCCTAATGTTGATGGATGGTCCGTGTCTCCAACTCGTAAATACATCATGAGATAACTGACGGAACCCTTCCCTAATTGCAACAAATATCTGTTAACATTAGTGTCCAAGCCACGATTCCTATTTAAAATATGCGTATGCAACTGAATTGTTAACTATATATATAGCATAAAGGCATAAACAGATTAACAGAAGTTTATTGCATGTCGGTGGCGGGAGGCTTGTGAACATTTTAAAATACGATGCTGTTAGAGCATAACATTGTTAGAGGGCTATAATCTTGATTTGAATAATTATAAATTTATTTGGCTGAGTGAGTGAGTGAGTGAGTGAGTGAGTGAGTCTAGTTTTACACCGCACTCAATCGAGTCTGGACCAGACAATCCAGTGATCAACAACATGAGCATCGATCTGCGCAATTGGGAACCGATGACATGTGTCAACCAAGTCAGCGAGCCTGACCACCCGAACCCGTTAGTCGCCTCTTACGACAAGCTGAGTCACCTTTTATGGCAAACATGCGTTGCTGAAGGCCTATTCTACCCCGGGACCTTCACGGGTCTATCTGGCTAAGCGCAGCAATGGCTTACTGTCAGCTGTTGATGACAAGGTAGATATGTATCGTATGCAGTTCATGTTTGGCTATAATGATACATAGGGTGTAGGTAAACGTTGTTCCTGGCGTAGCTCGAGCAAATAAAGAGAATCATGATATTCGCCTTCTTTATCTTCTTCTCAATACAGGCATAATGCATCAACAGGTTTCAATTTTGAACATGTTTGTATTTAGTAATTTATTATTTGAACAGCATCTGAACTAACCAAACGTTCAGTACATGTTCAGAACTTTGATGCTTTGCCGAGGCGATAATAATAGCTGTCGCCCACGTCGGGAACTTGATGACCTGACACAAGGTAGAATGTCAAAATCATTTGCACTACTGCGTGACGCATTTAGGCAGCTATCTTATCGATTTTGATAAACCTGAGGAGCAACACGTACAGCTTAAACCTTGTCACTAATTACTACACGATGGAAAGATACATGAGATATTCCAATTGTAATCGTGTCTACCTCGCAACTACGTGATTTCCTCGGTAAGCATTGTTTAGGGACTACCTCGTAACTACGTGATTGTCTCGCTAAGCATTGTTTAGGGACTACCTCGTAACTACGTGATTGTCTCGCTAAACATTGTTTAGGGACTACCTCGCAACTACGTGATTGTCTCGCTAAGCAGTGTTTAGGGACTACCTCGTAACTACGTGATTGTCTCGCTAAGCATTGCTTAGGAACTACCTCGTAACTACGTGACTGTCTCGCTGAGCATTGTTTAGGGACTACCTCGTAACTACGTGACTGTCTCGCTAAGCATTGTTTAGGGACTACCTCGTAACTACGTGATTGTCTCGCTAAGCATTGCTTAGGAACTACCTCGTAGCTACGTGACTGTCTCGCTAAGCATTGTTTAGGGACTACCTCGTAACTACGTGAGTGTCTCGCTAAGCATTGTTTAGGGACTACCTCGTAACTACGTGACTGTCTCGCTAAGCATTGTTTAGGGACTACCTCGTAACAACGTGACTGTCTCGCTAAGCATTGTTTAGGGACTACCTCGTAACTACGTGACTGTCTCGTTAAGCATTGCTTAGGGACTACCTCGTAACAACGTGACTGTCTCGCTAAGCAGTGTTTAGGGACTACCTCGTAACTACGTGAGTGTCTCGCTAAGCATTGTTTAGGGACTACCTCGTAACTACGTGACTGTCTCGCTAAGCATTGTTTAGGGACTACCTCGTAACTACGTGACTGTCACGCTAAGCAGTGTTTAGGGACTACCTCGTAGCTACGTGACTGTCTCGCTAAGCAGTGTTTAGGGACTACCTCGTAACAACGTGACTGTCTCGCTAAGCATTGTTTAGGGACTACCTCGTAACTACGTGATTGCCTACAATGATAGCCATGTCCACGAGGGAAGTTGATGATGTAGGTTCAGAATAATTTAGAATAGCTTCACTCGGCTTTGTACTGATAGATAGAAATACAGATGGACGTTATGACTGATTCCTTGCTTGGGTCTACTTCAAGGCATCATACTGCATAATGCCCCTACAAACTGGTAATATCTTTGTTCTCGTGCAACTTGTGTCTTTAACTGATGTCATTTTCCATAGAGTTCAAATCTTTTGGACAAAGTTCAGCTGCACTTAAAATTGATCAGCACTAGAGTTTAAAATATTATGTTTCGACTTTATACCTAAATAGATCTATCCATTAATAAAAAGCCTTTCTAGATCTGATGGAATGTTTATAATTTATTATTGTGATGACGATTTTTATGGAGAAGCATGTTCAATGTGAATGTCTCCCTTCCGTTCAAAATATGAGATCTCCCCGCATGACGTTCAAAATTTCAATGACCCCATCCTCTTCACATAATTTCTTTGCATAGTCATAATATATTTTATGTACCAAATAGCTGACCCTACATAATACATGTGTACTAAATTAGTGAACCCCATGCTCCCTAGTACACACTGGGTGACCCGCCTTAAAAGTCATTATCAATACCACCATCCCACCCCCGCACCCTGCCATAAATTGTGACCCGTCCCTAAGAGAAATCAGAGCATTACAGCTGTACGACGCGGTGTTTAAGCTATCGGGTCTAGAACAGACATTTCAGTGCTTGACAACACGAGATCCGATGGCAGATCATGTGTATCATGTGCAGATCATGTGTATATGAATCACTATGAAATGGTTATAATACGAGATGCTCTCAAAAAGGTGACAAAACCCTTTCCCCATCCACAAGCAACCTGGGCGGCGGGTTAGCATAGTCTTTACAGTGTTCGCTAGACACGCCGAAGGCCTGAGTTTGATTCCCTATATGGGTACAATGTGTGAAGCCCATTTCTGGTGTTCCCCGCCTTGATATTGTTGGAATATTCCTAAAAAGCGGCGTAACTTCATATTCACTCTATGCTTGCTAAAAAGCAGTGTAAAACTAAACCCACTCACTCACTAGCCATGCGAAATCTCTGTTAAAAGCACTGTCTATTGTAAAATTCCGTTTATAGCAACTAGCGATGTTATCAATGATTATAAAATCGAGTATCGGTTGATAGATATATTACTCCTTGATAATTTCTTGACAGACACTATCCCTATCACATGTCTCCCTATTGCTAAACACCATGGATACACAGTAACACTATCGCCTTCTTATCAGTACCTGACCTGTCCTACATCTACCTTTATAGGCTTGTCAATCACTTTACACCTCCTCTCCTGTCAACCCTCGAATTCACATTTGACCTTAGTATCGGGTAGAATTCACTCGAAATGGATATCAGATGGGGTTTTATGTTTACTTCTCTAAGCGTCGCAGCGTTACTTGCGGTGAGTGTTCAGAATGATTTAATGTACAGTTTCTCTTCCATTGTAGTCCTGAAGATCGTAAAGCTTCTGCTTCATGGGCCATGAGTCACTCACTTGTCGGTGGCCCTGTAGGTTCTCAGAAATCAATGATCATGAGTTCGAATCTCCGAATTTGTATCCCGGTTTAACACAATTCCAGATATAAGGTTTAGGTAAAGTGGTGAAGGTCAAAATGCCTTAGACATGTACCACTTTGAGCATTTCTGACACATCAGTCTGATATAACTGAACAGTTGAACTTTTCATTTGACTACTTCTCAACGCCTTTCTATCATAATATTATTAGTCCCATAACGCCAGTGACTCTGACTGAAGTTTATGGATTATCGATCATTAAATGTCCATTGTTAACACTTCCAGACTGCTACGGTATGGCAGAAGTTCTGCTTTACAGCGCCAGGCAAAACTGTTTGATGCCATATGTATAGCGGTGGCTGATACATTATAGAATCTCACCCAGGGGCGCAGCTACCATTATTTAAAAAAAGCGGGGGATTACACATGGTCGTTGCTAATAAGATTGGGCAAGCCCCCAATACTATGTGGATGTAAAGCTTTGCAAAATATCGGGAATACTCGAAGAAACTGCTTGCTACGCGCCTGTCACCCTCGTGTCTACTGATGTCAGTTACATCAACACGAATATATAAAGTGACAAATCTCCGAGACTTCCAAGGTATAGGTTTGCCGTTATCAACGAGTGTTGATATAATTGATATCAGTAGACGCGAGGGTGAGATTCTATATATCATTCAAAACCATTCTTCATTAGTGTTAACTGAACATCTCAGAACACGGTACTGATATTAGCCTTGCAGTGCAGCGATGCCCCATCGTTGTGACGTCATGAAGTTCATGCCACCTTAGGGCATTGTACAGAATCTACTATCACAATAATATCTCCTTTGATGATCTCACACTCCCTATGGAACGCAGATTTGGGTGATAAAAATAGATCTTCTCATTTTAAGTGAACCCCTTAAGTTGATAAACAGAAATATACTGAAATTGATGTGAAAATCAAACCAAGTAGACATTTTGAGTTTAGTAGAATGATTTCTTATACTGGATGTTTTGAAACCCGATTGAACATGAAACTCGGCTGTTTCAAATTCTCAAACTCAGAGTTTGGGTATGCTCTGTCTTCATATTGTTTTCCAGTCAAATGTAATTTTACAGCCAAATGAAATATAACACGTATTACAATCATTAATGGTCATCAAATTTCTGCTTATTCATGTCTACTTGGCCTGCTCTCAGAAACGTAAACAACTACATGCACGCGCACACGAACGCGCACGCAAATGCTGAGAGATGCATACACAGGTACATACACCGTTGTCCTTATGTGCAGTAAACTTGAAAAAAAACCCCACTAAACCGCATGTTACCTCACCTCACCTGACTCTTGCCATAACACTACGTTGTAAACCATTAATATGTATTTCAGACATCAACGTCAGATACTACTACAACAGAAGAACCTGCTGATGGTATGTCATCGCTTTAGAAACGCTTTGAATAGGGATGTACTTCAAGGTTATGTCCTAAGCCATTGTTTATTTTGACTTTTAAAACATGTATGCATTTTCCTATAGTTGGTAGATTAACATCTAGCTTGCCTTTGCTTGAGTTTGTGTGTTGTGTCAAGATATGCTCAGTTTTTGTTCTTATAGCTATTTGAGATGTGATGGTCCGGACTAAGATATTGGCCTTCAGTAACCCATGCTTGTCGAAAGAGGAGCATTACGGGATCGGGTGATCACCCTCGCTGTCATCGGTTGCACAGATTAATGCTCGTGCTGTTGATCACTGGATTGTCTGGCCTAGACTCGAGTATTTACAGATTGTCCCCATATGGTTGGAATATTGCTTAATGCGGCGTAAAACTAAATGCACTCACTCGCTATTTGCGAGTGATTCATATCCACAAATCTGCTGAACAATCGAAATCATACATGAGACGCTGCTTCATTTGAGATAATAGGACCGCTCGGTATCTTTCACGTTATAGATTGACGGGCTTTGGATATTGTTCATCCATGTTATACCACTTGTGAGATTAAACTGTAAAAGAATACTCTGACATATATCCACGTCCTTGCAATATTTCCTAATTACATTTACCAGAAACACTTTTAAATACAATATCTCTACACCATCCGGTTGCAGAAAGACTGGAGTTGTCTTGTGGTTAAGGGCCGGGTTTGATTCTCCACATGAGTTCAATGTGTGAAGCCCTTCTACTGTCCCCCGCCGTGATATTGCTGGAACGTTGCTATAAAAGCGGCATCAAATCATGTTCACTCACCCTTTCTACCTATATAATAATGAACAGGCGTATGGCGAAATATCTCACGCACTGTTTCTGATAGCAATGTCTGATGTAGACAGCAGTACCTCTAGCACCTGTATCAATGTACTGGTCATCTTCTCGCAAACACCTGGTGTCATGAATACTTTGATAGCGTTCTTATGCATACGTGTATAATATCAGATCTCGCTCAAGGCCATATACTTTTAGTAAATTAATTGTACCTATGCAAAAGCATTGTCGCAGATACCTGTATGTACATGTATACCATTCGTTTGTTTGATCGGCATTATAGAAGGAAACACTCAACTTTATGAGACATGCTACAAGTGTATGGCTGATAACGAGGAAAGAATCTGCATAGAAACGTTTCTCTATGCAATGAAAACGAAGCTGTCATCCATAAAGTTATATGTTTCATTTTTTTGTCTTTTATTTTGTTCATCCTATACATTCTTATGATTGAATCTAACAATAGTAGGTTATTGTGACGAGTGGGTCAGGGTTCGCTGACTACTTCATAGTGGTTCATAATCACTTGCTCTGTCATGGTATCCCATACTTACAATCACTGGATTGTGTGGTCCAAACGAGATTGTTTAAAACCACATTACACAGATGTAAGCACTGCTGAAACAATTATCACTTATAATACAGTCAGAATTGTACAGTCAACTCCGCTTCCATCAGAGCTTTCTAACCGATGTGGAAAGGGTTTCTATTCTTATGATAATTTTATCATCCTTGTGTTCGCTTATCGTGCTTGAAATTGGATGCAAAACTCGATTCATAAACTTGGATGTAATCCACACTGGTTCATTTTCAGTCCCAGGTAAAGTGAACAATTTGAAGACAACAGAGATAACATCTACGTCTATTGGACTGTCATGGTCGGCCTCATCAAGCGATGTTCCCTTCACCCAATACGTCATCTTCACAAGCAGGGGAGGCAACTGTGAACAAGCTGTCTACATCGTTTGTCCTCCCGGCGATGCGATCTATGCAGGTGTACGTAAGGATTATTGTCACACATTTTCTCAGACACGTAATGACATTTCGGAACAGGGCCGATTGGGTAGCCTAGTGATTAAAGCGTTCGCTCCTCACACCCATGACCTGTTTCGATTCCCCACAAAGGTACAATTTGTGAAGCCTCTTTCCGATGTCCCCTGCCGTGACGCTGCTGGTCTATTGCTAAAAGCGGCGTAAAACCAACCTCATAGTGTATTCGTTTCCTTTACTGACCAAGAGTCCGTAAAATAAGAAGTAATACAAAGTAATAACAAAACGATTTTAAAATATCGCTGGACAACTGTCTACCGATATCTATATGTATAGAACGATAAACATGAAAGCTGACAGTAATCCGTATAAACCAATACATATTTATACTCTCTACAACAATTTACAGTGTGAACATGAGCATCATATAACATAATTATCTCAGTCTTTGGTCGCAAATAGAAGTGCTGCTGTGAGTTATTACATTTTGTCAATATGGGGTACACTCCATTTATAGCGGACTCGCTTATAACGAACTAACGGATATGAAGAATTCTTCTTTCTGGTCTCGTCCACTTACTGTTTGTTGTAATTTAAATGCAAATAGCGACATGCATTTATCCCGAAGTAAACTTCATTGTAACCGTAGTGTACTTGACTTTGTTTTGTCTTACGTCCTAAGGGATATGGTGAATTCGTTTTTTTCTGGTCTCGTCCACTTACTTCATTTGTAAATCTAAATGCAAATAACGACATACACTTATCCCGAACTACACTTCGTTATAACCGTAGTGTACTAGACATTGCTTTGTCTTACGTCCTAAAAGCCATGCGGATCTCTACCTTGGCATACACAGACATAACCCGTTAAGATGCGGGTTGGAATTGGTCCTCAGTCACACATACTTGCAAATTCTCCTTCTAACGGGATCGGGTTGTCCGGTTCGCTGATTTGGTTGACAAATGTCATCAAATGCCAAATGTGTAGAACGATGCGAATGATGTTGATGACTGGATTGTGTGGTCCAGACTCGATTATTTACAGACCGCCGCCTTATAGCTGTAATCTTGTTAAGTACATCGTATTATTAAGCCCGCTCATTAACTTGGTCACTCGGACTCATTTTGTTTGAAAATTTACCGTCAGGAAAGATTACAGTAAAGTTGCAATTATACGGTCGTAACGGTCTCCCTATATATTAAGGGACCAGCAACTTGACATATGACGACTGTGTTCAACGAACAGTTGTTCCAATAACTGGGTGTCTTCTGTAGACGGATTGTATGCCTAGATAGGAAAACGATCAGGAAAATAAAATATGTATTTTTCTGGTCTATCTGAGGTTATGTCTTATGACAATAATAACACGAGTCCATGGATGACAACTTCGTTTTATTGTCTAACACGAAGAAGGGGCAAGAAATAGCCCAGAAACGTAGTGTCATCCATATACTCGTCTTTTTATCAATGCTTAATGTTCAGTTCCAAAATGAGTGAGTGGGTTTAGTTTTACGTCGCAGTCGGCAATATTCCAGCTATATGGCCGCGGTCAGTAAATAAACGAGTCTGGACCAGACAATCCAGTGATCAACAACATGAGCATCGATCTGCACAATTGGGATGACATGTGTCACCCACGTCAGTGAGCCTGACCACCCGATCCCGTTAGTCACATCTTACGACAAGCATAGTCACCTTTTATGGCAAGAATGGGTTACTGAAGGCCCATTCTACACCGGGGCCTTCACGAGTCTCTGTTCCAAAATATGTAATGCTTGCATCTTGAAGTTTAACATTTGTTTTGTTGTTTCCAGGCTCACTGCCAAAACGTAATTGCAGGCCCGACTCTGACGTATGATGAATGCCATGGCAACATGACCTTCAACGTCACTAACCTACAGTCCAACACTGACTACGTTGTCACTGTCGCTGCTGCCGCCAATTTCACAGTAGGGGAAAACTCTACAGTCACAGATAAGACAGCTATTGGAAGTACGTACACAGTGGTGGTTCTGTGCAACAATCCTGCAGATATGTTTGCAACGTCTTTCAGTGACATTTACAGGCTGGTATGATGACGAGGAACAATATTTATGAGTAGACATCTTCTTTATTGCAGGTGTAGATCCTAACACCGTTATCAAACAAATGATGATGATGATGATGATGATGATGATGATGATGATGGGTAGTTTTGTTTTTAAATGGTATCACTAATGGCCTTCAGGAAACTCTTACAGTTTTACACACACTACAACGGTTGTTTCTTGTTTTAATAGTTGAAAATGGTGACTTTAAAAAAGTTCTTTTCGTCTCAAAGCAGAATTTTATTTCAACCTTTCTTTTGGAAATTTGGTTTATTTTGGCATGGTCGAAAATAGGAAAATTTAATTCTTCCGAAAAAAATGCATGTCGGCTAAATGTGAATGTCACATGAGAAACTGTTTTCGTGATATGCAAAAATCTGTGTGATGAAGCTTTGTTGTAAACTAATGCTTTCTAACATATATTTGATATTTATTAGTAATTCAGAAAGTTATGAGGGTAACGACTATTTTGACTTGTAGTGTATGTCTGAAATATTGCTGAGTTCAGCGTTAAACAACACACCAAGCAATCAAGGCTTAAGAGCGCTTTTCAAAGTCTCCAGATGGGTTCCGAATATGTTATTGTTGCCACAAAGGTCACAAATAGTAATGAAATTATGTTCGCTAATTCTTACAGAGCATTACGGCGAATGGACAGATCTTTGATGTTGCTAAGAAGAGGCAACATAGTGTAATGTGACCTCTTTATGATGAATAGAAACATTTTTTATGGATCAACAAGCTCTTCATTGCAGTGAAGAAGTTTTCTATCCATAGAAACGTGTTCCGTTTCAATGTCATATTGCAGTTCAATTTCAAAATGGTTAGCAGAGGTTATATTTCTTACGTGGTTAAAACAATTTTATAATTATTTTTGTCTGTTTGTCTGTCGAGGTACTGTTTTACAAACGGTTTACTTTAAGCATTTTAATTTTAAACTTCCTTTGGCTTAAAGTCTGGCAACCTGAACTCAACAAAATTGCTAACTCAGCTTGAAAAATCATTTGCACAGATTCAGTAACATCTATCGACCAACAACAAATCGTCAAAAAGTGGGGAAAATTGTAAATGACAGCTATATTCTGTTTGAAGATTTGGATTTTGAACAAACAGGTTCCATCTTTTTATTGGATCTGCCTGTATTCGGTTAATGTTCACGTTCATTCATTTATCATCGTACCTTCATGTAAACCATTTTACACTCTGCTATTTATTTTAACTCATCATTACATTAAGCCATACCTCACCCTCCTAGTGCTCTCACCTATTTGTCTTGTTGCTTGTTTAAATGTGGTTGGTTGTGATTCCATGTTTTGTAACCAAAGTTTCAATCGGGATTATGTTATTTTACCTTATTAATTTTAAAGTATTATTTTATTTGATCTTATGTGATAATACCATAAGACACGTCGTAATGTTATCAACTACTAAAATAATCAGATCTGAAAATGAACGATTCCTAGAATTATATGCATCCAGATATTGCTGGCATTTCCTCTTGTATATCTCACAGCAACATTATGTCTTGCCAAACAGTTCCAGCAGAGCCGAAAAACCTTCGCGGAACAGTCCAGAACCAGTCCGCCATTTTGGTTGAATGGGATGTCCCCTCACACAACCCTGGGCCAATGTGGTATAATGTCACTATTCTAAGAGAGCTAGACAGGACGTCTAGCAACTTTATTTGGAATGGTTATTACTACGTTGAAGGTTAGAACTAGTATTTTCCGGTTGATCACTTTGTATTGCTTTAGGTACATGCAACGTTAACGGCCTTGAAGTCTGTAGTGAGTGATTGCATTTAGTTTGAAGCCGCACCCAGAATTATTACAGCTATAAATTACGGTCTGTAAATAATCGAGTCTGGACCAGACAATCCAGTGATCAACAACATGAGCATCGATCTGCTGCGCAACTTGGAACCAATGACTTGTTAGTCGCCTAGCTATGTGATACAAAGCTTGTGAAGAATCCTTGGCAAACAGCAAAGGAACAGTTGTCTTTTCGTGTGATCACTTATTTTGTCCCATCAGTATTTGCAGTCTCTGCAAGTGTCAGGAATATTGTGGAACACTGAAAATTTGTCGTGTTTTTATTTGGTAGCCTGAAGTTACATTTTGATTAAAAAAATGACATGAAATGAAAAAGCAACAAAACGGTGTGTGCCTTACTCGCCTCCAGTTTGGAGTGCCAATTATCCAAGAAGTTATCATTGAAGTCTTTTATTTCAATAAGAATTGTTTGGTCGTTTGTTCATCTGACGAGTGATGGGGCATATATTTCCTACCAAGACGGCGCTATCTGTTTCCGAACGTTTCCTACGTTTGTCAGTACAACACCTTCAACAAGTTCAAACTCTATTGTTCCATTTTGTGATCTAGGTCAGAACAGCAGTTCCGTCGAGGTGACAGGCTTGATGAGCTCCTGGAGGTACATGTTCGCCATTACAGCCAGCACCAAAGCTGGAACCTCCCACATGGCAACATCCAAACCTGTCAGAACCCTTCCCTCTGGTAAGTAAGATAATCTAAAGAATGGAAATAACTTTATATTAACGTAAAGCCAAAAACGAATGTGAATATATTGGAATTGTTCCGCATGACAGATAACATGCGTCTCTCCGTCTATGGGGGCAGTGGGGTAGTGGTAAAGTGTCCACTCGTTATGCCGAAGACTCGAGTTCCCCACATGAGTGCAATGTGTGAAAGCATTCCCGGTGTCCTTCGCCGTGATGTTGCTTGGTGTTTGCCAAAAGCGGCGTAAAATATTCACTCACTCCTTACCTCTACGCTTGCAAATATTCATCCTCTGATATGATAATGAACAGGCGTATGGCACAACATTATAAATGCACACTTTAGTGAAGGTATTATTTGCAAATATTCTTCAACCATAGCGCTATGGCTTGAGTCTATGTAAAGGTATGGGAGTTACGGTCACCTTAACGCTATGATCGCTTTGTACAACGGCACCCTGAACGTGGGTACAATGCAGACAAACCAACGATCATAATACCAACAAATCTACATTTGAGCCACACTTCACCCGATCCAAGGATTCTTAAGGATGCATCTCCTCTGCTACATCACAGTACTTGTTACGTGTGCACTTAGGATCCAGCGAACTTAAGTCGCGAGGGTTGAAGCCCATCTCTGGATGGGTGTGAAAACCTTCGAGTCAGCTTTGTGTGCATACTATGTCAGTGTCATCTCAACCCCTACTGTACAGTACAAGAACCTGTGAATCCGTTGGTAGATGACCAGATGGTGGCCACATGAATTCCTGCAAACACCTAGTTGCGGTACAGCAACGTGCAACAAAGTGTCCTAGTTCACCCAGCTGTGAATAAGGTACTTCGCAAGGGTGGGAAAGCCACATGAATTTGGTGCTCCTAATGACTGCATGAGCTGTATGATCCCCAGGGACTTGAGATTGAAAATTGAGACTGAAAATACGTTGTGCCGTTGTGACTGATTTCCAGTGATAGAGGGAAAAACAAAGCGCCTTTGAGCAACTGAGCTGTATGTATGTATGTATGTATGTATGTATGTATGTGTGTGTGTGTGTGTGTGTGTGTGTGCGCGTGTGTGTGTGCGTGTGTGTGTGCGTGTTTGTGTGTGTGTGTGTGTATGGGATCATGTATGCACGTACGCACGCACGTATGTACGTGCATCCATTCATGCATGTATATTAGAAAAGCATCAAATCCTTTTCCACATTCTCAAGTAGCTTATCGTCATGTGAGGTGTGTACATTTGTCATCCCTTGTGTCCGCGAAATATACATAAACGATATGAAACGCCTTAGTATAGTTCCTTATCCGTGTCTGGAGCGTCAGATGAAATGCATCATCATCTGAACCCCAGATTTGGTGAGACTGAGGGGTAGCCCTGTAGTTAAAGCATTCGCTCGTCACGCCAAACACCTGGATTCTATTCCCATGTGTGTATATGTGCGACGACCAGATCTGATGTGCCCCACCGTAATGTTGCTTATGATTCGGTGTAAAATCGAATATCAATTATTTACCGATACCGATTGCCGATTGTTTGGGTGTAGACTAATTGACAAGTGTTGAACTCGATGGAATGGTTGGCTGAAAATACTTGTCATTGCTTTATTTCTGCAGTTCCAGGTGAAGTACAGAATATCCGTGTAAAGTATGACCACGATCAATACCTGGCCGTCAGACTTACCTGGGAATGTCCTCCCGAGAAGATGAGGAATGGGCGCATCACAAGCTACACAATCTCCTATACAGGCAATGTAGGTCAAATAGCGTGGTCAGCGTGTAATTTTTAAAAAATCATCGATTCATTTGTGTCTTACAGTCAACCTAAACTTCATTTCAGCAATCATTTCTGGCGTATAGATTCGCACACACCTAGATATTTTATTTACTTTTATTTATTTTATTATAATATTTATTTATTTGTTGCGGAGTTCAGTGAACGTTTCCTCGCTGCTAACTGGAAAACTCAATACAGACATAAATAATACATGCATTAGTAAACGCTTTTTCAAAGTGAAATTTCAACGATTGAGCCAAATTTCTTCACTGGCTAAAAAAATAAATTAAAATTTAGATAATATAAATAAAAGCACAAAACAGTTATTATCATTGGTGTTAGGCCACATGAGTGATACATGATAAGTAATTTTACGTACATGACCCTATATCAACCATAATATGTTTGTATGCATTTTGATTGTACAAGGACTTGAGTAAGACTCTCGTGGAATTGCGTCAAGGTTCACTGAGCTGGGTACTATGTGTCCCAGTCCATCCAGCTGTGAATTTGGGCACCTCGTTAGAATGGGAGAGCCACGATATACCCGGTGTGCCTAGTGGCACCAAGCTTTATTACTCCCCAGGGAGCTGAAATTGATAATACGATGTGACGATGAGATTAACATCTAACGATCGAGGGAATCAAATGCCTTGAGAAAACACTAGGTGCATGGATATATGCGCTATTTAAGTATCCTATCCTGCCCTTCATTCCTGAAATGGTGATGTAGATGTTAAAATATTCTGCAGATATCCATGACGTTGACGGCAGGAAGCTTCTACCCAGAGGATCCGTGTACCGACCCACATGCGGTTTATCTCCCCGTCATCCCTGATGGGAAGTACATTGTTGAGGTACGTATGACACAAGGCTAAAGAGTTATTTCGTTGCGTTAAATTGGCCACATGGGGTTATAAATGCATGTTTTTTACAATAAAAACAGGTCGTGTCTTATTCTGGTTCATAAAAGAATTGCCTAATGTATGAGACGTAGAAGACCAATCGATATATTTGTGAAGCGAGATCCACGAAAAAAACCCAATACAAATTAAAGGTTGAAATGTCAGGATTCAAATGTTTTTGAAAAAAATAAGAAGACCAGAAACGAAGCAAGGCATTTAAAACTAACTTCCAAAACATAATCTTTTGCTTTCTTTCTGTTAAGAGAACATAAATTTCATTTGAACATGCCACAGAATACGGATTGTCCATATTTCTTGTTTATAATATCATTAGTACATATAATTACAATGAAAGGTTTTCAAATGTTTAGGTCGATGCAATATTGAGGACAGTGAAAGGCAATCATGTTATATGGTGGATATATGTCCAAATTGTCAATACCTTACACGGCACATCATAAATCCATCATCAACGGGCATCAGCCATAGGCTAAGTGAGGTGACTGTAGCACAATGCAGCAATGAAGCTACGTAAACATGTGGCTCAAACGTAGAATCTTTCAAGATGATTAAACAAAGTATTTGGAAGATAGCAAGGTATCTAAAACCTGTAACGTAGAACCTTTCAAGATGATTAAACAAAGTATTTGGATGATAGCAAGGTATCTAAAACCTGTAACGTAGAACCTGTCGAGATGATTGAACGAAGTATTTGGATGATAGTAATGTCTCTAAAACTGACTAGCATAAAATATCTTTGGAACGAGCTTGAGATGCAGAACAGACGATGTACTTGCCCTCATACAATAAATACACAACACAAAATGAGTCTTGCCATGTGTATGCAGTTCTCTTTGTCTTCAGGGCCGGTTGGGGAGGCCTAGTGGTTAAAGCGATCGCTCGTCACGCAGACGACCCAGGTTCGAACCCCGATATGGGTACACTGTGTACAGCCCATTTCTGGTGTCCCCCGACTTGATGTTGTTGGGGTATTGCTAAGATCAGCGTAAAACCAAACTCACTCATTTTAACCTGGTTTGTGTCTTCATGACTCTGTTTTCTGGTTTGTACAGATATCGGCGAACGCTGAATTCCAAGGAAACAAATCATTAATCATTTTTGTAGCTGACCGTGATAGTGAGTGCTATTCGTTACAACATTAAATGGATTGTAATACATCTCCCATTTTTACCTCAGTCTATGGTTCTTACGGTTAATCATAAAACTGTAGTAACAACTGGATGCTTTTTGTCTAGTTTATAAACATGAATGGTGTCATATGCGAGAAGATCGTATAACACGAGCTGTTATCATCCACCCAACAGAGTGATGAATCAATGTGTTTTGTTTTCAGAAATGTCCTTTAAATTACCATCGTTTACTAACACAACTGTGTCGACATCAGGTAAGCTGTAGTAACATATACTAACGCAGTTACGGAATGCGAAAGTAATTTATGTTTGTTTAAACTGTTAAACATTGATCTGTATATGCAATTATTTAACAAGGCTGTATTCAAGCATTCATAGTTTATTGTCCAATGCGCGTCTGCAGAAATGGAGGCTACCATTTTCACGTCCCCAACCCCGTATTTAACACCCTGTCTACATCCAGCCACAAACATACCCTTTGGTCTAAGGGAGATAACTCCCTACTGTAAATAGTCAAGTATTGATGACAAAAACCCGAGACTGATGTTATGAGCAAGTCACCCAAGTCCATAATTTATGAAAAACAATCAGCTTTTACCACAAACATAGGCTACTGGAAACTCTTGTAACCAGATATAGGAGGCGGTGGGGTAGCGTAGTGGTTAATGCGTTCGCTTGTCACCCCGAAAGACCCGATTCAATTCCCTACTGGGTTACAATGTGTGAAGCCCATTTCTGGTACTTCCCGTCATGGTATTACTGGAATATTGCTGAAAGCGGCATAAAACTAAACTCCCTCACTCTAACCAGATATGATATCCTGAAGTGAAAATGTACACATGACGTATTTTCTTTCATCGATGTTTCTAAAATTCATGTGTCAAAAACTCTATAATGATGAATTTAGATATTTCCATAGACAACACCTTAACCTAATTTTCTACATTTCAGATTCCCGCAGCCTTGTCATTGCATCCGCCACATGTGGCTCCGTAATAGTCATCCTCTTTGTCGCCATCATTGCTCTTTATCTAAGTGAGTACTTTGTCATGTGCAAATCAATACTGGCCTGAAATACTTTGCATGCTGTATGGTCTTGTGAGCTTATCATTTACCCTTTGATCATGAGTGAGTAGACAGCTGGTCGTACGTGACTATCTGACCGCCTAAGTGAAACAGTTAATCTGGGTCTATTGAAGCAATCATTGATACTGAATAATTCTCCTATCCTTATTGCTCTTTGATGGTCGATGTACCTTTGCTTAATGGAGGTTGTGGGTAGCCTTATGGTTCAAGGCTTGGCTTGTCACGCCAAAGACAGAGGATCGATACCGTACATGGTATAGTGTCTATTTCCCTATTTCTAATTCCCCTCTATCCCGCCTCCATTTCCGCGAAATTTCTGAAAAGCGGCGTTTAAACTATACTCGCTCTAAGTACCTTTAAGGATATTTGAGTGAATGAGAGAGTGAAAATGGTTTTACGCTGGCTTATACCAGCAATAAAATGACGGACGCCAAATACAAAATAGACCGAAGCCTTAGACAATCCTGCGCCATTGCGCTGAAATACCAGGAAGTGAAATTGTAAGTTAAAAGGGGAAGATGCCAGTTGAAAATGCATGCATAACAGTGGCAGCAGTTAATTCAGAATGATTAATTCAGGATTTTAGAATATGGAGAAATTAATTTAAGAGACACAATGTAACAAATGTAACAACAATTTTGTCAAAAATGCTTTCACCGAAAACAAATAACATGAAAGGTCATTTTATCACTTTCAGCAAGAACAAGAGGTTTCACGTCAGGAGACAAACGGTATTTGGTGGGCTGATCACAAACATGGCTGTGCTTAGGACAAAGCAGAACGCAATATCTATCTCACTGTACAAGAAACAACATCACAATAAAGTTATCTTGGAATATTGCTTTGGAATTTATTAAGTTAACTGACACTGCGCATCTATCTTTCACCGTCTCCACAATTATGAATATGAATATTACTGCGATCGTTTTATTGAAACACTCGAGTATATACTATCCAAAAAAGAAAGGCATAGACAATTGTATATTAAACACCTATTAAATACCTATTGTGTTGAAACAATCGTCACAATATGTAACAAAAGTGTTGATAATATCATTTACACAATTACACAAGTAAAAAATCGATTTGACCTGAAAATGTTGATTTTAATTAGATTTCTTATAAGGATTAGAAAGGCATCGCCATAAAGCAAAAGAAACCACCTTCCAGTTGAAATTGTGCAGCAAAGAGCATTCACTGTCCGGCAATAAAAGTCCATTTTACTTCCAGAAAATGGCATTCATTTCGAAGGAGTTTAAAGGTCAAACCAGTACGTTACGTCTTGACTCTGCGACACGGAACATCGCCAATGAAAGAATGCATACTGGAGATTAACAATATTCTGTTGCCAGCCGTCTGAATGATAGTCTGAGCAAGCTATCATTCCTTGTGGCTCGCTGCAACCAAACAGGTATAACACATGACCGTCCCCGTACAGTCAGACCTCGATACATCCGGGTACTACAGTTGCGTGATCGTATTGCCACGGGTGAGGACATAGCAGCCAGGGCGCCTGGACTTCCGGTCAAACGGTACGGAACAGTTTGAGAGAGATCGGTCTGACAGCCGGGTAACCCTACGTCTGGGTCGTGTTAGGTCGTCACCATCGCGCTCAACGTCTCCGTTCTGTAAGAGTATCCACTAAGCTGTGTAGACATTACCTTCTTATAAATTGGTGTAAATGTCATGCACTAATGTGAATTTGTGGACAAGTTATACATGTTTGAAAATACAAAACTTTCGCAACAGATTTCTCGTCTACGCATTTCTTCTTTGGGATGTTACATATGCTGGGGAATACGGGAACACTACTTCATAGCAGTGTTTCTTTATTTATCCTCAGTTTTCCTCCCATATTGCTATTCAAATCTGATGAAAGCTGGAAAATATTACAGGAACTCATGAATTTCCCTGTGTTCCTTTTTCTGTTTCCCTAAGTATATCTCAAATCCGACTGCCAGGAGTGACGCCCGATTTCATGATATATTGAAACCTCACATTTGGATCTTTGGAGCTGTTGCGCCTTGATAAGCTTGCTTGATGATCATTGTACACCATGACCGAGAAATGCATGAAAGCTGACATACGAAATGTGTAACTTCCCTAACGCCAACATTTTCATGGCATATGAGGTCTTCCGTCAAGAAACAGACTCCCACTGGGTACAAGCCACTTCAGCCTTGAAACTCAAACTAACAAGACCATACGCGGTCATGCAATGCATTACATTTCCATTTCAGTACATACATGATCTTGACATTCACAATCGAAGTGTTATTTACGAAGTGGCACACAATCGTATATCTGTCCAAATGATTCACACTTTTCATTACAAATGATATGAATTGGACAAAAAGAAACTGGTTTTGGTGTCGAATATGCCTGTAATATTGATCTAGCAAGTTGGATGTGTAAATCAAAACAATACATTTGATAACATCGCATCTTTACTTGATCAGAGTAGAATGAAGATGTCTTACTGATGTTTTTGTTACCTTGCTCAAACAAAATGTGAGCTACGTTCAATCAGATATCGCAGTTTAGTTAAAATAACCGTGTATTAAAAAATTACACGTTTACAACAGGTTGGCTGCAATCAAATGTTTGCATTTTAAAAATAAAAGGTCTCGGAAGGTTCAATTATGCATTTTAAAAATTATTTCACATATTTAAAAGAAGATAAAAATAACTGATAATAATCATGTCTTATACGCAAGAAGTTTATGTTCTAAAATTTACAATTGGGGAAAATAAATCAATAAATTTTACTTTTTTGTAATCTGCTTCTTGTTATAAAAAATGATCAGCAATTCTTTCCTTATTTACATACCCACACCATGCGACAGTGGTAACGATAATGGTCAACAGTTGTGTAGCAACACCGCTACGAGCTGATAACGTGTCCCACATTTAGCTGTATATTGTACAATAGTACACCTAACATGATCAACGACGTTATAGATATGTAAATAAAACGCGCCTTGGCGTCACGTAAACAGACCCAGGTAATGTTCCCATCATTCTTTCACAATGCACACCTATTCGAGACTGGGCTTCATTTTCGCCTTGCTCAGTTTTGCGGTTGCACCTCAGGTGAGTAGACAGAACTGTTTACAGGTATGTTTCTTTGACCTTCGCGAGCTTCTGTGAATACTCGTATTACCATCAATCCACGTGGACAGTCTTACACGTCTCATTGTATGGCGTTCCATGTACCTTTCTCGAATAATGTAAGACAGTCACATGTAAGGCACCACGTGAGACGTTCGCCCTTCACGCCGTGCATTATCAGAAGTAATTCTGTTGTGTTTTGCGTGAATATTACTGATGGCTGCTTCAGACTCGTTCTCACATAATGGAAAATTAAATAAAGCGGTCATAAAATCATCTCAGTTTACTTATTGTAGAAAGCTAGTAACCGGGTTAACATACTTCAGTGAGTGAGTGAGTGAGTGAGTGAGTGAGTGAGTGAGTGAGTGAGTTAAGATCTATCGTTACACTGGCAATATTTCAGCCACATCCCGACTTTAACAAACTAGAACTTCATAATAAATGCAATTGAATTATATATTTAGCCGTAGTTCAAAGTAACACAAATACTAAGTTAATAAATATGGTAAGCATAGATTTACCTTGAATGTTTTGGGACTTACATACATAAAATATAGGTGCTCCAGCTACGAGACCAATATATCAACATATCCCAAAACCCACTGTGAGACACTCATAAACAAGTTTTAATGTACACATTTGCAATTTAAAACACGGTCTGTCACAATATATTTCATAATTATTAAAATGGGATATAACAATACTATTTACAATCTATAACGCTGACTGAAAGCCCAAATATAAAAAAATCCGAACACTTCATAATGCATGTGATATATTTATAGTTGCTGATACAGATACATTTCAATAATTAGTTACTTTTGAGAAAACCGCTCAGGTGAACTGATATATATTTCTGGTTTACTGTTTGAATCTGAGTCCACACTGTCAAACAAAATGTTATGGATGTTCAGCCTTTCGGGAGAAAAGAGTGAGTGAGTGAGTTTAGTTTTACGCCGCACTCAGCAATAATCCAGCTATATGGCAGAGGTCTGTAAATAATCGAGTCTGGACCAGACCATCCAGTGATCAACAGCATGAGCATCGATCTGCGTAATTGGGAACCGATGACATGTGTCAACCAAGTCAGCGAGCCTGACCCCCCGATCCCGTTAGACGCCTCTTACGACAAGCTGAGTCGCCTTTTATGGCAAACATGGGTTGCTGAAGGCCTATTCTACCCCGGGACCTTCACGGGTCGGAGAAAAGAGTATCAACTATACCTATTCAAAAATGTCACGAGCTACGACTCTGGATCACACAATCCACTTAGAATTAATCTTCAGTAGCCCATCCTTGTCGAAAGAAGCGACTGACGGGATCGGGTGGTCGATCAGGTTCGATGACTTGGCTGACATGATTATGCCATTGTATCCCAATGGCTTAGATCGATGTTTATGCTGTTGATCACCGGGTTGTCCGATCCAGATTCAATTATTTACAAACCGCCGGTACATACATACAGCTGAAATACTGCTGAGTGCGGCGTAAAACGTCACTCATTCACTCTAATTTACCTGTTCCAGTTTGATTTCACTTGTTCTGTTGTCTTCAAGGGTAAGCATCTGTTAATCTGTTAAATCTGTCTCCCCGAAAGGCAATCATGTTATGCGAAGATTTTCGGTGTGCTTTGAGGTTGCACGATTCAAATGAATATCAACGTCTTGACAAAATATCGCCATTCGTTATCAACACGTGCTATTCCGGAAGAAGACGAATCGCTTTTCTGAAAGTTACGGCAAGGGACGACTGTTGTCGAATGTTATTACCCATAGCACTGAGGTTATATGTGTAAGTGTGCAGATGGTATCTGTATAAGGTCATTTACATTTTCTTACTTCGAGGTTACAAGTGAATGAGAGCCAAACATATCGTCAGTTATGCACTCTTCAAATGAGGAACCCCCCCCAAAAAAAAACCCAACAACAACAAACCAAAAAACAAAACAAAACAAAACAAAAAACAAAAACAAAACAAAACAAAACAAAACAAAACAAAACAAAAAAAACAGAAACAAAAACGAAAAAAAACCCGAGAAATGCATCGGTGATTTCGACAGTAGGTAAAAAAACAATACAAATATACAAATATACTATTTCATTCCAAAACGATATATTGGAGTGAAAGCTAAAACGGCGCAATTTTAACTATTGTCCCTTGTTTTAGAAGCGTTTGAAGAATTAGAGTCGACGAAATGTCATCAAGAAAACGAGCAAAGTTTCACGTGTAAGTAAGCGGAAAAGCATGTGGTGTCGATGAAACAGGTCAGCGTTGTGTTTAATTTAGGCATTTGTTTTTGCCTGGTCAAGAGGGAATGATCATGGCACGAGTGTGTACTGCCAATCGGAAGTGGCAGTCTGCGGTTCATGAGAAAACCATATCTCGCAGTGAGTAGGGAAGAATTCCACAAGAGCGACTTATTCAGTATGTGCCTAGACGACACCGAAGAGTACTTGCTGCCATTATTGGCCAAACAAAAAAGAAATTACTATGACGCCATCTGATCGACGCAAGTAAGCGGAAATATAATACAACAGAAACTGATCTCGCATCAGCAAGAAACGGCATTTCACATTCACTAACGGAACTCCCGCGTTCATTTTTCACAGACACTGTCCTTCAAGTGAATGAGCAGAAGGGATGAGTGAGTGAGTGAGTGAGTGAGTTAAAACATAAAGTCTCACTGGCAGTAGTTCAGCCATATCGTGATTAAAACAAGCTGCAAATTCACCATACATACATGTAAGTAAAAATACCTGTCAAAAAGGACAGTAAAACCAGCTAGAATATCACAGTATTTTAGAAGTAAAACTCCCATCTATCTCTAACATTAGATTTCACATTCGGACAAGACAGTATAAAGCGGGCTATACATCGCCAACAACTAAAGGTAGATCACCATACTCGGGACCATGGGAACTTACAGTACATTTGCTTCCTGCATTGACCCTACCTGGATGTGCGCCATCCCTTACGTTTTTAGCAATTTAGACACATTTAGCCATACATTTAGAAATACACACGTGCTGTAACAATGGAAAGTTTCAATGTACTTTGAATGTTTTGGGACTTACGTACCCTCAGGAGGACAATAATGTTACAGTATTTAACCCCCTTCGAGGATACATACACTAACAACTAAGTTAATAATCTAAACTATACCAATCATTAAAATACATCTTTATACAGAATATATTGAAGCAGAAGGAAATAGCCATGAATCAGATCACAGGAAGAGTAGGGGCAGTAACTGCTGCCAGTGGTGGCCATGCAAAGTGCTAAAGGACTTTTGGACTCAAGGAAACCATAAAACAACAATGAAAGCTGTTGTTGGACGAACTCTTCTCTCTGTCCACAGGGGTGTGAATTTTCACATTTTTACAACTGAAATTACATGAAATAATTGCTCCTAAAACAACGCATTAAATTCGTCTAAATTGGCTTGTGCGTGTCTTTTTTTGAAGAGTATAGTATAATCTTGCATTGACATGCAAATTGTGAGAGGAGCGGTAGCAACGGTAGGGCATATCATTTTCGCACGTGCCTTGTGACACAACACATTTCCCATTTCGATCATCATTTCCGTAGTTTGGCGGAGAATTTTGGGTAGACAATCGAGAATGAGTGAGTGAGTTAAGATTCAAAGAGTCATTTGCAATATTTCAGAAATACAAAAACACACAAACAAACAAACAATAAAAACAACAAAAACAAAAACAAAAACGGTCAGTATAAAACGGGCTGGAAATCACCAGCAACTGAAGGTAGGTCACCAACCTAGGAACCATGGGAAGTTGAAACTAAACACCACATCATGTGGTATCCACCAGTGTAAAAAAAACCCAGTGGTATATGATTCAAAAGGATAATAATGTCAGTGTTCAGTCAAGAACCTTACACCTACAAAATATTATTAAGAGTGAAATGTAATTATCTGGCCTGCAATGTTCCGGTCATATCTGCAATATCTAATGCCCTCATATGCAATATAGACGAAAATAAGCCTGTGGTTGAAGCGTTTCCACATCAGTTCGAAGAGCCGGGTTCAATTCCCAGTATGTTCAATCTGTACTATGTGTAAAGCCCATATCTTGTGTCCCCGCCTTGATACTACTGGAGTATTCGTAACAGTATACCCCATCACTAAAACAAGATATCGATTTTCAGCTGTTAGGAGGTAACCAAATCCCAGGTAAAGTCAACGATGCAAAGACGACGTCGGTGACATCGTCAGCCATTGGTCTTTCATGGACGGCATCAACAAGTTACAACCCCTTCACGAACTATCTAATCTTTGTAATGGCAAGAGTACACAAGTCGACTTCATCAGTTGCTCTCCAAATATAGACATTTTTGTAAATGTAAGTTTATCCACTCCGTTTATCCGTTTTATCCAGGGTTTCACTCTCTGGGGCATAATTCTCTTCCCAAGATAAACTTGTACGTTTTTCGTTTAGCAAATCGCAAATGCTTGTCGTGAAAGGCGGCTAACGGGATCTGGTAACTTGTTTGACACATGTCATCGTAACCGAATGGGGTAGATCGATGCTCATGCTGTTGATCACTGGGTTGTCGGGTCCACAATTTATAAGCTGCCGCCATATGACTGCAATACTGCTGGGTGCGAAGTTGATCAACGACCGACCAGCCTTAAAAGTTAAACATATTTTTTAAATGTACATGACTGTGTATTTTTCTACTGAGTGTTGGCATTTGTTCTTAGAGACAAGACTCCATTCTCCATTTTAGTACAACGAGTAAAATGCTTATAGTTACAAGGAACTATGCATATTCAACCCGTATCTTATTATATGCTACAAACAAAATGGATGGGGAATTTGATAGTCATTAATAAACTAAAACGTGGTGAGGCCATTTATACTCTGAGGTAAATGTAACTTATGAGTGTAATGGGCACACCACATTTAAGCTTATTAATGACTATCAAATGTTACGGTGTTCCCATGCTTTTTGTTTGTAGTATATTTATGAAATTTGCTCTTTATTTCACAAACACACGTGAAGGTCCGGGTTAGTATTGATCTTCAGTAACCCATGCTTGTCGTAAAAGCCGACTGACGGGACTGGGAGGTCAGGCTCGCTGACTTGGTTGACTCATGTCAACGGTTCCCAGATGTGCAGATCGGTGATCATGTTCTTGATCACTGGATTGTCTGTTTCGACTCTGTGTAGCTAGGATAAACTCACCCATATCAGAAAAGATTTTTTCAGCTGTGATGTACACTTTCGAAAGATGAATCACTGACACGTTTTCACACCCACAGACCCATTGCTCCCTAGAATGCGGGTACATCATTTTCATATGACGAATGTAATGGAAACATGTTTTACAAAGTCAAGCCACTGACGTCATACACAGACTACGTTGTCGTCATCGCCGCTGCTTTTCGAGACACTATTGGGGAAAATGTCACACTCGCCGTGAAGACTGATATTGGAGGTACATGTAGTAAGTGAGTGAGTTTAGTTTTACGCCACACTCAGCAATATTCCAGCTATATGGCGGCAGTCTGTAAATTATCGAGTCTGGATCAGACAATCCAGTGAACAACAGCATGAGCATCGATCTGAGCAATTGGGAACCGATGACATGTGTCAACCAAGTCAGCGAGTCTGACCATCCGATCTCGTTAGTCGCCTCTTGCGACAAGCATCGGTGCCTTGTATGGCAAACATTGGTTGCTGAAGGCCCATTTTACCCGGATCTTCACGGGTCAGTGGTACATGTAACTACATAGACACATTTTATATAGTAACTATTCAATCTGAACAGGCAGAGGTTATGTTCAAATGTTGGTACTGTTCTGAGATTTAGGTATTGTATAGGTCCTTTTTTATTATACTTGTACAGCGGGTATTTGAGGAAAGAAGACTGGAAAGAAGTGGCACTTAAATATGACTGAATGATGTTGTTTTACTCAGCAAGTCAAGCTATAAACAAGAAGACATGGTTGTCAATATCCACGGCCACGGTGTTCTGTTCCTAACTGGTTCCTGTGTGTAACTCCACCACGACATTCATGTCCTGAAAACACATAACTCATTTGGCTTTGCCTATCTATGACGGTTACTATAACGATCTGCCCTCATTGCTGATACCATTCGCAAAGTCAAGAACCTCATGACAAGGACCTTAACTTGTTGATTTGGTTCATGTTTTTGAACTCCATCAAGGCATTCATGTCCTTTAAACACATAACAAATTTGATTTCCCTGTTTATGACGGTATCCAAGGAAATAGGTTCCCATCATCTCGGACGGACCAGACAATGATCAACAACAATGCTTGAACTATCACCGCTGTTGTAATGAGATCTACTGACCTAGTTAGGGAGTGTGACCACCTTACCCCTTATTTCAACAACTTTATTTTTGAATGACTTTAATTATATACTACCCACAACAATTATGGGAACACCTGGATTTTTAAATATAACAGGAAATGTGTTTTGTTCTAAAGGGTTTTAAAAAGAAATTTAACATAAGTATTGTGTCAACAATATATATTTGCCTTTAACAAAGAAAGAAGTGAACCCACATGTTGTGGTGAGTTCTTAGGAATATTTTCAGCAGTATTTTTATTCTGCTCTCGTCCTTCACCAATCTATCATCAGGAACCATCACTTGGAAATGTAAACGCAGATAGTGTTGCTTAATGCCAAGGGGTCGCGGAGAGTTCTGGATGGGTGATCAACAGTGTTTCTAGGACTTCAGTCCAGCCCCACAACGAAGCACTTGTGATACATGTGTAATCACCTTCAGCCGGTGAGGCTGTTCAAAATTGCCTCTGTTCATCCAGCAGAAAATGGGTACCCTATGGGATGTCATGTAACCATAACCTTCTATCGCCTAACAGACAGCTTGGGCTATACCGTGTGAGCACCATGGCGATGTTTACGAGTGTGAATATTTGCTCGTTATAAACATATTATTACTAAATATGCATATTAATATTATCATTAGTTATTTATCAAGGTCCTTTCTCACACTGCGCGTTGTCTTCAGTTCCAGGACCGCCAACCAACATCCGTTTTACTGCTGTGAACGAGTCAGCCGTCTTTGTTAAGTGGGACATTCCATCACACAATGCTGGACCCATGGCGTACAAAGTGACAGTTCTTCAGGCCAGGAATAGGACGTCCAGTCGCTTCATGGTCCATCATGAATATTTAGTTGAAGGTAAGAATCAATAAATAGTCTCCACAGAAGTGTTATTAAGGAACCGTGCAAAATTTATGGCTAGAAGGAGTGAGAATTGGGGAAAGCTGGGGAACAAAACTTTATACCAAAACGGAACTTTTCACATCCACGATATTTGGTCATGTTTTTCTGCAATTTAATGAATGATCCTCGTGCAATTCATGTGCATACGTTTTGCAGCTGGTTCCACTAAAAGTAATTAATCTCCGATGTAACCATACGCATGTAACTGACATGTAGTGAGTGCTTTAAGTGAATTCAAACTTATGATGACTAGCATAGATTGTGTTTTCATGTTCATTATCTGCAGGTTGGACAAGTAGTGAACTCCAAGTGCCATGCTTGTTGAGTTCCTGGAGGTACATGGTCACCATGACAGCTGGTACCATCGCTGGAAACTCACCACTGGCAAAATCAAAACCTGTCACAACGCTGCCAGTTAGTAGTTAGTATCATTAACAACCATAAGTAAAACAAAATGTATTTGGGCATTCTGAATCTGGTCGATGATAGATAAATGATATCGTAGATTATCTATATGTTCAGTTCATCCATGGCAATATTCAAATCTTTCACAACGCTGCCAAGTATCGCTGATAAACTACAAAATTTATTTGGTCAAAGATAAGAGGATAAGGTAATTGAGCAATATAACCAGCTCATAAAGCAGTTTTGTTAGGATCACGAGCGTGGTTCAATCTTCATACTCATATTATTCCAACATTCCGAGGGTCAACTGTAGCCTACAGCTAAGGATAGTTGAAGCTGGCTTAACATGATACTGAACATCTTCATATGTCAATGACGTTAACAAAGACTTGTTTACTTGTGTAGTCCCTAGTGCCGTGCAGAACATCCATGTGAAGTTTGTACCCAGTGAATACTTGGCAGTCCGACTCATCTGGGAATGTGCCCCCGAGAAGAAGAGGAATGGGCACATCACAAACTACACTGTCAAATACACAGGCAATGTAAGATTGTGACATGGAACACGCGTATTGTATAGCAACAAGACCTGGGCTTGTGTGACCGTGTTTCTAAGTATGAAAAAATATGTACGTGACACTAAGAGTACATTTAGATATGGAATAAATACTTATTTCTGTATTAACAATAACTATCACTTTTGTTGAAGAATATTGCTAATACGAGGATACATGATGTGAGACTCAAATATTTTTGCATCAACATTAACCATCACAAGATTCTAAACTGCTGAAGAATATTTCTCATACGACGGTACATAAACTCCCGTCACCAAGGGTGTATATATGCACAGAAACAGATGTCAGTCGTAAAAGTTGGCGAATTTGGGTATGATTAGATCGGAATTGTTTACTCTCACAAGAATTATCGGTTTCTTATTGTCATCTGACAAGCAAAAGACAAGTCGAATAGGTATGGAACGTTGTTTGTCACCAAAAGAATTAAATAACGTAAGGTCTCGCAGAGTGTCGGGAACATCTCACGAGACATGTAGACAATACACTCTATAGTTGTTCATAAAACTTGAAAATTGAGCGAGTCTTTCGTTGAGGTATTGCTATTCAGATAACAACATTGCCATGCTACGTATAAGGAAAGAGTGGTGGTAGCTGTATGTGCTATATCGACATGTGGAGGTTGCAACTGGGAGCTTGAAGGAAACTCTTCATCTTACAGGCATCTATGACGATGACGGTAGGAAGCTTCTACCCAGAGGATCCATGTACCCACCCACACACAGTGTATCTCCCCGTCCTCCCAGATGAGAAGACCAGAATCGAGGCATGTATAATTCTTTAATTGCACAAACAAAATATTCATGATAGTAAACATGTCCATGTATTCATGAAACACGTAATCACACTCTGCATACCTGTGTTATACAATGTGATTACAAAAACACAACTATGGGGTATTATTTTGCGTATGTGTAACAAACAGGAAATCATCGACACAAAACTGTGAAGCTCGCATTCAAATATAGAGCGTTAGTGGTTGGTTGGTTGGTTGGTTGTGCACGTCGCCATATTCCAGCTATATGGCGGTGGTCTATATCTAATCGAGTCTGGACCAGACAATCCGGTGATCAACAGCATGAGTATCGATCTTCACAACTGGAAGAGTGTTAGTGCAAGAAAATACCCTATCTTGATTATGTCCTGAGAAACAGATTCATTTGATGTCACTGAAATCCATTTGCCTAAATCGTATGAATGGATCACTGAAAAGCCATGATGACTCAGTGTGTTAACGAGCAGGGTAAGCATGCACAGATGTAGATATGAACTATGGCATAAATAGCACAAAATATACATTCTCACTAATGGTTGTCGTTACCGTAGAACAGTTTTACTCACATTGATCTCTTGCATATGCAGGTATGTCGTTATCGTAGAACACTTTCACTCACAATAATATCTTGCATATGCAGATATGTCGTTATCGTAGAACAGGTTTTACTCACACAGATCTCTTGCATATGCAGATATGTCGTTATCGTAGAACAGTTTTACTCACACAGATCTCTTGCATATGCAGATATGTCGTTATCGTAGAACAGTTTTACTCACAAGGATCTCTTGCATATGCAGATATGTCGTTACCGTAGAACAGTTTTACTCACAAGGATCTCTTGCATATGCAGATATGTCGTTATCGTAGAACAGTTTTACTCACACAGATCTCTTGCATATGCAGATATGTCGTTATCGTAGAACAGTTTTACTAACACAGATCTCTTGCATATGCAGATATGTCGTTATCGTAGAACACTTTCACTCACACTGATCTCTTGCATATGCAGGTATGTTGTTGTCGTAGATCAGTTTCACTCACAATAATCTCTTGCATGTGCAGATATGTCGTTATCGTAGAACAGTTTCACTCACACAGATCTCTTGCATATGCAGATATGTCGTTATCGTAGAACACTTTCACTCACAATGATCTCTTGCATATGCAGATATGTCGTTATCGTAGAACAGTTTTACTCACACTGATCTCTTGCATATGCAGGTATGTCGTTATCGTAGAACACTTTCACTCAGAATAATCTCTTGCATATGCAGATATGTCGTTATTGTAGAACAGTTTCACTCATGCTGATCTCTTGCATATGCAGGTATGTCTTTATCGTAGAACACTTTCACTCACAACAATCTCTTGCATATGCAAATATGTCGTTATCGTAGAACAGTTTCACTCACACTGATCTCTTGCATGTACAGATATGTCGTTATCGTAGAACACTTTCACTCACAATGATCTCTTGCATATGCAGATATGTCGTTATCGTAGAACAGTTTCACTTACACTGATCTCTTGCATATGCAGATATGTCGTTATCGTAGAACACTTTCACTCACAATGATCTCTTGCATATGCAGATATGTCTTTATCGTAGAACACTTTCACTCACAATGATCTCTTGCATATGCAGATATGTCGTTACCGTAGAACAGTTTCACTCATAATGATCTCTTGCATATGCAGATATGTCGTTATCGTAGAACAGTTTCACTCACAATGATCTCTTGCATATGCAGATATGTCTTTATCGTAGAACACTTTCACTCACAATGATCTCTTGCATATGCAGATATGGGCAAATGCTGAATTCAAGGGAGACGAAGCATCCATGGTATTTCTCGCAGATTGAGCACGTAAGTGAAAATTGTGAGTTTAACTGAATAATAATTCGTATGCTTTTGGGACGATGACTTGTATTCTCTATGAAAAAGTAAAAAAATATCAATTAAATGAGACCTTTCCAAATTAAATAGATTAATTTTTGGATCAAACTTGAATGGGACTGAACTAAAAAAACACTAGCATTTGTACTTTAATACTATACTGTAATCCCGAATGTAACATTTGACCTGTTTTCCCACTAACAGTCTTTAAAGTTTTAACATAAGAATCTTCGCATTGCATGCATTTACATATTTCAACGTTATAGGCTCACATGTATCAACATAATAACATTATCGGATTTATGGTCAAGGAAACTTGACCATTACTTTAAAACTTTGAAACATACGTTGCAAGCAGTTAAAGTTCTTGACATAATGAGAAAAGGATAACAGTAGACATGCCCCAAACAGTATCTGAGTGAGTTTAGTTTTACGCCGCACTCAGCAATATTCCAGCTATATGGCGGAAACAGTATGTATATGAAATCAACTGAAACATGTTAACAGGCATGAGACTGACATAGGGAGGGGCTAAATGCCAGTATCAATAACGACCACTGTGAGCCCTGATGGCAGCAGCAATGCTGTGGGCATGCACGGAGACAATCAAACTATGAACAACACAATGTGGAATGTTCTGCCTCTGATGCTGCAATGACGTGCGAAGTTGAGAAAGTGTCTGGGGTGGTGGGTTTTTCCGACGCACACGCTGTCCCTGCAGTCCATAGATCTTCAACTGGAGACAAACTAGGCGAGCGGGCAAGACAATGTGAGCAGGTTATGGCGCGATAGAAACTTCTCCTGGCGTTGTCGTGCTGGAACAGTCACCTGTTGACGTGCAGCGAGACGTGGTGTTGCAGCTTCACGTCACCATGTGTGGTGTCCGTCATTGCACTTGCTACAGGTACATGAGGTGTCGTGCTTACACAGCAGACACCAAAACGATGGACTTGTTGCACGCTCTTCAGTGCATAACGTTCCCGTTGTCGTCAATAGACACATGTGCCCCCTTCAGCACAAGCCAGGAGAACACACTACCAAACAAACCAACGCGTTGAAAGTCCTAGCCAAAAATCGTGAACGGCAGCTGTTACTGTGACCTGACCTGGCTCTTTGAGTGGTGTTGTAACGTGCCCATAAAACAGAAGTGCCCTGTTTGTACACAAAGTACCTTGCCACAGCTTGATGAGGTCTTCCTTCTTGCAGTTTCCATATTATTGCATTGAACGGACGTAGGCCTTGACATCATTGTGTCATCATGCGGCCCATCACTGATGATTTAGCCTTTCATGCCCGGCCCAATGGGATCGGTACTCACAGTATCATAATATCTTGATGCGTTTCAGATGTGAGTACGTTTACGTTTATGCGAATCGGACGTGTATTTTTACCGTTCATGCATAAATATTGTATTACTTCATTGTCGTCACTATTTACTTCATTCGATAACAATAATATCATCATTTTTGCCTTCGTCAATTTTCATTTTTTGAAGAGTATATAACTGAAGTTCTTGAAAGGCATTTCGAGGGCGGACGAATGTGAATACACGACACGTTTTATCGATAACAACGCCGTTTCATTCTTTATCACAACGCCTCAGGGCCAATACCTGCTCATTCATCAGGTGTGTATAATACCTGAACAACTACTTTCTGGAATCTTACAGCTACTAACAGTAAGAGGTGACTACCGGGGTAAGGCTCGGTGACTTGTTTGACACTTGTAGCCGTATCTCAGTTGCGTAGATCGATGTTGATGCCTGGATTGTCCATATACAATCCCACTAATAAAAAAACTCAACCAAAAGAAAACAAGAATACCCCCGCCAAAAAACATACAAAAACAAACAACAGAAACAAAAACAAAACAAAACACAAAGAAACAACAAACAAAAACTAAACAGTAAAAAACAACAACAACAACAAAACAACAACAACAACAAACAAAAAACAAAAAACAAACAAACAAAAACAAAAAACAACAATAAAAAACCCCCAAAAAAACAAAAACAGAAAAAATAGAACACCCCCCAAAAAAACAAAACAACAAAACAAACGAAAACGAAAACAAAAACAAAACAAAACAAAACAAAACAAAACAACAATATATAAACAAATAAAAAAAAACAATCAATAAATAAAGGGTAAACTACTATCATAAACCCAAGAGACGGACATCTAGCTCATTGCTGTGCCAGAGGGAACTTTGACTGAATCAAAAAACGGCTATTTTCAAGCTGTCTTGAGATGGTCACAAACTGCACATAGTGTCATACATAGAGAATCTCACCCAAGTGTCTACTAATATCAAATATATCAACACGAGTTGATAAAGTAACAAATACGGTAACATCGGCTTGCCGATGATATTTTTACCTTTATCAAAGAGTGTTGATAGAACTGATATCAGTAGACACGAAGGTGAAATTCTATTTATCATCCAAAATCATTCCTCGCTAGTTTTCAATGAAAAATGTACATCTCTGACCACAGCATTTTATCATTAGATTTGCGGTGCAACGATGTCATAGCATTGTGACGTCATCAAGTTCATGACATCATAGAATTGTCAGGGTATTGTACAAAATCTAATGCCAAAGCGATATCTCCTAAGAGATGTCGTCTGATCTCACACAAGCGATATTCCCCATGGAACACTGTTTTGGATGAAAAAACAAGACTCTCTTACTTATTCATATACTCTTTCATCACTACTTTTTCTTTTACACTTAGTGGAATTCCGGCAGACATTCTAGAATGGTTATTTGTTGACGTTTTCATTCTCCTGCTTGGTAAAGCCGAGGGAGATTATATAATTTTTCACATGCATGAGGGTAACTTTGCATGGCCTAATACGGTCAACCGATCCATCCGTTCACGCTAAAGAGAGCTCGATCCCCAACGGGCTACTTTGTGGTAGCAGTTTTGATCACTGTCATAATTAGCAGTTATGACCACTGTCATTTATTTTGGGGTTAACAAAGGTTATTTTTACTTGTAGTACAGCTTTGAAGGATTCGTACTTGGCTACGTCGAGGCAGATTGTGTCAATCATGTCCAGGGCCCAACCCGAGCCCCTTTGCGGTTATCGTTCCAAGGTTTCTCGTATTTTTGTGAAAGAGGTGTCAATGGACGTGTCAACAATCTCGGGATGAGTCGAAACGTCTTGTTTGTTTCTGAAGTGAAGGACGTGTTCGGTGGTACCATCTGTCTGCTGTTTGTCCCTTACATTTTCACCGTGATTTGAAATGTGAGGCTTCCCAGATCATTCAGGTTCTCGCCGACTTTGATGCCGATCAGGGGTTTTAGGTAGCTGACTCTGATATTTTTGTCGACGTTCACCCCCCATCCTATCAGATACTACTTACCTACGGCATGCTGGTTGGCACAAATTCCAGTTCCAGTGGTTTGTGTTCCTCCACCAGTTTGAGTAGCTCGGCTTTCTTTCACCCAAATATCCTCTCAGCCCATGCTCCTTTACTAGGAGCTTGCGTTGTGGTTTTCGAGGAGGAATTTGGAGCAACTTCACCAGATGAAGTTTCCTTAAACGGGAGTAACCGATCACTCCACATTCTTTGGCAAGCATTTTCAGTTCTCAAACTCTTGGCGTTGCTGCTTTGTCCAGATGCGAAGTCCAATATCTAACAGGGTTTTGAGTTTCACTCCACATTCTTTGGCAAGCATTTTCAGTTCTCAAACTCTTGACGTTGCTGCTTTGTCCAGATGCGAAGTCCAATATCTAACAGGGTTTTGAGTTTCACTCCACATTCTTTGGCAAGCATTTTCAGTTCTCCAACTCCTGGCGTTGCTGCTTTGTCCAGATGCGAAGTCCAATATCTAACAGGGTTTTGAGTTTCACTCCACATTCTTTGGCAAGCATTTTCAGTTCTCCAACTCCTGGCGTTGCTGCTTTGTCCAGATGCGAAGTCCAATATCTAACAGGGTTTTGAGTTTCACTCCACATTCTTTGGCAAGCATTTTCAGTTCTCCAACTCCTGGCGTTGCTGCTTTGTCCAGATGCGAAGTCCAATATCTAACAGGGTTTTGAGTTTCACTCCACATTCTTTGGCAAGCATTTTCAGTTCTCCAACTCCTGGCGTTGCTGCTTTGTCCAGATGCGAAGTCCAATATCTAACAGGGTTTTGAGTTTCACTCCACATTCTTTGGCAAGCATTTTCAGTTCTCAAACTCCTGGCGTTGCTGCTTTGTCCAGATGCGAAGTCCAATATCTAACAGGGTTTTGAGTTTCACTCCACATTCTTTGGCAAGCATTTTCAGTTCTCAAACTCCTGGCGTTGCTGCTTTGTCCAGATGCGAAGTCCAATATCTAACAGGGTTTTGAGTTTCACTCCACATTCTTTGGCAAGCATTTTCAGTTCTCAAACTCCTGGCGTTGCTGCTTTGTCCAGATGCGAAGTCCAATATCTAACAGGGTTTTGAGTTTCACTCCACATTCTTTGGCAAGCATTTTCAGTTCTCAAACTCCTGGCGTTGCTGCTTTGTCCAGATGCGAAGTCCAATATCTAACAGGGTTTTGAGTTTCACTCCACATTCTTTGGCAAGCATTTTCAGTTCTCCAACTCCTGGCGTTGCTGCTTTGTCCAGATGCGAAGTCCAATATCTAACAGGGTTTTGAGTTTCACTCCACATTCTTTGGCAAGCATTTTCAGTTCTCCAACTCTTGACGTTGCTGCTTTGTCCAGATGCAAAGTCCAATATCTAACAGGGTTTTGAGTTTCACTCCACATTCTTTGGCAAGCATTTTCAGTTCTCAAACTCCTGGTGTTGCTGCTTTGTCCAGATGCGAAGTCCAATATCTAACAGGGTTTTGAGTTTCACTCCACATTCTTTGGCAAGCATTTTCAGTTCTCAAACTCCTGGTGTTGCTGCTTTGTCCAGATGCGAAGTCCAATATCTAACAGGGTTTTGAGTTTCACTCCACATTCTTTGGCAAGCATTTTCAGTTCTCAAACTCCTGGTGTTGCTGCTTTGTCCAGATGCGAAGTCCAATATCTAACAGGGTTTTGAGTTTCACTCCACATTCTTTGGCAAGCATTTTCAGTTCTCAAACTCCTGGTGTTGCTGCTTTGTCCAGATGCGAAGTCCAATATCTAACAGGGTTTTGAGTTTCACTCCACATTCTTTGGCAAGCATTTTCAGTTCTCAAACTCCTGGCGTTGCTGCTTTGTCCAGATGCGATGTCCAATATCTAACAGGGTTTTGAGTTTCACTCCACATTCTTTGGCAAGCATTTTCAGTTCTCCAACTCCTGGCGTTGCTGCTTTGTCCAGATGCGAAGTCCAATATCTAACAGGGTTTTGAGTTTCACTCCACATTCTTTGGCAAGCATTTTCAGTTCTCCAACTCTTGACGTTGCTGCTTTGTCCAGATGCAAAGTCCAATATCTAACAGGGTTTTGAGTTTCACTCCACATTCTTTGGCAAGCATTTTCAGTTCTCAAACTCCTGGTGTTGCTGCTTTGTCCAGATGCGAAGTCCAATATCTAACAGGGTTTTGAGTTTCACTCCACATTCTTTGGCAAGCATTTTCAGTTCTCAAACTCCTGGTGTTGCTGCTTTGTCCAGATGCGAAGTCCAATATCTAACAGGGTTTTGAGTTTCACTCCACATTCTTTGGCAAGCATTTTCAGTTCTCAAACTCCTGGTGTTGCTGCTTTGTCCAGATGCGAAGTCCAATATCTAACAGGGTTTTGAGTTTCACTCCACATTCTTTGGCAAGCATTTTCAGTTCTCAAACTCTTGACGTTGCTGCTTTGTCCAGATGCGAAGTCCAATATCTAACAGGGTTTTGAGTTTCACTCCACATTCTTTGGCAAGCATTTTCAGTTCTCAAACTCCTGGTGTTGCTGCTTTGTCCAGATGCGAAGTCCAATATCTAACAGGGTTTTGAGTTTCACTCCACATTCTTTGGCAAGCATTTTCAGTTCTCAAACTCCTGGCGTTGCTGCTTTGTCCAGATGCGAAGTCCAATATCTAACAGGGTTTTGAGTTTCACTCCACATTCTTTGGCAAGCATTTTCAGTTCTCAAACTCCTGGCGTTGCTGCTTTGTCCAGATGCGAAGTCCAATATCTAACAGGGTTTTGAGTTTCACTAAGATCAGAAGCGAAGTCATATCTCTGATAGGGTTTCAAGTTATTTACATGAAGTAGATTGTTGGTGTGGAAAGTATGTCTCGCTATTACGTATTAGCAATGCCACCCATACGTTGGATAGTTAAACTTTCATAAATAAATAAAAACATTTAAAAAAACAGCGGGAAAAAATGTTTGCATGCACGTTTTTTCAGATTTTGATCCTCAAAAGTCAGCTGCGTTAGATAAGGTAGTCCTTTTTCTCAAGTAGATGAGATGGCCTTGGACCATGTCCACTTTGTGGGCCTTGCAGGTATGATAATGGCACACCTTTTCGCACATTTCACACATGTAGTTAATGGAATCTTTTGGGATGGGCAGCATGAGCATGCCACAATATTTACCACAGTATTTGGCGTAATATTGCAATAGGGTGAGCCTGTCGCCAATCGGTTTCAGTCGTTTGCCGGTGAGCATGTAGTATTCTTGCATGGCATGGTCGGCGTTTTTCACGGTGTTTTTGCACACAAGACGGCCATTGATGAAATCGATTCCCTCCATCTGGTTTCTGGCATGCTTTTGATAACTTGCCGCTTTTGAATCTCGTCCCTCTGCTGGTGAGCCCTCATGTCTCGGCTGAACAGCTGTATAGGCACGTCTCCGATGGTCACTTCTACTTGCTTGATCTTGGGGTTGAAAAAAGCTTGGCTATCTCTTTCAAAAGGTGCGTAGTCCTCCACGGGAACAATGCCTTTCATTGATCACGAGCACATTCAGGTTGATATTCCACAGCGTGTTGCTCTTGTCCTTGATGAGTGACCAATGCCTCAGGACTTGGTCATACATGACAGAGCTTTCCCGAGTACTGGTGGTGAATCTGCTGTGCCAACTCAAAGCTTGTGACCATGTCGAACCTCAGTGAGATGTTGTCGACAGCATGGCTGCCAGGATCAACTGCAGGTTGCGAATGACTTTGTCCCAGCCACTGAAGGTGAGTTTGATATTCCAGCCTGTCACCAAGCATGGCCTGGTAAAATGGCGCATGTCCCTCGAACAGCTTGAAGTTGAGTGGTACGCAACTGAGTGGCGATGGCTTGTTCGACTGGCATGATTTTGATGAGCTGGTCGGGCGCAGTCACAGGCCACAGGTGCCATGATAAAAGTTGTCGTCACCTTCTTTCTCCATTTGTCAGGTATCTGTGTAGCAGTAAAACACATCTCTGTCGTTGATGCTCAGCACCTTCTTCCCGCCGAATTTGATGGTGGGTTTCTTGGCAATGGCATGACCAAAGTTCTGTCTGACTGTTCAAAGTCAAAGCGAGGTCGATCGCTAGTTGAACCTTGCCAGGGACGATGACGTCGTTCTCGCCCAGGTTGGGAAACCAGCGTTTGGTTTTGATCGATCTTGCTAAGATTTTGTTGGTGACGGTCATTGACAGATGCATGGCTTTGATGCTCAGTGGCTCCCTCAGCTTTCGGAGGGGATCAAGCCTTTGTCCGTACATCATTAAGTTTCACATCGAACCACATATGTGTATTACAAAAAGGGGCGAAATTCCGATGGACTGTTTTGACGTGCAGTCTCATGAACAAGAGTGGTCAAATTATTGTGATGATTTAAAACAAGATAAAATTACGTTGAGTTGCTGTACTGAGACCGTTACAAGTATTTCATCGATGGGAAGGGCATGCTGCGGTTGAAATCAGATCCAAAGGTCGATTTCATGAACACCTGCACGAGAAAGCTGTCGACTCTGGTGTTCAATGCCTTTGCGATGAATTACACCTCTGAGATTACAGTGGTGTACGATCCAAACGTCTTCTTCCACCCAAGGTCGTCCATGATGTGGAAAACATCAGATGCAACGACGGAGACGTTTTGACCCGACGCCTTGAAGAAACGTCGGACAGCCTCAATAAAATATTGCAGTCATAGTGGAACAAACCCTTTCCGGGGGTCAAGTTTTCTGTTCAGGAGCTGCGAGGGCTAGAAGAAGCTTTGAAACAAGTATGCGGGAAACTAAACGAAATCGAAGAGCATATTGCTTGCAAGAGAACCAAAATTGGACGGGTGCAATGAGGCCTTAAAAACATCATCAAGAAAAGATTGTGCAATCAGGATGATGAGAGAAGGACCCATTTGGAAGCCACTTCTTCAAACCTAGAAACCCTTCTGTCCCAGATCAGTTCGGGAAACCATCGACCGAGTCCTGAATAAGAACACCACTTTGGCTGATTTCTATTCCAACAGCAAGGCATCACAATCGCCAACATTCTAACTGCTCCTGGGTTCAATGTATCAACTTTGGTCAAGTCCCTGACGGGAGGAGGAGGAGGAATGCAGCCGTCACCACGAGTAAGTGGCAGCAGTGACCTCGAAAACTGGATAAAAAATTCTGAAATCACTTGGCGAGGCCTTGACCAAGCTTGTTGGCGAAGCTGCTGAAGCGCTCCAATGAATCCTGGGCAGCATTGTCTCGTGGCTGCTCGGCATGCTGTCAAAAACGGTCAGGTGGCGCGGTCTAAACCTGTTTGCTTTCGCTGTTGCCATGGCTGGACTGGTGTATGTCACCGCTAAAGAATTCTTAACCAAATGAGGCACAACCCGTTCGCGATCCAGCGCTGTTTTGTGATCGACGTGCCGCTGAATGATGACCTGCATGTGTGGAATATATTGAGGCTGCTGCCGCCGTTGTATTATTACTTCAAGTGCCAGGTGTGGTGCCACATTGCCCGTTTCCTTGGTACGCCTGGACAATGGGACGTGATTCGCGTTAATGTGGCAGCTGTGTTGACAGCTTTCGATTGGCGGTTGCAATGACGATTTCATCCTCAGACGCATGTTGCTCAGAGTCATATACAGCCATCGATTTACATATGAAAAAGAACAGCCCACAACACAAACCCCAATGGGGTCGAGGGTATCCATGTTCATTACGTCATGCATTGCATCATATCCGAACAGTTTGATTTTGTTAGCCTCAAGTATATTCACCGACGAGTGATGGAAGATGAACTGAATGTCATATCGTGAAAGAGTATATTTATTCTTGAACAAAGAATGAGACTGTGCCCGGTCCTGGACGACATGGCAAAAACGCTGGAAACAACCATAGACAGGTTTTGTTTGCCGCAGTTATGTGAAATCAAATGACAAATGGAACTAGAATGTCACTTGCGTAAAGCGTTGTACTGATAATATCGCAGAGCCGTCAATCTCGTGGACAATACAGATATTGCATTGATAGCAGCCAGCATGGGTGCTGGGCATCAAAATCACAACCACAGCGATGGGGTTGATCAGATTGTTGCTCAAGTACATGCCTCACTGCAATGCAAGGCGATGAAATATGATTAAATCAGAGTTCGGGCAGAAATGAAGCTCAGATGAAAATCCTATTTCCACTGTGCTCAAGGACAGTAAAATCTGAGAAGACGAGTTTCGTGTGGTGCTCTCGGAGCTCGCGAAATATCACAGCATGAAGCAAGAAATTTTGAGATTGATATGTTAGCATATCTGAGCATATATTATCTATATAAATTATTGGGATCTTTCATTTATCATGAAAGTTACCAGTTAACATTACTGAAGAATGGAATTGTATATAGACAGGGATTTATAGCCTGACAGTAAAGGTCCTTGTGGACTAATGTACATGAACAAAGTAGGTATTTGTACAATAATAGGATAGACTGTGATGAACGTTTCTAATCGAGCTATTAAGCCCATGCATTCCTTTGAAATGTAACAAACCTCTTAAGCTTTGTCTTTGAAATACCGTTTGCAGACACTATGCGGAGGGGACACAAGTAGTGAACACATAACAAGGACAAACTTTATGGATGAACAACTTCTTTATTCTTGTGGAGCGGCGTTTCGATACAGATTCTTGTATCGGTGACAAGCAAGCGGCCACGCATAATAAACGTTGCCGCTTCAGTTACCTCCATATTGTTCTTTCCTTCCATTATGATCAAACAGCCCCAAGAATGCATACAGAGGATATATTTATCAATATGTACAAAGTTTGTCCTTGTGAAGGGACGAAAATCTATGTATTTTCATGCCGCATTCGATATTACATTCCTGCTACTCATGAGGGAAGATTTACATGATTTTAGGTAAAGGAAGCTGCAACACTAATCTTTATTTAAACACAAAACTTGTAACTTTGATTTCCAGGGAGCCATGGTTGATGGTCATTATGAACCAGAGGATCCATGTGATAAGACACATTCTGTCATCTTACCAGTACGACCAGAACACGACTACACATTCACGGTAAGCATTAAATAAGCATTTAATGTGATTAATCCATTCTCTGTCCATGAAAAGGACGTTAAGGGATTATCTCTATGTAGTTAGAATCAATTGGATATATCTCGTGTCATCATTATTTTCACTGTGTACAAAGAGTTGTTATGGGATGCGACTAGATCTACATCAGTTAAGTGAGTTAAAATATAAAGCCACTTTGGCAATATTTCAGCCACATCGTGACTAAAACAATATATAGAGTAACAATAATGAAAGATTGATTATATAATCCTGTCAACAAAGGACAGTAAAATGACTAGAATATCACAGATATACAAGTAAAACTAGAAATGAATTCTAAAATATTTAGCGATAGGGGATAACACAATATAAAAATAGGCTATAGATCGCCAACAACGGAAGGTAGATCACCACACTAGAGACCAAGGGGACTTACAGTACCTTTGCTACCTGCGTGGACCCTAGTTGGATTTACATCATCCCTTCAGCTGATGGCGATTGTAGGAAATTTTAGCCAAAATTAAAAGAACAAGAATACTACATCTAAAAATCCTGGTACGTTTACACTGGCTTTGCACGATGTGGGACTTACGTACCCTCTCAGGAGGACAATAATTTTACAATACTTCAACCCCCTTCGAGGGTACAGCCACAAACAGCTCAGCTTCCTAGTCTAGCTACCAAACATTAAAATACATCTATCTACAGAACATATTGTTCAGAATTCAACTAATAAATCAATTTCCTTTAAAAATGCAATAATTAAATGAGAACTAACTGTGTTAAAAAGATCTTTAACTGTTTTAACAGTAAAATATTTCTCCCTTGTGATGGAGAATTCAACACTGACATGAAACAATGGGTCATGTGGCATGTTAGCGTTTCTGTCCGAGGAAGTTGTTTTTGATAGTACAAATAATATCGATATCAATCCTTAATAAGACTGCTGATCATACACAGACATATACATCACCATATTCTCCTGAATCATTTCGTTTATGTTCAAGCCTTAACGGTTTCTTGGATGGAGCATAATCCTAATTCAGGAAGAATATTTTTAAATTCTACATTTGAGTTGTGACTAACTAAATTCTAATAAAGATGTTAATATTGACTTTGAATTGTTAGTGATAATTTCTGTAGCATCAGCTTACCAGATCACATCCCCATACTGATATTGTTAAAGATGTTAAACACACTCGTAAATCAACAACTGCCAACATTATTGACTATTTTCGTCGGGGTTATTCTTACTAAAGAGGTAAAACTGAGATGCTGGGTAAAAAATGAAACGTCTTGTGATTGCATGACATGTCCAGTGCTTCTAGTAGTAGGAAAATGGCATTCATGGGCAACAAGTAGTCACATGTTTATCTTCAAGGGGCTTGTTTGGTTAATCATCAATGTATTTGATGCAGAACTACTTTCGAGTTTGGAAAGGCTTTACGTTCACCAGTTTTTCTGGTACTCGTCACCTCCACAAATCGAATGACCCCATTTGGGCCTGAAGTTTGAGCACAAACCTGCTCCTGTTGAAGGCTTATCTCACTAAGTGGCAGTTACCACACACTATCATCAGTGGCACAAAACCAAATTCTGTTGACATAAAAGTACGTTTCCTCCATTTGACATTTTCACTCATTCAATGTCACTGTAATTAAAGTAATTACTTTTGTTGACATTAGAATTTGAAGCTGTTTGCTTTTATTTCCCAAATGCCATATCATGCATTTTAGCATTTCGTTGAAAAAGTACTTCTTATTTGTCTTTTTTTTTTAAAAAAGGTTTCCGCCAATGCGATGTACAGGGGCAAGCCGAAACAATCAGAGGTGTTCCATGTTACTGCTGGAAGTAAGTGCTATTAAAATATCTAGGAATATGCTTGCATAAAAAACTATTAGGGCCTGAAAACGAAATGACATAACATATTATAGGGATGTACCGAACTGAAGACGACATTAATGTGTTAATATAACGGATAATAAGACTATATAATGTGAAACAATGAAAGATAATATAATAGGGGCCATGCTGAATGTCCCTATCGTGTTAGTTTTGAACTTTCTTGTTCACAGAACCGCTAAAAATGGATAAAACGAATGTATTCAAGAGCATGGAAGCTCAAAGCTCAGACGCTGCTACCGATACATCCTTTGTCATCTCTTTTGATTCTAAGACTCTTCTTGATGGTACATATGGGAACATAATTGAAGCAGGAATGCTTGTAATGAAGAAAATTGGTAAGCAAAACCACCTGTTTGGCTCATGTCATTGAGTGGATGTGTAAAATAGCAAAACCTCAGTATAGGTTGTGTGTATTTCTGAATCCACGGCCACGGTTTTCACGAACACCTGTTTTCGTCACGGACAGCTAATGGAGTTTGTTTGTAAGGGGAGATAAGAGAATAGAGTGTTACATTCAATCTGATGTTTTTTCTTGTCTGTATTGATATATTACTATTTTGCAGGAATGTATAGATATATGAAATCATGGTAGCCCATTGTGTAGAGAACACATTTTCATAATAACTCCATACAAAAACTCATCATGTGCATGTAGATACGCCACACGCGGACCCTCAAAATGTGACTGACTGGGACACATGGAAGAACTGGTACAAGTGGAAGAACAGTGGGTACAAGGGTTCTTACCGCCCAACTCCAGAACACTACCTGCTACAAGCTAGGAGGAGGAGGAGCGCTTCTCCAGGTAACATTGACTTACAAGATATCACCCTTGAGGGATATATACTAATGATAAGTATGTGTTTTGAAGTAGCAGTCACATACGTGTACTAAGCGCGTCGATTTGTGACTTCAGGGGAACGCCTTACTTCGTACTCGGTTGGTGTGGATGAAAGCTGTGAAAGTAAAAAAGACCAGTTCTGTAATGGACCCCTGGAACCAGATACTACATATATGTGAGCTTCCTTTCTTTTTTTCCATGATGTCCAGCTACCATGCCGTGAGCTCTGAAAATTGTCTTTAAAGTTTTCTGACGTACGATAAAGTGAGCGAGCGAGTGAGTTAATATTTGACGTTACATCGATATTTCAGCCATATCGTGACGAGGACATGTTTGATAGTCAGATGAAATATACATGTATATATTATGAAAAGCTGTCAAAGGACAGCAAAGCAACTAGAATATCACAATTACAATTAAAACTGGTAGGAAACGTTACAGCTAATATCACTATTGGGATAATACGAAGTAAAAGGTGGCTATAGATCACCAACATCAGAAGGAAGATCAGCAGACTAGGGACCACGTATGATAGCCCAAATGTTAGGTCTCTTTATTATACCTAGTTTTTTTCTCAGGTTCTGTTAAAGTAAAAGTTAGAAAGACACTTTATAATTTCTGTGTTATCATCATCATTTGAAAATTATGAAATCATCATTCATCCGAAAATCAAAGATTTCTGTTCTTAAGTATTTCTTAAAACAATATGTGAAAAGCTGGTATGTGGAGTGTGGTACAGAGCATCTGCCAGGCGAAGGGAATCAATGCTTCGTTACTTAGACCGCGTTCTCGATTGCACCCGTATAGTAGCGTAATGTACACAACAAAGTCTGTCACTGCCGGCATTATTCGACAAGAAAGGAAAACTGACCATTGCGAAGGTCAAGGCCTCCCTGCCACAAGGGCAGAAATTTTCTCTCACAGCGCATAGATTTCATTATGAAATGCTTGCTCACTATTCCCTTTAATTGTTACTTTAACAGGACAAATCAATGGAGACGAACTGGTTATTTGACCACTATTTGTCGATATTAGATGACTCAACGGTTGCCTTAGACACATTCGCCAGAATGACTTGTTTTGACTTTGCCAATCCAATATTCGTCATTGTCCATTCCAGGGTTGTTGCTGTGTCGTGTACCAGTGCTGGATGTACGTCCACTGAGCCGTTCGGAAACTTTAAAACCAAACGTACAGGTATGCGTTAATTCACTTGATGATAGTGTTTTTGATGTTACATGTATGTTGATGTCCACTCGAAACGCATCACTGGAATAAAACTTTTTTTCTCCCTGACAAATGAAGAAAGGAGCGCGTCTCTACCGATACTAAACTGATCAAAATGATTCAGAGCAACCATAAATTAAGGATACCAATGACTGCGATGCAGCTGATATTTCACCGTTAGTGTCAACAGCGTGTATGGCCGCCATTCACGTCGAGCAGACGAGCATGTCAATAATGCGACCCTCCTCCTGAAAACCGTATCTTTCAAAGCGAGTTCAGCTCAAGGCCGTTATTCCGTTGAGTTCTTTTCCCCATTTTGTCCCAAACATCAGCGCTGGTTTTGGAGGCACATGACAGGAATGTTTTTTTTTTGTTACTTATTTCACGTGGTCTGGGGGTAAAAAGGTACTTTATAGCAATTTGTAGGTCACGCGATCACACAGGGATACACGTGTTTTTTGGTGGAGATCATGTGTCGGTACCATAGGCTGACTACTTTAAGCACAGTTTGGTTTAAACTTTGTGTTAACATATTCTGTGATGTATTTGAACATCGTGGTGTTGAAGAAACTAGCCTTGTGTGGACGGGCATCCTTGTGTTTGAATGTCGATTCCATGATGTTCAAGAAACGGATTTGCCACTGGCTCGAGTGTCTGTGAGATTACCCTGACCAGCTATTAAAGGGGCTCTCTGGGGTGTAAATAGCAAAATGGGTAACCCGCATCCATCTGCCTTGTCTTGGCATTGTGGTGCGTGGACGTCCACCGATCGACAGCTTCATTGTGGTTCTGTTGACCTCTCAACAGTGCTGAAACAGGGTTTCGGTAGCAATGGGAAGGCACAGGACCTCGACGTTGAGACAATCCCTCCATAGCATTGTGACGTTTGTCGTATAATTGTTTGAAAGACCAAATGTAAAAGAAAATACTATTAGGCTTTTCAAGTCGACACCAGTTTTAGACATTCATGTGCTCCAGACAGTGTATTGAAATGTACATGGCAAACATGTCCATTCACATTCCATCACTAATTAGTCCTAGGCCAAATTCTAGAAAAGTCCCTGTCTTTTAGGATCTCTCAGCAGCAGTAAACGCGTTATTCAGTAATTAGTATGACACCTCCCACCCTCCATAAATTCTTGTTGATGTGGAACTAGCTATAGGAGGTATCAGGTCGCTAAAAACTAACTGGGTTCAGTCCACTGTTGAAACAGTGTCCACATGTTCATAAACAAACTGCTTGAGAATTGATCACATTGTCTAATGTGTGGTGACAAGCACTGATGTTCAACGTGGTCAAGATATGCAGTAAGGGTGATAAGGCTGGGTGTATCATATTACCATGATATCATATTTTCATGATATCTCTACATTTGGCCTAGGAGTATAATTGTAATTGCAGTAACAATTAGAGTTTTCTTTTGTGGGATAATATATATGTATACATAATCATATACCCCGTGCTGTACTTGTCAAATCGACATTCATATGCTCCACACAGTGTATTGAAATGTACACGACAAACATGTCCATTCACATTTCATCACTAATTATAATATCAGTTGCAATTATAGTTTCCGTTTGTGGACAATATGTATGTGTACATAATCATACACCTCGTGCTGTACTTGTCAAATCGACAAGTAAAAGACCACACAATGATGATTTTTCATCGCGAAAATGAACAGTTTGAGGCATTTGTGTCTTAGTTTAGACGAACATGGTACATGTAGTGAGAATTGTTCAAGAGCACCTACATTGCCTTCCTTTCTATTGCTAATTAGTCAGACATAGCCCACATAAAAACATTCAGTCCACGGTGCACAAGCTTTATATGTAAAATGAAGTGAATACTTTCCGTGAATATAAAGAAAAAATATTTTACTGTAGTCGGGATGAAAACTGACTTGCCATTGCTTGTGTCCGATGGCACCGATGTGACCGGATACTCTCAACGTTTAGACTCTGGCTGGGTCCTCATGCATAGAGCAGCCTTAGTTACAATCGATCTTAGGTCCCTGAAGTCAACTTTACAATCACCATACAATTGCTCTAAAGCACTTGTAATGCACAAAACCGATGTTAGTGCCATTGTAAGACAGCATAAATGTAAGATAGCATTAACAGCTATCTAACTCTTCAATGGTGGAGGTACGAATTTCTTATACTCGACGCCCGTCTACAATTGTCTGCAAGAGCGTATAGCATGCTGCTCACATAGCAGGCGGTTACTGCACACAACAGAACCCACAATCGCTAATAAATACCTACCCATGTTCATGAAAATATTGAAATACTAGAAAACAAAAAAGTCATTAAGAACTTTGGGTCTTGATTGAATGCGTTAGTAACTGAGGAAATTGAAACAAAACAAAAAGAAAATGTCTCTGGGACATGGCAACTCAATGTCTGATTGCCAAAGGTTGCCACTGAGACGTATTTTACGTGCATCTTATCAGGGGATTTGGGGTAAAGACCTAATTATAGATGCTTGAACTTTTTTTGCCATATACGCACCAAACCATGTTAATTTTTGACCCTATTTCGTTGATACGTACTTCATCGTATTATGGAATTCCTTTAAAGAATACGAAAGAATCTTGATTTTACACGATATCTAATTGTAAATTATTTTCGTCGCAAAATAGTTACAATCAATGACACGAATGGAACAGAAACTAAGAATACATGTGGAACTCTGTGGAGTCACAACATGAAATACAACGGGCAAGGCAGACTCAACGGCAACGACATAATATGTCAAGGGAAACTACTCCCATCTTGCTTAAAAACTGAGATTAGCTGCCTTTGCGTTATTGGACACCTTTCGTAACTAAATCCTTTCCATGATTATGAAAACGTATGTTGTTTCAATTTTCTTCCAAGACCGAGTCGGGTAGGAATAGTTAGTACTTTATGATATCAACTCGATGTTCATGTAGTTTACTACCCATATGTGTTTCACTACCCGATGTTTCTGACGTTAAATCGGTGGTGCATTCTCCCTGTAGTTGAAGTGTCGAGGCAAATCACACGCTTTTATGCAATATGAGATCAATATCAAAACGCATAGTGGATTTTTTTGGGCGAGAAACAAAACCTGACTAAAACGCCATTTTCTTACATACTACAATAATCTTAGGTCCTTACGATTGGTTTGGACCAATTGTAGGTTTCGATTGTAACTTACAATGATCTTAGCTCACAATCGCTTTGTGCAAGTGTATGTCGATTGTATCTGAGGCCAAGATTGCAGTCATAACGATTTAAGGTCTTAAGTCATCACAGTCCCCCGTAATGGCAAAATACTCTCAATGACTATCTCTGCTAGTTATTATCATGTCAAATGGTTTGGTGTGTATTTCTCATACTGGAATTAGAGTATTGGGAGGTTTTCAGTTTTGCCCCTGATGGAACGATAGCACCAAATTCCGTTGAAGCCAGACGTGTTGGTATGGAAACTCAAAAAATATTTTATGCAACATTCCAAAATTACCAAAGGCACCAGTACAAGACCAGATCTATCTATGAGCCAAGTCTGGTGAAGAAATAGTGAACGGTCTGATCTGAAAAAAGTACAATCACTGAAGTCAGTCGAAGACAATTCTGTTGCCTTGGATACAACAACAACAACAACAACAACAACAACAACAACAAAACATCTTACTCAGGAGTCCCAAACTACCGGAAGGCACCAATACACCACCCGGCCTATCCGTGTGCCAAGTCTGGTGAAGGAATAGTTAACGGGTTTAAAGTTCTGTTGTGGTAAAGAGCACCATCAAATTCAGTCGAAGTTGAGTTTGATGCCATGAAAACATTTTATACAGTATTTTATTCATAATCCCCACATTACCAAAAGGCACCAGTACACCACAAGAGCTATATGTTTGGGAAGTTTGATGAAGAAATAGTGACCGTTTTAAAGTTCTGTTCCGGAAAAGACGAATGTGCAGGGACGCACGCACGCACGGGCGGACGGAACACACCCCCACCCGCAACACGCGTTTCTCGGGATAATAAGTGCAGCGCTAAGATCGTTCTGTGCAAGTGGACCCTGGTGATATCCATGTTGTTAATGATTCAAACATGGCGTGTAGTGTGAACTGTCGTACAGGATCAATTTTATGATTTTTGAAATAGCTCTACATTCTTATATGAAAGGTGAGTGAGTGAGTGAGTTTAGTTTTACGTCGCACTTAGCAATATTCCAGCTATATGGCGACGGTCTGTAAATAATCGAGTCTGGACCAGACAATCCAGTGATCAACAACATGAGCATCGATCTGCGCAATGGGGAACCGATGACATGTGTCAACCAAGTCAGCTAGTCTGACCACCCGATCCCGTTAGTCGCCTCTTGCGACAAGCATAGTCACCTTTTATGGCAAGCATGGGTTGCTGAAGGCCTATTCTACCCCGGGACCTTCACGGGTCCTTATATGAAAGGATCTGGCAGAGCATTTGCTTGACCAAACAACATATTACACTGTATATTACTGTGGTGTTGATGGTTGGAGTGAAATCAACGTTGATATCGCATCAGTATTTGAGAAAGCTACCTATTACAACAACAGTGTTTAACTGACCCTAAACTGCTTGCGGTGTACACTTCTTCATTTGTTACAGCACTTGATGATGCCGCACCATGGACGATCGCCTTTGGGGTGACCACCGCTCTACTGCTTTGTGTCATCATAATCCTTGTTATATATTTGTAAGTACCATGACTTGTTTAGATCAAACAATTCTCAATTCATGGTCCCCATCCCAAATCGCTTCTTAAGAGATGAGGGACGGTGGGGAGCCTAGTGGTTAAAGGCTCGTTACATCGAACACCCTGTTAGGAACATGAAGTTAGAAACGGATTGGACATGCAAGCACATACATACATACATTACGGCTTTTAATCCCGAATATGAAAAAAATTGCTAGACCCAGGTCCGATTCCCTATATGGGTACAATGTGAAGCCCTTTTCTGGCGCCCATGTTTTTATAATTCCATGAACAGCATGAAAATAATTCAGAATTCAGTTTGCGCAAATATTTGTCTGCTGTATGAGACTGCCGGTGCCTTTCACATGTTTGTATCTTCCATTGCAGCAAGGTTGTTCAGCCAGCAAAGACAAAGAGATCACGGGGAGGAGCCCCTGCAGTAGAGCTGTCGTTGAGAGGTACAGGACAGAGTGAGGACACCCCTTACGATGAAGTAGCAGGTGGATCTACCAGTGATTACCACAATACACATGTGAATAGATGTTATGAGAATGAAGATACCAAAAATCAACACACATATGAATCGTTGGCCAATCAAGTAAAAGACAACGACATGCATTTGTACGAAACTGTGCAGGTGCGCTTGTGAATCTGAGTGAGTGAGTATGGTTCCAGGAATATCGCAGAGGACGACACCAGAAATGGGCTTCACACACTGTATCCATGTGGGGAATCGAAGTCGGATTTTCAGCGTGATGAGCGGACTACCCCAGCGCCCCTTGTGAATACGAAGTTACCACGAATATATTATGTTTACTATCGTCAATATCAGTGCAGTACCTAATCGATTTAAGGAACCGCGTCATTTGGTCAAATTGCAAAATACATCACTGTGCTGATCGCATGTATTTCCCATTTATTTGTAAAGTTGTATTTGTCACACCGGGGAAGTGAAACGAATACAATAAATCAGATCAGCTTACTCTGGAAACAGCCCAGAAATTTTTCAAAAGATTTCACATTTTGTGCGCTTAGCGACGACTTTACCATGAAAATGAACAAAAATGTGAATATATTGTACATGTATTGGTGACCGTTTCCTGATCCTTGAATGTAACCGTCACAAGCACATGCAAGTGAATTGTTTACTTGAATGAGTACGATGCAGGGACAAATAATACAGATCAAAATAGACAGATGCATCCGGATGTCAATTTCGCTGCCACTGGGACACCAAATCTCGAAATATTCTACACGTGTCCACCTGAGTGAGTGAGTGAGTGAGTGAGTGAGTGAGCGACTAAAACAATATGTGTATTAAGAAGATAGATTATACATTTTCGCCAAGGACGGACAGTAAAATAAATAGAATATCACATATACACATGTAAGACTAGTAATTAAATCTAAAACATTTCAACTATAGGGGACAACATATTATATAAATAGGATATAGATCGCACACAACTGAAGGTATATCACAATACTAGGGACCATGGGGGACTTCCAGTATCCTTGCTACCTGCAAGGACCCTAGCTGGATTTACACCATCCCCTCAGCCGCTGGTGATTGTAAGAAATATTAGCCAAAATTAAAACAACAAGAATACTACGTTTAAAAATCCTGGTATGTTTACAATGACTTTGAAAATTTTGGAGGAGGCCCTTTAAGAAGAACTTTCCGCAATGCGGTTATGGCAGTGCACCCCACGACTCGAATCGACCGACACATATGTGAATGCAACTGCACCCCCAGACCCGAGCGTTTTAGATGTATGAGCTACCAAACGCCCCAACCCTATCGACATTTACACTTGAGAGACAAAATAACACAGCTAAAAACTGAAAATTTACCTTGAAACTCGCAGACCCACCACGTGAGAGGCTGAACTTGACTACTGCATGAATTCCGGTTTGGAAATAGTACTCGTTCCAAGGGTTTGTGTGTGATTTGCAATAACGCCACACGAATAAACAAAATAACCATGGAGGCCAAGTGTAGTCCTCAACTTCCTGTCTCGCAATTGCTGAATCAGTTGCTTAGTTTCCAATAAAATGGTCTGTCTGTATGTTTTGTCGAATGGGTTGTTTTTCGCTGTCTGTACTGTGTGTAACATGGAATCTATTTGTGGATATTGTTGATGTTTGGTGTATGTTCAACTCTGTATCGGTGCTTGTCATTGGTCACATTCCTACAGTCCCACGGAACCATACCCAGGATTGGTTGTCTGTGGTTTCAAATGGTTATTATTGTGCAAACACGTGGTCACATCGTATTGTTAATGCCGTGCTCGAGTGTTGAGGTAAATATACTTCTGTACTAATAGTATGTTATTGAAAGGACGCATAACTTACCCAATACTTACCCAATTGATTTCACTTGCCTGTAATTATTGCTGAGTTGTTTTGTGTATCAAGTAGCAAGGCCGTTTTTACTGTGGGCATAGACACCTGTGCAATAAATATCAGAAAAGGTAAACCTGTCATAGGCATTTATGCTGTAGTCGTGTCGCACCAACAATCTGTAATTGTGCAGTAACAAAAAAGTAAACAATTGACTAATTAGCACTGTGATACATACCTCTGTATATACCTGAAATTTGTACATAACAATGAAATAAAGTTATATCTCAACCGTGACCTGTGATAGAACTAAATAACTAACTATGATACACCCTTGGCCACGAGGTGAATCAATTGTTGAAATTGACCGTGATAACAAAAACTGTGACTGACCTCAAATAAGTGCTTTTAAATACTCTCATTAAATTATTTCTTTGTATTAGCAACTGGTACAAACTGTAATCATCCTGCTTTTGTGATAAAGCTATATCAGCAATACGAAAATAAACCTGTTTTGTGATAAACGTTTGTTGTGACAATCCTGTTTTTGTGAAAAGTCTTTTCTTGCGATACAGCTATTTTGCGATAAAGCAACTGAGTGATACATTTAGACACTCTGGCAAACAGCAGAGGGAAGCATGAGCTGCAGTTGTAGCCAATATGATGCTTCGTCAACAAATAAACCTTGCAAAGTGTTAAATTTGTCATGGCGAAAAGTGAAAAAGAGGTACAGTCGAGGATCCCTATCCATGAAACAGTATCTGTGCACAGCATGTGCATAACATTATGAACATCAGTCCTCTGCCACAGACATTGCTGCAGGAATACGAAATGGGCATTATACCACTGGGGACTTAAAACTGATTGCTGAAGCTGTAGGGGAACGTATTCCACAGGGTGTTCTTGACCATAGTCGAAATATTTGCCAGGAATATCAAGATAAAAACCTGTTGCAAACACATGAGGCTTCCCTGTGACTTCAGCATGTCAATCCAATCTTGATGTCCTTTCTAGCAACACCGTGCCAAATGAACTTGTCGTTGGGTAACGCCATAAAATAATGCTCTTGCATTCACTGTTGAACAAATTTATCATTGTAGAAATTCGAATCTCATTGCCCCTTTATCGTTTGCCTAACTGTATATTTCATAACAGGGAACAATGCAATAGCTACATCCCGTCCTGTTGCGTCATATCACAGCATACTGAAATGGGTCGAAAATCAAAGACAAGGGTCTGGTCAAGGTGACATCGTCACCTTCATTAACACCAAGTCCTGGCTCTTAACTGGCACATCCGCTACACCATGGTCAGGGTCATCACAACACTATTGCACACTTTCCCTGTAAATGAGGACTCGGTACAAACTCAAGAACAGTAAATCCACCTGACTGGCTCAGATTTGATGTGCAACATCTCACAGCATCTTTGCCATCATTCCTTACCCGTGATCTGTCACTGCTCGGACATTATAGAGTCTATGCCATCAGTCATATGATTGAGTCTGTACTGAGTGAGCAAAATTGTCCCGCTTCCGGTTGTTGTGATGACTATGCTCAGCATCAGCTGAGTCCTCGTCAGCAGGATCGAAGGCATCATACAGAGCACTGTTCGATCAGACCTCAACTAAGATCAGGACCATAAGAAGTGACAGAATAGGTCACAGGTACTCCCTTTGTGGAAGCTGGCAGCCTTATTGCTCCAGATCTACCCATGGTACATTTTCCTTGTCCAGTTCCCCGTCGCTTTCAATGCCACACTCTGTGCATCTATCACAGTCACGTTGCCTGAAGGATGACAGTGTTGTCTGCGTCATCCGTGACTCGGTTACAGTATAAATGCGGAAGGGAACTCAGGAGTGGGATCATGGGTAGTGGCAGCCTCTGGCACTTTTTGAGAAACCTGACAAAATTGTTGGCAATCCTTATATAAATTATAACCACTTCAACGATAACTGTATATTTTGAACTTATTTTTGCTTTGATGAACTCGGTTCCAACATGACACTTTATCAACACTTTCCAGACACGTATAGTGAGTTCTTCCTACGTCTGTCCTAGATTGGGTGTGCAGTGCTTCCAGTTCTGCTGTGATGACGTCATCATATGACTGTAGCATGTCTGTCTTTTTGTATAGCTTGTCAATCTGCAACAACACAGCAGATTGTCTTTCTTTCAGAACCGTGATCGTGTAGCGCCCATTGCCAGCAGTCACCACGTGAAGCTCTCTATGGAGATTCGTCACTGGCACCGTCATCTGCCACAGTCGGCATACCTTGGGACCCGTATGTCAACGCGTTTACATGTGTTTCTCGGAGTGAAGGCACTGGACATACATCTGTCATATTTTGCCAAGACGTATCAGGACAACACGACGCTGTACGTGGTTGAGACGACATATGGGAATCCCTTGCAGTATTGTTCATAACAATGTACAGTTTTCAACATTCTGTACGTAAATCAGCAATAACTATTTCTATTGTCAATATGTCATTGCACAAGAGGGCATATGGCGTCTATATGGTTTTAGGAATACAGTTTTACAAATGTTGTGAATGGGTTTTCCTTGCATCACTTTTCGCGTATCGTAATTTCCTCTACGGTGCTTTCTTGGGTTTCAATCGTGAGTGGTTAAAATGCACGGTTTTCCCTGTATTTAAGTGCATTTGGGACAGTTATATTACCAATCCTAGGTATGGCCAATGGCAAGCACTGATACAGAGTTGCAATGAACATACATCAAACAAAATTCACAAATAAATTCCATATCACACACAGTACAGACAGCAAATAGCAGCCCATTCGACATACCATTTTCATTAGAAACTACGCAACCGATTCAGCATTTACGTGGTGGGTCTTCAAGTTTCAAGGTATATTTCCAGTATTCAGCTGTGCGACTTTGTCTCTCAAGTGTAAATGTCGCTAGGGTTTGGGTCGTTCAGTAGCTGATATATCAATAACGCTCGGGTCTGGGGGTGCAGTTGCATTCACATATGTGTCGGTCGATTCGAGTCGTGTGGTGCACCGCCATGAGGAAGGTTAAGTCTTTGAAGGGCATTTAGAAGTGAAATAATAAGAATGAAGATTTTTATGGATATCAACTTCTTTATATGAGAACACAACGTTTCGGAGTTTACATCATCAACCCTCATGTAAATCATGTACATCATCCTTAATCCCCAATCATGTGTTATGTAAACATCATCCAATCTTGCGTATGTATCACCATTGGCTTCCATCCTTATCCCCGATCATGTACATCGTTCTTATGCCCTATCTGTGTTATGTAAACATCTCCTATCATCTGTAATGTATTACCATTGGCTTCCATCATTGTTATCATAACTGTCGGCTTCCTATCAGTGCTTGTTTATACTTGCTTCCAGCTTTCGTTAATTCATTCCACCTTTTACTTTGTTACTGTTTTACCTGTACATATAAATATAGCTCTGTATCCCATTTGCAATCACATGATGAAGTAATAAGCATTAACTCCGAAACGTTGTGTTCTCATATAAAGAAGTTGATATCCATAAAAATCTTCATTCTTATGAAGAAAGTTGTTTTTAGTGGGCCTCTTCCAGATATGTGCTATTATAGCGTGATTGTATTATCGCCCTACCGCTCGTTTGAACTACTATAGCTCGATCTAACTATTATAGCTCGTTTTCAGGTTCTCCCCGACTTGTTCTAAAGGGTCACACATAACATGATAAGTTGAATTCTGTTTCACCTCCATTCTTAAAGAGACACAATATGATTAGCTGAATTCGTTTTCACCTCTATTCTGTATGAGACATAGGTCATGATCAGTTAAAATTTGTTTCACCTCGATTCTCAAACAGACACAGAATATGATTTGTTGAATTCTGCTTCACCTTTACTGCTATCAAGGCACTGAATGTGATTAGTTACAAAACATCTGAGTTATGTTTACCTCGATATTGTATAGGCGCACTACTACTACACTCTGTGAAGAAAAGAGTGTCCCTGTGTCATTCACAACAGTTGGCTTGTTGAATCGCATCCCCTCAAGATCATACTGAATAACCTATTGAGGTACAGGTATTTGTCGCAAAGATAAGTGTGAGTGCGCATGACCTGCGCAGCCTTTATTTATACTATAGACATATCATGAGGGTGAAAACTACAAATTGACCCATTTGGGGAATTGAACCTGACCCTTTAACTAGAAATCTGTGCTATCGTCACTCAAAACATGGGAGCAACTAAAAGTGAACTTTTCGTATTGTATACCAAATTCTAGAAGAGTAAAATGAAGTAAATCTGTTGGTGAAATGAACTTAACCGGGCTGCTGACACATCTGAAGATTTGACCTGAAGTACTGAGTCCATGTCCCCTGTGAATGTGTATGCTATCTAACTTATCGAGCTTATCACAAATGTCAGTCAGCAGGGGACGTCACTGCAATATCTTGTCAACTGAACAATGAGGAAGTAGTTTACAACAAACGCCTCCTGAATTTTACAAGCAGGAGTGTGGGATCATGTAAGCAGTCAGGACTTCTCATCGGATGTACCTCTCATTGTCTCCAGAATGAATCCAGGATTAGGATTCTCTTGTCTGCTGCTCTTCTCAGTCGTCTGTGTGGTATGTAATACACTCGTGTTATCTTCACATCCCAGTTTCAAAGTTATGAACCAAGAAATATGATACACGATTCGAAATCAGTTTGTTGGGAGTATTATCGTTGACGACAATTGCTATGGCAGCTCTGTTGATCGCGGTTTTAGTTAGATATCAAGTGAGTCAAATCTCTCGACATTTAGCGAGCCAGTGGCTAATCTCTGTACAGAAATCTCTGACCTTCAGACAGCTAATGTCTTCCCTCAGTTACATCTCCCCTGGTGATGCTTTTCGACTCCATGAAAGCGAGGTTGGTTTAACCGTCTTGCACTTCCAGGTTGCATTACCATGCTCCCTAAACACCCACATGCACTGAAACTCCCTAAACAAGCACATGCACTGAAACAAACACAAACCCCCTTCCCAGAACGCCCTCTTTAGTTAGAAACCGACCAAGAAACTCTTACACATTCACAACTGGAAGTGTTAATGTTCATTTTACCTGGTGGGAAGGGAGGAAGTTAAGGCTTTCCTTCGCTTAGTCATAGATCAATGTGCATATACATTAGAAAGTGTTTTAATCTGTCACAATATCCTCGTTCAAGTACATTGTACCGAGCGTAAAATAGCCCTGTCTGCACAATGCTTTGTTTCAGGATGCTGATGTACAGACGTCAAATACGCCTCTTAAATCTTCCTCACTCTCACCTTCATCACCACCAAGTCAAACATCAGCACCGGCATTGGCAACATCGATAACAGCATCATCATCCTCACTCTCACCTTCATCACCACCAAGTCAAATTTCAAAATCGGCATTGGCAACATCGATAGCATCATCATCATCAACACAACTAATGACAACACCATCTTCAACATCACCCCCAACAGCAGCACCTACTACGAGTGCAACACCTTGTATAATTATTCTTGGCAAGTCATGTCAGACGTCCCCATCGTGTTGTCAAGTTGACCATGCGACCTGTTACAACAACACCTGTCAGTGTGAAGGCAACTTCTTTCAGGAGGGGGAGACATGTAGTAATGGTGAGTCCAAAGTAGTGTTTCATGAGATTGTCGATTGTGGATGAGTGAGTGCAGTCTTACCGTTGAATCACAGACAAATGATGCGAAAAAGAAAAGAGGCATGATTTATATGTAGATTTTTTACCAAGAATTGACATGAAATTAGTAACCTTTGTGCAAGTCCGTTCCCATCCAATCGATGTCATAAATTATTATGATGTGTTATATATGTGTTATAATCTTACACTAGAGATTCTATATTATCAAACGAGATTCCTTGCTTATCTCATTAAGCCCTGGAGCAGCTCCACTGCCCAACACCCGGCACCTCTCGCTGACTGCCTGATTGCTGCGACGAGGCTAATTAGTGCTAATCATGCCTGATTTCCCTGGCAGGTCTCGGATATGACAGGAAACTGTCTAGTCACACAAACAAGTACTCATTATTTAATTGTGTCGTAAAGATGTAAATGGAAAAGAGGCCGATGTAATTTATTACATGTATGTCTTATACCCCTTCGCCAGTGTGTGCTGTATTTTTATCAACACCTACGCGGTCTTTGTACGTACGAGATGAACAAATATACAAATTCCTCCTGTCTCTCTCATCGTATTGACTGAATGATAATATACTATTTATAATAGAGTTTAAAAAAAGAGAGAGAGGGCGGGGGGAGGGGGGGGGGAGACTTGCATTATAATCGTCTACATTTTTTGCCAATACATTGCTTGTGCTTACTGACTATTTCAAGGAAAGTATCAATAGGTGTGTAAGTAACATGGAGCATATAGAGATTTATAAGAATGAAGATTTATGGATATCAAGTTCTTTATATGAGAACACAACGTTTCGGAGTTAATGCTTACTTCGTATCAAGTCTTTGAAGGAGTAAGCATTAACTCCGAAACGCTGTGTTCTCATATAAAGAACTTGATATCCATAAATCTTCATTCTTATGCATTTCACTTCTAAATGCCCTTCAAAGACTAGAGATTTATAGTTTGCCACTTTGTTCATCTTAACTTAACGCTGCAAACATAATCACCATTCATACACATACATACTGCATGATAAATTTATCATTACTCGATGCTAAAAAAGCTTCCCGTCATGTGATGGGATAAAATATCCCGAATGTAACGCATTATATCTCAGTTACTCATTATATTGGCTGATACTTTGACCAATCGTATCGTGACAACCTGTCAAAAAGGAAGGGCAAGGTGACGGGGCGTGGCCTAAATTTCTGAAGGGCACGTTTGGTCACCCAGGTTGGATACATTGATTTTTTATTGTATTGTTGACCAGTGGATACGTTGTGTTTCGGTTGTATATATAACTGTAATGTAACAATTTGTGTATTGTCTGATATCGTATCGCTATCAAGGTTCACCAGATTGCACCCATTTGTGCATATACAGTACAGAGAATAAAGCGTACGTAGCACCATCAAATGGGTTGTCCGACAAAATAACAACATATTTTACGCTTGTCCGGGGACAGTCCGTTCAATAAGGGAGTAGGGGCGTGGCTACGTATAAATTCTACCGGAGACTGTTGTTTCAAGACCAAAAGTAGCGCTAAATAATCTTATTACTGTAGTCTGAATGATGATACGCAAGGGTATCAATACCATGACTAATGTGCTATCCTGCTTTTACTGATGATGGATCAACGGAATTAGTTGCTACACGTGATAATTACAGAGAGGTGTCAAGAAACATTCAATAGCACATAAAGTAAGGGATTATGTAAGTGTGTCTTTCTTCACACATGTTTGGATTCTTTGTATGTAAGACATACTTAAACCAAATGATGTCCCTCTCATATCATTGTGTGAGATTAAATTGTTCAAAACATCTATGTCAATGGCAGTAAAGACGAATTTACGCACATGCCTAATAATCTATGAAAGAAGCGTTTTCGCTGATACATTGCTAGTGTATACTGAATATTTTAAGGAAAGTATTAATAAGCTAGTCCTACATATAACAGATTCACAGTTTGTCGCTTTGGTTAATCTAGATTTAACTCAGAAAATCTACGTTATCACACGAACATACATGCATACATATTGTATACTGCTATTCCTTGCACATACATAAGACAAAGGGTCATGGGATGGGCGTCATCAAAGTTTCCGAATAGGTCGTTTTGTATCTTAACTGTTCAATATACTCCCTGATTTGTTATCTATGACCAATCGTATCATGAGATACCTGTCACATTGGAAATGACAGGTGATGGGGCGTGGGCTAAATTTCTGAAGAGTACGTTCGGTCACAAGACAGCTTGGATACAGATTGACTATTGGTTAGATCGTTGACAAATCGATATGCTAGATTTCGGTTTTATCAACTCTAGCTATCATGAAAAGTTTGTGTATCGTGAACATACATAATCGTAAGGATGCCTGAAATGTATATGTAGAACTAACAAGCAATTTGACGAGTTCATTTTTCTTTGAAGCGCTCAAAGCGCTACAATCCGATCATTTTTACCCCGGATAACCCAATCCAACCATTGAGTAGAGATAGTATTTATTTGCATATAGTTTTTGCGCACACTACTTGTACATCAAACATAATGGCTTGCTGAATATTTCAATATAATCGGCACATTGTTACGAATAAATATCATAATTCAAGTACATGTATTATAGAATTAAAAAAAGTAACACGATACTGATTTATTGTGATGTATACACTTGAAGTTGAATCTCCCCAAATATTTATGAAGATGGGCATACTTATATTTGTTTTGAAAGCAAACGAGTTCAGAAGCTTGGCAATGGGCGTGACTCCACAAAACAGGTTGTACAATGATGTAACAGCGCATTAGTTTGTTTTACACTTGTCACGCGACAAAAGTTTACCTGGACATGCATTCAGCCAGAGGCTGTTATTTTGAAGTTGAAAGAGATGTTCACATATTTCATTTAGTGTTGTCTGATTGAATAATTATACGCATCAATACCGTAACTGATATATCATCCTCCTTTTATTGACGATGGATCTGATACACGTGATCATTACACTGGATAAGATAATTACAGAGATCAAATACAAATGTTTCTCACACAATGTTTATGTAAATTGCATTGAAAAATCACGTTTCAAATAAGCACGAAACATCTTGAACAAAATACCCCAGTTACCTTTGTATGGTTTATGTGTACTATAAATGTATACTATGAGTAGATGAGTAGATGAGTAGATTGCTATTTATGTCTATGATTCAATATATGAACTATTACAACGAATGAATGAATGATTCCAGCTATATGGCGACGGTCTGTAAATAATCGAGTCTGGACCAGACAATCCAGTGATCAACAACATGAGCATCGATCTGCGCAATTGGGAACCGATGACATGTGTCAACCAAGTCAGCTAGTCTGACCACCCGATCCCGTTAGTCGCCTCTTAAGACAAGCATAGTCGCCTTTTATGGCAAGCATGGGTTGCTGAAGGCCTATTCTACCCCGGGACCTTCACGGGTCTAACACAGAAAGTAACCTCTCTCGTAAGAAAGGCTAATCTTTGATCATTACTGCTGAATTGATTGAAATTATAGGTACAGTACGAATTTAAAATGTAAAACCCCCAATACGCGGCTCTCGCTGTGAGAAGCTAATTAATTTGCCGCATATATGCGGCTCTCAGCCTTAATGAGATATTCTAGATGTAAAGAATCTGTGAGGTATTCAGACCATTGTGAACCCTTGTTTTTATAATATTGTACTAAGATGATTTTCAATCTGTTTCAGTCTCGACACTAAAGGTAACCAACATCACAGCGACGTTTGTCGGTGAGAGGAACATAACTCTTGGATGGACAAACCCCAACAATATCAAACCCACCTTGACCTACACAGTTCTAGGTCATAGTTGGAACTCACCGATGGACACGACAATAACAGGACTACGTCCAGGACAGCTTTATGAAATTGTCATCACATCCTCCATCATCCAGTACAACGTTACAAAGCAAGTAAACAGTACACCTGTAAGCATCAGGACATGTGAGTATTCTTAAGAAGGCGTGGTACAATATATTTACAAATCTCCTACACTTTGGAAATTACCTAAATTCACCTTAGACATGAATAGAAGCAGCAAAACCCTGTTCACATTCCTAAGAAATCCCTCCCAAAGGCAGAGTCGATTGATGACTATCTCATTAGCAGACATTTGTTTCAGCAGTTTTACAGCTGTTTGTAAAAAAGTCGGATCTGAACCAGACACTCCAGTAACATAAGGGCGCTTAGAACATTTACAGATGATTCGGCAGACTGTCTTTACTAAATGTTGCTTGTCAGTATGGGGCAGTTAATTCGACACTGATGTCAGGAAGAAGACGAAATACAATCTAAAACCTGTTCATGCTAGAATTAAAATCAGTATCATCAACTTTTAATAAGGCTGTATTCAAAGGAAAACCATGCTTGGTGTTGGTGATGGAAACTCACGGCATTTTGTCAACATAAGAAACAGAAACGCAAACATGGTTGTATAGATTCAAGTCTATGATATTAGTCAAAAGTTAAACAGTGATTAAAGAACGCTGCGTATCACGTTATGATCATTAATATTATCTTACCTCACCCATAAGTGTTGTTTTCTGCATGGCTAAGCGCTCTTCTGTTATTTTCAATGTATCCCACTTACAAGCGACGTTTATTGTAAAGTATCCCGCTGCCTATAGCAACTCATTCGGTACTTCGTGGCAGTATGTCGAAGAACATTGAATCACCCATGGTGCACGGAAATTACTGATGTTTTGCGAATAAAAATCGATTGAAGGGAGATAACTCTAAATCTGTTTTCTTGTGTCCTCTGCAAAAGGAAAAAATAACATCGCATTTCATTAACTAAATTTTGACAAAATGTTCAAATGTAGTGCCTGTGAATATTAAGAAGGGGAATTACGGCGACTTTACTATGACAATACCTGGGGGTAAAACAGCAAGATGCAAGATTCGACTCGTTTGACACAGGTTGGCGAAGTCTACAATCTGATACCCTTGCTTCAGATAGTTAAAATTAACATTGAGGTGTCCGGTAAGATAAATACGTTGTTCATTGTTCGCTTGCGGTCCTTGATTGATGTACCCTTGATGTTTGTTTATGTTTCTTATAAGTTGTAGACTGGTCTCGAGGGGCGCACGGATTGATGTACCCTGTTTGTTCCCTGAGCACGAAGGGGTACATCGACCCATTCCCCTCTCCACACCAGTGAACAACTCATAATGCGCAGTTACTTTCCAGTACTATACATGTATGGTCATTCTAGCCTTAAGATAAACGTTGTCAAGCATTTCAAGGAAAACCACGGCCAATGTTTTCTATATCATATCCTTCGACCAAGTGGTTTTGGTGCCATGTTAAGTTTGCTGTCACTACTGAAAACCAACAGAAGTTACGAAAAATGTTTGATTCCATTAGGTGAAAACACTATTTCTATTTACTGCTGACTTGGCCCAAGGTGAGTTACTCTCATTTAAGAAATGTCAGTTCTTCACGCATTTTGCGTGTAAATAGTCTCTTTACTGTATTAGGATAAATTAACATCAGTGAGGGGAAACATCAAGGATACATATTTCTGCAAAGAAATGTTTACATAACTAACGAGCTTGAAGCAATGGAACTTGAAGACATAAGTACATATAACTTTCGTAATTATGTCATTGAGAGATTCCTATGCCCCATAACAATGGAGATACACCCGAACCAGCCCAAAGCCGAAACCGGCCCCTAGATATTAAACCCAAACCGGGACCTGTTCGGGTCAAATGTCAGGGACCGGTTGGGCTCGAGGCTAATTCTAAGAATGAATTGGAAGTAAACATATAAAGATCTAGAGCACAGGCTTAACATTATAATCATAAGAAGACGGAAGTATCATTGCATACGGACATCGAGGTGAGCATTTAAATAATTCTCTTTATTGGAGTTATCATGGTAGTATATGGAGGGATTGCAACAGAGAGGACCATAGCTCAGTGTTATCGTGTTTAGACTATTCTCTCTGTTGGTATCCCGTTCCCCTTGGTTTAACCTTTCCTCACGATATGGACGACACCAGACCAAAAGTCGATCGAACTATCCACACATGTTGTAAACAGAATAATTGTGACTGCGTGTGCAATCTTTTCACATTTTCTAAAATGCGCACGATTTTGATTCAGTATATCAAAACTTGACCTTTGAAATAGTCATTGCTGTAATGATTCACAAGTTCAAATCTGATATGACATCCTACAGATTTACTTGTAGGTCTCAATCCATAGTTTGGTCTCCTCAATGTGACAAATGTATTGTTTTCAAACTCTTGTGTGATACTCACATAAAATGCTATTACTTGTGCATTAGCGCTTCTGACATGTTAACCATAAAGTGCCACTCCATTGTCTGTCATTTTTACGCATTTCAGTGAATCATAGTCTTAAATCAAATGAGGCTTTTGTGGTTATGTATATACACAAAATTAGGTTAACTTCAATGAATGACTTCCATTTATTGACTCATGATTTTGTAAGCTACAATGGCACAATTATGCCAACTGGACAACAGGGACATTGTTTACTGGCCTGGACCGGTTTCATAAAACAAATGAATTACTTCTGTTACAATCAAACCTGAGAATTGTATCCATAAAATCTCATTGTAAAACGTGTTTGTGTGTTCACTGGGACGACACTGGGTGGTGTGCTCACAAGCATGAAATCATTTTTGATGCAGACCCATCTGAAGTTACTGTTCTAAACAGCAGAACAAGAAAGGTTCCTGCATCAAACTTTTCCCTGACCTTCAATCGAAGTGATGGCGTCGCAAGCTGGTACATCGTCACAGTGAAGCACCAAAATGAAATTGTTTTTAACACGACTGTCTATGACAACACTACTGAAACCATCAGAACACAAATAGAAGACCTCCAGCCTGCCACGACCTACAATGCATCAATAGTTACAGTGTCAGGGGATCGCTACAGCACCTCCTCAACGTTCTCATTCATAACAAAGGATGAACGTACGTACAAACCATCGATAGTGTAAATGAGTGACCGTACATCATATCAGATTGAATTTTAACACTGATATCCATTTAAAACATTCTTATATCAGCATTGCCGCTCTATTCAATCATACAGAAGGACTGCTTTTTTTGAAATATCTTGTAACTATTAGTTTAAAATATTTATGTAAATGTTTGACAAAAGTTCGTTGCAATATACATAGATTCAATTTTGATTCATATTGATACTCCAAAAGCTATGTAACTGCGGTTTTTAGTTCCTGTCTGACTGAACTAGAAGATGAATTCCATATTACTTTAGTATGTCCTGTTTACAATGAGTATCGTACTCTTAATACATTATGTCGTTCTTAAAAAGGATTTGTACGTCGGTCAGAAAAAAATAACACATAATCATATCTGTTGAAGTAATAAGATTCAGTATTCTCAGTGTGGCACATATGCATGTTTTTACACATGTACCGTTGGCGTCTTGGCCACCTATAGGAAATAAAATGGTGATAATGATAATGAAAACAATAGTGTTTTGAACACACAAATGAAAACAGGTGGCATGTTATTGGTATGCATAAAACTGTCACGTGCCATTGCAAGAAATGCATCATCCATCGATGATCAGTCAGTCATATGCTACAACAAAAGAGGATACAGTGGTTCTCAGTATCCTAAATTTCAAATTTTGTATTAACATCCAGTTGGAACTGAAACTCCATCCCTGTCAGAAAACTGACTTTGTGAGTTTATTTTCATTGTAATTATTGTAGAATTATTGAGACAACAACGATCATAACTGAAAAAATGTGTTTCATCAATAGCTCCTGGATATGTAGAAAATCTTCACATCAAAAACATCCCAGACAATTACACGGCTGTGGAAGTCATCTTTTCCTGTCCCAATGAAACAGAAAGACACGGTGTCCTGAAGTTTTATATACTGTCGTATGAAGCGCAGGTATGTCTTAGCCAGAGGATAAACGACTTCCCATTATTATATATATGTATCACCAAGATCGCACTTTGAACGAATTAAATTTACTTCAAATCCTGTCTACAGAAAGGATGATACGTCTTGCGTGAAGTAAATACATGGGTACAGAAATGTTTTAAAGGACATGAATATTCCGTGTGCATACGTTGTAAATATTATTGTTATTTTTGTTATTGTCATTTTGTTTTACTTTCTTGTTGTACAGCAAATCATGTACCGTTATTCAACATATAATTACAAAGTTACGTTGAAGAATTATAGCATCATATATCAATATGCAAAGTTTCATTCAAGGTAGTTGATTGAAAAAGGTACAATTACTTTCTAGCAACTTGAATAAACGTTGACAAATTTGTAATCTCAAATGGAATAAGATATGGCTTTAGTTATACTACAGTAAAGTGTCAACTCTCCCTGGATGGAAGCAGAGGAAATAGTTTTTACAAATGATATGCTTTATGGTAGATTATTTTGTTTGCTTTGTTTCTGACAGGATACAAATGCAGAAGGGGTATTAGAAAATATTCAAGAATTGAATATTTCAGCTCAACCCGATTCCAACTGTAACTACTCACGAGTAGTACCAGTGACACCTCAAGTGAACTACAATTTCTCGGTGAGTGAGATGATACTATGGACACATCAGCTTGCAAACACACATTCTCCGAGTACACAGAAGATACCTTTCATTGAGTCTTTCTTTTATCTTTGTTTGTCTTTATATTCCTAAAAGGACGCAGCACTCTGTATTTTCCTGTACTCCATGGCCATGGTCATGATATAACTAAGTCAATTAAATCCTGTCGTCACTTGCATATTTGGACAACAGCTGTAATATATTCTATAATCTAAATATTTCATCCATGCAGGTAGCAAAGGTACTGTAAGTCCCCATGGACCCTGGTATGGTGATCTTCCTTCAGTTGTTGGCGGTCTATAGCCTGTTTTTATATTGTATCGTCCTCTAGAGTTATATTGTTTTAGATTTAATTACTAGTTTTACATGTCGTCACGATATGGCTCCAATATTGCCGATGTGACGTTAAACATTAACTCACTCACTAAATATTTCACCTGATATCATACCATGAATCCTATTACAATGTGTATCCAAAACAAAGGTTATTGTATTCTAAAGTGGGTCATCCTGGGCCTCTTAAATGTCAGATTCAGAGTTAAATGTGCAGTTCATTCAGAGTGAAACGTTCTCCCTCCCCTAACCGCCATTACACACTAAGAGACAATCTTGACATGATTGGTTTTCAGGTACAAGCATTCAACAAATACGCAGGCAAAAAGTCAACCAAGAGTTACACTACACCGACAGGAAGTACGTGAAACTGTTTACATTAATGTGTACATTTAACCTTGCTGAATATATCTCAAGTGTATGGTCAACTGACGTTCGTAATGTTTTCACCCAAGCCCACACCGAACAGCGTATCAGCATTGTCACAATACACCTCAGAACATGTACAATTCAGGCCCTTGTCTTTTTACAGCTTCCAAGTAAATGCATTTGCAAAAATGTCATTTTGTATTTATAATACTCCACATATGCACACTACTTCATGAAATAGAGGAGCAGATATTGTAACCAAGGTTGCGTTCGTGCAAAACATGCATACATGGATTAGTTAGAGTACTTGTCCCAGAAAACAACACTTCTGAAAAAAAAACATTGCAGGTTTTAGTTGAATTGTATATGCAGTCAAATGTTGTCTAGTTTGTTTTAATGACTGTACAACGTACAGACGTCAGTTACTTTCACAATCCCAGTCCCTCTAACTATCACTCTCTATCATCTCCAGCTTCATTTTAAAACGAAGTTAGGACATTGCTGACGATTTCTCGACACTGAGATGTCAAACGGCGACCTTGTCTTGGCTGTTCGGACATGTTGAGAGGAACTGACAAAGATACACCTGTTCACAATAATAGATCCAACAAGAGTGATATGGTCAATCAACGTGTTAGTATTCACTTGTTCAGGTCAAGCCGAACAAGCTGTAGAGTGTGTAATTTCAACAATCCCCGGTAATTCTAAAATCTTAACAGATTTAATACGCCTTGTATTGTAAATGTGCAAACAGGTTATGAATGTGCAAAAAGACTGCCAGGACTGTTAAGATTTTGTAGATGCAGTGGTGATGCCTGGAAAGAGATACCTTCGCAGAATTTGATATTCAGTTCATGGGTCCGTGGGTACATAATATGAATATGTTCGTTTTCCAAGAATGCGGTCGCGTGGGTAGTTTTGATGCATGGAACACATCGGCACATTCCGTCACAATACAGTGGACCAAACCATTTCTTCCAAATGGAAACATCCTTGGGTATCTGGTGAAGATTACAAGAAACGGCAACGATGACAAAGTTATAAATGTAACTTGTGACAAGACTAAGGTAGGTATGAAAACAGTCACAACATACTTTTTCAAAGAAGCAAACCAAGATTAAAATACCACACATTATCACTAAAACATCAATGGTTCTTTCACTGCATATATGAGAGGAAGGTAGAATGTGAAGTTGACTCTTCATGAACGAATAGTGTCCCCGCTGTTATCTAAGCGAGTATATATATTATAATTTTTTCCAGCAGAAGCAAGAATGCAGGGCAGCTGACACGTCGAGCAAGAAGAGTACTGCTGTTGTCAGTGGAGATGGAAATGGGCAATACGACTACACTATTACAGGCCTACTGTCCTACACAAACTATACAATAGGCATATCTTGTATCAACATAAATGGAACAGGGGAGGAAAACAGCACCGCTATTCAAACAAACATGACTGGTAAGCGGATTGATGTTAGCGATAATTCACCTATGTCTTTCAGTCAGGGGTTATTAATAACATTTTCAAAATGAGTAGTAAAGTGTCAGTCAGCAGAAGGTAGATGTGTCGGAATCCGGAATCAAGTTATGTGCGCACGAAAACTCATAAATATGTAAATGTAGGCATGATGTCACAGGTCAGCAAGGGAGTGCGTGAGCAAGTCAGCACTCAGCAATATTCCAGCCATATGGCGGTGGTCTGTAAATAATCGAGTCTGGACAAGACAATCCAGTAACCAACAACACGAGCATCGATGTGCGCAATTGGGAACTGATGACATGTGTCAACCAAGTCAGCAATCCCGTTGGTTGCCTCTTACGACAATCATCCTTTGAGAAATACGTCGAACATTATAAGGATACACTTTTGAAATTTGGATGGTGCAGCTGAGATCTTGTCATAGGCCACACCCGCCTGGTGGAAGCAGGATAGCAATATTTCAATCCAGCCCTGTATACTCTTCAGTTTTTGTCGATAACAACATATAACATGTGACCTGTATCCTGAAAAAATGTGAAAAAAAGGAAAAGAAAGAACTGCTTAAGGTGTCATCCTAATTCATAGTTGTGTGTTTTATATTTTCTCACATGCACATTAGAAGAGATAGATAATAGGAACCTTACAGATACTATTCCCCATAGATTTTACTTACTTGTATTCTTCACTAATTCAAAAATTGGTATCGTTCAGAAGAGTTAGGTAATACGAGTTTTGCTGATACTATTCCACATGGTTTTTAATCACATGTATTCTTTATTTTTGTCAAATTCCTAACTGGTATTCATGGAACTATAGGGTAATTGCGACCGTGTAGTCTAAAATGTACCATTCAAATGTCTGACTGATCACACATTTTATATAAATCAATTATTCATTATCATTTGCAGAGTCAACTGGAATGTCAAGACACATTACACTTTCATCAAAAGTCAGTACAAATATCACCCTGACCTCTGTGATTACTTTCAGCGCCAACGACTGTACTTTGTTACCGTCCTTGCCCGTGTTAACGTTATATTTCTGTAGTTCCATCGCCTCCAAAAGACCCCTGGGCATCTGTCAACAGCTCGTCCACTGTGACCCTGTTCTGGACTCATGCTGACCACAAGGACGGACCAACCACCTACTACGTAACAGTATGGGAAGCATCGCACTTGACCTCAGAAAGTTTCCAAGAAAAAATGGTTGTCAGTGTCAGCGGTATGTCATTTAAATTAAATGAACACATACTGGTACATAAACTGACATTTCATCCAGCAATATTACGACATTAGGTAACATTTCTACATTGATAAGAAACCGAGTTAACTGGTTAATGCACAAGTTGTATCTGTAGTTGATGGAAAAGGAAAACATATATTACTGGGTTAGTACGGGTTAGTATTTGCAGTGTGGTAGATTAAGGGTTACAAGCGGGGTCAAGTACAGATGTAAATTAAGCTACAGGGCATACTCCTGTCCTGATATGTATCTCATAACACTGTAGAACGTGGTTGCCATATATAAGCTAAGCAGTAGTAGTGAGTGAGTTTAGTTTTACGCCACACCCAGCAATATTCCAGTGATATGGTTGCAGTCTGTAAATAATCGAGTCTGGACCAGACAATCCAGTAATCAACAGCAGGAACATTGATCTCTGCAAATGGGAACTGATGACATTTGTCAACCAAGTCAGCGAGCCTAACCACTCTATCCCCTTAGTCGCCTCTTACGACAAGCTCAGTAGCCTTCTGTGGCAAGCATGGGTTGCTGAAGACCTATTTTACCCTGGATCTTCATGGGTCAAAACGTAGCAGCAGCAGCAGTAGTAGCAGCAACAGCAGCAGCAGCAGCAGTAATAGATAGATAGATTGGATATTTACATAGCGCACATATCCACGCACTAGTGCATTCTCAAGGCGCTGGTATTTTTCCCTCGATCACTGGATGTCAATCTCAACAGCACATCGTATTTCAATCTCAACTCCCTGGGGAGTATACAACTCTTGTTGCCACTAGGCGCACCGAGGGTATTGTGGCTCTCTCATCCTAACGAGGTACCCAATTGACAGCTGGGTGGACTGGGACACATAGTCACAGCACTTTGTCCAAGTTTACTGCACGTTGCTGTACCCGTAACTAGGTGTATGCCCATGTTCATGTGGCCACCATCTGGTCATATACCAACGGATTCGTGGGTTCGTTTAAGTGCACAGGGTTGTGTAGGGATTGTGACAACACTGAAAGATTCTGCACACAAATGCTGACTCCAAGGTTTGTACACCCGGTCACAGGTGGACTCGATCCCGAAACCTCAACCTCGCTGGATTACTAGCCTGGCGCCTTAGCCAGCTCGCTCACCATGCCCCTGTAGTAGTAGTAGTAGTAGTAGTAGTAGTAGTAGTAGTAGTAGTAGTAGTAGTAGTAGTAGTAGTAGTAGTGGTGGTGGTGGTGGTGGTGGTGGTGGTGGTGGTGGTGGTGGTAGTAGTAGTAGTAGTAGTAGTAGCAGCAGCAGCAGCAAGGCATCCACCCTTCATTTTACCTTGAAGAATAAACTTCGGTTAATGACTAGCCACTGCAGCGTTTCTGTATGTGTGTAACTCGAGCTTCTAACAACACACACGTTGCACAGGCTTTAGGTACATACTGGATCATGTTGTATTGGTGTCAAAGTGTACAACAATAATGGACACGTTGTCTCTTTATAGGAGGCAATTAGCGGATTCCGCATACTGTTAATAATCTATTTGCGATCTGTAAAATAATATTAGTACACCTACCAGTACATACTGGTAAACGAGTTGATAAAAGCTTCTTGACGTACTTCACTCGCGTTAAGTTATGCCGTAGTATGTAGCTACTGCATAAAAGTTTATAAGCACGTATTACAGTGAACGCGTACTCTTATTTTACATAATTACACACTTTCCTAAGAATTGATAAAATGCACCTCTTAAATGATAACTAGATTTTGAGGAAGGTGAAACAACACATTTGTCCTTTTCATAGTCAAAGCTTATTATACTTCAGGGTTTAACAGCACATCCGTCCTGGTTGAGGGTCTCCGGAGTTACTGGAACTACACCTTCAACATCACAGCAGCTACTCCATGTGGAAACTCAAGTGTCTTGTCTATGAATGAAACTGTTCGGACTAAAGAGTCAGGTAAACAAAGCTATCCTCACTATTTCTCTATTGATTATACCACCACGTAGCAGCAACATTATGAGTGCGGCGTGAAAGTAAACTCACTCACTGTTTTGACTTTCTTGATACGAACCCAAAGTTCATATGGAGTGACCGGGTGTATTCAATTTCCTTGTCTAGTTTCGCTGATAAATGTATCAGCAGCCCTCAATGGACATTCCGTGGCGTTTTCATTATTCACAGACTTTTAAGAGATCTCTGTATTAACGATTTCAAGAATTTCTTAAAAGAGGTACGGAAGTCAATGATTTGACTTATTCGTGTTTCCCATTATGTATTTTTCTGAAAAGTGCCCCTGAAAAGTGTCTTAGTTAGCAGCTACAAAAAGCGGAAGAACCCAAATGGACTAATTTTTTGAAACACGATGCCGCATTATGTGATGTTAATTTTGTCGAATTACCTGATGTTAAACATGACGATGATCAAAATACAACAGAGACAAAACTAAGTTGCTAGAATATTCCATAATGTTTTCTGACACTCTATCTAATTTATAGTACGTATTAGTCCAAATATCTTGACATGTACAATGGTGAAAGGTACTTCAGTATTGCACATACGTATATCACTGCCCAATAAGACCATGAAGCAAGGTTCTAACAACTCAGCAGTGTAGGTTTGGCTGAAAAGTGGTAGAAAAGAATCCACTGTATCTATTACGTGATAAAAGCACAAAAACTGCCTTATCGATAGAGCCAGGAGCCCTCAAGCAGAATTACTTACATACATAGCAATACCTCCTAAAAGTCAAGTATTATATATACTTAGCTAGGTATAGGGATGTATTTCCATTAATTCATCTTAATCACACAATGCAGGTATTTTCAGTACAATTACGAACAAACGTCCGTAGAAATATGCAATTTTAGTAAACTGAAGTATATAATGGTTACAGTCACTAACGATGAGTTTATTACACATCATAAGGTGGTGATGCTATTCTGTTGGAGGTACGTCCAGGTCCATGTTGTACCTCCAACATGTTGTAATGGTAGTACTGCCCAGTGTCACGTCCGTGAATAGCATATGAAAGTATTCTGCCAGTCACAGCGGTCCCACCCTACATCATAACTAGGCAATCCCAAAGATAATCGTTCTGATAAATGTTAATATAAAACAATCACTCTGTCTATGAGATTCAAGGACTCCAACGTAAGCCAGGTTTTATAAGAAAACATAACGTTTGCGGAACGACGACTGGTCATCTTCACATCAACATCGTCTTTGAATCAATGGACGATGGAATAACACGCATTCGTGGACACTAGGCACAGATGTCCCATCTGTGTAGCCACCCAGTCTGTCTAGCTACCCAGTAAAGCATATCTCCAGTATGATAGACGTTACGACAACGTAGCTGTCGTTCTAATGAAACGGTACGACAACGTAACTGTCGTTCTAATGAAACGGTACGACAACGTAACTGTCGTTCTAATGAAACGGTCTTCTGGGCCAGTTCTTACCCTTGACAACCAGTTAAGAAGAATCAGGCCACGTATTTTCAAGTGTACTCAACCTGAATTATTTAGTCCATTTTGCATTTATAGCTCCTGGCAAGGTGACAAGGTTTCGCATCCATCAGGATCCAGGCAATTACACAAGTGCTGAAGTCATCTTCTCTTGCCCCAATGAAACTGAAAGGCATGGCGTCATAAGATATTACAAACTGTCGTATGAAGCGAAGGTACGCCTTGTTTTCACGAAAGTATAATTACACCTTCTCTAATAATGGGTTAGAGTATAAATAAGGTGTAACTGCATTTAATATACTTCAACCCACCTGTACCAACGTAACGGATACTGCGTTGTCGCACATCTGACAAGAAACATAAGAATGAAATGAGTATCCAGTGCATATGTTTTGTACATTGTATGCTTTGTGTGACATTATTAACTTTGATGTAAAGTTTGTATCACAGCCATGACTGAAAATTACGAAAGACTGAACATGTCACACATAACATGCTATGAACGAAATGCCATTTTAGTGCTACATTCTAATTATATTTTGAAGTTTATTATCTTGTTGCTCTTATTAGAGAAGAAACTAACAACAGCGTGAGACAAATTACCCTAAGGCTTGTATTTAATATTTCTGCTGATTCTGAGACCAACTGTAACTGTTCACAGGTTTGCTTTGCTTTCTTTATTTCTGATAGAGGACGTATACAATAAATGTGACAGAACATCCCCAAGAACAGAACATTACAGCTCAGTCTGAGCCCAATTGCAACTACTCACTGATGTTACCAGTGACACCTCAAGTAAAGTACATGTTTACGGTGAGTGTGGGCAAAATATTCACATAAACTGTGCTGTACTTTTTTCATATCCTTTGAGGACTCATTTTTTGCATATACTTATCTGAATAATCAATGTTAACATTGATATGTTAATGTTCACATATAATGTAGATTGCTCAGGCAAACGTAGCCACGTGTATCCACTAGGCCCGGACAACAGGACGACACTTAAGTTAGTTGAACTGAAAGGTACTTTCGGAACAAATGTACTTTATTATCATATACTCATGGAAAAAGTTAAGGGAACGCACGTTTCTTAGTAAACAGATATTTTGAATTGCCCTAACTTCAGCGCCGTGTATGATCGTTTTCTTGAAGAGCAGTTCACTCAAACTCACCATAATGCTTTCCATGCACGTGTACTACATGCTCCTAAAGTTACTTGCACTTAAATTTACACGTGACATGTATGTGGACTGTCAAACACAACGGTTAAAAACAGTGTTAACTTGGCGAGACAGTACTTTGGCACAGAAATGGGAGGCAGTTGGCATGGTTAATGGTGGAAGCTCATTACGACAGGTTGCAACAACTAAGTCTGTTCGCGTGATATCCAGACTGTTGAATGTCTATAGAGTGACTGGTGACGTCAAAATGAGGCGTGGCCGGGAACGGAAAAAGAAAACCACCCCACGGGATGACCGGACCCTACGCCTTATTGCTCTGCAAGACAGGTTCAAATCCTCCTCCTGAATCATTACGGAATTCAGGCGAAGAACGAACGTCAGAATGTGTTCACTTACAGTGCGTAATCATCTTAAATCGGCTGGTATAAAAAGCCGTCGTCCATTGGTTGGAATCAAAATGACTGAGCAACACAAGCGCTTGAGACAGCAGTGGGCACGGAACCTTGGAGGAAGAACCGTACGTCAATGGAGAAACACGATGTTTAGTGATGAGAGCAGGTACACACTAGACCATAATGGCGGTCGAATTTGGAGTTTGGAGACGCGTTGGGGAACGTCACAGTGCCTGCACCATCAAACAACATGATCGTTATGGAGGGGCTCTGTTATGGGGTGGGGTGGGTTTACCTTTAACCACAAAACAGATCTTGTACGTGTTGATGGCAGGATAACAGTTTACGATATCGTGACGAGATCTTGAATCCGATTGTGATCCCCTCTGCGCGTACAGCAGGTGGAATGTTCGAGTTCCAGCATAACAATGCCCGTCCTCACATCGCTCATGTTTGTCGGGACAGACTGAGGGCTGCAGATGTCCGGGTGTTGCAATGGTCGGCAAAAAGTCCTGACCTTAACCCCATCGAACATCTTTGGGATGCTCTTGGCCGCAATGTTCGGGACAGATCTGTTCAACCCAACAATTTGGATGGACTTTTCATGGCTCTCCAGGACGAATGGCGTAGAATTCCGATTGGTACTATCCGTACACTCACTGGCGGCATGCCACGGCGATGCCAAGCAGTTCTCCAGAGACATGGGGGACACACCAGATACTGATTTTCATCACTTGACATAAGCCTTTTCATCTGTATGAACTTTTCTCTTACTGTTTCAAAGATTAAAAATCACAGCTATATCATGCGTTCCCTTAAACTTTTCCATGAGTATATGTTTGCATCTGGCATTAACTCATGATAACTTAAGAGATAAACTTGACATGATCTGATTACAGGTGCAAGCATTCAACACATATGGAGGAGTCAATTCTTCAAAGAGTTATACCACACACACTGGAGGTACATCAAACTGTCCCTGACCTGTGTCATGTCTAAACAGTCACATCTAATGTGATCACTATTTTCTAAGTAAAAAGTCAAGTGATATTCAAATGTGCTCCCATGCCATTAAACGTATAACTTCTGAACATAATCATGAGTCAGTTTGTGGGGTCATATCGACACATGACACGGGTATGTTCGTTTTCCTAGAGTCCGGTCCCGTGGATAGTTTGGATGTTTTGGATACAACAGCACATTCCATCAGGATACAGTGGACGAAGCCCTCACTTCCAAATGGCAACATCCTTGGGTATCTGATAAAAGTTACATCAGACGGGAAACCTGACCTGGTTATAAATGTAACATGTGAACAGATTGAGGTGGGTGTGATTACAGTGATGAGATACTCTCCTAAAATACTGAATAAAAACGCAAATACCATAGAGTACAACGATTATGTAAGTGGATATATGTACTGTTTCGTGTTGTACACAGGAAGGAAGGAAGAAAAGCTGTTGGCACTTCTAGCACGAATAGTGCTTCTGTTTTCAAACTGACTACAAATTGTTACCGAATTACATGTAAGGAATACACGTTGATATATGTTTCATTCATGTGATCAAAGTAAGGTAAGCGGGACTACAGTGACATGGCACATTTTATAGAAGTGAACAAAAACGTAAATATTTGTATAAATAAAACTACAACTAGTTTATGTTTTCACGTTATAGAAAAATGTCCCTATCCTATAGGTGAGTAAAGCTTCTTTGCGTCGTGCCTCTATGTGGATATATGTGTTATTTACAGTTAAAGAAGAAGCACAGCTGTAAAACAGTTGACAACACTGAGGACAACACGAGTATTGTTGTTGTCAACCATGATGGAAATGGACAATACGACTTCAATATTACAGCCTTGCAGTCCTACACCGACTATACGATTGTTATATCTTGTGTCAGCATAAACGGAAGAGGCGAGGAAACGAAGACCACTGTTCAAACGAACATGACTGGTAGGTGCGATGATATTGAACGGTATTGAATAAAGGCTCTGAATTAGACTGATTCTGACTGGTCAACTGGGGTGTCTAGTTCCAGAGAACTAGATCTAGTGCACGTGTGTTTTAGAGAAGATAATGCTGCTTTGTATAGAAATCACCGAGGTGGAAGAAGCTGGTTAAAATTCTTGAGGTGTCTAGCTGCAGAGAACTCGAAGGAGAGAATGCGTGGGTTTGACAGTACTGTTGGGCTGTATCGAGCATGTTCACGAGCGATTTGCTTATGTCCACATTGCCCATGCCATTAATACATTCTGTGATATATGACAGACATTCAGGCTTTGGACAGGCTGGGTTTCTTGAGTAACTGGATGTCATCAGCCAAGGTTCCGTCTGATGGTGGGTTAACCTGCAGTGGTATTTGCAACATGGCTGGCAAATGAGAGAAAGAACCAGATGCTTACCCAGATATGGCACTTAAGAGGGTAGTATGACAGTCTTTCAAGATGGACTGTTGTAAATCAGATACGACGTCTAGTGGGCTATTGTAAATCATGATTGAGCTTCAGAAGTAGGTTGTGATTTATCATATTTCAAAGATGGAGTGAAGTCCAAGAATGCAAGAGCAGCGACGTACATATTGATCCATTCGTATTATTTTCACTGCTATTTTGCCTTATACGTTGTCCTTCTTCTTTTACATACATTCCGAAAGCTTCTTTTCGGTAAATGCAGATATAGACTTCACAAACTCATATTAATAAAACAATCAAACAATCAATCAAAAATAAAAAAAAAAACGATTCTAAACGGTCTAACTGATTTAACATGTTTAAGAATGTGGAACTAAAATGTTTCGTTTCAATTCTGTTCAGCTTAGTAGGGATAGGGTGAGGTGCTCACCTCGGACGCTTACCTGAATGACTTATATTTCGTGAAGCCTTCAGATGAAATAGCGGGTTCATTATTATTTGAAAAATCACCAGAAACGTTGAAACACATTGATTGGGTCATCAAAATTTTGAAAATCAGTGGACATTTCAAAAAGACAATGGAGTATGTTTTAAATTTAATCCTTGTGTCATAACCACCTGAATATGCTGTCTCGCAGAATCCCATGTAGCGTATTATTTCTACTATATTAATACAACTATAGGGTAATTGCGACCATACAGTTTAAAGTCTACTGATGAAATGTCTGGTCGATCGCGCGTTTCATCGCTTATTCGCAGAAATAAGACGCAGTGCGTTTTCATCAAGAATCGCAGAATCAGTAGAAATATCAACATGGCCACTGCAATTGATTTCAGCGCCATTGACTGTATTTTGTTCAGGGTTACTGAACTTGATAACATCAATATGATGTTTCTGTAGTTCCATCACCGCCAAAGGATTTCTGGGCCTCAGTCAACAGCTCATCCAGTGTGACTCTGTTCTGGACCCACGCTGACCACCAGGACGGACCGACCACCTACTACATTACAGTTTGGGAAGCAGCCAACTTACACTCAGATATGTTCGGAGAGAATAAGATTGTCAGTGTCAGCGGTATGTCGTGTAATTATGATGAGGACGTATTGTGAACACCTACAAAAATTTATACACTTTCTTCAAGTGCTATTACTGCATATTACCTAACATTTCTGCATCGATAAGGAACCGAGTTAACAGGCCACTGCACATGTTAATAGAAATGGGAAAGCGCGGTTTTCCGACAATATCAGGAAAGGGACACCAGAAATGGAATTCACAAGCAAAAAGGTTTGGGCGCGACGAGCGTACGCGTTAACCACTCGACTACCCTATCGTCCCTGATACGGGATTGAAAGAGTACTAGGGTAAAGTGTTACGTTCATGGAAAAGGAAAGAATAGGTGATGTGTAGTCCATGGCAGACAATAAGTATTTGCAGCCTAGTGAAGGAAATGATTAAGATTCATTATCAATTAGGCATACAAATCATCGAGATCATCAGGTTGCTGTCCATTTAGAAGTGGCACTTAATGGATTCCGTATTACGTTATTACGTATTACGTTAACAATCAATTCCTGTACCATATATTTTGATCTGTGACGAGATATTGGTATACGTGCCAGTACATTATGACTAACAAGTGTAAAATTCTTCACATTTTTTATGGAGGGTCTTTTAGCCATAATGTTAAGGTAGCGTGCGTCACAATTAATACTTACTGTTATATATAATGCATAGTTTAGAGAAAACTACAACACCTTCTTTATCTTCAGGGTTCTATAACACATCCGTGGTGGTTGGGGATCTCCGGAGTTACTGGAAATACAACTGCAGCATCACAGCAGCTACTCCATGTGGAAACTCAAGTGTCCTGTCTCTGAATGAAACTATCCGGACTAACGAGTCAGGTATAAACCAAAAAGCGAACAAATGTGTATTCCTCTTGCTCATTTCCAAGAAGAGCCTATTACATATGAGGACCTATTTACACCTGACCTTCTTATATCCATCGCTATTACCCATCAGTTCGTGTTAAGTGTCTACCTTTGTCACCTGATTACGTTTGTTGTCCTTACATATACAATGGTCTCTGTAACTTAGTTTTGTTCACTTGATGAAGGATGAATTTAAATACGACAGAAACCGTGGTAGGACTGAAAGTCTAGTGGCTAAGTAGAACAGTCAAATTCTGACAAGTTCATGTAAATCGTGATAAAGTACATTTTAATTATCATATATTCCTCGTACTGAAATCTAAGTGCTTATTTTTGTTGAAAAATTTGCCCTAAGAATGAAATGAGAGTAACGGAAGTTGTAGTATACGTTGTATGCTTAGTAAAATGGAATGAAAAAGTAGTCCCGCATTCCGGTGACACTCTATGGTGTATCACACGTGTGCAATGTATCGAAAATATTTCATGGCCTATTTTGACAAATATGGACAATAAATAATACAACTGCAAATCAGTGCACAAGGAGCCTGTGGATTCGTATCGTGGACTGAACCAGAATATAATTCTTGCTAATCCATAGCGGAGCTTCTGGTTTACACTAAAAATGATAAACATCTCTGTCCCTGTTTCCTGTACTTCCGAATGTACACCTCTTGGTAGTATGAATACGTTTTGAAATACTCTTGGACACCTCGTCCATCTTAATTATTTTTAATCACCTACCGATAGTCATCAAATAACACATTATACAATGTTGTTGTACAATGGAATGTATTACATAGTATGTTTTATCCACAGTTCCAGGAAAAGTGCAAAATCTTCACATCGACTGGCCAACATTTGTTTTAATTTATATCCTTAAACACATCGGTCTATCTTAATATTATTTTCTTCACATATCAATGGTGATTAAATAACACTTGCCTGTGATTTAATCGTACATTTGGAGCAGCAAAATCTACTGTTAGTTTTTGTGTTACTAATAAAGAGTATGTTTCAATTTTAGCTCCTGGGAAGGTTGAAAATCTTCACATAGAGCAGATTAAAGACAATTTTACGTTTGTGGAAGTTATCTTCTCTTGTCCCAAGGAAACAGAAAGACACGGCGACATAAAATATTACACACTGTCGTATGAAGCTCAGGTATGTCTTATTGCTGCTCACATAAGATTTATATTGTTTAAATATCCAGGTGTAAGTAAGAATTATGTACTATTATTTTGATGTGATAAAGATTACGGATGGTGTATACATTCTCTTTCAGCTTAATTATACCTGTTCATACAGATATATAGAGCTAGGGAAAACATATGAATGAAATGGATATTCAGTACATATGTATTGTGAAAGATGTGTACTGTTTGTACGTTGACAGATAGGAAATCACAGCAATGTGACAGAAAACCCCACAGGATTGAACATTTCAGCTGAACGTGAGCTGAATTGTTCCTACTCACAGGTTGTATCCGTGACACCACAAACAAACTACTTGTTTTCGGTGAGTCCAGTTATTTTTTTAAAAACTTTTAACCCGTAGTAAGTCACTGAATATTTGACACGATTCCTTGGTTGTTCCGTTGACAGTTTCTTTAAAATAATTTATCTATAATTATTATTGTTAATATATTTATAAGTTGATTTAGTCACGACATGGCTGCAATATTGCCAATGTGACTTAAATCTTAACTCTCTCTCACTCACTCACTCACTCGCGATTTCTTGAGTGAACTGCATTCAGTTAACATGAGGTATAGAGCAGCTGTGTGGGGCACTAGATAATTGCTGTATCAAATGGGCAGGGTAATATGTTTTCATACTGAACAGTGAATAACATGTAATGGTAAAAATGTAGTTAAATTGTTTGTGTATGGGAATACCAGAAATTGTTCCAGATACATGCCGCGTGAGGGCAACACTTCGTCTTCTTTCAATTACAGGTTGTGGCCCATGATTCGTTTTCTGGGAGTATAGCAACTGGATATCAGTTCGCAGATATTGGGAGTAAGTGTGTTTCTGACATTCCATCCAGATGCTGTACATGATTTATGTATTACATGTAGGATACACGTGTATAGAACTCATGTATACGGGGGATAGAAACACTGTCATTCGAATGTCTCACTAAAACAGAACCTCCATGGCAAGATTGTTATGCAATACCCATCTCTTAGAGTGAACTTGCATGCCAACTTATAACGCTTTGTTAATGACAAACCAATATCATGTCATCTAACTGCATCATGTGCATTGTGCTGCAGAGCCAGGGAATGTTTCGGATTTCACGAGCACGTCTATCAACAGCACCTCCATCAGACTCTCCTTTAAACCTCCCAGATACCCCAACGGCTACATCCTGGGATACGTCCTGTATGTACACACAGAAGACGGGGAGTGCAAGCAGGCTGTGTGCATTATCTGCACTGACTGCAAGTCTCATGCAACCTTCAGGGTGAGTACATCAATCAGTATATCTTAAGGCATGAGAGGGCACACGATTTTACTACCCTCTGCCTGCATTGCCAGTTATGCTCAGTCAAAACATAGCCACCCTTAATTGTCTAATGTCAAGGTCTAACATGTACAGTGACGTCCTCTTTTTCTTGACTTGAACGTATACTATTTTCCTGCCATAGTGTATTGACATTCCACAGAAAAGAAAAGTTAAGATTTGCTACGACATTATGTTGAAGGTACATGCAATTGCAAGTATGACACATGTCCGTGTATGGAAAATCTTCTCCAGCAATTGAACTGGTGTCTCTATTGTTCAAAGAGTCTTTGGGAGGTTTGGGTAACGTTCATTCACACGTCACCGATAACTGTTTATTCCTATCATATAAAATACACGTGTGTGAAGGTCTTTGATCCAGTATTGAATGGGAAGGCGTAAATCTTCCAATTTACTCTCAACATATCTTAAGCAGAACAGTCTGAATTTCATACTAATAACTTACCAATTTCAACAACGGAAAGATAAGGTGACTCGAATGTTAGTGGACATATACAATACCAGGATAAGGTGACTCGAATGTTAGTGGACATATACAATACCAGGATAAGGTGACTCGAATGTTAGATATTAGTGTACATATACAATATCTGGAGGCATGATACAAATGCACATCCGAAATCTATTAGATATCTACATGCATTAATATCATAAGTCTGTTTTCCTATCGTCTTGAGTGCAAGTGGTGTTCACTGAAGTAATAGTTTCAGAATACTTCCTTCTTTAATTATCGGTATGTGGCTTCTTCAGGTTGAGCATGATAAGTGTCGTCTATCCCGCAATGTGACTATACAAACAATTGAAACGTCTCCCACCAACTATGACGTCACCTCTCTTCTGTCGTACACTAACTACACCTTCACTGTGGCCGCTGTCAACAGCTTCAGTGTCGGGATTAACACGTCTCTAGTCGTACAGACAGACATTGATGGTAACTACATTTGAATTAGTTCTACTCATTTTGCAAATGAGATAAATCTTAACGTGATTTTCAAATGGTATTCGTTTAATATTCCCAGGAACGATTTTGTAAAAAGGTACAGAATATATGATATGCTACATGTGTGATAACCAAAAAAAGTGACGTCATAATTGTTTGGATTTATATATAATAATGATATTTTTCTCCGTACTAGTCCCATCGGTTCCTAGCGATCCCTCTGCATTTGTGCTTAATACATCGTCGGTAGAGGTTAGCTGGACTCCCCCGACTCACAAGTCTGGACCGACGGACTATACCATTATCATACAGCAAGCAACAGGAAGATTTTCTTCAAAGTTCGAGAACACGAGAAACATTACTGTGAACGGTAGGATTTTTTTTTACAGGCGCAGCAGCCTAATACATTTCCATAATATTCATGACCATACGATGTAGATATATTGTTTTATGAGAATCAGTCTCAACTCCCTTGGGAGTATACAACTCTTGAAGCCTTTTGGCGCACCGAGTGTATTGTGGCTTTCTCATCCTAACGGGGTACGTTTCATCAAACATTTATGATATATTTATTTCTTTTGAAATACTTTTGGACTTCCACCTGGTTGATGCCAGAGCGTAACAAGGTATGAGAAGCGAGTAAAGCGAGAGTAATGTACCTATTTTTTGCCCACCAGGTTATCAATCATCTAAAACAACCATTAACGGCCTATTGAGCTCATGGAGGTATATGTTCAGCATTATGGCTAATACATCCAAAGGAGCTTCCCGTCCTATAATGTTTGGAAGCAACATCACAACACAGGAGTCTCGTAAGTACTGTTTTGCTATTGTAAAGCAGTTTCATTATCTCATTATGACATTATCTCGCCGCAATGTATTTCGTCAATGTCTTATAGCAATATGTAGGTAGGTAGCCCCTTATGTATCCATGAAGTTCTTTAATTTGTTTTATAATCATAATTTATGATTACATAAATTTTCAGAACCTTGTGAAGTACAGAATTTGAAAGTTTCATCGATTCCTGACAATTTTACTGCTGTTAATCTGACTTGGGACTGCCCAAAGGAAAGAGAAAGGAACGGCTTTATCAGGAATTACACCGTACAGTATTCGGATTCGGTATGATACCACAATGTTCACCAAAACCAAAAATGAAACGACACACACTTCTGCCTCCTGAATCTTGTAAAATACTGTGATCCGAGTGCCAAACCAATTACTTAAATGATACTGACTGCATGCTATTTATACCAAGCAGGACATGGAAAGTATGTTTTGTTTGAATACTGCTATTTTGAGATTGATATGTTAGCATATCTGAGCATATAGTATCTATATAAATTATTGGGATCTTTCAATTATCAAGATAGTTACCAGTTAACATTACTGAAGAATGGAATTGTATATAGACAGGGATTTATAGCCTGACAGTAAAAGTCCTTGTGGACTAATGTACATGAACAAAGTAGGTATTTGTATAATAATAGGATAGCCTGTGATGAACGTTTCTAATCGAGCTATTAAGCCCATGCATTCCTTTGAAATGTAACAAACCTCTTAAGCTTTGTCTTTGAAATACCGTTTGCACACACTATGCGTACGGGACACAAGTAATGAACACATAACAAGGACAAACTTTATGGATGAACAACTTCTTTATTCTTGTGGAGCGGCGTTTCGATACAGATTTTTGTATCGGTGACAAGCAAGCGGCCACGCATAATATACGTTGCCGCTTCAGTTACCTCCATATTGTTCTTTCCTTCTATTATGATCAAACAGCCCCAAGAATGCACACAGGGGATATGAATCAATATGTATAAAGTTTGTCCTTGTGAAGGGACGAAAATCTATGTATTTTCATGCCGCATTCGATATTACATTCCTGCTACTCATGAGGGAAGATTTACATGGTATTAGGTAAAGGAAGCTGTAGCACTAATCTTTATCTAAAGAAAAACTTATAACTTTGATTTCCAGGGAGCTATGGTTGATGGTCATTATGAACCAGAGGATCCATGTGATAAGACACATTCTGTCATCTTACCAGTACGACCAGAACACGACTACACATTCACGGTAAGCATTAGACAAACATCTAATGTGATCAACCCGTTCTTCGTCCATGAAAAGGACGTTAAGGGATTATCCCTATGTAGTTCGAATCAATATTGGATATATCTCGTGCCATCATTATTTTCACTGTGTACAGTTTCAATGGGATGGGACTAGATCTACATCACTGACATGAAACAATTGGTCTTGTAGCATGTTAGCATTTCTGTCCAAGGAAATTGTTTTTGATAGTATAAATAATATCGATATCAATCCTTGATAAGACTGCTGATCATACACAGACAAATACATCGCCATATTCTCCTGAATCATTTCGTTTATGTTCAAGCCTTAATGGTTTCTGGGTTGGAGCATAATCCTAATTCAGGGAGAATATTTTTAAATTCAGCAGTTGAGTTGTGACTAACTAAATTCTAATAAACATGTTAATATTGACTTTGATTTGGTAGTGATAATTTCTGTGGCATCGGCTTATCAAATCACATCCCCATACTGATATTGTTGAAGATGTTAAACACACTCGTAAATCAACAACTGCGAACAGATTGACTATTTTCGTCGGCGTTCTTCTTACTCAAGAGGTAAAACTGAAATGTTGTGTAAAAAATGAAACGTTTTGTGATTGGATGACATGTCCAGTGCTTCTAGTAGAAGGAAAATGGTATTCCGACTAGGCAATAAATATTCATATGTTTATCTTCAAGGGGTTTGTTTGGGTAATCATCAATGTATTTGATGCAGAACTTCTTTCGAGTTTGGAAAGGTTTTACGTTTACCAGTCTTTCTGGTACTCGTCGCCTCCACCAATCGAATGACCCCATTTGGGCCTGAAGTGTGAGCACAAACCTGCTCCTGTTGAAATCTTAGCTCACTAAGTGGCAGTTACCACACACTATCATCAGTGGCTCAAAACCAAATTCTGTTGGCAAAAAAGTATGCTGCCTCCATTTGACATTTTCACTCATACAATGTCATTGTAATTAAAGTAATTACTTTTGTTGACATTAGAATTTGAAGCTGTTTGCTTTTATTTCCCACATGCCATATCATTCCATTTTAGCATTTCGTTTAAAAAGTAAAATTCACATTTTTTAAAAGGTTTCCGCTAATGCGATGTACAGGGGCAAGCCGAAACAATCAGATGTGTTCTATGTTACTGCTGGAAGTAAGTACTATTAAAATATCTAGTAATATGCTTGCATTAACACTATTAGGGCCTGAAAACGAAATGACGTAACATATTATAGGGATGTACCGAACTGAAGACGATATTTAATGTGTTAATATAACGGATAATAAGACTATATAATGTGAAACAATGAAATAATATAATAGGGGCCATGCTGAATGTCCATATCGTGTTAGCGTTGAGCTTTCTTATTCACAGAACCTCTGAAAAAGGATGCAGCAGAAATATTCAAGAGCATGGCAGCACAAAGCTCAGACGCTGCCACCGATACATCCTTTGCCATCTCTTTTGATTCAAAGACTCTTCTTGACGGTACAAATGGGAACATAATTGAAGCAGGAATTCTTGTAATGAAGAAAACTGGTAAGCGAAAACACCTGTTTGGCTCATGTCCTTGAGTGGATGTGTAAAATAGCGAAACATCAGTATAGGTTGTGTGTATTTCTGAATCCACTGCCAGAACGACGTGATCAAGTATTATCGTGCTGTTGCATGGATGACACAAAGAACGGTGAATTCATTTTACCGTTTTCACGAACACCTGTTCCGTCATAGATTTTCAGTCGTCCTATCATATATTTTTCACAGCTAATGGAGCTTGTTTGTAAGGGGAGATAAGAGAATAGAGTGTTACATGTAATCTGATGTTTTATTCTTGTGCGCATTGATGTATTACTATTTTGCAGGAAAGTATAGAAATGTGAAATCTTGGTCGCTCATTGTTTCGAGAACACATTTTCATAATAACTCCAAACAAAAACTCATCATGTGCATGTAGAAACGCCACAAGCGGACCCTCAAAATGTGACGGATTTGGACGCATGGAAGAACTGGTACAAGTGGAAGAACAGTGGGTATAAGAGTTCTTACCGCCCAACTCCAGAACACTACCTGCTACAAGCTAGGAGAAGGAGGAGCGCTTCTCCAGGTAACATTGACTTACAAGGTATCATTCCTCGGGCATATTTACTAATGATAAGTATTTGAAGTAGCAGTCTCATACATGTACTAAGCGCGTCGATTTGTGATTTCAGGGGAGCGCCTTACTTCGTACTCGGTTGGTGCGGATGAAAACTGTGAAGGTAAAATAGACCAGTTCTGTAATGGACCCCTGGAGCCAGATACTACATATATGTGAGCTTCGTTTCCTTCTTTTCATTATTTCCAGCGACCATGCCGTGAGCTCTCAACATTTACTGACGTTAGATAAAGTGAGTGAGCGAGTGAGTTAATATTTAACGTCACATCGGCAATATTTCAACCATATCGTGACGAGAACATGTTTGATATTCAAATGAAATATGTATATATTATAAAAAGATGTGGTCAAAGGACAGTAAAGCAACTGGAATATCACAATTAGAGTTAAAACTAGTAGGAAAAGCTAAAGCTAATATCACTATTGGGATAATACAAAGTAAAAGGTTGCTATACATCGCCAACATCAGAAGGTAGAACACCAGATTGGGGACGACATATGACAACCCATATTCTAGGTCTCTTTATCATACCTAGTTTTTTTTCACAGGTTGTGTTAAAGTAAAAGTTAGAAAGACCTTTACTACTTTCTTTGTTATCCTCATCATTTGCAAATCATGAAAGCATCATTCATCCGAAAATCAAAGATTTGTGTTTTTAAGTATTTCTTAAAACAATATGTGAAAAGCTGGTATATGGAGTGTGGTACAGACCATCTGCCAGGCGAAGAGAATGCTTCGTTACTTAGACCGCGTTCACGACTGCACCCATATAGTTGTGAAATGTACACATCGAAGTCTGACACTGCCGACATTATTAGACAAGAAAAGATGACTGACCATTGTAAAGTTCAAGGCCTTCCTGCCACTAAAGCAGAAACTTTCCCTCACAGCACATAGATCTCAATATGAAATGCTTGCTCACTATTCCCTTTAATTGTTACTTTAACAGGACAAATCAATGGAGACGAACTGGTTATTTGACCACTATTTGTCGATATTAGATCACTTAACGGTTGACTTAGACGTATTCGCCAGAATGACTTGTTTTGACTTTGCCAGTCCAATATTCGTCATTGTCCATTCCAGGGTTGTTGCTGTGTCGTGTACCAGTGCTGGATGCACGTCCACTGAGCCGTTCGGTAACTTCAAAACAAAACGTGCAGGTATGCGTTCATTCACTTGATGATAGTGTTTTTGATGTAGCATGTATGTTGAAATCCACACAAAAAGCATCACTGGAATAATTTTTTTATCTCCCGGATAAATGAAAAAAGGAGCTACCGATACTAAACTGGCCATACATGATTAAGTGCAACCATAAATTAAGTATACCAATGACTGCGATCCAGCAGAAATTTCACCGTCAGTGTCAACAGCGAGTATGGCCACCATTTACGTCGAGCACAGAGACAAAGCTTCGTCTCATCAATAATGTGACCCTCTTCCTGAAAACTTGCCGTATCTCTCAAAGCGAGTTCAGCTCAAGGCCGTTATTCCGTTGAGTTCTTTCCCCATTTTGTACCACACAGCAGCTCTACTGTCGGAGGCAGCCACAGCATGATAAGAATGTTTTTTATTTTGATTTCATGTGATCTAGGAGTAAAAAGGTTCTTTTCAGCAATTTATAGGTCACGTGACCACACGTGTTTATCAGTGGGCATCAAGTGTGTCTACCATAGGCTGATTACTTTAAGCACAGTTTTGGTTAAACTTTGTTTTGACATATTCTGTTGAAGAAACTGTCTTTGTGTGGCCGGACATCCTTGTATTTGCTTGTCAAATTCATGATGTTCAAGAAACGGATTTGCCATTGGCCTGAGTGTCTGTGAAATTACCCTTACCAGCAATTAAAGGGGCTCTCTTGACTGTAAATAGTCCACCGCAAAATGGGTAACCCATATCCATCTGCCTTGTCTTGGCATTGTGGTGCGTGGGCGTCCAGCGATCGACAGCTTCATTGTGGTTCTGATGACGTCTCAACAGTGCTGAAATGGTGTTTCGATAGCAATGGGAAGGCACAGGACCCTCACGTTGAGACATTCCTATAAGAACCATCTCCATAGCCTTGTGGCGTTTGTCGTTTAACTGTTTGAAAGACCAAAGACAATAGGCATTTCAAATCGACAGCAGTTTTGGACATTCATGTGCTCCACAGAGTGTATTGAAATTGTTACGGTTAAGAATTTGTCGTGACAAACGATGCAAGAAACCCCCTGTGAACCAGCACATCAGAACAAAGCCAAGTCTAAAACACTCAAATATTATTAGTAGTATTATTAACAAAGAGAGCAAGTTATACAAAGTCACAAGTCTATTTCACAATACCAATTCTAAATACAATACAAATGAGACAAAATCTAAGGCAGTGAGCCATCAGGCTGCAGTAGATCAGGTGTTGACAGATGCAGAAAGATATTACTCCAGTTAAACTATGTGTCTGTCACAACATGACAACTAGCCTTTATATATATTCAGTCATTTCCCGAAAGATCGAACACTTACGGCCATCGCCACTCAGGTGGAATGCCCTTGAATAATCTCTTGGAAGTCAGCAAATAGAAGGCCAAGGGCTGATGATTTCCAGAAAACCTGCTGCCAAAATAGTAAAAATTCGGACCAGCTATTATAGGAAATGTGACCTATCATAAATATTATTCAAAACACTAAACTTTGTGACCCAATAATAATTATTACTTAATTAACAACAAAATATACAGAAAATACACACTCGTAAGACTCTCACCCTTGAGCAAAAGAAAGTTTCGTAGAAACTTTCTGTTACAATCATAATAATGACAAACATGGCAAATATGGCATTCTGAGAGATTTACATGATTTCGGTTTGCGAGGTCGTTTGCCTCAATTTACAGCCAATTTTTTAAATGACAGACAGTTTCAAGTCTGCGTGGGTTCTACCCTGTCTGATCATTACAATCAGGATCACGTTGTTCCACAAGGCAGTATTTTGTCAGTCACACTTTTTAGTATAAAGATAAACAGGTTATCAAAAGTTTTAAACGATTCAATTGGTGGATGGTTATTTGTGGATGATTTTAATATTTCTTGTCGTGGTAAAAATATGCATACCATTGAACAGCAACTGCAGTTGTGTTTAAACAAGATTAATAAATGGTGTCTTGAAAACGGCTTTAAATTTTCTAAATCGAAAACTAACTGCATACATTTTGTCGTAAATACAAACCACATAAAGACCCTGAACCATCTCTAGATGGGACGCCCATTAAAGTTGTGAAGGAAGCCAGATTCTTGGGTCTAATCTTTGATTCACATTTAACGTTTTTACCGCATATTAAATCCCTTAAAACAAAATGCCAGAAAGCGGTTGATTTGTTGAAAGCGGTTTCAAATTCTATATAGGGAAGGGGATCAAGCTACCCTCCTACAGCTTTATCAATCACTCGTGCGTTCTAAACTTGATTATGGCTCCATCGTCTATGGTGGAGTCTGCAAAAGCAACTTAAAACTATTAGATTCTGTCCATCATCAATCCTATTGACAGCCTCTATGTTGAGGCTGATGAACCATCTCTTGAGCAGAGCCGTGTAAAGTTAGCTTTACAGTACATTACTAAATTATACTCTAATGAATCTAACCCTGCATATAGCTGTGTCTTCAATCACCTTGATGAGGATTTATACAACAAAAAGTCTTCTCTTGTCCCGCCTCTAGGACACAGAATTAAACCCTTTCTTTCCGCTGCCGGCATTGAGCTGGAAAACATAGCTCCCTCCCGTCTTCTTTCTTCTCCTCCTTGGCAGTTGGCCAGGCCCCAAGTAGACCTAACATTGACCACATTTAAAAAATCAGAAACTAATGAATTACAACATAAACAAGAATATAATCAACTAAAACATAAATATAGCAATTATAAATCCTTATTTACTGATGGGTCCAAGGATGGTGGCGCAGTGGCTTGTGCCACTGTCATTGGATCCAGAACAATATCTTCTAGATTACCAGATAATAGTTCTATCTTTACAACTGAAGCTAACGCCATATTAACGGCTCTTAAATATATTCAAAGACACCCTAAACGTAAACAATATATAATCTATTCAGACTCTCTTTCTTGTCTTCAGGCGATTAAAAAAATGTCATGTAAACATCCACTTTTAATTGACATTATTGAATTGTATAATAATCTTGCTACTGGCCAAAACGGCATCGTCTTCTGTTGGTTACCCAGCCATGTAGGCATTTCAGGTAACACAATGGCCGATCTTGCTGCCAAGGCAGCACTCAACAAATCTGTGACACCTCTTCTTATCCCATACTCTTGACAACAAAGCGAGCATAAATTGCATAAAATAAAACCGTACATTGGTTACACCTACTTGGGCTGTCAGCCCAGATTTGAAGATGTCGTATTGGCCATACGAGATATACTTATGAATACCTTCATCATAAGGGATAAATATTTCAATGTAAAAACAATTAAGAACCTTTTTAACACCGTAAGTTCTCATTTAATTCTTGGATTTTTAAAGGAAATTGATTTCATAAGTGAATTTTGATTATTATGTTCTGTAGATAGCTGCATTTTAATTAATGGTCGTTTAGATTAGTAACTTGTTAGCGGCTGTACCCGCAAAGGGGGTTGAACTACCGTAACATTATTGTCCTGAGAGGGTACGTAAGTCCCAAAACATTCCATGTACGTTTTAGACTTCCACTGTTTTTAATCGTAGCATATGTGTATTTTTAATTTGTGGCTAGATGTGAGGGGATGATGTAAATCCGACTAGGGTCCATGCAGGTAGCAACGGTACTGTAAGTCCCCATGGTCCCTAGTATGGTGATCTACCTTCAGTTGTTGGTAATCTATAGCCTGATTTTATGTTGTATTGTCCGAATAGTGACATTAGTTTTAACTTTCCACACTAGTTTTAATCCCATTTGTGATATTCTAGTTGTTTTACTGTCCCTCGTTGACAGGTTTTTATAGTATCCATATATTTCATTTCAGTATTAAATGTTCTCATCACGATATGGCTGGGATATTGCCGATATGACGTTAAATATTAACTCATTCACTCACTCATAATAATGACATAATAACGTGACATGTAATAATATGAGTAATATCAGAAATGTCTTGCAGGATTAGAATGCCAAAATGCAGATACATTTTTGGAGTGCATCAGCACAAACATTGTCTTTGCCTTTAATGTGCTTGATCACAAGATTGAACCCTTGCAAGGTCAAACTCCACGCCATAAGTTTTTGATTCTTGTTCTTCATTTTGTGAAGAAAAAGTCAAGGGATTGTGATTAGTAAAAACTTAAATTGGCAAAGTGGCGGTACCAAGGTACACTTCAAACTGCTGTAAAGCTAACAAAAGACCTAATGTCTTTTTCTCAAGGGTAGAATAATTTCTATGGTGCTTGTCAAATTTCTTTGAAAAAATAGGAAACTGGAGGTTCAATTCCCGTGTCATCCTCTTGAATCAGGACCGCACCGGCACCAACATCACTTGCATCAATTTGCAACTTAAATGCTTTCTCAAAATTTGGTGCCTGCAATACTGGAGAATTCATGAGTATGGCTTTGACCTTTTCAAATGCAGTCTGACAACTGCCATCCCACTGGAATTTTACCTTTTCCCAAAAACATCTAAGAAGTTTTGAGAAAACTTTCTGTAACAGTCAGCCATACCCAAGAATCTCATGAGTTCTCTCCTAGATTGAGGTTCTGGAAAATGTACAATTGCTTCAACTTTAGCATGAACTGGTTGTACCTGGCCATGCCCTACAACATGCCCTAAAATCTTGTGCCTTCCCGAATTCACGGTTAACTTTGCGTCAGACAGTCTTTCTTCTTGAAAGCATGAGTTCTTTTCAGATAGTCATCCCTCTCCATGTTGCAATCGATGACATCATCCTCGACACGATCAAGGCCTCAGGTGACATTGTTGACGAGTCTCTGGAACGTCGCTGAGTGCTCTTCAGACCGAACGGCATCACCTTGTATTGATACAGTCCATCTGGTGTAGCGAATGCCGATACTTTCTTTGCATGGTCTGTAAGTGGAATCTGCGAGAAGTCCTTCAGTAAGTCAAACTTACATACCTAGCTTGATCAATGCAATCGTCCTCTCTCGGAACAGGATACGAATCGGTTCATGAGAGCGCATTGACAGCTTTCATGTCAGTACAGCAGCGCCAACCACCTCCACTCTTCGGCACAAGAACACATGGTGAACTCCACGGACTGTCACTGGGTTCAATAATGCCATTGTCCAGCATGTATTTCACTTCTTTCCGCAGAATTTCACGTTTCACTGGATTCATCTGATAAGGGTGTTGTTTTACAGGCACAGCATCACCTACATTTATATCATGGCCAACAACATCAGTTCGACCAGGCACATGAGGGAATAAGTGGGAGAACTCATGAATCATTATCAGATGTGATAATTTCTCATCAAAGTGAGCTAACACATCAGAATTTCTCAACTTTGGTGAAACATTATCACTAAGATCATCAAACTTCACATTGCTAACCCAATCATCAATGTTGTCAACTTTTTCACAATTGTCTTTAGTACAATCAGTAACTGGGGAGAGTGTGGCAATACAATTGACATGTTTGGTTTCTAACCTGTCATGATATTTCTTAATCATGTTGACATGACACAATCTCTTTTGTTTATAACGACCAGGCTTCACGACGACATAGTCTGTTTTGCTAACCTTTTTGTCAACAACATATGAACCTTGATATCTTGCAAACAAAGCTAACACTTTCTCGCCACAAGTAAAATTTCTCTCTTTTGACTTCCTGTCATAGTTTAACTTCATTTCTTCTTGTGTAACTTTCAAGTTTCTTCTGGCCAATTCACTTGCTTTTGATAGTCTGTCCCTAAATGTAGACACAGTCTAAGAGACTGATCTCAGGTTTGTCATTGAGCCAAGTGTTAAGTGGCCCCCACACACTGTGCCCAAATACAAGTTCAAAGAGGCTAAACCCTCAACTATCCTGAACAGACTCTCTTTGACAGCAAACAACAACAAATGCAGACCCTCATCCCAATCTTTCTCTGTCTCAAAACAATAAGTCTTGATCATATTTCTAAAGCTCCCTGTGGCTCTGGATGATACGCACTAGACTTAACTTGCTTAATACCTAACTGGTACATAGCTTGTTAAAACACCTTAGATATAAAATTTGAGCCAGGATCAGACTGAACAACACCTGGCAAACCTACTAAGGTGAAAAACTTGATCAAAGCCTTGACCATCACAGAAGCAACAATCCTATGAACTGGAATTGCTTCAGGAAATGTGGTAGAAACACATGATTGTGAGTAAACATTGATTACCAGACTTAGCCTTAGGTAGTGGACGAACACAATCAACAATAACTCTATGGAAAGGTTCTTCCGAAGCCGGTATAGGTTTTAAGGGAGCGGAAGGAATGTTCTGATTTGGTTTTCCAACAATTTGGCATGCATGACAGGTCTTGCAAAATTCAGCCACAGCTTGTCTCAAACTGGGCGAAAAGAAATGTGAGAAAATTTTGTTTACACCCAGATGACCTGCCATGGGATTCTCATGCACCAGTGAAAGTACATGTGTTTGAAATAATTTTGGTACCACAATTTGATTGTACAATTTCCATTCATCCTCCGCAGGAACATCCAGCGACCTATATTTCCTCATCAGAACACCATCCTTGTAGTAATAACAAACTGGGACCTTGCTAATATCCTAAAAAAACAGCCTTACTAGACAACTTCTGCTCTTCAACATCCTCACCCTGTGCACTGATAAGCTGCTCTCTGGAAAGAATGTGTTCACCACCTGATAAACTCTCTGACTTATCTTCAAAGAGTAGTAGCTCTTCGGGACTTCTTGACAAGTCATCTGTCTCTACCTCACACGAAGAATGATCCATGAATGTACCTGACAAATCATAAATGGTATCATTCTGCAAAGAACTCTTGGAAGAAATGCCTTTCGACATTGAATGAGTCACTGCACAATAAGGAAAAATACCCAGAAATTCATACTCAAAATTTTCTGTACTAACTGAACTCTCCGGCAAAACAGTGACCAGCGTCAACTTTGGCCCCCATAAGATCATTACCAATCAATAAATCAACACCCGGAACTGGGAGAGTCAAGAACATCAACTTTCATCTCACCTGAAATCCGATCTGAAGTCAAATTAAAAACATGGAGAGAAACAGAAGAATTGCCACCACTACCCTGAAGCAAAACATCTGAGTTAGCTGAAGACTCATCAGACAAAAGGCAAAATATCCTTCAAAATCAGGGATTGAAGAGCTCCAGTATCCCTCAAGATAACAAGGGGCCGTGGGGTAGAATTATCTCCCATAAGTGATACAGAACCCTTATAAACGAAGGGCAAAAACACCTTCCAAGCTGCAGAATCTGGTGACTTACTCTCACAAACAAAACTCTCCTAAGAAGCACCTGGAAAGAAAGGCTTAGGTGCGATGGACACAAAAGCATTTGGGGAACCTGTAGCCTGATTTCTAAACTGGAGTTTGTAACATGCAGTTTGTAACGCAAACAGGATCAGAACCAACTGTAGTCTTAGGCTAAGACTGAAAAAGTATGTAACTGCTTGCCACAAGAATTTGAACCTGTTCTAACACCACTCTAACCTGCATGTCCTTAAGTCGTAACCGGGGAAAAGCCCTTCTGGCCAGGAAACGTTGTATTGCGTGGAGATCTAAAAGAACTCTTGTGAGTCAAACAATAATCATCTGCCAACATTGCTGCCTTATGTAAGTCATCAACCTTTTGTTCATCCAAATAAGTCTTAAGGTCAGCATGAACACTCTGCTTGAAATCTTCCATCAACACTAATCGTCTCAAACCATCACAATCTGTGAACTCCATAGACCCACACCACCTGTCAAACAATGTTTCCTTTCCTATAGCAAACTCTACAAAAGCCTCATTGTCCCTTTTATGAGCGTTTCTGAATTTCTGACGATAAACGTCAGGCACTGACTCATAAGCTTTCAAAAGTGCACTCTTGACAAGATCATAATCTGAACTTTGTTGTACTGACAAAACTGAATAATCATCCTGAGCTTTACACCTTCAAAACTGTTTGCAGTAACATAGTCCATGACTCTCTCGGCCACTTGAGATTTTCAGCAACTTTCTCAAAATGTAGAAAATATTTGTGTACTTCTTTCTCTCTGAGAGGGGATAAAGCCTAGCCTGCCTTGCAATGTCAAATGAGGAAGATTGTGAGGTCTGAGAAGGGTTTTCAAGTTTTTTCAGAGCAATTTCTTTGTCAATTTCCAATTCCTTCAATTCTAATTCCTTCCTGTCTCTTTCCCTTTCTATTTTTTCTCTTTCTATTTCCTTCTCCATCTCAAATTTCCATCTCTTTTTCTTTTTCTATTTGAAACATTTTGAGTTCTATTTTTTTCATTTCCAACTGGTCTGAATATTCCTTGGGCACCATTTCCAAAACATCATCTTCAAAAATTCCTTCATCAATATAGTGATTCAACACAATTTTCAAAATCCTCATTTCAGGTTTGGCATCACGTTTGATATGTGAAGAAATTTGCAACAAATCTGATTTCCTCAACTGACTAATTGTCTCAGAGTCAGGGGACAATAAAAACTTCTCAAGTTCAAGCACCATTTTGCTGGTTCCTCAAATAACTTGTTGCAAAACTGCAGAAATTTGAAATAAATTTCACAAATGGTCTTAAATGTCAAATGAATTCTATCCCGGACGAGCCCCCAACTGTTTTACGGTTAAGAATTTGCCGTGACAAATGATGTAAGAAACCCCCTGTGAACCAGCAAAACAGAACAAAGAGGAGTCTAAAATATTCAGATATTGTACTATTTAGCAATGAGAGAGCAAGTTATACAAAGTCGAAAGTCAATTTCACAATACAGATTTCAAATACAATACAAATACGACAAAATCTAAGACAATGGGTCACAAAATATATAGTATAGCAAACTCACCAAAGTCTTAGTGTGAGAGAGAAACAGTTATGCAGAATGTCACACAGTGAGCGGTCTGAGGATGGCTAGGAAGATCGAACGGTGGCAGCGATTGATGATGTATATACTCCAGTGAATGAATGTGAATATGTCCCCACAACACGGCAACTAGCCGGTATATATACTTTCAGCCATTTCCCGAAAGTTCGAGCACTTACGGCCATCGGCAACACCGTAGAATGCCCCAGAACAATGACTCCCGGAAGTCAAATAATAGACAGCCAAGGGCAGATAATTTCTAGAAATGCTTGCTGCCAAAATCTTGAAAATGCTGACCACCTATTATATGAAATGTGACCCATCATCATTATTATTCAAACCACTAAACGTTGTGACCCAATAAAATAATTATTACTTAATTAACAACAAAAAATACACACGTAACAATCACTACCCCCAACAATACTCTTAATGACTATGTCTGCTGGTTATTATCATGTCAGATGGTTTGGTGTGTATTTCTCAAAGTGGAATTAAAGTATTGGAAGGTTTTCAGCTTTGCTTCAGAAGAAACGATACCACCAAATTCAGTTGAAGCCAGACGTGTTGGTATGGAAACTCAAACTATATTTTATTCAGCATTCCAAAATTACCAAAGGCACCAGTACAAGACCAGACCTATCAATGTGCCAAGTCTGGTGAAGAAATAGTGAACGTTCTGTTCCGAAAAACAGCACAACCACCTAATTCAGTCGAAGACAATTGTGTTACTTTGGGTACAGAAAACATATCTTAATCAGAATTCCCAAACTACCGGAAGGCACCAGCACATCACTCGGCCTATCCGTGTGCCAAGTCTGGTGAAGAAATAGTAAACGGTTTAAAGGTCTGTTGTGGTAAAGAGCACTACCATCAAATTCAGGTGAATTGGATGCCATGAAAACATCTTATGCAGTATTTAATCAGAATCCCAAAACTATCCACAGGCACCAGTATATCACAAGAGCTATATGTGTGGGAAGTTTGATGAAGAAAATTAATAGTGATTGTTTAAAAGTTCTGTTTCGGAAAAGAGGAATGTGCACGGATTGAGGGCAGGTTAACACCGCCACCCCAACCCGCAACACGCGTTGCTCGGGGATAGTAAGTGCAGCGCTAAGGTCGTTCTGTGCAAGTGGACCCTGGTGATATCCATGTTGTTAATGATTCAAACATTGAGTATAGTGTGAACTGTTGTTACAAGATTTTATGATTGTTGAAATAGTTCTACATTCTTACATGAAACAATGTGGCAGAGCATTTGCTTGACCAAACAATATATTACTCTCTATAATACTCTGGTGTTGATAGTTGAAGTGAAATCAATGTTGCAATCGCACCAGTATTTGAGAAAGATGCTTATTACAACAACAGTCTTTAACTGACTCTAAACTGATTGCAGTTTACACTTCTTCATTTGTTATAGCACTTGATGATGTCGCACCATGGACAATCGCCTTTGGGGTGACCACGGCTCTCCTGCTTTGTGTCATCGTAATCCTTGTTATATATATGTGAGTACCATGCCTTGTTTAGAACAAACAGTTCTCATTTCACGGTCCCCATCCCAAATCGCTTCTTAAGAGATGAGGGACGGTGGGATAGCCTAGTGGTTAAAGCGTTGGCTCGTCACGCCGAAGACCCTGTTAGGAACGTGCAGTTAGAAACGGATTGGGGATAGGGGATAGGGGATGCGAATCCCGAATCTGAATTTTTTTTCTGATTCGAAATTGACACTGTTGGTCTGAACTCCCGAATCTGAAAAAAATATTCCCGAATTCGAATCCTGAATGTGAAAAAAAATTTCAGATTTGGAATTCAAATGCCGAAGCCCGAATGTGAAGATGGAGCACAAGGAGCACCTAGTGCATTATAAGGGGTGAGATAATGCTTATTGACACTGTTTGTCTTTCTTCGAATGTCATGGACGTTGACGTTTGCAAGCAGGGGAGGGTGCAAGGCATCGTGGGGATAGAATCGTTTGACAGATGAAGGTGCATAAGCATAGTTACAACGGCGCTGAAGTTCCAAATTCCAAATGTGTAAAAGAAATACATACGTACACACATACGCACGCACGCGCGCGCACACACATACGTATGTACGTACGTACCTGTCTGCCTGCACGCATGCATGAACGCATGCAAGCACACACACACACACACACACACACGCACATATATACATACATACATACATACATACATACATACATACATACATACATACATACATACATTCCGAATCCGTTTCTTACTTCATGTTGCTAGACCCTGGTCCGATTCCCCATATGGGTACAATGTGAAGCAGATTTCTAGCGTCCTCGGCGATAATATTGCTGGAATATTGCTAAAAGCAGCGTAAACTCACTTACTCTCTCAGATGACATAGGGAACAGTAAATGATCAATCGATGTCATGTAGTGGCACTTAACATATTTATAAGTCCATGAACATCATGGACATAATTCAGAATTCAGTCTGAGCAAATATTTGTCTGCTGTATGAGATTGCCGGTGCCTTGCACATGTTTGTATCTTCCATTGCAGCAAGGTTGTTCAGCCAGCAAAGACACAGAGATCACGGGGAGAAGCCCCTGTAGAGCTGTCGTTGAGAGGTACAGGACAGAGTGGGGACATCATCTACGATGAAGCAGCAGGTGCATCTACAAGTGATTACAACAATACACATGCGAATAGATGTTATGAGAATGAAGATACCAAACATCAACACACATATGAATCATTGGTCAATCAAGTGAAAGACCACGACGTGCATTTGTACGAAACTGTGCAGGTACGCTTGTGAATGAGTATAGTTCCAGGAATATCGCAGAGGAGGACACCAGAAATTGGCCTCACACACTGTATCCATATGGGGAATCGAAGTCGGATTTTCAGCATGATGAGCGGACTACCCCAAAGCCCCTTGTGAATATGAAGTTACCACGCTCATATTGTGTATACTGTCAATATCAGTGCAGTACCTAATCGATTTAAGGAACCACTTCATTGGGTCAAATTACGAACTAAATCACAGTGCTGTATGTAATCTGATCGCAAGCATTTCCCATTTATTTGTAAAGTTGTATTTGTCCCACCGGGGAAATGAAACGAATCCAGTCACTCAGATCAGTTTACTTTAGAAACAGCCAGACAGGTTTACAAAAATGCATACAAAACTTCTGGTATGTTTATAATGAGTTTGAAAATTTGGGGAGAGGCCCTTGAAGAACAACTTTCCGTAAATGGCGGTCATGGCAGTGCACCACACGGTTCGAATCGACTGACACATATGTGAATGCAACTGAACCACAAACACGACATTTACACTTGAGAGACAAAATAACACAGTTGAAACTACAGTTATACTTTGAGACAAGAAGACCCAACACACGACAGGCTGAACTTGACGACTGTATGAATTCCGGTTTGGAAATAGTGCTCGTTCCAAGAGTACTTGTGTGATTTGCAGTAACGCGACAAGAGTAAACAAAAGAACTATGGAAGCCCATGATTGGTTGTTTGTGGTTTCAAGTAGTTATAAATTCATGTTATTGTCCAAACACATGGTCACGCCGTATTGTTAATGCCGTGCTCGGGCGTTGAGGTAAGTACACTGCTGTACTATGTTACGAAAAGGACGCATGACTTACCCCATACTTACCCAGTTGATTTCATTTGCCTGTAATCCTTGCTGTGTTGTGTGTATCAACTAGCAAGGCAGATTTTACTGTGGGCATAGAAAAATCAATAAAATAAAATAAATAAACAGAAAAGGTGAACCTGTCAAAGGCAATTATGCTGTAGTTGTGTCGGACCAACAATCTGTAATTGTGCAGTAACAAAAAAATAATTAAACAATGGACTAATTAGCACTTTGATATATACCTCTATATATACCTGGAATTTGTACATGACAATTAAGGCAGTTTTATCTCAGCCGGGACCTGTGATAGAACTAAATAACTTACTGTGACACACCCTTGGCCACGAGGTGAATGCAATTGTTGAAATTAACTGTGATAACAAAAACTGTGACCTCAAATAAGTGCTTGTAAATATTGTCATTGAAATATTTCTTTGTATCAGCAACTGGTACAAACTGTAATCATCCTGGTTTTGTGATAAATACGAATAGGAAAATAAACCTGTTTTGTGATAAACGTTTGTTGTGACAATCCTGTTTTTGCAAAAAGCCTGGTCTTGCGATACAGCTACTTTGAGATAAAACAATTGTGTGATACATATAGACACCCGGGCAAACAGTAGAGAGAAGCATGAGCTGTGCTTGTAGCCAATACGACGCTTCGTCAACAAATAAACCTTTCAAAGTGTTAAATTTGTCCTGACGAAAAGTAAAACAGAGGTACAGTCGACGGATTCCTATGATGAACAGCAGTCCTTTCCAAGTACATCTACCACAGACATTACTGCAGCAATACGAAATGGGCATTATACCACTGAGGACTTAAAACCGATTGCTGAAGCTATAGGGGAACGCATACCACAGGTTGTTCTTGACCATAGTCGCAATATTTGCCAGGAATATCAAGATACAAACCTGTTGCAGACACATGAGGCTTCCCTGTGGCTTCAGTATGTCAATCCAGTCTTGATGTCCTTTCTAGCAACACTGTGCCATATGAACGTCATAAAATAATGCTCTTGCATTCACTGTTGAACAAATTATCATTGCAGAAATTCGAATCTCATTGCCCCTTTATCGTTTTCGATTAACCTAACTGTACATTACACAACAGGGAACAATGCAATAGTTACATCTCGGCCTGTTGCGTCATATCACAACATGCTGAAATGGGTCGAAAATCAAAGACAACGGTCTGGTCAAGGTGACAATGTCACCTTCATTAACACTAAGTCCTGGCTCATAACTGGTACATCCGCTACACCATGTTTAGGGTCATCCCAACACTATTGCACACTTTCCCTGTGAATGAATACTCGTTACAGACTCAAGAACAGTAAATCCACCTGACTGGCTGATATTTGACAACATCTCACAGCATCTGTGCCATCATTCCTTACCCGTGATCTGTCACTGCTCGGACATTATAGTGTCTATGTCATCAGTCATATGATTGAGTCTGTACTGAGTGAGCAAAATTGTCCCGCTTCCGGTTGTTGTGATGACTATGCTCAGCACCAACTGCATGAGTGCGCGTCAGCAGGATCGAAGGCATGATACAGGGCAGTGTTTGATGAGACCTCAACTAAGATTAGGATCATTAGAAGTGACAGCATAGCTCACAGGTACTCCCTTGTGGAAGTTGGCAGCCTTATTGCTCCACATATACCCATGGCACATTTTCCTTGTCCAGTTCCCCGTCTCTTTCAATACCACACTCAGTGCATCTATCACAGTCACGTTGCCTGAAGAATGACAATGCTGTCTGCGTCATCCGTGACTCGGTTACAGTAAAAATGCGGAAGTGTGGGGAAGGGAACTCAGGCGTGGGATCATGCGCAGTGACAGCCTCTGGCACTTTTTGTGAAGCCTGAAAAAATATTGGCAATCCTTATATAAATTGTAACCGCTTGTAACAATAACTGTATGTTTTAACTTTTTTTTTCATTTATGAACTCGGTTCTAATATGACACTGTAACGACACTTTCCAGACACGTATAGTGAGTTCTTCCTACGTCTTTCCTAGACTGGGCGTGCAGTACTTCCAGTTCTGCTGTGATGACGTCATCATATGAACGTAGCATTCCGTGTCTGTCTTTTTGTATAGCTTGCCAATCTGCAACATAACAGCAGATTGTCTTTCCTTCAGATCCGTGATCGTATGAGTATAGCACCCATTGCCAGCAGTCACCACGTGGAGATTCATCACTGGCACCGTCATCTGCCACAGTAGGCATACCTTGGGACCCGCATGTCAACGCGTTTTCATGTGTCTCTCGGAGCGAAGGAATTGGACATGCATCTGTCATATTTTGCCAAGACGTATCAGGACAACAAGACGCTGTACGTGTTTCAGACGACATCTGGGAATCTCTTGCAGTATTGTCCACAGCAATAACTATTTCTGTTGTCAATATGTCATTGTACATATAGACTGGCGTCTATATTGTTTTAGGAATACATTTTTACAAATGTTGTGATTGGGTTTTTCTTTCCATCACTTTTCGCTTATCGTAATTTCCTCTTGGGTGCTTTCTTAGGTTTCAATCGTGAGTGGTTAAAATGCACGATTTTCCCCGTATTCAAGTGCATTTGGGATAGTTATATTACCAATCCTGGGTACGGTTTCTGCGACTGTGGGAATGTCGCCAATGACAAGCACTGATACAGAGTTGCAATGAACATACACCAAACATCAACAAAATCCACAAATAAATTCCATATCACACACAGTACAGACAGCGAAAAACAAGCCCTTCAACAAAACAGACCATTTTTATTGCAAACTACGCAACTGATTCAGCACTTGCGGGACAGGAAGTTGTGACTCCCCGCTAGGCTTCCATAGCGGTTTGTTTATTCTGCAAATCACACGAATACTCTTAAAGGTACATTTCCAGTTTTCAGATGTGTTATTTTGTTTCTCAAGTGTAAATGTCGATAGAGTTTGGGTCGTTTAGGCTCATATATCAATAACGCTCGGGTCTGCGGTGCAGTTGTATTCACATGTGTCGATCGATTCGAGTCCTTTGGTGCACTGTCATGACCGCAATGCGGAAAGTTGTTCTTAAAGGGCCTCTTCCAGATACGTGCTATTATAGCTCGATCGTACCATCGCCCTACAGCTCGTTTGAACTACTGTGGCTCGATCAAACTATTATAGGTCGTCGACCTGTTCTCGCTTACCGTAATTCCCTCTACAGTACTTTCCTTGGTTTCAATCGTGAGTCGTTAAAATGCACGATTTCCCCCGTATTACATGATAAATTGAATTCTATTTCACATCCAATCTTAAAGAGACACAATATGATTAGAGCTGAATTATGTTTCAACTCTGTTCCATAAAAGACACAATATGATTGCTGGATTCTGGTTCATCTCTTTTCTTAAAAAGACACACAATGTGATGAGCTGAATTCTCTCTCACCTCTATTCTTTAAGAGACATAGATCATGATTAGATAAAATTTGTTTCACCTCGATTCTTTTTTAAAGAGACACAGAATATGATTTGTTGTTTCAAAGGCATTTAGAAGTTGGTGGAATCAAACTAAAGATGCTTTATGGTTCAACTTCTTTATCATACAAGGTCACAACGTTTCGAGACAGTTCCTAGTCTCTTCTTCAGGTGAACTTCTTGTATAATAAAGAAGTTGAACCATAAAGCATTTTGGTCAGAATATGATTAGTTGGATTCTGTTTCACCATTACTCCTAACAAGGCACTCAATATGATTACTTACGTAACATCTGAGTGATGTTTACCTTGATATTCTACAGGCACAGTACTACTACACTCTGTGAAGAAAAGCGAGCCCCTGTGGCATTTACAAATGTTGGTTTGTGGAATCATATCCCCTCAAGATCATACTAAATAAACTGTTGAGGTACAGGTATTTATCTCAAGGATAAGTGTGAGTGCGCATACTATAGAAATATCATGAGGAGGAAAACTACAAATGGACCAAGTTGTGGAACTGAACTCGACCCTTTAACTACAAAATTGTGCTATCGTCAATCAAACATGGGACTAACTAAAAGTATACCAAATTCTAGAAGAGTAAAATGAAGTACAACTGTTGGTAAATTGAACTAAACGGGGCTGCTGATACATGTGAAGATTTGACCTAAAGTACTGAGTACATGTGCCCGGTGATTGTGTATGCTATCTGAATTATCGAGCTTATCACAAACGTCAGTCAGCAGGGGACGTCACTGTAATATCTTGTCAACTGCACAATGAGGAAGTAGTTTACAACAAACGCCTCCTGAATTTTACAAGCAGGAGTGTGGGATCATGTAAGAAGGCAGGGCCTTTCATCGGATATGCCTCTCATTGCCTCCAGAATGAATGTAAGATTGGGATTCTGTTGCCTCCTGCTCTTCTCAGGGGTCTGTACGGTATGTAATACACGCGTGTTATCCTCACATCCCAGTGACAATGTTATGAATCAAGCAATATGATACGCGATCCTAAAACAACAGCTCTCAGTTTGTTTGGAGTATTATCATGAAGGACAATTGTTATGGCAGCTCTGTTGATAGCGGGTTTAGTTAGATATCAAGTGAGTCAAATCTCTCGACATTTAGCTAGGCTAATCTCTGTACAGAAACGTATCTCTGACCCTCGGGCAGCTAATGTCTTCCCTTAGTTACATCTCTCCTGGTGGTGCTTTACGACCCCATTAAAGCGAGGTTGGCTTAACCATTATTAAGGGCCAGGTTGCATAACCACGCTTCCTAAACTACCAACTGTCATAAAGTCATAAGTAAATTACCTAACAACCCGACTCCTACACATGCACTGAAACAAACTTCCTTTCAAGAACACCCTCTTGAGTTAGAAATAACCTGAACTATCCCAAACCGAGCAAAAAACGAAACTTCACATCCACAACTGGAAGAGTTCATGTTCATATTACTGCTTCCTTTACCTGGAGGGAAGGGAGGAAGTTAAAGCTTTCCTTCGCTTAGTCATAGATCAATGTGCATATAGATTAGAAAGTGTTTTAATCTGTCACAGTATCCTCGTTCAACTATATTGTAAAATAATCTTGTCTCCACTTTGCTTTGTTTCAGGGTGCTGATGTACAGACGTCAGATACGCTTCCTACATCCTCATCACTCTCACCTTCATCACCATCAAGTCAAACTTCAACATCGGCACTGGCAAAATCGATAACAGCGTCATCTTCCTCACTCTCACCTTATTCACCACCAAGTCAAACTTCAACATCGGCATTGGCAACATCGACAACAGCATCATCACCACAGCTGCAGTCAACATTACCTTCAACATCATCTCCAACTACAACACCTACTACGACTGCAACGCCTTGTATTCTTGGCATGTCATGTCAGAAGACCCAGTCTTGTTGTCAAGTTGAACATGCGACATGTTACAGCAGTGTGTGCCAGTGTGACGTCAACTTCTTTCAGGACGGGGGGACATGTAGTAATGGTGAGTCCAAAGTAGTGTTTCATCAGATTGTCGATTGTGGATGAGTGACTGCAGTGTTACAGTGGAATCGCAGATAAATGATGTGGAAAAACCCCGACTAGACATACATGTAGGTGTTTTACCAAGAACTGACATGAAATTAGTAACCATGGGTCAACCTTGTGCAAGTCGATGTTATAAAGTATTATGTGTTCTAACCTTATACTAGCGATTCTATATTATCATATGAGTTTACTCGCATATTCTGTATGTAAAGGTGTTCGGACCATTGTGAACCCTCACTTTCAATAAAAATTGTACTAAGATGATTTTCAATCTGTTTTAGTTTCGAAACTAGAAGTAATCAACATAACAGCGACGTCAGTTGGTGAGAGGCACATAACTCTTGGATGGACAAATCCCAACAAAATCAACTCAACCTTGACCTACACAGTTCTAGGTCATCGTTGGAACTCATCGATGGACACGACAATAACAGGACTACGTCCAGGACAGCTTTATGAAATTGTCATCATATCTTCCATCATTCAGTACAACGTTACAAAGCAAGTAAACAGTACACCTGTACACATCAGGACATGTGAGTATTCTTAAGAAGATGTGGTACAATATATTTACAAATCTCTTACACTTTGGAAATTACCTAAATTCACCTTAGACATGAATAGAAGCAGCAAAACCCTACACATCAGGACATGTGAGTATTCTTATCAACCTGACGAAGAAGGTGTGGTGCAATATATTTACAAATCTTGTACATTTAGGGAATTACGTTAATCCAAGTAAGACATAAATAGAAACAGCAAAACCCTTTTCACATTCCTAAGAAATCCCTGCCAAAAGCAGAGTCGATTGTCCAGACATTTGTTTCAGCAGTTTTACAGCTGTATGATGCTGTTTGTAAAAAGATCGGATCTGAACCGGACAATCCAGTGATATAGGGGTGCTAGAACATTTACAGTTCTGTCTGACTACTGGCAGACTACCAAATGTAACTTGTATGGGGCAGTTAATTAGAGACTGATGTCAGGAAGAAGATGAAATAGATTTAAAAACCTGTTCATACTGGAATTAAAGTCAATATCATCAAGTTAGAAAAGCTATAGTCAAAGGAAAACCATGGTTAGTGTTGTTGATGGAAACTCACGGCATGTTGTCAACATAAGCAACGGAAACCCAAACATGATTGTATAGATTCAAGTCTACGATATTAGTTAATGGTTAAACAGTGATTATGGAACGCCACGTATCACGTTATGATCCTTTTTCAATGTATCCCACTTACAAGCAAGGTACATTGCAGTGTGTCCCGCTGCTGATGGCAACTCATTCGATACTTCGTGATAGTATGTCGGAGAACATTGAATCATTAGTACACGGAAATTACTGATGTTTTACGAATAAAAACCGATGGAAGGGAGATAACACTAAATAAGTTTTTGTGTCATCTGCAAAATGTAGCGATGGCTAAGAAAAGATTAACCTCGCATTTCATCAAATAAAGTTTGACAAAATGTTCAAATGTAGTGCCTGTGAATATTAAGATGGGGAATTACGGCGACTTTACTATGACAATACCTGGGGAAAAACAGCAAGATGCAAGATTCGAATCGTTTGATTCACACAGGTTGGTGAAGAGTATGATCTGATAACCTTGCTTCAAATAGATAAAATTAACATTGAGGTGTCCGGTAAGATAAATACGTTGTTCATTGTTAGCTTGGGGCCCATTGGTTGATGTACCCTTGATGTTTGTTTATGTTTCTTATAAGTTGTTCACTGGTCTGGAGGGGGGCATGGATTGATGTACCCTGTTTGGTCCCTGAGCAGGAAGGGGTACATCAAACCATTCCCCTCTCCACACCAGTGAACAACTCATAATGCACAGATACTTTCCAGTACTATACACGTATGGTCATTCTAGCCTTAAGATAAACGTTGTCAAGCATTCAAAGGAAAACCACGGCCAATGTTTTCTATATCATATCCTTCGACCAAGTGGTTTTGGTGCCATGTTAAGTTTGCTGTCACTACTGAAAACCAACAGAAGTTACGAAAAATGATTGATTCCATCAGGTTTCTATTTACTGCCGACTTGGCCCAAGGTGAGTTACACTCATTTAAGAAATGTCAGTTCTTCACGCATTTTGCGTGTAAATAGTCTCTTTACTGTATTAGGATGAATTAATATGAGTGAGGGAAAACATGAAGGATACATATTTCTTCAAAGAAATGTTTACATAACTAACGAAATGTTTACATAACCAACGAGCTTGAAGCAATGGAACTTGAAGACAAAAGTACATATAACTTTCGTAATTATGTCATTGAGAGATTCCTATGCCCCATAACAATCGGGATACACCCGAACCAGCCCAAAGCCGAAATCTGCCCCTAGATATTAAACCCAAACCGGGACCTGTTCGGGTCAAATGTCAGGGACCGGTTGGGCTCGAGGCTAATTCTAAGAATGAATTGGAAGTAAACATATAAAGATCTAGAGCACAGGCTTAACATTATAATCATAAGAAGACGGAAGTATCATTGCATACCGACATCGAGGTGAGCGTTGAAATAATTCTCTTTATTAGAGTTATCATGGTAGTATAAGGAGGGATTGCAACAGAGGACCTTAGCTGATTGATCGAAGGAAACTGAAGGCTCAGCAGTGTTATCGTGTTTAGACTATTCTCTCTGTTGTTATCCCATTCCCCTTGGTTTATACCTTTCCTCACAATATGGACGACACCAGACCACAAGTCGATCGAACTGTCCACACATGTTGTATAGAGAATAATTGTGCAATCTTTTCATATGTTCTAAAATGCGCACGATTTTGATTCAGTATATCGGAACGTGACCTTTGAAATAGTCATTACTGTAATGATTCACAAGTTTGGATCTGATATGACATCCTACAGATTTACTTGTAGGTCTCAATCCATAGTTTGGTCTCCTCTATGTAACAAACGTATTGTTTTCAAACTCTTGTGTGACACTCACATAAAATGCTATTACTTGTGCATTAGCCTTCTGACATGTTGGCCATAAAGTGTCCCAGCCATTGTCTGTACTGAACAGCACTTCTTGTACGAGTGCTATTACGACTGTAATCGTAACACTAGGTCACTTTTACGTTTTTCAATGAATCATAGTCTTAAATCAAATGAGGCATTTGTGGTTATGTACATACACAAAATTAGGTTTTTTAAACTTCAATGAATGACTTCCATTTATTGGCTCATGATATTGTAAGCTACAATGGCACAATTATGCCAGCTGGACAACAGGGACATTTCTTGCTGGCCTGGACCGGTTTCCTAAAACTGAATTTCTACTGTAACAATCAAACCTGAGAACTGTAACCATAAAATCTCATTGTAAAACGTGTTTGTGTGTTCACTGGGACGACACGTGTGTGTTAGTATACTGGGTAGTGTGCTCACAGGCATGAAATCATTTTTGATGCAGACCCATCTCAAGTTACCGTTCTAAACAGCAGAACAAGAAAGGTTCCTGCATCAATCTTTTCCCTGACCTTCAATCGAAGTGATGGCGTCGCAAGCTGGTACATCGTCACAGTGAACCACCAAAATGAAATTGTTTTTAACACGACTGTGTATGACAACGCAACTGAAACCATCAGAACACAAATAGAAGACCTTCAGCCTGCCACGACCTACAATGCATCAATAGTTACAGTGTCAGGGGATCGCTACAGCTCCTCAACGTTCTCATTCACAACAAAGGATGGACGTAAGTACAAACCATCGATAGTGTAAATGAGTGGCCGTACATCATATTGGATTGAATTTTAACACTGATATCCATTTAAAACATTCGTATATCAGCATTGACGCTCTATTCAATCATAAAGAAGGACTGGTTCTTTTAAAAATATTTTGTAACTATTAGTTTAAAATATTTATGTAAATGTTTGACAAAACGTCGTTGCAATATACATAGATTTAATTTTGATTCATATTGATACTCCAAAAGCTATGTAACTGCATTTTTCAGTTACTGTCTGACTGAACTAGAAGATGAATTCCATATTACTATATTCTATCGTTCTTAAAAAGGATTTGTACGTCGGTCAGAAAAAAATAACATAATTATATCTGTTGATTCAGGATTCTCAGTGTGGCACATATGCATGTTTTTACACATGTACCGTTGGCGTCTTCCCACCTATGGGAAATAAAATGGTGATAATAATAATGAAAACAATCAACAATAGTGTTTTGTTAATTGAAGACACAAATGATAACAGGTGGCATGTTATTGGTATGCATAAAACTGTCACGTGCCATTGCAAGAAATGTATCATCCATCGATGATCAGTCAGTCATATGCTACAACAAAAGAGGATACAGTGGTTCTCAGTATCCTAAATTTCAAATTTTGTATTAACATCCAGTTGGAACTGAAACTCCATCCCTGTCAGAAAACTGACTTTGTGAGTTTATTTTCATTGTAATTATTGTAGAATTATTGAGACAACAATGATCATAACTGAAAAAATGTGTTTCATCAATAGCTCCTGGATATGTAGAAAATCTTCACATCAGAAACATCCCAGACAATTACACGGCTGTGGAAGTCATCTTTTCCTGTCCCAATGAAACAGAAAGACACGGTGTCCTGAAGTTTTATACACTGTCGTATGAAGCGCAGGTATGTCTTAGCCAGAGGATAAACGACTTCCCATTATTATATATATGTATCACCAAGATCGTACTTTGAACAAATTAAATTTACTTCCAATCCTGTCTACAGAAAGGATGATACGTCACGCATGAAGTAAATACATGGGTACAGAAATGTTTTAAAGGACATGAATATTCCGTGTGCATATGTTGTAAATATTATTGTTATTTTTGTTATTGTCATTTTGTTTTACTTTCTTGTTGTACAGCAAATCATGTACCGTTATTCAACATATAATCATAAAGTTACGTTGAAGAATTATAGCATCATATATCAATATGCAAAGTTTCATTCAAGGTAGTTGATTGAATAAGGTACAATTACTTTCTAGCAACTTGAGTAAACGTTGACAAATTTGTAATCTCAAATGGAATAAGATATGGCTTTAGTTATATTACAGTAAAGTGTCAACTCTCCCTGGATGGAAGCGGAGGAAATAGTTTTTACAAATGCTATGCTTTATGGTAGATTATTTTGTTTGCTTTGTTTCTGACAGGATACAAATGCAGCAGGGGTATTAGAAAATACTCAAGGATTGAATATTTCAGCCGATTCCAACTGTAACTACTCACGAGTAGTACCAGTGACACCTGAAGTGAACTACAATTTCTCGGTGAGTGAGATGATACTATGGACACATCAGCTTGCAAACACACACTCTCCGAGCACACAGAAGATACCTTTCATTGAGTCTTTCTTTTACCTTTGTTTGTCTTTATATTCCTAAAAAAACGCAGCACTCTGTATCTCCCTGTACTCCATGGCCATGGTCATGATATAACTAAGTCAATTAAATCCTGTCGTCACTTGCATATTTGGACAACAGCTGTAATATATTCTATAATCTAAATATTTCATCCATGCAGGTAGCAAAGGTACTGTAAGTCCCCATGGACCCTGGTATGGTGATTTTCCTTCAGTTTTTGGCGGTCTATAGCCTGTTTTTATTTTGTATCGTCCTCTAGAGTTAAATTGTTTTAGATTTAATTACTAGTTTTACATGTCGTCACGATATGGCTCCAATATTGCCGATGTGACGTTAAACATTAACTCACTCACTAAATATTTCACCTGGTATCAGACCATGAATCCTATTACAATGTGTATCCAAAACAAAGGTTATTGTATTCTAAAGTGGATCATCCTGGGTCTCTTAAATGTCAGATTCAGAGTTATATGTTCAGTTCATTCAGAGTGAAACGTTCTCCCTTCCCTAACCCCCATTACACACTAAGAGACAATCTTGACATGATTGGTTTTCAGGTACAAGCATTCAACAAATACGCAGGCAAAACGTCAACCAAGAGTTACACTACACCGACAGGAAGTACGTGAAACTGTTTACATTAATGTGTACATTTAACCTTGGTGAATATATCTTAAGTGTATGGTCAGCTGACGTTCTTAATGTTTTCCGAACACCGAACAGCGTATCAGCATTGTCCAAAATACACCTCAGAACATGTACAATTCAGGCCCTTTATATCACTTTAGTCAAATGTCTGGTTACAGCTTCCAATGTACATGCAATTGCAAAAATGCCATACTACATTTATAATACTGTACATATGCACTCTACTTCATGAAATAAAGGAGCAGATAAAGTAATTAATGTTGCGTTCGTGCAAAACATGCATACATGGATTAGTTAGAGTACTTGTCCAAGAAAACAACACTTCTGAAAAAAGAAAACATTGCAGGTTTTATTTGAATTGTATATGCAGTCAAATGTTGTCTAGTTTGTTTTAATGACTATACAACGTTCAGACGTCAGTTACTTTCACAATCCCAGTCCCTGTCGCTATCACTGTCTACCATCTCTAGTTTCATTTGAAAACGAAGTTAGGACATTGCTGACGATTTCTCGACACTGAGATGTCAAACGGCGACCTTGTCTTGGCTGTTCGGACATGTTGACAGGCAACGGACAAAGATACACCTGTTCACAATAATAGATCCAACCAGATGTGATACGTTCAATCAACGTATTAGTATTCACTTGTTCAGGTCAAGCCGAAAAAGCTGTAGAGTGTGTAATTTCAACAATCCCGGGTAATTCTAAAATCTTAACAGATTTAATACGCCTTGTATTGTAAATGTGCAAACAGGTTATGAATGTGCAAAAAGACTGCCAGGACTGCTAAGATTTCTAGACGCAGCCGTGAAGCCTGGAAAGAGATACCTTCGCAGAATTTGATATTCAGTTCATGGGTCCGAGGATGCATAATATGAACATGTTCCTTTTCCAAGAATGCGGTCCCGTGGCTAGTTTTGATGCATGGAACACATCGGCACATTCCGTCACAATACAGTGGACCAAACCATTTCTTCCAAATGGAAACATCCTTGGGTATCTGGTGAAAATTACAAGAAACGGCAACGATGACAAAGTTATAAATGTAACTTGTGACAAGACTAAGGTAGGTATGAAAACAGTCACAACATACTCTTTTAAAGAAGCAAACCAAGATTAAAATACCACACATTATCACTAAAACATCAATGGTTCTTTCACTGGATATATGAGAGGAAAGTAGAATGTGAAGTTGACTCTTTATGAACGAATAGTGTCCCCACTCTTATCTAAGTGAGTATACGAGGGTTGGCTGAAAAGTTCTAAGCCTGAGTGGTTTTTCCTCACCAGGTAGAGACAGGTGTTTGCCACCAATGAGGGCAATCATGTAGTGAATCATAGACACAAGAACTACAAACGTACTAATAGTTTTACCTCAACTACAGCTCTTTTGGTACACCTACCCTCTGAAATCATCAGAAATGGACAATACTGAATACAGGGCAGTCATCAAGTACTTGCAAAAGAAAGGGATGTCCCCAACACAGATACATGCTGACATGGTCTCCACTCTAGGGAATGATGCTCCTTCATTTTCCACAGTAAAGAAGTGGGCTGCAGAATTTAAGCGTGGCAGACAAAGCCTTGATGATGACCCACGCTCAGGAAGGCCTTCAACAGCAACCACTCCAGAAAACATTGCTAGTGTAGTGGGCATCTCTCATGAGAGGGTTGAGCATATTATCACCAACGAATTAGGAATGACTAAAGGTTCTGCAAGATGGGTGCCATAGCTCTTGACAGCAGAACAGAAACGTGTCAGGTTCCAGACGTCCCTTGACAATTTGCGTCGTTTTGAAGCAGATCCCGATGATTTTGTGGCACGATTTGTAACCATGGATGAGACCTGGATACATCACATCAGAAACAAAACTACAGTCAAAACAGTGGAAGCATCCTGATTCACCAGCTCCGAAGAAAGCCAAGTCTGTTCCTTCAGCTGGAAAGGTGATGGCATCAGTCTTTTGGGATTCCAGGGGTATTCTGCTCATTGATTATCTTGAAAAAGGTCAAACTATCAACGGCAGATACTATGCTAATCAACTGCACCAGTTGCGAGAAGCAATCAAAGCCAAACGACGAGGGATGATCGCTAAAGGTGTCCTCTTCCACCAAGACAATGCGCCTGTTCATAAATCGGTGGTGGCCATGTCAACAATCCGCGATTGTGGCTTTGAACTCATTGACCATCCTCCTTATTCACCTGATTTGGCTCCTTCTGACTTCCACCTGTTCCCCAAAATGGAAAAGGAACTCGTCGGTCGCCATTTTGCAAGTAATGATGAGGTCATTTCCGCTGTGACTGATTTTTTTAGGGTAGCTGAAGAAGATTTCTTCCTGACCGGGATTCGGGCCTTGCAGCATCGCTGGCAAAAGTGTGTGAACTTGGAAGGGGACTATGTTGAAAAATGAATTACAAACACGGACTTTGTAACTTTTTTTCACAGTGAGACTAAGAACTTTTCAGCCAACCCTCGTATGTATTATAATTTTTTCCAGCTGAAGCAAGAATGCAGGGCAGCTGACACGTCGAGCAAGAAGAGTACTGCTGTTGTCAGTGGAGATGGAAATGGGCAATACGACTACACTATTACAGGCCTACTGTCCTACACAAACTATACAATAGGCATATCTTGTATCAACATAAATGGAACAGGGGAGGAAAACAGCACCGCTATTCAAACAAACATGACTGGTAAGCGGATTGATGTTAGCGATAATTCATCTATGTCTTTCAGTCAGGGGTTACTAATGACATTTTCAAAATGAGTAGTAAAGTGTCAGTCAGCAGAAGGTAGATGTGTCGGAATCCGGAATCAAGTTATGTGCGCACGAAAACTCATAAATATGTAAATGTAGGCATGATATCACAGGTCAGCAAGGGAGTGAGTGAGCAAGTTTAGTTTTACGCCGCACTCAGCAATATTCCAGCCATATGGCGGTGGTCTGTAAATAATCGAGTCTGGACCAGACAATCCAGTAACCAACAACACGAGCATCGATCTGCGCAATTGGGAACTGATGACATGTGTCAACCAAGTCAGCAATCCCGTTGGTTGCCTCTTACGACAATCATCCTTTGAGAAATACGTCGAACATTATAAGGATACACTTTTGAAATTTGGATGGTGCAGCTGAGATCTTGTCATAGGCTACACCCGCCTGGTGGAAGCAGGATAGCAATATTTGAATCCAGCCCTGTATACTCTTCAGTTTTTGTCGATAACAACATATAACATGTGACCTGTATCCTGAAAAAATGTGAAAAAAAGGAAAAGAAAGAACTGCTTAAGGTGTCATCCTAATTCATAGTTGTGTGTTTTATATTTTCTCACATGCACATTAGAAGAGATAGATAATAGGAACCTTACAGATACTATTCCCCATAGATTTTACTTATCTGTATTCTTCACTAATTCCAAAATTGGTATGGTTTGGAAGAGTTAGGTAATACGAGTTTTGCTGATACTATTCCACATGGTTTTTAATCACATGTATTCTTTATTTTTGTCAAATTCCAAACTGGTATTCATGGAACTATAGGGTAATTGCGACCGTGTAGTCTAAAATGTACCATTCAAATGTCTGACTGATCACACATTTTATATAAATCAATTATTCATTATCATTTGCAGAGTCAACTGGAATGTCAAGACACATTACACTTTCATCAAGAGTCAGTACAAATATCACCCTGACCTCTGTGATTACTTTCAGCGCCAACGACTGTACTTTGTTACCGTCCTTGCCTGTGTTAACGTTATATTTCTGTAGTTCCATCGCCTCCAAAAGACCCCTGGGCATCTGTCAACAGCTCGTCCACTGTGACCCTGTTCTGGACTCATGCTGACCACAAGGACGGACCAACCACCTACTACGTAACAGTATGGGAAGCATCGCACTTGACCTCAGAAAGTTTCCAAGAAAAAATGGTTGTCAGTGCCAGCGGTATGTCCTTTAAATTAAATGAACACATACTGGTACATAAACTGACATTTCATCCAGCAATATTGCGACATTAGGTAACATTTCTACATTGATAAGAAACTGGTTAATGCACAAGTTGTAATTGTAGTTGATTGAAAAGGAAAACATATATTACTGGGTTAGTACGGGTTAGTATTTGCAGTGTGGTAGATTAAGGGTTACAAGCGGGGTCAAGTACAGATGTAAATTAAGCTACAGGGCATACTCCTGTCCTGATATGTATGTCAAAACACTGTAGAACGTGGTTGCCATATATAAACTAAGCAGTAGTAGTGAGTGAGTTTAGTTTTACGCCACACCCAGCAATATTGCAGTGATATGGTTGCAGTCTGTAAATAATCGAGTCTGGACCAGACAATCCAGTAATCAACAGCAGGAACATTGATCTCTGCAAATGGGAACCGATTACATTTGTCAACCAAGTCAGCGAGCCTAACCACTCTATCCCCTTAGTCGCCTCTTACGACAAGCTCAGTAGCCTTCTGTGGCAAGCATGGGTTGCTGAAGACCTATTTTATCCTGGATCTTCATGGGTCAAAACGTAGCAGCAGCAGCAGTAGGAGCAGCAACAGCAGCAGCAGCAGCAGCAGTAGTAGATAGATAGATTGGATATTTACATAGCGCACATATCCACGCACTAGTGCATTCTCAAGGCGCTGGTATTTTTCCCTCGATCACTGGATGTCAATCTCAACAGCACATCGCAATTCAATCTCAACTCCCTGGGGAGTATACGACTCTTGTTGCCACTAGGCGCACCAAGTGTATTGTGGCTCTCTCATCCTAACGAGGTACCCAATTGACAGCTGGGTGGACTGGGGCACATAGTCACAGCACTTTGTCCAAGTTTACTGCACGTTGCTGTACCCGTAACTAGGTGTATGCCCATGTTCATGTGGCCACCATCTGGTCATATACCAACGGATTCGTGGGTTCGTTTAAGTGCACAGGGTTGTGTAGGGATTGTGACAACACTGAAAGATTCTGCACACAAATGCTGACTCCAAGGTTTGTACACCCGGTCACAGGTGGACTCGATCCCGAAACCTCAACCTCGCTGGATTACTAGCCTGGCGCCTTAGCCAGCTCGCTCACCATGCCCCTGTAGTAGTAGTAGTAGTAGTAGTAGTAGTAGTAGTAGTGGTGGTGGTGGTGGTGGTGGCGGTGGTGGTAGTAGTAGTAGTAGTAGTAGCAGCAGCAGCAGCAAGGCATCCACCCTTCATTTTACCTTGAAGAATAAACTTCGGTTAATGACTAGCCACTGCAGCGTTTCTGTATGTGTGTAACTCGAGCTTCTAACAACACACACGTTGCACAGGCTTTAGGTACATACTGGATCATGTTGTATTGGTGTCAAAGTGTACAACAATAATGGACACGTTGTCTCTTTATAGGAGGCAATTAGCGGATTCCGCATACTGTTAATAATCTATTTGCGATCTGTAAAATAATATTAGTACACCTACCAGTACATACTGGTAAACGAGTTGATAAAAGCTTCTTGACGTACTTCACTCGCGTTAAGTTATGCAGTAGTATGTAGCTACTGCATAAAAGTTTATAAGCACGTATTACAGTGAACGCTTACTCTTATTTTACATAATTACACACTTTCCTAAGAATTGATAAAATGCACCTCTTAAATGATAACTAGATTTTGAGGTAGGTGAAACAACACATTTGTCCTTTTCATAGTCAAAGCTTATTATACTTCAGGGTTTAACAGCACATCCGTCCTGGTTGAGGGTCTCCGGAGTTACTGGAACTACACCTTCAACATCACAGCAGCTACACCATGTGGAAACTCAAGTGTCTTGTCTATGAATGAAACTGTTCGGACTAAAGAGTCAGGTAAACAAAGCTATCCTCACTATTTCTCTATTGATTATACCACCACGTAGCAGCAACATTATGAGTGCGGCGTGAAACTAAACTCACTCACTGTTTAGACTTTCTTGATACTAACCCAAAGTTCATATTGAGTGACCGGGTGTATTCAATTTCCTTGTCTAGTTTCGCTGATAAATGTATCAGCAGCCCTCAATGGACATTCCGTGGCGTTTTCATTATTCACAGACTTTTAAGAGATCTTTGTATTAACGATTTCAAGAATTTCTTAAAAGAGGTACGGAAGTCAATGATTTGACTTATTCGTGTTTCCCATTATGTATTTTTCTGAAAAGTGCCCCTGAAAAGTGTCTTAGTTAGCAGCTACAAAAAGCGGAAGAACCCAAATGGACTAATTTTTTGAAACACGATGCCGCATTATGTGATGTTAATTTTGTCGAATTACCTGATGTTAAACATGACGATGATCAAAATACAACAGAGACAAAACTAAGTTGCTAGAATATTCCATAATGTTTTCTGACACTCTATCTAATTTATAGTACGTATTAGTCCAAATATCTTGACATGTACAATGGTAAAAGGTACTTCAGTATTGCACATACGTATATCACTGCCCAATAAGACCATGAAGCAAGGTTCTAACAACTCAGCAGTGTAGGTTTGGCTGAAAAGTGGTAGAAAAGAATCCACTGTATCTATTACGTGATAAAAGCACAAAAACTGCCTTATCGATAGAGCCAGGAGCCCTCAAGCAGAATTACTTACATACATAGCAATACCTCCTAAAAGTCAAGTATTATATATACTTAGCTAGGTATAGGGATGTATTTCCATTAATTCATCTTAATCACACAATGCAGGTATTTTCAGTACAATTACGAACAAACGTCCGTAGAAATATGCAATTTTAGTAAACTGAAGTATATAATGGTTACAGTCACTAACGATGAGTTTATTACACATCATAAGGTGGTGATGCTATTCTGTTGGAGGTACGTCCAGGTCCATGTTGTACCTCCAACATGTTGTAATGGTAGTACTGCCCAGTGTCACGTCCGTGAATAACATATGAAAGTATTCTGCCAGTCACAGCGGTCCCACCCTACATCATAACTAGGCAATCCCAAAGATAATCGTTCTGACAAATGTTAATATAAAACAATCACTCTGTCTATGAGATTCAAGGACTCCAACGTAAGCCAGGTTTTATAAGAAAACATAACGTTTGCGGAACGACGACTGGTCATCTTCACATCAACATCGTCTTTGAATCAATGGACGATGGAATAACACGCAATCGTGGTCACTGGGCACAGATGTCCCATCTGTGTAGTCACCCAGTCTGTCTAGCTACCCAGTAAAGCATATCTCCAGTATGATAGACGTTACGACAACGTAACTGTCGTTCTAATGAAACGGTACGACAACGTAACTGTCGTTCTAATGAAACGGTCTTCTGGGCCAGTTCTTACCCTTGACAACCAGTTAAGAAGAATCAGGCCACGTATTTTCAAGTGTACTCAACCTGAATTATTTAGTCCATTTTGCATTTATAGCTCCTGGCAAGGTGACAAGGTTTCGCATCCATCAGGATCCAGGCAATTACACAAGTGCTGAAGTCATCTTCTCTTGCCCCAATGAAACTGAAAGGCATGGCGTCATAAGATATTACAAACTGTCGTATGAAGCGAAGGTACGTCTTGTTTTCACGAAAGTATAATTACACCTTCTCTAATAATGGGTTAGAGTATAAATAAGGTGTAACTGCATTTAATATACTTCAACCCACCTGTACCAACGTAACGGATACTGCGTTGTCGCACATCTGACAAGAAACATAAGAATGAAATGAGTATCCAGTGCATATGTTTTGTACATTGTATGCTTTGTGTGACATTATTAACTTTGATGTAAAGTTTGTATCACAGCCATGACTGAAAATTACGAAAGACTGAACATGTCACACATAACATGCTATGAACGAAATGCCATTTTAGTGCTACATTCTAATTATATTTTGAAGTTTATTATCTTGTTGCTCTTATTAGAGAAGAAACTAACAACAGCGTGAGACAAATTACCCTAAGGCTTGTATTTAATATTTCTGCTGATTCTGAGACCAACTGTAACTGTTCACAGGTTGGCTTTGCTTTCTTTATTTCTGATAGAGGACGTATACAATAAATGTGACAGAACATCCCCAAGAACAGAACATTACAGCTCAGTCTGAGCCCAATTGCAACTACTCACTGATGTTACCAGTGACACCTCAAGTAAAGTACATGTTTACGGTGAGTGTGGGCAAAATATTCACATAAACTGTGCTGTACCTTTTTCATATCCTTTGAGGACTCATTTTTTGCATATACTTATCTGAATAATCAATGTTAACATTGATATGTTAATGCTCACATATAATGTAGATTGCTCAGGCAAACGTAGCCACGTGTATCCACTAGGCCCGGACAACAGGACGACACTTAAGTTAGTTGAACTGAAAGGTACTTTCGGAACAAATGTACTTTATTATCATATACTCATGGAAAAAGTTAAGGGAACGCACGTTTCTTAGTAAACAGATATTTTGAATTGCCCTAACTTCAGCGCCGTGTATGATCGTTTTCTTGAAGAGCAGTTCACTCAAACTCACCATAATGCTTTCCATGCACGTGTACTACATGCTCCTAAAGTTACTTGCACTTAAATTTACACGTGACATGTATGTGGACTGTCAAACACAACGGTTAAAAACAGTGTTAACTTGGCGAGACAGTACTTTGGCACAGAAATGGGAGGCAGTTGGCATGGTTAATGGTGGAAGCGGTTAATGGCGGTCGAATTTGGAGTTTGGAGACGCGTTGGGGAACGTCACAGTGCCTGCACCATCAAACAACATGATCGTTATGGAGGGGCTCTGTTATGGGGTGGGGTGGGTTTACCTTTAACCACAAAACAGATCTTGTACGTGTTGATGGCAGGATAACAGTTTACGATATCGTGACGAGATCTTGAATCCGATTGTGATCCCCTCTGCGCGTACAGCAGGTGGAATGTTCGAGTTCCAGCATAACAATGCCCGTCCTCACATCGCTCATGTTTGTCGGGACAGACTGAGGGCTGCAGATGTCCGGGTGTTGCAATGGTCGGCAAAAAGTCCTGACCTTAACCCCATCGAACATCTTTGGGATGCTCTTGGCCGCAATGTTCGGGACAGATCTGTTCAACCCAACAATTTGGATGGACTTTTCATGGCTCTCCAGGACGAATGGCGTAGAATTCCGATTGGTACTATCCGTACACTCACTGGCGGCATGCCACGGCGATGCCAAGCAGTTCTCCAGAGACATGGGGGACACACCAGATACTGATTTTCATCACTTGACATAAGCCTTTTCATCTGTATGAACTTTTCTCTTACTGTTTCAAAGATTAAAAATCACAGCTATATCATGCGTTCCCTTAAACTTTTCCATGAGTATATGTTTGCATCTGGCATTAACTCATGATAACTTAAGAGATAAACTTGACATGATCTGATTACAGGTGCAAGCATTCAACACATATGGAGGAGTCAATTCTTCAAAGAGTTATACCACACACACTGGAGGTACATCAAACTGTCCCTGACCTGTGTCATGTCTAAACAGTCACATCTAATGTGATCACTATTTTCTAAGTAAAAGGTCAAGTGATATTCAAATGTGCTCCCATGCCATTAAACGTATAACTTCTGAACATAATCATGAGTCAGTTTGTGGGGTCATATCGACACATGACACGGGTATGTTCGTTTTACTAGAGTCCGGTCCCGTGGATACTTTGGATGTTCTGGAAACAACAGCACATTCCATCAGGATACAGTGGACGAAGCCCTCACTTCCAAATGGCAACATCCTTGGGTATCTGATAAAAGTTACATCAGACGGGAAACCTGACCTGGTTATAAATGTAACATGTGAACAGATTGAGGTGGGTGTGATTACAGTGATGAGATACTCTCCTAAAATACTGAATAAAAACGCAAATACCATAGAGTACAACGATTATGTAAGTGGATATATGTACTGTTTCGTGTTGTACACAGGAAGGAAGGAAGAAAAGCTGTTGGCACTTCAGGACGAATAGTGCTTCTGTTTTCAAACTGACTACAAATTGTTACCGAATTACATGTAAGGAATACACGTTGATATATGTTTCATTCATGTGATCAAAGTAAGGTAAGCGGGAATACAGTGACATGGCACATTTTATAGAAGTGAACAAAAACGTAAATATTTGTATAAATAAAACTACAACTAGTTTATGTTTTCACGTTATAGAAAAATGTCCCTATCCTATAGGTGAGTAAAGCTTCTTTGCGTCGTGCCTCTAGGTGGGTATATGTGTTATTTACAGTTAAAGAAGAAGCACAGCTGTAAAACAGTTGACAACACTGAGGACAACACGAGTATTGTTGTTGTCAACCATGATGGAAATGGACAATACGACTTCAATATTACAGCCTTGCAGTCCTACACCGACTATACGATTGTTATATCTTGTGTCAGCATAAACGGAAGAGGCGAGGAAACGAAGACCACTGTTCAAACGAACATGACTGGTAGGTGCGATGATATTGAACGGTATTGAATAAAGGCTCTGAATTAGACTGATTCTGACTGGTCAACTGGGGTGTCTAGTTCCAGAGAACTAGATCTAGTGCACGTGTGTTTTAGAGAAGATAATGCTGCTTTGTATAGAAATCACCGAGGTGGAAGAAGCTGGTTAAAATTCTTGAGGTGTCTAGCTGCAGAGAACTCGAAGGAGAGAATGCGTGGGTTTGACAGTACTGTTGGGCTGTATCGAGCATGTTCACGAGCGATTTGCTTATGTCCACATTGCCCATGCCATTAATACATTCTGTGATATATGACAGACATTCAGGCTTTGGACAGGCTGGGTTTCTTGAGTAACTGGATGTCATCAGCCAAGGTTCCGTCTGATGGTGGGTTAACCTGCAGTGGTATTTGCAACATGGCTGGCAAATGAGAGAAAGAACCAGATGCTTACCCAGATGTGGCACTTAAGAGGGTAGTATGACAGTCTTTCAAGATGGACTGTTGTAAATCAGATACGACGTCTAGTGGGCTATTGTAAATCATGATTGAGCTTCAGAAGTAGGTTGCGATTTATCATATTTCAAAGATGGAGTGAAGTCCAAGAATGCAAGAGCAGCGACGTACATATTGATCCATTCGTATTATTTTCACTGCTATTTTGCCTTATACGTTGTCCTTCTTCTTTTACATACATTCCGAAAGCTTCTTTTCGGTAAATGCAGATATAGACTTCACAAACTCATATTAATAAAACAATCAAACAATCAATCAAAAATAAAAAAAAACGATTCTAAACGGTCTAACTGATTTAACATGTTTAAGAATGTGGAACTAAAATGTTTCGTTTCAATTCTGTTCAGCTTAGTAGGGATAGGGTGAGGTGCTCACCTCGGACGCTTACCTGAATGACTTATATTTCGTGAAGCCTTCAGATGAAATAGCGGGTTCATTATTATTTGAAAAATCACCAGAAACGTTGAAACACATTGATTGGGTCATCAAAATTTTGAAAATCAGTGGACATTTCAAAAAGACAATGGAGTATGTTTTAAATTTAATCCTTGTGTCATAACCACCTGAATATGCTGTCTCGCAGAATCCCATGTAGCGTATTATTTCTACTATATTAATACAACTATAGGGTAATTGCGACCATACAGTTTAAAGTCTACTGATGAAATGTCTGGTCGATCGCGCGTTTCATCGCTTATTCGCAGAAATAAGACGCAGTGCGTTTTCATCAAGAATCGCAGAATCAGTAGAAATATCAACATGGCCACTGCAATTGATTTCAGCGCCATTGACTGTATTTTGTTCAGGGTTACTGAACTTGATAACATCAATATGATGTTTCTGTAGTTCCATCACCGCCAAAGGATTTCTGGGCCTCAGTCAACAGCTCATCCAGTGTGACTCTGTTCTGGACCCACGCTGACCACCAGGACGGACCGACCACCTACTACATTACAGTTTGGGAAGCAGCCAACTTACACTCAGATATGTTCGGAGAGAATAAGATTGTCAGTGTCAGCGGTATGTCGTGTAATTATAATGAGGACGTATTGTGAACACCTACAAAAATTTATACACTTTCTTCAAGTGCTATTACTGCATATTACCTAACATTTCTGCATCGATAAGGAACCGAGTTAACAGGCCACTGCACATGTTAATAGAAATGGGAAAGCGCGGTTTTCCGACAATATCAGGAAAGGGACACCAGAAATGGAATTCACAAGCAAAAAGGTTTGGGCGCGACGAGCGTACGCGTTAACCACTCGACTACCCTATCGTCCCTGATACGGGATTGAAAGAGTACTAGGGTAAAGTGTTACGTTCATGGAAAAGGAAAGAATAGGTGATGTGTAGTCCATGGCAGACAATAAGTATTTGCAGCCTAGTGAAGGAAATGATTAAGATTCATTATCAATTAGGCATACAAATCATCGAGATCATCAGGTTGCTGTCCATTTAGAAGTGGCACTTAATGGATTCCGTATTACGTTATTCCGTATTACGTTAACAATCAATTCCTGTACCATATATTTTGATCTGTGACGAGATATTGGTATACGTGCCAGTACATTATGACTAACAAGTGTAAAATTCTTCACATTTTTTATGGAGGGTCTTTTAGCCATAATGTTAAGGTAGCGTGCGTCACAATTAATACTTACTGTTATATATAATGCATAGTTTAGAGAAAACTACAACACCTTCTTTATCTTCAGGGTTCTATAACACATCCGTGGTGGTTGGGGATCTCCGGAGTTACTGGAAATACAACTTCTGCATCACAGCAGCTACTCCATGTGGAAACTCAAGTGTCCTGTCTCTGAATGAAACTATCCGGACTAACGAGTCAGGTATAAAACAAAAAGCGAACAAATGTATATTCCTCTTGCTCATTTCCAAGAAGAGCCTATTACCTATGAGGACCTATTTACACCTGACCTTCTTATATCCATCGCTATTACCCATCAGTTCGTGTTAAGTGTCTACCTTTGTCACCTGATTACGTTTGTTGTCTTTACATATACAATGGTCTCTGTAACTTAGTTTTGTTCACTTGATGAAGGATAAATTTAAATACGACAGAAACCGTGGTAGGACTGAAAGTCTAGTGGCTATACAGAACAGTCAAATTCTGACAAGTTCATGTAAATCGTGATAAAGTACATTTTAATTATCATATATTCCTCGTACTGAAATCTAAGTGCTTAGTTTTGTTGAAAAATTTGCCCTAAGAATGAAATGAGAGTAACGGAAGTTGTAGTATACGTTGTATGCTTAGTAAAATGGAATGAAAAAGTAGTCCCGCATTCCGGTGACACTCTATGGTGTATCACACGTGTGCAATGTATCGAAAATATTTCATGGCCTATTTTGACAAATATGGACAATAAATAATACAACTGCAAATCAGTCCACAAAGATATTGTGGATTCGTATCGTGGACTGAACCAGAATATAATTCTTGCTAAACCATAGCGGAGCTTCTGGCTTACACTAAAAATGATAAACATCTCTGTCCCTGTTTCCTGTACTTCCGAATGTACACCTCTTGGTAGTATGAATACCTTTTCAAATACTCTTGGACACCTCGTCCATCTTAATTATTTCTAATCACCTACCGATAGTCATCCAATAACACATTATACAATGTTGTTGTACAATGGAATGTATTACGTAGTATGTTTTATCCACAGTTCCAGGGAAAGTGAAACATCTTCACATCGACTGGCCAACATTTGTTTTAATTTATATCCTTAAACACATCGGTCTATCTTAATATTATTTTCTTCACATATCAATGGTGATTAAATAACACTTGCCTGTGATTTAATCGTACATTTGGAGCAGCAAAATCTACTGTTAGTTTTTGTGTTACTAATAAAGAGTATGTTTCAATTTTAGCTCCTGGGAAGGTTGAAAATCTTCACATAGAGCAGATTAAAGACAATTTTACGTTTGTGGCAGTTATCTTCTCTTGTCCCAACGAAACAGAAAGACACGGCGACATAAAATATTACACACTGTCGTATGAAGCTCAGGTATGTCTTAATGCTGCTCACATAAGATTTATATTGTTTAAATATCCAGGTGTAAGTCAGAATTATGTACTATTATTTTGATGTGATAAAGATTACGGATGGTGTATACATTCTCTTTCAGCTTAATTATACCTGTTCATACAGATATATCCAGCTAGGGAAAACATATGAATGAAATGGATATTCAGTACATATGGATTGTGAAAGATGTGTACTGTTTGTACGTTGACAGGTAGGAAATCACAGCAATGTGACAGAAAATCCCACAGGATTGAACATTTCAGCTGAACGTGAGGTGAATTGTTCCTACTCACGGGTTGTATCCGTGACATCACAAACAAACTACTTGTTTTCGGTGAGTCCAGTTATTTTTTAAAACTTTTAACCCCTAGTAAGTCACTGAATATTTGACACGATTCCTTGGTTGTTCCGTTGACTGTATTTTTGTAATAATTTAGCTATAATTGTTAATATATTTATAAGTTGATTTAGTCAGGATATGGCTGTAATATTGCCAATGTGACTTAAATCTTAACTCTCTCACTCACTCACGATTTCTTGAATGAACTGCATTCAGTTAACATGACGTATAGTGCAACTGTGTGGGGCACTTGATAATTGCTGTATCAAATGGGCAGGGTAATATGTTTGCATACTGAACAGAGAATAACATGTAATGGTAAAAGTGTAGTTAAATTGATTGTGTATGGTCGGTACCAGAAATTGTTCCAGATACATGCCGCGTGAGGGCAACACTTCGTCTTCTTTCAATTACAGGTTGTGGCCCATGATTCGTTTTCTGGGAGTATGGCAACTGGATATCATTTCGGAGATATTGGGAGTAAGTGTGCTTCTGACATTCCATCCAGATGTTGTACATGATTTATGTATTACATGTAGGATACACGTGTATACAACTCATGTATACGGGGGATAGAAAAACTGTCATTCGAATGTCTCACTAAAACAGAACCTCCATGGCAAGATTGTTATGCAATACCCATCTCTTAGAGTGAACTTGCATGCCAACTTATAACTCTTTGTTAATGACAAACCAATATCATGTCATCTAACTGCATCATGTGCATTGTGCTGCAGAGCCAGGGAATGTTTCGGATTTCACGAGCACGTCTATCAACAGCACCTCCATCAGACTCTCCTTTAAACCTCCCAGATACCCCAACGGCTACATCCTGGGATACGTCCTGTATGTACACGCAGAAGACGGGGAGTGCCAGCAGGCTGTGTGCATTATCTGCACTGACTGCAAGTCTCATGCAACCTTCAGGGTGAGTACATCAATGAGTATATCTTAAGGCATGAGAGGGCACACGATTTTACTACCCTCTGCCTGCATTGCCAGTTATGCTCAGTCAAAACATAGCCACCTTTAATTGTCTAATGTCAAGGTCTAACATGTACAGTGACGTCCTCTTTTTCTTGACTTGAACGTATACTATTTTCCTGCCATAGTGTATTGACATTCCACAGAAAAGAAAAGTTAAGATTTGCTACGACATTATGTTGAAGGTACATGCAATTGCAAGTATGACACATGTCCGTGTATGGAAAATCTTCTCCAGCAATTGAACTGGTGTCTCTATTGTTCAAAGAGTCTTTGGGAGGTTTGGGTAACGTTCATTCACACGTCACCGATAACTGTTTATTCCTATCATATAAAATACACGTGTTTGAAGGTCTTTGATCCAGTATTGAATGGGAAGGCGTAAATCTTCCAATTTACTCTCAACATATCTTAAGCAGAACAGTCTGAATTTCATACTAATAAGTTTACCGAAAATCCACATCGGAAAGATAAGGTGACTCGAATGTTAGTGTACATATACAATACCAGGATAAGGTGACTCGAATGTTAGATGTTAGTGTACATATACAATCTCTGGAGGCATGATACAAATGCACATCCGAAATCTATTAGATATCTACATGCATAAATATCATAAGTCTGTTTTCCTATCGTCTTGAGTGCAAGTGATGTTCGCTGAAGTAATAGTTTCGGGAATGTCCTATCATGATTCCGTCCATCTTTATTCATCAGTGTCCGTCTTCTTCAGGTTAAGCATGATAAGTGTCGTCTATCCCGAAATGTCACTGTACGAACAATTGAAACGTCTCCCACCAACTATGACGTCACCTCTCTTCAGTCGTACACTAACTACACCTTCACTGTGGCCGCTGTCAACAACTTCAGTATCGGGATTAACACGGCTCTAGTCGTACAGACAGACATTGATGGTAACTACATTTGAATTAGTTCTACTCATTTTGCAAATGAGATAAAACTTAACGTGATTTTAAAATGGTATTCGTTTAATATTCCCAGGAACGATTTTGTAAAAAGGTACAGAATATATGATATGCTACATGCGTGATAACCAAAAAAAGTGACGTCATAATTGTTTGGATTATAATAATGATATTTTTCTCCGTACTAGTCCCATCGGTTCCTAGAGATCTCTATGCATTTGTGCTTAACGCATCGTCGGTGGAGGTTAGCTGGACTCCCCCGACACACAAGTCTGGACCAACGGACTATACCATTATCCTACAGCAAGCAACAGGAAGACTTTCTTCAAAGTTCGAGAACACGAGAAACATTACTGTGAACGGTAGGTGTATTTTTGAGGCGCAACAGCCTAACACGTTTCCATAATATCCATGACCATACGATGTAGATATCTTGTTTTATGAGATTCAGTCTCAACTCCCTTGGGAGTATGCAATTCTTGCTGCTTCTTGGCGCACCGAGTTTATTGTGGCTTTCTCATCCTAACGAGGTACATTTCACCAAAGAATTATGATATATTAATTTCTTTTGAAATATTCTTTGACTCACACCTGGTTCATACGAGAGCGTAACAAGGTAAGAGAAGCTTGAAAGACATGAGAATTAAGAGGATTCATGTTCCTATTTTTTGCCCGTCAGGTTATCCATCATCTAAAACAACCATTAACGGCCTATTGAGCTCATGGAGGTATATGTTCAGCATTATGGCTAATACATCCAAAGGAGCTTCCCGTCCTATAATGTTTGGAAGCAGCATCACAACTCAGGAGTCTCGTAAGTACTGTTTTGCTATTGCAGTGCAGTTTCATTATCTGATTATGACATCGCAGCAATGTATTTTCGTCAATGTCTTATAGCAATATGCAGGTAGGTAGCCCCTGACGTATCCATGAAGTTATTTAATTTGTTTCATAATCAAAATTTATGATTACATAAATTTTCAGAACCTTGTGAAGTGCAGAATTTGAAAGTTTCATCGATTCCTGACAATTTTACTGCTGTTAATCTCACCTGGGACTGCCCCAAAGAAACAGAAAGGAACGGCTTTATCAGGAATTACACCGTACAGTGTTCAGATTCGGTACGATACCACAATGTTCACCAAAACCAAAATTGAAACGACATACACTTTTGCCTCCTGAATCTTGTAAAATCCTGTAATCAGAGTGCCAGTCCAATTACTTAGATGACACTGACTGCATGCTATTTATACCAAGCAGGACATGGAAAGTATGTTTTGTTTGAATATTGCTATTGTCAGATTGATATGTTAGCATATCTGAGCATACATTATCTATATAAATTATTGGGATCTTTTAATTATCAAGATAGTTACCAATTAACATTAAGAATGGAATTGTATATAGACAGGGACTTATAGCCTGACAGTAATGGTCCTTGTGGACTGATGTACATGAACAAAGTAGCTATTTGTACTATAGGATAGGATAGACTGTGATAACTCATGTATTCCTTTGAAATGTAACAAACCTCTTAAGCTTTGTCTTTGAAATATACCGTTTGCACACATTATGCGTACGGGACACAAGTAATGAACACATGACAAGGACAAACTTTATGGATGAACAACTTCTTTATTCAGGTGGGGCGGCGTTTCGATACAGATTCCTGTATCGGTGACAAGCAAGCGACCACGCATAACAAGTATGCGTGGCCGCTTTAGTTACCTCCATATTGTTCTTTCTTTCCTTCCTTTCCTTATGATCAAACAGCCCCAAGAATGCACGCAGGGCATATGTATCAATATATATAAAGTTTGTCCTTGTGAAGGGACGAAAATCTATGTATTTTCATGTCGCATTCGATATTACATTCCTGCTACTCATGTTGGAAGGTCACATTGTTTTTAGATAAAGAAATTACTAATCTTTATCTAAAGAAAAACTTATAACTTTGATTTCCAGGGAGCAATGTTTGATGGTCATTATGAACCAGAGGATCCATGTGATAAGACACATTCTGTCATCTTACCAGTACGACCAGAACACGACTACACATTCACGGTAAGCATTAGACAAACATCTAATGTGATCAACCCGTTCTTCGTCCATGAAAAGGACGTTTCACTTTAAGGAATCAACACTATGTAGTACGAATCAAATAGATATATCTCGGATCATCATTATTTTCACTGTGTACAAAGAGTTTCAATCGGATGAGACTAGATCTACATCACTGAAAGAAACAATGTGTCTTGTGGCATGTTAGCATGTCTGTTGGAGGAAGTTGTTTTTGATCGTAAAAATAATATCGATATCCACCCTTGATAAGACAGCTGATCATACAAAGACGCATCTATCGCGATATTCACCTGAATCACTTCGTTTATGTTCAAACCTTAATGGTTTCCAGGTTCGAGCAAAATCCTAATTTAGGTAGTATATATCTAAATCAGCAGTTGAGTTGTGACTAACTAAATTCTAATAAAACTGTTAATATTGACTCTGGTTTGCTAGTGATAATTTCTGGAGCATCGGCAGGAAGTCAAATCAGTCAATATTGTTGAAGATGTTAAACATACCCGTAGATCAGCAACTGCCAACAGATTGACTATTTTCATCAAGGTTATTTTAAGAGGTAAAATGAGATGTTGTGTAAAATTAAACTTTTGTTATTGCATAACATGTCCAGTGCTTCTCGTAGTAGGAAAATGGCATTCATAGGCAATACATACTCATATGTTTATCTTCAAGGAGCTTGTTTGGTTAATTCTCTGTGTATTGGATGCAGTGAGTGGCGTTTCAGTTTGGAAAGGCTATTCGTTTACCAGACTTTCTGGTACCCGTCGCCTCCATCAATCAAATGGTCACATTTGGGTCTGAGAAGGTATGGCATTTGAGTACAAACGTGGTCCTGTTGAAGGGTTATCTCACTAAGTGGCAGTTACCACACACTATCATCAATGGCACAAAACCAAATTCTTTTGACATAAAAGTATGTTGCCTCCATTTGACATTTGCGCTCATACAATGTCACTGTAATTCACTAATTACTTTTGGCATTAGAATTTGAAGCCGTTTTATTTCCCGAATACCGCATCATGCATTTTGGCATTTTGTTTAAAAAGTAAAATTCTCATTTTTTTTTTAAAAAAAAGGTTTATGCCAATGCGATGTACAGGGGCAAGCCGAAACAGTCAGAGGTGTTCCATGTCACTTCTGGAAGTAAGTACTTATAACTACACATTGAGTACTAAGTTTGCATTAAAATTATTAGAGTCTGAAAAGGAAATGACGTAACATATTACAGGGATGTACCGTATTGGAAACTATATTAAATGTGTTAATACAGTATGGTTCAAAATTATTGAGAATAGCTAAAGCATTTCATATTATTAAACGAGAACAAATCAGATAAAATTGAATGTATTGTGAAAGTGAACTGACCTTTTCATGTTGTGTAGGTAACAATTTAATATTTTATCAAGTTTCCTTGAGCTTCACGGCACAGTCTAAGACGGGTAGGCATACTTCCTATCAGAGAGGTTAGTGTCTCGTGAGTTATGCTGTCCCAGTATCAGACCACTTCTCTCTTCATGTCTTCAATTTTTGTCAACCCCTTTTGATTCACACATTCCTTCATCATCCCCCAAATGTTCTCAATGGGATTTAAGTCAGGACTATATGCAGGAAATGGTAATGCAGTCACATTTTTCTGCTGAAACCACTGCTTGGCATGTTTTGCGGTGTGTTTAGGATCATTATCTTGCTGCAAAATCCAGTCATTTCCATAAAACACATGTGCACTTGGAAGGAGAAAATTATCTAATATGTTAGTGTAGCGTTGACTTGTCAGATTTCCCTCAAACACACACAGCGGGGTCGTTCCTAATAAGGATATCCCTCCCCATACATGAAACTTTGGGCTGTATTTAGGTCGTCGATACAACGGTGCTGACGCAGACTTTGTCCATATTTTCACATTATTGGGATATACCCATATTGAGCTTTCATCAGTAAAAATCACATTTTCCCAGTCAAAGTTTTCATGTGCCAAACACCACTCAACACGCCTGTCTTTATGTTCTTGTTTCATGAGAGGAGAAGGAATTCCAGTCTTTTTCTCCCATCCAAGATCAATCAAATTTCTTCTAACTGCAGATTTTGATACAACTGTTGATCCCCTTTCTATCATTTCATACCTGATGGTGGAGATGCTTGCCCTTTGCTTTTTAGACGCTAAAATTCCCAGCCGGACGCGATCTGAGAAGTCCAATTTTCTGGGTCTCCCTGCTCCTTTCTGGTGCCCAAAATCCTTTCCCTCTTTAAAATTCTTCCTAATCCTATACACAGTAGAAAGAGGAGTTCCTGTTCTCTCTGCCAATGTATTTACATCATCAATTCCTTGATTACACAACTCAAAAATCAACCTTCTTTTATCTTCAGCAGACATTGTTGACAGTGCTGAGGAAAATGACGTCTGCTACAAATTCAGGGGAGGTAACTCTAATTGTACTATACTCAGTAGGCCAAGATGAGTTACCTCCCTTATACCATTACTTAGTTTTAAGTATCAGTGAATCAGTTGAGGTGTTAGGATAGCTCAAAGTAAGAAGAAAAATTCTCAATAATTATGAACCAGACTATATAACTAATAATAAGACTACATAATGTGAAACAATGAAATAATATAATAGGGACCATGCTGAATGTTCATATCGTTTAATTTTGAGCTTTCTCGTTCACAGAACCTCTGAAAAAGGATACAGCAGAAATATTCAAGAGCATGGCAGCACAAACTTCAGACGCTGCCACCGATACATCCTTTGTCATCTCTTTTGATCCAAAGACTCTTCTTGACGGTACAAATGGGAACATAATTGAAGCGGGAATTCTTGTAATGAAGAAGAGTGGTAAGCGAAAATACCTGTTTGGCTCATGTCCTTGAATGAATGAATGTGTAAAATAACATAACATAACATAACCTCAGTATAGATTGTGTCTATTTCTGAATCCACGGCCAGAACGACGTGAACAAGTATAAATGACACAAAAGAACGGTGAATTCCTTTTACCGTTTTCACGAACACCTGTTGTCGTCACAGATTTTCAGTCTGACATCTTGGTCGCTCATTGTTTAGAGAACACACTTTCACAATAACTCAACCCCCCCCCCCCCCCTCATCATGTGCATACAGAAACACAGCAAACGGACCCTGAAAGTGTGACGGAATGGGACGCATGGAAGAACTGGTACAAGTGGAAGAACAGTGGGTATAAGGGTTCTTACCGCTCAACTCCAGAACACTACCTGCTACAAGCTAGGAGGAGGAGGAGCGCTTCTCCAGGTAACATTGACTTACAAGATATCATCCTTGAGGGATATATACTAATGATAAGTATGTAATTTGAAGTAGCAGTCACATACATGTACTAAGCGCGTCGATTTGTGACTTCAGGGGAGCGCCTTACTTCGTACTCGGTTGGTGTGGATGAAAACTGTGAAAGTGAAAAAGACCAGTTCTGTAATGGACCCCTGGAGCCAGATACTACATATATGTGAGCTTCCTTTCATTTTTGCCATGATATCCAGCTACCATGCCGTGAACTCTGAACATTGTCTTTAAAGTTTTCTGACGTATGATTAAGTGAGTGAGCGAGTGAGTTAATATTTGACGTCACATCGGCAATATTTCAGCCATATCGTGACAAGAACATGTTTGATAGTCAGATGAAATATATATGTATATATAACGAAAAGCTTAGAAAGACACTTTATAATTTCTGTGTTACCATCATAATTTGAAAATTATGAAATCATCATTCATCCGAAAATCAAAGATTTGTGTTCTTAAGTATTTCTTAAAACAATATGTGAAAAGCTGGTATGTGGAATATGGTACAGAGCATCTGCCAGGCGAAGGGAATCAATGCTTCGTCACTTAGACTGCGTTCTCGATTGCACCCGTATAGTTGCGAAATGTACACAACAAAGTCTGTCGCTGCCGGCATTATTCGACAAGAATGGAAAACTGACCATTGCGAAGGTCAAGGCCTCCCTGCCACAAGGGCAGAAATTTTCTCTCACAGCGCATAGATCTCATTATGAAATGCTTGCTCACTATTCCCTTTAATTGTTACTTTAACAGGATAAATCAATGGAGACGAACTGGTTATTTGACCACTATTTGTCGATATTAGATCATTTAACGGTTGACTTAGACGTATTCGCCAGAATGACTTGTTTTGACTTTGCCAATCCAATATTCGTCATTGTGCATTCCAGGGTTGTTGCTGTGTCGTGTACCAGTGCTGGATGCACGTCCACCGAGCCGTTCGGTAACTTTAAAACCAAACGTACAGGTATGCGTTAATTCACTTGATGATAGTGTTTTTGATGTTACATGTATGTTGAAATCCACTCGAAACGCATCACGGGAATACAACTTTTTTCTCCCTGATAAATGAAGAAAGATGCGCGTCCCTACCGATACTACACTGATCAAAATGATTCAGAGCAACCATGAATTAAGGATACCAATGACTGCGATGCAGCTGATATTTCACCGTTAGTGTCAACAGCGTGTATGGCCGCCATTCACGTCGAGCAGACGGACAAAGATTCGTCTCATCAATAATGCGACCCTCCTTCTGAAAACCGTATCTTTCAAAGCGAGTTCAGCTCAAGGCCGTTATTCCGTTGAGTTCTTTTCCCCATTTTGCCCCAAACATCAGCGCTGGTTTCGGAGGCACATGACAGGAATGTTTTTTTTTGTTATTTATTTCACGTGATCTGGGGGTAAAAAGGTACTTTATAGCAATTTGTAGGTCACGCGATCACACAGGGATAAACGTGTTTTTCGGTGGGGATCATGTGTCGGTACCATAGGCTGACTACTTTATGCACAGTTTGGTTTAAACTTTGTGTTGACATATTCTGTGATGTATTTGAACACTGTGGTTTTGAAGAAACTAGCCTTGTGTTGACGGGCATCCTTGCGTTTGAATGTTCAAGAAACGGATTTGCCACTGGCTCGAGTGTCTGTGAAATTACCCTGACCAGCTATTAAAGGGGCTCTCTGGGGTGTAAATAGGCCACCGCAAAATCGGTAACCCATATCCATCTGCCTTGGCATTGCTGTGCGTGGACGTCCACCGATCGGCAGCTTCATTGCGGTTCTGTTGACCTCTCAACAGTGCTGAAATGGTGTTTCGGTAGCAATGGGAAGTCACAGGACCTCGACGTTGAGACAATCCCCCAGTAACCATCTCTACAGCATTGTGACGTTTGTCGTTTAATTGTTTGAAAGACCAAATGTTAAAAGAAAATACTATTAGGCTTTTCAAGTCGACACCAGTCTTGGACATTCACATTTCATCACTAATTATAATTGCAGTTACAATTATAGTTTTCTTTTGTGGATAATATGTGCGTGTACATAATCATATACCCCGTGCTGTACTTGTCAAATCGACAAGTAAAAGACCACACAATGATGATTTTTCATTGCGAAAATGAACAGTTTGAGGCATCTGTGTCGTAGTTTAGACAGAGCTGTATTCACGAACATGGTACATGTACTGAGAATTGTTCAAGAGCACCAACATTGCCTTCCATTCTATTGCTAATTAGTCAGACATAGCCCACACAAAAACATTCAGTCCACGGTGCACAAGCTTTATATGTAAAATGAAGTGAATACTTTCCGTCAATATAAAGAAAAAATATTTTACTGTAGTCGGGATGAAAACTGACTTGCCATTGCATGTGTCCGATGGCACCTATGTGACCGGATACTCTCAACGTTTAGACAACACCTGGGTCCTCTTGCATAGAGCAGCCTTAGTTACAATCGATCTTAGGTCCCTGAAGTCAACTTTACGATCACCATACAATTGCTGTAATGCACTTATAATGCACAAAACCGGTCTTAGTGCGATTGTAAGACAGCATCAATGTAAGATAGCAATCTTAGCTATCTAACACTTCAATGGTGCAGGTACGAATTTCTTATACTCGACGCCCGTCTACAATTGTCTGCAAGAGCGCATAGCATGCTGCTCACATAGCAGGCGGTTACTGCACACAACAGAACCCACAATCGCTAATAAATACCTACCCATGATCATGAAAATATAGCACAAAAAAGTCATTAAGAAATTTGGGTCTAGATTGAATGAATTAGTTACTGAGGAAATTGAAACAAAACAAAAAGAAAATGTCCCTAGGACATAGCAACTTAATGTCTGATTGCCAATAGTTGCCACTGAGACGTATTTGTACGTGCATCGTATCAGGGGATTTGGGGTAAAAACCTAAATGCTTGAATTGTTTTTGCCATATACGCACCAAACCATGTTAATTTTGGACCCTATTTCTTTGATAATTACTTCATCGTATTATGGAATTCCTTTAAAGAATATGAAAGAATCTTGATTTTACACGATATCTAATTGTAAATTATTTTCGTTAAAAAATAATTAAAATCAATGACACGAATGGGACAGAAACTAAGAATACATGTGAAACTCTGTGGAGTCACAACATGAAATACAACGGGCAAGGCAGACCCAACGGCAACGACATAATATGTCAAGGGAAACTACTCCCATCTTGCTTAAAAACTGAGATTAGCTGCCTTTGCGTTATTGGACACCTTTCGTAACTAAATCCTTTCCATGATTATGAAAACGTATGTTGTTTCAATTTTCTTCCAAGACTGAGCCGGGTAGGAATAGTTAGTACTTTATGATATCAACTCGATGTTCATGTAGTTCACTACCCATATGTGTTTCACGACCCGATGTTTCTGACGTTAAATCGGTGGTGCATTCTCCCTGTAGTTGAAGTGTCGAGGCAAATCACACACTTTTATGCAATATGAGATCAATATCAAAACGCATAGTGGATTTTTTTGGGCGAGAAACAAAACCTGACTAAAACGCCATTTTCTTACATACTACAATAATCTTAGGTCCTTACGATTGGTTTGGACCAATTGTAGGTTTCGATTGTAGCTTACAATGATCTTAGCCCACAATCGCAAGTGGATGTCAATTGTATCTGAGGCCAAGATTGCAGTCATAATGATTTAAGGTCTTAAGTCATCACAGTCCCCCACAATGGCAAAATACTATCAGTGACTATCTCTGCTAGTTATTATCATGTCAAATGGTTTGGTGTGTATTTTTCAGTCTTGCCTTAGATACAACAACAACTAAAAAAAACCCATCTTACTCAGAAGTCCCAAACTACCGGAAGGCACCAATACACCACCCGGCCTATCCGTGTGCCAAGTCTGGTGAAGGAATAGTTAACGGGTTTAAAGTTCTGTTGTGGTAAAGAGCACTACCATCGAATTCAGTCGAAGTTGAGTTTGATGCCATGAAAACATTTTATACAGTATTTTATTCACAATCCCCAAAATACCAAAAGGCACCAGTGCACTACAAGAGCTATATGTTTGGGAAGTTTGATGAAGAAATAGTGACCGTTTTAAAGTTCTGTTCCGGAAAAGACGAATGTGCACGGACGCACGCACGCACGGACGGACGGACGGAGCACACCCCCACCACACCCCAACAACAGTGTTTAACTGACCCTAAACTGCTTGCGGTGTACACTTCTTCATTTGTTACAGCACTTGATGATGCCGCACCATGGACGATCGCCTTTGGGGTGACCACAGCTCTCCTGCTTTGTGTCATCATAATCCTTGTTATATATTTGTAAGTACCATGACTTGTTTAGAACAAAAAATTCTCAATTCATGGTCCCCATCCCAAATCGCTTCTAAAGAGATGAGGGACGGTGGGGTAGCCTAGTGATTAAAGGCTCGTTACATCGAAGACCCCGTTAGGAACATGAAGTTAGAAACGGATTGGGCATGCATGCACACACACACACACACACACACACACACAAACACACACAGACACAGACACACACACACACAGACACACACACACACACACACACACACATACATATATTATGGCTTTTAATCCCGAATATGAAAAAAAAATCAGATTCGGTATCCGAATCCCGATCTGAAAGAAATATTCAGATTCGGGATTCGAATCCCCAATCCTGAATTCTGAATCCGTTTCTAACTTCATGTTGCTAGACCCAGGTCCGATTCCCTATATTGGTACAATGTGAAGCCCATTTCTGGCGCCCATGTTTTTATAATTCCATGAACAGCATGAAAATAATTCAGAATTCAGTTTGCGCAAATATTTGTCTGCTGTATGAGACTGCCGGTGCCTTTCACATGTTTGTATCTTCCATTGCAGCAAGGTTGTTCAGCCAGCAAAGACAAAGAGATCACGGGGAGGAGCCCCTGCAGCAGAGCTGTCGTTGAGAGGTACTGGACAGAGTGAGGACACCCCTTACGATGAAGTAGCAGGTGGATCTACCAGTGATTACCACAATACACATGTGAATAGATGTTATGAGAATGAAGATACCAAAAATCAACACACATATGAATCGTTGGCCAATCAAGTAAAAGACAACGACATGCATTTGTACGAAACTGTGCAGGTGCGCTTGTGAATCTGAGTGAGTGAGTATGGTTCCAGGAATATCGCATCGGAGGACACAAGAAATGGGCTTCACACACTGTATCCATATGGGGAATCGAAGTCGGAGTTTCAGCATGATGAGCGGACTACCCTAGCGCCCCTTGTGAATACGAGGTTACCACGAATATATTATATATACTATCGTCAATATCAGTGCAGTACCTAATCTATTTAAGGAACCGCGTCATTTGGTCAAATTGCAAAATACATCACTGTGCTGTATGTAATTTGATCGCATGTATTTCCCATTTATTTGTAAAGTTGTATTTGTCCCACCGGGGAAATGAAACAAATACATTAAATCAGATCAGCTTACTCTGGAAACAGCCAAGAAAGTTTTACAAAAATACATACAAAACTTCTCATTTTCAAAAGATTTCACATTTTGTGCGCTTAGCGACAACTTTACCCTGAAAATGAACAAAAATGTGAATATATTGTACATGTATTGGTGACCGTTTCCTGATCCTTGATTGTAACCGTCACAAACACATGCAAGTGAATTGTTTACTTGAATGAGTACAATGCAGGGACAAATAATACAGATCAAAATGGAGAGATGCATCGGATGTCAATTTCGCTGCCACTGGGACACCAAATCTCGAAATATTCTACACGTGTCGACCTGAGTGAGTGAGTGAGTGAGTGAGCGACTAAAACAATATGTGTATTAACAAGATAGATTATACATTTTCGCCAAGGAAGGACAGTAAAATAAATAGAATATCATATATACACATGTAAGACTAGTAATTAAATCCAAAACATTTTAACTATAGGGGACAACATAGTATATAAACAGGCTATAGATCGCACACATGGGGACTTCCAGTATCTTTGGTACCTGCAAGGACCCTAGCTGGATTTACACCATCCCCTCAGCCTTCTTTAAGAAGAACTTTCCGCAATGCGGTTATGGCAGTGCATCCCACGGCTCGAATCGACCGACACATATGTGAATGCAACTTCACCCCAGACCCGAGCGTTTTAGATATATGAGCTACTAAACGACCCAACCCTATCGACATTTCCACTTGAGAGACAAAATCACACAGCTAATTTACCTTGAAACTCGCAGACCCAGTACGTGACAGGCTGAAGTTGACTACTGCATGTATTCCGGTTTGGAAATAGTACTCATAGTACTGTGTGGTTTGCAATAACGCCACGAGAATAAACAAAATAACTATGGCGGCCCAGTGTAGTCCACAACTTCCTGTCTCGCAATTGCTGAATCAGCTGCTTAGTTTCCAATAAAATGGTCTGGCTGTGTGTTTTGGCGAATGGGTTGTTTTTTGCTGTCTGTACTGTGTGTAACATGGAATCTGTTTGTGGATATTGTTGATGTTTGGTGTATGTTCAAGTCTGTATCGGTGCTTGTCATTGGTCACATTCCTACAGTCCCATTGAACCATGCCCAGAATTGGTTGTCTGTGGTTTCAAATGGATATAAATTCATCTTATTGTCCAAACACGCAGTCACATCGTATCGTTAATGCCGTGCTCGAGTGTTGAGGTAAATATACATCTGTACTCATAGTATGTTATTGAAAGGACGCATAACTTACCCAATACTTACCCAATTGATTTCATTTGCCTGTAATCATTGTTTTGTGTATCAACTAGCAAGGCAGTTTTTACTGTGGGCATAGACACCTGTGCAATAAATATCAGGAAAGGTAAACATGTCTTAGGCATTTATCTGTAATTGTGCAGTAACAAAAAAGTAAGCAATTGATTAATTAGCATTGTGATATGTACCTCTGTATAAACATAAAACTTGTACATAACGATTAAATAAAGTTATATCTCAACCGTGACCTGTGATAGAACTAAATAACTAACTGTGATACACCCTTTGCCACGAGGCGAATGCAATTGTTGAAATTGATTGTGATAACAAACACTGTGATTGACCTCAAATAAGTGCTTGTAAATGTTGTCATTAAATTATTTCTTTTTATCAGCAAGTGGTACAAACTGTAATCATCCTGCTTTTTTGATAAAGCTATATCAGCAATACGAAAATAAACCTGTTTCGTGATCAACGTTTGTTGTGACAATCCTGTTTTTGTAAAAAGCCTGGTCTTGCGATACAGCTATTTTGCGATAAAGCAATTACGTGATGCAAGTAGACACTCGGGCAAACACTAGAGAGAAGCACGAGCTGTGGTTGTAGCCAATATGACACTTTGTCAACAAATAAACCTTTCAAAGTGTTAAATTTGTCATGATGAAAAGTGAAAATGAGGCACAGTCGACGGATTCCTATCCATAAAACAGTATCTGTGCACAACATGTGCAGAGCATTATGAACAGCAGTCCTCTCCAAGTACATCTAACACAGACATTGCTGCAGCAATACGAAATGGGAATTATACCACTGAGGACTTAAAACTGATTGCTGAACGCATTCCACAGGTTGTTCTTGACTACAGTAAAAATATTTGCCAGGAATATCAAGATACAAACCTGTTGCAAACACATGAGGTTTCAGCATGTCCATCCAGATTTCCTTTCTGGCAACACTGTGCCAGATGAACTTGTTGGGTAACACCATAAAAGATAATGCTCTTGCATTCACTGTTGAACAAATTTATTATTGTAGAGATTCGAACCTCATTGCCCCTTTATCGTTTGCGAATAACATAACTGTGCATTACATAAAAGGCAGCAATGCAATAGCTATATCTCGACCTGCTGCGTCATATCACAGCATACTGAAATGGGTCGAAAATCAAGATAATGGTCTGGTCAAGGGGACATTGTCACCTTTGTTGACAACAACCAAGTCCTGGCTCTTAACTGGCAGATCCGTCACGTCATGGTCAGGGTCCTCACGACACTATTGCACACTTTCCTGGGGAATGAGGACTCGTTACAGACTCGGGAACAGTACAATCTACGTGACTGGCTGATGTTTGATGTACAACATCTCACAGCATCTTTGCCATCATTTCTCACCCGTGATCTGTCACTGTTTCAACATTATCGAACCCATGTCACCAGTCACATGACTGAGTCTGTACTGAGTGATCAAAAGTGTCCCACTTCCGGTTGTTGTGATGACTATGCTCAGAACCAGGAGTCCACGTCAGCAGGATCGAAGGCATCATACAGGGCACTGTTCGATCAGACCTCAACTAAGATCAGGATCATAAGAAGTGACAGCATAGCTCACAGGTACTCCCTTGTGGAAGCTGGCAGCCTTATTGCCCCAGATCTACCCATGGCACATTTTCCTTGTGCACTTCCCCGTCTCTTTCAATGCCACACTCGGTGCATCTCGTATCACAGTCACGTTGGCTCAAGGATGACGGTGTTGTCTGCGTCGTCCGTGACTCGGTTACAGTAAAAATGCGGAAGGGAACTCAGGAGTGGGATCATGGGTAGTGGCAGCTACTGGCACATTTAGAGAAGCCTGAAACAAATTGCTGGCAATCTTTATATAAATTGTAGCCGCTTCAACAATAACTGTATGTTTTGAACTTATTTTTGCATTTATAAACTCGGTTCTAATATGACACTGTAACAACACTTTCTAGACACGTATAGTGAGTTCTTCCTACGTCTTTCCTAGATTGGGTGTGCAGTACTTCCAGTTCTGCTGTGAGACGTCATCATATGACTGTAGCATTCCGTATCTGTCTTTTTGTATATCTTGTCAGTCTGCAACATAACAGCAGATTGTCTTTCTATCAGATCCGTGATCGTATGAGTATAGCGCTCATTGCCAGCAATCACAACCTCTCTGGACCGCTCTAGGGAGATTCGTCACTGGCACCGTCATCTGCCACAGTCGGCATACCTTGAGGCCCGCATGTCAACGCGTTTACATGTGTCTCTCGGAGCGAAGGCATTGGACATGCATCTGTCATATTTTGCCAATACGTATCAGGACAACAAAACGCTGTAGGTGGTTGAGACGACATCTGGGAATCTCTTGCAGTATTTTTCATAGCAATGTATAGTTTTCAGCATTCTGCCATAAAAGGCGACTCAGCTTGTCGTAAGAGGCGACTGACGGGATCGGGTGGTCAGGCTTGCTGACTTGGTTGACGCATGTCATCGGTTCCCAATTGCGCAGATCGATGCTCATGTTGTTGATCACTGGATTGTCTGGTCCAGACTCGATTATTTACAGATCGCCGCCATATAGCTGGAATATTGCTGAGTGCGGCGTAAAACTAAACTCACTCACTCACTCATTTCAGCATTCTGTACTTAAATCAGCAATAACTATTTCTGTTGTCAATATGTCATTGCACAAGAGAGCATCTGGCGTTTATATGGATTTATGAATACAGTTTTACAAACGTTGTGAATGGGTTTTCCTTGCATCAGTTTTCGCTTATAGTAATTTCCTCTAATTTCTTGGGTTTCAATCGTGAGTGGTTAAAATGGTTTTCCCCATATTTAAGTGCTTTTGGGACAGTTATATTACCAATCCTGGGTATGGCCAGATAATACAGAGTTGTAATGAACATACACCAAACATAAAAAAAATCACAAATAAATTCCATATCACACACAGTACAGTAAGCAAATTCAGCTGTGCGACTTTGTCTCTCAAGTGTAAATGTCGATAGGGTTTGGGTCGTTTAGTAGCTCATATATCAATAACGCCCGGGTCTGGGGGTACAGTTGCATTCACATATGTGTCGGTCGATTCGAGTCGTGTGGTGCACCGCCATGAGGAAAGTTGTGCTTAAAGGGCCTTTTCCAGATATGTGCTATTATAGCGCGATCGTATTATCGCCCTACAGCTCGTTTGGACTACTATAGCTCGATCTAACTATTATAGCTCGTTTTCAGGTTCTCCCCGACCTGTTCTAAAGGGTCACACATAACATGATAAGTCGAATTCTGTTTCACCTCCATTCTTAAAGAGACACAATATGATTAGCTGAATTCTTTTTCACCTCTATTCTGTATGAGACATAGATCATGATCAGTTAAAATTTGATTCAGTTGGCTTGTTGAATCATATGCCCTCAAGATCATACTGAATAAACTATTGAGGTAAAGGTATTTGTCTCAAGGATTAGTGTGAGTGCGCATGACTTGACGCAGCCTTTATTTATACTATAGACATATCATGAGGGTGAAAACTACAAATGGACCCATTTGGGGAATTGAACCCGACCCTTTAACTACAAATCTGTGCTATCGTAACTCAAAACATGGGGGCACCTAAAAGTGAACTTCCGGATATGTGGGGTCCGGGTAAACGGGGTCGACTGTATACCAAATTCTAGAAGTGTAAATGAAGTAAATCTGTTGGTAAATTGAACTTAACTGGGCTGCTGACACATCTGAAGATTTGACCTGAAGTACTGAGCCCATGTCCCCGGTGACTGGGTATGCTATCTAACGTATCGAGCTTATCACAAACGCCATTCAGCAGGGGACGTCACTGCAATATCTTGTCAACTGCACAATGAGGAAGTAGTTTACAACAAACGCCTCCTGAATTTTACAAGCAGGAGCGTGGGATCATGTAAGCAGTCAGGACTTCTCATCGGATGTACCTCTCATTGTCTCCAGAATGAATATAGGATTAGGATTCTGTTGTCTCCTGCTCTTCTCAGTCGTCTGTGTGGTATGTAATACACTCGTGTTATCTTCACATCCCAGTTTCAAAGTTATGAACCAAGAAATATGATACACGATTCGAAATCAATTTGTTTGGAGTATTATCGTGGACGACAATTGTTATGGCAGCTCTGTTGATATCGGTTTTAGTTAGATATCACGTGAGTCAAATCTCTCGACATTTAGCGAGCCAGTGGCTAATCTCTGTACAGAAAACTCTGAACTTTAGACAGCTAATGTCTTCCCTCAGTTACATCTCCTCTGGTGATGCTGTTCGACTCCATGAAAGCAAGGTTGGTTTAACCGTCATGCAGGGCCAGGTTGCATTACCATGCTCCTTAAACACCCAACAGTCATAAGTAAATCCTCTCACAACCGGTCTGGTGCACATGCACTGAAACGAACACAAACCCCCCTTTCCAGAACGCCCTCTTTAGTTAGAAACCGACCAAGAAACTCTTACACATTCACAACTGGAAGTGTTAATGTTCATTTTACCTGGTGGGAAGAGAGGAAGTTAAGTGCTTTCCTTCGCTTAGTCATAGATCAATGTGCATATAGATTAGAAAGTGTCACAATAACCTCGTTCAAGTACATTGTACCGAGCGTAAAATAGTCCTGTCTGCACAATGCTTTGTTTCAGGATGCTGATGTGCAGACGTCAAATACGCCTCTTAAATCTTCCTCACTCTCACCTTCATCACCACCAAGTCAAATTTCAAAATCGGCATTGGCAACATCGATAGCATCATCATCAACACAACTAATGACAACACCATCTTCAACATCACCTCCAACAGCAGCACCTACCAGTGCAACGCCTTGTATTATTCTTGGCAAGTCATGTCAGACGTCCCCATCGTGTTGTCAAGTTGACCATGCGACCTGTTACAACAACACCTGTCAGTGTGAAGGCAACTTCTTTCATGATGGGGGGACATGTAGTAATGGTGAGTCCAAAGTAGTGTTTCATCAGATAGTCGATTGTGGATGAGTGAGTGCAGTCTTACCGTTGAATCACAGATAAATGATGCGAAAAAGAAACCCGACATGATATATATGTAGATTTGTTTTACCAAAAACTGACTATATTATCAGATGAGTTTCCTTGCATATTCTAGATGTAAAGAATCTTCGAGGTATTCAGACCACTGTGAACCCTTGTTTTTATAATATCGTACTAAGATGATTTTCAATCTGTTTCAGTCTCGAAACTAAAGGTAACCAACATCACAGCGACGTTTGTCGGTGAGAGGAATATAACTCTTGGATGGACAAACCCCAACAATATCAAACCCACCTTGACCTACACAGTTCTAGGTCATAGTTGGAACTCATCGATGGGCACGACAATAACAGGACTACGTCCAGGACAGCTTTATGAAATAGTCATCACATCTTCCATCATCCAGTACAACGTTACAAAGCAAGTAAACAGTACACCTGTAAGCATCAGGACATGTGAGTATTCTTAGGAAGGCGTGGTACAATATATTTACAAATCTCCCACACTTTGGAAATTACCTAAATTCACCTTAGACATGAATAGAAGCAGCAAAACCCTGTTCACATTCCTAAGAAATCCCTGCCAAAGGCAGAGTCGATTGATGACTATCTCATTAGCAGACATTTGTTTCAGCAGTTTTACAGCTGTTTGTAAAAAAGTCGGATCTGAACCAGACACTCCAGTAACATAAGGGCGCTTAGAACATTTACAGATGATTCGGCAGACTGTCTTTACTAAATGTTGCTTGTCAGTATGGGGCAGTTAATTCGACACTGATGTCAGGAAGAAGACGAAATACAATCTAAAACCTGTTCATGCTAGAATTAAAATCAGCATCATCAACTTATAATAAGGCTGCATTCAAAGGAAAACCATGCTTGGTGTTGGTGATGGAAACTCACGGCATTTTGTCAACATAAGAAACGGAAACGCAAATATGGTTGTATAGATTCAAGTCTATGATATTAGTCAACAGTTAAACAGTGATTAAAGAACGCTGCGTATCACGTTATGATCATTAATATTATCTTACCTCACCCATAAGTGTTGTTTTCTGCATGGCTAAGCGCTCTTCTGTTATTTTCAATGTATCCCACTTACAAGCGACGTTTATTGTAAAGTATCCCGCTGCCGATAGCAACTCATTCGGTACTTCGTGGCAGTATGTCGAAGAACATTGAATCACCCATGGTGCACGGAAATTACTGATGTTTTGCGAATAAAAATCGATGGAAGGGAGATAAATCTAAATCTGTTTTCTTGTGTCCTCTGCAAAAGGAAAGATTAACATCGCATTTCATTAACTAAATTTTGACAAAATGTTCAAATGTAGTGCCTGTGAATATTAAGAAGGGGAATTACGGCGACCAGGTACTATGACAATACCTGGGGGTAAAACAGCAAGATGCAAGATTCGACTAGTTTGACACAGGTTGGCGAAGTCTACAATCTGATACCCTTGCTTCAGATAGTTAAAATTAACATTGAGGTGTCCGGTAAGATAAATACGTTGTTCATTGTTCGCTTGCGGTCCTTGATTGATGTACCCTTGATGTTTGTTTATGTTTCTTATAAGTTGTAGACTGGTCTCGAGGGGCGCACGGATTGATGTACCCTGTTTGTTCCCTGAGCACGAAGGGGTACATCGACCCATTCCCCTCTCCACACCAGTGAACAACTCATAATGCACAGATACTTTCCAGTACTATACACGTATGGTCATTCTAGCCTTAAGATAAACGTTGTCAAGCATTCCAAGGAAAACCACGGCCAATGTTTTCTATATCATATCCTTCGACCAAGTGGTTTTGGTGCCATGTTAAGTTTGCTGTCACTACTGAAAACCAACAGAAGTTACGAAAAATGATTGATTCCATTAGGTGAAAACACTATTTCTATTTACTGCTGACTTGGCCCAAGGTGAGTTACTCCCATTTAAGAAATGTCAGTTCTTCACGCATTTTGCGTGTAAATAGTCTCTTTACTGTATTAGGATAAATTAACATCAGTGAGGGGAAACATCAAGGATACATATTTCTGCAAAGAAATGTTTACATAACTAACGAGCTTGAAGCAATGGAACTTGAAGACATAAGTACATATAACTTTCGTAATTATGTCATTGAGAGATTCTTATGCCTCATAAGAATGGGGATACACCCGAACCAGCCCAAAGCCGAAACCGGCCCCTAGATATTAAACCCAAACCGGGACCTGTTCGGGTCAAATGTCAGGGACCGGTTGGGCTCGAGGCTAATTCTAAGAATGAATTGGAAGTAAACATATAAAGATCTAGAGCACAGGCTTAACATTATAATCATAAGAAGACGGAAGTATCATTGCATACCGACATCGAGGTGAGCATTGAAATAATTCTCTTTATTGGAGTTATCATGGTAGTATAAGGAGGGATTGCAACAGATAGGACCATAGCTGATTGATCGAAGGAAAACTGAAGGCTCAGCAGTCATATCGTGTTTAGACTATTCTCTCTGTTGTTATCCCGTTCCCCATGGTTTAACCTTTCCTCACGATATGGACGACACCAGACCACAAGTCGCTCGAACTGTCCACACATGTTGTATAGAGAATAATTGTGCAATCTTTTCATATGTTCTAAAATGCTCACGATTTTGATTCAGTATATCGGAACGTGACCTTTGAAATAGTCATTACTGTAATGATTCATAGGTTTGAATCTGATATGACATCCTACAGATTTACTTGTAGGTCTCAATCCATAGTTTGGTCTCCTCTATGTAACAAAAGTATTGTTTTCAAACTCTTGTGTGACACTCACATAAAATGCTATTACTTGTGCTATTAGCCTTCTGACATGTTAGCCATAAAGTGTCCCTCCATTGTCTGTACTGAACAGCACCTCTTGTACCAGTGCTATTACGACTGTAATCGTAGCACTAGGTCACTTTTACGTATTTCAGTGAATCATAGTCTTAAATCAAATGAGGCATTTGTGGTAATGTACATACACAAAATTAGGTTAACTTCAATGAATGACTTCCATTTATTGGCTCATGATATTGTAAGCTACAATGGCACAATTATGCCAACTGGACAACAGGGACATTGTTTACTGGCCTTGACCAGTTTCATAAAACAACTGAATTACTACTGTAACAATCAAACCTGAGAATTGTATCCATAAAATCTCATTGTAAAACGTGTTTGTGTGTTCACTGGGACAACACGTGTGTGTTAGTATACTGGGTAGTGTGCTCACAAGCATGAAATCATTTTTGATGCAGACCCATCTGAAGTTACTATTCTAAACAACAGAACAAGAAAGGTTCCTGCATCAAACTTTTCCCTGACCTTCAATCAAAGTGATGGCGAGGCAAGCTGGTATATCGTCACAGTGAAGCACCAAAATGAAATTGTTTTTAACACGACTGTGTATGCCAACACTACTGAAACCATCGGAACACAAATAGAAGACCTGCAGCCTGCCACAACCTACAATGCATCAATAGTTACAGTGTCAGGGGATCGCCACAGCACCTCCTCAACGTTCTCATTCACAACAAAGGATGAACGTAAGTACAAACCATCGATAGTGTAAATGAGTGGCCTTACATTATATCAGATTGAATTTTAACACTGACATCCATTTAAAACATTCGTACATCAACATTGCCGCTCTAATCAATCATAAAGAAGGACTGGTTTTTTAAAAATATCTTGTAACTATTAGTTTAAAATATTTATGTAAATGTTTGACAAAACGTCGTTGCAATATACATAAATTTAATTTTGATTCATATTGATACTCCAAAAGCTATGTAACTGCGTTTTTCAGTTCCTGTCTGACTGAACTAGAAGACGAATTCCATATTACTTTAGTATGTCCTCTTTACAATGAGTATCGTGTTTGATATTCACCTGAGGACTGTTGTAACTACTCTAATCCCTCATGATGTTGAGAATTAAGAGTCATAAGAATAGACTCTTAATACATTATATCGTTCTTAAAAAGGATTTGTACGTCGGTCAGAAAAAAATAACACATAATCATATCTGTTGAAGTAATAAGTGAGTGAGTGAGTGAGTTAAAATTTAACGTCACATCGGCAATATCTCAGCCATATCGTGACGAGAACATCTAATATCAAAATTAATTTGATGTCTACAAACCTGTCAACTAAGGACAGTAAAACAACTAGAATATCACAAATGGAATTAAAACTAGCATGGAAAGTTAAAAACAACATCACCATTAGGACAATACACTATAAGATCAGGCTATAGATCGCCAACAACTGAAGGTAGATCACCACACTGGGGACCATGGGGACTTACAGTACCTTTGCTACCTGCATGGACCCTAGTTGGATTTACACCATCCCTTCAACCGCTGGCGAGTATACAGAATGCTAACCAAAATTAAAACAACAAGAATACTACGATTAAAAACCTGGGAGATTTAAATTTACATCGAATGTTTGTGGACTTACGTACCCTCTCAGGAGGACAATAATTTTACAATACTTCAACCCCCTTTGAGGGTACAGCCACTAACAATTCTAGTTCCTAATCTAAACTACCAATCATTAAAATACATTTATATACAGAACATATACTCAAAATTCAATCCAGAAATCAATTTCCTTTAAAAACCAATAATTAAATGAGCGCTGACTGTGTTAAAAAGATCCTTAACAGTTTTTACAGAAAAATACTTATCCCTTATGATGGAGAATTCAACACAGTCAAGCAGGATATGCTTGACCGTGACTCTCTCATCACAAGGGATACAAAACGGAGGATCCTCACCTTTTAAAAGGTATGCGTGAGTGTATCTTGTATGGCCAATACGACATCGTCGCAAAATGACTTCTTCAAATCTGGACTGACAACCCAAGTGGGTATAACCAATGTAGGGTTTTATTTCATGTAATTTATTTATACCTACTTGGGTGTCCCCCTTCTTCTGCATCAGATCACGAGTGTAAGCTCTAATGCTAGCTTTGTAGTCAGAATAAGGAATAAGAAGTGGTGTCACAGATTTGTTGAGTGCTGCCTTAGCAGCAAGATCGGCCATTGCGTTACCGGAAATGCCAACGTGGCTGGGTAACCAACAGAAGACGATGTCGTATTGGCCAGTAGCAAGATCATTATATAATTCAATAATTTCAATTAAAAGTGGATGTTTACAAGAAAGATTTTTAATCGCCTGAAGGCAAGAAAGAGAGTCGGAATAGGTTATATATTGTTTATGTTTATGGCGTCTTTGAATATATTTAAGAGCTGTTAATATGGCGTTAGCCTCAGCGGTAAAAATAGAACTGTTGTCTGGTAATCTAGAAGATACTGTTCTGGATCCAATGACAGTGGCACAAGCTACTGCGCCACCGTCCTTGGACCCATCTGTAAATAAGGATTTATAACTGCTATATTTATGTTTCAATTGATTATATTCTTGTTTATACTGTAATTCATTAGTTTCCGATTTTTAAAATGTGGTCAATGTTAGGTCCACTTGGGGCCTAACCAACTGCCAAGGAGGAGAAGAAAGAAGACGGGAAAGAGCTATATTTTCCAGCTCAATGCCGGCAGCAGCAAGAAATGGTTTAATTCTTAAACCAAGAGGCGGTACAAGCGAAGATTTTTTATTGTATAAGTCCTCACACAGAGGACTGAAAACACAGTTATATGCAGGGTTTGACTCACTGGAATATAATTTTGTTACATACTGTAAAGCTAATTTGATACGTCGCTGCTCAAGAGATGGCTCATCGGCCTCAACGTACATGCTGTCAACAGGTGAAGTTCGAAAGGAGCCAAGACAAAGTCTTAGACCTTGATGGTGAACAGAATCTAAAAGTTTCAGGTTGCTTTTACAGGCTCCACCATATACAATGGAGCCATAATCAAGTTTTGACCGGATCAGTGATCGATAAAGTTGCAGGAGGGTAGTTTGGTCCCCTCCCCATTTAGAATTTGAAACGACTTTCAACAAGTCAAGTGCCTTCAGGCATTTAGTTTTGAGGGATTTGATATGTGGTAGGAACGTTAAATGCGAGTCAAAAATTAATCCCAAGAACTTGGCCTCCTTTACAACTTTGATGCGAGTGCCATCTAGAGATAGTTCAGGGTCCTTATGTGGCTTATATGTTCTGCAAAAATGTATACAATTAGTTTTGGACTTCGAAAATTTGAAGCCGTTTTCAAGGCACCATTTATTTATTTTGTTTAAACACAACTGCAGTTGCAGTTCAATAGTATGCATATTTTTACCTCGGCAAGAAATATTAAAATCATCCACGAAAAGCGATCCATCAATTGAATCGTTTAAAACTTTTGACAAACTGTTGATCTTGATGCTAAAAAGAGTGACAGATAAAGTACTGCCTTGTGGAACACCCTGATCCTGATTGTAATGATCAGACAGGGTAGAACCCACACGGACCTGGAATTGTCTGTCATTTAAAAAGTTGGCAATAAATTGAGGCAAACGACCTCGCAAACCAAAGTCATGTAAATCCCTCAAAATACCATGTTTCCAGGTTGTGTCATATGCTTTTTCAAGATCAAAAAAGATAGACACAGCATGTTGTTTATTAATTAGTGCGACAGTACTTCTGTTTTTACGGTAACCACACTGTATATCTGTGATAAGATTATTTGTTTCCAAGTAACAAACAAGTCGATTATTTATCATGCGTTCCATGGTCTTGCAAACACAGCTAGTTAGTGAAATAGGTCGATAATTGGACGGATCCGTATGATCACGTCCAGGTTTAGGTATTGGTACTACTATGGCGTCACGCCATGACGGAGGAAAGTTACCCGATGTCCAAATATCATCAAAAATATTGAGAAGCGTTTCTAGGCAGGATTCTGGTAAGTGTTTCAGGAGTTGATAATGTATGTTATCAGCTCCTGTAGCAGTGTCATGAGCTTGATCAAGAGCAGTATGGAGTTCATGAATAGAAAACGTTTCATTATAATCTTCCCCATTATCAGAATTGAAATTAATAGTTTTCTTTTCTTGTTGTTTTTGATATTGCTGAAATTTAGGTACATAATTTGAAGAGGAAGAGTGTTTAGCAAGGGTTTCACCCAGTTTATTAGCAATATCTGATTTATCAGTAAGCAATTGATCTCCATGTTTAAGATGATGGACAGTAGATTTAGTACCTTTACCTTTGATTTTCTGGACCATGTTCCATACCTTGGACATGGGTGTCCGAGAATTTATTTTGGATACATAATTTTGCCAGGATTGGCGTTTGTTCTGTTTAAAAGTACGCCGTGCTTTAGCATTTAAAATTTTAAATTTATTTAAATTATGCACCATAGGATGGCGACGGAAATAATGTTCTGCTTTTTTCCTTGCCTTCCTAGCTTGTTTGCATTCATCGCTGAACCATGGTTTTCGAATATGTGGAACTGCAGAGGACTTTGGTATACACTCATCAGCTATGGAATTCAGTTCATCAGAAAAAGATTTGATAGTATCAGAAACGTCAATTAAACGTTCGGGTTTAAGTTTTTCAGGACACAGTGTTTCATATAAAGCCCAGTTAGCCTTTTTAAAATTCCGCCTTGATGATGGAGGAACATCAGATGGAGTTACAGCTTTTAATATAGTAGGAAAATGGTCACTTCCACAGAGGTCATCGTGGACTGACCATTCAAATTCATTTAATAGTTCGGAATTTGTCAATGACAAGTCGAGAGCAGAATACGTCCCTGTGCCAGGGTGTAAATATGTGTTGGAACCATCATTATAAATACATAAGTCATTGTCAGAACAAAAGTCCTCCAACAATTTACCTCTAGTGTTTGTATTTACACTACCCCAGAGTGGGTTGTGCCTATTTAAATCTCCCATTATAATACAGGGCTTCGGGAGTTGGTCATATAGAGCTTAAAGATCAGTTTTAGTGAACGTCGAAGACGGCGAAATATAAAGAGAGCATAGCGTAAACGCTACGTGTAAGGTAATTCTCACTGCAACAGCCTGCATATTAGTATTAAGTGAAACAGGGCTTTGAATAACGTTTTGTCTGACTAAAACGGATGACCCGCCAGTAGCTCTATCACCGGAGGTGAAAAAGAATGATATGCATTAAAATGACGAAGGTCAAATGTATCTGTTTGCTTTAAATATGTCTCTTGGAGACATATCGCTGAAGGTGTGAAATCTTGGACTAATAGCTGTAATTCATGTAAATTAGTCCTCAATCCTCTGCAGTTCCACTGTACAATATTATTCTAATAAACAATCTTTTGGGGGGATTTTTTTTGGATCTACCCCGCACTCTGTTGGAGGGCGACAAGTTATGTGCCCTAGAATGGACGTTTTCAGAAACGTCCATGTCTTCAAGAGACCCGTATTTATTAAACAATTGAACTTTATTTTGTGACCCCTTGGGAGCTCTGCCACTTTGTTGTTTTGAAACATCAGGCTTAGGCTTAGATTTACCTTTAGCAGTTTGTTGTCTATCAGTTGTAGATTGAGACTCAGTGCTTGACTGCGAAGATGATTTATGATCAGAAGAAGACTTTGATGTTCCAGGAAGTGATTCTTCAGTCTGTGATGACATAGCTGGGTATAGAAGTTGTGGAGAGTCACTGTTGACCCAAGTCAAGGTAGTTTGGCAGCTTGTAGATGACTTTGTTATTTTAGAGCTGCGCACAGATGATGCGTTTGCTACTGTAGCATAACTTTCTGGAAGATCAGATCTCTTCACCAGTTTTTTAGCTTCAGAAAAAGAGATGTTTTGGGTATACTTTATTCTGTTTATTTCCATTTGCTCTCTCCAGATTGGACACTGTTTCGATGAAGATGAATGGTCACCTGAGCAGTTGGTACATTTTTTAAAATCACTGTCACAATCTTCTGTTGTGTGTGTTTTCTCACCACAGTGAGCCCACACAACAGACAATGTGCAGGTATTTACGCCATGCCCATACTTTTGGCACTTGAAGCATCTCAATGGATTTGGAATGTACGTTTCCACTTTGAGTTGACAGTAACCAGCCTTTATTGATGTGGGAGCAGTCGGAGTAGAAAAAGAGAACAAATATGTGTTTGTTTGTTGGATCTCATTGTTTTTCCGGGTAGTGAAACGTTTTACATATAGTACACCTTGTTCCTTCATTTCTGAGGCAATATCAATCTCCAGCATATCAGCAAAAAGGCAGTCTCGGTCTCTCACTATGCCTTTGCTGGTGTTAAGTGTTCGGTGGGCAGAGACTGATACGGGAATGCCGACAAAAGATTTAGTTGACAGGAAATTAGTTGCTTGTTGTCTCTTACTGCATTCAATGAGAAGAGACCCTGAACGCAAACGTCTAACGTTTTAACATCTCCTGCTATGCCTTGTATGCCTTTTGAAATGGCAAAAGGGTTCAGCTTCAGGGGTGTCTTGTCAACGGTCTCAAGTACTATGTAACGTGGCCAATGGTCAATAGATGTGGAGGGTCTGAGTTCATTAATATCAGGTTCTGTGTCAAGAGGACGTTTTTTCTTGGTGACAGGGGTTTCGTAAGCCATGGCTAGTGCTTTAAGGTTCATCATCCAAGCTCCCCACCCACCACGGAGTATCACAAGGACAATGCTAATAACAAGTGGGTTTCCAACTTGCAGCACCAAGGATAATCGGATGATATACTCCAGCAGAAGAGTTATAAATAACAAATCCACCAGATTGGCCCATGTTTTTACACATGTACCGTTGGCGTCTTGGCCACCTATAGGAAATAAAATGGTGATAATGATCATGAAAACAATAGTGTTTTGAACACACAAATGATAACAGGTGGCATGTTATTGGTATGCATAAAACTGTCACGTGTCATTGCAAGAAATGCATCATCCATCGATGATCAGTCAGTCATATGCTACAACAAAAGAGGATACAGTGGTTCTCAGTATCCTAAATTTCAAATTTTGTATTAGCATCCAGTTGGAACTGAAACTCCATCCCTGTCAGAAAACTGACCTTGTTAGTTTATTTTCATTGTAATTATTGTAGAAGTATTGAGAAAACAATGATCATAACTGAAAAATGTGTTTCATCAATAGCTCCTGGATATGTAGAAAATCTTCTCATCAGAAACATCCCAGACAATTACACGGCTGTGGAAGTCACCTTTTCCTGTCCCAATGAAACAGAAAGACATGGTGTCCTGAATTTTTATACACTGTCGTATGACGTGCAGGTATGTCTTATTGATAGCCAAAGGATAAACGACTTCCCATTATTATATATATGTATCACCAAGATCGTACTTTGAACGAATTAAATTTACTTCCAATCCTGTCTACAGAAATGATGATACGTCACGCATGAAGTAAATACATGGGTACAGAAATGTTTTAATGGACATGAATATTCCGTGTGCATACGTTGTAAATATTATTGTTATTTTTGTTATTGTCATTTTGTTTTACTTTCTTGTTGTACAGCAAATCATGTACCGTCATTCAACATATAATTACAAAGTTACGTTGAAGAATTATAGCATCATATATCAATATGCAAAGTTTCATTCAAGGTAGTTGATTGAAAAAGGTACAATTACTTTCTAGCAACTTGAGTAAACATTGACAAATTTGTAATCCCAAATGGAATAAGATATGGCTTTAGTTATATTACAGTAAAGTGTCAACTCTCCCTGGATGGAAGCAGAGGAAATAGTTTTTACAAATGCTATGCTTTATGGTAGATTATTTTGTTTGCTTTGTTTCTGACAGGATACAAATGCAGCAGGGGTATTAGAAAATATTCAAGGATTGAATATTTCAGCTCAACCCGATTCCAACTGTAACTACTCACGAGTAGTACCAGTGACACCTGAAGTGAACTACAATTTCTCGGTGAGTGAGATGATACTATGGACACATCAGCTTGCAAACACACATCCTTCGAGCACACAGAAGATACCTTTCATTGAGTCTTTCCTTTACCTTTGTTTGTCTTTATATTCCTAAAAAAAAGCACTCTGTATCTTCCTGTACTGCATGGCCATGGTCATGATATAACTAAGTCAATTAAATCCTGTCGTCACTTGCATATTTGGACAACAGCTGTAATATATTCTATAATCTAAATATTTCATCCATGCAGGTAGCAAAGGTACTGTAAGTCCCCATGGACCCTGGTATGGTGATCTTCCTTCAGTTTTTGGCGGTCTATAGCCTGTATTTATATTGTATCGTCCTCTAGAGTTAAATTGTTTTAGATTTAATTACTAGTTTTACATGTCGTCACGATATGGCTCCAGTATTGCCGATGTGACGTTAAACATTAACTCACTCACTAAATATTTCACCTGATATCATACCATGAATCCAATTACAATGTGTATCCAAAACAAAGGTTATTGTATTCTAAAGTGGGTCATCCTAGGCCTCTTAAATGTCAGATTCAGAGTTATATGTTCAGTTCATTCAGAGTGAAACGTTCTCCCTCCCCTAACCGCCATTACACACTAAGAGACAATCTTGACATGATTGGTTTTCAGGTACAAGCATTCAACAAATACGCAGGCAAAACGTCAACCAAGAGTTACACAACACCGACGGGAAGTACGTGAAACTGTTTACATTAATGTGTACATTTAACCTTTGTGAATATATCTTAAGTGTATGGTCAACTGACGTTCTTAATGTTTTCACCCAAGTCCGCACCGAACAGCGTATCAGCATTTATATCACTTTATATCACTTAAGTCAAATGTCTGGTTACAGCTTCCAAGTAAATGCAATTGCAAAAATGCCATTCTACATTCATAATACTCCACATATGCACACAACTTCATGAAATAGGGGAGCAGATATTGTAACCAAGGTTGTGTTCGTGCAAAACCTGCATACATGGATTAGTTAGAGCACTTGTCCCAGAAAAGAACACTTCTGAAAAAAACATTGCAGGTTTTAGTTGAATTGTATATGCAGTCAAATGTTGTCTAGTTTGTTTTAATGACTATACAACGTACAGACGTCAGTTACTTTCACAATCCCAGTCCCTATCGCTATCACTCTCTACCATCTCTAGCTTCATTTTAAAACGAAGTTAGGACATTGCTGACGATTTCTCGACACTGAGATGTCAAACGGCGACCTTGTCTTGGCTGTTCGGACATGTTGACAGGCAACTGACAAAGATACACCTGTTCACAATAATAGATCCAACAAGAGTGATACGGTCAATCAACGTATTAGTATTCACTTGTTCAAGTCAAGCCGAACAAGCCGTAGAGTGTGTAATTTTAACAATCCCCGGAAATTCTAAGATCTTAACAGACTTAATACGCCTTGTATTGTAAATGTGCAAACAGGTTATGAATGTGCAAAAAGACTGCCAGGACTGCTAAGATTTCTAGATGCAGCCGTGATGCCTGGAAAGTGATACCTTCGCAGAATTTGATATTCAGTTGATGGGTCCGTGGATGCATAATATGAATATGTTCGTTTTCCAAGAATCCGGTCCCGTGGCTAGTTTTGATGCATGGAACACATCGGCTCATTCCGTCACAATACAGTGGACCAAACCATTTCTTCCAAATGGAAACATCCTTGGGTATCTGGTGAAAATTACAAGAAACGGCAACGATAACAAAGTTATAAATGTAACTTGTGACAAGACTAAGGTAGGTATGAAACAGTCACAACAAATGTTTTTAAAGAAGTAAACCAAGATTAAAATACCACACATTATCACTAAAACAATGGTTCTTTCACTGGATATATGAGAGGAAGGTGGAATGTGAAGTTGACTCTTCATGAACGAATAGTGTCCCCATTGTTATCTAAGTAAGGGTGACAGCAAACCAGTCAATGGAAACATTACACAACCTAAAACCTTACACAAGTGAGTATATGTGTTATAATTTTGTTCGAGCAGAAGCAAGAATGCAGGGCAGCTGACACGTCGAGCAAGAACAGTACTGCTGTTGTCAGTGGAGATGGAAATGGGCAATACGACTGCACCATTACAGACTTACTGTCCTACACAAACTATACAATAGGCATATCTTGTATCAACATAAATGGAACAGGGGAGGAAAACAGCACCGCTATTCAAACAAACATGACGGGTAAGCGGGTTGATGTTAGCGATATTTCACCTATGTCTTTCAGTCATGTGTTACTAATGATATTTTCAAAATGAATAGTAAAGTGTCAGTCAGCAGAATGTAGATGTGTCGGAATCCCGCAGGCATGATGAGGTCAGCAAGGGAGTGAGTGAGTAAGTTTAGGTGTACGCCGCTCTCAGCAATATTTCAGTTATATGGCGGTGGTCTGTAAATAATCGAGTCTGGGCCAGACAATCCAGTGATCAATAGCAGGAGCATTGATCTCCGCACTTATGAACCGATGACATGTGTCAACCAAGTCAGCGAGCATGACCACCCGATCCCGTTAGTCGCCTCTTAGGACCAGCATAGTCGCCTTTTAAGGCAAGCATCGGTTGCTTAGGGCCTATTGTACCCCGGACCTTTACGAGTAAGTGAGTGAGTTAATATTTAACATAACATCGACAAATTTCAGCCATATCGTGAAGAGAAGAAGATATTTGGCAGTGAAATCAAATATATATACATTATATACTATAATAATCTGTCGACGAAGGACAGTATGACAACTAGAATATCACAAGCAGAATATTAAAACTAGTATGGAAAGTTAAAACTAATAGCACTATTTGGACAATACAGCATAAAAACCTGTAGATTGCCGACAACAGAAAGTTGATCACCATACTAGGGACCATGGGGACTTACAGTAACTTTGCTACCTCCATGGTACTCTCACACCCTCTTTCTTTTGTTTTCTCGCCTAATGAAAGGTTGTTTTCAGGCTGCATGATTGCATTTAAACATCCACCTTTTATTGTCCTTTGCTGACCTTTGGCGTCATGCCTACATTTACATATTCATGAGTTTTCGTGAATACGTTTATCTCGATCTTGCATTCCGGGAAATCTACCTTCTGCTGACTGACGACATACTCCAAACATGATCAGCGAATGGGTGCTCTGTAGTGGTATTCGCAACTTGACCGGGTGGGGGATGGAGGCTGGTGGTTTATGGAACGTTACTGGTGAGTGAGTACGAAACAAAGAAATGTAGCTATCTAGGAGGTGCTTATCATCCGGACGGTTATTGTAAGTAATGATAGTTTTTGTGCCCTAAAGGAAGTAGGTTGTGATCTGTTGCATCACTAGAGCAGAAGAACAGCAACGTACTGATTCGTATGCAGTATATTCACTGCTATTTGGCTGATATACAACATGTGCAACAGTATCAATGTACGGTCGGTATATATATCAAAACAGGCAATCTTCTTTGAGACAAACGGAGGTATTCAGTGAAACAAATGAGCAGTTGAGACCAAGCAGTCTACATTATAGCCAAGAAATGTCTGGTAGCAATCCTAGTTGACTACGTTTTTGATCAAGAACTGCTAAAGGTGTCATCCTAATTCACGTGTGTGTGTTTTATATTTTCACTCATGCATCTTCGTTTAGAAGAGATGGGTAATAGGAACCTTACAGATACTATTCCACATAGATTTTACTTACTTGTATTCTTCACTAATTCCAAAATTGATATCGTTCAGAAAAGTTTGGTAATACGAGTTTTGGTGATACTATTCCACATGGTTTTTAATCACTTGTATTCTATATTTTAGTCAAATTCCTAACTGGTATTCATGGAACTGTAGGGTAATTGCGACCGTGTAGTCTAAAATGTACCATTCAAATGTCTGACTGATCACACATTTTATATAAATCAATTATTCATTATCATTTGCAGAATCAAATGGAATGTCAAGACACATTACTCTTTCATCAAGAGTCAATACAAATATCACCCTGACATCTGTGATTACTTTTAGCGCCAACGACAGTACTTTGTTACCGTCCTTGCCTGTGTTAACGTTATATTTCTGTAGTTCCATCGCCTCCAAAAGACCCCTGGGCATCTGTCAACAGCTCGTCCACTGTGACCCTGTTCTGGACTCATGCTGACCACAAGGACGGACCAACCACCTACTACGTAACAGTATGGGAAGCATCGCACTTGACCTCAGAAAGTTTCCAAGAAAAAATGGTTGTCAGTGTCAGCGGTATGTCATTTAGTTTAAATGAACACATACTGGTACATAAACCGATATTTCATCCAGCAATATTGCTACATTAGGTAACATTTCTACATTGATAAGAAACCGAGTTAACTGGTTAATGCACAAGTTGTAACTGTAGTGGATGGAAAAGGAAAACATATATTACTGGGTTAGTATGGGTTAGTATTTGCAGTGTGATATATTAAGGGTTACAAGCGGGGTCAAGTACAGATGTAAATTAAGCTACAGGGCATACTCCTGTCCTGATATGTATGTCAACCAAGTCAGCGAGCCTAACCACTCTATCCCCTTAGTCGCCTCTTACGACAAGCTCAGTAGCCTTCTGTGGCAAGCATGGTTTGCTGACGACCTATTTTACCCTGGATCTTCATGGTTGAAAAAGTAGCAGCAAGCAACAGTAGTAGTAGTAGTAGTAGTAGTAGTAGTAGCAGTAGTAGCAGCAGCAGCAGCAGCAGCAGTAGATAGATAGATTGGATATTTACATATCCACGCACTAGTGCATGCTCAAGGTGCTGGTATTTTTCCCTCGATCACTAGATGTCAATCTCAACAGCACATCGTATTTCAATCTCAACTCCCTGGGGAGTATACGACTCTTGTTGCCACTAGGCGCACCGAGTGTATTGTGGCTCTCTCATCCTACCCAATTGACAGCTATGTGGACTGGGACACATAGTCACAGCACTTTGTCCAAGTTTACTGCACGTTGCTGTACCCGTAACTAGGTGTATGCACGTGTTCATGTGGGAACCATCTGGTCATATACCAACGGATTCGTGGGTTCTTTTAAGTGCACAGGGTTGTGTAGGGATTGTGACAACACTGAAAGAGTCTGCACACAAAGTTGACTCCAAGGTTTTTACACCCGGTCACAGGTGGACTCGATCCCGAAACCTCAACCTCGCTGGATCAGTAGCCTGGCGCCTTAGCCAGCTCGCCCACCATGCCCCTGTAGTAGTAGTAGTAGTAGTAGTAGTAGTAGTAGTAGTAGTAGTAGTAGTAGTAGTAGTAGTACTAGTAGTAGTAGTAGTAGTAGTAGTAGTAGTAGCAGCAGCAGCAGCAAGACATCCACCGCTTCATTTTATCTTGAAGAATTAACTAGCTAATGACTAGCCACTGCAGCGTTTCTGTGTGTGTGTATGTGCGTATGCTTCTAACAACACACACGTTGCACAGGTCTTAGGTACATACTGGATCATGTTGTATTGGTGTCAAAGTGTACAACAATAATGGACATGTTGTCTCTTTATAGGAGTCAATTAGCGGATTCCGTATACTGTTAACAATCTATTTGTGATCTGTAACATAGTATTAGCACACCTACCAGTACATTCTGGTAAACGAGTTGATAAAAGCTTCTTGACGTACTTCACTCGCGTTAAGTTATGCAGTAGTATGTAGCTACTACGTAAAGGTTCATAAGCACCTATTACAGTGAACACTTACTCTTATTTTACATAATTACATACTTTCCTAAGAATTGATAAAATGCACCTCTTAAATGATAACTAGATTTTGAGGTAGGTGAAACAACACATTTGTCATTTTCATAGTCCAAGCTTATTATACTTCAGGATTTAACAGCACATCCGTCCTGGTTGAGGGTCTCCGGAGTTACTGGAACTACACCTTCAACATCACAGCAGCTACTCCATGTGGAAACTCAAGTGTCTTGTCTATGAATGAAACTGTTCGGACTAAAGAGTCAGGTACACAAAGCTATCCTCACTATTTCTCTTTTGATTATACCACCACGTAGCAGCAACATTATGAGTGCGTCGTGAAACTAAACTCACTCACTGTTTTGACTTTGTTGATACGAACCCAAAGTTCATATGGAGTGACCAGGTGTATTCCATTTCCTTGTCTAGATTCGCTGATAAATGTATCAGCAGCCTTCAATGGACTTTCTGTGGTGTTTTCATTATTCACAGACTTTTACGATATCTATGTATGAACGATTTCAAGAATTCCTTTAAAGAGGTTCTGAAGTCAATGATTTGACTTATTCGTGTTTCCCATTATTTATTCTTCCACGGCCTTGCCCCTGAAAAGTGCCTTAGTTAGCGGCTACAAAAAGCGGAACAACCCAAATGGACTAATTTTTTGAAACATTTTGCCGAATTATGTGATGTTAATTTTGTTGAATTACCTGATGTTAAAAATCACGATGATCAAAATACAACAGAGACAAATCTAAGTTGCTAGAATATTCCATAATGTTTCCTGACACTCTATCTAATTTCTAGTACGTATTAGTCCAAATATCTTGACATGTACAATGGTGAAAGGTACTTGTACATACGTATATCACTGCCCAATAAGACCATGAAGCAAGGTTCTAACAACTCAGCAGTGTAGGTTTCCCTGAAAAGTGGTAGAAAAGAACTCACTGTATCTATAATGTGATAAAAGCACAAAAACTGCCTTATCGACAGAGCCAGGAGCCCTCAAGCAGAATTACTTACATACATAGCAATACCTCCTAAAAGTCAAGTATTATATATACATAGCTAGGTATACGGATGTATTTCCATTAATTGATCGTAAAATCACACACTGCAGGTATTTTCAGTACAATTACGAACAAACTTCCGTAGAAATAAGTGTTTTTAGTAAACTGAAGCACATAATGGCTACAGTCACTAACGACAAGTTGATTACACATCGTAAGGTGGTGATGCTATTCTGTTGGAAGTACGTCCATGTCTTGTACCTCCAACATGTTGTCACGATGGTACTGCCCAGTGTCAGGTCCGTGAATAACATATGAAACTATTCTGCTAGTCAAAGCGGTCCCACCCCACATCATAACTAGGCAATCCCAAAGATAATCGTTCTGACAAATGTTAATATAAAACGATCACTCTGTCTATGAGATTCAAGGACTCCAACGTAAGCCGTGTTTTATAAGAAAACATAACGTTTGCGGAACGATGACTGGTCATCTTCACATCAACATCGTCTTTGAATTAATGGACGATGGAATAACACGCAATCGTGGTCACTGGGCACAGATGTCCCATCTGTGTAGTCACCCAGTCTGTCTAGCTACCCAGTAAAGCATATCTCCAGTATGATAGACGTTACGACAACGTAGCTGTCGTTCTAATGAAACGGTACGACAACGTAACTGTCGTTCTAATGAAACGGTCTTCTGGGCCAGTTCTTACCCTTGGCAACCAGTTAAGAAGAATCAAGCCACGTATTTTCAGCTGTATTCAACCTGAATTATTTAGTCCATTTTGCATTTATAGCTCCTGGCAAGGTGGAAAAGTTTCGCATCCATCAGGATCCAGGCAATTATACGAGTGCTGAAGTCATCTTCTGCTGCCCCAATGAAACTGAAAGTCATGGCGTCATAAGATATTACAAACTGTTGTATGAAGCGAAGGTACGTCGTGTTTTCACGAAAGTATAATTACACCTTCTTTAATAATGTGTTAGAGTATAAATAAGGTGTAACTGCATTTAGTATACTTTAACCCACCTGTACCAATGTAACGGATACTGCGTTGTCGCACATCTGACAAGAAACATGAAAAAAAACAGAATGAAATGAGTATTCAGTGCATATGTGTTGTACATTGTATGCTTTGTGTGACATTATTAACTTTGATGTAACGTTTGTATCACAGCCATGGCTGAAATTACGAAAGACTGAGCATGTCACACATAGCAAGCTATGAACGAAATGACATTTTAGTGTTGCATTCTAATTATATTTTGAAGTTTATTATCTTGTTGCTCTTCGTAGAGAAGAAACTAAGAACAGCTTGAGACAAATTACCCTTGTATGTAACATTTCAGCTGTAACTGTTCACAGGTTTGCTTTGTTTTTCTTATTTCTGATAGGGGACGTATACAACAAACGTGACAGAACATCCCCAAGGACAGAAGATTACAACTCAGTCTGAGCCCAATTGCAACTACTCACTGGTGGTACCCGTGACACCTCAAGTAAAGTACATGTTTACGGTGAGTGTGGGCAAAATATTCACATAAACTGTGCTGTACTTTTTTCATATCCTCTGGGGATTCATCTTTGCATATTCTTATCTGAATAATCAATGTTAACTTTGATATGTTAATGCTCACATACAGTGTAGATTGCTCAGGCAAACGTACCCACGTGCATCCACTGCGCCCTGGACAACAGGACGACACTTAAGTTAGGTGAACTGAAAGGTACTTTTGCAACAAATGTACTTTAGTATCATATGTTTGCATCTGACATGAACTCGTGACAACTTAAGAGATAAACGTGACATGATCTGATTACAGGTACAAGCATTCAACACATATGGAGGAGTCAATTCTTCGAAGAGTTATACCACTTACACTGGAGGTACATCAAACTGCTCCTGATCTGTGTCATGTCTAAACAGTCACATCTAATGTGATCATTATTTTCTAAGTAAAAAGTCAACTGATATTCAAATGTGCCCCCATGGCTTAATCCTATAACTTCTCAACATGATCATGAGTCAGTCTGTGTGTGGGGTCTTATTTACACATGACACGGGTACGTTTGTTTTCCTAGCGTCCGGTCCCGTGGCTAGTTTGGATGTATTGGATACAACAGCACATTCCATCAGTATACAGTGGACGAAGCCCTCACTTCCAAATGGCAACATCCTTGGGTATCTGATAAAGGTTACATCAGACGGCAAGCCTGACCGAGTTATAAACATAACATGTAAACAGACTGAGGTGGGTGTGATTACAGTGATAAGATACTCTCCTAAAACGCAAACATCATAGAGTGTCAGTCTCTCTCTCTCTCTCTCTCTCTCTCTCTCTCTCTCTCTGTGTGTGTGTGTGTAGTTTCGTGTTATACAGAAGTGAGTGAGTGAGTTAAAATCAAACGTCACATCGGCAATATCTCAGCCATATCGTGTCGTGAACATTTAACATTTAAATAAAACACATGCACGTTGTAAAAATCTGTCACCGAAGGGAAGTAAAACAACTAGAATATCAAAATTTGAATTAAAACTAGCATGGAAAGTTAAAACTAATATCACTATTCAGACAATACAATATAAAAACTGGGTATTGATCGCCAACAACAGACACAGGCAGGAAGCAAGAAAAGCAGCACGAATAGTGCTCCTGTTGTCAAAGTGACTACAAAATGTTACCGAATTACATGATAGCATTACACGTTGAATTATGTTACACCAGAAACATGACTGCAAAGCACAGACGAAGGACACTGCTGTTATCAGCCAAGATGGACATGGACAATACGGCTACAATATTACAAACTTGGAGTCCTACACTTACTACACAATATTTATATCTTGCGTCAACATAAATGGAACTGGGGAAGAAAGGAACGCCACTCTTCAAACGAACATGACTGGTATGTGAGAAAATGTTAGTAGTATTCAATCACAGCTCTGGATTAGACTGATTCAGATTTTTAGATGATGGCAGAAAACTCGAGCATATGCACTAGTGACAATATGATCACGGGTTGTTCTTTTGTATCCATATTGTTTCCTTTCTTATTCTCAATTAATGTATACTAGCCACATAGAGAAACTGTGCAATGTCAAAATATTATCCCAGTTGATAAGTAGGATAACAATGTCACAGGTGCATATGCACTTCAATGGAGGGATCATGAGACAACAAAGTCATGCGTCCACAGGCGGGACAGGCGTCAAACGACTACATTACAAGGACGTTATCTGGCGAATGAAGACCGCGTAGACGTCGATCCATCTCGTCCCAAGCATGCTCTGTCGGGGAGAGAATCGGTGAATTTGCAGGCCGAGGCAGTAAGTCAACGTTGTGGTGGTGCATGAAATTCATAGCAACCCTTTCCTTGAGAGGGCGGGCATTGTCCTGTTAGAATGTTAACCCAGGGCCATGACGTTGCAGAAAAGGAATTGCCAAGGTCGAAGAATCTGATCCCTGTAGCCCACATCAGTTACGTTGCCCTGAACAATCATCAAGGGAGTTCTTTGGCGTGCTGTTATTCCACCCAAAATTATCAAGGAACCACCACCACTCCTCTGCAAGACACAGGGCTGTGCATAACGGTCTCCCACGCGTCTATTGGCACGTTGACGTCTATCACTATGGGAAATGTTAGACCTGGACTCATCTGTCGAAACAATATTTCTCAACCAAAACAAGGGTCTGCAGACATGATTTCGGCACCACATTCGACGAGCTTGTTGATAGCGTTGTGTCAGGAAAGGTTGTATGGCAGGACGCCGTGGTCTGACCCACGATGATGTAAACTTTGTCGAACTGTGTTGGGGTGAATATGGAGAAGTCCTTGGATGGTCTGGGTACTCATCACTTCAGTCTGAAACCTGTGGCGAAGATTTGGTCACCCTTATCCATCTGTCCTGTTTTGGCGTTGCTACACGTGGACATCCAGAATGTGACCGATTGATGACGTCAGTTGTGATCTGGTAGCGTCTCACCAGTGAAGACATGGTGTTCCGGTGGCAGTGGATATGTGCAGCCACTTGTCGTTGAGACTATCCCTCACGGACCAACCCAACAGCCTCATGACGTTTTGCAGACGTTAGCCTCGGCATCATATGCGTTTCAATAGCCATTTAAGCTTTAGAACGATCGCAAGGGGATGGGTTGAGCTTTCCAAAGTGACAAAATTGCGTGGCATTCATTTGCTCTGTTTCTCTTTCCCGGAATGCACGTGCAACAATGTATCGTCTCAAGGACGAAACCACTAACGTCACGGAACGTGGCACGTGCATGCGGATTATGTAAAAATCACTGAGTTTAAATCCGTACGTTTCTACACAGGTTTGATCAATTTGGATATTATATTTGTCTGTGTACAGTTTTTCTATGTGCCTAGTATGGTTATAGACTTCAGAAACCCGTTTCAGTAAATAAATCTATATTTTGAAAAACATACGTAACTCATTTAACCAGAATGAGAATGTGTCTTGAATAAATCTTTTGTCAACAATGGTGATCAGATATCCTAACCCAGCATTGATGGAGTCAGATGCACGAGTTACAGGCTGACCTGAATGTATAAATAATTATATTTCGTGAAAGCGTCAGGTGAAATAGCTAACGGCTTGTTGCATGGAGAATGTTTTAACTTTAATCCCTGTATCATAATCACAAGGATACATGTATACTCTCTTTTTAGAATCCCCTACGTCGGTACATTTTCAGTCTTCTTAAAATGATAAACGGTGGTATTCATGGAAGTATATGGTAATTGTTACCAAGCTGTCTAAAATATGCCATTCAAATGTCTAACTGATGGCTCATTTCACCATGAATACATTATTTGCAGAATCCGTTGGAATGTCACGGCACATTTCGTTTTTATTAAAAATCGCAGAATCAGTAGAAACATCACCGTGACCCCTGCGCCAACGACTGCATTTTGTCCAAATCTACCGAACTTGAATGTGTTAACATTTTGTTTCTGTAGTTCCATCACCGCCGAAGGAGCTCTGGGCCTCAGTCAACAGCTCGTCCACTGTGACCCTGTTCTGGACCCACGCTGACCACAAGGACGGACCAATTATCTACTACATTAGAGTAGGGGAAGCAACTCACTTGACTTCAGAAAGTTTCCAAGAGATAATGGTTGTCAGTGTCAGCGGTATGTCATTTAATTTAAATGAACACATTTTGGTACATAAATTGACATATCATCCAGCAATATTGCAACATTTCTACATTGACAAGAAACCGAGTTAACTGGTTAATGCACACGTTGTATCTGTAGTTGATGGAAAAGGAAGTCATATGTGACTGGGTTAGCACAGGTTAGTATTTGCAGTGTGATTCATTAAGGGTTACAAGCGGGATCGACTACAGGTGTAAATTAACGACGAGGGCAGCTACAGAGCACTCTTCTGTCCTGATATGTACCTCATAACACTGTGGAATTTGTTTGGCAAAAATAATGGAGATGTTGTCTCTTTACATGTATCAATTCCGGATTCCGTATAATGCTAGCCATCTATTTGTGATCTGTGACAAAATATTAGTACACCTACCAGTACATAGTGGTAAACGAGTTGATAAAAGCTTCTTGACGCACTTCATTCGCGTTAAGGAATGCAGTAGCACGTGGCTACTTCGTGAGGGTACTAATCATATATTGCAGCGAATACTTACTGTTATTTTACATAATTACATACTTTCCTAAGAAGTGATAACAGTCACCTGTTAATTGATAACTGGATTTTGAGGTAGGTGAAGAAACAATTTGTCCTTTTCATAGTCCGACTTTATTATACTTCAGGGTTTAACAACACTTCCGTCCTGGTTGAGGGTCTCCGGAGTTACTGGAACTACACCTTCAAGGTCACAGCAGCTACACCATGTGGAAACTCAAGCGTCTTGTCTCTGAATGAAACTGTCCGGACTGAAGAGTCAGGTACACAATGCAAAAAACTATTCTCATTATGTCTTTTTAACCATATCGCCATGTAGCGACAACGTTGCTGAGTGCGGCGTGAAACTAAACTCACTCACGGTTTTGACTTTGTTGATGCGAAACCAGGGTTCAAATGGAATGACCAGCTGTATTTCATTTCATTTATGGATTCGTTGGTATAATGTATCAGCAGCCTTCAATGGACATTCTGTAGCGTTTTCATTATTCACAAGTCAACCCATTTACGAGATCTCTGCATTAATAATTAGAAGAATTTCTTAAAATACACCCTGAAGTCAATGATGTGACTTATTTGTGTTTCTCATAATAACTTCTTCCAAAACCTTGAAGAGTGTCTCATTTGGCGTCTGCAAAAACCGGAACAACCCAAATGGACTGATGTTTTGAAACATTTTGTCGAAAGGCAACAGCTATGGCTCTTTATAACTACATAACAAACTTGTTGGAATATTCCATAATGTTTTCTGATAAAGAGGAGTCTTCTACTACATTCTGACACTCTGTCTAATTTATAGTATGTATTAGCCCAAATATCTCGACATGTACAATGATAGAAGGTGCGTCGACACAACACTGCCCAATAAGACCATGAACCACAGTTGTAACATCTCAGCAGTGTAGGTTTTCCTGAAAAGTGGCAGAAAAGAATAATTTGTGGGAGTGTATGCTCTTACAGTTAGAACATCGGGATATGTATTTTTTAGGTGCTGATGTATTCTGTAAGGTGATAAAAGCGGTAAGGTGGCAATGCTATCCTGTTGAGATTCTCTATAGCAGTGCTGTGGACGTCCATGTCTTTTGCCTTCAAGATGTCACGATAGTACTGCCCAATGTCACGTCCGTGAATAACAAATAAAAGTATTCTGCCAGTCACAACGATCCCATCCCACACCATAACTGGGAACCCCGAAGACAATTGTTCTGACAAATGTTAATATAGAAACATTCATTCTGGCTATGGGATTGAAGGACTCCTACGTGCAGTCCGTTTGAGTCAGAAAACGACTGAGGAATTGCAAATTTTATCATTGTACAAAATTGCTACATAAATATAAATAGTACACATGTTTATCATTTATAATACCCAACAGCTTTCTTATACTGGAACATTTTCCGTACTCCACCGAAAAGTTGTTAAAGAAACTGTCATCAATTAAAACGCAAAAGTTGTTATCTGTCGCGGCTGTATGAAACCGCAGAAACGGAACATCTGATGTAAATTTAAGTTCCAGGTTTTTAATCGTAGTAGTTTCTCATTTTACCGTATGGTTAATTCTCTGCATGTAAGCCAATGGCTGAGGGGATGGCGTAAATCCAGCTAGGGTCCATGTAGGTAGCAAAAGTAATGTAAGTCCCCAGTATGAAGGTGATCTACCTTCAGTTGTTGGCAATCTATAGACTTGTATATTGTATTGTCCTCTATTGTTGGGGCTTTACTGTCGGGGTCCTGTCCGCTATGGTATGGGGCATTGTCCATTACGATAAAGGACTTCTCTGTTGGAGCCGGTACTAACTTGTTTTTAACCCGATCGAGGAAAACTGCGCCATTCATCTCTGAATGGTAGTCTCTGTTATCAGTGAACTTTGCCCTGAATACCAAGTTGCAGCCTTGGGGGAAAGCCTTTGCAGGTGCAACCAGCATGGAGAATGATTAGTCTCTCTCCTTTCCCTAGAAGCAGCTTTCTACGTGACCACTTTTCCCCCCCATCGTGTACCCACTGACTGCTGGCAGTGTGCGAGGCATTCACTCAGGTCTCGTCCAAATACACTGGCTCGAACCTTTTCTCGCGCTTCTTCTTTATTGCCCTGAGAAAGTTGTTTCTGAAGCAGACGATATCAGAGCGTTCAGAGAGTACTGACCTATTCTCCCCTGAAATTTTCTTCTAACGATACCCGAAAGAATGTAGAGTCGCCCGAGTGTGTACTTTGATACGCTGACTCAAACGGACTGTAAGCCATGTTTTATAAGAAAGCATAATGTTTGCGGAACGGCGATTTGTCATTTTGACATCAATGGACGATGGACGATGGACGATGGACGATGGACGATGGACGATGGAATAACTCGTGGACATTGGGCACGGATGGCCCGTCTGGGTCACCCAGTCTGTGTAGCTACCCAGTAAAGTGTATCTCCAGCGTGATGTCAGTTGTCGCACTTGACTCTCATTTCATAATTTTCTAAATCCATATGCAATAATACAATTCCCAAACAATCTCTCCCCAAATTAGATAATCCCAAACTTGTTTTGATAGTCCACTATTAATCGGCCTATTAAAAACACATTTTAGTTCAAAATGGTCCCATGAATATTGATCTCGAGCTAATTCTTTCAATGATTTGTCTGAATGTGTATTTCCAGTTCAGGTGTCATATAAATGGAATATTATTGAAATAGCAACTAGTTCAGCGGAATCAAGCCCAGTATTTTCAATTGTGCCCAACCTGAAATATTAATAAAGTCCTGTTTCTATTCATAGCTCCTGGCGAGGTGGAAAATGTTCGCATCTATCAGGATCCAGGCAATTATACGAGTGCTGAAGTCATCTTCTCCTGCCCCAATGAAACCGAAAGGCATGGCGTCATAAGCTATTACAAACTGTCGTATGAAGCGAAGGTACGTCGTGTTTTCACCAAAGAATAATTACAATTTCTTTAACAATCTGTTTGAGTAGAAATAAGGCGTAAGTGCATTTAATATACTTTATCCTACATGTACCAACGTAACGGATACTGCGTTGCCGCACATCTAACAAGAACCGTAAGAATGAAATATTCAGTGGATATGTATTGTACATTATATGCTTTGTGCGGCATTATTTGGTTTGATGTAAAGTTTGTAGCAGGGCCATGGCTGAAAATTACAAAATGAAAAGTTTGAACATGTGACACATAACATATTATGAACGAAAGTGACTTTACAGAGCTACATTATAATTATGTTTTGTGGCTTACTATTTTGTTACTCCTCTAGGAGGAGAAATTAATAACAGCTTGAGACAAATTCCTCATGTATTTAACATTTCAGCTGATTCTGAGACCAGCTGTAACTACTCACAGCTCTGCTTTGTATTCTTTCTTTCTGATAGGAGACGTATACAACAAACGTCACAGAAAACCATCAAGGATTGAACATTTCAGCTCAGCCTGAGTCCAACTGTAACTACTCACTGGTGGTACCCGTGACACCTCAAGTAAACTACATGTTTTCGGTGAGTGTGGGCAAAATATTCACATGAACTGTGTTGTACTGTTTTCATATCCACCGATGACTCATCTTTGCACATTCTTATGTAAAAATTCAGTGTTAACTTTGATATGCTAATACTCACCTATAATGTAGATTGCTCAGACAAACATACCCACGTGCATCCACTGGACCCTGTATATTAGGACACCACTAAAGCTAATTGAACTGAAAGATACTTTTGGAACAACTATACTTTAGTATGATATGTTGCATCTGACATTATATGAAACTAAAAACTATACGACAATTTTGTGCATGTTCCTCATCACAACTTTAGTGATAAACTCAACATGATTTGATTACAGGTGCAAGCATTCAACACATACGATGGAAACACTTCTACCAAGAATTATACCACACACACTGGAGGTACATCAAACTGTTCCTAACCTGTATGATGTCAGAACAGTCACGTGCATTGTGTTCATTATTTTCTACGTAAAAAGTCAACTGATATTCAAATGTGCCCCCATGCCATTATGCGTATAACTTTTCAACATGATCATGAGTCAGTTTGTTTGTGGGGTCTTATCTACATATGGCATGAATATGTTCGTTTTCCTAGCGTCCGGTCCCGTGGCTAGTTTGGATGTTATGGATACAACAGCACATTCCATCAGGATACAGTGGACAAAGCCCTCACATCCAAATGGCAAAATCCTTGGGTATCTGATAAACGTTACATCAGACGGCAAGCCTGACCGAGTTATAAACATAACACGTGAACAGATTGAGGTGGGTGTGATTACAGTGATGAGATACTCTCCTAAAATACTGAATAAAAACGCAAATACCATAGAGTATCACTTAAAGTACAACGATTATGTAAGTGGACATATGTACTGTTTCGTGTTGTACACAGGAAGGAAGCAAGAAAAGCTGTTGGCACTTCCAGCACGAATAGTGCTCCTGATGTCAAAGTGACTACAAATTATTACTGAACTACTAAGCAATACACGCTGATTTATGTTTCATTTATGTGATCAGAGTAAGGTAACCGAGAATACAGCGACATGGCACATTTCTATAGAAGTGGACAAAAATGTAAATACCTTTCTAAATATAACTACGAATAGTTTATGTTTTCACGTTATAGAAAAATTTCCCTATCCTATAGGTGAGCAAAGCGTCTTTGCTTCTGCCTCTATGTGGATATATGTGCTATTTACAGTTAAAGAAAAAGCACAGCTGTAAAACAGTGGACAACACTGAGGAGAACACGAGTATTGCTGTTGTCAACCACGATGGAAATGGACAGTACGACTTCAATATTACAGCCTTGCAGTCCTACACCGACTATACGATTGTTATATCTTGTGTCAACATAAACGGAACAGGCGAGGAAACGAAGACCACTGTTCAAACGAACATGACTGGTAGGTGCGATGATATTAACAGTTTTGAATATAGACTTAGACTTAGACTGATTCTGACTGGTCAAATGGGGTGTCTAGTTCCAGAGAATTAGATCTAGTGCACGTGTGTTTTACAGAAGATAATGCTGCTCTGTATAGAAATCACCGAGGTGGAAGAAGCTGGTTAACATTTTTGAGGTGTCTAGCTGCTGAGAACTCGAAACAGAGAATACGTGGGTTTGACAGTACTGTTGGGCTGTATCACATTATGTCCACATTATGCCCACATTGCCCACATTGCCTATGTCCACATTGTCCAAATCATTAATACATTCTGTGATGTATGACAGACATTCATAGGCTTTGGGCAGGCGGAGTTTCTTGAGTAACTAGATCTCATCAGCCAAAGTTCCGTCTGATGGTGGGTTAGCCTACATGGCTGGAAAATGACACAGAGAACCAGATGCTTACCCAGATATGGCACTTAGGAGGGTAGTATGACAGTCTTTCAAGATGGACTGTTGTAAATCAGATATGACGTCTATTGGGCTATTGTCAATCATGATTGAGCTTCAGAAGTAGGTTGTCATTTATCATATTTCAAAGATGGAGTGAAGTCCAAGAATGCAAGAGCAGCAGCGTACATATTGATCCATTCGTGTTATTTTCACTGCTATTTTTTGCCTTATACGTTGTCCTTCTTCTTTTACATACATTCCGAAAGCTTCTTTTCGGTAAATGCAGATATAGACTTCACAAACTCATATTAATACAACAATCAAACAATCAATGAAAAATAAAAAAACGATTCTAAACGGTCTAACCGATTTAACATGTATAAAAATGTGGAACTAAATTTTTCGTTTCAATTCTGTTCAACTTAGTAGGGATAGGGTGAGGTGCTCACCTCGGACGTTTACCTGAATAAATTATATTTCGTGAAGCCATCAGATGAAATAGCGGGTCTTTGGTTCATTATTATTCGAAAAATCACCAGGAACGTTGAAACATATTGATTTGTTCATAATCGCGTGTTTCATTAGTTATTCGCAGAATTAATTGGGATGTCAAGACGCAGTGCGTTTTCATCAAGAATCGCAAAATCAGTAGAAATTATATCAACATGACCACTGCGATTGATTTCAGTACCAATGACTGTATATTGTTCAGGGTTACCGAACTTGATAACATCAATATTATGTTTCTGTAGTTCCATCACCCCCAAATGAGTTCTGGGCCTCAGTCGACAGCTCTTCCAATGTGACACTGTTCTGGACCCACGCTGACCACCAGGACGGAACGACCACTTACTACATTACAGTTTGGGAAGAAGCCAACTTACACTCAGATATGTTCGAAGAGAATAAGACTGACAGTGTCAGCGGTATGTCGTGTAATTATAATGAGGACGTATTGGGAACACCTACACGGATTTATACAATTTCTTCAATTGCTATTACTGCATATATCCTAACATTTCTGCATCGATAAGGAACCGAGTTAACAGGCCACTGCACATGTTAATTGAAATAGGAAAGCAATATTCCCACAATATCAGGAAAGGGACACCAGAAATGGGATTCACAAGCTAAAAGGTTTGGGCGCGACGAGCGTACGCGTTAACCACTCGACTACCCTATCGTCCCTGATACGGGATTGAAAGAGTACTAGGGTAAAGTGTTACGTTCATGGAAAAGGAAAGAATAGGTGATGTGTAGTCCATGGCAGACAATAAGTATTTGTAGCCTAGTGAAGGAAATGATTAAGATTCATTATCAGTTAGGCATACAAATCATCGAGATTATCAGGTTGCTGTCCATTTAGAAGTGGCACTTAATGGATTCCGTATTACGTTAACAATCAGTTCCTGTACCCATATATTTTGATCTGTGACGAGATATTGGTATCCGTGCCAGTACATTATGACTAACAAGTGTAAAATTCTTCACATTTTTTATGGAGAGTCTTTTAGCCATAATGCTAAGGTAGCGTGCGTCAGTCACAATAAATACTTACTGTTATATATAATGCATAGTTTCGAGAAAACTACAACACCTTCTTTATCTTCAGGGTTCTATAACACATCCGTGGTGGTTGGGGATCTCCGTAGTTACTGGAAATACAACTTCAGCATCACAGCAGCTACTCCATGTGGAAACTCAAGTGTCTTGTCTCTGAATGAAACTATCCGGACTAACGAGTCAGGTATAAACCAAAAAGCGAACAAATGTGTATTCCTCTTGCTCATTTCCAAGAAGAGCCTATTACCTATGAGGACCTATTTACACTTGACCTTCTTATATCCATCGCTATTACCCATCAGTTCGTGTTAAGTGTCTACCTTTGTCACCTGATTACGTTTGTTGTCCTTACATATACAATGGTCTCTGTAACTTAGTTTTGTTCACTTGATGAAGGATGAATTTAAATACGACAGAAACCGTGGTAGGACTGAAAGTCTAGTGGCTAAGTAGAACAGTCAAATTCTGACAAGTTCATGTAAATCGTGATAAAGTACATTTTAATTATCATATATTCCTCGTACTGAAATCTAAGTGCTTATTTTTGTTGAAAAATTTGCCCTAAGAATGAAATGAGAGTAACGGAAGTTGTAGTATACGTTGTATGCTTAGTAAAATGGAATGAAAAAGTAGTCCCGCATTCCGGTGACACTCTATGGTGTATCACACGTGTGCAATGTATCGAAAGTATTTCATGGCCTATTTTGACAAATATGGACAATAAATAATACAACTGCAAATCAGTGCACAAGGAGCCTGTGGATTCGTATCGTGGACTGAACCAGAATATAATTCTTGCTAATCCATAGCGGAGCTTCTGGTTTACACTAAAAATGATAAACATCTCTGTCCCTGTTTCCTGTACTTCCGAATGTACACCTCTTGGTAGTATGAATACCTTTTGAAATACTCTTGGACACCTCGTCCATCTTAATTATTTTTAATCACCTACCGATAGTCATCAAATAACAGAAATGTATTTAATCGTACATTTGGAGCAGCAAAATCTACTGTTAGTTTTTGTGTTACTAATAAAGAGTATGTTTCAATTTTAGCTCCTGGGAAGGTTGAAAATCTTCACATAGAGCAGATTAAAGACAATTTTACGTTTGTGGAAGTTATCTTCTCTTGTCCCAACGAAACAGAAAGACACGGCGACATAAAATATTACACACTGTCGTATGAAGCTCAGGTATGTCTTATTGCTGCTCACATAAGATTTATATTGTTTAAATATCCAGGTGTAAGTCAGAATTATGTACTATTATTTTGATGTGATAAAGATTACGGATGGTGTATACATTCTCTTTCAGCTTAATTATACCTGTTCATACAGATATATCCAGCTAGGGAAAATATATGAATGAAATGGATATTCAGTACATATGGATTGTGAAAGATGTGTACTGTTTGTACGCTGACAGGTAGGAAATCACAGCAATGTGACAGAAAATCCCACAGGATTGAACATTTCAGCTGAACGTGAGGTGAATTGTTCCTACTCACGGGTTGTATCCGTGACACCACAAACAAACTACTTGTTTTCGGTGAGTCCAGTTAATTTTTAAAACTTATAACCCCCAGTAAGTCACTGAATATTTGACACGATTCCTTGGTTGTTCACTTGACAGTTTCTTTAAAATAATTTATCTATAATTATTATTGTTAATATATTTATAAGTTGATTTAGTCACGACATGGCTGCAATATTGCCAATGTGACTTAAATCTTAACTCACTCACTCACTCACTCACTAGCGATTTCTTGAGGGAACTGCATTCAGTTAACATGAAGTATAGAGCAGCTGTGTGGGGCACTAGATAATTGCTGTATCAAATGGGTAGGGTAATATGTTTTCATACTGAACAGTGAATAACATGTAATGTTAAAAGTGTAGTTAAATTGATTGTGTATGGTACCAGAAATTGTTCCAGATACATGCCGCGTGAGGGCAAAACTTCGTCTTCTTTCAATTACAGGTTGTGGCCCATGATTCGTTTTCTGGGAGTATAGCAACTGGATATCATTTCGCAGATATTGGGAGTAAGTGTGCTACTGACATTCCATCCAGATGCTGTACATGATTTATGTATTACATGTAGGATACACGTGTATACAACTCATGTATACGGGGGATAGAAACACTGTCATTCGAATGTCTCACTAAAACAGAACATCCATGGCAAGATTGTTATGCAATACCCATCTCTTAGAGTGAACTTGCATGCCAACTTATAACTCTTTGTTAATGACAAACCAATATCATGTCATCTAACTGCATCATGTGCATTGTGCTGCAGAGCCAGGGAATGTTTCGGATTTCACGAGCACGTCTATCAACAGCACCTCCATCAGACTGTCCTTTAAACCTCCCAGATACCCCAACGGCTACATCCTGGGATACGTCCTGTATGTACACACAGAAGACGGGGAGTGCAAGCAGGCTGTGTGCATTATCTGCACTGACTGCAAGTCTCATGGAACCTTCAGAGTGAGTACATCAATGAGTATACCCGAAGGCATGAGAGGGCACACGATTTTACTACCCTCTGCCTGCATTGCCAGTTATGCTCAGTCAAAACATAGCCACCTTCAATTATCTAATGTCAAGGTCTAACATGTACAGTGACGTCCTCTTTTTCTTGACTTGAACGTATACTATTTTCCTGCCATAGAGTATTGATATTCCACAGAAAAGAAAAGTTAAGATTTGCTACGACATTATGTTGAAGTTACATGCAAGTATGACAAATGTCCGTATATGGGAAATCTTCTCCAGCAATTGAACTGGTGTCTCTATCGTTCAAAGAATCTTTGTGAGGTTTGGGTAACGTTCATTCACACGTCACCGGTAACTGTTAATTCCTATCATACAAAATGCACGTGTGTGAAGGTCTTTGTTCCAGTATTGAATGGGAAGGCGTAAATCTTCCAATTTACTCTCAACATATCTTAAGCAGAACAGTCTGAATTTCATACTAATAACTTACCAATTTCCCGAAAATCCACAACGGAAAGATAAGGTGACTCGAATGTTAGATGTTAGTGTACATATACAATACCAGGATAAGGTGACTCGAATGTTAGATATCAGTGTACATATACAATACCAGGATAAGGTGACTCGAATGTTAGATATTAGTGTACATATACAATACCAGGATAAGGTGACTCGAATGTTAGATATTAGTGTACATATACAATACCAGGATAAGGTGACTCGAATGTTAGATATTAGTGTACAATACAATACCTGGAGGCATGATACAAATATTAGATATCTACATGCATTAATATCATAAGTCTGTTTTCCTATCGTCTTGAGTGCAAGTGATGTTCACTGAAGTAATAGTTTCAGGAGTGTCCTTAATTATCTGTATGTGGCTTCTTCAGGTTGAGGATGACGAGTGTAGTCTATCCCGAAATGTCACTATACAAACAATTGAAACGTCTCCCACCAACTATGACGTCACCTCTCTTCTGTCGTACACTAACTACACCTTCACTGTGGCCGCTGTCAACAACTTCAGTATCGGGATTAACACGTCTCTAGTCGTACAGACAGACATTGATGGTAACTACATTTGAACTAGTTCTACTCATTTTGCAAATGAGATAAAACTTAACGTGATTTTCAAATGGTATTCGTTTAATATTCCCAGGAACGACTTTGTAAAAGGGTACAGAATATATGATATGCTACATGTGTGATAACCAAAAAAAGTGACGTCATAATTGTTTGGATTATAATAATGATATTTTTCTCCGTACTAGTCCCATCGGTTCCTAGAGATCTCTCTGCATTTGTGCTTAATGCATCGTCGGTGGAGGTTAGCTGGACTCCCCCGACTCACAGGTCTGGACCGACGGACTATACTATTATCATACAGCAGGCAGCAGGAAGACTTTCTTCAAAGTTCGAAAACACGAGAAACGTTACCGTGAACGGTAGGTGCATTTCTAAGGCGCAACAGTTGAAAACACATCTCCATAATATCATATGATCCAGGTGGGACAGGAAGGAAATGCACTGTAAGTCGGCATGTTCCCGAGTCTAGTGATATACCCTCAGTTGTTGGCGATTTATAACCCATTTTCATACTGTCTTGTTCAAATTTGAAATTAAAGTTTAGACTTAAGTGCTAGTTTTACTTCTAAAATACTATTATTTTCTAACTGGTTTACTGTAATTAGTTGACAGGTTTTCATACTTTACACGTATTTATGGTGAATTTACAACATGTTTTGGTCATGGTATGGCTGAAATGTGACTTAAAATCGTAATCCACTGGCTCACTATGATCATATTTTATGGATACATTGTTTTATGATAATCATCCATCTTTTTCATAATTTAATATAGGATACTTATATAGGGCTTGCTCAAGGCGCTGGTACTATTTTCATCGATCATTGGATGTCAATCTTAACGCCACATCGTACTATCAACCGAGTTTATTGTGGCGTTCTCATTCTGACGAGATGCCCAATCCACAGCTAGGTGGACTGGGACACACAGTCACAGTAATTTGTCAAAGTTCACTGTACTTTGCTGTACCCGGAACAAAGTATTAGAACGTATGTATTTATTTTGATTCGATGGTTCTTGTAAGCGCACAGTGGTCTGTACTGTATACAAGGGGTTGTAACAACACGGAAAGAGTCTGCACACAAAGCTGACTCCAAGGTTTTTACACCCGGTCACCGGTGGGCTGGTTGTAAGAGGCAGCCAAATTGGGCAACCCGTTGCCGTATGTGCCGTCCCTGTGTCGGCAGAGGAAGGGAGTTTGGTGATTGAGGTTGACGGGACGGCAATAGTGTTCAATAATCAAACACACCACTTGGACACTAACTTTGCCGAGACGGATGGTAGAATAGGCCTGATTCTACCAATTGGCTGGTCACGCCGTGACCTGTGCATGGAATGTTTATTTGGTATAACATAACAATTTGAACATGCCCAAAGTGTTAACTGATATTCTGTCAAAACCAATCAGCTGTGCAAACCCATGCACAGAAGGCGTTGACTCATGGACCAGTCTGGTGATGCTGACCTGTGATATCTGTACGTCTCCAATTAATTGTCATGGACCGAACCATCCTGACATGTAATCTGGAAGCTGCAGTATCTCATGTCAAATGCGCTGGAGTATAACATTCCCTTATCCTCGGCCTTTGCAGCTTGGAGATAAGCTGCAGTATAAGATCGTCCTTGTTGACACTCCGTGGTGGGTGGGGAGAGCGTGTGCTGAACCATGCCCCTTACAACATGGTTTCCAAACAAAACGAAGACATGTGGATTCGGATAATTCCTCGTCTGACGAGAGTACACCCATTACTAGCCACGTGCTTTAATCACTGAAGCTTGTGAAAAAAAACCTCTGCAATCGAGCCCATTTGCAGCATCCAAGGATATCCATAGTACCTGCGGAGGGGTTGCCAATGTCTCTAAACCCCGTTCCAGTTCTCTCCTTGTAGAATGTGCTCGAAGACAAGAATTCCTGAATCTACTGAAATTACTACTGAGTTTGGCAATGCAAAGGTTGCTGTCTCAGCGCACAAATCACTAAGCACGTTTAGAGGCACTGTACGTGACTTTCTGACGTGACCGAGGAACACGTTGTCCAGGAACTCAGCAAGCAGTTTGATGCATCTGTAAAGAGATTCACGATCAAGGAGAATGGTGTGGTTCAACTCATGAACGCCTACGTCTTTACGTTCGCCCGATCAGCGATTCCCGAATTCATTAAAGCTGGCTATTGTAAAATGGGTCTGGGGTTGTACCCAAACCACTCTGGTGCTGCAGCTGCCACAGATTTGGACATGGATCCAAGTCCTGTCATTCCTCTGCTGTTTGCTACCGCTGTGGTAGCAATGACTGTACTAAGGAAGTGAAGTGCACAAACTACGGTGGTACCCATATCGCCTCTTCCAAGTCTTGTCCAGCGTGACAGCGTGAATCAGAGACCCAAAAGATCAAACTCAAAGAAAATATTTCCTTTCATGAAGCAAGTTTAACTGTAACCCCTTCAACCATCTCCAGCTTTTCTTCCGTTCTTTTATTAATACTGCAACTATCTCATGCCAGACTGGTCTGACAGGGGTCACATCTTCTCAGCCAATCTCAACCAATTTATCTACAAAACCAACAGTCCAAACGTGTAAATGTCAAACACCAGAGCCAAAGCCCAAAACAGAAACTGTGTGCCCAAGAAGAAAAGAAAACAAACTACAGAAACTAAGGCAGCCTGAGTAACTGGCAAACCACAAATCAAAAAATCCCCGTCGAGGATCATAACGCTTTTGGACTTCTGGGTGTGGCAGGTACTCCATGTCCACCTGACACCAATAGGAGTACTTCAAACGGTTCATCATGGTCACTTGATAAATCACTAAGGAAAGCACCATGAATCTACAAAAAAATGGAGTTGCAGCGGCTTTAAGAATATTTTAGTTAGCTACAGATATTGATTCAAGATTTTAAACCAGCTACGTTTTGTCTCCAAGACACCAAGGTGTCCAAGGTGGAAAAATATTTCCGACAACATACGATTGTGCATAACCTAAATGCTGTTAAAATGACAAATGCCAGGGCCAGACGTACCTTTAAGCAAACTAAACGCTATTCAGGGAGGAGATATGTGTCCAAAATCAACTTACGCATACCGATGTCCAAAGTGTGGAACATGATTCAAAAGTTTAAAGGCAAAGGATCCAAATGTGGTGTTCACCATCTTAAATATGATGAGTATCTTTTAACAAATAAATTTAAAATTTCAAACAAACTTGCTGAAACTTTTGCAAACCACTCCTCCTCATGACATTATAAGCCCCAGTTCCAGAGATACCAAACCCAGTAAGAAAAGAAATCAATTTAAACTCTGATAATGGCGAGGATTACAATTAATCTTTTCCTCTTCAGGAATTACGAACTGCCGAGGGGCAGACTCACGACACTGCGGCAGGAGCTGATGATACAAAAGCTCATTATCAGCCTCTGAAACATATCCCTGATTTAAGCTGAAAAACTCTACTCAATATATTTGATGACATTTGGACAACCAGAAACTTGCCCCCTTGTGGCACAATGACACTTTCATTCCTTTACCACAGCGTCGTGTCATACTGATTCCTCAAACTACCATCCTATATCAATAACTAACTGAGTTTGTAAAACCATGGATCGCATGGTCAACAATCGATGTGTTTTGACTAACCATCTAGTGATAATCATTTATGAAAAATTCCACTGTCAACAAACAACATGCTATCTATCTGTTTCGACTTAGAAATAGCATATGACACAACGTGGAAACATATCGTGGTATCTTAAAAGATTGACATGAATTGAGGGGCAGATTACCTCAGTTCACATTCCATTTTAACACAACAGAAAATTTCAAGTACGGATGGGTTCCACACTGTCTGGGAACGTCCACCAAGACCATCACTCAAGGCAGCATCCTAACTGTCACCTTTTCAGCATCAAAATTAACAGCCTCACTAATGTTTTAAATATTTGTGTTGATGGGACCCTTTCCGTAGATGATTTAATATTTCACACCGTGGAAAGAATATGCATGCCATAGAAAGGCAGCTACAACTGTGCCTTACCAAAATCCAAATATGGGCCAATGAAAAATCCCAAAATAACTGTATTTTTTTTTGACGTAGGTACAAACCACACAAGGATCGAGGCCTATCTGTTGATATATGGCCTATCAAGGTTGTACGTGTGTCCTAATTCGTGGGAATTATGTTCGATCGACACTTAACATTCTTGCTACAGATAACATATTTGAAAACAATGTGTTTGATAGCCCTTCTCTTACCGAATGCCGTTTCCAATACAGTGAGGAGGGGATCAGATCCTCCTTCATGTGTATCATGGGTTTGCTCTAAACTGGATAGTCTGTGGTGGAACCTAGAAAAGCACTCTAAAAAACTAGATTCTATCTACCATCAAGGCTTATATATATATATATATCGATATCTATCTATATCTATCTATATCTATGTATATATATGTGTATGTATGTATATGTGTGTGTACACACACACACACACACACACACACACACACACACACACACACTAACTTGTCCACTTTCCTTCTGTATCCAGTTCAGGCTGTGTGAGACCCGCCTGATATGTACAACAGCTGCATATGTTGATGGGATGGCATGAATTTTTTCCTCGCAAAAAATCTCAAATAAAAGTGATTTAACATGAAAAGAAAATTATTCCCTAAGCATCCTTCCCTGATGGTAGGGAAGGAGAAAATCATATAGTAGTGGGTTGAAAGCTGCGAGAGCTTTTAGCCTACATCTCTGTATGCTCGAAGTATTACGGATCTCATCCAGAATGATACCTCTCTCATATGAGGGATGAAGAGCTGTCATCGGATGCTCCCTTTACGTATATAGATGCATAGGATTCTGACCAAAGGTAGCGATAAGCCGTCCTTGTTATCGTTGCCAAGTATTGAAGATAATGGTGGAATGTGAAACTGTCGGTCGGGCTGAATTTTGGCAATAAAGTCTGAACGTTAAACCAAGATGCAGTGACGCATTGGAGCGTTTATTTGGTAAGGCTAAGGTCTATAGAATGAATTTCTAAGGTCTATAGAGTGAGTTTGGAGAATTCGTCATGGAGATGACAGAGACGATAGATGCAAATGTCTAGAGCCCAGTCTAGAGATTCTTAGGTTGTATCTGCTGGAATCATTCTGGCAAATTGTTTGAGACACCTCCCCTTATCATACAGGCTTCTGGTACATCTGAATAAAGACAGGGAGACTGCTGCTCTGCTGCAATAGCCGCTCCTGGTGAAGTTCTTGAGTGCAGATGGAAGATACTCGGGTTTTCATGCTTCTGCTCGAGGAAATGTGACATGGTCTGACCAATCTGGAAGTTTTGTAACCAGATTGCTTGCTAGCTGGAAGAGATGGCTACCGTGGTCATCAATGGCCGACTGGACAGTCAATCAGCCCAGTGGTAAATGACTCGGATAACTGCCTAACCTCGGTGATTGAAGTAAAGTAACTTCTCTTCTGGAGACCACAGCCCTGTATCGAAGTGTGCTCCTTAACCCTGTAAAGACCCATCTACATACAGATGCAGGTTGAAGCTTGGGTCGCTCAGAAGGCCCTTGCGCAGACCTGTGATTTAGCCATCGACCAATGGAGATGCTGCAAGCGATCAATTAACACTCTCTATCTCCCCCTCCCCTACTGAAGATAAAAATGACAAAAGTGCAACCCCCTCCCCCCCCCCCCCCCCCCCTTTTCAAAAGGCTGGAACCGCCCATGATTGTTTATATGGTCAGTCACAGAAACCAACCAGGGAGACCAGTCAATCGGACGAGACGATCCAGATCAACTGAAGCAGCTATTCGGTTGGTTAGGCCGTCGCCTCACCAGCCACTTCGTCAACGACATCTGAGTGAGTGAGTTAATATTTAACGTCACATCGGCAATATCTCAGCCATATCGTGACGAGAACGTTAAATACTGAAATGAAATATATGGATACTATAAAAACCTGTCAACGAGGGACAGTAAAACAACTAGAATATCACAATTTGGATTAAAACTAGTGTGGAAAGATAAAACTAATATCACTATTCGGACAATACAACATAAAAACAGGCTATAGATCGCCAACAACTGAAGGTAGATCACCATACTAGGGGCCATGGGGACTTACAGTACGTTTGCTACCTGCATGGTCCCTAGCTGGGTTTACACCATCCCCTCAGCTGCTGGCGACTGTATCCAAGATTAGCCACAATTTAAAATGACACATATTCTACGACTAAAAAGTGGAAGATTAAATCTGACTTATACTGTTTTGGGACTTACGTACCCTCTCAGGAGGACAATAATTTTACGGTACTTCAACCCCCTTCGAGGATACAGCCACTAACAATCTTAAGTTGATAATTCAACTTCCAATTATAAAATAGTAATCTATTTACAAGTCATGTAACAGGTCTAATTCTTTTAAAAATGCACTGCTTAAATGAGCACCAACATTACTAAAAAGATCCTTCATAGTTCTTGATTTAAAAAAGTTATCCCTTGTGATGGAATATTCCACACAGTCAAGCAAGACATGCTTGACTGTGATTATTTCATCACAAGGGATACAAAACGGAGGATCTTCACCTTTAAGCAAATATTCATGTGTGTATCGTGTGTGGCCAATACGACATCGTCGCATGATGACCTCTTCAAATCTGGACTGACAACCCAAGTAGGTGTAACCAATATAGGGTTTTATTGCATGTAATTTATCTATGCCCACTTGGGTGTCCCACTTCTTCTGCATCAGATCACGGATGTAAGTTCTAATGCTGGCTTTATAATCAGAGTATGGAATAAAAAGTGGTGTCACAGATTTGTTGAGCAAGATCGGTCATTGCGTTACCGGAAATGCCTACATGGCTGGGTAACCAACAGAAGACGATGTCGTATTGGCCAGTAGCAAGATTATTATACAATTCAATAATGTCAATTAAAAGTGGATGTTTACATGATAAATTTTTAATCGCCTGGAGACAAGAAAGAGAGTCTGAATAGATTATATATTGTTTACGTTTAGGGTGTCTTTGAATATATTTAAGAGCTGTTAATATGGCATTAGCTTCAGCTGTAAAAATAGAACTACAGAGGAATTTGGTATACACTCATCAGCTATGGAGTTCAGTTGATCAGAAAAAGATTTAATAGCATCTGGAACGTCAATAAAACGTTCAGGTTTAAGTTTTTCAGCACACAGTGTTTCATATAAAGCCCAGTTAGCCTTTTTAAAATTTCGTCTTGAAGATGGAGGAACATCAGATGGAGTTATAGGTTTTAATACAGTAGGAAAATGGTCACTTCCTCACAGGTCATCGTGGACTGACCATTGAAATTCATTTAGTAGTTCTGAATTTGTCAATGACAAGTCAAGAGCAGAATAGGTCCCCGTACCAGGGTGTAAATACGTGTTGGAACCATCATTATAAATACATAAATCATTATCAGAACAAAAGTCCTCCAACAATTTACCTTTAGTGTTTGTAGTTACACTACCCCAGAGTGGGTTGTGGCCATTTAAATCTCCCATTATAATACAGGGCTTCGGGAGCTGATCATACAGAGCTTGAAGATCAGTTTTGCAAACGCCAAAGACGGGGAAATATAAAGAGAACACAATGTAAACGCTACATGTAAAGTAATCCTCACTGCAACAGCTTGCAAATTAGTAATAAGTGAAACAGGGCTTTGAATAACGTTTTGTCTGACTAGAATGGATGATCCGCCAGTGGCCAAGAGACCCATATTTATTGAACAATTGAATTTTGTTCTGTGACCCTTTAGGAGCTCTGCCACTTTGTTGTTTCGAAGCATCAGGCTTAGGCTTCGGTTTACATTTAACAAGTGGCTGACTATCAACTGTTGATTGAGACCTTGAGTGTGACTGAGATGGTGATGATGATGATTTGTGATCCGAAGGAGACTTTGGCGAAGGAGATATGGTCTTTTGTGTATTCTGAGCTGTGTCTGTCTGAGTAGACTGTTCTGAGATAGACTGTGGAAGATCAGGAGAGATAGACTGAGGAATATCTGAATTTACCCATGTCAGGTCAGTCTGACATGAGCTTGACGAAGTTAGTACTGGCGTAGTTGTTCCTTTTGATAAGGTTTCAGATGTTTTTGTGACAGAGGCGTACGTTTCAGTGTGCTCAGTAGATTGTACAATCTTTCTTGCTTCAGCAAAACTGACGTTCCTGGAAAATTTGACTTTGTCAATTTCCATTTGCCTTTTCCAAATGGGACATTATTTGGAAAAGGAGGAATGGTTTCCTGAACAGTTTGCACATTTTTTGTGAATACTGTCACAATCTTCGGTCACGTGTATTCTCAGCACAGTGAGCACATGTAACAGACAATACTTTTGACACTTAAAGCAGCGCAGGGGATTTGGAATATATAAGTCAACATTGAGATTGCAGTAACCTGCTTTGATTGACTTTGGAGGTGTTGGAGCTGAAAATGAAAACAGATATGTGTTGGTTTGGACAGTCACATTATTTTTCCGTGTTGTGAAACGTTTGACGAAAGATACTCCTTGATCTTTCATCTCGGACATTATATCGAGCTCAGTCATGTCTGCTAGAAGACAGTCACGGTCTCGAACTATGCCTTTGCTTGTATTCAGTGTTCTGTGGGCAGACACTAATACCGGGACTCCGACAAACATATCAGTTGATAATAAGTTGGTAGCTTGTTGTTTTCTGCTACATTCAATCAGCAGTGAACCTGATCGCAAGCGTTTGATATCTTTTACCTCACCTGCAATGCCAGAGATACCTTTTGAAATTGCAAAGGGATTTAATTTTAAAGGAGTCTTGTCAAGGGTCTCAATAATCAAAAAACGTGGCCAGTGATCAATTTGTATAGAGGGTCGATGTTGATCATCATTTTCCAGTTGACGTTTTGTTTTTTTGTTAGGGGTTTGGTAATCCATGATTATTGGTATATTGGTTCGTCATCCGAGCTCCCCACCCACCACGGAGTATCACAAGGACAATGCTAAAGCAAGCGGGCCTCCAGCTTACAGCACCAAGGATGATATACTCCAGCAGAAACATTAAAAATATTAACAGTTCCACCAGATTGGCCCATGAGCCACCGCCTTCTGGGCATAAGACTCTAGGCAAAGTTCATGTAATAAAAAATCAAGTCAAATAATATTCTATGAACAAAGGGAGCCAAGACTAAAATGTAAACAATTCCAAATCAAATTCTGTGCAATGACATAAAATCCATGTACAGGGCTTGGCATGACCAGCCGATTGGTTGAACCGGGCCCATTCAACCACCCGTCTAGGTGAAGTCAGGGCCAAAGTGGTGTGTTGAGCAATAGGAACACTGGTCCTGCTCCCATTGCCCTCAACCACCAGGATCCCCTCCTCCACCGACACAGGGCCGCAACCCACGGCAAACGGGTTGGTGGACCAAATATCCCCCCGGGTCCACTACGGGGGTGTCGGCGAGCTCTTGGCGTTACCCAGCACCCACCACGAGGAGGTGGCTCGCCACGGGTGCCCAACGACATCTGAATGTATGGAAGTGACAGAGCGGGTCTCCACATCGGGAACATTGGCTATTCGGTTCTGATGCGCGCTCTGTTACATGTTTACGAGCAAGATGTACTATTTCAGCTATTTGTGGACCAAACGATAATAAACATGGCTGCTGTTGTCTTCAACTTTAACGCAAACTTTTGCCTTCTGACCATTATTTTTGGTGCTTGAATAAGATTTCCTTGACCCTTGGTGGATTTGCATATGCAGACATATGCATCCCTTATATCTATGCTTGAAAGTCTTATCGTCTGCTTCATTTGTGGAAGATGGATAATTCTGAACTTCCACCTTTCGTGGTGTGAGTCTGACCTTGTTGGCACTAATATGAGTGAGTTAATATGTAACGTTACATCGGCAATGTCTCAGCCATATCGTGACGAGAACATTCAACAATGAAAAAGAGCATATATACATCATAAAAACCCGTCAACGAAGGACAATAAAACAACTAGAATATCCCAATTTCAATTAAAACTAGCATGGAAAGTTAAAGCTAATACCACTATTTAGAGCATACAATATAAAAACAGACTATAGATCGCCAACAACAGAAGGTAGATCACCACACTAGGAACCGTGGGGACTTACAGTACTTTTGCTACCTACATGGACCCTAGTTGGATTCACACCATCCCTTCAGCTGCTGGCGATTGTACGAAAAGTTAGCCGAAATTAAAATCACATGAATATTATGATTAAAATCCTGGTAGACTTAAATTTACTGTGAATGTTTGTGGTCTTATGTACCCTCTCAGCAGGACAATAATTTTACAATACTTCAACCCCCTTTGAGGGTACAGCCACCAACAATTCAAGTTACTAATCCAAACTACCAATCATTAAAATACATCTATTTACACAACATAACATTTAAAATTCCATAAAAAAACAATTTCTTTTAAAAAATCAATAATTAAATATGAATTAGTAAAAAGATCCTTCATTGTTTTAACTGTAAAATACTTATCCCTTGTGATGGAGAAACGGAGGATCCTCACCTTTCAAAAGGTGCACATGAGTATATCTAGTATGGTCAATACGACATCGTCGTAAAATAACCTCTTCAAATCTGGACTGACAACCCAAGTAAGTGTAACCAATATACGGTTTTATTTCATGTAATTTATTTATACCTACTTGGGTGTCCCACTTCTTCTGCATCAGATCACGTATGTAAGTTCTAATGCTAGCTTTATAATCAGAGTATGGAATAAGAAGTGGTGTCACAGATTTGTTGAGTGCTGCCTTGGCAGCAAGATCGGCCATTGCGTTACCGGAAATGCCTACGTGGCTGGGTAACCAACAAAAGACGATGTCGTATTGGCCAGTGGCAAGATTATTATACAATTCAATAATTTCAATTAAAAGTCGATGTTTACAAGAGATATTTTTAATAGCCTGAAGGCAAGAAAGAGAGTCTGAATAGATTATATATTGTTTACCTTTAGGATGTCTTTGAATATATTTAAGAGCTGTTAGTATGGCGTTAGCTTCTGTTGTAAAAATAGAACTCATATCTGGATCCAATGACAGTGGCACAAGCCACAGCGCCACCGTCCTTGGACCCATCTGTAAATAAGGATTTATAATTGCTATATTTATGTTTCAGTTGATTATATTCTTGTTTATACTGTAATTCATTCGTTTCTGATTTTTTAAATGTCGTTAATGTTAGGTCAACTTGTGGCCTAACCAATTGCCAAGGGGGAGAAGAAAGAAGACGGGAGGGAGCTATGTTTTCCAGCTGAATCCCAGCAGCAGAAAGAAAAGGTTTAATTCTATGTCCCAGAGGCGGGACAAGAGAAGATTTCTTATTGTACAACCCTCATACACAGAATTGAAAACATAGTTATATGCAGGGTTTGATTCATTTGAATATAGTTTTGTTACATACTGTGAAGCTAATTTTATACGTCACTGCTCAAGAGATGGTTCATCAGCCTCGACATACAGGCTGTCAACAGGTGAAGTTCTAAAGGAGCCAAGACAAAGTCTTAGACCTTGATGATGGATCGAATCTAATAGTTTTAAGTTGCTTTTGCAGGCTCCACAATAGACAATGGAGCCATAATCAAGTTTAGAACGCACGAGAGATCGATATAGATGGAGAAGGGTAGCTTGATCCCCTCTCCATTTAGATTTTGACACCACTTTCAACAAGTCAAGTGCTTTCAGGCATTTAGTTTTAAGTCACTTAATATGCGGTAAAAACGTTAAGTGTGAGTCAAAGATGAGACCCAAGAACTTAGCTTCCTTCACAACTTTAATTGGTGTGCAATCTAGAGATAGTTCAGGGTCTTTATGTGGTTTATATTTACGACAAAAATGTATACAGTTAGTTTTCGATTTAGAAATTTTAAAGGCGTTTTCAAGACACCATTTATTAATCTTGTTTAAACACAAGTGTAGTTGCCGTTCAATGGTATGTATATTTTTTCCACGACAAGAAATATTAAAATCATCCACAAATAACGATCCATCAATTGAATCGTTTAAAACTTTAGATAAACTGTTTATCTTTATACTAAAAAGTGTGACTGACAAAATACTGCCTTGTGGAACACCCTGATCCTGATTGTAATGATCAGACAGGGTAGAACCCACGCGGACTTGAAATTGTCTGTTATTTAAAAATTTGCCTATGAATTCAGGCAAACGACCTCACAAAGTCATGTAAATCTCTCAGAATGCCATACTTCCAGGTTGTGTCATATGCCTTCTCAAGATCAAAAAAGATAGACACAGCAAGTTGTTTATTAATCAGTGCGTTTTTCACAAAGGATTCTAAACGCACTAAGTGATCGACAGTACTTCTGTTTTTACGGAAACCACATTGTATATCTGTTATAAGGTTATTTGTTTCCAAGTACCAAAGAAGTCGATTATTTATCATGCGTTCCATGGTCTTGCAAACACAGCTAGTTAATGAAATCGGACGATAATTGGATAAAAGATCACGTCCAGGTTTAGGTACTGGCACTACTATAGCATCACACCATGAAGATGGAAATTTCCCGGAAGTCCAAATATCATCAAAAGGTGATAGGAGCGTCTCTAAACAGGATTCTGGTAAGTGCTTCAGGAGTTGGTATGTTATCAGCTCCTGTAGCAGTGTCATGAGCGTGATCGAGAGCAGTATGGAGTTCATGAATAGAAAACGTTTCATTATAATCTTCCCCATTATCAGAATTGAAATTCATAGTTTTCTTTTCTTGTTTTTGATATTGCTGAAATTTAGGTATATAACTAGAAGAGGAAGAATGTTTAGCAAGAGTTTCGTCCAGTTTATTCGCAATATCTGATTTATCAGTAAGTAATTTATCTTCATGTTTAAGATGATGGACAGTAGATTAAAAACCCTTTACCTTTAATTTTCTGGACCATGTTCCATACCTTGGACATGGGTGTCCGAGAATTTATTGGCGTTTGTTCTGTTTAAAAGTACGCCGTGCTTTAGCATTTAAAATTTAAAATTTATTTAAATTATGCACCATAGGATGCCGACGGAAATAATGTTCTGCTTTTTTCCTTGCCTTCCTAGCTTGTTTGCATTCATCGTTCAACCATGGTTTTCGAATATGTGGAACTGCAGATGACTTTGGTATACACTCATCAGCTATGGAGTTCAAGTCATCAGAAAAAGGTTTAATAGCATCAGGAACGTCAATAAAACGTTCAGGTTTAAGTTTCTCCGCACAGTGTTTCATATAAAGCCCACTTAGCCCTTTTAAAATTCCGTCTTGATGATGGAGGAACATCAGATGGAGTTACAGATGTTACTATAGTAGGAAAATGGTCACTTCCACAGAGGTCATCGTGGACTGACCATTCAAATTCATTAAGTAGTTCTGAATTTGTAAGTGACGAGTCAAGAGCAGAATAGGTCCCTGTACCAGGGTGTAAATATGTGTTGGAACCATCGTTATAAATACATAAATCATTGTCAGAACAAAAGTCCTCCAACAATTTACCTTTAGTGTTTGTAGTTACACTACCCCAGAGTGGGTTGTGGCCATTTAAATCTCCCATTATAATACAGGGTTTCGGGAGTTGGTCATATAGAGCTTGAAGATCAGTTTTGGCAAACGTCGAAGACGGCGAAATATAAAGGGAGCATAGTGTAAACGCTACATGTAAAGTAATTCTCACTGCAACAGCCTGCATATTAGTATTAAGTGAAACAGGAGTTTGAACAACGTTTTGTCTGACTAGAATGGATGATCCGCCAGTGGCCCGATCACCCGGAGGTGCAAAACAATGATATGCATTAAATTGACGAAGGTCAAATGTATCTGTTTGTTTTAAATATGTCTCTTTGAGATATATCGCTGAAGGTGTAAAATCTTGGACTAATAGCTGTAATTCATGTAAATTAGTCCTCAGTCCTCTGCAGTTCCACTGTACAATATTATTGGAATAAACTATTTGGAGGGCGACAAGCTATGTGCCCTAGAATGGACGTTTTCAGAAACGTCCCTGTCTTCAAAAGACCCGTACTTATTGAACAATTGAATTCTGTTCTGTGACCCTTTAGGAGCTCTGCCACTTTGTTGTTGGGAAGCATCAGGCTTTGGCTTCGGTTTACTTTTCACCGTTTGTTGACTATCAGCTGTTGATTGAGACTTTGAGTGTGACTGAGATGATGATTTGTGATCAGAAGAAGATTTCGAGGTACTAGGAAGTGATTCCTCAGTCTGTGATGATATAGCAGGGTACAAAAGCTGTGGAGAATCGCAATTTACCCAAGTCAAGGTAGTTTGGCAGCCTGTGGTTGATTTAGAGTTAGATCCAGATGATGTTTTTGCTACTGTAGCATAACTTTCTGGAAGATCAGTTTTTTGGCCTCGGAAAAAGAGATATTTTGTGTAAATTTTATTTTATTGATCTCCATTTGCTCTTTCCAAATAGGACATTGCTTAGAAAATGAAGAATGGTCGCCTGAGCAATTGGTGCATTCTTTATAATCACTGTCAAAATCTTCTGCACACACAACAGACAATGTGCAGGTATTTACACCGTGCCCATATTTCTGTCATTTAAAACACCTTAGCGGGTTGGGGATGTATGTATCAACTGTAATGTTACGGTAGCCTGCCTTCACTGATTTGGGTGCATTTGGAGATGAAAAAGTAAACAGGTACGTATTCGTTTTGATGGTTTCGTTGTTTCTCCGAGTTGAAAAGCGCTTGACATAGAGCACACCTTGATCCTTCATTTCAGATCCTATATCAAGTTCCGACATATCATCAAAGAATCGATCACGATCTCTCACAATATCTTTACTCGTGTTCAAGGTCTTGTGAGCAGAGACCGTGACCGGAATGCCCACGAAAGATTTCATGTTCATCAGGTTCGTTGCTTGTTGCTTTTTCACCGCTTTTCCCGCATTCGACTAGCAAGGCACCCGAACGCAAGCGTCTAATCTTTTTCATTAGTATTCCCCAGCAATACCTTGAATACCCTTGGATACAGCAAAGGGGTTCAACTTTAACGGTGTCTTGTCAGGAGTCTCAATAACAACGAAACGCGGCCCATATTCAATTGATGCAGACGGTCTATGGTCAGTATCAACAGGGTCAATATCAAGTGGACGTTTTTTTTGTTGGGGTTTCATACGCCATAGTTAGAGTAATATGGTTCATCATATTAGCTCCCCACTCACCACGGAGTATCACAAGGACAATGCTAAGGCAAGCGGGCCTCCAGCTTGCAGCACCAAGGATACCCGGATGATATACTGCAATAGAGGAATTACAAAGAATTAATCCACCAGATTGGCCCATGATCCACCGCCTTCTGGGCATAAGACTCAAGGCAAAATTCAGAACTTCAAACACATTCCAAAACCAGAAAAGTCGATAAATAATTCAGCCAATTGTGCAATGACATATATATAATCCACGCACAGGGCTAGGCATGACCAGCCGATTGGTTGAATCGGGCCAATTCAACCACCCGTCTAGGTGAAGTAAGCGCCAAAGTGGTGTTTTGTGCAAATGGAAAGCAGTTAAGAGCCCAAATGCCCTCAACCACCAGGTTCCCGTCCTACACCGATACGGGACGCAACCCACGGCAAACAGGTTGCCCAATTTAGTCGCCTCTTACGACAAGCAATGGGGTGCTGTGGACACATTCTGTCCTGGAAGAAGAGCAGTTAGCGTTACCCAGCACCCACCACGAGGAGGTGGCTCTTCATGGGTGCCACTAATATGAGAGGATGAGGAGTCGCACACTTGGTCACGTGCATTCGGTGAATATGCACAGCTTGCAATGTGTTGGGATGCCCCGCACAGACGAATCCATAGCATGTTTCATAAAAGAAAGTAACAAAACGTGTTCTGGAAATGTGTTCTTATGAGGAAAAAAGGCACATTAAAATGAGATTTCAGAACATAATTTTGCAATTCTTCGTGTACAAAAATTACAAATACAACAGAGGCAATCATTTATAAAACCCCATTTTGGTAAAAAAGTGTTTATCAAATATATTTTGTAGCTATCCATTTAGATCATATGTGTTTCCTGACATTTAGTGATATTTATAACAGAAAACAGTCAACAGAGGTCCTTTTTGTAGAAATCCAACATAAATTGTTTTTGAAAAAATAATATCTCAGTAACTGAGTTTGATGGAGGAAAAGTACAATGGAGTGCTTAGTTTAGATAATATAATATCCTTTTTTGTATCATTTCTTCATCATTTTGCATTTTTTTCGTTCCACGTGCTCTCTATGTAGCAAAATAAGTACAAAATAATCACCGATTCATCTGAAAATGATTGGTAAAGGTAAAATGTATGTCACTGTTAACAGTTATACTTGCACCGTCTGTGAACTTCACGTGTACGTTCCTGTGAACACACACTGTGAACTTCTCGTGTAAGTTCCTATATAGGAATCGCTGTTAAATAGTGATAACACGAGTCTTTCGAGAATAGGGTGTCTGACCCATCAATGGCAATCGTCATGAATTTACCTCGTCATGCTAAATTTCCATTAGTCTCCTTTTCGATTAGGTACAACGGGAAAACGCTGCTCTTGGTGTCAATAACAGTGGCTTAATGGAGTATAACCCCAAAGAACTCATTTTGTACATCACATTTCATTAACACTAAATAGTAATGATACTCATTCTTCTTAAACCAGAATTAAGTGAACGCATGCCAATGTTTTGTCCGTCAGGTTACAACTCATCTAAAACAACCATTAGCGGCCTTTTGAGCTCATGGAGGTACACGTTCAGCATTTTCGCGAACACATCCAAAGGTGCTTCCCATCCACCTGGCTTAGGAAACAATATCACAACCAAGGAATCTCGTAAGTATTGTTTTATTATTGTAATGCAGTTTCATTATGTAATTACGACATCGTCGCAACGTATTTTCACCAATGTCTTCTGACCATGGGTCAAGCGAGCCCTTGATGTATCAGTGAAGTTCTTCAATTTGTGCTCATAATCAAAATTTATGATTACATAATATTTTTCAGAACCTTGTGAAGTACAGAATTTGACAGCTTCATCGATTCCTGGTAATTTTACCGCTGTTAATCTGACTTGGGACTGCCCAAAGGAAAGAGAAAGGAACGGCTTTATCAGGAACTACACGATACAGTATTCGGATTCGGTACGACACCACAATGTTCACTAAAACTCAAACAAGGACACACATACTTCTGTTTGCTGAGTCTTGTCAACTACTGTGATCCGATTTACCAATCCAAGGACTCATATGATACTTACTATATGTTAGTTAGTAAGGCCTTATACCAAGCAGGACACGGAAGGCATATCCAATATAACATATTTACCAAATGTTTCTATTTAAGCTATTAAGCTCATGTGTTATTTAAGCAAGAAGTGAGGAAAACTCGCATGACATGTATTCGTCTGAAGTACAACAAACCACCTAAACTCGGTCTTTGCAAACATATCACTTGCAGACACTATGCGGAATGGACACACGAAATGAAAACATAACACGTGTGAGTGTGGCCGCGTCAGTTACATCCTTGGTAATCTTGTTTGTTCTGTTTGCCTTACCTCTGTATTATTCTTTCCTTACATTATGCTCAAACAGCCCCATAAATGGATATGGGACATATATATCGTTATAGAGAGAGTTTGTCTTTTCCAAGGGACGAAAACATTTTCATTCCGCCTTCAATAATGCATTACTGCTACTCATGAGGGAAGATTTACTTGTTTTGTAGGTAAAGGAAGCTTTAACACCAATCTTTATCTAAAGAAAAAAATTATAACTTTGATTTCCAGGGAGCAATGGCTGATGGCCATTATGAACCAGAGGATCCATGTGATAAGACACATTCTGTCATCTTACCAGTGCGACCAGAACACGACTACACATTCACGGTAAGTATTAAATAAACATTTAATGTGATTAATCCATTTTCCGTCCATGCAAAGGGCGTTACACATAAGGGATCAGCTCTATGTAGTACGAATCAAATGGATACATCTCGGGTCTTCATTATTTTCACTGTGTACAAAGAGTTTCAGTGGGATGGGACTAGATCTGCATCGTTGACATGAAAAAATGGGTCTTGTGACATGTTACCGTTTCTGTTTGAGGAAATTGTTGTTAACAGTACATATAGTATCCATCCTTGGTAAGACTCCCAATCATACACAGAGATATCCATTCTCCTGAATCATTTCGTTTATGTTCAAATCTCAATGTTTCCTTGTTGAAGCATAGTTCTAATTCAGGAAGAGTACATTTAAGTTCAGAAACCGAATCGTGACTAACTAAATTCTAATCCACATGTCCATATTGACTCCGAGCTCTAGAGATAATTTTTGTAGCATTCGCATTTTATGGCAGACATGGGTTGCTGAAGGCCTATTCTGCCCAGGACGTTTAACGGGTTTGATATTGTGGACGATAATGCTAATCTCCACATAAGATTGGCTGTTTTCGTCGTCGTTTATTTCGACGGGTATAACTGATAGTTTTGTAAAAGAATTAAATTTCTTGTGACTGCATGGCAAATCCAGTCGTAGGAAATCGAGTCCATTGGTAATATATGTTCACATTTTCATCTTTAAAGAGCTTGTATGGTTAATCTTTTACATGTCTAGTGCAGTGAGTATGGTGATATTTCGGAAAGACATTCTGTTTACCAGTCTTTCAGGTACTAGTCCAATCCTTCACTCAAATGGCCCCTTTGGGCCTGATAAGGTATGGAATCTGAGGTCAAACATGTTCGTGTCAAAGGGTTATCTCATTACGCGCCATGTATTACACACAAACATCAATTACATAAAACCAAATCCTGTGGATATAAACGTATGCTGCCTCTATTTAACATTTGTGCATATACAATGTCATTGTAATAAATAACTAAGTAGCATTGTTGACATTAGAATTTGAAGCCGTTTGGATCTATTTTCAGAATATCATATTATGCATTTCGTTTACAAAGTACAATTCTCAATTTTTTTTAAAAAAAGGTTTCCGCTAATGCGATGTACAGGGGCAAGCCGAAAGAATCAGAGGTGTTCTATGCCACGGCTGGAAGTAAGTACTATTAAAACATGTATTATTATGCTTGCATTAAAATTATTAGGGCCGGAAAACAAAATGACGTAACATATCATAGGGAGGCACTGTACTGAATGTTTTACCTTGCGTGTTAATATAATAGATAACAAGACTATAAAATATATATTAATAATATTGATCATTTTCAATTCCTTGTGTATTGTTATTTTGGAGCTTTTTGTTCACAGAACCAATGAAAAAAGATTCAACGGAAGTATTCATCAGCACAGAAACCCAGAGCACAGACGCTGCCACCGATATATCATTTGTGGTATCGTTTGATTCAAAGACTCTTCTCGACGGCACAAATGGGAACATAATTGAAGCAGGAATTCTTGTAATGAAGAAGAGTGGTAAGCGAAAACCTAATTGATTCAATTCCTGGAATGATTCTTGTGTATATGTGAATGATTCCGCTTCCGATATCCAGTGTGAAATAGCATAACCTAAGTAAATGGTATTTATTTTTCGGAATCTACGGACAGAAAGACGTAAACAAGCATCTGATGTAGCAGGAATGACACAAAGAACGGAGAATTCCCTTTAAACTTGGTGTCGTCACAGACAGTCATTCATATCGTTTTCACAGCTACTGCAAGTCGTTTGCCTGGGCATTCTATCCACTGACGCTATATAGTTCCTTAAATTGTCGCAAGATAATAGAAACAGAGTTGCATTTAATCTGATATCACTATTTTGTAGGTATTTGTAGTTATACGAAATCATGGTCGCCCATTATATAAAGAACACATTTTTACAACAGAAACGCAATCAGCGGACCCTCAAAATGTGACGGACTGGGACGCATGGAAGAACTGGTATAAATGGAAGAACAGTGGGTATAAGGGTTCTTACCGCCCAACTCCAGAACACTACCTGCTACAAGCTAGGAGAAGGAGGAGCGCTTCTCCAGGTAACATAACATAACATAATGTTCCCCATGGTTCTGTTTTACAAATGATGACACCTGTATGAACGATACGGTAACATACTTTGTTCATCGATTTCTGACTTCAGAGGGCAATCTTACTTCTTACTCGGTTGGTGTGGATGAAAACTGCGACAGCGAAAAAGACAAGTTCTGTAATGGCCCCTTGGAACCAGAGACTGCATATATGTAAGCTTCGTTTCTTTCTTTAACAGCCGAATACATTGAGCATTATGTAAAACGTTTACTTTTCCTAGAGTGACTAAATAAGTGACTCTATTCAAGGATTTTTCTACATCACGATGCCACATTAAATGAGTTTCACACAATGTTTCTGTGGAATCAAAAAGCGATAAACCACATACTGTAACCTTTATCTCTAACGCTTTGTTTTCATGAAGGTTTTTAGTTTAGAGGTTACAGAAAGACTTACTTCTTTCTTGCTGTCCTATACCCTGTTTCCCTTCTGACCAGGAAAATAGGCAACAAACTGTTATAAATTACGTTTATATTTCTGAAAACAAACCCACGTAAGCGCACGGCAAAATAAGGACAACGGACATTAGTCCTGGAGCAGCAACTTGGAAATATCTTTGGCATATCTAACAAACACCGTTTGAAAGCTTTACAATGGTCTTGAATGTTGTAATCTTGATCGAACTTACGAGCAAGACACATACACCGAACGTGGAAGTCTGTATAAGAAGAGCATGCCCATCTGTGCATCAACAGTAATGAAATGTCGAATAGAAAAGGTTGGGGAAACGTGAAAAATTTACAGTTTGGAAGAGGGGGTTCTTTCTCTCAGTTCCCTGCCTCTCTGCACTTTTATGCATGGATCTAAATATGAAGCCGCCGACTTAAGCCTCATGTGGAGTGAATGAGTATAGTTCTACGCCGAGCTCGGAATATTCCGGCTATATAGCGGCCCTTATGTTACAGTTTCCACTTTAATACTCGGAATTCGCTTTTTGTAGCACTGTTACAGTTAAGAATTTACTGTGACAAACAATCTAAGAAATCCCTTGTGAACCAGCAAAACAGAACAAAGACAAGTCATAAACGTTCAAATAATGTATTATTATGTAACGAGAGCAATGTATACTAAGTCACAAGTCAATTTCACAATAATAATTTCAAATACAATACAAATGAGACAAAAACTAAGGCAATGGGTCACAAGATATATATAGTAGCAAACTCACCAAAGTCTTGGTGTGAGAGAAAACAGCTATGCAGAATGTAAACACAGCGATCGGTGTGACAACAGATAACGTAGATTCAGGCGTTGACGAATGCAGATGATAAAAATTCCAGAAATGTCCGCGTCGCAACACGGCAACTAGCCTATTTATATATAATTAGCCATTTTCCGAAAGTTCGGGCACAAACGAACATCGTCAACACTGTAAAATGCCCCAGAATAAGTCTCTCGGAAGTAAACACATAGAAAACTAGGAGCAGATAAATTCCGGAAAACCAGAATCCTAAAAGTGTTGACCATCTATTAAAACGAAATGTGACCCATCATAATTATTACTTAATTAATAACAGAATATACAGAAAATACACACTCGTAACACCACACACAATAGTAAAGTGTTTACAACATATGTTACAAATATCTGTGACCAGTGCTCATGTGTATTTATTCCAGGGTTGTTGCAGTGTCGTGTACCACGGCAGGGTGTACATCCACAGAGCCGTTCGGTAACTTCAAGACAAAACGTATGTTGAAAATAGCATGAATTATTGAAGTGATCATGCGATTTTATGATATTGAAATTATGTAACATACACTTGCATACTGAGGAAGATACGAATCGTGGATATACCCATGTGCATGATCACGTAATCGGGCAATACCTACGTGTTTTCAGGAAATGAACATTTCGGAGTTTAGGTCAACAAACAAAACGACTTATTATCTTACTTCAACTCATCTAATCAATTTCATCCGTGAAGCTACGGGCAACATTAATCTTCACTAACTCATGCTTGTCGTAACAGATGATTAAAGGGATCGAGTGGTCAGGCTCCTTGACACACGTCATCCTATCCCGATTGTTGAAAACGGTGCTTATGCTGTGTGTGGCGTATAACTTAACCCTATCAATTACCCTTACTTTAACAGCGAAATAAACAGTTTAAAGCATGTCGGTGGCAGAAATATGTGCATAATACAGATCAAATATTTACCTGTTAAAATATTCTGACGAAAAAACTCATTGGACACCATATCGTTCCATGGTGTATACATATTTGTTAGCACATGCCCATGTCAAGTAACATGCAGTAAGTCCATTATGTTATATCTTCGTTTATTACTGTTATACCTGCAGCAACCTCTATAGTCGGCGCGGTAGTAGGGGGATTACTGGCGGCCATCGTCGTCATCGGGCTTATTGTAGGAGTCGTTGTTCTACGTAGACGCCGCCAAAGGTATACGTTATTTCAGTCGTTTAGTTTAAAGCATGCTGTTTACGCTGATATTTCTTACTGATGTGCTCTTTAACTGATGTTTCTGATTGATGTGCTGTTTATACTGTTGTTTCAGATTGATGTGCTGTCTATATTGATATTTCTGTTTATACTGATATTTCTGATTGATATGCTGTTTATACTGATATTTCTGATTGATGTTCCGCATGACACTGATTTGCGTGTCATGTTGTTGTTGATCACTGGACTGTCTGGTCCAGAGTCGATTATTAACAGACCGCCGCCATACAGCTGGAGTGCGACCTAAAGCTAAACTTACTTACTCACTTATAACTGGTAAAATCATTACGACAAATTCACATGCTGTTGCAGGAAGAGCGATGAGAGTGACGATGATGACGACGAAGAGGCTCAACATGAGGTCGAAGAGAGTGTCGATAAGACCGTGTAAGTTTAGATAGTTAGATTCAGATAAATCATACTATCTGGAATATATAGTTTAAACACTACGTAACAAATATGAACCACTGACCAAAGAATTCTTTTTTTTTGGGGGGGGGAGGGGGGGGATTTGTTACAGTTAGATATTTCTTTGATGTTGTGTTTGTTTATTTGTTTCTGTCTATGAGTGACTGAAAAAGAGTCAATATCAATAAACCTACATATGCTTGTTTCACGGCCACATGAATACACCACAATTACTGAACCGCAAATTAATTTACCTACATTACGCACATACAGCGACCCTTGTCGTGAACACAGTACGTTGCGGTTATTTAACGTTTCCGTGCATGTCAGCGATGCATATCAGGTACACCATTGATTCCATAACGAGGCCAATATATGTGCTCATATATCCACATGGATCCCAATATGAACTTTGCCCCCTGGTGTGTCAGCTGTGTAACAGATACACAAACGAAATCGAGGCGATTTGCTGGCTCAGAGGGCAGATGGCATCAATCGTCAGCACTTCCGGTAACACAGGCACTGGCGCGTGATAAGAAGACTGCTTGGTTGATGAAATTGTAGGGCAAACTTACCGCGGTTGAGGTGTAGAATTGCCGCACTCCCCTGCCCTAAACCCACATCGGCCCTGGCGAAAAGCCACTGTCAGTTTGCGTGGATTGAACCGGAGCCAAACGCTTGGCTCGGCATTTCAGGGAGATGCTTAGTGTACTTGTGTAAGACACACCAATATCACCTAAGAGCAGGACAATCTATAGACGCCTCGTGGATGTATTAATGTACAACCGGAGAATATTCATACTGAAGTAAGATTGTGACATAAATTCCCGCTTGCATGCTCCCAAACATATAAACTGCGACTTGAAATTTCCAGATTCCGTGACCTGTCCTACACAGACAATAATGCAATTTCGGTGTTTATAGTATGTATTATATGGAGGTTATCTTATGTACATACTATTTTGGATAAAGCTTTAGATGGCATATATGTTATATATATTAATTATTAGATTTTATACAAACTGCAAATTTTATGTTCTTTTTCCTTGAGCATGTTAGACGTATTGCGACTAGGCAACAAAACTCTTTGCTTATGAATCACCCTGCCATACAGACTGAAGTCTAGTGAACGTTACTGCTCTTTTGAATCATTTTTACGAAGAATTTTTTTTTAAGAAGAAAATGTGTTGCAGAGCTGTTCGTATATGAAGCATATTGTTATTTTGCTCCAGGCCGAGGAAGATCGCGGATTTCCACGATATTGTGAAGGATTTATACAAGGATTCCAAGCTACTATTTACAGCAGAATGGAAGGTAACCTATCATTTCATATATCTATCAAGGGTTATGGTGACGAGGTTATATTGGATGGGCACTTTATCTTCATCAGATACCTATGCCAAGTGTAAGTGAGAATAGTATAACGGTCGTGCAGTCCATGTTAATTTTGCTGATTGTTGGAAAATGAAAACTCTATATGCCAGGCATACTCATAGATTTTGTCATGCTACCCCAACAGTTGTCTCCCTTTGAAACAGACTTGTAAAAAGGTAAATTGACTTCCTTTCCACAATAAGCAACATCCACAGTTAAAATAGCAAATCCACGGGTGCATATTTGTGTCAGTGTTCTAGTATCAGACATAGATAGAACGGTTGTTCCAGCAAATACCGTAGATGTTTCGGAAATATCACTCCTATATCTTGTGTGCCTTGTTCTGTTGTAGCAACTCGCCGCTGCCACAGTAAAGCATCCAGCCGAACATGCAGTGCTGGTCGGCAACAGATCCAAGAACCGATACGTCAACATCATGGCGTGTAAGTAGTGAGTGAGTGAGTTTACTTTTGCGCCGCAGTATCCCAGCTATATGGCGGCGGTCTGTAAATAATCGAGTCTGGACCACACAATCCAGTGATCAACAGCATGAGCACCGAGCTGCGCAATTGAAAACCGATGATTTGAGTCAACTAAGTCAACGAGCCTGACCAGCCGATCCCGTTAGTCGCCTCTTACGACAAGCACAGTCACCTTTTGTGGCAAGCATGGGTTGCTGAAGGCCTGTTCGACCCCGGGACATTCACGGGTCGCATGTCGTATGAGGTGCTCGTAAATGATTATGTTACAAAATTTAGTTATGTCTGGATTCTGACATGTTGGAGATGTATGGACCTAGAGTATATTAGGTGTTTTTACATAAACACACCACATGGATACACACCCAGTTCTCGAGTTTCCCGCCCTGATATTCCATTTTCCCATAAGCGGCGTAAAACAATACGTACTAGCTACATGTAGGTCTAGTAAAGAGATCAACATCATGTGTTGGCAAATTTCCGGAAGTGTCACGAAGTGTCATTAACCGACCATTTCGGCTGGTTCCTACGGTAACGGCTGGGACTGTCCATATGTGACGTCATTCCCATTTTACCTCACAATATGTTTTGAACAACGTCTACACTGCTGACGACGCAGTGATACAATTGTGTGCGATATTTGACGGTATTAATACCCGGCGAATAGCAGTATTGGGAGAAACGGAAACCATTCGATCATGTTTAAAGAACACAGTGACTTATGGGTTACAATATCACCTTATACGCATGTCTGCCGCTATTATGCTGATCTGGGGCTCCTTCACAAAGCAACCTTAACTAAGGTTAACCTTAACCAGGCCCCCTAAGTAATTGCAGGAATTACAGCAAATTTGAAGGAATTGCATCTCAATACAGGAAAAGACTGTCACTGCAGAGGAGTGTCACAAGTCATGCCCCTGGAGATTGTTTACATCTGAACATCGATGTCGTGCCGCTGATTACGAACATCATGAACGTGCGCCATGAAGAAGTTTATGAGCCATATATTTTCTTGGTATGAAGTGCAATTGACAAATTTAAACACATTTTACAAAAAAAATGATGTTATATCTAGCGCACGTTCGTAATCATGACTTGTGACACTCTCCTAGAGTGACAATCTTTTCCTAAAAGCATAAGCTATTGCCCCGACAACACTTCATACCTAAACGCATTCAACACGGGTGGTCAAAGGTGGATAAGTATAAAAATGTAATAGTAGGAACTAAAAACAAAACTCACCGAGACGGGTGCTTCTTCCAACGACGCCATGTTTTGCTGCGTGAGTTTCCGCTCGCGACCGAAAAATCTCCGAAGATGGCCGAGCGTGTTTCCAGTATTACCGACATTGCTTCCGATAGGGCCGATGTGTTTCTGTTATTACCGCTAAATTACCGATATCGCTGCAGTTGTTTCGCGAGTGGGCTGCGTTTGTTTACATTTGAGATGCAATTCCTTCAAATTTGCCGTAATTCCTTCAATTACTTAGGGGGGCCTGTTAACTCCCATTCCATAACACTGCACTAAGGTTACCTAAGTCTAAGTTAACCTTAGTGCAAGGTTAAGGAATGTGAGCTAAGGTTAACCTTAGTAAAGGTTGTTTTGTAAAAGGAGGCCCTGGTCAGACACTTTTTCAATCCGAGACCACTCTAAAGGGACGAAGCCGGCCGTATGGATTTACAAAGCAGGGGCAGACAACTACGATCACTATCAGCTGCAAACTCCTTTCGGAACTATCTTGTTGTCCCTGTTGACAACCATTAAAATAAGCACATGCACTTTGTCTATAGTTTCCTGGCACTGACACTTACAACATAGCTGCTAATGTCAATAGATAACACTTGTATTGATGACAAAAGGTGATGAAATAATATCTTTTGCATGTTGTAGATGACCACTCCCGGGTCAAGCTGCTGCCCCTTGATGAGGATGAATGTTCTGACTACATCAACGCCAACTACATCCCTGTACGTACATTGACCTATCTTTAAGATTATAAAAATGGTACCACGTGGGGGCTCTGGGTTAAAATTGACAACAGTTAAGTCCGTGTTGTTTATTTTCAACACCTCCCGCTTGCCCTGACTTGTTATTCCGACGTGAAACAAGAAAACGTTTTCTGATTTTTTTTACATTTTGGAGTGAGTGAGTGCGGTTTCGCCCCGGTTTTAACAATATTCCAGCAATACCAATACCAAGGCGGGGACACCGGAAATGGGTTTCACACATGGTTCTCATATTGGGAATCGAACACGGGTTTTCACTGTGACGAGCTGACGCTATAGCCATTAGACTACCCCACCGCCCCTTCCGCTCTGGAAAATTTATACCATGTGTACATTCATGACAATATGTCAGCTTGTGTTTTCATCAACTTTTAGTCTGAGGCTGTTTCCGATCGCTAAGCTAATTGACTGGATCTCCTTCATAAACTAATTAAAAGACTATCATCATCCGGACTAAAAAATCTTACTCAAGTAGTGAAAACGATCACATATGCGTTGTCATTTATTTGAATTTTTGGCCAGTTCATTCTTATTCTAGCAGATGTTGGAAGTGAAAATCATATTCAAACCTGAAAGGGTCGGCGACTTTGAAGGTGGTCTGACAAAACACTAAATAGATTGTCAAGACTCCCAGGTTGCAAACAATCACACGGGGAAAGAAGTTTTGCCCATGTTGAATATTATTACTATTCATCGTAACGTACGTTCACAGGGCTACAATTCCCCCCGTGAATACATCGCCTCCCAGGGACCCTTGTCACAGACCACTGTGGACTTCTGGAGGATGATCTGGGAACAGAAGGTCCCCATAATAGTCATGCTGACTGGACTGACGGAGAACGGAGTGGTGTGTACATTTTGCTTTGGCTATCATTAATCCTCACATAACTACAACCAGCTACGAGGGACTACTGTTCCGTTGCTGTACATGGCGCATTAATGTTAAGTCGCCATCACAGGCGAGAACATTGCATATTGCATATGCAATCGGAGTTAAATGTACTGAACAGCAAATACACACAAGTCTGGCATTTTGTCGCTTTACCATGAACGTTCCATAAACACGAACTCCTGCTTTTATGAGATTTCATTTTTTCGGAACTTGCGTTTCTTTTCCTGTTCAGTATATATGATACCGAAAAACTAGTCGGTTATACTAACCATAATATTCGGCCTATAAAACGACTGAATAAATATGAGTCTCAGGTGGTGACATAAGCCCGGCCAGTCGATTGCAAGAACGACATCTTGAGCTAGGTTTGGAAAAGTATTTACATCAATTCGTTGACTGTGGTTTCAAAGAAATGAAGAGTAATGCAATCGGAAAGCAGTAAGAGTCAGTTAACGTTGGTTTTGATCAGAGATAGTTGCTGTAATAATATCGCCTATGGGTTATGTTATGCCAGAAGATCATAAACAACAAATTAACATTGTTCATTAATGGAGAGCATGTTGACACTTGGTGTATTGTCTTTGTGTAGAGGAAGCTGGACATGTACTGGCCCGAAGAAATGCACGCTCCATGTCAATATGGCGACCTGGTTGTTGAACTGATCAACATGTCGCCTCTCAGCAAGTACACCATCATGATCTTCAACATCTCGTTGGTAAGTAGAAACGGTTTCATTACTTGACATATCTGGAATTAGACTTCAAGTATGGATTCCAGTACGTAATTTGGGTCCCATCCGGAAATTGAACCCACGCTGATAGAGTGTAGAACCAAATCGGACTTGTTACACTCCACGTACACATACAAATACACACGTACACACGCATACAGAAAAGATTATACACATCACTTGACAGTGTGCAGTACAGCAGTTTGAATACCTCCAGAGCTCCAGATAATATTTCAAGCAATATGGTATTTACTGTGTATATTTGAGTAATTGTATTTTATGGAGGAATAACTTGCATTTTATATACTCCCACTAGTTTAAAGAATTGAGTACTTGTGCACGGGGTTTCTTATTCTTATTGAGAACTTAACTTTTCTAAATATATAAAATAACTGCATCTCAACAAACTAAACGCTTTTAGTAATTGTCGATTTGTCAAATTGCCAAACATTTGCAACAGGCAGCCATTTCTAAATACTCAACATGGAAGTCATGTGGCTATTACAGTAAATCCCGGACAGTACCTTCAGCTATAATAATACATATATATAGGCATCGCTTACCATTAGCTAATGTTGTTGTAGAGTTTGTGCTCCATGACGAATAACACGCAAGCCAAGTTAGTTAACTAATTAAGTGATGTGCGCAAGGTATTCTTATGTGTTTTTGTACTCCCAGTTTTGTAATTAATTGAGTAAATGTGATTTTTATTGAGCAAATACGAGTCTTATCTGGAGCTCTGAATAAGTTTGAATACCCACTTCGGCACCAATTAAAAGGGGGAGCTGTTGTGAACATAAAACATATGTTATATCTGGGATTGCTTTTTCATAATAAAGTACAATTCTAGAAATTCGTTGGGTTGATCCGGGATTCGAGCCCACACATGCAGAGTCGGGAACCGAAACTCAAGAGTGAGGCATCTAATAACTAGCACACATACCGTCTAAAGTGCTCAGCCACCGCGACTTCCACAAAAAGGGTTGGATGGCCATGCTCTCTGACTTGGTTGGCACGTCTTCGTATCCTAGCATGATGCTGCAACATTTCGACAAGGAAAAAAACGGCAGAAATTCCAATCGTGTCTCCGAGCTCCGGGCTACAACCTGCCCATGATGGAAGAGAGACGGATTGACCCAGAGTTCCAAGCAATTCTGGACATCATCGATCCAAACATCGGCCATTTGTCCTTACAAGAGTACATGTCGTTCATGATCAGTCGAGAGACAGAAAACGTCCAGTCCTGATGTTGAACAAGCTTTCCAAGCTCTAACCTGTCACTCTCACCTATATGGACGGGACGAACAATACCCGATACTTATGACTACGCTGATATCACTCGTCAGTTATTCGTCAACTAAAAGTAGATTGATGCTCATGCTACTGATCACTGGAATATTGCTGAGTGCGGCGAAAAACTAAACTCACTCATTATTGTTTTAATCATTACGTTGTCCTCGTGCAAACTCGAAAGTGAAGCTGTTTCATGATATCCTCCTAAGTTTGAACTAGTAAGCGCTATGTTGCAGCAATATTATATTCGTTACCACAGTGGTACAGTAACATGTGATGTAGGTGGTCCTTTGCCTTCAATTGCCTTTCCGGGTTATTCGAATCTGGAAAGAAAATGAAGAGCCTCCACTCTTCTTATATCAGTATCCATAATTCGATATATATGAGCATGGGTAGTTCTGGAGTTGATCAATGAGTATGGGCCGTTGTTATTTTGTTCAGAGTTCGAGTTGTTGCAGTAACTGTTAAAATTGATGTTTGTATTTAACTGAATGAATGAGTAAAAAAAAAACATTTAAAAATCTGTTACAGGGCAACGAAACGCGGAAAGTAAAACACTTCTTCTTGCCCGGGTGGCACGACTACAACGCCAATCTCAACGAGGGCGACGTCATCGACTTCGCACGTTATGTCCGTGCAGAGCTGAAGCCGACAGACGAGGGGCCGATGTTGGTTCATTGCAGGTCTGAATTAATATCCTTAATAGATGGAAGGATCATCAGATTTAGATAACATCCTGGTCAGAAAGTGCATTTCAAAGTTAACAATTTAATTGTTACTGGGACTTTGATCTTGACAAACATGGCCATGAGAATATCAGCGTGAACGTTTGAAAGGTTAACATGTACGTATCTTGTGACATTATCACTAATTTTACTCCTGAGAAAATATTAATGTATAATGTTGATTGACAAAGCAGGTTCCGCGTGTATATCTGTGTTATGCTTAACAAAAATGTTTCTGTGAGCTGGGTGAGATTGTAGGTCGGAGTATGGTTTAATTAATGGTAATAATCTTTCATATCATCAATGACTCAGAAGTAGACTGTGATGATAAAAATCCAGATTTAGATCAGAACTCCCCTACATTAATTTCCTTTTCCAAATACGTCCTTTCCATAATGTATCGTCTAAATCATAGGCATCATGTCAGTAGTTTTTGTATAATACTGGAAAGATATTATCATGTATATATTTGTACCATAGCGCTGGAGTCGGTAGGACCGGGACGTACTTGTGCGTGGACTACTTCATCCAGGTGATCGACAACTGCGACATTGACGGCGAGGTCGACATCTTCTCATACGTTCTGAAGATGCGTAACAATCGACCATTCATGGTCCAGTCAGTGGTATAAATTTCAACTTTATTTCTGACATGTACATGTTAACTGCACTTTCAAGCATTATATGAGGAGAACATCCGTTTCTTTCAAATTCCTGCACCTTCTCTTCAAATTCTAGTGGGCCTAGAATCCGTGTGGGGTCGGGAATTCTCAACATGATAGCAGCAGAAAAAGCAGTGATACATTACATCAATAAGATATATGTACAAAGGTAGAATATCATCCTTACCTTTTGTCTGCAGTATTCGCTGGTCGGAACGAGAACGTGACCAACTTTTGCAGCGATCGCACATGTTCGGCACAGTTTGTCGTCTGCGGACGTGAAACGGGAGTTACCTCCCTTACATTAAACGTGCTATTTTAAGGCACTTCAGTTGGTTTTCGCCAAAGCGGATCAGTATCACACTGGATGACTGAACAAATGAGTGAACGAACGAGCGGACGGACGGGCGGATGGTAGAATGGATGGATAGGAAACAACAAAAGTAGTAAACATTTTGAACCTCTGTTATTAGGCGACATGGGACGTGGTCCCAAGAACACTATGCCGTCGTATTATGCTTTCGTCCAGATGTTTGGTACGTGCTCATCCGGAGTCCCAGAGACTGAATTTTCAAAAGTGACATATTTGATCCTCTCAGAAGCCAACATAAAACACAAGAGAAAATTAGCTTTAATAGATTGTGTCCCGTTAATAGGGAAATGCACGAAGATCTAACTGTGTTGTACACTTATAATTGTTCCGATTTTGATATCTGCAGAAGCAGTATGTGTTCATCTACGATGCTGTCAAGGAGATGATCGACAGGAAGAAGAAGTTGCTGATGGGGGAACAGGAGGAAAACATTTACCAGAACCAAGGATTTGGTGAGGGAAAAAATATTCTAGTCTGGCAGATCCTGTAGCGAACCCATCAATGCATCTCATGTTACATTTGAATTCTTTGCCATACTGTGCCAAACGTGCATATCTAATCGAGTTTAATACCATGTCCCGTATACGTAATAAGTCCGTTAGGATCCTTTTCAGCACTATGTTAACAAAAACACATAAAATTGTAACGAAATGTTGGGTTATTACAAGTGGTTCTCTATCAATTGCATACACAGTTATAACCTTCTTTAATGATATATATCCTCTACAGAAACTGTCGCGATATTCTATGTATCTATATGCATATACATGTGTATCTATATACTTCAAAGATGTGATATGTATTGCCTTGCCATGTGTAATGTATCGGAGCATTAACATGGAATTTTAAAAAATTGCGTGCACGGTTTTGAATGTCAAGAAACAATGATTGATGACTACTTTTTCTTGTTGACTAAAGACACAACATGACTGATGACAACTTTTTCTTGATGACTAAAGACACAACATGATTGATGACTACTTTTTTAAAAACACATGGCCTATAATCATGAAATATTGCATTCGGCTACCAGTTATTGCTACATGTAATGAGTATAGTCTACTTTTTACACGTTCCACTTCATAATAATTATCACATTTCTGTGATTAATTTCTACATGTAAAGTGTATTTAACCAATACAAAAGTTTCTTAGATTGCGAGAATTGATAAACGTGCACATGTTAATCGTTTTCTGTTTCAGTTTGCGATGACGTTAACCCTGAAAATATCTACATGAATGTACAAAGCGGAGCTGTCAAGATGTGAATACCGAGTTATAGAGGGATGTGCATCTGCATAGGAAACAAAAGAGCAGCAGCAGCATGTGATTGATCTGTCACTGGTTGAAATACCTCAGATGAAACTGAATAATAAACTTTCCTTTTCTTTGTCTTGTCGTACGACAGTATCCAAATACTTGAAACTATCTGAATAGCCAATCAGTTAAAGAATATGAGTTCCTGTCAACATGTATTGTTGTCCATGTATATTAGATATATTACGCTTTAAACTTCATTTCCCTCAGCTTGAATAATCTATTTGATACGAACGCTACATGGAATATTCTGATCCTGACTATGCATTCATGTATGGTACACTATGGTGGTACTTTTTGGTGATATTTATCAGCTATCGGTGCCCCGGCGAATTCCGCGCTTGTTATGTTTCTAGTTTTACAGATGATTCCAATACGAGTTACATTTTGTCATTATCACAAAATAGGATAAAATACAGCGCTTCGTATCCATTTCGCTATTGCATTTTAGCTACATATATGACCCACCGAACACTACGTAGGCGTGGAATGTATTTTTGCTTAAACAAATTAGCGATAGATAAGTCTAAATATATTGTACATAAACAAGGTGTATATTTATATTTCGTGTGATTATGCAAATGTTATTTAAGACAAAATCATATGAATGTATGTAGTAATTAACTGATGTGAAATTGGTCTGTTTAATATCCTGGTACTGATTACGGTGTTCCAATGAAGAGTATATAATATTCCTTGTGTATTAACAATTAATCCTTTTACAATATCAGAACAACTACATCGCTAGCATATGTCTTGTATTGAATATATTCATGTATGTCAAATAAAATTATTGCTTTGACTCAACTGAAAACATTATTTGTGTTATACGCGAGAAGTGCCTTCAGCTTTGTTTGGACGCCTTAAACACTTCTACAGACCCGTGATGTTCCGGGTTTAGAATAGGCCTTCAGCAACCCATGCTTGCCATAAAAGGCGACAATGCTTGTCGTAAGAGGCGACTAACGTAATCGGGTGGTCAGACTTACTGACTTGGTCGACACATGTCATCGGTTCCCAATTGCACAGGTCGATGTTCATGCTGTCGATCACTGGATTGTCTGGTCCAGACTCGATTGTTTACAGACCGCCGCCATAGAGCTTGAATATTGCTGAGTGCGGCGTAAAACTAAACTCACTATTAGTGACAATCTGTTTGATTCCATTTGAAACCGATGAATTGCTCACTAAAACAAAATGTAAGAATTGCAACTAAACCAAAATGTACACAGTGACATGAAATCGACCGAAAATAAACTGATGATTTGTCTCATACTTTTGGTCACCCGAATAAAACAGTTGTTTAACAAACGATAACTATTTTGGCTTCAGTTTTCGCTATTTGTTACGACGAGAGACCACTTGCTGGTAGAACAGGCAGGTGTGAGAGTTGCATGTGTGAAAAGTCACCACACACACAAGTTGATCACGTGACTGTTACACCAGCACGTCCCCAAATCCAATCCCGTACAAATTAGCGAGCGAGTGAGTGAGTTTTAGTTTTACGCCGCACTCAGCAATATTCCAGCTATTTGGCGGCGGTCTGTAAATAATCGAGTCTTGATCAGACAATCCAGTGATCAACAACATGAGCATCGATCTGCGTAATTTGGAACCGATGACATGTGTCAACCAAGTCAGCGAGTCTGACCACCCGATCCCGTTAGTCGCCTCTTACGACAAGCATAGTCACCTTTTATGGCAAGCATGGGTTGCTGAAGGCCTATTCTACCCCAGGACCTTCACGGGTACAAATTAGCGAAATATGCCAAGAAAATAAGTGTCATTTGTTACACAACTGTGTCATAACGCGTATTGTGAGCCAGGATCATTCATGATAACTGGGAAATGTCTAGTGTTACCAAGGATGGCTATCAGAAATAGTAATATTTTGCCTTTTTATTGCTCTGAAAGTTTGAAAACTACCTTAGCGATTACATGAAAACTGCAATTTCAATCATATGTATGCTATGGACAAAATACCGTAGACCCGTAAAGACCCGGGGTAGAAAAGGCCACCAGCACCCCATGCTTGCCATAAATGCCACGACATTGCTTGTCGTAAGAGGTGACAAATGGAATCGGGTGGTGAGGCTCGCTGACTTGGTTGACACATGCCATCGGTTCAAAATTGCACAGATCGGTGATCATGCTGTCGATCACTGGAATGTCTGATGCAGACTCGATTATTTACAGACCGCCGCCATATAGGTCGAATACTGCTGAACTAAACTCACTCATTCACAAACTACAGTACCCTATTCCTTTATTATTTATGTGATTTGGTGTTTCAGCAACAAGCACATCTTTGACATGTTCTCCCAGAGCATACCATGGATGCTAGAAGGGCGATCTAACATCAGTGGTTGGCGAATATAGCCCATTTTCACACTGTATTGCCCAAATTTAGTTTTGTTTACTTTTAAAGAAAAACTCCTAGCTAGTTATAAATCATTTTGTGATAATCTGGTACAATCCTCCCTTGACATGGTTTTATATCTCATATGCCCGTGTTCATAATTTAGATCTCTGAAATATTGCCGATATGACTTTAATTTTTACCTCACTCACTCTCTCAGTGCATAGACTGTCAAGGCGAGTGGTTTGTCTGACATACCATACTATGAATAGTGTTAAAGTTCTGACCAGACAATGTTCAACTGGAATTTAGGTTCACGCTGTTCCATTGGAATTTAGGTTCAACGGCAACACGTCCATGTGCTGCCGTGTTAGGATCAGAATTTGCTGCTTCTTTCTTCCTTTTTCAGGAAATACGTATCAAGGCATATCATTTACATGATTATAAATTATTCAGGCAAACACTCGAGTTCATTTATTATATGTAACGTTAGAATATTGTCGTCTTGTTACGGAACGTTACATTAATTACAAATGTCAAAACATTGGGATAGTTACGCGTTCAGGCTCTCTGGCAATGCTGATTAGTTGAAGCCAGACACGTTAGAATCGAGCATTAAAACCGTCCTAGAAATTTTGTTCCGCCAATCCGGAAGCCATTGCTTATAGAATCTGTGGTAGCTGCCCTTTTCCTCTGATTTGGCTGCTGGCCCCCAGCGTATAACATCATCTCCCCTGGAAACAAGACAGGAGTATTTTAAACAAGAAATCGTCCAGCGTTTCTAATGCTAATTTAGTATGTGGAATGAGAAATATATACCGATGTGTATATGTGCACTTCAAGTATGTTTCAATATTAACGAATCAAAGATTAATAGCTGATTCTGGGAACGTTTTAAAACTTAACACAGTAATGTACAAATCAGGTTAATAAGAAATAAAATCATAAATGGCCATATCAAAAGTCAGCAACTGAATCGGGGAACGTCTAAAAACTTAAATTGGTAATGAACAAATATGATTAATTAGAAATAAAAACATAAATAGCCATGTTGTATTATTCCGAATTGGGCCATACACATCTTTCAGCCAGATTCCAAAGACTTGAATTTATTCAATTTCATAAGCAAGTTAAGTTCTTTGCGAAGATCGTGATAGACTTGATGGCTTTCACAAAACAAAAAACATTAAGGAGTTATGGCCCTATTTTTTTTAAAAAGGATAAACAAACCATAGTATAATAATGTGGACAATCAAGAGTGCATTACACCGTATTTCAATCACCGACGTGATTAAAGCGTCGGCTCGTCACGCCAAAGCCCCGGATTCAATTGCTGTCATGGATACAGTGCGTGAAGCCCATTTCTTTTGCCCTCACTTGATATTGCTGGAATCTTTCTAAAGGCAGCACAGTCATTCGTTTCTCTTTCGAGAAATATTTCTAAAAACGCTAACCCTCCTCCACAACCCAGCCTTTGTTGTCCATCCAAATCGCCATACTTTCGGCAGAGACGGTGAAATTCAACATAACACTTCCAGTGGCTGGAATTGTGACTCTGTCAAACCAGGCCAGTTGCAGCTTAGGAGTCGGTTGGGTGGCATTCATCCACTGTATGTAGACTTGTATAACCTGCCAAAAGAAACACGAATGTAAATTCTCCGAACTGCCTGAAGGCAAGAGGGCAATAATTATATATAAAAACATTATGCCTAATCATTGATTTTGTCATTTAAAAGAGGCAGTTTACATTTAGATTTAATTTGCTTTAGAGTGGGTGGATTTGGTTTTATTGAGTATTTGTCAGCAATATTCTAGCACTTTCACGATGGGGGATCCCAGAATTGGGCTTCACCCCATGTACCCGTGCAGAAGATGGAACCCGGGCCTTCAGGGTGACGAGCGGACACTTTGACCACTTGGCCACCCCGCCGCATCCTTTTGAAGGAAGTTAAAATTGAAAGGTTCATGTACTTAAATAGTAAAGAGGAGTGCTATCAACTTGATAGGATGAAAATAATACACTGACGCCCAAAGGAAAGTATGCACTTCAATAGGGTAGTTGGCTATATGACTAAAGACCATTTCCATCAAAATCAAAACGTTAAAGGCGAAAACAGTTGCCAAAACATTGCACAAGTAAGGCCCAATAGAAAACTATTTGACTCGTCTTGTTGGTTTCCTTTCACCTTCATCAATAATGTATGTGTTGTTATTTGCCCTGCAGTTTTTAGTGTTAGAAGCTTACTGGTCCAAATTATAACCAGCTTAAACATTTGGTGGATTTATGTAATATACTGAACAGCAAAAGAATGCAGCCCTGGATTTTTGTCAACTGTCTTTAAATCGAATGCATAAACATGAATGCACTTTCACGAGACTTCATTTTTTTCTTTGGCTTTTCAGTATATGAGTGGCAGCAAACCTCATCGCCATCGATGTGCCTGTCGTTGTCGATTCCGACCCTACCGTGGAGGTCTTCGCCTGCCTGGATTAAAGATGGGCTCTCCAGAAAGAAGTAATGGAACTTTGTGTAAGACAACCCGTATCCATAAGGATACAGGGGATCACTCTTGATGTATCGATACGTCCTCCCTTCCATTGCATAATTAGTGATATTTATCATCTGGAAGAAATATAGTGAAAGCGACCTGTCAGGGGCGGATACAACATTTCGAGAAAGTGTGCGTGTGCGTGCGCGTGCGCGTGCGCGTGCGCGTCTGCGTGCGTGATGACTTGGTTGACTCATGTTATCGGTTTCCATTTGCACAAATCGATGATCATGGTGTTCATCACTGGTTTGTCTGGTCCAGACTCACCGAGCTTAATATCCTGAAAAGGACTAAGATCAAAATGAGAAGAACAAATACATGCTTGTGCTTTCTGAATATAAAAAGAGGAAGAGGTGATAAGTCAATGAACATCACTTGCCTGTTCTTTGGAAGCAGGCCATGTGGCAGGTAATCTACCAGCAGGATTCGAACCTGGACCTTCGTTAATCATCACACGCCTCAGCGCCTCCCCTGTTGCCTGTGCTGGGAAGAAACATTCCATGATAGCGGCGATGTCGGCGCTTTGATCTGCCCAGGTCATGTTTAGGGCTCCGGCGTTAAACAGCAGGAGAACCACGGGGGTCCCATTTCCTGTAGAAAGAGAGACACATTATATTATATTATATTATATTATATTATATTATATTATATTATATTATATTATATCTCTCTCTATCTATATATTATTATGTAAACAGTTTTAGAGTATATAACCATTAATTAAGTAATGACTAGAATCAGCATACTAGGGACCACAAACACCCTCCCGCTTTATAAATAATAATATATTGTAACGAACCAGCTGGAATACCAGTCAACATGTACTATCAGACAAAAATTGTCATAATATCTACACACGACATGTCTAACATAACTAGAACTGTCACTGACTGTTGGCAGCAACGTCTTGAAGCAGCTGCAGTTGATATCCGGGGAGGTTGATGTCGTAGCGATCGTTGCTCTCCGATTCAATCATTTGCCCTAGAATATCAACATGAAAATGGGATGAACGTTCGTAATAAATGTGGAATTTTTTAACACAACCAATAAGAAATGTGTAGGAAAGATGCATGATTCACGCTTGTTTGTTCTTCAACGCCGCACTCATCTATTTGACGGCGGTCTGTATTTAATCAAGTCTCGACCAGGAAATCCAGTGATTGACATCAGCGAGCATCAATCCACGCAATTGAAATACGATGACATATGTCAACGAGTCTGGCTATCGAAAAACAGTTTAGTATGTTTGCAAAACACCTCTTTAATCCTTTATCCGGATTACCTGTTCCAAGACACACAAATATAACCTCTGTCATGGCCACTGCTTTTTTCACAGATTCATCGTCGTAATGTTTACAGAAGTTGTCATCACATCCGGATGCGTAGTTGACAGACTTGGCAAGTTTTCCCAAGCCCTGCAGGGCAGTTTGTATGAAGATGGAGGGCGTCGCAGGCGCATAGTCCCCAAATAACTGAGTTGTATCATTTGCCATGGGTCCAACTACCTGATCATAACATTAAACTAAAGTTGTTAGTGATTCCTCAATCACTGCTTGCATGTTCTGTTGTGGAGTATATTACAAGGTGGTAGGAATGTTCGTGTGCATTTGATCTAAACTCACAGGGAAAGGTGACTTTCGAGAATAGAATGTGCTGAGTTGCGTTCTTTTTCGTGTCTAGTATCTAAAATTATGGTGCATTCGGATCCCCCATTCGCCGTAACACAGTAATAGCCATGAACGACTATTTAAGTCCATGCGTTAAAGTAAGATTAATTTTATTTTGGCTTTGAAGTTATCGCTTTAGTCAGCTTTCAATACTGACTTCATCTGCAATACAAATGTTCACGTAAAAATGAAAATATGATGTTTACTTTGTAATACTCACAGCAATTTTGTCGAAAGTGTCTCTCTTGAGGGGCAAAATGTTGTTCATGTTCTTCAGCAGCACAAAGGTCTTCATGGCTGCTTCTATTGCAAGTATTTGGTGAGCCTCGCTTTCAATGACAGAGAGGTCAAGTTTGGAATAGGGGTTCATTTCCGGGGGATCGAACTCGCCCAACCTCATTCTGGTGTAGAACAAGGGTTTGACACTTTCTCTGACTGTTTCCTCTGTAAGCTTGCCTTGTTGTATGGCCTCGGCTTGAATGAAATGAACGCAATATACAACAAAATACCATTGTCAAAATGTAAACATATTATTCTGGCGGGAACCCCCTATTTAAAAAAAACCAGACTGAGACATTTTAATTGTACATTTTAATAGCTGGGAACTTCTGGCCAATAGCCTTGGTTTTGCAGTTTAACGTTGCACTCGGTGATATTCTAGCTACATGTGACGATCCAGGATAGAACTGATGTTCAGCAACCCATGCTTGTCGTAAGAGACTACTATCGGGATCGTGTTGTCAGGCTCTCTGGCTGACACATGTCATTCCAGTTGCATAGATTGGTGTTCATGCTGTTGATCCCTGAGTTGTCTGTTTCACATCAGATTATTTACAGCCCGAGTCCATTTAGCTGGAATATTGTTGAGTGTGGCGTAACTAAGTTGACTCACTCACTCTAGCTACAGGCACATTACTGTCTGCAAATACCTGACATAGGCAATCACTAGATATACGCTTGATCTCCTTTAAATCGATATCGATGTTGCAAGAACATACATACATTTAACTACGAAAATACATGATGTATAATGGTTAGAATCATAATGAATTTAAACTTACCAATATTTTAAAAGTAGTGTTTTTGCCATATTAAATTTCGGCTACATTTTCCTACAATCGCCAGCGGCTGAGGGGATGGTGAAAATCCAGCTAGGGACCATACAGGTAGCAAAAGTAATCTAAGTCCCCTTAAGCTTGATCTACCTTCAGTTGTTGGTGATCTATAGCCTACTGTTATATTATGTATTTTCCGAATTGTGCTGTAGTTTTAACTTCATATGCTAGTTTTAGATTCGAATTGTGATACTCTAGTTATTTTACCGTACTCTGACGACAAGTTTTATAATATCTACATGTTGTGTATAATCATGTTTATTCTCGTCACGATATGACTGAAATATTGCCGATGTGACAATAAATTATAACTCATTCACTTACTCACCATAATTATAATGATCTGTGATGATTTAAACACACCGGTACCTCCGTGTTAAGGGGAACTAAATGGTAACGTGGTATATATGAGATGTCCTTACACATATGATAGTATTGCAGATTGTTCTCGCGTCCAGATAGTTCCAAGTTGCATCCAGCGTTCACACAGTCGGACACGATGTCCACGGAGGTGTTGGCGTAGTGATGGCCGGATGTCCCTACAGCACCCTCGTCGCTCACGACGTATCCTGTATAACCCCACTCCGATCGGAGAATGTCGGTGAGTAGCTGTTTACTGGCACATGTCGGCACACCGTTCAAGCTGTAGATTAATAAGTGTACATGATTAGTGTTAGAAGTCAGCAGTTTATCCCGTAACACTTAAACTTGTTTTCTCACTTTTTGGGGGTTGAGTAAGTTAATAAAACACTACTGAAGATCCGGGTTTGACCTTAAGTAACCCATGCTTCTCGAAAGTGGCGACTGAATGGATCGGGTGTTTAGGCTTGCTGACTTGGTTGACACATGTGGTCGTATACAAATGCGTAGAACGATGCTCATGCTGTTGCTCACTAGACTGTCCAGACTCGATTATTTTCAGCCCACCGCGATACAGCTGGAATATTGCTAAGTAAAACAATATACCAAACAACCAACTTTTGGGTGAACTAGGTGAAAATCCGGAATGAAACAAGCAAACCAAAATATCGATAAACACCCCGTCAGATACCCAATGGTACAGAATACGCTGGTCTCAGTCAAGACAGATGTCTACTTATTTATCTGCAATTTGACAAAACCTGGCGAGACGGGTGTGTACCTATTGTCGCTGCACATGAAACTGTATGTTCCGGCCTTGACACAGGCTCTGAAGGCAGGAAGGAAGGTCGTTCGGAGGTCACGCTCGCTTACCTGTGGACAACGGATAAAACACTGTAGTCACGGAATTGCAAACAAAGGTATTGTTGTTAATTTCCATGAAACAAATTCGTATCTTAACAACAAACTTTAATGTCATTGTTGACGCATACAGGTACTAAGGCCCTTGGAACTATCACATGCAGTTTATTTTGGGTTCTCACTACAGTACGGCTCCAACAATATTACAAATGTATCTTTTATACGTGTAAGTTACCATTTAGCGTCACATTAGCAATACTTCAACCATGCCGTGACGAGAACAATTTAATTTGTATCAGTGAGTGAGTGAGTTTAGTTTTGCGTCGCACTCAGCAATATTTCAGCCATATGGCGGCGGTCTGTAAATAATGCGAGTCTGGACCAGACAATCCAGTGATCAACAAGCCTGACCACCCGATTCCGTTAGTCGCCTAATACAAACATAGTCGCATATTTACGGCCAGCATGGGTTTCTGAAGGCCTATTCCACCCCGGGACCGGTCTTGTATCAATGATAACATCAGTACTTTTATATGTAATCACTATCAAATAGTGACATCGCTGATATCAAACGCGTGAGAAATAGAGATAGTTTCTTACTTCATATAAAGTATCCTTCAATTATGAGAGATCGAAAACCCTTTTAGCATTCATAGGAAATAATCAGTCGATTGTGCAATTTTGATTATAGTTGGCACGTGTGTTTCAAGAATAACTGTCAAACAGTGATGTTACTGGATGTGGAAAAGTGGAACCCCAACGGAACTCTTAAAATAGCGAATACTATGAATGTCCATTCCTCGCCGAAGCCTCAAATTTAGGAATATCTTTTGAGTCTTTTTGAAATGAGCCATATGAGCCTTAAAAAGATCCCGAAGAGACAAAGAGATAAATAGAGCATGCGCAATTGAACATAAAACGAGAAATGTAACCGACAAATGATGCAGATATTGGAAAACTAATACACAGAGGCAAGATGCCTTGAAGATCCTATTTGTCAGTTTGTGTTGATGTAAGTGTTCATAACATGCACAATAACACATCAATATTCAAACCTGGTCTCGTTAATTCAGACTACGTTTAAGACTTTAAAGATTTGTCCTTGAATGATCCATATCAAGTATCTTCTTCAAAATGTCCTCACCTGATTACACCTTGTGAAAAAAATTGGAAACGGACAAAGTCCTCAAGGGCATTAACATCAACATATTTACCATGGCATCAAACTGAAACCTTGAACTTGGCATATTATCTGGACCGTCATAGGCTGCGAAGTGTTTACATCCAGCATAGGCACGCACATACCGCGTGTCGTTGCCCTGTAGTCCCCGGACAAAGCTGGCTGCAAGAACGCTGCTCTGGTAAGGGTCTTCCCCGTATGTTTCCTATTTATTGCAATAAGGAAAACATTGTATTTAGGAAATAAAAACACTCTCTTTCAGCACCTTCTTGACATTATCCCTATTTAAATTAATCTTGTATTACAACAAAACTGATTCTTCACAGGTCATTGATCTACCGGCCGCATAATCCTTCTTGCACAATATATACGGAGGACTATTCACCACACGATATCATATATACGTATTGTATCAAGTAGTATAGGGAATGATAGTCCGAAAACACTTTTCAAAAACCCCTCTAAAAAGCCTCATTTACTAAATGAGGCTTTGGTGGGACTATTAGCTCTTGCTATTATTACCCCTACTACAAAGCCACGCCATCACGTTTACCGTGACTTGACAGGCGGTAACACTGTGCCGTACGGCACGATCAATAATTTGTTGTAAGTTTTGACTGACCATATAGGATCGGTGGCTCGCTTACGGCTATGTTATGTTTATATCGAGGAAACAGTTTAATGTGAACCGCCTACGATCTCTTTGGTGTTCATAATAAAGGCTTGCTGGGCTTTTTGTATTCCCTGTGCTATGTACTTTTTTTTCTCGTCCTCGCTGATAGCAGACTTACGAGACTTGGATCGAATATCTTGTTTCATTCCGTTATATTTTTTGAGTTCAGAGAGGATTGAACTAAACTCCTCTTCTGAGATCTTACTGTCAGACAGTGCCGTGGAAATTCGCTCACTCACTGTGTTGAGTTTTGCTTCGGCCAGAACCCTGATCTCGTCGTGTTTCAATGCCTTACGATTAAGCCTGCGTGATACTAACTTAAGCGCCAACCCTACCAACCCTGCCACCCCAGCCGTTATTTCAATACCTAGCACTATAGGTGCAGCCACGATGGTGGTTAACAACCCAACGCCTGCCGCCCCTAGTCCCATGCTGGTTGCCATAAGGGTAGTGTCAGCCCCATCCACGATATTGAAAGCTCTATTATATTTTTTACATAGTGCTTTCCGCGTGTCACGGTCTTGTTCTAGTTGACGTTTTACATCACATAACTGCCTCAAACGGAACCCATCTACGGTTTCTAACGTCTTAGCTACTTCCTCTACGACTGGGTACAGACCCATCCTATAATATATATTTTGAAAGATATTTTAATTGGGGTTCAGTTAAAAATCTATCAATGTATTTGAAGCCTATAAGTTCTAGACTACTAGTCAGGGCAATAGGTGAGAGGCTAATAAAATATCCTATGCTAATAAAAACCTCACTGGGGTTTATTAAGTGGTTTATAGGACCCGTGGTATCCTGTTGTATAACAATACGACAATAATCGGTTGTGTAACCCCAGCGTATTGACACCCCGGGTAAAATTTGGTGTACTATTGGGGGGTCTTCATCGAATGAATCCGTAAAGAAGACTTCTATGATGAGTGTGAAAGGGGGGGTTATTATTTCAGGATTACTAAATGTTAATTTATTTTCGAAGTAAGTTGATAACCCATTTTTGTCGTAACCATCAGATTGTCTGGGTCCTAATCCCCTCTCCGGAATGAAATCCCCGGGCCAGATACCGTTGTTCCTAATCTTAGTGATCCAATTATTTTCGTCTATTGTGATATAAGGTGAGGTGGGTGTTAAGTTGATCAGCCATTTAGGTTTTTTAAAATCTGGTAACGGCACCGGTCTGTACATGTTGTCTTTGAAGTGTAGGATGTAGAATTCATCTTCCTCACCAGGCTGATCGAATCCCTCTGTATCTCCCAGGTCGTTAAGTGTAGTGTTGGGATGATGATTAGTCATTATTATACTATTATGATATAATTTCCAACTGGTTTTCTGATAATAATTCAGGGGTTAACTTAATACCCATGAAGTGTATGTTGTCAGGCAGGAAGATATTGATTAGTGATATCTTATTTTCCACGATCACGTTGACCCCCTGCAGACTGGTCTTGGAGTCGACACCCACCCGCACGTAAACGTTGCAAACTTGAAACTGGTGTCGTTTCACCCACCCGAGTTTGATCCCCTTCACGATCTCGACATCATTCCCCGATGGTTCCCCTAGGTAGACTTTGATGAACAGTGTTGAGTTTGCCGGTAGACTCTCTAGTATCTTAACCACGCCTTCGAATTCAGACACCAACTGCAATTTCACGTTTTGCATGGCCGGTTTACTTGATAGCATGTGGGCTGCTATAGTGTTGACTGGGCTGACGACTATGCTACGTCTCTGAGTTGGGATGTAAGCCACGAGCAGGGTTCCATTGTTCACGACTTTGTTTAGGTGGTTGTCTTTGTTATCCGTGAACACGTAAGGGGAGACGAGTCTAATATTGAGAAACCATTTGTTATCGGGTAACAACACCCACTTGTCATCTTCGGTGAAGACGAGTATATATGGTTTGTTTTTGACGACGGTAGTGCTCTCAACATCGTCTAAGTCGAACAGTTTACCTCCGAATGATGGGTATATTCTCCAGTTGTCATCACCGGTGTTGACGAGGGCGTACTTAGTGTTGGCTGTTGCTCCTGTGGTATCTATCATATCACTTAGGGCTCCACCGGAGGGGATTTCAACGCGTTTGTAAATGTTGTTTTTTAGTTGCAAGGCGTATGATTTACCATCTACTCCGGGAGCGTCGAAACTGCGTGTGTCTCCGAGGTCGGAGATCCCGATATTGACGCATTTTTTCACTCCGGGCCCTTGTGCGCTGGTCATGTTACGTGAAGCGTTAAGCTGAGGTATCCTATATTTACAGGATTATGATTTATATCTAACACCGATATTGTCAGTTCAGGTATGTTACCCTGGGTTAATCTCTTATACTGCCGTGGTGAAAACGACTCGGTTCTACCGTCGTTGAATTTCTCAGTTTTCACCGGCACTGCTCTCAGTATAGTGGAAGGGTGGCCTCCTTGAATGTTATACGTTGTGCTCACCTGACCGAGATGAATGTATAGCTCTCGGTACGGTACTAGTTCGGGTAACTTCGTGCCTGTGACGGTTGTTGTTGGTTTTATCTCGTCAGGAGACATACCGAGTATCCTCGCTAATGGTCGGCCTAGCCTCAATGAGGTTCTTCCGTTGTTGATTAACACCACTGTGCCGTTTGAGTCGTTCATCTTGAGTTCGGCTCCCAGGGGTTTGAAGACCTCATCGTTTAGCGAGCACACGCTGTAGTAGCCGTCAGTTATTTGACTGCGAGTTCCACTGACGAACAGCTTATTGTTGCTGATATTAATGTTAGTCCATTGCGGTAGGTAGGTGATATCGCAGAGTGCGACTTCGAGTTGACCTGACGTGTTATCGATCGCGTGCGTCAGCTGAACGGCCTCACCGCTAGTTATTCCTGGAAGTGTTATGTACATATTATAATATATGAATTATAAATTATAATATGGATTTAGCACACTTGAAAATCGTGGTGAATGCAGATGGTACTGGGTTTAAAACAACCTTTATTGATATCTTTGAAAAGTATGTCGTGTCCGTTAATAACGCGCAGGCGGTGGTAAACTGGAATCAAAACCCAATGCAGTTTTGGCAGAACCAACTCAACTTTGCTGTGTGGTGTGCGACGACAGGGTCGGGTGTGACACCAGACTATGGTATAGACGAACTGAGTAAGGCGGTTGTTTTGTTTCATATTTATTATCAAACGAGACGAATATTGAAGGAAATAAGTGCTCCTCTTCCCCAAGATAAAGCGTGGAGTATGACGAATAACCCCTATGATAGACGCGCTTATGAACGTATTTGTGGGGAGTTTGAGATTCCAACGAATAAAGACTTTCGCCTTCCTGGTGTGAACCATGGTCTCGGTATAGTTCTCGTGTACTTCTACAGGTCCGGAAAATATTATGCCGGTTCTAAAGATGGTTCATACAACCCAAACCGGCATACATTTACAGGCCCCACAACGAATGAAAAGATCCATGTCAGCTGTATAAAGCAAACCAGTCCTGATGCAGCCACAGCCTGGACTAAAATGATCTCAAAAACATCGAAAGGATTCACTCGTGCTGGTACAATACGCTTGAACGACTCGATTCGAACGTACGTGTGGGCGCTGTTGGGTGCGCAGTCGATGACGCGTTCTAACATCCTCGGTAAGGGAACTGCTTACGACGCTCAGACACAATTCGTTTCCAACGTTGAGGATGCTATCAATTCTCCAGTTGATCTCCCGCGGGCCATCGACCGTTACCAAAACGTGTTAGAATACGCCAGATCGAAAGTCAATTACGTGTTCGGCGTGGGGTTATACATGGCTCCGAGTGATATGCAACTGAGAATAAAAAAAGTGGTGGGTTATAACAACAAAATAGTCATAGCCACGGCGGACCAAAAGTTGGGTATCAACCCCGATATTAACACCCCACATATCCCACACATCCAACCACGTGAAAAGGGTATAGTGGCGCCACCACCGGAGCCTAAAGTTCATGTGGAGGTACCCCCGGGGGGTGTGGGGGTTTCCACCACCTATCAGCAGCATATTGATAATAAAACAGCCTTAGTGGTTGGTGGGGTAACTTTGGGACTTATTTGGTTAAAGATTTCTTAGCCGCTACGTACACCAGACCCGCCACGGCGACTATGGCTGCCCACAGGTTTTGACTGAGCCACATGGCAGTTTTAGACAGAGCGCTCAACAACCACGAGACGATGCTACCCAGGATGCCGGGAAGGGCTTCGGCGGCTTTACCAGCCAGTTTAGCTAGGCCTTCCCCGAGTTTTTTAATCCAGTCTTTAACACCGCCACTTGGAGTTCCCCCACCGGCACTTGGGGGTGTGGGGGCACCCCCCACCAGTGACACCACCAAGGTTGATATGATGAAACCCAATGCAGTCAGAATGCTGGCGATGGTGATCCCTTGCTCCCGGAACAATATCCGAATCCTGTTGGCTAAAGTTGTATCCTCGTTCAGTATTCTATCGATTGTTTCACGAATACGACTGATCTGGGATCGAAGCTGTTCACGATTCGAGGAAGCGGCTTCCAATCGTGTACGTCTCTCGTCTTCTAAATCGCGTATTCGTTCATTGATGCGACGCTTCATATCATCGTCGTCAGTTTCGGTGAGTTTGGTTTTTTCCCTAGCGATGTGCTCGTCGATTTCGTTCAGTTTCCCCATGTTGTTCACGAGTTCTCCACGCACGCGTTTCACGGCTTCGTCTAAGCCGCGCAGTTCCCTTACCGGAAAGTCAAATCCCGGTAACGGTTTGTCCCAGTAGGTGCTCAACAGTTTTTCTATGCTGTCCGAGGCTTCTGTAGCACGCTCTGGCGTCATTTCATCTCTAGTGGTGAGGTGGGATCTGGTAGCTTGCAGATCTTCTTTAACGGCCTTAGGTATTGCACCACCGTAATCAGGCATGTTTAGATGTTCATGGATAAATTCAACACCACCATTGCGGCTGGCTAGAGTTGACAAGGCCAGTGGTTTTTTATTGATCTTGTTAAAGAGGTCAACTTTTGGGGCAGACTTAAGACGTAGAACACCCTTTTTATCAATAAAAAAATTCTTATGGTATATACCCTGTGGTTCAACGTAGTTTTTATCACTTTTTAATCCTTCGTAATAATCATTTACCGTTGTTTCTAAAAGTTGTTGGCTCAATGGTGAACTAGTAAATGAGGTCTCCTGCACATCGAATGCCTGGGCACTAGCGCCCGGCATCTCATCCATATCTATATCTTCATCCATTAGTATTAAAAATATATTTTATTTATATAACAATGTACGGTAGAAAATTAGATCCTTTCAGAAGATTGAGAGAGCCATTAGGTGCCAGAGCCGTGCGACAGTCGGTGACCATCACCAACAATCCCAGCAAGATAGACCAGAACCAAACTCTGCTGGTTAGATTTCCAAACCTTGGTGAGAATGACCTCATTGTACCAGGCACTGTTCGACTGGCGTTCAATATCACATTAACCTCCGACAACGACAAACGCGAGCTAGTGCGGAACGTGGGTCGAGCTATCATCAAGAAAACGACCGTCAAGATCAGCGGTAACGAGGTACTGAGCATCGACGACAGCGACGTGTTTCACTGCTACAAGGATCTCTGGAAAAGCGAGAGAGAACGAGTCAATGATGTGTACCAGGGTATCAGCAAATCAACCCGGGCGCGCATAGGGTATGTCTTCACGACAGACCAGCAAGACAAGCTATCGGCCGGTGAAAAGGCCATCGCTCTAGCATACGGGAATCGATTCTGCGTGCCGCTCGACTTCGAGTTGCTCACGGGACACGCGCCGTTTTACCAGGCCGCGCTGGGTGATAGGCTCGAATACGAGCTCACGTTTAACGACTATAGCAAAGTAGTGCGTACGCCGAACGGTGATGAGGCCAGTTATACCATAGACAACATCTCTCTGGAGTTCGACATGGTCACTAGCCCGGAGCTGGCCAGGCAGGTTCGAAGCCAGTACTCTGGGAAGATGGCTATCCTGTACGATCGCGTACTGAGGCATAGATCAGTCGTGCGAGATAAGAGCGACACTGTGTGGAATATCAACCTGAACGTGCCGGCGAGATCGATGAAAGGTATCCTGGTCGTCCCCGTGGAAGATTACGATCCATTCCGGAGGGACAGCGAGAAGTTTTTCAACCCCGAGATTGAAAAGGTGGAAGTTACCATCGAGGGCGTGCCCAACCAGCTGTTCAGTCATGGTATGAGGCCACACCAGCAGTGGGATGAGATAAAAAAGCTACCAGTGGGGGATTACATAACAAAGGACCTGGACCTCGGCTCCGTGCAGATCGGTGAATACCTGACCACCAAGTACGCCCTATGGTTGGACATGCGATCCACGGATGATGATAAACTACACGGTAGCGGGCGTCGTATAGATAACGGCAGCGAAGGGATAACCATCCAGATTAATAAGAAGGCTCAAACCGCTGGTAAGTTGAAATTATATTTGTACGTAATTATGGACGCGCAACTTAATATAGACAATGGGAGATTCGTGCAAGCCATCTACTGATGGGGGGACACCCCCCCACACCCCCCGAGGGTACCCACCACTACCCACTGACCCACACTGCGCTATCATATGCGGGCAGACTGGCTGTGGGAAGACCGTTTTCGTGTTGGATATGTTGGAGGGTTACTACAAGGATGTGTTCGATAACATTGTTATCATGTGCCCTACTCTGAGCATGAATAAAACATACGCGCGACCTTGGGTGATGACGGACCCGGACGTACACAAAATCGACCCTGGAACACGCCTGCAGGACTGGTTGAAAGCTCTTCACGAGAAATTTAAAGGGGAACCGACGCTGTTTATACTGGACGACTGCAGCGCTAATCGCGAGATAACAAAAAAGAGAGACATGCTATCGTACCTGGCCTTCTCCGGCCGGCATGCAAATCACAGCGTCTGGGTGCTAACGCAGAAGTTCAACTCGGTGTTGAAAGACCTCAGGGAGCAGACGCGATGGGTGGCCTTATTTCACTGCAAGGATAGGGATTCGTTCGAGGAGTGTTTGAGAGAGAACGATGTGATGAGTAAATTAGAACGGGAACGGGTGAAGAAACAGCTCGCTGAAACTAAACACGCTAAGCTCGTGCTAAAGACCGACCAACCCGTGGCTTATATAGTATGCTAAGCAAAGCTAAGCAAAGCTAAGCAAAGCTAAGCTAAAGCTAAGCTAAAGCTAAGCTAAAGCTAAGCAAAGCTAAGCATATAGCTATGATATTCGAAGTATTTGTCGTGTGCAACTTAACCTTCATTTCTCTGTGTTTTGTCTGTATCGGGTATTATATAGTTAAAACTAAATCTTACTTGTTATATTATAAGATGGAGTGTGAGGAATTGCTCGAACAATTGTCTGTGGAGGGTTCCCCCACGCCGCCCGCAGGCCCCACTGATGACAAGCGAGAGAAACTGGTGGCGTTGGCTGTTGGCGGCAAAGCCAAACATTACTTTGGAGACTACACCCCGGATAAAATTCACAAAATGTCAGCCGAAGAAATCGATAAGCTGTACGCTAGATACGAGTCCCGGCTCGGAGCAGAAATGACAAAGACAATAGGATCGGCTATGACCCAGATGTACACCGGTATTGTGTCACATTTCCTTCCCATTCCACCAGAGCGCCGACTTTACCTGTGGGAAGACCTAGATAAAGACCCTTTTATCGAACACGCCGTGAGCTCTATCAGCTGCGGGTTGTACCACAAATATGGTATGTTGTTGGCTCCAGTGACGGCGGCGATTATCACGGCAAAACATTGTCAATTTGAGAGAAAGAATAATAATAATAGTATAGATGGATGCTGCACAGGAAACCCCAGTGACGGTGGAGACCCCAGTGGAGGAGACCCCACCCCCAACAGTGGAGACCACTTCAACAGTAACCAGACAGAAGAATCCTAAGAGAGTAGCTGCCGGTAAAAAACGGTGGTGTAACCAACATAAAGTGACCAACCCAACCCGACTGTTGTTGGCTGTAGGCGTAACTGCTGCCGTGGTTATAACATGGTTATACACCTCCCACAGTGAGCCACAACCCAACAGTGAGGTAACCCCCAACAGTGGGGGTATGGGGGTATCCCCCATGGTAGACCCGCATATCATGTTATAATTTAAAATATTTTATATCATATACATAATGTCTGAGGGGAAAACGTTCGTCAACGACGCATACCACGCCACAGTGGTAGCCAGTCTAGCAGTAGGGTACGCTCGGTTGACTAAAATGGTGCTTAAACAACCAACTATCAAGCTAGATTTCAACCTGCAGGATATGGGTATGCTCATAATGAACCTTGGTATGGCGATGGCCACAAAAGACATCCTAGTAAAACAAGGAATAATACCTGATAATATAATGAAATAAATATAGGATGGCCACGATAGCTATGATGGTCGGTGGGGCGTTAGTGAATGCCCTGGCATTTTCCGGGAGTAATTTCCTCTTCTCTAAACTACGAGATGATCACGCGGCTGAAATACAGGAAGAAAGGAAGCGACACGATCTCGCTACTGAGAAATTACAAAGAGCACAGGCTGAGTACGCTAAAAAACGCCTCCAGAGGATCGATTTTATTAACGAACAACTCAAGCGTGAAAACCATGCCATTAAAACATTCTACGATGTTGATGAAGCAATGAAAGAATACTACCTACTAACTGGTAAACGATTGGAAGCGCTCAATAAACCCACACTCGCTCAGTACTACACACCATCCAAGGGGCAAATGAATCGTGAACTGGGCTTCATAGTGTTGGGTATAGCAGCTACTGCGTTGGTTGCTAAGCAATTAAACTAAAATACCTATATAAGTAAACATGAGACCCGCTCCATACCGATGCGAATACATACTTATGGGGAAGACCGAGGCCTGTGGTAGGAAATGCAGGAATCAGGGGTTCTGTTGTTTCCATATGGGAAGTCCTAACTACACGTGTTCTGTGTGTGGTATCGGGGTTAAAGGGCACTACTGTTTATGTAAAGCTCACGGAGCGAACGTAGTCAGACATCAACTCATATATGAGAATAAAAAAGGCTACATAAAAGAACGTAGGCGACTGCTCAAGATAAAATCCAATTAGAGATTGGTTCTCTTAGGTGTAAACATGTCTACTGTACATTCTTGAATATGGAAGCCTATCTTACGGTAAAACAATTAAAAGCTATAGCAAAACAGCTTGGATGCCGGCGTTATTCAAACCTGGGGAGAGCCGGGTTAATCGAATTGTTATCAAATAACCAAACACTGATCGATGCCTACATAGATTCACACAAGCTGTTGGAAGACTTACGAGAATTGTGGCCAACAAACCGAGTTTGGTTAATAAGTGATTACAAGAAATAAAATATTTTTTATCAAGAGTGGAGGAGTTACCTCCCCTTACTGTGAACCAATTAGACATTAGTTCTCTTAGGTGTAAACACAATGACTACTGTGCGCGAGCTCAAGCGGGTCGCAAAACAGAGAGGTGTTATCGGGTATTCTAGAATGCGGAAGCCAGCATTGTTGAGATTACTAGGTTTAGAAGTCCCTCCTACGGTAAAACAGTTAAAAGCTCAAGCGAAACAGCTTGGATACACGGGTTATTCAAAACTGGGGAAAGCCGGGTTAACCACATTGTTATCACATACCCCTGTAGCACGTCCAACTGTAAAACAACTGAAAGCCGAGGCACACGATTTGGGTTTAGGCGGGTATTCTCGTATGAGAAAACCACAGCTTTTAGAATTATTACGACAGAATAGAGCTATTGACCTACAGTTTGTGCGCACTGAGCACGCCGTAGGCAATTATTTGAGAGGTTGGCGCATGCACATTGATAGAAACATAGACATTACAGATATTAAGCCTCTGATAGCTGATAAGGTCAACCAGGAACTAAATAATCTAGGAAGTATCAAGTTTCAGATCACAGTGAAAATGTCGCTCGATAAGCAGGTTGGGAGTACCACTGAGTATTTTCAACCTTACTTCCGAGGTAAACAAGAGGTCGTCACACATACAGAGACCATTGACGCATCAATCGATAATAGTTTTCAGCAGATACGAGAATACCTAGAACGCTACACACACATGGGGTCCGGGTGGGCTGTAGATAAAATCGATAACGTCTATCTAGACATAGCTAAATACGTGCCGTTCAGAGGTGGGTCATACCTAGCCTTGCCTCCCTACTATAAGAACAAACAAGCCATAGTAAACGTTAAGAATAGAGGAAACGATTGCCTGAGGTTATCTATCAGGTCAGCCATATTTCCAGCTGCCACTAATCCGAACAGGCCTTCTAATTATCCACAGGACGATGGGCTCAACTGGGATGGTATAGATGAACCCACCCCAATATCCCAGATCACTAAAGTAGAAAAACAGAATAATCTGGCTATAAATGTCTTTGGGCACGAAGGTAATACAACAATAATATACAGGGTCAGCCCGGTGAAGGATTGTCAAGTTATTAATTTATTTATGATTCAAAAAGGTGAAACGTATCACTACACGTGGATAAAACATCTCAGCCGGTTGTTGCACGACCAGTCGAAACACGTTGGGGAAAAACACTTTTGTGTACGATGCCTACACTGTTTCAGTCGGGCCGATTTATTAGAATCCCACCTGGAGGATTGCCAAGGTGTTGGGCAGACGGCCATACGAGTCGAAATGCCTAAGGAAGGTGAAAATATCCTAAAATTCGACAATCACAAGAACCAAATGTCTGTACCTTATATTATATACGCCGACTTCGAAGCCTTAGTTGTGGGTGGGGATTCCCCCACACCCCCTAGTGGGGGGAGTTTCACACACAAAACACAAGAGCATAAAGCCTGTTCGTTTGGATACATTGTCGTCCGTTGTGACGGGGAAACGAAAGCTCCGGTAGTGTATAGGGGTCCTGACGCGGCTGAAAGGTTTCTAAAGTGCTTGCAGGAGGAAGAAAAAATTATTAGGAATGCATTGTATAAAATCACTCCAATGCGTATGACCAGAGCCGACATGCTAGCTCACGCCAGTAGCACTAACTGTCATGTGTGCGACTCACCACTTAACGGTGATTCGGTGAGAGATCACTGCCACATAACTGGTAAGTATAGAGGCGCCGCTCACAACGCGTGCAACCTCAAGCTTAAAATCAACCCTAAGACAATAAACATCCCCGTTGTCTTTCACAACTTGAGAGGATACGACTCTCACTTGATCATGCAGGCCATCGCGAAAATCGATGGTAATATATCGTGCATCCCAAACAACATGGAGAGATACATCTCCTTCAGCTTAAACGGACTTAGGTTCATTGACTCGTTTCAATTCCTCCTGTCGTCACTCGACAGTCTGGTCAAGGCCAACAATACCTTCCCTATCACAGATCGATACACAGACGCCGAGACTAGACACCTGCTCATGAGGAAGGGCGTATACCCATATGAGTACATGGATAGTTGGGCTAAGTTCACAGAGACCAGACTACCTCCTATCGACTGCTTTTATAGCAAGCTGAATGAGGCGTCCGTCTCACGAGACGATTACTCGCACGCGATTAACGTATGGAATAAACTGGGTTGTAAGAACCTTGGCGATTATCACGATCTGTACTTGAGGACAGATGTACTGCTGTTAGCCGACGTGTTCGAGACGTTTCGGCAAACATGTTTCAAGCAGTATAAACTCGACCCCGCATGGTATTACACCAGCCCAGGTCTGTCGTGGGACGCCTTGCTTAGAAAGACCGGAGTTAATTTAGAATTGCTCACAGATTACGACATGCACTTATTCATTGAGAAAGGCTTGCGAGGTGGGATTTCCATGGCATCCAAACGATACGCTAAAGCAAATAATCAATACGTGAAAGGTTACGATCCTAACAAACCAACCAATCACATTCTCTACCTCGACGCAAATAACCTGTACGGCTGGGCTATGAGTCAGTATCTACCTACAGGAGGATTCGAATGGGTACCAAACGTTGATGTTATGAGCATTGCACCAGATTCGAACAAAGGGTATATCCTCGAAGTTGACTTAGAGTATCCCAAGGCATTACACGCATCGCACAACAGCTATCCCCTTGCACCCGAACGTATGAAGGTTAACACAGACTGGATGTCTGAGTACCAACATAACTTATCAGGTGGTCGTGTAGCGGACGTTGAGAAACTCGTGCCTAACTTAATGAATAAGACCAAGTACATAGTTCACTATCGCAACCTACAGCTGTACCTGTCGTTGGGTATGAGGCTGACCAAAATACACAGGGTGCTCATGTTCGACCAGAGCCCATGGATGGAGCCCTACATCAGAATGAACACAGACCTACGAAAAAAAGCCACCAGTGATTTTGAGAAAAATCTCTACAAGCTCATGAACAACTCGGTGTTTGGTAAGACTATGGAAAACCTTAGGAAACGTGTAACCGTGAAACTGGTTAGATCTAGTGAGGAAGACAAGCTCAGGAAATTGATAGCCAGTCCGGCATTCAACCGTAATAAAATATTCACAGACGACCTAGTTGCCATACACATGAAGAAAAGCCACATAAAATTCAACCGACCTGTTTACGTTGGGATGAGTATCCTCGATTTATCCAAACACCTGATGTACGACTTTTACTACAACGAGCTTAAGAAACAGTACGGCGACAGGTGTGAAGTGCTGTACACTGACACGGATTCCCTGCTGATGGAGATTCGAACCGAGGACGTGTACGAGGATATGAAAAAACACATCGATTTATACGACACCAGCGACTATCCTAAGACCCATACCATGCACAGCACGGTAAATAAAAAGGTCCTAGGTAAGATGAAGGACGAGTGTGCTGGCACGCCAATAGCTGAGTACATAGGTTTGAGGCCTAAGATGTACTCCATATTGAAAGCCGACAATAGTGAGATCCGAAAAGCTAAAGGGGTTAAGAAGTATGTGGTGAAACAACACATCAAACACGCCAGATTCAAGGAGGCCCTGTTCAAGACCCGTACCTTTAGGCATAAGATGAACACGCTTAGAAGTGATGGACATAAGATATACGGACTGACTATAAACAAGACGTCCCTATCGCCTATGGACACGAAACGTTGGATAGCTATTGATGGTATAAACACATACGCGTATGGACATGAAAAAATTTGAGGCTATTTATTACAGCCCGCGTGGATATTGGAAAGGAGCTAGCGCAGTAGATAAGCTATCTAAAATGGCGCGAGTATCACCAGAGAAAGCCAAAGCGTGGCTTGAAAAACAAGCCCTGTGGCAGATCTATTTGCCGGCGCCACGCTACGTACCTAGAAGGAGTTTCGGAATTAACATACCTAATAGCATTCACCAGGCAGACCTACTGTTCCTACCTCATGATAAGAGGTACAAGTATGCCTTAACCGTAGTGGACGTAGCCAGTCGTTACAAGGAAGCCGAACCCTTGACCACGAAAGATTCGGCCAAAGTAGCCAAAGGATTAGAACGCATATACAAACGCAGCCCGCTGACTTGGCCAACAGAGCTGCAAGTTGATCCCGGACGGGAGTTCATGGGTGCCGTTTCACAACTGCTAGCCAAACACGATACAAAGGTCAGACGTGGCACGGCCGGAGCCCATCGCAGCCAAGCTATAGTTGAGAGATTTAATAGGACTTTGGCTGAGCGCTTGTTCGGCCATCAATATGCTAGGGAGATGACAAACACTGGAAAACGATCGACCGAATGGGTAGCGAGGTTACCAGAGGTGGTGTCGGCAATCAACCATGAAGTCACCCGTCTCACCGGTAAGAAACCGGCAGACGCTATCAAACTAAAATCAGTGTTAGCAGAGTCGTCTGCTCCATTGCGTGGAAAGGAGAAACAGATACCGGATAGGGCCTTAGTTAGGTATCTATACCAGCCGGGGGAACACGAGGGCGATAGCCGTAAGCGAGCCACCGATCCTATATGGTCGGTCAAAACTTACAACATAGATAAAGTGGATATGAAAGCCGACGAACCTAACTTGTACTACTTGAGGGATGGGCCGGGTAGGGGGTTTGTAAGAGAAGAATTATTGATCGTACCGTACGGCACAGTGTTACCGCCTGCCAAGTCACGGTAAACGTGATGGCGTGGCTTTGTAGTAGGGGCAATAATAGCAAGAGCTAAGGGTCCCACCAAAGCCTCATTTAGTAAATGAGGCTTTTTAGAGGGGTTTTTGAAAAGTGTTTTCGGACTATCATTCCCTATACTACTTATCATTATATTATTTGTCTGATCAATAATATGCCATGAATACAAAGGTACAATTTGTAGTCAGAAATCGGGAAACGGTCAATGCGCATCTTTGCTTCAGCAACGTTGCTCTATGTATTAAGATTTTACATGAACTATGTCACACAAAAACTACACAAACGAAAATGTGCCCCAAATATCATCTCCCTCACCTGATTTCTGCCCCACCTAGGGTCTCTGACAATGTTAGTGACAGGACTGAGGCAGCTTACTCCCATATGTTTTTGAGAAAGCCCCTGACTTTTGTAATAGTTGTACTTTGCTCGGACCTCGACACTTGTTGCCTCGGCTATTTGATAAATCAAAGATGGGCTGAAAAAATAGAGCTATCTGCTAGAGATTCACAATCATTTAAAATTACTGTCATATAACATAATTAGACTTGATGGTTTAGAGGAACAAACACAAGAGCATCCATGTTACAGATGGAACGTTTAATTAATTTCAACTCTCAGGCATTTATGGTCGGTGAACATGCTCAATATAAAACATGAAACACAATAACAAAACGTGGCTTTGTCACCAGGTTTGTGTCTTACCACTGGGATTAGTGAGTGAGTTGAGTTTTACGTCGCACTCAGCAATATCCAAGCTATATGGCGGCGGTCTGTTAATAATCGAGTCTGGACCAGAATGTCAATTGATCAACAGCATGAGCATCGATCTGCGCAGTTGGGAACCGATGACATGTGTCAACCAAGTCAGCGAGCCTGACTTCACCCGGTCCCGTTAGTCGCCTCCTTGGACAAGCATAGTCGCCTTTTTATGGCAAGCATGGGTTGCTGAAGGCCTATTCTACCGCGGGACCTTCTCGGGTGCCATTGGAATTAAACCGGGTTGTGGGATCAATGTGATTTGCAGACATTGTCTATAGATTAATTTTAATCAGTTGCTGAGTTAAAATATTGTAACTTTTTAACAATTAAAAATGAAATATTTGGTATCATCGCTTCTTTTTAGTTTTTCATAAAAATGCACCAGCATTGTATGTTGACATCAATTATGCCTTGAAATTAAAGATTTTTAGAAGTCAAAACATTCTTTCGGAAAACAGACTATATATACACACGCAATGTCAAAAGCTAGTACAATTTCAAAAAATACAAAAATATATATAACAAATACATCTGCCTTCGCCCACATTCGAACATTATACGTATGCATTATCACCAAACTCTGCTCTTCAATCACATAACTAAACAAATTTAGGCTGACCATATTTTTGAGTCTTTGAAGGCAATTAGAAGTTGACAGGGTGGTATTCAGAAGCCTACGGAAACAGAGAAACCATGCAATGGCAAGATAAGATAAGACAGGAGAACACAATCTGTAGTTACATATTTCTTATTCTAGAAGCTTTTACAAGATATTTGCCCAAATTACATAACTCCGTGGTATTCTGAATAGTAAGTAATTGTACAAGTTTGTAAACAGAGGGATATTTTTAGTAATATTCTTTTAAATATCTATTTCTTATTTCATTATATTTATAACATTTAAGGATAAAATGAAACTCTTCTTCAATATCTGCATAACAAAATTTACATAACCTAACCTATCTTTAACGCTTACACAATGATATCTACCTGATATTGCTAAATTGTGAAGATAATCTAAATTTAGAGATCGAGCTCTTATAAAAATGAGGTATACATTTGCGGAGGTTAAACATTTAGGCTATAAGTATCAGTAAGATTAACATATAAAGTACATTTGGATGATACAGATAGCAGACTTCTAACAGCTTGAGAGGCCTGATCATAGACTCGCTGCTTAATAACTGGTAGAAAACTAGAGGGAAGTTCCTGAGCATGCCAAACACCTCCAAAACCGATGCTTGTCAATATACATTTAACTTGATAGGACCAATTTGAAACATTACACTTTGAAACATTATCATAAAAATAACTGTAACAGCTTTGTAAAATACAATTATCAGTTACTAACAATTTACTCCAATATTTTATGATATTAAACATTCTGACATACTAATATGTCCCCACTGTTACCTTATCAACTACGCCTGGATTAACACTCCCTGGTTTCCCTTTTTCCACTCAGTCAGTGATAATTATACCCCGCCTCGCTGGCTTCCATTTGTTTTTCTTACCAATCATTCCTGGATTAACAATCACTGCCTTCCACTTCCACCTACTAACTACTGGTTTCATAGTTATACTGTTGTTGTTTCAACATGTACATATATAGCTGTCTGTTCATATGTGTCTTATTCACCTGATGAAGAACATACTTCGAAACGTCGTGACACTTCAAAGTAAGAAGTTGTCATCCATAAAAACTCTTGTCTTTAAACACATATTAAAAAAAAATACTTTAAAAAAAATCATCCTTGCCCTCGCAAGCAAGCATTTGGACATATGAAAATCATTATATAGGTAATATTGTTGTATGCCACATAAAGAATGCAAATGTTATATGGCACAGAGTCTAGTTTAAAAAATGTAAGGAAATGTACTGAGGAGAAAAAAGTAAAGGATCATATAAAATCACACGTGTTCCTTTTTTCCATTTTTTCACAAAGTTCACATAGCTTGTACAGAAACTTGTGAAAACAAAAACAACAACAACAACAGCAACAAAAAACAACAAAAAACCCCAAAACAAACAGAACAATTGTCCTTTCATGTGACCCCTTATTCTTTTCCTTCAGCATATTTTCGAATTTTTTTATGCAGCAACACTGCGCATAAAGGGAAAATAGATTACACACAAACGTCAGTTAAAAATCCAACTGAACAGAAAACAAGGGTTTAGATAAACTTGAGAGTCGAGTGTAACTATATTTGGACATTGATGCAATACAAAAAACATGTACTCTGGGTCTGTTTAGTGAGAAATAGTTATTTTTTTTTATAAGACTGTACAAGATAAAACTGTGTCTGTAGATGAGTCGACATCCATAAATGAAATATTTAATGGCATTGAATGTTGTTCAACTGTTCAAATACCGAAGAGTAGGACTCAGTGCCATATATATACCTGTGCTTTACACACATTTGCCTAAAAAGCATTAGACGTACCTAAACGAAGCAGCAAGACCCAGCGCCTGAGGAAATCCTGTGGCGTTCCCTGCACGGACATCACCTCTCAGACATTCCGTGTTCCAAGTGTATGGCTTGATACCCAGTCGGGGGATAGGAGGAGTGCCATCAGTACCCGCTCCACCCCTCGCCATCTGACGCTGGATCTCATCAATAGTGAGACGACTGACCAGATCATCCACCCGAGCACTCCAGGACAGTGAGGTGTTCCTGAACGGAAAGTCTGCCAGCCCCCGGGTAAGGGCAACACATAGGATAGAAGGCAGGATGGTCCATGCACCTGGTGCCATGTTGTCGACAATTACTGACATTCTCTGTCTTTTCACGGACGAATCTTATCCAGATAAACCCTGACGCTATTGCACGCCGCATAATCAAGTGCTACCGTGTCACGTTCCCTGCTGTAGCTAGACAGCTGTTTCGACATGATTTAAGATATCTAACAGAGCAACGAACATCGTGATTGTAGTTTCTTTGTCTCAATGTTTAAAACCCATGATGACCATCATTGTTGCCCAGCCTTGATTATTTACAGACCAGGGTCATATCGCTGGAATGTTGACTAGACAAAGAATCAAACGTCGTTCTTGGCTGTTTGCGAACGAGGAATATGTATGTCATGTCAGATACTGTCGACACTTTTGTACCTGGGTGCTGTTGTACAAAACAACTTTGGTGCTAAGAATACCTTAAGTCTGTGTTAAGTTATGGGAGTTACGGTCGAACTGTACAGAGGCACTTAGGGTTCTATTTCATAAAACGGTCGTAGTGCTAACAGACTAGTCACCGGTATACAATTACATAACTCTGCCCTCTCGCAGGATATACTGTGAAAAAATTTGGGACAACAATTCCTGATTTTGCTTTCCACTACCACTAATGTGTTAAAGAACAGGGCTCCGTTCTGCAAAGCGATCGTAACTTATAGGTGATTGTAACTCCATACTTTAACATAGACTTCCGACTGTCGAAGATTTACGCTCGTTTTGTGGAACGAGGCCCAGGGTGCTGCTGTACAAAACAACCACTGCGCTAAGACTACCCAAAGAATAGGAGTTCCGGTCATCTCAGCGCTAAGGTCTCTTTGTGCAAAGGCCCCTTGATCTTTAACTTGTGATAACTCGATGACGTTTTTTTGCGGGCGTATTTTCTGGTTTGACCGAAGAATGTTTACATCTGGTGTTCGTGTGGATATAGTAGAAACTGGGGTCACTGACCATATTGATGACTTTACTGAAGTGTGTGTGTCCCAGAGGTCATTCCCACTGGAGTTTTTGTACTTAGTCCTAACTTCTATCTCGAAATGCCTGTCTACTTGAGAACAACAAACAGGATCTGACAGAGCCACGTAGCATTACGACAGGACGAAAGGACCAATGACACAAGAGTCATCATTTGCGTAAAAGGGCAGTTGTCCGACAGCTTATAACAGTAATGTTTCCGAGTGCATGGCGAGATTACTGTCATGTAGCTTCAGCTGATAATGAGAGCAACAATTTAAACATTTCTCTTTGTAAACACCACATACATTCTTAGCTAAAAATCACACCAATGATTAAAAACAAAACATTACAAGTCAGAGGATTTTAATACACAATTTCAAACATTGACTGTTCGAGTATGTCATCACTTGCTTGAGTACTCATTGATGCCCAAAAGAGAGTAGAACTCTTGTCCACAGTAATGATAAAGTTTGTCCATTATGCTGTTATATAGTTTTAACACGTTGTTCCGAAACCAGTAGTATTCTGTGAACGAGGGGGCTTACTGTTATTCAGAGAAAGGGGTCGGACTGGAGGAGACCCCGTCCCGAAAAAGTCATAGATAAGATTAAATTGCTTAAAAGTGAGACAGACGATATTTGGGCAGAAGGTTTAGGTCTCACGTTTCAGGTCTGGTTGTGTAGTCGTGGTTTCACAGAATTCTTTTCCTATTTTGTCTAGAGAAACATAAACCATGTCGGTAAAATCAAAACATGATCCCGTTATCAGTACAACAACCACTGGTTTGTCTGAATTATTCACAAGACGTCACCGTTCCACTCGTGTACCATAGTGAACTGTCGTTCAGTTGCCTGTCACAAGTGCATATCCCGGTATTCAAGCGGAGTTACTCTTGGCTTGTAGTGGATCCGTGAAGGTTCCTGGATAGAATAGGCTTTCAGCAATCCATGCATGCCATAAAAAACGACTATGCTTGTCGTAAGAGGCGACTATCGAGATCGGGTGGTCAGATTCGCTGACTTGCTTCACATATGTCATCGGTTCTCATGTTGTTAATCATTGGATTGGAATATTGCTGAGTGCGGAGTAAAACTAAACTCAATCAATCACTCACTTGGCTGTAGTGTCTATGTCGCTATTATGGGTACATTATCATCATTCATTTCTTTTAACGTCAACAATGTATCATTACTGTAAGAAATAGGTTTATCTTTCGTTTAATCTATAACAACAATTTATCATATACATACAATAAACGTCAATACATTTGTAATAATGTTTGCTTTATTGAAGGGGATTTTTCGTTGTTCATAATTCTAAAACAGAAATGGGTACAGAAATATCCGACTCTTTCATGTTACCATGTTTCTGATTATCATAGCCTTGTGAAGTATTGGATTAGTGTTAATTTGTGTGTATTCGTACTGGGCACTGTAAAACAATTTAATATCGTCCCAAATATTTCGGTCCCACCATCTTGTAATTAATCGGAAGAACGCTGGAATTTGTCTACCTCTTTTAGTTGTCTGTTGACCTCCAGCAGAAAGCGTCATCTTTCCTGGAAATCAGATTGGGTCAAATTACAACTGATAAGTATATACTCTTTGAAATAGTAACATTCATTTGTCACATAAGTCCCCCAGTCTCACCGCCAATGAGTTTATAAAAAAGAACATGCTTCATGATACATTTTAATAATACAATGTTGGCATTTGTTTGGGACATTTGACAAAGTGTTACATGACACTGGAATATTGAATTAGTTGACTGTACCATTAAACACTCTTAACACTTTCAAACACTATTACGAAGACCTGCAAACACTTGTGTCTTGACAAGGCAATGCAGAGGCGACAACGTATGAGCAACAATGGCCAAGTAACTGAGTAGCACTGGTAGTTATGGACCCATTCCAAAACAGTCATAATGCTCATCAAGACAATGTTTCACTATGGCGAACGCAGATTCCCTTGAGAAAGACTGAACAAAATATGTGTCACTCGAGACAGAAGATAGAGACAACTATCAACAAATAAACCCTTCTCAACTGTACAACCTTTGTTGTCTACCCACACCGCCAAATCTTCAGCAGAAATAATGAAATTAACCGTTATATTCCAAAGGGCAGGATTCGAGATTCGGTCGAACCAGGTCAGCTGTAACTGTAGAGTCGGTTGGGTAGAATTCACCCATTGTATGCAGACTTGTATAACCTGCACCATTCGCACATCATCGACGAGTTCCTACAAGACAATCCAGTGATCAGCCGCACCTACGCAACTAGAATACGATGATATGTGTCAACCATGTTAGCGAGACTAATCACCCAATCCAGTTGGGTCGAATCTTATGAAAAACTTATGGGTTACTGAAGAAAAGGAAAATCTAGAACGGATCTTCATGGGTTTGACGGAAAATATCATCATACCTTTAGTATACTCACTGCAATCCTATTCAAGATGTCGTTTTTCAGAGGTAAAACATGTCCTTCGTTCCTCAACATTACAAAGGTATTCATAGCTGTATCAATTGCAAGCATCTGGTGAGCCTCGCTTTCGATGACAGAGAGGTCAAGTTTTGAATTTGTTTTTTGTATGGCACACATTTTCTGGGCTATTCCTTGCCCTGACAACCTTCACGAAGGGGCAAGGAATAGGCGAGAAACGTTAATTTAATTGTGTCATACTATAAACAAGAAGTCGTCAACCATATGATTTATCTCTTACTGAGTGAGTAGATATTTCAATACGAAATTCAAGATTTTGCTGCGTGTAAAACAGCAAGTTAAAATTTGATATTAATGCAATAGAAGAAAGTATTAATGCAACTAGTAGAAAGCATTGAGTATATTCGTGCTGTCAAACAGAAATATTAATTTATATATTTTTAAAATATAGCATGACCAACAATATTAGTATGGGTTTCATTATCTAATGCACACTTATATCAATATGACTCATATCATTATATGAACATTTATGTCAAATGGCATTTACCCATTGACGAGCATGCAAGTTTGTTCTCTGGCCCTGCCAATTCTAAGTTGCATCCAGCGCGTACACGGATGGCGTCCATATAGTTATCGGATTAGTGGTGACCACGTTGAACTTTCTCGATGGAGTTCTCGTCGCTGACGACTTAACCTGTGAAACCCCACTCTTCTCGGAGAATGTCGTTCAGGAGTTGTTTACTAGGACATGTCGGCACGCCATTCACGCTGAATTAAGCCGAGAAATTATTTACTCTCAACGCCAATTTCATGTGTTGTTTACAAGGGATTTATGTTTGCTTCCTTTGATCATACATTAATTCATCAAACGTTGCCACCGCGTTGTCCTTGCCAATTTAGCTTTACATGTTAATAAATGTTCCATGCTGTAGCTGTTACCTGTTGTAGCTGCACATGACGCTATATGTTCCAGCCTTTTCATAGGCTCTGTCTGAATGCAAGAAGGAAGGAGTGTGTAAAAAAACTACATATATGATGCTGCATAACTCAATAAATTAGGTGCAAAACGAATTTAAATTTTGAATTTGATTCCTGAATTTGGGATACATTTGTCATTTTACATCCCTAAAGATTCCTCCGAGGGAAAGTGATATAGTGTCAGATGCTAGCTGATGGTGTCTTTACTTTTGCATTGAACTTCAACCTATCGATTGGTATATTGTCTGGTCTACGATAAGATGCAAAATGTTTACATCCGGCGTTTGCGCGCACATAGTGTGTCTTTGCCCTGTAGTCCTTGGATGACGTTTGCTGCTAGAATACTGGCTAGGAAAGGGTCTTCCCCGTACGTCTCCTGTGACAATAAATACTGAATGAAAAGGAATTCCACTGAAAAATTCCTTTAAAAAGTAAATTGACTCATTATGGACGTCCAAATCTTCCCAGTCGACTGCTTTGTTATTTATCGCAAGGAAAGTTACATAACTGTTTTAACGAATACTAGTGTTCGGAAACACGCAAGTGACTACAATTAATGACACCTTTCATTTAAACTCTTGTATGCAACGATTCACTGCGAAACTCTAAAATGTTGACAACATTCAAAACAACACATAAGTCAAAGGAACTCCTCAAAACCTGGATAAAGTACAAGCGTGGCCATCTCTTACCAATTGTTCTTCACAGTCTTACTTCCAGTTGGTAAATGAAAAATGGTAAGTCGAAAAATATTATTACAAGGTAAAGCGTTTTTTTTTCGCCATACGATTAGTATCGATAAATGTTCCAACTTACCAATACAACACATCTAGGAGACCGGCACTGTAGGAGAAACTGCTTTTGGCCTCTCACTTTTCATTACCGGCAAAAAAGGTCTGCTTTCAAGAGCATATGCCACAGAAAGACTCTTGTAATTCATATGTCCAATTAGTATCATGTCGCATTTGAATTTCCACTCCACAGTATATCACACCCATATTTTGTATCCCCGGTATGAAAATGGACTCCGTCCATGCGCTCGTGTGTCCGTGCACATGTTTTTTCTTGCGGAGCAAAACTTTCAAGGTGTTGAATATTTCTTCATCAAACTTGGCACATAGGTAGATCTGCTAGTGGTAGTTTTGGATTTCTATGTAAAGTATTTTTTTGCGTTTCCATGGCTACAAGGTTGACTTAGACAGAAATTCTTTTCCGGAGCAGAATGCGAAAAACTTTCAATGTGTCCTCACCAAACTTGGCACATCTGGGGGGTGTACTGGTGCCTTATGGTAGTTTTGGATTTCTGAATAAAATGTATATTTTTGCGTTTTCAAGGCAACAGGTTTGATTTACTCTGAAATTTGTGTTCGTTTTTTTTTTACGAAGCAGAACTCTAACACCGTTCTTTGTTTCTTCACCAAACATGGCATGTCGATAGATCTGGTGGTGTAGTGGTACCATATGCAATTCTGAATAAAACATTGTTTGAGTTTCCATGGCAAATGTGAGGCATTTTCTCTCAAAGCCCCGCTGCTTCTGCATATCCTGATATTTTTGTGTGGAAATGGTCGTGGCCAAAGTGATCCAGATCAGATCATGATCTGTTCATTAGTTCGCACAATGTGTATATATTATATATCAGTTGGTCCTCATAACGTTTGGAATCTATCTGCAACTTGGGTAGTCATTTATCCTCTCGAAACAATATTGAAGGGGCTTCTTCTCTATTACATGCCTTGGGCATACTCATCATATAGAATTAGGCGATCTTTATCTCCTTTGCATTATATGTAACTGTTACGAGTATGTATTTTCTGTACAGTTTTGTTATTAATTAAGTAATTATTATTATTGGGTCACAATATTTAGTGTTTTGAATATTAGATATGATGGGTCACATTTCGTTTTAATACATGGTCAACACGTTTAGGATTCTGGTTTTCCGGATTTTATCTGTCATGCGGAGGGTGACACACACACTCATTCACATCACTGCCAACGCTTGAAAACCCGTCAACGCCTGACCTACATTATCTGCTGTCAAACCGATCGCTGTGTTTACATTCTGCATAGTTGATTATCTCTCATACTGAGAATTCCGAGCGTATGTTATATTGTGACTTTGTATACCTTGCTCTCGTTGCATAATAATACAATTTGAACATTTATGACTTGTCTTTGGTCTGTTTTGCTGGTTCACAAGGGGATTTCGTACATCGTGTGTTACGGTGAATTCTTAGCCATAACAGTAACCACACAAGGCAATGTAAAACATTTTAATATAGCCCTAAAAATTTCGATCCCACGATCTTGAAGTTAGCGTGGAAAACGTTTGAACTTGTTTGCCTCTTCTGGTTTGGCTGTTGACCTCCAACATAAAGCATCATCTGTCCTGCAAATCAAACTTTGTCACGTTAACACAGATAAGTATACCTTCATTTAAAAGATAACATACATCATTGAAATGGGTACCTAGGATTATCCCTGGTGGGTCTGTGATTCATTTCAATAATACTGTGTAGGATAAACAATTTCACATTTGGAAGGTTGTGCCCTTGAACGTCACTATCATGTCAAGCAATAGGGAATATGCCTGTCTTGATCAGACAATCCAGTGACAGGTTATGAGCAAAAAGACAGTGACTAATTTGGTCCTTTCCATTCAGCAGTCGAGTCATCGAGGAGCATTGGTTGTTATCGATTTATTAAGTTGAACCCATCCATAACCTTCGTACAAATGTGAACATGGCTATGACGCTTTTAAGAGTACTATTCATTCACCACAGTGACAAATTACTTAGTAAACTACTTACCCTCCTCAATTGTCCAGCCAGCGTTGCCCACCCACACTGCCATACTTTCAGCAGAAACAGTGAAATTAACGTTCATCTCTCTATTGGCAGGGATTGTGACTCGGTCGAACCAGGCGAGTTGTAACTTGGGAGTGGGTTGGGTAGCATTCATCCACTGAATGTAGACTTGTATAACCTGGATGAAATATATTATTCTGCAGCAGAAATATACTATTGGTAACTATTTTTAATATATACAGCATTTGCTGAAACATGAGTCTATGTGGCCCACCAACCAACCCCAAACAACAAAATAATGTTGATATGAACCTCACATGAAAGGAGTAAACGAACCTCATCTCCATCAATATTCCCGGTGTTGAAGACGGTGGCCATACCATGAAGATCTTGTCCCGCGGTGATTGTTATTGGGTTTTCCAGAAAGACGTAACTAAACTGAGTATAGGACAACCCGTAGCCGTAAGGGTACAGAGGATCTCCTTTGAAGTAGCGATACGTCTTCCCTTCCATTGAATAGTCGGTGATGTTGAAGATCTAGGAAAACGGTTGAAACACATTCTTACTACTGTTAAGGTCTAGCAAAATAAGGTAAGAACTAATCTAACAGCCATAAAAAAGAACTCAAGTCAAGCAATTCGTGTTCTTGAAAGTTGAAAACCACAGATGGCTATACGAGTACTTGCCAGGTATCATTTATGTTACAACGAATTGTTTCCAAACGTATTTAATGTGCAAAAGCGACTTAAATACGCTTTGAAACGTATAAGCAGTATCTGGCAGTACAGTAGTCTCTTACACGCCATAAAATCTCATCAAATTATGGTCAAATTGATTCAAATACCATATCTTCTCATCGTAACTGCACAGTAATAATACAGAACACAACGCTATGAATGAGTGACGTCACTTGGTTTCCCAATCACTAACCATTTCCAAGGTGACCCTCCACCAAAAGCTTTCTAAAACATCCTCGCATAATCAAAGCAATAGCAATAATGCAACTAGATAGGATCACAGAAAATTGATTAACACTCTAAAATGATGGTGTTACCCTGTAAATGTGGATGGTTTTAATTCCTGCAAACAGGAAACATTTGAGCGCATCACGTCATCGTAATCATTTGGTGGTTGTTGTCATCAGAAAAGTGTTTTGGATATTTCTGCAAATAGGGAATCTGTACTTGTATACCACTTTACGTTCAATGTTATCCCATGTACCGGAGCCAAAATTATTGAGTGTGTGTAATTAGGGGTAAATCCTGTGCTTGAATGTGACATTGCTGAGATTACTGTCACTATCAAGGGGGGACAACTCTTCTTCGCCGGGATGCAGATCAATTTATCAAAGAAACAATGAGGCAAAACGATCTCCCAATGGACAGGCACTGGCGTTATCGTGTCAGGTATTTTTGCAAGACGATATATATGACACTTCTTGCATCTCTTCAGAGTAAAAGTACTAATGATGAAGATTTCCTTCATCAGGGAATTCCTGGATTTATCTCTAACATAATAGTTTACACAGGTATCACTTATTGTGATTTAGACTTAGCCATTTAGAATTCATGACTAGCATCAAAAGTTTAAATAAAATGAATCAGAAAATAGCTACGTTCGTGTTATATCTATTCAGTATGTGTTTCATTGTATAAAGACCTGTTTGTGCTTTCAGTGGTGAAAATAATACATGAAAAGGGGGTTTGGGGCACGAGTAACATGTGTCTGATTAATTCAAGCACGAGTAACTTACCAATAAATCAGGAAAGTTGTATATCATGATTTGACCTTAACTCATCACCACGGGACAGCCAATCACGAGATTAGAAGTCGATCTCACACATACGTGTGCGTGAAACCAGTTTTCTCACCCGCATCCTCGATATCTCCAGATTATACGATCCGATAAGTCTATACCCTGATGCATCTACATCTCAGCCCGGTACATTTATTACCTCCCTTGGCTGGCTTTTTATCCAATCAGATGTCTACGATGGGAAGTTGAGCGAACCACAACTCACTTTCGCTTTTCATTTCGTCTTAAACTTGGCAACACAAACCATGCAGGGGTTCTCTGGAAGAGGTCTTGCATATATTTTTGTAAAGTTTCGGGCCTATAAATTTGTCTGTATGATTACTCCAAAATCTGAGTCGCACTGCGAGCAAACCTTCGCATTTGCGATCGCTGCCTTTGTTGATTCTGGCGAATTCGGTCATAACTGCGGCCTAGCTGATTGGCTATTGTGAGAGTGCGGAGACAGCAAAGGGAGGTAACAAAATTACCGGGCCTACCCGTAGATGCGTGCAGGGTATAGTGGACACATATCCAATATTAAATAAGCTTAAGAAACTACATTTATTTCTTGAATGCACCGTTTCAATGCTTACTTTTGTTTTCTCATGCCTCACACACTCACGAACAAAAAGAAGCTATATCCATTTCGTTTGTTACATATGGCACATCCCAGCATTTAGAATGCCAGTCAAAGAGACTTTGCACGTCATTCGATACACCCATATCCTAACCTGATCCTCTGAGGCGGGCCATGTAGCCGGCATTCTACCAGCAGGATTCGAACCTGGACCTTCGTTAATCATCACACGCCTAAGTGCCTCCCCTGTTGCCTGTGCTGGGAAGAAACATTCCATGATCGCGGCGATGTCGGCGCTTTGATCTGCCCAGGTCATGTTTAGGGCTCCGGCGTTAAACAACAGGAGAACCACGGGGGTCCCATTTCCTGTAGAAAGAGAGTTATATTATATTATATTATATTATATTATATTATATTATATTATATTATATTATCTCTCTATCTATATTACTATGTAAACAGTTACACTTTTAAGTATTGATTAGAATCAGCATACTAAGAACCACAAACACCCTTCTGCTTTAAATATTATAATATATTGTGACGAACCAGCTGGAATACCAGTCAACATGTACTATCAGACAAACATTGTCATAATATCTACACACGACATGTCTAACATAACTAGAACTGTCACTGACTGTTGGCAGCAACGTCTTGAAGCAGCTGTAGTTGATCCCCAGGGAGGTTGATGTCGTAGCGATCGTTGCTCTCGGATTCAATCAATTGCCCTAGAATATCAACATGAAAATGGGATGAACGTTCGTAATAAATGTGGAATTTTTTAACTCAACCAATAATAAATGTGTAGGAATGATGCATGATTCACAGTGGGTTTTGTTTGTTTGTTCTTCTACGCCGCACTCATCTATTTAACGGCGGTCTGTATTTTATCGAGTCTCGACCAGGAAATCCAGTGACTGACATCACGAGCATCAATCCACGCAATTGAAATACGATGACATATGTCAATGAGTCTGACTATCGAAAAACAGTTTTGTATGTTTGTAAAACACCTCTTTAATCCATTATACGGATTACCTGTTCCAAGACACACAAATATAACCTCTGTCATGGCCACTGCTTTTTTCACAGATACATCGTCGTAATGTTTACAGAAGTTGTCATCACATCCGGCTGCGTAGTTGACAGACTTGGCAAGCTTTCCCAAGCCCTGCAGGACAGTTCGTATGAAGATGGAGGGGGTAGCAGGCGCATAGTCCCCAAACAACTGAGTTGTATCATTTGCCATGGGTCCAACGACCTGATCATAACATTAAACTAAAGTAATTAGTGATTCCTCAATCATTGCTTGCATGTTCTGTTGTGGAGTATATTACAAGGTGGAAGGAATGTTCGTGTGCATTTGATCTAAACTCACAGGGAAAGGTGACTTTCGAGAATAGAATGTGCTGAGTTGCGTTCTTTTTCGTGTCTAGTATTTAAAATTATGGTGGGTTCGCATCCCCCATTTGCCGTAACACAGTAATGGCCATGAACGACTATTCAAGTTAAAGTAAGATTAATTTTATTTTGGTTTTCAAATTATCGCTTTAGTTCGCTTTCAATGCTGACTTCATCTGCAATACAAAAGTTGACGTGAGAATGAAAATATGATGTTTACTTTGCAGTACTCACAGCAATCTTGTCGAAAGTGTCTCTCTTAAGGGGCAAAATGTTGTCCATGTTCTTCAGCAACACAAATGTCTTCATGGCTGCTTCGATTGCAAGTATTTGGTGAGCCTCGTTTTCAATAACAGAGAGGTCAAGTTTGGAATATGGGTTCATTTCCGGGGGATCGAACTCGCCCAACCTCATTCTGGTGTAGAACAAGGGTTTGACACTTTCTCTGACTGTTTCCTCTGTAAGTTTTCCTTGTTGTATGGCCTCGGCTTGAATCAAATGAACTCATTATACAAAATACCATTGTCAAAATGTACACATACATTTCTGGCTGGAAACCCCTTATTTCAAAAGCCAGACTGAAACATTAATTTTGTTTTACAAAACTGTGTCTCATAAGGGTCATTATACCATAATGGAACTGCATCATTGAAGATTTTTTCCTGCACATTTTAATAAGTGAGCACATCTGGCCAATAGCCATGGTTTTGCAGTTTAACATTGCATGCCTGTCGTAAGAGACTACTATCGATCGTGTTGTCAGGCTCTCTGGCTGGGTTGACACATGTCATTCCAGTTGCATAGATTGATGTTCATGTTGTTGATCAGTGGGTTGTCTGTGTCACATCAGATTATTTACAGACCGACGCCATATAGCTGGAATATTGCTGAGTGCGGCGTACCTAAACTCATTCACTCTAGCTGCAGGCACATTACTGTCTGCAAATACCTGCCATAGACGATCACTGGATTGTCTGATATACGTTTGATCTTGTTTTAATCGATATCAATGTTGGAAGAACATACACACATTTAACTACGAAAATACATGATGTATAATGGTTGGAATCATAATGATCTCCATTTTGATGGGAACTAAATAGTAACGTGGTATTTATGAGATGTCCTTACCCATATAGTAGTATTTCAGATTGTTCTCATGCGCAGATAGTTCCAAGTTGCATCCAGCGTTCACACAGTCGGCCACGATGTCCACGGAGGTGTTGGCGTAGTGGTGGCCGGATTTAACGTTCCCTACAGCACCCTCGTCGCTTACGACGTATCCTGTAAACCCCCACTCCGATCGGAGAATGTCGGTGAGTAGCTGCTTACTGGCACATGCCGGCACGCCGTTCAAGCTGTAGATTAACAAGAGTACATGATTATTGTTAGAAGCCAGCAGTTTATCTCGTAACACTTTAACTTGTTTTCTCACTTTTTGGGGGTTACTAATACCCCGTTTATACGGCCACATTTGCTCACGTATGTATCGTTTGCATATATGCAAATTATACTTACGTGTGTAAATGTGGTCGTATAGACGCAATTACTCATGTGCAAAATTTGCTACAAGGAGCAATTTTGCACCTAGCAGGGGGTAGGTGCAAATTCATTTACAATTTTTTTGCTACCCTAACCAAACATGCCGTATAGACGTACAGTAACTTTACTGACGGTAAGCAAATATTCCCGGGTAATTTCATAATACCTACTTTTAGAGTTCTCCCGCCAAATCTGTTTGCATCCGATTGGCTTTTCGAATATCACTTGATGTTTTGTCGTCACACAGTCAAGACGTGTTACGATGGCAAGTAAACAGAAAAACAATGATGGAAAAAAACGGGGAAATTCCTGGAATGACGAAGAAACAAAATGTTTGCTGGAAATATGGGAGGAAAATAGTATTGAAGAACAACTAGAAAATCCAAAAGCCAATAACGGGTCTGTTTATAAAACAGTTTCCACCGAAATGTTGGACAGAGGATTCCATCGTACATCTGATCAGTGTAAAGTGCGCATTCGCACGTTAAAGAGAACCTACAGACAATGCAAAACAACCATGAAGAAAAGCGGGAAGGGAAGAAAGATGTGTAAGCTTTATGAAGAGATGGACAGAATTTTGGGAACCAGACCGGCCTCGTCACCTGTAAAAGTGATAGAAACTTTGAGTAAGACGATTGAGAATGACGAAGTGAATGACCTTGGCGTAGATGATAGTGAATCAAATGTACCTGCGACAGAATACATTGGAGACATGATGACTGTTGATGATGAAGATACCGAAGCACAGCAAGGATGTGAAGAGGAATCTTCAACGGAGACAGACACAATGAGTATGCCAAGCATTTCAAATGCCGAAAACGCACCGGATGCAAAGCGAAAGATATCGAGTAACGAAGAGACAGAGAGAACTAAAAAAGAAAAGAAGAGTCAGAAAATCCAAATTTGAACTAGCTCTCTCCACTGTCATGGACAAATTCAGTTCTGAGAACGAGAAATGTGAAAGGGAAATGTTGGATATTGAAAGGAGTAAAATTGACCTGGAAAAACAGAGACTTGACCTAGAAAGAGCAAAGATGGAGTCTGAGGAGAGACAGAGACGGGAAGAGAGAGAGCACCAGTTTAATATGAGGTCATGGGGTCAAGGGTCCTACAATGCAGGGCCTGGCGTGTCCCGTGGAACATCCTCATGCATTGCACCTAATACTGTCGATGACAAAACCTATTACAATCTCTAATGCATGCAGTTTAACTTTGATGGCCGAATCTGCATTTATACTTGGATGATACTTTGTTCATGATGTGTTTGCAAACTATAAAGGATTTTATTTCTTTGAAGAAAGAGTAGATTTGTTTTCAGTCATTTTCACAAGACTGTGAGGTAAAACTGATTATATCTGCGATTTTTGATAGACAACTGATTGCTATTCAGTGTTTCGTTTCTTTTCTAAATCACAGTGTAAACAGAAAGAGTGGAAATGTTTTTGTTTTTTTTATTAAAATAAAGAAACAGAAAGGTTGCTTTTTTCATATTGAATAAGAATAATTAACCATAAGAGATGAAATCACAGGGATCCATGAAAAGCCAGCTGATGTGCGTAATGAACATGGAGCAATATGATAAAGGGTAATGTCTAAATGTGTTCATATTTGCAAACACGAACGTTTTATGGAAACAAAATACACATTTTACAGTCTTTCTAGGGTCTGTTTACTGTGAAAGTCTGTGCAATGTCGTCTCGGAGAGCCCTGGCGCAACAGGGTAACTCCTGTCCTGCATCTTGCATATCCTGTCCACCATCTTCATACGCCTCCTGATCTACACTCCACTCTTCCCTGAACACATCCCTGAAACTCTCACATATGTTGTGGAGGACGACGCAGCAGCCTATCACAGTGCACGCAAAACCCACATCCACATCTAGTCTCTTTTGTAAGCATCTCCACTATCCTTTTCAACGACCAAAGGCATTCTCAATTGTCATTCTGGCCCTGCTTAGGCGGTAGTTGAATGTGGTATGGGAAGGTGTGAGGTTGTCCCTGCCAAGGTAAGGTTTCAAAAGCCAAGTCTTTAATGGGTATGCCCCGTCTCCAAGAAGAACTACAGGCATCTGTCAGTCTCCAACCTTCTTCCTCCAGTTTGGAAATAGGTCACCGCTATCACCAAGCATGTACAGTTCTGAATTTGCTAGGACACGGGCATCATGTACCCTACCTGGCCACCCAATGTTTACATCTGTAAAGACATAGTTGTTATCACACACACCCTGTAGTATTAGAGAGTAAAACCCTTTTCTACTGAGGTAATCGCCATGGGAGTTTTGGGGAGCTATAATCGGTATATGACAGCCATCAACAGCACCTGCACAATTTGGAAAGTTCCATCTTTCCTCAAAGCCTTTAATTACATCCTTAAGGGCATTTTCCTCAGGGAACCTCACAAATTCATCCAGAAGTACCTTCATGATAGCTGTACAGACTTGATGGACACATACGCATACAGTTGCCTTCCCGACACCAAAAAGATTGGCCACTGTCCTGTACTCGGAGCTGGAAGCAAGCCAGTATATTGCAATTGCAACTTTCTTTTGAACACTTAACGGTTCGTCAACTGTATTACGCTGAGGTGACAATTCAAACCGGAGTCTCTCGCAAACAAAAGTGAATGTTTCCTCTTTCATCCTGAAGTTTTCTTGCCAATCCAAGTCATTAAATTCCCGTAAAACAGTATCTTCAAACCATCTACTGTGTCTTGCTTTCCTCCGCATTTCTCTGAAGTTTGATGTTCCCAGTAAAACACCCAAACTAAAGAAATATGGAAATCTTCTACATCGACTCAGTCTTCTCAGTCTGACCCAGTCCATGATAACTGTTGGAATAACAAATCCCCTGAATTTGCTACCAGTTAACTTATGGATTTAAAATGAACAATGAACGCAACGCAAATTTATATTTGCATATGTGAGTAAATATACTCACATGAGCAAATTTGCTTATATGTAAATGTTTGCCGTATAAACGGGCTCTAAGTTAATAAAACGCCACCGAAGATCCGGGTTTGATCTTAAGTAACCCATGCTTCTAAAAAGTGACAACTGAATGGATCGGGTGTTAGGCTTCCTGATTTGGTTGACACATGTGATCGTATCCAAATGCGTAGAACGATGCTCGTGCTGTTGTTCACTAGACTGTCTGGTCCAGACTCGATTATTTTCAGCCCACCGCGATACAGCTGGAATATTGCTGAGTAAAACAACCAACCAAACTACCAACTTTTGGGTGAACTGGGTGAAAATCCGGAATGAAACAATCAAACCAGAATATCGATAATAACCCAGTCAGATACGTTGGCCTCAAATCAAGACTGATGTTTATTTATTTATCTGCAATTTGACAAAGCCTGACGAGAAGGGTGTGTACCTATTGTAGCTGCACATGAAACTGTATGTTCCGGCCTTGACACAGGCTCTGAAGGCAGGAAGGAAGGTCGTTCGGAGGTCACGCTCGCTTACCTGTGGACAGCGGATAAAACACTGTAGTCACGGAATTGCAAACAAAGGTATTGTTGTTAATTTCCATGAAACAAATTCGTATCTTAACAACAAACTTTAATGTCATTGTTGAAGCATACAGGTACTAAGGCCCTTGGAACTATCACATGCGGTTTGTTTTGGGTCCTCCCCACAGTACGGCTCCAACAGTATTACAAGTATATATTTTATACGTGTAAGTTACCATTTAGCGTCACATTAGCAATACTTCAACCATGCCGTGACAAGAAGAATTAAATCAGTGAATGAGTTTAGTTTTACGTCGCACTCAGCGATATTTCAGCCATATGGCGGCGGTCTGTAAATAATCGAGTCTGGATCAGACAATCCACTGATCAACAAGCCTGACCACCCGATCCCGTTAGTCGCCTCTTACAAGCATGCTCGCCTTTTATGACCACCATGGGTTGCTGAAGGCCTATTCTTGGTCTTGTATCAATGATATCAGTATTTTTATGTAATCAGTATCAAATAGTGACATCGCCGATATGAAACAAAAAACACACAAGAAATAGAAAGAGTCACTTACTTCACAGATAGTATCCTTCAAATACGAGAGAGCAAAAACCCTTTCAGCGTTCATAGGAAATAATAAATCGATTGTGTAATTTTGATTATAATCTGTACATGTGTTTCAAGAATGACTGTCAAATTGTGAAGTTACTGGATGTTCGCGAAACGTGGAATCCAAACGGAACTCTTACAGTAGTTAGTCCTATGGATGTCCATTCTTCGCCGAAGCCTCGAATTTAGAAGTGTCTTTCGAATCTTTTTGAAATGAGCCATATGAGGTTTAAAAAGACCATGAAGAGATAAAGAGATACATAGAGCATGTGCAATTGAACCTAAAACGGGAAATGTCACCGACAAATGATAATACTGGAATACTTAGAATACTAATACCATTCAACACACAGAGGCAAAAGCAATGCTACTGTTCCCTTGAAGATCCTATTTGTCAGTTATAAATGTTGATATACGTGTTCATAACATGTACAAACACATAAATATTCAAACCTGCTCTCGTGAATTGAGGCGTTCAGTATCGCCCAACTACGTTTAAGACGTTTAAAGATTTTTCCTTGAATGACCCATATCAAGTATCTTCTTCAAAATTTCCTCGCCTGATTACACCTTGTGAAGACCCGTGAAGGTCTCGGGTTAGAATAGGCCTTCAGCAACCCATGCTTGCCATAAAAGGCGACTCAGCTTGTCGTAAGAGGCGACTAACGGGATCGGGTGGTCAGACTCGCTGACTTGGTTGACACATGTCATCGGTTCCCAATTGCGCAGATCGATGCTCATGTTGTTGATCACTGGATTGTCTGGTCCAGACTCGATTATTTACAGACCGCCGCCATATAGCTGTAATATTGCTGAGTGCGGCGTAAAGCTAAACTCACTCACTCACACCTTGTGAAAAAAGTTGGAAACGGACAAAGTCTTCAAGGGCATTAACTTCAACATATTTACCATGGCATCAAACTGAAATCTTGAACTTGGTATATTATCTGGACCGTCATAGGCTGCGAAGTGTTTACATCCAGCATTGGCACGCACATATCGCGCGTCGTTGCCTTGTAGTCCCCGGACGAAGCTGGTTGCAAGAACGCCGCTCTGGTAAGGGTCCTCCCCGTATGTTTCCTATTTGTTGCAATGAGGACAACATTGTATTTAGGAAACAAGAAACAGCATTATCCCTATTTAAATTAATCTTGTATTACTGCAAAGCTCAGTCTTCGGAGGTCATTGATCTGTTGTTTACCAGCCTCATAATGTATCTTGCACAATATATACGGAAGAACTACTCACCAAACGATATGATATACTCTTCATAAAAAGGTAGGGGAACTTGAGCGTTGAAGTGTGGTAGAAAGAAAACCCACTGAGGAACGATACAATGACATTCATCTTGTGTATGCAGTATCACCACTGATTCAGTCCCATATATCTCCCAATTTCGACAATCGTACATTGAAAGTACATTTCCCTTACTTTGTTGCAATAAGGAAAACTTGGTATTTAGGAAATAACAAACACTCTCTTTCAGCAGCTTTTTCACATTATCCCTATTTAAATTAATCTAGTATTATAACAAAACAGATTCTTCACAGGTCATTGATCTGTCGTCTACCGGCCTCATAATCTTTGTTGCACATATATACGGAAGGATATTCACCACATGATATTATATATATACGTATGTATCATTATATTATTTATCTGAGCAATAATATGCCATGAATACAAAGGTACAATTGGTAGTCAGAAATCGGTAGAAATCAGGAAACGGTCAATGCATCTGTGCTTTAGCAACATTGCTCTATGTATTCAAATTTTACATGGATTATGTCACACAAAAACTACACAAACAACAATGTGCCCTAAATATCATCTCACTCACCTGATTTCTGCCCCATCTAGGGTCCCTGACGATGTTAATGACAGGACTGAAACAGCTTACTCCCATATGATTTTGAGAAAGTCCCTGACTTTTGTAATAGTTGTACTTTGCTCGGACCTCGACACTTGTTGCCTCGGCTATTTGATAAATCAAAGATGGGCTGAAATAAAAGAGCAATCTACTTGAGATTCACAATCATTTAAAATAACTATCATATAATATATTTGGTCTTGGTGGTTTAGAGGAACAAACACGATGGCATCTGTATTACAGATGGAACGGTCAATTAATTTAACTCTTATTCATTTTGGAAGGTGAACATGCTCAATATTAAACATGAAAACCGATAACAAAATGTGGCTTTGTCCCCAAGTTTTGTATTTTACCCCTGGGATTAGTGAGTAAGTGAGTGAGTGAGCTGAGTTTTACGTCGCATTCAGCAATATCCAAGCTATATGGCGGCGGTCTGTTAATAATCGAGTCTGGACCAGACAATCCAGGGATCAACAGCATGAGCATCGATCTGCGCAGTTGGGAACCGATGACATGTGTCAACCAAGTCAGCGAGCCTGACTTCACCCGGTCCCGTTAGTCGCCTCCTAGGACAAGCATAGTCGCCTTTATGGCAAGCATGGTTTGCTGAAGGCCTATTCTACCGAGGACCTTTACGGGTTCACTGGCATGGGATTAAACCTGGTTATGGTATCAATGCGTTTTGCAGACATTGTCTATAAATTAATTTTAATCAGTTGCTGACTGAAAATATAGTAAGATCTTAACAATTAACAATGAAACATTTGGTATCATCACCAATGTTTAGTTTTTCATAAAAATGTACCAGCCTTGTTGACATCAATTATGCCTTGAAATTAAAGTTTTTTAGAAGTCAAAGCATTCTTTCGGAGAGCAAACTATATATACATACGCAAACGCTAATACAATTTCAATGCTAAACATACAAATATATATAAGTCAAATAAATCTGTCTTCGACCACATTCGAACATTATACGTGTGCATTATAATCAAGCTCTGCTCTTCTGTCACATAACAAAGCAAATTTAGGCTAATCATATTTTTGGGGGGTCTTTGAAGGGCAATTAGAAGTGAAACACATAAAGACAAGAGTTTTTATGGATGACTTCAGTATTGTGAAGGGAACAGGGAGCATATCTGCCTTGTGCCTTGGACTTATTGATATTAGGTTAATTTATCATCACTGCCTCTTTGCCCTTGTACCCGATCAAGAATAGGCCTTCAGCAACCCATGCTTGCCATGAAAGGCGACTATGCTTGTCGTAAGAAGCGACTAATGGGATCGGGTGGTCAGGCTTACTGACTTGGTTGACACATGCCATCTGTTCCCAAGTGCGCAGATCGATGCTCATGTTGTTGACCACTGGATTGTCTGGTCCAGACTCGATCATTTACATAGCTGGAATATTGCTGAGTGTGGCGTAAAACCAAACTGACTCGTTCACTCTTTGTCCTTGCACATGCTACTATAAGGCCCACTTCCACTTGTTTTCTTACCACCTTAGTTATACGCCGTCACTGTTACGTCATCAACTACGCCACTCCCTGGTTTCCTTTATTCCATCCTATTCTCCATCCACTCAGTCAGTGCTAATTTTACACCGCCCCGCTGGCTTCCATTTGTTTTTCTTACCAATCATTCCTGGATTAACAATTCCTGGCTCCCATTGTTGTCCATCCATCTATTTACTACTGGTTTCCTTTGTCATACTGTTATTGTTTCTACATGTACATATATAGCTGTATGGTCATAATTGTTTCATTCACCTGATGAAGAACATACTTTGAAACGTCATCCATGAAAACTCGTGTTCTTTAAACATATATTTCTTGAAGGTCACATGCAACGTAAAACACAACTTTGCAGATTCTGATACCTTTAGATATGCACTTACCGAAACAAATCATGAAAAGTGACAATTCAGTCTATAAAGTTGAAAAAAATGTGCCATAAACAAAATAAATTGATTTATGACCCGTGCACCCGAGTCCAGTCTCTGCCACATTATGTAATTAGGCAGGTGTGATACTTGTACACATGACAAATTGTTATGCCTGTGGGTTGCAAACAAACTACAGCCATTTTTTCGGATGACTGGATTTGACGGAAACTGGTGCAAACTCTTTCAAGTCCTGCTTTGTACTTGGACGAATGACACTTTCCAGTCACACAGTACTTCACCATCTCTGCTGAGATGATTTTTGATTTAATCGAACTCAAATTCAGATAACGTGAATTTACAAAACCCAACATCTCTATACACATTCTCTCGGGATAACAACTTATTCTAGTGTAAATGATTTTGTTTGACAACGGTATATGAATCCATACTGAAACGATGCATCAAGTACAATAAAAGAAGTTGTTATCCATAAAGAATTTTACTTTCTTGTGACTAGCCATACTTATAAAAGGCCCATCAAACAGATCATCTTTCTGTACACACAATGAGCCCTCAGCGCATCAGCAAATGAACCAGCCAATCGGAAGTCGTCGTTACCCTTGAGTGTACAGCCACCCGCTATGACTGGGTTCGGTCTCCCGAGGGTTTGTTTCGAGGGAAGTAAGCCCAAGTAAAAAATATTGCACTTTTGAATCGCCGTTGTACGCTTATAATTGTGTTTATTCGTTTTTTAACAAGCAGCAATGTATATTAGATGTCATGAATAAGTGATAATTGTGTTTTAATTTAATTTATGTTTGATTTTTTGGTTCCATGTGACCTTTAAGAAATACTTTTTAAAAAAATCATCATCGCCGTCGCAAGCAAGCATCTGGATATATGAAAATCATTATATGGGTAATATTGTGTTATGTCATGCAAATATTCTGTCAGGTATAGAGTCTAGTGTAAAAATGTAAGAACATGTACAGAAGAGAGAAAACATAAAGGATCATATAAAAGTACATGTGTTCCTTTCTTCCATTTTTTCCATAAACTTCACAGAGTTTGTAAAGAAACTTTAAACAAAAACAAAAAAAAAACAGAACACCTGTCCTTTCATGTGACCCCTTATTCTTTTCCTTCAGTATATTTTCGAACTTTTGCATGCAGTAACATTGCGCATATAGGGAAACGTAAGTTTAAAATCCAGCTGAATAGAAAACAAGAGTTTAGATAAACTTGAGAGTCGAGTGTAACTATATTTGGACTTTGATGCAATACAAAAACATGTATTCTAGGTCTCTTTAGAGAGAAATAGTTCTGTTATATACAACTGCCTAAGATAAAAAAAGTTCCTATAGATATGAGTCGACAATGAACTATTAATGACATTGAATGTTGTTCTACTGTTCAAATACCGAAGAGTAGAACACAGTGCCATATACCTGTGCTTTACACTCATATGCCCTAAAACATTAGACGTACCTAAACGAAGCAGCAAGACCCAGCGCCTGAGGAAATCCTGTAGCGTTCCCTGCACGGACATCACCTCTCAGACATTCCGTGTTCCAAGAGTATGGCTTGATACCCAGTCGGGGGATAGGAGGAGTACCATCGGTATCCGCTCCACCCCTCGCCATCTGACGCTGGATCTCATCAATAGTGAGACGACTGACCAGGTCATCCACCCGAGCACTCCAGGACAGTGAGGTGTTCCTGAACGGAAAGTCTGCCAGCCCCCGGGTAAGGGCAACACATAGGATAGAAGGCAGGATGGTCCATGCACCTGCTGCCATGTTGTCAACAATTACTGACATAAGCTGTCTTTTCACTGGCGAATCTTATCCAGATATAGCCTGACGCTATTGCCCGCTGCATAATCAAGTGTTACCGTGTCAAGGACATGGTGTAGGGAAACTATAGCTAGTTCCCTGCTATAGCTAGACAGCTGTTTCGACATAATTTAAGATATCTAACCGAGCAACGAATATCGTGAATATCTCAATGTTAACAACCCATGATGACCATCATTGTTGTGTAGCCTTGACTATTTACAAACCAGCGTCATATCGCTGGAAAGTTGACGAGACTAAGAATCAAACGTCGTTCTTGGCTGTTTGCGAACGAGGAATATGTATGTCATGTCGGATACTGTCGACAATTTTGTACCTGGATGCTGTTGCACAAAACAACTTTAGCGCTAAAACTACCTTAAGTCTATGTTATGGTATGCGAGTCACATTAGAGCTGTACATTGGCACTTAAGGTTCCATTTCATAAAAGTTACTGAGCTCTGGTATACAAGTAAGTAACTCTGCCCTCTCGCACGATATGCTGTGGAAATACTTTGGAAAAACAATTCCTGATTTTGCTTCCCACTACTACTAATGTCTTAAAGAACAGGGCTTCGTTCTCCAAAGCGATCGTAAGCTGTAGGTGATTGTAACTCCATACTCACATAGACCAACGACTGTTGAAGATGTTGAAGTAGGCCCAGGGTGCTGCTGTACAAAACAGCCACTGTGCTTAGAATACCTTAAGTCTATGTTAAAGTATGGGAGTTCCGGTCATCTCAGCCCTAAGGATGCTTTGTACAACGGCATCTTGGTCTTTAACTTGTGATAACCCGATCTGGTTTGTCATAGTCTGAAGAATGTTTACTTCAGGTGTTCGTGTGGGTATAGTTGACGCCGGGATCCCTGACAATGTTGATGACTTTACTGAAGTGTGTGTGTCCTAGAGGTCATTCCCACTGGAGTTTTTGTACTTAGCCCTAATTCCTATCTCGAAATGCCTGTCTACTTGAGATCAACAAACAGGATCTGACAGAGCCACGTAGCATTACGACAGGATGAAAGGACCAATGACACAAGAGTCATCATTTGCGTAAAATGGCAGTTGTCCGACAGCTTATAACAGTAATGTTTCCGAGTGCATGGCGAGATTACTGTCATGTAGCTTCAGCTGATAATGAGAGCAACAATTTAAACATTTCTCTTTGTAAACACCACATACATGCTTACCTACAGTGAAAAGCACACAACATCCAGAGGCAATGATTATAAACACGAAACACTACAAGTCAGTGGACTGTAATACACAATATGAAATGTTGACTGTTCGAGTATGTCATAATTTGCTTGAGTACTCATTGATGCCCAGCTTGACACGAGTGAGTAGAACTCTTGTCCACAGTATTGACAACTCAACGGATGTCCATTATGCAGTTATATAGTTTTAACACGTTGTTCCGAAACCAGTCGTTTCTGTGAACAACGGACTTACAGTTATGCAGAGAAAGGGATCGGAATGGAGGAGAGCCGGTCCTGAAAAAGTCACAGATAAGATTGAATTCCTTACAAGTGAGACAGACGATATTTGGGCAGAAGGTTTCGGTCACACGTTTCAGATCTGATTGCGTGGTTTCACAATATTCTTTTCTTAATCTGTCTAGAGAAACATAAATCCTGTCGGTAAAATCAATACATGATCCAGTTACCAGTACAACAAATTTTATGAGCAATCAGTGCGGGAGATGATACCTGTTGGCCTACAAGTAATAATGCTACCAACAAATGACCCTCATTCCAGGGACACCTGTCACAGAAAGACTCTTTAACGCTGCTCACCGTATCAACCACTAGTTTGTCATATGCAAACTGAATTATTCACAAGATGTCTACATACAGCTGAAGTTGAAAAATGCGTCACCGTTCCGCTCGTGCATCATAGCGAACTGTCGTTCAATTGCCTGTCGCAGTTCAGGTATTCACGTAGATTTACTCTTGGCGTAGTGTCTGTGTCGCTATTATGGGTACATTATCATCATTCATTTCTTATAAAGTCAACAATGTATCATGTATTGTGAGAAACAGGCGTCAACTTTCGTTTAATCTATAACAACAACTTAACTTATTCATATAATTAACGGCAATACATTTGAAATAAAGTGTTTGCTTTATTGAAAGAGATTTCTCGTTTTTCATAATTCTTCCACAGACATGGATACAGAAACATCCGATTCTTTCATGTTACCATACTTCATCTGTTTCTGATTATCACAGCGTTATGAAGTATTTGATTCGCGTTAATTTGCTTGTATTTGCTGGGCACTGTAGAACAGTTTAATATCGTACTAAATATTTCCATCCCACCATCTTGTAAATCTTGAACGCTGGAATTTGTCTGCCTCTTCTCGTTGGGCTGTTGACCTCCAGCAGAAAGCGTCATCTGTCCTGGAAATCAAACTGGGTCAAATTACGACTGGTAAGTATTCACTCTTTTGAAATAGTAACATTCATTTTTCACAGTCTCATTCTCCCACAGTCTCGACGTCAATGAGTCTTTGAAATAGGAACATGTTTCATGATACATTCTAATAATGCAATGTTGGCCTTGATTTGTGACATTTGAGGAAGTGTGACGTGGCACTAGGATGTTACATTAGCTGACAATGCCTCCATTCAAACAGTAGGACGAAAACGTGTAAATACTGATGTCTTGACAAGGCTATCCAGAGGCGACAATGTATGATCAACAATGACCAAGTAACTGAGTAGCACTGGTAGTTATGGACCCATTCCGAATTTTTGACTATGGCGAAAATGCATTCCCTTGAAAAAGACCGGGACAGAACAGAACTCAATAAACCACATACCCTCTTCAAATGGCCAACCTTTGTTGTCAACCCAAACTGCCATGGGCAGGGATCATGACTCGGTAGAAACAGGCGAGGTGTGGAGTTGGTTGGGTGGAATTAATCCGCTGAAAGTATACTTGTATAACCTTCATAGAGTATACCATTCAACAGTAGGTACATACTAATGGTAACAAGAGTTTGTACATACTTTGTTATTTAGATATATAAGGCATTTGCTAAAACATGAGTCCCAACAAAGGAGTATATATATAAACCTCACATGAAATGTCAATATTTTGAACAAATAGTTCACTGGTAAGAAGGTAAAACATTGAAAATGAGTTCGCGGAGTAAACGAACCTCATCTCCATCAATATTCCCGATGTTGCTGACAGTGGCCATACCATGAAGATCTTGTCCTACATCTATTGTTGTCGGGTCCTCTAGAAAGTAGTAACTACATCTAGCAAAATAAAGTAAGAAAAATTTGACTATCACAGAAAGTCAAGCAATACATCATCTTGAAAGCTGAAAACCAGGTATGTATGTCAGCTTTGTAGGCCAATATTAAACAAGTTTTATGGAAAACAACTTCTCATATTTCGTGAGTGCAACATGTCCATACACATTATCATTTGCTCGTGCCTCCGTGTCAAAAGTGCACGAATCTGTATCCATAAAGTTTGTTAAATATTGTACATCCGAACATCGTAAATACCACTCTAAGAACCTTGGCACATCTTTCGATATCACATGTATCGAAAATACAAAACTCACGCGTATCCTAGCTTAATCCTCTTCGGAAGCAGACTATGGAGCCGGCAGTCTATCAGCAACATATGTCATATTTGGGATTTCACTTTCTTAGTAATTCTACAACCTTTTTTGGTTGAGTCCCATCCGGGATTCTAACCCGCACCCTCAGAGTCAGGCACCTAATCGCCCAAATATGACATATGTTGCATACTTCCTAAATGGCATAGTGCAATCATACCTTTCGTCCGTGGGAGCCGTGCCAATTTACACTTATCAGAGGATCCCACAAAGTATGCAGTCTAGGCTACCAGTTGTCCGGCTTCCATTTTTGTGGAAGTCGCGTTGGCTGGGCTGGCTAGGTGGCTGACTTTGTGTGCTGGCGATTAGGTGGCTGACTATGTTACTGAAGAAAATATCTAAATAATTACCAAAACGTAGTGATTTGCCATCAACGTTGACTGATTTGTACAAACGATCTTTGCGCATTTATCTCAGAATACAAAATTATAAAATCGGGTCAGGATATGTTAATATTGGTATCAGTTCATTGAACTTCCTAAATGGCCAAATAATAGTACAGTGTAATGGTCTAATTCTAATTCTTAAGAACATTACAGGCATGTGAGTATTAAAAAAGTTTATACTTTTCCACATCAACCACTTACCTGATTCCTGTCCCACCACGGGTCCCTGACAGTTTTGATGACAAAACTAAAACAGCTCACTCCCATCTCCAAAGATGCCATGCCCACTGTAGTTGTTGAATTTAGCCCTGACCTCTACCGCAGTTGCCTCCGCTATTTGAAAGACCAAAAGAGTACAGAAACAGTCAAGAAACGTTTCATTTAGAGAACATAATCATAACTTGTCCGATTCCAGATATAAATAAATGAAACTTGTTAGATTCATGTGTGTGTGTGGGCGCGCCCGCGCGCGCGTGTGTGTGTGTGTGTGTGTGTGTGTGTGTGTGAGAGAGAGAGAGACAATGTGGGAGTATTTTTACATATCTCTCTCTGTGCACACGCGCGCACACACAATCCAACACCTGAATGTTTTATCTATTTCTGATGGCGAATGAAACCAGGTAAAATTAGTCATCTAAATCTTATTGTCACGTCATTGTTAGCCCACCATTTTGCATAATATAATGTTACACGCTGACTTTGGTCAAACATGTCACAAAAATATTAGTACGGTTGTATTTTCACGCAAATATGTTGGTAGAAATGTCCTGGACAGCACCTGTTCCAATGGCGTCATTAGAGGCAGACGCAGACTCGACCTATATCTTACACCGTCTGATAGTGACATGATATTTATCCCACATTGTCAGAACTCCATTCCGTGTACTTTTGATATTTTTTGAGGCATTATTAAGGGGAGTCCCAATATGTTGCTCTATACTGAGAATGATTGCTTTTTGACACTGAAATAAAAGACTGTGTGAGTCAATGGTTCCACAGTGATGGGTTCAACAGTGCACATATACTGTACCCTGAGAGTTGTTGGTTCCCTCTCAATGTAATGCTATTACCTAAAATCTATCTAGAACCAACTACAGAAACCAGTATTCTGTTAAGGACGGTCATATTGTAACATGGCGTGATTACAGAATGAGAGCAACCCAAATCCAAACGTCACAGATAAGACTGAATTCCTTAACCAACAGATTTTTTTTGTATTTGGACAGAAGGTTTTGATCGTTGGTTTATGTTTGACAACATGGTTTCAAAGTAATCTTCTCTGTTATTTTCCATGGAAACACATGCCATACGATAGTATCGATAAATATTAAAACTTACCAATACAGCACATCTAAGAAGACCGGCACTGTAGGAGAAACTGCTTTTGGCCTCTTTACCACTTTTCATTAACGTCAAAAAGGTCTGCTTTCAAGAGCATATGCCACAGAAAGACTCTTGTAATTCATATGCCCAATTTCCACTCCACAGCATATCACAGCCAATTTGTTTATCCCCGTGTGAAAAGGGACTCCGCCCGCGCGTTCGTGTGTCCGTGCACATTTTTTTCTATTCCGGAGCAAAATCTTCAAACTGTTGACTATATTTCATCAAACATGGCACATAGGTAGTCTACTGGTGGTAGTTTTGGATTTCTAAATAAAGCATTGTTTGTGTTTCCATGGCAACAAGTTTGACTTAGTCAGAAACTGGTGGTAGTACTCTTTTCTGGAGCAGGACTCTAAAACCGCTCATTGTTTCTTCACCAATCATGACATGTCGATAGATCTGGCGGTGTAGTGGTGCCATTTGGCAGTTTTGGAATTCCGAATAAAATAATTTAAAAAAAAAAACCCGTATGTTTCCATGGCAACGAATTTGACAGCCTAAAATTGCTTGAGGTGCTCTAAAAGCGTTCACTGATTCTTCACTAAACTCTATATATCTATAGGTCTGTAGTGCATTGGTGCCTTTTGGTAGTTTTGGAATTCTGAATAAAGTATAGTTTTTTCCATGTTGCCTCAAAGGTTTTGACACAAATTGGTGGAAGTATTCTTTTCCGAGGCAAAACTGTAAAATCGCGCTCTAGTTCTACACCAAACTTGGCACATAAAATCATTATTTGTAGGCATATTCATAAGAGTATATATTTTGGCTTTATGGGGGATATTGATGAGTATGTCTTCTTGTTGACTTTGTGATGCTTCAAATTCAAAATTTCCTTGCCAGTTCTTTCAAGAACGGAGAGGCATTTTCTCTCAAATTCCCGCTGTTTCTACATATCCTGATATTTTTGTGTGGAAATGGTCTTGACCTAAGTGATCCAGATCAGATCCTGATCAGGTCACTAGTTCGCACAAAGTTCATACATCATATATTATCTCAGTTGGTCCTCATACCGTTTGGATTCTGTCTGCAACTTGGGTAGTGATTTATCCTTTCACATATAAATACACTGTTTACTGATACGTATAACTAGCGTCACTGGATTTACGACAAATCATTTCCAATATTGAAGGGGCTTTTTTTTTATTACAAGCCTTGACTTACACATCATACAGAATCAGGTGGTGTCTATCACTTTTGCGTTATATGTAAACACACAAGGCAATGTAAAACATTCAATATCGTCCTAAAAATTTTGACCCCACGATGTTGAAGTTAGTGTGGAGAACGTTGGACCTTGTCTGCTTCTTCTGGTTTGGCTGTTGACCTCCAACATAAAGCGTCATCTGTCCTGCAAATCAAACTTTGTCAAGTTAACACAGATAAGTATACCTTCATTTAAAAGATAACATACATCATTGAAATGGGTACCTAGGATTATCCCTGGTGGGTCTGTGATCCATTTCAATAATACTGTGTAGGATAAACAATTTCACATTTGGAAGGTTGTGCCCTTGAACGTCACTATCATGTCAAGCAATAGGGAATATGCCTGTCTTGATCAGACAATCCAGTGACAGGTTATGAGCAAAAAGACAGTGACTAATTTGGTCCTTTCCATTCAGCAGTCGAGTCATCGAGGAGCATTGGTTGTTATCGATTTATTAAGTTGAACCCATCCATAACCTTCGTACAAATGTGAACATGGCTATGACGCTTTTAAACGTACTATTCATTCAACACGGAGAGAAATTACTTAGTAAACTACTTACCCTCCTGACCCGTGAAGGTCCCGGGGTAGAATAGGCCTTCAGCAACCCACGCTTGCCATAAAAGGTGACTATGCTTGTCGTAAGAGGCGACTAACGGGATCGGGTGGTCAGACTAGCTGACTTGGTTGACACATGTCATCGATGTTCATGTTATTGATCACTGGATTGTCTGGTCCAGACTCGATTATTTACAGACCGTCGCCATATAGCTGGAATATTGCTAAGTGCGACGTAAAACTAAACTCACTCACTCGCTCACTCACTCACTTACCCTCCTCCACTGCCCAGCCTGTGCTATCCACCCATATTGCCATACTTTGAACAGAAACGGTGAAATTAACGTTCATCTCTCTATTGGCAGGGATTGTGACTCGGTCGAACCAGGCCAGTTGTAACTTGGGAGTGGGTTGGGTAGCATTCATCCACTGGATGTAGACTTGTATTACCTGGATGAAATATACTGTTCAGCAGCAGATACATACTAATGGTAACTAATTCTTATATTAATATATACAGCAATTTCTGAAACATGAGTCTATGTGGCCCACCAACCAACTCCAACCAACGAAAAAATGTTGAAATGAACCTCACATGAAAGGAAAATCAGTTGAATAATTAGTTCACTGGTAAGACTCAATGAACCAGGGATGCATCGAAAGTGAGTTCGAGGAGTAAACAAACCTCATCTCCATCAATATTCCCGGTGTTGAAGACGGTGGCCATACCATGAAGATCTTGTCCCGCGGTAATTGTTATTGGGCTCTCCAGAAAGACGTAACTAAACTGAGTGTAGGACAACCCATAGCCGTAAGGGTACAGAGGATCTCCTTTGAAGTAGCGATACGTCTTCCCTTCCATTGAATAGTCGGTGATGTTGAAGATCTAGGAAAACGGTTGAAACACATTCTTACTACTGTTAAGGTCTAGCAAAATAAGGTAAGAAGTAATCTAACAGCCATAAAAAGTAAGTCAAGTCAAGCAATTCGTGTTCTTGAACGTTGAAAACCACCCATACAGATTACTAACGACTGTTTGTCAGATATGATTTATGTTACAACGAATTGTTTCAAAACGTATTTAAGGTGCAAAAGCATTTTTAAACGTGAAAACGGTATCTGATAGACACGAATACAGTAGTCTCTTGCACGCCATAAAATCGCACCAAATCATGGTCGAATAGATTCAAATGTCACATTTTCTCATGGTAGCTGCGCAATAATACAGAACACAACGCTATGAATGAGTGACGTCACTTGGCTTCCTAATCACTAATGACCCTCTACCAAAACGTTTCTAAAACATCCTTGCATCCTGAAGGCAATAGTGATAATGCAACTAGAAAGGATCACAGAAAATTGATTAACACTCATCATTTGCAGGTTGTTGTCATCAGAAAATTGTTTTGAATATCTCTGCACATAAGGAATCTGTACTTGTGTAATAGTTTACCCCAAGTTATCATATGTACCGGAGTGAGTGAGTGAGTTAAGTTTATCCAGCCATATGACGGCGGTCTGTAAATAATCGAGCATGGATCAGACAATCCAGTGACCAACAACATGAGCATCGATCTTCGCCATTGGGAGCCGATGACAGGTGTCAACCAGGTAAGCGTGCCTGACCACCCGATCCCATTAGCCGTTTTTGCCAAGCATGGGTTGCTGAAGGCCTATTCTACCCCAGGACCTTCACGGGTCATCCTATGTACCGGAGCCAGAATTACTGAGTGTGTGTAATTAGGTGTTTGAATGTGACATTGCTGAGATTACTTTCACTATCAAGGGGGGGACATCTTTTCGCTGGGATGCAACCCGGTCATTTTCCCGAGCCAGAAACTACCGTTTGAAATGTTAAGGACTTTACGCAGTTGTCAGTGTGAAATGGGAGTTGATTACATCGTGTATGCTATGTAGACATGGACTTACCATGTGTCGGGAAAATATCTATAGGGGCCGTCCATAATTTATCACCGGAGGGGGGGGAGGTGTTTTTGTACATAGCATGCCTATGAGGAGCAAACCTCATCGCCCCCCCCCTCCCCTAGTGATAAATTATGAACGGTCCCTAAAAGCAATGACTTTTATGTAAATTGTGAATATTCCTTGTACATGTTCGATTAAACAGAAAGGACGTGTGTCGATATCATTTGATAACATTGATAACATAATTGTTTACACAGATATCACTGATTGTTCGAGCCATTTAGAATTCATGACTAGAATCAAACGTTTAAATAAAGGAAATAGCTAGGTTCATGCTATATTTATTCCGTGTGTTTCATTGTTTAAAGACCTGTTTAGACTTTCAGTAGTGAAAATAACACATGTGAAGGGGGTTTGGGGCACGAGGAACATGTTGCTGTTTAGGTGAAGTAACTTATCAATGAATCAGGAAATATGTATGTCATAATTTGACCTTAACTCATCACCATGGAACAGCCAATCATGAGATGAGAAATCTATCTCACACATAGTGTGATACCAGATTTCGGTGTTCTCACCCACGGGTGTGTAAGAAATATAGCGGGTCACTATTAAAGAAACTTAAGAAACAACTGTTTTTATTTCTTGAATGCCACGCTTCAGTACTTATTTTGGTTTTCTCATGCCAACGTGACAACGATGCAAGTATCTGTATCGAATTGTACTCAGTAGCAGAAAGAAGCTATATCCATTACGTTTGTTACATATTGCACATCCCAGCATTTAAAATGCCAGTCAAAGAGACTTTGCACGTCATCCGGTACACCCATATCCTAACCTGATCCTCTGAGGCGGGCCATGTAGCCGGTAGTCTACCAGCAGGATTCGAACCTGGACCTTCGTTAATCATCACACGCCTCAGTGCCTCCCCTGTTGCCTGTGCTGGGAAGAAACATTCCATGATCGCGGCGATGTCGGCGCTTTGATCTGCCCAGGTCATGTTTAGGGCTCCGGCGTTGAACAGTAGGAGAATTACGGGGGTCCCATTTCCTGCAGACACCACAACAATAGCCATGTCAAACATACATAGACGCATAAAAGATATGAAAACTGCTCATATGGTACGACCTGCCTTTCTTTAGTAGGTCAAAGTCGTAATAACAGCATCAGTCGTGGAGGACGCATAGGGCATTCGTGAGAACAAATGCATCACAGAAATAACTTTTACGTTACTTTTTGCATTTGTTCAAGATCAGTATGTTAGGACCTAGAAAATATGTTATGCAGACTGTACTTACAGACAAACTATGTGATGTGAGAAAGTTTTAATCTCAAGGAATATGAAGGATAACATTAGATGCCTACTGTTTGCAGCCACGTCTTGAAGCAGCTGCAGTTGATAGCCGGGGAGACTGATGTTGTAGCGATCTCTGCTCTCGGATTCAATCGTCCGCCCTGAAGTAAGCAAGCGAACCAGTGCACGAGTAAATATTTGCAAACTAACTACCATTACAGTAATCGAGTCAGACTTTGGTGGTAGGTGACGGAAACTTTTCAGGTTTGTCTGTTGTTTAACACCACATTCAGCAATATTCCAGATATATTATCTGTAAATAATCGAGTCTGGAAGACAATTCAGTGATCAGCAGCAAGATCATCGATCTACACAAGTGGGAAACGGTGACATGTATCAGCCAGATCGACATTTCGGGTCAGTGTCTCAGTAACAGTAGCTCTGTTGAACGTCATGATGGTCCGACCTACCTGTTCCAAGACATACAAATATAACTTCTGTCATGGCAACGGCCGTCTTGATGGACACGGCATCATACTGTTTACAGGCAGTGTCGTTGCATCCGGATGCGTAGTTGACAGACTGGGCCAGTTTATGAAGTCCTTGCAGAGGTGTTTGTACAAATTTGGGGACTGTATTAGGCGCATAATTTCCAAACAAAAGATATGAATTATTTGCCATCGGCCCAACAACCTGAAAAAATATGTCACAGCCGGAATCAAACAAAAGACAGGTTGCAAAAGGTGTTTGCAGAAAGTTTAAATATCTTTTTCATAATTTCTTTTCATTCACATCGAGAGCTTTCCTAGCCATTAAATATTAATGTAAAATGTATGTTGTTTACTGTTTACATTTAACACAATGGCTGCTAAATCATCATTTGTACAAAAAACATTCAAATATAACTTCGAGAGAGAGAAATAATACTGAAATGTCAGATGAGCATAGTCCCCACGCAACAGATGGAAATAACTGGCTATGGGTCCAACAATCTGGGAAGACAAAAGTAACAGTCGAAGCTTTTTAGAAGGATTATAAAATGAAGAAAGTTTTTCCCTCTTTTGCCAACCGCATTTTCTTTCAAGGCGGTTGTAAATATAATTAGCCATTGTGATCCATCATGTCAGATCCATCATGTCAGATCCATCATGTCAGATCCATCATGTCATCACGTTGATGATCAGATATGATATACTTCCATAGTACTACAGTCAGTGTCTATTTTACCGTCAGATGATTCATAATTAATGTGCATCATAGGACGTTTCAAATCATATCTCGACTGATATGACTCACAAAACATTACATCTTAAACACATAATTTCGGACCGATTTTAGTTCAAATATTTACTGAGCAATACTTCAGACACATATCAAGGAACTAGTTACCTATAATTTCCCAGCACTAGTTGATAGTAAAATCTCGAGTACACAAGTGTCATGATGTATGCTGTATTAGTGCAACAGTATTGCTTATTTGAAAAGGCCCTACATATTTACACTGTAACACGAAATTCGAATGTCTGTATTAAATGCACACTCATTGGTGTTAGCAAAGACATTGAAAGCACTGTCATTGAGTGGGGGCAGAATAGTTGATTATTTTGTTGTTTTGGCAGCATAAGTAGTAGACAAACTTTGTCCCTAACACATTAAATAGACTCTCGTAGTCGCATTTCTGCCCGAATATAGCAAGTTATAACAGACCAACAATGGTTGTGTGTGGGAATAAGGGGAAAATATGTAATTTGTATCTTATCATTGACAAACGGAATAAAGTATATGTTCATGTGCTTATCAGCAAAATATTATTGTACTTTTGCTATACTCACAGCAATCCTGTCAAACGTGTCTTGCTTCAATGGTAATACCGGGCCTTCGTTCTTCAACAATACGAAGGTCTTCATGGCTGCGTCGATCGCAAGCATCTGGTGAGCCTCGCTTTCGATGACAGAGAGGTCAAGTTTTGAATAGGGGTTCATTTCCGGGGGATCAAACTCGCCTAACCTCATGCGGGTATAGAACAAGGGTTTAACCATGTCTCTGACCTTTCCCTCTGTAAGCTTGCCTTGACTTATTGCATCAACTGGAAGGTAATTAAATGTGTGATGCACAATATGATAGTGAGACAGCTAGGCGAAGTAGTTCTTTCAAGAGCAAAGATAAGAGTTCGCTGCGCATTTGATACTTGTGGAAAGAAAAACAAACGATGCTAATTAGTCCTATTTGTGCTACCAAACAGCGTTAAATAAATACTATATTAGTATGTGTTTTATTATTTGTAATATGTAATGCAATCCTAGTACAATGCCATCTTAGTACGATATACGACACGATATATCATAATATAAACATTTATGTCAAATGCCATTACCAATTGAAAAGTATGCAAGGTTGTCCTCCGGCCCTGCTAATTCTAAGTTGCATCCAGCGTTTACACAGTCAGCAGCGACGTCCACATAGTTATCGGCGTAGTGGTGACCACGCTGAACGTTCTCAATTGCGTTCTCGTCGCTGACGACGTAACCTGTGAAACCCCATTCCTCTCGCAGGATGTCGTTGAGGAGTTGTTTACTGGCACACGTCGGCACGCCATTCATGCTGTATGATTAACTTTGAATATATAATTTACATACGTTTTACATACGTTGAATGAAGCCGGGAGATTATTCTCTTCTTCTGTACTATCATCGGTTTTAATTTCATAATTATGTTCTGGGTGTTTTTTCTTTCATAATACGAATTTAAGCTGGTATTTGCTTTTGTTTCCTTTCTTATCATATCATATTTCATCTTAAGTGGCCACTGTATTGTCCTTAAATAATTTTAGCTTAGCATGATAATGTTTAATCCTTAATTTATTGCGTAATTTACCTGTTGTAGCTACACATGATGCTGTATGTTCCAGCATTGACACAGGCTCTGAACGCCGGAAGGAAGGTCGTTCGAAGGTCACGCTCGCTTACCTGAGTGTGCAATAAACTACAATATATTGGGTGCAAAACGAATTTAGAGCCTGAATTTCATTCTTGAATTTGACATACACTGTCAGTTTGGTCAGATGCTACGTGATGGTGGCTTTACCTTGGCATCAAACTTTAGTCTGCTGATGGGTATATCTTCTGGTCCGTCATAAGCTGTAAAGTGTTTACATCCGGCGTTTGCGCGCACATAGCGCGTGTCGTTGCCCTGTAGTCCTTGGATGAAGCTAGTTGCTAGAATACTGGTCAGGAAAGGATCTTCACCGTATGTTTCCTATAAATGAATGAATAAAAAGGAAGTCCGCTGAAAATATTAAAATCAGGTATCCATTAAGAAAGTATATATATTGATTCATAATAGACATCAGACTCAAACTAAATTCTCGAAAGTGTACAAAATCCTGTCCGCATTCTGTGCATTGATTATTGAACTGGCTAACTGGCGAAGTAATAGTACAGAAGTTGCAAAGATCTAATTGAGGTTAAACGTGTGTATTGCATTTCTCCAGTCTTTGAAAAGATATTTAGGTTTGACTTCAGAAATGATACAGGCACCTTATTCGTTCTATTTGAATACATCGTTAATTACACTGATTTCCAGATATGTACAAGTCAGTGTAATATAGGGCGGTGGGGTAGTCTAGTGGTTCGTCACGTCGGAGACCCGGGTTCGATTCCCCACATGGGTACAATGTGTGAACCCCTTTTTCTGGTGTCTCCCGCCGTGATATTGCTGGAATATTGCTAAGAGTGGCGTAAAACTAAATACAATCTATCACTATCTTTGTAATAAAATTATAAAGCAGTTCTTATAAAAAATATCCACATATGAGCTTTTCGACAAACGTTCACACTTTCTACGTTAACCGTTGATACTTTTCCGTGTCTACTACTCACTTGGATTCTGCCCCACCTGGGGTCCCTGACAATGTTGATAACAGGACTGAAACAGCTTACGCCCTTGTGTGTTCCATACACGCCATCTCCACTGAAGTTATTGAATTTAGCCCTGACTTCTACTCCAGTTGCCTCTGCTATTTGGAAAACCAGAAGAGGGCTGAAACAACGAAGACATTGTGTACATCCCAAAATAAATAAATAAAATAAATAAAAGTGGGTTGTGGGGGATGATGTATGAGTCAATGTGAGTGTATTTGTGCACATGTGTTTGCGTGTGATGTCATATGTTGCACAGCATCCGTTCCGTTGAGTGCACAATAGGACACTTGTCCAATGCCTTTTTGATGGTGATTGAAGTCAGGTAAAAGTAGCCATCAAACTTGTGAGTTAATATCTGTTTTCTGGGTTCGAAATTTCCAGTCCTTCACTATCAATTGTGTTGAAAGACTCACTGGTTATAAGTTGGCACCAAATCGTGTGTGCTTCGTGTAATCATAGCTTTCGGCCGTACACAAAGTACGCAGTCTAGACTACCAGTTGTCCGACTTTCATTTTTGTGGAAGTCGCGGTTAGGCGGCTGACTTTGTGTGCTGGCGATTAGGTGCCAGACTCTGAGGGGCGGGTTCGAATCCCGGATGGGACTCAACCAAAAGAATACTAGAATTTGTACTTTACTGAGAAAGTGAAATCCCAAATATGACATATGTTGCATTTGACCACTTTCTAAATGGCATCGTGTAATCCACACACTGAAGTACATGGAGGTGTATTATTGCATTATAATCCCTTTTGATATAACAGCAGAATATAAGTAACGATTAGCATTGCATGTGCAACTTAGAATGAAAAGACGACTGTCTATACACCTAAAGTATTCCTTTATGGCTACAGTCTCTGCAGCATATGCCATTGGTACCAAGAACATTGTCTCTTCCCTTCGTCCCCCCCTCCCCCCCCCACACACACACCCTTAGCCACCCACATGCACACGCACATACACACATACTATCAGTCAACTGCCTTGAGGACAATTTGTCATTACTGACGGAACGACACCACATGGAAAGTATTTGTAGAGGTGTTTAAAGCTCTTTGCACACATTGCCTTGAAAATATTCATTTTACTGCAAAGACAAGTGTAAGATATTTGTTAGTAAGTGCAGCTACCAAGTATTTCTGATCACTTGCTTTACACACATTGCCTTAAAAACATTAGACATACCTAAACGAAGCAGCAAGACCTAGAGCTTGGGGAAATCCTGTAGCATTGCCTGCCTCCGCGTCACCTCTCAGACATTCTGTGTTCCAAGAGTATGGCTTGATACCCAGTCGGGGGATAGCAGGTGTCCCATCTTTAGCCGCTCCACCCCTCGCCATCTGATACTGGATCTCTTCTAGGGAGAGACGACCGACCAGATCATCCACTCGGTCACTCCAAGAGAGTGAGGTGTTTCTGAAGGGGAAGTCTGTTAGCCCCTGGGATAGCGCAATGCACAAGGTACAAAGGAGGACATTCACCGCACCTGCTGCCATGGCGTCAGTAGCGACTGATTTAAGGTATGTAAACGCAGACTCGTCCTATATCTTCAACTGTCTGATAGTGATCGGGGAATTTGCTTGTGCAACATAATACTTATCATAGATCGTCTGACACTGACATGGAGTTCAGTGTACATGCAAATTTAAATCTTAATGTCACAGACAGGACACAGGTTCATTCCGTGTACTGTGCGGTGGGGTAGAATTGTGGCTTACGGGTTCGCTCGTCACGCTAAAGGCATGGGTTTAGTTCCCTACATTAGCACAATGTGTGCGAAACCCATGTCTGTTGACCCCTGCCATGATATTGCTGGAATGTTGCTAAAAGCGGTTAAAAACCAAATTCACTCACTATCATCCATTCCGTGTACTCTAAAGATCGGAAATATGACATTGTAATGAAAGGTTGTTTGAGTGCAATGTTCCACAATGATGAGCTATCCATCAGTAGATATTATTGTATCCAGGCTCTGGTTGGTTCACTGTTAATGTAATTAACAGTTAAAACTATCTAGTATTCAGTACTAGTATTAAGGACGGGCATATTGTCCGGTAACGATGAAAAAGGATCAAAATAGGGCAACCCCAAATCAAAAGTCTCAGGTAAGATTAACTGCTTTAGGGTTTTTACGACAGCTTGCTTTCAAAGTAATCTCTGAAGTTATTCACGGAAGCATATGTTATATGCCACGCTCTAAAAATCGATAAACGTTCCAATTCTGAACACATGTACATATAGGGAAACTGACTGTGTGAGAGACATGGCTTTTGGCCTCTTTACCACTTATCAATTCCGACAAAAAGACCTAATTCCAGGGGTATTTGCCACAGAGAGACTCTGGTAATGTAACCCTATCTATTACACACTCCACCGCATATCGGAATAACTTTGTAACATTTGGATGCTTCAAATTCCAAAGGCAAAAATCCCGTGTCAATTCTGGATTAGAATAAGGACCACCAACGGTGAACTTGACGAATGAGGTTATAAAATGGGTTGAAAACGTGAATCTTCACCGTGAAGACTTATCATCCACAAAATACTTTCACTGGAATTGAATGACGCGGCTTTGACCAAAAACCAACTCGTGGATCCTACATTACCATAATTCCCGCTGATATTCTTGTATGGAATTGGCCTTGATCAGTTCATTTGTTCCCACAAATAAATATGTTATTTATATTTGGTGACGGTTGATCCTCATGTTAAGAATCTATCTACAGATTTGTTAATCATCGTTCCGTTCGTACGTAAATAATCTTTACGGTTTCATATCATTACAGTTATTGGATATAAAACAAATCGTTTTCCATATTTAAGGGTCTATTTTCACATGTTTCGACATGCTTATCCTACAAAAAAGGTCATCCTTATCTTCGTTGAGTTATATGTAACTGCGCATAGCAATATACAGTATTTTAATATCGTCCCAAAAATTTCGATCCCACGATCTTGTAGCTAGTACGAAGCACGTTGGAATTTGTCTGCCTCTTCTGGTTTGGCTGTTGTCCTCCAACATAAAGCACCATCTGTCCTGCAAATCAAATTGTGTCAAAGTAACGCAGATAAGTATACGTTCGTTTAAAAAATAACATCCAACAGTGAAATGGGTACCAAAGATTATCTCAACTGAGTCTCTAATCCATTTCAAGAATACATGTAGCATAAAGGCTGCGACATTTGGAAGGTCGACACGCGTCACTGGAATAGTCATTACACCTGAAAGGATTTGATACATATGTTGATTTAAACTGGTTGATTGGTTGAGAGAGGCCTGGAACGCCACTTTCATGTAAAGCATAGGGCATAAGACCAGACAATCCGGTGACAGGTTATCAGCAACAAGGACAGTGACTTATTTGCCCCTTTCCATCCAGTCATCGAGTCATCGAGGAGCATTGATATCGACCTATTCCAACCTATCCATAACCTTCGTAAAAATGTGAACATGGATTTGACGCTTTTAAACGTATTATTCAGTCACCACAGTGACAAAGTACTTAGTAAACTACTTACCCTCCTCAATTTTCCAGCCTTTGTTGTCCACCCACACAGCCATACTTTCAGCAGAAACAGTGAAATTAACGTTCATGTCTCCATTGGCAGGGATTGTGACTCGGTCGAACCAGGCCAGTTGTAACTTGGGAGTGGGTTGTGTGGCATTCATCCACTGTAGGTAGACTTGTATAACCTGGATAAAATATACTATTCTGCAGCAGATACATACTAATGGTAACTGATTCTTATTTTCATACATACAGCGTTGGCTCAAACATGAGTCTATGTGGCCCTCCAACCAACTCCAACCAACGAAAGAATGCTCATATGAACCTCACATGAAGGGACCACCAGTTTAATAACTAGTTCACTGGTAATACACTGAAAGTGAGTTCGAGGAGTAAACAAACCTCATCTCCATCAATATTCCCGATGTTGCTGACGGTGGTCATGCCATGAAGATCTTGTCCTGCCGTGATTGTTATTGGGCTCTCCAGAAAGACATAACTAAACTGAGTGTAGGACAACCCGTAGCCGTAAGGATACAGAGGATCTCCTTTGAAGTAGCGATACGTCTTCCCTTCCATTGAATAGTCGGTGATGTTGAAAATCTAGGAAAACAAATTAAACGCATTCTTACTACCGTTAAATAAGACTTGCAAAGCTGACATGTTTAGCCAGAGAGGTCTATACTCCATGGGCCACTTTACAATTACCTGATCTTCTGAGGCGGGCCATGTCACCGGAAGTCTGCCAGCAGGATTCGATCCTGGACCGTCGTTAATCATCACACGTCTCAATGCATCCCCAACTGCCTGAGCTGGGAAGAAACATTCCAAAATGGCGGCGATGTCGGAGCTTTGATCAGCCCATGTTATGTTTAGGGCTCCAGCGTTAAAGAGCAGGAGAACCACTGGGGTCCCATTTCCTGTGGACAGAAAAAACAGTGCTCATCTTGAATTGACGGTTTATGTGAAATACTTGTTACGAGATACTTGCAAGAGATGAAGTCAGCTGATCAGGCAATATTAACTGCGTGTTTGTAGGTTGTAATTGTACCATAAAACATCAAACATCAAACACCAACCCTTTGCTCCTTAAGGTCATAAAAACAAGAATTAAATTACTCTGGTAGTAGTCTATCAACATTACCATGTAAGGCTACACCTTCAAACATTATATCCTTCATGAAACTAGAACCTGGGTCTTCTTCGAATTTAGCAGGATTTAGTGAATATAGACGTAGCGCTTATCACTACCAAGACAAGTAACATTTACGGTGTCTACTGACTGTTGGCAGCAACGTCTTGAAGCAGCTGTAGTTGATACCCGGGGAGGTTGATGTCGTAGCGATCGTTACCTTCGGATTCAATCGTTCGTCCTGAAGTATGCGCCAATGTGAGATACACAATGAGGAGTAGAAATGATGGATTCATTGTGGAATGTACACGAGGAAATTATCTGTTCGCCTCTTGTCTAAGACAATGCCACGGTAACCTAAACCTTGATCTAATTAATGTTAAACATATGAGAGATCGAGTCATTGAAGACAGATAAGATTTAGGGATAGATTACATGATGTTTTGAAGATGGAGGCACATAGATTCTGGTTGGTTGGTTGGTTGTTTCCACCTATTCCACCTATATGACGGCGGTCTGTAAATAATCGAGTCTGGACCAGACAATCTAGTGGTCAACAGCATGAACATCGATCTACGCAACTGGAATATGATGACGTGTGTCAACCAAGTCAGTTAGGCAGTTAGTCGCCTCTTACGATAAGCGTGTCAGTGGGTTACTCAAGACCAATTCTAACCCGGATCTTCACTGGTGGATCCTATTCTGGGAGGAATAAATCTTCAGTAACAATGCTTGGTATGTATAACCTCAATATTCCCTGACGTGTGTGATCTCATAATAGTTCTACTTACCTGTTCCAAGACATACAAATATAACTTCTGTCATGGCAACTGCCTTCTTGATGGATTCGGCATCATAATGCTTACAGAAAGATTCATCACAGCCGGCTGCATAGTTGACAGACTGCGCCAGTTTAGCCAGTCCTTGCAGAGGTGTTTGTACAAAAGTGTGGAATGTTTCAGGTGGATAATCCCCAAACATGAGAAATGAATTATTGGCCATTGGTCCAACAACCTGGAAAGAAACATGCACAGCCTGAATCATACAAAATATGCAAACGTTTTGCAGACATTTTAAATTAGTTTCTTTTGATTTCTCTTGACTGCGGGTCAATGCATACAACTATTAATGTAATCTGTTGTGTAACGTTTCCATTGAACACAGTACCTGCTAAAGCAACATTTTCAAAATCATACAAATATATCCTCTGTTCAAAAATGTTACACGAAATATATTTAGGAGTAAATACATATGTCATGTCCATTATTCATATTTAGATAATATATGACACATCGAATATTCATTTCCCTAGAACAAATTATGACCATAATATTCCTCAGTCTAGAAGCTTTCTCTACATATATATAGAAAGGTTGTTCTCTTTTCATCATATGCGGTGTGTGGAGAGCATCTTTCACTGTGGGTCCTTAGCTATGTTTTGTTTTAGAAACTTGCCATTGTCGCGTCGAATGAGTGAGTTTTCATTTAACTATACATCAGCAATATTTCAGACAAATCGTGACGAGAAATATCTAGTGTATATCAATATGAAAATCGGTAAAGTTAGAACGTAAAAAACTGTCATCGAAGGACAGTAAAAATACTAGAGTATCACTTGTTGCATTGAGATCAGTGTTATCAACGCTTTCTTAATTTGTTTACTTACAGATATTTTATAACATTACTGTCATTGCTGATTAGTTTGTACTGTCAATAAGAACATTCTTTTTCGACCATCGTTATTCTTTGTGGTGGTTTGAAAATTATTGTATTTTTCAATGCAATTGTTAGCTGTACAATATTTCTTAATTGTAAGTTTAATTGTTTTACTGGTTTCTGTTTCCTACATATTCCAGGTTTTGTTTTAACACATACATTCAATCATTTGGCAAGTAACAGCAATGATCCCGGATATTCAGTGGAATGGGATGCGACTGGTGCGGTGATCTCACATGAATAGAGTGGAAGCTGTCTAAACCGGCACCAATTGGGACTGAAGGAACAATCCGGTGCTGGATTGTAGAGATGATGATAAGTGTCCAGTCTGTGGATTGTTTGCCGGTATGGGCAACTTGCCGGGTTGGACAGATGCCGGTTTGGACATTTTATATAAAACATTATATATAAAGCTTTAAACGAAGTCTAAGAGTTTTACGTTGTTATTTCTCAACAACATATCTAACATGACATTGGAGTGTGTAGAGCATCGTCATGGTAGGTCAGCATAAAGTTGGCAAATACAGTACATGTGAAACTTTTTCATGTTTTAGGACTGCAGTCACGTTATCACGCCACACTGTTTACTTTGGCTTCAAAGATGCGGCCAAACGGTCGGAAAGAAATACTTTTAAACGTTCTGATGTTCCAAACAGTCGGTTTTCCTTATATGCCTGCCTAAATGTATTGTCTTAAATGTGATGCTACTGTAAACGCATAGAGAGAAGTACTTCCCTGTGTATGCCGTTTTGTTATACTCACAGCAATCTTGTCGAAATGTGTCGATTTCTTCAGTGGTAATGTGTTCCCGTCGTTCTTCAACAATACAAAGCTCTTCATGGCAGCCTCGATTGCAAGCACCTGGTGAGCCTCACTTTCAATCACAGAGAGATCGAGTTTGGAATAGGGATTCATTTCCGGGGGATCAAACTCGCCCAGTCTCATTCGTGTGTAGAACAAGGGTTTGGCCATTTCCCTGATCTTTTCCTCAGTGAGCTTGCCTTGATTTATTGCATCGACTAAAAGAAAGGACAGTTTGAACTGATATTTTTTCAAATAGTATTACGAATTACACATTATGACTACATACTTAGTTCGTGTATAAATTCAATTGTCAAACGCGTGTCATCATTTCCAATATACTCCTGTCCAATGTACAATATCAATGTATTGAGATGATATATCATAGGGAATTACCTATTGACAGGTATGCAAGATTTTGATCTTCTTCATTTAATTCCAAGTTGCATCCAGCGTTTACACAGTCAGAGACGACGTCCACATAGTTGTCGGCGTAGTGGTGACCGCGTTGAACGTTCTCGACGGCGGTGTCGTCGCTGACGACGTAACCTGTGAAACCCCACTCCTCTCGCAGGATGTCGTTGAGGAGTTGTTTACTGGCACACGTCGGCACGCCATTCAAGCTTTATACGCCACCAAAAGATAACCAGAGAATAAATATAACCTCTGAGCTATTGTAGATTGATTTGGAACCGGTATACCCCTCTTTGGTTAACGTGAAACGTGAAACTGTATGTTCCCCTTTGACTCAACTATTGCATCTACACAAGATTACTGATGTCTCTGACTTACCTATTGCAGCTACACATGAAACTATATGTTCCAGCTTTGACACAGGCTCTGAAGGCAGGAAGGAAGGTCGTTCGAAGGTCACGCTCGCTTACCTAGAATAGCAATTATATTACGCTTAAGACATTTTTCTGCGCACCTATTCTAAACTAGGCTTGTAAAGACGGTTGAAATATTGTGAAGATAATTTAAAATTTAATCGTTGAAAACTGAAAACTTGAAATCGTTAAAGTTAAACATGTGTTTGCTACACTGATTAATCTCCGACGGAATTTCATGTAAACGCTTATGTAACCTGATGGCGTGTTTACCTTGGCATCAAACACGATCCGGTTGATGGGTATATTCTCCGGGCCCGCATACGCTGCAAAATGTTTGCATCCGGCGTTTGCGCGCACATAGCGCGTGTCGTTGCCCTGTAGTCCCTTGATGAAGCTGGTAGCGAGAACACCGCTCTGGAAAGGGTCTTCCCCGTATGTTTCCTGTTGATCCAGTGTGCACGAGGTGAACAAGGTTTGTTCCAAACATTCAAAATCACATGTCCACCAAGGACATTCATCTCGCTTCATCACTGACTCGCGAATTCCTGTTTCCTTCGAGTGAGTATACATTTTATTCTCTAATTAGCTTATATAGAGTGGTAAGTTCACAAGAACATATCGTTCATAACGTTTCATTACATTGACCACTCCAGAACTGGAATGTCATGGTAGGAATAGAAAACATACAAACTGAAAAATTACAATTATTTTTCATAACAAACATGCCAACGATTTTTCATTTGAAACTGTACACACATTAAATAATAATCGGGAAACCTTGAAACATTTAACATACAATTAAACACTTTGGATAGTCGTCCGGAATATCAATATTCTCTTGTATGTCACTATTTTACGTGCTCATGTTACATATGACATGACAACTTGTGGTTGAAATCTAGCTTACTCTGATTAAGACTGACGTGAAATTATTACGCTAATAACATTTTGAAAGAATTCCTCGCTTACTACTCACTTGAATTCTGCCCCATCTGGGATCCCTGACAATGTTGACGACAGGGCTGAAGCAGCTTACGCCCATGTGTCTTGCTTGGAGGCCATGTTGGCTGTAGTTGTTGAATTTAGCCCTGACTTCTACACCAGTTGCCTCCGCTATTTGAAATATTAACCTGGGACTGCAATAGGAAAATAGCATTTACTTTTAGGACCACATTTGGCACTCTCATTTAGAGGAAGGTAAAATAGGTAATTTTGGTTGCAGATGCAGTGCACATTACAGGTTGCGACTCTGTCACTTAATGTATTGTTTTAGAATTAGTATACCACCCCTCACAAATTGGTAGACATTGTTTGAGGGTAAATTCCCAATATTGACGAAATGTATTCCATCGGGGAAAAGATCTTAATAACCATCAAGCGTACCTAAACGAAGCAGCAAGACCCAGAGCCTGGGGAAATCCTGTTGCATTGCCTGCCCCAACGTCACCTCTCAGACATTCTGTGTTCCATGAGTATGGCTTGATACCCAGTCGAGGGATAGGAGGAGTACCATCATTAACTGCTCCGCCTCTCGCCATCTGATATTGGATCTCCTCAATGGAGAGACGACCTACCAGATCATCCACACGAGCACTCCAGGATAGTGAAGTGTTTCTGAAAGGGAAGTCAGCCAGCCCATGGCAAAGGGCAACACATAAGATCCAAGAAAGGGTGGTCCAAGCAATTGTTGCCATGGTATAAGCGACGATTGATGCAAGCTGTATGTACAGGCATACGCATACACGACCTTCTCCTTCAACCGTGCTAGATTTACTATATTATCATTTATCTTTCTGACACTGATAGAGAGATGTGGGGCTTGATTTTCCATAATCATATATGTCAAGGGCAAGACAGGTGATCACACTCCGAAGATATGAGTAATCTTAGATTACATGGATGATGAATAATGACCGATTTCAGCTGTTTCTCAACATGAGGTACTCTGGACACTGGTTTATTCATTCACTGCTGAGGAAAAATTCAAATCCAAGTTGATCAATAAGTTGATCAGAAATATATACGTAAAATAATCGGTTTAAAACCAACATACAACAAGGATATGTAACTAACAATTAGGAAGGTTTACCTAACATTTGAATTTCAACAGAATAATTATAACCATTGTACAAAACCAGAGTGACAGATCGTTTTCATCTTTCAAGGCAGATTAGACTTTCCTTTCTCTAAGGTGATGTTAACAGGATTTCAAAACACATTCTTCATCTGTTTTAAACGGCATAAGAATAATTACACCATGCCTTTGCAAAACATTTTTTAAAGCAGCCGGAAGTCTTTTCTGCCTTACTTTCTTATCAATTAATTCCTGAAACTTTAGATGTTTAGCTGTGTTAAGACAACGGATGATTTTACTTTTGTTGAGTTTCTTTGGGAGAAGTGATGCTCTTCGAAGGAGGTGAAAGGAAATAATCATAGTTTGAGGACGCTGGTTTCCTTTGAAGTTAAAGGTAGGTGTACTTGTGTAATGTGTGAGATGTGCAAGACATATACAGTCTTAAGTCCCATACATTGACTGTGTACTTCTGTAAGATGTGAGATCTGCACAAACTTGGGACACATACATTGACTGTGTACTTCTGTAAGATGTGAGATCTACACAAACTTGGGACACACATTGACTGTGTACTTCTGTAAGATGTGAGATCTGCACAAACTTGGGACACACACATTGACTGTGTACTTCTGTAAGATGTGAGATCTACACAAACTTGGGACACACATTGACTGTGTACTTCTGTAAGATGTGAGATCTGCACAAACTTGGGACACACACATTGACTGTGTACTTCTGTAAGATGCGAGATCTACACAAACTTGGGACACATACATTGACTGTGTACTTCTGTAAGATGTGAGATCTACACAAACTTGTGACACATACATTGACTGTGTACTTCTGTAAGATGTGAGATCTACACAAACTTGGGACACATACATTGACTGTGTACTTCTGTAAGATGTGAGATCTACACAAACTTGGGACACATACATTGACCGTGTCCTTCTCCAAGGTGTCCGATTGCAAGATACACGCATATTTTGTCGTATACATAGATTATGTACTTCTGTAAGTTGTCTGATATACAGACCCGGGAAAGTCCCGGGGTAGAATAGGCCTTCAGCAACCCATGCTTATCGCAAGAGGCGACTAACGGGATCGGGTGGTCACATGTCATCATTTCCCAATTGCGCAAATCGATGATCATGTTGTTGATCACTGTATTGTCTGGTCCAGACTCGATTATTTACAGACCGCCGCCATATAGGTGGAATATTGCTGAGTGTGGCGTAAAACTAAACTCACTCACCCACTCATTGTCTGATATACAAGTCACATAAAACCTTTGAAACATATGTATTTCTGTTCTATGTAAGATGAAGAAAATACACAGACTGGGGAATTATAACTTTACTCTGTACTTCTGTAAGGTGTAACATGTGCACGACAGACAGATTTGTGTGAATATGAATGTGAATGTGAATGATTTTAAACAGTGTGCTATGTTAATGAGAGACGCTGTACCTTGGAGAACATGTTCACATAATAAATCCGAGATTACAGTCTTCCAAAGACATCCATGGGGGTTTTCGGCAGTTCATTTCGACACATTTTGGCAGCAATCGTAATGTACTGACAATTCCTGTGTTAGAATTCCGTTAATTCCGTTAATCCTGGAGGTTAGAGCGCAAACGCAAACCTAAATGTGTTAGTAAACGTTTATCTTTCAACATAAAAACAGAAGCTGTCTAAACCGGTACTCATCGGGAGTGAAGAAATAATCCAGTTTAGACAACGTGTCGGATTGTAGAGCTGTACTGAAGTGAACTGAAGAGGTAATCCAGCATATATGAATTACCGGTTCCAAGGCACATGAATATAATTTCTGTCTTGGCGACTGCGTTTTGGATGGACAGAATTAATGTTTACAGAAAGTGTCATCACAGCCGAATGCGTAGTTGACAGATTGCGTCAGTTTACCCAGTCCTTTCAGGGGAGTTTGTATAAAGGTGTGGATCGTACCAGGTGCATAGCCCCTTAACAACAGACGCTGTCGGAATCGTAGAAGAGACACAGCTTGCAGCAGAGAATTCGAAAGATCACTGCGTTGCGAGTTATAGCAATGGCTAATGGTATGCGTCTGTAATGTGACATAACTACAAGGCTAATACAGAGTTACAGTGTACGATTTAATTGGTGAATAACATCATAAACAGTTGGACGGTATCGGGTTGTATACTGGGGGGATTTGATGATTCCCTGACAATGTTGATGACGGGACTGAAACAGCTTACTCCTATCACAGTCGCCACTGTCAGAAAGCTTACCATGAGATCACAATATGACCTTCCGGGCTATTGCATTGTATGAACAGTCATGCAGAATTAGTTTTCAGAACCCAATCGTTCTGAGGATTAATTGCTAATGCTATTTAGTTGTAAACCTTCTGCTTTGATATGTTTGACGCTGTCTCTGGTCAGATATATTGACTCAGTAATAATATGAAAGACGATATATAAGACGATATATTAAGACGGCTGTGTTCGTGCTCAGTGTTAATACCATAGAATTTCCACTTGAAATTGATTTGCATGGGGATAAATGATACATTACCCATACCTAAACGAAGCAGCAAGACCCAGAGTTTCAGGAAATGATTTGCCACGTCACCTCTCAGACATTCTGTGTTCCATGAATATGGCTTGATACCCAGTCGGGGTATAGGAGGAGTACCATCATGAACTGCTCCACCCCTCGCCATCTGATATTGGACCTCCTCTAAGGTGAGACGACTGAACAGATCATCCACACGTTTCAGGGCAGACAGTCTGCCAATCCAAGTGTTAGGACAACATAGACAATACCAGGAAGGACGGTCCACGCACCTGCCATGGTGTCACTGGTGATTGAGTACAAGCAGACGATCACACGGCCTCTACCTTCAGCCATACGCATTATCATAGATCGTCCGACATTTGAGGGATTCCCGACCTTCATTATTTGTTATTTTGTATGTCATGACCCAGACAAGTGGTCATACTGTGTGTTTATAAGAGACAGAAAGATCTGCTGTCTGACAGCTTTATACCGATGTCAGCAGGTTCAGAACTATATTCTGTTCTGTCAATATTCAACCCAACATTGCCGTATTTCAAATAAATTCACTTATCCAAGGACACAGCTTTCACGGACTTCAATGCAGGCGTCACGGACACCCGATAAAGTTGAATATCCTATCGCTTCCAAGACTTTTTCATATAGCGACGAGATTGTAAATCTGTACGTGACTGCATGCACTAGAGTTGTCACACCTTAGCAAGGATATCGGGGTTAAACACTGTATACTGAATCCGGCTGATCGTGATGCATGTCAATACCCTAGTGATACAGGCCTGAGTAACAACAAGCAACCTCTGTGTACTTGTTTTCGTATAATGCGGACAGGGGATATGCGTACCCTCCTGAGACTCTACTATGGGTGGTAATAAAAACCGGTAGAGATTATTCCCGCGTGTGGTCCCTTATAGTGCCCGCGTATGCAGAAGTACCTGTAGTTAACACTGAAGCTGATGAACTTTCCAGGATTAAACATCTGCTGGAAATGACTTATGATTAAGACTCCTTTTGTATTACCAACAAAGAGGACGCATTCAAGATGCATCTGACATATATTCAATCAGTAATCAATATTACTGTGCATTGCCGTCTTGCCGTCGTATTCCCATGGTATTTTAGCCATTCTGTAGAATGTCCATAACTCAATACTTCAAATTCCCCAGCCACTTGCAGGAGGTCGTCAAGAATGTGTGATATCAAATAGGTGGGTCAGAATGTCAGGCACTAGTTTACATATTTACAAACATATTATTGTACTGAACACACAACTGATATCTGGTTGATTTGATTTCAATGGATTTTATTAACAAATGACAAAATATAATTGGGGACATGTTTTTTCATTTTAAAATACCCGACTGTTTATATTTTATATCCATGAATTTTCAGTGTTACACATCCTTGGAAGGAAAAGAGACAAAGAGAGAAGACACAACTTATGTGATCACTCAAAACGTTTTGAGTGATGTGATAAGCAAAGTTTGTAAACCTTTGTAAACATATTCATGCGTTACAATAATTTCAGATCGTTACAACAATTTCGCTCGTGGGTCCTCCAGTAAATTGTTGTTCCACTGCATGATGTACGTCCATCTTCATGTATTTCTACACTCTTTGTATTTCTTTATCGCATATAAGTACTTTTTGGCGGTCAATCTAAAACTTTGATGGTCTTTCTGACAACATTCATCATTACATTTTAACAACATGTAATCTTCGAAGGCAGCATGAAAACATTATTATAAAAGCATATATTTTCTTTTGAAGCAAGTGGTTTTCTTTTTCTTCCCTTTCTTAAATAAATATGCTACACACAAAAAGTAAAGAACAATCCGATCATTTCATATCATTTCCGATCATTTCATAACTTTTAACCTCTCAGGTTAAGCTCTGGGTGTGTACTAAACAACTGTTTTGCACAGTAGCTTTACAAGGTACGCCACAGAGAAAGTTTTAAACTGTATTTTAATATCGGCCTAAATATTTCGACCCCGCTATCTTGTAAGTTTTGCTCATGATGTTGGAACTTATTTTCTTCTTCTGGGACGGCTGTTGACCTCCAGCGTGAAGTATCATCTCCCCTGGAAATCAGAAATGAGAAAATTACACATGCAGAGAGGTATTTTCGCCATTAAACCTGTGCATATAATGATAACCTTCAGCAGAAACAAAGTATTTATCTGATTTTCAGTGGACTGCTGCCGATTTAAAGTACACGAATAAAAGAACAAAAACAGTTACGTAGTGACATTTGAAAAACTGACACATTGTTCATGTCACCATGGTGATTAAGAAGACAGATGACATTTTGCAATAGATATAGTCCCCAGCCCAGTCCCACATTTAATGTAAACAATGACTAATTTCTGAGGAGAGAAAAGTTAATAATATTGATTACACCTATAATTAACTACGAAGGAAAGAATTTACAAACATTCTGAAGCTTAAATATATGTTACTATTGTTGCGAAGATGTAGCAGTTAATTCGCGTCTAAATTAAAATAATAAAATAATACGAATTTGTGAAAGCTGGAGCACTTCGAAACTGAAAGCAGGACCGAGTAACATAAGAACTGCGTATTATCTTCAGTACACTCACACATGACTGCATGTTCGTGTCAGGCTAGCGCTACCCATCAATGTTCAACTGCTATTGTTACGAGTGTGTATTTCCTGTATATTTTGTTATTAATTCAGTATTAATTATTATTGGGTCACAATGTTTAGTGTTTTGAATAGTAAATATTATGGGTCACATTTCGTTTTAATATCTGGTCAACACTTTTAGCATTCTGGCATTCCGGAATTTACCTGCTCCTAGTTTTCGATGTTTCACTTCCGAGATACTGTTTCGAGACCATTCTACAGTGTTGACGATGTTAGTTTGTGCCCGAACTTTCGGGAAGTGACTTAGTTTATATATAAATAGGCTGGTTGCCGTCTTGAGGGCGACACTCACACTGACATTCATTCATATCTGCTGGATTTACATCTCAGCCGCGCTTGGATATACACACTCGAAATCCTGTCTACATTATCTGCTGTCGCACCGCGCTTGGATATACACGCTCGAAATCCTGTCTACATTATCTGCTGTCGCACCGATCGCTTTGTTTACATTTTGCCATAGCTGTTCCCTCTGACATCAAGACTTTGGTGAGTTTGATATATTGTATTTTTGTGACACACTGATTTAGATTTTGTCTCTCTTGGGTGGCATTCATCCACTTGATGTAGACTTGTATAACCTGGATGAAATAACCATCATGACACAATTTAATTCGTGAAATCCTAAATCCAGAAACTCTACCCACCGTTTCTGACAAAGGGTTCACCAAAATTCAACATGCAGTTATCATGAATGTATGCTAAAGACAAAAAAAAATGAAAGTACTCTTTTCGAAAACATAAAATTTAAGTCACATTGCCCGTGACTTTCGCTCATAATGCACGTTCTAGAGATTGTGTATGCATGAATGAAGGTTCAAAAGTAATATGACACAAAATTCAGCTCGGTTTAACTTAACTACCTTTAACTCACAGCTTTATTAAGAATACCTTCATGTCGCAATATACAGTTAGAAATAAATACAAATGTATTAGGACACATGATTCAACTTGTTTTAACCTCAGCAGCAGGTATAGAAGCTTCTGAGACAAAAGGCCAAGTGTTTGGATACGGTTGCTACAGAAATAACTTGGGAATGTCCAAAATAGTCTTCAACATCTTGCACATAGTCTATGCAGATTACACCAACTGAAATTCTCACAAAACATCCATATAAATGGTTTGGTCGAGAAATAAAACCAACCTCATCTCCATCAACATTTCCCTTGTTGCTTACACCGACCACGCCGTGAAGATCTTGTCCCGCCTGAATCAATGTGGGATTGTCCAGGAGGAAATAATTAAACTGAGTGTAGGACAACCCATAACCGAAAGGGTACAGAGGATCTCCCTTGAAGTAGCGATACGTCTTCCCTTCCATTGAATAGTTCGTGATGTTAAAAACCTAGGGAAATCAATATACAAAAGTCGAACTAAAGTTCATGATATTCGAGTTGTTCATAACCTGCAAAGTCAACAACTTTACACGTGGTTGTGTTAAAATATTTCCTTAACATGCCACTCAATAAAATAAAAATTGTTAGTGGACAAAGCAGTAAACCCGCTCACCTGATCTTCAGATGCGGGCCACGTAACAGGCATTCTTGCCGCAGGATTCGAACCTGGTCCTTCGTTAATCATCACACGCCTCAGTGCCTCTCCTGTTGCCTGTGCTGGGTAGAAACATTCCAAGATCGCGGCTATGTCGGAGCTTTGATCCGCCCACGTCATATTCAGTGCACCGGCATTAAACAGTAGGAGAACTACATGTGTCTCATTTCCTGAGGACAGGGAACATAGATCATCAAAATGCACACGTCATGTTAAACACCATTTTAAAGAAATGAGTGCAGTTGGTGAAATACGATAATATGACAGGAGATTGAGACTGGTAAAACTGGAGGTTTGTCACAGCTTATCCTCAGCAGAACTTTGGTCGTCGCTGTGGTATATAACTCTATACTTACTGTTAGCAGCAACATCTTGTAGCAGTTGCAGTTGATATCCGGGGAGATTGATGTCATGGCGATCGTTGCCCTCGGACTCAATCGCCTGTCCTGAAGTAAGCATGACAATGAGTGGAGATGAGACAGGACTAGATGCGCACAAACCAGATGATCGTAAACATGTGGGTTGTTAAGAAATGATTTGAGTCATGTCAGTAACTTGGTATGCGCAGTTAATCGTTTGCCTGAGGGTCGATGGGGTAGTCTAGCGGTTAAAGCAGTCGCTAATCACGCCGAAGACCCAGGTTCGATTCCCCACATAGATACATTATGTGAAGCTCATTTCGGGTGTTTTCAAATAGTGCCTAATATGACTTAAAGCTAAATTTACTCACTTTGCCCAGAGTGCTGGATTTCCAAGAAATGCGACTTACCGTTTCCAAGGCATACAAATATAACTTCTGTCATGGCGACTGCCTTTTTGATGGACACCGCGTCGTAATGTTTACAGAAAGTGTCATCACAGCCGGATGCGTAGTTGACAGATTCCGCCAGTTTACCCAGTCCTTTCAGGGGGGTTTGTATAAAGGTACGGAACGTATCAGGTGCATAGCCCCCTAACAACATACGCGGGTTATTAGCCATGGGCCCAACAATCTGGAAAGGAATGAGTTACAGCCGGAATAGTAGAAGAGACATTAAATAACTGATATATATATAGCATGAACTTTTATGAAGGAATGACAAAACCTGAACTGTGACAAAACATGATCTGTTTCATGTAGGGAGGCATTACGAGAAGCCCAAACACTGATATTTAGAAAAAAATGGTTTGTAACATGTTCCGCTTGTACAGTCCATTTTGAATGGTTCGATACGTTGCCGCCATTTTTAATAAAACCAGTTTAAGTTTGTCTATTTTGGCTGTCAATTGTGTATTGTTGTTTTTCAAACTAGCCCTAGTGTGGTGAAGTGAGAAGCATTAGAGTAAATATTAATGAGGACAGCCTTTCAAGATTTGGCTGTCCTTCGTTTTGTCTCAAAAGATGTAACATGGCAACAGTCCAAAAGAGAATTAGCATTTTTGTCGACCATGAATACATTTTCAAAGTCAATTTCTATCAGCGTTTCAGCCAAACATGTATTGTAACAAATACATCTGAATTAATAGTACCTGCAACTTTAATGTTGTAGAAGACCCACAGTGACTCGTGGGTCTTTATATATGATTTGCTTTAATCAGAGGTGTTAAATGTTATTTATAACCATTCAGTGACTGATCAGAATCAGGCATTTCCCACCTCTGTGGAACTATTTCATGAACATATCAACCTAATGTAACGGGAAATTGTATTATACTCACAGCAATCCTGTTGAAAGTGTCTTTCTTTAGTGGTAATACTTTCCCTTCGTTCTTCAACAATACAAACGTCTTCACAGCTGTATCGATTGCAAGCAGTTGGTGAGCCTCGCTTTCAATCACAGAGAGGTCAAGCTTGGAATATGGGTTCATTTCAGGGGGATCAAACTCGCCTAACCTCTTTCGGGTATAAAATAAGGGTTTCACCATTTCTCTGACCTTCTCTTCTGTGAGCTTGCCTTGATTTATTGCTTCGACTGAAATAATTGAATATGTCATGCAACAATACAATAATAGACAATTATTTGAAACACCAAACGCTATTCAGAAAAAAACCGCACAGTTTATAGAATATTTTTTTTGACTTGATCACAACAAAGTACTCTTCAAGAACGTTAAGAAATCTGTAGTCCTTGGTATGTCCGTTTGATATTCTGTTTTAACATGAAGAGAGACATCACTGCTTAATGACTGAAGTGACGTGGTGTTACCCATTGAGAAGTATGTAAGGTTTTCGTCTTTTCCGGACAATTCTAAGTTGCATCCAGCCTTCACACAGTCGGCGACGATGTCTATGTAGCTATCAGAGTAGTTGTGGCCTGAATAAATATTTTCTATGGCGCCCTGGTCGCTGACGACGTAGCCCGTGAAACCCCATTCCTCTCGCAGAATGTCGTTAAGGAGCTGTTTACTGACACATGTGGGCACGCCATTCACGCTGTGTGATTAAAAATAACATCTAACCACAGTATGATGCGACACAGATGTGTAACAGTCGTCATACAAATCGTAAAATAATAATTCCAGAAAAAGGTTTAGATATTCATACAGTCTTGAACTACCTGTTGAAACTACACACGAAACTTGTGTTTTGGCTTGACTTACCTGTTATAGCTACACATCACACTGTATGTTCCAGCCTTGACACAGGCTCTGAATGCAGGGATGAAGGTTGTACGAAGATCACGCTCGCTTACCTGAATGGGAAATGGAAATAGACTGTATGTGAGCGGCTGCAGGGCTGGAAATCTGTTTTATACTTTATTTAATATATAGGCCACGGGCAGCAGATACACCCATTTGTCATTCAATAAAATATGTAATAAATGACTGATTGAATATTAAATGACACATTTCAAGACGTTTCAGGACGATACAGTCATATCTATGGTGTTATCAATGTAAACAAAAGTTTGTTTGTTTTCAATACCAATAAACAATGAAACTATGCTGGTCGTAAGAGGCGACTAACGGGATGGGAGGGTCAGACTCACTGACTTGGTTGGCACATGTCATCGGTTACCAGTTACGCAGGTCTATGCTCATGCTCTTGATCACTGTATCGTCTGGTCCAGACTCGATTATTTACATATTGAATACTGCTGAGTGTAACGTAAAAGTAAACTCACTCACTTCAATTGATATACCAGTACACCTTCCTTCCAGTTTCCGTAACTAATCCAAAGTTACTATATCCTAAACTGGCTAACATGGATGTAAAGTATGGTGAGGTAGAAAATTTAGGTTTCTACATGTATCAATGTTTATAGGTAAAGGAATCGGAGACACACTATACGTTTGCTATGAGTGCTAAGATAAGAGTGCAAATCATAAAATTCTTGCATAAGTATCTTACTAATACCAATGTCCTATGGAAGCCATACAAAACCAAATCCAAATTTAAATACAGTATCTTCTATATAGGTAGCTCAGGGTTTTTTTTCCATGAGAGACATCGAGAACAGGAAGCCACTCTAGACAATAATGGAAGTCTGCCACTTTCACCTAGAACTAAAATGCTACTAACGCTTCAGAGCCGCCTCTAAATCTTACCCTGGAGACCTTCAATAACACTACAGTAAGATGATCCCCACTCTTCGGAGTCATAAAACAGAATAGGTGAAATAGCTGGATCAAACGATGTAAACGTAAACGATGTCATATGGTCTAAAAAACTTGAAACGTGAATTTAATTCTAGAAAACCGAATGACTTTTACCCATACAGCCCAATGTATCTAGAGTGGAAACGTATACAACGGTTTCACCTTTGCATCGAACTTCAACCTTGAAATGGGTATATTCTCTGGTCCGTCGTAGGCTGCAAAGTGTTTACATCCGGCGTTTGCGCGTACATAACGGGTGTGATTGCCCTGTAGTCCTTTGATGAAGCTGGCTGCTAGAATACTTGTCAGGAATGGGTCTTCGCCGTATGTTTCCTACAGGGTTAATGAATGAATGAATGAATACGTTTTGTTCCCAAAGTATCAACTTCACAATTTCATCAATGCCATGACTTAATATACACACCCAAATCCTTGTTATGGACTCTTGCCGGTCAAGGTACTGTATAATATATACATGTGGCTCTGAATAAAAGCGTCACATTATGAATATGCTATCCCATCGACTGCAGACCACATATCAATGATACATATCTTTTGTAAAGCATGCTACTTTACCAAAACAAATAAATTATATAATTTTAATATAATGGCACTTTTTCGTTGAAGTAATCATGTGTATATGATGACTCTCTGTACAAACCCAAACGGTTGAAGTGATAACGACTATATATATCTATTTACGAGTGTGACCCGTGAAGGTCCCGGGGTAGAATAGGCCTTCAGCAACCCATGTTTGCCATAAAAGGCGACGATGCTTGTCGTAAGAGGCGACTAACGGGATCGGGTGGTCAAGCTCGCTGACTTGGTTGACACATGTCATCGGCTCCCAATTGCCCAATCGATGCCCATGCTGTTGATCACTGGATTGTCTGGTCCAGACTCGATTATTTACAGACCGCTGCCATATAGCTGAAATATTGCTGAGTGCGGCGTAAAACTAAACTCACTCACTCACTATTTCCGAGTGTAACGAAAATAACATCCGGATGTTCACACTTTCTGTTCACATCCAGGCAGCTAAATGAGTTGATCAATAAATCCACACTGTTTACTAGTATTTAAAATGATACAGATTGAAATCATATATCTGCCTGAATTTAATAGTTGTCAGAATATGGATATGGCGTCACATCCAAATTCTATTAAATACGATCAATTATACCGTTTCGAATATTAAAGTATCAGTGTCGTAATCCATAGGAATATTTGTCATACTTGACTGGAAAACATTTTCTTGGGAAACGATAACACTCTTCCACGTCTACGACTCACCTGATTTCGACCCCACCTGGGGTCCCTGACAATGTTGATGACGGGACTGAAACAGCTTACACCCATGTGTCTTGCTTGGAGGCCATGCTGGCTGTAGTTGTTGTACTTTGCTCTGACTTCTACCGCAGTCGCCTCCGCTATTTCGAACACCACCAAAGGACTACAACAGTGAAGACACGCTTTGTTAAGGATGAATTCTAAAAACTGCACTGCATCATTCGATTCCAAAACTATTTGTTATAGGAGGGTTTTGGGTGTCTGTGTGAGTGAGCAAGTGTAACCTTCATTTCTTTGTCATGCAGTTGTCAGAAACCTTACTCTCTTGAGCACGATATGACCTAACTCTTCGACTATTACATTGTTGTAGTATTAATGTAGAAGTTTTTCTTAAACCCAAAATTGTATTGTAGGTGGATTGATAGACTTAAAGAATGAAATTGATTTGCATTGAGTTAAACAATACATTGCCCGTACCTAAATGAAGCAGCAAGACCCAGAGCTTCGGGAAATGATGTAGCGTTTCCTGCCGCCACGTCACCTCTGAGACATTCTGTGTTCCATGAGTATGGTTTGATACCCAGTCGTGGAATAGGAGGAGTACCGTTATTAACTGCTCCACCCCTCGCCATCTGATACTGGATCTCGTCTAGGGAGAGACGACTGACCAAATCATTCACTCGGTCACTCCAGGATAGTGAGGTGTTTCTGAAGGGAAAGTCTGCCAGCCCCAGTGTTAGGGCAACACATAGAATCAAAGGGAAGACAGTGCAGGCAACTACCGCCATGATGTCAGTGGTAAATGAATGCCGGTAGACGGGAACACGGTTTCTATCTGCAACCTTACCCAATCAGTCACGTTATCATACAATGTTCTACATTTCAAAGATTCCGACCTTGATTGTATGTAATTATGTATGTCATGGACAAGACAAGTGGTCAGGTTGTGTACTTTTAAAAACATGATAAATCTGCAGTTCCACTGAGTTTTAAAGATTCATACCGATTTCAGCCGTTAAAGAACTATCTTGGAAAGAGACTGTCAGATTCGGTCTATGTTCAACCAAGCAGAGGCGAATTTCAAACAAAATCATTTGTTCAAGGACGCAGTAAGCACAGATTTGAGTGCATGTAGGACAGAGGCCCGATAAACTGAAAACTTCCATCGCTTTCAACATTATTTCACTTCTGTACATGGCTGTATGTACATGAACTACAGTTCTTGCCCAATGAGGTACGATATCACAGCTTAACAAGGAGATCCCTTTTCACACTGAACCCGACCAATAGACCAGTCTTTTAGCCCGTGGTGATGGGTACAGGGAAGGTAACAACAAGGATGATCTTTGTACGTCTTTTGGTATAATGCTGACGGGGGAAATACTGACCCTCCGGCCTCCATGTCGAGACTCTACAGTGACTGGTAATAAAACAATGGTGTATATTATGTGGTTCATGGACCTACTGTAAAGTGACCAAATATGTTACAAGGTGATTTTAAGGCCACGTAATCATTTCATTTACCATGACTCCTGGTACGTAAGCCCCAAAACATTCAAGTTACCTTAAACCTACCAGTTTACCATTATCTCCATCACAAGGGATAAATATTTCAATGTCAAAACTGTTAAGGATCTTTTTACCACGGTTCGTTCTCATTTAATCATTGGTTTTAAAGAAATTAATCTCACGGATGAATTTTGAATAATAATTTATTATGTTCTGTAGATAGATGTATTTTCATTATTGGTAGTGTAAATTAGGAACTTGAATTGTTAGTGGCTGTACCCTCAAAGGGAGTTGAAGTAAACGTACCGGGATTTTAAAACGTAGTATTCTTGTTGTTTTAATGTTGGCAAACAGTTCCTACAATCGCCAGCAGCTGAAGGAATGGTGTAAGTCCAACTAGGGTCCATGCAGGTAGCAGAGGTGCTGTAAGTCCCCATGGACCGTGGTATGGTGGTCTAACTTCTGTTGTTAGCGATCTGTTGCCTGTTATTTATATTGTATTGTCTAAACAGTGATATTAGTTTTAACTTTCCAAGCTAGTTTAAATGCTAATTGTGATATTCTAGTAGTTTTACTGCCCTCCGTTGACAGATTTTTGTAACATGCATGCATTCCATGTAAAACTTAAATGTAACGATATGGCCATGAATCCTGTTTCGTTTTTGATGCCGTTTCCATAACTATATTTGTAAGATTCTATCGTTTGTGAACCAACATGGCGGCACTGTACCTGTCGCCCCAAAATACAAAAGTTAATGGTACTTAACATTGAATCTTTGAATCACTGACGCTGTTCAAAATGCTACCGTGCAAACCTGTACAGTGTTTTCAAAGTATGCAGAGGTACCTGTAGTTAGTCAAACTGAAGCACTTTCCAGTACAAAAACTATGAGGGAAAAGACTAATGGTTAAGATTCCTTATATACTCGTATTACCACCAAATTCGATGCATTCAATATGCATCTGACAAATACTCAATCAAGATATTAATATTGCCATGCATTGCCGCCTTACATTCAAATTTCCATGGTATGTTAGCTATTCTGCCGAAATATCCAAAGCTGAATACATCTTACTGCAGAGACCATTTGGAAGAGGTCACCAAGAATCTGTGCTTATCAAATGGATGGGTCAGAATGCCAAGCATAAGTTTGTCTGTCCATGCATGTATTACACACATACTATTGTGTGCAACATTGAATATGTCTGGTTGATTTGATTCAAACAGATTTTATTCTCAAATGTGAAAAGGATTGCGGAAAATTACTCATCTTCACTACCTATCCCTCTGATATTTACATCAATGAATTTTCAATATTACACGTCCTTGAATGGAAAACAGAAAACTAGGAAGGATATTAGGTGATCATTCAAAGCGTTTTGAGTGTTAAACAAAGTTTGTACACATTTGACAACATATCCATTCTCTTCAATGATTTACTAGTGGAACCTCCAGTGAATTGTTGTATGATATACGTGCATCTACATGTATATCTACAGTCTTTATAATTGTTCATCACATATGAATGATTTATTAACAGTCAGTCTACAACTTACCATACGCCATACTGTTTCTGTCAACAACATCCGACAGATTTACCTACAAACAAATCTATTGAACGACTGTTATCCCTTTTATTTATAATAGTAAAGGACAATCCGATCATTTCATAATACAACTATTAATCTCTCAAGATTAAGCTTTGAGTGTGTGAGAGTATATAACAACTTTTTGTACTACAAAGAGAAATTAGATTAATATCGCCCTAAATATTTCGATCCAACGATCTTGTATTTGTTGCTCATGACGTTGGAACTTATATGCTTCTTCTGGAAGGGCTGTTGGCCTCCAACGTAAAGCATCATCTCCCCTGGAAATCAGACAGTACAACATTACTAATGCAGGAAGCGTATAATGGTATTGCGCAGCAGAACCTCAGTACATTCAATGAACTGTTGGCCATTTAAAGTTTATGAAGTATCATCAGAATTTGTAATTAGTGACATTTTCAACAACAAAGGCATTATCCATATGTCTCTCTGGTAAGTAAGTAATCATGTATGTCATCCCAAGCCTACTCTTCTAAATTATGGAAACAATGATCAATTTCTGACGAGAGGAAAGGTAAATCAATATTATTGATTACACCAATATAATTAACGTCAAAAGAAAGACGTTCTAAAATTCCTACAACTTAAAATATGTATATTATTGTTACGAAGACATAACAGTTGATTTGCATCTTGGAGCTTTCAACCTGTCCATAAAGTGCATGAATCTGCGATTACTTTTATTCTGTAATCGGTGATCAAAGAAAGCAATATTCACAGAGGACAGAAACGGCCCTACAGTGATTTAGTGTTCAAGCAATCACTTACCCTCCTCCACTGCCCAGCCTTTGTTGTCCACCCACACCGCCATACTTTCAGCAGAAACGGTGAAATTAACCTTAATGTTCCCATTGCTTGGGATGGTAACTCGGTCGAACCAGGCCAGCTGTAATTGTGGAGTCGGTTGGGTGGCATTTATCCACTGAATGTAGACTTGTATAACCTGGACGAAAAATATCACTCTGCAGCATGTATATACTATTCCAATACATAGGTTACATGCGGAAGGTAAATGAGAGAAGGGTAAGTCAAGGGGTGAAACCAACCTCATCTCCATCAGTATTCCCCTTGTTGCCTAAACCGACCATGCCGTGAAGATCTTGTCCCGCCTGAATCACTGTGGGATTGTCCATGAGGAAATAATCAAACTGAGTGTACGACAACCCATAACCGAAGGGGTACAGAGGATCTCCTTTGAAGTAGCGATACGTCTTCCCTTCCATTGAATAGTCGGTGATGTTAAAAACCTAGGAAAAGGAAAATACAGAAAGTCAAACCACGGCTAAATCTCACAATATTCGAGCTGTTCATAGCCTGGAAAGTTGACAATTTTACTCGTGGTTGTGGCAATAAAGTTCCTTCACAGGTCCATCAGTGAAATAAATAATGTCATTGGGCAATTTATTAGACAAGGAAGTAAAAATATTCACCTGATCGTCAGAGGCGGGCCACGTAGCAGGTAGTCTACCAGCGGGATTCGAACCTGGGCCTTCATTAATTATCACACGCCTAAGTGCCTCCCCCGTTGCCTGTGCTGGGTAGAAGCATTCTAAAATCGCAGCGATGTCGGCGCTTTGATCCGCCCATGTCACATTCAGTGCACCAGCGTTAAACAGTAGGAGAACTACAGGTGTCTCATTTCCTATGGATCGACGAAGATAGTTCATCATGAATGGTCATGCAGTGAAAGCCCTCAAAACCGACATCCCTCCAATCCGACACGCTCTCCGTATCGGCTGTAGAATTTGGCCCCGTCAGAAGCTAGTTAATTTATGATCATTTGCACGCCCTGTAATCAGATGTCAGTCTACACAGTACTTCGGCACAATAAAGACCGCCCAGTTGACTTTTCGTACAGTAGTTACCGCTCTGATTACACAATGCCATTTAGAAAGTGGTCAGATGTAACATATGCTATATTTGGAATGACAGTTTCTTAGTAAAGTACAAATTCTAGTTCTTTTTTTTTTTGAGCCGAGTCGCATCCTTTTGGGGATTCAGTGCTGATGTACAGGTGATATCAGATCATTCACCTCACTTAATGCAGCAACAATATGAGCTACAAATACGATAGGAAACCAGTTTAACGCTAATTCGAGAATATTCGTTTCTCAAAACGTACGTCAGCAAAACTCAAACCTTGGTAATGAAAATGCACATTTCATGTGAAATACCAGTTACGAAATATCTGCAGTTGATGAAATACAATGATATGGCAAGACACTGAGACCGTTAGAGTTTGAAGTTTCTCACATCTTATCCTTATCAAAACATAAACTGGCAGATGATGTGATCCAAAATGTCTACTGACTTTTTGCAGCAACGTCTTGAAGCAGCTGCAGTTGATATCCGGGGAGGTTGATGTCATGGCGATCGTTGCCCTCGGACTCAATAGTTCGTCCTGAAGTAAGCATGAGAATGAGTGGACATGAGACACATAGGAGCAGATGAGAACAAACCAGATAATGGATAGGTGCAATTGTTAGGAAAAGATTTGGTTCTCAGAACGACGAAATGTCCAGGTCTCTATGCGCAGATATTCTTTTGGTAGAGGGGACGTAGGGGTAGCCGAAGACCCGGGTTCGAGTCCCCACATGGGAACACTGTGTGAATGAAGCCCATTTGTCGTACCCCGCAGTGTCATTACTGGAATACTGCTAAAAGTGGCGTAAAACTGAACTCACTCACTTTCGCCTGAGATAATGGATTTTGAGGTAATCCCACCTACCTGTTCCAAGGCATACAAATATAACTTCTGTCATGGCGACTGCCTTTTTGATGGATACCGCGTCGTAATGTTTACAGAAAGTGTCGTCACAGCCGGATGCGTAGTTGACAGATTCCGCCAGTTTACCCAGTCCTTTCAGGGGAGTTTGTATGAAGGTGTGGAATGTATCAGGTGCATAGTCCCCAAACAACAGACGTTGATTATTAGCCATGGGCCCAACAATCTGGAAAGGATAAGTTACAGTCGGAATCGTAGAGCAGACACAGCTTGTAGCACATACTGCAAAAGATCAAGGTCAACTGCATTAGGATCCATAGCAATGGTGAATTTAATACATCTGTCGTGTGACATGTAAATATTACGTTAATGTAGATGGAAATCATTTGGTGAGGTGGGGTTAGTCGTTACTCTATTTAAGCTATAGTGATTATACATGTCTAGGACTGAGACACTATTGTTCTGATAATTTCGTGACAGAGCAACATCTACTTCATTGACGTATGATCTCAGCAATATCCCTGACTGGTGTGCTGGGAATTCAAAGGTACTGAAATGGCGTGCTGTACAATTAGGCAATATTTGGTGTGAAAATGTTAAAAAATAACATATCTATATTGCATTAAGTAGATTTATGAAAACCTGAAGGAATGTTTAAGACTGCATTCCTTTTACGAGGAGTTCTAGGTACAGAGATACACGTTCAATTTGTACATAATTCAGTACCATTTTTAAATACATCAATTTCAAAACTACACCGTTATCACTTACATAATGGTTTTTACTACATGGAAACATAGCTTTCATTGCAATAAAGAAGCTGACTGTACGTAGAACTTGGATTTCCTTCGGAATACATTAGCATTGTGTATGTTCACTAATGTCTGTTTAAAGATAATCTACCATGAACAGATACGATATACAGTATCTTGTTCGTCGTTCTTTAACAAAAGTAACTATTCCTTGGTGTGAATAGAAAATATTTGGTGTGTCGACTTCATTAATAATATTGTTCATTGTTATCTCTTGCTTGGACAACCGGAGTTAGGGTTACACAGACAATAGGCCTATAACAAACCATGTAGCTGTTTAAATCACAACAAGTTTTCATTATTACACATTAACGGAAAATCCTAAGATGCTTTGCATGGGTTCAAATATCCCATTGCCCGATGCCCGGGACAAATCAGTTTTCATTTCGGACAATCAAATATTGGTATCTTACTTGTCCATGGACTACTAGATGATTTTCAATCGTGGTTGTAAACTGCAAATAAACTTGGATTTCATTACATACCTGCTCATAATGTAGCTATTGCATTTCGCAATAACAATGATAATGTAGAGCTACCATTCTTTGAAATTTCTCATTCTTGGATAAATAGTCCCTCAAACATTAACATCAAACATTGTGTCATAAAATCAGGACGAGTGGAAACTTACTCAAGTTACCTTCCTGAAGTCACTCGCCATGTGGCATTCCATTTCATGGTTTGCTGTTGCTTCACTCAGCTAACATCATTGGTGGAAACATTATGTTAGCAGTATAAATAATAGCGGATCTAAACTCCTACTAGGTTTATGTTTTCCCGATGGAAAAAGTGTCTCAGTTCAACTCACAATTTTACAGCGATACGGTAACGTTCGCAATGTTTGCATTCACTCTTTCGTGAACGTATCAAAATAATGTTACAGTACAAATGTTACACTCACAGCAATCCTTTTGAAAGGGTCTTTCTTCATTGGTAATACATTCCCTTCGTTCTTCAACAATACAAACGTCTTCATAGCTGCATTGACTGCAAGCATTTGATGAGCCTCACTTTCGATCACAGAGGGATCAAGTTTGGAATATGGGTTCATTTCCGGGGGATCAAACTCGCCTAACCTCATTCGTGTGTAGAACAAGGGTTTGACCATTTCTCTGACCTTGTCCTCTGTGAGCTTTCCTTGATTTATTGCTTCAACTGAAAATATTGTCAAGCACCAGAACAACTATAGAATTTTATTTTGAAGCATTACTCTCTATGAAAAAACAGACATATTAGTCACTGAATCTGTTTCTACCAAATTTAATATAAAACATTTAATATGAATACATAACTTGAACAAAGACATTTGGAAGAATGTTGTGCAAGATATCATAATACCACAAACCATGGAATTAGTATTGCTTAGCTAAGGTGACTAAAATGGAATAATTGATCTTAGAATATTTAATTTGACTGGATCATAACCAAATACTACTTAAGAAGACTAATGATTCTTTGGTCCTATATAATGGCATTATAACATGGCATTACCCATTGAAAAATATGCAAGGTTAAAGTCTTTCCCAGACAATTCCAAGTTGCACCCAGCTTTTACACAGTCGGCGACGATGTCTGTGTAGCTATCGGAGTAGTTGTGGCCTGAATAAATATTTTCTATGGCGCCCGAGTCACTGACGACGTAACCTGTGAAACCCCATTCCTCTCGCAGAATGTCGTTCAGGAGTTGTTTACTGACACATGTGGGCACGCCATTCACGCTGTGATTAATAGTGACATGTAACTATTATATAATGCAATACAGATGTGTAACTTTCACCACACCACAAATTGAAAAATAATTCTATAATTCCAGAATTAAAGGTATAACTATAACTCCCTTTTAAACTACCTTACTACCTTTGATATTTGTGTTCCAGCTTAACTTACCTGTTATAGCTACACATCACACTGTATGTTCCAGCTTTGACACAGGCTCTGAATGCAGGAAAGAAAGTCGTTCGAAGGTCTCGCTCGCTTACCTGAGTGTGAAATAGAAATGAACTGTAGATAAGATGCTACAGAATTACATGTCCATTTTAAAGTAAGGAGGACAGAAGTGGAAACTTGAAATTCGATTTTAATTATGTACAATTATGGCTTTTAACGTAACAATCCAAATTGATAAGCAGGGGAAACTTGTACAATCCCTCGTGTAACCTGCTGGAGTCTTTACCTTGGCATCGAACTTCATCCTTGAAATGGGTATATTCTCAGGCCCGTCATACGCTGCAAAGTGTTTACATCCGGCGTTAGCGCGCACATAGCGGGTGTGGTTGCCCTGTAGTCCTTTGATGAAACTAGTTGCTAAAATGCTTGTCAGGAATGGGTCTTCTCCGTATGATTCCTATAGGGTCAATGTGTGAGTGAATGAATACGTTTTGTTCCCAAACTATCAACTTCACAATTCAATGAATAAATTATATCATGACTTAGATAAATATAGACATGCAGCTTCTAGTTATGGACTCCGGACTGTTAAAGTACTGCACATGCACAGGAAGAATACAAGAGCTGGATGCTGTTTTGAGTAACTGCGTTGCTTAGTGAACGTGCAATCTCACTATGTCATTGAGTACTCACGTAATGTAAAACATGTCAGTTGTCCAAAACAGATATAAATTTAGCACCTCTTAGATGACATAATTACGTATATGATGATTGCCTGTGAAACCCCGAAATATTGAAGCGGTATCGGCCCTCTCGTTAACATCCAGTCAGCTACATAAATTCATTGATTAGCCCATGCGGTTTGACATGATAGTATCTTGAAGCTGGATGAATTTCATCGTTATCTGCATGGCTTAACTTCTCGCCTCATTGATCAGATATTTAAGTTTAACTGAACCTGCTGCTTAATACAGAAATTACCATACCGGAACTCTTCGTGTCTGTTCAAATCCTTAAGAATCATATTCACATCCAGTCCGGATGATTGCTTGACTGTATTGATTTTGCCATCACAAAGGATAAATATTTCAGTGTCAAAACAATTAAGGATCTTTTTAATAAAGTAAATTATCGTTTAATATTTGTTTGTTTTCTTTAAAGAAATAGAATTTTTGAATAAATTTTGAACAATATGTTTTGTATATAGAAAAAAATGTTACTTTATTAATGGTAGTATAAATTAACAACTGCGATTGCTAGTGGCTGTGCCTTAAAAGGAGGTTAAAGTATCACAAAATTATTGTCCCCCTAAGAAGGTATGTAAGTCCCGGAACTTTCAAAGTAAAATTTTCACGTACAACGTTTTTAAACGTAGTATATTTGTTATTTCAAATTTTGGCTAAATTGTCTTACTATCGCCAGCGGCTGAGGGGATGGTGTAAATCCAGCTAGGCTCCATGTAGGTAGCAAAAGTAATGTAAGTCCCCATGATCCTTACTATGGTGAAATACCTTCAGTTGTTGGTTATCTATAGCCCGTATTTTATATTGTATTGTCTTCTCTGATTACTGTGTTTTAGTTTTACATGCTAGTTTTATGTTCATATCTGTGACATTTTTACTGTCCGTTGTCGACAGGTTTTACTCTTCCAGATGTTTTCATTTTATTACGTGGATTGTTCTCTTCACGATATGGCTGCAATATTGCCGATGTGACGATAAATATGAACTCACGCACTCTCCCAGTCCGGATGAGCTCAATGACCAGCCAAAAAGGACACTTGACTTAGTGACAGTTTAATATTGTAGGTCTTGTCATTGTTATTTCATCATGCATGCTCTTAACACCTCTTTTCTTCCACCTATTTGGTTTGTATAGAACTGACAAAAGGCAGAATGAAGGTATAGTACTGTAACAGTGTTTTAAATCCCCCAAAACAGTGTAATGAATCTTTCTCTGTGACAGAAAATAACTCCACCACTTTGATGTGATCGTCAATAGTTTTTGAGGAATGACTGAATTACTTTTCTAGTTTACATCCATTCGAGTCAAACGAAATGGACCTATAGATAGAATGGGTCGTCAGCAACCTATGATTGTCAGAACAACATTTATGCTTGTCGTAAGAGGGTGACCAGGTTCGCTGACACATGTCATCGGTCCCACGCAGTTGATCAGTGGATTGTCTGGTCCAGACACGATAACTTACACACCGCCGACATATTCCTGGAATCTTGCTGATTGCGGCATAAACATAAAGTCATTCACTCACTCAAACTAAATGAGGTCAATGATCAATCAAAAGAGGACAGTTGACTTTGACTGGAATATTATAGAAAATGTCATTGTTTTGTGGACGAGTTAAGGTTTTAAGTCACATCGACAATATTTCAGCCTGCCGTAACTAAAACAAGTTATCGGCATCTATCTGAATGGAAGGGACGAGAATACTTTGTTGGACGGTGCAACGTTGGGACGACTTTGTCAACACCTGCACATATCTAATTGGTGGGCTCTCAAATCAATATTCTGTTTGAAGACGTTCAGTTAAGCGTTTTCGATTATTATATGTCCATATACTTAGAGGCATCCCTTTCTGCGGGAACATTAACCATATTTCACTCAAGATATCTGATACTCTTCCACGGTTACACCTCACCTGATTTCGACCCCACCTGGGGTCCCTGACAATGTTGATGACGGGACTGAAACAGCTCACTCCCATGTGACTTGCTTGGAGACCATGTTGGCTGTAGTTATTGTACTTTGCCCTGACCTCTACTGCAGTCGCCTCCGCTATTTGGAACACCAACAAAGGGCTACAACAGTAAAGACACTTGTCGTTCACGATGAATTTAATTTCTGAAAATGTGCACCAGAACAAGCATCATTCTTACTCTTAAACTGATTAAACTGAGTTTTCAACTATGTGTTATATGGTTCTGTGTGTGAGTGAGTGCGAGTGTGCCTACAGCCAATTTTTTCGAAATGTAGTTTTCAGAAAGCTTACTGTAAGAGCATAGTTTGAAGATTCATGTAAAATTCACCTTCAGAACCCTAATCGCAAAGTAGCTTCATTGATAATGCTGCTTTGAGATACACCTTCTGTCTTAAAGACACACTATTTCTGTCAGATATCATAACTATGTGAATTCCAAGTACATGAAGGTAAAACATTCAGATGGCTGTGTTCTTGTTCACTCACATATTGATTTGCGTTATGTTAAAAATACATTGACCGTACCTAAATGAAGCAGCAAGACCCAGAGCTTGGGGAAATCCTGTAGCGTTGCCTGTTCCCACATCACCTCTCAAACATTCTGTGTTCCAAGAATATGGCTTGATACCTAGTCGGGGAATAGGAGGAGTACCGTCATAAACTGCTCCACCCCTCGCCATCTGAAACTGGATCTCCTCTATGGTGAGAAGACTGACCAGATCATCCACTCGGTCACTCCACGGCAGTGAGGTGTTCCTGAAGGGGAAGTCTGTCAGCCCCAGTGTTAGGGCAACACATAGGATACAAGGAAGGAAGGCCCACGCACCTGCTGCCATGGTTTTAGCTGTGACTAAAGGAATGTGCAAGTAGACGGCCTATATCTCCACCTGTTGCCATTGTATCAGTGGCGACGTATTTAAGCTATGTTCAAGCAGTCGACCTACATCTCCAATCTTACACTATCAGTTATTTTATCTTGTACCTTATAAATCTCCAGTGACGTCACTTTGTTGTGGATACGTCTTTCGTACTTTCCCTCAAACCTGATACAATCTCGCTTCCTCGTGCAATTATCTACACAAAGTTCCCCGTGCAAGAGGAGTCGGCTGGGATTCTCATCCCAGTTGATTTCATAGGTGAATACTGAATATTGAACTTATATCTGAAGTATACATATTTGGTCTTGGGACATTCGAAATCCCTTGTCCATTGACACACTATTGGTGCTGTGTCGCTGGTGACCGATGGATGCGTGCGCGTCCTTCAACCTTAAACCTTACACAGTCAGTTATGTTATCAATGACATACATCTTCTGACAAGAGATTTCGACCTTGATATTTTTATGTATGTAGTTCAGGGCCAAGATATACCGTGGAGTTTGAAAATAGATATCTAGACTCAGTGATTGTACCGATTTCAGCAGATTAAGTGAGTGAATTTAGTTTTACACCGCACTCAGCAATATTCCAGCCAAATGACGGCGGGCTTTGAATTATCAAGTCTGGACCAGTGATTAACATCATGAGCATCGATCTGCGTATTTGGGAGTCGATGACATGTGTCAGTGAGTCTGACCATCAGATCTCGCTAGTCGCGTCTTACGACTTTTATATTAAGCATGGGTTCCTGAAAACGTATTCTATCCCGAATCATCACGGGTATCAGTAGATTTAGAACAAGAGTTACTTTTCATAAAACACCTCTGTCACCATACAACCCAATACACCAGTGCGATATTCCCTAGTGATGAGTACAAGTATCATTTTTGTACCTCTTTTGGCTTCACGCTTACAGGGGTATCATTAATCCTCCATTCGTCATGCTAAGGCTCAGTAAAGAAACCAGCTTAGAGTGTCCCTTATGAAAGATTGGTTATAGAAACTGCGATAAGTTATTGCTGGTATAGATCTTGAACCCAACATTCCTATCAAAGAATGTCATGTCAGCAACATATCTCTATAAATATTTGTTTCAAGATCAACATGCTCTGGTTAATCCAAAAGGGGCCTGTCCCATTTAGATGTACCACTGTATGTCACAGTTCGTGTTTTTTAAAGACCTCTTTCTTCGATGTATACATCTAAAAATTTGTGGAAAGAAATAATGGGAGCGAAACACGTTTGGGGTACACCAAGTCTGTGAACTATACTGTCAGTCTGACTTCCCTAGCGGTGGCTATGTGGGTTAGATAGATGATTCACTTTGCGTGCTGGTAAATATCCAAAACTCATTTGTAGTTCATTTGAACGACCGTTAACCCTTTTACTTATGCTCCTCGCAGGAAGTAAATATTTCTACATGACGTTCATATCAAAATAATTAGTCTTCCATGACAGATGAAGCTCTTGGTGTTTGAGTGTATATACCAACTGTTTAACGCAGTAACCTTACAACACATTTCGCACGGACATTATTTTAATATCGCCCTAAATATTTCGATCCAACAATCATGAATGTTTGGCTTATGACGTTGGAACTTATTTTCTTCTTCTGGAACGGCTGTTGACCTCCAGCGTGAACTATCATCTGCCCTGGAAATGAGACAGTGTCCGATTACTAATACAGAAAAGTGTTTTTGTCACGCGTGCATATAATGGTAAATTCAGCAGTTTTAAAGTACTATATCTCATTTTCAGTGTACTGTTGCACATTTAAAGTATACGACGTTGACTAAGAAATTGTAATTAGTAATTGGTTAACTGACGTTATCCATGTGTCATTAAGGTGATCATGAAGACAGATGACATTAAGTAATGTATATTATTCCCACTGCCAGTCTCTCATTTAGTGAAAACAATGTTTAAAACATATTAATTCTGATTACCCCAATAATTAATTACCAAATAAACAAACACCCTATGACTTATTTATTACTATAATTACAAAGACGTAAGAATTGATTCGCGTCTAACTGAAGATAATACGAATTGAAATACATTGAAACCAAAAGTGGGACATATAAAGCGCATGTCACCTTCTGAACACACATATATATAGCAAGACGTTACAAGACAAATGCTTCGGACTAGTGGTTGCTATTGTGACAATAACTCAGAATCAAAGCATTCATGAAGCACTACTTCAGTCAGTCCCCTTGTACGACAAACGCACATGGAGGTTGGCAGTATGTCTAACCGGATCAAGTCAATGAACCTGCGAAGAGTTTTTCCTTTAACAGATGATGTACGAAATCATTATTCACCGAGGACAGACGTCTGATACTGACTAAGTGCTCAAAGAATCATTACGTACCCTGATCCACTTCCCAGCCTTTGTTGTCCACCCACACCGCCATACTTTCGGCGGAGACGGTGAAATTAACCGTAACATTTCTGTTGGCTGGGATTGTAACTCGATCGAACCAGGCCAGCTGTAACTGGGGTGTCGGCTGCGTGGCATTTATCCACTGTATGTAGACTTGTATAACCTGGATGAAATATATTATTCTGTAGCATGCATCCATCCATCCATCCATCCATCCATCCATCCATCCATCCATACACACACACACACACACACACACACACACACACATACATACATACATATATACATACATACATACATACATACATACATACATACATACATACATACATACATACATACACACATGTTAAATAGCCACATTCGCATGGTATGGGAGAGAAACTTCGGTTAAGGAGTAAAACCAACCTCTTCTCCATCAATATTCCCCAAATTGCCTAAAACGACCATGCCGTGAAGATCTTGTCCCGCGTTGATTGTTGTTGGGCTCTCCAGAAAGACATAACTAAACTGAGTGTAGGACAACCCGTAGCCGTAAGGGTACAGAGGATCTCCTTTGAAGTAGCGATACGTCTTCCCTTCCATTGAATAGTCGGTGATATTAGATATCTAGGAAAAGCAAAAAATAAAAAAAATAACACTATTGTATAAATTTCATGAGTGTTCAAGCGGTTTATCACCTGCAAAGTGAACAATTTTAGTCTTGATTACGGCAAAATATCGCTTTCACAGATCCCTCAGTGAAATAAAGATGTTGCTGGACGAGGAAACTAAACCACCACTTTATACTTACCTGACCCTCTGAGCCGGGCCATGTGTCAGGCATTCTACCAGCAGGGTTAGAACCTTGACCTTCGTTAATCATCACACGCCTCAGTGCTTCCCCCGTTGCTTGTGCCGGGAAGAAACATTCCATGATCGCGGCTATGTCGGAGCTTTGGTCAGCCCACGTCAGGTTTAGAGCGCCAGCATTGAACAGTAGGAGGACTACAGGCGTCCCATTTCCTGTAGACACAAGAACAATGGCCATCTTGAAAGAACGTTGAAGACTTGTTACGAAATACCTGCAGGAGATGAAATATGCCAATATTGTATATCTTACTCTCTGATAGGTGTTCGAGGGTTCAGACGGTATTTATTGGTGTTGTCATTCATCTCACTAGATGTAGCAATAATTAGCGCCACAAGCGTTTCACAAACCACACGACCCGTAAAGGTCCGTCCTTACGTCTTCAGCAACCCATGCCTTCCTTAAAATGTGACTATGCTTGTTGATGGCGACTAATGGGATCGGGTGGTCAGGCTCGTTGACTTGGTTGGCACATGTTATCGATTCCCAGATGCACAGATCGATTCTCACGCCGGTAACTACTGGCTTGTCTGGTCCAGACTTACAGGCCGTTGTATAGCTGGAATATTGCTGAGTGCGACGTAAAACTAAACTGTCTCACTCATAAACCACATGTTTTACGTTGAAATTTACTGCAGAAGATTGAGGCTTCTCGTGTTTTATCCTAAGCGAACCTCAAACCAGTTTGTGATTCCCTAAAGCTGTAAGCACTAGAAAGAACAAATGTTACTGACTGTTAGCAGCTACGTCTTGAAGCAGCTGCAGTTGATACCCAGGGAGGTTGATGTCGTAGCGATCGTTGTCCTCTGATTCAACTTTCGATCCTGAAGTAAGGATGAGATTGAGTGAACTGGAGACACAGAGAGAGGCGTAGACGCGCACAGATCAAATGTGGATTGTTGGGACATGATTTGCTTCTTAGCGGAACCGTTGGTCTTTTTTTGTGTAAGTGGTTGAATATCAAGGTTATCCGACTTACCTGTTCCAAGACACACAAATATAACTTCTGTCATGGCGACTGCCTTTTTGATGGACACCGCGTCGTAATGCTTACAGAATGTGTCATCGCAGCCGGATGCATAGTTGACAGACTGTGACATTTTACCCAGTCCTTGCACAGGAGTTTGAATAAAGGTGTGAAATGTTTCGGGTGCATAGTCCCCAAACAAAAGATGTGAATTATTGGCCATGGGTCCAACAATCTGGAATGAAAAATGTGACCCATCGCCATTGAAGAGAAGAGACAACTTTTATCAGACATTTGCTAGTGATTATGAATAACTGCATAACTTCTGTTCATATGATTAACTGTATTGCGTGACATAGCATGGTATGTGCATATGTTGTTGTCATTCTCCAATTTTCAAAATATGGAGACAGTCATATATTGACCAATGGGTTGGCCGGTTCCTGTATTTAAAACGTTTCAGTGACTAATGAGAATCCAGTACTGCTTCGTGGAAACGTTTCATTAAATTATCAACATAATGTAACACTTATACTCACAGCAATCCGGTTGAAAGTGTCTTTCTTTAGTGGTAATAAATTTTCTTCGTTCTTCAGCAATACAAAGGTCTTCATAGCTGCATCGATTGCAAGCACCTGGTGAGCCTCACTTTCAATCACAGAGAGGTCAAGTTTGGAATATGGGTTCATTTCCGGAGGATCGAACTCGCCCAATCTCATACGGGTATAGAACAAAGGTTTCACCATTTCTCTAACCTTCTCCTCTGTAAGTTTGCCTTGGTGTATCGCATCAACTGAAAACAATTTCAATGTCATATACAATAATGCAAAGGTATTTCCGGTTAGTGGTAGAAACGACTTGAAAAAAACGGACGTTCTTCGTAACAGCTGGCAAACGGATCAGTCAATTTATGACTCACAACTTTATAATTTAATAGTAACTAAAAGATTAACATGCAATAACACAGGATAATAATGCAAAAACGCTAATCCAGAGATCTGTAACAACGTTGAGTGAGCCCTCCATACCACAGATGTGTAATTTGTACCATCAAGAACAAATGAAATTGAACAGATTATCTTGATTCATATTTTATCTGGATCATAACAAAGTATGTATGACCACAAGCTTAGAAATTCTTTATAATTATGTCCTCTGTGTCACTAGTTTAGGTTTATTTAACGTTTTTCCATGTACAAGAAGTATTGCTCTGTATAAGTATTGATAAATGCAGTTGCATGGTGTTACCCATTGAGAAGTATGTAAGGTTTTTCTCTTTTCCGGACAATTCCAAGTTGCATCCAGCATTTACACAGTCGGCGACGACGTCTACGTAGTTATCGGCGTAATGGTGGTCCCTGTAAATGTTTTCTATGGCGCCCCCGTCGCTGACAACGTAACCCTTGAAACCCCACTCCTCTCGCAGAATGTCGTTCAGGAGCAGTTTATTGGCACATGATGGCACGCCATTTACGCTGTAACCACCCAGCAAATAAAAGAAAAACATACTTTGTTTTCAGAATGAAAGCATATATGTAAGTTTTGTTTTTAACTATCTGTTGAATGTAGCTATGAGTGTTCCTGACTGTGTTCTTGTCTGACTTACCTGTTATAGCTACAAATGAGATTACAATGACATGTAACTATAAATGCAATACACATGTGTAACTGACACCACACAAATCGAAAAATAATCTTAAAACTCCAGAATTAAAGGTATATATATAACTGCCTCTTGAACTACCTTTGATGCTTGTGTTTCCTGATTTACCTGTTGTAGCTACACATGACACTGTATGTTCCAGCCTTTACACAAGCCCTGAATGCTGGGATGAAAGTTGTTCGAAGGTCACGCTGGCTTACCTGGGTGTATAATGGAAATAAAGTGTACATTAGAGGTTTCAGAATTGGTGAGAACAGTTACTTCAAACTTGAATTTGACGTTTTTCTCTTTTTTTTGTACAGTATACACAAAATCCGTCTCCATTTGTGTGTTTACCTTCGCATCTGTAACTGCATCTGCGACCATAAGCTTGGAGCTTGAATCTCCATTGAAAGTTTACAATCTCTAGCGTAACCCGCTGGTGTCTTTACCTTGGCATCGAACTTCATCCTAGAAACAGGTATATTTTCTGGTCCGTCATAGGCTGCAAAGTGTTTACACCCGGCGTTTGCGCGTACATAGCGCGTGTCATTGCCCTGAAGTCCCTGGATGAAGCTGGCTGCTAGAATACTGGTCAGGAATGGGTCTTCGCCGTATGTTTCCTGTAGGGTCAATGAATGAATGAATGAATGAATGTGTTTTGTTCCAAAAGTATCAACTTAAAAATTCCATCAATGAACTGTATCATGAAATATAAAATAAATGAAAACGTCGAGGAGTCACATTTTGACTCATTACAGGTATCCATCGTATCAACTCCTGACGTATATTTTCGGCTTGTTCATTTTCTGTTACATTCAGGGAGATTACTACGATCGGAAACCGTTTGGACTGGTATGTTATCTGTAAGCCTACCCACAGATGTACCCAGTTGTGCTCACAGATGTATCAAGGTAGAAGATGATGTAACATACCTTTTATTAAGCATGCTATTTTCAGAAGCAGGCAAATTCTATTAATATAGCTATATTTTCCATGTAAACTGATCACGTATACTCAGATTCACAATGACACTTTTCCCGATGATGAAGCATTGATTCATCACGATGGGGTGATTCTCAAAACTGGTGTGTATATACATCGATTTAATATGTTGGTTACATGTGGGTTTATTTGCGGATGTGAACTGATGCCGTCTCCAGCATACGAACATGATGTTACTAAACAAATTGTCTGGACAATGCATAATCTTGAACAATCTTTAGGTCCCTGATGATGATCTATGTTCTTTCTTACGAAGGAAGCGAAATGAAGAAATAGTACAATATTTGCAATGATCGAACTTTGCTCTAGCTAATGTAATGTCTTTCAGCGCAATGCTGTGAACTTGTTGACTTTGTCTCAGAAATGACATCATGATCATCTTGGCTCTGTTGGGAATGCAAATTTGTACAGTTAGAGAAAATCAACCCTGTGTCGAAGTGCTCAGTGTCAATACTCTGGGACGATGCAATGTTGTGATCTGTGTATGAACAGATGCCCTAAGATGATCAGTCCAATATTCTGTTTTCTTCATATACATTCAATCATATCATCTTAATATACGTTCTAGTTACTGAGGTGTTAGATAAGTAAACTGACAAAGCTATCATTTTACAGAAACCTAAGCCAAACGTGATTGAGGTCTAAATGACAATTGTTTATGGACAAACGTTGACACGTTTCCATGTTTACTACTCACCTGAATTCTGCCCCACCTGGGATCCCTGACAATGTTGATAACAGGACTGAAGCAGCTTACTCCCATGTGCTTTCCATAGACGCCATGTCCACTGTAGTTGTTGAATTTAGCTCTAACTTCTATCCCAGTTGCCTCCGCTATTTGGAACAGCAGCAAAGGACTAAAATAGCGAACACACGTTTCGTTTAGGTTGAATTCTAAAATCGCGCGCGCGCGCGCGTGTGTGTGTACTTACATTGGTCAAGCACGCAGTTGTGAGAAAGCTTTCCATGACGGCCCATTGCCACATACTATTGAACTGTTATTATCTTAACTGTTATTGGAACATCACTGATAATGAGCGAGTTAAAATTTATCGTCGCATCGGCAATATTTCATCCATTTTGTAAACGATTAATTACAAAAACACATGTTAATTAATGACACACTGTAAAAGCCTGTGAAGGAAGGACAGTAAATCTAACAAGGGTATCACAGAGAAACTGCTGCTTGACACGTATTAGATGATCCTGCGCAGTAAACGCGTTTGTGACATGTAGGCGGGGCAGGGAATGTACACGAATACAGTTGGTTGCTACAGGTACATGGGGTGTGAAGGCATTGGACATTGAGGTTTTAAGCACTTTAAGCACGTGTAATACACACTGACACTGAACTCAGTGCCGCTTCCGTTTAACACGTGTCTCGCAAACACGATTTGCACGAAAAAATTGAATTTGTCAAGTTGTAGGCGAAAACTCTATCACTAATTTTTCAAATGGAATGGTCTCGACGGCATTCCCAGATGTGCAAGGTGGGGTCATTTCTCAGGGCTTGGCTCACTTAGTACTGGTTCATTAGTAGTCATTGCATCTAAAACAGTTTAACTATAGAGGACAATGCAATATAAAACTGACCTATAGATTGCTAACAACTGAAGGTAGATTACCACACTAGGGACCATATGGACTCACGGTACAGCTGCCCTACACGGTACATAGACCCTAGGTGGATTTACACCATCCCCTCAGCCATGAGCTGTTTAGACACATCTACTCATACATTGAAACGGTACATTTACTACTCTTAAAAACAGTGGAGAGTTTCAATTTACTTCAAATGTTTTGCGACTTACGTATCCCCTCGGGAGGACAATATTTTTACAGTACTTTAACCCCACTCGAATATACAGCCACTAACAATCTTAGTTACTACTTCAAACTTCCAATCATAAAATATTTATCTATTTACAATTCATTTCATAAATCTAATTCTTGTAAAAATGCAGTTGTTAAGAGAGAATTGCTAAATTTGAAAAGATCATTTATAGTTCTTGATTCAAAATCATTGATAATGCAACTTAAAGGTACAAGGCTCCAAGAGTTGTATACTCCCCAGGGAGTTGAGACTGAAAAACCTATGCGCCGTTGTGATGGACATCCAGTGATCGGGGGAAAGACAAAGCGCCCTTCAGCAGTTGAACTGGCTGACTGGATATCGGCGCTATACAAATTTCTAGTGTGTGTGTGTGTGTGTGTGTGTGTGTGTGTGTGTGTGTGTGTGTGTGTGTGTGTGTGTGTGTGTGTGTGTGTGTGTGTGTGTGTGTGTGTGTGTGTGTGTGTGTGTGTGTGTGTGTGTGTGTGTGTGTGTGTGTGTGTGTGTGTGTGTGTGTGTGTGTGTGTGTGTGTGTGTGTGTGTGTGTGTGTGTGTGTGTGTGTGTGTGTGTGTGTGTGTGTGTGTGTGTGTGTGTGTGTGTGTGTGTGTGTGTGTGTGTGTGTGTGTGTGTGTGTGTGTGTGTGTGTGTGTGTGTGTGTGTGTGTGTGTGTGTGTTCCGGCTGAGAGATATATTGCAAACAGGTAATGCTCGGAAGTGTTAACCATGTCCATGTTGATCCAAACGTTTAGCTATCTGTTACTATGGTTATGTTCTTGCTCAGTGAGAATGAAATCTTACTTGTACATAAATGACAAATTTCATTATATGTATCGTAAATTTGGATGAAAAGAGAAAATAATCTACTGCTCTATTCTTTGTTCTTTCCTGAGGAAACATCACCGAGACGTCCTTTATTACCCATAGATATTGTCTCAACTGACCCCTTACTTCAGTGTCCAATAAAGTGGTTGCCTGTCTTGGATTCAGTCTTGCTGAATACATATTGCCACTTTTGGCAACGATTGGTGAACGAAAATACGCTAAAGGTACTGGTGACATTATACACGTTTGTTCGCTATCATGCGCAAAGAAGTTCTGTGTGATAGTCTAGCATCTGTTGTTGCATGGTGTCTCACTTACCAACATTATTGTAGATATGTATTACCATCTCATGGCAATGGTATTAGCATTTACAACTCTGCATTAAGCATTCTAGCAAATGGAAATATTTACTCTCCGATCAGAACTTGTGTAAAAAGCCGTACCTAAATGAAGCAGCAAGACCAAGGGCCTGGGGAAATCCTGTAGCGTTGCCTGCATACACATCGCCTCTCAGACATTCCGTGTTCCAAGAGTACGGCTTGATTCCCAGTCGAGGGATAGGAGGAGTACCGTCATTAACTGCTCCACCCCTCGCCATCTGAAACTGGATCTCCTCAATGGAGAGACGACTGACCAGATCATCCACCCTTTGGTTCCAGGGCAGTGAGGTGTTTCTGAAGGGGAAGTCTGTCAGCCCCAGTGTTAGGGCAACACATAGAATACAAGAAAGGAAGGCCCACACACCTGCTGCCATGGTGTTAGCAGTGGTTGACTAAAGGAATGTGCAAGTAGACGGCCTATATCTCCAACTTTACGTAATCAGTTATGTTATCTCATATCTTCTACACTAATACAGAGATTTTGACCTTACTTTTTTGTGTAATTATGTGCATCAAGGACAAGACATGTTGTCATATTGTGTATTGTGTACAGATATGAAACATCTAAATGCTTCATACCTATATCAGCTGATACTCAATATGTCCGATATGTGATCAACATCAACATGTGACCAGCGAGTGTAAAGTAACTCTAGATGCGTTACTATCCACATACAAATTCCTCAATATATAACTCTCATTCAGTTTTAAACCTGTCAGTAATCACTATTATGTTCAAACTTGCCTGTCTCAATAAATGGCAAAGTAGTGAGAGTATATACTACTAGTGAGTAGCTATAAACCAGAACTTGTTTCCAGCTTTCCTTTATTGATCCACAGATTTAAGAATGCAATCCATCGTTTAAAGAACCATACCGCAATACAAGAATGATGAGTGAGTGAGTTTAGTTTTACGCCGCTTTTTAGCAATATTCCAGCAATATCACGGCGGGGGACACCAGAAAATGGGCTTCACACATTGTACTCATATGGGGAATCGAACCCGGGTCTTCGGCGTCACGAGCGAACGCTTTAACCATTAGGCTACACCACCGCCCCCAAGAATGATGACGTTACTTTGACCATTGATACCAAGACTCGGTTAGCATGGAAGGAATAGGAAAATGTATATGTTACATGCCATTTCTATATCATTATCGTTAAGTTGTCAGACACGTGCAAATAATTCCACATCGCCGTGTTAACTGATGGGATGCAGACTCACACAGTGCATGAATTCACTGCGAAATGTTTTCGCAATTGAAGCGGCATATAAATCGCTAAAATCCCTTCTACCGTTGAATGAAGTCCATCTTTTCCAGTCACCTGAATCCTGTATCACCTTATCGACTCTATTATACCAACTGAGGACCGATACTACGAATACCACCCTCTTGGGGCATGTACTTGTAGTACGTTTATGCCTCTGTTCAATATAATATCCTGACGTGTCTTACATTTTCATTCTTTACATCGTCTTCGGTATGAAACATGTATAGATTTGTTCCTTAACGTTCTGTTAATACAATACACTATGACATACAGGTGTATCAGTTGGTTGCGATGAACCTAACTGAAAGACACCGAGACACTGTATTGCATGGTATAAAATACCTCCTAGGTTATTAAACGCATATAACAAACCAAAGCGTCGCAGTTTTCAAGGACATGTATGCATGTGGTTCCGAGTCATATGAGTAATATAGCATTATATTGTATACATAATCAAAACATTCACACTTTCAGAATTTATCAAACATACACGACGACATCTAGCATCCATCTATCAGAGACCAGAATAAATCTCAGAATTCATCAAGACTTGGGTAATGTTATCAAAAGTGGGTGAGTGAGTGAGTTTAGTTTTACGCCGCACTTAGCAATATTCCAGCTATATGGCGACGGTCTGTAAATAATCGAGTCTGGACCAGACAATCCAGTGATCAACAACATGAGCATCGATCTGCGCATTGAGAACCGATGACATGTGTCAACCAGGTCAGCTAGTCTGACCACCCGATCTCGTTAGTCGCCTCTTACGACAAGCATAGTCACCTTTTATGGCAAGAATGGGTTGCTGAAGGCCTATTCTACCCCGGGACCTTCACGGGTCTCTTAAAAGTAAATATACTAATAGTTATGTTGAGATATCAAATTAGCATGTCATATGATGCAATGACCAAAGAATATAAGGGGATGTATGGAGAATGTATCACTGAGTTGGAATAAGCATACCTAGCTGCTATGTGTGTCCCCCGTGTGTGTCATTCACTATATCACACACATCAGCCTGAGCAGCACACGCCCGTCACTGGATTACTTTCGGCAAATGAAGCGCCATATAAATGAACGTAATCTTTCCTGACATTCGGAACAACTTATTCTGTGCTGTTCGTCCTGAGCACATACCATATGTTCTTTGAGACAACTGGTCGGCATTCTGTTTTTCGGCATTTAAGTTTTCTAATTATTATGGTCATGTAAAGAATACTATATACCGATTTCAAACAAACTGAAAAAAGCATTTCAGGATGCAAATCCAACCAGTGGTGATATTCAAGGCGCTCTGGTGACATACGTGAACGACATCAGGTTTCTGTAAAAAGTATTTATTGAGTGACATGGTCCTTGAAAAAGAAACGGAAATTAGTTTCTTTTCTTGGAAGATAACGTGAGTAGAAAGCGTATGGTGCAGAATTATGCCTTTTTGCATTTGTTGAGATACTGCACTGGACGTAGATTGTGAAAACAGTTTCCAGTTTGAAGTTTGTTAAAAGGGATTGAGATCTAGGATGGTACAATAGTATCACAGTAGTTCGTTGAACAGTGGTAGGTCCTTTCGCAGAAGCAGGATCCAGTAATAGTGAGCTCTGATCCTCCCTTCGGACTGTTATCCTGCTGAAATAGAAGCGGAATGAAAACGTCAATCATAGTCCTAGTACTATAAAGGAGGCACACCTTTGTCAGCCCTCATTTCTCGATGAGCCGATACAATCTGATGTCCTTGAAAGAGTGAGTGAGTGAGTTAACGTTTTACATTACCACGGCACTATAACAGCCACATCCATTTATCTATCTATCTATCTATCTATCTATCTATCTATCTATCTATCTATCTATCTATCTATCTATCTATCTATCTATCTATCTGTGATAGTCTAGTTAATATATATATACACACAAACAAGGGTTGAAAATAATTAAAAATACTTCAAGTATGGATGACCATACACTATAGAACAGGCTGTAGACAATACGATATAAGACACAACTGAAGGTAAAGCACCATACAAGGGACCATGGGGACTTACAGTACTTTTGCTACCTATATGGACTGAATTTACACCATCCCTTCAGCCGCCGGTAATGGTAGGCCACATAAAGCCAAACATTAAAAAGAATCCATTGCGTTTTAAATACCAGGGTAACTTTAGATCTAGCTTGATAGTTCGGTGCTATCCTCTCAGGAGAACAATAATTTTTACGACAGTAGATCCTTGGACGAAGCCAAGTTGTGATGAAATATGCTTATTGTACACATTGCCGAGTTACATGGAAGCAACTGCTATTTAATGCACTTCAAGGGTCATATGTTTGTGATATAAGGGCAACAAATTATTGGTTACATTAATAGAGTATTTATCCGACTGATGTGTCGCATGGAAACATCTGTAATTTTTATGCCTGATAGGAATAAAATTACAGAAGCAGCCTTGAATCGTTACTGTGCCATATGCGTGCATGTGTAACAAAACGATTAACTACTTATGTTCTAATAATTGTTATCAAAATGTTGCAGCTATTTTAGCAAAATACTTGCCTATGATCAAGTAACGTAAAAAGGGTTATTAGACATGGCAATCCAGAGATCGTCTCCGTTTGAAATTGACCAAATCTCTGGTTAGTTTATTTGTACTCCCCTGTGGTCCTATAAGTTCCAGAAAACTTTCATTTTATGTGTCAATGTGATTGTTAAGAAGTCAAATACCTTCCCAGTTCCAGACAATAGACTCAGTGGACGAAGCTTCTGTCTTAAAGAGTGTATAATTTGAACACAAAATAAGGAGTGTCAAAATAAAAGCAGATGCTGCCCAATGTCTCGTTGTTTACCCTTGTGTATCATGTATCGTTTCTGGTATGATATTGTTTTCTGAAATAACAGAAATATTCGTATTGGAATCTATGTATAACACGACAAAGGTACATAAAGCACAGCATATATTTGAATTTTGTTATTATAATACCACAGATATTGTATCAAACCTGCATTGAAAATCTCGTAACGTTCCCTATAATTTATGTTGATGAGATTTATTTTAGATATTGACTAGATACAATCCTCTTCGTCTCGAAACGTCTGGACTTGACAGAATATTTTGTTTAGAAAGACTTTCAGGAATCTCTTTTTTTCACCAAGACATAAAAGTTAAATCTATAAAGGTTCCAATACAAACTCTGTACAAAAATAACTACTGCCAACTTTCACTTAACGTTTTCTATGTATAGTAGGAAATTACGCACCAAACAAACATTGCCATTTGACTTTGCGGGCATTTGATGAATATACTCGACTTTTATTCACAAATGCCAGACAGACTGTAACATTATACCGTTATGTAGGCGTCAGTGTTTTCTTTATAGTACCGTGATAAATATCTACATGTATCTACACATACAGCCTAACTGCGCAGTAGGCATCTCACACGGGGACGTATATGTACAAGAATATTATTCAAATAATGATAATAATAATAATAATAAGTTCGTTTGACACTGAAACCTGAGCCTGAGATCTATGTAGGAATCCAATCTGTTCCACCTACACATTCACGGCACATTCGTGTGTCAAGTCCACGAGTTCTGTCAAAGAGATGTATAGGGAGGACACGACACCGTGATCTGCATGATGAATACATGTAGTATGTTACATGACACCACAACATGTAATGAAGTAGTTTCTTGGATTACATCCAGGGGCATTGTGATGTTACTGATGGGGCGTTTTATTTTGTGTGTGTGTGTGTGTGTGTGTGTGTGTGTGTGTGTGCGTGCGCGCGCGCGTGTGTGTGTTGTGTTGTGTTGTGGATTTCGAATTTCTTGCACCAGGGTGATGGTAAATATTAACTCACTCACTTACTCTTGGATAAGGCCTTTATTATGAGTTTGTTGATCATGATTACACGATGCCATTTAGAAAGTGGTCAAATGCAACATATGTCATATTTGGGATTTCACTTTCTCAGTAAAGTACAAATTCTAGTGCTGTTTTGGTTGAGTCCCATCCGGGATTCGAACCCGCACTCCCAGAGTCAGGCACCTAATCGCCAGCACACAAAGTCAGCTGTGGAAGTCGCGGTGGCTGAGCGGGCTAGGCGGCTGACTTTGTGTGCTGGCGATTAGGTGCCTGACTCTGAGGGTGCGGGTTCGAATCCCGGATGGGACTCAACCAGAAAAGTACTAGAATTTGTACTTTACTGAGAAAGTGAAATCTCAAATATGACATATGTTGTTGATCATTGGAGTTTGCAGCATTGCAACATTAAGAAAACAATGTAGTGCAAAGCGTATTTTCCCCCAGCCATCATACATGGGGACAAATACTAGTATCTTTGTTTATGCATTGGGAACACTAGAACCCGCGAAGGATCTTTGAAGAGTCAAGTTATTAAATGAATAATATCGATTTGCATGTTCATGTCACTTACACACTATGTTGGTCGTAAACAAAACTCAACATGAACGTTTAATCATTTTGTTTTCGTTGAATACTGACTTAAACCCAATTAATCAAGTTTGACGTCAACGAAGATAAACAAATTTAAATGTTTCTCCTCATACTGTGACCTAAACATCACCGTTTGTGAGAAATACGTAAATACCATACCCGGAGTTGGCTGCATCTTATTGCCAGTTAAACGAAAATGATAATACCAAATTGTCGCCACGATTCCAATGAAGTCTTTTGATTTTACATTACGGCCACAAACCGTCTCGCCCAATCAGATGAACCGATTTACTGCATAATAAACACTCGGTATATATCTCGTTTGAGGCACGTTTACAGCTTTAAGATCATTATATGGCTTGTGTTTGTCTTGTGTGGTATTTAGTCGTAAGGATTTGGCCAATGGTAACCAATTGAGAACGACACTAGTAAAGGTATGTTATGTGTGGGGGAGCGCGAGCGTAGAGGACAATTCCCAGACTTGTCTTTTATTTACCGGACTTTCACTTACCGTCAGGTTCACGGGTTATACAGGCAGTTAGTTGAAGCGGTACCTTCGCCTATAAAATACCTCATTTGTTTGGGCAATCTGTGTAGTAAAACTTCCAGAATTAATGCCTTTAAGGGCATAATATATTCAGGTTGTGTGTGTGGAGGGGTAGGGGTGTGGATGTTAAGAGTGGGGATGGTGGCTGGCAAGTCTGGGATGTCATGTTAAGTTGCTCTAATACGGTTCTGTGTTGTGGTTTCAAAATGAAAAAGATATATATAATTATCTAATAACGAAAACATACATCATAATCTTAAACATTTATTTAAAATTAAAACGAAGAAGAAGAAGAAGAAGAAAGCAAATAAACGTACAAGTTTAATGCTATATTATATATGACTGACTGATGCAAGTCTCCATCCAGTTTTAAACTAACCCGTGTCGCCCCAGCATTATAACATGTACATGTAGTTAAAACATGACACCTGCATTTTGTAAAACCTATCCAGTGATCATCAGGTGGAATCCCATATTCCTCTTGACGTTCATTGCCACAATGTGATGCTAGTTGGTGTCACAAAAGGACAATATAAAACTTTTTTTGGAGATTCCTCTCAGACGCACCATATTTTTTACGTAGCTGGAATATAGATCCCGTAAGTATGTGACGGCACTTTGCAAGACTTAAGTATTTCCAGTGACAAACAATAACGTTTTACGGCAATGGCCATATCTCATTTATTAGGGACACCTCCTAGCTAATCATTCTCGACATACGCTGGCTAGGGCAGATACGAATACTATGTTGCATGGATAGCACTTGTTTATGTGTCAACAGCTGCCCTTTGTCCACTCTAGTGAAGTGATATTTAGCGGCTGCGTAATTTGAAACCAGAACTGGTTCTTGAACTTGTTCTTCCTGCATTTGACCGGAGGAAATATCTTACCGGAAGTAGCTCCTCGCTGTTCAGAGTTGATTTTAGGCAGTAACACAGTTGCAAATGTATTAGTAACACAACATACTTGAAATGTCTCCGAAAGTCGTGACTTGTTATTTGGAAGTGTATTTGCTCATAATAAGGTTCGAATCTCGTCAATAATACCATGTGGTATACAGGTATGTGGAAGGTAAAATGAAACAGATTCTATGTCAACTCCATTAAAAAAAATAACTACGAAGTATCCAGATCCCAAATCTATATCGTGTATGCAACATTACCTTTTACGAAACCTCGCTTCTCCATGACATTGAAATCGATAGGTTCCCTTCAGGATATGTGTAACATGGAACTGACTCAATTCCACAATGACAAATGACTTAAAGATTTTTTCGACTGTGACACTTTCAATAAGAATTCAGCAGCTAAAAACAGTGAAAGTCGCCCTACAAGCAGTAAAAACACAAAACATGTCACATACTGTATACTGTATCTGCTGATGGCAGTGTACCTCGACGCCAGTTCCGATGTAGTGTTGACAATAACGGAAGATCATACACATACTCCTAGCCTCGACGTTGAATTGTAAGCAATGTAGAAACAGATGCTTCTTATTTCAAGACCCTCCGAGGGTATTGATGGGATAGCTTGCGTGTTGTTTCCGTTTTTCTCTTGTTCGTGCAGGATTGTATATTCCCACACGGATACATCAAATGAAGCAACATATTTGAGTTGATAATTTTCATATCAAATGCATATTACTAAACTGGGGTTCAAATCAGTCATTTAAGAGTTACGTTTGTTTACGAAAGATCCCAGGCCTGTCCATATGACTGCCGCCAATCAAAGCATTACAAGGTTATGTACAATTTCAGATGTTTCCACATAAGCTTGCCTTCACTGGGAGCAGGTTGAAGAGCATTGTGACCCTTGTATGAAATATAAGGTCATTATTTTTGAACGAAGATCGTAACAGGTAACCCAGTGGGATAATCCAGTAAATCCCTGATTCTTTGGGATAAGAGAAACATATGAAAATACGTAATAAGTATTTAACAACATACCACTACAATATCTCTAGATCATAGTGTGGGTTTATGCTTTGTCCTCATATACATCAGTTGTATTCCGATTTCCTAAGTCTTTTGGTTGCTGAGCAGTATATTCACTGATAATGTAATTTCCGAGTTTTTTTAAATTGATTGTGTTCGGATGAAAATGACTTTCAGGATAAAGTGAAATCTCTTGGGAAGCGTTTGGAACAGGACCGTTTTCAACACTTTAACCATACTGCATAACGTAGTACTCAGAACAGTTTAGCAGTGAAATTATATCCTCATATTGAGGAGATATACATGTACCCTGTTATGACACAATGCCCATTTAGTTAATAGATTTACTTTGCGAACTAGATATTGCATTTGTTTACATACAGATATAATAACAACTAAACATCCTGTTGCAAGTATGATATGTGAGTACATGAAGAGTAAATGAGGTTAAGTTTTTAGCAATCTTTATTGCTTCACATAATATACAAGATCGGATGGTGACTGGCACATAATTCCACCGGCCTTATTCGATGGCCAGTTTGACCAAATCAAAAAGCAAAGTGTACTACCATGTAAGAAACATGGAAAATATGCAAACGATGTCGAAAGAAATGCTAAATACAGCACAGAATGACGACACATTTATACAATCTCTATTGTTTGTTCGTCTCAAACTACAGAGAATAACGTATCGTCATGAAACGATACAACTACTAAATATATTTGGTTATCTTATACATTTTTTACATGCGTTTTTCATGCATTGAATTCCTATAAAGTATAATTAACTTAATCATCAGATGTGTCAGTCCACAGTAAGCAAAACCACCTTACTCTTTATATTCTAACAAATATTCCAAAAAATGTTTTTCTGTTATTTCCAATTTATGTCAGTCGATCTGTGAGAAAAAAGTGTTTTACAGCAGGACGAATAGTCTTTAGTTTTAGGTGCCAGTGCCATCTCTTGAAGACTCCTCTATGAGATGCACCCATGCGACGATCCGTCAGCGCCGTTTTACATGGAATGTTTCTCCAACCGAGAACTAATAAAGATAACTGATGTGTGCTTCGCATTCGTTGAAAAATCCATAATGCCGACAGTCAAGAGTACACGTGTCAATTTGCTTAAAACCAAAAAGAAATACGTTCACGTTTGCACATCCTCTGGTAGCACTTTGATTTGTTTTTTCGTGAACTACCAAACAGCGTTGGCCAGAGGACATGAATAAAATATGACCTACTGGAATTGAAAAAAAAGTGTTTCAGTGAGAAAGGATACAGTGGTGATGCTTTTGAAATCTAAGCTATAATTGGACATTCAACTTTCCTCTTGGGGCACTGCAATCATCGAAGCTGAGAAAAGTGGACTGTTGAACAGTATGTGAGTTTTATCAAAGCGTTATAACATGATGTATGATAAAGACTAACACATTCCCAGCTATATTAAAGTTTCGTGACCGCGGTCTCTTAATAATTCAGTCCGGATCAGTCGTTCATCATATGAGCCAACATTCAATCTGTCGAAATACAATAAATCCCAGTCAACGAAGTCACCGACCATCCTGATCCAAAGCATCGCCCACGTGTTTTGTTTGATTTAAGCTGATCGTATCACAACGAAGTTACCACATTTTTCAAAATAAATGTGAATATATCTTTTGTTACATCTGCTTTTTCATATTCCCTAGCATGTTACAGAGTAAGTACTTTAGAAGGTATAGTATCTTTGTGTGCATGCACATATCACTTTCCCCGTTTGGGTGACGACAGCATTGCTGAGACCCTGTCTGTCTGCCTGTGGAAACCAACTGGAAGGGTATTTCAACATGGAAAGGACATTTGTTGATGATTTTCCAAGTAACTGTCCATGCATGTTTACGACACAATGACTTTAGTTTTAACAACAGTGAATTCGTGTGTTCACATGTTACCAACATAGTCTCTTTTCAGCAAGCATTCATGACGTCAAATTCTAGTAGATGATTTGTTATACTTACTGTTGGTTAACCTATTTTCAAAATGGAGTTAAATTGTTGCTATGAAACACATAGCAGATGAAATTCCATCTCGTAATATTCACTAATATTAACACTAATAGCCGTATAAGTCAAATGCGCTTTGTTAACATTAACACATTTTTGAAAAACATTCTTCAGATAGAATACTTTCTTTTCACCTTTTCGCAACATTTGAGGTACAATCGAACGTGCACTTTTCATCAAGATTTCAAAGAGCGTCATGCCGCTCCTGCTCTGTTTCATCAAGGGTACAACATTCAAGGCCTCAGTAAAGGTTTCAAGAAATTTTATGGTAGACGTTGAGGAAATGTTCAAATTTGATGCATCAATCATAAAAATTATGCCCAATGCAAATCCTTATTTTGACTTACATCATACCTTCCCAAAGTATACAACAAACACAAAGAACTGGAACACCCTAAAATCTGATAGTCATATATAAGCTTAAACGCGGTGAGGTCATTTATGCCCTTAGGTAAATGCGGCATTTTGTGTGATTAAACGGGATTAGACAACACGCAGAGAAGATTGATTTTGTGTGAAATGAAACGTTGTCAAAAACAAGGGTGTTGAAACACACCAGCACTATGTTTGATTCAAACACCGAAACACAACAGCCTCGTGCATGTGTAAGACAGCCTGGATTGTTCTCTGGTAGAACATCTGAACTCTTTTCATGGACATACCTTTCTCCTTGCTCTGTCCAATTTCACTTTCCTTGCGGGGCGGTTAGCACAAGTTGTTAAAACAATACGAGCAGCGTGGCCAACAACGGTTCTCCAAACAAGCTCCAAACAATAGTCATCAAAGTGTTAATGTAGTAATCTGCTGGACTTGCCTGGGACATAACGGTGAGATGATAGTATGATGTCATCTGCCTGTACTAGATCATTGAAAGGAACTTGGGACACACAGGAAATGGTTTCGTTTTGCAGTTATTGAACGAAGATGACAAAACCCGGTCCTTCTGGTCAGAGGTGTATAATAAATGGGATCGTCTTGTCAGTGATAATTAAATAGTAAAGTTGAAAAGTTTTTGAATTAATTACCCTTTGTCATGAAACGAACATGTATCATGTCTAGGTACAGAATATATACAGGATTTATTTTTCTCTCGGTTTGCTTTTCCTTTAGTGTTTAGATGTATGAACTGTTGTAGTTTGTTTGCTATAACCGAATATTACCATAGCTCATTTGTAACATCCGTCATGTATTCATGTATTTCCTGCCGAATATCAAACATGGTGTATTGGCGTATATGATTGTTCTACATGGTAAATGGCCACTGATAATTCATCCTGTTTCAGAATATAAGACATCTGGTGACCATAACCACTTAATATGTAAAGAAATATTGTTTAAGTATCAATACATATTTTTTAATCTTGTCGTAGTAATGGAGATATAGTTGACCATGGTTATCCATGCCACATAACCTGTCAATATAGTCTTAATGCAAGCCTTGAACTTGTAGACTGAGACGTCAACTTACTTTCACGTGGATGCCATAAAGATTTACAAGGTCTTGGACTTGGCGTAATAATTTCTAGATTTATGCTAGATGAAATTTTGTCAGTAATAATGAAAGTGTAAGTTTGAAAGGATGTGTGTGAACGACCCTTTGTCACAAAACACGCTTATGCAATGTCTGTACTAGGGAATTATGTTGTTATTGTTTAGCTTTTCCTTTGGAACTTCAGTACACCAATAGATATGACTTGTTGTCATAAGCCAACCTTACCATAGGTCACATTTGCATTTATGACGTTTTCCGTCTGAATATTGCACATTATTTCCTGCAGTAGTTAGGACAGTAGTAGTCATAGATAGATAGGAGTGAGTGAGTGAGTGAGTTTAGGTTTACGCCGAACTCAGCAGTATCCCAGCTATATGGCGGTGGTCTGTAAATAATCAAGTCTGGACCAGACAATCCAGTGATTAACAACATGAGCATCGATCTGCGCAATTGAAAACCAACGACATGTGTCAACCAAGTCAGCGAACTGACGACCCGATCCCGTTAGTAGCCTCCTACGACCATGATTAAGCATAGAGTGCATCCGTCTTAATGCAAGCCATGCGCTTGTCGATGGAGGAACTTCGACTTACGATGAATAGATGCAGTGACAGACAGCTTCGTGGCAAGGTCAAATGTTGGACATTGCAAATATATCATTGCTGTAACCCGATTGATTTCCCCCGCCTACCAGGATATATCGGAAGTGAGTTACGAGTGATTTATACCGGCTTCACATCTGCTGGATCTGTTCTCTCTTGAGTTCCGCAAGGTGTCAGCGTGACACTAGATGTCATGCCATGTCAGTTAATTAGCCAACGTTTCTTACTCCTACCATGAAGCTAGAAAGGTTGCATGTGATAAGTGCTATCTCTTCACGATGTACGGCGATATGTAAGTTTTTAAAGGTCACGATGGATTGACCACAAATGGACTTGACGGCATGGCGCCGGTAAGTACAACAGTAATGCAGTGGTGTTGATTAGTACATCGCTGTTTAGGTTAGAGGACTGCAAATTGTTAACATTCATTCTTTCAGAGGATCAACATCAAGTACAGGCGAACCAAAGAGAGTAGGTATCCCGTCTCTAGGTAACATTCCAGCAATACCGTGTCGAGAACTAAACTATGAATATACTAGTATGTAGATATTTTGTACCAATGTTGATGGTTCTCGCGTGTTGAGAGGATGCTTTAAACACTGCTTAGAATTCTGCTTCCAGAATTTGTCGGAAACACAATCCTGAGTGATCCATTTATGCCCCCGATGGTTAAATATAACTATGTTTGTCTTCAGGTACAGTCAACAGTGCATTTGGCAAAAAAGATGTTAAGGAATATAGCCGCTGTCCTATACAGTATACTGTATGTTACGTTGTGCATGCATCTGTAACTACCATATCACTGAAAATGGCTGACATTAAACTCTTTTTCTAATGATGAACTCTCATACATCTCCACCGTACTCGTTAATATCAATCAGACACACGCCCAACTTGCCAACAACCCTGTCCCCTCAACAGCTTCTTCAATGTCATCAGTGAGTGTGGGAATTCTGTTAATATGTTATGTCAAATACAATCGTATTAAGTTCTAAAATACTTTGTGTATACTACCACTCTGAAGGGGCTTGAATAACCGTATGCCAGTCATAACTGTTTGAAGAGGAATGCCAAACGCCGTATACATGCACAATTGAAATCCACCTGCATCTGTCTCGCAAGGGTAATCAGATTTGGGACTCGAACTAAGTGACAGCAGATGCTCGTCCATCTAAGCTAAACACTGTGTTTGTGAGCCAATGCACACATTTCCATAATAGACCCGTGAAGGTCCCGGGGTAGAATAGGCCTTCAGAAACCCATGTTTGCCATGAAAAGCGACTCAGCTTGTCGTAAGAGGCGACTAACGGGATCGGGTGGTCAGGCTCGCTGACTTGGATGTCATCGGTTCCCAATGGCGCAGATCTATGCTCATGTTGTTGATCACTGGATTGTCTGGTCCAGATTCAATTATTTACAGACCGCCGCCATACAGCTGGAATATTGCTAAGTGCGACGTAAAACTAAACTCACTCACTCATTTCCATAATAGATAAATGTATTCAATATACTGGAATGTAGAATGGATTCGTATAGAATATCAATAAAACATTTCTGTAGTAATGACATATTTCCACTCAGACTTTGGATGTTGTCATTTCACGTTTCTTTGATAGAAAGAAAGCTGAATTATTTCTTACCTTGAAAGAATTCGGATTTGTGGAACCAGAGACTGATATCCACAGCTTTTCTCATATATATAGCTATCAGCAAATATAAGCTGGACAGGGGACTGCGAAGTATTGCTTGCAGTTTGATTTACATGGTAATTCTCAATTTTATAGTTATTTTTCAGTGAGTGTGTTCGCTATCTGTAAGACTGGTTGAATCTGAAGATGACAGAGCTTTTTGCATCTGAAATACTTATAAAGAGCCCAATACGACCAAGGTCTGGGCCTAGAGTTTCGAAGCTCTCATAGTGGTAAGATAGTCGTAAGTGCCATAGTGCCATACATTAACATTAACGTACTATTATCTTAGCGCTGAGAGACCTGAGAAAAATCTAGACCGTGATTATTTGTTTTTAAGATGATTTTCCCATTGGTACATGCCTGGTTCAATACATGCTTTTGTAGATAGTCTGGATTCCAAGCTACCGTGTGATGGTATGGTTTGACTGTCTGTACAAGCATTTCGTTGCTGTGATAGGACCACCGAAGTATATTCTATAGCAAGTCGTGTGAATATGGGTATGGACATGTCAGGAGGTTTGATAATGCAACGAAGGTTAAAATACATCACATGGACGTCACGCGATCACTCAGAGTATACTTGCATGGCGTAATGTTGTTCAACGACAGCAGACCCGTGAAGGTCCAGGGGTAGAATAAGCCTTCATCAACCCATTCTTGCCATAAAAGGCGACTATGCTTGTCGTAAAAGGCGATTAACGGGATCGGGTGGTCAGTTCACACATGTCATCGGTTCTCAATTGCGCAGATCGATGCTCATGTTGTTGATCAATGGATTGTCTGGTCCAGACTCAATTATTTACAGACCGCCGCCATATAGCTGCAATATTTCTGGGTGTGGCGTAAAATTAACTTACTCACTCAACGCCACCAATATTATGGGATTGTCCATAGACAACCGAGTTTGGACTAGAAAATGTTAGGCATCATGAACAAGAGGACGCTATCAACCAACTTCACCTGAATGCTGTCAATCACTCACTCACTATTCTTCATTATATCAAGGTGAGTCCAACACCACATTAGCAGCTTTGAAGCTATTATCTGCGACATTTACAGTCGAATGACGATATTGAATAAAATGGAAAATTCGTAACCTATGAAGTTTTGTACAAAACCAAGAAGCTAATATTCGCTTGGTGTAACTGAACAGTTTCAAATCAGTAAAACACACTTTCAGAAAAGAGGATAATTTACTTTTGCTCTCATTTTCTATTCCTTTGTGGAATCCGTTATGTGAAATATCACGATGAAGAGTGACTTCAGCGATCCGCTCAATCAATTGGCTACTATCAGCGATCAAACACTGGGCAGTAACAAAATTCTGATTCTTCTGTTTCAAAAGGCAACTCTCCTTCGTCATAATAAAAGATAATTGGGTTAAGATCGTACACACTCAACCCGAAGATGTGAGGCGTGAAAGAGTTGAAACCCTTTCCACAGTCAGTCCTTGCCATCGATCAGGTAAGTGAAAATAATGTTAACTGGACGTTTCCATTATTCATCATAAGTAATTTTGGGTGGCTCGTCAACAGCATATTGTCAGAAGGTCATGTCGGTGAGAGTTGACTTCAATGTACTGCCAGTTGACTATATGTTTCGGGACAAAACATCCATCTAATTTGAAATTCGCTCTGTAAACATTCAATTTTCCTGTCACAACAAAAGGTCCAACTTAAGTAGTTCGCGGAGGTAAGGACACCAAGGGATTGTATTGTATATTATGGTAATGTAAAAGCTGGTTTTCATCATGCCGTAAGGGAATTTTAGACTCAATGGATGACATATGGCGTTTAGAGTCATAAAACAGCCTTTCCCTGTAGAATTTGTTATTGTTTGGCAAATTCATCAATAACATATAGCCACCATCGTGGCGGTGTTATGAGCATGCGGCTTCAAGAACATTGAGAGACATCTCTGCCCATCATTTACTACGTAGTACGCATACAGATCTTATAGGATAACTAATACATTGTTTGGAACATACATGAAAGGACAAAAACATTTGTTATGGCAGACACTGGTCATCTTGAAATTATTGTGAGCATGATTTTTAGTGCATGTTAAATATATTTATGATTTTAATACACATCGCTCATCATCTCTGACAACATCATCAGCCAACAACTGCAGGTAGATCACCAAACCAGACACCATGGGGACTTATAGTACCTTTGCTACCTGCATGGACCCTGGTTGGATTTATACCATCCCGTCAGCGAAACATTTTTTGCAACATGCAATGGCATGGGTGTACAGACGCATCGAAAGTATCCGAATCAATGTTCTGATTTTGTTATACAAATATGATAAATATGCATTAAGCTATGAAGCATGATGTGGTTATAAGACAACTAATGTCAATGTATGTGTGGATAACTATCAAAGTCGTATAATCCAATCCATTAAATACTCATCACGCGCCTGGTGAATACTGGAGAGCGTGCAGATGCTAGTCGTTTGATGTCTTTTCACAGTCCACATTTCCGAGGAATCGTCATCCTACAACAGCGGTCCTGATTGTGTCAACCTCCAAGCGTCGTTTATTTCCGGTAATATCGGTTATATATTTGTGTGACCTTGAACCAAAACCTACATGGCATCTTGTCCCTCTAGTGTTTCATTTATTTCTGGGCTTACGCGTGGCGCTGATCAACTTACACTGCTAACATTACCAATGGTCACCTAGTATTTCATGAAGAGGTATTCAAGTATTTTGGTATGGCTTGTGCCACTTATTCTCGAGAACTACAAGCCACCAACAAAACCAGTTCCCGTCTGACGTTTTCTTTGGGTCAGCGTGTTCGTACTGGTTGACATGAGCTGCTTCAAAACGCCCGTATGTATACCCTACTTACAAATCGCCAAGCAGTGTCATCAAGTATTGACTGTCTACAGGCAAAGACTTTGTCTCAGCTTTGAAAGGCTAAGTTAAACATCATGTGGCGAACTTACCTTTTCTCCTTTGCTCTTTATGAGCAGCAATGGAAGTTGGTGTGGCGAACTGACATCCGGTGATTCAACTGTGTGATTAGATCGCGGCGGTAAGACTACTGACAGATTTCTTATTATGCCATGTTTTCATTAATTGGTTGCACTGTCCAATTTTGCCTTAAATAAACATACTGCACTTTCTTTCAAAGACAAATCAGTTTGTTTTTGAACACGGTATGATACGCCAACTCTCGTCCGCTCTACTTGAACAGCAGCATCATGGGCAGCAGATGTCAAGTATCATTGCTGACCAAAATGACCAAAAGTATGAATCCACTAAGAAAAAAAATCGTCAGATGATGTATGCCACATAAAACAATACCAACATTGTCTTTCAACGCTGGTGATATATGTTTGCCTAAGGACAGTTAGTAATTTTTAATACTGCATGATGATTTCCTAGTATAGTTTAATAAAAACAGTGTTTAGGCAGATCATGACACGCAAAGCGACCAACGGTTATAACGGTTTGGAGCATATTTTTCCGGTGACATGTTATGATTCTTGGGAATGAGTGGTACAAGGTTAATACCTTCCGGAAGCACTACGTAATGACTAGGAATGGTATCAGAGTAGGATAATCTGCGCTATTCAGATCTGCAAGTCCAGCGCAACATAAGCGATGGGTAGGACAAGACATAATACAGGCTTTAGTTCAAGGGCCAGAAGGGCAAGACATCGTGCAGGCTTTAGTGCAAGGGCCGGTCTAAACACAAATGTATGACTGATGTGATCACAAATAAATGATTCGTTGATGCTAATGAAATCGGGGAGGCTGCTGTCGACTGTTCAAATATTTCCCAGGCTTTTGTAATGTTTCAAATGTTGTTTCAGTGACAACATATATTTCACACATTCTTACTTTTGGCTTAATGACACATAGAAAACACCAGGTATATTGTCGATCCTCACATAAACTGAATGTCAACAACAATACCTCCGTCTTTAGATTCAAATCGATAACTAGTAATCACCGTTCAATAAACTACATTGTATAACCATGATCGATGAAGCGATCAAAATTTGGTTTGCGTGACAACCGTAAATATCTGTGGTAGACAGCAGCGCCTCTATCGTAAATCTGTTCCATTAGCTGACTAATGATCGTAACACCATTCAACCTTCTGGCATATTTACATGGGAATCTGTAAGTGTTGTGTGACTATCGCAATGCAACTGACAGTTTGTGAAAAGCATGTTTTACAAGCGGAGAGTCTGAAAATTCATGCAGCAGTGTGAAACCTTGGGTATTTAAACACAAAAGTAAGGCCTTCCTATCGTCCACATTTAAACTTGTGCTACTGCTAAAACGACTCCACATCAGTGTTTAGACTCACAATAAATCATCGTCTCCTTGCCCTGGGTATGATTAGAGCTGGCAGAACACACAGAGAGGTTGCCCAGCATCTCAACTGCCACCGTAACACTGTAGACAATCTAGTCCATCGACATGCACAACATGCTGACGTTCGAAACCCACCCCGCTCCGGGAGACAACGAGTTACCACCCCTGCACAACATCGGTATATCCATGTCACCCATCTCCGGAACCGGCAAAAAAACGGCAAAGACGACAGCCAGGACCATCCCCAACCTGAGGCGGGTACATCTTCAAACAGTAATCAACCGTCTGAGAGAATACGGCGTACGTCCTCGAAAACCTGCAATTCGTCCGATTTTGACGTTACGTCATCGTCGTGCTCGTCTGCAGTGGTGTAGACGACATCTCAGGCATCCCTTACACTGGTGGCAACGTGTTTTATTCACAGATGAATGTCGTTTCCATCTTTCACCATCAGATGGCCGCCAGAGAGTGTACAGACGTCGAAACACATATCCATGTGTTGTGGAGCGAAACCGTTATGGGGGGAGGGTCTCTCATGGTGTAGGGTGGCATCACTGCCCGTAACAGAACTGCGCTGGTCATTATTGATGGCAAATTCAATGAAGCCAGAAGTCGTGATGAAGTGCCCGCACCTGCTGTTGTCCCGTTTCTGCAACGTCATAGCCCCGGCGTCATTCTACAGCAGGACAACACCCGACCCCACGCAGCTCGTGTTGTTCAACAGTATCTGCAGCAACAACAAGTGGATGGAAATACATTGCCCTTTCATATAAGACACAAACAATATTTTTAATGACGTCGTGCATATGTGATCAATCAAAGTTAAAGTTTAAACTTTTGGATTGCAAACACCATGTGTCATCCATTATATCTAAGATTCTTTTTAAGATATCACGAAACCAAACATCAACACTACGATAATATGGTGCAATCCCTTAGGTCTCGTTAACTCCGACTATTACTTAAGTACGAATTTTTCCTGTGATAGGAAAATTGAACGCTTGCAAAGGGCATTTCATATTTGATGGAGCAATGGTGTATCTGTCTGCCAGCAACATTTAGTCAATTACTAGTACTCTGAAGTTGGGCAACTCTCCATGACATCTGCTTCTGACAATATGCTGTCCACGAGGTGTGTAATGTGGTGTAATTTAGTAAAAGTGTAAAAGAGTTAATGCACTCAAGGTAACTTGTGAGGACCGAGATGAACGCCCAATTAACAATGATTTTACAAACCGGATGGAAGGATACAATGGTGAAGACTGCTTTTGTGAAATGGATTTAAACTTCCCATTTAACACCGTTGTCGCCTAATCATTGCCGCAACTGTGAACGGCAATAGGCTTTGATGACGTAGATGGTTCAGATATTTGGACGCCTCACATCTTTGGGTAATGAGTGTGTATGATTTTAGTCCTGTTGCTTTACTATGTTGAAGGGGAGTTGCCGTTTGAAGTTAGAAGAAACAGAATCTGCGCACTGCTTTGATGGCTAGTAGTAGAAATTTTATAAAGGAGATCGCTGAAATTCACGTTTCACCGTGATATTTCATTAATAGATACAACAGAGGAATACGAACTGAAAGCAGTTTGAATGGTGCGGTAATAGCCTTGGGATAGTGGATAGGAAATGATTGTAGCCCCGTTATCATTTATTGTGACCAAGGCGATTTGCCTTTTTGAAATAGGAATAAACGAACTCCTGTTGCTCTCACGCGTTTTGTGTGCTACTAGTGGCAAATAAATTTGGGCGGATTCTTTAATTGAAAATGGTGAAATTTGAGTCCGTTCTCGTTTATCTACAGACAGCCGACACCTCATTGTTGCATTCGTTGTTAAACATATCAATTTAAATGTAGAAACGTTCTGCTTTCAACACACAAAATATTTATACAGAGTGAATTCCTAACGTCTAATTGATGCATCCTCACCTTCTGTTTGTTTTGAAAATTACTGCCGCGTCCGGTAAGGACATACTCGCACGGCTTGTGCCAACAGGTGCCATGTGCTGTTCAGAGCAACAGAGCAGAACGCAGTACATTTGTCATAGAATATGCTCTTTTGAACACTCCTGGCATGCCAAGTGTATACGTATTTACACGTTTAAGGTCAATAGGTAACAGGTGTTATACTGTGCAAATGGGCGAAATACAAGATCATTTGAGAGGAAATCAGCAGGAAATGTTATTACAGCCAGTCAGACCATATCATCACAAAGCTGTAGTCGTAGCTTGGAATCCAACCTATTTTCAAATGTATACAGTGGACCAGGCAATTACCTGTGAGTAAATCATCTTAGCAGAAATAACACCAGACCTCCATGGTAAAGCGTTTTTATTAGTAATCCAGATGCAAAAAAAGCTCTTTCATCTTCAGATTCAACCAATCTTACAGATAGCGATCACACTCCTTGACAAATAGCGATAAAATTGAGAATTACCACGTAAATCAACCTGCAAGGAACACATCACAGTCTTCTGTCTAGTTTATATTTGCTAGTAGCTATATATATGAGACAAGCCTCTCTGTGGATATTAGTTTCTGATTCGCCAAATCTGACTTTTTCAATGAAGGCAATAATTTAGCTTTCTTTCTATCGAACAAACGTGAAATATATGACGGCGTCCAAAGTTCTTCATGCTGAAACATATCATAGCAGTAGAAACTTTCTGCATGTATCCATTTTACATTGCAACATACTGAGCTATGATGCAACATCGAAGAGTCTCATTGTATGCTATGGATCATACAAAAAATGTATGAGACTGATGGATGGACAGCTGGTAATTGGTATACGTTGCTATAACATGTCCATGTACACATTTATAATTTTACTCCGCACCACGTTTCTCAGATATTTACAAAACCTTATCATAAGCTTACTCATCTGGGTTCGCCTGTAGTCGGTTGCTTGTCGTGAAAGGCGACTAACGAGATCGGAGGGTCAGTCTTGCTGACTTCGTGGACACATGTCATCGTAGATCGATGTTCATGGTGTTTATCAGTGGATTGTGTGGTCCGGATTCGAATATTTAATGATCCCCACCACATAGCTGGAATACCGAGTGCGATTTAAAACTAAAGTCACCCATCATCAGTACAAACTTCTGGTTTCTGTGAGCGAAGTATTTGAGTGCTGACATGTCATATTTGGGATTACACTTTCTTAGTAAAGTACATATTCTAGTACTTTTCTGAATTGAATCTCATCCAGGATTCAAACCCACCCCTCAGAGTCAGGCACTTAATCACCATCACACAGACAGTCTAACCCACTCAGCCACCCCGACTTCCACAAATGGCATTGGGTACTTAACGACACCACTGCACTGTTGATGCAGTTATCGGCGTTCTACTGTCCTGCCCATCTTGGATCGCTCTAACCTGTAAAGACATCCTAGGCCGTCATCGTTGTAATTGCCGAAGCAGCTGCCGTCATCATGCATTATGTCCAATTAGTACATATCGCATGCCACGTCTGTGGCTTAATGGTAGGAGTAATTATCTGACATGGTATGAGGGCTAGTGTCACGCTGACACCATCAGGTATCAGAAGACAGAGCAGCTCCAGTAGATGTGAAGCCCGTATAAATCACTCGTAACTCACTTCCGACACATCCTGGTAGGCTGAGGGAATCAGGTTACAGCAATGAAATATTTACACTGCCCAACGTTTGACCTTGCACCTCTTTATTGCGTCCACAAATGGGTGTTGTGTTTCATTGCATTTGTTCATCATAAGTCGAAATTTAAGTTCCTCCATCTGCATGTGCATGGATTGCGTTAAGACTGATACAGTCTATTATAAGGCATGTGTAATCATGGTCCTAGATATCTTGGACTACTAGTATCCTTACTACTGCAGTACATCATGTGCGATATTCAGCAAGAAAACATCACGGATGTTGCAAATGTGAATTACAGTAATGTTGGCTCATGACAACAATTCACATCTGTTGGTGTACTGAAGTCCAAAGGAAAAGTTAAACAATAACAACATAAACCAAGATCATATTTTGTTCATAGACATAATATACGTTTTACTGTGACAAAGGGTCGTCTACACACAGAGTATTCAAACTTTAATGTTAATTATTAATGACAGAATCCCAACTTAAATCTCTCTAATATAAGATTGCATTGCATAATTGCAAAAGTAAACTCGCTGCTGTACATACAAAATGCCTTTCAATGATCTAGTGCAAGCAGGGGCCATCATTGTATATCATCTCACCAATTTGTCACAGGTAAGTCCAGCAGATTACTCCATTAACACTTTCCCCGGCCTCAAATTTGATGATCACATTTTCAGGGCCTTTTGCCTTGTGGGGAGTATTCGTTCTTTGCCACGCCGCGGGTATTGATTCAACAACGCGTTGCAACGAAGCCGCAAGGAAAAATGAAATTTGAACAAACGAAAGGTATTTCAATAAAAACACTATTCAGATATCTCGTCTTTAAAAGATGGCACAAAATGATGTGAAGATGTGTTCTTAAAAACATGTGCAGGTTAATGAAGATTACATTACTTATACATCTGTTTGTATTATATTAGTGAACTATTACGAAATGACCTCAGGAATTTCATCTGTTACGAGTTCCATAATAGCAGTTCAATTCCATTTCGAGAATAGGTCAGGAAACCGTGAGTATAAGGTCCATCCCAACGTCCACGTTTACTCGAATATTATGTAGGAATGGCTGCTGAAAAGGAAAGTGTTCTTGTGTAATGTATTGATTATAAAGTCTTTAAAACTACAGTGTGTCGTATACGTGAGCGTATGGTTTTATGATTGTTACATTTGAAAATAATCAATTTCATTCTGATGTTGAAACACCTATTCCAGTCGAGTTTCCTCATGCAAACAGTTAGGCTGTCAGCGAATGCTGTTGACGTCCAGTTCGGCTAACTGCTACCTAAAGCATGCTCTGGGGCCGGCATTGGGACAGCACTGTGGTACCTTTCTTAAGGCTAGGTTAGATCAGACAATACACCTGGGTTGGTAGCATGACAAATATTTTACGGCCTACCGTCATAAAACTGGAATTGGAATACTGCTGGGAACGTGATTTTCCTCACACATCATATTGCCTGATAAAGATGACATACTGTTCAAAGTAACTGACGTATCCGAATTACCTCCAAAAGTATCCTGATAAATGTTCACGTTGATTGTCCAGTTACAGCATTGATTTGTTACAACATTGATTTCAAAAGCAAGAGCAACTTATCTTTTCCTACTGAAACACGATTTCACCGTGTCTCGACTCCGATAGATTATCCAATATTCATGTACCCATTTTATAGAAGGCCAACACTCCTTGGTACTTATTTTCTTAAAAATAAATAAAGCGCCACCAGTGGATGTCTTCCTTTTTGGATACAAAGAAATCAACACGTGTTCCTTAGACTCATTATTATGGATTTGCTAACGAATGAAAAACACATTTCCTTTATTAGTTCTCCTTTGGAGAAAATAAACTTCAGTGCAAAATCGCTGGCAGCAGATCAATGCACGGGTACATGACATAGAGGCGACTTCAAGAGATACACTGGCATCTCAAATTAATTGTTCTACGTCCTGCTGTAAGGCATATGTTTTCACAGATCAACTCGCACTAATTGGAAATAACCGAAAATTGTGTTTTGATTATATATTGGGATATATCGAATACAATTTAAATGGCAGCAGGTCAATGCACGAGTACATACTGTAGGGGCGACTTCAAGAGATACATTGGCACCTGAAATATATTGTTCTGCGTCCTGTTGTAAAGCATATTTTCTCACAGATCAACTCGCACTAATTGGAAATAACCGAAAATTGTGTTTTGATTATATATTGGGATATATCGAATACACCTTAAAAGGGTTTTCCATATCCTGTTGGATGAGTGCAAGAGTTACATTTTGCTGGAATTCCCCGTGACAACAAATACATTCTCTAGATTTCTCGTTTTCTTGAAGTAACAATATTCTTTGAAACGGCTTCTTTTCAAACGAACAAACATTACCATTTAAAGATCAAAGTCAAAACCGCTCCGTAATATTAGATTCTCTAGAGATTGCATGAAGTGGGTTCCTGATTGTGCTATATTTATCCTCCCTCCCGACATCGTTTCGAGATTCCTTGATTTAAGCTTTGCTATTATGCTATGCTCTTTGACCATAACATGCTTGTCACTGAATGAAACAATATGTTATGCAATGAAAATAAATTGTACCAACTGTATTGTACGCATACCACATATCTCTTTACAAGACGTTTTCAAATTTATATAAACCAATGCCATACGTATCCTGCAATGTAATCTATCATCTAATTATGTGATAGCAAAGCAGATATCCTCAATATATTGCATACGATTGCACTGTAAAACTGTTCTGTGTAACACGTTGTGCAGTATCGGTAAGAGTAGAAAAGCAGCCAACACATATCTTGCAAATATGTCTTGTTCCAGATGAACAATAACGGTCCGAACAAAAAAGGGCAGTATATAGTTGTTGAAAAGAATCATTTGGCATTTACGTAATCTATATACCGCAACGGTTGCACCTTACAAAGATGGTGTTTTGATAAAAGGCAAGGGTGATTACACAATTTCAACCAAAAAAGTACTAGACTTTGCACTTTACTAAAAAAGTGAAATCCCAAATATGACATATGTTGCAAAGACAAGGGTAACTACCCAGAATAGTTACCAAAGAGCGATATGAGGTTTCTCGTTTATCAAGTTGTTGAACAAAGCCACCTTTTGTTACCTTTTATGTGGCATATTGTTCCTTGTCCCGAAGAACTAATGCACTGCCAATGAGAGTGAATTTTCAGTTTAACTTTTATCGATTTAGATCCTCGAATCGATAGTTTCTACACAAACCTAGCTAGAAAAAAAATTGATTTGAACTTCACTCTTCTTTCAGTAATATGCGAAGATTATATATCCATTCAGTCCAAAAAGAACTCGAGGTAATAGGAAATAGCACGCTAGCTGTCCCATCAATACACTCGGAGGGGTTTGAAATAAGATGCATTATGTTTTCTTTCGTTTACAATTGAACGTCAGTTATGTGTATGTTCTTCCGGTATTGTCAACACTACCTCGGAACTGGCGACAAGGAATACTGCCGTCAGCAGATGTTGTATACAGTATGTCACATGTTATGTGTTTTTACTGCTTGTGGGACGACTTTCGTTGTCTTTAGTTGCTGAATTCTTATTGAAAATGTCAGAGTCGGAAAAAGATTTAAGTCTTTTGTCACCTTGGAAATGAGCGTATTCCATATTTCATTTATCTCTCAGGGAAACCATAAATTGCAGTGTTATTGCGTAGCGAGGTTTTTTTAAACGACAGTGTTTGCAATACACGTTAAAATCGATCTGTATTCTACACAGTAAATATGCCTGATATGGCGATTTTACTACCTTTCCCAATTTGGTTATCAATACTAACTCAGAATCTGTTTAATTTTACCTTCGGCATATATATAAACCACATACATATATATTATTACTGACTGTTGGTATTCAAACGCTTAATTGGGCAAAAAAAATATAAACTCTCGCAAGCATTTGGATCATCTTGTGATACTAATATTTTTATCATCCGCCGCGCGTATTAGGCTCCGTGCGTACGTACGTCTATACGTATATTATTTTTTGTATGCAATTATTTATATATGTATTTACGTAAAATTCCTAAAAAATGTCAAATATCACAATAAATATCTAACACACGCCCTTTATTTTAGAAATGTCCATGTTTGAGATATTGTCTATTTCTAGAAATAATGTGGTAGTGAGATTGGTTTGAAACAGTCCTGTACAATATTCTAGCCACAAGGACACTAAAACACGTCGACTTGAAAATGAGAGAAGACTAAAAAAGGCTGTCTTACATTTTCCTTTTGTCACAGCAACAGGCACCATACTGTTTCAAATAACCTCAAGGCGCATATGGAATTCAAACCGATGATTAGCGAATGGTAATAAAGTTGAGAAAGAAACCCATAATGTCAAACTGAAAGGCTTCACACAACTGAACTCAGTGCATCCATATTTCTTTAAGTGTTTAGCTGACATATACTGAGGGGAAAAAATAAGGGATCACATGTTTGGAAGATAAAAACGTTGAATGTGATTGTCGAGGGATGGAGTAGAGTTGATAAACTGAAAGACTTCAATAAATTCATAAAGGTCTACAACTGAAACATTTTGCTTTGTATGGTATATAATTTTGGCTCGAGGAATGTGAGAACACTAAGCTGAAACAGCGTACCTTTCTTCTGGATGCACCTGTGAAGCTCTGGGTTAGAATATTCGACTTCATTAAGCCCCGCTTGTCATAAAAAGCGACTAACGGGATCGGTTAGTCAGGATCGCTGAATTGTTTGACACATGTAATTGGTTCCTAATTACGAAGAGTGATGCTTATGCTGTTGATCACTGAATTGTCTGATCAAAACTCGATTATTTACAGACCGCCCCCATATAGTTGGAATATTGATGAGTGCGGCGTAAAACTATACTCACACCCTCTAATGGATGCAATAAACTCATAAATAAGGGTTTTTTTGTCTTGTTTAATATCGCTCACAGAATAGATATGGAAGATGTTCCACAACGCGGAGATCTGGTCCAGTGAATTATTCTGATTTTAGATAAACTACTCCCAGACTCCCACGGACGGTCACCTTTACAAACTGCTCATTAATAAATCTACAATGCCCCTGGGTGTGTTCCCCAAACCTACTTCATTAGATACTGTGGTGTCATGTAACCGACTACATGTGTTCATCATGCAGGTCACAGGGTCGTGTCTGCCCTATACATTTCTTTGACAAAACTCCCCCCCCTGGGCAAACCCTGGCCACGAATGTGTCGTGAATGTGTAGGTGGAACAGATCGGACTCCTACATCGTTTTTAAGAATGGCACGGCGCAGTTAGGGTGTACACACACACACACACACACACACACACACACACACACACACACACACACACACACACACACACACACACACACACTCTCTCTCTCTCTCTCTCTCTCTCTCTCTCACACACACTCTCACACACACTCTCACACACACTTATCACGGCATTATCAAGGGAATCTTGACGCCTACCTAACCATATAATGATGGAGTCTGTAAGGCATCCATGTCAGTCAAGCATATTTACTATGTGTCTGCAATAGCATTCTTTACTGTAGGTAGCAAGCGTTAAATGCATCTTTTATTGTAGCTGGTTTTACACAGGTTTATATTGCAAAATTTGATTGATTTAACTGCTTATGTTATTGTGCGAAAATAGAAATCGATTTCGCTTTGTTTTTGTTTAATTTCGCACCCTGCAATAGTCAAACAATATGGCGGCGGTCTGTAAATAATCGAGTCTGGACCAGATACTCCAGAGATCAACAGCATGAGCATTGATCTAAGCAACTCGGATTCGATGACGTGTCAACCAACTCATCAAACCTGACCACACGATCCCGTTAGACGAAGGCGTACTGAAGATCGGTGTTAATCCGGGTCTTCACAGACAGAAAATTATTTCTGGAAGTACATCTGAAAACAGAAGAGACTGCATGGTCTAGTCGTTCCATGGCGTGGAGGATCGCATCTGGTCGTTATTTAGTGTAATCGCAAGATAGGGTCTAGTTATCCTCTCTCTTAAGGCTGTTCAGCAAGGCGTAAGGCAAAACGACGAATTAATTAGAGCATACATAAAAAAATTGAAATTGTCTTGAACTGATTATTGATTTCAAACATGTACTTTTACCTGTATTGATGAACTAGTTGTAACGAGAACGTTTTTCCTTTGGTGTGTACAAGTGACCATTGTGCTTATATATCGATATTTGTAAAGGAAATATCTGCACAAAGTGAATAGTCAATATCTCGAAATCCTGTAAAACTGAAGAAGTTATTATTTAGGATTCAAATCACTGATTTATATTTCACTATATTACCTGTTTGTTTTTATTTTTATGCATCTTGAGCCATCCCCAACCACCAGCAATACGGTTTTCAAGTCACCATTGGGCACCCAGTCAGTAATAGGATGGTTTGCTATTGACAAAGAAATCAAGTTTTCTTGTGCACAGCTGTAATGGACACGTGTGGCTTGTGGAGAGGGTTTAGCGATTTGCGTTACTCAACGTCTTGATTTTAAGAGTGACAAGTTTTTATTCAAATTTCAAACTGAGTTTGAATTTTCTCAAATTTACATGAAGCAAAGTTCCAGGATTGTGATAAACATTATATCTGGATATGGCACTGTGCCAATACTGAAAAATGAGCAAAACAGTAAAATTTGCCATTTACATCACTTTTCAGAGGCATTGTGCAATACATTCACGTTAACATGATTACAGCAAACAAATTTTCTCATGGAACGTTGTAAGTGTTCACAATATTTCTTTCGGGGAAAACCGGATACATCAAACAGTAAATATGTATTCCTGATAATCTGATTGTTCGGTCTCTGATGGTATTGATCTCGATGCAACAGGCAGTACTTTTAGGATAAAAGATAGCTATGCATTCGTAACTAGACTTGAACTTCCAAATAACATTACATACATTAGAAATCATTTGTAATAAGACCAGGCCGAAAGACTGAAAATTAAAATGGTAATGATAATAAATGTGTGTAAAATGAATTTCGAGTGCGCAGACCAATATTTGCTTCTTGTTGGACTCGACCTACAAGACACCTTGACTATGATACTGTTGATTAAGCTGTGGTGCTCTTGCTGTTGCTTACCATTGAAGACTGTTGTATACCGTGTCACGCCGCACTCGCCGCCTTATAACATCACAAAGACGCCCTACTGGGGACATGACAAGGGACTTTGTGGAAAACAACAGGTCTGTCATTTTTGACGTGCAGTTCAAACCTTCAACAAATAAGCATAGAGACTGGAATAAAGACAGAAAGCAAATCGTCTCCAACATATTCCTCCCCAGAGAGTGAGTTAACTTTACGCCGCACTCAGCAATATTTCAGCTATATGAAGGCGGTCTGTAATCTGGACCAGACAATCCAGTGATCAACAGCAGGAGCATCGATCTGCGCAATTGGGAACCGATGATTTTTGTCAACCACGTCAACGAGCCTGACCACCCGATCCCGTTAGTTGCCTCTTACGACAAGCATAGTCGTCCCCAGAGAGATGTCCATTCACCGCCTCAGAGAGTCACACCCGACCTCCGAATACCGTTCATTGTCAAGAATAGGAGGCCTGGCATACCTCATTGACCTCAACAACGTTTTCTGCCATCTGTGGACACAAAACCCCTTCTTGCATACCCTAAAACCTCGTCTTGCATACCCACATCTTTGCCGCATATACATGTATATATATAACCTCTTATGCTCACTATATTCACATCAAGCCCGGTTTCCAGTCGCAATAGGTAATGAGACGAACGACTAGGTGTTTGTGCGGGTATTCACCTCCCCGATTTCATCGCAACCCAGTCCATTTGAAGCCATGTTCCCGTTTTTTTCCCGTGCTTGTGATAAGCCAGCCGACCCGTTTTCTAATTATCTATGGTTGAGATGGAATAGGTAGAATCCATACAGAAAGATAACTTTCACATACACCCCATGCTCATCTCCTCCTGCTCCAAAGCAATATGCCTATTGTATATACTCATAGAAGCACTTTCCGTCCCTTTCATTTCTTCATAGCTGCATTCCAAAACCTACTGCGTTGACTTCCAAATAGTGCTAATCATTTACTCACTGATCCAAATACGTTCTACGACATGCAGAGCTTTCAATTTCAGATGTCAATACAAGCTCTTCGAGTCTCTTGACTGTGATCTAGTAAAGCAATCAAGCGCCTGTTGTCGACTTTTTAGCAGCCCCGTGTTTGTATTAGACAACAAATACAGATAATTGAAACGGCATTTTTTTCATTTTTGTAAAATCCGTAGTGGTGACATATTGCAGTCAAGAAAACAAACATCTGTTTCTTTATATCAGTTTAAAGAATACACTCACTCTTCTTGTGTTGCGATTTATTTTTGTGAACTAAAGCAACTATAGTTTTGCGCTTCTATTATTCCTCCACGGACCACGAATCAGGTCTCACTGTCTGTTGAAGTAAGTAACAAAGACACAAATCGGGTGTTTGAGAAACATCTACTTCAGAAATAAGAAAGTTGTGGTGTTGAATTTGAACAGAGAAAAATATTCTTAACAAATGCTTATAGCACTTATATAGTAGAAACTGTCTTCACCGGCACTCATCAGGACTTTTGACAACATACCGGATTGCAGAGTTGAAGATAAATGTACAAGCCACGGAGATTTTACACCGGTGTTGACAACTTGCCGGATTGGACAGATGCCGGTTCTGACAGCTTCCACTGTGGTTTTATGGCTATTTTCACGACGACAAAATATATGACAAATTGATGTTGACCTTAAGACGGTAAAAGAAATTCAAGTCTCAAGAAACGGTATAGTGACGTTGATGTCATTGATATTGAATAAGACAGATGAAGGTCACTGCTGAGGATTGATGACGTCTTTCAGAGTGACGTGAAAACAATGCAGAACCACATAATTACTGGATAGCTGAATCCATCAACGTCATTAATTCAGTGCCACTGAAAGATTGAGAGGTTGTAAACTTTAGATAATAATTTAATATAACATATATTCTACTCTTATAGATAGTGGTATGATTAAATTTACTTTTAATGTTTTGAGCCACTACCAATCTCACTTCTTAATTCAAACTACGAATTACATGCATACATACATACATACATACATACATACATACATACATACATACATACATACATACATACATACATACATACATACATACATACATACATACATACATATACACACACACACATACATACATACATACATACATACATACATACATACATACATACATACATACATACATACATACATACATACATACATACATACATGTTATAAACTGACATTGAAATGCTTATCGCTAGCAATGAAATAATCAACACAGTCAATCTGAACATGCTTGGGCGTGATTCTTTCATCACACTGGCTACAAAACGGAGGATCCTCACTTATTGATAAGTATTGAGAGTACATATTTCATAGGTAAAGCAACACCGTCGCATTATGACCTCTTCAAATGTGCACTGACAACTAAAGAAGGTGTAACCAGTTCTCGAGGTTAGTTGATGTATCTTATCTAAGCTTACTAGAGTGCCCAACTTCTTTTACATTTGGTAAAGTTTCATTATGGATAAATAGATGTAATGGAACAGTTGGTCTCATTTAAAGTTGTTGTACAGGGTGATTGATCATATGTGTACTTTTAATTGCCCATTGATAAGGGGGTGAAGGTTATAGTTTGGGAGTAGAAAAGTCTTGTCACCTGGAGATGTGTGTTCACATTGTGCTGCCCGGAACCATTGGATGGGTTGCCCAGAATATAACACACAGCCGAAGAATATTCTTCACAAGTACATTGAAACACGTGATAGACATTTCTTGTGCCCATTTCTCAGAGCTGAAGAATGCTACCTTAATATCTTGTGAATAAATTGTTCTCATTCACTCCATCGCTGTTTCAAACGTTGTTTTTACAGACGTGAACTGTTTTGCGGACGTAAATTTCTCTTTTCCAATTTCACTTTCTTATTGCTACAAATTTATCAGTCAATGCACAAAGCCAACAACGGCTCCTGTAAATAAGACACCGGCGCAATCTACTGGCGAAAAAGTGTCCTAATTTAATTTGGGACCGCAATGGCAGTAACATGCTTCACTAACCTGAAACGAAATGTGTGCTATGACATACAAAAATGAACCTCCCCGAACTAGCTCGTTGAAATGCATTTGCCAAAGAATGGAATTTGCTTTTCCGACTGTTACACAAGTCTCTGAACTAAACTGGTTGACTCCATCAAAGAGCTTCACTCATTTATGTTACATAGATCTACTTTGCAGATAAGGTGCAATCGGAGTTGACATAGAGCATTTTACATCTGTAATAATGTTTAGTCATGTTGTGTAATTATACACATACTGTAACAGGTATATCTTGTTCAGACACCTACATCTTTCTTTTACAGAAGTTCACGGTCATTCTCAAATCACTTGTTACCTATGATAGTACCATTCGCTCTTCTCCTCATACCATCATGAAATCATGCTTCAGGAAGACAGTTAAGAGTCTCTTCAATATCAGTACGTGCCATTTCCACGAATTGTGTTAATAGGTTCTGGACATTTTCAGATTGTAATATAAAGCCTCTGGAAAGTGTTCCCTCTAATTGTAATCCCGCCTGCATTAGTCACATTTGCTGTCGTATTCCGTATCTAGTTACCATACATCTGATCAACGTGAACTAGTGGGCGTAAGGAATCAAAACAGGTAACATAGCTAAAATATGTACAGTGGTGAGATAGTACAGAACAAATGAATTGATCTACTACGTGTACGCCCTTGTGACAAACACACATAAAATTACCTACATCCATGTCAGAAACCTATGTGCCCTTCATAATATGAATATTAAGTACTTTACAAATGAGCAATAAACACTTACCAAAGTAATTACCAATCACAAATAAAGTGATCTAAGATAAAATTCAGACAGTCAGGATCATAATCCTGTAAATGCTCAATATTATCCACAGAATCTGCATCACTCCCCGTACGAGCATTAAATAAACTAATACATGTTTTGCTCGTAATGTATCTTTTCCGTTTGATCTACAGGGCCATATATATGTAGCAACAGATATATGTGACACAAACTATTTCGATAAGACTCAATAACAAGATCCAAACAAGATATGTTCTCTGGTTACGGTTCATAAAAGGCTTTTATCTCTTGATGTCAGCGATCTCTCACAGATACCTTTGCCTCCAAATGGTAGTGCACAGAACTTCCTCAGCTTCTTAACTCATGGGATAGTCGTGGTTGTTGACGATGTCCGCGAAAGCTAACGATAATTGCATCCGAGTATTCATTCTAAGCATAGACGCAGGGTCGTTTGGTACCTCAGGATGAAGACGTTGACATCTGTGAACTAATAACTATCTTGTTTGTGTTCATAACTCCTAATTGTCATTCAAAGACTTACAATGTACCCACTGTGAAATATTGGCCACAAACAACAATTGTTCGGAGGGTTTATGTGATGGGCCAATATAATTACTTGCTGTGATTGTAACATAATCCTCTGCACATTTGTATGCAAATGTGTGCGCAAGTTGGTGTTATCAGCTCCATTGTATTGGTGAGTTAATGGAGCAGCCCCCCGATTTGTGTTCTAGAGTCTCATAAAAGAAGATCTGTCTAGATAAACGTTTACATTTGTAATCCGTTTGGATACTCTGTTGGGAACACATATGTATGAATCTTTTTCAGGTGTAAAAGCATCCACAAGTAAAAACTCTTTCGATAATGGAGCTATTGGCTCACACACGTAGATATGCTAAGATAAATATAAAGATTTTGATTTCTTACTAAACTGTTGTTATAACTTGGAAACGTGGAGAATACTACATATTTTGGGAACTGAAACGGGCATCATTGTTGGAAAGAAACGTGTATCTATAATTAAGCTGTAATTTTCTCAGATGTGAATATATCATTATCTACAGTGAATCTCCTCACGATGCGGATGTATTTGCAGATGAAGCTTTGTTTCAAAAGATTAGAACTACCGAAACATACACAAAATGTAAAATCATCCATATGACACTGATATCAATATGATATTTCATCATCATAGAAAAGGTAAAAAGAGAAATTCAATATATATATCATCACAGTGTAGTAGCTGTGCAGAAACTGCTGTGTCCTCGTTCTATTTGCAAGGCACTTGGAAATCCACACCCTATGTCAATGAACAGTGTCTTTGCTCCAATAGTTGCAATCAAGGACACAGTGTGGTTTCCTCCAAGTCATTAATTGTGACTTTACTGGAACGATGCGATTTTCTCAGATGAAACTGAAATCGAAGACGCGGAAATACCAGTTCATATCTCACAAGAGAGGCCAGATAATCTATCAAACAATCATTTTGATCTTGCTGGGTTTGAAGTACAAATGTGATTACTGATAACAAAGAGAGCTGTTGAAACTCAGCGTTAATGTCTGCATAAATCAGAACTAGCTTAATGTGAACATATAATCGTTTGTGATAAGAAGATCTATGCGTTCCTACTCATAAGACAATAACGCTATATTTATCACGATATATATATCTCACCCCGACTGACTGGTCATTATTTCATCAACATATATTCTTTATTTAAAACATATATGCATCAAATGTATGGAGGATCAAAAACAGATACAGGATCGCCTATACAGGAAATATAATGGTACTACTGAATGATAAATAGTTACAGAATCTCCTTTACGAGGCGTGTAATTGCGCTGCAGAACATGACAAATACAGTCACAGATCTTGTTCAGAAGCAATAAAATGGTGCAGCTGAACAAATGATTGATGAGTGTGAAAGTCACCTTCTGATATTGATTCTTTTTACATATTAGTCCATGAGGTACACAACTTTTGATGCCCAAATGGGGTGACCAATGTTTGAGGGGTTTAAAATAAAGATACATCACTAATATCAACTTTAAAGCATGATAGCAATCATATATTAGCAGCTGTTGACTTTTATGGCAGTTTTAAAAAGTTGTCTGACGCTGTTTCCCTAAAAATAGATACGTAATTAGTTGTTGGGTAATATTATGCGTAATCCATGATGGCCGCACTTCCTGTTTATACTGTTGCTACAGAGGATGATGTCACTGATGACATCAGAAACCACTACAAGCCGTGAAAGTGGTAAGTATTCATTAAAAACTGTTTAACAGTATTTCTGAAATAATATATGATATGAAAAGCAACCCAAATCACATCATTTCATTCATTATATTGCTCCAAATGACATAATAAGTTTCCCAATGTGAAGACATGCTTAGCACTCAAGCTTCATGCACAGTCTAATTCTTTGGAAAACTATCCTTTGAAATGTTCATACATTAATATTTAAATTCTAGCACTTGTAAGATACTGATTCTAGTTGATAATTATAAGCAAAATGAATTGTTTTTCTAACATATTTGCTTATAAAGAGAGCACCAAAACTGTCAATCAAATGTCTTAGATACTATTCACCTTCAACTTTTCATATATACTTTTTCAAAGCAACACGTCTGATGGTTCCTAAAAATTTTAAAGCCTGATTTTGTCAATTCAACTTCATCAAGTCAATGATTACGATTATATTGTACCATTTTATTGTTCATTTGATTTGAATTATTTTCAGTGTTATAAATATTTACTTTTTTTTTCCATCAAACATCAAAAATTTTAATATTCATCATTTTTCCCCCTTCTTCAGGATTTTTTTTCTGGCACTATATTCTACTTATTCGTATTAAACTGTAATGCATATGCTGTAAAGAAATCAGAAATATTTACAATTATTTGGGCAGAATGATGGACAATGGAAAGTTTGGAATCTTCTCCAAAACTCCTAAATGAAATTTGGTAAATACAATCATTTCAACTTAAATTCAAGTTTTTTTTTTCATTTTTGTGTTTATTTTATTTCATTTTGAGGGGAGGTGGGAGGCTTGTGTGTGTTTTTGGAAGGTGTGTTTAGGGTGAATAGAGGCAGAAATTGTATGGTTGAAACTGCTCTTTAGTTTTCAATGATAATGTCTGATAGGATTTCAGCCTATTGATGTTAACAACATACATGTTCATGTTGACAAGGTTATATTATATTGGGTATTATGTCTCAGGAATAACCCTACAATCATAATGTTTTCCAGATGTTACTTCATCATCATGACAGCCCCAGTGTGCATGATTCATACTGGCACAGAGGATACCTCATCCAATCTGGTATCACCAAGAGATCTCGAATCATGGACTACGCTTTACAGGGCAGCCCAGTTAAAAGGACATAAACCAATCCTTGAGTTATGTGAACATTTGCCTGAAGGTAGTATACCTAATGTTTACTATTACAGAAAATGTAGGCAGATATTTACCATGAAGAGGGATTTAGCTAAACATGAAGAAGAAAATGAGTCAATGGCAAAATCCCCTAGGAAATCTGCTCGTGAGAGAGATAAGAGATCAACCAGCATACTTGACAAGGTTTGTATATTCTGCCCTCCTGGAAGATGCAACAAGTACCTGAAGTCATCAAACACAAGGGAACCTCTCACACAGTGTGTGGAACTTCAAGCGGACAACACAATTAGAAAAGCTGTACTTGAGAAAGAAGACAAGAGGCTCTTACCCCTTGTAACAATGAAAGACCTTGTTGCTGCAGAGGCCTGGTATCACAAGTCCTGCTACAAGAAATACACTAAAGGTACAGGAAAAACAATGCATGAGGGTGTAACACCAGACAAACCTGACGACCAGGAAGATAACAATTACAAAAAAGCTGAAGAAACTGCCCTGAATTATTTATTCCACTTTGTCAGAACAGATTTGTTTGAATCTCCTAGAGTCATGCCTCTTACAGATATGACAAATTTTGTCTCAAGCAAGATGACAGAATTAGGTGTTCTACAAATCAGGCAAACAACAAGAAAGCACATCAAGCGGAAGCTGCAACAAGAATTTGAGTCAGCCTTGCAGTTCACCACCTCCACCAAAGGAAAAGTTCTAGTTTTCCCAGATAGACTGAGTAGAGAAGAACTCGTCAGAGAAAATCAAAACTTGAGAGAAGAGCTAGAGATCACAAAACTTTCTTTAGAAAACTCAGACTCACTGTTGGTAAAAGCAGCTAACTATCTGAGAAATGCAATAAAACATTATCATTCACCCAGTATGTGGCCATTTATTCCTCACAAAATTAAAGAAATGTTCAAGATCCCATCACCTGTGAAAACATTCTTTTGCTCAGTTGTTACTGGAGAACCATCACCAAGTTCTATGTCTCAGCGGTCAGAGTGGCTCATTGATTCATTCAGTCAAGACATGGTTTATGCTGTGAGCCGTGGGGCAATAACCCCACCTAAACACATCTTGCTGCCAAATGCTGTGAAGTCTCTGACAGGCAATGTTGAAATCATCCGTGCTTTGAACAGACTTGGACATGGGATTTCCTACACCACCATGGAGGAAAATGAAACAGAGCTAGCACTCTCAAAACTTTCAGGGGAATCACAGAAGATGGGACTCTCGGAAGCTGTGAAGCCACATGTCTTTACTACTTTGTCTTGGGATAATATTGACCGGCTAGAGGAAACATTGACTGGTGCTGGTACCACTCACCGTGTAAATGGTATTTGTGTACAACCCCTAGTGTTTGGACCTGAGACCTTAGCCTCTCCCACAACAACAAAATCAAAATCAGGAAGAAGAAGCATTGACATCCTTGAGCATCAACTACCAATCTACAATGCTGGCAGGCGACAGGGCCCTGTTGTCCTGCAAAATGAAGACAACAGAAGAGAAGAGGTTTCTAGGGAAGCACAGGACAAGACGTTAATCTGGATGATATCAAGGCTTGGAGATTCATCTAATCAGGTTGTCACAGGCTGGACTGGCTTCAACATCATGACAAGGAATGAACATCCTGTTGTCCCTGATAAAGTTACATACCTTCCAACAATCAACGCTCCTGCCACAGACATGTCAACAGTTTATGAGATTCTCTCCCGCTCCCTGGCCATCAAAGATTGTCTCCACCTTCAAAACATTGTCATTGTATTTGATCAAGCTTTGTATGCAAAGGCAACTGAGATAGTTTGGAAGAATAAGGAGAAGTTCAAACATGTCATACTTCGCATGGGAACCTTTCATACAATCATGAACTTTCTATCCATACTTGGTAAACGCTTTCAGGATGCAGGCTTAAGAGATATCCTCATAGAAGCTGGAACACTTGCACAAGGCTCTGTGTCAGCCACCATGGATGGACGCCATTACAACAGAGGAGTCAGAGTTCACAAGTATATGATGGAAGCACTTCTTCGTCTTGCTTGGAAAGGCTTCATTCCCTGGCTCAACAAAAACTATCAGGAAAGGATACCCATCACACTCACTGGTCTTGACATTGTAAACCATCTAAGGGAAAATATTGATCAAGAGTCTTTCAGTGCAACTATGCAAGATTGTTCTGTGACCCAACTCCTTGAAGATTTCAACAAGTATTTGTCATTTCTGAGGGAGAGGAATGGGGATCTGTCTGCGTTTTGGATGAGCTACGTGGATATGGTCGCAGGTGTCATGCTGGGTCTGATTCGAGCATCCCGAGAAGGTGACTGGGAGCTGCACATGTCTTCAATTCGGAAAATGATCCCTTGGTGTTTTTCTTATGACAGAATCAACTATGCCAGATACCTGACTGCCTACTTTGCTGAAATGTCACTGTTGCCATCAATGCATCCTGATGTCTACAGTCAGTTTAAAGAAGGACGATTTGCTGTTCAGTTAGGAAACAAGAACACCTTTGGAAGAATTCCTGTGGATCAAACAACTGAAGAAACGGTGAACAAAGACACTCAAACTGCAGGAGGTACTTGCCGCTTCAGCACCAAGTCAGGTCCAGTCAAACGATTTTACCTTACAGCAGAGCATAGGAGTGAATATATGCACCTGTTCAGAGGTATGCTTGGACTTACATCAAGATCATTCAGTCACACAGAGTTGCAGAAAACAAGAATTCAAAAGGATGAACAGGCAGTTTCGAAACTGGTGAATGTCATCGAAGAGATGGTAAATCCTTTTGATGTACATCAAGACTTTGGGCTAATCAACATTGCCAGTGCAACTTTGGCTCCATCTGATGTCACAAAGGATCTAATGAAAGCACAAAAATCAGGGGAAGATGCTTATGATGATTTCAAGGAAGAGAGAATATCAGAAACAAATTCATCAAAGTTCTTTGAGAAGCTTTCAAAGCAAAACTCAAGTATCTGCAATTCAAGAAAAATGAAAACAAATGGAAGAGAAATTATGCTGAAGGCAACCGCAAACATTTTTGGCACAATGCTTATGATGGCTCAGACAAGAAAGCTGGACTTGAGAGAAGTTTTGAAGCATCCTCTAGGACCCTTCCCCTGGTCCTTAGCAACATCAGATGGTGCACTGCGCAAGACAACAAAGGCAACACTAGCAAAGGAACTACAGAAGACCATTCCAGTCGTTGAAGAAATTCCTCAAGATCACCAAGCATGTATAGTGGATGGCATGGCAGTAGTCCAAAAGATAAAGGGTGATGGGAAGACTTTTGGTGAGTTGGCATCTGCAATCCTATCTGTGGTAGTATGTGAGGCACAGACAGCAGAAAGAATAGACATTGTCTTCGATGTTTACAACCAGACCTCGATAAAAAATGCAGAGAGACAGCTGCGGGGAATGTCAAATGAAGACATTGTACAATACAAGGGGATTTCATCAAAGCAGACTATCACTCGGTGGAGACAGTTTCTTTTGAAAACAAACAATAAAACAGAACTAATCAAATTTCTGGTGGACGAATGGCAGCAATCCGAACTCAGAGAAATGTTGGGCAACAGGGTACTTTATGTCACCAGAGAAAAGGAGTGCTTCAAGATCAGTAAAGATGGCTCAGTCAGATATGAAGATCTCCAGTCAAGTCAGGAGGAAGCAGACACAAGGCTACTTCTTCACAGTGCTCATGCTGCAGACCAAGGCTTTCAGAACATTTTGATGATTTCTGATGACACAGATGTATTTGTCATGTGCTTGATGTATACCTGGAAAATTAAAGCAAAGATCTTCTTGAAGGCTGGGTCAAAACTGAGAGTACAGTACATCGACATTCACGCCATTTCAGCAGCGCTTGGTAAGTCACTGTGTGATGCTTTACCTGGGCTACATGCCTCCACAGGATGTGACACAGTTAGCGCATTTGCTGGCCAGGGAAAACTATCAGCTCTGAAACTCTTAAGAAGTAATCTGCTATGGTAAGGCACATTCAAAGAACTCGGGAATGATATGCAGGTATCAAATTCTCTTCAGAGTCAGCTGGAGGAGTTCACTTGCCTCTTGTATTCAGCCAAGACTAACACAAAGAAGGTGAACAAACTCAGGTATGAAATGTTCGCTAGTAGGAAAGGAAAGATTGAGCCCCATCAACTACCACCATGTGCTGATGCCCTTCAGAAACACATTCAAAGAGCCAACTACCAAAGCACCATATGGAAGAACAGTCTTGTGCAGATGCCAGTTATACCATTACCAACTGGTCATGGATGGAAACTTGAAAATGGAAATCGTAGTTTTGATTGGATGGATGGAAGTCCCGCACCTGAAGGTGTCCTAGAACTGATTTCATGTCCATGTCGTAGGAACTGTTCTCTGCCTCAATGCATTTGCCTTGCGAACAACCTGAAGTGTTCCGAATTATGTAGACTGGCAGACTGCTCAAATCAACCAGATGATGAAGAAGATGATGAACACGGCCATTCTTTTTCCGGAGAAGACAGGACAGTGATGAGGAGTTTGCACAGTAACAGAAGTGAGTGTATAATTAAGAGTGGATGTACAAGTGATACTGAAGCCCCACCATGATAATAGGGGAGCTGCTATCATGTTGATATTTGTTATCATTCTCTCTGAAAATGTATTTGTTTTAATCAAAAGTATCAAATGGTTACAGGTTATTCTCAGTAATTTGAACTTGTGTCCACTGAAAAAAATGGCAGCAATCTCAGTATTCAATATTCATATAATGTCATTGATTTGGTTTATTACCAGCCCTATGCTGCTTTTATGTATCATATTTTCTCCAGTAAGGATTTGGGTTAAAGTAGCATTTAGGAAATAATCGTGCGGTCTTTATTAAACATCAGATGCAATTTTTTATTTATAAACGTATTCCCCGTTGATCCCAAAATATATTTATTAAGGAATGTTTTGCCTTTGAGGTAACGCTCACTAACAATTAATTAATTTCTCCCACCGGGCGCTTATTAGAGGAAATACAGGATATTTTAAAAGTCTAAATATCATTACTAACTATGATTACTTAATATCTGTTATATCTTTTTTAGATTATTAGAGATGATTTCTTAATAACTACTGCATGGGATTTCTATTGGTTGTAGTACAGTGAAAATCATGCTGCGGATGAGGTTTTCCGTGTAGGGGGTACCCATATTCAAGTAGCCAGGGAAAGTGTAAGCTGTGTTACCCATCTTGCTATCATGTTTCTTATTAAACTAGATATATTGAGCTTCCATAAAAATACAACAAACCTTGGTCACCTCAAATGGTACCGATGACTCAATTTTCAAGCCGTACCGCATGGACTATATATTGAAGTTTTCATTCAAAGATTTGGGCAATAAACAAAATCAAAATAGGTGCTTTTGACATGGATTTTATAACCATTACTTTGATTTCCCAGTGGCACAACCCATTCACTCAATAATCAAAACGGGTCTTAAAATAGGTCGAAAAAACGTCTAATTTCAGGTGTCAGCAGTTTTTATGATCTTAGGAACTACATGAAACTACATCATTTTTGGTTTGTGCTTCGATACCATCCTTAAGGGAAATATAAAAAGCATGATCTATGAGAATTGGGACAAGTTTGAACACATCTGGAAACGTGTTTCATGAGAAATAATTAACAACTCTGCTTTGAATTGTAATTGGACAATACCAGTGACGAAACTGTTACAATTTGGAGTTTTGTATGCCTCCATATTCCAGTTACATGCTGGGGTGACAGTGATGATTGTGAACAGCGATTCCCGCTGCTGGCGTGCAATGTCCCGCAGTCACCCAAGCATGACCACCAAGTTCATTTTGAGCCTTCTTGCGGTAAGCATATTTTTGGTGATCTTTTTCAAACTGGGATCAGCACAGTGAATGGAAGACCTGCACTCTTAGAGAGAGAATAGAGAAAATCCTGCAAAGGAATCGGAATCGTGGAAAGAACAAGAAAAGTCATAGTGACGTCGTTGGGAATCTATCACACAGCCACGGTTACATTTAACCCACTGACAATATTGAAACAAAGACGATGACAACGTAGTCGTGAATACGTAAATCTCCATCAAAACTACGGAAGGTAATGTGAGACTGAAAGAAGGGATAACGAAGCATACGGGAGAGTATGAGATTTATCTTTTATGTTTACATTAGCGGATGTACAGATGTGTGCTTGAGGCACAGCAGACGTTTTAATATAGGAATATAATCAGAGGTTTTGATTGCGAGGTGGATATGGAATGTAGAACAGCTAAATGGGGAGACAGATGACAGAGCTAATACGATTTAGAATAAACGAACAGTAAAAGTTTGCAACTTTCGGAATTGAAAGTTGCAAATGTAAATTGAGATGTAAATACGAAATTGTATTTGAGTTGGAAAATACGTTGAAAAGGTATTACATTGGAAGGAAGTTCAGAAGGTGTATGAGGAGCCAGATGAGGGATTGTAGGATTGGACCACAGCACGAGAGTTATAGTCTCAAGTCTTAAGTGTTTCAAGTCTCAAGTGTTTATTTCCAGTACAAACGCCCCAAGCCCATATACAATGCAAAATATGTACAGTGGTATATACAACGGCTAGATATTTTTTCAATCAGCCACAATACAGATTGTATTTAGTTGACTGAACAACATCTACAGACATATTTTAAAGTTATTTCGTTATATTCAGATCTGATCCAAAACAGACATATTTATCAATAAATCGTTTTCAACATTCTTTTCAAAGATCATCGTATCCAGGATGTTTCATCGAAATAAATATCTCTTTTTCCAATTTCACATCCCTTGGGACCTCATTGCCACAACTTTGTCAGGTAAGGACCTGAGAGTGCAAGCAACTGTTATTTCAATCAAGACGCTCTGTGTTGATATTTGCAAGGACGGCATTGCTACAACAGAACCCCTCGTTTAATCTGTGCTTTGGAAAAGTGTAAACAGTGATGAGCATGAAAAGCGATGATATTTATAATACTGTGATTTGACAGTATCTCGTTGAAGAACATTTGTCACAGGCAGGAAGGAATCACCTTTGGCAACTATTTCATGTAGAGGTGAAAAGTGCCCATGCACAATACTAGTGTTTAGACATTTTAGACTATATGTTTGAATATATTATGTTTATTACCATTTATCACTCATGGATATATACTCTTCTATGCCGATGCATACACGAAATATTAGAGAAGATCTAGAGATTTTCGTCCCAAATGTCTCTTGTCATCGAGGTCTTGTCTATCCAACAGATGCCCAACACAAGCGTTCATTTACTTTATAACAGACAGAGAAAGATAACAGACTAGGTATATATATTTAAGTAGTGTTTCCGTTCCAAGACAATTGACCGTGATGACTCTGGGCGCATAGTGTATTCTTTTCCAATAAAATCATTTGCAAAATGATACGTTTGACACTTATGACACAGATACAAAATAATCAGAGATACTAAGGAAATATTTGAAAAGAAAATAGACCGACTGTAGAAGATGTTATTGTAAATATAGAACAGGCAGAGTTTTGGAAATATTCAAACCGTGCCAAAAACTGTAAAAGGTCACTATGGTTATATGGTTATGTAATGATCTGAAGCCCAAAGTTATTATGAATAATGATTTTGTACTCGGTATGGTCAGTAAACTTGCCAAAAAACAATAAGGTGTTTCAGAGGAAAACATTAGAAACACTTATAAAAACTCATATATATCTAACGTTCCTTTTTTGAAAGATGGAAGCTGAAATATAAAATCAACAAAGGACGATTTGACGAATGACCGACCCAGTCATCCCAGGGAGACTTTTTCATAAATACAGACATCAAAAGTCATATAACTGGCCAAAATGCAGCGAAGTATTACTTACAATGTGATTTATGTGGAAATTATGTCTTTTTCTTCTTTTTCAACATGATTGCTTGGTATGGCCGAGACTTGCTGGATCGAAAGATGAAGGTACGTTTTTCTTCTGAGAACTTCATAAAAATGCCCATTACGCTGTATACGGCTCTTTCGTGTTTTCACGATTGACTGATTTACTGACCGATCGATGCGTACTTTAGAAGATAGACTTTAGCCACATCGTTGCATCTAGATGGTTTACATAGCTGTAATAACACTTCATGGTATATAAACTATATACCTTACGAGAATTACTCTCTTTTGCTCTGTTTAACATATCTATTGATTTGGTTGATTTGATTTGTAAATACTGCATGCGCCAACACCTTTCACAAAAAGCTAAAGGTTATGGAATGACAAAAAAAACCGTCATTCATACAACATCAAAACAAACATCATGTATCATGTGAAAATTCTCGCAGTTTGATTTACGTGGAAATTCTGTCTTTTATCTTTTCCTTTTTTTATTGCTCGGTATGTCTGAGACTTGCTAAAGATTTAAGTACATTTTTCTTCTCGGAACCTCATAAATTGTTTGTTACGTATATAAATGTGTTTTGTGATGCGAACGTGATGTTTATGTTTGCGACCAGAATATAACCTTGTCTGGACCAGACAAGTCAGAGTTGTTGACATTACAAACAAAGATCCACAGATCGCGATACGATGGCGCGAACATCAACATGATCATCGAGCCAAACCCCCAGATCAACTTGGTCCCGTATTTCACAGCAGCCGAACACTACTCGTGATTGGGATCCGGGTTAGAATTGATGTAAAGTAACCCATGCTTGTCGTAAGAGCCGACTAACGGGATCGGGTGCTCAAGCTCGCTGACTTGGTTTACACATGTCATCGTCTCCGAATGGCGTAGAACGATACTCATGATGTTGAGCAATGAACGCCGCCATGTAGCAACCAACCATCCGCTTGATAGACGGATACCACAGCAAATCATGCAGTCACAAATAGTTAATTATTGACACGCATATTTAGTTAAAGAAGAACACAAATTTATAGTTGCTTTCCATACATTACAATTTTACTATTATGGCACCAGTAGGGCAAGACGTACCAATGAGGACATGAGACAATATCTATGGTTACTTCATCCGTTTTAGAAGGCAAACGTGTTGAAAAACAGACTAACGAATGTGGAATATCACCTACTCCTGTTGTCTTTTCCAAATCCTTCAGCAATGTCTCGCCCGTAAAAGGCAAAATTTAACTGAATGGAAGCAATGATGAAATGAAAACAGAGGATGACAGAGGAAAAAAAATTGGCCAGTTGAAATAACTTTCAAAGAAATAAAATCTTCGAATTTCTTAACGGGGACTGAGTCTGTTTAGATCTGTCGACATAAGACCGGTATCAACAAGTCTACTTATTAATAATCATCGTAATAACCGTCCCAATTAAAACTGTAATTAAAACTAACTGAAGTAGACCCATACAACATTTTCAATCCTTGATACCTAGAAACTTGATGGTGTGAGTGGTGTGATATTTTGCGTTTTTACACTGGATCATCTTGCATGTCAAATTCTTTTGTCCTGACCATTCGACTGACGGCGAATTGTTTTTCTTCCCCGAAATCCTCCGTATCATTGCGAGCATTAGACCCATGGTCATTGGTTCGAGTAAAGCTCCTGTTTCCACTTTGATTAAATAGCTTTATTCTGTAATTGGACCATCGGCCTATTACACAATAAAGCTCTATACATAGGATCGCATTTCTGACGGAGCGCCTGTTGAACATTTAACATTAAATGAATATAAGTCACAGTCTGTAGGACGTGTTTTTCAGTGTAAGAAATGCGTGTCCTTTCTTTAGCGGAGGAATATGTAGGTCCCGACTACACTCAGTATGTTGCATTGTCCATATTTCAAGGTATGTGAGCACCATAGCCTTGTGTAGTGCCAAACGTCGTGGACCTGGATCATTCTGGACTCCATGGATCCTCTATTTTACGCGTGCGTCCGATTTGTAAGTCTCTTTCTCTTGCACGTCTCTCTTAGCTGCTGGGATGTAAATCAACTAGGGTGGTATGTCATTTGAGTGGTCCAAACATCCGCTTGCTTTGATGTTGATACCCCACGTGATTACACCGTGTGAACCCATTCTGATCATTCTGAACATTGTCTCCTGTCACAGCCCAAATCCTCATTACCCAATCTCACAATCACCTCAGAACCAAATGTTCTAACGCTAACGGTCTACAAGTCTCCAAGCCACTGACAAGAACAGGAGCAAAACAAGCGGTGTTATATCCCCACAGTCCTTCAGTGCAGGTATATGTGTCAGCCCAGTCATTGTAGACAACACACTTCATCCACACGTCTAAGAGAGCATGAATACATTAAGGCTAAATCAAAAAGCCAAATGTGCGTCAGTTTTATTTGGGCGAGTAATAAATTTTATCGCTATTTAAAACAAATATTTTTGACTATGCCGCATCCCGATTATCCATTTGTCCATGATAGGAATGGGTGTCTTTAAGAACGTGTGTGACTGAATCTACAACTTATTAACACGTGCTAAACTTTCTAAGCTGTATTTCTAAGAGAGAAAATATAAATGAGTTTCTCGCTTTTTGTCTATAAAAACATTAAAAAGTCCTAAAAGCTTTCGTCACTTTTGAAAAAAAACGTGCCCAAAAAGCATTTAATCTTTTTATGCAGCCTAGTTGTATCACTCTTCCCTACTTATTTCGCGTTATTAGAATTCGTCTACGTGGCATTGTCTTGAAGTGATGTCACGAAAGGTTGTGCGAGCCATCGAAGATTTTTTCCAACGGGTCGATATAGCATCATACTATCAATGCCTTTCGAAAGCATTAAATTTACCCGTCACATGAAAAATATGACCTTAAGAAGGTGTTACTCAAATCTCCCGAGTGTTTGCACTGTTAATCATCGTAATGTACAACGCAGATTTTGTGAACCGAAGTTCACTCCACTTACGAATAGTGCAAGTTATGGATGTGGTATGAAACATCACATACATCGAGAGTGAAACTGATGACTGCTTTGTATTTTTCACACGGCATTTACTGATCTATGAAATGCATTTAGAAAAGCATTTCCCGTTATACGTCAAAGACGTTTTAAAATCACACGTCCATCAATATTTCATTTGCAGTCAATAGTCTGAGCGACAGTGATAGCATGTGTAATATCCCTTCCTGAGTTATATTAGATTCGTGTCCAAAACCAACTTGTTTCCACACGTGCACCCCCACATGCCCATGTGATGTTTATGTCTGGCAAATACGGCGCAACAGGAGATGTATCAGACCTGTATTACATTTAGACGTGCAATTCATGAGTCAATCTCATATTTCGCCCGTATATGATCACCAATTTTCACTACTCCCCTACGTCACAAAACAATCAGGTTTAGCGGTAGTATTTAAATCAAGGAACCTGTAAACATGAAAGACGGGACAACTGAATATATGAACTTATATAGCATAATTAAATCATAGGTGGGTGAGAGGGGACAGGGATTCGTGAGTTAAGGCTTCTATTTCGACAGGTGGATTTCGACATAGGTTAGGAATTCGACAAGAAGACAGAGTTATGAAAATGCTCTTTATGAACATGTTTACTTGTTACGATTACGACAAATTTGCATGGGTGCTTACATAGCAAAGTGGAAGGAGAGTAGTTTTAAAGTTCTGCTCCAGACAATCTGAGTTCTACGATAACATTCTGTCAAATTGAATCATATGAAGCAAATTATTTACGACATGATACCACATGTGTTTACTTTACAGGACAAAAAAGTTACAGATATATATGAATTTTGAAATTTTGAACAGTGATGTATTTATTCATTGACACATTGATAACATATCACACATTGGTAAAATATTAGTCATTGAAATACCAATATCCATGACTTGCACTGTCCAGTATATGTGCTGAAACTTTGAATTTTACATCCCAGCTTTCATTCACCCGCAGAAAAGGTAGAAGCTGACATCGATAAATTCTCATCCATGTCATTCGAAGACTTAACTATACTTGTCGATTTTGTGAAATGAGTGGCCACATAACAACTGAAGTTCTGGGATTTGTGTAAGAATCAATGGGTACTGTAGTTAGGCTTTACTAGCTGTGATTGCAACTCATCATCGAAACATTTCATGCAAATGCGTCTGCAAGTTGCTATTATCGTCTGTGCCCAATTAGTTGCTTAGTGGAGCAGAACAGCTATATGGGCCTTTTCGTCTCATACGCGGAGGTCGGTCCAGATGAAGACAAACTTTTACATTTGTTATGCTCACTTAACTAACGATTCAGTTATGGAGAGTTACGGAGAAGAGGGTATTGACTTTTATCAAAAATCGTCTTTTTACAAATAGGACAAACGCATTGTTGAAAATGAGAGAAACGTTTTTATCGGATTATCTTAGATAAGAATATAATATGGGCTAAGTGAGGTTACACACTATACTAGTGTATTTAAATGGAGCGTTCGTTCTCCGAAGATTAAACATATCTGTTAAAGCTAATTTTACAAATCATTGACATGAGTGAAAATGTATCCTATATGAGTCTTTATCTTTCACCATATTACCAGCTAAAAGGTACAAGCGTATATATTTTAATATACAAATAAAACTACAAGGGTAATGAAACTGAGATAAGTGCTTCTTTATCCTTTGTGCACTTGCCTTTCCCTTGAACAAGCACGTCCTATGGCAATGGATAATGCCTATGTCTCAATGTCTCCATCATGTTGTTTCCTCCCAATTATCAAAGGTGTCGCCACCGATGAATTACCTGCGATTTTATCAGATGAAACTTTACTTCACGTTATCTGAAATAAAACCTAAGAGATTAAGTTCCACTGGCTACAAATCCTTGAATGAAAAGCGTTTTCATGGACAAAATAATAACGAGTGTTGGGATCTTGTGATAGTTTTACTTCAAACAAGTCACATTTTAAGTTATGGTTTTAATATCAAGATACTTAGCATCTAATCCTAGCCCTATTCTCCAACCAACTATTTGGTAAGGTATTGATCACCTTAAATGTTGGTGAGTGTGATGACCACAGCTATCTGATGTCTTCGCTCAGTCCAGGTCGCGGAGACTGTCTCTGGATGCGATGTCATCTTAATGGTCTTTTCCCATTGCCCAAGCCGAAGGAAGGATATAGAGGTCATTCCTTCTATGTCATTGACGTCCCTTGCAGTAAATCTCTCATGGTATCCTGTCCCTCTTGTCGTTTGTTGTGTGGCTGGCTGGTGGATCTGAATGGCCCTGATCACTTTAGTCTGATAACTTTCTCACTTGTCACCAAGTATTTCCGGAAGAGTGATAGAACCATGTCTGTTGTGACTTGGACCACTCACTCCCGACAACTACAACAGTCCACTGACTAAAGTAGCTTCTCTCTGACCTTATCCTTTAGAGGTCAATGGTGATTATTATCTCCTTTCACATTGCAGTTGTTGTCATTGGTACCCGTAACATTTGTCTTGGCCAGAGTCGCCTTTTGACACTCAATGTTTTGACATATATGCAGCCATCTTCGATAATCGGCATATTTCGTGATTATATCTGTTCGTAATCTGTTGACATATATTTAGACGTAAATTTGAAACCCATTCAGATGTCTCAGTTCAACAGCAGAAACCAATCGTTATCGACCCGGGGCCCGTTTCACGAAACTCTCGTAAGCCTAAGATCTCGTAACTTTTCTCGTAGCATCCATAGCTCCTATGTTACAGTATAGGGGGTACAACGGCTACGAGAAAACTTACGAGATCTTAGGCTACGAGCGTTTTGTGAAACGGGCCCCAGCTGCTGTTGGTCATCCATTCACCGGTTTAGGATCGCGAGACTCGCCACTGCAGTGACACTTTTGAGATAAAGAGGAGAAACAGATCGCATCCATATGGTTTTACTACACATATACTGTGTATTTTCACTTGTACATAATAATCAAAACCAGTTATATAAAGGCCTTAAGCTGCAGGCATTAATCCTCACTGCCGTTCAGTGAACTAAATAATCTCAGACTTCATGCCTGGGAAAAATCATAACTACTACAGTATGAATACATTTTCTTCATTGGTTGGGAGATCAGCATTTTCATATTCCAAAGACACTAGTACTATTTATCGATATAATGTATGAAAGCCTGACATATGTACGTTCAGCTGAATCCCCAATAGAAGTAGTGAGTACATTTTTATGAAAATATATGTGTACAATACTGCTATCAACATGGCAGCAATACAGACAATGACACGTGAAGTGGGACATCAGATTATTGCAAACATAATGCATAACGATTGATGAACCCCACTGTACATTGATAGAACTGTTGGAATATAAAAAGTCAATGACAAGTGTGACCTCCCAACACAAAGCCTCTTCGCCGTGCCTGCTTCTTGCAAGATCTAGGGTTGATTCATCAGCTGCCATGATCCTCCTCCCTGTTCATCCCAAATCTGTGCGACCCGTGAAAGTCCGGGGTAGAATAGGCCTTCAGCAATCCATGCTTGCCATGAAAGGCGACTATGCTTTTCGTAAGAGGCGAGTAACGGGATCGGGTGGTCAGACACGCTGACTTAGTTGATTCATGTTATCGGTTCCCAATCGGTTCCCAACCGGTTCTCATGCTTTTGATCACTGGATTGCCTGGTCCAGACTCGATTATTTACAGACCGCCGCCATATAGCTGGAATATTGGAGGGTGCGGCGTAAATCTCAACTCACTCACTGGGTCAGCCTCGTGAATGCAACATGTACCCACTTGGAGTAGTATGACGGGTGGGCGAAGACCACCCAGCTCCTCGTCAACTGTGAAACCATAGGTAACAAGCGGGTTGAAGTTGCTTCAGGTTTGGGCACTACTGTCGTGGCATTAAAAATTATCCCTCACAACTATTGCAATCATCTTGGTGTAAAGTGTCCCATTTATTTTGAGGGCCTAATTAATCCTTTTATTTGCAATTTTCATAGACTCGTCCTGCAGTATATTCTATGAACTGGACACTCAAGGGTTTGAAACATTATATCTTTTTTGCTCTGTCTCGTCAGAAAAAAATCATGTCACTCAGGCAATGAATCACTCTAGTGTGTTTTCTATGAAAACACGAATAGTAGAATCCATGTACGTCATATCAAATATGATCACATCACATCTTAAATGACAACAGCATGGCGATGATCTAGATTTGGTAAGTTGCCAAAAACCAATAACTCCACAACATTTTGTGAGTTGATTTCAGTATTAATACACCAGCATTTAATGACAATGTGACAATGTGATATCAGCCAACAAAAAGACCTTGTACAGATGAAGCTGCTGTTGCTCCGACTGTTACCTGGGCATCGACAAGTAAGATTCACTTATCACATGTAATATACAACAGCTGTGTTTTTAACTGCAGTGTGATATACTAATGCAATGATCTGTCTCAGAGCGACATGTATAGTCTTTTTACTTAAATCGAGAACACATACAGACAGCTCTTTGTAAAAATCGTAGAAAATCGATAATGATGACTTTTCGCAAGGCGAACAAACGCCTATTATTTTTTTTGCATCTATTTCCTTGCGGAACTGAATATTTGTAAACTACAACATGCACAACTGTACGTTTGTGCTTCGATACTGCCCTGAATGGACATGAATAAAACATAATCCACAAAGTGCTACAAAGTGAAAGGTATCATAATGTGAAATCGCAAAAACATGATGATGTGATATTACTTTTGAATAGCTATAGTAGGACAATCTTTGGAAACTAGATTTTAAAGTTTTGAGTATCTCATGTCCATGAATTCAAACGATCTGCCAACATCACAATGTTATATGCAAAACGTGAATATGTATATATTTAAAGGTACATCTGGGATAGATGAAAGCCATAGTCTTCGTTTCTAAACGACTGATTTGACAAATCGGAAACGCAATTATCTGAGAGAGACTCGTCTCAAATAAATAGCTAGCAACAGACATTAAACTGGACTAAATACTGGGAAGTATTACTCGCAGTTTGATTTACGTGCAAATTTTGTCTTTTATCGCTTTTTTTTCAAATTGATTCCCCGGTATGTCTGAGACCAGCTGAATCTAAAGACGAAAGTACTTTTCTTCCTGAGAACCTCATAAAAAATGTCCATTACGATTAATGCCTGGATTCTGGTTTCAGGATGATTTACTGACCAGTAATTGCCGGGACCGCCTTATGCATTTGGGAATGGGATGAATACCAATATGTATCCACAGCGTTGTCTTCAGATGACGTGCTTGGCTGTGGTAATATATCACCCATATTCTATCGTTTTTTTCAGACGTACGATACTTTCACTTAGACGTACGATACTTTCAGATGTGAAGAAATCAAATCAAGCAGTACACACGTTATTATGCCTATATATTACTTCAATGTTTATACAATTTCAACAATACCCATTTCAACTATTGTAAAACAGTTCACATCATGATCAGTAGTGTGTACAGATTTGCAAAATAAGAAAATGAAAACTATTAATAATACACATACGTTACTAGAAAGTGCGGAATTAAAATATGTGTTTTGCTATACCTACTTCTTGTGATGACAGTCATCGAACAGCAGACAAATATTGAGAGAGACACCAAATAGGTTTTATGAGGTAATGTTTAAAATTCCATCAGGTGATGGCGTGCATAATTAACGACGTCGTGTTAAACATGTTACACAGTGTAATTCGTTCAAAGTGTCATTGTATGTTTTAACTACCATCATAACAAACAGGAAAGTGATGCTGGGGCAGCATTTGGTGGTCCAGTTTTCGATCAAGGCATGCCAAAGTAACTGATACAAACATTGTCGATGGTCACGTAGGTAACGTAAATGATATCATTTGAATCCAGAAACTTTGGTTTTTACTAAACATTACGACTTCAAATGGATATCAGTGTTATTCAATGCTGATTTATTTTCCAATAATGAGCTGTGAATTGGTAAGGGCTACATATACAAACGTTACAGTTTGTACTTTTCAGAGTTGCATGTTGTTGCAACCTGCTATCGAGCAAGTATTTTGTTATTTTGTTTTGTTAGTATTTTTGTCTACTACGTCAACAGAGCGTCGGCAAATCTAGTTATCATGTTTGATTTCAGACAATGTTTGCAATGTGTTGCTATTAAAAACGATTAACAATGTGTCTGTTAAAGGCCTTCTAAAGTCTGACTCAGACATGTATATTACTAACTTGGCAAAGCCATGTGGTATATGTGATTGGTTACTCAAATAATTCATCACACTTCACTTAATTCTCAAGGCAGAAAAAGATGACAGGTATCATGTGTTAGTGTTTTATAATGTAAGGTTAGTATTCTATAATGTAAGGTGCCACCCTTGAATAACAGATGTATGGGTATTTGAAAAAAACGGTGCTGATGTGTCAAAAATGAAGTGTAATAGACCATATGCCAAACTTTCTAAATAGAATGTTTTTTTGCTAAAATTTTGTGTCGTTGATTTTTTAATGCCAATTTCTTTTAACATTTTTAGAGAGATATCGTTGACGAGGACTACTGTTTCAGTGACCTGAAGATAGTCTATTCTCTATAAACGCCTGTTATAAAATGATTTCACTAACTAGACTCTTTGCCATCGTGGAACTGGAAGTTTCATGTTCAAATGGTGATTACTTTTTGACAGTCCAAAGGCGACACACAGATTTAGATATCTTTTCGTTGCTGGATTCAACATTAGTTGTGAATATATTATATTTACGGCGATATTAATCAGTAGTGGAAACGTTGATATGGGTGTTTCTGAAGTCATTCCTAAAGGTTCCAGTACAAAAGTCTTTGCTAAAGTATATATGTTGTAATACATCATCTGAGAATGCTTCTCAAACATTGCTTTCATGACCAGGAATCGGTTCTTTATGTTGAAATGTCCAAACACACAAATGATAAATGAGTTCTCCTGCTTCTCTGCAAATATAATGCACGATACGTTTATGAAATTGATTTGATTTGATTTCGTGGATGCAGCCAACATATATATCAAAGTATCACATTGTACTCGTCGTTCCTTTGGTGCAAACTGCACGCTCAACAGAATGTCACGGGAACTTATCTGAACTATATGTTGGAGTGTCTGCTGCAGTTCGTTGTCTTGCCTCATGCATAATGTCAAGGGAACACATCTGAACTAACCCATCTTGAGTAATATCTATCCACATCAACAGTGTCAGTAAACCATTGCCAGCATTGCTGGCTTAACGCATCACCTTTAGTATAACATTAAACTAGGAACACGACCTAACGGTTGAATATATTCTTGGGTCATGATGCCCTTCTTGCGTGATATGGTTCACTGGAACTTGCGTGACATGACGTACTGAAGTACAGTCGCGATACTCAACCTAAGAGACCAAAGTGCAATGCAATCAATTATCAACTTAACCGCCAATAAATGGTTATTTAGGAAATTAACAGTGTGTTAAAAAATCACAGACATGTTTCACCGAACTGATGGCGAGTAAATTTCAATTGGAACTGAACGCGGTGAAGCGGACCTAAAATCAGATGAGTGTCAATCCGGAATTGATGCCGTCTGATTTTTCTGAACAACCAATCAGAATCTAGTATTTCTTTGAGTCACGGTAGAATCCGTAACATGACTGTTAACAGCCTCGCTTGTATAACCATATCATTAGGGTATACCTTTCGAGCAAATAATTTACCTAGTGATCACTGCTCAAAAACAGTTTGGCTGTCTCCAAAATATTAGAGCAGCTGGTGTTCTGATCCACTTTATGAAAGTCAAAGAGCCAGAAACAGACGTGCATGCGGACAGACGTTGACGTTGTGAACTTTACCTATTCACAACATTTCTCTTGGAGAAAATTGTATTTGTCAAATTGGTCATATCAGTTCCTGATAAATGTGATTGTTTTTGTTCAGACGCTTTTGATCTGCGGGGAATATACAAAAATACGAAGAATCTTTTACCTGTATGTCATCCATAAATGCAAATAGTTTTTTAATACAATAAGAAGTCAGTTCAAATGTAAAAGAAACATTCTGAAGCAGTAATGGTTGTACTACCATTAGGGTAACTGAAATGGCATTTCACTCCACTATCAAAAGTATGTCTATTTCAAACTGTTGTACATGTATTTCTCAATCACTTTCACATTAAGATATTAGATGTAAAATACGTGTCTGCATTATGTGAAAAACTGTCATGATATTGTGTGTGAGGTCCCAACGGATATCATGCCGCTGATGAGAGACGACGATATCTGGGCCTAGATTTTCGAAGCTGTCTCAGCGCTAAGACGGTCGTAAGTGTCACACATTACCATTAACTTACGCTTAGGGAGCTTTGAAAATCTCACCTCACCTCACCTGAAGAAGAGACTAGAATCTGTCTCGAAAGGTTGCGACCTTGTATGATAAAGAAGTTGAACCATAAAGCACTTTTAGTTTGATTCCTCCGTCTACTACAACACGGCCCAACATCTATCCCGCATCCTAGCCCCACTGGGAAAAACTGGCAGCTCCTTCGTGAAAGATTCGGCATCCCTCGTACAGCAACTGAGAAACACCAGTGACACAAAAAGTTGGTCAGCTACTACGTGATAGACCTATTTGCCAATATACCCATCAAAGAAGCCATTTACATCCTATCTACTAGACTGGAAACATCTCTACCAGACCAAGACACCAAACTCACAGCCCAAAGCATCGTCGATCCCGTAAGTAAATGCTTTGAGACTTCATATTTCAACTGGAATGGCCAACTCTTCCAACAGATCCATGGATTACCACTGGGATCCCCTCTATCACCACTACTGACAGAAATATACATGATTGCCTTTGAAGAAACTGCCCTGAAAACTGCACCATCCACCCCAAAGCATTGGTTCCGCAAAGTAGATGATGTCCTTGCCCTCCTGGACGACAACCAAGACCCAGAGGCCCTGCTGCAACACTTGAATTCCCAACACCCAAGAATTCAGTTTACAATGGAAGAAGAGACACACCAACAGCTTCCCTTCCTGGACATTCTTCTCCATCGACATCAACAATCCATAGCCACCAGTGTTTACCGTAAACCAACACATACGGATCAGTACATCCATCACCAGTCCAAACATCATCCCCAGATCAAGAAAGGCATAGTAACTGCCCTGGCACGAAGAGCAAAAGCAGTCTGCAATCCTGACAGCCTCCACAGCGAATTAAAACACCTGAAATCAACCTTCCAAGACCTTAACGAGTACCCGACCCATCTAGTCAGCAACACCAGCGCTAACCATCATCAAGACCCTGAAAGAAACTCCCAAGTCAGCTAAACAAGAACCTTCCCCCATCAGAATTAACATACCATACCATGGCCAGATAAGTCATCGCATCAGCCGTCTCATCAAGAAAACAACAGGAATAGACGTCACCTTCCGTAGCGACACCAACCTGAAAACGCTACTATCAGCTAATGGACGCGGGCCAACACCACCTAAATGCAACAATCCAGCAGGATGCATCTAACAGATCCAATGTAGTAGTAAAGAGACATATATTGGTGAAACTGGTCGACCACTGACTATCAGGTTAAAAGAGCACAAAACATCAGTTCAAAATTTGGATCAGAAGTCTGCCGTATGTGAACACATCATGCACAACCCCAATCACAAGATTGTTTGGGACAACACCAGGACATTAGTTAGGAACGCCAGTGACTTAAAAACAACGGAAGCTCCGAGAAGCCATTGCAATCAAGCGGAACAAGCCCTCAATCAACAGATGCGGAGGTGTTTACTTACCCAATGCATGGAACCACCTTATCCTCAGTGACTAATCTTTATCCAAACATCTTTATCTGTTACTCGTTAACCTAATCAACACAAGCCTGCACACCAATCAGTTGAAGCCTGTACATAAGTTGAAGCCTGTACATCAATCAATCAAAGCCTGTACATCAATCAATACAAACCTGTATATCTTGTTACCCATTGTTATCGGTCTACTGTTATGTGTATATATACCACAACCCGTTAGTTTTATCCTCACCACACCTGAAGAAGAGACTAGAATCTGTCTCGAAACGTTGTGACCTTGTATAATAAAGACGTTGAACCATAAAGCACCTTTAGTTTGAAAATCTAGGCCCACATATCGCTGGGTGATGGTGCGCTCATACTCTAATATCATTTCTCATGATAACAGCCATGAAACCATTTTGGAAAGATTCTGCAGTCGAGTGACTGAGGGAGTACGACGAGTAGTTGTCACGAACGAACGCCATAACCCTACACCTACAGGCCATCTACAGGCAAAGCCCCTGGAGAAGGTATTTACGCGAAAGTATCATTTGAGAGTATCATTATAAACTCTCCACCCCTACCCCTCTCTCTCTAACTCTCTGATCTGACTCTCTCTCTTCCTCTCTAGCAATAGAGCGATAGAGTTAGAATTATATAGCGCATCGACAGTATTACAGCCATGTCTCCATGAAAACAAGACCATCATCAGATCAGAGGGTAGATCACCAGACAAGGGTGTGTGTGGGTGGGTGTGTGGGGTGTGTGTGATGTGTTTGTGTGTGCGCGTGCGCGTGCGCGTGCGCGTGTGTGTTTATTTATCACTGACGTCCCGCTGATGTTACATAGCATTTATTTGGTGGTCAAGTAAGTGGAGGTAGCACTCGTTCTCATGACGATCACACACCCATCAATTTCTACAGGAACAAGCAGAGCTTCCAGGATCTGGTGCCATTATCGCCTGATCAAGTGTCTAGTGTACTGATTAATTCAATGATTCAATTCAATTAAGTCAGCGATGTTTTGTCTTTGTGTAGCATCGTAAAACTAATACAGATAATTGAGACTGGGTTTTTTTTTTTCATTCTTGGAAAATCCATCATGTCGACATTTCGCTGCCAAGAGTGTAAACGTTTATTTGTTTCTTACAATACAAAAAAATCAATAACGTTTATACATTCCTCGCTACGCTTTTATTTGGTATTACAACAATTGCAGCTTTGTGTTGCAACGCTCATTAAAAGGGCTTGAATAAACGATATTAATTGGGAATCCTGACAAGTTGGATAACTGACACAGTTTTTCTGCCTGAAAGTTTGAATTACTGTTGGAATTTTACTGGAATCATGGCTGATATCATTAGAATTGATATGAGTAGGATGGCACCTTTATCCAACGACATCTGGCCTAGATCTTTTTCGAAGCTGCTATGGCGCTAAGATAGTTGTAAGTTAATTAAGTTAATGTTACGGTATATCACGTATTGCTATTGAAAACGTTGGTATTTTGGACAAACAGATTAAATAAAATTGTTCACGACAACAATATCGAATCTGGCTATTAACAAATACTTTAAATGATGCCTAATACATATTCACTCTTCAAATAAAGAAATGCAAACCCAAATAGCAATGACAATTTGGTGTTATTCAACATAATCAGTCAGTCATTACTGCTGTCCACCAGGTCCACCAGGTGGTGTTGAAGTCAGTACCTCGCGTGACCACCTCCAGCTTCCATCCCTGCCCGACACCTCCTGGGTACAGATCGAATCAGTCGTTGGATGTTCTGTTGTGGAATCCTTCTCCATTCCTCCTGCAACACGAAGAACAACTATTGAAGATTCTGTGGAGGATTACGACGTCGACGTACCCGTGTATCGATCAGATCCCAAAGGTGTTTGATTGGGTTTAGATCCGGGGATCTAGAGGGCCAGTTGTGGGTATTGACGTTGTTATTGGCCAGGTAGTCCATGGAGGCACGTGCTGTGTGGTGCCTGGCTTTGTCCTGTTGGAAGGGCTGCTGTTGACGGCAGCAAGGTGAAGGGCGTGCGGACGCAGAATCTGCTCGATGTACCGATTGGCCGATTGTCTTGGACAAGCACAAGTTCCGATTTGCGGGTGTATGAGATCACCCCCCACACCAGAACACTCTCTCACCGAAACTGTCCACCTGTCTTATGCGGTTGGGAGCAAAATGTTCATGACGTCGTCTGTAGACACGGTCTGTACCATCAAGGCGCCTGAGGAGGTAACGGGATTCGTCGCTAAACCATATGCGTCTCCAGTTTCCCACGTTCCATGCCGCAGCACCGTGTTACACCATCTCACTCGTCGACGTCGATGTGGTCGTGTCAAGGAGGGGGCAACTTTTGGACGTTTGGCACATATAACTACCTCTCGGTGACGGTTCCTGATTGTCTGATCGGACACTTTTCGTGCTCCAAACTGTTCTTATGCTGTGTCCCGGGTGGTCACGTAGGTGTGTTACCCAGATGTACCGACCTTGGGCAGGTGTGGTGACTCAAGGTCTTCCTGATCTTGGACGGTCAATTTTCGAATTTGTTAGGCGAAATCAATCCCACACTTTTGCTGGGATGAAAGCTGAAGATCCTTTCCACCTCATTCGCCAGCTCGCAATCTTCCAATTGCCTGATTTCGATCGGCAGCGTTGAGACGTTTCATTCTCGTGTATAGTACTTGCAAAGATCGTGGATGAAATTGTAAGATTCATTTGGGTCTTTTATAGTCACATGCTGTTCTCATGCTTTGCACGTGAGAAACAAGCATTGTGCCTGATATTCGCGCTGCATGACATCCACGCACATCATGACAATCCTGATTGATGAAACCGGTCAAGGCCATTTTTGATTGCGTGTGTTCAAGCATGATCTTCTAAACCATTCCAAAAACAATGTGTAACCCTAAAAAATTTTGAGTTTACATATGTGTACAAAATTGTAAGTACCATTTTTGAATTTCATTTTGCGTCTCTTGTTTTGAAGAGTGTATATACCTAATGTATATTACTAAAGAAAGCGATTGCTTGTTTGCTGTGAGGCTACAATTAGCAATGTTCCAGCTATATGATGACGTCTGTAAATAATGGAGTGTTGCCAAGACGATCCAGAGGTCAACACAATGAGCATCGGTCTATATAGTTCTTTGCGTGTTAAGCATTTGGAGTTATATATACTACTGACGACCAAGAGATTATGCGAATGTCGCTAACACATATTCAGATTTGTCAGAGTTTGATGATACTCATGCGCTGTAGATATATACGTTAACAAAAGTCAATTTGACGATTTCATTGCCATTTGAACAGTGAGCGTGTAGCGCTACCTTAATCCATTTGAAAAATTGCATGTCTGCACAATGTGAATATAACATCAGATTACACGGATTTTATTATTTCACAGAACAGATTTTTTAACGAGCAAACATAGATGGGTAAATCAAATGAATAGGTCCCTGGAGATCAGTGACAACATGAGCCGTTTGCGAAAAGGGTAAACATGTCCATCCTCACCGTTCGCACAACTGTACATGTCTGTACGCTGTAAATACGAAAACTCGGTGCAAAAGATTACCTAGATTTGAACATCCTCGGGAATAGAAATTACGGTAAAGAGCAAAATAGCTGCGACAATTAAATGAATAGATGACAGAAAGTCAGTGATGGGAAAAGTTGTTCGCCATAAGGGTACAGATGTCGCGCCGTACTATTCACACAATTGGCCAAACAATGTACGTATTTACAGTCTGACGCCACACACCAACACTGATGCCATACAACATCGCTCTATAAAGAAACCATGCGAACAAGTAATGGGTGCATCTGTTATTTTGGGTTCAGGACCACTGTGTTCAAATTCGAACACACTGCTGGTTACAAGTGAACGAAAAACCTAATGAAAGTAATATTGTATGCTATAGAGCTTACGATAATACTCTGGGACTTTAGCGCACCAGCATCAACCTTGCTTCCAGTTCACAGTATATATATCATGTCACAGCACGGGAATATTACAGTCGAGATTATATAGGGTGATCTAGAGTGAGTGATTGAGTTAAAATTTAGAGTCTTTTTGGCAATGGTTCAGCTACATCGTGACTAAAGCAGTATACAGATTAACAATAATTAAAGACAGATTATACAATTCTGTCACCGAAGGACAATATAATAACTAGAATATCACAAAACCTGTGTAAAACTAGTATCTTGTCTTGAATTTAAGACATTTTAACTATAGGGAACAACACAATATAGAAATAGGCTATCGATCACCAACAACTGAAGGTAGATCACCACACGTGTGAGTGCGTGAGTGGGTGAGTGGGTGAGTGGGTGAGTGGGTGAGTGAGTGAGTTACTTGTTAACGTCACATCGGCAATATTGCAGATATATCGTGACGAGAACAATTTAAAATTAAATTGCATACCAAAACTATCAGAGACGAAAAGCCTGTTGACGCAGAACAGTAAAACCACTAGTATATCACAGACATCCTTTTAAAACTAGTAATTAAATCTAAAACAGTTTAACTATAGAGGACAATACAATATAAAACAGCTGAAGGTAGATCACCATACTAGGGATCATGGGGACTCACTGTACCTTTGCTACCTGCATTGACCCTAGCTGGATTTACACCATCTCTTCAGCGATTGTAAGAATTGTTACCCAAAGTTGAAATAACAAGAATTCTACGTTTAAGAATACTGGTATGTTTACATTGAATTTGAACGGTTTGGGATTTAAGTACCCACTCAGAAGGACAAGAATTTTACTTGCAGTTCTATAACCTTTGAGGGTACAGCCACTAACAATTCAAGTTACTAGTCTAAACCAATCACTAAAATACATCCATCTGAAGAACATATTAATTGGAATTCATCTTTGAAATCGATTTCCTTTAAAAAAAAATAATTAAATAAGATCCAACAGTGTTAGAAAGACCCGTAACTGTTTTAACAGTAAAATATTTATCCCTTGTGATTGGGAGGGATCAAAATGTGTAGAGTAGACGGGAATTGATAGGCTATAATTGTGTCGTGGGAAACACGTAACACTCAAGTTTCCTCTTGTCGGGGTACGAAGGTTCCACAACAATCAAAATAAACTAAGCATGCCGAATATTTTAAACAAAGTAACTCTGTGATTATTAATTATGACTAAATTTACCTACAATCACCGACGGCTGAAGAGATGACATAAATCCGGCTTGGGTCCATGCAGGTAGCAAAAGTGTTACACGTCTTCATGATTCTTACGGTGATCTACTTTCCGTTACTGGTGATCTATAGCAGTTCATTGTATTGCAGTATAGTACAAATGTCATTTACAATTTATGTTTATATCTCTACCTGTGATAACCTATTTTTTGTACTGTTTTCAGAAATAACTGTATTATTTATTAATGTATTAATCATTTATTACTGGCTGAAGTAACTCCGATGTGACACTAAATCTTAACTCACTCACGCACTGAAACGTTATAGAGATCATCATTTTATGAATTAATAATTTCCAATAAAACTACCACATCACACCCTCAAGGCCAAACAATTGCTTCTCTGAACAAAGCGTTAAAAGGGCCCAAGGTATAGCATCTTTTTATTTAATCTGTGGTCGTAAATAAGTGTAAATACGGTAACGTGTTGGACTATCCCGGGATGCACTGGTGCGATCTCATACGCGGACGTTATGTTCATGAATAAGTAACCGTTTCGCATTTTCTTAGGTAGACGGAGGGATAGCATTTGCTGTTATTACACTTACATGAAGAAAATGGATCAACACGATCAAAAGCGTTTTAGCAGCATTTTGCTCAATATCACTTTTTGGTCATTCATTATGAGATTATGAATATGAATAATGAATGTTCATATCGCTTTGTCAGAATGAATCGTTTCATGTAGATGTGTTGAGCTATATAGGTGGGATAATTATTACAGTGTAAGACAGTATCTTAATGCAAATCAGCTGCAGTGTCATTGAGCAGGTCTCTAATACATGTACTTCAGTCCATTTGCAGATACTTTGTACACATATACATCGTTTCACATGCATGAGTCTGATATCCGTCCTCTGTAGCCCCTTGCCTAATAACTGAAGAGGCATCGTGATGATATAATCAGCAATAGTCTTTGTTACAGCTATTTCTGTATCTTTACATAGAACAGTTTGTAACGTGCGTAGAAAAATATAAATTATACATGTAACCGATTGAATATGCATATAGTATTGAGAGTATATGTTTTTGGACCCGGGTGATAAATGACCTGCGGTAATCAATGCTTGTCGAAGAAGCGGCTAAAGTAATCGAGTGATCAGGCTCGCTGAAACATGTGAATGAGTTAATATCTAACTTCACATCGGGAATATTTCAGCCATATCTTATCGAGAACAGGTTTGAAATTGAAATGGAATATGTGTGTATTATAAAAAAAAACCTATCGTGAAAGGACAATAAATCATCCGGAACATCACAGTTACAATTAAAAAAGGTAAGGTAAAACTGAGGGCACCATTTGGACAAAGCAACCTAAAACGCGGGCTATACATGAGCAACAACTGAAGGTAGATCACTATACTAGGGGCCATAGGGACTTACATTTGTTTTGCTACCTACATGGACCCCAGCTGGATTTGCACCAACTCTTCAGCCGCTGGCAATGAAAGGAAGATTTAGCGAGAATGTAAAACCCTTTGAGGGTAGAGACACTGATGATCGCAGTTTCTAATTTATACTGCCATGCTTAAATTCAAAATTTATGTAGCAATTTTATTTCCTTTAAAGATTCAATTATTAAATGATGATTAACATCATAAAAAAAATCCTTCACTGTTTTCACATTGAAATATTTATCCCTTTTGATGGCAAAACCAATACAGTCAAACAGCACATGCTTGACCGTGAATCTTTCATCACAAGGGATACAAGTAGGAGGATCCCCACCTTTTAACAGGTATCCGCGAGTATATCGCGTATATTTAATGCGACATCACCGCAAAATGACCTCTTAAAATCTGGCCTGACAACCCAAGTAGGTAAAAGTGATATGGGGTTTTATTCCATGTAATTTATTGATGCCTATTTGTGCGTCCCACTTCTTTCGCATTAGATCTCGTATATATGATCTAATGACGGATTTATAATCAGAATAAGGGATAAGAATCGGTGTCACAAATTTGTTGAGTGCTGCCTGAGCTGCAAAATTGGGCATTGTGTTTCCAGAGATTCCGACATGGCTTGGTAACCAACAAAAGACGGTGTCGTATGAGCCATTAGCAAGATCATTATGCAAGTCAACGATGTCTGTTAAAAGTGGATGTTAAGAACATGTCAGCGGTTCCCAATTGTGTAGCTCGATGCTCATGCTGTTGATCATTGGATAGCCTCGATTATTTACAGACAGAAACTAAACAAACTCACTCACTCATATGTTTTAGTACAGCAACAGAGTTAAGTTTTGTGAAACTTACATTTGACAGCTGCTGGGTTACATTGTGACTACCCAGTGTATTGCGGGCTGCATCCATTCGTACTCATGAGCACAACATTGTAATCATTTCGAAGAACATTTCATTACTTGCTGTGATTTGATGCAATCCGCCTACTCGGCTGTATCAAAGTGAGTTTCAAGTGATAGGTGTCGTATATACATATCCCCAAGCGGTCAAGATGACATTGGTCATCGTCAAGGACTGTCTATTAACCAAAGATGTTGGCATCACACGACTGATTACATGCTATTTCGATATGATTCCACGGCGTTTGCAACAGCTACGACAAGGACCAGGGTGAAGAAAATACAGTTTACTGGATAAAGGTCAAGGTGGACTGAGACCAACGGTAATGACATGGTAGTACATCGATAACTCAAACGATGCTGTGAACGATATGGGGCAAACGAAATGTGTGTGACAAAGGAGCTCATTTGTGAATTGTTTTGGAACATGGGGTTGGCGCTTCTAAAGGTAATAAATTTAGGTAAGTGAAAACATAACCTTTGCTAAACAAAACAAGGTTATTTCAGAGACTGAATATTTTTCACGTTAATCTGAGTGAGTGAGTTTAGTTTTGCGCCACACTCAGCAATATTCCAGCTATATGGCGTTGGTCTGTAAATAATCAAGTCTGAACCAGACAATATAGCATGAGGATCGATCTGAGCAATTGGGAACCGATGTCATGTGTCAAGCAAGTCAGCGAACCTGACCACCCGATCCCGTTAGTCGCCTGTTACGACAATAAGAGTCGCCTTTTATGGCAAGCATAGGTTGCTGAAGCCCTATTCTACACCGGGACCTTCTAATATAGCTAATTGGGGTATCTTTAAGAGTATAACAAAAAATAGACTAAACAGTATAGTCAATCACTGAAACGTCAATACACAAACAAAAGGTGGTAACAAAACTGGATAACATTACATTTACCACGGTTTTACTATCAGATTAAGCCAACCATCATGTTTGTCTCCATCGCATAATTCAATCTTGTTCAAATTAAATTTGGAAAGCTGTGTTATTTGAATCAGGTCTTTGAATGTCATTTAGAAGTGAAAATACATAAGAATGAAGATTTTTATGGATATCAACTTCTTTATGAGAGAACACAACGTTTCGGAGTTAATGCTTACTCCTTCATCAGGTGGTCTGGCCGTCGGATCTTTCTTGATATTGAGGTAGGTGGTGGTGTCTGAGAGGCTGTTGTTGACGAGCTGGAGGAATTCCGGGGTGTCCATGATGACTGCTGCTTTGCCCTTGTCAGCTTCGGTGATGGTGATGCTGTCATCCTTCTTGAGTTCGGTGATGGCCTGTCTCTCTTGGTGCGTGAGGTTGGGGCGGGGCTTGGGAGCTTGCTTGATGGTGTCTATAATCTGGTGTCGGAGGTAGTCTACGTTGCCATTGGGAGCCAGTTGTTGAAGTCCACTTTCAATGCTGGTGATGAAGGCATCTGTGTTGATCTTGGCGGCGACTGGGACATACTTCAGGCCTTTAGCAAGGAGGGATGTCTGAGATGGTGTGAGAGGCTTGCTGCTGCCACCTGATGAAGGAGTAAGCATTAACTCCGAAACGTTGTGTTCTCTCATAAAGAAGTTGATATCCATAAAAATCTTCATTCTTGTGTTATTTGAATGTTAAACAAAATCCGGTGATTCGTGGTTGGACATATTTGGTATTTCATGTATTTCCCTCATATATGTTTCTTACACTAAATGACATTTTTCTTCATTCTAAACTGAAATAAGTGCGAGATTGATTAACATTTAAATTTGCAGCAACTTCAATTCTAACATAAAAGTCCAAGCAACCATTCATTTCGATAACGTGCTGGAAATCACTAAAGACGTAAAGCTGTCGTGAACAATAATTATTACTCTCATTACAAATATCCGCGTCTCCTTTATCCATGTGTGTTAAAGATCCGTTACAACTATGAAATGCACGTTTGACATCAAGATCTATCACTATGCTTGACACGCTATTGTGGCATACCCTGATTTCTTTAAGATATCGATCACCACGACTGTTGTAGTGTACACTGGCCACATAAACCAATCAAATCCCTCATAGTAAGTAGATCGTGACCTGACGTCTTCACTCGGGCAAGACCGTTTAGCATGTCACGCAAACTCATATCGAGCTAACGAATTGTTTCGAACAAAGCGCAGATCTGCATCATCCGTATCGTTGATTGCATCAGTTAGGAGACAATCTCCCAAAATCGCAATGTCAAGATAGTCTCCTAAGAACCTTATATTGTGTCTCTTGTCGGCCTTAATGCCACAATCTGCAGGATGTCCTGTCTCTCTGGTCGTTTCTCAAGTATTATGCTGGTGGGTCGTGATCACCTCAGTCTGGAATTGGCTTTCGTCATCATGAATCTCTTGCTCAAAAACGTTTTGACCAGGGTTATGTACAGCTTTCACTGCTTCTTATGGTGTATATGTGTTCAAATGTTAGATGCAATACGTCATATAATTCTGTACATTAAGCTTCCCTGTTTTGAAGGGATCAGATTGCTTGTCTTTGCGTGTGTTTGGGGCTGCTGTTAGTGGTGGATCAGGAAACGCTCACATTAACGCGAACACCTGGAGTCGACATTCTCTGATAGTGATTTATTTGCCCATGTTTACGATGCAGTCAGAATCGTTCAATAAATTCTGCTTTTTGCTTAAATTTCTTATCAATATGGAAATGGGTTTCCTGCTTTTCTACACATCTATCGTCCGCCTGCCTGCTTGTAATGGAAACTCACCAATCAAAATACATCTTACAGTAAACAAAACTTCCAATTGCAATTTTCAATCCCAGTTTCAGTGTGATTTAGTAATGGAAAGATCTGATCCGCTTTCTACCATCGTTGTTTCTTCATAGGAAAACTGATAGAGATAATTGAAAGTATTTTTGTCTTCATTCTCAGAAAAGCTGAGATTCCTATGTTACAATAACATTATCATCCATGTCAGTAAACGGAAGACGAAGAACTCCAAGCTAGATCCTCAAGGGTCTTTTAAAAGTGATGCATAGGGAATACTACCTTGTGACAGTCGAAAAGACACAGGAGAAACGCAAATCGGGACTCATCTGAGAAATTGATGCACCATAGCCTGATACCTTAAAGGCGTTGTAGACATTTCATGATAAATAATGCTGTATATTAATGTATCCTTAAAGCAAACCGAACAGATATATCAGATAAAAGTTTACAAATGAACTAATCACACCATACTCATCCAAGAAATGCAAAGTTGTTAAGTAATCATGTGGTAACGACTCAACCATTTAACACGAATGAGTGAGTTTAATTGTACGCCGCACAATATTACGGCTACATATTGGCGGTCTATGGGTAATCGATCCGACAATCCAGTGATCAACAGCATGAACATCGAGCTTCGTTTTTGGAATACGATGGCATGTGTCAATAAAGTCGGCGAGTCTGACGAACCGGCCTCGTTAGTCGGCCTCGGCAAGCGTGGGTTACTGAAAATCATTTCTACCCCGTATCTCCTCAGGTCCCAATCAGTTAACAAATCCTTGAAGAGACTAGATGATTTCCAAGATAAACAGAATGTCCTGTAAAATAATCAGAATGTCCCATCATGGCAAAGGTTTATCAAACTAGCGATGATTATAACGTAACGTCTGAGACGTTTTATGCACCCCATCTACAAGCTTCATCTGCAACTGCCAATATCAATTTCCTATAATTGGTCATTTGATGAAACAAATGCCCATTATGGATTCGAGAGTCTCCATTCAGATTACCTCAAACATTCATATGCAAATATTGATGAAACATTACTGCATATTTTGCAGCAGAAAGTTCCCAGACAAAAGACAAGTATTATCAATATTGTAACAAGAAGTTCAAAAGTCCAGTCACCTTATATATTTGACTGTCTGGGTAAACAAATGTTCATAAAATAATGATATAATTATGAGTGTTACGTCTTTGAAGCAGAATTTATCTCAATTCAAAATGTATCAAAATATGATTAATGTCTTGGTCCACACAATTCTCAGTGTTATGCCATAGCGTCGGCGTTATCGACCATTTCGAGTGTTGGCCTAATCTGAAGATTGCACAGCGTCCCGATATGTCACCGTTAATAAAAGTACAGTCGGGCCCCAAAGACTAGCGAACAAACACTAATCTCGCCTGCGTTATATATGTGTCTGTCTTGCAGTACCAGATACCAAAACCTGCATGATACTTTGTCCCTTTGGTCGTTCGTTTTGTGCTATGCTCCTGGGTCTAAATGGCGCTGATCGCCTCAGCCTGACAACATTCCCAATACCAAATACTTACGGAAGACGGATTCTAGCATTTCCGGGCATGACAGGCGCCTCATTTATGATAAACATACCATGCCACTAACTATGTGTATACATTCATCCTGTGTGCCATGCACTTTACTACACTGTATCTACACTGTACGTTTGATACACATGCATTTGATACATTATATTAATATGTTCTTTGTAATTTGTGAGACACGGACATGCTAAGTTATTAAGCGAAAAGATGTCACTTGTGCCAAAATGCATTGTTATTACTTACAAATCACTCCAGAAATATCAAAATTTTGATTTCCAAACTCCCAATGCTTTCAGGCTTGAGTCAAGGTTATACCGAACTGTGCTGAATAATATGGTGAGCAAAGCCTGACTTGCCGTCTGAGATAGTCAGATTGCCCAAGTCTGGTTCTCTTTTGGAAACGTTCCATAATATTCGACTGCACGAGGTAGAATCAGTGTATACAATCCACGAGCTCTTTTGTAGACCATCGAGAGAGAGAAAGTAAATAATAGAGTCTGCATCAGACAATTCACAGATTGCATTCATGTCATTCAGTGCAATTCGGATATGGCGACATGCATCAACCACGTCAGCGAGGTTGACAGTGGGAATTTATCCATCAAAATGAACTATCTTGAACATATGATGAGCATTGGTAAACTGATCAAACAAAAAAAATATCAATTATGACTTGACCAGTTTAAATTTCGCCATGCAATGGAATTAAAGTGGTCTAACCATTCATCATAACAGTTAAAGTAAAACAGTGTATCACAAGCTTGGCAAATAAATTTATTCATAACTTGGTTAATCCTTCAACCACTTCACATCAAATGTTTACCTACCACAACAGTGCGCTACTTTTGTAGGTTTAATTACTTTCGGACATTGATTTAGACAAATATCACTGAAATGACTGATGGCACTGCGCATGAGAACCATCATAACACATGGATAATGGCCAATAATAGCTTAGATCTATATGTGTACACATCCCCATTTTCTAGGATTGTCTAGTTCAGTAGATGTCAGGCACATTATATCTGGACCCAGTAGTCCTATTTATGTATGCTAAACACGGAGTCAGAAAATACAGCTTCGGCATCGTTTCATTTTCGTTGTTAGCTTTTCCTAACAATTGTGTCTCGACTTTTTGTTAAAGCTCCTATAAGTACTTTTCCAGCTAAACTACGAAGCCTGAAACAATATCCTTGGGCCAGGGAGACATTTTTCTGGACATAAGCCAGAAGTCTTCAAATAATCAACTATGGGTCCATTTTGATTCAGTTAAGTTCAGGGTCCCCCATTAAGGCGCTCCCCGAGAAACCAAAGTTATCAAAGGTAACCTGTCAAACTACTTGGCTCACTTCCCTTCCATTTTCTGAAGAGGGAACTATTTTCATGAACACGACGTAATTGTATGACTGGCCAGAAATACTTTCAAGGTACATAGCTATATTGTGAATGTTCAATGAACTCCTGGTGAGAGGCACTTAACGCTACACCGATATGTGATTATATACATGAGATAAATATTCTAATGATAAATGTAAAAAACTCCCAGACATCAATTCTATCTATGGTTTAGGGTGTGATGCTAGAAAGTGTATTTACCTAGTAGTTGTTGTCACATGAAAACATCCCCATGGAATCCCGAACACCAGAAATATTCAGATATAGGACGAGAACACATAACCCTCGCATATGTTTCAAATCTAATCACAATTATTATTTCCCATGGGAAATTGGATTTGTCCAATCGGTCATACAGAACCATTCCAGTTACTTTTACGTCTAAGCCAATTGCCCAAATTCAAATTCACAGTGTGGAAATTAAAATTCAAAGAACAGTTTCCAATAAGGTTTGTAGCCTGAAAGTAGTTAATATCACCTCGTGACTGAGGAAACGTTCATTGCTATGTTGACTTATGTTGAAAACAATATATAAATGTCACTTAATAATTACAAAAATGCAGTTATTCCAAGGAAACGTCTTATCGAGTTTTCATTGAAACATGACACCGCATTAGTAAATCAGACATTGTTAAATCAGCAATTCCAGCAGCAGTCTCTTTATTGGGAGTGCGATGAATTAATGTCTGTCATGACTATGCTCATCCACAATTGACCCTAATGCATGTGCTATTGACATCAGTGTGAAGAGTTCTGACAACAGAAATTAGTTAACACAGACAACAACAGAGGCACCTAACCTAACACAGCACTAAACTAACACAACACTAAATAATGAGCAGACCAAATACTGCTGGACGTTGAAACTGAATGCAATGACAACTGGTTTACTTGCCAACACTACTCATCCTCTTCCACAGGTCCCGTGGGAGATCCTGAACCGCCGTAATTGACAGCCGATGAATCCCCCAAATCACAAGGGGCACTGGATGAGAATGACCGCTGTCACACAAATGAAATAAGTCCAGTTTTATTTCATCAAGTATGTCACTGAAAGGTTTATCATATCAAATATATATGACTTTGATGATTTGCTGAAACCCACAGTGAGCTGGTAAAACGATCATGTCCTTTTCAGGATGACCCTAAGCTTATTTCATGTCACTCTAGAGTGGTTTAGGTATATGATTCTGTTCGCACATAAAGGTCATTCTGCAATCTGTGTAAAAATTATGTCTTCATTTTCAAGAATTGTTTTACTAGCAGTGTTATGTTTAGTTTGATGTTAACACGGCCCCTAATCCAGTGTTTTGGGTTTTTTCTTCAAATGAGGAAACATGTTCAAGACTCATCAAAAGTTCCTTCTGGAATATCAAATAAAATGAATATTAAGGGAAATGATTAATTCTTAACACATTTAGAATTCATATGTAAGTTTACAAGGCGTGGCATTGCATCAAACGTGTCTGCACTGAACACTTTTTAAAGACGTTTTATCCAGTTTTACTCCGTTTCCTGCTTGCCTTGGGGACGAAATATCAACGTACACATGGTCATTTTCATTTTTGTTTTAGGTGTAAGTCCTATGTGCCTATTTCATGTATTACAATGCCAGCTATGTTAATAAAATATAATGTCTTTGACTTTTCCTTCATTTCAAACCTGCTTGTGAACAATCATTAAAAATAAAATTAAGACATTTGTGTAAATCTGACTCAATAACCACGCAAGGCATTTATCAGGTGTTGTCTGTGGAAATGTTGTTATAGAGCTACAGGCTAGTTTGAAGTGTAAATCTGTAATAGTCTAATTTTGTTACTTTTCTGCTCCTTGTTCACAAGTACTGTCTGAGGTTGTTTTTTATATTAATACACAGTTTTCATAGGCACGGCGTGGCTGAAACTGTGCACATGGTATATCTGTTCTTACACCATGCACTGTATCTGATGGATGACAACTCCGTGTGTTGGGTGTAATACACTGCCTGCTTTTGTTCGATCGGATTCATCACGAGAACGCGAGTGTTTGCCTCATTCATGTTTTACAAGACGCGTTTCTGATAAATCTAATCCACTCCCAATCGTCTTCATGTATATGTCGTCATTATGAACACTTATGCGATAACACAAGTATGTATATACAACATATCATGTCACTGGTATACTAAGAATCAAATTAGTTACTACTTAGCGTTAAGATGCGACACACTTCTCTCTGTTTCAAAATAGTCATTACGTATGTACTGAGTGCTTGTACTTTACTACAGAAATACGATCGTGATTTGACCTATTGATTCTTTACATTGTAGTGAACATTTTCAAAACCAATTACACTGAAAACATTGCAAACATTGTTGTGACACCGAATCAAGGAAAAGAGTCAAAGAAACATTTTCTTCTGCGAATGAAATGTTATTATATAGAAAGGCAAATGATTCAAGGTATGGTAACGATCAACAGTCTATTAGAACTTGTCAACTGTGTGTAGCTGGATTGTTTTGCTAAAACGCCGCCATATTCAGCAAACGGTGTTGAATTGATGTGTTACATCACACTGCTAGAGATCAAACTAAACCATACATACAGCAGCTCCCAATCCGTCATGTACAGTATGGTTCAAAATTATTGAGAATAGCTAAAGCATTTCACATTATTAAACGAGAACAAATCAGATAAAATTGAATGTATTGTGAAAGTGAACTGACCTTTTCATGTTGTGTAGGTAACAATTTAATATTTTATCAAGTCTCCTTGAGCTTCACGGCACAGTCTAAGACGGGTAGGCATACTTCCTATCAGAGAGGTTAGTGTCTCGTGAGTTATGCTGTCCCAGTATCGGACCACTTCTCCCTTCATGTCTTCAATTTTTGTCAACCCCTTTTGATTCACACATTCCTTCATCATCCCCCAAATGTTCTCAATGGGATTTAAGTCAGGACTATATGCAGGAAATGGTAATGCAGTCACATTTTTCTCCTGAAACCACTGCTTGGCATGTTTTGCGGTGTGTTTAGGATCATTATCTTGCTGCAAAATCCAGTCATTTCCATAAAACACATGTGCACTTGGAAGGAGAAAATTATCTAATATGTTAGTGTAGCGTTGACTTGTCAGATTTCCCTCAAACACACACAGCGGGGTCGTTCCTAATAAGGATATCCCTCCCCATACATGAAACTTTGGGCTGTATTTAGGTCGTCGATACAACGGTGCTGACGCAGACTTTGTCCATATTTTCACATTATTGGGATATACCCATATTGAGCTTTCATCAGTAAAAATCACATTTTCCCAGTCAAAGTTTTCATGTGCCAAACACCACTCAACACGCCTGTCTTTATGTTCTTGTTTCATGAGAGGAGAAGGAATTCCAGTCTTTTTCTCCCATCCAAGATCAATCAAATTCCTTCTAACTGTAGATTTTGATACAACTGTTGATCCCCTTTCTATCATTTCATACCTGATGTTGGAGATGCTTGCCCTTTGCTTTTTAGACGCTAAAATTCCCAGCCGGACGCGATCTGAGAAGTCCAATTTTCCGGGTCTCCCTGCTCCTTTCTGGTGCCCAAAATCCTTTCCCTCTTTAAAATTCTTCCTAATCCTATACACAGTAGAAAGAGGAGTTCCTGTTCTCTCTGCCAATGTATTTACATCATCAATTCCTTGATTACACAACTCAAAAATCAACCTTCTTTTATCTTCAGCAGACATTGTTGACAGTGCTGAGGAAAATGACGTCTGCTACAAATTCAGGGGAGGTAACTCTAATTGTACTATACTCAGTAGGCCAAGATGAGTTACCTCCCTTATACCATTACTTAGTTTTAAGTATCAGTGAATCAGTTGAGGTGTTAGGATAGCTCAAAGTAAGAAGAACAATTCTCAATAATTATGAACCAGACTATACATGAGGATTGACATCCTGAACCTTTTCTAAAACGATAAACTGAGGTGGTTGTTCTGATTTTGGCACTTCTTAAGACTTGAATGAAATGAAATTGCCCGTATGTCTGTCCCATCACACTGAACGTTGCTGCCTATTTTCCTCGAATAAGCAAAGCTTACAAATTTTGTACAATTCGAGCAGCTGTTTGGTTACAATTCAAGAAGCCATTTGGTTACATTCCTTCGACCATTTTAACACAGTCTGTAGCTGGTTCAGATTACAGAAATATCATTCAGAATACCGATTGCTGGGTAGATCAGAATAACCTTTGCCTCAGAATTCATAACAGACACCAAATCTGCGATGATCGGATGAAAGTACGGTGCTTCTAAAGAATGTCATTATCACGTTCTGAAAGGGTGCTAAAACCAAGAGCGTTTAGATATATTTTTAGAATGAACATTTTTATCGACTTTGGATACCCAGGTTGTTGACAATGGATGCACTTAGAACACGGGGAGTATTAGGAGCGTTTGCTTGGCGAACTAAGAGGGTCAATATTTAACGTGAAACATGAAAAGGATAAACATACTTATGAGCATTGTCTACCACTGTTTTTATAGTTTAATGGTTTATTGCAAGGCATGTGATGAAGACATCCTGACTTTGAAATGCTCTTCTCTTCAGTTTGATTGTTTTACAACGTATGAACAAACACCTCTGGAAGACTTTTTTCCATTTAATACTATAGTAAGCGAGTGAGTTCATATTTAACGTCACATCGGGAATATTTCAGCCATATCGTGACGAGAACATTTAACACTGAAATGGAATACATGTGTATTATAAAAACCTGTCGACAAAGGACAGTAAAACAACTAGAATGTCACAACTAGAATTAAACTAGCATGGAAAGTTAACACTAATGTCATTATATGGACAATACAATATAAAAACAGGCGATATATCGCCAACAACTGAGGGTAGATCACCATACTGGGGACCATGGGGACTCAAAGGACCTTTGCTACCTGCAAGAACCCTAGCATTTAATAGTATATTATCAGTCCTGTACATATATTAAGCATGATGCATTCGTGAATTATTTGTGCTGAAAAAGATCAGAACCGTTACATTGGCTGTGTACGAATATGAATCAGTAACCCAACAGCTATATTAAGGGTAACATAAACTCTTAAGATATGAAAATAACTTGCATTACTCTTTATACATATTTATTAACAACAAAAACAGCTAACCTCGCGATTGTCTGTTGTGCGATTGAACTCAAATGGAATGAAAATCCATTTAACATCACGTTCTTAGCTATGAGTGTTATGCCGTAAGTCATGTCTGTGAAACTGATCAGTATGACTGTCTAAGTAAACCCAATTATCTGTACTCAGATGTAGTAATTCTAACGTCACACTAGGCATTGTCGGGGGATCTAACATCGTCTAAACTCATATTAATGTCAAGGCAACTTCTACGTACATCAACCAGTCGTTGATTACATCTCCTGATCAGATGAGGACGTCAAACAGATCGCGGACTGACGACATTATAGTCCGTCCATTCTTGTCTTGCCAACGGGTTCTCGTATCAAAGTCTGCATGATAACCTGAAACATCGGTGGTCGTTCGTTTTGTTTAGCACTGGTGGGTCTGAAAAGTACTGATCGCCTCAGCCTTGTAACATTCCCAGGCATCACCAAGTACTTCCGGAAGGGTTATTAAACCATTTCCGGTATGACTGGCACGAGTCATTGCCAACAACTACAACATTCCACTGACAAGTAGATTTCCAGCCAACATTATTTATTTGTCCTTGGAGCTATATTCGCGCAATGACCTACGAAATGCACTACTGATTAGTCTGTCGCAATTCGAGTCTACGATAGTTTGTCAAGTCTGGATTGGCTCAGCTCCATTCTGGTTATGTTAACGCTACGTTGCGGTTTTCGAATTAATAATCTGGCTTCAGTTTGTAAAACAAATATATCTTGAAATCATATCTTCATTTCTTTGACGAAATGTCAGAAAAACTGTCGGTATAGCTCTTAACTTTCAAAGGCGTAACAATCAGCATAGGTTCATCGCTCTATACAATAAACAAGAAGGTAATATCCATAAAATTGTACGCTCCATTATCAACTCACCAGTTTCTACACTGCTGATCAAACAATGAGGTCAAGAACAGATGACACAGACGAGATACTTGATACCATTGTAAAGGTTATAATATGGTTTATTTCAACAAGGTATAAATATGTTTTAGAAGATGTCCATGTCATCAAGGAGTGAGTGAGTGAGTTATAATTTAACGTCACATCGTCAATATCTCAACCATGTCGTGAAGAGAACAAACATGATTATAATGAATATATATTTATTATAAAACCGTCGTCAAAGTACGATGAAATAACTAGAGTATCACAATTCGAATTTAAAACTAGAATGTGAAGTTAAAACTAGCAACACATTTTGGTCAATACATAATATAAAAATAGGCTACTGGCCACCACGAACTGAAGGTAGATCACCACACTAGGCAGCAAGGGGACTTACATTATTTTTGTTACCTGCAAGGACCCTAGCTGGACCTGACATCAAACACTATAGCGACCTTGTACAGATGTTATTCCGTTTAACTGACTTTTATTTGTCTACATTTGATCATATTGGAGTGTGCGAATCTATTTGGTACGCAGAACATTCGCACACAGCATTTTGAAGATATTGTGCTGGTTTTGGCATTATGGCATATTGGGCGGTATTTATCATGGAAGTCTAATTTGAATCAGGTTTGAGGGAGACCAGGTCTGCGAAAACCACGGCCTTTGGTCTAAGTTAAACTGTGTTACAGAAAGCTAGTCTTGCTAAACAAAAGTTTAGACTAGGTAATGAATTCGAAGATATTACCCTGTTCGTTTCGCTGTGAGAATATGATTATTTCAAACTTTTAGCCCACGCATTCTCATTTTAATCGCACACGTGTTCCGGTTCACGCCATATACGTATTCTCATTCAACAGGTGAGATCGCGTGTAAAGGTGAAATGGGTGAGTCCATAACTGGACCAGTGAGGAAAAAAGGTCTTCCCCTTAGACTGTATAGAGGACAATATCTGCGTTATTGATGGCAAACGGTGTGATGTCAGCTCTGTTACGCCAAAGCAAGATGCATGGGGTAGAGCTAGAATGACTTGCCATGCTGGATATGGAGTCATGCAAGATGAAATCTTTGTGGAAATGACTGAAATTATCAGCTAAAAATAAATTGTGGGAATATGGAAAAGAACTAAAGAAAAGAACCCCTCCGAAGGATGACCACACTCAGACCAACCAGATCATGAACATGATACCAAAGGAATGTTAGCAACTAACTAACCCATATATTGATGATGCTGGGGCTGTCGAAGCGCAGAGTCAAGCAAGCATGTTAGTAGATTAAGTATTTCTTAGAATGTAAAACCTTGAAAATGTTGCCAGACGTTAAGCGAGTTTATGCCGTCTTTTAGAGTGCGTTGAATACCCCAATTTTCACATCCCATCTCTAACGATTAAACATGTTACCTGACAGAGGTTGTCGCATACACAATTTGAACATTATGTCTTTTGTATAAAGTAACTGTTTACTACTAATGACAAATGTTAATGGCATAGAACAATATGTCAGGAATAAGTTTTCATTTGCATCAGTGTTACAGGGCTTTCTGTGGTGTACTAGACCGGTCCCCTCACGAGACACACGTTGAGCCAATATCGATGCCCTTTGGTGGCTATGCGCCATATCATTCCACCTCACCAGGGCCAATCTCTCGTCATGACGATACTTCATCACCAACTCCACCAACATCAATCAGTATTCCTGCTATAACCTATCTTACCCCCGATGACAAACCCACATTAAAGAAGAAAAAAGGTACAGGCACATAAATCTCATAAATATTTTAATTCAGTTCGCTAAGGAAGAGCATGAAATGAAACTTCAATATATGAAAGAAGAACATGAAGTTAAAATGGAGGTACTTCACTTGAAGCAATTAAAGCGAATGAATCAACTTCTGAGAGTATCTGGGATCATGACAAGTCATTTACAAGTCCGTAAATCTGCGTTGCTGTGTATTGTGTTCTAATGCGTAGTATTAAGTGAACACATTTGAACTTTGTCTGTGTTCAAAGAGCTCACAGACTTACAATGTGTGTTTCTTTGTTTTTCAGAATCCGCACATTCATGATCTGCCTCAAGAACTTTTGTTAATTACATTTTCAATTTGCCATTATATGACGTTATTCACGGATTGAGGCGTGTATGTACACGATTGGAATTTCTCGCATAAGCTAAGAGGTTTCGGGCTCAATTCAGGAAAACTGTTCTTTGGAATACACCTTTCTTAGGACAATTGTCTATTGATAGTCCCTTGACAGGAGCCAAAAATGTACAGTGTCTCAAGTTATGCGATATTAATGTTTCTTCTACGGGATTCTTGAAACATTTAAAAAGGTTGAAAACGTTTTCACTTATAGGTGACCAGCGTAACTATTACAGTGAGGCTGAAATTGTTGCAGGGTTGTCTTGCAACAGCAGCTTTACGAAAATCGACATACGAGGAGAAAGGCACTTTTCTACACGGGGCATCTTATATCTTGCAGAGTCAGTGCCGTGTGTGTACATCCTGTGTATTCGTGACATTGGTGACCAGTCACAAAAGCATTCGGGAGGTTCTTGTTGACGTGGAGGGTAATCGCGAAGGTCTAGCAGCTCTAGTAGTTTATGCCAGGGTGTAATTTGGTCATAACATTGTAGACTTTGTTCCCAGACGTCTTCTTGGGTACCCTGACTGTCCTACTCATTCCAGCATAGTAGGATAGTAAAATGGCAATAGGTCACATTGCGGCTTTGCGTCGCATCTTGACACTCCGTAAAGCATTGCGACGGGAGCGCATCTTTCGTGACCGTACACATCCATTTGGCTGTTACGATGAGTTTGAATTCCACATGTGATTTCGCTTCAGTAAAGGAAATGCTTGATTCATAATAGATCTATTGGGGGAAAAGATACATCCATTTACTAAGCGAAGTAAATCTGTATCAGGGCCCCCTTTCACAAAGGTCTCGAAAGCCTAAGATCTTGTGACTTTTCTCGTAGCATTCGTGCCTCCTATACTGTAACATAGGAAGTAGGAATGCTACGAGAAAAGTTACGAGATCTTAGGCTTACGAGACCTTTGTGAAAGGGGGCCCTGGTTCGTTACAAGTTTTGATTGTATTACGATTTTATGCAACTGATACCTTCCAAACAGCTGTAGGTGATTTGCTTCATGTCAGTCAGCCAGCTGTCAGTGCCATTGTCAAAAGAGTGAGTAAAGCCATGGCTATGCTTCGTTCAAGGTTCATGCCGTTTCCCTATAATATGAGGGCAAGGAGGGTACTGGAAGGATTTGCACCCGTAGGTGAGTTCCCTAATGTGAGAGGAGCAAGTGATTGTACTCACATACCACTATCTACACGGGCTTCATAAACCGGAAAGGTTTGCTTCCATTAACACACAGGTAATCAGTCACAACGTCCCCCTCATAACAAATATTGTTGCCCGATCACCGGGCAGTGCACGTGATTCTCGTACTTTGCTCGTAATATTCAGTATCATACTCGCATGTGCCATGTTACAGAACATTGCAACGATGAGAAAGCTAAAGGATACTGACTTTGAGGGTGATACAGAAATGGACAAGGACAACGATGAAACTGACAGGCACTGGCAAGGTGAAGAGCGACAGGGAACTCGGCAGCGTCAATTTCACTCCCTGATTCAAGATAAAATTGATCCGTTTAACATATATCCTCTTTGTGACGATTCTGTGATGTGAGACTGCAAAGCGCTAATTGCTGATGTAAACGAATTTTTGAACGGAAGGTAGTGTAATGTGATAATCGTTTAATTAATGTACGAAGTCAGTAGGCCGAAGTGTTCTCATTTTTGCTACATTTTCTTTTACATTTTGTTACAGCACACAGTAAATGGACATACATGTAAATGTTCTTACCTTGTTACTTCAAATTAGTATGTCCTTACGTTGTTAGTTCAAGTAAGTACGTTGAGGTGTGTAGTTGTACATTATCTTGTTCCACACGCAGGCAGTTCAAAACTGTGCGTATCGGTGTTAATGGTACCTGCTAGTCACTGAAAGACTTAGGTTTGTTCACTTTCACAAAAAATCACCATATTGTTCCATGCGTCTGAATTTTGGGATATATTTCTATAGATAAACCAAATGTAGACTCCCCCCCCCCCCCCCCAACCAGATCGGGAAATTGGACGATAACCTCGCCTGTAGCAGGTTTATCCCCAAACCTGTTTCGAATTTTCAGAATTGGAAAATTAGTGGTTTGGTGTGTGATTCAATCTGGGTTTAAATTTGCGTTTTGGGATGACTTCGTACAAGATCCCGACGATTTCCAAAGTTTGCCGATAATTTTAAACCTTTGTCGAAAATACAAAAATCGCCAGACCTAGTCTGTACACCTTTGTTTAAACTACTATCACTAACAAACCTGCTTCTGTAATACGAGTCTTAGTTTAAACCCACGCTAAAGTGGGAGTTTGTGTAAAAGTAGATCTAAACTGTCTTCGTAAATATGGCCCATGGTGTTCTTCACAATCAATCTAATGGTACTGCTGAACATAACAAACTAATCCATACATGCAGAGAACTTGTAAAGATGTTATTCCGATATGTTGACTGTTATATCTTTTACAGATTAAGATGTGTTCATGTTCATGTGGCCACTGTCCAGTCATTTACAAACAGAATGGTTCTTCCAAAAGGCTTGTGTATTCCTTACTAGCGGTTGTGACAACAATGACAAACTCTGAACACATAATTGAATCCAACGGTGATTTTCTCAGGTGACACCTTACTTTTTGTCACCTAAATACCAGTTAAGAGATTAAGTTTCATAGACCATAACCAAATCAAATTATGTACATTTTGAGGTACGGTTTTGATAACACGAAATTCGGTCTGTAATCTGAACCCAATTGTTCGCATCATTATTTGGTAATACATCGATCACTTAAATGTTGGCGAGTGAGATGACCGTAGCTATCCGATGTCTTTCCTCAGCCCATGTCGAGCAGAATGTGTAGGGTGGTGATATCATCTTAACGGCCGTACGCCATGGTCTCCGAGTGCATTAACGCCACGGAATCACGAAACTGTTGACATATAAGTCATTTTAATGTCTTGGACGTCCCTCGCAGTAAATCTTGCACGGTATCCTGTTCCGCCCGTCGTTACTTTTGTGCCACACCGGTTGATCTGAATGGCACTGATCACCTCAGTCTGATAAGTTTCCCACTTATTACCAAGTCCTTCCGGAAGAGCGATAGAACCATGCCTATCATGACCTGCACCACTCGCTGTTGACAACTGTGACATTCCACTGAAGAACGTAGCTTCTCTCTGACCTTATCCCTGAGAAGCCAGTGATGACTATTATCACCTTTCACTTTGCAATTGTTGTCATTATTCTCAAATAATAATTATTCTCAGATTTTGCCACATTGTCATGTTGTCTCCTGTCATTGACAAGTAATGATATATCTGCAGCGATCTTTTATAATTGCCATCTTTCGTGATTGTATTTTGAATGACGATGACCTCATGTTCTTGATATTCATGTAGATGTAAATGCGTATACCTTTCTGATGTTCGGTTCAACATCACAAGGCTGCCATTGCTTATTAACTGGCCATTGCAGGATCGTGTGAGGCACTGGATGTAGATTACCTCTGTACAGGAAAACTATTCAGATGGAGAAAATATGTAAATGGCATATACAGTCAGGCCGCGCTAATCCGGACACTTCTGTTTTTCATCAAAAACGTTCGGATAGTGAAACGTACGGACTACTGAAACGAACTTTTATGAACACAACTACAGTAGGGTTACTTCCCTTTGACATGGCAATACAAAAACATACGAACGCATACAAGTTTCAAAAGACTTTATTACAGTTTGTAGACATAATAACTTGAATATTCATATAATAATCAGTCAAAGCATACAATCATGTCTGGACAGGTTATACATACACGTAACAAAACTCACTTGTGAAAGAAATCTAGCTATTGTTCGGATATCGCGGGAATCGGATTGTAGGGGTCCGGACTAACGCGGCCCGACTGTATATGATTTAAAGGTATACGTTGTCAAATCAATACATATTTCAAAGTCAGCTACGGCTTAAAATTCACATTGTCATTCTGTCAGCTACAAAAACGTCACATTTTATGTCCGAGGTAAATCCTGCCGAGTTACGGTTTGAACGCATTTCATTTACTGCTGCTGTATCTATCACATTTATAACAACCGAAATTGTTCGACTGAATTGAAGTAATGTTGGCAATATTGTGAAAAGAAAACCCTATGGTTTCACCTACTTGGGATGTCAGTCCATACTTCAGGAGGTCATTGTCCGACGATGTGCTCAAGATGTACACATGAATATTCATTGAAAGGTGAGGATCCTTACTTGTTTCAATTGCATCCCTTGTCATCACATGGGCAAAATATTTCAGTGAAAAAACAGTGAAGTATCTTTTTAGCAATGTTATCCATAAATCAAATATTAAATTTAAAAAGAAATTGAACGGTAGGTGCCAATGGTCCCTAGCATGGTGATCTGTCTTCTGTCATTGGCGATATCTATATCTGTTGTTATTGTATTAATAGTAAGTATGTTTTAGATTTAGAAACTAGTTTCATATTCATATCTGTGATCTTCTGTATTTAACTTGTAATTAGAGCAAGTTTCAGTCACACTGTGGCTTAGATATTTAAACATTAACTCTTACTCATTAAGAAAGTACATGTGCATAATTGTGCTATGATCCAGATAAGAATGACTCCCATGACCCAATACACAAACTCCACGCTGGCCGTTGAAATAGAAATTAGTAAATTTGATGTTCCAATGCGGCCATGAGGGCATCACAACCTTTCCTCGGAACACTCCATCCGACAGTTGTTATTGGTCAACAAGTGTTTGCCACGGTTCCCGCAGAGTCTAGGGTTGATTTATCTGCTGTCACAATCGTCTTCCGTGCTCATCCCAAATGTTCGATCGAGTTCAAGTCTGGCAGTCGGGACAACCTGCCATTGACATCAACACTGGTGCTTCAAGTGATTGGGGGCAACGTAGCCTGCATGCAAGGTAGAAAGAATACTGGCAATAAGGAATGTATGGCAGTAAGTTCCTACTAGACGACAATCAGTTTCGGACTGGCATAAAGTGCTGATCAAACCAGCATGTTGCCTCCTCAAAATCAGTCAACCTATTAAACACAATGCAACCCCTGTATCTGGGATCAATCTGAAGCATGAATAAGACAGTCATGTTCCTCAGCATCCGCACGTTTTGGTTTGATAAAAATATATACTCTTTATAAAAGGAAACTTGACATAGGAAAAATTTGAATTTGAAGAAAGTATTTGACACAAACCAATCGTTGCTGAATCCCTACATGTTTGGGTGTGTGTTTATCGACGTCAAAGCGTTTAAAAAGGAAAAGTTGAACAAAAACGTAATGTTTCATACAGAGTGCGTGCATTACCTTGAGCTGAAGTCGATGGGCGTAGACTTTAAAATGCCTTATCAGTAGTACTACACGTGCAAAATGATCGCTTTAAGCCACTATAGACGACGGTGGAATGAAAAAACAGACAGAAGCTCAACGACGCAACGACATCGGCCTTTTATGAGGATATGCATGAGATGGTAATGCACTTCAGCCTGTCCACACAGACGATCTCAAACATATGGACCCGATACAACAATGCCGGGAGTATTAATGACAGACCCAGATCAGGTCGACCTGGAGTTGCCACCCCCGCTCAGGATCGACATATTTGACATTTTTGTTCAAACACCACGGTCGCTAATCGAAATCCCTAGACTACGCCGAATCTCCGACCAGACAGTGTGCAGTTGGCTGTGTGAAGTCAGACCTTTTGCCACTTTAACGTCACGTCGATCCTGTTATCAACGTCAGTTTTAGTTCTTTGGAGCATGGCAATGCTCAACCTCACGTGTTTGACAGGACTTCCTCCTGCAAAACAATGTTTAGGTGTTACCTTGACTTTGCCATCACTGCATTTGTCCCCCATGAAAGTTCTTTTTGGATACTCTTGATTGAAGCTTGAGCCAGCTTAGTTCGTCACCTCAGACACTACAAGAACTGCATACAACAGTTTTGAAGTATCAAAACATTCCTCAAGACAGCATTCGGCATCTCCTTCTTTCTGTGGGTCACCGCTGCCAAGGTGTTATCGATGCTCATGACGGTCACTCTCAATACTGACATGTTACTCTGACCAAGGTTTTACCAAATACTCTCTCGATAATCATGTTTTGGAAACCTGTAAAACAATGGTTTTACGGTAATTGAGCAATGATGTCGTGTTTGATTCAGCCACATGCACGCAGTTAAGTCCAAAAACTACAGGTCAAGTTTCTTTTTTGAAGAGTATGTATGATTATCATATTAATACTTGTCCTCTGTCTCGACGCGTCTCCTCAGAATTTATTTGAAATATATACGCTATAACGTAATTTGACAATGTATCACTTAAGTATTTTTATCAGAACAAGAATGATAGAATCCAGATATACAGAAGGAAGCATAGATCTTTCATCAAGTATAGTAATGATAAAGGAAAACCATACTTGATAACAGCATGACGTATATAATCTAGATCCAGATATAATATTTTTATTGATAATAAGCCAGGATTTTAGGAACATGCGATATCAGACAATACTTTGACCTGACGCTATTCGGATTGGCTGTTACTCTGGTATCTAGGCTTCGCTACATCATATGTCAAGGACAAATCTGTTTTACTGGAATGTGACCAACTAATCTTAGATAACCCTAATGATTTTTGTTTGCGGGAAACAGTCACCTTTATTTCTGTTTCTTAGTATACGAATACGTTCACATCCTGAGGGCGTATGAATTAAACTACAGCAATTATTGGTTTGTGCTTCGATACTACCCTCAAGGGACATGAATAAAACATAATCTATTGGAAGCTTGACAAAGTGAAAAAATATGGGAAATCGTAAAACATGATGCTGGGACATCGCTTTTGAATTGCTATAATTGGACAATCTCTGCAAACAAGCTACTAAGGTTTGGTGTACCTCATGTGATCTCCGTTGAGGCAAAGTAACTGCTAAAATGCCATAACTGCATGTTAAAATTTGAATATTGGTGTCTATCTAACGTTTCTTCTGTGATTGATGGAAGCTCAATTTTACGTTTATAAAGGACTGATTTGACGAATCAGAAAGTTAATCATCAGAGATAGACATGTCTCAAATATACAGCCATCAACGGACATTAAACTTTCCACAATACTGTTGAGTATTATTTACAGGTTGATTTACGTGGACGTTTTACGTCTTTTATCACATTTTTCAGATTGATTGCTCGGTATGTCTGAGACTTGCTGAATCTAAAGATGAAAGGACTTTTTCTCTTCTGGAAGCCTCATAAAGAATGTCCATTACGAAAAACGCCAGGATTCTGGTTTCAGGATGATTTACTGGCCGGTAATTGCCGAGGTCGCTGTATGCATTTGAAAAAGGACTTTAGCTACAAAGTCGTATTGTGATGGTTTGTCTAGCTGTGAAAACAGCTCATGTTATGAGAGGAACGGCTGAAATGAACCATATCCTGTATTAGACTTATAATATATTTAACAATAAACCAAATGTAATGTAGTAACAGGATTTGTAACACAACATGAAAGCAAATAGGAACGTCTTATTTACGTAGGTGTCTTTTGGTGTGGCGTGGAGTGGTGTGTGCGCGTGTCTGTATTTTGTCCTTGTGTGCAGCTGGATGTTAGCAGCCTGAAAAGAATCATGTCTGAACCAGACAGCTCAGAATAGTTGACATCATGGTCAAAACTGTACACCTTTGGAGCATAGTGTCGCTGAATCAAAACAAATGATGCAATTAAAATGGGAAGAAATATGGGATAGAGATTTCCAACAGAAGGAGATACCAATAATTTGATGGCAAATCGGATATATGCAGAATATAACATGTTTGGTTTTTAGGATAGAAATTATATTCCTTTAATATCATTTGTCTCACAACATGAGCAGAAAAGGGGAAACCTACTTATAAAAGCACCCAAAAAGAAATATTAAGTTACTATCAAGCATGCAAATTTATTGCCTTTACATACAATAATTAGTTCAATTTTTTCATATTTTGGTCTTCTGTCCCCACACTATTTTAGATTTGTGAGTGGGTGAGTGAGTCACATCGTCATTTCGGCAAAAGTTTCAGGTATATCGTAACGAGAAGATATTTGACGCTGAAATGGAAAATGTATAATACTAAAAAACTGCAGCCAAAGAACAGTGAAACAGCTAGGATATCCCAATTACCGCTAAAACTAGTATGGAAAGTTAGAACAAATAGCACTATCTGAACATTAAAATATTGTTTACATGTCACCAAAAACTGAAGGTAGATCACCATCTTAGTGTAAGTTAGTTAACATTTATCGTCACATCGGCAATATTGCAGCCATATCGTGACAATAACTCTTAAGAACCACATTGTAGATCACGGAAATTAGAAATTAAAACCCTGTTGACGAAGAACAATGAAACCACTAGTATATCAGAAATATTCGTTTAAAACTAATTAAATCTAAAACAGTTTAACTATAGAAGACAATGCAACAAAAAAATGGGCTTGCCAACAACTGAAGGTAGATCACAATACTAGGGATCATGGGGCCAGTACTTTTGCTACCTGCATGCGCCCTAGTTTTTAGACTGCAACCATACAGTAGGCGTTTTTCATTCACATATGTATTCTCATGTACATGTAAACAACTGTTGGAAATAATGGGTAATATAGAATGACGTAACGGATCACCGAGCCTAAAGCCTTAATCCTCTTGATCACCTATTTTACTGCAGGTGTATCCATTGTCTGCAGTGTTAGGCCAGTAAGCATGGTCGTATAGTTCCGCTCAACATCATCTGATCCTTTGAAATATGTATGATGCTAGGAAAAGTGATTTCTGGTCATTCTCAAACTCACTCTGTAGAACATGGAAGGACCCATTTCAATGTATGACAGGTGAGGTTTTCACTCTGCTTTCAGCACCAACTCAGCAATATCACCACTGGGGACACCAGAAATGGTGTCACATTGCACTCATGAGGGGAGTCGAACAAGTCAACACTTTACTTTAACCGCTAGGCTACTTTACTGCCCCTGTCCACATATAACCACAATAGATTGTACGAGTTGGTTTCATCCAGGGGAGACTCCTACCAATTACATGATGAAATGTCGTACTGTCCATCTCATTTGTGAGATATCGACTATCCTAAATGTTTGATTGTGTGCTGGCTTATAGCTATTTGTTGTCTTGTCTCATCCCACGCCATGCAAGTTGTCATGGAAACTGACGTATCTTATCCACATAAAACCTACAGTATGCGCGGTGGGCGAAATGCCTAAGGTGTCTGGCTAGTAATCCAACGAGCTTGGAGGTGACGAGATCAAGCGCACCCTCACCGGGTGTAAAAAAACAACCTCGGCGTTAACAGACTGTGTGCAGACCCTTTCACTGTTGTCACATGCTCCTAGTATGCAGTACACAGTCCTGTGCACTTAAAAGTATCCATCTGTTGGTATATGACCAGATGGTGGCCACATGAATACGTGCAAATACCTAGTTGCGAGTAGCAACGTGCGGGAAACATAGACACAAAACTGGTACTATGTGTCCCAGTCCACCAAGTTGTGAATGGGTATATCGTAAGGAAGGGAAGCGTCATTAAATCGTAGCACCTAGTAGGCTGAAAGAGGTGTATGATCTCCAGGGAGTTGAGATTGAAAATGCGATGTTCTGTTGTGTTGACATCCATTGATCGGGGGAAAACGAAGCGCCCTTGAGCAGTTGAACTGGCGAACTGGATATCGGCTCTATACAAGCAAATGTCTAGTATAATAGCATGCCAAGAAATGAATTTCGTCCTGAATAACTCCAGTAGAAAGAATGTCCATGTGTATTCATAAAGCTTTTGTTCTCAGACAGATTAGTCAACATCCCGCACATGAGTAATTAATGTGCTGTGCCCTTTCAGTATGAAATAAAGATTGACTGATACATCGTAAGTGTCCATAAAGCATTCAAAGCACTGCTCATTCCTTATAAGCATAACATGACACAAGATATACGACTTCCCGGAGAAACAAATTCCTGGGTCATGATGACTTTCTTGCATGACGTAACCTATTGAAAACCGATTTGAGATACGAACTAAACCCGGGTGAACAAAGTACGATGCAATCAAGTATTAATTAGCCCTATTTTTGAAAGGTTATTCGGTAGCATGGCGATACTCATCCCCTTATGCGATCCGTGTGAAGCACTGAGCCAGATTCTCGAAGGTCTCTCAGCGCTAAGGTAGTCGTAAGTGCCATACATTAACATTAACTGAATCCGTCTTAGCTCTAAGAAAGCTTTGAAAATCCACGCCCTGTGGAAGTCAACATTCAACATCCTACAGAGTAACTATTCAAAGATGAGTGACAAAAAACACATTTCGAACACAAAACATGAGATGACCCCCGCATGAGCATATTCTTCAAAGGCGGGAAATAGGAAAGGACAGGAAAGAAACTCATACGATCGCAACCTGTGGATATCTATTCATCTACCCTCCGAGAAAGTCTTTGTTTAACCTCATTGTCCATGTGCCATCATTTCATAGCTACTAGCACAGTTCAGCAGTGTTAAGACATATTTACCAAAGTGATGATGGTAGTTATATACTTGCCACTGCAAGTACTGATAGATGTTATTACAATATATTTGCACTTGCATGAAAAATATTTGTAAAAGAGAGAAAGAAATGTAGATGATTATATAGGTTTATACTTTTATAAAATGTGCATACATTATGAAAACGATTTACGTAAACCTCGTGAGCTGTCTGACGCGTACTTATGCTTCCAAAGTACTTAAGCAAACTATTTTTGCACTCGACGTTAAGATCTATATCCATTCACAATATTTCTCTTGGAGAAAATCGGATTTGTCAAACTGGTCATGTCTGTTCTTGATAAATGTGATTGTTTTTGTTCTAGCTCAGACACTATTGATCTTTGTGAAAAATACAATACTTAGAGAAAAATTTTTACCTGTGTGTCATCTAAAGTAGAATCGCAACTCCTGAATGCAAACGCCTTTGAGTCATATTAGAAACCAGTTTAATGTTTAAAGAAATATTTTCTAACCTGAACTCTTGATGTTTTGCTATTAGAGTTACTGATATGACATGTTTTTGAGGTTTACTCTCAGTGACGTCGAGCGTTTCGATAATTAACTGTCGGTAGCAAGGTTAGAGATAAATGGCCTTCAATTTCTATAGCAACAAGCAAAATAGCTGCTGGTGCCATAAGCCCCTGATCAGTTGTCCCATGTACTGATTAATTCAATGATTCGATCCCATTCTTTCAACGACAGTTTTGTCTTCTTCAAATAACATTGTACAACTAACACATATAATTGAAATTGCGTATTTTCATTCTTGGAAATCAATTATGTCGACATTTCATTGCCAAGAGTGTAAACGTTCATATATTCCTAACCATGCACAAATTCAATCACGTTTATACATTCCCCGTAGCACTTTCCCTTGGTTTTACAACAATCATAATTTTGTACAACGTTACACCCTTAATGGGCATTAATAGAAAATAATCTTTTGGAATGGCGATAAAATAAATGATTGACAAAGGTCAATGTGCATATAGTTTTGAGTGATCATGCTTTTGAGATTATTGCTATTTTGGACAAACGGATGAGATACAATTGCTCACGCACAGTCTAATAGTGTTGAATCTGTTCTGCAATACCTACCGAATTCAATTACACTTATGTTCCCATGGTAGCATATCATTTATGATGCAGGATATATTCATGACATATATTACGTAAAAAGAAAAGTGACTGGGGTGACATGCATTCACCAGATTTTCTGCAAGGGATGCAAATCCACTCAAAAACATATGATGCTTTGTAAGTCGCTGACAGATCTGTTAGAATTGTGATTACACACACACTGTCCAGATCTATCTTTTACAAGAGGCCTTGTGACATTTTGTGGCCATATGATCAGTCATTATGCCTGGCTATATTGATATATTCGAAACAATATATGTCTACCCACTTTGAATATAATAGCTCAGTGCAAAACTATTGCCTAGTCTTCATCAACCTCAGGAATTGATTGCATTATTTTGCTGTAAAGAGCAAGATAGCTGTGGAAATCAAATGAATTGATCACTGAAAATCAGTGATGACAGGAGCCGTTTGCCAAAAGGGGAAGCACCATATGACAGCAGTCTGTAAACTTATTAGACAACCCAGACCATTTGTTAATTTGAATTACGGCTACTGTGTAGATATTCAGAGACGCTACTTCTTACATGTCATGAAAAAGGTGTTTGAAAGAGACTTGCTTTACAACAAAGTAATGGTCAGTTGTCTCGGACAAAGATTTTGTAGTTGACTCAGCACTGATAAATGTAGTTGAGGTTATGATAAAACAAAAATACTTTAGTCCACCAGTAGAAATCATACAAGTGTTTTATTCGGCTTAAAAACTTAACCTAACAACTCTCGAAATATGTATTCCATGCTTTGAAATTGCGAGACTCAATCCCTCGATCGTTTGATGTCAATCTCACCCGTACTCCCTATTTTCAGTCTCAACTCCCTGGGGACCATACACTTCTTGCAGCCAGGCACACCGGGTTAATGTAGCTTTCCCATCCTTACGAGGTACCAATAATAGCTGTGTGGACACGTAGTCACAGTATTCTGTCCAAGTTTACTGCACGTTGCTGTACCCGCAACTAGGTGTTTGTACATATTCATGTGGCCACCATCTGCTTATATACCTACAGTTTCGTGGGTTCGTTCGAGTGCACAGTGGTGTGTACTGTACATGTGGGGCTGTGATAACACTGAAAGAGTCTACACACAAAGCTGACTGCAAGGTTTTTACACCTGGTCACAGTATCCCATTCATTTAGCCCAGTGGAGCAAAGGCTGACATGAAAAAGTACTGCGATTAGTGAAATCTGAGTTCCATTTATCCATATCTGATGAAGATCCATTACACATACTAGCTTATCAAGAGCGATCAATATTCCAGATACCATATTATTACCCACGTGGTACTTCTTAAAGGTGTTTCATAACAAAGTGTGCTAAAAAAGCGAGTGACAAACCAAAATTATTTCACGAGGGATATAAACTTGATATGAAAGGGGAAGCTCGTTTAATATCCTATAATTATGCCATATTCTGTTTTCTTCAAGATATCGATCACCTTGATCATTGTGGTGTATGTCGATCGCATAAACCGATCAAATCCCTCATAGTAAGTAGATCATGACCTGACGTCTTCCTTCTTCCAAGAGAGTGAAGCATGTCACGCAATCCAATATCGTGTGAACGAATTGTTTCGAGCAGATCGCAAATTTACATCATCAGTGCCTTTGATTGCATCAGTCTGATCAGTTAAAGGCAATCTCCCAAAATCGTGATGTCAAGATAATCTCCTAAGAATCTTATATTGTGTCTCCTGTCGGTCGTAATGCTAAAGCCTGCAGGAAAGCCTTCCCTCTAGACCTTCATCTTCTGCTGTGCTGGTGGGTCTGAAGGACATTGATCAAGTTAGTCTAAAGTAATATCCACTCGCCACCATGAACAATCTCACAGTGCGATCATGCATCTGTTGCTCAAAGACTGTGTGATAACGGTTACAACATTCAAGGCTTCAGCAAAGCCGTTTTCTGGTGGACAGGTAAAGGGATATAATTCCCTGTTTTGTCATTTACCATATTTTTCTGTGGTTTTCCAGAGGTGTGTTTGTGATTGCTGCCATCGTGAAAGGCCCGTCTTTACGTAGACCTCTTGGTCACCATTCTTTAATGATGATATTAGCATGTTGCAATGATATCGATGGAATCGTTCGGTAAAATCTGCTTCTTTGCTCAAATTTCAGTTCAATATGGAAATAGTTTTGCCTGTTTCATGTACATCCATCTAACAACTTCCTGCATTTAATGCAAACGTACCCATCAAAATGCATCTTACATTAATGTAACCTCTAGTTACATATTCAATACCAACTTTTGGAGCCTCCTACCAATTCATTTATCTGTATGAGCTTTTTACCAGGGTTCATACTTTCTAGGAGACCTGAATAAGATCACTGAAACTGCTTGTTGTCTGCAGTCTATGAAAAGTCCTGATACCGTTATCTCGGATTACATCGAGAAGACATGCATCAATTGAGGCACTTCTCTGCGACCTTGTTGACGCATAACCCGAAAACATGAAAGGTGGCAGACATTTCATAACAAATACTGCGTGTATATGTGTATATTCATAACAAACTGATCACACATATCATGCATAAATACAGCAACTCATCACACATACCCATCCATTCTATATTTTGTATCTAGGAAGAAAACAATCCCCGTCAACTCAATTATTTAACAAAGCCGTACAGCGACTAAATGATTATGCTTAACACATATTCATATAATGCATATCATATCAGTATCAGAAAGATCAAAAATGGCAAAGGTTTATGTGTCAGCGAAGAGGTTTATTTGACTGACTGTGATTGTAACTTATGAGGATTTACGTCAATCCATCTGTAACTTCATCTGCAACTGGCATTATGATTTTCTCACAACTGACCATTTGATGAAACTAATTCCCATGGTGAAGTCAAGAGTCTCTTTTCAAATAAATTCAAATATTGATATGTACCATGTTCGCAGAAAAAACCCAAAAACAAAACGTAAAGAAGCCTAACATCACAGTGTCCAACAGAATGTTCCCACACAAAAAACAAGAAATTCCAATGCTGTAGCAGGAATTTCAAACGACCTTGAACAAGCATACTGAATGGCGCCGATCGCCTTAGTCGGATAAAATTCCCAGTCATCACTACAGACTTCTGGAAGACAGATTCTAGCTTATCCAGAGAAGCATTTCAGACAGACGTACCATGCCACTGGCACAAAAATCAGGTTCCCGGATGACATTGTCCATAGGTCAGCATACGCCTCTTCTGTGCAATGCAGGATGTAAATGTGTGTATGGCTGATATGCATGGACACATAAAACTGATATTATGTAGAATGTATGAGATGCACATATGTTCTTGTTTTTCTTCAATAAAATGTGTGTCACCTCTGCCAAAATGTATGTTTCACATGAAAATATGTCTATGTGTGATTTATTGTGGCAACCATATGAAATCGTAAGATGGTGTTCTACATACTTTGACTGACATAGGCACAAGTTATGTGAAAGCAATGTGCCACGTATGCCACAATACATTGTTCTTCCAAAACAAATCTAGAAAATATGGGTTAGAAAGACAAATGTTTGCTTATATTATCAAAATTATATTTATAAAATAGCTGAACCACTAGGTTAACCCACTGTCCCTTTAAATAATCAGTAAATAATGGATCAGACAGTCCATTGGTTGTCATCATGAGTACCGATCTACTGAAATGGGATATGATGCAATGCATGAAGCAAACTCATTATAATGTAGCGAAGGTGAATGTCCATCTCGGATGTGTCTCAGTAGGTTTCATGAACAATACCATATCTTTACGTTGTCCAACAGACCAAAGCTCTTTTGAAATTTTACATTCTTAAGAAACATGAATTCGTGTTTAGCCATTTTGTTATAAGGGCTTGAGTGAGTGAGTTAATATTTAACGTCACACAGGCAATATCTCAGCCATATCGTGACTATATGGGATTGCGCTTGGGGCTAGCAAAGTACTGATATGTTTTTCGCGTTGCTTGGAAGCTCATTTCAAAGTGGGATCAACTTCATTTCACAAATCAACGCAAGGAATGGGTATGTTAATGATATCCCCAAGCAATGACGCATTCTAAAGAATGTTTCACTGCCTCAAAGTAAAATTTAACCTGAAGGAATTTACTGATCCAACTAAAATGGCTTGAACATCTGATAGGCCCATTGAAATATGATAAACTGCTGAAAGAACTAACTAAACTAAACTAACTAACTAAATGTAAATTATCACTTAATCAGCTTACCCTATTCACTGCATTTGAAATTGCAGTTTAAATATGCAGCATAATGGGAAAAAAGACAAAAAATGTAAGTAGGTTGCCATGTTTCACAAACGTTATAGAAAACAGCAGTTCTCTAATCCCTTTCTATAAATTCCTTTTCAAACATCGCTTCAGACAAATAATGTTCCTGAACTGACTGCTGGCACTGCAGATGATAACGTGGTAATTATCACCACAACATATGAATAATGACACTAACTAATATACAGGTGCACCAGTTACACTGACTTGGCTCACTGGCCAGTGTCATCCCCTATGATTTATTGAAGGGAGAACTATTTTCCTGTCTACAAGATAATTATGAAGCTGTCCAAACGGCATTCATAGCATGAAGGTTGTGGTATTATTCCATGAACTCCATGCCAAAGACCATGTCTGTATTCCAAAATAAGAAAATACATGTGATGCATGTGATGAATATGTATGGGGTTAACACTGCAAGGGGTTAATATGGGGTTAAACAGGTCCCTGTAGTATATGTTTGTTATCACATACCGCTCACTTCAAAGAATACCGACCACATGTAATCCAATATAGGACGGGTACACATAACTATCTCACATACTTCGGACGAAATCTAATCACAATTACTGCTTCTCTTGAGAAGTTGGATTTGCGGTATAGTTTATACATTAACCATTGCAGTTAATCATACGTCGAAGTCAATTTCTCCAAATTCAAATTCACAGTGCGCTTGTTAAAATTCAAAGGACATTTTCAAGCAGGGTTTATAGTCTAAATGTTGCGAATATCACTTCGCAACTGACGAAACGTTCATTCGTTTATACTGAAATACAAACCAACGATCACAAATCTGTATTTCCCTTATTTACACCAATGCAAAATAAAGGAAACGTAAAGTTGTACTCCAAGGGACTGAGTGAGTGAGTGAGTTTAGTTTTACGCCGCTTTTAGCAATATTCCAACAATATCACGGCGGGGGACACCAGAAAATGGGCTTCACACATTCACACAATCGAACCCGGGTCTTCAGCGTGACGAGCGAACGCTTTAACCACTAGGCTTCCCCACCGCCCCTACTCCATGATACTGCATGAGTGTTTTTGCACTCATTTCAAACTCTATCAAAGTACAACGACCTGGAGGAATTCAGAAAAGCATAATACTTTAGGGATAACAACTTCCTTATTTTTATGATGAGACGTTTCGGTATAGTTTCTTATACAGTTTTCAAGCAAGAGTAAAGGGATACAGCACAGAATCGGCTTTTAGGATTTGGAGGAGTTGGTATAATCATTAGTTAGTGCTACTGCACTATAACGAGACAACTGCTGAAAATGTTGATTTAACAAACAAAACTAGGCATTGTTAAATCAACATTTTCCGCATTACTCTCTTTATTAGATGTGCGATTAATTAATGTCTGTCATGACTATGCTCATCCACTATTAGCCCTAATGAATGTGTTATTAACATCAGAGTAAAGAGTTCTGACAACAGACATTAGTTACCACAGACAACACCAGAGGCACCTAACCTAACACTGCACTAAACTAACACAACACTAAATAATGATCTGTCCAAATCCTACAGGACGTTGTTCCTTAATAGAAATGGAACTGAATGCAATGACTACCGGTTTACTGCCAACACCAACCATCGTCTTTTACAGGTCCCAAGGGGGAGAGCCTGTACCACCGTAATTGACAGCCGATGAATCCTTTAAGTCACAAGGGACACCGGGTAAGAATAACCGTTGTCAGTCCGATGACATGAGTCCAGCTTTATTTCATCAAGTATGTCACTGAAAGGTTTATCATATAAATTCTATATGGCTTTGGTGATTTGTTGTAAACCCACATGGACATACAGTGAGCTAATAATACGAAGATTTCACATTCAGGATGACAGAAAGCTTGCTTCAGTTCCACTACCACCCAATAATTGGTGATGGAACTTCTACCATTCCCCGCTGGTAACTCCCGAGTGGTTTGGAGATATGTTTCTGTTCGCATATCTTCTGTTTCAATAATTGTTTTGCTAGCGTAAACTGTAGTTTGTTGGTAACATAATCACAACTTCAGCAGTTTGTTTTCGAAACATGTTCAAAATTCATACAAAGGACCGTCTCCTCAATGAGTTGTTAGAAACAAACTTAATATTTACTCTACACTGTTTTAGGAGAAAGGAAGATGTTCCCTCATAAAACATGCACAATTCTGAATATTTCATCCACGACCAGAGGTGCCATTGCAACGGAGTGCGTTTCCGTTATCAACGGTTTAAGGGACAGGTACGAAGTTTACTCATAATGTCACATTAATTAGCGTTTGGTTGTTTTTGGTCACAAAGTTTTCCAGCCCTAAGTGTGGATTTGTACTCATACCTGGAACTTTATTTTTTATATTGTTTCGTTTGCTGTAGAATGTAGTAGGTCTGCAGTAGAATGCTGTAAGTTATAAGAGGATTGCGTAGGGGCATATTTTTAGCTACAATATTCTAGAAACTTAGATTCATGACGATTTGGATTTACGCTCATCTGTCAACATTGACGTTTCTAGACCGATCTCTCAATAGGCCTCATCTGTATTGTACTTTCCATAAGAACAACGCACGCGGCTGTAACTGGACTGTTTTCTTGAAACTGTCACCACGACTGGCAAATGGTGCTTCTATAACCGTTGTACTGCTAGGTACCAGACTAAACCATACAGTAAGCTTTCCATCGTAATCCTCCACATGTAGACTTTGCTAGAGAACAACGAATATAAACTTATAAGTGTTTTCTTCTCATTCCTGCACGCCTTACGCAGGACTTCACGTAGTAAAACTACAAGCGTCTGGTTTTCTGGCCTTTTGAAGTGAATATTGCGGGACATTTTTGACAAATAGCAAGTGCCTTCTTGACACTACTTATAGCAGTTTGCCACCTTAAATCTTTGTTTCATTTTTTTCGAAATCATTCACAAAATTACAAAGGAAAACAACTCCATGTCTATCTAAATAACTTTTACATCTGAGTGTATGAAAAACATTGAGCCCTAAATAGTGTGATGATCTGATGAATGTACAGTGCACTTAAGCACAATCATAATCAAGTTCTGAAAGAGTGCAAATATCCTTAGCGTTTCTATATTTTTTGTTCTGAATATACATTTAAAGCGAGCTGAAAGATCTTCAGAGTTTGGAGCACAAGGCCGTTCTTAATGGATGCACTTAGGACATGGCACGTATTTGGTGCGCTATTTCTGTCTGCAGTGACATAAATGGTTTGTTTGGCGAAGCAAGGGGATCAATAGTTAATGTAAACCTGTGGTGAAGATAAAGGTTGTGTTCTTCCCAAACATAATCTTTGTATAACAGTTTTACAGCAAGAAAGGTGATGAGGACATTTCGACACTGAAATGTACTTCCCCTAGCGTCAATGCGGAGCCAGTTCTTCCCCGTCACATTTATTTGTTTTACAGCGTATGAATACATAACTCTGGAAGACCCTTTTCCAATTTATCCATATATCATCAACCATGTACATGTATCAAGCATGATGCATTCGTATTCGGCGTTGAGCAATATCTCGTTTACAGTAAATTGCTTTTACCTCCATACGCAAGAGGTTAGGAATTTGCTCGCTATAGAATAACACCGGCATGCGAAGAATAATTCAGTTGTACATGCACAACTGTATCCATGTTAAAAAGCACCCACGTAGAACACATGTTTTGATTTTTAGCACAATGGTTGGTGGGCGCGATGTGCCATCTCGCTGTTTGACGACATTTGGTTATATATATATGGAGTCACTTCGTCTTCACAACCCAATATGGCCCTGTCTTAAAAAGGCCCAAACCCCTAAGCACACTATGCGCTTTGTCGGATAAATTTAACTTGAAGGCCAGGATACTTTGTTTCATCGTATCGTTGCCAATATGATAGCCATAGATCGGTTTGACCAAGACACGACGCAGGCCAATGTTAAAAATATGTGCAGCATTCACTCCTCGTTGCAACAATCTTAGTGCTGATTTTGTACGCAAGAGGTTAGGAATTTGCTCGCCATAGAATAACAACGACATGCGTAACACTTCAAAGCAGACTAACTGGACATGTTCCTCATATTATAGGGACGGATGAGTAGTTTGGTGGTTAAAGCGTTCCCTTCTCACGCCGAAGAACCCGAGTTCAGTTCTCCCCATGGGTAGAATATGTGAAGCCCATGTCTAGTGGCCATCGTCGTGGTTTTGTTAAATCGGCATAAAACAAAACTCACTTGGCCCTCTCGTAGAAAATGTACCATTACAAATAGACGATGCACAAGATTGATAAAATGCAAATGATAAAGCCTAGGAGGAAACATATGGTGAAGAGAAAGTAAGGGAGAATGTATTTATTTATTTATTTATTTATTTATTTATTTATTTATTTATTTATTTATTTATTTATTTATTTACAACGATTCCTCATATGCATTGGCATTGGCTAGTTGTCATCCATACTGGTAATAGTTATATAACCAGGTTCATTGCAAGATGAGATAGAAGGAGAAAAGATGATATACCTCCATTCCTTTGGGACATTTTTAGTTACGCCAGTTACCAATTGTATTTTAGAAAAACCTGTATACGAAACAACCTGAAGGTCGAACATTCACGAATGGATAACGTATTCATATTATTTCATGAAAACTATACTTGGCCTCGGTATCTCTAGTTGAATTTGTGTAGTCACAATATTAGTGCATTGACAGCTCACTCCTGTATCATTAGCTATGACGTCGACGACGTTATCACGTCACACACCATACATAATGTTGATGTGTATCCCTCCCTTGTTAACATCTACGTAACAGGTGTTATAGGACGACACAAATACTGCCTTTGTACAACTAGCTTTTAATTTTCATTAAACTTGAAAAGCTGTTGACTTGTGTGAAAAGTGGTTTTGACAAGCTGCTCAGTTATTGTTTGTGAGAGTACAGTTTTACACCAGGACTACTGGATTACGGCTGTAACAGCACTCACTGGAAATATTGACAGGTCAATGCGTACCTACTGCATGCATCACTGTGTTATGCAACCAAGAAAAGTAGACCAAAGACATTAAACACTGACTCTGACTCACCGCTTCTTCGGCTTGCTATGCAAAAGCCATCACACGCGTGTCAAAGGAAATTCTATGAGTTAGTCTGGCAATATTCGATACGTGCATAACATCGTACAAGTGCATCCTTGGACAGCTAAGCAGGTTAAGCACCTCTCACCGCCCAGACTAAATAACGTCTTTCTCAGCTGTTCAAAAAGTGCGCTAGTTTGGTCTGGCTTCTTGAGAATAACCAGTTGGCCACACTCCAGGTATTGACTGATACACATGTGGCAATGAGCCCACATGAGAGTTGAAATTGAAATTGAAAGCAAGAATTTATGAAGCCACATTTCTTATAGACATGTTCTGTGAAATACTGCGCAAGACAAATGCAGTGTGTACGAACATGATTTATTTGTAAAACGATTCTATTAATTAAGTTCAAAATGCGAAAATCATGAATAAGTGTTGAATTCGCAAAATAGTTAGACATGACGTCCATGTCGTTCATCAACAGCTATCTTCAGTATTGTAAAGATAAAACTCAATTTGCAAAATATCTCGGTTGAGACGACTCAATGTCCATGACATAACCGAATACATTGATCGCAACTGAAGTTTAGGGTACCTGGATAATCTTTTTAAACGGTTGCGATATTGAACCAGTATTTCTTCAGACACAATGAGGGTTCACCAACACCAGTTAAAATTACCTCCTTACATATACTTTAACTATGTTCAAAAATGACTCACAGACCGTCTATTGTAAGACTTAACACTAGTGGTATGAAAATCCATTTCATCGGAAAGTCTTTGGTTACTATTATGACTAATGGTGTGGCCATTTCTGTGACATTGATCAATATGGCTGTTGGGAAGTCTGCTGGTTCAAGTAGATGCAATTATCTCTACTAAGATGTAGTTATCTGAAGTCTAACCTGACACTCCGCAATATCCAATGTCATGGGATCTCCCATCATCTACACTAATACTTTGTGAAGGCAGCTTCTACCTACATTTACCATTCCTTGAGTACATCAGTCTGATCAGACGAAGACGTCCCACAGATCGCGAACTGGCGATATTTTAGATCGACCATATTCGTGTGTGTTGCCGAATCCTCGTGCCATAGTTTGCATGATAGCCCAAGCCACCGGCTCGTTTATTTTGATCGGCGCTTGTGAATAGCGCTGATCACCTCCGCCTGCTAACATTCCCAGGCGTCACCAAGTACTTCCGGAAGGGGTATTGAACCAATTCCGGCATGAAGTGCGACACCTATTGCCAACATTCCATAGACAAGCATATTTCCAAGTAACATTATTTTATTGTCCAAGGAGACATGACCAACGAGACTACACTGTTGGCTAAATCATATGGGAGATCAACTCATGTCTACAATAATAATTCAAGTACAGTGTACCTATGCCATATTGCCACCGTTTGTCAAGGGAAAACATATGGCATCTTATTCAGAGTGGCATTATAACCAGTAGGACAGTCGGAAGCCCTATGCAATAAAGGTGTTTACCTATGATGAACCTTGAATGACTGGATAATTCTAGCCTCTAGGGGCTGCGTGTGACTTGCTGTAGCAGAAAGTGCATTGTCACATGTGTTATCCGATCTAAGATTACAAGACTACTTGTGGTCAGTCACTTTGAGTCTTGCCAATTAATCAGTTTAGGTATGTACGTCTCTTGCCGCCAGTGTAATTGGCATTGTGACCAGTAGAAAATGACACCGAAAATGACTTTTGTTTCAAAACCCAATCGTAAATGGCATTATATTCTGTTTGGAATTATAAGCAGGGTATTATATCGGCAGGAAATCCTTTCCAAAAACATGACATTATCTCCAGGGTGGCATTATAACCAAGTGCAATATAACCAGAGTGCACAATACCAGACAGTCCAGTCATTGATGTCATGAGCATCGATCAGTTGGTATACGAGACAAACATCAGACAAGTCACCGAGTCTGATCATAAGGTCCAGCTGGTGATACCTCACTGCAAGCAAACGCCTGATATTGTGACTGTAAAAAAAGAAAAACAAGGAAGAAGGAACGTTCTTACAATTAATAACTAAGTGGATCTTATAACGTTGTAATAGGAATTTACAGAAGTTGGTCAAGCCTTATTCTGTTCCTGTTTCCTGAATAAGTTTTTGTTCTACAACACAATCTACAACCCAATTCCGTCATGAGGATGTGAGTATGACGATAATAGTAAAATCACCCAGATAGTCTTTCTGAATGAGTAAAGGCTGTAAATAATTCATGGTTTCGGGATAACATACAAGAATGGGTGTATCTTACATGGTAGGTATGACGTTTTCTTGCCAGTCACTTCGAAACACACGTGGCATCGAATGTGTGAGAAATAGTCAGTTTCATTTCTGCCATCCGCCATCCTGTCAGCCATGTGGTCTGCCTATCATTAGACAAAACTCAGAGAATGCTGATGTCGTTTAGGTACAGTGTCGGTTATGTCAATTTAAATGACAAGAAATAACGGGATAGTAAGCATATATCAATATTTGACTCTAGCTTCAGGACAATAATCCAACCACGCTTCATCACTTCATTATTCTCCCTGCAACACTTTTGTCTGCTACTATAAACTTCACCAAACACTCTTTTAATTTTCAAAACTGTCCTTGAGGAGCATGCACTCAAGGTAATCCACAAAACAAGAATTGTAAACCTGTGCTTTGTAGAATGTTTCATCCTTGGATTGTAATTAAGCAATGTAGCCTTGGAAATGAAATCCCTAGCTGGACAACTCTGTGACGAAAGAGGCATGACCATGATCCTATTTAAGCAATGATACCACAGTCGCATACCTGCTCTTTACTACGACTACTACTGATGCTGGATGATTGCCAACCACCATGGCGACCACAGGGCACCAAAACACATTTGAGAGAAGCAAATTGATATTATTTATTCCATACTTGGCCGAAGTTGAGTCTAACATAATTTGATAAGATACTAAACCACTCAGCTATATTCGCTAACATTCAGTTTTGTTCCAATTATGCATGACCTTTGACATATTTTGTTCAGTACGTGTCGACTCTTCGTCTGAACTTTGACTTTAGTCTCACTGAGGAAAAAAGCAATCAAAATTAGTATTCTTCTGACATGGTTTTTCCACAAGAAAACGACAGTCAAGGTTTACTGTAACTTGTCCTAAGGCTGTAACTTGTCATCACGTAATTGTAATTCTGATACTTTGCTTTCCGACCCCCAACCTGTCCCCACTCTTCCAATGATAGCACATTATAAATGTTGTCTTTTTTGTAAATACAATTCTCTTTTCCAATTTCATTTCCCGCATGGCCTCTTTGCTTAGAACATTTACTCCAAACAACGCGTTCAGAAGTCCAAACAAGCACAATTACGTGGCCGAAAAAACACCTAATTCTATCAGTGGCCTGGTAACCTGTTTAGTAACCAGGACCCACTGGTGCCATGTCACACAGTGGTCTGATCATCCCAGACCAACTCGTTGCATGGCAACTGTCGCAGACAAAGGGAGAGATGGATCACTATTGTACATGTTACGAAAATGTTTTACGCGTTTTGAACAGATTTAAACAGAATACACTTGTCTTTCTACTGCATTGAGTTATCAAAAGAACGACAGAATTGTTAGTAAGATATTATGTAGCTCAACATTTCCTTGGCACGCTTAAATAGCTGTGAAATTTCTTGCTTCCATCATGATTCTTGACATGCATCACCCGAGTAGCATCCAATAAATAAATAAATAAATAAATAAATAAATAAATAAATAAATAAATAAATAATGTGCAAATGTATACTATATAAAAGTATTCTATCATAAAGAGCCTCCACTGCAATCAACCCTGGCATATATAAGAGAGGAACGACGGTTGTTGGCTTAGTTATCAGGCATGATCCATCTAGTAAGACGATCACGATTCTGGATATCATGTCTTTGTCCAATCAACTACTCCAACGGAATAGTTGTACCCGCAACTAGGATTTTCTTTTAAATGCTCGAGTCAGGGTTGTGTATGGTACACCAAAGGTTGTGATAACACTGAAAAACTCTGCACACAAACTTGACCTCAAGATTTTTACATCCGGTCACAGGTGCGCTCGATCCCGTCACCTCAAGACCGCTGGAAAACTTGCCTGGCGCTTTAGCCAGCTCGCCCACAACGCCCCCATCTGTGGCGTTACGTTCAATGATGTTCTATTGACGTACATGCGGCCCTTGGATGAAATCCTAAGACTATAGTTTTATATCATTGGTGTGGTTTATGAATTCAAATCAAAACAACTTTTGTGGGTATCTTTTTCTTTTAAGGTTACACAATTCGACAATAAAGTGTGAAAGGTCTGTTACTACCAAAAGCAGTTGTCCAAGTCAACAGCACGTTCAAAGCTTTGCTTGGTGAGTGATAGATAATATGAAACTGTACAGAAGATTAAAGCTGTGGTCTTTCAAACACGGAATCACCTTTGTCTACTAGCTGACATTTTAACAATTTGTTGTGAGAAGAGTGATGAAGACATGTCAACTTTCAAAATATCTTCCTGATATGGGATACGGTTGCCGTCAGCGTGGGGCCGAAACTTCTATGTTCCAGCTATGGTTTTGGTGCACAATTTATAAACACAATCAATATTTTTCTACCTTGTAGATGGCATGGAGCCGAATCTATCAGTCTCATATTTTTGTGTAACACGACTGATGAATATGCATACTTTGGAAGACAGATAAGACAATGGGTTCTACTGGATGTGTCATAAATGATGTATACACAGCATACATTATATGAATATTTGCGAGATACAGCGGTATTTCTTCGAAACCATTTAGCATGTATATGCATATACAAGGCCGAGGGAATATGTTATCAATAATGTTAAGAACCATTAGATTGTATTTGCCGTATGACTGCACAATACCTTTCCATTGGTAATCTAAAGAATGAATTTTGGATTGAATCACTAAGTGTGTTAAAAGCAAAGGAACGCAATCACGCAGTCGTTAGAATTGCACAAGCAAAACGTACACGAGACAACATTCAGTCTGGTACCTCTCATAATGATGTTGCTCGTCGATTCAAATTCCATTAAAACAACTTGCACACTACACATTTGACGACCCTTCTAGCCCTGTTGCGGCAGCCCACCAGTCAACATAGTTTGGATTCGAACCATGCACCTGCGACAAACGTTGCAACCAGCAACCCGTTCAGTCATATCTGGCAACTGAGGAGTATGAGTTTGAAGACGTCTGCAAGCCTGCAAGTTGGACACCTTTTCAAGACGGCCAGCCCGACGCCCAAAAACATGGACGTCGATGTCTTTAATGGAGCAGAAAACACGTAACGAGAAAGTAAGTGGATGAGACTTCTTTTCACTGTGTAGTAACATGTACTGTTTGTAATGGTCACTAAGCAGATTACTGTTTTTACGTCTCTTGTGGTCCGGATTAAACCAGCTGGTTAATTGCTGGCTGGCTTAAGCTGCTTAAAGCCGTACTGAAATTGAAATCGGAAAAGAGAAATTTATTTACACAAGATTTCAGATGAGGGAAAAAGGCTCCTGGGTCTTGTTTCAACATAGAAATAGGTGGTTTATTTATGCACATAATGTTGACAAATACCGGTAGTCATTGTGTTTTACAAATGGACAATTCTGAAAATACATATGCTGTGCATAAAAATCACCTTTGGTCATAGTTGTTTGAATACTCAATGTCCAATCTCGAAAATATTATGATGGCATATGAATGTCATTGTAAATCTTTTCAATTCAATCTGCGGACTCCAAACCAAAAGCCGTAGGACCAATGTGCCCCATATATGAAGATCTGGATGATATTTAAAGGGAACGAGACCTGGCATCCCTGCCAGACCACAAACCACCTCCACGTGGTGGGTGCTAGGTAACACTAAGAGCTTGTCCCCTCTCCCCCACCCCCCACTCCCCATGTTTTTGACCCGGGAAATATTTAGTCCACCAACCTGTTTGCCGTGGGTTGCGCCCCTGTGTCGGTGGAGAACACGATCCTATTGTTTGAGGTCGCTTGGAGCTTGGAACAGCTTTCCTTTGCTCAAAACACCACCTCGGCCCTTACTTCACCTAGACGGGTGGTTTAACGGGCCCGGGTCGGTCAGTCAGCTGGTCACGTCGAGGCCTGTGAATCGCTTGTTTTTGCACAAGTTTTATTATGAACAATATTTTTGGTTTGGATCTTGGCTCATGATTTATTATAAATCATCGCTCGATTTTGAGTTTTTCCTATTTGTATAGCCCATGGGCCAATCTGGTAGACCGATTACTTGTTTAATCCTTGTGCCTTAGTATGTCATCCCAGTATCCTTGGTGCTGCAAGTCGGAGATCCCCTTGTATGTAGCATTGTCTTTATGGGGGGATGGGGGGAGCTGAGGAGATGAATCTTTAATACTCCAACATGGCTCTTGAAACCCCCTTGATAAGAATGCGTCTACATGTGAGGCATTTTACTTTAACGGAATCCTTAAAACAAACACTTACTTGTTTTTCCTTTCGTCTCTCCGTCTCCACCAAGAACTATCAGTAGGTTATTGCAGCCGCGCAGTTGAACGATATATCCCAAACCCACTGAGGTGTTTCAAATGCCAAAGGTTTGTCCGTAGGGTAAATTCACGCAAAGATACTATTACGTGTACCCACTGTGGGGAGAAAACACATGTTACCGAAGACTGTGATAGCACCTTGACGCAAGAAATGCGTCAATTGTTCAGGTCAACATTCCTCCTCGCCAAAAGGTTGGCCCATATGGAAGAGAGAAACGCAGATTAATAAAATCAAAACTATTCAGAACATTAGTCACAACGAAGGTAGGAATTCCTGTGATCCAACCAGAAGACCAGCTTTGGTAACAGATTTGACATCACTCCTGAAGCGTTCTGCATGCCTGATTGCTACACACAAACACCTACGGAGCCTTCTTCAGCTAAACAGACTGTTTCTGTTATTCCAGTTCAACGGACAGGGGCAAAAAATGATTCAGCACCAAATTCGCAATCAAAGAAAGGAAAAATTGCGTTTTCCAGATATGAAACTGACTTTTCTCGAAACATTGAGTAGGGTAGAGTATCTAAAGGTTCCCATGATCCCATCAAACTTAAGTTTCGATCACAAGAGGGAATGGATGTTTCAGAGAGCATTCCTCAGAGAACAAGGAGTTTTTCGCCTAAACGTAATGGGCGAGTGAGATCTCCAGTTCACCTGCCTACGAGATGAATAGTTCTCAACCTTTGATTCAGTGGATTCTAAACTGTCTGCATTATGCCCCCAAGAGACATGCCTCAAAAATACAGATAACTTTAATCACAGACAGTATAGTGATTATCACTCTTTTTCTCCTGCAGGAGATACAGCTACTTCCATTTTGGTTCACCGGAACGTCATACGTAGCCCTGTCACTCTAAATACAGATTTGCAAACTGTTGCTGTTCGTCTGGCTCTGCATATGACGCTGACATTGTGCAGCTTGTATATACCTCCTTCTTCAAATATTCAACTATCAGATCTTCAACATTTTTATGATCAAATTCCGAAGCCATGTCACATCATGGACAATCTTAACGGACACAGCTCATTGCGGAAGTGTCAACACAAATACTATAGGCCAAATCATTGAGGAATTTATATGCAATTGTAATTCATACATTTTCCATGACGATTCAGCCACGTATTTACATTCAGCCACGGGAACATATTCTTGTAGGAGTGGTCACTTCCCCATCATTCTCAAAAGCATCATCCCCGGGGATGATTCTCCTCCATCCGGACGAAACTTCACCAGGGATTACTGGTCATTATACAAAACACATTCTGTTGAACACTTAAAAATTTAAGTTTTGTGAAAAGCGAAGATCATATACAGCTGTTTTAGATACACTCAGTAACCAGGCTATACCTAAGTCCTCTGCAATTACACATATTCGTAAGCGACGGCTCAATAATGAATGTAAACAGGCAAGAACGTTAAGGAAGAAAGCTGAAAAGTACTTTCGTCGAAATCCAATCGTACAAAATCTGGATAACGTTAAAAATTAATTGAAAAGGTAGACTTGCTCTTACACACATTAAGCGTCATTCTTGGCGTAATTGTGTTTCTAGAATACGTTCATGCACACCTATGTCAAAGGTGTGAAACATGATTCAAAGAATAAAGGGCAAAGGTTCCAAGTCTACTGTTCACCATCTCAAGGATGGTGCAAATATGTTAATTAATAAATCTGACATTGTTCATAAACTTGGTGAACCAAATTATGTCCATGAGTTTCACCATTGTCAGAAACAATGGGAGAAAAAATATTAAATTCTAACTCAGACAACGGTGATGGTTGTAACGAATTATTTTCACTCCATGAGCTACATGCTGTCCTTGAGCAAGCTTATGATACAACAACTGAGGCTGATGATGTTCATTATCACTTCCTGAAGATTTGCCCGAATCACGTCTGGACAAGTTGCTAAATATTTTGATTCAATAAGTACTTCAGTTTCCTGGCCTAAAGCTCTTGTAGGCCCCATTCCCAAACCTGGCCGGGATCATACTGATCCATCTAATTATAAACCAATCTCTGTAACGAGCTGTGTCTGTAAAACCATGGAACGAATGGTAAAGAATCAGTTAACATGGTATCTTGAAACAAATAGCCTTGTAGGAAATATTCCATGTGGTCTCAGATGAAATCGCAGCACTATTGATCAGTTGCTACGGTTAGAATCCTTTGTCAAAAATGCTTAGTAAACAGACAACACGAAGCATCGATCATTTTTTATCTACAGAAAGCATACGATACCACCTGGAGACATGACATAATGGATTTCTAAGATTTCGGTTTAAGGGGTCATTTACCTCTTTCGTGGTTTTTTTACAGACAGGCAGTTACAAGTCCTAGTGGGTTCAACCCGGTCTGATCTTTACAGTTAGGACAAGAGTGTCCTTCACGACAGTATTCTGTCTGTCACGCTATTTAGTATCAAGATCAGCGACAACTGCAGCTATGTTTTGACAAAATAATCACATTGTGTCTCGAAAACTAAAAGTCTTCATTTTAGTATATAATACAAAATGCATAACGACCCAAAACTGTTTTTAAACGGCACTCCCATCAAAGTTGTTAAAGGAGGCCAAGTTCTTGGGTTACTTTTCGACTCCTATTTATCTTTTCTTCCCCATATCAAATCCCTAAAACCTAAATGACTGAAGGCACATGATATATTAAAAGTCGTGTCTAATGCAAAGTGGGGAAGGGACGAAACTACGCTTATACAATTGCATAGATCACTTATCCGCTCTAAACTTGACTATGACTCCATCGTCTATGGTGGCGCCTGTAAAAGGTTTGACTCTTAGTCCCAGTCTTAGTGTTACAGATCCTCATAGAGATGAATAAAAACACAGTTAAAGACAAGAGTTTGACGCATTACAGTGTAGTTTTGTGATATATTGAAAGGATAATTTAATACGACGCTGTGCAACGGATGGTTCGTCTCCCTCCAGACTTCCAACAGGAAAAGTTCTGAAGGGCCCAGGACAATGTCTCAGACATTGGTGGTGAAAAGAATCTAATAGTTTTAGGTTGTTTTGCAGGCGCCACCATAGACGTTGCATTCAGTCCTTCCTATAAGGATTTATGTCCTAATAAACCAAAACTAATCCCCATCTCTTGGTACACGTATACAGTCCCATATCAGGGATGCTCATTTAAATTTTGAGAATACACATTTAACAGAAGCCATTTACTGGACTAATTCGTCAAGATGAGGTTGTGCTTCGGCGATGTTGTATCGGACACAGTTGCTACACACATTCCATTCTCTTGAAAGATGAAGATTTTGCACCCAACGCCATAGACTGATTACGTTCAAGCGCTTTTTGCTTGAATGTGTTGACTTCTCCCACATTAGACCTTATTCATGACGGTGTTCCTGCTTTATGTGAACTTTTCAGCAAAGTTTTTAGCCACTTGATTTTAGCATAATTAAAAGAAATCAAACTGTATGAAAAAAATATAGCTTTTATTTCAGAGATCAGTTTTTACCCCTGAATCTGATACTTACCTGATATTTTGGTGATTTTCAGCATCACTTTTATTATTTTAGGTGTGTTGTACAACGAGACCTTTTCTCGCCGTGAATAGCTGCAACATTGTTGATGCGGTGTTACGCAATATTTACTCACTTACTCACTCACTCTTTTGCTGGCTACCCAGTCCAGTTGGCTTTACTTGTTGCCAAGGCAGCACTCAACAAATCTGTGACGTCACTTCTTATTCCATACTCTGATTATAAAGCTCTGATTAGATGGTACATCCGTGATGTGATGGAGAAGAAATAGGACACTCAAGTAGGTATTAATAAATTGCCTGAATAAAACCGTATTGGCCACACACCATACACTCATGTATATCAACTGAAAGGCGAAGATCCTCCATTTTGTATCCCTAGCGGGGAGATAATGTCAAGCATATCCGGCTGTGTTGATTGTGTTCAGTTTTCCATCAAAAGGGATAAATATTTCAATATCAAAACAATAAACGACCTTCTTTAATAGTGTTAATTACCATTAAGTTTTGATCTTTTAAAAGAAATAGATTTGTTAAGTGAAGTTTGATATGTGTTTTGTAAATAGATAAGATTCTGAAGGGATGGTGTAAAATCCAGCTGGTGTCCATGCAGTAGCAAAGGTAATGTTAGCCCCATGGTCCCTAGTATGGTGATCTACCTTCAGTTGTTGGCACACTACAGCCCAGTTTTATAGTGTATAGTCCTCTACAGTTCAAGTGTTTTGGATTTAATTTCTAGATTTAAATGGATATCTGTGATACACTTGTACTTTTACTGTTCTTAGGCAAACAGGGTTTTAGTTTCTCATTTTCATGATGTACAATGTAATTAATAACCTGTTTTCGTCACGATATGGTTGCCACTCACTCACTAAATTTTGTACTGTCTATAGTGGTTTCATTTTATGATAGAATACTAGTTTTAAATTAATGAAGCTGAGACAATCAGGTATTTTTGCTGTCCGTTCTACCTTTATTTCAAAGTGATATAAACTAGATTGTTTTCAACACGATATGGCTGAAATATTGTCGATGTGACGCTAAATAATATCTCACTAACATAACGAGACCTTATATGAAGGAAGCAATTGCTTTCTTTAGCCACTGATGAACAGTCTCTGATGGCAGTATTTACTGTAGTATGCGCGTAGCTCCCAAACTGAGTGTTTAAAAATGACAGCCAACTATTTGGCAATATAAGGATTACAAAGAAGTGAGGTCTATCAAGAAGCATTTTTATTTATATATCATAAGTGATAATTACCCAATAAGGATAAAAATCTCTGTGTAAAAGTACTCAATTCTTTAAACTAGTAGGAGTATACAAAATGCTAGTTATTCCTCAAAACATGGACTTAATCACTTACAGACTTGGGAATAAATATCTAATCCCCAACAGCTTAACAAGTTATCTCTCTCTGGTGGTAGTTCACATTACCACATTAAAGCGTCAGAGATAGAATGGATATGTTATTGCATTCTTCTTACGAACTGACGTATGTGCATTTCTACAATTTTCACCCACATAAATACACTGTATGTATATGATAGCTATAAATGGAGCATATTTGATGACCTGTCCTTTCATTAAAGTTCGACTCAAACAAAATCCAAGAACCAAAAGACAATAATTGGAATCAGTAGAGATAATACTGTAAGTGGAACTAGGTAGTTGTCACGCATTCGATACCCAGGTGTCCAGGGTAACTTCTAAATCACGCATTATACATACCTTAGGTGAGGAACCCTTCAGCGGAGCACTTTATCAAAAAGTATTGGATATTGCACTGGCAGCTTTCATTGATATTCGTTGTTCCTTGTCATCTTGGAAATTCATTGGATGTCAGTTAAATTAGTGTAGTCTCCCGAGAGGACACGTGGAACCAGATATGCGGTGTTTCTTGTGTACTTTAATACAGGCGTACACTTGAATCTGTTTAAATTCTATTCGTAATGAAATCCATCGTCTTGCAGATTTTTCTTTACCATTATGATCAGCTGTTTCGGTGTGGATGTCCCCGTTGCTGTCGTTGGCAGCTAGTGTCTGCCTTAAGAATACTCTGAGCAATAAAATTTGATTTTGTGGCATATGTGGTGGTTCGACTGCATAGGGTTGCAGTAACAGTTCTTTTGATTATAAAAACTGATATGTGAATATCCGATTCTGGAGTACTTATTCATTCTAAATCAAATCAAATAAAAAATGCCTATTACACAATTATTCATCCCCCTTAATGATGTACAGGTCATGATTATAATAACAGTCAAGGCTTCCCCTTGTTTGTTTCTTTAAGTCAGGAACAGTAGAAGAAGAGGACGAAGAGGCTTGAAGTGATTCTTCTTTTAGGCTGCTTCTTCACAGTACTTATCCGGGTCTGATCTGAAAAAGAAAAGTAACATACATCAGCATAACAGATATGCCAATATGACTAAACCATATTCTTTAAGAGAAGAATCGTGAAAAAAACTGTGTAGTTACTGACACAAGAGAAGACGCAATCGGACAAACTTTAAACAGTGAACGTCACGCAAATGTATTCACCTAAGAATAATGAACGTACTACCTACCTTGTTTTTCCATCTTCGGTAAAAGTATGGCAATGTATTATATGCGATATTGGGGAATCAGTTGGATATCCTTAGTGTTTGCAAGATGCATTCGCATAATTTTTCAGCCTATTCAAAAAGATTCTCCTTTACAATGTACTCATAGAAAAAGAATCGCATCCATGATGAAAATTAAGAATTCATAGCCACATCTTCAAAAATTGATTTATTTTATAATTAATGTTCTCATTAGTTATTGAAATTCTGTAATTAACTTATTGAAAGAGGACAAATAGTTATTTCGTCACACAAAAGTTAACTTTTGAGTTTCTCACTCTTTCATTCCTCATTCAGGCATGTATGTATTCATTCATTGGCACCATATATAGATCTCGTAATATTGTTAATGCTCAAAACTCTCAACATGTCAGAAACATATATGATCGATGAAATATAATCTCAGTTCATGACCCACAGGTCGTGTTTAAATAATCAGACTGATGCAATCCATGACTAGTTGATAAAAGCACGAACTAGCTTCACAAAAATGAGTTTAGCTGATACGAGATCCCGTGACATATTACACTGTCATGGTTGAGATTAGACGCCAGATGACGGCATTTCAGTGTAGACAAATTGAACTTATTTCTGGAGCTAGCAGATACTCCAACATATATATTGATCAATATCATAGAAATGTCAACACAGTAAGGGATAATATTGATCAAAGAATATCGAAGGATTTTCTTCATGAGATGAATATTCAGCAGATAAAACACAATGTATAGCAATTGTACGTTGCTGATCTGAATGTAATGAAGTAGTTTTAAAGGTTAAACTAAATATCATCAGTTGACTTAACCTTTAAGCAAAAGTCTTGTTTTGGCTTCGTCTACAACAATTTCAAATTGGAGATATAATACATTATACATTCACAACTGAAATTGGCTGGGTCCTTAAGAAAGACCCATTGAATTAGGCAATGTATAGTGGGATTTTTGTTGTTTGCTGTAATGACAAGGCACTGACATCTATACATAACAACAGGAGTAATAAAACTTATGAAACCATCTCCTTTGTTGTGAATTGTTCAATTTTCATCGAGAGACAGATGCATACCTGCCAAACCCTGTGCAACAGGGATGCATGGCAACTGACAAACCTCTGTGTCTGTAAGGCTGAGCGTAATTAGACGTATAAACCAATCCACTGTGTCTAAATAGAAAGATTAACGTACTTTCTGAATATGGATGTTTCATAACGTACTTGCGTCATTAATCATCTTTCTCCTTTAAAATAATAATCAAAGCAATTTATTGTTATTCATTAGTCTTTAATCCTTTGGTGTGTTTTTGTATTTTCATTTGTGTTGTTTTGTCAGACATGGCAACTATGGTTTCGGGCTAGAATGAAATGAATTCTGTAGTGATTTTGACAAGGTGGGATATTTTGAGCAGTACAGTTTTGATGATTGCTATAAAATTAATTGATGCAGCTATTGATAAGATTGCTAGAACTGGCCAATCTGAATGAGTGTACAAGGAGTGTTATTGCCAAATTTCGCAATATCTCCATCATGGCAACTCATCTACAATAGCAATCTGGACCAGAGTTAGTGGCAGATTAACCAGTGTGTCATGTAATTCTCGTCACTTCAGTCTGTCCATTTATATATAACAACCACGTGAAGCCTTAGAATAATTGTGATGTGGTGGCCGAGGTATGGAAAGGTCGCCTGTGGGTGTTTAAACAATCCGAATAATCCTTATCTCAATACTGTGTGACAATCCGATTGGTGATGTAGCCATGGTGACGATTGTTTTCGACATTCACATTTTCGTAAATTTCTCTCATATTGTGATTCTAAAGTGAAATGTTATCAGATTTCAGTTTTGTTTTTGTTTAATTGAAGCAAAATGTGATACAATTGTCATTTCAATACGCGGAAATAGCTTTCAAAGCATGCGTAGCGGCATGGCAGTTATATCTACCTTGATATAATCTTGTTAGCTGTTTAATTGATGCTCATGTGTGGAGTTTAGCACTAATGGTCACCCTTGAAAATTCATTAATGAAACATCTCCTGTAAATAAACACTTTAATGCATGCTTCACAAAATTCTGTTAGATTTCACTTATGGATGCATCTTATATGTTTGGAAATAAAATCCCGTTTCCAATTTCACTTCCCTTGTGACCTGTGGCCAGAAATATTCCAGTCAATACCTGGAGCGTGAAAAGGCGTTCACCCAAACTATCACACTTTCCTTATTAAATGTGGGGTCGAGAAGGATGTAAATACAGTAACGTATTTGTCTAACCTGGGTCACACTTGATATCAGTATCCTATCTTCTATGTGTTGACAAAGCGAGAGAAGTGACGTATATAAAATGACAATGGAACTATACTTACGTTAAATATATTAGATCTATTTCATTGTTTTTTATCATACCGGTATGGTAGTATCTACAGTCTTCATATGCTGACAGACCCTAGTATGGTGATCTACCTTCAGTTGTTGGCGATCAATAGCCTGTTTTTGTATTATATTGTCCGTATAATGATATTTGTTTTAACTTTCCACGTTAGTTTTAATGCTAATTGTGATATTCTAGTTGGTTGTACTACCCTGTGTCTACATTAGTTTATAATACACATATATTTCATTTCAGTGTTAAATGTTCTCGTCACGATGTGGCTGAAATATTGCCGATGTGACGTTAAATATTATTTCACTCACTTCTATGCTAACAAACACTTTTTCAGTGAATCTTTTACGGTAGTGGCATAAAAATGTACTCTCACAAATACAAGAGCGTCATGTATTTAGCGTGTTAGAACTCACATAAAATCAATCTCGGCTCAACAACCGTTCAAGTTAAAGATAATTGTTAACGTACCACAAGCAGAAGTGCATGGAAGATGCAACCAATACAAAATGTATTCACTTCGTAAATTGTATAATATTATTCCTTCATGAAACAGGAGTGATAGGCCCGATGGTATAGAGGGTCGACACGTAATATGTACAATGTACAATAAACCTGGTATGCGTGACTTCAACCTTAACGCTGACAACAATCGTGCTTAGAACCAGTTCGTCAATGTGCAAATACAGTTCCTCTCTACCTAACCCGGAAAAAAATATTGTATTGACTCTGTTCTAACCAGTATTGTAAAGTAAAGGTATGATTATTCCTCAATAGAAACCAGACCCTTAACACTATAATGTACTCCATGCAATTTACTAAAATGCAAGTGTTTCTCTTTTTTTTCGAATCACCAATTGTTTTACACAGTTGCAAGATAACGGTGTTTTAGAAAACGCTGCACGTCTTCAGTTGGCTATATTATGCCGTCGAAAGATCAGTGCGTGGAGAAGTAATGGAACGAATAGATGCCATGAGATGTCTTCAAGACCGATGTTTAGCTCTTCGAGAAACTGTATCAGAATTACCGTTTCATCTGTATCCCTTCTGTCCGTTTTCTTGAGAGCAGTAACGTTGAAATACACTCCTACGCGGGGAAACAGTTGCAGTTACTGTTGAGCCGATAACTTTGATGAGTTGTACACTGCAGGAGTCGATGCACAGTCCTTCCGACAGTACAGACCAGTACATAATCCTACCATATATAATTAAATGTAGTGTCTTACCCCTTATAAGCGCCGCATCCTTTCAAACACACTTGATGTTGTGAATGAGTCATTTATCCCATAAATACCTCTTTCAAAGTATACACTGCATATACTTTTAATTATAACTGCTCACTATCACAAGTGTGAGTACTGATCAAATGGCATGACCATTGTAACATCAGGGTCAACCAGTTCCATCATGAAAACGCTTCATCTTCACTATATCGTGTGGTGGTATGGGGTTCGACTAGGTTTACTTATCTCTTGCCATTGCCTGGGACGTGCATGATTGGAATCAGAGACCTGTTTGTCATCGTATCCAGGTGTGGGACGTCGATGGGAATGTATTCGTAGACTACAGGTGTATCTGGCCCAGACTAATTTACTGACACTCCTGTCAATGGAGTAGAAATGTTATTGCATGATCATTAGGTGCAAACAACATACCTTTTTCACAACAGCTCACACAAGGTTCTGGTAACTATTAGTAGATGTAAGATAGTACATTTTGCATTTTCGAGCATTGTTCAAAAATGCATTTAGCAATTGCCATAGACGTAGGATGACGGACTTAACCGATGATAGGTCATTGTGTTCAGTACAGGAACTACCGTTTAGTACACTCGTCATTTACAAGCCTCCTTTTCAAGCCTGAAAATACCCTCTTCATGCGCAGTCTAGACTATATCATGATCTTGAATTTGAATCGAAAACGTCTTTGCGAAAACAATGTGATATTGTCAGAGGTATATTCCACGCCGTACGTAACACTGAAACAAAACATATAAAAAATCAAATCAATATTAATTGTTCATTTAAAGACATACATGGGTTCAATGCAAGTAGCAAAGGAACTTTCGTTACTGGCGATCTATAGCCCGATTTTATGTTGTGTTATTTTGAGATGATTTAACATTATAGGCTGACGTCAAAGTAATTTGTATTAATTTATCTCTACTTGTTATAGTGTCCTTTGCTGACAAGTTTTGAAAAAAGTATACATGTATCCATTGTTTTAATTAGTACCTAACTTTTTGTCGTCACGATATGGCTGAAATATTGCCGATGTGACAAAAACTTTAACTCACTCACTCACTCTGAAGACATACAAGAATATGTTCACACAAGTAAACATGGAGGTGCTTTGGGCATCGTGGAAATAAGTAGATTGAACAGATATTCATGTCCAATGACTTGAAGCCAGTAAACTGAAACTAGCAAAGTGTCATTCCTCAGAGACAGTGTGCATTGGATTATCTCTATGTATGCCCATGTGGGTTTGGGAAGCACCATCACCAACAGTATATGATATGTGGCAGAGTTTATTATTGTGTAAGAATGTTTAAATTGCAGTTGGGGAACGTGGCGGATATTACCATCATTTTTTTATTGCTGTGATGACGGCTTTTGGTATTATGCTAACTATGGAATCAACACTTAACGACATGTACACCTGAAATGATAAACCTCTCAGAGTGTTACTCAATGAAGTACAAGTGACAGGTTTACCTTAAGTGTTATATTTTCTGAAACAGTGAATCAACATTCACCAAAAGGTGTATTCAGAGACTTACAGGCAAAAAACCTAACCTGTCTCATCATTCAATTATTGGTAATACTATCGAGTTTCATGTTGGGATTCTGGTGATTCGTGACAGTCTCAGGATATGTAGAAGTAGATATGTAGGGGCAACAAGTCTAAACACATCTACATAGGTTTGCATTTCAAGTCATTGGCTTCGTCTGATCCGCATTTGGTCTGTACTGTGTCAGTTTAGACATCACCTATGGTATTAATGGTAACTAAACACTGTTGTAAGGATTCTCAGACTGCGCGAATTTGCATTAGGGTAAATGGTGGATGAGTTTGATTTGAGCGGCCTTTAATGTATAGCTCTCCAATGAAGTCAGTGGTCAAAGCGGCCATGTAGTAGCGGTCTGTATAAACAGTTTATACACATGTCCAACACTTCTCGGTTTACTCAATACCTTCTGTTAGTGAACTTAACCGTTATGCCTTAAATGTCCTCTAGCATGTCTGAGAAATGTCTAATCGCATATTTCCGTCCGTGCGTCAGCATACTTTGGTCGAAGCATATCTCCTAAACTATTCGCGATCGCGTAACCAAGATTGGTACATATATCAAAAATGATTCCTAGATGTTTTGGGGATTAGACCCAGATATGACTTTATTGTTTTGCAGTTTCCATGGAAACATGACTATGACTATGACAAATGATGAGGATGTCATTTTGTTCGGAGCAAATCTTCCAAACTATACATTATAGCTTCATCAAACATGGTACACATATCAAGCATGATCCCTAGATGTAAATATTTGGGCTTTACGTCTGTGTGTGAAATTTATTTATTTTTCTGATTTCCATGACAAGTTCGACCTAAACTGAAATTGGAGGTCGTGCTCTTTTCCGGCGCATCATTTTCCCACCGTTCATGATTTCTTCACCAAACTTGGCATATTAGTCTGGTGGTAGGTACACTGGTGCCTTTTGGTAGGTTTGGATTTCTGAACAAAATAGTTTATGCGTTTCCGTGGCAACAACTTCGGTAGTGTTCTTTTTAGGAGCAGAAATGTAAAACCTTACAATACTCCCCTTTACTCTGCCATATGAACACCAAAACACTGTCATGCTGTAATCATAAATAGTAGTCACATTCATGAAGAAGATTTTGCCGTTGCGGGAGATATTGATGGCTTTGTCTTCTTGTTTCACTTGTTACAGTGGCATTTCCATCCCTAACTTGGAATATTTTGAGACTGCTGACATGTTTGCCAATATTCTTTTCATGTGTTTATCAACGAAAACCGGCACTAATCAGATTATGTGATGTATTCAAGATGCTTTAAAAAAGAACGTATTTAGATTACAGCTTGGCTGGAGGCAATTACTCGTTCATTCCTAGGACATTGTCTTTTTGTTGTCATACTGGAAATTTTACCGGAAAAACGCCTCTTAAAGACATGAGAACTGAGTTTAATCTCACATTAACATATACACCAAAGTCATGGAAGCTGAATGACCTGTACCCTCTTAGACAGCCATGGGCACATCCCAGAAAGGTCTGTGTTAAAAAGAGGATTTCTTTCAAGATATGTGTTAAATGTGTAAAGTGATACTGATATGTTATGTTTTTTTTACAAAAGGCTATGGTCAACAAAATGTCAACATGCTGGTCTGAAGCCATGGTCCCTGGTATGGTTTTATCTCCAGTTTTTGGCGATCTATAGGCTATTTTTATAGTGCATTGTCCCTTAAAATTTAATTACTAGTTTTACATGCGTATCTGTGATATTCTAGTTATTTCACTGTCCTTCGTTGACAGGAGTGTATAATGTATCTTTAATTATTATGACTCTAGTAACAATATGGCTGAAATATTGACAAAGTGACCTTTTAGCTGACTGGTTTGTTTTTGAAGCCGGTTCTAACAGTCACACTATGATCCGTCGATTAGCAGATATACCAGCGAATTTAAGTTTCATGATGATGAGCTTCTCGATCAAGAATACAAGCTAAGACAGGAAAGTGCTATTTGTGGCTGTGACCAATACCACTTACGTCTTCACAAGAATCAGTCAGTCGAAGGCAGCAGTAAATTGTGATGAAATTACTGTGCGAACCACTCATATGACAGTCCTACTATCTCATGTCGAGATATACAGATAGGTTATAGAAACTAAAATTGGCTGCAGATGTTCAGTATGTGTCAAGTCCTCCTACTGTTGATAGAGCAGGCGTTAATATACAGTTTGTGCATCCTCTGACTATTTGTCAGTTGAGATGTCTGTTTCTCCTGTATTGATAGGCATCTGAATTTTACAGTATTGGGGAGTGAACTTGGAACTTCCTGATGCGATCGATCGTTCAAACTGTCATATCTATATGGCACAAGGCAGAAAGACATTGATGTTACAGGGGTTTGGAGGCAGGCTTTTGTACGAAGCATTTGTGAATGCCCGAACCTTTACATATAGCTTTTGGCCAACGATTCACTATTCCATATTTCACTCTCATGTGACTGACTCCTATTAGTTCATTTTGGTTTTGGTTTTGTGTCAGCGTTGCGTGGAAATTAATTTCATATAAGTTTTGCCTTAATAAACGCTATCATACCACAGACACCCACTTGCAATTACACCTCCCCGCTTCTCCTTTCAAACTAAATGAAAGGATTTCAAAATGCACGAACATAATAAAGTTTATCAGTTACGTGCAAGGGAACTGATTATTCGACCTTTCGACTAAAACGTGAACGGACTTTAGAGTTATGTTCATTTAATATGCACAGGAAGGCATTATAAAGAAAAGTTACTTCTACCTCCCACGTGTTGCCATTCAAATAATTCAAATGAATTCTTTACTAGAGAAATATGTCACGTTTATTGCATCCAGGTCCTTCTTTGCTAATTTAGAAAACCTCATTCCTCTGCAAAATGGTGATGGTTTATATCAAGTTCTTCAAAATAATACACAAAAAACTGAGTTGAAATCAATGAGGATTTGATTACTATTCTTGTCACATCAAAGCGTGTCAACTGAATTTTGGAAGGAAAGCCAGAAGTGTTGCAGTTCTGAGACGTTTACTGCTTCCAGGAATCCATCGGATCCTTGACAGGGAGAGAATGTCCTTTATAACCGCTCTGTCAATCACCTATTCAAACAAATACAAAAGGACAAAGCTCTTTCCATTATCATACGAAATCGTCGCTAAAAGCTAGATGTCTTGTGTACGAATCACCATGTAATAGTTTATGACACGAAGTGTTCTCAAAACCGCAAGGGTATCCTACCCTAATGGTTGCGCACGTCAAAACTAATGGTAACTATAATCAGATAAGGGAAGCAACTACTTATTTGTTGCCTTACACATATCCAGAATGTAGGTCAAGGACAACGTTCCTATTACATAGGAATACTGTTAGTTGAGAATTTGCCTTGCTATACGCATACTGTAAATGTTGAAAATGAATGGCGAATACTGATAAAACACAAAACCCTTTCCATTAATCAGGCGATTTTTTCCTAAAACCATATGTCGATTGTGTAAATCACCATAGTGATGACACCAAGTATTCTTATAACCGTGATGCATCATACCCCACTAGTTGCCCACGTCAAACTAACTGGTAACTATAATCAGATAAGGGAAGCAAGCGACCATTTAGAACCTATCATTACATGAACGTATATCGAGAATGTAGAGAATGTAGAACCTATTACAAAGGAATACTGTTAGGTGAGAATTTGCTTCGCTGCAAGCATGTCGTGACTGTTGGGAATCAGTTCCGCCATTCATGCCGGGAATGGTGTAATTCCTGTTCCGGAAGTTCTTGTTAGCGCCAGGGAATGCTGGTGATCAATTCTATTCAAATCCAGCATGAAACGAACGACATTTTGGGATGGACTGATATATATACATTCTCTGGTATTAAGATCCGACAACACTGACACATATATAGTCGGAGTGGAACATTGTTCAGTATCTTCAAGTGATCAGGCTGATGATCAAGAATTTGTTGAAGAACATAGAAATTTTTACTGGGTTACATCTTCTTGTTTTATTCTGGATGTTTCGGGACTATATGGTATATATGATTGGATTAACGCAGAAATGTACCGATCCCAATTATACAAACTTGTTGATTGGTTAAATGTGTACAGAGAAGAGACATTATCTTATCAATGTATAGAATGTAAAGTATTACTACTAGCAGTGTGTACATAGAACTTATGGTTTATACATGGAAACAGTATAAAGGGTAGGGTTTTGTTTTTTATTGTCATATGTACCACTCATTTGGTATACACCCTGATCCCTATTTATTCCTTGTCCTGTGCGTTTACGGAATATAGCTTCCATCAACTTTCGTTTTCGCCAGTCACTGATGTATTTCGTGAGGATTTCAGTTTCCAAGTTTATTTTGTGTTCATAGCAATTCTTACAATAGCCGGCAGCTGAAGGGATGGTGTATGTCCAACTAGGGTCCATGCAGGGAGCAAAGATACTGTCAATCCTCATGGTCCCTAGTATGGTGATCTATCTTCTGCTGTTGGTTATCTGTAGCCTGTTTTATATCGTAGTGTGTCCAAATAGTGCCATTGGTTTTTTTTATTTTCCAAGCTAGTTTTAATTCTAATTGTGATATTCTATTTGTTTTATTGTCCTTCGACGACAGCTTTTCATCATGTACATATATTCCATTTCAATGTCACATATGTTCTCGTCACGATATGGTCGAAATATTGCTGATGACCCACTCCCGAAAACATTCAAGTATAAGTGATAGACAGGTCCTCAGTCATTCAGATTGTCAGCGTTTAGTACTGAACAGTAGAACATGCCTTTGTAAGTACTGATACGAATTGAAGAATACAATGAACGTGAAATGTGAAAGTAAGTGTTTGCTATTTGCGTGGAATCGTTCGTGATAATTTGTCAGTGTGTCCATTATCTGTATTTGTTCCAAATATCACACTGTCATTCACTGACATCTCATTTAATAGTGTTTTCTTCGTGATGCTTGAAATACACGTTAAAACTTGAACTGATATGGATTTCTACCAGAAATGCAGAAGCTCTGTACAGAAAGATAAAGGTACCGTAATTCTGTATGGGCCACGAAACCCTTCCCATATTGACATGGAATCTGATGTCCGGTTCTGATTATGCCATGATGAGGGCGCAGTGGGAGAGCTGTTTATGGCGCCAGCAGACTAGCAATTCTGCGAGCAATCCAGCGAGCTTGGATCGAGCCAAACTGATACCGGGTGTTAAATCCTTGGAATCAAACTTTTTGTGCAGACTCTTGTAGTGTTGTCACAATTCCTAATGTACAGTACATAATCCTATGCAGTATACATGGACAAGGTACTTTGACTCCGTTCCCAGTCCACCCAGCTGTGAACGGATACCTCGTTTCCATGGAAAAGTCACATTATTTCGGTACGCCTAGTAGACAACAAGAGTTGTATGTTCCCCAGGGATTTGAGATTGAAAAATTGAACTGAACATCTTCGCTATGTGTGTATGTATGTGTGTGTGTGTGTGTGTGTGTGTGTGTGTGTTTGCATGCATGCCTTCTGAAGCGTATTCTGCTCCACTCATGTCACCTGTCACACAAGTATAATAAATGTTCATCTAAACCGTGTAGACACATGTACATACAGTGCAGGTATATACAATATATGGCCATAAGCATCATGTATATTTCTGATTCATTCAGATAGGAATGCACTTCCTACCTCTACCAAAAATAAGCTAGCTGACAAATTCGGATACATATATATGTGTACTAGTGACTCTGTAGAATGGCGAATATGGAACATCAAAAACGCACTCTTGAATTAGAAATAATAAAACTTGAATCCGACACTCTAGGCCTAAAGAGACTTCATCCATTGTGACTTGGCGATATTCCTGTCAATTACGCGGGTACACGGAGTGAGTGAGTGAGTGAGTAAACATTTAACGTCACATCGGCAGTATTGCAGCCATATCGTGACGAGAGCATTCTTAAAAAAAGAATCTATGTATATGATAAAAGCCTGTCGACGACGGACAGTAAAACAACTAGAATATCACAATAAGAAATAAAACTAGCGTGAAAAGTTAAAACTAATATTCCTATTCAGACAATACAATATAAAAACAGGCTATATAGATCACCAACAACCGAAGGCAGATCACCATACTAGGGGCCATGGGGACTTACAGTACTTCTGCTACCTGCATGGTCCCTAGCTGGAGCGGATACACGGAGGCATGTGGACACAGGCGGGCGGTGGAAGCAAGTGGACACGTCTACATATGCTTGCAGCCGACGTCAATAGTTTCAGTTTCGTACCAATAACACTCCATCGTCTGATCCGGATTGGGCCTAATGATTATTAAGTGCAGTGGCAGTTTAGATATGGCCTTTGTTGTCCGTGGCAAATCTCTCAGATTAATCGAATTTGCTTTGGGTTAAATTGTAAGTGAGTTTGATTTGGGAGGGCATTAATGTATTGCTCATCCCATGTTTAACATGTTTAACACTTAATGAAAGATCAATATAGTTTTCAACGAAGTTTACAACCCATTTCAGATCAATCGTCGCTTTGCGAGGGCATTTGTTCATTGCCCATCCCTTTTGAATATAAACAAACCCGTAGGATGTTAAAATGATGTCTATTTTACCATATACCTACCGATAATATGCTTGCAACCAAAGTTGATATATTCAGATCTTTTAACTCAACACTTTGCAAAATTCACATAGTGAACTACATCACCTTTTTGGTAATTTATGTAAATGCAACACGTCATACTAGAAATCAAAGTGATATACACAGTATCTAAGCTACAAAGAAGAATTTTCTACAATATGAACTACACAAATATTTTCACCTGTATTTCGACTTTTTGCGCGCACTGTAATATATTTGGAGAAAAAATAGATAAAAATTAATCCAAGAAGTTTCATTAATTATTTAGTCTTCTTTACTTGGTAACATGATCCAGTCAAATAATTGCCACGATTTTTTTATTTTTACCCTTACAGAAATTCGTCTTCAGAGACTACCAAGACTGATTAATCTGTAACGTGGACACGCTTTATATTTGGATGATGGGATTTGGTTATACTAAAATGTAGTTCATGTAAAATCGTGTGCGATAACACTGCGTTATTCGACAAACAATAGCGTCTTCACTGCAAATAAATAACGATTATTGGGAAAAGATATGCCCAAATTGACAGAACCAAAATCCTCAAGGAGAAATTGTGATTAGATTTACTTCTTAACATGTAGAATGGCGGAGATAACGTCGCAAACATTTGTTTTAGAATGTCTGTGGATACTCGCAAAAAGGCTAATTGTTGATTCGAAATATTCTCGTGGGATATTTCTGAAAAACAGTGCATATATATCCAGATGTAAGTCAGGAGAAGTGAAACATTGAAAACATTTAGCTGTTGCTAAAGGGTTCATATGCTTTGCCTCTGGCTGGGGCACTACTCAAGAAATATTGGAGTGTGAAGCAGCTACAACAACAAAGCCAGTGTCTGATACAAAGTGCAACTATCGACGAAATGTAGATGACGTCATCATTCAAGGCATCTGGGTGAATGAGTGAGTTAACATTTAACGTCACATCGGGAATATTTCAGCCATATCGTGACGAGAACATTTAACACTGAAATGGAATAAATGTGTATTACAAAAAATGACCTGTCGACAAAGGACAATAAAACAACTACAATACCAGAATTTGCATTAAAACTAGCGTAGACGTTAAAATAATATCATTATATTAACAATACAATATAGAAACAGGCTATAGATTGACTTGAAGGCTTTGTGACATAAGTACGCTGTCAGGAGGACCATAATTTTACAATACGTCAACCCCCTCGAGGGTACAGCCACTAACAATTTTAGTTCCTAACCTAAACTAACAATCATTATAATGCATCTATTTACAGAACACATTACTCAAACTTCAACAATGAAATGAAAAAACAAACAATAATTAAGCGACCACTCACTGTATTTAAAAGATCTTTAACTGTTTGTTACAGTAAAATACTTATCCCTTATGACGGAGAATTCAACACAGTCAAGCAGCATATGCTTGACCGTGACAACGGATATAAAACGGAGGATCCTCACCTCTTTAACAAGTATGCATGAGTATATCTTGTATGGCCATTACGACATCGTCGCAAACTGACCTTTTCAAATCTGGACTGACAACCCCAGTTGGTATAACCTGTGTAGGTTTGTATTTCATGTAGTTTATTTATACCTGCTTGGGAGTCCCACTTCTTCTGCATCAGATCGCGGATTAAGTTCTAATGCTAGCTTTGTAATCAGAGTATGGAATAAGAAGTGGTGTCACAGATTTGTTGAGTGCACCCGTCGCAGCAAGATAGGCCATTGTGTAACCAGATATTGCCTACGTGGCTGGGTAACCAACAGAAGACGATGTCGTATTGACCAGTGGCCAGATCATTATACAGTTCAATAATTGCTATGAAAAGTGGATGTTTACATGATCATTTTGTAATCGCCTGAAGACAAAGAAAGAAAGTCTAAATAGATTATGTATTGTTTATGTTTAGGGTGTCTTTGAATATATTTAAGAGCCGTTAATATGGCGTTAGTTTCAGCTGTGAAAATAGAGCTGCTATCAGGTAGTCTAGAAGATATTGTTCTAGATCCATGCCAATGACCGTGGCACAAGCCACTGCGCCACCATCCTTGGACCCGTCTGTGAATAAGGATTTGTAATTGTTATATGTGTTTTTTAATTGATGATATTCTTGTTTATATTGAAATTCATTTGTTTCTGTTTTTTAAATGATGTTAGGCCAACTAGTGGCCTAACCAATTGCCAAGGAGGAGAAGAAAGAAGACCGAAAGGGGCTATATTGTCCAGCTCAATGCCGGCAGAAGAAACAATTGGTCTAATTCTGTGCCCTAGAGGCGGAACAAGAGAAGACGTTTTGCTATACAGATCCTCATAAGCGGATTTAAAACACAGTTATAGGCAGGGTTAGGTTCATTAGTATATAATTTAGTAATGTATTGCAAAGACGATTTTACACGACGTTGTGTAAGAGATGTTCCATTGGCCTCAACGTAGAGGCTGTCAATAGGTGAGGTTCATTAGAATATAATTTAGTAATATATTGCAAAGACAATTTTATACGACGTTGTGTATGAGATGGTTCATCGGCCTCAACGTAGAGACTTTCAATAGGTGAGGTTCTTAAAGACCCAAGACAAAGTCTTCAGCCTTGATGGTGGACAGAATCAAGAAGTTTAAGGCCACGATGGAGCCATAATCAAGTTTTGAACGGACCAGTGATCGATAAAGGTGTAAGAGGGTAGTTTGATGCCCTCCCCACTTTGAGTTGGAAACAACTTTCGACAAATCTAGTGCCTTCAGGTATTTATCTTTAAGAGATTTAATGTGTAGTAAGAAGGTTAAACCCAAGAACTTGGCCTCCTTTACAACTTTGATGGCAGTGCCATTTAAAGATAGTTCAGGGTCCTTATGCGGCTTATATTTTCTACCGAAGTGAATACAATAAGTTCTGGACTTGTAAAGCCTTTTTCAAGACACCATTTGTTTATTTTATTTAAACACAGCTGTAGTTGCCGTAGTTCAATAGTGTGCATAGAAATATTAAAATCATCCACAAAAAGTGACCCATCAGTGGAATCGTTTAAAACCTTCGATAAGGTGTTGATGTTAACACTAAATAATGTGACAGACAAAATACAGCCTTGTGGAACACCCTGATCCTGATTATAATGGTCAGACAGGGTTGAACCCACTCGGACTTGAAATTGCCTGTGGGTTAAAAACTGTGATATAAAATGAGGTAAACGACCTCTCAACCCAAACTAATGTAAATCCTTTAAAATGCCATGCCTCCAGGTGGTTTCGTACGCTTTTTCAAGATCAAAGAATATCGATACTGCATGTTGTTTATTTACTATAGCATTTCTTGACAAAGGATTCTAAACTTACCAAATAATCAATGGTACTTCTGTTCTTCCGAAAACCACATTGAATTTTTGTAATGAGGTTATTGGTTTCCAGATACCAAATTAATCTGTTATTTACCGGCACAGCTGATCAAAGAAATCGGTATGTAATTGGAAGGATCAGTATGGTCCTTACCAGGTTTGGGGATAGGGATTACAATGGCATTACGCCATGAATGAGGAAAGTTTCCAGATGTCCATATTTTGTCAAATATATCAAAAAGTATGACCAGACATGGTTCAGGCAAGTGTTTCAGCGGTTGATAATGATAATTGGCATCACCCATGTTCCATACTTTAGACACTGACGTGCGTGAATTAACTTTGGAGATATAGTTCCTCCAAGATTGTCGCTCGCTTTGTTTAAAGGTACGACGCGTCTTTGCATTCAGTATTTCAAATCTGGTTAAGTTATGGACAGCTGGGTGATGGCGGAAATATTTCTCTGCCTTTTCCCTTGCTTTTCTAGCATTTTTACAGTCTGTCGTAAGCCATGGCTTTCATATACACGTACATGTGGAGTTGTAGAGGATCTTGCTATGCACTCATCAGCAATTACGTTCAAAACGTCACAAAATACCTGAATAGGATCAGCCATATCACTGAAAAGTTCGTGTCTTAGTTTAGGTGTGCATTGAGTTTGAAATAAGGACCAGTCCGCCTTGGAAAAATTCCATCTTGAAGACGTAGTCGCAGAAGATTCAGATAATATCGTTGGAAAGTGATCACTTCCACAGAGAGCTTAGGGAACTGACCAATCAAATTCATTAAGTAGATTAGAGTCTGCAAAAGACAAATCTAGAGAAGAGTAGGTGCCAGTAGCAGGATGCAGATATCTCTTACAAGAAAGATAGGATACTATGACACATTTTGATAAGTGTGTCCGCTTACATTTCATCTGTATATCAACGGCAACCGGCTCTTGTTAGATTCTCAAATGTGTTCAACCCTAAGGAGAAAGTAAGATATGGAATACAAGGAAACAATTTCGTTGTTTTGATGGGTCCGAGAAGGTCTGGGTTAGAACTGATCGTCATTTACCCATGCTTGTCCTGAACGGCAACTAACGGGATCTGGTTAGACTCGCACAAATGGCTGACACATGTCATCGTATCCTAAATGCACAGATCGATGATCACTGGATTGACTGAAACATACTCTATTGTTTACTATATAACTAGAATATTGCCGAGTGCTGTGTAGCTCAACTCACTCGCTCTTCCCGAAATGACCTGTACTCTTAAGCAAGTACCAAGTGGAGATTAATTTTATTAACAATTAACGCCATATGGAGATTAATTTTATTAACAATTAACGCGGCATTGCTAATGTAATCTTATACATATTGATATGTTTGCCATGACTTTTTTTGTCATGAGTATACCAAAGGTAACTGAAACTAATCAGATCACGGAATGTGCACATAATGTTTTAATTAAGATCTAGTTCTAGTCACACTTTAGTTTGGGGCATTTTGTGTTGATTTAAAAGCCGTAATCTTCCAAGCAACTGATAGCTCTTCCAAGATTTGAAATCTGAACTTAATCTCATTTTTGAAATAAACAAAAATCTTTAGGTTCTTGATGCCTTGGGGCACATCCAGAATACGATGTTACGCAAAAAACGAGGAACTCTTTAAAGGTGAGTTCGATATCTTCGAATTTTAGAAAAAGACACTAATGTCAACAGTTTCAACATGCTAGCTGGACGAATGGCGGACTTCAACTTGCCAAGTTTCCCAGGGTTTTGAAAGACGAGTTCTTCGGTCGAGTACCATGTGACAATACCATTGTGAAAACCACCGACTTGCATGAGGGCAACATGACGAATTCACAGTTCTGCTTGTTTCTCTTATATGACACATGAAAGTATCCTTCCCATTTTACATTCTCTAATTCTTTCTGTACTCGAAATTTTGAAGACACCTTAGGCTCAACTGTTGTAAACTTTAATTTCACCATACAAAAGCAACTGCTTTACACTTCAAAATCAGGTCTTCAACGCCATTAAGCACTTTTTAACATTTTCATGTTTCCGTAAAGAATCTTCTGTCATGTGCTCTATATACGCTTTGTCTGGTTATATGCCGCTGGAGACGTATGCAGTTTCAAAGCACTTGCGTGGGGGGCCAAATGTCAGATGTGACTTGCTTTTAACGATAACAGTTGACAAGTGCGAGTCGCTACAGTAATGCCAGAAGTGGTTTAATGCCACTTCCAGAACACAAGGTGACGATTTGTAATATTATCAGCAAAGTGCGACCATTCCTATCCATCAGCGCAGCACAAGAAGAACGACAGCAGAGTAAGGGTATTATGCTCTCTCATATGATTTCCTGGGTCAGTGAGAGAGAAACATCGTATATACAACCATACAATCATGTTTACCGTATTTAACGACAAATGGCTGATGGTGGAGATCATGACAAGAGCCAGATTTACACTTGTAGCATTTTTCCTAATACATAATTTTTGATTGACTCAAATATCTGCAAAATTACTGATGCATCTTGAAGCAACATTCAATCACTGACTATATCTTTCTTTTTTAATTCAATATGTAAAGGACATAAATATTGGTCATCTTATCACTTAAATAGGTTGAAGTGGGAGGTTGAGAGGTTGAAGTGCACCAAATGTTATCCATCTTTTATCCATTCAAATAAAACAAAACATTCATTCATTACCAAGGTCCTGGAAATAGGGTGCAATGGCATCTTTAGATTTTTACACATGAACATTAAGTTATCTGATACAGTCCAGAATCATTTTCTTTATTGTTACTTTTGTACTACCTGAATCTTCTTATCTGTATGTATGGACTGTTTGTAAAGTGCCCTGTTACATAAAACGTCTTTCTCTGCCGTACAGGATCTAGAATCGTAAATAGACTCTCTGTAGTAATGGTGAATCCTCTTGAACAAACTGTAACACTGGGCCTCCATTCTCATAACAATGTAGATCCACTCTCTGTACTAATGGTGAATCCTCTTGAACAAACGGTAACACCGGGCCTCCATTATCATAACACTGTAGACAAGCACGTCCCGATGAATTTTCATGAGCTTAGATGAGATGAATTTTTCATCAAGAAAACAAACATTTAGGCAGTAAAGCTATTTTTGTGGTGATGTTCAATAACACTTATCCCTTCGCAAGAGTTGGTCAGCCGATGGGAAAAGTTAGTTAAGGCGAAATTACTGTGTGGAAACAGTCTCATGACAATCCCTATACTGCTATGTCAACCTCGATATATGTACATATAGATTCTGGAAACTACATTGTGATACTGATGTAAACAGAGTTTCCAGTCCTTAGAATGTTGATAAATAAACCGTTAATGCAAGGGTTGGTCATTCGAAACAATCACTTGTCCTACTAAAAATATAAGAATATTACTGAGTTAATAAAAATATGTCCTAGAAATGTATCGACCCAACTGTCAACATAGATGGCACAAGGTGGGCAATGTGACGTTTAAATTGTTTGTTCGTTTGTTTTTCGCTTTTGGTTGTATTTGTATTTCTGTATGGGTTAGCACATATCTTTGTGGAGGTTTTGCCTAAACACGGGCAAATTTTTATTTCATTTGGAATATCACTATTATTTATTATCTTAATAAACTACCATAATAAGACTCATGAAGATCAAAATGTCACGTCGGCGAATCAATGTTTTTATAAAGACAAGTGCATATATTCACGAACTAATCTATAAACCTTATTGACAATTACACAAGTTGGTTTTATGTGGTTGATCTGAATAACATGATCGTTAGTAGCACCAGAGCCTAATGTCATAAGTCTGATGAAAGTAAACAGTGTTTTTTCGAATGATTAAGTATGTGCCAACACTGGCTTCTTCCTCTTTTCATTCTCCAATCGAACGTCATGGTTTCTTGGTTTCTTCTATCCCAAAAGTGAAATCCGTTAAAAAAAGCAGCGGTACTGTATTCACATAGGTCAGCAAGAGCAAGATAAACGCATACCTATATTTTTAGAATACATTTATTGTAGGTCAAGTTCCAAGGACAAAGGAGTAATGTCAGGTGCAAATCTGCTTTGTAAGTGGAATTCTGTGGTTGTTAGGAATGAGTGGCGCCAGTCATACCGGAAATGGTTTAATACCCCATCCGGAACTACTTCATGACGCTTGGGAATGTTGGTAGGCTGAGGTAGTCAGCGCTGTTCAGACCAACCTGCGTTCACAAATTGAACGGCCAGTGTGGTAGACTATCATGGAGACTTTTGCTCTAGGAAACGACAGCGAAGTGGTCCGACCAGAATGCCAAAACTTGACGTTCTGTGTCGTCTTCAAGCGACCAGGCTGATGTAAGGACTGGTTGCTGCAGCTAGAAGCTGCCTTGACAAAATATCATTTTAGATGTTGGGAGATCCTATGACATACGGCATTGCCGAGCGTGAGATTAATCTTCAAATTAATACATCTCAGTGTAGATAACCTGAACTACTTCAACCAGCAGACACCACAACACTTTACGGCATGGCAACACCGTAAGGTCTAAAACTGACCAAGGAATATTGACTCGATAAATGGATTTTGACTAGTTTGGGGTTAAGTACTACAAAATGGTAGTGTCATCACCTGACAATTAGATTGTTGAACATAGTTTCACATTACCTTCATTTAGTTGATGTTACTGAAAGAAATGACAATAATCTATGACATAAAGCAATAAAGGAATTCACAACGAAAAGTTACATGTCTGCTGTAGTAAGCTCAGTCTAACAAAGAAAACAACAGAAAAACAACCGTGTTTAAGTAGATGAATAAGTCTTGTTTCGTCAAATGGACATTGTAGTTGCATCATTTATGATACACTTCTTGCAACGACCATAATCAAAACTAGTCAATGATTAGGAAAGTTCACATAACTAATTAGTCTTTAGTCCTTTGATGTGTTTTTGTCAGATACGACAGTTATAGTTCTGCTCTTGAACGAGGTAATGAAAGACATGAAAAAATATTTAATCTACAAACATTGTGGTAAGTTAAAAAATGAGGCATTCTTTAATGACATGGAGTTTAATCACACAATAACCCCAAAAGGAGAGTTCAAACTTTCAATATTTTGAGACATGTTGATATGTTAGTTCCCCTTCTTTTCATTTGTTTATCAACGGCAACCGACACTAATCAGACTATGCATTGTGTTCAGGATTCTTTTAAATAAAAACATATTCAGGTTACAGTTTGGTTGGGGGCAATTACGCGTTCGTTTCTAGGACATTGTCTTTTTGTTGTCATGCTGGAAATCTCAGCTGATTAACACTTTTTGAAGACTTGAGATCTGCATTCAATCTCGTTACGTTAAAATATACATCAAAGGAATGGACGATGGATGATCTGTACCCTGTGGGGCAACCATGGGCACACTGAAGAAAGGTTATATTCAAAAGAGGATTTCTTCTAAGGTCTTTGTTAAAGGTGTTATGTGATGGTGGCAATTCAGCTTTTACAAAAAAAACTAAAGTCAACAAAACGTCAACTCTTTGATTGGAAGCACGCCCATATGTTTTGCTCGCCATGCTTTCGTGGTTGTTGTAATGTAAACCTGTTTGTAAGGTCGAGTATGAGGCGGCAATTACAAAAAAGTAAATCGACTATGGCAACACGATAAATTCTCACGGTTAGTCACACTATGATCTCTATTTCAGCAGGTATAACTTTTGATTTACCGTTTGCATTTGCAAGATGGACTTGTATCAAATGTTTTCCACCTATCGATTAACATGGTCCTGGTAGCAGTGCGCTGATGTATGTAATATTAGTTTCCACATGAAAATTCCCCCAAACCAGATAGCTGATGCAGTCAGTTATCATTATCTTTACGCTTGCGGTTTTTCTCTAGAATCTTCTTACCTTGATTTATGGACCGTTTGTAAAGCGTTCAGTCATAAAATGTCTTTCTTTCTCTTAAAGGATACAGAATCCCTGATGAATGCATCACTGTAAATCGACGTTCTCTGCTAATGATCTATCGTCTTGAACAAAGAGTGATTAACATCGGCGCTCCATTCCCATAACGAGATGAACAAACACCTCCCAATGAATTAACAATGATCATGAGCTTTTCGGTCAAGGAGACAAGCTTAGCCAGGAAAGTTCTTTTTGTGGCTGTGACCAATACCACCTACGTCTTCACAAGAATCGGCCAGAAGAAGTCAGCAGTTAATTGCGAAGAAATTACTGTGCGAACCACGAACATTGACGGGGCAGGGGATAATATACATGTACGGTTCGTGAAACCTGTTACTATTTGTCATTTGAAACGCAGACTTGTCCTATATATTGACAGGTATTTGAATTTATAAATGTTTAGACTCGGAGAGTATAAGGTTTTGGGGGCACTTTTTTGCATGAAACGTTCGCGATTGCACGAAACACTACATGTAGCTTTTGGTTACCGAATCCCTATCCACAGTTCACTGAAATGTGTGATGTTAAATAACGTGATAATACTACAGACACAATCTCGTAATTAGATTGCATCAATTCCGTATTACAAAATGCAAAATAAATAAATAAATAAAAAAAATTAATAAAATAATAATATAAATAAAGCACACAGGAATACCTCCCACTACATGTAATACCTGACTGTAAAATGCGTAATTGGGCCCAACGTACTTACTGTTTTCACAACAAATGAAAGAGTTTCAAATTAGATATTTGAAGACTACTTGGTGTTGCCCGAGTTGCAGGTCCCAACTGTTTTTTCACCTCTGGTGATTCCCATGGGTCCCTGACAAGGAGTGAATGTCCTTCACAGCCATTCTGTCCATTATCCATTCGCACGAATACCAAAGGACAAAACCCTTTCCCTAATCATACGAAATATTTGCAAAAATATAATCAAATTTTCAATAATATTTCTCAGGGAAAACAATTACACCCTGAACAAATACAGTTGTAATTGATAGACAGTTTATTCGGTCATTCAGACTGTTTGAGCATATTACTGGATATTCGAAAATTCTGAATACTGATAAGAAAAATATTATCAGAAAGATGTAATATATGTGACAACAGCGTCGGATAGTTTCTGGTAATTTGTCTTTGTGTCCATTATTTGACTAATCAGAAAACATATTTTAGGATAATGTCCACACTTTATCTGAAACCTTTACAACAGTTCTAACCACCTGATTTTATTTAGCATAGCCGAACATAATATTATTATATTCTTGTTCAGAGGATGTGATAAACCTTTCGGTGTAGTACTTGGACACTCTGGACACAACGATCTCCCTTGTGCTTTGTGAGATTCATGTCAATTACATGATTTGTTTGATACCACTTGTGTACATGGTGACTTGTGGACATAGATGGGTGGCAGTAGCAAATGGACACACTTCTCCTTGTGCGTTACACTCGAAGCTGTGTCAAGCGATGTGTCAGTTTAGACGTGGCCTTTGTTGTCAATGGTAATTACAGACTATTGTGAGAACTCTTGTAAGATTAATGGAATTGGCATTATGGTAAATTGTGGTAGAGTTTGATGTTAGCGGACATTAATTTACTGATCATCCAAGGTAAACTGATCTATATACTCACGTTTAATAACAGATGAGAGGTCATTTTACCTTTCGACGAGGAATACAATCCACTTCAGATCGATTTTCGAGTTGGGCGAGCAAATGTTCATCTCATATTCAATGTAAACTGAACTGAAACCTGTACATGCAGTGTTTAACGTTTCCTATTTTGCCAGTTACTTACCGATAATATGCTTCCATCCACATTTGGTACGGTTTGCGTAATAAACTACAGCCCATTTTTGTAAAGAATGTTAATACCATATGTCCTAGTAGAAACCAAAGTGATATACAACACATGTAAGCTACAAAAAAGGCTTTTCGACATTATGAGCGCTTTTCAAATATTTCACTAATGTTTCGACTCAAACTGAAATAAATTTGGGCAAATAATGGACAAAGATTAATCCAACATGTATTAATTATTTTGTTTTCTTCACTTGGTGTGACATACGCCAATCAAATCACTATCACGAATATTTTTACTTTTACCCATACTGGAACCTGTTCTGATAGACGACCGAGACTGATTAATCTGTAGAGTGGACGCGTTTTATATTTGAATGACAGGATTTGCTTATATTAAAATGTTCTTCATGTAAATTAGGGTCCGATGACCATGCGTCCTTCAACAGTTCTTCGCTGAAATCTGGTGGTCTACCTTCTGTTGGCGATCTATATAGCCGGTTGTTTATATTGCATTGTCCAAATAGTGATATTAGGTTTAACTTTCCACAGTAGTTTACTTTACGTGTACAGTGGTTTAGACAAACGTATAAACGTATAAACGTCTTTTAGAAGTTCTGTGTATACTTCTTAAAAGGGTAATTGTTGATTCAGAATATGCTACTGACAATGTAAAAACTGACAGTGTAAAAGTATCCAGATGTAGCACCAGCCTGGAGAGGTCGTCCTTGAAACAGTGAGAATGCTCTCACGAGTTGAAGTGCTTTGGTTAGGGCACTATGCAGGACATATGGTGCCTGCCCGGAAATAGTTGTGTTTGAAGCTGCAAAAGATTCCAGATTTTTATACAAAGTGCATTTATGCACGCAATGTAGATAATGGCATCACTAAAGGCACCAAGCGTAACATCACTCTATCTGAACGGGGCTACATTAGGATGTTTTAAACTTTTTGATTTTGAGTTTGTGTTCAAATCAGGGGTAGTGTTGGAGAGGTGTGCCAGATGTTTTCCAACTTCAAAACTAGTTATTGAATACCATGGTATTGGAAATCTGTTTACTTTCCACATGTACATTTCTCCAAACAAGACATCGCATACAGTCCAGAATCATTTACTTTATTGTTCCGTTTCTACTTATGAATCATCCCTCCTTGATTTATGGACTGTTTGTAAGCTTTCAATTACATAAAACGCCTTTCTCTGCAGTAAAGGATCAGGAATCATTGACGAATACATCACTGTAAATCGACTTTCTGTACTAATGGTGTGTTCTCTTGAACAAATTGTAACATCAGACGTCCATTCGCATAACGAAGTAGGCAAGCTCATTCTGATGAACTTTCACGAGCTGCGAGATAACGAAACAAACATTTCGACAATAGAGCTATTTTGTGGTGGTGTTCAGTATCACTTATCTCATAGAAAGAGTTGGTCAGTCGATGACCACTCTCATGGCAATCCCACTACCGTTATGTTAACCTCGATATGTATACTTATAGATTCTGGAAACTACAGTGTGATGTTGATATAAATTAAACAGTTTTCAGTCTTCAGAGTATTGATAAAACAATTGTGAATACAAGGGTCGGTCATTTCAAACGCTTACTTGTCCCACTAGAAATAAAAGAATACTGGGGAGTGAATATACAATTGGCTCAAGCAATCTATCGACCCGACAGTCAAGACAGATGGCACATGATGGACAGTGTTGCGCATTAGTTGGTTTGTTTTGATTTTTTTGGGTGCTTTTTTTTGTTTTGCTGCTTTTTTGTTCTATTTGGCATGCTTTCACCTAAATAGAATACGCATGAAATTTGAAAGTTTAATAAAAGTGACTAGGCGACTCACAAAGCATCGACGTGGTACGTGTGGGGTCAGCGCCTGACATTCCTTTGCAGCAGCAGCAGCAGCAGCAGCAGCAGCAGCAGCAGGTGTCCTGGGCTGTATTAGCCAGTCTGCTCTGACAGACGGGCACCATCGCAGATCGCCCAAAGCCCGAGGCGCTTCCACACCACGATGACGCACAAAACATTTTGACTGCAACCTACACTACCAGATAAATGTTCCGATTTAAAGGTTTAAAAAGAATTGACTTCATACCTACGGGTAACCAAGCTGGACTGCCAGACACCGGTCCCAACATATCGCAATTTCAGGTGCTGAAGGTTTGCAATGGGTCCGTAGACGTGCCATATTTCAACCAGAGATAGTGGAACAGGTTTGCCTTGAGAGACAAGTCACGCGATCGAACACACTGATCAAGAGCAAGGAAGAAGAATACGACAGCAGATGTATCAATCCCAGACCTTGCTTCGACTTTGGCAAGTACACTTTGACCAATGGCTTGGTCAGGTTAAAGTGTATATAGACAGGTCCTCCTATCAGTGAGGAGACGTAGTGTTATCATGACGCCATTTTCCGTTATTTTCCCAATTCAATAACTCCACAATCCACTTGTAACAATGCACACTAAGTGCTTGTGGGAATCAGTTCAACATTTTGAAGTGTCAAGTTTTAACTGTAGTGTTTATATTTACGTGTTTAAAGTAATCCCTCTAAAATCTGGAAGACATATAGTATTCCCAGAAATTATTGTGAATCATGTTGCGTCATGTAACACATTACGTTTATTAACTTCTGGCGTTTTACTTACATAAACATGTTAAAACATCATCCTTTTACAGTCTCAGTCTTGTTTTAGTACTTTGTTAGACCTCCTCGCTCAGCAATGCATGCCTGAATACGCCTAGGCACACTACCCATCAAAGTTTGTAGGTAATCGTGTGACAGGGTATCCCAATATTGGACCACCTCGGCCTTCATATCTTCAATATTTCTCAGTCCCTTTTAGTTTATTCTGTCCTTCATGACTCCCCACACATTCTCAACTGGGTTTAGGTCTGGGCTGTAACTGGGCCAGTCTAAAACTTGAACATTTTCGCCCGACAACCACTGTTTTGTGTAGCGCGCAGTGTGTTTTGGGTCATTATCATGCTGGAAAATCCAATCATCTTCATACAATGTTTGTGCTGTCGGAAGAAGGTGACCATTTAGAATGTCAACGTATCTTTCTTTTGTCAAGTTTCCCGTGAAAACACACAATGGCGTCACTCCGCGAGCCGATATGCCACCCCACATGTGAGACTTCGGGCTATGTTTTGGTCGCTGGCAGATAGGTTTGACAGTATCTTTGGTCAAAATTTTCACACAAATTAGGGAAAAGCCAAACAGAACTTTCATCCGAAAAGAAAACATTATCCCAATCTTGATTTTCATGAGCCCGACACCAGTTTAAACGTTTTTTCCTTTTGTGCATTTTTCATCAACGGCGAGGGAATTCCAAGTTTTTTCACCCAATTAAGTCTCTGTAATTCCTGCCTAACTGTTTCATTGCATACCTGAGGACTTCCTCTGCTAATCATTTCATTTCTGATGTTCTCAACACTTTTCAATTTGCCCCTACTCACAATCTGCCGAAGTCTTCGGCGATCCACAACACTGAATTTCCTAGGTCGACCTGCCCCTGCTTTGTGCTCTATCCCGGTTCCTGTTTGAATATTCTTCAAAGTTCTGTATACTGTAGACAGAGGAATACCATGTCTACAAGCTAACACTTTAGCATCAGTCTCACCCCTTTCAAAATCATCTGGAATGAGCTTTCTTTTCTCTCTTGCTGTAAATTTTGCCATGTCAACACAGGAAGCCGTCTGCTCAGACAAGGGAGATAACTCTTGACGTAATGAGCTGCCTTCTAAGCCTTCAAGAGTTGTCTCCCTTATTTAGTATGCTTAGTGCATAGTGAAAGCCCTTTTTCCAATCTTAGCATCATTAGAAAAAAACCCAAAGATTTTCTCAATAATTTCTTGGAACACTGTATTTATGTGGTAACATTATGTGTGTTGTAGAGTAACAGCATCCTTATCATTAAATTGTGCATAGTTAGATGTTAGATGACCAACCTTTTGACAGAGAGGCGTCTGGAAGCAGATTATCTTCATTTTTACGCCTCACTCAGCAATGTTCCAGTTATATGGCGGCGGTCTGTAAATAATCGAGTCTGGAGCTGACAAGCCAGTGATCAAAAGCATCGATCTGCGTAACTGAGAACCGATGACATGTGTCAACCACCCGATCCCGTTAACCGCCTCTTCGGATAAGCATATAGTCGCCTTTAATGGCAAGCATCGGTTGCTGAAGGCCTATTCTACCCCGGACCTTCACGGGTCTTGATTTGCATTGGCCATTACAGTAACAAGCATATATGAAGTGTTACGGTCAAAAATTGACAAGAGGTGTCAGAAATCCCCTCAGAGCCTGCAAAATACATAACACTGAGAAGTTTTCAATAATGTATTCAGCAAACAAAACCAAGACACAAGAATTCACAAGAGAAGTTTCATGTGCAAATGAGTCAAATCTACAGTTATGGGTCACCAATACAATATCCAATATACTCCAGTTATCTGTGTATATTTCCGTGTATCTCCGTGTCCGACAACAAGGCTTTATATGTACATTCAGTCATTTCCTGAAAGATCGAACACATACGACCATCGCCACTAACGTGGAATGCTCTGGAAGTCTCCTGGAAGTCAACAATTAATCGAACCATAAACTCAAAGGGAGGTAACTCTAAAGCGCTACTATAAATTACTGACCATTTATGATACAGAATCTGACCCATAATAATTATTGTTCAAAACAATAAACATTGTAACCCAAATAATAATTATTACGTAATAATACAATTTACAGAAAATACACTCTGGTAACAGAAGTAATGTAAATGAACTTATGTAAAGACATAAGGCTTGGGGGAGGGTAACCCTCCGCCGTCTTACTTTCAATTCATTGTTAAAGGTCTATGTAGATAGTAACCGAAAGACTGTCGTCACCGTTAAAGTGAAATTATATGAACTGGTCCAAAGCGTTTGCCTTTTAAACTGATATTGATACCTTTATCTGGGTTACCTTTGAGCATTCATTTCGGGTAAGCTGGATATTTGGTCTGACTAGTTCGCTGTCCGTTGTTAACAACGTCTGGTGAGTCACGTGAGCAATTAAGTGGATCTTTTAGGACACGTGCTTATGCTCATGTTGCTATCTGCAGACCTTGTTGACAATTACACAAGTCGGTTTTATGTGGTTGACATGTACGACATGATCGTTAGAAGCACCGTGACAAACATCAAGGTCATTAGACTCTTCGGAATCACCTATTGTATGCCCACATTAACAAGTTCCTCTGCTCATTCACCAATCGTTACCCAGTCGAAGGTCATGGTTTGTCTGTTTCTCATGCAAGAGTGTCTATCCTACCCCAATAGTTGGCTCCATCAAAACTCTATAGTTACTATATTCAGATAAATATCGTGACCTCACGATTTTAAAAAATGGCGGCGCCCTGTGTGAGGATAAATTCTATTTAAGTTTGTTTTCACCGACTTGCAAGATCAAAATTACTTTTCACTGGTAGTAAAATAGGTATTTTATTGATGGTCATTAGGATTTTACATGACATTGCTTATAACATAACAATGTCACTCTTGGAAGCGGGGCGGGGGACAATATAATATTGCTTACGATAATAGTTATTTTAGGCTGTTATATTCATGCACAATCCTTTTGGTCAGATACGTGTAGTAAGCAGTCTTGATTTTATAAACTCGATGAAACTTGTACTGTATTTTCTATCCTGGAAGCATGGTAGGGGGCGAACCATCCGATTTAGTATACCAAGGCTTCCACAACGCTCGCTTCGCGCACACAAAGAACCATTTAAGCACAAACTACGGGGTCTGGTGGAAATCTGTGCATAGTGACACCATCACCCGGCCCCAATGAGCAATTGACGACAACACAACAATTCGGCCTGTCTTTGGTGACGTCGAGATATCAGCCAAATGAAAAGCTTCCTACACATTTCCTATACAACAAACTGAAAATCGTTCCTTCTCTGACGTCACTGCAGGGTTCCCGTGTGGACCCGGGACAGAATGTGTCCACAGCACCCCATTGCTGGTCGTAAGAGGAGACCAAATTGGGCAACCTGTTTGCCGTGGGTTGCGTCCTGTGTCGGTGGAGGACGGGATCCTGGTGGTTGAGGGCAACTGGAGCTTGAAACAGTGTCCCTTTGCCCAACACACCACTTTGGCCCTTACTTCACCTAGACGGGTGGTAGAATGGGTCCAGTTCTATCAATCGGCTGGTCACGCCAGGCGCTGTGCAGTTTATTGATTTGCGCAAATTTGACTTTGGACTTATATGTATTTTGATCGTGGTTGAAAAGTCATTGAAATTTACTATTGTTTTATTGAATATGGAATTTATTGATTAGAATCAATTACTTAGAGCACAGTAGTCGGTGGCTCATGGGCCAATCTGGTATGATACCATACTGGAGTATATCATTCCTGTAGCCTCTTGGTGTTAGGCTGCTGGAAATCCGCTGACGTTTAACATCGCTCTATTGCGTAGAGCGCATAGTCCATGGTGGGCGGGGAGCGGGATCGATGAAACATATTCTTATCATCATGGCACCCAAAACGAACTCTAAAAAGGCGAAAAGAACACACTCTGACTCAGATAGTGAACTTGACTCCTCAGATGATGAAGTTGTTGGCCGACTGTGTTATTCAGAGCGAGACACCTGGCCCAAGTTTATTGTCCTTGAAGCATCAGGAGATCGTAAATTGACATCATTTTCTCCTTTTCTGTTACAAGAAGCCATTAAAGGTAAAGTTGCAGATGTATCTGCTGTGAAAAAGCTGAAGTTTGGCGCTCTACTGATTGAATGCAAGTCACGTAAACAGGCCGTAACACTTCTGGAATCAACTAAACTGACTGATATCAAGATCAAAAGCTACGCGCATAAATCCCTTAACTTTAGCAAAGGGATCATCCGCGATCGTGATCACAGTTTGCATGAACTCTCTGTGAAAGAAATTGTTTCTGAACTCAGAGATCAAGGTGTAATTGAAGCTAAACGTTTTACATTTAGGAAAGATGGCAAAGTCTTAGGATCTAATACGTACTTACTGATACACCAAACCTACCAGACCGCTTAAAAGTAGGTTGTTTTGCTATGAGGATTGATAGGTTTGTACCCCGTCCAAACAGCTGCTTCAAATGCCAGAAGATCGGCCACGGTCAAAATGCCTGTAGAAATCATGTTGTCTGCTATTGCTGTGGAGAACGAGATCATGAAGGCTCTATGTGTAATGCCACAGTCAAGTGTTTTAACTGTGGCGAACCTCACATGGCATCCTCTTCTGATTGTCCAGTTTTTAATTTTGAGGCAGCAGTGCAACGAGTCAAAACAGAGCAAAACATTGGCTACACTGATGCACGCAAACTAGTTGCCGGTACACATTCTGCAGGAACAGTTAAGAAAACTTATGCGGCAGCAATAAAACTTATGACCAGTTCTGTTTCTTGTCAAACTGATTATACATGGGTAACAAAAGATACGCCTACGTATCTTTCTCAGACCCCACATCATTCATCCAATGCACTCTCAGTTTCAGTTCAGACATCCCCTACTAAAGTCCAGCAAGTAACAGATGATTCAAAATCTGAGAGGAAAAAGAACGCAAATGTGAATTACACGAAACAGGTTAAACATTCAGATGCGTCTACCAAAAGCTCAGAGAAATCCTGCATTGCTGTTCAATAAATTTGGAGCACTAGAAGATATGGATGTTTCCGCACCACAAACCACTCGTTCAAGGAGTCATTCTTCAAAAAAGAAAGACAGAGAACGTTCACTCATGACTCCACCATAAATGACTCGCCATACATTAATACAATGGAACTGCCGAGGTTTTAGGGCTAATTATGATGAAGTGAAACTTCTTGCACATGATTATGATCCTGGAGCATTATGTCTCCAAGAAACGTATTTAAAGGAAAATGATCAACTTACCTTACGTCATTATAACATGTATAACGTGTATGCAAAGACCAATAATGGTAAAGCATCTGGTGGATCATGCATTTGTGTTAAACAGGGGACACTCCACAGTCCTGTGTCATTAAATACGACCCTACAGGCTGTGGCTGTCCGTCTAACTCTCCACATTGCTATAACACTTTGTTCGTTGTATGTTTCCCCATCGTCAACACTTACTGTTAAGGAACTTGATCATTTGACTGATGAACTCCCAAAGCCCTTTGTACTCGTCGGTGATTTGAATGGGCATTATCCTTTGTGGGGTCCGTCCAGTTATAATAATAGAGGTAAAGTGCTCGAAGATTTTCTTGGTAAACAGAATCTTTGAATATTTAACAATGGTACTAATACGTTTTTACACCCAGCAACGGGAACGTATTCAGCGCTGGATTTATCGGTGACTGACCCTTCTCTATATAATGAATTTACATGGTCCGTTCATAATGATTTATGTGGTAGTGATCAATTTCCCACAATACTTAAGACCATCAGTCCTTCACAGGATCTACCCACATCAAGATGGAAATTTACAAAAGCTGATTGGCAGACTTTTAATACTCTATGCCGTGTAAATTTGAATCCTGAAACTTTTGTTAATAAAATGGATGAGATTCAAACATTTTCCGACACACTGCTTACTATTGCTACCAAAACTATCCCTAAGACCTCAGTTAACCCACGAGTTAACACACCATGGTTCAATGACGATTGCACAAAGGCCAGGAAAACGAGGAAAAAAGCTGAGAAAATATTCAACATATCTCCCTCCCCGGATAATTTGAATAATGTCAAGGTTACACGAGCTACGGCTCGTCGATGCATAAAGCAATGTAAACGAACGAGTTGGAAACAATTTGTTTCTAAAATAAATACTCGTACTCCGCTTAACAAAGTGTGGAATATGATACGCAAAATCAAAGGTAAAAGGTTCCGGTAACACTGTACAACATCTCAAGATAGATGGCAATTTAGTAACATCTGAAAAGATCATTGCTAATACATTGGGCGAAACGATCAGTCAGAATTCTTATTCTTCTAATTACGATCCTGCCTTTCAAAAATACCAGAAGCAGCAGGAGAAGAGACATCTGAGTTTTCAATCTGATAATTCAGAAGATTATAATGAACCTTTTCCCCTTAGTGAATTACAAGAGGCTCTTCAGAAAGCTCATGATACAGCATCAGGACCTGATGATATACATTACCAATTATTGAAACACTTACCTGATGAATCTCTTATCACGTCATTAAATATTTTCAATAATATGTGGGAAACTGGAAATTTTCCCCCTTCCTGGCATGAAGCAATGATTATACCAGTGCCAAAACCAGACAAGGATCATACAAATCCTACTAATTACCGCCCTATAGCTCTAACTAGGTGTGTTTGTAAGAACATGGAACGTATGATAAATGCTCGCCTCGTCTGGTATCTGGAATCAAATCACCTTGTTACAGACATTCAGTGTGGCTTCAGACACCGGAGGAGTACCATGGATCATATTGTCAGATTAGAGTCATTTATTCGTGTTTGCATACTGTTTCTATTTTCTTTAATTTAGAAAAAACATATGACACAGCTTGGAAATATGGTATTTTGAAAGATCTCCATATGATGGGCCTTCGTGGTCGCATGACTGATTTTATTTCACGGTTTTTAGACGATAGATAATTCAAGGTAAGAGTTGGATCCACCTTTTCTGACATCTATGATCAGGAAATGGGAGTTCCACAAGGAAGTATTTTATCTGTCACTCTTTTTAGCATCAAAATCAATAGTCTGGCTAAAGTTCTCAATGGCAATGTCGATGGCTCTCTATTCGTTGATGATTTTAATATGTCATGTCGGGGTTCCAGCATGAATAGTATTGAAAGACAATCGCAACTTTGTTTAAACAAGGTACATAGATGGTCACTGGAAAACGGTTTTAAGTTTTCGAAAACTAAAACATGTTGCGTTCATTTTTGTACCAAACGTAAAATACATAAAGATCCTGAGTTATTCCTTAATACCACTCAGAGAAGCTAAATTTCTGGGCATTACGTTTGATCATAAATTATCTTTTATCCCCCACATCAAAAATCTCAAAACAAAGTGTTTAAAGGCTCTTGACATTCTGAAAGTTGTTTCCAATGTCAAATGGGGTGGAGATCAACTTACACTACTTCACCTTTATAGATCATTGATCAGATCCAAACTTGACTATGGCTGCTTTATCTATGGTTCAGCTCGCAAATCGTATCTCAGAGAGCTCGATTCCATTCATAATCAAGATATCAGGCTGTGTTTGGGAGCCTTCAGAACCTCCCCAATCGAGAGTATGTTGGTTGAAGCAAACGAACCGTGCTTAAAGTTACGGAGAATCAAACTCGCGCTTCAGTATACTGCTAAGCTTCATTCAAGTCCATCTAACCCCGCTTTCAACTGTGTATTCAATCCTTCCTATAAGGATTTATATTCTAATAAACCCAAATCAATCCCACCTCTTGGTATTCGTATACAGTTCCATATCAGGGATGCCCATTGAAATTTTGAGAATATATCACCATTTAACATTTCAGAAATACCGCCATGGCAGTCCATACAGCCGGACATCAATTTAGATATGACAAAACTGAAGAAAGCTGCTACAAATACAATATTGTACCAACAAGCATTCTTAGAAATTAAAGACAAATACTCCTCTTACCAAAGCCTTTACACAGATGGATCAAAAGATGGCAATAAGGTGTCAGCAGCTGCTGTTGCTGGTGATAACACCTTATCCCTCAGACTGACTGATGGAAGTTCCATTTTTACAGCTGAGTCTATGGCAATTTTATTAGCATTGCAGTTTATTGAAATATCTCGAGACAACCATTTCATCATTTTTCCGATAGTTTGTCCTGTTTGCAGGCAGTCAAAAACCGTAAACATAATCACCCGTTTTTAGACAAAATCTTAAGTCGCCATTTAGACATATGTATGGCTGGGAAGGTTATTGTGTTTTGTTGGCTTCCAAGCCACTCTGGTATAAGAGGTAACTCTCTAGCGGATTCCGTTACGGTAGCTAAAGAAGCTCTACAAAGTTCAGTTACCAACACTACCCTTCCTTTTTCTGACCTCAAACCTGCTATCCGACAATATATAACAGATCAGTGGCAGCAGAGCTGGGATGATCAAGCCTCAAATAAGCTTCATTCCATCAAACCCAGTATTGGACAAAATCCATGTACTGGACTTAGACGTCACGCTGATGTCGTATCGGCCATAGTTACAATACACATTCCTTTCTCTTGAAACGTGAAGACCCACCATTTTGCATTCCGTGCCATAGGCCGATCACTATCAAGCACATTTTACTTGAATGTATTGACTTTGTTCATATCAGAGAGTGTTTTTATGACGATGTTCCTACTTTATGTGCACTTTTTAACAAAGTTTCTAGCCCCTTAATTTTAGCATATTTAAAAGAAATCAAACTGTATGAAAAAATATAGCTTTTATTTCAGAGATCAGTTCTTACCCCTTCTTATGTGATACGTAACTGATATTTTAGTGATTTTCAACATCACCTTTTATTGTTTTCCAAGTGTTGTACAATGAGAGACTTTTTCTCGCCGCGAATAGCTGCAATATAGCCGATGCGGCGTTGAACAACATTCATTCATTCATTCACTGCAGGGCCCTGGCGACGGAGTTACCTAACCTGTCTGTGGTTTCGTTTGCGCTCAAGAGAGAAGCAGACTTTTAGCAACCTTTAAGCGCTTGGTATTAATTAACCACAAGTTTGGTTTTTTTTAAAAAGAAAAAAAAGAATGGTGTTCCGTTTATGACTAACCAGAAGTCATTCATATGCAGTGATAAAAAGAGTACCAAACATTGAGTTTATTCGTTCGTTAAGAGAATACATGTTTGTATACAGTTTGTAAGCTCTCGGGACAAAGGAATCTGCATTGTGATTGAAATATCTTGGCTGTTAGGAACTAGTGGCATCAATCATACCGAAAATGGCTTAATTCCCCTTCCGGAAGCACATCATGAAGCCTGATAATGTTAGCAGGTTCAGGTGATCAGAGCTATTCAAGATCCTCCAGTGCTGTACACGTGCGACAGACTATCATGCAGACTTTTGCTGTAGAACCCGACAAGGAGACAAACATAAAATCAGACTAAAATATCATCATTTGATGTTCTGTGTCGTCTTCAAACTATAGGACTGCTGTAATCAAGGACTAGTTGATGTAGGTAGAAGCTGCCTTGACAAAATATTTGTTCAGATGATGGGAGATCCCTTGACATAAGGCATTGCCGAGTGTCAGATTAGACTTATGATAAGTACTTCTCAGTATAGATAATTGGATCTGCTTGAACCTGCAGACTCCACAACAGACATATTGATCCACATCACAGACATTGCAACACTATACTATTGACCAAATATTAATATCCCCCGCCGCGCGTTTAGCGCAAAGCGGGGGATATGGATTGGTGAAATGGATTTCTTTAGATTTGGGGTCTGCAAAGTCCTACAAAGGGGTCTTGAAATCACCTCAATAAATATATGTGTAATCAAGTATATTAAATTGTTAAATATAGTTTCACGTTATTAGGTTAAAAGTTATATCAACTCATTGTGATGTACAAAGGTTTAAAGTTTGCGAGAGTTTAGAATAAAAATCATTCACCACTATGAAGCCTCGATCGGTTGCTGTGGTTAAAATGTTACTGAAAGAAATGACAAGAATCTGTAAAATAAAACAATGAAGGAGTTTGCTTTTGTATCTCTGTGATTCTTTTCAACAAAGAAGACAACCGAAAAACAACGGTGTCTGACAAGATGGATGAGACTTATGTCGCCATATGCATATTGGCGAAATATGTAGATACATCATTTATCTTACTCCTCTTAAAGCGACCGTAAGGAAATCTGTTCATTGATGAACAACGTACGTATTCGTAATCAGTCTTCAGTTCTTTTGATGTGTTTTTGGCAGATACAGCACTTATAGTTGTGCGCTTCAAAAGGGGTAATGAGGGGAATGAATGAAATTTAGAGTGCTTTTGGCAAGCTGAAAAATTGTAAGAGGTAAACTTTATGATGCGTGAGATATGCTGGAATGGTTTAGATTTGGGGTCTGCAAAGTCCTACAAAGGGGTCTTGAAATCACCTCAATAAATATATGTGTAATCAAGTATATTAAATTGTTAAATATAGTTTCACGTTATTAGGTTAAAAGTTATATCAACTCATTGTGATGTACAAAGGTTTAAAGTTTGCGAGAGTTTAGAATAAAAATCATTCACCACTATGAAGCCTCGATCGGTTGCTGTGGTTAAAATGTTACTGAAAGAAATGACAAGAATCTGTAAAATAAAACAATGAAGGAGTTTGCTTTTGTATCTCTGTGATTCTTTTCAACAAAGAAGACAACCGAAAAACAACGGTGTCTGACAAGATGGATGAGACTTATGTCGCCATATGCATATTGGCGAAATATGTAGATACATCATTTATCTTACTCCTCTTAAAGCGACCGTAAGGAAATCTGTTCATTGATGAACAACGTACGTATTCGTAATCAGTCTTCAGTTCTTTTGATGTGTTTTTGGCAGATACAGCACTTATAGTTGTGCGCTTCAAAAGGGGTAATGAGGGGAATGAATGAAATTTAGAGTGCTTTTGGCAAGCTGAAAAATTGTAAGAGGTAAACTTTATGATGCGTGAGATATGCTGGAATGGTTCAGCTTTGAAATTAATGTTGTTATTGGACAATCTGACTGAGTGAACTAGGAGTGGTATTGCATAAGTAAGCAGTATCTATCTCTATCAATTAAGCAATCCGGATTTGAATGAAGGCACATTTACCTGTATACTATACATGTCATGGCATGAATTAGTTGGTCAGTCATCCTTCTGGACTCGGACAATATATGTTTAGTACATGCCAGTATTAACACCAGGATAACAGTATTAACACCAGGATGCAGTATTAACACCAGGACGCCAGTATTGACACTAGGATGCCAGTATTAATACCACAATGATAATGGAAACCACTCCACTATCATGACTTAGTTCCATTATGGTGTGTTGAATATTGTCTGCAGTATAGCTGACATTATGCTGACCAACTGTCGGTAAACTGACAAGGAAATGACTCTAAATGTAAATACGTTTCAGAGTCACATTTCCTGTGTCTCTAACATGGTACATGTAAGGGAGCGCTGGACCTGATGATAATATGCACCGCTAGTCGTCTTTGTGTAGATTATATTCTTTACACAGGTGTGCAGTAAGGGCAGAATATTGCAGACTGCTCCAGTAATAAACAAATGTTTCAGACAAGTGAGTTTAATGAAACATTAACTCTAAAAGGAGAATTCAAACTAGGAATATCTGAGACATGCTGATATGTTTGCCCTCGTTCTTTACTGTACATCAACGACATTAATGAGATTATGTGATGTGTTCGCGACGCTATACATAAGAACTTATTCAGGCTACAGTTCTGTCGTAGGTCGTTGTCTTTTGTTGGAAATCCTAGCAGATAAATGCATTGAAGACTTGAGAGCGGAATTCAGTCTCACACTAAAATATACATCATAGCAGTGGCAGAAGGATAATCTGTACTCTCTGGGAAAGCCATGGCACTTTTTTTAAAAAAAAGAACACTACTTTAAGGTCCTTGTTAAAGGTTTTTAATCGTGGTGACGTGTTGCCGTGTGTTTTGTTTTTCGCAAAAACCAACAGTTTACGTCAACAACACGCTGGATCGAGGCATGCCCACATGTTTTGCTCACCATGTATTCGTGGCTGTAGTAAACCTGTTTGTACGGTCAGATATTATGTGGCAGTTGCATCATGTAAACGGAATTTTGACGGTTAGTAACCCTCTGATCATACATGTAGCAGACATGATTCTTGATTTACGGTTTGGATGCATTTGCAAGATGGACATGTACTAAATGTGTTCCGCCTATCTATTAACGTGGTCCCGAAAATAGGACGCTGACAGATGCCGTGTTTTTATTATTTTCCGATTGTTTTTATTTTCTAAATTACCCCAAACCAGATAGCTGATGCAGTCAGAAATCATTTTCTTTACTGTGGCGTTTCTACTCCTGAATCTCCTTAGCTTGATTTATTGACTGTTTGCAAAGTGTTCAGTTACACAAAAAAAAGTCTTTTTCTGTCTTAAAGGATCCGGAATCATTGATGAATGCATCACTGTAAATCGACATTCTCTGCTAATGGTCTATCCCCTTTTACAAATAGTAATAAATTTCGGCGCCCCATTCTTATACCAAGATAAACACACAGCTCCCAATGAATTTTCACGATCATGAGCTTTTCGATCAACGAAGCACATAGGACAGGAAAGCTCTCTTTGTGGCCGTGACCAATACCACTTATCTCTTCACAAGAATCGGTCAGTCGAAGGCAGCAGTTAAATGTGATCATATGGTAGTCCTACTGCCTTAAGTCAAGATACACAGACGGTTTCTGGAAACTAAAATAAACTGCAGATGTACCATATGTCTCAGGTCTTCGAATATTGATAGAAAATGCCTTAATATACGGCTTGCGAAACCCGAAACTGTGTCGTTTGAAATGCTCACTTGTCCTGTGTATTGTCATTTACTATGTTGCACATATATCGAGAATGTAGGTCAAGAACGAAGCCTCTATTACAAAGAGATTTTTTTTTTTTTTGCTATACGCATGTTGTGACTGGTGGGAATCAGTTGCGCCATTCATGCCGCGAATGGCGTAATTCCTCTTCCGGAAGTTCTCGTTGGCGCCAGGGAATGCTGGTGATCAGTTCTATTCAAATCCAGCAGCGCAGCATGAAACGATTGACATTTTGGGGTGGACGGACATACATCCTCTAGTACTAAGCTCCGACAACACTGGCACATATATAGTCGGACTGGAACGTCGTGATGTCACTATTTTCACGCGATCAGGTTGAGGATCAAGGACTGGTTGAAGACTTAGACTACAATCACAAAATATTAGTTCAGTTGATATCAGATAAAGTGGTATATTATACTGTTACTGATATTGGACATCAGATGACTACATTTACGTTTCAGTGAAGATGATTGGACGTATTTGTGCAACAAGGAGACATTCCCACAGTTGTATTGATTAGTATGATGGAAATGTCAACGGGATAAGGCATAAGATTGATCAACGACTACTGAACGACCTTCTTCCAGATTAGGACACACTATACTATGGTGTACATTGTTGATGTATATGTAATGAAGTAGTTTTAAATGTTAAACATGATATCAACGGTTAATCTAGCTGTTGACTAAATTGGTTTTATTTGTTTTAAGAATGCGATGAGATATCAGCGATTTCATGACCGAGTAGTATCAGACTTCATAGTATGAACTGTGTCGCTTGAAATTGGTACCATCACTGGAAAATCTGACTGGGGGTACGAGGAGTTACATTGCCAAAATTAGCAATCTCAAGTTCTACCATGGCAACACACTTAGTAGAATAGACTGGATCACTTTTGTCAACATGCCATTTATTTTATTGTTCTTGTATATTGGGTAGACAATGGAAAGTCCTGACCGAGAAATGGTAACACTTGCACCAAATTCATCACAGCTTGTTGCTTTCATTTTACTGACCATGGCTCTTGGTTCCTCTGAAGTTTGGTCTTTTTCTTCCGTTCGTTAATGTTGTGATATCGCCGTTTGAGTTTACTTGTTTGTTTTCTTGTTTAACGCGGCACTAAGCATTATAAAAGCTTTATGGCGACGGTATGTCAGTAATCGAGCCTGAACCAGACAATCCAGTAATCAACAACATGAGCATCGAACTACGCAATTAGGGTAAGATGACATGTGTCATCGAAGTCAGGGAGCCTGATAAGCCGATCCCGTTAGTCGCCTCTTATGACAAGCATTTCTGGAGACAGGTTTGTGAAATATAAGTGTTATGATGCACATTCTCTTGAAAGAGTTGCATTACACGTGCTATGTGCCATGTACAACAAACCTGGTGTGTGTGTGTGTTACCAAATCTCCTTGATCAACAGCATAGATAGCAATAAACATGTTCAAAAGCAGTGTGTCAATGCATAAATTGTAATGTATCAGCCTTAAAAACACATTTGACGGAAATTTTGTATTCACTCCAATACAAATACCTACAGTTATGCATATGCTAGTTCCTTCATCGCAGGCTATCGACTACTTGAGATAAATACATATGATGGCAGTACAAGACTTCTCCTTTGTTGTTAATAGGTTGTGCTTAAAGGCATTAGATACTGCATCCAACACATGTAGGTGTTTATGATTGATAGTAAATTGACAACAAACTGAGTTCCAGCCTATGTTTATTCATATGGTGTATAGAAAATGAATGGGACACTCAGAAATTGGCCCCACACTGATCCTGTTTTGGTGGAGGTGTATGTAACTCTTGACAAAACAAACAAAAGGAATGCAAACACGTGATACGGAAAAGAACAATTCTGAAGCAGATTTTACTCCTCTATACATGTGCATTTAGATGGATTATCAAAGCATTAAAGTTTGACGCATTGACTAGTCACGAAGCACACTTTTAATAGAGTTTTCTTTTATTATTTTGCTTAGTGAAAACGCAATTTATAAGTTCAAATGAAATGGCATGGCAATTGTAACATGACGTTGACGTGATCTACTCTTCAACAACTAGTTGAACACACTTCGTCATCCCGTGATGAGGTCAGAAAAGGTCATAAGATCTTTTGTTATTGTTTTTGCGAAGTTAAAATGCTTGACGCGTGCATGATCAAACTTGTGGCGTTGCCCGTAGTGTGGACCACATGTTTCCCTGACCCAGACACAATTACTTACAGGTCCCACGGCTGGAATATTACTGCATGATCATGAGGCGTGAAACAACAAGTTTTGCTTTTCTGGAAATGATATAAGGGGCTAATAAATATAACAACGTGATGACCACATTTATGTGTATATCAAATCGAGTGATTTCATTGACTTTTAATACTCATTGTCTCGGGCAAAGCTATAACATTCAATCTGTTTTCGTAATGATCGTGAACAAATCGATAAAGCTGCTCTCAGCAAATCTGTGTACCACTTCTCATCCATATACCGGTTATAAACCTGTGCTTAGATCATAGATCCGTGATCTGATGCAGAAGACATAGGACACGCAAGTAGGTATAAATAAGTTACGCGAAATTAAACCACCTATTTGTGCTCTCAGTCCAGATTTGGAAAGGTTATCTTAAGACGATGTCGTATTAGTTATTCAAGATATACACATGAATATATCCCTAAAGGATCAGGATCCTCCACTTTGTATCCCTTGTGATGAAACAATCACAGTCAAGCATGTCCTGATAGAATGTATTGATTTTTCTACTACAGTCGATCGATTATTCACTTTTTCACCCCTAAAGGACCTTTTTTATATATGTACTAGTTTAGTTATTGAGGAAATTAAATTACATAAAAAAATAAATTATAATATGATAAATGTATTGAAATTGAAATGCATTGAAATTGGTCAATGATTTTCATTTGGTTGAAGAGAAAGAAACAGTTTGCTTGTTAGTGGCTGTACCTTTAAATGGGGTTGAATAGCTTAAAATAATTGTCCCCCTTGAGAGGGTATGTGAGTCCCATATCGTGCAAAGTACTTTTCTTTTTCTGAAGTTTAGTAGTAGCACATGTGTTTTTTAAATGTATGGCTACAGAATCACCAATACCTGACAGCATGATGTACATACAGCCAGAGTTCATGCAGGTAGCAAAAGTAATGCGTCTCCCCATGATCTGTAGTATGGTGATCAACCTTCGACATTGTTATTTTGTATTGGTCTCTATAAAACGCATCTTTTCATGATTACCTGCTAGTTTTACCTTCACTATGATATTCTAGTATTTAGTTTCCAGTATTCTAGTACAAATCTAGTCGTGACTGATAATAATAACAATGATAATGTTTATCATTGAACATGAGAAAATGCCTTTGTAAGAACTGATTAGAAGAATAAATTATAAACGATGTGAAAGTAGTATGTCTGATTTGTCGGGATCGTTCATGATAATTTGTTAGTGACTATGTTTTTCTGATTCTTGAAATACAAGTTGACAACGTTTCTCCTAAACTGGTACTGTTTTCTGATCAAAATGCAGCAAATGTACCTACAGATAAAGGTAATGTAATTCTATATTAGTGTGAGCCACAAAACCCTTCCCACATTTACATGAAATCTACTTATATGTAACTTTTCGAATTTCAATCATTGGTGTCTAGGGAATTAGTATATCTATGGTGAACGATGTCTGCAAACATTTCCACGCCAAAACGCCAAAACGCACCTAATTCTGTTTTCCTCAATAAATGCAATAAATTGTGAACGGGAAGAAAGTCATTCTTTTCCGTGTGCACGCACATTACGTGCATAGTTTCCAATAAAAGTTGGGGGTTTCAATGCTCTTGCGACAGTTGACAATCTTAAGTTTGGTGTTACTGAAGCTCAGCGCAACAATGCGATTGGTTATTTGGAGGCTGGAGAGTCTCAGTTTGCGATTGCAGTGCTGCGACGTCCCGATGGAAGAGCTCGTGTATATCGACGTCGTAACGAACTCTGTAAATTGTGTACAGGAAGTGGACAGATTCTGAGTGTCATGGTTCTGGCTGTTATATCATACAGTGTCACGACAGATCTCATTAAGGTCCAGGACAATTTGATAGCTCGACGTTACCATGATAAAATCATCAGGCCTCATGTCCTTCATTTTTTTCATCAGTATACCAACAGTAACTGAAAGTTATTAGATCACGTAATGTGTTTGCAATGCTGTAATTAAGATGTAGGTCAAGTTACATTGTAGTTGGAGGCGTTAAACCATAGGCTTTCCGTTATTATACAGGGGTTTTGAAGATTTGGAAACTGAATTTAATTTCACTAGAAAATCAACTTTTTTATAGTTCCTTGATGCCTTGGGACACATCCAGAATATGTTGCCGCGCGCGCGAAAATGAGGAACTCTTTAAAGGTCAGTTCGTGAATGTTTGCTTTCTTCGAAGTTTAGAAAAGCTAAAGTCAACACAGCGTCAACACTGTCACATGTCATCGGTCCCCAGTTGCGCAAATCGATGCTCAAGCTGTTTATCATTGGATTGTCTGGTACAGACATTTACAGACCGCTGCCGTATAGCTGGAATATTGCCGTGCGTAGAGTAGTGAGTGAGTGAGTTAAAAGTTTACATCGCATGGGCAATATTACAGCCATATAGCGATGAAAACAAGGTAATCAATCTAAAACATCCGTCGACGAAGGACAGTAAAACTACCTAGATTATCACAGATATATTGACATTAAAACTAGTCATGAAATCTAAAATATTTTAACTAGAGAGGACGATACAATGTATAAAACAGGCTATAGTTCGCCAACAACTGAAGGTAGATCACCATACTAGGGACCATGGGGACTTACAGTGCTTTTGCTACCTGCATGGACCCTAGCTCGATTTATATCATCCCTTCAGCTGCAGGCGATGAAGTGAGTTTTAGCCAAACTTAAAATGACAGAGATACTACAATTAAAATAGACGGTAAAATGAAATTACCTTTGAATGCCTTGGGACTTATGTACCTTCTCAGGAGGACGTGTGTAGAGTAGAACTCACTCATTCCTATATGACAGTGTCTGAACTACGTTTCATGTGACAATCTTACATTGTATAATTATTTTTGTACTCAACAACTTGTTACTTTATTCTCACCAAATGTAAACTTACAAAACAATCCAAACTTACCATACAGAAGAAGTTGTCTTACGCTCCGCAAATCAATCTTAACGCCATTAACCACTTTTCTTAAATGCAATATTTATAGGGCGCATACGTATCTTCAGATTGTCCACATCTAGATTTCCTCTGAACAAGTTATGTCATAAAGTCGAGAATCATTTTCATCGTCGTTTCGTTTCTACATCTTTCTCTGTCGGATCGATCAGAATTTCTGTACTAATGATGTGTCCACTTGGACAAACGGTGACATCGGCTCTCCATTCTTACAACGATGTGGGCAAGCACATTCCAATGAATGAATTTACATGAGCTGCTTTATCAACGAAACAAACATTTAGACAGTAAAGCTATTTTTGTAGTGTTTTTCAGATGACACTTATCTCTTCGCAAGAGTTGGTTAGTTGATGGGAATAAAATACTTGAGATAAAATTACTGTGTGGGACCACTCACAGGACAATCCCACTACCGCTATATCAACCTTGATATACATGTATATACATAGAGGTTCTGGAAACTACAGTGTGATGCTGATGTAAACTTTGTCTCAAGCCTTCAGAATAATGGTAAGAAAATCGGTATACGCATGTCTGTGAAACCTCTAACTGTCAGTCATTGAAATGCTCACTTGTCCCACTAAAATAAAAGAATACTGGCGAGTGCATATAACATTTGCGCTTGCTATCTATCGATCCCACGGCGTACAATGTTACAAATGTTCTCTTGGATTGTTTGTTTGTTTTTTTGTGTGTGTTTTTTGCTTGTTTGTTTGGGTTTTTATTGTTTTGTTTTAGCTTTTAGGAATTCGGTTTTTGTTCTATTTGCATTTCTCTGAGGGTTAGATAATACTTTTGTAAAGGTTTTGCCTTTAAAAACGTGATCTTATCACAGGTTATCGGGTAAATTGTTCTTTTATTTCATTTGGAAACCTGAAAGTAATCAGACACTTCCTGATGTAAAACTATGAAAATAAGATTTATGGAGATAAGAATCTCTCTTCAAGGAATGTGATGTTTCTGATTACATGACCTTTCTTTTCCAATCGACTTGGACTAGGTGTATATGTTTTGGTTTCTTCTATATGTCGTGTCGTAAGAACTCGAACGCACCTAGGAAAAAAACTATAAGATAAGTAAGAGTTACCGTGTATTCATACGAAAACATGACAATTGACGTACATGTACATACAGATTTAAAAAAATCTCTGTGCAAAACTAATGTACCCCGAACATCTAAAACATTGTGATGAACATCGTCGTGTTTATTAAGTTGACGTGTCGGAAATCGAGGGGAAAATTGAGTCATATAGCGTGATAAAACCCAACAATTATGTGTAGCACGTCACATGTTCATCTCAATAGCAATCTCGCAGTGGCATGCATTTACATCAATATGGCACCGTATCATACTTCTAAGTTAATCAAAATGTCACGCAAAAAGCGACTCACAAATCAGCATGTGACATAGGTAGGGCAGCTTCACGAGTCCTGGGCTGTAGTCAGACAATGCACAGTCAGAGGATCTGCCTGTTCTGACAGACAGGCACCATTGCAGATCGCCTAAATCCTGGGGCGCTGCCACACCAACATGACGTAGAAAACATTTTGTGACCGCAACTCGCAGTACCAGAGACTAGTTCAGAGGTAGGAATTAGCTACCAAGATAGACTGCCATACACAGGTTCCACTATACCGCAATTTCATTAATATTGTGCTGTATGTTTACGACAGGTCCGTAGACATGTTAGATTTCAACCAGAGGTAGTGGAACAGGTTCGTTGTCCGAAACAAGTCACGCGACCGGACACATTGATCTAGAAAGAAGAATACGACAGCAGATGTATCAATCCCCGACCTTGTAATAGCTTTAGCAAGTACACCTTGAACAATGGCTTGATCAGGTTAAAGTGTACAGACAGGTCCTCCCATCCGTGAGGAGACGTTGTGTTACCGTCGCGCCAGAATGTCACACTCCATATTAACTTTTTATGTTTCATCAGTTTTATTAGTGTGAAGTTCACAGTGTGTGTGTGTGTGTGTGTGTGTGTGTGTGTGTGTGTGTATGTGGACACGCCTTGCATTATTTTCTCATTCAATGACACCACAGCCCACTTAGCACACTAATTGCTTGTTTGAGTCAATTAAACAATAGTTTAAGTGTCAAGTTTAACTGTAGCTGAGTCCTTTCACATGTTTAAATTAAACCCTCTAAAATCGGCAAGACATACTGTCGTAAAATTATGTGTGTCGTACAGTACCGGCATCCCTATCATTAGTTAGATGTTGTGACCAACCTTGACAGAGATGCTTCTGGAAACAGTTCATCTTCATACAAAAAACAAGATTTCAAGACTACATTATTCAATATTTGTCTAAAATACAAATTACTTGCAGAATCCCAAATGAAGTGTACAGGATACATGACACTGCTGACAATAGACAATTATATTTATTCTAGTGGACACGCCCGCCTTTGGACATATGGATTAGTACGGGCCGTTACAGTAATATATGAAGTAAAATTAACCTAGGCATGGGAGGTGATAACCTTTAACTGTTAATTCCCTCTACACCTTACACATGATCATCCACGGTAGTTTTCAGTTATTTTAGGCCGTTGGCCCTGTATATGTTGTTACGAGAGTGTATTTTCTGTAAATTGTATTATTAATGAAGAAATAATTATTACTGGGTCACAACGTTTATTATTTTCAATAATAATTGTTATGTGTCACATTTCGTATCATAAATGTTCACTACGTTTAGTATTTTGCCAGCAGTCCTTCAGGAACTGCTTTAGAGTTACCTCCCCTTGGCCTTGTGTTTTGATTAACTTTTGACTTCCGGGAGGATGGTCGAGAAGATTCCACGAGATCCTACGGTGGTGGCGATGGTCGTAAGTGCACGAACTTTCAGAAATTGATGACTGCATATATACATATATATATATATATACCCACACACAAGGCTTTCTGTCGTATTGTCGATACACGGTTACACAGATTAACTGGAGTAACATCATCAATCTTCATCATCTCTTGAACTACATTACCGGCGCCTGACCGATCGCTGTGTTACATTCTGCATAACTGTGTCTCACTCTCCCACCAAGACTTCGGTAAGTTGGCAATATATGTGTGACCCATTACTTTAGAATTGACTCAGTTGTATTGTACATGAAACCTTTATTGTGAATCTCTGTATTTTGCCTTGCATCGTGCCTTTGCTTTTGCTGAATACAGTAAGATATTGAAAATCCTAGAGAGTGTTAAATTTTGCTGGTTTGGTGGGGATCTCTTACACCTTTTGTCACGGCACATTTTTTACCATAACAATGTAAAATGTGCAAAACCTCCACCTGATCATAATGGCTTACATGTAGTTACCCATGCATATTTGAATGCTAATGAGTAGCATTTGGTTAAAGCTAGTCAACACAACAGCACATCCAGTGAGCATTCAGTTCGGGTAAGCTGAATATTAGGTCTGACTAGTTTTACAATGTTGTTCACACCTTTGGTTTGGTGGGTCACGTCACTGGCATTTTCAAGACGCATGTTTATACTCACGCTGCTCTCTATAACTTTTCGTGACAATGACACAAGTCGGGATTTTTATGCGGTTGGGGTATGACCGACTTGTTCTCATGAATGTAAACAATGTTCTTTCGAATCAACGATTATGTTAGCTTCTCCCTCTGCTCAATCAAAGATCATGGCTTCGCTGTTACTCAAGAACGAGCGCTCCAACTGTGAGTTAAAACTCGTGGTACTATGTTCAGATAAAGGCAGCAAGATGTAAGATAAACGTCATCACATATTATGCGAATGCATTTTTGTAGGTTAAGCTCCCAGGACAATGGATTCTTGTTAGATGGGAATCTGCTTTGTGAGTGAAATGCTATGGTTATGTGGCGCCAATCATACCGGAAATGGTTTAATTCCCCTCCCGGAAGTACTTGGTGACGCCTTGGAATTTTAGCAGGATGAGGTGATCAGCGCTATTCAGACCAACCAGCTCCGCACTAAATGAACCTAAATGAACGACCAGTGCTATAGGTTACCATGGAGACTTTTGCACTAGAAAACGACAGCACAGATAAATATACACTCAAACTTAATGTCATGACTTGACTGTCTGTGATCAGGCTGATGTTATCAAGGACTATTTGATGTAGGTAGAATCTGCCTTGACACAATGTTAGTTCAGATGATGTGAGATCCTGTGACATACGACATGGTCGAGCTTGAGATTAGACTTCGGATTATTTCATCTCAGTATAGATAATTCGATCCACTGGGACCAGCAGACTGTACAATAGTCATACTGAGCAATATCACAGACATGGCAACACCATACTATTGACCAAAATACTGATAGGTGAAATGGATTTTCTTTAGATCTGGGTTAAGTCCAACAGAAAAAGGGTCTTGAAATCACCTCATATTTGTCTACATCGCAAATAAGTGCGTTATCAAGCAATTGAAACTCATATACATACCTTCACAAAATACCTTCATCTAGTTTAATTAAAGAGATATCAACTCCATGTCGTGCACAACGGGTCTGTGAAAGTACAAAGTCACGTAAACAATGCTTTAGCCATATCGTGACGAGAACAAATTTGACGTTTTTAAAGAATATTTATATATTAAAAAAACAATCGTTAAAGGAGAGTAAAACAACACAAATATCCCAGTTAGAATTACAACTAGCATGTATAATTAATGGAATTATAATAGAATTATTTGGACTATACAAAATCGCCCACAGCTGAAGGTAGATCACCATACATGGGTCCATAGGGACTTACAGGACTCCCTGCGTGGACCCTAGTTGGATTTACACCATCCCCTCAGCCGCTTGGGACTGAAGAGAGATTTGAGTATAAATCAGTCACCGTTGATCATGGTTAAATGCACTATAAAGCGTCAATCGTTTACTTTAGTTAAAATGCCAATTCCTGTCACTGAAAGAATTTAAAAGAATCTGGTACAGAAAACAATCATGGAATTTAATAGTTTCTTTAACACAGTTAAATTCTGCTGCGGTGACATCTATCATTCTATCTAAAAAGCAGACCAGCGAAAAACAAATGTGTCTAACTAGATGGAACTATACTATACTAACTATACCCTTGTATAGTCATGTGGATAGTGCATATATATGTACATGCAGTTGCATCATTTATCATACACTTCTTGTAACGACCGTAATCAAAGCTATTCATTGATTAGCAACGTTCGTATTCGTTATCAGCCTTCTGGTCTTTGATGTGTTTTTGTCAGACACAGCAAATTCTGTGCTTCAAATGACTAATAAAGAACATGAAAAAATTTAATCTGCTCTGCTTTTGGCAAGCTGAAAAATTGTGATATTTAAACTTTTTGATGCTTGACAGATGATGGAATGGTTCAGCTTTTGAAATTATTGCTGTAATTGGACGATCTGACTGAGTGAACAAGGACTGTTATTGCCAAAGTAAGCAGTATCAATCTCTATCGTGGCAGCCCTTCTACCTGTATGCCATTTACTCCATCTGTTGATAAGGCATCCCTTGGACAATATCTGTGCAATAAATGTGTGACACATTGAAACATAAGTACTTCAGTCGCACTATACTGATAATGGAAAACATGCCAATGCTATGAGTTCATTCCATCACAACGAGTTACGTGTAGTGCCAATACACTGAGGAGGAAAGGACTCTGAATGCTAATCCATTTGTGAGACACACAGACTGCTTTTATAACGTGATGCATGCACGTGAACCACAGTCTCTGAAACAAGTCACAGTCGCTGAAAAGATGATAGTTCTAAATTAATATCTGTGATACTCTAGTACCTTTTCTGTCCATCGACAGTAGGTTTTCGTTTTCTAAAAATAATGCATATTTAATCATCATAAATTGCTCTCCTCACGATATAAATGAAATATTGCCTATGTTACCCTAACGATTTATTCACTTCAGTTTAGGAAGCGTACTGGCGTCATTTCTAAGTTACAAAAGATCTTAAAGATCTCTTAAGTTTATCATTGCTTTGTCGAAGTAGGAACATATGGTCAACCTCACTCGCTGATTTGTCATGGTATTGCAACGGCTTGACACGTTGCGAATGGTGTCAACTAAAGGTTTTTTTAGATCACTTACTGCTGGAATATTGATGCCTTATCATGAGGAAACTTCTTCACTGGAGCTAATTTGGAGTATTGATAACAGAGACAACATATCTACGTTCATATTTTTGTGTGCAAATGACTGATTGAATGTTACCACACCCGTGGTATGAAAAGCAATAACTTTGACATTCTAAGACATATACCGTGATAATTCCTGTGTAAATCTAGTGGTAACCGATAGTCTTAATGCAGTTAGACTTTACAGACTTTTGTATGACTTGCCAGATTATATACTGAAAGGCATTAAAAACGCAGTTGGTACTTGATGTCCTGGCACTCAAACACTTATAATGAAGATTTTTTTTTCTGTGATACAGAGGATGTAGGGATAAAAGGCCAGGAGCATTCCTCTTTTATGAGCTTAAAAATGAACCTTTGACATTTTTCGAAAACACTACCACATTCATGAAACACGTTGTTCACGTGCATTAGCTGCACCGAGGTCCCATAAAAGCACAAAGAATTGTGAAACTGAATCACGTTGAGAAAATGCCACGCTTGACACAAGACGAAAAGAATCATGTTCTCGCTATGGTTAGCGGCGTTTCTACAGATGTGATGATTGTCAGGTACTGTAATGTACATATCCATCCACCGTTGGTCAACTCAAGACACTCAGCTTTCGGGCCACTGGAAGTGATGCATTTGCCCGCGACTGGTGCACATTTTTGACGACAGCTCGACAGGACCGCAATATCCGTGTCTCAAACTTGCGAAATCAGTTCAAAACAGTTACAATGGGGACAACTGGGACAGGACAACGTCATGTCTGCAAAGATACCTTAACGCAGGTTTAACGTACCTTTTGCAGATAGACGTCAACTGATTTATTGTCGTCGAAAAGAAAGATTTGAGTAAAGAAAGTATGAATGTCAATTTGCGTTTATAACGGCTTACATATATATATGATTGTGATCATTACAAAATGCATTTTTGTATGATTGAGAATTCTTAATGGAACAGTGGGTATACTCAGTGTTTACTGGTGGCACTTATACCAGTTATACACCAGAATACACTTATGAACACATACTTTCGGACCTCATGAAGTATTCTTCTGAAGAAACAGCAGCGTAGATACAACATTCTCACAACGAAATTAACATACATCGTCCGATAGACTTTCTTGAGCGTCTTGATCAGTGAAGCAAACATTTGGACAGTAAAGATCTTTTTGTTGAGGTGCTTAGTAACTCTTATCTTTTCGCAAGATTTGGTAAGCCGACGGCAGCACTTAAATGCAATGAAACTACTTTGTGGAACCACCCACATGGCAGTCCTTCCGCTGTGTCAACATCGATACTCAATAAAGTTCTGGAAACAGCAATTTACTGCTGATGTAACCTATGCCCCCATTCTTCAGAATGTTGATAAGGCGGGCGTTAATGCAGGTTTGTTAAGCCTCTATCAGTCATTTAGTTGTTTTATTTATTGCTAGATACCGGAATGTAGCAAGACTGAGAGTGCATGAACAAGTCACCTACAATCTATTGATACAACTGTCCAATTAGATGACACAAAGTAGTTTCACTGTTGTTACACCGATTTTGGTGCAGGCATTTTGTTAGTATGCAGGATCACTCGTAGCTTTTGGCTTCTTATTCCTATCCATAATGTGACGGATCGTCATCCCAGGAAATCGCTCTTTGTTTTCTCTGGGGTTTAGATTCTGCATTATGTGAAAAAAGGCTTTGTCTTAAAGTGATCACATCACATGTACTCAGATGCAATTTGATTAAAGGTTTACTTCGTCTGATAACGGTACCATGACTATATTTCAATATAACCTGACATTATAAGCTGTTATGGTGAATACGTTTCACCCTCATATACCATTGAGAAACAAAATCAGACTGATACAGATAAGGAATGTTCTGCTTTTGGTAACGGGACCCAACTTTAACGTTCACAGTGTATAAAAGTACAAAAGGGTTATTTAATTTCTAAGCACCCCTAAAAAACTATGCATAACTAAAAGATAACTAAGAGTTGCGTCCTTTTAATGCATGGAAAGCGATAGAAACTACAGGGTTGATTTTCTTATCAAGTAACAAAGCAAAAAAGCCCCAAAATCTCCACATTATATTGTTTACTTAAGAGGACACTAACTAGTTGCTTCGTACAATATAGTGACATTCTACAGTTATTGTTTGTTGATGAGGTGATATAAAATAACTGGTACATTATACTTTTACTGACATCCGCTTTAATTCCTGGTGTAATCCAAAGAGCAAAATTACATCAGATGTTGCACATAAGAATATGTATCAGGGAAATGTAAAGGATGTGATACTTCTGGTAACTAAATCCATCTTTTACTGTCGACAATGAAGAACTGGAACTGGAACTGGAACACTATCTCGTTCATATCATTGCAATGTAAAATAAGATTCCTTCTACTTCCACATGTGCTATTTAGTGACAGAGTCATTTAAATATCATCTTTTCGCATTTATCGTTTTGGAAGATGGACACGTGCTGGTTGTATTGTTGTAACAAGTAAAACCGTGTCATGAAATCCTCATATTTTTGCACCTTGCCCTTTCATCCGGTATGTCAAAACCTGTCACTCCTCTGGACAGTAATGGTTTTGTAATAGACTCATTTCAAGTTTATCAATATATATACTGAGTTATTCCTGTTCTGTCACAGCGTCCAAGAATAATTTTGTTGAAGGGCCTGGAGTGATTCACGTGTCTGACGCTAACCACATTGGTAAGCTTTTGAGTTTCTTTATGGTGCTTGCAACTACTGAAACATGAATAGTTGACGCGATCACACTTACCATAATAATACTTTCAAGTTGAGGCGGATGAATCAGTGGAAGTGAACTGGCTATTTAATATGATATCATTGACATTTATGAATCTTAATTAAAACGTCTGGACTAAATTACTTTGTTTTGGCTTTGCCAGGCCAAAAAGAAATTATGAGCACAATCAGTGCACCCCAATGTTTACAAAGATGTTCTCAGCGAGGACGTTCAGTGTTGTGTTCTCAGTAAACTTCAAATGACACTTACTTTCGTTACTGACAAGGCTTCCTGGAAGATTTATGGGTATACCTACGTTCACACGGTTATGTACAAATGGAATCATGCGAATTACGTATATCTTGAACAATTTGGTAGTTTCGCTGTATGGACTTCTGTGACTTTAGGTCTTGTGTATCAACTGTCTGTAACCACAACCACATCTTTAATGTAATAATGTTTATTAGTACTGTAAATCAGGATATTTGGTGGAATTGAATGCAGATAAAACATAGTTTCATTTGCATCCAACGTCAGCAACTGTCTGGAATAGGACATTTCAACATCACATATTGCTGATATGGCCGCTGCCGAATTAAACAAATGTGATCATAAAATCACATTAAGGCCCGATCTCTACGTAAGAGCCTATATTATATTCATATACAATAATATGCGTTCATTATGTTTGATGCAAAACCTTTATATGACTCTTAGTAATGTTATGATTTCTTGCAAAAGAGTGAACACTTTACACAATAATCTGCGTATGCGTTCGTGATGCATTTGATTTTTATGACCGTTTACAATGCGTTCATTGCGCATTAAAGATCTGCTTTGCACTCGTTTGGTATCCGTTCAAGAAAGCATCAGAGGTAGGTTATGTACAGGTTCGTGACGACGACGATATAGGCAAGAATCATCACAAGATGACATATACCCCCATATATATGAAAGCACAAATCATTCGGCAGTTACTTGATGGACTTTTTAACTAAGATCGAATCGTTTCCATGGAAGCCATGAAAAATATAATGCATTATATTTGTAAACATCAAAATGCACCACTTCAAGATCTGTCTCATATATCTGCCAAGATCTGTTGAAAGATATTAAAAAGTTTTCGACTTGTGCTCTGGAAACGATGCCCATCCCTCCATTTTGAGACTAAATCGGAATCGTTTCCATGGAAACCCAGAAAATTATAAATCACCCAAATCTGTAAATAGCAAAAGGCACTTCTTTAGAGGCTGCCGCATATGTCTGCCAAGGTTTGCTGACAGATATTAAGAAGTGTTCGAGCTGTGCTCCGGAATCGAAGTCCGTCCCTCCAGTTTGAGACAAAGTCCGAAATGTTTCCATGAAAACCAAGAAAACAATATATCGGAAAAACCTGTAAATAGCACTTTAGGGTCTGATTGATATCTCGAACAAGTTCTGCAGAATAAATATTTAACGGTTTTTGATTTCTGCTCCGGACATGAAACCCACTCCTCCCATTAGACTAAGACCAAAACGTTCCATGGTTAAACAAAACCAAACAAGTAAAAATATAACTGCCAAAAATATGTATATAGCAAAAGGCACAACCATAGGTTCAGTTTAATATATCTACCAGTTTTGGTCTGAACACTTTGAAACGCTTTTGAGTTATGCTCCGGAACTAAATGATTACGGACGGACAAGGCGACGTCGACTGTATCCCCATACCACCACCCCCACCTCCCAGCCTCTCCTCCCCCGCGAGATGTAGCGGTCTACTAGTTATTGCAGCAAGTGTTTACCTATTCTTTGAGGGAGAAGCCAATTCAGCAAAGAAACGTTATGTTCACTGAAGAAACAGATCTCCATATTGTGTACTGGAGAAGTCTACAGTACATGACACAGACGGTCAAAGAGTCGATGAGGTTGCCGACCCAGTCTGGGGATATAATGACTCAGGTCAGACAGGCTTGACCACAGACTGAAGCAGGCCTATGGGCAGCAGCCGTCTATCCACGAGATGGGTCGGGTAAAGCATTACTTGGGAGAGATATGACAACACTAACGTTTCATCAGACACCTCATCCAAATTTAGCAGTAAATATAAACCTAAACATGATCAAGACATGTTTGATATTTTAGGAACAACGCAAGGCGAAACCGGCAGCCGTGAGTATAACAAAAGGCATCAGTTTTCAAGAAAGTGTGAAAGACTTGGGGGATGATTTGATACGACATAGTAAACGGTCATACAGATTCATCCTGTTGGTCATCTTAGAGACGAAGGGCAAATATTACACACTAAAGACATCATGAGGCTTAAGATACTGTAAATGTGCCAACGCTGAACATTCACCGACACGGTGGTGAACAATTTCCATGAATTCCTTACATAATCTACATTTTATATGTACTTTTGTATGATCACACATTGTTGTGTGGAAAATGGTGCGGGAAAGAGAAAGCGTTGAATTTATGTCTGACTTTCTAGGTCGATTTGATCCAAAGGATATGACTCGGTGTGGATCGTCTTCTTCTTAGCTTGTGACTTCTATCCAGTGTCGACAGCCACTACTGCTAATCGGTATAAAATCATCCACGCTGCGTCCATAAAGAGGTTCTAAAGTATTTTCCTTAAATGGTTCGGGTAAACACAGAATATTTGCTGAAAGCACAGCGTGTGTAGGTAACACTATTTCCTGCTATCCTAGTGACGAGATACTATCAGAAATGTGTCAGCGTAAATATTTTGTACTGGGAATAAGTGACTGAGTAATTTAGGCTTATTATCGGTGAGACAGATCGATTTCTTGTCAGGAAACGATGGCATATCGAGCAATCTTTAGGGCTGAAATGATAAATTATAAACCTCAGTGGAAGGCATTCCATGGAAATAAGTTTGACCCTGCGGTTTCTAATCTGATTACTTGAACTATAAATCCCGCCTGTGAGGACAATCCTTAAGTAAGGGTTTGCATCTTTTTTCTAATTACACATGTTTAAGGCATATGGAAATTGCTGAGGCAATGGCAACTGACAACGCAATACGCAAAACTGACCCAAATACACCCATAGACTATGTTCTTGAGGTTTTTTTTACTTGCTAGGTGACCATACAGTTCGCTCTACACAGTATGTACTTACTCTGCTGTGGCCATGACATATACGCTTAGGAATTAACCTAAGTAATATACTAATGGGAAACACGATTCTTGAAGATATGGTAACACAGCATTGCAACTTTGTGTTTTTGTTGACCCTTTTTCACTCTTGACCGATGAGACCAGATTCATGAATGGCGTGCTAATGGTTAAAGGTAACTAGTTGACGGTTTCAATTGTCGAGAACGCAAACTGTCTTTGAAAAATTGATTCAATGGAAATTTCCCCGTCAGTGAATGGCATTAATTTCGGATGACAATTTTGCGCCTTTTGTGAAAAAGATATCACTTGTCATTGCTTAATTTCGTTTGAAATCGTGTTGTACCGCCTTAGAACATGAGAAATAGACTGAATTAGCAGCATCGCTACAAAACAGTTTAGAAATGAAAGGGAGACCCATTGCCGCTGTAATTTGACACGTCTTGACTTAAACTGCATGTGGGTATGAGATGTTTCACAAGACAAAACTAAGTTTCCCGGAATAAAAGAGAAAATTCTATCCACTGCTATGTTTGTGTCGTGAAACGTATCGTTTTCATACATGAAAAATATTTCAAGGTGCCATTGCGTGTAGGTTTTTGATTGGCATGGTTTGATCTGATGGGCAAAGCCAAAGATTGCATATACTAAAGGTACTGTGCAACAGGAATTCAGAAATAGAAGCAAAATCTTAACAGCTTAACCGCACGCGCAGTTGTAGTAAATATTTCAACCTCACTAATATTTTAGTGAATTATTTGAGATCAAGGAATAATGTTTACACAATGCTACGCCTTTCCGCGACATTTCGTCATTGGATATAGATATATCTGAGGCATTATATAACCTATGCAATAAATTAGGAGAAATTGGAAAACCTTGGCGGCTGAGGCAGTTAAGGCTCTTCGATGATCAATTTCGGTCCAGCCGGTTTTTCGTTGGCCCCTATAGGTCATGACCGTCTTGCTTTCATTAGCTATTACCATCCTATTTTAACATGTTCCCTTGGGTTCCATGAACACTATGCATCGCATTACTGCTGTTCATCATCGACCTTTGCTTTCAGAGCCTGGCACATCATATAGACCGCATGTCTGAACAAAACAGAACGGCAGACCTAAGTTGTTTGTAGGCTTGTCTGCGGTATGGATTTAAAGATATTCCTCTTTACGCGCTGATTAGATTAGGTGAAGCTCTGTGTCAGTAGTGCAGTTAGTGGTTAATGTTGACAATGAGTAGCCATCACAAAGGCATTCAAAAACAGTGGAAATCACCTGAACAATCGGGATACGGAGAAAATGGACACCACCGAAAACGGACTCCCCCAAAATCAAGAAAACGACTACCACGCTGGAGAGAACGGCCTGGGAGTCTAGAGAAAACGGCCTCTCTGCCTCCAGAATATGACATAGATGCACCAAGCTCAAAGGGGATTATATGATTATATGTATTCTAAATAACACTGATTTACTTCATTGTATATAGACTTATAAAATTGATTGATTGTGTTATAAGTTTCGATACTTTTGAAGATTGACATGTTGTTTCGATAGTTGTTATGAACAAACGAGTTTGGTTGATTGTAGATTTTACAGGTAAGATTTGTTCATGATAGAGAAAAAAGATAATAAGGCAGTGTTTATATTGACGACAGGATTTGTAGAATATTTATTTACACCACCTGTGAATATTGATGTCTTTTTCAATAATTTAAAACTTTTGTTCTCGTAGTTCTGTCATGGCCCGTAGTATGGTGATATGGAAAAATACAATAAAGGTCAAAACAGTGAATTGTATCAAACATATTTAGTCTCAGGAGCGTCAGAATTTGGAAATTGACCACACACACACACACACACACTGTAGGTGTAAATTGTAATACATTTAATCTCAAGTGTATGCAAAATAAGTTATGATTTTCACGAGTTAGTGAGTGACCGGTATTTCGAGATGCTTACGACTGATACCAGCCAGGAAGAGTGAGTGAGTGAGTTTAGCTTTGTGCTAACAATAACAATATTCCAGCAATATCACGGCGGTGGACACCAGGAATGGGTCTCACACCTTGTACCTATATCGGGAATCGGACCGGCGCCATCGGTGAGACGAGCATACCCTACCAGCCCTCAGAAAGACAGCTAGAAACATTTAGTGTTACACCATAACCATTGATAGACGTCTTCGGGTACAAATCGCAGATCACTATTCTCGTGGACTCTTGCACGTAAATAATCGATACAATGTTGGTGTTTCTCCAATCTGCAATAATCAGATATGCAATATGCAAGGTCCCCTAATACTACCTGACGTACCTGACAGACATGTTGGTCACTGAGCTGTGTCAAAACTAAGTAACAATTATACGTTGAAGGGTGGTACTGATTCTTCACAAGCCATAACCATACCATTGCGAAACGCAGCTGTGTCATTAAAAAACCCTTTTGCTATTAATACACGTTCAATATTAAAAAACACCCTGTCTATTGATTCCCAGCTGGCTTTCATGTTTCACAGAAATGCAGATCAGCTTTCACAATGATAGGAAATATATGCAAGATTTCATTGTAATGAACACTTGTAAAGAATCACTGTTAATGCTAATGTTAGTGCTAAACCATGTGTTCTCGATGCATTTTCTCATGAAACAACTTTATTTGTTCAGTTCACAGTCAGAATATGGATGTTCGATATTTCAATTAGAGGACTGTGAAAGGGTTCAGGAGGATTTCCTCGGCATTACAACTGATTGCCCCAGTGATGAGGTAGGCAGATTGACTCCCTCAACGTGATCGGTAAAATCCACGTGGAACAGCAAGCTGTGCTTCCGTGATTGCAGCCCCAACATAGTCTCAATCTGGCTCGGCAGTCACAAAAACTCTCCAGATGTCTGTCTGTCTGTAATAGCTGAAGAGAAATCATTGCTTCTACTGGTGAAAGCAGTATGGGATTAGTTATACAAACAAACAGTCAACAGCAAATCTTAAAGACTGGTTGCAAAGTGAGTGATGCGTTTGCTGAAAGTTAAGGAGCTAACCTAGATAGAGACATGCGTTCTATAGCTAAGGAACGATGTCACACATCCACCTCGGAAGAAAAAAATATGTTGCATTGAACCATGCATAGGAAGTGTAAGACAATGGACGAGTGTTACTAGACAATGTTGTAGACTTTAAAAATATACAGCATGGGCTGAATAGTTTCATTTGTGTTTGGGCCGAACAAAATGTGCAATCTGGAAACACCTAGAACCGAAGAGTATCAAAGAAATTACCTTCCCTGGGTTTTCAAGAAGTATTGCTGTGTAACAGTCCTATACAGAATCGTAGCCTATGATCGGACCAGGATCGTCTTACTATTGAGTCCCGGATACTCTTTCACGGGGAACAAAATAAGGGTTGAAACCGGATTATCCTACCCCAGTGGTAACAATAGAAGTTGCGTAAGTGGGACGACGCCAACCCTTACTTACTCCTTACTCCTAAAATAAATACCTTGTCCTACTGGCAAAAGAGGATACCATGACGTGAGACTCTAACCGGTGGATGAAACGGGACGCTTAAAATCCCGTAACCACCTCAGTACTATGCAAGCATTTATCTTACCGAATGCTTAAATCTCTCTTTATGTAAATATAGCATCAAAATATACTGAAATTCAATCTTACATTTTACATGGTACTGACCACTCAATTCAAACCACTCTTTTACAGTTCACTGACTGTCGTGGATACATGCTTTTTCCACGGAACAGGGTAAAAAATATTGACGTATTCTCCCTCGCAAGGTCACGTGAATTAATGAGAAATGGACATTCTTAAGTGACGTTGGATAAATGTGCCTTGTACGTCCTATGAACCTTGAATTTGCAGTTACGTTTCATTAATTGTGTACAAATATTAACCTAGAATAATTCAACAAATCGTTTAGTCCTAAAGATGGGTTTATGCAGGGGTCAATATATGTTCTTGTTGACATTGTTGATATTCCATTTACACAGTTTGGAGGATGAACAGACTGTAAAAATATTGTCTTCTTGTGGCGTACCTAAGTCTCAAAACATTCGAAGTAAATTTAGACTTACCAGGCTTGTTTGTGTATTGTCCGAATATTGCTATTATACAAACATTTAATGCTAGGTTTAAATCTGACTGATAGTTTGGATCTTTTACTGTCCCTTGATCACAGTTTTTTTTTATGATATACATCTTTTCGTTATTGATGTTTGAATGGGTAACGTAAAGATATGACTGAAATATTGCCGACATGACGATATATATTTTTATGCTACACCCACAAATTGTTTTCATCGGTGATTTGTTATAATTTCTTTTCAACAAAATTCGATAACATGGATAAGCTAAAGCAATTTGCATTTTGTTTCTATTAAATGTAGAAATAGAAAGAATTTAGTCAAGTGTCAGGGTAGTTATGTAGACATAGATGCATGGTGTTTTGCAAACCCACACAAGTTACCTTGCCACTGGGTCAAACTGTTTTGCCAATTCTGGGCTGACATTTATAACTGTGTTTTGAGTAAAAGAAAATATTCTTTTCTTCAAAATGTGTTTCGCCCATGGGCGACACGTTTTAATGTCGCTGAAAATAGCGGACTCTAGTCAAACTTTGTTCAGTTCTGTGTCATGATACCCATAAATACCTGTCATTCATTTACAGCCTCCATAGCATGGAAAAACATAATATTATATTTTGAGCACAAGTAAATATTCTCGCCCATAGCCCTAAATGATTTACTCCCATGGGCGAGATGTTTTAGTATTGCTCTCTAAGTAGGTTAGAATGGGTGGAGTTTTGTGTCTTCATTCTCATAAACATGCTACCATTCATTTACAACCTCTAGAACATGCATATGGAGAAATGTTTTTTGAGTAAAAGATCTTTTTAGATCATTCTAAATTAGCTGAATTAAGTCAAAATGAGTTGAATTTTGTGCCATGATACTTATAATCATACTTTCATTCATTTACAACCTCCAAAACATGAATTCTGGGCGAACTTAAACATTCTTGCCTTTAAGCCGGCCATTGGCGCGAGAGTTACAAATTCTGAGTTTGGGGAGAACATTTTTCTGTCATCCTTAGCATATATTCGTTACAACTGAATGCTATTTTTTGTTAAATCCCTTGTCAGAATGTGGCCACAGTGCTGAGAGTTTCTGGACTTTTGTGAGTGTTTTAACATCTGTCATACTCTAGTACTTGTACTGTCCGTGACTGAAATACTGTCACTAACGTTTTACTCACTCGCGATGATAATTCAGGAAGAGTGTCTTCATTACTAAGTGCAAAGATCTTAGGCAATACGTCATTGTTTTGACGAAGTTGGAACACATGGTCAACTGCACTCATTGACTTGTCATAGTATCGTGACGGTGTGAGACGTTGCCTGTTGTGTCAACTAAAGGTGTTTGTGACCCAGGCGCAGTTACTTACAGCTGGAATATTGATGCCTAATCATGAGGCGTAAAACAACAAACCTCTTCGGTAATCTGGAGTACTGATAACAAAGATAACAAAGCCACGATCATATTTTTGTGCGCATATGATTGATTGAATGTTACCGCAATCGAAGTAACATTCTAGGACACGAAGTCTTTATGTTTGAAACACTAACGTGATATATACTTACTAAGCAAATCTAATGGTAACTGAAAATGTTAACGCAGCCATACATTACAGGTAAGACTCGCGCCAGCTTATGTGTCTCAGTGGATCGTACAGAATTTATTTGGTGAATCTAAATGAAGTAGTGAGTACACGCGATTGTTTAATGATAGTGCATATACCAGTTACACTACTTGTGTTTGAATAATACTCATGGCTTTATTCCCTAACAGATACCTTCAGTCCTAATTAGTATTCTTTTGAAGAAACCGCAACATAGGCGCCGTATTCTCACAACGAGATACACAGACATCTTCCGATAGCTTTTCACGAATTGTTTGATGGATGAAGCAAACATTTAGACAGTAAAGACATTTTTTGTGGTGCTTAGTAGCTCTTATCTTTTCACAAAATTCGGTAAGCCGATGGCGTCACTTAGATGTAATGAAACTACATTGTACTTTGTGGAACCACTCACATGACAATCCTACCGCAGTGTCAACCTCGTTACACTGTAAATGCTGGAAAATACAATTTACTGTGCATACAACCCATGTCTCCATTCTTCAGAATATTGATAAGACAGTCGTTAATGCAGGTTTTGTGAAACCTCTAATTATCAATAATTCAGTGCACTTATTTATTGATAAATAACTGAATATAACAAGATTGAGAGTGAATTTGTAACAGACACCTACAACCTGTTGCTCCGACTGTCCAGTTAAATGACACAAGGTAGTCTTCTGGTGAGTCAGCTCAGTCATTTACACAATAAAAATGAAAACATTTTGAAGAATAAAACCTGCCAGCGATTGACAGATATAACAGGTAGAAATATAAAACTAGCATGGGAAACTAAAACATTTTAATTAAAGCGGGCAATACGATGTAAACAACCCGGCTATGTTATTACACCGATTTTGGTGCAGGCTTTCTGAAGAATCGCACGTAGCGTTTTGCTTCCAATCCTCAACCCAAATTGTGAAGGGTTTCTGTCCTATGAGTTCGTAACTGCGTTCCCTTTTCCCTTTGCTCATCATATCCCTTGGACAAATACTTCACCTAGGCAGGTGGTAGAACTGGTCCGGTTCTATCAACCGGCTGGTCACGCCAAGCCGTGAACTACAACTATATGATACTCAAACTTGATTTAACTGTTAACTTGATTATTAATGCTTGGTCAAATTGTTTTGATTATTTGATAATTTCAAATACTCAATTTTATGTATGTTTTTGCCTAGAGTCGTATGCCCAGAAGGCGGTAGCTCATGGGCCAATCTGGTGGAATCATTAAATTTTTAATGTTTCTGCTGGAGTATATCATCCGTGTATCCTTGGTGCTGCAAGGCGGAGATGCGCTTGTTTTTAGCATTGTCCATGTAATACTGTCAGCTGGTTCGTGTGGGGTAACCAGTTTATATCCTTAAATAGAATGTAGAATTCCGTAAGTCAATGATCAGTCAGGGAGATGTTTCAAAATTTATTGTGAGGTCAAGTGTGTTATACATAAATACATACACATAAAAGATATTTAAACAATAATCTAATATACACATTTTGATGGGGAATTAGCGTCTCAAATGGTCGAGCTTAAATCTGTAACAGTTATAACATTTCCTTTTTCAACATAACATCAAATACTAATCATGATGGGAAAGCATATTCATACAAATCCTTTTAACACATATCTCAATTGTGCCTCAGCTGTCGTTATGTAAAACATATATAAATGATATTTGCTATTGAACCAAATATTCACTTTAGTTCACTATCAGCATAATAATGATGCAAAGTAATCTAATGTGTCCATACATGAGTGCAACACCGGCGACTAATCCATGACAGCACAACTAGTTCACTTACATATTCAAATAACGACTGAGATATTATGCATGACATGTTCATGCAAAGACACTATTACACAGTCAGTAACGACTTTGACATTATGCATGACGATGTTCATGCAAAGACACTATTACACAGTCAGTAACGACTTTGACATTATGCATGACGATGTTCATGCAAAGACACTATTACACAGTCAGTAACGACTTTGACATTATGCATGACGATGTTCATGCAAAGACACTATTACACAGTAACGACTTTGACATTATGCATGGCGATGTTCATGCAAAGACACTATTACACAGTCAGTAACGACTTTGACATTATGCATGACGATGTTCATGCAAAGACACTATTACACAGTCAGTAACGACTTTGACATTATGCATGACGATGTTCATGCAAATACACTATATACAAGATATTGCCACTTTCTATTCATAAATAAAACATTTTAGTCATAGCATTAAATAATATAATAACGGAGTTGTACAAGAAAGCTTACCTTAAATAGAATGTAGAATTCCGTAAGTCAATGATCAGTCAGGGAGATGTTTCAAAATTTATTGTGAGGTCAAGTGTGTAGACAAGAAATCACTGACCTCTTTTTATAGCCGAAACACCACTGATCAATGTTGGAATTCTTTTGTGATTGGCCAAAAAGGTACAATCGGTGTTTTAATTACCATTTTGATTGGTTGACCAAGATCGGATATATTTACTATTTGATACTGATTGAACAAGCCGAAATGAATTTTTGGAAGGGTAGTCACGTGACCGTGACAGGATTATTACACCTACGTAATTACGGTTTGTTTTACAACTTCCTACAGCTGATGTCACCTGGCCGTGACAACAGTTGTTGGGTCTAATTAGCTTGGGGTTAATTAGACTGGATTTATTGCAGTTGTGGTCTGGATGTCTATACCACGTGCCATTAAGACATTTACTGGTGCATTAAACAATAGCTTGAGTTTTAAGCGTGACATGTTCAATTGTATATGGCCTGTGTTAAGTATTCTTGCCAGGTGCGTTACATCAGTTTGAACCATGACATGAAGGCTAATTAATGTGACATTTCAAAATTGCAACTCTTCAAAAATGAATGTGAACACACAGAAAGATATAAATGGCAAACATATACAAAATACATACATACAAAAAAATATACAAATATGAAGAATACTAAGATAAATTGTGCACTGTCACAATACGCCTTGTGGAAGCTGGGATGACAAACCAATACCATTTTCCACTTTCTATATCCCCAAGCCCTTGCGTGTTTTAGATATTCAAAATATGGAAATGGTTTGGATACTTGCACATTGCCTGTTACATGTGCTCACTGTGCTGAGAATACACATGTTAAAGAAGATTGTGAAAGTAGCTCCAACTGCTATGGAAATCACCCAGCCTTTCTAAGCATTGTCCCATTTGGAAAAACAGATGGAGATCAACAGGATTACATTTACCAATAACATCAGTTTTTGCAGCAGCCAAAAAGTTAAATAGCATGCTGAGAATACACATGTAACAGAAGATTGTGAAAGTAGCTCCAACTGCCATGGAAATCACCCCGCCTTTTCTAAGGATTGTAACATTTGGAAAAGCAGATGGAGATCAACAGGATTACATTTACCAATATCAGTTTTGCAGCAGCCAAAAAGTTACGACAGTCAACTGGTCCTACTAAAACCTACTAAAACCATCATAAGCAAACCTAAAAGAAAATAATTCACCATCAATTACTTTGTCACATTCTGAGCAATAAACACAGACTTAAAATAAACGCTTCCTCCTGTTTCACAACTTCGTTTGCAACCTGAGCCAAGTGAGAAACAGACTGGAAAAACAAAATTCAAATCAAGATCAGACACTTCAAGAACAAATTTAGCCCTTAAAGGGTCAGGCAAGATCAAACTATTTGATACGTTTATGCCATTGAAAGCTATGGATGTATCTCATAACATCCATCCTCGGGCACATAGCTTGTCGCTCTCCAAAAAGGTGCAGGGTAGATCCCCAATGAACCAACTTAAGAGATAGCATATTCTGTAAAAATAGTAGAGTGGAACTGTAGAGGATTACGGACCAGTTTTAATGAGTTAGAACTATTAGTCCAAGATTTTGCACCTTTAGCTTTCTGTCTGCAGGAAAACTATTTGAAGCAGTCAGGCACTGTTAATTTACTTCAATTTGATGTATATAAATATTTTCATGTCCGGGTGACAGAGCCTCTGGAGGATCATCAATCCTGTAAAGCAGGATGTTATCCACAGTCCTGTAACACTCACAACTAATCTTCAAGCTGTTGCAGTTAGACTTACTCTTCACGTTACATTTACACTATGCTCTCTGTATATTCCGCCCTCTTCAGCACTCCAGCAGAAGACAAGCTCCCCATTACCAACTTCCTAAACCGTGTATTATAAAAGATGATCTGAATGGTCATAACCCGCTCTAGGGTGGTACACACACTAACTCTTAAGGTAAATTACTGGAAGATTTTATCTCCAATAACGACTTGTGAATATACAATGACGATTCCAGCACTTATCTGCATCCTGCAACTGGAACCTACTCTTGTCTAGATTTGTCAATCCAGACGCGAACCTCTTAAATGAATTTAATTGGTCAGATCATAACGACCTCTGTGGAAGTGACCACTTTCCAACTATCTTATCAGAAATTCATCCATCTGAGTCGCCATCGTATACAATATAGAATTTTCCCAAGGCAGACTGGTCCTTATTTAAAACGGTATACTCATCTAAACTAAGGCCGGAATGTTTCAGAGATGTGACTGATCCTATTCGGTTTTTTTAATGAAATAGCCGATGATTATATACAACGGTCCTCTACTGCTCTACATGTACGGAAACCATGGTCAAATTCCGATTGTAGGCAAGCCAGAAAAAAAGGGAAAAGGCAGGACATTATTTCCGCCATCATCCATCTATCCACAACTTAAAAATAAGTTCACAATACTCAATGCATAACACATCGTACCTTTAAGCAAAACAGTCGGCAATCTTGGAGGAACTACGTCTCCAGGATTAATTCCTGCACGCCAATGTCCAAGGTATGGAACAAGATTAAAATTAAAGGCACAGGATCTGAATCTTCAGTTCACATCTCAAAGACAGTGATAATTTAATCAATCTCAAATCTCTAATAAATTGGCAAAGCTCTTCCCAAACATTCATCATCGGCACATTATGTCCCCGAGTTTCAGAAATTTCAGAAACAAGAGGAAAAGACAAAAATTAATTTGGAATCAAATAATGGCGAAGATTATAATGACGTGTTTTTATTACATGAATTATAAACAGCCCTTGAGCAAGCTGACACTGCAGCGGGTGATGACAATATTCATTATCAGCTGCTGAAACACTTGTCTGAACCATGTCTGCTCACACTTTTAGATATATATGGTAAAATATGGACGTCTGGAAAATTTCCTTGTTCATGGCGTAATGCCATTGCAGTCCCAATACAAAAACCTAGCAGGGATCATACAGATCCGTCGAATTACAGACTAATATCTCTTACTAGCTGTGTCTGTAAAACCATGGAACGTATGGTGAATAATAGACTCACATGGTATCACAAATATTCAATGTGGTTGTAGGAAAACACGTAGTACCACTGATCATTGGGTACGTTTAGAAGTCTTTGTTACAAATGCTACAGGAAATAAACAACACGATTTATCATTTTTCTTTGATCTTGAGAAAGCGTATGATACGACCTGGAAGCATGGCATTTTGAATGATTTGCATTGGGTTGAAAGGCCGTTTGTCTCTTTGCATATCACAGTTTTTACAAGACAGGCAAATTCAAGTCCGTGTGTGTTCAAAATTGTCACATCAGGGTGTCCCTCATGGCAGTATTTTGTCTGTCACACTGTTTAGCATCACGATCAACGGTTTATCCAAGGTTTTAACTGATCCAATCGATGAATCACTTTTTGTGGATGATTATTAAGTTTATTGTCGCGGTAAGAATATGCATGCTATTGAACGGCAACTACAGTTGTGTTTAAACAAGATAGATAAACGGTGATTTGAAAACGGCTTTAAATTTTCGGAATCAATAACTAATAGCATACATTTCTGCCGTAAGTATAAACCACAGAACTCTTTTTAAATGGCACTCCCATCAAAGTTGTCAAGGAGACCCAGACCTTAGGTCAGATCTTCGACTCCCATTTAACTTTTCTTCCGGATATCAAATCCCTAAAAACTAAATGCCTGAGGGCACTCGATTTACTAAAAGTCGTTTCAAACTCAAAGAGGGGATGGGATCAAACCACTCTCCTACACCTATACAGATCACTTGTCCGCTCGAAGGTTGATTGTATATGGCCACATTGTGTATGGTGGATCCTGCAAAAACAGCCTAAAACTATTGGACTCTGTCCATCATCGCGATCTGCGACTTTGGCTTCGATCTCTCAGAACCTCTCCTATTGACGGTATTTATGAACAGATTGATGACGCCGCACTGTATTATCTTTGCAGCATATCACTAAACTGTATTCTAGTCAGCCGAACCCTGCATATAAGTGTGTCTTTCATCCTCTCTATGAGGATTTATACAATACGAAACCTTCTCTTGTTCCACCGGCATTTAGCTTGAGAATATATTCTCCTTCCCGTCTTCTTTCTTCTCATCCTTGGCACAAGTTGACCTAACTTTGGCCACGTTTAAGAAGGCAGAAACTAATGTATTACAATATAGACACGAATATAATCAATAAAAGTATTTATAGCAATTTCAAATCATTACTTACACATAGGTCCAAGGACGGCGGCGCAGTAGCTTGTACCAATGTCACTGGATCCAGAACATCATCTTCTAGATTACCGGATAGCAGTTCCATTTTCACAGCTAAAGCTAACGTCATAGCAATGGCTCTAAAATATTTGAGAGACACTCTAAACATAAACAATATATAATCTATTCAGACTCTCTTTCTTGTCTTCGGGTAATTAAAAACTTATCATGTAAACATTCACTTTTAATAGAAATTATTGAATTGTATAATGATCTTGCTACGGGCCAGTGCGACATCGTTTTTGTTGGTTCCCAGGCACGTAGGCATATCTGCGAATACAACTGCCGATCATGATGTTACGGCAGCTCTCACCAAATCTGTGACACCACTTCTTATCCCATAGTCTCAATTCGTAACTGTGCTTCTTAGAGGCTCAAAGGGGATTAAAGCACTGTAAAATTATTGTCCTCCTGCGCGGTTACGTAAGTCCACAAACATTCAAAGTAAATTAAAACCTTCCACATTTTTAATCGTAGAATATGTGCCTTTTTTACGTGCGGTTAGATTTCCTAAACTGCTAACAGCTGAAGGGATGATGTAAATCCAGTTGGGGTCCATACAGGAAGCAAATATACTGTAAGTCCCCATGGTACCTAGTATGGTGATCTACCTTCGGTTGTTGGTGATGTATAGCCCACATGTCATTTTGTTTTGTCCAAATAGCGTTACTAGCTTTGACTTTCAACGCTAGTGTTAATTGTAATTGTGATATTCTAGCTGTTTCTTTTTTCATAATGTATACAAATTTCATTTCAGTATCAAACATGTTCTCGTCACGATATGGCTGAAATATTGTCACTCACTGACAGTAGGGATCTTCTTCTTAGATTGTGACGTCTCTCCAGTGTTGACAGCTAGTACTGCCTGTCGATATAAAATTCATCCAATTATCCGTCCTACGAGGTCATCTTATAGCGCTGTCGCACAATGCTGCATCCATAAATAAGTGCTAAAATATTTTCCTCAAATGGTTCGGGTAAACAGAATATTTGCTGGAAGCACAGCGTGTGTAGGTAGCACTATTTCCTGCTTTCCTGGTGGTGCGATACTATCAGAAATGTGTCAGTGTAAATATTTAGTAAGGGAAATAAGTGACTGAGAAATTGAGGTTTATTATCGGTGAGACGGATCGATTTCTTGTCAGTAGACGACAGCATATCGAGTAATCTTTCGGGCGGAAATGATAAATTATAAACCTCAGTGGAAAGCATTCCATGGAAATAAGTTCCATCCTGCGGTTTCTAATCTGATTACTTGAACTATAAATTCAGTCTGTGAGGACAATCCATGCGGCCTCTCCTCAAGTGGGTTTAGCCTCTTTTTCTAATTACTCATGTTTAAGGCATACGGAGATTGCTGCGGCAATAGGACTGATGAAAGTTGCACCTAACAAAGCAATACGCAACACTATCCCAGAAAACTGACCGAAATACACTCATAGATTAGGTTCTATGGATATCTTTCACTTGCTAGATGACCCAACAGGTCGCTCTATTCAGTATGTACTTACACTGCTGTGGCCATGACATTTATGTGTAGGAATTAACCTAAGTAATATACTAATGGGAAACACGGTCCTTGAAGACATGGTAACATAGTATTGCTACTTTGTGTTTTCTAGACCCTTTTGACTCTTGAACAATGAGACCGGATTCATGAATGGTCAAAGATAACCAGTTGATGGTTTCAATTGCCGAGAACGCAAACTGTCTTTGTAAAATGCTTCCATCAAAATGTCCATGTCAGCGAATGGCATTAATGTCGGATAGCAGATTTGTATATTGTGCTGAAAAAATAATTCTTCGTGTCATTTCTTGATGTCGTTTGCAATCGTATTGTAACTCCTTAGAACCAGTGCAACGAAGCTGAATTTGCAGCATGACTACAAAACAGTTTAGAAATGAAAGAACACCCTTTGTATCTGTAGTTGGACTTAAATTAAATGTGTGAAGGACATTTTGTGTGTGAAGGAAATGTTTCACAAAACTAACTTTACACAAGTAATAGAAACAAGAGAAACTCCTATCCAGTTCTATTTTTTGAGTGGTGTAACGCAACTGTAGTAAACATGTACATGCTCAGTAATATTTCGTGAATTATTTTAGTGCAGCTAATCATATCGACAATGGCAGTGGTACCCGCAACATTTCATCGTTAGATTTAGATACATCTGAGGCTTTATATAATGATCAATACACTGAATTACGTGAAATTGGAAAACCTTGGTGGGTAAGGCAGGGGTCTTCGAGCTGCATACTTCGGTCCCTGCTACTTCCATCCTACTTATCATAGTCCCTTGGGTTCCATTAATGTTGTGCATTGCATTACTACCATTCATTATCGGCGGTTGGGGAATTTTTATGATGCTTGCTTTCATAGACTGGCACATCATAATGACCGCATGTCTAAACATAACGAAACGTTAGACCTATGGTGTTTGCAGTTTTGTCTGTGGCATGGGGTAAATGGTAATTTTCTCTATGCGCCGATTAGTTTAATTAAGCACTGTGTCAATAGTTCATTTTTGTTTATGATGACAATTGGTGATCTTCACAAAACATGCAAAAACAATGGAAATCACCTGAACAAGCCATGGGAAATAAAATTAACAAGTGAAAATTGTGAATTACATCAAACAGTCTTTGGTCACAGTAGCGTCATAATTTGGAAGTGGTTATTATATATGTACTACAAATCACACTGAAGGATAGCATGTTGTCACCCTGATAAAATAAACTGGGAGCAGGTTTTCTGTAGCTCTTAAAAACTTCGTAAAAGAGCACGTGGTGTTTTAGTACACTTTCCTTAAAAAGTATGTGTAATAGAAACATAAAAAAGTCTTTATTCTTGTATGACTTGTGAGTAGTTTATGCTTGTTGGTATGACAAGCTGTAGCAGTCATAACAACTCTTTAGTGACGAATGTTACCTCACAGTGTACTTCGACTGATGTGAATTATACGTATTTTGCAATACAGTAACGAGCGGTTCCAGCTTAATGTTGTTGTTTTTCTATGGCGAGAATGAGTTAAATAGACATATTTACAAACATTATTAAAGACACCAGAAACCAGAAAGTGCAGTTTTAGATCTGCACATGCTCCCTTAGCAAACAACAGGGTGAACAAACTGGATCAATGTATACCATCCTTATAATGATGTTGAATGTGAACTATAGATTATTTGCTCTTTTGGTGTAAAGTGTAACCGATTTTATCTTTTATCTATATTGTGCCTTCCAATATAACTTCTCATGGTTTTCACGAATTAGTGAGTGACCAGTATTTCGTGGGGGTTAGTAAGTCAGTGAGTTAGTGAGTTTAGTTTCCGCTGTTTTTAACACTTTTTCAGAAATAGGAGAGCGGGGAATACCAGAAATGAGCTTCACAAATTGTACCCATATGGGGAATTGACTCAGTGCGTTCGGTGAGATGCCTAAACGCTTTAACCACTAGGCTACTCCACCGCCCCTCAGCCAGCCAGCAAGACAGCTAGTAATATTTACAAGTGTCAGACCATAAGCATCGATAGACGTCTTTAGGGTACAGGCCATTCAATCAGTGTTGTCGTGGAAACGCGTAAGTTTGGAAATAATCGATAACTGCTTTGGGGATTTTCTCTCGTCCGAAATTATCAGTTTCATAACTTTTATAAAATGTATAAGGTCCCCAGTGATTACTAGATACAATACGTGATAGACATGTCAGTCACAGCATTGTATCAAAACTAAATTACAAGTCAACGTTGACGGGTTATATTTGTTCTTTACAACTCATAAAATTCGCGTCAATTTGTAGTTCTTTCAACAGAATATCACAGATTCGCTATTATTACACTTTCCTTGGTAAATGTCCCTCTCAGTTGATTCCGAAATGTCTTCCATGTTTCACGGAAATGCAAAGTGATTTCCACAATCATTAGAAATCTCTGCCAAAAGCAGATGCCATTGTACAGTGTAATAATGAAGACGCGTTAATGAATAACTATTAAAAACAGCTACTGTCCAGGTGTACTCGACCGAAATTTTCAAGAAAGAACTTTATTCACAATCAGCATATGGGTGAATGATATTTCAATCAGTGGACTGTGAAATGTTCTGGGGGATTTCCTGGGCATCACAACTGATTGCCCGAGTGATGAGGTAGGCAGACTGACTCCCTCAACGTGATCTGTAAAATCCACGTGGAACAGCAAGACGTGCTTCCGTGATTGCAGTCCCAACATAGTCTCTATCAGGTTCGGCAGTCACAAAAAACTCGCCAGATCTGAGAAAGAGGTTTCCCTTGGCTGTCATAAAGGAGACAAATTTAGTGTTTGAGGATTCCTTTAGTTTGTGGAGCCTCTCACATGAGTGGGTAGTAATCAGTCCTTCTACACACATTCAATCACAGGTCATAGCCACTGCTTTGAGATGTATCATTTCCTAGGCATATTTGTATTCAGATTGCATTTGACATGTAATCTGAAAATAGTTCGAATTCTGTGATGGATTTATGAATCGTGAGAGTTCAATCTCGGCGTTACGAAATATCTGTGTTAGAATTTTTTATAGTTTCAATACTGTCAATTTCAAGTATGACTGGTTGTCTCGTGCCCCACGGTCTAGTGAACGGAAAAGTCTGCCAAATATTCATCCCAACCAGAATGTTAAATCTTGTTCAAAATTAATTCAACTTTATACAATAATTAATTTTACCCATAGATTTGGATATTGGGTAGAAATGTCTCATCTATATTAGTCAATATCATGAATTTTTGACTCGAGAGAATTCAGTATTCCAGATTGGTCGCTCGGGTACCATCGTCCCTTTTACACATTCCTGAGGAACCGTCCTTATGATGTCAGTCGAGTCAATCAATCAACGTGTTCTGACATTTATCAATGGGCATAAGAATATGACTCGCGAGAATAAAGTCGCTCCACCTTACACAATCAATATTTTGGTTATCTATATTCAAATAGTTCTGATAATTTTTGGCACTCTACAGCAGCATACCGCTGACATGGTAATACTTTCAATCACATCCAAATATTTAATGCAATTCTTAGTTTATATGAAGCTGCTTTGAGAAGTGATGCCTGTGGTAACAGATGAGTTCCTCTTCTTACTGTTCTGACGGCACCGACTGCTTCTATAACGTGATGCATGCATGTGAACAAAGGACTCAATGTTGACCCGACTGTGTTTCCAAAATAATTTTCATCTTTACAGAGAAATTTCAAACAGGTGGAAGATTTGAAAGCGATGCCGTAATATTTTGCAGGCAGATTAACTAATTAAGCATTTACTTAACATTCATTTTTCGAAATTCGCAACCGATACATCCTTTCATGAATAAATCACGTTTATTTGCGTTGGGCTCAATATTGTTCAATGCATTAAAACACACAAGGAAGGGAGTGGTTTTCTTATGGTTGTCAACTTCTTTGAAATGAGGAACACAACATTTAGGAGTGTGTCCTTACGCTTTCATCAGGTGAATTAATATTTCAATTATAAACTCCAAAACGTTGTGTTCCTCATCATAAATAAAAAAAAACCTCGCTGCCTTATGGGTGTAACTTCTTTTTGCAATTAATTGGACTTAATATATATATACTTGGAAGTTAGGAACTTGGAAGTCTTTTCTCTGTATAGTTTGATCTTCAAGTTAGCAATCATGTACATACACCCACAAATAGATTTTGTTTACCAAAGTGTCGTCTCCCTGTTAATCACGATGCACAAACAATGTCAGAGTCATAATCATACTTGATTTTGCAAGTGTGATATTTACCTTCTAAAAACATCACTCAATGTCTTATGCACTGTATAACGTGGGTACTCATGCACTATGACTGTAATTATAACTGCTTAATTAATTCATACGAATTCACCAATTTGACTACGCTGCGTTTTGTTGGCCCTGTTTGCTTGTCGACTACCTCTTCAATATATGAATTTGTGACTAGAATCGTCAACGATCGTTGCCATTTGAAGGAATGGTGTAAATCATGCAGACAGCACAGGTACGTACGCCCCAGTGGTTCCTTGTGTGGAGATCAACTTTCAGGTGTTCTCTTCACGACATGACTGAAATATTGCCAATGTGACGCTAACGATTTACTCACTCAGTCTTCAATTCAGGAGGCGTGTCGTCTTCATTTCTAAGTTACAAAAGGTCTTAAGGTTTATGTCACTGCTTTGAACACATGGTGAGACTCACTGGCTGATTTATCATAGTATCGCTATGGAGTGACACGTTGCCTGTTGTGTCAACTGAAGGTTTTTGTGACCCAGACGCGATTACTTACAGCTGGAATATCGATGCCTAATCATGAGGCGTAAAACAGCAAACCTCTTCACTGGAGCTAATTGGGAGTATTGATAACAAAGATGACGATCAGATTTTTGTGTGGATTTTATTAATTGATTGTACCGGAATCGAGGTAGGACAAACAATAACTTGGACATTCTAGGACATGAAGTCTTTATGTCTGAAACACTAACGTGATACTTACTAAGCAAATCTATTGGTAACTGAAAGTGTTCATGCAGCCATACATTACAGGTAAGACAGACATTACAGGTACGACAGACATTACAGGTAATGCATTTGGTAAATCTTAATGAAACAGTGAGTATACGCGGTTTTTAATGATAGTCAATCTACTAGTTACACTACTTGTGTTTAAATATACCCATGGCTCTATTCCTTAACACATAACTTCGGTCCTAATGAAGTATTCTTCTGAAGACAGAGCAACATGGGCGCCGCATTCTCACGACGGGATAAACAGGCATCTTCCGACAAGTTTTCATGAGTTGTTGGATGAATGAAGCAGACATTTAAACAGTAAAGATCTTTGTTTGACAACGGTATAAGGATCCATTCGGTAACATCGCATCATATTCAGTAAAGAAGCTGTTATCCATAAGGAATCTTACTTTCTTATTATCCATCTACTTCTAATGATGACAATCAAGCAACACTAATGCTTGACAACAGTATAAGGATCCATACCGAAACATCGCATCATATTCAGTAAAGAAGCTGTTATCCATAAGGAATCTTACTTTCTTATTATCCATCTACTTCTAATGATGACAATCAAGCAACACCAATGCTTGACAACAGTATAAGGATCCATACCGAAACGTCGCATCATATTCAGTAAAGAAGCTGTTATCCATAAGGAATCTTACTTTCTTATTATCCATCTACTTCTAATGATGACAATCAAGCAACACTAATGCTTGACAACAGTATAAGGATCCATACCGAAACATCGCATCATATTCAGTAAAGAAGTTGTTATCCATAAGGAATCTTACTTTCTTATTATCCATCTACTTCTAATGATGACAATCAAGCAACACTAATGCTTGACAACAGTATAAGGATCCATACCGAAACATCGCATCATATTCAGTAAAGAAGTTGTTATCCATAAGGAATCTTACTTTCTTATTATCCATCTACTTCTAATGATGACAATCAAGCAACACTAATGCTTGACAACAGTATAAGGATCCATACCGAAACATCGCATCATATTCAGTAAAGAAGTTGTTATCCATAAGGAATCTTACTTTCTTATTATCCATCTACTTCTAATGATGACAATCAAGCAACACCAATGCTTGACAACAGTATAAGGATCCATACCGAAACATCGCATCATATTCAGTAAAGAAGTTGTTATCCATAAGGAATCTTACTTTCTTATTATCCATCTACTTCTAATGATGACAATCAAACAACACCAATGCTTGTCAACAGTTAAGGATCCATACCGAAACGTCGCATCATATGTAATAAAGAAGTTAATATCCATAAAGAATCTTACTTTCTTATTACTCATCAACTAATAATGCCAATCAAACAAATCTTATCTGTTTTGCAAAATGTGGTAAGCCTCATACAATTCATCTTTATTCATACTAAAGGTCACATGCCCATGATATACAAGAGCATAGTAAGAAATATCAGAAAGGAATAATATAGTCACATCACAATACGTCGTATTGCATCAAATGTATGACCACACCACATATTGTAACATATTATATCATTTCATGAAGCATATTTCACAAAAGACCACAAAATATCATGTCATATATCACACCACACCATATCATACCATACCATACCACACCATGTTATATCACATCATATCATGTCATATTACATCACATCATACCACATCATTGATCATATATCGCATACCACATCAAACGCTTATCAAATATCATATCAAGTACATACCTTTTACGTGCATAGGTTTACTTCATAGTGACAATACCTGGTAGATAAAGGCTGACAACTTACGGATAAGGACATCGTCATCAGCATCCACTAGCAAAGACAATTTCACCTTATTATGCCATCCATAATAATATGTTGGGCCATTTTTTAAACTCCCAGTACAATGGGCAAATTAAGAGGAAGAGATATTCATCTTCTACACAATTAAGATGACAATACGTACATATTCTATGTTCTGTATCTATTTTATTATATGATCCCTATTTCGACTGCCAAGTTATGTGAGGAGCACCTAACAACATGCCTTTCAAAATTTGGTGAAAACTGAAAATTTGCTATGTATGTATGTATGTATGTATGTATGTATGTATGTATGTATGTATGTATGTATGTATGTATGTGTGTGAATGTATGTATGTATGTATCTATGTTTATGTATGTATGTATGTATGTATGTATGTATGTATGTATGTATGTATGTATGTATGTATGTATGTATGTATGTATGTATGTATGCATGCATGCATGCATGTGTGTGTGTGTATGTGTGTGTGTGTATGTATGTATGTATGTATGTATGTATGTATGTATGTATGTATGTATGTATGTATGTATGTATGTATGTATGTATGTATGTGATTTAACCATTCTATAATAGAAACTTGACAATGGCAGTTCTTTGCCTTTGCGTAACAACATTATAAACCAAATGTTTATGAAAGTCAACGTGATGACTGCAATATTTCCCAAAAACCTATTGTATTTAACATTTCTCGAATGGTGGTCATCCAATTAGTCTTGCCGTTGTTATCGTACATTACCATCGTATCATAACACTGTCTAGGGTATCTATCAGACGGCACAGTTAACAGACGTATCCAATATTTTATTATTCTAGCTTTAGCAAACATTAGTATGAGAAATCTTTCACAATCTAGATATACACTTTGGAAAGCCGATAGCATCACTGAGATGTGATGAAACTACTTTGTGGAGTCACTGACAAGACAACCCTACTGCAGTGTCAGCCTCGATACACTGTAAATGCTGGAAAGTACAATACAACCTATGTCTTCATTCTTCATATTATTGATAAGACAGTCGTTAATACAGGTTTTGTGAAACCTAAACCTTTAAGGCATTCAGTTATCCTATCTACTGATCTACTGCAGGCTTCGTGTTTGCATGTAGAATCGCACGTAGTGTTTTGCTTCTAATTCTCTATCCACAGTGTGACAGATGTCTGTCCTATAAGTTCGCGCGTTGTTTTACCTTTTCTGTAGTATGTAAAAATATGTTGAGAACAATATTTCAATATTGTCTGACAGCAGAATGCGTAACTATAGACACGTTTCTTCCTCGTACACCTTGGACATAAGAGTCTCAAAACCAGTTGGATACAGATAAAAGGAGTGTGGATCTTGTGATGCTTCGATCCACCTTTTACTGTTCATAAAGAGAACGTACGAAAGTATTTCTTTTCCTCCTAAGCGTTGTGTCGACGCACTTCTGAAAACAAATTGATGAAGTAAAAGATTAGTAAGAGTTCTTTCAATGAATGGGCAAAGAGTAGAGTTTCTTCATTGAAAAACAAGTCATTTCGAGCACATTATATTGTTTACTAATGCAATGTTACATATTCGTGCAAAGGAGAGGATCAGTTTTACAAAAATCTGCCTTTACACTAATACGTGTTTGCGTTCATGGTGCGTTTGATAATGTGTTCCTTGTGTAAGCGCATAAAGTGTAGTTATTGCTGTGTTCACTACTCATGCAAGGTCTGCTCTGCACACGTTTGATTTCCATTCAATAGAGTATCAGAGGTGTAATCTGTAGGTTCGTGACAATGATGGAATAAAAAGACCCAAAAAACATTCAGAAACGCGAGATGTATCAGTAGAGGAACCCAGTGTATGCAAAGCAGTGTATTATTGACTGCAGCAAGTGTTTACCTATTAATGACTGACAAACCTGTTCAGCAAAGACGCGTTATGTTCACTGAAGAAACAGATCCCCATGTTGTGTACTGAAGAAGTCTACAATACATGACTCAGACGGTCAAAGAGGCGATGAGGTCGGCAACAAAGTCTGGGGATAATGGCTCAGGTCAGACAGGCTTGAACAGAGACTGAACCAGACCTATGGGCAGCAGCCGCCTAGCCACTAGTTGGGTCCACACAGAAACTCAAGTGAAGCAATACCTGTGAGAAATATGGGAACCCTTACATCTTTTCATCAAACATCTCATGAAAATTTAGCAGAAAAAATAAAAAGTAAAACGGTATGAATACATGTTTTATATGTTCAGGGACTGCACAAGGGAAAGCCGGGGTGATTAAGTATAACAAAAGGCAGCATTGATGAATAAAATCTGAAAGACGTGGGGAATGATTTGATACGAGGCAGTAAACGATCATGCAGCTTCATCATTTTGGTCTTCATAATCGAGTTGGACAAGAGCAAATATTATATACTATGCCATCATGTCGTCTAAGATACTATGTGTATGCCACCGTTGAGCATTCACTGACAAGGTGTTAAACAATTTCCTTACATAATCTACATTTCATATGTATTGTGAAAGAAAGTGGTATGTTTCACTTTGCAGGCCAAAATATATCCCAATATGAAGACTCTGTCGGACTCTGTAGGGATCTTCTTCTTCTTCTTAGATTGTGACTTTCTCCAGTGTCGACAGCTAGTGCTGTCAGTCGGTTTAAAATTCATGCGATTATCCGTCCTATTAACTCCTCGTACAATGTTGTGTCTTAACGCTACATCCATGAAGATGTTCCAAAATATTTTGCTCAAATGGTTCGGGTAAGCAAAGAAACTTTGCCAGAAGCACAGCGTGTGTAGGTAACACTATTTCTTGCTACCCTAGTGACGAAATACTATCAGAAATGTGTCAGCGTAAATATTTTGTACCGGGAATAAGTGACTGAGTAAATGAGGCTTTTTGTCGGTGAGACGGATCGATTTCTTGTCACTAACAACGGCATATGAAGCATCTCTGTTTCATGTAACAGACATTACAAGGAAAATACATTTACCAGAAACGGTCTTTGGCATTCTGTAAAAACAAACTCAATACATTTTATTCTATTTGTCTATGGAATATCATTTACCGTTGTCCAATCGACGCTGTACATGGGAATACGCCAATTAAATAAATGCCCATAGAGTTATCGCCCCCACGGAGTCTTTACGGGCTCGTACTAATTTACTAATGCAAGTCGTATCCTGATGGACATAGCAACAATTGCATATACTAAGGGTATTGTCCAACAGAAATATAGAAATAGAAACAAAATCTTAACAGCCTAACTGCAGACACAGTTGGAGTAACGATTTCTTGCTCAAACAAATATTTTAGTGAATTATTTTAGCTAAGTAATTATATTTACACAATGCTACTCCTATCCGCGATATTTCATCATTATATATAGATACATCTTAGGTTTTATATAATCAATGCAGTTAATTACAAGAAATTGGAAAATCTTGGCGGCTAAGGCAGGGGTCTGCGGTGTTCCAATACGGTCCAGTCTGCATGTCTTGTTCGCTGTAGGCCATGACTGTCTTGCTTTCGCTAGCTGTTACCATCCTATTTTAACATGCTCCCATCAGTTCAATAAATGTTGTGCATAGCATTACTGACTTTTATCATCGACCTTTGGGGAATGGTTTGCTTTCATAGATTGCCACATCATATCGACCGCATGTCTGAACATAACACGGTAGACCTATGCCATTTGCAAGTTTGTCTGCGGTATGGATTAAATCGCATCCTTCTTCAGGCGTTGATTAGCTTAGTGGAAGCTTTGTATCAATAGTACAGTCAGTGGTTAATGTTGACAAATGGTGTCATCACAAAAACATTCAAAAACAAAGGAGATCACCTGAACAAACCAGGTAAAACACAATACAAGCGAAAACCGTGAATTGCATCGAACAGTCTTTGGTCACAGAAGCGTCACAATTTGGAAATTGCTATCATATATATAGTTCTACAAATCCCTCTGAATGTTGTCACGCTTATGAAACAAATTGGAACAACAGTTTTCCGTAGCTCTTAAAACCTTCGAAAAAAGAGCATGTGATGATTCAGTACACTTTCTTCTGAAATTACGTTAACTCATTTGTTTACTCCCACTGATGTGAATTATGTATACTTTGCGATTGATTAACTAGCGGATCCATCTTAACGTTTTTCTTTTGTGCCGAGAGTAAGTTAAAATTCACAAAACTGATAAAGATTGTCCAAAACACCAGAAACCCAAAAGTGCACTCTTTGTTCTGTGCATATTCTCCTTGCAAATGGAACACAAACTGGTTCAAAACCATTATCATCATGTTGATTGTGAACTATATTTGAAAACCACTGTGGGTGTAAATTGTGATCGATTTTATCATGTGTCTTCCAGTATAACTTCTCATGGTTTTCACGAATTAGTGAGTGGCCGGTATTTCATTGGGGAAATGAGTGAGTTTAGTTTTCCGCTTTTTGTAACAATATTCAAGCAACAGGAGGGTGAGTGACACCAGAAATGAGCTTCCCATATGTGGAATCGAAATGTGAGACGAGCAAACGCTTTAACTACTCGACTACTCCACTACCTCTGCGCCATCCAGCTTGACAGCTAGTAATTTTTACAACTGGCAGACCATAAGCATCGATAGACGTCTATGTGGTAGACATTTTAGAGACAGGCCATTTGATCAATGTTGTCGTGGACTCTTATACGTAGGTTTGAAAACAATCGATAAAATATTTTTGATGTTTTTCCCATCCGCAATAATCAGGTAAAAAAATGTATAACTTCACAAAATGCGCAAGGTCCCATGCAAATACTACTTGACTTAAGTGTCAGACATATTAGTCATTCACCCATCCGAAATTATCAGTTTTACATCTTCATAAAATGTGCAAGTTCTCAGGCAATCATTACATGCAGTACTTAACAGAAACGTAACTTAGTTACTGAGTTGTGCCCAAACTAAATATCAACTCCACGTTGCAGGGTAATACTGGTTCTTCGCAGCTTCACACACAAAATATGTAGTGGTTTCAACGAAATATAACAAGTTTGATATTATTACACTTTCAGTGGTAAAAGCCCCTCTCTGTTGATTCGGAACTGCCTTCCATGTTTCTCAGAAATACAAAGAGATTTCAACAATCATTAGAAATCTATGAAAGAAGGAGATTTCATTGTACGACCGAATAATGAAGACGTGTTAATGAATCACTATTAAATACTGCTAAAACCAGATATACTCAAAGCATTTTCTCATGAAACAACTTTATTCACAATCAGCATAATATATGGGTGTCTGGTATTTCAATTAAAGGACTGTGAAATGTTCTGGGGGATTTCTTGGGCATCAAAACTGATTGCCCCAGTGATGAGGTAGGCAGATTGACTCCCTCAACGTGATCTGTAAAATCCACGTGGAACAGCAAGCTGTGTTTCTTTGATTGCAGCTCCAACATAGTCTCTCTCAGGCTCGGCAGTCACGAAAACTCGCCAGATCTGAGAAAGAGGTTTCTCTTGGCTGTTATAAAGGAGACGAATTTGTTGTTAAGAGTTCCTTTAGTTTGTGGAGCCTCTCACAAGAGTGGGTAATAATCAGTCCTTCTACACACAGTCAATCACAGATCACAGCTACTGCTTTGAGATGTATCATTTCCTGGGCATGTTTGTATTCAGATTGCATTTGACATGTAATCTGAAAATAGTTCGAATTCTGTGATGGATTTATGAATCGTGAGAGTTCAATCTCGGAGTTACCAACTATCTGTGTTAGAAATTTGCATAGTTTCAATACTGTCAATTTCAAGCATGACTGGATGTCTCCTACCCCATTGGCCAAGTGAATGGAAAAGTCTGCCAAATATCCATTTCAACCTGAATGTAAAATCTTGCTCAAAATTAATTTGATTTCAGACAACAAAGAATTTTACGCATGAAATTGGCTATTGCGTTGAATCATCTATGGTATCAGTTATAATCATGAAGTCTAGTTGGGATCGAGAGAATTCAATATGTCAGATTGGTGGTTCGGGTACCATCGCCCCTATTACACATTCCAGAGGAACTGTCTGTATGATGGTAGTCGAGTCAATCAATCAATGTCGATGTTCTGACACATAACAGTAGGCATAAGAACATGACTCGTGAGAATTAAATCGCTCCACCAAATACAATCAATACTTTTGTTATTTATATTCAGATAGTTCTGATAGCCTTTGGCGTTTTACAACAACAAATTCCTGACATGGTAATACTTTCAATCACATCCAAATATTTAATGCAATTTTTAATTCACATGAGGTTGTGTCGAGAAATGATGCCTCTGGTAACATATAAGTCCATGCTTGTTACAGACCGCTTGGAAGACTACAAGTAGGCGCTGGGGTAGCCTAGATTGTAAAGTGTTCGCTCGTCATGCCAAAGCAATGGGTGCGATTCCCTGCATTTGTACAATGAGTGAAGTCTGAGATACCTGGAATATTGCTTAAACTGTAACCAGTCAGTCAGAAAGTCAGTCAGTCCTTTGAATGACTACATGAATCCAAATTGTAACAGACAGACATTAGCCGTAGCCGTCACCATTTTTGCATGACTGAAGCCTAATGTTCGTTTCTTAATTCAGGACAGATTAAGCGCAAACCTAACCATATGATTGATATTATGAGCAAAATTCGTTACAGGTGCTGCGGCACACTGTTAACCGCATCATCAAGTCTGTTCACGCGGTACATTTAGCCAGCGCGTTTTTGCGATGTTTGGGACATATTCGCAGTGGAATATACCATAAATGTATAAAGAGTTGAGCAATCCAGTTGATTTTACCATGCACATCTGAACACCTGACACATCAGACATCTGGCATATCTACATATTTGCATGCAAACAGTATTTTTGTAAGGTAAATTAAATAAGTAGCGTTTTGTGCCAGTGGTTAGCTTACCTGATTACAATAGAATCTTACTGACACAAAGAATCAAGACTATGCTTTAATCCCAGTCTTTCTACCATCCATGCAACTGTCTGATCCTAGATTAACATTTCAGAATGGCAACCCTTCGCCCCATCTTGCACGTCATAGAACGTCCTGCATTTTCACTTTTCATCCACCCTATTGTTAGTTGAGTGTACAGCAGTATGGAAAGCATTTATTTCCACGATAATGCAAGCACTACTTCCATCGTCCGAATGGATGCAGGCTGTGCACTTTAACTGACTTGAGAATAAGGCGACCAAACCTAATCTAAAAGCAGGATCTATTCTGAGATTTCTACTGTATCATAAGCGTGTGTTTATTACCACTCAATACACCTGGTTTTCGAGAAGATATGACAAAACCGCCACCATACACAAACGCATAAGGCGCTGATAAACCAAGGATCATAATCAGAGAAAATCTAAAATGGGTACATATACACCACAGGGAAAGCGATCCTAAACAACGAAAAGTGGTACACAGACCGCCTTTGCTGTGAAAACCAGCATCTGTCCAATCCGGCAAGTTGTCAACACAGGCAAAAAATCTCAATCCCACATTCATCATCAGCTCTACAATGCGGCACAAACTGGATTATTTACTCAATCCAAATGAGTGCCGGTATAAACAGCTTCCACGGTAGTAGGGTATAAATTATTATTGTAATAACAAACGAGATATGACATATCAAAACCTGTTTGACTCAATCGTATTCTGTGAGGGGTCTGTTGCTCTTTCTAGAATGTAAATATACAATGATTACCCATCTGTTGAACATGAAAAAGGCAGTAATGACCTTATGCATAACATGAAACTTCCTCGGAAAACATGAGGAATACAATGATTACCCCATTGCAGAAAATGAAACGTTCAAGGTTTACCTCTCTGAACAACATGAAACTTAGTACATAGATTATCTTTTTATAGAACAAGAAAGATGCCATGATTATCATGTTGTAGAGCATGAAACATACACTGATAACATTTTTAAAGCACACGTACCACACACAGATTTCTTTTCAGAAGAGCTTGTAAAATACAATCATGTAGCATACACTCATTACCATTTTGAAGAACATGGAACATACAATCAGTACCCCCATTGTAACGCATGTAAAATACAAGAGTTCATAATTTCAGTAACATGAGCCGTGTAGCATATAAAACATACAATACGCCTTTGAAGAACACGAAACATACAAAAATACCCCTTTTTTAGAACCGGATATAAATGGTGATTGTCTGGAATTTCTTGGCATATTATGAAATATTTTTTATGAATCGTAAGAAATTCATTGTTAAAGCAAATGATTGAATGCATAGACCGCCATCAAAAGTGTCAATAAAATATTACTGATGTAATCATGAATATTAGCTGCAAATTGAAAGATTCTTCCGGTTGTAAAATCCGCCATAACATTGAATGACCCCAACGGCATGCTGTATATTAATGGCGTACCGCATCATCAATTTACAGCTCTGACGGTTCCAATCAGGTATGAATTTTCAATTGAAATAATTACTGCCCTCTCAGGGTCCTATGTAATAAGTTTTCTGAAGAAACGAGAATTATCGACCATAGGGTGTTTGATGTGAATTTTGTAGATGGAAGATAAATGACTCGTGTTCTCAATCCGTATATTAGCCACGCTCTCTCCCCCTATCAGAAGAACATTGATTAATTACTCCGGGATAACGGAAGGTGAACGGGTCTCACAGAAACGTGTGTAGGGCCATTTAGACGAAGCCACACTCTACTTTTTCAAATCTTGATTCAATCAACGCAAGAACAAACGACATTGTTCACTAACACGGTTAGCTGGACGTGAGTATTGGCAAATCCACAGCTTTCTGTCGGTAATATACAACAGACTTGATAGAGATGTCAGCTGAAATTAGACCCTTAGAGCAACGCGATTCGACCATACGCAAGTGAATACAGATAACGCGAGGGAGCTTCACGTTTGTCTGCATTTTCTATGCATGCAATTCATGTTAAACTATGTGTTCCGGATCTGAGTGAAGCCTACAAGTGAACAATACAACAATGTCGTAATTGTGGCTGTTATGCCAGACGGCCATAAAGGTTAGTGATATGTACAACCAGTTTCCGATTTACAGACGCACTTGTCACCACTAGCACTTGTCCGATACCTTTAATTGCATTTGTGGATATTCAGTAGGCATTTGGTCGAATATACTCGACAGCATAATTTAATCCCCCAATGAATTGCAAGTGAATACATGTCCTCGTAAAATGTTACAGCACAAGACAGCTCAGATACATGTACTTTGTGCATGCACCTTGTAGATGGATACACCGCTTTATAAATTATCATTGTTAGATATTACTCTGATGAGAAGATATGGTCATACATACACGGAACCAATACACAACTGGTATAATGTGAAAAATACACTTTATTATGCATGGAACAGTCTCGGAGCAGTCATATAGTCAGATGAGACTGCTTGATATTCGGCCTATGGACATTGTTTTGGGCGATATTGTATTCTGTTACTCATGGCGCGGTCTATAGCCCGTTTTTATATTGTACCGTCCTCTGTAGTTAAACTGTTTTAGATTTAGTTACTAGTTTTAACTATATATCTGTGATAATCTAGTCATATTACTGTCCTTCGTTGACAGGTTTTCACCATTCACTATTATGTATGAATTAATGGTTCTCGTCACGATATGACTGAAATAGTGTCGCTATGACGTTAAATATTAACACACTCACTCACAGTTACTCATGGTGTTCTAATGTCATGGTGTAATAAGGGGCGGCAGTGTAGTCAAATGGTTAAAGCATCCGCACGTCACGCTGAAGATCCGGGGTCGATTCCCGACATGGGTACCGTGATATTGCTGAAACATTGCTGAAAGCGACGTGAAAACGTATAACCTCACTCACCCATGGGGTAATAGCTTGTGAACCCTAGTTTACATGCATGTCACCTAGTGGGAATCCTGGACATAGTGGCCTCCTGAACCCTGTTCCTTCCAGCGTCCTGAAAAAATGTTGCAGTTCAGGGCCCCGTTTCACAAAACTCCCGTAAGCCTAAGGTATCGTAACTTTTCTCGTAGCATTTGTACCTGGCATACTGTAACATAGGAGGTGGAAATGCTACGAGAAAGGTTACGAGACCTTAGGCTTACGAGAGTTTTGTGAAACGGGGCCCTGGAGGGCAGTGTCATCTTAACCCTGATTGTTACCTACCAGTAAAGATTCAGGGATGAAACAGCCTGATGAACCATGCTGAAGTCTTTCGGTGGCAGTTACGGGGCGCAATAGCTCTTTCACCCTAATATATTTAATTTGTGGCGTTTCTGGGGCGTAGTAATTTCTAAACACTTATGGCTATCTCCCTGTGACGAATCTGGGGTGTTGTAGACCATTGAATCCTACTCTGGTCTCTTGGGTTGATGAACCCTGGGTGACAACGACCGTAGTTATGTCACCGATTAGAGATTTTTGAGAGCAGTAGCGTCTTGAACTATACTTTCTCAAAATGCTATTCCGTTGCGTAATGTACCAATATATGTTTCACCTTGTGGTACTTCTTTGTGCCAATGAGATACCCGTTCTTTGTTAGTTGTTAATCGCCACACTCACTAACGCTTCTGCACCATGACGTTAGTCTACAAATAAGTGAATGTGGACCAGGCAAGTGGTCGATATCATGAGCATCGATTCACGCAACTGGGATGCGACATGAAATAATCCGATCGTGTAAGTCGCCTTTTAAGACATCAGTTGCTGAAGACCAAAACTAACCCGGGTCTTCTCGGGTTTGGAGAATTAGCTTCGATGAGAGATCCTGGTGTAGAATATATAAGCGTAAACTTGTCTTCCGAGTATGCAAAAAGACCCTGCTGCAAACATGCCTTCCTGTATAGATAATGAAGAACAAAAAGCCCTAACAGCACCCCAAGTTTCAAGGCGATGACCAAAAGGGTTGAATGAATGTTCCTTTTCCTTGAATTCTCAAAAGATAATGATTCTAGTTACAAGTTTTGTCCTAAGAAAACATGTAGGCAAAGAGAGGGGAGATCGTGACAAAACGCTCGCTTTAAAAGTGGTTTTAATCTTGCATCGATCATTTTTATGAAATATATTTTCCTTCGACCAAATCTAAGCTCAACGATGTGATCACAGTTTACTTTATTGGCATTGATTAAACGCCAGGGTCCAGATGAATTATTACCCCATAAATATACTTGAAAGTGAAGATAATAAAACAGCTTCTTGATAAAAAGATGACGCTATGATATTCACATATTGAATGTTTTCATTTCATTGCTGTTTCCGAGAAAGCGATTACCTTGAGATATCATGTAGCTATATCAAATTGTGCGTGAGTTGCTGGTACTGATCCTTATTCTTTGTAGTGACGCATGAAAGAGAAACCACTAAAGACACCACGGACAATCCTAAAGCCTTCAAAGGCAATTTCAATTGTTTGGAGTCAAACATTTCAAAGTGTACATTAATCTTCATTTAACGAAATTTGAAGCCGCGAAGCTTTCGAAATATTTCTTCATGCACGCCAGCTTTGCTTGCATATATTTCCTCTGACGCTGCAATCAGAGCAGACATCTTAACAATTCCAAAGAATTATTTACTAATTTGAGAATGAAAGATACTTAAACCACAATTCTATACAAATATATACACATCGCAACATTGCTGGATCTTGCGATTCAAATGGCAAAAATAACTTTAAATGAAATCGGGCATAGTGCGATGCTAGTATAAAATTTTATAAAGGTATGTTTGTTTGTTTATGTCTATAAATGCAAGCCCGTTTGGGCGTGGGTATTATCAGTTAAAACATTGGAAAATGCAAACAAATTCAAGCATTCAGCTTGTTTTCACGAGACTTATGAGAAACTACACGGCATCCAATGACACATAGGGTAGTGATTTCGCAGAATCACTTATCCCCTACAAAGAGAGTGGCTCAAGGTTCCCCATCAGTGACATCGAGCATTCACCGAGCGTGCAGTACAATGTTGACGCTGGTGTAACGCCGTTGGACACAGACTAGGGAGCCCTTCGTCTCGCTGAGAGTAGCTCTGTCATATACTATTTGGCAGAAGCGTGACTTAAGAAACAGGTTCCTATATTAAATTGACTGTCACTTTATCTCGGTGTGAGAAGTAGAAGAGGGAGTGCGCTGGATGCAGATCGTTAAACTGTTCACACTCATTGTGGGCTAACGGAAACCTCCAAATGGCTCTTAGGCTTAACAGAGGACCTTTATTGACGGTCGTGATTGCCTTTTGCTAGCGATTGGTAGTCATGTCCTGGTGTCAGCAAGGCATCATTTGTATTCTTGTATAGAAAGTGAGGAATTCGACAGCTTTTCATTGGTGACTATTTATTTTGTAATCCTCATCTTGATTTATATACCATTTATATGTATAGGGAGATATAGACATCAGAGTGCACCGCATTGTGGATGGTTCCAATAATTGCCCGTGGCAGCAGTGGTTGATGTTTGAATCCAAATGAGCCGTCGTGTGGCCACGGCGAAGTCTCAATGATGTCCGGAGACAGTTCTCTGCTCAATACAAGTCTCTTAATTACTAGTGCGCCAAACAGCACATCGAATCCTGAAAAAATGCCAGTTGTGGAAATGGAGCATTTGAATGTTTCTGTGAATGTTTCCCAAAACGAATCTGATTTCAACGAGAAGGAATACCTTGAGATATATCTTGGGATGAGACATATCAGAAACGATGTTGTCATATTCCTGACCGTCTTCTACGTTGTTATTTTCATCTCTGGCATCGTCGGCAACGTCCTTACCTGCTTCGTACTGCTCAGGAACAAGTACATGCACACGACGACAAATTTTTACCTTCTCAGCCTCGCTGCATCTGATGTTCTTACGCTGTTGCTAGGTAAGTTATTATCATAATTTGTTATTACCATTTTAGTCGAATACAATCACGAATGATAAATGAGCTTCAAATAGATTCCTATCAAGCCAATTTTGTCTACTAGTTTTTAACAAATATTTATGCAATCACAACTAACATGTATTGTATTGCGTGTCAGATTTTTTTGAACAAATTTATTCTATTCTGAAAAATTGACGGGATGTTAAAATTTGACAAGAGAAAAATGTTAAGTTCCTTTGTACTTTGTTTACTTTGTTTAAATGTAATATTGTTTAAAATACATCTTGCATTAAATAAAGCGTGTTGTAAAGCTGTCCTACAGGTATCTCCCAATAATTGTAACATGGAAATAATTGTACAGGCGAGATTTCTCCAAATGTTACTATTGGACTGAAAATCAAAATTTATGAGTTTTAAATGTCTAAATCGTTACTCAGTGGCGACAACGAAGGAAAAACTGTCACAATGTTTTGTTCTCTCGACAGGTTCTCTTGGGATTATGGATTTTACACGTTTCAATTGAAATATTCTATTGCGTGTTCTGATTGAATAATGATGACAAATTATCTCTTCACAAATGAGAAGACGTTTCTCATTTTCTTTTATCTTGAACACATATAAACATTCACAAACCTACGTTTTCTGCCAAACAAAACAACAAATCATGAGAAAACTGTACTAAACCATTTGACAAGATTTGTTTGACTGTTTCTGTTCATTTCCAATGCCGTGCATTCTTTGAGGTGACAAGCAGCGTTTGCATATCTAAATAACACATAGGATGAGAAGCGTGCCATGCATTTATCCTTGGGAATTAAACTCGTTCCCCTGAGAACCGTTCTGAATCTTAGTTCCTTTCTCGGGAGGTAAATCTTTCTTTTTCTCCGGAAGCAAGATAAAGCTGAAGAACATTTGCTTGTGCGCCCCTTACACCGTCCCTTAAAGTATTGGGCTCCCTTGTCAGGTTTGGTTATATTCCAGTAATGAAAGTTTCTAAAGTACCTGCAGGTAGTCGTAGAAACTTGCGTGTTGTGACAGGCTTCAAGAATTACGTGGCAATCTACTTAGAGAAAACAGACGGAATCAATCCAGTGAGTAGGACCTGAGTTGTATTCCTTCAGCTTTCATCTTTAGGAGTGGCTGAATGAATAACTCTCTACATTAGCCAGTTAGCACCAATTTGGACATGTGCTTACGTACCTATCGGCAGTTAGTGTCGTTAAAAGGGTAGAATGGAAAATTGGGTAATTTGGGCTGTTCGCGTTTGTTACGTTCTGTTGATAAAGAAGCTACAGATTCACTGTTTAGGATCGTTATGTGACAAAAGCCAACAGGTCTTGCACAACTAGATACGGATTCGAGACTTGTACCACTTACATTCACTTGGTTTTAAGTGGGCAAATTCTCTGTTAGAACTGTAGGATCTAAGAATTGCAAATAAGAAATAACCAGTTTAGTCAGTCACTGTTGTTTTAAAACGGGTATATTGTTCATTAGAAGAAATAGTTTTCTTTACCGAAGATATACTGCGTCAATAAATATGGTTCGTGGTTCGGGAAGGCAAGATCTCGAAGAAACAAAGACACGAGACCCTTGCTAGAATTGCATTTATAATATATCCATGCTAGTCAATCATTGCTGTGTTAATACGAGTACACTCTTCAATAAAAAGGTGCAGTTGCTATAAGGAATATATATCAACAAATAATAATAGCGGTCAGATGAATGAGGAATAGTGATGCTGTGTAAGGGACGGTGGATATTCAATCTTGATCAAATACGAAAGCTTTGGTAACACATGAAACCAATCCACTTGGAAGCTTAAGAGGACGCTCTCCACATTTCCCCGTCAGTTATGGGGTGGTTGCAATATCCTATTTCCTGATTGAAGGGAATCTCCTCCATTGATTCCGTCATTAAAGTTCGAAAGTTTAAAGTAAAGTCTGAAGAGACTTTTGGAATCGCTTCAGTGCATTCAAGCCACAACTCAGTCTTCAGAAATAGCGGAACAAAGAAGTCATTTTTTTATTGAGCTATTTGAAACTCTATACATATGTGCATGTCAGGTTTGAGGATACAACATGTCTGAGCGCCTACAGACGTCATTTTCTCGTTGATGTGACACAATCATAATTAAATAGTACAGGCGAGATCTCTTTACGTATATTTACCTTTACTCAATAGAGTATATAGTCCCTTTAGTACTACTATTAAGTCACGGCAGTAATAATTTCGGTTCCTCGAGCGGCTAAGGAGACAGTGTAATCTGTAGGCTATCAACAGGCAGCACCACGTCTTGGAAGAATGCAGCTTTATGTATGGAATAAATATAAGATATCTACCTAGTTAAATTGCAAATTGATCATTCGGACGTTTGACCTTTAGAAATGAGTGAGCGTAATGAAAGAAGCAAAGCTTAAAATATCAGGATAAAATGTAAATCAGAGGAAATTCATTTCAGGCAGGAATTCCAAGACCAATTTCATTATTCACTCGGGATTTGGGGACAGTTCACCGTTGTAATAACAGAGACCGTGCAATATGACGTTAATGTCTTGTATTCGTTTCCTTGTTAATTTTGTGAGAAAGTTTTCTCTCTTCATTTTCTTTGACCCAACATTTTGCCTCTGCAGGTGATTGTGTGACATTAGATGCTCTTAAATATTTGCAGAGGAAGGAAAGGATAGTTCAAAGGAAACAGAACTAACACCATACGAAAGCAATATGCATTTAAACCAAGTCTCTGTTCTTCAAACCAGTGGTCAATAATAGGAAAGCGAACCAGTGACTGACAATATGAACATCACATCAGGTTAGATTGTAGCTATATCCATTGAATTATCATGGAGCTATCATCCCATAACCGATTAGCACATTTATATCATTGAAACACAAACAATACGACTATTTTGACAAAAGTGTTTGTAAGGTATTGTATGCCATTATAATGTATGCCATTTCCATGTGCATAGTTTCAGTCTTCAAAACAAGCCTCTTTTATATCACATACTCACACTACACGTAATCGTCACTTAGAACCAGTCACGTATCCATGACCATGGGTTCGCCAGTGTGGAGTACGGCATGCCCCGCCTTAGCATTCCTGCGACATTTTAAGGCATTTAGCATGATGTGCTTAGTCTCGTGATATATGACCTTGTTGCCCTCCCGAGGACCTTGGTCCCTTCCCCACATGGGCACATTTTACGATTCGCGTTAAACCGGTGCTAACCGTCCTGATTTTGGTGAATTATTGCTAAAACCTGTCTGCGTTTAAATATTTATCATCCATATTTACTTTGCATATACGTTTCATGTGAGAGCTACTCTCAGAAGCTCGAGTGTTTATTCATCTGCACGTTCTATATGTAAATAGCCATAATCGTTTTAGCTTTATCCACGTCAGGCTACTTAAGGATGGGAAAACTGCACAAAACATTTTCTAACAATGACACTTATTGTTACAGTTCCTTTGAACGTCTTGTATTTGCCCCAGTGTGTAGTTTTCAAGGTTTGGTACAAGCGTGGTTAATTAGTGAGATTGCATTGGGGGAGTTGTTTTGACAGCCGTGTTACCATCAAGCTGGTTAATCACATCCCAATACTCATTTGCCAAGAATCTATAATTTTTCCCAGAGTCAATGCTTAGATTGGAGCATCTGTTTTACATTAGACAGTATTACATGAAGAACTCTTCATATTAGGTAAGATTGATCTTTCAGCATGGTGTTTTCATTCTTACACATTGATAACTGGATTACAGAAAAGATATGTTCTGTTCTGCAAAATATGGTGTAGGTTCAAGTCTGTATGGTACAATATTGGACAAAATATATGGATAATAACTTCTATATTTCGTGGGGTTTCGATACAGATTCTTGTATCACTGCCATTCTTGCTTGACTAAGGTGCAATAATCAGTATCGAAATATCTCACTCATGAACTAAAGAAGTTTTAATCCATAAATCTTGTTCAGTAGTACTAGTGTTCGTTTAAACTTTTACAAATGTCACTCCAACAAACTGTATGTTACAGTTTGGGTCGTGTCACAGTGTTTTGAGAGTTCTGATGGAATCCGCTTTGAGGTAAACAAAGTGCAAAGTTAAGTGACATGTTACAAACCGCTCACAAACATCACCAATTTACAGTACACCTTCATCAATGTGATGCGTTATGCCCTTGTTACCTAATGTGTCGTGCTTCCTTTCGACAGCCATGATTCAAAACTCTTACGTATGCAGCATTTTGTTTATCCATGTTAGTCAACGTTCGTCACCATTTTTCCTCAAGCATTATTTATAAGCATTTTTCATAATGTTGGTATAGCGTTGGATTCGTTTGGCGAAGGCCAGGGTTTGTGTCCTCACAGGAGTACAATGTGGAAATGACATTTCTAGTGTACCACATAGCGATATTGCTGGCGCTTTGTTAAAATGGCAAACATGTATATTCACTAACTCTATACACGCTACAAGTCCAGGGGGGGTGGGGTATTTTAGTGGTTAAAGCGTTCTCTCGTCACGCCGAACACCGGGTTCGATTCCCCACATGGATACAATGTGTGACGCCCTTTTCTGGGCTTTATAGAATATTGCTAAGAGTGGCGTAAAATCTAACCCACTTACTCCTTGCATGTCCATTATTCACTGCATCTGAAATTATATTCATTGTATGAAATTATGTACATTTTTGTGTCGTTCAGACAACTGCATTTAATTAAATAATTTTTAATGACAAATGTATCGTGCCCTAGAAATGATGCGGATAATCTTTCCCATAAAAGCTAAGCTCAAAAGCTCGCGTGTCTATTCATCTTCACGTTCTATATGCAAATTTCCATAATTAGTTTCAGCATTATCCACGTCAAGACAGACATGCATCTTGGCACTTAAAAATGGGAAAACTACACAAAACTGAGTCATTTTCTGAACATGACGTTCAATGTTCGGTTTTATTTTATTGGCACCATTGTTTTTCACAGTAATGATCTTGGGTGCTTAATCACAGAGATTGCATTGGGAGTCTTGTTTTGACAGCGGTGTTACTGTCAAGCTGGTTAATAACATGTCAATGCTCATCTTTCGAACAATCTATAATTTTCTCCAGGGCCAATGTTTAGATTGCAACATCTGTTACAAGTTAGACGTTATTACACGAAGCAGTGCTCTTTTTCCGTGACAGATTTTTTCGTGACCTCTTAGCATGGTGTTCATTTCTGTGTTGGTTGTAGCTTGAAAGTTTACAGTAAGGGTTCTCAATGCGGACGTGTTTTGAATGATCTGACGTGTGTCTTTTAACAGGAGTCCGTGGAGATATACGTTGTGCTAAGTGAAATGGCATAGTAATAATATCGACGTACATTTCATGTTTATGTAAACTAGAGCCAAGAGAATGAGAGCGACGTATACGCGAGAATATGTCTGATGTTTAACCTAACATCCATCCTCCTTCAACCTACTTTGTTACCGACGTTTGTCAGCATGAGTGAATCGTCGCCTACAAGATATACTCGGCACCCTCACTTACCAGATTATACCATGCGGAATGTGAATTTACTTTTATGTCGCACTCAGCTGCCATATGGCTGCGATCTGTAGATAATTCAGTCTAAACCAGACAACCCAATGTCCGACACAGTGAGCATCAGCCTATAAGACAGGGTGTGTGAGTGACTTTAGTTTTACGCCGCATACCATCTATATGGCGGCAATTTGTAAATGATCGAGTCTGAACCAGACAATCCAGTGATCACCAGCATGTATATCGATCTGCATATTTGGGAACCGATGAAATGTGCCAACCAAATCAGCGAGCCGGACCACCCGATCCCGTTAGTCGCCTCTTACGACAAGCAGAGTCCCCTTTTATGGCAAGCATGGGTTGAAGGCCTATTCTACCCCGGGACCTTCACGGGCCCTACACAATATGGAGAAGAGGATATGTGTCTGCCAAGTCCGCGAGTCTGACCATCCGATCCCGTTAGTTGCCTCGACCAGCAAGGGTTACTGAAGGTCAATTCTAACCCGGATGTTCATAGAATGGACATAATTATATTCTGTCTGAACATACAAAGTAGCACGTGAAAGCAAACGTCTTGATGTAAACAAACATGTAGTAAAGTGAAAACTATTCCCCTTTACACATCTACATTTTCCAGAAAGTCGTTTTTCCGTATGTTTATTGTTTCAAGACTAACTAAGCAATGTCTCAGTCATATGGCCACCGTATGAGTACCAGGCAGTCCAGTGACTGACATCCAAAACATTGATCTACGGAAAAGGCACACGATGACATGTTACAACCAAGTTGAGTTTTGCCACTTGATTCTGTTAATCTCTTCTTACAACACCCATAGGTTTGCTGGAGACTACTATCAGCTGTGATATGTACGGGTTACAAGGTTAAATGGGTGTTTGTCGAGGCAATACCTATGTTATGTTACAACTGAAATTACCAACTGTCCAAGAACTGAGCACGCCTGTTCAAATGCTAGTATAATAGTAATAGTAATAGTAATAATAGTAATAGGATCATTGTATAACAGATAGTATAATAAGAAGCTGTACACTTTACTTTTCTCTGTATGTCCAAAACCCACGAGCACATGAAGTTGCTCCCTGGGTTTTGATGCAACATTACTTTTAAATATTTTTTTTTCTTTAGCGAATAGCGTATATTTTAAACATAAGGAAGAACAGACTACTTGCCTACCCATCCACCTATCTACCTACCTATCCACCCATCTCACAATCCATCCACCCATCGGCCTACCCATCCATCCAACCAAGATCCAAGCGAAATTACATAAGTCGCAGGGAGTCTTGTAAATTGATTAAAAGATGTATTCGCGTGAGACTGCTTTGATAACTGCTATACCGAGTGAATCTTGCAAAGAAAGAGGTTTGTTGCCTATCGTTTAACGCCGCACTCAGCAAAATTTAAAATTATACAGCTCTTGTCTGTAAAGAAAGAACAACATATCGTGGGGATGTTTGTGTTTGTTTGATGTTTTGGTGGTTTAGTTACTTTAGTTAGCTTTCCGCTACGTTGAGACACGCAATCGAGCACTGAAGAATCCATGTTGAGATTTGTGTAAGAAATCATTGACCCATATGTGACCTCGACCCGTGTCGCGCTCGGCCAATCAGCTACTCAGAAAGCTCTGTGCACGTGTACCAGTATTGACAAACCACTACATGCGCAATGGATTATCCAGACCTACAACAACATATCCAAGAGGAAGGATTTACACCAAAGCGGATTCCGCCAAGCTGGACTTTTGGGCTAATTCACTAGTAGCAGGTGACCTGACATTTTTAATTTAATAAAGTCGTGTGTATCGTGTCAATCAGAGACACTGAAAATGACATGTGTTGAATCAACTATTTAATTTGTTTTCATGTATGAATGAAGTGTACTTGTGATCAAATTACTAGCAATACAAAACTAAAACTCAAAGCTCTTTGTTTGTTTTTATTTCCACAGTTTATCAAAATTATTCGCGGAGGTTTTATTTTCGCGGATAATGTTTTTTGCGCGAAAAGCGCGAAAATTAAACCCCCGCGAATAATAATGATTTTACAGTATTCACTTATTTTTTGTTGTTGTTTTTTTTATTTTTTATTTCGGGGGGTGGGTGGAGGGTTTGCATCAAAATATGCTTATAATAACAGTACGTGTGACGTTCAAAATTTCCTAGTGCTAACTTTTACAATTGTATGCAAAAGCAATAATTAACAGCCTGTTCGTGCATGTGCGTGTGTGGGCGGGGAGGGGCCGCTGCCAGGAGAAGGTAGTGGAGGTCCACTAAACGTTGAAAATTCCTATGTACCAGTTGCGTCACTTTCACATCCACAGCAGTGCTCGAACTCGTTGTCTGTGTCCGTCATTTCCACGAACAGTTCATTCAGACCCCAGCCGCAAGAAACCTGTGTCTGGCACCATGTTGAATGCAGTCCATTTGTTCTTGATGATCTTGGCGTAATTGCTGCACATAATGCAGACGTTGTAGACGTTTCCGTCAGCTGGAACATTTCTCAGGCTGCCCAGTTCGTAAGAACTCAAATTAAATTAAACACATTTCGGTTTGTGAACAAAGAAGCGTGTATTTTTGTGGCGTCTGTTATACCTGAGTTGTAATTGGAAGCTCATAGAAAGCCTGGTGTCTGTCACGACACAAATGACCACAGACGTAAAGCCCAACAACATTACATGCATGACATTTCATTAGGATCACACACAACAACTTCTTTGCAGCATGTGGTAGATGGTGTTGACTATTAGCAAATGTCTCTTTCCAAATGGAACGCAAAGTCTCTCCAATGTGTGATGACAGTTGAAAATTTTAATGCATTTTTACAGCACTTTGTAAATCCCTTTGTCCATAGTCGATTTATGATTACGTCGTAAGGAGTGCACTTACCAGTTTCACAGGGGTGTGTAATTAATGTTCACCCTTCACATGGGTGTATAATTAATGTTCACCCTTCACAGGGGTGTATGATTAATGTTCACCCTTCACAGGGGTGTATAATTAATGTTCACCCTTCACAGGGGTGATACTAAAATTGTTCTGAAGATGAAAAACATTTTTTTTTATTTATTCATGTAAATGGTCTTTGGTGTAGGAACAGGCTGTGCCGAGGTGCGATCATTGTACCGGGATGAGCCGTTAGAGGGTTCGTATTCTACATTTGTCCTGCATATGTCACATTAGTTCTCAGCATTATGCTTGTGTTTGTGAGAGAAGACGTTTCACCTTCATCACCCTCCTCCCACTTAAGATGTGCCTGCAATATTGTTTGAAATCCAACCAAACTCACTCATCATAAACTGCCTGAGTGAGTGAGTTTAGTTTTACGCCCCAACCAGCAATATCCCAGCTATATGACGGCGGTTTGTAAATAATCGAGTCTGAACCAGTGGCTCAAGTGATCAACAGCATGAGCATCGATCTGCAAAACTGGGAACCGACGATATGTGTCAACCAGGTCAGCGAGCCTGACCATCCGATACCGTTAATCTTTCGACTAGCAAAGGTTATTCTAGGGCAATATTCTAACCCGAATCTTCAAGGGTATTCACCATGATGAGTATCAACCTGATAAAGAAACAGCGTATTTATATTCATATTGTCATCAATAATTCCTCCGCCATGAGTAACCCGACAAAATATCGAATGCATTAAATTGTTCATACGGTAACCTTGACATGGATCGGTATATGGCAGTTTTCAACATTAGTGACTCTACCCTTTCACTGCAAATTCGCAAGTAGTAAACGATAAGGCTCAAAGAACCTAGGATAAACACAAAGCAAAAGCAGTGTCCCCAAAAATACATTTTTCGCTGTTTAACACCGCAAACCCCACCTTCAGGAATGTCACTTTCTGTAAAAGGATCCTAACCAAGTTTAACATATGGTGGACTGTCTGGCACTGAAATGTGAATTAGGCTGCAAAATATGACAGATGATCTAATGGAAATGTCACTGTGATATTCGGTGAATCTTTATCAGACAATTAATGATTACCAGTGTGACATTTCAGTGCAAATGTGTTGGATTTATACGCCTACACAACACGTGTTGGAGGCAACAGATGAAAAATCATTTAGCTCTGTGATTTGGCAGCAAACACTAATGATCCGTATACCGATTGGGGACTTGTGGGAATAAATGAAGGCAGCGACCTATAGCAAATGCTGGAAATGAGACCTGAGACTAACCATCAATCCGACACTGCACGTGACGGTGAAGGGGAAAGATGGGCTAGATAAATGGGAGCGATAGGTGCCGGTGAGCTCACGACAATGCTTCGAGGTGATTTGTAAACTTAGTTGACCTCCTCCAGTGCGTTTCTTCCCACTATTTCCATTCTTAATGCAGGTATCCGAGGACTCAAATTCAATCACAGTTGTCAAACTCCAGAACACCCTTAATGAAGCCTTTAGGCTGCTGATACAACCAGCGTCCATGTCATCATTGACATGCATTGTTGGAAGTGTTGCTGTCTGTCTGTGATGAACTTATTCTCAAGACGATAAGCTGATAAAGCGGCGTGAGCAAATCTGTATGGGGAGCTGTTCACCATCTTGAAACTACTCCAGCCAAATCTGAATTGAACGGACGATACTTAACAGTCGTGTCAGAAGATTTGGTACCGGATATGCATCAGGCACGCACCACATATGACACCATAGTGCCAGGTTAACATGTAGATTCAGTAAAGACAATATTGTGAGAATAATCACGGCCTTGTGTTTTCTTCATCACTGACCATGGCGCACGCTCCGCACAAAATGACCCCTAATGGTGGGACGCCGTTCTAACAATAAGAAAACCAACTGTTCCTGTATTCATGAGAAATTCACGAACTCATAAAGACGTCAATTGATTTCAGAACTATTCCTGGCGGTTCCCTAAGAAGGATCCATGATGCATAATGGAAAAGATAAACTGTCAATACTCGTTATCGTAGTTTCAGTTTATTCGGGGAGGTTATTGGCATTAGCAGAAAGTCAGATACATGTGACCACCCACAGAGTAGTTGATAGTCAATAGATGCAATTCCTCTGTGCACAGAAATGAACACATGCGAAACTTTGTCTTAAAAACTTTCTTTCAAAAAATTCTTTTAAAACTTTCTTGTCGCTCTCCAAATGTCGTGTGAGTATATTTATGAGGTGGGAAATATAATGTTTTATGTTATTTTGTATTCATACGGGATTGTCAAATACTAGGAAGAGCAGATGAATATCCCATACATCTTCGTGTGCAGTTTTGAGTTAAAGTGTGATTGAGTTTGGTCCATCACGACTTTCAACAGTAGTTTATTTATTTCAGAGCGTGTTGGTGCAATGTGGCCGGTTAAAAGGCCCGAAGTGATGCAGGATGTACACCGAATCTGACGAACACAGGAATGATACTGACAATTCTAGAAAACAAACAGTCATGTGAACAATCCATGATGATGAACTGCATCGGACATAATTTTGGCCATTGATGCGTTCAATTCGAAAATGTAACTACTGGTCTTACAAATAACGTTTTGAAAGCTTTAGCAATGCCGTGAATACTGGGAACCTCTAGTTCTGGTAGTGGACGGTAGGACTAAAATAATAGTTTAATCCAGATGACCCAGTGCCATGTATACAGCCTTGAAGGATATACAAGTACGTTTTATCTTCCAGAGTGCATTTCGTCTACGAAAGTAACCAAGTTGTAAAGAAACTCTTTAACCTGGACGTCGTTAACAAATCAAATGTGGCAATTTCAGAGTCACCTGCGTGAAGCTATGGTGATTTTTTCCTAATCTCTTTCATAGAAAACTGACAGCTGACGAGAAAGCACTTGCCACAAAAACTAGCTACACTTCTTGTGTAGTTGATTACGTACACGCACCGGTCAATCGTATCTCCATTTATAGACCTATATTGACAGATCCATGGTCACTTGACTGACATATACTGCTACCTGATTGCAAACTGGACATAAGTGTCATCGACTCGTCTGGGATAAGTTGCTATCTGGATATTTTGGTTGAAGTCGTTCGGGGTAATAATGTCCGGTTTAACTCTGCTTGAAGTGGCAGCGCCATGTATGGTATTTTCCTGCTATGGTAATGGTTGTCTTTAAGTAAATTTGTTGCTTAAATATCGAACTGAGACACTATTTGTAAGGTAGTGCATATACTTCATTCTTAAAATATCACACACTTTGCAGTTTATACGGGGATACCAATTCACCATCGTACATTGCTGAAAGAAGCCAGGCATTGACACTACTGCGTTTAGCTTGATATTTAAAGTACAGCCTCTTTGCCCTCAGTTTATGATTAAATGTCTGACAGTGCAGAGGACATTAAAATCTCAACGTATAAATCCTATAAGCAGTGTGTAAACCTACGACACATTTATGACAATAACAATGAAATCGGCCATGAAATAGAATTTGTTATTGTGACTTTGACAGGTATGTTAGGTAAAATAAAATTCCCCCGAAATTAATCTTTTCCCCAAATGGGACCCAGTTAACAAGAATTGTGCAACATAACCTTTGCTATGGCATCCTTTTACGCTGGTCGCAGCGACTAAGACTGTAATGCCCAGGTTGTGCAAATATTAAATCCTTCAAATGATTCTTAAAATGGACAAATTACCACCATATCCGTTCGCATGGCTTTCGCCACGGTAAATTTCAAAGACCTGTATTACTGTGAGTTCCACCTTCACTCGCTTGACTCGCTGCTGTTCAAGGTGTTCAGCGCGGACTTAAAACAAACTTTTACTGAAAAACACAGATCTATGACTTCTACTTCAAACGAAGCGTTTCAAGTTACCAGAAGCAAATAACCATCATTTATCTTGTTTTGAAACAACTGACTCAAAAATCACGTGAAGTTAACCAAAGTTTACAAAAATGTGAATTTTCCTCATTAAATGTGGTGATTCTCAAACTCACTCACCCAGACAGTAAAAGCCACGGTCAATTGTTAGTTAATGATGAAACAGGTTACATTTTTAGTGTTACACAATGTCTGTAATACATTGTATATACCGGCTCTGTATGATGTATTGATCCCCGAAGCGGGTTTTGGGCGGACAGCACAGTGGGTATTTCAGGGCTTTGCTTTTTATGAAGAACTTTTAGAAATCAAGATGCTTGTTGTTTTTGTATTGAATGTGTCTTTTTCCTTATAAATGACTTGTTACTCAAGCTGAAGCCATCGCACTTTACAATCCTAGGAGAGGATGAAGTAAAAAGAATCGAATTTTATCGGACACATTCAAGAAAAAATGAGACATCCAATATCAAGAACGACACGAACGTACTCTCGTCGCCATGGTAACCCGACGACTTTTGAAATCAAAGACCAATCACTTGAGAAGTGAGAGTTTTCATCCCAGACCGAATTTATGTGTCTGGCTTTTAAAACAATTGATAAACGACTTCTGTGATCTTGATATATAAATGTAATTACTGGGTTATGTTTCATATTCGAGCCCTGTTGCCGGGTCTGCCAAGAGAAAGACGCACAAGCACAAGGCGAAACATTTTGTCATTGCAGGCAATGTAGTTGTTCCTTGTATTGACAGTGAAAGGGTGAAGACAGTTTTCAGTCTATACTAACCATCAAATTTTTAGACCCACTAATGTAAATGTAGTCCCTTACTTCAGCGAACATTTCTAAACTAGATTTTACTGTATTTTCTATACTGTTTGAAGGTACCGTTAACTCATGATCTGATGTATTGTACAACAAATTTGTAACGCTGAAAGTATTATTATCATGAATTCGATAAATGATAAAATTGATGAATTCTTAACAAAATCGCAGCTGTTCACATATGCTTTTCGAGAATTTGATGCATGATCCTCGTGCAATTCATCGGCATAAGGTTCCACCACGTTAGTGGAGAAATCCACCTTCGATGTACCCATATGCATATAAGTAACCTACAGTGAGTATTTCCAGTAAGTAAATACTTTTTGTGGTCAGTATATGTACGGTCCAGTGGTCACATGGGGCGGTGGGGTAGCCTAATGGTTAAAGCGTTCGCTCGTCACGCCGAAGACCCGGGTTCGATTCCCCATATGGGTACAATGTGTGAAGCCCATTTTCTGGTGTCCCCCGCCGTGATATTGCTGGAATATTGCTAAAAAGCGGCGTAAAACTAAACTCACTCACTCACTCACCAGTGGTCACATACAACTATTTGTCACAAAGCCGGCTTCCTAAGGTATGACTAGTGAAGGTCAGAATTGATCTTAATCAAGTCATGCCTGTAGTAGAAAGTGAGACTCTCTTACTTGGAAGGCACATGTCATTGAAGCCCAGTTGCAAAGATCGATGGTCATGCTGTTGATCACTAGAGTGTCTGATTCTTGGCATATTGTTGCTGTACAGCTGAAATATTGCTGATAACAGCATTAGTAAACAACATAAAAAACTCACCACCAACAACATTCTGATATTTAGTTTAGTAAAATGTTTCAACTAAATATATAGTCCTTTTGACACAAAAGCGGACCGATGAATTGCTGTCTAGCTCGAAAGCTAATAAACATTACAGACACAATGAAACGCTGATCATATCAGATCATCATACCAACTTTGTGAGGTTTTTGCAGAATATCTTTCCTTAAAATAAGAAAGCTGTCTAACAAACTATCATTAAACTATTGACACAGTTCACTATTTCTTACGAGGGAGGAGTGCAGAAGAAGGGACAGCCAGGTGTGCGAGAAAGAATGGAGACAGCACAGCACAGGTTAATGAATAAATAGCTTTCTCGTCATTTGTGCACGTGCTTCTCGAAGGCCTGGCTGTGCCTTTCTCTACAATTCTTCCTCGTAATAAACAGTGAAGTGTGAAAAAAAGTTAATTATAATTTGTTAAACAGCCTTTTTTATTATTATTAGGACAAAAATCCTGCAAAAACCCAGTTGGTATGATGTTTTGATAATGATCAGCGTTTCACTGAGTATGTTACGTGTATTCGTTTTCGAGCTGCATTGCAATTAATTGGTCCGCTTTTGAGCCAAACGGACTATAAATCAAAATTAACACATTGAATGAGAAACACCTAATTTGTTATATAGCAGCAGAACATGTATCAAGGGAACACCTCGGACTGGAAGTAGTTCAGAGATGGGAAAGACACAGTGTGGTGGCCTAGAAAACAACATCTGATGTCAGAAACAGTTGGCGATCATGCAAAGTTCCTACAATTACATTCAGCTCCCAGTGCTCTCTTAATCCCACGAAGGAAACTCTCTAATGGAATTCCCGTTTGTTAAAGCAAGACGACTCTATAGAGAGACACAATCGGCACGAGAAGGACATTCGCTGTTGAGGTCGAACTATACGCCTAACAGTATTCTTGTCACAAGTCTGCCAAACTTCTAAGACTGCTTCATCGTGTCTTTATGCACGCCTTTGCCTAGCTGTCGTACATACGATTTGCAGAGTTGACATCCCACTCTATAGCCGTGTGTAAAATTGAACCATACTCTGCAACATGAGGCTACAATGGTTTTAGTGGAATACTCACTGGATAGATTCATCTCAACTCTTGAACAAGAATATACACAAAATCAATACTTGTCAAACCATAGCGGTTGAAAGTACCAAAACATGGTTCTGTTGTTGTTCTGTCTCGTAGCCACACTTCTTGCTGTATCGTTTCCCTCTTAGTTCAGTCCCAAAGGAGGAACACACAGAAGCATGATCATTGAATTCACTTCATGTATATTCACAAAAAAGCCCTTTAATCCATGTTGACGTCTGAGAGTCATAGCTTAAATCACTTAACAAAGGACCATGGCCGAGCTCCGTTTGAAAACTATTAAGACGATCATTGATCATGCGTTTGTAGGTACAAAGAGCGCCACATATCTGGAAGCCTCCTACAAAATCAAATGAGAATCTATTGATGTTCGTCACACCCTTTTATGTTCTTATTTGCATGGAGACAAGAAGCCTCATTAGTACAAGTTGTTGTAATGGCTTTTAGATTATGTCCTCAACAAAATGTTTAAGACTTTGAAGTCATTTTAAGAGTGAGTGAGTAATTATTGCATAAGCCTACACTGGGAGCTATCCGCGACGCCTACCGACAAAACTTTAAATGAGTTGTTCAAAACTACTCACTCAACCCCAGCTTTATGTCTTTCTCCCCCAGTTTCATATTAACGTTCTGATTAATGTTCCATAAAGCGCAGATGATAAAGTGATTTATCATTGTATTAGTGAAAGATCATTTGTAGAAACCTAACGATGCACTAAATGCTGTGATTAACTTTAATCCGAGTTGTTATGTTTAAAGGTACCATCCTGATTATCAAAGGAACAGTGAGTGAGTGAGTGAGTGAGTGAGTTTTACCCCCCTTTTAACAATTTTCCGGCAGTGTACCCGTGTGGGGAATCGAACCGCTTCATCTACTGCGCTCCCACCCGACCCAACAAGGATTATCGCAACCTATTCAACGATTCTAAACGTGTAAAGTTTATGATTCGGAAACCTGGATTTAAACCATATATATACCCCACCACCCCACCACTAGATAGATATATCATAAAATGAAGGGCAGGGTGGAAGGTTGCCTAGTTCGCGTTCGCTCACCAGGCCGTGTTTGAGTCTGAAGCTCAGATTTGGTGTCGCACCAGTGACGTTAGCGAATATTTAATATTTCTAAAAGCTCGAAAAATTGCACTCACTTATTTCACTTTCTTCTTGAGACCGTGGAATATAGTCAGAAAACCTCTGACAGAATCAGATATAATTCTGTGGGGAAGAGTAAGACAATACTTGTGATGGAATGCACTGAGACAAAGCTTGTGTTGAGCTACAGTCGCATGGGTCATTCCCATTATGACTGCTACTGCCTGTCCCAAGTCGAGTGGTTTTAATTACTAGCTCTCGAACTTAATGCATGGTAGACTTTTCCACCAACATTTATAAACAGTTATAGCTGTACCAGGTTCATACAATATCTATTCATATCTTATTACATGGATCGTTGTTGTTGAAGAGTTCAAGCATACACATATAGTGAGTTACACGATATATCTTTTTAACATGATAAATGAAATAAGAGGTTATTGTGCTGTATAATATTTTGAACCTTGGGCAGCGCAAGCGACTTTGTAAACACCGTGATGAGGCCACATTGACAGCTCATTGAAACCCTGGTACTTTAATATGGTTTAAGCATATTTTTATCTCGTCAAAGCAGAATCCTGGATAGGTGAAACAAGCCTAGTGGCTTATATAAATGCCGCTTCAGTACATTGTTCCAATAGCTGGACACATAATTGGAATAATTTGACAACGATGAATAATACTGAGACAAAATACCAGATAAATCATTATTGTGTTGGTTTTGCCTAGCAACGAAATGAACTGCTGCAGTAAATACGTTATATAAAACTTGTCTTACATTGAATATATATGTAGAGGTGATATTGATAATCAAGTTTACTTTTGGAAATGAACTGGTGTCATGAGTTGAGAATGTCATTACTTGTTGAGTTATTAAATGCGCCGTTACCATATAAATCAGTTTGCATGTCGTATCCTTGAATATACAAAAGCACCGTTCTTAAATTTTGATAGTTCTGACATGAAAAAAGGTAGTGAATAAAGTCTTCGTTATAATGGCCACTTGAACACTTCGATGTTTTTGATATGTGCCGATTATATATGTTTGAGTTTACATCACTGCAATCGAGCTTGTAGCGATAATGGACGATTCGAAAAAATGATTTGATAACTCCCAAATTTAAATCAAAGTAACTGTGAGTTTATGTCTGGTTTATCATGATTCTAAATTGTTTCAGTGAAATAGTGTTACCAGCTCCGGGTGGCAGTGAATTCCATGACATAGTCACGCTCGGTGTAAATAATAGTTTGAATGGAAGTTTGAGGGATTGTGTCCAATTCTTAAAAGAAATAATTTGCATAGTAGGTTTACAAAGTTCTAATTCGAGTAAAGGAGCTATCTCCAAATATCACACCAAACAATGAATGATCACAGAACCTCCGATTCACTTACCTTCTGTTCATTATAGGTAGGCCCTTTGAGTCTCCCTTTTAGGTTTATTTCAAGGAGTAGTCAAACTGGGATTATTCAGCTATACAGGTATAGTACATTATTAAGAATAAAGGTCCTCAATTATATGCTCATATAGTCAAACTGGGAGCAGTCATAATGGGAAGATATCGTCGCATGGTGCGTGTTTCGGATACAGTCATCAAATATAATCTATTTCTATGAAGGCGTACAAATATTATATATAAACCCACGGGACCTGCATAGCTTTTCAAACAATTGCAAACCCGAAGCTGATAGTAATAATTAACATACACAAGCCCCATGAGACCTGCAACTGGGATTACTGGACCCGACTTAATCTTAAGTAAGTAGAATATAAGTGAGTGAAACACCCCTAAAAGCACCCCGCAGTTGTCACATGAACGTCTTCGGTGTCATGGTCTCAGAAGCAATTGCAGATAACCCTTCCGTCAGCAAATGTCCGTTGCTGAATCCAGACGAGGCGTCTGTTCCTCTAAGGGTCTTCGATGCAACATAGCCTGTAGCTGAATAACTATTGCTGAATTCCAGTCGCCATAGAGACCCGTTCGCTACCAATTGCTCAAAATGATGAACGACTCTTGTGGCACTACATATCCACAAGCTTAGACTGGGATGCGCAGTCCTAATTCGTCTTTGAGATGTAGTAAATGGTTTCATTACCACTATTTCGACGTGGGGAAAATCTTGAAGAAGAAATGGATTGATTACTTGTGACTGCGAAGAGTCTATGTTTCCGGACATGATGAAGAAGGTAATATTGTGGAGCTGTTAACATCATAAGGATAAAATGGTTTCTGGTGAATGGGAAAAGCATGACTGCGGTGTTAATGGTTTGTGTGCCTCATATGAAGCTGTAATGAGAGATCCATAGCTTCACACGATAAGCCCTTCAGCGTTGTATTTTCCTCTTTCGCTCACCTGTCAACAATTACTTAACAGTCCTTTGGCATCCCAATAGGAAAGATTTTCCACTATATCTGACGTACTTGAAAGAGCAATACTCAAAGATGTTTTAGCTAAAGTTCCTGGTAATTATGGAAAGGCCTTGGTCGTCTTTGTTTACCTTGTCCGAGTTTTGCCCATCGATTTAGATAAAGTCACTTGTACATGAAATGTCAGTTTTGAGTGCTGTAAACTCCTAACTCAAGAGCTAGGATTCGAGGTCAACTCGCACGAAGCAAGATGTGACCCCAGTGCTACAGCTCCAGGGGCAGCAATGCCCATGTTTGCCGACAAAGTGCATTTGGTGACACATTTAATGTGTTGTGTTATAATATGCTACACAGAAAAGTTTGTTGAGCCCAGAAATAATCCCGGCAAAGTGTTGTTTTCACTGCAGTGAATATATCAATTGTCTGGCACTGCAGTGAAGTCTCTGACTTTCATACTGAAGTATTTAATAACATGTTTATTATGATTTCATTACTACTCACCAGACAAATGGTATTTCTGGCTAGTGTGCGTGTTGTCTATTCTCAACCTAGCTGGCAAGTATATCAGAACATTCGTGTGAAGCATAGGAATGAACAGCATCGATATCAGTTACGTTCATGTTAAGGAATGACATATGATGCATGGCAAAATGTTGATTTTGATCAAAGCTCTGAATTGTGTGAAGGATCTGAGTGAACAGCATCGATATCAGTTACGTTCATGTTAGGGAATGACATATGATGCATGGCAAAATGTTGATTTTGATCAAAGCTCTGAATTGTGTGAAGGATCTAAGTGAACAGCATCGATATCAGTTACGTTCATGTTAGGGAATGACATATGATGCATGGCAAAATGTTGATTTTGATCAAAGCTCTGAATTGTGTGAAGGATCTAAGTGAACAGCATCGATATCAGTTACGTTCATGTTAGGGAATGACCATGGTTCCTAATATCTTGATCTTCTTTAAGTTGTTGGTGATCTATAGCCCGTATATAATATTGTATTGTCTTCATTAATTACAATATGCCAGTTTTATGTTCATATCTGTGGTAGTCTAGTATTTTTAGTGCCCATTGCCGACAGGTTTTACTCTTTTCATTTTATTAAATGGATTGTTCTCGTCACGATATGGCTGCAATATTACCGTTGTGACTGTAAATATTACCTCACTCACTTTTAGGGAATCAAATATTATGTATGGCAAGATGTTGCTTTTGATCAAAGCTCTGAAATGTTTGAAGGCTGTAAGTGAACAGAATCGATATAATTTTCGTTCATGTTGAGGAATGAAATATTATGTATGGCAAGATGTTGCTTTTGATCAAAGCTCTGAATTGTTTGAAGGCTGTAAGTGAACAGAATCGATATAATTTTCGTTCATATTGAGGAATGAAATATTATGCATGGGAAGACGTTGCTTTTGATAAAAGCTCTGAAGAATCAAAGCTCTTGTGTGAAGGATGAAGTGGAATTGCATCGTTTACTTGATTAAACATGTCTTGGTTACATTATAGGAATTTAATGTGCATGGGACAATGACTGTCCTGAATCAGTGGCTTGTCATTGTGTTTTGTGAAGTCCGTTTTCTGCGGTCTAGCCGTGGAGATCCATTGTTACGTACTGATGGTGTAAACCTTCCTATGAGTCACAAATGGATTCGACAAAAATGTAGCGAGATACTATCGTATTAAATCGATTTCGATGATATGCGAGCAATATCACAATGATCTAGGAACGTGGGACAGCCCACCCAAATATGGTCATGGACATGAATCCTTGACGTCCTTCCCCTTTATCCATTGTAGTCTAGTCTGTCACGGAACTGACAACACGTTGCGATTACTATCACACATATACATATTTGCAAAATCCTGCCTCGTGAGTACCATATCGCATCACTTGTTCATCCAACGCCGTTTCAAATATCAGTTTATAATTACATAATGATGCATCCGCTTGTATCCAGCTTACTATTCTCGAAACATATATCTGGTGTACCATTTAGAAGCGCCCAGCATCATGTTTACTACATCTGTACGTTCTGTTGCAGGTGCCCAATACCGTGTCCCATCATTACCACATTGCACCATAATACAATAACGATGTTCGTGTTATCACCATGCGATTCATCTTTTTACTCAGACTTTCAAAAAAGTATCTGTTTTTTGCAGTTTTAAAGAAACTCTAGTGTCTCTGATCTCCCAAATGCAATACAAGACATCACTGACTAAATGGATACTATTTTTTCTATCACTACTACTTATATCTGCAAAACGTCCTTCTGTTTGAAGGCTTAATGCATCACATGGTAACAAACGGACAAAGAGCACTGAACAAAATACATCCAATATCAATTGTCCAGGGTGAAATCCCATAGAATGCCAATACCATTGTTCGCAAAACACAAATGTTTGGATTGATTGGATTTACTTTGCCAATATAGGTTTCTTTTAGCAATTGCCATCAGTTTTTGGACGACGTTCAAAGGAAAAAGTGCTATACGGTTTTGCTTGTTTAACATGAAAAAAACCCAAAGACATTCGTTTGTGGAAATTCATGCCGGAAACATGACCTTTGTTGCAGACTGGATCCGTTTCATCCTGGAAATGTTTCACAATGCTTTGAAAATAATTATACTTTACATCCATGGTATCAAGACATGATGGTAGTCAAATGGTATAGCTACGTTAGTTACCTGTTCTTTTTTGTTTCGTTTTGATGTTTTGGTTTTCTTTTCTTTTTCAATCCACTACGTAATTACTTATCAACTTAAAGTCATCTAATGGTCACGCAGCGACCACTACCCGCTAGTCCGTCAACTCAAGGTGAAAAGCTAAATCTATTGCCAACATATGCACTTGGTAATCGCCTTCTCACATATACAACATCTGATTTACCTCCAATTCTCCTATATAGAAGGACAGTCGTCGTCAATCTGTGGCCCTCTGGTTCTCAGGAAAGGAGATCGTGGGTTCGAACCCCGATTTGATCTGAATGTGTTTCTAGGTATGTCTGCACTGTATCGGTGCTCGGGTGCTTCACAATGTGGTAAAAGTTAAAAGTGTTTCCAAGCATGGCCTGCATTATTTGCCCTGTGCGCTGTCTTGTTTGACGATGCGAGTGAGTGAGTTTTTTCGCCCGCCAATTTTTAGCAGTATTGTAGCAATATCACGGCGGGGGACCTTAGAAATGGGCTTCACACATTGTACCCACGTTCTGAATCGAACCTGGGTCTTCGATATGACGAGCGAACGCTCTAACCAATAGGCTACCCCTAGCTCAACCTTTGACGATGTTTAATACTGGTATCGATTACTACGTAAACGGTAAATAAAAGTGATGGATATGGGAGATAGGTATGGCAGGTAAGTTTTAACTTTTGTTACCTTGTGCCGTCGATTTGTTTATTGGTGTGTGGTGTTTTACTGGATAGCGGATAGCGTGCGATGTTTTGTTCAGTAGCTGCTCGTTTAAATGTCTCCAAAGAATTGACGTTTCAGTTAAGTAAAATAAAGATGCAGTAGATGCACATGGCATTTCAAGGCAGTAGTTCAAGCGACCAATGAATATCTCACCATTTTGCGTGACGTGGAGAACATCTTTGATCGACAATATGCCCACAGCAGAGTGATACAGAGCTCCCACGTACACAGCACGCAGTATAGTAGAAATTAAAAGCGAGCAACTGACTCCGAATACTGACAGACTCAGGGAGAAAGGAACTATGGAGGGCTAATCAAGAGGAACTATTTCTCAACGGCGAAGAAGTGACGGGGCTGTCGGAAGGAGCGCGGTAACTTGGTGATCTACATGTGTCGTGTCTCAGACACGTTTGTCAATGTCGGGCAGCACCATGGCCAACGGATACTGCAACCCAGGGGAAGGATCAGGGAGTCGGGGAAAGGGGCTAAGGGCAAAGGACGGGTCAGTGACTGTATTTCGAAGTGTGAGATTGGGATGGACGGTTGTGTCGGAGGGCACAGAAAGGAATAGATTGGTGCATTAAGTTGTAGGACCTTGGGGAAATGGTTCACACTTCGGCAAGACATATAAATGTATTCAACGTTGGTGGACGTCTGGTCAGTCTTTCACTATGTGTCAGTTTGTCGAATCGTTTGGTAATACATGTTTGTGGTATAATCGTCTCTAGGACGGATTACATCGAATGTAACTAACACTGACATGTTTTATGACTCTTACGTCATCTGACGAGCTCCACGTGGATGAATGTAAGTTCCTCCTGACCCAGCCTGACCAGCTACACTGAAAGCATTGTGCAAAACAATTTGGATACCGAAGAACTGTCTCTAATAATTCCTGATGATCCCTGAAACCATGATTTCAATATAAAAGTTTCCATGTAACTGTTTTGTAAAACGTCTTTAAGGAAAAGATCTGAAGCTTGCCATGCATGTTGGTATCAACGATCATGATCACACCAACAGGTGATAAATGAATCATCGCTTTCATCACGCTTCTCTTTTCACCATAAAAGAGTGCGTGCGTGAGTTTGGCTTCATGCCGCTTTCAGCAATATGATTCTAGCACCATCACGGCGGAGGACACAAGAAAAGGTTTCACACATTGTATCCTATTGCGGGTCATGGGCGTGACGAGCTAACTCTATAACCACCAGGCTACATCACGGCCCCGGTGAGATCGATTTCCCAACAAATATGTTAAATACTGAATAACGAATGTGTGAAAATATGTATGACTTAGGTCACAGCGAGCGTATTAAAGGAAATTCTTGTGGCTGCAACCTGTAGGGTACATACAAGACATACTTACCTGGTGTCATCACTGATGACAGTGTTTAGTTCATACACTTTTCTCATTAGGTTTGCCATTTACACGAACTGAATTCTATTTCTGAGGATATTAGATATTTTGTTTCATTTTCACTAACAATATCAATCACATATCCTCAGAGTATCCAATATATTTTACCATTTTACACTTCTATCTATACCATTTTACTTCACTAATTTGTCAAAATCAGATGTGAAATCCTTGTACCTTTCATCTCCAAAAACAAAGACATTTTTCATCATACGAACAGGTCCAAATTGAAGTGTATCGTATGTGGTCGTTAGGAAAAAGGCATTCGTCATGCAGTGGCTACAGATCTTCTTTCGTATTTGCAAGCACAATCCTTTGTGTCTCAATTTCTCTGATGGAACTTTACGGGCAATAATGAGGTTTTTAGTCGACAGTGACAAAGGATGGTGAGCTGACGACTTTCCGTACACGGTATATTTTTAAAATGAGGTGATGAGAAGTAGGGCGTTCGTTGCATTCAGTATTATTGCACTTGGACAGCGACGTATGCGTCAAATTGCTTGTACTTCCCTGGAGTTCCTGCTGTGTTGTGCTATCTGTACCATTACCCGGACACAGAACAGCATATTGTTCAAACAGGGACGGTGGTGTAGCCTAGTGGTTAAGCGTTCGCTCATCACGCCGAAATCCCGGGGTCGATTCTCCACATGAGTACATTCTATGAGGCCCATTTCTGGTGTCCTTTGCTGTAATGTTGCTTGAATATTGCTAAAAGTGGTGTAAGATCAAACTCATTGTCCTAACAGCTACTACACCCGAATAGTCCTAGGCCTTGTTTTGACCTTTTTTGCATTAACGGCAAGGCAGGGTAAAATTTAAATCCTTAAGTTTTGGAATGGAGGACAGTGACGTCTAGCGTGTGTAACACCAGATATTTTCTGCACAAATATACATTATATATATCTAAAAAAATGTATAATGTAAAAATACATTATACCCTTCATCTATATAGAAATAAACACAATGGACACACACACACACACACACACACATACTTGTATAAATGTGAGTGTGCGTCTATGACTGTGTGTGTGTGCGTTTCTTTTTTGTGTGAACAGTTAGGAGGTTCTTCAAATAGTATACTGAAATTCTGTAGTTTCACTCGCGCTCTCAGTTGAATGCAGAAGCAGGCATTTGGTGCAAATTCTTGGATGGAGAATGCCGTCATGTCATGGTGCTGTGACTACACATTTCTGGTTCACGTTATATATTCATATATACAACAATATAATCTTATCCTTCGTCATGAGTAACGTCTGATTTCTATCCCTCATTTGTGTAACAGGCAGATGTTGCCGACTAAATGTTGTATTGATATGTATACAGATGGAGACTATTAAAATATTTTTGTCAGATGCCATCAGGTGTGACGTAATCATAGGGAAATTGTACGTTGTGCTATGCGACCTAGATGTTGTGTTTTCTTTTTTTAGCATTTCTCTTTCCACATTCATTTCTTCTCCATCCACCCGTGAAGATCCTTCTTAGGATTAGCTACCCATTTTTGTAAAAGACGACTAACGGGGTCGGGTGGTCTGGCTCGCTGACTTCACAATATCCCAGATGCGTACATTCTGTTAATCACCGGACTGCCTGGTCCAGACTCGATTATTTACAGACCGTCGCCATACAGCTGAAATATTGCTGAGTGCGGCTTAAAACTAAACTCTCTCACACAATTTCTCCATCCTAACTCCATTCTGCACTCAAACTGACAGCAAGAAGAATGTGGTAATAATGTTACCTCATTGAGAATGTATACAAATGGCAGATTGAACTATAGTTCAAATTTACCCAGACAAGACACCGTTCATCAAAGAATATCCACTTTATATAGGAGAGTGAGTGAGTCACACGAAGCCTTCGAGCAAATGATCCTCGTGGGTACAAGGGAGACAACTCTTCTGGAGCGATTTGTTTCCACCATGTGGGATGCATTCGCTCTTCCTTTCTTTCTTAATTCCAGAAAACGACCCCAAAGAACATACCACAGCCTACCAATGTTATCTTTCATAAATGAATATTTCGAGAGTAACCCCAAGCCATCTGAGCATAGTTATTCAAACGGAAGATGGCCCCATAACTGACAGGTTGTCGCAAATGCCAAAAGACTGTTTCAGTTCACAAACCACAATAGTTCGTATATTACTGAACAAGAAGATTGTATTTAGCTTAGTAATTGTAAACATACTGTAGCTGTAGCGCCCCTAAAATCACGATTGCTCCTGGTTTTAGTGTGATTAATTGATTGTATGGTCCAACTCAGGCTGCTTAGAAACAGTTGGGACACTGGTCATTGTTTTGGAGGTTTATCTTGGTCAGGACAGGTGACCAGGATCGCAACTTAATATACGTCCATATGGCGACTGTCGGTGAATCAGTGGCACGGTACTCTGTACTCGGTGTTCATTTTGTCAACCACTGGTTTCATTACGTACTCTCACTCGCCATAATGGATATCTCTTATATGAAACAGTTTCTGACAACACAAAATGCTGATTTGTGACAAGTTGAAAACGTTAGGCTTGTTCCACCATTTCGTCACTGTGGTTCAACTGTTTCAACAATATTTTTCGAACCACTCTTTTATTTTCTTGTTTTCTTGTATTCTCTGTGCATGTGTGCATGTGGATGTTGTCTGAGGTGAGTAAGTCTGAGGCACTGGATATTCCCTTTCGTTTTTAACCGACATAGCGTCAATATACCATATTTAGCAAAATGGCTCCTCAGTTAAAGTTGTTGAAGGGACACACTCGGATGACGCTGCTTGCAATATCAGTGAATGTTGTTTTGCCCCAGTATTATAACCCAGTCCTTTCGTCACAATGTTATATCCGTTTTCATGTTTTGTTGTTGTCAGACTCCCTGACTTGTTTGACACATGTTATCGGTTCCCAAATGCTCAGATGCTCATGCTGTTGATCACTGAATTGCCTGGTCCAGACGCGATTATTTACAGTCCGCTGCTATATAGCTTGAATATTGCTGAGTGCCTCGTAAAACTAAACTCACTCACTGTTGTGTTTTCTTGCCTCTCTGTATCTCAGATACCAGTCATTGGAGTGACTCATTTAGCTCATTTCATACAGCTGAGACCGTCAATATGAAATCATTTGGAGGTACAACCAACATTTACAAGTGACAACCAAATTTCTGTCACGAGGTGAACAATGCTGAAAGTAGGAAACATAACACATGACAAGTAGAATTGTTACCACCCGATCCAAATGTTGACTCCTGCGAGAGGTGTGGGTATTTTCTCTGATCCAGAAACTCGAGCTAAAATTTAAGATTCAGATGCCAAATACACGTCACTCAAAACTGATGACGTTGCTGAAAATGCGATTAATGTCTACTGCATCTTTTCCGACATAACCAGTTTCTTTTCCGATCTCGTTTAGACAAACCAATTTCAATTTCGCCTTACAGTCATAAAAAACGCATAATTTTTGCGCCAAACCTCAAGCAGTGCAAACATCAAAAAGAGGTTTTCCACTGAACACTCTTTGCCCAAGAAAAAAGTCATTGGAAATAAAAGTCGCATCCTCCCTAACGCCTTTCTCGTATGGTAGATAACTTCATCGACCAATCAGCCGTGGTAATGGCAGCAAGAGATCAGACTAGCCCTGTGTTAGCGTGGAGGAAGGCGGTGGCTGAATCTCCTAACGGAGATGCTTCAAAGCAATCGATTGTGGTAAGCGAGCAGTTGAATAGCTAGATGGTAAGGACGGCTGGATAATGAGATTTCATTTTCCAGAAGAAACTATGTGTCTATATTTCTCTGCAGCCTTGATGCCTTTCAATAAACACCAACGATGCCATTAAAATATGAATATTCGGCTAATAACATTGATAATCTTGTAGACGTGTAATTCGTAACGGTTGACGAGCAGCAGGAAAATCTCAAAGGAAACTACTGTTTACTTGTAAATGGAATTCGTTTTTTTTTAACCTGATAAATCATGTTAGGCAGTTAAGCGAATGATTTCATTTGGCGGATGGTACTTCTCTAGGATATCGGGAAACTAAATACAGCTCGGGCTGTTGATATAGTATTTGAGTAAAATGGGAACATTGACCTATTGACAAACACCCCGACATTTGAAACAACAAGGGTACCAAACTGCGGGTTCTTGAGTGAGTTGGGTTTTGTACCGACCTTTGCAAAAAAACCCTTTTCCTCGGAATGGCCGTCGACATGGATTTGGCAGTACAGATTTTAACCGTTGTTGACAAATCTGACGCGGACTTCCTGTTCACAAGATAAAACTTTAATGACTGTCGTGTTTATGATTGAAGTAGGGCGGAGTAGCCTAGTGGTTAAAGCGTTCGCTCGTCACGCCAACGACACGGGTTCGATTCAGCCACATGGGTACAATGAAGCCACTCGCTGGTTTCCATCAACCTGATAGTATTGAAATATTGCTAACAGCGGCGTAAAACCACACTCGCTGACTCATGAGTGAATGTGGTTTTACTCTTGTAGCGATAAACAAGCCACTGATGCGATTGGAATGACTCAGCTGACCCGTTGTAGAAAAGTTGAACCCAGTTCCCAAACGTTACAGCTAACGATCTTTATCAATGCATCCCCATTCACAAGTGCGGTCGCTACGATTTTAATGTGGTTTTGAAGCCATGGCCAAACTTTACCTAAATGTCATCTGTATCATCTCTCATACGCTAGTCACCCGACATATGATATGGGGACTGTCATCAGATGTTCCTCGTTGAAATGTTGAATTAGTCACATCTGATTTTACCTCACAACAACTCACCATTACGTGCATCAGATTACAGAATCATCGCATTCCAAGAGGAACCTTTCAAAACGACCCGTGTTCCGCATGTAAAATGAATGCTCATTTTAAAACGGTATGAGTAATAACAGGATTAAATAGCCACTAAGATCATATACAATTCCTTAGATGATGTCTGTCAGGAGATGAATTGCAAGCCAGACATGGTTTAGCGTGGTCGTTGTCCTTATGCAGGAAACAATCGCGTGTATCTGACGCTGTTGATAATTGAATTTCACTGTCTGGATCCGCAAACCGGATTCGCTGGTAAATGAAGCGTTTTATGTAGTACACCTTTCGCTTCACGTAAATATCGCACAGTGGTGGTGGTTGCCGTATATCCTGACTCCGGATAAGCGAGTTCTACTTTACTTTACCTTAACTTGGAGGCCTTTGCACACCAAGGAAAGACGTACACTGTATTTTATATCTATGGTTAAATTCATTAACCACAGACATAATACTTTGCCAAAGTCAAATTATGTCCTTCTGAAAACCTGTTTTTCTGTCTTTGGTGCAAGTCAAAACATTGATTACCTACACTCTCTTTTGTTGCTGACTGGGTTCTGTCCTATTGCGCAACTTAGTACAATAATCAGTCCAGAATTCTGGGGCCTACTCATTCATCTATCCATATAAATATTATAAAGTATTGTTTGATACACATAATCACTTGTATATTAATCACTACGCTCCTTCTGGTCCTTGCAAACACGTCGTGCTGTGTGCTCTGTCGTACAGCGTGCTCTGACAAACGGAAATCTGGAAATCGTGGAAATCTCAAATCGAGGCCCGGCCGCTGGGAACGATTTGCTGTCCTGTGCGGCTTTGATACTATAAACAGCACGTTGTACGTTACAAAAATACACTTAATCATTGCACGACCTCTACTAACAGGGGCAAGCATTCTCCCTGAACCTCGTCATAAAATATGGAAGTAAAAAATATTAAAGTTTCAAATTAAAATTCATTTGTAAAAGCCATTTTCCTATGAAACAATTGTAATTTGAGAAACGAGGGTTGTAGTGTCTCTTTTCACTCTCAAACGAGAATATTTGCACCAGCTGAAATGTAAGTCGTTGTCTGAATTGGTCATTTGTATGTTTTAGTTCGCATGTAATGTATTGTGATGCGACGTGGGAAGCCCATTTCGGATGTCCGTGATATTTATGACATATTCCTGAAAGCGGTGTAAAACTGTACTCACTCACTTTTCGATTTATTTGGCAGTCTGGTAGAAAGTAAAACTCGGGTTTGAACCCTCAGCTTTGAAACATCTTATTTGTGTTTCTCGCTGTAATATTGCTGGAAGGAATCTTGAAAACAATCAACATATGTATTATGTTGGGCTTTGCAGATTTTGTAATAGATGTTGTTACTTCTGAATTCATGAGTTATATTTTAACAGGCAAACGAAGTCCAATTCTGAGGATTCTAATTCCCCTTCCAAATAAAAAGAGAACTGCATTTCTCAGTTCGAATTAAGCGGACGCAAACGGCGACAGAAAATCTAGCTACTCTGCGTGGCCTATAGGAAATGACTCAATAACAGGTATATATTAAATATGTATTCCCAACCGATTAGTCCTTGGGACGTTCCGGCGACACAAATATGGCATTTCAAGTGTTCATATTCCTTGTACGATGACGACAAACTGTCTCCCGTCTTCGTCCCCCATACATCTCCAACAGCATCCCATTCTACTGTGTCATAACTGCTTTAAGCAACTTTGTCGATTTTTCAAGTAATCCTTCAGCACAGCCCCACTGGGCATGTGATTGAAAACAGAATCTGTTGTCACAACATTACCACAACAGTTTTACTTAAAGTTTCCTAAGGCCCCTTGACCGGTTTAATCAGACTTTGCTGCCCCAACACTCCTTCAGCGGTTTCAATCAAAGCTCGAACAGCAATATGCAAACAGTTAAATACTGGTCTTTCATCAGCTCATCTTGATTGAAAGCACGGATGGAGATGAGCGAGAGCGACGGTACCAAGCAGGCTCCGGTAGGCTGATGCATGCCGAGTGAGAGGACACGTGCACACGCGGAGACCGCTCGGGAAAAACATTCGCCTGAGCAGATCTGATTGATGTATTGCTAATGCTTTTGCTGCCCGTCCTTTTAACGCGCAGAGCTTTTGCTATGAAGTACAATCTCTTACGTTGTAAAACACCAGGTGTTTATGAAACCACAACGTCTAAACATGGATATTGACACCGGCATGAAGTGAATCTCCATTAAGTAGGACAATGTTTCGACTTTTCAATCATGTGTGGACAGAGACTGCTGATGTCGTTTTTACCTAGAGCGTGGATCGATATTTATGCGTCGCTGTTTATGCATACAGTCACGGATACAACTGTGGTCATTAGATGGCACTTAAACGCCCAACGAGATTAAGAGCATTTCATTGTACAGTTTCTATAAGGAAAAAAAACATCCTTGTTGACGACCGGGGAAGACGCGAGAAGAGTGGAACTTTCAAGGAGGTTTACCTGTAGCATAGGAACCACCACCCGTGACGCTGACAGGAACCCTTCATCAAGTGGATACCACATGTAGGATTTAATGCATGACCCGGGCCATCACCATATGACTAAGCTCTCATGCAGAGCATGAACATTGTGGTAAAGCGGACACATATCTGGATGAGAAACTGGTAATTAGTAAAACATACACCTGAGTCGAAACACTCTCATTTGTACCCGTGCGCTTTCTCAGAACTGACAGCTGCAGCCAGGTTGTGGCTGACTGTTGGATTGACTGTTGTCTTCCTAATTAGCCTCTGTGCCTTCCTGTTTACTTTTCCGACTGTGTAGAACCAGCCGTACAGAGAAACGCGTGCTTAAGCAATGGATTACGCATAATTACGCTCCACGGTACACGCAGGGTGAGCTATCCTGAGTGATACATTGAGACATGATATTCCTTTGAGGCGGAGACATGAATCTATCATCTGGTTGGGTTTTATTTCACTAATTTCAATCCCGGCAAAACAGTTCAAATGAACTTTCCGTATAACTAAGCAAAAGTAATACGTCCTTCAGCAAATAAATTGCAAGTGTGATGGAAACAAATGGACAAAAGTGCTTCCTCGACTGGATCAAATTTCCATCCTTGTGATTCCTGGAGTGTTCGCGAACACGGAAAGTGTTACCTGTAAGCGTTACAGTTCTGTAGACCCACGCATGTATTATAACCACGTGAGGCATTGTCTAGTGGCACAGGAGAAAGAGACAATGCCTTTCAGCGGAGATTATCCGTCGTCAATGGATGTTTGTCAGGAAACTATTTCTTCATGGTGGACCTAATGGTGGATAAGAAATTAGGTTCCGTAACTTATTTGAAGAAGGATTTGCGTGATGTCATTGCGGTGTCCGCTCGTTTGTCCACTTAACAGCTTGGTCATCTATTAAATCATCTTGTCCACTTCACTTTATATACGGCCTTAGGTCGGAGCTGCCGTCGACATGTCTGGACAGGCTTATGCCATTCCTGTGGTCAACGGAACGTTTGCTGACCAATATGTGACTGATTATAGTGGAATGACCACCAACGGTTCAAACGTTACCGGAAACGTTTCCGAACCGTTTAATGAGGAGGATTATTTGGAAATGTATCTTGGTGAACGGTACATTTCATTAGGAACGGTGATATTCCTTACCACTGTGTATGCGTTGATATTCGTGACAGGTGTTTTCGGAAATGTATGTACGTGCATCGTGGTTGCTAGAAACAAGTACATGCAAACGACCACTAACTATTATCTGTTCAACCTGGCTGTGGCGGATGTGTTGACGTTGATTCTAGGTGAGTCATGAAGCTACGCAATGGCAGTTAAATATTGTTTAGAAATGACAAATATAACATTTATAGTCTCACTTATTGACGTTTTTAGTGAACTAGTATTCAAGGGACGAGCCAATACCATTATCATCCATTTGTACATTAATATGTTTAAGTGACTATTTACTTGACGTTGCGTTTCAAAAGAACACCTGTGCACGAGACAGGTGAACAGTCAACTTTGACCTGATTCCATATTCAGTACGTTTCTCACTGAATTTCTGGTTTTGTCGTTATTTGGCTCATTACCCATACAAACAGGGCGTTTTAAAATAAATATTTCTTTGTGATGACTGTACACACATTTCGCTGATATTGCTTCTACTTGTTTGGTATTTCTGTTAAATGCTGATCGGGATTTGTTCAGATGTAAGAGCGCATATGTATTGATCCATATGTTCTAAACACTGTAACAGTATGCTAAGTGTATGTAGTGATTGTTCCATTATATATAATACAATGTAGCCTAGAGGAAGACCTCGGCATCAAATCAATGCATGTACAAAACGTTCATTGTCCAACAGCTTCATCTAGTCTTCTGAGGTCAGGTGTTTTCTGTAGCTGGAAGCTTTATAGGGTTTACCATGTATTTAAAGTGACAGTATATTTGTAGGACAATCTACTAAAACCTACTGCAATACATATGAAACTATCGCAATAATACCGCAAATAATGCAATGTTTAATTCAGCAATACTGAGGCTATATGACGACTGTCTGTAAATAATCGGACCCGTGAAGGTCCGGGTTAGAATTGGTCTTAACTAGCCCATGCTTGTCGTAAGAGGCAACTAACGGGATCGGGTGGTCAGGTTTGCTGATTTAGTTAATACATGTCATCGCATCCCAATTGCGTAGATCGATGCGCATGCTGTTGATCACTGGGCTGTCTGGTCCAGATTCGATTATATAGCTGGGATATTGTTGAGCTAGGCGTAAAACTAAACTCACTCATTGTAAATAATCGTGTCTAGTGGCTGAACCATGAGCATCTGTCAAGGCACTTGTTATACGACGTTAAGTATCAACCAAGTTAGCGGACCTGACCATCTGATCTCATAGGTCGCCTCTTACGCCAAGTCTAGGTAGCTGCATGTATTTGTATCACGCAGAACATCACTGACTGAAAGCCTTCATGAAGAATAGCGTTACCGCTATCGCAATGGTTTTGCAACTCTGATGAAACTAATGTATTTACGTATTTAAGTAAATAGCATTAAGTAAATAGTATTTAAGTCTTTAATCAAATATGTCTATTGCAATAGTATCGAATGGTACGCCTTGTATAATGGTATATCTTATGGATTAGTATTCTAGCCCGTAAACTTGACGTAGTAATTCGAAGCGTATGTAGATGCGGTCTCTTATCAAAGCCTACTTTGGCAAGCTCTGTACATCCACGTGGTTCTTACTGTTGCAAAACGCTGTTGCAAAACGTTCGCTACATTACAAAATGGCTTTTGTTGTTACGTGAAAAGATATGAAGGCAAAACAAATGGCACAAAGACCAATATGATTAGGTTCGTTGTGTTGTTAGGTTCTAATGTGATGTCGAAAAGTGACTATAGGCAATATCAATATGACTATAGAGAATATCGGTATGCCACTGTTCCCGAAATTATTAAAGGCTGGTTTTTGGTACATGCATACTTACGTGAACAAAATTATGATTTATTGAGGTGTTCTGTTCATTTGTGATGTGGAAAGGTTACAGTAGGAAATATCAAACTTCTCAAACTTCAAGTGTGTAAAGAAAGATATATTTCATGGTATATTTGCCTTAGTATCTATGTCATATATTATGAATTTTAACAAATACGTCTCAACAGCTTGCATAATACGTTCTCTGTAGCTAATGTCTAATATTAATTATACGAAAACACACTCGGATATGAATCTATATTTACACCATAATTCCAAAGTCGCATATGCTCATGTTGTTGATCATTGGATTACCTTTTCCAGACTTGATTATTTACAGACCGCTGTCATAGAGCTGTTATGTTTCCGAAAGAGGCTTTAGCAAACAAAAAAAACCAAACTATTTACATCTATGTTTTATATATGTGTTGTTTTCAGTGTACGCAAAGGTATTTGTGTGAAATGGTTAAGATTGCTCAAATCCTCAGATGTATCGGTAACGCTACGCGTGAGTTCACACGCCGACATTTGAACAAAAAGGGAACAAAAAATATTTCATATCGTCACAAAACAGTTTCTCTGGAGTAAAGTAATTGGTTCGATTCCTGGAGCAATTGTTTCTTCCCGTCAGATCGATTATGTTCCAGACATTCTGATACTTCTCAGTCTGCTTTGAAAGGCTTCATTTCATCTAAACCCCTCAACCCGTGCAAATTATAGACTTAATATATACGGAGTAAGACCCACTGACATTCTCATATCCCGCTATATGTCATAGCGAACCGTCAGAAGCGGAAAGCAAGGTCTGGTGGATGTGTGTGAGTTTGAAACGGTCCCGTATCCAGTTATTGATGTTTTGTTGGTTGAACGGAATGTTCGACCTTCTGTCTTAGCTGTCATTGTCCTAAACGGCTGAACCTTATAATTCTAAGGGTCCTTGTTGTATCGTAACGGATTTCCGGAATATGGTATCGCTGGTACAATCCTATGACCCATTGCGTTTGTATAAATTGCTGTTCTTATGCAGTGTACAGAATGAGCGACATCTTCAGACTAATGGGATTTCACTGTATCTCTGACTGATATCACAAAGGCAATAATATAGCACAATTTCTAACAAGCAGTAACTTCCAGAATAACTAATGTCGAATAAGTGCCATACGGGAAACATAAAAGATCATGTACACAGCAAAATCAAACTGAAAATATTTTAACAGAAAGGATGGTTGAAAAGTGTTTCTCAGTTTTGCAGTTGCGAAAACAAACCTTACAGCATTGTTATTCTGAATGTCAACGTTCTTGTGTTCCGTGAATGCTGCGTTTGTTTTCATTTTTAAATTTTGCTCTTCAGCTTAAAGTAATTATTGTATGATGGTATCAACTGATTATGGATAATTTTCTTTTCATGGACAAACAATATCCAAGTGCCAATATTGTAAGACTCTCTCTGATCTGGGCCGCGTACAGTTACATCGTCTACGGCGCCACAAATATTGTTGTTTGGAGTTACGTACCTTGGGCACCTGAGACAATTATAAACAGAAGTTCAAAACCCTTTTAGCTCCAGGTATGTTTCTAGGTTTTTCAGTGCTATACAAGTGTTCCAAGGAGTCACCAGAGTAGTAAATATCTTGGAGCTGCACCACTTTCTTCACTTATTCCGCTCACACATTGTAATATAACAGAACTGCCGATCAAACCTCAGCTTCTTCTACTGGTTCGCACTTAATCTGTTCACGACAATAATCAAGGAGATCATTGGTGTCTGCATGTCGCAACTTTTCAGGTTTGTTAGATTAGCCTCTTTCCAGAAGGATTTCAAAGAGCTTAAAAGTTGCTTGATAAGGTAAGAGCCCTCAGTGGCTTAGTAATTCTTTAACAAAATAGTCTAGACATGTTAAAAGCATTTCTACGATGTCGCCGCATCTGTGACCGAAATCATGATGGTCAATACAGTTTTGAAGTATATCTGCCGTATGTCACAGGGAATTTTGGGTGAATAATTGCATGTGTTTGTGTCTGTGGACACGTGGTTCAGAATGCGGCCACATTTTGGCAAACGCTTTTGAATTAGTCGGGGTATACTTCAAACACAATGTTCGTCTACTATGAGAGCATTGGTGCTGGTGCCTTGTATGAAATATCAGTTATGTATTTATCTGTATGAAAATGCTAAAGGAACTGGATAAAGCAGTGAAATTCAATACAACCGCAGTGCCTCAAATCAAATCTTTCCCGCCTTTAACCCTGCTTCTAGGTCTATGCCCATTAGATTGAATGGAAATAATTTTAGAAGCCTTAAGGCACTGTCAGTGTCACACCGTTGATTAATAGCCCATTACCCTAACAGAAAAATGCTATTAGGGCAACCTGCTGCTGGGATTCCACGAAAAAATGTTTGGTTTACCCCAAATCATAATAGTGTCTGTGAACGACATATGATTATCGTGTATGGTGATGCAAGCGAGAAGCCAGTTCGCTGATGTTACCTGCTGGAATTTCACAAAGCAGGATAGCCGATTCCGTGCATTGTGATAAAAAGGCATGCTACGAAAATTACCGTATGGTAATTGTTAAAGAGGATACAGCTGTGCAGCTGGAACGTCAGTGAACTTCTTCCACAGACGGGGCATTATAACAAGCCCAATACAAGGTATTATTAGAGGACACTCCTTTCATCAAGTTAAACAGTGTTGGATTACTCCCGTTAATACATTCAGAACTAATACTTAAGTCGACTTCAAAGGTTGACGTATTTTGTACCATCTCTAACTATAATCCGGAGGATGTAATGAATGCTTACAGAAATAGGTTGTCCTTGAAATCTGATCTGTTTTCAGCCCTGGTTTTATTTTGTCCTCATGTGTCCAGGAAGGGTCACCCAGGGTCAGTGTTACATATATACTGACGAACAAAAGAAAGTTTACGTGGAGACGTGAACATGAGCCCCAAATGTCAAATGTTATCACACCATTATTGGATTGAAGACTAAACTACCCGTATAAAAAAAAAATGCACTGCCGACGAACATCCATGTCTTCTTTGATTGTATTGAAACATGAGTGTATACCCTATTTTGCCCGGTATTATTCCCCTGTATGTGCTTTAAATGTCATCGCCACAAGGTATATCACCATATTTCTATTATACATCGGTCTTAGCGTGCCAGATGGGAAACCAGTATACCCTTGTGTTTTTGAAGATTTGGAAAGAAATGTGTGTCGGAACGCGTAAATTAGTCATCTTGGACATATAACGTTAACCGATACTGCATCACTGATTTCTTGATTTGAGGAATTTGCTGGGATTTTGGGAGTGAGATGGTGAGAATAGTTTAATGACAACCTTTGAAGCAACTCTTCAGCAACACACGGGTGAAATTGTTTCGAAAGAATAATTTGATTGTTTCACAACGTTGACATGGGCGCATGTCGCGTTGAAACGCGTAGTAAACGGGATATTTACGATGAACCGTAAATGTAAGTTTTGGGATCCGAACATTTAAGACATTAAGAGAAGTACGTTTACACTACGGCCATGTTTTCTTTGTCACCACACACAGAGAGGAACACCTCGGACGTCTGTACATAGTTGTTATTAAGTAAGCTTTTATAGATTGCCACATGGATGCGAAAGTGTTGGTATTTTTAGTGCAATACAAATCCATTCTGATGCTGGACGCGTTCGAGGATCAGATAAAAACCGCGAAAATTTAATGATATTTTCATTTAGTAAATGTCAGCATGAAACGTCGCTTTGAGTTAGATATACAATAGCCATGATATTGGAAAAGGACACATATTCACCTCAGGCTTGAATCAGATGTCTCATTAAATATAGATTACTTATAGGTCAATCAGCGTCGACTCTGCTTACCATCCGGTTTCAGGGATCTTGTTTGCCATTACAAAAGGATTATCACCAACGTGACACCAGCGACATTTCCCTTTTCCTGCCCTGTCGGGTCACAGGCGTAGAAGGTTACAGAGCTTAATTATTCGCATGACGAGGTAGTTCTTCATCCATTACCTCCGGGGATAAGGACATTGTAGAAAGCTTGAAGAATGTAACATTTCAAGGAAAACGAAACACAGTTTGCTCACCACAAACGATATTGCTCACCAGTGATGCAAAACATGCCTTGGGACGATTTGTTATCTGTACGTAATCGGTGATTCGCGGTTTGCTTGGAACCTGGCTTCGGATGGTCATCGATCTTTGTAAGTTCCACATCGTTAAAGGCTAAGTCAATACTGATCACTGACAGCAGTTGTTGAGACTAGAAGTATGTACTCATTTTTCATCTGTACATTTTTTGTAGAATCTTGAAGAAATTGGATTTTTTGTGCTAAGTGAATTACGTTCCTCTTAGAAAAAATACAAAACTTAAATTAGACTTTTTATAAATTCAAATTGTTTAATTCCGCCCTTGTTATTTCGCCATTGTGAGCATGGGTAGGGGTTGAGGAAATCCAATAAGAAAAGCCAGCGTTTGGGATCTTCCAAAACATTGAATTATCATGCTTTGAATTTAGTTTGGCGTTCACACACCACATCCAGCAGCTTTGTTAAAATTTACACTTTAACACATTCCGTGAAATAACCCGAAGACATTTAGGAGGAATCCGTTTAAAGTCTGTCTAAGTAAAACTGAGTGAAAACACATTTGCTTGCATAATAGTTGAATTACGACTTTGATGAAGATAAGTTGTAGTTGAATTAACACTTAGAAGGAGATAAATTGTAGTTAAATTACGACTTAGATGGAGGTAAGGTGTAGCTGAATTACGACTTAGACTGAGATAAGTTATAGTTGAATTACGATTTAGGTGAAGACAAGTTGTAGTTGAGTACGACTTAAATAAAGATAAGTTGTAGTTGAATTACGACTTAAATAAAAATAGTTGTAGTTGAATTACGACTTAGATGGAGATAAGCAGTAGTTGAATTACGACTTAGATGGAGATAAGTTGTAGTTGAAGTACGACTTATATAAAGATAACTTCATGTTTGGGTTCAGTGAGATGTCCGCTGTCAACACAATTAGGTTGGCAATGTAAATAACCTAGACAAAACGGTTTTCCATTAGATGATTTTAAACTAATACACGAATACTACGACCGTATACTATTTACGATACTGCTTAGTATATTATTGTTTTATAACTTTTAGGTTGTATGTTAAGATCATGTTGATATCTAACGTTATATTCCATCCAGATCCCAACCCGTGAAGATGCGGGTTGGAATAGTGGCCTACAGTAGCCCATGCTTGTCGTAAGAATCGGCTAACGAGATCGGGTGACTGTAATCAGGCCCTCTGATCATGACTCATGTCATGGCACATGCCATCGGTTCCCAATTGCGCAGATCTATGCTCATGCTATTGATAACTGGGTTGTCTTGTCGATTATTTACACACCGTCGCCATATCGCTGGAATATTTCTGAGTGTGGCGTAAAACTAAATTTACTCACTCATCGCCCAATCTCTACGCATAGTGAACAAATGGACAGCGTGCGTTTTCCCATTCAGTGGAACATTCTGCCTCGAACTATGTACTTCTCCAACTTACTCTACTTTCCGAATGTCCCTTAAGACTCACTTGTTCGTCAAGCATTTGCTAGAACACTCTTTTTCTTTCTCAGCGCTATGAATAAGATATCTATGGCACTGGAATGGCACTATAAAAGTAGACTAAAATTATTACCTTGGCAAACACTTTAGTTTCTTTTGTATCTTCACATTTCCTGATTTCCTAAACTGGTTAAGATTCTGAACGTTGGGTCGTTACACGTAACCGCATCAGTCGAGTGTCATATGGGAAGATGGTATGTTACACGTAACCGCATCAGTCCAGTGCAATATGGGAAGACCGTATGTTAGACGTAACTGCTTCAGTCCAGTGTCATATGGGAAGACGGTATGTTACACGTAACCGCATCAGTCCAGTGTCATTTGGGAAGACGTTATGTTACACGTAACTGCATCATAGTCCAGTGTCATATGGGAAGACGGTATGTTACATGTAACCGCATCAGTCCAGTGTCATATGGGAAGACCGTATGTTACACGTAACCGCATCAGTCCAGTGTCATATGGGAAGACGGTATGTTACACGTAACCGCATCAGTCCAGTGTCATATGGGAAGACGGTATGTTACACGTAACCGCATCAGTCCAGTGTCATATGGGAAGACGGTATGTTACACGTAACCGCATCAGTCCAGTGTCATATGGGAAGACGGTATGTTAGACGTAACTGCATCAGTCCAGTGTCATATGGGAAGACCGTATGTTACACGTAACCGCATCAGTCCAGTGTCATATGGGAAGACGGTATGTTACACGTAACCGCATCAGTCCAGTGTCATATGGGAAGACCGTATGTTACACGTAACTGCATCAGTCCAGTGTCATATGGGAAGACCGTGTGTTACACGTAACTGAGTCAGTCGTCATAACAGGCGTGGGGCAAGATTGTTACAGGTAACGCGTCAACCTAATGTCATACAGAGAATATGTTACAGGTCGGGGAGTAAAATCAACGCAATACCAGATATTGTTCCTAGTTGATCTGAATCAGGAAAAAGTAAATGAAAGCGACAGTTCCACAAACCTACAATCATTAATTACTGTAGATAAAACTGCCATGGTTTCTGAAAGCGAGTTGCATCTCCTGAAAACCTTCCAACATCGTTGGTGAGCGAGTGTGTGAACGTCCGTTTGAGTAGAGGTAGCTATTAATATAGCTCATGAAAAAAAAACAGCTAGTCTTTTATATTTAGCATCTTTTCGAAATGCCAGGGACATCACTGGCCATCGAACCCAAGTTGACAAATTAACCAGCTGACACTTCCTCCAGTGGACGGCCCAAACCGCCCTCTCTAGGGTGACAATCACGTTGCCTACGGCTTCCTTTCCGATTGTCAGAGGTGTCAGTGAACACATCAACAACGTCTTTGGCGTTCCGTAATGACGTTATTTCAAGTTCATGTATATGTGGTTGTCACGTTAATGCGGATGTGTCTTTCAGCGTTCCAACAGGGAAAAACCGAGTCCAATGTCTGGCACTTGATCGACGTAAAATATACTGTCATGACAATGGAAACACACAGTCTCAATAAATATACGTACAATGTGTCAATATGTTGATGCACAATGCCAATTTTAAACCAAAAGGACACTCATGTGCATCTACAAATATGAGCATTTGATTTCGGCTGTCATAACACACTTGGAACAGGACATGTTAGTCGAAGCAGCTACATATATAGTGTAGCGTTCGTCGGTCTCTCTCCGATTGTGTTTTTGGTCGACGTGTGATGATAAAAGCACATTAGCTATGCTTTTAGGTTTCATTTGTGAGATCCTAATATACAGTCTCAAATATCTACGCTGGCATTCATCTTACAGAAATAGCTGGCGTGCTCCTTGAAATGGCGACGCAAAATGGAAACACGACCTTTGGCTAATTACTTGGACCACTGAAGTAAACTGGTGCCAATTGACCACAAGCGTTTGCGTGGCGGAAATAAATTCCATATATTGTGTCTGTCGCCCAACTGTTACAGTCTGACACTGGTGATACTGTAGATGGTAACCTCGATAAGCGCCAGTAGTAGTGTGTGTCTAAAGCTATATGTTCTCTATAAGAGGGAATAATACCTTGTACAGGAGTGTCATGTTTGGGCTTTTGGAAACTGCTTTATATATCTTAATCTCTATACAAATATTACTGCCACTAACACTGTTAAGTAGGAAGTGGATTTATTAATCCCTTACGTCCCTTTGGGAGTATAAAATCTCAGTCGGCTATGAAGGTTAAAATTCCCATCCTGTTCTACCGGGTACCCATTTACTGTTGGGCTAATAGAGGTATAATTTGAACACAGTCAATTTCCCATGACAGAGAATGCGGCACACGTGTTTCTATGGGATAGCCCTGACACCCTAAAAACTCACAGGAGCCTATTAAGCTTCAGGCTGATATCATTCTTCACAGCATTCTCTGCGACCAAAGTGGGTGTACCTCGCTTGATATGTGATCAGAAAAGCGTTTCGGATACATACGATTGAAATTTACCTTATGTTTCAACCACTTTCCCTAGTATTGGTCAGTATGCGATTCTTTATATCCCAACGTTCCCCATACGTTCTTCACATTTAGTGACGGTTTGGTAGTTCAGTGGTTAAAGCGTTCCCTCGATACGAAGACCCGGGTTCGATTCCACACATTGGTACAATGTGTGAAGTATATTTCTAGTGTCTTCCGCCGTGATATTTCTGAAATATTGCTAAAAGCGGCGTTAAACCATACTCACTTATCTGGCTATTTCTAACAACATTGTAGTCGGTAGTCCAATAGAGGGTAAAAACGCGGAAAGTCGGGTTTGAATCCTCAGATTGGTATTAGACCTATTCAGGTTGAAAACCTATTATTTCTGTTTGTTGCTGTAATATTGCTGAAAGGAATCTTGAGAACATAGAAGTTACGTTGGGTTTCAGAGGTATTTTAATATATATGTGAATATATATCACGTTTGGGTATACGAGTATATATCACGTTTGAGTATATGAGTATATATTACGTCTAAACACGTACAGAACCGTAACCTAAATTCGCGGATACCCTTGATTCATGGATAACGGTAACAATCATGCAAGCTCGCATTTAAACTCTCGACTGACGTCACGACGCGGTACTTTTGATGAACATCCAATGCCACGCCTCCCTGACAAAACTGTTCCATATCTCTGCATCACAAGTAAGTACTCTAAATCTAATTGTCCAGCACTGAGATAAACAACCCAAGATCACAAATGCCACCATTACCAAAATTTATACAAAATATCAAATATCAAAATACCTCCAACCATTTCCTTTCTTGTCGTCTGCTTTCCATGGTGTCAGTACTTAGTGCAACAGGCTTTCAATGTGATGTCAGATTTTGTGGGTACAAGAATGGGTGGTGATTGTAAAGTTAAACAAACGTTTCATTCAAGACTGGTGTATGTCATGTTCAATTTGCTGAATAAACGAACTAAATAATGAGTGCGTATACAAAATAAAATCACGCATTTGAAATATCATTTTCGCCGCACTTCCCTTAATATATCACGAATAAAGTTTAGGCGAGTGTGTATACATGTAATATTGATATTTCACGTTCGGCCTTTAATTAATTTTTATCCACGTTTTACCACTACTACCATGGAGTATATAATAATTTCGGTAAACTCTCAATCCGGAAGAGCCACTTCCTAACCAATGGTGAGCGAACTTACGAATTTCCAGAAAATTATTATTTCTAGTTATGTCCTGAAATGACCCAAAATGAAGGTCTGTCCTGACAAGTAATTTGTAAGAAAGCACCCCATCAATTTACCAGGTTTCCAAGCACTGACACATTTTCCCCACAGATTGCAATAAGTACTCAATACTTCATCAAGCCTTCACAGTTAAGAACTAATAGCGACCATTATTCTCTGTACTCAACTTTCTTGAACCAATGCGATTCCTTCGTTTGTCCTCTGTTACTTTTCCCTACTATTACATTTCATGCCTTATGACTCCAAATAGCTCTGTTCGGTTTTGCGTGATCTGTCTGGCTCGTCGCCATCGAGTGGAGAGAAACGGCCTGGCACCAGCGTAGCACTAGCTTCAGCAGCAGTAATAGAAGCCAACTCGGGCGCAGGAAAGGCATTAAGGAAAGATACCAGAGCTAATTAGGTACCTGGTACTGTGCTAAAGATACAATCTACAAGGTTATCTAGAGGTATTTCAGGCCACGCCAAACTCAACTTCAATGGACATTTTATGGCTTAATGGCTTCAAAGAAGGCTATAAATTCCGTTCGATTTGGTTTGAAACCGACGTATGTTTTTAGATTCATGTATAAAATGTTTCATTGATACTGTCTTTTATAGATGGAGTGTCTGGTGTCTTAAAGCGATATTTCCATTCAGCAGCTAACCTTTATCACGGGTAACGTTAGTCACTGTTAACGTAATGTACGTACAAGTATGATGTATAGTTGAAACTGGACCCGTAAAGGTCCGGGGTAGAATATTATACGCCTTCAGCAGCAGATGCTTGCCATAAAAGGCAACTATGCTTGTCGTGAGAAAGCGACTAATGGGATCGGGTGGTCAGTCACGCTGACTTGGTTGACACGTATCCTCGGTTCCCAATTGCGCAGATCGATGCTCATGCTGCTCATCACTGGATTGTCTGGTCCAGACACGATTATGTATAGACCGCCGCCATATAGCTGTAATGTTGCTGAGTGCGGCGTAGCTCAGTCCCTAGTTGAAACAGAGGTAATCCAAAATTCATTTATAAGAAACTGTCAGACATGGTATTAACATGTCAATCATAAAGTAACTTCACGAAACCGAAAATGTGAAGAAGTATAGCAACTTCTATTAATGTAATGTACGTACTAGGTCTGAAATGTTGTGTGAGTAAATAATGCCTCAGAAATTCTCCATCAATGTATATGAGGCCAAGACTAATCATCACTATGCAGACAATTCTCTTAAAACACAACAGGGAGAACGGTTGATGTCTTGCGAGTTAACACCGATCGCGGTGTTTTAATTGTGTGCGTCTCCCGAGTCACCATGGGATGAATATTTATAAATAATAAGAAAGAGAATCCCTTTGATATAGTGTTGTGTTGATGTAAGGAAGAGAATCTAAATGTACGTCTTGGAACGTTGGGATGCTTTACTGGAGTCTGACATGGGTGAATCTCGATATATGCATGGCTGGCATAAGGTTTGCGGTGGATAAATCGTGACGTGTCAACCAACGTCTCTAAATTATGGATCAAGTGAACAGAATCTTGAAATCTTTGTAATACCAAAAACAATATCTGCATATGGTGACGTGTTTTTTCATAAGTATTAGTATAAGCATACGTCATAAGTTTACGTGTTTCTCCGTTGGTACAAGACCACTCTCCATGACAGGAACTGCAATTTCCTTTGGGAAAGAGTTTCTACACAGACCATCAAAAGAAACACAAATCTGACTTTTGTGAAGTTTTTTTTTTTTGTGTGTGTATATATATATATATATATATGTGTGTATATATATATATATATCTGTGTGTGTGTGTGTGTGTGTGTGTGTGTGTGTGTGTGTGTGTGTGTGTGTGTGAAGAATTGAAACAGGAAAAGAAACGCAGATTTTGAAAAAATGAAATCTCACAATAGTAAATGTTCATGTTCATGGCTTCTATTTAAAAACTTAGTAACGGCATGTTATTAACGAAGTTACGTGTGTGTATGGTTGTTGAGCACTTAGTGTAACAGAAAGTTATGGTGACACAAATAGTCTAAAAGATATCTGCTTATATTACACGTGGGATAGTGATTAAAGATTATGTGATATAGCGAAGTGCGTACAGATGTATGTGCGTGAGTACGTGTGATTTTGTGTAATTGTGATTGTGTGATTGTGTGTGTGTGTGTGTGTGTGTGTGTGTGTGTGTGTGTGTGTGTGTGTGTAGCTTTTTGTGCTAATCGGGATTGATACTGGTGTCATACCGCTAACACTAAGAGATACCATGTCGCGATTTGACAACTGAAGGATATTAGGGGAGCTCGAATTACCGACCGGACAGATGCTCTGTGCACTGGACCATCAAAGCTGTCTCAACAGTAATAACCTCACCAGCTCTTGGTTTAATCATGCCAGATCATGAAAAATCAGGACGGTCGGGCTCCAAAATAATCCGATCACCGGCATAAGCAAATTACTTTCATATTTGTGGAACATAGTAGGGGAAATTAATGCAAATGCACCTTGATCAAAATAAACGCAATCTCTGATATAAAACACAAGTTTGATGTCCCACATACTTCAACAACAACTTTTTTAAAGCAAGGAGGCAAAGATTCGATTGGCCAGATTGAAACAACAGTTTTACCCTCCTCTGTCATTTCATGTCGATTAAAGTAGAGCATTACAACCAGACACTCGAAGGTCAGCAGGTCACGTCTGAACATTGTGTAAGACTATGCTGACCACAGGGGGTCACGCTCAAATCAAAAAAATATTCAGTAATTTGTGGATTTCCATGATGTGTTAAAAACAGCCAGCATTCTACGAACTCTAACAACCGCCACGGTTAACACAACCCAGTTTTGTTTTCAAGAGACCACTTCTTCAAATCGTCTTAACGTTGAACACATTTTGCTGACAAAAATTGAACATTTACCACCGCATTCGTCACTCAGTTACTTTGATGTTTTGTTCATTTGAAGATCAGATGTAGTCCAATTATTCTAAAAAGATTTTATTTCTTTTGTTTGTTTGTTTTTGTTTTTTGTTGTTTTTTTTAGGGTTTTTTGTTTTGTTTTGTCTTTGTTTTTCTTTTCCTTCAGGAGTACGAATTCACAAGAAAAAGAAAATGAGCTGATGTATAGTCTTATTGTGGTCTTAAATGTTCAACTTCTAAACTGAAAAATACATTACATCTCGAAAACAAACATGTGAGATAAATCCGAATAAGCAGTAATACTAAGAAAACGTATAAACGTGTTTTACAACCTTCCAGTAGGAATGTAAAAAACTGATGACCAGTTGCAAAGTGCACGCAGCCTTGCATACAAGTTGCCGAGCTCAAATGGCTAAACCTGTTATAAACAGTCACAAAAACAGATACAGGTCAGGTCAACAAGGGCACTAAACCGGGTTTATAGCGAAGGTGCTCTTTTTGTAGGTCTTCGTTTGGGGATTTAATTTTGAACTTTCTCAATTAAAGTAAGTTTATGAGATAGTTTTCCAATTTGAAATTGTGTTGCTATTGATTTTGTTGTTTCATTACACGTGAGGTCATTTTAACGCCTTCCCAGAAGTAACCGTTTGGATAGAATGTATTACTCTGAAATTAACGCCTAATAAAACAGTTTTTGTTACCCATGCGATATACACCAGTCTCTGTGAGTAATGAAAGGCCGGATGCACGCTGTGGGATGTATTGAAAGAACACGTTGCCAATATGCAAATCCGTGCACGTCACCAGCGTCATCAGATATATGCACCAGTTTGCAACACAGCTGTTACCAACAGGCACATGACCAGAATAGGTTCAGGCAGAATAGAAGGTTTGGTCAATAGAGGAACATTAATTGAGATTTCCGTCACAGTTTGTGCCTTCATTTCCTGCCTTGTTGTGAAATGGAGTGGCTGGGCTGGACGCGACGTTGGCGTATGCTCTGCTGCCAAGTCACCATATATAACAAGACTAACACAACCGCAATGACATGGCTGACATGCTACAGGCGTTCCTGGCCGACCTTAAATATAAGTATATATATAGAAAATCGTAGCATATCCTATTCTAAAGTGTTTGCCCATTTTGTGTTTAATGGCATCGTGGGATAGCTCAGCAAATCTCCGGAACGTGAATGAGTGATTAGAAGAACAGCTGTGGTCCAAATCCTTGGCACCATACTGCCGAGAACGATGTGTGAGAGATTTACCCAGCCAGCCGTTCCTTTGACCTCGTGTCCTAAATTGCTAGGGAGAAATGTTCACTGCATTTTGCGTTCTCGATTACTTACGAATAACCTTACATGTATTATTTGACGTGTTCAACTCCCGCTTATAGTGTCTATTATATATAGGGCCCATGGAGAGGGGTGGAATAGGTCTGCATGATGAGCAACACATGCTAGCGCATAAAAGGCGACTATACTTATCGAAAGTGATTACTACCTTGATCGAGTGGTCAGGCTAGCTGACTTGGTTGACGCATGTCATCGGTTCCCAATTGCGCAGATCCATGCTCATGCTGTCGATCACTGTATTGTCTGGTCCAGATTCGATTATTTACAGACCGCCGCCGTATTGCTTGAATATTGCAGAGTGCGGCGTAAAACTAAACTCACTCACTATGATATATTGTAACGCGCTACCGCGTGCTCTTTGTCATAAATGTATGTTGATATTACAGTGATACATTTTGAAAATTATATTTTTGTTTTGAACAGTTTTGTGTATATCAATAAGTACATTTTATCACATCTCGGAAACTGGTTTAAGTATACATATTTATGGAAGGACATTCAAGTTAAATGGACCTTTGTCACACCAGTTGTCTGAAGAGGTTTGTGCATCCTAATAAATAGGTTTGATATACATTTTCCAATTTGTGAATGTACATCAGTAGTTACATTACTTGTTTAATTCTTGTTCCTTATATAACGTGTATATTGACACATACTTTATTCATCGTTGGTTTACCGTTTATTACGTTTATTTCTTGAAAAACGATTCACGTGCACCAGTGGTCAAGTTGAACTCAAACAGACATCGCTTTAGCGACCTTATTATGTGTATGCAAGAAAGTCTAGCAGTATTATTTTTCTGTTTGTTTCATGTTCAGTGGCTTGCGACATTTATTTTTGTTGTAATGTCCTAAAAAGTATATAATTTCAAGTTACATACTTCCCTTATAAATCGATTAATGTGATATACTCGTTGTTTTAGTGTCCTTTGGCGACAAATTTCATAATTGTAACGTATCCCTTTTTTAAGTCACGATGTGGCTGAAATATTGCAAAAGTCACTTTAAAGTTTAACTCAGTCACTCAGTGTTTTATCACGACAAGATATATATAAGATGGGTCAGTCTAGTGGTTAATGCGCTTTCTCAACACTATGCATTACATTCCTCAGACGGGTACAATGTTTGAAACCATTTATGAGAAAATTGTCTAAGCGACATAAACTGTACGCACGAGTAAACGACAATCGGAGATCACTAAACGACACATACACGCGCATGTATTTCGAATTCAAAAATATTTCATCAGTGTGAACCACATGTGCACTGGATTGGAAAATTGAAAGAAACATGGTGCTGACAGTAAAGGCGACGTTCGGTTCAGATCATTACAATTAAATGAATAACATAGATGTTTTACCACAAAACGCCCATCATCACAATTCCGGAGACTTTTCGTTTTCATACATATGCAGTTGGCGAAATTCCATGTTATTCATCTAGTTTCACAACTCTTACATTATATACATATATGTGGATACCTTCTCAATATACACTACACTACAGTGATTGTAAATATATCTTTTGAGACATAAGCGCAAAAAGGCAGCAAGGCTACCTTACCATCCAAATCCTGGAAGCAGTGATAAGAAAGAATGATCACTGCACGTTCAAGTTGACCTTTTCCTAGATCACAACTAAAACCAATGGGTATTTAGTGAAGGATCGAAGTACCTTCTATCTTACCATTCCTTTTGATCTAATGGAACACTAGACGCGCAATAATTACAGAAGGAGTCGAAGCGATATATTTTAATTTGAACTGCACATGTCGATATTCCGAAATAGCTCGGGTTCTTGACTCAATGACTCGTACAAGAAGCGTCAGACTGAGGACACGCTGGACAGTATATGTGGCGATGGGATCATAAATTGGCTCTGCAGAGATTTCGGATGAATATGGAAAAGGGCTTTGACGCCTTTATTGTACTGATGGTTGTCCATTGTGGTAGAGGTGTTATATTGTGTTACACAGGTGATGGAAAGCCTTGTTCCTCGGCTTCCGCCTTAGACATATATACAACTTTGAGCGCCTACTTGTTTAGGCGAATGAGTTCTTCACTAAGACCGGGCTCAGTGTTAAGGGTCCCTAGATTGGTGATCTACTGTCAGTTGTTTGCGGTCTATGGCCCGCCTTCTTCACATTAGATCGTCTCAATAGTAAAAAAGGGCATTAGTAGCGTATGAAATAAGGCCCGTCCGACCGCTGAGAAGGCCAGCTTTCTGACGGACGGTTTAAATTGACAGCTAATTGATCGGCTATCCCGATGGTCTGGGTAAAGTCACCCTAATTGGTCTGCTTAAATCCTTTATGGTCCGGCAGCATTTTTAGGTTACCAGCCCAGATGGCTGGCTGGGTTTGGGTTTATCTCATACACTGGGTTTAGATTAAGCTACGATTTGACATCTTAATCTCTGATATGCTAGTTTGTTTTTCTGTCTGACTTTTTGGTCTCATGTAACTTCATGTTTTATTCTGTGTATAGCTTGTTTCAGTCACGACATAGCTGAAATACTGACAGTGTGATTTAATATGTTCACTCACTCACTCACTCTCTCTCTCTCTCACTCACTCACTCACACTCACTCACTCACTCAATCACTCACCCACTCACCCACCCACTCACCCACTCACCCATTATCACTAGGAAACAGACCTCTCCTGGAAATGACTAAACAAGTCCTATCATAAACTGAAATAAAGAAAATTTCATCGAAGGAAAATAAAAAGAAATGTCAACTAAATACACGTCAAATAGCACTCTGTTTTTACCAAAGGCCTATAACGGCTTTTAGTTAAAGTTCGCCATGATATTGTCACAATATTGATTTGAGAATTAAACCTTCAACGTTCCTTAGTACCAAATCATTTATCCATTATATTTTCATGTTTGCATTAATCACATTCACTCTGAAAAGGCTATGTCATTCTTGAGGTTATAAGTTTTTGTGTTCAATGAATTTAGAAAACAAATATGATTAGAACAAATGATTGATCGGTATTTATAAATCCCCTTGTATGAAAGGGGCCTGGTGGGTTTGCGCAATGGGTTGTTTAGAAAAGCACGTCAGTAGCTGCAGTAATTGCGTTCGGGTTTTTGGAGGACGTTGGAGTAGTCTAGTCGTTAAGGTGTTCACGAGTCACACCGAATGTCCGGGTTCGATTTCCCTGGTGGGTACAATGTTTGAATCCCACTTCTGGTGTTACCCGCCGTGATGTTGATATAACTCTCTCAATTACTTTCAACTATTGTACGACATGCCAGAAACCCACCCGAATTCAACAAATATATGTGCATATGTGACAATATCACCAGGGGAAGATCAGTGAGCGATTCCATTTAAATAATAATAACACTAATGAATTTGTGAACAATATTTATAGTTAATCCTTCATTTTAAACTAGTAAAAAAATATGGATAATGTTTCAAATTTCAAAAATGATGAACATGATAAAGACAGTTTTCCATTAAATTAGTGTCCAGATGTTTTTGAAGTCTTTTTAGCTTGAAAAGTTTAAAATATCCTTCAAAATATTCGTTCCTTGGATGTGCACGTGTCATGAAGCAATTTACGTCAGATGATTATGTTTTTTGTAATATTCACACTCATTATTTGCCTTTGTCATTACCAGAATTGCCTGGCAATACAATGCACAGGGATGTGTTTTTAACAATAAATGCTACTGCAGGCATTTTACCAATTTGGAATGGTGAGTGCACCCCCCGGCTGCTACTGAAACAAAAGCAAAGTAACGTCATTTATTTTCGGGTTTCTTTCGTGCTGGTTTTTTTTTCAGTTAGCCTATCCGCAACGATGAATGCATCAAAGCCAACGGCATAATTGTTTCTGCTTGATGAACGTAGAATATTGAGAGCATACTAAAGCGCTTGATACTGATTACATGACGTCATGAAGTCACCTGCACGTGATGTTTGCCACTCACACCACGTGCGCACGCCTCCTCACATTAATTACCGTCATTTGATGTTACGTTTTTTCACTTCCAGGATTTTTTCGACTCAGTGCGTATATCTGTCTTTGATATCAGAGCAATTAGATGACTATTTCGGTATAATATGCGGGTGCTAAGTTTCAAAGGGCCCTGAAGCTGAGCTGGCTCAATTACTACATTCACATCGCCAAAGATACATATATGGTCAACGTTTCTTCTACATAACTAACTGTACGAAACGTCCCGTGAACAACCGGGTTAGAGTTGGGTCTTCAGCTACTCATGTATGTTGTAAGAGGCAACTAACGGGATTGAGTGGTCAGGTTCGGTTTACACATAACATCGTACCCAAATTGCGTAGATCACTGTTGATCACTCCATTGTCTGGTCCAGATTCATTTTTTTTCTAAAACTAAAATATTACTGAGTGCGGCGTTTAACAACCCAACAACTAACAACACTGTACAAAACCCACCCTTGTTGGAATACAAGAAACTGACGCTGTTATGATTTACGGACATCATGTAAACGGAGTAAATGTTGGCTCTTTTTGAGAAATATAAACGTGAAGTCTTGCTTTGTTTCGTGACAGACATCACTAATACACGACACATGCTGACATACAATTACTTCTCTTAACGAAATACAAACTACAGCAGAAACAGTAGGAGGACCCAGTTGTATGAATTGTTCAATTTGCTCGTCACACTAAAGATCCGGGTTCGATTCCCTACATGGATGCACTATGGGAAGTTCATATGATTTCTGGTGTCACCGGCTGTGAAACTGAAATAAAAACAAAATTCTTAACGTCCTTTAATCAAAGCAACCTTATCTCTTAAGGTCAACCTTATCTTTAAGATCACAACACTAGACCTTTACTAGGGTTAGCCTTCCGTTGCACGAAACAACCTTAACGAAGGTTAACCTTAATTTAAGGTTGAGAACTAAGGTTGGTCCGACCCAACCTTAGCGTCTCTAGGGTTGGGAAGGGAACGTGGCGGCTGTTTCTATTTTATTTAACGAGATTGAAAGAAGTTTGAGGAAGCAGAGAATGTACAGACACAGAGTGAGTCAACTGGGTACGCTGAATTCACGTGGTAACTAGGGACGCTTCCATTACTCCTGCGCTGAAGAGTTCAGCCCTAATTAAGGTTACGACTGAAGTTGGAGTCCGAGTTAAGGTTGCTCCATCGCTGTTTTGTACAGCGGGCGTATCCTTTTCTTAAGGTGCTCGCAACTCTAACCTTGGTGTTTAAGGTTCATCTTCGCTAAGGTTGTTTTGAACAACGGAACACAGGCCATCGTACACCAGCCTCGCGTTCTCCTATGTTAATTAGATGATGGAATTATTTGTTGTTTAATGTCAGCTATATTAGATAGAAGAACAAATAGTTATACATGAAGTGGGCGACTGAGTGAGTGGGTGCATGTCGACGCAAAAGATCACTAATCCCATAGCAGTCATAAGAGAAAACAAAATCACAGATACCTTACTTGTCTAACATAGCACACATTTAGCCCGAACCAGTGAAGGCATTAACCAAAAACCTACCCACCCCTCTCTGTGAAATTGATTAGAAATGTACGAAATGAGAGTTTTGTCTGGACTTGCAACGAGACGGACATAATTACTGCAATATGTAATAGACCCCTCTCATATAACGTGACACACGACATAGCCGGGATGGGGTTCAGCCAAGGTCGCGTCCTCCGTCCTCCCTAATGCTACGTCTGCCGTACCACCTAGATGGTTAATACGATGTTTCACAGATAACCGACTAAGCTGAACTCCATAGTTGAAAAACATAACGACCTATAACTGTTATTAGTCAGACGCCTATACTTACACGTGTGGCTAATGGGATGGGGATTCTGTCATATGGGCCTGAATGTTACTGTATTCACCCAAGCGAGATTTATGTAATTACTATTTTTCTGTAATTCTGAAATAAGTCCGGATGCTATCCAATATCAACTGAGTAGCAGTCAGATGATTTCATAACACCCATGCGATTTCAATGCAATCATATAATAAATGGATTTTTGGTGACTAGTACGAAATAATTGCAGACCTCCGGCAAGGGAAAGGGTGAATGCAATGTCGGTCAGACCAATTCGCAGTTCAGTATTTCGCCCCTTAGTCCCATCAGGGTCTGCTGATCGTTAGTTTGTTTGAAGCCTTCCTTCGTTGCAAGGTCTTCAGCAACCCATGCTTGCCCCAAAGGCGGATATGCATGTCGTAAGAGGCGACTAACACGATCTTGTGGTCAGGATAGATAACTTGGTTCACACATGTATTTGCGCAGATCGATGCTCATACAGTTGACCACTGGATTGTCTGGCCCTGACTCGAGTATTTACAGATCAATGCCACATAGCTGGAATATTGCTGAGTGCAGTATAAAAGTATATTTAGTCACTCATTCACCTCTCCGTTACACTCCATCAGATATACTCGCACTCGTTTTGGCTTAGGGGTACATGTAAATGTCTGTTATTAAGACACACTTCATGTGTTCCTTCCTCAACAAGTTCATAGCACAGGGCATGATGGAAACACTCTTCTGAACCGAGGACACTTATAACTCGTATTTCACACCACTGCATCTAGTCATGCACAAGAAACTCTCTAAACTGGAGACAACGTGTTTTAATGTACCGTTTATGTGACAACGCCATGAATTTAAAAAAAATGTCTGTTTTTTTTTCATTTGTCTGTTTTTTTCATGTGGCGAAAATCAATAACATGTGTCAATATGGAAATGACTCAAAGCCTCCACAGTAACAGTGTTCATGTTGTAATGCATCCTAATGTGAAAGTTTTCTTTGAAGATTTTAAGTAATCTGTTTCATGGGCTGAAGTGACTTTGCGAATTACTTACACTTGCTATATAACCTACACACTAGTCATGCTGAAATGTTGTTGTTTTTTTCCCTCGTGAGGGGGCGTTCTGAAGATGCATTGGGACAGTATATTGGATATACTGGTGAAATGGCATTTTCTGAGGCCTTTGTCCTTTGATGCATATATGTGTTTTTGTGTGTACACAGTGAAATGGTAAAATACAAAAGAACAGTTCACGTCTTACAGCAGGAAGATGTTTTGTAGTTTTGATAAATGCAAAGGGTCACGGTAACGTCAACGTTTCTGTTGGATAGTTTAGTATGTTTAAAGAAACTGTGTTCAAGATCGTGTAGATTTGCACAAGTCTCGATGCTAATAACTGATAGTTTGTATGGTAATTTGAAAATAAAACAACTATAAATAACAGACTGGAGTCATTAGACTGTACCCTTATCTAGACTTGCCTCCTTAAATGAAAGAATTACTATTTATCCTTGGCTACACACTGCTACACGGAGCTAAACAGGGCTTTGTCCGTGTTGAATATAGGCAAGAAGCTAGATGCTAAAGCTTGTGCCTAGACTTGCTCAAGTCTCTAAGGAAATCATTTATGGTGTAAATGACTATTATAGACTGGGGTCCTTACTGGCTCTAATCTAGACTTGCCTCTTCAACAGACAGAATTACTATTCATCCCATTGGCTCAGCATTCCGTACAACCTTGGAGCAGAGACCATATACCAATATGGTCTCTGCTTGGAGGAAGACTACACAAAGTGTTATCCGTGTAGAGTATGTGTGTGGATCTAGACGCTAATAAACCTATAGCTCTGTGTCCGAACTGACATACCTTTGAGACATGTACCACGGTGGTGCCACCCTCAAGCACGGGCATGATGTTAGTCTAAGGCAGAAACACATCCGGGCAATCAAAGTCTTCTGGCATGCTTCCGGCACGGAACTCTACCGCATTCCGGGAAATTCCGGCTAATTCCGCCGCCTTGGGCAACAGGGCCGATTATGCTTCCAGAAACCAAACCGCTGTTTGACAGCAAGACCGAAATACATGCCAAGACTTGAAATAACTGATTCACTCCACATCCCCGCACGTCTTTGAGAGGGTTTAGGATTAATAAAAAAAGCAAAATACAAAATATTCTGATGAACCCCGACTCGAAATGCTTCACAATAAAATAAATCATGAATTCAATTTTATCATTATTTATTTATTTATTTATTTATTTATTTATTTATTTATTTATTTATTTATTTATTTATTTATTTATTTATTTAAAGAACGTTTTTAATGTGTTCATCAACCAGTGTTCAGCTTAACGAAAGCTGTAATTCTTCCACAGACGTAAACACTACAAATCATTTCATTTGATAACCATCAATTTTCTACGTCTTTACATGTTTTTATTTCATTAGCTTACAGAGATTAGAAATCTCAGACGTATTGACTAAATTTTCCTATCTAGTCTACCCTGTATAAGCAGTTTCTATATTTGGTGTGATTTTGACACATTCATAATCCCATCAGGAACAAGGCTACGGCATGTTTCAAAGGTTCAAACATTTTGCAAATCCCTGCCAAGCCAAAGTCGCGAAACTTGTTAGATTACGTTATTAAGTGATTTAATAGCTGCAAAGTAAATGTCGGCAATTTATAAATCATATCAATACAGTTACCGCATTTTCTTTTTGATCTGGCATTTCAAATTACGCACCATTCAGCGGACGGGCAGGACATTGTGTCTCGCTGCATGGTGCTTTCCGCCCTTGACTCCGTCTAGTAATTATTGTCTAGAAATATGTATCCTTGAAAATGATTTACGGGCTCATTCACTTCCTATAACCTACCGGAAAATATCATCCGGACTTACTTAACAGATTTTCTTGGCGAGTGAGTGAGTTGGTTTGAAGTCGCTTTCGCGATTTATCCGCCGATATTTACCGTTATATTGTTTGTATACAAGGTCTGAGATAAAACCACTTTCGAAATTTTGTGAAACGGATTCCATCGCTATCGTTGACAATGATGTGTATGTAATTTAAAATCACAACTAATATGGTTTTTAAGCCACTTTTAGGAATATTCCAGAACTATCACGGCGGGGGCACCAGAAATGTCTTTCACTCATTCTACCCATGTGAAGAATAGAATTTGGGTTTCCAGCGCCACCTGCCTGCTCACAAAGGTTTTAATTTAAGAATGCATGGCATGACTATATTCAGGTGAAAAAATACTTTTGTAATTGCCTCTATCACCTGTCTGTTGTGAACAGGTTGCAAACAGGGCGCAAAGTTCAAAATTACAAAAAAGAATGACTGACTTAAATGTTAAAGTTAAAAATCATTTATAGCATTTCTTCTGATGAAAACGGGCGATGAGTACATCCGAGAAAGATCGATTTTATCATTCCTTACATGGAGAAAATAGGCGGTAATTCGAATGTGTGAGTCAGTTTAGGTTTACGTTGCTGTTAGACAACATTCCTGCAACAGCACAGTGGGAAACTCAAAACGCTTACAACAAAACTACCCCACCGCCTGTGGTAATCTGAGGTTTAGATTCAGAATGATATCTGGGTGATTATAAAGAACAAAGGAAACATTACCCATTGACAACCCTACTGGATAATACGATGATAGCCGTTAGTGGTTCCTGTGCCGCATGTGAGGCATTCCAGGGCACTCCGTGTGTATTCATACGGACTGTATGATATACTAGAAGACGGATATTTAGTCTCTTCCTGTGACTGTGACATTTATCTGAAGGATATATGACGTGTGTGTGTGTTCTGCCGTCTGTCTGCGAACCTAATGTTATAAAGAACCTTCCATATGAATAGCCGCACAGCTGGTGATGTGGCATTAAAGGTAGAAGATCTTGTCTTGTAAATATGATACATTCTAAAACCCTTTCGTCTAGTGTTAATCCATTTTTATTCTTTATTGTATTGTCTGATATTTTTGCTTATATGGACATTTAGAAAAGTGATTGTCTCTGGACAAAATCTTGTCTACTGACTGCAAGGTTCAGAATACCCGGTTCGCGTGACAGAAAACGTTTTGTGCAAATAGGTATTTTCTACCACATTTTTGCACGGAATTATTGTTTTCGCATAATTCACAAAAAGCTCATGCTTTTGATCACGAGTTCCCTATACAACAGTTTTGCAACTGATATGCAAATCTAGCCTATAAATAACGAATTCAGTGCATCCATTGCGTATGTGGTACGTATGATTTGCGTAACACTAATAGGTGCATATGCAGTACGTATGTCGAGCGTATTGAACTTATGATGACCGCATGTCTGGCTCACTTCAGACGAACGCTAAGCATATTCCGAGGGTATTACAGATTTATTTAAGAGGTAACTGTTTCCCGCTGTTATCGTTACTACTGCAGGTTTGATGCAAGTACGCTGCTTGTGAGTTAGTCATAAGTTACAAATATGTATTATGCTCCCGCTGCCCCATCGCAGGACAAATGGTACTGATTAGGACAATACGTCGGCATTCGCAAGACGTTCGTTCAATCTGAGTTGACGGTGCCCTGGAAGTATGCTAAGGACATACGTCCAAAGCTCGGTGGTGTCAGTTAATCCTACTACTCAAGTGTCTGAAGAATGACTGTCTGAAGAACGACTGTCTAAAGAATGGGAAGTCACCTATAGCCGCGTTTAAACTTCCTATCCCTAACGAACACATAGACTCGTAGCGTGCTTAATCGATCCCGGACCGATGCACCGCGTATTTATAACTCATGACCTGCGTATCAGCGTATTCATGAGCAATTCCTAATTTTTGGCAAGGTATGCATTTAATAATATCATACTTTATAAATCTTACTAACTTAACGACTGAAGTAATATCCTGATTAAAAAGGACTAGAGCAACATTCGAATGGGTGAGAGTTTATAGTTTTACGCAAAGCAAAGTCCATGATATCACTCTTGTTCTACAGTTTTTCGGATGCTAATGGATGGTCTATATTATGACAAGAAATTCTTCAAAGGCTTAGATGAAGCGGGAAATTGCCACAAACGGATCCAATCATTTTGGAATGTCGACACCAATCACATCACAGGCCTTCAACACAGGAATGGCGACGAATGACAAATCCTCTATTTCCTCCATTACACATTTCCTCAGCTGAAGGTTTATTAAAACGTAAGGCATCGGGCTGCTGGCTACTTTCCTAGTCACTGCACAGTTTAAAATGTCTAAAACACTTTAACTTCATAACGCCAGTATTCGTGTCACCGATTGAAACCGATTGCTCACCATGACAGTAAAAATGAATTAAGAGATCTGGGCTGTGAAAATGGAGCGCACGCATGCGCGCGCACACAAACACACACACACAACACACACACACACGAACTCTTGCACACACATACATACCAAATATGGTTCCTGCAAAGGACATAAAAGGCACAAAATCGCCAAATCCAAACGAAGACAGACAGAGAGAGAGAGGGAGAGAGAGAGAGAGAGAGAGAGAGAGAGAGAGAGAGAGAGAGAGAGAGAGAGATGCATACACGCATACCAAATTCGGGCACTCCACTATACTGCTAACTCCAAACGTAGACACACACACACACACACACACACACACACACACTAAATTTCAACACAACGCCACAATACCGACCCAGCTTCAGACGAAGCCGACATTTAGACTGGTAATGGACAACAGGTATACATGCAATATACTTCAAATATAGCAAGTAGATGTTAGATGTTCCAACACTGTGATAAATGTTCAAACGGTTCTGGAAAACACTTCATCATCTTGGTCGACGTCTAAAAAATCTGTGCGTTGCATAGCTCACGCACAGCCAACAAGACTCAAGAGATGGTCTTCATATTCCATCATAAGGCTCATCAGTTTGCGATCGCTTTCAAAATTGTTTTGTCTGGGAGTCTCCACGAAAATAACTGTTACACCAACTGGAATTAGCAGTTGTCGTGATCTCTACGTCGTGACTCATTACTTACAGGTCAGGACGACCCCGATTCTGTCGGTGATATTTTTTTCTAGAAAGTAAGACAGGGAATACAGACATTTTGAAACTGGCAATGCCTATCTTAGCACTCCAGTCTTCTTGATGACGAAAGAACAACGGACGTAAACGAAGAACACACTCTTCACGAAACAGCCTCTGGTTTCGGCCTTCTACTTTCGACTGTTAGTATATTGCATTTTTGAGTTGTTGGGTGAATCTTTGTTATAACAGTACTGATTTATTGAAAGAATCATGTCCAAACGGTGTAAAAAATATTTCTGTATCTATTTCTAAAAGAAATTCGGAATCAATAATTGTTGTGTGTAAAATCTAGTTTGGCTTAAGTTTTCAATTGTTTTATGGAAGGAAGGTGCAGTTCTTTTCCATGCTTTACATGTCGAAGTATTATGAGGTGTACCTCATGATCTTGAATGGTTTCGGGTAAACAGTTAACTTTATAAGTCTTTACATTATCCTTTTATGTCAGATGGCACCGACCGGACTCAATACGCTTACCTTTCTTGAACACATGTTATCAGCACAGGATTGTGATTCATTAACGCAACAATATGGGAAGAGCAGCAATATATAGATGAATGATTGTGTTATTATATTTTCAGAGATGTCCCTGTGTATATGTACATGTATGTGTTAGAACTTTACACTGAAACATTAATTCTACTGTAATATGAAATAAATGCTTTTCAAGAAGCTCACAATATGATAGACTTGGGAGGAACTTACAATGTACTGAATCATATCCAATTTGTTTTGGTTTTCCAATTTAATGAGGAAAACATGTATTGCTTAAAATGTTGAGACACAAAGTTAAAAACAAACTTTTAAGTATTGTATGGTGGAATTTCTTTTAAGGTAAGTGGTTTTTTGATAGCTAAGCGTCTTGTTTCATCAAACCTGGACTTTGGCTCTGTCAAACGTCTGTCAAATGTCCCAGTTTTTTTTATATATTTCCGCCTCGCTCGGCATCCGTCCTTTCAAACTTTAATAGGAATTACTGGGTCACAAACCCCTTGTCCAATACAACAGGGTAAATTACACAATATCCATTGTCTCAATTCAAATTATATCATTATATCTTGAATCTCCAATGCTGCATAGTTTAAGCAATCCATCAACCAGCCAACAATAACATTATCTAGTCACTCGACAACGTTGGTAAAAGCAATACATAAATAGTGTTTACGTGTATAGCCACATGGCAACAGTGATGTTATCCACTGTTTGCATCGACAGAATAGCTCAGATTACCAGATTAGAAACATGGTCTGAATGTCTCAGACCAAGCCAGACTAGCAGGCTAATCTCCTCCAACATGGTTTTCAGGATTGCTTTTGGCATCAGTAGGAAAAGGAAATGGTAGACATCCTAAAATGGTACTCCTGTCTGCTTTGCCATGGTTATTCACATAGCACTATATTCGTCTTCTAACTTTGTTTTATAGTTCATGTTAAGTCCAATAAGCAATGGCTAGTCAACATGATTTGATAGATACCGCGTGTTAATATTACTCCGGCGATGTTTACGATGTATAAAGTCTAGACACTTTTGAAGGAGATCTATGGTCATGAGTCGAGTGGTGGGGATTACTAGGGCTCGACAGAAGTGTGTGTGTGTGTGTGTGTGTGTGTGTGTGTGTGTGTGTGTGTGTGTGTGTGTGTGTGTGTGCATGTGCGTGCGTGTGGAGGAGGAGGGGGTGGAGAGATGGTTCTCTGAAGACGAGTGCGAGCCTTAGTAATTTACAATGAACTTTATTCACTTTTTTCCTTGAGATGGACACTTAAACGAGTACTCTAGTGGTGAATCCCTACACAGTGCATGTATTACAAAAGCACATTACACCGGAGACTACAGATACAGTTGGTGAGCAAGTCACCAAAGGCGTAGCAAATGCATTCCCTGGGCAGTGCTGGAAGTCTACAATAGCCACTTTGGGTTCGAATTCTGACGCATAGTCTCTTCCTTCATCACGTTGACGTGTCGTAAAATAACAAAACAATGTTCAAAGCTACGTTGCTGTCGACACTTTTGGAACTCACCTCCACCCAGATGTGCTGCAAAATAATTCGAAAGACGAGCAGGATGAAACTACGCCATTAATTAATGTACACTTTCCAAAGTTAAACTGACTTGACGGTGAGTTATTTCCAATGGATTTGTTCCAAATGGCCAATGCTGACACTACAACTGCAGCTGAAGCATTTTAAAATGAAGGAGATTCTTGATGCTCAGTAATACCGCTAAGTTACCTTTCCAAGCTCGTTATTCAGGAAATGATGGAGGCAAGTCTATCATCGAGCATCAGATTTTCCAGCTGAGGTACCTCGCGGAGAGCAGAGTGAAGGTACACTTGCGGGGTCACGGTAAGGGCAGGCCGATTACCGCCCAGGGGAGCGTCCTGTCCACTTACTTCTGCCTTGTTGGAGTGAACAATAGATTGATATACACTAATGATAGGCCAGTCTGGTTTACAATCATCTGTCATGTTCTAAGCCCGTCCTTGCATTTGCTGGAACCACGACGCTGTGCAAATACTTTGTAAACAAGAAGTTTGGAAACAATGCTGAAAAGGTTGTGAAACTCTGACATCTAACTTATCGTCTCGTGTATGAAATCCCCGTCTGATTCTGCTCCAGAGAACCTTTTTACACAGCTAACTCTGAGTCTCAAGGGTTTCTTGAAACAGAAAGTTTGGTGCATAAAAGGGTTTCTAGGACACATTCAGCGTGGTATGTTTTACCGTTTTTCTAACTCTGTCATGCACCAGGGCTTTGAAGATAACGAGTATTTTGTCTGGGGAAATATTTTTGTCATTTCTCATAAACCCAACGTTAAAGAAAGCGTCTCTGGGGTATATTCAAAGCTCAATATTTCCTTATCGTTCAAGCGACAGCGCTTTGTACTTACACAACTAGAGCTCGGGCATGGATGATATACGTTTTACTACACAATTATTACCCTAGGGTGGTGAACTGGGAGTGAAGTGCCCTTCGAGACCGTTGATGAAGACTGAACTGTAAGGGTAAAGATGGAGTGTTTGGACCCGTATGCATAGATCAGACCTGAGGGTGGCGATAGCATCTCCATCTGACATTACTGACCCGACATTATTGCTGTAATTAGCAGATACGTTGGATGGAGGTGTTATAAGTGACTCTTCAGTCATCTCGGACTGGCGTATTGTCACTGTAATCAACCGCTGTGCTCTGCGATTCTGTTTTCAATGCCTTGCTCCAGCTTCTGGAAAGCAGGAAAGCCTTGAATAGAAGGTAATAGCTCACACGGGGCAAACCTCTCACATCTGCTCTGGCTTCCTGCCCCAAACGCTCATTCTGACAAGATTAAATATTGCTTTTAATTCCTCTGTGCAATTTCTGTTTGAGACTTTGGTTCGTGTTATGGGCTTCTTCATACTGCTTCATTCTCTGTCGCATGGGCGACATAAGACGCTACCATTGGGCAATGGTTGTACTCAATAGGAATACGATCAAGCCCACGATCGTAAGATTCTGGGAGCCTGGAGGGCGAAACTGAGGACAATTAATTGGATAGCAGAGTTAGGTGATATTTACTGACTTTCTACCATATCATGTTAAGACAAAACATATCCACTCACCAAATTATGGTTTCTCGTACCTTGTACAATACGAAAGCTTTAAAAGAAACTTTCGCTCGACTTTAGATTCACTATTTCAGTCAATTTTCCTTATCGCAGTTGTTCCAGGCACAAACCAATCTTCATCAAAACATTTTCATTAATTGTATTGATACAAGATATTACAAGGGGGAATATTAGGTTAGGACTATTTCTATGATTAAGTTTCCAGCACGTTGTCGGTGGTCGCTGATCGACGCAAAGTGGCGTGTTGCATGTCATTGTAGATTGTTGTTCACAATATCAATCACCGATTTATCTAGTCAAGTATTTATAGGCCGCCGTCCTTTTCTCTTATATATTCCTGTTGCTACTTTGAAAAACAAAGTAACAGTAAAGTCACCTTTTCCTTACACGGGATTTCAGAAATGTGAGGGAACACCTCGGGTAGCCATGTATAATTCATGTTCTTAGCATCCTGTTGACTTGCTTATACATAACGTCGACGTACTCCAATTGGACTATCTGGTCCAGACGCGAACAATTACAGACCGTCGTCATGCAGCTTGTATGTTGGTGAGTGTGGCGTTGAATAACAAACCCACAAACATGCCCACAACCCTTGACATATTTCTATACAGGGACCATACAAACAGAGATAAAATCTGGACAACATCAGCAAATTTATATCTGTACCCCATAGCTTGAAATGATCAGACCGATTCACGGCAAAACATAACGTAATAGTTTTACCGTCACTAGGCCAGTGCTCTTAGAATGCTACCATCCATCTCAAGGCTGGTGTGAATTCTCAATGTGTTAATATGTCCATGTAATTTGACACCTAAAAAGCACTGGTCTTTGTTTAAGAGGGGAAGCTGTCACATTAAGAGGATGGGAATGGCGGCTGTATGGACTCACTCGCCACGACACTTCTTCATGTTGATGAAACATTGCCGATGTGGCGCTATGTATTGGCCCACTCACTCATTCACTCACTCACTTCCATTGCTGTCTCGCATAAGATAAACGCATAACCCAACAATAGTTATCTTACGCAATATTTGCCTATAAAGTCACTGATGTTAGAAAAATATGTGATGTTAATATTATGCCTCATTATCCGTCTTGTGCTAAACCCCGCGGTTTAAAATTGTTCTTCAGTAACCAGTGCTTATCGTAAGAGGCGACTGACGAAATCGGGTGGTCACGCTCGCTGACTTGATTTACAGATGTCATCGTATCCTGAGTGCGCAGCCCGATGCTCATGCTGTTGATCTTTGCATTGTGTGGTTCAGTCTCGATTATTTACAGACTGTCGCTATATAGCCGGAATATACTGAACTTACTCGTCCACTATCTTGTGCTCGGATGCTTCCTTCATGTATATCCTTCGTGTATACCATATAAAATCACACGTTTTTTTCTGAAATATTATGATACAATGATCATAATACGCCATTTTACAGAAGTACGCTTGTGCCTTTAATCCAATGTCTGCATTCTATAATTTGTGTTGAAATTGAAATAAATAAACATGTGACATCAGTCAATTACTTCGTGTTTCATCAAAGACACATCTTTAAATGCCACGAACTTGTCAGAAATTTTTGAATTGAGATAATGAGTTCGAAGTTTTTACAGAAATCGATTACTGGATGTAATTTAAATTGCCTTTGTTAACTTGCCACGTTCAAATAGAGGCCAGCAAACCTGTTTAAGATAAAACACCGGTGCATGAGAATAACCAGCCTCCAGTATCCGCCGAAGCAAATAATTGAGCATTAAAGGCCAATTGACTGTAAAAGGAAAAAATATATCACACAAAAGGGATACCACCAGGCCACCACAAACTTGGAGAAGATGATATTGTACTAACATATGTGAAAACTACGTAGTAGATCAAAATAAATGTAAACAATAGAACAAAGCGATCACAGAGGATCCAACAGTCAAAGCAAACGCAAGGATCAGAGTGTACTAAGAAAGCTTATGATTTAGTCATTTGTACAAAGGTGATATATGAACTTCAACCTGATCAAACCAGTTTATCCTATGTTACAGTCAAAACGATCTAAACGATCAGAGAGAAATATGAAAACATTTAGTTAAATGTTCATATGAGAGATATTGCTTACTTACTCTGATCATGAACGGACTCTCCTGCTCTTAAAAGATCTTATCTATTTAAAAATACGAATGTTCTTACGAGTGCTAGTGTCAGCTGAAATGTAATTGGAATACAAAACAGAACTGACTGAACTCATTAAAGAGAATGCGTAATTGTGTCATCAATATAAGGAAGGGCCAGCAAGTAACCACGGACACTTCCATGCTACATAACAGGTGTGTGAAAGTAAAATTGTGTGATTAGTGTTAGCCAAATGGTGTGTAGGCGCAATGAGGTGTAGGCATCGTGAGGACAAACACTGTGAAAAGGGTATGCAGGGTGTGTCCAATCGGTTTGGCACCACATTGCAAAATACGAACCATTAATATGTATTTGTATGTCCACAGTAAACAAAATCTGCATGTATGTCTATGTTTCTGCATCAACTTCTTTAAGTGGCACTTTAGAAGTTGGTATGATGAGGATGAAATAACTTCAGTGGAGTGGCAACTTCTTTCTGGCAGCAGATGCGACATAACTGGCATACTGTAATATAGGAGGTGCAAATGCTACGAGAAACGTTACGAGATTTTAGACTTACGAGAGTTTTTGTGAAACAGGCCCCAGGAGGGAAAAGCTGTTTTAATGAAATATAATATCCCTCGGGAATTCACCAGAGCCCAGTACATTCGACCCGAAGATCGTAGTTATTTTCGTTGCGGTCGTAAGCGTCCAATACACGCTGTTGACCACATTATGCAAAAGTGGTCGCGGAAAATATATGCGCTCATCAAATACGCCTCATTCCCAAGCCTCATATACCACGATGCGAATCTATTTGCCTTAATCCTTCAAGAATAACTAAAATGTAAGCTATTGCTGATCTCTGCTGACAACTTCAGAGCAGATGTAATTTAAGCTTTGGTATTAGTGTGTGTATTTGCCTTGACAACATTATTCGATTGTCTACAGTCAAGAACTCTGTGTCAATGTCACCTCCTGAGGGACAAACAGATCGGTATGTTGCCACGTGTATGCCAGAGGCAATGAATCAATGTCCCAAGATCTTGTGGCGGCAGTAATTGGATTATTTGTGAAGATAAGTGTTATTGCATTAATCATTATTCGGAATATGTTATCAGAGGGGTTGCAGCCGGCACATCAAGATAGGCAGTGTTCCGGACAAGGATTTTGTCTGACATGTTGGTGGTTGTTGTTGCTCCGTCCGACAGACGCCGATGTGCACGCAATGTCGTGGGTTGTCTGTTATCCACGTTGGAAATCCCTTCTTTGAATAAATCGCATTTTTTTCCGCAGAATACAAACGTTATGATCAATCCCTATGATCAATCAGCTGAAACATTAGCTTGAAGTTATGAGAGTTTTTGAGGTATATTTACAATTCTGTTACACTTCTAAAACTGAGGCTGAATGCACGCCGTTCACGTAAGATTGTAAGATCTGAGTAGTTGTTTGGTGTATGGATGACCCTTGAAGATCCGGGTTAGGATCCTCAGTAGCCCATGCTTGTAAGAGGCGACAAAGAAAATCGGATGGTCAGACTCGCTGATTTAGCTGACGCATGTAAATCTGTGATGACGGAGGGGAAGCTTCTTGAGTCATATCTGCAATGTTACTGAATTGACTAATGCGTTTTAAGTTAGCCACACAACACCCTTAAATCATGAGTGTAGGAATGGCATGTCTAGTATTTTGAATAAGGTATAATCTTAAACCCAAATCGAATGTATATAGTTCCATTCAATTTCTCAAGAATACAATAACCATAAGCACTTAGGATATCTTCTTTGAGTGGGTAATTGAGAAGTTGGAAGTCAGACAGCACAATGGATGACAGCTTCTTTAATTACAGGGCACGACGTTTCGATACACATTCTTGCATCGTTATCAAGGATGAATGGTACAGGGAGAGAACAGTGATAAATGTACAAGTGAAGATGTGTTGATGACGAATATAGGGATAACAAAGGGATTTCAGGGATAAAGATAGAAGTCGATGGAAGCTAATAAGTATGTCACTAAGGATATTGTCAAAATGAGGATGTCAGGCGAATCAATGGCGGATCTACACCGTGTCTTGTACGTCTCTTTGGCGTCCTTGGTGTTGACCTCAAGTACAGTATTCGTCAGTGCTATGTAGAAACACTGAAATATTAAAACAATGGCATCTTGCACACAAAGACATGTCCATGTTCATTACTGAGTTGCAGCGAGTGAGTTTAGTTTTAGGCCGCACTCAGCAATATTCCAGCTATGTGCCTGTTGTCTGTAAGTAATCGAGCCTGGAACCTGCAATCCCGTGACCAACAACATGAACATCAATCTGCGCAATTGGGAACCGATGACATGTGTCAACCAAGTCAGCGAGCCAGACCACCCGATCCCGTTAGTCGCCTCTTACGACAAGCATAGTCGCCTTTTATAGCAAGCATGGGTTTCTGAAGGCCTATTCTACCCCGGCACACTCACGGGTCACTTAGTTACAGAGAAGTACAGAGACTCATACCATCGACTCATTCACAACGTGGATTTTGTTTCATATGCTATGTAAATCTCGAACACACAATCAACATTCTGGAAGCTCTGTGGTAACGCTGACACCAAGAGTTACCGACACAAACATCAGTTCCAAAGAGGTGTATTCAGTTCTCCAAGAGAGCATGTACGTCTACCCATCGCGTGAAACTGAACGATACATCAACATATTTTGTTAGACTAAACTCCTGCGAATATACGCTTACTGTTGTTTATGGACATGGCTGCAACTATGCAAATGTAAACCGCCATAGAGAACTATACCACTGACATATTCGTGTCTATGTTTCACACCGAGGATCTGTGTGCCAAACCAACAGTAACAATCTTTGCAAATGAAGTTTTATATGCACGTAGCATTGTTTCCGACAAAGAATATATGAATAAATGGTATCATCACCCTCAAAATGAGCCTGGGCCACGAGATCTAAAATCCCAAGAGAACTACGACAGAAGTCTTATAAGGGCTACTTTAATCACACAGCACGGTCGACACATCACGGGGTATTAGAAAACATTATTTTCTAGGGCGACATGTATTTTGTACCACGTCGTTCTTTTAAGACTTCGGATTTTTTAGGAAAATTGAGTAGGCGCTTACTTAATCCTACAATGAATTAGAGACTTGCTGTCCAGATTACCCTGACGCTGCCTGCTTGCCTGGTTTGCATCAAGTTTTGACGAAAACTGTTGAAGTTTAAATAACTTAGGTGTATTTTATGTCATCATGTCATGTTCTTACAACATCTGCTTGGCCGTTAACATGGGGGAGACTACCTCATTCCATCGATGACGGTAATTGGAAGCCGAGATAAAGAATTTCCCTTATGCTTCTGGGACCCAGCACTGATGCCAGGGATATTAAGGAGAAGGCAAGAAAAAGTCTGACAGACAACCGCATCATTATCGAAAAAATAACTGAAAAACGTAACATAAAATTTGGTGTTTCATTTGTTTTTACATCATTTAGATGTGCTTGTCCGTATTCAAAACTGAAACTACTGTGATTGTTTAAAGTGCAGGTTGTTTGAAGTGAGTGATTATAAGCGGGGCACCATTTTCACCGCTTCAGAATTAAAGCAGCACAGCCATTTTTTATACCTATCATTAGTTTTACTGAAAATAGTGTCCACTGGAAAAATGCGACTGAATCATGATCATGTCTTTAACAGTCACTAGCTCGCTAGCTTCAGCACTAGACAAGAGAAGTGTTTAGCCAAACACGGGAACACGTGGTGCAAGACCAAATTCTGACATCATTGGTATCTCTAGGTATGGTGTGCAACGTTGGAAACATTTGCCAAGTGCCTAAGTCACTTAAGTAGATCACGACACTTTAGGAGACATATACTTCCGATGACAATTAGAAGTAGAATGTTGAATGAATATAACAATGTGACGATTCATTCATATGGACCAGAGAAAACCGCCAAGACCTTCGAAATTATCCTGCTCAATGTGTTACCCGCAGAACAGGAAGTATATACCTTTAGGCAAACACCCCATGTCATCATTTTTTTTCTTTGTGATCCATTCGTATCTAATTTTCATATCTATGTTTCTCTTTGAGCCCGCTGAAGACTCGACGGATAATTGGGAGTTTATATTTTCCTGGTGACGTATATCTTTGATAAAATAATATATTTAAAGCGATATTACAATCACCATACGCCATCGAGAGATTCATTAAAAAGCTAAAATCTTGGCTGTGAGGGCAGTCGAACAAATTTAAGTTTTGTCATCCCAACACCACTCCGCTTGACCGTTAATTCAGATTATATGCTTTAAGCTATTAAACCAAATACCTCTTTCTGAACCTTCATTACAACCACTTATTTCTACAAGACACTAAATGCAACGTCAAAATATACACAGGAATTGGGCACCAGGCTGTTGAAACTAGTCACCTCGTGCATCGGCATCTCAAGGATCGTAAACATCCTGTTTGTGCACATGTTTTCCCGATCACTTGGAATAACATCAAATGCATCATTTGACAGCACATCAATGGTATCAAAAAGATCAAGAGTCCAAAAAACATATGGAATGTTTGAACCTTTGTTGGGGCTTTTTGGGAAGGATCTTACAGTTCATTAATTCAAATGTCAGAAACAAAGAGATTGTTTTGTGGATTGGATGTTTGATCACTGAGATTCTGTATCGCCATGCAAATTGTCTAAGCTTGATTTAAGATGGTAGTTGCTACGCAGACAACACAATGCCTTCTCCGCAGACACGCAATATTTTGACATAATCACTTAAACATACATCATCATTCGGAAACATATTGTTAATATATTGTGGAACAAGGCATTGTTGTAATCCTAATTCAGCCGAGCGCCAACAACTACCACTTTGCCAAGCATTATGGTAAGACGCGAACCAAGGTCGAACCACCACCGTTCCTTAGTCCTGGTATAATAATATTTTTTAAAAAATGAAAAAAGAAACCACATACATGTACTTATGTGTATTTGATACAACATTACAAACGCATATGTGGTACTCATTTCTGGATTCCAACTCCGAAAGATGTTGCACGTATATTGTAACTAAAATCATACTCACTTATTACCTCACTCACTAAGCTATTTGCACTCACCTATACGCTCAGAGACATATTAGACATTAGCTAATGACGCGTGTTATCTTTACGGGGTAATCATTTTGGTTTTCTTTCTATCACAGTGTGCAAATGACGGTGTCACAATTTCATTCGCATTATAATAGAATAGTCGTTAGATAGTCAAAGTTTTATCTTTTCTAAATGTATCCCTGAAGTATGTGTTTACAGCAAACCGAAATGTTATCTTCACACTTAGTAGCTTCCAGAAATTAGTGTCTATCACTACCTGACAGTTTGGAAAGAGCCTATCTCGTTTTTGTTGCAATGCATTTTCGTAACGTCTCATGTTAAAATCTGGCAGTTATGCAAACGAACTTCTACAGTATATATACACGGGACATGTTTTCATGGCGACATGATTGGCTGCAGGCTGAAATGATGTAAGCGGTGTTTAAGAAAGAATTTATAAGTATTCACCATGTTTGACAAAGAATTTAAAGTGTGCAACGATGTTTGATAAAGGATTTAAAAGTATTCACCCATGTTTGACGAAGCATTTGGAAGTTTTCGTACATGTATGACAAATAATTTAATGGTGTACACTCATGACAAAAAAATTAAAAGCATTCAGCCATATTTGACAATGAATTTGAAAGTATACACCCATGCGTGACAAAGAAAATGAGAGTATACCCCCATATTTGATGATGACTAATAAGGAAACAAAACAAGAATTAACTTTTGATGGTGATATGCAACATGCTAGTATTATAGACGTATTGAGGATCTAACGATATAATCGCTACTGTTTTCGTCCAAGTAACGTTTTGATAACATTAGTAATTTCATCTGTCAAATACAGTTTCCAAGTGACTAGTCTCTTTTGTCCGTCAGAATATATGTACTACCGATGCACATATTACAAATGCACAAGGGTGATGTATCATTTGTTACATAAAATCGGTCCCTTAAGAACTAGCAAGAAGAATGTTTTTATTTGATGACCACGTATATTACTGAGACCATCTTGAAGTTATAGTACCGCATCAATTACCTAGAAAAACAATATCAAATGCACCATTTCTTAATCGTCTGGAACTGGCATCCCAGGACATTACTTCCTATTTATCTTGATTGAACTTGTGTTCACGGAATATGTCAGAAAAAGATGGAATGGCCTTCATTCCTTTTGAAAATCTCTATGATAAGTACAATACTGGATGTGAACTGTTTCTGGCCAGGATATTACAGTGCCATTTTACGTGAACCGCATGCTTTATAACGAAAATTGTTATTAATAGAATAAGTGCCTTTTTCATGTTTATCGAACAAATGCCATTTTGTAACTTGATGACTTCAAGCAACACGCCGCAGCGTTTAAAGGTTAATACTTTGAGTGTTTATTGTTGTATGCACGTGTTTACTCTCTCTGACGATTATTTCAAGCACCATTAGTGTAGCTATTGGCATTCGACCACGGTCATTCTACGGTTAAATACACCTAATTTACTTCGTGTTATAATCACTGCGTTTACACTGTGAAAATGATACAGGTGTTCACACTGATAAATAAATGTTCTGGACAGTAACATATTTTATATGTGAAACAGTTATTTGAAGATTCGTCCATTACGAAATGTATCGCAATGCTTTAACTGACTTGTGGTATGCCTGATTAAAGGAACAGAGAGATGAAACCGTCAGGGTTGGTGTTGCATTTGGTGATTATAAAGGACTGTGGTATCTTTCACTTGGCATTAACAAGAAACATTTAAAGGCTTCGGCTGTTTACCGAAGATAAACGTCTAGAGGTTTACACAGTGAATTCAGATTGATGCTGACATTATCTACAGACGGTTCCCTTCCTCTCGTTACTGTCATCCCATGAGGAATAATTTATTGTGATAAACGTAGATAAACTTTTAACTCCGTACTGTCTTTGCGCGGCCTTGCACCAACAAATCCTTTACCTTTAATTAGTAATTATCACTAATTCCCATTATCATGAAGAAAATACAGCTGGTGTTAAATTTCACACATTCGGTGAAAGCATGGGTGGAATGTTAGCTTTCATAGCATCAATTATTTCATTTTTTCTTTTTAATTATATTAGACGTCAAGATTTTAGTTGCTACTTAGTTAGGGATTAGGATCTGCCTCGTGTTCACTGTTCTTACTCCGTTGTCACGTGTCCGTGAAGTGACTCTACGTATTTGAAGACAGCCAGAACATCTCTTGGCGGAACGTTCCTATCCTCTGCGACGTTTTGTCTGATCCTGGTTCAAATATTTACAGATATGTGTGATGCGACTTGAACATTGCTGTATCAGCAACCAGCAACAGAACGATGGTTAATATAGCAATTTCTTTTCCAGCTCTACCACCAGATGTGTCAACCATATGGGAAGCATACCCTTGGAGGTTTGGGCTCGGCTTCTGCATCATCAAGTCCTTTGTGTCCGAGATGACGGCCTATGCTTCAGTTTTAACCATCACCGCCTTCACCATCGAGAGATATGTTGCCATCTGTCATCCTCTAAAAGCCCACTCCTGGTCGTCTTTGTCGCGGGCGGTGAGGATCATCCTTCTCATCTGGACAGTTGCTTGTGGCTGCGCGTTACCCTATCCAATCCACGCCAGGACCTTCTATGGTGTCCAACACCCCGAAACAGGAGAAAACTTGGAAGACTCGTTGTTGTGTAATATACCCGTGGACTTCAGAGAGCGGATGAAGTACATGTTCCAGTTCTCTACGTTTGCCTTCTTTGTCATTCCAATGGTGGTGATAACTATAATGTACGTGTTGATTGGGGTTCGGTTGTGGAAGTCGCAGATGGCTGTTGATGAGAAAAAGAACAAGACAGCGGCAGAGGCAGCATCCAAGGCCAGGAAGGCTGTGCTCAAAATGCTTGGTAAGTATCTGCAATATGCATAGATGGCAAAGGACGGCGTGAACCTGTGGAGTTCCTGGTTAGAATTGATCTTCAGTGACCCATTTTTGTTGTAAGAGACGACTAAGGGTGTCAAGCTCCTTAACTTCGTTGACACATGTCATCGTATCCCAACTGCATAGATCGATGTTCATGCTGTTGGTCACTGGATTGTCTCGTCAAGACTCGAATATTTACAGACTGCCTCCACAGAGCTGAAATATTGCTGCTGCGGTGTAAAACTAAACGCGTTTGGCGTCTTTGAAAGTCTTTCCAATATTGGGAGGGTGTGGTTCGTAGGTTAAGATCTTATCACTTTCAGTAACAATCATCTCTGGGATTACAAAATCTATAAAATGACCCTAAAACTCATACTAATGAATACAGTGCCTTTTATACTTTCAAATGCGTAGGCTCCGACATTGCCACGAGGTATTACTCATAAGGTTGATAAACAGTTAAAATGTGCAACAATTCCTAGTAACCGTTGATCCAAAAAAGAATAAAAAATAACGCCAATCCTAAAAGTAGCTTTTGATGCCTTGTTTACATATATGTACACATGCAACTTTGAATAATGTATACAATTTGATGATTGTACTCAGAATAACCACAAGGGACCTAGAAGACACTCACATGTCTTCAATTAAATGCAGTGATCGTTCTAAATTGCACTCTATTGGTGCACGGAGATGCAACAGAATTATTTATTGCGTAAACGACACACCTACAACATACATGAGTGCGTGTTGAGAAATAGAGTCGTAGAAAAGCAACGTGGTACGAGATGCGGTCATTATCCAACTCGGTCATATCTGAGGTTGCTGTTTTCTATTTCAAACTTTCAGGTAAAAGGGTCCAAAGCTAATTGACAGTGGAAGAAATAAAACAGGAAAAGAATTATTTGATGTACTCATCAGGCGGACAATGGAGTCTTTGAGCAGAGAGTTTTTTGAGAATAACATGCTAACATGCTAATGATATCGGTAGACCAGGGCATGCTTACCCTTTTCGCGAGCACCGGGTGTCGTCAATGATTTTCAGTGTTTCAGTCATATAAATTTCACAGCTAGTTTTTTTCCTCGATAGTGTTTCTAATGACAACCAAAACTGTGGACACTTTTGCATGGACGTGCTTATATTTAGTTCTACACATACACAAAAAAAGGAGGAAATGCATGGATGTTGACTTCGTAACGTTTGCATCTTTTTCATAAATTATGGGCATGTCTTTTACCTCAAGTGTGTGTTTCGTCGACTGGTTATAAGCAAAATAATGATTTCATACCGTCAAAATATTTCTGTCAAATCCAGTTTTCAGGTGCACGCTTTCTTTTTGCCAAGCAGTTGAATTCATTATAATTAATCCCAAGCTACATTACTGGTGGCTACATACAAAATATCAGGTCATTTGAAAACAGTTTCACGCCAACATTCCCACGTTTATTGACTAGATAACACCATCACTGATGGGGTTTAGATGAAACACTATCTATCATTACCAGAGTGGCTTAACCATCTTAGGGCACTCAAATTCAAAACCGGATATTATCACATTACCAATAAAGGCCGAGGTGTGAGGTTTCCTCTGCACAGTAACTATCAGGATGTCGTCAGCATCCTTATCAGGTAAAAACTATTGCTCCAGATGTATTAGACGAGATACAGGAGCCCACCAAATACCATGCACATTTCGGTCTTCGCTTGCACGTATTTATTTTGCCTGTCAGTTGACGAGGTTATCTCTATCAGAATGGACACGGAATCAGGTTGCATTTGGTGTCAGGTATTTTGATGTGTGAGAAAGGAATCTGAATCTGTGGCAGTTATTTTGACCATTTAACCGAATCCTAACTATTGCCAAGGTTAATTAAGGAGGTTAATCTGCCATGATGATGACATTTACTAATGAGCAAAGGATGAGTATGTCTGATAGTGATGTGTGATCTTGTGCGTATAACCCAGATGACAAATCAATTGAAGTTAAGCAGCGGTGGCAACGGAGAGTCCTTGGATGGGTGAGATGTTTTGCAGATCGAATTTCTAGGACTTGATACGTGAGTGAGTGAGTGAGGTTTGTTAAACGCCACTTTTAGCACTGCTCCAGCCATATCACGACGGGGGACACCCGAAATGAGCTACACTCATTGCACCGATGTGGGGAATCAAACCATGGTCTTCAGCGTAACGAGCGAACGATTTAACCATTAGGCTACCCTAGAGACCCAACTGGCCCACAACGACGCACACGTGACATGGGTACAGGTCGGGATGAGTCATAAGACTGTTAACCTTACAGACAGCTTGGGTTAACCGGGATAATGATGTCTTAACACACCGGGTTCGATTCCCCACATGGGTACAATGTGTGAAGCCAGTCCCTGGTGTAATCCGCCGTGACACTGCTGGAATACAGCTAAAAGCGACGTAAAACCCAACACACACATTCATAATGATCTAAATGCTCCGTGTTTCTTGTTTCGAAATACATGCATGTTTATTCCCTAACTTTAATGTCTCTTGTGATATTTTTCTAAATATCCTTTGTTCCATGTTATTGTCTCCCTGTTCCATCTTGGGATATCTAGTCTTACGTTTTGTTTCCTATCCTTTTATTATTTATGTTATGATTGTCAAATGACACGGAAAACTTAAAGTGACACTGCTAGGCTGTATCCTTTAGATTAGATGGCACTGATAAACGGTGATAAATAGAAGGAGAACGTTTGCATGCTATGTTAACATCAGCCTAACCAGACAATCACAAAAAGAAATTCTGTTGTCGCCAGACTGGCAATATACCAAATTGTCCATATCATATTGGTCTCGTTCTTGTGGGCCTTTCCTAGTTGTACGATTTATGTGATTGCTTCGGTTTCTATAATCGCATTTTAAGGAATAGGGATGAATGTTTCTCAAATAAATCTCCCAAGAGCGATGGTGATGCCATACCGTCAGATACGTTTGGGAAAAGAGAGTACATTCGTTTGAAACTGATTGTATATATATTACTTTTTCTCTTCGTTATTTGAAATCTTTTTACACTGGTTCAACGAATGTGTGATGTATGCCATTGGAGGTAAAAAATATTAATACGTGCATTTTGCACCATTTAAAAAATAGATTTTACAGCATATTGCTTTAAGAATCTAACACTGAAAAGCAATTTTGTATACTGCGGTCAGAATGAGAAATTCAGAATATAAGCAATATATTTCATTCGGCCAATCTAGATGACTTTAATTCTGCACGTCTAACACATCGATCTAATGACTAGATAACACCATTACTGATGGGGTTTAGATGGACACTATCCATCATTACCAGAGTGGCTTAACCATCTTAGGGCACTCAAATTCAAAACCGGATATTATCACATTACCAATAAAGGCCGAGGTGTGAGGTTTCCTCTGCACAGTAACTATCAGGATGTCGTCAGCATCCTTATCAGGTAAAAACTATTGCTCCAGATGTATTAGACGAGATACAGCAGCCCACCAAATACCATGCACACTTCGGTCTTCGCTTGCACGTATTTATTTTGCCTGTCGAGGTTATCTCTATCAGAATGGACACGGAATCAGGTTGCATTTGGTGTCAGGTATTTTGATGTGTGAGAAAGGAATCTGAATCTGTGGCAGTTATTTTGACCATTTAACCGAATCCTAACTATTGCCAAGGTTAATTAAGGAGGTTAATCTGCCATGATGATGACATTTACTAATGAGCAAAGGATGAGTATGTCTGATAGTGATGTGTGATCTTGTGCGTATAACCCAGATGACAAATCAATTGAAGTTAAGCAGCGGTGGCAACGGAGAGTCCTTGGATGGGTGAGATGTTTTGCAGATCGAATTTCTAGGACTTGATACGTGAGTGAGTGAGTGAGGTTTGTTAAACGCCACTTTTAGCACTGCTCCAGCCATATCACGACGGGGGACACCCGAAATGAGCTACACTCATTGCACCGATGTGGGGAATCAAACCATGGTCTTCAGCGTAACGAGCGAACGATTTAACCATTAGGCTACCCTAGAGACCCAACTGGCCCACAACGACGCACACGTGACATGGGTACAGGTCGGGATGAGTCATAAGACTGTTAACCTTACAGACAGCTTGGGTTAACCGGGATAATGATGTCTTAACACACCGGGTTCGATTCCCCACATGGGTACAATGTGTGAAGCCAGTCCCTGGTGTAATCCGCCGTGACACTGCTGGAATACAGCTAAAAGCGACGTAAAACCCAACACACACATTCATAATGATCTAAATGCTCCGTGTTTCTTGTTTCGAAATACATGCATGTTTATTCCCTAACTTTAATGTCTCTTGTGATATTTTTCTAAATATCCTTTGTTCCATGTTATTGTCTCCCTGTTCCATCTTGGGATATCTAGTCTAACCAGACAATCACAAAAAGAAACTCTTTTGTCGCCAGACTGGCAATATACCAAATTGTCCATATCATATTAGTCTCGTTCTTGTGGGCCTTTCCTAGTTGTACGATTTATGTGATTGCTTCGGTTTCTATAATCGCATTTTAAGGAATAGGGATGAATGTTTCTCAAATAAATCTCCCAAGAGCGATGGTGATGCCATACCGTCAGATACGTTTGGGAAAAGAGAGTACATTCGTTTGAAACTGATTGTATATTTATTACTTTTTCTCTTCGTTATTTGAAATCTTTTTACACTGGTTCAACGAATGTGTGATTTATGCGATTGGAGGTAAAAAATATTAATACGTGCATTTTGCATCATTTAAAAAAATAGATTTTACAGCATATTGCTTTAAGGATCTAACACTGAAAAGCAATTTGGTATACTACGGTGAGAATGTGAAATTCAGAATATAAGCAATATTTTTCATTCGGCCAATATAGATGACTTTAATTCTGCACGTCTAATACATCTATCTCATCACGACAGAGATCTCAAACAAAACATAGTCAAATGTTGATTCAATGCAAATAGGATGGGATTTGACCCTAAGACTTGATCTCATATTGTCTCATAAGTGCCCTTTGGTTGTGGAGAGTGTACATGTTTCTCATCTTCTGAGTCCGAGATCAAGATTAACTGAGCCATACTAAAAGGAAATTCGTGTATAAATCACTCGACCCCGACATGGCGTCTAAAAAACTACTCTTGGCGGATAAAGACAACCCCAATTCGTCACAAACTGCTATGTTTTCAATGAGAAAGTCTAATACATGTCAATGCTTATGTAGGGAGATAATTTTCTTTAGCCGGAGTGCTGTGAAGATCCTATATGCTGAAGAGTAATTTAGTCGATTTCCAATGCGCAATGATGCTCATTGGTTCATAAGTGTAGTTTTCAACGCGCTGGAGTTCTCATGACTTGATTTTTCATCAGCTCTTTGTTTTCTTATGCTCGAAAACCTAATATTTGTTGTTTAACTTTCATCATTGTAACAAAACTTACAGTTTAGCTCACCTTGCTCAAAAGCCCCACAAGTAGACATATCCCTGTCTTACTCCACTCTTTGTTTTCTCGTGTTCGTAAACCTAATATTTGTAGTTAAACTTTTATCACCTGTCTCACGCGTAGGAAGATCAAGCTGTACTAAAGAAACCTAACTATAAAACTGTCACATGTTAAGTAAGTTAAGTTAAGGGAGTTATGGCTACCTTGTCGCTGGATCACTCCTTAAAATGGCAGTATGGGCGTTAGAGAGCGTTTCCATTCTTCAGAAAGGTTTATTCCGTGTTGATTGTGTAGTGGATGAACAGTGGGTTTAATTGACTGCCTTCTCACCAAATTCACATTGAGGTGGTATGTAGTAGTATGAAGTCTTTGAAACGTAAATGTTAAAATAACGCGTTTTCATCAAGGGTTTCTCTTGTCAAAATGGGACCAAATCCTTTAAATGCACTTTTAATAGTTCTTTTGTCATTACGCAACCTATGCTTGCTATTGAAGGCGACTATGCGTTCGTAAGAGGCTAGTAACGGGATCGGGGGGTCAGAATCGCTGACTTGGTTGGCACATATCATTTGTTCCCAATTGCGCAGATCGATACTCATGTTCACTGGATTATCTGGTCCAGACTCGATTATTTACAGACCGACGCCATATAGCTGGAATATTGCAGAGTGTGTCGTAAAACTAAACTCACTGACTCACTTCTTTTGTCAAAGTTACATTTCTGAGTTGTATATTATGTAATCATAGTCGTATTGTTACATCTATGGTTTTGGTTTACATCAATACATATGTATCCATATTCACATAATTCCATCAAGAGTTGCTGAGTTTTGTTCATGTTAGACTATGTGGGACATTGAGAGATAAAGTGGGACATTATCTAGGTGTCCATATGTGGGTGTCCGGTGTGTATGTCTGTGTGTCTGTGTTTGCACATGTATGTCTGTGTGTCTGTCTGTACATTACACTGCAAGTCAGTGCTTTTGTCAGACGTTATCTGGAAATCGACCTTTTTGAAACATCACTCCTCTTGATCCGAAACTGCCACATATTACGATGCAATCGACACTTTGTGTGTTTTGCGAAAACAGAAAGCAAGTTTTGCTCAAAAGGTTTAATGTCCTCTCTGAAGTTCTGAAGCATGTAAAGAATAAATTACGTTCTTTCCAATTTGTTCGATGGCATATTCTTTCTGCGTTTTGTATAATAAACACCAATGGGAACCATTTGAACAAGTAATACGTAAGTGCGTCAAAGTTGAATGTTTGGCTATCAGAAAATTAAACAATTTGATATTCTTTTCGGAACAAAGCGCCAGATGGTGAAAATCAAGATGAATAGTGATAACTAAAATTAGACTATCGTAAAGCATGCTTCCGATGAGCAGCTGAAGTTTGTGGAAACTTTTAATCGTCACTAAAGGCGTTGAAAGCTTTCATATTTTTTATGACTTGCTTCTACAAGACCCAACAAAGTCCCGGCTTTGTTATGTAATTTAAAGCACAGGATCAGCCAATCCTTCTCAATGAGATTTGGGGATTCAAGAGCTGGGACCCAAATGCGAAATCACTCATTTTTGCTGGTAAGTTCCTCCACGAAGCTAACTGTGTCAAGAAGCGGCAGAGTGTAGTAGATACCATGTTTGTTCAGCCTTACTTAAACCGTTTTAATTGGTTTAAGTATTACCAGAATCTTAGATCTATGTATGTACAGGCGGTACCAGATAAGAAAAGCGTACAATAACAGCATGTTTACGTACATTCTGATGATACTCACACACAGCACAGGTGACATTTAATAGTATGCATGATATCGTTCCTTTGTCTCCAGAGGTGTTCTAAGTCATCATCACTAAACAATGGGCGTACTGTTTCAATGCAAGGTCATGTCTACCTTTGACATGATTGTGGTCAGGCTCGCTCACTTGATTGACACATGTCATTGTATCCCAGATTGATGCTCATGCTGTTGATCAATGAATCATCCAGACTCCCCGCCATATAGCTGCAATTTTGCTGAGAGCGGCTTTAAACAGCAAACCTACCACCCAACTTTACCACTGTATAAGGGCCCTCGTCACTCTTTACTGTCACTCCTGCCTTTTAACAAAAATCGGGCACAAGGGCCAGTTGTGTTTACAAGAGCGTCGAGGACGAAAACTGTTATTTGATGGTTTGCTGGGGTTTTTTCTTGCGAATTCGCGTAGTTGGCATTTATTTGATAACGTGTTTGAAATCCCACTCCTGTGAGTGTATGTTCCTGGGCAATACCAATTACAAAGCCTGTCACAGTATGTAAGTGATGTGGAGGGTAAAAGCAAGAACAAATCACGATATTTATGTTGTTTTGAACTTTGTTGCCGATTGTGTGTCTAGCTATCCACGCTTTGAGAGAGAGATAATCATATATGATCTTAAAGGTAACCGGAACTGCCTTTGAACATCCCTTTTTGACGGGATAACCTTTTAGAATTATTCCAAGCTTAATGCGATATTTACAAAACGTTGGCGCCCTGTCGTTTGCTGTTCATCCTTCACGAATGCTCCTCCAAGGTTTGAAATGATGTTTCTTAAAGGTCAAATTGTTTTCGTTTCCAGGAAGAATTATTTACCATTTGAATTCCTCTTGTTTCATTGTATAGTAGAACTATAGCTTCATCGGCGATGACGCGTTGTCGTCTATGACGTCATCAGACGAGGGTGGGCGTGAGAGCTATGAATATCACATGAGTGTCCAATGAGAAGAAGACAATGCTGTGTTTCGAGTCTCAGATCTTACTGATTAGGTGTGTAGGTATGTCAGTCACACAGCCTCCGCTCGTCGCTTAATCCAACGTAGCCGAAGTGTTATACCTGCATCAGTGCTTCATGCTGACGTCATATATATGACTGAGATAATATTCAAACCCAGCAAGAGGTTACCCACACTTTGCCAGTAGTGAGTACGCCCATAGGTCTATACCACACCACTGCGACAGTCGTTGTGCTGGATATGGGTACACCATTTCTGGAAAGTAATATAATGTCTTCCTGAAAAAAGGAGTAGTTTCGTTGTTAGAGAGTGAGTTTAGTTTTACGCCGTTGTTAGCAATATTCTAGCAATACCATCAAATGGACACCAGAAATGGGCTTCACATATAATACCCATGTGGGAAATCGGACTCAGGTTTTCAGCGGGACGAGCGAACGCTTTAACCGTTAGGCCACCCACTGCTCCACCATGTCAGTTTTAGGGGCGCGATTATTTATGGGGGCCTTCATTATGCATGTGGTTTCTTGTCAATAGCCATGTCAGTCAGCGTGGTTATCCATCTGTTGAGCAATGGCTTTTGTACATTATATTGTGTTATGTACTACGATGCGACTTTATTGTGGCTGAAAATGCAGTTGTTTTGTTTGTTCATATTACAAGGATGTAAGGTATACACATCGATCCAGATGTTCTTGTACAAAGAGATCTGTGGTTGTGATGATCGTGATCCATGACTAGTGATCATCGTAGGTCTGGGGTAGTTTTGTGCAATGGCAAAACTGGTCTTCACGAGTGTGCCTTTACTTGGATTTGCTGAAGGCTACTTTAAACGCAAGTCAATCACTACGATGCATTTCTTATTAATATCTATGCCACGAATTCAACTTTTCAGACCTGTGTCTCCTTTCAACGCATTGTCGTTGCAGTTGCTGTTGTGATAGCGTTCTTCGTCTGCTGGGCTCCCTTTCATACACAGCGTCTGATGACAATCTACATACCACAGGAGCGATGGACAGACGAGCTGCTGAGGTTGCAGACCTATATTTTCTATATTTCAGGTAAATATACTTAAGTATATTGTAAAGAGTATATTGTGATTTGAGCATCATAAAGTTATATGACGGAGGTGAGCAAGCAATCGTATCTGGATCAGACAATCTAGTGACCAACACCATGAATGTTCACGTACTCATTTGGGATACATAGATATGTGTTAGCCCCAGTCATGATTTGCTGCTGAAGATTAATTCTAAGATTAATTTTGTTTAACTTGCATGTTGTTTAATGCCACAGCAATATTCCAACTATATGGTTGCGGACTGTAAATAATCGAATCTAGACTTCACAGTAAAGTGATCAACAGCATGAGCATCGATCGACACAACTGAGGTACTATGACACGTGTCAACTATGTCAGTGAGCCTTACCGGGCGATCACATCGATCTGTCGCCTCTTACGACAACAATGGGTTGCTGAAGGCCAGTTCTAACCCGGAAGTAGTAGCAGCAGTGGTAGCCATAGTATAAATAGCCACTTGCAAATCTATTGATGATATTGAATCCCTTCTCATAAAATTCCCTATTTCATATTCAGGCAAGTGTATTTTAAGAATTTAATTATGAAAGATATCATGTGCTATGGTCAGTCATGTAATGTTACGGATGATGGTACGCACATTCGGTAGTGGTGATCGTTTCCACTAGTTAAAGACCCGTCAAGGTCCCGGGGTAGAACAGGCCTTCAGCAACCCATGCTTGCCATAAAAGGCGACTATGCTTGTCGTAAGAGGCGACTAACGGGATCGGGTGGTCAGGCTCGCTGACTTGGTTGACACATGTCATCGGTTCATGTTGTTGATCACTGCATTGCCTGATCCAGACTCGATTATTTACAGACCGCCGTCATATGGCTGAAATATTGCGAGCGCGGCGTAAAACTAAACTCACTGACTCCACTAGTTAAAGCTATTCAGCATTTCAAGTGCGCCATTTTTACCACCTTGTGCGTGTGTTACGAAATATAATATGTAATACCTCACATAACTCCATGTAACGTGTGCCTTTGTCATGATATGTTTGTTCGCAGCCTATTATCGTTTTCGCGAAAACAATGACTTATCATAATTAGAATAAAATGAACCAATCAAGATCACACTTAACATGCGTGATGTCAATACCCAGTTCCTTCAAAATATTCGGATTAGCTTTTCAATATGGCACCTGTGGCAGCCATATTGGAAACAATATTCTTGATCATTACTGTAGAAAATAGAGTAACATTTGGTACACTCAATATATACATTCCACTTTGTCTTCTAGCATGCTTTTAATTTGCCTGAAGTGGCTCTGATGACGTTTAAGGTTTGTGTTCAATTTCTAATCATTTACTATCAACTATTCGTTGGTATTTATCCAGGTAGCCTTTAGTGCGAATGCTAACCGGAACCTTGTTTAAGCAGTCGTCTTTGATGACATTTAAACATTTAAGTTAATATCGAGGTGAACATAGTGTCTGGAACTGTTTCTACATACATTCTAACGACTAACGGTATCGGGTGGCCAGGCTCGCTGACCTTGTTGACACTTGCCATCATGTATCAGTTGCGACCATCGATGACCATGATGTTTATCACTGGGTTGTCATGTCCGAATATTGCCAAATATTGCCAACCAAATCTGGCTGGTTATTTGCTAACTTCCTATGAACGTACCCTACTATCTGTCCCTTACTGGATTCCATTGCAAACCCAGTTATGTTCATCCTAGAAAACAATGCAAATGTGGCATCAGATCAACCGTAAACTCTGGACATTTTGTGTAAACGAGTTCATGCAAATGCCTCGTCTTTGGGCGGTTTTGCTGAAAACATCATACATTACTGGATGCCGATCCATGTCGACAGGTAGCGGTGGTGCAACAGTAATGAAGCTTCTAACAAAACCCTACCATGGCTTCTGTTTCAACTTACACCAGTTCCTCTGGTGATGTGAAGGCAGTGAACCGTCTCTCCAAATGATTTTATTGACTCAGATTTCATCGAACAGACAAACCGTCAATAAAATATTAGCAATGCCTCCATTAACTGTCTTGGCAACAGATACCAGAAGTGTCGTTTGAGCTGCTGTGAGAATCCTTTCAGTAGGTAATATGTTATGCACGGCAACATATATTTTGATTGATTGAAAAAGTGGGAGAAAGCCATTATGCTCTGTATTTTAGTTTCAAGTTAATCAGTCTAGTTTTCGAAACCACAAGTGGCAAAACAAAAACCACAGGTACACGAGACGAATACACCAGAGCCATGAAAATTCTGTTATAAAGTTTTCCAAAGTAATTAAAGGAACAGTCAGTGCTTGAGTATTTTTTAACTGAGATAGAACTAAAAGTATATTAGGTAAGGGACCGATGGTAAAGCTATTCAAATTCTATCAGCTTAATTACAAAACGAGCTTCGGTCATGGGTCGTTTGTGACAAGGGGATTTCTGATACCTTCTACAAATTCGCGTGTATGTTTGACCAAAACCTTACATATAGCATCATCCGATGTGAGGTCAGACCTTTCCATTTTAAGGCTGTCTTTGTAAGATCAAACACTGAAGAACAAGGTCTCATTGCTGTAGTGTCTGATGGACGAGAGGTGATATCACGGGAATGGGTCACTATCAACCTTGATTTGATGTCTTTTAGGTCATTATCATGCAATATTACAAAATAACGTTCCGAAAAAAATGAATGGTCTGATCAGCAAACAGAAACCAGATGAAGGGGCAAGAAGTAGCCCAGAAATGTCATGTTGTAATTATTACGGAGTTGTAAATCCATACCATACGTTGTTATGCAAACAGAAAGCCTTATGTTTCACCTTTAAAGCCATTCGACAACAAGCTGGTTGTAAAGAGAGCTTTTCCTGAAAAGCCGATTTGACATGACACTTTGGTTGGTTCATTTCTCTAGGATCCAGCAGGTCAGAACGATTAACAAAGTAAACAGCAACCGGGAGTGCGCTTTAGTAATCTTGGGCTCTTTTAGGAAAGTGTCAGTTCTCATCATAATGTACCTTGACAATCGTACATCAGACAAAATGCGCATAGGACTCAGGCACAGGGAGCAGCCACGTGAGTGTGTGTGTGTGTGTGTGTGTGTGTGTGTGTGTGTACGCATATACATATATATATACATACATATATATATATACATACACATATATATACACACACACACACACACACACTCACGTGGCTGCTCCCCTGTGATATCAAAATGTCATTCAGCTATTTTAACTATTAAAACACATTTTCATATTCATTTTTAATCCACCAGTCAATAACAATATGAATATGCTTTTCCTTGATATGTATAGGAGTAATTCATATACACGTAATTGAAACTTGAAGCCGGCATACACTGTCAGATTTGTATTGCGTAATAAATACCATTTGCAAACTGAAGTCGATTAAAACCAGAAAGTTTGTATGCACTGCAATAGAAAACGAAACTCATTTATGTTGCGTGAAACATTGAACAGCATATAAATACATCTAGTACGAAATAGAATACAATTTTATTGGGTCCGGTCAGGAGTATGTATTGAGTGTCGAGTACGAAAATAGAATACAATTATCAGTATCGAGTACGAAATAGAACAGAGTTTTACTGTGTCCGGTCAGGAGTATGTATTGATGAAAACATAAACCTAAAATATGAAATGTAATTGATGAAATGAAAAAGGACAAAGTAATGGAAATATTGACCTTAGCTCATCCCCTTTGCTGCAGAAACACACAAATTGAACTGGATCATTTGAAACATTTCTCGTAAATATCCCCAAAGGTGATATTGAAACGTCCTTTAGATGTTTTACACATTATTGCATTTCATTTTGACTTTTTTACCCATTAGTCAATAAAATATAAATTTGCTTTTCCCAAATCCCTTCAGCTACTGTATGTGTAAATGGGGTTTGGAATGGGGAAGCGCCATAGATAGCAGTTCATTTAGATTAGTGCCACATCAAAAGAGCATCGATGATTTAAGGATCGCGCAATCTTTGACAAATATCACAAAGGAATTGGTGCATATTTGCATGGAAATAATCTTTTAAGGTAATCATTGGCTTGCGGCTTTCACGCTGCATTAAAGGTAGTTAAGAGTAATATCGATCAGCACAAAACCACGAGGACGGTGGAATTGTGTGTTTGATTGAAGAGCAGCTTTGGCCATTAAGTCTTGATTTAGTGATGTCAATACTATGTTCGTTTAACTAAGCCAATTTAAAATAATCAAAATAAAACATTCCATCCTCTTTTATTGTCATGCGTTTCACCGTATTTTCACACACTCACAAGGGTGTTATATTTGCGGTTGTGTTATTCTAAAGTGCTGGAACACCATTAATCATGTCTTTATTTTATGGAATGTTTGATCATGTTAAACTCGTGTAAACCATAAAACAGAACCAACAATTACTTTGAGAACTGTATCTCCAACATCATCTGGTTTAACCCGTGAACATCCGGGTTAGAGGAGGTCTTCAGTAACCCATGGCTGTCGCAAGAGGCGACTAACCGGATCGTGTGCTCAGGCTCGCCAACCTTTTAGAAGCATGTCATATTATCCCAACTGCATAGATCGCTGCTGCTGCTGATCCAGACTCAACTTGTAACAGATTAGCGTCATATAACTGGATATGTTGAGTGCTGCGTGAAACGACAGACAACACTAATATTCCTATTGACGACATAAATATCATCTTGAACAGTTTCTTTGAGAGGTATTTTAGGAGTCGTACTGGTGAAGGAACGGTGTTTCACCGATAGTCAACTTCTTTGTTGAAATGAGGGCGATGTCGATGTGGGTCGAACACCGTCATCACTTACAGTAACTTGATAACGGTGTTAGAACCTACACCAAAACTTCGCACTCATTGAAATAAAGAAGTTGACTGTCTATTGAACTTGGTTGTCCTCATCTTGAACAGTGTTGAATATGGCTGGACATACACAATGGAAATAGAATCATGTCAGCACTAGTACTGAAGTATCACTCCGTTTGTTTAAAAATACTTACTGTTGCAGCTTCCCTAGTGCTTTGAGTAAATAAACGTGGTCTGGAAGTTCAAATTCATTCTGATGAATATTTATATTCTGTACCCATTTGAGAATGGATTTGACAAAACTATTCATACAATGTTTGCTGAGTACATTGGTCAAACGTAGTATTGTTAAATGTTTGCGGACAATCACTGAAATCGTGTGAATTGGGTATATTGCGAGCGTTAAGTGGAGATTATGACCAATCCACAGAAAAAAACGAGATCAATTTCCTTTGTACGAGCCTGTGTCGCGAGTTCAGAGAAACCATTATCATGTATTATCCGAGGATGGGGCCAGTTTCTATGCTCGAGAGATTCCAATTGTTTAGGGTTTTTTTACGAGAAGAAATAAACATCCGATTTAGTCTGATTCTATTTCGTTTGAACAACAAAAAACGGCGAATGGTTTTCTTAATCAGTCAGATTTGAGAACGAAAACAGACATACTAATTTTCATTCAAAAGACATTTTAGTTATCTTATCATCGACTGTACCATTATGAATATTAACATTTAGTACTTATTGGCCACCATTTAAGTAGCCTTACAAGTATATATTCAATGTAAGTACTTGATTCCAATTAAATTTTGGTTGGATTGACAACAGATGTGACAGTGCATTTGTGTAGAAATACAGTTAAAATTTAAATGTCATCATCACATTTTGATCAAGACAGTTATAACCTGGTCTGCCTCACACACTGTTATAAAATGTTTGATCAGAAGAATCAGGGTTTCCCTCGGTTCATTTGAACGCAAATGTGGCGAGTCTGGCGTGGATGCTCTTTGTGTCAAAGGGCGGTGGTATATCCTTGTGATTAAAGCGTCCGATCGTCACGCCGAAGACACTTGTTCGATTCCCCACAATGGTACAATGTGTGAAGCCCATCTCTGGTGTCCCCTGCCGTAATATTGCTGAAATATTGCTAAAAGCGGCGTAAAATTCAACTCACTCACACACTCTTTGTGTCGAGTAGTGCCTGAACATTTCAGACGCTGAAATGCATTATCCAGGGAGTTCATGTTATAAACAAGTGACGTGAACGTACACTTCACAGGTGTTGTTTAATTATTGTTAGTTATTATGATAGGATATGTATATAGCGTGCATATCCATGCAACTAGTACTTGCTCAAGGCGCTGCATACATACAGTGATTTCAACCCTTTGTTCTGATGCCTTCATGGGCACCAAGTGGTGACAATGTCTTATTGGACATGATGCGTGCCGCCATCGGAACCACTTCTAACTTGTACAAATGTGAAATAAACCTACAGACTCGCAAAACTCATCATCGCTTTCTTGGCACAAATACTTGGACTTTAACGGTCATTGGTTGTTCCTTTGAAGTAACAACAAAGTCCCATAGACATTTTCTTACAATGCTTTTGCTAGCAAAATACGCCCCGGTAGCATCATTTAGATCGATTTATTATACTACCGACAAAATAAGGGAACTAATGAAATGACAGTGAACTCTCTTGATTAATTTCCGGATGGCTGCCCGTGATATTACCCACCATTCCTCCAGAAGAGCTGCACCAAGCTGGGGCAGGATGACGCATGCGGGGTCCGTACCCTTCGACCGAGAATGTCCCATAGCTGTCCAATTGGGGGACAGGTCTGGGGACTTGTAAGGCCAGTCCAATGCCTGTATGCCCTCTCGTCGGAGATAAGCTGTGACAATTTGGGCCCGATGTGACCTGGTATTATTATCTTGGAATTTCTGCCGATGATTCTGGCCAGTGGAGTCACGACAGGACGCGAAATTTCGTCAACGTATCGCGTACCAGTCAAGGATACATTAAAGGTGACCTGACCTGATCGCCTGCCATGTGTAACCCCATCCCACTCCATGACACTACTACTCCCATATCAATCATGGTCAATAATTCGTCGCCCAGTGAGTGTACGAAATTCCCTATTGATGGCAGGTGCTGATCTCAACCTATTGCATAGGGCCATTGATGTAATGAGATGACCCTGTCATAGTGTCGATTGATTTTGGTCTACCACACCCAGGTCATTACAACCCCACCTGTTTGACGGTACTTTTCCCTTGTGAAATTACACTTTTGGATTTACCCAACATTCGGGCAACTTGACGCAATGATGGTCAGTTGTGTTATCCATATCTTTAACAATATTGAGCTTTAAGAAGACAGAAAACAGGCATTTAGACATGGATAAACTCTCAGTATCCAGTGTCATCAATAACACTGATTCAAGTCAAAGACAAGACTACAATAGGTCCATTTCATATTTAACGAAATATTCAACAACTATTAACTTATAAATGTGTGCCTAATTATTAAAATGCTTCAAGCCCGTGGTTATATGAATGTCAGACAACGTGGGAGAACACATCTACACTGTCTTTATAACGGGCCTGTGGAGGGACGTCATAGAGCAACATGTCGTAGTTGTGAATGTTATTTCTTCTATGTCATAGTGACCTGTTAATAACATAGTCTGGGTTAGACGTAACAGGGTTGCTGTTATCCGCTGCGCCCCAGATCGTCTGGGAGTTACTGGAGACCATTTCTAACATGGTGCCCAAGTACCATGATAACAGCTTGAATATTGCATATTCTCCGGTTAAAGCCACATATTGAGACGCAATATTGAATTTTGCCCAGTAAGAATGAACGATAATCACAGATTAGCGGCTCTATCAAAGCATATTTTAGATATGTTTAGCTCACCTGCCTTAAAAACCATTAGGCCTGTGTTGTCCTAAGCATTAGGTCTTCTTGGCGTCGTCCAGGAACCTTTTACATTTTGGACTTCTTTGAGGGGCATTTAGAAATTGTAGCAGTAAGGAACGATGACAATACATGGAAAAACATTTCGAAACTTATATCACTGTTATCAAGCAAGTCTCACTGCAGTAAAGAAGTTGATCATGAAGTGTTATCCTTCCTTACATTTTGGACTTGTTCGCTATGGTATGATTTAACTAAGCAAGGTGTCCTCGAGCTGCAACTACACTGCTTCAGAACAAAATCATATTTTGAATAGAGCTCGTCACAAATCAGCTGATGTTAAGCAACTCTGGGCACAGATAGTCCATGGGTGGGCGAGTTCTGTCCTGCCTCATAACGAGGCACATGTGACACACGTGGTCTCTCCTTAGGCAGGTGAGATTGTTCAAATGATCCCCTACTTCCAGAAGCAGCCTGGGCTTAGCGGCTGTGTTCACGTATTTGGTAGGGTAGCCTTGTGGTTAAAGCGTCCGATCGTCAAGCCAAAGATCCTGGTTCGATTCCTCATATGGGAACGTTGTCGGAAGCCCATTTCCGGTGTCCTCCTGTCCGAATATTGGTAAAGGCGGCTCACTCCTTATCGACATTTCTTTCATTGGAAATGGACTAGGCTTGATTTAAACATATTTATTCAAAAAAGAAATGAATTGGGTACAAGTTATTCCAACTTAGTGAGACCCTCTCCTATTTCCAGTGCTTACATGCAAAAGTGAAACAAACTATATATACAGGGATTGATGGATAGATACAAAACGAGAATAAGAAATTTACGTTAAAGCAATACACTGAATACATAAATCATATTAATTATATCCAGTTACTGAACTTTTTTAAGTTTGATACATCAAGTTGAAATTAATTATAAATCTGAATATTGTCACTGTACAGAACATCTGCACTACTAATTAATAGTTAAGTACCTTTGGATTTGTTGGTGATTGGGTATGTCCCTGGTGAGTAATGAATTCTCGTTTTATATTTTCTATTTATGTTTCTATTTATTGTTTTAGTGCTCCATTGTTACCGGATTTATAGGTGCTCTAAACAATTCAAAAGGTGACGTCAGTAATGTATGTTACTTGGCATTCACATTGTACATTTGTATTCTTAAGTCATCAAATGTATTAATGATGAAAATATTTGGATATCAGTGCTGGCGACAACGTTCGTAAACAGACTTCCTTTGTTGACATATCAAACTGTTGAGCCAGGTTAGCTACAATATCCCGACACTGTTTTCACTGTTTTTTAACGATTAAACCTGGCACTCACGTAATGACACATCGAGTCATTTCGGAAACAGAACAACCGGAGACATCAAGTGATCATATCTTAATTAATTGAATCACGCAATGCCTCAGAAGAAATAGCATTGATCAAACTCGGGTTCTTTTCAACATGTAATTTCCCTAATGTGAATCTTATTCAGACGAGTTGCATTTTGCCCTAAATTAGTCCTCGAGAAAACTAACGTTGCATTAAGGTCAGGCTGGTTCAGTAATTCTTGATAATATCTGTGTAATCGGAAAAATACAAGGCATAGTGCCCAAGCGAGTTACATTGTTTAATCATATTTCACAAGCGTTACATGATCACATGGAGCGTAGATCTCCATGTAGGTTGTCATTTCATTTTGACTTTATTTCAGTGCAGTTTATTTAAAGTTTTGAACAGTCAGTATTTCAGTTTTGTCAGGACGTGTCAGCCTGATATGGAAAGACAGAGAGAAGCCATGCATGCTCATAGACGCATAACACCTCGTTGAAAACCATCAATACCGCGAATCAAGGAGTCGAATATAGGAGCGGAATGATTTCGGATTTTTATTACTTCAACCAGGTTCCAGTATAATAAACACTGACAAGTTTTAGGGGTGTTCTTGGTTGTAAATGTACGTGTTATTAAGATATCACTTTGCACAGTGACTTCAGAATAATTCAAAGCATTTCTAAGGGTTACCTTAGGACATAGTCACCAAACTATTATTAATGTATTATGTAAGCACATAGTTTCTCAGTTATCTCTAATGTAACGGTCAATGTCAGGTGCTTAAACGCCTTGCAGCATACCTGTAACAGATGTGTCCTCATATTATCCCTTCTTTCGATAACAGAAAGTTACTTCCGATGAAATGTTACTCAGTCTGGCAATATACGTATTATTCAGCCCCAAGGGACATATCAGGCGCGCGCATATGTCATACTGTAGGGGCTGGAGTGAGTGGGTGAATGTTGTTTTACGCAGCTTTTGACACTATTCCAGCAATATCACGGCGGGGAACACCGGAAATGGGCGTTACACATTGTACCCATATGGATCGAACCCGGGACTTCTTAATCACGAGGCTACCCCCTATACCCCCATGTGGAGAGCAGAGATCAGCTGGGAGGGATTGTTGTGAAGTTACACAACCAAATCCGCCGACACATGAGGAAGTCAAATGCCCTCAATCGCCCCTCTCGCTGACATACATACACTCACAACGAATCATTTCATCTATCAGTTGATGTTCATGTAGCGTAGGCACTTGATGCATGAGTCAGGCACACCAATGACAGTTCCAAGAGGTTTCTTCAAATCCAACTGCACGTATCTAACAACATGCATCGTGTTATACCGTGCGAAGCAAATACCCGGGAGACTAAAATGAGCACCAGACTGTTCAGCATAGTTTCTGTGTTTGAAATATAACTGATTGTCAGGTAGTTTTCAATATCTTACTCAATACCAGTAAACTGTAACGGTTCGTGAGCGTACGTTTGTCATTGTGGTTTCTAAGATTTGTCTGTTTGGACTGTGAAACCTATCAGAACATACAGACCTGAAGTTCAGGAGACTGCTGCGTTTCGTTTGTTTTTCAACGCGGTACTCAACGAAAAGCCAACCATATAGTGCCCGTCTGTAAATAAGCTAGTCGGGGCAAGACTATCCAATGATCAACAACATGAAAATCGCATTACTTATTTTAGGACAAGATGACGTGGTCATTTTATGAGAAACGGTCAAAAGTGTGGTCGTAAAGGTCACCCCATACATTAACAGGTCGTTCAAAACTGGAAAAGATATTGAAGTAACACACTTTTTGTGGAAATGATGCTATTTTTTTAAAAAAATATACAAACAACAAAACATTGTTAATCTTGAGCTTCTTGTTTCAGGCCTGCTGTACTTCGTCAGCTCCGTGGTGAATCCAATCCTGTACAATGTCTTGTCCAAGAAGTACAGAACAGCATTCAAGAGAACACTTTGTCAGTGCTGGCCGAAAACCGGTTACACCAACGACATGAGTGTGTACAAGTCATCTCGATCTTGTGGAACATCTGTTACGATCTACACCAACCATAAACTGTTACCTAAAGAAAAGTCACGGATATTAAATTCAGATTCTGAGATTGTTCACTCTGCGCTGTAGAAGCGCCACATACACACACATTCTTTACGTGTACACAGGACACCTTCAAATCAGTAAAACACCTCTTGTGATGTATATTAAAATGCACCACCATAGATCACATTTGTCATTTTGTAAATACACTATGGAATATTGTGGTTGACAATGAACGATGTTCAAGCGTGCTCTCCGACAAAGAGGAGCATGTATGTCCCCCATGTTCCTTCCAAATTGTAGCATGAAAGCTATGTATTTTAATGCACTTATAGTTGTTCTTCACGGTTGGATACTGAGAATGTATTCTTGTGTTACCTTCAATATTCTTGTGGGTTCCTCGCCTGTCATTTTCATATGGAATGACTCGAGACGTGTCGTCAGCTTAAAGACATAGAATCAATTTCTCCATGTGTTGGTGTTGATATGACATATGTTTAAACTGAAGTGCCATATGTTTTGTAAATTTTATTTCAAAATATGAATATTAACGACATGTGTCGGCATAGTGTCTGCTATGAGGCGTTTTCTTCTCAAAGAGCGGCATTTTGGTTCACATTTTCGGACAGTTATAATTTTGATTGATGTAATGTTATTTATAGTGCACATTTTGTGACAGCTTACAATTTGTTACTGTCAGACATTATGTTATAAGACTACTACTCTGGGCCATCTGTGATGGTTACATACGATCAGTGTTGTGAGAGATATGTGCAGAGACAATCCTGACATCCTCGACAACAGCTGTAAAAACATCTTGAAAAGACAGCAATTGGAAATACTAATGTTTTAAACATGGTGTGTCTGGAAATGAAATGGAACAGCCCTAAAATAAGGAGAATTCGTATACTCGTCGAATACAAGATGTTGAACTATATAGTTAGAACTACTGATGATTTTTTTTCAGACTGTTGCCGTTCATGTATTTTGAAAATGCGTCCATGGTTAATGTTCTGACACCAGACACCTTACACATACCGGTCATTATCAGCACAGAAAAGACATTGGATGGAATTTCCCGCAAAAACGGTTTGTTTGGGTTTTTTTTATTTGTTTGTTTGTTTGGTTGGTTGGTTTTTTAGTTGATGAACCGAACCGATGAACATAATAATTATTTTCATCTTTTCCATTGTATTTCCAACGGAGAATAAGGTGGTGGTCTAGAAGGGATGACTGCTTACTGAGTGGACGAGATTAGTTTTGCAATGTTCTAGCAATATTACGACGGCGGACAGCAGAAATGGGCTTCACACATTGTGCCCATGTAGGGAATCGCACCACTAGGCTAACCCACCTCCTATGGAACCATATTAACCTTTTGGGATGTTTTAAATGCTAACACATATCAGGTTGTCGACAAGCCTACTGATACAATTCAGTCTGGCATGAAGTGTAACTTAAGGCCTTATTTGTGTTTAATTAGCTTCCCTTGGGTGTACCAGTAACCCAGGGTTAGAATCATGGTACATCCTGATTGTGTTTCTAACAGCACTGAACCCCTTCTCATTTGCTACACCAAATATTGCATCTAGATTTTCTCCCATAAATAAGCTGGTAAATGATATTATGTTCAGTGTGACTTGGAACCCAACTCCCTGACTTTCTACTTCTGTTTCAGAAATTAATCTTTTTTGTACGATTGATATTATATTTTTTCATTGCAATGTTTGTAACACCATTGAACTCAGACCTGTTGTACATACGTTTATACACTGTACGCTTATTTTCTCCCATAATGTAGCTGATAACATACACTTATGAATTTGCATGTTGGTATAACTTGGTTTACGGTGCTAAGGTAAATACCACCGTGGATTTTTAACACGGTTCTAAGTAATCATGACTCGTGGTTTCTCTGCACCATAGTCCTGATCGTGTTCATCTTCAAGTTGTAAACCTTTCAGACATGCAGAATGTAGAACTTCCTTTACACAGTAACCTGATAGACAAAACTGCTGTTCAAAGTGGCGGTAAGCAATAGTCACACAGTTGTCCGAAGGACCCACAGGCACTACAAATCTGGGCCTAGATTTTCGAAGCTCTCTTAGCGCTAAGATAGTTGTAAGTTCATGTTAATATATGGCACTTACGACTACCTTAGCGTTAAGAGAGCTTCGGAAATTTTGGCCCAGAATTGTGGAAATCTTAATTCAAATTTAAATATTTTCTAATTAACGCCTCCCTTGATCACTCCGACGCTTATGGTTGGTAAATACAATGTCATGTGATTCATAGGGAACATTCATCATTTCACCGGTTTTACTAACAGTGCGTGCCTTTGTTTTTTGTGTAAACACTCAGAAGAGCAACATTTATAAAGTATAACCTTACAAAAACAAAGAAAGATAATGGAGGACTGTCTTTCCAACACAAAAACAAAGTGTTGAAGGGTAATTTCCACAAACGATCCAATATATGTTGCCCCAGCTTTACATTTAGACAATATACTTTATTTTTGTGGGCATCTGAGAAATTCTCGACGGTAGTTTTACGTAACGTCAATATTTATTCATAACAGACGTAAGTCGATGTCCATTTTTTGTCAAGGTATGTTCATGTGTTTTAAACCCATACTTCCACGGTTAAGTTTGGATCAACGGATTTTCGCTGCTCATTGACATGTGTTATCAAAGAATAATATCGATCTTTATACCGATTTTCAAAAAACATTACAATTATGGTTTACGCATGTCTGTAAAAGGATCCGTTTGGGATTGTTTTTATATACATTGTTTTTACATGATAACATTGGCTCGAAATTTATTACACAAATAACTATCTCTAAGAAAATGATGAACCATGTGTCAGCATATTGAAACTGTCTTCAGAATCATAATACCAGCACTTATGAAACACTGACTCACGGTTTCACAACATTGCCGTTTTTGTTTGGCATCTGTATTCAGCATTCTCAAATTTGTTTGACAATATGTTTCTTAATCTGGATAAGGCAAACCATTATTTTAAACTTTGTACTATCAAACGTGAGTGTATAATTTCTTTCACCCCTCAGTTCAGTGAAAACACTTTTCTACTCCATGGGTGACATTGCATCCACCCACCAGTGCTGGATTGCCCCGATCATGAAAAACAGGTAAATTATTACTCGGAATCCACACAGACGTGTAATTATGGTAGCTTTTCATTCACTCATAACTTTCTCAGGTTATTTGTGTTGTATTGGAAATAGTTATTTGGTAATGTTTGAACATTTTGCAGCAAGGTCCGTCATGCGTACGTTAAGCAAAAACGAAAAAGATGAATTAGATATGCAGATATGTATATGTTACTTTTACTTTGTAGCCATTTTGGAAATAATGGTATTTGAATTAAATGGCACACAATGTGTATATTGTTTGACCCATGCAGCGGAGATCAGTCTAACAGATCTCGTGTATACCATAGCGTATATTTTCTCTGAATGCTTCAAGAAGTTGTTTCAGTACATAAAGCAGCTTGCTGAACTCATTAATTTTATATGAACTGGTAGAATAGCACTTCCTGAAAGCAATGTTTATGCTACATACAGGTACTGTCCTCTCTTGGGAAGCAAGTTATCAGTTTAAGAGTTCTTTTGTTGCCTTTATATGAACTGGTAGAATAACACTTCCTGAAAGCAATGTTTATGCTACATACAGGTACTGGTAGAATAACACGTATTGAAAGCAGTGTTTATGCTACATACAGGTACTGTCCTCTCTTGGGAAGCAAGTTATCAGTTTAAGAGTTCTTTTGTTGCCTTTATTGTAAAGAAGTACAAGAAATCATTGTCCGTGTTACGTGGTTTACCTTTGAAGTTGTCATCTTCAAAAAGAATTTGTAAATGGTATTATTATGATGCACATTTCTGAACATATTGATTAATATGTTTGCCATGCCTTTTTGTGTTTGTTCTATGTTCATATGATTAAATACGCTTGCGGATGGCAGTGTTTGTGACTGTTCACGTTGTATTTTGTGGGAGTCTAAAATGTTTCTACGTTTGAACGAGGCAATTGGCTTGATGCCTTTTATCGCATATTGCCTTTGAGTATTTCATTGAGAAAGTCTACTGGGAAATCTGCATTATTGTAGAAACAAATAAAAGCACGTCGTCACAGCAGGTCTTAGGGAAACAAATAAGATTATTATTTTACACTGCAGCAGTGATGGATTGTTGAAATTGCGGCGATCCTTATAACGATGAGATGAAAATTTCCAAGCCAAGGTTTACATTTCTGCAGTCGTATAATATGTGTAATGGGTGAATGAACGAATTTGATTTGATTTAGGTCGATTTTAGTAGTATTAGCGCCATATCGCAGGGGAGAATGGCTAAATGTGCTCATATCTGTTTGCTAGCGTGGGAATCGAATGTGGCTCTTGGCATGGCGAGGGACCGTTTCATAACTGGTCTATACCCTACCCCACCAACCTTTGGGATAAGAAATAATAATGAGTGAGTGAGTTTAGTTTTACGCCGCACTCAGCTATATTCCAGTTATATGGCGGCGGTCTGTAAATAATCGAGCCTGGACCAGACAATCCAACAGAAGCATCGTTCTGCGCAATGGGGAACCGATGACATGTGTCAACCAAGTCAGCGAGCCTGACCACCCGATCCCATTAGTCGCCTCTTACGACAAGCATAGTCGCCTTTTATGGCACGCATGGGTTGCTGAAGGCCTATTCTACGCCCGGACCTTCACGGGTCAAGAAATAATAATATACTGGGAGCCTAGTGGTTATCGCGCCCGTTCGCTAAAGCAAATAATGATGTTTTCATTTCTCGTCGGATGTAATAAAAACCTCAGGTTTTCATTTACCATGAGTCATGTTTTCAAATTTGGTCTTTACTTTTTTATGAGTTTATGATCGTTTGTTTCTACATGCAATATCGAATCATCGTATTGAAGCTACTAATGAAACCCTATATTACCCAAATTACCCTTGACGACTTCATTACCCTCATTTGACGGTGATGGCGGTGTGGACTTTTGGATAAAGCGTTCGCGCGTCAGACCGACGACCTGGATTCAATTTCGCACTTGGGTACGATGTTTTACGCCCCTTCCTAGCCCCCCCCCCCCCCCCCCCCAACACACACACACACGTGATTTGCTGAGATATTACTGAAAACGGTGGAAAACTGAAGTCACCTACTCTTCCACTTCATTTACCCATGTTGTTTCCCTCTCACTCAGAGGCTCTTTGGTGTGCATTTTGTATGCATGCATGTATTACATCTCTTTTAAATTATGTCAACGCTCCTGGCACATTCCAGTGTTTTCCAAAACAAGCTAAGGTTGTTGGACATAATCTAATGAAGCTGTTGATTTTGCTGATGGTTCGGTACACTATAAATAAATAAATGTCCGGACGCTATAAATAACTCTCAGTCAAGGGAAGTGTCACATACACGCGGCAAAGACCAACGTGCTGTTGTACAAAAACAACCTTAGCGCTAATATCACCTATCTCCTTATGTTCAGCCTGAAGCCTTTGCTAAGGCTCAGGTCCCGTTTGGCTATGGTACCTTACATTAGTTAGACTTACTTAGACTGGGAAAAGGTGAAAATATAAAGATGGATCGACCAAACCTTAGCGTGGGCAATGTTCGCGTGACATTTCAAGTACTTTCAACATGGCTCCTTCGCTGTTTGTGTGAGAGGAAACTGGAAGAAGTTTGAGAAAACAGCGTGTTTTCAGAGACAGAAACATGCGGCTGGAAACGCTGGCTGACTTAGAACAGTAGATGAGATAATTCACAACCGCAACTACGGGCTAATTTGAGTCTCCGGCACTGAAAGTTTCAACCTTTATTAAGGGGCCGTTAAGTACCCTTCCAAAGTTAAGGTTTGTGGAACGGGCGTATCGTTTTGTTAAGGTGACCTTTGTGAGGGTAACCTTAGTCAATAAATTCAACCTTAGTCACTAAGTTCAACCTTAGTAAAGGTTGTCTTTACAAAGCATCATGGTGTTTCATGGGAAGCTCTCAGAACGACCGATACATCGCCTTTACCTTCAGTTTGCAGAAACATCCCTGAAGAGTATTGTGCTTGTGTGGCGTTAGCTGGCCTGAAAAGTGAATGTGAAGGCTTTGTATTTCCTGCGCTGGACCAGTCACTGACACCACTGAACCTCCCCATAGTCTCACCACTTTAAAGTCAATTTAGCTCTACCAACTTTCTTTATCGTAGAATATGTGTTGTTTTATTGTGGCTGAATATGAGTACAATCGTCAGTGACTGAAGGGATGATGTAAATCCAACTAGTGTCCAACAGGTAGCAAAAGTAATGTAAGTCCCCATGGGTCCCTACTATGGTGATCAACGTTTAGTTGTTACAGCCTGGTTTTTTATAGTTTTTATATTATGTATTGTCCAAGTTGTGCTATGAGGTTTGACTTGACATACTAGATATAAATACGAAGTGTGAATTCGTCTAGTTATTGTACTGTCCTTGAAGTGAGTGAGTGAGTTTAGTTTTTCGCCACACTCAGCTATATTCCAGTTATATGGCGGCAGTCTGTAAATAATCGAGCCTGGACCAGACAATCCAGTGACCAACAACATGAGCATCGTTCTGCGCAATGTGGAACCGATGACATGTGCCAACCAAGTCAGCGAGCCTGACCACCCGATCCCGTTAGTCGCCTCTTACGACAAGCATAGTCGCCTTTTATGGCAAGCATGGATTGCTGAAGGCCCATTCTACACGGGGACCACGGGTCCACTGTCCGTGGAAGACAGGTTTTACACTACAATATGAACACAAATACCCTATATAATCGTCAAATTTGTCTCGTCATGATATGGCTGAAATATTGCCGATGTGACGTTAAATATTAACTAACTCACGATAACATGTGATTGTGCATCAAATTCAAACATCCGGTTTTGAGATTTTATAATAAATTTTACGACGCTGCCCCAAACCATGTCAGTGGATTCCCAGCCTTTGGAAAAACACGACATGTTTAGAGTCATGATGGCTGCTTCGACCTTTCCCTTACCCCATCTCATCTGTTAGTCTTCGCCATGCTGGTGGTTTTGACTCAGATTTCCATCCATGATGCGATCCTGTTAATGTTGAGCCGGGTTGAAAATGATAGTAATAATTCTTTGTAACATGTCCCTATACAGCATCTGGCGTATCCACACTAACAAACCTGACTCTGTCCTTCTTTATAAAATCAATAAAATCAGAATTATTATTGAATTATCTGTCCGTTTTGACATCAATGTGATTACAAGATTCAGGATAAACATGGCAAATGTCACGCTTGTATCCCAAGTACCAAGTAGCCCCGACTCTATATTAGTCTTGGTGCCTAAGGTTTGGTACCTCCCAATCCCTTGACTGAAATTGGGAGATTACCAAGCGACAACGTGCAGTGTTAGAGCGTTTTCACAATCTCCTCAAAATACTTGGTGGATTCGACTTGGCAGCGCTTCCTAGAAGAGACACTATTCACTTTCTGTTCTGTCGTCCATTGTGAAGGACTCTGATATGATGATCTGTCCACCTGTAACATGCTAAACCATGTCAGGATCCGTCAAATCGGTGTTGGTTATTCCTTTTTCGTTAGCAATATAATAATCATGTCAAAGCAATACATATGTATGCCCGTGATTTCCTATCCGTTGGTTGTTTTTAATTTAGATTTAAGTTTTAATTAACAAAAAATATTACTAAAATTCTCCTTTCACGATTTTTCAGGGGCATTTACTGTTATGCCCAGTACCCGAACCAAGCAGTTCATTCCTCGTTCAGACTAACATTATTTGCAGGCAGAAGGTGGTAAGACTTAAAAGGGCTTGCGACTACTCCAGCCGGCGTTGTATATTGATTTGGGATGACGGTGAAGTCAGGTTCATCGGTGGTGGCACTCGATCCAACAAGATGCACACCCACACATGTTGAAGAACACTCCGATTCTCTAATTAAGCTTAATGTAACGCGCTTTGTGATCAAAGTTTTTTCTGATTTCCGCCGCGTATCTCCGACATAGGAATATATCACGAGATTGTCCATTCCTTCCTATATCGGAAGACTCTCCAGGGACTCTGTGATCGACTTGATATAGGACTACATTAAGGAACTCCCATCTGTCTATTAAGCAGCTATCCATAAAGGTGTTATATAATAAGATTTTAGTAAACTTTAAAGTAGCCTTGGTAAAAGTCCTGAGAAGAAAAATTTCCTTATTCTGGACTGAAGTGATATGAAATGAGGTAGTACTTGAGAATAGTTCGCTCCTATGACGCCATGGATGCGTGTGTATGTGTGGCTGCTTGTACAAGCCCAGATATAAACTGGTTTTATACTCCTAGCTCACTGAGATACTATGCCATAGTTGTAATGCCCCCTGAGACACATTATACGGACTCCGAAATGTCAAGTCGTTGTTGTACCCATTAATGCCGTGCGCCAGGCACGGACCAACAGGTACCCTATTTTAACTTCGTTTGGTATGACCCGGCCAGGGATCGAACCAGAAATCTCCCGATCTACAGACGGACGCTCTAACCACAACAACACGGAGGCGCTATTCTGGACTAAACAGGTCACTGTGGCCATATTCAGTTAACATTTCATAAGCCGACGCGTGAAATAAAGCACACTCCTGTTCTCTGGATTTGCCCAACTATCACAAAGTCTATAACATACTACAGGCCTGAAACAGCAGGTGAAACACTGCGAACAGAAGTTTCACAAAAGTATCATGATATTGCCATCAAATAACCATTTTCGGTCTGTATCATTTTAACCATCTTCAAAGATGCCTGTATACTTTATTCTGAGCGACACTGTATGTAAACTATGACAAAGTATCGAGTTACGACAGGTCGACAGGTTACCATGCCTCGTGGATCGGGATCCAGGACATTTTTAAAAAGTATAGGCCCAGTAAAAAATAATTGTGGCCGCAACATTTTAGTTGAAGAAACCTTGCAATAGAAAATACTTTTTTGCAGGTAACGCCACATTATCACATCACGAAATAAACTCACGAAACCTGGTGACGAACCGATAAGGCGGAGAGGCTACCGGGAATATTATTTACGACCTCCATAATGCAATAATAACATCAACAGCACGAAATGCGATATCTACTGCACTGCGCGGAGTTAATTTAATTGGTCTAATAACTCTTCTCTGCTTTGCGTAGATGAGTTCCCGGTCATGATGACTTATTAACATGCAGGGCACACTGATTAACGATCAGAGTACTTTGTAGCTGGACCTTGTTTCGCTGACCAATCTCAGTGTTATGGTCCATTGACCATGTTTATTACGTTTGTATACTGCAGACCGAAAGGGCATGCTGAGATTTTACACTATCATCTCGAAAACAAATCAGTCGGCCTGGGACCTACTGGCCGGTTTTCATTTTAACATTGTATGCCTATCCAATGTGAATAATCTTCCTCATCGTTGTTTTGATGTCGATGTTTATTCTATATAGAGTGATGTATGCACTAAGTGTAAACTACGGGCGAAAGCTCATGTGCAGCCTTGTCCGAGCCTTTTGATTGCACGAAACATTGATAAGTGTTTCTGTCAAATACGGGTAAAGAACACTTACATAAACATCTAAATTTGAAGTTATGTGGAGATTTATACATACGTGTCAGAGTATTGACTGTCGTCAATCAGTGATACAGTTTATTACATATTGTATCAGAAATGTTCACCACCAAACGCAATCAGACTGCTATTGTAGTTTTATTACAGTTTGTCTCTCCACAGCTGTCATACTGGAGCTACCCTGTGCTTCGTGTATGTCTGAGAGTAAAGACAGATAGTCTCAGAATTCCTTTGATGAAAACAGTGGGAGCCGCGTCTATGACAATCGATAAGTAATATTCAATCAGAATGTCATGCATTTGCGATCTAAAGACAGTATGATACTTATACAAAGTTTATTACAATGTCACGACATCATTTGAAGCCTGTAACTGCCACGAACCACAGATATGTGTTTGATGTGTTTCTTTATAATCGAATAGTGTAGCCTGTTGATCGTAAACAGAGGTTTTAATGATGATGATCGGCTTCGTTGTTCGCATGATATTAGACAGAAGTAAAATATCAGTGTTCGAGATGACATGTGAATATAAAACAAACATTAATTACATATTCCCATGTCTGTAACGAATGAGGACATTTTTATGGAGAGGTATAGCGTCGTACACTGGAGTTCAACACAAACATCCCAACGATTGCAAAATACTTGCAAACATATTCGCTACTGTAAAATCACATTCGATTTGAATAGTTTGTGTTTCCGCTTCTGTGTTTGTCAGCTTATTTTTATATTTTGTTTGACGAACGACGTACTTCCATTTTACGATGGCGATCTGTAAATATTCGCGTCAGAACCTGACAATCCAGTGACTGACCTCATGAGCATTGATCCGGATCTAGGGATTTGGAATACGATGTCATACAGCGACCAAATCACCTACACTGCTTCCATTCCAACGTGTCTCTTTCTGCAAGTAGGCCCCGGTACTAAGATCAAGTGTTACAGGTCAGTTCCATATCGGATCTTTACGAGTGCTCACGGTCAGGTACTCATACCGCTCTCTTATGCTTGTCGGAATTAAGGAACATATTTAGTGTTCTTTGATGTTTCCTAAGGGACATGTTTTCAGCAGGAGTCCAAAGCAATAACAAATTGCTCTGTACGACACACGTGAATGGATGGATGGACCATGGGAAGGGCGAGTGGATGGACTGACAGTTACATAATGGTTAGATGGATGGGTGGGTGGGTGCTTGGCTGGATGGAAGTATGGATGGATGGAGTACGGATAATGAAAGGTGATGGATGGATGGGTGGTTGGGTGATGAATGATTGATGACTCACTGGTCGATGGTTGGTAGACGATAACGGGATGTATGGATACATTGGCGCGTGAGGGGCGGATGGATAGATACACTCAATCAAGAACACATTATCTATCTTGCGATAAAACACAGATCGCATATATCCGCTGGTAGAGGAACCCTGGTTCAGTTGGCCTAGAGAAACTTAGGCAAGTTACAACAGTCGGTATAAAAAAAGGTAATATAAGGTAATCAATGGTGTTCCTACTTGAATCGATCGTTGATAACACTCAGGTCGTTCGTATTGGTTGATTTCCCCCCGCGATCTAGCATTGTCAGCTCCAGCGTGAACTCAGCCAAAGCGACGGTGATCATGACATATGGTTGACGTTCAGTGTGTAGTTCCAATTACTCTCTGTAACTCTCCAGCGGAGGTTTCGTCGTCCATTTTCATTTGATCTTCAATTACCTGTCTGTATGTTGACCCAAGAGAGCAAGGTCATCAGCTTTTCAATTTTTTAGTTTGTCTGAAAATAATCTGTGTCTGGGTAGCTTAGTGGCCTCAGGAGTCAGGTTTCGCAATGCCGAGTTGCTTTCTTTGGTAACTCCAGACTCCTGTTATCATGGATTTGGACGCCAGTTCACCCTGATTATGCTTCTAGAAAAAAACTGCATCACCTGGAACTTCCTTCCAACATTTTACTGATGTGCTGCAATATAAATCCTGATAGATAAATTGTAAATCCCAATCAAAGCAGTTTGGAACTCACTCACTCACTCACTCACTCGTGCATTCAGCTGTGTTTTACATCCTGTGTACTTGGTGCTGGTGTTTCTTTTAGTCCTGAAAGTCTGTTGAATTATGAATAAAGTAAGGTCTTCCTATCTTCAATACGTGACCATAACGGTGCTGTAGTGGGGTAGACTGCGCCTTGCATTTCCATTTTGAATTACCCCGGTCAACAAAGCAGCCTTGAACAATTGAACGTTATTTAGTTGAAGAAACACGAGAATTCTTTCTGAAAGTCTTTGTTTCGCTCTGTGCACATATACAGGTAAACATAACATATTTATTTTTACAGTTCAACTGATCGACATTATGTGTATTAAATACCTGGACGTTTAGGTGCAACCTGTGTACAACTCCTAGTATCTTATCATCACCTTTATACTAAGTGGGGTTGTTGGGGTATCTTTATGGTTAAACGTCACGCTGAAGACCCGGGTTCGATTCCCCAAATGCGTACAGTGTTTGAAGCCAATTCCTGGTGTCCCCGCCGTGAGGTTGCTGGATTATTGACAAAAACGGCATGAGACCACATTTGCTATCTCGTTATACTGACAAAAATGCGCATCGTGGTCGTATCAAAATACACTGAACAACAGCGCTTAGCGATGGTATTCTTTGGAGGTATCGTCTTTGATTTGTGTGCAGTCTTAAGTGTGAAAACTTCACTTTTCATTGATATTTATAGAGGTAAAGGGATTGTGAAAATCCGTATTGGTCATCGTCGAGATGTCGAGACATGAAGGCTGGAATACAGCTTGACATACAGTGTCGTGGTTGGTCCATCTCACAACCAATGCAATACATGTTACATATAAGTGTACTGAACAGCTGAAGAGACGCAATTTTTAAAAAAATGAAATCTCTTAAAGGTAAACGTTCATGTTTATGCCTTCTATTTGAAAACGTGACAAAAAGTCCGAGTTCCGTTTCTTTTGCTGTTTAGTATAGCATTTATGGCATAATAGTTATACTCGTACTGTGTGCAATCAAGTAGTTATGGCTTATCAATATTAAGTATTTGACAGTGCTGAATCATAACCCATCAGCGTTTTTGCCTCTAGAATTCATGCAATGAGAAAGTGTTTTGTCTACATGAAATGTACATGTAAAATTGATGTGTAATATACATTATACCTAAATCACGATAACGTCTGTATATCTGTTCAATTCACTCTTGGTTTGGTTGGTCGAAACTGAACTTAATGATTGCCTGAAATAAATCAGTTCTGAAATTAAAATCAAATAGTAATTAGTATTATTGGTAGGTCAAAATAAGGGAACTAAATAATGGATCACATGGAAGCACAAGTGTTCCCTTATTTTTCAAGGTTTTTACACAAACTTTGCGATAAAAAGGTTTGAAGAATCCTTGAAAAACATAAAGGAGCACTTGTCCTTTCATGTCATCCCTTTTTGTCCCACAGCATATAATTCTATCAATGAAGGGGTTATTTTGCATTATGAAGACCACGGTTTAAACAATTTACTATCGCTATAAGGAGGGGTACCTACTTATCAGCAACGCTTGTGCAGGCGTTCAGTGCACACTGAGCACTCGGGTGTCTAGTTAACGCTTAAGCACACAATCGAAGGTGAATTTATTTAATTGATTGTAGATTAAGTGCTTATGTCGCCCTGAAGATTCACGATGTAGCTCCTGTTGTCATGGTGTCGACACCGACTTTAAAATGGTGTATTTGAAATCTCTTTATCAAGACAGTTCAGAAACTAACTAGTGATTTTGATCTAGCAAGATTTTGGATTGTACCTCTACCATGCAAGACGACGTGAGGTGGACTGAGTGAGTGAGTTTATTTTTAGGCCTCATAGGCAATATTCCAGTTATATGACTGCGGGACATCAACTGGACCTCATTCCCACTTATCCAACTTACTGGGGGGATAAACATTTACGGGTCAGTGATTGTGCAGCGTGAATTTGTTACCCATGCTTTGGCTATATCATAACTTCACCCAGTTTCACAGTCAGTTATATGGAGTTCTACAGCTGCACCCCATCCCCGGCAGGATCCTGGTTGTGAGTTATTTACCATGCCTATATGATCAGTTTGTCTTCACCACAACCTACTCTGATGTCACAGAAATATTGTGTAAACGTGATTTTAATTTTGTCACAGTCTGCATCATCTCTGCAATATTTGATTGAGTTCAATTTTACGGCGCATTTCGGAATATTCCAGCTATATTATAACGGGGGACATCAGAAGTGGGCTTCTGTTGTATTCATGTGCGATCATTTAAGACGCCTTAGTGTACACGTGAAAATAAACTGACGGACTCTCGAATTTGTCTTGGGTATTAATTAGAATGACCATAAAAAACTGACAGACCTGTCAAATAGATTTCTCATCAGAGAAATATCTCCAGAAAAGGTACGAAAGTAAATGGTGCAATGCAATCAAATTGCAATAACTACCTCAAATTTAAATGAAACATTTGTATTCCCTACAATTCACATGCATAAATGACACGAGCCGCCATTTAGAAACACATCAAAATAATCAAAAACATGTTTGAAAAAGAACGTTTGACAATGCTTTCATTTCCTGAAATTTATCACACAAACGTCCTTGGATACTTTCGACATTTTACTTTTTTCATGAAACTACAAGCATGCTCTTTCTTCCATTCAGTGACATGATATATGCGGTGAATTCAAGGATACGGTTAGGGAACCCTTTCTCCCGACAAAAAGTACTTCCAAAAAACAGTAAATTAATTGCTTCCGTATTTGTTGAGGATTCTTCTCTTTTTTTCCTGCAAAGGAAGCGTTGTCGGAGCCTCTAATCTTTATAAGCGTGTCTGTATCTCACACAAACGTCTCCCGTAATGCTTTTGTGCTACCCCGTGCCCTCACCAGCCGTAAAACTGCCTCCTGCAACATTAGGATTCCTTGTAATCTTCAGGCTGGCAAAATGATACCATAAAATGCCTGTTTCGACGTGTTACCATCTGTATTGGAAATCGAATTCCATTTGTATACGTTGTGTCGTAAACTGTGTCTTCGGTTACAGCACGTTCAATGCAATGGGTGCAAATGACTGTGTTCAATCAATTTAGGGCATCTTCTCGACGGGGATAATTGAAAACCTAGGTGCAGGGAACCTCTGATTGGAGATATTCTCCTAGCCACTGATCCCCGGTAGCGCCAAAAAGCGTTAGGATTAGTTGTAAACCAACTACCCTTAACGAGAAGGTAGCAAATTAAAATGCAACGCTTGCTTAACAATGGCGTGAATTGATAGCTGACGAAAAGAGGTTGAAAATTGCCATTGTCGATAAATTCAAATCTTGGCAATGCTCTATTAGATTCGTCAGTCTTTGAGTCTTCTTCGATTGGAACTGTGTTTACAGCTGTTGGAAGAGTATTTTGAAGTTTTGCAGTGAAAATATTGTATGTATTCGACAGTGACTACATTGTATGAGTTAGAGTAGTGACACACTTTAGTGTCACCCGACAGATGTATGTGACGGTGATGATGTGAGGTGACATGGATTTGAGGTGGTGTTTAAGATTATTAGATCTACATATTATTTATAAGATAGATATATATATACACACGCACATACACACACACATACACTCACACACACACAACTAGTACATGATCAAGGCACCAGTAATTTCTTTCGATCAACGGCACATCATATTATCACTCTCAACTCACTCTGGATCATACAGCCACCAGGTTCACGGAGAAGTTGTGGGTTTTCCAGTCATACGAGGTACCTTTTGAACGCTTGGTGTACTTGGACACATAGTCACAATATTTTATGTACATTTACTGCACGTTTCTGTGCCCGCAATTAGGTATTTGCACATATTCATGTGGCCACCATCTGATCATCTACCAACGGATTCGTGGGCTCGTTTAAGGTGTACAGTGTACAACCCTGTGCAAGTTTGTACACTGTACACTAGGGGTTGTGACTGAAGAGTCCCGGCACCTCCAAACTCGCTGGATCACTGGCTTGGCTCCTTAGCCATTTCGCCTACCATGCCCACATATCAACGTGCTTGTGTGTGTGTCGCATGCGCACGTGCGTCATAGAACTATTCCCAGACCTCTAAGCTGCCCAGCCCTTGATGGTGAGGACAATGCAGGGTACCAACAGTAATAATAATTTGGGATTATGTGTTGTGATGATAATAAGCTGGCAATAACTTCCCCGGAACATCCACTTTATGACTCACCTGCCAGCGTTAACATGTGCATTTGAAGCATTGTACCTGGCACTAGCTCTTTCCCAATTTTGACATTCACTGGGTCATCACTGCCTCAAAGGAACTTGAGTGAGAGAGTGAGTATGGTTTTACGCCGCTTTTAGCATTTTTTCCAGCAATATCAGGTCGAGCGACACAGGAAAGGGGTTTCACACATTGTATTCATGTGCCATACATGTAGAGGCGGTGGGGTAGCCTAGTGGTTCAGCGTCCGCACATCACGCTGGAGACCTGGGTTCGATTCCCCGCATGATGGTGTCCCCCACCTTGGTTTTGCAGGAATAGTGCTAAAACGTCGTTAAACCGTACCCACTCACTCCTTCATAAATGCAGAAGGGCACTTAATTTGAGTGTCAGCAGTTGGATCTATTTGGTGAGTCTCCGGGTCTCCAGTATTCAACCCTGAATTACCACAAGCACCTCTACATCATAGTTATCCAGTGAGGTGAATCCAGCGAGAACCTCCCAACAGATTGGAAAATCACGTTTGGGTCATATTACCAGATCAACCCCTTCCTGGCAGTTAGGCACCTGTTATCGGACATCCAACACAATCTGAACAAAATATAGCGTGTCAATTATAATCAAATGCAGAACGTAAAATAAGTCAGAAATTATGTTTTGAGAGGAATCATCAATCCTATCAGTCAAGTCAAAGATTGCTTCTGTCAAGAGATATATTGATTTTGGTATTTGCAGCCCATCATCAGGTAATAAACAACACCGGATTTTAGTAGGAATCTGTTTTCAGTGTCTTAGTAGCACATTTCTGACTCGTTCGTGGCTAATCTACACCTGATCGGAGAAGTTGATGATGATGGAGGGTGTCCAGGGTTGATGATCCTCCTGCTGTCATGATGTATGAAAAATGATGAGTCGTTATTTGCAGATCACTTTCCACACATATTTCTTTATTTTCTGTGTGAAACATTAAGAATTCGATGGTAAAAATAACAGTGTACGGTGCCAGATATTCCGTGGAAATCGGGTAATGAGGATTGAGGTCGAGGTACGATGAGGCGTTCAGATGATCAGTGGTCGGATTTGGGTAATTGTGTCGCTGGAGATGTGGGTTTGTAAGGACGGTTTTGATTGATGATTCTAACCTCGCCGTATTGGCTTGCGGAAACACATTAGTTTAAGATTTGCCTTAGATTACAATATTTCAATACATTGTTGCAATTGGGTTATCAGGGTAAACATATACAGAAGTTCACTAACCTTACAATTATCATATTTGCCGTAGGGAAATGCTGTTGTGAAGTGTAAAATAATTGTTTGGTGGTTCTGTATGTGTGTTGATAGTTCTCGATTACACAATGCACGGATCTTACACCATGAATGAACAGGAAAACGCTAAATGAAGCTTAGCGCTTACAAAATGGTCCTGTGATTTTAGAATGTATGTGAGAATGAAAGTGCGAATAGGGACAGGGACGGAGAATGTGAATAGGGATGGTGATTGGAGTGTAGATTTGTATGTGAAAGTATAGTGTGTCTGATGTTACATGGTGTGTGAGTGAGTGCGTTTCGTTTTAAGCCGCATTCAACACTGATCCAACTGTATGGCGGTGGTCTGGAAATTAACGAGTCTGGACCAAACAATCCAGTGATCAACAGCATAAGCATCGATCTACGCAACTGAGATATGATGACGTGTCAACCACGTCGGTCAGTCTGACTACTCGATCCCGAGTGTTGCCTCTCACGACAGGTAACTGAAAACCGAGTCTTCACGCGTCCTTGGCAACGTGGCCATGTGATTGCATGATGTGGATGAGCATGAAAGTGTTAATCGGGGCGTGGATTTGGATGGGGAGTACTGTGGTGGGATAGGAATTGTGTCTGGGATACGTATTTAGTACAGGATGTGGATTGCGTGGCGTGGAGGTAATGGTTGCAGGGGTGGAGAGATAGGTCTTGGTATAAATGAGATGGTGTGTGGATTCAGATGTCGATGGGGATCTACATGCAGAGGGGAAAGGTCGAAAGGATTGGGACGTGGACGCCAGAAATGGGCCTCACACTGTTGCTGTGTGTGGATACGAACCCAGGTCTTCGGCGTGACGAGCAGACGCATTAACCACCACGCTACACAACCTCTCCGCGACTGCCTTTACCGGAGACTGTCGGTTGTAAAAAGAAAAAAGAAAACAACTATGTATAGCAGTTGTAGTCTGGTGTTAACAGTGTTCGCATGTCACGCAGAATTTCGATTAGGTTCAGTGTACCATTTCGTTTTTCCCGCACCTTAGAGATCCCGGTTAAAACTGATCTTCAGTAACCTATGGTTGTCGTAAGAGACGACTTGCGGGATTGGGTGATCAGGCTCAATGACTTCGTTGACACATGTCATTGTATCCCAGTTCCGTAGATCGATTCTCGTGGTGTTGGTCACTGGACTGTCTGGTCCAGACTTTGTTATTTAAGTCCTCCGCCATACAGATGGAATACCGATGAGTGCAGCGTTAAACAATAAACCAGCCAATCCACAGTGATATCGCTTGAAAGGTGTTAAATGATACTCCCTCCCTCACCAATTCCCTCACAAACACGTAACGGTTAACGAAATTTTACAAGACCTGACAATGTTCGAAGACATCATTTCAAGTATTTGGAGCCATGGGGCGTCCTACGCGTTTAGACGTTATTCACATTGCAGTTTTCCAGAAATACATGTTTGTATTATCTCCTGAATCCAGATAAAATATGCTTCGTTTACAATCACCTGTATGCGTCTGTCGGAATGAAATTCATAAACACGAGCAGGGAAAATACCTTTTCTTGAACATTCCATGGTGGCTTGAGTAAACAGGATGAATATGCCCATCGTCTCTTAGAATATGCAGGTCCCGTTAAAGGATATCATACATGGCAATCTTCCACTGGACCAAGCAAATACCATTTGCAACAAATACCTCCCTGATGTGATCACGATTCTAGCGTTCTTCCCTGCCCTGTCGCTGTATATTTTCTCATAAAGAATGAAGTGAGTTAATGAGTTAAAGTCTTTTCTAAATGTCAATGCACTGGCTTTGTAATTTTGTGTTTGGGGTAAATGCACTGGACGGCCAACAATTGTTGTCTTAATGACTGATGAACTATTTTACAGGCGCTTCTTTAATCATAAAGGTTCCCAAAATCATTACAGAGTTTAGTTTTCCTAGCAATATCACTGCAGGGGACACCAGAAAAGGACTTCACACATTATGCACATGTGGGAAACTGACACCGTGCCTTCGACATGAAGAGCGATCGTACGGAAGCGTATTAGGGCCACGGTGAAAAGAATTTTAGTCTCATTATCTCCTACTTAGGACTTAATATCTCCTACGTAGGAGATACTAAGTCGTACGTAGGAGATAATAAGTCCTACGTACGTGATACTAAGTCCTCCTACGTAGGAGTTATTACCTCCTACGTAGGACTAAGTATCACCTACGTAGGACTTAGTATCACCTACGTAGGACTTAGTATCACCTACGTAGGACTTATTATCCCCTACGTAGGACTTAGTATCTCCTACGTAGGAGATAATAACTCCATTGGAATCTGCTATCATGTGTTTCATTTACTCTAAGAGTCTACTGTTTCCTTCACCATTAGACTCCCATCAAAAGTTTAGGCTCACTAGTGTACATGTAGTCGCATACTTCAATCAACTGTTCTGAACGAGGTTCATACTGTTTAAAGGTACTGTTCACACATGAACTGATATATAACAAAACAAATGCGTAACGTTGACAAGGTTTTTGTCATGTATTCAACAAATGATTAAACGCGGTGAAAAATGGCAAATTCTTAAAAAAACTTTACACCAAAACGCAGCAGTTCACATTCGCACATCACGATATTTGCACATGCTTGTCAGCAATTTGATGAATCATCCCCGTGTAATTAATCTGCATATGGTTAGCAGTTGTTTCCGCCAAGTTGGTGTAGAAATTCATCTTCGTTGTAACCATGTGTGTGTGTGTGTTTATATATATATATATATATATATATATATATATGTATGTATGTATGTATGTATGTATGTATGTATGTATGTATGTATGTATGTATGTATGTATGTATGTATGTATGTATGTATGTATGTATGTATGTATGTATGTATGTATGTATGTATGTATGTATGTATGTATGTATGTCTGTATGTGTGTGTATATATATATATATATATATATATATATATATATATACACACACACACACACACACACATACATACATACATACATATATATATATATATATATATATATATATATATATATATATATATATATATATATATATATATATATATATATATATACACACACACACACATACATACATATATATATATATATATATATATATATATATACACACACACACACACACACACACACACACACACACACACACACATACACATACATACATATATATATATATACATATATATATATATACATATATATATATATATATATATATATATATATATATATATATATATATATATATATATATATATATATATATATATATATATATATATATATATATATATACCTGTGTGTCTTGAGTGAGTCTAGACTTTTGATGGGTTGTATATTTGTTGCATATTACTTTCATGTGTTGGACCGACTGTTGTACTTTACTGCCTCGCGTTCAGTTTGCCCTATTGTTACGCGTTGCAGTTACATTTTTCTATTATGCCCCGGATATTTCAGAGGTCGTTGCGCATTAGCCATAATCTGCGTGCACAGTTGTGTCCATCGGTGGCAATCCACGCGTACTTATATCCTTATACTTATACAAGCAACTATGATGACAATCTTTTGCCTTCTTTTAATTCCGTATTGCTTTACGGTGCATTCAAACATTTTCCCACTAGAGTCAAGTCACCTTGTAAACGATTACGAAAAAAAAAAAAAAACGCAAACGAGCGTTATATATGATCCAACCTAGCCTCATATGAAGACAAGGAAATCTTTCGGAGGACGTGTCATAACGAGAATTTCACATCAGAAACTGTTCCAGCTTCCTCTGTGTGTGTGCGTGCGTGAGTGCGTGAATGCGTGTGTGTATACCCATAACTGCAATTAGATCAAGGTCCACGTCACCCAAACGTAACACACACACACTGAACCTTCAATTTGGATGAGATGTGTATTCGTTAACAAATGTTGCAAGGACAGGTATCTTATGAACACACCACTATTTCCATCTGTTACCACCCCTAAGCACAACGCATGATATGCACGTGCACAACGAAGTAGCTCCATACACGCGCATGGGGTCACATTCTTGATTTTGACGTTTTTTTTCAAGAAGGTCGAGATATCAATTAGAACATGAATTTTGACACTCATCTTGCATCACACTTGTTTGTGTTTGTTTCTAGTGTTTGTTTCTTTAAATGAAAATCGTATGCATGCAAATTACATGCCATCCACCAATCATCTTTCAAAATATATTCCAAATACTATGGTTGTTAGGAAGTGCAAATGGTGACGCACTCTCAAAACATTCAATAATATCATATCAACATTGATTGACTTCGATGAATCTTCTAAATATGTTTAATCGTAAATAAAAAAAATGAAGATCCCCTGCTTTTTTAAAGAGTATATTAAGTACTACGTGGCAGATAGTATGTCCTACGTAGGAGATATTAAGTCCGTAGCATTTCTAAAAGATGCAAATGCTACAAGAAAAGTTACGAGATCTTAGGCATACGAGAGTATTGTGAAACGGGGCCCTGAAAGTCTAATTTCACGTAGTGAAACTGAAGACCAGCAAACTTAATATGACATTTATATGTAAATTTAAAGTCATATGTAGAACACACCTTGTAGTTTCTATTCATTTACTCACATGTACTCTTCCCGTCTGTATTCAGTGACCACGTGTCCCAAGGACGATACAGGAAATTATAACAATTATACCCCGGGTGCATGGTAAGCATGGAATAACACGCCACACAAACCATGTCCATTTCCCACAACGTTCCATTAAATCCCACCAAGAATTTCATCTGCATCTTCTGTCACTGTTGTCAAACTGTCTCGCCTGAGGATCAACAAGGTGCCGAAGTAATCCGGCATCCTTTGTCACGCCTGACATCTCGTTATCTGAACATCACCAAGCATTTCCGCATCAGTCCAAATCACTTAAACAGATTGCTGGTTATGTTCCTAATAGAACTGCTCATTACCCCATCAGAGGGCGAGTGGGTATGGTTTTACGTCGAAACTAGAACTTTTCTAGCTATCACAGCGGGCTCATCAGGAATGGGCTTCATACGTTATATCCACGTGGTGAATCAAATCCGTAGAACTGAAAAGAATTACATAGTTTACATAAATTATAGAAATGGTTTCTGTGTTGAACAACATCAACTGGTAATGAAACGTCATGTTGATAAAAGCATATACAGACTTAACAAAATATTACATTACAAGGTCACTCAACGTCAACTAGAAACTAATAAGCATATTACAGTCAATTAAACGCTGATCATAATCAAAACATCAAACTTTCTGATTTTTTTCTGTAGAATTTATGTCCTAACAATATACAGTTATTTCACAAACTATCAATAAAATTTGACACAGTTCATTATTTGTTACGTAGCGGGAGTGAACAGAGAGGAACAACCAGGTGGGCGAGAAAGGATAGAGACAGCATAACAGAGGTTTAAAACAATCGAAAGGGGCAGATGATCAAGTCCAACTGGTCATAAGAAAGTTTCAAACTGTTACACGGTTTGGGACGGACATAACGCCCCGCCATTATGTTGCTAGTGAACACAATGGATATTCTAAAATTGATGGTCATATATATTCTGTGTCAGATAAACTGAGTAAACAGGAATCTTTCCTCTGAAAGAGTCCATGCGGAATTATATCGTTATTAAAACAGCGTGGCGTGATCCAAAACGCAATGTTACCACCACTCATGAGACACCATGTGGTTGAAGTCTTAATGAAAAGCTGTGGAAATCTCACTATAAATGTATTTGTTTCAAAAACAGGACGGAAAAGATAGAATGCTGAAACAAATTATTCAACTGCAGACAAGAGTTTTCCTTCCGTGAGGGTTCATAAAGATTTCACTGAGAGACAGATGATGAATGTAGCTTTTACAAAATCGACCAAAGGGAACTCTGGCATGTTTCAACGCGTGTAATAATGCTACTCGTGAAGATCTGGTATAGAACTGATCTTCAGCAACCTACGCTTGCCATAAAAGGCGACATGCCTGCCATAAAAGGCGACTACGCTTGTCGTGAGAGGCGACGAACGGGATCGGGTGGTCAGGCTCGCTGACTTGGTTGACACAGGTCATCGGTTCCCAATTGCGCAGATCGATGCTCATGCTGTTGATCACTTGATTGTCTGGTCGACCGTTTTGCATTGTCGCTCCATCTAAGATCTGTAAAAAGAGCCTAGAAAGCGCGACAGTGAGACATTGCCCCTTCCAGGATTCCATACAATCGATGGTCATGGGATTGTCAGGTCTAAACTGGATTATTCTCAGACCGCCGCCATGTAGCTGGAATACTGCGCGGCGTTAAACGCCTAACAAAGAGACAAAAACTGACCATCGAGTGGGTGACCAGCCTCTTTGGCCGCATCGTCGTACCCCGGAAGAGTGACCTGTCCGGTGGTCGACAGGTGACATAACTGAAGTATTATCAACGGTGTCGTAACGTGGTGCACACGTGGACAGTCCCACTCCTTGTCAACTGCCCCGTACGCTGATGCAGTCAGTCATATCCCTTCAGTCCAGCCACGATCTCGGGTGGCCAAGAACCGACAAAGCTGAAACACAAGACGCGGAGGCGATCGAACGGTAACAAGAAATATGTTTTGGCATTTTCAACGATTTTACTCTAACCCATTTCACCAGAACATCATGCCAATTGTAATTATTTTAAGGACGCATCTTTTTCTTATTACGCGTCGATGGTTTTATTTACTTCTCACATGTTACTTAGCAACACCGCAGCTGTCTTCTTTCAAATCTAAATGAAGGCACTACAACAACAACTACGAAGTCATGTATTATTTAGCTCGGAGCCCCAAGAACGTCAGTACCCTTTGTGAATGAGTTTAATTTAGCTATACCGCTTTAGTAATATTCCAGCAATATCACGGCGGAGAACACCGGAAATGGGCTTAAAATATTGCACCCATATGGAGAATCGAACGGTGTGACATTTTAACCGCTAGACTTCCCAACCGCCCCATTGCTATTAAGCATTAGAACAGCAATACGTTATACCATCCTAGCCATGCGTGTCACCGCCCCGTGAACGTCATATTTACAATTCGGTAATCCATATTTGTGGTAAGATGTGACTAACGGGATCAGGTGATCAGGCTCCCTGACTTGGTTGACACGTCATTGCATCCCGACTGCGTAGACCGATGCACACGATGTTGATCACTGGATTGTCAGGTCCAGATTCGATTATTTCCAGACCACTGCAGGAACGATATTAAGCAAACAATAACCACGTGGAAAAGGATTTTAAAAAAGCCGCAGACTGTTTTACCAAGGGTCCCGGGACACATAGACCTTGATTCAGCGAACAGATGCAATTACCGTTAGAACTGAACACTAGGGATGAGGTGGTTATGTGGCTTCACTATCTCGACGACTTAGGATATCATTAGTGTGCAAAGGTACTGATTTACACATTCACGCTTCAACCATACAGCTTAAGATTCTTTCGATGAGGAGCACAACAAAAGGTATATAATCAACTTGTTCGAGTAAGAAATTTATGTTCGATCTCAATCCTGGAAAACAGTGAATACTTCAATTGATAAGGGAATCCGATAAGTTCAGTTGATCCTAATTAAAGAAATTACTTATATTTTCTTATCATTATGTTTCCGTCAATCCAGATTTATTTTTTTTCAACTTTTGATGATTTCTTTACACAAAAAGTCAAAACATTTTCATTTTAAGAAGTGTTCATAAAATCATTGTAAGTATATTTTTGAAGCGCCCATACAATGACTGAACAGATGCAGTTTGTACTGTGTCTTCCCGTGAAACACTCGAGCCACTTTGCACTCAGTATTTCTTTCTTCGTTTGTCATGGGCGGCAATATTAAGGCTTTCAGTGAGTAATTTTGTAAACCTTTGATTCTGTCTGTTGATTATGACAAGTGTTTCAGCACTAACTTCAGTTAGTGTAACCGGGTGCAATATTTACCTGACCAACATACATTTGAACCTCATAAAGGACAGTAACCTTTCTGCCAGATTTCTAGGCCATACAAATGTTATTCTTGTTTCCCACGACAAGCACGTAACGGAGCTTATTCTAACTTGGAACACACAGATTTTATCTTGAAAGTCACATGAACTGAGTCTTCTTTAAAGCCATATGAAATATAATTCCTGTTTCTCGTAAGATCGGATACAGGACCGTACTGTGGCCTCGTAACTGTGATACACTCGTAGTTTTACTGTTCATTGTCAACAACTTTTTATTTTCTAATTTTCTGTTATTATTAATAATAATAATTAATTGTTCTCGCCACGATTTGGGATATATAATGAAAATAGGTTGAACAATAACGATACAGATCAACTCACTCAGGTAAGTGTAATAATATTTGAACATTAACTTTTGACTGTCTTAGCGCTAAATGAGTCAGTTGAGTTTTGTGTCGCACTTAGCAATATTCCAGATGACTATAGGGCGGTGCTCCGTACGTAATCGACCAGACAACCCACTTATCAACAGCATGATCTTCGCAAGTGGTATCCGATGACGTGTCAGCCATTGTCAACGACCCTGACCACCCAATCCCGTTATTCGCCTCTTGCGACAAGCGCGGGCTACTAAAGATCAATGGTATAACCCGGAGCTTCACAATCATCAACACAAACGGTAGGAGGAAGATAATTAGTTTCACCCGGATTGTACAGCCTTGGCCAGTGCTCTTGCCACTTGGTGAATATCATTTATACTTATCTTACCTATAACTGAAAAAGTACCCAAATAAGTGAATTGAAAAGAACATTTTACTTATGGCTATCACGGCTTCTATTACATGTAGCACTGCCATTGCGTTTTGAGATGCCCTTGGAATTGCATGTGTATAGTTTGCATTAATTGGTATCTGTTTTTAAACCTGGATCATACAACTGTCAAATCTATAACATTTCTTTATTGTTTGTTGGCTTTCCTTTGAATTCATGAGGGTAAAGATTTCTGGTTTATTTTTTTCTTCAATAACTAAGTCGTTATCCATAAAGGCGTATGCTAATTAAGTGATCACTAACTTGTTGACATCAAACAACCTATTCGTCCAGTGAAGTCAATCGTGGTTTTGGTGGAGTACGTGTACATCTCCCGAATGCTAAAAATATAAAGAATGAAATCTAAAGTTACAGAACCTCGGAAAGATCTTTATATTTTTTTAATTATTTTATAGTTTACATGAAACATTCGAATTTAAAAAAACTTCGATTTCTAAGTCATGGAGATTCGAACCAATAAGTCTAAACTAGAGAGTGAGAATATATCCTTCAATACGGTGTATCGAGTTCCTTCCCTTGGCTAGCACAAGTTGGTCACCTGTGGGCAAGCTTTAGCAGGTTCTTCATCTCTAGGATCTTCGTCGTAAAGGGTTGATGACGATGTTAGTAATTCATCGAGGTAAATGGTCCTCTTTTATTCATTACATATATTTCAACTGAATGAAGACGACATCAGTGATATCAATTTTTATTAATTTCATATGTATTAATTATTTTCATTTTTTAATTATACATAAGAAATTAAATCAAGACAAAGGTAATTTCGCTTCTTGTCACAAATAAAGAACATGGGTTAAATTTATACTCCTCATTAACCGCTTCAACATATAGATGTTTGGGGTTTTTTAATCGTGTTTTATTTATGGAAACATTATGAGCAATATAAATTTAACGTTTAAAAAAGCACTTTTATTCATGGACGGGCATGATCTGAAGTTTCTAAAACCGAAGAAAGACACTTTACAACACGAATCTCGTTATTCCAGAGACGAACCTTCCAAACGTGTTGGAAACGTCCACACACCCTCAATTGGGTTACTTGAGGACTACGCTATATATACTGGGAATTGTATTGTTATAAAGGCATCCACTTGTTGAATATGTCCAAATAACTATAAAACATGTGTGAAATGTCTTTCCTTCCTGGCATCCCTGGGATATATGTGTATGTTTCTGGGTTTTTTTCTTTCAAGAGTATCTTTTCTGCTGTATTCTTTGGCCTTTAACACAAATAATACCAACATCATTTTAGCTATACTCACCTCATTGCTAACTAATATGTCTACAGCGGAAAACATAATTGCGGAATGAAAATATTTTAGGGTATCAGAAAACATTTCGTATCTGCGTCTTCAAATTTGGGGTGCCAGATACTTAATCGCTCAAATACTCACTCTGGATTAAACAAACTACCAGCACACATTAAAACAAATGTAGGTTCACAAAAAAATAATGCAACAAAAGTCAAATGATAGCACAAATCCAAGTACTGCCGAGAAACGTTACTGTGTTCTTGTCAAACGTCAGGTTTAGAATGCTATGTGCATCAAATTTCAAAATCAGGTTTTGGATGGATGTTGGATGGCCGGAGTGTCTGAATGGTGCACAATGGTGCAGAAAATAGCTGTATGTCATATTATGTCAAGTCATATCTGACATCAGTCTGAATTTTAAAATATGAGTGTGAATGCCATATACAGGTCTTGTCGAGGACAAAACAATAAAACACATGTTCAGAATCTAATGCAAACCCGTTCTCTCCATCCTCTGAAATACAAGGTTTAATATTATCATGAAAGAAAAGCAGTTTTATGACGGAACGCTGTCTTAGTCACACACATAGATGGATGGACAGACGGATGGACGGACAGACGGATTGATGTATGGAAATGAAACAGTGTTGTGTCATAAAAGTGCATATGATTACGGCTTGAAAGACGTTTGTGCATGAGAGAGAGAGAGAGAGAGAGAGAGAGAGAGAGAGAGAGAGAGAGAGAGTATGTGTGTGTTTGGATGGGTGGAGGTGATCAGAGGGTCTGGGTGGTTTCGAGATATCTAAAGAAAAATGTAGAGGCATTTCCTTCCTATAATTCATCTAGACTTTCATTTTATATATACTTATTTATTTTATTTCTTTACATACATATATATTTATCCGTATATACGCCACATATACATAGGAAGAAAACATTGTTTCTATGTCATTGTTTCTTTTCGCTACTGCGGATCCGGACATGATCAGACCTTTTGACCCTGATGGAACCTACAGTATGTAAAGACCAACTTTTTATAGATAGCATCCTAATCAAAAGGCGGTAGATTACCGAAATCGGAAGATATTAAAATAAACATTCATTCACCCAACCATAACCATTCGTTTTACCAACACCTGTGACATCACAGTAGATTAGCTGTGACTCACCAATAATGGATGCAGTCTTCAGTTTCTTACTTTAATTGTATTTGTATTTGAATATGAATGGAACCACGGCGTTGGTGTCAGTCATGTTCAACCCTAGTTAATCGGCAGCAATGTAATCTATGCAATGCACGCAGTTACACTATGACAGAGACACAATGTTAAATGTTAACTCACTCATGCATGAAGAATTTTGATCCTTTTGTGAACATGTGTTTTCGGATCTGTTGAATCGTGTACCTTTTGCATTTTTGTGCCTTTTCAGTCAAGAAATCATAGATCATAATCAGAACCATCTGGACTGAAATCACAAATTAATAGATGGATTGCCAAGAGTCGCTGTCACTTTTATAGATTCGATCAAATTATCTGCACCGTGTTTTATATAATATACATACAGTCTGAATGAGACTAGGTAACGTTAGGCGGAAGCACAATTCCTCAGTGTCAGTGATCCACCTGAATGCATTCGAATTATTTCATTTATCATTCCTACGATCCAACATAAACGTGCGAACATGAAAATGATATGCAAAACTATACCAACATCAAATATCACCGGTTAATCTTGTCTTGGATGTAAAATAAACATTGTTGAGGTTTTTAAAAAAATGTCAAATTTTCAAAATTTTCTTATCTCTCTATAGAGTGTGATATACAAAGGCATACGATTGTTAAACGTCAAACGAATTTGGACAGGATGTTTGATGCTTTAACGTCTACAGCTAAACTATGTTTTCTTTTAAAACATTGACATATTTAAGACAGTTTGAAGAAGTGATACTGAAGTGTTAACCATCACCCAAAGTTTGACATGATTTATTTCATGATTCATAAAGTTTTTATGGCTTAGACGCATAGCGAAAATAGGAATATGATGGGGTCGAATGAATTGCTATTTGTGTCTCTCTTACTCACAGGTGCGAAGAGAGGATGTTTTGTACATTGTTCTCTCAAAGTGACACTTTAACGAAGTCGAGAAAAAACCCAAGAAAGCCGACAAGTCCTTCCTTCAGAGCAAAGCAGCGAAGTGAAGTTATTTGAAACACCCCGAGTTCTAACAATCATCTTTTGAGCGCTGTAGCCTATACAAGCCAGTAATTGAGACTTAAGATATTTTGTTATTTGCCTAGTACACAGAGAATTGACAAATCTGCCCGTGGGTAAAGATGAGGGAACGATGGAATAATATTTACCCATCCACAAGGTTAGTCTAGGACAGTCGCTAGTGTTTCTGTTTGGTTCTATACCTATGTGACACTTCTTCTGTGTTGAGGTTTTAAGCGGCTGATTTTTACCAACTGTGGGTGGCTTCGGCTTGGGGCAAGGAGATCTTTTGTGTCCAGCATTATTGAGACGAAGTGTCAGCCATCAATAGAGATGTTGAAATAAGTGTGTAAAGGCGGTGATACGCTGCAGTTATTTTCAACAGCAGGGCTACATCTCAGACAGCGTTCTAAGTCGTTCCTACAGAGACTTTGTCACTGCATGAATGAAACGTTAAGACGAATATGAAATTGTTCTATGGAATACAATAAAAGTAATTTTAAATGTAAACATCGATTTGATAAAGCTGGTTGAGAGGGTAAAGCATCGGTTGAGGACTCTTTTAGTCATCTTGAAAAGGCGGAATTGACGTCTACAGAGAGGATACAGAAGGTATTCATGATACGGCAAGGCGCGGTCGAAACGTCCAATATACACCGGGTTGTATATTTGATACTCCGTCAACTAAGATTAGCCTCATACAGACATGAGTACAATAATCATTACACACATACAATTCATTATTTACATATCTGAAAATCATGTTGTGAGTTATAATGGACAACAGTTCTGAAATCATATAGATGAAGCGATGCATTGAGACCGTTTGTATTAGTCAGGTGAACCTTTTGTGTGTATTTCACAAACATTCGAATTATATTCATAACATACTCGTGACAAGGAATATATGTTGTATTTAAATGTAAAAAATTCATCTATCAGCGTTTGGCTTGATTGGTATCGTGACTTAATGCCAGTAAACCTTTGTAAGATCGAAAAAAGACCCAAAGACCTTGTTGAAGCAAGATCCAATTAACTTGTATCATTGGACGTGTATCATGCAAGCGAGGTGACTATGCAATATTGACAACGCAAGCCAAGATGAATCAGTCGTGATACAATCAGCGTCAGTACAACAGGACATACATTTCAATTCTGCGAGATACCTTTGAGTTGCCAGTAAGAATGCAATTATTTTACACACCAAGAAAGTCACCCCATGGGTATTTAACCCAGCTATTTGTTCTTCACTATTGTATAATTTAATGACATTCTTTTCTTCACAATTTTATATGGGTGATGGATTTTAACGGATACTCGTACGTTTTCCTTTTTGAAGGATGCAAAAACGTCATTCCAAATCTTGCTACTGTCAATATATTTCTTCCTAATATGGAAAAATGATGCTTTTCATAGTCACGTATGTGTTGTAGATAGGAAAATAGCATACAAAGGAAAATATGTATTGTGCATAGGAAAATAGCAAAAAAGATGCCTGTATGATGCCACCATCAGATTACCATTAACCGTGTGATGGTGAACATAAAGAAATTTCTGGATCTCCTCTTCTTATAAATAAATACATTGTCAAGATGATGAAATCCCGAAAAGTCTTTATTTTCATCAAGTGTCATCTTCTAAAATGCCAATCAAGTATACATGATGGTGGCAGTTGTTCAATACTTGACTGATAAGGATAACAGTTCTTTACTGTATATTGTGATATGTATAATTGCAGGAAAGAAGCATACGTCTTTACCAGCATCTACGTGACGGTTGCAGCCCTAGTTCAACACTTTAGTGAACAGTTCATTACTGCATATAGCGATATGTATAACTGTTGTAAAGACGCACTCTTTACCAGTATCTACGTGGTGGTGGTAGTTCTTGTTCAACACTTTAGTGAACGGTTCATTACTGCATATAGCGATATGTATAACTGTTGGAAAGGCGCACTCTTTACCAGCATCTACGTGACGGTTGCAGCCCTTGTTCAACACTTTAGTGAACAGTTCATTACTGCACATAGCGATATGTATAATTGTTGGAAAGACGCACGGTAGCAGTTTTTCTGTAATATTTTTATTGATGCTGACAAGGATTCCTCACCACAACGAGGACGTAACCTTAGTGAATCATTTACTCTAGCTACTTTGGGGTTAGTTGCTACTCCAGACATTGCGTGCTGGAGTACGGTCGTAGGCTGCCATTTTTGACGTTGCTGTCAACGCACAGAAGACGTTGTCTTAGCTGACTCCCGTCATTGTGGGAATTGTTTGTCCCAGCTTCTTGATGGGTCACATAGGCAGGCCACGCCCATGTTCCAGTCTCTCAGCAGGGGCACAATGTGTTCGTTGTTCTCATCATGGGAACTTCCAATATTGTCTCACAACCCATTGACAGAGAAGTGGAAATCACAGGTATGCTGATCTGATGCAGCCATCTTTGTCAACAGCAAGGGTCAATGTTAATGTTTTTTATATGCCATTGGGTAACAGCTCTCTGTGTGTAGAAATCATCAAATGGTATTAAATAAAAAATAAAGTGTTGACAGAACGGAAAACACAGTAAAAGGTGTGATATGTTTGTGTCTGTTAGACATAAATATTTTCCTTTCAAATATATAATGTTTTCAAGCTACTTGTCTCTGACAGAAATACCATCCTTTTCACGTACATAAAAAGGCCAAAAAATGGAGTTTTATAATTGCTATATAATGCACAGAGGTAGTTATAATCAGTACCACGGTGACAGCCACTATGTTCTAGAGACAACCTCCACAACACTAATAAGAATATAAAAGAAACAGATTAGAATAGTATCAACACTAATGACTCACCAATACAGAACTATACTTTACCACATAACACAGATTATGAAAAAAATGGCTGAAGCGATATAATGAAAGCTGACAGCATCCTTTGCTATCATGTTAATTAAGACAACACCAAAATATAATTTACAGTTTATGACAGACATCGAAAATACAAAATTCGATATCTTGTGTTGAAAAGGACCAGGTCGAAAAAAAGAAAGTACTTGGTCAGAATTTCGACCCAGCCCTTACTTTCAAAACATTAAACAATAATTAACTCTAAATTATTTCAACCCGACGTAATACCATTTTGTTTCAAATGCTAGATGTTGTATGTTATACGATTTATTATAAACTGATTAAAGGAATAGGAGTTCAGCAGGTGTAATATTGTTCAGCATGAAAATTGTTAGAGCCATAGGTCATTTCACGTGTCTGATGCTATTCGCACCCGTTTAATCATTAAATAATATCTCCTGGAGCGTTATCCATTCAGTTTACATACACTGCGCAAACATAATAGAATAAAACATTCAATCTGCAGTGTTATAGTATGAGCTTACATTGCTATGGATTTCCAATAATATTCAAATCGGTCTTGAACTTTAGTAAGTGAGCGAGTTTAGTTTTACGCCGCATTCATCAATATTCGAGCTATATGGCGGCGGTCTGTGAATAATCGAGTTTGGACCAGACAAGACAATCCAGTGATCAACATCATGAGCATCGATCTGCGCAACTGGGAACCGATGACATGTGTCAACCAAGTGAGCGAGCCTGACCACCCGATCCCGTTAGTCGCCTCTTACGACAAGCATAGGCGCCTTTTAAGGCAAGCATGGGTTGCTGAATGCCTATTCTACCCCGGGACCTTTACGGGTCGTCTTAAACTTTAATAATATCCAATAATATTTTTACATACAACTGAGGTTGCGATGCTGCTCCTCGTGGGGTTATGAACTTGTCACTTCATTTGCATGTATTCCGTACAAATGTAAATTATTGGAAACTTTCTGGTAAGATTTAGGTTATCGTCGCTGTTATTATCCAATAAGAAACACACCACGATTTAATGAGAGCATTCCTAAAAGTTAAAAGTTATCTTACCTGCTCATCAAAAGATGACCTTATATATACTGGTGGCGTAGCCCAGTGGTTAAGGCGTTCGCTCGTCAGGCGTAAGGCACAGGCTTGATCCCTCACATGGGCATAATGTGTGAAGCTCCTTTTTCTTACCCCCAACCGTGATGTTGTTGGAATATTGAACAATACCAAAACCATACTCACTCACTCACTCACTCACTCACATATAGTGTGCAGAGCGAAGCGGGAAAATTTACTTAATTCGATAATTTAACTGGGCACACAATGATAGTAACCTAATCTAGTTACTATATGTGAACACCCATACTTATGTATGTTTGAACGTATTTAACCCACAAGTGACAGACATTACGTATACGCTTGGTGCCCAATTTTGACTTGCATCATATGTTTTCATGGTCGGATGAGCAATTGACTTGCCTTTGCGTGCGTTTGTGTTTGTGTTTGAGATAGATGGGGTAAGACACGTACAACACCTGGTATCAAGCTATTTATGAAGTCGAATGGATTTAGTGGATATGGGTTGTTGGGTTTTTATTTATTTATTATTTTTTTCTAAAAATGGTAGTGTTTTCCAGAAACTAAGACCTGTTCAAAAGAATCATTTCTAAGAAATATGAAAGGTTGTTTTTGTCCTTCTGATATCAGAGTAATCACAAAACTGTCATACAAGAAAATGACAATGATTTTAGTCACTGTATCTCATTTCTCAAAATTCAGATAACATACCTTTATTTATATAGCATTATAATTCAACAGACCCAAAGACAGAAGAGATAGAAGTTTCATATGCCCCGTTAAAGAATATTCTTCTACAATCGCATTCAGTTAACTTAAAAAATCTTTAACGCATATTGTACAGTCAAACCTCTTGTCTCGAACTCCTTGGATCCAAGGCAATGGTACGTTGAAGCCAAAACCAAAGACGCTCTTATCATTGTTCATTCACACAATTCGAGTTATTTTATTTTCAAATAAGCATACTAATTTTTCCTTCGCATGCAAGTAAATATAAAATGCTCATACTTCAAATGTTATTGGTATACTATCATAGAAATCATAAATGTAAGGTAAATTGTAAAAGAGATGTTTAGTTCTGTTTTTTGTAACGAGGGTTTTATATGCTGCGATGTGTTTGTTTTGTTCATTGCCCAAAAAGACCCTAAAATAACGCATATTTATTATGATATTAATTAAAATGTGACCAGTTAAATTATAAGCATTGATATTTTCATGATGGTTAAATATATATTTCACTTTTATACCTAGGTCAGGATACTTTATTTTCCTTTAAGTCTTCAGATCAGGTGATGCATGTGAATATTTTACTTCCATTTTATGTTATTGTATTATTGAAAAAACATGCATGACGGTTTAACAATATTTATGTGATCTTGTGAACTGACTATATTACCAACATGTGTGCGTTGAATGTGCACGTGCTTGGCTTTTTTCTTTGAAAACAACACTTTCCCCACGTGTCAACAAATTAAACCCGTGAATGTAATGGCAGCGGGCACCCTGTTGAGCATATTGGATATATTTATTACATTGTAGTCTTAAGTGTAACTGACATGTCCAATGTATGGTCACCGGGCGTGTAATTACATAGTAATTAGCACTGTAATTGCCTGGGTAAGCAGCAGAAGCTACTGAAAGTCGTCCATGTTTTGCCCGAAGATGATAGGGCTATCGGATAGCAATGACAATCTTATCACCGTGACATGAAACCAACTGTCCACCCGTTCAAGGCTTACAATTACCGACTAGTGGGGGTGATCTGTCTAAGGGACGTGGCTTCGTCCCTGCCCACCTTCGTGTAGGAGAACGGCCCACCTGAGTAAACATGGTTGAGTTGGAATGCCGCGCTCACACTGACAAACTAGCAGTCTGAAAGGAGTCGCTACACGCCGTTACAAAAGACTTGAATCAAGTGTCAGACACTGGAGTTGCCATCACGTCGCTAATTGCTCTAGGAACCTCATTGAAATTCTAGGCAGAGTTTCGTGGTCCATGCAGAAGCGCCATGTTGAGGGTTGTATTCAGAGTCTTTGACGCGAAAGGGGGATTCTGTGTCTTGGAGGGGCTGCCTCATAAAGTGATGTCAACATTCCCGACTCAGGGCATGTTGTGTTGCTTTTTGAGAAAACAGTTTGTGATTAGACGTGACAGGGGAACACAGCCTCACACACACAGAGCCGGTCGTTTAGGCCAGCTTCAATGCACCCGTCCAGAAATTGAGTTAATAATAAATTTCTCGCGTAAAGTGTTCCATGAAATGATGAAAATTACATTGACAGTGTAGTCACCTTATTAAGCGTGCTTTGTGAGTCTTTATTGTCGCGTGTGATTGGCCTACCTAGACTCTAACATGACGCCAGATCTAAGGCAGGCACACCTCAACCAATGACCTGTATCGCTGGTCACAAACAACCAGTCACAGCGCTCGTAACAATGATTATGTATATTATCATAACTCTACGCCATCACATAAAGATTCGGTCATTAGTTGCTTCAAAAAGCAACATGATACAACGGAAGAAAGTTCGTGTCATTAAAATCTCTAAACTAACTTTTGTAATCACATTGGTAAAGAGTTTCATACGTAGAACTCAAAAGCGGCAATAAAGGGAGGCAACTCGGTTTACTTGAGACAAGATATATATTTTATGCAGTTTTATTCTCACTTGCAATGTGAGAGCATGAATAAAAGTAGTTTGCAAACAGAATTAATTCACAGCATTGAAATGGGGTGAAAACTATTCTCGATCCCTTCCTGCATGATCAGTTGTGGTTGACACTCTGAAATCTAACTGAGAGAAAGACAAATGTTGACGAGGAACTGTTTTTAATGAAGATCAAATACAATGACACATCATTGAATCTATATATAGTATAGTGGACGGTGAATGGTCATGGGCGTGTGGTAACGTTTGAGCTCTGATTTCACGTTTGATAAAATGTGACTCCGAAAAGGTTCATTTGAAATTATAGTGTTTTGTGGATATACAGGATCTGCTGGAAACCAATCTTTGGAAGGGATATCTGACAAATATTGACAGGAGTTTCGGTATAACAATGAAGATGAAAATACAATGATTTTTCAACGAATCTATGTAAGAAAATGCTATACTTTATGGGTAACAGCATCTTTGTTTCAGTAATATTATGCGCTGTTTCGGTATAGATTGTTATACCGTTGTCAAGCAAGAGTAAAGCAAAAAGTACAGAGCCAGCTTATATACATATAACATGGATTAAGAAAAACAACATGACTGCATCAAATAGATATATCACATGGATACAGATCATAATTCATACTTCCTATCAAAGGTTTAGACTCACTTAAAACACTCACTGTGTGTTATATGTGTGGCTACATCGAACATTGATCGAACAGCAAATGACAAGTACTCAGAGGATCACAGAATTTGCTCTATAAAACATTGTTTCAGGCTTTTGCCACAAATCATTTTGTTACAACCTTTACATAAGTCTTATGAAAACCAGTTTAAAGCAGAGCCGTACAAGAAATATGAAGATTGCAAGGGAGTATTAATTCCAAAGGATGCGTATTTCACAATGATAAAGGACCCCGGAGCAGCAACAGGCACTGATGGAACAAAACACAGTCATGGATACTACCTCCTGTCAAAGTAAGTACAAAGTTAAGCCTAATTACGCTCGCTTTGTATCATCACTTTGCAATTACCTATTGAATTTTTCATATTATACTTTTTCAAAAAGTCAGACTTTTTTCAGATTTCAGATATTACAGAGAGGAGATGTTGAGAAACCCATAAAAAACCCGTGCCACTCCGGATGAGGATCCAATGTATTTTGCCAGTATAGAAGACACGTACGATGTGGTCAAGCGAGCTCACATAGCCTTAGTGGACGTGATTGGACGGCCAAAGAGGTCAACAAGAAGTATGCCAATATCATCCGTGAGGCTCTTTAAAGTCTCACTGCCAGGAATGTCAGAAGAAGCGCTCAAGGAAGAAGGGCGTGGTGGTACGTCCCATTCTCACACAGGATCTTATTCATATGCAGTCCATGGCCCAAAATTCGCTCAAGTGGATCATGGTCTATCAAGACCACCTGACCAAGTTTGTTACGAGCATCCACCAACCAGGATAAGACACCATCCATCAGCCAGGATCCGACACCATCCATCAGCCAGGATCCGACATCAACTGCCAGTCTGGATTTTGACTCTGCAACTCCAGCTAGCCCAATTAGGCAGGGGAACGGTGACAGTGATATGCCAGAGCTCACAGTGATTGCCACAATCTCACAGTCAACATCAGAGTGCAGGGAAACACCACCATTGAGTCCTGCTCCAGTTGCTGTCACCTCGGATATACTCAATGCCCGTTTACAAAACATCATAAGTGAGAGAAAAGGTGCCAGTTATTCCCAGACGGCACAAGCTCAGGAGTCGAGTTGAACTAGCCAGTGGCCAGGTGGGAGACAACGTAGCTATACCAAAACCTCTGATGGATAGGTGACGCAGTGATCCACGTAATATATCAACTTTACCTTGATGTGCAACTTCTAAAACATCTGTGATAAAGTCAATAAACGTTTTTCACTGAACGTTTGTGGTCACGTAATGCTTGACCATGATTTTTAGTCATTTCGTCCAATGACTGAACTTTTCTATCTAAGTTCTACACGTATTGCCCAGTGCTCACGGGCACTTCACGAAATGACTGATTCATCTCTTCATTACGTGAAATGGTTGATCACACATATTGACTGTAACATTATGGGATAGTGGACGGTGAGCGGATGGTGTGTACGCTGTTGGAGCTCAGATTTCACACATTCTAAATAGAATGTGACGCCGAAAAATTCATTTACAAGTCATATTGTGCGTTGGGCGGATTTGATGCGTTCAAAACCTGTTTTGCAACAAGAAGGGATATTTATGTTATTACGATTCTTCAGGTATATGGCAAGAATTAACAAGGCCAAGTGTAAGAACATGCAATCATTATAGTTACAGGCTGAAGTGGTAACCAGTGGATGACTGATCGGGGTCAAGTGAAAGATTATTGTGCCCTCTACATATTCTTTTCCTCCATTTTCTACCCATTTGGAAAAGGTTTCCAAGACTTCAAAGTGACCCATCTCTTGGTATATTCATCATCTGCGTGCATAAAGTGAAACATTGTTCTAAGTATTTGAATGCGATCAGGACGCTATTGTATTGAACAAATAGGTTTGTCAATAGCGGCTGGTTTTCCTGTGAGTGATTTGAGGTTTTTAATTTCAAAAACATTATTAGGAGTCTTTCTTTAAGCACCTTTAGCATTAACAGTCGATTTCCAAGATGAAACAAAATGATCACAGGGATGTTGTCAATCACTGGCGTGTGACATAATGAACTAAGATTAGATGTCATCTCACGTTACAGCAGAGTATTTTCAGTGCATGGCACTATCAAATATAACAGCAATGGATATATCAATAACGTCACTATTAACAGTATGTATCTAGCAGCATTAATGGTCAGACTTCCAAAGTAGGAAAGCTGGATATCCGGGGTGAAAGTATCCACACAACCCCTGGTCTTATGTAACATGAGATACTAGAATCATTCGCTTGCCTCGTGTATTATCTTACAAATCTTCCAGGACTTCCCATGCCTCGTGTATTATCTTACAAATCTCCCAGGACTTCCCATGCCTCATGTATTATCTTACATATCATCCAAGACTTCCCATGCCTAGTGTATTACCTTACAAATCTTCCAGGACTTCCCATGCCTCGTGTATTATCTTACAAATCTTCCAGGACTTCCCATGCCTCATGTATTATCTCGCAAATCAGGACTTCCCATGCTAGAAGCTGTTCCAGAAGCTTCCAGGTTACAGTTGACTCACAACCAAATCTTAGCAGGATCAATATTACACCATAAACTGCACGGTCGTGTAGCACTAGAGACAATGCACATCTGTTTGAGCTCTTTTGATGATGACTTTTGATGATGACCAGTGGTCGAAAGTGTCGATCTTGTGTGTCACTTGAGACCCTTAAGATCTGGATCATGAGAATTCGAATCCGAATTTGGCGCCGGCTTTTTAGCACAATGTCCATGCATTAGAACTCTACAAAAGAAGTCGGAAGGATATATAAGGCGCTTCAAACGTCCCTCCCAGATCAAGCTGACATGGCTAGATATAAGTGATAAACAATTCAAAACGGCATTAAAATCAAACCTCACTAACGCTTCGTAAATCCAAGCTTACACTAACATTCATGTGCATTGATCTAGTTGTTCTTTCGCATTCCCGCTACTTTAGGAACACAAAAAATGAGAGGGAAGCTAATTATTTAGCTGATCTTCTGACAAAGAGCCAGGTAGGCTGGACTTATCCCAAGCACGGCGGCACGACATCAAGTACCTGAAGAGCCATCAGGTAACGTGAATTGATTCTGTTTAATTGTCTTGTAAATAGAAAAGGTAAAATTTGGATGAATCAAAGCGAGACTAGAGCCCCTGGTATCTGAAACCAGTATTACGTTACTGTGTGGTCTACATTAAAGGAGATTATCTCTATCACTTGCAAACTACACCTTAGAAATACCACATGACGCTGGCAGGAATTTGTAGAGGTAGGGACGCCCGTCAGTTGTGACAAGCACCTTTATTGGGCGTACTTCAAGCCGTGTGACTGCTGGGGTTTGGAGTCAAATTGGTTATTAAGTGGGCTTTTTGCTTGAAATACTACTCTGCAAACCAACGATTATTTTAAAAGGCGAGCCCTTTGCCAAAGATTTATAATTGGCCCCTTTTGTTGGTTGAGACGGTGACGTTGAGTCCTCATGTCGCTGCCAAATGAAGAGACAGGCTCGTCGGTGAGGTATTCAACGTCAAATTGTTACCGTTTTGGCTCGAGGGTGGATCCATAGATCATATTTCCATGATTTGCCGTGCTGATCAAATCCACTGATACTATAATAATTCTGCGATTATCCAGACATATTGAGGTACTAATTGCTAGGAAATAGAAAAGTTGGCGTGTCGGATTTGCTTGCCGGTTAGGTTTCAACCAGCCAGTGACTGGTGAATAGCCATGAAAATTATAAATCAGTTTTCATCAAAGGGTGACGTGTAAAGTTTGAAGAAGTTAGGGGTTCCCTGGGGCTGTCCCGAGGGTTGGAGGTCGGATTTCTGGCCATAGACACGACGCCCTCTCTTTGGATACGTTGCCTTTCTCTGGGTCGGGCCTGGATGTGTGGTGCAAGACAATAATAGACGTCTTCAGTTACACGCAATCACAGATTTCATGTAATTTCCTGTAATCTTGTCTAGCTGTGAGTCTTAGAGCCACGGACTTGAAATGTCATACCGTTTGACTGTGAAAAGAAAGTTTGTTACTTTTAATTGAGCGCTTTAGAAACTACCGGTTTGTTATTAAGGACGTTGAATGCTACAATTATAGCCAAGAACATGCAATACCGTGTTCATTTTGTCAACACATACCCTAACTAGCAGCTTGGATTAATGATTCACCATTCGAAAACACAATACAGTCAAGTTAAATCTCAGTAATGATTAATTTATTGGTTCTTGTTGCAATTGGAAGATGATTAAAAAAATTCTTTAAAAATGGAGTTTCGTGCAATTGTAACAAAATATTTGTTGAAAGAAAGTGGTGTATATTTCATGTAAATTTCATTTAGAGTTTCAAAATAGGCATAGATTCGTGCAACTAAATGGAATCTGGACTCACTTTGGAGCGACAACACGTCAGTATTTTATCCTCTTTCATGGCACAAATTAATTGAATTCAGTTAGATTGAAACTCTTTGGATTGCGTTCAGACTTCCGTGGATTAGTTGGATCACAATACATTACATACAACTTCATTTCTCAAACACTTAATTACTGGTCTCGGGTCGTTGAACTGCCTGGCGCTTGGATTTCATCAAATATAACCAATGATCAGTGTAAAAAAGCCAGTGTCACATACATACATACATACATACATACATACATACATACATACATACATACATACATACATACATACATACATACATACATACATACATATAATCTTTACGAGGACACTAACAATTGTGTTGTCTATGTGGTAGCTCTAGATCAATAATAACTATGTTTTCATAGCACTTAAGTTATCATGTCCTTATGGGAAGTATATAAGCATACGATATGCCCTTATAGGAAGTATATAAGCATCTGTACATGAACGCGTTCATACAGTTGCGTGATTGATATTATGAACAACGTCTGACGCCTTCAGGTAACGTTGACAAGCAATCATCTAAGCCAAACCACCACACAGTATGGCAAGGATACTTTGCTGGGGATCAGGGATATCAAGACAAGTAATCTGGTATTTTTCATCTACCTTGATTCATAGGCTTGCCGCTCTTGACTCAGAATAAAAAACGATATTAAATCCGATAAACATCATATCTATTTCCTTTTCTGTCATATTGATCACCTTGTTCTAGAAATACGGACTATGTAGTATTGTGAAGGTTCTTTTATTTACTTATTGACGCATATTAACTCAATAAATATCAAAATGGTAAAATTCATGTTGATATTTCCATTTGAAAACACACAGCTGGAGATTACCAGTCACATGGTATTTACTGTAGAACTACTCCTGGTTTAGAGCTAGGGATGTCCGCTAATTCGATGGTGCTCTATGTCAATAGGATCTCCTTGCACCTGGCCAATCTCCCACACAAATCATTTTCAACGGCTGAAAAGAGTACAGTGGAGAGCCTTTGGTTTAATATACTCAGCGTAGATAAGCCCTTCCAAGAAACCCTTGAGGTGGAAATCAGAGAGAAGTCCAGAATAAAAGGGTAGGAGGTTCTGCATTTGTCCACCTTTCTTTTCCCCAACACCAAGTTCTGTGATAGCTGAGAAGGAACAGAGCAACGCTTTATGCAGGCTCTTTAAGAAGAGGTGGTAGACAAGGAGAAGCACTTGACCCTCGCTTGTGGCTAGAGTGACTTTGTGTGTGTGTCAGGTAGCGAATGACAGGCAACGCACTGGGGTATCCGACCGTGAAATCACACGATGGAAGACAAAAAGAGAAAGTACGAGGAGCCCTGCCTGCTGTCTTTGGGTATCTCGTAACACTATTGTCCGATTAAGTCTCTATTATCCCGACTTGGAGAGATGTTGGGATCGTTAGTGATCACCCTCAGTTCATGGGTGGTCGCTGCCGGCAAGCCACAACGTTACCGCTAATTTTTCAATCTTGAGAAATTCCGACATATTTTACGCTACGGGGCTGATTGTGCCTGTCTCGGAGGGTTATATTGCCTTCCAAACCCCATGTTGCCAAACGGCCCAGCCTCTGGCTTTGAAACAGGCAGGATATTATTTTCCTGATTCCACAGTGTCAACTGATGGTTAAAATAACAAAAATACCTCCATGGAGGTTTTTTGTTATGCTTTTATTTCGAAGATGACTCGAGGCTGACAGGGTTGAATTATAGCATGTCAATGTACCCGACAAGCGTGGAGCGCAATTGTCACTCCTCAGAGGACCACTCGAAATGCGTTGTGTTATTTTCGTAATCCTCCCGCACATGAATGCAACCATACCTGACGTACGCTTCACTCGAGGCGATTGTTTGTTGATGTGTCTTTTTGTATTTTAGCTGCATGACTCCTTTATATAAAACCCAAAAGCAAGATATACAATTATTCATGATTGAAATTGGACATTACTGTGATGAAATTAGAAGTGTATCTTTACAGATTTGTCACAGGTCTATTTCTCAACGAAAACGGGTTTCGCACTACTGACGTTCAAGTGATAACTAAAATAAATATTGTTTGTTTTCCTGAAACTTTAATTTATGAAAGTGAAATTGTCATAACGGTATCCAGAAAAATGTTCTTCCAACTGTTAAAAGGTAGTAGCCAAAAATATTCCTCCTCTCACATGAAGCAAGTTTTATGATAGCAGTGAAGTAGTTTATAGAAAATATCATCATTTGTTACAAAATGTCAATAAAGAAAGACCATTTCGCTTCACAGCACACGTTGTTCTGTCAAAATCTAGCTACAGCTCACATTGGAGACCGCCCTATTTAACCTAACAGGGGTTTTTATGAGTGAAATAGAGTTAAGTCCTGTGTCTATGCATACAACCTTATTTCCATATCCAAACACAACTTAATTCAACCCCTATTGATTACTAATTTACCTTTTGGCTGAGCACTATATAACCTTTTTTATGTTTAACAGAGATGGAGACATGAGCCTGCTCAGCCTTTGTCGTCCCCAAGGCTGCCACGCGGCTGATTAAGAAAGGGGTTTACTAGCGTTAAGATGAATCATTTAGTTAATATCAGAAATGAAATGTAAATAAAGTATGCAAATAAAATGTTCCGTCAGTGATAGACTTGAGATGTTTTTATTTTTGTGAAGTCTGTATTGGTGACTAGAAAGAGGGAAGCCCTCGACGTTTGTTCAGCTTTAGCTTTATAAATCGGCCTGGTAACGGGCTTGGGTCATATGCTAACGAAGTCCAAGCAAATACGTCTCCACATCACAGAAACAGCCCTGGAAAGTGTCGTTGGTATCAAAGAACGTTAACTTTGCATAGGTTTTCATCACAAATAAAGAGAAGGAATATTTTGAAATGTTGTTAAGGGGTGACAAAATTCAATTTGGGGTGGTCCTGGCGGTAGACTAACAGGGAAACTTTTCCTTATAAAATGTAAATATACACTACCCTGCGTCGCTTGCACGTGGGACCAGTTTTAGACAGCTTGTTACAGTCACAGAAAGTGTTACCAGGAAATTGAATAGAACATCACGGCCCATTTAAACAAATATTCAACGCAGTAATTGGCATGCTTCTTTCCAACTTTTCCTCACAATTTATCTTGTTTGACGAACCTGGTGTATTGTTGGATGGTTGCAGGAAGTTACATCTGTGTGACGTATACTGTAACTTTTATAATTCTGATGGAGTTATGTTTTTTCTTGAAATGTGTTCGGGCGTCATGGAAGGTTTTGCTTGACACTATATAGGTCTTGGGCCTGGGATATCAGCATGAGTCCACAGTGATAATCCTATTTGTGGTGCCCTCTGCCGTTTATTTCGCAACATAATCACCGACGACATAAACTTACACTCACACACTTAATACTTTTAAAGTTCTGGCTTTAAAAAAATAAGCGTGCGAATATTGGCTTACTGCATCTACGTGATATGTATTCATTTCGATATGCGACGTAGATACGTAGATATGTCATATTTTATAGGAGGCAGAGAATAGATACCTGTTCGCTATAAGCTTGTTTACTCAACGTAGCATACATTATCTCTGAATGATATCTGGCTACGCCAACTCTCAACACATAAGAGTAATCCGTATGTATATTGCTGTCTCTTATCGTAGCTTTGCCATACGTATTTCCGTAATCGTTCAGCATTTACTTAATATTACTCTAACAGCTGGAACATATTCAGGGCTGGTGATTGACGATACAAATTATGAGATCATAAAATCCATCTTCAATACCAGGGTTACGCACAGGACATGCACACTGTGATAACCACGAACACCTTGTCTTCTGTTGTAACGATCCTGCTTGGAGCACGAAATACATAATCACTATTTCTTCATTTACTTTCAGTTGTAACGATCATGGGGAGTCTGATCAAAGTCAAATTTAAACTTAACATTTCTTTACACGTAGTATATTTGTTCTTTTAAATTTCGGCTACATTTTCCTACACTCGCCAGTGGCTGAAGGGATGGTGTAAATCCAGCTAGGGACAATGCAGGTAGCAAAGGTACTGTAAGTCCCTAGTATGGTGATCTGCCTTCAGTTGTTGACGATCTATAGCTTGTTTTTATACTGTGTTGTCCCTATAGATACATGTTTTAGATTTAATTACTAGTTTTATATATATATATATATATATATATATATATATATATATATATATATATATATATATATATATATATATATATATATATATATATCTGTGATATTCTAGTTATGTTACTGTCCTTCGTTGACAGGATTGTGTAATCTGTCTTTCATCATGGTTAATCTATATATTGTTTTAGTAACGAGATTGCCAAAGTGATTTTAGATTTGAACTCACTGAGTCTGGGACTGAACTACATAATCATGAATACACAATCCTAATTTTTTTTCTTTATTTATCGTCACTTGTAACGATAGTGCTTAGTTTAAACCTCATTATCGTGAATACACAATCCTAACACTTTGTCTTCATTTACCGTCAGTTGTAACCATTCTGCTTAGTCTAAACCTATTTGTCATGAATACACAATCCTAACGTTTTGTCTTCATTTATCGTCAGTTGTAACCATTCTGCTTAATCTAAACCTCATTGTCATGAATACACAATCCTAACATTTTGTCTTCATTTACCGTCAGTTGTAACCATCCTGCTTAGTCTAAACCTCATTGTCATGAATATACAATCTTAACACTTTGTCTTCATTTACCGTCAGCTGTAACCATTCTGCTTAGTCTAAACCTATTTGTCATGAATACACAATCCTAACGTTTTGTCTTCATTTATCGTCAGTTGTAACCATCCCGCTTAGTCTTAACCTCACTATCATGGAAACACATGTCTAACTTTTTGTCTTCATTTATCGTCAGTAACCATTCTGCTTAGTCTAAACCTCATTGTCATGAATACACAATCCTAACATTTTGTCTTCATTTACCGTCAGTTGTAACCATCCTGCTTAGTCTAAACCTCATTGTCATGAATATACAATCTTAACACTTTGTCTTCATTTACCGTCAGCTGTAACCATTCTGCTTAGTCTAAACCTCATTGTCATGAATATACAATCTTAACACTTTGTCTTCATTTACTGTCAGTTGTAACCATCCCGCTTAGTCTTAACCTCACTATCATGGAAACACATGTCTAACTTTTTGTCTTCATTTATCGTCAGTAACCATTCTGCTTAGTCTAAACCTCATTGTCATGAATACACAATCCTAACACTTTGTCTTCATTTACCGTCAGTTGTAACCATCCTGCTTAGTCTAAACCTCATTGTCATGAATATACAATCTTAACACTTTGTCTTCATTTACCGTCAGCTGTAACCATTCTGCTTAATCTAAACCTCATTGTCATGAATACACAATCCTAACATTTTGTCTTCATTTACTGTCAGTTGTAACCATCCCGCTTAGTCTTAACCTCACTATCATGGAAACACATGTCTAACTTTTTGTCTTCATTTATCGTCAGTAACCATTCTGCTTAGTCTAAACCTCATTGTCATGAATATGCAATCTTAACACTTTGTCTTCATTTACCGTCAGCTGTAACCATTCTGCTTAGTCTAAACCTCATTGTCATGAATACACAATCTTAACACTTTGTCTTCATTTACTGTCAGTTGTAACCATTCCGCTTAGTCAAAACCACATTATCATGGAAACACATGTCTAACTTTTTGTCTTCATTTACTGTCAGTTGTAACCATTCTGCTTAGTCTAAACCTCATTGTCATGAATACACAATCCTAACACTTTGTCTTCATTTACTGTCAGTTGTAACCATTCCGCTTAGTCAAAACCACATTATCATGGAAACACATGTCTAACTTTTTGTCTTCATTTACTGTCAGTTGTAACCATTCTGCTTAGTCTAAACCTCATTGTCATGAATACACAATCCTAACACTTTGTCTTCATTTACCGTCAGTTGTAACCATTCAGCTTAGTTAAAAACACAGATAATCAACCCTAACGCTTTCTTTTCATTTACCTGCAGTTGAAATCATACTGCTTGGTATAAATCACATAATGGATGGAAACACAGTGAGTAAGGGGAGCATTTATACAAGATTAGTACAAACTGTACAAACATATCCTCTAACTTGTATATATGCTCCCCTTCCTGATATTGTTCATCACTTGTGTTAGAACCTGCACCGAAACGTCGCTGTCATAGCAACAATTAGGTTGTTCATCCATATATTGTCATTCTTCCTCACTCTCATGAAGTCGGAATTTTAAAATGGACTGTGCTGTTATGAGGGATGGAAAGTCCTCATGACTGTTGAAAGTTATTCTGTTTATTCGATGTTTTCGTGTACGAGACAATTGGACATGGTTACACATGTAACTTCTGACCTGTAATGGACATGGGCTGAGCGTTGCCCACAATCAGCCTCGCTTCATCTACATAACAATGAGATTTTTTCTGAAGTGGACTTTAACTGTGTTCGTTACCCCTTTGTCAGTTAAATAGCTATACATACTAATAAGGTGGAACAACTCTTGATTGGCTCAATTCCAAACACATTTATTAATGTTTATTGTTCTAATACATAGATGCATGTATTTATTTCTTGATTGTTATTTTTATGTATGCATATTTATGAGGGATGTTTTATGTGCTATCTTTATATCATTGATACGGCTGCCTTCACCTCGTTATGAAAACTGAGTTAAAAGTTTCATTGTCAATGTCAAGGCATTTGCATAAGAATGATTTTATCAACTAATATACTTCTTTGGAAAAATGGCCCAAAAGACTAGCATGGCAAATGAATATTATGGAAAATTAATGAAGAACATTGACGCTTCACTGAACGTTGGGAATTAATTTATAATTCAACTTAATTATGATATAATTTCTGCACCCCATTTGGCACTTTTCGGAAAATGCGATCGCGGTTAGCAATCACCTTGATGTCAGTCACTGGATGACGACCTGGCTCAAGATGCACCACTCACTACATGACAGGTCACAGCCCTACGATCAACGTTTACGGTTGATAAAGACATTGGATCTTGTTTTTTTGTGGTTGTTTGTTTTTCTGTTTCTGTCGTGACAGTTGCTCATGGGTATGGGGAATTTGTTTAATATTGTTTGGTTTTTCCTTTGCATTTTTTGTTGTTGTTATTGTTTGGGGGTGTGTTTTGTTTTTGTTATTGTTGCATTAGTTAATTTCTTTTTTATTGGGGGTGGGGGGTGCGGTGGTGGTGGTAGGTGGTTGACGGTCTTTTGAGGTTGGGTTTTAATTCCAGCCAATCAGATGTGTATGTGTTGTTATTAGCTTTCATTTATTTCACTGTGGTCTTTTTAATGTGCACATTCTCATTCTCACGTCACGGTTTCACCAAAACAATAAACATGAAAGAAATCATGTGAAACTATCAGCAGCATGTGTAAGGGCTTATTTCAGCTGTGAGACGTCATACAATAATTAACATATTCCATCTCTAGATCTTAAGTTATGTCACCCTTTTAGCAAAGTTATCGCAACGCTACAGACGTCATTCTTTACTTAAGTACAGGGTCCCGTTTCACAAAGCTGCCATAGCGTTACTACTGACGTAAGTCTCTGTTACAATATAGGAGTGAGTGAGCAGGTTTACTTTTAACGCCGCACAGCAATATTCCAGCTTTATGGAGACGGTCTGTAGAAAATGAAGTCTGGACCAGACAATCCAGTGATCAAAAGCATGAGCATCGATCTGCGCAATAGGGAACCGATAACATGTGTCAACCAAGTCAGAGAGCCTGACCACCCAATCGCCTCTTACGACAAGCAGAATCGCCTTTTATGGCAAGCATGGATTGTTGAAGTCCTATTCTACCCCGGACCTAGTAAGCAGTACGGCAATGGTGGCTGCTGATTGGCTTTGTGAAACGAGGTCCAGAGCATACGAATGTCGTTGCGCTACATTTTTATGAAAAGGTTGCGATAAGTCTGAAAAAGTCTCCATATATCAATATGCTACTTCGATGATTCAATAACGACTCGAAAAAAATGAAGAAAACCCGATATTTTTTCACATACGACTGAATTACAATAGCTTGCTAAATGAAACCTTGGAATGGATAACGCACAATGCTAGATAATTTGAAAATTATCAATTTAAAAATTACAAATGCTGATTAAGACAGTGTTCATTTGTCTGTGACGTTTGGCGACAGATGAGCTAAATAACACCACTTCTCGTTTACTCATTTTGGAACTTAGTAATTATAATTAGACTATATGCCGGAGACATTTAGCCCAATGAATGCGTATCAAATTATCATTTACTGTTACCAATCCCCGTATAGTTTTATTGGTTTGTTTAGCAGTTCTAATGATACAGCTTCAATGTTATTCGAATTGTATCAACACTGAAGTGATCCGTGATGATCGTAAGAGGCGACTAACGGGATTGGATGGTAAGGTTTGGTTGACACAAATCAACATATCTCGTTTTGATTACTGAATTGTCTGGTCCAGTCGTGATTATTTAACGACCGCCGCCATGTAGTTGGGATATTGCTGAGTGCAACGTCAAATAGGAAACCAACCAATATCGTGTGCACGGGAAGCCGTTAGCTTAAAGGTCACATGCAACGTAAAAAAAAGCTTTGCAGATTCTGGTACCTTTCGGTATGCACTTACCGAAACAAATCATAAAAAATGCCAATTCAACCTATAAAAATGAAAAAAACGCGATGAAAAAAAAGCCCGCGAAATCGGAGTTCAAACGTTTCACTAAATTCCCCCCAGCGCTGGGGGAAAAACTGGTTTCAACAGCTGTGCTGCGCTGCGTCCATAACACATGCGCAGTGAATAGGTTCGCGGAGCATGAAACACTATGCATGCCCAGCGTCTGAGGTCGTGAGCAGTAGTCTAATCTTGGTTGTGTACACAAACAAGTAAATAATCTACTCGTTACGTAAAACAACTTGTTGATTGTGGTAAGCAGTCTCTGTCACAGAGAAAGCTCAGTGTCTGGTTTATTCACACCTATATGTCTGTCTGCCTGTCTGCTAAAGACAACATGCAATACACAGCTTCAATCATTGACCACGTGCAATTTAAACTTAACACCTATCAGACTATACGACATAAAGAAAATAAGTTGATTTATGACTCGTGCACCCGGGTCCCGTGTTTGCCACATTATGTAATTAGGCACGTGTGATACACATGACATGTTTTTATGTCTGTGGGTTGCAAACAAACTACATTCATTGTTTTCGGATGACTGGATCTGACGGAAACTGGTGCAAACTTTGTCAGTTTCAAGTCCTGCTTTTTCCTTCGACGAATGACAGATTCCGGCAACGCAGTAGTTTACCATCTCTACTGACATGATTTTTTATTGGATCGAGCGCAAATTCAGAGAACATGTATTTTCCAAACCCAACATCTCTATATACAATCTTCATAGATAACGACCTCTTTTCGTGTATATGATTTTGTTTGACAACAGTATATGAATCCATACTGAAAGGACGCATCAAGTACACAAAAAGAAGTTGTTATTCATAAAGAATCTTACTTTCTTGTCTAACATAACCATCAAACAGATCATCTTTCTGTACACACAATGAACCCTCAGCATATCAGCAAATGAACCAGCCAATCGGAAGCCGTCGTTACACTTGAATGCATATCCACCCGCTATGACTGGGTTCGGTCTCCCGAGGGCTTCGTTTCGGGGCAAGTAAGCCCAAGTACAAAATATTGCACTTTTGAACCGCGATTGTACGCTTATAATTGTGTTTATTTGTTTTTTTAAAAGCAGCAATGTATATTATATGTCATGAATAAGTGATAAATGTGTTTTAATTATGTTTGGTGTTTTGGTTGCATGTGACCTTTAAGTAATATAAAGTCAATCAGACAACCTGAGACTTATTCTTGTCCGGATTCCCAACGGGTGTTAAAATGGATATTCACGTTAACAAGTTAACCGAACTCCGGTTATCAGATACATATCAATCCGAACATACACGTAGAGACGAACACTCATTCGGACACTCAGTCTCTCACTCTCGCCCAACCATTCTTTGAGACTCAGGCATTCACTCATCTAAACCGGTTCACCTTGGTGGAATATTTATCAACCTCACTCACTACCTCAACCAACTTACCCAATCTCTGAATCACCCAAAAGACCCCATACAATTATTCGTATGCGTGTATTGAAACGAAAAAAAAACACCACTATGTTGTTTTAGCTCGCTGGGAAATTAATTAGAGCTTCATCACTCACTCCACAGACCCCAGCGTAATTCATAGCATATATGTATTAGAATCAAAAGGGTTTTTTTAAAAAAACAAAACAAAACAAAATGCGTTGTTGGGATATGTCGCTTTGTCACAATGATTAGAAATGCGTTTAACCAAATGCGTCCAATGACTCGCCCATCTCATTCACTCAGCCAAACACTTTCAAGCCCACTGAAAAGAGACCCTTGAAGGTCCGGGGTAGAAAAGGCCTTCAGCAACTCATGCTTGCCATAAAAGGTGACTCTTGCCATAACGGGATCGGGTGGTCAGGTTCACTGACTTGGTTGACACATGTCATCAGTTCCCAGTTGCGCAGATGATCATGTTGTTGATCACTGGCTTGTCTGATCCAGACTCGATTATTTACAGACCGTCGCCAAATAGCTGGAATATTGCTGAGTGCGGGGTAAAACTAAACTCACTCACTCACTCACCCACTGAAAAAAATCTGTAAAGGTATTACAAACTTTGAGAAAAAAATAAATGGTTGTTTTCCTCGTTCGAATATCATCCAAAGCTACTTTCAGCCTCGGTCACTCACTCACTCTCTCACCCACAACAGAGAAGCACGTACTTCTGGTAATGTTTGTCAATGGATGCTCAGCGTTCTGGTTTAATGACGTATTTCCCGCTCATATTAAATACTGAAGATGTCACCTGTATTAACGTTCTAGTCACCGGTACGTTCTCCACGAGGTCTTTGTTCTCAGGAGTATGACACGGCTCACTTTACGGCCGTGCACAACTTCACTTATATAATTACCAATTACTCCGACCACAGCTGCGACTAGGCGGGAGGACTTACTCCAAATCTGACACCGAAAAACATTAATTGGTAGCTACTAAGAGACTTAAGAAAAGTGTCGAGAGACTGCTAAGCGGAGGCTTCATTAGATCCTAAGGTGGGCATCACTTGACTCGCTTCTCAACAAGTTATGCCAGAACATGCCGGCTGAAATTACTGTAGAATTTACCAATTGGGGCTATAAAGAACTCGTTTCCTCGACTTGTGACTCCGTTGTGCTAAGACTTAAGGAAAACCCGCTACGCTGAGTCGTTCGTTACTGTTTACAGACTGATTAGAGAGGACTCAAGCCAGCTTACCGCTAATTTACCATACACCTCGCGCGTCCACATTACAAACATTTATCGCAACGCTATGGGTGTTTGTGAATGAACAGTTAGTTCTAGGAATGTCTCACTGTTGTTCAAATCTGCCGACAGGTGTTGTTGAGAAAACCCTGTGTACCGAGCAATCTAAGAGAGATACATAGTTACGATCTTGGGCCCCACAAGAAATACACAGTTTTACCATACACACGAAAAGTGAAATATTCGGACGAGGGGGGAATTACAACGAGGGTCGAGTCGTGATAGGGATAAATCTACATCATTGCGGTCACACATGTGCTGTTGGTGAGCCAGGATTCAAATTAACTCTGGGTAGATGTAAACGGTCACTTCTGTTTGCTATACACGCCGGGCGCTCGACGCGTAAGGCTGTGAAATATATCACTTAAACTGATTCATGTTCGAAATATGTAATGTCCCGTTACCTTGAGGGGTGTATTGGTTCAGGGGGAGGTTTTAAACTGGATACGCATATATGATAATGCGGTTGAACTGCCATTCATGACGCCCCGTGGGTTTAAAGTTCAAAAGTCCGGCATATATATTACAGGAAAACATGAGAATTGGGTGGGCACCATATCGTCCATTCATGTATCGGCCAATGTTATTTTCAGACAGTCAGGGATGGTGTTGTAGCTTCGTTGTTAAAGCGTTGGCTTGTCATTCTCAAGAGTGAGTGAGTGAGTGAGTGAGTGAGTATAGTTTTACGCCGCTTTTAATGATGCACCAGCAATATCACTGCGGAGGGGGGGGGGGGGGGATGGGGAGCTTCATGGGCTTCACACATTGTATCCATGATATAAACCCGGGCCTTGCACAACTTCTCCACACCACCCCGTCATGCTCAAAACTCAGGTTCGATTCTCCACATGCATGCAACGTGTGACGACCATGTCTGTGGTTCTCCGCTATGATATTGCTGATATTGCTAAAAGTGGCGTAAAACTAAACTCACTCACGCGGGCTTCCCTGATACAGCTTAGACAGACTGGCGTAAAACAACATGCCCTCATGGCTGCGTTACCCAGCACGAATACAGTGTGTGAAACCAAATGTCAAGACATCTCCACACTGAAGTTAATATGGCGGTACGTAAAGCATCTTCCAGTTCAACACTTACTCTCACTGGATTACAGATGTATCCATTAACATCCGAAGGACATCAAAACGTAAAATCCATTTCTAAAGAAAACATCTGGTTCTTCTTTGTAACCATTACACATTTTTAAACATTTGGATTTGGGGTGCTTTTCTCGTTTCTAAAACATATGGTAAAAACTCCAGCACAACTGAATACATTATAAAGCCGGATCGCTGAAGCCAAGCCTGTGTCTGTTTACGACAATGACGCCGGCGTAACGTCAACAACGTCACCAATGTCGGTATGGCCTCGCGTTACTCTCAGTAAATACCCACTGCCTCTCGGGGTGTGACTTCTATGTAATTAGACCCTTCACACTAAGTATACATGGTCTATTTTGTTTAAGGATTTGGAATGATAGCGGTGAGTTAACCCAATGATCTTGTTACTGGTGAATGTGTACATGTATGTTTGTTGTTCATTCTGTTGCAATATTCCAACGTTATCGCCGAGTCTGGAATGTCACGAGTTAGGCAAATACAATGATAATGTCATAGACATTGTAAAATATCCATATGTATGAGCTCATTTGTTTCAAAAACAATAAATAAATAACATCTACTGCGACTGTGTATTGGTAGAGGTTTCTTCCCAACGTGATTCAAGAAAGGTTTCGACATCAGATGAGTTAACCGGTAACATTAGCATTTTATAGTACCTCTCTGGCATCCTGACTGCTATGTTAAACTGCCCAGTTAAACTAAAATATTATTTCTCTACTTGGCGGGTAGCCTATCGGTTAAAGTGTTCGCTCGTCACCCCTAAGACCACAAGGGTACAATGTTTGAACCCCATTGCAGTGTCAAGCTTGCCTAACGCGGCGTAAACATAACCTCCCTCACTCATTCTTGACGGTGATCTGGACGGTCGGGTAGCAAGATGGTTAGAGCGTTCGCCCGTCAGACGGATGACTGAAGTTCGATTGTACATCTCTGGAGTCACCAGATATTGATCGAAATGCGCCAAAGTGAAATTTCGTTCACCCTCAAATTTCTCTACCCTACGATTCATACAGTGACTTGCAGACACGCGTCGCCGTCATGACGCCACAACGTCAAAACACAACGTCAGTTACGTTATAAAGCCTTTCGTAATGAACACACAAAAAAAGATATTTATATGTTGAAATATGTTTTCATTCCAAATTGGCATGTTATACATACCATTGTGCCAAGTCCAGAGCCACATACGATTGTAAAGTTTGATCATGAAAAATCACACGTGACTAATAACGTGTATACGTATTGATTTAGTTTCACATGAGACCGACATCCGCCACGCTAAAACAGTAGCGCTAGTCGATCGTCATAACAGCTTCAAAGGATCACACAGTGAAGTCTCATCTGTCTCATCTGTCTGTCTTGTCACGGTAACAATGTGCAAATACTCATGACAACACTTACCTACTTAACGTATACGGAGAGAGCAGTCGGTATCGAATAACTCATGTCATCACAGCCACAGTGCCAGTACATGCAATCTTGTCATGACACTTCATATTGATTTGAAGGACAAGTGGGACAACGTGAGCTACTGGGACATTTGAATCGTGCTGCTGTAACAAAATATTTCAACTTGTTTCATTCTTTTTTTCAGTTGTTAGGCCAGAAAGTGGCGTGAGATAGTGATATGTTGTGTCAAAACACAACAAATTATGAACGAAATTACCATTTATGTTGGGGACATTCTACTCAAAACAGGTAACTTTGTTGTAATATTTATGTTGTCACTCCCTCGACAGCTGGAACCCCTTGTTATCACTTCGTCGATAGTTGGACAATCCTTTGTCACCATTCCTCCGGTAGTTAAACAATCCTATGCAGTCACTTCCGTGGTAGTTGGGCAGCTCTATGCTCCGACGTAAGGGTAATTACATCTTAATATTGCCTTGGACAGACCCGTGTTATCATTCTCTTGACAGTTGGACAGTTCAATGTGATCACTATCTCGACATTTGGGTAGCTCTCTCGACGAACTGGAGTTCTATGTGATCACACTCTCGACAGTTGGGCAAATGTATGTATATATGTATATATATATATACATTCATATATTAATTTGTTACTTAAGGTCGGTTGACAACATAGGACCATCGATTTGCAGAGGAATATAGCTAACTTTACAACAGAACCAGGGCTACTTTTGAAGTTGAGTTTTGAGCCATTATTCACCCTCTATACACCATATGAAATGGTGTTCGTATTTGAATATGTATCCACGATGAGTCAGTGTGGTTTATGCCGTTTTAGCAATATTCTGGCAATATCACGGCGGGGGTCGCCAGAAATGGGCTTGACAGATTGTGCCCGTGTGGGGATTCGAATCCAGGCCTTTGGCGTGAAGGCGTACGCTTTAACCATTAGGCTACCCTACCGCCCCCATCCACCATGAGGACAGTAGATTTGTTGCCATTAAATCCACAAGGAAGAATGCTCACTAACAGACGAGTGTGTTGGGGGTAAATTACGTTATGTCTAGGGAAAATAGTGGCATCATTTGCAAGGCAATGCTGAATCACCAAATATATTATTGACAAAGAGTCAATAAGAGCTCTTATGAACACGGTACATAGAAAAAGGTTCTGAAAACATTGAATGTTCAGAAAAAAACAGATTATGCAACAAGAAAGGCTAGTATTTGATCTGGAGACTTTTCCTTGCTTTTTAAGATTCCTCATAACGTTAACATCCATGGAAAACTGCAGCTTATTTCCTCGTACCTTTCAAGTTCAGATAAAGGACGGGCCATATTGACCAAACTGTTTATCAATACACTCAACATACCACTCATGGACTCAACATACCACTCATGGAACCCACACCGTGCAAATATGGCATTCAAGACATTAATATATGTTAAAACGTAAATGTCAGTCTCTTCACAGAAGCCAGTAAAACATGCAAAAAATAATTTCCCCAATGTTTGCTTTGATGTATATTTGTACAATGATACCAGATATTAACTGTGACAAAGGTGCAGCATGTGAACACATTCTGTTTTAAATTTGCCATTCGCAGAAAGAAACACGCTGCAGAAAAGACATCCTGGTTAACTATAGAATCCTAGACGGGCAACTGCTACTTTGGCGCATTGTCCCGTTGTCACCTTTACAAAAACAAGCCGCAAGAGGCATAATTTACCAAAGCATGACACTGCCACAACGCACCACTTCATTTGTGAAATTGTCGTTATGTCGCATTTTGGGGGGCTTTGAATAATATTATAATCCTTCAAAAGGGCGAGATAACGACATAGTGACATAACGACAATGAGACAAATGACCTAAATGTCACTTTGTCGCATCGTCGCGTTATGGTTAACTGTGAGGGCGAAAACGCGAATGTGTCCTTTCCAGGATTCCATAGTTTACAAGCCTTTCCTTCTTCAAACGTTACAAAAGGTAGGCAAAACTGTCCAATTTGTGAGGAAGCCTCTTCGTCAAGAAGCATTGACAGCAAACACATAGTCTTGACCGGGAAGTTAGCTCTGTCCAAATGCTTTCTATGTGGTAGTGTAAACTGAGACCAACCAGACTGATCAGGCCTTTATTCAATTACTTATCACCCCGTGTTTGTTTTCAGGGCTGTCGCTATCCTTTGATGCAATTTCTATTATAAACACATGTGTTTTGTACAGCAGATCGTGACAGTGTTCTCTGCGAGACATAATAGTAGGAAGCTGTTAGAACCTAGACAGACCCATGCGGATTCGGGACCGCTGATTCAAGATAGTCATCAAGTTTTAAATTCAAACATCTTTCAAAGATACAGGTCATGATGTCAACAGGAGGGTAGCGACATTTTAGCTAGAAAAGTAAAATCATAACGTTTAATAAATAATAAGTACATATCATTGGTGGTGATGATGAAGACGACGACGACGACGACGATGATGACGGTGATGATGATGATGATGATGATGATGATACTTCCCATCAAAATTTAACCACTTACTTCAGGAAACAGTTCTAAACTAAATTTTGGAAAACCCCATGCTGTTTAAATGTACTGTTTACACATGAACTGTTGCAATGTAAAACAAGTTCGAATCGTTGTCACGAAATTATTGTCACGATCTCAATAAATCTCGATAAACATCAGCGGACTGACGAATTCGTTAAAAATAATCACACGAAAACACAGCTGTTCACATCTACAATATATGGACATGAGTTTCAGCAATTCATCTGCATAGGGTTCGCAGTTGATTCCCCGAAGGCAGTGGAGAAATAAATCTTCGATGTAACCATATCTTTAACATATAACGAGTGTTTTTGATTCTAAACCTTTGAAGGGAAGGATGAAAGTTTTATTTAAAGTTTATGTTTAAAAGTCCAAGGCTGATGAACATAATCATATAGCACCTGAAGTTACATGCGAGGCCTTTGAAACTCTTCCGTCACCTGGCTTTCATGTACAGTTTTCACAATGGCGTGCCATGTGCATGGTTTGCTTGTTCAAATTAAATGCGAATAACTTGATATCATCAACACACATCAAAATATCAGTAGCTATTTATTCGATCGGGTTTTTGTCAAACAAATTAATTTTCTGAATTTTAATAATCGTGCTACCTGTTTATGTTTCTATTTTCGGTGAATCTTTGCATTGCAATATATTTCAATTAAAATGATATTCTAACAAAAGTATATTTCATGGAAGAGTGCCACTAGCTACTACTAATACTTCATTTTAAAGACCTATTTTCCTGTGTTTTAATGTACATTTAACAGATGATCCTTGATAGAGCGTAATATACTTGAAGCAGGTGTATGGAGGTGAGGTCAGTGATCAATGAAAAGATTGTTATTGAAACTGTGCGATATGTTACAAGTTACTTTAGACCACAAGGTCCCTTCGTAGTCACAACCGACACAATCCTAAGCTGTGTTAGGCCACAAGACCACTTTGTCCTCGCTAGCGATAGAATCCTAAATTTCGTTAGACTAAGATCCGTTTTTACGCCACTACCGAAGCATTTGCAAGTTACGTTAGGTTTGATTCGCGGGTTCGCCGAGCCTCACAAACGATTCAATCCCGAAGATACGTTCGCCCCCAAGACCATTTGCCCCACCCTATACAACCCCCACAACCAAGAGAATCCAAACCTACGTAGGGTCAGACAGCAAGACGCCTTTGCCCCACCCTAAACAACTCCAAACTATATATGTTGGGTTAGACAACAAGACTCCTTGGCTCCACCCTAAAAAACTCTATGCTACGGTGGGAGTGACCACAATGCTCCTTTGCCCCACCCTACACAACCCCAAGCTATGCTGGGTTAGACCTCAAGACCCCTTTGCCGCACCCTATACAACACCATACTATGCTGATTTAGACCACAATACTCCTTTGCCCCACCCTACACAACCCCAAGCTATGCTGGGTTAGACCTCAAGACCCCTTTGCCGCACCCTATACAACACCATGCTATGCTGATTTAGACCACAATACTCCTTTGCCGAACCCTATACAATCCCAAACTATGCTGGGTTAGACCTCTAGATCACTTTGCCCTAACAACCAATACAATCCCGTTGTTACACGAGTCCAGTGGGTCTCCACACCCGATACAAAGGTATGTTCTTGTAAACCACTGTAAGCTCAGCCCATTCATACAAATACTTCATTTTAAACAATTTCTCACCGCTCTTCGTCAACTGTTACAATCCCCAGTTCCCGTGCGTCCAACGAACAGGAACGCACCATTTAGTATTTTGTCGAATTTCTGACACTTCCACCATCATCATAAGACACTGAAAGTCATGTCAAATATGTCATACGCTGTCTTGGCATCTCAGTTTCGTCCATATTAATGCATCAATAGAGTAATAAAGCAACACACATCTAATGAACAAAGTGTCTCTTTGTCATCATCTGTATTAATGACCTATTGCGTTTACCCCGTTACGAGATATTACTCTCAAGTAATACCCTTACTGACATTATATTTCTAACAGTTTCACATCTTTGAAACTGAAAGCCCATACCAAAATTTAGTCCTACGTCATCACGTTTCCTCTAGAACTATTACCTCCTTACATGCACACCTTAAAGCTAGAACAGTTGCTCGTTGACCTGTCTCAAGGCTCTACCTTCAGGTATTGATTCACCCGATGTTTCAAATCACCACCAAGCTCTTAACCTTTGACAGTGTGTTCAACCAATCAAAAATAACCTTTTACTCATCATTCAAAAGTCCCTATGGTGATTCTGGTGTCAACAAATTAGAGTTATAAGTGTGGAATACAACGCCGAGTTCAGCCATATGGCAGGTCCACAACACAATACATTGAACTGGTGGACTTTCTGACCATCCGGCCGTTTGGACAATGGCTATCTTAAAGCTAGGGGAAAACAATATTTGTTCTTATTCTTAGAGACTCCAGTTCCTGACTGACGGTAATTGGTGGAAGAAGAGGTGCCAGTGGCTACAGTAGCCTTTATGTTTAAAGTGACAATTTTAATGAGCGGATGGTCAGTCTAGGCATGGACTGGTCTAAAGATGAAAGCTGGTGCTTTGTGTGTTTAAAGTTGTCTTAAGCATGATGAGGAGAAAGGGACAAGGGACACAGTCACCTGACGACCTCGGGCCCAATTGAGAGACTTGTAACACCAGCCAGTTGACACTGTGTCAACCCAGCACTGCTGCTCGATTTATTAATTACAGTGAAAGATGAACTGTGGCTAAACAGTAACCAGTTCCCTGGTGAGCAGGACATTGTTACTATGTCTGAACACAGAGTTTGGTCACGTGGACCCACCCCCAGCTTTAGCGGGTGTAACACTTATACCCAAAGGTTGTCGACATTGTCTCGCCATTTGTCAAACACGTTTGCACGTCTTTGTAGTGTGGGTATATCGTTCGCAGTATAGGTTTGGGTGACTCACTTTTGTAAGGTGTTACTTTCTGTTGCGGACATCGACACCTTGCGGTTTTCTGAACGACTCCATGTTTTATTCCAGAAATTAATCTAATTGTCACGAAAACGTCTTGTCCTTGGCGAGTAACGTGTCACTTCAGTTTGGATTAGAGACATTTCAAAACCTGTGTGTTGTTGATATGAACAAAATTGTGTGTTGAGGCTGAGTGTACAGACAAGAGTTAAATGTGATTGGTTCGTCACAAATGAATTCAGAGGTGTGTTCTGTCAGATTCACTGCAAGTTTAACGTTTATAACTTTTCTCCAGTGTTCCAGTTCTTACGCTCAATCCGTTTCTTGAATGGATAAAATATGTTCCATTTAATCAGGGCAATCACAACGTGAATATCATAGATGAAAACCATGTGCGGAAGCTTATTCATCCCCACAAATTGGCCACCACTTAAGAAATCACCAAACGAAGCGCAACACAAAAACTTAACACATGGGTTCATTTTAAAGTCATTCTCGGTGTTTAATTCAATTCGTTATTGTCATAAACCACCTTGGTGGTACATCATCTGTCTATCTATCTATCTATCTATCTATCTATCTATCTATCTATCTATCTATCTATCTATCTATCTATCAAATATAGAGCATGATAAAAATATGTACCTGATTTCAACATCATCTTCTATTGTCATCTGAATTCATTAACAAAGCCCAAACATTTTGCGGTATGTTTGTATTTTGATACGTCAAAATGTGTACCGTTTGCACGCTGACTCTTCCTTCATGTGTGTTTGTATAGATTGGATATTTCATATTACCAGTGCAGCCGGGCGAGCTCTTCCATCGCCATGCCGTTTCATTTTCATACTTAATATAACGTTCAGATATTAGGTACCCATGAAAGAATAAGAGAACCATTGTTATCGTTTACTATTGAGAGTTTCATCTGATTCCAGAATATGTTAATAACTCATATATTTCTGGTCACAAACATTTTTCACAAAACAAAACCGCAATACACACACCGGTTATTAAATATGGTGCCATTCGAAAGCCACAGACCTAAAAGTCCACTTTCTATTTGATATCGTTCCGAGCGAATGACTTCTCTGAACACTGATTTTCACTGCGCAGTGCTTAATAAACATAATGTTATGTAACTCGAAGCTGCCTTTGTTGTCCGTTTACCGCTATTTATTAAGTTAGTTAATGGATCAAATATCCGCATATATATATGACTAACCTAATAAATAGCGGTTAAGGGACAACACATCATAAAGGAAATTACAGTTAGAGCCCACCCACTGCAGACATCTGGACATCTACGTTACAGGAGGAGAGGTGATAGATGATGGAGGCCTGCAATACATCATGCACGCATATGTACATACACACATACACATATACACACATAGATGTACACATACGTGCACACCTACACATGTACACACATACGCATGCACATGCACATACACGTACCCATGCACACGCATGTGTGTTATCGTGTACACACACACACAGACATCCATCCATCCATCCATCCATGCATGCATGCATGCATGCATACACACATGCCCACATGCACGCATACATACATACATACATACATACATACATACATACATACATACATACATACATACATACATACATACACACATGCCCACATGCCTACATGCACGCATACATACATACATACATACATACATACATACATACATACATACATACATACATACATACATACATACATACATACATACATACATACATACATACATACATACATACATACATACATACATACATACATACATACATACATACATACATACATGCCCACATGCCTACATGCACGCATACATACATACATACATACATACATACATACATACATACATACATACATACATACATACATACATACATACATACATACATACATACATACATACATACATACTTGATTAAATACTTCACATGGCTTGTGAGCTGAGGTGAATAATAATGCGTCGTTATTTACAACAGTAATATCCATCTGAAGTGTAATTTTCACAAAGATCCTTGTTAATCTCGGCTGATCTGTTTCATGAATGTGTACACCTTGTCATCTGCAATTGGGACGTATAAATGAAGTTCAAAATATTTAAGTAGCTTTGGCTATCCATTGTGTACAGATATTATTCAGGTTACATTTTTGACATCGTAAAAATAAGAATCTGTTGCATGATTCTGACTTTATGTATATCCAGGAATATTTCTATGATGTGGGCGGATAAGGTAGAGGACATCTTACTTGAACAGTTTAAAGTTACTGAGAAGTAATACTGTTCATAATGGCGATAGAATAAGTTTAGAAGACGTGATAAGATAAGAAAACTCTCGATAAAATAGCAGAACGTGTGGAAGACAATCTCACCAACTTTATATCGAACAGTTACCAATGTCAACTGAGGCAAGTACAACTTCCTGACCCCATAACAACGGTTCCATTTAGAACAAAGTGTTTCAATACACTGACTATATGCTCGATTAGTTTGTCTTCGTCAGTGTACCCGTAAGCCTAAGGGCAATGGGATGGTTGAGGTGCCCTCACGAAATGCACTCGCGGCAAGCCCTCATGATGTTCCAAACATGCGATCAGTCATAAATTTTCTATATTCCAGTCCATGTCAGACTTCTTTTAAAGACCAGTGTTGAATGTACTAAATGCCTTTCTCAAAATAATCTGCAAAAGTCGCCCTTGGTTCATTCTGAGGCAGGGTAGCTCTTTGTTCCTGAATCAGACTTAAATTATTTACCCGTAAACTGGCTGACTACATCTGATTGACTGAAACCAATATCCGCCATGCAAGGGCTGTCACACAGTCTAATTGCGCCATTAATCCACCCTGCTACATCGGTAAATAAAACCCAGCGAGCAACAGGATGCTCATCATTAAATAATCAAATCACTTAACGAACAAATTGCAGACTTTGTACTATGCCAGCTCGCCAGATTAACTCGGATATAACCGATCGATCAACGAGTCGGTGGGCCATGAAAGCAGTTCAGTCAGCCGTGCCACTCAAGAAACCTCACACAGCGGCTAATAGGGAATGAAGCAAGTACTAAAGGGTGTGCCGCGGCTGCAATGTTGATCTGCCAATGCTGCACCTGTAATTGAGGTTGTTTAATGATATTTCATCAGTCGTGTTTTACTGCGCATAATTTTGCATATTGGGATATTCGTAAACATTATTTTCAGCATATTATAATGCATTCATTCATTTCTTGCATATGTATATGTTTATGTTAAGAGAACAAATACATGTACTGTGTTTGTTGGGTTGTGTCGGTGACGTTTTTGACAACATATAACAGCAGTACTCAGAATATATGTTACCATTCCGACTATAATATAACTGCGAAGTGATTTCAGGTGAAATGTGACCCTCAAATGACAATATTCTGAAGTAAGTCAGCTGTTCATCTGAAAAACACGAAAACACAAGGTGAAGGTCAAATAGATTTTATCTAGCAATGTGACAAGATGGATTAGCGGTCCTTGTGCATGATATTAACACATGTGCCCCATATGCACCACATTCCTAGTTTAATTATGTCACCCCCCAATAATATCAGGGCAGACAAACTGCACAGCAAAACAAAGTATGTTGTATACGTTTTGCTTTATCCGGATGAATGCACCATGAGCTGTTTTGGTACTGTTGACTTTGCTTAATCTAATGATTCAAAGAACTGAGTGGAGCAGGAGGTTAAAGAAGACATTCAGCATTATGACTTTTTTGTTGTTCTCATTGTCTTTTCTCTATTGACTGTGCTTGTGTATATGTTTAACAATTTTCGACCATATTTATAAACCATAACCAGAAAATTGTTATCAAGAAGAACACATACGTGTACTAAAGTTCATGGAGGAATACAGGGATAGGTCATTAAATCATTATAAATATTTCAGCGGCACTTTAGAATCTACAGTGGAAATGACAACTTAGCAAACCAGTAAATTATAGATGCTTTATCAATCAACCCCCAGTCCTCGGTTTTCGAGGCAAAACTTTAATCACTGGGTTTCTCCATCATGTAACTTTTGGCTCGAGATTAGTTTGGTATATCATGTTATAACAAGAACATCCCTATCAAATGTTAGTTTCTTCATTTTGGAATAACAATTAAGAAAAGAAATTAGCATAACGCCTCTTGCCTTCAGTGTAGAATCAGCCTCCCTGAATCTGAAAGAAACACTTGTAAAGTATTTCATTACTGAAAGAGACACCAGACGACTGGCCGAGTCTTACAATCCCAATAATATTACAAAGTGAGATAATGTCAAAATTCTAACTAGATCCAAATATATGTTTGAAAGGTTGAATGTGACGTTCATATCCGGAGAAGGTACAAGTATTTTTGTGCACTATTCAATTGGCATTATTATATTTGTTTTAACATACAATGTTTACAATGTTCTAATTCATCCATGTGTAAGTATGTAAAGGAAAACATTTTTAAACTCAGCTATAAGTAGTGCATCAGCCCTTAATGGTTCTGGCGTCTCAGAATGCATGGGAGGCCAAAAGAGTTACATGTACATGAATTTGTTACTACTCACGTTATCTCTATAAAACACATCTCACAACTGAAATCAGTCTCCGTGTGTCTGAAATGACTTCATAGCAAGATGGCCAATGATTAAATTGTTGTAAACTGCAGCGCAGTCAAATACTTTGTTTACTTCTTTATTTATTTATTTTCAAGACTAGATGTCTTGAACACTGATTAGAAGTTTTAGACGTAATAGTGTGTGCTGTTTATGTAGACTGATATAATCCAATATTCGAATAGTCAACATGATGTCATATTTGCTTTCCGAGGCCTACCTTTAGAATACAGCACCAGAAACTTTTACGTAATTGTAGGTTATTAGGGTTAAATTTGGGTTGGGATTTGGGTGGGTTAGGATTAGGTTAGGTCCCTTTCCGAATGTGATAATCACATACACAGAAAAAGAAAAAATACGCTTTCCCAATCCATATTAATATCTGCTAAAAGCAGTGCCGATTTACAGTTCTGGCCATATCATAAGTATGTATTAGCTTCAGCAATATTACAGTTGTGCGATGTTGTTTGCAAACGATCGAGTCTGGGCAAGACAATCCAGTGATTGTCACCATGCCATGCTATGGCAGCACGTGTTTATGAATCACTATTAAACAGTGGTGATATTATATTTTCGCGAAAAGGCAAACGTATCCTGCCTTACCAGTGGCACTCGGTAACATATGCGAAGTCCAATCATCCGAAACAAGTCAAGATAAGGAGTTGCATCGGGCATCAGTTTTTATCAATGGTGCATCGAGTTTAGAAATATATATTCGAACAAACTCTTGGTCAAAACGACATGCTCAACTGTACCTCAAAAGTTGTGAAATGTGAAAACCAGAGCCTGGAGCGGTTGGAATATTGCTCGACATGAAAGGGAAGGTGACGATTGGAAGGTTGAAACTCAGCCCTTTTGTTAAAGTTACTAAATACAAGAGTCGGTTCACATTACGTCATGAGATCTTCTTATCATATTGTTTGCAACGGTTACTAAACCACACGAAGGCACGTCAAACAAACAAGTGTACAATTTAAGAAATGGTAAAAGTCAAAGAGGAAAGTTAGATAGATTGTGATATTGGTCACAGATGAGTTATATTTGAATCCACATGTCAAACCGTAAGTGAGTGAGAGAGTTAATATTTAAAGTCACATCGGCAATATTTCAGCCATATCGTCACGAGAACATTTAACACTAAAATGGAATGTATGTGTATTATAAAAACCTGTCGACAAAGGACAGTAAAACAACTAGAACATCATTATATTGACAATACTATATAATATAATACAGGCTATAGATTGCCAACAACCGAAGGTAGATCACCAGACTAGGGACCATGGGGACTTACAGTACCTTTGCTACCTACATGGACCCTAGTTGTATTTACACCGTCCCTTCAGCCACCGGCGAGTGTACGGAATGCTAGTCAAAATTAAAATAACGGAAATACTACAATTAAAAAGCCTGGTAAGTTGACATTGATTTGAAAGTTTTGGGACTTAAGTACCCTCTCAGGAGGACAATAATTTTACTGCCAAACCTTAAGGTTTTCAAAGGTATTACTAGGTTTTGTCAAATGGTGTTTTAGCAGGAGTCCTTAATGCTCCTTTGAAATCTTTGTATGACGATACCAAGCATATAAAGTCAATGAAAGTTCATATTCAACTTTTGTTTAAAAAATACCACACAAGGGGTCATGTCTTGCTCAATCAGTCTTGATCAATGACATTCTCTTTACGCTATTATATGGAAATGTATGAAGAAAAATATGATTCATACTAGGTAAGGTGACTAACACCTAATATATTCAGATCATATTACAGAACGTATTCATGACACGTGACTGCAGGCCAAGTGTGTCTACGTTTTGTGTGAAGAAGATTTATCAAAATGGCTACACTTTTAATTTTAATGCACAAGCAATCGTCCGTATAAAAGAATGTGGTAATCACGTTGGTTACATTGAATGTGTCAATCTGGTTGATGCTTACATCAGACTTTCAAATGGGCTGACATAATACTCGGTCCATCAGAGTGTGGACGTTTTCCACAATGCATGATCTGCATGAGGGGTTATTGGAACTGATGTAACGTATCGATTTACACTAAACGTATTTTTTATGACAAAAGTAAAATAAATATTACAGGAAACACATTGTTTCCTTGTGTTCAGTTATGTGCAGATGGGTGGTATTCAAATTATGGTTTTGTCGTAACGCGGATTATGTCTGGGAGGACATAATAGGCGTGCTGATTCCCTGAGCATGTCATATTTCATTTGTACTCTGTCCCTCTCTCTGTCTCTCTGTCTCTCTCTCTCTCTCTCTTTCTCTCTCTCTCTCTCTCTCTCTCTCTCTCTCTCTCTCTGTAGTGGGCGGACTTTGGTATTTCCCTTGCCAACGCGTGTGGCTTCAAGATGTGGACAGTTAAGTGATTCTAGCCTACTTTGGAATTTGAAATTTGCCGGTCCCGCGACCCTAATGGCTACAGTATTTAAGTAATTTCACAGTATCCATCAATATAACCTTTCTCTGGCGTCCGCAGCCATACAGGGACTCAACAATCTCAATCTTTTGACACAAGTCATAGAAGCAGGCCTCGACAGCGTCCGGAACGCGGTGTAATGGCGACTTAGCGACAGTGTAAACGTCCCTCCCCAACAAACATCGCCGACATAGCTTCTCCACAATAGGTACCTTGTCTTCTCCCTTCGATAGTCAAGGAAGTTGTCCTATCTTCAGTTTGCTCTGTCCCTGATTTGTGTGATTTTCTCAGCTCTAAAACCTCTAATTTCCTCTCCTATCATTTGATTGATAATATCGGAGGCAAATATTTAGGGGGCAAACTGTTCAAATTTGACAACTCGGCAGATAATGGGGCTAAACAGAATAACAAAGTGAGTTATTGATTCTTCTTCCAAGGGCATATCATGTCAGTGGATGGTATTCACTCATCGTTACGACCCCAATGTGAACCAATGTGAACCAATGTGAACCAAGCAATGTGAACCAAGCAGAGAAATACTCTCTAAACAAACCTCACACTTACGTCAAGTGTTCTTCGCCATCCGTACTATCTCCGTGGTCCAAAACGCAAAGTGTCTACCTAACGAGCGAAAGGTCGGGGCTCGCAGCCTTGTCGCATCTTACTAAAAGGCGTTTTAAGACTTTACTTGTTGCTCCCCTACCGCCGTTCGTTACTGGAGAATCAAACGTGAACTTGTCTGAGTAGAAACATATGTTTGCGTTGCGTACCAATGTTCAACTGCCGCGTCGTATTGACATCGAGCTGGCTAGTACTATAAAAACGACAGTGGTTATGACGGTAACTAGAATCCATACAAACGCACAGACATACACTTTAAGTCGATATTTAGTCCAATCGCCTATTTTATGTCATATCCCCACCGTTACTATCCACATCTTCCTATTTTTTCCCTTTGAAAAATAAAATATTCTTGTTGCTGTCCATACCAAGATATTATGATTTATTCACTCAGTTCATAGCAGAAAAAAGTATATATTATCGTCCGGTGGGAGACACTATTTAATACCAATGGTAAGAATACACTTTTTCTACTATCTATAATATAAGAAAGAAAAAGAGAAACAAATTCCGGGAAAAATGTGAAAATTATCTGAATGCATCACAGAAAAAGACATGATATGTTGAGGAACAAAAAAATACCATTATTGCTGTATATTTATTGTAACTGTCATGAGACTTATATACTGCTTGTTTGAAGGCCATTTCACTACTGTACGCATTTAGTATGTTTCAAGTATCTAAGGAACGAAAGTGTCATAAATATCAAGTATCTCGTCATAAATATCAAGGAAATACTATTCCTGGCGTGACATGTTGTTGATCACTGGATTGTCTGGTCCATTAGATTATTTACAGGCCGTCGCTCCTTTTCATAATGATATCCATGGGGCGCTTACTTTGGTACTACTGTCCACATTGTGATATCATAATATTTAATGTCCACAGAGAAGAACTTCTGTGTTACTGCTTACAGGGATAACATCCCTCCTCTCCACTGTGACATGACATTATCAGTACTGTCCATTGGTAGATAACACTATAATAAGGTCCGCAAGTAGATAACATCACTACCAGTGTCCATAGAAAGATAGCATTATTGCTCCCGCCCCAAACGGTAAAATATCATCATTACTTTCCATAACTTAAGTTAATTTAATCGCCAGTATAAGGGTGATTAAAACAATTGCTATTATCCATGCACATATGACATTATCAAAATGAAGACTATTTCGGTCACGGTTATATTAGTGTTATACATGTTATAACATTGATGTTACTGCTCAGAGTAACATACCGTCATTGTTACTTTCCTTAACTAAGTAGTGTTCTAGTATTCTGGACAAGTATCGGGAGGTAGCATTATTGTTGAATACTATCCATCGGGAGATAACATCATTCTTCCTGTTCATAGGGAGATAACAGTATCAGTAATATTCAAAGGAGAATATCATACCTGTTATAAATGCAGAGATAATATATTGAGAAAATATTATTGTGAGTGTCCTTCTACAGTTATTTTTTATTCTGTTTATGGATGGAATTACTGTCAAAAGCATTGCTGCTTTTCATTACGAGTATTATCAAATTATATGTGAAGTGAATAATTGTAATGATAAATGTACATTTACATTACTGCCCTATATATATTTCACGTGTGCCTTTCTTTGTTGGGGTAGCGCATAGAATGTTTCTGCCAGTGTGGTGTTAACAGAGAAATCTAGGCTCGATGTCGGCCTTACAGAATCCCTTAACTGTGTATATGCAGCCATAATGCAGCAAACAAACAGCTACTACTTCTAGTGCTGCATCACCGGTCGGCATGATGCAGTAATGAGTATATCAGTTTTGTAGTGGTGACTCAAAATATTTCTTTTTACTTCAGCATGACGTAGAAACCATTACACTCAATTAGTGCACGGCAATTTAGATTTAACATTGCATGATAGCAAGTCCATTTCTAATAAACCTAAGATTAGAAATTATCTGAATTTTCCACTACTCAACACAATCAATATTTGTACGCAACTACCTATTAAAATATTCTTACATATAGTACATCTGCCTGTCGTTTGGGGACTTCTGATAAGTTAATACATATCTTCCATGAAATTGACTATTGGTGTCATGTTGCGTGTACGTCCTATTTATATAAATATATTCTTTGAAAGGATGCGTTTCGAACTGGCCTACACTCATTATGAAAATAATAAGTATTTATGTCACAATCACACAGCCGTTTCGATTGGTGAGCTTGAAATAAGGCAAATGGTATGTTTGAAGTGCGAGTGTTCGTGTATTCAATGATGGTGTGTTTTTATTTATTTTGGAAATCAGTATCACAATGGTCATCGTATATTATTACCTTTTAACAGAAGCATGTTTTATTTGCAGAACCTGTGATCAAACCATTCACGTATGACGTCCTGGGCATTCATGTTTCTTAATACTACATAGCTTGCTTATTACATCACAAGGATGGTGGAGTAGCCTGGTGGTTAAGGCGTTCGCTAATCACGCTGAAGGTTCGGGTTCGATTCCTCACATGGGCACAATGTGTGAAACACACTACTGGTGTCCCCCGCCGTGATATTGATGGAATATTGCTAAAACTGGCGTAAATATAAACTCACTCACTCACACGCTCACTATTACATTGCACGGGAATCAGCATGATCAATAGATCGGAAATCTTCACAAACTACACACCAGCACCGACTGTCCAGATGGTCCAACAAATGCTTAACACCAGAGGGACGTTAACGAACAAACACATATGGGATGTCGCCGGAATAATGTGTGAGGCTCTAGTGGGACGCCACTGGCTTCATACCGGAGGATATTTGTCTTCCTTTTCAACAAATTTTAGTGCATCTGTTGACACCAAAGTGCGACCTATTGCCTCCACGTGAATGTTAAACTGATCTGTTTGTTTGTGGGGGCACGTGCGTGGGCCCACATTCATTGTGGTGATGAAGATTGTGCCAATTAAGTCTACTTCGATCCCTCTATCATAGCAAGTGTGGGGCAAACTGTGTCATCGTTTCTTCGTTAATCACATTTTATAGAGAGGTATCATTTTACAGATATAAATATGATTTGAATAAATTACCTTTTTGCGACATTTTTAAAGCATCAACATGAAACTACAGCAGCAATTTTTAACTGCATTTACTTATCATTTTCATCTGTAAATAAATTTACCTCATTATTTACACCAGATTTGCATCTTTAATCTGATATGGATACACATTCTAATTTCGAACGTATAACACGAAATTCGTTTGTTTTAACAATCCTCACATAAAATAAACATTCAGCATGATCAAAGGATGCGTGCTTAAATACAGCCTTTATGTGATTTATTGTGTTGTTCCTTTAGGATTATATGAAAAACCGATCTCCTAAAAACACATTTTTTTACTTGAAGAAGAAATTCAGAGCTACGGTCTTGTATATTTTCGAAAAACAAGACAATTCGTTTATCAAAAATTGAAAGTAAGATGAATATCGAGCGTTGTTTTGAAATTATGTCCAGCAATGCTAAATAATTTTAATATACTTTTTCACACATGATAATTATTTCGAGGCTTATAAACTACATGAAAACTAAATTGTCATCAACTCGATGTATTTTTTTCTGTGACATAAAACATATTCATAAAGACAATCATATCATGTCATATTTTTCTTTTTCCAAACGAATTCGACAGAACGTGAATGCCAGCTATGAAAAAATATAATTCAGAATGTTTTATGAGTATAAGTATAAATATCGCTCCAGGGCTGATAATATTACTTTAGCATTATATACGTATTCGGTGACAATGAAATTTACTGTCAAAACCAGACACAAAGAAAGAAAGGGGCATACAGCCAACCAGAATCAACAAGACTCCGTAGCTGAAATTAAGACTGTTCTGTCTTTGACAAGAAACATAACGACAGTAATTTCAAACACTGTTTAGTTAGATTAACACGTTGCAAAGCTGCGTAAGTCTTGTCAATTACGACTAGCAGTTGGACGGATTAAAATAAATTGCGTCTGCTGTTCGGGCTTGACCAGGTATAGAACAGGCAACGGGCACGCGGTTAATTGCAGAACCTATTACAATCTGTATAGAATCACAGAATAACTTAGATGTCAATTTTCGTGGCATTTTGTTTGGAAATATTGCTTGCCAGATTTGACCCGAAGTCGCCGATCACTAACACATTATGGGTGGTCTACCATCAGCCAAAGAAAGAGATGTCATCCCAACGCCAGAGGGCGCCTCTTGCCACTAAGGGGCGGGTCGAGCTGTCCGTCACTTGAGGCTGGCTTTTAAAAATATCTATTAGCTTTTCAAGACTTTGTAAAGTTGTAATCCTCTGTATGCCTCCATGTTGTCTGGATGTCCTTCTGTCGATCAGCTCTGACACAGAGGGTGGAAATGCGATAGCCTCGGAGATAAGATAAGGCTAAAGTTTAGCTACCTTGATGGAAAGAAAACAATATAATAGATAGATCTGTGACTGGGGAGAAATTGGGTTTTAAACGACACAATGGAAGCATTAGGACCAATAAATGCATTTGATATAAGAAGTTTAATCTTTATGACTCGTGGTTTCAAGATTGGCATTCGGGAAGATGTTTCGTAATTCACGATTACAGGTAAAGTCTTGTTCGTAGGTGGTCTGACTAGGTCAAAACGCAAGGTGATATAAGAACACACGTGCATACCATTACTGCAATAAGATCTAAGGTATGGAGTCATATAGCTTCTCAGTATGTAATCATGTTTATAATTTAATGAATTCTTCAAATGGATTCATGAAGAGATTTAGATATTCCGAAACTTGGATGAAATGTGTCCTTCATCTCCATACGATTTTTAATGACGATACTGCGCTGATCATGTTTACGGGAATATAAATCTTGCTCTTCAAGAAAATAACCAGCCGTTTAGAGTATGGTGCTGATCCTTAAGCATTTTTTAAGCAGGGTTTATTTGCAGTTCCAGGTCGTTAGTTTGGCTTAAGCATTGAATTAGAGAGCTGTAAGGACTTCATCTATTCACCATACCGTCGTGTTGGTATTGTGTTGATCATAGAGGCCACAAGCCGCGCATCGAGACTGGACGTGGAACGCGCTGATTAGCGTGATTTATGGTGGATTATCCTACAGGAGCTTCTTCAGAACATGCTAGGTCCAGGACACGGGCTGCTGGGCGCCGATACTCCTTTCAACAATTTGTTTACAATTTTAAAACGACCCCCAGTTCAACGAAACGTAATGATCAACGCCCAAGGCGAGCCGTTTTGCGTTCTAAAAGGACATGACCACCGTCTGACCCCTGAATTCTTGGAGGCGATTATCTTTTTACATTGACGTACCCCGATCGCAATTAGCACTTTCCGTTAAAGCTGATGACAAATTGTCCGGTGAGACTAACGTCAGGCTACCTGTAATTTTCGTCTTATGTGGCAGGTCTGAGATACAGTCTTTTAGGGGAGGGCAACTACACAGACCCGTCACACGCCTCAACGAACCTTTCGTCTCTAGGTATCGCTCTGAAGGAATTCTCAAGCAACAAATTAAGATCGATTAAAGAGTGAAAATGATAAGGCAGACACATCTGAAAAGGGCGTCAGTGAGGTGTTTGAGGGGTTCGACTGCAGGGCCCGTGTACATAGAGCAATCTTTTTTGTCATTTGTTGAAGATGAATTCTTTACATTCAAAGAATTATTATTATCATGATCCTTAATGGGTATGCTTGGCCATGTACATTGGATAACCTGCCATATGCAGAAGGTTCCTTTCACGAAGCAACCTTAACTAAGGTGGACCTTAACTCCCATTCTTTAACATTGCACTAACGTTACCTTAGTGACTTACGATCACCTTGGTGCTTTGTGAAAGGAGCCCAATGACATGGTGACTTAGTTTCAAACGTTATATACCTTTAATACATTCGTGCAATTTCTAAAAGCAAGTGGTTGTAAGCTAATGACTTAGAGCAGAGGGTTCTTGGGAGAAATTGTTGGACAATTAACGAAATTTTCCATAAATGTATTAAAAGAAGTTAATCTTATTTTTGTCCCTTGCGAACAACGCACCGTGTCTAAACGAACATTTATACGTAAAAGTAACTTAGCGCTGCCGTTAATTAAATTCAGATACGTTAATAACATTCATTTAGTGAAATGCATATGTTTAAAAAACATTTAGGTTTTTAATGTATCTGTAGAAGGGTTTTGTTACTTGTATCTGCAGGTACAAGTTCAATGGGAACAAACAAAATCACTCATCTCGACAAAATCTGGATTCATTAACCAAAGCTTCGTCGCTGAAGTTGATTGAACAAATGAAACTGAACTATTTTGGCGAAACATAAAAGTCTTTATCTTAACACAAATGAACACATGTGCAGGGGAAACCTACCGTGATAACTGATGTCTATATATTAAAAACTCTGTATTATGGAGCTAGGTTATTGAAATACCATTTGAATGAGAGAGTTCGTTAGGTGTTAGTCTACATTTAATATCAACTCTCTAAATGAAATTATATGAATTTTTCTGAATGGTCAATTGCTGGCTTGCCACAGCAGAGAGACGTAGCTACCAAGCTAGTGATGGCATCTGCAGTCATTATTAACCAGACAAAACTGGTCACCGTTACTATTATAATGTGCGCCGTCGATGAGTTTAATATCGCGTTATTAACAGATTCTGAATAAAAATGAACAAGGTAAACACACACACGCATGTATGCATGTAAAATGTGTGTGTGTGTGTGTGTGTGTGTGTGTGTGTGTGTGTGTGTATGATTTATCTTTATAATTAATATTGTTCATTATTATTTCATTTGACCAGTACCCTTGTGACCTGCTGAATGCCATTTGAAATCTATATTTCCCGCAGTTGCTTCAACTTAGTAATTCATTATTTCTGTTGGTAACAGTCTTACTTTCATTTTTGCTATGAGAAGTTCTTGTTTACTTGGTAAGTGCATTGAGGCAAAAAGAAGCAATAAATATCTTAGTATCAGCATTTTATTTCATGTAATTAATTATGACAGCAAAAACACGATTCAGGAAATGATATTTAGTCTTTTGTTTAATTTCAAAGAAATAATAATTCATGTTTGCTAAAACAGCCATATCGCACTAAGCATATTGGGTATAACGGTAACAAGGCCATACTGTCATTATCTGCTTCTGTTCCTTAATATTTTTATACATAAAATAAGTTACGTTTCCGAAAATGTCATTTCCAACGTGAAATTTGTCTTCGTAGCATGTTCCGCAGAGATCTGCAAAGGATATTTTCACTAACAGTCACATGGTGCTATTTCCGGTGCGTGTGCAGTCATTCGTTCTTTCTTTTTTGTACGGCTCTCTTCTGAGGACATGACTACGCCTTACAAATAGTTATTACGGAGTAGAAATACACCGAGCGGCGCAATGTATCTGCTGAACATCACCTTGTGGCCAAATTCTATCGGAATCACAAAGAACGGTTTTATCTCTTACTATCATCTTCAGCTTTAATCTCAAGATCTGAAATGTTTCAATGTCTATTTTCTATTTATCTTGTTTATTGGGGATCTAACATCATAAGGGCAGTGATATTCTTGAACAAAAATGACTGGATGAAAGCAACATTTGATTTGATCGTGCAATTGACTCCAACGTTCCATTTGTCAAGTATCACCTAACGTCGTGTAATACAACAGAAACTCTGGTGTCTACTTTTTTCTAAATCTGAAGTACATTGATTGTGACTATGTATTGTGAATGGCGGATTGCTTGTTATTATATTTTTGTGTTTGGAAATAGCAATGTTATCAATAAGTATGTTTTTTTTATAAAAAAAAGGCAAGCCATTTCAGCTTGGTAACTCAAACGTTTCTTGGTCTTGCCGCTGTATGGCTGAAATACCCATGTTGCTACGTAAAACGTAACTCAGTTTGAGCAGGATATCAAAGAAACGCCGTGCAAATTCTTCACCCCGAATCAGTTTTGTCAGGGTTACTTCACATCAACGAAAGCTTTTCAGACCTAACGCATCAGTGACAGAAAATATTTTTGACGCAAGCCTGCCATCCTTGCTGTTTACTCCTATGGTGCTTTGTTAATCTGAACAGCTATTTTACAATTTCATTACTCATGACTGGTATCATCTGAGCACGGTTCTACTGGGTAGAGTTTTTATACATAGAAAAGGCTGTTTCACGTCTATATATTTGTATCGTATATTCAGTATTTTTACATACTAGTGAATCGTGCAGAACCTTTTTGAGGAACAAACACCAATGTCGATAGAAAGCCAGAATGCATGTTTCACAGGCAAATGTATTTGGATTGTTGATTTAAAAAATATGACATTGACTGAAGAAGATATGTCAGATGTACACGCCAGACCATGACTGACACGATACGGCACGGATACATATGTACGGATTGGAAAAGAAAAGTAGACATCATATGAAACCCATCAATCATTTACTGAGATATCATACTCGACACATTACCAAAAAATAACACGCCTAAATTGTTCAGGAGAATACATTGTCAACAACCCATGAAAAGAAGCGTTTGATCTCCCCCTGGCATGGGAAAACAATGACTTTTATCTCTATCAAATGAACTCAACCAGAGAGCAAGCATTCGAAACCAGTTCTTCACTCTAGCCATAGAAATATCCTTCGAAAAAAATTAAGTAAGCAATGATTTTATCTCCCACTCAGCTTATGTTCCAATATACGGAAAAAAATATTATCATTTGAAACTTGAACTCGTCCGTATTCCGTGTTGTAGGAGATCCTGAAAACTTCAAGCCGCGTCCTGCCTTTGTTTAAATTCCAGCCCAGTGAGTTGTTAGAGATCGGAAGTAAATTTGCATTAAGTCGAAGTGCTCTACTGCTCATTGATGCTGCGACCCCACGGGGACTGCATGGGAACATGTTCACTCTCTACCAGGTGCTGACAACACAATGTCCTTATCGGGTCTCGCACTACAATACAATAGTAATGAGAATATTTTTGTCTAAAAAACGTCCATGGCACTCACTGACCATGAATGACAAACAGACAGCTGAAGACATATATGTCTCATCCCTTTCGCGTCTTGCCATGGACAAACAAATCAGAGGGTATCTGAGGCTAAGTCGCCGTGGCCACTGGCCCGCTAACCCTTACTTAACCTTGGCTAGCTCGCCCAATTAGGCCTTAAACAGCTACATACCTGCAAGATCAAAGTCGGAACAAGTAGGGAGTACAATGGAAAGGTAGGACCTCTAGGGTGAATGTGACAGCCTTGCCACTTTCAATACCTACATCGAAGCTAAATCGTTAGCTTCATTGACAAGAAAGGCATGTCTGTGGCGTCCGTGTAGTGTCTGTCTGGAACGAACAGAGACGTTATTACGTAAGATTGTAATACATTTTAGTATTTTCTTTTCTTATTTACAAATCCAGTATAGCAAAGTCATAACTGAGTCTGTATGTGTATTTCTTAAGCTTTGCCAAAAGTCAAAATGTGTCTGAAGCGTTTGCATAAAGTGACCAAATCAAACACATAATCAAAGGTAAAGGTGCTGGGTTTCAGGGATGTGTTTGGTTGTTCAATATCCCAGTAGAAATACACAAAAAACAACGGGAAAGTGACGATTCAAAAAAAAAAAAGAAACTTCCTTTCCATAAATTATATACATTAATATGATATGATTTTCACAATTTTCAAATAGAATAGCAAAAGTTTTTTTGGTTCAATGATTGTGTGCCTTACGATCAACTAACCAGTAGATAATTTAAGTGTCAAGGGACATATGCTTGCCGTAAGGGATAACTTAAATGGATCCGATGGTTGGGTTGATTTCTTCCTTGAATGCATGTAACGGCACCAATCTTATATTATTTGAGACGAGTGGGCACTTTAGGAATCAGCTGTAATTCAATAATATTATTATAACAAAGTTTGTTGTTTGGTGGCTTGTGGTGTGCAAACCCATTTCAATACTTATTGTGATGCTGAACAAGTTTCAGTAGAAAATACAACCAAATCAGTACATTTGTATATGTCTTTGACAATACTGTAGTCATATAACCATGAATTTGTTACATAACTCCAACTGTCACGAAAGCAAAGAATCCAACTAGCCTCCATCTTAATCGAACACCAGCTCCTTACATGTCAGCATCACATTGATGACACGCCATTTTCAAGCGGAGTTTAAAGACTAATAACATGGTAGTCACATCCTTTCTCAATTAGAACACGTGGGCATCCAGTTCCTTGATGAAAGAGTGACTGGAATATATCCTTAATTGGTTGACTTGTGCTATACGTCAGTCTGTAGATGACATTCACGACTAGACTGACAATTTACAGGTAATCTTGACTGTTGACACTGGCATTATCACCTCCTCTTCACCGCAAGACGTCCCAGTTGAAGATAGGCGTGGTACCCACCTGACCAACTGAGGGGGAGCGACTTGGAATGTGACGGTTATATGTGTATGTCTTCGAGTCAGTTGCCACGTCCATGCTGACGGTGACCTAAGATTCACACCGCCCATGTTGTGGTGACTCCAAACAGGAAATTGTCGGAGAATTGAACGAAACAATTTCTTCTGAACAAATTATAATCTTAAACTACACGTACGCACCCAGATACATGCAATACAAAGCTCGATATGAAGCATCGTAAGTATATTTCCGTACTATATATTTATCGAATGTGAACTCTTTCACTCAACATTAATTTTACGTGGGAATCTGCAAAGAAAATATGGACTTAATAAAGGCATACTGATAAATATGTATACAAGACAAGACAAGGTTGTATTAGGTCAAAAACCAAAATAGCACGTCACCGACAATATTGTGATCTTCAGCACATGGCAGGATTATATTATAATGCAATGATTATGACAGTGCCCAAGGGTAAGAGTGTAGATAGTATACACTTATAAGTGCTCAGGTGATTTCTTTCAAACACAACGTAATAAATACATGTGGCAACGTTAAACATATCTTCATCATTTTTACTTTTCATCATTCTTACAAATTAAAACATGTTTGCTTTTTCGAGGAAAGTAAAAGATAAATAGCACTGGCATTAAGCAATGACTATGACACTGTCCAAGAGCAAGGGTATAGATAGTATACGCTTATAAATATTCATGCTTATTTCTTTCATACATGAAAATACATTTGGCAAGGTCAAACACATCTTCACTATTTCCACTTTTCAACTTTCTGACAAACTTAAACATATTTGCATCGAGGAGAGTAAAGGGTAAATAACGCTGACGTATCTCCTGATACTTAGGACAAATAAATAATACATGATATTCGTCTTTAATGTCATGTGGACAAAAGTAACATTTCCTATCAGCAAATGGTATCTGAGGTACACTCCATCTACATTTCTTTATCATAAGCATGTGGGAACTGAGACGAAAACGTGTTATGACAATTCTGTACGTCATTTTAACGTCAATATTAGATACTGTACCATATTTCTCGAAACAAAGAGTTTACTTAATATAAAGGTGTAATGTGGTTTCACTTAAAAGTGACAACTGATGTTTCCACATTTGGGAATATATCTCTAACCCTCTAATCTCTAATCTCTGAAAATTCTCTCACAAGAGCATCACTATTGAGAACAAGTTGAGCAGCCCACACAAAACCAAACCGGAATCTAAAAAGGGTATCATTCGAAATAATTTCGAAATCAATTTACAGTATTAGAAGTTAAGTCAAACTATCCAATAATGAATTATATATCAAAACAATATACCAGTAACATACAGTAACTATAACCTGCTCTAACGGCATCAGAATCTAATTAGATAATTAATCTAATTTTCTAAATCTAGTTTGAGCACATGAATGGGAATACAACATCCATTAGATGGTACCATCTCATCGAAAGATTCTCACTGAAAGCACGTTTATCATGTGGCTTGATCCCTTCTGTATGGGACTGCCGGCTATTTCCAAAGCTGTCCGTACCTTCCTACTCAGGTTCTCATCAGTGAGGGAGTATGGTTTCACACAGAAAACAATGGAAATGGACTTAACGTCAGTGTAAGGTTCGACATTTAGAATGACGGTTTGTAAAGGTAGCAACCGATCGTGGAAAGACGACACACTCTTCCATTACACTGTTACGGTGTAATAGAAACGATATCAAAACATAAGATTAACTTAAGATCGGCATATAGTACCTGAAAAATGTACTCCTTTACATGGAGGTCCCAACAACCCATGGTTTCCGTGAAAGGAGATTAACGTTATCGGATGGTCAGGCTCGCTGATGTGGTTGATTAATGTGATCGTATCCCAATAGATCGACGTTTAACAACAACAAAAAACATGTCATCACACACACACACACACACACACACACACACACACACACACACACACACACACAAGCGCGCGTTCAGCCAATGTCCAGGTACATGGTCTGTAAATATGCGAGTCTGCTGCAGACGACACCTGTCTACTATTCTCGATTGGAGTGCTATGACATGCATCATCAAGTCAGCGAGCATAACACAACAACCTCACCCCATCCACAACCTCCCACCACCAACCCGTTAGATGCCTCTTAAAGCCTACTAAAAACCAGTTCTAACCAGAAACGTTTGGTGAGAAACAAATAAAAGTTATATCTTTTACACCACATTATTACATAAAAAGGACCTTCGAGTCGTTTGTTTGTTGGTTATTTAACGCCTCATTCAGCAATATCGCAGTTATATGGCGATACCTCTAAATTATAAAAACCTGTTTATATACATATGCATATGCATGGTGTGTATTAAAACCTTGACCCGAACCGATCAAGTCATGTTTATATAAAGATAAGCAGTCCAGCCAATAAGTACGATTACATGGCCGCACACCACGTAATAAGTCACTTACATTTGGCAGCTACCCTGTGTCCAGTTGACTCATGGTTCAACTACGCATAATCACTGTAACTTTTACCCCTTACCGTCAAGTAAATACTAATATGGCTAATTCACTGAGAAGTAAGTATTGACATATAAGCCTCTTTGCTTGGCCAACGACCTTCTGTTCGTGTTAAAATATACATTAGACATGTACAAGGATTGTTACAGTCACTCATAGTCAGTGGACATTTAGCCTTTCAAGAGGTGAAAAGTTCGGGCAAGGTGACGGTGTATTTGAAGCATTATTTAGTGTTTGGTAATAGGATATATGTATTATAGTCTTGGTAGATTAGTACCAGTCTTTGTGACTTGTTGATCACATGATCTTTCTTCCAGACCTACATTTTCATACACGTTTGAATTGACCGTTCAGTGACCACAAGTCACCTCCTGTTTATTAACCTAAATACAGTAGAATAGTATGTTGATATATACTTCGTAACTACCACTTTTGAAAAAAACACTTGGGCAAAGGAATTTACAAGGAACAACTTCTGGAATTAGTTAAGGAACGCAGTTTAGAAGGATGGTTACTTGATCATTATTCCTTATCTCAAAAAGGCCTTGGAAGTTTGAAAAGAATTGTGGAATGTAGCAAGGTGATTACATAGAGTTATGATAATTGATGCCAATAATTACAGTAATTATTCACATTGATTTGGAACATCGTTATTCAGGTGGTTGCATAGATGGTTAAAATATAGTCTTGTGGTATTGAATTATACTAGATACCGCTACTCCATCTTAAAAATTTTCCCTGAAGCCAAACTAGGTTCTGCTAACCCAAGTGCTGATGGTACTGAATTATGCTACTAGCAAATAGTCAGTCGTAACAATTCTCCCCAATACTGATACAAGATTGTGTCCAACCCCTGTGTAGATGGTATTGAATTATACTACAAAGTCATACAAATAGTCAGTCGTAACAATTCTCCCCAATACTGATACAAGATTGTGTCCAACACCTGTGTAGATGGGTTTGAATTATACTACATACAAATAGTCAGTCGTAACAGTTCTCCCCAATACTGAAACAAGATTGTGTCCAACCCCTGTGTAGATGGCATTGGATTATTCTAGGTATAGGTACTCCGTCGCAATAATATTTAATTACTACGGAGTGTTTAAAGCTTCACCTATTGCATCTTACTATATATAACTTTGCATCACCAGGATGTGCTGACATCCGTCTCTGCTATCCAAATGGGGGTGGATAAGACCGTCCAATGTTTGCTAGAGGACGTGACTTTCCTTTACCACGTCACTTTTCTTCAACAAGATGGTAAGCTGTCATTGTCAAATGAATAGATACTGTGTAGGCAGCTAAATGTGGTGGTTTGTAGCACAAAGGGGACTGAAACACACCTGCATACATAGAAACTCAGAAAGGATTCCACAGTGAAATTATTCATTCCTTCATTCAGGTGCCTCGTAATTGACACGTTTGTTCAAGCATAACTCCCGGTACCGCCCTCCTCACGCAAATACAAGATCAGGGAAAATGTTCTTTTTGTTGTGTTTTCAGTCAAGTGGGCACAGAAGCTCCGACCTGCAAAACCTAAAATCAACACCTAGTCAATACGCTCGGATGGAAACTAGGAATTCGTGTTGAATTCTTCCCCTGTGTCTGACCTGAGACGGGTCTATTCGATTTCGTGAGGCGCTGACGTAAGCCCCTCTCTCAAACACGCTGCAGCTAATCCCCGAGCATGTAACTCTGAAGTCTCTCCAACAAGGTCTGATTGAAACGCTCACAAACCAGTTAATCATACTGTGGCCTCTTGTGGGCTCTTTTGTGTCGTCGCTTCATAAAGAGTTACACCTCCTTGGCCCCCACGCAGGAAGTGAACTCCTTTAAGATCACTGTTTCCCATTTGACTCTTCAGAAGGAATAGTCATGGTTTGGTTTCTAATTATGAAAGGTTTTGTTGATGTGTCATACTTGCGTTTCTTGTTCAACAGAATGTCATTTGCTCCCGATGCTGTGTTACATTATTCCCAGACTCGATTATTTCCAAGCGGACTTGATAGATCTTTATCGTGCGGCTTTACACAACATTCAGCCACTCACATTCAGTGAGCAACTTCCAAATCGTGTTCTCGAAACTATACAACACGTTTCATTGTGCTATGTTGTAATCCGCCAGTAATCGATAATGCTAAGAGATAGACAACCTGGATCTTCCATATAAGTCAGGGATGTCTTATTGATTCTGTCTGACCGTTTCGAATCGTAAGATACATGTTAGATGTACTATGCTCACAATCGGCAGGTACAAAAGCAAATATTTTAATAATTTTAAACTTAATTCACTCACCCATTTACGTACGCACCGAATACCGAAACGGCATTCTCTTAAATAATGAATCACATCACCCATTGTTTTGTGACGATTCGCAGTTAATCACGGTAATATGTCCCTCGAACGTCACCATACATACGTAGCTTCGTTTGACAATGATCCCTAATTAATTCTGACAATATTGTCTCCACACAAAAACCTAAGTTGAAATTATGCACATATAACTGGAAACCGTATTGGAATGTTTAGCGTCCAGTCATCTATGAGTTACACAATAGATATCGGCAGCACTGCCCGCGTAATCGATCACAGTGTTAACCCTAAGGTTTAAACATTCTTTCATCGGTACGTATCACATACGTCAGGCATGGATACACTTGTAAAAATTGCATTCAAGTTTTTATCCATCCTGTATTAAGCTTTCATGTAATTGCTTATCCTACATTGTCCTTTCATGAAGACCTCTGGAATTGTAATCAACAGACAGGGGCGTATTATTTCTCTTTTCAAATACGTTTGAATCATATGATGAAACCCGTTTTGCAATTTCAAATCACTTCAACCTGTGACAGTCTGATTCTCGATCAAAGTTAATAACTGCATTTGCTTCAATGCTCGCTTTCATACTTAATAAAGCAGTACTGTCAGCTCAACAAGTGGTCCATTTCAGACTTCAGTAGCAGGAACCGTTCAATGGGTACAAGTTACATGGTCTTTTAACCCAACACAGAGAAGCCATTGTGTTACTGCCTGACATATCAACAATTTACTGATAGTTTTAGGTTTCGTTCCTGCCTACATGGGACGCAAAGTGATTATCAACATCTCAATTAATCTGTAAACTGTAACATGTGTGAGGCTAATTTGAATAATCTAACTACGCATTGTCACCGATGACTTGCGTTTGGCGTTCAGCTATAAAAACTAACGATGCTTTAGGCTCGCTTTCCAACGATATGTATGAATTGGTCAAGCCTTTGTAGCGTTTTTCCCCTGTGGAACATCTGGCATATGACGGCAAGAACTGATGTTTAACACTTACTGCAGTGAAATACATCTACCTGTTGCCATCAATCTGTGAATAGTTTTAACTTCGACGTCTGTAGGTCATAAATATCACTTCAGAGTAATATAGTCAAACTTCAGTGTTCGGCGACATACGTCATAACAATACGCCATGATCAATGAAACGTGTTATCCATTTTTTATTGTATTACACAAGCAAAGACCGTGATTATCGAGATATTGATGTGTTTTCATAACGGTTTTAGAGGAAATATAATGTTTGAGCACACAAATGTTCGGGTCAAATTATTGATGTAAACAAGTCTGCCAGTAACGTGGTAGAATACCTTGTCAAAAGGTGCTAAAGGTTTAAACTGATTATTATCTGAAAGGCGTAAAGTTATTTTACATCAAGAAAGCTTGCAAACACTGCGAAGGGTTACACTGACACAATGGTTGAATAGCATATTGTAGTGTTTAGAGCCAGAAGATGTCCATCGTAACTATGTGCAAGTGAACAAGGAAAGTACACTAATTTAGTTTTTCATCTTTGCTTAGACCATTTTGACCTAACTTCAATTTTTCGATAAACGTGTTTACACACATACATAAGAAATAAATTTAGTTATTTTCTATACACTTCTTCTGAAGATGCCAGCAAATGTCGCAATATGAATTCATTCTCTTCGTTTTATTTCCATGGAATTCCAGCAAAAAAATATCTTTATGCTTTAATATTATCTGTCATCATATTCATTCTCTGTTTTGATTCCCTGCGGGTAAATGATAAGAAGTAATATGTTTTTAAGGAAAATAACCTCTGGTGAAAGTACCGCTCGTATTTCACTCCACATGAAAGATCTGAAAGGATCTGGCCTCGTTCGTCGATCTGAAGACGTTGATGAGTCGGTGTAGTTGGTGTCTGCCTACTCTTTGTTAGGCAACTGTTTCTAACGCGGGAGTCTTGTTCCCTCATTGTACCGACTATACGATCTTACGAAGCCAGCTGCCGTAAGCCGTTGCCGTTATTTACCTACCGTGACTTTACACCGTTTGCGACAAATCAGTGGAAACAAACGCAAGCTGCTAACAATACACTGGTATGCTGTTCTATTACTTTGTAGTTTAGGTCCGTCTTCTGCCTCTTCTTCCACGAGACCCTCTGCTGCATTCGGTTCCAGCGTAACCTGAGAGCAATTTCCCTATAATAAACAGTTAGCCTTCACAGCTTGGGAGAACCAGCACAAGGCATTGTCAGACTCCTGGGTAGTCGGGTGACTTTCGCCACCGGTATACAAACAGCGTTAGCCCACAATAACCCACCATGATACCCCCTTCTCGACCCCTCCCAATCACATACCTACCCCTCTCTGTCAATGCTCTCGACAACGTCCCGGAATCTTCAGTTAAACCTCTGATAAAAAGCTAACTAAGATCAAAGCGCTGAACATCCTTTAAAGCTGACGGCAAAGCAGTGTCTTATTTTACGTTTACTCGATGCTTATATCTTTTCTTCTCCTGTGTGGAAATATACAATAGAGTCCAAAGATGAAATGCAAGAAGGATGTCGGTCGGGTATCGTCACCTTTCGCTAACAAACTAAACTTTTAAATTTCTATATATTCTCCGAAATACATGATAGTGTTATTACCTTAATGTTCCCTGCTTGTTGTTCGTTTTTTCACTGAAGGGACCACCAACGTTCTGTCACGGACATGTGTTTGGAGACATCGAGTAAGTGCAAGAGATGATTGAGTGTGTTTCAAAACTGTTTATTGAAAAACGGCTACAGAAGAACTCCTCACTTAAGCATATACCAATCCGCTGACAATACTTGCCCCATTCTCCCGACCTACCACGAAAGATTATTTGGTAAGCAAAAATCACACCCAAGCAATATGGCTATGGCTATCTGGGTCATCATGACCCCAAAACTTGTCATTTAATTTTCAAATAAGCATTATGCAGAGGTGTATAAATAAATATATGAGAGTGAACGTGTGTCCTCTGAAACTCTAGTTGAATGTGTTGAGCAATGACATAATAGCGCACTTGTATGTACGTCGATGTACCAAGTTAAGGCAAGCCATTACACTTACAACTAAGATCATATACTGACAAAAGATGCATAAACACAAGCAATTGGTTTATAAGGTGTATGGACCAATAATAGTGCAAAAGGACAACGCTGTTGTGTGGATTAAGCCGAAGAATGTTTTGTACATATATGCACGTGTCATTAAAATTCAAAAGTTCTATATTTGCTTTGAAATCTTGGGTTAAGTGAAGAATATATGTATTCCTGACAAGAATACAAGTATATGAATTTACAAACAAACTACCACCCTTGTATATAAGAAGAACAGTATTCTGCGCATGCAAATAGGATTGCATTATGTATATGCAAGCGTCGAGCATTCCAGTGTATGGAAAGGACATTTTATGTGAATCTATCCGTCCGTCTGTCAGTTCATCAGAAGTTGCGGATGCAAAGTAAGGTATGCCCAAGACACGAACCAGTGTAGCATGCATAAAGAGGAAAAATGTATTCATTTAATACAAGAGTTTATACACAGACGAAAACACAAAGGAAGACGCTCCGCGTGTATGAAAGACCTAATGTGTTCACATGCAATACAAACGTAATACCAACATTAACAGAATGTATTCTATGAATGAAGGTGAAATATATTCTCACAGCCAGTAAATATATGTTTATGTTCAAGAAATGTGCTGTTTTAATTCTGCGAAAGACGTTCGCTATTTGTAACACAGGGTTTCGAGTAAGACACTGGGTATCTAAGAATGAACAGTTTATACTTTAAGATATAAGAGGTATTGTATATCATTGTATAAGCAAAATATAGCAATCTGCATATGCATGAAAACGGTATGCAACATAAGTTTATATGTACACCATAAAGCCACACAAAGATAAGAATGCTATATGTTGTGTATAATTCTGTATATACAACAAAAGTGTGTTCATTAAATGCAAATGAAACCAATTACACACTGTAAATAATTTGTTCTGCTTAAGGCAACAAAAAGCATACCGAAAAGAACGATAGAAGGCTCAAAATAATACAACAAAAATGACATTCAGTATATTCGAGACACATAGTTTGTATGGACAACAGAAGTTGCTCTGCTTGATACATTTTATATGCAAGGGAATGTTATTCTTGATATTTTATATTATACAACAAAAAGGCATTTTGCATATGCATGAGAACTGAAGTTTGTGTAAATAACAGAAATGCACTCTACAAAAGAAAGCCATGTACATATATGAAAGTGTTTCCTATACAGGACAGTAATGTATGCATGCAGTATAAAGGTATTCCGTGTATACAACATAAAAATAATCATCCAATACAAAGGATACTGTTGATAGGAACTTGACAACTGATGCAACACGTGTGGGCTATTCATGATCGTTCATGCATGTGAGATGGTCATTGTCGGTATGTCTGTCTGTGCACATCAGAGTGTAGGTAAATCTAATTAGATCCACGGATGGTCATATAGGCGCACGTGCAAAACCAGCTGATACACTACAGCTCCTGGACAGTGTCTCTTCGTTCAGGGAACATGTGGGTTCAAATGGTGATTTATTGCGAGCAAATGAGGAGTTTCATATTCCTCTAGTGGGTATGATGAACATGTTCTGATGCTGATACGCAGGCGGTGATGATATGGCTTCCCCAAGCAGGATACTAGCATTTAAGGCATTGGCAACTGAGCCTTGCTGAATAGCCTATGCTAAAAGTGGTGAAACGGATTAACAAATTTTCAGATTGTCCTTTGCAGACAGGTTTTACCTGTTGTGTGTGTGTGTATGTGTGTATATGTGTCTGTAATGTTTGACATTAATATAAGATTACTAATGGGTTGTCTCATTCATGTTATATTAGAAATGAGGATTATGAAGTCAAGTCAAAGGTGAATGCCACTGAGTATCTGGTTTAGGTTTATGTCACAGCGGTAAGTCCGCTACTTCCGTCTCAAAAGGGACAAACTGGAACTTGGAAATTTGTTATGTGCAGCAGGCTATGTGCGTGCGTGCGTGCGTGTGTGCGTGGTGTGTAGGCGGGGAGGCAACTTGACATTGCCTGAATTTTGTCTCCGTATGTGTGTGTGCGTGCGTCTGTCTGTTTTTTCGAATCGAATATTGCTGTTACCAAAAGTACATTTACCATTTTGTCAAGGGGTTAAAAAGGGACTTTTTTGCAACAGTGACTTCTCGCTTTTCTGCTCAAGCGAACATCAAAATGAAAGTTGAAAACAATGGATTTGTACACAGACACGATTTTAGATGGTACGGCATTTACCTGCATCGTTTCTTTCATCGTTCTCCATAATTCGGGCAGGGGTGTTATGTTGTGTTATGCAGTGTTATGCTACAATGGTAAATAATCAATGCATCCAGATCTGTGCAGCAATGTTGAATACTAGCAGAACTTCTGCAAACGATTATTGTGTTAAACATAGCACTGCCAAAAATGCTCGCACAAATGTGTTATTTGTATTCTCGATGTGTTGCGGCTCAACATACAAGTTCAATCACTTTATTTAAAAAGAGAAATTTTGAATAATTTCGAGTTATAAATCTATTCATCAAAAAGGCAAATGCTTAATGCAGTAAATGCGAACATATGATATAAAAACTAACACCGTTATCAAACCTACAAATGATACACTGTCAGTATTTTTGCACAAGGATAATATATAGATGAAGAATAATTGAGCTTATGCAATCGAGGAGATTCATGTCCAACGTGATTATTATCCTGATAGTTGTGAAAACAGATCAGTTCAATACAATTATGTACTGTATGAAAGGCCATTGGCCCATATACAAAAGAGATACATATGTACTCTACTTTTTAGCCTATCAATTCTTTTCTTAACAAAAATTCATTGCAAATAAATAGGGCTACTTTGTGTTGTTTTGGAGGTCCTTTACAGGGGAGCAAGGAAGACAATAGTTTAACATTGATTTGAGAATGATAAAGACAGACAGTAGATACTTATTTCTTAGACTTTCATATACAGCACAAACATAAGTATATTTCAGTAATTTAACAGAATGCACATAATCTTTGGGTTAGTTGATATTTACAACATTATGGTAAAACACTTTGAAATACATCAGGGCATTTGTACATTGCTATAATAGATGTCACGTCGCTATATATATGATGCGCAAGTATCACAGGTGGCTGAGTAGGTTAGATCGCTGACTTTGTGTGCTGACCGATAAGTTGCCTGACTGATAGTGTTGCTTTGAATCCAAGGTGAGATTCAACCTTAAACACGTATTAGAATATATTCTTTAATGAGAAAGTGTAATCGCAAACATAACATATGTTACAAGTATCACAAAATAGTTTAATTACAAAGCCAAAAGCAAAATTACTACATACTTGCAAACAAAAGCAACGCCAAAAGTGAATAAACACAGTCATCTAGCGTGTCTCCAGGTACAGCCGCTCACAAAAGCAAAATATCAGTAACAGGTGTTTTATGATAGCAGTATTCAAAACATAGATCGTCCTGACACATGATTCATGAAGTTTGCAAAAACAAATCTTGATTATGTAAGCCAAGCTCAATTTTTTTCAATTAGTATATGCTAAAGAACCTCATTTGGAGTTATTCTAGGCTTATTGTTAATGGAGCATTTCAAATGATGCGAGAAAAGCATATGTCAGATGTTCCAGTATAAACTTTGATGGAAATATATTCATTGATATAGGGTCACGATTGAGGTACTTTCAATTAATAAAAAACATATCATCACTGAGCAGTAATGACAATCGTGTAGCATTTCAAACCATTAAGGCATGTGCCCTTTACACAGCCTTACACATATTCTGACACTTTGCACGGTTAGTGCGATACTTGGATACATACTGACACGGCATCCACAGAAGAATTGTGCACACCATAATAACGAGACAGAGAAAATGAGAAACCGTTTGAGAGAATAAGTGACATGCATACAGAAATATACACAGAGAGTCATCTTCATGGAGACACACGGATACCTCTTCCTCTCTGTCTCCTACGAAATAGCAATTTGAATCTTGAATTTCATATCCGTTATATAATTTTAGAGTCTGATCATGGGTTATTATCCCAATGACCAACTGGAAGTGGTCTATAGTGGCCTTTCCTTTAAAATACAACATGCTCTCTCCGTAATGTAATAGAAGTATAAAGAAAATTAATCAGTCTCGTTCACCTAGCGATATAGACACATTATCTTCATCAAAATACTCCATGTCGTCACTTCCTATGGTTATTGAAATGTGGTTAGTCATGTGTCAATATGCTGCTTCCAGATAACTGGATTTGAGACTTTAGCTTGTGAGGATATTTCGAACTTAATTTTCCGGTTGTGAATGCAGACTGTATTAATTGTAATTAACACAACGGGAACCTATGATACAACAGTTCTTCAACCTGTTACGTACTTGTTGCACTCATAACACATATGTATCAATATACAAATAAACAAGGTGTACATTCAAAGCAACATTGATATGCGTTCATCATAAATTGCTGGCTCATAATGTGTGTGATTATTGTCCTCTCTTGCCTATGAATTCGCATTGTGCTGATCATTAATCATTGTTTTCTTTACAAAGTGAACTTATCATACATGCAAACTACTGTTTATGTTTCAATGTCAGTGTAACAGAAATTAATTTTCCTGGATAATATACGCCGTTAAGGGATTTGTCGAGCGAGTAGTTTTCAAATATGAACTTTTTCTATTTCATTTTGTGTTTTAACTCGCATACGTTACAACTAGTTTAATACAAAAATTAATTAAATTAGCATAAAGATCGTATGATGATATATCGTCGGAGAATTACTCCTAACAAGCATGTTTAACGAATTTCATACATTTTGTTATCACTTAATTTTTTAACTGACGCACTGCTAATGACGTCCATGTCGAGCTTTGATAATGACGTGCATGTCCAGCTTTGATGGAAACCAATCATGTTCCGAAATTGATATTTGCTTTGCCACAGCCATTTGTTTCCGCAAGCAAAATATGACTATACAAATATCTTAAAACGGTGTAGTAAAATTCATATTTTGCTTTTGGCTTTAAGTATTAGGGGTTTATACTAATACCAAAATCCTATCTCTGGTTCCCTGTGGGCAGAACGTATGCAAACACTGTTGGGGGAAACACACTTTGCCCTATGGAAAGGCATTCGGTCTGATGTGCTAAAAATCACCCTATCAATGTCAACTTTGAAAATCTGATTAAAGAAGCCAAATCGAGTCTACCACGCAGTGACACTACGGTAGACACTACCCTGTTTGCTTTAGGTATATCATTGAACAAGTTTCGTGCCATCCGTATGAAGTGAGTCGGGTAAGGCAACCGAGGACAAACACAGGGAGCACCTTGTGCCTACTACACTCAAAGAAGAAAGGTCTTTCTTGGTTTCTTGTCCCTCTCCAGTTTCAAGCTAAAGGTAGGCTTTTTGTTTGCATTAAATTGACTTACTTTGTTGTCGATATATAAGACATTGTTCTTCGGTTCGTTTTCGCTCCCCAGCATGGGGGCATGTTGTTATCCTTGTGCTTTAATACTTCCCTACTACTTTATACCATATAACAACATCGTAAGCTTTTCCTTCGGACATGTCTGAAAAATATATTCACCTTACTCTAAAATTGCATATATCATCAAAGGGTTTGAGAGATGGAGTCGATAAACAAATATTGCAAACACCGTGTTGTCATTGCGGTTTGGGGCATAATCTGGGAACCTATATATGAAGAGATAAATTCAATTTGGAAATTTAAGCAGGCAGATATCTGATGACTATATGTGAGATACTTGCTGGAATTGAAAATGATCATGCGTATGAGTACAATGTACATTGCTACTTGGGTATGTAGATTTGATAAAGGAAATAGATTAACTTTAAACAACAAAAGGTTTATATATCGTTTTGAGATATTTTGTTTGAAATGGGTCTCTCTCCAAATATATATCAACTATATCGACTAGCTTGTACACATCTGTAAAATGCATTGACTCAATTACAAATAACTAACCTAGCAGTTCCCTAAAAGACAGGGAGACTAACTCTCTGAAAGGTTTCAAACGATAAATTCTTGGAAGGAAATATTAGCATTCCTGTTTGCAATTTCCTTCAGAAACTAACAATGGAAGTGATAAAACAATCACCTGCAATTATCACAATTGCACTTTTCAAAACAACAAAGTGGGTATAAACAAAGAAATTGCAGTTGAAAAAAAATGTCTACCAAACATGATAGAACTAAGTTGATGTGGATTAACATTAATAATAGTCTAACTTATCATTTTATCTCCACATTTGTCTTCACGTTGGTCTTTTGGAGTGTGTCCACTGGAAGAGTAATCACTGCCAACTGCCAAATGTCCAGCCCGGTGGTCGGCAAGGACCTGTCATATTACCACTGCTATTATCACCTAACACACTGCGATCCCCGTTTGTGAAGTAATTGTGTCTAGTTATCTGGGTGGGGAAAGCTTTTGACGAATTCCAATACAAGTGACATGATTCTCCATACACACCGACTAAACAGCTAAGTCCCTGCCTCCAAAACGCCTGTGCTTTATCCGTGCGCTTCAAGCATGCCATCCATTGTTGCAGAGAGCCAATCGCGAGAGGGCTGGCTTGTCAACGCAGGAGTATGTAATCATACAGTTTGACTTGTCGCCACCAGACGAGGCAAGTGAGAGAAGCACCAAATGGTGCTTGTTCGTCTCGCGCTCCTACTGCTCTGTGATTGGCTGGCATAGAGCTCGGGTCAAAGTGGGATTTATCTGTTCTGCGACAACTTCAACACGGAGTAGACTACGCCAAGTGATAGCACAGGAGAGTGGATTAAGATGAATCGACCCTCGGGAACTTCCAGTAAGTGTTTGGTGTATATATGTAGATAACAAGTCTTTTCTTAACACGCGTTAAACAGACACTCGAGGAGGATCACTTCCGTCTTCGTAACATTGTGTAATTGTAGCGATTTGTTACTACCGATGGAAATGTTTATTTTCATCCGTGAGTTGCCAAAGCAATAACATTCTCAAAACATAAAACGGGGACTCTTAATGAAGATTTAAGGTATTTATTATAATATCATATACAAATATATTTTGTGTCATGAATCAAAGTACTATTGTTGGTAATGTTTTTGTTTAAAATCAATGTTCATATTCTTTACTCGTTTATGGTGTATATATCATACACGGTATGATATATTTATATATATTCATATGGAAAATGTGTTCCATACTTCTATTACTATTACTACTTTTAATAATATACTATAACATACTGCAGATATAAATTTTAGGAGCACTATAAATACATGTAGTTGACACTTGAATACAATATCATATGAAATTACGGCATGATTAAATTTACCAGCCCACCATAAAGAGTGTTAGCATGTTCAAGTTAATATCTAGGAGGATACTACATTGTGTTTATAAGTGATTAGGTTCTGAAGGCAACACATTATGTCTCAAGTTATATATTCCTGTCTTTGTTTACGATATTGACTGTTGAAGATTCCTAGGTCGATGACAAGTACATGACACAACCCTTATCTCAACCTTGTCAGCTTATTTATGCTACAGAACAAATCTCGTAGCTGTAGTCTTTAAAATGACTTCTGAATAATATATTGAAGCAATTATTGACTCGCGGTTATTTGGTAAATGCACGAAGAACAAATTTCCGTTGATGTATAGGACGAGTTGACTTGTAACCGGGTGTCGCTGGGTGGGACGTGGACTTGGAGACGCTGTACTGGTGAAAAGGCGTGATAAATTAAGGGACTATCCTACTTTGTGATACACGTACTATAGCAATCCTCAAGTGTTTTAATCACGATATCGTTGGGGTAAATTAAAGTGTGATAAACTCCACGTCACTAGCCTTCATGCAGACAGTGAGAATGAGATCTGGGAACACTGTTACAGTATGTATGTATCTTAAAATATCATGTACCTTGTACACCTGTCTAAAATTGAATTTTAGAAATGTTTGTGGAGGGTAGTTTGAATACAAGCATAAATTATGTCTCATACCAAACCAATGCCTTTGAACGGGTTATTTTTATGAAAATATATATATATATATAGTCGAACAGCTTTAGGAACATTTAGAGTTTCCAAACAAAGGCCTATACAGGACGCTTTTTATATATTAGGTTCTAAAATTATCACTTTGATCATGTTGTGTAACTGTTATCTATTTCATTCAAACTCCATTCAATACAACATATATTTAATTTCAGCTGTATATGTTTAACTATTGCACTCATTTGCAAAAAATACTTGTACTGACAGAGGCATCACCATGATTGATCCCGAGCCTCTACGTTCTTGACATAAAGTCTGGTAAACCAATGAGTGATTCAATTGATTTGTGTACATGCCTGAATCAATTTAAAAAGAATTCAGTATAATCATTACCAAAATGAAAAGGTAAAATAATCAACAGCAGGTAATAACATTAATAATAACATTAACATACTCCATGGATAGCAACAATAAGAAAACATGATAAAAATCAAAATACTACATATATTAATAACTGTTTTTGATATTCCATGAATACAAATGTGTTTCCAGAATATTGGAAACATATTCACTGCACAATAAACAGTTACAGTTCGATTATGACAGGATATCCTATATTGCATTTGTGAAAGAAATCAGTTTGGTTTGAAAACAAAAGGAAAACAGTCACACCATCTCATTTATAGTCACATCACTAAGTGTAGTATGTACTGTTGTCGGCATGTTGTCTGTTTCATTCGCTCTGTTCCAGCAGTTGCTGATATATATTTTTTTTAAAAAAGAAAAACATTTATCGCACTTGCGATTTACAATATAATTCCCAAAGAACAGGAAATACCATGCCCTCCAAGTTAATCGTGTTTAGCCTTGTATGTGATCCTTGTGAAACGGAGTGACCGACAATAAAGTCCTCTGGTTTAATCTGGACGGGCACTTGGGTCCAAATCCTTCACTGCAAGTGTTCCAAAGCTTTTGATACAAGTGCCAAATGATGTGGTATCATCTTCAGCGCCGTGGTCAGACGGTCTCTATCAGAAGCTGGCTTGATCTCCCTGTCAAATAGACCCTAACTTTACTTGTTCGAGTTCGCTCTCCTTATCCTTCCAATGTTTGAATGTTCTTTACGAGAAAAACATTGCTCATCCCTAATAGGCCTAGAATGCCAGAGGGAAAGCATCTTCCCTACACTTGTCGCGGTATGAGATGCGGATTCTGCAAACTGACTCGAGATATGACAAGGATAAACACATTCGAAGGCGCTGGGCACTGCGTCTTATACTTAAGCATACAGTTGACGTTGTAGCAGGTTCGCGGCAGAGGCTACAGGCGAACCTTAAACCCTGGACGGATTTTCTAGCATTAAACTAAGCATACCAAGCAAACATCAAGTCAGATTCGGACAGTGGATCAAATTGAAATTCATGGCAATTTTTTACAGCATAACCAGTTTGAATATGCAAAATGTCTTTCAGCAAACTGGGAAAATTATCTCCTTAGCTAAATGATCAAGATCAAATGAGATCATTTTAGTGCGTGTCGTTTTGTCGTACTTGAAATATTATGTCACTACAAACCATTTTTCAGTGAGCATGATTTTAACGATAAATTGATTTTGCTGCATTGTATTTCAGTCCATTTTGTTTTCTATAGCATACTATCCCTCGTGAAAATGTAATTTGTGTAAGTACTAAATTGCTAATTCAAATCTATTGAAAATCACTTCTTTCACAATAAATGCATTCTTCGTTATATCAACAATACAGCATAACTTACCTGTTATGATTATCGAACATAATCCCCCTTATGATTTATATCATGTAAACAAAAAATACAACATAAGGTATGCCAGACACATTATCATGTGAACTAATCAGTTACATTTTTTTTATGATGATCGAACATAATCTTCCTTATGATTTTATATCATGTAAACAAAAAATACAACATAAGGTATGTCAGACACATTATCATGTGAACTAATCAGTTACATTTTTTTCTCATAAATATTCAATTTATACCATGAAATGCTTAAACCATTGAAATATGCATGGTCTTAACTTTTTATACCTGTGTGTTATCGTATTGCATTATTTTTGGGTTGTGATTAATTTTTCGTCGAGTTACATTATGACTACATGGTGTGAGTCGTATAAGCAATGCCCGTATCACGTGCATGTATGGGAAATCAGGGTAGCTGCTAGATTACGAGATTATCCCTGCACTTGAGCCCGCTATTGATTGTTAAGTGTCACCGTGTTGCTGGGACTTACTTAATCATTTCAACATTCATCTAATCTCGTAATCAAGTCTCACCGCCTTAGGAATACACTCTCCCAATTGATTCCATTGCGAGTTAATTTCACGGGACTCCTCACTCGGCGAAACTTTTAATGACACAAGTTTATTGTATGAATGAAAGTTTATAAGGCAATGCTTTGACATACCGCGTTACTTCCTTACTACGGGGTAGCGTCACGTGTTCTTTAGATTAGCGCGGATTATCCGATAAAGGATGAGGTATTACCGAAGGATATTGCACATACACGCGTGTGGTATTGCTAGCTATATTGCCCGATACTATCTACGTGACGACTGGTTTCATAAAACTCTGTCAAAACCTCCTCATTAAAAAGTTAATAAAATATTTTTATGGAAAGCAGTATAAAGCGGATATTAGTAACATCGTCATGTATCGGGGCTACCATGAGGTGTCTTGTGTATGTGCAGTTAATGAGTCTCTGAATCATTCTGAAAGTATTCAACTGATATAAACCATCGCTTATAAAAAATGTTATCAGTGTAACAAAGTTTTCCTTTAAGGTTAGTAACAATGCTGAAATTCAAAGTTTCATTACAAATTAATGCAATAATATGATAATGTATGCTTCAAGAAACAATTATGAATCACCATGAACATATTTTGTTGGCACCTACACACTTCATTTAACTATCTATTGTAGAATGATGATAACTTTATGGATACACTATTTCTTTATTGTGTGAAACAATAGATTCTAATGTCTTTTTCAGGCATGTTGATGGTTGTGATTGATCTCTGTCTAATGTACTTTAAACACGGGGTAGAGGTTTCCTTTACCATTTCATTAAAAGTTCAAAGAAATACATTGATGAAGAAAAGATTCATTAATACCATGTAATTTTCATTTTCAAACAGTCATTTTAGAGGGACCATGTGCTATTTCAGTTATCCCAAAGCCATAATAATATCTCGCTAATGTTAGACATACCAGGACGGACAAGACAGACCACAAAATTCTATACTTTAGAAAGACCACAGAAAAATTAAAAAACAGCTGCACTTTTCCTCGCGTTTTGCATCTCCACGTTACAACAGCTACATTCATGTTGTTTTTTCAACATCACCTTCCGTTTTTAAATTATTGCACATGTACAATCCGTCAATAATAATTATTTTTGCTCAATCGGCTGAAAACTGATCTGTTTTGAACATTTTTCGATAGATATACAGAGCTGAAGCATGGATATATTTTTGTATTGGTTCAAAGCTCTACACGACATCTCTCTCTCTGGAACCAGATAATGAGTGCCTTCTAGCGCGTTATTGTGAGTGCACTGTTTATATTTGCTGTAATTTCTAAACTCTGGACGGTCGCTACTCTGTTCTAATCGTTTTCACTGTACAACTTTCCACTTTCGTTTACCAATATAACAAACTGTTCAATTATCCCCATAACAAGATGACGGAGCATGCAGGGACATAATGGCTATAATATTGACATTCCTAGCTAAATGAAACGAAGTCGGAACCCGTGTTTGCAGTATTCATTTGCCTGGCTAAAACTTTCATTATAATCTTCATCATACTCCCTTTATGACTAAGTCATTCTGCTTTTCCCATGTACTGTTGTAACAAAGGAATATGGCAGATACTGTTCTGGAAAGTCGGACATTAAATGATTCCTCTACAATAATCATTTGTGTGTTTAAGATATCAATGGATGCAGTACTATCTCATATCTGCCAATCTTCGGCATTTTTTTCCATCAGGGAAGACAAGTCGGAGAGATAATTGCTACCGTTGGGTGTGAATGAGCTCGGTGTGTTTGTCTGAATATTGATTTTTAATTGGAAGCCTGTTGACTTGGATGCGACAAGTTAACATTCGAATCTGCCTGATGGTTTGCAAAGAACGGGCTTCTTTGATTTAGTTGTTTGTACATTAGCGTACCATGCGGCGGGCACAATGCGCCTTTTATTACGAATCGGATGCTCACGACTCTCTCGGCGATTGTTCTAGACAGTCAATATGCAGACACTGTTGGGAAATCAAGCTTGTTGTTTCTGGGGTATCGATTTGGAACATTCATCTGGAGTCCACCGGCAAACACTGATGAAAAGTCGGGACAGGGGAACACATACGCATACCTGTGTTGTCTGATGGGAGGAAGATTTCTATCTGATCATTTGTCAACACCTGTAGGACTCCCGGAATCCTCTTAAGTTTATACCCTGCTTAGGTTCTCGCTTCGACAGTCCTGACTGCACAGCGGTATATCAGCTTCTCGTATCATTTCGACATAATTTGGAAAATCTGGTCGTTATTAGATAACTGGTCATTACGCTCCGATCATTATCTAACCACGAGGCTGGTGTAACAGTGGACACTTCATACTGACCACCTATTGTCTGGCCACAAGGCTGACTGTTTAGGGTTGAAATGCGACCACGAGAAGGTAACCCAACGTTTCACGCTTTGGTGGACACCTTACGCTTTCTTTGCTTGTCAACATAAGTGAGGGCTTCATTATTCTGTTATGTGACGCCATGGCTTCTATTGGAGATACGCGGTTTCGTAATCTTCACTTCACTTTCACTGAACTGTTCCAAATTGCTGGTCGCTTTTTGTTCCCCGTACTGAGCAAGCAGTGGGAAAACCCGCATCTCTCTCACTGACCGTGGGGAGATAGACAGTACATCTCACCCGGGGGCACTAATCATGGAACGCTACTCTCATACCCGTAATTACATATATGCTACCTGTAGAGACTTATCTGTGTCGCTATTGGAAAGCAACAGGCTGAAAAAACAGCTACCTTTCCAAGGCTACAAGACTCCAAGTATATATCAAGCCTAATTATATTCATGTTAAAATGACAACAGTTTAACTTACACTCGACCTTTTATGATATACCTCAAACTTCTATGATCACGAAAAATGCTATAACTGGAAATATCAGTTGGAAGTTTATTTGAATTATTATGATGACATGTGTTTTGTTTCAATTCAGGTCGTATTCTTGTGGACATACCTTGTAAGGTCTGTCAAGATCACTCGTCAGGAAAGCACTACGGAATCTATGCTTGTGATGGGTAAGGATGAATGAATATTCATACATTACACGTAAAAGTTACTTCTTTTCATTTATTTATTTATTTATTTATTTATTTATTTATTTATTTATTTATTTATTTATTTATTTATTTATTTAACAGAAAAAGACGGAGTGATGCATATCACTCATGGTTATATATCTGATATCGAAAGACAGTCGAATGAGATTCTCCATTTATCTTACTAATGATCAAATCATTAATTGTAGTACAAATAGTGTCCAAATGTTTCTCCTTTAAAGCATCTCAAAGTTGAAAGCGAATATTACATGACATCAAAAAGCGAGTCACAATACAGATTTATCTATTTATCCAATACACTGTCAGTCCAATAATCCTTCACTGCGGCCGAAATAATGACGGTGTATGTCAAATGGTTCCATATGTTGTACCTAGTTATGTTAGCAGTACACGGTGGAATATTGGATGTATTGGCTGGCTTCCACGTAAACTATCGTTGCAGTCAGGCCCCGTACCAGCTTGCACAGGTATCGGTGTTTAGTTGCATTAAATTAGCCCAGCCAGGCTAATATAGGTCTTCGATATTGTTCGCGAGCTGACATTGTCAGTTGATCACAGCTCTTAATTATTGTTCTAGGATGGCTCCTACATCTGATTATATTTTGAAATGCAAGGATAAATCATAGCTGTCTAAGGTTATTTTAATTCATTTTTCCTCTGAAACAGAATACCTAAAGCGTATCTAAAATCATTTTCAAATTTTGATTTATGGAAAGTAATTTTGTTCTCATTCACTAATTGGCTTTGTTGATATTGAAATTCTAGCCTTTTCCCCACTTATGATTATCTTTCAACGTATTTGCTTTCGACAAATATTGGCATAAATCATGACCTTTTTGTTTGTGTTAATGGTATTAGCTTTCAAGTTTAATCGTCGGTACAAAGTATCAGTGAAATAAACACAGATTACAGTGAAATAGTACAACAACGCCACCCGTCAAAATGGAGATTATGAACAATATCTGAGAGTAAAAAGCATCTGCTGCATAATTCAATATTCCGATTAATACATTATAAAGAAACATTGCCACCAGATGTAAAGTTTAACTGACAATGTAATTCCTTCTTGTGATAGTAGTAACATAAACGTTACTCTTTATTCTGCTTTTAATATATAATATTTTCTAATACATGTACTTCTTTGACATGTAAAATGCATGCAAGTTCGCATAAAGTTATACTAATTCTTTCAATCTTAATATGCCTGACACAGGAAAAAAACAACGAAATAATGCACACTTGTCGTCCACACACATTACAACTCAACAATTCTTCTCCAATGAAAAGTTGTCAATGTTAAATGCCGTTGGGCATCGTCAATAATTTCATGTTTAATTAATCAAATTGTAAGGTAATCAACATCCTTCGTGTTACATTACTTCATCAACATTTGATAAAAAAAGGCCCATATTTTCAACCATTACTTACAAAAGTTTCTAAATATATAATATTTTATCATGTTCTATGTAGACAAACCTCACTAATGCTTTTTAAATCTTCCTTTCCAGCTGTGCAGGGTTCTTTAAGGTGAGTTTCAAATGTCTTCGTTACTTAGACCGCCCTTTTAACATACATATTTGTCCGCCTTTGAGTCAAAGTTAAAAGGGACGCAACTTTTCTCCAGGCAAAGTAACCCGTATAGTTTCCGCTTGCATCCCACAAAGACAATCAATTCCCATCATCCTCCTCCCCTCCCCCACTTGTCACCCCATTCCGCCACCCCAGCCGTGATGACAGTCATATGAGGGGGGCATTTGTTGACGAGCACATCGCACGGTCCGCAAGCTGAAGTCGTCCCCCAGTGCTACGTGTTCTTTGACTCCAGCTTCAGCGTTGGCAACCTGTCTATCCGGATCAAGTATTAACCCCCGTGTTTACTAGAACAAAAGTCTTCCGATTAGAAAGTTTAACATTTTCTTACCCAAACCCACCCGTAGCGGCTCGGCACGCTAACATCAAAGGACAAGGTTTACGTCCTCGTAGCTACCGATGTTTCGAACAATATTTAGTTTATACGACAGTCCCCTATAGGGCTGGCACGGGATTTCCTGATATCCCCGGCTCGCAAAATTAAACCAAAAGGTAAAAACTTAACGCAAACCTTGTAAAAATTTGTCGATAAAGCGTAGAAGTGGAGGACTTGAATGTCAATAGCACAACTACGGTGGGGCACGTTGGATTGCGGAGGACGGGGGGACACTACATAGCATAGATTGCCAATACTGAGATAAAGTGAGAGCCGCAAAAGTCAGGTTTGCTTATGGCTTGTGATTCTGTTGAAGTTACAGAGACAAACCAACGGCAAAAACTCGCAACATTTCTGAAACAGCTCTCACAGCTCTTCTCAGGAAGATTACGATGATTTGCAAACTTGAGTATTTACCCAAAGCCCCTAAGATCAAAACTTGTCAAAGATTTGTTGATCAAAAGCTTTAGAAGTTGTGACTTTAGCGATTGCTTTGAAATGATTGATTTGACCACACGGCACGAGATCACGGCGTGACCCTGCGAGATCTCACTTCACAGGGCTGAGTTGCGTCATTGGAGAGTGGACAGCCTCAAATAAACTGCAAATTTCTGGATCTTGCGGTTTACCCTTTCCGACCTTAGTATTCAAACAAAACATGCATGTTCGAGTCTCGCGAGGTCCTCTACGTCTCGTACAGAACGTGATTTCCTACATCCGGGTAATGACAAATGAAACGTACGTGTATTTGCTAACCCCTTTCATTGACAAATATCAACTTTCCATTTTCCTGAGATCGGACAAAGACACATATACTTTTAAGTATGTTATTCACTTTAGATTACTTAGATTACTAAGTTAGATTACTATTACGGTACCTGTTGTCTTGACGTTAAGACGTTAATAATAGCTTTACATTCATTTTCGACATAATACATGTTGTTTATGGGCACTTTCTGCAAAAGCGTACGTGGCAATTTCGCAAATTATTTAAAATGATTAAATGTCCTCTTCCTAAATAAATTTAAACATGTGGAAAGCGAAAAGAGGCTTTTTATCGTAGATTTGTTACATGACCATGTCATCATGGTTACAGGTCTGTTTCCCAGTATGGTAAATAACCTGGTGGCGGTCAATACTGTTCTGCTGACGCTGTGCTATAAATAGCCATCCAATGAGAACTACACTGCTGAACAAAATAAACTACGTGCTCAGTTATATTTAAATGGGATTTGGGTGGTGACGTCACTTCCGAAGACTATCATTGCGAATGGGCCACTGGTATTTGTCATGGCCGAGGATGGACATGTACAAAGAAAGGTCCTAACAAAATGGAAAACAAATGGCGAATTATCCTGTTAGTAAATATTAACAATGATACACAGAGCCAAATTAAACGTTAAGCGCTTTGTCAACAAATGGGCAATTTCGTAGGTATTAATCGTTAGTAACACGAGTGAAGTCTTCTAAGACTTGGGGCGGAGTGTTTAAAGCGTTCACTCGTCATGCTAAAGACCCAGGTTCGATTCCCTACATGGTTAAAATTATGTGAAGCCCATTCCTTGTGTTCCCGCCATGACATTGCTGGAATATTGCAAAAAGCGGCGCAAAAGCATACCCAATCACCCTGTCAAGACTTCATTGGGACAGCTGGTGGGTGCATTAAATTGCATACAACAAGTTGCACTGAGTGAAATCATCTTTAGCCTATTAAAGTAATTGTGCATGAAGATCATTGTATGGGTCATTCCGAGGTAGGGCACACATAGTACAATTATGTTATTAGAACACATGATTGCGAATGCCGAGCGAACGCTTACCATCAGGTTAATATTTACCACAGTAACACATACAGATGTCCTCAGTCAGTGGGACGTTTAAATGTAACCGTTTCAGTTCTGTCTTACATCGAAGCGGGATGGCTTGTGTCCGTCTCACAGCGGGTGATCAATACCTTGACTGGCATTGTCTATCTGTTACGTAGGCGTCATAGTTTCCGTCGATAACACGAACACTTCTCCATACAAAAGTCTACAGCGACGACTGCTCATAATAGACAGAAACGTATATACCGTATACAAGCTGTTTGTTTGATCTCCTGTTGATATCATTGACGGAAAGTTCCTAATTTCACGACTGGTTGAGATAACGGAAAAACATATTTTTAATTCACTAGAGAAAATAAATACCTAAAGACGAAACCGCTTAAATTAGCCAAGTGTATCTGTGTTTTCGTAATTACTTTTTGTACAAATATTTATTTATTTTTGTGTATTTAATTTTTGTGACTCGCTGGCGTGAAACTAGTTTTTATGACATGGTAGATCATGTAAACCATGTTTACACACATGGCAGGTCCTGTAAACCAGCTCTTATTACATAGTAAATCCTGTAAACCACCTTCTATATCTTGGTAGATCCTGTAAACCTGGTTTTATTACATTGTAGATCATGTAAACCAGGTTTACATACATAGAAGGTCCTTTAAACAGGCTGTTATTACATGGTATATCATGTAAACCAGCATTTATTTCATGGTAGATCCTGTAAACCTGGTTTTATTACATGGTAGGTAAAATATTTATGATCGATGACTGTTTTCTGAAATGATTGTAACAAGACGTCTATTTGTACATGGAAATATCAGTTTTGTGGCGGCGGGACAGAATAACTTTAACTAGGTGTTGATTATGAGATACGTGTCAGAAGTTAAAAGCCAACATGAATTCGTTTTCAGCAATATTTTTGTAACAGGTGAGAATCGGGTAGTTTATAGTCGATATATTGTTAAGTACGGCGATAAACAACAAACATACCAGAACGTGCGACGAATGCCTGCCGCGTCACGTGACGTGGGTGTCATATATATTCGACTTTCTTGGTCTAAGTGACTACTGTGCAAACTCCTATGGTCTTTGGTGTGTCTAGCAAACTCTTTCAAAGTCTAGACTTCGTTACCACCCCTCTCATTATACAATATTTTGTCCTCATTCAACTTTGTCATATATGTCCGTCAAGGCCCGTTGTCGTATTCAATTTCAGTTAGGTTACATGGACTAAGATTAGACGTTTCGTATATGTTGTAGTAAGTGAGTACGCGAGTCTGGTTTTTCATTGTATTTGAAATGTCATGGCTGGGACAGGTAAAAAATAGCGTTACAAATTGTGACCATGTTAATGAATTGCCAGTATTTGATTTTTTTGTTCGAAAAACATCCAAACACGGTGTATTCTGTTATAACCCATAAAAATCGAACTGTGGATATTATATAAGGTGGCCCTTATATTCCAGACTTTCAACTACGGTTATATCGAACTCAAAACGAACACGAGGTCTATTACATTTCACTGCTACCATAGTCCGTCTGAAGTAAGTCCCCATGGTCTCTAGTATGGTGATCTATCATCAGCCCGTGTTTTATATGGTATTGTCTGATTCAGTTACTAGAATGTTTTACTTTTCCATACTAGTTTTATATCCATATCTCTAATACCCTAGTATTTTACTGTCCATCGTGACAGGTTTTATTCTTCAAAATGTTTTCATTTTTCTTATAAAAATTGTTTTCGTCACGATATGGCGGAGATATTGCCGATGTGGCGTTAAAATATTACCTCACTCACTCGCATCTGAAGTACCGTTACAAGCGTTGTTATTAACGCTGTTTACATTTGGAAATGCACAGTCATACTCGTTTGCTAAACAGCTGGGTTCGATTCTCAGTTTGGTTTAGGAGCTCATTCTTTCATCATTCGTCGTAATGGTGGGCATAAGCTTAGAGTTGGCTAAACACCATAAAGTAATTTATATAAGGTGGCCTAATGGTTAAGGCGCCCGTTTATCACGCTGAAGGTCCGAGATTTCGTATGCACATGTGTGCAATGTGAAACCTGTTTCTGTGATATTGGTGAAATATGGCTAAAACTAGCATTAAACCACTAAACTCACTCACTCCTTTCGTGTACAATTCGGCATCAAAACACGTTTACCAATCGTGTGTTTTGTTTTTCACACTGACAAAGTGAATTTGTGTTTTCCTCCAGCGTTCAATTCGTCGGAACCGCCAATACATTTGCAAATCGAGAGGACAAGGGAATTGTCCCGTGGATAAAACTCACCGCAATCAGTGTCGGGCGTGTCGTCTTAAGAAGTGCATTGAGGCCGGCATGAACAAAGATGGTAAGTAAACTTTGTGGCGTTGTCTTCTCCACAAGCTGTCACTTAAACACGAATAATGTGTTTTATTTCTTCAGAAAACTATCATTGGTTTTTACTGAGAGCGAGCATGTTGCAGATGAGTATGATGGTGGCTTGGAAAGGAGGGGGCGTGGTTTGTTTACTTTCTCTAGTGGAGTTCCCTCCCTATAAAGACCACTGATGAATGTGCCCCTCTTTTCTTCTTGCATATGACTCGGGGCTTCTACTTTCAAATGATGCTTTTTGCAGCTTTACACATTCTATGACCTTTTATTTGACATCAATCGTGGTTTTGTTCTGGAGTTTGTTTGATTTTCAGCTTATAATAACCCCCTTTTGCCTTTGGAAATATTTCAATAAATAGTCATTGTCTGGTTTGGACTCTGTATTTTTCGGCATTGAAGCAATCAATTTTCGTAATTGTGGTACGTTGACGCGTTCCGTCTTTTCATATCTCCCAACAGTCGTTAGTTCACACAGACAAATAGTTCAAATAGCCAAGAACAATCCAGCCAGTTGGTAACTGTTTGATTGTCTTAGTGTAGCATAAATAATATGACTGACCGAAATAATAACTTAAAACTAAAAAAATTGACCCCATTCACATTGTATCGAAAGGGGCCATTAGTGGTTCCCTCTCGACCAATCCGTATTGTTAATGTTTGGATTGGCTGAGAATGCCAAAAACGAAAAACAGCAACTAAATCAATACCTATTGACAATGGGGAATCATTTCTTTCCTTACAAATGTCACGTTTGTGATGATTTCTAATTATGGGAACATAACAATTGTCATGCTTGACAAATTTCGTTTTAACCTTACCTATAATTATAAGTGGCTATCAAGTACAGTACTACTACTGCTGCATTTATAACTATGGAAAAAAATAAGGTGATATTTCAGTTTCAAACATTTGCAACAGCTTGCAAAGCTTTTGGGAGTCAATGTATATTAGCAACAATCCCTCAGTTCCAGTTCCGTTACTGAACAATACGCATGAACAGCGGCGTCAGCTTAAGGTTCGGGTTTTAGAGGACGTCATTAATTTGCACGCGCGTGGGTTTTCTACAATCACCCTTTGTGTTTTCACCCTGTCACCTCTGGCCGAGCTTATATGAATATATTATGGTAAAAAGTGTTGTTTTTTTAAGTTTCCATATTTTAATGTTCCTTTGAGGACAGCGACATTGCATTGTTTAATACGTCCAAACAAGGGTTGATAAAAATAGCACTTTCTCCAAATAGAATAGAAATATACACAAATCAAAATTCTACCGAATTAAGTTCCTTGGTTACTTTTATTCTTTAACGTAACATTTTTTGTTACTTGAAAATAAATACATATGATTACATATTAATATATGTACAGACTGAAATTATCTGTGGTTATCTTCAATAAAAATATATGTTGTTTGGACCTACATAACAAAGTCGAGCATCCCTAAATATTTCCTTGTTGATATCACGATAAATGTTTTAAAATAATGTATCAAGATGTATGGATGTTTCGAGACTATGCTACGCTTGGTGAGGTGAGCCTGAATAATGGAAAGAAAACAGAAATCAAAGCTATATAATTTTAGGAAAGTTTTTTGAACTTACAATAGAACCCCTATTAAGAAACTCCACTGATGAAAGAGTACACAGTGACATGTTGATGATATTTTCAAAATAAAATAACCACAACCCCGATCCCCACCTCAATCAAAACACACACACACAGCATACTTCAGTTGCAAGGCAGAATATAATGCAGTCAAATTCTTCATTACAACGGTTTACAATTTTCCATCGCAATACGTATCACACCCTGCGTTAACATTTGTTTAAAACATCAAAATCAAACGTGAGCAATTAAAATCATAAATCAAGAAAATATGTCAAAAGATTTAATAATGAAAGCCTAATCGCTTTCAGCAATTCAAACACAGGCATTAAATCTAAATTAAACGTCAGTTAATATCTGCAGATTAACCATTTCGACACAAAACGAGAGGTCCCCACTCGAGACATCCACTCCCGTGAGATCGAGTTTCCCATGAGCACGGACGCTGTGGTTTGTCTAGCCGAAAAGCGGGGTGTTCCTCATAATTTAGTGATAATACGGCGATCAGCGAGTAACAACTTTTAATGAGCCACTCGAATTTGATGAGTCGATCGTCAACACTGAGACGCAAGGCGAGAAAACTCGCCATGAGCAGCCGCTGAGAGACACGCCTGTACGTGGACGAATAATTGACTCGGAAAGCACACGTACAAATAGAGTCGAGGCAACCAAACACGGAGGACTGGGCGAAACACTCCGATTGTAACCCGATGAGAAATGCGCTCAACGATTTGATTAGGCAATTACCGGCGTCATTGTATGACGCGGAACCTCTGAATAGCTGGTCACGTACCTAAGCTGTCCTTGTGTAATTATACTCAGGGGGCAGGGGCTCATAATCCGGGGGGTGGGGCCCTCATGGCCAAAAATCTGTCAGTTTTATGAAACATTTGTTTTGATCTTAGAAACATTTGTTACGTTCAACGAGGGTCGGACATAGTTGGGCATTGTAATGCGTTGTATTAACGCGTCTGAAATACCTGACATGTTCACAGACACTGCTGTCAATCCTGCCTAAGATAACACTGACTCTAGCGTATGTTTAGAGCTTTGTTAATTAAGTTCGCGAACATCTCCCAAAATGTCACCGTTTAAGGTGTTTGGAGCCAGGAACTATTTCTTTTCAAAAGAACCATTTCTGAAATTCCTGAAACTGATTAAATTCCGCTCATGGTGTTGGACTATCCTTTTCAGCATCTTTCTGGTTACTTCACAAATGATAACTTTACATTCCATCGTCTTACAGTGAAAATCTGTCTGTATTTCGTTGTTTTTTTTACGTCTTGGGCTCTCCTGCGTAGACTGATTGGCACAGCGAATTTCCCATGTTTGGACGCGACGACTGAAATTAATCAAGAGTTGCGCCGATCATATTCGCAAATTCATATTCTTTTCCATGTTACTTATTTAATTCCAAAGAGTTTCATGACAAGTTGTTATTGAATTCCAAGATAGGTGACACCTCAGTGTGTCTTTAATGTTTCATGACATCGTTCTTTGGCCTGAAATTTGTAAAGTAAATACTTTATTCACATTATAAAATATCAATTAAGCTCTGAAAATGACAAATATTTGTTTAACACCAAATATAGGCACGTCAAGTTTTAAACAATACATAATAGAAAGGATTTAACACGTTTAACACTTTGTGTGGAATTAAATAAATGAGCCATTCTGATCAAATATTCGTATGTACCAGCAAGGAAACAGATTCATTCTGAGAAAAAAACCCAGTTCAGCTGTGTTCTGATAGACCAGCAAAACCCGAGAAGAAAATCAATTTAAGAGAGACATTTTGTCAAGGACATTTTACAGCCTCAATAGAATAGGCTCAAGCCTTGCGATAGAAAGACAGCTAGGTAGGGTGAGGGTCCTGAGAGAAAGTATTGTGATTGCTTTGTCACTGTGGCTTCGTTCTCTCCCACCTGTCTAAATACGCGGCATAAACCCAATAGTCCAGAATATCTCTCAATTTCCAGGTTTGCAAGTAATGTACACATGACGTTCTCAGTTGGTCCTCTTCTTACTCCAAAGCTAAAATAGTCCTATCATCCGGCCAGACCAACACAGAGGACTTTTGTTCGGTAGTCTATTGAAAAGTTATACTTTGTGAAGGCGGGTATGCGATGGGTTTGACCTCCACGGATGTGTGTTTAACCAGCTCGTGAACACGTAGCGAGGTGGTCTTCTCACACAGAAAGACCCACAGAAGAACTTTTGATTTTCCTGAATACGATATATGCTATGATTTGTTTAAAGCCCACTCGCGTTAGCACCTCTTTGGGGATTTGTGGCCGATGAAAAGGACAAGGTGAGGCACTCTTCAGAAGCCACGAAGGCAAACATGGATTTCAACCACATATCTGCCAGACAACAAATCCGTGCCTGCGTTCAGAACCCTTCCCACCTGACTCAAAGACTTAGTAAAAGTCTTCTGCTTGACACCTGTAGGAGTCAATATTTTTTTGTCAGGTCGTGAGGTGCTGGCATATTTGCTGATGATGACAAGTGTCTTTGCCTTCATCCATTTAATTGCCTGTTGCACACCTACATCTGTGACACCGATAGAACCCACAGAAAGTCGAGTTTTCTCGATACACTGAACAAGAAGCCACCCCCGACTTGTCTAACCTTCCCCTCAAGCTCTACCCGTCTGTGATCAAATACGAAAGTTGTTTTGATAATGACACATTCAGACGCCTTGTGCGGCGAACCCTTCAAAATAATGTCATTCTCAGCATACCATCGTGCTCTTGATAAATATTAAGACGCTAAAGATATATTCAGATTTGAGAAAAGGACTTTCCTGAAGTCTAACGAGTATTTGACTTCTATTCACTTACGCACGGGGAAAGGTGTGTGCAGCATCCCTCTAGAAGAGCCTCATCCTACAGGGTTTGGTACTTAAGCAAGAGGGAGGTGAAACAGAACGACAACTTGACTATAATGTGTTTATTCAATCCTGTCTTATACGCTATTCGCGTTAAGTGGCATCACGCTAACAATACTCGTGGGATTGTGCAAGGGATTTCATGGAATTTGCAATGTCTTTGAAGTGTTCGAATATTTATAAACATTTAACTGATTGTCTGGTGGAATGCGGCACATATGGTATAGCCAATCGAACGACTAATTTGTACATAATGATAAGTCTATGAAATAATTATATTCTTTGCATATTTACGTTTCGAAAGGTGTTGAAATTCGTGTCGACATGTTCATTATCCTTTTACCTTCTTTACTCATGAATGCAGTCATGTCAAAGGTATCAGTAGAACACTATCTAGCAGAATACGAGACTGTGTTACTATTTCATCGCTATATTAGAAATCATGGATTTGCATAGCGTGAAGCAAATTTGATTGGGCTTTCACTGCCAAATCACTAAAGGCTTTAATCTCTGGTTAACTGGATGTCCGAGCTAACAACATTCCAGTCCCTTTGTTGTCTCACACAATCATGATGTCTATCAGTTAAAAAATACGTAGAATACACAATACAAAGTCACATTTTTACATGATCCGGGTTTGATTCCCTACTTCTGAACAATGCGTTGATCATGCTGTCAAATGTATATGACTGCTCACTCACTTTGTAATTTAGTTTCCTAATATATTTCGATTAGCATCACAGACATTACCTCGCATTATTCTGTTTTCTTTATATTGAGATATTTTTTTGCTCAGTATAAAGCTTTTATCGTGTTTTCATTTCGCATTTCCTTAGTTTTATATCTGTAAATGTTGTTTTCTTTCTCTACAGCCGTTCAGCACGAGCGAGGTCCTCGTAACTCTACCATCCGCCGCCAGGTTGCAATGTATTTGAAAGAAACCAATGAGTTGGGGACGGTACTAGCTGCTAATCCCTACCGCTCCCCGTTCCTTCCCGCCTACGTTGGCTACGAACACGTCAACGACGGTATCACTGTGTCAGCCGTCGACCCACCCCCCACCACTACCCCCGGGGTGATAATGCAACCTGTGCCAAAGGTGGGTACAGATGTATCTACCATCAAACCCAATCAGGTGCGACATTGTATACTGACTATTTTCCTTTTCTGTTAAACATGTTTTAAGACAATAAAGTCAAACGGGTGGAAACTGCAATTGATTAGGACTAATCGTAGTGTTATACAAATAAGTAAGCATTCATTAATTAATATTATCATTGCTATGCAACATAAAGTGAATATTATGAGATTACATACAAAGTTATTTTTTCGCTAATAGTAACAACATTTTGATGTAAAGATCAAAATTTGTAAAAAATCAAAATATTATATGTGACACTTCCATTGTACAAACTGATAAAACTTATTAAATCTTCCATAAGCCTCTTGGTCGCTGGTCTTGAAGGCAGTTTATGTCGTTTTATTTGTTCTGTGTGTACCATTAAAACAACTGAACGAATAGATTAGGTGACTTTGAAGATGATGATAAATCATGTCTCAAGATATCGTTTGTCAATGATCACCGACAGCCTACTTATCTTTCACACTTTTGACGTTTCCTTGACAAGAGTCAGTTCAAAGTTAAAAAAACAACAAATTGTTAATTTTGGCAAGTTTGTGAAGTATTTCTTTATATTTTTTTGCAAGGCCATATGTTCTATGGTTATATCTGCTCCGATCGTACACACAGAATCATCAGACATGAAAATGTCGTAAAGATAAGGAGATAATACTTAACTAATCCACCCGATATCTATTTCAGTATCCACACGAGATGATGCAGGCTTATTTCTCTAACCCGGAAGCTGTGTGCGAGGCGGCGGCGAGATTGTTGTTCATGGGGGTAAAGTGGGCCAAGTCGGTGCCAGCCTTCCTTAGTCTGCCCTTCAGGGACCAGGTGATTCTCCTGGAAGAGAGCTGGAGGGAACTGTTTGTACTAGGAGCTGCACAGTTCCAGATTCCTCTTGATGCAGGACCTCTTCTGTCCGCTGCAGGTTAGTCTGGTGGGACATCATTGACGGTGGACCTGTAGAGTGATGTGATATCTCTAACTTACGACTCGCCATATAGTCCGAACTATCCTTATTCATTTATTTATTTATTTATTTATTTATTTTTGGCACAACTGGATCAACTGTTTTTCTGTTTGGTGAAAATACTAGTTCTTTGAAAGCCGGCATTGGTTATATTATTTTCTTAAAACGAATTGTTTATGTAATTGTCTAAAGCATATCTATAATTTGCATGGTGAAGCCAATGTTAGGTGATAGTTTCGAATGTACATAAACCTGAACGTTGATTTTGAAACATATAAACAATGTTTTCAAATGAAGTTACTAACATTTTAAAAATGAGGTTTGATTAAATACGCTATTCTGTATATTTTCTCAACATTTGCTTGTAATTTGTAGGATAAGTCATTGTTCTGTGATGGTTTCCAAAGTACCTAGATCTGAAAAGCAAAGATATCTCTTCACACCAATATTACGTCTCTCATGTAAGAGCGACAGAACACCATGGACAAAGAAAGATTATCCAGATATGAAATTGTGTGACCAGTACACACTTGACGGACCAGTACACTATTTACAGAAACATTTCAACTCATATTACAGGTTTCACATCCGATCACACTCAACCAGACAAAGTCGTCAGCCTCATGACTGAAATCCGTGGCCTCCAAGACGTCATTGCCAAGTTCAAGGCTATACAAGTCGATCCAACAGAGTACGCATGTCTAAAAGGGATTGTCTTATTTAAATCAGGTAAGAAATCACGTGGTGTTCATGATGCATTCATTCAGCACCAGTGGCTAGCTTGCATGAGCGAGCGAGTGAGTCTAGAGTCGTTTGAGAAGCCAAGCTTCAAACCATTCTTAGGAAAATATGAATTCGATTTGAGAATTGTATGTTGAATTCACATTGTGGCAATGTGTCTGGAGTATTGATAAAACTACCATCTATTTCCTGACATGCTCCCTGATTGTTCTTTATCTTTAAGTATCATTTCTGTCCGTCATGGTAACTTGTCTGTTTGTTGCTAGACATCCAATCACTACAGACTCCACATCCTCATTAATGTCCTTTCACATTGCAGTATTTCCAAGCAATAACACCGAGATGAAGACCCTACGAGAGTTTCACACAGTAGCCACACTCCAGGATCAGGCACAGCTCACCCTTAACCATTACATACGAACAGCCTACCCAACACAGCCATTCCGTTTTGGCAAACTGTTATTGCTTCTCCCATCACTCAGGTCCGTTTCGCCTATTACAATTGAAGAGGTGTTCTTCAGGAAAACGATAGGACAAATTCCCATAGAACGACTCTTGGTCGACATGTTTAAATCAAGTGACTTTTGACTGCATGGTTGTGACTAGTATTAAAGGTGAAGGCTGGTTGATGCAAGTATCCATCCAGTCGAGCAGGTCAAGGTCGTGGCCTCGTGAACGCCTATGCTTCAGAAAATGCAGGAAACAAGACCACGAACCTGTCAAGTTCAATGTCAAGGACACGTCAGCACTCCCTAGACAATATCAACACAAAAGGTTGGGTGTTATCCATGCACCGATGAAAAGGTTGATGCGCAGACGAAACTGCATAAAAGGGAGATAACCCGTAGCCACCAAGATGCGACATGAACTACTTGAGCCGATGCTGTCCCAACAGTGCTGATCCAAGCAAACTTGGCACATCCGGACAGTTGCAAGGTATCTACATACCTACATACACATGCTGTGGGTGCCAGCATAGCGTTGAATATGCAATACCTTGTCTGGGTGCCGTTTTCTATCATCTGTGATTATTGTTGCAACAGACGTTATTAATTCTGATGCAACGTCGAAGCTACCTCTGTATTCCAATTAGTGTTGTAGTTGTTTCATGCAGAGAATTGTTAACCGTGAAAGATCTGATACACTTTGTAGATAAGCGTGAAGCAGGAATCTCCTATTTCAAATATTTCCTTTTTATAATATGTGTTGGATCTGATGTATTTTATCCTCAGCCCTCGCGGCTCTAAAGATATAGTCCATGCACCATTACACTCAGCAGCAGGTAATTCTGTCGTCTATAAAGCATGCTAGTCTTAACTTATAGTTCAATATAGTGTTACGAGTTCGTGTACACACATTTAACAGGCTTGTCACCCTTGTCGTTTGAATTTAGCGAACATTACCTCTCGGGTGATCGGTAGTTGCTCACTGTCGGATTGTGTTGCGCGAGTTTGTAAGGATTATCTTTCTTCGGCGGCGATCTCGACACCTCTGACACAATATCGCCAGGGAAAAGCTGTCGACACCTTTCACCGTTCGGTTTGGGAAGCGTCCGGTTTCATTGTCCCCTGAGTGGCTGTATGCTTTCCTGGCGTTGGACGGGTACCTGACCCCCTTGTGCGTGCCGGGAAAGGGGGGCCACGCTGGACTTGTAACACCGCTGTGAAACTCAATCTTTATCCTGAAACCAGAGACCCCCGTGACCATGACAAAAAGTCAATTTTTCCTTTGATATCCTTTTCCGACGGAACGAAGATCGTGTAGGAATCTTAATACTTACGCTGACTTGTGTAATGCAGCCTGTTCTAGAACAATTTGAACTCAAATCACAAAGAAAAGATTTCTCACAAAGCTAATACCAGGCCCTTATAGGGGGAATACAAATGAAAGGCATATATCGCATAGCCTGTAATGCCCGTTTGCTTGTTCACCTGGTGGGACACATTCTCGTGTGCAATTCTCTACGTTTACTCAACACAAGAGACATTGGCGACTGAACTGTTAACTCCTAATGCTCTGATTGTTCTCAAATACATGTTGACTGAGGCCAAGTGCATCATTTAGTGCTAGAAATAAACAAGCATTGGTCCATTTTCTCAAAACTATTAAATACATTTACACATGAAAAGTGATTAAGGGATCAACCATCATTTAATGCCGTGGGACTGGGATTTCTTTTCGATGGAGACTATTTGTCTGTCATTGTTTCCATACATACACTTTTCCTCTGAAAGAAACTGCGAAACTTTGGGTTTTTGTAAACTCGTCTTTATATTTTAACACCCAGGACGTCCAGTGAACGATTAAGAACATTTTTGTAAATCCCGAGATATTTAATCCCGAGTACTTTTACTGCAGGATGAGGAAAGTGGTATTTAAAAAAACTCGCCCCATAACTAATTTCCAAATAACATCAGTTCGTCAAACCCAGGATGTTTAGCTATGAACATTTATTCAATATCTTTATCTGCCCTACAGTCTATTATCGAATCTTTGAAGTAGTTGTTGATTTGTTGGTGCAAAGAAAAGTAAAAGTATATTAGTGCTGAGTTTTCTTTATTTTTATATTTGATTTGTGCTTCCATATCTTCAGTGTTTACCCTGTTTAGTACATTTATCTCTGTAAAACGGATTGTTATGTTTATTTATTAGCTTTATGATCACCATTACTAGGAATTCCATGTCCATTTGATAAATATAATGTCATTGGAAATTCTGTCTATATGTTTCTTGAATGAATAGCCAAATCAACTCTCGGTTTGTGTCATATTCAGCCTATTAATTAATTCCTAATCAAATTTGCATTTCCTTTTTTCATTAGGGAAGTCCTGTTTTGGAAAATCCAATTTTGCCTGTGGACTTACTACGGGACGGGACTTACATATTTTTCAATAAATTTACAATTCTTACAATTCCAGAAATGCGTTTTATGACACTAGGCTTAAAACAATATTTATCTTTGTAAGGTACTTAAACGTCGCCACATATTTGAGATTATATTTTATGGCTTCTATATAATGACAAGTGCAACGTTCAATTGGATCAAAATATTATAGAATTTTATTAAACTTTATTGAGATTGAGAGCAACTTTCATAAAATTGCTGAATAAAACAATGGCACTGTTTGCTCAGCCTTACCAACATTGCCGCTGTGACAGACCCTATGCTCTATTTCTTCTCTATCACACAATGTATGGAAATGTTTACTCCACTTCCTATTGAGTGCAATACATTTCTTCACGCACACGTCAGCATCTCTGACTCAGCACCATTGCAGATGTTTAACTATGATGTATGATGTAATAAATGATGAATATACCTTCAGTTATTATTTGTTATTTTGGGGTCTCTAGCTGAATATTCAAAAGGATGGGACGATGGGTGGCCTATTGGTGGAGGTGTTTGCTCGTCACGAAGTGCCGGTTTGATTCTATAAGTGGGTACGCGTGTGATTCTTACTGTCTCCACACTTCCTTCTGTTGGATCAGGTGCGCTGACTTCGTTAACACATGTCATCGGTTCCCAGTCGCGCAGACCGATACTCTTCCTGTTGATCACGGGATTGTCTGGACTTGATTATTTACAGACCTCCGCAACATAGCTGGAATATTGCTGAGTGTGGTGTAAAACTAAACTCATTCACGTCGTCTTACGACAGACGTATTATTAAAACCTTAATAGCGTAGCGCCGCCATATAGCTGGAATATTGCTTAGTACGGCGTAAAACTAAACTCACTCACTCACTTAATAGCGTAGTGTGGTGGATGTACGACGTAAAGTGACGTACAATACCAGTATGAGAGACTGTAAACCAAATTAGTGACTTACGCCGGACGTAGCACGGGGGAGTTACTCTAGACCAACAATGAGTGTCATACGTCGGACGTAGTATGAGAGATCTCCAACTTACGTCGCACAGGGAATTTATAACAAATGTAGTATGAGAGACTTTCTGCAATCGTAGCATGAGATACTGACGTGACATGAGTTGCTCGTCGTACTGCTGTAGTATGAGAGACATACAGCATACGTATTAAGTGGCATCAGTGAGGTAAAATTAGCGTATCATGATACGCACGCTTGGCGCAGCATGAGCTACGTACGAAAGACGTATCCTGAGTGTTCGCAACTGACATAGTATGAGTGACATAAAACAAACATAGGACGAGAGAGTTCCAACTAGCGTAGCATGGGGAACTTCTAATTTACGTATCATGTTACTTACGCAGGACGTAGCATGAGATTGTTACGTAAGACGTAGTCTGAGTGTTCGTGATTGACGTGGTATGAGAGATATAAAAGAGACGTAGCATGAATGAGTTAAACTGGCGTAGCATTGGGACGTTTAACATACGTAGCATAAGCGATCTACAACGGACGTAGAATGGGCTTGTTACGTACGACGTAACCTGAATGTTGGTGACGTACCACGAGCGAGTTACAAGTGGCTTAGCATGGGTAACTTCGTAAATACGTAGCATGAGCGACCCACAAGAGGTGTAGCATGTGCTCGTTACGTTAGACGTAGCGTGAGTGAGTTACAACTGGCGTAGCATGGGTAACTTCGTAAATACGTAGCATTAGCGACCCACAAGAGACGTAGCATGTGTTCGTTACGTTAGACGTAGTATGAGTGTTCGTGCCTGACGTAATACGAGAGCCTTCAAACAGACGTAGCATTGTGAGCTACAATGCACCTGGAACGAGAGAGTTATGCCACACGTTTATGAAGGACTTACAACTAGCGGAGTATGATGGACTGAAATGGTCACAACAGTGTGACCAACAAGTGTAGTAAGATCGCTTCATGTCTACCATGCATAAGAGACCTTTAACACCAGTTTTCGATAACCATAGCAAGAGGAACCTTTGGTATGAGGCTTACGATGCTCGTAAGGGGATATACTTCTCGTTGAGCAATAGCGTCGATATGACAAAAGGTGCGATAGCCACAGCGTGTGAAACAAGTGCATTTTAAAGAGTCCAATAGTTTATGTCTCACCAGAGTTTAAATTGTCATGATGGACGTAAATGTCAGTCACGGGGTGGTTTTAAGTGTTATTCAAGGCGAACTATTTCGACATGCACATTTCATTTCATTAACAAATTTATGATCTTACCTCACACATAAATGTCGCTGCCTGATTGGCTGAGGGCTCTTCTGTTATTTTCAATGTAACCCGTGTACAAGCGAAGTGCATTGCAATACACCCCGCTGTGAATAACCCTTTCGGTACTTCGTGGTAGTTACCTTTTCATCTCGAAAAACATTAATTCGATGCATGATGCACGGACGTTAGCGATGTTTTGCGAAAGGAAATCGATGGAAGGGAGATAACTCTGAATCTATTTTTCTTTTGTCGTCCGCAAAATCTAGCGATGGCTAGGAAAACATTTGACTCTCTTTCTATACAGAAATTTTGACAAAACGTTCAAATGTAGTCCTTGTGAATGTTAAGCAGGGAAATAACGTCGCGGCAACTTTACTAAGACAATACCTACGCAAACAGCAAGATGCAAGATTCGGATCGTTTGATTCACACATGCACATGTTGGCTGAAGTGTACTATCCGATACCCATGCTTCAAACAGTTCAAAATTAACATTTTAACAAAATTAACATTAACAAGATAAATACGTTGTTCACTGGTCCTTCGGGGACCATGAGCTGAGATAGCCTCGATGTTTGTTTATGTTCCCTGAGCTCGATACCTCAACCCATACAAATATACATATATGAATAACTGAATATGAGAGGCTTGTATCATTCGGTGTTTTCTCGAAATAGTTTCTTTCGTAAAATTAAAACTACAAAATTAACTTACAAGTAACACAGTAATTTCAGGTAAGCTCCTTTTACACTATTCAACACTGTAGTACATCTACTTATCATAACATTATTCAACACTGTAGTACATCTACTTATCATAACATTATTCAGCACTGTAGTACATCTACTTATCATAACATTATTCAGCACTGTAGTACATCTACTTATCATAACATTATTCAGCACTGTAGTACATCTACTTATCATAACATTATTCAGCACTGTAGTACATCTACTTATCATAACATTATTCAGCACTGTAGTACATCTACTTATCATAACACTATTCAACATTGTGGTACATCTACTTATCATAACATTATTCAGCACTGTAGTACATCTACTTATCATAACACTATTCAGCACTGTAGTACATCTACTTATCATAACATTATTCAACACTGTAGTACATCTACTTATCATAACACTATTCAACATTGTGGTACATCTACTTATCATAACATTATTCAACACTGTAGTACATCTACTTATCATAACATTATTCAACACTGTAGTACATCTACTTATCATAACATTATTCAACATTGTGGTACATCTACTTATCATAACACTATTCAGCACTGTAGTACATCTACTTATCATAACATTATTCAGCACTGTAGTACATCTACTTATCATAACATTATTCAGCACTGTAGTACATCTACTTATCATAACATTATTCAACATTGTGGTACATCTACTTATCATAACACTATTCAGCACTGTAGTACATCTACTTATCATAACATTATTCAACACTGTAGTACATCTACTTATCATAACATTATTCAGCACTGTAGTACATCTACTTATCATAACATTATTCAACATTGTGGTACATCTACTTATCATAACACTATTCAGCACTGTAGTACATCTACTTATCATAACATTATTCAGCACTGTAGTACATCTACTTATCATAACATTATTCAGCACTGTAGTACATCTACTTATCATAACATTATTCAACACTGTAGTACATCTTATCATAACATTATTCAGCACTGTAGTACATCTACTTATCATAACATTATTCAGCACTGTAGTACATCTACTTATCATAACATTATTCAGCACTGTAGTACATCTACTTATCATAACATTATTCAACACTGTAGTACATCTACTTATCATAACATTATTCAACACTGTAGTACATCTACTTATCATAACATTATTCAACACTGTAGTATACAATATTATACGTATAAGTAAACTATTCAGCACTGAAGTACGTCTACTTATCATAACATTATTCAACACTGTAGTGCATATACTTATAATTACACTATTCAACACGGTAGTACATATACTTATCATTACATTATTCAGAACTGTAGCACATATACTTATCATAGCATTTTTCAGCACTACAGTGCATAATATTATACTTATAACTGCACTATTCAGCACTGTAGTACATATACTTATCATAACATTATTCAGCACAGTAATACATTTACGTGTCATACATTACACATGACCTTCTTTCGAAGCTATGTTTCTTGACCCGCCATGAACTCAATGTTTTCGCGTCTGATTTCTCACCTATAATCCTGGATTAACTTGTGTGTATAACCTCTTGCAAGTCATGGCAATGCCAGGTAATTTGTCTCCTTATGAAACCGCTGTCGCTTATGATTATAATGTCGTGTTTGGTTTCATACTGACTCACCGATGCTGTCATGTTCGAACAAAAATGTTTGTACAAAAGTAATTTTCCGCGTCCAGGTATATTTGAAATCAAATATTGACACACGCTTAACCTGTCACTTGGGGTATCCATTGATGTATTGTTCAGTTTATGTTACACGTCAGTAGAATGACCTGCTTTCAAAATTCTCACCGTTGGTAAAATTAAGAAGGATTTGCTTTCTAGGGGTTGTACTACAGAAATCTATTGGCTTACTTGTAAGTATAGACAAGACACCCTTAAAATGAGTTGTCAATATCAAAATCGGAGTGATCTGGAAAATAACTTTCCTTATAAGACTTTGTGAATATCATAATTAACGTCAGAGTCAGAGGAATTAAAAGTAATATCGGGGTTGAAGGGGTTTTCGAGAGGTGATTTTACGGGAGTGCCTGTGTGCTTTCGTTTGTGCGTGTGCGTGCGTGCGTGCGTGCGTGCGTGCATGTGTGTGTGTGTGTGTATTTCTGTGCATGTGTGTACGCATTGTAAGACCCTTGGAAATCCTGATCAGGCGTAATCTTCCGCCGGTTCCTATGCTTGTCGTAAAAGGCGACCAACGGGATCGAGTCTGGGATAACATATGTCATCGTATACCAACTGCGTAAGTGGTGTCAACCGCTGAGCTTTCTGGCACAGACGCAGGTTACTACAGACCGCCGTCATGTAGCTGTAGAACGAGTGTGGATGGACGGTATTAAGTATTAAATGCCATTGAGCTAATCGCTGCTCATGCCATTAACCCGTTCATTTCATGTTGACAACAATTTTTCATCCATTTCAACTTTTCCGTCAGCTTGATACAGATACCAACATTGCAGATGTAGTCCATACATATTGCGAATTTATGGAATCTGTATATGGAAGAACCAGGGAGTAAATAATACTTCAAACTAATATTTCAGTTTTGTAGTACATGATCAAAGTTCTAAAACAACATGCTCGCACAATTATTCTTATATATAAAAAGCAAAGAAAGTATGTGAAATTATTAATATTTTATTTGCTGTATCAATATTTAAGCTTGCATTATTTTCTATATTTCTGAGTGTATTATGTCCTGTGTACATCTTACTGGATTCAAATGGCTATACCCATTCAAAAAACTGCATTTCGTGCAATGTCATTTTTTTCTTTCTCTTTTCCAAAATGTCTATACGAGGATGTCAGATCGTCCAATTCATATTTACACAGATGAGGGTTTCTTCTTCAATATAAACGCATTCCAAATTACAATTTCACGTTAGCGTTCGGCAAACATATGTTGTTTGAAATTAGTTGTGCTGCTTCTGTAATTTTAATACTGTTCCTTCGCTTGTACAACATTTATCCTGTCCTTCATTGTACAATTCACGATAAAGTCAAAGGTGCTTCTTCAGTGGGCGTGTCCTTCATATTCAGTGTAGAAAGGGTGCTTTAAAACCCACAAATGAAACATATAGCCCAGGGCCAGGAAATTCTTAACGACAGCAGATTAATTCTGCATTGTGGAGATACTACTAAGAAAGAAAGATTGAAAAGCCACCGAGGCAAAATCTTCATGACAAGCAATGTAGGACATCTAGTCATCATTCTGTATACACCTGGCCTCACACACTGGTCCAATGCTTCAACACTTTTGTCAGTGAATGATTCCACTTTACATTTCGGGGACACTGTTTGCCCTTTGCATTCTTTGGTAATAATAATTTCGACGTGGCCTAAAAAGTCAGCGTTTGACAGTATCTTCAACTTCTATCCATATGCCAATAAGGACTCGGCTTTCAATTAGTCCAGGTCTGACACTCCTTCCCTCAGGGAGAAATTTACTGAAGGGGATTCCGACTGAACACCCCCTTTGTGTATCAGATTCCAGAAGAAACACTGGCTTATGAGAGATTGGGATTCACATGTTCCCCTTTTGCTATCCCGCGCAGAGACCACGGTGCGGGATTTCTGTTGCCTGTGGCAGTTTCTACCCAATCAAAGCTAGCCAGTACATGCCACCGTTTTCTTTCCCACATCTTCCTTGCTTTGTAGTCCTTGAGGTAACAGGGTACCCCTGTTCGGATATTGTCTCCTGTCGTACCTCTTGCTCAACACTATATCTTACAATATAACGTTTATCAGCATTATTCACGATTCAATGCAAACTCTCATCAGTCTGAGTCTTCCCATGTGCAATGAGGTGATATGCATGAGACCACCACGACACATCTTCATTTGCAGGACATCAACAAAAAATATCGTCATCTGCATGACACAACCCAATATATCTTCATCTGCATGATGAGGAGACAAAATATCTTCATCTGCATGATGCCGACACAATATATCTTCATCTGCATGATGCCGACACAATATATCTTCATCTGCATGACACCGACACAATGATTCTTCATCTGCCTTGATAAGTCTTCATCTTCGTGATAAAAATATCTCACCGGCACAACATCAAATCATCTGCATGACTTTAGAACCTCTTCACGACACCAACACAAATTGTGTCCATCTGTATGACCCATTGGGTCTTCATCTGCATGACACGAATACAACACGTTTTTATCTCCATGACACCGATACAACTTGTCTTTCTATGCATAACACCAACACAATATATCATGGCCTACATAACACAATATATCCTTCATTTGCATGGCACAATATATCTTCATCTGCATGACACAATATGTCGTCATCTACATGACACAAAACCTCTTTATCTGCATAACACCAACACAACACGTCTTTATCTGCATAACACAACACGTCTTTATCTGCATAACACCAACACAACACGTCTTTATCTGCATAACACAACACGTCTTTATCTGTATAACACCAACACAACACGTCTTTATCTGCATAATACCAACACTTACGCGTCATCTGCATACAACTTTGCCCCATAAATACTAGTAATTGTATCTCAATAGCAAGAACAATAAATGAGTAAGAATAAGTATTACGCCTGCTTTGAACAACCGTACAGTTGCAGCAAATTGCATCAGCTTGATAACGTTCCATGTGACCTCCCTGTCCCAGAATCTGATGGCACGTATATTTGTTGTTTTAGACAGGAGTTTTTCATGTAGGTATGTCAGCTTATTGTCAATTGAAAGCCCGTTGTGATGCAGGTCATATGCCTGCACTACTGAAGTTAAACTCACGGGCACAGCCATGATGTTGATAAACAGGAACTTGAACTAAGCCGTTTCTTGCACGTCTATGGGAAACAACTCTGCACAGGAAATTGTTTACGTCTTTGACCACGGGACCATTCATAATTTCGACCGAATCAAGGAACTGAATCCTTCCCAACAATCCAAATCTTACCCTGCTGCAACACTTACACGAAAACATCACACAAACCCACATTACATACGATCACACTAAGTCATACTAAACCGAGGCAGTGTGGTAGACTAGTGGTTAAAGCGTTAACTCGTCACGCCGAGGACCTGGGTTCGAGTCCCCATATGGGTACACCCCATTTCAACTACACAACACCGCTTCACTGATCGGACCTTCCGACCCACTCTTCCTTTTTGCGCGATTATCCCAACTACTCACCCACGTATCCCATCCGGCCCCATCCCAGCACTCCAATCTCCAGCACTTCACCCCCCCCTCCCGACTTCACCCGCACCCATCCAAGCCTTCCATCTGAGTGAACAGGGCTGACTCGTCATCTTCTCGCCCCTATTGTCCGCCATTTCGCGGTGATTGTGAGTTCCATGTACACGTTTATCCGCCCAGTGGAGCCCTTGCAGCGTTATTTGGACTAGGAAATAAGCAGGGTAGATTCCCCGCCTTCATATCACATCAAGCGAAAAATTGCTCCGACGAGTCATTCAAAGGCGTTGTGGGCAAGTTAGAGTAGCGACAGTTTCGAGACTGTTATTAGGGTCTCAGTTCAACGGTTTCAAAGGAACAGAGTGACTTGTTCACGGGAATCATTTGACGTCGAAGACGGGAGAAAATTACGGCGCCCATCTCAAATAGAACTGAAGTGTGAGGAATAATCAGCCTATGCTGTTACTGCAAAGAGTGTGCTGGAGCGAGAAGGGAACACCTTTCATCCAGAGCCCTAGCACTTGCAACTACAAATGACACTGATGATTTTAACGCCACATCCCGCGATACGTTACTTCACACGGTCTTCGACGCCATTGTTGTCCTGAGCGTCTCTTTATGCCGTGATATAACTACCATTGCTGGAGAATTGGGTATAATTTGCTTCACTTATTAGAGCTTGGACACGGTTGATAACTCAAGCATCGCTTATTGTAATTTTATTGATCATTTGATGGTTAAAAGCCAAATCTTTTAGCATTTGCAAAACTGACATTAAATCGATTTAAACGTGGTTCTTTACATTTTTTCACATTCATTAACGCTGCGGCAGCTCTGAAAGTCGTTTGTCTTAAGTATTCAACGTTCACGTCATCTACATTTTTTTTAAAAACTCGGTTTTTTAATAAATGTCATGTATGAATAACAACGTTCTATAAATTTGTTCAGGGAAATTGAGTTTATTCCATAGAACCCACACAAATGTAAACATTAATTTTGACATATTATTTAAAAATAAACATTAGAATCACCTCTTACTGATGTGACTTTTTTCCAAATGCTTTTCACAAAAGACTGCATGTAGCAAGATATTAGCATCTTGTTGTTTCTCACAAGGTATATTTCAGTCCAATGTACACACCGTCATGTGTTTCATATATCTAATATTCCAAAAATGCCCAATATTGCATTGATGTTTTGATTATAAATGCAACAACCTAAATACACATTCATTATTTTATTACAATGTTTCACATTCGTTTGTCCAAATATACTACCCATCAAAAGTTTAGACTCACTAGTGTAAATGCAGCCACTCACTTCAGTCAACTGTTCTAAACTAGATTTTTCAAAATACTCCACACAATTTAAAGGTACTCTTTACAGATGAACTACTGTATTGTTAAACGAATTCGTAACGTTGATGTGATTATTGTCACGAGTTCAGTAAATGATGAAACTCGGTGAAAATTGGCGAATTTCTAACAAACCAGGCTAGCTATTCTCGAAACGTTCGTAGCCCTACGAACTTCTTTAACCCATTCTTCACACATACACTACGATCAAAGTTAAGAATTCTTAGGGCTACGAAAGTTTCGAGTAGAAAAGCCCTGTCCACCACAACGTAACTGTTCACATGCAAGACATTTGCACATGCTTTTCTGGAATTTCCATTATGATTACCGTGCCATTTCTTTGCGTAATGTTTGCAGTTGGTTGCCCTAAGTAAGCGAAGAAATTCATCTTCGATGAGGCCATTATATACATAACATATAGTAAACGCTTTAAGTGAGTCTAAACTTTTGATGGGTAGTACAGAAATGTTGATATTTTGTATTTACAAATGACATATAGCAAATATTTTTGAAAAATACTTTAAAAGTTTGTAATTGGAGCATAGGTAATTTTAGACCTCCTTTACTTCGTTTATCATTCAAGGATAGTGTACATAGCTTCACATGTTCGCAATGTTCACTATTTCAACGTACACGTTGTATACTGAATTAATCAGTTTGATTCTATTAAATGTGTATTTCAAGACATCAGGAGAACAGTGAATGAAGAAACTATGTATAAAACTGTGTTAAGTTTGATAATTTATGACTTGCAAAGTTTTATGAAAGGTGGTGAATCATTATTTCTCCACAAAATTATATTGGCCATGCAAATGACTGTAAATTAACTTCGTCATCTGTTTGGATATTTCTTAACATTAGTTGAAATGGTTACTTACGCGCGTATCCTTATTACAAGTTGAGCAGGGTATATCTGCTGTTGCTTTTGTATGTCATGGCGCCCTTACGATACAGACACTGCTTGTTAATCCTAAACGTAACTTGAATCGGTTCTTCCTATATAAGCATATTCCAATCGTATGCTATCACTTCGTTCCTATTTACAGCTTTTTCATGTCAAACGTCGTATATGGCGTATGAATAAAGTTAATTTAAAGAATGAGAGAAATTAACCCTCAAATGTCTACAGTCTACCTAGCCGTTCCCCCCATCCCCACTCCCCCAGCAGGGGTGAGTCAAGGTGTTGGTTGTCGACAGCCTCTCTTGGCATCCGTAGTGTCTTTGTTGATTTTAGCCACAGCGAGTTGAGCCATAGAGGGCTGCGATTGTTTCCACTGTGTGCTACAACTACAAACCTGCTTGATATGTAATCATAATTGCTTGTTGATGTCCTCCCAATAGGATTTCCCACGTTGCAAACAACACTGGCTTTGTAACGAAAATATTCCACGTGGGTTTCTCTAGGGGTTTGGACCGTCACAAAGTCTCAGGTTAGATATGTCACTGTAGGTCGTGGATTGTAGCGCTATGATAGCTACAGTGTAGAACAGCAAATGTAGCCTCATTGTCACCTCTCAGACTACATACATCCCGGAAATTAACCTGAAAATTATTCTGTGGCAATTTGAAGTATTTTGTAAGATCGGACCAACGCTAAATTTCAGAAAGTTGGAGAATTCTAAAACTCTTCAAATGCTTCCAAATGTCTCTCATGACGATGAATCTAAGCGCATTATAGGAGAGTTTAAATTAAGAATGGTGTGGAAGTCACAGACTATGCGTATTCCGGAACTCACATGCGATTTGAAGCATCTTGTGGCAAATTCCAGAAACTACTAGTAACTTATTCCTAAACTATTTAATCAGGAGAGCGTAAACTATGGATACCTGAGCATTATTTCTGACGATATAATTGGATTTTTTAATTATTCCAAGTATTTCCAACGCTAAATAACTTTCAATTTCAGACTTTCAAGCACGATTTATAATTAATGGTTATGTAAGACATTAATTATGAACAGTGGGTTTGAGTTGTTTCATTTTACCTCATATCAACAAACGAATCCAATAAATCGTTATATTAAAAGCTAGGTGGATGCATGTACACGATGTATTTGTTAAGGTTTAAATGTCCCCTTTTTTCTGGAAATATGCTACCGTTACCGAAATTGCACAATATTTCTGATATATTTTTCGAACAAACACACAACTATGAAAAGACTCAAGCTTGATACACACGGAAAACGTACTAATCGTAGACATTCCAACAAAAGCAGAAGTAGCAAATGGCATCCTGGCCAGCGATGCCACTTTCATCACAAATCTTATAGTCTGAATGTTTGATCAAGAGAAAATCTGATGACAATAAATCCATTACTGGAACGTACAATAAATTATACACAATAACTAGTGTTTATGGTAGAAGTAATATTTAGTCATATAGGCCCATTTCCACCTTCATCAACTGACAGTATGACGTTTCTGTACAAATATATTCATCTCCATCACTTTATAGCATTAAGTTTCTGTACAGATATAATCGGCTCCATCAAATTATAGTATCAAGTTTCTGTACGTATTTTGATTTTAGTCTCCACCTCTTTATAGTATCCAGTCTCTGTACTTATAATTTAGTCTCCACCAGTTTTCAGTATCTGCACAGATACATTTTATTTTAGTCAGGGCTTTATTTTACAGTATCGCGTTTCTGTACATATTCATGTATTTTAGTTTTCATTAGTTTCCAGAATCAAACTTCTGTACATATATTTTAGTCTCCATCAGTTTACAGTATCAAGTTTCTGTACATATATTTTAGTCTCCATCAGTTTACAGTATCAAGTTTCTGTACATATATCTTAGTCTCCATCAGTTTACAGTATCGTGCTTCGGTACATATATTGTAGTCTTCATCTGTTTACAGTATCAAGTTTCTGTATGTATTATTTAATCTCCATCTGTTCTCAGTATCAAGTCTCTGTAAATATATTTTAGTCTCCATCTGTTTACGGTATCAAGCTTCGGTACATATATTTTAGTCTCCATCTGTATACAGTATCAAGCTTCGGTACATATATTTTAGTCTCCATCTGTATACAGTATCAAGCTTCGGTACATATACTTTAGTGTCCATCAGGTTACAGTTTGAATTTTCTGTTCAGATATTTACGTCTCCATCAGTTTACAGTATCAAGTTTCTGTACATATATCTTAGTCTCCATCAGTTTACAGTATCGTGCTTCGGTACATATATTGTAGTCTTCATCTGTTTACAGTATCAAGTTTCTGTATGTATTATTTAATCTCCATCTGTTCTCAGTATCAAGTCTCTGTAAATATATTTTAGTCTCCATCTGTTTACGGTATCAAGCTTCGGTACATATATTTTAGTCTCCATCTGTATACAGTATCAAGCTTCGGTACATATATTTTAGTCTCCATCTGTATACAGTATCAAGCTTCGGTACATGTACTTTAGTGTCCATCAGGTTACAGTTTGAATTTTCTGTTCAGATATTTACGTCTCCATCAGTTTACAGTGTCAAGTTCCTATTCAGATATTGGATGCCAATAAATTCAGGAATAAACTATACATGGTGACTCGTATTTATAGTTTGATATTCAGTCATGTACGCAGAGCTCCAGATAAGAGACATACTTGCGTAGTTTTATCAATAAATATGATATTTACTCAATTAATTACACGTCAATGAGTATAAAAAATGCACAAGAATTACTTAAAACCCAATAGGTCTAAAATGACTTGCGTACTTCACTTAATGAACTAAATTGGCTTGTGCTTAATAATGCGTCGTAGAGCCCGAACTCTACAACTGCGTTAGCAAGCAGTTAGTCTTGCCTATATATACATATACTATTATAGCCGTAGCTACTGTCTGGAGTTGACTGCAGTAGTCACGTGAGTTCCATGTTGCCCGTTCAGAAATGGCTGCCAACTGTAAGTGTTAATTAATCAATAAAAGAAATGTCACTTTTCGTAAAGTACTCAATTCTTTAAATTAGTGGGAGTATACAAAATGCTAGTTACTCCTCAAAATATGCAATTATTTATGCATAAACAGACATGGGAGTAACTACCCAATTGCTTGAAAAATTATCTGGCGCTCTGTATACGTGTATATGCCCATTCGCGTTTTCATCAACAGACAGTACGAAGTTTTTGTACAGACATTTTTTTCGGTAGAATCTCACGGTGAGTGACTTAAAGGGCCCCGTTGTCAAAGTAGGTGACTAGGTCATTGCGAACCGTCGTACCCTGTCGTGCCGTCGTTGCTCATAATATCAATCACGTGTTTGACTGGTACAGGTTTATCTTAGCTTGTTGTCATGTATAGTAGCCGCACAAAAGTGAGTGTGGTTTTACGAAGCGTTTAGCAATATCCTAGCAACATCACATCATGGATACAAGAAATGGGCTTCACACAGTCTAACCATGTAGGGTATCGAACCCGGATGTTCGGCGTGACGAGCGAACACTTTAACCATTAGGCTACCCCACCGTGTTGAAACAAACGTTGTTTATGGCGTGCAATAACAGCAAGCAACATTTCACAGCCATGCCAGCGTCCTGTCTAGCCCCGGAAACAGCCCCTCCCCAGCTGCCCACCCCGCCAATCCTTTAGTGAACTTGTACAGTGATATATGTCTGAGAGGTTATTGGAGAGGGCTCATTCTATCGCTACCTGCATTTTCATTTTACCAGCAATATGTTGTGAAACACATATCTTAATTATCATCTCTCGCATATTCGCGTTGATATCAAGTTATGGGTATTTTGTAATTGCAACCGTCTTCAATGTTATCGGGTTGGCTGTCACGCCTTAATCCAACCTGTTGCCGTTGTTAGTTGAATAACTAAATCAGCACAGGGACTCGCGACTCCTTGTGATAAAGCAGCGGGGCTTTAAAGACAAATAAAGTTGACGTTAGGGGACGTGCTGCTCTGATTAATCACAAGGTATTTGCTTTGTTAATAAATCACAGAGCACTCGCCAAGCTACAAGGGGAGATAACTCCGTCTATTCAGTCCCCTGTAACGAAGTCCGGTCTAAGGCAGAAAATTCGATATTCAGGATAACTTGCTATTGTATGCATTACAAAGAACTTTTAATATAATGGTTAGATGTGAATGTTATATCATATTAAAACAGAAAAAAATATTGAAAACGTCACAATGAAGGGTATCGGAAATTTAACATAATGGGCCATATTGCATTTTATGTGAAATTTTCAATTTAAAATTGTGATCACATGATAGTAATACATTACATTATTTAGAGGTTAAAGGGGTATCTCGTTTTGGTATGATTTAAAAGCAATAATAACACACCTGATGTTAGTACCCAGCTATATATCACTGAATCGCCTCGCCGTCTGGCACCGATGTATTTTGTGAGTGCGCTAACAGCTGTTCTGTGCAATCATGATGATTCCTTAACACCGGATGTACTTCCTGTTTTGTTACCGTGAAACGGAACCTGTTTTGTCAAATAATATTCACTGACTTGTAAAAATTCGCTCGTGAAATTTAATTAACATCCTAATCAACGTTGTAATCAATAACACGGTGGTAAATAGTGGGTATTCGTGAAAATACACCGACTTCACATTTCACTAACACATACATTCCCTAGTTTGTGTAGAGGTTGAATAAGAGGATGACAGAGCAACTGCAACATTTAAACTCATTCTAAAAAGTGCTTAGTGACCGGAAGATTATTAATATTTTATCATATCCAGCTTCGCATGAAATCAGGCCCATCAGAAATAAAACGATTGAGTTATTTATATGAGTTTTGAAAAGTTACCGTTTGTCTTCTTCACATCAACACACGGACATGTCATTTTCACATTTGTGAAGACATATGCCGGAGCTTTTAGACGTAATTCCAAAATTCCACACGGATGTTATCAGCTGAAATATATCAACGTGACGTTAAAGTAACTATACAGTGAACATCTGAAATGAAATGATTAATTTCATAAAGCATGTGGAAAGAAATATGTTGAAGAGGAAAAGCAATCAAATGAAACAAACTGTAATCCTTAAAAAAAGTAGCGATCAAGCCGGCGACAAACAACTTTCACCGTACAGCAAAGTATACATCCATAGTGGCTAAAAATAGCGATTGCAAGAAATGGTTTTTCGACTGCGATGTATTATAAATAATGTTTCAGATTGTGTTTCGGTTACACACTTTCGATAAGTAGCGTTTTGATAATGTGTGGAATGTTTTGGCCGGTTTTAAAGTGTGTATTTTGTTTTGCCTGGTAGTTTAGGTAACATAAAGTCCAAATATGTATATGTCATACATATTGTCATATGCATATAATACATTCATTTACATACGACATAGAGTCAGTAGGAGTGACTATACTTTGGGTGATCAATTACATTACATTACATTACATTACATTACATTACATTACATTACATTACATTACATTACATTATATTTTCTTATACATAACCAGGTGTTGAGGCAGGTCATACCATACTTCGGTTGATCATGTCATGTCATGTCATGTCATGTCATGTCATGTCATGTCATGTCATGTCATGTCATGTCATGTCATGTCATATATCATATCAATATGTTTTCAGATACATAATCAGGTGTTTAAGTATGTCATCCCTTAATGATCTTTATGTCAACTGTAATCATCGATGCTTGTGATGTCACTAGACATTATACGATTATTTACAGACTCTCTATATTTATACCTCCATCATTTATGGGACTGGAAAATTGCGGCTGCGGCATTCAACAACCTACATCAAAGAAGGCAATGTAATGGAGCTCACTCAGCCGTGGGTCCGACCGATGACAACCCGGATTAGAACTGGTCTTCCGAATCTTGTGTGCGTCGCGAGAGACGGCTTACGGTATCGGTAGGACTGTTTCGCTGGCTGTGTATATAATTGAATATCAAATGTGTTGTGCTCATGACGTCAACCTATGGATTGTCAGATCCAGACCTGATTATTCACAGACTGTTATCATACGAGTAATATGTTTATGAGTGAGGCGTAACACAACAAAACAATGTCGACGACCAAAGTAACGTATTCTTGTTTCCTTGACCACGGGTCCTTTCCTATGAACGGACCTGAGAAGTAGCCTTGTGGTTAAAGCGTTCGCTCGTCCCGCCGGACATTCCACATGGGTATAATGAGTAAAGTACATTTCTGATGTTGCTGGAATATTACTAACAGCGGCGTAAAACTATACTCACTTTCCTGTTAACTCTCCACGTCAACAGCTGCACACACCTTTCTCCCATGCCCAACCCACATGGCCCTGTCCATACCATTCCAAGCTAATCAACCCCCAGCCTTATAATCAGCCCAGTTTCTGTGCCTTCCCTCCACCCTGTCCCTACCCCACGGTTGTTTGGCTGTAGCACCAATCAACTCCTTGGATGTACGACACATAATATCCCAGGATCTCCAAACCTAACACTCTGTTTTAAACACAAAGCCTGTGGGTCGGGTCTACATTGCTGGGATGTAACTCGACACAAGGTAAATAACGCAATGCTTTGCTATCTCCAAACGCTCCGGGTTAGCACTCCGCTTGACTTCACTTCCATTTCGCGCATTAATACTGTGTTGAACTGACAGGCGAGGATTAACGACTTACCTCGGTTTCATGTCAACGATTTCAACGTCGATAAGGTGCATATTTCAAAATAAATAAAAAATGGAAAAAATATCATCTTTTGAGTCAATGCAGTTATCGTTAAAATTAGCGCAGCCTGACTTCAAAAACGTTTTTTAAGAATGTCGGTGAATGAAATTGTTTAAATGGAAAACGTTCAAAGGCCTTAAACCAAACTGCTCATTTAATGCATTGGTGAGACATCTGACGTTATTTATATATTTTAGTATAGAAATACACGGACTTCGTTTGAGGACTTTGTATTATTATGAAGCAAATGAAGCGGACTCGAAAGGACTCGTATATTCTGTATTCAAACAGGTCATGAAGATGTGTTAATTTCTAAATTTGATGTTCAATATTTCTCGCTGGCCTAGACAACGTATGTGTGGATAAACCCAAAGTGTTAGTACTCTCTTGAGATAAGAAAATTTGAATGGACGGTGGGTCAGGGGAGGTAACTCTTTCGTGACTGCTCGATGTGCTTTCACCCAAAAACTATACAGCCAACCAAACTATCCAACCCGATATGCTTTTCGATATCACGCCCATATTTAATGAAAACCGGTTCGCATCTCATCCTCAAACAATTACGTTACAGAAACCTTTATGGTGTCATACCATCGCATATTTTGTCTCAATGACTATATCTATTAAACACTATCATGACAGAGGTAATCAGACATTTTGAGTTAACAAATAATAACTACTACAAATGACATTCACACCGTATGCATGATCAGGGCCAGTGTTCGCATTAACACAGAAACCTGCGTTTTTCAAGGAAAAAACAAACACTCCAAGAATATTTTTCGCGCGAGTCTTGGACGCATAGATTTTGCTCTAGTTCAGATCTACTTATGTACCTTAACACAGCAACATACCAAAAATATAAATATTAATATTTAATATCATACAAAGATATGGACTACATACTTATAATTATATTCCTGCACGGACGCGTACAAAACCTACCGCAAACACCCAGGTCCATTAAATATACAATTGTTATGTATTGAATCTTTTTCTCCTGGACCATAAAATATCACTCGCCAGTCTCGACATTTTGCAGTACACACCATGAATAGTAAATCCATGAGTGAAGTTTGACCAATACGTTGATTGATGTTTACGCAATATTTTTGTGAGGTTGATGTACAAGGATGGCAATTGTTACACATGCAGATTATTAAATATATAGCGTGGCCTGTAGCATTGCACATCACTTGCTTGATAATGGTGTTATTAGCTACGACGACACATCTCTTATATTAATGATAAAATTAATAAAGTGAGTGAGTATAGTTTTACGCCGCAGTCAGGGTTATTCCAGCTATATGGCGGTCTGTAAATAATCGAATCTGGACCACACAATCCAGTGATCAACAGTATGAGCATCGATCTGCGCAACTTTGCACCAGTGGCATGTGTCAACCAAGTCAGCGACCCTCGATCCCGCTAGTCGTCTGTTACGACAAGCATATTCGTCTTTTATGGCAAGCAGGTGTTGCTGAAGGCCTATTCTACCCCGGACCATCACGGGTCTCATATCCATAGAACTCTCCCCGTTGATCATCTCACCAACTTCTAAATGTCCCTCAAAGAAGGTAATTACTTAACAATTATTTTTCATTTCGTAAGGTAATCCTGAGAACAAACAAATCCCCTGAAAAGAAAAATAAGTTTATCAATGAAAAAGATACCTTAGAATTATTACAGAAATGTATTTTCATATTATACATATTTTAATCCTCACGACTAAATATGATGTTTGAATGATAATAAGAAGTGATACATAGGAAGGGTGAAAATTTATGGATGTCAGCTTTTGTGATATAAATATGTAAGTGCATGCCTTACAACCATAACAAGGAAGGAGGGACGTGGGTAGTCTCGTCATTAATACCCCCTGCACACCTGAGGCGGAATGAGCTGGAATGCTGTCGGAAGTTCTGGAGATTCCTAGAAATTTGAACTGAATTCTAAAACATGGCCGAATGTTTTGAACATGTTCAAAACTTTCCAGGTACATTCGAAGTGGAAACGTATCGAGAGCATGTGCATGTAAGGTGCATTCGAACTGCATTCAAAGCATTCTTACTGCATTCTAAGTATCCTTTATGCATTCGAACTGCATTTTAAGCATTCTGAACATATTCCAGGAGGAATAGAAAAGACAACCACATCCAAATCCTGTCAAAATGTCTCGAATGCGCCTCGATTGGGTCGGAATGTATCTCGATTGCTCCTGGACTTCAGGTGGAATATGCTTCAAATGCATCTGAATATTTCGACCTCGAGTACACCTGGGAATACAGTCGGAACGTCCCCAATGCTCTTCAAATGATCCCTGACATCATCAGAACGCCATCGAAGCGCACACTGTCACTGAAACGAGTGATTTGGGAGTCGCATTCTAATAAAGCTTGAAAAAATGTTATTTTCACATTCCCTTCCAAGTTTGGAAATATTTTTTCTCTGGCTGATTCTCCTTGATTCCTGTCAGTTCGAAATAAGTGTGAAGAAGCCTCAAGGGTTCGCCCGTCACGCTAAGAGCCCAGGTTCGATTCCTGACATCCATACAATATATGAACCTTTTTTCTGGTGTACTTCGCTGTGATGTTGCTGGAACATTGCTGAAACTAAACTCACACACTCGCAAAAGAGAAGTAAGCAGTTAACTGGTGATGGCAATGAGTTAGTAGAAGCTGGTAGATATTATCTGTTTCGTAGTTTGCTTCTGAATCAAATGATTCAAGAGTAAGAATGTTATCCGACATATATTACAGAAGTTGACATTCCCAAAAGTTTCAGCCTCAATAAACTTAATGATACATTATGTACCAGACTTCAACGTGATTGAGGTGCTACCACTGGGAATGTGGACATCCTTAATGTACCCTCAATGTACTTAATCAAGTCTAATGTGCATTGATTCTATGACATTATTCTTTGACACATTATATACCAGATGTCAACCAGATTGTTATGATTTTACGAGTATGTATAACTGCCCATAGTATGACATAGGACCTTGTCGTCATGCTACAAAAATATGTGATCGATGAAATGATCTAAATATTGAACTTCTAAAAGTCAAGCGAGGTCTAAGCTATCAAACTGTCAAACAATATTTCTCACGGTCCAGCGAATGATGTAGGGTCGTCTATTGCCTTACGATCTTAACCAACTTTTAAATTGATTGTATATGAGGCTTTTAATCACTAGAAAAACTGCCTTAAAATCTGGAAGTTAAAAGAAGGCAGTGAAGTTATCAAACAAAAATAGATCTATTTCAAGCTCGTGGATTTTAAGCTGAATTGTCTCGGTAATTGTTCATTTGCATTTCAAAGCTATTAAAAGCAAACAAAGATGTTGACAACGAAATAGTGCGTTTCCATGTAATCTGGTAATTTGGTCAAACTCAAGGAAATAGCATTATGAATACAATAGATTCTGGTCGTGTTAAAACGAAAGTTTTGAAACGATCACTCTCCATGCAGCAATTTTACGCATGGCGGTGCCTAATTCAGGTATCGAATTTTCTCCGCCATAAAGTCAACGGCAGGATAGTTATTGATATTGTCTATTGAATCTAGAAAACGCTATTGGAAATCTTGACAGCGTATCAAAGGGAAGCGAGCAAAGGCTTCCTTCCAACAGTGCCACAGAAGAAGCAAATTGAGCGAGCGTGTTAGCGTGAGTGGGGACCGGATGCAAGCCCTGATGAATCAAAACCCCACTTTTGTTTTCTGTTTGTTTTGATTTGACTGGAAAATGCGTGCTTTTCTTGTCGTGGAAATAACATAATGATCCTCGCTTTTAAGACAGCGTTTATTGGATCTAGTACAATCGAAAATGTGAAGGGTTTTAAATGACTAGATGAAGTGATTAGATGATGCCATGAACTGGTCGATTTTGCGTTGGATACTCAGGGTTTTACAACAAATGGTCAATGTGTTTGTTTTCTAGGGAGAGTGAAAAACTCTGTTAATGAGTCACCAAATACAAGAAACACGTGGACAGGTTGGAGTGGGAGCAAACATGAAACTTATACAGGCGTTCAATTCCGGTGGCTCTCGTGCGGATAATATTCAGTAACGTTTAGCAATTCAAGTAGAAACGCGACATGTTTGTGAAATGATGTACATTTTTAATTTGATAATAAGTGCGTGTTTTGTATTTCTTGATGCGAATAGATAAGGATCTTGATCCGATTCTCTTCGCATGATTTGTAATGAACCGATAGTGAATTGCAGCAAAATACGTTGTCCATTAGTTCTAGTTGACTTATCGCGCCTCCTTCAGAGCACGTTCAACACGTATAACACGTGTTTTATGTTTTATTCAAAGTCTCATTTACGAGCTGTTATTATGTTTACAGATTAAAACATATGAATGCAGCAAAAGCTTTGGAGGTCCTGGCATTGTTCTGTTTGGCTCCTCATCAGCTCAAATCCTTTGCTTCCTTCATACACAGTCCTGACTGCGAATGGGCATTCTCCAAGGAAAGAGTGTCACGTCGAACCCATTATATGTATTCGGATTCTACGTATTATTGTTTAGTTGTTTTGGTTGCTGTTGTTCTTCTTCTTCCATTAAACACGACAGATCCTTTCTGGCGACTAGAAAGAAACATGTATGTAGCCGTTCGCTAGGATACAGAAAGTATTCACAGAGCTTAAAACTAAGCTCATAGTGGACGTTTTCGAGATTCTTTTTCTAATTATTACATTAAACACGACAGTTATTTTCTGACAACCGATCATCCCACCGATGAACTCCCTCGCTCGTGCAACGTGTTCTGATCCTGGTGCTCCCTGACACAATAAACGTGTCCTATTCGTTCAATGTGTCTCATTCATGCCTGTAACACATGTTTTGATCCATGTGTTCCCTGTAACCTGTTGCACTCACCTGTAACGCATTCTCTGATCAATGTACTCCCTCATACGTGCACCATGTCTCATTCACACCTGTGACGGATTCTTTGATCTTGTCACGTGTTTGCCCGACTTGAAATGAAAAACAGGGAATTGTAACCAAAATAAATTAAGTTTATTAACCAAAACGCTTCATGTATTCAGATGTTAGTAATTGTCATCCCTCATCAACCTGAACACATGTACACTTGCAAACACTATTCACCTAAGCATTCACACGAGACAAAATATTTAAGACATCAAATGAATGTTTCGGTACAGTACAAAGAACAAGTACTAATGCAAGTAAAATATTTGACAGTTCATTTAAAGTTAAAGTACAAGTGACCATTCATAACGCAGACATCGATAATACAAGTCATACACTTGAATGAGTTTAGGCATTTTTAACACCAATATCTCACCATACCACGAGATACAAGTCATATACTTGTGTGAAGAGTTTAAGTCAGTGTGCACCTATTGGACTAATGCACAACCACAACGTGGGGTGATTTATTAATCTACACAAGACGATCATTTGCACAGTCAAAGCAACAACTTCAAATCTCTCGGTTACATCACAATGATGTCACTCCAAACAACTGACGACGTCCCCTGACGTTCCAAACAGCTAACGAAGTTCCACGACGTACCACACAGCTGACGACAGTGTCTCAATTCTGACGTCAAATATGAACATAATGTAAGCGTGTCATCACCTACCATGCCCTGATGTCCAACATCAACATCAACACTGGAATAAATAGACACTAATATAGTACTTACAAGATATGGCTTAATTATTAATGTATTTAGCTGCAATATCAACAGCATAATTACATTACCAAAATAAACCACCTGAATATTTTCCAAATTCAACATAAAAATATTTCACTTGTCACCTGTCACCATCAGAAAGTACCACAGAAAGTGAAAATTATTTTCAAAACACGAATGTTGCAATAATACAAAAAAACATACTCACGGCTCACAATAGCCCAATCATCATCGTGATGCAAATATATCATCTGCTCAACACTGAACTCTAAACCACTCCTTAAATACAGAATCACCCGTGTTGTCTCCAGGCATCACATGCATCAACATCCCACAGGTGGTGGGTTTGAGTGAGACACTCTTGGCTGTGTTTGAGCTAACCACTCCTGATGATTATAGCTATACCCATGATAGAGCTGTTTTTGTGACAGTACTCCCTTATACCTGTAACGTGTCTCATTCACCTCTATAGCGCACCCCCCGACCGAGTGCCCCCTCATACTTGTAACGTGTCTCAGTCACCCTTGCAATCTACCCCGACAATGTTCCCCCTCATTCCATTAACGTGTCTCATTCACACATGTAACGCAATTTTTATGTATATACTCCCTCATACAAACCTGTAACGTGTCTTGTTCATACCTGCAATATAACCTCTGTTCCATGTGCTCCTTCGTACCTGTAACGTGTCTCATTCATACCTGCAACATAACCTCTGTTCCATGTGCTCCTTCGTACTTGTAAAGTGTCTCATTCATACCTGTAACATAACCTCTGTTCCATGTGCCCCTTCGTACCTCTAACGTGTCTCGTTCATACCTGCAACATAACCTCTGTTCCATGTGCTCCTTCGTACTTGTAACGTGTCTCGATCATACCTGTAACATAACCTCTGTTCCATGTGCTCCTTCGAACCTGTAACGTGTCTCTAACGCGTCTCATTCATACCTGTAACATAACCTCTGTTCCATGTGCTCCTTCGAACCTGTAACGTGTCTCATTCATACCTGCAACATAACCTCTGTTCCATGTGCTCCTTCGTACCTGTAACGTGTCTCGTTCATACCTGTACCATAACCTCTGTTCCATGTGCTCATTCGTACCTGTAACGTGTCTCATTCATACCTGTAACATAACCTCTGTTCCATGTGCTCATTCGTACCTATAGCGTGTTTCATTCATACCTACTATTTTAAGTTCAGGAGTACTTAAGCTTCGATAATGTAACCCGGCGTAATTACGTGACTGAAAAATACGGGAAGATAACTGTACAAGACAGGAGAGTAGAAAGGACAGTCAGTGGTGACTATACGATTACCATAAGTATACTGTTCCTGCTTCGTGTTTGGAACCTGTTCCCTTGTTGCTATAACGTGCTGTCAACAAACCTATAAAAGACCCTCCTAACATGTAAAGTGCTCATACCTGTAGCATGCCAGTTTTTCTGTATAGTAACTCACTGAAACTTGCACCCTTCATGCATGTCACAGATCCCGCCCTCACTCCCCGTAACTTGTTTTCACTCCCTGTAACGTGTTCTCCTTATGCAAGTCTTCTGTGCCTCCACCTTTCTGATGCGCTCCTATCATTGGTCATACTTATCCATTGACTCATAAAATGTTTTCCCTAGTGTATGTTGCCAATCTCTGATCCCATAACGTTCTCTCCTCGTGCATGTTACGTATCCCCTTCAAGCATGTTACGTATCCCCTGACCACTGTAACGTGCTCCTTCGTGCATATTACGTATCCCCTCTAAGTCACGTTACGGATCCGGTGTTCTCTGTAATGTGCTCCTTTACTTATCCCGTGATCAGTGTAACTTGCTCCATTTGTGCATGCTGCATATTAACTTCAATCACGTTACGTATAACGTGATCACCGTAACTTGCTCCCTTCGTGCATGCCACGTATCCCCGTCAATCATGTTACGTATTCTGTGATCCCTGTAATGTGCTGCCTTCAAGCATGTTACTTATACCCTGACCCTTGTAATGTGCTCCCTTCATGCATGTTACATATTCATCTCCTGACCCCCAGTAACGCATCCCCTGGCCCTTGCACCGTATCCCCTAATGGATTTTACGTATCCTGCACCATGTAACGGATCACCTTCATGTCACATCTGCACCTGGGGTGCGATCCAACAGTACAATAACGCAGTAAGGTTTTGTGTCAGTCTCCCCACGTGACGAGATGATCACAGGACAGACACACAATTTGTATGTGTTGAGTTTCTGCCCTGCCTTGCTGTGTGTTCCACCCGACCTTTCTCTGACTTATATTCTCGCATCATAATCCCCCATCCTTGCCACACCGGCAGCTCCCTCCTCCATCAATGTAACACGGAGGTCCGCATCATCTGTTGAACAAACACCACAATAGTCCTGGGGAGACCGGTTTCGCCCCTTGGAAACACGACTCAAAGTAAACACGCTGTTTTAGTCGCTCCACCAGAGAGCTCCGAACGCCAGCGGAGTACAGTTTCCGCCAATCTCTTCTCCTTCAAATATTAAACTGCCGTCTTTAATCTAACTTTAACTCGGATTAGCGGACCGCCAATTCCGTGTACCCCATGCTGAGGGTAAAGCTCTCTGGTTACGTTGAAAAAGTCTCTCTTTCCCACCCAGACTCCGTGTGGGTTTCCCGAGATGGGCATGCTTGTCCCGACACAGATATTTTCATTAATCTGGGTCCCTAGTTTGTCTGCGATGGAGAGAGTCGGCGTTATTAAACACCTTTATCAACGACCGTAACAATAGTCTGTTACATTGCTGCACAGGTCGTCGCCGTCATCATCACAATGACACACTTCTTATTTGTTGTTCATGCAACTTTACCGCTGAGCAAATATTTGTTAATGTTTAAATGAATTCAAGATTCATAACGAGTGTTTTCAAAAGACAGACATTTTATTCCAATACCGAGGGCATTGGCCGCAAAATCATATTTAGATTAACTTCCACAATCCGCGCAAAAATACACAATGGAGACCATGAATTACTCCATGCAAGGGTTGTCATGCACTTGAATTTACCTGTGTTATATACAACTATCACATACTCATTTCACGTGTAAAGGCAATTCTAAGTTTATACACCATAAGTAAGAACTGACCAATATCACAAACAACACTTCCCTTTTCTGATGTCATAATATTTATAAAAGACTGATGTGATACCAATATTACGCACAAATAATACGCGGTATTCGTCTTCTACAAAAGATAATCCATCTGTGTGTCCACAAGGAGTCGCCTTAAATATTCTGGACCATCACAACGACATGCTTCTACTGCTAGTCCATAATTGCAACATCTAAATCTCGTGATGGAAGACGTAACAGGAAAAGGAGGACCTGAGGATAAATACAATTTAACATTTAATAATATGGATTTACCTGTGATATGTACAAATATCACACACTCATTTCACGTGTATAGGAGTAATGGCAATACTCCTTCAACGGGAGAAATGGCAGTCGAAACCCAATTAATCAGCATTCGCCAATCTTTTACCATTCGGGAGACAAAATCAGATGAACAGCACGAGGATGACATACCCCCATATCAAAGAATACTCGTGATGAAATCTATTTATCATTTTCACAATATTGTTTTCCTTTCATTTTCAATTGACAGAAATCTGCAGAACCCCTTTGTTGTCCATTGAAGTGTGAATCAAAAACCACACATCCTGTCACTGTTGTTGCATTCACTCCTTGAGAGAATTTCCACGGATTACTTGTGAAAAAAATATAGTTGAATACATTCTTGCAAAATACATGAGCCTTTAATAACGGTAACATCAACGATTCTGTGACATCAGATGAAAGCTCTGGTATAGTTTCACTGATGTATCGCATCCACTCTTCCATTCATCCAATCTATATGTCATTGTGGTTTGCCGTACATGTGCGAGGTTTTGTCACAAGCTTATGTCCAAGATATAGTCTGTTTGCAGTGAAAACGTAACGATGAATTTCACTTTAAACAGAAATGTAAATCGAAGAATTAAGATTGCTAATCCTCATAATTTTACCCATCCTCGACATCTCCGGGGTATACGTTCCGATAAGTCTCCACTATACCCTGGACGCATCTACGGCTCTACCAGATAAATTTATTACCTCCCTTGACTGTCTTTTCATCCAGTCAGGTGTCTACGCTGGGAAGTTGAGCGAACCAATTACAACTCACTTTCGTTTTTTGAATTATCTAACCGATTATACTTGGCAACAGAAACCATGCAGAGGTTCTCTGGAAGAGGTAGAAGGCGTTCTTGCATATGTTGTTTTAAAGTTTCGGACCTGTCAATTTGTTTGTATGATTTCCCGAAAATCTGGGACGCACTGTGGGCAAACCTTTGCAGTTGCGACCGCTACCTTTGCAACATATGTCATATTTGGGATTTCACTTTCTTAGTAAAGTACAAATTCTAGTACTTTTTTCGGTTGAGTCCCATCCGGGATTCGAACCCGCACCCTCAGAGTCAGGCACCTAATCGCCAGCACACACCTTTGTTGACACTGGCAAGCTCTGTTATAACGGCGGCCTAGCTGATTGGCTAGTGTGAGAAGGCGGAGCCAGCAAAGGGAGGTAATAAATTTATCTGGCAGAGCCGTAGATGCGTCCAGGGTATAGTGGAGACTTATCGGAGCGTACACCCTGGAGATATCGAGGATGAATTTTACCTTGCTAATTGAACTTTTAAATCTCTAAATGTCACTGTACTCAGTGGTGCTCGGACAAAAGAGGTGGTTGTTCTCGTTATTGCAGTTACAACAGATGCGTTTTGTATGACAAGGGTGCAGATAAAACCCTAGCGACAACTCATGTACACACCATCAAGTTGCCCATAAGGATGATCTCCGGTTTCCATTCCCCGCACAGGTTGCCGCTGGCTATGTTGACTGAAGCAAACTAAAATCATCAGAATTAAATTATGTTGTGTGTCTGAGAAACAGATTTTCTGTCAATCCACATAACGTCTCCTTGAAAGAGTTGGAGTATAGGTTGCAGTAGTGTTTAAGCAACACCTTTTTAAAGAGCCAGATATAGCGATCTTCTCTTGAGGTGACGACTCTTGGCCTAACTTTTCGGGATGATTTGAGGATGATTTGATGCGGATATACCCATCCAATAACAGTGGTGGGTGATATGAAAGAGATCTTGTACTTTGAAGCTGAAGACTGGGCGTCGTGTGAAGATTTTGAGGTTGGCAGCATTCATTCTCTACTTTTTCCACCTTCCGCAAAGTCGACGAATGTATGAGAAAAGCTGAATGACGTTTAGCCTTTTAGTTTCCTGTCCTGTATCGGAAAGTCTTATTACAATTGCCGTACAAAACTACAGAAGTTGATAACGGTTGTGTCTGTACAGATAAAATAACAAAATCGCGAATAGAAAAAGATTGCGTCCGTATTGAATATTTCGTGAAAAAAAATAAATCAACACTCTCACTGTGTCATGTCTTTTTTCTTACTTTGGAAAGAATTCAGATTATCATTTAATTGATGAGAAAGTAAATTAAATTTATCCATAATCAAAAGCGAGCATCATTTGAATGTTCCAAAGACTATTGTTACTAAAATCATAAGCATTATGAATCATGATAAAATGTTCCTTAATGTGTGAGGGCATCCTGCTCAACCAGTGATAGCCACCACAAACGCATGCAAAGACACGGCAAGTCAAAGCTCGGATTTGTATCGTTCATCAACTACACGCAAATATTTATACGAAAGAAAATCTGAGTCACCAGGCTTCCACTACCGAAAAAAGACATCTGAATTTATCTCACACATAAATGTCGCTGTCTGATTGGCTCGGCGCTGTTGTTATTTTCAGTGCACCCCGAGTACAGGCGATGTGCATATGCAATATACCCCGATGCCAATAGCAACTCATTCGGTACTTCGTGGTAGTTACTTTTTTCATCTCGAATAACATTAAATGACGCTTGATGCACGGAAATTACCGATGTTTTGCAAATGAAAATCGGTTAAAGGGAGATAACTCTACATCTATTTTTCCTTTCGTCGTCCGCAAGATCAAGCGATGGCTACGAAAATATTTGACTCTTTTTCCAAAAGGCAAAACGTTCAAATGTGGTCCTTGTGAATATTAAGAAAGGGAATTACATCGCGGCGACTTTACTAGTACTGAGACAATACCTACGGGAAAAAAACAGCAGGATGCAAGATTCGAATCGTTTGATTCATACAGGTTGGCTGAGGTGTATGATCCGACACCCATGCTTCAAACATTAACATTGAGGATTAACATTGTTCAGCTAATGTTGTACTCATTGATGAGAAAAATATAAACTGAGGGAACGTATGCTAAGAAGAAGCGAGAACATTCGGTCACATGAAAGTACACAAAGACAGGCTTGTAAAACGTATGGAGACGTTATTATGTTGTTATTATCAGGTAAGATCTAAACTACTACTACTGTTATTATGCCCGTCCCAAATACGACATCACAGACGTTTCATTTTAGTTACCACCAAATGTAATTTATACAGTCTTCTCCCAGAGTTGCGTTTATGTCAAATTCGATCAGAAGGCTGTTCCACCGATATTTTTAAAATATTAGTTTGACAAGAGTTATCTACCTTACATCAAAACACGCATGTACTTTCTTTAAATTCTTTAGTTAATTTGTTGTAAAGTGCGGCAATTAGGTAATAAACTATCCTATTTTATACAGATTTGAAGAGGGTGCCCGATGTTTATGTTAAGTTTAACATCCCAGTTGGCCTTTGACAAGGATGTATCTTAAACACAATATTGTTGTTTGTTTTATCATAAATGAACAGTCTGTGTATTCAAATGTTAACAGAGGTAATGGAGATCTTGATGCTTTTTCATGTCAACCATGTGATCTCAGTGTTAGAATCTGCCACTGGACTGCAAAAACAGGTTAGCATTTTAGAATGTTACACCAAAGAGTTGAATTATCCGTTAATTACGATAACACAGGAAAGTGTCTCTGATTTAACGTCCAATGCAAAACATGGTCCTAATCATTGTAATAATTATCGTGATATGGGAGCTTTCACACAGAATATATTTGTTTGAATGAACTGACGCCAACAAATCATGTTATATAGAAAAGAAGTAACCAGTCTCTAAAGCTGCGATTGCCTCGAAAAGCTACATCTCTTAGCAAGTAAAATATCCTAAGCGTTGACCAATCCAAACCTAATAGCATGGTCTATGGCAAATATGGCCGATGTCTATTATTCATCAGCTCCCAGATGCCTGCAATTACGATTAAACATCAATGGATGCATCAACGCCGAATCCCAAAAGTAAACACGCGCATCCGCACTAAGGAACATGTTTGTTTTCTCGTTGATTTGGCTTCGTATGGTTAAATGAAACAGTTGGTGATGTGAAACTCCTTTTGAGACAATTTCATGAGGGCTCACAGAAAAACTTGTCATTTAATCTTTTATCTGATGGTTGTAAGACGTAATACGTGTGTAATATGTGTGTTTTAACATGATTGTATTGTACAGATGTGTCACACAGAATAAACTGTTCTCTACCATTCTCTTCTCTTAACACTACAAACACGAAAACAACGAAACAACGACGTTATTGGAATTTACTGCCAGAGAATGAAGTTGTCACGCTTCTCTCTATTCTTGATAGACATTGCCAGTCAAGTGACGGCACTTACAGGTAGTTTCGTTCCTGAGCTAAGTTGTTCGTAGTACAACCTGTCATAGATACATTGTGCCCCGGTGCACGTTATGAGGCTCGGAAACTCTAATCTGACTGGATTCGATTTAAAACGAGTTATTTGTTTGTCTCAAAATTACATGCATTCCGAGAATAAGCGATAGTCGGTCATGGGTGAAAGCAGGGTGGATATATAGAGAGTTATATGGCGGGTGTCTGTACATAGCCATCTGCTGGTATCATACGTCAGATACAAATCATCTGCTTTGCTCACTGCTTGCTCAAAGGTTACCTGACGCGACCTTCTACTAGGTTTTGTTGGACTCAGTGGTGGAGTGTAACGAAATACACTGAGACGAAGTGTACTGATAAGGGATAGACGAAGATTACATACACATGTGCTATTTATGTTGGATGTGTGTTCGCAGTTTACATTCTGTATTCCATCATTAGTCAGGCAAAAGTGGACACACCCACGCAAACATACCTAAATAGAAAGAGAACATAAAGCTACAAGATATATCGAACGTACCATTTGAAATCTTTAACGGCTATGTATGGAGTGTGAAAACATTAAATAATTGAGCCCACATGCTTTTCGACTTAATCCGACAATTGATTTTATGGCGCTTCGTATCTTGTCCATGTCAGTTTTAAGCCGGTTTTAGTAATATTTCAGTAATATCACGGAAATGGATATGCCTACGCCAAAATTGTATCACACATTGTACCCATGAGGGAATATGACTCTGAGTCCAACGGCTGCTTTAACCAACAGGCTACACCCACCGCCCCTGAAGGCCACCTCTACCACCCTAGTAGGCCACCCCTAGCTAAGTCAGCAGGCCACCCCCGCCACCCCAGTAGGCTACCCCCACCGCCCCTGTTGGCCACCCCAGTAGGCTACCCCCACCGCCCCTGTAGGCCACCCCCACCACCCCAGTAATCAAATCAACAAATGTGACGGATATGATTAAAAGTTATGTTTTAAACATGTGTTAGAACCATACAGGTTATATCTCCTGTGACAAAAACTCTATAACTGTTTGGAGAGAGAGAGGGGGAGAGAGAGAAAGCAAAGAAAATATGACAATTCCGATAACGTCGCTGTTTCGTTGATTTCGTGTTTGTAGTGTTAATTTGTTTAATGATTAAACTATAATTTAATTAACAATAACAGCAAAAAACTTATGTGCGGACCCAGTGTGCTATTCAAGATGACAACAAACTTTCAGTTTCGTGCTTAATGTTTGTACGGATACATTATATAGCAGTCAGTAAATTTTTTCTGTATCTGCTTTCATCATAGGATAGGAGTGAGTGACTTCAAGTCTATCTTCACATCGGGAGGTTTTCAGCCATATCGTGACGAAGTCCCGTTACTCAGTGACAGAACATGTCGCAAACAAAGGTTTTGAAAGGCGGAAGTACAAGATTGTCCACAGCAATTCGGGTCGGACAAGAAACACAGTGTATTTGTGGGGACAGGCGAAAGCATGGATGTCTGTTGGGCGTTGATGTCCATACATTTGACAGCAAAGGGGATATAGAAACTTCTGCAATGTTGGTGATGACTACTGCGCCAGAAAACAACTTTGACAGTAACAAGGATTTTAAGGTAGATAGATGTGACAATAACAGGAATAAATGTTGTGACAGTATATGTTATGAAATTTGACAATAATGGTTATATCTGTTGAGAAAGTAGAAAACTTTAACAATACTAATTATGTCTACTGAACTAGGAGACAACATTGGCAGTTACTCGAATGTCGATGAAGATAAATTTGATAATAACAGTGAAATTTGTTGTGAAAATATAAAACGTCAGCAATACTAATTATGTCTACTGAACTAGAATACAACATTGACAGTTACACGGATTTCGATGAAGATAAATTTGATGATAACAGTGATATCGGTTGTAAAAGTATAAAACTTCATCAATACTAATTATGTCTACTTAACTAGAATGCAATAACAGTGATATCTGTCGTGAAAGTGTAAATTTTCCGCAATACCTACTGTGTCTTCGGAGACGGAAAATAATCTTGAAAGTAACACGAATGTCGAGGAAGGCACATTTGACAATAAAAGCAAAAGCTAAGGCCTTATACAAAGCAGTTGGATACATCTGACAATAAGATGGCTTTCTAAGGTTGAGGTAGGGCCTACAATAACAGCTATTGTCGTTTTTAGACCGTTCTGTTTACTGTTGATGTATGCCAGGTGATCAGGCTCATAGCAAATGCTGTGATTCTGTTATGCAAAAGGTATCACACCTAACATGCCAAGCTATGAAGTATATCCACAGTTGGATTTTTCGTGAGTCTAGAAGACTTAGGAAGAACGTCTTGAAATTATTACGAAATAATATCTGAATTAATATGTGGAAAATGACAAGCATTTGTGAGATGTTAAAATAGATGAAAATGCGTATTCATGTGTAAATGTATGTTTACTGCCACATTCTTTACACTGATCATTTTACATTGGTCAGTGTATTATTTAGAATAAATGCATACAATTATAAAGAAATATGATACCGAGAGCTATAGATAGAGTGAGTGAGTTAAAATCTAAAGTCACTTTGGCAATATTTCAGCTATATCGTGACTAGCTATAGATAAATCCATCATCCTTAATTGAGAAAACAGAAAACAGATGCCAATAACCCATCATCGTGTATTTTGTGAAAGTTTTGCTATGTCCTTAATTGAGAAAACAGATGCCAATAACCCATAATCGTGTATTTTGTTAAAGTTTTGCCATGTCCTTAATTTAGAAAACAGAATACAGATGCCAATAACCCATCATCGTGTAATTTGTGAAAGTCTTGCCATGTCCTTAATTGAGAAAACAGAAAATAATCGTAATCACGAAAGCTTGAACCGCCTTATATTTTGAAAGTAAACAACCATTTATATCAGGTAGGGATGTGACAGGATGTTTTATCTTTCATCAAAATGTAACATGGGTTGTATGTCCGTTATGCTGTGACAGTACTGTCCATGGAGACACTGATCCACTGGTCTGTCAAAGAATGTCGGAGTTGGCTGGACTTGGTACACTATACGCATTATACATGTATGCATTATGTATGTATCATGACAATAAGCCTAAAAAGACAATATTTGTAATTCATCACGCATGCTGGGTGATCTTAGTCTGCCATGCTGGATACGTCTCGACGTGTTCTTGAACATCCTTAGATCGATTATTTAACACTTTCATTTTCGACAGCTGTTCCCCAAATCAATAAAGCTGGGAAAGTGTGTCTAATATCAGATGAAAAGGATGGCGAAGTAGATATTGTTAAACACAGATGGCGTTCATCCCAAGGTTGAAATTCCTATAATCTATAAACAGTCGCATCAGTATTGTTCCATGTCCATATATTTGTTCATGCTTCACCTTCTATGCGTATATAATAGTCATCATGTCTGCGTCTTGGTAGTATTAAAACTCATGTATGTCACATAATACCATGGAATATTACATCATATACTGGCTACTCTAGGACAGTGGAGGAGAGAGCGACAAATTATTATGACAACCAGTCTCACCAAACGCTGCATAACCTGCTTTTATAACACAAAGGCATCAGGCATGGACACACGATAATACTGACTTAAAGAGTTGGGTGTAGAGGTGATATTTTTGAAGGTGTCAGTTATGAAAGGCCCAACAACGTTAGTAATATGTGAAAGCCTTTGATTTGGCGTAACCGTGCTCATTGATGTAGGTGACGTCGAGTTTCTCATTTTAACATATTTTGATCATTGAGGATTTATGGCATCATATTGCTTACAGTAAACCTGTTGTTTGATTTCACAATGCACAGGTCAGTTTTCAGGTTCTGAGGCAAAATGATGATGGAACGTATATGTGATTAGTTGAATGGTAGCGTGTGATTGATATCAGAACTTGGTGTTGCCACCCTTACATGAGCAATATCTGCTCCTCTCGTGTCCATATTGTCAATCAAGTGTCGGATTCTCAGCATCGGAATAATGTGCCATTCACAGGGCGATGCCTAGCTCGGCGTCCAAGATATGACCCACACAGGAGGCTCCTTACTGGTCATGATAAAGTTGTCACGCATGAATATCGGACGACTCACAAGGGGAAGGTCATTATGAAATGTGACTCGATGCCTGTATCCAGTACTTCCTGAAGATAGTGCTAATGACATCTATATGTCGCAGTCATTCGAAACCCCAAACCGCCACAGATCAATCACTAAAGGGTTCATCTCTTGGGGCCACGAAACGACGACAACGACCGTCGGTAAACGTATTGCGACAATTATCAGAATCAGAACCCTCTGTCATCTTCCCAAGCTGATCACACGTCACAGACAGAGATTCGGACTCCGTGAGATGAAGTCCTGCCACACGAATTAGAACTTCGTTGTCTTTTCATTGGTCCTCCTCGGTCTTTCATGTCCTGGAAGGTCCTTACGTCACCGGGGGTCACATGTGTCTTCACGAGTCGTGCAGAACCATATGGATATTGTTAAAATTTGCACCGACACTACGACAGGACATGCTTGCGTCATGCATGCCAATAACCCATCATCGTGTATTTTGTGAAAGTCTTGCCATGTCAAGAAAAGGAATCTTTAATATTGTCTTTCAAATGAGTGCGGAAAACAATATGCACATCCTCCATAAACGAAATGTATATTCCAATGTGTTTGGTCAATTTGCAGCACGAGGACATGTCACCCGCTGTTATAGATACATGTACTAGCTTTACACCTGCTTTATATGTGCAATACAAGTATGGAAGGGTATGATCGCATGTCTAAGATATTAGTAATTACCCTTGGATCCAGGCGGTATTTAATCAATGCTTAGGTGTGTGTATATAGATCACGTGATTATCTCCACGATCTAATTCAAAGTCAAGTCTGTAGCAATAAACACTGGATATAGATCTAACATCCACAGGTGCGAAACTCCGTTCCTTCCGTTCTTTCTTTCTTTCTTTCTTTCTTTCTCTCTCCCTTTCTCTCATTCTCGTCCTTAATCGTTAATCTGAACATAATCTGAATATATCCTAGAATCAGAATAGTTTTGTTCTTAATTCCACCTAACAGTCTAATGCAGCGTCAGGCACGGCTGTAGTCACTTAAACATTAATACGTTTAGGCCCTATGTCTCCGACATTCCAAATGCTATGACGCGACAAACTGTGCGCGTGTGCAGACATTCAGTGTAGTTTGCTGGTAATAATACAATATCAGAAAGTGCGTACGTACGTGCGTGTTTGCTCTGCGTGCGCGTGTGTGTAACTCTGAAGGTAATCCTATAAAATACAGACACACAATGAATTGTAAGATACATGCTTTGTTCACTGGTCACCTCCTATCTTCTAGTCAGAACTTTCAGGGTGGTAAAATACTGCAAAGAAAACAATGGATGATCGCGTACGTGTCTAACTATTCATATTACGTCTTCCCGAACAATCCTCTTCAGATACTGTTATTGTATTGTGTTTTGTTTAGCGCGTCATTTTCCGAAGCCAGATGGCGCGCCCGGTGATGAATTGACTGAACAACTGACACTCTTAAAGTCCTTGTTTTAACAGTACTTACTGCTGTAGACATATACATCATCCTTTGAGGTAGGTGAAGATATTTGTTGTAAATTTATTATGTGTTTTCATTATAACGAAAATTCAATTTATTGTTGTTAATTGCAGTTTAACCATGACCAGATTTATTTACAAAAATGGAAACATTAAAGCAGTTGATTTCTTTATACTTACACATAACAAGTGTTGTTGTGTGTACCTTAAGAGCGTTTAAATTAATCCGGACATGTTTCCATTTATCATTGTGATGAATTGTGTACAAAACAATATTCAAGTCATTTTGAAGTGTGAAGTATGTGAATACCTCACCTTTGTAACGATTACATATTGTTACATTCTTTACTTAATCACGTTTTACAGCTTCTTTTTGTCCATTAATTAGGTGTTAGTTCACTTTCTGGATAAATTGGATGTTCTGAATACATAACGCGACTTCAAGAACAACACACAAGCACAAATTCTAGTATTTGGCTAGTACTTGACTAGTCGCGGTGGCTGAGCGGGCTAGGCGACTGACTTCGTGTGCTGGCGATTAGGTGCCTGACTCTGAGGGTGCGGGTTCGAATCCCGGATGGGACTCTACCAAAAAAAGTACTAGAATTTGTACTTTACTAAGAAAGTGAAATGCCAAATATGACATGTGTTGCATTTGACCACTTTCTAAATGGCATCGTGTAATCACGACTTCAGGAAGTTCATAAGTTTATAGAATCTCTACAGATGGTGAGAAATGCCTTTCGAACAAAATATGTAAATATATAAATTAGAAGATATGCTCAAGATACTTTAATGTTCATAGAGTGGCACTTTAAAAGTTTGGAAGTACAATATAGACAGACTTTATTGGTAAGAACGAGTGAGACGTTTTGATACAGATTATTGTCATTTTCTTCATGTGAAAAGAATAGTTTGTACATATTGTCTTTTAATTTAATTGCTGGATTCATATTTTTCATAGTTATTTTGTTTAATTAGCTTATGCATTTAGACGGTTTTGCATAATAGTATATTCAGGAGAATAGAGCATGGCAGTTTGACCAAACATTATCGAAGTAGTCTCTATTACAATTTATAGCAGAGGTATACTTTGTTAACTTACACAATTTCGTGAGCTCCTTATATAAACTGGAACGCTGGTGGGTAGTTAGCATTTCTAATGTTGAAATTGTTATTTTTCCATAAATGGCCAAAAAGAACATTTTCTTTGGATATTGTTACAGACATTTTCAATCTGTGCGATATCCAACCTTCCAGGGCTGGCCGGATGAAACTCACTTTGTTGCATTCCCAGAATATATGTATGAAACATCCTTTTCTTTGGAACAATAACTCAGTTTGGTACTGTATGCGTAATCCATGTTAGTGAGCAGACGGGATTAATTCCACACCATATGTCATATTTGGGATTTCACTTTCTCAGTAAAGTACAAATTCTAGTACTTTTTAGGTTGAGTCCCATCCGGGATTCGAACCCGCACCCTCAGAGTCAGGCACCTAATCGCCAGCACACAAAAGTCAACCGCCTAGCCCGCTCAGCCACCGCGACTTCCCGAATGGGACTCAAACAAAAAAGTACTGGAATTTGTACTTTACTGAGAAAGTGAAATCCCAAATATGACATATGTAACATTTGACCACTTTCCAAATGGCATCGTGTAATCAGGATTGATACTGGTTAGACATGTAATATATGCCAATCACTATTGGATTTGGGCGTCCGGATCAAACAACGACACAACTACAATAGGCAAGGCGGATAGTGGAATGCAGTTGGAAGTGGTTATACACACAGAGACACGTCAGTGTCGTTGCGTTTAATTAAATGTTTCTATGGACCAGGTTTGATTGTTAGCGGGCAAAAGAAATTTATACATTTTACCAAGCATTTTGAAACGGCGACAAACCGCTATTAGTCTTACGAAAATAACTATTTCCAACTAGTTTACGTTTGTTTTATGGTTGTGGGACAGCCTAATGGTTAAAGAGTTCGATTCCCGCCTGGGTACAATGTGAGACGCCCATTTCCTGTGTACACCACCGTGATATTTCGGAAATATTGCTAAAAGCGGCGTAAACCCCAACTCACTCACTCACTCTTGCATGCTTTCTTTTTCCATCAGCTTGTTAGAATTATGCAAGTTAGCATTCACTCAAAATACTCTTGAAGTAATTCGATAATAAGCTACGAGCTACAGGAACGTACTAGGAATGAAAGATTATCTGTGTCGAGTACCTTTAGATTTGTGCAGCCTTTGAGAGACAGATGGTCAGTTAAAAATGTAAAAATGTCAATTTCAAACTCAGGGATTATTGCAGTTTTGTTGGAAAGATGCACTATTTGATGAATTGCCGTGAATAACAATTTGCGACAATGCATTCCTATGACGTCACGTTGTTCTTCGCAACAGCAGTCAAACTCGTTGGAATAATTAGAATGATCCAAGTGATAAGAATGACAAAATAAAAGTGTTCGCTTCTAATTACGAACCAGGAATCTTATCAGAGGAAAATTATTCGGTATAGAGAAAATCGCACTAGGGAGTTTTTTCAGGTATGCGTGAACCTAACAGAAGGCGTGTCAGCCTAATTCTGAACAAAACATAAGCCCATGTTGCATTTCCTCGTTAACTACACAAGACAAAGACGTGCCGACTTGTAACACGTGCTTGTCATACATTAAGCAGATCCTCTTTGCTAACGTAGCAACTGAGGATATTTTGTTGTGGATAATTGTAGGCATCTGTTTGTAGGACATGGTTTTGACGTCCTCTACAAATATGCATTAGGTGAAATACGTATACTACCAGGTTCTTGACAGGCATTTAGGCGTTGGTATTCGGGTAAAAGGCAAATATTACGGATGGCAAATTTTTCATTGTACATCACAGCGTTTCTAGGCTATTCCTTGTCCTGTGGTCAGGTATAATGTGACCTGACGAATTCACCTGATGAAGGGGCAAGGAACAGCCAAGAAACATTGTGACATTCAATAAGGAAGAAGTTGTCATAGATAATATTTTCCTTTTATTTGTTGCCGGGATTCTCCTGACAACATTCTGTCTGTAACAAACATCAATAGCAGTGATCCAACGACATGAAAACGAAATGAAATGCTTGTCATTTGATCGTAATTCCTCTACAAGACTAAGGTTTTGTCATTAGATGAAGCAACCGTAATGGATGATGAACATAGGTTAGTATATTTAGAACAAAAAATCATGGCGTATTAACGATCTGTCGATAAATGTAACTATGTTTCCGTTAATTCTTTAGATCACATGTTTTGTTCTTTGGAAAGACCCTCATATGCACGCACGCACACACTTACATCCATCTTTCTGTCTACGTACATACACAAACACATACACACGCGCGCACGCACTCACGCACACACACACACATACATACATACTACTTAAAATTTCTCGAAGCCAAGGGGAGATAATCAGAGGACTCTAAACACTCTGAACTAATTTGATTCATGGATTGATTTGAGCGTCCAAACACAGTTAATCGACTACCGCTGTGTACTAGTTGCTTTCAATATTGTTCTCTGAACGGCAAAGGTCATTAAACGTCGGTCGTGACGTAGTCAGTGACGCACGTTACTTTCAAACTATTGAACCTGACCCGGCAGACTCGTTATGGACAATGTGCCGTGATGCCTGTGCTATTGGGGGGAAACCGCCAGTGCTATGTGGACACTGCCAGTGTAAAACAGAGTAGGGCCGTTCACGTAACTAGACACTGCCAGTGCAAAACAGAGCAGGGCCGTTCACGTAACTGGACACGGCACCATCTGTTGTCTTCTTAATTACTGGCAGTGACGTTAATCTCACCCCTACCATGATTGTATTTGACTACTGGACTAAATCGCGTAGCATGACTTAGAATATAGATTTATTATTGGAGCTCCATGAAGATCACGATTAGAGCTGTCTTCAGAAACGATGCTAGTCGTAAGAGGTGACTTTCGGGATCGGGTGGTCAGTCTCGCTGACTTGGTTAACGAACGTCATCGTTTCCCAAATGCGTAGATCGATGCTACTGATGCTATACTGATCACTGCATTGTCTGGACTCGATTATTTATACACCGTCGTCATATAGTTGGAATAATGCTGAGTGCGGTGTTAAACAATAACCAAATCTGGTACACACTCGATTATTTATACACCGTCGTCATATAGTTGGAATAATGCTGAGTGCGGTGTTAAACAATAACCATATCTGGTCCACACTCGGTTATTTATACACCGTCGTCATATAGTTGGAATAATGCTGAGTGCGGTGTTAAACAATAACCATATCTGGTCCATACTGGATTATTTACAGACCGTCGTCATATAGTTGGAATAATGCTGAGTGCGGTGTTAAACAATAACCAAATCTGCTACACACTCGATTATTTATACACCGTCGTCATATAGTTGGAATAATGCTGAGTGCGGTGTTAAACAATAACCATATCTGGTCCATACTCGATTATTTACAGACCGTCGTCATATAGTTGGAATAATGCTGAGTGCGGTGTTAAACAATAACCATATCTGGTCCATACTCGATTATTTATAGACCGTCGTCATATAGTTGGAATAATGCTGAGTGCGGTGTTAAACAATAACCATATCTGGTCCATACTCGATTATTTACAGACTGCTTCCACTTAACTGGAATTATGTTTAACAACAAACAAATTATCTGAGCATTATGATTACAGAAACATTTTCACAGTAAATTCTGTGGCCACTCTAAGTGAGTGAGTGCGTGCGTGATTATTGCTTACACCTGCATCAGCTGTTGTGCAGCTACTCCTACCAGGAGAACGTCATCGAATCCATCACGGTACCAGGACAAATCGTTGTTTGTTTCTTCTATGCACACACATGATACTCATTCAAATACTGTAAATTTACATTTGATCGCCAAAATAAAAACCATTTCACATACGCTATGTCAACTCAAGGCGAGAGAAACTCCGGTCATGCGCGTTTGCAATTTACACCAAACGTACAGCCATTGATTGTATGATGGTCGATCAAGAACAGTAACTTGGTGAAGTACGAGAATATTTGGTATGATTAGCTCTATATATAACAAAAGGGATAAATTCAACTTTCCCAAAACATGCTCACTCACTGTAATAGGATTTGCACACCTTTGCAGTTGATTTATCGATAAAATTTATTTTTAAAATCCATTTTAACTTGTTTATAATCGAATTGCTGTCAGTAAAGGCTCCATCTGAGCCTGCTGTCGCAAAGGTCGGCAAACATACTGATCAATCTACCAGATCGTGTGTCGTTTGGCCACTTCCGTCTGACTCGTTGCAAACGCAATTGCTCAAATGTCTGCTTAACCCAGGATTGATTATATACATAGTGAGTTATATAGTTGGAATAATGCTGACTACCCGGCACAATACCACTGCATCCATACCTCTCAAACCTCATCATCACCACCCACCCTGGCCTGGGTAAGGGAACGAGTGTAGTTAACCGATTCTATACAATAAAATAGCTTCCCCCTATACCCACAGGAGGCGGAGTTCGAAGGTTTGAGTCACAGATTATCAAAGATTTTGCCTGTATACATTCAACACCTGACTCGTGTCAAATGGATTCTTTCAGGAAATAAATATTCCATACCTTCGTGACCTCATCACCTCTAGGTGGTGTGGGGTAGCACAATAGTTAAAGCGTTCGCCTGTCACGCCGAAGGTCCAGGTTCGTACTCCACTTTGGTTTAATGTGTGAAGCCCATTTCTGGTGTCCCCTGCCATGATATTGCTGTAATATTGCTAAAAGCGTCTCCCAGCCGTGATATTGCTGGAATATCGCTAAAAGCGACGTAAAACCACTCTCAGTCTGTCATCACTTCTAATATCAAGATGGCTTTCCGTGATTAAACTGAAATAGTGTTACAAGCGACTTGGAATCAAACGCTGCCAAGTGAGCCTGGGTCAAAATGAACGAGTTAATAGCTATGTTGCCTGGACACACTGTTAGCGAGGTCAACGAGTCCGTTTGCTTTTGAACGTTGGGCGAATGACAGCCTCCTGACGTTTGACGTCCTTGTGTACACCGTGTCTATTGACTTCAGAGTAGCTGTTTAGTCTCGTTACTTCACAACAGCCTATGATATGTTCACATCTTCCTTCCTTCAACACATCGGATTTATCAACCATAACATTGAACTACAATGGTTGACCATAAATGTGTCATCATATCATTACTGAAATTCCCATAGTTTTGCAAGCTAATTAACTATCACAAGAAAAAGTTTTAAAAATTAGTTTCGGTCGAATTGCTTTCAGTGCTTATCTACCTGCTGGGCAATTATCTCAGGAACATTGACATACTTTGTCTATGGGAAAGATTAACATGAGAGAAAATGATGTGCACGTAGCTGAAGATGACAAGATGTTTGCAAAACAGAATAACTTATGCTTAATTTATGAAAATTATTCTTGCAGTAGTTAATTATCATGTAAGCCTATTCCACTCATGATGACTAACCTTTGTCCATTCATGATGACTGTTCCCTCTCCAAGCTAAAATGTCTTCAGCGTTGTCCAGAGCGGCGAACACATCACGTGTCTGTCATGCCCATCCCTACATGTACACATGTCTTGTAGTGAGTGAGTTTGGTTCGTCGCCGCCTTTTTTATCTCAACAAAATCACTATGTAGCCATATTGGGACTCACATCCGTGTCTACGGTATGACGAAGCAAAACTTTAACCACTATGCCTCACGTTTCTATTTTTCATCAGTAACGTTAACTGTAGTGCACGTCTTGGCACCTCTTGAGCTTTTTACTTGTATGATCCTTTGACTCATAAACAACGACAAAATGATTGGCATCGTAATATGATAATGGCTCTTGCAAACCATGTATGTACAAGTATGGCCCTGGAATGTTTCATGTTGAATTCATTGGTGAATGTGAACATTCAAAATGTGATTTTTCGTGTCTAACACGGTTCAAGGTTAATACTGGGTGTAACGGCCATGTGACTGTATGACAGCTAAAACTCTCCTCCTCATACCCCCGTCAGTTCTCTGGCCCTCTGAAGTGGCAGTCTACGCCATTCCTCATAGCTCTCAAAAAGGCCAGGTTCTGTTCAGAATGATCCCTTCGTTTCACACGAACAATCATGTCCCAGATATGCCCTAAAGGCTTAAGATCATTCAATCTTGAGATATGTCAGGGTGTGTGAAACCACGTTCTTTGTGTATATAAATTATGGTGAGACATATTCATGTCATTCATTCATTCAGCAGCATTCGTTGTGCAGAGTTACGTCCCTTAGAAGAGTCAGGAGGCTGGTTCAAGACCTATGTTGGTCAGAGCCTTGTGTGCTGGGTTTTACAAGGTACTAAAGACCGGGATTACTTCGATCTTCCTAACATATTTGGCCGACATCTGCGACAATTGTTTGGATGAAGACTGGTTATGCGTACTGACGCGTCCTCTGTAATCAGCTGTTACGTTCGATTATCGGCAAACATATTCAGTCTGTTGTTCAGATTAATTATGAATCATTTTCTTTTGCGCATCATTTCCCAGCGTTTAAGTGAAATTTGCAATCATAGGAGCAACATTAACGACAACTTGTCAATATTACACTCCCGAGATTACATACATGCGGGCCCACCAATGTAATATAAACCCACCCACAGTTAGATATCAAACGTCCATTTGGGACCATATCTATAGTACCACACCAATAATGAAGCCGTACACAATCCTGTTTTAGAATGTACAGTGTGACATGTGGAAAACGCTGACTGGGCTTTTGTGTAGAGTGAGTGAGGTTTTTCGCTGCATTTAACCTTATTCTAGCACAAACTACGGGGTCCGGTGGAACTCTGTGCGTAGTGACACCGTCACCCGACCCCAAGGCAACATAACAATTCGGCATGTCTTTGGTGGCGCCGAGAAATTAGCAAAATGACGAGCTTCCTACACATTTTCTATACAACTAACTGAAAATCGTTCCTTCTATGACGTCACTGCAGGGCTCGGACGACAGAGTTTCGTAACCAGTCTGCGGTTTCGTTTGCGAGCGAGAAAGCTTTTTAGCAACTTTTGAGAGCTTTTTATTAATTACGTTACTAATTAAAGTTCCTAGACCATACATGTAGACAATATATATATGTAAAGTTACTAAACCATACGCGAAGACAATCTATACATGTAAAGTTCCTAGACAATACATGTAGACAATCTATACATGTAAAGTTACTAGACCATATATGTAGACAATCTATACATTTAAAGTTACTAGACAACACATGTAGACAATCTATACATGTAAAGTTACTAGACCATACGCGTAGACAATCTATACATGTAAAGTTACTAGACCATACATGTAGACAATCTATACTTGTAAAGTTACTAGACCATACATGCAGACAATCTATACATTTAAAGTTACTAGACCACACATGTAGACAATCTATACATGTAAAGTTACTAGACCATATGCGTAGACAATCTATACATGTAAAGTTACTAGACAACACATGTAGACAATCTATACATGTAAAGTTACTAGACCATACATGTAGACAATCTATACATTTAAAGTTACTAGACCATACATGTAGACAATCTATACATGTAAAGTTACTAGACCGCACATGTAGACAATCTATACATGTAAAGTTACTAGACCATATGCGTAGACAATCTATACATGTAAAGTTACTAGACAACACATGTAGACAATCTATACATGTAAAGTTACTAGACCACACATGTAGACAATCTATACATTTAAAGTTACTAGACCATACATGTAGACAATCTATACATGTAAAGTTACTAGACCGCACATGTAGACAATCTATACATGTAAAGTTACTAGACCATATGCGTAGACAATCTATACATGTAAAGTTACTAGACAACACATGTAGACAATCTATACATGTAAAGTTACTAGACCATACATGTAGACAATCTATACATTTAAAGTTACTAGACCATACATGTAGACAATCTATACATGTAAAGTTACTAGACCGCACATGTAGACAATCTATACATGTAAAGTTACTAGACCATACATGTAGACAATATATACATGTAAAGTTACTAGACCATACATGCAGACAATCTATACATTTAAAGTTACTAGACCACACATGTAGACAAGCTATACATGTAAAGTTACTAGACCACACATGTAGACAATCTATACATTTAAAGTTACTAGACCATACATGCAGACAATCTATACATTTAAAGTTACTAGACCACACATGTAGACAATCTATACATGTAAAGTTACTAGACAACACATGTAGACAATCTATACATGTAAAGTTACTAGACCATACATGTAGACAATATATACATTTCAAGTTACTAGACCATATGCGTAGACAATCTATACATGTAAAGTTACTAGACCATACATGTAGACAATCTATACATGTAAAGTTACTAGACCATATGCGTAGACAATCTATACATGCAAAGTTACTAGACAACACATGTAGACAATCTATACATGTAAAGTTACTATACCATATGCGTAGACAATCTATACATGTAAAGTTACTAGACAACACATGTAGACAATCTGTACATGTAAAGTTACTAGACCGCACATGTAGACAATCTATACATGTAAAGTTACTAGACCATATGCATAGACAATCTATACATGTAAAGTTACTAGACAACACATGTAGACAATCTATACATGTAAAGTTACTAGACCATACATGTAGACAATATATACATTTCAAGTAACTAGACCACACATGTAGACAATATATACATTTCAAGTAACTAGACCATATGCGTAGACAATCTATACATGTAAAGTTACTAGACCATACATGTAGACAATCTATACATGTAAAGTTACTAGACCATACATGTAGACAATCTATACATTTAAAGTTACTAGACCATACATGTAGACAATCTATACATTTAAAGTTACTAGACCGCACATGTAGACAATCTATACATGTAAAGTTACTAGACCATATGCGTAGACAATCTATACATGTAAAGTTACTAGACAACACATGTAGACAATCTATACATGTAAAGTTACTAGACCACACATGTAGACAATCTATACATTTAAAGTTACTAGACCATACATGTAGACAATCTATACATGTAAAGTTACTAGACAACACATGTAGACAATCTATACATGTAAAGTTACTAGACCATATGCGTAGACAATCTATACATGTAAAGTTACTAGACAACACATGTAGACAATCTATACATGTAAAGTTACTAGACCATACATGTAGACAATCTATACATTTAAAGTTACTAGACCATACATGTAGACAATCTATACATGTAAAGTTACTAGACCGCACATGTAGACAATCTATACATGTAAAGTTACTAGACCATACATGTAGACAATATATACATGTAAAGTTACTAGACCATACATGCAGACAATCTATACATTTAAAGTTACTAGACCACACATGTAGACAAGCTATACATGTAAAGTTACTAGACCACACATGTAGACAATCTATACATTTAAAGTTACTAGACCATACATGCAGACAATCTATACATTTAAAGTTACTAGACCACACATGTAGACAATCTATACATGTAAAGTTACTAGACCATATGCGTAGACAATCTATACATGTAAAGTTACTAGACAACACATGTAGACAATCTATACATGTAAAGTTACTAGACCATACATGTAGACAATATATACATTTCAAGTTACTAGACCATATGCGTAGACAATCTATACATGTAAAGTTACTAGACCATACATGTAGACAATCTATACATGTAAAGTTACTAGACCATATGCGTAGACAATCTATACATGCAAAGTTACTAGACAACACATGTAGACAATCTATACATGTAAAGTTACTATACCATATGCGTAGACAATCTATACATGTAAAGTTACTAGACAACACATGTAGACAATCTGTACATGTAAAGTTACTAGACCGCACATGTAGACAATCTATACATGTAAAGTTACTAGACCATATGCATAGACAATCTATACATGTAAAGTTACTAGACAACACATGTAGACAATCTATACATGTAAAGTTACTAGACCATACATGTAGACAATATATACATTTCAAGTAACTAGACCATACATGTAGACAATATATACATTTCAAGTAACTAGACCATATGCGTAGACAATCTATACATGTAAAGTTACTAGACCATACATGTAGACAATCTATACATGTAAAGTTACTAGACCATATGCGTAGACAATCTATACATGTAAAGTTACTAGACCATACATGTAGACAATCTATACTTGTAAAGTTACTAGACCATACATGCAGACAATCTATACATTTAAAGTTACTAGACCACACATGTAGACAATCTATACATGTAAAGTTACTAGACCATATGCGTAGACAGTCTATACATGTAAAGTTACTAGACAACACTTGTAGACAATCTATACATGTAAAGTTACTAGACCATACATGTAGACAATCTATACATTTAAAGTTACTAGACCATACATGTAGACAATCTATACATGTAAAGTTACTAGACCGCACATGTAGACAATCTATACATGTAAAGTTACTAGACCATATGCGTAGACAATCTATACATGTAAAGTTACTAGACAACACATGTAGACAATCTATACATGTAAAGTTACTAGACCACACATGTAGACAATCTATACATGTAAAGTTACTAGACCATACATGTAGACAATCTATACATGTAAAGTTACTAGACCATACATGTAGACAATCTATACATGTAAAGTTACTAGACAACACATGTAGACAATCTATACATGTAAAGTTACTAGACCACACATGTAGACAATCTATACATGTAAAGTTACTAGACCATATGCGTAGACAATTTGTACATGTAAAGTTACTAGACAACACATGTAGACAATCTATACATGTAAAGTTACTAGACCATATGCGTAGACAATCTATACATGTAAAGTTACTAGACAACACATGTAGACAATCTATACATGTAAAGTTACTAGACCATATGCGTAGACAATCTATACATGTAAAGTTACTAGACAACACATGTAGACAATCTATACATGTAAAGTTACTAGACCATACATGTAGACAATCTATACATGTAAAGTTACTAGACCATACATGTAGACAATCTATACATGTAAAGTTACTAGACCACACATGTAGACAATCTATACATGTAAAGTTACTAGGCCATACATGTAGACAATCTATACATGTAAAGTTACTAGACCATATGCGTAGACAATCTATACATGTAAAGTTACTAGACCACACATGTAGACAATCTATACATGTAAAGTTACTAGACAACACATGTAGACAATCCATATACGTAAAGACACCAGACAATCATTAGGGACAAATGTATCCCCATACAGTACACATACCAAAACCGACAATCAAACGCGGCTGTTTGAAATAGCTCTGGGCCTTCATTTGAAACGGGATGGATGGTTTCAAACCTCTGGCAGTAACCTCAGTTGTAGTTCATCTCTTTGGAGGTGATCGTGATCTGTTTTCTCCGCTCTGGTGACTATTTGTAGTCTTTACTTATAGGAGACGCTACCTTGTGGGAACTTGAGACTTTAGCATTGTCAGTAATATTTTGACTGATCAAGATAGGAACATGGAATACTACAGAACTGAAGGTGTGGTATTTCAGTGAACTCATACACGCTTGATTGCAGTCACCCAGCGTTTCGTCGTAGGTTGTCACCCATTTAGACAAAATTAGACCAAAACCAATTGTTCTTAAACATGGTTTCAGTTTAGGCAAATCTTAGAATATCGCTATTTTTGTGTTTAAAAAAATCATAAAAGAAAAAACAAAACAACAACAGAGCCACGAAGAGGTAACTTTACATGCATGGATTGTCTAAATGCATGACCATCAGTAATTACGTTCTATCAGTTCGTCAAACGTATCAGACGTATGCGATTAGTGACATAGTGGCTGGATGACACACCCTCATGTTGTTTGGTCTATTCCTTTATTCCTTATTATGAACTCTAGTATGTATATGTTGTCTGCATCATTGCACAATATGTACTTGGCCTTTCTTTACAAACGCACGAAAATAGAAAGCATTACAGATTGTTAGCGGGTGGTATTTCATATTTTGAGTTTTCGAAAAAAAAACCACAAAATTTTACTCTTTTGTCACCCTTAGCATATATTTATGATAACTGTATGTTAAATTTTGTCGAAACCTTTGTCAAAAACTGACTACAGGGATGAGAGTTTAAGGACTCTTGGGTTAACAGAATTGAATTGTGACGTGTTGTAGAAATATTTTAAATCGGACTGGTGAAAAGAATCGGAAAGCAATTCATAAACACATGTTTATTGTGTAGTCTCGAATAAACATAATCTTTTGCATTCAGCAGAGTTGTTAATAACTGCAAAGTTCCTGTGCAACAATCAGGTAAACTTTCGTGTGCGAATCAATACATCAATACTCTCTGCCTAAAAATGTTACACTTGGGATATTGATAAGATCTTAGCATGTTTTGAGCTTATGTTTTAGGGTTTACATTCATCTTTCAGTAACTTCGTAGAAAAGGACACTTCATTATCTAAAAAGGCATGTTGGTGAGGATTGTTGAAAAAACACATTTTCCCTCTAAAATCTTTATCCACCAATAGTTTCAAGCGTGACTATCAGTGTGGGTCATACCTGTTCACGCTAAGACATAGGCTAGCGGCAGCATGAAAAGCTAGGTCAGGGTACGTAAGTTTGGCTAGCGTCCAGAGGTATTTAACTGTAACTACTTTTGACTTGTAATGACTGACATACCCACATATATTTCATGACAACGTATGTGCACATTTAGCCTTGACCAGAACTATATACAATATACGTGCTTCCTCTACATGCATAATGGCATGCATGTTGTTGTACCTCGTGCATTACGACACGCATAATGTTGTACCTTGCACGTGTTAATATGCGTACATAGTGTACCATGTACATAATGGCATGCGAATGTTTGTACCCAGTGCTTAATGACATGCGAAAGTTTGTACAAAATGCTTAATGACATGCATATGTTTGTACCCCGTGCACAAACCTGACACGAAAACACGGCAAAACAAGGTATTTTGGTGGCTCAAAGCCACGGGTCACTCTACAGTACTCTGTCATTTATGTCCCACCGTCATGCAACTTAATAACTTATATCTCATTAGATTTTACCTCAATATGAAAATGTCTTCCCGTCGCGTTACCGAACTGGGAGCGACAAGATTCAATAACGTATTTATGCATGTGAAGTTCTTTTGAGACTATTTTAGTGTCTCTTGCAACGCAAAAGTGTTCATGTGTATATGGTACCGTCAGATAACTAACAGACACTGTCGATGACTATCAGAGTACACGACACCCGTTCACGTCAAGGCATGGGGTAGCGACAACATGAAGAACTTTAAACCATACACACCATTGTTTGACACGTAACAACGTATTGCACACTTAATAGGACACAGGTTATACACTAATACCATTTTGTGATTAAATGAAATAGTGCACTTGATTAACGACTGACATTTGGTATGTGAGTTCTTTTAACTTAAAGTCGGGTTTACATACGGGAGGAATGTGGGTGTTGTTGTACACGTCACACACGCACACACGCACACACACACATATATATACAAACACATACATATATTAAAGCAAGTGTTAGCGTACATGTATATGTATTTCAATAATTTTATATCGTATATATAGATGTTCCATGTGTACTGTCAGTGAACTCGGGTATCAGTTTCCATGCCTTTCACATGTGCGTGCGGTAGCCCTAAAGGGAGACCCTTGCATTCGTGATATCACCTGTTGATATGAACGTTCCACATATTTGCACCTTCTCACTCACACCGACCAATGGTTTCAATGACGTCATGTTACACTTGTGACAAGCCAAGTACTATCATGGTTGTTGTATCTGTGGATATGCTGAAATGCTCAAAGCAAGGAACCGTCATTCTGAATATACTGGGTGATAGCAGCAGTGGAGGAGAGGTGTCAAATTATAACTCTTTAATTATTTTGTATCCATTTTGTATTTCATTTGTGCATATACTCTAGAAAAAGTAGGATATTACTAAATCTAGATGCGGTCATCGAAAACAGTTATAACGCTTTCGGAACGGAAATCTATCCGCCAACACACGTGAAGTGTGGCACATTAACACACTTAAAACGTGGCGCCATCAGACCAAGTAATTTCCCCATACGCGTGGTATAGAGCCATTCTTGATTGCGTCAACGTGAGACAGCATGACATGGGCTGACCTGTCATATACTTTTAATACTATATGGAGAAATTGAGGAAGTAACTTCTTTTTAAAATCATCTCCAGTAGTGGTCTGGACATTGCCTCAGATTAAAAACTCAAATTTTAGTTGCATGGGTAAATAGGATATTTCACTCTCATTTCCTCGGGCATACTCTACTGTCGCGAGGATGATACGTATAGTTCAAACGTCAAGATCAGACATGAACAAATGTATGATATCAACACCCTGGCGATTACATCTGATTTTTTTATCTATCTTGGATCAGAAAAGAGTATATTCCTCTTATCTACCAGCATATGCGGAGATAACATAGTGTATAGACTTTCAGCGTCACAACCCCTTAAATCTTTCAAATTGATTTATTATCTGAACCTGCAAACCTTTCATACACTCCTTCATTCAAGTATTTATTACATCTTGCTGTCGAACCAAAGTCAACACGCTGCCCATTACATATTGATCTTTGCATTTGTCCTGTCCAATCAAGTTCATTTGATGTGAATTCAATGCAGCGTTGAACACAGATGTGGTGTCTACATAGTCACATCTTAGTAAAACCCACTACGTGAAGTTGTGTAAACCAAATACAGTACTCAGCAGAGACACTATACAGCCATGGCAGGTTAGTTAATTCATGTTGATATTCCCATATCTGGATTACAGTATCTATCAGAAAAACGTTTGCTTTAGTTCTTCTGTGACACCAACAGTTTTTATTAAGTTGACGCCGCCATTCTCCTGGAACCTCCACGCTTGGACATGACCGTTGTCCAAATATATATTGGCACACTGATTGTAGTCTTTAAACGGACTGTATTACGAACACTTGCGTCCTGCAAAGTGTGTCGGAATCCTTTGACAGCTGGTTCAGTTCGTAAATTCACCTTAATTATGATATTTGATCCGCAATCGTTGGATTTATCAGAGAGGTAAACGTGTTGGGTTTGCCTTCCAAATCGGGCTCGTAGCAAGCCAATGTATTCGTGTAAGCCCGGTTCGAGAGCTTACATTTAGACAGTATTGAGGGTTTGCCCAACCTCTTCAGCAAAATTGTAACATTTTAACATTGTAACCACGGTAGCGACGCAGTTGCTTCAGGTGGGCAGAGTTGAAGTACTGAGAATGGACATCAAATCTAAGCCATTCATTCAAAATATGAAAATGAAGTATTGTATTATTTCTTTTGTAGAATCCAAGATCTCAGTTCTCACAGGGATGAGACTGAAGAAGAAGGCATTTCTTGTAGCTGTTCTAAGCTTGTTGGCAATGGTTGTGTTTCTGATGATATCAAGTGAAAGCCAGATGAAATACTACGTATCTCATAGGATCCTTGCAAAGGTTTCACCAAACATATCTCCAAGTGTCATTACCTGGACTAAGTCTGATACGAAAGTGGGATATGTATATGAGTCGAAATGGACATATGAATATACATCGTCGTTATGCAACGGAACTTCCGACCCCCTCATGTCAGAAGATCTATTTTGCAAGGTAAACTGCCATTTTTTTAAGATGCCCATATTTCTCGTAAACTTTCATGATGGTATATTTTCAACAAAACCACGATGATAGATGGACACAATGGCATCTGTGTATGTGGAGGTTTGTGTACTGTTTATTAAAAATACTTTGAGGTGGAATTTTTACGAGGTTAATTGGTGGTAAATTCAAGAATCTTTGTGTTTGTTACAGAAAAGACCCAAGTTTCTGCCAGGCTACAAAAACCCATGCTGGAAGGATGTCACCAAAGAGGGCAAGGAGACAATCAAATGCATGCCGTATTTTCATCTTTTAGGAGCTGATAAATGTGGCTCCACGGATCTTTTTGACAGGATCTTGCAGCATCCTGAGATGGAACCGGCTGGATGTGGATTGTTTAAGGAATGTTACTACTGGTGTTGGACGAGATATGGTAAGCTCGGGATTACTTGTGAGAATGGTGAATAGGTGTATTCTAAAAGCAAGAAAAATGCCATCTAAACGTCTCGCATGATCTCATACATACATTTCATAAGAACAATCAGTGAACGGCGTTTGCCACGTAGGTACAATTACTGCGTTGGGAAGGTAAATTATAGTGTTTCGTACATGATGATATGAATTCGGGGTATGCCCTTAAGCCTATAGTTCAAAGCATATATTTGGAGATTTCACAATGTAAAGATGCCGTTTTGCATCGAATATGATCAGTGGGCGTAGTAATATAGGAATATAGGATGATCGAGACATTTTTATATCAGATTTCATATCAGATTATTCTTCAAAATGCACAAGAGGTTTAAAACGTTTCTTGTAAGACTTGTCCGTGTATAGACTGTTATTATTCTATGATCATAGGCGGTTCCTGAGACAGGGGTGCCCGGCTGCGCTCGTAAACGAAGAACCGATTCCAGTTTTCATCATGGTGGCAGCGAATTTTGGGATTATACAACAAATCTATTTGTACGTCATTTACAGGTGTATGGATGAAGAATAACTTTGTTCCTACGAGGAAAACGTTTGACAAGTACCTTCTTCATTTCAAACAAGCCTCGCACAGCATACACCTGCGTGAAGTTGACGGATACCATTCTCACATCACCGGTAAGACAGTAGGCTATCTCATGAATGTTGAACACACATGTCAAACGTTTGAAGGGCAATTAGAAGTGTAATGCATAAGAAAAGCAAGATTTGTTATGAATAACGCGACGTGGTGAAGCCTATGCTTGCTTCTTCGTTTGGTCACGGGGCAAACTTACCCTCCGAAACGTCGTGGTATTCCTGCTTCTCTGAGAGAGAGGGTTCAGTTTTATCCCGCTTTTAGCAGTGTTACAGCAATATCACGGCAGAGGACCCCAGACATGGGCTTCACACAATATACCCATGTGGGGAATCGAACCCGGGTCTTCGGCGTTACTATCGAAAGCCTTAACCACTCAGGTACCCCACCGTCTTAATAGGCGACTTACTGGATCAGGTGATCAGACCTGCTGGTTGGGTTGGCGCATTTCATCGTACATCAGTTGCGTCGACCGATGTTGATGCTTTTCATCACCGGACTATCCAGTCTGGACTCGATTATTTACGGACCGCAGCTGGAACGCAACATATGTCATATTTGGGATTTCACTTTCTTATTAAAGTGCAAATTCTAATATGTTTTGGTTGAGTCCCATCTGGGATTCGAACCCGCAGAGTCAGGCACCTAATCGCCAGTACACAAAGTCAACCGCCTAGCCCGCTCAGCCACCACGACTTCCACTTACGTCAGCTGAAATCCCGAATATGACATATGTTGCATTTGACCACTTTCTACATGGCATCGTATAATCGCATCTGGGACGCTCCTGAGTGCGACGTAAACCTAAACTCACTCACCCACTCACTTATGTGGATCCCTTTTATTCGGCACAACGGTATTATCCACATAACATAAGATGCGTGTACGAGTTTCTCTTGTGAGCCATGTTTTCAGGCAGCGAAGATAAATAAAAACCACTCAAGCAAGAAAACGCATTTTCGAGTTAACACTGGTGCATCAATAGATTACACCCAGCATCTTTTAAACTAAATGCTAAAACAAACGTACTGATCATGACACTAAAAGAAAATATCGTTACAGGTGCTGTGATTATGTTCTTGGCATTTGTTTGACTCCAAGACATTCTATCGTTGTCGCATAATGCATAACATAGTAAGTCGATAAAGGAATTGTATACTGAAGCTGATCAATACATGTATTTATATTTCACATCTGGCATAAGGACCAGATGGTGTTCCTGACTCCCAACTGACAATTGAATGCCGTGAAAATAATCCATACTGTCAACCTATCTCATCTTGTGCAGCATGTATCATAATGCAGATCACCTTATTGTGTAAACTGAAAGACCTAACACAGAGTTACCACTGTTGTTGTTGCATCGGTGGCATTGATGAAAAATATTAAGAACACAAAGTTGAAAATAGTTTCATGTGGCCGTTCACGCATTGGTTTTGATACAAAAAAGACCTTCAGAATGCAAAGACAATGCTAAAAATATTTCTAATATACAGTCGTCAATACATTCACTTTTTGCTTTTATTTTCGGTGTGATTATTCATGTATACGCCGACATTTATTTTATCTGTAAACTAACTCTGGACTGAATGAGTGAGTGTGTGTGTTGGAAGAGATTATTTTATGAAAGTCAAATGTTCAGTTCTGCCTTAGTTGTTCAACGTTTTTGCCAATAATTCTAAATGGAACAAATTCGGCAACTTGTAATAATGACATCCTCGCCCTTCCATTGTACCCATCATTTGCCATTGTGTCTGGTCATCGAGATGCTCTCTCGAAGGCACGTCAGGCTTAACTGGCTCAATGATTAGTTGTGAATTTCAACATGTTTTGGCGTTTGTGTGTAAGTACATTACGTTTTGTTTATGCGTGGTGTGAAATGCCACGGTGACCAGATGTTGCGTTCAGTATATCTTTTATCGGAGTCAAATTGTCTTTTCCGTTTATCATGTTGCATTATCATACACGACTATCACTGGTGATGTCACATGTTATGCTTCATTAATTATAACTTCTTACAAATTCTAGTTTTTAATTTGTACTTCACCTCGAAATTGTAACATACGTTACATTTCACCCCTTTCTAAAAAGACATTGCGTATCTAGTCCTGTCGGCCTTGGAGCTATGTCAGATAACACTTGTCAGAGAGGTAGACCAGGAAGTGATCCGAACTACCACTTGTCACACTAAGGAAATGGATCTGCACTGACATATGTGCTTGACTTTATAATTTATTTCTCTCCACAAGATAACACTTGCAATGTATCCCTTGTACATCAAGGTAAATATATCTGTTATCAAGATTAAGTTGCAAGCGTCTAATTAACCACACAAATATGCACATATTTGACTGTAAATGGAGGACACTTTTGACAAAATTATGTTTATATTTAGGCTGTACGGGCATATATAGTCTTAAAGCGCTTGTTTAAAACTGACTGAAAGAAATTTAACAGACTTGGATATAGAACACAGACATCCTCGGAGGGAGCTATTTATAATATATTTATTCAATTCTGAGTTGAAATACGAAACCTATCTGAATATTAACGTATTACGTTGTAATAATCGTGTAATAATCGGCCTCAAACTATTACCATCCATTTGAAACAGGACGATGGATTAAGACACCACAAATGAAACTCTTCGAATCTTTTTAATTCAACCTATAATGAAAATGAATTTCATTTTTCACTCTGATATTCTAGAAAATATTGGAAAATTAGCAATATTTTACAAAATAGCGAAGTCTTATTTCTTATTTTAATGTCCTTTCATATAGAATTTGTGATATAGACATATTCTCCTGAAGTTGTAATCTTGTATTGACTCCGTATAATTTTGCGCGTATGATTTTGGACATGTTGTGTCACTTCTCCTTAATACTAGACAAATGGTATTGTTAGTATAGCGTGATATCACGTGTTCGTCATTTTTTACTTCTTTTTGCATAGGTGTGCCCGAGGCAAACAGTACATGAGTAAAAGTTAAACAGTGAATTCATGCGCAACCTGCGAATTTGCGAACTATAGAGACATAAAAAAATCAACAGATAATTATTGATAATGTACTTTTTTTTCTCATCCTAAATATATGAGACAACACAAGGGCTACCTCAAACAATGAGTCAATATGTTCGGTGCGAAGTAGCGTATGGTATGTATGTTTTGACGGCTGGTTGTAGAAGAAATAAAGAAGGGAGTTACTCTCTCATATTTCTAAATATTTAGGATACATAAGTAATACATGGTACTCTTCACCCTTCCTGAGACAGATTACAAAACGGACACTGGATATCTAATACATTTACAATTTGGACCTTCAAGTTGTGAAAGTTACATCCAACTTTAGTAAGCGACGCTTATGTTGATATGATTGATCTCTGATCGATGCACTTCTGTATGAATGTAAAATGCATGTTCTGAACAGTAGCTGACACAAGTTGATGACGTTATTTCATTATACCAGTCTTGGTGATAAATGCCTTTGCATCTCTGCTGGATTACTGTGTATTGCTTACATTTGAGCGTAACGACGTAAAAGGTCCAAGCAAGTAATCCACAAAATAACGTGGTCTTAGGCCTACAATATAGATCTGGTACATAATAATAATTATGGTAATACGGAAGGCTGTAGGCGGTAGGTGGTAGTTCTACAGTTCAGTGAACGGGGACTGTAATAATGATAATAATACTAAAATAATAATAAATAAATTCATATTCAAATAATTCATATAGGTATTTGCTAAAAGGACGCCGAATAAGAGTGAGTACGATTAGGTTTACATCATTGTTAGCAATATTCCAGCAATATTAAGCCGGGGAACACCAGAAATAGCCTTAACACATTGTATCCATGTGGGAAATTGAACCCGAGTCTTCGGCGTGACGGGTGAACACTTTAACCTCTAGTCTAACCCACCGCCCCACGCTGAATAAGAAAGTCTGTAAGACTATGAGAGGGATGTTGTGGACAAATGGGTTTTGTGGCTCTATTTTGGAAGTCTTTACGGTTGTTTTCTCTGATAGTGATCGGGAGGTAGTTCCAGTGTAGTGGAGCTGCCGCTGAGAAAGCTCTGTAGCCCACAGTGGTCGTGATGGTTGCCTGGGAGGGAAGAAGGGAGTTACTGGCGAAATCTGCTGGGAGTGTGGAAAGTTGCAATATTCGTCAGACATTCGAGAAAGCCATTATCATAAATGCAGCTGTGTAACCTGAAATTGATTTGAAGGTTATGGGGAGCCAGTGAAGTTGTTCGAGAATGGGAGACTCAGTGGAACACGGGGGCAACTTAACCAGCAGAGTTCTGAATTCTTAGAAGTCTGGAAAGTACATATCCAGGCATGTCATAGTACAGTAGTCACTTTTGGTGACCACAAGACTTGTCATCAGGTGATGAGCGGAACATAGGTGACGAATTTCGGTGATGGTGAAGATGTGGAGTGAAGTAGAATGGATTAGAATTGGCCCGTATTTGTTGTAACGATGATTATTGTGGAGATGTCGGTTGCGCTTCGAAAATTCACAAAATGAACTGCAGACACATAGCCTGAGTGTCGATCCAAAAAACGTTCGTAACGTTAAGAACAACCTGTCATAACTCTATAGTTTACCACAGGCTTACGTTTGTCGTAGCGCTGAGCACGTTTCGTGGATCGATATCGGGATCCAGAACTAAAAACTTAGCCGAAAAACGGCACAAAAACACATATAGACTACTATCGTGATATTATGATAGCAGTAAGCATAAATCAGACATGGCACACATGTCTGATAGGGCTGCTGGTGGAGGTTGTAAAATCGATTTGTGTACATGTAGCCTGAATTCTGAACGTATTATATCAATGATTTAAACACGTAGGCGCTCAGGTCTCAAAGCTAATTCTGAAAAATGCATGTTTGTCTAAATTACACATTTATAAAATGACTGAAAGATTAAGATTTAACATTACGATATGTACAAGTGCAGGAGAAACAAGCAACCCATGCTTGCCATAAAAGGCGACTATACTTGTCGTGAGAGGCGACTAACGGTGGTCACGCTCGCTGACACAGGTCATCGGTTCCCAATTGCGCAGGCCGATGCTCATGCTGTTGATCACTGGAGTGTGTGATCCAAACTGGATTATTTATAGACAGCCGCCATATAGCGGGAACATTAGTGAGTGGTGTGTAAAGCTAAACTCACTCACTCAGTCTTTCAGGAATGATCGGATTCCCAAGATACACGGCAAGCGACAGCTGACATGCAGTTTGTCTGTATGGTCTCCAAGCCATATCATGTATCTCTCAAATGTTGATAGCCTTGTCACAAAAACCTTGTCATCACTTGTGATACACTTTAGTGGCACTATATTGACACTCTTGTTTTATTATTCACGAACAAGAATCTCACAATAGGTCTATCGCACATAGCCAATATAATGGTTTAAAAGGATCCCAAGTTCACAATGATCTAGATTAAAAATATAGATTCTCCAGGAAATCATTTGATTTGCATTTAATTAGTAGATGCATAACTATATTATTGAGACATACTGTCATTTTGGACAAACGTTGTTTTAATCAAATATATATATTGTGTACCAGTGTCATGATGTGTTCACGGCACGAGCGTCTGAGTGTTGGTATACTGACATTAGGCACGGATATCATAAACATAGATATGAGCAAGAGTATAATATTCTATTCATTACCGAAGTCGTCAGACTGAGGAAAATAAACACAATTCCACTTTCAAACGAGGCTGGCTACCCGCCATCGCCTCATGTAGAGCGCAACGTCGTAGAAGAAACGTGACGTCATAGGATTATTCATGACGTTATGTCACCAGGACAAAGTAATACTTTATCCTATGGTGTCGCATGAAAACTATTAACCCCAATATTTGCGCACTCGTAGGTGATAAATTTGGTTACCACATTAAAAAGAGTGGGTAAAGAGGCTGTTGAGTCTCTTAAACGAAAATATTGATATATCCATAGTGATGATTTATAGAATAAAAGAAACTCAGCATAGACCATTAACAACTGTTTGTAAGAAAATTTTCTTCAGTAGTGAGTGAGTTTAGTTTTACGCCGCACTTAGCAGTATTTCAGCTATATGGCAGCTGTCCATAAATAATTGAGTCTGGACCAGACAATCCAGTGATCAATAGCACGTGCATTGTTCTACGCATTATATATATATATATATATATATATATATGTGTGTGTGTGTGTGTGTGTGTGTGTGTGTGTGTGTGTGTGTGTGTGTGTGTCGCACATATATGAGCACTAGTGCATGCTCAAGGCTCTGGTAGTGTTTCCCTCGATCACTGGATGTCAGTCTCAAATCCCTGGGGAGTAATACAACTCTTGCAGCCACTAAGCGCATAGGGTAAAATGTATTTTACCTCATTAACAACGAAACTCTTCTCCCGTCAATTCAACAGAGATTTCATGAATCATTTTCGGTTTAGAGCTTAAAGTTTAAGCCTTATCCTCACGCATAAGCTGCTGTATATGATTTGCTAATCGGCCTCACTCACGACAACATATGTGCTGATCGATCGTACATGAAACGGTGAACGCTTGCTGACATTTTTCCAGTACTTGACAGTTATGAACAATACTCAATCTGGAGCGATCAAGCATTCTTCTGTTTCGAAGGTGTAACTATCATGCATGACAAGAGGTAGTGCTTTGCAAACAGAATGACAGTTTCTGAGCAAGACGTTATCCAATGTCATGATGAAAGTGATTTGTTGGTATTGTATAGGCCTACAAAATATCTATGATAGTTTCACTAACACCAGTACACGAACTTGCAGCCACATGAAATAAACTTGCAGAAGGTTGCGTAAACCACACGGGCTTGCAATGCTGAAAATAATACGTCCTGGGTGCAACCAGCGTACACTGATATCTATACACACATAAAGAAGGAAAGGGATGTAAACGCGTACAAAGTTGTCAAACACCCCACTCTCGATTACTCCTGGGTGGGGAATTGTGGAATATACAGCCGCGATTCTTACTGAAATAAAGCCAGATAAATACCCTTTCGAAGAAATCCAAAATTATCAAAGTCGGTGCACTTTGTACCGAGTAGCATTGCTTGGAACTCGGGAAAAGACAACTTTTTTATTTGTACGCCAAAAAACCTATCTACGAAAATCATCGCCCCTCGGAGAAGAAATGCTATGTATTTCACGTAAAAACACCGGATCGGCTTAAAACATAACGTTTCCGTAATCGCTTCCGTTCTACAACTCAAATGAAATAGGCTATTCTTTTACTTGCGATACACGACTATTGGAAAATTAGCGGTGTGCTTGATGACGTTCGTATTTTTTAAATTATTTTAACATTACAGTATATAAACTATTCTCCTCAAAGAAAACAAGCTACTATTTACACATCAATGTAGTACCTTTGTTTTCATAATCCCAACTCCATACGACTAAAACGAAAACATTGTTCTGTGTGCCGTTTTTCTGAATCCTCACCACTCCCCCACCACCCTACTATAATGGAATCGTCTGACCTACTTATCTTCTTGGAACTGATGGAAGTAGAGTTACGCAACAGTTCGAAATGGCGGACAAGCCAGTAAATACGTGTTGCGAACATTTGAAAATTGAAATGGCAATGAAAAAAACTTGAATGACTGTCGAATCTGAACCCTGCAATTCGAAGAACAGATCCTTTTCTGTACGACCTACGACCTGTAACTCATCAAAGACGGCGAATGTCGATCATGCTTTCACGTCCACGCCTCCATCCCCGTATGCGACGAAAGAATGACAGTGCTGCTTTCTCAAAGTTTGTGAAGCATGCTACTAACTTGAGATTCCTTGGAACATTGTTGTCATCATTTGGGACTGGATTGTGTCCAAGCTTTTTCAAAGTGTACGAACATTGCGGGCTAGATGGCAGACAACAGAACTCAGGTGGTTCAGTTTTATTTATATTTTTGTGAACGATCCAATTGGGCATGCTGGAGTTTGAGTGGCATGAATTTGGTTTTTCGCCAGACCGTTATTATGCAAATATTCCATTCTAATGGAAACAAATACACCAGTTTCCAGGTAGATATCTGTTAATTAACGTTTTGCTAAAAATTTTGTATGGACGTATTTGCATGTTAAGACATGGCCATGGTTTATGCCTGGGGTTGTGTATTGTAACTGAGTGTGAATATTTTTATAACTGAAGGTGATATGGAAGTGAAGTGGGGGGCAAAATTATATAAAATTATATCTTTTTAGTTTTAATATATGTTTTATCAGCATTTCCATCACGAGCGTTGTGTTGTCATTAGTCATGTTGGTAATCAAGCAGAAGTAGTGCTGCAGAGTTGTATACACGTGCGCAGTGAACCGCCGTGAAATCACGCATTTTTAATTCAAACATTTTTCGATTTGCCCATGTAAAAAAGTCCGCGTCAAAATCCATGGGGTTACCCTCCATCATTGGGGCCACACGGAAGTACTTCATACAATAAGATTTGTTAATTCGCGGTGAAGCGTCCTTAAAATCAGATGCGCGTTAATCCAGAATTGATGCCGTCTGATTTTTCCAAAAAAAAAAATCAGAATCTAGTAATTTCTTGATTCCTAGCAGAAATAGAAATTAATGCTTTAATCTGTTTCAATTAAAATGAACTGCATTGCATTATATGCTATGGTACTTTTAATGGCTTTTATATACATCTGCATTTACACTGGAAACAAAACACGAGTTCTGAGCAGCTGAGTATGTTCCCGAAACAGTTTAAAATTTGAGCTTAGTTAAAAATCTTCTATTAGTGTATGCCCATAATTGTGGCACGTTGCATTGAACAAATCTTTGTTCGATACTTGCCAAAACGCCTAGAGTTTCTAGACAAATGGGTTTCCAGAAAACAAATGGACGTGTTATGCATAAATACAGGGATGCATTAAGGGTTTCGAGAAATTGATTAACTTATTGACACATCCACGTACATACACATATAATCAAGAGACGTGGTCACATCTGTTCTGTCCAACGTGGCTATTGATTTATTGCCATGGCAATTTGTTGCTTCATTATGAACATGTTTGTACAACATACTTATCCATCGAAAGACGTTCGAAACTCTCTAACGTTATCACAGATTTCTAGTTTATGCTCACTGCGGACTTACACAGAAAATATCTGGGATAGAACTGGTCTTCAGTAACCCATGCTTGTCGTTAGAGGCGACTGCCTGGATCGGGGGGTCAGGCTCGCTGACTTGGTTGACCCCATGTCATCGCATCCCAGTTACGTAGTTCGATGATTATGTTATTGATGACAACATGGCTGGTCCAGATTCGATTATTTACAAACCGCCGCCATATAGCTGTGCGGCATAGTTACTTTTATTTTAGTACATTGAGTGAGTGAGTGAGTGAGTGAGTTAAAATGTATCGCCACATTTGCAATATTTCAGTTACATCGTGACGAGAAAAAAAATTGACATTTATGAGAAAGATATATATGTATACTCCTTTCAGTAAAGGACAGTAAAACAGCTGGCGTATCACAGTCAGAATTAAAACTAGCGTGTAACATAAAAATAATGACATCATTTGGACAATACACTATACAAAACAGGTTATAAATCGACTGCAACTGAAGGCTGAACACCATACTAGGGACGATGGGAACTTACAGTACTTTTGATGCCCTCATGGACCCTAGCTGGATTTATTAAGATATGCCCTAAGCTGCTGGCGATTACAGTGCAATATAGCCATACTTTAAAATCACAAAATACTCCGTTTAAAAATCTGGTAAGTGTATATTTTCTTTGTATGTTTCAGGACTTATATATCCTTTCAGGAAGACAATAATTTTACAACACTTTAACCCATTTAAGGGTACAGTCAATAACAATCTCAGTTACTAATTGAAACTTCCAGTCATAAAAAATACATCAAATCTAAAAATACCGCAATTGATATTTCGTCGTGTAGTATCACCATGTATTACTGAATAAATGAGTGAGTGAGTGAGTTTAGTTTTACGCCGCACTCAGCAATATTCCAGCTATATGGCGGCAGTCTGTAAATAATCGAGTATGGACCAGACAATCCAGTGACCAACAACATGAGCATCGATCTGCGCAACCGATGACATGTGTCAACCAAGTCAGCGAGGCTTCCTACGACAAGCATAGTCGCCTTTTATGGCAAGCATGGGTTGCTGAAGGCCCATTCTACCCCGGGACCTTCACCGGTCGTATTACTGAATAACATGAAATGCAATGAAAAAAAGACGAATGGTTTATTCAGACATCTTTTCCAGTTCTTTCTGTAAAATGTTCTTAACAGGTGAAGGCACGCCAATGGATTTATGGGACTTCCGAGGGTGGCCCCGTATCCCACAAAATGACCACCTGGCAGAGCCACTGATTATGACTCCACATCTCATGAGGCATATGTATCCTGATCCGAAGCTGCTCGTCATTCTCAGGAACCCTGCTGACAGGTACGTGTGGGGTGAAGTCTCAGGAACCCTGCTGACAGGTGTCGGGTGAAGCCCCCTCAACCCTTCTCACAGGAAGGTGTCGGGTGAAGTCGCGTGAACCCTGCTGACAGATAGGGGTTGGGTGACGTCCCATGAACCTTGCTGAGATGTAGGTGTCGGGTGAAGTCCCATGAATCCTGCTGACAGATCATAGGTGTCGGGTGAAGTTCCATAAGCCACTCAACCAGCACGACTCCTGATCCCAAAAGATTTACATTCATATTTTTTACCTCACTCAAGTTGTACATTGGCGTACTTCACTACCGATTGCATTTAAAAATCTTCCCGGTTCGTTGACTTTTATCATTTGTTTATTTTGTCACTAGCCAGTTTTTTGTCAGGGCGGGAAATAATAAGACAAATATATCAATGCAGGGGAACGTCTGCTAAAACGTTATGATCTCTCAAGATGAAAAACACCATTCTTGCAAGTTTCCACGGATCATTTCAGGCTATACTCCGACTATTATTTTCTTGGATATGGTAATTCCCCGGAAAAGTTCCACAAAGATGCAATAAGAGCGGTAGCTATGATTGAAAACTGTCTGAAAAACAGGACGAGGAAACAGTGCATCTTCGATATGGATATGTATGTCAATTTGCCGGTAAGTGCATGCGGCGTGTGATAATACGAAGATGACAATATACTGAACAGCAACAGAAGCGCAACTCTGCGCTTTTCGTGAAGTTTTTAAATAGAAGACATAGACGTGAAAGCTTATTTTTTCAGTTTTTTCAAAACTTGGGTTTCTTTTGCTGTTCATTATATATTGAATAATGTCGCACTTCTACCTGATTGTTGTCTGTAAGATTTAATTTCGATTTTAATTTCGATTCGCCATTGTTGATAACTACTTTTGCTATTAAAATTTGAACTAAGACATCGTGAATACCTGCCTACCATAAAGAGTTACGTCTAGTGCTGTCACGATAGTAACGATAATCGTGATACTTTATCGGACGTATCGCGATACGTATCGTTGACCTTAAACCTGTTAATGTACTCTCTGTTACTTGATATAAACAATATGCAATCGTAAAGAAAATACCTGAAAATAGCATATCTTGGTATGCATCGAAACGAAGTTAATCGTTCCAAGATATCGCGATACGTATCGTATGGTTAATTTTCTGTATCGTCACACCTCTACTTACGTCATAACGGACGTCCTGAACTGTTTGCCACTAAATGAGCGAGGCGAGAAGAGGAACAGTTTTCTGAGAGTCAGTGCGTGATGACGTCGTAGATGTAGAACGTAAAAACTGAAACTGAGGAACCGAAACGAAATAAACACATCCTGACTCACCCTCATGACCTGCATAAAAGGCTGTAGCTGTTCTAACTGCTTGATGTTGACAGTGTTCAACGCGGCATGCAACAATATTCCAGCTAACTGGCGGCTGTTTGTAAATAATCGAGTCTGGACCAGACAATACAGTGCTCTATATTATAAGGTTCGGGCAACGTAGTTTGGGTACGACAACATGTGTCAACCAAATCAGCTCTTACGGCAAGCACAGGCTGCTGAAGATAAATGCCAACCCGAATCGTAACGGTGTCTGCATATACCAAACAAAAAGCACATCCATTGTGAGTAAACAGCATTCCATTCATTGTTTGAATAAAACAGTTGGTAAAACATATGTATCAACTACTTTAGGTACATATCGGCAATATGAACGCAACCAAAACCATGCATAAGTGCAACCAGGATTTGGATGACCATGAAACCTAAAGACATGCCCATTTTTTTCTTCCGTCCATTAACGGGAGCGGGTGGTGTGGCTGGTTGACGCATGTCATGGGTTCCCTACAGCGCAGATCGATGCCCATGCTGTTGATCTCTGTATTGGTTGGTCCAGACTCGATTATTTACAGACCGCCGCCATATAGTTGGAATATTGCTGAGCGCAGTGTAAAACTAAGCTCACTCACTCACTACCATTATTTCGAGCAACAGCTTGTTGAAGGGCAGGAGAGTAAAGTGATCACCTTTGCTTTTAACATATTCCATTAAGGTAACATTTAAGGCTTCAATACAGCTTTCAAAGGTTTTATGGTAGACATGTTAAGCAGATAACATTTCTTCCATTGACATGTATTTACACATATTGTCCAGCGTTTCCGTGTGTTTGTGACTGATGTGCCAGAGGTGCAAGAGCACGCTAACCCTCCCGCGTCCGCCTGGTATAGTTACTATTTCATGGTGATTCCACATATTCATGATATAGTCAAAATCGTGCAATCGACTTTTAATCCAGCAGGCTTTCTTCGTTACTTTCATCGGTATTATTTACATTTTTTGAACGGACACACACACGCGCGGAAAAGACAAAAAACACCTGCTAAAATGAGCAATCAAGAGCAAAGTCCTAAAAAGCCCTGCCATAGGATTGTTGGTAAACCAAACATGTTTCCGTTTATTTTTAAATCACACTAGCCTAACAACACCCGTCAAACTACATTTTGTTACTACTATGTTATTACTATCTTGTTTCAGATGCGAATTCACATTAGCTGCTACTCGGTGTTTTTAAAGGAATGGATGCGTGTCTTCCCAAGAGAGAGTTTTCTTATCTTGCGAAATGAAGACTATGGGCATGATATTAGAAATCACATGAATATGGTTTTCAACTTCCTCAATATGAGTAAGTAACCTTTCATTGTAAATTTTATTTTTGCAACCGAACACTTACATCATAACATCATTTTTTGAGTACCAAAGGCAGTTCAGTAAAATCAGTCAGTGTCACCATAACACACTAAACATGATGGATTATTACAGACACACCTACAGTTTTCAATGCTATCTAGGGTTACGAGTGAAGGAATGTGTTTTACACCGTTTATATCAGTACCTAAGTTTTATAATGCATCCAAGTGTTTACATGAAATCATTGGTATCTGTACATGTTACGCTCATGACTATCTGCATGCGTACCGTTTGGGCCTCCAGATATTGTCGTGACCTTTTCAAGCTTATGGTAGACCTCGAATTCATCCGTATAGAGTTCTTCATATGATGCTAGATGTGGTGGGGAAGCGTTGTGGTTCGCTTCCGCTCGTCACGCCAACCAGGCTTTTATTTCCCTCATGGGCACTTTGCCTGAAGCTCCTTTATGGTGTCTCCTGCCGTGATACTGCTGAAATATTGGCAAAACCGGCGTAAAACCAAAGTCACTGATTCAGTCAATCACTGATACGATACTGACTCATATATGGTTAAGTTACCTAACCTGAGTCCCGATCCACAATCGTTCGTGACGTTACGACTTAACGTAACACGTCGTAGTCAGTCATTACAAATGTCGTAACACTACGAAGTGTTCTGTGGATGGGGACCCTGTATATGTGAGTGTTAACATATAAATTTGATAGGGATAAGTTTGATGTTCAATAACTGTATCAGCGTTAACTAAAAACTAATTGAATTAGTTCATAGCTTATTTTGTAAGTATTCTGATAACATCATCTGTCCTCAAGGTCGATTACCGGACGCAGATATGGACGTGATATCCAACGCAAAGAGGAAGCACGTGACACAGTCCAAAAAGAACAAAGGTCCTATGTTTGAATCCACGCGTGTTTTGTTGAACAATTTCTTTGAGCCATATAATAAGGAATTAGCAACGTTGATACAAGATGACCGATTCTTATGGAAGGATGGACCAAAAAAACATTCTTGAAATAGCAGTAAGTGATTGAGTGCGTTACAAGTTTACGTCACATCGAAAATATTTCTGCCATATCGTGACTACATAAAGGTACAGACATTGTACATAATTGAAAGTATATTATAAACAGCTATCAACGAAGGACAGTGAAACTATCACGGAACTTGAAATAGCAAGACCATCGAGTGGACGTATATGACTACATAGTATCCTCTTGGAACGCTGGACGATAGCTTTTCGGAAAAGGGGGACTGGATATCATCAGACTGCGATGTTGTACCCCGCCTATACCATTCGCATTCACTTTTATTTACACTTAAAATTACACCCATGTATGGACATAACAGTAGCGACAGAAACGAGGAAACGTGGAGAATAACGATAATCCTTTCATCATTGCAACATTAGGAGTTCATATCACCAAATGACTCGCAAGGTCTACGGCTCCCAGTTACGTTTCTATGTCAAGACATTATTTACGAATCAGCAATATAAGTATTCATCCCTCTCTGAATGCATATTTTTCTGGTCAACCAAGGGTTGTGTTACATATTTTGCGATTTTGTCCTGCATGTGTTAGGTTCGAGTAACTATTAGGTCAATTGGAAGAAAGCTGACGTTTAATGCTGCCACGTCTTGCATTTAAATATCCACCGCAAAACGCGTTGCGTGGGAAAATTAATATATCCATTGGTTGACTGATGTATTTATAGTTGCTTAACGCCACACTCAGCAATATTCCAGCTAGATGGCAGCGGTCTGTATATAATCTAATCTAGACCAGACAATCCAGTGATCAAAAGCATGACGATCGTCCAGTGTTACTGGGATAGGATGAAATGTGTCAACCAAGTCAGCGGTCCATGATCATCAGATCCGTTGGTCGCCTCTTACGACATGCATGGGTTGTTGCAGATCAGTGTATCACAGGTCGATCAATGTATCTAATAGACAAGGGATGTGACCGGAACTTATGACTCTCTCACAGAAGGCAATCATTCAACAGGCCGCACCTCCTTCACGAGGTTTAAGCAGTAGCTCCGCTTAGTCATACTGTCATGTCTTTTGTTCATATTGTTCTTGTGCACTATATACAAGACACTTTATGCAATGCCATTATATAATGAATGCATATTGAATTTAGTTCAGGTGTGTAAAGTTGTCTTTTGACTATTCTCTGACATGTGTTGTTTATTCAATAACAACAGCATGAAAAATAGTTTCGGAAGTGGAAACACAAATCTCATGAGGTAAGTGAGTCAGATCGGGTTTACGCCGCTTTAAGCAATATTCCAGCAAACATCACGGCGAGGCACACCAGAAATAGGCTTCACACATTGTACCCCATCCTCGATATCTCCAGGGAATACGTTCCGATAAGTCTTCACTATACCCTGGATGCACCTACGGCTTGGCCCGATGAAATGATCGTACTTCCTTTTGCTGGCTCCGCATTCTCACTGCAGCCAATTAGCTAAGCCGCTGTTACAACCGAGCTTGCCAGTCTCAACAAAGAAAGTAGTTGTAGCTGCGATGGATTTTTCGCAGTGCAGCCCATATTTTGGGGAAATCATACAGACAAATTGACAAATCCGAAACTTTACAAAAATACATGCTGGAACTCCTACTTCCAGTTAACCGCTGCATAGTTTGTGTTGCCAAGTTTAATCGGTTAGATAATTTAGGAAGCAAAAGTAAGTTGTGATTACTATGCTCAAATTCACAGCGTAGACATCTGATTGGATAGAAAAAAAGCCAATCAAGGGAGGTAATAAGCTCATCGGACTAAGCCTTAGATGCATCCAGGGTATAGTGGAGAGTTATCGGAACTTATTCGATAATGATTGTACCCGAGTCTGCACCGTTATGAGACGACGAATTAAACACTGAGCGACCCGGCCGCCCCCTCATGAAGTGGCTTGCCTATTTCAGATACATTATATATATAATGGCATCGAGTAAGTCAGATTCGTAACTTTCATTCTTTTCATAACTTTTCATTCGTCTGTGAATTGGAATTTTCATAATTCATGGTAATCATTTTTTGCACTTACCATTATTCGAAAGAGTGATTGCGTGAGTTTTGTTTTACGCCGCTTTTAGCAATATTCCTGCAATATCACGGCGGGAGACACCAAACATTGGCTTCACACATTGTACCCATGTGGGGAATCGAACTCGGGCCTTTGGCATGCGACCGGACGCTTTAACCACAAGGCTACAAAACTGCCAGGTATTACATCGAACTATTTGTAGACTAGAGGTGTGTGGGAATACTTCTTCATAAGTCTTGTGGCAAAAACGGTGTTATACCTTCCATACTTCTTGTTGACTCATGGTCTTTATATGGTTATTTTCACTATAACTGCTGCACATTGCTAATGCCTTAAAACAAATGCTTAAGATGTGCAATTTCGACTGCTGAACAATCCACAGAAACATCAGAGTCCTAAGAATGCACATTTGAGCATTCAAGCACAAGGAAATCGGCATTAGCCGAGTTCGGCACAGACACTTAGCACAAGCCTGCTGAACATGCAGATGGAAATACGCAACCAAAAACCCGAAGGAGTTTTTGGTATCAATCATAAAGTATTTTACTTTTAGACAAAACCATTGCGAAGATACATAAAGGGGATCACATCAATATATAATACATTTCAACTGTCTCCAAGAATGGTTATAATCAGTTATTACAAAGTATGTATTATTTGCATGAACGCGTTTTATAGCAGTAAAGATTGTTTGGTGTTTTGGAGTAATTGCTAGTGGGGGCCCAGCGTCCCATTTCGCCGCGCATAGTTAGAATGTGTGATTATCGTTTCTGATCCTGGTTCATATCGATGGTTTCTAGGTTTGCCAGCGTCCTACCCAGTGAGGTGAGATAGTCTAGTCGAGTGGTTAAAGTGTTCACGAAGAAGGTCCGGGTTCGATTACCTACATGTTTACATTATGTTAAGTCCATTTCTGGTGTCCCTCCGTCGTGATATTGCCGAAATACTGTTAAAAGCAGCCTGAAACTAAACTCACTCACTCGCTTCCTCGCCTTCACTCACTTTCGTACCACCTTAAACCTCCGCGCAGAGATACAGCAGGAATGTTGTTCAAAACGGCGTTAAATTAGGTTTACTCACTGACTAGTCTCCAGATATATCACTGAGTGAGTGAGTGCGCTCAGCAATATAAAGGTAAATGGATGCCGTCTGTAAATAATGGACCAGACAATCCATTGACCCACGGCCCGAACATTGATCAACGCAATTTTGATACGATGACGTGTGTCAGCCAACTCAGAGAACCTGACCACCCAAACCATTTGGTCGCCTCTTATGACAAAGAACAGTTTTAAACCGGATCATCACGCCGGGTTATTTCTCACGCCGGGTTATTATTCACGCCAGGTTATTTCTCACGCCAGGTTATTTCTCACGCCAGGTTATTTCTCTCAGAATTAGGTTTGATGACTCCGCCTGTGAACAAGAGCTGTCCGACGCTTGGAACAAGTAAACAAGAGGACATGGTGAACATGTATTTTCTATGAGATAAGACGAAATCATTTTAACATAGCCGAATTGAGCATATTCGAATAAAAAGATAAGGAGGGTATACTTTTGAAGTTGCCGTCTCTTCCTGACACATAAACTTTCATTTAATTTTGATTTGCTATCTCACAGGGATATAATTTTTGGTGCTTCTTGATTAAACAAAACATGTGTACATGTGAGAACCGTTTTTACTGCAACTGTTTACGCCGCTTTCCGGCAAAATCACATGGGGGGAGAACACCAGAAATTTACCCGTATGGGGAATTACAATGACAAAGACAATATTTTATTACCCGTAAAGATTTTTTTTCCGTAAAGTACAGACATCAAACATTGATAATTTTTTAGATTATTTTCAAACAATAAAAAACACATGGAGCATGCTGAAACGATAAGACAAGCTCTAGGAATCATTTAAAGTATTAATACTGGCGGAAACAAATGATTTCGCAGCACGATTGGTTTTATAACGGGGTAAAATATAACGGCGCCTAATGGCCTCTGCATATATAAAGTTTTCACAAAACAAAGAACACATTCCTCGTGAACTGAATAATAGGTAAACCATCTTTGAGCGCTTACATTTATATGTTATTGACAATATATAAATCAGAACTCTCTTATGGGCGCTTCAAACAATTATCTCGACCATGTGGCGTGTAAATCAATTAAGAAAGTACTCAGTTGCATTAAATATTACATTTCCTTGTTACTAATCCATTTGCTACTGTTTTCTCCAATCTGATAAATTTGTTTACATATAATTGCTGTGAATCTAAAACGCATACTTAAATCAATGCAAGCGAGGGTGACGGTCACACAATAAATAAACATATATCGAGCATGTTAGGATGGATAAACTGCATTTCATACATTTATGCATTATTAAGAAACATCGATGGTCATTCGAATGTACTACTTACTCAATGCAAGTCATATGTTGTGCCTCATTTTCACGCATTTCGGAGATTCCCTCCCAAACCCAAACCCAATATGCTTGACCGTGACTCTCTCATCACAAGGGATACAAAACGGAGGATTACCTTTCAACAGGTACGCATGAGTATATCTAGTGTGGCCAATACGACATCGTCGTAAAATAACCTCTTCAAATCTGGACTGACAACCCAAGCAGGTATAACCAATGTAAGGTTTTATCTCATGTAATTTATTGATACCCACTTGGGTGTCCCACTTCTTTTGCATCAGATTACGGATATAAGATCTATTGGTGGCTTTGTAATCACTGTAAGGAACAAGAAGTGGTGTCACAGATTTGTTGAGTGCTGCCTTGGCAGCAAGATCGACCATTGCGTTACCAGAAATGCCGACATGGCTTGGTAACCAACAGAAGACGATGTCGTATTGGCCAGTAGCAAGATTATTATACAATGCAATAATATCAATTAAAAAATGTTTACATGATAAATTTTTAATCGCCTGAATACAAGAAAGAGAATCTGAATAGATTATATATTGTTTACGTTTAGGGTGTCTTTGAATATATTTAAGAGCCGTTAATATGGCGTTAGCTTCTGCTGTAAAAATAGAACTGTTGTCTGGTAATCTAGAAGATATTGTTCTGGATCCAATGACTGTGGCACAAGCCACTGCGCCAACGTCCTTGGACCCATCTGTAAATAAGGATGTATGTTTGCTATATTTATGCTTTAATTGATTGTATTCTTTTTTGTATCGTAATTCAGTAGTTTCTGATTTTTTAAATGTAGTTAATGTTAGGTCCACTTGGGGCCTAACCAATTGCCAAGAAGGAGAAGAAAGAAGTCGGGAAGGAGCTATATTTTCCAGTTCAATACTAGAAGCAGCAAGAAATGGCTTAATTCTGAGCCCAAGAGGCGGAAGAAGGGAAGACGTTTTGTTATACAAATCCTCATAAAGAGGATTAAAGACACAATTAAATGCAGGATTAGACTCATTAGAAGCTAATTTTGTAATGTACTGTAAAGATAGTTTTCTACGGCGTTGGTTGAGAGAAGGCTCATCAGCCTCGACGTATAGACTGTCGAGAGGAGAAGTTCTAAAAGAACCGAGACAAAGTCTTAGGCCTTGGTGGTGCACAGGATCAAGTAGTTTTAGGTTGCTTTGACAAGCTCCACCATATGCGATGGAGCCGTTATCAAGTTTCGATCGCACGAGTGATCTGTATAAATGAAGGAGGGTAGTCTGATCCCCTCCCCATTTTGAATTAGAAACAACCTTTAATAAATCGAGAGCCTTCAAGCATTTGGCTTTTAGGAACTTAATATGCGGCAAAAAGGTCAAATGTGAATCAAAAATAAGTCCCAAGAACTTAGCCTCCTTGACAACTTTGATAGGGGTGCCACTAGTTAGTTCTGGGTCTTTATGGGGTTTATGTTTACGGCAGAAGTGTACACAATTGGCTTTTGATTTAGAAAATTTGAAGCCGTTTTCGATACACCATTTATCTATTTTGTTTAAACACAGATTCAGTTGAAGTTCAATAGTATGCATATTTTTCCCACGACAAGAAATATTAAAATCATCCACAAATAACAATCCATCAATTGAATCGTTTAAAACTTTAGATAAACTGTTGATCTTGATGCTAAAAAGAGTGACAGACAAAATACTGCCTTGTGGAACACCCTGATTTTGTTTGTAATGATCAGACAGGGTAGAACCTACACGGACCTGGAACTGTCTGTCATTTAAAAGGTTGGCTATGAATTCAGGTAAACGACCTCGCAAACCGAAATCATGTAAATCCCTTAAAATGCCATATTTCCAAGTTGTATCATATGCCTTCTCAAGATCAAAAAAGACAGATACAGCGTGTTGTTTATTGATCAGCGCGTTTTTAACAAATGATTCTAAACGCACTAAGTGATTGACAGTACTTCTATTTTAACGGAAACCACATTGTATATCTGTGATAAGGCTATTTGTTTCCAAGTACCAAACAAGTCGATTATTTATCATGCGTTCCATGGTCTTGCAAACACAGCTTGTTAATGAAATCGGACGATAATTGGATGGATCCGTATGATCACGTCCTGGCTTAGGTATTGGTACTACTATGGCATCACGCCATGAAGGAGGAAATTTCCCGGAAGTCCAAATATCATCAAAAAATGATAAAAGCGTTTCTAAACAGGATTCCGGTAAGTGCTTCAGGAGTTGATAATGTATGTTATCAGCTCCTGTAGCAGTGTCATGAGCTTGATCAAGAGCAGTATGTAGCTCATGAATAGAAAACGTTTCATTATAATCTTCCCCATTATCAGATTTGAAATTAGTAGTTTTCTTTTCTTGTTGTTTTTGACACTGCTGAAATTTAGGTATATAATTAGAAGAGGAAGAATGTTTAGTGACAGTTTCGCCCAGTTTAGAGGCAATATTTGATTTATCAGTAAGTAATTGATCTCCATGTTTAAGATGATGGACAGTAGATTTAGTACCTTTACCTTTGATTTTCTGGACCATGTTCCATACCTTGGACATGGGTGTCCGAGAATATATTTTAGATACATAATTTTTTGCCAAGATTGGCGTTTGTTTTGTTTAAAAGTACGCCGTGCTTTAGCATTTAAAATTTTAAAATTATTCAAATTATGGACCATAGGATGGCGACGGAAATAATGTTCTGCTTTTTTCCTTGCCTTCCTAGCTTGTTTGCATTCATCACTGAACCATGGTTTTCGAATATGTGGAACTGCAGAGGACTTTGGTATACACTCATCAGCTATGGAATTCAGTTCATCAGAAAAACATGTAATAGCATCAGGAACGTCAATAAAAAGTTCAGGTTAAAGTTTCTCCGCGCACAGTGTTTCATATAAAGCCCAGGTAGCCTTTTTAAAATTTCGCCTTGATGATGGAGGAACATCAGATGGAGTTACAGATTTTAGTATAGTAGGAAAATGGTCACTTCCACAGAGGTCATCGTGGACTGACCAGTCAAATTCATTAAGTAGTTCTGAATTTGTGAGTGACAAGTCGAGAGCAGAATAGGTCCCTGTACCAGGATGTAAATATGTGCTGGAACCATCATTATAAATACATAAATCATTGTCAGAACAAAAGTCCTCCAACAATTTACCTTTAGTGTTTGTAGTTACACTACCCCAGAGTGGGTTGTGCCCATTTAAATCCCCCATTATAATTCAGGGCTTCGGGAGTTGGTCATATAGAGCTTGAAGATCAGTTTTGGCAAACGTCGAAGACGGCGAAATATAAAGAGAGCATAGTGTAAACGCTACATGTAAAGTAATTCTCACTGCAACAGCTTGCATATTAGTATTAAGTGAAACAGGGCTTTGCATAACCTTTTGTTTGATTAGAATGGATGATCCTCCAGTGGCCCTATCACCCGGAGGTGAAAAACAATGATATGCATTAAATTGACGAAGGTCAAATGTATCTGTATGTTTTAAATATGTCTCTTGGAGACATAATGCTGAAGGTGTAAAATCTTGGACTAATAGCTGTAATTCATGTAAATTAGTCCTCAATCCTCTGCAGTTCCACTGGGGGGATTTATTGGGGAGCTACCCCGCACTCTCTTGGAGGGCGACAAGCTATGTGCCCTAGAATGGACGTTTTCAGAAACGTCCACGTCTTCAAGAGACCCGTATTCATTGAACAACTGAATTTTGTTCTGTGACCCTTTAGGAGCTCTGCCACTTTGTTGTTTGGAAGCATCAGGCTTTGGCTTCGGTTTACTTTTCACCGTTTGTTGACTATCAGCTGTTGATTGAGACTTTGAGTGTGACTGAGATGATGATTTGTGATCAGAAGAAGACTTTGAGGTATTAGGAAGTGATTCCTCAGTCTGTGATGATATAGCAGTGCACAAATGCTGTGGAGAGTCACAATTTACCGAAGTCAAGGTAGTTTGGCAGTCTGTCGTTGATGTTGTTTTAGAACTAGACCCCGATGATGTTTTTGCTACTGTAGCATAACTTTCTGAAAGTTCAGATCTCTTTACCAGTTTTTTTGGCCTCAGAAAAGGAGATATTTTGTGTAAATTTTATTTTATTGATCTCAATATGCTTTTTCCAAATTGGACACTGTTTCGAAAATGAAGAATGGTTGCCTGAGCAATTGGTGCATTTCTTATAATCACTGTCACAATCTTCTGTTGTGTGTGTTTTCTCACCACAGTGAGCACACACAACAGACAAAGTGCAAATATTTACACCGTGTCCATATTTCTGACATTTAAAACACTTTAGCGGGTTGGGGATGTAGGTATCACCTGGAATATTACAGTAGCCTGCCTTCACTGATTTGGGAGCATTAGGACATGAAAAAGAAAACAGATACGTGTTCGTTTTGATGGTTTATTGTTTCTCCGAGTTGTAAAACGCTTGACGTGGAGTACACCTTGATCCTTCATTTCAGATCCTACATCAAGTTCCGACATATCATCAAACAATCGGTCTCGATCTCTAACGATACCTTTGCTTGACTTCAAGGTTTTGTGTGTAGAGACCGTGACCGGAATGCCCACGAAAGATTTGATGTTCAGCAAATTAGTTGCTTGTTGCTTTTGCCCGCACTCTACTAGCAGGGCACCTGAACGTAAGCGTCTTATGTTCTTCACATCCCCTTCAATACCTTCAATACCCTTGGATACAGCAAAGGGGTTCAACTTCAAGGGTGTCTTGTCAGGAGTCTCAATTACAATGAAACGTGGCCAACACTCAATCGATGTAGACGGTCTATGGTCAGTATCAACAGGGTCAATATCAAGTGGACGTTTTGGTTTTTTGTTGTTGGGTTTTCATGAGCCATGGTTAGTTTACTTTGGTTCGTCATCCGAGCTCCCCATCCACCACGGAGTATCACAAGGACAATGCCAAAGTAAGCGGGCCTCCAGCTTACAGCACCAAGGATACTCGGATGACATACTCCAGCAGAAGAATTAAAACATTAATAATTCTACCAGATTGGCCCATGAGCCACCGCCTTCTGGGCATACGACTCTAGGCAAAAACATGAATTAGTAAAATTTGAAATTCACAGAAGATACAAAAATCGGCCAAGACCTAATAATATACATATTACGATTCTCAAAATTTTGTGTAACATTACATACTGTAATGCTCAGGGCTTGGCGTGACCAGCCGATTGGTTGAACCGGGCCCATTCAACCTCCCGTCTAGGTGAAGTCAGGGCCGAAGTGGTGTGTTGAGCAATAGGATCCCTGGTCCTGCTCCCATTGCCCTCAACCACCAGGATCCCCTCCTCCACCGACACAGGGCCGCAACCCACGGCAAACGGGTTGGTGGACCAAATATCCCCCCGAGTCCACTACGGGGGTGTCGGCGAGCTCTTAGCATTACCCAGCACCCACCACGAGGAGGTGGCTCGCCACGGGTGCCTCTTTCTGAATAACTTTCAGCTTCACAGTGACTTTTATACGGAATGTTCCTCTTTTCTTATTTAATGTGAATTTCAGTTCTCATCTAACCTACGGCTTGGTATGTGGAAAGATTATTATTTGTTTGGTTGCAAAATATTGGAATCCACACAGATTCAATATACAATGTGATGTTGTCTGTCAACTGGCAGGGGTCACTGGTGTCGTTAATGAATACATCCAAGTCCGTAAAATGTAAACGTCATTGAGGACGCTCAAGAGAATCTCAAGATTTCACGATTTTGGATTGAACTGGATCAGGTTTCAGATTCTGTTTGTAAAATGGGATGGGGTGAAGAGAATTGTGATCAGTCCAATAGCTGGTTTGACAACTGCCTTATAACGTGGCATGGCACCTCGCCAACATAGCCTCATTGTTCGTCGCCATCTTGAAGATTCACAGGTGTGGAATATTATCCCTATAAACAAAAACAATCACAGATATTGCAGGGCCTGTGTTGCTGCCAGTGATGACAGGCTCGACATTAACTTTTCATTTGGACCCCTAATGTCTTCCATACTGATGTCGTAAATGTATTCACTGTGTGGACGTTTTTACGTAATTTGCTGTCTTTCTCCTTCTGTTCCCATTCTGAATACATTTAGTTCATTCGTCAGCACTCGCCCCTTTCCGTAACCTCTATCGATGCTTATTATGTGCGAAAATTACGACAAAGCGATCAGAACACGCCTAATCACAGCCGTGCTTAGATACTTTTAGGATTTTATAGATGAAAATAGAGATTATTTTATTTACATAATCTGCAAAGCAAATCCGTTTAGTGTCGCTTACAACAGATTTGGAAATATACATTTGCAAAACTGAGGTGAGCAGGGTGTAATAAGTCTTTAACAAAAAACTGTTTCTTCTTTTAGCGTTATCGAATAAGTTTAATTCTTTAAGATACATGCATAAAAAACAAAACAGTACCACAATATACGAGTGTTTCGGTCATATTAAGTACCATTGGTATCAAATAAGAATGGAGTTATCGTTCTTGTTTAAACGTAAATAAACGTTCTTGTTCACGCACCAAAATGAACTCCTTCGAGAGGGGCATGAATCACTATTTGGCTTGTCCCGGAAAAACACGAGTTGGTTACGAATGAAACTTGGTGATTCTCAAGCCGTTTTTGTGATATTTCAAGATTTCATACTCATGTGGATTTAGTGCTGTTTAACATGTATATAAAGTCCCCCACCCCCACCCCACCCTCTCTCTCTCTCTCTCTCTCTCTCTCTCTCTCTGTGTGTGTGTGTGTGTGTGTGTGTGTGTGTGTGTGTGTGATGAAGTAAGTGCCTTATTTCTATATTTCTATACTAAAATGATATGATTTGTGGCGTATTCACTGTTGATATCGACATCTCATCATATGTCACTATGCATCGTGATATGCCCTTGAAGATATGTGGTGTCCAAAGTCAGTTCACAAATCCAGTACCGTGTGTGTCTCCAATGGCGTTGATGTAGCCTTCACAACGACGACGCATTGACGACACTAACGACTGAAAAAAGATTGGGGTACACGTTGTTCCATATCGTGGCCTGATGCGTCTCCCAATTCAACTAACGTCAAAGACTGACATTTCCAACAATCTCCCGCCACCAACCCGACAAATCGGCTGCTATTCGTGAGGTAATATGACACTGACACAATACTGGTCGGATTTGTTGCCAAACTCGGCAGTCGAGTATAAAAGTGGGCTGCACCTTCTGACGATAATAGTCATGGATCAACGTCCTCGCAAAGATGCAACCCTGGGCCTAGATTGTCGAAGCTCTCGTAGCGCTAAGATAGTTGTAAGTTGATGTTAATGTATGACACTAACGACTGTCTTAGCGCTGGGACAGCTTCGAAAATCTAGACCCAAGGCTTTGTTTTTAGGCAGCAGCAAACTATGCAACATGATGCAATGACCCTTGACTCTTGACCACGTCGTCGTTACTGGGTTCGACCATGGCTGCAGGCTGACAGAAGGATGCTTTATGGGCACTACTTCAGACTCATGAATACAATGAGAATGGAGGATACATACCTCAGTTTCTTGAGAACTACGCTTGGGGCTCTTTATGATCTACTCCAGAGCCTCGCACCAAGGCTCACGGAGAGTGATACCAATGTCCAGAGAGCTCTTGAACCTGGTTTCAGAAGTCAACCTGCGCCCTAAAGACAGACAGCCAAACAAAACAGTTCATTTATGTATCCCGTCAGAATGTACGTCAGAAATGGCAGTGGCATAAGAGCATAGAAAGTCCCAGGCCAGATGGCCACTGAGACACACTACTTAATATGCGCATAAAATATATAAATTATAAGATTAAAACATAAAGGAATACTTTGCAGGTAAAGACATCTTGCAGGTCGCTTCTTTGCCTTCTCTCATCGAATATTTCTGCTCTTTCTTGAATCCAACTACAGCATCTTGGTGCGGTAGTGTCCGATGAAAATGTGCGGCTGACCCTCCTTTACTTGTCCGTTGGCCATCAGATGTCACTGCTTGCTGTGAGATATGTATCGCATGGCATTTGACTTCATGAGCGATTATCCTCCAATGTCACAAAGAATAGCAACATGTCTGCTACATGTCATGTTACCCTCCAGTGAGAATCGAATTGGTGATGGGTGGCTATCAGATGCATAGGGTAGATGGCAGACTGCAAACAGATAACCGTCAGATGTTAATCATCGGACACTTTTCGGATTGCCGACAGACCTAGGCTACACACGTCTGATAGTTGCACAACACATCTGACACACATGGGACTGACTCGACATTCATCCGACACTAACTCGATTTGCAGCCGGAAATAGCGTCCGATGGCGAACTAAGCTGACATCCATCACAAATATCACACGCCTGAACCACCTTTGGTCCATCTGTAAGTATTGTTTAGATGTATTACATTTAACTCTTATTCGATTAAGTTCATGTTTATACTGTAATTCGTTTGTTTCGGGCTTCTTGAATACTCTCACTAATTTGCAAAGAGGTGCGGAATGCAGGCGGGGAAGGAGATATATTTTGTAGCTCAATGCCAGCAGCAGAACGGAAAGGTTTGATTCATATTCATTGAGATGAAATAAGCGAAGATTTCTTGTTGCCCAGATCCTCATGGAGGAGATTAAACGCACAGTTTGAACACAGGATTGAACTGGTTAGCACATATCTCAGTGATATAGTGCGAAAGTAGTTTCATACGGATTTCGTTGAGAGAAGGCTCGTCTGCTTCTAAGTAATATTTGTCAAAGGGAGAAGTTCGAAAAGACCCAAGACAAAGCCTCAGACCTTGGTGGTGAGTAGCACCCACCATATACGATAGAGACGTAATATGCAGAGCACTTCAATACGATTCAAGAATTTGAAACGACTTTCAACGTCTTCAGGCATTTAGTAGTACAAATAAGACAATAAGACCAAGGAACTTGGTCTTCTTTACAACTTTGCAGGGAGTGCTATTGTCTTTGTGAGTGAGTTAATATTTAATGTCACATCGGCAATATCTCAACCATATCGTGCCGAGAACATTTAACACTGAAAAATATCATATGGACATTATACAAACCTGTCAATGTCAACGAATTACAGTAAAACAACTAGAATATCACAATTCCAATTAAAACTAGCATGGAAAGTTAAAACAAATATCACCATTTAGACAATACAATATAAAAACAGACTATAGATCGCCAACAACAGAAGGTAGATCACCACACTAGGGACCATGGGCTATTGTCTTTGTGAGGTTTATATCTTCCAAAACATTTATACAAATAGTTTTCGATTCATACAATTTAACAAAAGGAACATGGTTCCTGGCTACTTTGCGTTGAACCACCAGGACCCGTTCATCCATGGGCGCAAATATATGTTCTGCATGTGATGATTTGCCTAAGGTATTATACACATCCTTCTACAGATACATTCAATATGCTTGTTTCTATGTGTGTCAATACATGCATTACCCCTGGCAATGATATTCATATATACTGATTAAAAATTTGTAATTAGTATATTTACATCCGTTAGTGGTGGCTGACTTTTCAGTCAGTTTGTAAGCATCAAATATGTACGGTGTCATGTTTAGTTCGGCTTCGATCCTATGTCAGTTCTGTTGTGATCAATGGTGGTGTGTTATTGACTAAAAGAATGTAATATCCCCAGGATATGTACGCGCAAACTATGCGGCAGCTGTTCCATATGATTGCGAGTCCTCGTCCAGGGCATCCTACGGACCAGTTCCATTCCAGTGCAGGTAACCTTCATTATTCTTAAAGGCAAGGATTTTACGGATGTCAACTTTTAATGGTGGAGGACTCATCACATATCGAGTATATTTACTCCTTTATCCTTATTCTTGTTATAAATATCCTAACTTGAGAATAGAACGGACAATATATTCGTTATTTTATAATATGCCAAACATTAGACAGTTATGCTCAACTTTAAGGGTTTGTACCTCCATAAAGAAATATGTTTGTATATTTAGGAAACAAGATAGGAAGGTTGGACTGAATCACAACCTCATTTAGGGTCATATAATGAGTAATCCAGAGCTAATGGTCACGGGTACGCCAAGACAAGGCTCACAGAAGCACGGGTTCCATCCGATTGGATCAATATTTCTTACAATATCGCATGATCAGGCTTAGGATCGTCATGTATTTTTTTAACTCGAAATGGGTAACTAACTACACACTAATTTGACATGTATTTCAATGGTTCTGGTAATATCACTATTACATGGAGTTCGCGGCTAGCGATGCCCATGAGTGAGCACATACAGGCAAACAGACAGACAAAGTTTATTAAAAGTGTCGCATGAAATAAAATACACAACAAAACAACATTCACCCAGCCAGAAGAGCATATGAGGCACTTTTTCTTCACGCCAGTGTTAATGGAAAAATTGGATAAGGTGGTAGTTAACTCTGGTAGTGTTCTGGTATAAAGACTGTATGGAGATAAACATCTTCACGCTAATAGCGGCTATCCGTTGCTGCAACCAGATGCAGTTCCTGTCCACATTGTCAAACGATGAAAAGACATATAAAACGTCCACACATAGAGTTCAACCGCTACTTCAAAATGGTATACTAAGAGTATATTTGTTCGAAACAGCTTCTTTCCCTATGACAAAGCTTGACCAATATCTGTATCACTGAGTACAGCTTGTGGACGCTGTTCATGTATCAAAACAGATGCTAGGAAATCTAAAATGTATGTATGCACAATTTAATATGTACAATTTAAGAGGCTGAAACTACCAATGTCTTTGCTAACGAGGGTGTATCTTTGGGCATTCTGTTGTTTTTGGTAGTTGCCATTTCGTCTTCAGAAGAACTGCTTAAGTGTAATAATAATTAGTAATAAATGCATCCAAGCGTTTCGAAGTTCCTTGACTTGTATTTTACGTCATCAACGGCAGATTCACTTCGGCATCTACCCATCCCATGAAGATCAGTAATGCTGAGAGAGAGTAATATTATCTACCATCAACGATGTGTATGTTAGGGTGTATGCAAGTGTTTTGGGGTTTTTTTATGGTTTGTTTTTGGAGGTTTTTTCTCTTTGTTTGTTTTGTTTTTGTGTGTGTGTGTATGTATGTGTGTGTGTGTGTGTGTGTGTATGTGTGTGTGCGAGCGAGTGAGAACGACAGAGAGAGAAAGACACAGACAGAGGAGGGATGGTTGGTAGTGGGGTACTATTAAAAGTCTGTAACTTCTGATGTAAGTTCAATGAAATGCCTTGATTCTGCAATATCTCCTGGATACTGGAAACATACCTACCTTCATCTTGCTGAGTGGTAGCAGCTACTGCTTATTCCTGGCCCTGTGGATCAGGTCCAGCCTGAGAGACAGGAAGCAGATCCGACATATTCTGTGAGATTGTTAGAGTTTTCGCATAGGAAAATGTTCTGTTGCCAAAAGTTGAAGTTTTCACTTCAGGGATTGAGAATAAGTATTTATCTTGTGATCTTGGTGTCCTTCGTGAGCAGCAGCCTGGTGGGAGTTATGTCAAGTGAGAAGGAGAACATTTGTTCAAACATTTACAGGTGAGAACAATTACTTTATAGCAACTGTAAGCCTTAGAAGCTGTAGTAGTAGAGGAGAACATTTTTATAGATAACTCTTCCAGCTGTATTTTCAATACGCTCTATGTGCACATGTGAAAACCATGGTCTAGTTTTATACATACAGATTTGTCTTTATGTATTTTCAGAATACATTTGACCAATAGAGGATCAGCTTGCCATGATATATATTCGGGCCATGATTGTCACTTAATCTGGAGGCAAATAGGTCAGTTGTTAGGGTCACATAACCTATTTTCATTGCTGAATAAAGACTGAGAGTACTGCTGACTCTAGCTCTGGGAGCCAAGTGTACTGTACTGTCCTCTGCCACGACCTCATGGCTCTCCCACTTTCTCCTGACAGTGAGACTGTTGGTTTTGCAAATACGATCTGTCATGCAAATGTCCCACACACTTTTCATAACATCTTCACCAAGAAGAATGTCTGGTGTTGTCTGCGAAGTTGGTGAACACATTCCTTTGCAGTGTGGTCTTGGTTCTTTGACTCTGGTCTGATAACGTCCTTACGTTTTTGAATATTGTTACCGAATTTGAGTGTCCAACAATCAGCTGAATATCACCGATCAGTGGAGGGTATCAAATACGTCGTCTGGAAAATCACTTTTGTTTTTGGAATAAGGTTTCCACGCCTCTCGCCGAGGCTATACCGACCAAGATAATTCCTAATTGTATGCATGCCTGTGTCAGCATTGCCTGATACAGTACCCCATTAACCTTTGTTAAACATCGGCATATTGAGGTAGTGCATTCTCCAGTTTCGTGTGAAACTCTATCCTCTCTGCTACAACCCATTCCGTGCTAGACACAGGCTCATGTTCAAATAAATAATCAATGATGGAAACCAGCTGGTTCAGTAACCGATCACCCTTTTCAGCATCAAGTCCCAGTGTTTTATGTAATTTTGCTATCGACTGAGATGGAATTTCCTCACCGCTTTCTGTACTTTTTATCTCTTCACTCTCCATTTTTGCTGAAGTGCCACGTGACTGTGATCACATTTATGGTGTTGTTAGACCTCCATGATTGAGATATATGAAAATTCTTACTATTTTTCGTGTGATTAAAATCAATGTAGACAATAAGAATAATTCCGCCTGCTATGATAAGTGGAGCCCACGTGAATGACTTATCAAACGGTAGCCATCAAATCTGAGCCGATGGAGACGTGGATGGGCCCTCTGCATTTGGATCGTACATGTATTGTGACACTTGACAGAGCTGATTACGCAAGAACTGTGTTAAGTATTGTTTATGAAGATTGTGGGATTGTTTATTTGTGGGATAAGAGCACATTTAGGCAGCATTGAGGTTTTTATTTTATGTCATATTCCAACTTGTAAATCTCGCTCACGGCGAGACGGGGAATTCTGTGACGTCATTAGGAAGCCTACTTACCGCACGCTCAGTGATGGATGCATCTTTATAACGGCAATTCGAAAACGGCTCAACTGTAAGTAATGTGTGATCGGACATGATATTACACAGTGTTAGACATTATTCGTGAAAACAGATTGTGACCTTGTGACATAGTAAGCGAGATGTAAGCTAAGGACAGTCTTTGTGGATGAACATCTTTTCTTTTCAGTTTAAGCAACGCTTCGATACAGAACCTTATATCGTTGTCGAGCAAGTACGAGGCAGATATATATATATATATATATATATATATATATATATATATATATATATATATATATATATATATATATATATATATATAGATAGATAGATAGATAGATAGATAGATAGATAGATAGATAGATAGATAGATGATAGATAGATAGATAGATAGATATAGATATATAGAGATATATACATATCACTGTCTTTTATACATACATACATACATACATACATACATACATACATACATACATACATACATACATACATACATACATACATACAAGAAAGTTAATCGGGAAGTACAGTGACAGTGTGATGACAAGGGATCACATGTACAGAGCAGGCGAGTTGGGACAGGTTTATACAAGTTCTTCAAGCACTTCCTCGTATGCTGAGGGGACGAAATAACCTTGATCTCTGTTGATCATGGGTCGGTGTCGTTTGATGGGGATGACTTGTGTTAATATCCGTTTTGTGAAGTCAGGTTGGTTGGTTGACAATATTGTGTATTCTGTTTGATGATTAGGGTTGATCTGAATGTGTTCTCAGATAGCTGATTTGTTGTCAGATTGTTTTGTTAACACCTGCTTTCTCTGGCGTTGATTGGCCTGCATGTTTTGCCAATATATGATTGTCCACAGTTACAGTCAATTTCTGATTCGCCAACTTCTCACGACACTCAAAGAAGTTCGGGGAGACATCTCTTGTGAAAGCGCTTTATAACGAGGACTGTAATAATATGCCTCCAAATAATGAGATCTAATTTGAGTAATACTTGCATACATCTTAAATCGTGTCACATTGTAGATACAGACTGTAGCCCTTGAACAAAGGCTCACGCTTCAGTGGCTAATGCTAACTTCCTCTCTCGCATCTAGCCATTGTGTAATGTTGTCTAAAAAGACCCAGTGAGAGTGAGCTATTTGAGACGGTCTATAGATCAAGCATGGCCTTGCTGAGAACATTCTCTTAACAGCAGAGGTTACTTTTCATATCTTCCAACGAAACTCTGTTCTAATACGGCCCTTTCATCGTGTGAGTGTTCAGGATTCGTGATTATTTGCAAATAGATTTAGTTGCGCAATCAGCGATGTTGGAATGACAGTGTGAGGACGTGAGACATAGACTGGTCAATGTAATGCAGGATGAAGGAATGAAAGTGAACTTTCTGAGATTGGAATTTTGTGTGGAATGTATTACAGTGACATTTGAACTCGTTAGTTAGTTAGTTAGTTAACCTAACCTAAACATACAGAGGATATGAGAGGAAAATATCCAGTTGTAATGTTAAAGCCTGCATATCAGCATGGCACAAATGTACAAACAGAGCCAATGCATTTATAGTGACAGAATGTAAGGATGCTTTTTGAGTAAGAAAAGATGAACTGTACAACGCCTTCAACAGTGTGCAAGTAGGTTTAGAGAGACTCAGTCAGTTTTCAGAAATTCCAGAGGTTTTATATAGAAAATTACAATAAGGGTGAGGGTGATATTGCCAAGACAATATGTGACCTGAAAGGTGATAAACATTCGAGGAAATCGGAAAAATCATCTGCATCTAGAAGTTCATAAAAAAGTATAAGGTTGGTAAATGCACAGACTAACGCTGTTCAGGACTTGTCAGAACAAAGTATTGTCTCTATTATGAAGGATATAACCGAAATGTTTGCATAACAAATACGCCATGAAGGCTTGGCACCTCCAGAGTCATGAATATTTTCTGGATATTCCCTGATGTATCTCTGATTGAAACAACGCACTAATTTCCATGTATTCGTTGCTAATCGAGTTCAGACCATCAGAGACCAAACCAAACCAGCACAGTGAAATTATATCAAGAGTGATAAAAATCCAGCTGACGATGGATCTCGTGGTCTATCTACAGAGAACTTCATTTACAAAATGGCTGACAGGACCAGATTACTTATGGAAACCTGAAATTCTAAGATTGAACCGGCTGAAACTGATGTTATTCTAGCTTATGACCCAGAGGTGAAGATGCTTATACTTTCATGGCAAAATGTGATTCCTCTGAGACATTTTAGTTAGAAAGACTCAACTATTTTTCAAAGTGGTAAAACTTAAGAACAGTGGCAAATTGTGTAAATCTGAATCAGGAAATCTTCTTCGAACAAAGACAAACAATCACGTTCAGAAACACTCACAACTGGCAGAGACTGTGATAAGCAAACTGGTACAGCAGGAGGTATTCTCCAAAGAGCTGAAAGTTGTCAGAAGGTTGAAGGTGACTGATGAAACATGAAGGTTGCAGTTGCTCAAAAGACAGCCACATACGGGAAAACAAGCAAAGTGAACAAACTTGACCTTTGTAGCATAAATAATGGAGTGAGCAGATTTGGTGGACGCATTAGGAAAGCTGAGGTCTCCTGTGGTATCAAGTATCCTGCCATTTCCCCCCAAGAAACATCATATCACAACTGTATTGATTCGACAATTCCATGATTGGACCCAGCATCAACGACGAGGTATGGTGCTCTCGGAACTTTGCTCAAATGGATTCTGGGATGAAATAAAAAATCATTATGCCGCTGCCAGGTCAATTCCAGACAGCTGACGTGTATTGTCGCAAAAGATGGTCAAGAGTACATTTATCCAACGAATTCTGGAATCACTGAAAACAAAAGTATTTGCACAGTCTCCAAGTGTGCCAGAAAAGTGTCACGTCAACGTAATGTCAAAGTTGGTGATATCGCTCTCACCAAGGATGAGAACGTGCCCCTCAACCAATGGTTGGTTGCCAGGGTTAAATAGACAATGACTGATGAGGAGATAGGTGGGTTGATAGCTAGTGATCGATATGTTGATGGTAAAGGTAAATGCTCAGTCTACTGTCATATCTTGAGCGTCTAGGACACAAATTAGTGGTGCTGGTTAAAATAAGGACTAAATGTGTCAACTTTAGACAGTAGATTCCAAATCACATTACAAGTATGCTTGATGTTTATTCATACTGTTTACTAATTGTTATTGTATGCCTAATTTGTATTTGCAATGGCTGAAAAGGCTTGTGTCATTTAAATGAGGATGTTCATTATGTTGTAATGCTAGAAAACTGTTCCTGGTTAAAATTATTTGCTATAATTTAGGGGTGGTATGTAACTGTTTGAAATATTCTTAGCAGTAGTGACGTGAAACCTGGTAAGAATTCTTTGGAAATGGTCTTTCATTTTTTTCGTTGTTGTGCATTCTTTTTAGAGAAATGAATGTGTTCCGTTGCCATGAAGCCAGTTTTGAGGAAATATGCTGTTGTGTATAGGTTTCACAAACTTGCAGAGGGGTTCACGAGGTTCATTGACAGGAACTTGAAACGTGTCATGTTGGCCATTACAGACTATCCCAACATACCTTGGGGCCGGGCGCGGTCCTTTACTTCCGCTCCAGGGACCATTAATTTACACAAACAAACGTACTTCTACGTTAGTTATTACTGTTACCTTTACTTGAACATGACATGTGCATTAGTAATTTTCAGCTTGATATGGACATGTGTAGAACAAAACATTCACTTTGAATGCATTCAATGTATGTTACAGTAATGTTACTTGCCATTATTTGGGGCTCGGGATATCACCCTGCATAGTATATCTCAATACACAGGAAATATTCCGTGCATAGAAATAAGGATGACATGTCCGTTACTGCCCTAAATTAGGGAATTGCGCTCTTTTTCACAAAGTTTAAGTTACATTTGGAACTTAAAGTATGTCAGGTAGGAAAAGAAGAATGTCAAGGCGAGTGTGTGGTTAATGGTAACTTACTGCTTGATTTGCCACAATATAATTTGGAAGTTACGATATAGGAACATTTCATTTCTAATTGTAAAATTGACACCATCACTTACTGTTCAGTCTTTAATCACGTTTCGGAGTTTGCAAAGTAATGTCACCTAGTATTTCATAAGACAATTGCAATTGGGCAATAGAAACATTTCCATAACGTCAATAACAACAAGAAGGAATATTTCATTCTGGTAACGAATATTTATGTCCTTTCAACAGCATTAAAATTGAGCTACTGTACTTTTATTTTCAGAACCACGCTCAAGCATGTCCTGCTTGAGGGTGTTGAATTTTTCATCACAAAGGATAAATACTCCACTGTAAAACTTTTAGGGATCTTTATTGGTAATGGATTAATGTAAATTACAATCTATTATCGACCTCATTTGGCATGACCTCATTTCGGAGACCCTCATCAAACACACAATCTATGACCTCATTAGGTAAGGGTCCAGACTGACCTCAGGTAACGCTCACGCAGAAGGTTCTGGGAGGTATGATCCAGTTTAATCCGGTTTTACATAGGGATACTAAAGGATGCTGAATACCGTCATAACGCCATCTGACATTAGCGAATTCACATGGCATAATGTGATGACAATGTATGATTTTACTGGCAATACAACCCGTAAAGATTTTTTTCAGCCTATTACACCAATTGTATTCATTCTCAAGGTGCACACAGAGCGTGCCTAAGTCTGTTCGACCGCTTCCCGGTTGAGTGAATTCCCACTGCCAGTAATGACTCGCGACTGTAAAACCACTTAAAACCACACATGTCCGATCACAGAACTGAATAGTCTTATGGCCGCACTCCTCAAGCGACACGTGCCGACATTTTTGGATATAACATTAATATACTAAGTAGTTGAACTAATGTTTGGGATTATATTCCAAGTGACTGAATGAGTATTTCCAGAATTACGGGATAACACTATTGGATATCTAGTGAAACATGACCATGAAGTTGTACTTACCTTATAATACCCATAGGAATGTCCATGAATCACACAAACACTGAATAACACACCAATTGGGAAAGTACAAATCCAGAGCGTTAATGATGTTGTGTTCGATGCGTAGAATCAATCTGTTTATCGAGTTGTTTTTCAAGTATCTCTCCTGATGTAAAATTAGTCTCACGTAGCAGGTAACATCCAGTAGGCAAGTTTGAGTCATTGTACTGGCCCCTCTCATCATTATGGTAGCCTCTATATAAAACAAAACTGATGTCACATGAGAACAACACTTTCCCGATCCTGCCTCAAAGTCACATTCAGCTGACGTTACTTCAGACTGTATATCTATAATTATCCAGGTTGTCAAACCCACGTCAGTCTTCCAGCAATTGATACAACAAACAAGAACGCTATGCAGATTTCGTTGTTTATTAGCTCTGTTTCAAATGAATAGACATTAGGATAGGAGCACACCCAAAAGTCTGCTTTACATCTGAATGGCAGTCTCATTGGCCTTCCTCATCCTCCTGTCCTTCACTCTCTGTATATTCCACTGTAAAAATTGTTAGGGATCTTTAATGTTAATGGATTAATGTTAATTACAATCTATTATCGACCTCATTTAGCATGACCTCATTTCGGAGACCCTCATCAAACACACAATCTATGACCTCAGTAGGTAAGGGTCCAGACTGACCTCAGGTAACGCTCACGCAGAAGGTTCTGGGAGGTATGATCCAGTTTAATCCGGTTTTACATAGGAATACTAAAGGATGCTGAATACCGTCACAACGCCATCTGACATTAGCGAATTCGCATGGCATAATGTGATGACAAGGTATGATTTTACTGGCAATACAACCCGTAAAGATGTTTTTCAGCCTATTACACCAATTGTATTCATTCTCAAGGTGCACACAGAGCGTGCCTAAGTCTGTTCGACCGCTGTTTCTCGTCGTCATCATCATCATCATCATCATCATCATCCATTTTAGGACAGGACATTTATCATGTACATGTCTTTGTAAGTCGTGATTATTGCTTGACTATAGTCACAATCTGATAGAGGATGTGGTCTCTTCATAGCAGATAAGTCGTTGTCTTCCTCCCAGTTCCTTTTAAATCATACTTGGGGTATTCAAAGAGGACCCACTGAAGACCTTTCTGGGCACTAGGTTCTTCTGTGTTTTTACAAATCCTGCACATCTTGAAGCATGAGTCCACAATCATTACAAGGTAGCTTTGTTGGTCAGTTTTCTTCACACGTCTGCATGCGCGGAAAATGTAACTCAGACTGAATTGTCCTAACTTAGACGTCTCCTTTTAAACTGAATGCACTGAGACATAGTCACACATTGGAATGTGTCTGGGGTAGCCTTTTGAAATTGCCCTAGGCAATGCCCTGTGTTAACCTGGATTCGTCTGCCTCACGGAAGTCATGATGGGTTGTTTATCGATAGGATTGTTGGATTGTTTTCGATACTCGCTGTTGAAGGTAAGTCATCTAGATTAACCACATTCACCATATGGGGGTCAAGGAACACATCCAAGATCAGAAGGATCTTAAACTAAGGATAAAGACAGGTTTGAATGGCGTTATAAAATAGTTGCCATCCTTTGTAGAGTCATATAATAAGTTCAGGATAAGGTTTAATGTTTATCCTTTCTAGAAACTGTTTTACTAAATATGTTTTCCTGCAGGATACTGACCCTGATACGATCATGGTGAATGGATGTTTCACTCTAAATTCCTCCAATGAGCCTGTAAAATTGTGTCCATTTATCAGCATCGGGTACGAAGAGTTTACATTATAAGTTGTTCACTGGTTACAAGGGGTCCATGGGTTGAGGTACCCCTGATATTTGTTTCTGTTCCCTGAGCCCGAAGGGAACAGTTTCAATTGTGTAAACGACAGTTTCAACTGAACCAACCATCACTAGACAATAAATAATTACTAAATGTTATTAATATTTATCTTTTTATGAATACATAACATTTGATTCGTGGTTTACATTCATGTAGGGATAAACATTTCATAGTAATGTTATTGTCCGGTGATGCCACGGGCATGAACCAAAGACTGCTCTGATGGAGTTAGTCAACTCAGACCTATCACATCAGGGCAGGTGATGCTCATTAACTCTCAGTGCTGTCCAGAGCACGTTCGCACGCGCACACACACTTCCTTTCAAAACAGTCGTTTCATAGTTTGTGTTTGGAAGTTAGGGACAAAAGTTTACCATCGAGTCTAGATAAAGTTTCGCAAAGGAAAATGAATGATATACGTAATTAGTTTCTTCTCGTATTGACGTCTGATAGATCGTCTTTACTTGATAGATCTACATCGTTTTCTGTTCTGCTATCAAAACCTATATACATCTCACATTAATGTTATCGTCCGGTAATGCCACGGGTGTGAACCAAAGACTGCACTGATGCAGTTAGTCAACTCTCCACTATCATATCAGGGCAAGTGATGCTCGTTAACTCTCAGTTCTGTCCAGAACACAAATATAATGGACAGCAAATGAAACGGATCCGGAATTTTCGAAAGAAATGAACTCTCATAAAAGTAAGGGTTCATGTTTATGTCTTCTGTGTAAAAGCCTTACAAAAGTCATAGTTACGTTTTCTTGACTGTTCAATATAGCTTTTTAATGTCTTGAGCATGAAATGTTGACGTGAGAGAAAAACATTCCTCATGATATTTCATTTTCTGTGTTTAGTGAATGATCTGAAATACTTAAACTCTACTCTTGAAAAAAAGCATTCTTCAATTAACTTTGCGTTTTTTTCACATAGATGCGGATGAAGAGATTGAATAACTGAAAAGGAAAACAGCATTTAGGGTAAGTGTTAATAATGTAGTTTTAAGCAGGAAGCGAATACAAATATTAATATAGAGATCAGTGCGAACCTATGATACTGCAGAATTATGCGGTCCTCTTGTTTTAATACTGATAACATGAACATTCCCTTACATATCCTTGATACCCCAGAAAGGATAAATATCTACCGTGTCGATATCAAACTATTCTACATTGCGTTTCAGTTTGGCCGCCCACAGCATCAATGTGTGAATAGTTACAGCCCGAGTTATTCTGATTCTTAAAGCGTTCCGGATTTGTAGCCATGAGAAGGATCAAGTCTTTATTACTGGTCTGTGTTTGTTTTTCTGTCTCCTCTCTTTTCCTCATACGTCTAAGACGGCTAACTCTACCCCGTGATGATTTGTCACAACGTTTGCGATACCTGTTGCACAAGACTCCACGTGTCTCAGCGATGACGTCATCGACGAAACCGAGCACGGTTGGACATCTGTGCCCTTTGACACCACCAAACCTAAGTACGTAGATATACTGTTTGGCAAATTACTTTTATTCTTGTGAGAATGCCTGCCATGGTCAAGAAAAGGATTACTTTCAAAAGTAAAATTTGAAATATACCATTCAAGAAAAGTAGAGGATATTTTGTTTCGAGGTTTGAAACATCAGGAACCCCATCGTGGTCATGCCATGCTCAGCGCTAAGTCCTGGCCTTCTCCTATAAAAGGACGTGTCTGTTGTCATAAGCAGACCTTACCTCAACGTCAAAATCCACCTAACGCTCTCAATAAACTTATTTACAATGACATTGATAGACTCAAAAAGTATATTCTTAAAACAAACAAAAGAATTTGAACATATTTGTAAACGAAGTGGTTTTACCCAGTATTAGTTGGATGCAAATTTAGAATTTCACCAACGACTACGCAAACGATCTTGTACTCCACCAGTTTTAGAAGCCATCGGATCTGATGACCAACTAAATGGGCCATCTGTCTAGGGCGCCAGGCTCAAGATCATTTTTCATCTGGCTATGGCACAAGGACTGTAGGAATTGTTTTGACGATTCCCACTTACCTGTACCTTTTTCATAGTATAAATACAGGTTTGTCAGGTGAATTCTCAGAAAAAGACTCAAACTTATTACTTTTATTCGTCAGTTATGTCAATGTATTTGCTACGTTTGCCGATCACTATCCCACGTCTAATGTATCAACATTTTATCAGGCCTCTGTGGGGTAGCGTACTGGTTAAAGCAATCGCTCGTCATGCCCGTCATGCTGAAGACCTGAGTCGATTCCCCACATGGGTACAACGTGTGAAGCCCATTTCTGGTGTCCACCGCCGTGATATTACTGGAATATTGCAAAATGCGACGTAAAACCATACTCACTCACTCACTTCAGTTGGATCAATTGCTGCACGGATGGAAGTCCTGTCTTTTGATGAACTTGAAAAACGATATACAGAACTCAAACCCGGCGGTCGTTTCAAACCAAGTGGCTGCATGTCCCGACACCGAATGGCCATCATTGTGCCCTATCGCGACCGAGAGTCCCACTTGAAGATCTTCCTCAACAACCTTCACCGCTTGTTGCAACGACAACAACTAGATTACGGCATCTATGTTGTTGAACAGGTGAACATATATTTCATTTATCGCTGCCTTTTTCATTGTGGATAGCTAGTATTTTAGAGCTATTGCATAGCTGCTATTGCTTTCGATTGTTTATAAATTCCGGACAGTTGGGTCTTTTTGTTGTCGGAGAGGTTTAGAAATAGACCGATCCAGTCTGTCAATCAAAGCTGGCGCATGCGTCGATTTCGGCCAATCAGCACGCCGGGAGCGCATTGTGGATTTGTCTGACTTATTTCCGTTGTCAAACGAAGCCCCCGAAGCGATCTGCTTCGAATTATGCAACTCACACTTTCCTCTTTAAATATCATTTATAAACTACGGATACCAAAGTACCACAAGCAGAATTCATCAACACCGCTCTCAATGTACATACGTTCGGTGACGCCATTTTCAGAGGTTGTCCCCCTAAACGTCAAAAAGCGAAGTGGGCGGGGTTTATCGGCCCTGACTGGATCGGTCTATTACTAGTAATCTTCACGGCAATCCTAAGGTATATCTAGACTATACTACTAGTTCTGCAAGGCACAAAACAGTTCATTTTCTGACGTATTTGCATATAATGAAGAGTGCTTTGTTCATGTCAACTTGTTTATTATGACTGAATGAATTATTTTCAGTTTAGGCCGCTTTTAACAATTACCCAACAATATCGCGGCGAGGGATACCCGAAATGGGCGTCAGACATTGTACCCACGTGACGACTGAAAACGTGTTTATGTCCAAATTTTACTGATTTTCATATTGATATAAATTAGACTGTTCTCGTCAGGCTAAATAATAAGTCACTCACTCATAGAACCCTCTTCCTTATGCCATTGAAGACCTACTGTCATATAGATGTACACAGGATAATTGTTTCTACATACCATTAATCCGGGAATCAAGTCCATGTCCATACATGAAGATGATACTGAAACGTCTTGTACATTACAGGCGTTGCCAAGCATGTTCAACAGAGCCATGTTAATGAACATTGGATACAAAGAGGCACTGGAGGACTATAGCTTCCAGTGTTGCATCTTCCACGATGTTGATCTCATTCCGGAGAATGATAAGAACCTATATACTTGTCCCGTGAATCCCCGGCATATGTCGGTTGCCATTGACATCCATCATTACAAGTAAGCATTTTCCTTGTAAAATTCGTGTTCGGGTGGGGGCCGAGGTGACCTCAGCACGGCCATTTTCAAAACTACATGTTCTATTTCATCAACAAGTGACAGGAATGGGTAGACAAACACATGCATGTTTCATAAGTTTCTTCCTTTTAGTTTGGGGGAAGGAGGTTTGTTCATATTTTTTCTTTTTTTTAAATTGTTGAGTTTGTGGGAAGAGGTTTATTTGTTTCATTATGTTTGAAGGCAAATCATCCTAAACATGTAGATAATGCTTGACTTTATAAGTTCTGTGGGTGTTCTGAGAAGATACATATTAAAATGATGTCTTTTGAAACCGTGTCAACTGAAACGGACCCATACTCAAATGTAAATAGGGAGGATATGTATCTATTTAACGGACTGTAATTGATTTATGGAAGGTGAAGACCATGTTTTGTCATTGCGTCCCTCTTATGATGACTTTACAAGAACTAGAACACGTTATGGCTGAGGTGTCGAACTTTGGGTAACTTTGTCCAAACAAAACTTATGTGTCCTTTCGAAGGTTTATTTCACTGCCCAAACCTGTTTTTAACACTACACGTATTTTATATGGATACATAATCGCTTTTATGTATGTACAGAACACTGCTTGTACATGTATATACCTCTACCGTCTCTCATAACTATGTGTGAATGGCGCTGTTCCATCTTCTTTCTGTCTTTTGCTCGTACATATTACAGTCAGATTGTGATAATCAGTCTCTTCTAGAAATTACTAAGACGATCGGTCATTTCACAATAGTCAGTATACTTCAGTCGTTTAACGCATAAACATATAGTCTGGTTCATAATTACTGAGAATTTTTCTTCTTACTTTGAGCTATCCTAACACCTCAACTGATTCACTGATACTTAAAACTAAGTATGGTATAAGGGAGGTAACTCATCTTGGCCTACTGAGTATAGTACAATTAGAGTTACCTCCCCTGCATTTGTAGCAGATGTCATTTTCCTCAGCACTGTCAACAATGTCTGCTGAAGATAAAAGAAGGTTGATTTTTGAGTTGTGTAATCAAGGAATTGATGATGTAAATACATTGCCAGAGGGAACAGGAACTCTTCTTTTTACTGTGTATAGGATTAGGAAGAATTTTAAAGAGGGAAAGGATTTTGGGCACCAGAAAGGAGCAGGGAGACCCAGAAAATTGGACTTCTCAGATCGCGTCCGGCTGGGAATTTTAGCGTCTAAAAAGCAAAGGGCAAGCATCTCCAACATCAGGTATGAAATGATAGAAAGGGGATCAACAGTTCTATCAAAATCTACAGTTAGAAGAAATTTGATTGATCTTGGATGGGAGAAAAAGACTGGAATTCCTTCTCCTCTCATGAAACAAGAACATAAAGACAGGCGTGTTGAGTGGTGTTTGGCACATGGAAACTTTGACTGGGAAAATGTGATTTTTACTGATGAAAGCTCAATATGGGTATATCCCAATAATGTGAAAATACGGACAAAGTCTGCGTCAGCACCGTTGTATCGACGACCTAAAAAAAGTTTCATGTATGGGGGGGATATCCTTATTAGGAACGACCCCGCTGTGTGTGTTTGAGGGAAATCTGACAAGTCAACGCTACACTAACATATTAGATCATTTTCTCCTTCCAAGTGCACATGTGTTTTATGGAAATGACTGGATGTTGCAGCAAGATAATGATCCTAAACACACCGCAAAACATGCCAAGCAGTGGTTTCAGGAGAAAAATGTGACTGCATTACCATTTCCTGCATATAGTCCTGACTTAAATCCCATTGAGAACATTTGGGGGATGATGAAGGAATGTGTGAATCAAAAGGGGTTGACAAAAATTGAAGACATGAAGAGAGAAGTGGTCCGATACTGGGACAGCATAACTCACGAGACACTAACCTCTCTGATAGGAAGTATGCCTACCCGTCTTAGACTGTGCCGTGAAGCTCAAGGAGACTTGATAAAATATTAAATTGTTACCTACACAACATGAAAAGGTCAGTTCACTTTCACAATACATTCAATTTTATATGATTTGTTCTCGTTTAATAATATGAAATGCTTTAGCTATTCTCAATAATTTTGAACCATACTGTACATGAAATATCACCATATAACTTAATGTGGATCACAGTTTCAACACAACCTATTGTCTCTAAAGGTTAACACTATTTTGGCTGCGACTGTTGCACTTAAGCTGTTTGACTCTTGCTGTGTCCAGGGCAGCCACACCTCACAACCTCCTGTCCACTACATATAGATTAAATGAGATTTCATGAAATGACTGAAGTATATTGATTGTTCGTACACAAAAGACGCATCGGCCATTGTGAGCTGACGACAGACATTGCAATCGAAAAAAATAGGTTTAGTTGTATAAAACACTTTTTCACCTTTGTTGCGTGTAAAATATACTTTAAAAGATGGAATGGTTATCATTTAACATAAAGACGACATAAAAACAATCAGGAGAAGTTTTCATTCACCGATTTTATTTGTAGTGGAAGCCATGAAAATCACGGACAAGACACAACGATAGACGAATACGTCTCGTGTTTAGGTTCATGGGACCATACATTTAAGTGCAAATTTACCTTTCTATTAACAAATACAATGTTACCTAATCACTTGCAATTTATCTATTTGGCCTCAAATTCTGAACATATCAACCCAGGTCTTTGAGTGACACTGAAAGCAGTCATCGTTGTTATACTTATTTATGAATTTAACAAAATGGAATCCAGTGCTCGTGTGATACGTATTTAAACACGTTTGAGATCTGGATGATATTATAAGTTATCACATCGTGTCGAGGGAAATACGGGATTTTATCTGTCCCGAGTAAGGTTGTATTCCTCGAGCCGGAGACGAGAGACTGATAAAACCCCGTATTTCCCGAGACAGTATGTGATAACGCATTTATCTAGCTGAATGTTTTCACTAAATCAAAACAAAACAACACGCATCGAATCGACTTGCTGCCATGTTGACACCAGCTGATCGTTTGACCTCAATGCACCGCACGTTACTAAAGGCTTGTTGAAGCACGCTTTTCTCACTTCGCATCGTCACCGAGGCGTAGCGGGAGGATATGATTTTCTCAGCGGGAGTATACGACTTTTATACTCCCCTAGCGGATCGTGATGGATGTATATGGTATTTTATCACGTCACGTGGACCAATCAAAACTCGACATTCTTACATAAGGCTAGATAATCGTCCTTCCATTCTTTCACTCTTGATAATTATTAGCATTAATTTCACTGACTCAGTAATATAACATGGTTATACTACTACAGTATGTTTCTATATATGTATCGGCAATCTTGTACATGTATTGAGATGGTCATAATCATAACAACAACATCCTGCAGGAACCATTACCGTGGAACATCTATGCTTCGTGAGTATGTTAGATATTTGCTAACCCACCCTTTATCGACAAACTGCCTTGTCATTATAAAATGTTATGAAGAGCAATTTCAAATGGTTGTTTGGCTGGTTTATTATCGCCATACTCAGTAATAAAATAGCGCCGGTCTGAAAATAATCGAGCTTGAACTAGACAATCCACTGATTAAAATTATGACCAACAATCTACTGTGTTGGGATTCGATGGCATGTGACAAACAAGTCGGAGAGCATGAGCATATGGGGAATTGTACACGGGTCTTGGGTCTCAGGAACGAACGCTTTAACCACAAGGATACTAAACTCCTACGCCCCTCTTTAGCTCTTGAACAGAAGGTTAGAAAACAACATAGTCGCCTTTGACTACAAGCAAGAAGATCAGTTCTGATCCGGACCTTCAAGGGTTGCTTTAGACCGGGAACAGTGTCCAGGCTGTCAGTATGATGTTAAACTGTAAGAATCAAAAGCATATGGAGTACACAGTTCTTAATATGTTTTGCAACTTTATCTGTAACCAACGACTGAACTCTTGTGTTTTCAAGTTGTTAACGTCGTCGGACTGTACGGCTGGGATGGACACGATAACATCTGAGATTCAGGTTTCGGGACAGACTCTTGTCCTTCTTCCCCGATGAAACCTAGTTTTATCTTTGCGGTTTTTATCAATGCCATATGTAAACATCTGCTTCTGTGGTAGGTGGTAATTGCGAGGATAATCACTGGACATCATGGACTCTTGAAGTGGTCAGATGTGGCATCTGCCTCTATGTCACTTTCATTCTCATGGATTTAGTGGATTCTCATGGATTCTCATGGATTCACACATTGTTCTTTCGGGCGTTTAAATGTCATTTTACCTTTGCGACAGTTAAGCACTATTTTCCATGCAGATATGAGGAACACCAAAACATTTCTCCAGTTTTGAGAGTCGATCTTAATTAGCTGTGTTTCACGTCCTCTACCTTCTGTGCTGAACACCCACCGGTTGTTTCACCTTTCGTTGCAGAAAAAGACTACACACTAGCTTAATATTCGGGCTAACAAAAGTCTTCTAACATGTGAGAAAGTCATAAATATTATCGTACAGGCTTTCTTAGCTTTGATATGACAAGGGTTGCAACGACTCGGTTCGAGTCATCGAAAATTGAATCTGAACCATAGTTTTGACTTTCGATAACCATTATCACGATTTTGGTTCGATATCTGAGTGTTCTCCTGTAAACATCATACTTTATTTGTTGGAAAACGGTTGCATCATTCACATAGGGGGTTCGATGTGTAGATAAACCAGATAAATAATTCTTGTATTTTTCGAAGAATAGTACAAAATAGGTATTATGTTTGGAACCCGGAGCTTATTGTGCTAACCAACCGTATGCTATCTTAGGAACAAACTCACAACAGGTCGGGTCTGTTATGTAAAAAAGTAAATTTGGCAATCGCAGTTGTTCTACTTTGATTTTAAGTGATTATCGGTCGATGTGACCCAAGATTTAATTTCGCATTATGACATGATTACAAATGTACATATGAAATCACTTTCAGATAGACAAGAGAAACAGCTCACAAGCCTCGCATACTTTGGTGCATCGTTCTTCAGGAAAACCTATCATAAGTAGCCGTAAAGTGTTTTTATAAGTAAAGCACTCGTCTAAACTAGGCATACTTTACTTTCTTTATCAAATACTGCGTCTAAAATTAACACTTCTGAGGCAGGAATTTGAAAGCAAATAGCAAATTATTACAAACATGGCATCAAATTAGATACAAGTACACTTGAGGCTGATGTCCAGAAAATTCGCAAGCTACCTGAAGCCCTGTGCACAAAGCAGCCTTAGTCTACAAGTATTGTATCTCCTCAAAACTGCAGGAGCAGATCATTGTAAGATACAATCGGCCCATACCAATCTTAAGTTATCGTGGTAGTCTTAACTAAACCGTGTTCAAGTCACTGTCTGTTCAGACGATCTTACGGTCCGTGTGATTACATCACCCAAGTAATCATCTTAATGTCAAAACATTGCTGTAAACATTTGCTAAAAATGTAAAAGATGATTCGCCTGACACTTAAACAACATATCGAATGCATCACATATTTCATTGCTATTTGCAGTAGTGAGTAACATAGCTAATTTTGGTATAAAATGCCTTGGTTTTGTTTCTTGTTTCATTGATGAAGTCAACGCATAAACATACAATGGACACAATGCATAATTCTGATCATTCTAAACTTCTAAACTAAACAGCAAAAGAAACGCAATTTTCGAAAAAAACTATGAAATCTCACAAAAGTAAGCGTTCATATGTATGTGTGTAGCAGCTTTGACTGTGTGTCCTGAATTTAGTTGAGAACACGGCTATGGGTGTGATTCGATTTATTTGATTACTGTGGTCGTAATCATTTACACCCTCAAATACACAACAACATCTATAAGAATAATAAATAGCATGATACAGAGCATGATACATCGAATAACACACACACACACACACACACACACACACACACACACACACACACACATATATATATATATATATATATATATATATATATATATATATATATATATATATATATATATATATATATATATATATATATATATATATATATATATATATATATAATATATATATGTCATTGTATGTTGTTATTATATTATAATACTGGCCATGAAACAGACAAGCATCTTGCTACACAATGCTGACATTAGTAATACCACTACCTGAAATGCAATTGTCCAGATGGAAACTTAAGATTTCCACCCGTAACCCCGTTTTATGTTGTCACTCTATAAATAAGAACAAATGTTTATTCATCAAAACCCTAAACCATGTCCTAACCCAAACCCTACGACCCAAATCCTAACTCTAAAACCTCAAAATTATCCTAACAGATATATGTTACATCTTAAGCGGGGGTTAAGGGCGGAACTCTTACCTATAAAAGCTTCATAAACATATTCAAATACCTGACTATCTAGGAGATTTTGTCATTTACTAAATCTCTCACAAATGTTCAAGTGACCTTATTTAGTAAAAATAATATAATGTTTATGTAACCTTATCTATGTCAAGATATACACATATGTTTATGTATATAATATGTAACAAACATACAATGGGTGAGTGAGGGGGTGAGTGAGTTTTGTTTTACGCCGCTTTTATATTTTAATATTCCAGCAATATCACGGCGGGGGACACCAGAAAATGGGCCTCACACATTGTACCCATTGTGGGGAATCGAGCCCGGTTCTTCGGCGTGACGAGCGAACGCTTTAGCCACTAGACTACCCCACCGCCCCACGTACAATGGGAGTGTGAAGAATGTTAAATGTTTGAAATTTGCTGAAATCTGTGACTTGTCTGTCTGGTGACTGAGGTGCGAGTGAGGGTTAAAAGGCATGCAAGCTGAGAACAACAGGGCGAGCCACTTAAGTACAACTAAGTTAAGATATCTAAGGTGTAATGTCACGTCTTAATTAAAACCATTTTCACCCATATTACAAATTAATATCAATTTTTGATACTAACACTAATAACTACTACTAATACCAATACTATATACACTATAAACTCATAACTAGTACTGAAACCAACACTAAAATTATTCCTAGTACTAATACTAACACTAAAGCTTATGACAATACTAATGATAACTGCACTGTACACAGTTGACAGCCATATGAATATATGTGACTGCTGCCACATGTGCTCTATTTATTAATTTGACAAGAGACAGAGTTGTGTTGTTTTTGCCGTTCAAGATATTATTATTTTCATTTACACAGACTATACTACAAAGGCGCATTTGGTGGAGTGACTGCTCTGACAACGGAGCACATGAACAAGGTCAATGGCTTCTCAAACAAATACTTTGGTTGGGGTATGGAAGATGATGACATGTTGAGGAGGTAAGATTGATTTAAATGGCAATGTCCTTCATAATATCCAAACAGTTTTTCATGGGACTTTTTGAGATCCGCACGGTAATCTTACTCCAATAGCCTGTCCTCCTATGCACCCTATCGTGCATTTACAGATGATCTCAAATATAACATAAGTTCCTACCCTTGACTGTTACGATCAACAAGACATCCACCAACACACCAGTCGTGTTGACACCCCAGAATCGTGTCAGACAACCGATCCCACCTGCCTGCTTCGCTAAACCGCTGTACTGTGAGGCTGTGTTCTGATGAACATGGACTCTCGTTATAGAACTTTCTGTGCACCTTTGCACCCATTGATTATGATTTTGTGAGGCATATCAAACTTTACGGTAAAGACTTGTCATCAGAGCCAGTGAGAGATCTGGTACAGGATGAGAGTAGACCAAACAATATGCAGTCTGTGCCCGCCATGGGCTTCGGGTTTGTTATTCGTGGGAAACCTCTCAGAACTATCACTACATCGAGTTTAGTTATGTTCTGAAGAAAAGCAAAAGTGCATCGTCTTTCGGCTGTTTTGAACGGAGAGACGAAGGGATTTTCCTTTGCCGCCCGGGACCAGAAACTGTCATCAAAAGGAAATTAAATTTTGGAATGAAGGAGATTGTACAACACTTTGTAAGTGGATAATGACGACTGACACAAGCACAGTATCTTCCAAATGGTGATATTGCTCGGTCTGATTATTACTGTCTTCTCAGTGCTAGTGGTCCATCCATGGTACTATCTGGACTATGTAGGGACTGTCCTAGAAAATTGTAACCGCACAATTGTTTGGAACGGTCCACATACAGCCCGATACGTTATAGACGCCAGTGGAGCTGTCCTTCAATGAAGTCATGTATATCTCTGCATTTTCTGTTCCTTTTGACAACAACGTGATTGTCAAGATCGAGGATGAGCATTGCAAACAGTTTGTACCTGACATGGGGAGATTACCCACAGAGCTCTGTTGACACGATGTAATGCTGAAGGCTGGTGTGTTGGTTTGTCTTCACGGTCTCTCCAATGACTTTGGTGGTGTCAACGCAACGTGCTCCTTACACTGTCTGTTAAGGGTCCGGAGCTGATAATGATTATGATTTTTATAACAATCCGTTATAGCTTCAAACTTCAAAAGTGATTAGGCACTGATTATTTCGATCTACTGCAGCGTATGCGTTTGATATCATATTAATGATTATTTAGTAAATACCAAGCGGACTATAGGAAAGAATTCCATCATTGTGTTCAAATTCCAATCATTATGAATACATAGTTGCAAAATATATGTACGAATGGAGTTTCCGGATTTAATTTCGTGTGCCTTGCCTGTTATGTTTAGTTTCAGTAAAGAATAAAAAGACAAACAGAGACATCTTTTGACATCTAATATATATCACCGAGTTGATAAAGTTACAGTTATCCGAAGGTCGTCGATGTAACTAAATTTATGGTGTCACTTACATCTTTATATTTTGTTCAGAGTTAAACTGAATGGTTTAACATATACCCGACGGTCAGAAGAAATTGCACGTTACAAGATGATTGCTCATGGACGAGATAAATTAAATCCGAAGAGCAAGGATCGGTAAGTTTTTGCAGAAATCAGATGTCGTTTCCCAGAGGATTGTAAACCAACGCCGTCGGCTCCAAATGCACTCCCGTGCTTCAAATACTCAATAACACCCGGAAATTGGCCAACACATGATGTTTATCTCCTAATTACAGTATTCAAATAGACACACGTCGTATTTTCAAATTCCATGAGTAATGTTCACTGCTTCAGTGATCAACAGCGTAAGCAACGATCAACGCAATTTGGATACAATAATAAGTGCTAATCAAGTCACCGAGCCTGACCACCCGATCCCGTTAGTCGCTTCTTACGACAAGCATGGGCTACTGAAGACCAATTATAACCCGGATTGGTTCAGAGAAGAGACAATTCGCTTGAATTTATCATTGTTCCGAACTTTAAAAATGCTGAAATGTAATTATTTCTTTTGCATATTGTAATGGATTTTGCGTTTGCAGACATTGTCAGTGTGGTGTGTGTTTACCTTTAGTAGATATATTTGATGGACATTATTAGACACATATATTGTTCGTTACTCTAATTATAAACACATGTCTTTCGCTTCTAACTAAATGCTGATTGGATGATGTGACTTGTAAACACAAGTATTCCCATCCCCTTTTATCTCCACCATAAACATATGCACCTCGTACACGCGAAATGAGGTTTCTCTTTTGGCGTCCAAGTATTTTTCTTTCCTGCTTGTCGGATTTTAATGAATATAGAATTACTGGATAAATTTTGAATAATAATCTTTGGAAATAGATAATGGAATGACTTTATGAATGGTAGCTTGGCTAAATGTTCCCACAATCGCCGGTTGCTGAAGGGATGGTGTAAATGCAGCTAGGGTCCATGCAGGTAGCAAAAGTACTATCAGTCCCATAGACCCTGGTATGGTGACCTGCCGTCAGTTGCTGGCGATCTCTAGCCCATTGTGCTGTCCCTTAACAGTTTACTCTTAAATGTGCTCTCTACTTAGTTTTGAATATCATTTGATGTACTAGTTTTTGTGCTGTCCTTTGGTGAGAAGATTCAATAACTTTTAGATATTTCATACCTTTTTAATAGCCGTATAAGGTTCTCTCGTGACAATATGGCTTAAATATCGCCGATGTGACGATCAATTTTAATTCACACAAGAGGGAGAGAGAGCAACAACCCCACTTGGCTCCGTCGGAGGTGTATTCACTTCTTCATTAACTTACACATTCTACGTGTGAATTTCGTAATGCCACATCTTTGATAACTACGTTTTCCATGTGATAACAAAGCTGAAGTATTTTGAAACCAACCTAACTACAGATAACTTAACTATAATGCATTTTTATCTTCTGGCACCTTACGTATCTTCTTTGGGTTCACTATATCCCGTTATATCAAAGCAAACAGCAAGCTCTAGTGGATGGAATGTCAGTATATTTCTATTCATATATATACATATATATGTGTGTGTGTGTGTGTGTTCTTTTCAGAAGAAAACTTTTTAACCAACTAGCGAATGGCAGCAAGACCGATGGACTGAATTCACTCAGATATCGTTTACTGAAAAAGGAGTATAGAAAATTATACACCTGGGTCCATGTGGATGTGGATGGCGGAAGCTGAGGACGTGTGTGTTCTTTCATCATTTTCACAGTGCTCCATGTCCAATACGGATGTTGCCAAAGCGAACATCTGTCAGATACATTTGTCAATAAAGTTCATTTGGAAACGTCTCTATTTACTTTCCCATGTATGTATGTATGTATGTATGTATGTATGTATGTATGTATGTATGTATGTATGTATGTATGTATGTATGTATGTATGTATGTATGTATGTATGTATGTATGTATGTATGTATGTTTTGAATCCGAGAATAATGGTTTCTGCGTTTAATTTCAAATGGGTATCTGTTTCATTTTCAATCAAGTCCAATTTAGTACATCTTTGTTCAGCTTTTTTACATGTTTGCATTCATGTAATAAATAAATGATTGATTCATAGTTCAACGTCACATAAATGTATAAATTGGTGATTCTGTTAGTTAGTATTTATACATATTTTTATTGGTTGTGAGGATCCTATGGAGAATACGGTACTGAAGAAATCTGTGCCTAGCACGAAAGGATGCTCGAAAAGGTATAAAATTACATGTTTACCATAGATTAAGTGTGATATCTATGCTCAATTCTTTTGGTTTCGGCTTATAGCTTCCTTGTGACGGAGCCTGTTGTCAAATGTGCTACATTCTTTCTTAGTTTTGAGCAGTTTTTGCAAATTAGGAGGAGAAAAGGTAAATGTATCTGAATATAAATTTTCAATGAACTCTGTTTTGAATATGATTTTGACGAAGATAATAACCCTGTATATCCAAGGATAGTTGTTTTAGCCCCCATTCAGTTCTACGAATTCTTATAACAAAGTAATGTATTGTCATTTTTTAGGAAATCATTTGTAAATGTTACATTTGATTGTAGGTAGTGCTGATATCACGACTAATTCTAGTCTATATGATATGGTTAACAATGAAATGGGTCTGAATTTTTTCAAATAGATTTAATTAGATTTATCACTCTTGGGGATACATGTTATTAGACATTCTTTTTGACTCATAGGTAGCGCACCGTTTCTATATGCTTCATTTTATGAATTCATTAGGTATTTATTGGCGCTTTTTCAACATAGTTTATAGGATTTAGCTGTATTGGATTTATGTTTATTGTGTGGCATTGAATGTTGCACATCGGAACTTCGAAAATCATTTTTTTCATTTAAGTTTAGTATTTCATCTACAAATCCACATATAGGAAAACCATGATATACTGACGACTGTAAACGAACTAGAAAAGCTAGACTGATGACAAGCAAAACATTCTGAAATTACCCCACAGTCCACAACTTAAACACATTTAACATTTCATATTCAAACAATCTAAACACCAATCGTGGCAGACGTACGTATCAAACTCAATTCTATAACTCTAAATGTCTCCTTACACTAATTGCACATTGCTTTAGGGCAAGCGTACGACAAAGCAACAGGGGGTGATAATATTCTTTACCAACTCTTTAAAGATTCCGTGGCCTTTTCGTTCCCTGACCAATTGTTCATGGACGTTATTCCCGAAGAGACGTGTAGTATTGTAACGATATCGATAATTGCAATATTTGGGAGCCATTTTACCAGTAATCAAAAACATTTTATATTCAAATATAATAATGTCGAACAATATTACAAATTCATATTCACGTACCTTTCCTGAATGTCCCGTGACGTTCACGAGTATCCCTGCTTATTCTTGAACAATCGTTTAAATGTGTGTATGCCAACGTGCAGGGCAGAATATTTTGCGATTCCGTGCCCTGTAAAGGTCATCTGCAGGTACGTGAGCAAGGCACAGTTGAAGAGGTTTTACATAGCACCGTGCATGGGTTTTCATTTTGAGAGTACTGTCAAACTCGCATAGAATAAAGAAAGACATCACAATTTAATCAAAAAATTAATATTTAATATTTGCCAATTCTACCTAGATAATATCCCGTACTTGAGTTAAAATTCAAGTACGTGAAATATCTTGGTTACATGAGCGAATGTCATTGAATTCATTTTAACTGGTGGCGTAATAAGATACTAGTCCTCTTACTTCAATTCGGAATTTACTGTTTCGTTTTCGTAATCTTTTTAGTTGTACCATATTATCGGCAAACTGATATAATGTCAATTTTCAACGTAACATTACAAAATGAACAGTTTCGGGATCATGGTAATATAATTACCAATTGAAAGAATACATATTATCTAAATGGTACTTTGCGTCCGTGTTTTATACCTCCAAGGTTGTTCTTGCTCGTCCGACCAGGGAACTCAACATACTGGCCAGTATCATCATTGCCGAATTGGTTTACTTGCAGGTTAGAATGTTCATCTTCGGCACGCAACCCAAATATTTCACGGTTATAAAAGTAAATAATGTTTTTAATAAAGTAACAATCCTTGCAACGATTCTGTGTTGAAAGTGAAGGAATCCCACAGAAGCTGTTCATGGGCAACAGAAACAGGTTCTGAACGTTTGACAACAGTTCCATTCCCATTAGAATTTAACTCTTTCATCCGGGCATACAGTGTGGCTCTGCGATTTTCACCATTTTTTCATTCTATTAAATTAAGATCAAATCTCCTGTACGCATCCATCAAAAAGCGCCAAATACCAATAGCTACAGACTTGACAGTGAGAGCAGGGTATTGGAATGCCATCCTGATGATTAATCTCGAAATGAAACGACACATCCAAAACGTCTATTCGGTTGTTGTATGTTTGGTCAGGGGAGGAACCAGTGCAGACATTTCACTCATCTTCGTTCCGCTTTTCATTATGCGTGTTTCTAGCACAAGCCCACGAATCGTACACATTGACGTACCACCGGGTATTTTGTTTCTCGTGTTACTTGGATTCCGGGTTGCTTGAGGTTCCAGTAAATCCTGGTCATTCACTGGTTCGTTAAACTTAGTTGCAGCTTGTTCTCAAACTGAAGTCTCTGTTATTCATCATATAATGTGTGCAGTCAACCTGCGACAAAATGGCGTCATATTTGTCGCTCATCTCCATCGTGAAAGAGCACGGTGCACGCTTATCATCGCTTGTTATCAATTTGCTTTAATAGTAAGGTGCATTCTTTCGTTTGTTTGCCCGACTCCACGAGTGTATCCGGAAACACTACCACTAACACACTGTCATTTAAACTGCAGTTGAAAACTTTTCAAACATTAATAAGAACTCTTTTCATTGAAATGTACATCTTAAAGTTGAGACTACAAGTTACATGGCTAAGGTTACATTCCATCCAAAGCACAAACCGAAAGCTCATTTTCTGAAATGGTTTACACAAATACTGAACTGAACTTTTAATTTCACTCAGGCTGCAAAACTGCAACATAAGAGGTACATTTGTACAAATTATAGGGTTTACATTTGTGCAAAAAATGTACAAACTGTATGATAGATATAATGTACATTAAGAGAGTTACATATACGTTTTTGTAGTTACTTCATAAATAAAGCCAAAATTATTTTACAGAAAATTGAAAGTTTTCTTAAAGTTCCTAGCTTATTGGTGTTAAAGAGGATATTGAATTTATGCATATTTGGTATAATATGATAATATTTCTGAATATATTTTTCTCTTTCGAATTCTAATTTGGGACATAAATAATGAAATTCATTACCAATGTCATTTAGGTTACAACAAGTACACTTTCTGTCACTTCTGGAAGTTCGGAATTGTAACAAGTTATTATAACGACGAGAATTGAGGCATGATTCAAATTTGAGAGATGGATTTTTGAAAAGGCTATAAGTGGTTGCTTTGGAAGAGGTTTCAAGTGTTGAAATTTATGTTTGCTGATTTATATCCCTTAATTTACTTTTAATAACAGTTTTAAGCCAAAATAAACTTTCAAACATTTGGGAGTTCCAGATGAAAAGATCGTCGAAAATGCTTTTGAGATACATTATCCATTTATGTTCACATTTGCTAAATATACAATCGTTGAATATTAATTTATATATTAAGAAGCACACTTTTGACGATTTTTCCGATTAAAGGTGTAGCCCCAAAGCATACTATTATGCTTTTAATATCATTTACAAGGGGGAATCTGACCAACTCGCCTTATAACAGTAAGTTAGGTGTGCGTTTCCTTAGTGATGCTAAATATTTGAGAAAGCGTAGATAAACACTTTCAAAGCTAGAGGTATTTTCAAAACCCAAGACCTCACATCCATATACAAGGATAGGAGTAACCATACAATCAAACAGTTTCAAATGACTAGCAATTGCACGTTTAAGTTGTCTACATTGGGTTAAAACGAAAAACTTTGGTTTAGTTGCCTTTTCCTCCAGTATACGTTTGGTTCTCGTAAATTTGCTATTCTTTTCTAGTGTAATGCCAAGATAGTGATAACAGTCTACATTTTCCAGGATATTATCTCCAATACTGAGACGTCTTATATTCTTTGGGGGATCCACCGAAAATAGGGATTTTTTATTAGGATGTGTTAATTTTAACCTTCCATTTTTTACAGTAATTATGAAACGAATCTAACATATTTTGCAAATCACAAGGGTCATAGGATATAAGGACGGTGTCATCAGCATACAGCAATGCAAAAAGTGCAATCACCGTACCTAAACGGTTTTGGAAATAACTTGTAAAACACAGTATGAGTCTGAGGCTAAAGCATCTTCAACATCACAAAGGAATAACGAAAACACAAGTTCTCTCCTTGGCGGACACCTCGTTTACACAAGAAGAAATTAGAATAATTGCCGCCGTTACAGACACATGATTTAATATTGAAATATGAAAGGTATGGGAACAAAGCTATATATGGAAATAACTAGTATTACTTGTAGTTCATCTACATTGAGACTTTCCAAGTCTGTGTCGTTTGTTACCCGTACAATAAAATAAGCCAGTGCATCTTCTGATTTACTTTATTGGTTATCTGTGTATATATGAGTTAATTAATTTAGAAGAGTGAAGCATGAACTGTGCGATTTGAAGTAGTGACATATCTTTAGAAAAACATAACATTGTGGGAGTTATTTCAGCCTGTTGTTTTATCTATATTGACAGTTGTTACAATCACTTATGAGGTGTCCCATTCTTGACGTGACGAATGAATGACCAAGTGCAAGTTACGTCTTTACGTCATTGGTCAAAGGATTGTGAAAGAGATCATTCAGAAAGCATTCGGCCATATGCAAGATTACGAGAATTAATAACTGTGTGGATGATAGGTACTTGGCTCATGGTCTGTTATACTTTCTCCACGTATCCCAAACTATAAAATATACTACCCATCAACAGTTTAAATCACTTATGTAAATATAGCCACATACACACATAAACACAACACATAAACACATATAGTTAGCGTTTTAAGTGAGTCTAAGCTTTCTGTGAGAAGAATGATTTTTTTTAATTATTTTTATTATTTTTATATTAACTGTGAACAGTTATTTAGGCACTCGTCAGCCATGGTATCAACTTGATGTTATTGCGCCTTATTCAGGTGTAAAATGTTCGAAATCGTAATTACTGCCTCTCGGTTACTAAACAATGACTTACATCTCTGTACCTATAACTACAATGTACGTGTCGTGCATGCATGTCCTCGGCAATAACTTTAAGTCAGAATATTACGCCTTATCTTCAAATCACATAGCCTTGTGTCTCTGCCACCTCTATCAACAAAGAGTGTGTATGTCTCCCGACACGGGACCTCACAGGAAACTAATACAGCAAGCAGTGAGTGAGTTTAAGTTTTACGACGCACCAGCAATATCGCAGCAGTATGGTAGCGGTCTGTAAATTGTAAATCAAAACAGGATCCGTTAGTCGCCTCATACGACAGGATCTGTTACCGAAGATCAATTATAATCCTGATCTTCACGGATTGTTCTGAGATTTAACCTATCTTATTTTGAAGGAAATGCCCCGCGGATGTTTGTTTACATGTAGTTTTCAGGTAAGTTCTATGTCATAGGCACCCATGAAGAGCCACCTCCTCGTGGTGGGTGCTGGGTAACGCTAAGTGCTCTTCTCCCGTGTGGACCCGGGACAGAATGTGTTCACAGCACCCCATTGCTTGTCGTAAGAGGCGACTAAATTGGGCAACCTGTTTGCCGTGGGTTGCGTCCCGTGTCGGTGGAGGACGGGATCCTGGTGGTTGAGGGCAGATGGGCTTTTAACTGCGTTTCATTTGCCCAACACACCACTTCGGCCCTTACTTCACCTAGACGGGTGGTTGAATGGGCCCGATTCAACCAATCGGCTGGTCATGCCAAGCCCTGTGCATGAACTGTGTATGTGTCTTTGGCACAGATTTGATTTGAAATTGTTTTGAATTTCGGCTTTGGCACTACTGGTGATCTGTAAGTTTTGATTGTGAATTCTAATATGAACTTTGCCTAGAGTCTTATGCCAGAAGGCGATGGCTCATGGGCCAATCTGGTAGTTTAATTATTTATAATTCTTCTACTGGAGTACATCATCCGGGTATCCTTGGTGCTGCAAGCTGGAGGCCCGCTTGCTTTAGCACTGTCCTTGTGATACTCCGTGGTGGGTGGGGAGCTCGGATGATGAACAATATGACACCAACCGTGGCTTATGAAGTACCCCACAAAAAAACAAAGCGTCCACTTGAAATTGATCCTGTTGATACTGACCACAGACCGTCTCTATCGATTGAGTATTGGCCACGTTTCCTTGTTATTGAGACTCCGGACAAGACCCCATGAAAGCTGAACCCCTTTGCAGTATCTAAAGGCATTCAAGGTATTGCTGGGGATGTTAAGAACATTCGGCGCTTACGTTCGGGTGCGCTACTAGTTGAGTGCAGCAAGAAACAGCAAGCATCCAATCTGATGAGTATTGAATCTTTTGGGGGCATTCCGGTCACGGTCTCTGCTCACAAGACCTTGAACACTAGTAAAGGTATCATCAGAGATCGTGATCGATTGTTTGCTGACATGACCGAACTTGATATAGCATGTGAAATGAAAGATCAAGGTGTGCTATATGTGAAGCGCTTTTCAACCCGAAAGAACAATGAAACATTTCAAACTAATACCTATCTGTTTACTTTTTCATGTCCAAATGCTCCTAGATCAGTGAAGGCAGGCTATTGTAACATAGAAGTTGATATCTACATCCCCAACCCGCTCAGGTGTTTCAAATGCCAGAAATATGGACATGGCGTGAATACTTGCACATTGTCTGTTGTGTGTGCTCACTGTGGTGAGAAAACACACACAACAGAAGATTGTGACCATGATTTCAAAAAATGCACCAACTGTTCAGGCAACCATTCATCTTCTTCGAAACAGTGTCCTATTTGGAAAGAACAAATGGAGATAAACAGAATAAAGTTTACTCAAAATATCTCCTTTTCTGAGGCAAAAAAACTGGTTAAAAGGTCTGATCTTCCAGAAAGTTACGCTACAGTAGCAAAAACATCATCGGAGTCTACCTCAAAAATAACAAAATCATCCACAGGATGCCAAACTACCTTGACTTGGATAAATTGCGATTCTCCACAGCTTTTATACCCTGCTATGTCATCTCAGACTGAGTAATCACTTCCTAGTACATCAAAGTCTTCTTCTGATCACAAATCATCATCATCTCAGTCACACTCGAAATCTCAATCGACAGCTGATAATCAACAAACTGTGAAAGGTAAACCGAAGTCTAAGCCTGATGCTTCAAAACAACAAAGTGGCAGAGCTCCTAAAGGGTCACAAAATAAAATTCAGTTGTTTAATAGATATGGGTCTCTTGAAGACATGGACGTTTCTGAAAACGTCTATTCTAGGGCACATAGCTTGTCGCCCTCCAAAAGAGTGCGGGGTAGATCCCCAATAAATCCCCCCAAAAGATAGTTTATTCCAATAATATTGTACAGTGGAACTGCAGAGGACTGAGGACTAATTTACATGAATTACAGCTATTAGTCCAGGATTTTACACCTTCAGCGATATGTCTCCAAGAGACATATTTAAAACAAACAGATACATTTAACCTTCGTCATTTTAATGCATATCATTCTTTTTCACCTCCGGGTGATAGAGCCACTGGTGGGTCATCCGTTCTAGTCAGACAAAACGTTATTCAAAGTCCTGTTTCACTAAATACTAATATGCAGGCTGTTGCTGTGAGACTTACTTTACATGTAGCGTTTACGCTATGCTCGCTCTATATTTCGTCGTCTTCGACGTTTGCCAAAACTGATCCGCAAGCTCTCTATGACCAACTCCCGAAACCCTGTATTATAATGGGAGATTTAAATGGGCACAACCCACTCTGGGGTAGTGTAACTACAAACACTAAAGGTAAGTTATTGGAGGATTTTTGTTCTGACAATGATTTATGTATTTATAATGATGGTTCCAACACATATTTACACCCTGGGACAGGGGTCTATTCTGCTCTTGACTTGTCACTCAAAAATTCAGAACTACTTAATGAATTCGAATGGTCAGTCCACGATGACCTCTGTGGAAGTGACCATTTTCCTACTATATTAAAAGCTGTAACTCCATCTGATGTTCCTCCATCATCAAGACGGAATTTTAAAAAGGCTAACTGGACTTTATATGAAACACTGTGTGCTGAAAAGCTTAAACCTGAACGTTTTATTGACGTTCCTGATGCTATTAAATGTTTTTCTGATGAATTGAACTCCATAGCTGATGAGTGTATACCAAAGTCCTCTGCAGTTCCACACATAAGAAAACCATGGTTCAACGATGACTGCAAACAAGCTAGGAAGGCAAGGAAAAAAGCAGAACATTATTTCCGTCGTCATCCTATGGTGCATAATTTGAATAAATTTAAAATTTTAAATGCTAAAGCACGGCGTACTTTTAAACAGAACAAACGCCAATCTTGGCAAAATTATGTATCTAAAATAAATTCTCGGACACCCATGTCCAAGGTATGGAATATGGTCCAGAAAATTAAAGGTAAAGGTACTAAATCTACTGTCAATCATCTTAAACATGGAGATCAAGTACTTACCGATAAATCAGATATCGCAAATAAACTGGGTGAAACCCTTGCTAAACACTCTTCCTCTTCTAATTATTTACCTAAATTCCAGCAGTATCAAAAACAACAAGAAAAGAAAACTATTAATTTCAACTCAGATAATGGGGAAGATTATAATGAAACTTTTTCTATTCATGAACTCCATACTGCTCTTGATCAAGCTCATGATACTGCTACAGGAGCTGATAACATACATTATCAACTCCTGAAGCACTTACCGGAATCCTGCCTAGAAACTCTCCTAAATATTTTTGATGATATTTGGACATCGGGTAACTTTCCTTCATCATGGCGTGACGCCATAGTAGTACCCATACCTAAACCTGGACGTGATCATACCGATCCATCCAATAATCGTCCGATTTCGTTAACTAGCTGTGTTTGCAAGACCATGGAACGCATGATAAATAATCGACTTGTTTGGTACTTGGAAACAAATAACCTTATAACTGATATACAGTGTGGTTTCCGTAAAAACAGAAGTACTGTCGATCACTTAGTGCGACTGGAATCATTTGTTAAAAATGCACTGATTAATAAACAACATGCTGTGTCTATCTTTTTTGATCTTGAGAAGGCATATGACACAACCTGGAAATATGGTATTTTAAGAGACTTACATGACTTCGGCTTGCGAGGTCGTTTGCCTCAATTTATTGCCAACTTTTTAAATAACAGACAGTTTCAAGTTCGAGTGGGTTCTACCCTGTCTGATCATTACAATCAGGATCAGGGTGTTCCACAAGGCAGTATTCTGTCAGTCACACTCTTTAGCATCAAGATAAATAGTTTTTCAAAAGTTTTAATCGATTCAATTGATGGATCGTTATTTGTGGATGATTTTAATATTTCTTGTCGTGGTAAAAATATGCATACTATTGAACGGCAACTGCAGCTGTGCTTAAGTAAAATAAATAAATGGTGTCTTGAAAACGGCTTTAAATTTTCTAAATCCAAAACTAATTGTATACACTTTTGTCGAAAATATAAACCGCATAAAGATCCTGAACTGTTTCTAAATGGATCTCCCATAAAAGTTGTAAAGGAGGCCAAGTTCTTGGGAATAATTTTTGACTCGCATTTAACGTTTCTACCACATATCAAATCCCTCAAAACTAAATGCCTGAAGGCACTTGACTTGTTGAAAGTCGTTTCAAATTCTAGGTGGGGAGGGGATCAAGCTACCCTCCTGCAGCTCTATCGATCACTCATCCGGTCAAAACTTGATTATGGCTCCATTGTGTATGGTGGAGCCTGTAGAAGCAACCTAAAACTTTTAGATTCTGTTCATCACCAAGGTCTAAGACTTTGTCTTGGCTCATTTCGAACTTCACCTGTTGACAGCCTGTACATTGAGGCTGATGAGCCATCTCTTGAGCAGCGACGTGTAAAACTAGCTTTACAGTATGTTACAAAATTATATTCTAGTGAGTCAAACCCTGCATATAACTGTGTTTTCAGTTCTCTTTATGAGGATGTATACAAAAAGAAATCTTCTCTTGTTCCGCCTCTTGGTTTAAGAATTAAACCATTTCTTTCTTCAGCCGGCATTGAGCTGGAATATATAGCTCCTTCCCGTCTTCTTTCTTCTCCTCCTTGGCAATTGGTTCGACCACAGGTTGACCTAACATTAACCACATTTAAAAAATCAGAAACGAATGAATTACAGTATAAACAAGAATATAATCAATTGAAACATAAATATAACAACTATAAATCCTTATTTACAGATGGGTCCAAGGACGGTGGCGCAGTTGCTTGTGCTACTGTCATTGGATCCAGAACAATATCTTCTAGATTACCAAATAACAGTTCTATTTTTACAGCTGAAGCTAACGCCATATTAACAGCTCTTAAATATATTCAAAGGCACCCTAAACGTAAACAATATATAATCTATTCAGACTCTCTTTCTTGTCTTCAGGCGATTAAAACTTTATCATGTAAACATCCACTTTTAATTGACATTATTGAACTGTATAATAATCTTGCTACTGGCCAATGCGACATCGTCTTCTGTTGGTTACCCAGCCATGTAGGCATTTCAGAGAACACAATGGCCGATCTTGCTGCCAAGGCAGCACTCAACAAATCTGTGACACCACTTCTTATTCCATACTCAGATTACAAAGCGAATATTAGAACTTATATACGTGATCTGATGCAAAAGAAGTGGGACACCCAAGTAGGTATAAATAAATTACATGACATAAAACCGTATATTGGTTACACCTACCTGAGCTGTCAGTCCAGATTTGAAGAGGTCATTATGCGACGATGTCGTATTGGTCACACCAGATATACGCATAAATACCTTTTGAAAGGTGAGGATCCTCCGTTTTGTATCCCTTGTGATGAAAGAATCACGGTCAAGCATGTCTTGCTTGACTGCGTGGAATATTCCATCACAAGGGATACCTATTTTAAATCACGTAGTATGAAGGACCTTTTTACTAATATCAGTTCTCATTTAATTATTGGATTTTTAAAAGAATTAGATTTATTAAATGAATTGTAAATAGATAATTTTTATTATCGGAAGTTTAAATTGGTAACTGTGCTTGTTGGTGGCTGTATCCTCAAAGGGGGTTGAAGTATTGTAAAACTATTGTCCTCCTGAGAGGGTACGTAAGTCCACAAACATTCAAAGTAAATTCAAACTTTCCATGTTTTTAATCGTAGAATAAATGTCTTTTTACTGAATGGCTAGATTTCCCGAATTGCTGACTCCTGAGGGGATGATGTAAATCCAGCTAGGGTCCATGCAGGTAGCAAAGGTACTGTAAGTCCCCATGGTCCCTAGTATGGTGATCTACCTTCAGTTGTTAGCAATCTATAGCCCATTTTTATCTTGTATTGTCCTCTATAGATAAATTGTTTTAAGTATAGTTACTAGTTTTATATTCTACTCTGTGATATTCTAGTTGTTTTACTGTCCTTCGTTGACAGGTTTTATAATAGGCATATAGTTCATTTCAGATTTAAATGTTCTCGTCACGATATGGCTGAGATACTGCCGATGTGACGTTAAATGTTAACTCACTCACTCTATGTCAGTTATTTAGAACAGTTTGCCAAGAGCGTTCTCCAGTTTCGCACAAGACCTGGGCCCACTTGCACAAAACGATCTTACCGCTACAATTATTGTGAATCCTTAAGATCGCAATCTTAGTCTTCGGCTGCAATCGCCATCCACTTCCACAAAGCGATTGTAGGCTAAGATCATTGTAAGATACAATCAAAACTTACAGTTGGTCGAAACCAATTGTAAGGAGCTAAGATCACTGTATTCTCTAACAAAACGGCCTTCAAGTTAGTGTCGGTTTCACACAAATAATTAGCTTTATGTTTGGAGATTGCTTTTATAATTCCATACAAGTGTGTGATTCACCTCGACACTTCAGCAACACGGAGAATGCAACATCGCTTTATCGTGAGAAATGACGTTATGTGCTGTAGTGATCAACATCATTTTCGAGTCGATATCATAAAGTACAATTCTCACCCGATTCAGTGTTGGAAAAAGTATGAACACCACACCTTTTTGATAATCAAAGAAAGGATAGTAACGAAAGTTGTCTGCATGCGATTAGCAGTGGCCATGACCTTTTCAATAACTCAAGGGCAGCTAATCTTAGTTTTTACGCAAGATGGGAGTGATTTCCCTTTGCATATTATACCGTTGCGTAAAAAATCTGCTATGCCCTAATACAATGTATGTTATGTTGTGACAGAGCACATCTCCACATGTATTTCTTTTCGGTCATAGTCGCGTCAATGACTTTGTGATGGTTCGTCATTACAATGATCTACAGTTGGATAGCGTACAAAATTATGTTTCATTCTGACGAGAGACAGGAGTTTTGATCTATGCAATTTAAATATAATACAAGTATTCTTCAAAGAGAAAAATACACTTCCTGAGGCAAAAGAAAAATAATTATCAAAACAAATCGCGTAAAGCAATTAAAATACTGTGGATAAGTATTTAACAACACATACAACACACACAGAATAAAATCGTCTTCATATTTCCCTGTCATGCATTTTCCACAACGCTCCCACAGTCATGATACCCTTTCATATCTTTACAAATCTAATGCTTGTGGGATATATTTGGGATTTTACTCCAAATAACACCGACCAGATGCCAATCTCAGATTCACTGGCAGCCATTGACAAATCATGGTACATTTAGGTGTTGTATCATAAGGAAACTTTCTTTGTAATTAATGTTATCTTTGAATTTTCATGATTATTAGGTCAAGAACTCAAAACCCAAATCGGTTAGATCGTTTTCATAAAACGTGATATTTCTGCGGTTGAAGTATCACATTCTTTGATCAGAAATCCTATTTGAAAAATTAGAGAAAAACCCACTAAGTACGAGTTTGTTTGTTTGTTTTATTTCAATGAAAATTCTTCAAGGTGCGTTTAAGGAAGGTATGTCAGTTGTGTGCAGTAGCCAGTGTCACGTTTTATTTGCGCACCATGTTATGCGCACTTGCAGACAACTGTAGACGGGAGTCGAGTTTAAGAAATTTCTACCTCCAACGTTTAAGAGTTCGATCTTAGTTAAGCTCGCAATCTTAAATCCGTGCTGTTTAAGATCGTCTATGTGCAAGTGGTTTAGGGCAATTGTACGGTGATTGTAAAGTTGATTCTAGGGGCCTGAGATTGTTCTGTGCAAGGGGGCCATGGGTTTGATGAGGGTGACATGTGTGAATCCTATTTATGGTGTCCCCCGTCGTGATTTTGCGAGAATATTTGCTAAAGGCAGCGTAGAACCAGACTCACTCATTCATTGTTTCACAATGTGCATCAGAAAGTTGAAAATATCTTGTTTTCAAGATCAAACCTTGTCGACAGTTACCAGTTAATGATATCAGACAAAATATACATGACGACATAAAGTGGTTCTATGTTTTATTGCCCAGGGAATATGTGCTTCTGTGGTCTGAGACGTTCCGTAATGTCAAAGGTGAAGGTCATCTACTTCCGAGCACTAACACAGGATGAACCGTCGATAGTGAAGGCGCCCGCTGCGGCCTGGACGGCACCCCTGCAATGAGAATGTGCAATCGTGAGTCAAGGATGAAGAATTATCACTTGTGCATTTCTTTTGATGCACTTCTATTACACACGATGTCTGTGTTTATGATAAGTGTTGATATAGGTTCCATCGTTTCAGGTAATCTGTCTATAAGACTAGATCTCCAGAGTAAGTGAGTGAGTTTTACACCGCCTTCTCCAGTATTCTAGCACCATCGCGGGTAGGGGCAATAGAAATAGTCTTGACACATTGGCGTGACGCGAAAACGCTTTAACCATACAGATCTCCAGATATAAGAAATACCTACGACTACCTGGCATATTTCACAGACATAGGAGTACATCTGAGTGTTCTCTAGATCACTATATTTGTACTGTTCCTGTTATTTAGTACACAAAGACATAAGAATTACGCTTTACGTTATCACTTTTTAATATTTCTCTTCGTGGGAATAAACTGCTTTGGTTTCCTTAAGGGGATAATCATTGTTCACCATATACTAACCTGCTACATCTTGGATGTAGTCAGCGTTATTTAACACAATTTGTATTGCTTTAGGGTTTCAGGCTGATTACTTTCAGCATAATTCATGAATACACTTACTCAACACATCCCAACTGGCACGAGTTGTCGTAGTAGTTGCCGGCGGTGTCACATACCGGATCAAGAATGAGGGTACATGCGCAATTACCGTTGACTGTGCTGGCTGTGACGAGAGAGATAAGGGTAACAATTTTAATGATACATGTTACTCAGTTAGCATCAATGATAATATTTTCCTCACGTTTTATCTTGACTGACCCTTTAAATGGCCATTTTGACGTGATAACGTATTCTACGTTGCTGTAGTTCGAGGGTTTCCACTCGTCCACAAAGTTGGGACAACTGGGGACGCCAGAAACTCTAGGTTCGAATCCCAGGTCTATGTTTGTCAGCAGCGCTCGCGGGTTTCACCAAAGTGATAGAAACCTCAGATCTACGGGACCTAGGTCATGCTTATCTTAACCCGACTTCTCGTGGTATTACGAATCATTATATCCATTCTTGCGGGTTTCACCAAAGTGATAGACGCCACAGACCTACATGACCTAGATCATACTTTTCTCAAACTGACCCGTCGTGGTATTCCCAAAGAAACAGTCCATGCAGGTGGCAAAGATATTGCACGTCCTCATGGTTCCTAGTGTCGTGACCTACCGTATGTTACTGGTGATCTCCAGCCCGTTTTGTTAATACTGTATTGTCCATCAATGGTGGGTTGCTTTTGTTTTTCTTTAACTTTTACCACTACATATCTAAGAAGCTCGTGTAACAATCTTTGACAAGTTTTCATAATTTAAGAACATTTATTATAAATTTATAACTTTTGAAGTCACAATATGGATGAAATATTGCCAGTGTGACTATAAATTTTGAACAGCAACATAAGGATATGTCTTTCATGGGAGGGTAACAGATATCACAGATCACTCTGAACGCGTGACAAATATCACAGGTCACTTTGAACTGAAAATGTATCAATATTTGTGCACTTTTCTTGCAGAACCATTTTGACAGACCTTTCCGCAACATGAAATGAAATATCATGAAGGAAATCTAGTGTGTTTCACATGCTTTTATCCATATATCACAGGCATCCATGATCCATCTGTCATTGTTTAACACAGAAATGCATATAATGACACATATAGCTATTGCTGATACTCCCCATGTTCACATCAGGACTATTAGTCAGTCTGGTATTACGAGTGCTTCACACATTATACACATTCGGGATTCGAACAGCCTGTGACTGAACATGCTTATTTGCACCAGCCAAATATCAAGACATTTGACAAGACATAACCGACAAAACAACGCCCTCAGGATGGGAGGAAGTTGTGCGCACCTCATTTATGTCTGAGATTGAGACACATTTCGATTTGGGAAATATTTGTGTGTTGAACATTTCAGAACAATACAGACCTGTACTGGCCTATAATCGAACATAACTGGTTGCACTAACTGAATGTCATCTCTTGCAAATTTACATCGACTTGTACACAAAACAGTGTTTGTACTCACCACACAGCACCGCAGCAAGAATAGCAAGAACAACAGCAGCCTTCATCTTGATGTTTGAGGTGGAGCTTCTCTTCCGAACAGAATCAAAGTATCGACTGGACTGAAATGACGGTATTTATGCACCTCACAAGCCCATATAAAACATTTGAAGTGGCACGTATGTCTCCTCAGTAGTTTAATTTTTTATGTCATAGTTAGTTGCAGTCTTTAAAGTTGTATAAATTGTGATTTTATGCTCTTTTAAAACCCTTGTGTGCAGGCACCAGGTTGTTGTGAGTATTTTATGTAGAATCTGTCATTATCCGAAACATATATTTTCTATATCCGGGGGCAAAATGCACCCTTGCATTTTAACAAATTAGTTTTTTGCAGATAAAAATATTTTATGTTGGTGATATTACATCACCACACAAATTAGCAAAAATGAGCTGCATTACTATCAGTAACCATCCAAAATACGTGCACATGGATAGAAAACACATAAACTTATTTGTTCTTTCAGTTGAAAATATCTTATGTTGGACATATTACATCCCGCAAATGAGCTAAAATGAGCTGGTCTGCTGCTATCAGTAACAATACAAAGAATACATCCACACAGGTTTTACCTTGACTGAAACATTTAGAAATAAAATAATATGTCTTTCGTCAAATGTACATATTCTTTCTGTCCCTCACTTTGTAAATGATTTCTCATTATGTATTCGGGAAGTGAACTAGTGGCTAAAGTGATAGATTAAAGATTAGTCTCTGGATGTGTTCCGTCTAGGGTCCATGCAAGAAACAAAGGTACTGTAAGTCCCCATGGTCCCTAGTATGGTGATCTACCTTCAGTTGCTGGCGATCTACAGCCCGTATTTTATATTGCATTGTCCAAATAGTGGTATTTGTTTTAACTCTCCACATTAGTTTCAATTGTAACTGTGATATTCTAGTTGTTTTACTGTCCTTTGGCGGCAGGTGTTTATAATGTATGCATGTTTCATTTCAGTATCAAAATGTTCTCGTCACGATATGGCTGAAATATTGCCGATGTGACGTTAAATATTAACTCACTCACCCTCTGAATGTGTAATTTTTGACTGTAACATAAAGTAACCTTTAAAATGGAACAGGAGTCCAAGGAATGCCAGAAATTCAGCCTGAATCTGAGGAAAGCTAGAATTTACTTCATTTGGGTCTTGCAGAGAGGGCTATGCAGTGGGAAGAATAATCTGGTTCAGGGACCGTCAGACACACTACATCTCCATGCATGGGAACATGTGTTTCTGGTAACGCCCTGAAAATTTTGCAATGTTAATAACAGTAACATAAAACTGTACTCGCGTATTGATGTTCTTCAATCACAAGTTCCACAAGCTTATTTCTGTGAAATATGTTTAATTGTCAAAGTAGTAGAGGGTAACGTCATCGCATTTCAGTGTGACGGATGTTATATTATATGCCCGAAGCCCTGAAATTAGGACATTTACAAATTGGGCAGTATGTATAGTGACGCCTGCATCTCCAACAAAGCACCTTGCTACTGCGCAAACAAAAATATGTTGAAATATGCTGATCAAGAGTTCACATGTATTTTATGTGGAGGAGAAGTTGGTTCTACATGGCACACAAATACTTGCAACAACCTGTTTGAAGTGTTATGATTTATGTGATATCAAATGGAGTTTTAAATCGAAAGAAGGGCAATAAATTACTTGAATTGGAATTTTATGGGGATGGTGGAGTATTGTTAGGATAGACGTGTATTTTCTGTAAATTGTATTATTTTGTTGCGGTTAAGAATTTGCCGTGACAAACGATGTAAGAAACCCCCTGTAAACCAGCAAAACAGAACAAAGACCAGTCTAAAACATTCAAACGTTGTATTAGTTAGCAAATAGAGAGCAAGGTATACAAAGTCACAAGTCAATTTCACAAAACCGGTTTCAAACACAATACAAGTGAGACAAAATGTAAGGCAATGGGTCACAAAATATAATATCGCAAACTCACCAAAGTCTTAGTGCGAGAGAGAATCAGTTATGCAGAACACAGTGAGAGGTCTGCCGGTGGCTTTGATGATCAAGCGTTGGCAGCGATTGTATACCACAGTTATGTGTGTCCCTTGTCTCAACACGGCAACCTGCCTTTATATGTATATGTACTCATTTCCCGAACGTTCGGGCACATACGACCATCGATAACACTGTAGAAATCTCTAGCAGTCGTCCGGAAGTAACAAATAGAAAACTAAGGGCAGATCATTTCCGGACATACTGCTGCCAAAATCTTGAAAATGCTGACCATCTATTATACGAAATGTGACCCATCATAATTATTATTCAAAACACTAAATGTTGTGCCCCAATAATAATTACTACTTAATTACTAGCAAAATATACAGAAAATACACACTCGTAACTTTAATTATGTAATAGTTATTACTTGGGTCACATTGCATGATAATTATCATAGGTCACATTTCATATCATAAATGTTCAGCGCTTTTAGTTTTTGACTGTAGGCTTATGGTAACGCTTTAGAGTTACCTCCCCTTAACTTTGTGTTTTAATTAACTTTTGACTTTCAGAAGGCTGGCCAAGAAGATTCTCCGTTGATGGCGATGGTCGTAAATGCTCGAACTGTCAGGAAATGTTGATTGTTTGTAGAAAGGTGCTAGTTTTTGTCTTGTCGACACGGAAATACACACAGATTACTGGAGTATATATATGCCAGTCTCATCGTCAACGCTTGACGCTTGACCTACATAACCGCTGCCCAACATCAAGACGTAATGTGAGTTGGCATTATATTTGTGACCCATTACTTTAGAATTGACTCCGTTGTATTGTACATGAAACCTATCTTGTGAATCTGTATATTTGTGCCTTAAGTTACTCAATATAAGGTATCATTCAAAATATCAAACTTGTGAGTGTTATAATTTCCTGGTTCTGATGGGACTTTTTACACCTTTTGTCACGGCATTTTTTAACTGTAATTAACATCGTATAAATACGAGAAGTTTTAATTCATTCGATACTTGGATCTTGTTTGGAAAAGAAGCCTCAAGATGAATGCTGCTGTTGATCTGGCTATTCTTGCTGTGGTGCTGTGCAGTGAGTTTTAGAGCTGTTTTATCAATTACTTTTAAATGTATATTCAGGGACAGTGATGCGTTTGTGAATACCAGATTCAGTTTCATAGACATTCTTATCTTGGATGTTGGTCTCAGAAAGTGTTGACCACGTCCTAATGAAGCTACGTAGCTATCGTTGTCAGATTAGCAACCAAATGTCGTCTTGACAAAAAGTAAACTGTCGGCCAAGGTGCACCAACAAACAAATGGTCGATGCTGCTAAATGCTGAAGTAATAAATCCTCATTCCTGTCTGACTGTGGACCTTCGCATTACAGGGGTGCGTGCCGTTCAGGCCGCAGCGACCAATTACACAATCAGTGGTAACACATGTATTGGTGCCCGCAAGTAGATGACCATAGTGTTTGACCACATGCATCATCCCAGGCCAAAGAAGGGCATACTAGTTGTGCACTAAATTATAGAAGCAGTCCAGTTAGTCTGATGTTATTTATAAGCATGAATGTTAACACGTTGAATACATATCCGTGAAGATCGGGGCAAAATATTACCTTCAGTAACCCATGTTTGTTGTAGGAGGCGACAAACAGGGTCGTGTCGTCATCTCGCTGACTTGCTCGGCACATGACATTGTATTCCAATTGCACAGATGAATGTTCATCTTGTTGATCACTGTCCGGTCCAGACCCGATAATATACTGACTGCCATCATGTAACCAAGTATTCCTGAGCGCCGGTAAAACTAAACTTACAAAGCACATTCATGTGAAAGTATTTAAACACAAAGGACTGCGTTACCGGTTTGCAGTAACATAGAGGATAAGTAGGTACTGAGTTACAATAAATGTTCACTACCATCACTTCAGTACTCTATACGTCCACCCCTTGCATCAACACAGTCACGCAGTCTCCTTCTAGCCAAAGACATTTGACGTCGGCCATGGTCACGTCACCATTCGTCCTAGAGGGCTTGTGTAAGTTAATATCTATTCTGTGGCTGCTTTGGACGTTTCCGCCCGCGTCTGTCTGGTGCATCCCACAGGTGTTCTATCGGGGACGTGTGTGGAGAACGTGCTGACCACTGTCGAATATCCAAGTGGTTCCCCTCGTCCCTGCCAACGCCAACAACTCGATCCCAAGACCTGTCATTTGAAGGGTCTGTTTTCTCTCATACCTGCCGCCCTATGACCTCTAGCCAACGCGTGTCGACTGAAATGGTGATCAAGGGAATTCGTCACTGATGGCATTACCGTCAAGAAACGGTCTCTCAGGCGTAACGTCCTCAAATGCAGGTCTTCAGCTAGTGTTGTTATTCTCGGTCTCCCACTTCATGGAATTTCTAACGTTTGAAGTATGAATTAGTGGGAAATTGCTTTCTCCTAGCGGTGTGTAGCTATGGTCACGTGACTGGCTGTTCCGCCAGGTGGCTCTGTTTCAGGGTATATATAAAGTTTGTGAATTTAAATTTGTTCTCTCGCTTGTACAACAAGACCGTTCATCTTTATAATGGACACAAACGCCAGATTGGACGCCGTCTTGAAACAGATGAATGCTAATAAAGATCAACTCGAAGAATCCTTTAACTCTCAAATTGGTGCAGTCAGTTCAGTCAAGTTTCTTCTGATTTGAAGACACGCAAAGCTCAGAAGGATGGAGGGGAATAAAATACAGTATAATTTCAACAGTGAAAACATTAGACGGTTCTGACGTCAGCAATAGAAGTGTCCAATGAAGGAGACTGGGAAACGGTGAGAAATTATGTTGCTAATGATCTGGCTGATGATTCTGACAATGACAAAAGGATTACTTCGGCTGAGAACAAGACAGTCAGGAAAACTTCGTCAGAAGCGTGTACACCAATCACCGTACTCTACATCTTGGTCCGCTCACCCACTCGTCAACGGTCACTCGGCCCGTTCCGTTTGCTGTGCAACCTGTTCCTGCTCTTCAGCCTAGCCAGCAATCTCATCTTTTTCATGCAAAAACTCAGAGGTCATGCTTTGCCTGCGGCGAGTTCTCGCACTACCGACGAGACTGCCCGTACAACGTCAGCACACCACAAGTCTCGTGGGTCACAGCCGGATTCTCAACCCCAGGCAACAAATAATCAAGATTTGTCAGTTAAGTATTTTCATTGTGTTGATGTTGAGACCAATGTTTACAAACTAACTGACAACTATCATGAGTACGAGCAGAGTATATCAGAAATAATTGTCAAAGCCAGGCTCAAACAGAGTTTGAGATTTTGGCGTCCAGTTGGTGCGTCATAATTTGTCATTGATTGAATGCTTTCGGGTATAAAACTCCATTTATATCTACCCCTCCTCCTCTGTTTATACCTAATAACAAGTCACCTATCAAACACGATGTTTTTGTCACGCAGGCTATTTGTAAATATTTTGATTAAATATTGTTGGACTGGTAAACCATTATAATCTACCCGTGTCATTATATATTTTAAAAACGGCCTTCAATTGAGTTTCAAGTTGTGATGTTTTGTATTCCAGTGTTCTGCTGTGTTCTGTAGTGCATTGTATAGTGCATATGTATGCAAGATTGATAAGTACTGTAAACCCTCTAGTATAATACTGTTACATTCGTAGCGGGAACACGGTTCCAGAGTGTTTTCTGTAACAGTTTTTATCTCTGGTTTTACGTGTCGGGTTTCAGCATGCATACTATTATATGTCGTTAAGTATACAATCAATTATTTTGTATACGACAGGGTATGATCTCTAGCTAGTCTGTGAAGTTGTGTTGAGGTTCGTGTAATAAATTGGTCACTAGTCACAAGCTTATTCCAGTAAACTGTGTTGTGTTGTGATGTTGTGGAACGAAGGGGTTAGTAGAATCGGTATGTCCTGTGTGTGGCTTTTCTACCTGTAACGTTGCAGCGGTTCAGTGACGGCTACACGAGTACAGTCAAAGGTTTGTAGTGTCCAGAACATACCTATCCACCTGGAGCGTAGCTATGGCCCTCTCACGTTTAACTGCTGATAGTCGTGGCATATCTGTCGTGATTTCTGTCAGCCTGCATGTGTAACCTGTCCGCAGACAAAATTTATACCGTTAGGGCATGTGGAACAATTATCAGTCTCCATTGTCCAATCTCCCCTATTATAATATTGGAATGCTGCAGAAACATACTCTCCATGTTTCTCACAGTTAACAACAGTATAGAGGAACATCTGCATTTTGTCTGAAAACGCTCCATCACGTTTTTCTGTATCCAGCGTCAGTATTGCACTGAAGCATTACCGCTATGTATGTATGCATCTATGTATGTCCGCGCGCGCGCGCGTGTGTGTGTGTGTGTGTGTGTGTGTGTGCATATCGAGGAGGGTCTTGTGGTGCGTGCGTGCACACTTTAGTGTATGGATGGATGGATGGATGGATGGATGGATGCCTGTATGTATGTATGTATGTATGTTCGTAAGTAGGTAGGTAGGTAGACATGTGTGTATGTATGTGTGCATGCATGTGTGTATGTATGCATGGATATATGGATGGATGGATGGGTGATGGATTGTAGTAGGTAGGTAGGTAGGTATTGCATTGAATCATTATGAAATATGGGTACAATTCAAGTTCTAACTTGTCGAAAGACTTGAGGGAACATCTTGTGGAAATAAGTGGTGGAGTTAGGTGTATATTTCAACCTGGTGACTTTCACCCCAAACGCCTTGGTTTCCGTTTCACTGGAAATATGACATCGGCAACATTATGAAGTTGATAACTAATTATGAAGTTTATAATCGAAACGCAAAGCCATGTACTTAAGCCATTTTTGTGAAATCCTGGACTGATGGTATGATGGGACTATCGGGGCTACTTCGAAAGCCTTTAAACGATGTTTATATATCTGTACATTAAACGCGATGTTTCAGTGTATAAAAGAGAGGGGAAAGCAGTTGTTTTACAGCAAATTCTTTTTATAGCAAGCGTGGTTGATTTGCTGAAGGAGAGTTAGACAAATAATTTATATTTCCAGTACACAATGAAGCTGGGATGCGATAAATGTGTGCCCATATATCGTATACAGAAAATGCAACTTACATGAACACACATTTAATCCGTATTTTATTCATGTCGAGTTGTATGTTTGCATCAGCCAAGCTGAATTCTGGATGTAAACATATCACGTGGGATATTATAAACCTCAGAAAACACTTGATGATTGTAGTTCATCTACATTGAGACTTTCCAAGTCTTCATCGTTTGTTACCTTAAAATGAGCCAGTGCATGTTAAGATTTACTTTATTTGTTAACTGTGTATAATTGAGTTTACTAACTTAGAAGAATGAAGCATGAATTGTGTGATTAGAAGTAGTGACATATGCGAAAAACATAAAACTGTGGCAGTTATTTCAGTCTGACAGTTGTTACAATTACTCATACCTTGGCCCATTGTAGAAGGACCGATCAAGTGCAAGTTACGTCTTTACGTTATTGGTCAAAGGTTTGTGAAAGAGATCATTCAAATAGCATTCTGCATCTGCAATTAATTAAGCGAATTAATAACTGTGTGGATGACTGTACTTGACTGATGGTCCTTTATACTTTCTCTACATATCCCTGGCTATGAAATGTACTACCCATCAACAGTTTAGCCTCACTGATGTAAATATAGCCACATACACACATAAACACAACACATAAACACAACACATAGACACATATAGTGTGTGTTTTAAGTGAGTCTAAGTATTCTACGGGAAGTATAATGGGTTTTTTTATTACTTTTTTCTTAACTGTGAACAGTTATTTGGGGACTCAACAGGTCATGGTATCAGCTTGCCATCGATGTTATTGCTCCTTATTAAGCTGTAAAATGTTCGAAAAATCTAATATTACAGGACTGATGCAGTAAAACGAGTTCAACATACACAGTTCAGATCTTTAAACAGCAGCATGTAAATTGGTAACCTGATTCATTGGGGCATATTCGTGAGAGGATTCCTAGAGCATCACTGTCAGTAGATTAGTGCCTGTCCGTCGGTTACTAAACAATGGCTTAAATCCTCCTACCTATAACTGCAATTTACGTGTCGTGCATGCATGTAATAACTTTAAGTGAGAAAACTACGCTTTATATTGAAATCGGTCAGTATCATCTCAGCCACTTCCATCAACAAACAGTGTCCATGTCTCCGGGCACGCGACCTCACCGGAAACCGCTACAGCAAGCAGTGATTTTTATGAGGCACCAGCAATATTCCAGCTGTATGATAGCGGTCTCTAAACTGTAAGTCGAGTCTGGAACAGACAATCCAGTGATCAACATCATGGGCATTGATCTACGCAACTGGGATACGATGACAAGACAACCAAGTCAGCGAGCATGACCACCTGATCCCGTTAGTCGTCTCTTACGACAGGATGTATTACCCAAGATCAATTGTAACTCGTAAAATCAGACTCACTCATTCATTGTTTCACAATGTGTATCAGAAAGTTGAAAATATCTTGTTTAGCATTAAACCTTGTCGACAGTTACCAGTTCATAATATCGGACAAAATATACATATGACTACATAGATCGGTTCTATATTTTATTGCTCAGGGAATATCTCCTTCTGAGGTCTGAGACGTTCCATATTCTCAAAGGTGAAGGTCATCTACTTCCGAGCACTAACACAGGATGTACCGTCGATAGTGAAGGCGCCCGCTGCGGCCTGGACGGCACCCCTGCAATGGGAATGTGCAATCGTGAGTCAAGGATGAAGAATTATCACTTGTGCATTTCTTTTGATGTAGTTTTATTAAACACGGTGTCTGTGTTTATGTTAAGTGCTGATATAGCTTCCTTCGTTGTAGGTAATCTATCTATAATTATATATCTCCAGAGTGTGTGAGTGAGTTTTACACTGCTTTTGCAACATTCCAGCACCATCGTGGGTAGGGACAACAGAAATAGGCTTGACACATTGGCGTGACGCGCGAACGCTTTAATCACTGGACTACAACACCACACAGATCTCCAGATATGAAAACTACCTAAGCTACCTGGTATATCTGACAGACATAGACGTACATTTGAGTGCTCTCTAGATCACTATATTTGTACTGTTTCGGTTATTTACAATACAAATATATGAGAACTACGCTTCACGTTATCATTGTTTAATATTTCTCTTTGTGGGAATAAACTGCTTCGGTTTCAAGGGATTGTTTGCTATTTACTGAGCTGCTACATCATCCATCTAATCAGGGTTATTTTACACAATTCGTATTGCGCTAAGGTTTTAGGCTGATTTCTTTCAGAATATTTCATGGATACACTTACTCAACACATTCCAACAGGCACGAGTTGTCGTAGTAGTTGCCGGCGGTGTCACATACCGGGTCAAGGATGCGGGAACACGCGCAGTTACCGTTGACTGTGCTGGCTGTGACGAGAGAGATGAGGGTAACAATTTTAATGATTCGTTTTACTCAGTGAGCTCAAAGATAATATTTTCCTCATTCTTTACCTTGGCTGGTCCATTAAATGGCTATTTTGACGGGACAACGTTTTCTACATTGCTGGATTACAAGGGGTTTCCACTCGTCCACAAGGTTGCGTCCACTGAGGACGCCAGAAACCTCTATGTTTCAAATCCCTGTTCCATGTTAGTCAGCCGTGCTCGCGGGTTTCACCAAAGTGATAGGCACCGCAGACCTACGTTGCCTAGATCATGCTTTTCTTAACCTGACTCGTCGTGGTATTCACAAAGCAACAGTCCATGCAGATAGCAAAGGTATTGCACGTGCCCATGGTCCCTAATATGGTGGCTTATCTCCAGTTGCTGGTGATCTCCAGCCCCTTTTCTTAATACTACATTCTAGTTTTAAATCTCTAGCTGTGATAATCTCATTCTAAATATCAGCATAAGGACATGTTTTTCTCGTGATGGTAACAAATATCACAGATCACACTGAAAGCATGAGAAATATCCCAGATCACTGCCATTAGCCCGTCTTTCCTGAAGACGTGATGTGACGTGACGTGATCACGCTGGAATGAAAATGTATCAATATTTGTGCACTATTGCTTCACGACTATTTTGACAGACTTTTCTGCAACATTACTTGAAATATCATGAAGGAAAGCTAGTCCGTCTCACATTTCTTTAGCCATATATCACAGATATCCATGATCCATCTGTCATTGTTTAACACAGAAATTCCTATAAGGACACTTATAGTTGATGCTAGTCTGTGACTGTTAGTCAGTCTGTTTCACACATTATACACATTCGGGATTCGAACAGCCTGTGACTGGGCATGCTTAGTTACACTAGCCAAATATCACCCCCATAGAAAATTCAGAGCGACTTTCATTTGACATCTTGTAACTGACAAAACAACGCACCCAGGATTGGAGGGAGCTCTGTGCACCTCATTTATGTCTGAGATTGAAACTCATTTCCATTTTGAAATTCCTTGTGTATTGAAGGTTTCAAAACATTACAGACCTGTACTGGCCTATAATCGAACATAACTGCTTGCTCTAGCTGAATGTCATTAATTACAAATTTACACCGACTTGTACACAAAACAATGATTGTACTCGCCACACAGCACCGCAGCAAGAACAGCAAGAACAACAGCAGCCTTCATCTTGATGTTTGAGGTTTAGCTTCTCTTCCGAACAGAATCAAAGTATCGACTGGATTGAAATGATGCAGTATTTATGCACCTTACAAGCCCATATAAAATATATCAAGTGGCACATATGTCTCCTCAGTAGCTTAAATTTGGATTTTATAGTTAGTTGTAGCTTTAAATATGATTTTATGCCCCTTTAAAAGCTTGTCTCCAAGGTACCAGATAGTTGTGAGCATTTAATGTAAAGTCTATCATAAGTTTTGCTATAATAATTTATTGAAAACTTTTAGAAAGTACGTCATGTTTTGCGCATAATATACAAATGTCCATGGATACCTTGACCTGCTATCTCTTGGAATAATAAGATATCTTTGGGGAAATTTATATAATCTTTCTGTCTCTGACTTTGTAAATGATTTCCCATCATGTATTCGGGAGGTGAATAAGCCTAATAGTTAAAGTGGTAGATTAAGGATTCGTCTGTCAATGTGTAATTTTGACTGCAGCAAATATAGCCTTTTAAATTGAAAAGGATCCCAAGGTACGCCAGAGATTCAGCCTGAATCTGATGAAATCTAGAATTTGCTTCATTTTGGTCTTCATCATTGCAGAGAGGGCTATGCAGTAGGAGGAATAGTGTGGTTCAGGGGCCGTCAGACAGACTACACCTCCATGCATGAGGAACAACCATTTCTGGGGTCCAACGCCCTGATAATCCGACAATATTAATAAAAGTGATATAAACTGTACCCGATTATTGATGTTCTCAGTAACACGTAATTATATCACATATTCCACAGACGTATTTTCTGTGAACATGTTTGAGTGGCAATGTGGGACACCGATTCTACATTCGATTCTTACCACACGCATCAAACATTTTTTCAGAAAAAAATGGTTTTCAACAATCAGTAAACCATATTCAGATCTAACAGGCGTCAATGCAGTAGAGGCTAACATCATCACATTTCAGTGTGATTGTTGTTATTGCACCCCCATTATGGACAGCAGGTTCAATAACGCATGCATCTCCAACAAACCTCCTTGTTACTGCGACAAAAACATGTTGAAAAATGTTGATCAAGAGTTTACATGTATTTTATGTACACGTCAAGTTGGTTCTACATGGCACACAAACATTAACTACTCACAACAATCTACTTGAAGTGAACACTTATGACTTATGTGGTTGAAGCTTTAAATCAGGAGAAGAGCAATATATCACTTAAATTAGTATTTTATGGGGATGGGGGCAGTGTATAAATACGAGAAGTTTTAATCCATTCTATAATTGGATTCTGTTTGGGAAAGAAGCATTAAGATGAAGGCTGCTGTTGTTCTTGCTGTTCGTATTGTGGTGTGATGCGTTTTCCTCTGATATTTTGTAAATATCACATTCAGTTTGATAGCAGTTGTTATTTTGGATATTGGTTTCTGAAAGTGTTGACCACGCCCTAATGAAGCTACGCAGCTATCGTTGTCAGTTTAGTAACCAAAAGTGGTCTTGACAAAATATCATTCTGTTGGCCAAGCTGCAAGGTTAAAAGTATGATTGCAAATAAAAAGTGTCTATTGAGGGACATGTATCGTGTAATATTATTCTCTCCACCTCTTTTCAAAGCCAGCATTGTTAACTGTGTGTGAGATTGTCTCCTTATCTTGGATCCAGTCTGTGACACCGAAGGTAACTACTGCGACAAATCATGTAGTTTGAACTGCGTTGAGTAAGTGTATTCATAAAATATTCTCCCAGAGATTCGTCACAAATCAAAGTATGGTTCACCCTTCATACAAAAGGTTACAAGATAGTACTTTTCTCGCCCGTAAAGAAACAGTTATTAATTCTTCTGAATGTCAATACCACGGCTCGCATTGCATCTTGTCAATGTTTTGTGTAAAGTGAGAACATCTGTTCTGTTTTGTTTGATTATGGTGAAAACGTTTAATATTATGTCTATCATCTCGACTGTCTTTAAGAAGCCACCTCTTGTGAGAAATAAAGACCGTAACCAATACATCATCAACATATATCTTTTGGATTTGAAAGCCAAACTATTACAATGGATGCGACGTGTGGGTATATTTGTTAATTGAGTTATCAAGCAAGTGCTGTTCAACAACATGAACAAGGAGAATATATACATGAAGGGTTTTAGAAACAATTAAAGAAGTTGACATACAGTGTTCCGACATTTCAAACAGTTGTTGTGATAATATATAATAATATGACGCCAGATAGACAAAGGATTGGTGCCGCTTAATCTTGATTAAAGTAAATCCCAATGGAAGGAAATACTGAGTGATAATTCTTCATTCATGTCTGACTATGGACCTGTGCATTACCGGGTTGCCGTTCAGGCCACAGCGACCAATTACACCTGTGTTGCAGCTGGCAAGTATATGACCATCGTGTTTGACCACATTCATCATCCCAGTATAAGAATAGACCTTCAGCATCCCATGTTTATTGTAAGAGGCCACTAATGAGGTCGTGTGGTCATGCTCGCTGACTTCCTTGGCACATGACATCGTATCCCAATTGCATAGATAAATGCTCTTGCTTTTCATCACTTGATTGTCCGGTCCAGACTCGATTATATACAGACTTATGCTTTCTACTTTAAAATGTCCCTCATAGAGCTTTAGATTGGTACAATGGACATTTAAAGCAAATGTGTAGTTTCCAAAACAATGTTTGCACTTAGACTATGCGTTCTTTTAGTGTATGAAACACCCCGCTTCTGTGCTTAAAATATTTTTAGGTTATACAGGTTGTGCTCCCTTGCATATGATGGTAAAGGAATAGAACACCCAAAGGTGTGTTACTTAACAGATTGAAGACAAAAGGGTTGCATGAAAGTGTCACCACTCAAACACCGAATTTCGAATTTCAGATCCTTACTTCGCATGCACAGATGGTGCTTGTAGTGAGTTAAAGTTGTATCAGGAGATGTACACATATTTTGATTCTTAAACTCCCAAGACTGTTATTCTCAAGAGTAATAAGAAGTTTCATACGTTCAGCGTTGTAATAGGATTTATTGATTGTAGAGGGAATCTAGATGTAATGTTTGACGATTCTCTGCAAGCTCAGCAGAGAAAACAATACCGCACAAAATGTCAGACTTTCAATACAGGTAGGTGAGAACAACGGTGTTTGAGCAAGGCCCAAATAAACTTATAACTGTAAAATAATATGTTCCCAATCAGCTACCTGCGATTTATCCGCGCCAGATTAAATTCGAAACAGAGCACACGGCAGTCAAATCAAGAATTTTGAAGATATTTGTAACATGCAAAGGTATCAAATCAAACAAGCAACGGCTGTTTCACCTATTCTTTCTCCAGAGTTCGCTGGGCGCGTGTCTTTAAACCTTTCTGACCACAGACATATTTTCTGCTGTTGACTGAGTGATTTGCTATCCCAATCGGTGTAGAAGTACGGTTTTCATGTTGTGCTGAATTTGTGTAGTGATGTCCATTTCATATTACCTTTCGAAATAGCTATGTCACGTGCATGATTGTACTTATCTTAATTGATTACGTAGATAAACGTTTCTCACCTCGATAGATCATTGGAGAGATGCACTCTGCATAGCTCGCGGGTTGCTGGCTGTTCGGAGGAGAAAGTCAGCGGTAAATGTATTCTCAAACAGTTCTCATGGACATTGACAATTGATTTGTTATACTAACAGTATTTACGTTTAGTGATGAGGATAGCCTGCAATGAGGATAAGCATATGTTTTAACTTAGGTCGGATACACAAACACCGTTGTGGTGAAAAAGTCAGAACGATATTTAGTGAAATTTGAACCAGTGATCAGATTATTCTGGTGGATAATTGATGAAACATAGCAGTTTGCTCATATGCTTTTATCAGCTGACATCCACACCTTCTACGTCTCAAGCATGTATGTATGTATGTATGTATGTATGTATGTATGTATGTATGTATGTATGTATGTATGTATGTATGTATGTATGTAGGTAGGTAGGTAGGTAGGTAGGTAGGTAGGTAGGTAGCTAGGTAGCTAGGTAGCTAGGTAGCTAGGTAGGTACCTAGGTAGATAGGCAGGCAAGCAGGTAGGTAGGTGTGTATGTGTCTGTGTCTCTGTGTGTCTGTGTCTGTGTGTGTCTGTGTCTGTGTCCGTGTGTATGTATATCTGGGAGGATGGGGTAGTGCGTGCGTGCACACTTTCTTGTATGTATGTAATTCAGGCAGGCAGGCAGGTAGGCAGGCGGGCAGGCAGGTAGGTATGTGTCTATGTGTGCATGTGTGTATGTGTGTATGTGTGTATGTGTCCATGTATGTACGTATGTGTGTATGTATGTTCGTATGTGTGTATGTATGTGTGCATGTGTGCATGTATGTGTGCATATATGTGTATATGTGTGTATGTGTGCATGTATGTGTGAATGTATGTGTGTCTGCATGCATGTATGTGTGTATGTATGTGTGTATGTGTGTATCTGTGCATGTATGTGCGTATGTGTCTATGTGTGCATGTATGTGTGTATGTGTGTAAGTGTGTATCTATGTGTGTATGTATGTGTGCATGTGTGTATGTGTGTATGTGTGCATGTATGTGCCTATGTGTGTATGTGTGTATGTATGTGTGTATGTGTGCATGTATGTGTGTATGTATGTGTGCATATATGTGTGTGTATGTATGTGTGCATGTATGTGTGTATGTGTGCATGTATATGCGCATGTGTGCATGTATGTGCGTATGTCTGTATGTGTGCATGTGTGCATGTATGTGCGTTTGTGTGCATGTATGTGTGTATGTGTGCATGTATGTGCGTATGTGTGTATGTGTCCATGTATGTGTGTATGTGTGCATGTATGTGTGTATGTGTATATATGTCCATGTATGTGTGGATGTGTGTATCTGTGCATGTATGTGTGTATGTGTGTATGTGTGCATGTATGTGTGTATGTGGGTATGTGTACCTGTGGGCATGTATGTGTGTATGTGTGTATGTGTGCATGTATGTGCCTATGTGTGTATGTGTGCATGTATGTGTGTATGTGTCCATGTATGTGCACATGTGTGTATGTGTCCATGTATGTGTGCATCTGTGTATGTGTGCATGTATGTGTGTATGTGTGTATATGTCCATGTATGTGTGCATGTGTGAATGTGTGCATGTATGTGTGTATGTGTGTATGTGTGCATGTATGTGGGTATGTGTATATGTGTGCATGTATGTATGTGTGTGTGTTTGTGTGCATGTATGTATGTGTGTGTATGTGTGCATGTATGTGCGTATGTGTGCATGTATGTGTGTATGTGTGCATGTATGTGCGTATGTGTGTATGTGTCCATGTATGTGTGTTTGTGTGCATGTATGTGTGTATGTGCATATATGTCCATGTATGTGTGTATGTGTGCATGTATGTGTGTATCTGGGTATGTGTACATGTGGGCATGTATCTGTGTATGTGTGTATGTGTGCATGTATGTGCCTATGTGTGTATGTGTGCATGTATGTGTGTATGTGTCCATGTATGTGCACATGTGTCTATGTGTCCATGTATATGTGTATGTGTGTATGTGTGCATGTATGTGTGTATGTGTGTATATGTCCATGTATGTGTCCATGTGTGCATGCATGCGTGTATGTGTGTATGTGTGCATGTATGTGGGTATGTGTATATGTGTGCATGTATTTATGTGTGTGTGTATGTGTGCATGTATGTATGTGTGTGTGTGTGCATGTATGTGCGTATGTGTGCATGTATGTGTGTATGTGTGCATGTATGTGCGTATGTGTGTATGTGTCCATGCATGTGTGTTTGTGTGCATGTATGTGTGTATGTGTATGTATGTCCATGTATGTGTGGATGTGTGTATCTGTGCATGCATGTGTGTATGTGTGTATGTGTGCATGTATGTGTGTATGTGGGTATGTGTACATGTGGGCATCTATGTGTGTATGTGTGTATGTGTGCATGTATGTGCCTATGTGTGTATGTGTGCATGTATGTGTGTATGTGTCCATGTATGTGCACATGTGTGTATATGTCCATGTATGTGTGTATGTGTGCATGTATGTGTGTATGTGTGTATGTGTCCATGTATGTGTGCATGTGTGTATGTGTGTATGTATGTGTGTATGTGTGCATATGTCCATGTATGTGGGTATGTGTATATGTGTGCATGTATGTATGTGTGCATGTATGTGCGTATGTGTGTATGTGCCCATGTATGTGTATTTGTGTGCATGTATGTGTGCATGTGTATATATGTCCATGTGTGTGTGGATGTGTGCATCTGTGCATGTATGTGTGTATGTGTGTATGTGTGCATGTATGTGTGTATGTGTGTATATGTCCATGTATGTGTGCATGTGTGTATGTGTGCATGTATGTATGTGTGTATATATGTGTGCATGTATGTATGTATGTGTATATGTGTGCATGTATGTATGTGTGTATGTGTGCATGTATGTGTGCATGTATGTATGCATGTATGTATGTATGTGTATATATGTGTATGTATGTGTGCATGTATGTGCGTATGTGTGCATGTATGTGTGTATGTGCGTATGTGTGTATGTGTGCATGTATGTACGTATGTGTGTATGTGTGCATGTATGTGCGTATATGTGTATGTGTGTATGTGTGCATGTATGTGCGTATGTGTGTATGTGTGTATGTGTGTATGTGTGTATGTGTGTATGTATGTGCGTATGTGTGTATGTGTGTATGTATGTACGTATGTGTGTATGTGTGTATGTGTGCATGTATGTGCGTATGTGTGTATGTGTGCATGTATGTGCGTATGTGTGTACGAGTGTATGTGTGCATGTATGTGTGTATGTGTGTATGTGTGCATGTGTCTGTGTATCTGTGCATGTATGTGTGTATGTGTGTTTGTGTGCGTGTATGTGTGTATGTGTGCATGTATGTTCGTATCTGTGTATGTGTGTATGTGTGCATGTATGTGTGTATGTGTGTATGAGTGCATGTATGTGTGTATGTGTGTATGTGTGCATGTATGTGTGTATGCATGCTTCCTCACATAAATGGCCCTCTAACCCATATTTCTGAGTCGGTTAAAACAAATGGAGCAATGTGTAAATAATGTTGAGTTCAAAACTCTCATTATAACCATAGAATAAAGCAAAACCCCATATGGTCCTTGACTCAAGCAACATCAGGGTAGTTTATGGAACAATGAGGGCTAGTTGGAAAGTCTTAAATATGTTTACATCTCTGTAAATTAAACGCGATGTTTCAATGTATAAAAGAGAGGGGAAAGCTGTTGTTTCACAGCAAAATTTTGATACCAAGCGTCGTTGATTTTGTTGAAGGCGAGTTAGACAAATATCTTTTATGTATTAGTATACTACGAAGCTGGGATGCCCTAAATGTGTGCACATACATCGTATAACACACATTTAATCCATATGTATAGGTTCAAAGTTTGGTATGAATGTAGAACCTATTCCAAATTAAACTGAAATATGACTGATTTCCTTGTCAGCGATCAATCGTTGAATATCATTGAATAACACATTTGTATGATAACCAAACGATATTTTCAAAACTGTCATTACCATAAGATTATTCCCATATTTACCCAATGAAACTGCTAATAAAATATCATCAGAACAATACGGCACCTATGAAGAGCCACCTCCTCGTGGTGGGTGCTGGGTAACGCTAAGTGCTCTTCTCCCGTGTGGACCCGGGACAGAATGTTTCCACAGCACCCCATTGCTTGTCGTAGGAGGCGACTAAATTGGGCAACCTGTTTGCCGTGGGTTGCGTCCCGTGTCGGTGGAGGACGGGAACCTGGTGGTTGAGGACATTTGGGCTTTTAACTGCGTTCCATTGCCCAACACACCACTTTGGCCTTACTTCACCTAGACGGATGGTTGAATTGGCCCGCTTCAACCAATCGGCTGGTCATGCCAAGCCCTGTGCATGGACTGTCCATGTGTCATTGCACAAATTTGATTTGGAATTGTTATAAAATTCGGCCCTGGCAATACTGGTTATCTGTAACTTGTTTCATTGTAAATTCTGGTAATATGAACTTTGCCTAGAGTCTTAAGCTGATAACATACATTATCAACTCCTGATGCACTTACCAGAATCCTGCCTAGAAACTCTTCTAAATATTTTTGATAGTATTTGGACATCGGGTAACTTTCCTTCCTCATGGCGTGACGCCATAGTAGTACCAATACCTAAACCTGGACGTGATCATACGGATACATCCAATTATCGTCCGATTTCATTAACAAGCTGTGTTTGCAAGACCATGGAACGCATGATAAATAATCGACTTGTTTGATACTTGGGAACAAACAACCTTATAACAGATATACAATGTGGTTTCCGTAAAAACAGAAGTACTGTTGATCACCTCGTGCGACTGGAATCATTTGTTAAAAACGCTCTAATTAACAAACAACACGCTGTGTCTATCTTTTTTGATCTTGAAAAAGCATATGACACTACTTGGAAATATGGCATTTTAAGAGATTTACATGACTTCGGGTTGCGAGGTCGTTTGCCTGAATTTATAGCCAACTTTTTAAATAACAGACAGTTCCAGGTCCGTGTGGCTTCTGTCCTTCTGATCATTACAGTCAGGATCAGGGTGTTCCAGAAGGTAGTATTTTGTCTGTCACTCTTTTTAGCATCAAGATCAACAGTCTATCTAAAGTTTTAAACGATTCAATTGATGGATCGTTATTTGTGAATGATTTTAATATTTCTTGTCGTGGTAAAAATATGCATACCATTGAACGACAATTGCAGTTGTGTTTAAACAAGATATATAAATGGTGTCTTGAAAACGGTTTTAAATTTTCTAAATCAAAAACTAACTGCAAACATTTTTGTCGTAAATACAAACCACATAAAGACCCTGAACTGTCTCTAGATGGCACGCCGATTAAAGTTGTGAAGGAAGCCAAGTTCTTGGGTCTAATCTTTGATTCACACTTAACGTTTTTACCGCATATTAAATCACTTAAAACTAAATGCCTGAAAGCACTTGAAAGTGGTGTCAAATTCAAAATGGGGAGGGGATCAATTTACTCTTCTCCATCTATATCGATCACTCGTACGTTCTAAACTTGATAATGGCTCCATCGTATATGGTGGAGCCTGCAAAAGCAACCTTAAACTTCTTGATTCTGTCCACCACCAAGGTTTAAGACTTTGTCTTGGGTCTTTCCGAACTTCACCTACTGACAGTCTTTACTTTGAGGCCGATGAACCATCTCTTGCACGACGCCGTGTCAAATTATCTTTACAATATGTCACAAAACTATACTCTAACGAATCTAACCCTGCATATAACTGTGTCTTCAATCCTCTTTATGTATAGCAAAAAGTCTTCTCTTGTTCCTCCTCTTGGGCTCAGAGTAAAACCATTTATTGCTGCTGCAGGTATTGAGCTGGACAATATAGCTCCTTTCCGTCTTCTTTCCTCTCCCCCTTGGCAGTTGGTTAGACCACAGGTTGACCTAACATTCGCTACATTTAAAAAATCAGAAAAGAATGAATTACAGTATAAACAAGAATATAATCAACTGAAACATACATATAACAATTTCAAATCCTTATTTACAGATGGGTCCAAAGACGGTGGCGCAGTTGCGTGTGCTACTGTCATTGGATCCAGAACAATATGGTCTAGATTACCAGATAATAGTTTTATTTTTACAGCAGAAGCTAACGCCATATTAACAGCTCTTAAATATATTCAAAGACACCCGAAACGAAAACAATATATAATATATTCCGACTCTCTTTCTTGCCTTCAGGCTATTAAAAATATTTCTTGTAAATATCCACAACATAATGGAAATTATTGAACTGTATAATACTCTTGCTACTGGCCAATACGACATCGTCTTTTGTTGGTTACCCAGTCACGTAGGTATTTCTGGTAACGTAATGGCCGATCTTGCAGCCAAGGCAGCACTCAACAAATCTGTGACACCACTTCTTCCATATTCAGATTACAAAGCTTGCGCATATCCGTGATCTGATGCAGAAGAAGTGAAACACTCAAGTAGGTATCAATAAATTACATGAAATAAAACCGTATATTGGTTACACCTACTTGGGTTGATTGATTTGAGGAGGTCATCATGCGACGATGTCGTATTGGCCACACAAGATATACACATAAATATTTGCTTAAAGGTGAGGATCCTCCGTTTTGTATCCCTTGTGATGGAAGAATCACAGTCAAGCATATCCTGCTGGACTGTATTGAGTATTCCATCACAAGGGATCAGCATTTTCATTCACGAACTCTGAAGGATCTTTTTAATAACACAAGCTCTCATTTAATCGTTACATTTTGAAAAGAATTAGATTTATTGACTGAATTGTAAAAAGATAAATATTTTATTATTGGAAGTTTAAATTCATACCTGTGCTTGTTAGTGACTGTATCCTAAAAGGAGGTTAAAGTACTGTAAACCCCTTTGTCCCCCTGAGAGGGTAGGTACGTCCACAAACATTCAAAGTAAATTCAAACTTTCCACGTTTTTAATCGTAGCATAAGTGTCTATTTATTTGCATGGCTAGATTTCCTAAATTGCTGACGGCTGAGGGGATGATGTAAATCCAGCTAAGGTCCATGCAGGTAGCAGAGGTACTGTAAGTCCCCATGGTCCTTAGTACGGTGATCTACCTTCAGTTGTTAGCAATCTATAGCCCATTTTTATCTTGTATTGTCCTCTATAAGTAAATTGTTTTAGGTATAGTTACTAGTTTTATATTCTCATCTGTGATATTCTAGTTGTTTTACTGTCCTTCGTTGACAGATTTTATAATAGACATATATTTCATTTCAGTGTTAGATGTTCTCGTCACGACATGGCTGAGATATTACCGATGTGACGTTAAATATTAACTCACACTCATCACAACAATACAAAAATCATTTCTGAAGACAAGACCAAATTTACAGAATAATGATGAAACAATGTTTGATCAGATATTCCTCTCTGCTATCTATTTTCTTCCTTTCCTATATCCCTATTTCTTTATACTTTATCCATACAGTCATTAAAGTTATGTCATCTCACATGTATTCCACATCTTGAATATATCTATTCTTTGTATTATCCAATCGTCTGAACATTGTATTGTTTTCGTAATAAAATTTAGAATTAAAAAAAACACACATTCAATGACACCATCCATCATCCCTAACGCGTTTAAGTGAAAGTAAATACATGAATACATGTATTGTCTGTATTATTCCACCGTCTGAATATTGTACTATTTTCGTAATAAAATATAGAGTTTAAAAAACACACATTTAATGACACCATCCATCCCTAACGCGCTTAAGTAAAAGTAAAAACAGCGACTCGAATCCTGTCAAAATGTTAACTTGTACAAGGACTGTAGCGGTACAGAGTTCTTTGTTTGCATCAGCCAAGCTGAATTCTGGATGTAAACATATCACGTGAGATATTATAAACCTGAGAAAACACTTGATGATTGTACTTCATTGAGACTTTCCAAGTCTTTATCTTTTGTTACAATAAGATGAGCATGTTCAGATTTACTTTATTGGTTAACTGTGTATGTTAACTGACTTAGAAGAGTGAAGCATGAAGTGTGTGATTAGAAATAGTGACATATATTTTTTAAAAATGTGGCGGTTATTTCAGCCTGTCGGTTTATCTACATTGACAGTTGTTACAATTACTTATGCCTTGTCCCATTCTAGACGGAATGGCCAAGTGCAAGTTACGTCTTTACGTCATTGGTCAAAGGTTTGTGAAAGAGAACATTCAGATAGCATTCTGCAATCTTCAAAATTAAGAGAATTAATAACTGTGTGGATGATAGGTGCTTGGCTAAAGGTCAGTTGTACTTTCTCTACGTATCCCCAACTATAAAATATACTACCCATCAAAAGTTTAGACTCACCTATGTAAATATAGCCACATACACACATAAACACAACACATAAACACATATAGTGAGCGTTTTAAGTGAGTCTAAGTTTTCTATGAGAAGAATCATGATTTTTGGTATAATTTTTATTATTTATGTATTAACTGTGAACAGTTATTTAGGCACTCGTCAGCCATGGTATCAACTTGATATCATTGCTCCTTACTCAGGTGCAAAATGTTCGATTTCTAATGTTGCGGCACTAAGGCAGTGAAACGAGTGAAGTGATTGCATCTTAACATGCATTTTCAACATGTGCAGTTCAGATCGAATTCTAAACTGCAGTATGTGAATGTTTACCTTATTCAGAACGGCTTATTCGTGAGTCAACACTGTTCGTAGAGTAACACCGTAAGTAGATTAGTACATGTCTGTCGGTTACTAAACAATGACGTATATTTCTGTACCTATAACTACAATGTACGTGTCGTGCATGCATGTCCTCGGCAAAAACTTTAAGTCAGAAGATTACGCCTTATCTTCAAATCACTTAGCCTTGTGTCTCAGCCACCTCTATCAACAAAGAGTGTGTATGTCTGCCGACACGGGACCTCACCGGAAACTACTACAGCAAACAGTGAGTGAGTTTACGTTTTACGACGCACCAGCAATATTCCAGCTGTATGGCAACGGTCTGTTAATAGTAAATTAAAACAGGGCCCGTTAGTCGCCTCTTACGACAGGATCCGTTACCGAAGATCCTGATCTTCACGGATTGTTCTCAGATTTAACCTATCTTAGTTTGAAGGAGATGCCCGAAGGATGTTTGTTTACGGGTAGTTTTCAAGTAAATTCTATGTCAATTATCTAGATCAGTTTGCCAAAAGCGTTCTCCAGTCTCGCACAAGACTTGGGCCCACTTGCACAAAACGATCTTACCGCTACAATTATTGTAAATCCTTAAGATCGCAATCTTAGGCTTCGGTTATAATCGCCATCCACTTCCACAAAGCGATTGTAGGCTAAGATCATTGTAAGTTACAATCAAAACTTACAGTTGGTCGAAACCAATTGTAAGGAGCTGAGATCACTGTATTCTCTAACAAAACGGCCTTCAAGTTAGTGTCGGTTTCACACAAATAATTAGCTTTATGTTTGGAGATTGCTTTTACATTGCATAAAGGTGTGTGATTCGCCTCGACACTTCAGCAACACGGAGAATGCAACATCGCTTTATCGTGAGAAATATCGTTGCTGTAGTGATCAACATCATTTTCGAGTCTATGTCATAAAGTACAAATCTCACCCGATTCAGTGTTGGAAAAAGTATGAATACCACACCTCTTTAAAAATCAGAGAAAGGATATTAACGAAAGGTGTCTGCGTACGATTAGCAGTGGCCATGACCTTTTCAATAACTCAAGGGCAGCTAATCTTAGATGGGAGTGGTTTCCCTTTGCATATTATGTCGTTGCCGTAAAATCTGCCATGCCCTAATGCACTGTATGTTATGTTGTGACAGCGCAGATCTCCACATGTACTTCTTTTCGGTCATAGTCGTGTCAATGACTTTGCCATGGTTCGTCAATACAATGATCTACAGTTGGATAGCGTACAAAATTATGTTTCATTCTGACGAGAGACAGGAGTTTTGATCTATGCATTTTAAATATAATACAAGTATTCTTCAAACAGGAAAATACACTTGCTGAGACATGTGAAATGTGCGTAAAAGAAAAATTATTATCAAAAGAAAGAGTGTAAAGCAATTAACATACTGTGGATAAGTATTTAACAACACATACAACAGACACGGAATAAAATCGTTTTCATGTTTCCCTGTCATGCATTTTCCAAACGCTCCCGCTGTCGTGTCATCCTTTCATATCTTTACAAATCTAATGCTTGTGGGATATATTTGGGATTTTACTCCAAATAACACCGACCAGATGCCAATCTCAGATTCACTGACAGCCATTGACAAATCATGGTACATTTAGGTGTTGTATCATAAGGAAACTTTCTTTGTAATTAATGTTATCTTTGAATTTTCATGATTATTAGGTCAAGAACTCAAAACCCAAATCTGTTAAATTTATTCATTTGTATTTCAATATTTTCATAAAACGTGATATTTCTGCTGTTGAAGTATCACATTCTTAGATCATAAATCACATTTGAAAACTTAGAGAATAACCCACCAAGTACGAGTTATCATATACGTTATCTTCCACGTTATCATTACAAAGATTTATGGGGTTTTTGTTTGTTTTGTTTCAATGAAAATTCTACAAGGTGCGATTAAGGAAGGTATGTCAGTTGTGTGCAGTAGCCAGTGTCACGTTTTATTTGCGCACCATGCTATGCGCACTTGCGGACAACTGTAGACGGGAGTCGAGTTTAAGAAATTTTTACCTCCAACGTTTCAGAGTTCGATCTTATGTAAGCTCGCGATCTCACATCCGTGCTCTCATAAGATCGTCTATGTGCAAGTGGATTAGGGCAATTGTACGGTGATTGTAAAGTTGATTCTAGGGGCCTGAGATTGTTCTGTGCAAGGGGCCCTGGGTTTGATGAGGGTGACATGTGTAAATCCCATTTATGGTGTCCCCCGTCGTGATTTTGCGAGAATATTTGCTAAAGGCAGCGTAAGACCAGACACACTCATTCATTGTTTCACAATGTGCATCAGAAAGTTGAAAATATCTTGTTTTCAAGATTAAACCTTGTCGACAGTTACCAGTGAATGATATCAGACAAAATATACATGACGACATAAAGTGGTTCTGTGTTTTATTGCCCAGGGAATATGCGCTTCTGTGGTCGGGGACGTTTCGTAATGTGAAAGGTGAAGGTCATCTACTTCCGAGCACTAACACAGGATGAACCGTCGATAGTGAAGGCGCCCGCTGCGGCCTGGACGGCACCCCTGCAATGGAAAGTGCAATCGTGAGTCAAGGATGAAGAATTATCACTTGTGCATTTCTTTTGATGCAGTTTTATTACACACGGTGTCTGTGTTTATGATAAGTGTTGATACAGGTTCCATCGTTTCAGGTAATCTGTCTATAAGATTAGATCTCCAGAGTAAGTGAGTGAGTTTTACACCGCCTTCTCCAATATTCTAGCACCATCGCGGGTAGGGGCAATAGAAATAGTCTTGACACATTGGCGTGGCGCGCAAACGCTTTAACCACACAGATCTCCAGATATAAGAACTACCTACGACTACCTGGCATATTTCACAGACATAGACGTACATTCGAGTGCTCTATAGATTACTATATTTGTACTGTTCCTCTTATTTACTACACAAAGACATAAAAATTATGCTTCACGGTATCACTTTTTAATATTTATCTTCGTGGGAATGAACTGTTTTGGTTTCATTAAAGGGATAATCATTGTTCACCATATACTAACCTGCTACATCTTGGATGTAGTCAGCGTTATTTAACACAATTTGTATTGTGTTAGGGTTTCAGGCTGATTACTTTCAGCATAATTCATGAATACACTTACTCAACACATCCCAACTGGCACGAGTTGTCGTAGTAGTTGCCGGCGGTGTCACATACCGGATCAAGAATGAGGGTACATGCGCAGTTACCGTTGACTGTGCTTGCTGTGACGAGACAGATGAGGGTAACGATTTTAATGATGCATGTTACTCAGTGAGCTCAATAATAATATTTTCCTCCCGTTTTACCTTGACTGATCTTTTAAATGGCCATTTTGACGGGATAACGTATTCTAGATTGCTATAGTTCGAGCAGTTTCCACTCGTCCGCAAAGTTGCAACCACTGGGGACGCCAGAACTCTAGGTTCGAATCCCAGTTCTATGTTTGTCAGCAGTGCTCGCGGGTTTCACCAAAGTGATAGAAACCTCAGATCTACGGGACCTAGGTCATGCTTATCTTAACCCGACTCGTCGTGGTATTACGAATCAATGTATCCGTTCTTGCGGGTTTCACCAAAGTGATAGACGCCACAGACCTACATGACCTAGATCATGCTTTTCTCAAACTGACCCGTCGTGGTATTCCCAAAGCAACAGTCCATGCAGGTGGCAAAGATATTGCACGTCCTCATGGTTCCTAGTGTCGTGACCTACCGTATGTTGCTGGTGATCTCCAGCCCGTTTTGTTAATACTGTATTGTCCATCAATGGTGGGTTGCTTTTGGTTTTCTTTAACTTTTACCACTACATATCTAAGAAGCTCGTGTAACAATCTTTGACAAGTTTTTATAATTTAAGTACATTTATTATGAATTTATAACTTTTGAAGTCACAATATGGATGAAATATTGCCAGTGTGATTATAGATTTTGAATAGCAACATAAGGATATGTCTTTCGTGGGAGGGTAACAGATATCACAGATCACTCTGAAAGCGTGACAAATATCACAGGTCACTCTCATTAGCAACAAAAGGGCTTGTCTTTCCTGAAGACGTGACAAATATCACACATCACTTTGAACTGAAAATGTATCAATATTTGTGTACTATTCTTTCAGAATCATTTTGACAGACCTTTCCGCAACCTGACATGAAATATCATGAAGGAAATCTAGTGTGTTTCACATGCTTTTATCCATATATCACAGGCATCCATGATCCATCTGTCATTGTTTAACACAGAAATGCATATAATGACACTTATAGCTATTGCTGATACTCCCCATGTTCACATCAGGACTGTTAGTCAGTCTGGTATTACGAGTGCTTCACACACTATACACATTCGGGAATCGAACAGCCTGTGACTGAACATGCTTATTTGCACTAGCCAAATATCACCCCCACGGAAAATTCAGAGCGACTTTCATTTGACAAGATATAACCGACAAAACAACGCACTCAGGATGGGAGGAAGTTGTGCGCACCTCATTTATGTCTGAGATTGAGACACATTTCGATTTGGGAAATAGCTGTGTATTGAACGTTTCAGAACAGTACAGACCTGTACTGGCCTATAATCGAACATAACTGGTGCACTAACTGAATGTCATCCCTTGCAAATTTACATCGACTTGTACACAAAACAATGATTGTACTCACCACACAGCACCGCAGCAAGAAAAGCAAGAACAACAGCAGCCTTCATCTTGATGTTTGAGGTTTAGCTTCTCTTCCGAACAGAATCAAAGTATCGACTGGACTGAAATGACGGTATTTATGCACCTCACAAGCCCATATAAAACATTTGAAGTGGCACGTATATCTCCTCAGTAGTTTAAATTTTTATTTCATAGTTAGTTGCAGTCTTTAAAGTTGGATAAATTATGATTTTATGCTCTTTTAAAACCCTTGTGTGCAAGGCACCAGGTTGTTGTGAGTATTTTATGTGGAATCTGTTACTATCCGAAGCATATATCTTCTATACCCGGGGACAAAATGCATCCTTGCATTTTAACAAATAAAAATATTTTTTGTTGGTGATATTATAAACGTTTAGAAATAAAATAATATGTCTTTCGGGAAATGTACATATTCTTTCTGTCTCTCACTTTGTAAATGATTTCCCATTATGTATTCGGGAAGTGAACTAGTGACCAAAGTGATAGATTAAAGATTAGTCTCTGAATGTGTTCCAGCTAGGGTCCATGCAGGAAGCAAAGGTACTGTAAATTCCAATGGTCAATAGTATGGAGATCGCCTTCAGTTGCTGGCGATCTACAGCCCGTATTTTATATTGTATTGTCCAAATCGTGGTATTTGTTTTAACTCTCCTCACAAGTTTCAATTGTAACTGTGATATTCTAGTCGTTTTACTGTCCTTTGGCGGCAGCTGTTTATAATGTATGCATGTTTCATTTCAGTCTGAGGAAAGCTAGATTTACTTCATTTGGGTCTTTACCATTGCAGAGATAGCTATGCAGTAGGAAGGTAGTAGAGGGTAACATCATCGCATTTCAGTGTGACTGATGTTATATTATATGCCCGAAGCCCTGAAATTTGGACATTTACAAATTGGGCAGTATGTATAGTGACGCCTGCATCTCCAACAAAGCACCTTGCTACTGCGACAACAAAAAATATGTTGAAATATGCCGATCAAGAGTTCGAATGTATTTAATGTAGAGGAGAAGATGGTTCTACATGGCACACAAATACTGGCAACAACCTGTTTGAAGTGTTATGATTTATGTGATATCAAATGGAGTTTTAAATCGAAAGAAGAGCAATAAACTACTTGAATTGGAATTCTATGGGGATGGTGGAGTGTTGTTATGATAGACGTGTATTTTCTGTAAATTGTATTATTTTGTTACGGTTAAGAATTTGCCGTGACAAACGATGTAAGAAACCCCCTGTGAACAAGCAAAACAGAACAAAGACCAGTCTAAAACATTCAAATATTGTATTAGTTAGCAAATAGAGAGCAAGGTATACAAAGTCACAAGTCAATTTCACAATACCGATTTCAAATACAATACAAGTGAGACAAAATGTAAGGCAATGGGTCGCAAAATATAATACCGCAAACTCACCAAAGTCTTAGTGCGAGAGCGAATCAGTTATGCAGAACACAGTGAGAGGTCTGACGGTGGCTATGATGATCAACGTTGGCAGCGATTGTATACCCCAGTTATGTGTGTCCCTTGTCTCAACACGGCAACCAGCCTTTTTTCATATATATGTACTCAGTCATTTCCCGAACGGTCGGGCACATACGACCATCGTTAACACTGTAGAAATCTCTAGCAGTCTCCCGGAAGTAACAAATAGAAAACCAAGGGCAGATCATTTCCGGACAGCCTGCTGTCAAAATCTTGAAAATGCTGACCATCTATTATACGAAATGTGACCCATCATAATTATTATTCAAAACACTAAATGTTGTGCCCCAATAATAATTACTACTTATTTAATAGCAAAATATACAGAAAATACACACTCGTAACTTTAATTATGTAATAGTTATTACTTGGGTCACATTGCATGATAATTATTATGGGTCACATTTCATATCATAAATGTTCAGCGCTTTTAGTTTTTGACTGTAGGCTTATGGTAACGCTTTAGAGTTACCTCCCCTTAACTTTGTGTTTTAATTAACTTTTGACTTTCAGAAGGCTGGCCAAGAAGATTCTCCGTTGATGGCGATGGTCGTAAATGCTCGAACTGTCAGGAAATGTTGATTGTTTGTAGAAAGGTGCTAGTTTAGTGCACGGAAATACACACAGATTACTGGAGTATATATCTGCCTGTCTCATCGTCAACGCTTGACGTTTGACCTACATAACCGCTGCCCAACATCAAGACATAATGTGAGTTGGCATTATATTTGTGACCCATTACTTTAGAATTGACTCCGTTGTATTGTACATGAAACCTATCTTGTGAATCTGTATATTTGTGCCTTAGGTTACTCAATATAAGGTATCATTCAAAATATCAAAGTTGTGAGTGTTATATTTTCCTGGTTCTGAAGGGAGTTTTTACACCTTTTGTCACGGCAAATTTTTAAATAATCCTGTCACGTGAAAATTCATTTCGGCTTGTCCAATCAGTAACCAATAGTAAAAATATCTGATCTTGGTCAACCAATCAAAATGGTAATTAAAACACCCATTGTACCTTTTTCGGCCAATCACAAAAGAATTCCAACATTGATCAGTGGTGTTTCGGCTATAAAAAGAGGTCAGTGATTTCTTATCTACACACTTGACCTCATAATAAATGTTGAAACATCTCCTTGACTGATCATTTACTTACGGAATTCTACATTCTATTTAAGGTAAGCTTTCTTGTACAACTCTGTTATTATTATAATACTATTTAATGCCATGACCAAAATGTTTTATTTATGAATAGAAAGTGGCAATATCATGTATATAGTGTTTTCCATGAACATCGTCATGCATAATGTCAAAGTCGTCACTGACTGTGTAATAGTGTCTTTGCATGAACATCGTCATGCATAATGTCTCAGTCGTTATTTGAACTTATAAGTGAGCTAGATGTGCTGTCATGGATTAGTTGCGCCTGTGTTGCACTCATGTATGGACACATTAGATCATTATTATGCTGATATTGAACTAAAGTGAATATTTGATTCAATAGCAAATATCATTTATATATGTTTTACATAACGACAGCTGAGGCACAATTGAGATATGTGTTACAAGGATTTGTATGAATATGATTTCCCATTATGATTAGTATTTGATGTTATGTTGAAAAAGAAAATGTTATAACTGTTACAGATTAAAGCTCGACCATTTGAGATGCTGATTCCCCATGAAAATGTGTATATTAGATTATTGTTTAAATATCTTTTATGTATATGTATTTATGTGCAATACACTTGACCTCACAAAAAACATCTCCTTGACAGATCATTGACTTACGGAATTCTACATTCCATTTAAGGATCTAAGCTGGTTACCCCACACGAACCAGCTGACATTATCATTGACCCAGAGTACCTAGTCACACAAACATAACATCTTTACTCAACCTGATCTAAAAATCACACGCATATAGCAGAAGCAAGTGGCGACAGTCATGCGCAATTTCACTTCGAGCCCTGAAAACCAGTTTTCAATGGCATAGATGATAAGTAGGTACTGAGTTACACACAATAAATGTTCACTACCATCACTTTAGCGCCCTAAACGTCCACCCCTTGCATCAACACAGTCACACAGTCTCCTTCTAGCCAAAGACATCTGACGTCGGACACGGTCATGACACCATTCGTCCTAGAGGGCTTGTGCAAGTTATTATCTATTCTGTGGCTGCTTAGGACGTTTCCACATGCGTCTGTCTGGCGCATCCCACATGTGCTCAATCGGGGACGTGTGTGGAGAACCTGCAGACCAATGTCGAATATCCACGTGGTTCCTCTCGTGGCTGCCAACGTCAACAACTCGAGCCCAAGATATGTCATTTGAAGGGTCTGTAGTCTCTGATACCTGCTACCCCAAGACCTCTAGCCAACGTGTCGACAGACCAAGGATCAAGATCAAGGTGATCAAGGGAATTCATCACTGATGGCATTACAGTCACGAAACGGTCTCTCAGGTGTAACGTCCTCAAATACCGGTCTTCAGCTAGTGTTGTTAATTGCGGTCTCCCACTTCATGAAATTTCCAACGTTTGAAGTATGAATTAGTGGGAAATTGCTTTCTCCTAGCGGTGTGTAACTATAGTCACGTGACTGGTTGTTCCGCCAGGTGGCTCAATTTCAGGGTATGTATAAGGTTTGTGAATTTAAATTCGTTCTCTCGCTTGTGCAACTTTATAATATCTTTATAATGGACACAAACGCCAGATTGGACGCCGCCTTGAAACAGATGAATGCTAATAAAGATCAACTAGACGAATCCTTTAACTCACAAATTGGTGCTTTGAGACACGAGTTCAGTCAAGGTTCTTCTGATTTGAAGACACTCAAAGCTCAGAAGGATTATACGTGGTCGATGGAGGAGAATAAGATACAGTATAATTTCAACAGTGAAACATTAGACGGTTCTGACGTCAGCAATAGAAGTGTCCAGTGAAGGAGGCTGGGAAACAATGAGAAATTATGTTGCTAATGATCTGGCTGATGATTCTGACGATAACAAAAGGATTACTTCGGCTGAGAATAAGGCAGTCAGGAAACTTTGTCAGAAGCGTGTGCACCAATCACCGTACTCTACATCTAGGTCCGCTCACCGCTCGTCGACGGTCACTCGGCCCGTTCCGTTGGCTGTGCAACCGGTTCCTGCTCTTCAGCCAGGCCAGCCTTCTCATCTTTTTCATGCCAAAACTCAGAGGTCATGCTTTGCCTGCGGCGAGTTCTCGCACTACCGACGAGACTGCCCGTACAACGTCAGCACACCACAAGTCTCGTGGGTCACAGACGGAGTCTCAACCCCAGGCAACAAATAATCAAGATTTGTCAGTTAAGTATTCTCATTGTGTTGATGTTGAGACCAATGTTTACAAACTAACTGACAACTATCATGAGTACGAGCAGAGTATATCAGAAATAATTGTCAAAGGCAGGCTCAAACAGAGTTTCAGCTTTGGCGTCCAGTTGGTGCGTCATAATTTGTCATTGATTTGATTGCTTACGGGTATAAAACTCCATTTATATCTACCCCTCCTCCTGTGTTTATACATAATAACAAGTCACCTATCAAACACGATGTTTTTGTCACACAGGCTATTTGTAATTATTTTGATTAAATATTGTTGGACTGGTAAACCATTATAATCTACCCGTGTCATTATATATTTTAAAAACGGCCTTCAATTGCGTTTCAAGTTGTGATGTTTTTCATTGCATTGTATAGTGCATATGTATGCAAGATTGATATTTACTGTAAACCCTCTAATATAATACACGGTTCCAGAGTGTTTTCTGTAACAGTTTTTATCTCTGGTTTTACGTGTCGGGTTTCAGCATACATACTATTATATGTCGTTAAGTATACAATCGTGTTTTTGTATACGAGAGGGTATAATCTCTACCTAGTTGTGTGAAGCTGTGTTGAGGTTCGTGAAATAAATCGGTCGCACCAGTCACAAGCGTATTCCAGTAAACTGTGTTGTGCTGTGATGTTGTGGAACGAAGGGGTAGCAGAATTGGCCTGTCCTCTGTGTGGCTTTTCTGCCTGTAACGTTGCAGCAGTTCAGTGACTACATGGGTGCAGTCGAAGGTTCTCGCAACGTTGTAGTGTCTCGACCTCAACTGGAGCATAGCAATGGCCCTCTCACGTTTAACTGCTGATAGTCGTGGCATATCTGTCGTGATTTCTGTCAGCCTGCATGTGTAACCTGTCCTCACACAAGATTTATGCCCTTAGGCCATGTGGAACAATTATCAGTCTCCATTGATCAGTCTCCCCTATCATAATATTGGAATGCTACAGAAACATACTCTCCATGTTTCTCACAGTTAACAACAGTTTAGAGGAACATCTGCATTTTCTCTGATAACACTCCATCACGTTTTTCTATATCCAGCATCAGTATCGCACTAAACATCATAACCGCTATGTATGTATGAATGTGTGTGTGTGTGTGTGTGTGTGTGAAGGTGTGTGTGTGTGTGTGTGTGAAGGTGTGTGTGTGTATGTATGCATATCGGGGAGGGTGGGGTGGTGCGTGCGTGCACACTTTAAATTTCTTGTATGTGTGTATGTATGTATCCATGTATGTATGCATGTAGGTAGGTAGGTAGGTATGTGTGTATGCATGTGTGTATGTATGCATGCGTGTGTGCGTGCACACTTTCTTGTATGTGTGTATGTATGTATCCATGTATGTATGCATAGTAGGTAGGTAGGTAGGTAGGTATGTGTGTATGCATGTGTGTATGTATGCATGCGTGCGGATGGATGGATGGGTGATGGATTGTAGTAGGTAGGTAGGTACGCATGTACGCATTGCATCATTATGAAATATGGGTACAATTCAAGTTCTAACTTGTCGAAAGAAATAACTGGTGGAGTCTGGTGTTTTAGGCATATTTCAGGACATCGTGTAAATTGACATATCACAAACGTCTATTTCAACCTGGTGACTTTCACCCCAAACGCCTTTGTTTCAGTTTCACTGGAAATATGACATCGGAAACACTACCGAGATTATGAAGTTGATAACTAATTATGAAGTTCATAATCGAAACTCATGTCATGTACTTAAGCCATTTTTGTGAAATCCTGGACTTATGGTATGATGGGACTATCGGGCCTACTTGGAAACCCTTTAAACAATGTTTATATATCTGCACATTAAACGCGATGTTTCAGTGTATAAAAGAGTGGGGAAAGCAGTTGTTTTACAGCAAATGTGTTTTTATGGCAAGCGTGGCTGATTTGCTGACGGAGAGTTAGACAAACATTTTATGTTTCCAGTATACAATGAAGCTGGGGTGTGATAAATGTGTGCCCATATATCGTATACAGAAAATGCAACTTACATGAACACACATTTAATCCGTATTTTATTCGTATCGAGTTGTATGTTTGCATCAGCCAAGCTGAATTCTGGATGTAAACAGACCACGCGGAATACTATAAACCTGAGAAAACACTTGATGATTGTAGTTCATCTACATTGAGACTTTCCAAGTCTTTATCGTTTGTTACCTTAAAATGAGTCAGTGCATGTTAAGATTTACTTTATTGGTTAATTGTATATATATGAGATAACAAACTTAGAAGAGTGAAGCATGAACTGTGTGATTAGAAGTAGTGACATATATGTGAAAAACATAAAACTGTGGCAGTTACTTCCGCCTGACAGTTGTTACAATTACTTATACCTTGACCCATTGTAGACGGAATGATCAAGTGCAAGTTACGTCTTTACGTTATGGTCAAAGGTTTGTGAAAGAGATCAGCCAAAAGGCATTCTACATCTGCAATTAATTAAGCGAATTAATAACTGTGTGGATGACTGTACTTGACTGATGGTCCTTTATACTTTCTCTACATATCCCTAGCTATGAAATATACTAACCATCAACACTTTAGCCTCACTGATGTAAATATAGCCACATACACACATAAACACATCACATAAACACACCACATAAAACATATAGTGTGTGTTTAAGCGAGTCTAAGTATTCTACGGGAAGTATAATTTTTTTTTATTACTTTTATCTCAACTGTGAATAGTTATTTGGGGACTCACGAACCATGGTATCTGCTTGCCATCGATGTTATTGCTCCTTATTAAGCTGTAAAATGTTCTAAATCTAATATTACAGGACTGATGCAGTAAAACGAGTTCAACATACACAGTTCAGATCTTTAAACTGCAGCATGTAAATTGGTGACCTGAGTCATTGGGGCATATTCGTGAGAGGATTCCTAGAGTATCACTGTCAGTAGATTAGTGCCTGTCCGTCGGTTACTAAACAATGGCTTAAATCCCCCTACCTGTAACTGCAATTTACGTGTCGTGCATGCATGTAATAACTTTAAAAGATAAAACTACGCTTAATATTGAAATCGGTCAGTCTTGTGTCTCAGCCACCTCCATCAACAAACAGTGTCCATGTCTCCGGACACGCGACCTCACCGGAAACCGCTACAGCAAGCAGTGATTTTTATGAGGCACCAGCAATATTCCAGCTGTATGATAGCGGTCTCTAAACTGTAAGTCGAGTCTGGAACAGACAATCCAGTGATCAACATCATGGGCATTGATCTACGCAACTGGGATACGATGACAAGACAACCAAGTCAGCGAGCATTAAACCTTGTCGACAGTTACCAGTTCATAATATCGGACAAAATATGCATATGACTACATAGATCGGTTCTATATTTTATTGCTCGGGGAATATCTCCTTCTGAGGTCTGAGACGTTCAATATTCTCAAAGGTGAAGGTCATCTACTTCCGAGCACTAACACAGGATGTACCGTCGATAGTGAAGGCGCCCGCTGCGGCCTGGACGGCACCACTGCAATGGGAATGTGCAATCGTGAGGCAAGGATGAAGAATTATCACTTGTGCATTTCTTTTGATGTAGTTTTATTAAACACGGTGTCTGTGTTTATGTTAAGTGCTGATATAGCTTCCTTCGTTTCAGGTAATGTATCTATAATATTAGATCCCCAGAGTGTGTGAGTGAGTTTTACACTGCTTTTGCAACATTCCAGCACCATCGTGGGTAAGGATAACAGAAATAGGCTTGACACATTGGTGTGACGCGCGAACGCTTTACCCACTGGACTACAACACCACACAGATCTCCAGATATGTAAACTACCTAAGCTACCTGGTATATCTGACAGACATAGACGTACATTTGAGTGCTCTCTAGATCACTATATTTGTACTGTTTCGGTTATTTACAATACAAATATATGAGAACTACGCTTCACGTTATCATTGTTTAATATTTCTCTTTGTGGGAAAAAAATGCTTCGGTTTCAAGGGATTGTTTGCTATTTACTGAGCTGCTACATCATCCATCTAATCAGGGTTATTTTACACAATTCGTATTGCGCTAAGGTTTTAGGCTGATTTCTTTCAGAATATTTCATGGATACACTTACTCAACACATTCCAACAGGCACGAGTTGTCGTAGTAGTTGCCGGCGGTGTCACATACCGGGTCAAGGATGCGGGAACACGCGCAGTTACCGTTGACTGTGCTGGCTGTGACGAGAGAGATGAGGGTAACAATTTTAATGATTCGTTTTACTCAGTGAGCTCAAAGATAATATTTTCCTCATTCTTTACCTTGGCTGGTCCATTAAATGGCTATTTTGACGGGACAACGTTTTCTACATTGCTGGATTACAAGGGGTTTCCACTCGTCCACAAGGTTGCGTCCACTGAGGACGCCAGAAACCTCTATGTTTCAAATCCCTGTTCCATGTTAGTCAGCCGTCCTCGCGGGTTTCACCAAAGTGATAGGCACTGCAGACCTACGTTGCCTAGATCATGCTTATCTTAACCTGACTCGTCGTGGTATTCACAAAGCAACAGTCCATGCAGATAGCAAAGGTATTGCACGTGCCCATGGTCCCTAATATGGTGGCTTATCTCCAGTTGCTGGTGATCTCCAGCCCCTTTTCTTAATACTACATTCTAGTTTTAAATCTCTAGCTGTGATAATCTCATTCTAAATATCAGCATAAGGATATGTTTTTCTCGTGATGGTAACAAATATCACAGATCACACTGAAAGCATGAGAAATATCCCAGATCACTGCCATTAGCCCGTCTTTTCTGAAGACGTGATGTGACGTGACGTGATCACGCTGGAATGATAATGTATCTTATTCAATATTTGTGCATTATTGTTTCACGACTATTTTGACAGACTTTTCTGCAACATTACTTGAAATATCATGAAGGAAAGCTAGTCCGTCTCACATTTCTTTAGCCATATATCACAGATATCCATGATCCATCTGTCATTGTTTAACACAGAAATTCCTATAAGGACACTTATAGTTGATACTCCGCGTGTTCACACCGGGACTGTTAGTCAGTCTGTTTCACACATTATACACATTCGGGATTCGAACAGCCTGTGACTGGGCATGCTTAGTTACACTAGCCAAATATCACCCCCATGGAAAATTCAGAGCGACTTTCATTTGACATCTTGTAACTGACAAAACAACGCACCCAGAATTGGAGGGAGCTCTGTGCACCTCATTTATGTCTGTGATTGAAACTCATTTCCATTTTGAAATTCCTTGTGTATTGAAGGTTTCAAAACATTACAGACCTGTACTGGCCTATAATCGAACATAACTGCTTGCTCTAGCTGAATGTCATTAATTACAAATTTACACCGACTTGTACACAAAACAATGATTGTACTCGCCACACAGCACCGCAGCAAGAACAGCAAGAACAACAGCAGCCTTCATCTTGATGTTTGAGGTTTAGCTTCTCTTCCGAACAGAATCAAAGTATCGACTGGATTGAAATGATGCAGTATTTATGCACCCCACAAGCCCATATAAAATATATCAAGTGGCACATATGTCTCCTCAGTAGCTTAAATTTGGATTTTATAGTTAGTTGTAGCTTTAAATATGATTTTATGCCCCTTTAAAAGCTTGTCTCCAAGGTACCAGATAGTTGTGAGCATTTAATGTAAAGTCTATCATACGTTTTGCTATAATTGAAAACTTTTAGAAAGTACGTCATGTTTTGCGCATAATATACAAATGTCCATGGATACCTTGACCTGCTATCTCTTGGAAGAATAAGATATCTTTGGGGAAATTTATATAATCTTTCTGTCTCTGACTTTGTAAATGATTTCCCATCATGTATTCGGGAGGTGAATAAGCCTAATAGTTAAAGTGGTAGATTAAGGATTAGTCTGTCAATGTGTAATTTTGACTGCAGCAAATATAGCCTTTTAAATTGAAAAGGATCCCAAGGTACGCCAGAGATTCAGCCTGAATCTGAGGAAATCTAGAATTTGCTTCATTTTGGTCTTCATCATTGCAGAGAGGGCTATGCAGTAGGAGGAATAGTGTGGTTCAGGGGCCGTCAGACAGACTACACCTCCATGCATGAGGAACAACCATTTCTGGGGTCCAACGCCCTGATAATCCGACAATATTAATAAAAGTGATATAAACTGTACCCGATTATTGATGTTCTCAGTAACACGTAATTATATCACATATTCCACAGACGTATTTTCTGTGAACATGTATGAGTGGAAATGTGGGACACCGATTCTACATTTGATTCTTACCAGGTGCATCAAACATTTTTTCAGAATCAAAAATGTTTTTCAACAGTCTGCAAACCATATTCAGATCTAACAGGCGTCAATGCAGTAGAGGCTAACATCATCACATTTCAGTGTGATTGATGTTATTGCATGCCCATTATGGACAGCAGGTTCAATAACGCATGCATCTCCAACAAACCTCCTTGTTACTACGACAAAAACATGTTGAAAAATGTTGATCAAGAGTTTACATGTATTTTATGTAGACGTCAAGTTGGTTCTACATGGCACACAAACATTAACTACTCACAACAATCTGCTTGAAGTGAACACTTATGACTTATGTCACAGTGGTTGAAGCTTTAAATCAGGAGAAGAGCAATATATCACTTAAATTAGTATTTTATGAGGATGGGGGCAGTGTATAAATACGAGAAGTTTTAATCCATTCTATAATTGGATTCTGTTTGGGAAAGAAGCATTAAGATGAAGGCTGCTGTTGTTCTTGCTGTTCGTATTGTGGTGTGATGCGTTTTCCTCTGATATTTTGTAAATATCACATTCAGTTTGATAGCAGTTGTTATTTTGGATGTTGGTTTCAGAAAGTGTTGACCACGCCCTAATGAAGCTACGCAGCTATCGTTGTCAGTTTAGTAACCAAAAGTGGTCTTGACAATATATCATTCTGTTGGCCAAGCTGCAAGGTTAAAAGTATGATTGCAAATAAAAGGTGTCTATTGAGGGACATGTATTATTCTCTCCACCTCTTTTCAAAGCCAGCAGTGACAACTGTGTGTGAGATTGTCTCCTTATCTTGGATCCAGTCTGTGACACCGAAGGTAACTACTGCGACAAATCATGTAGTTTGAACTGCGTTGAGTAAATGTATTCATAAAATATTCTCACAGAGATCCGTCTCAAATCAAAGTATGGTTCACCCTTCATACAAAAGGTTGCAATATAGTACTTTTCTCGCCTGTAAAGAAACAGTTATTGATTCTTCTGAATGTCAATACCACGGTTCGCATTGCATCTTGTCAATGTTTTGTGTAAAGTGAGAAAATCTGTTGTGTTTTGTGTGATTATGGCAAAAACGTTTAATATTATGTCTATTATCTCGACTGTCTTTAAGAAGCCACCTCTTGTGAGAAATAAAGACCGTAACCAATACATCATCAACATATATCTTTTGGATTTGACAGCCAAACTATTACAATGGATGCGAGCTGTGGGTATATTTGTTAATTGAGTTATCAAGCAAGTGCTGTTCAGCATTATGAACAAGGAGAATATATACATGAAGGGTTTTAGAAACAATTAAAGAAGTTGACATACAGTTTTCCGACATTTCAAACAGTTGTTGTGATAATATATAATAATATGACGCCAGATAGACAAAGGATTGGTGCAGCTTAATCTTGATTAAAGTAAATCCCAATGGAAGGAAATACTGAATGATAATTCCTCATTCCTGTCTGTCTATGGACCTGTGCATTACCGGGTTGCCGTTCAGGCCACAACGACCAATTACACCTGTGTAGCAGCTGGCAAGTAAATGACCATGTGTTTGACCACATTCATCATCCCAGTATAAGAGTATACCTTCAGCATCCCATGTTTATTGTAAGAGGCCACTAATGAGGTCGTGTGGTCATGCTCGCTGACTTCCTTGGCACATGACATCGTATCCCAGTTGCATAGATAAATGCTCTTGCTTTTCATCACTGGATTGTCCGGTCCAGACTCGATTATATACATACTTATGCATTCTGCTTTAAAATGTCCCTCAAAGAGCTTTAGATTGGTACAATGGACATTTAAAGCAAATGTGTAGTTTCCAAAACAATGTTTGCATTTAGACTATGCGTTGTTTTAGTGTATGAAACACCCCGCTTCTGTGCTTAAATTATTTTTAGATTATACAGGTTATGCTCCCTTGCATATGATGGTAAAGGAATAGAACACCCAAAGATATGTTACTTAACAGATTGAAGAAAGGGTTGCATGAAAGTGTCACCACTCAAACACCGAATTTCGAATTTCAGATCCTTACTTCGCATGCACAGATGGTGCTTGTAGTGAGTTAAAGTTGTATCAGGAGATGTACACATATTTTGATTCTTAAACTCCCAAGACTGTTATTCTCAAGAGTAATAAGAAGTTTCATACGTTCAGCGTTGTAATAGGATTTATTGATTATAGAGGGAATCTAGATGTAATGTTTGACGATTCTCTGCAAGCTCAGCAGAGAAAACAATACCGCACAAAATGTCAGACTTTCAATACAGGTAGGTGAGAACAACGGTGTTTGAGCAAGGCCCAAATAAACTTATAACTGTAAAATAATATGTTCCCAATCAACTACCTGCAGATTTATTCGCGCCAGATTAAATTCTAAACAGAGCTCACGGCAGTCAAATCAAGAATTTTGAAGATATTTGTAACATGCAAAGGTATCAAATCAAACAAGCAACGGCTGTTTCAACCATTCTTTCTCCAGATTTCGCTGGGCGTGGGTCTTTAAACCTTTCTGATCACAGACATATTTTCTGCTGTTGACTGAGTGATTTGCTATCCCAATCGGTGTAGAAGTACGGTTTTCATGTTGTGCTGAATTTGTGTAGGGATGTCCATTTCATATTACCTTTCGAAGTAGCTAGATCATTGGAGAGATGCACTCTGCATAGCTCGCGGGTTCCTGGCTGTTCGGAGGAGAAAGTCGTCGGTGAATGTATTCTCAAACAGTTCTCATGGGCATTGACAATTGATTTGTTATACTAACGGTATTTACGTTTAGTGATGAGGATAGCCTGCAATGAGGATAAGCATATGTTTTAACTTAGGTCGGATACACAAACACCGTTGTGGTGAAAAATGCCAGAACGATATTTAGTGAAATTTGAACCAGTGATCACATTATTCTGGTGGATAATTGATGAAACATAGCAGCTTGCTCATATGTATGTATGTATGTATGTATGTATGTATGTATGTATGTATGTATGTATGTATGTATGTATGTATGTATGTATGTATGTATGTATGTAGGTAGGTAGGTAGGTAGGTAGGTAGGTAGGTAGGTAGGTAGGTAGGTAGGTGTGTCTGTGTCTGTGTCTGTGTCTGTGTGTGTCTGTGTCTGTGTCTGTGTGTGTATGTATATCTGGGAGGATGGGGTGGTGCATACATACTTTCTTGTATGTATGTAATGCAGGCAGGCAGGCAGGCAGGCAGGTAGGTATGTGTGTATGTGTGTATGTGTGTATGTGTGCATGTATGTGTGTATGCATGCATCCTCACATAAATGACCCACTAACCCATATTTCTGAGTCGGTTAAAACAAACGGAGCAATGTGTAAATAATGTTGAGTTGAAACTCTCATTACAACCATAAAATAAAGCAAAACCCCATCTGGTCCTTGACACAAGCAACATCAGGGTAGTTGATGGAACAATGAGGGCTAGTTGGAAAGTCTTAAAAATGTTTACATCTCTGTAAATTAAACGCGATGTTTCAATGTATAAAAGATAGGGGAAAGCAGTTGTTTCACAGCAAAATTTTGATACCAAGCGTCGTTGATTTTGTTGAAGGCGAGTTAGACAAATATCTTTTGTGTATTAGTATACTACGAAGCTGGGATGCCCTAAATGTGTGCACATACATCGTATACAGAAAATAAGCTTACATGAACACACATTTAATTCATATGTATAGGTTCAAAGTTTGGTATGAATGTAGAACCTATTCAAAATTAAACTGAAATATGACTGATTTCCTTGTCAGTGATCAATCGTTGAATATCATTGAATAACACATTTGTATGATAACCAAACGATATTTTCAAAACTGTCATTACGATAAGATTATTTCCATATTTACCCAATCAAACTGTCAATAAAATATCATCAGAACAATACGGCACCCATGAAGAGCCACCTCCTCGTGGTGGGTGCTGGGTAACGCTAAGTGCGCTTCTCCCGTGTGGACCCGGGACAGAATGTGTCCACAGCACCCCATTGCTTGTCGTAGGAGGCGACTAAATTGGGCAACCTGTTTGCCGTGGGTTGCGTCCCGTGTCGGTGGAGGACGGGAACCTGGTGGTTGAGGACATTTGGGCTTTTAACTGCGTTCTACTGCCCAACACACCACTTTGGCCCTTACTTCACCTAGACGGATGGTTGAATTGGCCCGCTTCAACCAATCGGCTGGTCATGCCAAGCCCTGTGCATGGACTGTCTATGTGTCATTGCACAAATTTGATTTGGAATTGTTTTAAATTTTGGCCCTGGCAATACTGGTTATCTGTAACTTGTTTCATTGTAAATTCTGATAGTATGAACTTTGCCTAGAGTCTCATGCCAGAAGGCGATGGCTCATGGGCCAATCTGGTAGACTAATTATTTATAATTCTTCTACTGGAGTATATCATCCGGGTATCCTTGGTGCTGCAAGCTGGAGGCCCGCTTGCTTTAGCACTGTCCTTGTCATACCCCGTGATGGGTGGGGAGCTCGGATGATGAACCATATGACACCAATCACGGCTTATGAAATACCCCCCCAAAAACATAGTCCACTTGAAACTGATCCTGTTGATACTGACCACAGACCGTCTCTATCGATTGAGTATTGGCCACGTTTCCTTGTTGTTGAGACTCCGGACAAGACACCATCAAAGCTGAACTCTTTTGCAGTATCAAAGGGTATTCAAGGTATTGCAGGAGATGTTAAGAACATGAGACACTTACGTTCGGGTGCCCTACTAGTTGAGTGCGACAAGAAACAACAACCAACCATCTTGATGCGTATTGAATCTTTTGTGGGTATTCCGGTCACGGTCTCTGTTCACAAGACCTTGAACACGAGTAAAGGTATCATCAGAGATCGGGATCGATTGTTTGCTGACATGACCGAACTTGATATAGCATGCGAAATGAAAGATCAAGGTGTGTGAAGCGCTTTTCAACCCGAAAAAACAATGAAACATTCCAAACGAATACCTATCTGTTTTCTTTTTCATCGCCAAATGCCCCCAAATCAGTGAAGGCAGGTTACTGCAATATCCAAGTTGAAACCTACATCCCCAACCCACTCAGGTGTTTTAAATGCCAGAAATATGGACACGGTGTAAATACCTGCACATTGTCTTTTGTGTGTGCTCACTGTGGTGTAACGACACACACAACAGAAGAGAGCAAATGGCAATAAACAGACTAAAGTTTACCCAAAACATCTCTTTTTCTGAGGCAAAAAAACTGGTGAAGAGATCTGACCTTACAGAAAGTTATGCTACAGTAGCAAACACATCATCTGTGCGCAGCTCTAAAATAACAAAATCATCTACAAGCTGCCAAACTACCTTGACTTGGGTCAATTGCGACTCTCCACAACCTTTATACCCAGCTATGTCATCACAGACTGAGGAATCACTTCCTGGAACATCAAAGTCTTCTTCTGATCATAAATTATCTTCACAGTCACGCACTGAGTCTCAATTTACAGCTGATAGACAACAAACTGCTAAAGGCAAACCTAAGACTAAGCCTGATGCTTCAAAACAACAAAGTGGCAGAGCTTCTAAAGGGTCACAAAATAAAATTCAATTGTTCAATAAATATGGGTCTGTTGAAGACATGGACGTTTCTGAAAACGTTCATTCTAGGGCACATAGCTTGTCGCCCTCCAAGAGAGTGCGGGGTAGATCCCCAATAAATCCCGCCAAAAGATAGTTTATTCCAATAATATTGTACAGTGGAACTGCAGAGGATTGAGGAGTAATTTACATGAATTACAGCTATTAGTCCAAGATTGCACACCTTCAGCGATATGTCTCCAAGAGACATATTTAAAACAAACAGATACATTTAACCTTCGTCATTTTAATGCATATCATTCTTTTTCACCTCCGGGTGATAGGGCCACTGGCGGATCACCCATTCTAGTCAGAAAAAAACGTTATTCAAAGCCCTGTTTCACTTCATACTAATATGCAGGCTGTTGCAGTGAGAATTACTTCACATGTAGCGTTAACGCTCACTTTATATTTCGCCGTCTTCGACGTTTGCCAAAACTGATCTTCAAGCTCTATATGACCAGCTCCCGAAGTCCTGTATTATATTGGGAGATCTAAATGGACACAACCCACTCTTGGGTAGTGTAACTACAAACAATAAAGGTAAATTGTTGGAGGACTTTTGTTCTGACAATGATTTATGTATTTATTATTATGGTTCCAGCACATATTTACACCCTGGTACAGGGACTTATTCTGCTCTCGACTTGTCACTGACAAATTCAGAACTAGTAAATGAATTCGAATGGTCAGTCCACGATGACCTCTGTGGAAGTGACCACTTTCCTACTATATTAAAAGCAGTAACTCCATCTGATGTTCCTCCATCATCAAGGTGGAATTTTATAAAGGCTAACTGGGCTATATATGAAACACTGTGTGCTGAAAAACTTAAACCTGAACGTTTTTTTGACGTTCCTGATGCTATTAAATGTTTTTCTGATGAACTGAATTCCATAGCTGATGAGTGTATACCAAAGTCCTCTGCAGTTCCACACATACGAAAACCATGGTTCACTGATGAATGCAAACAAGCTAGGAAGGCAAGGAAAAAAGCAGAACATTATTTCCGCATGATTTAAATAAATTCAAAATTGTTAATGCTAAAGCACGGCGTATTTTTAAACAGAACAAACGCCAATCTTGGCAAAATTATGTATCGAAAATAAATTCTCGAACACCCATGTCCAAGGTATGGAACATGGTCCAGAAAATTCATGGCAAAGGTACTAAATCCACTGTCCATCATCTTAAACATGGAGATCAGTTACTTACTGATAAATCAGATATTGCTAATAAACTGGGCGAAACCCTCGCTAAACACTCTTCCTCTTCTAATTATTTACCTAACTTCCAGCAGTATCAAAAACAATAAGAAAAGAAAACTATTAATTTCGATTCTGATAATGGGGAAGATTATAATGAAACATTTTCTAGTCATGAACTCCATACTGCTCTTGATCAAGCTCATGACACTGCTACAGGAGTTGATAACATACATTATCAACTCCTGATGCACTTACCAGAATCCTGCCTAGAAACTCTTCTAAATACTTTTGATAGTATTTGGACATCGGGTAACTTTCCTCCCTCATGGCGTGACGCCATAGTAGTACCAATACCTAAACATGGACGTGATCATACGGATCCATCCAATTATCGTCCGATTTCATTAACTAACTGTGTTTGCAAGACCATGGAATGCATGATAAATAATCGACTTGTTTGATACTTTGAAACAAATAACCTTATAACAGATATACAATGTGGTTTCCGTAAAAACAGAAGTACTGTTGATCACCTCGTGCGACTGGAATCATTTGTTAAAAACGCACTAATTAACAAACAACACGCTGTGTCTATCCTTTTTGATCTTGAAAAAGCATATGACACTACTCGGAAATATGGCATTTTAAGAGATTTACATGACTTCGGGTTGCGAGGTCGTTTGCCTGAATTTATTGCCAAGTTTTTAAATAACAGACAATTCCAGGTCTGTGTGGGTTCTACCCTTCTGATCATTACAGTCAGGATCAGGGTGTTCCAGAAGGTAGTATTTTGTCTGTCACTCTTTTTAGCATCAAGATCAACAGTCTATCTAAAGTTTCAAACAATTCAATAGATGGATCGTTATTTGTGAATGATTTTAATATTTCTTGTTGTGGTAAAAATATGCATACCATTGAAAGACAATTGCAGTTGTGTTTAAACAAGATATATAAATGGTGTCTTGAAAACGGTTTTAAATTTTCTAAATCAAAAACTAACTGCCAACATTTTTGTCGTAAATACAAACCACATAAAGACCCTGAACTGTCTCTAGATGGCACGCCGATTAAAGTTGTGAAGGAAGCCAAGTTCTTGGGTCTAATCTTTGATTCACATTTAACGTTTTTACCGCATATTAAATCACTTAAAACTAAATGCCTGAAAGCACTTGACTTATTGAAAGTGGTGTCAAATTCAAAATGGGGAGGGGATCAATCTACTCTTCCCCATCTATATCACTCGTACGTTCTAAACTTGATAAGGGCTCCATCGTATATGGTGGAGCCTGCAAAAGCAACCTTAAACTTCTTGATTCTGTCCACCACCAAGGTTTAAGACTTTGTCTTGGGTCTTTCCGAACTTCACCTACTGACAGTCTTTACGTTGAGGCCGATGAACCATCTCTTGCACAACGCCGTATCAAATTATCTTTACAATATATCACAAAACTATACTCTAACAAATCTAACCCTGCATATAACTGTGTCTTCAATCCTGTTTATGTATAGCAAAAAGTCTTCTCTTGTTCCTCCTCTTGGGCTCAGAGTAAAACCATTTATTGCTGCTGCAAGTATTGAGCTGGACAATATAGCTCCTTTCCGTCTTCTTTCCTCTCCCCCTTGGCAGTTGGTTAGACCACATGTTGACCTAACACTACATTTAAAAAATCAGAAACGAATGAATTACAGTAAAAACAAGAATATAATCAACTGAAACATACATATAGCAATTACAAATCCTTATTTACAGATGGGTCCAAAGACGGTGGCGCAGTTGCGTGTGCTACTGTCATTGGATCCAGAACAATATCGTCTATCGATTACCAGACAATAGTTCTATTTTTACAGCAGGAGCTAACGCCATATTAATAGCTCTTAAATATATTCAAAGACACCCGAAACGAAAACAATATATAATATATTCCGACTCTCTTTCTTGCCTTCAGGCTATTAAAAATATTTCTTGTAAACATCCACTTTTAATTGAAATTATTGAACTGTATAATGCTCTTGCTACTGGCCAATACGACATCGTCTTTGTTGGTTACCCAGTCACATGGGTATTTCTGGTAACGTAATGACCGATCTTGCAGCACTCAACAAATCTGTGACACCACTTCTTCTTCCATATTCAGATTACAAAGCTTGCATTAGAACGCATATCCGTGATCTGATGTAGAAGAAGTGGGACACTCAAGTAGGTATCAATAAATTACATGAAATAAAACCGTAGATTGGTTACGCCGTTGTCAGTCCAGATTTGAGGAGGTCATCATGCGACGATGTCGTATTGGCCACACAAGATATACACATAAATATTTGCTTAAAGGTGAGGATCCTCCGTTTTGTATCCCTTGTGATGGAAGAATCACAGTCAAGCATATCCTGCTGGACTGTGTTGAGTATTCCATCACAAGGGATCAGTATTTTCATTCACGAACTCTGAAGGATCTTTTTAATAACACAAGCTCTCATTTAATCGTTGCATTTTTAAAAGAATTAGATTTATTGACTGAATTGTAAATAGATAAATATTTTATTTTTGGAAGTTTAAATTCATAACTGTGCTTGTTAGTGGCTGTATCCTAAAAGGGGGTTGAAGTACTGTAAACCCCTTTGTCCCCCTGAGAGGGTACAAAAGTCCACAAACATTCAAAGTAAATTCAAACTTTCCACGTTTTTAATCGTAGCATAAGTGTCTTTTTATTTGCATGGCTAGATTTCCTAAATTGCTGACGGCTGAGGGGATGATGTAAATCCAGCTAGGGTCCATGCAGGTAGCAGAGGTACTGTAAGTCCCCATGGTCCCTAGTACGGTGATCTACCTTCAGTTGTGAGATATTATAAACCTGAGAAAACACTTGATGATTGTACTTCATTGAGACTTTCCAAGTCTTTATCTTTTGTTACAATAAGATGAGCATGTTCAGATTTACTTTATTGGTTAACTGTGTATGTTAACTGACTTAGAAGAGTGAAGCATGAAGTGTGTGATTAGAAATAGTGACAAATATTTTTAAGAAATGTGGCGGTTATTTCAGCCTGTCGGTTTATCTACATTGACAGTTGTTACAATTACTTATGCCTTCTCCCATTCTAGATCAAGTGCAAGTTACGTCTTTACGTCATTGGTCAAAGGTTTGTGAAAGAGAACATTCAGATAGCATTCTGCAATCTTCAAAATTAAGAGAATTAATAACTGTGTGGATGATAGGTACTTTGCTAAAGGTCAGTTATACTTTCTCTACGTATCCCCAACTATAAAATATACTACCCATCAAAAGTTCAGACTCACCTATGTAAATATAGCCACATACACACATAAACACAACATATAAACACATATAGTGAGCGTTTTAAGTGAGTCTAACTTTTCTATGAGAAGAATGATTTTTGTATTATTTTTATTATTTCTGTATTAACTGTGAACAGTTATTTAGGCACTCGTCAGCCATGGTATCAACTTGATGTTATTGCTCCTTATTCAGCTGTAAAATGTTCGAAATCTAATGTTGCTGGACTGAGGCAGTGAAACGAGTGAAGTGATTGCATCTTAACATGCACTTTCAACATGTGCAGTTCAGATCGAATTCTAAACTGCAGTATGTGAATGTTAACCTTATTCAGAACGACTTATTCATGAGACTGCTCGTAGAGTAACACTGTCCATGTACAGATTAGTACATGTCTGTCGGTTACTAAACAATGACTTACATTTCTGTACCTATAACTACAATGTACGTGTCGTGCATGCATGTCCTCGGCAAAAACTTTAAGTCAGAATATTACGCCTTATCTTCAAATCACTTAGCCTTGTGTCTCAGCCACCACTATCAACAAAGAGTGTGTATGTCTCCCGACACGGGACCTCACCAGAAACTACTACAGCAAGCAGTGAGTGAGTTGAAGTTTTACGATGCACCAGCAATATTCCAGCTGTATGGTAACGGTCTGTTAATTGTAAATCAAAACAGGACACGTTAGTCGCCTCTTACGACAGGATCCGTTACCGAAGATCAATTGTAATCCTGATCTTCACGGATTGTTCTGAGATTTAACCTATCTTAGTTTGAAGGAAATGCCCCAAGGATGTTTGTTTACGGGTAGTTTTCAAGTAAATTCTATGTCAGTTATCTAGATCAGTTTGCCAAAAGAGTTCTCCAGTCTCGCACAAGACCTGGGCCCACTTGCACAAAACGATCTTACCGCTACAATTATTGTAAATCCTTAAGATCGCAATCTTAGGCTTCGGTTACAATCGCCATCCACTTCCACAAAGCAATTGTAGACTAAGATCATTGTAAGTTACAATCAAAACTTACAGTTGGTCAAAACCAATTGTAAGGAGCTGAGATCACTGTATTCTCTAACAAAACGGCCTTCAAGTTAGTGTCGGTTTCACACAAATAATTAGCTTTATGTTTGGAGATTGCTTTTACATTGCATAAAGGTGTGTGATTCGCCTCGACACTTCAACAACACGGAGAATGCAACATCGATTTATCGTGAGAAATATCGTTGCTGTAGTGATCAACATCATTTTCGAGTCTATGTCATAAAGTACAAATCTCACCCGATTCAGTGTTGGAAAAAGTATGAATACCACACCTCTTTAAAAATCAGAGAAAGGATATTAACGAAAGGTGTCTGCGTGCGATTAGCAGTGGCCATGACCTTTTCAATAACTCAAGGGCAGCTAATCTTAGATGGGAGTGGTTTCCCTTTGCATATTATGTCGTTGCCGTAACATCTGCCCTGCCCTAATGCACTGTATGTTATGTTGTGACAGCGCAGATCTCCACATGTACTTCTTTTCGGTCATAGTCGTGTCAATGGCTTTGCCATGGTTCGTCAATACAATGATCTACAGTTGGATAGCGTACAAAATTATGTTTCTTTCTGACGAGAGACAGGAGTTTTGATCTATGCATTTTAAATATAATACAAGTATTCTTCAAACAGGAAAATACACTTGCTGAGACATGTGAAATGTGCGTAAAAGAAAAATTATTATCAAAAGAAAGAGTGTAAAGCAATTAACATACTGTGGATAAGTATTTAACAACACATACAACAGACACGGAATAAAATCGTTTTCATGTTTCCCTGTCATGCATTTTCCAAACGCTCCCGCTGTCGTGTCATCCTTTCATATCTTTACAAATCTAATGCTTGTGGGATATATTTGGGATTTTACTGCAAATAACACCGACCAGATGCCAAACTCAGATTCACTGACAGCCATTGACAAATCATGGTACATTTAGGTGTTGTATAATAAGGAAACTTTCTTTGTAATTAATGTTATCTTTGAATTTTCATGATTATTAGGTCAATAACTCAAAACCCAAATCTGTTAAATTTATTCATTTGTATTTCAATATTTTCATAAAACGTGATATTTCTGCTGTTGAAGTATCACATTCTTAGATCATAAATCACATTTGAAAACTTAGAGAATAACCCACCAAGTACGAGTTATCATATACGTTATCTTCCACGTTATCATTACAAAGATTTATGGGGTTTTTGTTTGTTTTGTTTCAATGAAAATTCTACAAGGTGCGATTAAGGAAGGTATGTCAGTTGTGTGCAGTAGCCAGTGTCACGTTTTATTTGCGCACCATGCTATGCGCACTTGCGGATAACTGTAGACGGGAGTCGAGTTTAAGAAATTTTTACCTCCAACGTTTAAGAGTTCGATCTTATGTAAGCTCGCGATCTTACATCCGTGCTCTCTTAAGATCGTCTATGTGCAAGTGGATTAGGGCAATTGTACGGTGATTGTAAAGTTGATTCTAGGGGCCTGAGATTGTTCTGTGCAAGGGGCCCTGGGTTTGATGAGGGTGACATGTGTAAATCCCATTTATGGTGTCCCCCGTCGTGATTTTGCGAGAATATTTGCTAAAGGCAGCGTAAGACCAGACTCACTCATTCATTGTTTCCCAATGTGCATCAGAAAGTTGAAAATATCTTGTTTTCAAGATTAAACCTTGTCGACAGTTACCAGTGAATGATATCAGACAAAATATACATGACGACATAAAGTGGTTCTTTGTTTTATTGCCCAGGAAATATGCGCTTCTGTGGTCGGGGACGTTTCGTAATGTGAAAGGTGAAGGTCATCTACTTCCGAGCACTAACACAGGATGAACCGTCGATAGTGAAGGCGCCCGCTGCGGCCTGGACGGCACCCCTGCAATGAGAATGTGCAATCGTGAGTCAAGGATGAAGAATTATCACTTGTGCATTTCTTTTGATGCAGTTTTATTACACACGGTGTCTGTGTTTATGATAAGTGTTGATACAGGTTCCATCGTTTCAGGTAATCTGTCTATAAGATTAGATCTCCAGAGTAAGTGAGTGAGTTTTACACCGCCTTCTCCAATATTCTAGCGCCATCGCGGGTAGGGGCAATAGAAATAGTCTTGACACATTGGCGTGGCGCGCAAACGCTTTAACCACACAGATCTCCAGATATAAGAACTACCTACGACTACCTGGCATATTTCACAGACATAGACGTACATTTGAGTGCTCTATAGATTACTATATTTGTACTGTTCCTCTTATTTACTACACAAAGACATAACAATTATGCTTCACGGTATCACTTTTTAATATTTCTCTTCGTGGGAATGAACTGTTTTGGTTTCATTAAAGGGATAATCATTGTTCACCATATACTAACCTGCTACATCTTGGATGTAGTCAGCGTTATTTAACACAATTTGTATTGCGTTAGGGTTTCAGGCTGATTTCTTTCAAAATAATTCATGAATACACTTACTCAACACATCCCAACTGGCACGAGTTGTCGTAGTAGTTGCCGGCGGTGTCACATACCGGATCAAGAATGAGGGTACATGCGCAGTTACCGTTGACTGTGCTTGCTGTGACGAGACAGATGAGGGTAACGATTTTAATGATGCATGTTACTCAGTGAGCTCAATAATAATATTTTCCTCCCGTTTTACCTTGACTGATCTTTTAATGGCCATTTTGACGGGATAACGTATTCTAGATTGCTATAGTTCGAGCAGTTTCCACTCGTCCGCAAAGTTGCAACCACTGGGGACGCCAGAACTCTAGGTTCGAATCCCAGTTCTATGTTTGTCAGCAGTGCTCGCGGGTTTCACCAAAGTGATAGAAACCTCAGATCTACGGGACCTAGGTCATGCTTATCTTAACCCGACTCGTCGTGGTATTACGAATCAATGTATCCGTTCTTGCGGGTTTCACCAAAGTGATAGACGCCACAGACCTACATGACCTAGATCATGCTTTTCTCAAACTGACCCGTCGTGGTATTCCCAAAGCAACAGTCCATGCAGGTGGCAAAGATATTGCACGTCCTCATGGTTCCTAGTGTCGTGACCTACCGTATGTTGCTGGTGATCTCCAGCCCGTTTTGTTAATACTGTATTGTCCATCAATGGTGGGTTGCTTTTGGTTTTCTTTAACTTTTACCACTACATATCTAAGAAGCTCGTGTAACAATCTTTGACAAGTTTTTATAATTTAAGTACATTTATTATGAATTTATAACTTTTGAAGTCACAATATGGATGAAATATTGCCAGTGTGATTATAGATTTTGAATAGCAACATAAGGATATGTCTTTCGTGGGAGGGTAACAGATCACTCTGAAAGCGTGACAAATATCACAGGTCACTCTCATTAGCAACAAAAGGGCTTGTCTTTCCTGAAGACGTGACAAATATCACACATCACTTTGAACTGAAAATGTATCAATATTTGTGCACTATTCTTTCAGAATCATTTTGACAGACCTTTCCGCAACCTGACATGAAATATCATGAAGGAAATCTAGTGTGTTTCACATGCTTTTATCCATATATCACAGGCATCCATGATCCATCTGTCATTGTTTAACACAGAAATGCATATAATGACACTTATAGCTATTGCTGATACTCCCCATGTTCACATCAGGACTATTAGTCAGTCTGGTATTACGAGTGCTTCACACACTATACACATTCGGGAATCGAACAGCCTGTGACTGAACATGCTTATTTGCACTAGCCAAATATCACCCCCATGGAAAATTCAGAGCGACTTTCATTTGACAAGATATAACCGACAAAACAACGCACTCAGGATGGGAGGAAGTTGTGCGCACCTCATTTATGTCTGAGATTGAGACACATTTCGATTTGGGAAATAGCTGTGTATTGAACGTTTCAGAACAGTACAGACCTGTACTGGCCTATAATCGAACATAACTGGTGCACTAACTGAATGTCATCCCTTGCAAATTTACATCGACTTGTACACAAAACAATGATTGTACTCACCACACAGCACCGCAGCAAGAAAAGCAAGAACAACAGCAGCCTTCATCTTGATGTTTGAGGTTTAGCTTCTCTTCCGAACAGAATCAAAGTATCGACTGGACTGAAATGACGGTATTTATGCACCTCACAAGCCCATATAAAACATTTGAAGTGGCACGTATATCTCCTCAGTAGTTTAAATTTTTATTTCATAGTTAGTTGCAGTCTTTAAAGTTGGATAAATTATGATTTTATGCTCTTTTAAAACCCTTGTGTGCAAGGCACCAGGTTGTTGTGAGTATTTTATGTGGAATCTGTTACTATCCGAAGCATATATCTTCTATAACCGGGGACAAAATGCATCCTTGCATTTTAACAAATAAAAATATTTTTTGTTGGTGATATTATAAACGTTTAGAAATAAAATAATATGTCTTTCGGGAAATGTACATATTCTTTCTGTCTCTCACTTTGTAAATGATTTCCCATTATGTATTCGGGAAGTGAACTAGTGGCCAAAGTGATAGATTAAAGATTAGTCTCTGAATGTGTTCCAGCTAGGGCCCATGCAGGAAGCAAAGGTACTGTAAATTCCAATGGTCAATAGTATGGAGATCGCCTTCAGTTGCTGGCGATCTACAGCCCGTATTTTATATTGTATTGTCCAAATCGTGGTATTTGTTTTAACTCTCCTCACAAGTTTCAATTGTAACTGTGATATTCTAGTCGTTTTACTGTCCTTTGGCGGCAGCCGTTTATAATGTATGCATGTTTCATTTCAGTCTGAGGAAAGCTAGATTTACTTCATTTGGGTCTTTACCATTGCAGAGATAGCTATGCAGTAGGAAGGTAGTAGAGGGTAACATCATCGCATTTCAGTGTGACTGATGTTATATTATATGCCCGAAGCCCTGAAATTTGGACATTTACAAATTGGGCAGTATGTATAGTGACGCCTGCATCTCCAACAAAGCACCTTGCTACTGCGACAACAAAAAATATGTTGAAATATGCCGATCAAGAGTTCGAATGTATTTAATGTAGAGGAGAAGATGGTTCTACATGGCACACAAATACTGGCAACAACCTGTTTGAAGTGTTATGATTTATGTGATATCAAATGGAGTTTTAAATCGAAAGAAGAGCAATAAACTACTTGAATTGGAATTCTATGGGGATGGTGGAGTGTTGTTAGGATAGACGTGTATTTTCTGTAAATTGTATTATTTTGTTACGGTTAAGAATTTGCCGTGACAAACGATGTAAGAAACCCCCTGTGAACAAGCAAAACAGAACAAAGACCAGTCTAAAACATTCAAATATTGTATTAGTTAGCAAATAGAGAGCAAGGTATACAAAGTCACAAGTCAATTTCACAATACCGATTTCAAATACAATACAAGTGAGACAAAATGTAAGGCAATGGGTCGCAAAATATAATACCGCAAACTCACCAAAGTCTTAGTGCGAGAGAGAATCAGTTATGCAGAACACAGTGAGAGGTCTGACGGTGGCTATGATGATCAACGTTGGCAGCGATTGTATACCCCAGTTATGTGTGTCCCTTGTCTCAACACGGCAACTAGCCTTTTTTCATATATATGTACTCAGTCATTTCCCGAACGGTCGGGCACATACGACCATCGTTAACACTGTAGAAATCTCTAGCAGTCTCCCAGAAGTAACAAATAGAAAACCAAGGGCAGATCATTTCCGGACAGCCTGCTGTCAAAATCTTGAAAATTCTGACCATCTATTATACGAAATGTGACCCATCATAATTATTATTCAAAACACTAAATGTTGTGCCCCAATAATAATTACTACTTAATTACTAGCAAAATATACAGAAAATACACACTCGTAACTTTAATTATGTAATAGTTATTACTTGGGTCACATTGCATGATAATTATTATGGGTCACATTTCATATCATAAATGTTCAGCGCTTTTAGTTTTTGACTGTAGGCTTATGGTAACGCTTTAGAGTTACCTCCCCTTAACTTTGTGTTTTAATTAACTTTTGACTTTCAGAAGGCTGGCCAAGAAGATTCTCCGTTGATGGCGATGGTCGTAAATGCTCGAACTGTCAGGAAATGTTGATTGTTTGTAGAAAGGTGCTAGTTTTTGTCTTGTCGACACGGAAATACACACAGATTACTGGAGTATATATCTGCCTGTCTCATCGTCAACGCTTGACGTTTGACCTACATAACCGCTGCCCAACATCAAGACATAATGTGAGTTGGCATTATATTTGTGACCCATTACTTTAGAATTGACTCCGTTGTATTGTACATGAAACCTATCTTGTGAATCTGTATATTTGTGCCTTAGGTTACTCAATATAAGGTATCATTCAAAATATCAAAGTTGTGAGTGTTATATTTTCCTGGTTCTGAAGGGAGTTTTTACACCTTTTGTCACGGCAAATTTTTAAATAATCCTGTCACGTGAAAATTCATTTCGGCTTGTCCAATCAGTAACCAATAGTAAAAATATCTGATCTTGGTCAACCAATCAAAATGGTAATTAAAACACCCATTGTACCTTTTTCGGCCAATCACAAAAGAATTCCAACATTGATCAGTGGTGTTTCGGCTATAAAAAGAGGTCAGTGATTTCTTATCTACACACTTGACCTCATAATAAATGTTGAAACATCTCCTTGACTGATCATTTACTTACGGAATTCTACATTCTATTTAAGGTAAGCTTTCTTGTACAACTCTGTTATTATTATAATACTATTTAATGCCATGACCAAAATGTTTTATTTATGAATAGAAAGTGGCAATATCATGTATATAGTGTTTTCCATGAACATCGTCATGCATAATGTCAAAGTCGTCACTGACTGTGTAATAGTGTCTTTGCATGAACATCGTCATGCATAATGTCTCAGTCGTTATTTGAACTTATAAGTGAGCTAGATGTGCTGTCATGGATTAGTTGCGCCTGTGTTGCACTCATGTATGGACACATTAGATCATTATTATGCTGATATTGAACTAAAGTGAATATTTGATTCAATAGCAAATATCATTTATATATGTTTTACATAACGACAGCTGAGGCACAATCGAGATATGTGTTACAAGGATTTGTATGAATATGATTTCCCATTATGATTAGTATTTGATGTTATGTTGAAAAAGAAAATGTTATAACTGTTACAGATTAAAGCTCGACCATTTGAGATGCTGATTCCCCATGAAAATGTGTATATTAGATTATTGTTTAAATATCTTTTATGTATATGTATTTATGTGCAATACACTTGACCTCACAAAAATGTTGTAACATCTCCTTGACAGATCATTGACTTACGGAATTCTACATTCCATTTAAGGATCTAAGCTGGTTACCCCACACGAACCAGCTGACGTTATCATTGACCCAGAGTACCTAGTCACACAAACATAACATCTTTACTCAACCTGATCTAAAAATCGCACGCATATAGCAGAAGCAAGTGGCGACAGTCATGCGCAATTTCACTTCGAGCCCTGAAAACCAGTTTTCAATGACATAGATGATAAGTAGGTACTGAGTTACACACAATAAATGTTCACTACCATCACTTTAGCGCCCTAAACGTCCACCCCTTGCATCAACACAGTCACACAGTCTCCTTCTAGCCAAAGACATCTGACGTCGGACACGGTCATGACACCATTCGTCCTAGAGGGCTTGTGCAAGTTATTATCTATTATGTGGCTGCTTAGGGCGTTTCCACATGCGTCTGTCTGGCGCATCCCACATGTGCTCAATCGGGGACGTGTGTGGAGAACCTGCAGACCACTGTCGAATATCCACGTGGTTCCTCTCGTGGCTGCCAACGTCAACAACTCGAGCCCAAGATATGTCATTTGAAGGGTCTGTAGTCTCTGATACCTGCTGCCCCAAGACCTCTAGCCAACGTGTCGACAGACATGGTGATCAAGGGAATTCATCACTGATGGCATTACAGTCAAGAAACGGTCTCTCAGGTGTAACGTCCTCAAATACCGGTCTTCAGCTAGTGTTGTTAATTGCGGTCTCCCACTTCATGAAATTTCCAACGTTTGAGGTATGAATTAGTGGGAAATTGCTTTCTCCTAGCGGTGTGTAACTATAGTCACGTGACTGGTTGTTCCGCCAGGTGGCTCAATTTCAGGGTATATATAAGGTTTGTGAATTTAAATTCGTTCTCTCGCTTGTGCAACTTTATAATATCTTTATAATGGACACAAACGCCAGATTGGACGCCGCCTTGAAACAGATGAATGCTAATAAAGATCAACTAGACGAATCCTTTAACTCACAAATTGGTGCTTTGAGACACGAGTTCAGTCAAGGTTCTTCTGATTTGAAGACACTCAAAGCTCAGAAGGATTATACGTGGTCGATGGAGGAGAATAAGATACAGTATAATTTCAACAGTGAAACATTAGACGGTTCTGACGTCAGCAATAGAAGTGTCCAGTGAAGGAGGCTGGGAAACAATGAGAAATTATGTTGCTAATGATCTGGCTGATGATTCTGACGATAACAAAAGGATTACTTCGGCTGAGAATAAGGCAGTCAGGAAACTTTGTCAGAAGCGTGTACACCAATCACCGTACTCTACATCTAGGTCCGCTCACCGCTCGTCGACGGTCACTCGGCCCGTTCCGTTGGCTGTGCAACCGGTTCCTGCTCTTCAGCCAGGCCAGCCTTCTCATCTTTTTCATGCCAAAACTCAGAGGTCATGCTTTGCCTGCGGCGAGTTCTCGCACTACCGACGAGACTGCCCGTACAACGTCAGCACACCACAAGTCTCGTGGGTCACAGACGGAGTCTCAACCCCAGGCAACAAATAATCAAGATTTGTCAGTTAAGTATTCTCATTGTGTTGATGTTGAGACCAATGTTTACAAACTAACTGACAACTATCATGAGCACGAGCAGAGTATATCAGAAATAATTGTCAAAGGCAGGCTCAAACAGAGTTTCAGCTTTGGCGTCCAGTTGGTGCGTCATAATTTGTCATTGATTTGATTGCTTTCGGGTATAAAACTCCATTTATATCTACCCCTCCTCCTGTGTTTATACATAATAACAAGTCACCTATCAAACACGATGTTTTTGTCACACAGGCTATTTGTAATTATTTTGATTAAATATTGTTGGACTGGTAAACCATTATAATCTACCCGTGTCATTATATATTTTAAAAACGGCCTTCAATTGCGTTTCAAGTTGTGATGTTTTTCATTGCATTGTATAGTGCATATGTATGCAAGATTGATAAGTACTGTAAACCCTCTAATATAATACACGGTTCCAGAGTGTTTTCTGTAACAGTTTTTATCTCTGGTTTTACGTGTCGGGTTTCAGCATACATACTATTATATGTCGTTAAGTATACAATCATGTTTTTGTATACGAGAGGGTATAATCTCTACCTAGTTGTGTGAAGCTGTGTTGAGGTTCGTGAAATAAATCGGTCGCACCAGTCACAAGCGTATTCCAGTAAACTGTGTTGTGCTGTGATGTTGTGGAACGAAGGGGTAGCAGAATTGGTCTGTCCTCTGTGTGGCTTTTCTGCCTGTAACGTTGCAGCAGTTCAGTGACTACATGGGTGCAGTCGAAGGTTCTCGCAACGTTGTAGTGTCTCGACCTCAACTGGAGCATAGCAATGGCCCTCTCACGTTTAACTGCTGATAGTTGTGGCATATCTGTCGTGATTTCTGTCAGCCTGCATGTGTAACCTGTCCTCACACAAGATTTATGCCCTTAGGCCATGTGGAACAATTATCAGTCTCCATTGATCAGTCTCCCCTATCATAATATTGGAATGCTGCAGAAACATACTCTCCATGTTTCTCACAGTTAACAACAGTTTAGAGGAACATCTGCATTTTCTCTGATAACACTCCATCACGTTTTTCTATATCCAGCATCAGTATCGCACTAAACATCATAACCGCTATGTATGTATGAATGTGTGTGTGTGTGTGAAGGTGTCTGAAGGTGTGTGTGTGTGTGTGTGTGTGTGTGTGTGTGTGTGTGTGTGTGTGTGTGTGTGTGTGTGTGTGTGTGTGTGTGTGTGTGTATGCATATCGGGGAGGGTGGGGTGGTGCGTGCGTGCACACTTTAAATTTCTTGTATGTGTGTATGTATGTATCCATGTATGTATGCATGTAGGTAGGTAGGTAGGTATGTGTGTATGCATGTGTGTATGTATGCATGCGTGTGTGCGCGCACACTTTCTTGTATGTGTGTATGTATGTATCCATGTATGTATGCATAGTAGGTAGGTAGGTATGTGTGTATGCATGTGTGTATGTATGCATGCGTGCGTGCATGCATGCATCCATGCATGGATGGATGGATGGATGGGTGATGGATTGTAGTAGGTAGGTAGGTACGCATGTACGCATTGCATCATTATGAAATATGGGTACAATTCAAGTTCTAACTTGTCGAAAGAAATAACTGGTGGAGTCTGGTGTTTTAGGCATATTTCAGGACATCGTGTAAATTGACATATCACAAACGTCTATTTCAACCTGGTGACTTTCACCCCAAACGCCTTTGTTTCAGTTTCACTGGAAATATGACATCGGCAACACTACCGAGATTATGAAGTTGATAACTAATTATGAAGTTGATAATCGAAACTCATGTCATGTACTTAAGCCATTTTTGTGAAATCCTGGACTGATGGTATGATGGGACTATTGGGGCTACTTGGAAACCCTTTAAACAATGTTTATATATCTGCACATTAAACGCGATGTTTCAGTGTATAAAAGAGTGGGGAAAGCAGTTGTTTTACAGCAAATGTGTTTTTATGGCAAGCGTGGCTGATTTGCTGAAGGAGAGTTAGACAAACATTTTATGTTTCCAGTATACAATGAAGCTGGGGAGTGATAAATGTGTGCCCATATATCGTATACAGAAAATGCAACTTACATGAACACACATTTAATCCGTATTTTATTCATGTCGAGTTGTATGTTTGCATCAGCCAAGCTGAATTCTGGATGGAAACAGACCACGCGGAATATTATAAACCTGAGAAAACACTTGATGATTGTAGTTCATCTACATTGAGACTTTCCAAGTCTTTATCGTTTGTTACCTTAAAATGAGCCAGTGCATGTTAAGATTTACTTTATTGGTTAATTGTATATATATGAGATAACAAACTTAGAAGAGTGAAGCATGAACTGTGTGATCAGAAGTAGTGACATATATGTGAAAAACATAAAACTGTGGCAGTTACTTCCGCCTGACAGTTGTTACAATTACTTATACCTTGACCCATTGTAGACGGAATGATCAAGTGCAAGTTACGTCTTTACGTTATGGTCAAAGGTTTGTGAAAGAGATCAGCCAAAAGGCATTCTAATTAATTAATAACTGTGTGGATGATAGGTACTGATGGTCCTTTATACTTTCTCTACATATCCCTGGCTATGAAATGTACTACCCATCAACACTTTAGCCTCACTGATGTAAATATAGCCACATACACACATAAACACATCACATAAACACACCACATAAAACATATAGTGTGTGTTTAAGCGAGTCTAAGTATTCTACGGGAAGTATAATTTTTTTTTATTACTTTTATCTCAACTGTGAATAGTTATTTGGGGACTCACGAACCATGGTATCAGCTTGCCATCGATGTTATTGCTCCTTATTAAGCTGTAAAATGTTCTAAATCTAATATTACAGGACTGATGCAGTAAAACGAGTTCAACATACACAGTTCAGATCTTTAAACTGCAGCATGTAAATTGGTGACCTGAGTCATTGGGGCATATTCGTGAGAGGATTCCTAGAGTATCACTGTCAGTAGATTAGTGCCTGTCCGTCGGTTACTAAACAATGGCTTAAATCCCCCTACCTGTAACTGCAATTTACGTGTCGTGCATGCATGTAATAACTTTAAAAGATAAAACTACGCTTAATATTGAAATCGGTCAGTCTTGTGTCTCAGCCACCTCCATCAACAAACAGTGTCCATGTCTCCGGACACGCGACCTCACCGGAAACCGCTACAGCAAGCAGTGATTTTTATGAGGCACCAGCAATATTCCAGCTGTATGATAGCGGTCTCTAAACTGTAAGTCGAGTCTGGAACAGACAATCCAGTGATCAACATCATGGGCATTGATCTACGCAACTGGGATACGATGACGAGACAACCAAGTCAGCGAGCATGACCACCTGATCCCGTTAGTCGTCTCTTACGACAGGATGTATTACCCAAGATCAATTGTAACTCGTAAAATCAGACTCACTCATTCATTGTTTCACAATGTGTATCAGAAAGTTGAAAATATCTTGTTTAGCATTAAACCTTGTCGACAGTTACCAGTTCATAATATCGGACAAAATATACATATGACTACATAGATCGGTTCTATATTTTATTGCTCAGGGAATATCTCCTTCTGAGGTCTGAGACGTTCCATATTCTCAAAGGTGAAGGTCATCTACTTCCGAGCACTAACACAGGATGTACCGTCGATAGTGAAGGCGCCCGCTGCGGCCTGGACGGCACCCCTGCAATGGGAATGTGCAATCGTGAGTCAAGGATGAAGAATTATCACTTGTGCATTTCTTTTGATGTAGTTTTATTAAACACGGTGTCTGTGTTTATGTTAAGTGCTGATATAGCTTCCTTTGTTTCAAGTAATCTATCTATAATATTAGATCCCCAGAGTGTGTGAGTGAGTTTTACACTGCTTTTGCAACATTCCAGCACCATCGTGGGTAGGGACAACAGAAATAGTCTTGACACATTGGCGTGACGCGCGAACGCTTTAATCACTGGACTACAACACCACACAGATCTCCAGATATGTAAACTACCTAAGCTACCTGGTATATCTGACAGACATAGACGTACATTTGAGTGCTCTCTAGATCACTATATTTGTACTGTTTCGGTTATTTACAATACAAATACATGAGAACTACGCTTCACGTTATCATTGTTTAATATTTCTCTTTGTGGGAAAAAAATGCTTCGGTTTCAAGGGATTGTTTGCTATTTACTGAGCTGCTACATCATCCATCTAATCAGGGTTATTTTACACAATTCGTATTGCGCTAAGGTTTTAGGCTGATTTCTTTCAGAATAATTCATGGATACACTTACTCAACACATTCCAACAGGCACGAGTTGTCGTAGTAGTTGCCGGCGGTGTCACATACCGGGTCAAGGATGCGGGAACACGCGCAGTTACCGTTGACTGTGCTGGCTGTGACGAGAGAGATGAGGGTAACAATTTTAATGATTCGTTTTACTCAGTGAGCTCAAAGATAATATTTTCCTCATTCTTTACCTTGGCTGGTCCATTAAATGGCCATTTTGACGGGACAACGTTTTCTACATTGCTGGATTACAAGGGGTTTCCACTCGTCCACTGAGGACGCCAGAAACCTCTATGTTTCAAATCCCTGTTCCATGTTTGTCAGCCGTGCTCGCGGGTTTCACCAAAGTGATAGGCACCTCAGACCTACGTTGCCTAGATCATGCTTATCTTAACCTGACTCGTCGTGGTATTCACAAAGCAACAGTCCATGCAGATAGCAAAGGTATTGCGCGTGCCCATGGTCCCTAATATGGTGGCTTACCTCCAGTTGCTGGTGATCTCCAGCCCCTTTTCTTAATACTACATTCTAGTTTTAAATCTCTAGCTGTGATAATCTCATTCTAAATATCAACATAAGGATAAATATTATGTTTTTCTCGTGATGGTAACAAATATCACCGATCACCCTGAAAGCATGAGAAATATCCCACATCACTGCCATTAGCCCGTCTTTCCTGAAGACGTGATGTGACGTGACGTGATCACGCTGGAATGAAAATGTATCAATATTTGTGCATTTTTGTTTCACGACTATTTTGACAGACTTTTCTGCAACATGACTTGAAATATCATGAAGGAAAGCTAGTCCGTCTCACATTTCTTTAGCCATATATCACAGATATCCATGATCCATCTGTCATTGTTTAACACAGAAATTCCTATAAGGACACTTATAGTTGATACTCCGCATGTTCACACCGGGACTGTTAGTCAGTCTGTTTCACACATTATACACATTCGGGATTCGAACAGCCTGTGACTGGGCATGCTTAGTTACACTAGCCAAATATCACCCCCATGGAAAATTCAGAGCGACTTTCATTTGACAAGATGTAACTGACAAAACAACGCACCCAGGATTGGAGGGAGCTCTGTGCACCTCATTTATGTCTGAGATTGAAACTCATTTCCATTTTGAAAATCCTTGTGTATTGAAGGTTTCAAAACATTACAGACCTGTACTGGCCTATAATCGAACATAACCGCTTGCTCTAGCTGAATGTCATTAATTACAAATTTACATCGACTTGTACACAAAACAATGATTGTACTCACCACACAGCACCGCAGCAAGAACAGCAAGAACAACAGCAGCCTTCATCTTGATGTTTGAGGTTTAGCTTCTCTTCCGAACAGAATCAAAGTATCGACTGGATTGAAATGATGCAGTATTTATGCACCTCACAAGCCCATATAAAATATATCAAGTGGCACATATGTCTCCTCAGTAGCTGAAATTTGGATTTTATAGTTAGTTGTAGCTTTAAATATGATTTTATGCCCCTTTAAAAGCTTGTCTCCAAGGTACCAGATAGTTGTGAGCATTTTATGTAAAATCTATCATAAGTTTTGCTATAATTGAAAACTTTTAGAAATTACGTCATATTTTGCGCATAATATACAAATGTCCATGAATACCTTGACCTGCTATCTCTTGGAAGAATAAGATATCTTTGGGGAAATTTATATAATCTTTCTGTCTCTGACTTTGTAAATGATTTCCCATCATGTATTCGGGAGGTGAATTAGCCTAATGGTTAAAGTGGTAGATTAAGTATTGGTCTATCAAAGTGTAATTTTGACTGCAGCAAATATAGCCTTTTAAATTGAAAAGGATTCCAAGGTACGCCAGAGATTCAGCCTGAATCTGAGGAAATCTAGAATTTGCTTCGTTTTGGTCTTCATCATTGCAGAGAGGGCTATGCAGTAGGAGGAATAGTGTGGTTCAGGGACCGTCAGACAGACTACACCTCCATGCATGAGGAACAACCATTTCTGGGGTCCAACGCCCTGATAATCCGACAATATTAATAAAAGTGATATAAACTGTACCCGATTATTGATGTTCTCAGTAACACGTAATTATATCACATATTCCACAGACGTATTTTCTGTGAACATGTTTGAGTGGCAATGTGGGGCACCGATTCTACATTCGATTCTTACCACACGCATCAAACATTTTTTCAGAAAAAAAATGGTTTTCAACAATCAGTAAACCATATTCAGATCTAACAGGCGTCAATGCAGTAGAGGCTAACATCATCACATTTCAGTGTGATTGTTGTTATTGCACCCCCATTATGGACAGCAGGTTCAATAACGCATGCATCTCCAACAAACCTCCTTGTTACTGCGACAAAAACATGTTGAAAAATGTTGATCAAGAGTTTACATGTATTTTATGTACACGTCAAGTTGGTTCTACATGGCACACAAACATTAACTACTCACAACAATCTACTTGAAGTGAACACTTATGACTTATGTGGTTGAAGCTTTAAATCAGGAGAAGAGCAATATATCACTTAAATTAGTATTTTATGGGGATGGGGGCAGTGTATAAATACGAGAAGTTTTAATCCATTCTATAATTGGATTCTGTTTGGGAAAGAAGCATTAAGATGAAGGCTGCTGTTGTTCTTGCTGTTCGTATTGTGGTGTGATGCGTTTTCCTCTGATATTTTGTAAATATCACATTCAGTTTGATAGCAGTTGTTATTTTGGATATTGGTTTCTGAAAGTGTTGACCACGCCCTAATGAAGCTACGCAGCTATCGTTGTCAGTTTAGTAACCAAAAGTGGTCTTGACAAAATATCATTCTGTTGGCCAACATGCAAGGTTAAAAGTATGATTGCAAATAAAAAGTGTCTATTGAGGGACATGTATCGTGTAATATTATTCTCTCCACCTCTTTTCAAAGCCAGCATTGTTAACTGTGTGTGAGATTGTCTCCTTATCTTGGATCCAGTCTGTGACACCGAAGGTAACTACTGCGACAAATCATGTAGTTTGAACTGCGTTGAGTAAGTGTATTCATAAAATATTCTCCCAGAGATTCGTCACAAATCAAAGTATGGTTCACCCTTCATACAAAAGGTTACAAGATAGTACTTTTCTCGCCCGTAAAGAAACAGTTATTAATTCTTCTGAATGTCAATACCACGGCTCGCATTGCATCTTGTCAATGTTTTGTGTAAAGTGAGAACATCTGTTCTGTTTTGTTTGATTATGGTGAAAACGTTTAATATTATGTCTATCATCTCGACTGTCTTTAAGAAGCCACCTCTTGTGAGAAATAAAGACCGTAACCAATACATCATCAACATATATCTTTTGGATTTGAAAGCCAAACTATTACAATGGATGCGACGTGTGGGTATATTTGTTAATTGAGTTATCAAGCAAGTGCTGTTCAACAATATGAACAAGGAGAATATATACATGAAGGGTTTTAGAAACAATTAAAGAAGTTGACATACAGTGTTCCGACATTTCAAACAGTTGTTGTGATAATATATAATAATATGACGCCAGATAGACAAAGGATTGGTGCCGCTTAATCTTGATTAAAGTAAATCCCAATGGAAGGAAATACTGAGTGATAATTCTTCATTCATGTCTGACTATGGACCTGTGCATTACCGGGTTGCCGTTCAGGCCACAGCGACCAATTACACCTGTGTTGCAGCTGGCAAGTATATGACCATCGTGTTTGACCACATTCATCATCCCAGTATAAGAATAGACCTTCAGCATCCCATGTTTATTGTAAGAGGCCACTAATGAGGTCGTGTGGTCATGCTCGCTGACTTCCTTGGCACATGACATCGTATCCCAATTGCATAGATAAATGCTCTTGCTTTTCATCACTTGATTGTCCGGTCCAGACTCGATTATATACAGACTTATGCTTTCTACTTTAAAATGTCCCTCATAGAGCTTTAGATTGGTACAATGGACATTTAAAGCAAATGTGTAGTTTCCAAAACAATGTTTGCACTTAGACTATGCGTTCTTTTAGTGTATGAAACACCCCGCTTCTGTGCTTAAAATATTTTTAGGTTATACAGGTTGTGCTCCCTTGCATATGATGGTAAAGGAATAGAACACCCAAAGGTGTGTTACTTAACAGATTGAAGACAAAAGGGTTGCATGAAAGTGTCACCACTCAAACACCGAATTTCGAATTTCAGATCCTTACTTCGCATGCACAGATGGTGCTTGTAGTGAGTTAAAGTTGTATCAGGAGATGTACACATATTTTGATTCTTAAACTCCCAAGACTGTTATTCTCAAGAGTAATAAGAAGTTTCATACGTTCAGCGTTGTAATAGGATTTATTGATTGTAGAGGGAATCTAGATGTAATGTTTGACGATTCTCTGCAAGCTCAGCAGAGAAAACAATACCGCACAAAATGTCAGACTTTCAATACAGGTAGGTGAGAACAACGGTGTTTGAGCAAGGCCCAAATAAACTTATAACTGTAAAATAATATGTTCCCAATCAGCTACCTGCGATTTATCCGCGCCAGATTAAATTCGAAACAGAGCACACGGCAGTCAAATCAAGAATTTTGAAGATATTTGTAACATGCAAAGGTATCAAATCAAACAAGCAACGGCTGTTTCACCTATTCTTTCTCCAGAGTTCGCTGGGCGCGTGTCTTTAAACCTTTCTGACCACAGACATATTTTCTGCTGTTGACTGAGTGATTTGCTATCCCAATCGGTGTAGAAGTACGGTTTTCATGTTGTGCTGAATTTGTGTAGTGATGTCCATTTCATATTACCTTTCGAAATAGCTATGTCACGTGCATGATTGTACTTATCTTAATTGATTACGTAGATAAACGTTTCTCACCTCGATAGATCATTGGAGAGATGCACTCTGCATAGCTCGCGGGTTGCTGGCTGTTCGGAGGAGAAAGTCAGCGGTAAATGTATTCTCAAACAGTTCTCATGGACATTGACAATTGATTTGTTATACTAACAGTATTTACGTTTAGTGATGAGGATAGCCTGCAATGAGGATAAGCATATGTTTTAACTTAGGTCGGATACACAAACACCGTTGTGGTGAAAAAGTCAGAACGATATTTAGTGAAATTTGAACCAGTGATCAGATTATTCTGGTGGATAATTGATGAAACATAGCAGTTTGCTCATATGCTTTTATCAGCTGACATCCACACCTTCTACGTCTCAAGCATGTATGTATGTATGTATGTATGTATGTATGTATGTATGTATGTATGTATGTATGTAGGTAGGTAGGTAGGTAGGTAGGTAGGTAGGTAGGTAGCTAGGTAGCTAGGTAGCTAGGTAGCTAGGTAGCTAGGTAGGTACCTAGGTAGGTAGGCAGGCAAGCAGGTAGGTAGGTGTGTATGTGTCTGTGTCTGTGTGTGTCTGTGTCTGTGTGTGTCTGTGTCTGTGTCCGTGTGTATGTATATCTGGGAGGATGGGGTAGTGCGTGCGTGCACACTTTCTTGTATGTATGTAATTCAGGCAGGCAGGCAGGTAGGCAGGCGGGCAGGCAGGTAGGTATGTGTGTATGTGTGCATGTGTGTATGTGTGTATGTGTGTATGTGTCCATGTATGTACGTATGTGTCCATGTATGTACGTATGTGTGTATGTATGTGTGCATGTGTGCATGTATGTGTGCATATATGTGTATATGTGTGTATGTGTGCATGTATGTGTGTATGTATGTGTGTCTGCATGTATGTATGTGTGTATGTATGTGTGTATGTGTGTATCTGTGCATGTATGTGCGTATGTGTCTATGTGTGCATGTATGTGTGTATCTGCGTAAGTGTGTATCTATGTGTGTATGTATGTGTGCATGTGTGTATGTGTGTATGTGTGCATGTATGTGCCTATGTGTGTATGTGTGTATGTATGTGTGTATGTGTGCATGTATGTGTGTATGTATGTGTGCATATATGTGTGTGTGTATGTATGTATGTGTGCATGTATGTGTGTATGTGTGCATGTATATGCGCATGTGTGCATGTATGTGCGTATGTCTGTATGTGTGCATGTGTGCATGTATGTGCGTTTGTGTGCATGTATGTGTGTATGTGTGCATGTATGTGCGTATGTGTGTATGTGTCCATGTATGTGTGTATGTGTGCATGTATGTGTGTATGTGTATATATGTCCATGTATGTGTGGATGTGTGTATCTGTGCATGTATGTGTGTATGTGTGTATGTGTGCATGTATGTGTGTATGTGGGTATGTGTACCTGTGGGCATGTATGTGTGTATGTGTGTATGTGTGCATGTATGTGCCTATGTGTGTATGTGTGCATGTATGTGTGTATGTGTCCATGTATGTGCACATGTGTGTATGTGTCCATGTATGTGTGCATCTGTGTATGTGTGCATGTATGTGTGTATGTGTGTATATGTCCATGTATGTGTGCATGTGTGAATGTGTGCATGTATGTGTGTATGTGTGTATGTGTGCATGTATGTGGGTATGTGTATATGTGTGCATGTATGTATGTGTGTGTGTTTGTGTGCATGTATGTATGTGTGTGTGTATGTGTGCATGTAGGTGCGTATGTGTGCATGTATGTGTGTATGTGTGCATGTATGTGCGTATGTGTGTATGTGTCCATGTATGTGTGTTTGTGTGCATGTATGTGTGTATGTGCATATATGTCCATGTATGTGTGTATGTGTGCATGTATGTGTGTATCTGGGTATGTGTACATGTGGGCATGTATCTGTGTATGTGTGTATGTGTGCATGTATGTGCCTATGTGTGTATGTGTGCATGTATGTGTGTATGTGTCCATGTATGTGCACATGTGTGTATGTGTCCATGTATATGTGTATGTGTGTATGTGTGCATGTATGTGTGTATGTGTGTATATGTCCATGTATGTGTCCATGTGTGCATGCATGCGTGTATGTGTGTATGTGTGCATGTATGTGGGTATGTGTATATGTGTGCATGTATTTATGTGTGTGTGTATGTGTGCATGTATGTATGTGTGTGTGTGTGTGCATGTATGTGCGTATGTGTGCATGTATGTGTGTATGTGTGCATGTATGTGCGTATGTGTGTATGTGTCCATGCATGTGTGTTTGTGTGCATGTATGTGTGTATGTGTATATATGTCCATGTATGTGTGGATGTGTGTATCTGTGCATGTATGTGTGTATGTGTGTATGTGTGCATGTATGTGTGTATGTGGGTATGTGTACATGTGGGCATCTATGTGTGTATGTGTGTATGTGTGCATGTATGTGCCTATGTGTGTATGTGTGCATGTATGTGTGTATGTGTCCATGTATGTGCACATGTGTGTATGTGTCCATGTATGTGTGTTTGTTTGTATGTTTGCATGTATGTGTGTATGTGTGTATATGTCCATGTATGTGTGTATGTGTGCATGTATGTGTGTATGTGTGTATGTGTCCATGTATGTGTGCATGTGTGTATGTGTGTATGTATGTGTGTATGTGTGTATATGTCCATGTATGTGGGTATGTGTATATGTGTGCATGTATGTATGTGTGCATGTATGTGCGTATGTGTGTATGTGCCCATGTATGTGTATTTATGTGCATGTATGTGTGTATGTGTATACATGTCCATGTATGTGTGGATGTGTGCATCTGTGCATGTATGTGTGTATCTGTGTATGTGTGCATGTATGTGTGTATGTGTGTATATGTCCATGTATGTGTGCATGTGTGTATGTGTGCATGTATGTATGTGTGTATATATGTGTGCATGTATGTATGTATGTGTATATGTGTGCATGTATGTATGTGTTTGTGTGCATGTATGTGTGCATGTATGTATGCATGTATGTATGTATGTGTATATGTGTGTATGTATGTGTGCATGTATGTGCGTATGTGTGCATGTATGTGTGTATGTGCGTATGTGTGTATGTGTGCATGTATGTACGTATGTGTGTATGTGTGCATGTATGTGCGTATATGTGTATGTGTGTATGTGTGCATGTATGTGCGTATGTGTGTATGTGTGTATGTGTGTATGTGTGTATGTGTGTATGTGTGTATGTATGTGCGTATGTGTGTATGTGTGTATGTATGTACGTATGTGTGTATGTGTGTATGTGTGCATGTATGTGCGTATGTGTGTATGTGTGCATGTATGTGCGTATGTGTGTACGAGTGTATATGTGCATGTATGTGTATATGTGTGCATGTATTTATGTGTGTGTGTATCTGTGCATGTATGTGTGTATGTGTGTTTGTGTGCGTGTATGTGTGTATGTGTGCATGTATGTTCGTATCTGTGTATGTGTGTATGTGTGCATGTATGTGTGTATGCATGCTTCCTCACATAAATGGCCCTCTAACCCATATTTCTGAGTCGGTTAAAACAAATGGAGCAATGTGTAAATAATGTTGAGTTCAAAACTCTCATTATAACCATAGAATAAAGCAAAACCCCATATGGTCCTTGACTCAAGCAACATCAGGGTAGTTTATGGAACAATGAGGGCTAGTTGGAAAGTCTTAAATATGTTTACATCTCTGTAAATTAAACGCGATGTTTCGATGTATAAAAGAGAGGGGAAAGCTGTTGTTTCACAGCAAAATTTTGATACCAAGCGTCGTTGATTTTGTTGAAGGCGAGTTAGACAAATATCTTTTATGTATTAGTATACTACGAAGCTGGGATGCCCTAAATGTGTGCACATACATCGTATAACACACATTTAATCCATATGTATAGGTTCAAAGTTTGGTATGAATGTAGAACCTATTCCAAATTAAACTGAAATATGACTGATTTCCTTGTCAGCGATCAATCGTTGAATATCATTGAATAACACATTTGTATGATAACCAAACGATATTTTCAAAACTGTCATTACCATAAGATTATTCCCATATTTACCCAATGAAACTGCTAATAAAATATCATCAGAACAATACGGCACCTATGAAGAGCCACCTCCTCGTGGTGGGTGCTGGGTAACGCTAAGTGCTCTTCTCCCGTGTGGACCCGGGACAGAATGTTTCCACAGCACCCCATTGCTTGTCGTAGGAGGCGACTAAATTGGGCAACCTGTTTGCCGTGGGTTGCGTCCCGTGTCGGTGGAGGACGGGAACCTGGTGGTTGAGGACATTTGGGCTTTTAACTGCGTTCCATTGCCCAACACACCACTTTGGCCTTACTTCACCTAGACGGATGGTTGAATTGGCCCGCTTCAACCAATCGGCTGGTCATGCCAAGCCCTGTGCATGGACTGTCTATGTGTCATTGCACAAATTTGATTTGGAATTGTTATAAAATTCGGCCCTGGCAATACTGGTTATCTGTAACTTGTTTCATTGTAAATTCTGGTAATATGAACTTTGCCTAGAGTCTTAAGCTGATAACATACATTATCAACTCCTGATGCACTTACCAGAATCCTGCCTAGAAACTCTTCTAAATATTTTTGATAGTATTTGGACATCGGGTAACTTTCCTTCCTCATGGCGTGACGCCATAGTAGTACCAATACCTAAACCTGGACGTGATCATACGGATACATCCAATTATCGTCCGATTTCATTAACAAGCTGTGTTTGCAAGACCATGGAACGCATGATAAATAATCGACTTGTTTGATACTTGGGAACAAACAACCTTATAACAGATATACAATGTGGTTTCCGTAAAAACAGAAGTACTGTTGATCACCTCGTGCGACTGGAATCATTTGTTAAAAACGCTCTAATTAACAAACAACACGCTGTGTCTATCTTTTTTGATCTTGAAAAAGCATATGACACTACTTGGAAATATGGCATTTTAAGAGATTTACATGACTTCGGGTTGCGAGGTCGTTTGCCTGAATTTATAGCCAACTTTTTAAATAACAGACAGTTCCAGGTCCGTGTGGCTTCTGTCCTTCTGATCATTACAGTCAGGATCAGGGTGTTCCAGAAGGTAGTATTTTGTCTGTCACTCTTTTTAGCATCAAGATCAACAGTCTATCTAAAGTTTTAAACGATTCAATTGATGGATCGTTATTTGTGAATGATTTTAATATTTCTTGTCGTGGTAAAAATATGCATACCATTGAACGACAATTGCAGTTGTGTTTAAACAAGATATATAAATGGTGTCTTGAAAACGGTTTTAAATTTTCTAAATCAAAAACTAACTGCAAACATTTTTGTCGTAAATACAAACCACATAAAGACCCTGAACTGTCTCTAGATGGCACGCCGATTAAAGTTGTGAAGGAAGCCAAGTTCTTGGGTCTAATCTTTGATTCACACTTAACGTTTTTACCGCATATTAAATCACTTAAAACTAAATGCCTGAAAGCACTTGAAAGTGGTGTCAAATTCAAAATGGGGAGGGGATCAATTTACTCTTCTCCATCTATATCGATCACTCGTACGTTCTAAACTTGATAATGGCTCCATCGTATATGGTGGAGCCTGCAAAAGCAACCTTAAACTTCTTGATTCTGTCCACCACCAAGGTTTAAGACTTTGTCTTGGGTCTTTCCGAACTTCACCTACTGACAGTCTTTACTTTGAGGCCGATGAACCATCTCTTGCACGACGCCGTGTCAAATTATCTTTACAATATGTCACAAAACTATACTCTAACGAATCTAACCCTGCATATAACTGTGTCTTCAATCCTCTTTATGTATAGCAAAAAGTCTTCTCTTGTTCCTCCTCTTGGGCTCAGAGTAAAACCATTTATTGCTGCTGCAGGTATTGAGCTGGACAATATAGCTCCTTTCCGTCTTCTTTCCTCTCCCCCTTGGCAGTTGGTTAGACCACAGGTTGACCTAACATTCGCTACATTTAAAAAATCAGAAAAGAATGAATTACAGTATAAACAAGAATATAATCAACTGAAACATACATATAACAATTTCAAATCCTTATTTACAGATGGGTCCAAAGACGGTGGCGCAGTTGCGTGTGCTACTGTCATTGGATCCAGAACAATATGGTCTAGATTACCAGATAATAGTTTTATTTTTACAGCAGAAGCTAACGCCATATTAACAGCTCTTAAATATATTCAAAGACACCCGAAACGAAAACAATATATAATATATTCCGACTCTCTTTCTTGCCTTCAGGCTATTAAAAATATTTCTTGTAAATATCCACAACATAATGGAAATTATTGAACTGTATAATACTCTTGCTACTGGCCAATACGACATCGTCTTTTGTTGGTTACCCAGTCACGTAGGTATTTCTGGTAACGTAATGGCCGATCTTGCAGCCAAGGCAGCACTCAACAAATCTGTGACACCACTTCTTCCATATTCAGATTACAAAGCTTGCGCATATCCGTGATCTGATGCAGAAGAAGTGAAACACTCAAGTAGGTATCAATAAATTACATGAAATAAAACCGTATATTGGTTACACCTACTTGGGTTGATTGATTTGAGGAGGTCATCATGCGACGATGTCGTATTGGCCACACAAGATATACACATAAATATTTGCTTAAAGGTGAGGATCCTCCGTTTTGTATCCCTTGTGATGGAAGAATCACAGTCAAGCATATCCTGCTGGACTGTATTGAGTATTCCATCACAAGGGATCAGCATTTTCATTCACGAACTCTGAAGGATCGTTTTAATAACACAAGCTCTCATTTAATCGTTACATTTTGAAAAGAATTAGATTTATTGACTGAATTGTAAAAAGATAAATATTTTATTATTGGAAGTTTAAATTCATACCTGTGCTTGTTAGTGACTGTATCCTAAAAGGAGGTTAAAGTACTGTAAACCCCTTTGTCCCCCTGAGAGGGTAGGTACGTCCACAAACATTCAAAGTAAATTCAAACTTTCCACGTTTTTAATCGTAGCATAAGTGTCTATTTATTTGCATGGCTAGATTTCCTAAATTGCTGACGGCTGAGGGGATGATGTAAATCCAGCTAAGGTCCATGCAGGTAGCAGAGGTACTGTAAGTCCCCATGGTCCTTAGTACGGTGATCTACCTTCAGTTGTTAGCAATCTATAGCCCATTTTTATCTTGTATTGTCCTCTATAAGTAAATTGTTTTAGGTATAGTTACTAGTTTTATATTCTCATCTGTGATATTCTAGTTGTTTTACTGTCCTTCGTTGACAGATTTTATAATAGACATATATTTCATTTCAGTGTTAGATGTTCTCGTCACGACATGGCTGAGATATTACCGATGTGACGTTAAATATTAACTCACACTCATCACAACAATACAAAAATCATTTCTGAAGACAAGACCAAATTTACAGAATAATGATGAAACAATGTTTGATCAGATATTCCTCTCTGCTATCTATTTTCTTCCTTTCCTATATCCCTATTTCTTTATACTTTATCCATACAGTCATTAAAGTTATGTCATCTCACATGTATTCCACATCTTGAATATATCTATTCTTTGTATTATCCAATCGTCTGAACATTGTATTGTTTTCGTAATAAAATTTAGAATTAAAAAAAACACACATTCAATGACACCATCCATCATCCCTAACGCGTTTAAGTGAAAGTTAAAAACAACGACTCGAATCCTTCCAAAATGTTTACTTGTACAAGGACTGTAGCGGTACAGAGTTCTTTGTTTGCATCAGCCAAGCTGAATTCTGGATGTAAACATATCACGTGAGATATTATAAACCTGAGAAAACACTTGATGATTGTACTTCATTGAGACTTTCCAAGTCTTTATCTTTTGTTACAATAAGATGGGCATGTTCAGATTTACTTTATTGGTTAACTGTGTATGTTAACTGACTTAGAAGAGTGAAGCATGAAGTGTGTGATTAGAAATAGTGACATATATTTTTTAAAAATGTGGCGGTTATTTCAGCCTGTCGGTTTATCTACATTGACAGTTGTTACAATTACTTATGCCTTGTCCCATTCTAGACGGAATGACCAAGTGCAAGTTACGTCTTCACGTCATTGGTCAAAGGTTTGTGAAAGAGAACATTCAGATAGCATTCTGCAATCTTCAAAATTAAGAGAATTAATAACTGTGTGGATGATAGGTACTTGGCTAAAGGTCAGTTATACTTTCTCTACGTATCCTCAACTATAAAATATACTACCCATCAAAAGTTTAGACTCACCTATGTATACATACACACATAAACACAACACATAAACACATATAGTGAGCGTTTTAAGTGAGTCTAAGTTTTCTATGAGAAGAATCATGATTTTTGGTATTATTTTTATTATTTATGTATTAACTGTGAACAGTTATTTAGGCACTCGTCAGCCATGGTATCAACTACAAGCGATTGTAGGCTAAGATCATTGTAAGTTACAATCAAAACTTACAGTTGGTCGAAACCAATTGTAAGGAGCTGAGATCACTGTATTCTCTAACAAAACGGCCTTCAAGTTAGTGTCGGTTTCACACAAATAATTAGCTTTATGTTTGGAGATTGCTTTTATAATTCCATACAAGTGTGTGATTCGCCTCGACACTTCAACAACACGGAGAATGCAACATCGCTTTATCGTGAGAAATATCGTTGCTGTAGTGATCAACATCATTTTCGAGTCTATGTCATAAAGTACAAATCTCACCCGATTCAGTGTTGGAAAAAGTATGAATACCACACCTCTTTAAAAATCAGAGAAAGGATATTAACGAAAGGTGTCTGCATGCGATTAGCAGTGGCCATGACCTTTTCAATAACTCAAGGGCAGCTAATCTTAGATGGGAGTGGTTTCCCTTTGCATATTATGTCGTTGCCGTAACATCTGCCCTGCCCTAATGCACTGTATGTTATGTTGTGACAGCGCAGATCTCCACATGTACTTCTTTTCGGTCATAGTCGTGTCAATGACTTTGCCATGGTTCGTCAATACAATGATCTACAGTTGGATATCGTACAAAATTATGTTTCATTCTGACGAGAGACAGGAGTTTTGATCTATGCATTTTAAATATAATACAAGTATTCTTCAAACAGGAAAATACACTTGCTGAGACATGTGAAATGTGCGTAAAAGAAAAATTATTATCAAAAGAAAGAGTGTAAAGCAATTAACATACTGTGGATAAGTATTTAACAACACATACAACAGACACGGAATAAAATCGTTTTCATGTTTCCCTGTCATGCATTTTCCAAACGCTCCCGCTGTCGTGTCATCCTTTCATATCTTTACAAATCTAATGCTTGTGGGATATATTTGGGATTTTACTCCAAATAACACCGACCAGATGCCAATCTCAGATTCACTGACAGCCATTGACAAATCATGGTACATTTAGGTGTTGTATCATAAGGAAACTTTCTTTGTAATTAATGTTATCTTTGAATTTTCATGATTATTAGGTCAAGAACTCAAAACCCAAATCTGTTAAATTTATTCATTTGTATTTCAATATTTTCATAAAACGTGATATTTCTGCTGTTGAAGTATCACATTCTTAGATCATAAATCACATTTGAAAACTTAGAGAATAACCCACCAAGTACGAGTTATCATATACGTTATCTTCCACGTTATCATTACAAAGATTTATGGGGTTTTTGTTTGTTTTGTTTCAATGAAAATTCTACAAGGTGCGATTAAGGAAGGTATGTCAGTTGTGTGCAGTAGCCAGTGTCACGTTTTATTTGCGCACCATGCTATGCGCACTTGCGGACAACTGTAGACGGGAGTCGAGTTTAAGAAATTTTTACCTCCAACGTTTCAGAGTTCGATCTTATGTAAGCTCGCGATCTCACATCCGTGCTCTCATAAGATCGTCTATGTGCAAGTGGATTAGGGCAATTGTACGGTGATTGTAAAGTTGATTCTAGGGGCCTGAGATTGTTCTGTGCAAGGGGCCCTGGGTTTGATGAGGGTGACATGTGTAAATCCCATTTATGGTGTCCCCCGTCGTGATTTTGCGAGAATATTTGCTAAAGGCAGCGTAAGACCAGACTCACTCATTCATTGTTTCACAATGTGCATCAGAAAGTTGAAAATATCTTGTTTTCAAGATTAAACCTTGTCGACAGTTACCAGTGAATGATATCAGACAAAATATACATGACGACATAAAGTGGTTCTGTGTTTTATTGCCCAGGGAATATGCGCTTCTGTGGTCGGGGACGTTTCGTAATGTGAAAGGTGAAGGTCATCTACTTCCGAGCACTAACACAGGATGAACCGTCGATAGTGAAGGCGCCCGCTGCGGCCTGGACGGCACCCCTGCAATGGAAAGTGCAATCGTGAGTCAAGGATGAAGAATTATCACTTGTGCATTTCTTTTGATGCAGTTTTATTACACACGGTGTCTGTGTTTATGATAAGTGTTGATACAGGTTCCATCGTTTCAGGTAATCTGTCTATAAGATTAGATCTCCAGAGTAAGTGAGTGAGTTTTACACCGCCTTCTCCAATATTCTAGCACCATCGCGGGTAGGGGCAATAGAAATAGTCTTGACACATTGGCGTGGCGCGCAAACGCTTTAACCACACAGATCTCCAGATATAAGAACTACCTACGACTACCTGGCATATTTCACAGACATAGACGTACATTCGAGTGCTCTATAGATTACTATATTTGTACTGTTCCTCTTATTTACTACACAAAGACATAAAAATTATGCTTCACGGTATCACTTTTTAATATTTATCTTCGTGGGAATGAACTGTTTTGGTTTCATTAAAGGGATAATCATTGTTCACCATATACTAACCTGCTACATCTTGGATGTAGTCAGCGTTATTTAACACAATTTGTATTGTGTTAGGGTTTCAGGCTGATTACTTTCAGCATAATTCATGAATACACTTACTCAACACATCCCAACTGGCACGAGTTGTCGTAGTAGTTGCCGGCGGTGTCACATACCGGATCAAGAATGAGGGTACATGCGCAGTTACCGTTGACTGTGCTTGCTGTGACGAGACAGATGAGGGTAACGATTTTAATGATGCATGTTACTCAGTGAGCTCAATAATAATATTTTCCTCCCGTTTTACCTTGACTGATCTTTTAAATGGCCATTTTGACGGGATAACGTATTCTAGATTGCTATAGTTCGAGCAGTTTCCACTCGTCCGCAAAGTTGCAACCACTGGGGACGCCAGAACTCTAGGTTCGAATCCCAGTTCTATGTTTGTCAGCAGTGCTCGCGGGTTTCACCAAAGTGATAGAAACCTCAGATCTACGGGACCTAGGTCATGCTTATCTTAACCCGACTCGTCGTGGTATTACGAATCAATGTATCCGTTCTTGCGGGTTTCACCAAAGTGATAGACGCCACAGACCTACATGACCTAGATCATGCTTTTCTCAAACTGACCCGTCGTGGTATTCCCAAAGCAACAGTCCATGCAGGTGGCAAAGATATTGCACGTCCTCATGGTTCCTAGTGTCGTGACCTACCGTATGTTGCTGGTGATCTCCAGCCCGTTTTGTTAATACTGTATTGTCCATCAATGGTGGGTTGCTTTTGGTTTTCTTTAACTTTTACCACTACATATCTAAGAAGCTCGTGTAACAATCTTTGACAAGTTTTTATAATTTAAGTACATTTATTATGAATTTATAACTTTTGAAGTCACAATATGGATGAAATATTGCCAGTGTGATTATAGATTTTGAATAGCAACATAAGGATATGTCTTTCGTGGGAGGGTAACAGATATCACAGATCACTCTGAAAGCGTGACAAATATCACAGGTCACTCTCATTAGCAACAAAAGGGCTTGTCTTTCCTGAAGACGTGACAAATATCACACATCACTTTGAACTGAAAATGTATCAATATTTGTGTACTATTCTTTCAGAATCATTTTGACAGACCTTTCCGCAACCTGACATGAAATATCATGAAGGAAATCTAGTGTGTTTCACATGCTTTTATCCATATATCACAGGCATCCATGATCCATCTGTCATTGTTTAACACAGAAATGCATATAATGACACTTATAGCTATTGCTGATACTCCCCATGTTCACATCAGGACTATTAGTCAGTCTGGTATTACGAGTGCTTCACACACTATACACATTCGGGAATCGAACAGCCTGTGACTGAACATGCTTATTTGCACTAGCCAAATATCACCCCCACGGAAAATTCAGAGCGACTTTCATTTGACAAGATATAACCGACAAAACAACGCACTCAGGATGGGAGGAAGTTGTGCGCACCTCATTTATGTCTGAGATTGAGACACATTTCGATTTGGGAAATAGCTGTGTATTGAACGTTTCAGAACAGTACAGACCTGTACTGGCCTATAATCGAACATAACTGGTGCACTAACTGAATGTCATCCCTTGCAAATTTACATCGACTTGTACACAAAACAATGATTGTACTCACCACACAGCACCGCAGCAAGAAAAGCAAGAACAACAGCAGCCTTCATCTTGATGTTTGAGGTTTAGCTTCTCTTCCGAACAGAATCAAAGTATCGACTGGACTGAAATGACGGTATTTATGCACCTCACAAGCCCATATAAAACATTTGAAGTGGCACGTATATCTCCTCAGTAGTTTAAATTTTTATTTCATAGTTAGTTGCAGTCTTTAAAGTTGGATAAATTATGATTTTATGCTCTTTTAAAACCCTTGTGTGCAAGGCACCAGGTTGTTGTGAGTATTTTATGTGGAATCTGTTACTATCCGAAGCATATATCTTCTATACCCGGGGACAAAATGCATCCTTGCATTTTAACAAATAAAAATATTTTTTGTTGGTGATATTATAAACGTTTAGAAATAAAATAATATGTCTTTCGGGAAATGTACATATTCTTTCTGTCTCTCACTTTGTAAATGATTTCCCATTATGTATTCGGGAAGTGAACTAGTGACCAAAGTGATAGATTAAAGATTAGTCTCTGAATGTGTTCCAGCTAGGGTCCATGCAGGAAGCAAAGGTACTGTAAATTCCAATGGTCAATAGTATGGAGATCGCCTTCAGTTGCTGGCGATCTACAGCCCGTATTTTATATTGTATTGTCCAAATCGTGGTATTTGTTTTAACTCTCCTCACAAGTTTCAATTGTAACTGTGATATTCTAGTCGTTTTACTGTCCTTTGGCGGCAGCTGTTTATAATGTATGCATGTTTCATTTCAGTCTGAGGAAAGCTAGATTTACTTCATTTGGGTCTTTACCATTGCAGAGATAGCTATGCAGTAGGAAGGTAGTAGAGGGTAACATCATCGCATTTCAGTGTGACTGATGTTATATTATATGCCCGAAGCCCTGAAATTTGGACATTTACAAATTGGGCAGTATGTATAGTGACGCCTGCATCTCCAACAAAGCACCTTGCTACTGCGACAACAAAAAATATGTTGAAATATGCCGATCAAGAGTTCGAATGTATTTAATGTAGAGGAGAAGATGGTTCTACATGGCACACAAATACTGGCAACAACCTGTTTGAAGTGTTATGATTTATGTGATATCAAATGGAGTTTTAAATCGAAAGAAGAGCAATAAACTACTTGAATTGGAATTCTATGGGGATGGTGGAGTGTTGTTATGATAGACGTGTATTTTCTGTAAATTGTATTATTTTGTTACGGTTAAGAATTTGCCGTGACAAACGATGTAAGAAACCCCCTGTGAACAAGCAAAACAGAACAAAGACCAGTCTAAAACATTCAAATATTGTATTAGTTAGCAAATAGAGAGCAAGGTATACAAAGTCACAAGTCAATTTCACAATACCGATTTCAAATACAATACAAGTGAGACAAAATGTAAGGCAATGGGTCGCAAAATATAATACCGCAAACTCACCAAAGTCTTAGTGCGAGAGCGAATCAGTTATGCAGAACACAGTGAGAGGTCTGACGGTGGCTATGATGATCAACGTTGGCAGCGATTGTATACCCCAGTTATGTGTGTCCCTTGTCTCAACACGGCAACCAGCCTTTTTTCATATATATGTACTCAGTCATTTCCCGAACGGTCGGGCACATACGACCATCGTTAACACTGTAGAAATCTCTAGCAGTCTCCCGGAAGTAACAAATAGAAAACCAAGGGCAGATCATTTCCGGACAGCCTGCTGTCAAAATCTTGAAAATGCTGACCATCTATTATACGAAATGTGACCCATCATAATTATTATTCAAAACACTAAATGTTGTGCCCCAATAATAATTACTACTTATTTAATAGCAAAATATACAGAAAATACACACTCGTAACTTTAATTATGTAATAGTTATTACTTGGGTCACATTGCATGATAATTATTATGGGTCACATTTCATATCATAAATGTTCAGCGCTTTTAGTTTTTGACTGTAGGCTTATGGTAACGCTTTAGAGTTACCTCCCCTTAACTTTGTGTTTTAATTAACTTTTGACTTTCAGAAGGCTGGCCAAGAAGATTCTCCGTTGATGCCGATGGTCGTAAATGCTCGAACTGTCAGGAAATGTTGATTGTTTGTAGAAAGGTGCTAGTTTAGTGCACGGAAATACACACAGATTACTGGAGTATATATCTGCCTGTCTCATCGTCAACGCTTGACGTTTGACCTACATAACCGCTGCCCAACATCAAGACATAATGTGAGTTGGCATTATATTTGTGACCCATTACTTTAGAATTGACTCCGTTGTATTGTACATGAAACCTATCTTGTGAATCTGTATATTTGTGCCTTAGGTTACTCAATATAAGGTATCATTCAAAATATCAAAGTTGTGAGTGTTATATTTTCCTGGTTCTGAAGGGAGTTTTTACACCTTTTGTCACGGCAAATTTTTAAATAATCCTGTCACGTGAAAATTCATTTCGGCTTGTCCAATCAGTAACCAATAGTAAAAATATCTGATCTTGGTCAACCAATCAAAATGGTAATTAAAACACCCATTGTACCTTTTTCGGCCAATCACAAAAGAATTCCAACATTGATCAGTGGTGTTTCGGCTATAAAAAGAGGTCAGTGATTTCTTATCTACACACTTGACCTCATAATAAATGTTGAAACATCTCCTTGACTGATCATTTACTTACGGAATTCTACATTCTATTTAAGGTAAGCTTTCTTGTACAACTCTGTTATTATTATAATACTATTTAATGCCATGACCAAAATGTTTTATTTATGAATAGAAAGTGGCAATATCATGTATATAGTGTTTTCCATGAACATCGTCATGCATAATGTCAAAGTCGTCACTGACTGTGTAATAGTGTCTTTGCATGAACATCGTCATGCATAATGTCTCAGTCGTTATTTGAACTTATAAGTGAGCTAGATGTGCTGTCATGGATTAGTTGCGCCTGTGTTGCACTCATGTATGGACACATTAGATCATTATTATGCTGATATTGAACTAAAGTGAATATTTGATTCAATAGCAAATATCATTTATATATGTTTTACATAACGACAGCTGAGGCACAATTGAGATATGTGTTACAAGGATTTGTATGAATATGATTTCCCATTATGATTAGTATTTGATGTTATGTTGAAAAAGAAAATGTTATAACTGTTACAGATTAAAGCTCGACCATTTGAGATGCTGATTCCCCATGAAAATGTGTATATTAGATTATTGTTTAAATATCTTTTATGTATATGTATTTATGTGCAATACACTTGACCTCACAAAAAACATCTCCTTGACAGATCATTGACTTACGGAATTCTACATTCCATTTAAGGATCTAAGCTGGTTACCCCACACGAACCAGCTGACATTATCATTGACCCAGAGTACCTAGTCACACAAACATAACATCTTTACTCAACCTGATCTAAAAATCACACGCATATAGCAGAAGCAAGTGGCGACAGTCATGCGCAATTTCACTTCGAGCCCTGAAAACCAGTTTTCAATGGCATAGATGATAAGTAGGTACTGAGTTACACACAATAAATGTTCACTACCATCACTTTAGCGCCCTAAACGTCCACCCCTTGCATCAACACAGTCACACAGTCTCCTTCTAGCCAAAGACATCTGACGTCGGACACGGTCATGACACCATTCGTCCTAGAGGGCTTGTGCAAGTTATTATCTATTCTGTGGCTGCTTAGGACGTTTCCACATGCGTCTGTCTGGCGCATCCCACATGTGCTCAATCGGGGACGTGTGTGGAGAACCTGCAGACCACTGTCGAATATCCACGTGGTTCCTCTCGTGGCTGCCAACGTCAACAACTCGAGCCCAAGATATGTCATTTGAAGGGTCTGTAGTCTCTGATACCTGCTACCCCAAGACCTCTAGCCAACGTGTCGACAGACCAAGGATCAAGATCAAGGTGATCAAGGGAATTCATCACTGATGGCATTACAGTCACGAAACGGTCTCTCAGGTGTAACGTCCTCAAATACCGGTCTTCAGCTAGTGTTGTTAATTGCGGTCTCCCACTTCATGAAATTTCCAACGTTTGAAGTATGAATTAGTGGGAAATTGCTTTCTCCTAGCGGTGTGTAACTATAGTCACGTGACTGGTTGTTCCGCCAGGTGGCTCAATTTCAGGGTATGTATAAGGTTTGTGAATTTAAATTCGTTCTCTCGCTTGTGCAACTTTATAATATCTTTATAATGGACACAAACGCCAGATTGGACGCCGCCTTGAAACAGATGAATGCTAATAAAGATCAACTAGACGAATCCTTTAACTCACAAATTGGTGCTTTGAGACACGAGTTCAGTCAAGGTTCTTCTGATTTGAAGACACTCAAAGCTCAGAAGGATTATACGTGGTCGATGGAGGAGAATAAGATACAGTATAATTTCAACAGTGAAACATTAGACGGTTCTGACGTCAGCAATAGAAGTGTCCAGTGAAGGAGGCTGGGAAACAATGAGAAATTATGTTGCTAATGATCTGGCTGATGATTCTGACGATAACAAAAGGATTACTTCGGCTGAGAATAAGGCAGTCAGGAAACTTTGTCAGAAGCGTGTGCACCAATCACCGTACTCTACATCTAGGTCCGCTCACCGCTCGTCGACGGTCACTCGGCCCGTTCCGTTGGCTGTGCAACCGGTTCCTGCTCTTCAGCCAGGCCAGCCTTCTCATCTTTTTCATGCCAAAACTCAGAGGTCATGCTTTGCCTGCGGCGAGTTCTCGCACTACCGACGAGACTGCCCGTACAACGTCAGCACACCACAAGTCTCGTGGGTCACAGACGGAGTCTCAACCCCAGGCAACAAATAATCAAGATTTGTCAGTTAAGTATTCTCATTGTGTTGATGTTGAGATCAATGTTTACAAACTAACTGACAACTATCATGAGTACGAGCAGAGTATATCAGAAATAATTGTCAAAGGCAGGTTTTCAGCTTTGGCGTCCAGTTGGTGCGTCATAATTTGTCATTGATTTGATTGCTTACGGGTATAAAACTCCATTTATATCTACCCCTCCTCCTGTGTTTATACATAATAACAAGTCACCTATCAAACACGATGTTTTTGTCACACAGGCTATTTGTAATTATTTTGATTAAATATTGTTGGACTGGTAAACCATTATAATCTACCCGTGTCATTATATATTTTAAAAACGGCCTTCAATTGCGTTTCAAGTTGTGATGTTTTTCATTGCATTGTATAGTGCATATGTATGCAAGATTGATATTTACTGTAAACCCTCTAATATAATACACGGTTCCAGAGTGTTTTCTGTAACAGTTTTTATCTCTGGTTTTACGTGTCGGGTTTCAGCATACATACTATTATATGTCGTTAAGTATACAATCATGTTTTTGTATACGAGAGGGTATAATCTCTACCTAGTTGTGTGAAGCTGTGTTGAGGTTCGTGAAATAAATCGGTCGCACCAGTCACAAGCGTATTCCAGTAAACTGTGTTGTGCTGTGATGTTGTGGAACGAAGGGGTAGCAGAATTGGTCTGTCCTCTGTGTGGCTTTTCTGCCTGTAACGTTGCAGCAGTTCAGTGACTACATGGGTGCAGTCGAAGGTTCTCGCAACGTTGTAGTGTCTCGACCTCAACTGGAGCATAGCAATGGCCCTCTCACGTTTAACTGCTGATAGTCGTGGCATATCTGTCGTGATTTCTGTCAGCCTGCATGTGTAACCTGTCCTCACACAAGATTTATGCCCTTAGGCCATGTGGAACAATTATCAGTCTCCATTGATCAGTCTCCCCTATCATAATATTGGAATGCTACAGAAACATACTCTCCATGTTTCTCACAGTTAACAACAGTTTAGAGGAACATCTGCATTTTCTCTGATAACACTCCATCACGTTTTTCTATATCCAGCATCAGTATCGCACTAAACATCATAACCGCTATGTATGTATGAATGTGTGTGTGTGTGTGTGTGTGTGTGAAGGTGTGTGTGTGTGTGTGTGTGTGTGTGAAGGTGTGTGTGTGTATGTATGCATATCGGGGAGGGTGGGGTGGTGCGTGCGTGCACACTTTAAATTTCTTGTATGTGTGTATGTATGTATCCATGTATGTATGCATGTAGGTAGGTAGGTAGGTATGTGTGTATGCATGTGTGTATGTATGCATGCGTGTGTGCGTGCACACTTTCTTGTATGTGTGTATGTATGTATCCATGTATGTATGCATAGTAGGTAGGTAGGTAGGTAGGTATGTGTGTATGCATGTGTGTATGTATGCATGCGTGCGGATGGATGGATGGGTGATGGATTGTAGTAGGTAGGTAGGTACGCATGTACGCATTGCATCATTATGAAATATGGGTACAATTCAAGTTCTAACTTGTCGAAAGAAATAACTGGTGGAGTCTGGTGTTTTAGGCATATTTCAGGACATCGTGTAAATTGACATATCACAAACGTCTATTTCAACCTGGTGACTTTCACCCCAAACGCCTTTGTTTCAGTTTCACTGGAAATATGACATCGGCAACACTACCGAGATTATGAAGTTGATAACTAATTATGAAGTTGATAATCGAAACTCATGTCATGTACTTAAGCCATTTTTGTGAAATCCTGGACTTATGGTATGATGGGACTATCGGGCCTACTTGGAAACCCTTTAAACAATGTTTATATATCTGCACATTAAACGCGATGTTTCAGTGTATAAAAGAGTGGGGAAAGCAGTTGTTTTACAGCAAATGTGTTTTTATGGCAAGCGTGGCTGATTTGCTGACGGAGAGTTAGACAAACATTTTATGTTTCCAGTATACAATGAAGCTGGGGTGTGATAAATGTGTGCCCATATATCGTATACAGAAAATGCAACTTACATGAACACACATTTAATCCGTATTTTATTCATGTCGAGTTGTATGTTTGCATCAGCCAAGCTGAATTCTGGATGGAAACATATCACGCGGAATACTATAAACCTCAGAAACCATTTGATGATTGTAGTTCATCTACATTGAGACTTTCCAAGTCTTTATCGTCTGTTACCTTAAAATGAGTCAGTGCATGTTAAGATTTACTTTACTGGTTAACTGTGTATATTTGAGTTAACTGACTTAGAAGAGTGAAGCATGAACTGTGTGATTAGAAGTAGTGACATATGCGAAAAACATAAAACTGTGGCAGTTACTTCCGCCTGACAGTTGTTACAATTACTTATACCTTGACCCATTGTAGACGGACTGATCAAGTGCAAGTTACGTCTTTACGTTATGGTCAAAGGTTTGTGAAAGAGATCAGGCAAAAGGCATTCTACATCTGCAATTAATTAAGAGAATTAATAACTGTGTGGATGACTGTACTTGACTGATGGTCCTTTATACTTTCTCTACATATCCCTGGCTATGAAATGTACTACCCATCAACAGTTTAGCCTCACTGATGTAAATATAGCCACATACACACATAAACACATCACATAAACACACCACATAAAACATATAGTGTGTGTTTAAGCGAGTCTAAGTATTCTACGGGAAGTATAATTTTTTTTTATTACTTTTATCTCAACTGTGAATAGTTATTTGGGGACTCACGAACCATGGTATCAGCTTGCCATCGATGTTATTGCTCCTTATTAAGCTGTAAAATGTTCTAAATCTAATATTACAGGACTGATGCAGTAAAACGAGTTCAACATACACAGTTCAGATCTTTAAACTGCAGCATGTAAATTGGTGACCTGAGTCATTGGGGCATATTCGTGAGAGGATTCCTAGAGTATCACTGTCAGTAGATTAGTGCCTGTCCGTCGGTTACTAAACAATGGCTTAAATCCCCCTACCTGTAACTGCAATTTACGTGTCGTGCATGCATGTAATAACTTTAAAAGATAAAACTACGCTTAATATTGAAATCGGTCAGTCTTGTGTCTCAGCCACCTCCATCAACAAACAGTGTCCATGTCTCCGGACACGCGACCTCACCGGAAACCGCTACAGCAAGCAGTGATTTTTATGAGGCACCAGCAATATTCCAGCTGTATGATAGCGGTCTCTAAACTGTAAGTCGAGTCTGGAACAGACAATCCAGTGATCAACATCATGGGCATTGATCTACGCAACTGGGATACGATGACAAGACAACCAAGTCAGCGAGCATTAAACCTTGTCGACAGTTACCAGTTCATAATATCGGACAAAATATGCATATGACTACATAGATCGGTTCTATATTTTATTGCTCAGGGAATATCTCCTTCTGAGGTCTGAGACGTTCAATATTCTCAAAGGTGAAGGTCATCTACTTCCGAGCACTAACACAGGATGTACCGTCGATAGTGAAGGCGCCCGCTGCGGCCTGGACGGCACCACTGCAATGGGAATGTGCAATCGTGAGGCAAGGATGAAGAATTATCACTTGTGCATTTCTTTTGATATAGTTTTATTAAACACGGTGTCTGTGTTTATGTTAAGTGCTGATATAGCTTCCTTCGTTTCAGGTAATCTATCTATAATATTAGATCCCCAGAGTGTGTGAGTGAGTTTTACACTGCTTTTGCAACATTCCAGCACCATCGTGGGTAGGGATAACAGAAATAGTCTTGACACATTGGTGTGACGCGCGAACGCTTTACCCACTGGACTACAACACCACACAGATCTCCAGATATGTAAACTACCTAAGCTACCTGGTATATCTGACAGACATAGACGTACATTTGAGTGCTCTCTAGATCACTATATTTGTACTGTTTCGGTTATTTACAATACAAATACATGAGAACTACGCTTCACGTTATCATTGTTTAATATTTCTCTTTGTGGGAAAAAAATGCTTCGGTTTCAAGGGATTGTTTGCTATTTACTGAGCTGCTACATCATCCATCTAATCAGGGTTATTTTACACAATTCGTATTGCGCTAAGGTTTTAGGCTGATTTCTTTCAGAATATTTCATGGATACACTTACTCAACACATTCCAACAGGCACGAGTTGTCGTAGTAGTTGCCGGCGGTGTCACATACCGGGTCAAGGATGCGGGAACACGCGCAGTTACCGTTGACTGTGCTGGCTGTGACGAGAGAGATGAGGGTAACAATTTTAATGATTCGTTTTACTCAGTGAGCTCAAAGATAATTTTTTCCTCATTCTTTACCCTGGCTGGTCCATTAAATGGCCATTTTGACGGGACAACGTTTTCTACATTGCTGGATTACAAGGGGTTTCCACTCGTCCACAAGGTTGCGTCCACTGAGGACGCCAGAAACCTCTATGTTTCAAATCCCTGTTCCATGTTTGTCAGCCGTGCTCGCGGGTTTCACCAAAGTGATAGGCACCTCAGACCTACGTTGCCTAGATCATGCTTATCTTAACCTGACTCGTCGTGGTATTCACAAAGCAACAGTCCATGCAGATAGCAAAGGTATTGCGCGTGCCCATGGTCCCTAATATGGTGGCTTACCTCCAGTTGCTGGTGATCTCCAGCCCCTTTTCTTAATACTACATTCTAGTTTTAAATCTCTAGCTGTGATAATCTCATTCTATATATCAACATAAGGATAAATATTATGTTTTTCTCGTGATGGTAACAAATATCACAGATCACGCTGAAAGCATGAGAAATATCCCACATCACTGCCATTAGCCCGTCTTTCCTGAAGACGTGATGTGACGTGACGTGATCACGCTGGAATGAAAATGTATCAATATTTGTGCATTTTTGTTTCACGACTATTTTGACAGACATTTCTGCAACATTACTTGAAATATCATGAAGGAAAGCTAGTCCGTCTCACATTTCTTTAGCCATATATCACAGATATCCATGATCCATCTGTCATTGTTTAACACAAAAATTCCTATAAGGACACTTATAGTTGATACTCCGCATGTTCACACCGGGACTGTTAGTCAGTCTGTTTCACACATTATACACATTCGGGATTCGAACAGCCTGTGACTGGGCATGCTTAGTTACACTAGCCAAATATCACCCCCATGGAAAATTCAGAGCGACTTTCATTTGACAAGATGTAACTGACAAAACAACGCACCCAGGATTGGAGGGAGCTCTGTGCACCTCATTTATGTCTGAGATTGAAACTCATTTCCATTTTGAAAATCCTTGTGTATTGAAGGTTTCAAAACATTACAGACCTGTACTGGCCTATAATCGAACATAACCGCTTGCTCTAGCTGAATGTCATTAATTACAAATTTACATCGACTTGTACACAAAACAATGATTGTACTCACCACACAGCACCGCAGCAAGAACAGCAAGAACAACAGCAGCCTTCATCTTGATGTTTGAGGTTTAGCTTCTCTTCCGAACAGAATCAAAGTATCGACTGGATTGAAATGATGCAGTATTTATGCACCTCACAAGCCCATATAAAATATATCAAGTGGCACATATGTCTCCTCAGTAGCTTAAATTTGGATTTTATAGTTAGTTGTAGCTTTAAATATGATTTTATGCCCCTTTAAAAGCTTGTCTCCAAGGTACCAGATAGTTGTGAGCATTTTATGTAAAATCTATCATAAGTTTTGCTATAATTGAAAACTTTTAGAAATTACGTCATATTTTGCGCATAATATACAAATGTCCATGGATACCTTGACCTGCTATCTCTTGGAAGAATAAGATATCTTTTGGGAAATTTATATAATTTTTCTGTCTCTGACTTTGTAAATGATTTCCCATCATGTATTCGGGAGGTGAATTAGCCTAATGGTTAAAGTGGTAGATTAAGTATTGGTCTATCAAAGTGTAATTTTGACTGCAGCAAATATAGCCTTTTAAATTGAAAAGGATTCCAAGGTACGCCAGAGATTCAGCCTGAATCTGAGGAAATCTAGAATTTGCTTCGTTTTGGTCTTCATCATTGCAGAGAGGGCTATGCAGTAGGAGGAATAGTGTGGTTCAGGGACCGTCAGACAGACTACACCTCCATGCATGAGGAACAACCATTTCTGGGGTCCAACGCCCTGATAATCCGACAATATTAATAAAAGTGATATAAACTGTACCCGATTATTGATGTTCTCAGTAACACGTAATTATATCACATATTCCACAGACGTATTTTCTGTGAACATGTTTGAGTGGCAATGTGGGGCACCGATTCTACATTCGATTCTTACCACACGCATCAAACATTTTTTCAGAAAAAAATGGTTTTCAACAATCAGTAAACCATATTCAGATCTAACAGGCGTCAATGCAGTAGAGGCTAACATCATCACATTTCAGTGTGATTGTTGTTATTGCACCCCCATTATGGACAGCAGGTTCAATAACGCATGCATCTCCAACAAACCTCCTTGTTACTGCGACAAAAACATGTTGAAAAATGTTGATCAAGAGTTTACATGTATTTTATGTACACGTCAAGTTGGTTCTACATGGCACACAAACATTAACTACTCACAACAATCTACTTGAAGTGAACACTTATGACTTATGTGGTTGAAGCTTTAAATCAGGAGAAGAGCAATATATCACTTAAATTAGTATTTTATGGGGATGGGGGCAGTGTATAAATACGAGAAGTTTTAATCCATTCTATAATTGGATTCTGTTTGGGAAAGAAGCATTAAGATGAAGGCTGCTGTTGTTCTTGCTGTTCGTATTGTGGTGTGATGCGTTTTCCTCTGATATTTTGTAAATATCACATTCAGTTTGATAGCAGTTGTTATTTTGGATGTTGGTTTCAGAAAGTGTTGACCACGCCCTAATGAAGCTACGCAGCTATCGTTGTCAGTTTAGTAACCAAAAGTGGTCTTGACAATATATCATTCTGTTGGCCAAGCTGCAAGGTTAAAAGTATGATTGCAAATAAAAGGTGTCTATTGAGGGACATGTATTATTCTCTCCACCTCTTTTCAAAGCCAGCAGTGACAACTGTGTGTGAGATTGTCTCCTTATCTTGGATCCAGTCTGTGACACCGAAGGTAACTACTGCGACAAATCATGTAGTTTGAACTGCGTTGAGTAAATATATTCATAAAATATTCTCACAGAGATCCGTCTCAAATCAAAGTATGGTTCACCCTTGATACAAAAGGTTGCAATATAGTACGTTTCTCGCCTGTAAAGAAACAGTTATTGATTCTTCTGAATGTCAATACCACGGTTCGCATTGCATCTTGTCAATGTTTTGTGTAAAGTGAGAAAATCTGTTGTGTTTTGTGTGATTATGGCAAAAACGTTTAATATTATGTCTATCATCTCGACTGTCTTTAAGAAGCCACCTCTTGTGAGAAATAAAGACTGTAACCAATACATCATCAACATATATCTTTTGGATTTGACAGCCAAACTATTACAATGGATGCGAGCTGTGGGTATATTTGTTAATTGAGTTATCAAGCAAGTGCTGTTCAGCATTATGAACAAGGAGAATATATACATGAAGGGTTTTAGAAACAATTAAAGAAGTTGACATACAGTTTTCCGACATTTCAAACAGTTGTTGTGATAATATATAATAATATGACGCCAGATAGACAAAGTATTGGTGCCGCTTAATCTTGATTAAAGTAAATCCCAATGGAAGGAAATACTGAATGATAATTCCTCATTCCTGTCTGTCTATGGACCTGTGCATTACCGGGTTGCCGTTCAGGCCACAACGACCAATTACACCTGTGTAGCAGCTGGCAAGTAAATGACCATGTGTTTGACCACATTCATCATCCCAGTATAAGAGTATACCTTCAGCATCCCATGTTTATTGTAAGAGGCCACTAATGAGGTCGTGTGGTCATGCTCGCTGACTTCCTTGGCACATGACATCGTATCCCAATTGCATAGATAAATGCTCTTGCTTTTCATCACTGGATTGTCCGGTCCAGACTCGATTATATACATACTTATGCATTCTGCTTTAAAATGTCCCTCAAAGAGCTTTAGATTGGTACAATGGACATTTAAAGCAAATGTGTAGTTTCCAAAACAATGTTTGCATTTAGACTATGCGTTGTTTTAGTGTATGAAACACCCCGCTTCTGTGCTTAAATTATTTTTAGGTTATACAGGTTATGCTCCCTTGCATATGATGGTAAAGGAATAGAACACCCAAAGATATGTTACTTAACAGATTGAAGAAAGGGTTGCATGAAAGTGTCACCACTCAAACACCGAATTTCGAATTTCAGATAACTTATAACTGTAAAATAATATGTTCCCAATCAACTACCTGCAGATTTATTCGCGCCAGATTAAATTCTAAACAGAGCTCACGGCAGTCAAATCAAGAATTTTGAAGATATTTGTAACATGCAAAGGTATCAAATCAAACAAGCAACGGCTGTTTCAACCATTCTTTCTCCAGATTTCGCTGGGCGTGGGTCTTTAAACCTTTCTGACCACAGACATATTTTCTGCTGTTGACTGAGTGATTTGCTATCCCAATCGGTGTAGAAGTACGGTTTTCATGTTGTGCTGAATTTGTGTAGGGATGTCCATTTCATATTACCTTTCGAAATAGCTAGATCATTGGAGAGATGCACTCTGCATAGCTCGCGGGTTGCTGGCTGTTCGGAGGAGAAAGTCGTCGGTGAATGTATTCTCAAACAGTTCTCATGGGCATTGACAATTGATTCGTTATACTAACGGTATTTACGTTTAGTGATGAGGATAGCCTGCAATGAGGATAAGCATATGTTTTAACTTAGGTCGGATACACAAACACCGTTGTGGTGAAAAATGCCAGAACGATATTTAGTGAAATTTGAACCAGTGATCACATTATTCTGGTGGATAATTGATGAAACATTATTCTGGTGGATAATTGATGAAAGCTTGCTCATATGTATGTATGTATGTATGTAGGTAGGTAGGTAGGTAGGTAGGTAGGTAGGTAGGTAGGTAGGTAGATAGGTAGGTAGGTGTGTCTGTGTCTGTGTCTGTGTCTGTGTGTGTCTGTGTCTGTGTCTGTGTGTGTATGTATATCTGGGAGGATGGGGTGGTGCGTGCGTGCACACTTTCTTGTATGTATGTAATGCAGGCAGGCAGGCAGGCAGGCAGGTAGGTATGTGTGTATGTGTGTATGTGTGTATGTGTGTATGTGTGCATGTATGTGTGTATGCATGCATCCTCACATAAATGACCCACTAACCCATATTTCTGAGTCGGTTAAAACAAACGGAGCAATGTGTAAATAATGTTGAGTTGAAACTCTCATTACAACCATAAAATAAAGCAAAACCCCATCTGGTCCTTGACACAAGCAACATCAGGGTAGTTGATGGAACAATGAGGGCTAGTTGGAAAGTCTTAAAAATGTTTACATCTCTGTAAATTAAACGCGATGTTTCAATGTATAAAAGAGAGTGGAAAGCAGTCGTTTCACAGCAAAATTTTGATACCAAGCGTCGTTGATTTTGTTGAAGGCGAGTTAGACAAATATCTTTTGTGTATTAGTATACTACGAAGCTGGGATGCCCTAAATGTGTGCACATACATCGTATACAGAAATTAAGCTTACATGAACACACATTTAATCCATATGTATAGGTTCAAAGTTTGGTATGAATGTAGAACCTATTCAAAATTAAACTGAAATATGACTGATTTCCTTGTCAGTGATCAATCGTTGAATATCATTGAATAACACATTTGTATGATAACCAAACGATATTTTCAAAACTGTCATTACGATAAGATTATTTCCATATTTACCCAATCAAACTGTCAATAAAATATCATCAGAACAATACGGCACCCATGAAGAGCCACCTCCTCGTGGTGGGTGCTGGGTAACGCTAAGTGCTCTTCTCCCGTGTGGACCCGGGACAGAATGTGTCCACAGCACCCCATTGCTTGTCGTAGGAGGCGACTAAATTGGGCAACCTGTTTGCCGTGGGTTGCGTCCCGTGTCGGTGGAGGACGGGAACCTGGTGGTTGAGGACATTTGGGCTTTTAACTGCGTTCTACTGCCCAACACACCACTTTGGCCCTTACTTCACCTAGACGGATGGTTGAATTGGCCCGCTTCAACCAATCGGCTGGTCATGCCAAGCCCTGTGCATGGACTGTCTATGTGTCATTGCACAAATTTGATTTGGAATTGTTTTAAATTTTGGCCCTGGCAATACTGGTTATCTGTAACTTGTTTCATTGTAAATTCTGATAGTATGAACTTTGCCTAGAGTCTCATGCCAGAAGGCGATGGCTCATGGGCCAATCTGGTAGACTAATTATTTATAATTCTTCTACTGGAGTATATCATCCGGGTATCCTTGGTGCTGCAGGCTGGAGGCCCGCTTGCTTTAGCACTGTCCTTGTCATACCCAGTGATGGGTGGGGAGCTCGGATGATGAACCATATGACACCAATCACGGCTTATGAAATACCCCCCCCCCAAAAAATAGTCCATTTGAAACTGATCCTGTTGATACTGACCACAGACCGTCTCTATCGATTGAGTATTGGCCACGTTTCCTTGTTGTTGAGACTCCAGACAAGACACCATCAAAGCTGAACTCTTTTGCAGTATCAAAGGGTATTCAAGGTATTGCAGGAGATGTTAAGAACATGAGACACTTACGTTCGGGTGCCCTACTAGTTGAGTGCGACAAGAAACAACAACCAACCAACTTGATGCGTATTGAATCTTTTGAGGGTATTCCGGTCACGGTCTCTGTTCACAAGACCTTGAACACGAGTAAAGGTATCATCAGAGATCGGGATCGATTGTTTGCTGACATGACCGAACTTGATATAGCATGCGAAATGAAAGATCAAGGTGTGTGAAGCGCTTTTCAACCCGAAAAAACAATGAAACATTCCAAACGAATACCTATCTGTTTTCTTTTTCATCGCCAAATGCCCCCAAATCAGTGAAGGCAGGTTACTGCAATATCCAAGTTGAAACCTACATCCCCAACCCACTCAGGTGTTTTAAATGCCAGAAATATGGACACGGTGTAAATACCTGCACATTGTCTGTTGTGTGTGCTCACTGTGGTGTAACGACACACACAACAGAAGAGAGCAAATGGCAATAAACAGACTAAAGTTTACCCAAAACATCTCTTTTTCTGAGGCAAAAAAACTGGTGAAGAGATCTGACCTTACAGAAAGTTATGCTACAGTAGCAAACACATCATCTGTGCGCAGCTCTAAAATAACAAAATCATCTACAAGCTGCCAAACTACCTTGACTTGGGTCAATTGCGACTCTCCACAACCTTTATACCCAGCTATGTCATCACAGACTGAGGAATCACTTCCTGGAACATCAAAGTCTTCTTCTGATCATAAATTATCTTCACAGTCACAATTTACAGCTGACAGACAACAAACTGCTAAAGGCAAACCTAAGACTAAGCCTGATGCTTCAAAACAACAAAGTGGCAGAGCTTCTAAAGGGTCACAAAATAAAATTCAATTGTTCAATAAATATGGGTCTGTTGAAGACATGGACGTTTCTGAAAACGTTCATTCTAGGGCACATAGCTTGTCGCCCTCCAAAAGAGTGCGGGGTAGATCCCCAATAAATCCCGCCAAAAGATAGTTTATTCCAATAATATTGTACAGTGGAACTGCAGAGGATTGAGGACTAATTTACATGAATTACAGCTATTAGTCCAAGATTGCACACCTTCAGCGATATGTCTCCAAGAGACATATTTAAAACAAACAGATACATTTAACCTTCGTCATTTTAATGCATATCATTCTTTTTCACCTCCGGGTGATAGGGCCACTGGCGGATCATCCATTCTAGTCAGAAAAAAACGTTATTCAAAGCCCTGTTTCACTTCATACTAATATGCAGGCTGTTGCAGTGAGAATTACTTCACATGTAGCGTTAACGCTCACTTTATATTTCGCCGTCTTCGACGTTTACCAAAACTGATCTTCAAGCTCTATATGACCAGCTCCCGAAGTCCTGTATTATATTGGGAGATCTAAATGGACACAACCCACTCTGGGGTAGTGTAACTACAAACAATAAAGGTAAATTGTTGGAGGACTTTTGTTCTGACAATGATTTATGTATTTATTATTATGGTTCCAGCACATATTAACACCCTGGTACAGGGACTTATTCTGCTCTCGACCTGTCACTCACAAATTCAGAACTGCTAAATGAATTCGAATGGTCAGTCCACGATGACCTCTGTGGAAGTGACCACTTTCCTACTATATTAAAAGCAGTAACTCCATCTGATGTTCCTCCATCATCAAGGTGGAATTTTATAAAGGCTAACTGGGCTTTATATGAAACACTGTGTGCTGAAAAACTTAAACCTGAACGTTTTTTTGACGTTCCTGATGCTATTAAATGTTTTTCTGATGAACTGAATTCCATAGCTGATGACTGTATACCAAAGTCCTCTGCAGTTCCACACATACGAAAACCATGGTTCACTGATGAATGCAAACAAGCTAGGAAGGCAAGGAAAAAAGCAGAACATTATTTCCGCATAATTTAAATAAATTCAAAATTGTTAATGCTAAAGCACGGCGTATTTTTAAACAGAACAAACGCCAATCTTGGCAAAATTATGTATCGAAAATAAATTCTCGAACACCCATGTCCAAGGTATGGAACATGGTCCAGAAAATTCATGGTAAAGGTACTATATCCACTGTCCATCATCTTAAACATGGAGATCAGTTACTTACTGATAAATCAGATATTGCTAATAAACTGGGCGAAACCCTCGCTAAATACTCTTGCTCTTCTAATTATTTACCTAAATTCCTGCAGTATCAAAAACAATAAGAAAAGAAAACTATTAATTTCGATTCTGATAATGGGGAAGATTATAATGAAACATTTTCTAGTCATGAACTCCATACTGCTCTTGATCAAGCTCATGACACTGCTACAGGAGTTGATACCATACATTATCAACTCCTGAAGCACTTACCAGAATCCTGCCTAGAAACTCTTCTAAATACTTTTGATAGTATTTGGACATCGGGTAACTTTCCTCCCTCATGGCGTGACGCCATAGTAGTACCAATACCTAAACATGGACGTGATCATACGGATCCATCCAATTATCGTCCGATTTCATTAACTAACTGTGTTTGCAAGACCATGGAACGCATGATAAATAATCGACTTGTTTGATACTTTCAAACAAATAACCTTATAACAGATATACAATGTGGTTTCCGTAAAAACAGAAGTACTGTTGATCACCTCGTGCGACTGGAATCATTTGTTAAAAACGCACTAATTAACAAACAACACGCTGTGTCTATCCTTTTTGATCTTGAAAAAGCATATGACACTACTCGGAAATATGGCATTTTAAGAGATTTACATGACTTCGGGTTGCGAGGTCGTTTGCCTGAATTTAGAGCCAAGTTTTTAAATAACAGACAATTCCAGGTCTGTGTGGGTTCTACCCTTCTGATCATTACAGTCAGGATCAGGGTGTTCCACAAGGTAGTATTTTGTCTGTCACTCTTTTTAGCATCAAGATCAACAGTCTATCTAAAGTTTCAAACAATTCAATTGATGGATCGTTATTTGTGAATGATTTCAATATTTCTTGTTGTGGTAAAAATATGCATACCATTGAAAGACAATTGCAGTTGTGTTTAAACAAGATATATAAATGGTGTCTTGAAAACGGTTTTAAATTTTCTAAATCAAAAACTAACTGCCAACATTTTTGTCGTAAATACAAACCACATAAAGACCCTGAACTGTCTCTAGATGGCACGCCGATTAAAGTTGTGAAGGAAGCCAAGTTCTTGGGTCTAATCTTTGATTCACATTTAACGTTTTTACCGCATATTAAATCACTTAAAACTAAATGCCTGAAAGCACTTGACTTATTGAAAGTGGTGTCAAATTCAAAATGGGGAGGGGATCAATCTACTCTTCCCCATCTATATCACTCGTACGTTCTAAACTTGATAAGGGCTCCATCGTATATGGTGGAGCCTGCAAAAGCAACCTTAAACTTCTTGATTCTGTCCACCACCAAGGTTTAAGACTTTGTCTTGGGTCTTTCCGAACTTCACCTACTTACAGTCTTTACGTTGAGGCCGATGAACCATCTCTTGCACAACGCCGTATCAAATTATCTTTACAATATATCACAAAACTATACTCTAACAAATCTAACCCTGCATATAACTGTGTCTTCAATCCTGTTTATGTATAGCAAAAAGTCTTCTCTTGTTCCTCCTCTTGGGCTCAGAGTAAAACCATTTATTGCTGCTGCAAGTATTAAGCTGGACAATATAGCTCCTTTCCGTCTTCTTTCCTCTCCCCCTTGGCAGTTGGTTAGACCACATGTTGACCTAACACTACATTTAAAAAATCAGAAACGAATGAATTACAGTAAAAACAAGAATATAATCAACTGAAACATACATATAGCAATTACAAATCCTTATTTACAGATGGGTCCAAAGACGGTGGCGCAGTTGCGTGTGCTACTGTCATTGGATCCAGAACAATATCGTCTATCGATTACCAGACAATAGTTCTATTTTTACAGCAGGAGCTAACGCCATATTAATAGCTCTTAAATATATTCAAAGACACCCGAAACGAAAACAATATATAATATATTCCGACTCTCTTTCTTGCCTTCAGGCTATTAAAAATATTTCTTGTAAACATCCACTTTTAATTGAAATTATTGAACTGTATAATGCTCTTGCTACTGGCCAATACGACATCGTCTTTTGTTGGTTACCCAGTCACATGGGTATTTCTGGTAACGTAATGACCGATCTTGCTGCCAAGGCAGCACTCAACAAATCTGTGACACCACTTCTTCTTCCATATTCAGATTACAAAGCTTGCATTAGAACGCATATCCGTGATCTGATGTAGAAGAAGTGGGACACTCAAGTAGGTATCAATAAATTACATGAAATAAAACCGTAGATTGGTTACGCCTACTTGGGTTGTCAGTCCAGATTTGAGGAGGTCATCATGCGACGATGTCGTATTGGCCACACAAGATATACACATAAATATTTGCTTAAAGGTGAGGATCCTCCGTTTTGTATCCCTTGTGATGGAAGAATCACAGTCAAGCATATCCTGCTGGACTGTGTTGAGTATTCCATCACAAGGGATCAGTATTTTCATTCACGAACTCTGAAGGATCTTTTTAATAACACAAGCTCTCATTTAATCGTTGCATTTTGAAAAGAATTAGATTTATTGACTGAATTGTAAATAGATAAATATTTTATTTTTGGAAGTTTAAATTCATAACTGTGCTTGTTAGTGGCTGTATCCTAAAAGGGGGTTGAAGTACTGTAAACCCCTTTGTCCCCCTGAGAGGGTACAAAAGTCCACAAACATTCAAAGTAAATTCAAACTTTCCACGTTTTTAATCGTAGCATAAGTGTCTTTTTATTTGCATGGCTAGATTTCCTAAATTGCTGACGGCTGAGGGGATGATGTAAATCCAGCTAAGGTCCATGCAGGTAGCAGAGGTACTGTAAGTCCCCATGGTCCCTAGTACGGTGATCTACCTTCAGTTGTTAGCAATCTATAGCCCATTTTTATCTTGTATTGTCCTCTATAGATAAATTGTTTTAGGTATAGTTACTAGTTTTATAGTCTCATCTGTGATATTCTAGTTGTTTTACTGTCCTTCGTTGACAGGTTTTATAATAGACATATATTTCATTTCAGTGTTAGATGTTCTCGTCACGACATGGCTGAGATATTGCCGATGTGACGTTAAATATTAACTTACTCACACTCATCACAACAATACAAAAATCATTTCTGAAGACAAGACCAAATTTACAGAATAATGATGAAAAAATGTTTGATCAGATCTTCCTCTCACCTCTCTATTTTCTTGCTTTCCTTTATACCTATTTCTTTATACTTTATCCACACAGTCATTAAATTTATGTCGTCTCACATGTATTCCACATCTTGAATATATCTATTCTCTGTATTATCCAACCGTCTGAACATTGTATCGTTTTCGTAATAAAATTTAGAATTAAAAAAAACACATTCAATGACACCATCCATCATCCCTAACGCGTTTAAGTGAAAGTTAAAAACAACGACTCGAATCCTTCCAAAATGTTTACTTGTACAAGGACTGTAGCGGTACAGAGTTCTTTGTTTGCATCAGCCAAGCTGAATTCTGGATGTAAACATATCACGTGAGATATTATAAACCTGAGAAAACACTTGATGATTGTACTTCATTGAGACTTTCCAAGTCTTTATCTTTTGTTACAATAAGATGAGCATGTTCAGATTTACTTTATTGGTTAACTGTGTATGTTAACTGACTTAGAAGAGTGAAGCATGAAGTGTGTGATTAGAAAAAGTGACAAATATTTTTTAAAAATGTGGCGGTTATTTCAGCCTGTCGGTTTATCTACATTGACAGTTGTTACAATTACTTATGCCTTGTCCCATTCTAGACCAAGTGCAAGTTACGTCTTTACGTCATTGGTCAAAGGTTTGTGACAGAGAACATTCAGATAGCATTCTACAATCTTCAAAATTAAGAGAATTAATAACTGTGTGGATGATAGGTACTTGGCTAAAGGTCAGTTATACTTTCTCTACGTATCCCCAACTATAAAATATACTACCCATCAAAAGTTCAGACTCACCTATGTAAATATAGCCACATACACACATAAACACAACATATAAACACATATAGTGAGCGTTTTAAGTGAGTCTAAGTTTTCTATGAGAAGAATGATTTTTGTATTATTTTTATTATTTCTGTATTAACTGTGAACAGTTATTTAGGCACTCGTCAGCCATGGTATCAACTTGATGTTATTGCTCCTTATTCAGCTGTAAAATGTTCGAAATCCAATGTTGCTGGACTGAGGCAGTGAAACGAGTGAAGTGATTGCATCTTAACATGCATTTTCAACATGTGCAGTTCAGATCGAATTCTAAACTGCAGTATGTGAATGTTAACCTTATTCAGAACGGCTTATTCATGAGACTGTTCGTAGAGTAACACTGTCAGTAGATTAGTACATGTCTGTCGGCTACTAAACAATGACTTACATTTCTGTACCTATAACTACAATGTACGTGTCGTGCATGCATGTCCTCGGCAAAAACTTTAAGTCAGAATATTACGCCTTATCTTCAAATCACTTAGCCTTGTGTCTCAGCCACCACTATCAACAAAGAGTGTGTATGTCTCCCGACACGGGACCTCACCAGAAACTACTACAGCAAGCAGTGAGTGAGTTGAAGTTTTACGATGCACCAGCAATATTCAGCTGTATGGTAACGGTCTGTTAATTGTAAATCAAAACAGGACACGTTAGTCGCCTCTTACGACAGGATCCGTTATCGAAGATCAATTGTAATCCTGATCTTCACGGATTGTTCTGAGATTTAACCTATCTTAGTTTGAAGGAAATGCCCCAAGGATGTTTGTTTACGGGTAGTTTTCAAGTAAATTCTATGTCAATTATCTAGATCAGTTTGCCAAAAGAGTTCTCCAGTCTCGCACAAGACCTGGGCCCACTTGCACAAAACGATCTTACCGCTACAATTATTGTAAATCCTTAAGATCGCAATCTTAGGCTTCGGTTACAATCGCCATCCACTTCCACAAAGCGATTGTAGGCTAAGATCATTGTAAGTTACAATCAAAACTTACAGTTGGTCGAAACCAATTGTAAGGAGCTGAGATCACTGTATTCTCTAACAAAACGGCCTTCAAGTTAGTGTCGGTTTCACACAAATAATTAGCTTTATGTTTGGAGATTGCTTTTATAATTCCATACAAGTGTGTGATTCACCTCGACACTTCAACAACACGGAGAATGCAACATCGATTTATCGTGAGAAATATCGTTGCTGTAGTGATCAACATCATTTTCGAGTCTATGTCATAAAGTACAAATCTCACCCGATTCAGTGTTGGAAAAAGTATGAATACCACACCTCTTTAAAAATCAGAGAAAGGATATTAACGAAAGGTGTCTGCATGCGATTAGCAGTGGCCATGACCTTTTCAATAACTCAAGGGCAGCTAATCTTAGATGGGAGTGGTTTCCCTTTGCATATTATGTCGTTGCCGTAAAATCTGCCATGCCCTAATACAATGTATGTTATGTTGTGACAGCGCAGATCTCCACATGTACTTCTTTTCGGTCATAGTCGTGTCAATGGCTTTGTCATGGTTCGTCAATACAATGATCTACAGTTGGATAGCGTACAAAATTATGTTTCATTCTGACGAGAGACAGGAGTTTTCATCTATGCAGTTTAAATATAATACAAGTATTCTTCAAACAGGAAAATACACTTGCTGAGACATGTGAAATGTGCGTAAAAGAAAAATTATTATCAAAAGAAAGAGTGTAAAGCAATTAACATACTGTGGATAAGTATTTAACAACACATACAACAGACACGGAATAAAATCGTTTTCATGTTTCCCTGTCATGCATTTTCCAAACGCTCCCGCTGTCGTGTCATCCTTTCATATCTTTACAAATCTAATGCTTGTGGGATATATTTGGGATTTTACTCCAAATAACACCGACCAGATGCCAAACTCAGATTCACTGACAGCCATTGACAAATCATGGTACATTTAGGTGTTGTATCATAAGGAAACTTTCTTTGTAATTAATGTTATCTTTGAATTTTCATGATTATTAGGTCAATAACTCAAAACCCAAATCTGTTAAATTTATTCATTTGTATTTCAATATTTTCATAAACCGTGATATTTCTGCTGTTGAAGTATCACATTCTTAGATCATAAATCACATTTGAAAACTTAGAGAATAACCCACGAAGTACGAGTTATCATATACGTTATCTTCCACGTTATCATTACAAAGATTTATGGGGGTTTTGTTTGTTTTGTTTCAATGAAAATTCTACAAGGTGCGATTAAGGAAGGTATGTCAGTTGTGTGCAGTAGCCAGTGTCACGTTTTATTTGCGCACCATGCTATGCGCACTTGCGGACAACTGTAGACGGGAGTCGAGTTTAAGAAATTTTTACCTCCAACGTTTAAGAGTTCGATCTTATGTAAGCTCGCGATCTTACATCCGTGCTCTCTTAAGATCGTCTATGTGCAAGTGGTTTAGGGCAATTGTACGGTGATTGTAAAGTTGATTCTAGGGGCCTGAGATTGTTCTGTGCAAGGGGCCCTGGGTTTGATGAGGGTGACATGTGTAAATCCCATTTATGGTGTCCCCCGTCGTGATTTTGCGAGAATATTTGCTAAAGGCAGCGTAAGACCAGACTCACTCATTCATTGTTTCACAATGTGCATCAGAAAGTTGAAAATATCTTGTTTTCAAGATTAAACCTTGTCGACAGTTACCAGTGAATGATATCAGACAAAATATACATGACGACATAAAGTGGTTCTGTGTTTTATTGCCCAGGGAATATGCGCTTCTGTGGTCGGGGACGTTTCGTAATGTGAAAGGTGAAGGTCATCTACTTCCGAGCACTAACACAGGATGAACCGTCGATAGTGAAGGCGCCCGCTGCGGCCTGGACGGCACCCCTGCAATGGAAAGTGCAATCGTGAGTCAAGGATGAAGAATTATCACTTGTGCATTTCTTTTGATGCAGTTTTATTACACACGGTGTCTGTGTTTATGATAAGTGTTGATACAGGTTCCATCGTTTCAGGTAATCTGTCTATAAGATTAGATCTCCAGAGTAAGTGAGTGAGTTTTACACCGCCTTCTCCAATATTCTAGCACCATCGCGGGTAGGGGCAATAGAAATAGTCTTGACACATTGGCGTGGCGCGCAAACGCTTTAACCACACAGATCTCCAGATATAAGAACTACCTACGACTACCTGGCATATTTCACAGACATAGACGTACATTTGAGTGCTCTATAGATTACTATATTTGTACTGTTCCTCTTATTTACTACACAAAGACATAAAAATTATGCTTCACGGTATCACTTTTTAATATTTCTCTTCGTGGGAATGAACTGTTTTGGTTTCATTAAAGGGATCGTTCACCATATAGTAACCTGCTGCATCTTGGATGTACTCAGCGTTATTTATCACAATTTCTAATGCGTTAGGGTTTCAGGCTGATTTCTTTCAAAATAATTCATGAATACACTTACTCAACACATCCCAACTGGCACGAGTTGTCGTAGTAGTTGCCGGCGGTGTCACATACCGGATCCAGAATGAGGGTACATGCGCAGTTACCGTTGACTGTGCTGGCTGTGACGAGAAAGATGAGGGTAACGATTTTAATGATGCATGTTACTCAGTGAGCTCAATAATAATATTTTCCTCCCGTTTTACCTTGACTGATCTTTTAAATGGCCATTTTGACGGGATAACGTATTCTAGATTGCTATAGTTCGAGCAGTTTCCACTCGTCCGCAAAGTTGCAACCACTGGGGACGCCAGAACTCTAGGTTCGAATCCCAGTTCTATGTTTGTCAGCAGTGCTCGCGGGTGTCACCAAAGTGATAGAAACCTCAGATCTACGGGACCTAGGTCATGCTTATCTTAACCCGACTCGTCGTGGTATTACGAATCAATGTATCCGTTCTTGCGGGTTTCACCAAAGTGATAGACGCCACAGACCTACATGACCTAGATCATGCTTTTCTCAAACTGACCCGTCGTGGTATTCCCAAAGCAACAGTCCATGCAGGTGGCAAAGATATTGCACGTCCTCATGGTTCCTAGTGTCGTGACCTACCGTATGTTGCTGGTGATCTCCAGCCCGTTTTGTTAATACTGTATTGTCCATCAATGGTGGGTTGCTTTTGGTTTTCTTTAACTTTTACCACTACATATCTAAGAAGCTCGTGTAACAATCTTTGACAAGTTTTTATAATTTAAGTACATTTATTATGAATTTATAACTTTTGAAGTCACAATATGGATGAAATATTGCCAGTGTGATTATAGATTTTGAATAGCAACATAAGGATATGTCTTTCGTGGGAGGGTAACAGATATCACAGATCACTCTGAAAGCGTGACAAATATCACAGGTCACTCTCATTAGCAACAAAAGGGCTTGTCTTTCCTGAAGACGTGACAAATATCACACATCACTTTGAACTGAAAATGTATCAATATTTGTGCACTATTCTTTCAGAATCATTTTGACAGACCTTTCCGCAACCTGACATGAAATATCATGAAGGAAATCTAGTGTGTTTCACATGCTTTTATCCATATATCACAGGCATCCATGATCCATCTGTCATTGTTTAACACAGAAATGCATATAATGACACTTATAGCTATTGCTGATACTCCCCATGTTCACATCAGGACTATTAGTCAGTCTGGTATTACGAGTGCTTCACACACTATACACATTCGGGAATCGAACAGCCTGTGACTGAACATGCTTATTTGCACTAGCCAAATATCATCCCCATGGAAAATTCAGAGCGACTTTCATTTGACAAGATATAACCGACAAAACAACGCCCTCAGGATGGGAGGAAGTTGTGCGCACCTCATTTATGTCTGAGATTGAGACACATTTCGATTTGGGAAATAGCTGTGTATTGAACGTTTCAGAACAGTACAGACCTGTACAGGCCTATAATCGAACATAACTGGTGCACTAACTGAATGTCATCCCTTGCAAATTTACATCGACTTGTACACAAAACAATGATTGTACTCACCACACAGCACCGCAGCAAGAAAAGCAAGAACAACAGCAGCCTTCATCTTGATGTTTGAGGTTTAGCTTCTCTTCCGAACAGAATCAAAGTATCGACTGGACTGAAATGACGGTATTTATGCACCTCACAAGCCCATATAAAACATTTGAAGTGGCACGTATATCTTCTCAGTAGTTTAAATTTATATTTCATAGTTAGTTGCAGTCTTTAAAGTTGGATAAATTATGATTTTATGCTCTTTTAAAACCCTTGTGTGCAAGGCACCAGGTTGTTGTGAGTATTTTATGTGGAATCTGTTACTATCCGAAGCATATATCTTCTATACCCGGGGACAAAATGCATCCTTGCATTTTAACAAATAAAAATATTTTTTGTTGGTGATATTATAAACGTTTAGAAATAAAATAATATGTCTTTCGGGAAATGTACATATTCTTTCTGTCTCTCACTTTGTAAATGATTTCCCATTATGTATTCGGGAAGTGAACTAGTGGCCAAAGTGATAGATTAAAGATTAGTCTCTGAATGTGTTCCAGCTAGGGTCCATGCAGGAAGCAAAGGTACTGTAAATTCCAATGGTCAATAGTATGGAGATCGCCTTCAGTTGCTGGCGATCTACAGCCCGTATTTTATATTGTATTGTCCAAATCGTGGTATTTGTTTTAACTCTCCTCACAAGTTTCAATTGTAACTGTGATATTCTAGTCGTTTTACTGTCCTTTGGCGGCAGCTGTTTATAATGTATGCATGTTTCATTTCAGTCTGAGGAAAGCTAGATTTACTTCATTTGGGTCTTTACCATTGCAGAGATAGCTATGCAGTAGGAAGGTAGTAGAGGGTAACATCATCGCATTTCAGTGTGACTGATGTTATATTATATGCCCGAAGCCCTGAAATTTGGACATTTACAAATTGGGCAGTATGTATAGTGACGCCTGCATCTCCAACAAAGCACCTTGCTACTGCGACAACAAAAAATATGTTGAAATATGCCGATCAAGAGTTCGAATGTATTTAATGTAGAGGAGAAGATGGTTCTACATGGCACACAAATACTGGCAACAACCTGTTTGAAGTGTTATGATTTATGTGATATCAAATGGAGTTTTAAATCGAAAGAAGAGCAATAAACTACTTGAATTGGAATTCTATGGGGATGGTGGAGTGTTGTTATGATAGACGTGTATTTTCTGTAAATTGTATTATTTTGTTACGGTTTAGAATTTGCCGTGACAAACGATGTAAGAAACCCCCTGTGAACAAGCAAAACAGAACAAAGACCAGTCTAAAACATTCAAATATTGTATTAGTTAGCAAATAGAGAGCAAGGTATACAAAGTCACAAGTCAATTTCACAATACCGATTTCAAATACAATACAAGTGAGACAAAATGTAAGGCAATGGGTCGCAAAATATAATACCGCAAACTCACCAAAGTCTTAGTGCGAGAGAGAATCAGTTATGCAGAACACAGTGAGAGGTCTGACGGTGGCTATGATGATCAACGTTGGCAGCGATTGTATACCCCAGTTATGTGTGTCCCTTGTCTCAACACGGCAACCAGCCTTTTTTCATACATATGTACTCAGTCATTTCCCGAACGGTCGGGCACATACGACCATCGTTAACACTGTAGAAATCTCTAGCAGTCTCCCGGAAGTAACAAATAGAAAACCAAGGGCAGATCATTTCCGGACATACTGCTGCCAAAATCTTGAAAATGCTGACCATCTATTATACGAAATGTGACCCATCATAATTATTATTCAAAACACTAAATGTTGTGCCCCAATAATAATTACTACTTATTTAATAGCAAAATATACAGAAAATACACACTCGTAACTTTAATTACGTAATAGTTATTACTTGGGTCACATTGCATGATAATTATTATGGGTCACATTTCATATCATAAATGTTCAGCGCTTTTAGTTTTTGACTGTAGGCTTATGGTAACGCTTTAGAGTTACCTCCCCTTAACTTTGTGTTTTAATTAACTTTTGACTTTCAGAAGGCTGGCCAAGAAGATTCTCCGTTGATGGCGATGGTCGTAAATGCTCGAACTGTCAGGAAATGTTGATTGTTTGTAGAAAGGTGCTAGTTTTTGTCTTGTCGACACGGAAATACACACAGATTACTGGAGTATATATCTGCCTGTCTCATCGTCAACGCTTGACGTTTGACCTACATAACCGCTGCCCAACATCAAGACATAATGTGAGTTGGCATTATATTTGTGACCCATTACTTTAGAATTGACTCCGTTGTATTGTACATGAAACCTATCTTGTGAATATGTATATTTGTGCCTTAGGTTACTCAATATAAGGTATCATTCAAAATATCAAAGTTGTGAGTGTTATATTTTCCTGGTTCTGAAGATAGTTTTTACACCTTTTGTCACGGCAAATTTTTAAATAATCCTGTCACGTGAAAATTCATTTCGGCTTGTCCAATCAGTAACCAATAGTAAAAATATCTGATCTTGGTCAACCAATCAAAATGGTAATTAAAACACCCATTGTACCTTTTTCGGCCAATCACAAAAGAATTCCAACATTGATCAGTGGTGTTTCGGCTATAAAAAGAGGTCAGTGATTTCTTATCTACACACTTGACCTCATAATAAATGTTGAAACATCTCCTTGACTGATCATTTACTTACGGAATTCTACATTCTATTTAAGGTAAGCTTTCTTGTACAACTCTGTTATTATTATAATACTATTTAATGCCATGACCAAAATGTTTTATTTATGAATAGAAAGTGGCAATATCATGTATATAGTGTTTTCCATGAACATCGTCATGCATAATGTCAAAGTCGTCACTGACTGTGTAATAGTGTCTTTGCATGAACATCGTCATGCATAATGTCTCAGTCGTTATTTGAACTTATAAGTGAGCATGGATTAGTTGCGCCTGTGTTGCACTCATGTATGGACACATTAGATCATTATTATGCTGATATTGAACTAAAGTGAATATTTGATTCAATAGCAAATATCATTTATATATGTTTTACATAACGACAGCTGAGGCACAATTGAGATATGTGTTACAAGGATTTGTATGAATATGATTTCCCATTATGATTAGTATTTGATGTTATGTTGAAAAAGAAAATGTTATAACTGTTACAGATTAAAGCTCGACCATTTGAGATGCTGATTCCCCATGAAAATGTGTATATTAGATTATTGTTTAAATATCTTTTATGTATATGTATTTATGTGCAATACACTTGACCTCACAAAAATGTTGTAACATCTCCTTGACAGATCATTGACTTACGGAATTCTACATTCCATTTAAGGATCTAAGCTGGTTACCCCACACGAACCAGCTGACATTATCATTGACCCAGAGTACCTAGTCACACAAACATAACATCTTTACTCAACCTGATCTAAAAATCACACGCATATAGCAGAAGCAAGTGGCGACAGTCATGCGCAATTTCACTTCGAGCCCTGAAAACCAGTTTTCAATGACATAGATGATAAGTAGGTACTGAGTTACACACAATAAATGTTCACTACCATCACTTTAGCGCCCTAAACGTCCACCCCTTGCATCAACACAGTCACACAGTCTCCTTCTAGCCAAAGACATCTGACGTCGGACACGGTCATGACACCATTCGTCCTAGAGGGCTTGTGCAAGTTATTATCTATTATGTGGCTGCTTAGGGCGTTTCCACATGCGTCTGTCTGGCGCATCCCACATGTGCTCAATCGGGGACGTGTGTGGAGAACCTGCAGACCACTGTCGAATATCCACGTGGTTCCTCTCGTGGCTGCCAACGTCAACAACTCGAGCCCAAGATATGTCATTTGAAGGGTCTGTAGTCTCTGATACCTGCTGCCCCAAGACCTCTAGCCAACGTGTCGACAGACATGGTGATCAAGGGAATTCATCACTGATGGCATTACAGTCAAGAAACGGTCTCTCAGGTGTAACGTCCTCAAATACCGGTCTTCAGCTAGTGTTGTTAATTGCGGTCTCCCACTTCATGAAATTTCCAACGTTTGAAGTATGAATTAGTGGGAAATTGCTTTCTCCTAGCGGTGTGTAACTATAGTCACGTGACTGGTTGTTCCGCCAGGTGGCTCAATTTCAGGGTATATATAAGGTTTGTGAATTTAAATTCGTTCTCTCGCTTGTGCAACTTTATAATATCTTTATAATGGACACAAACGCCAGATTGGACACCGCCTTGAAACAGATGAATGCTAATAAAGATCAACTCGACGAATCCTTTAACTCACAAATTGGTGCTTTGAGACACGAGTTCAGTCAAGGTTCTTCTGATTTGAAGACACTCAAAGCTCAGAAGGATTATACGTGGTCGATGGAGGAGAATAAGATACAGTATAATTTCAACAGTGAAACATTAGACGGTTCTGACGTCAGCAATAGAAGTGTCCAGTGAAGGAGGCTGGGAAACAATGAGAAATTATGTTGCTAATGATCTGGCTGATGATTCTGATGATAACAAAAGGATTACTTCGGCTGAGAATAAGGCAGTCAGGAAACTTTGTCAGAAGCGTGTACACCAATCACCGTACTCTACATCTAGGTCCGCTCACCGCTCGTCGACGGTCACTCGGCCCGTTCCGTTGGCTGTGCAACCGGTTCCTGCTCTTCAGCCAGGCCAGCCTTCTCATCTTTTTCATGCCAAAACTCAGAGGTCATGCTTTGCCTGCGGCGAGTTCTCGCACTACCGACGAGACTGCCCGTACAACGTCAGCACACCACAAGTCTCGTGGGTCACAGACGGAGTCTCAACCCCAGGCAACAAATAATCAAGATTTGTCAGTTAAGTATTCTCATTGTGTTGATGTTGAGACCAATGTTTACAAACTAACTGACAACTATCATGAGTACGAGCAGAGTATATCAGAAATAATTGTCAAAGGCAGGCTCAAACAGAGTTTCAGCTTTGGCGTCCAGTTGGTGCGTCATAATTTGTCATTGATTTGATTGCTTTCGGGTATAAAACTCCATTTATATCTACCCCTCCTCCTGTGTTTATACATAATAACAAGTCACCTATCAAACACGATGTTTTTGTCACACAGGCTATTTGTAATTATTTTGATTAAATATTGTTGGACTGGTAAACCATTATGATCTACCCGTGTCATTATATATTTTAAAAACGGCCTTCAATTGCGTTTTAAGTTGTGATGTTTTTCATTGCATTGTATAGTGCATATGTATGCAAGATTGATATTTACTGTAAACCCTCTAATATAATACACGGTTCCAGAGTGTTTTCTGTAACAGTTTTTATCTCTGGTTTTACGTGTCGGGTTTCAGCATACATACTATTATATGTCGTTAAGTATACAATCATGTTTTTGTATACGAGAGGGTATAATCTCTACCTAGTTGTGTGAAGCTGTGTTGAGGTTCGTGAAATAAATCGGTCGCACCAGTCACAAGCGTATTCCAGTAAACTGTGTTGTGCTGTGATGTTGTGGAACGAAGGGGTAGCAGAATTGGTCTGTCCTCTGTGTGGCTTTTCTGCCTGTAACGTTGCAGCAGTTCAGTGACTACATGGGTGCAGTCGAAGGTTCTCGCAACGTTGTAGTGTCTCGACCTCAACTGGAGCATAGCAATGGCCCTCTCACGTTTAACTGCTGATAGTCGTGGCATATCTGTCGTGATTTCTGTCAGCCTGCATGTGTAACCTGTCCTCACACAAGATTTATGCCCTTAGGCCATGTGGAACAATTATCAGTCTCCATTGATCAGTCTCCCCTATCATAATATTGGAATGCTGCAGAAACATACTCTCCATGTTTCTCACAGTTAACAACAGTTTAGAGGAACATCTGCATTTTATCTGATAACACTCCATCACGTTTTTCTATATCCAGCATCAGTATCGCACTAAACATCATAACCGCTATGTATGTATGAATGTGTGTGTGTGAAGGTGTGTGTGTGTGTGTGTGTGTGTGTGTGTGTGTGTGTGTGTGTGTGTGTGTGTGTGTGTGTGTGTGTGTGTGTGTGTGTGTGTGTATGTATGCATATCAGGGAGGGTGGGGTGGTGCGTGCGTGCACACTTTAAATTTCTTGTATGTGTGTATGTATGTATCCATGTATGTATGCATGTAGGTAGGTAGGTATGTGTGTATGCATGTGTGCATGTATGCATGCGTGTGTGCGCGCACACTTTCTTGTATGTGTGTATGTATGTATCCATGTATGTATGCATAGTAGGTAGGTAGGTAGGTAGGTAGGTATGTGTGTATGCATGTGTGTATGTATGCATGCGTGCGTGCATGCATGCATCCATGCATGGATGGATGGATGGATGGGTGATGGATTGTAGTAGGTAGGTAGGTACGCATGTACGCATTGCATCATTATGAAATATGGGTTACGTACAATTCAAGTTCTAACTTGTCGAAAGAAATAACTGGTGGAGTCTGGTGTTTTAGGCATATTTCAGGACATCGTGTAAATTGACATATCACAAACGTCTATTTCAACCTGGTGACTTTCACCCCAAACGCCTTTGTTTCAGTTTCACTGGAAATATGACATCGGCAACACTACCGAGATTATGAAGTTGATAACTAATTATGAAGTTGATAATCGAAACTCATGTCATGTACTTAAGCCATTTTTGTGAAATCCTGGACTTATGGTATGATGGGACTATCGGGCCTACTTGGAAACCCTTTAAACAATGTTTATATATCTGCACATTAAACGCGATGTTTCAGTGTATAAAAGAGTGGGGAAAGCAGTTGTTTTACAGCAAATGTGTTTTTATGGCAAGCGTGGCTGATTTGCTGAAGGAGAGTTAGACAAACATTTTATGTTTCCAGTATACAATGAAGCTGGGGAGTGATAAATGTGTGCCCATATATCGTATACAGAAAATGCAACTTACATGAACACACATTTAATCCGTATTTTATTCATGTCGAGTTGTATGTTTGCATCAGCCAAGCTGAATTCTGGATGTAAACATATCACGCGGAATACTATAAACCTCAGAAAACATTTGATGATTGTAGTTCATCTACATTGAGACTTTCCAAGTCTTTATCGTCTGTTACCTTAAAATGAGTCAGTGCATGTTAAGATTTACTGTATTGGTTAATTGTATATATATGAGATAACAAACTTAGAAGAGTGAAGCATGAACTGTGTGATTAGAAGTAGTGACATATATGTGAAAAACATAAAACTGTGGCAGTTACTTCCGCCTGACAGTTGTTACAATTACTTATACCTTGACCCATTGTAGACGGAATGATCAAGTGCAAGTTACGTCTTTACGTTATGGTCAAAGGTTTGTGAAAGAGATCAGCCAAAAGGCATTCTACATCTGCAATTAATTAAGAGAATTAATAACTGTGTGGATGATAGGTACTTGACTGATGGTCGTTTATACTTTCTTTACTTTACATATCCCTAACTATGAAATATACTAACCATCAACACTTTAGCCTCACTGATGTAAATATAGCCACATACACACATAAACACATCACATAAACACACCACATAAAACATATAGTGTGTGTTTAAGCGAGTCTAAGTATTCTACGGGAAGTATAATTTTTTTTTATTACTTTTATCTCAACTGTGAATAGTTATTTGGGGACTCACGAACCATGGTATCAGCTTGCCATCGATGTTATTGCTCCTTATTAAGCTGTACAATGTTCTAAATCTAATATTACAGGACTGATGCAGTAAAACGAGTTCAACATACACAGTTCAGATCTTTAAACTGCAGCATGTAAATTGGTGACCTGAGTCATTGGGGCATATTCGTGAGAGGATTCCTAGAGTATCACTGTCAGTAGATTAGTGCCTGTCCGTCGGTTACTAAACAATGGCTTAAATCCCCCTACCTGTAACTGCAATTTACGTGTCGTGCATGCATGTAATAACTTTAAAAGATAAACTACGCTTAATATTGAAATCGGTCAGTCTTGTGTCTCAGCCACCTCCATCAACAAACAGTGTCCATGTCTCCGGGCACGCGACCTCACCGGAAACCGCTACAGCAAGCAGTGATTTTTATGAGGCACCAGCAATATTCCAGCTGTATGATAGCGGTCTCTAAACTGTAAGTCGAGTCTGGAACAGACAATCCAGTGATCAACATCATGGGCATTGATCTACGCAACTGGGATACGATGACGAGACAACCAAGTCAGTGAGCATGACCACCTGATCCCGTTAGTCGTCTCTTACGACAGGATGTATTACCCAAGATCAATTGTAACTCGTAAAATCAGACTCACTCATTCATTGTTTCACAATGTGTATCAGAAAGTTGAAAATATCTTGTTTAGCATTAAAACTTGTCGACAGTTACCAGTTCATAATATCGGACAAAATATACATATGACTACATAGATCGGTTCTATATTTTATTGCTCAGGGAATATCTCCTTCTGAGGTCTGAGACGTTCCATATTCTCAAAGGTGAAGGTCATCTACTTCCGAGCACTAACACAGGATGTACCGTCGATAGTGAAGGCGCCCGCTGCGGCCTGGACGGCACCCCTGCAATGGGAATGTGCAATCGTGAGTCAAGGATGAAGAATTATCACTTGTGCATTTCTTTTGATGTAGTTTTATTAAACACGGTGTCTGTGTTTATGTTAAGTGCTGATATAGCTTCCTTCGTTGTAGGTAATCTATCTATAATTATATATCTCCAGAGTGTGTGAGTGAGTTTTACACTGCTTTTGCAACATTCCAGCACCATCGTGGGTAGGGACAACAGAAATAGGCTTGACACATTGGTGTGACGCGCGAACGCTTTACCCACTGGACTACAACACCACACAGATCTCCAGATATGTAAACTACCTAAGCTACCTGGTATATCTGACAGACATAGACGTACATTTGAGTGCTCTCTAGATCACTATATTTGTACTGTTTCGGTTATTTACAATACAAATACATGAGAACTACGCTTCACGTTATCATTGTTTAATATTTCTCTTTGTGGGAATAAACTGCTTCGGTTTCAAGGGATTGTTTGCTATTTACTGAGCTGCTACATCATCCATCTAATCAGGGTTATTTTACACAATTCGTATTGCGCTAAGGTTTTAGGCTGATTTCTTTCAGAATATTTCATGGATACACTTACTCAACACATTCCAACAGGCACGAGTTGTCGTAGTAGTTGCCGGCGGTGTCACATACCGGGTCAAGGATGCGGGAACACGCGCAGTTACCGTTGACTGTGCTGGCTGTGACGAGAGAGATGAGGGTAACAATTTTAATGATTCGTTTTACTCAGTGAGCTCAAAGATAATATTTTCCTCATTCTTTACCTTGGCTGGTCCATTAAATGGCTATTTTGACGGGACAACGTTTTCTACATTGCTGGATTACAAGGGGTTTCCACTCGTCCACAAGGTTGCGTCCACTGAGGACGCCAGAAACCTCTATGTTTCAAATCCCTGTTCCATGTTTGTCAGCCGTGCTCGCGGGTTCCACCAAAGTGATAGGCACCGCAGACCTACGTTGCCTAGATCATGCTTATCTTAACCTGACTCGTCGTGGTATTCACAAAGCAACAGTCCATGCAGATAGCAAAGGTATTGCACGTGCCCATGGTCCCTAATATGGTGGCTTATCTCCAGTTGCTGGTGATCTCCAGCCCCTTTTCTTAATACTACATTCTAGTTTTAAATCTCTAGCTGTGATAATCTCATTCTAAATATCAGCATAAGGATATGTTTTTCTCGTGATGGTAACAAATATCACAGATCACACTGAAAGCATGAGAAATATCCCAGATCACTGCCATTAGCCCGTCTTTCCTGAAGACGTGATGTGACGTGACGTGATCACGCTGGAATGAAAATGTATCAATATTTGTGCATTATTGTTTCACGACTATTTTGACAGACTTTTCTGCAACATTACTTGAAATATCATGAAGGAAAGCTAGTCCGTCTCACATTTCTTTAGCCATATATCACAGATATCCATGATCCATCTGTCATTGTTTAACACAGAAATTCCTATAAGGACACTTATAGTTGATACTCCGCGTGTTCACACCGGGACTGTTAGTCAGTCTGTTTCACACATTATACACATTCGGGATTCGAACAGCCTGTGACTGGGCATGCTTAGTTACACTAGCCAAATATCACCCCCATGGAAAATTCAGAGCAACTTTCATTTGACATCTTGTAACTGACAAAACAACGCACCCAGGATTGGAGGGAGCTCTGTGCACCTCATTTATGTCTGAGATTGAAACTCATTTCCATTTTGAAATTCCTTGTGTATTGAAGGTTTCAAAACATTACAGACCTGTACTGGCCTATAATCGAACATAACTGCTTGCTCTAGCTGAATGCCATTAATTACAAATTTACACCGACTTGTACACAAAACAATGATTGTACTCGCCACACAGCACCGCAGCAAGAACAGCAAGAACAACAGCAGCCTTCATCTTGATGTTTGAGGTTTAGCTTCTCTTCCGAACAGAATCAAAGTATCGACTGGATTGAAATGATGCAGTATTTATGCACCTTACAAGCCCATATAAAATATATCAAGTGGCACATATGTCTCCTCAGTAGCTTAAATTTGGATTTTATAGTTAGTTGTAGCTTTAAATATGATTTTATGCCCCTTTAAAAGCTTGTCTCCAAGGTACCAGATAGTTGTGAGCATTTAATGTAAAGTCTATCATAAGTTTTGCTATAATTGAAAACTTTTAGAAAGTACGTCATGTTTTGCGCATAATATACAAATGTCCATGGATACCTTGACCTGCTATCTCTTGGAATAATAAGATATCTTTGGGGAAATTTATATAATCTTTCTGTCTCTGACTTTGTAAATGATTTCCCATCATGTATTCGGGAGGTGAATAAGCCTAATAGTTAAAGTGGTAGATTAAGGATTAGTCTGTCAATGTGTAATTTTGACTGCAGCAAATATAGCCTTTTAAATTGAAAAGGATTCCAAGGTACGCCAGAGATTCAGCCTGAATCTGATGAAATCTAGAATTTGCTTCATTTTGGTCTTCATCATTGCAGAGAGGGCTATGCAGTAGGAGGAATAGTGTGGTTCAGGGGCCGTCAGACAGACTACACCTCCATGCATGAGGAACAACCATTTCTGGGGTCCAACGCCCTGATAATCCGACAATATTAATAAAAGTGATATAAACTGTACCCGATTATTGATGTTCTCAGTAACACGTAATTATATCACATATTCCACAGACGTATTTTCTGTGAACATGTTTGAGTGGCAATGTGGGACACCGATTCTACATTTGATTCTTACCAGGTGCATCAAACATTTTTTCAGAATCAAAAATGTTTTTCAACAGTCAGTAAACCATATTCAGATCTAACAGGCGTCAATGCAGTAGAGGCTAACATCATCACATTTCAGTGTGATTGTTGCTATTGCACCCCCATTATGGACAGCAGGTTCAATAACGCATGCATCTCCAACAAACCTCCTTGTTACTACGACAAAAACATGTTGAAAAATGTTGATCAAGAGTTTACATGTATTTTATGTAGACGTCAAGTTGGTTCTACATGGCACACAAACATTAACTACTCACAACAATCTACTTGAAGTGAACACTTATGACTTATGTGGTTGAAGCTTTAAATCAGGAGAAGAGCAATATATCTCTTAAATTAGTATTTTATGGGGATGGGAGCAGTGTATAGATACGAGAAGTTTTAATCCATTCTATAATTGGATTCTGTTTGGGAAAGAAGCATTAAGATGAAGGCTGCTATTGTTCTTGCTGTTCGTATTGTGGTGTGATGCGTTTTCCTCTGATATTTTGTAAATATCACATTCAGTTTGATAGCAGTTGTTATTTTGGATGTTGGTTTCAGAAAGTGTTGACCACGCCCTAATGAAGCTACGCAGCTATCGTTGTCAGTTTAGTAACCAAAAGTGGTCTTGACAATATATCATTCTGTTGGCCAAGCTGCAAGGTTAAAAGTATGATTGCAAATAAAAAGTGTCTATTGAGGGACATGTATCGTGTAATATTATTCTCTCCACCTCTTTTCAAAGCCAGCATTGTTAACTGTGTGTGAGATTGTCTCCTTATCTTGGATCCAGTCTGTGACACCGAAGGTAACTACTGCGACAAATCATGTAGTTTGAACTGCGTTGAGTAAGTGTATTCATAAAATATTCTCCCAGAGATTCGTCACAAATCAAAGTATGGTTCACCCTTGATACAAAAGGTTACAAGATAGTACTTTTCTCGCCCGTAAAGAAACAGTTATTAATTCTTCTGAATGTCAATACCACGGCTCTCATTGCATCTTGTCAATGTTTTGTGTAAAGTGAGAACATCTGTTCTGTTTTGTGTGATTATGGTGAAAACGTTTAATATTATGTCTATCATCTCGACTGTCTTTAAGAAGCCACCTCTTGTGAGAAATAAAGACCGTAACCAATACATCATCAACATATATCTTTTGGATTTGACAGCCAAACTATTACAATGGATGCGACGTGTGGGTATATTTGTTAATTGAGTTATCAAGCAAGTGCTGTTCAACAATATGAACAAGGAGAATATATACATGAAGGGTTTTAGAAACAATTAAAGAAGTTGACATACAGTGTTCCGACATTTCAAACAGTTGTTGTGATAATATATAATAATATGACGCCAGATAGACAAAGGATTGGTGCCGCTTAATCTTGATTAAAGTAAATCCCAATGGAAGGAAATACTGAGTGATAATTCTTCATTCATGTCTGACTATGGACCTGTGCATTACCGGGTTGCCGTTCAGGCCACAGCGACCAATTACACCTGTGTAGCAGCTGGCAAGTAAATGACCATGTGTTTGACCACATTCATCATCCCAGTATAAGAATAGACCTTCAGCATCCCATGTTTATTGTAAGAGGCCACTAATGAGGTCGTGTGGTCATGCTCGCTGACTTCCTTGGCACATGACATCGTATCCCAATTGCATAGATAAATGCTCTTGCTTTTCATCACTGGATTGTCCGGTCCAGACTCGATTATATACAGACTTATGCTTTCTACTTTAAAATGTCCCTCATAGAGCTTTAGATTGGTACAATGGACATTTAAAGCAAATGTGTAGTTTCCAAAACAATGTTTGCATTTAGACTATGCGTTCTTTTAGTGTATGAAACACCCCGCTTCTGTGCTTAAAATATTTTTAGGTTATACAGGTTATGCTCCCTTGCATATGATGGTAAAGGAATAGAACACCCAAAGATATGTTACTTAACAGATTGAAGACGAAAGGGTTGCATGAAAGTGTCACCACTCAAACACCGAATTTCGAATTTCAGATCCTTACTTCGCATGCACAGATGGTGCTTGTAGTGAGTTAAAGTTGTATCAGGAGATGTACACATATTTTGATTCTTAAACTCCCAAGACTGTTATTCTCAAGAGTAATAAGAAGTTTCATACGTTCAGCGTTGTAATAGGATTTATTGATTGTAGAGGGAATCTAGATGTAATGTTTGACGATTCTCTGCAAGCTCAGCAGAGAAAACAATACCGCACAAAATGTCAGACTTTCAATACAGGTAGGTGAGAACAACGGTGTTTGAGCAAGGCCCAAATAAACTTATAACTGTAAAATAATATGTTCCCAATCAGCTACCTGCAGATTTATCCGCGCCAGATTAAATTCGAAACAGCACACGGCAGTCAAATCAAGAATTTTGAAGATATTTGTAACATGCAAAGGTATCAAATCAAACAAGCAACGGCTGTTTCACCTATTCTTTCTCCAGAGTTCGCTGGGCGCGTGTCTTTAAACCTTTCTGACCACAGACATATTTTCTGCTGTTGACTGAGTGATTTGCTATCCCAATCGGTGTAGAAGTACGGTTTTCATGTTGTGCTGAATTTGTGTAGGGATGTCCATTTCATATTACCTTTCGAATTAGCTATGTCACGTGCATGATTGTACTTATCTTAATTGATTACGTAGATAAACGTTTCTCACCTCGATAGATCATTGGAGAGATGCACTCTGCATAGCTCGCGGGTTGCTGGCTGTTCGGAGGAGAAAGTCAGCGGTGAATGTATTCTCAAACAGTTCTCATGGACATTGACAATTGATTTGTTATACTAACGGTATTTACGTTTAGTGATGAGGATAGCCTGCAATGAGGATAAGCATATGTTTTAACTTAGGTCGGATACACAAACACCGTTGTGGTGAAAAAGTCAGAACGATATTTAGTGAAATTTGAACCAGTGATCAGATTATTCTGGTGGATAATTGATGAAACATAGCAGTTTCCTCATATGCTTTTATCAGCTGACATCCACACCTTCTACGTCTCAAGCATGTATGTATGTATGTATGTATGCATGTATGTATGTATGTATGTATGTATGTATGTATGTATGTATGTATGTATGTACGTACGTACGTACGTACGTATGTATGTAGGTAGGTAGGTAGGTATGTATGTAGGTATGTAGGTAGGTAGGTAGGTAGGTAGGTAGGTAGGCAGGCAAGCAGGTAGGTAGGTGTGTATGTGTCTGTGTCTGTGAATGTCTCTGTCTGTGTGTGTCTGTGTCTGTGTCCGTGTGTATGTATATCTGGGAGGATGGGGTGGTGCGTGCGTGCACACTTTCTTGTATTTATGTAATTCAGGCAGGCAGGCAGGTAGGCAGGCGGGCAGGCAGGTACGTATGTGTGTATGTGTGCATGTGTGTATGTGTGTATGTGTGTATGTGTGCATGTATGTACGTATGTGTGTATGTATGTCCGTATGTGTGTATGTATGTGTGTATGTGTGCATGTATGTGTGCATGTGTGTGTGTATGTGTGTATGTGTGCATGTATGTGTGTATGTATGTGTGTCTGCATGTATGTGTGTATGTATGTGTGCATGTGTGTATCTGTGCATGTATGTGCGTATGTGTGTATGTCTGTATGTATGTGTGTATGTGTGTAAGTGTGTATCTATGTGTGTATGTATGTGTGCATGTGTGTATGTGTGTATGTGTGCATGTATGTGCCTATGTGTGCATATATGTGTGTATGTGTGTATGTGTGCATGTATGTGTCTATGTGTGCATGTATATGCACATGTGTGCATGTATGTGTGCATGTATGTGCGTGTGTGTGTATGTGTGCATGTATGTGCGTATGTGTGCATGTATGTGTGTATGTGTGCATGTATGTGCATATGTGTGTATGTGTCCATGTATGTGTGTTTGTGTGCATGTATGTGTGTATGTGTATATATGTCCATGTATGTGTGGATGTGTGTATCTGTACATGTATGTGTGTATGTGTGCATGCATGTGTGTATGTGGGTATGTGTACATGTGGGCATGTATGTGTGTATGTGTGTATGTGTCCATGTATGTGCCTATGTGTGTATGTGTGCATGTATGTGTGTATGTGTGTATATGTCCATGTATGTGTGAATGTTTGTATGTGTGCATGTATCTGTGTATGTGTGTATGTGTGCATGTATGTGGGTATGTGTATATGTGTGCATGTATGTATGTGTGCATGTATGTGCCTATGTGTGTATGTGTCCATGTATGTGTGTTTGTGTACATGTATGTGTGTATGTGTATATATGTCCATGTATGTGTGGATGTGTGTATCTGTGCATGTATGTGTGTATGTGTGTATGTGTCCATGTATGTGTGTATGTGTGTATATGTCCATGTATGTGTGTATGTGTGCATGTATGTGTATGTGTGTATATGTGTGCATGTATGTATGTATGTGTATATGTGTGCATGTATGTGTGCATGTATGTATGCATGTATGTATGTATGTCTATATGTGTGCATGTATGTGTGTATGTGCGCATGTGTGTATGTGTGCATGTATGTGCGTATGTGTGTATGTGTGCATGTATGTGCGTATATGTGTATGTGATTATGTGTGCATGTATGTGCGTATGTGTGTATGTGTGTATGTATGTGCGTATGTGTGTATGTGTGTATGTATGTACGTATGTGTGTATGTGTGTATGTGTGCATGTATCTGCGTGTGCGTGTATGTGTGCATGTATGTGCGTTTGTGTGTATGTGTGCATGTATGTGCGTATGTGTGTAAGAGTGTATGTGTGCATGTATGTGTGTATGTGTGTATGTGTGCATGTATCTGTGTATCTGTGCATGTATGTGTGTATGTGTGTATGTGTGCATGTATGTGTGTATGTGTGCATGTATGTGCGTATCTGTGTATGTGTGTATGTGTGCATGTATGTGTGTATGTGTGTATGAGTGCATGTATGTGTGTATGTGTGTATGTGTGCATGTATGTGTGTATGCATGCTTCCTCACATAAATGGCCCTCTAACCCATATTTCTGAGTCGGTTAAAACAAATGGAGCAATGTGTAAATAATGTTGAGTTGAAACTCTCATTACAACCATAAAATAAAGCAAAACCCCATGTGGTCCTTGACTCAAGCAACATCGGAGTAGTTTATGGAACAATGAGGGCTAGTTGGAAAGTCTTAAATATGTTTACATCTCTGTAAATTAAACGCGATGTTTCAATGTATAAAAGAGAGGGGAAAGCTGTTGTTTCACAGCAAAAGTTTGATACCAAGCGTCGTTGATTTTGTTGAAGGCGAGTTAGACAAATATCTTTTATGTATTAGTATACTACGAAGCTGGGATGCCCTAAATGTGTGCACATACATCGTATACAGAAAATAAGCTTACATGAACACACATTTAATCCATATGTATAGGTTCAAAGTTTGGTATGAATGTAGAACCTATTCCAAATTAAACTGAAATATGACTGATTTCCTTGTCAGCGATAAATCGTTGAATATCATTGAATAACACATTTGTATGATAACCAAACGATATTTTCAAAACTGTCATTACGATAAGATTATTCCCATATTTACCCAATGAAACTGCTAATAAAATATCATCAGAACAATACGGCAACTATGAAGAGCCACCTCCTCGTGGTGGGTGCTGGGTAACGCTAAGTGCTCTTCTCCCGTGTGGACCCGGGACAGAATGTTTCCACAGCACCCCATTGCTTGTCGTAGGAGGCGACTAAATTGGGCAACCTGTTTGCCGTGGGTTGCGTCCCGTGTCGGTGGAGGACGGGAACCTGGTGGTTGAGGACATTTGGGCTTTTAACTGCGTTCCATTGCCCAACACACCACTTTGGCCTTACTTCACCTAGACGAGTGGTTGAATTGGCCCGCTTCAACCAATCGGCTGGTCATGCCAAGCCCTGTGCATGGACTGTCTATGTGTCATTGCACAAATTTGATTTGGAATTGTTATAAAATTCGGCCCTGGCAATACTGGTTATCTGTAACTTGTTTCATTGTAAATTCTGGTAATATGAACTTTGCCTAGAGTCTTAAGCTGATAACATACATTATCAACTCCTGATGCACTTACCAGAATCCTGCCTAGAAACTCTTCTAAATACTTTTGATAGTATTTGGACATCGGGTAACTTTCCTCCCTCATGGCGTGACGCCATAGTAGTACCAATACCTAAACATGGACGTGATCATACGGATCCATCCAATTATCGTCCGATTTCATTAACTAACTGTGTTTGCAAGACCATGGAACGCATGATAAATAATCGACTTGTTTGATACTTTCAAACAAATAACCTTATAACAGATATACAATGTGGTTTCCGTAAAAACAGAAGTACTGTTGATCACCTCGTGCGACTGGAATCATTTGTTAAAAACGCACTAATTAACAAACAACACGCTGTGTCTATCCTTTTTGATCTTGAAAAAGCATATGACACTACTCGGAAATATGGCATTTTAAGAGATTTACATGACTTCGGGTTGCGAGGTCGTTTGCCTGAATTTATAGCCAACTTTTTAAATAACAGACAGTTCCAGGTCCGTGTGGCTTCTGTCCTTCTGATCATTACAGTCAGGATCAGGGTGTTCCACAAGGTAGTATTTTGTCTGTCACTCTTTTTAGCATCAAGATCAACAGTCTATCTAAAGTTTTAAACGATTCAATTGATGGATCGTTATTTGTGAATGATTTTAATATTTCTTGTCGTGGTAAAAATATGCATACCATTGAACGACAATTGCAGTTGTGTTTAAACAAGATATATAAATGGTGTCTTGAAAACGGTTTTAAATTTTCTAAATCAAAAACTAACTGCCAACATTTTTGTCGTAAATACAAACCACATAAAGACCCTGAACTGATGGCACGCCGATTAAAGTTGTGAAGGAAGCCAAGTTCTTGGGTCTAATCTTTGATTCACACTTAACGTTTTTACCGCATATTAAATCACTTAAAACTAAATGCCTGAAAGCACTTGAAAGTGGTGTCAAATTCAAAATGGGGAGGGGATCAATTTACTCTTCTCCATCTATATCGATCACTCGTACGTTCTAAACTTGATAATGGCTCCATCGTATATGGTGGAGCCTGCAAAAGCAACCTTAAACTTCTTGATTCTGTCCACCACCAAGGTTTAAGACTTTGTCTTGGGTCTTTCCGAACTTCACCTACTGACAGTCTTTACGTTGAGGCCGATGAACCATCTCTTGCACGACGCCGTGTCAAATTATCTTTACAATATGTCACAAAACTATACTCTAACGAATCTAACCCTGCATATAACTGTGTCTTTAATCCTCTTTATGTATAGCAAAAAGTCTTCTCTTGTTCCTCCTCTTGGGCTCAGAGTAAAATCATTTATTGCTGCTGCAGGTATTGAGCTGGACAATATAGCTCCTTTCCGTCTTCTTTCCTCTCCCCCTTGGCAGTTTGTTAGACCACAGGTTGACCTAACATTCGCTACATTTTAAAAATCAGAAAAGAATGAATTACAGTATAAACAAGAATATAATCAACTGAAACATAAATATAACAATTACAAATCCTTATTTACAGATGGGTCCAAAGACGGTGGCGCAGTTGCGTGTGCTACTGTCATTGGATCCAGAACAATATCGTCTAGATTACCAGATAATAGTTTTATTTTTACAGCAGAAGCTAACGCCATATTAACAGCTCTTAAATATATTCAAAGACACCCGAAACGAAAACAATATATAATATATTCCGACTCTCTTTCTTGCCTTCAGGCTATTAAAAATATTTCTTGTAAATATCCACAACATAATGGAAATTATTGAACTGTATAACACTCTTGCTACTGGCCAATACGACATCGTCTTTTGTTGGTTACCCAGTCACGTAGGTATTTCTGGTAACGTAATGACCGATCTTGCAGCCAAGGCAGCACTCAACAAATCTGTGACACCACTTCTTCTTCCATATTCAGATTACAAAGCTTGCGCATATCCGTGATCTGATGCAGAAGAAGTGAAACACTCAAGTAGGTATCAATAAATTACATGAAATAAAACCGTATATTGGTTACACCTACTTGGGTTGATTGATTTGAGGAGGTCATCATGCGACGATGTCGTATTGGCCACACAAGATATACACATAAATATTTGCTTAAAGGTGAGGATCCTCCGTTTTGTATCCCTTGTGATGGAAGAATCACAGTCAAGCATATCCTGCTGGACTGTATTGAGTATTCCATCACAAGGGATCAGCATTTTCATTCACGAACTCTGAAGGATCTTTTTAATAACACAAGCTCTCATTTAATCGTTACATTTTGAAAAGAATTAGATTTATTGACTGAATTGTAAATAGATAAATATTTTATTATTGGAAGTTTAAATTCATACCTGTGCTTGTTAGTGACTGTATCCTAAAAGGAGGTTAAAGTACTGTAAACCCCTTTGTCCCCCTGAGAGGGTAGGTACGTCCACAAACATTCAAAGTAAATTCAAACTTTCCACGTTTTTAATCGTAGCATAAGTGTCTATTTATTTGCATGGCTAGATTTCCTAAATTGCTGACGGCTGAGGGGATGATGTAAATCCAGCTAAGGTCCATGCAGGTAGCAGAGGTACTGTAAGTCCCCATGGTCCTTAGTACGGTGATCTACCTTCAGTTGTTAGCAATCTATAGCCCATTTTTATCTTGTATTGTCCTCTATAAGTAAATTGTTTTAGGTATAGTTACTAGTTTTATATTCTCATCTGTGATATTCTAGTTGTTTTACTGTCCTTCGTTGACAGGTTTTATAATAGACATATATTTCATTTCAGTGTTAGATGTTCTCGTCACGACATGGCTGAGATATTGCCGATGTGACGTTAAATATTAACTCACTCACACTCATCACAACAATACAAAAATCATTTCTGAAGACAAGACCAAATTTACAGAATAATGATGAAAAAATGTTTGATCAGATATTCCTCTCTGCTATCTATTTTCTTGCTTTCCTATATACCTATTTCTTTATACTTTATCCATACAGTCATTAAAGTTATGTCATCTCACATGTATTCCACATCTTGAATATATCTATTCTTTGTATTATCCAATCGTCTGAACATTGTATTGTTTTCGTAATAAAATTTAGAATTAAAAAAACAAACACATTCAATGACACCATCCATCATCCCTAACGCGTTTAAGTGAAAGTAAAAACAGCGACTCGAATCCTTCCAAAATGTTTACTTGTACAAGGACTGTAGCGGTACAGAGTTCTTTGTTTGCATCAGCCAAGCTGAATTCTGGATGTAAACATATCACGTGAGATATTATAAACCTGAGAAAACACTTGATGATTGTACTTCATTGAGACTTTCCAAGTCTTTATCTTTTGTTACAATAAGATGAGCATGTTCAGATTTACTTTATTGGTTAACTGTGTATGTTAACTGACTTAGAAGAGTGAAGCATGAAGTGTGTGATTAGAAATAGTGACATATATTTTTAAAAAATGTGGCGGTTATTTCAGCCTGTCGGTTTATCTACATTGACAGTTGTTACAATTACTTATGCCTTCTCCCATTCTAGACGGAATGACCAAGTGCAAGTTACGTCTTTACGTCATTGGTCAAAGGTTTGTGAAAGAGAACATTCAGATAGCATTCTGCAATCTTCAAAATTAAGAGAATTAATAACTGTGTGGATGATAGGTACTTGGCTAAAGGTCAGTTATACTTTCTCTACGTATCCCCAACTATAAAATATACTACCCATCAAAAGTTCAGACTCACCTATGTAAATATAGCCATATACACACATAAACACAACACATAAACACATATAGTGAGCGTTTTAAGTGACTCTAAGTTTTCTATGAGAAGAATCATGATTTTTGGTATTATTTTTATTATTTATGTATTAACTGTGAACAGTTATTTAGGCACTCGTCAGCCATGGTATCAACTTGATATCATTGCTCCTTACTCAGGTGTAAAATGTTCGAAATCTAATGTTGCGGCACTAAGGCAGTGAAACGAGTGAAGTGATTGCATCTTAACATGCATTTTCAACATGTGCAGTTCAGATCGAATTCTAAACTGCAGTATGTGAATGTTTACCTTATTCAGAACGGCTTATTCGTGAGTCAACACTGTTCGTAGAGTAACACCGTAAGTAGATTAGTACATGTCTGTCGGTTACTAAACAATGACGTATATTTCTGTACCTATAACTACAATGTACGTGTCGTGCATGCATGTCCTCGGCAAAAACTTTAAGTCAGAATATTACGCCTCATCTTCAAATCACTTAGCCTTGTGTCTCAGCCACCTCTATCAACAAAGAGTGTGTATGTCTGCCGACACGGGACCTCACCGGAAACTACTACAGCAAACAGTGAGTGAGTTTACGTTTTACGACGCACCAGCAATATTCCAGCTGTATGGCAACGGTCTGTTAATAGTAAATTAAAACAGGGCCCGTTAGTCGCCTCTTACGACAGGATCCGTTACCGAAGATCCTGATCTTCACGGATTGTTCTCAGATTTAACCTATCTTAGTTTGAAGGAGATGCCCCACGGATGTTTGTTTACGGGTAGTTTTCAAGTAAATTCTATGTCAATTATCTAGATCAGTTTGCCAAAAGCGTTCTCCAGTCTCGCACAAGACTTGGGCCCACTTGCACAAAACGATCTTACCGCTACAATTATTGTAAATCCTTAAGATCGCAATCTTAGGCTTCGGTTACAATCGCCATCCACTTCCACAAAGCGATTGTAGGCTAAGATCATTGTAAGTTACAATCAAAACTTACAGTTGGTCGAAACCAATTGTAAGGAGCTAAGATCACTGTATTCTCTAACAAAACGGCCTTCAAGTTAGTGTCGGTTTCACACAAATAATTAGCTTTATGTTTGGAGATTGCTTTTATAATTCCATACAAGTGTGTGATTCACCTCGACACTTCAACAACACGGAGAATGCAACATCGATTTATCGTGAGAAATGACGTTATGTGCTGTAGTGATCAACATCATTTTCGAGTCGATATCATAAAGTACAATTCTCACCTGATTCAGTGTTGGAAAAAGTATGAACACCACACCTTTTTGATAATCAAAGAAAGGATAGTAACGAAAGTTGTCTGCATGCGATTAGCAGTGGCCATGACCTTTTCAATAACTCAAGGGCAGCTAATCTTAGATGGGAGTGGTTTCCCTTTGCATATTATGTCGTTGCCGTAACATCTGCCCTGCCCTAATGCACTGTATGTTATGTTGTGACAGCGCAGATCTCCACATGTACTTCTTTTCGGTCATAGTCGTGTCAATGGCTTTGTCATGGTTCGTCAATACAATGATCTACAGTTGGATAGCGTACAAAATTATGTTTCATTCTGACGAGAGACAGGAGTTTTGATCTATGCATTTTAAATATAATACAAGTATACTTCAAACAGGAAAATACACTTGCTGAGACATGTGAAATGTGCGTAAAAGAAAAATTATTATCAAAAGAAAGAGTGTAAAGCAATTAACATACTGTGGATAAGTATTTAACAACACATACAACAGACACGGAATAAAATCGTTTTCATGTTTCCCTGTCATGCATTTTCCAAACGCTCCCGCTGTCGTGTCATCCTTTCATATCTTTACAAATCTAATGCTTGTGGGATATATTTGGGATTTTACTCCAAATAACACCGACCAGATGCCAAACTCAGATTCACTGACAGCCATTGACAAATCATGGTACATTTAGGTGTTGTATCATAAGGAAACTTTCTTTGTAATTAATGTTATCTTTGAATTTTCATGATTATTAGGTCAATAACTCAAAACCCAAATCTGTTAAATTTATTCATTTGTATTTCAATATTTTCATAAAACGTGATATTTCTGCGGTTGAAGTATCACATTCTTAGATCATAAATCACATTTGAAAACTTAGAGAATAACCCACGAAGTACGAATTATCATATACGTTATCTTCCACGTTATCATTACAAAGATTTATGCTTTTTTGTTTGTTTTGTTTCAATGAAAATTCTACAAGGTGCGATTAAGGAAGGTATGTCAGTTGTGTGCAGTAGCCAGTGTCACGTTTTATTTGCGCACCATGCTATGCGCACTTGCGGACAACTGTAGACGGGAGTCGAGTTTAAGAAATTTTTACCTCCAACGTTTAAGTTATGTAAGTTCGCGATCTTAAATCCGTGCTCTCTTAAGATCGTCTATGTGCAAGTGGACTAGGGCAATTGTACAGTGATTGTAAAGTTGATTCTAGGGGCCAAAGATTGTTCTGTGCAAGGGGCCCTGGGTTTGATGAGGGTGAAATGTGTGAATCCCATTTATGGTGTCCCCCGTCGTGATTTTGCGAGAATATTTGCTAAAGGCATCGTAAAATCAGACTCACTCATTCACTGTTTCACAATGTGCATCAGAAAGTTGAAAATATCTTGTTTTCAAGATTAAACCTTGTCGACAGTTACCAGTTAATGATATCAGACAAAATCTACATGACGACATAAAGTGGTTCTATGTTTTATTGGCCACGGAATATGTGCTTCTGTGGTCGGAGACGTTCAACATTGTCAAAGGTGAAGGTCATCTACTTCCGAGCACTAACACAGGATGAACCGTCGATAGTGAAGGCGCCCGCTGCGGCCTGGACGGCACCCCTGCAATGGGAATGTGCAATCGTGAGGCAAGGATTAAGAATTATCACTTGTGCATTTCTTTCAATGTAGTTCATTACACACGGCGTCTGTGTATATGATAAGTGTTGATAGAGATTCCATCGTTTCAGGTATTCTGTCTATAATATTACATCTCCAGAGTGAGTGAGTTTTACACTGTGTTTTACAATATTCCAGCACCATCGTCGGTGGGGACAATAGAAATAGGCTTGACACATTGGCGTGACGCGCGAACGCTTCAACCACACAGATCTCCAGATATAAGAACTACCTCCGACTACCTGGCATATTTCCCAGGCATAGATGTAAGTACGAGTGCTCTCTAGATCACTATATTTGTACTGTTCCTGTTATTTACTACACAAAAACATAAAAATTACTTTTCACGTTATCACTTTTTAATATTTCCCTTCATGGGAATAAACTGATTTGGTTTCATTAAAGAGATCGTTCACCATATACTAGCCTTCTACATCTTGAATGTACTCAGCGTTATTTAACACAATTCGTATTGCGTTGGGGTTTCAGGCTGATTTCTATCAGCGTATTGCATGGATACACTTACTCAACACATCCCAACTGGCACGAGTTGTCGTAGTAGTTGCCGGCGGTGTCACATACCGGATCAAGAATGAGGGTACATGCGCAGTTACCGTTGACTGTGCTGGCTGTGACGAGAAAGATGAGGGTAACAATTTTAATGATACATATTACTCAGTGAGCTCAATAATAATATTTTCCTCCCGTTTTACCTTGACTGATCCTTTAAATGGCCATTTTGACGGGACAACGTATTCTACATTGCTGTAGTTCGAAGGGTTTCCACTCGTCCACAAAGTTGCGACCACTGGGGACGCCAGAAACTGTAGGTTCGAATGCCAGTTCTATGTTTGTCAGCAGCGCTCGCGGGTTTCACCAAAGTGATAGAAACCTCAGATCTACGGGACCTAGGTCATGCTTATCTTAACCCGACTTCTCGTGGTATTACGAATCATTATATCCATTCTTGCGGGTTTCACCAAAGTGATAGACGCCACAGACCTACATGACCTAGATCATGCTTTTCTTAAACTGACCCGTCGTGGTATTCCCAAAGCGACAGTCCATGCAGGTAGCAAAGATATTGCAAGTCCTCATGGTTCCTAGTGTCGTGACCTACCGTATGTTGCTGGTGATCTCCAGCCCGTTTTGTTAATACTGTATTCTCCATCAATGGTGGGTTGCTTTTGTTTTTCTTTAACTTTTACCACTACATATCTAAGAAGCTCGTGTAACAATCTTTGACAAGTTTTCATAATTTAAGAACATTTATTATAAATTTATAACTTTTGAAGTCACAATACGGATGAAATATTGCCAGTGTGACTATAGATTTTGAATAGCAACATAAGGATATGTCTTTCGTGGGAGGGTAACAGATATCACAGATCACTCTGAAAGCGTGACAAATATCACAGGTCACTCTCATTAGCAACAAAAGGGCATGTACTTTCCTCAAGACGTGACAAATATCACAGATCACTTTGAACTGAAAATGTATCAATATTTGTGCACTATTCTTTCAGAATCATTTTGACAGACCTTTCCGCAACCTGACATGAAATATCATGAAGGAAATCTAGTGTGTTTCACATGCTTTTATCCATATATCACAGGCATCCATGATCCATCTGTCATTGTTTAACACAGAAATGCATATAATGACACTTATGGCTATTGCTGATACTCCCCATGTTCCCATAAGGACTATTAGTCAGTCTGGTATTACGACTGCTTCACACACTATACACATTCGGGAATCGAACAGCCTGTGACTGAACATGCTTATTTGCACTAGCCAGATATCACCCCCATGGAAAATTCAGAGCGACTTTCATTTGACAAGATATAACCGACAAAACAACGCCCTCAGGATGGGAGGAAGTTGTGCGCACCTCATTTATGTCTGAGATTGAGACACATTTCGATTTTGGAAATAGTTGTGTATTGAACGTTTCAGAACAGTACAGACCTGTACTGGCCTATAATCGGACATAACTGCTTGCACTAACTTAATGTCATCTCTTGCAAATTTACATCGACTTGTACACAAAACAATAATTGTACTCACCACACAGCACCGCAGCAAGAAAAGCAAGAACAACAGCAGCCTTCATCTTGATGTTTGAGGTTTAGCTTCTCTTCCGAACAGAATCAAAGTATCGACTGGACTGAAATGACGGTATTTATGCACCCCACAAGCCCATATAAAACATTTGAAGTGGCACGTATGTCTCCTCAGTAGTTTAAATTTTTATTCATGCAGTCGAGATGATGGAAATCATATTAAACGTCGTTACCATAATCATACAAAACAAAAAAAACAGATGTTCTCACTTTACACAAAACACTGACAAGATGCAATTCAAGTAATATATTGCTCTTCTTTTGATTTAAAGCTTCATTGTATATCACATAAATCATAAGTGTTCACTTCAAGCAGGTTGTTGTGAGTAGTTAATGTTTGTGTGCCATGAAGAATCAACTTCACGTCCACATAAAAATCAGGTAAACGCTTGATAACAATTTTTTAACATGTTTTTGTCGCAGTAACAAGGAGCTTTGTTGGAGATGCATGCTTTATTGAACACACTGCTCAATTTAAATGTCCACATTGTAAGGGCTTTGGGCATGCAATAACACCAGTCACACTGAAATGCGATGATGTTACCCTCGGTTACCTTAGATCTGAATGTGGTTTGCTGATTGTTGGAAATTGAAGTCATTCTGAAAAAGTGTTTTGATGCACATGGTAATTATTGAATTGAATTTTGATGAATGGAGCGTGATTGTTTACCATATTAATCAAACATAATTCACAGAAAAGAAGTCTGTGGAACTTGTAATATAACTACGTGTCATTAAGAACATCAAAAAGCGAGTACATATTTATGTCTCTTTTATTGATATTGCCGGATTTTCAGGGCGTTGGACACCAGAAACAGTTGTTCCCATGCATAGATGTATAGTCTGACTGACAATCTCTAAACCACATTATTCCCCCTACTGCATAGTCCTCTCTGCAATGATAAAGATCTAAATGAAACTTCTAAACTTCCTCAGATTCAGGCTGAATCTCTGGCCTTTCTTGGGCTCCTTTCCAATTTAGATGGCTGTATTTGTTACAGTCAAAAGTTACACATTCAGAGATTAATCGTTAATGTTCCACTTTGGCCATTGGGCTAATTCACCCACCGGATACATACTGGGAAATCATTTACAACCTGAGAGACAGAAAGAATATATAAATTTCCCGAAAGGCATATTATTATTCCAAGAGATAACAAGTAAAAGTATCCATGAACATTTGTATATTATGTGTAAAATAAGACGTAATTTCTAAAAGTTTCTATATATTTCCTGAAAGACTATTTTTATTTTATTTGTAAGCGTTTTCAATCAAGGTGAAAGCTATGTGGAGGTATTCTCTGGAGTGTTACTGATAGCAGCAGAACAGCTCATTTCAGCTCACAACAATTTGGTGCCTTGGAGAGAAACCTTTGAAAGAACATAAACTCACATTTAACTGCTAAAACTTAAAAAAAAACACACATGTAGCTATGAAATAAAAATTTAAACTACTGAGGAGACATTTGTGCCACTTCAAATGTTTTATATGGGCTTGTGTGGTGCATAAATACCGTCATTTCAATCCAGTCGATACTTTGATTCTGTTCAGAAGAGAAGCTCCACCTCAAGATGAAGGCTGCTGTTGTTCTTGCTGTTCTTGCTGCGGTGCTGTGTGGTGAGTACAATCATTGTTTCGTGTACATATCGATGTAAATTTCCATGGGATGACATTCAGCTAGTGCACCCAATCATGTTTGATTATAGGCCAGTATAGTTCTGTACTGTTCTGAAACCTTCAATACACAAAGATTTCCAAAATCGAAATGAGTTAAACTTTTAATCTTAGATTTCCTCCCACCCTGAAGACGTTGTATTGTCACTTATGTCTTCTCAGATGAAATGGACAACTCGCTGTGAATTCTCCATGGGGCGATATTTGGCTAGTGAAGCATGTTCAGTCACAGGCTGTTCGATCCCCAAATGGGTATAATGTGTGAAGCACACGTAATACCAGACTGACTAATAGTCCTGATGTGAACATAAGGGATTATGAACTAAGGCTATAGATGTCCTTATATGAGTTTCTGTATTATACAGTGACAGATGGATCATGGATACCTGTGATATATGAACAAAGGCATGTGAAACAGACTAGATTTCCTTCATGATATTTCACTTCATGTTGCAGAGAAGTGTCCTAAATGATCCTAAAACAATAATGCACAAACGCATTTTCAGATTGATCAGTGATATTTGTCACGCCTTCAGGAGAGACATGTCCTTCTGTAGCTAATGACAGTTATCTGTGATATTTGCTACCCTCAAGAGAAAGACATATCCTTATATTCCTATTTAACATTTATAGTCACACTGGCAATATTTCGGTCATTCCGTCACTTCAAAAGATTTATGTTCATAATAAACATATTTAAATTAAAAAAAAGACTGTCACCGACTGTTAAGCAGAATTATCACAGATACAATCACTTTAGTGAAACCCGCGAACACAGGTACAGTGCTGACAAACATAGAACCGGGATTCGAACCTACAGTTTCTGGCGTCCCCACTGGTCGCAACTTTGTGGACGAGTGGAAACCCCTCGAACTACAGCAATGTAGAATACGTTGTCCCGTCAAAATGGCCATTTAAAGGATCAGTCAAGATCAAACGTGAGGAAAATATTTATTGTTGAGCTCACTGAGTAACATGTATCATTAAAATTGTTACCCTCATCTTTCTCGTCACAGCCAGCACAGTCAACGGTAATTGCGCATGTACCCTCATTCTTGATCCGGTATGTGACACCGCCGGCAACTACTACGACAACTCGTGCCAGTTGGGATGTGTTGAGTAAGTGTATTCATGAATTATGCTGAAAGAAATCAGCCTGAAACTCTAACGCATTAGAAATTGTGATAAATAACGCTGAGTACATCCAAGATGCAGCAGGTTACTATATGGTGAACGATCCCTTTAATGAAACCGAAGCAGTTTATTCCCATGAAGAGAAATATTAAAAAGTGATACCTTGAAGCGAAATTTTGATGTCTTTGTGTAGTAAATAAGAGGAACATTAAACATATAGTAACCTAGAGAGCACTCGTACTTACATCTATGCCTGTGAAATATGCCAGGTAGTCGGAGGTAGTTCTTATATCTGGAGATCTGTGTGGTTGAAGCGTTCGCGCGTCACGCCAATGTGTCAAGCCTATTTCTATTGTCCCCACCGACGATGGTGCTAGAATATTGTAAAACACAGTGTAAAACTCACTCACTCTGGAGATGTAATATTATAGACAGATTACCTGAAACGATGGAACTTCTATCAACACTTATCATAAACACAGACGCCGTGTGTAATGAACTACATTGAAAGAAATGCACAAGTGATAATTCTTAATCCTTGCCTCACGATTGCACATTCCCATTGCAGGGGTGCCGTCCAGGCCGCAGCGGGCGCCTTCACTATCGACGGTACATCCTGTGTTAGTGCTCGGAAGTAGATGACCTTCACCTTTGACAATGTTGAACGTCTCCGACCACAGAAGCACATATTCCGTGGCCAATAAAACATAGAACCACTTTATGTCGTCATGTAGATTTTGTCTGATATCATGAACTGGTAAATGTCGACAAGGTTTAATGCAAAACAAGATATTTTCAACTTTCTGATGCACATTGTGAAAGAATAATTGATTGGGTTAGTCTGGTTTAACGATGCTTTTAGCAAATATTCCATCAAACCCAGGTCTTGTGTGAGCCGGGTGAACGCTTTGGCAAACTGATCTAGATAATTGACATAAACTTTACGTGAAAACTACATGTAAACAAACATGCGTATGACGTTTCCTTCAAAATAAGACAAGTTTAATCTCCAATCAATCCGTGAAGATCATGGTTACAACTGATCTTCGGGAATGCATGCTGTCGTAAGTGACGTGTAATGGGATTGGGTGGTCATGCTCGCTGACTTGGTTGACACATGTCATCGTATCTTAATTGCGTAGATCAATGCCCATGATGTTGACCATACAGCTGGAATATTACTGGTGGATCGTAAAACGTAAACTCACTTCGTAACGTAAACAATCAATCCGTGAAGATCATGGTTACAACTGATCTTCGGTAATGTATGCTGTCGTAAGTGACGTGTAATGGGATTGGGTGGTCATGCTCGCTGACTTGGTTGACACATGTCATCGTATGTTAATTGCGTAGATCAATGCCCATGATGTTGACCATGCAGCTGGAATATTACTGGTGGATCGTAAAACGTAAACTCACTCACTGCTTGATGTTGTAGTTTCTGGCGAGTTCCCGTGTCGGGAGACATACACACTCTTTGTTGATAGAGGTGGCTGAGACACAAGGCTAAGTGATTTGAAGATGAGGCGTAATCTTCTGATTTAAAGTTATTGCCGAGGACATGCATGCACGACACGTACATTGTAGTTATAGGTACAGAGATGTAAGTCATTGTTTAGTAACCGACAGACAGTTACTAATCTACTGAAAGTGTTACTCTACGAACAGTCTCACGAGTAAGCCGTGTTGAAACGGGTTAACAATTCACATACTGTTGTTTAGAATCAGATCTGAACTGCACATGTTGAAAATGCATGTTAAGATGCACCCACTTCACTGGTTTCAGTGCCTTAGTGCCACAATATTAGGTTTCGAACCTTTTACACCTGAATAAGGCGCAATATGAAGGTATCAAGTTGATACCATGGCTCACGAGTCCCTAAATAACTGTTCACAGTTAATATAAAAATAATAAAAAAGAACCATTCTTCTCACAGAAAACTTAGACTCACTTAAACACCCACTATATGTGTATATGTGTGTATGTGGCTATATTGACATTAGTTGGTCTAAACTTTTGATGGGTTGTATATTTTATAGTTAGGGGTACGTACAGAAATTATAACTGACCATCAGGCAAGTACCTATCATCCACACAGTTATTAATTCTCTTAATCTTGCAGATTGCAGAATGCTATCTGAATGACCTCTTTAACAATCCTTTGACAATGACGTAAAGACGTAACTTGGTCATTCCGTCTAGAATGGGACAGGGTATAAGTACTTGTAACAACTGTCAATGTACATAAACCCACAGGCTGAAATAACCGCCACAAGTTAATGTTTTTAGCATATATGTCACTGTTTCTAATCACACACTTCATGCTTCACTCTTCTAAGTCAGTTAACTCATATTCACAGTTAACAAATAAAATCAATCTTAACATGCTCATTTTATTGTAACAAACGATGAAGTCTCAATCTAGACGAACTACAATAATCAAGTGTTTTCACGGGTTTTTAATATCCCACGTGATATGTTTACATCCAGAATTCAGCTTGGCTGATGCAAACATAGAACTCTGTCCCGCTACAGTCCTTGTACAAGTAAACATTTTGACAGGATTCGAGTCGCTGTTTTTACTTTTACTTAAGCGCGTTAGGGATGGATGGTGTCATTAAATGTGTGTTTTTTAAACTCTATATTTTATTACGAAAATAGTACAATATTAGACGGTGGAATAATACAGACAATACATGTATTCAAGATGTGGAATACATGTGAGACGACATAAGAGGAAGATCTGATCAAACACTTTTTCATCATTACTCTGTAAATTTGGTCTTGTCTCCAGAAATGATTTTTGTATTGTTGTGATGGTATTTTATTAGCAGTTTGATTGGGTAAATATGGGAATAATCTTAGTGTAATGACAGTTATGAATGTATCGTTTGGTTATCATAAAAATGTGTTTTTCAATGATATTTAACAATTGATGGCTAACAAGGAAATTATTCATATTTCAGTTTAATTTTGAATAGGTTCTACATTCATACCAAACTTTGAACCTATACATATGGATTAAATGTATGTTCTTGTAAGCTTATTTTCTGTATGCGATATATGTGCACACACTTAGGGCATCCCAGCTTCGCAGTATACTAATACACAAAAGATATTTGTCTAACTCGCCTTCAACAAAATCAACGACGCTTGGTATCAAAATTTTGCTGTGAAACAACTGCTTTCCCCTCTCTTTTATACATTGAAACATCGCGTTTAATTTACAGAGATATAAACATTTTTAAGACTTTTCAACTAGCCCTCATTGTTCCATAAACTACTCCGATGTTGCTTGTGTCAAGGACCACATGGGGGTTTGCTTTATTTTATGGCTGTGGGGGTGGTGGTTAAGAATCAACATATCTGTACATCTACAGAATATCAAAATATCTGTACATCTACTGATACTGGTACTAAAAGCACCACCAGTGCACGCGAAGTTAAGATCTGAAACCCCAATAATGTGTGATTCTGACCTGTACGCACGCACGCACTCGGATACATACATACATACACGCACGCACTCACAAACCTACCTACCTACCTACCTACCTACCTACCTACCTACCTACCTACCTACCTACCTACCTACCTACAGGGTTTAAGTCAGGTTCTGCAGCATTCCAATATCATGATTTGGAGACTGATGGGGTCGAGACACTCCAACGTTGCAAGAACTTTCGACTGCGCCTGTGTAACCGTCACTAGACAGCTGCAACGTTACAGGCAGACAGACCAAGAAGTGGGAGACCGCGAAAAACAACACTAGCTGAAGACCTGCATTGTAGAATGTTACACCTGAGAAACCGTTTTGCTTGATCTTGACGAATTCTCTTGATCACTGTGTCAGTCACCTAGAATTCTTAGAGGTATCAGAGACTACAGACCCTTCCAATGACAGGTCTTGGGCTAGAGCTGTTGGTGTTGGCAGCGACGAGAGGAACCACATGGACATTCGACAGTGGTCAGCACGTTCTCCAGACATGTCCCCGATTGAGCACACGCAGGAGGCTCCAGACAGACACCTGCGGAAACGTCATAAGCAACCACAGAATAGATAATAACTTGCACAAACCCTCTAAGACGAAAACCACGTGACCTTGTCTGGTGTCGAATACCATGTGACACTGGCCGACGTCAGACGTCTTTGGCTAGAAGGAAACTGCATGACTGTGTTGATGCAAGGGGTGGACGTATAGGGTACTGAAGTGATGGCAGTGAACATTTATTGTATATAACTGGGTACCTGCTTATCCTCTATGTCATTTAAATCTGGTTTGCGCATGTCTACCGCCAAGTGCTTCTGCTATATGCGTGTGATTTTTAGATCAGGTTGAGTAAAAATTTTGTTAACACCACTGTGTTATGTTTGTTATTATCTCCTACGTAGGACTTACTATCACATACGTAGGACTTATTATAACCTAGGAAGGACTTACTATCTCTTACGTAGGACTTAATATCTCCTACGTAGGACTTACTATCTCCTACGTAGGACTTATTATAACCTACATAGGACATTTTAAGTCCTACGTAGGAGATACTAGGTTACTGTTGGAGATGCTCGATATATTTTAATATATATTAATCTGAAATGGTGAACTTAGTTCCTCCAGACACATGCCATCCACCAATCATCTTTTAAAATACATTCCAAATAACTATGATTGTTGGGAAGTGCAAATGGTGATGCACTCTGAAACCGTTCAACAATATCATATCAACATTGATTGACTTCGATGAATCTCCTAAATATGTTTAATCGTAAATTAAAAAAATGAAGATTACCCTACTTTTTTTAAAAAAGAGTATATTAAGTCCTACGTAGGAGATAGTATGTCCTATGTATGAGATAGTGACACCAAAACCATTTTTCACCGTGGCCATAATACGCTTCGGTACAATAGGAACCGTAGCACTGATCTTCAGAAGAATTAATAACTGTTTCATTACAGGCGAGAAAGTACTATCTTGTAACCTTTTGTATCAGGGGATTTGAGACGGATCTCTGTGAGAATATTTTATGATCCAAGATGAGGAGACAATCACACTCACAATTAACAATACTGGCTTTAAAAACAGGTGGAGAGAATAATATTACAGGTACATGTCCCTCAATAGACACCATTTATTTGTAATCATGCTTTTAACCTTGCACCTTGGCCGACAGTATGATATTTTGTCAAGGCGACTTTGGGGTTACAAAACTGACAACGATAGCTACCTAGTTTCATTACGCCGTGGTCAACACTTTCTGAAACCAACATCCAAGATAAGAATCGCTGTCAAACTGAATCTGGTATTTAGAAACTATCAGAGGAAAACGAATCACAAGACACCAACTCTTGATCAATATTTTTCAACATGTTTTTGTCACAGTAACAAGGAGCTTATTGAACACACTGCCCAATATAAATGTGCACATTTTAGGGCTTTGGCCATGCAATAACTATGTTACTATGTTACCCTCGACTGCTTTGACGCCTCTTTAGATCTGAATATGGTTTCAAACATATTTCACAGAAAATAAGTCTGTAGAACTTGTGATGCAACTATGTGTAACTAAAACATCATTAAGCGAGTACAGTTTTATGTCACTTTTATTAATATTGCAGGATTACCAGGGCGTTGGACACCAGAAATGGTTGTTACCATTCCTGGAGGTATATTCTATCTGACATTCCCTGAACCACATTATTCTTCCTACTACATAGCCCTCTCTGCAATGATAAAGACCTAAATGAAGCAAATTCTAAATTTCCTCGGAGTTAGGCTGAATCTCCGGCCTTCCTCGGACTCCTTTTCAATTTAAAAGGGTTTATTTGTGACAGTAAAAATAATAGTAACACAATTACGGACTAATCGTTAATCTATACTTTGGCCATTAGGTTAATTCACCTCCCCAATACAATGGTAAATCAAACTTACAAACTGAGAGAATATATAAATTTCCCGAAAGACATATTATTCTTCCAAGAAAGGTATTCCTGAGCATTTGTATATTATGTGTAAAATATGATGTAACTTCTAAACGTTTTCAATCAAGGTGAGACCTATGCGGAGGTATTCTTTGGTTGATTACTGGTAGCAGCAGCAAAGCTCATTATAGCTCATTTGTGTGATGTAATATGATCAACATAAGATATTTTCAACTGAAAGAACACACACTAATGCGTTTTCTATTCATGTGGGCGTATTTTTGGATGGTTACTGATAACGGTACAGCTCATTTCCGCTCCTTTGTGTGGTATATAAGATATTTTCAACTGCAAAAACTAATATGTTAAAATGCAAGGATGTATTTTGTCTTGTATATAAGATATTAGCTTCGGGTAATGACAGATTCTACATAAAATACTCACAACAGTCTGGTGCCTTGCACACAACGGTTTAAGAGAACATAAAATCATAACTTATACAACTGTGAATGCTACAAGTAACTATAAAATACAAACTTCTACTACTGAGGAGACATAAGTGCCACTTCAAATGTTTTATATGGGCTTGTGTGGTGCATAAATACCATCATTTCAATACAATCGATACTTTGATTCTGTCCAGAAGAGAAGCACCACCTCAGGATGAAGGCTGCTGTTGTTCTTGCTGTACTTGCTGCGGTACTGTGTGGTGAGTACAAAGATTGTTTTGTTTATAGTATATAGTTGCGTGCCAGAAACCAGTGGCCATGGGTTCGAATTATGTTTCGCCCCAGGTACGGTTTCTTTGGTTTTCTATCATCATCATCATCATCATCATCATCATCATCTTCGTCGTCGTCATTGTAATTGCCTGTGAGCATAGCAGCATTTATGGTACAGGCCAACATGCAAAGAGGCTGCAAAACCTGTGTGTGGACTGAAAACATAATGTGGAAACTGTTAATGTGAAGCCAGAGTTTCCTGAGAATACTGGAGACCCTGTAAAGTTTGGGATAAGATGTGACAAGTGTTGTAATGAGAAATTATTCTCAGATTAGATAGGGCTATGCTGATTTGCTTGTAGTTTCATGTGACAAGTAGTTGTGCTAAGAAAATATGAGTTTAAATGCTATGCTAAATTTTGTTTTTGATATTATCGATTGTAAATAAATCTTGTTAAATCGGAATTGTTTTTCAAGCTAAGCAATCTTTAACAATGAAATTAGTATTTTTAATGCTTCACTTTCTTCGGACCTTGGTTTTCAAATCTACAACCAAGGATGGTTCCATTGTATTTCTATGACTGCAGACCTAGGATGTATTCATAGGAAACATCTCTTAATCTCGAACTTCGACCACAGCAATAATCCCTGCACGCATCACTTTTTAACGAGTCGATTTCACGGTCCAAGCTGCGCAAACCTATACTGCGCATGTGCATATGTTTTTATTTTTTATGTAAGCCAGTGATAAATGGGAGACGACATAAGTTTAATGACTATGTGGATAAAGTGCAAAGAAAAATCAAAATGGGTGTGGGACTGTAAGACACTAGAGAGGAGAGAGGAAGAATGGATGAAACACTGGTTTGCCTCCTTCATTTTCTGTAAATTTGGTCTTGTTTTCAGAAATGAAGCTTTGCATTTTGTGAATAATTATATTTTATTAGCGGTAATGACTGGGTAAATATGGGAATAACCTTATTGCACTTACAGTTTGAAATTCATCGCTTGGTGAAAAGGTGATTTTCACGGATATTTAACCTTGGATCGCCAAGAAAGAAAGTATTCATATTTTTAGACTAATTTTGCAATTGGTTGTAATTTCAATTTCAATTTTCCCACTTAACTCATTGATCATAATTTAAATTGTTCGACAGGAATAAAATACGGATTAAATGTGTGTTCATGTTAGTTGTATTTTCTGTATCCGACATCTGGGCTTTTCATTATCACTCACGCTTAGCGCATTCCCGACCACATAGTAAACTGGAAACTTAAAATATTTGTCTAACTTGCCTTCAACCAAATCAACGACCTTTGATATTAGAAAATTTGCTGTGAATCAACTGTTTCCCCCTCTCTTTTATACACCGAAACGTCGCGTTTAATGTATAAATATACTTTGCAAGTAGCTCTCATTGTCCCATGAACTACCCTGAAGTTGCTTGAATCAATAATGGCATGGGGTTTGCTTTATTTTATGGCTCTTTAACTCATTACTTTTTAACTCTTATAAGAATTTCAACTCTGTATCAATATTATCTACACATTGCTCCGTTTCTCTGTGGCGACTCAGATATGTGGGTAATGTGTGAGGAACAATTTATTTCTTGGCAAGGGACAGATGCTAGCGACATACGTACCAGCCACACTGTGTACACTCTAGTTTCATTGTTTCACGCAAACCATCAGACTATGGACCTACTGAACATAAAGTACGCCATATACAAGAATAAACTTCTATATCTGGAATGTTCTGTGGCTTGTCTGCATCGTACCATAAGACCAGGATTTCACTCAAATGGTATAAGGACATGACTTTGTGTTTTGATTATCAACTTCATAATTAGTTACACATACTGTGGTAGGAAAATCCCGGTAGTGTTGCCGATGTCACATTTGTGGTGAAAGTCACCAGATTGAAATGTACTTTTGTGATATGTCAGTTTACATGATTTACTGATATATAAGCCAGAACGCGCAATACACTTGTAAGATAGTGATAAAATATTCACACGACTGGTAAATACAGAGAATAGATATATTCAAGATGCGGAATAAATGGGAGACGACATAAGTTTAATAACTGTGGATAACTGTGAAAATGGATATGGAAAAGTAAGACACTAGAAAGGAGAGAGGAAGATTAGATGAAACATAGGTTTGCCTCCATCTTTTTTCTGTAAATTTAGTCTTGTCTCCAAAATGTAGCTTTGTATGTTGTGGATAGTTTATTAGCGGTAATGATTGTGTAAATATGGGAATAATCTTATTGCACTGACAGTTTAAAATCCATCGCTTGATGAAAAGGTGGTTTTCCAGGATATTTAACCTTGGATCGCCAAGAAAGAAATTATTGATATTTTTACACTAATTTTGCAATTGGTTCTAATTTAATTTTAAATTTTACCACTTAACTCATTGAATTATTCGACGGGAATAAAATACGGATTGAATGTGTGTTCATGTTAGTTGTATTTTCTGTATGTGACATATGGCCTTTTCATTATCATCATGCTTCACGCATTCCCGCTCACATAGTAAACTGTAAACTTAAAATGTTTGTCTAACTCGCCTTCAGCAAAATCAACGACCTTTGATGTTAGAAAATTTGCTGTGAATCAACTGTTTCTCCCTCTCTTTTATACAATGAAACGTCGTGTTTAATGTATAAATATATTTTGGAAGCAGCTCAATTTACATGATTTCCTGATAAATAAGCCAGAATGCGCAATACACTCCATCCATTATTTCTACATTATGTTCGCTCAAGTTTTTGGACACGGTAGAAATTCAATTGTACCCATATTTCATATTGATGCAATGCGTACATACACACATGCATGCATAGATACAAGAAGGTATGCATGATGACAGTTGGTAAAAGCATATAGCAGTAGATATTTGTGTTTCATCAATTATCCCCTAGAAAGATATGATCATTGGTTGGAATCTCACTAAATATCGTTCTAGGTGTTTCACTACAACGGTGTCTGTATATCTGATGAAAATTTAAACATATGTTCTAATCATTGCTGGCTATTCTCACCACTAAACGTAAATACTGTTTAGCATCATCACTCAAGTGTCAGTGTGCATGAGAATTGTTTGAGAATACATTTACTCTTGACTTTAACCTCCCAACAGCAAGCACCCCGAGCTATGCAGAGTGCATCTGTCCAATGATCTATCAGCCGAAATGTGGAACTGACCTGAAGCTCTATGACAACCCATGCCAGCTAGACTGCGCGTAAGTTAACAAATCACTCAACCGTGCGATATTACAAAAAAAAGTTCCTACTTACTTCAAGTGGAAGTGGGTTCATGGTACAAAGTCATGCAATAGTACATAGAGATTGATTGGGATTACTTCTAACATTTACTGACTTCATTGACTTTAGTGAAAACGTTATTCTTTAAAGGTCACATACAACGTAAAACACATATTTGCAGATTTTGATACGCAGTTACCGAAAGAAATTATCAGAAATGCCAATTCAGCCTCTGACGTTGAAAAAAACGCGATGAAAGAAAAACCCGCGAAATTGGAGTTCAAACGATTCACTAAATTTTCCCCTGCGGTGGGGGAAAAGTGGTTTCAACAGCTGTGCTGCGATGCGGCCATAACGCATGCGCTGTGAATAGGTTCGTGGAGCTTGAAACAGTAGGCATGCCCTTGAGTATGATGTCGTGAGCAGTAGGTTAATCTTGGTTGTGTACACAAACAAGTAAATAATCTACCCGTTACATAAAATGACTTGTTGATTGTGGTAAGCAGCCTCTGTCACATAGAAAGCCCAATGTCTGGTTTGCTCACACCCACATGTCTGCCTGCCTGTCTGCTAAAGACAACATGCAATACACAGCTTCAATCATTGACCACATATCAGGCTATACGTCATAAACAAAATTAATTGATTTATGACTTGTGTACTCGAGTCCTGTCTCTGCCACATTATGTAATTAGGCAAGTGTGATACTTGTACACATGACGTGTTTTTACCTATGGGTTGCAAACAAACTGCATCCATTTTTCTCGGATGACTGGATCTGACGGAAACTAGTGCAAACTCTTGTCAGTTTCAAGTCCTGCTTTGCACTTGGATGAATGACATTTTCCAGCCACGGAGTAGTTCACCATCTCTACCGAGATGATTTTTGACTGAATCGAACGCAAGTTAAGAGAACATGTATAAAACCCAACATCTCTATAAACATTATTTATGGATAACAACAACGGTATATGAATCCATACTGAAACGAAGCATCAAGTACAATAAAAAAGTTGTTATCCAGAGAGAATCTTACTTTCTTGTGACTCTCCATACTTCTAAAATGCCCATCAAACAGATCATCTTTACGTATACACAATGAGCCCTCAGTGTATCAGCAAATGAACCAGCCAATCGGAAACCGTCATTACACTTGACTGCACATCCACACGCTATGTCTGGGTTCGGTCTCCCGAGGGCTTCGTTTCGGGGGGAAGTAAGCCCAATGGACCATGTACAAAATATTGCACTTTTGAATCGAGGTTGTACGCTTATAATTTTGTTTATTTGTTTTTTACAAGCAGCAATGTATATTACATGTCATGAATAAGTGATAATTGTGTTTTAATTATGTTTGATATTTTGGTTGCATGTGACCTTTAAATGCTGTTAACTGTTGCAAGGGAGAAACGTTTCTACTGAGGCAATCAATTAAGATAATTACAGTCCTGTGTGTGACATTTCAAACGGTAAGATAAAATGGACACCCCTAAAGGAAATTCAGCACAGCGTGTAAAGCCTATATCTACACCGACTAGGATATCATGTGATTACTCATTGCAAATCAAAAGATGTCTCGTCATAGTCAACAGCAGAAAGCAGGTCTGTGTTTGGTGAAGGCCTAAAGACACACGCTCAGCGGAGTCAGGAGTAGTTAAATTAGCCGTTGCTTGATTGGTTTGAAATCTTTGTATGACCAATCAGTGATGAGGATTTTCGAAATTCATGATTTAACTGCCGTTTGCTCTGTTCCGAATTTAATCTGGCGAGGACAAATGTGCAGGTAGCTGATTGAGAACATACTATGTTTTCAGTGGTAAGTTTATTAGGGTCTTGCTGCTACACCAGTTTTCTCACCTACCTATATTGAAAGTCTGATATTTTGTGCCTTATTTTTTTCTCTGCAGAGGAGTCAGCGAGTATGCTGGGCCATACAGCATCAACGGAAACAGCTGCAGCACCAACTGATCGTGCACAGAATCGTCAGACAGTGGACCTAGATTCCCTCTGCAATCAATAAATCCTATTACAACGTTGAACGTATCATACTTGTTCTTATTACTCTTGAGTTTAATTACAGTGTGTGGGAGTTTAAGAATCAAAATATCTGTACGTCTACTGTTACAGCTCTAACGTGCTACACGCACCACCGGTGCACGCGAAGTTAAGATCTGAAACCACAATAATGTGTGATTCTGACATGTGATCACATCGAGAGAGAATGACAGCTTATTCACACACATACTGAAAATCATATCTCTTATATTCTGTGATTTAGTGGTGACAATTTGAACATAATTTGAGCATAGAAGCGGGATGTTTCATACACAAAACAATGCATAGTTTAAATATCAACATTGTTCAAAGACTACACATGAAGCATTCATTGTCCCTTGTACCAATTTAAAGTTTTTAGAAGGACATTTAAAAGTGGAATGCATAAGAAAGGAAAAGCAAGATGTGTTGATGTTGACTTCTTTATTCGAGTAACACGGCTTTCAGAGTGTGCGCTTGATTCATCAGGTGAATGGTATGGAGCATGAGTCATATATGCACGTACGTACGCACGCACGGACCTGTATACATACATACATACATACATACATACATACATACATACATACATACATACATACATACATACATACATACATACATACATACATACATACATACATACATACATACATACATACATACATACATACATACATAGCTAGCTACCTACCTAGCTAGCTACCTACCTAGCTGCCTGCCTGCCTGCCTGCCAGTGTCACATGGTATTGGACACCAGACAAGGTCACGTGGTTTTCGTCTTAGCGGGTTTGTGCAAGTTATTATCTATTCTGTGGTTGCTTATGACGTTTCCGCAGGTGTCTGTCTGGAGCCTCCTGCGTGTGCTCAATCGGGGACATGTCTGGAGAATGTGCTGACCACTGTCGAATGTCCATGTGGTTCCTCTCGTCGCTGCCAACACCAACAGCTCTAGCCCAAGACCTGTCATTGGAAGGGTCTGTAGTCTCTGATACCTCTAAGAATTCTAGGTGACTGACACAGTGATCAAGAGAATTCGTCAAGATCAAGCAAAACGGTTTCTCAGGTGTAACATTCTACAATGCAGGTCTTCAGCTAGTGTTGTTTTTCGCGGTCTCCCACTTCTTGGTCTGTCTGCCTGTAACGTTGCAGCTGTCTAGTGACGGTTACACAGGCGCAGTCGAAAGTTCTTGCAACGTTGGAGTGTCTCGACCCCATCAGTCTCCAAATCATGATATTGGAATGCTGCAGAACTTGACTTAAACCCTGTAGGTAGGTAGGTAGGTAGGTAGGTAGGTAGGTAGGTAGGTAGGTAGGTAGGTAGGTAGGTAGGTAGGTAGGTAGGTAGGTAGGTAGGTAGGTAGGTAGGTAGGTAGGTAGGTAGGTAGGTAGGTAGGTAGGTTTGTGAGTGCGTGCGTGTATGTATGTATGTATCCGAGTGCGTGCGTGCGTACAGGTCAGAATCACACATTATTGGGGTTTCAGATCTTAACTTTGCGTGCACCGGTGGTGCTTTTAGTACCAGTATCAGTAGATGTACAGATATTTTGATATTCTGTAGATGTACAGATATGTTGATTCTTAACCACCACCCCCACAGCCATAAAATAAAGCAAACCCCCATGTGGTCCTTGACACAAGCAACATCGGAGTAGTTTATGGAACAATGAGGGCTAGTTGAAAAGTCTTAAAAATGTTTATATCTCTGTAAATTAAACGCGATGTTTCAATGTATAAAAGAGAGGGGAAAGCAGTTGTTTCACAGCAAAATTTTGATACCAAGCGTCGTTGATTTTGTTGAAGGCGAGTTAGACAAATATCTTTTGTGTATTAGTATACTACGAAGCTGGGATGCCCTAAGTGTGTGCACATATATCGTATACAGAAAATAAGCTTACAAGAACATACATTTAATCCATATGTATAGGTTCAAAGTTTGGTATGAATGTAGAACCTATTCAAAATTAAACTGAAATATGAATAATTTCCTTGTTAGCCATCAATTGTTAAATATCATTGAAAAACACATTTTTATGATAACCAAACGATATATTCATAACTGTCATTACACTAAGATTATTCCCATATTTACCCAATCAAACTGCTAATAAAATACCATCACAACAATACAAAAAATCATTTCTGGAGACAAGACCAAATTTACAGAGTAATGATGAAAAAGTGTTTGATCAGATCTTCCTCTTATGTCGTCTCACATGTATTCCACATCTTGAATACATGTATTGTCTGTATTATTCCACCGTCTGAATATTGTACTATTTTCGTAATAAAATATAGAGTTTAAAAAACACACATTTAATGACACCATCCATCCCTAACGCGCTTAAGTAAAAGTAAAAACAGCGACTCGAATCCTGTCAAAATGTTTACTTGTACAAGGACTGTAGCGGGACAGAGTTCTATGTTTGCATCAGCCAAGCTGAATTCTGGATGTAAACATATCACGTGGGATATTAAAAACCCGTGAAAACACTTGATTATTGTAGTTCGTCTAGATTGAGACTTCATCGTTTGTTACAATAAAATGAGCATGTTAAGATTGATTTTATTTGTTAACTGTGAATATGAGTTAACTGACTTAGAAGAGTGAAGCATGAAGTGTGTGATTAGAAACAGTGACATATATGCTAAAAACATTAACTTGTGGCGGTTATTTCAGCCTGTGGGTTTATGTACATTGACAGTTGTTACAAGTACTTATACCCTGTCCCATTCTAGACGGAATGACCAAGTTACGTCTTTACGTCATTGTCAAAGGATTGTTAAAGAGGTCATTCAGATAGCATTCTGCAATCTGCAAGATTAAGAGAATTAATAACTGTGTGGATGATAGGTACTTGCCTGATGGTCAGTTATAATTTCTGTACGTACCCCTAACTATAAAATATACTACCCATCAAAAGTTTAGACCAACTAATGTCAATATAGCCACATACACACATATACACATATAGTGTGAGAAGAATGGTTCTTTTTTATTATTTTTATATTAACTGTGAACAGTTATTTAGGGACTCGTGAGCCATGGTATCAACTTGATACCTTCATATTGCGCCTTATTCAGGTGTAAAAGGTTCGAAACCTAATATTGTGGCACTAAGGCACTGAAACCAGTGAAGTAGTTGCATCTTAACATGCATTTTCAACATGTGCAGTTCAGATCTGATTCTAAACAACAGTATGTGAATTGTTAACCCGTTTCAACACGGCTTATTCGTGAGACTGTTCGTAGAGTAACACTGTCAGTAGATTAGTAACTGTCTGTCGGTTACTAAACAATGACTTACATCTCTGTACCTATAACTACAATGTACGTGTCGTGCATGCATGTCCTCGGCAATAACTTTAAATCAGAAGATTACGCCTCATCTTCAAATCACTTAGCCTTATGTCTCAGCCACCTCTATCAACAAAGAGTGTGTATGTCTCCCGACACGGGAACTCGCCAGAAACTACAACATCAAGCAGTGAGTGAGTTTACGTTTTACGATCCACCAGTAATATTCCAGCTGTATGGTCAACATCATGGGCATTGATCTACGCAATTAAGATACGATGACATGTGTCAACCAAGTCAGCGAGCATGACCACCCAATCCCATTACACGTCACTTACGAAAGCATACATTACCGAAGATCAGTTGTAACCATGATCTTCACGGATTGATTGGAGATTAAACTTGTCTTATTTTGAAGGAAACGTCATACGCATGTTTGTTTACATGTAGTTTTCACGTAAAGTTTATGTCAATTATCTAGATCAGTTTGCCAAAAGCGTTCACTCGGCTCACACAAGACCTGGGTTTGATGGAATATTTGCTAAAAGCATCGTTAAACCAGACTAACCCAATCAATTATTCTTTCACAATGTGCATCAGAAAGTTGAAAATATCTTGTTTTGCATTAAACCTTGTCGACATTTACCAGTTCATGATATCAGACAAAATCTACATGACGACATAAAGTGGTTCTATGTTTTATTGCCCAGGGAATATGTGCTTCTGTGGTCGGAGACGTTCAACATTGTCAAAGGTGAAGGTCATCTACTTCCGAGCACTAACACAGGATGAACCGTCGATAGTGAAGGCGCCCGCTGCGGCCTGGACGGCACCCCTGCAATGGAAATGTGCAATCGTGAGGCAAGGATTAAGAATTATCACTTGTGCATTTCTTTCAATGTAGTTCATTACACACGGCGTCTGTGTTTATGATAAGTGTTGATAGAAGTTCCATCGTTTCAGGTAATCTGTCTATAATATTACATCTCCACAGTGAGTGAGTTTTACACTGTGTTTTACAATATTCTAGCACCATCGTGGGTAGGGACAATAGAAATAGGCTTGACACATTGGCGTGACGCGCGAACGCTTCAACCACACAGATCTCCAGATATAAGAACTACCTCCGACTACCTGGCATATTTCACAGGCATAGATGTAAGTACGAGTGCTCTCTAGATTACTATATGTTTAATGTTCCTCTTATTTACTACACAAAGACATCAAAATTTCGCTTCAAGGTATCACTTTTTAATATTTCTCTTCATGGGAATAAACTGCTTCGGTTTCATTAAAGGGATCGTTCACCATATAGTAACCTGCTGCATCTTGGATGTACTCAGCGTTATTTATCACAATTTCTAATGCGTTAGGGTTTCAGGCTGATTACTTTCAGCATAATTCATGAATACACTTACTCAACACATCCCAACTGGCACGAGTTGTCGTAGTAGTTGCCGGCGGTGTCACATACCGGATCCAGAATGAGGGTACATGCGCAATTACCGTTGACTGTGCTGGCTGTGACGAGAGAGATGAGGGTAACAATTTTAATGATACATGTTACTCAGTGAGCTCAACAATAAATATTTTCCTCACGTTTGATCTTGACTGATCCTTTAAATGGCCATTTTGACGGGACAACGTATTCTACATTGCTGTAGTTCGAGGGGTTTCCACTCGTCCACAAAGTTGCGACCAGTGGGGACGCCAGAAACTGTAGGTTCGAATCCCGGTTCTATGTTTGTCAGCACTGTACCTGTGTTCGCGGGTTTCACTAAAGTGATTGTATCTGTGATAATTCTGCTTAACAGTCGGTGACAGTCTTTTTTTTAATTTAAATATGTTTATTATGAACATAAATCTTTTGAAGTGACGGAATGGCCGAAATATTGCCAGTGTGACTATAAATGTTAAATAGGAATATAAGGATATGTCTTTCTCTTGAGGGTAGCAAATATCACAGATAACTGTCATTAGCTACAGAAGGACATGTCTCTCCTGAAGGCGTGACAAATATCACAGATCAATCTGAAAATGCGTTTGTGCATTATTGTTTTAGGATCATTTAGGACACTTCTCTGCAACATGAAGTGAAATATCATGAAGGAAATCTAGTCTGTTTCACATGCCTTTGTTCATATATCACAGGTATCCATGATCCATCTGTCACTGTATAATACAGAAACTCATATAAGGACATCTATAGCCTTAGTTCATAATCCCTTATGTTCACATCAGGACTATTAGTCAGTCTGGTATTGCGTGTGCTTCACACATTATACCCATTTGGGGATCGAACAGCCTGTGACTGAACATGCTTCACTAGCCAAATATCGCCCCATGGAGAATTCACAGCGAGTTGTCCATTTCATCTGAGAAGACATAAGTGACAATACAACGTCTTCAGGGTGGGAGGAAATCTAAGATTAAAAGTTTAACTCATTTCGATTTTGGAAATCTTTGTGTATTGAAGGTTTCAGAACAGTACAGAACTATACTGGCCTATAATCAAACATAATTGGGTGCACTAGCTGAATGTCATCCCATGGAAATTTACATCGATATGTACACGAAACAATGATTGTACTCACCACACAGCACCGCAGCAAGAACAGCAAGAACAACAGCAGCCTTCATCTTGAGGTGGAGCTTCTCTTCTGAACAGAATCAAAGTATCGACTGGATTGAAATGACGGTATTTATGCACCACACAAGCCCATATAAAACATTTGAAGTGGCACAAATGTCTCCTCAGTAGTTTAAATTTTTATTTCATAGCTACAAGTGTGGGTTTTTTTTTAAGTTTTAGCAGTTAAATGTGAGTTTATGTTCTTTCAAAGGTTTCTCTCCAAGGCACCAAATTGTTGTGAGCTGAAATGAGCTGTTCTGCTGCTATCAGTAACACTCCAGAGAATACCTCCACATAGCTTTCACCTTGATTGAAAACGCTTACAAATAAAATAAAAATAGTCTTTCAGGAAATATATAGAAACTTTTAGAAATTACGTCTTATTTTACACACAATATACAAATGTTCATGGATACCTTTACTTGTTATCTCTTGGAATAATAATATGCCTTTCGGGAAATTTATATATTCTTTCTGTCTCTCAGGTTGTAAATGATTTCCCAGTATGTATCCGGTGGGTGAATTAGCCCAATGGCCAAAGTGGAACATTAACGATTAATCTCTGAATGTGTAACTTTTGACTGTAACAAATACAGCCATCTAAATTGGAAAGGAGCCCAAGAAATGCCAGAGATTCAGCCTGAATCTGAGGAAGTTTAGAAGTTTCATTTAGATCTTTATCATTGCAGAGAGGACTATGCAGTAGGGGGAATAATGTGGTTTAGAGATTGTCAGTCAGACTATACATCTATGCATGGGAACAACTGTTTCTGGTGTCCAACGCCCTGAAAATCCGGCAATATCAATAAAAGAGACATAAATATGTACTCGCTTTTTGATGTTCTTAATGACACGTAGTTATATTACAAGTTCCACAGACTTCTTTTCTGTGAATTATGTTTGATTAATATGGTAAACAATCACGCTCCATTCATCAAAATTCAATTCAATAATTACCATGTGCATCAAAACACTTTTTCAGAATGACTTCAATTTCCAACAATCAGCAAACCATATTCAGATCTAAGGTAACCGAGGGTAACATCGTCGCATTTCAGTGTGACTGATGTTATTGCATGCCCAAAGCCCTTACAATGTGGACATCTAAATTGAGCAGTGTGTTCAATAAAGCATGCATCTCCAACAAAGCTCCTTGTTACTGCGACAAAAACATGTTAAAAAATTGTTATCAAGCGTTTACCTGATTTTTATGTGGACGTGAAGTTGATTCTTCATGGCACACAAACATTAACTACTCACAACAACCTGCTTGAAGTGAACACTTATGATTTATGTGATATACAATGAAGCTTTAAATCAAAAGAAGAGCAATATATTACTTGAATTGCATCTTGTCAGTGTTTTGTGTAAAGTGAGAACATCTGGTTTTTTCGTTTTGTGTGATTATGGTAACGACGTTTAATATGATTTCCATCATCTCGACTGCCACTAACAAGCCACCCCTTGTAAGAATTAAAGACCGTAACTAATATATCATCAACATATATCTGTTTGATTTGATAGCAAAACTATTACAGTGGATGGGACGTGTGGGTGTATTTGTTAACTGCGTTATCAAGCAAGTGCTGTTCAGAATTATGAACAAGAATACATAGTACAGATATATTAGAAACAATTACAGAAGTTGACCTACAGTGTTCCGACATTACTAACAATTGTTGTGATAATATATAATAGTATGCCGCCAGATAGACAAAGGGTTGGTGCTGCTTAATCTAAATTAAAGTAAATCCCAATTGAAGGAAATGCTGAAGTAAAAATTCCTCATTCCTGTCTGACTACGGATCGGGGTGTCATTTAGGCCGAAGCGACTCATTACACCATCAGTTGTAACACCTGTGTTGCTGCCGGCAAGTACCATCATGTTTGCCGACATGCATCATCCAACACCAAAGAAGAGCATACCAGTTGTACAATGAAATATAGAAACAGTCCAGTTGGTCTGATATTGTTCATAAGCATGACATGTTGAATACAAATCCGTGAAGATCTGGGTAAGAAGTCAGTAATCCATTTCTGTTGTAGGAGGCGACTAACGGGGTCGTGTGGTCATGCTCACGTATCCCAATAGCATAGATGAATGCCCATACTGTTGATCACTAGATTATCCGGTCTAGACCCGATAATATTCAAACTACTGTTATGTAACCTAATATTGCTGAGCGTGGGCTAAAACTAAACTTACAAAGCACATTCAGAAAAATATATAAGGTTTTCAAGAGGTCATTATCATTGGACACACAAACATAACACAATGGTGTTAACAACATCTTTACTCAACCCGATTTAAAATCACACGTATATGGCAGAAACACGTGGCGGCAAACATGTGCAAGTTACTGGGAGCGCTGAGAACCAGTTTTCAATGCCATAGACAATAAGCAGGTACTGCATTACACACAATAAATGTTCACTACCATCACTTTAGTAACCTGCATGTCCATCCCTTGCATGAACACATGCCCTAAAACCTCTATCCAACGCGTGTCGACTGACACGGTGATCAATGCAATTCGTCACTGATGGCATTACCGCCATGAAACGGTTTCTCAAGTGTAACATGCTGTAATGCCGGTCTTCACCTAGTGTTGTCATTCGCCGTCTCCCGCTTCTTGGTCTGTCCTGTGTCTGCCCAGTCTGTCTGAAACGTTGCAGCAGTCTAGTGACGGTTACACGGGTGCCGTCGAAGGTCCTTGCAACGTTGGAGCGTCTCGACCCAATGGCATACCAATGGCCCTCTCACGTTTAACTGCTGATAATGGTGGCATATCTGTCGTGAGTTTTTACAAACTGCATGTGTAATCTGTCCGCACACTTTCTTTTATACCCTTAGGGCATGTGAAACTCTGACAAAGCCTCAAAATCTTGGTTTTTACAATTTACCACTTCGATCTCAGGTTCAGGTGAACACAAAGGTGTAGTTTGAAATATGTTGATGATGTGTGTTTGTGATTGTGTCACCAGCAGAGAGAGTGCTCATAATAGAGGTCACCACTTCTCTCTTCTTTGTGTAAGGCTGCACACATAATGCTGCCCGGGTATATTACTTTTCAGTCAGATCTGGGGCGGAAATATTGTGTTATTTCTTCTCTATCAGCAACAAATGTGCTGAAGAGGACGATTTTTCATTATGATCTCAAGTTTCCAAGAGTATCAATAAATACATTCTTTCTTAAAAAAAAAAAACGTTGATAGTGAACAGTACTGCACTGACGATGTAAGCTCTTCACCTGTCGGGATCCTGCGAATCAGAACGTTCTGGTGGGAACAGTTACAGCTTTACAATAGGAAATAGTCTGTATTTTTGTTTTTCTTCAGTTACCAAAAATGTGTTTTAGAAAAAAAATGAACTTCAAGATCACACCGTTTTTAGCTACTTCTGTTCACATAATCTGAATATCCTTGACACGTTCAAACAATGATAGGTCTTCATCCATCACTCTCCCCGTCATGATATTGGAATTCTGCAGAACCTTACTTGAAACTTGTAGGTAGGTAGGTATTTAGACAGGTAGGCAGGCAGGCGGGCAGTTAGGCAGGTAGGAGGTAGGTAGATTTGTGAGTGCGTGTGTGTGTGGATGTATGTATGTATCCAGGTGCGTGCGTAAGTACGTGCATATATCCCTCATGCTCCATACCATTCACCTGATGAACCAAGCGTACACTCTGAAAGCCGTGTTATTCAGAATAAAGAAGTCAACATCAACACATCTTGCTTTTCCTTTCTTATGCATTCTACTTTTAAATGTTCTTCTAAAAACTTTCAATTGGTACAAGGGACAATGAATGCTTCATGTGTAGTCTTTGAACAATGTTGATATTTAGACTATGCATTGTTTTGTGTGTGAAACATCCCGCTTCTATGCTCACATTATGCTCGAAGTGTCACCACTAAATCACAGAATTAAAGAGATATGATTTTCAGTACGTGTGTGAATAAGCTGTCATTCTATCTCGATGTGATCACATGTCAGAATCACACATTATTGTGGTTTCAGATCTTAACTTCGCTTGCAGTGGTGGTGCTTGTAGCAAGTTAAAGCTGTATCGGTAGAAGTACAGATATTTTGATTCTTAAACTCCCACACACTGTAATTAAACTCAAGAGTAATAAGAATAACTATGATGCGTTCAACGTTGTGATAGGATTTATTGATTGCAGAGGGAATCTAGGTCCACTGTCTGACGATTCTGTGCCCGATCAGTTGGTGCTGCAGCTGTTTCCGTTGATGCTGTATGGCCCAGCATACTCGCTGACTCCTCTGCAGAGAAAAAAAATAAGGCACAAAATATCAGACTTTCAATACAGGTAGGTGAGAAAAATGGTGTAGCAAGGCCCTAATAAATTTACCACTGAAAATATGTTCTATGTTCTCAATCAGCTACCTGCACATTTGTCTTCGCCAGATTAAATTCGGAAAAGAGCAAACGGCAGTTAAATCATGAATTTAGAAAACCCTCGTTACTGATTGGTCATCCAAACATTTCAAATCAATCAAGCAACGGCTAATTTAACTACTCCCCCTGACGTCGCTGAGCGTATGTCTTTAAGCCTTCATCAAACACAGACATGCTTTCTGCTGTTGACTATGACGGGACATCTATTGATTCGCAATGAGTGAATTGATATCCCAGTCGGTGTAGATGTACGCTTTATATGTTGTGCTGAATTTCCTTTAGGAGTATCCATTTCATCTTACCGTTTGAAATGTCACACACAGGATTGTAATTATCTTAATTGATTGCCTCAGTAGAAATGTTTCTCTCTTGCAACAGTTAACAGCATTTAAAGGTCACATGCAACCAAAATATCAAACATAATTAAAACACAATTATCACTTATTCATGACATGTAATATACATTACGTTTCTCCCTTGCAGCAGTTAAAAGCATTTAAAGAATAACGTTTCACTAAAGTCAATAAGGTCAGTAAATGTTAAAAGTAATCCCAATCAATCTCTGTGTACCATTGTATGACTTTGTACCATGAACCCACTTTCAGAGGACGTAAGTAGGAACTTTTTATGTAATATCGTATGGTTGAGTGATATGTTAACTTACGCGCAGTCTAGCTGACATGGGTTGTCATAGAGCTTCAGGTCAGTTCCACATTTCGGCTGATAGATCATTGGACAGATGCACTCTGCGTAGCTCGGGGTGCTTGCTGTTGGGAGGTTAAAGTCAAGAGTAAATGTATTCTCAAACAATTCTCATGCACATTGACACTTGAGTGATAATGCTAAATAGTATTTACATTTAGTGATGTGGATAGCCTGCAATGATGATGAGCATATGTCTTTCTAGGGGACAATTGATGAAACACAGTTATCTACTGCTGCATGTATGTATGTATGTATGTATGTATGTATGTATGTATGTATGTATGTATGTATGTATGTATGTATGTATGTATGTATGTATGTATGTATGTATGTATGTATGTATGTATGTATGTATGTATGTATGTATGTATGTATGTATGTATGTACGCATTGCATCAATATGAAATATGAGTACAATTGAATTTCTACCGTGTCCAAAGACTTGAGCGAACATCATGTAGAAATAATGGGTGAAGTGTATTGCACGTTCTGGCTTATACATCACTAAATCATGTAAATGGACATATCACAAAAGTATGTTTCAATCTGGTGACTTTCACCACAAATGTGGTGGAAATGTGACATTGGCAACACTACCGGGATTTTCCTACCACAGTATGTGTAACTAATTATGAAGTTGATAATCAAAACACAAAGTCATGTCCTTATACCATTTCAGTGAAATCCTGGTCTTATGGTACGATGCAGACAAGCCACAGAACATTCCAGATATAGAAGTTTATTATTGTATATGGCGTACTTTATGTTCAGTCGGTCCATATATTTATAGATTATCACGCGAGTGTGTTTTGGGATCGTTAATATCCTGCATTGGGAATAAACAAGGCGCCAAGGCTCGCTAAATACATAGTGTTTATTCCTAATGCAGGATATCAACCAAGACACACGAGTGTGATAGCCTGTTTAAACTTCCTGAGATCTGTCCGCATATCTATCACGTCACAAATATGTGCGTAGTAATACGTGACGTCACAAGTGTTCTGCTGATCACTCATTTCACTGCGTTACATCATGTAGTTCCCAGTCAGCTTTCATGTTAAAGAGGGTCTTGTTGTCAACGAATATTAACTTAGTTTGAAAAACGACAAAAAAACACATGTGGAATTGGGGTAATTGGTAATTGGCTGCTGTCCGAGTTAATGATTGCAAGACACCTATGTTTCGGTGCTAGTGAAGTCGTTATCAGTCCCATTTATCATTGCGAGACAACAATTTTCTCTCAAGGCACTCACAGTACCGTAACCACGGTCGGCAATCTGGACACGATCGCCGATAGATGGGCGTGACGCAATGTTGGTTTAAAGTGTGAAAGTGGTCCCTAAAATTTACATATGACCTCTCTAATTTGCATTGGTATCCGTATGTGACCCCAACGGATACCGAAAATATCCGTTGGCTTTATCCTGACGAGAACACTGTATGGCAAAGAGGTTTATTAGACTGTACATGGCTTACTTTTTGTTCAGTCGGTCCATAGTTAGTGTGAAACAATGAAACTGGAGTGTACATAGTGTGGCTGGTACGTATATCGCTAGCATCCGTCCCGTGCCAAGAAATAAATTATTCCTCACAAATGACCCTCTTACCCACATTTCTGAGTCGCCACAAAGAAATGGAGCAATGTATAGATAATATTGATACAGAGTTGAAACTCAAACGCGACGTTTCATTGTATAGAAGAGAGGGGGAAACAGTTGATTCACAGCAGATTTTCTAATATCAAAGGTCTTTGATTTTGCTGAAGTTAGACAAATATTTTAAGTTTCCAGTTTACTATGTGAGCGGGGATGCGCTAAGCGTGAGTGATAATGTAAAGCCCATATGTCGTATACAGAAAATACAACTAACTTGAACACACATTTAATCCGTATATTATTCCTGTCGAACAATTCAAATTATGATCAATGAGTTAAGTGGGAAAATTTGAAATTAAATTAGAACCAATTGCAAAATTTCTCTAAAATTATGAACAATTTCTTTCTTGGCGATCCAAGGTTAAATATCCTGGAAAACCACCTTTTCACCAAGCGATGAATTCCAAACTGTCAGTGCAATAAGATTATTCCCATATTTACACAATCATTACCGCTAATAAACTATTCACAACATACAAAGCTACATTTTGGAGACAAGACTAAATTTACAGAAAAAAGATGGAGGCAAACCGATGTTTCATCCAATCTTCCTCTCTCCTCTGTAGTGTCTTACTTTTCCATATCCATTTTCACAGTTATCCACAGTTATTAAACTTATGTCGTCTCCCATTTATTCCGCATCTTGAATATATGTATTCTCTGTATTTACCAGTCGTGTGAATATTTTATCACTATCTTACATAGAAAATTAAAAAAAACATGCACATGCGCAGTTATAGGTTTGCGCAGCTTGAACCAGGAAGTCAACTCGCAGAAACGCTAGTGATGTGTGCAGGAATTATTGCTGTGGTCGAAGTTCGAGGTTCAGAGATGTTTCCTATGAATACATCCTAGGTCTGCAGTCATAGAAATACAATGGAACCATACTTGGTTACAGATTTGAAAACCACGGTTTCAAGAAAGTGAAGAAAGTGAAGCATTAGAAATACTAATTTCATTGTTAAAGATTGCTCAGCTTGAAAAACAATTCCGATTTAACAAGATTTATTTACAATCTATAATATCAAAGAAATATTAACATTGTAGCATTTCAACATATATTTTCTGAGCAGCACTTCTTGTCACATGAAACCACAAGCAAATCAGCATGGCCCTATCTAATCTGAGAATAATTTCTCAATACAGCACTTGTCACATCTTATCCAAAACCTTACAGGGTCTTCAACATTCTCAAGAAACTCTGGAACAACTTTTACATTGTTTTAAGTCCATACACAGGTTTTGCAGCCTCTTTGCATGTTGGCCTGTACCATAAAAGCTGCTATGCTCACAGACAATGATGATGACGACGACGAAGATGATGATGATGTTTGAAAACCAAAGAAACGTACCTGGGGCGAAACATGATTCGAACCAATGGCCACTGGTTTCTGGCACGCAACTAAATAAAGTACACAAAACAATCTTTGTACTCACCACACAGCACCGCAGCAAGTACAGCAAGAACAACAGCAGACTTCATCCTGAGGTGGTGCTTCTCTTCTGAACAGAATCAAAGTATCGATTGGATTGAAATGAAGGTATTTATGCACCACACAAGCCCATATAAAACATTTGAAGTGGCACTTATGTCTCCTCAGTAGTAGAAGTTTGTATTTTATAGTTACTTGTAGCATTCACAGTTGTATAAGTTATGATTTTATGTTCTCTTAAACCGTTGTGTGCAAGGCACCAGATTGTTGTGAGTATTGTTGTGAGAATCTGTGATTACCCGAGGCTAATATCTTATATACAAGACAAAATACATTCTTGCATTTTAACACATTAGTTTTTGCTTTTGCAAATACCTTATATACCATACAAATGAGCTGGAATGAGCTGCACTGTTATCAGTAACCGGCCAAATATACGTCCACATGAATAGAAAACGCATTAGTATGTGTTCTTTCAGTTAAAAATATCTTATGTTGATCATATTACATCACACAAATGAGCTAAAAAGGGCTGTGCTGCTGCTATCAGTTACTACCAAAGAATACCTTCCCATAGATCTCACCTTGATTGAAAACTTTTAGAAGTTACGTCGTATTTTACACATAATATACAAATGCTCATGGATACCATGCTTGTCATTTCCAACAACCAGCAAACCATATTCAGATCTAACAGGCGTCAAAGCAGTCGAGGGTAACATAATTGCATTTCAGTATGACTGATGTTATTGCATGCCCAAAGCCCTACAATTTGGATATTTAAATTGGGCAGTTTGTTCAATAAAGCATGCATCTCCAACAATGATCCTTGAAAAAACATGTTGAAAAATATTGATCAAGAGTTTTATGTATTTTATGTGGATGTGAATTTGGTTCTCCATTGCACCCAAACATTACATTACATTAACTACTCACTACCAACCTGCTTGAAGTGAACACTTATGATTTATGTGATAAAAAATGAAGCTTTAAATCAAAAGAAGAGCAATATATTACTTGAATTAGTATTTTATGGGGATGGTGGAGTGTATAAAATACGAGAAGCTTTAATCCATTCTCTGCTTGGATCCTAGTTGGAAAAGAAGCATCAGGATGAAGGCTGCTGTAATTCTTGCTGTTCTCACTGTGGTGGGATGCGTTTTCCTCTGATAGTTTGAAAATACCAGATTCAGTTTGATAGCGATTCTTATCTTGGATGTTGGTTTCAGAAAGTGTTGACCACGTCGTAATGAAACTACGTAGCTATCGTTGTCATGTCAGTAACTCAAAGTCGTTTCGACAAAATATCAAACTGTTGGCCATGATGCAAGGTTAAAAGTATGATTGAGAAAGAAAGAAATAATGACTGTTGAGGGACATGTACCGTGTAACATTATTCTCTCCACCCCTTTTCAAAGCCAGAACTGTCAACTGTGAGTACGACTACCTCCTCATCTGGGATCCAGTCTGTCACACCGAAGGTAACTACTACGACAATTCGTGCAGTTTGAACTGTGTATTCATAAAATATTCTCACAGAGATCCGTCACAAATCAAAGTATGGTTCACCCCTGATACAAAAGATTACAAGTACTTTTCTCGCCTGTAAAGAAACAGTTACTAAATCTTGTGAAGATCAATACCACGGTTCGTATTGCATCTTGTCAGTGTTTTCTGTAAAGTAATAACATCTGTTCTTTGTTTTGTGTGATTATGGCAAAAACGTTTAATATAATTTCTATCATCTTGACTGTCTGTAACAAGACCCCTCTTGTAAGAAATAAAGACCGTAACCAATATATCATCAACATATATCTGTTGGATTTGATAGCAAAACTATTACAATGAATGGGAATGTGGGTGTATTTGTTAACTGCGTTATCAAGCAAGTGCTGGTCAACAATACGAACAAGGAGAATATATACATGAAGGATTTTAGAAAGATGATTTTAAAGAAGTTGACATACAGTGTTCCGACATTACTAACAGTTATTGTGATAATATATAATAGCATGACTCCAGATAGACAAAGGGTTGGTGCTGCTTAATCTTGATTAAAGTAAATCCCAATTGAAGGAAATGCTGAAGTAGTAATTCCTCATTCCTGTCTGACCATGGACCTTCCTTTACAGTACAGGAGAGCCGTTAAGGCCACAGCGACCAATTACACTATCAGTGGTAACACCTGTGTTGCTGCCCGCAAGCACATGACCATAAAGTTTCACCACATGCATCATCGAAGGGCATTCTAGTTTTGTAACAGAAGCAGTCCTGTTGGTCTGATGTTATTTATAAGCATGACTGTTGACACGTTGAATACATATCCGTGAAGATTGATTTTCAGTAACCCATGGTTGTTGTAGGAGGCGACAAAGGGGTCGTGTGATCATGCTCGCTGACTTGTTTGGCATATGACATCGTATCCCAATTGCATACATAAATGCTCTTGCTTTTCATCACTGGATTGCCCTGTCCAGACTCGATTGTATACAGACTGCCGTCATGTAACCTACATATTGCAGAGCGCGGGATAAAACTAAACTTGCAAAACACATTCATATGAAAGCATTTAAAACACAAGGGACTGCGTTAGCGAATAATTTAAACTGACCGGCAAAGGAAAGTATACAAGGTTTCCAAGAGGTCATTATCACTGACCGATACTACCTAGACACACAAACATAACACAGTGGTGTTAACAACATTTTTACTCAACCTGATCAAAAATCACACGCATATAGCAGAAACACTTGAGGCCCTGAAAACCAGTTTTAAATGACAAAGAGGATAAGCAGGTACTGAGTTACACACAATAAATGTTCACTACCATCACTTTAGTACCCTATACGTCCACCCCTTGTATCCACAGTTCACAGTCATGCAGTCTCCTTCTAGCCAAAGACGTCTGATGTCGGACAAGGTCACGTGGTATTCGATACCATTCGTACTAGAGGGCTTGTGCAAGTTATTATCTATCCAGTGGTTGCTTAGGGCGTTTCCGAACGTGCTGACCACTGTAGAATGTCCATGTGGTTGCTCTCGTCGCTGCCAACGACAACAACTCGAATTCGCCAAGATCTCAGCTGTAACATTCTCAAATGCCGCTCTTCAGCTGGTGTTGTGACGCGTGGTCTCCCACTTCTTGGTCTGTCCTCTGTCTGGCCTTTCTGTCTGTAACGTTGCAGCAGTCTAGCGACGGTTCCACGGGTGCAGTCGCAGGTTCTTGCATACCTGTCGTGATTTTTCAACCTGCATGTGTTATCTGTCCGCACACTAATTTTTATCCCCTTAGTGCATGTGAAACTCTGACAGAGCCTCAAAATCACGGTTTTTACAATTTACCGCTTCGACGTTTTATTCACGACGTGCACGTGAATTTCACTACAGGTATCCAATTGCTACGTTGGGGAATTGTATAAATAATTACCCACACAAATATTTATTTTAAATATCAAAAGTGGTGTACTTGGTATACTTTCCTTTGGCGGTCAGCACATGTTAATCACTGAAGCACATCTTGGCTCTGAAATGGAATGGTGAAACATCTCTTGCTAGGTCTAGTCTTCTAACACTTTTACTCCCCATGTCTCATACAAGTGTGTTTCAAGAATTGTCTGACTATTGATCTCATATTGAGGCGAACACATAGATATAGGTAGAAATATATTAATGAGATGTATGGTGCACAAATATGAACAAATGCACCGCGGGTATATTACTTTTCAAGAACATTAGGAAACAAAGGTAATTCGGAGGACCATTTTTCATCATTTTCTGAAAGTTCTAAGAGTATTAATGAATACATTCAGTTTTTAAAAAAACATTGCAAACGAGGATAATGAACAGTATTATACTGAAGGTGTATTGAGAGAAAGCTCTTCACCTGCCAGGATCCTGCGAATCAGAACGTTCTGGTGGGAACAGTTACATCTTTACAATAGGAAATAGTCTATGCTGTATTGTTTTTGTTCAATTAAGAAAAAATGAGTTTTATAAAAGAAGTCTGTGTATTTTATCTGTTTCTGTTCACGCTATTTGAATATCCCCGATATGCTCGAACAATGATCAGTCTCCCTCATCAGGAAACCGGAATGCTGCAGTCCATGTTTCTCATAGTTAACAACACTTCAGAAGGATATCTGCATTTTGTCTGAAACTAAACACTATCACCGTCCCGTATATATCCCTGGTCCCTCAATCAGTTGCAATGTTCTCATTCATTCATACATGTATGTATGTATGTATGTATGTATGTATGTATGTATGTATGTATGTATGTATGTATGTATGTATGTATGTATGTATGTATGTATGTATGTATGTATGTATGTATGTATGTATGTATGTATGTACGTGTGTGTGTGCGTGCGTGCGTGCGTATGTAGGTAGGTATGTACGTATGTATTGTTACGAGTGTTTATTTTTTTAATATTTAGACGGCAAATTCGAAACCGTAACATTATGTGTGTGTGTGTGTGTGCGTGTGTGTGTGTAATATATGGCTTACGTTTTGTTAAGTCGGTCCATAGTCTGATGGTTTTGTGTGAAACAATGAAACTAGAGTGTACACAATGTGGCTGGTACGTATGTCGCTAGCATCCGTCCCGTGCCAAGAAATAAATCATTCGTCCCTCTTACCCATATTTCTGAGTCGCCACAAATAAACGGGGCAATTTCCAGATAGTACTGACTCAGAGTTGAAACTCTCATAAGGTCCAAAAACATAGCAAACTCCATCTCGTTCTGTACTCAAGCAACTTCAGGTTAGTTCATGATACAATAAGGGCTACTTGGTAAGCCCTTAAACAATGTTTATAATTATATATATACACACATGCATCTCTGTATATTAAACATTAATCTTTCATTGTATAAAGGAGAGGGGAAAGCAGTTGTTTCACGGCTCTGCGACACCAAGCGTGGTTAAACAAATATTCTAAGTTTCCAATATACTATGAAGCTGGGATGTGTTCAGTGTGTGCCCATATATCGGAGACAGAAATACAACTTTGAACAAAGATTTAATCAGCATTTTATTCCGTTGGGACAGTTCAAATTATGATACATAAGTTCAGATTTTGGAAAGGGTGCGAAAACGTCTTTTCATATCTGGAGACAAGACAAAATTTACAGAATAATGATGGAAAAATGCTTGATCAGATCTTCCTCTCTCCTTTCTATTTTCTTACTTTCCTATATCCCTATTTCTTTTACTTTATCCATACAGTCAATAAACTTAGGTCGTCTCACATGTATTCCGCATCTTGAATACATGTATTCTTTGTATTATCCAGCCGTCTGAATATGGTATTATCGAATTTAAAAAATACACATTTAATGACACCATCCATCCCTAACGCACTTAAGTAAACATAAAGACAACAACTCGACCCCTGTCAAAATATTTACTTGTATAAGGACTGTAGCGGGACAGAGTTCTATGTTTGCATCAGCCAAGCGGAATTCTGGATGTAAACATATCACATGGGATATTATAAACCTGAGTGAGTGAGTTAAGATTTATCGTCACATCGGCAGTATTTCAGCCATATCATGACGAGAACATTTAACACTGAAATGAAATATATGTCTACTATAAAAACCTGTCGACGAAGGACAGTAAAACAACTAGAATATCACAATTATCATTAAAACTAGCGAAGAAAGTTAAAACTAATATCACTAATATCTGTGGGAAGTATGATTTTTTTTATTATTTTCATTATTTTTATATTAACTGTGAACAGCTATTTAGGAACTCGTCAGCCATGGTATTAACTTGCCATCGATGTTATTGCTCCTTATTCAGGTGTAAAATGTTCGAAATCTAATGTTGCGGCACTAAAGCAGTGAAACGAGAGAAGTGGTTACTTCTTAACATGCATTTTCAACATGCGCAGTTCAGATCTAGTTCTAAACTGCAGTATGTGAATTGTTAACCTTATTCTGAACGACTTATTCGTGAGACTATTCGTAGAGTAACACTGTCATTAGATTAGTACATGTCTGTCGCTTACTGAAGAATGACTTACATCTCTGTACCTATATCTACAATGTACGTGTCGTGCATGCATGTCCTCAGAATAACTTTAGGTCAGAAAATTACGCCTCATCTTCAAATCACTTAGCCTTGTGTCTCATCCACCTCTATCAACAAAGAGTGTGTATGTCTCCCGACACGGGACCTCACCGGAAACTACTACAGCAGGCAGTGAGTGAGTTTAACTTTTACGACGCACCAGTAATATTCCAGCTGTATGGTAGTGGTCTGTAAACTGTAAGTCGAGTCCGGACCAGACAATCCAGTGATCAACATCATGGGCATTGATCTACGCAATTAACATATGAAGACGTGTCAACCAAGTCAGTGAGCATGACCACCCGATAGGGGTGGTATTAATTTTACAGCTAAATACTAGTTTTTAATCTCTGTTGTTGTTTTCTCATAATTTAATCATGTTTATTAGGAATATAAAACTTTTGAAGACAGGACATGGCTGAAATATTGCCAGTGTGACTATAAATTTTAAACTGGAATATAAGGATATGTCTTTCTCGTGAGAGTAACAAATATCACAGATCACACTGAAAGCGGGACAAATATCACAGATAACTGTCATTAGCATCAAGAGGACATGTCTTTGCTAGAGACGTGACAAATATCACAAATCACGCTCGACTGAAAATGTATTTGTGCATTATTGTTTTAGGACCATTTTGACACTTTTCTGCAAGATGAAGTGAAATATTATTAAGGAATTCTAGTCTATTTCACATGCCTTTGTCCACATATCACAGGCATCCATGTGTCATAGAACATAGAAACATAGAAACTCTTATAAGGACACTTATAGCCATAGTTGATTATCTCCATGTTCACATCAGGAGTGTTAGTCAGTCTGGTATTACGAGTGCTTCACACATTATACCCATTCGGGAATCGAACAGCCTGTGACTGAACATGCTTAGTTACACTAGCCAAATATCACCCCCTATAAAATTCACAGCGACTTGTACATTTCATTTGACATAACACATCTGACAAAACAACGCCTTGAAAGTGGAAGGGAGTCTGAGATTAAAAGTCTGAAAAAGATTGTGTCTGATATTAAATTCATAATGGAAATCTTTGTGTATTGAACGTTCAGATCAGTACAGACCTATGCTGGCCTGTAATCGAACATAACTGGTTGCACAAGCTGAGTGTCATCACTTGGAAATGTGCATCGACTTGTACACAAAATAATGGTTGTATTCACCATACACCACCGCAGCAAGAACAGCAGCCTTCATCATCTTGAGGTGGAGCTTCTCTTCTGAACAGAATCAAAGTATCGACTGGATTGAAATGATAGTATTTATGCCCTTTACAAGCCCGTATGAAGCATTTGAAGTGGCACATATGTCCCCTCAGTAGTTTAAATTTTTATTTCATAATTAGTTGCAGTTTGTAAAGTTATATACGTTATTATTTTATGCCGTTGTGCGGAAGGCACCAGATTATTTTATGTAGAATCTGTCATTACTCGAGGCTGATATCTTGCATACAAGAAGACAAAATACATCCTTGCATTTTAACAAATTAGTTTTTGCAGTTGAAAATATCTTTTGTGGTGACATTACATCACCACACAAATAAGCTGAAATGTGCTGTACTGCTGTCAGTAACCATCCAATCGTACGTCCGCATGAATAGAAAACATATACATTTGTTCTTACAGTTGAAAATATCTTATGTCGGTGATATTACATCACGCTAATGAGCTACAATGAGCTGTACTGCTATCAGTTACCAGCCAAATATACGTCCACGTGAATAGAAAACATATAAGTTTGTTCTTTCAGTTGAAAATGTTTTAGGTTCGGCATATTACATCACGCAAATGAGCTTAAATGAGCTGTTCTGCTATCAGTAACACTCCAGAGAATACCTCCACATAGGTTTTACCTTGATTAGAAATAAAATAATATTTCAGAAATTCTATAGAAACTTTTAGAACTTACGTCATATTTTACACATAATATACAAATGCTCATGAATACTTTGACTTTTTATATCTTGGAACAATAATATGTCTTTCGGGAAATTCATATATTCTTTCTGTCTCTCAGTTTGTAAATGATTTTCCATTATCTGTTCGGAGGGCGAATTGGCCTAATAACCACAGTGTAGATTAGCGGTTAGTCTCTGAATGTGTAATATTTGACTGTAACAAATAAACTCTTTTCAATTCAAAAGGAGCCCAACGAAGGCCAAAGATGCAGTCTGAATCTGAGGAAATTTAAAATTTGCTTCTTTCAGGTCTTTATCTTGGGCATTCACAAATTGGGCAGTTTGTTCAATAACGTATGCAACTCCAACACTGATCCTTGTTATTGCAACAAAAACATGTTGAAATGTGCTAATCAAGAGTTTACATGCATTTTATGTCAATGTGAAGTTGGTCCTACATGGGACACAAACATTAACTACTGACAACAACCTGCTTGAAGTGAACACTTATGATTTAAAATGAAGCTTTAGGTCGAAGACGAGCAATATATTACTGAAATATGTATTTTATGGGAATGGTGGAGTGTATAAATACAAAAAGCCTTAATCCACTCTCTACTTTGATTCTGCCTGGAAAAGAGGCAACAAGGTAAAGGCCACTGTTATTCTTGCTGTTTGTGCTGTGGTACTGTGGGGTGAGTTTTAGAATTGTTTTATCAGTTTCTTTCAAATGAATATTCAGGGACAGTGATGCGTTTTCCTCTGATACTTTGTAAATACCAGATTCAGTTTGATAGACATTCTTATCTTGGAGGTGGGTTCAGAAAGTGTTGACCACCTCGTAATGAAGCTTCGTAGCTATCGTTGTCAGCCTTGTAACCAAAAGTGGTCTTAGCTAAATATCAAACTGTCGGCCAAGGTGCACCGATAGACAAACGGTCGGTGCTGCTTAATGTTGAAGTAATAAATCCTCATCCCAGTCTTACTATGGACCTTTACATTACTGGGGTGCCGTTCAGGCCGCAGCCACCGATTAGACTATGAGTGGTAACACCTGTGTTGCTGCCTGCAAGTAGCTGGCCATCATGTTTGACCACATGCATCATCCTAGGCTAAAGAAGGGCATACTAGTTGTGCAATATAATATGGAAGCGGTCCAGTTAGTCTGACATTGTTCATAAGCATGACATGTTGAATACAAATCCGTGAAGATCTGGGTAAGAAGTCAGTAATCCATTTCTGTTGTAGGAGGCGACTAACGGGGTCGTGTGGTCATGCTCACTAACTTGCTTGGCACATGACACCGTATCCCAATTGCACACTAGATATTCCAGTCCCGACCTGATAATATAGAGACTGCCGTCATGTAACCTAATATTGCTGAGCGCGGGATAAAACTAAACTTACAAAGCACATTCATTCACGTGAAAGCATTTACAACACAACACTGAATAATCTAAACTGTCCGGCAAAATATAGGATACAAGGTTCTCAAGGTCATTATTACTGACCCTGGGCACACAAACATAACACAATGGTTTCAACAACATCTTTACTCAAACTGATTGAACATCACACGCATATAGTAGAAACACGTGGCGGCAGACATGCTCAAGTTACTGAGAGCGCTGAAAACCAGTTTTCAATCACATACACAATAAGCAGGTACTGTTCACTACCATCACTTTAGTAACCTGCATGTCCATCCCTTTCATCAAGAGACCTACGACCTCTATCCAACGCGTGTCGACTAACACGGTGAACAAAGCAATTCGTCACTGATGACATTACCTTCAAGAAACGATTTCCCAGGTGTAACGTCTTCAAATGCCGGTCTTCAGCAAGTGTTGTTACTCGTGGGCTCTCACTTCTTGGTCTGTCCTCTGTCTGGCCTTTCTGTCTTTAACGTTCCAGCAGTCTAGTGACGGCTACACGGGTGCAGTCAAAGCTTCTCGCAACGTTGTAGTGTCTCAACCTCAACTGGAGCATACCAATGGCCCTCTCACGTTTAACTGCTGATAGTCGTGGCATATCTGTGGTGATTTTTTCAAACTGCATATGTAACCTGTCCGTGCATTAACTTCTATGCCCTTAGGGTATGTGAAACTCGGACAGAGATTCAATATCATGGTTTATACAAGTTACCACTTCGTCGTTTTATTCATGACGTGAACGTGAAGTTCACTGCAGGCACATTGCTACGTTGGGATAGTGTATAAATAATTACCTACACAAATATTTCTTTTGAATTTGAAAAATTTTATGTTTGGTATACTTTCTTATGCTGGTCAGCACATATTGGTTCTGAAATGGAATGGTAAAACATCTCTTGCCAGGTCTAGTCTTCTAACACTTTTACTCCCCATGCCTCATACAAGTGTGTATCGCGAAGTGTTTCACGAGAGCTCCGATTGTCTGATTATTGATCTCATGTTGAGGTGAACAGATAAGTGTAGGTAGAAATATGTTGACGAGAAGTGTTTGTGATCATGTCATCAGCAGAGAGAAATCTCATAATAGACGTCACCATTTCTCTTTTCCTTGTGTAAGGCTGCACAAATATGAACAAATGCTGCGCAGGTATATCACTTCTCAATCAGATCAGGGGCGGAAATATTGTGTTATTTCTTCTCTATCGGGAACAAATATGCTGAGGAGGACGATTTTTCATTATGATCTCAAATTTCTTAGAGTATCAATAAATACATTCCTTTTTTTAAAAAAAACCATTGCAAACGTTGAAGCTCTTCATCTGTCGGGATCCTGCGAAGCAGAACGTTCTCGTAGGAACAGTTACATCTTTACAGTAGGAATAGTCTATTTTTTTGCTTTTCTTCACTCACGAAAAAAATGTGTTTTAGAAAAAAATGAATTTCAAGATTACACGTTTTAGCTACTTCTGTTCACACAATTTGAATATCCTTGATATGCTAAAACATTGATCAGTCCCCATCCACCAGTCTCTCCTATCATGGTATTGGAATGCAATAGAACCTTACTTGAACCTTGTATGTATGTATGTATGTATGTATGTATGTATGTATGTATGTATGTATGTATGTATGTATGTATGTATGTATGTATGTATGTATGTATGTATGTACGTACGTACGTACGTACGTACGTACGTACGTACGCACGTACGTGTGTCTGTCTGTCTGTCTGTAGGTAGGTAGGTAGGTAGGTAGGTAGGTAGGTAGGTAGCTAGGTAGCTAGGTAGCTAGGTAGGTACATAGGTAGGTAGGTAGGTAGGTAGCTAGCTAGGTTCATTTGTGCGTGTGTGTGTATGTATCTATCCGGGTGCGTGCATATGCGTATGTGCATATATCCCTGATACTCCATACCATTCACCTGATGAAGGACCAAGCGTACACTCTGAAAGCTGTGTTATTCATAATAAAGAAGTCAACATCCCCACATCTTGCTTTTTCTTTCTTATGCATTCCACTTTTAAATGTCCTTCAATTGGTACAAGGGACTATTAATGCTTCATGTGTAGTGTCTGAACAATGATTATATTTAGGCTGTGCTTTGTTTTTGTGTAGGAAACATCCCGCTTCTGTCCTTAAATTATTTTGAGGTTATACATGAATGGCCCCAAAAACGTCATTTTGGTGGCATATGGAACACCCCAAAATTGTTACTAAACGGATTTAAGACAAATGGGTTTCGTGATAGTGTCTCCACTCAAACAATGATTCTCTAAACTTCAAATAATGAAATGTGATTTCCAGTGTGTGTGTGAATAAGCTGTCATTCTATCTCGATGTGATCACGTGTCAGAAGTACACACTTTTATGGATTCAGATCCTTACTTCGCGAGCACCGGTGGTGCTTGTAGCGAGTAAGAGCTGTATCAGGAGATGTACAGTTGTTTTGATTCTTAAACTACCCTACACTGTTAAATTCAAGAGTAATAAGAACAAGTGTCATACGTTCAGCGTTGTAATAGGATTTATTGATTGCACGGGGAATCTAGGTCCACTGTTTGACGATTCTGTGCCCGCTCAGTTGGTGCTGCAGCTGTTTCCGTTGATGCTGTATGGCCCAGCATACTCGCTGACTCCTCTGCAGAGAAACAAATAACGCACAAAATATCAGACTTTCAGTATAGGTAGGTGAGGAAAATGGTGTAGGAGCCAGGTCCTAATAAATTTACCACTGAAAAAATAATATGTTCTGAATCAGCTACTTGCACATTTATCCTCACCAGATTAAATTCGGAACAGAACAAACAGCAGTTAAATCATGAATTTAGAAAATCCTCTTTACTGATTGGTCATCCAAAGATTTTAATTCAAACAAGTAACGGCTAATTTAAGTACTCCTGAGTTCGCTCATCGTGTGTCTTGAAGCCTTCACAAACATGCTTTCTGCTGTTGACTATGACGTGACATCATTTGATTTGCAATGAATGATTTGATATCCCAATCGGTGTAGATATACGCTTTACATGCTGTGCTGAATTTCCTTTAGGAGTGTCCATTTCATCTCACCGTTTGAAATGTCACACGCAGGTTTGTAAATATCTTATTTGATTGCCTAAGTAGAAACGTTTCTCTCTTGCAGCAATTAACAGCTTTTAAAGAATAACGTTTTCATTAAGTCAATGAAGACAAAAATGTTAAAAGTAATCCCAATCAAACTCTGTGTACCACTGCATGACTTTGTACCATTACCCTACGTCCTCTTGAAGTAAGTAGGAACTTTTTATGTAATATCGCATGGTTGAGTGCTTTGTTAACTTACGCGCAGTCTAGCTGACATGGGTTGTCATAGAGCTTCAGGTCAGTTCCACATTTCGGTTGATAGATCATTGGACAGATGCACTCTGCGTAGCTCGGGGTGCTTGCTGTTCGGAGGTTAAAATCGAGAGTAAATGTATTCTCCAACAATTCTCATGCACATTCACATTTGATTCATGATGCTAAACAGTGTTTACTTTGGTCGAATTTTCAGACACCGTTGTAGACACCTAGAACGATATTTAGTGAGATTCCAACCAATGATCATATCTGTCTAGGGGATAATTGATGAAACACAAATATCTACTGCTATGTTTTTACCAACTGTCACCATACATACCTTCTTGTATGTATGTATGTGTGTGCGTCCGTGCGTGCGTGCGTGTGTGTGCGTACGTGCGTGCGTCCGTGTGTGCGTGCGTGCGTGCGTGTGTGTGTATGTGCGTGTATGTGTGTGCGTGTGTGTGTATGTGTGTGCGTGTGTGTGTGCGTGTGTGTGTGTATGTGTGTGTGTGTATGTATGTGCGTGTGTGTGTATGTGTGTGCGTGTGTGTGTGTGTATGTGCGTGTGTGTGTACGTGTGTGTGTGTATGTGTGTGCGTGTGTGTGTGCGTGTGTCTGCGTGTGTGTGTATGTGTGTGCGTGCGTGTGTGTGTGTATGTATGTGCGTGTGTGTGTGTGCGTGTGTGTGTGCGTGTGTGTGTGTATGTGCGTGTGTGTGTACGTGTGTGCGTGTGTGTGTGCGTGTGTCTGCGTGTGTGTGTATGTGTGTGCGTGCGTGCGTGCGTGTGTGTTTGTGTGTGTATGTGTGTGCGTGTGTGTGTATATGTGTGCGTGCGTGTGTGTATGTGTGTGCGTGTGTGTGTATGTGCGTACGTACGTGCGTGTGTGTGTGTGTAGGTGGTAGGGAGGTACCTACGTACGTATATATGCGTTGCACTTTCCTTGAAAAACACCTTTTCATGATAACCAAGTGATATATTCAAAACGATATTAGAATAAGATTTTTCCCATATTTACCCAATCATTACCGCTAATAAAATGTAGTTATTCATAACATACAAAGCTCCATTTTTGGAGACAAGAAAAATAAATTACAGAAACATGATGGAGGCAAAACAGTGTTTGATCCAATCCTAGGTCTGCAGTCATAAAAATACAATGGTCCCATACTTTGTTGCAGATTTGAAAACCAATGTTTCAAGAAAGTGAAGCATTAGAAATACTAATTTCATTGTTGAAGATTGCTCAGCTGGAAAAAACAATTCCGATTTAACAAGATTTATTTATTTTCTGGCACGCAACTAAATACTGTAAAACAAAACAATCTTTATACTCACCACACAGCACCGCAGCAAGTACAGCAAGAACAACAGCAGCCTTCATCCTGAGGTGGAGCTTCTCTTCTGAACAGAATCAAAGTATCGACTGGATTGAAATGACGGTATTTATGCAACACACAAGCCCATAAAAAAACATTTGAAGTGGCACTTATGTCTCCTCAGTAGTATAAGTTTGTATTTTATAGTTACTTGTAGCTTTTACAGTTGTATAAGTTATGATTTTATGTTCTCTTAAACCGTTGTGTGCAAGGCACCAGATTGTTGTGAGTAGTGTTGTGAGATTCTGTCATTACCCGAGGCTAATATCTTGTATACACGGACAAAGAAGACAAAATGCATCCTTATATTTTAACACATTAGTTTTTGCAGTTGAAAATATCTTATATTACATTAGCACACAAATGAGCTGAAATGAGCTGTACTTTACTGCTATCAGTAACCATCCAAAACCATATACGTCCACATAAATAGAAAACATATAAATTTGTTCTTTTAGTTGAAAATATCTTATGTTGGTGATATTACATCACACAAATGAGCTATAATGAGCTGTGCTGCTGCTACCAGTAACCATCCAAATATAATTCCACATAGGTTTTACCTTGATTGAAAACGTTTAGAAATTACGTCATATTTTGCACATAATATACAAATGCTCGTGGATACCTTTACTTGTTATCTCTTGGACTAATAACAATATATCTTTCGGGAAATTTATATATTCTTTCTGTCTCTCAGTTTGTAAATGATTTCCCATTATATATCAGGTGGGTGAATTAGCCTAATGCCCAAAGTGGAACATTAACGATTAATCTCTGAATGTGTATTTTTTGACTGCAACAAATAAAACCTTCTAAATTGAAAAGGAGCCCAAGAAAGGCCACAGATTCAGCCTGAATCTCAGGAAGTTTAGAATTTGTTTCATTTGGGTCTTTATCATTACAGAAAAGGCAATGCAGTAGGAGGAATAATGTGGTTTAGGGATTGGCAGTCAGACTATACCTCCATACATGGGAACAACTATTTCTGGTGTCCAACGCCCTGAAAATCCGGCAATATCCATGAAAGAGACATAAAACTGTACTCGCTTATTGATGTTCTTAATAACACGTAAAACTTACATCACAGGTTCCACAGACTTATTTCTGTGAAATATTTTTATGTGGCAATGTGGGGACAGCCACCTGACTGACAAATTTTTATGGTAAACAATCACGTGCCATTCAGCAAAATTCAATTCAATAATTACCACTTGCATCAAACAATTTTTCAGAATGACTTTAATTTCCAACAATCAGCAAACCATATTCAGATCTAAAGCAACCGAAGGTAACATCATCGCATTTCAGTGTGACTGGTGTTTTGTTATTGCCCAAAACCCTAAAATGTAGACATTTACAAATTGGGCAGTATCTTCAATAACGCATGTATCGCCAACAAAGTGAGTGAGTGAGTGAGTGAGTTAATATTTATTGTCACATCGGCAATATCTCAGCCATATCGTGACGAGAACATTTAATACTGAAATGAAATATATATTTATTATAAAACCTGTCAACGAAGGACAGTAAAACAACTAGAATATCACAGATGAGAATGTAAAACTAGTAACTATACATAAAACAATTTACTTATAGAGGACAATACAAGATAAAAATGGGCTATAGATTGCTAACAACTGAAGGTAGATCACCATACTAAGGACCATGGGGACTTACAGTACCTTTGCTACCTGAATGGACCCTAGCTGGATTTAAATCATCCCCTCAGCCGTCAGCAATGTGGGAAATCTAGCCATGCAAATAAAAAGACACTTATGCTACGATTAAAAACGTGGAAAGTTTGAATTTACTTTGAATGTTTGTGGACTTACGTATCCTCTCAGGAGGACAATAGTTTTACAGTACTTCAACCCCCTTTTAGGATACAGCCACTAACAAACATAGTTATGAATTTAAACTTCCAATAATAAAATATGTATCTATTTACAATTCAGTCAATAAATCTAATTCTTTTAAAAATGCAATGATTAAATGAGAGCTTGTGTTATTAAAAAGATCCTTCAGAGTTCGTGAATTAAAATACTGATCCCTTGTGATGGAATACTCAACACAGTCAAGCAGAATATGCTTGACTGTGATTCTTCCATCACAAGGGATGCAGAACGGAGGATCCTCACCTTTAAGCAAATATTTATGTGTATATCTCGTGTGGCCAATACGACATCGTCGCATGATGACCTCCTCAAATCTGAACTGACAAACCAAGTAGGTGTAACCAATATACGGTTTTATTTCATGTAATTTATTGATACCTACTTGTGTGTCCCACTTCTTCTGCATCAGATCACGGATATATGTTCTAATGCAAGTTTTGTAATCTGATTATGGAATAAGTGGTGTCACAGATTTGGTGAGTATGATATGCATATTTTTACCATGACAAGAAATATTAAAATCATCCACAAATAACAATCCATCAATTGAATCGTTTAAAACTTTAGATAAACTGTTGATCTTGATGCTGAAAAGAGTGACAGACAAAATACTGCCTTGTGGAACACCCTGATCCTGATTGTAATGATCAGACAGGGTAGAACCCACACGGACCTGGAATTGCCTGTTATTTAAAAACTTGGCGATAAATTCAGGCAAACGACCTCGCAATCCGAAGTCATGTAAATCTCTTAAAATACCATATTTCCAAGTAGTGTCATATGCCTTTTCAAGATAAAAAAAGATAGACACAGCGTGTTGTTTATTAAATAGTGCGTTTTTAACAAATGATTCCAGTCGCACTAAATGGTCGATAGTACTTCTGTTTTTACGGAAACCACACTGAATATGTGTTATGAGATTATTTGTTTCCAAGTACCAAACAAGTCGATTATTTATCATGCGTTCCATGGTCTTGCAAACACAGCTAGTTCATGAAATCGGACGATAACTGGATGGATCCTTATGATCACGTCTAGGTTTAGGTATTGGTACTATTATGGCGTCACGCCATGACGGAGGAAAGTTACCCGATGTCCAAATATCATCAAAAATATTTAGGAGAGTTTCTAGGCAGGTTTCTGGTAAGTGCTTCAAGAGTTGATAATGTATGTTATCAGCTCCTGTAGCAGTGTCATGAGCCTGATCAAGAGCAGTATGCAGTTCATGAATAGAAAACGTTTCATTATAATCTTCCCCATCATCAGAATTGAAATTAATAGTTTTCTTTTCTTGTTGTTTTTGATACTGCTGGAATTTAGGTAAATAATTAGAAGAGGAAGAGTGTTTAGTAAGGGTTTCGCCCAGTTAATTTGCGATATCTGATTTATCAGTAAGGAACTAATCTCCATGTTTAAGATGATGGACAGTAGATTTAGTGCCTTTACCTTTAATTTTTTTGACCATGTTCCATACCTTGGACATGGGTGTCCGAGAATTTATTTTAGATACATAATATTGCCAAGATTGGCGTTTATTCTGTTTAAAAGTACGCCTTGCTTTAGCATTTAAAATTTTAAATTTATTTCAATTATGCACCATAGGATGGCGACGGAAATAATGTTCTGCTTTTTTCCTTGCCTTCCTAGCCTGTTTGCAGTCATCGTTGAACCATGGTTTTCGAATATATGGAACTGCAGAGGACGTTGGTATACACTAATCCGCTATAGAATGCAATGCATCAGAAAAGCATTTAATAGCACCAGGAACGTCAATAAACCGTTCGGGTCTAAGTTTTTCAGCACACAGTGTTTCATACAAAGCCCAGTTGGCATTTTTAAAATTCCGCCTTGATGATGGAAGAACATCAGATGGAGTTACAGATTTTAGTATAGTAGGAAAATGGTCACTTCCACAGAGGTCATCGTGGACTGACCATTCAAATTCATTTAGTAGTTCTGAATTTGTGAGTGACAAGTCGAGAGCAGAATAAGTTCCTGTACCAGGGTGTAAATATGTGTTTGAACCGTCATTATATAAGCATAAATCGTTATCTGAACAGAACTCTTCTAATAGTTTACCTTTAGTATTCGTAGTTGTACCGCCCCAGAGTGGGTTATGGCCATTCAAATCTCCCATAATAATACACGGTTTGGGGAGTTGATCGTATAGGGTTTGAAGGTCGGTCCTCTGAAGAGTTGTAGACGGTGAGACATACAAAGAACATAATGTAAGGGTAACCTGTAAAGTGAGTCGGACGGCAACTGCTTGAAGATTAGTAGTGAGTGTAATTGGGCTATGGATAACATTCTGTTTGACTAGGATTGAAGATCCTCCAGTGGCTCTGTCACCCGGAGGTGGAGTGACGTTCAAGTCCATACACAGGGCTTGGCGTGACCAGCCGATTGATCGAATCGGGCCGATTCTACAGCCCGTCTAGGTGAAGTAAGGGTCGAAGTGGTGTGTTGAGCAACAGGAACATGGTTCAGGCTCCTACTGCCCTCAACCACCAGACTACCGTCCTCCACCCACGGCAAACAGGTTGCCCAATTCGGTTGCTCCTTGCAACCAACAATGGGGTGCTATGGACCTAGTTGACCCGGGTCCACACGGGGGTTTGAACGGCTCTTGGCGTTACCCAGCACCCGGCATCGCCAACAAAGATCCTTGTTACTGTGACAAAAACATGTCGAAAAAGGCTGATCAAGAATTTACATGTATTTTATGTGGATATGAAGTGTGTTCTACTTGGCACACAAACATTAACTACTCACTACCAACCTGCTTGAAGTGAACACTTATGATTTATGTGATATAAAATGAAGCTTTAACCCATCCTGTACTCGCATGCAAATATCACACAACAGGATTGTGGGTTAAATGTCAACTTTTTAAATGACGACTATAAAACTATACAATTAAAACACCTCCGACAGATAAAACCATGTGAAAACGTTTTACAAAGGGTACACGCACACACACAAAGATATCACCAGATTACAACTAAAAGAAAAGCTGACACTAAACGTCTTTGACCCGGATTGGTGGGAGGACGCTGTCCGCCAGCTGATGTGAGACTAACACTGCAGACTCATGTGGGGTCTCGTCTGCGAGGGAGGGTAGCCACACTGACGTAAAACATCACGCAGTGACGTCACAAACGCAGATTGACTCAAGGTTTGGACTCGACCGTCCTCCCAGAAAGAGAAGAGATGTTTGTTTCGTGGGATTCCAGTCTGGAATTCCTGGAGAGCAGTAAGAGCCGAAACAGGGCACAAACGGGAGTCTGTAATAGAGCAAAGAGGGATCTGCAGCACTCTCTGCCCGAACTGAATAGTCTCTCTATGACGTATTATTAGGAGCACCTTTTCATTCTGCCAGATGACGTTATGAATGCATATGTACTTAGATGAGTCTACACGGACCTTTTCGTCTAGCAATAATGTAGATTTTCTTAGAAAGGTGAAAAAGGCGACAACACAAGCTGCCCAGAAAGCTGTGCTGAAAGGGGTCAATGGATGAAACTTTTGTCTTATAGCAAGTAGTATTTCTGGTGTAATGGGGAGTGTTGGGGCCGGGGATTTCCCTTTCCGTCTTAGGATACCTTTCTTGACGTTGGCTAGAGTCCAGTCCTCCAAAGGGATGGGTAGGCCTGCTTCTAGGTAGGTAGGTAGGTAGCTAGCTAGGTAGCTAGGTAGCTAGGTAGGTAGGTCGCTAGGTAGGTACCTAGGTAGGTACCTAGGAAGGTACCTAGGTAGGTAGGTAGCTAGCTAGCTAGGTTCGTTTTTGCGTGTGTGTGTATGCATCTATCCGGGTGCGTGCATGCATGCATGCATGCGTATGTGCATATATCCCTGATACTCCATACCATTCACCTGATGAAGGACCAAGCGTACACTCTGAAAGCTGTGTTATTCATAATAAAGAAGTCAACATCCCCACATCTTGCTTTTTCTTTTCTATGCATTCCACTCAATTGGTACAAGGGACTATTAATGCTTCATGTGTAGTCTCTGAACAATAATTATATTTAGGCTGTGCTTTGTTTTTGTGTAGGAAACATCCCACTTCTGTCCTTAAATTATTTTGAGGTTATACATGAATGGCCCCCATAACGTCATTTTAGTGGCATATGGAACACCCCAAAATTGTTACTAAACGGATTTAAGACAATTGGGTATCATGATAGTGTCTCCACTCAAACAATGAATCTGTAAACTTCAAATAATGAAATATGGTTTTCAGTATGTGTGTGCATAAGCTGTCATTCTATCTCGATGTGATCACATGTCAGAATTACACCCTTTTATGGTTTCAGATCCTTAACTTGTTTGAGTGGCATTTTAGAAGTTGAGGTGTACAAATAGAACAAATTGTATGGATAACAACTTCTCTATTACGTGATTGCGACGTTTCGGTACAGATTCTTGTCCTGCTTGACAACGGTACAAGAATCTGTACCGAAACGTCGCAATAACGTAATAAAGAAGTTGTTATCCATACAATTTGTCCTATTTTGTTTCAGATCCTTACTTCGCAAGCATCGGTGGTGCTTGTAGTGAGTTAGAGCTATATCAGGAGATGTACAGTTGTTTTGATTCTTAAACTACCCTACACTGTTAAATTCAAGAGTAATAAGAACAAGTATGATACGTTCAACGTTGTAATAGGATTTATTGATTGCAGAGGGAATCTAGGTCCACTGTTTGACGATTCTGTGCCCGCTCAGTTGGTGCTGCAGCTGTTTCCGTTGATGCTGTATGGCCCAGCATACTCGCTGACTCCTCTGCAGAGAAACAAACAACGCACAAAATATCAGACTTTCAGTACAGGTAGGTGAGGAAAATGGTGTAGGAGCCAGGTCCTAATAAATTTACTACTGAAAACATAATGTGTTCTGAATCAGCTACTTGCACATTTATCCTCACCAGATTAAATTCGGAACAGATCAAACGGCAGATAAATCATGAATTTAGAAACTCCTCTTTACTGATTGGTCATCCAAAGATTTTAAATCAAGCAAGTAACGGCTAATTTAACAACTCCTCCTGAGTTCGCAGAGCGTGTGTCTTGAAGCCTTCACAAACATGCTTTCTGCTGTTGACTATGACGTGACATCATTTGATTTGCAATGAGTGATTTGATATCCCAATCGTTGTAGATATACGCTTTACATGCTGTGCTGAATATCCTTTAGGAGTGTCCATTTCATCTCACCGTTTGAAATGTCACACATAGGATTGTAATTATGTTAATTGATTGCCTCAGTAAAAACGTTTCTCTCTTGCAGCAATTAACAGCTTTTAAAGAATAACGTTTTCATTAAGTCAATGAAGACAAAAATGTTAAAAGTAATCGCAATCAATCATTGTGTACCACTGCATGACTTTGTACCATTACCCTACGTCCAGTTGAAGTAAGTAGGAACTTTTTGTGTAATATCGCATGGTTGAGTGCTTTGTTAACTTACGCGCAGTCTAGCTGACATGGGTTGTCGTAGAGCTTCAGGTCAGTTCCACATTTCGGTTGATAGATCATTGGGCAGATGCACTCTGCGTAGCTCGGGGTGCTTGCTGTTCGGAGGTTAAAATCGAGAGTAAATGTATTCTCCAACAATTCTCATGCACATTCACATTTGATTCATGATGCTAAACAGTGTTTACTTTGGTCGAATTTTCAGACACCGTTGTAGACACCTAGAACGATATTTAGTGAGATTCCAACCAATGATCATATCTTTCTAGGGGATAATTGATGAAACAGTTATCTACTGCTGTGATGTTACCAACTGTCATCATAGATATCTTCTTGTATGTATGTATGTATGTATGTATGTATGTATGTATGTATGTATGTATGTAAGTTTCTTGTGAATATATCCTAGATCTGTAGTCATAAAAATACAATGGTCCCATACTTTGTTGCAGATTTGAAAACCAAGGTTTCAAGTAAGTGAAGCATTAGAAATACTAATTTCATTGTTGAAGATTGCTCAGCTGGAAAAAAAACAATGCCGATTTAGCAAGATTTATTTACAAGATTTATATAAAAAAACTTAACATAGCATTTGAACACATATTTTCTGAGCAGCACTACTAGTCATATGAAACCACAAGCAAATCAGCATAGCCCTGTCTAATCTGAGAATAATTTCTCAATACAGCACTTGTCACATCTTATCCCATGCCTTACAGAGTGTTCAATATTCTCAAGAAACTCTTGAACAGTTTTCACATTATGTTTTAAGTCCATACACGGGTTTTGCAGGCTCTTTGCATATTGGTCTGGATTCAGGAGCACTGCATGACCAATCATTGCACTAATACTACACCTGCCATTGTTGTTTGTACCATAACTGGTGCTGTGTTCACTGTCAATGATGATGGCGACAATAAAGATGATGATGATCATCATCATCATAATGATCATGAGATGATGATCGAAAACCAATTTCGTAAACGTAATTGGGGCGAATCATAATTCGAACCAATGGCCACTGGTTTCTGGCACGCAACTATATACTGTAAACAAAACAATCTTTGTACTCACCACACAGCACCGCAGCAAGAACAGCAAGAACAACAGCAGCCTTCATCTTGAGGTAGAACTTCTTTTCTGAACAGAATCAAAGTATCGACTGGATTGAATTGACGGTATTTATGCACCACACAAGCCCATATAAAACATTTGAAGTGGCACTTATGTCTCCTCAGTAGTAGAAGTTTGTATTTTATAGTTACTTGTAGCATTCACAATTGTATAAGTTATGATTTTATGTTCTCTTAAACCGTTGTGTGCAAGGCACCAGATTGTTGTGAGTATTTTATGTAGAATCTGTCATTACCCGAGGCTAATATCTTGCATACACGGACAAAGAAGACAAAATACATCCTTATATTTTAACACATTAGTTTTTGCAATTGAAAATATGTTATATTACATTAGCACACAAATGAGCTGTAATGCGCTGTACTGTACTGCTATCAGTAACCATCCAAAAACATATACGTCCACATAAATAGAAAACATATAAATTTGTTCTTTCAGTTGAAAATATCTTATGTTGATGATATTGCATCACACAAATGAGCTATAATGAGGTGTGCTGCTGCTACCAGTAACCATCCAAATATAATTCCACATAGGTTTTACCTTGACAGAAAACTTTTAGAAATTTCGTCATAATTTGCACATAACATACAAATGCTCGTGGATACCATGACTTGTTATCTCTTGGAATAATAACAATATATCTTTCGGGAAATTTATATATTCTTTCTGTCTCTCAGTTTGTAAATGATTTCCTATTATGTATCAGGTGGGTGAATTAGCCTAATGGCTAAAGTGGTACATTAACGATTAGTCTCTAAATGTGTGATTTTGACTGCAACAAATAAAACCTTCTAAATTGAAAAGGAGCCCAAGAAAGGCCACAGATTCAGCCTGAATCTCGGGAAATTTAGAATTTGTTTCATTTGGGTCTTTATCATTACAGAAAAGGCAATGCAGTAGGAGGAATAATGTGGTTTAGGGATTGGCAGTCAGACTATACCTCCATGCATGGGAACTATTTCTGATGTCCAACGCCCTGATAATCCGGCAATATCCATGAAAGAGACATAAAACTGTACTCGCTTATTGATGTTCTTAATAACACGTAAAACTTACATCACAGGTTCCACAGACTTATTTCTGTGAAATATGTTTAAGTGGCAACGTGGGGACAGCCACCTGACTGACATATTTACATGGTAAACAATCACGTGCCATTCAGCAAAATTCAATTCAATCACTACCACTTGCATCAAACAATTTTTCAGAATGACTTTAATTTCCAACAATCAGCAAACCATATTCAGATCTGAAGCAACCAAAGGTAACATCATCGCATTTCAGTGTGACTGGTGTTCTGTTATTGTCCGAAACCCTAAAATGTAGACATTTACAAATTGGGCAGTATCTTCAGTATCTTCCAACAAAGATCCTTGTTACTGTGACAAAAACATGTCGAAAAAGGCTGATCAAGAGTTTACATGTATTTTATGTGGATATGAAGTGTGTTCCACTTGGCACACAAACATTAACTACTCACTACCAACCTGCTTGAAGTGATCACTTATGATTTATGTGATATAAAATGAAGCTTTAACCCATCCTGTACTCGCATGCAAATATCACACAACAGGATTGTGGGTTAAATGTCAACTTTTAAATGACGACTATAAAACTATACAATTAAAACACCTCCGACAGATAAAACCATGTGAAAACGTTTTACAAAGGGTACACACACACACACAAAGATATCACCAGATTACAACTAAAAGAAAAGCTGACACTAAACGTCTTTGAACCGGGTGGGTGGAGGTCGCTGTCCGCCAAATGATGTGAGACTAACACTGCAGACTCATGTGGGGTCTCGCCTGCGAGGGAGGGTAGCCACACCGACGTAAAACATCACGCAGTGACGTCACAAACGCCGATTGACTCAAGGTTTGGACTCGACCGTCCTCCCACAAAGGGAAGAGATGTTTGTCTCGTGGGATTCCAATCTGGAATTCCTGTAGAGCAGTAAGAGCCGAAACAGGGCACAAACGGGAGTCTGCCATAGAGCAAAGAGGGATCTGCAGCACTCTCTGCCCGAACTGAATAGTCTCTCTATGACGTATGGTTAGGAGCACCTTTTCATTCTGCCAGGTGACGTCATGAATGCATATGTACTTAGATGAGTCTGCACGGACCTTTCCGTCTAGCAATAATGTAGATTTTCTTAGAAAGGTGGAAAAGGCGACAACACAGGCTGCCCAGAAAGCTGTGTTGAAAGGGGTCAGTGGATGAAACTTTTGTCTTATAGCAAGTAGTATTTCTGGTGTAATGGGGAGTTTTTGGGCCGGATGTTTCCCTTTCAATCTTAGGATACCTTTCTTGACATTAACTAGAGTCCAGTCCTCCAGAGGGATGGGTAGGCCTGCTTCCAGGTGGATAAACCGAACTATGTTCAAGTAGTTAGGGACGCTGGTGGTGTTGAGCGATCGTGCCAGGAAAGCCGTGTAACGTAGAATCGTTTGAGGATGGGCGGGTACCGGCGTAAGACCCTAATATAGACTGAACCGCAAGAAGGCCTTTAACATAGAGGTGTAGGTTTTCCTAGTATTTGTTGCCGATTCATGATACTGCTGGATCTCTGCATCTAGGCACAGCAAGTCTGCTGCCATTGGTCCTGTAAATAGAGCAACACTTCAATTGTTATATGATGAATAATACAGTCCTTAGTAGACCTTTTAACCATTTTGCATGGTAGATGTTGTCTCGAAAGATTATCGGGAATTGTACTTTTCTCGCCTGGGATGTGCCTCGCAGTCAACTTGAAGTCATATCTGGCTGATAACCAGAACAGTTTTCTAATGAAGTGTATTATTGCAGGATTCTTAAATGTTCCTTTATTTATACCGAACATAGTCACGGAGTTGTCTGAGTAAGCAATCACGTGTCGACCTGATAACATTGCACCCCACCTCTTTAACACCACATAGATAGATGCGAGTTCCTTAACGTTGATGTGTTGTTCGCTGATCGCCGTCATGTCACTTCTCCAGTATACGTAGAACCAGTCGTCGCCGAAATAACCGCCACCGCCATCAACTCACGCATCAGTAGCTAATTCGTGATAGGGAACAATATTACCTTTAAAGGCAAAGGTAGTTCCATTAAACGTCTCACAGATATAACGCTACCATCTGATATCCGCTCCGCATTAAAGGTTACATAGTACTGCTTATGCTTGACAGTGTTACACAAATCTATCAGTCGTCGTAGATATGTCCGTCCGCCATGTACAGCCCGACATGCCCAATTAAGTTTGCCAATCAACTTTTGAAAATGGACCTTTTTTACTTTCTTCAATGTCACGAAGTGATTCAGACAGTCTGTCAATTCTGAAAGTTTGTCCTTTGGGAGAAACAGTGTACCCGGCACACTATCAATATCTATGCCTAGAAATGTCATTTTTTGACCTGGAGATACAACCACTTGACTCAAACTCCTCATCCAGGAGAATGTCCACTGTGCTTTCGTTAAGATCTTTACTTGGTAGCCACTGCGTAAAACTCTCGGCCACGGTGCGCTCGCTGTTCGCTGTCCGCCAGCTGATGGGAGACTAACACTGCAGACTCAAGTGGAGTCTCGCCTGGCTGCTGCACTTGCAGGGACGATCGGGTGTTTCCGCCCTCTTCCGCATGCAGTCGAGTTAAACACAAGATAATAGTTCCATTATTTTCCTCCTTAGATAAAAAAAAGAGCAATATATTACTTGAATTAGTATTTTATGGGGATGGTGGAGTGTATATGTACGAGACGCTTTAATCCATTTGATAGTTGGATCCTGTTTGGAAAAGAGTGAGTGAGTGAGTGAGTGAGTTCAGTTTTACGCCGCACTCAGCAATATTCCAGCTATATGGCGGCGGTCTGTAAATAATCGAGTCTGGACCAGACAATCCAGTGATCAGCAACATGAGCATCGATCTGCGCAATTGGGAACCGATGACATGCGTCAACCAAGTCAGCGAGCCTGACCACCCGATCCCGTTAGTCGCCTCTTACGACAAGCATAGTCGCCCTTTATGGCAATCATGTGTTTGGAAAAGAAGCATCAAGATGAAGGCTGCTGTAATTCTTGCTGTTCTCACTGTGGTGTGATGCGCTTTCCTCTGATAGTTTGTAAATACTAGATTCAGTTTGATAGCGATTCTTATCTTGGATGTTGGTTTTCAGAAAGTGTTGACCACGTCGTAATGAAGCTATCGCTGTCAGATCAGTAACTCAAAGTCATTTTGACAAAATATCAAACTGTTGGCCATGATGCAGGGTTAAAAGTATGATTGAGAAATAAATAATGTCTATTGATGGACATGTACCGTGTAATATTATTCTCTCCACCTCTTTCCAAAGCCAGCACTGTCAACTGTGGGTACGACTACCTCCTCATCTGGGATCCAGTCTGTGACACCGAAGGCAACTACTACGACAATTCGTGCAGTTTGAACTGCTTTGAGTAAGTGTATTCATAAAATATTCTCACAGAGATCCGTCACAAATCAAAGTATGGTTCGCCCCTGATACAAAAGGTAACAACAGTTATTAATTCTTCTGAAGATCAGTACCACGTTCACATTGCATCTTGTCAATGATTTGTGTAAAGTGATAACATCTGTTCTTTGTTTTGTGTGAGTATGGCAAAAACGTTTAATATAATTTCCATCATCTCGACTGTCCTTAACAAGCTGCCTCTTGCAAGAAATAAAGACCGTAACCAATATATCATCAACATAAATCTGTTGGATTTGACAGCCAAACTATTACAATGGATGCGATGTTTGGGTGTATTTGTTAACTGCGTTATCAAGCAAGTGCTGTTCAGCATTATAAACAAGCAGAACATATACATGAAGGATATTAGAAACAATTAACGAAGTTTACATACAGCGTTCCGACTACCAGTTGTTGAGATAATATATAATAGAATGACGCCATTTAGAGAAAGGATTGGTGCTGCTTAATCTTGATTAAAGTAAATGTTGAAGTAATTCATCATTCCTGTCTGACTGTGGACCTTCACATTACAGGGGTGCCGTTCAGGCCGCAGCGACCGATTACACCATCAGTGGTACCACCTGTGTTGTTGCCCGCAAGCAGATCGCCATCATACATGAGCACATGCATCATCCCAGGCCACAGGAGGGCATACTAGTTGTGCAATAGAATATAGAAGCAGTCCAGTTGGCCTGATGTTATTTATAAGCACGACTGTTGACACGTTGAATACATAACCATGAGGATCTGGGTAAGAATTGATCTTCAGTAACCCATGTTTGTTGTAGAAGGCGACAAACGGGTCGTATGGTCATCCTCACTGACTTGCTTGGCACATGACATCGTGTCCCAGTTGGATACATAAATGCTCTTACTTTTCATCACTGGACTGTCCAGTCTCGATTATAAACAGACTGCTGTCATGTAACCTACATTGCTGAGTGTGGGATAAAACTAAACTTACAAAGCACATTCATGTGAAAGCATTTAAAACACAAGGGACTAATTTAAACTGACCGGCAAAAGAAAGCATACAAGGTTTCCAAGAGGTCATTATCACTGACCCAGGGTACATAGACACACAAACATAACACAGTGGTGTTAACAACATCTTTACTCAACCTGATCAAAAAATCACACGCATACTGCAGAAACATGTGGCGGCTGACCTGCGCATGTTCACTGGGAGCCCTGAAAACCAGTTTTCAATCACAAAGAGAATAACTAGGTACTGAGTTACACACAATCAATGTTCACTACCATCACTTTAGTAACCTGTATGTCCACCCCTTGCATCAACACAGTCATGCAGTCTCCTTCCAGGCAAAGACGTCAGACGTCGGACTAGGTTACGTGCTTTGACACGTCATTCGTCCTAGAAAGCTTGTGCAAGTTATTATCTATTCTGTGGTGGGTTAGGGCATTTCCACACGCGTCTGGAAAATGACCACTGTAGAATGTCCATGTGCATGTTGTTCCTCTCGTTGCTGCCAACAACGAAAAACTCAGGCCCCAAACCCGTCCTTTGAAGGCTCTGTAGTCTCTGATACCTGCTGTCTTAAGACCTCTACCCACCGCGTATAGACTGACACTCCCACTTCTTGGTCTGTCCTATGTCTAGCCCCATATGCCTGTAACGTTGCAGCTGTCTATTGAGTGTAATACATTTCTCTGTCTGTCTTTTAACTTCACCCTCACAGAGTATCCACAATCACTGAAGCTCATATTGGCTCTGAAATGGAATGGTGAAACATCTTTTGCCAGGTCTTGTCTTCTAACAGTTTACTCCATGTCTCATACGAGTGTGTAACTCGTAGTATTTCAAGAGAGCTACGACTGTCTCATTATTGAGGTACGTGCATACATCCCTGATACCCTGACATTTTTAAATGTCCTTCAAAGAACTTTAAATTGGTACATGCGTAGTCTCTCATAAATGTTTGTATTTAAGCTATGCGTTGTTTGAAACATCCCGCTTTATGCTCAAATTATTTTGAGGTTATACAGGTATGCTCGCAAAAACATCACGTTGGTGGCATATGATGGTAAAGGAATGAAACACCCAAAAATGTTACTAAACAGATTTAAGACAAGAGGGTTGCATCAAAGTGTCACGTCTCAAACACTGAACTTCGAAACTTAAATTAAAGAAATATGATTCCCAGTATGTGTGTGAATAAGTTGTCATTCTATCTCGATGTGATCACGTGTCAGAATCACACATCATTGTGGTTTCAGATCCTTACTTCGCGTGCACCGAAGGTACGTGTAGTGAGTTAGAGCTGTATCATGAGAAGCACATATTTTTATTCGTTAACTCCCAAAAAAAGTTAAACTCAAGAGTAATAAGAACAAGTATGATACGTTCAACGTTGTAATAGGATTTATTGATTGCAGAGGGAATCTACATCCCCTGTTTGACGATACTGTGCACGATCAGTTTGTGCTGCAGCTGTTTCCGTTGATGCTGTATGGCCCAGCATACTCGCTGACTCCTCTGCAGAGGAAAACAATAACGCACAAATTATCAGACTTTCAATACAGGTAGGTGAGAAAAACGATGTTCGAGCAAGGCCCTAAAAATTTACTACTGTAAAATAATATGTTCTCAGTCAGCTACCTGCACATTTATCCTCGTTACTGATTAGTCATCCAAAGGTTTCAAATCAAACAAGCAACGGCTGAACTATTCCTTCTCCAGATTTCGCTGGGCGAGTGTCGTTAAACCTTAATGACCACATACATGTTTTCTGTTGACTATGAGGTGAAACTTTTAAATTGCAGTGAGTGATTTGCTATCCCAATCGGTGTAGAAATTCGGTTTACATGCTGTGCTGAATTTTGTTTGGGGTTGTCCATGTTACCTTTCGGAACAGCTATGTTACATACAGGATTGTAATTTATTTTATAGAAATTTCTGATTTCAATTATGGACGACCAAAATGGCAAAACTTCTTACATTAAAGAACAGTGTGATGGATATGGTTGCCTTCGATCTTACATATTCTTAAATTTGTCACACATTTTATGATGCTGTCAAGTTTCAAAAGCACAATCTGAACGGCTACTGTGCAGTACACTATCTGTTAATAGCCCAAAATATTTGGGGAGCAATAATTTTGTTTTATTTAAAGGGACAGTGCCCTAAATATTTCGGAATTTCCATAAAGAGATGTGGATCGAGATGGACGAAAACTGTTCGAGAAGAATAGGAACTTTCTGGAATACTTGAGGGAATTAAATAAAATTGTAGTTTTAAGTAAAAGAATATTATTTGTTTTTAATTTTTGTTACAACGTAATTCTTTTCACGCAGGAGAGGTACACTGGTGCACTTTAGGAACAATACAGTCATTAAAACTGTCATTTTAATTACTTCACTGGAAATGATAGCAAGGTATCTTTTAAGAATCTTGCATCCTTTAGTAAACGTGAAAAGGGTATAAAATAAATAATAATATAATCAATTATAAATCATTCTATCTAACTGACTGACATATTAGATTCATGAGGTTTGAAAGCAGAACCAGGCATGCTTAGACAACACTATAGACATGTCATGGCAGAGCAATAACTTCGCACTAACTTAGTTTCTTGGCTCCTGCTTTAAGATGTCAGTTGACTATTGATGTAACTGGAATGAATATAGAAACATACATTTCACCCAGATGTGATGTAATACTTCTTAGAAATCACCAGCATCTGAGCAGGTTACCAATGTTTCATGCCAATGGGTTGTTTATTTAGATGGACAAATTGTTCAAGGTTTCTTGATGCATGGTTATTTGGAAAAGTAGCTTCATATTAAACTGCACAGTGGTTTGTAGCATGCGAATGCTTTAGGACAACTTTCTAAAGTTTTGTTATGACTTTTACCACATTTTGAAACAACTTTAATATGTTTTTGATGACATCAGTAAGTATCCCAGGAAAGGAGCTGTATCAGATTGTGGGTTATGTCCTATAGAGACATGGTCTCAGATATAATAAAACAAAGCATCATTGTTTATATACAATGATGTCCATTTGTAATTTTATTGAGAAAATGCTTTGAACTATGGAGACATTCTTTGCACCTTATGTCCAGTAGTAATTACCTCTGGAGAAACCTAGTTAATTATTTTGGTAACTGTGGATCTCCTGTTCAGAGATTTTACTGTTTCTGGAAGATGGCTCAGTGTATAGGTGCAGACTGTATCTTGGATCTTCTTTGTGTAATGGTGGTGTTATATACATGAACGCAAACGCTGGCAGTTAATGGAGTCCAACATTGTGTGAAGTTTGTAAATTAGGATTCCACAACAAAGTACACAAAGAAAAATAAATTGACGAGGATGATTAAAAATTAAATATATTTCCATATATTCAGTGTCATTTTAGGATGATGTACAGATTTGAAGAGGGAAATCTTACTGTAATTTGTTGAAGATTAGCTGCTGAATATTTGCTTCTGGGTATGCCCAGATACATCTACTAGTATGGAAATATTTTTCTGATTTGTTAATCAAAGGTTTAAACCCATGATTTCACATAAATGATGGAACTAAATTTGAACATCGGATAAATGATCGAACGGAAGACTTCCCGCGCTTTGTTGACAATCAGTTTATAGATACCGAAACGATCTGTAACTTGATTGAGCATGTGGTTGTGCTCACGGTTATTATAAAATTACGATGGGAAATTAGAGAGAAAAAAACAAACAACATACTTCAGTTTCACTGCCCGGCTAGCCCGGCTAGTATCTTAGCCAAACAGACTAATCATTTCGAATGACAATACGCTTCCAACACGCAATGTAACTTTCACTCGCTGATTACAGTCTGCCAACTAAGAAATATTAAAAATAAAATACGTATAACTTTCCTCTTTAAATATCATTCACAAACGACGTATACCAAAGTACCACAAGCAGAATTCATCAACACCATTCTCAATTACATACGTTTCGCGGTGGTGACGCCATTGTTATTAGTCAGAGGTTGTCCACCCCCCAGCAGTTAACATCATTTAAAGAAGAACGTTTTCACTAAATCCATAAAGTCAGTAAATGTTACAAGTAATCCCAATCAATCTCTGTGCACCAATGCATGACTTTGTACCATTAACCTACGTCCTCTTGAAGTAAGTGCGAACTTTTTATGTAATAACGCACGGTTGAGTGATTTGTTAACTTACGCGCAGTTGAGCTCGCATTCGTTGCTATAGAGCTTCAGGTCAGTTCCACATTTCGGCTGATAGATCATTGGACAGATGCACTCTGCGTAGCTCGGGGTGCTTGCTGTTGGGAGGTTAAAGTCAAGAGTAAATGTATTCTCCAACAATTCTCATGGACATGGACAGCTGATTCGTGATGCTAAATAGTATTTACGTTTAGTGATGTGGATAGCCTGCAGTGAGGGTGAGCATATGTTTTAACTTATACAGATATACAGACATTGTGGTGAAACACCTAGGACGATATTAAGTGACATTCCATCTAATGATCACATCTTTTCAGGGGATAGGTGCTGAATCATAGCTATGTACCGCTATGCTTTTACCAACTGACATTCTAAATCTTTTTATATGTGATGCAGATTTTACACCAGCCTCCACAATTCTGATTACAAAATAGTAACCACAGCTAACAGTTCCCCAACTATTTTGTACGAAAGTCTGCTCGCTGAACTCACCCGATAGAACCACAGCTACAACAGCGAGAACAACAACAGCAGTCTTCATCTTGATGTGACAGCTAGTCTGCGAACACAACAAACTGTCGTCTATTTATACAAAGCATAATCACACAGATATGATCTAATGATGATTGGGATTGAACGTGGGGATCGTGAAAGGTTAAAGTAACAATAAAAAGTACATATCCTACTTTTAAAAAGACCAAATCGATTGAAATACACTTTCGACAGGGCATCCCCGTTGATTGTATGTTTGGTTTACTGTTTAATGACGAATCATTAGTCACGTCATGGGGTGGTGAGTGGGAGAACATCTTATTTTTTAAATTTTATTTCATTTACTATTTTTTCACTTTTTTAGAGGAACAGTATATGTACTCTTTGTATGTATGTATGATCATTTTAGAGACTGAATGGTAGTCTACACATACAGATTTGTACATTAAGTTCATCAGTTAAGATCTAAACAGAGAAGTCAAAGTCAGAGTCAGAGAAGTTTGGCATGGAAGGTTTATTCGTAGGACGTAGGCTTATAATCACACGTAGAGGCGAGTATGTCATGAGGTTTAATGTGTAGTGTGCAGCATTTTGCAAGATCATCATTACGACTCTGAAAGGAAACATTGTACACTCGCACTTACATAATTGTTTACATAATTACAACCCGACTTGTGTTATATATCCCTGACTTGGTGAGCTCTTGGTTCACTGATTGGTTAAAACCGTACTCTGCAATATTGCTGCTATATGGCACAGTTTGAAAATAATTGAGTCTTGACCTGACAATCCCGTGTTCATCAGCATGAGCATCGATCGGCGCAGCTGGGATACCATGACATGTGTTAACCAAGTCAGCAAGAGTGACAACCCGATCCTCTTAGTCACCTCTTACGACATGGGCGGGTTACTTAAGATCCATTCTGTCCTGGATGTTCAAAGGTGTGGCAAGTAATCAAAGTAACACTTGCTGTCATACTTTCATGGGGAAAGTGAAAACATAGGCATACTTCCTTTTAGGAAAACACCTCACAAAGTGTCTATAATATCCAACTGTTGGGTTGTAGACACTAAACTGTGAAACGGAAGGGCTCAAATCTTTCGTATTTCATCACATTTATCCCCTGAGCAGAAAGTTCAGTTGTCAGATTTGATTCATAAGTTCTCTCACTTATTTCCTGATGTGCCTGGTCGAACTGATGTTGTTAGCCATGATACAGATGTAGTTGATGACGTGCCTGTGAAACAACACCCGTATTGGATGAATCCAGTGAAACGTGAAATTCGGCGGAAAGAAGTGAAATACATGCTGGACAGTGACATTATAGAACCCAGTGACAGTCGTGGAGTTCACTATGTGTCTTGTGCCGGACAGTGGTGGAGGTGGTTGGCGCTGCTGTGCTGACATGAAAACTGTCAATGCACTCTCACGAACTGACCCGTATGCTATTCCGAGAGCGGACGATTGCATTGATTTCATTGGTCAAGATATATATATATATATATAAGTAAACTTGACTTACTGAAGGGCTTCTGGCAGATTCCACTCACAGACCGTGCAAAGAAAATATCGACATTCGCTACACCAGATGGACTGTATCAATACAAAGTGATGCTGTTTGGTCTGAAGAACGCACCAGCGACGTTTCAGAGACTCGTCAAAAGTGTGACGTCCAGTCATGACAGTGTCGAGGCTTACATGGATGATGTCATCAATTACGACATGGAGTGGGAAGACCATCTGAAAAGAACTTATGCCTCTTTGAAAGACTGAGGCAAACTTGACCGTGAATCTAGCCAAAAGTGAATACTACAGACTTATTTGACAAGCACCACGGAATTATTCTACAATTGAGAAAGAGACATTAGGTCTTTTGTTAACTTTACAGCATTTTGAAGTGTACTACTGTACAACTACTTGTTAGCTGATAGCTGAAGTGTTTGCTGATCACAATCCCTTGACTTTTCTTCATAAATGAAGAACAAGAACCTAAGACTTATGAGGTGGATTTTGACCTTGCAAGGGTTCAATCTTGTGATTAAGCACATTAAAGGCAAAGACAATGTTTGTGCTGATGCAATTTCCAGGCTGTAAATGTATTATGACTTGATGTTGTATGTTTGTTTCTGCATTATATCATTGTAATTCTGCAAGATGTTTCTCATGTTATTCATATTATTGTATTATCATTGTTTAGTAATTATTGTTTGGGTCACACAAATTTGAGTGAATGTTATTATGGGTTATTATTTCACATCAGATTTGTTCAGTATTTTTCCTATTTTGGCAGCAGGCTTTAGAGTCACCTCCTCTTGACTATGTTTTGATTAGTTATGTGTACTTCTGGAGACTACTAGAAGCTTCTAATTAATGGCAATGGTCGTATGTGCTCAAACATTCAGGTATGGGTGACTGTGTATATAAAGGCTGGTTGTCGTGTTGACGGATACACACGATTAACTGGAGTATATCAACCTGCCTTCGTCAATGCTTGACCTACGTAACCGCTGCCTGGCCGCTCGCTGTGTTGCATTTAGTAAAACTGTTTCTCACTCTCACACCAAGACTTCTGTGAGTTGACAATAATATATTTGTGACCCATTACTTTAGATTTGACTCAGTTGCATTATACATTAAACCTCTCTTGTGAAACTTGTACCTTTGTTTTTGCTGAATACAAATCATTGAAAATTTTAGACTGTGTTATATTTTGCTGGTTCTGAGGGGATTTCTTACACCATTTGTCACGGCCAATTATTCCCCGTACCAATATGTATGTGCATATGTATATACGTGTGTATGTGAGTGAATATATGCATATCATTGTATTATATACGTTGCACATTGGAAATAAAATGGAAATAAAAAAAATATACAAAAATGTTGCAATACAGCCTAAGGGACATATCTACTCCTACTACCGAATCATGCAAATACTGAAAAGAGGAAGGAGATAAGAAAAAGGAAATCCTCCACAAACTCTCCCGACCCCGAACGACAAAAGACTACTGTAAGTACCACGGATACTTCTGGAATTGCGCGGTATATAAGTCGCCAACTCCTCCGACGATCCTGCAGCACCCTAACTATGGTTTCTCCACCCCACAGGCTACTACCAGATACCGTATATACGATAGTCTTCTCTCTATACACCTTTTGTATATTTCCCTCTGATATGCTTCAATCTTTCTGTTTCTAATAATTTCTTGCGATGTAAGTGACTTTAAATTGACGCTGATCTATTTGATGTAAAGACAGGGGTTGAAACTGAAATCCCAGTGTTTCGCCACCCTCAATGAATAGGTGCATGAGCTAGAGAAAAGCACCAAATTTAACAGTGAAACTGACTCGTTCATCAAAGAGATTAAACAGGATCTCAGCAAGCTAGATGTCATGAAAACGGAACAGATTAGACTGAGTGAGTTTAGTTTTACGCCGCACTCAGCAATATTCCAGCTATATGGCGGCGGTGTGGAAATAATTGAGTCTGGACCAGACAATCCAGTGATCAACAACATGAGCATCGCTCTGCACAGTTGGGAACCGATTACATGTGTCAACCAAGTCAGCGAGCCTGATTACCCGATCCCGTTCGTCGCCTCTTACGACAAGCATAGTCGCCTTTTGTGGCAAGCATGGGTTGCCTATTCTACCCAGAGACCTTCGCGGGTCGATTAGACTGAGAGAAGCGCTTATTGACCAACGGTCACGCTCGATGAGAGACAACCTAATATTTACATATATTCCAGAGGCTCCTCAGGGTGAACAGGGTACCCCCCTCCTCGTGCTTCGTGGGATAACTGAGAATCTCTCGTACGTTCCTTCATACAGGAAGAGCTCGGCCTTGACAGCAGGGATATGAACTTCAAGAGGGTACACAGAATAGGTGCAAACGTCACCCTAACCAGGGTAATTCATCAAGACCGCGCCCAATCATTCGACAGTAACGACTCAAGTGCTTTGAATTCGCCTTTGAATTCGCGGACCCATGAAGAAACCATGTTTGCCATACAGGGCGACTATGCTTGTCGTAAGAGGCGACTAACGGGATCGGGTGGTCAAGCTCGCTGACTTGGTTGACACAGTCATGTAATCGGTTCCCAGTTGCACAGATCGATGCTCATGTTGTTGATCACTGTATTGTCTGGACCAGACTCGATTATTTTACAGACAGGCCATACAGCTGGAATATTGCTGAGTGCGACGTAAAACTAAACTCACTCACTGTGGATGCGCCGGGTCGTACTCTTGAACTACCACCAGGTTTGCATGATAGAGAATATTGTCCATCTTGTACACAGACTAACTTGCTCTGGGTGACAAACGCTTGGAGGTGGGGGTGGGGTGGTATTGGTCTAGCGGTTGAAGATTGCTTCTCTAAATATGTCTCTTTATTAGTTTATCAGAGTTTTAATCAGAATATATTCTGTGGTTTAAAATATCCAAGGTAGCTCTCAACAGCAAAGACGATTTTACTGTTGTCGTTGTGTACTATACTCCTGAAGAATCCAAGCACGCCACAACAGACATGTTTGATGAGTCACAACTGTTGTAAATGTACTCCCATTCTGAAACTGACATTCTTCCTGGCGTCTTTTATGCTCGTACTAGAATACTGTGTGAATATTTAAGTCCAGATAAACATTTCTTAAATGAGTTGGATATTGAAACTGATGAAATGGCACATTACCTTGACCTTGAAATTGTTTTAGAAGAGCTAGGTCTGCCGCTTGAGTGATATTCGCACGACAGTAACAAAATTAATAATTACGGACATAAACTGATTGATATCTGCAATGTTTATTTGTAATTGTAGAATGGACAAAGATGCATCAGAAAAAACATTACTTGTAAGGACACAAGCAACGGTGACAGTGTCACATGTTCGAGTAGATGACTGCCATATCGGAAGCTTTGAAATTGTTGATTTCTCTTCTCTATGTGCATTGTCCTATAGCTGTTTCGTTTTCAAGCACGAATAGCAGATTGTTTGCTAAGGCACCTAAACCATTTACGGATAAACCTGTAATTACATTGACAAAAACCGAAAAGAAGGATCAATCCAGGTGTAATATTGATGTTATGCAAATACACGATGGATGCGCATTACTAAATGAAACGGTTAAAGACAATACGAAGACTAAATGAAACGGTTAAAGACAATACGAAGACTTAATGAAGCGGTTAAAGACAATACGAAGACAAACGACTTAGTAAACAAAACGCAACTGTTGTCTTCTCTGAAATTCTGAAAAAGCAGCTAGAAATACGTTTGGCATACGTTCGTCACGCCCATATAACTATACTGGTTATGATATGAATTATAAAATTAACAAGCATTGGTTTGGAAAAGAATGCACCCAGAAACGTAAAAAACTTACGGCTAGAATGAAATACCGAAGACATAGAAATCAGGAAAATAATATCTATTACTGCCACGCAGGTACGCAGTATAACATGTATGAACTAAAAATATATGAATAGGTACTAGTATTAGTGTAAATTAGCCACTGAAATAAGAAACAAGCAGAAGAAGAACCCACGAAATGATTCTTCCCCGTCATAAAGAGTTGTACTATAAGAATATAAACTCACAAGGGTGTAATGAAAAGTTAAGATATTATTGAAGATATTAATGAGATGCATGTACCTTTTGACTGCTCAGTTCTTAATGTTGTAATAACACAGAAGGAAATTTCTGAAGCAACTGAAAAGAATTAAAGCATCAGGTGAAGATCTTATAGAAAAAGACTACATGGCTGACTCACAGACTTACTTCTTCCATTCATAGAAAAACGTTTTAGTGTTGTAAACCCATCTCAAAAGGCAAAGGTGATTCATGTGATCCTAGTTCCTACAGACCCGTTACAATTTTGAGCTGTCTTGGAAAACATACTTAACTGTAGCTTATCCAGATTTTAGATGTTAACTTTTTAGCATCCCCTTGCCAAGCCTGTTGTCGCACAGGTTACTCTACAATTCACAACATTTTTATTTTTATTTCAGTTATTGAATTCTTAAAAACATAATAAATACAAATTATATTGTGCCTCCACTGACTTTTCTAAAGCCTTTGATAATATTCAACAAGCCCAAGTTGAAGAACCCGTGAAGGAACTTAATAAGGTGCCCCTGACCGAAAAAGAAGTGTATGGCATTTTATTTATACTACCAAAGCTAAAGGTCCAGATAATATTGGTGACTGGATGTTTAAAAAATAGCTGTATCTCTGTGTTCAGTTTATAACTACGTCTTTCCCGTTTTCCTTGCCAATGGAAACAGTCTGTTGGTGTTCCAATCCATAAAAAGGGTACTGTTTATGATTACAGACCAATTGCCTTGACATGTTCTCTAAGGTACTAGTATTTGAAAAATGTGTATTTAAACATTTCTATAAGTTATTCTTGGATAATGATATCATAACCGCCTCACAATCGAGATTCAAACCTGGAGACTCAACTGTTTACCAGTTAACGAAATTATACCCAGTGATTTCCAAAGCCTTAGACGATGGAAGATTGTTCGAGCTATATTCTGTAATATACGCAAAGCGTTTGGTCGTGTTTGGCACGAAGGTTTACTAGTAAAATTAAAGTCAACAGGGATAAGCAGTAATCTTCTGGATTGGTTTAGAAGCTACCTTAGCCATAGGAAACAAGCTGTAGTAATTAGTTGTTACATGTCAAATTATAAACCTGTTCTAGCTGGAGTCTCTTAGGGCTCAGTTTTAGGACCTCTGTTATTCCTTTTTGCTGATGATACTGATGATCATAAACACCTAGGACTGTTTTGTTTTGATTTGTTGTTTTGGTTTTTTTTCTTATTTTCTTATTTTTTTCTAATTATTTTTCTACTTAGTTTATTTGTTGTCTGTTTGTTGTTGTTGTTTTTTGTTGTTTTTGGTTTGTTTGTTTTTTGTTTTTGTTTTTGTTTTTTTTGTTTGTTTTTTTTTTTGTTTTTTTTTGGGGGGGTCAGGAGGATGGAGAATGGCACAAACATATTGAATATCTTGTCCGTAAAGTACGCCCACTGATTAACTGCTTGCGTAGTCTAAAATATAGGTGAAATAGACAAACGCTTGAAATTATGACAAATCTTTCATCTGACCCATATTTGACTATTGTGATAAAATTTGGGCTAACTGTGGCACAGAACAAGTAAAGATTCTACACTTGGATCCTCCTTGAACTATATGTGGAGCAGAACGAGGAGAGAGTCATGAATAACTTTGCAAGGAAACGGGTTATTGCTTATTGTCTGACAGACGATATCTCCATAAACTATGTATGTATTTAATGTATAAAATGGTCAATGGGCTGACTCCTAAATACCTATCTTTATTGGTCCCGCCTGATATCTCCACCATAACAGGTTACAACCTTCGCAACTCTAACGACGTTCAGACATGCAGGGCGCCTATCCCCGTATAACCGATCTTTCCTATCTCCTGATGTTCAAGCAATGAATGCACTTGATATTAATATTAGAAATGTAGATTCCTTACCTAGATTTAAGCAACTGATTTCCACAGAAATCAAGCTTTCTTCAAATTTTACATGCATTGCTAGTCATGGCCAGGGACGCTGCCAAATTATTCTAGAATTGGGCTAGGCTGTAATGGCCTAAAAGCACACTTATTTCACAGATACCAGATTGATGATCCCACTCGTTCATGTGGCCATAACAGAGAAGATGCTACTCATTACTTTCTGTCTTGTCCCCATTATGCCAGTTTTGAGTTGACAAATTTTGAGTGCGTGAGTTTAGTTTTACGTCGCACTCAACAATAATCCAGCTATATGGCGGCGGTCTGTAAATAATCGAGTCTGGACCACAAATTCCAGTAATCAACAACATGAGCATCGATCTGCGCAGTTGGGAACTGATGACACATGTCAACCAAGTAAGCGAGTCTGACCACCCGATCCTGTTAGTCGCCTCTTACGACAAGCATAGTCGCCCTTTATGGCAAGCATGGGCTGCTAAAGGCCTATTCTAACCCGGGACCTTCACGGGTCACTGAAATACAGTCGACACCATTACTACAGTACTCTATTTCTGAGCTCCCATAATCGAGAGACTGGCACTCTGTAATGCAATGACTTTAAGCTGGAATATTTCAGCGTCTGTTGTAACTGTTTGGTTTGCACATTGAAAAAAATAATTTTCAAACGTCGTCATGTTTTACCACCATCACTATAGAGTCATTAGGACAAATTGGTGAAGCCTTCCAAGAGATTCATCGTAAAGGTTCATAAACACATGATCATAATACAATCGGAATTGTGGAATTTATTTGACTTTTAGAAGATGTTTCTTATGGATTTGGAAAGGGTTGTATTTGTATATTGTCAGGCAAAAGGAACTATACCGAGTGTGCTGTCCATGTGTTACAACTGGCTGTGTAGATGGTCTCTGAGGCCTGGACGGCACCCCTGTAATGTGAGTGAGTAAGTTTAGTTTTACGCCGCACTCAGCAATATTACAGCTATATGGCGGCGGTCTGTAAATAATCGAGTCTGGACCAGACAATCCAGTGATCAACAACATGAGCATCGATCTGCGCAATTGAGAACCGATGACATGTGTCAACCAAGTCAGAGAGCCTGACCACCCGATCCCGTTAGTCGCCTCTTACGACAAGCTGAGTCGCCTTTTATGGCAAGCATGGGTTGCTGAAGGCCCACCCCTGTAATGTAAATATACATCATCAGCTATGAATGGAGAGTTATCAGAGATGCACTTCCTTCAAGCCAGTTACATTACTTGGGGTAGATGTATTAATGATAAAAATTTACAAACACATTCATTCCAAGACACATTCCCTCGAATATCAATCGCATTGTCCTTGTCCGGATAGTTTGGTGTTCAAATATGTCCAATATATGCAGACGATAAGGTCAGTTTACTTGTTCATTTCTTATCAGTGATCTTCTAGAACATAAATGTTTAACACAAATTCGAAAACGAACCGAAGTATTAATTTCCTGAAATTTATACATCGCCAGGAGCGATTCATCAAAATATAATTAACCTGTGGCATCAGGATTCATTCTCTACTTTGATTTGAGGGCTTTAGACAGTGAGAATATTTCATGGATGTACTTACAGTTCAAACGGCACAGATTGTCATACTAGTTACCGACAGTGTCACAGACAAGGTTCAGGATCAGGGGACAAGTGCCCTCACAGTGGACAGTGCTGGCTGTAAGGAAAGATGGGTGGGTAAACTAGTTATCCTGAGGTAGGTCTCTCAGTGAGAGCTTTTGTTGTTTTCCCATATTCACCCAAACGTCTATATTATATTATATTTATGTCCAGAAGACTTGTATGTACTAGAGGTAAGGCAAAAGCATTTGGATGAGGTAGGTTCCTTCACAAACCAACCATGGGCGCAATACTGACAAACCAAGCAATATCTGAGTGAACTTTGGATTAGAAAACGTCTGGCACAGAGGAAACTACGAAGATAGATTTAAATATAACTGATAAAGTAAGCATACAACTCACCGCACAGCGCCACAACAAGAACAGCAAGAATAACAGCCCCTTTCATCTTGATGCTTCTTTTCCGAATAGGATCAAAGCGCCGAATAAGACTCTACTCTCTACACTACATAAGACTCACAAAACGCCCATTGTAATAAGATATAGCTCCTCAGTCGATTTACAACTTCGTCCGTCACTGAAGTAAACATAAACGTCATGTTCAAGTACGATATGGCGATCAGAGGATCATTTTTATTTCCACATAACAATAATCTCATGACCAATGTATCAGCTCATTGACAGTGGGTCAAGTATGGATAATAAACATTTTAACTCGCAGGCATAATGCCTGGAGTGAAATGTTACATTTTCAGCACAATGAATACATATTCGTCACAAAAAAATAAGCTCAGGTATTTTCAGTGTAATATATATTTATCAATCACGATAGCGAGTAAAAATAAAAAGTATGGCAGCTTTGAAGGCTCATTTGGTCAACGCACAGAAGTGTAGAAACTTGCATTCGTGTTCATGGTGGTCATACGCGACATAGAACATTGCTTCACTGTCCGAAACTGCCTTGAACGTTATAAATGAAAGTGTAATGACTAAACATTTGTGCAATGATGTCAGGTTGAAATATTTCGATGTATGTTGTAATTGCCTTTCTTTGCAGATTGAAAAAAAAAGTCAAAACGCTGTCGATATTCAACCATGATCACTATATGTCATTATGACAAATTAGTGAAGCCTGAAAAGACAAGCATGGGAGGCATAAAGGTTTGATGCATTTGTTACAATTCCCTATCTTGAGCTACATATATGGTTCCGTGTTTCGCAGATGCAAATTGTATATTTGTATATTCTCTATGCTGCACAGCCCTATTTGCGCTACAGTTTGCCTGTGCGCAGATGCTCCTTGCATTTTGTCATGATGTGTGTAACCGATGGGCTTTCACCTGGTATGATTTCAGTTGGATAATTGTTTATAAGCACATGATTATGGTATACATGAAATTGTGCAATTTCGCTTTTAGAAGGGATTCCTTATGGATGTGGAGGTCAAAGTGGATTTACAGACTGTGGATCTGAAGGAAGTATAAAAGGTCTGTACATGAAAGAGTCGTTAAAATCAATTACGTCTACTTAAGATATGGTCCAGATTATAGTTGAGAAAATATTAGGGATTTCAGGACTGGCGTAAGACATGAATTTGTGACTTCTAGCATGTTTGAAATATTGTAGATCTGAGTCTGAAAATACATTGTCATTTCTATTTTATTCCAGGGTATATTTATGCCCTTTCATTGTGTACTGTTACACATGTGATTATATTAATCACTCTGAATATGTAAAAGCATGCCTTTGGTTTATTTTAGGGAATGTAATATTGCCACCAAAATAGAAGCAAAACTCGGGATGTATTCTTTTCATTTGCTCCTCAGCATATATGCCGTGTATGAGTGGTCTTACACCCGGTAATGAAACAAAGCAAATGAAATACTCTCAACAAGCTGGCGCCTTGTACCTGACGTTCTCACACAGCATAAAATGACTTACAATACTAACGAGGAGACATTCATACCACTTCAAATATTTTGTATGGACTTGGGTCATGTATAAATACCGTCATTTCAGTCCAGTCGATACTCTGATTCTGTTCGGAAGAGAAGCTCCAGCTCAAGAATCAAGATGAAGGCTGCTGTTGTTCTTGCTGTTTTTGCTGTGCTGCTGTGTGGTGAGTACAATCATTCCTTTATCAGTTATGTTCTCATGACAACCTACAAGAAGAAGTTTCAAAGGGATTATTTTTGGCCAGTGCTACCAAGCATGTTCGGTCATAGGTAAGAGAGGGGCGGTAGAGTAGTCTAGTGGTTAAAACGTTCGCTCGTCAAGTCTAAGACAGTTTCCATTCGCCATATGTGTGAGCCAAGTTCTGGTGTACCTCACTGTGATTTTCGAAACAGTATGTCACACCATGTTTTACAAAAGTGAAACATCCAGCAGCTGTAATTCATCAAGTTAACATGTTGTCAAGACTGAGTGTAAATGATTCGTGAGAAGGACAGGTCCCCATATCAGCTTCATGTAAGCGTGGAGACCTGTAAAGATTGTCAAGACTGAGTGTAAATGATTCGTGAGAAGGACAGGTCCCCATATCAGCTTCATATAGGCATGGAGACCTGTAAAGGTTGTCAAGACTGAGTGTAAATGATTCGTGAGAAGGACAGTCCCCCATATCAGCTTCATATAGGCATGGAGACCTGTAAAGGTTGTCAAGACTGAGTAAATGATTCGTGAGAAGGACAGGTCCCCATATCAGCTTCATATAAGCATGGAGACCTGTAAAGGTTGTCAAGACAAATTATTTCCGTATCCAAGGCCATGGCCCATATTACATAAGGATTTTCACATATATACTCAAGCTGGTGTTGTTACAGTTATGCAGACTCTGGACAAGACTGGAGAAGTCTCTAATATCAGGAAAACAAAACAATATTTATGGCAATAATCCCGTGTTCGAGGGACCTGTCTAAACCATCAAACATATATACTGAAGACGTAATATTTATTTGTTGTATTTCTTATCCTAACGACGTTGTATAGAAACCTTGCTAGATTTGATATTACATTTTTATCCGTTCTTGCCATACTTCTACCAAAATTGTTCATAGAGGGGTTATTTCTCACACTATTGTGTAATTATTGCCTTCTTTCAGTTTCATAACGCAGATTATCAAGACGTGAAATTTATCTCCTACAAAAGAGAATTTTTACGACGACAGTATAAGCAAAACCTTTCACTAGCAGCGTGTGGAAATGTGTATGGCAATAATCTCGTGTTAGAAGGACTTGTCTCGTTTAACGTTTTAACCTTCATCTCTCTCTTCACAGCCAGCACTATCAACTGCGACTGCTTGTGTCCCCGCCTCATTGACCCCGTCTGTGACACCAACGGCAACTACTACGACAATGCGTGCCTCTTGGGCTGTGTTGAGTATGTCCATTAGATTCTCAGATCATTTGCACTACAGCATCGAATTAGCGTTTGGCTCATGTGACAGATAAAAAACAAATCCCTGTTATGAAACATACCCGTGAAGGTCAAGGCCAGGGTAGAATAGGTCTTCAGCAACCCATGCTTGCCATAAAAGGCGACTCTGCTTGTCGTAAGAGGCGACTAACGGAATCGAGTGGTCAAGCTCGCTGACTTGGTTGACATGTCATCGGTTCTCAATGGCGCAGATCGATGTGCATGCTGATAATAACTGGATTCCCTGGTATAGACTCGATTATTTACAGACTGCCGCCATATAGCTGCGGCGTAAAACTAAACTCACTGTTATGAAACCACAGCGTTATACTTCCTATGTAAAACACCACGAGGGTCGTCAGTCAATGTGAAATGTTAACACGAGTGGTAGTTGTCTTGCTGCAAAAGACATGTCTATTATAATAATAATCACAATGATCTGTCCAGTACTGAAACATACGCCTAATCCCTATGCCAAAACATAAGCCGTGTATCATTTCAAGCCGTCACCGTGTCTGGTGAATTGAGCATAGATGATGTGGAAGGATGCAATTTTTGAACTTTAAACCCCAAAGCCAATGCAATATAATTATGTAGGTACGTACGTACGTATAGTGGCGGAACGACACTCCCTGACAACTCATTCCTGCTTGACAATGGCAGTTCACATTACAGGACTGCCGTCCAGGCCGCAGCGGGCGCCTTCACTATCGACGGTTCATCCTGTGTTAGTGCTCGGAAGTAGATGACCTTCACCTCAAACCATTGTCAGCGACTGCGGCAAAGGAGCATTTACTGGTACAATAAAATTTTGAATTCTTCCATCCATTCGTATCGGTTTCATGGTTAGTGAGTCATTTATATATCTTTAGCCCCATAAACGTGCACGCGGTAACACTCCTGCTTTTCAAAAATCCTACTCGGTATCACTGTAGACGTTTTTTAAAGTGGTCCTGCATCATAGTTAGCGTTAAATGACAATCATACATGATAGTGGCCACACGAATACGTACAAACAGCTAGCTGTGGATACAGTAACGTGCAGTAAACATGGACAAAGTACTGTGACCATCTGTCCCAGTTCACCCAGCTGTGAGTGGGTACCTCGTAAGGATGGGAAAGCCACATTAACTCTGTGCGCTGTAAGAGTTGAAGGATCCCCAGGTAGTTGAGATTGAAAATACTATGTGCCATTGTGATGGACATCCAGTGATCGAGGGGAAAAACCAAAGCGTCCTTGAGCATTTGAACTAACTGGATATCGGCGCTATACAAATGTCTAGTCGTATCGTATACATGTGCAAATTTCACGTCATACACCACTGAACGGTCAAGGGCGAACACTGTACAAACAGCTATAGTCAGAAGGTATAAATAATGAAGTGCCCCTACCTTTTGTGATGAATATAGTTAACTTCAAAAGTTGAAAGTTAACCAAATTTCAACATCACGTGTATATTAACAAATCATGTTTTGGTACAATGACAAAACGTCCTGTATGTGTAACCGTTCTGAAATTTGCCACACAGTTGTGAAATATAACCGTGACAACATTGCAACTCTAGGTGAAACAGGATTCTCAAGTAGATTATGAGCCGATTAGCTGACAGGGTTGCTTGCAACCCGAATTACAGGAAGTCTCCCTGTCCTAATACTCGGATTCAGTTCCTTATAACACAGAAACCATATTTTCGACAAAATCGGGGCCCATGTTTCATATACTACTTACACAAAGTGTGGGAACACCCTACAATTAGGTAGTCATACGAGTGAGTTTAGTTTTACGCCGCACTCAGCAATATTCCAGCTATATTGCGGCAGTCTGTAAATGATCGACTCTGGAACAGACAATCCCGTAATCAGAAGCATGAGCATCGATCTCCATTGAGAACCGATGACGTTGTCAACCAAGTCAACGAGTCTGACAAGATCCCGTTAGTAGCCTCTTACGATGAACAGAATCGAGGTCATCATTAACTTACCATGGCAATGTCATTTGTACAGCGAGTGAGCGAGTTAATATTTAACGCCACATCGCAATATTTCAGCCATATCATGACGAGAACAATGTATATTGTAAAACCTGTCGACGAAGGACAGTAAATCAACTAGAACATCACAATTAGTTAATTCTAACGTGTAAAGTTAAACTAATCATTATTCGGACAATACAATATAAAAACAAGCTACAGATTGCCAACAACTGAAGGTAGATCACCATACTAGGGACCACGGGGACTTTCAGTTCCTTTGCTTCCTGCATTGAACCCTAGCTTTACACCATCCCTTTAAATGTTAGCAATTCAGTCACATTATTAAATGTTAGCCACGAATTAAAAATACACATATAATAAGATTAAAAACAGTGGAAAGTCTACATACATGTACTTTGGACTGTTTTGGGACTTACGTACCCTCTCAGGAGGACAATTTTACAATACTTCAATCCCCTTTGAGGGTACAGCCACTAACAATTCAAGTTATTAATCCAAACTACCGATCATTAAAATACATCTGTTTACAGAAGATATTACTCAAAATTCAACCAAGAGATCGATTTTTTAAAATCCAACAACTAAATGAGCACCGACAGTTAAAAAAGACCCTTATGGGTTTTTATAGTAACTTACTTATCCCTTATGGAGAATTCAACACGGTCAAGCAGGATATGCTTGAGCGTGACACAAGGGATACTAAACGGAGGATCCTCACCTTTCAATAGGTATGCACGAGGGGGGGGGGGGGTGTCTTGTATGACCAATACGACATCGTCGCAAAATGACCTCTTCAAATTTGGACTGACAACCCAAGCGGATATAACCAATGTAGGGTTTTATTTCATGTAGTTTATTGATACCTACTTGGCTGTCCCACTCTTCATCAGATCGCTAGTGTAAGTTCTAATGCTAGCTTTGAAGGAATAAGTGATGTCAGATTTGTCGAGTGCTGCTTTGGCAGCAACATCGGCCATTGTATTTCCAGAAATGCCAACGCGTTAAAGAACATGTAAACCTATTGTATGTGGAAGAGACTTCCCGTGCAGCTTCCCTGTATGTATCGAGGGGTCGGTCGTGGGCGGCATATCCTCCCATTTTAGCTGTCTAGTGATGGAATAAAACAGGCAACAGGTGTTATACACAAAATGTAAAGGATTGCTCAGTACATGTAAAAACTGTCGCACACTGTGTGCTTGTCGAACTTGTCTGTGTCAAACATTTGTGTACAGGATAGTCGTAGAGTTCTACTAGATATTTAACTGTATGGACTCGCGTGGAACAATGTGTGGTTGGTAAAGGACGGGAGAAGTCAAACTCTAATATACATGTAGGAATCTAATGTCATTTGTGACAAATAGGACATCTACTCAGATTGCGTATGAGAAATGCATTAACGTATTTTTGGAGAAATGTGTGAAGTTGTGCCTTCAGTTATGAACTTGTAAAAAAGGTCGAGGGAGGAAGCTGTAGCGTCGAAGTTTTGCAGTGCGACATTGACATACTTATAACCGTTTGCTGTAAAGTGGACACATTCTGGAAGGTCACCATTTATTACAAAGAGGCATGTCTACAAAACACAAAACAGTGTAACTCTTAGTTCGAGCAACAGTGAAGGTCTGCATGTTGGTCACTCGCAGTTGCCAGTCTTGCCGTTATAGGTTTTGCTTGTATCCGCCGTCTTGCCACTACAAAACAAATGGCAGAACATGTGAAACATTGTACAGAATAATCTGTAAATATCGGCTTTATTAAAATCTAATGTTTGAACACTGGATCCTTTGGTATGCATTTATTAATCTATGTAGGAAATGCATGGGAGCTAGGTTTCACATCCAGTATATAGAATGGGGCGGTACAAATAGCCCCGAAAAGGTCAACTATATGAAGTGAGGCTTGTTCACCGTATTCAGTTCAGAACGTCTAGTGATTCTTGAACAGACATCAAGATATCTCGGTAGAATGAACGCATGAGGTGCGTTTCACGTCATAGTAGTTTAGAACACGTGTTGGATATACACCTACTCAAATTTCGGAATTGTCACGTAGAATCTTTCGCAAGAATCGAAACAGCGAGTTCAGGGTCACACCTCACTCAGGAATATTGTAGCTATATAACTGCGTTCTGTTCATCGCGTCTGGATCCGCTAACCTGATCAACAACATGATCATAGATCTGCTCAAGTGGGAAACTATGACACGGCAACAAGTCAGGGAGTTTGACCACCCGAAGCCGTTAGTCTCGTGACTAGATCAAGTTTAGCGGTAATAGTTGGGGGGAGGAGGAGCAGATGAATACGAGGATGGCCGACATTTACTTCAGCTGAATTCTAGTTAAAATATTCGTATGTTTTAGCTTTTAAAATACATTCTGCTCCCGGATGGACGAGCAATATGGATCAATATATTCATTAACTACTGTATACGATGCCCTGGTGCTTATTTGCACCTTTCTAATAGTAAGAGGTTTGAGGAAGTACGTCATGCGTTGAAATGGTGGGGCGAAGATGCCATAGTAAAAATTTGATATTTGAGTCAATATAGCACGTACGTAGTATGTTTGTTTAACTGACAGTGTTGCGACTGCTCAAATTTTACCTTGCAAACTAAATTGTAAGAATTTCATTCAAGTGAGGATAAAAGTTGTTAAACTATTACAGATTCAAATCTTCAGTATTGGTTTGTATTACTAGCGGGGTAAGTGTAGTAGTTAGAACAGCGAAACAATTCACCTGCGATACAGGACCCTACTTGCTCTCCGAGTCTGAATGTACATAGACCCTTTTAACAGAAACAAGGTATTTGAAACTTGTTTCACAAACGAATTTTCATTGGTACGTTTGCACCCAAAACAGATTATCACACAAGAAAACTGCTCGTATGTGCTATTCTTGAAAGAAATACCAAATTTACTTTGATGGAAAGCTGCAGTGGCAATTTGTACTTACTCGCATTTCAGGTCACACAGACTAGGATAGGGGTTCCCTTCCGTATCGCACACCTGGGCCTGGTCGTCGGTGATGACTTCACAGTCACAACCGGCTGCGCCCTTACCTGCAAAAATATAGTACTTACTTCAAGACTGGTTGCATTCGTGGGGCATACGCCAGAAGTGAGTTAGCTGGATTGTTTTTAGCAATATCCCAGTGATGATAGCAGAAATGTGCTTCGCACATGTGTGGATTCGAACAGTGGTCATCACGAGTGAACGCTTTAACCACTAACCTACCCAACCGCCTGTATGGCATAAGCACAAGTGGTGGTGCACTGTCAAAACTGTCATTGATGACAATGTCTATAGAAAGTGGTCACTGTAACAAACGTTAAGTTTTTTATTACACTTAAAAGCAAATGGCTGTTTGGGTGCCACCAGAAGTGTGTTCTAGCGGGAGTCAGTGCGGGTTGAAATACCAGATGGGAATTCAACCCACCCCCCCAAAAAAAAAAAAAAAAAAAAAGTACGACAGACTAATCCCAAATAACATGTTAGGAAACATATCAACGTAATCCTGATATATCCGAGTAATGTTTAATTGTAAATGAAATAAGGAATTTTCCTTATGGTTTAGTATAGCTGGAATATTGCTTAATTCACAAAACGGCTTGGGCGGAAGATAAAATGTCGTTCAGGGCAGTGTATGAAACTGTCTGAACCAGTCATTTGATGCCCATGGCAACTGGTGCAGAGACAATGCCATTCACAGAACGTTGCTTCGAATTATGGGTGTAAAGAATGTAATTGTAATTAGTTGGAAGGAAAGATAAAGAAAGTGTGTAGATGTAAGGAAGGCATCACAATGCACATGTTGTCCATGCAGGCTAAATGCACCAGGGTGTGCAGTGAATCATGACAGGAGTGGCTAAAAGTGGATTAGTAACTCTCCTTGTGAAAAGTAAACATGCGCGACAGCATATTTAACAAAACGGCTTGGTCACTGAAGAGCATTCTTTAGACCAATCACGTTTAGTGTTAGACAAAAAGGGTAGGCTGATCTGTGCGAGTTCCGGTTTGATTGATCATGAACTCAATACATACGTCGTCTCGCTTCCACAATCGTAAATTGTTTTCAAAATATCATCCATAGCCTGATATATATATATACCCATGGAAAATACATTGGCCCAGAAGACTGGTTATACAGTAACTTTGCAAGCCCACTATGTAACCAGCAAGTGGTGGGCCCCCGGGCAGACTATTTCCTGCACTGGTTCAGGGACTGCTACAAAACTGACAAACTATCGCTAAAATTTGGTTTGGTGTCCGAGACTGGTCTAGTCGCAGTAAACATAACAACTTAGGGGTTACGTCAGAACGCAATTCACCTGCACCCTTTCTTAGTAATCAAAATTCTAAATGCGTCACAAATTTACGAGCAAACCTCGCAAATGTATTTAATGTTTAATGACATGCTGAAATAACAGAATTTTAATTGTCTTTTGAAGAAACGTTATAAACTCAAAATATAGTGACAGTGTACTTCTCGACCCTAGGTTCATGAACACTATTTGAAAATACTCACAGATGAAAAGAAGGGCTACAACGGCCACGATAACTGCAGTCTTCATTGTTTCAGGTAGGCTTCTTACAACCTTGGTAGTCAGGGTCAGGTGTGAACCTCAAGGTATTGTTTCTGTATTTATACCCTTGAAAGCAGGACCGCGTTATCTGGATAAAAAGGGAAGTCGGATAGACCATTACACTTAGCAGCTCAGTGTGTTAATATGTCTGTCAAGAACACAAAAATCTGAAAATTACTTTTTAGTTCTTCGTTGTGTTTGTTATTTGTCAAATCACATTCTATGTAACTGAAAAATGTGTTTAAAATATGTTTCATTTTGAACCACCTTTTTCATTTCCCAGCCCAAAGATAAGTGGGCTGTTCCCTGCACGTGCGAGTGATCGCAATCGTGAAGCACGGGCTGCACGTGCTCCCAGTACAAGGTGAAGGTTGTTGGTAAAGACGACAGAAGCACAGTTGCCCTGGGTTACGGGCCAATGAGTCGTTCATCACGGGTTTGAGTCCCAGATAATTCTCAATCATGATCCTTGAAGTTCACCAGAATAGTTACTAAATGTAAGGTTATGACGTATTTAACTTATGTTTAACATTGTGGAACACCCGTGAGTACTCTATCGGCTTGCGGAGTGACGCCATTGTGTGTTTTCACGGGAAACTTGACAAAAGAAAGATACGTTGACATTCTAAATGGTCACCTTCTTCCGACAGCACAAACATTGTGTGAAGATGATTGGATTTTCCAGCATGATAATGACCCAAAACACACTGCGCGCTACACAAAACAGTGGTTGTCGGGCGAAAATGTTCAAGTTTTAGACTGGCCCAGTTACAGCCCAGGCCTAAACCCAATTAATAATGTGTGGGGAGTCATGAAGGACAGAATAAACCAAAAGGGACTGAGAAATATTGAAGATATGAATGCCGAGGTGGTCCAATATTGGGATACCCTGTCACACGATTACCTACAAACTTTGATGGGTAGTGTGCCTAGGCGTATTCAGGCATGCATTGCTGAGCGAGGAGGTCTAACAAAGTACTAAAACAAGACTGAGACTGTAAAAGGATGATGTTTTAACATGTTTATGTAAGTAAAACGCCAGAAGTTAATAAACGTAATGGGTTACATGACGCTACATGATTCTCAATAATTTCTGGGAATACTATATACTGCGATATATGGTTAAATATATTTTTACAATATATATTCATGAGTGAGAGAGTTCAGTTTTATGCCCATTTTATCAATATTTCGGGAATATCACCTCGGATGGCACCAGAAATAGACTTCACGCAATACAACTATGTGGGGAATCGAACCCGAATCTTCGGCTTGAATAGAAAACGCTTTAACCTTTCGGCTACCCAACCGCCCCGTAAAATGACTCAAAGGCGAAAACAAGTTAATAAATACGAGAGTGCAATGTTACTGTATTGATATTTGTGAATCCATATAAATAGAAATGGTCATTCACTGAGGCCGATGTCATTTTAAACTCTTACGTCGATAGATCTACAACATATTTTTCACTTCTTGCGAAGTCATTGTTTGTTTGTTTGTTAGTTTTGTTTTGTTTAACGCCGCCGTGAACAACATTCCAGCTATATGACGATGGTTTTTATATAGTCCAATTTGAAACAGACGGTCCAGAGATTAATAGCATGTGTATCGTCCTAAGCAATTAGGATGATACATTTGTCCTACAACCATTCCTCCAAAACTAGGGAGGTGAGGTAAAGATCAGAGGTTAAAGCGTTCGCTTGACCCACCAAAGACCGGGGTTCGATTTCCCATATGAGCACGTGTGAAGCTCATTTCTCGTGTCTCCTGTCGTGATGTCGCTTGAATATTGCTAAATGCGGTGTGAAGCTAAACCCACTCGCTCACTCAACATTCCTCCAACATTAAGCCAACACGACCTGTTGTACTTGTTCACTGATAAATATGTAAACACCTCTCAAGTGTAAAAACAATGTGTCCCACCATTACAGATTCTAAAAGTTAATTACAACAATTATATTTAGCTAGCTACCTAAACGGAGATCTGGCAGAAGTGTTTTATGACAGTATGTGACTCCCTGCCGATTATATTGACGTCAAAGTGTCACTATAGCAATCATTACTTACTGTTATTACACACTACACCGGCCAATGGATACTGACATTAACAATATGTACCATAAACGGAATATCAGCCACCACATAATCACAGTATGTGTTGCGGCAGAATGTCAGTTATACGATATTGGATAGAAAGTAGGGCGGTTTGAGTTCCAATCCATCCCGACAGAATTACACATATATGAACAGAAATATAGCCTTGATGTCTACCACCGAGTGGATATAGAAGTTATAATCGTATTTAATAATCAGAATAATTGTTTGTAAAAGCAATAGCCATTGCCCGATTCCGACTATATTAGTCAGTCAATAGTTTTCAATATGAAAACCTTAAACGCCCATATTGATGACAGTTTACGAGTGCATTGTATCATAGTGAGAGAGCGAGTTTAGTTTTACGCCGCACTCAGCTATTTTCCAGCTATGTGGCCGCGTTCTGTAAATAATCGAGTCTGGACAAGACAATCCAGTGATCAACAGCATGAGCTTCGACCTGCGCAATTGAGAACGGGTGATATGTGTCAACCAAGTCAGTGAGCCTGACCACCCGATCCCGTTAGACGCCTCTTACGACAAGCATAGTCGCCTTGTAAGGCAGGCATGGCTTGCTGAAGGCCTATTCTCTCTCGGACCTTCACGGGTCTGTATCACAGGGTCAGTTATAAATCTAAACATTGTATAACGGGTACGTTTCTCCGTCTTATGGCATCATGAACAAACACGTCACGGCTGATATAATTTGGTAAAAAAAACTGGGGGGGGGGGGGGTAGAAGTTTTCTGGTTATAAATCTTTACAGGTCTAAAAATCATACTAGAATATCCATCTGACTCACAAGTAATATGCATTACATCAAACACTATTTTTACTGATCATTGTGAACTTCGATGATAATCTCCATAGGTTTGTTCAACTAACGAATAAAAACCTGAATACAGTCTGTTCTTCTTTCACTAAATACACGGGAGGCAACAATAGCTTTGGTAAAACGTGGTTCAACCATTTTCCAACTGTATCATATAAGTAGTGACTGAGTGTGGTTTTACGCCGTTTTAGCAAAATTCCAGCAATAGCATGGTGGGGAACACCAGAAATGGGCTTCACGCATTGTATCCATATGGAGAATCGAACCCATCGTGACAATCGAACTCTTTAACCCTTGACCTACCCACACACCACACCGTCTACTCTAACAACATACTTTCATAATCGCAAGCACATGCAAAGGTACAGCAAGTTGTCAGGTAAACACACATGGAAACCCCTTGCCAAAAACCAAACTGGGAAAGTGCATCATTATGTTTGGTCAATTCTGGATTTGTCTTGTCCCTCAAAATGTTTAAAATATAACGCTTAGAAAGCATGTTTTCCGGGATACAAGTGACCTGTTCTCCCCTTGCTTGGCGACATTAGACGACTAAAGTGAGAGTCAGCTTGTCACTGTGTATTACCAGTTCCCCCACGGTCGTTTCCCAGTTTTTTCTCACAGATCATCCTGGTGACATTAGTTTCAAATTATATAGTTTCCCCAAAGTATTTTTAACACTTTGGAGAAAAATACACTTAAAGCGAAAATTGCAACATAATGAGTCTAACGTGCAATATATCCCAGAGCAAGTGGGCAGTAAGTGCAAGATGACAAATGTCAGATCAATTGCTCCATTAGAACATGATCCACGTGGGGTAATCTACGGATCAGGCTGGTGAGGTTAGTGAGACATGTCAGTGTATAAAAGGCAGGTAGGGCCTCTCCTCTCTACCCTCCATCATCTCCCACACTCACAGACAGAAAGTACGTACTGCGACTGAACATGATGAAGACAGCGGTTGTTCTCCTGCTGCTGGCAACATGTGTGTGTGGTAAGCATACGTTTGTGTTTTTGTCAAGTTAATATAGTCATTAATACAGCAATATAGTTTGTCATAGTAACTATGTAAGTGCGACGAAAATAACAACCACTCACCGCTTTAAAAAGACTAAGGAGATCGTTGCAGGTATACTGAACAGCAAAAGAAACGCAACGCTGGCTTTTTGGTATGTTTTAAGTAAAAGACATAACCATGAACGCTTACTTTCATCAGGGATAATCTACAACACCGCATACAGTCTCCCTGCTTTTATGAGGTTTTTGTTAGAAATTTTCTTTCTTTTGCTGTTCAGAGTACGGTCAAACCCCGTTTACTCGCACCCTACATATCCGGAAACCCCGCCTTCCGGACGATTTATATGTGAAACGAAACTTACGTTCATTAATTGTACTATTGTAGTCGCTTAACCGGACCCCGCGCTTCCGGACCCGGACGGCGAATTTCCAAACCATTCTTACAGATTTCCTTTGAAAAGTGATCCAGTTATCCGGAAGGGAGATCTATGCAATGTGCACGTGTATGTGTCACGTCTATACCGTTTACCGCACGACTAGGTGATTTCACTCTCAATCTGTCGGAAGGCATTTGATGTGAATTCATTAATTAGCCATCAGGACACGTGTCACTCGGGTTGTTCATTAGGATTTTTCGGGTGTGGGAACATCTCATTAGTAACGAAAACACATGTAGGATTAAGGTAAACTACACTGTATTTGTATTGTATTTAAGTACGCCTACCATACGTATCACGGTGTAGCAGTTCATCACTGGACTGAATGAGCTGGCTTTAAGGACGCCTACCATACGTATAACGGTGTAGCAGTTCATCATTGGACTGATTGAGCTGGCTTTAAGGACACCTACCATACGTATACCGGTGTAGCCGTTCATCAGTGAACTGCGTGAATACGTCTGGTTTTACGCCGTTTAAGTAATTATTGTACCCATATGGGGAATCGAGCCCGGACCTTCGGCGTGACGAACGAGCGCTTTAACCACTAGGATATACCACCGCCACCTCAGAGCACATTGTGACGCAAACCTAAACAGATTAGCGTTTACAACGTAGAGAATAGCACAACCATGACATGACAATAATATTATACCTCTTGATTAGATGTCCAGATGTCGTAAAATTATTCTGTATAAAGAGTGGTATCTGGCGACCTAAAAAAAACTCAATAAACACCTTCTGTCGTCAGCCTGTAAACTTCAAAACGTATCTCACCCGTGAAGGTCCGGGGTAGGATAGGCCTTCAGCAATCCTTACTTGCCATAAAAGGCGACTATGCTTGTCGTAAGAGGTGACTAACGGGATCGGGTGGTCAGGCTCGCTGACTTGGCAGACACATGTCATCGGGTCCCAGTTGCGCAGTTAGATGCTCATGCTGTTGATTACTGGATTGTCTTGTCCAGACTCGATTATCTACAGACCGCCGCCATATAGTTGGAATATTGCTGAGTGCATCGTAAAACTAAACTCACACACTCCGTACCCAGATACACTCTCTAACCACTAGACCATGACCAAATGACATGTAGCTTAGAAAACATGGACACGCACACATGTAAAAACCGAAAGTGACTGTGCAATGCCTGTACTACGACATAAACTAATAAAATACATATGTTTCTGTTTAATGAGACAACTCAACTTCCCTTCTGATCCATATCTTCGATCATCGAACAATTTCACTTATCTGCGTCCGCTTATAATAAAACCGTACTACAAAGATATGAAAAATATGGTAACACATACTTTCCATCACTAGTGTAAATACAGCCGGTTATTTCAGCTACGGGTCGTATCTGGGTACGGAAGGTAGTGGTTCGTTCCCCGCCGGATTACGACCAGAAAGGTAAACGTGGTCACATACACACGCATGCACGTCGTTATATCAGTGTGATTGTTTTGAATTGACGTTTAACCCCGATTTACACATCTCAGATTTTAATTGAACCCATGCTTTATGTTTAAGCCAATTCCTTGCGAAAGGAATGCCCATGCCCTAGGATTCTGTGGCCCGTTTGTGACGCCAATGGGAACCTCCACAGCAACTCCTGCATCATGGAATGTAGGTAAGAACTAAGATACTGACTTAATGTATCATCATTGGTTATCAAGAGCTTATTTTCGACTAACTGAAACTTTAAACGATGAACGTGCTTTTTGTTAGGAGCACTCAGACATTCATTGATGAGGGTTGTGATTTGCGTTGTCAGCAATACGTATTTAACGAATTTATATTCCAAGGCAAAGGATAAGGGTAAAAGATGGGACAAGGAGGGAACCCTTGCCCTTGATCCACAAAAAGATCAGGACAGAACCAATTTGTTGACTATCGCCATCTCTCAGCATTGATCCCCTATACATTATATGATCGAGATCAGTGGGTGGCAAGCACTGTCAATTGTCGATGGTATGCAGCACACGGACCCTCATTCTCGAAACGTTCGTAGCCTTAAGAATTCTTAACTTTGACCGTAACCAATGTGTTAAGAAAGGGCTACGAAAGTTTCGAGAATAACTAGCCAGAACCTAACGCCTAGTGCTTTTGGAACAAGATCGGCGGCTAGGCTCTCTGACTGGCTCATCGTATCTCGGGTTTGTTATGAGTTATGAAAGTTAGTTGTATGAACAACACCACGTGCCGCCAGCATGCGAACAACAGAACATAACATACAATAATGGGGCGCTGTGATAATACAGATCGGTATTTAACCATTCACTGATCAATTAGAAAATACCTTGCCGTGAAAGTATGGTGTGTTTGATTTCTTCTTGATATTCACGTCTTTCAGAGGCCATAGTATAACAGATTCTTATTTAATTCGTAAACCTCTCCAACTACTACCCCCATATATGATTCAAGTTCATAAGCACAATGCTTCTCACACTATTGTGGAGTACCGTGATGTCTTAAGTCTATATATTTTTAAAGAATAAATAATCCACTGACCAATCGGGTGGTCAGGCTCACTGACTTGGTTGACACTTGTCATCGTATCCCAATGGCGTAGGTCGATGCTCATGCGATTGATCACTGGATTGTTTGTCCCAGACTCGACAATTTTCAGACCGGCCCATACAGCTGGGCTGTGACGTTAAACAGCCACCAACTGACTACTGTTATTGTTATTGGCGATAACATGTCAGGCTCGAGAATACAAGAAATGTGCTTCTCAAATTGTACCCACGTGGGTCCTCGGCGTGACGAGCAAGCGTTCTTACCACTAAGCTACCTCAGCATCCCTTTGGATAAACGATAAGCGGGTAGACAGGATCTTTGGTTGCCTGATGTCAGCACACTGTGTCAGCACTGAAACCTACAACCCATTGCTTACAGTTGCTCACTTAACTCATAGTACTATTTTAGTGGAGGCCCCTAACACACAAATAACATACTGAGTAGTTTGGTAGTTACAGTGTTACCTGTGTAGGTCATTGTTACCCCTCGCCGATGTTACCAAGATGACCAACAGCCAGCTATTTACTAACATAGACGGGAAAACCATGTTGGATGGACTAAAACAAACCAGCGATTGTAAACTGTAACTGATACATGTATTATAGTTATCGTTGGGCTTATTGTTATAGTTTATGGCACTAAGAATGCAGTGTTTCAGCGACTGTAACGGTTTCATAGCGTTTGTAATTATTGCTCATATGTGATTTTACGTATGTAGTCTCTGCCTTCTTCATTACTAGTGCCAGTAAAAATTACTGGTCACTTCTCTCTATATATCTTCAATAAGACTGCGGCAATCTCTCGTGAGTTAACATTACCACTCTCTCTCTCTCTCTCTCTCTCTCTCTCTCTCTCTCTCTCTCTCTCTCTCTCTCTCTCTCTCTCTCTCTCTCTCTCTCTCTCTCTCTCTCTCTCTCTCTCTCTCTCTCTCTCTCTCTCTCTCTCTCTCTCTCTCTCCATCACTCACTTCCCCTCTGTGTTTCAGAGGTGGGGAGGAATCTAATGCCTTCACTGTGGACAGGGCAAACTGGAGGTGTGTCCCCGCTTAGTTTCCCGGAGCCGTCCCGGTCCAGCTGCAAGCAACTCAACTCTCTTACCCACGTCTATTCCGGAATTAAATCTGTCGTTAAATAAAACTTTGCTAAAATGTAAGAATGTCCTTATTTTTTTAAGCATTTATGTATCTTATGGGTTTCTTTTCATTTCATTCATCGTCCTGATAGTCCACAGATATAATCATGGAAACAGTGGTTGTACATTGTTGCATTAAACAACAAACAACAACACAGAACGGCTTGGGCCTAAGAGAAAATGACATCGTTCATGGACTGTTATCCAATCCATCTTCAAAACGAGGAAATTCCACCCACTGGAGGATATACACATCTGGAAAAAAGTATTGCAACAGCATGATTTTGGAACTCCGCTGTTACATACACCGTTGGTGTTTTGTGGTTATGTCAATAATTGGGATAAACCTGTATTTGTGAGATACATAGAGTATTGATGATAAAATGACAACAAAACTAAATGAATTTTGTTACTTTTTCATTCGATTATGGTCATTTTAAAACGACCGTACAAAACTCACAAAACAGGTGACAGAATAACTATGGTCACAGCAACACGGTACTGTTGGTCAGACGTCAGTGGAGCACTAATGTCACTAGAAAGAATGTCGTAGTACTCAAATCTGACATGAACCTCAATATCTGGGCTAGGAACTGTCTGCAGGAACAACTGCAACAACACGTCTCCTCACTGACAAAATAAGGCGTTTGATTAGCCTTTGCGACAATTGGTTCCATTCCTCATGGAGTGCAACATCGAGGTCTGCAAGATTTTGAGCTAAAGGTCGTCTTTATCGTTTCTACGACCCAACATGTCCCACACATGCTCAACTGGATTCATATCAGGGCTTCCTGCAGGTCATGGTATTATATCAATGGCTTCCTGACGAATATAATCACGAACCAGGACAGATCTGTGGGGTCTCACATTATCATCCATGAGAACCGGCCTTGTACGCAGAGGGTGGTCATCAAAATGTGGAACAACGACTTGCAAGATGTCTCTTTGATACTTAACGCCATTGCCCCTTACAGTCACCAGTGGCAGTTTACAATCGTAGGAGAAGCATTCCCATACCATCAATGACCCGCCGCCAAATAGGACGTGTTCCGTAATGTTCATCTGTGTGTAAGCAGTGGCTTTCCGTCGCCAAACATGGGTTCTGCTATCTCTCATGAACAGTATGTTTTTTAACCAGTCAATTGTTTCTACGTGTCAATACGCTGTGAATAGACTTGCAGTTTCCGGGAATATAATACCATTTGATCATGTTTTTGAACCAGTCAGATTACTTACTTCTGGTTTACAATTTGCCCTAGAGCATCGTCTGAAAAGTATGAACCCGATACGTGGAGGTGATACATATACATATACATGTACATATACATATGCATATACATATACATATGCATATACATGTGCATATAGGCCTACACAAACATACATATATACATACACGTACAAGGATTAAACCATACACAAGCATATACACACACACACAAAATATTTCTTGACTGCCATTCCAAAAATAACTGCATGTACAAACTGACAATGGCTGTTATCGACAATCATTTTATAACGTGACTTCCACTTTCAGAGCAGAAGCAGTAGTAGTATCAGCAGGAGCAGCAGCAGTAGCAGCAGTAGTAGTAGTAGCAGTAGTAGTAGGAGTAGTAGTAGGAGGAGGAGTAGGAGGGGGGGGGTAGAGGAGTCCTTGTTTGTTTTTAAAGTGGGATTGCTACACACATTGCTCATTTTTACTAAGACAGTTGCAAGAATATCTTTGAAAACTGCACGGTGAGAAGCTAAACGCTAATCCTGACAACAACCGTTCACCAACCGTCCCAGTTCGACATAATAGACACTTTACTTATCAAGCTGAAGCCACTCCCCCTCTGCCCAGATCACATAGAGTCGCCCTTGCTAATAATACGTTTAGGTGAGGAGTAGTGCCATCAAAGGTTGAAACAGGACCTGCATTTTAACCATAGATATTGTTTTAATTATGTCAGCATTTTAGAAATTTTGAATGTAAGTTTTACGTTTCTGTCCTTTATGCGATTAGGTGTGAATTGTATTTGTCCTGTTGTAGTAAGCTAGAGGGTTTTGAAATTGTATCTCCACACAAACAGTTTTATGTTTCACTTAGCAACCCGTTCCTAACCTTTCATAGAGCAAAGGCCTGCAATTACTTCATTAATATACGTCGGGATATATTATACACGTAATATGTATATGTGTACACTTTTTATATGGTATGTGTGTTTATTTTGTTATGCAGTAGTGTCTCCCATAAATCGTTGAGCGATAGTAAATTTTTCTTAATAAGGGGGTACTATCAACGTTAAGAGAGTGTTCTGTCAATACTTTGAAGCAGAAATAGTAATCAGTAAAAAAATGCTATGGTGGTAGTCTATGCGAGATGTGACAAACGCATTACCTAGAGACTTGGCCGCATCTTCGCCTGCATGCTTCTTGATCAAGTTGATGTTTCCTAGATGGAAGTAACATGACAGCATGTAGCGTCGACGTGTCGCTCAGATAGCAAGGGTGACTAAGAAACACACGCAGATTCCTTTGCTTGAGTACTGGGGACAACATCACAGTCACCAAATTTCATTGGTGGGAGAATAATCAGTTCTGTCGTGTCGGCTTTGAGTTAAAGAAAAGTGCATGGACATCCAGTGTTGGATCTCCTTGACACAATCAACGATAACCGCCTCTGCTTTAGCAACAGAGGGTGGATGGAGAGGCCGAAAACCCACGTTGATCTGTAAATTGTCGGCATACAGATGAAACCCTAGATTACATTTTCTGACAATGTCTTCTACAGGTGGGGTATACAAGTTGAATAGTATGGGACCTAATACCAAGCCTTGGGGCACAACGTATACAACCTTCTGCTTCTGTTGTTCTTTGCCATCGATGATGACAGATTGGAGTCGGTTTCTCAGACCACTTCAGAGTCGTTATAGTAACACCGACACGTTACACCAGGGGACGGATTGATCGGTGGTGTCACTATAAACAATATGTCTCACCATTGCACATATATAAGTTAATTATAACAATTATATCTAGGTTTATGTGAGCATATGACTCCCTGCCGATCATACTGACGTCAAAGTGTCACTATGGCAACTATTACCTGCTATTATTACACACTAAACCTTCCACCGGAAACTGACATTAACGGATACTAAAAACGGAATATCAGCGAGCACATAATCACAGGATGTATTCCTGCAGAATGTCAGATTGTTTCCTTTTCAGTGCATTGATACTTTTTTCAAAAATGTAACAGTGATAGGTAACAATGTAGGACATGATCGAATAGCATTGCCGAAAACACAGTGGCTTTTAGACGTCTTATTTATCAGACTTGCCCATGTTGTACCTCGCTGGTATCATACGCATGAGCATTTGTTTGGTAATCACAATATGACACCAGGCCCCTATTTCTCGAAACAAACTTAAGTCTGAGATTTGACTTAAGTCTGAGTATTTACTCATATTCGCGAAAAAACATTTCACAGACTGAACTGAAATCGGCATAAAACTCAAACTATAGGAGACAGTTTGAGTTTGGTGGCTAAATTACTGAAGTTATTTGGGCTTTTATATTTCAAAAATGCAGTTAAGTTAAAAATTCAACTGTTTCAAATTGTGAAACTCAGTTGGAGATTTGAGTAAAAACTTAAGTTTGTTTCAAGAAATCGGGGCCAGGTTTATTTGGGAAATAGTGAATGTCGTGCCACACATATATACCAAACACATGCGGATAAAACAAAATTTCAGGTGAAAAAACAACACAAGATTGCATTTCAAGACCAAAAGCATCACTATAATGGGTCAAGGAGATGTCTTCAACATATTTAAAATATAACGCTTGCAAAGCTTCGAGAAGACCTTCTGACTTGCACTTGAAAGATCTATGTTTTCCGGGATACAAGTGGCCTTTTCTCCTCATATTTTGGCGATAGGAGATGACTAAGGTGACGATCGGATGATCACTAACCACTTGTGTCCCTTTTCCAAACTCGATCATATTAATTATCGTGACTCAGATGGATTGCTGCGGCGCTATGCAACATTCACTCACTGCCTTGCAAGGAAGCTGTTTCAGAAAGTTCACTTTTCTGACTGAAGATATCACTTTCAAACTACGCAGCTTTAAAACATTTCTGTGAAATATACGTGCAAATATACGTGCGAATATTGCAAAACAATAGGTCTAACTTGCAATATATCGTAGCGGGCAGTAAGTGCCTGATGCCAAATGTCAGATCAATTGCTTCATTATAAAAAGGTCCACGTGGGGTAATCTACGGATCAGGTTAATGAGGTTAATAAGACACGTGAGTGTATAAAAGGCAGATAGGGCCTCCCCTCTCTACCCTCCATCATCTTGCATACTCACAGACAGAAAGTACGCACTGCGACTGAACATGATGAAGACAGCGGTTGTTCTGCTGCTGGTGGCAACATGTGTGTGTGGTAAGCATACATTTGTGTTTTAACAAGGTAATAATAACAGTTCATTCAATTACCACCAAGTATCTATCTGACGAGCTGCTCACAGGACGCTGCGCTATAGATGGTTTTTAGTCACATGACTTTTTTCACCTGGTGAACGGGGGCAATTTGATCAAACTCACTTGCCCAATGTGAGACCACATGTATCAATCGTTCTTCATTGTAGGGCAAGTCCTAGAAAGTTTGGCGCCAAATAACAGCTATTGACATCCTCACAAAACGTAAACAAAGGATGTCGTTACAACTATTCTTACATTTTAGGTCGTTGGAATATTCTGTAATGCTCTTTTAAAGAATACATATCACCTTACAGCAATTATCAGTCATTTCTGAATGAGCTGGGTTTAACGACGCTTGCCATGTCTCACGATGTGTCAGCTCATCGCTTTGAGAAATCCCGACGTGAGAAGGCCCCAGATACGATTAAGTAGTAAACAGCAGTGCATGTTATATTGGGATTACACTTTCTCAGTAAATTACAGATTCTAGTGATTTTATTGGGTTGAGTCTCATCCGGGATTTTCAACCCACACTCTCGAACTCGGGATTAGAATCCCGGATGGGACTCAACCCAGTAAAGGTTCTAGATTTTGAACTTTACTGAGAAGGTCGCAAATATAACGTGCTACATTCGGCCATTTTGGAAATGGAAATATATCATTCATGACGGTAAATAGATCCAGCATGTTACCGCACATGATATTATATCTGTTGATCAGATGTCGAGAGGTCACAAACATCCACCTGAGGTATACGTGTATGGAGTTCGACATGGTCACTAGCCCGGAGCTGGCCAGGCAGGTTCGAAGCCAGTACTCTGGGAAGATGGCTATTACCTATTCTACTACCTACCTACCTACCTACCTATATATCTTGTCCACATCTTTATAGTACGGTTTTATTACAAACTGACCAACAAAGAAAAGCATTTGATGGTTGAGGGAGATACGTCAGAAGAGAAGTTGAGGTTATCGCGAACCTTGAACATGTAACAAAAACTTATGTAGGTTTTCTTGCTCTGTATAATGTCGAATTCCATGCAATGCACTGTCACTGAAGGATTTTACATGTGTGCGTGTCCATGTTTTCTAAGCTACATTTTATTTGGTCTAGTGGATTGAGTGTATGTCTGGGGACGGGAGGTGGTGGTTCGATCCCCGCCTAATTACGACCAGAAAGGTAGATGTGGTCACATACACACATGCACGTCCTTATATCAGTGCTATTATTTTGACGGTAATGTTTAACCCTATTTGACACATCTCAGATTTGTTTGAGCGCGGTCTATTTGGTTAACCTTTAGCCTGCTGAATTAATTTCAGCATAAGGCGCTGAGAAGAGGGTGGGTGATTTCAAACAGTCGGTGTGTCACTAAATAAGGAACAACTGAACAAATATTCAGCCCATTAATACTAGATAGAAAAATAAACATTATTATCAAAAAATATCCAGACAATTTCAAACGTACAGATATTAATTGCAAGACAAACATAAATAAAGTAAATTTTATTGAATTTAACTGAACTGCTCGATTGACAGCCGGATGCATTTTATATTAGGATAATTATTGCAAGTTTTATTTGGAGATGTCATTATCCTGCACTCCTGTCGAATGGGTTCGACGATAGCATTGAGAGGATTAAGGAACTTCTTTGCCAAGAGGGTGTCTATGCCCAGCGATTCTGTGGCCCGTCTGTGACGCCAATGGGAACTGGTACCACAACTCCTGTGTCAGAGACTGTTGGTAAGTATATGCGTATTGTTTCTGGTATAAGATCAGCGGATGACCAGGGCCGACTGATAGTATACCATTAAAAAACGAAGGGGATATTCCATTTTGCGAGCACACTAGCCAATGCATAAGAGAAGAAGTATCATATTTCCATACAGTTAAAACATTTCCAAAGGAATGGAATTAAATAAATCATCTGTTTTCCTTTAGGAATCTTGCAGATCCAATATCCCTAGTTTTTAATGGATATTACATTGAACTGAAACCTGATACCTATTGCATCTATTACAAGATCAACGGATGAACGTCTCCAGTAATGTCACCACTTGGGTGAGTTTGGTGTTACGCCGATTTTAGCAATATTCCAGCAGTATCACGACGGTGACATCAAACATGGGCTTAACACATTGTCCCCATGTGGGGAATCGAACCCTGGTCTTCGGCGTGACGAGCGAACGCTTTAACCACTAGAATACCCAACTGCCCTCGCCACTTGAGCTTCAGTATCCACCGGCAGCGCAATGTCATAAATTGTTACTACCGTGTTTAGTTGGTTGGTTGGTTGTAGCTTGGTTGGTTGGTTGGTTGGTTGGTTGGCTGGCTGGCTGGCTGGCTGGTTGGTTGGTTGTTTAACGCTACACTGGGTAATATTCAAAATACATGGCGGGTTTTGTAAATACTCGAGTCTGGACCCGTCAAATCAGTGATCAATGCATGAGCATCGATCTACGCAACTAGGATACGCTGACATGTGTCAACCAAGTATGCGAGTCTGACCATCCGCTCTCATTAGTCGCCTCTTGCGACATGTATGCTAGCTGAAGATCAATTCTAACCCGGATCTTCACGGGTATACGGTGTTCCGCAGTCACACACTCCAGTAATATTATTACGCAAGTTGAAGTTCCTAACATACAAATGATAGAGCTACATAGAAGATTGGATATTAACAATGCTACCTGGACAGGCCGTGGTTACCCAACGCTTGGATTACTTAGCTGACCAACAAACAGCTATGTATCAACGTGTTCGATGGAGACTAGCCAGAGATGGTCATTTGATGATACTGAACCTGATAAAGATAATATAGTTGAGTTAAGAACATTAATAAGGAACAGTTTCAGCGACTGTAACTGTTTTGTAGCGTATGTAATTATTTGATTAAAACTGAATTTCTAATAATGCACAATATCTTCAATAAGACTACGGCAATCTCTCGTGAGTTAACATTACCACTCTCTCTCTCTCCAACATTTCACTTCCTTCCTGTGTTTCAGGGGTGGGGAGGAATCGAATGCCTTCACGGTGGACAGGGTAAACCAGAGGTGTGTACCCGCACAACTTCCCGGAGCCGTCCCGGTCCAACTGCAAGCAACTCAACACTCCTAACCACGTCTATTCCGGAATTATTTCTGCCGTTAAATAAAGCTTTGCTAAAATGTGAGTGTGTCCTTTTTCATTTGTTTTTCTAGAGCATCTCGGTCATTCTTTCCTCCTTGACAGTCCACGGGTATATAACGTAAAGATGGTGTGGAGGGTCACACTAGGTCTGAATGGCAAGCGGCAGGGACTCGACATAAGTGACCGTTTTGTTCTTCATTGTTGTTCACACAAATACATTAGGTACAGCTTTTCCAAGACATGTGTAAACAGAAATTGACCATGGCAATCGTTTTATTACGTGTATTCGTTCACGAAGAGTAAATAAAACATAAGAAGATTGCTATATGACTGAACAAAAATTATACTTACTCATCAAACTTTACTATGTTTACACAAAGAACTTAGTTAAGCGCCCTGTGCCATATCTCACGACTGAATAAACCCTGATCTTAACCCTTTGCGGTTGTCATGATTGGTTGTCGTGTGCAACAAGGGGATTAACCAGCATAGAACTTGGCCCAGGTGGAAATTGCATTGCTCCAGGGCTGACTTTGACTGTCCATGCAGAGGATCAGGAGACTGACAGGAGGTATGAGGAGGAGAGTTCTGGCTGAGTTACAGTACATGGAGGTTACACTCGGAGTTGACCTTAAATCACCTTAGATGCGCAAAATGGCACTTGGAATGTTCACATTCACCAATGAATTCAACATTAAACATTTTGGAGCCATACTAGTACAGACATGATTTTGTATGAAAATCAGTGGCCTTTCTTGTTGTTGTTTCTCAAATGAGACATTACCATCGTAAAATCAACATGGATCCCGGTCATTTTGTCGTTTTTTTTACGTGTGAAAAGATCATGCTGGTCAGAAAATGTCATGTTTTTCCAATGTGATCACTCCAAGAAATTTTATGTTTCAAAAATACACGGGGGTGCCTTTGTCCCTTGAAACATTGTTACGGTTAACAAATTGCCCGTGACAAAAGGTATAAGAACTCCCCTCTGAACCAGCAAATAGTCTAAAATATTCAATAATATGTTGGGCAAACAATGAGCAAACTGCAATGAATCACAATACAGATTTTGCAGTTGAGTCTAAGGTAATGGTTCACAGATACACTGGAGAAAATAAGTTAAAGACATTGGTATTTTTCTGATTGATATTTCATCAGTGTGTCAATGAATAAATAGATCATTGTTCATAATTTCAAAATTTACATATATCCCCAACTATTTTTGTCCAGTATATAAAACATCAACTCACCAGAATCGTGGAATGCTAAATGAAGCCTGTTTACAAAGTCAGTAGCCAGGCAGACTGTGTCAAACGATGGTGATGTAGCCAAAGGCAGACAATCAATGTTGACAGACAGACGATGATAGGCAGCTGCAGAAGTCCAAATAAAACGTCCGAGTGTAAGTCCGTGTGAGTTCCATGTCCCACCAAACAATAGGGCTTGGGCGGGTCCAAATTTCCTACCTAGATACTCGACTTCCTATTAACCGACCTGACCCGTGTACCCGTTATAACACTAACTGGGAGTTACTCCCTTTCACCAGTAACAGCTGATATTAAGGGCGTCCTGTGGATAAACACTGTAGTTTAGATGAGGCACAAAGCCAAAATGCATTTCGTGCTCAGTGTAGCACAAAGGAGAGGGCACGTCATCGATGTGGAAACATCTGAACTACAAATGGTTTAAACACAGAAAACAATGCTGACATCAGATTCACACTCCTGTTTATCGAATAATTTATTTATCTTTTATATACATTCGAAAAATTTATTATCTTTTATTTACATTGATATCACTTCTATATATAGATAGATACTTTGTCAGAACTGATACTGACATTGCTGTCGTCAAAAGCAATAAAAAAATAATGGAAAACACTTTCTAAGACTGTAACCTTTTTTGACTGAATTTAATAACAGTCGCCTATTGCAGCATTGTTACTTACCACAAAGACTTTTGCGGGGAGTATTATTTGGACTCCGTCCGTGCGTCCGTCCGTATGTGCAAATTAGTCTTTTCCGGAGCAGAACTTTAAGCCGTTTAATGTTTCGTCGCCAGACTTGACACATAGATAAGTGAACAAAATGCTTTTTTTTTCTTTTTTTTTTTTTTTTTTTTTTTTTTTTTGCATTTCCATGGCAACAAGTTTTACTTTGACTGAAATTCTGAAATTGGTGGAAGTCTTTTCTGAAGCAAAACTTTCAAACAAATCAATACTTTCCTTCCACTTTGTGGTTATTCATTAATCTACTGACATAAACCAATAATACCACTCTTGTATCAACATTACTGATGTACATGAAAACATGGAATCAGTCAGGCAGTCTGTTGATGATGCAATCATGCTAGCATAGGAATAGTTTATATATGTATGGTTTCGTTAGATCAGCGTTAAGAATAACATTCATTTGACATCGTCATTCTAGTTGGCATATTCATGAAAAGTACATAACATTTGCGGGGAATATTGACGACTGATTCAAGCCTGTTTATGACATTCAACGGTGATATGAGGCCAGAGCAGTCATGTGTGCACATTTTCCCGTTAACCAATCACATCACGCAATACATCGGGGCATTATTTCTCGTACCCCTTTACAAAGGCAACCAATCACATCAAGGTTACATAGGAGGCACCACTTTCCATGCAACATAGTAAAGTTTCGTCTGCAAACCAGTTATGTTAATTTACCATTCTGTTGAACCTGATAACAGGATAATATTGAATAAGGTATATAAACGTTCTCTTCTCTTCAGACTCTATATGAGGTGGATATCTGCGTTCCTTGGTCTGCTACGTGTAAACCTTAACTACTTGCAGCCTATGTAACACGTGACAAGCATAGTTGTCGACAGTTTATATCTTGTGAGTTTTCAGTGCACGTTCTGTCAAATATAAGACAACAAAGACCGAACAATCTCTTGTAAATCAAGTTATGACAAAAACCCACCATTTAATTAATTCTTCACTGACTAATCACGTGATAAAAGCCGGTCCGGGTATTGACACGGGTAACCGAGTTCAACTCATTACCCACCCGTCACGGGTATCCTGGTTACTCGCCCCAGCCCTACTAGGCAACAACCATCTTCTATATATACGACACACAGTCGAGAACATTCCAGAACAGCGGAGCACTCTAAACTTTGTGACCCAATGATAACTATCACTTAATCAATGATTATATACATTACAGAAAACACACTCTCGTAACAATATATAATTTTGACAGAAACCCCCAGTGAGATGGGAGATTCGGATTCGAACCCGGGGGATAATTTGGAATTGTTTCATTTTATGTTTTACCGTTACAGAAAGGGTTGGACAGAAGAGAAAATTATGTTGTCCATGGACTGTTAAAGAAATTATGAGAAACCGGTTCAATAGACAGTCTAAAACTTGAAATTTAAAGATAGGAGGATGTGGAGTGCACTCCCTCCGGGAAGATTTTCTTGACTTTGAATTCTCTAACAGTTTGGTTTACGTTCGAAACAAAACATATTACAACACGGCAGTTTGAGTCTAGGTTTGAAAACAGAAAATAACAAGAGACACCTTTGTAAAGGGTGACAGTAGTAGTAGTAGTAGTGGTGGTGGTGGTGGTGGTAGTAGTAGTAGTAGTAGTAGTAGTAGTAGTAGTAGTAGTAGTAGTAGTAGTAGTAGTAGTAGTAGTAGTAGTAGTAGTAGTAGTAGTAGTAATCATCGTTGGTTTTGGTGTTGTGTTCATAGTGACTCAGTCAGTTTTGCCTCTTCTTTAATTCTCTTAAACAACGTTCGAGTATAAAGACAGCAAGTAAAACACTTTATTTTTTGCTCAGTGGGGAGCTGACACAAGTGTTCTATGTGAGTATGTGAGTGCAATCTCCCTGCAATCAAACTGACGTCAAAGTGCCACTTCAACAATCATTTCTCACTAAACCGGCCGGTAGATACCGCCATTAACAAAGTTAACGATAAACGAAATATCACCAACACATAAACAGGGGTTGTCTCAGTATCAGGCACGGAGTGAAAATAGAAACGAAAAACAGCTTTACTGTAATTATAAGAAATCGCTGTTAAAATCACTGTCCATTGTCCAGTTCCGATTAAATCAGTCAATCAGTCCTTGATTCATTATGAAGAACTCATATAAATTACAGTTTATAAATGTGGTAGTGTCTGTATACACAAATTCAACAAAGACTTTCTCCTTTCATATGCATCATTCATGGACAGGCATAGTGACTTTAATAGCATATTTCTTCAGCTGATATGATTTTTCCTTTCGTAAAAACTTCAGCATTAGATGTTTTCGAGTTTACTTTCATTATCTGCTTACCTGCACCCGATTTTAGAATCTGACGCTTTAATCCACATCTAGTGTCATATACCCTGATCACGTCATCAATACACAAAAAACATTCTACTTCAATTTATTTATAAATACGAAACATAACAAAGGGTTAAACATAGGCGGGTAATCAAAGTAATCTGTTAATCTGTATTACTGAAGCACATGCCTTTATTGATCAGTGCTCACTTTGCAATGACCTCAAACTTTTACAATGTAAGCCAAAAGAAGACAGTTTTCACAGGTTTGTCTGACAAAGTCTAAAGCTATTTTTTATTAATGAACTTTTTAAACTTTTTCTCACCTTTCACATAGACATTTCTTCCACTGCCCGAATTTTGCCCGTTTGCCTCTCATTCACTTTCTCTGCTTTGCTAGGTTTATTTTCTTAAGTATCATACCCTGTACATATCAATTTCAAATTATATACATTTTAAATCTATGTTTAAAAATCTATGGTTAAAATAAATATCTGCGAAATAAAAGCGAACATTGCAATACGATAAGTACAACGTGCAATCCATCCTGTGCACGTGGAAACCAGTGCGAAATTGTTCATCACTATTTCTTAGAATGTTCTTTATACAGTCAACATAGAAAGGTCACGCTTAAAGCTGGTCAAGATGTATGTGGTAGTAATTTTGTGATTACATTATCTGTTAATTTAAACGGCATTGCAGATCTGACAAATCTTAAAAATGAAATTATATTTAAAAATGCACATCAATGCATATGCAAATCTAAACGATTCCAGTAGTCTTCTCTCTATACACCGTTTGTAATATAACATTTCCTTCTGTTGTCCGTCAATCTTTCTGTTTCTAATAACTTCTTGTGGTGTAATAAGTGATTGTAAGTATCTTTGGAGGGGTTTTTATAAGTTGAACGGGTTTTATAAGTTGAAAGAACTTGTCCCCAATTGTGAATAAAATACGTGTAAACTAAACTAACGTGCAATATATGCCAGCCAAAGTAGGCAGTAAGTGTCTGAAAATAAATGCCAGGTCAATCAATCAATAAAGAATTGGGTGAAAATAAATATCTGTGAAGCGAATATTGCAATATGATAGGTGTAACGTGCAATATATGCCAGCCAAAGTGGTCAGTAGTTGCCTGACAACAAATGTCAGCTCAATTAATTCATGTTGATAATGATCCTCATGGTCATGATCCGGTCATCAGGTGAATGGTCCACCAACGCTTGCGAGTGTATATATGGGTATATATGGCACCTGGGAGGAGCGTACTCTCCAGCCATCCGTCGTCACAGAGAGGAAACACGCACACGACTGAACATGATGAAGACAGCGGTTGTTCTCCTGTTGGTGGCAACATTTGTGTGTGGTAAGCATGCGTTTGTGTTTTCGTCGAGATAATATACCCGTGTTCGCGAATGTAACATTGTAAGTGCGGCATAAACTAACAACCGTTCACGACCTTGCAGCACAAGGTCAAAGGAGATCGTTTAAAGGTCACATGCAACCAAAAAATCAAGCATAATTAAAACACATTTATCACTTATTCATGACATATATTATGCATTGCTGCTTTTGAAAAAAAACAAATAAACAAAATTATAAGCGTACAATAGCGATTCGAAAGTGCAATATTTTGTACTTCGGCTCACTTCCCCCGAAACGAAGCCCTGGGGAGACCGAACCCAGTCAGTGTAACGACGGCTTCCGATTGCCTGTTTCATTTGCTGATATGCTGAGGGTTCATTGTGTGTACAGAAAGATGATCTGTTTGATGGGCATTTTAGAAGTATAGCCAGTCACAAGAAAGTAAGATTCTTTATGGATAACAACTTCTTTTTGTGTACTTGATGCGTCGTTTCAGTATGGATTCACATACTGTTGTCAAACAAAATCATATACACGAAAAGAAGTCGTTATCCATGAAGAATGTATATAGAGATGTTGAGTTTGGAAAATACATGTTCTCTGAATTTGCGCTCGATCCAATCAAATATCATGTCAGTAGAGATGGTAAACTACTGCGTGGCTGGAATCTGTCCAAGTACAAAGCAGGACTTGAAACTGACAAGAGTTTGCACCAGTTTCCGTCAGATCCAGTCATCCGAAAAAAATGAATGTAGTTTGTTTGCAACCCACAGACATAAAAAAAATGTCATGTGTATCACACGTGCCTAATTACATAATGTGGCAGACACGGGACACATAAATCACGCGTCATAAATCAACTTATTTTCTTTATGTCGTATAGTCTGATAGGTGCTAAGTTCAAATTGCACGTGGTCAATGATTGAAACTGTGTATTGCATGTTGTCTTCAGCAGACAGGCAGACAGACATATAGGTGTCAATAAACCAGACGCTGAGTTTTCTCTGTGACACAGACTGCTTACCACAATCAACAAGTTTTTTTACGTAAAGAGTAGATTATTTACTTGTTTGTGTACACAACCAAGATTAACCTACTGCTCACGACCTAAGACGCTGGGCATGCATACTGTTTCAAGCTCCACGAACTTATTCGCTGCGCATGCGTTATGGACGCAGCGCAGCACAGCTGTTGAAACCAGTTTTTCCCCCAACGCAGGGGGGAATTTAGTGAAACGTTTGAACTCCGTTTTTGCGGGCTTTTCTTTCATGGTGTTTTTTTTTTCAACTTTACAGGTTGAATTGGCATTTTTTTTATGATTTGTTTCGGTAAGTGCATACCGAAAGGTACCAGAATCTGCAAAGTTTTGTTTTACGTTACATGTCACCTTTAAATATTCGTACATATACGATTATACGTAGTTACAATATTTGTTACACTAATATAGCTGATTCCCCTGTCAAAAGTCTCAGAGAGGTATCTTGTCATCTCTGCGTGAGAAGGTTTAACAACGTGTAACATGTTTCACGATTGAATGAGTGAGTGAATATGGTTTTAGGCCGCTTTTAGCAATGTCCAAGTGGGAGCACAACAACGCGCAAGTGGTAGTTCCATAATAGTAAATCTATATATTAGAGGACGAGCATGTCGTAACATAAATACCTGTGTTTCATGTGTTTTTTCGTTTATTGAGGCATCAGTGTCAGTGACATTCGTAACTACTCGTGTCATTCTGACAAGCCGGATGGCGTCTTCTTGTAGGTCATGGAAAGAGACGAGTAGTTACGAATGTGTCAGTGACTGGCGAAGTCCCATCAAACCCTAAACAGTAGCCGTTGTCCGATTGGTTAAATCCGTCCGGCCTTCTCGGGTTTGATTGGACCGTCAAAGGTCGCTCAAAGGCTACGGGCATTAGGCAAAATAATGTGCTTCACGGACTGTGAGACAGACTAAATACTGAGACTAAGTTTACTTAGGCTGACCCAAGACCCGGGTTCGATTTCCCATGTGGGTACAATGTGTGAAGCCCACTTCCGGTGTCACCCGCTGTGATATTGCAGGAATATTGCTCAAAGCGGCGTAAGACTTAACTCACTCACGATTGGTTATATTTGGTATTCTATGCAATGTACAATGAGGTTAGCTTTGTATATATTCAAATGTTTTTCTAAGCTACACGCCATTTGCTCTAGTGGATAGAGTGTATGTCTGGGGACGGAAGGTGGTGGTTCTGGATTACGACCAGAAAGGTAGAAGTGGTCACATACACACGCATGCACGTCGTTATATCAGTGCTATCATTTTCAAGGTGGCGTTTAACCCTAATTTACACATCCCTGATGTTTCCTTAGGCCATGCTTTTTGTTTAAGCTAATTCTTTGTCAAGATCGTGCACATGCCCGTATCATCTGCGGCCCGTCTGTGACGCCAATGGGAACATCTATGGCAACTCCTGCATCAGAGACTGTCGGTGAGTATATAGTTATATTGCTTCTGGTACAAGAACAAGGGGGTGTCCGTGCCCTAGAATTCTGTGGCCCATCTGTGACGCCAATGGGAACATCTACGACAACTCCTGCATCAGAGACTGTCGGTGAGTATATAGTTATATTGCTTCTGGTACAAGGACAAGGCTGTGTCCGTGCCCTAGAATTCTGTGGCCCATCTGTAGTGAGTGAGTTAGTTTGACGCCGTTTTAGCAATATTCCAGCAACATCACGGCGGGGGACACCAGAAAATGAGCTTCACTCATTGTACCCATGTGAGGAATCGAACCCGGGTCTTCGGCGTGACGAGCGAACGCTTTAACCACTAGGCTACCCCACCGCCCGTGGCCCATCTGTAAAGCCAATGGGAACATATACGACAACTCCAGCATCAGAGACTGTCGGTGAGTATATAGTTATATTGCTTCTGGTACAAGAACAAGGGTGTGTCCGTGCCCTATAATTCTGTGGCCCGTCTGTGACGTGGAACATCTAAGCCAACTCCTACATCGCCGACTGTAAGTACTGGAATACTGACTTTGACGTATCACCCCCTGTTGTGAAGGATTTGTTCGACTAGTTGAAACTTTTAATATTTTATAACGTCAGTGTTTAAAACTCCAAAGATTTCAAGGCAGACAAACCGACAGGTAGTTTTATAAAATTACCAGTCCGGATACAAACTTGCCTGACAAGTTTTCAACAATATACAGTACACGTGTTGTGATTTGGTATCACAATATGAACTGTCCACTCGTTAGTTGCTTTCATGATAATCTCAACACCTCAAACTGACAATATAGACTCTTGTATATAATTATACTCTTGTAGACGTCAGTATCGGTTTCACAGACCCGAGTAAAACAATATCGACCGAGCTTTATTTTTAATGTTTTACTCAGGTCAATAACAACCGATATCAAACGCTACAAAAGTCTATAATTGTTTTGATACATAGTGAAAGAGAAACATGATTTAACATAAACCTTTAATGCACACACTGTGACATCTCCGAGCTACATCATTACTTAACATACCTTCACAATCAAACTAATTCTTTAAATGTACTTGAAACAAGATCAAAGACAATCCCTTCCTTGTCTGTTTTTGGTAACCCTCGTCAATGCCGTAACTTATCAGAAAACTCTAGCCAGGATCTGTGATTGGCTGCTACTTTCACAATGTCTCGCGTTTGTCCCCGGTACATATTGCTCACGGTAAAAGATCAGCGGGTTACCAGGCTCTGAGATTGGTTGATATTGTGGCAAAGTCTCATCACTGTAACCAAGTACCTCTACATTATGGTGTAAGATCAGCGGTCGGGAAGGTTCTCTGATTTGCTATTTCTGTCGTCACACAGTTCCCTGTGGAACACTGTTTATTTCAAAACTTCATCTGAATAGGTACCCAGGAGTATATAAAGATGACCGAGTTCAGTATCGCTACTATAGTGTTTAACACTCACTCCACTCATATTGTCCTGCCAGTTGATGTCCCTAATATACAAATATTAAAATTTACCAAGATTTGACAGATACAGTGTGACCTGGGTAGGTCATGCTTACCTAGCGTTATCAAGTTGACCAACACAGTCATACTGACACAAACCAATGGGTACAAGAAACCATGGTCGTTTGATGGAACTGTATAGTAATCACGGAGAGCTGAAATGGAGAGCTACAGAGGCTCTATCAAAGTTTTCGGTCAAACTGTTTTTTCAAGTATATAATTTCTACAGCACCAATACTGCTGTCAGCAACTTACTATCATCTCTCACCATCCTTGATTCTCTTTCTTCCAATGTTTCTACTAGAAACAAGATCAAAGACAATCCCTTCCTTCTGACACAAACCAATGGGTACAAGAAACTAATGGGTACAAGAAACCATGGTCGTTTGATGGAACTGTATAGTAATCATGGAGAGCTGAAATGGAGAGCTACAGAGGCTCTATCAAAGTTTTCGGTCAAACTGTTTTTTCAAGTATATAATTTCTACAGCACCAATACATGCTGTCAGCAACCTACTATCATCTCTCACCATCCTTGATTCTCTTTCTTCCAATGTTTCAGAGGTGGGCAGGAATCTACTGCCTTCACTGTGGACTGGGAAAACTGGAGGTGTATCTCCGCTTAGCGTTTTTCAGCTGTCCTGGAGCATCTACAAGCAACTCCACACTCCAACCCATGTAGTGTCTATTCCGGAACTAAACCTGCTTTTAATAAAGCTTTGTAAACATTGAAGATGAATGTGGTAGTCTGTATATAATAAAGTCTAGACTTGACACCAAGTCTAGACACAGTGATCAACAGCATGAGGATCCATCTCTGCATTTGGGATGACATGTGTCAACATATGATGACATAGGATGACATGTGTCCACCAAGTCAACAAGCTTGACCTCCCAATCCTTCAGTCACTACAACAAGAATGGGTTGCTGAAGATCAATTCTAATCCAGATCTTCACAGGTTATAATGGGAAAGCAATGAAACAATTCTCGATCGTCCCAGTGTTCAGACCTGGAATCTCCCCTCCAACTTGGCAGCATCCCAACCATCTTTGTTCTAACACTAAACCTCCTCCATACAATATAACTGAAATGCTGTTCAAAGTTATACCCTGAATGAAAAATTAAGCGCCACCCAGTATATTTCGCAAAAATATAGGTTGGCACATAGGAAATCTTTCACAAAAAAAACGAGCTATCATAATTTGACTTGGTACTTTTAGTTTAAAAAGAAAGCCATAATTGAAATTATCTTTTGCTTTCAACAGGATGCCCGCACTTTTGGAAAACATACATTTTGTTTTTCTCAAAAAGGTTACCTTGTTTTGAAAAGTGAAAATCAGAAATGGTTGTTATATGGTCACATGATTGTCACTTTTAACAAGTGAAACCTAAATTTGATAGTCTTGTATAAGCACAACAGGAATAGTTATTTTGATTTAAAAGCCGTGTCATCATATCTGTAACAATATTTCCTTTGTTTGTAAATACAAATGATTATGACATCCCTAAAACAGTTACCAGATGAACCTTCTCTAAATATGGGTAGGTCTTTGGCCTAACATTTCCACAGCTTCACATTTTAGTTTTGAAATAGGTCGGTTAACTTTCTATTCTCAGTATATATTTAAAAAATTCACTCATTCACGTAGTGAGCAAGCCAAAACTCCTCCATCATGTCTATGGTGCTAGTGAACCAAACATCACAGGTGGGATTCAATCACATGTGAAGCATCCCAACACAATCGTTTGTTTGTTTGTTTGTTTGTTTGTTTGTTTGTTTGTTTGTTTGTTTGTGTTTTATTCCAGCTTATTGGTGTGGTCTGCAAGTCTGACCATCCAGTCACATTAACAGTCTTTTACAACAAGCTGAAGAGTTGCTGCAAACCAATTGGGACCAGGGCCTAGGTTTCAAAGCTCTCTTAGCGCTAAGATAGTCATAAGTGCCATACGTTAACATTAACTTACGACTATCTTAGCACTGAGAGAGCTACAATAATCTAGGCCCCAAATCTTCACTGGTGACACAATTGAGATTGCAGAGCCTTTGACAACAAGCAATCATCCTCCCCAATATTCCACATTTGCTTATGTTACAATGGGTGCTGTATGACATTTGAACAGATTTTCCGAAACAAAAGTACTTGAATAAAAATTATATATTTTTCAAGAGCAAGAAACACTATCCCAGTGTATAGTATTAAAACCTCTAGTGAACTGCAGCACTGGCAGATGAGGAACATCCTTGCTTGGTGCCAGTCTACCTGTTCTTTAAGTCCAACAACCATTTCAAAGAGCATCCATAATGAGGTATGCTGTTCAAGGGACACAACTCCTTGTGGGGTACCCATCTGGAGATCACCTCTTTAGCAGACACAACCCGTGGGGTACCCATCCGGAGATCACCTCTTTAGCAGACACAACGCATGGGGTACCCATCCGGAGATCTGCTGTTCTGATCTGGGACACAACCACTTCACAGCATACCCATAAGGATATATGAAATTCAAGGGACACGCTTGCAGTCCATCAGGATACCTGACGTTGACGGGACATGACTTCCTTTCTTGGCAGCTACTGGGATTGATGCTGTTTAAAGGACGGATGTATCTTGTGGTAGGGTACCAGTAGAGATATTTGGCGAAGATCTGGCAGCTACGGTTACCTGCTAAACATGACAACCAGTTCACAGTGCTTTGTGTGAGGGAACATGTCTACACCAACTGCCTCTACAGGAACAAATGGCTCCCCTTCAAGCTTGTCATTCATTGGCACGATCAGACTGAAACACAAATGACACCAATGTACTGACTTTAGACACAATACCTAGAAACACACACAAGACACTTCACACAGACATAGTCTCACATCAGACACTACACTTAGATGTGTCCACACTGATGAGACTAAATATACGTAGAAGACGCACTACACAAAGACACTCACTCTGCAAAGTTGACGAGAACATTTCCAGCTGGTTTGCAGGAGACATAGATGAGGTGGTGGATCTCCTTACATTGTCTTAAGGCATTCACTACTTTCTTGTCTGAAACAGAGTTAATCACAATCACACGCAAGATACTCCTACCAGATGACAGCCCTGAAGCTACTGATAAAGACACCAGGTGTTCATAACAGGATGAGAATGGGTAAGAGTGAAAGAAGAAGAAAATGGGCTCCTCTTTGGAGTCATATTAATTGAAACAATATAACATACATCATGAACGACATAAGTGCCATCAAATTCACGGTTTTTCCACAGATTCACGGAAAAATTCTCATTCCTGTCAGAGGGATACCCCCATGTTTTTTTCTCTTCTGAATGGTCAATCAGTTCTTTTATGATTGTGTGTCTTAAAAAAGAACATGAACTGGCAGTTCTGAAGGGAGATTAATAAAGGCTGCACTTTGTTGTTTATGTTACATGATGCCTTTCGTAGTTCACTTACTGATGCCATTTCTGCCTGGGTTGACAACAGCCACGGTCGATCCCAACTTCTTCCACTGTGGCAGTTCATCCCGTAGGAAGCGATGGGCCTTGCTCCACACAAACTCAGCATTCTTCACCCCTGCGAGCAAAGCAGACATCTGGTAACACCCTTCAACACCTAGTGAAGACAGGTCAGTTTATGTATTTCATTGAAGCATTGAGTCTGTAATGGTCTTTGTATAGGTTGCCTTACAGTCAAATTTTCTAATAAAATCCATCTTGTTCACAAAACTGTTTTAAGAAAATATAAGAAATATCCTTATTACCTACAAGTAATTCCAAATGGATTCCCCATTAGAATGGTAATAAATCCAATACCCTTTACTGTTATAGGCCAGGGGCCCATTTCACAAAACTCTCGAAAGTCTAAGATCTCGTAACTTTTTTCATAGCATTTGTACCTGGTATACTGTAACACAGGAGATGCAAATGCTACAAGCAAACTTACGAGATCTTGGGCTTATGAAAGCTCTGTAAAAGGTCCCGAGGGGCTTTTAGTAATACCATGGAACTTGTTTGCTGATGGGATCAAGTGGTTAAACTTGATGACTTGGTTGACACAAGTCATTGGTTCCCAGTTTCAGATTGATGCTCATGCTGTTGATCACTGAATTGCCTGGTCTAGACTTGATTATTTTCAGACCATTGCTATATGGCTGGAATACAGCAGAGTGCAGCGTGAAACTAAAGTCAGCAAAATTCATTGAACCAATAACTCAAAAACTGTTGGTTGGTCTGTTTCCATAATTGGGACCACTTGCATCATCTACAAGAGAGGTGTAGTGATAATGATGGTGATATTTAACTATTTAAATATGAATTACAGCAATATGCATATTTTAAAGTTGAAGGGCTTGTTCAACCAATAACCTGAAAACTATTTATAAATTTATCTAGAATTATCACAAAATATTTTCTTTTAACAAGGGAGAAAGTCTCACATCTAATTTGTTCAACCAAATTTGGGTAATGACTTCTTTGTTCATTAGGAATGGAGCAATGCAAAGTTTGATGCAGATCTTGTATTTTTGTCAATTATTAATTGTAGGTTATTAGTAAGAATTGCTCACAGTGCTAACTGTTCCCAGTGTTAACTGCTCACAGTGTTAATTGCTCACAGTGTTAACTGCTCACAGTGTTAATTGCTCACAGTGTTAACTGCTCACAGTGTTAATTGCTCACAGTGTTAACTGCTCACAGTGTTGCATTTAAATTTCTTATGTTTTCAAGGACGTAATCATGAAACTTTGGGCATCAAACCCAGATCTATGGCAGCAAATATTGGGCTAGTTATGGAAAGTGAGTGAGAATGGTTTTCTGCTTAATATCCTCAGATGACCAACTTGGTGACACCACAAAAACCCCTGGGCACATCCATTAATTTTGAAAGGGGGACGGGGAGGAGGGATGTGCTAATTCAGGGGGTTAGAATGCCCTGAACTCCTGCGTGGTTTCGCCCACAAAACCCATAGCTAGAACACTAGTGCTTATGGCTCGACTGTGACTGTGCCTCTCGGCTGTTTCTAAGTCTGCGATAGTTGCTGCTGCCACTGCTGTTGTTGCCCTTTCGTCCCCCAATCATCTCCCATCAACAAACAACAAAACAATTAAAAATAGGTCATGTTCAATGTGCTTGTACCATTGTTTTCTGCATTAAACAATGCATCTTCAGTTGCTTGTTCCACAATCTCAATGCCAATGATATCATCTACAAGGTCTGCCATGAGGATACCAATGGTCCCTGTAACACACAATATCAACGTGAGCTGTGTAACCATGTGCAACTATCTTAACAATACAAACATGCAAACCATACTTCCTGCACTAGTTTACAGCTTGAGTGAGTGAGTGAGTGAGTGAGTGAGTGAGTGAGTGAGTGAGTGAGTGAGTGAGTGAGTGAGCGAATGAGTGGGTGAGTGACACTTTGTATTTAGTTTTATTCCTGTGCACTTAAGGCATGCTGATGCATGGAATACAGCAAAATGTAAATATGAGTGAGTGAGTGAGTGAGTGAGTGAGTGAGATTTTAGATGAAGAACTTGTGACTCTTCAATACTGTCCATAGCTTCTATTGAAGGAAACATTGCCACAAGCTGCATGTGAAGTCTGTCTTCAACAAGCACTAGTCTGTTGTGTTCGGACATTTGAGCCTTTGTTTTTCACTCTTCTTAATATTGTTTCATTTCACTCAAACTCAACGAATATTGAATCAGCTGCTTCACTGTACTGACATGTTTAAAGTGCCCTTTAGCAAAACAAAAAGTTGCACGCACTTTAGAGTGTTAATGACTTCATCATGTTTATGTATATATGTGACTCTCAGATTTTAGGATATCATATCCCATACTCTCTGTTTGTAGTATATATAGTCAGATTTTAGGATATCATATCCTATACTCTCTGTTTGTAGTATAAATAGTCAGATTTTAGGATATCATATCCCATACTCTCTGTTTGTAGTATATGTACTATACCGGTGGAATTGTGAAACATTGTGCCTATAAACAACAAACAATATTATTGAACTGATAATATTTTGACACAGATGACCAGTACCTGTTCCGCAGCACACATCAATGACTGTGGCAGCTCCCGACTGCTTCACATAGTCCCTGACAGTGGAGTACAGCACCTCCGCGGCTGGAGTGTTCGTCTGGAAAAATGAGTCAGGTGAGATGCGGAACTTGTGAGCTAGAACCTCCTCGTAGATGTGCCGCGACCCCGTCACATGATGGGCTGTGCTGCAGCTCCAGTTACTATGGAAACTGAAGAAGAGTGAGAGAGTGAGTTTAGTTTTATGCCACACTCAGCAATATTCCAGCCATATGTCAGCAGTCTGCAAATAATCAAGTCTGGACCACACAATCTAGTGATCGACAAACCATGAGCATCAATCTGTGCAGTTGGGAACCGATGAGTTGTGTCAACTAACTAAGTGAGCCTGATCACCCAATCTTGTTAGTCGCCTCTTGCAACATGCAGAGTTCCCTTTCATGGCAAGCATGGGTTGTTGAAGGCCTGTTCTCCCCTAGACCTTCACAGGTCAACTTAAGAAGAAGAACGACTGGATTCTCAGCTCTAATATCAACATTTGCCACAATTGTATTTTGGGGGGTCGAGTATGAGAGATGCAAAACACAAATTGTTGGGCAATGAAATTAAACTGGTTAAGGCATTTCATCTCAATAAAACTGCCTCAATGTCTTCAAAAATCTTTTCATTAAAATATAATTTTCGTCACTGTTTTCTGATTTTTCTTACACTGTCTTACTTTAACGCTATAATACTCAAAAGACACATTACATTCAGGAGTGTCTGATATTGAATTCATGGGTTAAACAATATAAATACAGTGCACTCTGTCTATCTCGGACTCTGTCTTTCTCGGATTGCTGTATAAACCAGGCTGATTTTACTGTCCAATGTCATCCTTCTCTGTATCTCGGAATCTCATTTTTTCGGATTTTGGACCAAAGTGTCAGCCCGAAAAGGTAGTTACACATAAAACATTGCTTTATAATCCAGATGCTTTGCCAATAAACCCTGAATAAACAATCCATTGACTGGTTTGTGTATTTTGTCTAGCAGTGAACACTTATTTACCTTTGAGGTGATTATCGCTAATTTGTAAACTATTAATGAGATGATCACCTAAACTCTATACATTTAGGAGGCCTTCAGACACAATGTGATATCAAATCAGGTCGATGTAGGACATTTCTGTGTAACTCTGACTTCTGTCTAATTCAGACTGTTTAGTTGGTCCCAAGCCGGTTTGAATTAGAGTACACTGTAAAATCAGATGTTATCCCTGAAGTTCACATATATTTCTCAGCACCCTGAATGAATTTACACCTGTCAGTCAGTATGTACTAAGCATCAGGTTTAAATCAAAATCAACTGAAGAAGAAGAACAACTGGATTCTCAGCTCTATTATCAACAACATTTGCCACCACTGTATTTTGGGGGGTCGAGTTTGAGAGATGCAAAACACAAACTCAGGATCACTACTCAATAAAACTGCCTAAATGTCTTCAAAAATCTTTTCAAGAAAATATAAATTCATGTGCCCTTTCCAAACCATTTGCTGACATATGCTGATACTGAAAAGAAAATGCAGAGAGGGTTCACTAAGTCTGGAACTATTAAGATCAGATAATTATGTGCTCGCTCAGTTGTAAGAGATAAGGTGAAAGTTATTTCCCTTCCAAAATCTCACCTATATTTTTTTGTACATTTATCACTCTGGTAAACTATAATCTACAAAGGTAATCAATCAAACAGTATCTTATCCTACTTGTACTTGGATCTGAAAGACGTGATGGATAAAAATACCTTGGTCTGAAGTAGAGTGATGTCACCCCTAGCTGACTACCTTGACCATTTTGGAAGAATTGGCAGAGTTCCTCTCTAGCCTCCTGATAGTTGTCCTGAAACAGAACCATAGGTATTATGTCAACCTGAATAGCATTTTACTTCTGTGTGCATAACAGTGAGTGAGTTAGGTTTTATGGCTACTTTTAGCAATGCTCCAGCAATATCACAGCCTGGAGCACCAGAAATGGGCTTCACACATTGTACCCATTCTGGGAATCAAACCCGGGTGTTCAGCATGATGAGCAAATGCTTCAACCAGTTGGCTACTCCACGACCCCACATGTGCAAAACAGGTAGCAACAGTTTCAAAAACAAGACATCAAGTCATTGCTATCCCCCAAATCACCAAATATTCTCCATGAAAATGTCTACTTGTGTGTATGGCAACATGGAAGGAGAGTACTGAAAGGCTTTTAGTTCTGCTGCACAAAGCAGCACTACCACCAAATTCAGTCAAAGCTAAATTTGTTGCCATGGAAACACAAAAATATTTTATTCACAAATCCAAAACTACCAAAGGCACCAGTACACCACCACTCCTATCTATGTGCCAAGTTCAGTGAAGAAATAGTGAACGATTTTGAAGTTCTGCTTCTGAAAAGAAAATGTGCATGCACAGACAGACTGCATTTTAATGGCAAAGCATGCTGCAGGGTATAAAAATGTATTTGACTTGAAGCCCCAAGAAGGTTCCACTGGTTTGATTGCCATACCACTGATTTCTGTCTTGCCCTGAACATGACTGTCACCATGGTGTCCAGCTTCTGGCTTGATCGGATGACCACACTATCCCAATACCCCATCGTGCTTGACCTCCCATGCTTCACATAGGGAGACTGGTCAAGGAAGTTCTGGTATGCCTGGGACACAAAACAATGAACTTAATGTCATGATTTAATGTCCCTGACATAATCTCTTCGTGATCCTTACAACATCTGTTCATGATCCTAACAAAATATGTTCCTGTTTCTGACAAATTCTGTTCATGCTGCCCACAAAATCTGTTCATGCTCCTGAAAAAATCTGTTCAGGTTCCTGACAAAAATCTGTTCATGCTCTTGACAATATCTGTTCATGCTCTTAACAAAATCAGTTCATGTTCCTAAGAAAATCTTTTCATGTTACTGCCAACATCTATTCATGCTCCTGAAAAGATCTGTTTCCTGATTTTTCCTGACAAAATCTGTGTACATTTCATACATCCGCCATATGTCCAGGTTCACATGCTGTGTCACTGTACTATTGTGATATACCCTACAACTCATCACACTCACACTGATGATATCAACATGTTTTTTCTTCATGATGATGAGATCCTTGGGACTTACGCACACCACTTTCCCGCCTGGAACACACCATGCAACATGTTACTGAGAGCAAAGTGATCATTATTCAACAAATTCCAGAAAAGTGGCATCTGATTTCAGTCTATTTCAACACAAAACAATAAAAACAATATATGCCTACTTCACACTGTATAACTGTAACACTTGAGGATCAATTATGGGTGTCATGTTTGAAAAACACTCATTGTTTCACATAACCCTGCCATCTAAAAACATATGATGTACTGAAGCATACAATACACATTCATGTCAGCTGTTGGCTTATCTAGAAATTCATTTCCAGCAATAACACAAAGTTATAAATATCATCAAGATCTTCATCAACCAATGTTTTCACCATCTACATAAGGCTCCCATCTCTCCTGGTCCTAAAATTACCATCCTGTGAAAATTCAAAATATGTATCTTCATCCTTTCACCTGCTTCAACGTATCTAATCCAATCTTTCCAGAAAGCTGCATGTCGAGGACTTTCGAAGAACTGAGTGAGTGAGTTTAGCTTTACACTGCACTAAGCAATATTCCAGCTATATGGTGGAGGTCAGTAAATAATCAAGTCTGGACCAGACAATGCACTGATCAACAGCATGAGCATCGAAGCGCCAAATAAGAGGTAAGCACTGCATTGATAGAAAGCAGCACACTGGGAGGAAGACCAGCTACAACAGAGGGTAGGTCATGAGACACAGATGATGTAACAACACAGAACAACCCACTAAAAGCAAGCGGCGTACTGGAAGCAAGTGGTAAGCAGGCGTGAAAACCGATCCATGTCCCGCACTGGAAACAACAGCTGTCAGCAACTTAGGAGTCTGTGAAATTGTCACCCAAGCAGAAAGTCGAAACTGTGCTGAAATATCCTGAGTAGTGATGGGAGTAGATGTTTCAGGATGAAAAAGACACTATAGGTTCTCGTTCAAACTGGATTCTGAAGCCGCTTCTAAAAACTCTCATCTGCAGACATGGAGTGAGATCGATGAACTGCTTTCTTTGAACAGCATTCTGATTTGGCATTTTTGGACAAGGAAGGACCCTCAAGTATATGCTGATCTCTGTCAGCCAAACATCTGAAAGTGACCCAGCGATGCTCAGAAAACTCATCAATACAATCAATATGCAGGTGAGAGCTGTATGAAGATCAAGTTGACCAGTTACATTATCGAATACAATCCACACATGAATTGTGTGGATCAGCAGCTGACAAGTTGTTGTTACACTTATTGCAGTCTTTGCCTTTCTTCGAAGAACCACAGTTAGATTTACCCATATTGAACAATGTAGTTATGTCCAGCTGAGAGAACAACACACGTCCACTCAGTTGTAGTGACAAGAAACAGAATGACAGGAGCAGGCTGTCAGGTGATCATCTGAGCAATCTGCATGCTTATCGGGATGATTGACAGGTCCTGCTATGGATTGGAGACAGAGGTCAGGTGTCAGAGGCTAGTAGTTTGATTCAACCTACAGCACACTTACACACATGATTGTAGAAGCAGAGAGGTGCATAAGATGAGATAGGATAAGTATAAAAACTGGGTACCAGGTGGGATAAGTCATGTGACTATTAACCTTCTAGCACCTCATGGGCAGCTTGGGTCACTCAGGGTTACAATAAATGAGATTGTGCCTGCACTTTGAACAAGCACATAACAAAAGTACTTATAATAATTACTGGCATTCATTATAATGTTACTCAAGAGTTAATGACACGTTATATCTAAAGTCGCATTTGAAATGACACTGTGCAAGCAAGTAGGGACAGGGCATAAAGATGGAGACATTATACCCTTGACAAAAGAGGATGATACACTCACTGCGTCCCTTGCCAACATACAGGCCCACAACTCTGTTGTTACCGGTCACATCAGGACCAATACTCATCTCATCTTTGTTACGGTAACCATATATTACTGGCTGAAACACAGAGCACAATAATCATACGTTATTATAATTGTATATAAACACAGAATAAATACTGTAGAAGAAAGAAACACATGTTGACGTACCCCTAGTGTCAGTAGAACAGTGGGAAGCATAACCCTTATTTGAGTAGAAACACGAAAGGCCCATTCCTTGAGTTGATAGAACAGTGGGTGAACTATCCCTATTCCAATATCCCAGTATCAGCAGAATTGAAAGTAAAATATTCCAGGTGTAAGCAGAATTGTTGGTAAAATGTCGCTTGTGTCAGTAGAATAGTGGGTGTAATACCCCTGGTGTCAGTAGAATAGTGGGTGTAATACCCCTGGTTTCAGTAGAATAGTGGGCGTAATACCCCTAGTGTCAGTAGAATAGTGGTTGTAATACCCCCAGTGTCAGTAGAATAGTGGGTGCAATACCCCTGATGTCAGTAGAATAGTGGGTGAAATAACCCCAGTATCAGTAGAATAGTGGGTAAAAAATCTCCAGTATCAGTACAATAGTTTGTAAAATATCCCTAGTGTCAGGAGAATAGTGGGTGTAATACCCCTGATGTCATTAGAATAGTGGGTGAAATATCCTGAGTATCAGTAGAATAGTGGGTAAAAAATCTCCAGTATCAGTACAATAGTTTGTAAAATATCCCTAGTGTCAGGAGAATAGTGGGTGTAATACCCCTGATGTCATTAGAATAGTGGGTGAAATATCCTGAGTATCAGTAGAATAGTGGGTAAAATATCCCTTGTGTCAGTAGAATTGTTGGTAAAATATCCCCAGTATCAGTAGGATAGTGGGTAAAATATCCCTAGTGTCAGGAGAATAGTGGGTGTAATACCCCTGATGTCATTAGAATAGTGGGTGAAATATCCTGAGTATCAGTAGAATAGTGGGTAAAATATCCCTTGTGTCAGTAGAATTGTTGGTAAAATATCCCCAGTATCAGTAGAATAGTGGGTAAAATATCCCTAGTGTCAGGAGAATAGTGGGTGTAATACCCCTGATGTCATTAGAATAGTGGGTGAAATATCCTGAGTATCAGTAGAATAGTGGGTAAAATATCCCTTGTGTCAGTAGAATTGTTGGTAAAATATCCCCAGTATCAGTAGGATAGTGGGTAAAATATCCCCAGTATCAGTAGAATAGTGGGTAAAATATCCCTAGTGTCAGGAGAATAGTGGGTGTAATACCCCTGATGTCATTAGAATAGTGGGTGAAATATCCTGAGTATCAGTAGAATAGTGGGTAAACTATCCCTTGTGTCAGTAGAATTGTTGGTAAAATATCCCCAGTATCAGTAGGATAGTGGGTAAAATATCCCCAGTATCAGTAGAATAGTGGGTAAAATATCCCTAGTGTCAGTAGAATAGTGAGTGTAATGCCCCTTGTGTCAGTAGAATAGTGGGTGAAATATCCATTTTGTGAGGGGATAGAGGGAGCTTACCGCTGGTTTAACTCCAACAAGAGAGCATAATTGCCCATCATTTTCTTCATTCAGTTTTTTAACTGCTGGGGAGTATTGTCCTTTCCGAGTGTGACGAACAATATTGATAACTTTCTGGAGAGATGTTTTCAAAATGCCTTCCTTTATCTGAAATATAAAAGGCTATTTTCATGACATTCAGTATCACAATGTTTGTTTTTCATCAAAAGCCAAAGTCATCAACATTGGACTCTATAGCAAAAAGCCTGTTCATGATCATGTTCCATCGGGATCATAAGCAACATGAGCCCTAAATCTTCAGGGTATGACAAACAATCATTTGAGTGAGTGAGGGACGATTAACACTACACTTAATGGCATTCCAGATACATCAAAGGACTTTAGAGTTGAAATGGTACACTCTTTCCATGTTTTCCTTAGTATGGTACATACCGGGACAAAAGGCCTTCGGTTTGGTGTATGAGATATGATCATAATGCAGAAAACCGACAACAAAATGATTTAATTTCTAGACACTTTAGAAATGGTTTAACAAGCTTCATAAAATGATGAAAAATGTCAAATTTTTGGATTGCTTTATAGCATACCAAACCAAAGGGAAAATACAGCAGAGAACCATTTACCTCAGGAGATCAGTTTAATATGGAATGAAAGACCAAAGCTACGCAGGTGTCAGGAACCCAGGACCATGGGCATGGTGCTGACAAACCTACAAACCATAGTTTGGTTAAACTTTTAATCGAACCAACCATCACAGGTTTCTGACATTTCCAAAGAACCAAAGTCAGCACCGCTTATTGTGGCACCATAGACAACTTGTCCAGCTTTGACTCCTGAATACAGCTTTTGAAGAAGACTTATAGCTCAACTAAAACACCATGAGAACAAAAGTAAGAAAATATAACCTTGAGCTGACTGTCATAGGGTTTCCTGTAGAAGGGTGTAACACAATATGCCAGCCTGAAAAGGAAACAAAAAATATCTGGTTAAGTTGTTAATATTATATATTTGAATATAAGCTCTTACACAGACTAAATAAAGTTTTACCTTTTAAAACATACATGTATATTGGCTATGAATTACAAACATTTGTAACTGTTATAATAGTATCCTTCTCTCATAATATCAGCTTTTACCATCCACTGCCAACAGACATGTTGCAATTGCTAGTTCAAATTAGACCACTCTGTAAACATAGGCAGACAGACAGACAGACAGTGAGTGAGTGAGTGAGTGAGTGAGTGAGTGAGTGAGTGAGTGAGTGAGTGAGTGAGTGAGTGAGTGAGTGAGTGAGTGAGTGAGTGAGTGAGTGAGTGAGTGAGTGAGTGAGTGAGTGAGTGAGTGAGATTTTTCACCGCTTCTAGGAATATTTCAGCAAGGACCACCAGACATGGGCTTCACACACTGTACCCATGTGAGGATTCAAACCAAGGTCTTTAGTGTGACAAGTGAATGCTTTAACCACTAGGCTACCCAACTGCCCCCAGATGTCAGTGAACACACATGTAAGCAGAAACTACATCCTGCAACTAGAACATGCTCAAAGATTAACTTCATTATTTAGTGAGTTTAATTTTACGCTTCTTCTGGCAATATATACCATACAGCAAGACATTAGTTCTTTAAAAGCATGCACACTATGAACTGAATTTACAGTAATTACAACATACCGCTCATACTGATTGTCTTCTGTGGTTGTGTTCACAAGGGCTTTGCGATTACTATAACCATACCTGAAACTAGAAGAACAACAGTTATTACATTTTGTATTGAACAAACATATCTTATCCCAATCCAAACGTATTAGAAATATCAGTTGGAGTAATCCTTCTTCAACTGACTCTCCTGCAATATTGAACATCCAAAAAGTTTTTATAGCAGCTAACTTACAATGGTCTTTCACCTCTTAAAGCACTATACATAATGGTCTTACTCCTCTTACAGCACTACATACCTGAAATGGCATGCGTTGTTGTAACATATGTTCCACCATATAGGTGAATTATTGCTGAATGTGTCATTAAACATCAAACAAATACAACATTTGGACTATGTTCCTATAATTATATGTTCCAATTAAGATACATATATTCAACTTCTTTCGAGATTTAAAATTTTGAGAATCTATTGAGGATACCCTAAACAAAACTAGACAAATTTAATAAAGCTTACTACATGGGTAACACGCATGTAAAATCAAAGATGGCTACCAAAGCTGCCATATTGGATTCACAAGCACCAAACCTTCCTCTAACTTTCATGAAATGTGCTGTACTAGTGTCGAAGACAGTAGTGACAATACGTCCATCCTTTATCAATCACCATATACTCGAAAAACACACCCAACATGACACATTTGACCCAACGGCCCACTGTCCTAACTTAGAACGAACGTCACGCCCGACGATCTAACTCAAGACTGATCTAGACTAGTGATCAGCTGATCAGTATTAGCCTTACGAGTGTTCAGTTGAAGTGTGTTGCAAAACAAAATGTACATACCGATGCGTGTGTCTGATCTTCGTCAGTACACACCAAGTCAACAACTGCTTCTTTCCGACATTCATTACAGTTAATTCTTAATACTAATTGAGAAACAGGTCAATGTGTTTGTGGAGGCTGCCATATTCCAAGGGAGATAACCATGTCGGAATGAAACACACGTAAAATCAAAGTACCGTGACAAATTCGAATCTCACTGATATTTTAAGAAGTCATGATAAAAACAGAATTCCGAAATCGTATTTATATAAAGTGTATAAAAAAATATGTAAATGGGTGACGCGAAATCTACCTTTCCATTTGTGAGTGAGTGAGTCCTGGGTGAAAGATCCTTATGGCAAGCTGGCAAGAAATCTGTAGCAAACTGCTATTTAAAACGTCGAAACTGCACGTCACATGCTTGGTACTGATTTAATACTTTCGTAATTAGTCATTCTCGCACTCATTTAGACGTCTAGCATTTCTTATCAACGTTTCACGTTTTGAGATTTCGAAGACAAGAGGTTGTCGCTATGGACACAACTGTCTGATCAAGCAGGGGGACTATATACAGATTGTTGTAGATTATCCCTGATTCAACTGAAAAAGTCACGGATTTTTTCTAAACGCCAAAGAATACGTTATCCCTGTTTACTTAAATTTGCTAAGGACCAAAGAAAACACATTTCTACGATATTTTAATGCTCTCAAATTTGTTATCATTTTCATCCCATGTTTTTTTTCAAATGATGTTATAAGCATTTGTCTGTTAATTTAACCGTGTCGTGATCTGTCGTTCATAGAAACATAACAGCACTGTGTTGAAAGGTTTCAGGAAAGAATGGGGGAAGGTCACAAATAGTTATTTCGCAAATACGGGGTAAACAGAATCTGCCATTTGTGCCTATTCCACTGCAAGAATTCAACAACGAACAGTAACGCTATATATGTCTATAGATCTTTATAATTTCTAAGTACACTTTTAGATGCGATTTGAACTATCACTGTCAAGATGGAACGTCAACTCCCGTTGACAAGAGCTATATTTCGTTCCGTGTGCAAGTTTTATTTTTTCAGACAGGCCGGAAGTGTTTTCATCCATGTTGCGCATGCGCGTGTTTAAAAAGGCGGCTTGTTCAATTTTCGTGGATATTCCGTAAGGATATTTCTTTTCAATATGTCAATACTCTGAGTGTTGTATTTGTTAAAACCGCGTTTTAATTGCCCACTTGTGCATACCGAGAATGTGTTAAATAAAACGACACCGATTTTGTTCATAGGTGAATATTCCATCATCGATGTCATGATGTTTACAAACAAAAATCCCCAGTCGTAAAAGGGCACCCCAGGACAATCAGTAGAATGCAGAAATATTACACATACGAATTCGTACACAATTAATATGCTAAGACGTTTACTGCATTTATTCATTTGAGATATACATATATTAGAAATCTCTGTTTGTTGGTTTGTCATGAACAATCTTGAAGTTTGAACACCAACACCTCATTGCAGATGAATTGATGTGCTTGGTGATTTGAACTGAGACAGTCACGGAACTGGATTAAAGCTGAGGATAAGAAAGTTTAGAATGAGAAATAATAAAATAAGGACACGTCGGAAAGACGTCCACCCGTATCACCCCTTACATTTCATTCTAGACAAATCGTATCATCTGGATATATCTTCCATATGTGATTTTGATGACTTTTGACACGTTTCTTTAATTGTATCTGAACATACCGAAAGATATATCCAACTCCTGAAAATGCCTCTCAATGAAAATTTTCCTCATTAAAATTTAAGGGGATACAAGTGGAGATCTTACCAAAACATCATGTGCATTTGTATTACGTCTTGATTGCATATAGAAGAAACCAATTACTGAGTTTATAAAATATCCATTCCTGATTAGAACTGATTAAGTGTGTAAATAATTGCCATCAACATGATGAGCCATGAGGCTCAGGGGACATGTTAAGCTTTTTGATCATTTGATCCATTTATAATGTTATCAATTTTTATGTTTGTTAAGAATTGTTTTGAAACTGTATAACAGTGATATATATTTTTGCGAAACATTTTGTATATCATGATTTGTGTCACATAATTGAGGATATTCTTTGCGTAAATAGATGTCAAAACAACTTCAATAATGTAGATGGTTATTTGATTTAAATTTTAAAAATGCCAGGTATATTGGAAACTCTGTTTTGGTTTCAGATAGTTACAGGTTGATGTAAACATGATGCGGAAGTCCAGTTTGGGAGGCCGACCATCTCTAGCAGGGCCATTACGAGTGAGGACTGATGATAACGTGAAGCCATCCAGCAGCAGACAGTCATCAGGATGTGGGCTGTCATCTGGAAACAGACTGTCAATAGGAGGCAGACCATCACTGGGTGGAAGGCCATCAATAGGACGGGCCCAGAAGCCTGTATCACGATACAGTGCTTATCCTACCACTGCAGGTCAAAAGAGAAGGTAAGCTGTGTGTTGTAATGTTTGCCATGTTAACCTGGGACACCTGGGCTTCACACATTGTACCCATGTGCATGATGTGGGGATCGAACCCAGGTCTGATGAGCTTGTGCTTTAACAACTGGGCTATCTTAAAGTTGGGATGGTTGAAGTTTTTGTAAGCATGGTAACTTGTATGTTTATGTTCCATGTGTTAGGACTGATAGCTACTAGTTGTCTCTGAACACTGTTTCCACATACATTTGGGTAGTTGTGTACAGAATGGTTGTTTTACCTCATCCATATTTTATTCAGACATTCAAGTGGCATCGGAATCCGTGGTCGAACCGATGTACCGAAAGATCCAAGACCAATATCTGACAAAAGTTTCCAGCACAAGATGATTAGACAGCTCCTGGAGGTATTTATAGTGTAAACTGACTCTACACCACGTATGGTACATCATTTGTTCACTGAAATATTTATAATTAATACTTTTGATACACCAGTCTCTGCTGCTGGTTTAAGCAAATGTCTGTGCTCTGATTAGGATATAATTGTGATTGGATAATGAAAAATATGATATATCAATCCCTAATTTTGTCCAAAAAGAAGAAAGAAGTGAAGTGTTAGCCGTCACAGTTGTGAAAAAAGTGCTTTAACTATTGGCCTTTGTGGTAATTGTGATTATGATAAATTTTTATTTCAGTGGCTCACAGATAAGGGCTATTCACACCCTATCTCACAGAAGATTCTTGTATCACCACCAAGTAAAGAATTTTTTAGAATATTTGAGGTAAGAACATCTTTAAAATGTTCACATCTACTTCTGTTCGAAGACAGCATTATTTAGATTTGTAGATTTATAAGATTTTGCTGGTTTATTATTATAATAGTATTCAAGGAAAGCTTGGTATCTGTATTTTATCATAGCTCTTCATTTCTGACATGTTATCTGTCATTATCAGTCTACAACTTGACTCACAAGTCCAAAGCCTGCAAAGACTGTTAGGCCTAGCGGGATCACTTAATAATAATCAATATGATAATACTAAGATATACTGATATTGATGCAGAGGACCATGTTCAGGCTAGAAGCCTTAAGTTCGTTTTTCTGTAGACTTCAGTATGATCTGGCTGATGGTGACATTAACTCTGATCAGTTACACCTCCACTTCCCATCCATTCATCACTCACAAACTGTAATCATTCCGAACAAACGTCTGTTTCAGTTCCTTTATGGTCACCTTGAACCCAAATACAAGATTGGTCCTAAGCCAGAGGAGGAAATTCCCAAGATTTTCAAAGTTTTGGGCTACCCATTCTCCATCTCGAAGAGTTCCATGTTTGCCATTGGCAGCCCCCACACCTGGCCCTACCTTCTTGCAGCTCTCATCTGGCTGGTGGAACTCATCAAGGTATACTGTACTGTTTCCATAGCTACCAGACTGGACCATGATAATTTTTGTCTTGTTGTTTACAGATACTTTACAAATCAAGCTCGGGCGGTGGGGTGACCTGGTGATTAAAGTGTGCGCTTGTCACAATGAAGACACAAGTTTAATTCCCTGTAGCATTGTGTCATGATCATATGTATGCAAACATGTTCCACCTTTTATTTCGTATTTATTGGGTTTTGATTTCAGTTTTCATTTTGGACAATCATATAATAGTATCTTATTTGTCTGTGGACTACTAGATAATTTTCACTTATGGTTTTAAACTGCAAATAAACTTAGATTTCATTTCATATCTGCTCTTACTGTAGCTATTACATTTTGCAATGATAATAATAATAATGAGCTATCATTCTTTGAAATTTATCAGTCTTCAATAAATAGTCCATTAAACATTAACATCAAACATTGTGTCATAAAATCAGGGCAAGTGGAAATTTAGTCAGGACAAGTTACTTTCCTGAAGTCACTTGCCCTTTGTTGGGCCCTGCCTATCAAATAGAAAATAGAATCCCTGACTATGCCATTTAATTTTGAAATTGCTGTTATCAGAACCATAAGATATATGTAGGGACTATTGTGGAAAATAGGAAATACAGAATTTACAAGGGTCTTACACAGTGTGATGAATTTATTACCCTTAAGATTTTAAATTTAGCTTTTCTTTAAACAACATTCAACCTTCAGCAGAATGAGATGCAAAGCTTTAAACATTTCACCATGATTTGTCCTGAGCGGTCATAAAGGGAGATAACTCGCAATGGCTTAGTTTATGAGTGAGTGAGTTTAGTTTTACGTGTTACTCAGCAACGGCGGCAGTCTGTAGATAATCGAGTCTGGCCCAGACAATCCAGTGATGAACAACATGAGCATTGATCTGCACAATTGGGAACCGTTGACATGTGTCAACCAAGTCAGCGAGTCTGACCACCTGATCCCCTTAGTCGCCTCTTACGACAAGCACAGCCGCCTTTTATGGCAAGCATGGGTTGATGAAGGCCTACTCTACCCTGGGACTTTCATGGGTGTCTTAGTTTATGATACATATGATCGAATTTGAGGCTTTGTTAAGCAGCAAATGAAATGCAGAAATATTTTAATTTTTTTTAATATATTTATTGACACAAACAAATAAAAAAGAATGACAACAATTGTATTACTCTTTTTTTTACTCATAATTGTACAAGCCAACTCTAAAATTAATCAGCCATTTGGCAGCCCATTCCATTTAAGATCAAGGTCACTTGTACAACCTGTGTAGTGTTGCACATGACAGATTTGACTGGGTGTACAGTTCTTACCCTGGCAAATGTTACTACATGCTTTTGTATGTGTTGGCTATTGACCAATCAGAATTCAACAGATTTATCTTAATGGTAATAAATAGAGGTATTTACTGTCAAACACTTAAGTTCCCAATATATTGCAATACGAATTGCAACACGGGTGCCTGAATGGCAATATATTGCCACACATTTTATTCTCCAAAACACAGCCCTATGAGCTGGCACTTTGACACCAGTCTGGTCTAGTCCAATCAGCCACACATAAATATATATATATATTGTCATGTGAGCAGAATATTCTAAGTACAGCCTTAAACCCCATTTCCCCTCACCTAACTCACCCATGTAAATCTGCAACATGGTATCTCTTCACCTGTGATATGGTAATGTTAGCAAAAAGTAATCAAATATTATTGACAATAACACTGGGGTAGCTTAGTGGTTAAAGCGTCCTCTCATCACATGAAAGACCTGGGTTTGATTCCCTACATGGGTACAATGTGTGAAGCCCATTTCTGGTGTCCTCCACCACGATATTGATGGAATATTGCTCAAAGCAGTGTAAAACTGAGCTAGCTCACTTGCTCGCTCACTCACTCACTCACTCACTCACTCACTCACTCACTCACTCACTCACTGTCTGCTTTTGTTTACAGATGGGTCACTTCATGAGTGATAAAGCAGGCATTGAAGCTATTCTCTTCCCTCATGAGGAAGATGATTTTGATTCCAGTCCAGAGAATAAGGTAACGTTTTCATTGTTAACAGCAGTTTAGGCAATGTGGTAGCCTTATGGTCAAAGGATTGCTGATCTTGCCAGTGCCCCCATCTTGGTGCATGTAAAGCTTATCGCCCCACTTTGAAACTGCTGGAATATTAGTACTGGCTCATATACATTACTTTGTAGCAATGTTTATGTTAATTACAGAGTACAATTTCACTCTAAATAATATATCACACTTCCATTTGGCAAGGGTCTGGACACATAATTACAAAACTTGCATTCATAATGTTTATGAGTATATTAATGACATAGTTTGGTAGTGAAATTTTTCACAAGAACGTTTTCTTGAAAAGCTGTAGGTACTGATGACTGCTTCGACAATCCTGGAATATATGTTTGGGGGGATAATTCTTTCTTATTTTTCTTATCTTTCCTATCTTTCTAATTTTCTAATTCTTTTCTTATGTTCTTATGCTTATCTCCTCCCTCCATGCAAAGATAGTGGCATGCTTGAAATCCCTCCAAGTTCCCTTCTGATTGAAGCAGATGTACAATACACTGACCTATCAGGAGCCTCCCTTTCCCACCAATGTGGTTACATCACCTGCCGTACTTATCACCCTCTCCTTTATTGGCTGACAAGGATGGTTGGACTCAGAGGTACTATGGGTCCCGATACGACGATCAGTTTTTGCTTTAATTTCAGTCCTACAATCTAAATTATGTCACATTTGTAATTAATATCGTCTTTATGTAAAATTTATAAATTTTCTTGTGTCTTGGACACGTTTTTTTTCAGCAGCTTAGACAAAGAAATCATGTTCCCAGTGTTGATCCGCACGTAGTATGTCCTTTGTGCAAACCTGTTTGTTCTTTCACTGTTTGCTGTGAACTTTGCAAGAATTTATCTGATTCAGAATTTTTATTACATTTATATTCTGTTCAAAGGCTTGGGTGAAAGACAAAGAACGTAGGCTCTTGTTTGTCATGTCTAAATTGGTTGATTCTGCGTCTTGTAACCGCATGTTGTTAACAGCTGACATTCATGGTTATAGTGATCAGGCAGACGTACCTGGGTGGGGTGGGGATCATGGTCAAGATGCCAGTGAGTATTCATCTAGATCTCAGAAGAGAACATCATCAGAATCAGGATCATCTCAACCTTCTAAGAGGAAGCCATCCTCGTCAAAGACTAAGTCTTCAACTACCAGGACTGCACTGAAACAACACTCTATGTCATCCCTCTCAACGAACGTCACATCTACGACGAACTTCCACCGCTATTTCCTGAGGTACAGATCATCAGCACACAGGATCAAAGAGCAGTGTCTACTACACCTTCATCAACTACATCGTCTACTATCTACACAGACATCTACAACGTTTACACTCAACATGTCAGATGCTTGTGCAAACCAACCGCTGCTGCTTGCACCACAGTCACTGGACTCTTCATGCATCAGTCCAACACTCATGTGAACTTGATGGATCGTTGTTTTGAAGAGGAACATAAATGCAAGTCAGCAGCTACAGCTACAGTTGCCCTGCGTGATGGCACAGTGGCTGCAGTAGGTCTGTTTGATGAAGAAGAGCCATCGTATGCATGCTACCGTTCACGGAAATGATCGCCATTGACTGTATCCTCACGTCGCAGTATGGATGATGTTCCTTCCATCGACCGCTACAGCTGCAAGCATTCACTGTTTTCATCCCCTGTTCATTTTAGACGCCGTTATCATTTGTCGTCTTCATCAGATACGGACTCATGTAGGGTAGAGCAAAGGACTCAAGGAATGGTAGTCGTTCCAAAGATACACATAGACAGGACAACTACGATGACACTCGCTACATGGACATCGTTCCCCACTCACGCATGCTCTTTCTGCAGGCCGGAGATGGATATCGTCGATCTCCATCACCGGAGGAAGCCCTCTCCTCAGACTGAAGAGATTGCATCGGGATCACAAACGGTTTGGACATAGTCTCGCTATTGAAGGACTCCATTGAGGCTCATGCCTATATAATGAGTAGTGAAGACATGAGTAGTTAGGCACTTTGACGTTTCCACCGATATCTACCATCCCGGAAACTTTGTCTACAGCCTTTCAGACGGCAACTAAGTATCAGCAACAACACATCCCGGCCTTCAGCGCTTGTCGATTCCCACTTCATCATATGGATGACTTCATGAAAGCACCCAAAGTAGTCTTACAAGCTGATCAGTGAGACTCACAATACATCCTACAAGGTGGAGGATAAGCGACTGCCTCAGATGGTTACAACCAGTGAACCACTCAGCGTCCCTTCTTTGGACTCGCCAGTTCCAGGGATATCAACAAGGTTCTCACTCTTATCTCCAAGTTCAACAACCCGGAGAATGAAGAAGAAAGGATGATCCTCTCTGCACTTATCACCCAGAAGAAGGATCAACAATTCATTTCAGAGGGTCGAGCATAAATTGATTGAATTTACTGCACCAGCAAGGTCTACTATCAACATCTTCTTGGGGCGACAGCTTTACTAAGCCTTTACTTAGAGCTCCCAGGTCAGCATTAATGGTATTCAATGGCAGAATTGATGACGTTGCTATATCCGTTACTCTGGACTCAAGGGAAGTAATGATGATAAAGTCAATTGACACTTTGACTGCTGTCCTCAAGCAGACTTCTCATTGTTACTCCAACAAGTCAAAGTTCTCTAGGGTTCAGAGAGCCAGAGACAAGAAGTACAACACTCGTGACAGCAAGGGCTCTTTTCAGCACTCAAATGGAGGAAACAGGAACTCCCACGGAACAAGACACCCTGCCAGGAGCTCTAAAGAAGGAAAGCGCTGAAGATCCGGTTACTAATGACTGGAGCCTTCCACCCCCAGTCATTCCCATACAGCCTTCACGATTGGGTGGCCATCTACAGCAGTACTGGGGGAACTGGGGACTTCTCAACGACAACGACAATCAACGACGAAGTCATGAGCTTCCTAAAAGATCACACAAGATCCCACTGCCGGCAACACCACCACTCACAAGAGACCCAGCACTCTTCGAGTACACCAGGGATCAGCGAGACTAACTAGCAGGTGCCATATCATCTCTTCTTGAGAAAGGTGCAGTCGAAAAACTGCACTTGGATCAACTAACACCAAGATTCTACTGCCCAATTTTTCTGGTTACCCAAGAAAAACTCCACAGAAGAGTTTGACTTATTTACAACATGAAGGAGTCCGCGCAGGGACCTGTTTGCTAAAGCCAGTCTACAAGAACCATCTCTGTGTAGATGTGTCACTACAAGGTGACACTACTCACCTAAGCAACAAGGTGGCAGTAGGAATCTGGACAAGCAACAGATGCATTCAGCATATCAACCACATGGAAATGAAAGCTTTAATCAATGCAGTACGGCATTGGTCGACGGCATTGAGGAACAAACTACAGACAACTCCACAGTAGTGTTCTATATAAACAGGCAAGGATCAACACAATCTCACACTGCTAAAGCATCTTCTTGTCAAGTTCTTTCCAGGGTTAGGGTAGAGGGTTAGGGGTTGAAACTGATTTTGGTCGCGCCTTATTGGTCAGTGAGAGATTGTTCCCAGTACTCATCGAGGAACTAAGACAACCAACACTGCAACTACCAGAGTGGAAAAACTTACTTGTCCACCAGTACACCAAACAAACATATGGCAAACCAACATCGTTCAAACTTCATGTATGGATCATATCAAAGCCTGCTTGAAACATCAAGGATATTCTATTAGAGTGGCAAGGGCAGTCACCCTAGCTCTACATAGATCTACCCGCACATTATATGATGAATAAATGGATGTTGTTTGAAATGTATGCAAGAAAGAAAGGCTTTACTGCAGTGAAGGCCACTCATCCTCAAATAACGGACTACGAACGTCATCTACAACATTCCAGAGAACTGAAAGGTTCTACACTCTCGACATACTTGGTGGCACTCATCTCTGTTATTACCATGAAAACAGGGATCAAGCTGACTACCTGAACTACTTGCCTTACTAGTAATACTACACTCGTTCAAGCTGGAGGACCAACAATGCAGATTTTAAGACTGAAGTTTGGGATTTAAATGTCATACTTCAACACCTTACAAAGGACCTACAAAGCAGGAGGATTCGAACCTCTGAGAGCTTCCAATCAACACGAAATTGGAGGCCCCTGTGTTGACACTCCACACGGAAACTGCTTCTTAACAACTATATTGGAGGGCTGCTTTTGGAAATCGAATATGGTGTTTGACAGTCACTACCTACAGGGCATTACTGGCATTCACAGAGGACACCAGATTCACCAGATTGTGCCACTTGTTGTTGCACAACAACGAACAGTTCCACAAAAGCGCTGAGTTTCACTCACCATTTCAAATCATGACTTGTTGAGACACACCGCACAGTATAATGATTGAGAGTCCACGCGCACATCTTCAACAGGCTAGCATGAGTGATTATCTTGTGCGTGATTGGAGAGATTTTATACATATGTTACCCATATACGCAGCTTCTATGAGCCTCTGGTTATAGTCAACCGTGTTGGAATCATCAGTGTCTTTGTATTTCAGCTGCTGTTTGAGTACTGTGAAAACACCTACGCTGCCTTCTTGTCTGAGGAGGATGAATATGATGCCTATGACGAGGAGTTGTCAAGGATGCTCAGTAAGTGACTTGTATCTTGACTCAGCCAGATAAAGGCTCAGAGCTGAGGCAGTAGCCGATTGTCCTGCTGTCATATCTCCATCAATAGTTGATATATTTCAGTGTAAATGCTGAATCTTGAAAAGTAGATGTTGAGTTTGATTTAAGATTTTTACATTGAAATGCATGTTTTTCCTTTATCAGAGGACAAATACCAAGGCACAGGGGGTGGTATTGATGCCCTCATTGCTGAAAACGCAAGACTCAAACAGGAGCTGGATTTACTTGAACAGGATGGGGTAAGATCCAGGAAATATTTTTGTTTTGGGGATGCTTCTGTTTTCTTTTTAATGTAGATTTGTTACATTTTTGTATATAGTTAATTCTGGCTAATGTTTTTGGTGGGGTCATTTTATTATTCTCCAAGTTTAGTTATGTAATTAATTTGGTTGAAGCAGACTTTCTCCATCATGATGTTACTGTGATAATTCAGTCATCCTACCACATAAGGGTGAACATGTACGCAGGTGATGCAGAGTAAGAATTCACTTATTTACTGATTGTGTTTGTCAGGATCGGCTAGTTGTTCTACAAGAGCAGCGTGAGGTTGTGCGGAGTGACATGACACGGTTCGACCAGTACTTGGAGGAGATGTCGTCCTACCAGCACAAGCTAGAGATCCAGCAGAGGGAGCTGGAAGAGGACAATGAAGGTCTAGGTCAGTGATGTTAGGTCAAGTGGGAGACATGGGGGTTATTGCCCAAGAGTAGTGTGAAGGAGGACAATACAAGTATAGGTCAGTGACCTGGGGTCAAGTGGGGAGGTCAACCATGGCGGCTTAGACCTAGGGTAGAGTAAGGGATGAGGACAATGCAGGTCTATGTCAGTGGCCTGGGGTCAAGTGGGGAGGTCAACCATGGCGGCTTAGACCTAAGGTAGAGTGAGGGATGAGGACAATGCAGGTCTATGTCAGTGGCCTGGGGTCAAGTGGGGAGGTCAACCATGGCGGCTTAGACCTAGGGTAGAGTAAGGGATGAGGACAATGCAGGTCTATGTCAGTGGCCTGGGGTCAAGTGGGGAGGTCAACCATGGCGGCTTAGACCTAAGGTAGAGTGAGGGATGAGGACAATGCAGGTCTATGTCAGTGGCCTGGGGTCAAGTGGGGAGGTCAACCATGGCGGCTTAGACCTAAGGTAGAGTGAGGGATGAGGACAATGCAGGTCTATGTCAGTTACCTGGGGTCAAGTGGGGAGGTCAACCATGGCGGCTTAGACCTAGGGTAGAGTGAGGGATGAGGACAATGAAGGTCTATGTCAGTTACCTGGGGTCAAGTGGGGAGGTCAACCATGGCGGCTTAGACCTAGGGTAGAGTAAGGGATGAGGACAATGCAGGTCTATGTCAGTGGCCTGGGGTCAAGTGGGGAGGTCAACCATGGCGGCTTAGACCTAAGGTAGAGTGAGGGATGAGGACAATGCAGGTCTATGTCAGTTACCTGGGGTCAAGTGGGGAGGTCAACCATGGCGGCTTAGACCTAAGGTAGAGTAAGGGATGAGGACAATGCAGGTCTATGTCAGTTACCTGGGGTCAAGTGGGGAGGTCAACCATGGCGGCTTAGACCTAGGGTAGAGTAAGGGATGAGGACAATGCAGGTCTATGTCAGTGGCCTGGGGTCAAGTGAGGAGGTCAACCATGATAGGCATTGACCTAGGGTAAAATGAGGGATGAGGACATAAGAGGTGTTGGTCAGTGATGTGGTGTCAAGTGGGGGGTCATCCATGATGGGCATTGACATAGTGTAGAGTGAGTGAGGAGGACATTGGAGGTGTAGGTCAGTGGCCTGGGGTCAAGTGGGGAGGTCATCCATGATGTGCATTAAGGGAGGAGGACAATCTACTGGGGCCATGATCTGTCTAGCAGTAGCCCTATAGCTATAATCAGTGCCAGACCATATTTTACAAATTTCTTTTTACAAATGCATCTTAACAGTTATTTATAGGCATAGTTCCATCTTCATTTCGAACATGGTTCAGTGTGCCTTTCTCTAGGCTTATTAGTTTACCGTCTTGAATTATCCTGGTTTAATGTTGTATGGACTATTTGCGTGGAATATCATGCTTGTGATGAGTGAGAATTGTATGTTTGACCCTCTCCATCCTCCTCCTGCAGAAGCTGAATACAAGTCAGTGGAACAGAAGAACAAGCACATGCAGGCAATCTATGAGACCCAGAACCTGACCCCTGCAGATGTGGAGCGCCTGAAGCTGAACAGACAGGAACTGCAACGGCAGATTGATGCCCTGGACAAGGAGATTGAGCAGGTGGACCTTGACAATTGGAAGGAAGAGATGAACATGGCTAAGTCCCGAGAAAGAGTAAGGACGACTTTTTGCATGTTTTCATGACTACAATCAGATCTATACCAGCAGTGTCATGACAATATGTACATAATCCTGGGAAATCAAATTAATGAATGATATTATGAGCACCATTGTAATCTGAGAACACTGATATAACTTGATGAGTACATAGATCATAAGACTTGCGACGTGGGACAAAATATATAAAGTGTTTGTGTTAAATATATATAAATATATAAAGAAAGTGATGAGAATACCAAGCATACAGTTGTAGATATATAACAAGTAGTTTCCAAAATAATAACACAACACAGATCTTCTCCTGCATGTTTCAATCGTGTATCTTCATGGAGAAGATATATATATATATGTCATATTGAATTTGGTGAAAGTGAGTTGATTTTTACGCTGCTATTGGCAATATTCCAGCAATGTCACAATGGGAAACACCAGAAATGGGCTTCAATCCGGAACCCTGGTCCTCAGCATGACAAGCAAACACTTTTACCATTAGGCTACCCCATCTCTCCTGTTGAAATTGGAATTGAGCTGTGATAACATTTGTCAACCCTATCTATGCCTGATTCTTTAGTTTCATCAGTGTGGTAAACTTTAACAAACTTTCATTTAAGCTTTCCTTTCAAAAAGAGTTGAAATATTGATGAAAGCAATGTATTTTCTTGTTTCAGTTGGAAACGAAGAGCAGTGAGTACAATAAGATGGCTCACAGTTTGAAACTTGTACCAGCTTCTGCTGAGAATGCATGTGGCATTGACTATGAACTGAAGACTTCCTACCAGAACACAATGACTGTTGACTTTGACAGTACAATCAAGCCAGCATTGATGCAGCTGAAGAAACAGTGCAATGTCAGTTTAAATGAGAAGTCCAGACAGTTGTTGATCCAGCAGGATGCCCTAGAGCAGCTGTGTGAGCATGTTACAGAACATCAAGATGCTGTCAGGGTGATGGAGAAGAATCTGAACATAGCTGACGAGGAGTACAAGACTGAAAAAGAGGTGGGTGGTAGGATCAGAGTTAGGTTATATGTCCGAAGGGGAAGGTGGAGATGGGTGGTGCTATCTGATATGTCTTAGGGGGGAGGTGGGTGATGGTGGTGGTATCTGATAAGTCTGAGGGAGAAAGTGGATGGTGGTATCTGATATGTCTTAGGGGGGAGGTGGGTGGTGCTATTTGATATGTGTTAGGGTTGGGGGTGGGTGATGGTGGTGGTATCTGAAATGTCTTAGGGTGGAGATGGGTGGTGCTATCTGATATGTTTTAGGGTGGAGATGGGTGATGGTGGTGGTATCTGTTAAGTCAGAGGAAGAAAGTGGGTGGTGGTATCTGATATGTCATAGGGTGGTGGTGGGTGATGGTATCTGATGTGTCTGAGGGAGAAGGTGGGAGGTGGTATCTGATATGTCTAAGGGTGGAAATGGGTAGTGGGATCTGATATGTCTGAGGGAGAAGGTGGGTGGAGGTGGTATCTGATACGTCTGAGAGTGGAGGTGAGTGGGAGGTGGTATCTGATAATAAAGTGATATGCCTTACGGTGGAGGTGGGTGGATTAGGGTGACTTGTGGTGGGATCTGAGGTGGCTGAGGGCGAAGGTTGGTGAAAAAGTTGATGTGCTATTCTATGATGGTTCAAATCAAATACTTACAACAGTGGCATATCTCCAAGTGTGAATCCCCAGACAAGACAGAGAAAATATTGCATTAATCCTGCTTTGACAATATTTTTGGTCAAGAAGTATTTTATGTTATATTTGGCAACTACAGTATATTTTTGCAAGTGTCAAATGACCAATGAAAAACTAACTAACCCTTCCATTTCCCAGAGCTATCAGCTTGAGGTTCAAAACATCCTTGAAGATATTGAGCTCAAACAGAAGATGTGGGACAATAGCAAGAAGTCCTCTCAACAGTGTCGGCAAGAGGCACAGAGGGAGTTTAAAGATGCAGTCAAGCTGTAAGTCTCCAGTCAGGGAATTGAAAAACTTTATCAACCAACTGTGAAGGCTGTCAGTTCATTGTGATTTCATTAGTGATAAAATTAATGTCAAATAAAAGGAGAGGGCCGTGGTTCAAATTCTATAGCAGTATAAAGTTCTACATATTGAAGATTCGGTGTTATAGTGGGTGAGTGAATTGGGTTTTATGCCGCTGTTAGCAATATTCCAGCAATATCATGGCAGGACTCATAAGGATTGGGCTTCACACATTCTGCCCTCGTGGGAAATAGAACCTGTGTCTTTGGCATGACAAATGAACACAATTTAACCACTGGGCTACCTTCGCAATGTTATGACTTACTGTTCATTTTAAGACAAGGAAAAATCCAATGGGGACAGTAAATCCCCACAGTCTACTGGTCTGACCCTCTTCTGAAATTTCATGCTGTCATCAGGGGTGCAAAAATCCCATTACCTGACGTCTGGGACAAGACAGTTTGCATTTCAGGCAATCGGATTATGATATCTTACTTGTTACTTACATGTGCTACTAGATAATTTCTGCTTGCGGTCTCAAACTGCAAATAAACTTGGTTTTCATTTCATATCTGCTCAAAATCTAGCTATTAAATTCCGCAATGATAATAAAGTAGAGTTATCTTTCTTTGCTATTTATCACGTCTTGGTTAATAGTTCAGTAAACATCAACATCAAATGCCATGTTGATTTATTCTTTCTTCATTACAACATCATGTTTATGTCATAAAATCAGGGCAAGTGGAACATTAGTCAGGACAATTTACTTTCTTAAAGTCACTTGCCCTGTGGCAAATGACTGTTAAAAATATTTTTGAACCCCTGGTCGTTTTGTCAATATATCATTTATCAGACCACCGCCATATAGATGGAATATTGCTGAATGCAGAGTGAAACTTACTCACTCACTCACTCACTCACTCACTCACTCACTCACTCACTCACTCAGTATATCACTCTCTCCAACTAGTTAAGTCATAATACACTTGCAAGATTATGGCCAGCCAGAAATATAGTATTTCATGCTGATAGTATCTAATTCTCATAGACATGTACCTTTCTGTAATCTTTTGTTCAGTTTCTACAGTCAAATTCGAGCTAGTGAATTATTTTGTGGACTAATAACTTGAAGGCATAGCTTGTATGACCGGATGGCAAAATTTGGAAAGTAGTTTGCACATTGGTCTGGATTGAGGAAACCCCAGATGAAATTGAATAAAACTGTCATATACACTTTGTTCTTTTTCCTCAGAGCGGAACAGAGGAAGACTGAGTTGCTGGAGGAGGAGCAAAGGGCAGTAGAGTTCCTGGACACAGTCGTCAGGGAAGTCGTGGAGCACAAAACAGCTATTTCAGTAAGTTCTAGCATATTCAGGTTCCACCTTGATCAGTTGCCTTATTTAGCTCCTTATCTATGCCTATAGATTTTCTTTACAGTCGACAGTCCTAACAAACAAACCTGATAGTGACAGGTGAAATACCATCACAGTATTATTAAATCTCATATTCCCACTATGTGTCGTATGCATCATCATTTTGAAAGCAAAACTTCTGTCTTCTGTGTTCTTCCATTAGGGGTGGTGGGGTAGCCTTATGGTTAAAGCATTCACTTGTCACAGCGAAAGACTTGTGTTCAAATCCCTTCATTTGTACAATGTGTGAAGCCCATTTCTGGTGTCCCCTGCCATTATATTCCTGAAATATTGCAAAAGGTATGCTTGCTTGCGCACTCACTCATTCACTCACAAACTGACACCTTATATTTTGTTCTGCCTTGCATATCGCCAACAATACCCAACATTTAATGCTCATCTACTGTGCAGAAAAGTTGTTGTTTGGGTGGCGCTACAGAACCTGTGATATATTTGGATCCTAGATCATGTTTCTAGGTTTGTCAAGCCCACACTTGAGCTCAGTTGTTTTGCCAAGTAGTAAACAACAATACCTGCATCTCTTCAGGTTGTTCTCCCACATGAAACACACCGTCTCCGTGGTGTAGTGGTTAGAGCTTCGGCCCGGGGAGAGGAAGGTTGTGCGTTTAATCCCAGGCCGTGTCATACCAAAAGACGTTAAAATATGCTACTAGTTTATCCTTGCCCGGTACTCGTCATTTAGGAGATAAACATCATGTGTTGGCCAATTTCCGGGTGTTATTGAGTATTTGAAGCACGGGAATGCATTTGGAACCGACGGCGTGAGCCGGAGGTTTCAAATGAAATATTCCCGTGCTTCAAATACTCAATAACACCCGGAAATTGGCCAACACATGATGTTTATCGACATTGTAAACAAAAAAGTAAACCAAAGGGGTTTTAGTGTCTGCACTCGTTTACATCGAGTATGACTACAGCAGTAAAGTGTCATCAGCTGGCCGTTTCAGCTGGTTCCCATGGTAGCATCTGGAGTTGCTCATTTGTGACGTCATTCTAACTTTACGTCACAATATGATTTGAATGACGTCACCACTGTTGATGACACAACAAAACAATTTTTTACGTGTAAATACGCAGTGAATAGTCTTGCAGTTTCCGGGAATCTAATACCATTTGATCATGTTTTTCAACCAATCAGATTACAGAACACAGTGACTTTTGGTTTACAATAATGAATACAACACAGATTGGTTGGCTCATAGTCAGTATAATGTTTCTGGGTAGAGTATTCATGCGTACCTTCACATGGTATCTCAGTGAGCTACACTATAAACCCAGCTTAAATCTGGGCTAAGACAAACAACCACACATACATGGGCATGAACTTTGTGATATGAGCAAAATATTTTTATGTATTCTTATGGAACTTGCATGACGTGGTTTAATTAAACCTTTGTTGTAACTCACTCTTTCACACTTCAGGAGAGACTACAAGAGGTGGTTGCTGATACGAAAGTTCTCCAGAAGAAAACACAGGAGGAAACTGAGAAGATATGTAGTTATCACTGAACCTTCAAACAGACACCTTTTAATCTGTACACACAAGTTGTCAGATGAAACAGCTTCTGACTCTCACAACAGTGGTGATTTTATAGAGACAAATCCAAACCATCACTGTTTGGTCGTAGTGCTCTGATACATCAAGATGAAACATACTGTAAAAATAATGTGAACCTTTTACACTGAGATGTGTCCAGACTTGTTCCCATAAAGTAGTGCTTCATCTACTGCTCCCTACTTGTCCGAGGACAACAGGATACGATGCAACAAACTTGACAGGTCATCACCCAGCAGAAACACAGCCTTGTCAACATAGATGCCACAGAAAAAGATTGAGAGCTTTTTCTAAAATCACACTTAATTCATTCATTGAAATACCAACCTTGTGTGCCAAAGATGGTGTGTTTGCAATGCTGACACTGCAGTCTGGATGGGCATTGAGAACTAAAGCAGCTGGATGTTGTCGTGACAAGGAGTGTTATGGAGCACAACCTCTTTGATAAAAGTCCAATGCCTCCACCATCAAAGTCAGTTGGTCTAACTGATGCAGATGAAATTGGACTTCTATTGGAAAATAAACATTTCATATTGCCTTGCTGTTGTGAAAATGGCAAATTCATATTTAAACAATGTGTGGCCATTTGCTGACACAATCTGTAGGTTGTTTACATAAAACTATGTACATATATTGCAGCTTCCCTTAATACTGTCATTCAATCTCTATGGCATTTTGCCACCCTAACTACCTATTGCTCTAACACTTAACACACATTTCATGTATGAAACCTCTAGTTTTGTCTATGTTAATGGCCTACTTTAGCTTCAAAAGCAGATCCATCATCTGAATAATAAAGCAATGTACATCAACATTTAATGATGAGTCTATTTTTAATCAGAGTTACTTCCTTTATGCACATCAGGATCCTATGAATGTGGGTGTGAGATTCTACCAGATTATGATCCTTCAGCACAATACAGGTGTTAATGAGCAAATGTTGAGTGTAACAAATATGGAAAGACCTGCATCTCTTTATGCTTTCGACCCACAAGCTGACAACTGAAATACTATTCAAAGCCTTGTTAAACTGCAGTCTTTCATACATTCTGATTGCTTTTGAGGCAGAAAGCCTTTGTGCAAAAAATGGCCCCGCATATATGTTAGTATGGCTCTGTGCAGACAATGATAGCCTGTGAAGTTCCTGTCAGCATTACAGCATTGCTCATAATATCACTGAGTTGTATCTGGTCAGTTATTTGGAATCCATTAAGGTGTACCTTTGATTCTGTACAGTTTGGGATGACTTTGCTGAATAGATCAGCAGTTATTATAAATCAGTGGTTTGTGAAAAGGGTCCTTTGTGGAGCAAGTCCCAGGACACAATTTTGGTCAGTCAGTGGATTTAACATATGAGAATCAAGTGTGTGGTAATAGAAACTGGAGTCCTTTGTTGGTATATTCTGATTTTGATTAAACTACAACGTTTGGCTTTCACATGCTCAACATTTTTCAGAGTAACTTTTTCATTCTACAATGGAAACACAAGGACTATGAACTATAGTTTGTGTGACAGATACTGCCTACAGTGAATGAATGATCCTTTATACACCAAGAGTTATCTCTCCTGAAGCAAAAGTGTTTACATTTAGACATGATAGTGTACAGAACTTTAAAGAATACATGGGAGGGAGGCCAAGTTCAGTGGCACAGGTGGTGGGCGACTTGGTCAGATTGTGAGATGTGAAAACTGAAAAGCGTTGAAAAGTTCAGAAAACCTACAGACATGAATTATAAAGAATTTACTTGGTGAAAAGCGCCGGATGCGCCCACCTTTGATGTGTGATGCACCCGCAGAAAGGCGGTTAAACTGGTGTACGGGTAGGCTCGCGAAATTCAAGATTGAGAACTGCGGGCTACTAAACTGTGGTTGCCAATGCGCAAGTTTTAGACTTGCCCAGCCAGAGCCCAGATCTTTTACTGTTGAGAATGTGTAGGGACTAATGAAGGACAGCATAAATAAAAAAGGACTACAGTAACAAATATTGAGGAAATGAAAACAGTGGTCAATACGCTGTCACGCGATTTCCAACAACTTTGATCGATACTATACCTGAAGTACTGTCGGATTATAAAAACAAAATGTTTTAGGCTGTTGGATCTACTATGTATCCCTCAAACTTATACAACTGCAAACATGACATGTCGAAATAAGTCACTTCGGCCTAACTGGGCATTCACTGAGATGCGTAAGAGGACATGCAGAAAATCTTGTTTACGTGTAAAATCGGGCAAAACATACGAATAGCTGTTTAAAACAATAGATGAGACTGCAGATGGCAATATTAGGTCGCTCAGCCAGGTACGAGGACAGGCAGTTGAATCACCTAGCATGAAATGCACGAGCTGCCCACAGGCATAAAGAGTTATCTTAAAGATTTTGATGTGTTTTCTTGAGTCTTCAATTTGTCTCATCTATTGATTAACATCTAACGTGTCTTTCTTTCATAAATTTATGTTGAGAGTATGTAGAACAGCATGATACCCATAGAGACGCTGGAAAGAGTTCCTTCCGTTCCCTCATATTCTTTCTTCCGTAGAAAAACAGAAATAACACGTAGTGGTTCAGCTTATATATTGTAGGGGCTTTCATCTTTTGTGAGTCCTCTAGTAATTGCTGGGTTTGGTTTTGTGAATAATGCTAGTAAATGTCAATTCTTATATGTTATTTGGGATGAAGGAACGGGAGAAACTCTTACCGGGAAGCTTAAATCACCTATCGTATTAAATGTCTCAGAATATATAAGTGGCGTGGCCACCCGAAGATCGACAGGACTGAATATTATTTGTAAATTGTTTCTTCCCCAGTTTAATTCCCCAAAGAATTATCTTATCTGAACTTATATCTCGACCCCAACCACTGTTTGCGACATACGTCTTGAATCCTCTTACCTGATAAGGGCAGACTTTGTGGATGAACAATTTCTTTATTTGGATGATGACATTGATCCAAAAATCTGTGTCGAAACGTCGCATCATTCGAATAAAGAAGTTGTCCATCCATAAAGTTTGTCCTTGTCTGCAGTCTAAGTAAACTTAGCCTCAGTACTTTTCGTTACACCCCACTGCTGAGTCTCAGCCGAGACGAAGTTTATTTAGATTGTCATTATCTGATTCACCACCTTCTGAACATACAACTCAAAGAAGTTACCCATCCTACCTATGTGTTTTTATAGTGGTAGTGAGACTCAAGGGAAGCTACGTCCTTAATCATTTCAGTATTAAGAATATTATCTTTTACGTCAGCTATCGTTTATGGTGAAACTAAGTCTAGTTTCAAATCGGGCATTTAAAAAGAGTCCTTTGTAATACAATATCATCACACACTAATTTGCGTAGAGCCATGGTCTGTTTCTGTGTGTCAGTACCATTATCGTATTTTATCTTTACCATGATCAGCATCTAAGTCCTGCACCACATCGGTGACAGGCCATCAAACCCACATTTAAAAAATAACTATCGCCGGGGAGGCCACGTTTCAATTACATGGCTGTAGACGGTAAAGCCACATCTCCAGTAGGTTAATTAATTAATGGATTACCGTAACCGGTAAAAAAAACTCCCCATTTTAACTGACATTGAGTCAGTCTTGTTTGTCTTTAACTTGTAATGACGTCTTGCACTACACAAAATGACTGTATTACCCAAATTTACTAATGTTAGAAAATATACGCGTCATCCGGCGGCCATATAACAATGTTTGGAATCGACGCATCATCTGGCTGTCAGATTTAAACATAAATACACTTAAACATAAAGCGGTGTTAAAGTAAGCGAACAATCAACCCTGCAGTTACATGTATTTCACAGGCGTGTAAATCTGGCCATTGTTGTTATGTTTTTGCCTGCATGTGTAACATACGTAAAGTCATCAGTCTTTCTTCCCTCGGTAAACTGAGTGACACGTCGTGATGTTAGACCACCTACTCTCTGTGTAACTCACTCACTCATTCAGCAACTCATACACATGGAAACATAACGTGTAGGGCATTCCCTGCTTTCCTTTCTTTCCTTTATATCCGATTCAGCGCGTTTCTGTCTTATCTTTGTGGCATTTGCTGGGGCCGTGATATAGCCTAGTGGTTAAAGCGTTACGCTAAGACCCTGGTTCGCGCCCCACATAAGTACAATGTGTGAAGCCCATTGTGATGTTTTCCGCGCTGATGTTGCTAAAACGACGTATAACCACACTCGCATATGTCAGTTGCTGAAAAGTGTTGATTTGTTTCGTTGTTAGGAAGGTGACTGCATTGTGTTAACAACCATTGGTTCACGGACTCCATACTTGGATCTGTCATAAAAGAGGCGATATATTGCTGTTGCATATTAAACTGAAATAACGAATAAGTACGGAAGCGAATTTCTCAAACGGCTTAAAGAACACGATGTTTTTTAAAAGTAAATCGGGAACCCCAGGGGATGTAAGAATTTTTGGCTCCAAATTATACAAATGTTCTGATATATTGAACATTGCTGAGGGAACGTTGCCGGACGACAAACAGAAAACACAAAGGGTTTAGGGATATTTTGATAGAAAAAAAGTATTTATGATTATCATTTTGAAAATATTTTCTTTAGATATTTACACAAGAAACGGGGCGGTAGCATAGCGGATAAAGCGTGTAAAGTGTTGGCTCTTCCTGCCGAAGAGCCGTGTTCGATTCCTCATATGGGTATACCCAATGACTCTGTGTTTGTAATTTTAGCAGTTATAAACTTGCCCGGAACAGACGTGATAAAATCAGTTACACTTCCTTCCTCTTTCCATGGAGTAGAGCCTTCTGTAAGCCTAACCATCACTTCAATTCCATTCAGCCATTCACTCATCAATACCTTTTCTCATATTGTTCTCCATTATCATCTGCAGAATAAGTCAGCTTGCCTTGTATTTACGAATATTCTGGAATACATGAAACTAAATATCTGCTTACACAAGGAAACAAACCTTAATACATATATTTAAAAACATATTATCCTCCGGAAAAAAATATGCTGAAAATCCGTCATTTTGGCGCACCTTTATTATTCCGTATTCAGAATGTTTTCCGAGTACAGCATTTAGTTTACTCGATACAAACAACCACAGGAACTCCGTACAGCGTTAGGACTCGTCTCAGAAAAAGAGCTGACAAAACAAATAGGAAAAACAGTGCAACGAGTTCGCTGACCGTATTTATGGAGAGGAAATGGGCAGAAATCATAAATGGTATCGGTGCAAATATGGAGGAATATGGTTGAAGAAACCTGAAACAAGACATGCCTTATGAACTCCCGTATGCAGTGAATATTGGACATGATATTGGTACGTAAACCAAAACATATCGCACGTGTCGAACATGCACTTCGTGTGCATGTGCAAATTGCAATATCTTTGCTGTTTGCCTTGCATTTGCCAAACGTGTAGGTCAATCACTATCGTACTTAAATCCAGTTTTGGCAGTCCCTAACTTAAGTTGTATGCCACTGGCCTTGAGATCTTTGTCATCCCCAGACAAATGTGCTAAAGATCATTTGGAAAGATTCCACCCGTACCCCTTCTTTTTACATAGTAAACTAGCTCCAATCCAGGGGAGTCCTTCCCCGGTATAACAGCACTGAAATCATTTTCTACATTAGATGTGTTTTCAAACCGATTGGCGTTGTTTTTAAAAGGTGTTCCAATGCAAGGTTTTGGTAAATTAATTAATTTAAAAAAATCAAAATTGTTATTTTTTGTAATAACTAATTGTTAGGGTTATGAAAACTTCCACCAGTACAGGTAATTTTAAACAGCTGCCAGTCTTTATTGTTTTCTCATGATCACAGAAGTTGCAGATGATACAGTGGCAAGAGCAGTATTTTATGTTACTGATAAATACAGTTGGCTATGGTTGTACAGAACTCCAAAGAACAACTAACTAAGTTTAGTTCATACACGTTTCAGCAAAAATCCACAGCACGTTGTGGGAAGTGAAAGAACAGTTCATTATGTCCCTCAGTTCAATAAAAGTATGTTTATTATAAACATTGCTTACTGTAACTGGTTTTCACTGGTACAGTATGCCTGCACTGTAGGTTTAAAGGTTCTCTATTTATGTGCTTGGTCTACATATTAATTTACATATTCGTTACCTTATCAATAAGTCCTTAACCTATGCTTTTAACGAAGATGGTCATAAAGGAATGGACTTACCAAATTGGTAAAAATGGTAACGGTACAGAAGGAAACAAAGTGAAAAATTCAGTTTCATTCAGCATGTATTTATTACTAATTTCAATCTAATTTCATCTCATCATTCCTCCAACACCAAAGTTGTATGTGTCGAAGACAAAGAGATGTGTCATTTTTTTTACTTTCTCCCTCATTAATTGCCACCATCCCGGTTTAGAATATTTTTCAGCAACCCAGGTTGTCATAAGAGGAAAATGACAGGACTGGAAGGTCACGCTTGCTAATGTTATTCATGCATGTCACCTTGCCATAGCTGCATAATTTGATATTCACAATGTTGATCACTTTATCCTCTGGTTAAGATCTCATTACTTACAGACCACTATTATATAGCTGGAGGATCGTTGATTGCAGGGTTTACAACAATCAAACAAACAAAATGCACTATCAAACTTGCATAGTGCATTTTGGTCTTGTGCATAGTGCCTAAGTCACACATCAAATGAAGTTAAAGGGTAAGGAGACCTTTAGCTTTAGGCTATTCTGAATCACCAATTCATGACCAAATTTGAGTTTGTAAAACAGAAATAGGGTAAAATGCATCCCCAGATATGTCAGGCAAGCTTTTTCCCAGCATTAAAATCAATAAGCAGGTGAAAATTCAAAGATCAGGTCAACACCTAATCTACCAGCCTCCGTCTTGGTTGTTTTAGTTACATGACAGTTTTCCTCACCCATTTTATTACCTAGTCCACATTTTTCATCAACTTGTTACCAACAGCAACAAGCTGTGTATGTATAGCTGCTGTGAATGATGATATTTTAAACTTAGCAACTCACCATGGCAACCACTAAAAACATTTTTCACACTCCGTGGGCCATGGCCTGAAAATGTTATTTGTTTCAGAAACCAGTCACTGAATGTGGGATTTCATCACTTTCACATCAACTTTTAATACTTTCTACAAAGATTATGACTGTTAATTCCTCAGAAATTGGTTAAATGAATCCAAGAAAATTGATACTGTAAACTGTCTTATTTCTGCGCCTTTGAATTTTCGCGAGTGATGGTCACTAAACCTTTTCACGCCTTCTTATTTTCACAAGGTAATTTTGTTACAGGGGCGTCTCTAAATGTTTTTACACGACACGTAGGTGCGTGACCATTGAGCTGTTATAAAATAAACAGATTTGCGAAGTGATCTAACAACAAATTAATGTAATTGATTTCAGAATTAATCCTTTTTAATTAGGTGTTAGTGCAATGAAAATAGAACGTGATTGAGCCGTGTTAATCCAGATTTGCCCAGCGGTGACACATGATTGAGCAATGACACCTGTATTGTTTTTGTGTCTTTGACTTATCTGAATAGAGTGTATGATATATCTATATTATCGCATGTTTTTATTCTCGCGTTGCGAAGTTCGCGAAATGACTGCGAAAATTTGACTGTTTACAGTATTAGGAACAAAATCACAATCTTCTTTACCTGTATATTTTCCGTAGAGCAGCATTGTTTGAGGGAGTACGTGCATGACTTGCATACTCCCATGGGAGTTGAAAATATGATTCAAATGCACACAGATCCATTGTATTCATAAAGCATTGTGATTATTCACAGGACGAATGGATAGGCACTTAATCTATTGACATATTACTATGAATTTTGTTATGTGTGAGGCCAGGCTTGCTGACTTGAGGGACACATGTCATTATATCCCTGTTGAGTAGATTGATGCTCCTGATGTTGATCACTGAATTGTCTGGTTCAGACTGTGGTATTTACAGAAAACTGTCATACAACTGGAATATTGCTAATTGTGGCGTAAAATTAGACTGACTCACTTTTTGTTGATATGAATAGAATAATGATGATCTGCTTTATCCATAATAACTTATTTTTACATTTTGAATAAAATTCTTTTCTTATAACTTTTTCAATCAAACTAACAGTACCTTTGTCTGTTTCAGACAAATATGAAACCGGTCAACAGTACAAGGAAATGCCAGATAGGAAGAAAAGAAGCAGAAGCTTGATGTCAGAGGTTTAGTGATGAATGCCAAGATGCATCTTATGATATTATAATGTATCATCATGGATCAGTCAGTGAACTGTTTTAATCTGACGTTAAGCCCACAGGATGCCTTTGCAATGGCCGACCTTGGGTTTGAGAGGCTTAACAGAAAACCAAATTTCAGTGCAAAGGAGACACAGTACATCATTGACATGGTACGCAAGTACAAGTTTGTTCTCAATGAAAAGGCATTGGATAGTGCTACCAATGAAAGGAAGAGGGAAGTTTGGCAGTTGATATGTGATGGTATCAATGAAATGACACCAGGTGTTTCAAGATCAGTTGATGAGATTAGGAAACGGTGGCAGAACTTAAACTGTACGGCTCGAAAAGAAGCCTCAAAGTTCAAGAAATATCAAACGGAAGGGCTTGCTCCTCCACCCGTATCAAATTTCAGTCTGCAGATCTTGGGCATGGCCGATGAAACTCAGGAGGATGGGGGTCAAGACTTGGACATTAATCCCCATGCCATGAAAATAGAGATAGATCTTGCCAATGAGGACAGTCAAGACAACAGTATCCAGGATGTTCCAGGGTTTGCAAGTAGCCCAGGACACTCTTCTGGTGAAAGTAGCAAGTGTGAGAACTCCTCTGTGTTGAGTGCACAGGACCAGGTCTACATACCTCCAGTATCAACCCCTACCTCTGTTCAGCCAATAGATGACCAGTTGCCACTCAGCATGCCTGAATCAAGCAATAATAACCTCTCAAAGTTGGAGGGTTCTAGTCAGTCAGCATTATCATCTATACAGCAATCAAAATTCACAAGCAATGGATCATTGCCTCATAATGAGCAAGATGTTCCTCATCCCAGTGCAGCAAACAGACCTCAAGGATCAGGTAGCAGCGGATTTTTGCCATCCAAACCAACATCACAAACCTCAAATCAGGGAAACACAAGTCATTCAAGAAATCACAGAAGCAGAAATCTAAATCTGACAAATGACATTCAAATTCTTACTGATACCCTAACCTCGTGCTCTTCCTTTACTACCTCAAATACCTCAACAAGTAACAAATCAGGTTTCAAACAGAACAGTATTCAAGAAAGTGCAAAGAGGAGGCGTATTGATGACCAGTCAATGAAGCTCCATGAAGAACTGTTAGCAAGTGAGCGAGACTCCTTGTCCTTGGAGAGAGAGAAACTAAAGCTTGACAGAGAGAAACTGAAGATGGAACAGGAACAGATGGCAGTGGAGATGCAGAAGATTCTCATGGAGAAGGAGAAGCTGAACCTGGAGAAGGATGTGGAGAGAGAGAAGCTGAGGATGGATCGGGAAAGAGTTTCTCTGGAGATGCAGCAGGAGCGTCAGAAGCTTGCCTTGGAACGCGAGCGTCTGGAGCTGGCTCGAGACCAAGAGAGAGCTCATGGGCGACTGGAGCAAGAGAGATTAGACATAGAGAAGGAGAAAATGGCAATGGAACAAGAGAAACTGGCACTGGAAATAAGTTATTGGCGGCGGAAGTTACTTCAGACACGCTCCAGTCAGGATGATTGTGGATTTGATAGTTAAGCAGTATAATGAATATTTATATAGGATTGTGGTAAATGTATTGACTCTTTGATGTTTCCATGAGAATGACCTTGAACTTTTGACCTGACTTAAATGTATTTATTCCAGTGAAAAAGCAAGCTTTTATTGTCAAAGTGCATGTATTGTCTCAGTTACAACACAGGTGAAGATGAATATTTTTTTACTTTTTATTTTTATCTGCCAAGTGTTAAATACTATCAGTCAGTCATACAGTAACATGGTTGTACCAAATGATGTCACTTGTTCAGTATTATGAGAATATATTCCTGGTGAGGTAGTCTTGACAGGAGGGCATTGAGTGGAATTTCCCACTCCAGTCTACAACAAATCCTTTCATAAGGCCAATGTAGGATGGAGAATACCAGATACCTTCCTCCATTTTAGTTAAGAACATGTTAGAGCTCTCTTCTTAATATATTTTAATCTTGAACTCACAGTTATCCACTGCCTCCCTTGCTAAACAGAGGGATTAGGTTCTTGCAACGTAAGACAGATATGATCTGTCTCTTCTAGTGACCGAAGTTAATGATCCATATGACATAATGAAATCTTTATTTTCTTAGTAATATTTTGATGTTGATGTCCAATGCTTTGTTTGATTTTTAATTTTGAGATTTAATCGTAATACACCACCGCTATACAAGTGGTGTCTGCTTCTGTGCCTATTTTGAGCTTTATTGTGTTTTTTTAAAAATAATGATATAACAATGGTGCCACTTATAGAGCTCTGAACTCCATGCCACACAGGCATCCTCTAGGCACATGGCATGATGGGCATTTTATCCCGGGTAACCCAACTTGTAGTCATTTGATGTACTAGTGGCAGATAGGTATCTGGTATTTTGTAAGTCCTCAAACAAACATGGCTGATAGGTATCTGGTATTTTGCAAATGTACTACTGTACATGTTCTATATTAGTAATACCCATAAAGATCCAAGGTATAATTGATCTTCAGTAACCCATGCTTGTTGTAAGAGGCAACTAATGGGATGGGATGACTGAGTTGACAAATGTCATTGTATCCAAATGTTATTGTATCCCTGGATTGTCAATCCAGATCCTATAATTTACATACAACTGCCATATATCTGTAACATACTGGACAAAAATAGTTAGGGATATATGCACATTTTGAAAATATGAATAATGATATATTTATTCGTTGACAGTCTGATGAAGTATCAATCATAAATATTCCAATATCCTTAAATTATTTTGTCCAGTATATTTTTGATTTGGTTGAGTGGCATTCATCTCATTGCTAGCAGTAATATTGCCGAGTGTGGCATACAACTAAACTCACTCACTCATTCATTCACTCTATTGATAAATTTCAGAAATGCTTTCTATGCATACAGAACTATTCTCAAACAGCTTTGAATGTGATGTACAGTTAGCCAAATGCCCTAAATAGTGCAGTATATAAGGAGGGCACATGGCAACTTAATAACCAGTATCACAGTTAAACACTCAGGAGAGGGAAGGGAATATTTTCGAGGCAGAATAATGAAAAAAAATTCTGAATTCCATGGATCAGGAACTGGTCAGTACGTTTAGAAGAAAGGACATATCATAATACTGGTTGGAATATTGCTGCATCCATTCTAAACAAACACAGTGGTACATGTATTTGAAATTTGGGATGTCATTGGCTGAACATGGAAAGACTAAGAGGACAGTACATTAGGTCTTTAATTGTGCAATATTATTTTCAGTCATAGCGTCAGCCATCAACACAAGGTGCACTTACCTAAACCGTCAAATGTCTGCATTTATCATTAACAAACATAATATTTAAACTGATTTTTGATGTTGTCCAAAAAATTGTTGTAGTTATTGTTTTATTTTCCATTGGTGTAAAATTCTGAAAGAAAGTGCGTTTAAGATATTTTGACTTCTACTGATATAGAATGGCATGTAGTGATTTATTGTGAGTAAATGTTGAACTGTGCTGTATCATGATTCTATTTTTTAATGAGACACATTCATACTTGTTGATCATTTGTTTTGCATTTATCAATAGTAATGGCATGTTTAGTGTAGATTTACTCCGATATGATTGTATTTGTATGCTAGTCAGAACATAATGGCTTTGACATGAAAACCATAAATTAAGGAAATACATGTAATGTGTTCATACTGTGCTCTGTTTGGGTGTAGTCTTGAGTAAGACTGCACAGTGTCGTAATGATATGTATTACATTCGGGGTTTTTTTTCTCAAAACCGATATATTGGATAATAAACATACATGTATAGGATGTTTTGTGATCATATATATGGTTTTAGTAAAAATATACTCATACTTTTATTCAGACTGGATTTTTTCATTGTAATTAATTGGCCCAACAAAATACTTTATGTGCAAGGAAATAGAAAATGAAAATACAGTACATCAAATCAATTATGAATTCGAGATTTCTGTTTTCATAATGTCAGCATCTATTTTTTAGGGTTTTAGTGTGTAGAAAATAATATCTGTATGTAGAATCAGTGCTGTTCACTTTCAAACACTGATGCTCCCAGTATATCACAATATTGGGTTCTTGAATCAAAATATTTAGCAATACAATTTATTTGCCAATACACAGCGTAGTATTGAGGTGGTAGATAATATTGTGTGTGTGTGTAGTTATCTCCTCCACCGGCCGAAGGTGTTGAGATAGTAAAGTGGTTAAAGCTCTCACTGAAAATCCAGGTTTGATTCGCCCCAGGAGCAGAATGTTTGAGGCCCATTTCTGGTGTCTCCAGCTGTCATATGGCTTTAGTGATATTGTTTAAAGCCTCGTAAAACTGAACTCACACTTTCACTCCATCAGTGTGGACAGTCATGATTATGACACTTGAAACGTGAAAAATCATGGGAGCAATGAAGCTAAAAGTTCGCCATTGTTACCTCCACTGATCAGGGTAATGACATTTGTCTGTGTCTGTCTGTCTGTGTGTTACATGTGGGTCTTGTGTCTCATGTGGGTGCATGAGCACATATTGCAACTCCAAGATGCCCCTCTCAGATACAGAGTATGGACTGGACAGTGGGTTATGGTGTTATCCCCTTTATAACCAGTGACAAGCAGTGACATAGCAAGCACGACCAAGTCACTTGTGTATATATATATATATATATAGCACATATTGCAACTCCAAGATGCCCCTCTCAGATACAGAGTATGGACTGGACAGTGGGTTATGGTGTTATCCCCTTATCCCCTTTATAACCAGTGACAAGCAGTGACATAGCAAGCACGACCAAGTCACTTGTGTGTGTGTGTGTGTGTGTGTGTGTGTGTGTGTGTGTGTGTGTGTGTGTGTGTGTGTGTGTGTATATATATATATATATATGTATATGTATATGTATGTATATATATATATATATACTTCACAGTGTGTGAAATAAGTCAGACCAAGTCACTTGTCAAACACTAAATGTAGAGGTGTTTTTACTGTGGATAAGTATTCCAAACCGCTAAAGAAACATCACCCTACCAAAACTTTTGCTGGATATGTTTCGTCTTAATTTACATTATTTTTTCACTGTTTATATGTTAGCTAGACCTGGTTTGTAGCCAGTGTTGAAGAAAAGTTTGTTTCAGATTCTGTATTTGATACAAAAACACATGTCGAAACGCAGTTACTAAGGCAATTAGTGAGTGAGTTTAGTTTTACGGCACACTCAGCAATATTTCAGCTATATGGCGGTGGTCTGTAAATAATCGAGTCTGGACCAGACAGTCCAGTGACCAACAACATGAGCATCGATCTGCACAACTGGGAACCGATAACGTGTCAACCAAGTCAGCGAGCCTGACCATCCGATCCCGTTAGTCGCCTCTTACAAGCATAGTCAAAAGTCATGATGAGAGGAGGTTTTCCTGCGTATTTCATGTAATTGACAATGCATGTGCATCTCGAGGTGTCATCCCAATACGAAGTGCCACCGAACACGCACCGAATCATTCACTGTTCGACAGTGGCAACATGCCATGGTTATCATGGGTAGAGATGTACCATGCTTTAGGATGACTGAATCCTGAGCAGACTGTAGGACATGGTTGCGAAACTGCAAGGGCAGTCATTGGCAGTCACCGGAGACCAATCAGCGCGGACACGGTGCGGAGGCGTTTGAGGCAGAGAAACGTCAGATGTCGCAGGCCTTACCGGGTCCGATCCTCACTGTCCGACATCGCCGTGCTGGTGTACAGTGCTGTTCAGAACATCGGAATTGGCGTCACCGGGAGTGACGAACTGTAGTCTTCTCCGACGAAAGCCGGTATTGCGTCTCGACGGCTGATGGCAGAGTAAGAGTGTGGCGACGACGCGGGGAGCGTTTTGCAGATGATTGTGTGCTGGGAAGAGCCTCCCGAAGAGGTCCGAGCATAATGGTATGGGTGCTGTTGCTCTCAGTCACAAACTAGGTGTTTCAGAATATTGGTCCTGACAGAGGAAATAGTGTAATATCTGCCCGCTACATTGATCAAGCGCTGAGACCCTTCGTCGTGCCACATTGTGGTCGTCATGGAAACCACATCTTCCAGCAGGACAAAGCTCGATCCAGACTTAAACCCGATAGAACACTTGTGGGACAAGATTCAGAGAAGCTCACTGGTGTGCTACCAAAGCTGCAACTGCAGCTGGTCGCTCTCTGGCGCATCACCGAGTCTCGGTGCAAGTTCCCATAGGCTTCATTAAACGTCTCATCCACTCCATGTACAGACGATGCAAAGCTGTTGTCAACGCTCAATGATTCAATACTCGTTATTGACTTGCAAATCGCACTGACGCGTCACTTGTCATTTTGACTTGTCCTGTCTGAAATTCGCCTTGAAGTATTGATATCAAACATGCCAGTTAATCTTTGCGACAATTATTACATGTGTTTGAATTAAACTGATTGCCAATTTCAAAACGGGAGAGACTTTTTAGCGGTTCAGTGTACAAGCTCCCAGTCGTGTAGGGAAACACTACTGGTCTATTCCATTTGTTTCTTTTTCTCTGCTTCATCATTTTACCCATGACATCACGCAGTCGGAAAATCATTCAGAATGCTCCTCTTCTCCTGACGTATCACGTCGTAGCCAGCTGAGGACGAAAAAGACGTCATACTGTACGAATAATAAGCATTCTTCATTCCAGTAACCCGTGAACCCGGTTAGAAATGTATGAAAAAAGCACTGTTGTAAGAGGCTGTAACGGGATCGGCTGACGATCTGTATCCCAAATGCGTAGATCGATGCACTGAATTGACTGATCCAGCCTCGATTACTTACAGACTCCCACCATCAAGCTGGAATGTTGTTTAGTGCGGTGTTAAACAACAAACAATTTCATTTTAGTAATCTTTAATATATTTGTTATCATTATAACTGACCTGAACACGTGTGTGGCAGACAGGAAAATACAAACCCGAGACACACATTTTAGAACATATACAAATGTATTTCAACAGAGCCGAGTTGACTTGGTTGTACAACTTATAAACAAGAAGAGAAAAGAAAAGCTGAAGAAGTGTTGTCTAGGTGTAGTGGAAGTAGGCAGTCACGACAGCTTCTCCGTGAGCTACCAGCCTCACCCAATGGGCACTGAAGCCAGTGGGGAACACAAGATAATCGGACTTATTCACATTCAGACTCGCCATGGGGAACCACTCTTCTCCCGCCATGTGTGCTGAAACAGAGAAGGCAGGAAACCTTATAACAGTCTCAACGTGCGCGTGCCCGGGCGCGCGTGCGTGCGTACATATACCAGCTTAGTAGTACTTGCCAATCATTTACCATTGTGTCCGAATCATGGATATCCCATTGGGGCTTGTAACGCTAGAAACTGCCTTCAAGGTTTTGTCGCTAACGAGATCTTAGCACTGTGGAAAAGGGATGTAAAAGGTCCTTTCATATAGTGCTAAGACCCCGTTGGTGACCGTATACATGCCTCGGATGCAGTTTTTAGTGTTACAAGGCCCTGTGGGTATGCTTATAAATACGCCCCTCGCAGCAATATTCCAGCAATATCAAGGTTACAGGGATCGCTTATACTGCTAGGCTAACCTATCGACCCTCACTGCAATGGCATGTGCTTGGCGTCAGGGGGTGGTAAGGACAGTTTCCGATACTGGAGAAAAACAGACAAGCTGGATGATCGACAGTGTCGTTACTTCGTAGATCTGTATAGGTTCTTCCACAACATATATGATTACACAGCAAAGCACATAATATACCATAATCATCACTCAATCCTCATGGAAAGTTGTCCGCTGGTAATTAACAATATTTATTTATTTATTTATTTATTTATTTATTTATTTATTTATTTATTTATTTATTTATTTATTTATTTATTTATTTATTTATTTATTTATTTATTTATTTATAAGATTAAATTTTCATAATTAAAACAATACAAACATCAAATGCCCTGTCAACTGTACCTGCAGCGCCAGTAACATCGACCTCCACGTCAAACGTCACGCTTGACAATGTGGAATTGAGGATTGTTATGAAGAGCACCTTCTTGTCAAAACCAGTCATAAGGTAGGGGTCGGAGGTGGTGTTCGCCTGCACCCTGTCCCTCCTCCACACAGCGCCCCACCCCTGCGGCTTGCCGAAACCCCAGAGGTCGTCGGTCTTCCCAAACCACAGCCCAGACTGGGCCTGCCCCGTCACCACGTTGTTGTCGAAGATGGAAGATACCTAGAACAGAAACCAAGATACCGAGGTCCCCGCCATGTAAATAACTATTTGCCGTTCGAGATTCCACGTCACAGGTCACATATTTCTTTATACATTATACTGACTACGAGAGATATTCTCCCTTTACAATCGAACGCCAGGCAAGGTAACATAAAGTACCATTCAGTAATGTCTTTCGGAATGACGCGACCAGGAATCAAACATACTCAGCTCTCCATCCTTCATATATACAACCTATCTTCATTCTATAAAATCAATGTAGTCAGAATTATACCATTCCCACAACGTCAAATACAATGCTCTCGCAATGTAAAATACAACCTACAACCTAAAATACAACTTTCCCTTGTGGTTAAAGTTCGCTCGCTACGCCGATGATCCGGGTTCGATTCCCAACGCGGATACAATGTGTGAAGCCCATATTTGGTGCCCCCATGCCGTGACGTTGCTGAAAGCGGTGTAAAACTGAACTCACTCAAACCTCAAGACACTGGTCGTACCTGGTTTCCACCTAAGACCAGCATCCCTCTGAACGACGTGTAGTCTGGGATCATCCTCAAGTGTTGGCACACTGGACGGACACCCCACGTGCTCCCTGCCCAACCAAGGGGAGACAACTCGTAGAACATCCCGTGCATGTCCATGAGGTAGCGTTCAGTTTCCACTTCTCTGATGCGGGGCCATTCTGTCTGCCACAGGTGGTCGTATGCGTGGCTAGCCTTTGGTAGACGATAGGTCTGCCAGTATCTGTAAGCTGTGAAAAATGTAACATTTAACATGTCAGGATTGAAATGTACCTTTCCTATTGAAATGCACATCTTTGATGACTATTTAATATAGATCTAGTTCAATGTTTGCAAGGGTCGTAAAGACAGAGTCATACTTAACTAGGCTGACAATGAACGCAAGCGTTTGGTCGATCATCTACTTTTGAGTTTATCGTGCCGTTTTGTAACATGCGAATTAAGTAGTGTATCACATAAAGAGTGTTGCGTGGCCTTTCATTCGTACACCGAAACACTTTGTCAGTTATCTGTCAGCATCAATGCGAACTTTGGCATGAACCCCACAAGGTGTTACATGTTATGAGGGAGAATAGAAGACGCCTTATGGGATTCTGGATTTCAGTCTTAGCGTTGCCTCTACTTTAGTCTGATTTGAACATATTTGTCAGTGACTTTAGAAATGGGATCGCATCTCGCGATCACTGCTAGAACCCTGTTTTTCAGAACACAATGGTAAGGAACTTGGTTACAGTGAGAGTGGAGTCTTTGAGATTTTTGCGTCGGAACATTTGCGATACGTCAGAGTCTTTGATAAATTATCGTTTTAATGTGACAAATGATCCCATAAAAAAGTGTGAAAGTAATATAAAGTGTCCCACGTTGAGGGTTTGTCCTTTTCATCACACAGCATGTGTTGTTTTATCTTCGAAAAGAAGCGTACGTATCAATTTCCATGAATTGGTCAAATGTCACAGAAACTTTGTGATTTCGAAATGACGTAAAGGTAATAATAACTCCCAATTACAAAATATAGCTGACGGGGATGATTCGTCCAATCTGGTCAAGGAATCAGATATGGGCCTAATGTTAGTAAATGTTAATTCAACTCTCTTGTAATATTGATTTTCTAGGTACACAGGCCAATTATTGCCTACCCTTCTCTTGCTGATACTCAAATCACAAAGCCTCTGTGACATAACCCAAGGTTTCTGTTGCAAAAATCAGAAAGACCCAACTTTCACTGTAACCAAGTTCCCAACCAGTGGAACAGTCGCCAAATCGTCGGATCACCTCAAATGACACCTTATCATAACACTGCAGTGTCAACTGTTTGTTGCTGAAAGACAACAGCTATGACCTCACCAACGTCGTCGCCATTAAAGACCTTGAGGATTACGGAACGGTAATCCCAGCCGAGTGCGTAGATGGCCTTGCCAAAGTTCCTCCTGCCAGCCACCTCCACGAACGCCGTCTTTGCCAGAATTGTCCAGTTGCTCTCTGGGCCTTTCCACTCTGCCAGACGGCCGCCATCTTGAATGCTGAGTTACGTCAGAACAATGAAAAAAGGACATCCGCCACCGTCATTTTCACAAACAGACGTTAATATCCCATATTAAACTAAGTCACTAATTTGTCTCTGGAACTATTAACTGATAGATTGACTTTACATATAGAACTGTCTTTCTATTGCAGACTTACCCAGTATACCTTACAATGAAATTGTCGCCACCTTTAGCGGCCCACTGAAAAGTCGTTGGTTACCATCGCGTGTCAATCTCTATCACTACATATGTTTTTAGTGACCCAGGTAATCAGGTGACAGTCAGGTGATCAATCGTATGAACATAGATATACACATTTCGGATACATTAACAAGTGTCACCCAAGCCAGCGAGCCTGACCCCCCGATCTGGTTCGTCACCTCTTACGACAAGCATGGGTTACTGATGACCAACCCGGATCTTCACGGGTTCTACTAGCAGGGATAATCTACAACTCTGTTAGAGTTTCCCTGCTACTTGTAAGGAATTAAGATTTCTGTCGCCATCAGAGAACATCACCGCAAGAAACTATATCAATGTGTTTCCAAGAGATATTGAAGCACTGAAAACCCTTCAAAGTCTGCCTCTTCGAAGGTGTTGCTCGTCACCACGAGTCTGTCGTTCATGGTGTGAGCGGCCTTGAAGTGGGGTTGCTCTCCCTCTTTGGCAGGAATCCCGAGTGTCTGAACCAGGTCAAACAGCTGGACACAGGTCAAGTTGTAGACGTTGCACTCCCACAGTGGACCATCCATGCCCAGCATGTACACCTGTCAACGAGGTATCGCATCATACATACTCATAATACATTTGTTTTAACAAACTCACTTGCCTAAGGTGAGACCACATATACCACATGTGCTTCGTTGTAGTGCAGGACTAAGTCCAAGAAACTCCCAGCAGTCAAGCTCGGTCACCAATCTAAAGACTATCCGCGTCCAGCGTTAACGATAAATTTCAACTGATTTGTGATCTGATCTCCATGGACAGTGCCACACGCCACAACAACACATACATACGATATGCGCAAACGTAGAAGCGGCTACTACATGACTGTATTCTACAAACTACGTTCGTGCTGGTTTTCGGACTCTTGTGTAATAGTCTTAGGTTTCACTCACTCACACAAACAGGCTACTATGGTAACTTTATCCTGAACAGAAGCCATTGGTCAGGAATTTACAATGTCTATGCGACGCAACGTCCCTCTCAGCCCAAAGAGGTCAGTTGGGCGGTGGGGTAGCCTAGTGATAAAGGCGTTGGCTTATCACACCGAACGGACAGGGGTTCGATTCCCCACATGGGTACAGTGTGTGAAGCCCATTTCTGGTGCCCCCCGCCGTGTTATTGCTGGAATACTCACTCGCTCAAAAAGGCATGTCGTCCAAAACCCTGTCCGACAATAAATAAACACTTAATTATTCATAGATAATAATAATATCATGTTATGGCCGAGTATTATCGACAAGTATTTCATGTTTGTTTGAATTTTATATCATTCATATTCTATGTTTCCTACCTCACCGATGGAAGGTGCATGTGTGGACGGTCTGACGATTATATTAAAAACGTGTACGCCACGTGCAACGACTCACAAAATAGCCAACAAGTCCATGGGATTCAGCTCCCTTCCCCCTCAATTACCCAGTGTGACTTGTATCATAATACGCTGGATAATCGAAGACTCCTTCTTCACCTTACCATGTTTTTGGGGTCTGTTAGGTGTTCAGCTGTGGCTGCAACTCGGACATGCAGCAAGTCTTGAAATGTTGACACGTTGCCATGAACATCTATCAACCACGCTCCGATGACGATCTGATTGGATTCTTTGTGCAGGAGACGGTTGGCATACGTGGAGCGATGGTTCGCTAGTTTGGTCAGCTGCAACATCAACATTAATATGTGATCTCTGTATCCTTATTTATTTATTGATTGATTGATTTATTGATTGATTTATTGATTGATTGATTTATTGATTGATTGATTTATCAGGATGAATGATTGATTGATTTATCAGGATGAATTATTTATACGAGGGTTGGCTGAAAAGTTCTAAGCCTCACTGTGAAAAAAGTTACAAAGTCCACGTTTGTAATTTATTTTTCTTCATAGTCCCCTTCCAAGTTCACACACTTTTGCCAGCGATGCTGCAAGGCCCGAATCCCGGTCAGGAAGAAATCTTCTTCAGCTACCCTAAAAAAAATCAGTCACAGCGGAAATGACGTCATCATTACTTGCAAAATGGCGACCGGCGAGTTCCTTTTTCATTTAGGGGAACAGGTGGAAGTCAGAAGGAGCCAAATCAGGTGAATAAGGAGGATGGTCAATGAGTTCAAAGCCACAATCGCGGATTGTTGACATGGCCACCACCGATTTGTGAACAGGCGCATTGTCTTGGTGGAAGAGGACACCTTTAGCGATCATCCCTCGTCGTTTGGCTTTGATTGCTTCTCGCAAGTGGTTCAGTAGATCAGCATAGTATCTGCCGTTGATAGTTTGGCCTTTTTCAAGATAATCAATGAGCAGAATACCCCTGGAATCCCAAAAGACTGATGCCATCACCTTTCCAGCTGAAGGAACAGACTTGGCTTTCTTCGGAGCTGGTGAATCAGGATGCTTCCACTGTTTTGACTGTAGTTTTGTTTCTGGTTGAAAGTGATGTATCCAGGTCTCATCCATGGTTACAAATCGTGCCACAAAATCATCGGGATCTGCTTCAAAACGACGCAAATTGTCAAGGGACGTCTGGAACCTGACACGTTTCTGTTCTGGTGTCAAGAGCTTTGGCACCAATCTTGCAGAAACTTTAGTCATTCCTAATTCGTTGGTGATAATATGCTCAACCCTCTCATGAGAGATGCCCACTACACTAGCAATATGTCGAGTAGTCAATCGTCGATCATCCACCAACATATCGAGCACTCGCGTGATGTTTTCTGGAGTGGTTGCTGTTGAAGGCCTTCCTGAGCGTGGGTCATCATCAAGGCTTTGTCTGCCACGCTTAAATTCTGCAGCCCACTTCTTTACTGTGGAAAATGAAGGAGCATCATCCCCTAGAGTGGAGACCATGTTAGCATGTATCTGTGTTAGGGACATCCCTTTCTTTTGCAAGTACTTGATGACTACCCTGTATTCAGTTTTGTCAGTCCATTTCTGATGATTTCAGAGGGTAGGTTTACCAAAAGAGCTAAATAGCTGATTCACTAAATGATTGTCCTCATTGGTGGCAAACACCTGTCTCTACCTGGTGGGGAAAAACCACTCAGGCTGAGAACTTTTCAGCCAACCCTCGTACATCTTCCATTTGCATTTAGAAGGTGCCTACTCAGTAAAAATGAATGTAGTCTTGAAGATCCAGTCACGATGCTGTTGTCGAAGATGGAGGGTAGCTAAGATAGAAACACAGATATCCACGTCCTCGCCATGTAAATAAAGTACATGTACCATATTATAATGATACAACCTATCTCCATTCTATTGATCTAGTCAGAATCATACCATTCCCACGTCAAATACAACGCTCTCGCAATGTAAAATACAACCTCACCTCAACACAACGTACCCATGTGGTTAAAGCGGTCGCTATTCGTTCGATTCCCCACATGGGTACAATGTGTGAAGCCCATTTCTGATATTGCTGGAAAATTGCTTAAAGCAATTAAAAAGACACTCACTCACTCACTCACTCACTCACTCACTGACTCACTCACTCACTCACCAGGTGAATGTTTTCTGAGCATAAACGTATTCTTTCGTTAAGCGAATGAATGCTACCACAGGCACATCCACGATGGGGTGGGGTGGGGTGCATTTCTTTAGCCCTTTACTTCCATTTTTCTTTATCTTTCGTGTGTGTGTGTGTGTGTGTGTGTGTGTGTGTGTGTGTGTGTGTGTGTGTGTGTGTGTGTGTATTTTACATTCACAAAAATACAAAACTACATTGTATATACATAAAATCAAGGAACCACGGGGGCTTCCATCATTTTTAGAAACTGTGGTTATCTAGACTTGCCGCTTATTCTAGACATGCATTCATCTGTTTCAGGGTCTGTATTAAGGGACCAGTACACTCACTGACCTTAAAGTCGCTGTCGATCGAGTAGAGTCCAGTCCCGTTGCCGGCGTCAGGGACGGAGAGATAGGTGACGACGTAGAGTCTATCCGCCCACGGCATCAACGCTCCGGTCCCACACTCAGACCGGGGGCCCTCACTGTCAGCAGTTAGGGTCAGATGTGGGAAGATACCCCCCACGTTAAAGGTGGTCCCAGCCCCCGTGCTGGTGTTTGCGCTAGGAGTTGGTGGCATCGTCGGAATGGCATCGTTTCTGGTATACGATTGAAACACTGTCCATTTCAATTTGTCAGATACTAGATTGTATTTCCTGTTCTTCTTCTTTCTTCGTTGACCCTGGCTTTCCTCGCACAAGTTCAGAAGAACTATACCTAACACAACAAAAACGTACCACTTCATTTTTCCTGTCTCGATGGGAGCATAGGGTGTAACGAGAGTCCTGTCTTCAGTATAGTGACGTGCTGACGGACGATGTTACTTGTGAAAGGTTTTGCATGTTGACTTGACACGAGATGGTGAACTTTGGCCGGTGCAATAATAGCTATTGTAGATAACGGTTACTGATTGTTGGTCTACTTTAGGATGGCGAGTGCCTAATAGGTTCTTTTCACTGTCTCGTTATGAAGCCATTGGCCATGAATGTTTAATTTTAATGGAACTCATTTTCTCTCACTCGTGCTTCAAGGTGGTGTTGAATTGACTCTTTCGGAGTCAATATGTTTAACTTCCTTTTTTGTTGCGAAGATAGCCTGTTTCACAGTCCCTTAAATTTAACAAGTTATTCTCCGTTCCGACCAACCCTCTTTTGCATTGCTAGAACCCTGAATGAAGCAGGTCTAGATTTCTTTTAAGTTGTTTATATATATATAGACACGTAGACACGTTTACCTGTAGCTTTTTATGAAACACGTGGGAGACACCAGGAAGGGCTTCACACACAGTTACGATAGAAAGTTTAAAGTACTATTAGGGCATATATGTAGCCACAACAGACATTCCCACTTTCAATAAAGTTTGTTAAATCTACATTTGAATAGTGAATCTCGTTCTTATAAAAAGTACCTATAGATTATAACACTGAGCTAGTTGTGTTGAGGTTGTCTAGCAGTTTACTCGTTTGTTAAGAACACTGAAATCACGAGTTCGACTCCCCCTATGGTCACATTACGTAAAACATCTCATCCAGTGATGTTGTAATATTGCTAAAAGCGGCGTCATACCATACTCACTCGTTTACTCACTAAACATGAGAAAAACATTAAACTCACAGCTTCATATTAAACATCAGCTGTCTTCACGTTATATTCTTTAAAAATATCCATGCAAAACTGTCAAAACGAAAGAGTAATAGATAAAAGATAATTTTTCATATGACTGCCATACCATTTGTCTGACTGTTGAATTAGACAGAATAGACGCCTTTGGGACTGCACGCTATCAATGCTATATCGCAATACGCCTTTCAAACGATGAATTTTCCCGAACCGGTATATTGGGTACCAAATAGTTCTTGTGATCACATCCATGGTTTACGCTAAAGATACAAGGATTTTCACCCAAACGGACATTTTCAGTTGTAATTACATGGCAAAACAGCATACTTTATACATAATACATTTTATGGAAAAAGGAAACACAATCCCGAAAATCCTAATCTAAAATCGAGATTTCTGTCATCACAACCATAGCACATATTTTTAGGGCTTTAGTATGACGAATATGGGCACTGATATCAAATCAACGTCACTCGCTGTCGGCTCGCAATACATTTATATCGCTGTGCAGCTTATTCGCCAGTCAACAGCTCTAGACGCCAGACCCCGTTCAAAAGCGAAATTAGGGCAAAAAAAGTCTTCATTATAAGTCTAATAAAGAATAGGATCGCCTTGTGGAACAGAAATACTAAATAGCTACAGGCAATCTCATTTTTTATCTCTCTACCCACTGAATGTCAGAACTGCGTTCATTACACTTTGTTCCCTGGCTATACATCTATACAGCTTTTAAGCATTGCATTTTGTAACATTAATGTAGAAAATTTCTGACCCCCTCCCGCTGTACATGTATCCAAAACTGATGGTACCACTACCTCCCTAAAACAAAACCGGTGACACCCCCAGCCCTCAAAAGTATCAAATTGTGCACCAGTCATTCCAGTGATACACATCATGGGCATCGATCCACATGACATGAGTCAACCAAGTCAGTGAGCATGACCACCCGACCCTGTTAGTCGCAGTTCGGGTTCCTGTTCACGACAAAACGTGAGATAATTTATGGTTATATTTCAGATTACTATCCTACTCAGGGATACTCTAAAACAGGGATAGGTCACTCGCTTGCTTTCTTTAACATTTGTACTAATTAACATGGCCTCGTCATGATCCAATGCACACAGTGACTTGGCTCGTTCCCAGCGCAAATTCAGCTGTGTATAACAGAACTTCAGCCAGTTTATTGTATAAGTCGGAATTTACAATGAATGAATGAATTACCGTGAGAATTAAGAGCAAGAATTATGTGAATGAATGACAGAAATAAAGAAAAAGAATAAAAGAAAGAAGTACATATGTGAATGAATGAAAGAATAAACGATCCCTCCCAAAACATGTTAAAGAACGCAAAAGTATCGCGAGAACACGTGTTAACAGCAGCTGTCCTTTTGAAAACTACTTTCAGACATTTTTGTTTACATTAATAATCAATTCAGATATCTTATTGCATGTGAGGAATGGAATGGACATTAATTAAATGTTTACTGACTCTGTCACACTGCCCTCAAAAATAAAGTGTAAAACTGTCACAAAGCGTTATAAACACTTCTCCAGCTTTGTCAAATTATAGGATTAACAAGAAAGAAGTTATGGAACTACAACCCTCAAGCATCAATGGCGAATCAGATCAGATCGGCAATATGTCATATTTTTCACACACTTCAAATACACCCGAACATTTTGTTTTAGATTATGAAACTATCACTATAGTCAGGGAATTGTGTAAAATCTACTGGCAAAACGATAACTCCTAGGAGATATCGTCTGATATCACACAGGCGATATATCTCATGTGGAACACAGATTTGGATGATAAATGTTTGTTTGACATCCAAACCCTATCTGTACTGTCTGGTCCAGGCATGTTTGCATGATTATCACATCGAGGTATCATGTTTGTTGGATTATTGTATCGAATTGATATCTCATCCATTTCGTGATGAAATTATTGTGGTAATTGTTTCTACATAAAGATGGGGAGGAGGAGGATGGAGGTCTTTTCAGTGTAGTGTACAAAGCGCTAAGATGAATATTGTGCAAAAAGCATCATTACAGGAATAATCGAGATTTTGTTTTTAAAAAAAAATTCATATTACGCCAACACTTACGCATGTTCTTTACGCCTAAGAATGCACTTGCATCAGATCATTTGAATTACGACGAAATCAACACTAATGATAACATATGCAGTCTAGTTATCCCATAAGCTGGTAATGTCAGAAACCATTTGGATAGCACGCTCAAATAATTTGTATTTATCTTATCGCGTTGGGTTTTAACATAATAAATGTTGTCAATTCGATATTATTCAAGTTCTCTTCGAAACGTGTCACATGACACAGGAAGCGACGCCATTTCCAAACTACGACTGTTTTCTGCAGGGAACAAAATTTCTATGACACCGCTAGTAATGGCCGCCCACGAGAGAACAACAATTTGTCTCGGCTGAAAATGGTAGACCAGATTACGGTATGACAATTCATCTTTGTGTTTGTAACTCGCGGGGAGGTGATATGTAATGTTTTAAGAATGCATTACACTTTGGGTTATTTCGTAAACACGGTTATGAAAAGAATAAGTTTCCGCTAAGCAGTTTCGAAAACAACCGCGTTGGATATTTGCTTCGTACTTCCGTCCAATAGGCCAATACATTTGGTTGTATGGATACAGAAATACGATGAATTTCTCATCTCCACCCTCCGTGCTTGTCATATTAATGCCTCCGTTATCTGTTAGGGATGGTGACGGAAATTGTTTAAGCACCACATAAATGGAAACAAGTTTCCAATATATTGTGAATGTAGGGTATCCATAGATAAGGTCAGGTTTCCGTGCACCACGCACCGGTGTTGAGAGTCTTATATTCCTTTTAAAAAAAAATAACATAAACGTCAAGGATATTAACCCGAGTCGTTTGATCAGCTACCTTATGCACACTCTAACTGATAAGTAGTATGCCAAGTGATGTGATTGCTACATATACACTGGTTATATTTTCAAATTTCTGTTTGATGATTAGCTCATAGAAGATGTCCCTTATGACAAGGATATAGTCGGCAAGGACAGAGGCAATGAATTAATACCACAGGCAGTCAGAAGAGGAAAAACATCATAATTTCATTTTTTCATTGCTGAATAATTGAATAATCTGAAAAATTTTCAAAATGTTTACTGTCCTTTTTGTTGTAATAAGACTTTCACTAAAATTTAGTGTACATACAAATTGCGGTGATTGGCAGCAAGTTAAGCATACTAAACTTAAGAAATACAGTGTGCTCTACCCCCATGTATAGTGTAGTAAAGTACTCACACTTGTACTGTTATAGTTACAGTAAGAGGACGCTTGCATCTGAGTGCCGTAACATTATAATAGTTCAAGGCATATTGACATCAATACAATGTTACATGATACAAAAAGTGTAATTAGTCACCTGATAAAGTACTGCCTGGGCCTTTGAACTCTTAGCGAAGTGTTTTTAAACATGTAATAATAATGATTATTCATAAGAGAACATTAAAGGGGCACTGATGCAGAACAATTTCTGTGGACTGGTGTTTTCATTTGTTATTGTTGTTCTCCCAGGAGCACACAGATGATATCCCAGAATTCGTGACTGGTTCGTGATCTCTGCTGAGCCTCCCATATGCACAATTGATAGTTTACGTGTAGACTGATCAACAAAGATGAAGTTATTTTACTTGGTTATTGTGAAAACAAATCAAACACCAAGAAGTTTACTCATCTGCCGGTGATATAAAAAAGCACGTAAGGTCTGAAAAAATAACGAAGTCAGTGTAGGTCTTTATATTTTGTCTTATAAACCTAATTAGTTCCTTGTCACATTTGTATGCATTTTGAAAGTTAATAAAAAAAAACCCCACATGGTCTGCTTAAACTTACAGTGCATTTCTAACATGATTTTAATATCTAAACATTGTATAGGTTGCCAACGTGAATCATATTTTACACACACCATATTCGTGACCTAGTGCATGTTTTCTGTAATACAGATTCAGCTGAATGCCCCAAGAAATAAATTGAAACAAAATGCAAATATTAAATTTAAGACAGACGAAAGTTATAGCAACAATGTCAGGCTATTACCTCATTCAGGAATGTATCCATCAATATCCACATAAAAGAACGATATTATATTCATTTGCAGCTGCTAAATAATCATGCCCTATGTCTTGTGTCTTTCAACGGTTAAATATGCCAAAAAGTGACACATTGTTTGAGAATTTTTCACACTGGTGTATACATAATCCCACTGGTCACCCAAGACAGCACACATGGCAACTAACTGTATGATGTCTGCCATCATTTAGCCAATAATGAACAACAATTAATCAATCAAGGCAGCGGTGGTTAATTTTTTGTAGGAAGGATGTAGTTTTCACACTCGTACTTTACGACAGGGTGTATTCAGTATAGATTGCGTAAATCTACACTCATAAACACTGGCTTTTTGACAAATGTGTTGTGGAAGTAATTAATCAATCAGTGTGTTATCGGTTAATCGTTTGATCGATGTTTGTTTTTGTAACTCAGCTGATAAACTCTCTTGCATCACTTATATGCAGATATTACATAACATGCAATACATTTGCCACTACAGAGCTTAATTTATAATGTTCAGTATTTACTCCAGACAGAAGAAATGCCAAATGGGAACCTATGTCGAGTAATTTTAGTGGTGTTATTACTGTTAACACTATTTATACCCGTTATAAATTCATTAACTGACCATCAAGTGAATGATGACAGATAACACATGTAGGTTTATACCATCAAATGCGAGTTACAGTAAGGAAGATGTAATCTCTGTGTTGCATGCAGCCTGAAAACACTTTTGGACCGAAACTGTCTTGAGGATACCAATGGGACTTCGTTGTTTACACAAGAAATGCACATAGGTATTTGTTGTGTACTTGGGTAAATGGGTATAATCTGGGGTTTTTTTTACGTAAGAAAATGTTCAGATTTCTCTACCAATGGCAAAATCGTTATTAGTTTACGAATTCAGATAAATCAACTGGGTGTTTTTTTATTATCATAGATAATAAACCAGGGTCGTAGCTACCAACATTTACGTATGATGTTTGTTATGACAGCTGGGCCAACCCTCAAAACTATCTAAATATAAAACTTTGCAATCTTTCGGACTTTTATGAAACAAATTGCTTGCTTTGTGTATGTAGACATCATATTTTCACATGACATGTTTAAATATCGAGGCAAAAACACAGAAATAGAATCAAATTGGATCAATCACTATATCATCCAGAATCAGAAAAAAACTGCACTGCTGGGATATTTTGTTACAATCAGATAAGGAATACCATGGATATTTTTAAATATTGGCATGTGATGGGCATCCGGCCTCCTCACTTTCTAGGGTGAAGAAATTCTGCTAATGTGGACAGGAGTCCAGTCCCTTTGTCCGTCACATTCAAGGGAGTGGGTGCTGACCAATTTGCTGCTTGGTTTCATAATTAGACCGTTGGTGAGAAACATTATTCACTGCACATCAGTGCCCATTTAATATTAAATCCAAATAAATCTTTTAATAAATCATGCTGAATTACAATATGAAGTATTTGGAACAAGACAAATTTAATGACTTTGATTAATTAATTATAAAATCAATTCTACCATGACTCAAGAAAATACTGGATTCTGATTGGTTGTTCAGAAAAATCAGCCGGCATTGATTCTGCATTGACGCTATCTGATTTTAGGACGTTTCACCGCGCATTAACAAGTCTTATTGCGAGAACTACCTCCATTTGACCACAATGATGGCGGGTCATAACAACAAGAACTCCATGGATTTTGACGCTGATTCGGAAATTTGCCACATATGCAGTTTGAAATTTTTGGATTGAACATGCGTCTGATTTGAAGGCGCTTCACTATGCATGTATATACAAGATGGCCACGCTACTTCAGCTTGACCACCAACATGACTGATATCAACACAACAGATGTGATGGAAATGCTGATAAAAAGCATTTATTCAAACTCAAAAAATACAATTAAATGATATTTCCTCCACAATTATATGGGAATTTCACTATCATATTACCCTCTATTATAAAAAGCATTCAATTACAATACACAGCCCCTTACATAAACAATATCTAACACATATATGAGAATGCCTTGCCAAAATACACCCCTTGGCCCTATCTATACAGAATTGTGCATTAAAATGTTAGTAAACATTTACCTACCTGGAAAATGGTATATTTGTTTCCATTTAGAATGGGAAATTCACAAGATAACGGTCTGGCGAAACACCAAATCTGTGCTACTCATACTCCATCATGTCTCAATAATATATATATGTCAAAAAATTGAACCACCAGAGTTCTGCTGTGCCATCCTTCCCACAAGGCAGTCGCTGTTATGTTCGTACACTTTGAGGAAAGCTTGGCCTTGATTTATCCCCAAATGATGAAAACAAAGTTTCCAGGAATCCCAAGTTAGTCGCATGTACACACATTTTGACTAAACAGCACAGTCACTCTTTCAAGATTCAAACTACTGTTCAGAACATTTTAAGCCAAAATAAATGTTACCACATCAAAATATCAATCTTCACGGTACAACTGCTTTGAATACCTCATGCAAAGTCCATAAAAAGCAACTATGCTTGTCGTAAGAGGCGACTATCGGGATCGGGTGGTCAGGCTTGCTGACTTGGTTGGCATATGTCATCGGTTCCCAATTGCACAGATTGATGCTCATGTTGTTGATCACTAGATTGTCTGGTCCAGACTCGATTATTTACAGACAGCCGCCATATAGCTGTAATATTGCTGAGTGCAGCGTAAAACTAAACTCACTCACTCACTCACTCACTTATGCAATGTATGTAGACTAGTTGTCAAAGATGCCCGAATTCCAGGAATCCATGTCTTGAAGTGTTTCTATTGACAGGAACCAATCTTCCTGAGTGTTAATCCCATGTGTCACCTGGTTTGGTTCATGTCCAGGAAGTCTAAAATCGTGAGGTTCTCAGTTCAATGAGCGTAGCCTTCACAGTACTTGCAATGCAGCACCAAGTGACTATTATCCGTTATTTTGATAATTAAATACGTCTGAAATACAAACGCCACTTGAATTAAATTATAAACATGCGACAAAGATAACCACTCTAGGATAACAATGTTTTGAAAATAAATCTAACTACTCCAGACATGGATTATGATTCTTGGCACCGTATCATTAGCTGTGGTGGTACTCCCCTTCTTCCGTGGAAATTAGCCTTCCCGGGGCATCTGAAAAATAACTTTTAAGCCTTCCTGGCACGACACCCCTGGGGTTTGTTTCCAGATGTGTTGGGACCATACCTCATGCTACTAAAGGGGTAAAGGTCTGAGATCTGCATCTCTATGTTCTTTCCCCCAATTCGTATTTTGTCTTCAGAATTCTATGCTTGTTGTAAGATGCTGCTGACAAACCAATTGGTTTCATTTGACACATGCTCATGTTGTCAATCACGGGGTCGTCAGGTCGAGGCGCAATTACTTATAGACTGGACTGCCATCATGTTGCTAGAATACTGATAAATTTGGCTATAAACAACAATCAGTTTTTCAACACGGAAGACCTTAATTCTGACCAATTTAAGTGACTCTTCGTCATGGTTACTGTGTCCTTGTTGAAAGTAGAAGCGGTATGTAGCCTAGAGGTTAAAACATTTCCTTGTCAGGTCTGAATTCCCATCTTGGGTTCAACATGTTAAATATTTGTGTTCAGTCCACTTGGAGGTGGCAGTGGGGTAACCTAGTGGTTAAAGCATTCACTCGTCACGCCGAAGACCCAGGTTCGATTCCTCACATGGGTACAATGTGTGAAGCCCATTTTCTGGTGTCCCCCGCCATAATATTGCTGGAATGTTGCTAAAAAGTGACTTAAAACTAAACTCACTGACTCGCTCACCAGTTGACAGGGTTCATCCAAACGCGCAAACCTGCATGTTTGACGGAATATTCAGGCAAAATGAAATACACAGGGAAACATATGTTTTGTGGCAGATGACACAAATGATCACACACAATTTAAGAAGTATATATATTTTTCACGCATAGGTTTAGTGTTATATACTACCCATGAAAAGTAGCCATCCATGAAAAGTAGCCACACGTGAAAATGTAGCCACTTGCTTCTTTCCATTCTCTTCCCAAAGTGGTTACTTGTCATATCTTCCCACGTAACCTCTGTTCTAATACGGCCCTTTCATGGTGCGAGTGTTCAAGAATTGTGATTGGAGGCAATCAGATTTAGTAGTGCAATCAGCGACCTTGTTTCAAAAGTGATCGTTCGCAAGATTTCGGTAATTTCCGGATGCATCGTGAAAACTAGAACCTCTTCCCGAGCGTGATACTCAAATGTTTCTTCTAGACAGAACTCAGTCATGTCATATTTGTTTCTCCACATTGCTTGCCTTTGTCAAGTTGAATCCAGGTCGATGTAACACGTATTCTGATTGGACAGAAAAAATGGAAATAAATCTGCTGCCATTTTTAGCCGCTACGGGATTTTATGAGAACCGCGAATTATGGCCGTATTAGAACAGAGGTTCGTAGGAAGATATGACAAGTAACCTCTGTGGGAAGAGAGTGGCTTCTGTCGTAGTGTCAACTATTTTAAACTAGATTTTGCAAAATAGTACATGCTGTGTAAAGGTACTGGGTGCACATGAATGAATGTATTGTAAAACAAATTTGTATTGTTGAAATGATTATTTTCACGAGGTCAATAAAAGATGGAACTCAGTGGAAATTGGCAAATTCTTAACAAGACTCACATCAAAACACAGCTGTTCACATGCACAATATTTGCTCATATTCGATATAACCATGTACATATACATAAAATATAGTGAGTGCTGTAAGTGACTCTAAACTTTTGTTGGGTTGTATATATTATTATTATTTGTTAGCATGATAGATCCTTTTCATTGGCAATACAATTTGATAAGTAGAGTCTTTCCAGGGTTTGATGATCAGTAGTGACATATGACAAGATTTAATCAAGCTAGTGTCATATACAAAAGAATATGCATGAACATTTTGACATGTTTGAAAAATTTAAGTATATGATGCTCAAATGACTGCTTTTGACACTTAAGCTAAAACTGATTTTTTAAGTCATGGTGACTTTCTAGATGTGTAGAGCAAAACCCTGGGCAGATTTCTGGTGTATGGTTTGTACTAGTGCTCAAAGGTCACATTAAGGAAAAACATGCATAAAGCACTGGATTGTCTGACTTTATCTTTTACGCAGTAGTATCCAATAGCTGGCAAGTGTGTGTGTGTGTCTATGTGTGTGTGTGTGTGTGAGAGAGAGACAGAGAGAGAGAGAAGAAAAGACATGGAGGTTTAGGTCAATGGGAAATTTTAACAAATAACAGACATTCTTTTCTTTCACTTTCAGAAAAATGGATAAACTCGAAACCGTGGGGATGCACCAAGAAGAAATATTCCCCACCCAATGATTGTGTCATCATGAATAAGCAACTCTCCTCCATTGATGCGGAAGTCAAGGCTGAAGGAAATATAACCTTTGTCATTCCCAAATACAATGATCATGTAGTCATGAATAAGCAACACTCCTTTAATGTGGACATCAAGGCTGAAGAAAATATAGCATTTCTCAACAGTGGCTCTGTGGATCCAACAGCAAGTGTGAAGTCCCCAAATCCCAAAGTTGGCTCAATGCAGCAAAGCTTTGTGCCAGTCATTATGCCCAACCAAACACTGACCAGAGTGTCCCAAGGATCTGAATCTATGGGCCAGGGACCAATGAGGCTCCTCACATCGCCAGGGTCATCAGTATCGCCGGTGATCATGTCAAGTCTGCCGGTGCTACAGAACTCTGGGACCCCCCTGCATGTCATTTCCAGCACTAAGTTCATGGCAGGCAGCAGTACGGGCTCTGTGATTGGCCAGACTTTGCCTGTTATGCAGTGTGTAAGTACGTCAACCTTGCCAGCATCAAATGCTGTTCAGTTGATTCAGAACCAACCCACACAAAACATTCAGATCATGCAAAGTCAGTCATCTGCTAGTGCCTCAGTTTTGCAGAATTCTCTTGGAAGCAACATTCAAATCGTACCTCAAAATGCAATACAGGTAATGGCAGCTCCGTCTCAAGCTACAAATAAAACTACACTACCAAGCAACCCCCAAATCATGCATCAGCCAAGCTTGCAGAATCAGTCTCTGAATGCAGTACAGGTAATGACAGCTCTATCGGAGGCTGTAAAGAAGAATAAGCCACCAAGTAATCCCCAAATAATGCATCAGACAAGCTTGCAGAATGTATCCCAAAATGCAATACAGGTAGTGTCCGCTCCATCTGAGGGTGCACTGCCATCAAGTAATCCAAAAATCACCCAACAGCCCAGTTTGCAGATTATCCAAACTCCATCAGGGCAACTCCAGCTTGTCCCAGTAGAACAGGCCACACCTACCAACATGTCAAATACTGTTAGCATTCTGAAACCTCATCAAGCTGGTGTTAAAAAAAAGACTGTTATCAAGAAAGAGATCACTCCAAATGACAAGTCAGCTGGGAGGAACAAAAAAAGCCCCTCTGCTGCCAACCCAATACTAAACAATTTGTTGAAGAAAGTCAGGAGCAGAATAGAGCACAAGAAGTCATCATCTGTTACTAAGGACGAGTCCAGCAAGGTCCAGTCTAAGCAGCTACCAAATATTCTGCCCAAAGGACGTTTGGAAAAACCCCTCAAAGAGCAGCAGGAGATGCATAAAAAGCAGCCAGAAAAAAATGAAACTGAGATAAATACATCAGAGGTGAAAGATGCGGATAAAGATGATGATAAGCCTGTTGTTATCATTAAGGACCAGCACAGGGAGAATGTAGAAGATAAGATTACATTTGCTGGAACCTCAGTGAAGCCAAAGTTTGCCATAGAATTCTCTCCAAATAATCTGCAAGCCTATGTACAGGCAGTTGCAAATGCTGTGGAGAATCACAAGACATTGTCCGAGCAGAATAAGTTAGAACTCAAGACTAAAAGGAAAAAGGTCGGTCACAGATGTGCAGAAGAAGATTGCTTTTGGATGGCTGAGGTTCCCAAAGAAACTGCTCCAGCACCTAAAGCTTCACGGCGAAAACAGACATTAGCAGTGAGGAAAGACCCATTTGATGGATGTGAAATAGTAGTTGAACCTTTTAGAAGACAACCCAAAAAACAAAAGAAAGTACCTCAACATGCAGAGTCTCCTGTGCCCGAAATAGAAGGAAAAAGCTCACAAACAGATGATCGTGAAAGTGAAGACGAAGTGGATGTTGAAAACATTCATGTACCTGATCCTAAAGCAAAGCAGAAGGAAAAATCTCCTCCTCGCGAGGTTCGTGTCTTCATTCCACCAACCATGACCAAATCTATTTCTTCAAATGCAAGTTTCCAGCCTCAATACCTGGTTAAAGACACCGGAAGCATCAGTTCTCCTTCATCCAATTCTTCTACAAGAGCCTCAGTCTCTGGCGAAGGGAGTTCTTCACAGAAGTCTGAAGATTCATTTCTTCCAGTACCATTGAATAAAATCAAGACAGAACCTCTGGAGAAGAAGGTAGCTCCTTCAAATTCCAGACCCACCCATCTGAAAAATGTTTCATCAAATGATAAAACTAAAAAGAATGGGTCTGTGAAACAGACAACACGTGAAACCTTGTGTCACACTTCTGCGGACACAGATGCATCCAAAGACCCTTGTCCTGTACCTGTGGCATCTATTAAAGTTGAAACTTTGAGTCCTGGATATGAACCTTCATCATGTAGAAAAGTTGTCAAAAAAAGTTTAAATTTTGGTTCTACTGAGGTGGCAAGACTGACAGAAATATCAAAGATGCCATCTCCTCTTCCAAAACCAATGTCACCATCAAAGGTGACACCAAAAGAAAATGTTCCTCTGTCATCTCCAGGACAGACTTCAGATGAGAAAACTGTAGGACAGGAAACTACACCCAATCCAAGTTCAGTGAACCCCAATTCACTTCATGCAAATTCAGTGCTCCCACCTTTGCTTCATCCAACTTCAGTACCTACAATGTCGCTTTATCCAAATTCAGTACCTACAATGTCATTTCATCCAAATTCAGTACCCACAACTTCGCTTCATCCAAATTCAGTGCAACAGCAACACTCAGATGTAATAAACCAAACCATGGTGAAACGTGTCACCCAATTACAAAATGCATTTAATTATGTTGTAAAGGTCAATACAAAGCTTCCTGAAGACACTGCCATCAGAGAAAATCAACAGTTTCCTTTGCAGCCTTCCGAACAAAATTCATTAGAGAAAAATTCAGCTAAGCAAAGTACTGAGCTTGTAAGCCAAGATAATGTAACTACAGTTCACCATGCCTTGGTAGATCATGTCACTGCTTCACCAAAGGTTTTCAGTTCAGTCACAGGCACCCACACCAAGCTACCTGAAGGCACTGCCTCCGAAAAAAATATAATCTCAACTGCCAACACTTTACAACTAGCCACAAACACAACGATATCCCAAGAAAATTCTCAGCAGACCCTCCTCAGGAACCAAAAAATTCTGAACAGCTTCCTTACATTAACAGGTCAAGAGGATCTATCATTAACAGCTAAATCAAATGTGCTCCCTCAGTCAGCCCCCGTGCATGTTGTACAACCCAGACTCAGACCAAAACAATTACTAACTGTAAATTCAAATGTGACTGTACCAGTGACTCCACTGTTTTCGTCCAATTTTATGCAGGTTCCATCTGTTCCTGGAGCCCCTTTGAACATTGTAAACCCTATTAACCAGCAAAAAAAAGTGTATGTTGTCCCCTCTTCTCTTTACTCTGCCTTGGTGGCTCAAGCAAACTCAGGTAAGCCTGTGAAGTTGACATCTGCTGATCTTATGGCTTCTCTAGAACAGAATTCTACTGAAACAATTACTTCTCTCGAACAGAATTTCACTGAAACAATGGCTGCACCAAAGACTCAGATTGATACAAGCAGTGTTATGTTGATCAAAAAGCAAGATGAAAATAAGATTCCATTAGTTCCAGTGCCAGTGACAGAGTTGTTACGCTCCAACAACATGGATGTATGCGAAGAGATGGACAAAGGGTTCATGGAACTTAAGATAGCGTCTGTGTTTTCACTCAACAAAGTTTGTTGTAAATTGACGGACAAGGTTCCGAGCTATTTAGATATGTGTCTTAATTCAAAGTTAGAACACTCCCTCAAATTGTGTTTTGTTGTGCTAGACGACAAACTGCCCCCATTGTTCCGCGGAAAAGCTGGTACCAAGAGGACTCGCTTCAAGATGCCTAAGGTCTGTCCTGAAACATGCAGAACACAGGCCTTAGACTTAATGTGTGCAAAAAATAAGTGGCGGAACATTAAGTTAGGAGATGATAATTATCAGACATTTTCTGAACCAGTAGCAAAACGTGCAAAAAGAAAGTAGATATCAGAAAGTTTATGGTGCCTTATTTGCCTCAACAATGTTTAATCTCATTTCGTTAAGCTTTATGTTAGTGTTACTTTTTGTTAGTTTTTTTAATGTTATTTTTGCAATTATTTACATGAAATAGTTTTATAAAGTCTTTTTGTTTCAAGCACTGGTAAACATTTTTGGGAGAGACAATCTTCCACTGAACTGCAGCATATGTGCTGTTTAAGGAAACATGTCAGTCTGTGTAAAAGTGTGGGAGTTACAACAGTCTATGTAGTGAGACTGTTTGCAATATCTGTAATTTCTTTAGCCATTTTCACCCTTGAGATTCTCTGGTAAGTATAACATCTATGGTGCAGAATTCAGAAAGGTATCTGCTGGACAAATTACAGGAACCATTATTCATGCGAATCGTTCTATGCTACCTGTCAAAAGTTTGAACTTACTTAAAACACTCACTATGTGTTATGTGTGTGTACAGTCAGGTCGCATTAATCCGGACACTTCTGTTTTTCATCAAAAACGTTGAAACGAACTTTTATGAACACAACTACAGTAGAATTACTTCCTTTTGACATGGCAATACAAAAACATACGAACATAAACGTTTCAAAAGACTTTATTACAGTTTGTAGACATAACAACTTGAATATTCATATAAAAACCAATCAATGCATACAATCATGTCTGGATTGATTATACATACACGTAACAAAACTCAGCTGTAAAAGAAATCTACATGACGGTAACAATTCTGAATGGTGGAGCTTTTTACTTCGGACCAGGCAGTTTCTCAGAGCTTCTCAGAGATTAAGCATCTGTGGCCAATCACATAACATATCCAATGTCCGAAATTGTGCTCTTGCAATTTCAATTGTGCTCTATTTTTTTTAAACAGAATGTCCGAATTCTTGACCAAAATGTTTACACATAAGGTCAAAACTGGCATTAGGGTTTTCTCTTTGTATCTACAAATTTCTCTTTTTTGTGCGGCAGTAATTTCACATGTTTTACGCCTAGGGGCGGGACTTGCCATTATGACTGACAAGCGTTAGCTGATCTCATTTTGACATGACCAGTGTTTTATACAGGAAGTAAGCATGACAGGTGTTACTCCAACTAACCAAAAGTGAGACCTACTAATTGATCGAAATCACAAACTAACGACATGTTCAACTCAGAAGTGTCACTTATCAATTACCACTGAATGGGGCTCATGGTGTGAAGGGATTATCCGAACGTTTTTGATGTACCGCCGGATTAATGAAGCAAAACTATGTGTAATTAGCTAATCTATTACCGCTGATTAACGTCCGGATACACAGAGTGAAGCACCGGATTACTGAATCAACAGGTAATGAGTTTACATAGTAAACAAGATTGGTTACACCTGGTTATTGTTCGGATTGTCGGGGTCCGGACTAACGCAGCCTGTATATATATATGGCTACATCAAAGATTGATTTACCAGATGAAATGCATGAGGATCATGTATCAAACTGCTGAAAAGCATGCATGTGCAAATATCGTACATGTGAACAGCTACTTTTTGGTGTAATGTTTTGTCAGTGAAACTGATTTTTATCATCACCGAAGTCATGACAGTAATCTTTTCAGTTTTACAATTTGTTTTACAACACAACTTATGTCATATTTAGGATTTCACTTTCTTGGTAAAGTACAAATTCTAGTACTTTTTTGGTTGAGTCCCATCCAGGATTTGAACCCACACCCTCAGAGTCGGGCACCAAATCGCCAGCATTCAAAGTCAGCCGCCTAGCCACCGCGACTTCCACAAAATGAAAGTCAGACAACTGGTAGTCTAGACTGTGTACTTTGTGTACCCCTCTGGTAAGTGTAAATTGGCACAGCTCCCAAGGTCCAAAACTATGTATTGTGTTGTTTTACAGTACATTAGTTTATGGAATATTTTGCAAAATGTAGTTTTGAACAATTGCCTGAAGTAAGTGGCTATATTTATATATTTACACGAGTGAGTCTAAACTTTTGATGGGTAGTATATATAACTGTAATGTACTGGTCTGATTACACAACCAATGATTGAAACAGAAGATTTATGGATTCATTTCAATCATGTGAGCAGCTAATTTTTGTAAGAAAAACTTCTTTCTGTGTCATCAGAGGCTGATATTTACGGAAAGTTTTTTTGTTTTTTGTTTTTCTTTTTTTAGTGCCAGGAATCCCAGTTCATGGTAAAGTCTTCCATTATAATAAAAGATAATAATAAAAAGAATGATCATACCTAACTAATGTAGATGATCTTTTTCACAACTAGCTGAGGAGTTAAACATCGAGTTAATATTTTTCCAATCTAGAAACCTTTCCATGGGAATGAAATAGCTGATAACTTGACACTTTTGATTAGTGTCACTGAATATAGGTGGGAAAATGCAGGATTACTTTCCAATGAAATATTTCAAGAATATGTATAGTAAACTTCAACCCCAAAAGTGTAGAACAAATTCTGGATGTGAAAGTATTGAGTCTGTAACTAAACCTTTTCAGGTAAACTTTTGTCTTTTTACAGGTTGAAACATAATATTTACATACAAAGTACACACACATATACTTTCAGTAATATATCCGAGTTTAACAGCTGATAGCAAACACAATGTTCAAGTATTTTCATTGTTGATGTGTTATTTTTGAATAATCAGTCATTCTTGTCAAACATCTAAAACCGAGGACTCAATTCATGCAACCAAAAGAATTTTGAAAAATTCCATCTGCTGAGGCATGCTCACATGATGGTTCAGAGTGAAGGGAATTTGTTATGTCAAGAAAAATTATCTTTTATGCTAGTGAAGAGGTCTTATGTTTTGTTTGTGTATTGTTATAACTGTGCTCAGTACTGATGAAATTGTGTTTGAAAGTAAGAGTTATGTTTTTGCTCTAAGAATTGTGATAGATTCAAGACATTTTTTTAGAATATGATTTATTGAGATAAACTCATTCTTATCTGTCAGTGAATATTTCCCCAGAAGATGCAATATGAGGCAATTTTGAGACCATGCAATACATGCATCTATGTTTTCTCTATGACAGAATAAACATAATGGTACAAATTGTCTTTGTTATGCATCTGGTAGATGTGGAAGATGTGCAGATTGTGTAAATAATATCCTCAGACCTAGTTTCGGTTTGGTTGTATGTTTACCAAATAAGTAAATACACTCTGAATAAAGGCTGTTCTAAAGATCATTTATGTGTGACAGACGGGTACATACTTAGGAGATAAACATACTGTGTTGGGAAATCAGAGGTATATAACGAGGGGTGGGGGTTCAGTTGTTAGAAGGGGATGCGCAGGAAGGATGATGGCGGTGAGATGTGTTTATACAAGAACTTGTTAACATAAATTAAGCTCTTTATTTAGCTGATCTCGACCATTGTGTCATAAATGAATTGAGATCAGATATATTTGATATAAAACTATACATTTGATGAGGTTTTGTCGATTTGTACACTATCAGTGTGTTTACACTATTGGTAAAGCATACAACGAAACCGGAATGTGGCCAGAAGATATTTTTTACACCCTCACCATGCGCACAGTGAGTCGAAATCATTGTGAAGCCGACAAATGTACGTGCACAGGGAAAGGCATGGTGGCTCAGTGATGCAAGATCCTATGATTCAATGAAAGTTTTCTCCCTTGATCCAAGGAGGATTAACTGCTCGTGGATTCATTATAATCTTTCTGGTCCTGTCGAGGCAGTGGTTAAAGCGTTCTCTTGTCATCTCGATCAGGGTTCAGTTCCCCATATGACTGCAACATGTGATGCCAATTCTGGTGTCCTCACCATGATATTGCTGGATTATTGCTAAAAGCGGTATGGAACCAAACATACTCTGATCCAGTCAGCATACAACACTTCGGACTCTCTTTGAACCCTCTGCTGACATGATCATAATGGGTTCAAATCTTGGTCCATTCTGATTGTTTTGTGTCGTCTGTACCCTGAGGTTTCACTAAGGTGGGACACATCTGAGTCTTCTGACCTGCATGACTTTATGTAACAATCTTGATCATGGTGATAACTTGAATATTGGTCAAAGTGGCATCCATCCAAAATCACTCGTGCAGTAGGCATTTGAGGATCACTCTTAAAATTGACCTTCAGTAACCCATGCTTGTAGGAGACTACTAACAGGATGGGATGGTCAGGCCTGCCGAATTGGTTGACACGTTATCGTAACCCAATTCTGTAGATGTTCATGCTGTTGATCACAGGATAGACCGCTGCCATATAGCTGGAATATTGATGAGTGCAGCATTAAACTAAACAGTGTCTGATTCGAAAGCAGTGGTTCAGTGTCCTGTGTCAATGTTAATGGTAGCAAGGTATTACCAGGCACTGTAAAACCAGGATTATGCTTGTCGTAAGAGGCGACTGACGGGATCGCATGGTCAGGCTCTCTGACCTGGTTGACACGTGTCACCGGTTCCCAGATCGATGCTTATGTTGTTGATATGGATTGTCTGGTCCAGACTCGATTATTTACAGACCGCCGCCATATAGCTGGAATATTGCTGGGTGCGGCATAAAACTAACTAACTAACTAACTAACTAACTAACTAACTAACTAACTAACCAGCATGTCTAGCCATGTCTTAAGATCAGGCTCTTCTTCACATCACCTAGAAGAACAGGAATATCATTCAGTGTCATCCATCCCAAATGTCTCACTCCTCTGTGGTCCAAAGGTTAGAGAGTCTGCCAGAGAGCAGAAAGCCAGTGGTTTGGTGTGCTGTGGCAATGTTAATGACCACAAATATACTGGTAACCTAGCACTATGAACCCAGAATTAGTCTAAGCCACCATATGTAGCTGCATTAAAACTGTGATAAAAGTGAGTGAAATATTTCCAAAGATACACTTCGCCTCTTTCACTTCGCATTAGTTGTTGGTATGATGTTTCAAAATACTTTCTTTTTTCACTAAGGCCAGTCAGTTTTAAAAGGTTTTTGTCCTTAGAAAACCTATAGGCAGGAGCAAAAAAATATATACAAAAAATCATTCCAAATAATACTCCTGTTATATTCAGAAGTTTTTCTTTCTGAAATTTATGAAGCAAAACATTTACAAAGTTTTCATGTTTGGCTAATGAAAACATTTGAATTTAATGTTTTGAACAGGAACAAGTCAGTTTCAGGTATGTTTTAATTATTCTTGAAAAATTATGACCAGGTGATACATACAAGAAGAAATGAGACTGGTCTGGCCTAATGTAGTTTGTAATGAAATGTGTGGGTTGTATTAATAACCATCATCTAATGGCGACACTGGAATATTAATGAGGTGAATTAATTTCTTATTATCACTGGAAGATAAGTTAATAATGAAATAATGGCCATCTTGTAAAAGTGGTCACCTATCAATGCAATATAACTAAGAAAATAAGAAACATAAAATGCTCAACGAAAACGCTGATCATAATCAATACATCACACTAACTCTATGTGGTTTTTTTCAGATTTTAAGCTCTTAAATATAGTTCAACAAACTATGATTACAATATTGAAACATTCACATTTTGTTACGAGGGAGGAGTGCAGAGAAAGGGACAGCCAAGTTTTCGAGAAGCATCTGCACAAGAGCCGACAAAGTTGTTGATTCATTAGCCTGTGCTGTGCCATGTCCATCTTTTCTGGCTGTCCATTTCTATGCATGATTGCACATATGTTTATGACTGTGAATTAAGTTTGAATACTAGTAACTCTGAGACATGGACTGTCTGTCTTGCATTGTTTTTGGCCAACAACCAAAAACAATCACATGAATGCCTTTGTTCATGATAAACCTTCAAAACCCTGGGGTTCCTCTCTGTAATTCTTAAGTTACGAAAAGACAAAAGATTTAAGATGTTCGAGACAGAAGAAGCCAAATAACAAATACTTGGGACACCTGACCCCAACCCTGAACATCAAACACTCCACACCCATACAAGGAATCAACCCTAGTCCTGTGTATGATGCAACAAGCTTTTACGTAAAAGCATATTCCAGTGCCTATAATGTAACAAAACGAAGTTGTATGCATAAAATTTTTATTTTTCTCAATTCCATGACGAGTACATTAAAACACAGGGTTATATTCCTTGTCACCATGATATTTCTCCTTTTAATCAAGATGACCGAGTCTACCACCATAAATAACCTCCATCTTCAACCAGTTAACAATATGGCAAGAAGTTTAACAAACACATTTTTAAAGATTGATGAGGAAAGACTCGAATTCCCAAAGTTACATGTAATACCTTGACCAACAAAGCCTTGAAGACCTGGTGTTATTTGCAAGGATAGAAACCGAACACAGTTCTGAATTCAGAGATTTGTGAAAATTCTAGGGGCTACTGATTCTACATTAGCTACTACTAGTAGTCCAAAATGGCACATGGACTAGCTTACTGTGGCTAATTGTGTCTTCCTCATACTCTGATGTACCTTTTGACACAGCATGTTCACAAAAAAAAAAAAACAAATATACAAATACCTTTTTTCTGATAACATAAAATCAAATAAATTTTCGCTCTCATCATAAAATGTTGACATGAATATCACTGGTCACCCAGATCCTAATGAATTCTGCAACAAGGGTTCTGAATCACTCATTGCAGATAACTGATCAATCACACAGACTTTAAAATGGTGGAAATCACCACATATGCTCACTGGACACAGACAAGATATCCTGCAAGCCTGAATCCTATTGTACATATCAGTATATGTATGTCTACTGTAAACACTCCGTTACCATGCTTTCTCTCACAACCAACACATCACTTTACATTCTGAATAAATATTTCAATACTGTTAGTATCTCGATAAAAATAAACTCTGACCACTTATTTTCTTACAGATTTACACAATAACATAAATATTGTTTTTCTTAATAAAAGTGGTTCACAAGTCAAAATTTGTAACTCTGGACTTATCTCCCTTTGGACATTTCATATGTCTTATCAGAATGTTGAAATGTATCTTTAGATATTAGTATAAATACTTAAAGCCTGTTAGGTTTGTTTTGCTATCTTGTGCGTGCACTGTCCCTTCTATTATTCAGCACTAGTCTGTCTATGAAGTTTTCTTGTCCTCGGTTGCTTCAGTCTCAGGGGCTGGTAAGGCAGGCTGTCCCTCCTGAAGAGATCTTCTATACCTGTTGGAAACACCAATAAGAAGCATTATCACACAGTATGATTCTTACAAAACATGTTCCACAGAATAAGGTCTTCTTGAACAAGGCAACTGGTCTATTTTCCGAGAATGTGACCAACCAAAGTATGCAGTTGACAAAATTTGCAAGGACATTCAACTGCCTTCATGGTGTAGTGGTTAGGGCACCCACATGGAGAGTTGAAGGTTCGCTCCCCAACCACATTCTACCAAAAGACATTAAAATATGGTACATGCTGGTTTAAAATATGGTCCCCGTCTGGCGTTTGGCATTAATGGGTACCACTGGTCGGCTAGGAGTCAGTATCATTTGTCTGAATGGGGTATTCATGCTTAACTGTGGCATGGTATCTCAGTGAGCAACTGCATAAAACCAGCTGCTGTCTGGACTCGTACAAGCAGCCAGACATGCATGCACGTCATCATTTGAACGAACTAATCTGTATGACCTAAACACTATTTCACTAATCCTCACCACACATGGATATGCTTCCATGTTCGGCTAAAAGAAGCTACAACATGGAAGCCAAAACACCAGTGATTCTTCAAAGGCATTTACAAGTTGGCGTAGTAATATAGGACAAATTTTATGGGATTGGACCCCTGATGAGGGGGCTAGGATAAGCCCTGAAACGTTGTAAAATAAACTCAAGGAGTCGCAATTCATAAAATTTGTCCTGCAAAACACCAGTGTTGTTAAAATATAATCTATCAATGAAGTAGCACACTATGCTTGCAGTCCTCATGAAATCTTAGCGAATAAAAGCTGTTTTGAACATCATTCCATTTTCATGCTTTCTGATGTACTGGTATTGTCATATCAGTATCTTTGTACTTAAGACAAGAATGAGAAGCACATTAAACTTACATAAAAATTCTGCTCAGCTGGAATATTCCTGTCAAACCGACAAAGATGTTCACCATAAAAAGATTGTAGTTCTTCGGGATGATGACAAGAGAGTAGCGGGCCCATATACAACCTGTCAAAGAAGATGGCATCGATCACGTCATAAGAACTAGTGTTGGGCATTGGTTAATGACTGGGTCATTACAACCAATAAGTCAGCGAAAATAATTAGTCAGTTATCACATTTTCCTGGTTATGTTTGTTAGTGCACTTACAGTAAGGGAAAACACATAGTTCTTTCCGCTCTTTTTGCAAATTGCACAAAATGCATTCTCAAAGTTTACATCATTAAAGGATGAGTGGTGTGTTAAGAACCAAAGGTTTCTGGAGTCTTTAAGACAAAATTTTCTAAACTACCGATATCGCTGCAATTGTTTACATTTGAGATGCAATTCCTTCAAATGTGCTGTAATTCCTTCAGTTACTTAGGGGGGGTCTGAATATATTACAATACAACATATTATTGGCAGTGTATGATGTGACATGCAGTCAGTCACTTAATCCAACTCCCGAATCATTTACCAAGTATCTGCAGGGCTGAACAAATTTTGAAAACTTCAGTCACCCTGCAGGGCGAGTACTTTTTTTTTTGTACTCGTCCTGCAAGATTTTCACTCGTCCTACTTTTTAACTGAAATAATCTGCAATCTCACCATGATCATGATGTGTTTTCTTGAATAAAAGATATTGATTCCTATAGATTGTGTTATTGTCTTTTATATAGTCAGTGAACAAACATTATTCTATACCTTCTGGCTAGGATCCAAATGGAAGTTCAAGTATTAAAAATGACAACAGATGTGTGAGGTAACTGGTTTTTAATTGTCATGAAATTACATCACTGTAGTGACAATGGGATTGAACCAACATAAAACTAGAGCAGATGTAAATTAAAAATAATTGGCAAAAACTCGCAAATTTTGAAAAAGGTTCCCCTTCCATGGCAACATAATAAGCTGTTGTAAAAAGCTTGTTATAGATCACGCTGTTTTTTTCGTCAACTTTCTGTATTGACTTAGTGTAGATCTATTGTGCTGTTTGTGGATTTTTAACGACTTTCTCATGTTCACAACACTGAATGTGCTTCCTACTTTTGTCGTGGAATTTCAGTGTCTCCCTCCTAAATTTATTCCTAAGACCTATCACAAGTCCACATTTTGGATCTGACAGTTTGGGGTATTTTCGGCATGGAATACAAAATAATTCATCTTCCGACTCGCTAAATTTCGCCCACTTAAATTCCTTAAACCACGTTGGTTGTACTAAACGTTTTCGTTTTTCTCTGTCATATTTCTTTTGACTTAGCTTTCTTTGTTGAATTTGTTTTTCTTCTGTTTTCTTTTCCCCATCTCCTGCCCCTCCCACATACTTTCGAATGTCCATGCTCGCGTTTGATAATGCTAGCAACAAGCCCCTTACATCCACGACAATAGCAATAGTAGAATTACCTCCCCTCCTTAAGTATTTAACACTGTTATTGATTTATTATTGGCATAAGCGACACGATCAATATTAGTACGCTGTTGTTGATCAGTGCACGTTTTCGATTCTTAAATGGCTTGTAAAATACTTTGTTTAATAAATTGAAGACGTTATATGCTTTATTTGACAGCAAATAAAAAAAACGGTACTCGCCCGATAGGACGAGTAGTTTGTATTTTTAACTTGCCCGACATGAGGTACCACTCGTAAATACGAGCGGACGAGTGGATTTGTTCAGCTCTGATCTGCCTGGTATAATCAACATAACTTCCAATCCAGAAACCCAAAAGGGTTTCATTTTGTACCTAGCAATACTGCATCATTAATTAGCTCACCTGTAGCAGCAAGAGCTGATGACTGGTATAGGCTCAGTTTCTCGGCAGGACGAGCAATATCACCTATACCTGCAATAACTAATGCCTGTAAAACAGAAAAAGGTCTCTCAGACTTGTCAATTAACATGAAAATATGACAAATGGCGGAGAGTTTAAGCACATTTACCTATCATTACTGATTGGACACGTTACTTTTGGAAGATATCATGGCTTTTGAACAGCTTGCTTGTATGCTGCATTATGTCATACATTTGGCTGAAAGTACTGAAGGGACATTATTGTGATGTCACTAACAAATAATAATTGAGTTTAGTTCTACACCATGCTCGGCATTATTCCAGATATATGGCAGCGGCCTGTAAATAATCAAGTCTGGACCAGACAATGCAGAGATCAACAACATGACCTTCAATCTGGAGATGGGGAAGCTACAAGGGTTGGCTGAAAAGTTCTAAGCCTCACTGTGAAAAAAAGTTACAAAGTCCACGTTTGTAATTTATTTTTCTACATAGTCCCCTTCCAAGTTCACACACTTTTGCCAGCGATGCTGCAAGGCCCGAATCCTGGTCAGGAAGAAATCTTCTTCAGCTACCCTAAAAAAATCAGTCACAGCGGAAATGACGTCATCATTACTTGCAAAATGGCGACCAGCGAGTTCATTTTGGGGAACAGGTGGAAGTCAGAAGGAGCCAAATCAGGTGAATAAGGAGGATGGTCAATGAGTTCAAAGCCACAATCGCGGATTGTTGACATGGCCACCACCGATTTGTGAACAGGCGCATTGTCTTGGTGGAAGAGGACACCTTTAGTGATCATCCCTCGTCGTTTGGCTTTGATTGCTTCTCGCAACTGGTTCAGTAGATCAGCATAGTATCTGCCGTTGATAGTTTGACCTTTTTCAAGATAATCAATGAGCAGAATACCCCTGGAATCCCAAAAGACTGATGCCATCACCTTTCCAGCTGAAGGAACAGACTTGGCTTTCTTCGGAGCTGGTGAATCAGGATGCTTCCACTGTTTTGACTGTAGTTTTGTTTCTGGTTGAAAGTGATGTATCCAGGTCTCATCCATGGTTACAAATCGTGCCACAAAATCATCGGGATCTGCTTCAAAACGACACAAATTGTCAAGGGACGTCTGGAACCTGACACGTTTCTGTTCTGGTGTCAAGAGCTTTGGCACCAATCTTGCAGAAACTTTAGTCATTCCTAATTCGTTGGTGATAATATGCTCAACCCTCTCATGAGAGATGCCCACTACACTAGCAATATGTCAAGTAGTCAATCGTCGATCATCCATCAACATATCGAGCACTCACATGATGTTTTCTGGAGTGGTTGCTGTTGAAGGCCTTCCTGAGCGTGGGTCATCATCAAGGCTTTGTCTGCCACGCTTAAATTCTGCAGCCCACTTCTTTACTGTGGAAAATGAAGGAGCATCATCCCCTAGAGTGGAGACCATGTCAGCATGTATCTGTGTTGGGGACATCCCTTTCTTTTGCAAGTACTTGATGACTGCCCTGTATTCAGTTTTGTCCATTTCTGATGATTTCAGAGGGTAGGTTTACCAAAAGAGCTGTAGTTGAGATAAAACTATTAGTACGTTTGTAGTTCTTGTGTCTATGATTCACTAAATGATTGTCCTCATTGGTGGCAAACACCTCTCTCTACCTGGTGGGGAAAAACCACTCAGGCTGAGGACTTTTCAGCCAACCCTCGTATGACATGTGTCAACCAAGACAGCTAGCTTGACCTACCAACCCTATTAGTCACCTCTTACAACAAGCACAGTCACCTTTTGTAGCAAGCATGAGTTGCTTAAGACCTATTCTACCCCAGATCTTCACAGGTCACTAAGAAATAATGAGATTTGGACACAGCTAAAAATCAACATATATTATCTATTATTATGTATTATTAAGCCATTTTCAATAGATGTGTGGTAAGATGTGACAACCTCTGTAGTTTGTTAATATTGAACTTTCCTGCTACTGATCTAGTGACAAAACTGATCATTATGACTTAGTTTTTGTTCTGTCAAAATGCCATCTGATATACCATCTGCTTAGTGTTGATATTTTCTGTCAGAAAATCACATTGCTTGAGGACCAGTGGAAGAAGTTATTCAGATGACATCAATACAGATTTAACTTTATATGCTTTCATGTTAGACATATGAATTAAAAGTCATTGACCATATCAATATGTAAATTATGTAAGCACCAGATCAAAGTGATTCAAATATTCATTTGTATTTCACTAGTTTGTGTTTTATCTAGGAGAAAACTAACGATAACAGATACTGCAATTATTTTAGCATTCCGATAACATACCCATTTGAAAGAAGGAGCCCAGAAGAAGATTGTTTTTGGACCTGAAACACAGAAAATAGAAATGGTATGACACTGACAAAGTGAGCAACATGCAAAGGTTTACTTCAGATCATCAGACATCAAACTGAACGCCTTTCAGGGCCGGTCAACAATTTGACGCCATATAGAAACACATCAGTTGTTGAATGAACACAGTCTAAGCAAACTTAGTCTCAGTATTATTTATTACACTCTTCTATTGAGTCTAACACCCCCTAGAAGGAGGTCATTTGTGACTGATCAATCAGAAGATACCATACCAATTCGTGAAAGTGCAAATTCACACATCTGTTTTGAACCTCGAAAAGGTTTGTATCCAAACAATTCTGAATGCTCTCTTCCGTATGATTGTTTCCGAGTTATGCACATGGAACACGCTACAATTCCATCAACAGTGAGTAAACAGCTGCTGAAAATAGCACTTTTGTCAATATTCAAGGCTGTCAACTTGCAAAAACATTGGCAAATGGTAAGTATGTCATGAAAAAGCCCATAAACTTCATGTAAAATAGCTGTGTTTCATGTAGAATTTTGTTTGCTGAGGGATCAGCATCAGTGACTAGGGAATTTTGTAAGTTCCACCAAACCCTAAACAGAAGATGTCGTGTGACTGGTCACTTGGTGAAATCTGTTCAGCCATTCCGCGTTTGACTGGATGGTCATAGGTTTCACTAAGGTTACCGAATGCGACCTCCTATTTGGGTTTGTTAGATTCAGTAGAGGAGTGTACCGAATAATACTGAGACTTAGTTTACTTAGACTGTGAATGAACATATTTTCCGTGGAATGTGGGGCCAAACATCAAAGGGAAGTAACTCTTACTCTTAGCTACAATGCTGCATTGGGAAAGTTTGCTCTGGCTACTGCACATTGTCCTTATGAAGTACTGTTTGTTTTAGCTGCTACAAAATCATCTGCCAAGTTTTGCATAACTGGGGTCAAGGGCAAACAATTGGAAATCAGAGCCCTTTAACGAATTTAAGGCCTGTTTAGGGTAAAACGTTCATATATTTCAATCTTTCCCAAGCAGATGTGAGCACCGATTCCAAATGGTATGACATGTACATGGCGAGTTGATGATATCTTAGCAATTTCTAGATAGCACTTTGAATAAAAGAAAATATTAGGAATATCTCAATGGTAATTGTTCTCGAACAACACGAACGATGACGGAAAAACATTTGACGAAAATCTTTCATTATGCATTGAACTGACGTAAGAAGGTTTTTGCCCAATAATCAGTATGAGACTCTGAACCATTTCGTAGCCACCGAAAAAACCCCACATTCCTCTCTTGCGGTTCTGTTTTCACTTCCATGAATCTGTTCATCAGAAACATTCCATGACCTTGACACAGTAAGTTATGGTGACGAGTCGGTTTGAAATGATGTGAGTACCTGCTGGACTATTCCACAAAGGCACTAGACTGTGAGGAACAAATTTGTCAGCTGCAGCAATCACGCTGCGGTAAATTGCTGACATTTTGATTGCTTTCGTCTCCCCTCTTCGTATGTTTGGCAACCAGTTTCACTACTCCAGGGGAGATAACTCTACGTTACTTCCTTTTCGTGATATGGCGAATTGTTCTTGATCCAAGTACGTCGTTCTTCAGCCACAAGAACTTTTCAAAATCGTGGTGGTTCTTTATAATAAAAGAATAAAATGGATTTATAGGGCGTGTTGTTGTTTCCTGTTGAAACTGGTTTTAATATTTCATATCAGCGGATATTGACTGGATCCAAATTATGTTTGATACATTACTGGAATAGTCTGGAAATGTATCTATCTCGGTAAGTATCTAATGATACTTGTGCGAGTCTGTGACATTGTAGGTGTGAAGCTTGTTGACTAGAATATCTGGATTAGTGAGTCTTTCAAACAAAGGATTTTTTCCAACATAGGAGGATTGGGTTTGATCAACGTATTATTTTTTGGCTGAAGATGGGGTAAGTCAGTTGAACGATTTACTAAGGCCATTTTCCTCAGACGTTCAGGAACCAATTGTTTGCTTTTGTTTTTCAATCCGAACTGTTGCTATGGAAACATGTCTAGTCGCTGCTAAGAAGGGCACAAATTCGGGAAGTGCATTCGATCCCCACTGGACTGAAACTTGCATCGGCATTATAGTCTGTCTGCAGTGAAAACTTACAGATGAATTTCACTTTAAACAAAAATGTAAACCGAATAAAGTGAAAATAAGATTGCGAATCCTCATAATTTACCTTGCCAACTGAACGTTTAAATATCAGAATTCTTTCCAACTTAGGATAAAAATCGTTTAACAAATCGCTATTACTGGTTTGGATTACAAGAGGTATATGCACATTATATGAAACACCGAGAACAAGTAGGGTTGGTCAAAGTATCACGTCCCGCACGTAAATTTGTTTCACTGTTCCATTTACTTCGCTTACCCCCTTTAATACAAACTAAGAATAGCGATTTGAATCTATAATCGGTTCTTAAGCAACTTTTATCCTAAGTTGAAAAAAATTCTGAAATTTAAATGTTCAGTTGGCAGGTTAACACCATGAGGATTCACAATCTCAGTTTCACTTTTTTCGATTTACTTTTGTGTTTAAAGTGAAATTCATCGGTAAGTTTTCACTGCAAACTGACTAGATGTGAATCGAAATATTAGTTGAATGTTTCATTTGTTGGTGTATAACGCCACAGTCAGCAATACTCCAGTTGTACTTCGGTGGTCTGTACCAGACAACCATGTATCGATATCATATCAGATCGATCTATGCAATTCGGATAAATACGAGACCCGTGAAGGTCCCGGGGTAGAATAGGCCTTCAGCAACCCATGCTTGCCATAAAAGGCGACTATGCTTGTCGTAAGAGGCGACTAGCGGGATCGGGTGGTCAGACTCGCTGACTTGGTTGACACATGTCATCGGTTCCCAATTGCACAGATCAATGCTCATGTTGTTGATCACTGGACTGTCTGGTCTAGACTCGATTATTTACAGACCGTCGCCATATAGCTGGAATACTGCTGAGTGCGACGTAAAACTAAACTCTCTCACTCACAGATAAATACGAACCAAGACAGGTATTCTGGCCATCCGATCCCATGGTTAAGTATGACAAGCATGAGTTGCTGGACCCCTATCTTCGATCACGGGTGGAATTTCATGATGTAATTGTAGTTTGTATCAACAAGTCATGTTCAGATACAATGCAGTGATGTAAATATAAAGGAAACATGAAAATTGTATTAAAAGAACAGTGAATAATATATTCTGACGCCACACACCGGGATTTCCCCTCTTGAAATTTAAGACCATAGGCTTAAAAACGGAATCTTTCCCCGTTATTAAGCCTCTGGGTTTAAGTCAAGGTTTAACATTGTATTGTAGGGAGTGTCATCAATGTGCAAAACTGCATGGCAAACGGCTGCATATGTAACGTTTATAAAGCAGTAATAGATGTTCCTGTACACAGAAAGATTGGGAATCATAAGAGAGGTCCGACTTGGCTGTAAGTTTGGTCTGGAGGAAACTGAAGCCAATCAGGAGATGATGACGTCGGCGACGAAGCTGATCGAGGAGGATCCGTTTGACTACGACTTAAAATGAGGCCGGTTCAACACAGTGACACTCACTTGAAAAACTGACGTTTTTAAAAACTGAAAGTTGCAGAAGTATATAATTATGCATTTTTTAATGTTTGTCTATGGTTTATGTGTTCTGTATTATTTTGTTTATATTAAGGTTCATTCGATTTTATCGTGTTTTAGAATCATTTTCTTCAGTTAGAGGCATTTCCCAAATTTCAGCACTGGGCACTGGGCTGAATTACGTTTTGTCTTTTGGGTTTTTATATTTTTGTTTTTAATTTTTTGTTGTTGTTTTTTTTTTTTTTTTTGGGGGGGGGGGGGATTAAAGCGAATCCGTTCTCTTCATTCGAAAGGAATATACTCCACAATATAGCGTCCATTTCCAATTGTTGTTAAAAGTCTCCTGTGAAACGTAAACTTTCTCTATATACATTGTAGGTTTTTAAACACATCTTATTCACATTCAACATGCATACTCACAGTGTATGCGGTGTATTGATTATCCGGCGTCAGGACCAACTCAGATTTCACTTATAGCAATGTTGCTGAATGTTTATGATCACATTTACGGATTTCTCGCTTGTATGTTCATAATATTCACCTGATAACGGATAGCAAGGGAATCAAATCTTAACCAAGCCACTGGCTGATTCACAAGAAAAACGGAGAAAAATCTGAAAGAGATATAAAGATCAGGGATTCGAAATCACTACCTCTGAAGGCATTGATGACGTCATCAAAGCACTACGGTTTAAATCCAAAAAAAAAGGTGAAATGTTTCTCGGGCATCGGCGCGTCACTTTTAATTGTGCGCCTAACAGTTTTTAGTGCCATTGTCCATTATAAGAATAAGTGTCTGTAAGAACGTGGGTGACTAAACTTCCCAAACTGTATTTGCGACGCTTGGGACTATGATTAAATTACTGTTAATGCAATACAGACAATGATTCTCAACAAAACCACCCTTGTACTCGCGTTTAATATAATTCCGAGTCGCTTCATACTAAAGGAAGTCATCGAGGGATACTGTTGCGTCTGAAGTCCTAAAATAACACGTGACCTAACTACGTCACAGAGAGGTACCTCCTCAGCAGACGACACCGGTGACATGGGTACCAGGCCTGAGATACCTCTAGACGCTTAAACTAGCAAGCCTCGTTCGGGAGTGAACCAATGAAGATCTGCCTTAGAAATTGTCTTCAGTAAGGCATATGCTTGTCGTAAGAGACGAATAACGAGATTATATGGTCAGGCCTGCTGATTTGGTTCACACGTGTCATCTCCACTGAGTAGATTGATGCTCATGCCGTTGGTCACTGGATTGTCTAGTCCAGACTGGATTATTTACAGGCCGCGACCATATTGCTGGAATATTTCTGAGTACGACTTAAACCTAAACTCACTCACTATCCATGTATTCGCTGCAGTCCGACTTGACATCTGGAAATCAGACATGTTCAACAAGTATAAAGCTACATTAGACGGCGTAAAACTTCACTCACTCACATGGTGAATACTGTTCAAAGCAGAGTTAAACCCCGACTCACACACTCACTCACTTATCACTCTGCTGCAGTCCTCCAGGCACTTCAGGAACATGTGTTTACACGGACACAACAAACACCACAAGTATTTTAGAATAGTTTATAACAAAACTCGATGTATCATGTATTTAACAAAATAATACGGTTATAGTGACCCCGGTGACTGGAGAATGGAGAACTGATAGCGTGTGTTGGCTCTAGAAGGATTAATTCGTTGGTGAACCCGTGTATACAATAACACTGTGCAACAACACGCAATAGCACTAAGCAACTCAGTAAGACAACCATACATACACTTATCGATTCTAATTTTGCACACCTTAAAGCATGTGCTCAACGGAGTGAATATAAACCGGTATTAGAGTTGCCGTGTATATCACAACACCACACAAGACACAAGCGCTCAGATTACAATTAGATTATTAACATTTTGCTGGAAAGTCTTCCGATATCAGGCTCTCACGGAAGACTCGAAGGTGCTATGCACACAATACTCCTGGTGAGGTACGTGTGTGATTCGTTCCAATATTGCTTAGCACGTGACGCACATAGATCAATAAATAAGTATAATAAATAATCCCATTTCACGCCCCTCGAAAGCAAATTCAACTCCACCGAGAAATGACGTATTCTGACCGAGGTGTGTACGGTGTCCAAACAGATCGTCGAAAAATCGATGCGATCCGACTCGATACAATGTAAACAAACATTTACACCTTCCTTTAAATAACATTGTCAAAAAAGCGTCTCGATTCACTTATCAAAAATCGTACCTGAACAAGACACATACATTTGAGCCATTCCAATATTGCTTAGCAAGGGGCGCATATAGATCAATAAATAAGAACATAAATAACCCCAATTCACGACGCCCCTCGTTAGTCAATTTAACTCAAGTAACAACGTATTCAGACCGATTTGTGACCCTATGCCAAACAAATCGTCTATATATATCGATACGATCCTACTCGATGCAGCGGAAAGAAAACCTCCGTATGTCACGAACGCAACAAATGTGTATAATACCTCTAAGTAAAATTTAAAAGTACATCTTTCAAAGAGGGAGTTACATCCTCCTTTAAATCCTCAATAAAGCGTTTCAGTTTTAGAGCATATCCAGGCTTAAATCACTTAAAAATCTTATCTCAATAAAAGCACACGTATTTGTTATGAAAATTGTACATTTTAACAGTGAAGCCAGTGTATAACCAACACATCACTGCACTGAAAGAATACATACACATGCATTCCTGTGTCGTATTTGTCATACCATTGGAAAGTCATGTTATCCAAAAATACCCTTGAGTGATTGTCATGGTTTGGTTCAAACAATGGCACATACGACCGAATTGGGGTTGTCTTTTGTTCCAGAGGATGTTGATGTCGATGCGTGTCCAGAAATGAGATGGAGAACATGTCTGTGGCCATACTTGACTGCTGCAGCCTCAAGAGTTAATGGAGTATAGGCACCAAAGAAATTTTCCCTGTGGGACAGATCTTGGGTCGTCAAGTCCACCGATCCATTGCATAATAATGCCTTCATTCTTTCCTCATCTCCTGCAAGTGTCGCATGAGCGAACTCAATCGATGCTTCGTTCTTGATTAGCAATTGAATTAAGCTGTCGTCTGCTCCGCTCACTTTAGCAAATTCTATCAAACTGTTCTTGCCTTTGCTGATGTTGACTCTGCACCACGACTTGACTAGTTTGTTGACCCGGAATCTGTTGTTATCTGCCACCGATTGCCACAAACCCGGGGAGAACTTCCTGAAGGAACATCGATACTCTGCCGCGAAATACCCAGCATGCTTACCTATAAGTTCTTCGTCGTCCGAATCCGCCGTAGCGCCACATTTCAGTACAGCTACCATCATCTGAAGTAGATTGCTTTTGATTGAGAGTTGCAGGGCTGTCTGCCCATCGTTGTCTCGGTGATCCAAATCAATCTCGGAATTAGACAACAAATAAACAAACGGTACATACTGCTTCTCTGTCGTCGACCGTGCAGCTAGAATCACAAAATGTAAATACGTCCTTCTCGTAAGTGTACATCTTGAATGTACATCTTCCCCTTGTCCGATACATAACAGAGCCGAGGCGATATTACACGATTTGATACATCTGTACAGTCCAGTGTCCGTGAGACCAGTACCGTCACCGACGTCCCTCGAAGGTGCATTCATTCCTCAAGTCCACATATTCCGTTTAGGCAGGCCTCCCCAAGTCGGTCAGCTACGGCTTAAGATAAATGTCGTCTGCTATTTCAGCCATCTTGCCATACTAGTCCACCCTTCTTTCAAACCACACAGACTGTGATAGCTTGCTTCTTCACTCTTGTCGGCGAAGACAGCGAACATTGATTAGCCAATTTAGCCTCAATATCCCATGTGACAGGTACAAGTTGTAATCAAAGTTCACCCGTCGCTATTGAGTTCAACCTTTACGAAGCCGATTGCATTAATCATTAATCAACTACGTTAGCTTTTCCAGGCCGGGCTCTGAAAGCAGACACTAGTATACCTTTGTAGTGATCATACATTGTTGGAATGTTCAGCTCTATGCCCTTTCAAATGGCTGGCTGTCAAACGGCAGCAAACCAACAAGGTGAACCACTTTGAAAATTACCTGACTACACACGCAAATACTCAAACCCAACTGAACATGCAACAGTTAGGCATGGCTTGTTCTTTGTCGTGTTTGGTCTTGACTGCACCGAATCAAGTATGTTATTGGCTAGCTACTGGCCTGGAACCTTCACTGAAGCGTGCTATAAAGTACCTTCGCGACAAGCATTTGTTGTGCCAACCTCGCTATGTCTCCATGTTTAACTTGGATATACAATAACGTAGAGCGGTACGAGTACATACTGATAATGTTTACATTTGGCCAGCTGATCACAATACCACCTAGAGGCATATATGTTGATATGTCGTATTAATCACCTCCTTCTCATACGAGATCTAGTTCCCATACCGGATTAGTCGGCTAAGAAAGAGACCCGTTGATCTGTAATGTTGAATGTGTAGATTGTTTACATAACTGTTATTTCATTACTTAGTTCTTACAATGTAAATGTGATCAATCCATATTTAATCAAATGCGCGACAAACATTATCTCGCTTGGGTAGCTCTGTGGGTTCTCTCGCTCCGCCTAAGTCCTTGATTCGATCCCCATATCGGTACTACCGTTCGAATGCGAAACCCAAGTCTGATGTCCGTCGTCGCGTCATTGCTTGTATAATGTGAGCGGCATAAAACTATATCTGCTTGTTCACTGACTTTAACGAAATAAAATAAAATATCAGCATGTTACTGACGAAACAAATATTACCTGTGTCATACATGTTTGTATGCTCCTACTCCAAAAGCCCTTCAACTCTGAGGCGACATGAAGTAGGTCCGGCACATGTTTTATTTGACTAAAAATATTCGATTTAATATTTCAGATGTAGATAGTATATCAACATTTAAAGCACAAGAACATGTCCTATACTACTCAAAAGAAGTTATAGATTTTAGGAAACTTATAATTTGCATAAATCTAGGTGATAGATGTACGAACACGTCACTGAGCATGTTGGAATAAACGTGGGTGGGAGTGGGGTGGGGGATGGGGTGGGTCTGCTGGGAATACCTATCCATATCTTTCCCATAATTAAGTTGCTTATCAACTATTGCGCGAAAGTCAAGCAAGCCTCAGCTGACTTTTTCTGTTTACATATCAGTCATGTAGGACAAGTGACAAACACAGTTAGACTGCTTTGTCGGGTTTCGGTTCATACCAAGCTACTGGTCTGCAAACTACGGGTGGAAGTCGCGGTGGCTGAGCGGGTTAGGCGGCTGACTGTGAGGGTGCGGGTTCGAATCCCGGATGGGGCTCAACCAAATAAGTACTAGAATATGCACCTTACTGAGAAAGTGAAATCCCAAATATGACATATGTTGCATTTGACAACTTTCTAAACGACATTGTGTAATCAAAACTACGGGTGGGAATTAACGGCAGCGAAATCGGTTCTCTGTTAAGTCGTCCGTTGCGCAAAGCTACTTTTTCGCTAAATTACAATGCTATGTCACAGGCTCGTGATTGTCGTATCGCTGAATTCGCTTTGCCCAAACGGTCGAGTTGACCAGGTTTTGTTGTTTTTGTTTGATTCGGTTGTTTTAAAATCGTGTTGTATACTATTTTCATTGTTCATTCACTTAAGATTCATCATTCATTCATTCATTCATCGTTCATTCATTCATTCATCGTTCGATCGTTTTTATTCATTTTTACGTTTATAATTTTATATATACAAGGCAACCCCCCTCCCCTCATGGGGGGGGGGGGGGAGGGGGGGCGGCATGAGGGGAGGGGAGTTGCCTTGTAGACTACGGTGCAGACGGTGAAGCTGAGACGACCAAGCAAACCTGAGATCACTGACATCATTCGATTTTCTACTTTTCAATTTAATGTTTTAATAACACTTTAATCATGAGTTACTGATAAGAACCACCATTAATTCTTAATGGTTAGATTGAACTGTCTCTTGAGATCATAGTCATTTCTTTATGACCCACTTCGATGTTATATAATGCCACATTATTGATGTTTTTATCACTATAATGCCATGCAACACTGTCATGCCAAAGGGAAGTATTGATTTCTGGGATATGAATCTCCATCCTCGTGTCAATAGATGTTAAAGCTGTGGGTCTGTATATATAGTCAATAGATCCCCACGTGGGAACAATGTGTGATACTTATTTTGAGTGTCCCTCGTCGTGATATTGCCGGAAAACCGCTAAAAGCGGCGTAAAACTAAACTCACTCATTCACATGTATATTATATACTTGTTATGTGTACGTGGCGGATTTCCAGATGAACACGAGTCAAGAATACATGGATACATATCACACATATGTAGTAACAAGTAGAAAGGTTTTCACGGAAACTTTAGGTTAGTTATGTAGGAATTACATATTAATTACAAACGCATATAACATTTCAATGAGTAGTATATAGAATGGGGGTAAATTCGGGAATGGGTGCACCAGGGCCTTGAAGTCTCCCAAGGGTCCAACTCAGCTCCCACAGCCACAAAAAAAAGAAAAGAAAGAGTGGAGGTTCAGGAATACAAGAAAGGGTCTCTACAAATTCCGCTGGTGGAAGTGCACACCAATTAGAGATATTGTGGGCGTATGATTATAGAAATGCCAGAAGCCAAGCTATCGCGCAAAGCCTGTACCGAGATCTGACCTGGCCATCTGTCCCTTCGGGAAGCGAAGAGGAAATACCACACACTGCAAGGTAGATACACGAGAATCCGAGCTAGCATAGACACCGAACCACAAACAAAGACAACTTTTGACACGGCCAAAGTCTTCGAGACCCTGATGGAGAAGGGTTCCCGCGTCTTTCTCTTCGACCGAGGGAAACACATACTGGAGTGATGATGCAAGCTACACCTTCTACGGGCGCTACCAGATCCCTAGCCAGTTTCTTGAACTATATTTGTTGTACTTTCATAATTTCATAGAAGATGGCAAAATAGTGGATGTTGTCTACATCTACCCATCCAACCAATTTCGACCCACAGTGGGCAAACACCAAATCGTTCTCACCAACGACTGCTGTCAGGAACCCAAGGACAGACATCACCGCTGGACAGACTGCCTCGCCACCACATCGGAACTCTGACTAAATGACTTAATTGTTTCAGGTGATTTCATGAAACGGGTAGTCAGGCTCAATGACTCGGTTGTTTGACTTCGTGAATCAAGTGGTCAGACTCAATGACTTGGTTGTTAGAGGTGACTTCATGAATCGGGTGGACAGATGAAATGGCTTGGTTGTTAGAGGTGACTTCATGAAACAGGTGGTCAGTCTCAATGACATGGTTGTTAGACGTGATTTCATGAAACGGGTGGTCAGACTCAGTGACTTGGTTGTTACAGATGACTTCAGGAACCGGAAGGTTAGAATCAAACCAGAGACAACCTAGTGAACCGGGTAGTTATACGGAATGAGTTGGTTGTTGCAGGTCAGTTAATGGACCAGTGGTCAGTCTCAAAGACTTGGATGATAATGTGCCAGGACACTACTCGCCATGTTTCTTCTTCAACGCTGCCATAATTTATATTCCTAGCATTTTCATTGCAGGCTTATACAGTGAATGTGGCCAGAGTCATCCAAGTTCGTTCACAGTTCACTATGGTACTGCGGGAGTATTCATTTAGCCAATACATCAACACAGACGTAAGAGATCTGAGGAGGGCCTCCAAATCTGTGTTAGAGAAGAACCGAGAGCGTTTTGAATTTCTTGGACTTTTGCAAGAGAAAATAATTTCATGTGTTCTTCATCTGATGAAGAGTATAGCTGTAACGGTATACGCCAGGTTATGTAATACTATTGGTGATTCACAGATTCCAGTTCGATGTGAAGAAGACAACACTGGTCTTGACTTGAAGGATTATCAAACTCGAATAAAACTTATACAGAAATCGATAAAGGCAGCATACTGACAGAAATTCAGAGCAATGACACGGCATTTGAATTTAAACAGAAATACTTTGTGGCCAGTGGGTTGGTCAGCTTTGACCATACACTTGAAGTCCGTGGAACACATTCAAGGGAACATTCAAAAGACACTGTGGAGTGGCTCCACGAACTGATTAAACAAACGAGCGATAGGACATTTTTCAATCATGATACAACGTACTTTGAGTTACCAACGCAAATACATTGCATATATAGTGAATATAGTATTCAGTATTCATATCTAACAGAAGTATTTTATCAAAACACAGATCCCTGTTCTGTGGATTTGAAACGTTTTCAAGAAAATGTTTGTGGGTCAACATTGTCTCATACCAAGTTGCCAGATATTGATCTAAATGATGTCGCTCGACATGAACAATGTTAACAAATTTTGAAAACAATAAATAAACTGGAAAAAGCGTTACAGTACAGGCCACCGACAGATGACGATACCGGTCGTCCGCATGAGAGCAATATGCAAAATATCTGGAAACTTTTTGAAAGGGTTTTGTTACAAAGATTAACCATTGAAAGTCAGGGGGTATCAACATCTCCTTTCATCACACTTCGCAAATATTTTGTAAAACTGGCGAGGGGGCAAGCAATAAGTACTGAGGACGAAATGATGTATGAAAGTTTGAGGTTTGCTTCCTTTCAAAGAATAAAAGTGGAAACGTCATACCTCCGTCTGGCGGCAGCAGGGTTCTACGCTACAGGTAATGGAGATGAGACTAGATGCTTCAGTTGTGGTGTAAGATACAGGAACTGGGAAATGAGGGACAACCCATTTTTTATTCATAGTCGGATTTCCCCCAACTGCCCCCATGCGCTTGGCACTGATGAAAGGAATGTCCCCATTCGGCTTCCATCAGAAGGTGCAACAGTCACTCCACCAACAGAAGGTGATGATAGCACTAGTCAGAATGGGTTACCCCAATGCAAGGAGCAATCGGTGGTGCAATGAATAACACAGAAGAAAGATATAATCAGATTGTCGATGAAATGCCCCCAATACAGTCAGCTCGCTACAGTGATAGTGCATTGCCATCATAATCCACATCAAACTTGAGGTTTGAAGATGCAGTACACCCTCATTACAGTGACTCTGGACACCGTCTGCAGTCCTCCCGCTTTTAGCCTGAAGGACACACACAGTCCTGAAGACCTTGTCCGTGCAGGATTTTTCTATGCAGGTATGTGAGATGTTGCACGATGTTTTTCAGCATTATTCCTGAAACATCTGAGCAAAGTGCATCTGAAAGGAACTTCACACATGGTTCTTATATGTGAATCAATCCCCAACCTTTGACGTCACGATCTATCGGTTCTAGAATCTGAGTACGTATGTCTTATGATCTCCAGCCTCTGGCGAGATGATCTACTGGGCCCAGAACCCGAGTACCTATCACTTGGTATGTCTATGATCTCCAGCCTTTGGCGAGATGATCTACTGGGCCCAGAACCCGAGTACCTATCACTTGGTATGTCTATGATCTCCAGCCTTTGGCGAGATGATCTACTGGGCCCAGAACCCGAGTACCTATCACTTGGTATGTCTATGATCTCCAACCTTTGGCGAGATGATCTACTGGGCCCAGAACCCGAGTACCTATCACTTGGTATGTCTATGATCTCCAGCCTTTGGCGAGATGATCTATCGGTTCTAGAATCTGAGTACGTATGTCTTATGATCTCCAGCCTCTGGCGAGATGATCTACTGGGCCCAGAACCCGAGTACCTATCACTTGGTATGTCTATGATCTCCAGCCTTTGGCGAGATGATCTACTGGGCCCAGAACCCGAGTACCTATCACTTGGTATGTCTATGATCTCCAGCCTTTGGCGAGATGATCTACTGGGCCCAGAACCCGAGTACCTATCACTTGGTATGTCTATGATCTCCAGCCTCTGGCGAGATGATCTACTGGGCCCAGAACCCGAGTACCTATCACTTGGTATGTCTATGATCTCCAGCCTTTGGCGTCATGATCTATCGGTTCTAGAATCTGAGTACGTATGTCTTATGATCTCCAGCCTTTGGCGAGATGATCTACTGGGCCCAGAACCCGAGTACCTATCACTTGGTATGTCTATGATCTCCAGCCTTTGGCGAGATGATCTATCGGTTCTAGAATCTGAGTACGTATGTCTTATGATCTCCAGCCTCTGGCGAGATGATCTACTGGGCCCAGAACCCGAGTACCTATCACTTGGTATGTCTATGATCTCCAGCCTTTGGCGAGATGATCTATCGGTTCTAGAATCTGAGTACGTATGTCTTATGATCTCCAGCCTCTGGCGAGATGATCTACTGGGCCCAGAACCCGAGTACCTATCACTTGGTATGTCTATGATCTCCAGCCTTTGGCGAGATGATCTACTGGGCCCAGAACCCGAGTACCTATCACTTGGTATGTCTATGATCTCCAGCCTTTGGCGAGATGATCTATCGGTTCTAGAATCTGAGTACGTATGTCTTATGATCTCCAGCCTCTGGCAAGATGATCTACTGGGCCCAGAACCCGAGTACCTATCACTTGGTATGTCTTATGATCTCCAGCCTCTGGCGAGATGATCTACTGGGCCCAGAACCCGAGTACCTATCACTTGGTATGTCTATGATCTCCAGCCTTTGGCGAGATGATCTATCGGTTCTAGAATCTGAGTACGTATGTCTTATGATCTCCAGCCTCTGGCGAGATGATCTACTGGGCCCAGAACCCGAGTACCTATCACTTGGTATGTCTATGATCTCCAGCCTTTGGCGAGATGATCTACTGGGCCCAGAACCCGAGTACCTATCACTTGGTATGTCTATGATCTCCAGCCTTTGGCGAGATGATCTACTGGGCCCAGAACCCGAGTACCTATCACTTGGTATGTCTATGATCTCCAGCCTTTGGCGAGATGATCTATCGGTTCTAGAATCTGAGTACGTATGTCTTATGATCTCCAGCCTCTGGCGAGATGATCTACTGGGCCCAGAACCCGAGTACCTATCACTTGGTATGTCTATGATCTCCAGCCTTTGGCGAGATGATCTACTGGGCCCAGAACCCGAGTACCTATCACTTGGTATGTCTATGATCTCCAGCCTTTGGCGTCATGATCTATCGGTTCTAGAATCTGAGTACGTATGTCTTATGATCTCCAGCCTCTGGCGAGATGATCTACTGGGCCCAGAACCCGAGTACCTATCACTTGGTATGTCTATGATCTCCAGCCTTTGGCGAGATGATCTATCGGTTCTAGAATCTGAGTACGTATGTCTTATGATCTCCAGCCTCTGGCGAGATGATCTACTGGGCCCAGAACCCGAGTACCTATCACTTGGTATGTCTATGATCTCCAGCCTTTGGCGAGATGATCTACTGGGCCCAGAACCCGAGTACCTATCACTTGGTATGTCTATGATCTCCAGCCTTTGGCGAGATGATCTACTGGGCCCAGAACCCGAGTACCTATCACTTGGTATGTCTATGATCTCCAGCCTTTGGCGAGATGATCTACTGGGCCCAGAACCCGAGTACCTATCACTTGGTATGTCTATGATCTCCAGCCTTTGGCGTCATGATCTATCGGTTCTAGAATCTGAGTACGTATGTCTTATGATCTCCAGCCTCTGGCGAGATGATCTACTGGGCCCAGAACCCGAGTACCTATCACTTGGTATGTCTATGATCTCCAGCCTTTGGCGTCATGATCTATCGGTTCTAGAATCTGAGTACGTATGTCTTATGATCTCCAGCCTCTGGCGAGATGATCTACTGGGCCCAGAACCCGAGTACCTATCACTTGGTATGTCTATGATCTCCAGCCTTTGGCGTCATGATCTATCGGTTCTAGAATCTGAGTACGTATGTCTTATGATCTCCAGCCTCTGGCGAGATGATCTACTGGGCCCAGAACCCGAGTACCTATCACTTGGTATGTCTATGATCTCCAGCCTTTGGCGTCATGATCTATCGGTTCTAGAATCTGAGTACGTATGTCTTATGATCTCCAGCCTCTGGCGAGATGATCTACTGGGCCCAGAACCCGAGTACCTATCACTTGGTATGTCTATGATCTCCAGCCTTTGGCGAGATGATCTACTGGGCCCAGAACCCGAGTACCTATCACTTGGTATGTCTATGATCTCCAGCCTTTGGCGTCATGATCTATCGGTTCTAGAATCTGAGTACGTATGTCTTATGATCTCCAGCCTTTGGCGAGATGATCTACTGGGCCCAGAACCCGAGTACCTATCACTTGGTATGTCTATGATCTCCAGCCTTTGGCGTCATGATCTATCGGTTCTAGAATCTGAGTACGTATGTCTTATGATCTCCAGCCTCTGGCGAGATGATCTACTGGGCCCAGAACCCGAGTACCTATCACTTGGTATGTCTATGATCTCCAGCCTTTGGCGTCATGATCTATCGGTTCTAGAATCTGAGTACGTATGTCTTATGATCTCCAGCCTCTGGCGAGATGATCTACTGGGCCCAGAACCCGAGTACCTATCACTTGGTATGTCTATGATCTCCAGCCTTTGGCGAGATGATCTACTGGGCCCAGAACCCGAGTACCTATCACTTGGTATGTCTATGATCTCCAGCCTTTGGCGTCATGATCTATCGGTTCTAGAATCTGAGTACGTATGTCTTATGATCTCCAGCCTTTGGCGAGATGATCTACTGGGCCCAGAACCCGAGTACCTATCACTTGGTATGTCTATGATCTCCAGCCTTTGGCGTCATGATCTATCGGTTCTAGAATCTGAGTACCTGTCAACTGGTATGTCTTATGAAGACTGACGATCAAGATGTTTATGTTGACGACAACGTTACGCATCAAAGCTGTTTTATTCGCTGCTCTTTCACAAGCATGGGGTACTGAAGTCTTAATTCTAACTCCATCTCCCGATAATGTTACAGTGTTGGTATAGACATGAATACAAGGTTATATGTAAAATAAGAAGTTGGGAAAATATACAACGATAATTCATGAGGGGAAATTGATTCGATAGAAGGAAACGAAATAAGACTTTTGAGTCATAGTTGTAAAAATTAACGTCATTCAGATCAAATGTAATCGCCATTGATTGAATGATATATGTACCTATTGGCATATATTTACTATAACAATCACAATCAGTTGATCACTATGTTGTAAATCACTTCATATATATGCATAAATATCATGACAGGTTATTCCGACTGTGTGAGCAGTTTTGTGTGCGGTCTTGGTCTGAGAACATGGGAAGAGGGGGATGACCCCTGGGTGGAGCACGTGCGCTGGAGGGCACCTTGTGCCTACGTGGGAGCAACAAGAGGAAAGAGCTTCATCCTCCAGACGCTTGCAACCATTAGGAGGGCCACAAATACACCACAGCTGAATGTAAGGAATGATTGAGTGCGTTTACTTTTACGCCGCACTCAGCAATATTGCACCTATATCGGCGGTCTGTAAAATATATTGTCTGGACCAGACAATCCTGTGATCAACAGCATGAGTATTGATTGTACAGATTCTACTGTGACATATATACGAATATAGTAATGTGCACTCTTTCACCTTATGTATAGTCTGGGAGAAAATGTTTCAGGACGGTGTTTGGTTACTTTACTTTAAAACTATAGGTGCTATCCGTTTCCAATTTGGTATGAGGCTTTATAATTCTTCTATCATTGAGCATTTTAATTGTCATAAATTATCACTCGATAATAAGAAAGTTGTCTATAAGAGCTGTCATTATTTCAAGTCACAACAACACCTTACATGTCAAGGGTGTTAAGCCTCTTACCGGAACAGCGACCCGGTCATGCCACTAGACAGGTCACATGTCACATTCTTACATTATGCTCGACAGGTCATGAGAACGGATAGCACTTATAGTTTTAAAGTAAAGTTACCAAACACCGTCCTGATACATTTTCTGCCAGACTTTACAGATTTAGTATGAGTTCATCATTCTAAGTATTACTTCTTTGCACATTTTTTTCTCAAGTCTGGTGGAATTCAGCAACGTTGCTCCAATAACAGACACAACAATGATGCTTCAGGAGAAGGCATGTAAACACGCCACCACCACCATCAGGGGGTGGTTTTGTTGCACCACTGTCAGTCGTGTGGGGTCTGAATATATATATATATATATATATATATATATATATATATATATATATATATATATATATATATATATATATATATATATATATATATATATGCAAAATACTGATAAAAGTGGGAGGTGCACACTTCACCTGAGTTTCAATTATCCTTTAACAAAATTTCAGGTTAAAAGGGGTGGCTGGATGCGCAGATTAGCACTGCCTTAATTGACCCGACACAGGTTTATCTACCGTTCATCAACCTCGTGATTGTCTTATGCGTGTTAAACGGACACACTAGCATTTTGTAGTACGAGCATGTAACCATACTGCACCATCTTCACACATTGCAATCATTTAATACTTTATGATACTTTGAACAGTCAAAGTTGAAGTAACATTACCTGCGGCAGGGGTCACTGGTTTGCTGAGATTTCATGATACTTTGATTTAACCTGAACCATATCACGCCGTTTCTCGCATCACATCTACATTCGCAAACTAAAACAAATATATGTTGCATTCTCACAAATATATCACCATGCAACCTGTATCTTTTCACTGGCGAGGGCGCTGGGGTGGCCTTGTGGTTAGAGGTTTCAATCGTCAAGCCAAAGGCCCGGTTCGATTTCCCATATGATTGCAATGTCTGAAGCCCTTTTTCTGGTATACACCGACGTGATATTGCTAGACTACTGCTAAGAGCGGTGTAAACCTCGCTCTTTGTTCACGGGTGAGGTTCCCATCTCTTTAACAATGTATACAATGTTTTAACTATTGGACAGCGATGCCAATTGGTTCTGTGCTCATCAACTAGCTCAACATTTTTCTCCAGATATCTTAACAACTAGAGCGTGTGAGCGAGCCTTAAAGATGGGTTTCAGCAGAGGTCAAGAGATGTTGGCAGCTGAGTTTACCATTGCCAACGTTTGTCCTAGATATTACAACCAGTGTTCATGCTATATTTTCCAGAGACACAAGCATTAACACTACCCGCTCTTCTTGAGAGGATATTACTTGTTGGGGGCCAAGATGAAGCAGAAGGTGCTGAAGCTGGATACCCTGATGGAAACACCCAGGAACATCATGGACAGGTGGGGAAGGTGATGCTAACTGAAATAGGAACCAGGGATAGCAGATCGTCAGGGGAAAAGAACAATACACCAACAAGGCAGACACATCTCCTCAGATCTCCAGCAGTGAGCACAGATAATGGATACAAATCTTTACCTGTAGAGAACCATGTGAGGCAGCATCCAGTACGGCAAACATGCGTACTGGACATCCAAACACAAACATGAATAACAATGTGGATATTGCAGCTCAACAATCAGAAGGAACAGAAAACTCTTCTACTGAAGATAGAGGAATTCCGAAGGAATCAAACGCACCTGTGACTAGATTCCCAAGTTTTAATAAGAACCAACATAAAGTCAAGGAGATTTATAACATACAGAAAAGTGACTAGAAGAAAGGTAATGATGAGGTAATGACAACACCTTATTGTGATAAATGCGGTACTAATGATTATCTGGTATGAAATGCATTCAGCATAATATTTGCAATATTTGGTCAACACCTTGTTTTGAGGGTTTGATGCCTGTATTGTATCGGTTACTGACAAAAGCAAGGACGACTTAAAGGCTACAGTAGAAGAGACTCGCCAGCTGAAGGAGTCAAGTGCGTGTAAGATCTGTCTGGAGGACCAGCATCGCTTTCCTCCCTTGTGGACACCTGGTGGCCTGTGCTATATGCGCCTCAGTGCTAGAACGGTGTCCAATCTGCAGGAAACACATCCTGGGAACTGTCCGTGTCCGTATATGATTTCTAGAGAGAAACATATCAACCACTTATTAATACTTCTATTAAGGCGAACTACGTTAAAAAGAGCAATGTTTGCTGAACATTATTCAAAACATCGGTTTCATCCTTTAACATTCTCCAGAAAATATGTGAACAATATGTAAATAGATATGCTCAGTTCTGTGGTTCTTGTCAGAAGACATGTGCATACTAATATGTAACAAGACAACACCGTTATCACAAAGCCTTGCCACTGTTCGAAGTACAGTTGTGTTTCTTCATATAGCAAATAATACCGATATTAAGATAAGAGAGACCAATGACGGTCCCGGGGTAGAATAGGCCTTCAGCAACCCATGCTTGCCATAAAAGGCAACTATGCTTGTCGTAAGAGGCGACTAATGGGATCGGGTGGTGAGGCTTGCTGACTTGGTTGACACATGTCATCGGTTCTCATTTGCGCAGATCGATGCTCATGTTGTTGATCACTGGATTGTCTGGTCCAGGCTCTATTTCTTTTTCAGGCCGCCGCCATATAGCTTGAATATTGCTGAGTGCGGCGTAAAACTAAACTCACTCACTCAACCAGAAAAAAGAAGACAGACATGACGGAAGCTGGACATCATCACACGATTAAATGTAACGTAAATACACATAACAAGTCCTTTGTATCATAATGGAAAACGACAATTTATGACACCAATCAGAAACTTCGTGAAACTTTCGAAGTTTTCCGAGAAAACCGTTCCATGACCTCATTCAGACGCTCAGGTGGTATCAGTGTATGCTCACGACAAGAGGAACGAGCGTGTGGGATAGGAGATAATTCTGAAATACAATAATTTCAATTATTGAAGCCGAGCTTCAAATCATCTCTTATAATAGGCATGCAGCCTTCCATTTATGTAACTTTACATAATTTACATCTCGTCTCGGATGGTATGGCATTTAACCTGTGTAAAAAGTCGCGATTGCTCCAGTTTAGAATACGAGAGATAATTAAAGCAAAAAAAATTCACATATAATGACTGTGGATTATTATGCGCGCGTTGTATCCGTGTTATATATATAGCTTAACCGCAATATAAATAGCTTTTTAAAATACTTTCTAAATCAAATCTACATACATACATACTCTGAAATGCAGTGATTAGTATTAATGTGACACTTTTTGGGGAACCAGATTATATACTTTATATAAGGTTCATTTGCACAGACGTTTATAAACTTTAAAGTCCGTATCAAACATATTTACACCAGAATATTCTCTAAAAAAACCCGCAGTCCTCTCTCATACTGAGACAAGGGTCAACTTAAACTACAGAGAACATGCCTATATGTTGCTCAACCAAAAGATTCATGCACATGGCATGCAAGCAACTAACCATAAAACAATGTGTATGTGTTATAGTCAGATTGTAAAATCAGTCATTTCACGATATGACTAAGAGGGTCAGTCATTTCGCGTCATTTTGTATAACAACAATCAATATACTGAGGCCATTTCACGTAATAACTTAATCTTGAAGCATTTACAGCTGTGTGTTTGACACTTGTTGTGACCAGACCAGCCACACACAAACCCCTGTCCACCACATACAGAATACTGAAATTTCATTAAAGTACTATGGAGTAGCATAGGAGGAGTACTGGTACAAGTATTTTAGGATACACTATGTACTTCACTCGGTTGTTGGCTAACAACGCTTATTTACTCAGATGATGCGCTGCCGAGCGAGTGTTCTACATTCAGTCTGTCTGTGTGTGGGTGTGTGCGCACGCACAGAACATAGAAGTCACTTGTCCCTAAAGATACATGTAAGAGAAGATCCGTGTTGCGTTATTATTTATGTAACTACTTGTTATATATCTACAACTGTACGCTCGGTATTCCTATCACTTAGTGATATATAGTGTTAATGTCCAGAATATCTCTCTTTCTCCCTCTCTCTCTCTCTCTCTCTCTCTCTCTCTCTCTCTTTCTCTCTGTATGTTTGTTTCCTGCTCCTTCCATCCTTCCATGAGATGCACAACAGCTAAAAATAGACACGTTAGTCCTATTTTCGCTTAGCAACAATCGACGCCATTTTGAACTTGAAAGAGGCATATCGTTTGTGGTAAGATTTACACTTGTTATTTGTTGTTTAAAAAATACATTAACGATAAGAATCATGAACCGACAATTCCTAGGTAATCGTGGCAGGTCACGCACTGTGAATCAGTCCGGAAGGCAAGCGTAATAATTCTTCAGTACGTATACTGTACCATATTTCCTGGATACAGTCCTGTGATTGACATACTGGACATTCAGTCCTATTCTCCGTATAAAATCATAAAGACTTCTTATGACTTATACGATCGTTTTGATATCATCACTACGGCATACGTTTGTGTCCATTTATCTATTTATCCATACAGTGATGTTAGATTTACACGAAGAAGCATTATTTAAACGAGTTATCTCCCTTTACCTGAACGTACGTACACACGTCAAACGAGTTGCAATATAAGTCGGGTCGGTACCCACTTTGTGTACACCCACCCGGGGAACTGGGTTGTGGCAAAACTTAACAATGGTCATGCTATGCTATATCAAAACCTAGTGAGTAAACGTGTTAAGATTACTCATTTAGAAAAAGCATTTTGACTGAGTCTGTTGAAGGCTTATCGTAAAGAAAGGAGAACATGTATATGTACATGAGACCAAATCTATGGCTGAAGAATGTAATGTTGTCATGAGCATAGTAAAACATAACTGCTACCGTTCGTTCACTGTAAGTAACCTGATTTCCTCTTCTTTCATAAAACGGATTAACGCTTCGGGGGGACTCCTGAAATGGGCTTCACATATTATATCCATATGGGGAATGAAACCCGGGTTCCCGCTGTGACGAACGAACGCTTTAACTATTAGGTTAGCGAACCGCCCAACCCGATAAAACGCAAGACCGATTCTAACCCGTATCACCTGCCGAGCCTGTCTCTTTATATATATGAGTACATACACACCAAGTACGCTGTATTAATGACTATGTTGCATTTCTATTCTTGCACATTGAGCATGTTGGTGTGTGAAATAGGATATGAAGGTATGTCAATTCTTGAGGCTGCCACCGTATCTGGGTTTCACGGGTGAACTTTGATTACCCCTTGTACCTGTCACATGGGATATTGAGGCTAAATTGGCTAATCAATGTTCGCTGTCTTCGCCGACAAGAGTGAAGAAGCAAGCTATCACAGTCTGTGTGGTTTGAAAGAAGGGTGGACTAGTATGGCAAGATGGCTGAAATAGCAGACGACATTTATTTTAAGCGGTATCTGCCCGACTTTGGGAAGCCTACCTAAACGGAATACAGTATGTGGCGGTACTGGTCTCACGGACACTGGACTGTACAGATGTATTAAATCATGTAATATCGCCTCGGCTCTGTTATGTATTGGACAAGGGGAAGATGTACATTCAAGATGTTCGCTTACGGGAAGGACGTATTTACATTTTGTGATTTTAGCTGCACGGTCGACGACAGAGAAGCAGTATATACCGTTTGTTTATTTGTTGTCTAATTCCGAGATTGATTTGGATCGCCGAGACAACGATGGGCAGACAGCCCTGCAACTCTCAATCAAAAGCAATCTACTTCAGATGATGGTAGCTGTACTGAAATGTGGCGCCACGGCGGATTCGGACGACGAAGAACTTATAGGTAAGCATGCTGGGTATTTCGCGGCAGAGTATCGATGTTCCTTCAGGAAGTTCTCCCCGGGTTTGTGGCAATCGGTGGCAGATAACAACAGATTCCGGGTCAACAAACTAGTCAAGTCGTGGTGCAGAGTCAACATCAGCAAAGGCAAGAACAGTTTGATAGAATTTGCTAAAGTGAGCGGAGCAGACGACAGCTTAATTCAATTGCTAATCAAGAACGAAGCATCGATTGAGTTCGCTCATGCGACACTTGCAGGAGATGAGGAAAGAATGAAGGCATTATTATGCAATGGATCAGTGGACTTGACGACCCAACATCTGTCCCACAGGGAATGGTGCCTATACTCCACTAACTCTTGAGGCTGCAGCAGTCGAACCAAACCATGACAATCTCTCCAGGGTATTTTTGGATAAAGATAACTTGTATTTCCAATGGTGTGACAAATACGATACAGGAATTCATGCAAGAATTCGCTCAGTGCAGTGATGTATTGTTTATACACTGGCTTCACTGTTAAAGTGTACAATTTTCATAACAGATACGTGTGTTTTTACTCAGATAAGAGTGATAAGTGATTTAAGCCTGAATATGTTCTGACATTGAAACGCTATATGGATCGTGTACATCTACCCTCTGGTAGATAGACTTTTAAATTTTATTTACATGTATTATACATATTTTTGCGTTTGTAACATAAGGAGGTTTTCTTTCCGTTCCATCGAGTAGGATCACATCGATATATCGACGATTTGTTTGGCGTATTGTCACAAATCGGTCTGAATACGTTGTTACTTGAGTTAAACTGACTAACGGGGGGCGTGAATTGGGGTTATTTATGTTCTTATTTATTTATCTATGTGCGCATCTTGTTAAGCAATATTGGAATGGGTCAAATGTATGTGTTTTGTTCAGGTACGATTTTTATAAGTGATTCGAGTCTGACGCTTTATTGACAATGGTATTTAAAGGACGGTGTAAGGAAAGGCTATAAACTGCCAACATCTGTGAATGTGAGTGTATGTAAGCATTTAGGGAGCTTGGTATAATGTCATTCACACAATTGTCACTTTGGTACTTACATAAAGATATTTCTCGATATCCAGAATATACGTGAATTATACAATGAACTGAGGCCGAGTGTGCTAATGCAAGATTCATACAGTTTATTTGGTGTATAATTTCCGCATACAGATATCACATAATTTTCATATGCATCATAAATGCCTTTTCAATTTGTGATGTCTCCGTAGTACAGCTATCACTTCAACCTACTGTGTGAGATTACCTTCCTTGAAAGTAATCCAACCATATCGAGTTCAAAACCCACTTTCCGCTGAAAATTTTGCAGTTTTCATAATTTGTTTCATATCCCCCAGCACCACTTTCCGGTCATGTGACCATGAAAAGCACGTGTGGTGTTTGTGAGCAGCTTTCATGATGTCAAAACCTCTCATCTGACTGTAAAAAAACGTAACCGTGAATACAATGTAGACAAGCTACCAGCATATCGACCTGACTTGGACATAGGGTTGCTGATAGGAGGCAACTGCCCGGAAGCTCTACAGCCGTTTCTGATAATTTCTTCAGATGATGCAAGACCTTTTGCAATCCGTGGCTAGCTTGGCTGGGCAGTGAACGAACCACTTAACTTACCCATAATCTCCAGAGCAATACAGTAGTCTGCAGCAGAATAGTTCTTCAAGAAATGGTGAAAGTCAGTGAGTGTATTACACCTGAGAATGTTCTGAAACTGTTTGAAATGGATTTCAATGACCATGATTTAGGTCAGGAACCTAGTCAGCGATGATATTATATCGACGATGAACGCTTCATGCATGATAAGAATATGAAGTTAGTCACTTTCAGATTTCACTCCCATTTCGCAAAACAGATGTGATGCCATGTAACAGACAGCAAGCCACGTATTTTGTGGCAAAGAAAACAGATGTGATGCCATGTAACAGACAGCAAGCCACGTATTTTGTGGCAAAGAAAACAGATGTGATGCCATGTAACAGACAGCAAGCCACGTATTTTGTGACAAAGAAAACAGATGTGATGCCATGTAACAGACAGCAAGCCACGTATTTTGTGGCAAAGAAAACAGATGTGATGCCATGAAACAGACAGCAAGCCACGTATTTTGTGGCAAAGAAAACAGATGTGATGCCATGTAACAGACAGCAAGCCACGTATTTTGTGGCAAAGAAAACAGATGTGATGCCATGAAACAGACAGCAAGCCACGTATTTTGTGGCAAAGAAAACAGATGTGATGCCATGAAACAGACAGCAAGCCACGTATTTTGTGGCAAAGAAAACAGATGTGATGCCATGAAACAGACAGCAAGCCACGTATTTTGTGGCAAAGAAAACAGATGTGATGCCATGAAACAGACAGCAAGCCACGTATTTTGTGGCAAAGAAAACAGATGTGATGCCATGAAACAGACAGCAAGCCACGTATTTTGTGGCAAAGAAAACAGATGTGATGCCATGAAACAGACAGCAAGCCACGTATTTTGTGGCAAAGAAAACAGATGTGATGCCATGAAACAGACAGCAAGCCACGTATTTTGTGGCAAAGAAAACAGATGTGATGCCATGTAACAGACAGCAAGCCACGTATTTTGTGGCAAAGAAAACAGATGGAAATGGAAATTATCACCGAGACTGCGTTGTCTTCATGAACACTATTTTGTTAAAAGGATACGCTTGTGAGGTTCCCAAGAGTGAACTTTGTGGTCGACCTGGTCATATCTGGTATTTGCTCATCACGGTGTGTATCATCCTCGTAAACACACCAAGATCCAGTTAGTGTTCGTTCCAGGTAAGTTCGATGGTGTATCAAATGATGTACCGCTGCAAGGTCCAGACCTAACCCACTCATTGATTGGAGTGCTCAACAGGTTCCGCAAAGAAGACATTGCTTTCATGGGGGGCATTGAAGCAATGTTTTAAGTAAAAGTACCCAAGGAGCAACAAGATTACCTGCGATTTCTTCGGTGGCCTGATGGTGATGTAGACAGTGATTTGAAGGCATACAGAATGACTGTTGACACCTTTGGTAATATTTCTTTCCCAAGTATCGTCCAACTATGCTCTGAAAGCATAGATCCAAGACATAGATCTAAGCTGCGATGACATCCCCTTGGAACGGGCTCTCGGTATGCAATGACGCATTCAGTCTGAGTCATTCAAATTCTCACCTGACTTGCCAGAAAAGCCTGCCTGCTACACGACGAGGGATCTTGTCTGCAGTGTCTTCCCTTTATGACCCTCTTGGCCTTGTATCTCCAGTTCTACTTCCAGCCAAGACACTATGGCAAGACCTGTGCAAGGACAAGTCTCTTGACTGGGATGACCAAGTGGAAAGGAGCTGTTGCGATAGGCGGAATAGGTGGCTCTGTGAGCTTGAGTTACTTAGAGACCTTGAGATAAGATGTCTAAAACCACCTGCTTTTGGTAATGTTGTTTTTTGCCAGCTCCATATATTTTCGGATGCCAGTGTTACAGGTTATTGATCTGAAGCCTACATTCAACACTGTAATGAAGAGAGCACCCGCACTGCTCCGGTGATGGGTAAAGCACGACTTGCACCTCTCAAGACCATCACTATACCACAACTGGAGCTGACAGCAGCAACCACTGCGTTGAAGATTGGTAAATTTCTTCAGAAGGAGCTCGATATGGTCATTGATTACACAACATACTACACAGACACCACAACAGTACTTCACTACATCACCAACGACTGAAGCAGGTACCCTGTGTTTGTGACTAAAATTATAAAGCTTATAAGAGATTACATGGATCCTCAACAGTTTCAATATACTCTTCAAAAAGTGTAGGGGAACCTGAACTTTGAAGTCTGGTAGAAAGAAAACCCATTGCGGAACGTTACAATGACATTCATCTTGTGTCTGCAGCATCAGTCGACGTTATCACCACACGCACACACAATGCATGGAAAGCTCGTGCACAACGTGGGAGCCTCCTACACGTGCATTCGGTGTCATTATGAATCTTGACGTTTTTCAGGCAGGTCGATAAATAACTGTAGACCATTTTTCTCCTATTGTTTTCTTGCATCTGTGCATCACACAGTTGTTAGTGCTTCTAGTTTACATTGTTTGAATTTGCAAAGCGACGTATGCATCACGATGAACGTTTACGTGCAATTGGAATGTAGCAAACTGGCACTATCTAGCGAGCAGTGGCCAACGCCTTCAGTCATGGTTTATAAGTCAGTACCCCTTTGACTGATCGTCACACGGCTCAAAGACGACAGTGGTGTAGGGCACGTAGACTCTTGAGAAATCGTTGTTTGTCACGTGTCATGTTTTCAGACGAGTCAAGATTCTAACAACAACGTGAGACCACACGATCGATTTGGAGGTGGGTCAGTAATGGTATGGGGTGGTGTTACTATGACTGACCGAACCTCTCTTCATATTGTGCAAGGAAAGGTCACAGGGCAACACTACCGAGACAACATACTGACACCTTTGTTGTCCCCTTTCCGAGGCAGGTCGGTCGTCAGTTCATCTTTCAGGTTGATAATGCCCGTGTACACCGTGCACGTGTCGTCAGTGATCACCTCCAGCAACACATCTAACGTATGCCATTGCCAGCATTGAACCCTGACCTTTCCCCCATCGAACACGTCTTGGACATGATAGGGAGACGTGTGCGCCAGCGTCGAGGGCCACCGACTACACTGGATGAGCTTGGCCTTGACTACGTATACATGATGAATGGAAGAGACTCCCCGAAAGGACTATTGGGAGACTTATACGCAGTATGCCGCGTTGTCTTGATGAACGTCTGACTCGCCAGGGTCAGATCACACACTAGTGACTCAAGAAGACAAATGTGAGTCTTGCAACTATATTTCTTGTGCAGATATGTTGAAACGTTTGCAGTATTTTAGGTGATAGTTTGTTAATGCATGTTTATTTACAGTCTTCCATACCTCATCCATTAGCTAACGATTAATGGTCATTTATTTTTCTTGCGTCTGCACAGTGCGTAAAGTTTAGCATTAAAAGCATCTATAGTTGGTTATGCTTTGACACTGAGTTCAACGGTCAACGGTACAAGAACCTGTATCGAAACGTCGCACTCACACAATAAAGTAGTTGTTATCCATAACAATGTGTCCTATTTGTACACCTCAACTTCTAAAATGCCACTCAAACAAATGTTATTACTATGGCCTACGCACAGTTGCCGCCATTTTGTCACTCGATCCCGTGAGAAGTTGTTTTGAGGCGTTGTTTTCAAAGCAGGTCTGATCAATATCTCCAGTAATGACGACCAGGAACTCAGCACAATGCATTATTCCTACACTTGTCCGTGTTATTTGATTCAAGAAATAGCGATGAGATTACAAAAGAAGCTCTAGAGGCTCGGGTACGTGTATTGAAAACAGCAGCGGTCGTTGAACGACCTGGTCAGGTAGGGTGTTAATTTCTTGAGTTAAGCAATAGCTCGTGTTATTCGTAATGTTTCACGTAAATAAGTAACTAGGACGTTACATATGAAATTTTAGGCTTGATGGACCTCGATAAGGGAATGCGTGTTGAATTCTTAGCAGAGAAATGGCTTCTTCAGCGCTAGGTTACGTCAAGAACTTCACATCATTGTATTTTGGATCACGTCACATACGATTAAAATGGTTCATTATGTTAATGAATGAAATATTATCTTTGTGAGAAAAAAATAAATAACAAATATATCTAGTAATATCGCTGAAAATATATCTAGTAATATCGCTGACACGACTCAACATAAGTTGCAAACGTATTTAGACATACGAATATTATTGTAAGAAATCGGGAAATCCTTTCCAAAGTTTGTTATTGAAAATTGCTTAGGATATTTGCACCATTGGAAACAACATAGTCAGTGATAGTGAATCATTAATCTTATAAAATTGCGTATAAGACATAATCAGGACATTGACATCTGGACCGAATATTCTCAATGGATCAAGACTCTATTCCATTCCCAGACCCTTATTCTAGTAACATCTCTCGTAACCAAGAAGTAACTCTGTAATAAATTAATTGAAATCTAGATGCCTCTGTATTAAACATAAAGTCATTGAAATCTGTCTGAATTGTCAATTATGTCTATGTTTTATATATAATAAATGAATTGAAATCATTATATATGTGTTTTGTCAATTGAGTGTATGTGTCATACCAAAATAATTAAATTGCAATGTTTATCCACTAAAGAAAATTACCATAACCATCGTTACCGTTAATTAACCTAGGGGCCGGTTCGGGTGCTCGGCCGGTTTGGGTTAAATATCCAGGGGCCGGTTCGGGTGCTCGGCCGGTTTGGGTTAAATATCCAGAGGCCGGTTCGGGTGCTCGGCCGGTTTGGGTTAAATATCCAGAGGCCGGTTCGGGTGCTCGGCCGGTTTGGGTTAAATATCCAGAGGCCGGTTCGGGTGCTCGGCCGGTTTGGGTAAAATATCCAGAGGCCGGTTCTTGTGCTCGGCCGGTTTGGGTTAAATATCCAGAGGCCGGTTCGGTTTTTTAAATGCATTAAATATATTATTCAGTAATTTAGAAAGGCCTTTAAGGTCCCTTATGCTGGTAGTAGATAGTAGCTTCTTAAGGATGGACAAATTTGAGAATTCTAGGTATTTCGAGTTCAGAGTCAGTTGTCGCAATTGGAGAAAATCTTCTGAACAAATAGTGAAACTCGTCTCCAACAGCGTCTAATACACAAAAGCGGACATTGTCGGTCTTCACGTGGAATACCCACCCATGGGCCAGTCTCAATTGGTAATTTTTGTTTAGATGTTCTAAACTTCAAAATTGGGTAGTAAAGAGTTTTTGGAAGAAGATATTTTTCTTAGATTGGTTGGGTTTTGAAATATTTACAGTGATCCCCTTTAGAACTTGAATCAACTTGAGACTTCCAATTTAGGAAGAACTGCGCTCAGTAGGTGTTTCCGACCACTGAGACAAGCCAGGGCGTTGGGCATACAGACGGATTTAGAAACACGTAGGACAGATCGCAGTTATCAAGGATATGTTTCACAAATCGAAAGCAAGGAATTTTACTTGCATTGTCACAGACGTGGTTAACACAGTTATATATAATCTGAGATGGTTTCCAATGTATGTTCTCGGAGGCTAGTTTATGCCAGTATGAAATTAATCTCTTATAGATTTTTATACTCGAGGGTTCTCTTCCAAATTCACCGTAAAGCATATAATTTGGGGTGCTGTTTCACAAACCGGAAGCTGATTTCAGAAATATTATGTGAATTCTTTCTATTATATCTTAGTTCTCGTGTCCCCATATCTCTGAGCTATATAATAGAAATGGAACAACCATAACATCAAATCCATGGAAAAGACAATCCAAAGGTAAATGAACATTCCTGGATTTCTTCAAAAGACAATACATAGGTTTGTGTTTTAATTGCTTGGACAAATCGCCCATGCTTCTGAAATTTGATTCCAACGTAATCGTATGCATCTGCAATGTTTATATCTTCAGTTCCAGTGAAAAGTGAAGTTTCTAAGATTTCGTGGGGCAGCTTCCAAAGATGACAACTTTCGTTTTGGATAGGTTTACTTTCAGTTTCCATTTCTTACAGTAATGAAAGAAGACTTTCAGGGATTTTTGTAAATCATTTGGATTTTCACTGAACATTACGGCGTCATCTGCGTATAACAGTATAATATTTCATATTTAATACCATTACAACCACTGTCAAAGAGATGTTCTTCAAGATCATTTAGGTATATGGAAAACAAGAGGGGCGACGGGTTTTCACCTTGTCGCACACCCTCGTAACACGGGAATTACTCTGATATAGCATTTCCAATCAATACCCTAGATTTTGTTATGATATATATTTTTATGAGTGTGAAAAATCTCCCATCTATCCCAGTTTTTCTTAGTTTATGTCACAACCCCATACTCCAGACATTATAAAATGCTTTAGTGAAATCTACAAATACCGTATATAATTTCTTTTTAGAGAGTTTTACTATTTGGGTCATCCTTTGCAGAATAAAAATGTTATCACATGTTGAAAACCCTTGTCTGAAGACTGCCTGTGTTGGGTTAAGTATATTGTTGGTATCGAAGAATGTATTCAGTCTGTTATTTAACACTCATGTATAACAAATTACCAATGCAACTTAAGATTGTTATAGGTCTGTTGGGATCCAGTTTACATCCTTTACCTTTATAGATTGGTTTAAAAACGCCGGTAAGCCACGAGTCCGGGAAAATACCCGATGATAGTACAAGGATGAACTGTTCTATAAATAGAGGCATAAGTATTGATTTAGTCAATCAGAAAATCATTTTCGATTAAATCAACGCCTGAATGTTTTTTTGTTTTACCTTTTAATTGTTTTACCGCAAATTTTATTTCTTCTCATGAAATATTGCTGTTAAGGGTTTCAGTATTGAAAGTATGTATATCGGTCAATTTCTCGTCCAGATCAGCCTCGTTTGGTTCGAATTCCTCATTTGTTCCAACGAAATAATTACAAAAAGTGTCAACATCGGGGTTATTTTCAATTCGTTTACCATGCGCTTTATGGAGCATGTTCCAATATAGATTATTTCCAGCATAGATTATTGATTTGATGTTGATAGTTTAATTTTCGTATGTGTTTATCTAAACATTTTATAGTTCTTAGACATTTGTCGAAAATGTGTTCTATCAGTAGCTGAATTTGATTTTTTAAATTTAAATTTAGCTTTTTGGAATAGGTTTCTAGTGTTCCGGCATTCCTGGCCAAATCAGGGTTTATCTGTATTTCTTGTATGCATAGATATTCAAAATGTTGCACAGACAGCGTCAATCACCTATTCATTTAACTGTGATTCACGTGCTGCACGAGCGCGCTCAGTTACGTCACACACCTTGCCTTGATTGATATTGTTATTGAATGTGGTGGATAAATCATTGTCATCCTTTTTTGGGTTTTCGATTTTCAAATGGAATTCTGTCTGGATTACCTTTTTGTATTTGCTTGGATATCTTTCTGAGGAATTGTGACCTTGAGAGAACCGGAGTAGTGACAGGATCCGAATTCTCTTCCGAGAGCAAGGCATCACCATTGCCAGCGTTCTGACGGCATTGGGCTCCATCATATCAACCCTGGTCTTGTCGTTAACATAGGGTGGTATCACACCAACGCGTCCCGTCGGGTATGATGATAATAACTGGATTAAAAAATATCTCAAATCCCTCGGGGAAGCCATGGCTAAACTCGCGGGTAAGGCCGCCGAATTAATGCCCGGCATCCTTGGTAGCATCGTCTCGTGACTGCTCAGCACGCTGGGTAAAAGTGTCATGTGGCTGGGAACAAAATTTGTGAGTATTCATCTTCAAGGTGGCTTGGCTGGTGTAAGGAACCGATGACGTGTGTCAAACAAGTCAGCGAGCCTGACCATCCGATCCCGTTAGTCGCCTCTTACGACAAGTATGGGTTGCTGAAGGCCTATTCTGCCCCGAAACCTTCACTGGTCCTTCCTACCAGAAAACATAAACCTCATGCGGATGAAGTGCACCCCCGAGAGGTTATCGAGAAAACAACTGGAAGCTATCTTGTAATAATATTTAACAATGAAAAGTCATCGCCCCAACGTCATTCTTAACGACCGAAGCGATATGGAGGGGGTTGATCAACCAGAGGCACACACCGTGTATGTCATGCACTATCAAAACGGGGGGTTTATGCAGGCACGCCTAAGAGAGCATAAAGAATCTAATTGGTTGATCAACATGGTCCTCACCACACCTTGCATCTCTTTACATGAAAATAATAAACTTGTCACTGAAATTAAATTGATCAAAAATTAAGTAAAACACAATTAAAGAATCTCTTGTAATATATATACTACCTATCAAAAGATTAGATTGATTCACCAGTGCAAATGTAGTCACTTACTTCAGTCAACTGTCCTAAATTACACTTTGCAAAATATTCCACACTGTTATAAGATAATGTTTACACATGAACTGTTCTATTGTAAAACAAGTTCATACCATTGAAAAGATTATTGTCATGAGATCGGTAAATGATGAAAAGCAGTGAAAATTGTTAAATTCTTAACAAAATTTTACACCCAAATGCAACTGGTGCTTGATCCTCATGCAATTCATCTGCAGAAAGTTTGCAGTTGAATTTCCGAGGACAGTGAAGAAATTCAGTTTCGATGTAACCAAATATGTATACATAACATATAGTGAGTGCTGTAAGTGAAGCTTAACGTTTGATGGGTAGTATATTACACACACAGGATGGACCTGTGTCCAGGCGTAGAGGAGGTCGCTAAGACACAGGAAACCGTAGACGGGTTCCTCTTGACACAGTTCTGTGACAGCGACTAGAACAAGATCGTGACACACGGGAGGTACTACAAATGAAGTCCCAAAGCTTTCAATATCGCGGATGCGGCTGACACTACCCTCATAACGACGAGCATGGGCGGCGGGTGTTGGAAACCATCGTTGTTGCACCTATAGTGCTCGGTATTGAAATAACGGCTGGGGTTGTAGGATTGGCAGGGTTGGTGTTTAGGTTTGCATCCCGTAGACTGCATCACAAGGCATTGAAACATGACGAAATTAGAATTCTAGCTGAAGAAAAGCTGAATACCATAAGTGAGCATATTTCCACCGCACATACCGATAACAAAATCTCGGACGAAGAGTTCAGGTCAATCCTCTCTACGGAAGCGTATTAGCGCCACGCTGAAAATATTTTTTAGTCTCATTATCTCCTACGTAGGAGATACTTAGTATCTCCTAGGACTTACTACTTAGTGTCTCTTACGTAGGACTTAGTGGTTAATATCTATTAATAGTTCAGTTCAATCCTCTCTGCGGAAGTACGGAAGCGTATTAGGGCCACGGTGAAAAACTTTTTTGGTGTCACTATCTCCTACGTAGGGCTTACTATCTCCTACGGAGGACTTACTACTTAGTATCTCCTTAGTACTTAGGACTTAGTACTTAAACTCTACTACGTAGGACTTATTATCACCTATGTAGGACTTATTATCTCCTACATAGGACTTACTATATCCTACGTAGGACATATTATCAACTACGTAGGAGTTACTATCCATGAACTCGACAAGTATTGTAAGAAGAAACATGATATTCGGCGAAGTTGGCCTTTGAGAAAAAAAACCGTACATAGAACAAGTGCTACTAAACATTAAACTGTTTTAACGCAAGCCATCACGTGATCAGGAAAGTGCTAGTTCACGGTAGAGGAATTATTGATCGTCCCATACGGCACAATGTTACCACCCAAGTGGAAAATCGATTTGACCAGGGAAAGTACTGTTTCCCGGTCACTATGACCGGGAGGTTATTAACGCATTCAAAAGTAGTCTATAACAGTGGCGGTGAGATCAAAGGGCTTGGTAAACGCTTCTTTTGTGAAATAAGCTTTCAAGCAAGCTTTCTTGAAAGTGATAATTGTATATACTACCTACCGGACAATGCACGTCAGAAATTATGGGCGAGTAATGTAAAATTTCAAAATCAGTAAAACGTGATAGGCACGTATTCGTAACATATGGCTTTGGAAATTGATCATTGTGTGGTTGAAAAAAAAATAGTTCTTAGACCTCTACAATTCCACTGCACGATATTAGTAAAATGGTGGACTGATAGAGGATCTACACCTCGCTTTCTTTGAGGGCGAGACGTTATGTGCCCTGAGACGGATGAATATTACTTTTTAAAACATTTGATTCTTAAAATATTGTGTTGACAATTTATCCACCCAATACCCATATAGCACCATCATAAATGTCGACTTAATAGTTGGCAAATAAATAACTGTCAATTTTTTGTGTCATGTGACTCTAATAACTAAGAAATTTGAAACTTCATTCTAACAAAGCATCAAATATGGTGAGATAATCCCTATCCTGTAAATACAAAATGCGGATACACCCGAACCGACCCCAAGCCGAATTGTGCAAAAAAAGACCAAAAACGCCGTCGACATAGAAACTTCGAGATGCGAGACAGAAGAGGTACCAGAAACTGCGGTAGACCGTACGATGCTGTGCGGGTCGACGAGAGAGCACGACAGATGATTCGAAGTGACTTTGCATGCTGCCAATGCAGAAGAGTAGGGTAGAGATGCACGGAGTCGTCTAGAGATGATGCGAGAGGAATATAAACAGAAGAAAGAAAAACGATTGGACGAAGTCCATCGCCTCGAAGAATGAGTGAGTGAGTTAGTTAATATTTAGGGTCACATCGGCAAAGTCTCAGTCACATCGTGACGAGAACATTTAACATTTAAATGGAATATATGAACTTACGAACCCTCTGAGTAGGACAATAATTTTACAATACCTCAACAACCCCCTTTTAGGGTACAGCCACTAACAATCTCAGTTACTAATCTAAACTACTACTAATAAAATATTTATGTATACACAAATCATTTAACAAATCTAATTCTTTTAAAAATGCAACAACATATGGCTTTATAGCATGTAATTTATAAATACCTACTTGAGTGTCCTACTTCTTCTGCGTTAGATCACGGATGTAAGATCTAATGACTGCTTTATAATAAAGGAATATGGAATAAGACTTGGTGTCACATACTAGTATTTGTTGAGTGCTGCTTTAGCAGCAAGATCGGCCATTGTGTTGCCTGAAATGTCTACGTCGCTGATGTCGATGTCGTATTGGCCAGTAGCAACATCATTATACAATTCAATAATTTCATTTAAAAGAGGTTGTTTCCATGATAAATTTTTAATTGCCTGAATAAAAGAAAGAGAATATATTATATACTGTTTATGTTTCGGATGTCTTTGAATATATTTAAGAGCCATTAATATGGCGTTTGCTTCAGCTGTGAAAATAGAACTACTATCTGGTAATCTAGAAGATATCGTTCTGGATCCAATGACAGTGGCACAAGCTACTGCGCCTCTGTCCTTGGGCCCATCTGTAAATATAGGTTTGTAATTGGTAAATTTAGTTTTTAGTTTATGATATTCTTGATATATTGTGATTCATCAGTTTCTGATTTTGTAACAGTAGTAAATCGACTAGTGGCTTAACCAATTTCCAAGGAGGAGAAGAAAGAAGTCGGGAAGGAGCTATATTTTCCAGTTCAATGCCGACAGCAGCAAGAAATTGCTTTATTTTGAGCCCAAGAGGCGGGATAAGAGAAGACATTATGATATAAAAATCCTCATAGAGGGGATTAAAGACACAATTAAATGCAGGGTTAGACACATTAGAAGATAACTGGCGTTGGTTGAGAGTCAGATAATCTTAATAACGAGTGTGTCCTCCATGAGCAGCAATACATGCACTCAACCTTTGCAGGCATGCTGGACACCAACCTCCGAATTGTCGTCCTTGGAATCAAGTGCCACTCTTGCTGCAGTGCACTACCTAATGCATCAAGTTTTGACCCGGAGAGGCATGACAGAGCCGCCTCAATAAGAATCTTTTTTCTACACCGTGGGTCTAACATAACGCTCTCCTTGACGTCGCCACACATGCAATGTGAACCATCCGTGAACCGCAAACAAAAGCGGGATTCATCACAAAATATCACGTGTCGCCATTGCCGGTCCCCCACCTCTGACATTGCTGATCCCACTGATAAAGAAGACACCTGTAGTTACCTGTCATCGTCACGCCTTTGAATGGACGTCTTGCCTTATGACCACTGCTATGGAGCCTGTTGCGTAGGTCGAGTTAGAAATCCCTGTACCTGTGGCTCTGAAGAATTCCATCTTCAAACCCGGGACTGCGGAAAATCGATTCCTCAGAGCTTTAGTTTTCAAAATGTTGTCTTGTGTGAGAGTGGTTTTAGGGCGTCTTCCTTGACCTGTCCTCATCAACGGTAAAGGATGATGAGACGGGAAATGATGCATTTAGACTTCCTGAACAAACGGGCAACAGGATTCTGGGATTATCCACCCTCTGTCATGCCAGTGGCCTGCCATTTCTGTGTGTTTTTCAGGTACTGTAGCAGTGGCATTTTCACAAGAAATAGTGGGGCACACTTACTGTCAGTCTTATAGTTTAGGTCGTTTGTGTGGTGTAAAGGTAACATTTTGCTGAGTGTGTTGCCAGTGCTTTCTGGTCTAGGCTCAAATGCAATGAGCTTACAAATTTTATGTAGCATTATTTTTACTATAAATTCCACTGAGGTTTCCTTATTTCCTGTGCCCAGTATTTGTAGGCTATTTCCCTAGAAATTAGTGGAATAGTGAAAAAAAGAACAAATAGCCTACTATTAAAACAACTTCAGACACAAAAATACTTTGAATAAAATGGGACCTACGTCTCATTTCAAGGTGTAAATATGAAACATTAACAGTGTTGAATAAATATTAAATGTACATGCCAGAAATAACAGTTACAGTTGAATACGCGTATTTATTACAAGTGTAAAATTAACACTGCATCATGTTGATTTTTCCTGCTACTATGGAGAATATAACAATCCCTAAGAATTCACCATCTTTATTGTTTTTGCTTCCTTCAGATGGCTGTTTGCTGGCGATTAATTGACTTTGATGCCACAGACCCACCCCCATGGGTGAAGGAAAAGGGTGCATCTGGAGTTCCACCAGTCAAAGAAATGATTGAAGATATCCTAGTCTTTCAAAAGCGGTGGCAAGATCTGTCAAAAGAGGATCAGCAGGAAAGTTTAAAGGATTTTGTTCCATCTTATATTACTCATGTATGTGTTGAGGAAGACCTAGGTCTTCAGAAAAAATCTGACGCGATCACCATTTTTCGCAGTATGCAACATGAGTTTATGGAATTTGAAACCAAACCAGATGGAGAAGAATTAGGGCAACACAAGTTTTCTGAATCAGATTCTCAGAGTAAAAAGAAGAGAGAAACAGCTAATTTGATCCATGCATGGGGGCATTTGCGGAAGTTGAACTGTTCTGAGTCACCAGACAAAGATTCTCTGGCTGGACTGGTGGACATTGAAGTCTGCGTCCTACAAACACATAAGATTATAATGGATGGTTTAGTGGACAAGCAAAACAAGACTCCAGGTGGAAAGTTCAGCACTCGTACACGACACACCACATACAAAGGGGAAAAACACAACTATCCTGAATTTGAGAGTCACAAGAAAGCAAGGGAGGCAGTACAACTTATATGTGACCAGTACAATGCTTTAATAAATGGAATAAAAGATCTTGTAGATCCTTGTGATAGGATGTATAAAATGTTTAAGTGTGCTGCATGGCTGTTGTTTAATCTAGTGTCTCTGCACCCATTTAGTGATGGCAATGGCCGCCTGTGTCGTCTGCTCTGCAGTTATGCATTGAGTGTATCTACACCCTTTCCAAGTCCAATATACAATGTGTACAGTCCAACAAAGAAAAACGATTACATGGACGGTATTGTCAGTGCCCGGAAAAGAGAACCTCAGTACCCCATGGAACTGACAACGTTGATAATAGAGTCAAATTGGTTTGCTTGGAAAGCTGTTTTTAATAGGAATAACACTTACAGTGAAGATGCTGGTAATGAGAATGAGCTTGTTGCTAAAGAGACAGAATATGAAGAGGCACCAGTGCCTGCAACAGTTGAACGTGACCAAGACTCAGCATGAGAATAAATACATGTGGACCCTGATTCAAACGACCTTTCAAGACAGTAAATTTTCTGGTTCTACAATATGCAGAGTTATCTTAGTTGTGCCAAACTCGGGTAATGGATTGCTCGGTTTTCAGATTTGCCCTGTTTGCGCCTTTCAGTTCAGTAATGCCCTTCACAATGAGAAAGTGTTGATGTAGATATCAGTTCAGTGATGCCCTTCACAATGAGTAAGTGCTGAAGTCCGCGTTTGACAAGAAGGTTGAAAAGATACTTTATACGTGCAATATTTGGGCGTGAGCAGTGAGTGATGTTGGTTTTACTTTTAGCAATATCACAACAGAGGACACCAGAAATGGTCTTCACACTTTGTACCCATGTGCGGAATTGAACCCAAGCCAGCCACTGGCGTAACGAACCCTTTAACCAGTAGGCTACCACACCGCCTCTTTGGGCAAAAAAGTCTTCCAAACGTCTCATGGATATTACTGTAACGTCTTACAATATCCATGTGTATGTTGAGAAAAGTGCTTAACCTAGAAGAATGCTCCCACTGAGGTTTTATCTGAGTTCCATTGTACATCAGTCATTTGAGGCTGACAGTGTGTCTTTGTTTACAAATGAATTGAATCGTGAATGACTTTATCATCAGTGTTAGACTGCCTTTTTCACAACATGTTTTGTTTCCACTTAAAGACAATAACACCCTATATGATCAGAGTCCAATTAATAAAATATGTAAACAAAACAAAACATAGCATCACAGATGCACGGCTTTTAAGTGTCATTAGCAGATTACTGGACGGATTTGTCTGAAAGAACATATACTATAGATCTAAGCATTGCACAAAGCAATAAACAATTGAATATACGAATGGTGTATTTACATCTGCGGGAAAATTCAGTGCAGGATTCGGGCTAGAGAGTAAACATATCAAACTCCCATGGCTAGTGGAACCAATACCTTCAGTAGCATTCTCATTTGCCAACTCTCAATTCGCCAGCACGTGTTAGAAGCTAGTGAAGCCAGGAGTCGTGTTTCGTGTACTGGAGACATGTATGAAACCGTGGATGGAGTCTATACGATAAACAAGTATAGTTATATGTAACTGATAGGTTCCTTGGCAATTTCATTTAAACGGAAACGCAAAAATGAAAATTCGTCGACGCCATAAATGTAGCCAAATAGCAAATCTTCAATTAAGTGACAACGCATTTGTATAGAAATGACTAAGAAATATTTAATTTCCTTTCTTTCGTTTTCAAGGAAAGTTCAGAGATAAATTGAACTATCGGGAATTCTCCCCCAAATCACGCAAGAGACAGGGAGGGAATGCATCTATTAGTCTCGCCGTCTCTATACAAACAAGGAGATACACAGTGACTAAGAAGAAGTGATGCGACTGTGCTACTTCGACTGTGCAATATTTGCTATACTAGACCCCATGCACTTCCATATCCTTGGAACGGCAAAGCATATCTTCAAAGGGAGTTGGCTCAAACAACACATATATCCTCAAGTATGCAGATTTAAAGGTGTGCCAAGAGCGGATGGACAGGGTATCAGGTGTTGGTGGAATGGGGAGAAGCTCAAAGAAGATTTCAAGTAACTTTGACAGTTTCATGACTGATCAGTGGAAACAGTGTCGTTCTCAAGGGCATAATCCTTGAGAAATATTATTCCTGCTTCGCCGACTGCAAGTTTTGTCCACTGGTGTTGCGGGTTTCAAAGCTGGGGCAAGGACACGAAAAACTCATGAAATTGTTGGCGTCAATATCGAGGTATATACAGCAACAGTGCCATAAAGTTCAATATGCTTCTCCACAGCCATCTTGTTGACTCAATACGTGATTATGGGCAGGAGTACTGATCCTGGCTAATTACTTTTCGTTGTGGGTTGTTTTTTTTTCTTTCTTTTTTTATGAAAGACAAAATGGGGTTTAAGAAAGGTATTCAACAAACCAACGGTCGACTGATGTTGCGAGTAAGTAATGAGAGAATATATTCGCTGTCAAATTGCTCTTGACATGCCACTCCCTATTCCAAACAAGGATGACTTCAGGGCGTCATTTGCTTTCATCAGACATGATGATGATGATGATGATAATGATAATGATAGCCTATTAGCCTTTCAAATTTCAAATAACACAGATTTGTCAAATTATCTTTTCATTCAGGTCAGCACAACAGGACCAGTTGCTCCGGACAGTTTTCCGGCGCAGAATTTGAATTCTTCAAATCAGCCCTTCTTGTAACGCTGATGCACAATGTGTCTGATCTACATTTTGGGCAAGGATTTGCAAAAGTTGGAATTTTGAGATGCTGAGAGAAGTATATGACAGCGAAGAGTGGCGTCATGCATGTTCCAGCTGTGTGCTTGCAAACTGGTGTGGTCGTGGTGGGACCATTGGCAGAATTGGGAATCTTTGGAAGACTCAACTCGTAACTTTGTTTTCCAACAACAGTTTTGATGGCGACGGTCCCGCAATTCTATGCCTGCAAACCACCATTTCAAAGTTCAAAGAGAAAATGTAACTAAAGCTAGCATAACAGTAGTGTAGATGACGTGATGTTACATAGCATTGGCACCTATATATTTTCTGAATGTAAAATGTATTTTATAATTATTAAAAACATATACATGACTTAAATAACAAATACGTCAACAATATCTACTCGAACTTGAACTGTAATGTGCACATTGACACTTCTTTCTACGATACATAGTTCTACCCGCTTAGTAATTTAAGGTTATGAAATAATTGCAGTCACTATTATTTTCTATTTTCGACCATGGACATAAATGAACATATGTATTGTCAAAACAGGTGTGGGGTATATTCCGGCAGGTAACTAAAAGTTGAAAAAAGTCAGTATAGGATAATGTCTGTACTCCAATTATAAAGAGTCTGCATCAAATAAGTTCACGTTAGCACTTTCAAACTAGTATTTTGCAACTGAAATCATTAATACACTGGCGACATTAATTTCAAAATACAGCCAATGATATTTGTGCAGCTACGTTTAGAAAAACAAACCATACCATGGTGTAATAAAATTATTAAAATCTAAATATTTTAGACACTTGTAAATACTTACCTTACTATGGGTCTTATGCATATTAGCTCAAGCTTTGCTTAATAGAGATCAGACAGACATTGATCCACCATTCTTCTGAAATGGCTGCCTAGCGTATCGACGAGGGTACGGGAACGCACGTACCTTAACAAATCATCAAAAATGCCAATTCAATCTATAAAGTTGAAAAAAAAAACACGATGAAAAAATATGTCTGCCTGCCTGTCTGCTAATGACAATATGCAGTGGACAACTTCATTTACTGACCACATGCAATTTGAAATTAACACCTATCAGGCTTATAAGCCATAAACAAAGAGACGACTAGGCGTATCGGCCAATGAACCAGTGACCAGTGACCAGTGACCAGTGACAAGGCGTCGTTACACATGGGTGCACACCTACCGGCTCTGACTGGGTTCAGTATTGCGACTGCTTCGTTTCGAGGAAGGTAAACCCAAGTACAAAAAATTGCACTTTCGATTTGCGATTATACGCTTAAAATTTGTTTATTTGTTTGTTCACAATCACAAATGCATTGTATACATCATGAACAACTGATAACTGTATGAAACATAATTAAAACACAATTATCACTTATTTATAACATATACATTGCTGCTTGTTAAAAACAAATAAACAAAATTATAAGCGTACAATCGCGATTCAAAAGTGCAATATTTTGTACTTGGGCTTACTTCACTCGAAAAGAAGCCCTCGGGACACCGAACCCAGTCAAAGCGGGTAGTGGTCACTCAAGAGTAACGACGGCTTCCGATTGGCTGGTTCATTAGCTGACACCCCGAGGGGTCATTGTGTGTACAGAAACATGATCTGTTTGATGGGCATTTTAGAAGTATGGCTAGTCACAAGAAAGTAAGATTCTTTATGGATAGTAACTTCTTTTATTGTACTTGATGCGTCGTTTCAGTATGAATTCATATACCGTTGTCAAACAAAATCATATACACTAGAAGAAGTTGTTATCCGTTGAGAATGTATATAGAGATGTTAGGTTTTGTAAATACACGTTCTCTGAATATGAGTTCGATCAAATCAAAAATCATCTCATCAGAGATAGTGAACTACTGCGTGGCTGGAAACTGTCGTCTAAGTACAAAACAGGACTTGAAACTGACAAGAGTTTGCACCCATTCCCGTCAAATCAAGTCTTCCGAAAAAATGGATGTAGTTTGTTTGCAACCCACTGACGTAAAAAATTGTCATGTGTACAAATATCACACCTGCCTAACTACATAATGTGGCAGAAACAGGACTCGGGTGCACGAGTCATAAATCAATTTATTTAGTTTATGGCGTAGGCCTGATAGGTGTTAAGTTCAAATTGCATGTGGTCAATGATTGAAGCTGTGTATTGCATATTGTCTTTAGCAGGCAGGCAAGCAGACATACAGGTGTGAATAAACCAGACACTGACCTTTCTCTGTGACAGAGACTGCTAACCACAATCAACAAGGTTTTTTACGTAACAAGTAGATTATTTAATTGTTTGTGTACACAACCAAGATTAGACTACTGCTCACGACCTCAGACGCTGGGCGTGCTTACTGTTTCAAGCTCCGCGCGCCTATTCACTGCGCATGCGTTATGGAGGCAGCGCAGCACAGGTGTTGAAACCAGTTTTCCCCCCAGCGCTGGGGGGGGGGGGGGGGGGGGGGGGGATTTAGTGAAACGTTTGAACTCAGATTTCGCGGGCTTTTTTTTCATTGCTTTTTTTTTTCAACTTTATAGGTTGAATTGGAATTTTTTATGATTTGTTTTGGTAAGTGCATACCGAAAGGTACCAGAATCTGCAAAGTTGTGTTTTACGTTGCATGTGACCTTTAACAATACTCATGATTTGGCAATATCTGGATGATGCTACTGGGAGGCTGATTACGCATTGGAGCATTATATATGACATTTAGTATACTAGTATCCAATTCCCCAACCCATATATAGCTACAGTTTTGTATACAATAGGAAAACGGACACATCATGAAATATTCATAACTGTGTTTATTAGCTTGTTTCGAAAGAGCCCATTCATAAAAGGAATGTGCGCTTGTCTAAAAGACACTGATACACAACACTCCAAGATGGGGCTCATGTGTGTTGAAGACATGTTAAGTAAAAAAAACTGTCATTAATATTTCATAATGTGTCCATTTCCTGTTACATAAAAACACTGTAGCTAAATCTGGGGTTGGAGAGGGGTGGGGGATGGGATACATTCAATTCTGATACCTCTTGTTATAAAAATCACAATAAACAGTCCCGTGTGCAGCCGGGACAGAATGTGTCCACAGCACTTGTCGTAAGAGGCGACTAAATTGGGCAACCTGTTTGCCGTGGGTTGTGTCCCGTGTCGGTGGAGGACGGGATCCTGGTGGTTGAGGGCAGATGGGCTTTAAACTGCGTTCCATTTGCCCAACACACCACTTTGGCCCTTACTTCACCTAGACGGGTGGTAGAATCGGCCCGATTCTATCAATCGGCTGGTCACGCCAAGCCCTGTGTATGGACTTAATACTTTGTCAATACACTAATCTGTTTGGAAAATGTGTTACTTGTGGTCTTGGCAGAATTGTTCTCTGAACATGTTTATGATTTTGATGTTTGATGTTTTGCACTTTGCCTAGAGTCTTATGCCAGAAGGCGGTGGCTCATGGGCCAATCTGGTAGCTGTGTTATTAATAACTCTTCTGCTGGAGTATATCATCCGAGTATCCTTGGTGCTGCAAGTTGGAAACCCACTTGTTTTTAGCATTATCCTTGTGATACTCCGTGGTGGGTGGGGAGCTCGGATGACGAACTATTGGAAATAACCATGGCTTATGAAAACCCTCCTAAAAAAACCAAACGACAACTAGACACTGATCCAATTGATACTGATCAAAGACTGCCCACGTCAATTGAACACTGGCCACGATTTCTTGTAATTGAAACTGTTGACAAGACTCCATTAAAGTTGAACCCTTTTGCCATATCCAAGGGTATACAGGGCCTTGCAGGTGATGTCAAGAATATTAGACGTTTGCGTTCCGGTGCTTTGTTGGTTGAATGTGGGAAAAGGCAACAAGCCACAAACCTTATGAGCACAGAATTGTTTGTCGGCGTTCCAGTCACGTTTACGGCTCATAAAACACTGAATACGAGCAAGGGAATCATCAGAGATCGTGACCGATTGTTTGCGGATATGACAGAGCTTGACATCATCTCTGAGATGAAAGATCAGGGTGTACTCAGTGAAAAACGTTTCACAATCCGGAAGAAAGATGTTGTAACTAACACCAATACTTACCTGTTCTCCTTTTCCTCACCAACTGCTCCAAAATCTCTTAAAACAGGTTATTGTAACATCAATGTGGACATGTACATTCCAAACCCTTTTGCGGTGTTTTAAATGTCAAAAGTTCGGTCATGGCGTCAATACTTGAACATTGTCTGTTGTATGTGCTCACTTCGGCGAAAAGACACATACAACAGAAGATTGTGACAGTAATGTTAAAAAATGTACAAACTGTGCGGGTGACCACTCCTCCTACTCTAAAAGTTGTCCTGTTTGGAAACATGAAATGGAGATAAATAGGATACAATTCACTCAAAACGTTAGTTTTGCTGAAGCTAAAAAGCTAGTTCAAAGGTCAGAACATAAGGAGAGCTATGCTTCTATCACCAGAACATCGCCAGAAGCAGTAACCGCTAAAACAACGTCATCTGTATGCTGCCAGACAAACCTGACCTGGGTTAAAACGGAATCTCCTCTGATATTCTCACCTGCAATATCTACCCAAACAACAGAATCAGTTCCTAGTACATCTCAAAGCCAATGTGAAACATCCTCTGATCTTAACGCATCATCTCAGCCTACAAAGTCTAAACAACTCTCTAAAGGCAAAGGTACACAGCCAGATTCTTTGAAAAAAACTTAGTGGTAGAGCCCCCAAAGGGTCAGACAATAAAATCAATTTATACAACAATTATGGATCCCTTGAGGACATGGACGTGACTGAAAACGTCCGCTCCAGGGCACACAGCTTGTCGCCCGCCAAAAAGGTTCGGGGAAGATCCCCAATAAATCCTCCCAAACGATAGACTATCATAATCCTATTCTACAATGGAACTGTAGGGGACTAAATAATAATAATTTCCATGAATTACAACTTCTAATCCAAGATTTATCACCCTCAGCGTTTTGTCGGCAAGGGGGCGGTGGGGTAGTCTAGTGGTTTAAGCGTTCGCTCGTCACGCCGAAGACCCGGGTTCGATTCCCCACATGGGTACAATGTGTGAGGCCCATTTTCTGGTGTCCCGCGCCGTGATATCGCTGGAATATTGCTAAAAGCGGCGTAAAACCAAACTCACTCACTCACTCACTCACTTTTGTCGGCAGGAGACATATTTGAAAGAGACAGATGTTCTTAACCTACGTTCGTTCAGTGCATACCATTGTTTTTCGCCTAAGGGTGACAGGGCCACTGGAGGGTCTTCCATTCTAGTTAAACAGAACGTTATCCATAGCCCAGTTACACTTACTACTAATCTTCAGGCTGTTGCAGTGCGACTAACTTTGCACGTTGCGTTTACATTATGTTCCTTGTATGTTTCTCCGTCTTCAACGTTTCACAAACTCGATCTTCAGGCTCTATATGATCAACTCCCAAAGCCCTGCATTATTATGGGAGATTTAAATGGACACAACCCACTCTGGGGTAGTGCAACAATAAATGGTAACGGTAAAGTACTGGAGGAATTTTGTTCAGATAATGATTTATGTATTTATAATGATGGCTCCAATACATATTTACATCCTGGTACAGGAACTTATTCTGCTCTCGACTTGTCAGTCACAAATTCAGAACTACTAAATGAATTCGAATGGTCAGTCCACGATGACCTCTGTGGAAGTGACCATTTTCCTACTATACTAAAATCTGTAACTCCATCTGATGTTCCTCCATCATCAAGGCGGAATTTTAAAAAGGCTAACTGGGCTTTATATGAAACACTGTGTGCTGAAAAACTTAAACCTGAACTTTTTTTTGACGTTCAAGATGCTATTAAATGCTTTTCTGATAGCTGATGAATGTATACCAAAGTCCTCTGCAGTTCCACATATCCGGAAACCATGGTTCAGTGATGAATGCAAACAAGCTAGGAAGGCAAGGAAAAAAGCAGAACATTATTTCCGTCGCCATGCTATGGTTCATAATTTAAATAAATTTTAAATTTTAAATGCTAAAGCACGGCGTACTTTTAAACAGAACAAACGCCAATCTTGGCAAAATTATGTATCCAAAATAAATTCTCGGACACCCATGTCCAAGGTATGGAACATGGTCCAGAAAATTAAAGGTAAAGGTACTAAATCTAGTGTCCATCATCTTAGACATGGAAACCAACTGCTTACTGATAAATCAGATATTGCTAATAAACTGGGTGAAACCCTCGCTAAACACTCTTCCTCTTCTAATTATATACCTAAATTCCAACAGTATCAAAGACAACAAGAAAAGAGAAGTATTAATTTCAACTCAGATAATGGGGAAGATTATAATGAAACATTTTCTATTCATGAACTCCATACTGCTCTTGATCAAGCTCATGACACTGCTACTGGAGCTGATAACATTCATTATCAGCTCCTGAAGCACTTACCAGAGTCCTGTTTAGAGGCACTCTTATCTATTTTTGATGATATTTGGACTTCAGGTAAATTTCCGTCTTCATGGCGTGACGCTATAGTAGTACCAATACCTAAACCTGGACGTGATCATACTGATCCGTCCAATTATCGACCTATTTCACTAACTAGCTGTGTTTGCAAGACCATGGAACGCATGATAAATAATCGACTTGTTTGGTACTTGGAAACTAATAACCTTATCACTGATATACAATGTGGTTTCCGTAAAAATAGAAGTACTGTCGATCACCTAGTGGGTTTGGAATCATTTGTTAAAACGCACTAATTAAAAAACAACACGCTGTGTCTATCTTTTTTGATTTAGAAAAAGCATATGACACAACCTAGAAATATGGTATTTTAAGAGACTTACATGACTTCGGTTTGCGAGGTCGTTTGCCGCAATTCATAGCCAACTTTTTAAATGATAGACAATTTCAAGTCCGCGTGGGCTCTACCCTGTCTGATCATTACAATCAGGATCAGGGTGTTCCACAAGGCAGTATTTTGTCTGTCACACTTTTTAGTATAAAGATAAATAGTTTATCGAAAGTTTTAAATGATTCTATTGATGGTTCGTTATTTGTGGATGATTTTAATATTTCTTGTCGTGGTAAAAATATGAATACCATAGAGCGGCAGTTGCAGTTGTGTTTAAACAAAATAAGTAAATGGTGTCTTGAAAACGGCTTTAAATTTTCTAAATCCAAAACTAATTGCATACATTTTTGTCGTAAATATAAACCACATAAAGACCCTGAACTATCTCTAGATGGCACTCCCATTAAAGTTGTCAAGGAGGCCAAGTTCTTGGGATTGATTTTTTACTCACATCTAACGTTTCTGCCTCATATTAAATCTCTGAAAACTAAATGCCTGAAAGCACTTGATTTGTTGAAAGTGGTATCAAATTCTAAATGGGGAGGTGATCAAGCTACCCTCCTCCATCTATATCGATCACTTGTCCGTTCTAAACTTGATTATGGCTCCATCGTATATGGTGGAGCCTGCAACAGCAACTTAAAATGATTAGATTCTGTTCATCATCAAGGTCTAAGACTTTGTCTTGGGTCCTTTAGAACCTCTCCTGTTGACAGTCTGTATGTTGAAGCCGATGAACCATCTCTTACACAACACCGTATAAAATTATCTTTACAATATATAACAAAGCTATACTCTAACGAATCTAACCCTGCATATAACTGTGTTTTCAATCCTCTCTACGAGGACGTGTACAACAAAAAGTCTTCTCTTGTTCCACCTCTTGGGCACAGAATTAAACCCTTTCTTTCTTCGGCTGGCATTGAGCTGGAAAACATAGCTCCTTCCCGTCTTCTTTCTTCTCCTCCTTGGCAGTTGGTTAGGCCACAAGTCGACCTAACATTAACTACATTTAAAAAATCAGAAACTAATGAATTACAATACAAACAAGAATATCATCAATTGAAACATAAATATAGCAATTATAAATCCTTATTTACAGATGGGTCCAAGGACGGTGGCGCAGAGGCTTGTGCCACTGTCATTGGATCCAGAACAATATCTTCTAGATTACCAGATAATAGTTCTACTTTTACAGCAGAAGCTAACGCCATATTAACAGCACTTAAATATATCCAAAGACATCCTAAACATAAACAGTACATAATCTATTCAGACTCTCTTTCTTGCCTTCAGGCTATTAAAAACCTAGCATGTAAACATCCACTTTTAATAGAAATTATTGAACTTTATAACTATCTTGCGACTGGCCAATACGACATCGTCTTCTGTTGGTTACCCAGCCATGTTGGAATCTCTGGTAACACTTTGGCTGACCTTGCTGCTAAGGCAGCACTAAACAAATCTGTGACACCACTTCATATTCCCTATACTGATTATAAAGCTACAATTAGATCTTACATCCGTGATCTGATGCAGAAGCAGTGGGACACCCAAGTAGGTATCAATAAATTACATGCAATAAAACCATATGTTGGTTACATCTACTTGGGTTGTCAGTCCAGATTTGAAGAGGTCATACTACGACGATGTCGTATTGGCCACACTAGGTATACGCATGAATATCTTTTGAAAGGTGAGGCTCTTCCGTTCTGCATCCCTTGTGATGAAATCATCACGGTCAAGCACGTCTTACTTGACTGTGTTGAATATTCTATCACAAGGGACAATTATTTTAAATCAAGAACTATGAAGGACCTTTTTAGTAACGTGCGTTCTCATTTAATTATTGCATTTTTAAAAAAATTGAATTTATTGACTGACATGTAAATAAATAAGTATTTTATGATTGGAAATTGAATTAGCAGCTAAGATTGTTAGTGGCTGTATCCTCGAAAGGGGTTGAAGTACCGTAAAATTATTGTCCTCCTGAGAGGGTACGTAAGTCCCCAAACGGTTTAAGTCAGATTGAATCTTCCACTTTTTTTTAAATCGTAGAATATGTGTCATTTTAATTTGTGGCTAATCTTGTATACAGTCGCCAACAGCTGAGGGAATGGTGTAAATCCAGCCAGGGACCATGCAGGTAGCAGAGGTACTGTAAGTCCCCATGGTCCCTGGTATGGTGATCTACCCTTTGTTGTTGGCGATCTATAGCCTGTTTTTATATTGTACTGTCCAAATAGTGATACTATCATTTTTTTAGTTTCCACGCTAGTTTTAATACTAACTGTGATAATCTAGTGGTTTTACTGTCCTTCGTAGACAGGTTCTTCATAATATCCATATGTATTCTTTCTTTTTTTTTGTCATATATGTCCTCGTCACGATATGGCTGCGATATTGCCGATGTGACGTTAAATATTAACTCACTCACTCAAAATAAACAGTTTAATACAATATTGGATTGCATGACACAGGCATGTCAGTGAAGCAATCTATTACAGTTCCCTTGGCTGTTTAACATAAATATAGACATGAGTTATATACAGCATCAGAGGTCTGTCTGTCAAAGTTTTCAGATAAAAGATGTTGAATGGTTTGTTGTTTAAGGTTGCACTTGACTCTAAAAATGTTATAATGCAGAACTGTACATATAATTGTTTAATTAAGATGCATACAAAATTCTTATGGTTGAGTAATGGTCTCATGCAAGCAATACATGCATATGAAACTCATATTCAACAGAAGATCTCCCCTTTAATATACAAAATTTACAGTCATTCAGCGTTTGGGACATTTGGGGATCTTCCAAAATCGACTGCAAGTTTATACCTGCTACATCTGAAAACAACCGTGGATGGTCTAAAGTGTATCGGGATAGGGAATGTAACATTTTTTCCACATTTAACAATGCTGTTAAAAGAAGGAGTCAGACAAACTATTGATAGAACTACATCATTGTAGGTTTTAAAATTATCTTTGTTTCGAAAGGTGAATAATTATCTTTACACCTGTGCTAATCACACATGTTCAAATTCAAAGCTAAACAGAATATTTTAATGAGCAGCTCATGATGGCGAGACAGTTTGCGTTCATCCAGTTACAGTAGTCTGCACCAATACCTTGTGGTGTGCACAAGCTTTTTAACTTGGAGAGGGGTTCTGCCACATTCTCCCCAAACCATAGCCTTGGTTGCAGTTTTGAAAAACCGTTTACACATTGTTGCTGTACATCTTCAGTTATTTTACAGCATGAGGTCCCCTATAATTCTGCACACTTACACACCATAGGAACAATCATAGCATTAAAGATCATATTAATCTTGACATTATTTTATTTTCAACTTCCTTTTGATATCTGTACAATTCCATTATTTAACATCCTTTTTACTGTGTGCACCAAAAGTATTTAGTGCTTTAGTCCAAATAAATTTAAGTGTTAACATATTACCCAATATCTATATAAAGATACAATTTCTACATGCACACCACAAAATTAAAATGTAAAAAAATAAAATCACAGTAGTGAACTGGTCAACAAGTACTGAGAAAATTACTCAAAATTCAAAAGCAAAATCACTGATGGTTAGTTTATGTATGCATGCACTGATGTTAAAGTATAATAAAGTAAAGCAAAAAGTCCATCACAGCATTTAACTTTATTATCCCCCGGCATGTAATGCGGGGGGATATAGTCCACGCCTCGTCTGTCCGTCCGTCCGTAATCATTTTGTTTCCGGAGCATAACTCAGAAACCGTTTAATATTTTTAGACTAAACTTGATAGATGTAATGATCTCAAACTATAGTTGTGCCTTTTGCTGTTTACAGAGTTTTGGCATCTTTTTGTTTTTCCATGGAACATTTTGGTGTTAGTCGAATGGTGGGGTGGGCTTCGTTTCTGGCGCATAACTGAAAAACCGTTTAATATTTTTCTGCAAAACTTGGTAGATATGTGTGGCAGACCCCAAAGTGGTGCCTTTTGGTATTTACAGGTTTTTGTGATTTATTATTTTCTCGGTTTCCAAGAAAACATTTCGGACTTAGTCTCAAAATGAAGGGATGTGCTTCATTTCCGGAGCATAACTCAAAAAACATTTGATATTTTCTGCAAAACTTGGTAGATATACCAATCAGAAGCTGCAGTGGTGCCTTTTGCTATTTACAGGTTTTTGTGATTTCTTAGTTTCTCGGTTTCCATGGAAATGATTTGGACTTTGTCTCAAAAGTGACAGGTGTGTTTTGTTTCCAGAGCAGAACTCAAAAACTTCTAAATATCTGTCAGTGTAACTTGGCATATATGTGTGGCAGACCCCAAAGTGGTGCCATTTGGTATTTACAGGCTTTTGTGATTTATTATTTTCTCAGTTTCCATGGAAACATTTCAGACTTAGTCTCAAAATGAAGGGATGTGCTTCGTTTCCGGAGCAGAACTTAAAAACCATTCCATATTTTTCTGCAAAACTTGGTAGATATATCAGTCGGAACCTAAAGTTGTGCCTTTCGCTAGTTACAGCTTTTTGTGATTTCTGAGTTTCTCAGTTTCCATGGAAGTGTTTTGTACTTAGTCTCAAAAGTGAGAGGTGAGTTTCGTTTCCGGAGCAGAACTCAAAAAAACTTCTTAATATCTGTCAGTGTTACTTGGTAGATATGTGTGGCAGACCCCAGAGTGGTGCCTTTTGCTATTTACAGGTTTTTTGTGATTTATCATTTTCTTGGTTTCCATGGAAACATTTCGGACTTAGTCTCAAAATGAAGGGATGTGCTTCATTTACGGAGCAGAACTCAAAAACTGTTCAACATTTTTCAGCAAAACTTGGTAGATACATGAGTCTGAACCTGTAGTGGTGCCTTTTGCTATTTCCAGGTTTTAGTGATTTATCATTTTCTCAGTTTCCATGGAAACAATTTTTGACTTAGTCTCAAAAGTGAGAGGTGTGTTTCGTTTCCGGAGCAGAACTCAAAAACCTCTTACTATCTGTCAGTGTTACTTGGTAGATATGTGTGTTTTTATGATGTATTATTATTATTCCATGAACATGTTGATGACTTCGTTTCTGGAGCACTACTCGAAAACCATTTCATATCTTTCAAAAGACCTTGGCAGATATGTGAGACAGATCTTGAAATGGTGATTTTTTTCTGACTGCAGATATATGGCATTATATTTTTCATGAATTCCAAGGAAACGATTCTGACTTGGTCTAAAAACACAATAAGTAATTGTCGGATGATTTGTCCTTTCAAATATGTGGGGGTCGGGGGGGGGGGATATGTCATCTTCTGATGACTCTTGTTATTTTATTTATTAAGTGATGTATTATTATCAGATGTATTCTGAGAACACCAGGGTTATCATGCTCAAAAAGAACACCAGGGTTATCATGCTCAAAATAATCAAAGTACAGCAAATGTATACTCTGATAGTGTCTTCAGGCCATATAAACTACAGTTCTCATTACTGGATTCATAGGTAAACATCAACAGTTCACATACATTGGAATGTTCATCTGTCTTATAAGTTCTTCCCATATATGTATGCCAGTGTATTAACATACTAATCATACCATGTATTTTTGTGTATTTGGTGTAGGAATATAAAGTACCATAATCATTGTTTTGAGCTGTACATGTGTGTGTACTTTTGTATATTGATCATTTGATTCATCATGTTTAATATAATCATAAACATTTCTGAATGATAGTGGCATATACGTTAACAGCTTCATTTTCTTTTGTAGAGGCTAAATATCAGAATGCCAAACCCTAACCTCATTTATATCGATCTAAGCGCTTTACCTTTTCTAATTTCGAAAAGTATCCGGTAAACCTACCCTGACGCGATGGATGACACGGGACATAATGCGTGATATGGGTGCAAAAATGAAGATGGAAACTATTTTCAATCAGTGTGGTTGTTCAGATCGTTCACGATTTCGTGGAAATAGCGAGCTGACTCGAAATATCAAAGCACAATTAAGTCGGCGATGAAAGTAGGAGGCGTGTCATTGTTGACATATCGCCCATGTAACGACAATTTCGTGTATCGAAACTGCTTAAAGAACGTTTTCCAAAACTGAACGTAACGATGGCCGTTCTTCTTGTGACGTACACTTTGCCACAGTATCGATGAAAAATACTATGAGAAAACCTCTAACCCACCCACCCCACCGTCTTCGGATTTTTCTATAGCAAATGTATTGCGCGTCTCCCTGCAATGAATGCCGCCATGCGACAGCGGGTGTCTGAGTCAGTGTCGGAGCGTTTGCGCAGGCGCATCAGGCTGGCGGCGGTCTCCTACCCAGAGTTCCAAGCGGCGAGATGTTGGATTGTGTACGCGAAGCATACGTCTAGAAGTCAACCGTCTGATCTCGCTTACCGCAGCGAAAGACCTATGTAAGTTAAGTTATGGAAATAGGGAGGGGAAGATCAAGTGTTTTCAGTGTTTGTGAATACAACTGTTTGTATTGTTATGACCAAAGTCTGCCTTCTGTGCCATAGGCAGACTGCCTGAGGTCAGTTATTTGAAAATTGAAATACTTCCGGCCCCGTACTTCCTATTACACAACGGTAAAGCGTTAAACTTTCGCCCGTACCCCCTCCTCATCAACTTATGAACTGTCACTCAAATTAATCTCTCCATCACTAGTTATACCATCAATAATGTGTGTAAGGAATCGAACGGGAGTCCAGATTGAGGTTGAGGTTGGCATAACATCGCCATTTGTAAGCTATATTCCACACAACTGATCAATACTCAAGGAAAGTACAGCGTACCTCTACTGTCCTCCAGAGTAAATGGAGCCAATGGCCTCTAGGATTTGCTTAAAAATGTCTTTCTCGACACTACAGTGATACATATATTCGGCTAAATGTAGAGCAAAGTAGTATCACCGTGTGTGTGTTATCGGTAGTTGCCAAATTTTGATGCACCATCACCGGATTTCAATCAGGTTTGTACAAGCACCGGTGGTGGGATTTGGTACTAAATACAAGTAACCATTACCGGAAATGGCGGATTATTCGCGTGCATATACTATACTGCATACACTTACTTTAAAAGTTCTCTGAATGGTTCACTGTACTATGGGTATAGCCCAGGTCAGTCAGTGATTGGTAAGCCCATTGTTCATGAATAGTGTCTGACCCTCTGACAAACCTGGCAGATTCGCCAGTGGTCAGATAGAAATCACCAACCCGACAGCCCCAGTGTCTGACTGAATATTTCACAATGACTTTGTGTGAAGTTGTTATTTGCAGCATCTGACACTTGTTTGCTGTTTAGAAATCTTATGTTTGTTATCATATAATGTTAATAATTTCAATGCTAGTTATAAGAAATGTTAAATATGAAATATTTGTTTAACTTTATTCTGTGGGTCCTGTGAATTTTCAGTTGGTCAGACAGAATCTGAAACTTACAGGACCCAATGTCCTGTTACATAGAAACACCATTGTGAACACTTTAAGCCTTTCAACAGTTCGTAACTATATGACTACCCACCACCACTTTCCTACAAATAATATCAAGTAATGTCCGCCTGTCACGCGTCTCTACAGGAACAAGAAAGAACTGTCTAGTCTCCCTACAAATACCACCAAAAACCCACTGACCCTCTACCATCCTACCTCTATGATACTTACGTTTCCCAAATTTACTTTTGTCAATTTCCACCGTCAAGCCAGCCCCACCAATTCTGTCCAAATCATTCTTTTCAACCATCACAGAGCATACCTCTCTACAGTACATGAAATAGTCCGATTTATGTTTCTCTTGGGGTTTCTAGGGCTTCCCCATCACCATCGCAATCAATACTCGTTTCTCTGATTGTGTCTGCATATGACATTTTATGAGCAAAGAGTGAGCAAAATGGTTTTTCTCAGTGACAAATTCGACCCAGAAAACCATGTATCCCTCCCTCCATGGTGGAAATTTATTTTTGTTACTTTTTTAACATACTTAGCGGTTACACTAGCAACGATAGTCGAGAACCTTACCCTTCCGATTAACTGCGTAAGTGTGGGTTAGTACTTGCTGACAATTAGGACAAGTTGCTTGGGTTGGTAACACCGTACCGCTGGCATAAAGAAACAGTGCTCTCGGTGCTACCTTAATGTGAAATTAGAAAAGATACATGGGAGGGGGGTGATTAGCATTGTCCAGAATGTGTAACAACCCGAGGTGCTGGGGAGACATTACGAGGGGGTTTGGGGTGACACACTGCATCGACAGGTGATGGTATGGGAGAGCGTGGAAGTGAGACAGACTGGATGGGGTCTGCAGGAGTTACAGCTTACACTGCTCTTACGGGGGCGACTTTTTCACATGGTTTAGCGAACACAATGTTTAATAATGCGTTTAGGGCATGCTTGAACGGGAGGAGACGACGTACTAGGATTTGCAGGAGGTACAAGAGCAGTGTTAGTACTATTACTGCAGGTGTTAATATTTTGAGTAAGGAAAAAAAATACACCTGTGCTGGACAGTGAACAATTGCTGGGCTGACTGTCACTCATTCGTCGCTCAGTTGATGTGTCACTAACACTTGATGAACCCGGTGAGTCCCCCGCTCAAGTGATGGCTTCTAAAATTTGTCTTTCTCTTACAACAGGAATGTGTACCACACTCAGCTAGGGTCTCGCATAGGAATGATGTCAACGTGTATGTTCTATTCAAAAAGCATTAAATCATGGGACGTCATTACATACAAGCAACTGGTACCAAAATCATCATATGCACAGGAAGAACACAAAACTATCGTGTGAACATCATCCACTGTCCTCTTTACAAAATCTACTTCAAGACATTTTTGTTTATGTTAATAATTAATTCAGATATCTTATTGCATGTGGGGAATGGCACGGACATTATCAAACACTGTCACACACCCCTCAAAAACAGAATGTTATAAACTATCACAAAGTGTTGTAAACACCTTTACAGTTTTCTCAAATGAAAAGATCAACAAGAAAGAAAGAAGTTAAAGAACTATAACCCTCAAGCACCACAAGCATCAGTGGCAGATCAGATCAGTGATATGTCATATTTTTCACACACATCACATACACCCTAACAATTTTATTTAAATCATAAAACTATCACTATTACTTGCAAACACCTTTCACCTGATGGTATATTCCCCTCATAAAAATTAAAGGTGTATGTGAAAGAAGTTTTAGCCTAATGATTAGAAATCAGATCAAATCAAATTGGTGATCATGGTGATACGTCACATTTTTCACACATCTCAAATACACCCTAACAATTTTTAAGATAATAACACTATCACTTTTACTTACAAACTTACTTCACCTGATAGTATATTCCCTTCACGAAAATTAAAGGTGTATGTGAAAGATGTTTTTGAAGCAAACACTAGAAAAACTTAAACAACACTATGTAGTATTTCAATGGCAGATCAGAACAGATCAGCAATTGATGATATTTTTAACACACCTATAAACACTCAAACATTTGTTTATGTCATAAACCTATCATTATTACTTGTAAACACCTTTCAGCTTAAGGTATGTTTCCCTCCTGAAAATTTAACAAATATGTGAAAGAAGTTTTTATCTACACAATTTACTCTATCTTCTCGTTGAATCCTGAATTGAAGGCATTGAGCTATAGCATGCCGACTTGAAACTTTACTACAGATCTACTGTCCTAATGCTGACACTAATAACAATTACGTGACTTAAACTGAAGTGACAAAGTAGTTAAGATATCTTGTACATGTAGGTTTTCAGTTGTTACAACACTCAGCGAATTTAATCAGCTGTTGAAAACACACCGGGCTCAATCTTAAACACTAAGCTGCCACCATGTGGTCATGTGACCAGGTGAAGCATACATTCGGGGGCTTTTCAAGTAACTTTGCCTTCACTTTTTCTTCATAGCTGGCATACACACAGTGTGTTTAGTGTTCATATCATCGGATAAAGCCTTCCCACCCAACCTTCCCAGAGCAGTTTCTGAGGAAAGTGGTTCCTCTCAAGATCCATTATTCAATTTATTGCAGTTTCTGTCATTGGGCGATATAAGCCCAAGTCAACATAGACTGAGAGCAGTGTTTCTGTTTAGATCAGTTTAGATCAGATCAGATCAGACCGCCGTACTTTAGGGATCTATGCTCTTCATTGGTGGAAAGAGAGAGTTTGAACATGGTAGGGGTCTTGGCACGACAGTAGAAATTGATGAGAGTAAATTTGTTAAAGGTAAGTATGATCACAGTTGATGGCCAGTGGGTTTGCAGAGGAGTTTGTAAAGTGAGTAGGAAATTGTTTTTGGTGCCAGTGGACAAACGTGGCCAACAGACACTTCAGGAAATAATTACCAAAAATGAAGCTTGGGGTAGTCCTATTATTACGGGCTGTTGAAAGGGTGACAACAGACTTGTTAGTCTGGGTTATGCTCATACCAGTCTCAATCACTCTGAAAATTTCAAAGGTATTTTATTATCTTGCTGGTTTTGATCATATTTACATATTTTGAAGTTCCATTGTCGTGTGGAAATGTATGATTTTGTAGTTAATTCCATTTGTACCACTTTCAGATCCTCTCACCTGTGCTTGAACAAACCTAATCGAGAATCATTGGTGGTGCATAAAACAGCAGTTGCCTGCAACTACATTCAGCAAGGTAACTTCTTGGTTTTAGAGTTGAAGGGGATAGTTTCCTAACACTTTTGACAGACACGAGTGAAATGTACCCTGGTGACCATTATTCATGTTTACTGGTTATACCTGTTACATCACCATCATGAAGAGCTAGATATTGCCCTGATTTTCATAGTGCAATATATATTGGAAGGTTTCTGTCCAAGTGCATGCATCATAAATTCATCACAGCCGTCTGAGTGCGACATCATCTTTTCAGTTGCCGCTACATCATAGATTTCAGGCCCCCACCCCCCACCCCGTCTTCATTGTGATGACTATATGCCACTGCCAGGCGTTCGCAGATATACAAAATCATAGAGAGCCTTAATGTAAAATGTTTATTTGACAAACTTGATTGCATAAACATTTGATTAATATAATGATAAAGGTAATAGTGTTACACATTTAGCGTTGTTTTCTTCAACAGAATGTGTTTCAATGCACTATACTTACATAGCTATTATGACTTCATGTCAGTAATTCAATCAGATTCAAGTCAAATATAAACCCCAGTGTAATTGTGTGAACTATTACAATATGAGACAAAAACATGATTTAGGTCAACTACTTGAACTTAAAATCTTATGTGACCTCCAGTAACTAAGATCCTTGACTTGAATGTCATTATAGTCCTTTGGCCTCTATGAGTAATTGTCCCTTTATGAAACCAACAAAATTGTCACTCGGAGCCAGAGGCTGTACTAATGAGTAAGTCTATATAAAATATTGATATCTTTGAAAAGCATGTAGAAGTGGAAGGCAGGAAGGAAAAGCAAGATTTATGGATGTCAACTTCTTTATTGTGAATGACACATCATGCTTGCTACATCACAACTTGATGAGGGATCAAGCATACGCTCTGAAACATTGTTATTCACAACATGAAGCCACCCGTGAAGGTCCCGGAGTAGAATAGGCCTTCAGCAACCCATGGTTGCCATGAAAAGCGACTCTGCTTGTCGTGAGAGGCGTCTAACGGGATCAGGTGGTCAGGCTCGCTGACTTGGTCGACATATGTCATCAGTTCCCAATTGCGCAGATTGATGCTCATTCTGTTGATTACTGGATTGTCTGGTCCAGACTCTATTATCTACAGACGGCAAACATATAGCTTGAATATTGCTGAGTGCGGCGTAAAACTAAACTCACTCTCTCACTCACTCATAACATGAAGGTGACGTCCATAAATCTTGCTTTCTTAAAAGCTTGGTCCACTTAAAGCCAATCAGTATCCCTAAAACCGTCACATATGAAACCATTCAAACCCACTAAACTTAAGGCTAAATGAAAACAAAAAAATGTTTCTCAGGCATCGCCACATCATTTTTCTTTGTGCATTTTTCTTTGCCATCTAAAAAAGATAATAAGTGTCTGTAAGAATGAGTGTGACTGAATCTTCTACAACTCATTAACACATGATAAACTTTCCAAGCTGTATTTATGAAAGAAAAGAAAAATATTTTCCTCCCTTGTTACTTTCGTTTCTGTCAAAAGTGTTTTTAAAAAGTCCTACGGCCCTTGTCACTTTTGAAATACTGTGCCCGAGAAACATTTAATATATTTTAAGCAGCCTAAAGCATTTGGTAGAATATTTGGCACTTTGAAGCCACTTAGAAGAACTCTTTCACTTGTGAAATGTTACATGAAATCAGCAGAGATATAAGAGTATTTGGTACTTTAGCACATTCTGTTGCCATAGAAATCAAAGGCAGATAATTGAAAGGGAGTTAACTCGAGATAAACTAGGTCAGGCAAATCACTTTGCATATATATGAGATCAGACCACCCATCCACCTGTTGTCAGCCATATTTTTGTGGCAATAGTCTGCAAATATCACACCAGAAATGGGCTCCAGCATTGTGCCCATGTAGGGAATCGAATCCGGGTCTGCCAGCAAGACGTGCCAGTGCTTTAACTACTAGGCTACCTCGTCACTACAGGGCTATCAAGCTGGTCTTCGAAACGGCATTAAACCTAGTATATTCACTGACCATGTGCGTACAATTTTAGATGGAAATATGAGTGAGTGAGTGAATTTACATTTAAAGTCACATAGGCAATATTTCAGCCAAATCATGCCAAAAACATTTCATACATTAAAAGTATGTAAACTCAGACAATAAGAACCTTCAAACGTCAGTGAAAGTACCAGAGTGTCATAAAATTGGTTTAAAACAAGCATGTTATCATAAAAGGATGTCACTACAGAAAGTAATACAATATTAAAAAGGAGTGAAGAATGCCAGCAACTGAAGGTAGAGCATCAAGTCAGAGACCTTGGGGACTTTCGATGCCTGCATGGACTATGCTGCCAGTCCTCTTACGAGCTATGTCAAAAACATCAAATGTAATGAAAATAATTCTAAAATCTGCAATAGCATATTTTGCAATTTTTAACTGACATATAAGTAAATAACATGATATTTATAAATAGTCAGCCCTGAAGCATTATTTTATGGTTAGTGTGGCTTCAAAACATACTCGTCAGAACATTTTTGATGTATTCCAGGATGGTAGATTGTTCCACAAAAGAAACCATCTCATTCCTAGGTTGCTATGGAAACTACAAATTCTTTGTTGATTTTCTAATTAAGGCTTATTAATATTCTAAGAAGTTTAGTGAATCCAGCCCCTGAAACACAAAGTTCCAACTTGCCCTGTGAGCCTGTGGAACCATCACTGTCTTGTTAAAATCAATGTTAGAATCAAATCAATCCTCTTATTGAAAGAAATTCCTACATAGACCATGATAGAGTCGTCTCCGTAACAATTATGTTACTGTACCATGAGTCGCACATGACACTGTCATTAGCTTCGCAACACAGGCAATATTTCATCCTTTAATTGCAAACAAAAGTTGAATTCATCACATGTCACCGTGTTCCTTTAAATACCATCTTCAAATCTAGGGCTGTGACAGATTCACTTCTCAGAGCTATAGTTCTCAAACAGTTGTTGGGATGGATTTAGGATATTCTTCCTTAACCGCTCGTCATTTTACAGCCCTCTGACGGGAAAGGACACACTTGGACTTCCTTAACAAATGGGCAACACTATTCTGAGATAATCCACTCTTTATCATGCTAGTGGCCTGCCATTTCTGCATGTGTGACAGATACAGTGTTGAGGTGGCATTGTCACAAGAGATAGTGGGACACGCTTCCTTCAGTTTTATAGTCTAGAATGTATGCGTGGTGCATGATGCATATGTGTTATGTAAAGGGTACATTTTGCTCACTATGGTGTCAGCATAAGTGCTTTCCAGTCTTTCCAACTTTTATGTAGTGTTGTTTCCACTATAAATTCCACTTGGGGCATTCTTAATTTCTATTTTTGAAGAAAATAGAGGAATATTAAAAGAACAAATAGTCTACTATTAAAACAACTTCAGATACAAACATACTTTGAATGAAATGGGACCCAAGTCTCATATCAAGGTGTAAATATGAAACATTAACAGTGATGAATAAATATTAAATGTACATGCCAGAAATAACAGTTACAGTTGAATACGCGTATTTATTACAAATGTAATATTAACACTGCATCATGTTGATTTTTCCTGCTACTATGGAGAATATAACAATCACTAAGAATTCACCATCTTTATTGTTTTTGCTTCCTTCAGATGGCTGTTTGCTGGCGATTAATTGACTTTGATGCCACAGACCCACCCCCATGGGTGAAGGAAAAGGGTGCATCTGGAGTTCCACCAGTCAAAGAAATGATTGAAGATATCATAGTCTTTCAAAAGCGGTGGCAAGATCTGTCAAAAGAGGATCGACAGGAAAGTTTAAAGGATTTTGTTCCCACTTTTATTAACCATGTATGTGTTGAGGAAGACCTTGGTCTTCAGAACAAATCTGACACAATGACTCTTTTTCACAGAATGCAAAATGGTTTCATGGAATTTAAAGCCAAACCAGATGAAGAAAAAATAGGGCAACGCAAGTTTTCTGAATCAAATTCTGTGAGTAAGAAGAGGAGAGAAACAGCTAATTTGTTCAAAGCATGGAGGCATTTGTCAAAGTTAGATTGTACTAAGTTACCAGACAAAGATTCCCTTGCTGGGCTGGTGGACATTGAAGTCTGTATCCTAAAAACACATAAGATTATTATGGATGGTTTAGTGGACAAGGAAAACATGACTCCAGGTGGAAGCTTCAGCTGTAGGAAACGGCACACCACATACAAAGGGGAAAAACACAACTATCCTGAATTTGAGACTCCTGAAAGAGCAACGGAGGCAGTACAACTTATTTGTGACCGGTACAATGCTTTAATAAATGGAATAAAAAACCTGAAAGATCCTTGTGATAGGATGTATAAAATGTTTAAGTGTGCTGCATGGCTGTTGTTTAATCTAGTGTCTCTGCACCCATTTAGTGATGGTAATGGCCGCCTGTGTCGTCTGCTCTGCAGTTACGCATTGAATGTATCTACACCCTTTCCAAGTCCAATATACAATGTGTACAGTCCAACAGAGAAAAGCGATTACATAGACAGTATTGTCAGTGCCCGGAAAAGAAAACCTCAGTACCCCATGGAACTGACAACGTTGATAATAGAGTCAAATTGGTTTGCTTGGAAGGCTGTTTTCAATAGGAATGATACTTAAAGTGAAGATGCTGGTAATGAGAAAAAGCTTGTTGCTGAAGAGACAGAATATGCAGAGGGGCCAGTGCCTGCAACAGTTGAAAGTGACCCTGATTCAAGGACCTTTCAAGACAGTAATCTTTCTGGTTGCACTCGATGGTGGAGAAATTTCTACCGTCTGCAGTTATCTTAGTTATGCTAAATCCAGTGGTGCATTTTTCAGTTTTCAAATTTGCCCTGTTTGTGATCCTGGACCTTTCAGCCCAATAATGCACTACACATGAAGTAAATGTTGATGTAGAAAATATGGCAGCAAACTAGTCTGACAAAATGTAAACCATTCTATCATTGTTTGCTGTTAGATGATGCAGATTAAATCTGGTCGTAATAAGAATGTTAAAGGATAAACTTAACCTCAGTCAACGGACTTCTAAAGTCCGTTTGATTCATACTTTTACAATTACCAAAAACGTATTGTTGAGAAGTAGTAGAGGGCTGAATTTAAGAGATATTAACTTGGTTGCACGAGGTGCAACCTTGGATTAAAATGTTGTACCAGCCAAATTCAAATCCTGGTTGTTTTATTGGTATATGTAATGAAAGAAATATGCTACTGAATTATTTAGATGTTTTCCCAATAAGAAAATGACACCTTGTGCAAGTTAGAATAATAACTAGGTTTCATTTTCATTGTAATAGTGGATTGCACCAATTCAAGTATCAAAGCAATAAATTGAACCATGTTGTGTAATAAAAGTTATCATGCTTGTGGTGTAGTTTGATATTCTTCTTGCAATAATTTAATTCCAAAGATGGCAATACTCAGTGTTCATTAGTTGAAATTTGGAACAGCTTTTGTTCATAGTAATGAGTTGTTATGAAATTTGATTATATATTACTGCCTTCGGCTATTGTGATATTATATCAGAGCCTTGGGTTATTGTGATCTCATATCAGTGCCTAAGGTTATTGTGATTCTGTAGTATTGCCTTTGTCTATTGTGCTTCTGTGTGACAGTTTTAGGATACTGTTAATTAAGAAATACAGTTCATTCTACCACCATGTATAGTGTATTAAAGACACAAACTTCCTCGTGCTTTAACAATATAATAGTTCAGGGCGAAAGTGTGCTTTATTACACTATACATTGTGGTAGGACGAAATGTGTTTCTTTTCTAAGATGTGCCATTTAATCATTTCTAAGCCTAATTTTGATTGATCTATGGCAGAAAACAAACGACGGTGTCTGTTACCTAACTTAAGAATCCGCACACAGAGCTAACTGACGCGCTGTTCTGACGTGTCAGCCCCCTACATTAAGACAAACATTACTAGAAAAAAAAACAATGAAAAGTTTGGTGAAGGTTTATGTTCAGGTTAAATATCTTCTCTAGATCATTTTAATTACAATCTGTGTCTCTCTTAAACCATACAAGGCAAAATGACCTCCTCATTTCTACTACCAAGGAAAGTTTAGATCAGTACATTCAGCTGAAGCGGACTAGTCATGCGACATTCCACGATTGCATTGTGGGAATGTAAACATTGCAAACATTACCGTGTCTCTGTAAAGTTTTTAGTCGAACTACAAGTCATTTTAAAAATCCTTCGGAAAACAAACATAATGTTTCCACCAGTGATGTTAGCTGTGTCATGCAACTGCTAACCAAGAAACGGTATGCGGCGATGCAGTTTACTGTGGGAGGTTGTACGAGGCGATGGCACCTGACATCCATCGTGATGTCGGTTACATTGTGACGTAATGCAAAAAAAGTTTGATTACGACACAATACGAGGGGGCAGACTGGAATGGCGCAGCAACGTCAACACATTGTGACGTAACGCAAAAAGTGCACATTATCGTCTGATAAAGTATTGTTGGCCCTTTTGATCTTTCACAGAAGCATCATAGAATCTACATTAGTGCCATAGGTTATTGTGGTTCTATATGGTTGTATGACTGAAATATTGCTGATGTGACGATATTTACTGGTTTACTATGTTATTATCTGTGGTTATTGTGATTTTATATTAGTGCCCTAGGTTATTGTGGTTTAAGAACATGTGAAACATTGTTATTGACAACATGAAGCCACCCGTGAAGGTCCCAGGGTAGAATAGGCCTTCAGCAACCCATGCTTGCCATAAAAGGCGACTATGCTTGTCGCTGGAGGCGACTAACGGGAACGGGAGGTCAGACTTGGTTGACACATCATCAGTTCCCAATTGCGCAGATCGATGCTCATGTTGATGATCACTGTATTGTCTGGTCTAGTCTCAATTATTTACAGAAAGCCGCCATATAGCTTGATTATTGCTGAGTGCGGCGTAAAGCTAAACTAACTCACTCACTCACTCACTCACTATTGTGATTTCAGAAATACTGTTTGCTCTACCACTATGTCTAGTGTATACTGTAATATCGCACACTTTCTCCCTTTAACTATTATAGTTAAAGTAAGAGGAAGCTTGAGTCCCAAGTGCTTGAACGTTATAGCTCAGGGCAAAAGTGTGCTTTATTACACTGTACATGGTTATTTTCACAGATGCCAGGCTTAATTCTTTCTAAAGATAATTTCCATTAATCTAAGGCAGAAAACAAACGACATTGTGGGTAAACTAAATTAAGAATCCTCACACAGGGCCAACTGACACTCTGTTCTTTTCACGTGTCTGCCACCCTACGTTAAGACGTTCTCTCAATTACTTTAATTTTATCTGTGATTACCTAAACCATATAGGGCAGAATGAACATCATACTTCTACTAGCAGTGTAAGTCTAGATCAGTACATTCAAATGAAGCTGAACAGTACAGCAACATGCCACAGTTGCATTGTGGGAATGTGAACATTTCGATCATCACTGTTTCGCTGTAAAATCAGGAGTCAAACTATGAGGCATTTTGTCTGTCGGAAAACTTAAACATAATATTTCCACCAGTGACCTTAGCTAAGCAACGTAACTGCAAACCCAGAAATGGGATGCAACAGAGTAGTATACTGTAGGGGGCTGTACAAGGCAATGACAACTGACATGCATTAAGTCATCAGTTATATTATGACGTTACGCAAAAGTGTTCAATTACAAGGGGGCAGATTCGGGTGGTGCAGTGACACCAACATATTGTGACAATGCAAAAAGTGCACATGATGCAGGTTTTATGAGCTTGTTATCTCTGAGAAAAAATACCTTACCTGAACAAACATGATGAAAGCTTGAAATATGTGAGACATCATTTTGTCAATAATGATCTATTGACACAAGTAAAACTTCAGGAGGGTGAAATGTGCCTTCTTTGTATAAACTGAAATTTAGTACTTTTCCCCCTAAAAGACATCCATATGACTTTTTATCATGAAAGATCATTGTCAAGCTTTGGTCACTTCATTGTACCAGTATCCGCTGGTTCAGCATGAATTCATACCTGTGGTTTACAGGTCATTGGCCAGTGTCACTACTTGTGTTCTCCCCAAATTAGGATTGTTGGTCAACATTCTGTGATACTTTTGAACCAACATTAACACAACTGACTCCAGACAAAAATTAGAGGGAGAACACAAAGCCTTGTCTATCTGTATAAGTTTAATACATTTTTTCAGACAAAATTCATGGACATATTTCCTGAAATCTAAAACTTAAGTGTCAAATAATATTTTTTTAAAATGTTACGTTCTATTAGCTAAAGTTTGTGAGCTACATCTAATTATGTAATTTGTAAATACCTTCAACACCGCTGTTTACTGTAATTCACCCAAACCTCTATTTCGCATGTTTAAACTTGGTCGCTGTGACTTTAAGATTTGTACTTTTAACAATGTACAGGCATAAGTGATATGTATGTCTGGTAAATTATGTATATAATAACATGTAACTATGGTAACTGCCTTATGCTGAAGGATTCGTTTAGGGTGTAGGATGTAGGTAGCTATATGGTTTAAAAATTAATGTAAAATCGTAACTTGCTCATTGTCACGCAGGTCAATGCATTCACATGTTTATCACAGCAGGGAAACTGGATCACAAATAAATTGCAAACATCAAACAAAGAATATGTGATCAGTGTCAGAATTGTGTGTATAATCACATGAAAATCTATACATATGAGGCAAAAAAGTAGGGAAATGTGGGAATAGTCAATACGTACCTTCTCATCCATATGGTACTTACAACTGGATGATGAACTTATCTCCAGAGGAAAATCCTATTAAATCTAATGGGTAAATGTCTACAGTGATGGTGGTCAGGTAAAAGCACTTCAGTTTGACACATGCATCTCATGAGTTCATCAACTAATGTCCTGGTGACTCGACTTTGAGTGGACCAATGGAGCAGATAAACATTCATGACATTCACTCAACTGTGTGGTCCAGACTATGGCATTATATAATCTAATGAGTCAGACAGAGTGTTACATGGGCTTTTATGACTTCCCAGACATGTTCATTGGGGTAAAGGTCAGGATTGAGTACCAGCCCTGACATGGATGTTTTGCAATGTCAGTTATCTAGGTGTTTATGTCACTGAAACTCTTGATTCAACAGAGTTGTTCTAACCTGAGTGTTTGGTTCCAAGAAAACAATTTGTGTCTGCATGTTGACATGAGTACTTCAGTAAAGCTCCTTAACCTAGAAGAAGGCTTCCACAGAAGTTTTATATGAGCGCAATGGCAAATCAGTCAGTTGAGTGAGTGAATTTAGTCTTATGATGCTTTTAGCAACATTCCAGTAAAATCACAGTTAGGGACACCAGAAATGGGCTCCATACATTGTACATATGACAACTGACTGAATGCCTTGGGCCGCAGCTTTGGGCAGACTCGCATTTACGTGTTTCGTTTCCATTAAAAGAGAATAACACTTTATATGATCAGAGTTCATTTAATAAAATATGCAAACACAACAAAACATGACATCACAGATGTGAGGCTTTAAAGTGCCACTAGCAGAATACTGGACGGATTTGTCTGAAAGAACATATACTATAGGTCTAAGCATTACAAAAAACAATAAACTATAAATATGAACGGTATATTTACAAAGCTAAATCACATAATCAAAATGAGATGAATACAAATTGCAATCTCGACAGTACAATTTGTGTTTATTCACAGTATTTATTCAGAGTTATGTTAACAAATGAAACAATGTTGGCGAAACAGACCTTTGTGCTGCGAGTGACCTTCCATATCAATAACGATACTGGATCACTCATGCCTAATCTTTTAACAAGGGAAATAACTCTAACTATTCATTTATTCTTGTTAATCAATAATATTCAAAAGTTATTCAGTCAAAAATTAATCTGAAATATTAAAATCACAGCATTATGTTTTGTATATATGTAAAGTTCATTTGAACACGTAAATTCAGCTGCACCTGCACCTGCACTCTATGTTCAATGATGTGTTAATATTGTGTACTGTGGGTAACTTACATGACAAACAACATTTTGTTCACCGATTTATTTCATTTCATGTGATGCACGTTCAGATTATATTTCCCAATCTTTCCTATCGAAATAAGCAATGCAAAGAAATATAGGAAAAATAGTCAAAAACTAACTAAATACATGAACTATAAATAGGCTATAATTATATAAAAATATAGCATCGAAAACAGAAGCAGCTTAAGGCCACATATCACAGATGGTAATTGGGTACAGATAGGAAACACATATGCCTTCAAACAAATTATTTCGGCTATGCCTCCTTATTTACACCTGCAACAGTGCAGTCGTTTCCATACTGTATGAGATTAGCGTTGCCGAGTTTGGGGAATTCTGTTGTCGACTGATCACGATGTTATTGTCAAGGAGCCCATGCCATCACTATTTTGTTGAAAGCAACAAAAACGCCTTTGTTGGGTTTGCTGGAAAACAAAATAATTTAACAAATTGAAATCGCTTATTGGTTATTGCGATTATAATGTTCATTGTGGAAAGTAAGTTGAGGACTACCAAAGGGATCAAATACGAAATTGAACATCAACCCCAAACAATCTTCTTGTTTGTTGCATCTTCGCATTTCGTCATTATCTGATATTTCAATGGAAATAGGGGAGGTGGGGTAGCCTAGTGGTTAAAGCGTTTGCTCGTCATGCCGAAGACGCGGGTTCGATTCCCCACATGGGTACAATGTGTGAGGCCCATTTTCTGATGACCCTCGCCATGATATCGCTGGAATATTGCTAAAAGCAGCGTAAAACCAAACTCACTCACTCACTCACTCACTCACTTCAATGGAAATATAATACAAAGGAGTTAAGAGTTAGGGCACTCGTATATCAGGTTTGCTCATCTGAAATTTTCAGTTTGCATGTACAAACTGGCAGAGCATCGCTGCTGTAACCACTGTTTAGGTACTGGAGAGGTATGTAGAAGTTGGTATTCAAGCGTAAGACAATATTATGGATGCCTGCTTCTTTGGGCTTTTCCTTGTCTTGCCATTTACTTGACAAAGAGGCATAGAAAAGCCCAGAAACATTGTGTATAAAATAAAGAAGTTGGCCTCCATTGTCTTATACTTAACCGCTGTTTGTTTCAGTTTGTTGAGTTGAACAAATATTTGAAGTTTATCAATAACTTAAAAAGTATGGTTATCTTCGAAAACAAAATAAAAAAAGTATTCAATAGTCATCGGAATTTGTCCAGCATGGCTGAGAGCATGTTATTATTTTCACTTGTGTATAACCTGTTCATGACATCCCTATATATTAGTGAGTGAGTGAGTTGTTTTATGCCACACTCAACAATACTTCAGCTCTATGGCAGCGATCTGTAAATAATCGAGTCTGGACCAAACAATCCAGTGATCAACAGCATGAGCATTGATATATGCAAACAGGATACGATGATATGTGTCAACTCAGTCTGCAAGCTTGACCACCCAATCCATTTAGTCACTCTTATGAAGATCAATTCTAACCCGCATCTTCATGGATACCCTGGACATTTAACTGTGAACAGATTCAGTGGATTAATTATCTAGCATACGAAAAGATGGGAATCTTCTTCATCAGCTGGTACTTCTGGACAATACTATGACCAAGGGATATTACAGTCACCACCCTCAACATATGAGCATACATACCATTTGAAATAACGGATTGCTTCAAACGTGCCATCATGTTTTCCCTCTGCAAACAGAAAATATATTTCTGACTTTCTTTGAAATGGCACAATAATACATGCACAAGTCAGGCATGCTAATGTGAATTAAACAACTCAACACAAATAGATCTGGTAAACTGTACAACAGACCACTGCTTGAAACTGGGTTCATCATGGGTCGTATTTCTTCATACAGTGGAAGCTGTCTTACTCGGACCCTCAGTAAACTCGGTTTTCTATATAATTCGGACTAAATTGTTGGTCACTGGAGAAGTTAACTAAGTTATCATTACATATGGGCTAACTTCGGACTTCATGTAACTCGGATTTCAGACTGAAATCTCCACCCTTCAAGGTAATTATGAAAACATCGCTAATTAACTCAGACTAGGACTGCCTGAGCCGGAAGTGGTTTTTAGTTGCCGATTCAAATGGATTATCAGGTGTGATGATAACCAGTTAACAAAAGGAATTCACAAAGCAGTTCAGCAAGCTGACATGACTCATTCAGTGTCATTCTTACATCATGCGATTTTGTCATAACTTCCATACAAGGGCATTACCCTACAAAATAGCGAGTAACACGAAAACATGGCACGTCACTTCTAGCGCTCAAAATGTATGTTGCTTTGGAAACCAGCGGACAACAGAACATTCTAACAATGAATTTATAAAAGGTGAGGTGATATTTATTTACAGAATTACAGATTTTGGTTATCTACTGATACGCAATAAAGTTCATGATCATTACCCCTATAACCCCGAAAACACGTTACACTATGGTAGTTGTCCTTCATCATAAAAGTACCGTGCATTTGTATCTCCTGGTGAAGGGAGCTAACTCTTGACTCTCACCAGTCTAATTCGGACTCCTCGTAATTCGGACACAAAAGTCAGTCCCAGTCAAGTCCGAATTAGACAGCTTCCACTGTATATTCATTCAGTCCTGAAAATCACTTCTTTCCAACCAATAACTTACAACAATACCGTCCAAGAACGAAAATAAATACAATAGTTACTGCCTTTCAAGTTTTCTATGGACTGTTTACACAGGTACTTGGTGCACTTAATAAAAAATTTCCTCAATTATCAATTTGGGGATGAAGGTTAAAATAAAATCGTCACGTTAAAAATTTAATGCTTAGAGGTTTCCTAAATTATAGGAAGAACATAAAGTGAGTGAGTGAGTGAGTTTAGTTTTACGCCACACTCAGCAATATTCCAGCTATATGGGGGCGGTCTGTGAATAATCGAGTTTGGACCAGACACTCCAGTCACCAACAACATGAGCATCAATCTGCACAATTGGGAACCGATGACATGTGTCAACCAAGTCAGCAAGTCTGACCACCCTATCCCATTAGTCGCCTCTTACGACAAGCATAGTCGCCTTTTATGGCAAGCATGGGTTGCTGAAGGCCGATTCTACCCCGGGATGGTCACGGGTCCCTGAACATAGATGCCAAGGTCATGTCCAAACATTTTGGGAACTTTCTCATGGCATGAAGGTAGGACTTAGACTTAGAGAACCTTGGGTACCACTGTATCATGCCGCTAGGTTTGTTTATTTGGCTGGATGTATGTAATTGAACTAAAAGGTTGTGGAACATTACTCACACATCAACCACTGGCATGTCTGTCTCAGATATGATTGTGTACTGGCATCAATACTATTGCTAGAAAAATAAGTGGGGCGGTGGGGTGGCCTGGTGGTAAAGGCATTCACTTGTCACACCGAGGACCTGCGTTCGATTCCTGCATGGGCACAACGTGGTGAGACCCATTTCTGGTGTTGCCTGACGTGATATTGTTGGAATATTGCTAAAACTAGCTTAACACTAAACACACTCATTCACTCACTTTCTAGAATATCAATAACTGAATACTCAGTTTAAAATTACAGGTACCCACCCTCCTTATCAAGCTCCACACCGAGGTAGACATCACTGCGGCCAGGAAGATGGCCAATGAACTTGACCGTTCCCTGGCTGAGCTTGCCACCCTGACGAGAGAACTTGACTACATCATCCAGTTTCATGTCGCCTGGACTGAGCGGGGCAAACGGACGCATACCTTGGGTCAGGGAGCTGCAGCAGAGTAGCATATCATCATTATCTCAATAGTCCCACTTACCAAACAGTAGTAGCAACAGTCAAATTCTCCACACAAAGAAATATTCTAAAATATTTTAAAAAACCCATAAACATGCCTCAGCTATTTCACGGAATGTACAATGGATGAATCAACATGATCAAGGAATATAAGATGGGTCAATATCTGATGAGAATGCTTTACACCTACAAGTTGAAAATGATGCACTAAAATGGCACTAATACCCACCAATGTAAGTTGATTTCTATCAGAATATAAACACTATTTTCATCTTATTTATCCCATCCCCAGTTGTCAAGGGTATTTTTACTCTGTGCCAACAGACTCTCTAATTTGCCACCTTACCTTTGTGTCAGAAGTGATGGCACCACATCTATTGCTTGCAGCCACGAGCAGATAATTTATTTTCCATTCGAGATAGTAATTTCATTTGTAAGCTATTTTTAGTGTCATTCCACAAAAAAACAGGTTTAACACAAAGGTATGATGGAGAATAGCTGAAGGATACTCTGCAAAATGGAGATACAATTCCCTAGATATGCGAGGATGACATCCGTGTAATACCTTGATAGTGACACAATATTTCCCATCATGCCCTTGTTATGTTGAGTAGCAATCGGCTGAGGTGTGACACTCCGGAATCCAGCAGAGTTTTGTGCAGGTGCATTCTGGGACAACCTCTCACTGCTAGCTGAGATTCTCATCTGTACGGCGGGAGTTGTGCGAGAAGGACTACCAGTTGGGGTACGACGAGCTACCCAGTCACCTGAGAAAAAAATTGCCACTGATAATCTGAATCCCTGTTCATCATTAGGATAACTAGGATGCATGAGTGAGTGAGTGAATGTGAGTGAGTCAGTCAGTCAGATTGTTTTTTTGGTGCTGTTAGCAACATTCCAGCAACATCATGGTGACACTCTGACACCAGACATGGGTTTCACATTATGTGCCCAAGAGAGGAATCTAACGTGGGTCTTCAGCATGATGAGAGAACGCTTTAACCACTTGACCAGCCCACCACCACTCATAAGTGAGGAACTTGGGGTTTCATTCTGTTTCCAAACTCATGGACATGATATGAGTTTTACTACACATTAAAAGTGTGTGTGAAAGATAAACGATGCTGTTTACAAATGGTGAAATCCATGAGGAATCCTTGTACTGGTATGGTTCTGAATGAACGAGGACAAAGACAACCTAACAGCCACCAATCTGAAGCCTGAGTGAAATGTTTTGACCATCTGGTAGGCTCAGTCTATTATCATTAATATTGTCATCAATACTGCCTTGATGTATTAGTTGCCATCATGGGCATGACGGTCATCATTCATGGTAATCCTGAGCCTGTGTATGGGCTCTGTTATTGTATATTATTTAAAGACTCATATGCTGAAACTAACGCCAAGATCAAGGGGTAGGTTACTCGGTTTAGCAGGCTTAACGTGTGCAACAGTCTGAAATAATTAGCATGCTGCAATGCATTTCTTCAGTTAGAAGAAATGTTAGAAAAGTACTGGACTGCTCTGTTTCCATCTTGTCCAAACCCAGCCATTAGACTCAATATGTTTGATATAGCGTTGCTTCATCTCCATGTCGGGGCGGTGAGGTAGCCTGGTGGTTAAAGAATTCGCTCTTCAAGCAAAAGACTCAGGTTTCAGAATCCCCACATGTGTACAATGTGTGAAGTCAATTTATGGTGTCCCCCGCTATGATATTGCTAGAATATTACTAAAGAGGGGAAAAACTGTACTAAGTCAGTTTCTCCAAGTCAGAACTGTTCAGTGAGTAAGATGTGATCTAGGCCTCACTTGACCAACTGCAACAGCTATATAACAGTGGGAGGTGCCCCAAATGAGCTAATCACACAATCTGCCATTTGGAACATCTACATTAAGCAACTTTGACCACTAAGCTACCCCTATGCTCACACTCCAAAACACAGTCCACCGGAAACCATAAGCACATTCTCATGCAACACTGAGACATTTCATCAAAACAAAACTTTAACTTGTGCCATAGTAACTCAATATTTTGAATCAGTTTCATAAATCTTCCTGGCCACTGTGAACAAAGATAATGCTGTTTGGTAACTTACATGTGAACATTTACATTCGGTTCATTATTTACTCTTGCAGCAACCATAAAAACACTGGTACTTGTGAATGACATATAGCATGACAAGTCTGAATGGCATGGGGGCATTGGTGTAGCCTAGTGGTAAAAGCTTTGTTTGTCACGCAGAAAATCCAGGTTTAATTACCAAACTGGGCACAATGTGTGAAGCCCATTTCTGATGTCCCCTTCTGATGCGATATAAAAAGTTTTAACTCACTCTGAATGACATGCAACATGACACATGGATTCAAATGAAACAGGATCTTAATTCCACAAATGCACAATCACAAACATGAAACAATTACAAACACATAACAGTGTTAGCAACACAAGCTGTGACATAATAACCGCACCAGTCATCCTACTAAACATGGTCCCGCCAATCACACACACAACACCGATAAATATCTACCTAGGACCTGTGTCTACCTGTTGTGGACCAGTTATTGTGAAAACAGGCACTGACTATTGACTGAGACTTATCACACAATCCAATCTACCTAGTGATATCGAGTGTGAGCCTTATGTACATATAAGGTTGACCAGGCAGTGCCATGTAGGTCAGGACTGGCAGTAAGGGCCAGGCTAATGCTTAGACAGAAGGTGTTGTGAGGAAACAAGTATTGCTCTGAAACTGAGACAAGTGAAGGAAAGGTACAGTCATTTGAGGCAGTGTCCGACTGAAGTCAGTTGTGTTTCCACACATAAGTACAATGTGTGAAGTCCATTTCTGGTTTCCCTTGCCATGTTATTGGTAGAATATTGCAAAAAGCGGGATAAACCTAAACTACACTCACTCGATAAGTAATACTAGTGACTGGTTGTATGTGTGAAGGAGTTTGTAGAGCAATGTCAGTAAGTACATTCTGTAATGATGACACAATGTATCAAGGCATCAATAACAGACGAAACATTAGGAATATAACCAAATAGCAAGGGATGGACTATGTTAGAACAATGGGTCCTATTCATATAAACATACAGTATTATCATTGTTAATTTATGTCACATATACACTTTACAACATACAAAGATTTAACCTAAATTCTGTTCTAGTCTTTTACTAAATGGTATTGACACTCAAGGTTTATCTGAATAGACTACTAACTTAAATTAGACGTCCTTATACTGAAAAATAGGACAGGATATTGAGTAGGTTTCAAGACTTATAAATGGTGTTGATATTACATCATTTATGCAATATGACATGAGAAAAATCATTAAAAACTGCAGTGAGTCATGATATGGAGCACAAACAACCTCTACTGTTTACAGTAGATCTACTGTTTAGAGTTGAGCTATTGTACATTTAGGAGATAAACATCATGTGTTGGCCAATTTCTGGGTGTTATTGAGTATTTGAACCACGGGAATGCATTTGGAACCGATGGCATCAGGCATCAGGTTTCAAATGAAATATTCCTGTGCTTCATATACTCAATAACACCCAGAAATACATCCTCGATATCTCCAGGGTATACGTTCCGAAAAGTCTCCACTATACCCTGGATGCATCTACGGCTCATCCCGATAAATTTATTACCTCCCTTGGCTGGCTTTTTATCCAATCAGGTGTCTACGCTGGGAAGTTGAGCGAACCAATCACAACTCACTTTCGCTTTTTAACCGATTAAATTTGGCAAACAAACCATGCGTAGGTTCTCTGAAAGAGGTAGATGGATTTCTTGCATATGTTTTAAAAAAGGTTTCGGACTTATAAAGTTGCATGTATGATTTCCCCAAATTGTGAGTCGCACGCCGAGCAAACATTCGCAGTTGCAACTGCTACCTTTGTTGACACTGGCAAGTTCGGTTATAACGGCGACCACTCTGATTGGCTACTGTGAGAAAGCGGAGCCAGCAAAGGGAGGTAATAAAATTATCGGGCCGACCCGTAGATGCGTCCAGGGTATAGGGGAGACTTTTCGGAACGTATACACTGGAGATATCGAGGATGCCAGAAATAGGCCAACACATGATGTTTATCGACACTGTAAACAAAAAAGTAAACCAAAGGGTTTTACTGTCTGCACTTGTTTACATCAAGTACAGGTGCAACAGTGAAGTGTCATCAGTTGGCCGTTTCAGATGGTTCTTACGGTAGCATCTGGAGCTGGTCATTTGTGGCGTCATTTTTACTTTACATCACAATATGCTTTGAATGACGTCACCACTGCTGATGACACAACAAAAGAATTGTTTGCGATGTTCTACATGTCAATACAACGCGAATAGTCTTTCAGTCTCCGGGAATCGAATACCATTTGATCATGTTTTTCAACCAATCAGATTACAGAACACAATGACTTTTGGTTTACAATTGTTTTTAACCAAAATACATGCCCAGGTAAACTCTTCATGACAATCTTTTTTGGCTTGTAGAAGTACTACATATGGTACTACATACCACCAGAAAAGCAACATTTTCCTTTCAGTTCAGAATCCAAGTATGGCTTTGTATCTAGGTTCAAGATGATGGATTAGGGATTTGGATTAAGGAACATTATCTTACAGATTAGGTCGAATCCGTTACGTTAGCAAATTGGGATTAACAAGATCAAGGCAGAAGTTAAGCAAATACTTTTTCTTACACCTGTGGAATCAAAGTTCTTGTTTGTTTTTCCTTGGAGATTGATAACATAAAATTAATATGTACAACTTTCTTGAAAGCAATTCCTTCATAAGTTACTGATTTTTTTCTGTGTTTGATTGACGTTCTTTGATCTCTAGTTAGCATAATCATGACAAATGCATCTAAAGTTCAATAACACATAATGTCTTTAGCCCTGTTGCTAGTGCAGTGACACCTAGTAGCAGGTGTTTGTGCCAGAGACCAGAGGTGATTACTGTGATTGTGTGAAGAAAACTCACATTGTATTCCTTTCAGAGCATACTTTTACCTTTCTCATTCGCCACAAATCCTTTTTCTGTTAATTTTTCTACCCACTGATTCTTCAAATGTATCCAAACCCCAGGGATTGGGAAAGGCAGGGACTATATGCCATTTTGCACATTAGAATGAACAATATTTGTGAACATAGTCAGCGAACACTGTTCTGACATCAGAGGGAACGATGATAACTTTTTCAATGGGTCCTAATCACATATGCGTACAGACTATTGGGAAATATGTACAGTAGGAAAAACAAAACTACAGGTGAACAAATACAGGGAAGGAGAGCTGACACAGGCATTCTACCTGACATCATCTTTAGCCAGGAGATCACGCTGTCCTTTAGGAAATCCACTGAAGCAGCACAATAAACACAGCAAAGATGTCAGTAGAACGCAACCAAAATATGCAAAAATATTTGGGATCAAGTTTCCATAAAGTAAAAAGAAAATCTGAATGAAATAAAAAAGTGATTCTAAAACTGTTTACTTGTCCCAGTTCAGAATATCCTGAGCCTTCAATAGCTATCAAAAAAATCTGTATCCTAAATTTGTTAGTTGCTGTTTAGATCATAACAATTTATTTCGCCCAAAACCCCTTTTCACACTCAAGCTGCAAACATTTTCACAGCTATATAAACAGTCAGAAAATATACAAATGTAATGTATATGATTTTTTTTAAAAATCGGGGGTGTGGTTTTAAGGAAAATTATTTATATCTTAATTTTGCTCAACGATCAATGCTTCACAAGGGACAAATTAATAGACATATATTCGAACAAGCAGATAAGATCAAAATACAACAGAATTTTCAGCAAATCACATATCATGGCTGTGAGGACCAAGAGGAGAATCCCACATTCTTCTTGTTCCAGTAATGGCTGTTCAGAGGATACCTTGCTACCTTCTCCTAATCTCTTTTTTGTTTGTCTGTTTGTTTGTTGTTTAACCCGTTACAGCTAGATGATGGTGGTCTGTTAATAATCGAGTCTTGACCAGACAGTCCAGTGATAGACATCATGAGCACCGATCCACTTAATGGGTTACAATGACATGTGTGGTAGTTTGGGCTCTGGCAATGCTTTCTTCATCAATCACCTACATATAGCTTTGTAGTTGCTGAATAAGCCTTGTATCACAAGTGTTATCATACGTAGATTTGTAAAGTATACTGATGGAAAGAAATAAAGTATCACATGGAAGCACAAGTGTTCCTATATTTTTTCCCAGGTTTCTTCACAAGCTTTGTATCGCACAGCTTGTGAAGAAACCTGGGAAAAAATGAAGGAACACTTGTGCTTTTGTGTGATCCCTTATTTTTTTCCCTCAGTATACATGAAATTAGGTATAACTGTCAAATCCTTACTAAGACACAGGAGAGAATTTTGAGACATGGATATTAATCTTTCCCTCATTTGATTTGTTTTTCAAACAAACAATGTTCTTGTGTGACTGAGAAGGCAAAAATCAGCTGTTGAATGTGAGCAGCAGACGTAGCTAATATCATGTCAAAACTAGGACAGCAATAGAAGAAGGCTTCTAGCAGCATAACTGAAGCACAGAAAAGAACATCCAGTAATGTAACCTTCTTTAGCGTGATATAATAAGAGGGTGGGTAAATACTACTATTTTGTTGTGCATTTGAACAACAAGAACAATCAATCATTTATCCAGAGCTGGACAAAATCCACAGTTTACAGAGAACCTGTGGTTCATTCATTGATAGTCTAGGTATACACATTGTAATCAATATATTCTTTGCATCAGAAATATCGTCTGTATCGAATAATGACAGAAACAAAAGAAAATGTTTCTTGGGCACTAGCTGGTCATGACAAATCCTTTATGTCAGTCAGGTTTTGTCGCCTGTATGAAATATTGTTTAAATTTAAATGTGTCAGAAAATTGTATGTGGGTTTTTTTGTGCAACAAATAACACTTAAACAAATTTGGAGCTTCTTGGTCTGCCCAATTCCCAAAACTGGTCACGATTTCAGTTTACAGTGCTTTCAAACAAACATTTTCACAACAGACATTGACAAGAAACATTCAAATATTTTACAGGCATCCAAACTTAAACCTCTTGGGAAATCTATCTAAATGAGTAACATTCAGTATTTAAGCACTACCAACCTCTAGCATCAACAGACTTTGACCGTCTTCGCCGAGATCCATGATGTTCATCTTCACTGGCAGAGGACATAGATTCTGATTCCACAGACTGTCTTCGTCGACGCCGATGTGATCGGCTAGGTTTGCGATCTGTGAAGTCGCTGCTTAGGAGTATATCCGTGGCTGTGTCACTTAACTCTCCATTTTCTTCTGGGTACAACTTCCTCTGTGTGTCATAGGCACCTGTATCAAGTGACAGCAGCATCATTATTGTCCTATTAGTATTCACAAACTTCAACAATGCATTCAGAAAGAGTTTGGGGTATAAGGTTGCATAAAACAATTAAATGTTTCTTGGGCACATTTTTTTTTCAAAAGTGATGAGAGCGGTAGGGTATTTTTTTAATGTTTGGATAGAAAAAAATTGATGAGGGAGGAAAACATTTTTATATTTTTTCTCTCTCAGAAATACAGCTTAGGAAGTATGGCATGTGTTAATGAGTTGTAGATTCAGTCGCACTTGTTCTCATAGACACTCATTCTGATAGTGGACAAATGGATGATTGGGACGTGGCAAAGTCAAAATTATTTTTTCTAAATGGCAATAAAATGTGTTACGTGCACAAATAAAAGTGACGCGCAGATGCCCGAGAAACATTTCACTTTTTATATGTACCCTAATTATGATACATTAATAAAATTTGAAAACATGAGTCAATTATTCTTAGACAAGCCACAGAAGTTACAGTTACTTGTACACTGACACTGTTACATCAGGTATCTATGTTACCCACAAATGTTGAAGGCTAAAAGTTATTTTTTTCTAATCCATAAGTTAATTTTTTTACCCTGTTTGATCAGAATGTAATGTCAGTTATGAATAGAAATACTGATAGAGGTTGTGAAATAAGCACAGGTGTGGTGCTAACAAGCCAAGATGGGTTATATCTAACAAGCAGCAGATCACTGAGATCTATGGGAGACAACTCTGTATTTCGAGCTGAAGCTTCAAAGAAATACACCTGGGCATTTAACTTACACTGCAACCTGGCAGGCAAATTGAGAAAATCATTATTTTCTTCAAATATGTCATATTTTTATAGCTATTTTTGTCCTCATCTCTGGTATTTTGCCGGTTTTTAATTGCTGCAGACTATGAGACAAACCAGCAGAGAGGGTCCAGATATGATGATAATATTTCTATTTTGATTTAATACAGAGATTAAATCATTACGATATAATAATCATAGATATGTCAAAACTAACAACTTCCCCTATTATCAGAAAAACTCTAAACACCTCAAATCAATTTCCTAAAATCTCTTAAATAGCATATTATGAAATAAATTTTAAAGCTAATATTCACTAAAATACCAATTAAAGCATCAAATCAATGCAAAAACATTCTGATAGTTTCTCTACCTTTTAAACCATTCAGAACACAAAATGTTGTGTTGAAACAAACGTGTATTAAACATAAAAAGAGTATGATACATTGGTTTAGATAACTCAGATATCTGTGCAAGATGAGAAAAAGGGAAATGCTCCTCTTGAAAGATATTACCCTGCATGGCTATAAACTACTTTTTATGAAAACAACCTAACAGACTGTGAGTTTCACTAAAGGTATGGTCATATTGTCTTATCCCCTAACCTTTATAAGATCTCTCATGACTATAGAAGTTCTCATGACTGCTTTGTTGCTTGCGGTGTTGAGTTTCATAGTCACGTGACTTCCCAGCATGCACTGCAGAGTCCCTGACATCAGAGAAATACCCAGTCCGTTTATGTCCACCCTCTCTCCAACCTAGTATATAAATGGTTATGTTTAGGAAAATTTCAAATTCTGACAGTATTTATTTGAATAATAATGAGATTGTCAGATCTCAAAGTCAAACCAAAATCAAATCACACACAACATCAACATAAAGATTTTCTTGACAGCAACAAATGCATATTCCTACAACAATTTTCACAAATTCATCAAAATCCTGTATTCTCAGCTCACCTGACTTACAGCTGATGTGATAAATTATTGTTTCCATTACTTATACAACATAAACGACTTGTACATTCTCAAAACAGTTTTCAAGTTTTCAAGAAGTATGCAATATATCTATTGCATTTTTTCTACCAGTCAGATAACACAGTATCCACTCAGATATAAAACGATTTCTGCTCCTTAAGAGAGTAGCAGTTATGATTAATAATAGAATCATAAAAATTGATTTTAATATTTAGCCATAGCCATTGAATAATTCATAACATGGTGTACTGATAATTATGTATTTGTTGCTACTGTACTTTCATCTTCACTACATTCAGCATTGATCTTTATGACTGATAAAAAGGCCTTAAAACATACAGTTTTCGCGGTAGGTTTTGTACGAGTGCGTGAAGAAATAAAAAATTATTCATATGCAGTCCAAATGTTCTGTGCATGAAATGTTCAATATGATTTTGAAATATTTTCAAAATTTACTGGTTTTTTTATATGTTGCTGTCTTAGGGTACTTTTTAAAATTAAGCAGATCAGAATCTGTGCGTGTAAAACATGCACACAAAATATTGTTTGCATGTTGTTTTGTGTGTTCAGTCTTAACATGAACACTGTACAAAACAGGTCTCACAAATATAACAGCTTTTGATAGGTACATGCTGAGTTCCCTCAAATGCTTACAAGCCAAATGAACAAACTGTGAAAAAGTGTCAGCTGATTTTCAGGATCATCCTCACTAGTACAGTGTATTAACACCACCGCACCATGATAAATTCCCTGGTTCCATTCCTCACATAGCTTTGAGAAGTGATGTTGCCCAAACCCAGACAAGACACCCAGCTGCTGGACATGACATTACGATATTTATCATGATGGTACTTCTTCTCCATGTCAGGGCAGTGGGGTAGCCTACTGGTTAAAGTGTTCACTCGTCACATTAAAGTCCGGGTTTGATCCTCGACATGGGTATACTGTGCTAAGCCCATTTCTGGTGTCCCTCAGCCGTGATATTGCTGGAATATTGCTTAACGCAGCATAAAACAATACTCTCTCACTCTGTGAGCTTCTCTGTCAGGGTCCCATCCTCAAAGCGCTCGTAGTGCTATGACTATCGTAAATCTGTGTCAAAGTATGGAAGTTACGATCCCCTTAGTGCTACAATCGCTTTGAGGATGCGGGACCCAGGCTCAAGCATGAAATGTCAATGACTATCAAATTCCTTCTTCTTAAGCGAGCTTGACATGCATCTGTACCACACATGCAGCCTTGTCTGTGCATGTCTCCAGATATTTTATGCAAATATTTAGATGCAAAAGATGAGTACTTCGCAAGTCACAGGGCATTCTATTTTTATTTGAGACAGTGCACAAAAGTCAAGTTGAGAACTTGATACTTCAGCTTGTCTAATTGTGAAAGAACGGTTTGCTTTGTTTGGGCACGTATTTCTAGTATCTGGTCATATGAGGGAGGGAAAAAACACAATAGCAAGGTTCAGCGTGAGAAATAGCAAGGTTCAGCGTTTTTCCAAATTTTCCTAGCCAGTCGGGCTAGCTATGTCTGAAAGTTACTAGTCCTCACAATAATTCACTTGCCCAAAACTTGAATGTAGCAAAAAATTACAAAAAAGGTAAAATACTTTGATCTATCAGACCATAGTCTTGCATGAGTTACAAGTATATCATAACAAATTGGTGAGAGTGATATATTTAAAAAATAACACAATAAGAATTCACTTGCCAGTCGGGCCAGTGATTGTGGAAATGCATAGACCCAACTGGATTTTTACTAGCCACGGTCTAGCAGGTCAGTGGCTATTTTGCACAATGGGCATACAAATCAAGCTGGATATTTGAGGATGTGGAATAAATAAGGTCCTGCCAGGCACTCAGAATGTGCCTTTCACAAGTTGAAACATAGAATGAGTGAGTGAATATCGTATAAGGATAAATGAGCAAGTATAAAGATCATCAACACAGTTAGAGTTAACATTCATGCATGTAAGAGACAGTTTCACAGTTAGAGATATCGGGAACATCATTACACTGGAAATACAACAGTACACTCCATCAAGAACAGCTATTATACAGATGTTGACAAATAGGTAAGCTAGCTGTACATGGCAGAGAATATGACAATCTAAAATTACACAGGCAGATCAACCACTAGTAACCAGTACATCAGGATGGACACACAGACAGACAGAAGGGGTGATAAGCCTGGCACAGAGCAGAGACAATACATAGAGTTACAGACATACAGACAGCTATCCCCTCACTCACTACACCTGGCACTGTCTCCTGCAAACCACTGTGCTTCTAGTCTGTATGTGACCCTGGTGTTAGCTATTCTGCACCTGTTTAACCTAGTGTCTGATCATATATTACAAAAGCCAAAGATATATGTGTGAACTCTGCAAATGTCATTAATTGTTTCCGAATAAATCTGCCATTAAAGAAAAGCTCAAGTAGTCACACAATCAATTTTTTTAGGTTAGTTTATTACATAAATATATATTATTTCACAAATGACATAAGAAATTCTTTGATGACAATAACTGTTACGAACTGTTGGGAGAAAACACTTACTATTTGTACTGCCATGATTCCCTTCTGCCATGTTACATAAAAACACTATCAGTGGCAGTGAATGGCCTGGACACATCGGTAAATAGCAAATTTAGTATTATGACAAATTTTGTGATTCTAATCTAACAAACGTAATTTTGTGAATAAAGCTTTAATATGGTGAGAACACTTCAGCTAATGGTATACTCATTTGGTCTCTGAGGACCCTGGGCCCCCATGTCTGCGAATTGACACATCAAGGTGTGGCTAGGTGTAGTGCATAGAGAGGACAGAGTCTATATGTGTGTGACACCCCTGTCTCCACCTACCATCCAACTGGGGAACTGAGGGGGTGAGGATACTGTCCCTGGGGGTGTCAGTGGCACTGTACCCCTGGGGTGAGGTCCGACCCAGGGAGGTGACAGTGGTGATATAATCTGGGCGAAGTGAGGCACTACTCCATGGATTCTGCATGCGTTCTCGCACCAGTTTGTAGATTACTACATAGGGCCACAACAAAAGGTTTACACACTGTAGTTCCAACTACAACTGGTTTACAAAGAAAAGGGCTACATCACTTATACTCTTATCAACCCTGCATACCTATTCAAACACTCAAATGCCAAAAATAATAGATCAACCTTTCAAATTCAGAAAAATTAAATCTGTAATAAAGTAAAAGCAAATTATCATTCAATCAATCACAAAAATGAAACAAAATGAAATTCATATATAAGATTATCATATATAATTATTGAAATGAAGAACTAGTGTTTGGAAAATTATGTTTATATCATGTCAACCATTATTACTATCAGACAGCTTAAACTGCTTGTTTCTGATCGGCAATGTATAATAAGCACTCAAAAATATAATGGTGTCTTACATATAACATGAGGTGTAAATTAACACAACACACAGTTACCTACCTCTTGAATCAAGCTGTGATCCTCCAAAAGGCCTCTGATTCTCAAGATGGCTGTGTTCTCTCCGATCTCGCTCTTTACTCCGATCTGATGAGTAAATATCACGTGACAACTGCTCCCTCTCTAATCGAGTTCGTTCATAATGACGACTATATTTACCAGTGTCTGTGACTAGTTTTTCTGCTACCTGTCCATCAGGAAGTGGCCTGTTTGGCCGAGTCTCAATATCTTGCTCTGACCTTGACCTTTCAAGACCTGCTGATAACCCTCTGCCTGTTTTGTAATTATCAAGATATGTTCCATCTATTCGTCCACTGCGAGTATATTTATAGTCTCTGGACTCTTTGTCAGACCCAAAGCTTCTTTCAAGTGAGGAAACATTATCTCTCGTTAGGGGAACCTTTTCAGGTGTCCTTGAACTTGGTCGTCTCAAATGGTCATCTGCAAACAGTTAAAATTTTCTTTCATGATCTCCATTTGCAAGTCCATTCACAGCCATCATAAATTGATAATAACAAATTCAAAACAAAGATGAAAGGAAAACACTTTGATCTGATCCTTTCCTTACCTGCTCTGAGAGTAGTTTCCCTTGAAATTTTGATATCATGATTGTACGACAGCTCTCCTGGACGCATGCCTCTTGCTACATCTGATCCTTCCTTCAAACGTATATTCTCCTCGTTCAGCTGGTAGTTACGATCTCGTAATGCCCTGAGGTCATCCTTGAGTTGCTGTAGTTCTATTCTGGACCTGTAATCCCCTTCTCCATCACCCAGTCGAGATATCTGCAGAGACAAGGTTTCCTAAATTTGGAATTTTGTTAGCAGTTACCACTTGCTTTTAATTCGGACCATTAGTGCCTCCATGAGCCAGGGCACATGCAGCATATTTATTTAAATCACCACCATTTGCTGTGCAGAGATGCATCATTTGAGCACCAAAGAAACCCATCATTGTACAAAACCTGGTTTGCATCATAATGTTTTTAGGTTTGTAAGAGACGACTAATGGGATCGGGTGGTCAGACTCACATGACATCACATCCCAATCACGCAGTACAAAGCTCATGATATTGATCACTGGGTTGTCTGTTCCACAGTTAATCTTATTCCTGACTGCATAAATATAGCTGGAATACTGAGTGCTGCATGGAACTCACCCACTCAGGTTTGTCTCCCTCGTGCCCATCAGACACAGTTTTTTGGTGTAAGCCCAATAGGTTGTAAAGCTATATATTCAGGTAGTTTTGAGTGCTTGTTTTGAGAGCCATGATATAACTGGAATACTCTTAAAAGTGGCATCATACCCAACACTCTATCACATTAGCCTGTACCTTCTGGAGGCGCAGGTTGTCCTGTTCCAGATCATGGAAAGACTGGACTGGATTCTGCTTCAGAGATTTGTTCTCCTGCAGCAGCTCCTTCACACGTTTCTCCGACTTAGTAAGCTGCAACATCGCCGTTTCATTTGCCTCTTGCATGTCTTGGATGTGACCTTCAAGGTCATCTGAAATAACACATCACATGGGTTATGGCATTTTTGATGAATGTTTCAAACCTATCTGTGTTAGTTGTCAGGAATGGTATGAATATGTGATAATGTACCTCTCATCATTTGCAAAGGACCACAATTTTGTCTGAAGATGTACATTAAGCTAAATCTTAACAGATATGCAGACTCAGCAGTATTCACATCATGACCTCCCACTGAAGTTTGTCATTTGTCTGGATGACCTTCTTTAAGGGTTGAAAATTATTTTTGGCAAATTTATTGATATAGAGGCAACATATTTGACAAATTCTGGCATAATTTCTGCAACTACTTTCAACAATTAAAGAGAACACTTCCTACCAATCTTTCTTTGTAGTGCCAAAGGGTTGTTGGGGGAGTAGTTGTCGATGCCAACTGAGTTCCCCTTTGCCCCCATAAGGGTCAGCTGGTCCTGTAATTTGACCACCTCTGCAGCCAGAATCTCCTTCTCACTCAGTAATTGGTTGTACTTCTTTTCATACTGAAACACAAGCAGCAGTGAAGTTATCATTGTTGACATATACTGAACAGCAAAAGAAATGCAAGTACAGAAAAAAGTGAAATCTTATATAAGTAAGTGTTCATGGTCATGTCTTCTTTTTAAATCCTTGACAAAAAAACATTTGTGTTTCTAGTGCTATTCAGTATATGTACTGTGGGAAACTAATAAGGGAACACATGAAAACACAAGTGTTTATTTATTCTTTTCCAGATTTCTTCACAAGCATTGGATTGTACTGTGGGAAAGAATCTGAGCATAAATACAAGCATTGGATTGTACTGTGGGTAAGAATCTGAGAATAAATAGGAGAACACTGAGAAGTGATGTTCCCTTTTTTTCCCTTCAGTTTACATATACACAAAGAGAACTTACTTGCGTAGAAAAAACCTATCATACTCTCACTTTTCCCTGCTCTTACAACAGGCATTAGCTGCTAGCACCCCATTTGGTTCCAACCTTCAGAAGAGGACCAACCTTTAGATGCCTGTTTGACTGAAGTGGCACAATGCTCTCACCTCCCTACTGGTGCTGCTCTGTTCCAAGTTGCCCTTGGTGTGTTCTAGTTCCTCCATCAAAGATCTATTGATGTCCTTCAGATCCTGCACCTGCTCTGTCAGCTGGTGCACCTCCTTCTCGCGGCTGCTCAGGACCTTCTGCACATTCATTATCGTGTCCTCATAGTCATCAACCTTCTTGGAATCCTGTCCCGAAAAGTAACAAATTCATCACAGTTTCAAGAAGTGTTGAGGTCATGCTACAGCAATTTTATGGTTAGACACAGTGTTCCATGAATGAAACATCTGGCTTCAGTCCAAGTCTGAAACTGTTACTTTTCTTTACAAAATTCAGCATTTACAGAGAAATACAGTCTAAGTAAACTTTGTCTCAGTGTATGTTACACTCCACCACTGAGTCTAACAAAACCTAGTAGAAGATCGCGTCTGGTAACCTTTGAGCAACCAATCACAGTCCAATCAAACGCGAGACGGTTAAATAGATTTAACCAATCAAACAATGGCTACTATTTAGGGATCGGAGGGACTTTCAAAATATTCAGGTCACCGACACAGATCTCTCCTCAAACAAAAATCAGCATATAACACAGTTATTTGACCTACAGTATATACGCTTTGGAGTTTCTGTTGACATGGATACCATTAGCTAATATTTCCGCAAGACAACATCCTTGAATATTGTCACAAACACTATTTTCAGCGACTGTTTACTCACCGTTGTCATGGCTGTACGTACACCGTGTGCATCACCCGGAAGCTATCGTACGCTAAATAACATTCGGAATCGTTCGGATACGAACCTTTTCGAGATAAAAAGTTCAAAACGTATGTGCGAATGTGCACTTTCGCGATTTGGTAAGCTGTGTTCTGATTGGTCAATCTCAAGGGTTACCTGATGTGACCTCCCATAAGGTTTTGTTAGACTCAGTGGTGGAGTGTAACAAAAAGTACTGAGGATAAGTTTACTTAGACTGCAGAGAAATACAAATTCTGTTGTTATCCATTTATTTGAAAGCCTCTCCAAGTCATTTGAACGTGCTTGTTTTCTTTCCACTCATTTCTAATGATGCAACACCTTAGAAAATGTTTCTATTAAACTTCTGCAAACATTATTATACAAACTGAGCTCAAACATTGTGTGTGTGCATATCTAAAAATAAACATCAAAATTCATCTGCAACATTACCACATGTTTCAGTTTACTAAGTAAAATGTAATATACGCTATATGTACCAAACCCAACCCAAATAGATCTGAACCACATTCCATCAAAGAAAACAGAACACTTGCCTCTCTGAATCCATTCTCTGTAACGGCACCTGTTACAGATGCAGGTGTAACAGTTCTGCTACTTGCTCTGGATACAGACCCTGACCTTGTCGTGACGAGAGGACTTCTGATGTGTGGAGATGAACCTCCTGCAGGATGCCGGATGTGATTGTCTGGAGTTGAAAGGTGTCTGTCCATGATCTGTGTGGAGAGGGGCGGCATGCTGGATGTACTACCGGGGCGATCCTGCAATATTGGTGGCAGCAGTGGGTCACTCTGGTGGAGTCCTGTTAGTGATGCAGCTCTCCTTGGCCCTAAGTCACCTCGTTGGTAGTCAAGGTACTGCGACAGCTCCTGTTCGCTTGTGACGCTGTGTGGTCTGCTGGAACCACTGTGTTGACTCCCACCAGCACTGCCAGGTCGAGCTGAGACTTCAGTGCTGCCTCGAATCTCCTGACTTCCATAAAGTCTTTCTTGACTGCTTCTGAAGGATTCTAAGATGGCTTCATTCTGTGGTGTCTGCCTTTGAGAACCTGGCAAACTGAGGTCTTCTTTCAGTAAGTCCCTCTGTGGTGTGTGCCTGACAGAGCTGTGAGCTGATCGAGAAGGCCTTTCAAGAACATCCTCAATAGATTCAGTTCTACTACGGTTCGATCCTCTTGAATATCTCTCCAGTATGTCATCCACAGCTTCAGTTACAGGTGTGTGGGAAGACCCATGAAGAGAAACCGTATTGGACGGTGGTCTGCTGTTCACGTCAACTGGCGTCTGCCGCAGTGAACCTTCCAAGGACTGTGACCCTGACCTTCCCCCTGACTGGTACACTTCTCCACTGAGGACATCCCCCACAATTGGAGTGTGTCTGTTTGAACCATGGTAACTATCCGAATGTTCACTACCTGGTCGTGAAGAAGGCTTCGAGTAACTGTTTCTCAGAATATCCTCAACCACATTGCTTTGTGGCGTTTGTCTTGCTGAACTGTGATGAGACCTGTTTGAAGCCACATCCATCTCATCGACAATACTGGGTTTGCCTCCATCTGTTGCATCCCACTGAGGAGTTTGTCTAGCAGATCCATGAGAAGATCCATGAACTGAGCCATGGTTGCTATGGTTACTGAGCACTGTGTCCTCGTTGTCAACATACTGTTCAGTTGCTACATCGCCAATTGGAGTATGCCGAACTGAACCATTTAATGAATTTGAAAGTTCAGATTTCAATGTCATGTTGACCTCATGCTCCAAACTAGTATCCAAAGTCTCCTTGTGCAGCATCTGTTGACGGACTAGATCTTCATACTTCGAGGTCACATGGATACCATTCTCTGCCCCACTATCCATCTTCGGCAATCCTGCAAGATCTGTGTTAATATCTCGGTACGTGTCTATGTGTTTGGCTTGGAGATGTTCTTGAAACTTTTCTTCTACTAATTGTGTTTCATTTGCCTTGACCACATCCTCAATGATGTCTGGAATACAGAATTAGTGTTAGGACTTGGTTAAAATCTCACAATTGATGACTGGTTCAATACATTCAATCAATTATGAAAAATAACTTGTTACCTCATTTAGCAGATTTTCCTAGTTAAGTTTATCAATGCACTAAAATTGAAAAAAAAAACAGCATATGTAGCTCTTTTGGGCTTCTTGTCAAATTCCACATCTTTAAAGGATGACAAGTATGTTAGGTTTATAAATTTCCTGGAGTCTTTAAGATGAATTTTATCAAGACTTGGAACAAACTTGTAGTGCTTATGACATGTAACAGACAAAACCAACCTTGTGAAAAATATCGTTAATGCAAACTAGTGTTCAAAAATTATGTTTGAACAACTCTAAATAGGATCTGTGCAAAATAGGTAAATATGTTTCAATAACCACCTCATTATGATGAATTAGTCGATACTGACTGTACTATTTTTCAGCAAATATGTAACTCAGCTGACTGTAAATTTGTCTGTTCAAAGGCACAATATCACTGGACAATCTTCAATTCAAGTGGGAATGTAAGCTTGACACTGTCCTATCCAATACTGACGTTGCTGACTGTTTTACAGTGATTAATGCTGTGACAATAGAAAATAAAGCTAGAAATTTTCAGTTTAAAATAATGTACAGAGTCTGACCAAAGTCATTTCTTTGTAAAATAGGTATTAATCAAGGTGACCTTCTTACTTTATGTGACTGAGAAATAGAAACACTTGAGCACTTATTCTTTCTATGTGAGAAAACTAAACATCCAATCTCTCAGTTTGCAAACTGGTACAGTTCGAAGACTACCACTCACCTCAATATTGATATCACAAAGTTTTTACTGGGGGACCCTCACTCAAGTGGATCAGTAACCAGTTATTTTTATCATTGCCATGCAATACATCAATACAACAAGATATACCTCTGTGGAATTACGTTTTGATCCACTTTTCTATTTCATAAAACATCACTACCATTTGGAAAAATATATCTTCAGTGAAGATGACCTAGATTTCAAAAGATAATTGTTTTCTCTCTTTCAAAATGACTTCAACTTCAACTTTTTTATTCTCATAAAACCGCCACTGGTGGTACAAGAGAAAAGAATATACAATATTAACAAATGTACACAAATATATGCATGCATCATGATGATGAGTTATTTACGCAACAATTCATACAAGTGAGAGATAAAAAGTGATAAACATTTGCTAAGTTTAAAATTTTAAATTACAAACTAACAGAGTTTTTTCTATGCTGCACTCTTTCCTTTTCTCTTTCCTTTTCTCGCTCTCCTTATCTCTCCTTTCCTTCCATTCTTTATATAAAAAAAAAGAAGAAAAACGAAAACAAAAGAAAAAATTGTTTCAATTAATTATTAAGAAATCAGATGCTTATTTGAATTTTGTAATTAATTATGCTTACCTAGATAGCATGCTGACATTGGCCCAAGGTTCAGCCAATGTCTGCCAATTTTGGCCCAACCATGAATGCTGAGATGGATAGTAACCAATCTACTACTGTATATCCTACAGCCAATTTTCCATTTACATATAAGTGTATACTTGTACAAACTTGTCCAAAAAGCTGGTCCAAATATCAATATTATGCAATAGCGCAGTTAAAATTTCAAATTGGGAAAAAATATATTTTTAAGTATCATGAGTTTTGAGATTTTCATGTCATTGAAAATAGTTTTGAAAAAAGTTGAAGTCGAGGGTCAAGTTTTCCCAAACTAATATAATTCTACTATTATTAATTCATTATACTGTACTGTTAGACGTTGGGGTATCTTGTCGATTCGTGAAATCTCTGGCCATTTTCAAGTTCCACTCTTGTTACATTATAGTGGGTTATCTTTACTGAGATAGGGAGATATAAATAGCGGCATAAATCGAACTTATCAACCACAAGAAACGTTAGCGTAACGAATGTGAAACATGATTAATATTTCAAACACAAGATGGCACACGAAAATACCTCTTCGTTTCATCTTACTGACCACTGTACGCGACCACGTCCGTGCTAAGTTCAATCTGACATTTAAGTAAACCCGACCACTGCTAACCTTGCCGACATGTTGTAACTAAGCAAGTTCTAACACGCGACTAACGCACATATATGCGATATTTCCAACATGACACAACACTGATATCATAATACACATTTTACAAATGAACTGTTACGTTTTTCACAACAAGCCTTACCTTCCTTCTGCAACGATTGTGAGATAGCTGAGCTATTTGTGATCGAGCCCTGGCAAATAGATTGTTTACAAATTACCGCCTGTCGTCACGGCATGTGCTTGCGGGTTGCTGTGAAAGTACCGCTTCTACGTACAGGAAACGGAATCGGATTGGTAAACTGTATCACGTAATCAGCTCCCATTGATATTCTAATTAGGTTGTATGTACCGTTAATGAACTGAGGTTTCAGGGCGAACTTGTACAAAGGCGAGTAGATTATTCCTTGGTGATCAAATGTCGCCCTGGGTCACAGGTGTAGTCACTGAGCTGATTATTGATTCAATGTTCGTATAAATGCATTTGAACACCAATTACCACCATGTAATTATTTGTATCTGTCGTGGAAAGCGAAAGCTGGATAAATGCGCTACATAAGCCTGCCTACCTACTCAAATGTAGGATTTCTTTTAATCGGCATGGCCATGATTGCTCAGTACTCACTCGGTTCTTTTATTTCGAAAGGTTTTAACTTAACGACTTTTAAATATATCCTCTGTTCGATTAAGTCGTGACCGGCATGTAGACATAACACCATAAATAACCTATTATTCCCGGAGTGAGGAAATGCAAGCTGGCGAAATTTAGGGTAAACTCTCAATGATCTAGTCGGCGCCAATCCGATAATCCACTGAACTGAACTGTGATAAATCTTTATAACTGTACCTAAATATCGTGGATCTAGCAGCTCGATCAGGGGCGTTTTCATTGTAGGATTAAATGGTATACAATGTATACATGAAACCTGGATCTCAGGGGCGTCTTCATTGCAGGATTAAATGGTACTATACAATGTATACATGAAACCTGGATCTCAGGGGCGTCTTCATTGCAGGATTAAATGGTACTATACAATGTATACATGAAACCTGGATCTCAGGGGCGTCTTCATTGTAGGATTAAATGGTATACAATGTATACATGAAACCTGGATCTCAGGGGCGTCTTTATTGCAGGATTAAATGGTACTATACAATGTATACATGAAATCGGGATCTCAGGGGCGTCTTCATTGCAGGATTAAATGATACTATACAATGTACATGTATACATGAAACCTGGATCTCAGGGGTGTCTTCATTGCAGGATTAAATGGTACTATACAATGTGCATGTATACATGAAACCTGGATCTCAGGATCTTCATTGCAGGATTAAATGGAATATGCATGAAAACCGGATTTGCCCAAAATGTTTAGCGTTACTCTCAACTGAAAACAAACCTCGAAATAAGGTAAACCGAAGATAGAAAATGCACCTATGCTACCCGTGCCAAATACAAAACCTTCGAAAAACTATGTCTTGTTTAGTCACTTCTATCTACCATCAAACATAGGTGTAAACTTCCTTTTCCCCTGTAGCATTTTCACGCTGTCATACAAGTGATAGAAAATATATACACTGACATCGGTTTCCCGAACTAAGAAACAGGTGGTCGCGTATATCATTTATTACCTACGAGGGCGAACATATCGGGGTTCATATTTTCATACGATGCCCAAGGGCAAAATACCACTTTGACAAGGTAACGTGACGTCACGGACAATGTCATGACGTCCTGTTTCTTCTGTGTCTTTGCGTTCTACATGCGAAGACGGCGGGTAGCCAACCCATGTTTGAAAGTACATAATAAACCTATCCCAAATTGACTTTAGACACTCGCCCATCCGGCGAGCATGTATGTCCTGTCTACATGAAACATCTTTCATCTTATTTGTGGTCCGCGTTTGCTAATTTGGTAATTCCTCGATCTATTGTGTTATGACCAAAATAATCTAAATATTCTAAAGATGACTCCCAAAAAGATGACACGAAACTACCTGTATTGTTCAGCATTCAGCAAGTTAACAAGATATTAGTTGTTGGACACTATAATGGCGGATTCTGTAGCACGTTTTTTTGTTTGGTTTATTATGTTTAATGTTTGTTTTTTATGTTAAGGGGAGTGTTAATGTATAGATAATTTTATCATTGCCATTATTGTTAAGGGAAGCGGTGCGTGCGTGTGCGTGTGTGTATGTGCGTGCGTGTGAGAGAGAGGGACAGAGAGAGAGAGAGGAGGGAGGGAGAGAGAAGGGGTGGTGGTGCATGTTCTAAAGAGGGAGCCTTACCGTCTTTGATGTAGAGGTCGATCTCGAACGTGTAGGGTCGGACATTGTGGTCCTCCACAGGGTAGGTAGTGCCTTCTACGACCAGGTTGCCATGGAAATCACCACTCGGCACCTGCATCTCCACGGAGTAGAAGACGGCTTGCGCGTCATTCCACGACAACACCACTGGTTCGTTCTGGGGACAAGTACAGATGTGACTTTTATATATATACTACATTGGTCACTATTCGTTCATATCCACCATGTAACAGAAGCACATAACAGTATTACACGACAAGCAAGGTATATCTGGCATGTTATGGCAATATGGAATGCTAGACAGACATAGAGATGGCAGGGTAGCCTAGTGGTTAAAGTGTTCGCTCGTCACGCGAAAGACCCGGGTTCGACTAACCGCATGGTCACAATGTGCGAATCCCATTTCTGGTGTTCCCAGTCGTGATATTACTGTAAAACTGCTAAAAAACAATTGCTGAATGTTTTTATGTAACGCCACACTCAGAGGTATTCCAGCTGTATGGCACTGGTCTGTAAATTACTGAGTCTGGACAAGACAGTGGTCAGCATTCTGAGCGTCTGTACGATGGTATATTTTAATCGCCCTAAAGCTGTGTTGGACTGAAAGAAAATGTGCCGTTTTTTTAAACATCGTTGTTAGCCAAGATAGTCAAGCTTAGCCTTTGAGCATCATGAAATATCAATACCCTTAACGATCTGGTATCAGCTCTAAATGATATGAAGACTTATTATAATTGCACACTCTCATATCTTCTCTTTGTAATAAAACCGATGACATAGCAATACCCCCTACTCCACGTGCATAACTGATGACAATAGATTGGTCTTTGTATTTCCGCTGTGGTAACGCGACTACATGAAGTGCAGCGACTGTAACGCCAAGTAGTAAGGCTATGAACTCCGTCCTCGGCAACGGCATACAGAGAACCTTGATCAGTGAAATCGGACATCTGTTAAGATTGACAGAGCATGTCGTTTGTGCAGTTGCAGGATTGAGCAGAGCATGTTGTGTGTACAGTTGCAGGTTTTTACAATCATTAAAGTCTAAATGTCTTCTTTAATCCTGTATCGCAGTTGCATACGTTTTTACACAGTCGATAAAAATGCAATCAATTAAAGTTTCAGTGTTTACTTTATAGACACTGTATACAGCTATACCTTACTCTGTATATATAGCTGAGGAAAACGCAATTAAAAATTCTGCATTTTCTGTGTTTTTTACACAAGTAACGGGGTAATGCCATAACCCGTTGCAGGGATACGACATTATTGGAGAGAAGCAGATTAATAGTGACTTTCTTATAGACTTCAGTTGGCACTAAAGAGCCATATTCCAATGTATGGGCTTGTCAGGTAGTGTGTTAATAGTTATATGTGGCCCACATTATCAAAGTTATAATATACTTATAGTTGTCAATATGGTTTTACAATTAGTTTTTGTTTATTATAAACGGGTTATCCACAAATTGATTGTAGGATCAATATATGCAATAACACGTCGGGAGCACCAGAAATTAGCATCTCATATTGTACCCATACTGTGGGAATCAAACAGGGGTCTTAGGCGCGACGGGCAAACACATCGTCCACCGCCCCAAAGTAGCACTAAACGGTAAACACCGTTTAGAATAGTGCGGCTCAGGGTATGATGATAAACACAGACTGAGCGATCACTAGTGCTCTACATCACAGATAAGAAACCCGTTCTTGGGATACAGGGTCGGGAAGAGGTACGCACTAATCTCTATATCCACCCTGTACAATACCGAGTGAGCAGTATATCACGCGGTTGATAACGGATCCATCTAACGCTACTTCTAATGACACGGGGGTGATATACCGCCTTCTTGTGGTATAACACACAACACAACATTCAAATTCTGGTGAGGCTCACGCTAATATGTGCCGGCAGCATGATTTATATCCGGGTGGTATATAGAACTTATCAAATAAATATATATGTACGCGGGCATTAGTCATACAATACCGACCTTTCAAATGTGTGCTTCATTAAAATGATATGATGTGAGCAAACCCAATTGTCAAAAGGATGTAGGCTAGTGCAGGTAGCTGTACACGCCTTGCTACTAGACTCTGACGAGATCACACGTGACCGTTGACAACCTGGGCTCCGTCGCACACAATGGCAAGCGCTGGTCGGGGGCACTCAGGCATGCGAATACCGGTCAGCTGTCAGGTCGGTGCTCAACTTATCCTTGTTTGCCAGTAAAAACAAACACAACAAAGCTGCCAAAAGCAGTTGGTGCTGATGTTTTATTGGCAGAGGGGATTCCTAATGCCTCAAGATCTTCCTGCAGGGTCAGTTCATTCAGGTTTTAAACTGGAGCGTCTCTCGCTGTCACATGACGACCAATCCCAACGGTATTCCTATTGCTGGTTTAGTTCTCTGCCATTCCTGGTGTTGTGGAATGGTGTCCGGACCGATTTTATTCAAGGTTAAACTGTACTAGTAACGTCTCTACCTCTGCCTGTCTTACGACCTTTGCCATGACTATCTTGACTCCTTTTGAAGATCCGGGTTAAAAGTGATCATCAACATCCCATATTTGTTGTACGAGGCGACTAAAGGAAACGGGTGGTCAGGCTCGCTAACTAATTTGTTACTCATTAGCGTAGATCGATGTTCATGCTATTTATCACTGGATTGAGTGGTCCGGACTCGATTATTTACAGACCACCGCGATGCAGCTGGAATGTTGCTGAGTGCGGCGTGAAACAAATAAAAAAATCAACTTTTTTGTCGAAACAACATTGAAACACGACTATATCAGCGATACGTTCTTAAAGACCCTCGACTGTCGTACTTACAGGCTTGTTGGATGAGAAGAAGATCACTTCAGCAGACGTGGTGGGGACGGTCTTCGCCCACCGGTATCTGCATACGGCAGCTGGTCGATTCTCCATGGCCGGAAGTTCTTCCTCTTCGGTCCTTGTGTCCTCCTTGCCCTCAGACACCACAGCCTCGGACGAGGCAGTTTCCCCAGCGTTCGCCCTGGGTCCGTCCTCTGTAGGGAAATACGTGAAGGTCATTAGACCATGAATGTATACTGAGGGAAGCAAATAAGGGAACATATGAACGTACATGTGTTCCTTTATCCTTTTCCAGGTTTCTCCACAAGCCTTGTATCGCACTGTGAGTGAGAATCTGACAATAAATAAAGAACACTCCGATGAAGTGGTGTTCCCTTATTTGTTTCCATCAGTATATTTACCCTTCTGAAACATCACGTTGATAAGGAAACAGCGTGTTCCGATTCCGTTCATACACGACACATAGTACTTCATTTATAAACTGATATCATATATATCATTTGTCTCTCTTCAGAAACCAAACATTTCACAGTACTGTTAACATGCATGGCCGACTGCATGAGTCAGAGTGAATTTACATGGCTAGAGCCTTAATCATACAAACTAGTGGTCGATAATGTGAGCAGCAACCAGGTTGTGATGGAGTAATGTCAGTCACAGAAGGGTGCTGTTATACAATGAAACGTGCTTGTAACGAATGCCAATAACTGGTTGAAATTTACTTGTGATACCTAAAGTTCATTTCAGAATTAAGGGCCACCTACGTTTTCGGGTAATATATATGCGCTACAATAGAAAATGACGGACGTGATTTGGTGTTTGAATTAACTACTAGTACACGGGACAGAATATACACGGCATTATGTGTTTCCTATATTCAGTATATTTAAAAGTGTAAAATCACAGGAGGCGGTTGGGGTAGCCCAATGGTTAAGGTGTTCGCTCGTCGCGTCGAAGACGGGGGTTCGATTCCCCACATCATTGGGTACAAGTGTGAAACCTATTTCTGATGTCGCCCGACCTGATTTACAGGAAAACTGCTAACCGTTCGTAAATCTGTTTTCACTCTTTCGGATAGCAAATGGTGCTATAATATTCAAGTACAGGTCATTCCATTGCCTCATCCCTCGTGAATTTTACATGCTGATTACTAATTCACTCTACTAATGATGAAATTAGGTGCTTATCGTGTGATGGTGTAAGGCTTTGAACACGTGGCAAGAAGCAGTGAAGCCATATAAGGGTTTGCTTATACAAATCATGTCAATAGTTACCAGAAATATCGCTACAGGGGACACCAGAAATTGGCTTTAGACGCTGTGCCCCTGTGAGAAATCGAACCGGGCCGTCTTCGGCATGACCAGCGAATGCTTTGATCACTAAGATACCCACTCACCCCGATGTCAATTTGAACGTGGTCTGCCTGGACACAGGTTTGACATACAGCATCATAAATATTGTGAGCAACAAATGAAAGGTGACCGAGTCTTGGATGTCAGTGCTGACATACTCTAAATTTTGAGTAGTCTGGTTATTGTGGTGAGCACCTGTTGAGGTGGCTGTAAAACAAACGCCCGTCACTGATGATGCCTCGGTGAGATCATATTACAAGGTACATTGGCTCTGCAAGCATAGAGGGACTGAGCTGGGATTCCAGTAATGGGTTTTACATGCTGCTATTTGGGAACCCATGCATTTTAAGATTCTTATGTATGCCCACAAGAGCTAAAAATCTAGCCCCGGCCTACCTGTGTGACCTTCATTAATCCTACACACCTTCAAGGACTCTTAGATCCCAGCAACATCTACTGACTGTCCCTCTGTAAGAATGAGTACCTTGGGAAAAGGGACTTTCCAATTTGTTGCTCCCACACAGTGGAATCAACTTCCAGACCACATGAAACTTTCCCCGAATGTGGCAACAATCAAAAGCAGACTCAAAACTGCCTCCAGAAGCCCAAAGTCCTAGCCAACAAAATGTGATTGCTGCGAAGTATTAGTGCAAATCATCATCACCAACATCTAGCAACAATGTAGAATCGAACCAGGACAGCAAACTTTTTACCACTGGACTACCTCATCCGTTGTTCAGTAAGCGAACCATCAACTCTTGCTTTCGAGCTACAAAAACTACAAACAGGAAAGTTCGTGCAGTGTGACACAAAGTCTTTTTATATAAATTCGTGATAAAACTAGTATTTCTTCAGAAATCAATCATTTTGAGTGTTGTTTTGAAACAAACAATACCGATCGCATGAGTCGGGGTGACTTTACTTGGTTTGAGTCTGAACAAGACAAACCAGTGGTCGATAATATGAGCAACAAGCAAGCTAATGTCCGTCTCAGAAGCGTGCTCTTAAATAGTGAAACATGCTGATAACGAATGCAAAAGGAACGTAGACATTTGTTGGTCATGTCCTAAGTTCGTTACACAATTAAGGACCAGCTACGTTGAAGTACATGCTAAAATAGAACTGACAGGCTGAGTTTGTTTTAACGCCGCCTTTCGCGATTTCCCAGCAACATCAGGGCGGAGAACACCAGAAATGGACGCGACAATAGAAACTGACAGATGTGATTCGTTGTTGAAAGCAAAAAGGGAGACGTAAAGTGACAAATAGAAGCCGGGGCACTATATGATCCCAAAGGTGTTCCAACTGGTTCAGTTCCGGTGTATCATTATTATCAGGAAGTGGAATTTGATAATATTACGCGTTGGTTATTTAACAGCTTTCGCATGGAGAAGACCAATACGATTAAGTGATTAATGCTATCTGGCAACAAATCATGACTTTAATAGCTTTAACTGTGATTCCCGTTGATATGAAACTCAATCCCAGTAATCTGTACTTAATATCCACAAACACAGTCTGGCGGAAGTCCATGTCGCGCATGTCAGATTAACGGGGTGACAATTACAATTTGTGCCGCGAATGAGTTACAGCACAGGTGTAGATAACCCGACTGCCATCCACCTGACGCATACTAATCGATAATCTTCTTTGTTGTGTTGATGCTGTGACACGTATTGTCTACAACGCGGGTGGATCATGGAGTTCTTATCGACTTATAAACACCCACCGTTACTGTTTAATTAAGCCTTACGTCCACAAAATTACGGCATATCAAAATATCGATTTCATAAGTGCTGTTCACATATCTGTCCCTTCTTTAAATACACGCTCAATGCAAATATTTATATTTGTTTTTATTGAATTATTATTTCGTTGCCAAGATACCGGTGCAAATATCGATATCACACCTTGGCATTCAACGCAGTATATTTCGAGTCTCGAGTTTTATGTCACATGTGTCTAATATCGAGACATTATAGTTGCTTGTCATTTACATCAAACCTTTTACAGACACAGTTAATAATGCTTGAATGATTTAAAGGATCTCAATAGAGTCAAGGGTATGTACAGACATTTCACGAATGCAACCAACAGAATTACCTTCATGACAAACAGTTATGCTGTGGATAGTTTTTAAAACTTTTTCATGTTACATAAATAATGAACAACAGCACCTACACAGATGAGATTGAAATCAAACTTTTGAATTTTTCTCAAACGGAAATACCTCCCGGGCATAATGTCGCCTTGGCAGCAACATAAATAATGTACGAAAACATGAGAAGACTACCGACCTTAAAATAATAAAATATGTGCAGCAGTATTTCGGATTGTGATTTTAAATTTGAAATAAATGAATATTAAAGATCTGGTGGCTAATGTAGTTTAATATACATCACAATTTGTGGAATATTACACCAACATAACAATGTTTGATTTTGACCCCAAAAGTAAATTGTGTATCAGATTCAATTGTTTTAAAAGCCAAGCACTCAACATATGAATATGTAACATACGCTATATATTGGGGGTTCACGTGTAAATATGGGAAAATATTTACCAATCAGGGACGTCATAACGTGAAGAAATGTCAGCATCGAAACCAAAACGCCTCGAAATCTGGGATAATCCGAAATGCGAACGCTGGATGGAGGAAGCACTTCTCTTTCAGTCTGTGCCGTATGCTCTATGCTGGGTCAGGGCCGGCGAACCCTTCGACAGCTAGCAGAGGTCGATACACCCTAAGTAAAACGCTAAGTGGGGAGACATATGCATTATCACATGACCGAGTTTGTCCGGCTCGTGTATGTCTCTATTGATCAATAAAACCCCAAGTCAAGTAACAATGATACGGTTAAAATATATATATCATATTTATTCATAACTGACAGATCACGTGACCATGGGTATTAATATTTATCACATGCTGAGCTGTCGAGTCATATTTCTAATGTAATTAATGTATTTCTTACATGTAGGTATATAACTGAATCGCGGATTTGCGAACGGTGAATAATGAGACACGCTTTGTTTTGTGTAAGAAAGATTATTGCGTTTTATTGTATCAACACTAAAGATATGGTGCAGCCTGTTATATACCATATAGTAACCCGGAACTTGCGCTAAGCAGGACAAATGCAGATTAACATATTAAAGACGCTGACAAACCACATTATACATTAAGTCTACTCTTTTCCATATACCAGACCCAGACGCTGAAGAGCTTTTAGCAATGACATATTGCATGGCCGTTACAGCAAACGAAATTCCTTTTAGTTATAAAGTATTTCATCTCCTGTAGCCCTGTTCGTTACAGCAGACCCGGTTACGGTTGTAGCTATAAAATATTACATGTCCTGTAGCACTGGCCCGTTATAGCAGACTCACTTACGGTTTTAGCTGTGAAATAGTACATGCCTTGTAATCCTGTTTCATTATAGCAGACATAGTTAAGCTTTTAGCTATGAAATATTGCAAGTCCTGTCTAGTAGCCCTGTTTCGTTATAGAAGGCCCAATGCAACTTTTAGCTATGAAATATTACATGTCCTGCAGCCTTGTTTCGTTATAGAAGACCCAATGCAGCTTTTAGCTATGAAATATTACATGTCCTGCAGCCCTGTTTCGTTATAGAAGCCCCAATGCAGCTTTTAGCTATGAAATACTGCATGTCCTGTCTAGTAGCCCTGTTTCGTTATAGAAGGCCCAATGCAGCTTTTAGCTATGAAATATTGCATGTCCTGTCTAGTAGCCCTGTTTCGTTATAGAAGGCCCAATGCAGCTTTTAGCTATGAAATATTGCATGTCCTGCAGACCTGTTTCGTTATAGAAGCCCCAATGCAGCTTTTAGCTTAGTCTGTCGTACAGACCCTCAAGTAAATATATCCGAGAAAGCTCACGCAAGTCTAGAAAATGTGGCAAGTCTAGATTATTGCTTTTCACTACGAACGGTTTTTTACGTAAAGTATGTTCATTTCAGAGACTAGTTGTTAGTCTACTTTCAGCTATGAAATATTACATGTCCTGTTGCCCTAGTCCATTAGTGCAGACCCAGTCTTTACCCTGCTCCATTATAGCTGGCACACTTCTAACTATGACAGTATTGCATGATCTGTAGTCCTGGCCCATTATAACATACCCTGTCTGAATTTTAGCCATGAAACACTGTACTGTAGCCCTATTTCGTTACAGCAGACCCAATTCAGTTTTCAGCAACGAAATATCCCATGTCCTGTGGCCCTGTTTCGTCATAGCAGACCCAGTCAAGCTTTTAGCCATGAAATAGTTCATGATCTGTCGCCCAGTTCTTCGTTATTTCTGATGTTTTACACTGTCTTTGCTAACGTTTAACAAAACGATGGCATGTAAACATTGCTTAGGCCCATCATTTATTTTGTATTGTCCTCGCCGTATCAGTGACATACGATGCACATGTGGACATACAATACAACACGCCCGATGTCGGAGATGTTGTAACATGTCCACCGTTGTCGACGGAAACAAACTGAAGTCGTCACTGATGTGTGTGTTCATGTAAGCTTGAATGAAGAGTTTTACAACGAATGTAAGACGTCCAGACGTCCAACTACAAATGATAATACTATTCGTTTGGAAAGTATGTAAAAGGCATCAGAAACATTACTCAAGGTCACAAACAGATGTTCGGCTACGTCATTGCACTCGGCTTACATATTCGCCCTCAGCACCGTATGTAATACCTCTACAGTACCTGCATTTGGCTAGTAGCCAAAACGGATCGGTTTCCTCCACATGAATGAACAGTATTGTTGACGTGAACACTTCCAGTCAGTCTGGGGTACCTCAAGCACAATAGCTATGTCGACGTTTGCCGTTTAGATTTAAAAGGCTGATCCCAGGATTTAAACACAAACCCCTCTGGCCAGAGTTACTCTTCAAAGGCTGATCATGTCAAATATTTTGTGATAGTTTACAAAATGAACTAATTTACAATTTTGTGTCGTTACACATATAGACATACCTGTACATAACACTCATTAAATATTATAACTGATCTCATTTGCAGATATAATTTTACAAGTATAATAGTATTGAGAAAGTGAGACAGGTCACATTCTCTTTCTTGAAATGAGCTCATATAGCAGCAACGGATTTAGTCGCAGGAGTCAAATAGTTTTTAGAATACACTTCTGAATAACAATTTTTAAACAGTTACTTGCCTGTACTGAACGCCATTTTGCAGAAACCGCGAGGCTGAGTGGGTTAGGTAGTTGACATTGTGTGCTGACCATTAGGTGTCTGACTCTGAAAGCCTGGATTCGAACTGGGATCGGACTAACCCAGAAAAAGCACTAGCGCCTATGCTTTACTGAGGAAGTGTAAGATGCCTTACATCTGACCATTTTCTACATGACATTGAGTATTCACGCCTTTTATAAAGTCGTTTATAGAAGTATAGTTCTGGTAATTATTCCGGGCTGCCAAAATATGATAGAGTGTACCTTTAATTACACTGCACTCTCAAAAGGACCCTCAGCCGAGTGGTACATATATTACATATATATAAATGGAATGGTAAAATTACCTAAAAATATTCTACTTGTCCGTGCGACTTCTAGTGAACCTTCATTTGGCTGGAGATGGATGACCCTGTATGCTTTATATTGAAATTTACATTACACTTGACACATATGAGTACACCAGGACAGCAAGACACATGTACAGCAGTTCCTTCGTTTCAACATCAACGCAGAAAATATAATACACCAGCACCGCCCGCGACCACGCCGACAATGCACACAGTGAGTAAAGCACCAGTAAAATGATCGATTACTGAGGCATTTCTCAAATTAACGTGTTTTGACTGATATGGGTGGAAATGTTTTCACAGATGGACACACTGATTAACGCACAGTATGTAACTCAGGCGTACGTCACGTAATACTGAACCATGGCGTTTCCCTGACCGTTGTGAGATAAAGACGTAGAAGGTCCGTGAGACACGCAAAGTCCTGGGCACCATTCACAAAGGTGATCGTAACTCCCATACTTAAACACAGACAACGTAGCGCAACGATCGCTTTGTGAAACGGACCCCGTATGTCTTCTCTGTGCGCCAATCCTCAATGGTGATCACACCTGTCATTTCGTACGTATGAGCGTTCTTATCAACAGTTCTTTCCTACCTGTGATTAAATCAGTATTACACGTGTCCTTCTTCCTCTATTACTACAACACTAACTTTTATTACACTACTGATTCATGTCTTTGTGCTAGATCATTGTTTTCCATGGCCAATGTTTCTTGTTTTGATGCAATAATGTATATTGTTAAAGTACTCAAGGGGTAGCATGATCGTAGTTCGTTCCTTACGCAGATCCTGTGTCGATTCCCCACACAGGTACAATGTGTGAAGCCTATTTCTAGTGTCCTCAGCCGTGATGTTGCTGGAATATTGTTAAAACAGTGTAAAACCAAACGCAGTCACTCAAGGACCACACGGCCGCGTTTCCTTCCACAAAAGGTTCTAAGCTGTATGATAGTCAGACGTCTATGTTAAACCATGGAATATCGTCCTTAAACTAAGATCCCTTGAGGAGCAATGCCCAGGTCCATATCTTGATCCAAAGGATCTGTATCATCAACGGAGACCTTATGTATGCAGTATTTTCACCAAATATAAAGATAAGGCCATGTCAAAACGGCTGAGCCTAAGCTGGGTTATTTCTTCGACTATCTCTAAGATGCTTCTATCGGTTACTAGTATTTTATTTTAGAAAAACATTCCTCGCCTTTCAGCAGAGGGATTTTCAATAATAGGTTTTCAAAAGGCCATTATGACTCTTATATACTTAATCATATATATCCAAATCCAAGAAACATGAAAGAACAGTGTGTCAGCCATTAAATATATTTATTTTGCTCAGATGCCCATAATCTCAATGACAAGTTGGTCATGTTGCTACACACCAGACACCCCCTGCTCCTCCGTGATCATAAACGCCAAGTCAAAATAGTTAACTCTCACCCATCGTATTCTTCAGATTCAGGTCATGTTTTATGTCTTGGAAAAGGCATTTGGTGAGCTAAAGAGTACCATGATCAGATCCTGTAAAACTTTCATAAGCTGCACGTTATTAATATTGCCACCTGTGCACAGCACGACACTGGGACAATGTGGTTTTATATTATTTACAGAATCGTTACCAGAGACAGGGAACGTGTGTGCATCAGCGCACATGCGGGGTTTCCGGGGCGAAGGTTAATTAGCATGGACAAAATCACGCAATGGGATCAATAACCGAGTTGTCGATAAAACTATAAAGAATGCGAAGTTGTCCGGAAAGTTAAAATGTTTGGAAAGGGTATGATAATTTCTCGGTGTAGAGATCGGCCTGTCTATTATGCATGACACCAAAACGCAGCATGGCGAGCAAACGGTTTCACAAGTTGGTGGTCCCCCCGCCCAAAATCTTACTTTAAAATCTCCACAGGGATTATTCAGACAGAGTGTCTTTCGTTGTCCGCGCAATCCTAAGTGAACCCAAATATACAGTCAAGAACATTCCTCTCTGCGTTCTTAAGTTCTTCATCGGTGGGATGTTTGTATTGAACTAGAACACATGTATACTATTAACAGCATGTTTCTACTTAATTTTCTCTTACTTAAAAGTCATTGTGTCGCCTTTTCGAACAGTGCAGCGTCTGTTAATGAGTAAAACAGGTTAGAATATTGTACATAGATGAGTTTTGACAATTGTGGAGATAATCTAGTGGATGCACAAATTGGCGGTTATGTGCTTTTGTTTCATAGGTCAGCTACAGCAACAATAGCATTAGTAGTACTAGTGAATGTAGTAGTAGTAGTAGTAGTAGTAGTAGTAGTAGTAGTAGTAGTAGTAGTTGGTCAACCATTGGTCAACTTTGTTCCCTTACGCTAGTGTCCTTGAAAATGCCCAGTGCCCTAGCAGTGTTGTCTGAACAACTGATCCGGAGTTACTCCGGTGACACTGAAGCCTGTCGCTCAGCATGGCGCAGTTAATGGCAGCAGTAGCCAGAGCGGGAAATGCTGTTTCTGGGTGATACACGAGACCAATACAACCACCACCAGAAACATGGGTTCCCCGTGCAAACATGGCACAAAGCAGACGTGACGTTAACCCTTGACCTTCGCCTGTAGCCGAGCAGACGACAAGTAGCACAGGTAGCGCAGGATGCACTCTGATTGAGAGAACATTTTCTAGAGACTTCTAAGGACGGGAGACCGTGGGGGTTCCATATTCCATTCCCAAATGCAACGAATGCTGACACATACATAACCTACTAGAAGCGGATGCTATATCAGTGTACGCCTTTCATAAGATACGCCTGATTGCAACGTTTTATCTCAGATCCGGTATATTGAGTACTAAACATTTTATGTTCATATCCAGCATGCAAACTAGTTTCCAAATCTAGCAAGTCCGGCCTGAAAGTTACTATCCCACAAAATAATTCACCAGTCCGAAATTTGAATGTAGACACGGGTCTCACAATTAAACTGCTGTCATGATTAATATTTTTTATAGGAATAATGTTCGCGGCGCATTCACAAGAACTTAAAATACTTTCTTTATTTTACCAGGATAGCAAGGGACTGGAAAACATACGCCATATGAGCAAAAGAAAAGCAAGATTATAAAAACACATTGAACTAAAACCACTTTCTTTAAAGAAGACCCCTTCCTAACTACTTTTTCACAAAACAGACACTATGCTTGAACATTCCCGATTACCATATTGAAGCATGCAGACTGATGAAATGTGGCCAGTGATATTTTGAATGTGGAGATTTACCCCATTAAGAAGAGAATGCGCCTTACATATGTCAACCCCAAGTGAGAGAGTTGAACTGCTGGTCTCCTAAAAGATCTGAAGCATGCATTGACAACTACCTGCCTTCTGTGGGGACCATGCTCAAGTGGGCCTCGAGAATGCATGGGACAACATTGGGCCTTTGCTCTCAAGGGCTATCATAAATCCCAAAGTTGTATCAGAAACGTTTCAGGAATAACATTATGCGTTTCTGAGTAGCGAGCCTTTTGATAACGGGTACGTGCTAAATACATTCATTGTCCTTAAGGACTTTCAGAGAAAATGCCAAGGAAGTCAACGATCGTATATCTAGCTGTCTACACATTCGTCGTATACTTACTTTACATTTTCTGTGCAAGTCCTTAAGAGAAGTGAACTTTTTCAGTTAGACTAATGCTTAGTCTTGGAATACATATAATTTTGATAGTATCAAACAAACTCATTTTCAGTGAAAATGAGTCCCAGGGAGAATAGAGATCCAGAACTTGAGGAAATCTAGACTTGCTTCATTAGGGACTTAGCACTGCAGAGAAGGCTTCGCAGTAGGCAATTTAATGTTGTACGGGGACTGTGAGACAGACTAGCTTTCAATGTCTCTTTGCAGAAAAAATAACCATAGCGAAATTTCACCTGAGGTAAAGTCACGCCTACATTAGAATATAATCCACCTCGTCCAGAGAGGGTAACGCTGTGCTTAAATAAAGAATGTAATCCACCTCGTCCAGAGAGGGTAACGCTGTGCTTAAAGAATGTAATCCACCTCGACCAGAGAGGGTAACGCTGTGCTTAAAGAATGTAATCCACCTCGTCCAGAAAGGGTAACGCTGTGCTTAAAGAATGTAATCCACCTCGTCCAGAGAGGGTAACGCTGTGCTTAAAGAATGTAATCCACCTCGTCCAGAAAGGGTAACGTTGTGCTCAGATTAAGAATATAAACCAACTCATCCAGAGAGGGCAACGTCCTGCTTAGTTTAAAAATGTAATTCACATTGTACAAAAAGGGATTGTAGTACCCTCGTGGTTAAACAAAGTATTTGATCTACTTGGTCCAGAGAGGGTAAAGTTGTGCTTAGATTAAGATTATAATTCACCTCGTCTAGAGAGGGTAACGTTGTGCTTATTTTAAGACCATGATCCACCACGTCCAAAGCTTAAACCTGCTGTGTGAATGAATGAACCGTTACCTTGGCGTGAGGCCCACCGTGAATCTCTTGTGTAACAGTAACGCTCAGAACTGACAGGAGTTTTATTCTTATGGAAGAATCTACACAACAACTGGATTAAAGTGTTTCAGACTTTCAGAGTTTAACAAAACTTAATTTTAATAGAAATTAATGTGAATGTTATTCGACAAGCAGGAATATAACATCCCCCTCCTAACTCCCATCAACCACCACACACACACGCATACACGACACACACCCCATCCGCATCCATACCCACTCCCTTTTGTTTGGACAGTCTCCTGTGTGTTATATGTCAATTCTCCAAACACAACTAGACCTGCGAGGATCTGGGTTGATATGATCAGGAACCTATACTTGTCCTAAGTAGCGACTAACTGGATCGTTTGCTCAGACTCACTGTTGTCGTATTCCATTTGCGTGGATGGATGCTCATGCTGTTGATCACTGGATCGCCTGGTCCAGACTCGGATATTTAAAAACCGCTGCCATATGGCTGGAATACTGAGGAATGCGGCTTTAAACAACAAACCAACGAAACGCGTGTAGAACCTGACACCCTCAAACTGTGACTGTCCCAATATTAAAATGAAGTATGGAACATTCAGGGATTATCCCATGATTCATATTTATTCATGATATCTAACAACCCTGATGTCCATTTCACTTTTGTGAAAACCGACGTGCACGATGCCGGTCACGAATGACTTCATTATAATCACAGTGCCCAACACACCATGCAAGTTAACCAGTCGAATGATTTCATTATAAGCACAATGACTGCTACACTATGTACAGAAGCGGTGAGAAGGACCGCCGCCTTGTCGTTATTATATATGAGATCCCCTTAGTGGGATTTACAACCAGGGAATAACTACACCGGCTCCAGATAAACACTCCACAGCGAACAGACTGCCAATAACCAATTGTCCATATCGACAGGTCAACAGCCAAAACTTTCTTATTAATAAAAGACCGCGAGAGTGAATTATGTGCTGACGTGTGGTGTGTGTGATTGTTCTGTTGCCAACTGACAAGGGTTACCTAAGAATTATATATCATATGTGTTTGCTCAACTCTCTAGAAGTAAATGTTCTGATCGGTGACACAATGGGTGAGTGAGTGACTTTAGTTTTACAACGCACAATATTCCAGCTATGTGGCGGTGGTCTCTAAATTGTCTGGACCAGGCAATCCAGTGATCAACAGCATGAACATCGATCTACACAACTGAGATACGATTACAGGTGTCTACCAAGTCAGCGAGCCTGATCACCCGACGCCGCTAGTCGCCTCTATGTGTTACTGAAGATCAGTTCTTATCCGGATCTTAACGGGCACTGACACGATGGACAAAAGGAATTGTCAAGAAAATTAGAAAAAGATTAACTTGCTGTCATAATATTACCACATGTGGCGTGGCCTAGTGGTGAAGGCGGTGTCTAGTCATACTGAAGACCATGGTTCGATTCCGCATGGATACAATGTGTGAAGCCCGTTGATGTTATCAGCTGTCCTTTCAGGCTGGAACATTGCAAACTACTAAATTCATCCATTCGCACTGTAGGGTATTGAATATAATTCTTAATATAACTTTGTGAACTTTGCATATCTTAGCAAAACAATTTGTTTCCCATGATAATACTTTGGAAAAAGAAGAATAGTTAACCATTTCTTAAATTTCACGTTTGCCGCAGATGAATGTACATTAATTCTCTCGTTTGTTACCTATCTGATTCGGTGGTAGTCATTCATACTATCATCCACTGGCATTCATGCTAACGTTCACTGACACCAGACATGAAACATTTGTTTCCTTAGCGTGACAAAATTAATCCACGTTTCAGCTTAAAGCGGCATCGCGTCCAGTACAGTTTGATTAAGTCAACTAAACACCACTTTCGGTCATGCATCAAAAACTAGGATATGTGTATGCTCACATGTGCAAAAAGCCAACAATTAAAAATCACTCGCAACACAGACACGATCAGTATCACATACTGCAAAACACACAGCGTCTACAGTCTGGCTGAAAATGGGGAACAGATGATAAAGCCACTGGCCGTTTAATATGCTGAGTGAATGAATGTGGTTTTATCATCTTCAGCAATATACCAGGTACATCAAAGCGAGGAAACAGAAATATGACTCACACATTGTACTGCTATGGGGAATCGAACCCGAGACTTCGGTGCGACGAGCGAGCGGTCTAACCACTGGGTATTTCACCACTCCCTTTAAATAGAAACGACATCATATATTCGGCTGCGGCGTCACGAATAGGCTCAGTCCTGTTCACAGTTAGGCCTTGCCTTAAACCACTTTGACGCATGACGGGCCACCCAATGAGACGTGAGCCAGTGAGTGAGTTTAGTTTTACTCCGTTTTTAGCAATATACCAGGAATATCAACGCGGGGGACACAATTTGTATTCATGTGGGGAATCGAACCCGAGACTTCGCCGCGACAAAGAAACGTTTTAACGACATCATACATTCGCTTGTGGCATCAGCAATGGGTTTAGTCTTGTTCAAGATGAGCCCTTGTCTTAAACCAATTTTAAGTATAACGGGTCCACACAAGAAGACCTCCGCCTTTTAGCAATATACCAGGAATATCAAAGCGAGGGAATGCAAAAATGGGATTCCCATACGGGGAATCGAACCCTACACGTTCCCGCGTCAAACGAACGTTGTAATCACCAGACTACTGCACCACTCCTTGTCATTATATAGAAACGACATCACACATTCTCTCATACACAGCTCATACACAGCTCACACAGCAATCGGTTTAATCATGTTAAGTATAGGCCCTTGTCTTAAACCACTTTGATGCCCACACAAGGAGACGTGTCAGACTTCGCAACTAAACGTGTGCTTGATTGATCAAACAATGCCCGAATTCCATTGCGGTTGTTGTCAATACTTGGTAAACAGTCCATTATGTACGACAACACTTTCGTATTCATGCTCTTATATAGCGCTCGGACAATATAGCCCTGAGTCTAAGTGAAACGTCAAACAAACCCACAGAGCCGGTTGATCGTATACTTGTATGATATTGACACACTGTACCTATTGGTGATCCATCAAACTTTGTTTAAGTCTAAATTGACAAGGAAACTGTCATTGAATCTCCAAAACCACTGTAGTGTAGAACGACTTCAGGGATCTCGACAGGGGGCACCATTCAACTTACATATGTACATACAGTATATGTTTTTATCAACTTCTTGTGCACGAGAGGGTGATAAGAACCTTTACACACATGTGGGTTTTTTCAAAGTGTATGATCGCACAGTGAATGCTTTAAATGATTTTATGAACTGCACGCCAATCTTAAGCTTTCTGTTTACTGACGGGGTGACACACAGATTGGTATCTAAATTCAAATTCAACTTTTGACGGATTGACCCCTTGTGACACATGGCCTTTTTCAAGGGGCCACTGGCTTGTTGAAATCAAATCTTGGGCCTCACGACAACCGTCGGTCTGTGTAAAGTTATACGAGTTCAGTTCACCTTAACCTACGACCACTTTCAGGAAATCGGACCTGGTGTTCGTATCCAATGCTTTAACACACACATGATAATCTAAGCGGGGACATCACTTTGTGGAACGAGACACAGAGCTCTTAATTTGTCTGTAGGGTGATACCTTGCATACTGAATGTCTTAGAAACATGCACTGACACATAATACACATTGCTGGGAAAGAAACACACACACACACACACACACACACACACACACACACACACACACACACATATATATATATATCCCAATACATGTCAACGCATCTGTATTCTATATGTTGGGTCTACCATATGTGATAAAAGTCACAGGGTATATATGGGGCATGATAGCATAAAAGAACGTATAAAACTGATGTTTTAGTGATTGTATAGTATAGTACGTGAATTCTACACGATTAAACAGACATTTCATTGTAATATACTCCACCAATAGTTAAAACCTGAGAATGAACTGTTATAACAAGCTTTTTATTGCTTTTAAGGATGTTTTATGCGCCAATATCTTGCCGTCCGACAACCCAAACACCTTTAGTAAACTCATTAATCGATTGCACGTCCAGGAGGTGACCATTAATCTTAATTGACGTCTGCCGCCTACAGAAACAGAGGGTCGTAGCAGACGACATTTCTCCATCTCCAGAGCCTAAAACTATTCGATACGACATATATCACACCTCGTAGATAAACGTTTTAATACATACCTCAACGTTACTTAACACCAGATGACAGATAATCCAAGGATTCCCAAACAAAAACACGTCTTTTCACACGACAGACCAAGGACAGTACCCACTGTCTTCTGCTGCAGCGAGCAATCGCATATCACGTGACCCTTCATTGAACTTTCTGTCATAGGGAACAGGCATAAACAGGTTCAGTAGGATAGCATTGGAAGATTGCGCTAGGGACTTGACAAAGAGATCTCGTACGAGACTAATGGTGTTTAGCGTTGCAATGCCGTGATGCCCTGCCCTTAACTGAACCGGATAAGTATTCCGAATGCGCTCGCAGACCCATACCTGTAGGATATGGGAAAGTTGATATCTTAGCGAGCTTTAAGAGAGGGATTTTAAAACTCATTCCCTGTAGGTTATGGCATTCATTACAACGCCAGGTTTGTCACTTCAAACATGCTGGATTATGTTCTTGGAGACACATGGTTGGTTGGAGACACATGTCGAAACCTCTAATATGACACTGGAGATTGTCACTGCACATCGTGTTATTAGGTTCAATATATACTGAGTCAAAAAAGAATTTTCACAATCTTTCTTTAGGGCACTATAAAAGAACAAGAGATGGTACGATGGTTGTATTGTTGTTCGTATTTCATTGTTGAGGTCTGTGTGATGTAATCGACACACTGACAGTGCCACAATCAGTTCCATTAGGCTACGCCGCCGTTTCAAGACATGGGTATACAGAATGTCAAGTCACAAGAATAAAAATTCGAAATTTCTCAGTTCAGTATTGTGTATAGCCGCCCCGCGCATTCACCACTGCCAAACACCGTCTCCTCATCGACTGCCTGATGCTTGTGAACACATGGTTGGGGATTCTGCGCCATTGCTCTTGCAAGGCAGCGCCATGTTCCTGCTAATTCTGAGGTTGGTTCCTAAGACCACGAAGCCTTCTACCAGGTGCATCCCACACGTGCTCTATTGGATTAAGGTCAGGGGACCTCGATGGCCAGTCCATGATGTTGATTCCAGCGTTTTAAAAGAAATTCCGTGTCAACATCGTGGTATGCGGCCGAGCATTGCCATGATGGAACTGTAGACATGGGCCATGATCCGCCATGAAAGGAACGAGTTCCGGGGAGGAACGGTCTGGAACGGCTGTTCCCACAGAAAGCACCCCACATCAACTTCCGCCCCTGAATCTGTCGACTTCCTGTACACAACATTGGGCATACCGTTCACGACGTCGTCTCCAGACTATCAGACTCTATGCCTGCTGTCCACGAATCTGAGGGTAAACCTGGATTCATCGCTAAAGACGACTCGATGCCAGTCTCTCTGGGTCCATCGGAGGTAACGTTGGGCCCACAGCAGACGTTAACGTTGATGAAACGGCGTCAATATTGGCCCACGAGAATATTGACGTCGAAAAGGGAGACTGGCAGCCCGCAACCGATTTCGAATGGTGTGTGGGGATAGTCGACCTCTACACATCTCAACGCTGGTTCGCGTAGTCGGCAGAAATCTGTCACGTAGGTGACGTAGGACGATTTGACGGTCTTCTACTCGTGGCGTCACACGTGGACGACCCGATCAGAAGTGGTGCCAGTTTGTTGTAGCCGACCTCTCAAGTCATACACAGTACGACGGTTGCATCACATTGCTCTTGAGACGTCAGTAACGGCACGTTCACGTTGCGCATTTGACAATCGTGGCATTTAAACACCGTTAAAACTGTGGTTTAAAAGTCTTTTCAATTTTTGAGGTCAATGCAAACATGTGCAAATGAAAACTTTGATGCGAAGATCACGTGATCGACTGCACGTGCAAAACTTGATTTGGCTCTAGCGTCATTTGCATGTTTTGTAAATGCTAATACGGAGTCGAAAGACAGCAATCCCATTTCTGATAAATATTCATTTTCTATAGATAGATAGATAGATAGATAGATGTAGATAGGTAGATAGATAGATAGATAGATAGATAGATAGATAGATAGATAGATAGATAGATAGATAGATAGATAGATATTGAAGCCTTTGCATATTTTTTAGTATTTCATGATTCTGTCATGCAAATGCCCTTTACATAGAACTGAATTCAGCTAATGTAAGCAGCACCAGGTAGTCTATCTGCAGGTCGCGGTTCTACATCTCACAGTCATGAAAGTTAATTAACATGCAAACCAATACATGATTCGATACAATAGTTTAACTTGTATGTAAACACAAGTTCAATAAACATAAATTTATTCCACAATAAATACCCAATGGAAAAAATATAGCAGTCCAAACGCTCATTAACTTTGAAGATACGAAATGTATTGGTAGTCAATTGTTGACGTCCAGAGTCTTAAGAAAATGTTTTGAACTGTTACTTACATTCAACTAATGCTTAAAAATTGAAAATCCGCCACAATATTTCGTATCATGATTACTGATATACAATAGACGGTGAAAGTTAAAGACCATCGTATTCTTTCATATTAAAGTAGCTAATATATTCACTAAAGCGTACGTATTTACTGTCATACCATGCTGTACGGCAAATGGTTGTGGCAGATTACTTACTGTAATAAGGGTGAGTGAGTATAGTTTTGCGCCGCTTTTAGCAATATTCCGGCAATATCACGACAGAGGACACCAGAAATGGGCTTCACACATTGTACCTATATGGGGAATCGAACCCAGGTCTTCGGTGTGACGTTTAAGCCACTAGGCTACCCCACGCCCCTGTAGTAGCATGAAAGAATCAGATAATCATAGTCTTTTTAGAAGAATATATGCAGCACTAGCAGAGAAAAAGAAAAAACTGGAGGTGTAACTTTACTTTCTACCCAAAATGTTTTCTAGGAATTGAAGCTACCCTGATTTCTGACATCGCTTACTGTCTGCAGAGTATTCATCAGTGTAGCAAGTGAGTGAGTGAGTGAGTGAGTTTAGTTTTACGCGGCACTCAGCAATATTTCAGCTGTATGGCGGCGGTCTGAAAATAATCGAGTCTGGACCAGACAATCCAGTGATCAACAACATGAGCATCGATCTACGCAATTGGGAACCGACGACATATGTCAACCAAATGAGCGAGCCTGACCTCCCGATCCCGTTAGTCGCCTCTTACGACAAGCATAGTCGCCTTTTATGGCGTGGGTTGCTGAAGGCCTTTTCTACCCCTGGACCTTCACGGGTCTCATCGGTGTAGTATGTGTGATCACATTCACCAGTTCGTTAGCAATGCACTCGTGTATGTTTAATGAGCAAAATCAGCATTTCTAATTATCAAAAACGTAACATATGCTTCCTGAAAATAACCAGTCTTTAGTTATTAATAAAACTGATGTGTGTTTATTAGGAATAATTAGTTATCACGAAGTTAGGATACACCTATTGAACATATTCGGAATTCATCGTCAATATATTGATAAGTGTTAAAAGAACATAATTTGCGCTCAGTTATCAATAATATATATATATGTGTGTGTGTGTGTGTGTGTGTGTGTGTGTGTGTGTGTGTGTGTGTGTGTGTGTGTGTGTGTGTGTGTGTGTGTGTGTGTTTTCAAGATAATAAGTACTCAGCTATCAGTTAAATAGTGCCTATTTGGCAGAATGGATATTGTTAAACTACTATGCCTTCATTAAACATAATCAGCATTATGTTACAAATAAACTAAAATAGCGTTTTTTGTACATTTTAAGCATTCCGTTATGAAGAAATACCTATAAGTTTATTGAACATTCCGTCATTCCGTTATCAATCAAGTAATATCATGACCATATTAAACAATGACTTGGCAGTGCAATAGTCAAACCTACGTTTCTGTTAGTGAACGCCGTGTATGTACATGGCAAGCCCAACAAATGGTGAAAGCAAAACCTTAAGAGTACTTAATGACTGGAGTTAATACTATGCTTACAGATTTACATGGGGATGTGTACACGTAATCAATGGTGATAGTTAAACCATTAAGTAAAAGATCGAATTTCAGGCAAAAGAAAAGCGTTTTGTTCCTATATGCCAACTACTGTCTAACGTATGAGTAATTAATAATTGTTAGACTCAAATTACGCCTAATTAATAACAATCGTTATAGGCGGCTCGCACTTAATCTCGTCTACTAGCCGGAAGTGCACAATGAGCATTCGTCAGTGTCACAGACCCAGAAACATATTAATGCCTCTTCAATCAGGCTTTGCTGTAATGCCGAGGCTCCAGTGAGGCCACATTGAAAATGGAGTTGTTTTTGTCATTAAAAGATAATATATTTTCAGACACTACGCGCCATGCATCTTTGAAGTTTTTGTTTGTCTGTTTGTTGTTTAACCTCGCATGCACTCAGCAATATTCGACCTGTATGACGGAATACTGGAAATAATCGAGTCTGAGCCAGACAATCTAGTGATCAACAGCGTTAGCATCGACTTAAACAACTGAGATATTGAAATATCTGGTGTCAAAAAAGTCAGGGAACCTGACCGATCTCTCAGAACAAGTATGATGTGGTGATGACCAATTCTAGCCCGGGTTGGCCTGTATGAATGCTCAGCAGGTCTGCATACACACGAGATCATAGCGTTACTTCTCAGAAACTCACCTTTGGGGGAAATGAAACAGAACCTCTTGTTGATTATATCATATATATATATTTCAGTTTTAATGTATGAATTAGCGATACTTTGTCTAAAACATTCACTTTAGTGGTATTAAATAATCACTCAAATCACTTTCTTCTCATAGTTGTATATTTCAAAATATAATTTGAATGAAAACTTTAAATAAAATAATTATGATCGCATATTACATATGAAATCATATAATAATAAATCCATCTATTGACAAAAGTAAGCAAAAGCACATTTAACTGTTACAATAACACAGATGACTGTTTTCACAAACTAGTGTCCCCAGCCATGATATTGCTGGAATATTGCTAAAAGCGGCGTAAAACTAAACTCACTCCCTCACAAACTGTTGCAGAAATGAGTGATTGTTAAAAAGGCCTAATTTACGTTAAGATTGTTTCATTTTTATAATTACCAATTATATTTTAAAACTCTTGGTATTTCCCCTCAATTCATAATACAACTGAGGGTGTAGGACCGGTTGTGCAAGTAGATATATATTGTAGAGATACATGATCCACTGTCATGACCTGACTGGAAGCACTTATAAAGGATCAGTGTACCCCATTCAGCTTTAAGCAACAATAGGCAATTATACGGTGGTAACCTCCCCCAGATCATACTGGCAACAGATTATGGCCCAACGACCTTGAAGGTGTAATTCTAAGGTGATTAGTCGAGTGCTTAAACATCTTGCTGGGAATGAGAGCTGCACCTTACACGCTTAAATTAGCTAGAAAGACGTAATCAGAAAAGATCACGCAAAGGCTAAAACCTGTTGGATAATGGCTGTAAATGTATGATAATGTATATTTTAGAGGAGATACATTTTCTAAGATAGCTTGTACAACAGCACCTTGGGTTCATATGCACAAACCGGCATTAACCTTATGATGATCCCAACTCTCACTCTCTATATAGGCTTAATATCGTGTTAGCTATACGATCGCTTTATGTAAGTTGGCGCTGACTAAACTGAGGATCGGGTGGCTACAATGCATGCACAGGGTCCACTTTAACAAAGTGATAGGGCTGTCGTAAGTCTGTATTAAAGTGGGGCGGTGGAGTAGCCCAGTGGTTAGAGCGTTCTGTAGTCACACCGAAGACCTGGGTTCGATTCCCTACATGGGTACAAAATGTGAAGCCCATTTCTGGTGTCCCCCGTGTGATGTTGCTGAAACATTACTAAAAGCGACTTAAAACCCATCTCACTCACAATATTACAGTTTTGGTGATACGACCATCCTAGCGCTATGATCGCTTTGTGCACTTCAACACTGATTGATTGTATGTCACCGTACCCTGGAGGAGTGGGTCAGTCATACTATCAACTGTTTGCCGGTCTGACCTCCATATGATTTAGTTGAAAACTTGCTGACTCAACATTCGTTCACAAGCACCCAACCTGTCCCGATTTCACCACAAAGGTGGTCCCTGATTCGAGTGTACGCTTATGCAAGCTTAATCGAACCTCGAGCACCTGCGTCGATTGTTTTGTCCAGGGGAACAGACACCTATACACAGCTCCAAAACTGTAACACTAACACACCTGTCTGAGCAAAAGGATCATTATCGATCTGCTTTATCGGCCGTGATTCATGGCGAGTAACCGGGGTGTATGTTGACAGGAACGCTGAAATTTAATGGGGAACATGGTGTCCTGTTGCCGTCTTGTGAACGGAAACGTTCGTGACACCATGACCACATAACCAATTAGTGCCGACTGTAAACACTTACCTGCGTCGTAGAGCATGTCAATCTAAACATCAACGCTTCTGGTAATATCAATAAATAATAATTGAATGCTTTTGTAGATTATACAAACACACACATGCCCAAATATATCACATTTGCTGTCTTCGTGACTGATCACTCTGCGGTCAGTTGTCATCATTCTGACGATCATGGAACATTTTTCAGGATATATTTTGTGTGAATGTTTATACTATAGAAGTCTATAAATGAAATGTCACATGTTATTTTATAATTTGAATACTGAAAAGAATAATACGGGTGTTAGTATAAGCGATGAAGTGGTGGCAGCAACACATAACTCGATGTCCTGTTGATGTCAAACTATTGTCGTACTGTCGTACCAAACACCTTTCGTCTAGTCCACTTATGAACCCCAGGTACTCTGCGTGTTTGGTGACCTTAATATTCCTATAAAGGAAATAGTTTCATGATAGGAAATATATAAATGCAATTAATTAATCTTTACTTATAGTCATTAGATTATCAGTGAACAACAGTTTCGCCATTTCCCCGCGTTTGTTTACCTTTAAGGTCAGCGCCGTTTACTGTTACAATATCTTCCAGGCATTTATTTCCCTCTGTGTTGCTGTCAGTCTGGCATCTGGTTCCTGCGGTATCCGACTCATCCATGTTTATTGCACAAGTTGATCCAACCAACAACTCAACACTTCTGCCGCGAGGAGCAGACGACACGTTTCCACACCAGGCCCAGTCGCCCGTCACAGCAGAACAGCAGGGTTAGACATGCTCCTCCTTAATCCGGTCCCTGTAAGCTTGTTAAATCCAGGTATTTGTAAGTATTAAGCAAGCAGAAACTCCAAATATTCAGAAACAAAAGTGATCCCTCTACACGGACTAAACCAGCACACCCGCAAAGACCAGACGATCTGAGACTCCTGATGCCCGTAACCAAGAGCTTATACTCATATCCCTTCACAAACGGGCCCGTCCTTATAGGTGTGTTGAGTGAATACTACTTCACTTTGTTAAAATATAGATCTTCTTAATGGTTTGGCAGGTCAACGCGCAGCCCCATGACAGAGTGTTTTTTCATGCTTATGACTGTTGTCATATTGTCATAAATCATTCAAACATAAACGCCGATTCCGCCGAGTCGAGAGGGCAGAAGATCGAAGATTCGTCATTACAAATAATTATGATGAAAGAAATCGCTGAACTGGTTTTGAATAGACCAATAATAAATTATGCATCGAGCATGGAGGGATGAATACGTTCCATTATTCCGTGCGTGTGTGAGTTCTGTTATTGGCAACGAGTGACGCAACACGCCTATAAGAGCTTGTAGTCACTGTTCATTATGTCTATGTTTAGTTTCATGGAAAGAACAATAGCGTGTTGAATGAACTTAGTTAATGAGAGTTAATGAAAGGTTAAAGAATCACAATGACTACACCTTCGTACGTTGCGCGTTTGGTCTGCATAAGTTCCAACTGGGCAGATTGATGCTCAGTGTTGATCACTGGTATGCGCCCTCTCTCTCTCTCTCTCTCTCTCTCTCTCTCTCTCTCTCTCTCTCTCTCTCTCTCTCTCTCTCTCTCTCTCTCTCTCTCTCTCTCTCTCTCTCTCTCTCTCTCTCTCTCTCTCTCTCTCTCTCTCTCTCTCTCTGATCCTTAAGTTGATACCTTTTGTTACAACAAATTGACGACATGAATAAAAGATGAGATAAGACAATTGCATGTCCTAACTGCTTGGAAACCAGAAACGCTATTGATAACAGAATGGAATTACCCTTTCACGGGAGTACAATGATATCAGATTTATGTAAAATGCTTTGCGTATTTTGTAGGCCAATGATACTTTTATTTGATCACGTGTAAAAAGTATTGATTACTTCTTTCGCAAAGAAATATCATGTTTGTTCTCATCCATATCCTGGATAAATGGGTATGTTAGCTGTAAAATTAACCTTATGAATTAAAAAAAACATGATCTTTTATTCAATAAAAACACCACTAGAAACAAGCAATTTTTGAGAACTCTTGTCTGTTTCGTGGTAGGATCTATATATGAGGATTCAGAATGGCTAAACACGATGACACCAAGCTTCCAATAACTCTTCTGTAACATTCAGCCTTTCGTGTCTTTTTCCCATGTCCGACCCGTGAAGACCCGAGGTCTTCCGCAACCCATGATTGCTGTAAAAGATGACTGCTTGTCGTAAGAAGCGACTTAACGGGATCGGGTGGTCAGGTTCGCTGACTTGGCTGACACACATCATCGTATCCCAATTGCGCAGATCGATAGTCATGATGTTGATCACTGGATTGTCTAGTCCAGACTCGATTATTTACACACTGCCGCCATATACTAGTAAGTGGACTATTGCTGAGTGCGGCGTAAAACTAAATTCACTCACTCGAGAGTATCTCCACTTTTGAGGTACTCTCGAGCATGCTCCTTCTTCGAAGGGTAGCCCAAAAGCTGTGTGATCATCCTGACAGCATCAAAGCCCTTTGCAAAACTCGCCCAACGTTTTATGGTACATAGACATATTTAGGTTATTTAAAGATGTGATGCACCAGAGAGAAAGATGTTCGATGTTCAGTTCCCTATTTTGATGTTTTCACGTGAACAGTGGACTTGCCTTTAAATGTGTTTGACCGCCGGTGGGGCAGGATACGCTCACCTCCTCGAGATCACCCTGAACGATCACTAAACCCGTGAAGATCCGGGTGAGAATTGATCTTCAATAACCCATGTTTGTCATAAGAGGCGACTAATGGGATCGGGTGGTCAGGCTCCGGCGGACTTTACTGACAAGATAATCTTATCCAAATTGTGCAGATGGATGCTCATGCTGTTGATCCACTGGTCCGTCTGGTTAAGACTCAAATATTTAAATACCGCCGCTATATAGATGGAATATTGCTGTGTGTGGCGTAAAATTACACTCACTCACTCACTCAGCGATTCACAATGGACATAGTGTGACTCGAGCAGTGGGCATTCCTTTCAATGGAGTCGTATGATATCTACGTTGTGCATGACCCATGTTTAATTCAATGTATAACTGCAGGAAAACTTTCTTTTGACATTAGGGGTGGTGGAGTAGCCTAGTGGTTAAAGCTTTGGCTCGTCACGCCGAAGACACAGGTTCGATTCCCAACATGGATACAGTGTGTGAAGCCCATTTCTAGTGTTCTCCACTGTGATATTGCTGCAATATTGTTAAAAGCTGCGTAAAATAAACTCTCTCTCACTCAAACTGGAGCGTAAAACCCAACTCACCCAATCGCTCTTAGACAATGGCTATGGTCCTTTGTTTCTTAGTTTTGTTTTGTTTTGTTTTGTTTTTTTTTGTTTTTTTTTTGGCACGTAATCATCATTAGATTATAAAATGCAAGGAATATTTCTCATACCTAATATCTACTTAGGATTTCGGATCAAAATGCGAAGAGTATTTCTTGAACACAAAAGCTAAGTATCACTTCATGCATTTTTATGTATCTCTTAACCATGGTTAATGCATGACAAATACTCCTAACACCTTCTGATAAACATCCAGTGCTTGCATTTGTGACTACATGTTGAACATATGTCTGTCTTCTAATCACTGCCCAGTACTTATCCTATTAATCAGTGCTGTTCAAATCCAAACTGTTTCAATGTGTTCATTATCCCTCATTATTACATACATACGGTTAATTAAACATCTCACGTAAGAGACCCGTGATGATCTGAAGGTCCCGGGGTGGAACAGGCCTTCAGCAACCCATGCTTGCCACAAAAGGCGACTATGCTTGTCGTAAGAGGCGACTAACGGGATCGATTGGTCAGGCTCGCTGACTTGGCTGACACGTCATCGGTTCCCAATTGCGCAGATCGATAACCATGCTGTTGATCACAGGATTGTCTGGCCCAGACTCGATTATTTACAGACCGCTGCCATATAGCTGTAATATTGCTGAGTGCCGCGTAAAACTAAACTCACTCACTCACTCTCACGTAAGATCGCGGTTGGGTAGCCCAGTGGTTAAAGCGTTCCGTTCGTCTCGCCGAATACCAGGGTTCGATTCCCGACATGAGTACATTGTCTGAAGTCCATTTCAGCTTTGATACTGCCAGTTTAATGCTAGAAGCGGCGTAAAACTAAACTCACACAGTCACTAGCACGCGGTTTATATGGCGGACACATACATAAACACAAATCACTTTCCATCCAGTCAGTAATAGACATATGGGATATTGACGGATACAGGTGACGTATTTGACAAATAATGCATTTCGGTTCAGGTGGGTTTTCTGTCTCAGTAAGAATGAATTCTCGGACGAATGTGAGTTGGATCTAATGTGACGGCTAAAGATGATCTAGTTAACACATAATGCATGTTGGTTCGAATGTGATGGGTACAACTGAATTCTCGGACGAATGTGTGTTGGATCTGATAACGGATAAAGCATATTTCTTGGGTTAGAGATGTATGGTACTCTTAAGGTCAGGTGAAAATAAATGATAGAGTGAGTTACTAGGATTAAGCCCTTGTTGACCATGATGTAATACATATCGCTGGAAAAGGTGTAGACTTAAAACAAACAGAACACACAGTTTGAGGAACTGTGACACACAAAGGTGGTCTCTGATATCACCAGAGTCCCCGTCTTCAACATGCTTTGGCCAGTGTTTCACAGCATGAAGAATTATGACACACAAATGTGGTCTCTGATATCACATGAATCAAAGTCTTCAACATACTTTGGCCAGTTATCCAAAGCATGAGAAATTGTGACACACAAAGATGGTCTCTGATATCACCAGAACCCAAGTTTTCAACATACTTTGGCCAGTTGTCCAAAGCATGAGAAATTGTGACACACAGGTGGTCTCTGATATCACCAGAACCACAGTCTTCAACAGGCTTTGGCTAGTTATCCAAAGAATGACGAATTGTGACACATAAAGGTGGTCTCTGATATCCCCGGGATAGACTGGTAACTGGAAGAACAAACGTTGTTCTTTACAACACAGACGACCAAAGATGAAGAAATATCTTTAACTGACACCATGCTTTCTCCATCATGAATCATTCAGCAGTGAAGGGGTACCCGGTAGAATGAGAAGCTAACTCGTTACGACAAGGGAGATAACTGACAGGCACACCAACCAAAGGAAATGATACCGCGACCCTTCCAGAATACTGGGTACATGTACATAGTTTATGGAGTTGTGCAGTGCCAAGCACAGTTAATACTGTCATTATTCCCTGTGCCATCTTGTCAATCACATCATTCTGTAACAAAACTGTACATTGTTGGTCCATGATGCAACAATATTCCTGCAACTTCTACCTGCCTGTACATAGCCCAGACTGACAGAAGCAAAATGGTGGTTGATAGCAAGAGCATATTCATAACTATTTGTCCCTTTTCGTAACCTGTAAAAAAGGGACAAGTAGTTACAAATGAGCAAGAGCAAATCCATCCCAATCCATTCACTAAAATGAATGAAACTCCTTTGGTAATCTAAAGAATGAGGGCCCTTCAAGTCCCAGATTCAAACAAAACAACAGATATCACATTAAAAAAGTTTATTCAACCATATAGCAATCCAACCATATTTATTTTATTCAATAAACCACAGAGGAGAGAGTCTTACAACAAAACATAAGATGCATGTGGTTTCATCTTTGGGAACTGTATTTGTTCAAAATTGCCTCTGTTCACCAAGCAGAAAATGGGTCCCTTGAGGGAAAGAATCATGTGACTATCACCCTCTTGTGCTGAACAAGCAGGTTGGGTTAACCAGGGTAGTAACAATAAGATTGTTTGGGCACTTAGAGTATGCATTGTACATGAAGCAATGTGCATGATAAATGGACAATTATTTTCATTAATGAGGTTTAAACTATGGAGATTCCACTTTATTATACAATGAATACTGACCTGTGACAGTGATATAACAAACAAAATTGTAATAAAGAGATGCATGATACTCTCCCTACAAGCAGAACGACATATTATTCACTGCCTTTATCCAGTACTGTTCATGTTGGGTGGCAAGGTATGTTGAATAGAAATATTATGATGTGTTATTGAATGCCATGACCATACCAGGTTTAACTTGGTAAGCATTTTCCATTACCTACATTTCTAAATAACAGCATGTCTTGTAGATATGGCTCAGTCAAGACAACAGAGGTAATCAATACTCACACTAATGAAATACAAAATGTAAAAGTTAACCTAGTCTTGACAACATGAAGTTTTTACATCAAGGAGTATTCCAAATAAAGGAAAGACATTTTGAAACTTTTTGATGACCCCCTTATGATAGAAAGTAGATGCATAAAATATGAAAAGTATTTTGTTTCTTATTCTGCAAAATTACAATGCCAAATTTTCACAAAATTCTTCATATAACAAGTTATTCTTCACGAAAAATGTGACAAGCTTAACCAACAATGTTCCCAAATGGAACAGTATACTGTTTGAATCTTTTCTTCTTAATGTATCAACATTTTCATATCAACAGAGATATAATATATCACTCTGTGGGGAATACAACAGATTTCATTCTAGTATATTACCATACCCAAATCCTTCCATCTGGACATCATTCAAATTGATTAAGATTTGATTACTGCAATTTTGATCCCTATGGAAGCACTATAACCTGTGGAGTAATAAAACAAGATCAAACAGACTGAAGCAGAAATCTGTATGATGTCACATGTTTGTCTGGTCAACAAAATGAAGATAATAAGAAAGGTAAGGTACTTCACAGATGACAACTTCCTTTTATTACCTATGTATATTATTATGTAAAGCTTTGGTTACTCTTGCTTGACAACGGTATACCAAAAGGTCGCGGCAGAAAGTAATAAAGAAGCTGTCATATATACAGTATGCAACCTTTCTTATCATTCACAGTTTCTACAATACCAATCAAACAAAAGATAGTCAGAATGTCTGATCTACTTCAGAATGAAAATGTGCAAACATTATCTGATATTCCGATTTCAAAAGGAAACACTCACACTCCACCTGGATCAAGAGATATTCACGTACAGACATGAGAAATACACTCAAACTTGTACAGTACTGTTCTTGAAACATTCACCAAAAATACTCTTGATGAATCAAACGTTTATACTAATAAAAAATGTACCTCATTTATATCACAACCGTCAATCTGTTGTGGCTTGTGTCAACTGCTGAAAAATGATAGAACATGTAGTCAGAGGTGTGACGATACAGAAAATTCATGATATGATACGTATCACGATATCTTGGAACGATATGATACGCTTCGATTCACATCACGATATGCAATCTTTAGTTATTTTCTTTAAAAACATACATTTTGATATCAAGTAACAGTGTAAATTTTGACATCAATTTCTAATAAAGATTAGCAATTTTAAGGTCAACTATACGTTTAACAATATGAAAAAAAAGTATTGATATATTTATCGTCAGATCAAGTATCACAATTTTATATACTACGATATGTCGTCACAGCTCTACATGTAGTTCTCTGACCGCATCGAATAGCATACAAAAAACCATACATTTGACATGCTGTACAACATAAATTGCGTGTTCATGGACGGACTTGATTAAAGATTTCTCAAAGTAGTCATCATGTTTTGTTACAAATATATGTACAAATACATAAAAATACATACATTGTATGCCAAATTATGCAGAAAATCATACAAACTACTGTGTATGTGATATGTAAAACAATCTGATTCTGCTCAGGTAAACATACAGTATTATGACACATACCACAGACAACTGACACAGGCTCTGATAATTATTATACTGGAATTATTACTGTGGAACACACAATACACACTTGCATGATGAAATGATGAATCATGTGGCCTCATACTTAAACCATCTTTTGTTAGGTGTACATAGAGTCAAAATCTATGCAACATCACATTTTGAGGCTGTCTGTTATTCTGCATGTAATGCAGCAGACTACAGATATACTGAAATAAAATTTGTGGTTCTTTTGAGTTTGTTATATCTGTAGTTTTTCACACACATTCAGTCTAAATAAACTTCGGCAAATTTGGTAAGCTGGGTTCTGATTGGTTTATCTCAAATGTTACCTGACGTCACCTCCTACTAGGATTGATTAGATTCAGAGTAGAAGCATAACAAATAATACTGAGACTAAGTTTACCTAGATTGTACATATATTTTGGCTAAATAATACAGTAAGTAGCCAGGACAAAGCAGTGTCTTATAGCTGTGAGTTTGTTAAAAGCATGTTCGTTATAAATCTACACTGTAGTTCTCTGTATCGGTAGAAATAAACGGGATAGAAAATGAGACTTACAAAATGATGTGTAATTGTTTTAAAATACTCCTAAAACAAATAGTTACATATAAATGAATGTTTAAAATAAACATCTTTTTAATCAAGTCAAATAAGTTTATCTGTAAAGTAACAAAACCAGATCTAGACATTTGGTCACAACAAAATGAGAAATTGATATCAAACCTCCCCATTTTAACTTAAGACCATCCCAGCGACAATGATTGAAACCAGGTGTTTCCCATGTACGGACATGGACATCATTGGTCAAACACATCTAGTTGGCAGCTCATTTCAGACTTGTGGCTATGTAAAATAACAAGGTAAAAGAACAACCAGCCCATTTAGATTGTTACAAGTCCTTAACCAACAGACTAGTGCATCAATAGATGAAGCTGTGATCAACATCTGTGTCAGACCAATCCACATAGAGATCATCACCACCTAGATGTAAACTAAGTACATTTCAGCACTGGATCTCTAATCTGCCTGTTATGAAAAAATGTACAGAAAATACAGTTGGACTAAGGAATATGATGGACTTAAACAAGATACTACACAAAACCATGTAGATTTCATTGCAGTGTTTTGATTCACATGAATATTAAAAAATACTATCATGTCAACAATGCATATCAGACAGATAAAACTGTGATGTGAGTTATTAAAAGATACCATAAATAGTACTGTATTTGCATGCGGCAAGGATGAATATTTGCGTAGAGACCATCCTGACAACCATTCCTTACACAAAAATATAAATATAATCCACAACAACACGAAGTATTAACTATGTATAGATAGTAGTGATTATTACAACCATATTACAACAAACCAAAGATACAGTAATTTTACCAATTTTATGAACAAACACCCTGGCTATAAAATCAAAAGATAATCAAGACAATAAGAGATAACATTCTGGTAATTACAAGGTATGAGCAGCATAATCATTTAAGCATTTCAATGAGCATGAATATACTGTTTGCTGAAAACACACACGATGAACACGTCCACCCACATGATGAACATACGGATGATGAACACATGCATGAACACACGCATGAACACATGCATGATGAACACGCATGAACACAGGCATGATGAACACACGCATGAACACAGGCATGATGAACACAGGCATGAACACAGGCATGATGAACACACATATGAACATATCAATGATGCACACATGCATGAACACACGCATGATGAACACGCATGATGAACACGCATGATGAACACGCATGAACACAGGCATGATGAACCCACGTATGAACACATGCATGATGAACACATGATAAAGACATGCATGATGAACACACATATGATAAAGACATGCATGATGAACACACATATGAACATATCAATGATGCACACATGCATGAACACACGCATGAACACACGCATGAACACAGGCATGATGAACCCACATATGAACACATGCATGATGAACACACATATGAACATATCAATGATGCACACATGCATGAACACACGCATGAACACACGCATGATGAACACGCATGATGAACACGCATGAACACAGGCATGATGAACCCACGTATGAACACATGCATGATGAACACATGATAAAGACATGCATGATGAACACACATATGATAAAGACATGCATGATGAACACACATATGAACATATCAATGATGCACACATGCATGAACACACGCATGAACACACGCATGAACACAGGCATGATGAACCCACATATGAACACATGCATGATGAACACATGATAAAGACATGCATGATGAACACACATATGATAAAGACATGCATGATGAACACACATGCATGAACACAATGAACATGTGCATGATACACAGACATGGTGAACATGTGCACAATAAACACATGCACCACTGAGGCAGGCTTCCAGTATCAATAAACAATGACACTCTTGTCTGTTGATTATCAAAATAAAATATAACAACAAAAACTACAACAAATAATAAATTATCCTGAAAACGTTTAAGTACATTGGATTTCCTGAAGGAACCACAACTAGATCTGGCATGAAAAGATCAAGAAAACCAACATTTTCAATAAACTAGTTTTTAAAAGTAACAAGATTATTTCAAATGTTTTGTTCTAACACCAGTCTGAACAGTTTTTCCGCAACGTCACTACACATACATTACATTAGACACAAACTGGTATTTACCTGCTGCGGGGAATGCTTGCATCAAACATTAGTCTTTAACTTAAGACTTAAGTCTGTGTGACCCATTCAAACAAAACTTCCCCATGACAATTCTTTTAAAAAACATCAACTTTAGTAAATTTAATGATTTTTTCTTGGAGAATATTCAACAAATTATGGACAGGAAAACTGGAACATTTTACACGCCCAGCAGTCAGTGAAACGTGATACCCTGGGAAGCTTTCAGTAAGGGTGGGGATGCTACAAAGGTACATCTTGTCTTGTTGAAAGTCACCAGCACAGACAAGTGTATCAGTGTATCATGTGTGTATCAATGTATCATGGATGTATCAGTGTATCATGAAAGTATTGGTGTATCATGGACTTATCGGAACACAATGGACGTATCAGTGTATCATGGACGAATCAGTGTATCATGGACGAATCAGTGTATCATGGACGTATCAGTGTATCATGGACGTATCAGTGTATCATGGACGTATCAGTGTATCATGGACGAATCTCTCAATGAAATATACAAAACATGTAATGTATTTGTACAAAAATATTTGGATGGATTATGTAATTTTTCACATGAAGATATACAGGACATCACAGATATGCTACTTCTGTTGCGACACGATCATCACAACACGATATCATCGTCATCATCGTAGTTGGGTCTCATTCGTAGTGCTGAGTCACAAACTTGTGGTAGTTCTTCTACCAAACCCCACTTTTGCCCAAAGTCAGCTGAAAACAGAAAACGAAATTACATGATAATTATTCTGTAACACTCTGGCAATGACACAACTACACTTGTGAATATATGTTTTGTTTGTTATTTCAAACTGCACTCAGTAATATTCGAGCAATATGAGCGAGGTTTAGTTTTACACCACTGTTAGCAATATTCCAGCAATATCACAGCAGGTAACAACATAAATGGGCTTCACACACTCTACCCAAGTGGGCAATCAGAACCAGGTCTTTTGGAGTGAGAAGTGAATCACAAGGCAACACCACTGCCCTTCAGCTTACTCAATGAGACCAGTTTGATTTGCGTCTACAGTACAGTAAATAACATTTTCATGGAATCATAATAAACATTCTATCTGGCATGGCATTTTCTTAGTAAGCTACAAATTCTTGTACCCCTTGGGGATAAGTCCATGCAAAATTCAAACCCAAACTCTCAGAGTACCCCTTATACAAATAACAATGGAAATTTGACAAAAACAGTACAAAAACTGTGTTTTACTAAAAACATAAATAAAAAAAATTATGAAACATACTATTTTGTATCAATATAATGTCCTGCAATGGAATATATAGCCTCATTACTGTCATAACATCAGGAGCTACTCAGTATTGCAATGGAGCATAAAACACACATCAAACACCACCTACTTGTGTCCTTCTTTGCGGGTTTCTCCTCCGGATCTGATCCATCCAAGTAACTGTTTGGTTTGTCCCAAGGGTAGTTACGACTGGAGTAGTCTGCCCTTGTTGAGGGTGAGAGATCAAGGTCATTTTGAAGTGGGGAAAGCTGGTTTTTCTTAGGCTTCTTCTTTTTCTTCATTTTCTTAATCTCTGTGTCAGATCCATTATCAATACCTTCAAATGATGTAACAAGTGGTGTTAGTAACACTGTATTGTTTCAGCATAGTAACTGAATCAGCAGAAAAATAATTGTCTGCCTTTTCATGAGAAAGTGACTGAGTCAATAATGCTTTATACCCCATCCACACTTCCTGGAAGTTCCTGTCAGAATGTTCCGAATTTATCTTGATTGCTAATGGAATTCAGGCGGAATATTCATGACGTCAACAGAACATTGCTGCATTGCATAAAAACATTGCCACATTTCACTAAAACATCATTGGGAGTCACATTAATACAAAGCTTGAAAAATTGTTTTGACATTTTCTATACTGAATGCAATTCAATTTCAGGAAAGATTTTTTCTGGCTGATTCGCCTTGATTCCTGCAAATTTGAAATAAGTCAATGGAACCTTTATAAAGATGGCATTAATGCTGCGAGTCAAATATCAAGTCTAGACCACACAAACCAATGTATAGCATCATAATATATGCAGGTCTTTGGTGTGACGAGCAAATTATTTAACCCACATGGCTACCCAAAAGCCAAGCTTAGGATAGAAAGCACTGATACAGCACAAGCAGTATCAACATAAACAGAACTGACAGAATGGTCACCATCTGTATGAGTGATGGATTTGGAATGAACACTACTTTGTACAGTTATTGTTACTGGTAGGATCAGGGAAGAGGGGACCCTGAAAGGATACAGGTCTAGCATGTTCACCACATTCGTAAAAATTACTAAAACCTTGAGCATAGGTACAGCACTGAAAAACCTAGAAACAGAATCTGAGTGAAGCTGAACTGGAATCTGCAGTCACAGATTTCTGGTGTGTCCGGGTAATGATGGATCAGGTGGATGCAATCCCAGAAGTTCCCAAATCCCACAGCCTGATGCCCGCGACAAGTCAGTTTTCATTTCGAGCAGTAATGGTATATTACTAGTATGTGGGCAACTAGAAAATTTCCATTAATGATTTCAAACTGCAAATAAACTTGGATATCATTTCATATCTGCTCCAAAAGTAGTTATTTTCTACCCCTGAAAGTCCGGGTAGAATAGGCCTTCAGCAACCCCTGCTTGCTATAAAAGGCGACTGTGCTTGTCATAAGAGGCAACTAACAGGATCGGGTGGTCAGGCTCGCGGACTTGGTTGACACGTCATCGTTTCCCAATATTGCGCAGATCAATGCTCATGCTGCTGATTGCTGGATTATCTGATACAGCCTCAGTTATTTACAGACTGCTGCCATATAACTGGAATATTGCGGAGTGCGGTGTAAAACTTGATGCACTCACGCAGTCACCCACTACACTTTTCTACCTAAATGAGCACCCTACAGTATGCTAGTGTAATCAGTGACTAGTGGTAATTCATTACACACTGATAACAAACTGACCTATATTACAAATGTCCTCGCTCTTGCTCTGTAAGTTACATTTTCATAATCATAAAATGCTCACAGCTCATCATAATCGTGAAGCACTATTCAGCCTAAAGTCTACAAGCTGCCACCTCTGGACAAAAACAAAGAAAGAAAGAAAGAACACACAGTCTGTAAGTGGGTAACCATGGTAACCTACCTGACTGTATGTCTGAAAACTTTCAGCTGACATGGGTCACATACCGACAATACACTAACACTGACACTAACACTGACACTAACACTGACACTAACACTGACACTAACACTGAGTAGATGATGTCAAGGATTCTTTAAAAAATATAGTATAAAATATCTTGGACTGTTCCAACATAACAAAAGACCGTCGTCATATTCCCTACATCCCATCACCACCAGAAGCCAAAGGAGCTGTAATAAGAGAGATGGTTAACCTACCAGTATCTACAGTTGTGTGAGGTGAAGGGAGAGGACGAGGGATGGGAGATAACTCTGATGCATCATGCAGTTCAAATCCACCATTGCTCTGCTGCGAATCCTCTAAAACTTTCTTCTTTTTTCGTTTTGTTTCTTTTGGGGTATATGCTCCTTCCTCGCCATGTCGGGGAGTTAACTTACGACTAGATGTACGAATATCATCTCCATTTTCATCTCCGAAGGATTTGGCCGTCACTGAGATTTTCGAAACCGACCTCAATGTCTTTTGTGATTCAGCCAGCCTGGCTGTTTCTTCTCCTGTTGCAGAATATTCACTTCCGTACTCTGCGTTTTCAGAATAGGCATTCTTTTGCTTAACTTTCTTTTTCTTCTTCTTATTGACACCACTGTCATCCATAAATTTTGTTCCCAAAGGTTGCTGCAGTGGGGGCAAGACTCGGCGTGATCTGTTTGTGGACGGACTCACTAATTCATCACTATCTTCTGCAGCTTTGTCACCAAGGGGAGTTAACCCATATGGGCGGTTTGAAAGAGGTGTTCTGAGATAATCTGCTTCTTCCAGGTCATCAGTTCTTGTCAGTGTAGTGTCACCTTCACCTTTAGCCTTCAGCTCTTTAAGACGTCTCTTCTCCTCCTTCATCTTGGCTTCCTGGAACATCAAGATAATAGTCAGAAATAAACAACATCAAAGGTAGTATGAATGACAGTTTGTGACCTTTGACTTTTCTGAGCTATTTTTTATCCATGAAAGGGTAACAGATTGGACCTATTATCAGATATGATCTGAAATAACAAGTACTCTAAAACATACATTTTGAGCATACAAGAGTCATGTACTGACCGATATTATTTGTAAGCAACAATAATCATTGCGAGATGTTTTGTGTCCACAGCAGAAACAGGAGTAATGAATGAAGATGGTTCCGTAAAACATTAACACATGTGTCTAAACAGCATGTGTGGTGAATAATGAGTTATGGAGTTCACATTTACCTCGATAACAGCACAAATAACAATAACATTGCTTTAATCTAAACGTTTAACAACAGTGAGACAAATGGATCTGTTGACTCATTAACAACAGGTTACTGGTAAATATTCTTTTTCTCTGTAACATAATGGTTCCTGGGCACACACAATCTGAGTCATGAGGCATGATCTGTTTTCTTAAGTATGGTGCGCAAAACAACATTACATTGGTTAAACCTTTTGAAATAGTGCACAACAAGTTTCTCTTTCCTTGAGTCCTCTTCAAATTAAATATAACTCTTTAAATTAAATATTACCACTTGCATTTAATATCAAGCTTATGTCCCTTGTGAAATTATCTGAATATCAAACTGATACTCATGTAACAACTGATATCTTTTATCCAATAATCACTATTTGCATTGTACTAACAACTACAAAAAAGATCAAACTCTTTATCTCAGCTATGAAATACAAAACATCAGTATCATGATTATGTTTCATTGTTGTTGGATAAGGATATGATGACATGTGTCAACCAAGTCATCAAGCCTGACCAAATGTTCCCGTTAGACGCTTCTTACAACAAGCAAGGGTTACTGAATAGCAATTCAAACCTGGATCAACATCAGTCTATCATGATTATGCATAACCTGACATTCATTTATTCAAACTATAATAAACCCCTCCAGTCAAATGTACATTTCCATCATAGCACAGTGCTAATGTGACATATCCTGAAACAAAGTAGACAGGTATGAATACAAGTACGCTAATCACACAGTGAGAGTGTGTATCAAAGATGGTGCTGTGACTGAGGTCCAAGTCATCAGGGCATCCAATGGCACACGATCCACAGGGTCTTTGAGTCTGACCATCTGGACATGCAACACAGAGCTGGGACCTTTTCCATCCTGGATCCTCATTTGGTCTAGAGGTGCCTGTTTTCCTTCATTATTTACCTTCATTGTAGTATGTTTATACTGCCTATTACACAGTATCAGAATTGTCCCACAAAAACATGCAAGAAACAACTGATTAAGGAACATACTGGCAGTCCTTTTTGATCCTGGAATGTCACTACATTCTTATGGTGTATCTTGTTCTCCATCAACACAGTCTATTACACCCAGTCATGTCACACAACACCTTGGAAACAACTGACTAGAGAACAGATTCATCAGTATTTGACTTCATGCCAATCCCATGAATTATGAACATAAGATGGCAGACATGATGATCCTGTGAAGAGTTGTGATTGCTGTCTAACACGCCACTGAGCAATATTCCAGCTATGTGAAAGTAATCAAGTCTGATCTAAACAAATATCAATATTGTACATGTAGACAGCAATCATCCACATCATCAGATGAGATGACACACAATCAAGTCATAAAGCCTTAGCATAACCTTTTCAGAATTTTGTAATACTTATGATGGCTAAAAGCAGACTTTGCCAACATACCTGGCTTATGTAGCATAAGTCATATTTGAGATTACACATTTTCAGTCCCATTTCTGGTGCTTTTGCCAGGTTAAGTCCCATCTGGGATTCAAACCACACTTTGACTTCTTTGCAAAGGCATTTTGTATTCACTCACAATCCATAACTCCAAATGGATCATTGTTGAAGAGTGTTTATGTGGTAGGTGGCCAGTACAGACAACTCTTGCTAATACACACTGCATGATATAGGACTACATAGGCAGCACGAAACTATATAGACTGAGTAGCAATCAATCGCAAACATCAACACAGCTAGCAACAACAAAACCAGTCTGTTGACTCTAGATCCGTCTCTCAGATTTCAGCTGAGATTCCTTTAATAATAGAAAAGATATGTTAGCAAATTAACTTGAAAAAATTTACTAGATCTAACAGTGATAACAAACACTTCCCACAAGCTTTAATGCTACAAGCCTTGGGTCCCCTTCACAACTATATGCTAGAGGGCAAGTGTCAATGTCTGCCTCTGAGCCAACATTAAACTGATCATTTTTATGCATGATTAAGTAAAGTTTTATGCTACTTTTAGCAATATTCAAGCACACATTCAAGCTTCACATATTGTACCCATATGGGAAATCGATTCCAGGTCTTCGAGTGATAACCCTTTAACAGTTAAGCTACACCATCTGGTTAAGTGCAATTAGGATGAAATTGGCTGCATTTATTTCAGAAAAAACAACACAAGTATACCATACATTGCAGGACACTGCATACTTTCCACTGGTGTTATTTCAAAAGGCTCTTGTATCACAACTTCCTTTTAAAGCATTATCATGTCAACATGATCAGCTTGTACTGTGTATGATCATATGTATACGTCACAAAGCAATCTCAGTCTAAGTCAAAACCTTGTGTCTAGGAGCATGAACTTGGTACTTAGCTGGGGTTTAAAACACGGGGAAGTGACTTTGAGAAAGTATCTTGTCCTGACTAATTTTCCATTTGCCCTGATTTTTATGACATAATCATGATGATGGCATTATGAAAGAATAAATCAACATTTGATCTTAATGTTTACTGGACTATTTATCGAAAAGTGATAAACAGCCAAGAAAGACAACCCTACTTTTTATTATCACTGCAAAATTTAATAGCTACATTTGAGCAGATATGAAATTAAATCCAAGTTATATGCAGTTTGAAACCATAAGCGGAAATTAAATAGTAGCCAGGGAAAGTAAGATACCATTATCTGATTGCCCAAAATGAAAACTGACTTGTCCAAGGCGTCAGGCAATGTGATCTTTTTAACCCCTGCTTAGCTCCATTTTCAGTACATTTCAGTCTTACAATGTGGACTAATACTATTATATATTTCAAATAAGTCATGGACTTATGACTGTCATATACTAGATTTACTTTGTACAGCAGCACTATGGGTTTTATGACTAACTTTTTTCACCTAAAACTCAAAGTATGGAAAGTGATTGAGTTGAAACTGCTTATGTTGTTCACATAATGAGTGATTTGTTTGAGAATATAGATGTCCAGAAACACAATGTGTGCCATAATGGCAGTTATATTTTATCTTCTCTGTTTGAAAATGCACAGAAGCTTAAAACAACAAGGGCCATGGAAGTGAAAAACAATCCTCATTTAGAGTATTATTGAAAAAAGCTGTTATTTCATAAACAGTGATTACAATACCTTTTCCTTGAGTTTTTCTACATCGACACGTTTGAAGGGATCTCCATCGATGAAGTCTTCCTCTTCACTCTCCTCCTTTTCAATGCCCAGCCTCTTCCTCTCCTCTTCCTCCTTGCGTTCCCTGCAGCAGACACAATTCAGTTAGTGATGGATGTAGTTTCATATTATTCCATGTCTACCATGAAAAGGCACAAACACTTCTCTAGTGCCAACAAGACCCAGGGTTCATCAACCTCTGACATTACCAGGTGGCATGTTACAATACACTTTATCTTACCTCACACATGAATGTCGCTTTCTGACTGGCTAAACGCTATTCTATTATTTTCAATGTACCCCGCTTACAGGTGATGTATTATTTTTAATGTACACCACTGGGAATTCCGAACTCTTCTGGTGCTTCATGGTAATACTTTTTTACCTCGAATAACATTGAATCACGCATCAAGCACGGAAATTAGAAATTGAACTACAGTCAAACAACAGCTTACAGAAAGCACAAAGATTTCAGCTGACAAATACCTCGACAGTGGTGGAGGGTTGACTTACCTCTCTTCCCGTATTTTTCGAACACGTTCTCTCCTAGCCGCTGCCTCTACTTTTTCCTTTTCCTTTTCCACGGCCATATCCCTGTCTACCCTGGTCTTTAGGGAGTCAAAGTTCTTCTCAATCATGTCACACAGCCACTGCATGCCCTCTTTAATTGCCGGATCCATCTTTCTTCCCGTGCCCCTGATAGCTGAACAGGATTCCTACACAAAACCAGTTCAGGAGTTACATTTTACAACCATAGGTATCTTGTCTCACTGAATGAGCTGTCATTCAGATCATTCATGTTTAACCATGTCATGTCTAAACAAACCTAGGTGATTAAAAGGCATATCAGGAGTATTGATCATAATTTTTAAATATAAACATGCCACAAAAGTTCCAGTAATTGCTGAAATTCTTAAACTAATAACATATCAATACCAAAATCTGAGCTGCACTTTTGGATAAAGAAGGTAGTCCCTCAAACTGAAAACTGCCATAATTCTTTAAAAATTAAAATGTCATCAAAACATACACAGTATCTGTCGTTCTAATAAACATGGGGCTTAACTCAAATTTGAAAGCAATCCAATAGAATTGTCTTGTGTGAGATGGAATTCCTTGGTGTAACAATACTAGCATATCCCAACCTTAGAGGTCAGGGATATATAAATCACCACAATACAAATAATTTGAGTTGGCTACATACATATTTCAACCCCCACCAAAACAAGACAATGTTCAATTACCCAAAGTATCCTTTTCATATTGCATACATGCATTCTTCAACGTTCTCTACAAACCTTTAATTACTCTTTATTAGACAGGAACCTCACATAACCTACTCCTATGAATAATGGTGCAATGTTTTCTGTATTGATGACTGGACATGTATATCACTGTTGTGATTTAGTACATTGAGGACATCAGAAATAGGCTCATTTATTTCAATTAAAGTCAAAATGTCACAATCAATGTATTATATATATTATTATTAGCAGATAAATGCAAAACTTTCATTTTGCAAATTTTTAATTATGTATTTACACAAATACAAACAGATCTAGAGCCCTGATCTATTAACAACCACGAATAAGGTGAATGAGTGAGCATATTTTTACATCACTTTCAGCAATATTCAAGAAATATCACGAATGGAGATACCAGAAATGGGCTTCACTCATTGTACCCATGTTTTCGGCATGACGAGCCAATGCTTTAACCACTAGACAACCCCACCACCCCTTACAACAAGTAAAACATGGGATACTACAAGATGGTGTGACCTACAATTCTACAAGGAGTCTTGTGCAGGTTAACCCAGGTGGAGAGATCGAGCTGTTCACAGATGTCCACCTCATCCACAGCATCTTCCTTGTCCTGCTTGTTGGCCAGTCTGGAAAGAAGATCATGTCAACACTGGGCTGTAACCATAGTAACGTTTGCAACTAGATGATACATGCTTTCATATGGTGAAGTCAAAAAGTACTTGTCACCAGTTTCACGATCCACTCCTGATCTGAAACCCTTAATACTAAACATCTTGCCCATTTGCTAAGGATGCATCAACTTTCATTGATGGTACTGTCCATTTGCCAACAGCATAAACTCACTGCAATCAAGATCTTTATCACATAACATAGTCTAGGATTTTCAGGATTTTTCACTAGGCATCATGCTTGACACAATGTTTGCGTCCACACCATCTACAGACATCGTGTGATTTCCTTGGGGACAGACCAAGGCAAAACTCTGCATGGAGGCTGAACAGAAATACTACTGAGATCTTATGGATATCTTCTGATATCTTACAGAGGTATGATGGTGCGGTAGCCATGTGATGCCTATGTGGATATTCCATGAACCTTCAATTCCAAAATATTTTGTGCCCGGCTTAGGTTTTTTCAACATTGTCTAACTTCAATGTTTGACAAAATTGTAGATATTACGACTACTAAAATCTTGCAATAGACATACGGCCCCCATGGCAACCACAAGGAGATGGAGCTATGGGCAGTTAACTGGCACCTGGTTAACTGAAACTAGTAACTATTTTTATTTAGAAGCAGCCTTACATCACTGACCCAAAGAATGAAAGATATCTATCAACAAACATGGCTTGAATCAATCTACCGGTATCTATCCTATAAATGTCTGCATTACAGACATTGGAAATCTGAACTATACCAAGAATATTATTCATCCAAAATCACTTTAAAGAAATTCTGTGTTGCTTTATGAGTTGTTTATTGAAACTGGGCATTAAATTAATATTCATCTTAACCATAGAATTTGTAGCCTCTGTAACGTTAATGCTGTAGAAGATGAATACCATGTTCATTGTATCTACCCCGCCTATGAAAACCTTAGAAAGAAATATTTAACATCCTACTATTGTGGAAATCCAAATGATACAAAAACGACTATGTCATTAACAGTGAAAACATAGCTGAATTACAGAACCTATCAGTGCATATCTATTTTGCATTTATGCACAGGCAATCTGCTTTAAATTTGTAACATGTAAACATTTGACATATGCTTTACTGCTACTCAGTCTTAAATGTTGTGAATGTACTATGGGCCTGTGACCATTAGAGTATCAAAAAAAGATTATGTAAGTAGGTAAGTACAAGCATAGGCTGATGAAGAAGAATCCTCACTTACAATCTCAGGCAAACTGACAAAAGCAGTACACAGAATTAGAAATTATTGCTTCCTTGAGAGTTGAGAGGCATTTAGAAGTTGGAATAGTAAGGAAGGATGATGATATAAGGACGAACAACTTTTTTATTGCTATGAGAGCAATGTTTCGGTGATAACGGCATTAGAACCTACACTGAAACGTCACTCTCATAGCAATAGAGAAGTTGTTCATCCATATATTGCCATCCTTCCTTAGAAATTATTGCTCGAACTTTTGTAACAAACACCATTTAACATACAGTGCAGGCATTTCATAACAAGACAATAAACAGTACTGCTACTAAATACTTACACCAATACTGGTTTCCCTGATACATGGTAATTTTCTATCAGTTTCTGAAAACTTTCCTTCACTTCCTCAAGGCGCTCGCCGGCAGTTGAGTCTATCATGTACACCACTCCATACACCTCAGGGAGATATGTCGTCCACATGGCCCGAATCTGTGGACCGCCCCCAAGGTCATACATTGTGATGTCGAACTGGTTAAACACGAACTTTTCAGAGTTGAAACCGACTGTTGGCGCCACATCTTTATCAAATGGTTCTGTGAATGAGATGTTCGGAATATTAATCATGTTTTAACTGATCACTGTATCTCTCCACTTACATTGAATTTAATTGCATATATCATCAAAATAATGCCATGTATATTAGACATAATCTGATGAACAGTTATAAATGAATCTAAGATTTGGATTTTGGCAAACTCATAGATAAAAATAAATCATATACGTTTGATATTATGCATATGATCAACTATTTGAAAAGAATTTACATGTAATACAATAATATTATCTGAAATTTTTTACGTCAATATTTTGATTTTGAAGAAAAAGGTGAATTCTGCATCTACAATGTATATTAGCAGAGTGCAACAGAACATGGTCCAGTTCCATAATAGAATCAAGCATATCACCAGGATCTCTAAACATTAGTAAATATCATCCACCAGAACAATAAAGTAAAAGACATGAATAAACACTGAACTTAACATAATGGTCACTTTTACTTCCAAAACTTTCATTCAGTCATCTCACCTCCAATCAGTACTTTCGTTGTTGTTGTTTTGCCAGCGCAATCAAGACCCAAGAAAGCCAGTGTGATTGGCCTAAAACATTGGACACAATGATCATGTTTATTTAATCACAAGTAATCAATGATTGTGATACGATCATTCGTGAGACTTATTTGTTTGAGTGTAACATTGCACACATCAATACCAGCCAGAAATATCCATTTTGTGCTTAACACTATTAAGTGTACGAGCCCATCTGTGATATCAACTATCATTTTTAAGAGATTTCTGTTATTGCATGAACAAATATAGGCTGGGTTTAGAGGACCATGTTGGTTATTGATTCGGAGAAGTAACCAAACATACAGGCCCACTGACTCAGCCTCTTCTCTCAAGACGCACAGGATGCTGTAATGGCTAGAGAACAGTTATTGCCATATTTTAGCAGTAGTTACAAAATTACTCCGACATTCATAAAATTAATGAAACAAACTTTATCAAGATAGGGGGAGGGGGGGGGGAGATCATGGCAGTAGAGATGTTTTTTCACAACTAACTATTAGCATGGTTAGTGTTACAGTTATCGCCATTCCAAGTTTCTTATGCATTTTGTACAATAATACATTTATTTATATCATACATTAACCTCAAATAATTGAGTGTGACTATTTGAGTATTTATTTTACAGTAGGTTGATAGGGAAGGAAACAATTAATGACCTGTGAACCTGAACTTGCTACTGTGTGGGTTGATGGGCATCTCCCAATGGATCAGACTTCTAATTATTTTCAATAAGCAATAAGTTTTACATTACATCCTGGTCGTGTTTCAAACTGTAATATTTAAATAAATACCTTTTGGGTTCACGCCGTTTCTTGATACAGGATACGCAGTTTCCCATGAGGCTGAACATTAGTGATTGTCTGTTGCTGTGTTGGATCTTGTCAAAATAACATTTGAAGCAGACATCAGTCTGATCAAGCAGATATCCGTTAGACGAATCCGTTTGGTTGCACTAGGTCCGTTAGCTTGTATCTAATCGATGATAAATATGTTCTCGGGTATACAAATCAGCTTTATGAGCTAATCATCGATGATGTCTCTGCTCCCTGTCCATTCACTAAACGATGCCGCCATGTTGGTAACCATTTGTTTGATTCAGTTTACGAAATGTCAGGCGAGCTCTTTGCAGCGCATTTACTTCAGCGCTCAGTGTTGCGACGCTGAGAACGCAGTGCGGAGTTATGGTAAAATGTATAGTGCAAACTAAAAGTCTGTGATTGGCCTGTGATTTTTGTCAAAGTCACCGGTACACATTTTGTAAATCATCACAACACAGTCCCTTGACATCACGTCAAAACTTAAATACCGTTACCGGGCTACTACTCATCTACAACAAAACCACTATTTATCACTCTCCCCTACCGGAAGCACGGTGGCCGAGTGGTTAAGGCGTTGGACTTAAGATCCAATGGACGTATGTCCGCGTGGGTTCGAACCCCACCCGTGCTAGAAACATTTTTGTAATTTGATACACACTCTTACACCGACACATTCAATTTCAACCTGCAGAATGTCAGCTGTTATCAAGATGTCACTCAATCAAGACTTCTAAGAGACAATCTTGAAAAACTACTACTGTGGCTATAAATTTAATGTCCTGAAAATAATATGACACTACCAGCATATGGGAGATTTATTAGAATGATAGTATCAGCAATAACATGATACATAGTACTTGTATACAGTACACATGGGTACCTTGGTATTAAGGTCTCTTTAAAGTGACCTTCTATCCAAATTAAAAGAAGCAACAAGATTCTAAGGCGGTTACAGTTTTGGACAACAGCCTAGCTATTCTCAAAACATTCGTAGCGCTACGAACTTCTTAAGCATTACAAATTGGCTACGATCAAAGTTAAGAATACCTAGGGCTACGAAGGTTTCTAGAATTAGGGCCCTGGACATATTGTAGTATAAAATGTGTTTTTTAATTTTGTTTTCAGTAAATATCTAAATTCTGAAGCAGTGAGTCAGGTTATACATCACTTTTAGCAATATTCAAGCAGTACCACAGCAGGGATCATGAAGAATGGTCTTATTAATGTTACTCAGAAGAGAAATGCAAATGTACTACTGTAAGGGTAACACTATTTTTCAGGGCATTATCATTTGCAGAAGCACAAAGTCTTTCATTGACTGCCTGAAGGAGGAGAGCAGTTGAAAAGATTGACACAAACTCACAAAATGAGAAGAGTCTTTGCAGCTTTTACCATTTCAAATTTGTTATCAGTTTCTACTGACCTTGGAAGAACACCAAATGTTATCAACCAACTGAAGACGACTGTCCTGGATATGGTTGAGGCATTTCACCTCACGATGGTGACACCTAGCTGCATTAGTCAGTTGTTGTATATAGTACCTAGTGTTCCCCCAGGCACATTTAAGAGGGCGCAGTGCCCTGCCCTTTGACTTTTCCACTCTGCCCTTTTTCGCCTCAATCGCAGTTGTTTACTATGACGAGTGTGTATTTTCCAGATTTGAAATGCTTTTTTCCAATTCTAATCTTAAAATACAAACTGAGTAAAGTATAAATGAACGTTACAATTGAAATTATAAGACAATTCGACTTTTTATACATTTTGTTGTTTTTTAAATACTCCTCACCAGCATGCCCTTAGCTTAGCTTATGTACCGGTATGTACTTAACTCCTCTATGCTGATACTGCACAACATTCATAAAAGCTACTTTATTTTCATATATATGTGCTATATTATACATACCATTAAAAACGTCGGGGATACTGGATTTAAAAGATTGATGAAATGCAAAATGAAGACAGGAGAAACAGATGATGAAGAGAAATTAAGGGAAAATGTGACAATTTATTCCATTCCTTTAGAAAGTTTCATCTGTATGGAAATACATCACTTTTTCTCATATGCAGTGGCATTGGCTGGTGGTATGCACACAAAATGGAATACCCCTACTTTTTTTAATGATATATATGTTCTCTATGCTGATATAGCAAGAGAACAGTTACTTTCTAAAAACATTATCTTCATATTTTTGCTCTTTGTCATAAATGTGCATATGAAGAAATACGCCATCAGACATCCACAGACTATACTATAGCAAGGTAATAATAGACTGGTTTCTAAATTTTCATCCAAATCTAACTCTGCCAACATGCCAGATGAAGAAAACCTATTTCATACGAACTACAGCATTAATGAGCCAGTGGTCATAACAAACTGGCAGAAGGTGTCGCCATCCTCCACTTTCTGCTTATCAGGTCACTCAGCGAGGTATGACAACAGAAGTTGTCCTCACCGGGCGTGAAATGCATGCACTGCCTACTAGCGCAAGGTGTCATCTCAAAGATGTCTTCTGCTTTTTCATGTGTGTTGAATGTCTCATCAATATCTTATTTGTCTTTCTTTAATGAAGTTTATGTTAAGATACGTAAAAGAGTATGTTCCAAATAGAAAAGTATCATTTTAAATGTCTCCAAATATACAACTGGCATGACCACCCAAAGATCAACAAGACTTGATATTGTTACGTATGTTAGGACATGTGGTTTACTTTAATTCCCCTACGGGATTATTATATCTTAGGTGTTATCTCTATCCCCCAGCATGACTGCAACCATCGTCAGCTTCACCTGTCTTGAATGCTATCATGGAGTCCTTGTGGTTGGAACGTATGGAGCTAAAAAATTCACCTAAGTTCAAGAGATCTTCTTTTCTTGGTAGTGTGACCAGAGTCGGGGTGATCTCTAAGTTGTGAGATAATGTCAAACTTGATGATGTTCAAAGTTGAAATGCAGTGAGATTGGTTTGTCACGCTTATGAGTGATATCAGCATAGTGTTCTGATAATCAGATTCTGAAACAGTGGACTTCTGCAAATCTACATTGCTCATTTCTGCACTAATCTCTCCTCAGTAAAGTCCTATTTTCACGTTTCCTATCGCCCTTCCTCTGTAACTGTAGTTAGGCTGAACTTATTTTAACAGATATTTCACACTTTCGCAAATAAAGTACCTAAATTAAAGAGAAAAATGTGACCCCCTCTCCCCCCAGTTTTATTCTATTTCCGACAGCACATTATAAACAGGATGGAAGACATAGAGGGTTTGCACACTGTATCTGTCAAAGGAATGGAAACCTGAGCGTTTGGCATGATATGCGAACGCCTTAGCCACCAAGCATCTTAACCCAAATCCACATGCTGAAAAACAACAAGACACCTGTTTATTTTCATGAAAAACCTTGAACAACTTGTGTTTCCACCATAAAAACTGACAGACTTTCTAGATTCAAAAATTTATTCAGCACAGTAAAGTATTGCAATTTGTTGCATAGTATATCCAACACAGCATGATCTCAAGCAGACTTCGCAAAGGCATTGTATGTACATGGAATAAATTATTTGTCAGCAAGTTCCTACTGCAAACATATTGCTTCACTGGCACTAACTTGACTTCATACAACTACTGATGTATAAAATTCCATAAAAACCATAAATAACAAAGAAATATTTTCCAGAAGATATCAATAACAAATTTCACTTTTGCTATGGTCACAAAAATGATGGATATGAAGTTGCTGGAAACACAAGTGCCTCTTGTGGCCTCTCGACTGTCTTTATTGTAACAGATGACGTGTTAAATTACAATCATACCTTCCCAAGCTCCCGAACAGTGACACAAAATGAGATGAACAGAAAGAGACTAAAAATAAAATCTAATGACATGTTGTTTATAGTTCATCAGAAGACTTTTGTTTACTGAAATATTTCTGGGACTCCTTTGGATTTGGGATGATCTGAAAAAGAAAAAGAAGAAAACAAATATAGTTCAAATTTGTGCACAAAGGGTATTACAGGTAGGTATCACCAGGACAAGCTCCACCATTCTACAAACACCTAGCGTCCTCATTCAATTTACTGATCAATTAATATCACCTGAGTCACTTTTTTGTCATTTATAACACAAAAAATGGGCTTCACACATTCTACCCATGTGGGGAATCAAACCCAGGTCTTCAGTGTGACGAGCAGACACTTTAACCACAAGGCTATCCTGCCACTCCTATTTAATAGGAGAATCACTTAATGTTTCTTCACTATTTAAAAGAAGCAAATGTTGTTCCTACCCTATTTCATAGGAAAATCACATTTAGTTCCACAACTCATAAGACAATTATGCTCCCTTATTTGTGAATGTTCATGTAGAGTAGGAAAAAGCCAAATTACTAAAATCACTTCATATTCATTATTCTTAACTACCTTTAATTTCTTAGTCACCAAAACAAGTTCACAATCTGAAATTGCCGGGGTCTGTAGTAGAACAACCTGGCTCTCTTCTTGCAGGATTATCTCCCTTCCCCTATCACCATAGTTAACTGGTCATGTTATCCAACATTTCCTACAGTTGCACTGACCATACCACTGCCTGACTCTCTGCAATCAGGATTACCTTCCTACTCCATCTCCATAGTTATATGACTGAACCGACCATACTACTGCCTTTCTGTCTGCTACCAGGATTACCTCCCTTCCTCATCCCTATAAGTTACTGACGGAATCGCTGCCTAGCCGTCTGCTGGCAGGATTACCTCCCCTCCTAATCACTGTAAGTTAATGATCATATCACTGCCTAGCTGTCTGCTGGTAGGAGTACCTCCTTCATCACTATATGTTACTGACCGTATCACTGCCTGGTTTCCAGCCTGCAGGACACACTTCCCCATGTTTGTCTGTGTACTGGAAGGCCTGAACTAGCCGAAGGGTCTCGTCCACTGACCGGCCCACGGGGAGATCGTTCATGGTTACCTGGCGAAGGACTCCCTTGTTGTCAATAATGAACAGGCCTCTGAATAACAAATTCGTCTTACATAAATGACAAAGTCATAATTGCGCTGCAACATGGCAACCTTTACAATGAACTGGCATCAAACAGACTGGGTTTGATACCCCATCAATCCTATGTTGAATATTGTGTGAACATAATAACTTCATCCTATTGTTTTACTTTCAGTTTGGGAGTTTATTCAACAATTCATGGTATCACAGATGCTAGGCTTGGATTCAATATTTATTTGTTATGATGTAATCCAAAATACAGAAGTGGTTGATGCTGATTATTAGACTTCTGAAGTTCCAAGAGCAAAACATTTTTGGCTGAAATTATTTGCTGAGGATCCTCAGGTGTCAGGTCTACCTGTTTCCTCATTTTCTTTTGCAGGAATCATGGTATTTTGAAAATGGCTACAGTATTACATCCGACACCTAGATCTAACCAATCTGGTCCATTTACTTGCCTCAACGTGTGACCAAGATCCTCCAGGTAGACGCCATAAGCTTTAGAGATGTCATGTGTGATGTCTGAGAGAAGGGGAATGTTGATAGCACCTAAGCCGCCCTTGTCACGTGGAGTGTTGATCCTGAACAGAATTACCTCCCTTGCATCAAACAGCAAACACAGTGACACGTTCCTGTCTTTTGTTGACAGAATCAAACTATGTCATAACATAATTACTTATTAAGTCGGGTCCAGACTCGATTGTTTACACCCGACGTGACACAGCTGGAATATCGCAGAATCAAACAAACACATGACTTTACATACCAGGCAAGGTGAGTGAACTGAGAATCCACTGAGCATGCTACCACTTCTGTGTTAATCTTCCTGAACTCTGCCACCCGGTCACTGAAGGCGATGATCTCAGTAGGACATACGAAAGTGCTGCCGCAGAGAATATACAGTTAAACAAGCAGAACATTCATTACCCACACATTAGCAGTGCATCACGGTGCAATTTGGCACTTGCATGCACACCAGCCTGCTTCAGTTTGTGTCTTAACTGTATGTGGAAACGTTGGTACAATTCAGGCTAATAAATGTTTCAGGTGAAGTTTCATCCCTGCACATGCTTAACTGACATGGTAATATGATGCATCACTTTCAAATGGATCTCCAAACATCTGCTTCAGTGAAAATACACTTGAGAAACTGACTTGCACTACTTTGTTGTGCATATTTTTCTGCAGTCTACTTTGACTTGGGACAGGGGAACTGCATTAATTTTTTCAAGATATTTTCAGGGAGGTTACTTTGTACTCTTTAAAAAATCGGATTGATATATAAGAACCTGTCAGCTAATGTCCCTGTCCTACTGCAATGAAAGGGATGGCTAGACAGCCTAGTAGCTGAAGTGCCCTCTCAAAATATGGAAGGTCCGCATTAAATTACCCACATGGATACAAGAGTGAAGCTCCTATGAGATTGCTGGAATATGGCTAAAAATGGCATACAACCCCTCACTCACTGTAACAAAGAATACTTACAAATCCAGTGGGTAGAAGAAGAAGACAAGGTATTTTCCCTTGTAGTCGGAGAGCTTAATATCCTTAAACTCCCCTTTTATCACAGCTGTGCCATTCCAGTCAGGGGCTGGCTTCGAGACTGGAAACAAACAGCAATAACTTAGTTTCATCAGTGTGTACACAGTGCAATTATCAGGGTCAGCAGACAGAGGCACTAGACACCACATTTAACTACTCACTATACTCCACTTTCTGTCACTTTTATTCCATTCCAACTTGTAGCTAAAAATAAACGCTAATATGCTACTAGTCTCCGAGAACTACCATCACTGGAGTTTTGATTGTCCTCTACATAATTTCTAAGCTAAAAGTTCCTGAATCATTATTTTTCCTACTGTCATGTCCCTTGTGTCATGCTAAAGCCCTAAATGAAGCAAGTCTACATTTCCTCAGGTTCTAAATCCTTCATCTCACCAGGAATCCTTTTCACCTTACTTTGGGATTATTTCTTACTATCAATATTATACATAGTATAATTTATACATATATAAATATATATATGACAAAACTATTATGGCATCCTCAGGATAGTGGACAAGTGTTAATCTGGAAGCCTGCCAACAGAAAACAGTCATGTAATACCCATTTTCATCCCACACATCCGCAAATACAATGGCTCTATTATTACAGCCTTTGCAAACTGAAACATTCTCATACAAAACAAATCAATAAAACACTGATACAGAGACACATGGTACAGCATAATCAACCTGTGTTACACACACATCAAGGTATGAAGCTGGGATTAATTGCCTTCGATAAGTATCTGCATTTATTACACTGTGCTGTCAGTGACAGCTGACATAAAAAGCTATCTAAAACATGTTCATAAGTGTTACCAATATCCAATACATGATACTTGCAGGCCATAGGTACAATAACAATGGCCACAGCTGGTGGCTTTAACTTGCAACAGAATAAGATTTATCGAGGCATAATTCTTGCAAAAAGTTGGTTCCTGCTTTTCAATGATGGATGCTAATATTAATAACAAAATTTTATGATAACTATTTTAACATATCGACTATTAATGTAACAATTCTACTATAACAGCCATTTACATTGTCTTATTATAACCACTATTACATATGAACCATCCAAATTCTGTTAACTTCAATGGTATATATCTGCAGTAATTTTAAACACGGAGGAAACCAATCTTGGGCCCCCAATCTTGTGCATCGTTCCACATCCTCAGCCTTAAAAGACTTGAAACAATTTAATAATTCTATTACTCTCAGAGTTAGATTTCCTCTGAAAAGGGAGTGAGTGAGCGAGTTAACGAAACAATGTTAAACGAACATATTGTTGTCTATTTATACTTTCTGACAAGTTCTGGTGCCTCATCACTTGTCATGCAAGCAGAGGGAACATTCGCATTTACGTCAACCTATAGTAAACTGACGTAAAACACCAATGATATAACCCCTGCCTGTAACTATTCAGGCGTGACTGGCGTGCCTTGTTACGTGCAATGCTTCCTCTAACCGGAGCCGGCGAACGCACGCCTCAATATTTCAACTTACTGACAACTTGACTCCAGTGAGTGGCATGGCCTGTTGTACGCCTGGTTTCCTGTGGATACACATGCCCTCCTGCATATGACATACATGCTTCATCAGCCGAGAAAGCAACCGCAAAACATAAAGCCAGACTCAAGCTTAAAAACAAGCACGTTGTTGCTCCCGCCATGTTGCCTACGTTGATGCAATGAGTAAAGCTACTAGGATCGACATCTACTAGTTGCGAATAATCATTCTTCGATCTAATGAATATATGAATATGTTGTTATGAAAAACTAATACTTGGTTTATCATTATACAAGAGAGCAATATTTTATGGAAACAACATACATGCAATAGATTTGTGATCGTATATTACTATCTTACGACTAGTCTAATACCGTAACCCAGAAAGCTTTATGTGGTTTGATATTTTTAACACAAATACACTTATTTCACCCCTTTTCTAAACCTGAACTGGTTGTCTATTTTTTATGAACAAACAGTAAGTTTGTCTCGGAAGAGAAATAAATAACGTTTCATACTGTTGACATAAGCGATCGCCTATCGCCTGTGCGCTAAAATATAAATACCTGTGCAATCTATGTCTGGACTTATTCGGGATTGCTTGCCACGGGCACCAGCCGGTCACCACATTTTGGGGCTCTTTGTTACTATTTTCATTTATTTGTTATTAGTCTGTCAATATGCAGAAAAACTCAAAAGCTTATACAAGTATTTCCTGTCCTGTTCGTTTCCAGCTGTAAAATATTAATGCAACTGAGCATGAAAGAAATGTACCAGAGAATATATGTATGATTTTCCGTCGTTACAAACTTGCAAAATGTCATCTTAATAAAATCAGTACCGAAACAGTCATAGCAATCTTATATCTTTAATCAAACCCTTTTTCATTACATTCATTAACTATCCGATGTAAAAAAAGTTAACCGACCAGACTTTTTTTTAATGTAACATGCATGTTTTTTGCATGTACGAAACTTGTAACTGGCCAATTCAATTGCTTGGCAGTGTTTAATACGTTTCATAGACCTTTGTGTATCTTGATTTGAATATAGCAAGATGTATGTTTTTGACATTCCTCATAGTGCAAAGAAAGCACTAAATGTTTAAGTATGTAAGTGAGTGAGTTTAGTTTTACGCCGCACTCAGCAATATTCTAGTTATATAGTGGCGGTCTGTAAATAATCGAGTCTGGACCAGACAATCAACAACATGAACATCCATCTACGCAATTGGGAACCGATGACATGTGTCAACCAAGTCACCTTCACGGGTCTTTAGTATGTAGTGCGATAGACAAGGAAACGTTCCTGATATTCCTAGCTTTGCACATGACGAGGTACTATTGCTCTGTGACGAGAGAAAAATGTGGGGCCACAAATGAAATAATAAATAGATGATAAAATGTGTTATAGAGATTAACCATCACCATTACTCAGTTATATAATACATTGTATATATATTATTTTGTTTGCATGAAAAGCCAGTATATGTCTTGTTTGTCTGGAAAACAGTGAGTATTAGTATGGTAATAGGCCGCACTCAGCAATATTCCAGCAATATGGCGATGGTCTGTAAATAATTGAGTCTGGACCCGACAATCCAGTGATGAAGAGCATGAGTATCGATCTATACAAATCAGTGAGACTGACAGTCTGATCCCGTTCGGCGTCTCTTACTACAAGTATGGGTTACTTAAGATCAATTCTAACCCGGACCTTCATGGGTCGGTATGAGCAAATTGACAGAATTGTAGCCTCTGTATCTGTAAAATGTCAGCCAAGTCGGGAACCAATTTGATAAAAGTCAGATCTTTAAGTCCATGAAGGCGTCGTCATTCGGTATCCAGAGTTGTGTCCCTGAGGCGCGTCCGAAACTGAAGATCCTTGGTCCGAATGTCCATTTGTTGTGTTTATGTCTTTAATAAGGATCGTACCCATAGCTTTCGCTGGATCAGTCAGATGGCTGGATCACTTTGGACTTTCCTGTCATTTCAAGTTAACATACCGAGATATGACTGAAATATTGCTCAAAGGCGTGAATCTCCCTTGGACACCATATTTATGTACAGATGCAAATCACCATACGATACTCAGGAACATTCCAAACAGACAATCAGTACATACTACACACGGAAAAAGTAACAATTGTTTTGAAAAACCCTCATAATTTTGTTTCAATTTTGATAAAATCAAATATGGGCTAATATATTATCGTGTGTAGTTGTTCAACTAACAGTATGTTATTCCGGATACGAAAATACGGCATGTGCGCGCAGCTTTACTTGGTATCACTGACATTTCCAAGGTACCGACAACAAAACAACTAATGGCGGATCATTGAATGCGCTAGGGGATTAGATTGCAGCAGAAGATCACTGATGGTGGCAACCGTGAGTATACTGATTAATTCAACAAATCCGACACCTTGGTTGTTGCAAAATTATATATTTTCACAAAATAACTCGCTTCAGGAAGAAAAGGTCAGATATTTACCCCCAGTATCCCTTTTGAGCCTGAAACACAGACTGGCTTAGAAGGTGATCGGGTAAATGATTCGGTCGTGTACATCTTCATTCACTCCTTATATTGTGTTTACGATGAAACCATATTCATTGATAAGACTGAAAACCTTAAAGAATAACCCAATTTTAACATTGTTAATACTGAACATGTTTGGCAACTGGTAAACATGATTTAACATGTGACGTGTAACCACCGACGCACAAAAAACAATGGCTTTTTTCATAATACTGTCTGTACTCGGTAATGTGTATTGGTGTATTCTACCTTAATAAACCTACATATGTAGACACTTACCGTTGACAAATCCACTTTGCGAGATAACAGTCATAAATCATAATTCAATCAACATTTTATAAACGATAATCCCTTGAAGCATGTTTTGTGCCTCGCAAACTTGTTTATTTATCACAAACTTTGTATTGTAAACATTCTCTCAAAGTTTTTTCATACAAGGAATATAATTTCTATTTATGCCTGCTCATTGCAGGGAACCAATAATGTATTATTTAAAGCACCTTTGCCATTTTGATACAACGATAGAAGTTTCCTTTCTATGTTCCATAGCATGCATTATGCTAAAAAGAACTTCTTTTGTTGTTTTTCCAGTGTCCTAACAATAGTGATTCTCTCTATTTTAATTGTTTGTACCAAAACGTTTGTCACCATTCCAGTTTTGTCAAAATATGATGCTGCTAAATGCGATGAAAGTTTGTTCTGCTGAAAGGTAAACCACAAGTGTAATTATATACATCGTAATGGTCATCATTGATCAGGATCACGATGAGTGAACAGTGATGTGATTATTCCAAATTATTCATAGTTCAAACCGGCACATTTCTATGACATACTCACTCTTTCATGTCCTGTATATTTGCCAGTAAAATACTGATTTCAGGATTTATAAAACAAAAGGAGGCAAATGGAAATAAATTCAGAGTTTCTGCTGGCATTTTCACACCTGGTCACAATTTGTGCCTGGCTAGCTTTTCAAATACCAATCATTTGTGAGTTTACAGACCAACCATGGTCATTGTGAGTGAGACCTTGCACCCTAAAAAATAATCAGAAATGTATTTCAATTCATCAAACTGCTGCTATCTTTAGTCTGGGTTTTCCAAAACTGTCATTTCTTATTTGACAACACCTTGATGTCATTTTGAAAAAGTAATCTTTTTTGAGGAGAAATAAAACTGACAAGTAATTAGAAAATTGTCATGTCCAAAAGAGGCTTTTGACTGGTTGATGATTTCCCATATATGAGGCCAAATAATTCATTGTAAAGATCAGGATAAGAACGATGTAACACATCTTTTGTCACTTTCCAAAACAAACAATGGTTGTAACAAATCTTTTGTCGCTTTCTAAAACAAACAATGGCTGTAACAAATCTTTCGTCACTTTCCAAAACAAACAATGGTTGTAACAAATCTTTCGTCACTTTCCAAAACAAACAATGGTTGTAATAATAATTAGACAATCAAATATTGTCACAGCATCAAGAATTGGGAAAGACAAGGACCATGGGCCAGTTTGCACGTTAGAGTGAAAAATGGCTCATTAAAATTTTCAAGTTTACTATTGATAGAAGGGCAGTGGTCAATTCTAAATTCCCAAAGTGGCTAATTATCCTGACAATGGCCCATAGTGAAAGTTCTCCAAGGTCATGTTGATAGCAGCTTGCAGACGTAGACACTCTTGGTGAGGGAAGTTACTGTTAGATTTTAAATGGTGAGACATCTAAATGTGGGCTTTTCCTGTATTGTAAAGTTTTTCACTCTCTTTCTTTAGAATTGTACCACTGTAGTATGATGCTGTTTCTTGGACTGTAAAGTTTGTTCAGTCCAAGCTTTTGCCTTCAAAAACATGATTGATAATATGTGTACCATGTTTAGAGAACGGGTTGATGAAAAAGGTCAGAAAAGGTTTAGATGTTTAATGAATTATGTATTGACCAAAGTTGACCTGTCATTTGAGAGTATGTAAATCTTGCTTTGATTTGATATTTGAGTTTATGTGTTCAAGTTTGTCATACCATTTCAAACATAATTATTGTGTCTACAAAAATAGTAAAAGAACTTTTGAAATACATTCGTTACATTCTTCTGTTTGATGTTCTCAATTCCATATGTCAATTGTCATGTCGCCCTCATAAAACGATAATGAATAATAAATTGTGTTGTTGTTCACGCTTCAAGAACTCTTATTGTAAGATCAAGTCTTAAAGCCATGGTGATACCAAGTCGTTTTTGTTTTCATCATGCATTTTCATTGTAGTCTGTAAGTAGTTATGGGTAATTTGAGGTTATTGGTGCTAGAGTTTTCTGACGCTGATGTCAAGTGTCTCATCAATGTAATGTGTATTGTGGTCCCATTGCAACATATATTGACTGCATGAAGAATGTGTTAATTGTGTTTGTTAAAAACTTAAGGGCATTGCAACATCACATGAATGATTAGTGAATGAAGTCGTGGCGAAATATGGAATAGACAGATGCTGGAATAGACAATGTTTTGATGATCATAAAATCGTTGTAAGATTGCAGGACCAAAATTTTATGCCAGTTTTGACAGTGTGCAGGATCAAACAGGTACCGTTGTTGGCAGGTTTCACTTTTCAAATGTTTTCCTTTGTGTGTTTCACTTCTAAATGCAGTTTAAAGACTAGCTGCAAACTTGTACCTATGATTCTTCAAGTTTTCTTCTCAAGCGAGGCTCACATACTCACGATGAATTGTGTTACATTTGTGAGTGAGTGAGTGAGTGAGTATATCTTTATGTCCCTTTAAACAATATTACAACAGTGTAACTGTGTGGAACCCCGGAAATGGGCTTCGCACATTGTATCTATGAGGGAAATTGAACTCAGGTTTATATTTGGCATGACAAACCAGTTAGGCTACCCTTCCACCCTGTTACATGTGGAACTGCTTTTTGGTACAGAACCTTGTACTTTTGACGGCTTTAGTCCCTTTCTGGATTGAACATTTGTTATATCTGGGATTACTGAGAATGTGTGACAGCAAATATAAAATATTGTTACATTTGATCACTTTCAAAATGGTCGAATTCATGTACACTATATTCAGTTATAGGAGCAAGGCCAATTAACATTGGTGAAAGGGGTACACAATGTGTCATCTAGATTGTAATACATTGTATGTTGTTTCTGGGGAAGTTGTTGTGTTAGAGTGGGTTGGAATGTTGACTTTGTGTACAGATATTATCTTAAATGAGCCACTGAATGCATGCATTCCACTGGGACTCTAAAAATGTAAGGGAATTCAAAATTAAAATAACGCATTGTGATTTCATGTGGTATATATATTTAAGGATCCATGACTATTTCACTTTCTCAGGGTACTGTTGATAGACTTGTACTTCACTTTTATCAGTGGTTCCAAGGAGTTAAATAGCACATATGGAACATTATGGAATTCACGTACCACTTTCTCAGTATAGTGCAGATTATGAGTGCATTTGAGTTTGGATCCCATCTCATAAGTGCCTCTCTCTGAAAAAGTGGGTTCGAATCCTGGATCAGACTCAACCTTGCACCATAATCTGTACTTTACTGAAAAGGTGTGATATGTTACATTTGACGACTTTCTAATGAGCTTTGTGTTTGCATAGCATGTGTAGTTTAGTGCAACAACAAAAGATAGCGAACTATTTTTAATATGGCATTGATGGGGTTTTTTTTCAAAGCATCCTGCTAAAATAGCACCTTCTGACCAAATTCTAGACCAGTCTTACTGTAATTGTTACCAGCTCCTTGTAGCAAAACCAAAGTTTGACGTGACAAGCCCTATTCTTGTACAGATTACATATTTTGGCATGGCTGGTTGCTTGCTTTAGCACCAGACATAGCACTATTTCAGGTATATGGCAGTAGTCTGTAAATAATCTAGTCTGGGTCAGATACACCAGACAGCCCAGTGATCAACAGCATGAACATCAATCTACACAGCTTGGATAAGATGACATGTGTCAACCCTGACATGCATGGGTTGGTGAAGGCCATCTTTAACCTGTAGCTTTACTGGTACATGTTTGGGGGGATGTGGTCGTAAACGCGTGGAGAGGCATGTAACTCACCTAGTACCTATTATCAAAGATGCTTTAGTTTGTGTCCTCAACTCCTTGATATATGGCAACAATCATTATTTGGTTTTATACTGTCTTCAGCTCAGTGTTCCAGCAATATCATGACGAGAGACACCAGGGATTGTCGAAATACCAAATTTATGGACTGCATTACAGCGTACAGAATCTAAGGCAAAATACTACTATATACCGTTTTACCCCTTAAAGAACTTATAACAAATTGTCTACCATTGTGCTATGGGCATTGTGTCATATGCGTTCTAGCTGCACCATTAATAACTAGTTCATTTGGATTTATTCAACGTTTTCTCATGCATTACTACCCGCAAAACCCCCCACTGCTGGTAACAATAAATCATGCCTGAGGTTTCTAAAGAGTAAAACTATAGCCATACAACACAGTGGTGTAAAAAACACATCTGTGTCAACAAAGACTTGCGTATAAATCATTTTACAGTTAGTGGTTGTGGTTATGGATGGTTTCTGACAATAAATGTAATACCACACTCTGCTGGCTGAGTTAATTAGAGGCAGGAATTTGATTCTATGTTGATAGCGAGCAGTCAACCAGTTTCATTAACAATATTATGCTGGGATTTGACAGAATTACTTTGTTAGTTAATTAGGTTTTATACCGTGGATCTGCAGTACTGTAGAGGTGTAGCTGAAGCTATGGGTGAGTTTTGTAGGTTGAAGTGGCGTACTAGCTGAAGTTCTTGACTAATTAGTGACACAGGGACTTAACTCTGTCATAGTATTGAACTGTATATTGTTGACTTAATCTCCTGGTTACTTAATTACCTTTCGTACTGTGTATCTGCACTACTGTTGATGGTATAGCTGAAGCTATGGGTGAGTTTTGTTGATTGAAGTTATGTGCCAGCTGTAGGTATCGGTTCATTAGTGACAAACACAGGGACTGAACTCTGTTTGTCATGGTATTGAACTGTATATTGTTGACTTAATCACTTCTTCAGTTAATTACAGAAGGGAAAATAATATGGTTCAGGCACTGTGAGACAGACTATTGAACTGTCTGTAATTCAGACGTTACATTTTTGTGACCCAAATCACAATCCATTGGATTGGTAAGATGGCTGGTTTGTCATAAAATGCAGCACTCAGCAATGTCCCCGTCTATATGACTACGGTCAATTCAGAATAATTGAGCCTGAACCAGACAATCCATTGATCTACATAACAGGGATCTGATGACATGTGTCAACCAACTGAGTGAGCCTGTCCACTCGATCTCATCAGTTGTCTCTTACGACAAGTAATAAAAAATTGGGTTGCTGAAGACCAATTTTAATCTGGACCTTCATGGTTCAAAATTCGTAGGAAATGCAGAAATGAATATTGATATTGGTTGTGATGTTTATCAAGCATTGGAAAGAACAGGAAATTCTGCAAATATTTATAGTACTATTTTTGGTTCTGTCTACAGAACTATTGAGTCATGATGCGGTTCTGTCTCTCCTACATGCCTCGTAGTGCTTACTTTTCGTGTCCATTGTGTTGCAGTTGTCCAATTTGTGTGCAACTGACATGACTGGGTGATTAAGGTTCGTTCTGTTGCTTTTGTGCAATCAGGTTTACATTTTGTCTGCATAAACGGACAGAATGTTAGCCCAGTGAGTGTTCAAACCAGAGTGCTTAAACCGTTTGTTTAAAAATAATTGCAGAAATATAGTATTCATTTACACATTTGTGGCATATTATCTTTCATGTTTCAGGAGTAACTATGTAATGTAATGAGAAAGGTGTTTTACTTAATCCTGTTGATGAATATAAGTTCACTGCAATAACAAAGTTGGCTATCCATGGAACTTGGTTTTCTTCCATCTTTACAACTTCTAAAATTCCTTTCAATTACGTCCAACAGTACTGCATATGGTAACACTGAAAACAATGCTAGAGGCTGAACTAGTAGCCTGAAAGTGAAACGCTCTGCTCACTGATTTGTATGTTCTAACATGTTTGCATGTAACTGTACACAAATGTTTACACTCTGACATTTTGTTTATACATGAGGGTGTCCCCCCATTAGTCAGAAGCCCCATTAGTCAGAAGGTATTTTTCAAGGTAGGCTGACCACAGCTCCCCTAATAATTAAATGGACTAACCCGATTCATTAATTACCAAGAAAACATAACACAACTTTGATTCAAGCATATATTTGTTTACAATGAAAAAGTCATCACCATCAGAAAAGAGTAGGAATCGCTCAGAGTCCAATGTTTGTGTCCACACTCCATCTAGGTTAACGTCCACAAGGGTCTGGGGTAGTCTCAGGATGGTCGGCGGCGGGTGATGGTGATTGCCATGGTTGTGGTTAATGATGGACATTTTGCAGCACATATATAACATGTCTCAACACAAGATATCAGTTGAGATAGTTGAGACAGTTGTTTTTAAGGTGAAAATGTGCATACTTACATAAACACACTCTTCATACTTCTCAATTTCAAATAATTCATTTAAAACACACGCTTATGTCTAATTACGCTAGCCTAATTAGGAATGTTCCATGATTATCCTATAGGTAAGGAGTTTGTCAACTGTAACTAATCCTTCTGACAATAGGGGTTCTCACTATTGGGGCTTCTGACTAATGGGGTATCACCTACATGAGACTGACTAGCGTAATCATGGTCCTCAGCTAACGAGATGATCCTAATGAATGTAAGCTACTTATAATGTATAATGTTAAAATTTATATAGTGCCTGAATCTAAGGTTTGCTCTAAGGCACTTGGTCTTTTTGTTGAAAAGAACTCTATTAGTTTTTTTTAATGGAATAATGTCTGGCAATTTTTCCAAGTGTTCAGGTAGTTGTTTCCATAACAGAGGACCTGCTTTGGCGAAAGCTCTATTGCCATACATAGCTCTGCAGGTAAGGGGAACTACTCATAGGAATTATAACCAACTACACTGTGACAGGCAGCGCACTGCACTGGAAAGTGTATCTACTCATCATTTTCACTACTGCTACTGCTGCTGCTGCTGCTGCTACTGCTACTGCTACTGCTACTGCAAAAGTTGTGAGGGGCTGTGACGGATAACCCAGATACCCATTATGGGTGGGTAATGCGTTAGACAGGGGTGCCTGTTTCATGGGTACCTGTTATGGCCATATGACAAATGGATTAATGTAATATGTTATTCTTTCATGATAAAAACATATATAACAGGTTGTATTGTCTTTTATTATTTAGACATAATTGTGCAGTCATTTGCTTTGAATATAATACATGGTTAAAAGTTTGAATAAACCCAGAATTGGAGCGTCTGAGCTGAAGAATATGTTGCCATTTCTTATAATTTTGATGTCCGAAATTAACATAATGGGTATTTGGGTAGAGGAGGGTAATAGTGGGTGGGGTACCCAGGTAAAAATTTGGAGCTGTCCTTATCCTTGTTGTTTCAGAAGTAGATTCTTCAGTTCTTCGATGTTAATATAAATGAAATTCAGTATATATTTTTTTAAATCTTTTTTTATATGATGATTTTCATCTAAATCTCCAAAATTATAGCAACAAACATATAGAGAATTATACAATTTCTAATTAATATTTTCAGTAACTAATGCTGTCCTGCAATAAAATGGACACATGAAAGAGGCAAGAAACAATAAAAGTGGTTGAAATTTTACAATGCACATTCTGAGTTTTACACTGTTAAGCTCATGTTTTTTGTGAATATTCATCAAATGTAATGGTTAGTTACATCATTCAAGTGTGTTATACTAAAACAACAAAGTTCTGATTATTCGCAAATATGTTTTTTACAATCAGTAATAATTTTTAATTCTATTTCGATCAATTTTTGATTATTTTCGAAAGGTGGTACACTACTATTAAAACACAATTTGGAATCAGTGTCTTTAGTTTATGAAGTACATCTAACCAACTTCAGAGGTAGAGAGAATTGTTATATCATTGTTCGGAAGATAAAAACTTACATAATCCAAAAGTGGCTTCTTCAGTAGACACAATCATCACCAGTGAGGTATTGCTACTATGTAGTTGCATCACAGTGTAAGCAGACTATTAGTGTGATATAATCACTAACCGTGACATCACAAGTAACTATCTGTTATAAACTCGAACGATTTATGTTTGTATACATTTCATGTGAAGACACTCAGGTGAGATTTTCTTTTTTTTGAGGTAGCCCAGAAATTAAAGCAGTCGATGACCCACATTTGAATTGACACAGAATCTTAATTGCCTCATCAATCATGTTATTCACATCATGGTTCTCAGCAGCAGCTTGTCAAAGGTTTTTAATATTTTTTAAAAGAAAATGTTTCTATGCATTACTTTTAACCGGAACTCTTTTTCAGATCTTCAGAAAAAGACAACAAATGATACTGTTAAACATAAGTGCCCATATCTTGAACAAATTGATTTTTAATGCCACACAAGACAATTTGTCTTGCTTCACTTAATTTCTATGGACTGTCCGTATTTATGTCATTTTCAAGAGTGTATGACACTTGACTAAACAGAATCTTCTCTTACTTTGATCCTTCACAATATATTATATCTTTACAATTATTGATTAGGCCATACCAATTTTATTTCTTGTTTTACAGATCCGCCTGCCTATTTTTTTCAAGAATAAGAAAAACAATAAAAATTAATTTTTCCCGCTCAAAAAGTAAAATCCTAATGTTTTTATAGGCTAAACATAAAAAATATCTAGAAAATGGTTTTTTTTACCCATATTCAATTCATAAACTGCCAAAAGTAAAATACTTTGAGTATTTAGAAGGAATATTAGTTTGATTGGAATTTTTTTTCCTGCCTGCCTTTAGGTTTTCAGAGGACGAAAGTCTGTAAAATAAGAAATAAAACTGACCTGGCCTTATTGATGAGACATTGACCAGTATCAGGCTAAATATTGTGAGAATCATATAGGGAAATGAGGATGTAACATTTTCAAATTATATTGTGTTAATGAAGTTCAAATCTTACAGACCCATGTAGCTCCAGGGTAGAATAGGCCTTCAGCAACCCATGCTTGCCTTAAAAGGCGACTATGCTTGTCATAAGAGGCAACTAACGGGATCGGGTGGTCAGACTCGCTGACTTGGTTGACACATGTCATTGGTTCACAGTTGTGCAGATCGATGCTCATATTGTTGATCACTGGATCATCTGGTCCAGACCTGATAATTTACAGACCGCCGCTATATAGCTGGAATATTGCTGAGTGCAGCATAAAACTAAACTCACTCACTCACTTACTCACTCTGGTACAACCCACATTTTAAAATGTTTGTTGATACCCCTGCCTTCCAGAGGATATTGGTATGTTTAGCAACATACACTGGCATGTTTGGAGGACAAGTTTGGACAAGAAACAAACTGTGTTATCCATAACCTTTACTCAAGAATTGACCAACAACGACAAGGAGATACTCAGAAGGTATATCTAAGGTCAAATGAATACAGTCATAAGTGATATATTGGCCATGTCAATGATAGTGATATACATGGTTGGAGCATGTATACTATAAGTGTCCAGTAAACACGGTTTCTCAGATCTGCCATGACAAGACCTATAGTTGCTAGGGTAATGTCAGGTGCTTCTACTGTTGTTCAAGAGATGATACGACCTCACTGATTACAACGACTTTTCATTGTCAATTGCATAATTCATGTCATGGTTCTAAGCGTAATGTTTTCAATGGTTTTAAATATTTTTAACGAAATCTTTTTGAATTATCGATGATAACTGTTTAGCTTTAGTTGAAGGAACTTGCCAGTATGTAATTTTATCCAGTGATAATTTCAAATGTATTTTAAACAGAATGCATTAGTACAGGTCATGGGCTCAAGGTGCATGACTGAGGAACGCACTATGAGTTTACATCCAACAGGTTTACATGTACTATTATTTTCAGACTAGCTGCTTTGCACCGTTGACTTTATGATGTTTACACTGTATACTGCAGGTTTTAATTAGTTCTTTTAGACTGTCACTATCAGAACATTTGTTTTCCCCTTAATAGTCATCTCAAGTGAAAGGTCCACATTAATTCATGCTTGTCATAAAAACTAGTGAAGCGTATTTGGTCCAAAAAACTGTGTCACCGAGTTTTGTGCTTTTGTACCTCATAGCTGTGGAATGTTTTTCACCCTATCAGCCACTGATTTATGGATCACACTTACATAGCTGGAATACTTCTCTTTACAACATCAGTATATCACTGACTCGTTATTCCTTACAACCTTATGCTAGTGTGGACAAGCAGACTTGTGACTGTTGAGCCCCCAAATATGTCTCAATTCTTACAATATTCAGCAATTTTGTCAAATCAGTGTTGAGGTAGATCCTGCTGAAATGAATTTATGTAGTTTTTGGATCAGCACAAACATATTTTGTTTAATAAGATTCAGTTGAAAAACATTTTTAGGACTGGCCCCCAAAATATTTTATTAATGCAACAATTAGCAATATTCATTCTGTATGACTGTAGTCTGTGAACAATGAAGGAAAAAATAGACAATCCAGTGACTGACATTATGAGCATCATTCCATACAGTTGATATTCCATGACATGTAATCTATTAAGGCTCAAAACCTGACTACCAAATCCCTTTATTCTCCTCTTTCACCAGCAGTACTGAAGGCCAACGCTTATTGGTTTCTATATTGCTGGAAAACTACACTCACTCACTCACTCACTCACCCACCCACCCAGACCCACTCACTCACTCACTCACTCACTCACTCACTCACTCACCAGCAATCACTTTCTAGTGACTTGCATTCTTTTGTCATCAGAATCCTCACTGATCCTGTCAGTTGAGTTAGATGGAAACTGAAAGGTCTGCCATTATAATCAATCAAAAGCATCTAAAAAATTTATTTCAGTCCTACTCAATTATACATGTTCAGACAGTTGTAAATACTAGTCACAAGGATTCATTTGGACCGTAGCAGGAAGTCATGTGAAGGAACAATGATCATGACGCGACAATGATCGTGTTGTTTCCGTCGACAACTATTATAGCCTAATGACAACAATGCATCATGGGTAATCATGCAGAGTGATGAAAACACTGGCTTTGTTTTGGAGATAAATAAATCAGTTATGAACAAACATGATCACTATATTATTTTATGTACATTAATAAACGAAACTTCCATTATGATTCCATTACGAACGATGGTTTAGTAAAGACAATTCATCTCCCAAATGGACGTTCTTCACCAGAACATTGGTCATTGGTGACAATAGAAAATATTGATCGGGTCATTGTCGGACGAAGATACAATTGTTTAGACACCTTGTCGATCATTTGGATGATTAATTCATGACTTGTGTCTCAGTGCGGAAGCTTATCTCTGTCCATCGCACAGAATTGGAGGCTTATGTCCATAACATGTTGGCATTACCTAATGAGCTTGATTGGTTTCCATGGTAGCAGTGTCAGTGTGGTGTTGGGTGTTTTGTTCCCATCAATACTACAGGTTAAGGCATTACCAAGCGTATCACATCTGGTTACCTGTGTTGCATAATTGATTGTCTGTGTGGATTGAAGTGTGAAGATCTCTTCATGGAATAGCAGACCAGGCTTAAACATCAGGTAGCAGCTGTGCTTACATCTACAGAGGTATTTATAGTGTATCGTTTCATGTTTGTTTGAAAGTGTGTGCCTAGATGTAGGGGGTTGAAATCTATCCGCCTTGCTATCAAACATTTCAGGCAGAGTGGAATCAAATGTTTGACAGATTATTCCTTTCCTTGATGGGCATTTTAGAAGTTAAGTTGATGTCAAGAATGATGACAGTTTTTATGGATATCCAACTTCTGTTAGTGTGAAAGATGTTTGGAGTTCATCTTTTGACAAGTACATTAGAATCTGTGTTGAAACGTAAAATTTGTCATTATTCTTCAGAGTATTCTATGGGTATCAGCTGAGATGATGTCTCTTTATTTTCAGAATGTGCCTAATGTCATGAAACCATCTTCTATTAATTAATATTAACATTTAGCACTGTGCTAACAATTAGTAACTGAAATCAAAACAATGTCAAGGTTAATGTTCTGAAATCCTTTTTCATTGAGTGCCTATATGGGAATGAACTCAAAAGAGTCATTTCATATACAGTGGAAGGTAAACCAATGAATCTCTTCAGTTTCTGAGACTCAAGAAATCAATAGTTTCCAAACTGTTAATATGATATGTTTGCATAGATGTTTTAGAAATATCTGTGATACTGTTGTTAAGAAGGCCCTGTGATAAAGCTCTGGTCCCCCATCTCATGCTGGGACCTTGTGACTATCTTCAGCTGTCATTTAAAGCATGATAGCAAGCCAAGGGCTATGGTGGCACATTATAGAGTCCGACCATTTTAAGATGTATGGACAACTGGGCTACTTGAGCTCTGCTCCTATACTCTACTGGCAAACAAGAATATGTTGGACCGGCCAAGAGAATGTGTCTATGAGAAATAGGTGGTGCAGGGCAATGAGCAAACCCATTTGGTTTCAGTGAAAGGGAGGCTAGTGCATGTGCAGTGCATGTCTATGAAATTGATTTCATCGCGTAGATGCACATTCTTTGTTCATAAGACTCTCACATGGTCAGTGTACCAAGTCAGTAATATTTTGATATATGGATCTATATTTAGAGCCAACCATTGATAATCATGAGAGATGATAAATTCCCATTAATATCTTACAGTAAAATGGAAACAAATGCACCTGCCACTGTCAAACTTGGAATTTGCTGAGACTGGCCACGCGCTCAACCCATCATACTACACGTGATCGCAGACAACCTTTTTTCAAAATGGCAAGAGCCAGTCAGGGTGGCACTCATAAATGCTAATGTGGATCAATTGTCAGGTTGATGCTTAACTGATCCTTATCTGCCAGTATAGTATTTGGATCATGCACCCCTAACAATTAAATGCTTAATTTGATTATGGTCAAGACATATCAATACTTAATGTTAAAGACAATATTTGCAACATTTTTGCTTCTCTGTATGTTTTGGTGCAGCAAGAAAGTGTTCTGTATATTTAGATGCAGCAGGGAAAGTATTCTGTATGTTTAGATGCAGCAGGGATAGTGTTCTATATGTTTAAGTGCAGCAGGGATAGAGTTCCATACGTGTATGTGCAGCAGGGATAGTGTTCTGTATGTTTAGATGCAGCAGGGAAAGTGTTCTGTATGTTCAGGTGCAGCAGGGAAAGTGTTCTGTATGTTTAGATGCAGCAGGGAAAGTGTTCTGTATGTTCAGGTGGAGCAGGGAAAGTGTTCTGTATGTTTAGATGCAACAGGGAAAGTGTTCTGTATGTTTAGATGCAGCAGGGAAAGTGTTCTGTATGTTCAGGTGCAGCAGGGAAAGTGTTCTGTATGTTTAGATGCAGTAGGGAAAGTGTTCTGTATGTTCAGGTGCAGCAGGGAAAGTGTTCTGTATGTTTAGATGCAGCAGGGATAGTGTTCTGTATGTTCAGGTGCAGCAGGGAAAGTGTTCTGTATGTTCAGGTGCAGCAGGGAAAGTGTTCTGTTTGTTCAGATGCAGCAGGGATAGTGTTCTATATGTTTAAGTGCAGCAGGGATTGAGTTCCATACGTGTATGTGCAGCAGGGATAGTGTTCTGTATGTTCAGGTGCAGCAGGGAAAGTGTTCTGTATGTTCAGGTGCAGCAGGGAAAGTGTTCTGTATGTTTAGATGCAGCAGGGATAGAGTTCCATATGTGTATGTGCAGCAGATAAAGTGTTCTGTATGTTCAGATGCAGCAGGGAAAGTGTTCTGTATGTTCAGGTGGAGCAGGGAAAGTGTTCTGTATGTTCAGATGCAGCAGGGATAGTGTTCTATATGTTTAAGTGCAGCAGGGATAGAGTTCCATACGTGTATGTGCAGCAGGGATAGTGTTCTGTATGTTTAGATGCAGCAGGGAAAGTGTTCTGTATGTTCAGGTGCAACAGGGAAAGTGTTCTGTGTGTTCAGGTGCAGCAGGGAAAGTGTTCTGTGTGTTCAGGTGCAGCAGGGAAAGTGTTCTGTATGTTCAGGTGCAGCAGATAAAGTGTTCTGTAGTTTCAGATGCAGCAGGGAAAGTGTTCTGTATATTTAGATGCAGCAGGGAAAGTGTTCTGTATGTTCAGGTGCAGCAGGAATAATGTTCTGTATGTTTAGATGCAGCATGGAAAGTGTTCTGTATGTTTAGATGCAGTAGGGAAAGTGTTCTGTATGTTTAGGTGCGGCAGGGTTAGTGTTCTGTATGTTTAAGTGCAGCAGGGATAGTGTTCTGTATGTTCAGGTGGAGCAGGGAAAGTGTTCTGTATGTTCAGGTGTGGCAAGGTTAGTGTTCTGTATGTTCAGGTGCAGCAGGAATAGTGTTCTGTATGTTTAGATGCAGCATGGAAAGTGTTCTGTATGTTCAGATGCAGCAGATAAAGTGTTCTGTATGTTTAGGTGGAGCAGGGTTAGTGTTCTGTATGTTTAAGTGCAGCAGGGATAGTGTTCTGTATGTTCAGGTGGAGCAGGGAAAGTGTTCTGTATGTTCAGGTGCAGCAGGAATAGTGTTCTGTATGTTTAGATGCAGCATGGAAAGTGTTCTGTATGTTCAGATGCAGCAGTGAAAGTGTTCTGTATGTTTAGGTGGAGCAGGGTTAGTGTTCTTTATGTTTAAGTGCAGCAGGAATAGTGTTCTGTATGTGTAGGTGCAGCATAGATAGTGTTCTGTATGTTCACGTGCAACGTGGATAGTGTTTTGCTTTACAGCAATTATCAATCACACAAAATATTTTTCTATCACTATGAACAAGATCAGATTTTATGTAAATCTGAACATCATCATAACCTAACAACACCAGTTGATTAAGTGCCACCTGTAAACCCAGTCAGAAAGTAATGAATAAAACATTTGAGTTTTTTGTGCTTGAAAACAGCTTTCTGTGCTTTTGTTACACATGTAGATGAAGGCTATGTTCAAGCGAGTTTCGTTTGGAACACATAATTCAGACTGGACAAGAGCATGTTGAGTGAGTTTCTCTGTTCCAGATGTATTGTCAAGCTGTATCCCTGAGAAGTAACCTGAAAAGACATTTCACTGAAAAAACAATCCATTCTCCTCGACTGATGAGGTTTGCGTGTATTGTATTGGCATGTCTTTTCATTTTCAGTCTTGACAATTGCAATTGAAGAAGAATCAATGTAGGACCATGCTTGTAAAATGTAGTAGTAGTTTCACATGTGTTCTTTTAATATTTGTGTGACAAGTTCAATAATTAGTCGTGAATGTTGTTACTGAACTATATCTTGTTGACCTGGTTACCGTCACATCACAATGATGTCAACTTTATTGTTTGTTGTGAGGTCCATTTGGGTTTGGAGTCTGAAGCGTCCACGAGAAAATGTGAGCATGTATTTTGGAATTATGGGAACATGTCAAAGGTTCTTATTATAGCTTAATCGATTATCAAACTTTGAAATCACTCTATTGGCCAAATTGTCATAGATAATATGGAGATATGTGTGTTTAAAACAAAAACAACATTCAGGTATACTGTGTTCGATAAAGTAGAATTTCAAAACTTTTATAGGATCATACATTGATGTATAAGTGTCAATCTGTAAAGTAAATTGACATATTTTTCAGGCAATTTGTAAATTGCTTCAGACTTTCAGACATTTTACAGATTGACTTAGTGAATCAGACAGATTTCAAATTGCCTGATTTTACATATTGGCTTTTACACAAATGTGTGGTGGCTTAGCCTCAGGTATCTTTTCTTAATCAGTTTGAGGAAGATCATGGTTTGATGTTGACCTCAGCCAAATACTAGACAAGACAAGCAAGGTTTCCCTGAAACATTACAATGACTTTCTATGACTCTGTAGTCAGGAATCACGTTCAGACATGTCTGACTTTGCATTGTGACCAACTGCTCATTGAGGTGATATAAATTTACTCAAACATACCGGTGTTATCTGCCTCAGATCTTGCCACAAGCTTCACAAGTCAAACAACCTTTTATTTGTCAACTGATTGTTCTTATCAAGAATTGTTGTAGGTAGTTGTACGTGTAGCATTATATATGGGCTGCTTGAGGCTGGAAATTTAATGGGAGTTCGGGAGCTCAATAGTCTGTAGGGAGACATCATGACACTGTTTGTCAGGTAAAGATATGAGGGTCATTAACTGAGGAATTGTCTGAAGGTTAGACATCTAGATATGATATGCAATATGAAATAATTTAGGTTTGTGTTGGAGAGAAATGGATAAACACAGGTCATCATGTTTTTTCATTTCAACTGTGGACCAGTCAATACATTTTGTCACCTAATTCTTCAGATCAGTGTGATGCCAATTTATTGTAAACAGACAATTGTCATGTTGATAGGGATTCGTTCTGAATATTATTTCAGTTTCTTGTTTCAAAGGCTGACTAGCTTCTTCAGTATCATGTTTTATACCTGTTTGATAAAGCATTTTAAAGTCCTTTCTAAAATCATAAAACCAGTTACTGTTGGGCAAGGGTACTATGTGACCTTTGTTATCTCCTTTTGGCAGCTGCATGGATAAGGTGTCTTCTGACAGTCTGTTTTTTCATCAATGTTACCAGTGCAGTATGCAGTGTAACATTCTGTCACCAGAATGATGAAAAAAATGTGAACTTTATATTAAGTGGGGAACATAATGAACTTAATTATTTGGAATTTCACGTTTGGATTCAAGTAATCTTAAAATTGTCTGAAGTTTTTCACAGATGTAGACCATATATATGCCCAGATCTCAACTAGCCAATTTATATCAATATCAAATACATACTGAAGTGTATCTATCTGCAATATCCTCATACATGCTAGTCTTATGGCTGATTAACTGTTTTGTATTTTGGTTTGTTCATGTATGTACTGCCCTTCGTCACAACAGAGGAACTGAAGTATTTTTATCTATGTCATATTTAGGATTACACTTTCTTAGTAAACTTTTGTCACTGATGATATTATATTTTATATGGTTGCAGTTGAACATTATTTCTATTACATTGTGGTGCAACAACCCATTGTGATTGAGATCTTTGTTGTTTTCCGCTTCAAACCCATGAGCATGAGTGTGGACATGTTTACAAATTGAGAAACGTTGATCAGGTTAAACCTAAATTTGACCGACAGAGGTTTCTGGGAGGCAACTCAGTGCAGGGAATTGTGCACTTCAGATGGCTGGGCTTAGCATCTACCCATAACATGCTGGATTTTGTGAAACTGTGTCATTAGTAATTAATATTATTTGCAGTATTGAAAAACTCGGATCAATACTATTTTTTACCCGGAACTTAAGTCATCCAATAGGAAATGTACAAAATGTCCATTTCCGATCGCACTAAACAAGGAATATAAGTCATCTTCTAATGACTCTTGTTGGCAATTGTTTTGTACAAATATTTTTAAGTCATAAATTGAATATCATAATTTTGTTGACATATTTATAAATATAAAATGAACATGATCATTGCTGTACAGATTTGTTCCTTTAGCCAGCAGGATGCTGATTTTCCTAGCTTATAATAAAATTTTGTTGCTGGTAATAATTCACTAGAATTATTTTCAGTTTTCATCCCCACACCATAATCAGCTGAAGTTCTATTCAAACTGACAATGAACCTATAAAGAACAAAACAAAAAATGCTAGAACATAAATCCTATTGCACCCAGTGAGTCTTGGTGACGAATGTAGAGATTTAGAAGGGATACTTAGCTGGCGTTCAACAAGCCAAGGGATAATAGTCAGATTAGAGACAAGTGCAGATTACATTATAGGCTAATCGGATAGAGACCTGAGGAATCAATAAATGCACCAAGCTTGGTATAGAGTGTTAGGCAACAAGGTGTGAATGAGGCTGCCAGTTTGTTGGGAGGGACAAACATGTCCAGTTTGTTTGCTTATCTTTCCATCGATTGGGACACCCAGAGAATGCAAAACGCCATGTTTACCAAGTTGAAATGGTATTGATTGTCGCGGTAGTGGTGATGAGTTGATTGACGTCGTGGACGTAGGGTGGGAGGAGAGAGTTAATGTTTGTTGTGGTTACTCTGCTGGAGGGTTTCCTTGACCTCCTCCAGACTTCCATCCAACTGTCAAGACGGCAATGAAGATGGAGGTTAAGCATGATGAAAGTTGCTTTGCAGAATTACATACTTGATTTGTTATTTGATTTATTGGTAAGTCTGTGATTTTGATCCATACTGAATGTTCAAGAGATGAATATTGGCTTTTTTTGCAGATTTTTGTTCATATGGGAAATGATGGAAAGCAAACTCTTTTGGAAATCAAAATTATTATGCAGGTTGTTTTTGGTTATTGTAGTTGGTATGTTTTTGATTTTATGATGTGTTTAGTACCATTTGTAGTGTAAGAAACTTTTTATAACTTGGTAGTAGTGCTGTTACCATGTTTAGTGAATCAAACCGTTCCCACCATGAATATCAATTTTTAAACTTATCCTATCTCATGTTATGCATCTCTCTTCCTCACTTCGACCATGTGTGGAAACGTGCTGTCACCTTGAAGAGAGATGCATAACGTGAGATATGGTAAGTATTTAAATATACAATTTATAGTTAAAATTTCCAATTACTTTTCTAAAACTGAATAGTCATGATTTTATTTATGTGCTTTTACTGGCCAGACCAATTTTATTTCTTGTTTTACTGATAGTCGCCTGCCATATTTTTTCAAGAATAAGAAAAAAAACAATAATTTATTTTCCCTGCTCAAAAATAAAGTCCTAATGTTTTTGTTGGCTAAAAATGTAAACTCACAAGAACACACTTTTTAGGGTGTTTTTGACCCATATTCACTTCATAAACTGCCAGAAGCAAAATATTTTGAGCATTTAGAAGGAATATTACTTTGACTGGAAATTTTATTTCCATTTTTCTTCCTGCCCACCTTTAGTTTTTCCGAGGACAAAACCCGTAAAACAAGAAATATGATTGGTCTGGCCTTACTTGAATTTTGGTTTTATTTACAAAGCGAGGCATGCAAAGTAACATATATCAGGTCAAGCAGGACAGTTGACAGTAAGGTGGTCAGTGGTCATCATTAAGACCAGTATTCATAAATCTTAAAAAGTGTCCCTTATGTGTAACATATCTACTTTGGATTTGTTTAACTGGCTAGAGAACAGCTATTGCTGTATTTTAGCACTAGCAGTATTTACAAAATTACTTCTCCGTTTGTTTAATTAATAAAACCGAATTAATTATGATACTTAATAAGCTCTTCACCAATGTGTCCATCACCTTCACTATAGCCAGTCATGTTTTTATATAATGCAGCAGAAGTGAATCATGGCAGTATAAAGAGATGTTTTCTTATAACTAACTGTTACAGTTATTGCCGTTTTGAATTTCTCATGCTATTTGTGAAATAATCCACATATTTATATCATACAGTAACCTCGAATAATCGATTGTGTGACTGTTTGAGTGTTTATTTTACAGTAGATTTATGGGGAATGAAACGATTAATGACTTTTATTAACTTGAACTTGCAATTATGTAGGACGTGGGACAGGCCTCGACTAAGTTAAAAATTGTTCTATTGTTCATAACTTTGTTTTTAATTTTTTCTTTTATGTTACTTATGGTGAAGAATTTTCTTTTGCTGTCCTATATTGTTGTCACATATCATTAGGAAAATTACGGGAATTTTGCACACTGTGCAAGTGTGATACTGATGTTTTGGTGATGACACAGCAAAAACTGTTTGCTAGCCAGTACACAGAAGTCTCATTGGAAATAATTCACAGTGCATGTGGAAAATATAAGTTTGTTGCCCTTGGGAAAGTACAAATATCATTGTATTGTCATTGCTTTATATTTTAAGTTTCATCTAAAGGTCTGGTCAAAAAAAAAGAAAAAATGAAAACATGAGCAAAGAAAGAAAAACACAGCCAGACAATATAATATTGGGGAGAAAATGTTGAAATGAAGGTTCCAATATTCTTTTTTGTTTTTCTGAGTGCGACATTTCAATACAGATACTTGTATCGTTGTCAAGCAGTAATTTAACATGATGTGGAAGGATGTATTTATACTGAATTAGAAAGAAAACAACATGATTAATTATATTAGTGTCTGATAATGAAAGTGGTTTATCATACTGCCTTGTGTATAGAAACTTAGATTTAGCAGGGCAAGTTACAAAGCAGATTAGATAAAAAGAATTTTGAAATTTACTTGTCCAGTTACACCCCTGTGATGTGTGAGATACATAAGATTTGGATGAAACTTTTGGATGTACTTCCAGGTCTAAACATGTCAGCAGCTGTGGCCGTGCCGCCCCGTATTGAGGTGTCCGACACTTCCCAGATAGGGGCTGACTACGACGATGACTTTGAGGACTTTGATAAAGAGTTGGACTCCTTCATCACGAGTGAGGAAAGCTCTCAGAGTGACAACAAGGCAGCTGAAGATAAGGTAAGGTTCTTGGGCCAAACCCATCCTTTTTCTGGAATACTAAAGATCACAAAACAGTGCCTTGTCTCATTCAGTGTGCTTTAGAACTGAAATGAGAATTGAGGTTACATTGTGTGATATAGCTGATGCTAGTGATAGACTTTTCTTGACAATTTGGATCATTACTATTAAACGAAATATTAAGCTTTAGCTGCTGACCCCAGACTTGACTATCACAGTCTACAACATTAGCTTGTAGTCAGAAACCAAAGCCTGATATGATTATGATAGGTCTCTATGTAATGACACAAAATTTGAAAAAAACATGATAGCGGATTTCTTGTACATACTTTTGTATGAAACAAAACTCACACTGTCAATTTCTTTCAGGGGCAGTGGAGTAGCCTAGTGGTTGAAATGTTCACCCATCAGGTGACATCAGACCCAGGTTCCAATCCCCACATGGGTACACTGTGTGAAGCCCATTTCTGGTGTCCCTTGCCGTGATATTGCTCAAATGTTTCTGAAAGTAGCGTAAAACTTAGCTCCCTCAATCAATCTGTTTCCCTGGTATTTCTTTCCTTGTCCAGGAGTCAAGCAAGAAGCAGAGTAGCGATTCATCAGACAGCCAACCTGAGAAGGGTACTGAGGAGATTGAGAAGGGGCAGAAGGAGTACTCCTCGCGAACAAGCAGGTCGTCAGAGTCAGACGGAGATGACTACACCTTCAGTGATGACCAGAAACGGGCCATGATGGAGCTGATAGCACAGAGACAGGAGAATGACTTCCCAGGTACGCTTGTGTTTTCACTCATAATCTAGGGGTGGTGGGGTAGCAGTGGTTAAGGCATTGGCTCGTTACGCCAAAGACCTGGGTTCGATTCCTCACTTGGGTACATTGTCAGAAGTCTATTTCTGGAGTCCCCCTACTGAGATATTCCTGGAATATTACTAAAAGTGGCAAAAAATTGAAAATCACTCATGTACTATCAGTTACTAAACTTTCTCATCTTCAGTGGCTCCATCTGGTATGAAGTTAGCATAATTGTTTAATTAGGATGAAGATGTGACCTATCTGGGTTTAACAAAGCTCTTTTAGCCCTATGACAATAGTAAGTCAATCTTACAGTGTAGGAGGTAGGTATGCTACATGGAATGTTGCAAGATATTAATCTTACAAGAGCTTTGTGAAACTGGGTCCTGAGCTGTAAACCACAAATCAGGGGAAGGATTAGTACTATTTTGATTTAGTACAAAGTTAATTCTATGAATTTTAATAAGCGTGAATCACTATAGAACAGTGAGACTAACAGGATATGTGTCATAAACACATTCAAAGGCTAGTCAGATGTCACCTGCGTAAAAGCAGGAAGACAGTACAGTTGTTGATGTCACCTCATCACTTCTTTCACCATGGTCACTAGCCTGTTTCTGTACCTTCATCAAGTAAAGGATAATGGTTGATGAAGACACCTGTATCAAAGTTCAACAGTAATCTCAGTTGCCATGGAGTTTGTTTAAATTATGAAAACTGTAAAAAGATAATTGCTTGTTTCATAAAAAGTTTTGCTTCTTGATTGATTTATTGAGACCTTATCCATAAAATATATGAAAGGCAGTCTGTTCATTTCACATAACAATGAAGATATTGACTAAGTTCCACTTGCCGAAAAAAAATTGTAGCACCAAGTTGATCATGACTAGCATATTGTAACATTGCCTTATGATTATTGAATTACTAAGATCATGTTTTGGCAGGGGATCAAGTCCTGAAAGATGTGTTAATGCTGGGTTGCAGATGAGGATCCCCCCGAGTATGATGTTAAGGACCGACTGATCCAGCTGAATGCAGAACTAGCCCAGGAGTCTGACCCTGGAGAGAGGGCACACAAGGTCGGCTTCAAGGAAACTCTTGTTGATCTTGTCGCTCCCCCACCAGACTTCAGTGATGATGAAGATTCGCAAAAAGCAAAATCAAATCCTACAAGTCCTCGTGAAAGTGAAGTTGTGTCCAGCAAATTCTCGGTTGATCAGAACTCAAAATCCACAGAAGGGAAGAAAAAAACTGTAGTAGTAGAACGTGAGGGTAAATTTGAGGTGGTGAACATTGACGATTTAACTGCTACCGAGCGACAGTTGTATGTCTCTGACCCGGACCCTGAACCTCCAGCTAAGCAGGACGGGCCAAAGAAGACTGAAAAAAACGTAAACAATTCTAACATACACGATAAATCAAAACAGCCTTCTCCTCCTAAACTGCCAAGACCTGCTACAGCGAATGGGCACACAAATCGTCGAGCACTTCGACCAGTGCAAAACAAGCAACGACCAAAGTCAGCAGCACACCAGGTTAACAGTGAGAGCAGGTCACTTGAGAACTCTACCTATGAATCACCTTATGCTATGTCGCCAGAACAGAAGGAGTTGGCACGGCAACGAGCAAGGGCAATGGAGGATCATAGACGTGAGCAGGATAGACGGAGACGGGAGGAGAAAGAATCTGAGCAGAGGGAAAGTGAAGAAGCTTTCCAGGCCTGGTTGAAGCAGAAGAGAGAAGAAATCAGAAAGAGGCGGGAACGGGAACTGGAGGAGAAAAAGAAAGCGGAAAAAACTGACAAGGTGACCATTAGTCTTGTTTGCATCTGTATTTGGCCATGGGAATGTTACTGTTGGGTGATAGTCCTGGTGTTTTTTTTCATATGTTTAACATAATTTAGGGCAGCGATTCACCAAAAGTATTATGACTGATAAGTCATGAATGAATTTTGGCACATAAATCAAACAAAAATCTTTAGCTAGTACCTAGTTTACAAAGTGAATTAATCTACAGTCATTTGATTCACTGAGACTGTAGCTTTGCAACATTCTCTTCAGAGTTATGTCCCTTTGTCCAAACAGATTCTGGGTCTTGATCTCAATTCTTTATTCTTTGTCTCACCATGCAATTTCATTGAGTTTCATATGATGTTTAGTATCTGAATCACTTAAATCTGACTCATTGTGATATAAATGAAGTGTGTGTCTTTATTTTATGGTGAAAGGATAAAATCCAATGCAGACACAGCCTCCTCTATATTCAGACAGACATTATTTCAAATGTCACAAGACATTATCACACGGTTCAAACTATTATGTTTAACAACATCAAGCATTTCAAACTGTCTTGTATCTTCATTGAAATATTTCACTTTGTCTAAAAATGAGAAAACTGAAATTGAAAAAAAACAAAACAAATAATACATTTTGCATTATGTAGACTGGTTCTTGGATATGTATACAAATTCACAACAGTATTTGTGTACAACTATGCATTACTGATGTTTTGTATTGTCATGTCTGTAGTGTCCATGTCTAATCTTTCTGATCTATTTTTTATCAAAAAGAGTTATAAATTTGATGCTGCCTTTTCAAGTACTGAAAACAAGTTACCAAGCCTTCCACTCAATGTATGGAAGTCTGCCAAAGTCATCACTCAACTCTAAAACATTTCATGGTTCAATACTTAGGTTGATAAGATCAGTCGTTATGGTTACCTCCATCAATCCCCTACCTAACAGAAATCAATTTTTTGTTGACAAATATTTGGAACAATTTTCATGAAATACATACTTCAATCAAACATGTATATTTGGGGGGGAAATCCCCAACAAAAGATCAGTGAGGTGTTTTGAGAGCCATTAACACCAACATACTATTTCTGTCTAGCAGATGCTGGACTGTCAATTAATTGAGTACATGATGTAGATTCTTATTTGTTTTTTGTTGACGAATCAGGATTGGTCGGATGGAGAAGCAGACCTTTTGACAGTAAGACATTTCATTACAAATTTATAACTCTTTTGCCATTTTTATGTGTGAATGTACATGCACCTGCTGCCTCTGGTGGTGTTGATATGCATGGTGCATGTTCCTCTGCACTTCTCCTATAACTACCAATACTCTAAACATGCAACTTTCCAAACCCAAGACAATATGTTCCAGTGTCTGCACCCTAGAAAACCCCTGAGCACTTCAAATCAATCAGATTGACTTAAGATGGACAAGGGAGATAATCAAAACATGCCTGTTACAATAACCAGCAGACGTCCATTTTAGACATATCCCTCTGACATCATCATTCTGTTATATCAGTTTTGCTGGGATGATTTCTTTTGGATATGTGGAGCATGTCATCATGGTTTTAAAGATGTAAACTTTCATTTCACGAAATACATGTAGATAGTTGAGATATTTAACTTCATTCAGCTAGCGGAATCTAAGCTTGTTTAGTGTACATAGATCTTTTTCGCTTTAGAAGCTTGTGAAATGGATACAATGATAAAAAAACCCAAAATAATAGTTGTAAATTTCAAAAGTGTTTAAAAGTTATAAAAAGATGTGTTTGTGGTTTAAGTGACAGATTTACCTGAGGTCCTCTCATTTCTTATTCTCATTAATGGATGCACTATAGGCTTTAAGTTGCTCTGCCAGCTAGTGGTTAGGTTAATAGTATGTTCCATACATTTGACTCAAACATAACTCATTTTCTCTCCGATGTCAAAGAATAAATATAATTTATCTTTTAAAATCCAGAACATCACAGATTTAACGAAAGTATTCATTTCCATACTGGTCCCATTGGTGTCTCCTAAATGCCTTGCTTTTTGAAACTTGACACCTCAGTCTAAAGGTTCCTTGAGCAATCAAATCATTGCGCCGATATGGAATCTAAGTTTAGATGATAACTATGCTGAGAGTACCTTGCTATATGAGTGCTCAGTATCCTCCAAGTCAAAACCTATGGGAATACAGTTACTTACTTAAAATCCTTCTACACCTTTTTAATACAATATATCTGATGTGCAGTGTGTGTTCCGATATCCAAATGAATCACTTCTGTGATGTCACTAACTGGTGATGGTTGGCTATCTGTCAGGTGGTGGTAGGGCGACGGTGTGTGTCATCTAACCCATCAATAGTCCATTTACCATTGCTGATCATTCAAGAAGACTGAAAAGACTACAGTGTGAAAATATTGTCTCTTGATTAAATGTGGATGGTTGTTTTGAGATTCTAGTTATCAATAGTATTATTAATGGTAAACTTTGAAAAGTCCCTGAACTTTAATTGTCACGAGTTCATGAACTGTCTCTGCATTGTCCATGGACTACCTGGAGTCAATGGTTCATATACATGGCAGTGCAACTGATATTTTGCATACCTTGTTTTTGATAGTGTTTAAGTTATACACAGAAAACTGTGTGTGCTACACAGACTGACTAAAACTTTTCTCTCTGATTTCTCTATGAGGAAATGACAATAATGAAATTTCAGCAGAATTATTATTGATATGCATAACAAGATTAGGTGCAGGTGTGTGATGTATGCCAAACATTCCTACATGTATAATTTTTGTAGATTACCAGGTTTACTCAAAATATACATATTACAATATTTTAACCAACTGATACATATTTTACAAAATAACACACCTGCTGAACAAAGTTGCCAAGTCACAAAATGCATTCTGGCTTTTCTTGAAAACTTCATACAAATCTGATCAACTAATGAACATTGCCCATTTTTGAAAGACATCTCTATAATCCGGTTCATAACAAGGAAAGGATATGTGTGCCCAGTTAAAAATTAACTTATTTTAAATTTGTGACTGCACAAAAAAAAAAAATCCAAAGAGCTCAGGACAATCCTTGATTTCAGGCAGACTCAATCCAGACTTATGAAATTGTTCTAGACAGTTGACTTTCTTTTTAAGTTTTTTCTCAAGGGTTTCTAGAGACAGACGTACTAAAAAGCCCAAAGTAACCAAACATAACTGCTTCTGGATAAAAGGCATACAGGTATATAAAAGTACAGTGGAAGCTGTCTAAACCGGCACTCACTGAGACTGAAGAAATTATCCGGTTTAGATAATGTGCCAGATTGTAGAGCTGATGTTAAATGTACAAGCCGTGAATGGGATGAGATTTTGTGCCTGACGTTGACAACTAGCCGGATTGGACAAATGCCAGCTTTCACAGCTTCCTCTGTATACAAAATGTCTGACCTCTAAACTGTTTTGTCAATCAGAAGAACCAGCTGGAACCAGAGGAGCCAGCTCTGCAATCTTTCCAACCATTGTTCCAGGTACACTGCCGAGTGTTGCCGCTGTCTCTAGAGGCATAGTTGCTGCATGCACTTCTTCCTGTCTGTATTGTGTCTATTGTGTCTATTGTGTCTATTGTGTAATGATGTAGTTTGATCATAAATTTTCATGAGTGTTACATTGCTACCTCAGTAGTTGTTGTGTATGCAGGGGTTCAAAAGTCCAGTTGCCCATTGCCCGGGACAAGTCAGTTTTCATTTCAGGCAATCAAGTAATGGTATCTTACTTGTCTGTGGACTACTAGATAATTTCTATTTAAGGTTTCAGAATGCAAATAATCTTGGATTTCATTTCATATCTGCTCATAATGAAGCCATTAATGTTTGCAATGATAATAAAGTAGAGCTAGTAGAGTTTGAAATTATCACTATTCCATAAATAGTCCAGTAAACATTAACATCACACATTGTGTCATAAAATCATGGTAAGTGGGAAGTTAGTCAGGACAAGTCACTTTCTTGAAGTCACTTGCCCGGTGCCAGTGGCTTTTCAAAATATTTTTGAACCCCTGGTATGTGTAAATGATTTGTACTGATGGTGAATAGTGCTTATTATCACTCATGACATGCAGATCAGTAATCAGAGCACAGTAAATAATCAATAAGCAGTGTAATTGTAAACCCCACCACAAAACGTTATTTTGCAATACTGGGGCACAATTATAACATTGTGTGAACAAACCAGGCATAGAATTACACTATGATTAACAGCATTGAACATACTTCAGACACACACAAGTCACTTGTTTAAACATACTTTATGAAATTTAATTTGATGTTTGATTATTTTTTCAATAGCAATAAGTCTCCCAAGTGAGATCAATCAACTGACTGATTATTCGATCTTTCACTCCAGCAGAAGTAAATAGTGCATTGGGATATTTGGATTAACTTGCTCCCGTCATATCATTATGTTAGCTAAGTCCAAGAATGATTCTGATTCATTCACTACGTTCTGGTGTAATCCTATTTTTCAGAATAGTTACTTTATTTTTTACCAAATATCAATATTTTTGCCAGGCAATCAGTGGGCACAGAGTTGCCACCCTTGGATATGCCAGAAACCTTCGATCATGAAATATTCCATATTTTCTGGATTGTGTGTTTAGGTTAGTCTGTGCTGTTGCTGAAACATTAGCCTTGGTTCTCAAGCATCGAGTTCCCTCACCATCTTGTCATGGAAGTTGTTCACATTGAATTGAATAATTACACAGTAGAGTTTCAATAGCTATACATCACACTTTTCACCTGAAATGTAAGCAGTGTGTAGAGATGGTGTTTAATTGTGTTGTTTCCTAGAGGTACTTCTCCCTAGTTTCCTTCATTATGTTCTTCTTCCCAGTTTGACTGTCTCTGTTTCCTTTCCATCTTTGAGTGTTTCTTGAGCAAATCCTGTGTCACACTCTTCTAGCCTGACTGTTGACATCGTTAACATTGAACAGTCTTCTTCACAAAACGATTGGCTAGGACTACTTTTTGATTTCTAATTTGATACCTTTCTGGCTGGCAATATAATATTCTCTCCATTAGAGATCAGAAGCTTATCTTAAGAACCTTAAAAAAGAAGGATGAACATAATATTTAAGCTACATGTAGTTAACATGGAGATCATGTCAAGTGAATCTGCTAATCTGCTCGAGCTGTAACAATACACTCGCATATTGGGTGAATCGAACCGTAGCCCTTCATGAATACAATTCATTATTCATGGTCACCAGAATCGAATATGAATGAACATTTACAGTTTTTTTATCCGAGCATGTTTTATTTGAGCCTTTATTGAAATGAGATATGCAATAATGGAATATGTACTAGTCGTAATGTCAGTAATGTTAGTTTGCAATGGCTGTACATGGTACATTGGACTATAAGTATTAGTCTAATACATATCAAATTTGAGTGTCATGTCAGATCACTGGTTATTACTACAAAAAACTAACAGTCAAAATGGGCATTCAGTATTGTGCATCAATCACTTAACTACAATAATGTATTCTTGAATAATTATTCATATTCATGACCCAAGATTTGTGATACATATCATATTCATCACATAGTTTATTCGATGCAGCCCTACTAATCAACATGGTTTTGTTTTGAAAAGTGACAGATCTGTAAACAAGTGAGTAAAAATGTTGATAATGCATGTGAATCGACATGTTTAACCAGGAAGTCACTTTAAACAATGTTTCAAATCTTGAATACTCATAGTTGTAATGTTACAGATAAACGTTTCCTTTTTCCACTATCCTGTCTCTAGTCTTTCATTCATCTGTTTTTGCGTGACTTTAGTTTTCATGGCTGTTTGATGACTATGTATTTGTGCTTCAGTTTGTGTTGGCTATCTGATGCTTCTTTGTGATGTATATATCTGTCTGTATGTTCTAGTGCCAGTAGATGTGACATGGGGTTTAACTTCACACTTGAGAACATTTCGCTCATTTGACAACATCCATGAATGTCTGTGTGTGGCTGCTTGTACCAGCGCAGATTTAAACTGGTTTTGGCGTGCTAGCTCACTGAGATATCATACCACAGTTAAGCATGAATACCCCACTCAGACACATTATACTGATTCCCAGCTGACCAGTCCTCGGTGTTGTACCCATTACTGCCGAGGGCCATTCAGGGACCAACAATTACAATATTTTGACGGCTTTTGGTATGATGCTTCTAGGTGCAGGTGTATAGTGAAACTACAGGTTTGACCTCTTTATTACATATCCCAGTCATATTATATCATGGACATTTTGAAACAAATGTCTAGATGGTTAATTCTGTCAAGTTATTTTATCTCACATACTGAAATTCTGCAATCTACGGACGACACTGAGGGAAAACTGAATTTAGAACATGTATCCTTAATGTTCTGAGTCTCAGAGTCTTTACCCAAACACACAACCCATTCATAATTGACCGTTTTCTTCCACAAGCATTCAGCACACTTCAGTCAAACCCAGTATTTCGCCATGAATTTGAAATATTTTTGATATTGCAAAGGCCTGTTCTATTTTACCCACCGAGCCAACCCTACCTAAGATTCCCAGCTAGTTTTAAATTGAGATAATGACTTTATTCCGAAAAAGAGACACTGTGACACATTGTGACCCAAGTGTGAGATGAAATCAATGCATGGAACAATAAAGACACATGTTCTGAATTCTGTCTGCAATCAGTGTCAAGAACAGATCAGAGAAATGCAGTATGTATGACAGAATAGAAAATTATCAACTGTTCAGACACCAAACAAACAAAAAACAATTTGTTTCTAGTGTTATACGTTGGTCCAGATTGTTGTACTGACAAGATGTAAACTGAGTTATTTGGCTGTATGACATTGGATATGTACTGCAAACAAACTCCTTGATAGGATTGAAAGGTTGATGCATATATGTTTGGTCTGTTTGGCTGACCAATGATTTGCAGTTGCAGTTTATAAACATATAATACTGGACGAAATGCTGATCATAATCAATAAACATCGGTCCGCTTTCAAGTAAGCACACCATAGGGAGACATAAGTACATATATAATTATCCATACATGTTGACAAAACAGCAGTTCGACAACTAACTGGTCAGACTTGCCAAATATCACTAATAACACATTAACTGCACTAAATTTACGTTTCATGCATTCCTCCTTGTTTTGTATTCTTCAAGCACTGGATAGATTAGGTTATAAAACATTCTTGAAGTAAAACAGTACTTTCACTATTCATTTCATTTATTTACTTGAAGTTAAAAGAATAATGAATATATTTTTCCAATAACTTTGGCTTTATGGGATACTTTATGTAGAATAAAATTGACAACATAATCTACATTAATAGTATATTTTTCTACATTAAAGTAGAACTTTAACCATACTATTTGAATGTAACACTAGATGAAGATTTTGGATGTTTACAAACCTTATGTAAGATGGCAGCTTTGAAGGACGCTGATCTGTGCCATTCAGTTAGAATTTATGACTAGATGACTGTTGACACCATTACATGGATTTCCCCTTGAGTTATAGCAGTTAAAGCATTTATGACTAGATGACTTGTGATGCCCATAGTATTTTACATGGATTTCCCCTTGAGTTATAGCAGTTAAAGTATTGATGACTTGTTGCCCCATGGTATTGTATGTGGCTTCCCCTCTCGAGCTATGGCAGTTGAAGTACAGTCATCCCTCACAATAACGCGGGTCTTGGGGTCCACGGATGACCCCCCATGTTATTAGACATCCGCGTTATAGTACCTATTACATAATGTGGAACAAAGGCAGAATTAGATTGTATATTCCAAGGACATAACAAAACTGCTATTTCGTGAATTTGGTCCAGTGAAAAATATATCGTATCGTTGAAGGTGAAAATAAACAAACTTTGAAAGTGAAAATATATATATATGTGTACGGGAAACTTGCAATCAAAAATCACTAGACATGATAACTTGATTGTTGTACAGTTATGCTACCTGTTATCAAAGACGTATACTCACGTGAATATACGTCTTTGTTGTTATTCAACTAAGCCGGAAATAGCGATCAGCTGTGCACAGATGTTTTGGTCCAATGTACCGATGATTCAAGTGAAAACTATCCGATAATATTACATCAAAGAACTATTCCATTATCAGAATATTTTACATATTAAGCTGTTATTGTAACAGACTATTTTACATTGCTATCTGGCTAGTATATAATGTGAGTTTTCTGCAAACATATTTAACATAACAATGAACACAGGCCATTACCAGTCTTGATACAATTTGCATAGGAGACAGTTTCACAAGTCACCGCTGACTTTCCGCAATACTTTGATTGTAAGAAAACAAAATTTTGCCCATTTAATTGTTGAAACTGACTTCAATGAGTCAATAACGTGGGTCTTGGAGTCCATGGATTACGAGACTGTAATCTGTCGGTGACTGCTAAGAATAATGTGAAATTGGTGCTATCGGTGCAGGTGCGGAAAACATTGAAAACTACTACGGTGTTGGTATGATTATTATTGAGAAAACCCTGCATGTTTTGAGCATGTGAAACACAATGGATATGTACGATAAACACTGACAGTTGCCATCTGCACTGAATTTCACTAGTTTACGTAAGTTATAAGAGCGCCACAGCGGATTTGTTGATGAGCTATTTCTGATTTCATGAAGGGGTGTAATCGCAGTACAACCTCTTTATGGGAGCCACGGATTACCCCACGGTTTAACCGAATCTGCGGAACCGCGAAGCGCGTTATTGCAAGGGATGACTTTATGTAGGACTTGATGACTTGTGTCAGCCATAGGATTTTAAATGTCCTTCCCCCTGAGTTATAGCATTGATTACTGATAACAGCCATTGTATTTTGGTTTGCACCTTTTTGGGGACTTATATTGGTTAAACAATGGCCAATCACAGTGAAGATCTTTTTTAAGTTTCTCGTCATGAGGACAGTGTGTGGTACCATTGCCAGATCCAGAGGGTTTTTTAAGTCTTTAAAATATTAACTATCAGTATATCTTGTGAAGAAAGAATAAATGAAAGGTATCCTTTTCATGCTTTTGTTTTAACCTTTTTAGACTTTTGTTATTCCTTGTGCAAATGTACCATTACAGCTGTGATATTTTAAACATTTTGTAAGCTACAGAGCCTAATGACTCTTACTTATAGTCCGACAGGTAAGATATGTAAAAAATATTCAGAAATGACTGGTCCTTTGCATTTTAGTCATTCATTGTATCAGTTTGGTTAGCCTTGTGTATGAAGAGTTCACGCCGAAGGTCTGGGTTTGATTCCCCATGTGGGCACAATATGTGAAGCACATTCCTGATGTAACCCACCCTGATATTGCTATAACATTGCTAAAAGCAGCATAAAACTGAACCCACACACTCACTCCTTGCATCAGTAAATTCTCAAGGAGTTTTTGGATCAGTAAGATCCCAGTGTAATGAAGTGTCATTGAAGCTTGCAAATGAGACTTGATTAACTATGTTTTCTAGTTGTACTCAGATTTATCCAGATTTTACTGAGTTGCTTCGGAGTATGAATCTTGACATATGCTCTTGTGCTAATGGCACGGTTTGTTTCAGAAGGAAGAGAATGAGGCAGCATTCCGAGTCTGGCTGAAGGAGAAGCGTGTTCAGATACGTCGGGAAAAGCTGCTGAAGCATCGTGAGGATCAGGAGATGAAGGATGGCTACCAGACTGTGTCGCGGGACGAGTGTGACAGAGCATTTAAAGAGTAAGTTCTCTTCAATTACATGACCCCACCCTTCACTCACTTATCTCCTCTTACTCATGAATACAGAATTGAACCTATGAACAGGCTGATAATACCTCAGTAACATTGTATCATGTTATGATGCGATCAAGCGTTGCTCAGCATGTGATACTTGGACTTATTTCTCCACGTTTGAAGGTGGAGGTGTCATAAGTGCTCCCCTCCTTCCTGTTCCATGTACTTGTGCTGTATTTGTGACATCACTCACTCACGCTATAACTTCCTGTCATTCCTTCATTCTGCATCAATATCTGTTCACTCACTCTCCATCACTCATCCTTCAATCACTGAGACTGCCTCCATGGTGTAGTGGTTACAGCGTCTGACCAGAGAGCAGAGGATTGTGGGTTTGATCCCTAGCTGCATCTAACCTTACGACATTAAAATATGCTACTTGTTGATAAGCATTTATCAGATTTCAACAAGGACTGGTCAGCTCAGAGTGAGTGTAATGTGGCGGAGTAGGGTATTCATGCTTAACTGCAGCCAGGTATCTCAGTGAGCTAGTGCTATAAACTGGCTTAAGTCTGGACTAGTACAAGCAGCCACACATATGTTAAACTCCATTTCACCTCACACCTTCAATCACTCCGTCACTATCACTGTCCATCACTCACTCCTGTTCTTCTTGTGTTCTGCAGATGGATTAAGAAGAAGAACATCGAGAGCAGGAAACTTAAAGCCGTGGAGAGACAGAAGAATCGTTCAGCTCGTATTTCTGCCAAACGCTCGCGCAGGTCAGCCAGCCTGCTGCGGGCAATCCGCAACTCTCAGTCATTCCAGTACGTTGACTACTACGGCTACAGGTTCTGATGGGCTGTCAGTCGGTGCCTTCTAAGTCAGTCAAGTGACAGACAGGGGTTGTCTCAATTGTTTAAAGGTGTTTTATTGTGCTCCTGTTTTCAAACTATTTTGTGCTAGATCAGAGGTTGTTTTGATGAAAGTTATGTTAAAGAGATGAATTCTTCACCTTTTAAATTTGAAACAACTCCTAAGAAAGATTTGCTAAGAATCAACCCAGCTATCTGTGATCATGTATTTCAGGGATTTTTTGTGGAGAAGAGTCAAATTTTGTCAATTGTGTATTTGTATTTCATAATGTCATGTTTATTGAATAAAATTATTCTCCATCTGTATCAAATTCAGAACTTATTGTGGAGTAGGAAACCAATTTGCATATGTGGTTTTGAAATTACAGGTACAATAACTTTGACCTGCACAGTTGTCTCCCTTTGTTTTGTTGGTTTGGGTCTTTTTTTAAGTTCAGACACAGACTGAGTTTTTGATGAAGGTATAGGAAAAACTGTTACTTGATGAATATTTTTCATACAATATATCCCAAGCACAACACACTTTAATTAACATCCAGATTTCAGCAGTGTCGTTTGTGCTTGCTTGTTTCTTCAGCTGATTAGGGCAATGAACCCTACTGACAAGTCTCATGAAAATGTATGTGAACCTGCTTTTAAGAAAAATATTTCTCCCCTTCAATAAAACAATTTCTTCTTCTTGGTAATAGTTTTTCTACATGACCATTTCCAAATGGCCAAGATTTTGATATTTTAAATGAAGCCTTGAACTAATGTTTGGACAAATATACCAGTGATGCTTAATGTCCCAGTAGTAAAATGAGAATGGCATGTTTAAATGTGAGCATTTAGCTTGTCAACACACATGGGTTTCATAACACATGTTGGGTTCTGAGGCATGAAACCAGGGGGCTGATGAGAAATTAGTGATATTTTGGTGTTCAGACAGAAGGAATCTTTTGTACAAAACCCTGGAAATTTGAAAGTTCAGGATTCAGGCATAGAGACACTGACAGGCCAATAGGGTGGTATTGCTGTATTTTTTTGTTCTAATTGGAGAATATTTTTATTTTTGAACTAGCTGTGTTACTAGATGTCGCTGCTGTTTTGGGACTGGGGTAGACTGGTTATTAGAGTAGCAACTTCCAATCTGTGATATTGTGATGCTGAACGATATGCCTTCTTGTGAGAGGTGTGACAGATAAGTGAATTCTCTTATTGTTGCTGGAGAGAGGATTTTGTAAATCATTGTTTTTCATCACTTGATCTGTGGACCATTCTACAATTATGAAATGAAACATATTTTGAGATGTCTGTTCAGTCTGCTAACAAAGGTACTATGTATGCAAAAGGATATAACTCTTAGACTCACCATAAAAGCGTCATATTTCTTTTTCAGGATATTTTCCTTCAACCACATTACTTTGACAATAGATCATGTATAAGACAGGCTTCATTATGTGCCCTCAGTTTTCATATAAAGAATGTAATTAGACCAGATGGTCTCTACGTTCTGGAATATGTAAAATGTATTTCTTCTTTTCTTGACCTGATGTTTGATATGTATTTTTCAGTCTGGTTGTTTCTTTGGTAAAGTTGTCGTTATCTTTAAATCAAGCTGGATGTAATTCATCTACTACATGTACTCCAGGATTCATACCCATGGATCTTCTGATTTTAGATTACCTTCCCTTGATTTCATTAACATTTCTCAGACCAGACAAACATCATACAAAAACATAAGAAACTGGAAACACAGGACTTGGTACATCCATTAATACATCCTTAATATAGAAATAGTCAATTTTTCTATGCTGAATTTCTTGTACACTCTGTCAAACTCAGTGGGATTTTATGCCACGTTGGTACCTTCAGTCTAACATTGATTTGTAACCTTCATTTTCATTAGTCTGTTAGACTGAGTAGTGTGGCTGATATATGTCAAGAATGGGTAATTTGAGGTTGTGAGAACCATGGGAAAGGATCCAGGATTTAGTGTTTATCAAAATGCATGACTCTGAAATTATATAATAGAGGATATTGGATGTTTTTAGATGTGTGGTACATCATCAAATTGTTGTTCCTTGTTTTCATGGCCTGATGTTTATCACAAGAAGTGATGAGTATTTCGTACAGGTTTGAAAGATTAAGGACAAAAATAAGAGACCAGTGAGCTCTTTTCATCCAAATGTCGATTTCAAAGGCACTCAAAGAAATATGGAAAGTCATTATTTCTGAATCTTATACATATATCTGATCTATCCACATTATTATTCAGTGTTATTCACAATATTATTCTTGTAAGTCGGTTTCTTGGGTCCAGTTCCATCCAGATAACCAAGGTTTAAATACTGTCTTGCTTAAAGTTGTTTCATTGTTGTACCAATCAGGACAGAGTGAAATTTCCACAGAGAAAACCCTTTGATGCAACTTCTTAATGTTCCTGTCTATAAACTAGTAAGACGTGAAAAGTGTGCAGTGGTGGAATTCCTTTGTTTACTTTGACAATCAACATAGTTTTTGTCAATTAGATTAGTAAACGTGTGTATCAAGGATAACTTGGGTTTTTTTTAAATTATTAAATTTATTATTTTAAAATTATCAATCTCATAATTCTGTCTTGCTACTTTAATTTTTCTAACATTTGCTTAAAGTTAATTAATGTTGTTTAATTGTTTGCATTATCTGTTTGACTTAACTGTCTTAGATTTGTTTTGTAGATATGTTTCTTCAATGATACATCTACACGAGTCATTTGTTCTTTAAATTTTCTGTAAGTTTGATGAACGATGAAAAGAAACATATTTTCTTTATATTAGTTATGAGAACATTAATTTTCTGAGGCCTGAAAGAAATGTTTAAATCACATCTGCTGTTTGAATATCATGGCTTATTCAGGAGTTTGCTTATATTTGGATCAGTAGAGAATCTGCAGATGTATCTTGAACCTACAATTTCAGCAATTTTCATTTTTTTTTTTTAAATTCCATGTCTGTTGTGGGCTGGTAGAGTATCCTAAATATTTTGTTTATTGTTTATGACAATTTGATGCAAGACAAGAAACCGTGGATAATTCCATAGGATTACATAGAAAAAATATAAGTTAGCCAATCTCTGTATAACAGAATTGTGATCATGTATGTCAGAATAAATTCCCTGATGGTCAATATGCTTCTTTCTAATATCCAAGAGGTCATTCACTAGATCTACCTCATGTGAAAACTGTGGTAGACAGCATGTCCATGAATGTGGAACTGAGACAGGTTGAGACAAAGGCAAGCACGACTGTTGTCCTCTAACATGCAACATCATCAATTGATATTACATTTCAACATGAAAATATATGCATTAATATTATATACCTTTAGTTCCTGTTGTGAGTTGCCATGGAAACATGAATTGTTGATGAGGTGTTTGGATTCATGTGTTTTGCTGTCATTTGCCGACTGTGGTGCTTTTGATAAAGTGTCTTGTTCTGATTCCTTCGTTAGGGCCTGCACACCTGTACACACCTGCTTATACCTGTAGACCAACTGTGCTTCCAGTGTGTCCCAGCTGTATTCTTCCACCCCTTCATGCATACTTGAGTCTATGAGTTCTACAGCAGGTCCATGTTCTACAGAGGGATCCCTTAAGATGATTAAAGCTGACTTCATACAGCAAACTAAGTTTGACAACACAGTGTTAACATTCAAACAACAGTCAATCCTCTTGATCATTTCCATAAACTTGACAATTTGACAATTTCAACATGTGTTGTCAAACTTTAGTTTGCTGTGTGAAGGCTGCATCAGGGATTGCCTTGTAGACTTGGGCCTACAATTATAGACTGCCATCTCATATCACCTGCATATAATATTGTTGACCTTGAGACAACTGATTCCAGTTTAAATGTTTCACAGTGTAGTTGTGCTTTTGAATAGTTGTGGTGAGTTGTTGGTACTGAAAGGAGTGGGTGGCACTATTTAAGGGATAAGTTATTTAAGGTTTGTGATCCATTTTATTATCTAAGTATTCCATCACCCTCATCCAACCTGTGCAGAGGTTCCCATCCAAATCAACCCTAACTCAATCTTTATTGTTCCACAGAGCCCCAATCAATCACATATAACCCAACCTATACTTTCTCTCCACATATTTGAGCTGCCTTCACCCACTCCACCTCTGGACATACCTTCCTCCCGATCCCATTGTCACTCTCAGTGTCTACTGATGTAATCTGACCCCAACCCTGATGTTCCTATAGATTCCATGGAGGTACCCCTCACCTTCTATTGTCTTTGTCAAACATATTGCAACATTCCTGCATGTGTGCGAAGGAGAGTTCTTTGTACTTATTACTGATAATTCTTGATAGTTGTAGCTTGTCTGTGTAGCATATATACAACTATACATAGAAATGTGTTAAGTGTTTGTTCTTAATATACAACGAAAATCTGTTTATATTTAGCAACTTTCAATTGTTTGAAAATTGTGTTTATTTTGCTGAATTTCAGTGTTTTTGAAAACATGATGATGTAGTTTAGATAGTGAGTTTGCGAATGGGGTTAGCTGTTTTACTCATCTAATGTTCCAAGCACCTGCAACACAAAAACTCAACAGTGCCTACAGACACATCCACAGCTGCATCCCATCTGTATGTTAAGTGCCTGCTAAGGGACAAGTCATTGTGGAAGTTTTATAAAAAATTACTTGAAAAATACACTTTCTGTTGTTGTTCTTCAGTTTTATCTTTTGTGTTTATATAATCCAGTGATATGTACAGTAAAGATATGTAAAATTCTGAAAGGGTTTCTTGTAGTATGGAAATTCGTCCCCTATTCTTTATCTGCTGACAATTCTCAATTCTGACATCAATATGTCTGCATTATTCACATAGTATTAAATTGGTATGTTTCACAGCAAACTTTCTACTGGCAAGTTTTCATAACACTTGGCTCCCGAAAATAAAAATCAACATGGCCACATATAGTATCAACTAAGGTCTCAAAGACTTCATGAAGACTAAGTTGCATATTCGATGTGACCTCGTGCTGATGTAACAAGTATTCTGTACTGATTAATGAAAACGGTTGTCAAAATGGCACAAAGTAGGATGATGGTTACACAAAGAAGACCATCTTTGAATGTATTTTCTACCATAAAGCATGGAACTCGCAGTCACTACAGGCTGATACCTTATACCATTCATACTGGCAGTGATGTATGAAAGGACATCTTTGGGTAATGGATGAACAGTTCCCTCATCGTTTCTGTGTAAATTTACATTGTGAAAATACAAAAATGTGTACCTGTTTGAGGATAGATGTTTGAAATTTGAATGCCAAGACTGACATATCAAATGACATCAACCTGTATTGACATGAAATTATGGTTTCTGTTTCTAAGGTATTGTCACATCCAAGAACATCACTGTGTAAAATTTCAGAATTAAACCACATGACTGAATTGTGCTAATACTGTTATTCCTTGTGATTACCTTGAAGTTGCATTTATGGATATATGTCTCATCCATCTTTGTCCATTGTACAGAGAATGATTTAATTCAACAGTCCGTCCATGCTATTTAGTTGTGTTTCTGTATATTATGTCTGAACTGAACATTTCACTAGTGACGCATATCTAAATTTATTTCTGATTCAATAAGCAAGTCATAGAAAAATAAAGTTTGTAAGTGATTATATATTTTCTTGGAAGTCACATATTTGACTAACCATTTGATATCCAAGTAGAGATACATGGGCGAGGCAGAGCATGGAATTTTGGAAACAAACTATATTTTCTGTTGCTTATGGTTTTCCTCCAAATGGAGAAAATAATTTTGACTAATCAACTTTTGTGAATTGTGAGCTAGAACACAGCAACTGACCCCCTCACTCTTACAGAATTTCAAATGGTTGTCTCTATGACAGTTTGTTTCCTAGTCACTAATATCAATATTTCATCTTAACTGCCTGCTACAGGTGACAAGAGATTAAATGTTTAGGACCTGTTTGTATTGCCATTAACATGATTCCTTTTAAGATTATAATCACAAATTATGAGACTGTTCCCTGAATAAAGTAGATATTTCCATACACACATTTTGCCTGGTGTGATGTGTCGATTTAATTCACCTGGACAGCGGAGCTGAGTGAGTGCCTGCACTCCATCACCAGTAATGCTTCAAGGTGACCAGTCCGTTAAAGGTGTCCCCATCAGCTTTACTGCATTTTTTGCAAAGCGATTATATTTTTACGCCCATTTTAACAATATTTCAGCAGCATCATGGCTGAGGACAACAGAAATGGCCTTTACACACTGTACCCATGAGGGGAATCAAACCTAGGCCTTTGGCATGACAAATAAATGCTTTTACCATTAGGCTATCCCAGTGCCCTTGGACCTCTTGTGCAGACTAGAAACCTTCGATAGTCAGTTCGAGTGAGTGATATTAATGCCACTTTTAGCAATATTCCAGCAGCATGGCAAGGGGACACAAGAAACGCATTTCACACATTGTACCCATGTGGGGAACAGAACCTGGGTCTTCGGGTGACAAGCAAATGTTTTAACCACAGGTCTATCCTAGTGTCCTGTTAGTCGGCTCAAACCCCAGGTGGCCCTGATTGTTTCTAGGCTTGTCAGCACCAGTCTCCTGCTCACTGGTTTCACCAGAGATCATCTGAGACCTGTGTGACTTCAGGCTTTCCTTCCAACTGACTGTGATATTACTGAAATGTTCAGAGTAGTGTCAAACAGAACTCACTCACTGGCCCAAGCAATCATAAATCATATCTGAAATTGATGAAGCTGAGACTTCCCATACTTAATTGATCGGGTGGCTTGCTCGTCACTCAAAAGACACAAGTTCACTTCCCTATATGGGCACAATGTGTGAAGCCCATTTCCAGTGTTCCACACCATGATATTGCTAGAATATTGTTGTAAGCAAAATAACACCAACCTCACTCACTAATGCAATTAACTGACTAATCTGATCTAGATTGAATTATTTTCAGCCTGTGAAGTGTCAAGTCATTGAGGAAGTAGTGATAATGGCGCGTGCAATTAATCACTGGTTTATCTGGTTTAGTCATTGACAAACTGTTGGTGTAGTGCTTAAAAACGCCAATTCAGATTTTAAAAAAAGTTAATGGTAGAGTGCTGACCATGTCACAGATAATAAATAACAACTCAAGAGAATATCTTAAGCTGCATTAGTACTTTGTTGTACAAAGCAATACAGAAAAACACATACCAGTGAAAATTTGGGTTCAAACGGGTCTTCAGTAACCAATGTTTGGTGTAAGAGGTGACTAACCAGATTGGTTAGACATGCTCGCTGACTTGGTTGACACACATCATTGTATCCCAAATGCGTAGATTAATGCTCATACTGTTAATCACCGAAGTTTCTGCTTCCGACTCGATTATCAAATCACTGCCATATAGCTGGAATACTGTTGAGTGCGGCACTAAAAAACTAGCAGCCAACCAGAAAAAAAGATGAAAGTCAAACTGCTTGTCATAAGACCTAACTGATGTTTACTATCTGGTCATCAAAGCTAAAAAGACATCAGCATTCACAGGTATCTTATGCAATGACTCACCAACCACCAGCTGTCTATTCTGTGACATAACTGGGCTATTGCAGTAAAACTGTGCAACAATCAACCAATCATAACATTCACATACAACATGAATTAATCAAATCGAAAGGGCATATATGCAGATATTTGTATTTATTTGATATCAAAATACACTTGGATGTCATGGCATGTGCCGTGTAACAAAGAACATTGCCATTAATACACCAAACACATTTTCACTACAAGAAAAGCTAGACAAGAAATGTAGACAATGCATCCTGCCAAACAAAACTGTGACCAGAAGAGTGCATCCATGCTACCAAACTGAATGCCAGAAATTGCAGATGCCTGGAGAAATCAGAAGCATCAATCTAAGTAAACTTATCCTCAGTACTTTTTGTTACACTCCACTACTGAGTCTAACAAAACCTTATGGGAGGTCGCATCAGGTAACCTCTGAGACTAATAAATCAGAACACAGCTTACGAAACCGCGAAAGTGCACATTTGCACATACCTTTTGAACTTTTTATCTCGAAAAGGTTCGTACCCAAACGATTCCGAATGCTATTTAGCATACACTAACTTCCAGGTGATGCACACGGTGTAAATACAATCATGACAACGGTGAGTAAACAGTCGTTGAAAATAGTGCTTTTGGCAATATTCAAGGATGTTATCTTACGGAAATATTAGCTAATGGTAACAATGTCAAGAGTAACCCAAACGCGTATATACTGCAGGTGATGTTACATGCGGATTTTTGTTTGTGGAGAGATCTGTGTGAGTGACTTGAATCTTTTGGAAGTCCCTCCGATCCCTAAATAGTAGCCGTTGTAAGATTGGTCAAATCTATTTAACCGTCTCGTGTTTGATTGAACGGCCATTTGTCATTCAAAGGTTACCTGACACGACCTTCTACTAGGTTTTGTTAGACTCAGTAGTGGAGTGTTACGAAATACACTGAGACTAAGTTTATTTAGACTATCAGAAGCACCAACTGCCAAAACAGATGCTAGAGCGTAGACACACCTCCCACCAAACTGGGTGTCAGAAAATGAAAATACAAAAAACACACATAACTGATGTATGTAATGTTTAACTGTAAAAATTGTGATCTAAATTCATAATAGTTGTCAAACACTCCATGATTTTCAACATCCTTTTGTCAAAGTGTTGTTTAATCCATTTCTATAGAAGAATGAGTTACAATCTCTTGTCATATGACAGATCTTTGTTACAAGAGATCGTGTAGCAGTCATCTCATCAGGTGGTCTTGTGTTCATAAATCCATACTTCTAGTCGATCATTTATCAATAATTGATCGACAGATGACATCTATAATTAATTGTGGATTTAGAGGTCAATTCCCAACACTAATGACTATAGAAGGGTGAGAAGGGTGTCATGACAAATGGATGAAAACAAAAATACATTGAAAGTACTCATCACGAATATAAATCCAATACAGTTCCTTCTAAACATACCACAAATGTCATCCCACAGCTTGAGAAAATCTTTTCATATTCCCCGGCATTCTGTCGATTTTTTGTGTCAGGTGAATATCTTATAAAAATGCGACTGAGATTTCATGTATTCAGTCGACATATTTCATAAGAGAACACCCTAGAAAATCTATTTTCTAAAAAGAGTCATCAGAAGATGACATATCCCCCCCAGCCCCCTCATGTTTGAAAGTACAAATCATTTGACGGTTACTTGATGTGTTTTAAGACTAAGTTTGAATCGTTTCCATGGGAATAATGAAAAATACAAATGCCAAATATCTGTAAACAGCAAAAGGTACCAATTCTAGATCTGCCTTATGTATCTGCCGAGTATTGTTGAAAGATATCAAATGGTTTTCTAGTTTTGCTCAGGAAATAAAGCCTGTCCCTCCCTTTTAAAACTAACTCTGCATCGTTTCCATGGAAACCGGAAAAAACAAAAATGACAAAAACATGTAAATAGCAAAAGGCAACACTTTGGGATCTGCCTCACATATCTGCCAAGTTTTGCTGAGTGAAAATTTTCAAGCTGTGCTCTGGAAACGGAGCCAACCCCTCCATTTTTTAAGACTAAGTCTGAATCGTTTCAATGGAAACCAAGAAAAATAAAAATGACAAATATAGCATAAATAGTAAAATGCAGCATGTTAGCTGTTGTTAGATATATGTGCCAATTCTTGTTGAAAAATATTGAACAGTTTTGGAATTACGTGCCGGAAAAAAAATGATTATGACGAATGGACAGTCAGACAGATAGACAAGGCATTGACTTTAACATCCCACCGCATTACATGCAGAGGTGATAAATATGACAAAAATCTGTAAATAGCAAAAGGCACCACTTTATATTATGTTTGATATATCTGCCATGTTTCACATAAACATATATTGGACAATTTTGGAGTTAGGCTCTGGAAACAAAATTATTACAGACAGACAAGACGAAAACTATATCCCCCACATTACAAAAATATGTGGGATGTCGAGAAAACGTCGAGAAAAAAAAACAGCACTTAGTGGAAAAACCCTGAAATTAAAATCGGAAAATGAACTACACCCCCTCACCGGCGAATGCCTCTGATTGGTCGAAATTATAGTCAAATGCCTGCAATTGGGTAAAATTATAATCAAAAAGCAATCACTATGAAGCTTCCTAAGTCACGTTTTTTTCTATCAAAGAGAAGTATATACTACACCATTTCCGGTGTCTCCGCCAAGCATAGCGTAAGACTCTTTTTCGCTCACCATAAATAGTAACATAGCATGCAATATTTGACATGTCAGCCCGACAGGTTGCAAAGTTTTATGTATACATAGCATCGAGAGCTTGCTCAACTATAAAAGCAAACATCATGTGTAAACCAGTGCTTTTTTATAATAATAGCTTGACCCAGATATACATGCTGACTCAAAATATTAGGTATCGTTATGTTCTTGAACAGTGACAACTAAAATTCATGTGATGGAACACATAAAAAAACATTCATTTATTGATCGGGGACAGTGGTTAAAGAGTTTTTTTAAAGCTGGAGAAATGTGCAAGTTTTCAACGCTGCTTTTAGACAATCGGTTTCCTTGGCATTTAGAAGCTATACCAAAATGTTGCATCGTAACAAATAAAGAAGTTATTATTCATAAAGCATTATACTTTTGCTGTTTTAGAAGTTTGGGAACCTGTGGAGATCTGGGTTAGAATTTGTCGGGTCGGGTCATGACCATTGAAAATGGGTGAAAATGAAGTGCATCCCCCAACCACCATCCGTTTCTCAAAAATGTACACCCCCACCTCACCTTATTAGCTGTATCCACCATTTATTGTAAAATCAGTTTATACAAACCTGTAGAGGTTATGAATTCTTTGAAGAATGTCATCCTTGGGGTACATATATAGCATTAAAACAAAACAAAAAACTCAGAATGTGGGGAGGTGGGTGGCCGTACCCCAAGGAGGACATTCTTCAAAGAATTCATAACCTCTACAGGTTTGTATAATTCATTTTCAGAAGAAGTCCTCCTTGGGGTATATATAAAGCATAAAACAGACTCCCAACGCATGTGAGTTGGGAGCGGTATTCTGTCTGCTAATGTGTACCCTGCACACACTCTCATACACTGCCGAAGCTGCGAGAGATAGAGAAATACACTTACCCAATCACCAAACCGCTGATGTCAATCAGGCAGGGGCGTGGCCAAATAGGGCTGAAAGAGCCAATCGACAATGATCCCCAAAGGTGATGGACATATGACCACCCAATTCATGTCATACACTGTCAATATTCCCCCAAACCAGCGAAGTAGTGCCGGGAATAACAGTGCAAAGGTGAACAAGAACGTATGTTGACGCTAAAGTGAAAAAAAAGTCTATAGGTAGTTCACCTTTTTTTTTTCCCAAAAAAAACAACAAAAAAAACACCACCAGAGGGTACCCGTCACCAATAACACAGAACGGTTTCGTGAAAACCCATCACCAGGAACATTTCATGTAAAACTAAGTCGAGATCTCATGAGCTCATTCAGCTAGGGGAATCACGACTCTGCCCACTGGTGAGAACTGTATGGTCAAACCAAGCACGTTCATGTGAATGTTTGTCCAGCTGGTAACGACGAATAAACGTGCTTGGTCGGCTCCAAATAGCTGCAGAGCAGTTCTCCTCAATGGGCAGAGCCGCGGCATAAGCCTGTGACGTAGCCACTGCCCTAACAGAATGAGCCTTTAACCCATTAGGAATAGTTATCCCTTTATGAGTATACGCCAACCAAATGGCAGAGACAAGCCAACTAGATATGGTTTGCTTGGTCGCCGGCAGACCAGCTCTCCCCCCGCCCTAACAACAAAGTAACTGGTTATCTTTTTGGATACCAGCTGTTTGTTTGATATAAGCCCTGAGGGTCTTACGGAGATCTAAGACGTGAGCACGTCGAAGAGAGGTACCGGGCGAAGGAGGCTGCATGAGCTTAGGGAGCTTGATAGGCGCTGTAACATGAAAAGCGCCTACGATCTTAGGACGGTAAGAATCCGGCAGTCTAATACTGACCCTGTCTTTGTGAAAGACGGTCAGGGCAGGATCTGCTGACATTGCATGAATGTCACCCACCCGCCTGCCGGACATTACCGGCACAAGAAAGGCAGCCTTCCACGTTAACAGCTGGAGAGAAAGAGACGATAGCTCTTGAAAAAGAGGACCAGACAACCTGTCAAAAACGACTGACAAGTCCAACGGGGGACTAATCTGTCGGACAGTCGGACGGATCCTATCCACACCCGCTAAAAAACGCTGTACAAGAGGGTGCTGCCCCAAGAGAGCACCGTCAACAGGAATATGGAACGCCGAAATGGCCGTGGAATAGCCTCGGATAGTAGAGGCGGCTAGGCCTGACTCTAACCGGAACTGTAAAAATTCCAGTACTTCAACTAAAGTTGAAGAAAAGGGATCAAGAATCCCCCTGTCGACACAACAGTGCGCAAAACAGGCCCATCTATCTTCATATTGAACATTTGTCGAATCCCTCAGCAAAGCCAGAATTGTGTCTGCAACTGGTGCAGAAATTCCGCTCGCTTGGAGGCGATTCCGGACAGTGGCCAGGCCACCCACTGAATCCTGGGATTCGGGTGCGGCGCTCCATTATGGGATAGTAAGTCCGGTCGAAAGGGTAAAAGGACAGGAGGCAATGCCAGAAACCTTATTACCGGAAACCAGCTTTGAGACGATCAAAGAGGAGCAAGAAGCACTAACAGTCGAGCTGGTTGGGTGGCAAGCTGCGAGAGGACCCTGGGAATCAGCGGCAGAGGTGTGAACGCCCACAATACCCTGTCCGTCCAATCGAGCTGGAAAGTGTCCTGGGTGATGGCTCTCGGATCCAGTATCCGAGAGCAAAACACCAGAATCTGGTTCGTCCCCCCCAGAGGCAAACAGATCCACCTGGAACGACCCGAACAACTGGGAGATAATCCCGATGCAACATCCACTCGTGTGGAGCTTGAACACGTCGAGAGCGTGCGTCTGCTCGAACATTGTCCACCCCGGGGAGATACACGGGACACACCAGAACATGGAACCAGTTGCACTACTGTAGAAAGTGCCACGCCTCTTCTAGGAGGGATGGAGAAAACGTACCGCCCTGTTTCAGGATGTAGGTCATTGCAATTTGGTTGTCCATTTCGAGATGCACCACGCAATCTCGAACCGTCTCCAAAAAGTGTTGGAACACTAGCCGGACAGCTCTCAATTCGAGCACATTGATGTGCAGGAACGTTTCGTGCTGTAACCAGAGGCCCGAAACTGATTGAGCGCCCAGTATGCCACCCCTGTGCTGTGAGGAAAGCGTCCATCTGAATTGAGAGAGGTGGTGAGGGAGTGTCAAAGGGTAATCCCCTGGATAGATTCCCTACCACTGTCCACCACCGTACATGAGGAAGTAGCCACTCCGGAGTGAGGAGAATCATCTCGTAACTCCGGCCGAGGGACCACATCCACGCCAAAGCGTACTGAATGGGTCGCATCCTCAACCACGCCCTCCAAACAACGTCCATTGTCGCTGCCATGTTGCCTAGCAACTGGAGCCAAACCTGAGGGGGGACTCGAGGAATTGCAGAACAATTCTCTGAACTTTGGAGATCCGATCCGGCGACAGGGAGACGAGGCCTCTCGCTATGTCGAACCGTGCGCCTAAGAAGATCAGATCCTGTGCAGGAACTAGGTTCTTGACTAGGAACTGACTTCTTGAGGTTGATAATCCAGCCCAACCTGGTGAGAATACACATTATGGTGAATGTTGCGTCTCGACTCAAGTGAGCGGCAAGTGCTCGTATAAGCCAATCGTCCAGGTACAGGTGACAACACCTGCCCTGTGACTGGCCACTTGCGCTGGGATTAACATATGCTTGGTGAATACCCTTGGAGCCGTAGCGATGCTGAAGGGAATCACCTGAAACTGATAGCATACCCCGTCGAAGGAAAACCGCAGGTATTTCCTGAACTCGGGATGCATCGGGACATACAGGTACGCGTCCTTGAGGTCGATGGACGTAAGCCAGTCCCCTCTTTCTACAGATGAGATCACTGACCGTAGTGTCTTCATCTTGAATGACGGTACCTGCAGCATAGTGTTCAGACGTTTTCGATTGAGAAGCGGCCTGCACCCTCCGTCCTTTTTGGTGACCAGGAAATAAGTGGAGTAAAATCCCTCTTGTTCCTGACCCCCCGGAACCACCTCGATGGCCGCCTTGTCCAGTAAAGACTGGACCTCTGCGCGGACAACCTCGGCTTTCTCCGGGACTACCGGCACAGGAGTGCGACGGATCCCGGAAAAGGGAGACAGGTCTCTCTTCCACTGTGGTAAGTGGCTGTCCCTGAGTGTGGATAGGACCCAGGGGTTGGAGGTTACCTTTTCCCAATCCGACAGGAAGGGGGAAAGGCGGCCACCCACAGGAACGTTTGGCAGGAGGCAATGAATACCCGTCGGCAGTGCTCCGACTGCTTGATTCGGGTTCACTTGCAAGGGCTCCGGAGGATGACTTACTGGGAAGCTGGGGCGCCGCAGCCTTTCCCTTGCCCCTACCCTTACCCTTCCGCGCCTGCAAGGGCTGACTTACTGGGAAGACAGGGCCGACTTCCCCTTCCTTGCCCTACCCTTACCCTTACCCTTCAGCGCCTGCAAGGGCTGTGCCCACTTAGCAGAGTCCTTGGCTGGAGGTAAGCGTCGGGGGCCGTGCACGAGAAGTGTGATGCTGTTCTAACAAGGGCTTAGATTCCTTGAAGGTAGACACAGCCTCCGCGGCCTCCCGGACCACCGATGCCGCTCCTGGGAAGAGAGGAGATCCCATTCGGAAGGGCGGTGACAGGAGCGCTTGTTGAGTGGCCGGCGAATACCGACAGCCACTGCCTACGGAGGCCCATAACTGCCGACATCATCTGGCATGCCGGGGACCTGATCGAGTCCCGTGCCAGATGAGACTGCACCTCCGTAAGCTGCTGTGCGAGTGTAGGAGAGGTACACTCCTCCTTGATACCGCCGCTGTCCACAAGCTGACGCTGCAATACCGAGGTATATGCGGAGTGTATTGTGACTTTAAGGCACTGAGCTGCATTACGGTACTGCTCCTCAAACGACCTATAAGCCGATTTGAGGGCAGTAACGTTAGAAGTAAATGGAGGCAAGCGCCGCCCTTGTTTAGCCTAACCCCCCAGGGCGACCGATGCATAGATACAGTCGTCGACCACTGGAGGGTTATACAGGTTAAGATCACCCATGAGGTAACGCCGGTCTAGCTCCGGTAAATTGAAGCGTGACCGCGCACCTGTTAGAAGAGGGTTAATAACCTCTGACTATAGAATCCGCCACCTTGGCTGGGGTAAAAGCCTCACCCGGTAGATGGAACTCCTTGGGGTCAAGTGTCACTGAAGCAACCACGACCTGAGGCAGGACGGAAGCTATGCATTCCTGCACCTGCCTCAACGAAGCGCCAAGCGAAAAGGAAGACTTGCTCGGCCCACCCCAGTCCTCCTCCTCCTCCATGATCTCCTTGGCGCGACCCCCCATGAGTGACACCTCAGACCTGTCATCTAAGGATAGCTCCGGGGATCAGTCGAGGGAACATCCGAAAGAGAGAGAGGCCCGAGCAGAGCTGAGCAGCCCGACGCCATAGACCCGACGCCCGAGACTGAGTCTGGGTGGCGGATCGCCGGCAACGCTCCCAACGTAGGTATGGAACCCACATGACCGACATTGGCAACCTCGGAGTGGCTGGCAACCGACACTGAAGTCGGTTCCTGCGCACCCCCTAGGGAAATCGGAATTCGGACAGACAAAGACGAAAGTAATTCAAAAGTTAAAGGTTGCGAGAGTTCAGTAGGAGGTGCTGCGGAGGTAGAAGCCACCACTGGAGGGGGGTCGAAGTACCCTTTGCTGGTTTAACAGTATCTCCCCTCCCCGAGACTGAAGACGAAGACGCACCCTTCTTTTGGTCTTTTTTGACCTTTTTTGATGGCATGTGTGGATTTTTTAGCCCTAGGGGAAAAGTCTTGACATATTTGTGCATCCTTGCTCGTCATGAGCTTCCTCCGCCAGGCAACGCAGGCACACAAGATGCCTATCCCGTGGGGGAAGTTTTACGTTACAAGTAGTACACCCCTTGAACTGGAAAAAACAGAACAGCGCTATGACTAATAGCAAGGCCGGTTAATCCAACAAACACATGAGTATTTAACAGAAACAATACTACGCACTGGCCATATTTAACTGTTAAATAATAAAGCTATTTATGAAAACATACAATAGCAGATATGTTTTTGGGGGGTTTTTTTCTCTTTTACCATAGAAAAGAAGGGTAAAAAACACACAAATATCCTGTTTGTATTTACAACCACACCTAAAAATAGGCAGGAAAAAATAACCACCAGGTACATGCCGACCGCCATCTTGTCAGCCACATGGCTGAAGACCAAGGTCACCACAGACAGTTACAACATTTCATGAATGAAAAAGAGTGAAATATGAATTCCTAATAGCGCCCGTGCATTAGAAAGGAACCATACATACGGTTTTTGTAGCTTTCTCACTCATTTCTCATCAACTCGTAAGCTTCCTCTAAATATGAGAGCTGCTGAATGGACGACTGTCCTCTATGACGACAGCATGAAAAGTGAGGTATGAGGTATACGGCGAGAGTTACCTGCTCTTGGCTGTTGAGAGGCCAGGGTAGGGACCCTGTAGGGGTGGTCTCACAAGACAAAAACAAGTTTTTTGTTTTGTAAAATATTTATTCAATATTGTTACAACTGTCGTAGGCATTTTTATGGACATTTTAATGCTATATATGTACCCCAAGGAGGACTTCTTCTGAAAAAGAATTAATGTTTATATTAAAAACATGTAGAGGTATTGTTTCAAGGCTGACGGCAGAAAAAATTACTTCAACTGAACAGTCTCATATTATTTTCCCTCCCTCAAAAGAGAATTAAGCTGGCCTGTCTGGGTTTTTTAAAACTCTTAGTTCAGAGTTCCCAGAATGATATTTTCTGGTTTAAAAAATTCATTAAAGGTCACATGCAATGTAAAACTCAACATTGCAGATTCTGATACCTTTTGGTAAACACTTACCGAAACAATCAGTAGTATAAACAATGGGGGTAATGGACCACCCTATCTCAGGCATAGAAGCAATAAGTATCCTGTTCCTCACCCCTATCAATTTATAAACCAACAAAAGTCATAAGAAGATGACATATCTCCTCCCAGCACCCTCATACTGTAAACCAGGAAATTTTTGCTTCGATAAAATTTTGCAACTGAACAGTCAATAGCATAAATGTGACAATAAAATTTTACGAGTTGTAAGACTTGATCAGTATACTCACTTTGCTATTTTATGTTATTGAAGGTAACAACACTGAGGCGTCACTTCACATACAGTGATTGCTTCCTGTTGTTTTGTAATGCCATGCTAGCGATACACAAGTACTGTTAATAGTGGACCCGATTGCTATTGTATTGTTGTTTCCACAAGCGCTTTCAAGAAGTGGGCGATTATTGGAGTAGGACCATTCATTTGTAACATGTTATTATATTCCCCCAGCTGAGAGTCACAATGCTATCCCGCTAAATTTCCTTGCACCCTTTCATATTTTCATATTTGCGTAATCGGAAAATTATTATTAAAAGATTTCTCAAATAATATCTATGGTCATCTTTTCCCCAATATAAATGGCTTTCTGCTCAGTAACAGGATACAACAGGGGCAAATACCTCCATTTTCGAAGCTCTGTACAAATAACATGTGAGCTCTGAACATCAACCTTGCCAAGAGTATATTCTGATTTGTAAGAAGCAATTTTATTGGATAAAAACTAGTTTCTAATGACCCTTATTTGCCACAGTCTGATGTAAGGATCCTGAAAGGTCAAAATCAATGACCCAAGGCAGTCAATCAGATAACAGCAATGAATTACGTTCTTGTAAACATAGATTCAGATGAAAGTTTGGGGTAAAATTATGATATTCTGAACATGTTACACAACACACAACCTCCTATACATACATTAGGGACTTTAGTGCATGTATCGTGCTAGGTTATGACCTGTGACAAAAATGCTTTATGCACATTTTTTAGCATTAAACATCGTGTCCAAGCGGTAAGTTTGAGGTGACGAAAGCCGAGATGTCACTTGAATTACGGCACACAATTGCTCAAAAGAGATGGAAGTAGTAAGTTACTATGTTCATTTGACATTTACGAGTACTGTTGTTGATTGTATTCTTTCGCTTATTCACTTTGATTAATTATCATTACTCTGCTCTTTGACAACTTGATGATACGGACCTGTTCATGAAGCACGTGTACGAGAATCATACATCTTGTTTGTTGTTTGAATCAGCAGAACTACTGATCGTCCACATGAGAAAGCAGCTTTAAATAAATGTGACGATTTGTTAATGCAACACAATAAACATCACATTTTTCGCATTAATTTATCACTTGCAAAAATGTCCTGCTTTACAGCATATGAAAGGACAAATCATCTGACAGTTTAGGATGATTTTATAGAGTAAATTTGAATCATTTCATCTGTTAAAAGATATCAAAAGCTTTTGGACTTGTGCTCTGGAAACAAATCCCATCCATTTTGGACTAAGTCCAAAGTGTTTCCATGGAAACCGGGAAAAATAAACATGCCCAAACTTTGAAAATAGCAAAAGGCATCACTTTGTGGTCTCCCTCACTAATCTGCCAAGTTCTGCTATAAGATATTTAATAGCTTTCGAGTTGTACTCCGGAAATGAAGCCAATTCCTTACATTTTGAGACCAAGTCCAAATCATTTTCATGGGAACCCAGAAAAAGATAAAACCTGTAAATAGCAAAAGGCACGATGTTGGGGTCTGCCACACATATCTACCAAGTTTTGCTGATGGATTCTAAGAAGTTTTTGAGTTCTGCTCAGGAAATGAAACACACCTCTCACTTTTGTGACAAAGTCCGAAGCGTGTCCATGGAAACCGAGAAAATAATAAATCACAAACAAAAATGTAAATAGCAAAAGGCACCACTTTAGGTTCTGACTGATATATCTACCAAGTAGAAAACAGTTTGAACAGTTTTTGAGTTCTGCTCCGGAAACGAAGCCGATCCCTCCATTTTAAGACAAAAACTAAACATGCCAAAACTTTGTAAATAGCAAAAGGCTCCACTTGGGGTCTGACACACATATCTGCCAAGTTTTGTAGAAAGATATTAAGGTTTTGAGTTCTGCTCCGGAAACAAAGCCCATCCCTCCATTTTCAAAGTCTGAATCGTTTCCAGGGAAACCCAGAAAATGAAGGAAGTTTTTGAGTTCTGCTAAGGAAACGAAACACACCTGTCAATTTGAGATTAAGTCCGAAACGTTTCCATGGAAACCGAAAAAATAATAAATCAATAAAACCTGTAAATAGCAAAAGGCACGATGTTGGGGTCTGCCACACATATCTACCAAGTTATACTGACAGATATCAGGAAGTTTTTTGAGTTCTGCTCCGGAAACTAAGCCTATCTCTCCAGTTTGAGACAAAGTCTGAATCTTTTCCATGAAAGCCCAGAAAATGATAAATCACAAAAACCTGTAAATTCCAAAAGGCACCACTTTGGGGTCTGCCACACATATCTACCAAGTTATACTGACAAATATTAGAAAGTTTTTGAGTTTTTTTTGTTTCCGGAAATGAAACACACCTCTCACTATAGAGACAAAGTCCGAAACGTTTCCATGGAAGCCTAGAAAATTAGAAATCACAAAAACCCCTGTTAATAGTAAAAGACACCACTTTAGGTTCTGACTCATATATCTACCAAATTTTGCAGAAAAATATTGACTGTTTTTTTTAGTTCTGCTCCGGAAACAAACCTATCCCACAATTTCACTAAGACAAAAATGTTCCATTGAAAAAAAAATAAAAATAAAAATGTAAAAAATCTGTAAATAGCAAACATTGAACAGTTTCTGTGTTATGCTCTGGAAACAAAATGATTACGGATGGACAAGGTGTCAACTACATACAGGCAACATTACTGATAACTTTTAGTAATTACTAAAAAATACTAGTAACATTACTAATAATTACTAGCAATTATAAAGCACTTGCTGTGGCAGGATTGGGATTCCTAGGAAGATTGAGATCCTGGGATTCCCATATATAAGCACATAAGAAGTATAGGATATATACCTAGGGCAAAAACAATCATGCCACCAAAAAGAGATTTGCCTTCACACCAGATCCAAGAAATACGCTCCCTTCGAGGGGTGCTCCCTGCAAGCAAGGTCAAAATGCGCTTAGGTATTGGGTCCACAAGGTTGTACAAGCTATGGCAAGATCCAATAAGGAAACCATACCAACATCCAGAAATAGCAATACTCGGTGGAACGTTGCCAACAATCCAGGACTTCTACAACCACCTGAAGTGGCTCGAGGCTAGTGTAGAGCCAACCACAAATACGTCGTCGACTACTACACATTTATTGGTTGACATCCTGTCTAAGCTGGGCAAGGACAACAATGACGATGTTTTAGAGGAAATAGAAGAGGAACAAGAAGAGACCTGTCTGGGTATACAAAAGGTAAGGCAGATAGTGGAATCAGCCAAAAGATGAGCCTCTTGCTGACCGGTGTTTTTCTCTGGAAGGTCAAGGTCGTCCACAAGACCTGGAAAACTCAGTACCTGGTTTATTCAGATACCTCTATGTCTGCATGCCTGTCTTCTAATGGCAATATTCAATGCGCAACTTCAATCAATGACCACATGATATTTTAAATCAATACCTTTCGGGCTTATTAGCCATAAACAAAGAGCCAGCAAATGAACCAGTGGCCTTGAAGAGGCTTCTTTACACTTGAGTGCACACCCACTGGCTCTGACTGCGTTTGGTATTGCATCTGCTTGATTTCGAGGGAGGTCCACCCAAGTACAAAATATTGCACTTTTGATTTGCGATTGCATGCCTATATAATTTTGTTTACCTATTTTTACTTAATCAGGAATGCATTTCAAATATCATGAATAAGTGATAACTGTGTTTTAATCATGTTTGATTTTTGGTTACATGTGACCTTTGAGGAAAGGCCAAGCAGAATATAGACATTGACCCATCAACATTTGTACAATCCGACTTTTACAGGGGATAGGGCACATACCGAGAGCAAATGGAAAAATCTACATATTACGTAGATCTACAACACAATGATATATGCAATAATATTGAACACAACAGCCCCTACCATTTGTTCCCAATCTATGTAAACTCGAGCAAAAAAAAGTCACGAAAGTAAGTCGAGAAGCGTCATATCACACCTTCCATGCATTTGAGACCGAGTTAGCGCTGCACATTCTCATTGGGCAGTCTGTGCGCATCGAGCCTTTTCATATTACGCGGGAACATTTGGATGGCTTTTTAATATGTCGTAAAATACATATTTCTCGAGTATATATCGATATGAACGCAACCTGTCATGTGATCATACAATAGACGTGCCTAAAATTATGTAAAATAGTAAATATTTATCTACAATACCATGGAATGGGTGTAGCGACACTACACAAACGAGTCGTGTTATGGTGGCGAGAAATGATTCTTTGACGGTGAAATATTTACATTTGTAATTTGTCTTTCTTCTTCGCGCTTAGTCAGGATGAATACACTGCAATGTCTCTTTTAACAGGTAAGTGCTCACTAATCGAACTTATTACATTTGTAAATATATTTCATCAATATGTGGGGAAAGAAAGGGAAATTGTGTCAAAACCATGGCGGCACATTTGCCATTTTCATGATAATTTTCAACGTGTTTACTAACATAACTCTTTTAAGCAGAGTGAAAGCATGGCATTTCAGAGCGAATTAAGATTTTATTACTTCAACTTATCATTACTTGAAATGCAAAAGCTATCACTGGAATAGACTTTGGAAAATTTGTTTGGCTTATGATATGTTTGCCCGACAAACCAGTCCTTCCAAGTGATTTACCTTGTCTTGACAAGAAACTACAAATGAGTCCTCATGACCATGATATGAAAGTACACTAGTGTCAGTTAATAAATGCTGTTATTGACATTCAGTGTCAAGATTAATCTGGAAAGGCTGAGTAACAAAACATATTATTGACCATGGTAACTCTTTTAGCAAGCTTTTACAGGGAACAAGACCCAAATAATCTACAAGGGAGACAGCTCAAATGCAATGTGCCATAATTATTTTCTGTAGAATTCATAAATTTTTGGATGTCCTTTACAAAATAATGTATAGCAAGGTCAGAACGCCTGTTCATTAGGGCTGACCAGAAGAATAAGTCATGATTATCCATATGAAAATTGTTTCAACAATAATATCATAAGAAGCCATTGTTAAGAAATATGTTTTCAATTCATTCATGCAATGCACAAAGTTAGGTCTTTATTCATGACCATTGTCAAAGTTATTTTGATGGGCACTACTTTGTTAGTAATTCATGCATAAATATGTCACCACTCACCAGTGCAGCAGAATATATTGATCTCTCTAAAACATTTTCAGCATTTTTGCTGTTTTACCTCTCTGATAATTATAAATAATTGGTTGATATTTTGCTTCCTGTCACAGTTATATATAATCTATATCGAAGACCAACCCTACTGGTCATTAGTTCTTAGAATGATATCAGTCACTTTGTGAGAAATTTATTAAGAAACAGAAGCTCTGCCAAGATTAACATGCTGATTCTCACAATACTTGGAGTTTCATTCAGGTAGATTAATCACTGCAGCACCCATAAATAACGACAGTATGGGATGATGTGTCTTATTTATTACCCAGTTATGACCAATATGAGAATAGGATGGAACCTTTCTGCATTGTCAAAGATAATGTGTTCCCTATGGCATCTTGATGAATGTTTGGATCATCGTTAAATAAAAATCGTGATATTCCAATCACACTCAATACACTCTAGTTTACATTGTTCAGAATTAAGCATGAAAATCATGGGTTTCAAGTCAGAACGCTACAGGGTCCTTGCATTATTGTTGATTCAGATGTGATAGCACAAGGGTCCAGCTCAATTTTGAACACTGCTTGTTTGAGTTTTGTTAGTCTAATTTTGCTTTGTGTGAATTGTGCAAGATTTGTCACCCAGGTGAACATAAAACATAGACCAATCAGAGCCTTCTTTAGTTTAACAATCTACCACCAGGAAGTTGATGGTCGCAGTCACCAGTCCTGTACATGCTGTAATGGCAGGCAGCCAGTGTTTTGAGAGGATTGTGAATATATCACTGGAGGACGAGTTGCACACTCAAGACTTTTTATTAAATTTAAGATAACAAACTATACCTTATCATTTTCATCTTGCAGAATGTTAATTTAAAAGATTGGTTTCTGCATACCATTTTTGTGAAAGAATTACAGGTGCAAGCATTAAGAGGTTTGTGAAATACAACTAGTCTGATCTGATGATAAGATGTAGTGCTGAATTCTGAAGATTGCCAGTCCACTGCAGTGTACTGACTTTTGTCATATTTATCTTGATGCTATACACAGTCTTTATTTTAATTTGGAGTGAGCAGAATTATTTCCTCATGGGTGATATAAAAGGGCAAATCAACAAGCTGTATGATGCTGTGCCTTTTCTTTAACTTAGCTTTGGAAGAGCAGGAATTATCTCCAGATCGAGGATGGACCAGTGCTAATCAATTCACCAGTTTCCAGTCTCAGTCCCACGTCAGCAGAATGACAAGCCCCAGCTCAGGGTCTGGCAGTGGCAGTTGGGGGGAGTCCCACAGACTTGAAGGTCTGCTGCCACAGCCCATGGAGGATATTAAGACAGAAGCAGCTGATGGGCCAGAGTATGTTTTTGAAGCATTTTCTTGTTTTTTCCCCCAAGTCTTAGCAGATCAAAAAGTCACTATTTTAGTTGATCCTTCTAAACATTTGTATATACATCATACATCGACCAGTCAACCTGGTATTCTGTTGATATAATTATATTAGTGATTGTGAAGTAGTTTCAGCATTTCTATACTGTGATCTGTGTTTTCTTTTCTTCAGAGAAGTGATGCTAGTTGATTCAGCAAGCCAGAATCAGGCAGTTAACTTACTGGAACAACTTGGACCTACTGAAAATACCATCCAGCTGCACCTAGGGGAGGAAATTTACTCCATCCCTAGTTCCTCAAGCAGTCAGTTCCTTGTACCCTCCGACTTCACCCCAAGCCCTACTCAGCCAGCTGCATACCAAACTGAGACGCCCATGGACTACATCCCATCACCACAGGAACATTCAGGGAACTTCCTCCATGCTGCCACAAGTTCGAATGTCCAGTATTCTTTGCAGCAGAGTTCAGCTCCATCGACTACCATTCAGCATGCCTTCACTCCATCTCTACAGCAGTCCCCTGTTCAGCAGGTGACCGTTCAGCGTGATCAGCAGACATCAATCCAGCAATCACACATTCAGCAGACTTCACTTACTGCTAAGCATTTGCAGCAGACGTCAAACCAGCTCTCCCCGACGACACATGTTCAGCAACAGGCTTCTACCGCACAGTATCAACATAATCAGTTTTCCCAGCAGCAGTACCCCTCTAGTGAGAACAGCTTCTCTGGTTCCCCGGTTCCTTCAAACTTCAGCAATTTTACACCATCAAATATCTCCAGTCAAACATCATCTTTGAGTCCAGAACTCTACAGTTCATCTAGTCAAGCTTCTTCAGAAAGCTTCATGACCAGGATAGCAACTCCACCAAAGGCAAAATATTCCAAAAATGCAGTTCAGAGTTCAGGAATGTCCATGATACGAGAATATGAATCTGCCTCCCCTCATTTCGGTGAGAATGTGGGTGAAGTGGCACTGACAATGTCTAGTGAAGAGGCTAGATCTAGCCCTGTCATTGGAACTCCTAATCAGGTATACAGGGGCAGTCCCTACCCTCAGCAGTCACCACAAGATGTCCGTTACAATGTGTCCGCTCCCTCAAAGTTTGATCAACATGATGTAGGTCAGAATTACGGACAGCAGCATTCTCCGAACTTGATGAAGACACATCAGCAGAAGGAGATGTCCAGTGGATCCCCGCAGCAGCATATTATAAACACATCACAGCATCAGTTGTTGAATACCTCACAGCATCAACAAGTCCTGAATGCATCACAGATGTTCAATTCAGTGAATCATCAGCATCAGACTTTGAACAGTTCACAGCAACAAGTGAAGACAGCGACACACCAACAGCAGGATCTGTCCAGTGCACCTCTGCAGCATCATGGGTTGATGAACCAGACACAGCGGGGTTTGAACATCGCCCATCAGGTTGAGAACTCTGATGGACAACAGACATTCTCAAATGATACGCAACAAACTTTGACTGTCAAGGGACAGAATTTGCAGAAGGGATATGTTTACCTTGTCAAAAAGTCCAATGGCACGGGAGGTTTCCTAGCTAAGTACACAGCAAATGGGCTGGAACCAATGAAGGAAACAGGTAATTTTTAGCAATGGTCAAGTTTACAGTATGATTAATCGTAATGGTACCTGTGAAGATCTTGTTTCGAATTAGTCTTCAGCAACCCATGCTTGTCATAATTTCAACTAACAAGATAGAATAGTCTAACTCACTGACTAGGTTGGCACATGCCATCATATCCCAAGTGATAGGTTGATGCTCATGCTGTTGATCACTGGATTGTTTGGTCCAGAATTATTGACTACTTGATTTTAAGTAACTGTCAGATGATTTGTTCTTTCAAATATGTGGGGACCAGGGGGATATGTCATCTTCTGATGACTCTTATTTATAAATGTAATTAAGTGGTCAGGCTCCCTGATTTGGTTGACACGTCATTGTATCCCAATTGTGTAGATCGATGCTCATGCTGTTGGTCACTGGGTTGTCTGGTCCAGATGGATTATTTACAGATCACCGCCATATAGCGGGAATATTGCTGAGTACGGCATAAAACTAAACTCACTCATTTATCCCCCTGTCATGTCCGTCTGTCTGTCCATAATCATGTTGTTTCCTGAGCATAACTCAAAAACCATTCAATGTTTTTAGACCAAAATTGATAGATATAATAATCTGAACCTATAGTTATGCTTTTTGCTATTTACACATTTTTGGCATTTTTTTGTTGTTGTTTTTCCATGGAACATTTTGGTCTTAGTCATATGATGGGGTGGGCACAACTCAAAAACCGTTCAATATTTTTCTGCAAAACTTGGCAGATATATCAGTCAGAACCTAAAGCAGTGCCTTTTGCTATTTACAAGTTTTTGTTATGTCTTATTTTCTAGGTTTCCATGGAAACATTTTGGACTTAGTCTCAAAAGTGACAAGTGTGTTTCGTTTCCCGGAGCACAACTCAAAAACTTCCTAATGTCTGTTAGCAAAATTTGTGGCAGACCCCATAGTGGTGCCCTTTGCTATTTACAGGTTTTTGTGATTTATCATTTTCTGGTTTTCCATGAAAACGATTCAGAATCAAAATCAGGCCCCCCCTAAGTAATTGAAAGAATTACAGCAAATGTGAAGGAATTGCATCTCAAATGTAAACAAACACAGCCCACTCGCGAAACAATTGCAGTGATATCAGTAGTTTAGCGATAATAACAGAAACACATCGTCCCTATCAGAAGCAATATTGGTAATACTGGAAACACGCTCTGTCATCTTCAGAGATTTTTCGGTCGCGAGTGGAAACTTATGCAGCAAAACATGGCGTCGTTGGAAGAAGCACCCTTCTCGGTGAGTTTTGTCTTTAGTTCCTACTATTACATTTTTATACTTATCCATCTTTGACCACCCGTGTTGAATGCATTTAGATATGAGGTGTTGTCGGGGCAATAGCTTATGTTTTTAGGAAAAGATTGTCACTGCAGAAGAGTTTCACAAGTCATGCCCCTGGAGGTTGTTTACATCTGAACATAGAAGTCGTGCCAATGATTACGAACATCATGAACGTGCACCATGAAGAAGTTCATGAGCCAAAATTTTTCTTCATATGAAGTGCAATTGACAAATTTAAATACATTTTACAAAAAAATGATGTTATATCTAGTGCACGTTCGTAATCATTGGCACGACTTCGATGTTCAGATGTAAACAACATCCATGGGCATGACTTGTGACACTCTTCTGCAGTGACAATCTTTTCCTAAAAACATAAACTATTGCCCTGACAACACCTCATACCTAAACGCATTCAACACGGGTGGTCAAAGATGGATAAGTATAAAAGTGTAATAGTAGGAACTTAAAACTAAACTCACCGAGACGGGTGCTTCTTCCAACGACGCCATGTTTTGCTGTGTGAGTTTCCACTCGTGACCGAGCGTGTTTCCAGTATTCCGATAGGGGCGATGTGTTTCTGTTATTACCGCTAAACTACCGATATTGCTGCAATTGTTTCGCGAGTGAGCTGCATTTATTTACATTTGAGATGCAATTCCTTCAAATTTGCTGTAATTCCTACAATTACTTAAGGGGGCCTGAAAATGGAGGGATAGGCTTCATTTCTGGAGTAGAACTCAAACATGTCTTAATGTCTTTCAGCAAAACTTGGCAGATATTTGAGACAGACCACAAAGTGGTGCCTTTTGCCATTTAGTGATTTACAAAGTTTTTGCATGTTTATTCTTTCTGGTTTCCATGGAAACAGTTCGGACTTAGTCTCAAAATGGAGGGATGAGCTTCGTTTCCGGAGCACAACTCGAAAACCATTACATATTTTTCAACATATCTTCGCAGATATATGAGACAGATCTTGAAGTGGTGCCTTTTGCTGTGTACAGATATATGGCATTTATATTTTTCATGATTTCCATGGAAATGATGATGGAAAAGAAAACAACAAGTAACTGTCAGATGGTTTGTCCTTTCAAATATGTGGGGGCCGGGTGGATCTTCTGATGACTCTTGTGAAGTAAAAGATAAATATGTTTTTGTAGCATGTTTGTGAGAATTAGTGAAAGTCATCATTATCATTTTCTTATCAATGAATAACTGAACTGACAGTAATGGTTGAAAGCCTTGGATTCTCTCACTGTATAGATCAAGAGGTATATACTTGATTACTTAAAGGTCACTGTCATACATAGAGGATATTATATGAGTGTCCATGTCATACAATGTGTATGACACGAGTGCCTGAAAGTTGGTGTTTCCCGAGCGAGAACGAGGGATATACTGAGGTTTAGACATGAGTATCATAAGCATAGTATGTCATGGGCACGAATATAATATTCTGTTTTTTAAGTCGTTAAATTGAGTAAAATAAACCCAAGTACACTTTCAAACACGGGTTGGCTACCCACTGTCACTGCATGTAGAATGTAACGTCACAAAAGAACCATGACATCATAGCATTGTTCATAACATCACGTTGCCATGACAAAGTGATATTTTGCCCTAGGGCATCGTCTAAAAAATATGAACTCCGATATGTTCTCCCTCATAGGTTATAAATCTGGATTATTGTTGAGTTGGATGTGAAAACAAAATTTGTTAGCATGTGGCTGTCTCCCCCCCCCACCCCCACCCCCACACCCCACCCCAGGATATTGCTGGAAATATTTCTAAAACCCAACTCACTCACTGACCCAATATGTTAGCATTACATTTTGTTTTATGTCATCACTGAGATATTTTTTATCTTTTCGTTCCAGTTAACTTTCAGGGCAAATTAAACACAAGTGGTGGCAACATTATCGGAGGGGGTAGAGGGAGCACATCAAGGGGGCGTGGTCGGGGTCAGGGCAGGGGAAGAGGTCAAGGTCAGATGCAGGGGCGGCCTCTCAAGGGCAATGCTACCGGGCTGCACATGTCTGCTGCTGATGGCAACTCTATGAATGTGATGAAAGGACGGTAAGATTTATTGAATGCATTTGTAATGTTCAAAGGATTTTCCTAGAATCACTTACACATTATTTAAATCAAACATACCATCAAACATAGGACATCCCATTAAAGGTCATGCAGAACAACCGTACGCTTACCAGACAGTGAAAGTGATTGTTGGAGTGTGTCTTCTTATAACTTGCACTCTTAAAAGGTTAAAATAGGTCTTTATGGATGACAGGTTATATGGCTGATTACCTCAAGACAATGATATTTTTCTTACTAGAGAATGTAACACATATGCTAGACAAGTCCTCTGTTATACATACAAGGGATAACCTGAGAGGAAGTCAGTCATGTGCATGACTGTCTGAACACAGACAGCAGAATTCTGCATGCTCAGTGGGATGAACATTTGTGATAAAAAAGAATCTCCATAGCTGCATGCAAAGTTCTTCCTTGTAATCCTGACCATCTATGAAACATTTCAGAATTTTCTTTTTTCAGTTTTCAGATTTTAAATGATTTTTTTTATCTTTTTTGAAATACTTTTTAATGGTGCTTTGAAATGTGAGTCATCAGTTTGCAAGTTGTGCTGTACAGATTCAGAAAATGCTTTCTGATTGGTTTGAGTTGACTTTTGTTTGTCATTTCATTGGTCAATCAGTTCACTAGAGGTTGTACTGTCATGACCTGTAACACAGTGTACTTAGATCTATGTGTAGCACTAGGCAGCGTCAAGATCAGATTTTGCGGGGACTTGATTGACCTGTCCTAGTGTTAATACATCCTTGAGTGCAGTCTCTAAGACCCTAAGATTTCCATAATTTAAAAAATTGGTTTAGTGTTTTCTTGTCCTTTTTATCATGATTTTCATTGAGGACCCATCTCAAGGAGCAAGGATCGTTCAGGGTATCCTCAGATGTTTATGACAATATTCCCTCAATCTCAATCAACTCTTTTATTTCCAAATTGTGCCTCTCCGTGAATTAAGCTCTTAGAACACCTCAACCGATCATGATGGAATGTTGTGTCAAGTAATTTTGCAGCAATAACTAAATGAAGGATTCTTTGAGCAAATGAGATAATGCAACATCTTTTGCAGTCTTGATTCAGAAATTTGGATTTATAGAAATGGAACCACACACAAGCATAGAACATAAATTTGGCACTCCCTCATAGCAGATGCCATGATATTCTGAAGTGACAGGTAGAATGTCCGCAGTATAATAGCCTTCTCGTGTTTCTTTTTATGCTATGCCTTTTTATTCATTTTCTTCACTTATGTGGAGAATTTAGAAACCTTGTCACTGGTTACAAAGCTTTTCTGACTCCAAATTCTGTGAACAAGTCGCACAAAACATGATCATAATTAGATTGCTAAAGAATCAAGCAGATTATTTCAGTTAGAATGTAACCAAGTTAATTAGACATTAATTACTTCCGACAAGCTGTTAGGCAATCAGTTCATCTCAGCCAATCAGTTAGTCCATTTTCCTCAGTGTGTGAAAGAATGCCTGGTATTCCTCAATGCTCATCTATTCACAGCTCCTTGCATGGCAATGTGGCCAGTGCCAGCATGCTTGGAGAGAAGTATTCCCAAAACAACGCCCAGAATATCCTGCCCAATGGAAGGATCTGGCGCCACACTAGTCTGGATACGTCACAGCTTGCACGGTCAGTTTGTTGTTGATGCCTAGCAGTATTGTAGTTTTATGTAAGCAACTTGTACACATTCTGGCCAAGATAATACAGTAATTGATCCGTGTGACAGTTTGTATTGTATCTTGATTGTGTGACCCTATGGCGATGGTGTTACTTCATGGTGTGAGATCTCTTGCCCTGTTTGATGTATTGCATTTCGATGTGGCCCTGTGGTGTCCAGCTTCTTGCCTTGGTTGATCACATTTCAATGTGGCCCTGTGGTGTCAGGCTTCCTGCCGTGGTTGATCACATTTCGATGTGTTCCTATGGTGTAAGGCTTCTTGCCTAGGCTGATCGCATTTCTATGTGTCCATATAGTGTCAGGTCCACTGGCCTAGGTTGATCACATTTTGATTTGTCCTTATGGTGTTAGGCTTCTTGCCCTGGCTGGTCACATTTCAATGTGGCCCTTTGGTGTCACGCTTCTTGCCCTGGTTGATGACATTTTGATGTGATCTTATGGTGTAGGCCACTTGCCTTGATTGATCACATTTCGATGTGTTCCTATGGTGTCAGGCTTCTTTCCCTGGTTGATCACATTTTGATGTGTCCCTATAGTGTCAGGCTTCTTGCACTGGTTGATCACATTTTGATGTGTTCCTGTGGTGTCAGGCTTCTTTCCCTGGTTGATCGATTGCATTTCAATGTGGCCCTATGGTGTCAGGCTTCTTGCCCTTCTTGCCCTACCAGATGCGACCTTCTACTGGGGTTTGTTAGACTCAGTAGAGAAATAATACAGAGACTAAGTTTACTTAGACTGATGCTGATGGCATCATGTTTCTCAACCTGGTTGATTTCCCAATGGTCTTGGGCTTCTCGACTTGGTGTTGTTGTACCTTGATGGTGTTGTGCTTCTCAACCTCACTGATGACATGTCTTTCTGTCCCAGAGTTGTCAAAAGATAATATTGCTCTGATGGAATCCAGGGATGCTACTTTTTGCAGTGCTTTATGCAGTGGAGTGTTGTTGTGTTGTGGCAACTCCTATCCACTACTCAATGATTGAGAAGTTTATTCTCATTATCAAGTTTGAAACTGAATGACATGAGGTTGTTTTGAAGTTGTCTTTCAAAAACTTACATGGTAATTGGCACGACCTTGGAAGCTGATTAGCTAACTCTAAACTGTTGTCCACACATGCTCTGTTTTAGCAGGATTGCAAATTCCAGTTTCTCATCAAATATGGAGTGTACATTGTCTTGTGTAGAATGTCATAACAAAACAAAATATTGTTTGAAACAGTTTTGGAGATATGGTACTAAGTACTCATTTTGGATGAGTTGATGAATGCATATGTCACTCAGTCTGTATTCATTCCCATCTTTATTTGTGAGCAGGCCACCTCTCCATCCTGAGATGCAGTTGAGTCCTGGCAGCCAAAGCAATGCAGACATGGCAGGGGAGACCCAAGATCTACCACTAGTCAAGCATGGAGGTCAGTATCATCTTTGTCTTACACAACCATATTGAGATTGGTCGATTCATTGCAGCATTTTTATTTCCTTCATTACACAATATGTTTATTGGCATTTTAGATGTTGATGAGGACCGTAGTTATAATATGACATTGTAGCATCAAGATACGTGTTGTCACCACAAGGGCTAACAATATGAAAGTAAATGGGTGTAACGAGGTCAACACTCCAGGTTCCAGGACGAACTCAACAGGGCCTTTGAAAGTTTCTTGTGTATGTACACAACTGGCATCCATCATAATGTTCTGAATTCATGGCACCTGTCAGTGCACTAATTGCCTTTTTGTCCGAGACACATCTAATCAGCTTCTTTGTGAGCCTTATCCTGACTCGTGCGGATTAATTTTATATTATAATTAATATCAATTCTGATCAGAAAATTACATGTTTGAAGTCAAGTCTTAATGTTAGGAATGCTTTATGGATTGGGACCCAGTCCTGTGCCATGCCTGTTTACCATCGACGACTTGGCCTAGATGTTCCCTGCACTGAAAAAAGGCCAGTGATATGAGTGGGCATATTTTGTTTACAGCTTGCCACTTCCATTTCTGTGTCCGCAGCTGTGATGTTTCTGAATATTGCTAAAAGCCATACTCTCTCACTGTTTGTTATACAGATGTGCCAAAGACAGAACCCAAAGCCATGACTGATGATCAACTGATGATGCGGCCCCAGGACCCACCAAAGCCAAAGAAGCCATCAGGGGTAGGCAGACTTCTTAAGGGCTTAAGTGCCATGGGGTAATCGAACAACGGTTACCAGCCACACAATAGTTTACCATGTCAGTGTTTGTTGATTGGATCAAACGCAACTGCTGGAAAAATGAGCATGTATTTTAAAAAAAAGAAAACATCTTTTTTACACACACCTGAGTGAATCGGCAAATGAGCCAGGCAGTGAAAGTCTTCATTACAGTTGAGTGAATGCCCACATGCTCTGACTGGGTTCAGTATCCCAGCTGCTTCGATTTGAGGGTAGTAAACCTAAGTACAAAATATTGCAGTTTTGATTTACAATTGTATCCTTATAAATTTCTTTATTTGTTTTTATCCCCTCGGCATGTAATGCAGGGGAATATGGTCGATGCCTTGTCTGTCTGTCTGCCCGTCCGTAATCATTTTGTTTCTGGAGCATAACTCAAAACACGCTCAATATTTTTAGATCAAAATTTTAGATACAGTAATCTGAACCTATGGTTGTGCCTTTTGCTATTTACCGATTTTTGGCATTTTTTATTTTTTTTGCTTTACCATGGAACGTTTTGGTCTTAGTCAAATGGTGGGGTGGGTTTGTTTCCGGAGCAGAACTGAAAAAAAACGTTCTATATCTCTCTGCAAAACTTGGTAGATATAGCAGTCAGAACCTAAAGTGGTGCCTTTTGCTATTTACAGATTTTTATTAGCCCCCCCTGGCATGTAATGCGGGGGATATAGTTGATGCCTCATCTATCTGTCCGTCTGCCTGTCAGTCCGTAATCATTTTGTTTCCGGAGCATAACTCAAAGACAGTTCAATATTTTTAGGCCAAAATTGATAAATATAATAATCTGAACCTATGGTTGTACCTTTTGCCACTTACAGATTTTTGGCATTTTTATTTTTTGGTTTTTCCATGGAACATTTTGATGTTACTGTTAGTCTAATGGTGGGATTGGCTTTGTTTCCGAGACAGTACTAAATAACTGTTCAGTATTTTTCTGCAAAACTTGGTAGATATATCAATCAGAACCTAAAGTGGTGTCTTTTGCTATGTACAGGTTTTTGTGGTTATTATTTTCTTGGTTTCCATGGAAACGTTTCGGAGTTTGTCTCAAAAGTGAGAGGGGTGTTTCGTTTCCAGAGCACATCTCAAAAACTTTGTAATATCTGTCAGCAATGTGGCAGACCCGAATGTGGCACCTTTTGCTATTTACTGGTTTTTGTGATTTATTATTTTCTCGGTTTCCATGGAAATGGTTTGGAATTAGTCTCAAAATGGAGGGATGGGCTTCATTTCTGGAGCATAACTGAAATAACGTTCAATATTTTTCTGGAAAACTTGTTAGATACATCAGTCAGAACCTAGAGTGGTACCTTTTGGTACTTAAAGGTTTTTGTGATTTATTGTTTTCTCAGTTTCAATGGAAACGTTTCGGGTTTATTCTCAAAATGGAGGGATGGGCTACGTTTCCGGACCAGAACTCAAAATCTGTTCTATATTTTTCTGCAAAACTTGGTAGATGTACCAATCAGAAGTTAAATTGATGCGTTTTGCTATTTGCAGGTTTTTGTGATTTATGATTTTCTCATTTTGCATGGAAACGTTTCGGAATTAGTCTCAGAAGGTAGGGATGGGCTTCGTTTCTGGAGCATAACTCAAACACTTCTAAATATCTTTCTGCAAAACTTGGCAGATATGTAGGATAGACCCTAAGGTGGTGTCTTTTGCTATTTACAGATTTTTGCGATTTTATCATTTTCCCAGTTTCCATGGAAACAATTCTGACTTAGTCTCAAAATGGGAGGATGGGCTTTGTTTCTGGAGCACAACTCGAAAACTATTTAATATCTTACCACAAAACTTGGCAGATATTTGAGGCAGACCACAAAGTGGTGCCCTTTTGCTATTTACAACATTTTGGCATTTTTGTTTTTCCCGGTTTCCATTGAAACAATTCTTACTTAGCCTCAAAATGGAGGGATAGGCTTCGTTTCCAGAGCACAACTCAAAAACCATTTGATATCTTTCAACAGATCTTGGCAGATACATGAGACAGATCTTGAAGTGGTGCCTTTTGCTGTGTACTGATATATGGCATTTAAACGATTTAAACTTAAACTAAGAAAACATCAAGTAAATGTCAGATGATTTATCCTTTCAAATATGTGGGGGCGAGGGGGATATGTCATCTTCTGATGACTCTTGTTTGTAGTGATCAGAAATGTGTATTATATGTCATGTAGAAATCATTCTTGTTCTTGTATTTTAATTATGTTTTTTTTCCATGTAAGTTTTATGTGCTTGGTCACTTTGTAGAGTGAGAACAAGTTCCATAAGTTTGGTGGGGGGTAATTTTATTTTTATTTTTTTATTTTATTTTATTATTTTTTTCTTGTGTGTGTGTGTGAGAGAGAGAGAGAGAGTGAGAGAGAGAGATGATTGAGGTGGTCTTATTTCATCATTATTCATGCTCACAGTGTCAATCAGTGGCAACAGAAATTATCTGCTTCATTACACATTGATTTGCCATAGATACAAATTGTCCCCAACAGATTTGACTGGATCTCTCCTTGCATATCTGTCTCACAGTTGCGAAGATCAAATCAGCAGTTGAGCACACTAGTTCACTTTGTGCTAAGGGGCATTTGGGTAGCCTAGTGGTTAAAGGGTTCACTCACATGCCAAAGATGTGGGTTCAGTCCCACACATGTGTACAATGTGTGTAGCTAATTTCCGGTGTCGCCCCTGCTGGAATAATTGGCTATTGGCTATCATATTGGTAAACAGAACTTAATTTTTGGTCCCCTATTATATATAGGGTATAAGGTTCAGGAATAGCCAGTCCTGTTTCTTCATGTCTTGAAGTTTTCTCTATTTGTATGGGATCTTTTTTTCACAGGCAGATGGATTTGCAGTCTGTAGGTTCTGCGGATACACCAGTGGGGATATAGAAAAGTGTGAGCGATGCCACAGGAAATTCCCCACAGATGTTAAGATAGTGAAGAAGCACCAAGATGGCGGCAAGACTATAGACAAGAAGTCCTTCTATGGTGCCCGACTCAATGAACAAAGCAAACCATACGCAAAAAAACACTCACCCTTTCCGGTGGGGAACACTCGAAAGTGTTCATCCCCAGTGGACTTCAATGTACAGGGAGTGAACAACACATACAGTTCGTATGCCAGACTTACACCACGATCTCAGCGGATGTCTCGAATACATGAGCCAGGTAATATTAGTGTCTAGCTTCCAGCATAGAGGTGAACTGTGTCTCATGTTTGGAGATCTCCATTTGAACTTGTTTTAGAAATGACCACTGCCATATATAACTGGAATATTACAGGGTGCTGTCTGAGGCTAAACTCACTCACTGAATTGTGTCCCTTGGTTGTGGTTCTCATGGGTTGGAGTCTCGATATACGCTGATGCTTGAAGCTGAGGATGTATGGCAAAAATTCTAGAGGCTATGGAAAGTTTCTTATCACTGATATCTTTATACATTGAAGCAAGAGAGATGATCAAGACAAAATTAGGCATATGTGCATAACACTTGTTCGAATACCCCATGTTAACCATTTATTGACTGCACTTTCTGAATCTAATAAATGATGCTGTGGTCAGATGAAAGCTGTCCAACTTAACCTGTAATGAAATGGGTGTCGTGCATTAAGATCTAATGATAAGGAGGTTATGTGGTGATCTGGAATACTGTTCAAACTGGTGTTAAAACCAATTTACTCCTTCACATGATTGTTTATGGTAGAAGATTGACATATGTTGAGCTGGTTTACTGGCACGACCATGTGTGATGGATAAATCTTCAGAGCTCACACACTTACATGTTATACATAATCATTGGTCATGGAATCTATGTTAGGGTACCGGTACTCAAGTGGTGAAAGCATTGCGCATCTTGTGCAGTTACCAAAATGGGTCCAAAGTGTGTATTGGTATTTATTTCTCACTTGTTTAAGATATCACTGTTTAATAATCTGACAGTGTTAATACACATTGTGTAGTAACATTGCATTATGCTGTATGTATGACATGAGAGTGGTTTGCAGTTATGACATCACAATGCTAATACCATTGTCAAAATAGTATTAGACCTGGCTGGAGTCATGGAAAGCAGAAAGTCATCACACTTGTTGCTTTCTTAGGAAAAGAGTACTTTGCTCTATATTATTTTGATAATGTTGAATTAGTAATAAATAAATGCTGATCTACTTTTATCGTTCAGCTGGGTGGAAAGCCATGATTGTTTTTTTAAATGAAAATGTGTTCCAATTACGTATCTTGGTTTGTCAGCAGTATGTGTGCTCATTTGATTCTCCAAAGAGATAGACTTGACCTTACAGACGCCTCGTCATCGATATCTCAAGGGTATACGTTCCGACAACTCTCCAGTATACCCTGGGTGCATCCACAGCCCTGCCAGATGAATTTATTACCTCCCTTGACTAGTTGTTTACCCAGTCAGGCCCCGATTTCTCAAAATAAACTTAAGTCTGAGTTTTGACTTACGTTCAAGTTTTGTTTTGTTTTTCAAATTTGAGAAAATGCAGGCACATGCATTTTCCAGAATGAATGGAAATTGGTATCCACCTCAAACATAGTAGACAATCTGAATTTGGTGGACAGATTTCTTTAGTTGTTTGGACTTTTTTAGTCTAATAAATGCAGTTGAGATAAAAATTCAGCTGTTTCAAATTGTCAAACTCAGTTTGAGATTTGAGTTAGAACTTAGGATTGTTTCGAGAAATCGGGCCCAGGTGTTTATGCTGGGAAGTTGAGCAAACCAATCACAACTCACTTTCACTTTTTAAATTATCTAACTGATTAAATCTGACAGTACAAATGATGTGGAGGTACTCAGGTAGAAGGAGTTTGTGCATGTATTTTTTTAAGTTTCTGTCCACTTGTCTGCATGATTTCCCCAAAGTCGTAATACGAATAAACATTCGCAGTTGCAACTGCTATCTGTGGCAAGCTTGGTTGTAACAGCAGCTTAGCTGCCGTGAGAAGGCGGAGCCAGCCACGGGAGGTAATAAAATTATCTTGCCAAGCTGTAGATGCATCCAGAATATAGTGGAGACTTGTTGGAACGTATAACAGGGAGATATCAAGGATGCAGACGCCTCTAATGCAGAGGTAATTATTATATGCCGTGATATAACTGAGCTACTGTTGCTCACTCTGATATAACAGAGAATGATGAACCGAATACACTATTGCAGAAACAGTGACCATTTCATCATCTGATGAGGAAGATGCCTCTGCAAGAGCCATGATGGCTGCAAACTCATCGCTCATCCAAGACCAATCTCTGACCCGTGCTGCAGCCCTAACGCCCCCCTACACTCCAGGCACCACCCCCCATCAGAACAGTGGAAATAGTAGTCCCAGTACCAGCCCCTGCTCCAGCCCCTTCAAATACTCCACAGGAAGACCAGTCAGTCGTCGGGACAAGATGGAGGATGCGGTATGTCGTTCATGTTGTGATTAAAACCTATGTTGCTTTATACAAAATATTTCAAAATGCCAAGATTCTTTATTGATGAATACAATATGCTATCTTGTTAGATCAACTGCTGTATCCAGTTTGCATGGATAATACCAGGCTATGAAACATCCAAAAATTTCAACCAGACCACAGGGCTGGTTAGATGTAAAACTTGTCAACTAAACTAACCTGCCCACAAAATACCTTCATATACATGTCTAAATTTTAGCCTACCGAACTAGGGAAGGTGAATTTGAGAAATCTTTGAGAATTTGTTGAAAATCACCCATCCCGGGCAGTCAGGCAAGTTGGTAATTTGAGTATTGTCAGTACTCATAATATCAATCACAGGGTTGTCTGCTCCAAGCTTCATTATTACCGTCTTTTATTTAGATGGAAATTTGTGTGTGTAAAGGTTTGGCAGGAAGGATTTAACCTTCTGAAGTAAGGAAATGATTGCATGATTATGTTTGCAGTGGTATGATATGTGTAAGTCACTTCAGTTTGAGGACTAAAAAGGATGCATTATTTTTATCATGTACGTATATTTTGTAACACGTCCACCCTCAAGTGAAGCAAATTACATTGCAGACTGGCAAGATACCTGGCAGGAAGCGTGGCAGGAAGCCCAAGGTAAGACAGATGACCCAGTCTACTGCCACGGGCAAGATGAAGCGAGATATTTCGGTGGAGCTGAATGTGAGGAGTGTCCGCATTGGCTGCATGAAGTCCACGCCTCTGGAACATGTCACCATCAATAGGGATGGATTCCAGTTCCATGTCATCTGTGAGTAGGACTTACCTCAGACATTCCATCTGTCCATGCTCTGTCCAAAGTGAGGAATACTGTGTCAGAATACTAGCTAAGTATCCCATGCCTGTATTGTTTGGATGTTCGGGCAGCTGATTTCGAGAACCATGTCGATTCAAAGTTAGAACTGGTCCCTAGCAACCGATATTGGTCATAAAAGGCAGCTAATCTGAAAAGCCATGTAGATTCAGAATTTGAACCAGTCCATGTCCTTAGCAACCGATGTTGGTATTATGAGGCAGATAATTTCAGTCGGACCATGTTTTTGCAATGACAGTTAAAGTGTTGAAAACAAATCAACAGGTTACAGTGAACATCAAGGACCTTAAGGATTCAGTTAGATTCTGTGTTGAATTGTCACCTATACAGAATGCAGAAGTTATATATCCATAAAAATAGTCCTCACTCTTTGTCTACTCAACTTCTAGAATGCCAGTCAAAGGAACCTCATATTGTTGACAGGCATACAACAAGTCACAGTACACTTTCAGATTTACCATTTCCATAGAAAACATCCCTAGGTGTCTTTTTGTGCAAGAGTTTATGAGAGCCTGTCTGGTGTAGGTGATGACCGTGAGTCGGAGTTCCAGTTCGAGGTTAATGTGGATGAAATACAGTCTTGTCAGGCGATCCTGAAGCAGACCCAACCGCTCATGTTCCTCCACACCTATGAGGAATGTGGGGAGAGACTGCGGCAGGAACTCAGCATGGAGGAGCCCAATCAGAAGGGCTACTTTCCAGACAGCGAAGGTTTGTTCTTTTCTATTGTGTTAACAGTCTTGCCATGCATTAATCTCCCTATCCATAAATGTTTCAAGCTTTGTCACAGTATTGCCATCCAAAAAGGTGTCATTGCCTCATTTAGGTCAAGATCTCTCAAATTCCATTACAGTGGTGCACCCTTATTGCTGTGGTGGGCTCAACACAATATTCACTGTCTTGATGCTGTCTTTCCACAGATGTAACTCAGAAATACATTGTGATCATCATCAACAAGATCGAGGAGTGCGAGAGACAGGACATTCGCATATTGTTTCAGCACTATCAGCGTTTGACTGCAAGCAAGGTCCCCCTACTCACAGACCTCAGCAGTGATAAAGCCAACATGCTTCTTGTGGAAACCACACCCAAGAAGAACGATAAGATATCTAAACTCTGTGATAAAGCCATGTCATCTCTGAAGGAGAAATCAATGGCCACCATCTCGGGAGAATCCTCCAAACTTGAGGACAAGGAGAACTCAGCAGGTTCAAGGTCACCTTCACCACCACCAAAGATTGGATTTAGCGGGCCAATAGAAAAGTGAGCTTTCATTTTAATCAGTAGTTTGATATTAAATATTTTTCTTTATCCTGACTCATTGTGTATTATTCACTGACTTAATTGAAAAAATATGTCAGTGATACTTCCGTGTCACTTCTACACCAACAGTAGTTGTACAGGAGGTGTAATACTGTTGCTCTTCCATCCTTACCAACAGTAGTGCAACAAGTGTAACATTGTTGCTGGTATGTCCATGTCATTTACATACCAACAGTAGTTATGCAGCAAGTGTGACATTGTTGCTGGTATCTCGATGTCATTTACATACCAACAGTAGTGCAGCAAGTGTAACATTGTTTACTGGTACTTACAGATTGCTGACCTATCCCCCTCCACCAACAAAAGGTGGAATAACAATCACCAATGAAGACCTCTACTGTCTCAACGAGGGAGAGTTCCTCAATGATGTCATCATTGACTTTTATCTCAAGTAGGTTCAACAGAGGATCAAAAGTTTAAAACTGCACACAGTTGCAAGGGGTCATTTAAACAGGTCTGCATGTCAGCAGGGACCAAATACCAAATACAACTGACCGCTCTATTGTGAATTCCGTCAAATCTTTGAATGTATGATAAGTTGAGTACATCTGAAGAAAAGTGTTGAGCTTTTTATTTAAAAAATGAAGTTCTGCTGGGGCTACCTTAAGATAATACAAATAGTAATTGAATTTGAACGATGACTTGTGAACATGATAAGGCCATTTAGCATGATCAGTTTGATGTGCAGATTACAAGACATTTCTTCAGAAGGTGCTTATCGATGCAGAATGGAATTGTACCATGAGTTCATTGTTCATTGTTATATTCAGTTTTTCTGTATAGTGGATGGTGCATCATTTCAGGTATTTATTCATTGAGAAGCTGAGTGAGGAAGACCGAAGCAGGACTCACATCTTCAGCTCATTCTTCTACAAAAGACTCACCCAGAAACAGGCCCGCAACAGTATGCCAGAAGATGTTGCCAAGTTACCGTGAGTTAACTTCATCACCAAATCAGTCCAGGGCCAATTTATTCCGTAAAGGAATATCTATTCAAAGCTTCATTCACGTGAAGTAGGAATGTAGAATAACCTGTACCATCTAGATAATAGGTAGATGGAGTTCCTTTCCTCAGGGCACACAGAGTTGTGTCCCTTTACCATTCCAGGATATATGCAAGTTGTATTCTATTAGTCACCTCATACAGCAAGCAGGGTTTGTTGGAGATCAGTTATAACCCAGATCTCTACGGAGCAAGCAGTATTATGTCATACAAGTATTGGACTGCTCTCAGTGAAACAGATAGATCTGACAGATTCTTTCTTTTATGGGTCTGAAGAAAACTGGAATTGTTGTCCAGCATATCAGTTTCTGAGGTGTCTTTTGCAGATGGTGTTGTACATATGGAATACAGATAAACAATAAACAAACAAATATTAAGTTGGAAATATGGTTTTCTCTTCCTGGTATCTGACAGACATCTGGTTGTGTATTGTACAGGGCAATGATCCGGCGACACACCCGAGTGAAGACATGGACTCGTCATGTTGACCTGTTTGAGAAGGACTTCATCATTGTGCCAATTAATGAACAGTATGTACATGTGCTTATATTCAGTCAGGTTGTTGAAGATACATATATGATCATGATTGCATGGGAAACAATGGGGCAAATGACAGTGTGGTTAAAATACACCCTGCATCTAAATAATAATGAACTGAAAGGAAAGAGTGTGTGGTGACTGTGTTTGAATTTGAGCCCAAAGGCGGTTTTGAATGATATCATCTTCTTGTTAGGGCAGGTGTTCAGTCAAAGTTCCAAGCATTCTACAACATTCACACATCCTTATTTCAGTTCTCATTGGTTCCTTGCAATCATCTGTTTCCCCAACATGAATGAGGAGGAACATATTCCATACATTCCCCGCACCCCGGATCCAGAAACCCCGAGTCCCAACACTGAAGAGGCCTCAGAAGAGCTCAATAAGGTGGGTCTTGTCAGAAGATTTCAGCAGGATAAATCCAGTCAAAGAGCCTGCTGGGCTGGCATCAAGCAAAGCGTTTGCATAAGCTTGGTCCTGATAAATAGCATGCCAAAGGTGGGTCGTGTGAAAGGGCCTGCTGAAGGTGAGTCACTTGAAAGAGCCTGCCTAAATTTGGTCACATCTTAGGGCCTTCTCTCTCACATGGGTCACATCAAAGGGCCTGCAAAAAAATTGGGTCACATTGTAGGGCCTGCATATGATGGGTCACATCACAGGACCTGCCAAGGGTGGGTAATGTTTAACAGCCTACATAAGGTGGATCATGTCAAAGGGGATGCATAAGGTGGGTCACATCACAGGACCTGCCTAGGGTGGGTAATGTTTAACAGCCTACATAAGGTGGATCATGTCAAAGGGGATGCATAAGGTGGGTCACATCACAGGACCTGCCTAGGGTGGGTAATGTTTAACAGCCTACATAAGGTGGATCATGTCAAAGGGGATGCATAAGGTGGGTCACATCACAGGACCTGCCTAGGGTGGGTAATGTTTAACAGCCTACATAAGGTGGATCATGTCAAAGGGGATGCATAAGGTGGGTCACATCAAAGGACCTGCCTAGGGTGGGTAATGTTTAACAGCCTACATAAGGTGGATCATGTCAAAGGGGATGCATAAGGTGGGTCACATCAAAGGATGCATAAGCATCAGATAATCTTTAATTGCTTCAGTAAGTGTAACACTTACTGTTGCAGGAGGAGGGGGAGGAGACTGAGGAAGGGGAACAGAAAGAGGAGACAAGCATGGATGCAGATGATGGCCAAACCTCTGTCAACACCAGCCCAAACAAGGTACTGCCTCCAAACAAACTATCAGGACTCGTACAACCTGTGCGTGTTGTATGAGGTGCCATGATGCATCACTTGATCAAGTTTGAAGACTTGTTTGTGTCACAGCACCCTAATGGCAGGAATTGCTGCTCATTGCTATGACAATAACAGTCACTGGTTTGTCTGGTCCACATTTGGTTGCTTCCTATATCATTATACAGTTGGAATATTGCTTAAGTATAGGAGAAAACACGAATCCAAGGTTTTGGTAGACAATTTGATATTGTTTGATACTGACAGCTTTCTCTGAATTTGTTGGATAGGGAAAGCTTTCTCTGGATTGTTTGATAGTGAAACATTTCTCCGGATTTGTTTGAGAGTGAAAGCCTTCTCCTGATTTATTTGATAAGGAAAGTTTTCTCCTGATTGTTTGATAAGGAAAATTTTCTCTTGATTGTTTGATAAGGAAAGTTTTCTCTGGGTTTGTTTGATAGTGAACACTCTCTCAGGATATAGTTGATGGGGAAAGCTTCCTCAAGGTTTGTCTTGAAGGAAAAGCATCTCCAGCAAGTATTTGACAAATAGCTTTAGTTACGTGGAAGTTAATAAGAGTATGTTACTGTGTTAAAGGAGATCCGGGGAACTCCATTAGATCCCAGTGAAGTGTTAAACAATGGAGACGAAACTAAAGAGTACAGTCTTGGAGTCAAGCAGTAAGTAACTTTGGTAACAATGATCGAGATGTACTACAGCCAGCACAACTACCTGTCACATTACCAGATACAGTCTAGATAAGAGTCAATAGTGATACGTCCATATTACTAAAAAGTGGAAAACAGACAAATCTTGCTTTCTTTGAAGTAATTTTGGCAGTAATTACCTGACACTTTGCAGTTTGTCAGAGAGCCTTGTGTACTCATATGTGTACTGCAAAGACAAACGTTTGTTTCTAGGTTTTACATAGCAACATTTCGTATTTACAGTTTAGTATTACAAAACAGTATCATAAGTATAGTGCCATTAAGTGGCCCATGAATAACTGAATGTAATAGATATGAATGGGTCCATCTGACCTTGACCTGTGTTCAGTAGTGATTTTATTTTACAGTGTTAAACATGTCAGTGAATGTAGAGGATATATCGATTCTGTTTGTTTTTCAGAGCATGTGTGCTAATTTATGATTCCTTGGCTGGACCATCAAGGAGTGCTATTGTGCGCATTTTGAAAGAGTACGTCTTTTACAAAGATTCTCTTGTCAGTTCAAATGAAAAATAGGCTTTCATAGGCTTTCTGGGATTGATTTCCTTCCTGACTGAAACTATAAGAGAGACGATTATGAGACTTAAAAAAAAGTGTCTTAAGATATTGTCATCCATTACTCAGTTTAGTTTGCTAGTGTTGGAGTTGATTTTAATCTCCATCAATGCATGGTTCACTCATACAGTTCCCCAGTTTGGTTTGATAATATTTGACATGGTTTTCTTCCAGCTACCTGCAAGTTGAGTGGGATACAAAGAAGAAAGAGAAGCGGCAAGTGAAGGACAAGTTGAAGGGAGGGTTTGTCAAAGTGCCTCAACAGACCAATTACTCTGATTGTGGTGTATACCTCCTGCAGTATGTCGAGAGCTTCTTCAAGGTCAGACCCTATATAGAAACAGCTTTAGGGATTGTGGGTGATATTAAGTCCGTGGCAGTCTGTGGCAGGAACTGTGAAGATTTGGGTTAGAATTTGTCTTATGCAACCCATGCTTATTGTGAAAGGTGACTAGTGGGATAGGGTAGTTAGGTTTGCTGGCTTGGTTGACGCATGTCATCATTTCCCAGTTGTGTAGATCGAAGCTCATATTGTTGATGTCTGAATTGTCTGAGTCTATTATTTTGCAGAGAGTTGCCATTTAGCTGGAATATTGCTGAGTGCAACCAATTGTGTAGATGGATGCTTATGGTGTTGGTCATTGGTTGATCTAGTCCAGGTGGTCCAGACTGCTGCCGGAGTGCAGTATTAAATGACAAACAAACAGTCTTTAATGGTTTATGATGTGATTATATCGATCAGAAATCAGCCATGATGATTTGGTTTGTTGCATATCATAGCTCCCTGATTGCGTTGGGTGTTGCACCTTATATCAGTCATGGGAGCGACCCGTGAAAGTCCAGGGTAGAATAGGTCTTCAGCAACCCATGCTTGCCATAAAAAGTGACTCTGCTTGTCTTAAGAGGCGACTAATGGGATCAGGTGGTTAGGCACACTGACTTGGGTCCTGTTTCACAAAGGTCTCAAGCCTAAGATCTCGTAACTTTTCTTGTAGCATTCGTACCTCCTATTCTGTAACATAGGAAGTAGGAATGCTGTGAAAAAGGTTAAGAGAGCTTAGGTTTATGAGAGTTTTGTCAAACAGGCCCCTCGTTGGCACATGTCATTGGTTCCGAATTGCGCTGATCGATAATCATGCTGTTGATCACTGGATTGTCTGGTCCAGACACAATTATTTACAGACCGTATCTGGAATATTGCTGAGAGCGGCGTAAAACTAAACTAAACTCAGCTCAGGTCAGCTCAGCTCAGCTGCACTCACTCACTCACTCACTCACTCATGGGAGTTAAGATAACAGGGCTGAATTCCTGTTTTTTAATGGTATGGTCGATGTTCCTGATGCCTACAGGGCAAATGTAATGGTTGAATTAAGTGAGTCAAAATGTAACCTAACTAAGGCAGTGTTTTAGCTATAGAGATATTGCAACAGAAGCTGATGATAGTTGTGGATATTTGTGAATATTCAACAATAGTTGGGAATGACCGTCACATCATTTGTAATTATTCCTTTTTCAGGATCCAATCATGGACTTCTCATTGCCCATGAAAAGTTTAAAAAACTGGTTCAAGGATGAAATAGTGTTGAAAAAAAGAGATGAAATCCGTGATTTGATTTTGGAATTGAAGAAAAAAGAGGAGGAGGGGGCTAGCTGATGATCTGTGATATGACACTAACGAGAAACTATAACCTGAAAGTGCTGCAGAGTTGTCTGCCCCTTGTGATCGACAGGAAGTGTGAATGCGGGCAACACACAGTCAGCCAATCCCACCCCAGATATTGCAGCAGCCAATAATATAACTGGGCTCCCGTCCAAAGAAAAGAATAATTTCTTTTGTGTGATGATCGAAATAGTGACGACCAAATACCTTTCCATGGATGGTGAATTGCATTCTGGGCCGGGGCTGGGTTCTATCATACCAGCAGGCGCTCGTGTGTATGAGGTTGTGTGAATGACAGTCAGTTCAACGACTGAAGGATGTACCCTTGGGACATGGAAGAGACATTGACAAGAAACTATAGCGTGAGAGATTTGTATCATAATATACCAAGATGACTTGTTCTATTCTTGCTATGGGATTCTGATTGACTTTGTTTTGTTTGTTTTTAATCAATGTGGATAAATGAAAAAAGGGCGTTATCAAATGAATACAGTATTTACCTTCCTTCCTGTGGAAGTATTCCTCTGAGAATGCGTTTGCTAGCATTGTATGCTGCTTTGTGTTGTTGCCGCAGGTTTGTGCATCATGATGTTTCGTGTTTTCAGAACATCTTTATGTGTACATGTTTGCTTCCATTGAGATAACATGCTTGGGCTGTCCCATGTAACTGTCTTATACATTAAAAACAAGCACAGCTAATAATGATTTTGCCTCACTATTTTTTTGTTTATACCTCCATAAGCTGCATCGATTCCCATTTGCACAGATCAATGCTCATGCTGTTGATCTCTGGATTGTCTGGTCCAGGCTCGATTGTTTACAGACAGCAGCCATATAGCTGGAACATTGCTGAGCACGGCATGAAAATAAACTCACTCACTCCATAAACTGGTTCTTTACACAGTAAACTGTGTTTATGATAGCATGCTGACAACAAACTGACAGAAGTAAGAATCTGATTTCTTGTTTCAATCACATGAGGTATGTTTTAGTTCAAAATGTAGAATGAACTGTGTTATAGGAAATTAGTTGTCCCTTTCAGTTTAATATAACCATATTCTACAGTTTATGGAACTCAACAACAATAACTTCACAGACTGCCTTTATCATCAAACATAAAGTACATGATTCAGGCAATTTATTTTCAGCCAGTCAAGAAACAGTGTGCAATTACTTGTCTTTAACACGAGAAGTATGTGGGTTTTTTTTTCAGCCTATCAAATACTGTGGAACCAGTTTACCATTTACGATAACCAGCTAGATCTTTGCAGCTACAAGTTTGCTTCTTCAAACATACTCTGTGAAGGGCGAGAATACTGATCATACCCATGCTTGATGCAAGACTAACCGGCTCAGATGACACATGTCATCGGTTCCCAATTGTCAGATTGATGCTCGTGCTGTTGATCACTGGATTGTCTGCTCCAGACTCGGTTATTTACAGACTGTGGCCATATTGCAGAAATATTGTAGAGTAAGGCATAAAACTAAACTCACTCGATTATTTGACCACCCCCACCACCCCCCACCACCCCACCACCCCCACCATGTAGCTGGAATATTGCTGGGTGTGACGTTAAACTTCTCACCCTTCAAACATACTTACTGAAATCTTAACGTTTGGAATCATTATTGTCACAACATTGATATTTTACAGGGCAACCTACAATATTTCTTTGTCTTGTAGGTTTATGAGAGTCACTGAAGAATCTAGAACCCAATTTCATGTATGATATTGTGCTTTGTTGGCTGTGTAAAAGTTGGTTGTTCTTCTGCTTTCAACAAAATACATAGAACCAAGGGATCGTTTCAGGGAATGCTGAAGATACCTCAAATACGTCAGGTTATATACATGCATTACGACCTTCAAGAAATCATGTAATTTTGTTTGAATCAACTGAAAACTGGATTTAAAGAACATCTCTGTAAAGTGACAGGTATCACCATATGAGAGCACTAAGTTTCTATATTTAGAACTCAGTTGGCTTTTTGCCAGTATTCCAGAACTTGTTTATAAATAAGTGTCACACTGGTGACTTGTGATGTTTACCGTTATCGTGTGATGTCAGACAAATTTGTCTTACTATATTTGTTTTTGCACCAGTTACATTATATGTAGCTGAAAAATTTTAACTTCTGTGGCTTGACTGAACAAGTTTGTTTATTTTGATAAAAATGATATAGTGGTGTAACAGTACAGTAACCATGGTAACACAACAAGAGACTGTATATGTGAAATGAACATGCAGGAACTGGTGCTAAGTTGACCATTTGTAGATATTCATGAATGTGAAGTTAAGATCTATTAATCCCACAGATCATTTCTGAACAACAGACATGCATGTTAAAATAAAACATTTTTTTTAATTAAGTAAAGTGTAAGTATTGAGCTGAGTCAGCAAGTCTTACGAGAACAGTAATAGGTTATATTCAGAAACTGTATAAGCATAGTGTATCAGTACACATCACTGTCTTGTATAATCACACAATTCCCCAAGTACAAACTATTGATACTGTTGTATCTTGCAAATGGTATAGTACAAACTATTGTTACACCGTTAAAGAGCATAGTGGCCAAGTGGTTAAAACGTTCTCTTGTCACACTGAAGACCTTTGTTCGATTCCCCTGATGAATACAATGTTTGCATTTATGATACTGCAGGAATGTTGTTGAAGTAAAACTGTTCTCGTTACATTGATGATATAAAACAAGCAAATCAACTAAATATTTTTGAAGAGAGTTATGAAAATGTGTTTAGTGAAATGCCCAAAGATTTTTCAAAATTGTTTTTATTAATATTTTTTTTTTTTTTTTTTTTTCAATTTTCAGTCAGGTTTTCTATGCTAGGACCATCTTGCTAGACCAGGAGGGCAGTGGATTTAGGTCCTCTTAGCTTATTACCTTGGACCAGTCAACTAGTTTTTGTATTTAACAGCCAATAATTGAGCCATATTATTATCAAAACAGTTTTCTTTAGAACAATGTCAGTTTTTAGGATTCAGTGAATCCCTTGACGCATAAATACTGTTCAAAGTCAACTCTGAAGCTGATGATCCAAGAATCACTGGTAATCATGAAAAAATTACCAATATGTCCGGCTAAATCCTTTTTGTCAACAACACATGAGGGAATGAGATAAATTAATCAAATATTTTGATTTGGTAATTTGGGGAATAGTCCTTTACAAGTTTTGCTATGATGTTTCAGCTGATCCTAGTGATAAACCTCGGCTAAAATGTCCATCAATCTACCAGCATTGTTGATCTCTGATGCTAGAACTAGTATCATGATGAGTATTTCTGTATCCGTCAAAACGTCCATACTGCCATGTAACTGAAATATATAACAGTTATCTCTCTTGTGTGTTCCTGGCTTTTGTCAGTACAGTACCACTGTTCTAAGTCTCATCACAGTGGTAAACACCTGGCATCAACATTGCTTTGGGCTTTCTTCAAACAGAAAGCCAATATGCCCTGATATGGCAGGAGTACTGTTTATTTAGCAGTGTCGAAACTATTTAAACTCACCAAAGGAGAAGTTTCCCTGTGAGAAGTGTATCTAAATGATGCTGGCCTTAATTTTAGCTTTTGCTATAACCAGATTAAAATTCTATAATCAGTTTTCTACAATATTGGAGGCTGTGGGTTAGCCTGGTGGTTGAAACGTTCACTCGTCAAACCGAAGACCCGGGGTTAATTCCTTATATGGGTATAATGTGTCAAGCCCATTTCTGGTGTCCCCTGCCATGATATTGTTGAAATATTGTTAAAAGTGGCGTAAAATTGAACTCATTCACTCACTCACTCACTCTAGCAAGTTGAATTTGCTGTTTTGACTGTTAGAAATTTATTTTCATCCTGGAATGGGCGATTTGTTTGGAAAATGTCATAGACATGGACAATCTGTTAACTGTTGAGATTGTGTATACCCAACTTGTAGATTGTAGTGAAAACATTGAAATTTAGATAACCTGTACCTGTGTAAGAGTTACACAGCAAAGCCAGCCCTTGTTTTCTTCACTATCATCAGAACAGGATCTACTTGAGATGGAATCCCATTGAGAGCACCAAGATGATTGTTTGTCCCATATGTGGCTTAGACTTATGTCTAAAATCTCACTGAAGGTGGACTGTGGCAGTGCGAGTCACCATGAATCCCACAAACTGATTTCAGTATTAGGGTCATTCCATGCTTTAAAACAGACCCACTCAAGTTTCTGCAGTAATTAGAGTGCTTATAGAAATCAAATCCAGTTCTCTATTCAGATACACAGGGTTGTGTCCCTTACATGTGTGAGGAGCCTATAATTTTTTATTTTGAATCCTGGCTGGTCAGGAGCAGGTGAAGCTTTTGGAGAAGAGGGGATGGGGTGGAGATACACATTTCATTTTCATGAGAGTTTCAATGTTCATTTGATAAACTTTCAGGACAAGGGATGTGGGATTGGTTGTCTCCACCCCACCATGCCCCTCTGGATCCGCCTATGGTTGTCTACGCATTACGTATTCTTGTTAATTCACTAACTTGGTAAATGGTCTATGGCAGGTACACTGTCATGTAAAGTTCACAAACCATTCAAAAAAATATTGTCAAAGTATTGTCAAACCACAGTTACAGCAAAATCTATCTTCATCCATCCTTGTCTTTTCGTGTATGATACATGTTTAAATAGAGATTTAGAAACATTCACGAGATCTTGTAGTAATGACTCCGACTACAAAGAGCTTGGACTGGAGATTAAGCATGATAGAATATTCTATGTTTGGACAAATGTTTGAGTTTCATTTGGTTGCAACATCAGTCATGTTCGGATCACAACATCTTGCCCATGCTAACATACAGAGAGTTGTCCATTGACTGGATAAGTTGTTAGTTTTCTGTGCTTTGCATCTGCTTATTCGATGGAATTTATGATTTTAACTGTTTTGTGTGACTATGAAGTTTGTGAATATTAAAGTCCACTTTTGTGTACACAGGAAAGTTGTTTTGTAAATGGCCAATCTCATTGAAATGTCGTCCTTAGTGTATGTAAATATTTGTACAGACTTGTATGAGAAATATTTTCTGAAAATCTCAAAATAAACAATTCCATGCACTAATTATTCTTGTGTTTGATTAGGAATTCACTTTGATATGTTTTTTGGCATTTATGAAGGTTTTAACATGGAAACCTGCAGACACTTTGTAAGTCTTTGTAAGTATTAGTGTGAAAGCATCATTCACCCAAGATCTATCTATCTATCCATGATGACAACATACTTTATTGATGGGTTTGAATTTAATTTCTAATATGGCTGCCATTGAAGCTTTTGGAAAACATATCACCTGCTTCTCAGCCATTTTTGTTCAAAATGTGACATAACTTGATATACGTCTAATTCATTGGGGGACTTTACTGATATTTTCGTAATTGCATATTTGCAGTATTTTATATTTTGATCTTTGCAATTTGATAATACTGTTATATTTGCTCTTGATGCGTGTTTCACTGTAAAATTCTCCATTTCAATTGAAGGAAGACGAATTTTAATGTTTGCACTAGCAATGAAATATTTTTTCACATTATTGTAAATATGGGGTGTTTGTTTTTAGATATTTAGATCGAATGAAATTAGTATTGTTTAGTGGCTGTCTGCAGTAAGTGCCCTGGCACTTTTTTTCTTTTGTTGATTTTATTTTATATACAGTTATATGATGACATGATGACATGATGACATGTCAGGACAATAACCTTACACCAGGAGTTCAGTTTTCTCTTTTTCTATTTTACCTTCTTGAAGTCACTTGCCCTGACTAATTTTCCACTTGCCCTGATTTCATGACACAATGTTTGATGTTAATGTTTGCTGGACTATTTAACGAACGAAGAGTGATAAATTTCAAAGAATGATTGCTCTAAATTATTATTATTGTTGCAAAATGCAATAGCTACATTATGAGAAGATATGAAATGAAATCCAAGTTTATTTGTCGTTTAGAACCATAAGTGGAAATTATCTAGTAGTCCACCAACAAGTAAGATACCATTATTTGACTGCCCAAAATGAAAACTGTTTTGTCCCGGGCATCCAGTGATGAGATTTTCAACCCCTGCTACACTTTAATTTCATCAGAGTGGTGGGGTCTTGGGGTAGCCAAATGGTTAAAGTGTTAGCTCGTCATGCAGAAGACCCTGTTCAATTCCTCATGTGTACAGTCTGGGAAGACCACTTCTGGTGTCTCCCAGGGTGATATAGCTGGACCAGTGGCACATATGCTTATTAACAATACTCGTCAGTGTAGTAAAGGTATCAGATCCCTGATGACTTGTTGGACAGCAAGTTGAACTTGAGAGGTTGTAGAAAGCGTTAAATACCACTTTAAACACAGCTTATCACACACTCACGCTTATCAATGTGATGTGAAACTCTGGGGTGTTGAGTAGGATAATGATTAAATCCTTTGTGCATCTTGCTGAAGATCCTGGTCAATTTCTCACATAGGTACTAAGTGTTTCTGGTGTCACCGGGTTAAATTCCTGGAGTATAATAACAACACTCACTCTCTCACTCATCTGAGTGGTAAACCTATCAGACTTCTGATAACCTGATGACAGCAGGCTGACAAGCTAACTTTTTTTGTAGAAAAAGAGTTAAATACTACTGCAAACACAACGCAGTTACACACTCTCTCTTATCAGTGTTACGTGAAACTATGGAGTAACAGCAATTTAAAAATTACAAAAATGTTAATGATAAAATAAAAGGGATCAACTCCTAGACTGCCAGCCAACCGCAGGGAGTGTCAGAGCTATAGGTATTTACATGACTGATATATTTACGTCGTGACATTGTCACGTGGGTGTGATTACGGTATTCGCAGGTGTCAGTCTCTCCCACCTGGATACACGTGACCTTGACAGTGTCACCCACCTGTCATCTGGGACAAGTGGTAAAGCTGAACCGGCGAGGCTAACATCGTGATATGAATCATTGTTGCTGAACGAGATGTTTTGCGTAAGCGTGCACCGTGTGACCGCATGCGTGCACGAATCTACAACAATGAATCGTATGACTTGAGCTAGGGCTGTCTCAGCTAGTCTCTCTTCATCAATGCACCGTTAATATACGGGGTGGTAGGGGCGTGACATATGTTTTAGTGGTTTTATAATCACGAACCAGAAAATATGATTTTTTTTAAAATACTATCGTGTACAACAGTGTAAGTTACTGGTTCATGTTTTTGATAACCATTAACCAGAAAAATCCTATTTTTATGCACACTTCAACCTAAGAATTACTGTTTGTAAACCGCCTTTAACATTTAACGATTTATAGTATCTTAGGAGTGTTAAGTTATGACTACTGTCATTGCACGATATCTTAACACTGAGATAAGAAAGAAAAAACGTGTGAATTGCGTCAACAATGATGTCAGTACTATGTCAACAATTCCACCGGGCTTGTGAAACTAAACATACCCGGGTGTAGCTTTAATCAAAGTATATCTACTGTTATGCGAATGAAGCGTATTTTTATTAATTCGAGGTACAGCAGGGTTGCCCTTGTGGTCAAATCGTCTGCACGTCATGCTGATCCAAATGGGCACAATTTATGAAGCCTTTTTCTGTTATAGCCAGAATACTGTTACACACGGCGCATAGCCACACTCGCTCACTACTGATTCAATACGTTTGATCTCAAACAGAAACAATAGAGATAAGATTGACATCTTATGTTTTTCAACGGGACCGTTAGGTACTTGATCTGCCGCCCCCGCAGCCGGCGTGGCGGTCACGAAAGCACACATGACGACACCAGATACGATGTGTGATGTACACGCGGTGACACCAAGGCCACTGATCTCATTATCCGATCTCCTACGTTACGCTATCGCGGCAGACGACACTTGGTTTTATTTGAGCATGATTGTTTCATTGATGTCCTGATTCAGCAAATCTTGGTCAATAGTCATGCGTTTATCTTAATAAACAGCGAGAAACAGTTGATCATCTGTTTTGGTGTTGCAAAGACCTGAGATCCATCTGGACACAATTTTAAAAATGAATCTATCAGAAAGCCGATTTATCCATTAAACTTGATAAGAAAGATATAATTCTTGACTTCTGTTCTCTTTAGACCAATAAACCGTTTTATAATTCTATGCAAACAATTTGTTTTCAAGTTATGTCATGTGAAAAAATTATAAAAAAAAGTCTCAAATGTTTCAGGAGGAACTCACAAATTTTGATTACTATATGATATAAACAGCAACAATGAACGGTCATCTTGTCATCTTTTATTTATGTAGACAATCACGTAAATGTGCTACTATGTTAAAAATGCAACAAAACTAAAGCAATTATTACAATGAACGTTTCCTACATTACACAATGTGACCTCTAAACAACAGCTTTCTAACTACACAACGTGGTTTGACTCGTGTCATCGTGTCCCAATTGCGTAGATCGATGCTCATGCTGTTTTCACTTAATAGTTTGATCTGAGTTTGATTCGAATATTTACAGACCGCACTCATAGAGCTGAAATATTGCTGAGTGCGGTGTTAAACAACAACAACAGCAGCAGCAACAACAACAACAACAACATCAACAACAAGAAAAAAAAAAGCAAAAAACATACAGATTAAGGTAACGTTGTTTTATTAACAACGGCCTCTTGGTGTGTTGTTGACTTACTTCACTTGAGAAAAGTTAGGTTGTTTATTATTTGTTGGTGCAGCACTAATATAGGTGAATTTTATGAATAAAACTTCTGTAATTTCTGTGTATTATCATAGCAGAGTAAAATCTTAGACTGAAGAATAATTGATGGGTCAGGAGCTGTGTTATTCACCATCTCTTCAACATACAACTCTTGTTACTTATTTAAAGGGGAAACTACCTTAGCTAGATCAGTCGTTGCCGTTATAAAATGTAGAGTGAAGGGAGATAACTCCCATCAAGCATCTTTTTTCTCCAACGTTACATAAAACATTAAACACCAAAAGGAGGTCACCGGTACTATTAAACACAGTGTAACGTTGTATATGAGCATTTGACACCCACAGCATCAACTGTAAAATCCTGATTTTATCTCAAGGTCTACATTTTTACACATTACAGTGACGTCACAGTATCTTGACGTCACATGTCAGAGTTCATTTCGCAGTATTGTTCTGCGAATCCACAGGAACAAAGGTGGTTGGCGTTGTTTTAAGACGTTTAATCATTATATTTCACAACACAGCGATCGGGTAGCTTTGAGGTGAGTACGAAAATATGCCACTTTCTTTTTGTGTACCGTTCCAACTTGTCTCCAATCCATAATAAGAACACAAGGCACTAGCGGCCACTGCCATTGTGTGAGACTAGGTTATGCCGAGAACCGATTTATCTGCTTTCATTAAAACATTTGCTTCTAGTAAAATGACACCGAAGTATTCTAGGCGGTGCTACAATGTATGTCGTTATGAAGCATCGCTTTTCACTTGAAAACAGTTATGATATAATAACCAGAGACATATTGTGTCTTTGGGTCGTTTGTTTTAAAGCCCAGGGGCCCCTTTCACTAAACTCCCGTAAGCTTAAGATCTCGTACGTTTTCTCGTAACCATTGTACCTCCTATACTGTGTAACACAGGTGCTACGGATGCTACGAGAAAAGTTACGAGATCTTAGGTTTACGAGAGTTTTGTGAAACGGGCCCCAGGTTGTGACAGTTATAAGATATGTACATGTCTTAGACCACCCTATTTCTCGGAGTTACACCAAACTTTAAACAAACACGATAACTGATAAGATAGTGTTGATTTTAGATATCATTTCACGAAAGTGATCCCATCTTTCTACGACAGCAATTGCATCGTAATAAGTATGTACTGCACTAAAGAAATCCCATTGTTCCAATACATCATTATGTAGAAATATAGCATTTTGCTCTTGAAAAAGTTTGAATATATGAACACACAGTCTACACCAAATGACTTTGGACTACTTATGAACAAGAAGATATATCTTATTCACCGACCTAAACCACAATATCTTTTCAAGTCTAGAACTTAATTAGGTTTAGAGAGACAACAATACATGTAAAGACAAATTCTTCAAGCAGACTGTTTGTGTTTGTTTTAACTTCAACTATTTCTGGACACAGGTAGACATCCAGAAAGCTCACGATGCCTTCTAGCGTACCTGCTGTGAGACGGCAGGACAATGATGCACTGGTGAATTCCAAGGACTGCCAGTACATCATGGCAACTTCTGAATTTGACATGGGTTCCACCACATTGTCGTCCACAAATAGTAGTCAGAGACCTAACGTTCGTGCCAAGAAACCAGTGCGGGGAGATAACTCCATCAAAGCAAAGGACTATCACTATATTATGGACACGTCAGCGTCAGACGTGTCATCATCTTCATCTAGCAGAAGTCGTCATGAATCTGTTGGCTCGTCTGCTTCGCCCTCTAGGAACTGCCAACGTAGTCCTCGTGGATCTCCAACTGGATCAGACAATGTCAGCACAGAGCCCTCAAAGAAGCAGCATCCAGCAGATAGCTCCATCAAAGCAAAGGACTACCTCTATATTATGGACACGTCAGCGTCAGACGTGTCATCATCTTCATCTGGCAGAAGTCGTCATGCATCTGTTCACGCATCTTCTTTGCCGTCTAGGACATGTCAAAGTACTCCTCGTGGATCTGTTTGCACATCTGCCTTGCCGTCTAGGTGTCAAAATAACCCTCATGGATCTCCCAGTGGATCAGACAATGTCAGCATTGAGACCCAAAAGAAGCAACATCCAGCAAGAAGCTCCATCAAAGCAAAGGAGTGCCTCTATATTATGGACACGTCAGTGTCAGACGTGTCATCATCTTCATCTAGCAGAAGTCGTCGTGAATTTGTTCGCTCGTCTGCTTCGCCCTCAAGGAACTGCCAAGGTAGTCCTCATGGATTTCAAACTGGATCAGACAATGTCAGCACAGAGTCCCCAAAGAAGCAGCATCCAGCAGATGGCTCCATCAAAACAAAGGACTACCTCTATATTATGGACACGTCAGCATCAGACGTGTCATCATCTTCATCTAGCAGAAGTCGTCGTGAATCTGTTCGTCCGTCTGCTTCGCCCTCTAGAAATTGCCAAGGTAGTCCTCATGGATCTCCAACTGGATCAGACAATGTCAGCACAGAGTCCCCAAAGAAGCAGCATCCAGCAGATGGCTCCATGAAAGCAAAGGACTACCACTATATTATGGACACGTCAGCGTCAGACGTGTCATCATCTTCATCTGGCAGAAGTCGTCGTGGATCTGTTGGCTCATCTGCTTTGCCCTCAAGGAACTGCCGTAGTAGCCCTCAAGGATCTCCCAGTGGATCACACAATGTCATCATAGAGCCCCCAAAGAAGCAACATCCAGCAGATAGCTCCATCAAAGCAAAGGACTACCACTATATTATGGACACGTCAGCATCAGACGGGTCATCATCTTCATCTAGCAGAAGTCATCGTGAATCTGTTGGCACTTCTGCTTTGCCCTGTAGCTGTCGAGGCAGTCCTCGTGTATTTCCAACTGGATCAGACAAGGTTAGGACAAAGCCTCCAAGGGGGCAGCATACAGGAAACTTCAAGAAGCCAGATGACCGTAGCTCCACTTCACCAAAGGCAGTTTCTGACACATCATCATCTCCATCCCTCTATCCAAGGTCTCTCACTGCTTCCAACCATTCTGTCCAGTCGTCTGAGATCCTGAGCAGCGTCTCTTCTGACTCGGAGAGTGTATTCGACCCGTTTGTGGAGGACCACCTCCAACGCAGACTTTCCTCCAGGGAACCATCTGTAGATGCACAATTCCCAGTAGCTGAAACAATCTCCGAGATCTCCCTGGTCAACAGAAGCGACGAGTCATGGTTCACAGGAACTAGGGAGTCGAACAGTTTCTATCAGGAAGGACTTCATCAACGTAAGTTGCGGCTGGATCAGGCTTGGGTTACAGGCGACAGAAAGAAGTCCATGTCGGACTGGGTATCATCTGTCCACGTCTGGGAGGATGATGGTAAGTGTTTATATCATCAGACTGGCATTACATGTGGATGAGTTCATTTGTGTGTGTGCGCCTGTTTACATCAGTGATTGGAACGTTATCTGATTAGCATTACCGAAATGGTACAACTGAAACAGGAAATCGTGCGGTGAAGTCAGACAGACGTTTTTTGTCTCATTTTGTGGGGACATTTGATTTAGTTCCATGTCTTTCCAAAGGATTAAATGCTTCAAAATGAAAGCATTTGCTACCTGAAGTCTATTGACAAAACATAACGTGAAATGCTGGTTTTGTATCTCTTCCTCAAACGTTGTTTAATAAGTGGAAGCTGATGGAAATACGTTGAAGATTTCCAAGTTTTAAACACCATACAGCAACAAGAATATTTTCCTATGCTGGTCCTTGTTTAGGCTTACCATGTGTCGCCGTGTCTTTGATCCAGATCAGCCACTGACTTGCTTGAATCTTATAATCCAGAGTGGTTACATGAGGCGGAAAGATTTGGCCTCCTTTTGTAGTACAAAGATACTGTTCATTTGCTGTGTTATGTATTCTCTTATACGAATATGCTGATAACCGTGCTTTTTTATCTGTATGGTATTTTTAATTCACATTTTTTTCTGTTTGAAAAGTTGCAAGCGACTTGGGGGTCGAATCTTTCTTGACCAGACTGAAAACCCGCTTTCAGGTGAGTAGGATTGTGCTGTGGGCACTCACTGATTGCAGATTTCGGTACATGCAGTTTCTAGTCTAGTTCTTCAGAACCTTAACAGGAAACAGTCCTGCGAAAAAAAAATGAAGTTTTGAGAGAGAATCTGAAACTTAAAAGATTTTAGGGATTTGAGGCAATATTTCTAATGAAAATCAAACGGTGTGCCCTTATTTAGTGAAGTTCATTGTTGCTTTCGTTACTTTGATATCCACCTTTCTAATAGAGCACGTGGTGGCGCCTGACAAGAGGAAGGGAGACTCGGGTCCAGTTGATTAAGAAATCCAGCTCAGGATCTGGACGCGGAACCAGAGGTGGGTGTAAGCAGTTTGGTCTTGTATATTGTTTACAAAGTTTTGAACACCTGTCAAGGTTCGACCTTGTACAGCAAACCTGCCACCCATACCGTGTTTTATTGTAGTGTCTTTTGTTTCCTGAGATTACATTTTAAGTATTATTTCCTGGCTGTAGGTGAGGATAAAGACATAACACCACGCAGGGAGAAGCTGCAGAAGAGAATGCAGAGTTTCATCTCCCGGGTGTTCGTTTGTGGAGGACAATCACAGGCCTAGACACCATCGGTGTCAGGTCCAGACACAGTGCAGGTGTCTCTGTCAGGCCCAGACATAATGCAGATGTCCATTTCAGGCCCAGACACAGTGCAAGTGTCTATTATGCCCAGACACAGTGCAGATGTCCCTGTCAGGCCCAGACACAGTGCAGGTGCTTCTTCAATGGCCATGCCTTATCACGTAGCTACGTCCTGTCGAATGAATTGTCTCGGTTTATCGTGTAGGTAAATCAATTGATCAGGTAATTACATACTGTGTACATCAAATGGTCGTGGCTTATTACGTACATCCCATTACGTACGTCTATCAGGTAGCTATATCTAATGTATATCAAATGGACACGGCTTATGGTCAATATACACATTGTATTTTGAATGGTCGTGCCTTATCATGTAGCTATATCTAATGTATATCAAATGGACACGGTTTATTATGTATATACACACTGTATTTTGAATGGTTGTGCCTTATCATGTAGCTATATCTAATGTATATCAAATGGACAGGGCTTATGGTCTATATACACACTGTATTTTGAATGGTCGTACCATATCATGTAGCTATATCTAATGCATATCAAATCGACACGGTTTATTATGTAAATACACATTGTATTTTGAATGGTCGTGCCTTATCATGTAGCTATATCTAGTGTATATCAAATGGACACGGTTTATTTTGTATATACACATTGTATTTTCAATGGCCGTGCCTTATCAGGTAGCTATATCTAATGTATATCAAATGGACAGGGCTTATGGTCAAAATACACACTGTATTTTGAATGGTCGTGCCTTATCATGTAGCTATATCTAATGTATATCAAATGGACACGCTTTATTATGTATATACACACTGTATTTTGAATGGTCTTGCCTTATCAGGTAGCTATATCTAATGTATATCAAATGGACACGGCTTATGGTCAATATACACACTGTATTTTGAATGGTCGTGCCTTATCATGTAGCTATATCTAATGTATATCAAATGGACACGCTTTATTATGTATATACACACTGTATTTTGAATGGTCTTGCCTTATCAGGCAGCTATATCTAATGTATATCAAATGGACACGGCTTATGGTCAATATACACACTGTATTTTGAATGGTCGTGCCTTATCATGTAGCTATATCTAATGTATATCAAATGGACAGGGCTTATGGTCTATATACACACTGTATTTTGAATGGTCGTGCCTTATCAGGTAGCTATATCTAATGCATATCAAATCGACACGGTTTATTATGTATATACACATTGTATTTTGAATGGTCGTGCCTTATCATGTAGCTATATCTAATGTATATCAAATGGACAGGGCTTATGGTCTATATACACACTGTATTTTGAATAGTCTTGCCTTATCATGTAGCTACACTCTGTGGATATCATGTTGGTGTACCTCAGCATCCATCTGCATTCCGTGTATTTGGAAGAAGGGTGTCTTATCAATTTGCTGCACTGAGTGTACATGTAAATAACTGCTTGTTTATTGTCTTGTAGCTACATACGATGTAGAAATAATGGACATGTACTTATGTCCGATGTTTTTGGAATGTTCGTGCCATCTAGACATGTAAGATTTATTAATGGAAGTCAGTCTGAGCCTCATTATTAAAATGGGCTTATCTAATGTGGGGTTAGAGTGTACTTGTTTAAATGGAGATCTGATGAGGTAAATATCAAATTACCTATTACATTCTAAACGTATGACACAGATTGTTTATATTTTTGTTTTACGTGTGTTTGTTATATAGAAGAGGATTACAAAAGCTGAACAACACTCAAAAGAGGGGAAGGAACTATCAACCAAACGTGTTGTAATGCTTTAGAATAAAACTGATCTGAAATATTCTGAATCTGTAATTATGGATGAAAAAGGTAATATAGAAGCATCAAAACAGAAATATTATGAAACAAGGAAAGAACATAAGAAATTAAACTTACAAATCAAATTGAATAGAAATGCTTTAAAAATATAGCCTTTGTTGTGACAGCTAAGTTTTCAGCTTACTTTTCCATTTATTTATCTTTTTTGTGAAAGAACTTTTAGCCCAATGTACTTCACTGTGGGGTAATTGTTTACCCTACATGTGAGACTTGTCTACCTTAGCTGTTCTCGTGATTACCCTCTGTGCGATTTGTGATAGAGCTGTGCTCACTGGTTTTCGTAATAAAAATATTACTGAGAGGAGAGTGTTATTTTCTTGATTCTGTGATTTTCACCTCTGTAGTTATGGATTTACAATGGCAGTCAGTCAGTCAGTCAGTAAGGGGGTAACTCTGTATCAATATTTTAAGAACGTTTCAGTATTTGCTGCCACTAACCCAAAAGAATCTACAACAGTCCCTCTTTGTTTCTTTGTCATTTAACCGTGCACTCCGCAATATTTGATCTGTCTGTAAACAATCATGAGCATTGATGAGCAGGCTTGCGATTAGATGTCTCACTCTGAGAGCGTGGGTTCGAATCCCAGATGCGTCTCCACCCAGAAAAAGTACAAGAATCTCTACTTAACTGATTAAGTGTAATTCCAGATAAAACACATGGTACAAACTGCATGTATGTTATACATTACATTCAAAACAAAGTATTAACTTGAAAACTGGCAAAAACGTACAAACGTTAACGAAACACTAGGCTGAAAACATTCGCCGAAATACGAGGGGATGTCAATAAGTTTTGAGCCTTGAGCTTTTTTCATACCCAGGTGTCACAGCCTATGGGACGACATTGAACCTTGGGGTGTAGCTGATGTGATATATAAGTTTTGGTATCCTACTCTCAGAAGTTATTGAACAGCTCACATTGACAGAAAGAGACCCCCCTCACGGCAGTGAAAATGAATAAAATTGAGTATAGAGCAGTAATTAAGTTTTTAGTTCTTGAAGGAAACTCGGCGAAGAACATTGAAGAAAGGCTTTCAGTAGTTTATGGGAAGTCTTCCCCTTCATCTGCTACCATAAAACGATGGGTGAATGAATTTAAGCATGGTAGAGAGAGTCTTGAAGATGACCCCCGTCCAGGTCGCCCAACAACAAGCACTAGTCAGGAAAACATTGACAGAGTGCATAGTCTTGTGCTGGAGAATCGTCGAATCACACTCCACGAGTTAGAGGAGACCACGTGCATTTCACACGGATCCATCGAGACAATTTTTCATGAACATCTCGTCATGTCTAAGGTGTGCGCAAGATGGGTGCCAAGAATGCTTACAGATGAAATGAAGAAAACACAGGTCACCATAAGCAACTCCATGCTAACCAGATACAACACCCACGCCCACCCACCAACACGCATACACACACGTGCACGAACGCGCACACACACGCACGCATGAACGCACACACGTTAATTTTTATGTGACCACACCTTTACTGTGTTCACGAGGATTGAATTATTTTTACAGCTACTGATACAAAAGTGAGGTAAAACGACTCCAGCGAGGCGTGGCCTTCGGCAACCCATGCTTGTCGTAATAGGCGGTTAGCGGGATCGGGTGATCGGGTGATGTTCTCTAGGTATGGTTTGTTGTGGAGGATGTAACTTGGTCTAACCTCAAGAGTTATTGGCCGCAATAATTATGTAGCTTCTGGTTGTAAATACAAGATACAATGAGCAATAAAAATGTTACTGAGAGGAGAGTGTTATTTTCCTGATTCTGTGTTGTAATGGGACTTGCAAGATACGTAGAATCTACTGCTGCCGGCAGAGAACCCAGTACACCACCTGCACGTGTGATACAGACATCACTGTTATACACATCCAGTGAGGTAGTTGGTGTATGAAGTACCTGATATTGCTGCCGATAGAGAACCCAGCACCCCACGTCCATCCAGTGAGGTAGTTACACCTGTAAGAAACCTTTTCCATGGTACCATTCACAGCTGAACACTCAGAACAGTAGAACACTCAGTACATCACGTGTACGTGTGAAGCAGACATCGTTGTTATACACATCGAATCAGATAGTTACAGGTGTAAGATACGTTGTCTGTGATACCCTTCACTGCTGTGGGTAGAACGCTCAGCACAGCACGTGCACGTGTGAAACAGACATCGGTTAGGTAGCAACAGGGAAATGACACGTTGTCTGCAGTGCCCTATCTTGCAACCGGAAGATCGACCTGTACAACATGTGTCTGTATGAAGCTGGTGACGTTCATTCACACATCCGTTGGGGAAGTTGGTACGTTGTAAGATACGTTGACTGTGGTACGTGCTTCTGTTGCCCGTAGTATACTCAGTACAACACACCGATGTCATATAATGGAATATTGCTTAGTGCGGCATAAAACAACATCCAAACCAAACAGCACAACACGTGAAGTATAAGGCAAAGTTATCAAACTGTAATAGAATGTACCTATCGTTACTATTCTCGTAAAAGAATAAACCTAGAATTGGATTCGAGGGAAGATAATGGGTGTATCTTTGGCCTAAAATCTCAGTGGAGTGTAAACCTGGCGTAAATCCAGACACACACACACCCATACCCACCCACCCACACGCATACACACACGTGCACGAACGCGCACACACACACGCACGTTAATTTTTATGTGACCACACCTTTACTGTGTTCACGAAGATTGCATGATTTTTACAGCTACTGATACAAAAGTGAGGTAAAACGACTCCAGCGATGCTTGTCGTAATAGGTGGTTAGCGGGGTCGGGTGGTCACGGTCGCTCACTTGGTTGGTGCATATTACCGTATCCCAGTTGTGCCGATAGAGATTCTTGATGTCAATCGCTGGATTGTTTTCACAATTACAATACGTGACTCGAATATTTACAGACTGCTGACAGTTTTCGAAATTAACGTCGATCCTGAGGCTCGAAGCCGACTGAAAACCACTCCGACCCCAGATTTTGTTCTCTGCAGGTCCTTATGACCGACAGCTTTTTCATCCTCGACAAACACTGGCAGTAAGAGTATTATTTCCATAGTAAAATACAGGACTCGCACATTCTATCAGGACGAACAACTGTTTATGGTTCTGGGTCTTTAGGGCTTTTAGTCATGTACAAGTAATATTGTTGTGTACAGGGGAATGAAACAAAACAGTAATTGGACACGACATGTAAGGTATTCTTGTTAAACGTCTCATTAAATCATTTCATTTCAACCACACCAAGGACCGTCTATGCAAAAAAATACATGTCATGGTACATCTAGATCCTTGTTTGAATGGGTCTAAAGCAAACCATGTTTGTGGTAAGAGGCGTCTATTAATAAGGGGATTCAAGGTGGTCAGACTCAATGACTTGGTTCACACATGTCATAGACTCCCAGTAGTGTACATTGATGCTCATGGTGTTGATCACATTTGGTCAAGACATGATTAATTACAGACAGACGCCATATAGCTGGAATATCGCTGAGTGCGACGTTATACAACAAACGTCTTATTTTACTCGTCGTTTACTGATCGAGTTATGACAATGGAATGAGCCGTGCTGAGTGAGTTTCTGGGTGTGAATATTGTTTAGCTGGAATATTGACAAACAAATTATCTAACAAACACTGAAACAAGCATCAGCAGAGTTCTCATACTTTCACCAAATACTTGGTGTGATTTTAAGTGATACCACTTCCTTCACCATCTCCCATAAGAAGCCATGCTCTTTCAGCAAACAACCAACAGACCAGATAACAGACCAGATACCAAAGGAGACCGACGTTGTTATTTACAAGTCCCACGCATTCATCTTTTTTTCTTCTGGGAAAGAAAACAAGGCGCTCGGCTTGAACGTACTTGTAGAAGGAAGGGAGATAACTCTAATCAAAGGCGTTATTTTTACGTACAGCTGAACATTTTATCCACACAAGGATGACAGGGGTTCATTGGTACTATAAACGTTGCGTGTGATCAATGAACGACCGCTGTAGCCACTGGAAAAAGACTCATAGTCGTTTTCATCTCGAGATCTACAATTTCGTATGTTACAGTGACGTCATAGAATCCTGACGTCACAGGTCAAAGTTCAGCACGTCGGCATTGTTCTGCCAGACCACAGAAACAAAGGCCGCTCTCGTTTTCTAACACGCTTAATCATTATATTTCACTTCACGGGAATCGGACACCTCACGGGTGAGTACTTAAAGATACTACTTTCTTTTATGTACATCTCCAACTTGTCTTAAATCCATACTGTATTAGAATAAACGACCTAACTGGTTCCAATGCTGAGATTCATATAACTATTATACCTGACTGGCATAAGAGAGAACAATGAATGTTTTTTTCCATTATGAAATTGCTACAATTAACATCTGTATATGGTATTGATAATATAAGGTGTTATTTGCAATATGAAAGTCGATATCAAAGGTTTTAAGCACCACTACACTACATATTTTCCTACAGTATTCTTACTATATATTATCCCATATGGTTTTAATCAAGAGATGCGTTAATATGAAGAATATTCATTCTAACACATTTTTATGCTGACGTATAGGTTTTTGCTCTTAAGATGATGCTGATACATACATTGTACATGATGTGTATGTTTTGTTATTTGGCTTACCAGTCAACTATCTATATCTTGTAAAGTGTATAGCTTAACTAGATACAGTTTGCAGTCAATCTAATACAGATACTGTTCAGTCGAGACTGTTGATGTTGTTTTAACTAAAACTATTTCTTCTGAAAACAGTGAGACACCCAGTAAACTCATCATGCCCTCAACCATGCCTGCTGGGAGACGGAAGGACAATGATGTACTGGTGAATTCCAAGGACTACCAGTACATCATGGCAACTTCTGAATCTGACATGGGTTCCTCCACGTCGTCATCCACAAAGAGTCGTGGGAGACCTAAAGCCCGTGCCAAGAAGCCAGTGCTGGGAGATAACTCCATCAAAGGAAAGGACTATCACTATATTATGGACACGTCAGCTACAGACGTGTCGCCACCTTCATCTGGCAGTAGTCGCCGTGGATCGGTTGGCTCGTCTGCTTCGCTGACTAGGAGCTGTCGAAATAGTCCTCATGGATCTTCCACTGGATCTGAAATTATCAACACAGAGGCCTCAAAGAGTCAGCATCCAACAGATAGCTCCATCAAGGCAAAGGACTACCTCTATATTATGGACACGTCAGCATCAGATGTGTCATCATCTTCATCTAGCAGAAGTCGTCGTGAATCTGTTGGCTCATCTGCTTTGCCGTCTAGGATCTGCCATAGTAGTCCTCATGGATCTCCAACTGGATCAGACAATGTCAGCACACAGCCCCCAAAGAAGCAGCATCCAGCTGATAGCTCCATCAAAGCAAAAGACTACCTCTACATTATGGACACGTCAGCATCAGACCTGTCATCATCTTCATCTAGCAGAAGTCATCGTGAATCTGTTGGTGCGCCTGCTTTGTCCTCAAGGAACAGTCAAAGTAGTCCTCGTGGATCTCCAACTGGATCAGCCAAATACAGCACAGAGCCCCCTAAAAAGCACCATCCGTCAGAGAGCTCCATCACAGCAAAGGACTACCACTATATTATGGACACGTCAGCGTCAGACGGGTCATCATCTTCGTCTAGCAGAAGTCATCGTGAATCTGTTGGTGCGCCTGCTTTGTCCTCTAGGACGTGTCGAAGCACTCCTCGTGGATCTGTTGGCTCATCTGCTTCGCCACCGATTAGCTGTCAAAGTAGTCCTCATGGATCTCCAAGTGGATCAGACAAGGTTAGGACAAAGCCTCCAAGAAAGCAGCATCCTGGAAGTTTGAAGAAGCCAGATGACCGTAGCTCCACTTCACCCATGTCAACTTCTGACTCATCATCTCCATCCCTCTATCCAAGGTCTCTCACCGCCTCCAACCATTCTATCTGGTCATCTGAGATCCTGAGCAGCGTCTCTTCTGACTCGGAGAGTGTATTCAACCCGTTTGTGGAGGACCACCTCCAACGCAGACTTTCCTCCAGGGAGCCATCTGTAGATGCACAATTCCCAGTAGCTGAAACAATCTCTGAGATCTCCCTGGTCAACAGAAGCGACGAGTCGTGGTTCACAGTAACCAGGGAGTCGAACAGTTTCTATCAGGAAGGACTTCATCAACGCAAATTGCTGTTGGATCATGCTTGGGTTACAGGCGACAGAAAGAAGTCCATGTGGGACTGGGTATCATCTGTCCACGTCTGGGAGGATGATGGTCAGTGTTTATATCATCAGACTGGCATTACATGTGGATGAGTGCATTTGTGTGTGTGCACGCATGATCAGTGGTTGGAAAATTATCTGATTAGCATTACCGAAATGGGCAGTTGACATTGTGCCGACAGTACAACTGAAACAACTGTTTTTGTCTCATTTTGTGGGGACATTTGATTTAGTTCCATGTCTTTCCAAAGGATTAAATGCATCAAAATGAACGCAATTGCTTTCTGAAGTGTATTGACAAAATATAACGTGAAATGCTGGTGTTGTATTTCTTGCTCAAACGTTGTTAATAAGTGGAAGCTGAGGGAAATACGTTGAACATTTCCAAGTATTAAGCACCATACAGCAACAAGAATGTTTTCCTATGCTGGTCCTTGCTTAGGCTTACCATGTGTCGCCGTGTCTTTGATCCAGGTCAGCCACTGACTTGCTTCAGTCTTATAATCCAGTGTGGTTACATGAGGTGGAAAGATTGTGTCTCATTTTGTAGTACAAAGATACTGTTGTTTTTCTGTGTTATGTATTCTATTATACGAATATGCTGATAACCGTGCTTTTTTATCTGTGTGGTATTTTTGATTCACATTTTTTTCTGTTTGGAAATTTGCAAGCAACTTGGGGGTCGAATCTTTCTTGACCAGACTGAAAACCCGCTTTCAGGTGAGTAGCATTGCGCTGTTAGCACCCATTGATGGCAGACTTCGGTGCATGGAGTTTCTAGTCTAGTGCTTCAGAACTTTAGCAGTAAACAGTCCTGCGAAAAAAATGAAGCTTTGAGATACAAATTTAAATGATTTTAGGGATTTGAGGCAGCATTTCTAATGAAAATCAAACGGTTCGCCCTTATTTAATGAATTTCACTGTTGCTTTTGTTACATTGATATCCACTTTTCTAATAGAGCACGTGGTGGCGCCTGACAAGAGGAAGGGAGACTCGGGTCCAGTTGATCAAGAAATCCAGCTCAGGATCTGGACGCGGAACCAGAGGTGGGTGCAGGCATGTTAGTCTTGTCTTGTTCTGAACACCTATCAAGGCTCGACCTTGTACAGCAAATCTGCCACCCATAACGTGTTTTGTTAATGTAGTGTCTTTTGTTTGCTGTGATTACATTTAAGTAATATTTCCTGGTTGTAGGTAAGACCAAGGACAAGACACCACGCAGGGAGAAACTGCAGAAGAGAATGCAGAGGTTCATCTCCAGGGTGTTTGTTTGTGGTGGACAATCACAGGCCTAGACACCATCGGTGTCAGGCCCAGACACAGTGCAGGTGTCTGTCAGGCCCAGACACAGTATAGGTGTCTCTGTTAGGCCGAGAAACAGTCCAAGTGTATATCAGGCCCAGACACAGTACAGGTGTCTCTGTTAGGCCCAGACACAGTACAGATGTCTCTGTCAGGCCGGGACATAGTGCTACTAACACGTGGTATATCGATGTGTGCATCAAATGGTCATGTCTTGTGATGTAACTTACATTCTGTGTGTCTAAAATAACCATGCATTATCAGGTATCTACATTGTCATGCTGCATCATGTAGCTACCTCTCGTCAATAATGGGTGATCAGGCCCAGGCACAGTGTTGGCGTGTCTGTTAAGTGGCCAAGCCTTATTATGTATATAGCCACATCCAATGTATATAAAGTAGACATGCTTTACCATGTAGATACATCCAGTGTATATAAAGTAGTCATGCCTTATCATGTAGCTACACCCTGTGTATATAAAGTAGTCATGCCTTGTCATGTAGCTTACACCCTGTGTATATGAAGTAGTCATGCCTTATCATGTAGCTACACCCTGTGTATATGAAGTAGTCATGCCTTATCATGTAGCTACACCCTGTGTATATAAAGTAGTCATGCCTTACCATGTAGCTACACCCTGTGTATATAAAGTAGTCATGCCTTATCATGTAGCTACACCCTGTGTATATGAAGTAGTCATGCCTTATCATGTAGCTACACTCTGTCTATATAAAGTAGTCATGCCTTATCATGTAGCTACACCCTGTGTATATAAAGTAGTCATGCCTTATCATGTAGCTACACCCTGTGTATATGAAGTAGTCATGCCTTATCATGTAGTTACAACCTGTGTATATGAAGTAGTCATGCCTTATCATGTAGCTACACCCTGTGTATATAAAGTAGTCATGCCTTATCATGTAGCTACACCCTGTGTATATAAAGTAGTATTTCCGTATCATGTAGCTACACCCTGTGTATATGAAGTAGTCATGCCTTATCATGTAGCTACACCCTGTGTATGTAAAGTAGTCATGCCTTATCATGTAGCTACACCCTGTGTATATGAAGTAGTCATGCCTTATCATGTAGCTACACCCTGTGTATATAAAGTAGTATTTCCGTATCATGTAGCTACACCCTGTGTATATGAAGTAGTCATGCCTTATCATGTAGCTACACCCTGTGTATATAAAGTAGTCATGCCTTATCATGTAGCTACACCCTGTGTATATAAAGTAGTCATGCCTTATCATGTAGCTACACCCTGTGTATGTGAAGTAGTATTTCCGTATCATGTAGCTACACCCTGTGTATGTAAAGTAGTCATGCCTTATCATGTAGCTACACCCTGTGTATATAAAGTAGTCATGCCTTATCATGTAGCTACACCCTGTGTATATGAAGTAGTCATGCCTTATCATGTAGCTACACCCTGTGTATATAAAGTAGTATTTCCGTATCATGTAGCTACACCCTGTGTATATGAAGTAGTCATGCCTTATCATGTAGCTACACCCTGTGTATATGAAGTAGTCATGCCTTATCATGTAGCTACACCCTGTGTATATGAAGTAGTCATGCCTTATGATGTAGCTACACCCTGTGTATATGAAGTAGTCATGCCTTATCATGTAGCTACACCCTGTGTATATGAAGTAGTCATGCCTTATCATGTAGCTACACCCTGTGTATATGAAGTAGTCATGCCTTATCATGTAGCTACACCCTGTGTATATGAAGTAGTCATGCCTTATGATGTAGCTACACCCTGTGTATATGAAGTAGTCATGCCTTATCATGTAGCTACACCCTGTGTATATAAAGTAGTCATGCCTTATCATGTAGCTACACCCTGTGTATATAAAGTAGTCATGCCTTATCATGTAGCTACACCCTGTGTATATGAAGTAGTCATGCCTTATCATGTAGCTACACCCTGTGTATATGAAGTAGTCATGCCTTATCATGTAGCTACACCCTGTGTATATGAAGTAGTCATGCCTTATCATGTAGCTACACCCTGTGTATATGAAGTAGTCATGCCTTATCATGTAGTTACAACCTGTGTATATGAAGTAGTCATGCCTTATCATGTAGCTACACCCTGTGTATATAAAGTAGTATTTCCGTATCATGTAGCTACACCCTGTGTATATGAAGTAGTCATGCCTTATCATGTAGCTACACCCTGTGTATATAAAGTAGTCATGCCTTATCATGTAGCTACACCCTGTGTATATAAAGAAGTATTTCCGTATCATGTAGCTTACACCCTGTGTATATGAAGTAGTCATGCCTTATCATGTAGCTACACCCTGTGTATATGAAGTAGTCATGCCTTATCATGTAGTTACACCCTGTGTATATGAAGTAGTCATGCCTTATCATGTAGCTACACCCTGTGTATATAAAGTAGTATTTCCGTATCATGTAGCTACACCCTGTGTATATAAAGTAGTATTTCCGTATCATGTAGCTACACCCTGTGTATATAAAGTAGTATTTCCGTATCATGTAGCTACACCCTGTGTATATAAAGTAGTCATGCCTTATCATGTAGCTACACCCTGTGTATATGAAGTAGTCATGCCTTATCATGTAGTTACAACCTGTGTATATGAAGTAGTCATGCCTTATCATGTAGCTACACCCTGTGTATATAAAGTAGTATTTCCGTATCATGTAGCTACACCCTGTGTATATGAAGTAGTCATGCCTTATCATGTAGCTACACCCTGTGTATATAAAGTAGTCATGCCTTATCATGTAGCTACACCCTGTGTATATAAAGTAGTATTTCCGTATCATGTAGCTTACACCCTGTGTATATGAAGTAGTCATGCCTTATCATGTAGCTACACCCTGTGTATATGAAGTAGTCATGCCTTATCATGTAGCTACACCCTGTGTATATAAAGTAGTCATGCCTTACCATGTAGCTACACCCTGTGTATATAAAGTAGTCATGCCTTATCATGTAGCTACACCCTGTGTATATAAAGTAGTATTTCCGTATCATGTAGCTACACCCTGTGTATATGAAGTAGTCATGCCTTATCATGTAGCTACACCCTGTGTATGTAAAGTAGTCATGCCTTATCATGTAGCTACACCCTGTGTATATGAAGTAGTCATGCCTTATCATGTAGCTACACCCTGTGTATATAAAGTAGTCATGCCTTATCATGTAGCTACACCCTGTGTATATAAAGTAGTATTTCCGTATCATGTAGCTACACCCTGTGTATATAAAGTAGTATTTCCGTATCATGTAGCTACACCCTGTGTATATGACGTAGTCATGGCTTATCATGTAGCTACACCCTGTGTATATGAAGTAGTCATGCCTTATCATGTAGCTACACCCTGTGCATATAAAGTAGTCATGACTTATCATGTAGCTACACCCTGTGCATATAAAGTAGTCATGCCTTATCATGTAGCTACACCCTGTGCATATAAAGTAGTCATGCCTTATCATGTAGCTACACCCTGTGCATATAAAGTAGTCATGCCTTATCATGTAGCTACACCCTGTGTATATGAAGTAGTATTTCCGTATCATGTAGCTACACCCTGTGTATATAAAGTAGTCATGCCTTATCATGTAGCTACACCCTGTGTATATAAAGTAGTATTTCCGTATCATGTAGCTACACCCTGTGTATATAAAGTAGTCATGCCTTATCATGTAGCTACACCCTGTGTATATAAAGTAGTCATGCCTTATCATGTAGCTACACCCTGTGTATATGAAGTAGTCATGCCTTATCATGTAGCTACACCCTGTGTATATAAAGTAGTCATGCCTTATCATGTAGCTACACCCTGTGTATATAAAGTAGTCATGCCTTATCATGTAGCTACACCCTGTCTATATAAAGTAGTATTTCCGTATCATGTAGCTACACCCTGTGTATATGAAGTAGTCATGCCTTATCATGTAGCTACACCCTGTGTATATAAAGTAGTCATGCCTTGTCATGTAGCTACACCCTGTGTATATAAAGTAGTCATGCCTTATCATGTAGCTACACCCTGTGTATATGAAGTAGTCATGCCTTATCATGTAGCTACACCCTGTGTATATGAAGTAGTATTTCCGTATCATGTAGCTACACCCTGTGTATATAAAGTAGTCATGCCTTATCATGTAGCTTGCACCCTGTGTATATAAAGTAGTCATGCCTTATCATGTAGCTACACCCTGTGCATATAAAGTAGTCATGCCTTATCATGTAGCTACACCCTGTGTATATAAAGTAGTCATGCCTTATCATGTAGCTACACCCTGTGTATATAAAGTAGTCATGCCTTATCATGTAGCTACACCCTGTGTATATAAAGTAGTCATGCCTTATCATGTAGCTACACCCTGTGTATATAAAGTAGTATTTCCGTATCATGTAGCTACACCCTGTGTATATAAAGTAGTCATGCCTTATCATGTAGCTACACCCTGTGTATATAAAGTAGTCATGCCTTATCATGTAGCTACACCCTGTCTATATAAAGTAGTATTTCCGTATCATGTAGCTACACCCTGTGTATATGAAGTAGTCATGCCTTATCATGTAGCTACACCCTGTGTATATAAAGTAGTCATGCCTTATCATGTAGCTACACCCTGTGTATATAAAGTAGTCATGCCTTATCATGTAGCTACACCCTGTGTATATAAAGTAGTCATGCCTTATCATGTAGCTACACCCTGTGTATATAAAGTAGTCATGCCTTATCATGTAGCTACACCCTGTGTATATAAAGTAGTCATGCCTTATCATGTAGCTACACCCTGTGTATATAAAGCAGTCATGCCTTATCATGTAGCTACACCCTGTGCATATAAAGTAGTCATGCCTTATCATGTAGCTACACCCTGTGTATATAAAGTAGTCATGCCTTATCATGTAGCTACACCCTGTGTATATAAAGTAGTCATGCCTTATCATGTAGCTACACCCTGTGTATATAAAGTAGTCATGCCTTATCATGTAGCTACACCCTGTGTATATAAAGTAGTCATGCCTTATCATGTAGCTACACCCTGTGTATATAAAGTAGTCATGCCTTATCATGTAGCTACACCCTGTGTATATAAAGCAGTCATGCCTTATCATGTAGCTACACCCTGTGCATATAAAGTAGTCATGCCTTATCATGTAGCTACACCCTGTGTATATAAAGTAGTCATGCCTTATCATGTAGCTACACCCTGTGTATATAAAGTAGTCATGCCTTATCATGTAGCTACACCCTGTGTATATAAAGTAGTCATGCCTTATCATGTAGCTACACCCTGTGTATATAAAGCAGTCATGCCTTATCATGTAGCTACACCCTGTGTATATGAAGTAGTATTTCCGTATCATGTAGCTACACCCTGTGTATATAAAGTAGTCATGCCTTATCATGTAGCTACACCCTGTGCATATAAAGTAGTATTTCCGTATCATGTAGCTACACCCTGTGTATATAAAGTAGTCATGCCTCATCATGTAGCTACACCCTGTGTATATAAAGTAGTCATGCCTTATCATGTAGCTACACCCTGTGTATATGAAGTAGTCATGCCTTATCATGTAGCTACACCCTGTGTATATAAAGTAGTCATGCCTTATCATGTAGCTACACCCTGTGTATATAAAGTAGTATTTCCGTATCATGTAGCTACACCCTGTGTATATAAAGTAGTCATGCCTTATCATGTAGCTACACCCTGTGTATATGAAGTAGTCATGCCTTATCATGTAGCTACACCCTGTGTATATAAAGTAGTATTTCCGTATCATGTAGCTACACCCTGTGTATATAAAGTAGTCATGCCTTATCATGTAGCTACACCCTGTGTATATAAAGTAGTATTTCCGTATCATGTAGCTTACACCCTGTGTATATAAAGTAGTCATGCCTTATCATGTAGCTACACCCTGTGTATATGAAGTAGTCATGCCTTATCATGTAGTTACAACCTGTGTATATGACGTAGTCATGCCTTATCATGTAGCTACACCCTGTGTACATAAAGTAGTATTTCCGTATCATGTAGCTACACCCTGTGTATATAAAGTAGTCATGCCTTATCATGTAGCTACACCCTGTGTATATAAAGTAGTCATGCCTTATCATGTAGCTACACCCTGTGTATATGAAGTAGTCATGCCTTATCATGTAGCTACACCCTGTGTATGTAAAGTAGTCATGCCTTATCATGTAGCTACACCCTGTGTATATAAAGTAGTATTTCCGTATCATGTAGCTACACCCTGTGTATATGAAGCAGTCATGCCTTATCATGTAGCTACACCCTGTCTATATAGAGTAGTATTTCCGTATCATGTAGCTACACCCTGTGTATATAAAGTAGTATTTCCGTATCATGTAGCTACACCCTGTGTATATGAAGCAGTCATGCCTTATCATGTAGCTACACCCTGTCTATATAAAGTAGTATTTCCGTATCATGTAGCTACACCCTGTGTATATGAAGCAGTCATGCCTTATCATGTAGCTACACCCTGTGTATATAAAGTAGTATTTCCGTATCATGTAGCTACACCCTGTGTATATAAAGTAGTCATGCCTTATCATGTAGCTACACCCTGTGTATATAAAGTAGTCATGCCTTATCATGTAGCTACACCCTGTGCATATAAAGTAGTCACGTCTTATCATGTAGCTACACCCTGTGTATATGAAGTAGTCATGCCGTATCATGTAGCTACACCCTGTGTATATAAAGTAGTCATGCCTCATCATGTAGCTACACCCTGTGTATATAAAGTAGTCATGCCTTATCATGTAGCTACACCCTGTCTATATAAAGTAGTATTTCTGTATCATGTAGCTACACCCTGTGTGTATGAAGTAGTCATGCCGTATCATGTAGCTACACCCTGTGTATATAATGTAGTCATGCCTTATCATGTAGCTACACCCTGTGTATATAAAGTAGTCATGCCTTATCATGTAGCTACACCCTGTCTATATAAAGTGATATTTCCGTATCATGTAGCTACACCCTGTGTATGTGAAGTAGTCATGCCGTATCATGTAGCTACACCCTGTCTATATAAAGTAGTCATGCCTTATCATGTAGCTACACCCTGTGTATATAAAGTAGTCATGCCTTATCATGTTGCTACACCCTGTGTATATAGAGTAGTCATGCCTTATCATGTAGCTACACCCTGTGTATATAAAGTAGTCATGCCTTATCATGTAGCTACACCCTGTGTATATATAATGGTCGTGACTTATCGTGTTGCTATACCCTGGGTATATTAGATCGGAGTGTTTCCGCAAAAAGCTACATTCAGAATATTTTGTACCAGAGTGTTCCATGATATAGGACTATTCGGTGTGTGGTAACCGGTTGTGCCTTATCATGAAGCTACACCCGATGTAAGTGTAGCAGGACGTGGAGTCATCCCACAGACAACATCCTCACCTTCTCAGTTTGCTCATGGGTTTAACCTCTGTGACAATGTAGACATGGATTAGAATCCCAGCACGAGACTCGGAAATGTTACGGTCACTAAATATGTATAATGGTCATGCATGATTATAGACCTACACCCGGTGTATATGGAATTGTCGTGCCATGTAGATATATCTTGTAAGACTGAATGCATGCCTCTCTTCATGGAACTTAACCTGTTTTTCAGTAGGGATATCTGATGTGAGCATGTTCAAATGGAATTGTCTGATGGTGTAAACATCAAATCACCTGTTCAATTCCAAGCCTATGGCAACTATTGTATGTTTATTTGCTTTACGGATACTCTAGTCATATAATAAAGGGTGCGTGAAAGGAGAATACAACAAAAGCTGAGGAACAAGAAACAAGAAAAAAACCACAAGAGTTTAAATGCTTGAGACTAAATCTGAAAAATCTTAAATCATGGCTAAAAAGAATACTCCAAAAGTATGAAAACAGAATTAGAAGTATTAATCGTTTAAAAAATCAAGCTGAAAAGAAATTTATAAATAAGTAAAATAACAATCTGAAAAAATAAATAAAGATGCATCGAACCAACTGTATACACTGCCGTCGTAATTTGTTGTATGGGGGGTTTGAACTCTAAACTGTAGGGGAAATGATCAAATACTTGTGTGAGAGTTGTCCACCGTAGCAGTTCGATTGACGTTCTCTAGGTATGGTTTGTTGTGGAGGATGAAACTTGGTCTAACCTTAAGAGTTATTGGCCGCAATTATTATGTAGCTTCTGGTTGTAAATACAAGATACAATGAGCAATAAAAATGTTACTGAGAGGAGAGTGTTATTTTCCTGATTCTGTGTTGTAATGGGACTTGCAAGATACGTAGAATCTACTGCTGCCGGCAGAGAACCCAGTACACCACCTGCACGTGTGATACAGACATCACTGTTATACACATCCAGTGAGGTAGTTGGTGTACGAAGTACCTGATATTGCTGCCGATAGAGAACCCAGCACCCCACGTCCATCGTTGTTATACACATCGAATGAGATAGTTACAGGTGTAAGATGCGTTGTCTGTGATACCCTTCACTGCTGTGGGTAGAACGCTCAGCACAGCACGTGCACGTGTGAAACAGACATCGTTGTTATACACATCCGGTGAGGTAGCAACAGGGAAATGACACGTTGTCTGCAGTGCCCTATCTTGCAACCGGAAGATCGACCTGTACAACATGTGTCTGTATGAAGCTGGTGACGTTCATTCACACATCCGTTGGGGAAGTTGGTACGTTGTAAGATACGTTGACTGTGGTACGTGCTTCTGTTGCCCGTAGTATACTCAGTACAACACACCGATGTCATATAATGGAATATTGCTTAGTGCGGCATAAAACAACATCCAAACCAAACAGCACAACACGTGAAGTATAAGGCAAAGTTATCAAACTTTAATAGAACGTACCTATCGTTACTATTCTCGTAAAAGAATAAACCTAGAATTGGATTCGAGGGAAGATAATGGGTGTATCTTTGGCCTAAAATCTCAGTGGAGTGTAAAACTGATGTAAATCCAGACCGGCACACACACACCCATACCCACCCACCCACACGCATACACACACGTGCACGAACGCGCACACACACACGCACGTTAATTTTTATGTGACCACACCTTTACTGTGTTCACGAAGATTGCATGATTTTTACAGCTACTGATACAAAAGTGAGGTAAAACGACTCCAGCGATGTTTGTCGTAATAGGCGGTTAGCGGGATCGGGTGGTCACGGTCGCTCACTTGGTTGGTGCATATTACCGTATCCCAGTTGTGCAGATAGAGACTGTTGGTGTCAATCGCTGGATTGTTTTCACAATTACAATACGTGACTCGAATATTTACAGACTGCTGACAGAGTTCGAAATTAACGTCGGTCCTGAGGCTCGAAGCCGACTGAAAACCACTCCGACCCCCAGATTTTCTTCTCTGCAGGTCCTTATGACCGACAGCGTTTTCATCCTCGACAAACACTGGCAGTAAGAGTATTATTTCCATAGTAAAATGCAGGACTCACACATTCTATCAGGACGAACAACTGTTTATGGTTCTGGGTCTTTAGGGCTTTTAGTCATGTACAAGTAATATTGTTGTGTACAGGGGAATGAAACAAAACAGTAATTGGACACGACATGTAAGGTATTCTTGTTAAACGTCTCATTAAATCATTTCATTTCAACCACACCAAGGACCACCTATGCAAAAAAATACATGTCATGATACATCTAGATCCTTGTTTGAATGGGTTTGGAGCAAACCATGTTTGTCGTAAGAGGCGTCTATTAATAAGGGGATTCAAGGTGGTCAGACTCAATGACTTGGTTCACACATGTCATAGACTCCCAGCAGTGTACATTGATGCTCATGGTGTTGATCACATTTGGTCAAGACATGATTAATTACAGACAGACGCCATATAGCTGGAATATCGCTGAGTGCGACGTCATACAACAAACATCTTATTTTACTCATCATTTACTGATCGAGTTATGACAATGGAATGAGCCGTGCTGAGTGAGTTTCTGGGTGTGAATATTGTTTAGCTGGAATATTGACAAACAAATTATCTAACAAACACTGAAACAAGCATCAGCAGAGTTCTCATACTTTCACCAGAAACCAATATTTGTAGGAATCTCTTAAATGATTACCAAATACTTGGTGTGATTTTAAGTGATACCACTTCCTTCACCATCTCCCATAAGAAGCCATGCTCTATCAGTAAACAACCACCATCGAGAAAAGAAACATCATGCAGACTCCGGCACAATATGAGAATAATGCCCAGATAAGAATATTTGTACATACAGTATGAAATAAAACGAAATGTGGACATAATTTGGCCCTAGTTTCCTTGTCACAGAAATTACAGGTGTATTTTATGAAAGCAAAGCACTTGTAATTTTGATGATGGATTTTGTTAAATGTGGTCAAATAGTCATTATCGGAGAGTTAGTCCGTTTAGTCATCCTTGGAAATTATCAGATGTCATGAATATGAAACAAAGGACACCGTCGTTGTTATTTACAAGTTCCACGCATTCATCTTTTTTTCTTCTGGGAAAGAAAATAAGGCGCTCGGTTTGAACGTGCTTCTAGAGGGAAGGGAGATAACTCTAATCGAAGGCATTATTTTTACGTTCAGCTGAACATTTTATCCACACAAGGATGACAGGGGCTCATTGGTACTATAAACGCTGCGTGCGATCAATTGACGACCACTGTAGCCACTGGAAAAAGACTCATAGTCGTTTTTATCTCGAGATCTACAATTTCGTATGTTACAGTGACGTCATAGAATCCTGACGTCACAGGTCAAAGTTCAACACGTCGGTATTGTTCTGCGAGGCCACAGAAACAAAGGCCGCTCTCGTTTTCTAACACGCTTAATCATTATATTTCACTTCACGGGAATCGGACACCTCACGGGTGAGTACTTAAAGATACTACTTTCTTTTATGTACCTCTCCAACTTGTCTTAAATCCATACTGTATTGGAATAAACGGCCTAATTGGTTCCAGTGCTGAGATTCATATAACTATTATACCTGACTGGCATAAGAGAGAACAATGAATGTTTTCTCATTATGAAATTCCTACAAGTAATATCTTTATATGGTATTGATAACGTAAGGTGTTATTTGCAATATGAAAGTCGATATCAAAGGTTTTAAGCACAACTACACTACATATTTTCCTGCAGTATTCTTACTATATATTATCCCATATGGTTTTAATCAACAGATGCGTAAACATGAAGAATATTCATTCTAACACATTTTTATGCTGACGTATAGGTTTTTGCTCTTAAGATGATGCTGATACATACATTGTACATGATGTGTATGTTTTGTTATTTGGCTTACCAGTCAACTATCTATATCTTGTAAAGTGTATAGCTTAACTAGATACAGTCTGCAGTCAACCTAATACAGATACTGTTCAGTCGAGACTGTTGATGTTGTTTTCACTAAAACTATTTCTTCTGAAAACAGTGAGACACCCAGTAAACTCATCATGCCCTCAACCATGCCTGCTGGGAGACGGAAGGACAATGATGTACTGGTGAATTCCAAGGACTACCGGTACATCATGGCAACTTCTGAATCTGACATGGGTTCCTCCACATCGTCAACCACAAAGAGTCGTGGGAGACCTAAAGCCCGTGCCAAGAAGCCAGTGCTGGGAGATAACTCCATCAAAGGAAAGGACTATCACTATATTATGGACACGTCAGCATCAGACGTGTCGCCACCTTCATCTGGCAGTAGTCGCCGTGGATCGGTTGGCTCGTCTGCTTCGCTGACTAGGAGCTGTCGAAATAGTCCTCATGGATCTTCCACTGGATCTGAAATTATCAAGACAGAGGCCTCAAAGAGTCAGCATCCAGCAGATAGCTCCATCAAAGCAAAGGACTACCACTATATTATGGACACGTCAGCATCAGACGTGTCATCATCTTCATCAAGCAGAAGTCATAATGAATCTGTCTGTGCATCTGCTTTGCCGTCTAGGGGCTGCCGAAGTAGTCCTCATGGATCTTCCACTGGATCTGAAATTATAAACACACAGGCCTCAAAGAGTCAACATCCAGCAGATAGCTCCATCAAACCAAAGGACTACCACTATATTATGGACACGTCAGCATCAGACGTGTCATCATCTTCATCAAGCAGAAGTCATAATGAATCTGTCTGTGCATCTGCTTTGCCGTCTAGGGGCTGCCGAAGTAGTCCTCATGGATCTGCGACTGGATCTGAAATTATCAACACACAGGCCTCAAAGAGTCAACATCCAGCAGATAGGTCCATCAAACCAAAGGACTACCACTATATTATGGACACGTCAGCATCAGACGTGTCATCATCTTCATCAAGCAAAAGTCAAAATGAATCTGTTGGCTCATCTGCTTTGCCGTCTAGGAACTGCCATAGTAGTCCTCATGGATCTCCAACTGGATCAGACAATGTCAACACACAGCCCTCAAAGAAGCAGCATTCAGCAGATAGGTCTATCAAAGCAAAGGACTACCTCTACATTATGGACACGTCAGCATCAGACCTGTCATCATCTTCATCTAGCAGAAGTCATCGTGAATCTGTTGGTGCGCCTGCTTTGTCCTCAAGGAACAGTCAAAGTAGTCCTCGAGGATCTCCAACTGGATCAGCCAAATACAGCACAGAGCCCCCTAAAAAGCACCATCCGTCAGAGAGCTCCATCAAAGCAAAGGACTACCACTATATTATGGACACGTCAGCGTCAGACGGGTCATCATCTTCGTCTAGCAGAAGTCATCGTGAATCTGTTGGTGCACCTGCTTTGTCCTCTAGGACGTGTCGAAGCACTCCTCGTGGATCTGTTGGCTCATCTGCTTCGCCACCGATTAGCTGTCAAAGTAGTCCTCATGGATCTCCAAGTGGATCAGACAAGGTTAGGACACAGCCTCCAAGGAAGCAGCATCCTGGAAGTTTGAAGAAGCCAGATGACCCTAGCTCCACTTCACCCAAGTCAACTTCTGACACATCATCATCTCCATCCCTCTATCCAAGGTCTCTCACCGCCTCCAACCATTCTATCTGGTCATCTGAGATCCTGAGCAGCGTCTCTTCTGACTCGGAGAGTGTATTCAACCCGTTTGTGGAGGACCACCTCCAACCCAGACTTTCCACCAGGGAACCATCTGTAGATGCACAATTCCCAGTAGCTGAAACAATCTCCGAGATCTCCCTGGTCAACAGAAGCGACGAGTCGTGGTTCACAGTAACCAGGGAGTCCAACAGTTTCTATCAGGAAGGACTTCATCAACGCAAATTGCTGCTGGATCAGGCCTGGGTTACTGGCGACAGAAAGAAGTCCATGTCGGACTGGGTATCATCTGTCAACGTCTGGGAGGATGATGGTGAGTGGATATATCATCAGACTGGCATTACATGTGGATGAGTGCATTTGTGTGTGTGCGTGCACGTGATAAGTGTTTACGTCAGTGATTGGAACGTTATCTGATTAGCATTGCCGAAATGGGCAGTTCACATTGTGCCGACAGTGCAACTGAAACAGGAAATCGTATGAAGTCAGACAGACATTTTTGCCTCATTTTGTGGGGACATTTGATTTAGTTCCATCTCTTTCCAAAGGATCAAATGCATCATAAGGAAAGCAATTGCTTTCTGAAGTGTATTGACAAAATATAACGTGAAATGTTGGTGTTGTATTTCTTGCTCAAACGTTGTTAATAAGTGGAAGCTGAGGGAAATACGTTGAACATTTCCAAGTATTAAGCACCATACAGCAACAAGAATGTTTTCCTATGCTGGTCCTTGCTTAGACTTACCATGTGCCGCCGTGTCTTTGATCCAGGTCAGCCACTGACTTGCTTCAGTCTTATAATCCAGTGTGGTTACATGAGGTGGAAAGATTGTGTCTCATTTTGTAGTACAAAGATACTGTTGTTTTTCTGTGTTATGTATTCTATTATACGAATATGCTGATAACCGTGCTTTTTTATCTGTGTGGTATTTTTGATTCACATTTTTTTCTGTTTGGAAAGTTGCAAGCAACTTGGGGGTCGAATCTTTCTTGACCAGACTGAAAACCCGCTTTCAGGTGAGTAGCATTGCGCTGTTAGCACCCATTGATGGCAGACTTCGGTGCATGGAGTTTCTAGTCTAGTTCTTCAGAACTTTAGCAGTAAACAGTCCTGCGAAAAAAATGAAGCTTTGAGATACAAATTTAAATGATTTTAGGGATTTGAGGCAGCATTTCTAATGAAAATCAAACGGTTCGCCCTTATTTAATGAATTTCACTGTTGCTTTTGTTACATTGATATCCACTTTTCTAATAGAGCACGTGGTGGCGCCTGACAAGAGGAAGGGAGACTCGGGTCCAGTTGATCAAGAAATCCAGCTCAGGATCTGGACGCGGAACCAGAGGTGGGTGCAGGCATGTTAGTCTTGTCTTGTTCTGTACACCTATCAAGGCTCGACTTGTACAGCAAATCTGCCACCCATAACGTGTTTTGTTAATGTAGTGTCTTTTGTTTGCTGTGATTACATTTAAGTAATATTTCCTGGTTGTAGGTAAGGACAAGGACAAGACACCACGCAGGGAGAAACTGCAGAAGAGAATGCAGAGGTTCATCTCCAGGGTGTTTGTTTGTGGTGGACAATCACAGGCCTAGACACCATCGGTGTCAGGCCCAGACACAGTGCAGGTGTCTGTCAGGCCCAGACACAGTATAGGTGTCTCTGTTAGGCCGAGAAACAGTCCAAGTGTATATCAGGCCCAGACACAGTACAGGTGTCTCTGTTAGGCCCAGACACAGTACAGATGTCTCTGTCAGGCCGGGACATAGTGCTACTAACACGTGGTATATCGATGTGTGCATCAAATGGTCATGTCTTGTGATGTAACTTACATTCTGTGTGTCTAAAATAACCATGCATTATCAGGTATCTACATTGTCATGCTGCATCATGTAGCTACCTCCCGCGAATAATGGGTGATCAGGCCCAGGCACAGTGTTGGCGTGTTTGTTAAGTGGCCAAGCCTTATTATGTATATAGCCACATCCAATGTATATAAAGTAGACATGCTTTACCATGTAGATACATCCAGTGTATATAAAGTAGTCATGCCTTATCATGTAGCTACACCCTGTGTATATAAAGTAGTCATGCCTTATCATGTAGCTACACCCTGTGTATATAAAGTAGTATTTCCGTATCATGTAGCTACACCCTGTGTATATAAAGTAGTCATGCTTTATCATGTAGCTACACCCTGTGTATATAAAGTAGTCATGCCTTATCATGTAGCTACACTCTGTCTATATAAAGTAGTCATGCCTTATCATGTAGCTGCACCCTGTGTATATGACGTAGTCATGCCTTATCATGTAGCTACACCCTGTGTATATAAAGTAGTCATGCCTTATCATGTAGCTACACCCTGTCTATATAAAGTAGTCATGCCTTATCATGTAGCTACACCCTGTGTATATGACGTAGTCATGCCTTATCATGTAGCTACACCCTGTGTATATAAAGTAGTCATGCCTTATCATGTAGCTACACCCTGTGCATATAAAGTAGTATTTCCGTATCATGTAGCTACACCCTGTGTAAATGACGTAGTCATGCCATGTCATGTAGCTACACCCTGTGTATATAAAGTAGTCATGCCTTATCATGTAGCTACACCCTGTGTATATAAAGTAGTCATACCGTATCATGTAGCTACACCCTGTGCATATAAAGTAGTCATGTCTTATCATGTAGCTACACCCTGTGTATATGAAGTAGACATGCCTTATCATGTAGCTACACCCTGTGTATATGACGTAGTCATGCCGTATCATGTAGCTACACCCTGTGTATATAAAGTAGTCATGCCTTATCATGTAGCTACACCCTGTGTATATAAAGTAGTCATACCGTATCATGTAGCTACACCCTGTGCATATAAAGTAGTCATGTCTTATCATGTAGCTACACCCTGTGTATATGAAGTAGTCATGCCGTATCATGTAGCTACACCCTGTGTACATAAAGTAGTCATGCCGTATCATGTAGCTACACCCTGTGTATATGACGTAGTCATGCCTTGTCATGTAGCTACACACTGTGTATATATAATGGTCGTGACTTATCGTGTTGCTATACCCTGGGTATATTAGATCGGAGTGTTTCCGCAAATAGCTACATTCAGAATATTTTGTACAAGAGTGTTCCATGATATAGGACTATTCGGTGTGTGGTAACCGGTTGTGCCTTATCATGAAGCTACACCCGATGGAAGTGTAGCAGGACGTGGAGTCCTACAGACAACATCCTCACCTTCTCAGTTTGCTCATGGGTTTAACCTCTGTGACAATGTAGACATGGATTAGAATCCCAGCACGAGACTCGGAAATGTTACGGTCACTAAATATGTATAATGGTCATGCATGATTATAGACCTACCCCCGGTGTATATGGAATTGTCGTGCCATGTAGATATATCTTGTAAGACTGAATGCATGCCTCTCTTCATGGAACTTAACCTGTTTTTCAGTAGGGATATCTGATGTGAGCATGTTCAAATGGAATTGTCTGATGGTGTAAACATCAAATCACCTGTTCAATTCCAAGCCTATGGCAACTATTGTATGTTTATTTGCTTTACGGATACTCTAGTCATATAATAAAGGGTGCATGAAAGGAGAATACAAAAAAAGCAAAGGAACAAGAAACAAGAAAAAACTGAGTTTAAATGCTTGAGACTAAATCTGAAAAATCTTAAATCATGGCTAAAAAGAATACTCCAAAAGTATGAAAACAGAATTATAAGTATTAAATGTTTAAAAAATCAAGCTGAAAAGAAATTCATAAATAAGTAAAATAACAATCTGAAAAAATAAATAAAGATGCATCGAACCAACTGTATACACTGCCGTCGTAATTTGTTGTATGGGGGGTTTGAACTCTAAACTGTAGGGGAAATGATCAAATACTTGTGTGAGAGTTGTCCACCTTAGCAGTTCGATTGATGTTCTCTAGGTATGGTTTGTTGTGGAGGATGTAACTTGGTCTAACCTTAAGAGTTATTGGCCGCAATAATTATGTAGCTTCTGGTTGTAAATACAAGATACAATGAGCAATAAAAATGTTACTGAGAGGAGAGTGTTATTTTCCTGATTCTGTGTTGTAATGGGACTTGCAAGATACGTAGAATCTACTGCTGCCGGCAGAGAACCCAGTACACCACCTGCACGTGTGATACAGACATCACTGTTATACACATCCAGTGAGGTAGTTGGTGTATGAAGTACCTGATATTGCTGCCGATAGAGAACCCAGCACCCCACGTCCATCCAGTGAGGTAGTTACACGTGTAAGAAACCTTTTCCATGGTACCATTCACAGCTGAACACTCAGAACAGTAGAACACTCAGTACATCACGTGCACGTGTGAAGCAGACATCGTTGTTATACACATCGAATGAGATAGTTACAGGTGTAAGATACGTTGTCTGTGATACCCTTCACTGCTGTGGGTAGAACGCTCAGCACAGCACGTGCACGTGTGAAACAGACATCGTTGTTATACACATCCGGTGAGGTAGCAACAGGGAAATGTCTGCAGTGCCCTATCTTGCAACCGGAAGATCGACCTGTACAACATGTGTCTGTATGAAGCTGGTGACGTTCATTCACACATCCGTTGGGGAAGTTGGTACGTTGTAAGATACGTTGACTGTGGTACGTGCTTCTGTTGCCCGTAGTATACTCAGTACAACACACCGATGTCATATAATGGAATATTGCTTAGTGCGGCATAAAACAACATCCAAACCAAACAGCACAACACGTGAAGTATAAGGCAAAGTTATCAAACTTTAATAGAATGTACCTATCGTTACTATTCTCGTAAAAGAATAAACCTAGAATTGGATTCGAGGGAAGATAATGGGTGTATCTTTGGCCTAAAATCTCAGTGGAGTGTAAAACTGACGTAAATCCAGACACACACACACCCATACCCACCCACCCACACGCATACACACACGTGCACGAACGGGCACACACACACGCACGTTCATTTTTATGTGACCACACCTTTACTGTGTTCACGAAGATTGCATGATTTTTACAGCTACTGATACAAAAGTGAGGTAAAACGACTCCAGCGATGCTTGTCGCAATAGGCGGTTAGCGGGGTCGGGTGGTCACGGTCGCTCACTTGGTTGGTGCATACTACCGTATCCCAGTTGTGCTGATAGAGACTGTTGGTGTCAATCGCTGGATTGTTTTCACAATTACAATACGTGACTCGAATATTTACAGACTGCTGACGGAGTTCGAAGTTAACGTCGGTCCTGAGGCTCGAAGCCGACTGAAAACCATTCCGACCCCCAGATTTTGTTCTCTGCAGGTCCTTATGGCCTTTTTCATCCTCGACAAACACTGGCAGTAAGAGTATTATTTCCATAGTAAAATGCAGGACTCACACATTCTGATCAGGACGAACAACTGTTTATGGTTCTGGGTCTTTAGGGCTTTTAGTCATGTAGAAGTAATATTGTTTTCTACAGGGGAGTGAAACAAAACAGTAATTGGACACGACATGTAAGGTATTCTTGTTAAACGTCTCATTAAATCATTTCATTTCAACCACACCAAGGACCACCTATGCAAAAAAATACATGTCATGATACATCTAGATCCTTGTTTGAATGGGTCTGGAGCAAACCATGTTTGTCGTAAGAGGCGTCTATTAATAAGGGGATTCAAGGTGGTCAGACTCAATGACTTGGTTCACACATGTCATAGACTCCCAGTAGTGTACGTTGATCCTCATGGTGTTGATCACATTTGGTCAAGACATGATTAATTGCAGACAGACGCCATATAGCTGGAATATAGCTGAGTGCGACGTCATACAACAAACATCTTATTTTATTCATCGTTTACTGATCGAGTTATGACAATGGAATGAGCCGTGCTGAGTGAGTTTCTGGGTGTGAATATTGTTTAGCTGGAATATTGACAAACAAATTATCTAACAAACACTGAAACAAGCATCAGCAGAGTTCTCATACTTTCACCAGAAACCAATATTTGTAGGAATCTCTTAAATGATTACCAAATACTTGGTGTGATTTTAAGTGATACCACTTCCTTCACCATCTCCCATAAGAAGCCATGCTCTATCAGTAAACAACCACCATCGAGAAAAGAAACATCATGCAGACTCCGGCACAATATGAGAATAATGCCCAGATAAGAATATTTGTACATACAGTATGAAATAAAACGAAATGTGGACATAATTTGGCCCTAGTTTCCTTGTCACAGAAATTACAGGTGTATTTTATGAAAGCAAAGCACTTGTAATTTTGATGATGGATTTTGTTAAATGTGGTCAAATAGTCATTATCGGAGAGTTAGTCCGTTTAGTCATCCTTGGAAATTATCAGATGTCATGAATATGAAACAAAGGACACCGTCGTTGTTATTTACAAGTTCCACGCATTCATCTTTTTTTCTTCTGGGAAAGAAAATAAGGCGCTCGGTTTGAACGTGCTTCTAGAGGGAAGGGAGATAACTCTAATCGAAGGCATTATTTTTACGTTCAGCTGAACATTTTATCCACACAAGGATGACAGGGGCTCATTGGTACTATAAACGCTGCGTGCGATCAATTGACGACCACTGTAGCCACTGGAAAAAGACTCATAGTCGTTTTTATCTCGAGATCTACAATTTCGTATGTTACAGTGACGTCATAGAATCCTGACGTCACAGGTCAAAGTTCAACACGTCGGTATTGTTCTGCGAGGCCACAGAAACAAAGGCCGCTCTCGTTTTCTAACACGCTTAATCATTATATTTCACTTCACGGGAATCGGACACCTCACGGGTGAGTACTTAAAGATACTACTTTCTTTTATGTACCTCTCCAACTTGTCTTAAATCCATACTGTATTGGAATAAACGGCCTAATTGGTTCCAGTGCTGAGATTCATATAACTATTATACCTGACTGGCATAAGAGAGAACAATGAATGTTTTCTCATTATGAAATTCCTACAAGTAATATCTTTATATGGTATTCATAACGTAAGGTGTTATTTGCAATATGAAAGTCGATATCAAAGGTTTTAAGCACAACTACACTACATATTTTCCTGCAGTATTCTTACTATATATTATCCCATATGGTTTTAATCAACAGATGCGTAAACATGAAGAATATTCATTCTAACACACTTTTATGCTGACGTATAGGTTTTTGCTCTTAAGATGATGCTGATACATACATTGTACATGATGTGTATGTTTTGTTATTTAGCTTACCAGTCAACTATCTATATCTTGTAAAGTGTATAGCTTAACTAGATACAGTCTCCAGTCAACCTAATACAGATACTGTTCAGTCGAGACTGTTGATGTTGTTTTAACTAAAACTATTTCTTCTGAAAACAGTGAGACACCCAGTAAACTCATCATGCCCTCAACCATGCCTGCTGGGAGACGGAAGGACAATGATGTACTGGTGAATTCCAAGGACTACCGGTACATCATGGCAACTTCTGAATCTGACATGGGTTCCTCCACATCGTCATCCACAAAGAGTCGTCGGAGACCTAAAGCCCATGCCAAGAAGTCAGTGCTGGGAGATAACTCCATCAAAGGAAAGGACTATCACTATATTATGGACACGTCAGCATCAGACGTGTCGCCACCTTCATCTGGCAGTAGTCGCCGTGGATCGGTTGGCTCGTCTGCTTCGCTGACTAGGAGCTGTCGAAATAGTCCTCATGGATCTTCCACTGGATCTGAAATTATCAAGACAGAGGCCTCAAAGAGTCAGCATCCAGCAGATAGCTCCATCAAAGCAAAGGACTACCACTATATTATGGACACGTCAGCATCAGACGTGTCATCATCTTCATCAAGCAGAAGTCATAATGAATCTGTCTGTGCATCTGCTTTGCCGTCTAGGAGCTGTCGAAGTAGTCCTCATGGATCTGCGACTGGATCAGACAATGTCAACACACAGCCCTCAAAGAGTCAGCATCCAGCAGATAGCTCCATCAAAGCAAAGGACTACCACTATATTATGGACACGTCAGCATCAGACGTGTCATCATCTTCATCAAGCAGAAGTCATAATGAATCTGTCTGTGCATCTGCTTTGCCGTCTAGGAGCTGCCGAAGTAGTCCTCATGGATCTGCGACTGGATCAGACAATGTCAACACACAGCCCTCAAAGAAGCAGCATTTAGCAGATAGCTCCATCAAAGCAAAGGACTACCTGTATGTTATGGACACGTCAGCATCAGATGTGTCGTCATCTTCATCAAGCAGAAGTCATAATGAATCTGTCTGTGCATCTGCTTTGCCGTCTAGGAGCTGCCGAAGTAGTCCTCATGGATCTTCCACTGGATCTGAAATTATAAACACACAGGCCTCAAAGAGTCAGCATCCAGCAGATAGCTCCATCAAAGCAAAGGACTACCACTATATTATGGACACGTCAGCATCAGACGTGTCATCATCTTCATCAAGCAGAAGTCATAATGAATCTGTCTGTGCATCTGTTTTGCCGTCTAGGAGCTGTCGAAGTAGTCCTCATGGATCTGCGACTGGATCAGACAATGTCAACACACAGCCCTCAAAGAAGCAGCATTTAGCAGATAGCTCCATCAAACCAAAGGACTACCACTATATTATGGACACGTCAGCGTCAGACGTGTCATCATCTTCATCAAGCAGAAGTCAAAATCAATCTGTTGGCTCATCTGCTTTGTCGTCTAGGAGCTGCCATAGTAGTCCTCATGGATCTGCGACTGGATCAGACAATGTCAGCACAGAGCCCCCAAAGGAGCAGCATCCAGCAGATAGCTCCATCAAAGCAAAAGACTACCTCTACATTATGGACACGTCAGCATCAGACCTGTCATCATCTTCTTCTAGCAGAAGTCATCGTGAATCTGTTGGTGCGCCTGCTTTGTCCTCAAGGAACAGTCAAAGTAGTCCTCGTGGATCTCCAACTGGATCAGCCAAATACAGCACAGAGCCCCCTAAAAAGCACCATCCGTCAGAGAGCTCCATCAAAGCAAAGGACTACCACTATATTATGGACACGTCAGCGTCAGACGGGTCATCATCTTCGTCTAGCAGAAGTCATCGTGAATCTGTTGGTGCACCTGCTTTGTCCTCTAGGACATGTCGAAGCACTCCTCGTGGATCTGTAGGCTCATCTGCTTCGCCACCGATTAGCTGTCAAAGTAGTCCTCATGGATCTCCAGGTGGATCAGACAAGGTTAGGAGAAAGCCTCCAAGGAAGCAGCATCCTGGAAGTTTGAAGAAGCCAGATGACCGTAGCTCCACTTCACCCAAGTCAACTTCTGACTCATCATCTCCATCCCTCTATCCAAGGTCTCTCACCGCCTCCAACCATTCTATCTGGTCATCTGAGATCCTGAGCAGCGTCTCTTCTGACTCGGAGAGTGTATTCAACCCGTTTATGGAGGACCACCTCCAGCCCAGACTTTCCACCAGGGAACCATCTGTAGATGCACAATTCCCAGTAGCTGAAACAATCTCTGAGATCTCCCTGGTCAACAGAAGCGACGAGTCGTGGTTCACAGTAACCAGGGAGTCCAACAGTTTCTATCAGGAAGGACTTCATCAACGCAAATTGCTGCTGGATCAGGCCTGGGTTACTGGCGACAGAAAGAAGTCCATGTTGGACTGGGTATCATCTGTCCATGTCTTTGAGGATGATGGTAAGTGTTTATATCATCAGACTGGCATTACATGTGCATGCGTGCATTATAGTGAGTGCGTGCACGTGATAAGTGTTTACATCAGTGATTGGAACATTATCTGATTAGCATTGCCGAAATGGGCAGTTCACATTGTGCCGACAGTCCAACTGAAACAGGAAATCGTGTGAAGTGAAGTCAGACAGACATTTTTGCCTCATTTTGTGGGGACATTTGATTTAGTTCCATCTCTTTCCAAAGGATCAAATGCATCATAAGGAAAGCAATTGCTTTCTGAAGTGTATTGACAAAATATAACGTGAAATGTTGGTGTTGTATTTCTTGCTCAAACGTTGTTTTATAAGTGGAAGCTGAAGGAAATACGTTGAACATTTCCAAGTTTTAAACACCATACAGCAACAAGAATGTTTTCCTATGCTGGTCCTTGTTTAGACTTACCATGTGTCGCCGTGTCTTTGATCCAGGTCAGCCACTGACTTGCTTGAATCTTACAATCCAGAGTGGTTACATGAGGTGGAAAGATTGTGTCTCATTTTGTAGTACAAAGATACTATTGTTTTTCTGTGTTATGTATTCTCTTTTACGAATATGCTGATAACCGTGCTTTTTTATCTGTATGGTGTTTTTAATTCACATTTTTTCTGTTTGAAAAGTTGCAAGCAACTTGGGAGTCGAATCTTTCTTGACCAGACTGAAAACCCGCTTTCAGGTGAGTAGGATTGTGCTGTGGGCACTCACTGATTGCAGATTTCGGTACATGCAGTTTCTAGTCTAGTTCTTCAGAACCTTAACAGTAAACAGTCCTGCGAAAAAAATAAGGTTTTGAGAGAGAATCTGAAACTTAAAAGATTTTAGGAATTTGAAGTAACATTCCTAATGAAAATCAAACGGTTCATCCTTTTTTAGTGAATTTCATTGTTGCTTTCGTTACTTTGATATCCACTTTTCTAATAGAGCATGTGGTGGCGCCTGACAAGAGGAAGGGAGACTCGGGTCCAGTTGATTAAGAAATCCAGCTCAGGATCTGGACGCGGAACCAGAGGTGGGTGTAAGCAGTTTAGTCTTGTATATTTTTTACAAAGTTCTGAACACCTATCAAGGCTCGACCTTGTATAGCAAACCTGCCACCCATACCGTGTTTTTATTGTAGTGTCTTTTGTTTGCTGAGATTACAGTTTAAGTATTATTTCTTGGCTGTAGGTAAGGACAAGGACAAGACACCATGCAGGGAGAAACTGCAGGAGAGAGTGCAGAGGTTCATCTCCCGGGTGTGCGTTTGTGGAGGACAATCACAGGCCTAGACACCATCGGTGTCAGGTCCAGACACAGTGCATGTGTCTCTGTCAGGCCCAGACATAATGCAGATGTCCCTGTCAGGCCCAGACACAGTACAAGTGTCTGCTAGGTCCAGAAACAGTGCATGTGTCTCTGTCAGGCGCAGAAATAATGCAGATGTCCTTGCCTTATCAGGTAGCTATATCTAGTGTATATCAAATGGACAGGGCTTATGGTCTATATACACACTGTATTTTGAATAGTCTTGCCTTATCATGTAGCTATATCTAGTGTATATCAAATGGACAGGGCTTATGATCAATAGACACACTGTATTTTGAATAGTCTTGCCTTATCAGGTAGCTATATCTGGTGTATATGAAATGGACAAGGCTTATGGTCTATATACACACTGTATTTTGAATAGTCTTGCCTTATCAGGTAGCTATATCTAGTGTTTATGAAATGGACAGGGCTTATGGTGTATATACACACTGTATTTTGAATAGTCTTGCCTTATCATGTAGCTATATCTAGTGTATATCAAATGGACAGGTCTTATGGTATATATATCATGTAGCTATATCTAGTGTATATCAAATGGACACGGCTTATGGTGTATATACACACTGTATTTTGAATGGTCTGCCTTATCAGGTAGCTATATCTAGTGTATATCAAATGGACACGGTTTATTATGTATATACACACTGTATTTTGAATGGTCGAGCCTTATCAGGTAGCTATATCTAGTGTATATCAAATGGACACTGCTTATGGTATATATACACATTGTAGTTTGAATAGTCTTGCCTTGTCATGTAGCTATATCTAGTGTATATCAAATGGACAGGTCTTATGGTATATATATCATGTAGCTATATCTAGTGTATATCAAATGGACACGGCTTATGGTATATATACACATTGTAGTTTGAATAGTCTTGCCTTATCATGTAGCTATATCTAGTGTATATCAAATGGACAGGGCTTATGGTATATATATCATGTAGCTATATCTAGTGTATATCAAATGGACACGGCTTATGGTGTATATACACACTGTATTTTGAATGGTCTGCCTTATCAGGTAGCTATATCTAGTGTATATCAAATGGACACGGTTTATTATGTATATACACACTGTATTTTGAATGGTCTTGCCTTATCAGGTAGCTATATCTAGTGTATATCAAATGGACACGGTTTATTATGTATATACACATTGTATTTTGAATGGTCTTGCCTTATCAGGTAGCTATATCTAGTGTATATCAAATGGACATGGTTTATTATGTATATACACACTGTATTTTGAATGGTCGTGCCTTATCAGGTAGCTATATCTAGTGTATATCAAATGGACACGGTTTATTATGTATATACACATTGTATTTTGAATGGTCGAGCCTTATCAGGTAGCTATATCTAGTGTATATGAAATGGACAGGGCTTATGGTCAATATACACACTGTATTTTGAATAGTCTTGCCTTATCATGTAGCTACACTCTGGATATGATGTTGGTGTACGTCAGCATACATCTACATTCCGTGTATTTGGAAGAAGGGTGTCTTATCAATTTCCTGCACTGAGTGTACATGTAAATAACTGCTTGTTTATTGTCTTGTAGCTACATACGATGTAGAAATAATGGACATGTACTTATGTCCGATGGTTTTGGAATGTTCGTGCCATCTAGACATGTAAGATTTATTAATGGAAGTCAGTCTGAACCTCATTATTAAAATGGGGTTATCTAATGTGGGGTTAGGGTGTACTTGTTCAAATGGAGGTCTGATGATGTAAATATCAAATTACCCATTATATTCTAAACGTATGGAACAGATTGTTTATATTTTTGTTTTACGGGTGTTTGTTATATAGAAGAGGAGTTAAATTTACAAAAGCTGAACAACACTCAAAAGAGGTGAAAAAACTATCAACCTTTTTTTCTAAACGTGTTGTAATGCTTTAGAATAAAACTGATCTGAAATATTCTGAATCTGTAATTATGGATAAAAAGGTAATGCAATAGCATCAAAACAGAAATATTATGAAACAAGGAAAGAACAAAGGAAAGAATCAAATTGAATAGAAATGCTTTAAAAATATAGCCTTTGTTGTGACAGCTAAGTTTTCAGCTTATTTTTTCATTTACTTATCTTTTTGTGAAAGAACTTTTAGCCCAATGTACTTCACTGTGGGGTAATTGTTTACCTTACATGTGAGACTTGTTCTCGTGATTATGTTGTGTGTGATTTGTGATAGAGCTGTGCTCACTGGTTTTCGTAATAAAAATATTACTGAGAGGAGAGTGTTAATTTCTTGATTCTGTGGTTTTCGCCTCTGTAGTTATGGATCTACAATGGCAGTCAGTCAGTCAATAAGGGGGTAACTCTGTATCAATATTTTAAGAACGTTTCAGTATTTGCTGCCACTAACCCAAAAGAATCTACAACAGTCCCTCTTTGTTTCTTTGTCATTTAACCGTGCACTCCGCAATATTCGATCTGTCTGTAAACAATCATGAGCATTGATGAGCAAGCTTGCGACTAGATGTCTCACTCTGAGAGCATGGGTTCGAATCCCAGATGCGTCTCCACCCAGAAAAAGTACAAGAATCTCTACTTAACTGATTAAGTGTAATTCCAGATAAAACACATGGTACAAACTGCATGTATGTTATACATTACATTCAAAACAAAGTATTAACTTGAAAACTGGCAAAAACGTACAAACGTTAACGAAACACTAGGCTGAAACCATTCGCCGAAATACGAGGGGATGTCAAGTTTTGAGTCTTGAGCTTTTTTCATACCCAGGTGTCACAGCCTATGGGACGACATTGAACCTTGGGGTGTAGCTGATGTGATATATAAGTTTTGGTATCCTACTCTCAGAAGTTATTGAACAGCTCACATTGACAGAAAGAGACCCCCCCTCACGGCAGTGAAAATGAATAAAATTGAGTATAGAGCAGTAATTAAGTTTTTAGTTCTTGAAGGAAACTCGGCGAAGAACATTGAAGAAAGGCTTTCAGTAGTTTATGGGAAGTCTTCCCCTTCATCTGCTACCATAAAACGATGGGTGAATGAATTTAAGCATGGTAGAGAGAGTCTTGAAGATGACCCCCGTCCAGGTCGCCCAACAACAAGCACTAGTCAGGAAAACATTGACAGAGTGCATAGTCTTGTGCGGGAGAATCGTCGAATCACACTCCACGAGTTAGAGGAGACCACGTGCATTTCACACGGATCCATCGAGACAATTTTTCATGAACATCTCGTCATGTCTAAGGTGTGCGCAAGATGGGTGCCAAGAATGCTTACAGATGAAATGAAGCAAACACAGGTCACCATAAGCAACTCCATGCTAACCAGATACAACACCCATGCCCACCCACCCACACGCATACACACACGTGCACGAACGGGCACACACACGCACGCACGCATGAACGCACACACGTTAATTTTTATGTGACCACACCTTTACTGTGTTCACGAGGATTGAATTATTTTTACAGCTACTGATACAAAAGTGAGGTAAAACGACTCCAGCGAGGCGTGGTCTTCGGCAACCCATACTTGTCGTAATAGGCGGTTAGCGGGATCGGGTGGTCACGGTCGCTCACTTGGTTGGTGCATATTACCGTATCCCAGCTGTGCCGATAGAGATTCTTGATGTCAATCGCTGGATTGTTTTCACAATTACAATACGTGACTCGAATATTTACAGACTGCTGACAGCTTTCGAAATTAACGTCGATCCTGAGGCTCGAAGCCCACTGAAAACCATTCCGACACCCAGATTTTGTTCTCTGCAGGTCCTTATGACCGACAGCTTTTTCATCCTCGATAAATACTGGCAGTAAGAGTATTATTTCCATAGTGAAATACAGGACTCGCACATTCTGATTAGGACGAACAACTCTTTATGGTTCTGGGTCTTTAGGGCTTTTAGTCATGTACAAGTAATATTGTTGTGTACAGGGGAATGAAACAAAACAGTAATTGGACACGACATGTAAGGTATTCTTGTTAAACGTCTCATTAAATCATTTCATTTCAACCACACCAATGACCACCTATGCAAAAAAATACATGTCATGATACATCTAGATCCTTGTTTGAATGGGTCTGGAGCAAACCATGTTTGTCGTAAGAGGCGACTTTTAATAAGGGGATTCAAGGTGGTCAGACTCAATGACTTGGTTCACGCATTTCATAGACTCCCAGTAGTGTACATTGATGCTCATGGTGTTGATCACATTTGGTCAAGACATGATTAATTACAGACAGACGCCATATAGCTGGAATATAGCTGAGTGCGACGTCATACAACAAACATCTTATTTTACTCATCGTTTACTGATCGAGTTATGACAATGGAATGAGCCGTGCTGAGTGAGTTTCTGGGTGTGAATATTGTTTAACTGGAATATTGACAAACAAATAAACTAACAAACACTGAAACAAGCATCAGCAGAGTTCTCATACTTTCACCAAATACTTGGTGTGATTTTAAGTGATACCACTTCCTTCACCATCTCCCATAAGAAGCCATGCTCTTTCAGTAAACAACCAACAGACCAGATAACAGACCAGATAACAAAGGAGACCGACGTTGTTATTTACAAGTCCCACGCATTCATCTTTTTTTCTTCTGGGAAAGAAAACAAGGCGCTCGGCTTGAACGTACTTGTAGAAGGAAGGGAGATAACTCTAATGAAAGGCGTTATTTTTACGTACAGCTGAACATTTTATCCACACAATGATGACAGGGGTTCATTGGTACTATAAACGTTGCGTGTGATCAATGGACGACCGCTGTAGCCACTGGAAAAAGACTCATAGTCGTTTTTATCTCGAGATCTACAATTTCGTATGTTACAGTGACGTCATAGAATCCTGACGTCACAGGTCAAAGTTCAACACGTCGGCATTGTTCTGCGAGACCACAGAAACAAAGGCCGCTCTCGTTTTCTAACACACTTAATCATTATATTTCACTTCACGGGAATCGGACACCTCACGGGTGAGTACTTAAAGATACTACTTTCTTTTATGTACCTCTCCAACTTGTCTTAAATCCATACTGTATTAGAATAAACGGCCTAACTGGTTCCAATGCTGAGATTCATATAACTATTATACCTGACTGGCATAAGAGAGAACAATGAAGGTTTTTTTCCATTATGAAATTGCTACAATTAATATCTGTATATGGTATTGATAATATAAGGTGTTATTTGCAATATGAAAGTCGATATCAAAGATTTTAAGCACCACTACACTACATATTTTCCTACAGTATTCTTATTATATATTATCCCATATGGTTTTAATCAAGAGATGCGTTAACATGAAGAATATTCATTCTAACACATTTTTATGCTGACGTATAGGTTTTTGCTCTTAAGATGATGCTGATACATACATTGTACATGATGTGTATGTTTTGTTATTTGGCTTACCAGTCAACTATCTATATCTTGTAAAGTGTATAGCTTAACTAGATACAGTCTGCAGTCAATCTAATACAGATACTGTTCAGTCGAGACTGTTGATGTTGTTTTAACTAAAACTATTTCTTCTGAAAACAGTGAGACAGCCAGTAAACTCATCATGCCCTCAACCATGCCTGTTGGGAGACGGAAGGACAATGATGTACTGGTGAATTCCAAGGACTACCAGTACATCATGGCAACTTCTGAATCTGACATGGGTTCCTCCACGTCGTCATCCACAAAGAGTCGTCGGAGACCTAAAGCCCGTGCCAAGAAGCCAGTGCGGGGAGATAACTCCATCAAAGGAAAGGACTATCACTATATTATGGACACGTCAGCGTCAGACGTGTCGCCACCTTCATCTGGCAGTAGTCGCCGTGGATCGGTTGGCTCGTCTGCTTCGCTGACTAGGAGCTGCCGAAGTAGTCCTCATGGATCTTCCACTGGATCTGAAATTATCAAGACAGAGGCCTCAAAGAGTCAGCATCCAACAGATAGCTCCATCAAGGCAAAGGACTACCTCTATATTATGGACACGTCAGCATCAGATGTGTCATCATCTTCATCAAGCAGAAGTCATCATGAATCTGTCTGTGCATCTGCTTTGCCGTCTAGGAGCTGCCGAAGTAGTCCTCATGGATCTCCAACTGGATCAGACAATGTCAACACAGAGCCCCCAAAGAAGCAGCATCCAGCAGATAGCTCCATCAAAGCAAAAGACTACCTCTACATTATGGACACGTCAGCGTCAGACCTGTCATCATCTTCATCTAGCAGAAGTCATCGTGAATCTGTTGGTGCGCCTGCTTTGTCCTCAAGGAACAGTCAAAGTAGTCCTCATGGATCTCCAACTGGATCAGCCAAATACAGCACAGAGCCCCCTAAAAGGCACCATCCGTCAGAGAGCTCCATCACAGCAAAGGACTACCACTATGTTATGGACACGTCAGCGTCAGACGGGTCATCATCTTCGTCTAGCAGAAGTCATCGTGAATCTGTTGGTGCGCCTGCTTTGTCCTCTAGGACGTGTCGAAGCACTCCTCGTGGATCTGTAGGCTCATCTGCTTCGCCATCGATTAGCTGTCAAAGTAGTCCTCATGGATCTCCAAGTGGATCAGACAAGGTTCGAACAAAGCCTCCAAGGAAGCAGCATCCTGGAAGTTTGAAGAAGCCAGATGACCGTAGCTCCACTTCACCCAAGTCAACTTCTGAGACATCATCATCTCCATCCCTCTATCCAAGGTCTCTCACTGCTTCCAACCATTCTATCTGGTCATCTGAGATCCTGAGCAGCGTCTCTTCTGACTCGGAGAGTGTATTCAACCCGTTTGTGGAGGACCACCTCCAACGCAGACTTTCCTCCAGGGAACCATCTGTAGATGCACAATTCCCAGTAGCTGAAACAATCTCTGAGATCTCCCTGGTCAACAGAAGCGACGAGTCGTGGTTCACAGGAACCAGGGAGTCCAACAGTTTCTATCAGGAAAGACTTCATCAACGCAAATTGCTGTTGGATCAGGCTTGGGTTACAGGCGACAGAAAGAAGTCCATGTTGGACTGGGTATCATCTGTCCACGTCTGGGAGGATGATGGTAAGTGTTTATATCATCAGACTGGCATTAAATGTGGATGAGTGCATTTGTGTGTGTGCACGCATGATCAGTGGTTTGAACGTTATCTGATTAGCATTACCCAAATGGGCAGTTGACATTGTGCCGACAGTACAACTGAAACAACTGTTTTTGTCTCATTTTGTGGGGACATTTGATTTAGTTCCATCTCTTTCCAAAGGATCAAATGCATCAAAATGAACGCAATTGCTATCTGAAGTCTACTGACAAAATATAACGTGAAATGCTGGTTTTGTATCTCTTCCTCAAACGTTGTTTAATAAGTGGAAGCTGATGGAAATACGTTGAACATTTCCAAGTTTTAAACACCATACAGCAACAAGAATGTTTTCCCATGCTGGTCCTTGTTTAGGCTTACCATGTGTCGCCGTGTCTTTGATCCAGATCAGCCACTGACTTGCTTCAGTCTTATAATCCAGAGTGGTTACATGAGGTGGAAAGATTTGGCCTCCTTTTGTAGTACAAAGATACTGTCTATTTTCTGTGTTATGTATTCTCTTATACGAATATGCTGATAACCGTGCTTTTTTATCTGTATGGTATTTTTAATTCACATTTTTTCTGTTTGAAAAGTTGCAAGCGACTTGGGGGTCGAATCTTTCTTGACCAGACTGAAAACCCGCTTTCAGGTGAGTAGGATTGTGCTGTGGGCACTCACTGATTGCAGATTTCGGTACATGCAGTTTCTAGTCTAGTTCTTCGGAACTTTAACAGTAAACAGTCCTGCGAAAAAAATGAAGTTTTGAGAGAGAATCTGAAACTTAAAAGATTTTAGGGATTTGAGGCAATATTTCTAATGAAAATCAAACGGTGTGCCCTTGTTTAGTGAAGTTCATTGTTGCTTTCGTTACTTTGATATCCACCTTTCTAATAGAGCACGTGGTGGCGCCTGACAAGAAGATTTTAGGGATTTGAGGCAACATTTCTAATGAAAATCAAACGGTGTGCCCTTATTTAGTGAAGTTCATTGTTGCTTTCGTTACTTTGATATCCACCTTTATAATAGAGCATGTGGTGGCGCCTGACAAGAGGAAGGGAGACTCGGGTCCAGTTGATTAAGAAATCCAGCTCAGGATCTGGACGCGGAACCAGAGGTGGGTGCAGGCATGTTAGTCTTGTCTTGTTCTGAACACCTATCAAGGCTCGACCTTGTACAGCAAATCTGCCACCCATAACGTGTTTTGTTAATGTAGTGTCTTTTGTGTGCTGTGATTACGTTTAAGTAATATTTCCTGGTTGTAGGTAAGGACAAGGACACGACACCATGCAGGGAGAAACTGCAGAAGAGAATGCAGAGGTTCATCTCCAGGGTGTTTGTTTGTGGTGGACAATCACAGGCCTAGACACCATCGGTGTCAGGCCCAGACACAGTGCGGGTGTCTGTCGGGCCCAGACACAGCATAGGTGTCTCTGTTAGACCGAGAAACAGTCCAAGTGTATATCAGGCCCAGACACAGTACAGGTGTCTCTGTTAGGCCCAGACACAGTACAGATGTCTCTGTCAGGCCGGGACATAGTGCTACTAACACGTGGTATATCGATGTGTGCATCAAATGGTCATGTCTTGTGATGTAACTTACATTCTGTGTGTCTAAAATAACCATGCATTATCAGGTATCTACATTGTCATGCTGCATCATGTAGCTACCTCCCGTGAATAATGGGTGATCAGGCCCAGGCACAGTGTTGGCGTGTTTGTTAAGTGGCCAAGCCTTATTATGTATATAGCCACATCCAATGTATATAAAGTAGACATGCTTTACCATGTAGCTACACCCTGTGTATATGACGTAGTCATGCCTTATCATGTAGCTACACCCTGTGTATATAAAGTAGTATTTCCGTATCATGTAGCTTACACCCTGTGTATATAAAGTAGTCATGCCTTATCATGTAGCTACACCCTGTGCATATAAAGTAGTCATGCCTTATCATGTAGCTACACCCTGTGTATATAAAGTAGTCATGCCTTATCATGTAGCTACACCCTGTGTATATAAAGTAGTCATGCCGTATCATGTAGCTACACCCTGTGTATATAAAGTAGTCATGCCTTATCATGTAGCTACACCCTGTGTATGTAAAGTAGTCATGCCTTATCATGTAGCTACACCCTGTGTATATAAAGTAGTCATGCCTTATCATGTAGCTACACCCTGTGTATATAAAGTAGTCATGCCTTATCATGTAGCTACACCCTGTGTATATAAAGTAGTCATGCCTTATCATGTAGCTACACCCTGTGTATATAAAGTAGTCATGCCTTACCATGTAGCTACACCCTGTGTATATGAAGTAGTCATGCCTTATCATGTAGCTACACCCTGTGTATATAAAGTAGTCATGCCTTATCATGTAGCTACACCCTGTGCATATAAAGTAGTCATGCCTTATCATGTAGCTACACCCTGTGCATATAAAGTAGTCATGCCTTGTCATGTAGCTACACCCTGTGTATATAAAGTAGTCATGCCTTATCATGTAGCTACACCCTGTGTATATGAAGTAGTCATGCCTCATCATGTAGCTACACCCTGTGTATATAAAGTAGTCATGCCTTATCATGTAGCTACACCCTGTGTATGTAAAGTAGTCATACCTTATCATGTAGCTACACCCTGTGCATGTAAAGTAGTCATGCCTTATCATGTAGCTACACCCTGTGTATATATAATGGTCGTGACTTATCGTGTTGCTATACCCTGGGTATATTAGATCGGAGTGTTTCCGCAAATAGCTACATTCAGAATATTTTGTACCAGAGTGTTCCATCATATAGGACTATTCGGTGTGTGGTAACCGGTTGTGCCTTATCATGAAGCTACACCCGATGTAAGTGTAGCAGGACGTGGAGTCATCCCACAGACAACATCCTCACCTTCTCAGTTTGCTCATGGGTTTAACCTCTGTGACAATGTAGACATGGATTAGAATCCCAGCACGAGACTCGGAAATGTTACGGTCACTAAATATGTATAATGGTCATGCATGATTATAGACCTACACCCGGTGTATATGGAATTGTCGTGCCATGTAGATATATCTTGTAAGACTGAATGCATGCCTCTCTTCATGGAACTTAACCTGTTTTTCAGTAGGGATATCTGATGTGAGCATGTTCAAATGGAATTGTCTGATGGTGTAAACATCAAATCACCTGTTCAATTCCAAGCCTATGGCAACTATTGTATGTTTATTTGCTTTACGGATACTCTAGTCATATATAATAAAGGGTGCGTGAAAGGAGAATACAACAAAAGCTGAGGAACAAGAAACAAGAAAAAAACCACAAGAGTTTAAATGCTTGAGACTAAATCTGAAAAATCTTAAATCATGGCTAAAAAGAATACTCCAAAAGTATGAAAACAGAATTAGAAGTATTAATCGTTTAAAAAATCAAGCTGAAAAGAAATTTATAAATAAGTAAAATAACAATCTGAAAAAATAAATAAAGATGCATCGAACCAACTGTATACACTGCCGTCGTAATTTGTTGTATGGGGGGTTTGAACTCTAAACTGTAGGGGAAATGATCAAATACTTGTGTGAGAGTTGTCCACCGTAGCAGTTCGATTGATGTTCTCTAGGTATGGTTTGTTGTGGAGGATGTAACTTGGTCTAACCTCAAGAGTTATTGGCCGCAATAATTATGTAGCTTCTGGTTGTAAATACAAGATACAATGAGCAATAAAAATGTTACTGAGAGGAGAGTGTTATTTTCCTGATTCTGTGTTGTAATGGGACTTGCAAGATACGTAGAATCTACTGCTGCCGGCAGAGAACCCAGTACACCACCTGCACGTGTGATACAGACATCACTGTTATACACATCCAGTGAGGTAGTTGGTGTATGAAGTACCTGATATTGCTGCCGATAGAGAACCCAGCACCCCACGTCCATCCAGTGAGGTAGTTACACGTGTAAGAAACCGTTTCCATGGTACCATTCACAGCTGAACACTCAGAACAGTAGAACACTCAGTACATCACGTGCACGTGTGAAGCAGACATCGTTGTTATACACATCGAATCAGATAGTTACAGGTGTAAGATACGTTGTCTGTGATACCCTTCACTGCTGTGGGTAGAACGCTCAGCACAGCACGTGCACGTGTGAAACAGACATCGGTTAGGTAGCAACAGGGAAATGACACGTTGTCTGCAGTGCCCTATCTTGCAACCGGAAGATCGACCTGTACAACATGTGTCTGTATGAAGCTGGTGACGTTCATTCACACATCCGTTGGGGAAGTTGGTACGTTGTAAGATACGTTGACTGTGGTACGTGCTTCTGTTGCCCGTAGTATACTCAGTACAACACACCGATGTCATATAATGGAATATTGCTTAGTGCGGCATAAAACAACATCCAAACCAAACAGCACAACACGTGAAGTATAAGGCAAAGTTATCAAACTTTAATAGAATGTACCTATCGTTACTATTCTCGTAAAAGAATAAACCTAGAATTGGATTCGAGGGAAGATAATGGGTGTATCTTTGGCCTAAAATCTCAGTGGAGTGTAAACCTGGCGTAAATCCAGACACACACACACCCATACCCACCCACCCACACGCATACACACACGTGCACGAACGCGCACACACACACGCACGTTAATTTTTATGTGACCACACCTTTACTGTGTTCACGAAGATTGCATGATTTTTACAGCTACTGATACAAAAGTGAGGTAAAACGACTCCAGCGATGCTTGTCGTAATAGGTGGTTAGCGGGGTCGGGTGGTCACGGTCGCTCACTTGGTTGGTGCATATTACCGTATCCCAGTTGTGCTGATAGAGACTGTTGGTGTCAATCGCTGGATTGTTTTCACAATTACAATACGTGACTCGAATATTTACAGACTTCTGACAGAGTTCGAAGTTAACGTCGATCCTGAGGCTCGAAGCCGACTGAAAACCATTCCGACCCCCAGATTTTGTTCTCTGCAGGTCCTTATGGCCGACAGCTTTTTCATCCTCGACAAACACTGGCAGTAAGAGTATTATTTCCATAGTAAAATGCAGGACTCACACATTCTATCAGGACGAACAACTGTTTATGGTTCTGGGTCTTTAGGGCTTTTAGTCATGTACAAGTAATATTGTTGTGTACAGGGGAATGAAACAAAACAGTAATTGGACACGACATGTAAGGTATTCTTGTTAAACGTCTCATTAAATCATTTCATTTCAACCACACCAATGACCACCTATGCAAAAAAATACATGTCATGATACATCTAGATCCTTGTTTGAATGGGTCTGGAGCAAACCATGTTTGTCGTAAGAGGCGTCTATTAATAAGGGGATTCAAGGTGGTCAGACTCAATGACTTGGTTCACACATGTCATAGACTCCCAGTAGTGTACATTGATGTTCATGGTGTTGATCACATTTGGTCAAGACATGATTAATTACAGACAGACGCCATATAGCTGGAATATCGCTGAGTGCGACGTCATACAACAAACATCTTATTTTACTCATCGTTTACTGATCGAGTTATGACAATGGAATGAGCCGTGCTGAGTGAGTTTCTGGGTGTGAATATTGTTTAGCTGGAATACTGACAAACAAATTATCTAACAAACACTGAAACAAGCATCAGCAGAGATCTCATACTTTCACCAGAAACCAATATTTGTAGGAATCTCTTAAATGATTACCAAATACTTGGTGTGATTTTAAGTGATACCACTTCCTTCACCATCTCCCATAAGAAGCCATGCTCTTTCAGTAAACAATCACCATCGAGAAAAGAAACATCATGCAGACTCCGGCACAATATGAGAATAATGCCCAGATAAGAATATTTGTACATACAGTAGGAAATAAAACGAAATGTGGACATAATTTGGCCCTAGTTTCCTTGTCACAGAAATTACAGGTGTATTTTATGAAAGCAAAGCACTTGTAATTTTGATGATGGATTTTGTTAAATGTGGTCAAATAGTCATTATCGGAGAGTTAGTCCGTTTAGTCATCCTTGGAAATTATCAGATGTCATGAATATGAAACAAAGGACACCGTCGTTGTTATTTACAAGTTCCACGCATTCATCTTTTTTTCTTCTGGGAATGAAAATAAGGAGCTCGGCTTGAACGTGCTTCTAGAGGGAAGGGAGATAACTCTAATCGAAGGCATTATTTTTACGTTCAGCTGAACATTTTATCCACACAAGGATGACAGGGGCTCATTGGTACTATAAACGCTGCGTGCGATCAATTGACCACCACTGTAGCCACTGGAAAAAGACTCATAGTCGTTTTTATCTCGAGATCTACAATTTCGTATGTTACAGTGACGTCATAGAATCCTGACGTCACAGGTCAAAGTTCAACACGTCGGTATTGTTCTGCGAGGCCACAGAAACAAAGGCCGCTCTCGTTTTCTAAGACGCTTAATCATTATATTTCACTTCACGGGAATCGGACACCTCACGGGTGAGTACTTAAAGATACTACTTTCTTTTATGTACCTCTCCAACTTGTCTTAAATCCATACTGTATTGGAATAAACGGCCTAATTGGTTCCAGTGCTGAGATTCATATAACTATTATACCTGACTGGCATAAGAGAGAACAATGAATGTTTTCTCATTATGAATTTCCTACAAGTAATATCTTTATATGGTATTGATAACGTAAGGTGTTATTTGCAATATGAAAGTCGATATCAAAGGTTTTAAGCACAACTACACTACATATTTTCCTGCAGTATTCTTACTATATATTATCCCATATGGTTTTAATCAACAGATGCGTTAACATGAAGAATATTCATTCTAACACATTTTTATGCTGACGTATAGGTTTTTGCTCTTAAGATGATGCTGATACATACATTGTACATGATGTGTATGTTTTGTTATTTGGCTTACCAGTCAACTATCTATATCTTGTAAAGTGTATAGCTTAACTAGATACAGTCTGCAGTCAACCTAATACAGATACTGTTCAGTCGAGACTGTTGATGTTGTTTTAACTAAAACTATTTCTTCTGAAAACAGTGAGACACCCAGTAAACTCATCATGCCCTCAACCATGCCTGCTGGGAGACGGAAGGACAATGATGTACTGGTGAATTCCAAGGACTACCGGTACATCATGGCAACTTCTGAATCTGACATGGGTTCCTCCACATCGTCATCCACAAAGAGTCGTGGAAGACCTAAAGCCCATGCCAAGAAGCCAGTGCGGGGAGATAACTCCATCAAAGCAAAGGACTATCACTATATTATGGACACGTCAGCATCAGACGTGTCGCCACCTTCATCTGGCAGTAGTCGCCGTGGATCGGTTGGCTCGTCTGCTTCGCTGACTAGGAGCTGTCGAAATAGTCCTCATGGATCTTCCACTGGATCTGAAATTATCCACACAGATGCCTCAAAGAGTCAGCATCCAACAGATAGCTCCATCAAAGCAAAGGACTACCTCTATATTATGGACACGTCAGCGTCAGACGTGTCATCATCTTCATCAAGCAGAAGCCATAATGAATCTGTCTGTGCATCTGCTTTGCCGTCTAGGGGCTGCCATACTAGTCCTCATGGATCTGCGACTGGATCAGACAATGTCAACACACAGCCCTCAAAGAAGCAGCATTCAGCAGATAGCTCCATCAAGGCAAAGGACTACCTCTATATTATGGACACGTCAGCGTCAGACGTGTCATCATCTTCATCAAGCAGAAGCCATAATGAATCTGTCTGTGCATCTGCTTTGTCGTCTAGGGGCTGCCATACTAGTCCGCATGGATCTCCGACTGGATCAGACAATGTCAACACACAGCCCTCAAAGAAGCAGCATTCAGCAGATAGCTCCATCAAAGCAAAGGACTACCACTATATTATGGACACGTCAGCATCAGATGTGTCGTCATCTTCATCAAGCAGAAGTCATAATGAATCTGTCTGTGCATCTGCTTTGCCGTCTAGGGGCTGCCATACTAGTCCGCATGGATCTGCGACTGGATCAGACAATGTCAACACACAGCCCTCAAAGAAGCAGCATTCAGCAGATAGCTCCATCAAGGCAAAGGACTACCACTATATTATGGACACGTCAGCGTCAGACGTGTCATCATCTTCATCAAGCAGAAGCCATAATGAATCTGTCTGTGCATCTGCTTTGCCGTCTAGGGGCTGCCATACTAGTCCGCATGGATCTCCGACTGGATCAGACAATGTCAACACACAGCCCTCAAAGAAGCAGCATTCAGCAGATAGCTCCATCAAAGCAAAGGACTACCACTATATTATGGACACGTCAGCATCAGATGTGTCGTCATCTTCATCAAGCAGAAGTCATAATGAATCTGTCTGTGCATCTGCTTTGCCGTCTAGGGGCTGCCATACTAGTCCTCATGGATCTGCGACTGGATCAGACAATGTCAACACACAGCACTCAAAGAGTCAACATCCAGCAGATAGCTCCATCAAAGCAGAGGACTACCACTACATTATGGACACGTCAGCATCAGACGTGTCGTCATCTTCATCAAGCAGAAGTCAAAATCAATCTGTTGGCTCATCTGCTTTGCCGTCTAGGACCAGTCAAAGTAGTCCTCGTGGATCTCCAACTGGATCAGCCAAATACAGCACAGAGCCCCCTAAAAAGCACCATCCGTCAGAGAGCTCCATCAAAGCAAAGGACTACCACTATATTATGGACACGTCAGCGTCAGACGGGTCATCATCTTCGTCTAGCAGAAGTCATCGTGAATCTGTTGGTGCGCCTGCTTTGTCCTCTAGGACATGTCGAAGCACTCCTTATGGATCTGTTGGCTCATCTGCTTCGCCACCGATTAGCTGTCAAAGTAGTCCTCATGGATCTCCAAGTGGATCAGACAAGGTTAGGACAAAGCCTCCAAGGAAGCAGCATCCTGGAAGTTTGAAGAAGCCAGATGACCGTAGCTCCACTTCACCCAAGTCAACTTCTGACTCATCATCTCCATCCCTCTATCCAAGGTCTCTCACCGCCTCCAACCATTCTGTCTGGTCATCTGAGATCCTGAGCAGCGTCTCTTCTGACTCAGAGAGTGTATTCAACCCGTTTGTGGAGGTCCACCTCCAACCCAGACTTTCCACCAGGGAACCATCTGTAGATGCACAATTCCCAGTAGCTGAAACAATCTCTGAGATCTCCCTGGTCAACAGAAGCGACGAGTCGTGGTTCACAGTAACCAGGGAGTCCAACAGTTTCTATCAGGAAGGACTTCATCAACGCAAATTGCTGCTGGATCAGGCTTGGGTTACAGGCGACAGAAAGAAGTCCATGTTGGACTGGGTATCATCTGTCCACGTCTGGGAGGATGATGGTAAGTGTTTATATCATCAGACTGGCATTACATGTGGATGAGTGCATTTGTGTGTGTGCGTGCACGTGATAAGTGTTTACATCAGTGATTGGAACGTTATCTGATTAGCATTGCCGAAATGGGCAGTTCACATTGTGCCGACAGTGCAACTGAAACAGGAAATCGTGTGAAGTCAGACAGACATTTTTGCCTCATTTTGTGGGGACATTTGATTTAGTTCCATCTCTTTCCAAAGGATCAAATGCATCATAAGGAAAGCAATTGCTTTCTGAAGTGTATTGACAAAATATAACGTGAAATGTTGGTGTTGTATTTCTTGCTCAAACGTTGTTAATAAGTGGAAGCTGAGGGAAATACGTTGAACATTTCCAAGTATTAAGGACCATACAGCAACAAGAATGTTTTCCTATGCTGGTCCTTGCTTAGGCTTACCATGTGTCGCCGTGTCTTTGATCCAGGTCAGTCACTGACTTGCTTCAGTCTTATAATCTTGTGTGGTTACATGAGGTGGAAAGATTGTGTCTCATTTTGTAGTACAAAGATACTGTTGTTTTTCTGTGTTATGTATTCTCTTATACGAATATGCTGATAACCGTGCTTTTTTATCTGTATGGTATTTTTAATTCACATTTTTTTCTGTTTGGAAAGTTGCAAGCAACTTGGGGGTCGAATCTTTCTTGACCAGACTGAAAACCCGCTTTCAGGTGAGTAGCATTGCGCTGTTAGCACCCACTGATGGCAGACTTCGGTGCATGGAGTTTCTAGTCTAGTGCTTCAGAACTTTAGCAGTAAACAGTCCTGTGAAAAAAATGAAGCTTTGAGATACAAATTTAAATGATTTTAGGGATTTGAGGCAGCATTTCTAATGAAAATCAAACGGTTCGCCCTTATTTAATGAATTTCACTGTTGCTTTTGTTACATTGATATCCACTTTTCTAATAGAGCACGTGGTGGCGCCTGACAAGAGGAAGGGAGACTCGGGTCCAGTTGATTAAGAAATCCAGCTCAGGATCTGGACGCGGAACCAGAGGTGGGTGCAGGCATGTTAGTCTTGTCTTGTTCTGAACACCTATCAAGGCTCGACCTTGTACAGCAAATCTGCCACCCATAACGTGTTTTGTTAATGTAGTGTCTTTTGTGTGCTGTGATTACGTTTAAGTAATATTTCCTGGTTGTAGGTAAGGACAAGGACAAGACACCATGCAGGGAGAAACTGCAGAAGAGAATGCAGAGGTTCATCTCCAGGGTGTTTGTTTGTGGTGGACAATCACAGGCCTAGACACCATCGGTGTCAGGCCCAGACACAGTGTAGGTGTCTGTCGGGCCCAGACACAGTATAGGTGTCTCTGTTAGACCGAGAAACAGTCCAAGTGTATATCAGGCCCAGACACAGTACAGGTGTCTCTGTTAGGCCCAGACACAGTACAGATGTCTCTGTCAGGCCGGGACATAGTGCTACTAACACGTGGTATATCGATGTGTGCATCAAATGGTCATGTCTTGTGATGTAACTTACATTCTGTGTGTCTAAAATAACCATGCATTATCAGGTATCTACATTGTCATGCTGCATCATGTAGCTACCTCCCGTGAATAATGGGTGATCAGGCCCAGGCACAGTGTTGGCGTGTTTGTTAAGTGGCCAAGCCTTATTATGTATATAGCCACATCCAATGTATGTAAAGTAGACATGCTTTACCATGTAGCTACACCCTGTGTATATGACGTAGTCATGCCTTATCATGTAGCTACACCCTGTGTATATGACGTAGTCATGCCTTATCATGTAGCTACACCCTGTGTATATAAAGTAGTCATGCCTTATCATGTAGCTACACCCTGTGCATAAAAAGTAGTCATGCCTTATCATGTAGCTACACCCTGTGTATATGACGTAGTCACGCCTTATCATGTAGCTACACCCTGTGTATATAAAGTAGTCATGCCTTACCATGTAGCTACACCCTGTGTATATAAAGTAGTCATGCCTTATCATGTAGCTACACCCTGTGTATATAAAGTAGTCATGCCTTACCATGTAGCTACACCCTGTGTATATAAAGTAGTCATGCCTTATCATGTAGCTACACCCTGTGTATATGAAGTAGTCATGCCTTATCATGTAGCTACACCCTGTGTATATAAAGTAGTCATGCCTTATCATGTAGCTACACCCTGTGCATATAAAGTAGTCATGCCTTATCATGTAGCTACACCTTGTGTATATAAAGTAGTCATGCCTTATCATGTAGCTACACCCTGTGTATATGAAGTAGTCATGCCTCATCATGTAGCTACACCCTGTGTATATAAAGTAGTCATGCCTTATCATGTAGCTACACCCTGTGTATGTAAAGTAGTCATGCCTTATCATGTAGCTACACCCTGTGCATGTAAAGTAGTCATGCCTTATCATGTAGCTACACCCTGTGTATATATAATGGTCGTGACTTATCGTGTTGCTATACCCTGGGTATATTAGATCGGAGTGTTTCCGCAAATAGCTACATTCAGAATATTTTGTACCAGAGTGTTCCATCATATAGGACTATTCGGTGTGTGGTAACCGGTTGTGCCTTATCATGAAGCTACACCCGATGTAAGTGTAGCAGGACGTGGAGTCATCCCACAGACAACATCCTCACCTTCTCAGTTTGCTCATGGGTTTAACCTCTGTGACAATGTAGACATGGATTAGAATCCCAGCACGAGACTCGGAAATGTTACGGTCACTAAATATGTATAATGATCATGCATGATTATAGACCTACACCCGGTGTATATGGAATTGTCGTGCCATGTAGATATATCTTGTAAGACTGAATGCATGCCTCTCTTCGTGGAACTTAACCTGTTTTTCAGTAGGGATATCTGATGTGAGCATGTTCAAATGGAATTGTCTGATGGTGTAAACATCAAATCACCTGTTCAATTCCAAGCCTATGGCAACTATTGTATGTTTATTTGCTTTACGGATAATCTAGTCATATAATAAAGGGTGCGTGAAAGGAGAATACAAAAAAAGCTGAGGAACAAGGAACAAGAAAAAAACTGAGTTTAAATGCTTGAGACTAAATCTGAAAAATCTTAAATCATGGCTAAAAAGAATACTCCAAAAGTATGAAAACAGAATTAGAAGTATTAATCGTTTAAAAAATCAAGCTGAAAAGAAATTTATAAATAAGTAAAATAACAATCTGAAAAAATAAATAAAGATGCATCGAACCAACTGTATACACTGCCGTCGTAATTTGTTGTATGGGGGGTTTGAACTCTAAACTGTAGGGGAAATGATCAAATACTTGTGTGAGAGTTGTCCACCGTAGCAGTTCGATTGATGTTCTAGGTATGGTTTGTTGTGGAGGATGTAACTTGGTCTAACCTTAAGAGTTATTGGCCGCAATAATTATGTAGCTTCTGGTTGTAAATACAAGATACAATGAGCAATAAAAATGTTACTGAGAGGAGAGTGTTATTTTCCTGATTCTGTGTTGTAATGGGACTTGCAAGATACGTAGAATCTACTGCTGCCGGCAGAGAACCCAGTACACCACCTGCACGTGTGATACAGACATCACTGTTATACACATCCAGTGAGGTAGTTGGTGTATGAAGTACCTGATATTGCTGCCGATAGAGAACCCAGCACCCCACGTCCATCCAGTGAGGTAGTTACACGTGTAAGAAACCTTTTCCATGGTACCATTCACAGCTGAACACTCAGAACAGTAGAACACTCAGTACATCACGTGCACGTGTGAAGCAGACATCGTTGTTATACACATCGAATCAGATAGTTACAGGTGTAAGATACGTTGTCTGTGATACCCTTCACTGCTGTGGGTAGAACGCTCAGCACAGCACGTGCACGTGTGAAACAGACATCGTTGTTATACACATCCGGTGAGGTAGCAACAGGGAAATGACACGTTGTCTGCAGTGCCCTATCTTGCAACCGGAAGATCGACCTGTACAACATGTGTCTGTATGAAGCTGGTGACGTTCATTCACACATCCGTTGGGGAAGTTGGTACGTTGTAAGATGCGTTGACTGTGGTACGTGCTTCTGTTGCCCGTAGTATACTCAGTACAACACACCGATGTCATATAATGGAATATTGCTGAGTGCGGCATAAAACAACATCCAAACCAAACAGCACAACACGTGAAGTATAAGGCAAAGTTATCAAACTTTAATAGAATGTACCTATCGTTACTATTCTCGTAAAAGAATAAACCTAGAATTGGATTCGAGGGAAGATAATGGGTGTATCTTTGGCCTAAAATCTCAGTGGAGTGTAAAACTGACGTAAATCCAGACACACACACACCCATACCCACCCACCCACACGCATACACACACGTGCACGAACGCACACACACACACGCACGTTAATTTTTATGTGACCACACCTTTACTGTGTTCACGAAGATTGCATGATTTTTACAGCTACTGATACAAAAGTGAGGTAAAACGACTCCAGCGATGCTTGTCGTAATAGGTGGTTAGCGGGGTCGGGTGGTCACGGTCGCTCACTTGGTTGGTGCATATTACCGTATCCCAGTTGTGCTGATAGAGACTGTTGGTGTCAATCGCTGGATTGTTTTCACAATTACAATACGTGACTCGAATATTTACAGACTTCTGACAGAGTTCGAAGTTAACGTCGATCCTGAGGCCGACTGAAAACCATTCCGACCCCCAGATTTTGTTCTCTGCAGGTCCTTATGGCCGACAGCTTTTTCATCCTCGACAAACACTGGCAGTAAGAGTATTATTTCCATAGTAAAATGCAGGACTCACACATTCTATCAGGACGAACAACTGTTTATGGTTCTGGGTCTTTAGGGCTTTTAGTCATGTACAAGTAATATTGTTGTGTACAGGGGAATGAAACAAAACAGTAATTGGACACGACATGTAAGGTATTCTTGTTAAACGTCTCATTAAATCATTTCATTTCAACCACACCAATGACCACCTATGCAAAAAAATACATGTCATGATACATCTAGAACCTTGTTTGAATGGGTCTGGAGCAAACCATGTTTGTCGTAAGAGGCGTCTATTAATAAGGGGATTCAAGGTGGTCAGACTCAATGACTTGGTTCACACATGTCATAGACTCCCAGTAGTGTACATTGATGCTCATGGTGTTGATCACATTTGGTCAAGACATGATTAATTACAGACAGACGCCATATAGCTGGAATATCGCTGAGTGCGATGTCATACAACAAACATCTTATTTTACTCATCGTTTACTGATCGAGTTATGACAATGGAATGAGCCGTGCTGAGTGAGTTTCTGGGTGTGAATACTGTTTAGTTGGAATATTGACAAACAAATTATCTAACAAACACTGAAACAAGCATCAGCAGAGGTCTCATACTTTCACCAGAAACCAATATTTGTAGGAATCTCTTAAATGATTACCAAATACTTGGTGTGATTTTAAGTGATACCACTTCCTTCACCATCTCCCATAAGAAGCCATGCTCTTTCAGTAAACAACCACCATCGAGAAAAGAAACATCATGCAGACTCCGGCACAATATGAGAATAATGCCCAGATAAGAATATTTGTACATACAGTATGAAATAAAACGAAATGTGGACATAATTTGGCCCTAGTTTCCTTGTCACAGAAATTACAGGTGTATTTTATGAAAGCAAAGCACTTGTAATTTTGATGATGGATTTTGTTAAATGTGGTCAAATAGTCATTATCGGAGAATTAGTCCGTTTAGTCATCCTTGGAAATTATCAGATGTCATGAATATGAAACAAAGGACACCGTTGTTGTTATTTACAAGTTCCACGCATTCATCTTTTTTTCTTCTGGGAATGAAAATAAGGCGCTCGGTTTGAACGTGCTTCTAGAGGGAAGGGAGATAACTCTAATCGAAGGCATTATTTTTACGTTCAGCTGAACATTTTATCCACACAAGGATGACAGGGGCTCATTGGTACTATAAACGCTGCGTGCGATCAATTGACGACCACTGTAGCCACTGGAAAAAGACTCATAGTCGTTTTTATCTCGAGATCTACAATTTCGTATGTTACAGTGACGTCATAGAATCCTGACGTCACAGGTCAAAGTTCAACACGTCGGTATTGTTCTGCGAGACCACAGAAACAAAGGCCGCTCTCGTTTTCTAACACGCTTAATCATTATATTTCACTTCACGGGAATCGGACACCTCACGGGTGAGTACTTAAAGATACTACTTTCTTTTATGTACCTCTCCAACTTGTCTTAAATCCATACTGTATTGGAATAAACGGCCTAATTGGTTCCAGTGCTGAGATTCATATAACTATTATACCTGACTGGCATAAGAGAGAACAATGAATGTTTCTCATTATGAATTTCCTACAAGTAATATCTTTATATGGTATTGATAACGTAAGGTGTTATTTGCAATATGAAAGTCGATATCAAAGGTTTTAAGCACAACTACACTACATATTTTCCTGCAGTATTCTTACTATATATTATCCCATATGGTTTTAATCAACAGATGCGTTAACATGAAGAATATTCATTCTAACACATTTTTATGCTGACGTATAGGTTTTTGCTCTTAAGATGATGCTGATACATACATTGTACATGATGTGTATGTTTTGTTACACATTATGTACAATGGCTTACCAGTCAACTATCTATATCTTGTAAAGTGTATAGCTTAACTAGATACAGTCTGCAGTCAACCTAATACAGATACTGTTCAGTCGAGACTGTTGATGTTGTTTTAACTAAAACTATTTCTTCTGAAAACAGTGAGACACCCAGTAAACTCATCATGCCCTCAACCATGCCTGCTGGGAGACGGAAGGACAATGATGTACTAGTGAGTTCCAAGGACTACCAGTACATCATGGCAACTTCTGAATCTGACATGGGTTCCTCCACATCGTCATCCACAAAGAGTCGTAGGAGACCTAAAGCCCGTGCCAAGAAGCCAGTGCGGGGAGATAACTCCATCAAAGCAAAGGACTATCACTATATTATGGACACGTCAGCATCAGACGTGTCGCCACCTTCATCTGGCAGTAGTCGCCGTGGATCGGTTGGCTCGTCTGCTTCGCTGACTAGGAGCTGTCGAAATAGTCCTCATGGATCTTCCACTGGATCTGAAATTATCAACACAGAGGCCTCAAAGAGTCAGCATCCAACAGATAGCTCCATCAAAGCAAAGGACTACCACTATATTATGGACACGTCAGCGTCAGACGTGTCATCATCTGCATCAAGCAGAAGTCATAATGAATCTGTCTGTGCATCTGCTTTGCCGTCTAGGAGCTGCCGAAGTAGTCCTCATGGATCTTCCACTGGATCTGAAATTATCAACACACAGGCCTCAAAGAGTCAACATCCAGCAGATAGCTCCATCAAACCAAAGGACTACCACTATATTATGGAGACGTCAGCGTCAGACGTGTCATCATCTTCATCAAGCAGAAGTCAAAATCAATCTGTTGGCTCATCTGCTTTGTCGTCTAGGAGCTGCCATAGTAGTCCTCATGGATCTCCAACTGGATCAGACAATGTCAGCACACAGCCCCCAAAGGAGCAGCATCCAGCAGATAGCTCCATCAAAGCAAAAGACTACCTCTACATTATGGACACGTCAGCATCAGACCTGTCATCATCTTCTTCTAGCAGAAGTCATCGTGAATCTGTTGGTGCGCCTGCTTTGTCCTCAAGGAACAGTCAAAGTAGTCCTCGTGGATCTCCAACTGGATCAGCCAAATACAGCACAGAGCCCCCTAAAAAGCACCATCCGTCAGAGAGCTCCATCAAAGCAAAGGACTACCACTATATTATGGACACGTCAGCGTCAGACGGGTCATCATCTTCGTCTAGCAGAAGTCATCGTGAATCTGTCTGTGCATCTGCTTTGTCCTCTAGGACATGTCGAAGCACTCCTCGTGGATCTGTTGGCTCATCTGCTTCGCCACCGATTAGCTGTCAAAGTAGTCCTCATGGATCTCCAGGTGGATCAGACAAGGTTAGGACAAAGCCTCCAAGGAAGCAGCATCCTGGAAGTTTGAAGAAGCCAGATGACCGTAGCTCCACTTCACCCAAGTCAACTTCTGACTCATCATCTCCATCCCTCTATCCAAGGTCTCTCACCGCCTCCAACCATTCTATCTGGTCATCTGAGATCCTGAGCAGCGTCTCTTCTGACTCGGAGAGTGTATTCAACCCGTTTGTGGAGGACCACCTCCAGCCCAGACTTTCCACCAGGGAACCATCTGTAGATGCACAATTCCCAGTAGCTGAAACAATCTCTGAGATCTCCCTGGTCAACAGAAGCGACGAGTCGTGGTTCACAGTAACCAGGGAGTCCAACAGTTTCTATCAGGAAGGACTTCATCAACGCAAATTGCTGCTGGATCAGGCCTGGGTTACTGGCGACAGAAAGAAGTCCATGTTGGACTGGGTATCATCTGTCCACGTCTGGGAGGATGATGGTAAGTGTTTATATCATCAGACTGGCATTACATGTGGATGAGTGCATTATAGTGAGTGCGTGCACGTGATAAGTGTTTACGTCAGTGATTGGAACATTATCTGATTAGCATTGCCGAAATGGGCAGTTCACATTGTGCCGACAGTGCAACTGAAACAGGAAATCGTGTGAAGTGAAGTCAGACAGACATTTTTGCCTCATTTTGTGGGGACATTTGATTTAGTTCCATCTCTTTCCAAAGGATCAAATGCATCATAAGGAAAGCAATTGCTTTCTGAAGTGTATTGACAAAATATAACGTGAAATGTTGGTGTTGTATTTCTTGCTCAAACGTTGTTTTATAAGTGGAAGCTGAAGGAAATACGTTGAACATTTCCAAGTTTTAAACACCATACAGCAACAAGAATGTTTTCCTATGCTGGTCCTTGTTTAGGCTTACCATGTCTCGCCGTGTCTTTGATCCAGGTCAGCCACTGACTTGCTTGAATCTTACAATCCAGAGTGGTTACATGAGGTGGAAAGATTGTGTCTCATTTTGTAGTACAAAGATACTATTGTTTTTCTGTGTTATGTATTCTCTTTTACGAATATGCTGATAACCGTGCTTTTTTATCTGTATGGTGTTTTTAATTCACATTTTTTCTGTTTGAAAAGTTGCAAGCAACTTGGGAGTCGAATCTTTCTTGACCAGACTGAAAACCCGCTTTCAGGTGAGTAGGATTGTGCTGTGGGCACTCACTGATTGCAGATTTCGGTACATGCAGTTTCTAGTCTAGTTCTTCAGAACCTTAACAGTAAACAGTCCTGCGAAAAAAATAAGGTTTTGAGAGAGAATCTGAAACTTAAAAGATTTTAGGGATTTGAAGTAACATTCCTAATGAAAATCAAACGGTTCATCCTTATTTAGTGAATTTCATTGTTGCTTTCGTTACTTTGATATCCACTTTTCTAATAGAGCATGTGGTGGCGCCTGACAAGAGGAAGGGAGACTCGGGTCCAGTTGATTAAGAAATCCAGCTCAGGATCTGGACGCGGAACCAGAGGTGGGTGTAAGCAGTTTAGTCTTGTATATTTTTTACAAAGTTCTGAACACCTGTCAAGGCTCGACCTTGTATAGCAAACCTGCCACCCATACCGTGTTTTTATTGTAGTGTCTTTTGTTTGCTGAGATTACAGTTTAAGTATTATTTCTTGGCTGTAGGTAAGGACAAGGACAAGACACCACGCAGGGAGAAACTGCAGGAGAGAGTGCAGAGGTTCATCTCCCGGGTGTGCGTTTGTGGAGGACAATCACAGGCCTAGACACCATCGGTGTCAGGTCCAGACACAGTGCATGTGTCTCTGTCAGGCCCAGACATAATGCAGATGTCCCTGTCAGGCCCAGACACAGTACAAGTGTCTGTTAGGTCCAGACACAGTGCATGTGTCTCTGTCAGGCGCAGAAATAATGCAGATGTCCTTGCCTTATCAGGTTGCTATATCTAGTGTATATCAAATGGACAGGGCTTATGGTCTATATACACACTGTATTTTGAATAGTCTTGCCTTATCATGTAGCTATATCTAGTGTATATCAAATGGACAGGGCTTATGATCAATAGACACACTGTATTTTGAATAGTCTTGCCTTTTCAGGTAGCTATATCTGGTGTATATGAAATGGACAAGGCTTATGGTCTATATACACACTGTATTTTGAATAGTCTTGCCTTATCAGGTAGCTATATCTAGTGTTTATGAAATGGACAGGGCTTATGGTGTATATACACACTGTATTTTGAATAGTCTTGCCTTATCATGTAGCTATATCTAGTGTATATCAAATGGACAGGTCTTATGGTATATATATCATGTAGCTATATCTAGTGTATATCAAATGGACACGGTTTATTATGTATATACACACTGTATTTTGAATGGTCGTGCCTTATCAGGTAGCTATATCTAGTGTATATCAAATGGACACGGTTTATTATGTATATACACATTGTATTTTGAATGGTCTTGCCTTATCAGGTAGCTATATCTAGTGTATATCAAATGGACACGGCTTATGGTGTATATACACACTGTATTTTGAATGGTCTGCCTTATCAGGTAGCTATATCTAGTGTATATCAAATGGACACGGTTTATTATGTATATACACACTGTATTTTGAATGGTCTTGCCTTATCAGGTAGCTATATCTAGTGTATATCAAATGGACACGGTTTATTATGTATATACACATTGTATTTTGAATGGTCTTGCCTTATCAGGTAGCTATATCTAGTGTATATCAAATGGACATGGTTTATTATGTATATACACACTGTATTTTGAATGGTCGTGCCTTATCAGGTAGCTATATCTAGTGTATATCAAATGGACACGGTTTATTATGTATATACACATTGTATTTTGAATGGTCGAGCCTTATCAGGTAGCTATATCTAGTGTATATGAAATGGACAGGGCTTATGGTCAATATACACACTGTATTTTGAATAGTCTTGCCTTATCATGTAGCTACACTCTGGATATGATGTTGGTGTACGTCAGCATACATCTACATTCCGTGTATTTGGAAGAAGGGTGTCTTATCAATTTCCTGCACTGAGTGTACATGTAAATAACTGCTTGTTTATTGTCTTGTAGCTACATACGATGTAGAAATAATGGACATGTACTTATGTCCGATGGTTTTGGAATGTTCGTGCCATCTAGACATGTAAGATTTATTAATGGAAGTCAGTCTGAACCTCATTATTAAAATGGGGTTATCTAATGTGGGGTTAGGGTGTACTTGTTCAAATGGAGGTCTGATGATGTAAATATCAAATTACCCATTATATTCTAAACGTATGGAACAGATTGTTTATATTTTTGTTTTACGGGTGTTTGTTATATAGAAGAGGAGTTAAATTTACAAAAGCTGAACAACACTCAAAAGAGGTGAAAAAACTATCAACCTTTTTTTCTAAACGTGTTGTAATGCTTTAGAATAAAACTGATCTGAAATATTCTGAATCTGTAATTATGGATAAAAAGGTAATGCAATAGCATCAAAACAGAAATATTATGAAACAAGGAAAGAACAAAGGAAAGAATCAAATTGAATAGAAATGCTTTAAAAATATAGCCTTTGTTGTGACAGCTAAGTTTTCAGCTTATTTTTTCATTTACTTATCTTTTTGTGAAAGAACTTTTAGCCCAATGTACTTCACTGTGGGGTAATTGTTTACCTTACATGTGAGACTTGTTCTCGTGATTATGTTGTGTGTGATTTGTGATAGAGCTGTGCTCACTGGTTTTCGTAATAAAAATATTACTGAGAGGAGAGTGTTAATTTCTTGATTCTGTGGTTTTCGCCTCTGTAGTTATGGATCTACAATGGCAGGCAGTCAGTCAATAAGGGGGTAACTCTGTATCAATATTTTAAGAACGTTTCAGTATTTGCTGCCACTAACCCAAAAGAATCTACAACAGTCCCTCTTTGTTTCTTTGTCATTTAACCGTGCACTCCGCAATATTCGATCTGTCTGTAAACAATCGTGAGCATTGATGAGCAGGCTTGCGATTAGATGTCTCACTCTGAGAGCGTGGGTTCGAATCCCAGATGCGTCTCCACCCAGAAAAAGTACAAGAATCTCTACTTAACTGATTAAGTGTAATTCCAGATAAAACACATGGTACAAACTACGTGTATGTTATAAATTACATTCAAAACAAAGTATTAACTTGAAAACTGGCAAAAACGTACCCACGTTAACGAAACACTAGGCTGAAAACATTCGCCAAAATACTACCAACGAAATCACCATCACCTGAATACTCATATTTCCCTCATTCTAAGTCAGCGTCACACATGAGTTATTCGCTATGCTTTAAGACGTTATCTTGCGTGACTCTACTTAAAGGGAAACATGTAAAATCACTGCTTCGTTGCTGTCCAGGTTATGGCAGCGGAAAGAGTGAGTGAGTTTAGTTTACCGTCGCACTCAGCAATATTCCACCTATATGGCGGGAGTCTGTAAATAATCGGGTTTTGACCAGACAATCTAGTGATAAGCGGCGGCATCGATCAACGCAAATGGGATGCGATGATCTGTGTGAAGCATGTCGGCGATACCGTAGTTGTCTCTTATGACAAGCATGGGTTACTGAGATAAGTTCTAACCCGGATCTTCATGGGAACGGATGAGCAAAAATCCGAGTAGGGATGAATACATCTATAAGAACTGAACATCCGTTTACATCGTAGGTAGTGGTGTAGCTTGGTGTTCATGAAGCATTAGGCTGGGATGCTCTCTGCGAAGCCCATTTCACGTGTCTCCCGTCCATACAGCGCTCCAGTACCGATAAGAACGATGTAAATCATCACTCACTCACCCTCACTCACCCTCACTCACCCACTCGCTCACTGTACCTTGGTTTACTTCTGTCCCTGAATATACTAGGGCAGAAAAGGATGCGTGCTACACTGACCTCCGTTATTCAAACGACGCTGTAGTCAGTTATCTCGGTGACCCGAGATGAGCCCATTTGTTCTTTTATTGTGTCAGTATTATGTGATAATGATTCCTACACACATGCTGACGATATAATCCGAACAGAACCTTAAAAAACACTCTGCTGTTAAGCGTAGAGATGGTTGAGTGAGTTTAGCTTTATAACGCGCAGAATCTAGGTTCGCTCCGATTAACTATGTCTACTCGTCCATGGCTTCTTGAATTTATTGCTGAGGGAGTTCCTCCCACACGAACCTGACCCGGTAATACTGTTCAAAAAGGAGTTCACCCAAACACGCATACTTACTTGAAGTTAACATTCAAAAAAAAAAAGAAACAGGAACTTTATTTGGAGCGCGCACAGGATAAAGAAAGTTATACGGATTCGCAGCCATGTTAAGGCAAGTGTGTTTCAGGCTGAAAATTCGCTGCGAAGACTTGCGACCCTTCGACCTGCCAGCGTCTAGATTGAAGGTTTGTCGGCATCGAGACCGTTTTCACTGGTGACACTAATAAGGTTAATGTACGAGATCTTTAAGTCAGTGGCTTCTCAAAACATCAGACTGACCTTACGTTAAGAGCGACCTTAAATAGCAGCGCGCGAGCGTGCGCGTGCGAGCGTGCGCGCAGTCTATATTATGAAGGTCAGGGGGAAATGCTCCGTGAGCAGATGATGTTTTTTCGCACCCCAACCCCAGCTCCACAACCTCTCCTCTGGAAGCTCCCCAGAACAGCATGGTTTCAGGAACAACAAACACAATACAATTCACTCGAACCAAAGTGAAGAGAAATGATTTTATGTAAAAAAACAACACCACTTTAGTAAAACATTAACATCGGTATTGAAAACGTACATGCTTCTGAAACTTTCTATTTTTATTTGTTTCATTTTATTTTTTGTCGGTATGACAGCATATGGCCGAAAATAATTCAGAAGAACGTGAAAATGATGGTTTCATAGACATTGTAGAGAGTATAGGCTCCGAAGACAACACGTTATGTAAGTCTGTAAATGGTTAAGTGTGAATCAGTGTACTGAATTAATCAAAACAGTTGGCTGCACATGTTCAGTGAATTGCTTATCCCTTCCGTTTAGACGCACTAAATATTACAGGGAAATTGGAACAATGAATGGATTAAGATTTTCGTTATTAACATAGAAATTCATACACTTGTGAAAGTATTAGATCTATTTTGTTTGCATATTAAAAACAAAGCAAAAACAAACCAACAAAAGAAGAAAAAAAACAAAAACAAACAAATAAAAAAAAACAACAACAAAAACAAAAACAAGAAACAAACAAGCCAACCATTCGTCCATGACAAGGAAGAATACTTCATTCTGTTTGGTGTGTATTTGATTCTTCAAAAATTAATAATGCTAAAATTCATTCGTAGATATATTCATGCAATTCATTATAATTTAAGTATGATATAAATGCCGTTGTCTCATTGGATATTCGTGTATTTCACTCTTTATTCATAACGTATCATAACCTGAAACGATATACATCGTGTCACACAGTCGTGACCAATATGCCACGTGTTCGGATTTTGACTGGAGATTAAAATCATTAATGTGGGATGTATTTTCCGAAACAGAAATGCGTCAACTGTTATTTCGGTCTAATGAGTGAGATGGATAAGTAAAGGACGACAACTCTCGCGGAAGTTATTACAGTGTATGCGCATGCGCTTGCGCCATTTTCATAGGATGATCAGGAAAATAATGTTTTGTGATAGAATTTTTCGATCCAGATTCAAACAAGTTACGAGACGAAGTACTTAGTTACATTATATATGGAGGAAGAATATTATTTAATCAACTGTGCCAAGGTAGGTGAAATTTGCAATTCTGATTATTGTGTAAACGTCAACGAAGTGACGACAGGCGAGACACCGTTCCTGTGTGGGGCAAGTGCCTGCCAAATATTTGCAAACAAATTTCTCTGTGATTCAAGAAGTGCGGAAATGGCATATCTGACAGTAGTTGTAAAAGGTTGTGTACGTGTTGGTGTAACACGAATACGTAAAAATGATTCAGTGCAAATGATAGGATTGATACGAAGCTTTTCTTATGTGTATACACTGACCTACATGATGAAAGTAAACAGCTAATCTTTCCCAATGTCCGATCAGACGGAAAGTTATGACATCGTGTGTTTACGAAATATTGCATAAAAAGACACTGGCAAGAAACACTTTTCAGACCCTATTTTTTCTAAAAAGTGAAAGTAATGCAAAGAAAGTTTTGACAGCTAACCTTACTCAGATGAGAGATGGGACATATCTTGTCAAAGGGGAAGAAGACTGTTTTCTGCATCTTATATTCACGATCTATTTACGTTTTAAACACCTAGCCTTAGTTATTGAAGTTTTCAAATTTAGGTTGCCTGTCTGAAGTCATGAATGAATCTGAATGCCCAATGGATACAATTTATTCTCATAACAAATGTGGCAACTGTTAAAATCATAAGGTGATTTTGTTATTTAAGCATCAGGATGATGGTGTTGAAATTATTGACATAACTAGTAATGTTTTTGCTAATCTTTCGCATCCTTTAGTATGAACAGCTATTAAATGTAATACAAATTTGAAAAACAAATCATGTTTGGGGAATATCAAAACTTTCTTGTTCAAAACCTTTTGTAGGTTCACATTCAAGTGGTATGTGTCTGTATCAGTAACGAAACTCTATTTTAGTTATTTCAGAAATAAAATGGCAGCAATACAAGTCATCTTTCATGAATTAAAAGCACGGTATCCTGAAGTACCTGATGAAGTTGTCAACTCAATAATGCAACAGGTGAGTAATCTTACCTGCAGACTTTATGTGAGGTGATTCATGTTTTTATTTGATTACACAGTTATTGACATGTTCTTGTTGATTTGGGTTGTTTATTGCGCCAATTTACAGTTTATGGTGATGCAGTGACCTGTCTTCTGTTTCATTAGAACCCTAACAATGTTTGCTAACTGATGATAATTGCATCTGAAAATTAAGACAGATAATAATCATGATGGACTGTGATGTTGAACTGACTTTCTCCATGTCAGCCTTCAAGTTGTTTCTTGTTGTGTTTTTTTTTATTAGCTTTAAGAAAATATTTAATGGCAATCAATTCATTGCCCAATGACAGTTGTTGTGCTTTGGTCAAGGTTAACCTAACTTTTACAAAAATGTCACCTAATGGGTTGAGAATTTGTTGAATTGTTGATAATTAGAGACAACTCACACTCTCCATTAGGAATTTGGTCGTTTTGTGTTTTCAAGACTAATGTAAGCATGATTTTCATACAATTTAATATTTAATGTAAGTGTAAGTATACCAGTGATTGACATTACTCATAATGTTTTGTGTAGTCTAAAAAATAATTGTTTGATTTCTCTCCTTAGACATTTTTGTCCTCTCAACCCTGCATGTTTTTACCAACATTTTCTCATGTATGGAAATACTGATTTCTTTCATCAATAGTCTTGTCAGCACTATAGCCATGTTGGTTTTCAAAGACTGTAAGGCTGTGACAAAGCATTTAAGTCCCTCTACCTACATGAAGTGGGCTGGTTATGCAGGCTAGTGGTTAAACATTTGCTTGTCTCAAGGAAGACTAAGGTTTCACTCTCTGCACAGGTACAGAGTGTGAAACCCATTCCTGGAATCCCATATTGTCAAAAGCAGTGAAACACCCCACTTACTGACTCACTCAGTCCCACAAGAAACTGACACGCCGTGACTGAGTTAGTTAGTTTGTTTTTATGCCTCTTTTAGCAATTTTTCCACAATATCATGAAATGGTCTTCACACTGTACTCATGTGAGGATTTGAACCTCATAACTTCTTTATGACAAGTGAATGCTTAAACCAACAGGTTACCAAACCATGATATAACATAACATTGTTTGTAGTGGCATTAAAACCAGCTCACACATTGGGATAATAAAATGTGCAGTGCAGGTATTGAATTCAAATCAAATGAAAATCAAGTGAAATTTTCTGACCTTACCTGTTTTGTTAAGTTATCGTTAATATCACATGAATCAGGGTAACAAAGCATTTGTTTTCATCTGTTGTCATTTTGTTTGCCTCTTGTATTTGTATTCACATTTCTTTCAGTCTTTATTATTTTGTTTTGTGTCTTCTTGTTTCTGAATGATATTGTAGATGTAATGTTCCTAGCACTGTAGTTTCTAGAAGTAGATAGATTTTGACACACTTTCAGTAGTCTAATATCCTTCATATGACTGAGAAATGTGGACTGCAACTATGCATGAAGATATTTCTACACTGACAGTTTGCGTTTTCACACTCTCGTGATCTTAAAATCTCCTCACCGGCTAATCAGTTCCCAACCTCTGCTGATGCTGCCTGACAGATCCTTGCCATAAGACACTTTCCTCACCTGATTTTCTTTGACTCGACTTTCTGTCTTTCTTCCACATTCTTATCTGTATTATGAAGTATTTTTAGAAGGCTAATCAGTATTATTGAAGCTTGTGTTTCACTCATCATCCAAATTAACTTTTATTATTAGTTTGCTTATCTGCTTATTGGATCAGTTAGTTTTGTCGTATACAGTCTGCATGCTTTCTTTGTTTTTCTTATAGTCTTAGTAATGGTTATGAAGACTTTGTTATGTTAGGATTAAACGATAGAAGAATGATCAAAATATTGTTGAATATGGGTCAAACTGTATCTGACTGATCCTGCTTCAGTAGGAGTGTTCCTAGTGTTAGAAACTACTGGTATGAGAATGTTATTTATCAACAAGTGTGTACTCTAATCATTCAAGGAAATGGTTAAAGTGATCCCTCGTCATATGGAAGATGCAGGTTGGAGTCCTGGGATGGGTACAATGTGTGACGCCCATTTCTGGTGTCCCCTGCTGTGATATTTCTGGAATGTTTCTGAAAGCAGCCTAAAACCATACTCACTCACTCTAGCAATTCAGGGTAGTATGTGTACTTGTATCATTGTGTGCTATCAGTGTTTTGCACTTTGGAGTGGTCTAAATATACCCTGGGTGTAATTTTGGGGTGAGTCATGTTTACATTAATGTACTGTCATTCATAGTGTATTTTAGACATACATCACGGTATAATATCTTAGGTCTGAGTCTGTGTTTAGACAGTTTTCTGTTTCTTCCTGTCAGCTGTAGCATAAGGATCCTGTGTTATTTTGCAGAATGGCAACGATAAGGAAAAGTGTCTGCAGGCCCTACAGTCATACAATGATTCTTATTTGTTTGGAAGTCGAGGCCAGAATGACCAGGTTACTCGTAGACCGCAAGAAGTGCATATCACACATGAAGAGACTACAATCCCTGGACCCGGTCAACACAGATTCATTTCTCGGAATCGTGACACAGGGGCAGACATTCAAACAAGTATATCATGGCCAAGTGACCTTACGAACAGTGTAAATAAGGAACATGGGAGACAGTCTCCTATCACTGCACCGGTATTGCCCCAAGACTTTGCCCCTTTCGTTCAGCAAAATGCCTCCCAATCCCCCCGACAAATCCCTAATATCAATTGTACAACTTATGGAGGAACGGACAGTTCAGGTACTGCCTCACCCCAGTCAACAGGGAGTCCAGCAGAAGGGCGTCGTGCTGTGAGAGTGTATCATTACCCTTCTCGGTCCCCAACCACGCCCCCTGTTGGGGCCAGTATCTCTCCCATCCCCAACCAACAGCAGTATGTGTATAGGATTCAATTCGGTAAGGACAGTGGGGGGATGTGTACTGTGGCCCCCCAGTCCTCCTCTATGCAGAATCTGCAGTCTTTACCCACTGCTGTTAATCAACAAGGACAATATTCGCCTGAAGCAGGACCTCAATCCTATGCAGGCTCGACAGCACATGTATCTAATCAATACACACATTCTTCACAAGCTACAATCTTTATTAATAAGAACACTAATAATGGACAAATTAGCCCTGAAAGGCCTGGAAATAGGACTAACAATTACTCAAGCTTTTCACGTGATCCGAGATTGGGTGTGCAGTTGCCCATGAATGCCACAGGGCAGACATCCCCAGTGCCAGGATATGGGGGAGTTCATCAGATTCCACCTGGATATAATAAACCATTATCTGTGACAATTCGAGCGTCAGGACCAGAAGGGGCTGAAACAAAAGTGCGATATTTCCCATCAACACCGGAGCGCTCAGGGTCAGGATACCAGTTGTCAGGGGCTCACTCTCCGACCCGATACGGAGTAAGTTCTCATCCCTCCAACCACCTCCCAGGCCAGTATCAGACAGCTTCTCAGTCTCCTTTCCATGTACAGCAGGCGCCAAACCAAATATCTGTTGTCAACACAACTTCTTCAGCTTTCATAACCCCTGCGCTACCACGCTTTCCTTCACCTAGTATAGCACAACCGGTCATTCCACTGCTGGGAGCTCAGGCTAGTAGTGAACTTGGTAACCTTGTGTTGCAGGAGACAGATACAGGGCATCATATGCCTAACTACCCAACTATGTCTCCTGCTTCTAGTCAAAGCAGCTTGAGTGATGAATCTTCGCGAAGTGATTACAACCATCGACAGAGGTCAGGAAGTCTGCAGGATGAGGTGGAATACACTCAGGGTAAGGAATAATCCAGTCTATACAGCTATTACTGTATTTGCGAACAAAAGCAAATACTGAAGTATCGTTGGAAATAGAAAAAAAATACTGTTTTTCGACTGTTACTCTGTATCCCTAAAATTTACTCAGTTGCAAAATGCATCTGTCGAAGTAACCCACATTGGCCTTACTGGGCGTTCAGTGGGCAGTGTAATAGGATATCCAGAAAAGCCAGCCTAAGTAAACTTAGTCTTATTGTATTTCATTGCACTCCACCACTGAGTCTAACAAAACCTAGCAGAAGGTCGCGTCAGGTAACCTTTGAGCTACCAATGACCATCCAATGAAACGTGAGATGGTTAATAGATTTAACCAATGAGACAATGGCTACTATTTAGGGATTGGAGGGACTTTCAAAATATTCGCATTACTGACACAGATCTCTCCACAAACAAAAACAAACACAGTTATTTGACCTGCAGTATATACGCTTTGGGGTTTCTGTTGACATCATTAGCTAATATTCTGCAAGATAGCATCCTTGAATATTGCCCAAACCACTATTTTCAACAACTGTTTACAAACCTTTGTCATGGTTGTATGTACGCCGTGTGCATCACCCGGAAGCAAGCGTACGCTAAATATCATTTGGAATCGTTTGGGTATGTACCTTTTCGAGATAAAAAGTTCATAAGGTATGTGTGAATGTGTACTTTCGCGATTTGGTAACCTGTGGTCTGATTGGTCAATCTCAAAGGTTACCTGACGCGACCTCCCATAAGGTTTTGTTAGACTCAGTAGTGGAGTGTAACGGATAAGTTTACTTAGGCTGCCAGAAAAGCATGTTTTCTTGAAAAAATATGAATAGCTGCTGAAACCAATAGATCAGACTATAGATTGCAATAAGATTGCCCAGCCAGGTATGATGACAGATCATTGATTCCCCTGGTATAAAATGTATATGTATACAGGTATGGGGGTCACCTGAAAGATGTTTCATGCTTTCTCATATGTTGAATTTGTCTCATCTATTGATGAACATCTTGCTTGTCTTTCTTTCATGCAGTTTATTTTGAGATGTGTAATCACTATAAAGAATAATGCTTAAATCAGCCATCGTATCAAATGTCTCAAAATATATAGGTGGCATGACCACCCTATGGCTCACAGTGACACTTGTCCTGACACACCCTTTGAGATGATCTCCCCTGCCTGTTTCATTTTATAGTGATAGTGAACTTAAAAGGCGACTGTTCTTGTCGTAAGAGGCAACTAACATGATCGGGTGGTCAGACTGGCTGACTTGGTTCACACGTGTCATCGGTTTCCAATTGCACAGATTGATGCTTATGTTGTTCCAGACTCAATTATTTACAGACCGCCACCAATAGAGCTGGAATATTGCCGAGCGTGGCATCAAACTAAACTCACTCACTCACTAGTTATAGTAAAACTCCATGGTTGCTACATTCTTCTTGCATTAGTTATTAGTTTTTATGCCAGCTGTCATTTAAAATGGGTAATATGATGTGTCATTTTGTAAGACAGTATTATCACAGACTAATTTGCATAAAGTCATGGTCTGTTCCAAGATAAATCACTAGACCAAACTTAGTTTAACAGATCTTTCACACTTTCACATATTAACAACATAAATTGTAGCTATAAGTGCAAAAAAAAAAGTTTTTTTTCTATTAATTGAAAGGAGTCCACCGATACCACTCACACTTTGCTAAGGATCAAATCATGGATTCAGCTGAAAACTATCACTTAGGGTCAAATTTGGTTTTAGTATCTAAGCCCATTGTTAGCATGGATCCGAGTTATCAGGTTGTCACTGCATCTTGTGGATCCTGTACCAGCTGTTGACAGGTGTTGTTTATTTATCAATGACTCGTTCCATGATATGTAAAATGGTTGATTGGTGCCATGATAACCTTTATGTTTACTCATCTATCAAGTGCATATAGGCCCTGTTTGCCTAAGGAAGGGTTATCATGTTATTGTTTATCCAGTTTTAGATGGATACAATTTCAAGTTATGAATGAACCTAGAAATGAAGTTGTGTGTTTTGTGCGATCCTTATCAAAATCTGAGTAGTATAGTTAAGCAAAAGGTGTGAGCATAACACTAAGCTATACAAGACCCCTCAGAGATGGTCCTTCAAATTAGGATCATGAATATAAATACATAACCTTGTACTTGGAGTCTGTGCATGATCTATTTCTTAGGTTAATAAAGAGCACTAACAACATATACTACAGCTATCATGATTAGCAATTCTTAATATGATATATCCCAAAATGCCAGTGTGATTGAGGGGAATAGAACATATGTTGTAGCATTAGATATAAAGAATAGGAGTTGTACAGGCTTTAAAACATAATAACAGTACATTTTAGTTTGAAGCCCATAACAAGACCTATATCAAAACGTGAATGTTAACCAGTAAAGCTCTGGCTAGAATAGTGCTAACCCAGTCAGCAGTGAGAATTGACCTCACAAACATTCCAGAGAGTAAACGATTTCCCATTACACTAACAAACTGTGGGAATGTATTTGCCTACCACACATATCTGCAAGCTGCCGAGTGTTTAAAATTCAACTCTTCATGTTGATACATTTAGCATAAAATGGAACTGTGATGAGATTCCTTCAGACCTTTTTTCCAAGAACATATGGCAGCTAGGAATGATTTTAAGAATCAACAATGAATATGTTTCACAGTAGGCCTGCCTTTTGTGTGGATCTTCAACATGTTCAAGTAGCTATGCAATACATACACATTACTTAATGTGTTTGTGTGTTAGATTTTCCATGCTGTATGTTGTCCATCTGACAAAGGAATTTCGTTGACCAATTTGTGTTCAATTTCCATGACTATGTTTAAGCTAGCTGTAAAGAGTGTCAGACAATGAGATTTAGCATTTAGTATTAAGCAATATAGTAAATCAAGCCTGAGTTATTTATGACTGGTTTTGTTGCAATTTATATTAGTAATATTATTATTATTAGTGTGTAATTGATTAAGTAGTAAGGCTTAAATCACTATGTGGGTAGACGTAACTTCTAGGAGTGACTATTGAGGGGGAAACAGCTATTGCAATAGTGATAGTCTATTGCAACCTACTATTGCGACATACTATTGCAATAGTTTCTTTCTCACTGAATTGTCTCATTTGAAGTCATTTATCAAATGAATGTATAGTTTATATGAAGTAGAAACATGATAAAGTAGTTACCACCTCTTAAACAGACAAAAATTGAAAAACTCGAAAACAGATCTAGTAAACAGTTAAAACATAAACTCAATGAAGCTGCAAGTCTGCAACCAAACATCCCGTATTTTGTGCTGCACATTTTTCAGTGGAAGTCAACCACTAAACCATCAATAGTCACACATACTATCATTGTATTTGTCGTTTTTCGTTTCTACCATCTGTTGATTTCTATCAGAGACTCAGCAATTGCAATCCAATCAAAGTTAGAGTTGTATGTGTAGTATCTTGTATTGTTTTTCAGTTTTTCCTTACAAAGTCACTACACACATTACAATGACTTTGGAAAAATGATGTTTACTTTTTGCTTATTGAAAGAATTTTGCTGAAAGAAAGGCTTGTTTGTGTTGTCGTAAAACTCATGGTTGTCCTCTTGTTTTCAGCATTGCTAGCACACCAAAATTCTCGGATGGGTCGATTGAAGAGTGATTATGAATCCGAGCTTCAAAAGTTAGAGAAGTTACGAGCTCAAGTGTCTCAAATGGAGAAGAATATGTTGGAAAGAAGAAGTGCTAGAAGAAACAGTTTTCCAGGGGTATGCCAACACAGTCGTATCAACACTAACCAAAATTGTAACACCGTGGTCAAAGGGAGATAATTCAAGGATTGGATTACTTCCCTTGGTGGTCATTATGATCTTGCAATGTTGCTAAATTGTTCAATCCTTTAGATGAATTTAATCTGTATGCTGTCCTTTGGTTGCTCTTTGGTTGGTCACCATGGTTACAATATATACATTTGTTGTAAATTTAATTACGAATAATGTTTGATATCCCAAATACTTGACAGATTTATGAAAATTCCATATAAGTCAATGCTAGTATTCTTATCCTTCTGTGTATAAACATGTAGTTGTGTCCGTACTGTCAGAAGAACTGTGAGGGTCTAGGTTAGAGTTGGGCTTCAGCAACCCAGATTGTTGTAACAATGTAAGAAGTGGCTAACAGTAACAGGATCGGAGACATGTCATATCCCATTTGCTTAGATCAGTGCTCATTCTGTTGATCACTTGATTGTCTGGTTGAGACTGGATTACTTATACACTGCCATCATATAGCTGGAATATTGCTGACTGTGACAAAAATCTAACCTCGCTCACACACTCACTTTCAGGACTTAATTTTCAGGATGTCCAATATTTTGTTTTTTAATTAGTTTGTGTTGTTTGTGATTAGGTTGACGATATAGGCAAGATGCGGCAAGCAAATAGAAAACTTCAGACAGATATTCAAGTGATGGTGAATGAAATAGACATGTATAAAAATGGCCAGAGTAAGTATCTACATTTTATATTCATCTTGTAGATATGAAAAGAGGTGGTGCTTGTAAAATACTTGCTTACCATGACTACTTACCACACTGGCATGAAGTAGAGAGTTATATAAACCTGCAGAGGTTGATATTTGTTAAATAATTGCCAAGTCATTTTACTAGTGTTGGTATTGGCATACAACCTACGATACATTACATTGTGACGTAGTCATGACGATATATTTTGAAGCTGCAATATGGTATGAATCCTGATGAAAGGGTGGTGATACAAAAAGTATTACAATGCTGAAATCTTTATATCTAACACCAACTATAAAACACTTACAGATCAAAACAAAACCAATTTTAAAGTATTTCGTCAAATTCTGCCAGCATCATTGAATGTTCAATCGGAAATGAGATAATTAAGCTTATACAAGGACTGGTGTATCCTTTTAACATGCGAGTGCCATGTCTGACGAAGTTCTTGATGCATGAGTTTTTGAGAAAACTTAAACCTATGAAGGCAAAAATAAGTAAGCATGTGTTTTATTCTTCAAGCTAAATTAACGCTTTTTTTGCATTGGAAATGTTCAGAGTTAAACATAGATGTATCATGGCTCATATGAAGTATGGTATCAGGATATATAACAACGTGAAACGATTCACTGTATCAGTGGCACATGGATCGATGCAGCATATCACTATATTTTACTATACCAAGTCGAATTACAGCTAATATTATTTCTTTACATAAGTGTCAGGCATTTCACATTATATAAGTCAGTAAGCGAAAAAGGCACTTCAGTGTACATAATCATAAATATTTGCATTTAGTGAAATATTAAACTACCCCTGAATTTAAGAAATTGTGGACTTCAAATAAGTTCACAGTTCTGAACAAAGTTACATAGTAATATGTCTGACAATCGTCTTTTTCTGTTTTTGTCGGTAGCAAATTGAAAAAAAGTACTTAGTCTCATTATTTTGCTTTGCAACGAACAGACAATGTCAGATTAATGAGACTTGACTGTATATTAGGGCTGTTACAATACATTCACATATTCAGTGAATCAAACCGTAGCGTTTTACGAATACAGTTCATTATACATGGTCACCAGAATCGAATGTGAATGAATATTTACAATTTTTTAATCTACAACATTATGTTCATTACCACTATTCGTGATGCATATCATATTCGTCACATAGTGTATTCATTGCAGCCCTACTGTATCTATACATGCAGATTTGGAACAGTGCTTTATGGTGATATATCGGTAAACCTGATAATCTGAGTTCAAAAAAGAAAACTGCAGAATGTATTGAACTCTTAAGTCTAATTGCATGTACTGTGGTTTAATATGTAAAATTGTTTTGTAGGAAACTATGTTCCACTACTAAGGGATTCTGGTAATGATAGAAATGTTAATGTAGAATTAATCTGTTTTGTAATTAGTAATCAAAAGATTTTCCATATTCTGTTTCAGCGCCATTTAGTGTAATAGACCCTATTGGCCAGCAGAATTTCTTCAACAACATACCCACAGGGCAACATGTCCATCGGAATTCCTTCAATGCTAACCGACCCTCAGACCGGACTAGTGAGTGTGAGTATAGCCAGTAGCTTGTTTGTTATTATGGTTGGAACTGTGAGGAAAAACATTACAAATGATACATGGTGAAAGAGATGTACAGGTGGACAAGAGGTTCTCATACTGCAGGACTGTGCCCCTTAGTTGTGACAGGATCTGCAGATGACTTTTTAAGTCCAAGATATTGATTCTTACCTTTGGTTTGTCTGTAACTTCACCGTGCTTTAGGTTGCACCAGACTGGTAAGTGTTGACTCCCAGGGCCATTTTGGGCTTAAGGCTTCAATACTACAGGGTTTGAATCCCCACATGGGTACAATGTGTGAAGCTCATATTTGGTGTCTCTTGGTGTCATATCAATGGAACTTTTCTAAAACCAGCGTGAAATTAAACTCACTCACCTTGATGTGAAAGTATGGGTTAAATATTATACTGTGTCTTTCTCCACAGCTCCACCACCGGTTCCTCCCAGAGAGAGCCTCAGTTCTGTTCCCCCTGCCCCCCCTACACAACCCCCTGCGGGGTCAGGGGACTCAGAGGAGGGGGAGCAGTGGAGTTGTTCAGCATGTACGTTCCTGAACCACCCTGCCCTCAACAAGTGTGAGTGCTGTGAGATGCCCAGAGCAGCCACAGGTAATGTCCAGCCTTGCCATATACACTCGGCAGAGCTGTGCTACTGCCACCACTGATACATCTCTGTACCAAATATAACCAACAGCATTGGAACATCACTCTAGGTGAAGGTCTCATTGTTTCAGCGTAACCTGGAACCAGCAGCTCTGGGAAAGGCTTTGAACTTCAGTTATCTCTTCATCATGATTGTAGTGGAGTAGCCTAGTGGAAAAGCTTCTGCTTGTGAAGCCGAAGGCCCAGCTTTGATTCCCCACATGGGTACAATGTGTGAAGCCTTACTTCTGGTATAAAACTAACCTCACTCTTTCACTCAATCTTAATCATGTTTTGCCTGATCTTTTCATGAAGGTAGCACTCTTGATATTGTGCTAAATCCTAAATACCTGAAAATCGTGAGGAACAGGTTTGTTTCAGATAAACAAACTAGGGACTGTAATCAAAAGTGAGCTTTTGAGTCATTGAATTAAGCCAATATTCTCTCCCATTTTAAAATAGACAATCTAGAATTTATACAGTCTTTTGTAGCCTGGTAGTATGACTTGCCCCTTATGAATATACTCAAGCAATCAGGGCTCATTAAGACTCTTGATGTTGATTTATGTTTTTCTCAAAAGTCTTTTTGTTTTTCGTCATTTTTATGAAGCAGCTAAAGGAGTAAAGAGGGATTCTTGTAGAGAAGTGATTTTGAAACAAAGCCTGACCCATTGTTATTGGTTTCATGTTTAAGATGTTGTGACAACTTCAAATGTTTTTGGCTGCATTCATCAACTTAATCGTTCATCTTGTTGTTGCAGAAATATTAAATTCTGATGATGTTAGGCCATCATGTAGCTTTCTTTATTCCAGTACGCAGTGCAGTGATCATTGCTCACTTTCTCTGACCATTGTGCAATTATCAAGCTGATTGTGATCTGGCTCTTGTTGCCCGGGGAACATTAGTACCTCGGTTGTAGATCTATTAGGGGTGAAAGCGGTTCTGCTAACACTGCAGTCTTTTGCCTTCAGTTCAGTATAATGTAATGCAATCCGAAAATTCAATATTTGCAGGGTTTTTTCTGTTCTTCTGTCTAGTTATAAAATTACAGCTTTGTTCATTCAAAATAACAAAGATTATGGTATTTTTCCTTATTTTATTAAAAAATGTAATGTTTTACTCTTGTCAGTTTTCTACATTATGTTCATACCAAACCAAAGGTTTTCCACTGCAGTACATACCATACTGTGGTAAGAGAACACCGTTTCACCCCTAAGATCCATGTCATTCTGAATGACTTGTTTTGAGTGAATTGTTATCTTGATCATAACCATGGTCACCCAACACAGGCTTGGATATCCTCGAGTCTTCATTTGTTGTGGAAGATGGGATATGCATGACTGTTATGGACTGACGATGCAGTCATTTGTGGCAGTTTTATGCAATACGACTCAATTTTATATTTGTGATGATGAGTATAAAGAGATGGTGACTTATATTTGGGCACAACCTGAAAAAAAGATTTGATCTGTATTAGTATTACAGAGACAGAATTTGGTTTTTATTTTTCAAAGTGATAATCTACTTTCTAAGGAAAAGTTGCACAATTTGATTTTAACCCTCGTTGATGCTTTGATGTTTGTCTTGGTGCCTGAATCTATTGCCAGAACCATTACAAGTCAAACATACTTCCTCATTCACAGAATAGGGAAATAATTTGTCTGTGTGATAGAACCATATTTCATTGTTTATATAGAATTTGTTGGCAGACTATGAATGAGGCTGGTGTACTCCGTAATGGAGTTAAGATTTTGTGTAGATAAGCAATATCATCGGGGGCTGTATGGTTCCTCTGATATATTTTGGGATAGATATGGGTTGGCAATTTTGACTTTCAACTTGACCAGGTGAAACTCTTTCAACAGTGATTCCCCATGGCCCATGGGGCTCCATGGGTTTGTCATTGAAAGGGTTGAAGGCGTTTTGGTAATGAAATTAAATTATTGAATTTTGATGTCTTTCTTTTTTTGTTTAGTTAACATTGTGTTAGCAAAGTTCATTGGTAGTTTCTTCAAATGAGGAAGCAGTTGTTTGATAAGACGGTGAAATAAACCTGTGTGATGTATTTATTTAGTTTATTCAAGGAAACAATATCACATGATGAATTCACATGGCTATCATCCTTGATTAATGTGTGGATTTTATCTTCATTCCATTTTGTCAAAAACCAGGACCCATTTGTTGTTGCAGCTTTTGTTTTGAGCTTTATATTTTGTTAAATAAAGCCACCCAGTTACATTAGTAATGAGCTAGAAAACCTTGTTTATGATGTGGAATGAATTATGTCAGAAAAAAAAAAAGAATTACACTCATAAACAAGTGAAACTCTATGTTAAATTGGTTATAAAATAGATGGAAATGGGGTCTGTTACCTTGTTGATGGTGCGTTTGTCTGCAGAGTGGAAGATCAGTGGTTCAGTTCACTGGCTTCGTCATTGCTGGTATATTGTGGGGTAAAACCATACTCACTGATTCAGTAGGGGGAGAACATAAGGAGGGGCTACTTGGAACAAGTACACTGTCTCAGTAAGTGTGTGTAGTGTGGTGCCAGTGTGAAATTTTCATTGGATGTTGTTTCCTTCAAGGTAAGAAAATGGCATAATTTTTCACAGATCATCACATTGTAAATTGCTTGCAAGAATGGATTTCATATTTGATTGAAGTCACACTAAATAATCTCATCGACTGCAAGGGCCTTTGTGGGCATATGTGATAGTGCTGGTCCATAATCATCTGTTTCACACAAAGTTCAGGTGTGCAGTTAGATTGAATCACATATGTACTGGATGTGAAATACTTTGGGTTTGTTTTGATCTTATTACAGTAAAATCTTCCTTAGTCTCCAATGTATTTGACTCGGAATAGTTCATGTTCCCCAATGGCACTGGGAAATCTGGCTTGCTTATTCAGTGTTGGTTGGAGAGAGAAAGTTGACCATAAGCTCCCAGATCTTAGACCCCAGATCCAGTCCTGAGAACCAGACCCAAACTCGGACTCAATCCCCAAACCCAAAACCAAACCTAAACCAAACCCAAACCCAGAACCAGACTCATCCCGCTAAATCCCAAACAGAAAAAGAAAAGATCCAGAACCAAAACCAGACTCATCCCTCAAAACCCCCAAACCAAAACCAAAACCAAACCCAAACCCACAACCAGACCCAACCCAAGTCCCAACCCAAGTCCCAACCCAAGACCCAACCCAAGACCCAACCCCAGACCCAGACATGTAGCATGTTACATGTGCTATTGATTAAGTAGAGTCTGATCCATATTTTGCTCAAAGGAAGGGTTTCTGGTACAATGGGATTGCAATTATAATGGAACACATTCTAGCACTAAACATCAACATGGTTTATGGTCTCCCAAGGGGACTTCCATACAGTAGTTTGAAATCAGATGTACAGTGTTCCATAAAAATTTAAAATATCATACTATTGTTAATCTTTGCCAGTGCCATTTTGTTTAATGCCACGATTAGCAATATTCCAGCACTACAAATGTGGTTTGTAAATATGATAGAGTGATTGAAATCAAAGACATCTGGGTAAGATGATGTGCAGTCCACCAGTTGCTATGCTGCTGGGGACATTTACTTTATCCTGGAATTCTCATGGGCAAAAAGGTGTGACAGTTTTAACGATTAATTTACTTTTGGCTGTTTTCCTGAACTATATTGCTGTGTTGGGCTGAAATATTGTTATTACCACGGGCTTCTGATAGTTTGACTGCTGAGCAAAATGGGTATATTTTCTCTGACAAGTTTGTGAAAAGAAACAAACTCCAAAGTTCCAGAGAATGAGAGTGCTATGTCTTTCCATAAATTATATTTCTCATTCTATACTTGAACATCTTCTCCAACAAAAGCAAGTAATTTCAATAGATTTTCATTGTCAAAATGACACACTATTGACACAAAGGCCCTCAAGTCTATGTTAACGTATGGGAGTTATGGTCAGTGTAGAGCTGTGATCACCAGCATTTCCTAGCATAAAATGACTGTAGCTACAAAATGGCAGTAATGTCACCACAAAGACTTTAGGAATGGTGACCTATAGACAGACCAATTCCACAAAGTGATTTTAATGCTAAGATGATATTAACTCCCATGCTAGCCTATGATCACCATAATGCTAAGGGGTTGTGGGGTGGTCTAGTGGTTAAAATGTTTGCTCATCATGCCAAGGACCTGGTTCGATTCCTTACATAGGTACCAAGTGTGAAACCCGTTTCTGGTGTCCCTTACCATGCTATTGCTGGAATATTGCTTAAAGGGACCTAAAACTGTTCTCATTCAAGATCAGTGTGGTCTCATTGTAAAGGTCAACTACACTGAGGAGGAAACAGTCTGTACTGAAGGTAGATATTTTGCAGTGTGGGGGAAATTTCATGAACAAGCATACTTGTTGTCATTGTAAAGAAGCAACCTTTGAATGTGTGCCTCTAGGTATATTGTAGGAATCTGTGAAATTTGTGATTAGCAGAGGATGAATTTAGGATATACTTGTTTGTGATATGATACGTATCAACACGTAGGAATTCAAAGAGTCCATCATATCATTTTATTAATTTTCATTAATTCCATATTGATATCAGTGCCATGCTTGAGATTTGGAATCTCTTGCTCTTCGGTGGATGAAATGAGTATTTGTGTCACAGGTCATGAAGATACAGTTAATCCATTTTTCCCCTGTGTATGTATTGCGTATCATATTACAGACCAAGTTGTCTCGTTGCATTGCTGTATTAATGAGCCATTGTGGACATAGTAATAATGTTTAACATTTTGAAATCGTATGTTAAAAAACTTCTCATCCTTTTGTCCTTATGTCAAAATATGTTGAAAACGAGGACATCGAGATGTTTTGTCGCGAACTGGAGCTGGGCCCTTCCACAAAGCTATTAAGACTGTTTTAAGTCTGTTACAGTACAGGAAGTATGACAGTCACAGCGCTTTGACAGTTTTGTAAAACGGGGCCTTGGGCCCAATTTCGCAAAGCTCTGGTAAGGCTAAGATCTTGCTTTTCTCGTAGCTTTGTACTTCCTTTACTGTAACAGATTAAATGCTATGAGAAAATTTACGATACCATAAGCTTATGAGAGCTTTATGAAACGGGGCCCCTCATTGTGTTTCAGTTCTCTGACACTTAAGGCTGTGCAATCAAAACCGATTTGAGACCTGATTCAAGTCTTTAATAATGATGTATATTTGTTATTTTACACTAATTATCCAGGCAAATGATGATGTGATTGTAGTTTCCATGGGTACTTATGAATGATTTCTTTGGAAGAAACAGACTGCTGCTTTCTGTAGGGCATACACAACTGATTCCTACCAAGGATACTAACCCTTTTTTGCAGAGGATTTGAAGTATAATTTCATATGTATTTATTGCCGTTTTGTGAATTTGTACATTGGGTCAAATTTGCAATCATGGTGTTTGTGACAGCATGAAAACCTCTAAGACTATTAGTCTATGTTTACATTGAAACTTAAATTGTAAGAAAACTTGGGTAAAATTAGGAAATCTAAATTTCCTTACTGAACGAAAAAAAACCCAATTTCCTCTTTGAACAAAATATTTTAGGAAATTGGAAGCACACTTTATCATGTCCATCTGAATGTTGTTTGGGAGATGTGAAATTCCTGTCTGGGATATGAATGAAGTGCTGTTCATTTCAGCACAAAATGATATTGGTTTAACTTCTTAGTATCTTACTGTCCAAGAACTTCCAGAAGACCTTAAAAGAAAATCTTTGATTATCCTGTTTGTCATGTTTCCATTTTAGTATGATATATCCCTTGACCTATTTGCGACCATTACCCAATTTAAATGAATTGAATTTAATTAATGAGATTCTTTTGTGATTTAGATAAGGAACTTTATCACCAGCACTCGCTTCGACTTTTGCATGACTTCACATATACCACCAGTACGTCTTGTGGTATAGGGTTTATCTTCTTTGTCTTTGTACTGAGAAAAACGTTTATCCCACAAAAAATCCCCATAATTTTGATGGTATTTTAATTATTTGTAATACACATCACAAGCTTCCTCAGAGAAAACTGAGGTTGTGAATGTAGATGCTCTGTTTTGTTCAGACATGGCCTTGAGAGTGGTTTCAAGGTTGTGAGGGGTGGTTTAGCCTAGCAGGTAAAGTTTTTCCTCATCCCACCAAAGACCAAGGTTCGATTCCGTCATTGGTACAATGTGTGAAGACCATTTTTGGTGTACCCAGCTGTAACATAGCTGGAAAAAAAGCGACCTGTTCATTCTAGGCCATGATCTTTTTCTTCAGTTCCTGATGAGAAAGTGAAGTTGAAATAGTCGGTATACCCAGGGAATTAGTCATAATAAGATGGAAGTATTTTACCTGAGATAAAGAAGGATGGTTCATGCAATGTGGTTTTGAAAACTTCAATAATTGAACGGTCTTTTTTTTTGTCGATATGCAATATTTTCATGGCATGGTTTTGGAGGCTTTCATGAAGTCTAGTCTTTGCGTAGAACGCAGAGTAAACAGATTATAAAGACTTCAATCCTGCTCTGTTTGTTCTGCAGGAATAGGTTCTGTAAATACTCCTACTGTATATGCTGTATTTTTGACATTGTTTCAACAAATCCATTTTGAATATTTACAGATGATTGTAACTGACAAATTGTTAATATGTACAAGGATTTGCTATGGATTGACTAAAATTTGGTTTTAAAGTTTTCAATAAAACCTTTAAAGTGACTGAAGTTGCCTTATTTTTATAAAGAGATTCCTGGCACTGTGTGAACTGTGATTGTTTGTGTTCTTGTGCCACACCAGTATTCTTGTAAGTTTTAAGATGATATCCATCTTGAGGTGGATGACACGCAAGGTTCAGCTGATTCTGGGTTTCGGTATCAGATTACACCCCATTGATGATCCTTGGTCTGTCTTCACCTTACCTGTCATTGTGGTTTGCACCAGAGTGATGCATGTCCCTCCTGTATCATTTTGGACATTCCTTCTGCTGGGGGTGAAATGGTACACTCTTTAAGTGGTACGGTGCAGCGTACAGTACAAGGCCTTCGGTTTAGTCCATTTAGGTTTTATGTATAAGAGCTTACTTCCTGGAAAATAGGAACTTTCTATCAAAGAAATGCATAGATGTTGACAAAATGATTCAGTTTCTAGACATTTATGAAAAAGGTTTTAAAAGGTTAATAAAATGAGGGTACGGAAACTGAAAATACAGAATTTTTGGATTGTGTTATTGTATACCGCACTGAAGGCAAAATACCACTGTTCTGCTAATACCATGATATACCATTTCACCCCTACCTTCCTCTCCTGAATGCAGAGTAAGGACCAGACTCAATCAAAGGTTTGCATTTTGTTTGTTGTTACACTGCATGTGATTATTTGCATGGTCATTGTGTTGCTGGATTTTAGAGAACACTGAACAATGTTGGAACTGAAAAATGGAAAGATTTGCAAGAATGATCAATAGTTTCCGAAGCTTCTGGCCTAATGTATTTCATATTTTTATTGCTTGACCAATTGTGAATCCCAGATGAGTTCATCCTGATCATGCTGGCAACCCTCTCCTACCAAAAAAAAAAACAATCTGGTAACATTCCGCCTGAGTACCCACTACTTTTAGAAGTAGGATATGTCTTACACTAGCTTTCAGTATGTTGAGATACCATTACTGAAACATGTTATAATGAGGAATATAAATTCTGGATATATGATTTGATTAGAATGCAATTTAAGGAGGATATGGGCGGAAGTCTTAAATATAATTGAACCATAAAGCTTCAAATTTCTGTGCAAATCAACCAAAAGCATTTCTGACAATTTTTGTTCTGTGCACTGTTATTCTTTAACGTTTTTGCTTTTGTTCCCCTACTATTTTTTTGTTTTCTTTATTGTCTAGGATCATGATGTGGAATGTTATTTGCCTGTGGCCTGTCTCCCTCTGCCTGTGTCTGCTGTAGAGAGGACTTCTGCCTGCCCGTCTGCTCGCTGTCTCTCCCATCATACAGTGTACTTCCTGGTTACGGCCCCTTGCCTGCATGGAATCATCTGCTCAACTACAGTTTCCTCTCAGCACAGGGTTACCTTCGCTTGTAATCTGCTCACATTACATTATTTACAAACCACTGTTTAACATTGTCATTCTGGTGATTAGTCACAGATGTTGGGAGGTCAAGGACAAATCTTTTAAAATCAAATCAAACATTATTTTCAGCTTCCATTTGTAAACCAGAACACTGATTGGCAGTAAAGTATTTCCTGTTCAGTGTTTTTGGTGGTTTGCTAACTTTTGCTTGAAGGTTATCTGGCATAATGTCCTTTACAATTTGATTTGCCTTCTTGAACTTTGTTTCCCACGAAGCTTTCAAACTCATTAAGATTGAGTTGAGTCAGCTGTACTATTTTATCAAATGTCAAAACTTCTATAGCCCTACGAACTTCTTAATCCCATTTTTAACAGTGGCTTTTAATAATTCTAGGGGCTATGAATGTTTCGAGAATAAGGGTAGCCTAGTGGGTGGTGAAAGCATTCGTTTGTCATGCCAAAGAACTGACTTCAATTTCCCACATGGGTACAACATTTTATGCCCACTTCTGGTGTTCCCCTGCCATGATATTGCAGGAACATTGCTGAAATGCCTGTAAAACTTAACTCACTCAGTCTTAATCCTCAGCAGCACTTGGCGCAGCTAATCCAACCCATTTCTCTGTAACGTACATAGATGATCAGTTCCAAATGGAAATAATAAAAGCTGTTTTATCATGTGGATATTATAGCCTAAACGTCAATGCAACAGCGAAGGTCAAAGTGGGTTATGGGTAGCATAATAGCAAGTCATGTTGTACTTGTAAACTATCACCTGTTAATCTTCTATTTCTGATGTAGAAAGAGTCTTCAAAACATTGAGATGAGGCAGGAACTTGTTTTTTGCACAATCATAATTTTTGTTGCTTTGATTAATGTTCAAATGTTGGCGCCATTCCATGGCACTCTCCACCTTGTTTTCACTTTAACAAATTCTAATATTGTTTTGTTCATGTTATGTTACCATGGTTACTAAAGCTTATTTTTTATTCTTATTTGCCAAATAAGTTATTCACCATAAAGAAGAATAGCTTGCATCAGTGCAAGGGACCTCAACTTCCATAATCCTTCATCACCTGTTACTCACTTCACAGTGCACAAATCAGGAAGCAGTCACTAGCTGAAGGCTGACAACTGATTTCTGATTACTGGTAAAGCTTGTGAAACCAATTACTGGGACACTTGACAAAACACCAGTACCATCTGCTGGTAAACATTACAGAACACATACACCAATTACTGTTGCAGTTCCTGGTACACTGGTACCAAATACTGGGTCAGTTGGCAAAACACGTTCATGGATTACTGGTTCACATTACTGTTACTCATTACGTTTTAATATTGATTAAGTTACACATTACTGATTGTCATTTTACCATAATACCAATACTCATTACTTTCACAGATTACTCAAGTTACAAAGTGAATGATAACTGGTAGTATTGAACAGTAGGTATAACTGATTACTGTCCCTCGTGACTTGGGGCGATGAGGTAGTCTGATGGTTAAAGCATTCGTTCATAACATTGAAAATCAGATGAGTACTCTGTGTGAAGCCCTTTTCTGGTGTCCCCCGCCATGATATTGCAGAAATATTGCTGAAAACTGCGTAAAATCATACTCACTCATTACTGAGAAGCTTTACACATTTCTGATTTCTGGGCTGCTTTACCATATGCCTGTACACATTGCTGTTTAGAGCCAGCACCCTCCATTACCGATTATGGGTATGCTTTACTATGTATGACACACGTGACTGTTTGGAGTTATCCGTTACTGATTACTAGTACGCTTTACCAACTAGTGGTACATATAACCGATACCCATTACATATTACTAATGAGAATTATCACCGACCAGCAGGATTAACCAAACCCCCAGGTTAGGGAGGTACCTTTACTGGGATTACCTCAGTCACCAGTACTGCACAGACAGTTACAAAAAGTGCACAATGATCTTATGAAGTTTATTTGATGTAGCATGATTTAGCTACTTCAACATAGTAATTTGTGTTTTCCATGCCATAATATCTTTTAATATGTCTATACTAAAATGTCAAAATAGGTTTAGTTTCAAGATTGAGGAGAGCATTAACCTATTTGTAATGGTTCAGTATGATTGTCTTCCGTAAAGAAGTGCCACGTGTGTCCTTGGCTGTGTCACTATGATGATCACAGTAGTTGGATCTCATAGGTGAAGGTGGTCACATTTTGAATAGCCTTCAACTGGCATTAAGTCAGCCTCAACAACTAAAGTAACAGGGGTCATGTCAGAAGAAAAAACACTTTGTGTTGGTTCCATGATAAGAAATGGACAATTCACATTTTTGTATCTATGAGAGGCAGGCTCAAGGAAAAGTATATTTTTGGGTACAAACCTGAAAACAAATTATTATTTTATAATTTGTTTTGGAACAAATAACCTTTCTTAATACAAATCATCTTCCTGCTGCCCCTCGCTTTGTACACAATTTGGGGAAAGTCTTCAGCAAAGCATGCTTGTCCCGAGAGGTGACTATTGTATGTATTGGGTGATCAGGCTGGCTGACTTGGTTGACACATGTCATTGTATCCCAGTTGATCGATGCTCATGATGTTGATCTCTGGATTGCTTGGTTCAAATTCCATTATTTACAGACTGCCATCATATAGCTGAAGTATTGCTGAGTGTGGCGTATAACACAATTCACTCACTCCATTTGGTGATGGCCTTGATGATGGTGGCGTTATGGGAATGGCAAGAAGTCTTGAACAATCTTCTGAATATTGCATTCTGGGAATTTGAGGACTAGTTTTTGTTTTCAGTCTTCACTTGTTGCAGCTAAGCCCAGATCTTCACACTGAAACGGATGTTAGAACCAAAGCGACATTAACAGGCATATACTATCCATGCACAGGATCATGGGAAGACGGAAACATTTTCAGTAATTCTAACTCTGGCATTTTAACTTTTTCTTGCTGATTGTTTTAATTGTGCCATTGTTTCCATTATTGTTGCCATAGCAACACAAAATGAAGTTAAATAATAGACATGGCATAATCCATTGTAGATGACATGGCGGACAGTTTTGGGTGAATATAGAAAGTAACCTTTTTGCACCTCAGACTGCATTTACTGTAATTATGACAAAATGTGCAAAGTGTTTTTGAAAGATTCAAGAAGCTGTGTCATTACTGTGAATAACCTTACAGAAAACTTTAACAAATTGGCCAACTTTTTCTCTGAAATCTGCAAGGATAACTTCACTCTTGATAGATGAAACCTGTACCAACATTTTACATGCAAGAATGTAACTGACAATTGTCTTGTGGTCAGAGTCAGCCGCTATTAGGAACCCATACTCGACATAGCAGGAACCGGCTTAATCTATGAGATTGCCTTATCTACAATAATATGAAAAAAATACTGTTACTTCTCACTCCACCTACTTGTGCCCAGGGGAGAATTTACTAAAAAAGCTGTGATATTCTGATAAATGGATGCACCTTGAAGTTTCCGAGAAATGCATTCATTATAATTTTGTATGGAGATACTTTTTGGAGGCGCACTGATCACGTAGATCAAGGTATATTTAAGGATGTGAGGATATTATGATTGTTTGTTTAAACTTCTACTTGTTCAGGAAGTATTTTCATAATAAACCTTTTAATTGTGTGATGACAATGTCTATTCTCATGCTCAGTTAAAGTCTCATCGTAACAGGCAACGATCATACAGTGTTCGAATCTAACACAAAGTTCAAAAACCAGATCATAGACCTTATTTTCAATGTTGTTATGTTGATGGGGAGTTCAGATGTAATACTGTTGGAGCTGACTTTAAGAATAGTAGAATCCCCACTGATTTCGAACACTGGTATATGCAGCATGTTCTACAGGTGTTGGCAGAAAGTGTTCATTACGTTTCATTCAGCAGTGATGCACCGTGGGAAGACTCCCTCCATATTGGATGCTTAGCGTATGTGATGGGGATCATCATTAGGTCTGCTGTGGCTCAACATGTACATTTCCTACGTAACATTTGACTTCTTGGAGTGTCTTTGTTAACCTTTATGTACTATACTGGCTGTCTTGGAGTGTAAGGGTTGAAAGTCACCATTTACGTTGGATTCTTCTGTCCATGTTACACAGTCTTCAGTGCAAATGAATGAGGAGTATCTCTGAGGTATGTCATGAAGAACATTTAAATTTATGGTAAGCTTCTTATCTTTGAACTATATTTGTACTTAATATGATTATCTTGTTTTGAGTAACGGACAGAATTTTTAACACAATTGCAGGTATCTGACAGTGTTTAGATAACTGACACAGGGTTTTACCTCGAAGCACAAACATTGGGGCCAAGGAACCCGTAATTTTTATTTTTAAGGGTCCTGTGAAGTAACAGTGTACAGAACTGTACATTTTGATAGATTTTTGAGAGACCAGAATGAGTCATTGATCATGTGGACGGATGGAAGAAATAATACATGCAACTTCTCTGAAAGAAACAACCAAACACTTTGGAAAGTCAGAGATATGTGGTGGGTACAGTGAATAATGTTGTGCATCCCTCTGGATGGAGTGAATTATATAGTCCATCCTCTTTATTCATTTTGTGCGTGCGAAACCCTGCTGACCGTTTCGAAAACAGGCAGAAACACCTTGCAATTTTGCTCAGAAATAGAGCTCATGTGATTAAACAGTTGACCTAGATTGGTTGGTCCTATTCACAAAGTTATTAGCAACTCTTCAACAGACTTGTACATGGCACAAACATTGGTGGAATTCACGGGTCCCTGTTCCTCAGAGAAATCTCAGCAGTAAGTCTCTGCTACAGTATGAGAGTCATAATCAAGCCAATATGGCTTAATGATTGGATTTAACATTCATTGCTGAAATCTGAATTTCAGTCCCATTTGTAATTTATACATCAGAAATTCATCCAAGCCCTTTGTTGACAACCTTGCACTTCTGAGACAGTCATCACCCAGTTAAGTACTAGATTAAGTTCAACTTGGAGGTCAGTTGAGATCACTTCACTTATTGTGATAATTGTACAGTACATTGTGTATATTGTGTGTATGTGGCTTGTACAGAGAATGACAATTTGCTAGCTGTGAGATGATTTTCTGTGATTCCCTGTATATAACCACTAGCTATTTACTGACATGCCTTAGATCGACACCATTGGTGCTCGAACCATTACCTTGGAGATACCAGATTTTATTAGGTAATGAGAACCCCTTGAGCCAATTTTAATATGCCTTGTATGCAGGACGCTGTGCTTGGGTTACCATGTACGGTGCAGTAATAAAGAATAATTCTCTATGAAGATGATGTTGGTTTTGTTTGTACTGAAGTCGAAGAAATTGCTGGGATGCCATGGACCAATATTTCAGTTGGCCATACCACCTTGATGAGAACCCTTGTGATCAGGGGCGTTTGTGTTCCAGCCTGGTGTGTTTTACACAAATGTCTGCAATATTCCAGCTGTATGGTGGCAGTCTGACAGGCAATATAGTGGCCAACAGCATGAATCCATGCAATTGGGATGCAATGATGTCAACCAAGTCAGCGAGTCTGATCACCGGATCCTATCCTCTTACAACATGCATGAGTTACTGAAGATCAGTTCTAACCTGGATCTTCATGTGGAGACAAGCGTGGGTTGCTAAAGACAAATTCTAACCCCAATCTTCATATGAGAGACAAGCATGTGTTGCTGATCATGAAGACCAATCCTAACCCTGATCGTCACAAGTGTGAAAAAAAAGACAACAGGGTCTGGCATTAAATGACCATATCACCTTTATTGTTGGCCTGTAGGCTGGATGCATTATGTTGACAGGGGCAATAATACTGAGGGAAGGGAGTGGGGTCAGGATGAGGGGGTGAGGGAATATGTACATGGTGGTGCTACATCTAACATGGCAACACTATACTGTACAGTATATACACAGAGCTAGGTGTTAGGAATACAGTATCATACACTGACAGAAGCATCAACAAGGAGTTTATACAAATATTTATCCTCATTGACATATACACTGTGCAACATTTCCTTGTTTTTATGGTTACACACTGACAGTCTATTTTTTAGACAAATCGTCTTATATACTGCTAAAACAAAGCCAAGGCAACCCAATTCTTTCCTTTTACTATAGTTGTCTGTCATGCTTTGAAAGAATCAGATGTTCCTTAACTTTATTTCAGGAGTATATTCAGCATCCATTTAGCATTTAGCATCCATATATCAAGGTGAATATCTATCAGAAAGTAAGTATTATGGACGATTAACTCTGACTATAGGAAATAATGGGGTGTATATGGTTTGTAATATCAAATCTCTCTTTTTCAGACATATTTAAAAAAATATTAAAATTCAAATTATGAACTTAATAAATACTAGCTAAAATGCGCTCCATCTCAACAGACTGACTATGACAGTTAGACCCAAAACTTGACGAATGAGCAGGCTATAGAAATAACAGATGGCAATTAATATCTGTGTATAAAGTTGTGCTAACATTGAGAGGAACATGATAATATGTTTGTTCATGGACAGTCCGACAGTCAAAATAGCCATCAGACTTATGATGTGTTCAGCTGTCAGACTCCAGAGACAAAGAGATGTAGTATTCAAGATATATATACAACTGTAGGCCTCCCGAGACAAACAGTAGAGCTCGAGAGACAAACATCTGTAGGAATCCAGGGACAAACAGCTGGAGGAACCCAGCTGTTGGGATCCAGGGACAAACAGCTGGAGGAACCCAGCTGTTGGAATCCAGAGAAAACAACTGTTGGAATCCAGAGACATACAGCTGCAGGATTTCAGACATATTCAACATTAAGATGTACAGGTGTCAGCCATATCTGTAACCCTTCATTCAGTATCCAACCTTTCACAACAACAACACAAGCGTTTATCAGACACACTATTGTTCTCATTCTCAGTTATCAACAAAGCCTCCTGTAACTTGCTCTTGAACTTGCTCCCATCAAGCCTCAAGAACCATGTACAAGAACCATCTCTAACAGTCTAAAACTGAACCATCATTCGAACATACACTGATTGCACAGGTGGTAGAGTACCAAGATTTACAGCTAAGAATACACTCACACTCATTTTAACATTAACTTTAGAAATATGCCATTACACATTTATAGAAATCCTTAACGAAATGCTGAAGTACAATTATTTTGTTTAGATAAACTAGATAACACCATATTCTAAATGTAGGCTATTTTGAACATATTTTCTTTCACGCTTCATCCTTCTAAGACTTTTAAAACAAAATTAGCCTCAAATCAATCCTTACATTATTCTACATATTTTTCAATTTCTTTCTTAGTACTGCATAGTGATAACCGTATCTGTGACACAAGCACAATCTGGTTCACATCAACTACCATATATATCTTGGGTAGAACGTCCTAACTTTAATGTCACTTACAAGCTATCTTTACACATACAATGAAATATACCATTCATTTTCACAGGAAAATATGACCGTTAGAGGCATTATTTGAAGACTTTAACTAGTACTGTAACAGATTAATTTTGTCGGCTTAATTACTTTCAAACCCACTACATTCCATTTGTAGTCAACATTTTGTGACATTACAATGTTATCTCTTTGTTATTTTCAGTCGTAATAACCTTACAGAATACCATTCAAACAAAGCTTGTCACAGTGAGCACTAAAAATAGAAATAAAAAGGTGGAAATATAATTAGGAAAATAAAGCTCTGAAGAATAAAATTGCAGACAAGCAGCCAGACTAAAATGTTCGTATAGACATAAAAAAAAAAAATGCAGTGCACATGCAAACTTGCCCAAACTCAACCTTAGCAATATGTGTCACAGAATGAAAGCATCTCTTAAATGATATTTCTTCAGCTCTACAAAGATTTTCTAAACATGGCAAATTGTGATACATTATCACACACATATATAAGTGGAAAACTGATTTGGAATACAGCAAAAAACAGAATGTCCAAAGTTTGTGCTACACAAGGGACAGTCTAACATGACAATAAACACTCATGGTGAGATTTCGGTTTAAGCACCTCCACAGACTGCATCCTGGTTTATTGGCTAACAGCTCTGACTGCACCATCAAACATTTGGTTGCACCATAAAATACTGTCACTGGTTCTAAAAAATAACAAATCCTTGTTAAGCAACTTTCATAAGTACTTAGTATCAGATACATTCTGAATTTCCACAGACATCACTCCATGATGACAATGAGGAATGATTGTGTTTCAATTTTCATTATCTATATTTATAAGTCTCAATTATATGATTACTGCTACATTACTGATTTATGAGTACAGAAAAATTTATGCTTGTAGCAAGTATACGAAAGAAATGTATTATTTACAATCACTTGCTTTCCAGTTAAACCAGACGATGACAGCTGTAAGATGTTGGAAGATTAAAGTCACCTGCACCAGCCATTGTAAACATGCACCGTAGCAGGTTATAGCGAAATCGCACCCTGATACATGATTTCATACAGTATTAAAATAGAAAATACAGAAACAACTGCCAACCACATACACCTTTAAAAGAATTTACTCTCATGAAATGCTGAGATTAAGAAATGAGGGTTGTTATTCTGTTGGGACACTCCAGCTCAGTCAAGCCAGACCTGTCAGTTAATGGAAGATGTAGACATTGCCTGATCCACTAAGACATTCATGGGACACAAATTACAACTTGCAAACAAAACAGTACACCTAGCAACAAGCCCAGAACAAAACTGGTTGACTCAAAAAGACAAACAAAATGTGGAAAACATAGAAGTCTAAAAACACAGTAAGACAACATGAGTATTGTTTTCATCATGGTGGAATGGCTAAGAAAATATCTCATTTTTTTTTTAAAAAAAGAAAAGACAAGAGCTAATATCTAATGTGAACTTAAACAGGAAATATGAGAAAGGAAAATGTTACACTGTACATAATGAAAATAAGAACTCTAACATAATGAATCTAGTTCTAGATTTTCAGTTTTACATACAATCAGCTTGAAAACTAGTTTTAGTGTGAATGACATCATGTAATTCTTCAATGGTGTGGATGACATTGTGGATGTTACACCTTTTGTTGAAGGCATTTTAAATAACGCTTTTTAACCATGCAATGTTTGGAGATATGTTTGTCTGCTTCCTGAAACTAACACGCCATTGCACCGAAAACCTGATTATATGTTGTCAGGATTCTAGCAACATCTACTGAAACACTAAAAATGCATGTTTAATACCATCAGCTTCCACTACTTAAAGGAGGATTAATGACTGAATATCAGCTGTCATGGGTTTTTTTGGACTTGAGCTGGTCATTGTAGATGTAAAGATTGCAGTTACCAAGCAACAAAACTTTTATCTCATTTGAGCTTGGATACTGCAAAGTCCTGACTTTTCTCAGAATTAATGTCATCTTCTTCCAAATTCTCTTACAGGTTACAGTGAATAAGATTTCGCCATAGGATAGCAACATTCCCAAAATATCCAAACAGGTTCAATCAGAGATGGGAATCAAACCTGGAATAGCAATGAGACAAGAACAAGCCTTACACACTGGGATACCTAGCCAAAACCTATGGGAGCTGGCTTGTGGCAGACTTAATCATACTGGCAGGTAGTGAGCTGTTTACATTTTCAATATGTATAGTTTCAAACCAGAAGTGCTGGAGAAAAATTATCAAGTTTGCCCTTGTTAATTAGTCATTTTCCATTTCACTTTTCACAGAAATGTTCCTTGAAGTACATAATGGTATACAAAATCAATGTGTTCCCCAAATCAGGTGTTCATAAAAAAGTTGTACTTATTCATTTCGTTCTGAAGCCAAGAAAACCAAATTAAAGTGACCCCTCACAATCATCTGCATGAAAGCATACACAAACCCTACAAAGTCAACCTTTCAAACTTTCCAGTCCTTCCCTACATGTGTACATTATCTGTAGGTGAATATGACAAGTCTCACATCTAAGGGAAATGATGTTGCTAGACAACGCGTTGTTCTTGCTACTCTTTAGACTGTAGATACAAGGTCAAGATAGTCATACCATGTAACCAATACAACCAGTCCCTACCCAGATTCATACTACACTGTAGAACCATGCCAAGATATGTAAAGACAACCTGTGTGTGCAAGGAAAGAAACTAAAAGTATGATGCTCAATACATGGCACTGATGCGGAGAGAAGTGGTAAGCTCTGTTCCACCCCACCCTGCCCTGCCCTGATTGTACATTACTTTTAGCAATATTCCAGCAATATGTTGTGAAACACCAGAAAGTGGCTTCACACAATTGTACCCATGTGGGTAATCGAACTCGGGTCTTTGGTGTGATGAGCATATGGTTTAACCAATGGGCTACCAAACCGCTCCCTCTCAGATCTGAACTACCAGTATCCTATAAACTATATTGAATTACTTCTGTGAAAATTCTCCTGAAAGAATGACAGGCAAAAGGAAATGGCTCCCTTGCGAGCTTTCTCACATGTACTGGATATCAACACGAAAGTTTCCTCAGCAAGAGCTGAGAATCATACATGGAATTAATTTTCAGAAATCATAGTAATTTTTTTTTAAGAGAAAATAATTTCTCTTTACAGTGTAACAGAAGGAGACAAAAGAGTTCATAACAGCCATTGCTCATATTTAGAAATAATAGGAATAAAACTGAAACAAAAACAAGACTATATTATTTTTTAATAGTTTCTGAACAAAAAAAACTTTGTTCCTGAGAAAGTGTTAAAACATATAATTAATTTCTGATTCAAATAACCTAAGCATTCATCAAGTGATACCATGACCATTATCAAATAAATACCTTGCTGCAGCAGGTAGACTACAGATTGTTACAGCAGACTACAGATTGCTAGAGCAACTTGGAAGATGAGCCATCTTTAGGAGAACGACCACCATTGAGCGACAGACTTACAGTTATGAGCTAATAATGATTATCAAAGACTGACCTTCACACAGTAAAATACGTTCATTAAAACTTCAGATCAGTTTTCACTGGGCTAAAAACACAGGCCATTATTTACAAGCATGCACTATTTCATCACTGTACACCTCCTCAACATCCAGCCATCATTCACAGTTACACCGAGAAGCGTCCATCGACCACACAGCTCTCAGCAGCAACATCAATGGCACTTGCTCCAACACTTGGACACAGAGGCTAAAAGCTGCTATTCCCGCCTCCTCGTCCTTCTAGCTGCATCTCAGATCACTACGTTGTTCTAGTATTTCCAGGATTCAAACACTTCCATATCCAAACTGAATTGCATTAGGGTCAGCTGGTACTTGTATGAGTTATCTCCCTTCATTTACACAGGATCTTACAAGACAGATAATGGTGATACATGTTCCACATACATATCCACATCCAGTAGTGAAATAATCATTTCAAAATACAATACTACTTACAATCAGTCCATCTAGGGCTAAATGATCTCACAGCATATAGGCAGTATCATTACTTAGAGCCACAAGACAGCATTGTTGTTAATAATATATACATCGAGAAAGAGGACAATACAGGGGAGATAACTCATATTCCTGGGATCCCATCACACAGATTGTCTCCCCTAGCTGGGACTAACTAGAAAAAGGTCGCAGATGCTCTAGCTGTATCTCCAGAGCTATCCTCTGTTCCATCACTTCTTGTAACTCCTGGTTAAGTTCACAGTTTAATCGGGTGAGCATTGCATTCCGCTCTGTATGGGTACGCACTGCCATGTGAAGTTCACGCTTGTCTCGACTTGCTTGCCTGTAAACACCACAAATCAGCGTTATTTACCATGAATCACTTAACAACATATGGTACTGATTTAATACTTCTTTAATATTTACTTTTTAAAGAAGCTGTAAATCCTTATCATGCATTGTCATGTTACCTTACAATTTCTAAATCCTGTCAAGCATCTGACAATGAAACAGTTCAGTTTGAATAATATGGATTTCATGCTCCTGTTAGCGATATTATGGTAATATCATAGCAACAGAAACCAAAACTGGGAATTAAACATTGTATTCTGGTGAGGAATCAAACCCTGTCTTATACATGAAGAGCTAAACCTATCCACATGGCCACCCCACTGCCCATTGTTATGGTGAAAGAGTCCAAGGAATTTATCCAAACAGAATTGCACTGCAATACCAATTGTTGTGAAAGGGTGAAAGTGAAAAGGATTTACTGAGTGAGTACTGTGACGTGATGAACGCAAGGGAGGGGATGTGATGAAGACAAGGATGGGGATGTGATGAAGGCGAGGGTGGTTACGTGATGAAGGCAAGGATGGGGATGTGATGAAGGTGAGGGTGGGGATGTGATGAAGGCAAGGATGGGGATGTGATGAAGGCGAGGGTGGGGATGTGATGAAGGTGAGGGTGGGGATGTGATGAAGGTGAGGGTGGGGATGTGATGAAGGCAAGGATGGGGATGTGATGAAGGCAAGGGTGGGGATGTGATGAAGGTGAGGGTGGGGATGTGATGAAGGCGAGGGTGGGGATGTGATGAAGGTGAGGATGGGGATGTGATGAAGGTGAGGGTGGAGATGTGATGAAGGCAACGATGGGGATGTGATGAAAGTAAGTGTGGGGATGTGATGAAGGTGAGGGTGGGGATGTGATGAAGGCAACAATGGGGATGTGATGAAAGTAAGTGTGGGGATGTGATGAAGGCAACGATGGGGATGTGATGAAAGTAAGTGTGGGGATGTGATGAAGGCAACGATGGGGATGTGATGAAAGTAAGTGTGGGGATGTGATGAAGGCAAGGCTGTTCATGTATCAATATCACTGGATAAGTAGCATGGAAAGAAAGGGATCTACTGACATAGTAATGGGATGTTGTGAAGGTCCAACAGGTCCTAGAATAAACCAGTGGCAAATCTAGCTGTCAGCAGTGTTCAGTATTAGCACAGGCAGAGGCTCCCCACAAAGCCCTCCGACTCAACCCTGACCTCTCGTTCCTTCTCCATCCCCTATTCTATTACTTAGACAACATGCCAATCTAAGTAAACTTAGTCTACACTTGTCGTTACACTCCACCACAGAGTCAAACAAAACCTAGTAGAAAGTAACGTCAGGTAACCTTTGAGCGACCTATGACCATCCAATCAATAGCAAGACAGTTAAACAGACTTAACTAATCGAACAACGGCTACTATTTAGGGATCATAGGGACTTACAAAATATTCAGGTCACAGACACAGATCTCTCAACAAACAAAAATCTGCATATAACACAGTTATTTGACCTGCAGTAAATACGCTTTGGGTTTCTGTTGACATGGTTACCATTAGCTAATGATTATGCAAGATGACATCCTTGAATAATGCCCAAAACACTATTTTCAGCTACTGTCTACTCACTGTTGTCATGGTTGTAACATGTTCACCCGGAAGCAAAAGTACGCTAAATAGCATTCAGAATCGTTCAGATACTAACCTTTTCGAGATAAAAAGTTCAAAAGGTATGTGCAAATGTCCACTTTCACGATTTGGTAAGCTGTGTTCTGATTGGTCAATATCAAAGGTTACCTGACGTGACATCCCATAAGGTTTTGTTAGACTCAATAGTGGAGTGTAACGAAAAGTACTGAGGCTAAGTTTACTTAGACTGACAACATTGGTGATTATATGGATGACATCGTGACATAAAAAATCTCGGTAATTTCTTGAGTTGTTTTCATTCTTCCACTGGCAAAGAGAGGAGAGATCTCTAAATATTTTGAAAATTGTATATTTACCGTAATGCTAATACCGCATGCTGAGGCTTGCCTGACTCCACCTCCTCCGCCACGCTCTGTTCCCGTGGCAATGGTGATACAACCTGTGAATATATTTGAGTATGAACGTCAATATTTGTGTTATCCTAAGGTTTCAATTTAGGAAACAATCAAAAATGTTTACAAATATCCATGCCATGTTGTTCACCCTAATCTCAATTTCTGACCACCAGATCCCTATTTTGGCTGGATGACAAGCTTGAGTTAAAGGGAAGCAACTTTGGGTGGAGCATGGTCTTATGCCAATTTCAGCAATATTCTAGCAATATTACAGCAGGGGACACCAGAAATGGGCTTCACACACTGTACCCGCAAGCAAACCTGTGTCTTCGACGTGATGAGAGAACAGTTGAACCACTAGGATACCCCATTTCCCACGATGTAATTCTCACTAGGACCTCTGACTAAGAGGTTTCTCAGAGCAACCACTAAGAGTGACAGAGACATGGCAACATGTATCCTTTCTGTGGTGCTATGTGTTCTCTGCATGTCATACAGTGATTGAAACAATTATTCAACTCAACCTGACAGCCAGGCTGGTGGCCCATAAATGTTGTCTGCCCATCTTGAAAGTTGCCTGCCCACCTTTTTAACTTACTATTTTGCAATAACTTACAAAAAGGTGCCATTTTGTAACAAGTACAAACGAGTAAGTAACCCTCTCTTTGATTGGTTCTTAAGAACCACGTGACTACCATCCAGTCATAGCGTAGCTTACTAAGCCAGCCAGTTTCAGTGTCCTGTTGCTATCGTCACTGGCTGAAGAGTTGTCCATGTATAATTATGGAATATACTCGTAGCTTTCATTCATCTTTCTTAAATCAAAACATAACATGACAATTAAAATGGAATGATCGTCCTGAAAGCGAACTGAAAGTAAGTCAACCTTAAAAATTTCAGCCAGACAATCAGGCTGGTGGAGAGAATTTCCAGGCAGCCCAACTCAAAATTTACCGGCCACGGGCAGTCGGGCAGACCGTTATTTCGATCACTGATGTCATACCTTATTTTCTGCTGCTACTGTCAGGCTGGAAGAAGCTGTACTGGAGAAATCTGCAACAGAATAAATACAAATATTTCTATTTATTTATAATGAATAAATATTTTTTTTGTTTAATTCAGCAAGCAACAATATACCAGCATTATGACAGTGGCCTTTCATTAATTCAATCTGGACCAGACAATCCAGTGAATGACACCCTGAGCATCGATTCATCCCTGTGACAGATAGAGAGCATACTGTCATCCATGTTTCTCAGGCTGGCCATCCCGTACATTTAAAAACCTCATACGACAAGAAGCGGTTGCAATGTCCTTTACCATTATGCCAGTACTAATGAGTGAGGTTGTGTTAAGCTCCCCTATCCCAGAGTTTCACTGTCCTCATAACTGGAACAGAACCATTTTCTCCCAAATACGTCTAAAAGTTAATTAGTCTAAAAAGAATCCCATCCGTTAGCACATACGAGCGAGCAAGTAAGTGAAGGTAATCTGCTGCTGTTTGCAACATTCCAGAGGTGTTATGGCATAAACTAAGGAAATTGAACATTGACCTTCAGCGTAATGAGTGAAACCTCTAGGCTATCCCAATACTCTTAACCCTAAGCATTAAACCTGATAACAATAATGTCTGAAAGTTTTCATCAAAGTAAGTTACCTCCACTCCCATCCACAGTATCCTTCGGGACCTGAAAGACATGACAAAAACTGATTACCTTGAAACATATCACAACAGACTGTCCTGAAATTAGACCTGAAATGTCACAAAACTGATGATCTAACATCTCATGGATTCTTTAAGACCTGAAAAGGCACAAAATTGATGATCTTCCAATATCTCCAAGATTCTTTAAGACCTGAAAAGGCACAAAACTGACTATCTTCCATGAACTCCAGGATTTTTTAAGACCTGAAATGACACAAAATTACTAAAATCTAAATATTTTAGATATTTAAATACTTACCTTACCAAAGGTCTTATGCATGTTACCTCAAGTTTCGCTAGTAGAGATCAGACAGACGTCACTTCCGTGACTACGTACATCTGTAGATTACACGAGGTAGCCATTCAGGGAATGGCGAATCAACATCTGTCTGATCTCTACTAGCGAAGCTTGAGGTAATATGCATAAGACCTATGGTAAGGTAAGTTAAAAATCTGATAATCTTCCAACATCTCGAGAATCCTTTAAGACACGAAATTTCTATCACTAGAGCTGGGTGAATTAGAGAGAAATTGATTTTTCTTTTGGGACAAACCAGATAAAAGGGGAGGTAATGCATGGTTTAGAGGGTGCTGTCAGATATGTCTCTGAATTCACCGTCATAGCATGTTAAGTTCATTCTTGGCTGTGATGAACTGAACAATTTGATTTGTTACATTTAAAACAAGGTTTTGTGGGTTTTGTTTACTAAGGTGCTACAAGAAGAGCTTTTAGGAAAAGCATTCAAATTGAGATGTGAAACACTTGCTGCAGTGTTGTCATATCTGCCTTGCAGATGGAAAAGATGTTACAGTAGCATCTGATATTTTACACTGATCATATGTTTACTTTTCCTTTTAGGATGCAAACATAGAAACCGCTTTGCAGAAATGGTGCGAAGGTCAACCTGATTGATGGCTTGTATGCATGGAACAAGATGGTGAGGCAAAAATCATCACTGACGTGATGTGTTGTAATAAACACCTCAGCAAGTTTTGTAGGGCACTTAAAAACATGTTTGCTCTTTCATTTGGTTTGTGTTGGTGGTAGAAGGACAACTGAAATGACACAAAACTGATTGTCCGCAAGCATCTCCATGATCCTTCAAGACCTGAAATGATCCAAAATGATTATCCTGAAACATCTCCATGATACTTCAATATCTGAAATGACACAAAACTGATTATCATCTAACATTCTTTAGACCTGAGAATACATCACACAACATATTAATCTGAATTAGCTATAATGCATCTCTTGGGACCTGGTAGAAATCACAAATCTGATTATCCTATAACATCTTAAGGATTGTGCCTGAAAGATATCACAAAACTATACCTGTTGACATTTCATAGGGAGAGTGGTATGCTGTTGAGGGACTCAAACACATGTTAACACTTCCACCATAAGGCTTTCCCAACATTTTATTATACAGATAATTAATCTGTATAATGACTTGTGTAATACCACTTATTTTTTCAAACAAGGTAATGCTTTGGTATGAAACAAGCAAAAATGAGTTTGATACTAAATCTTTACAATGTTTCATAAAACTGTTATTTCACAGATGCAAGTTTAGCATCCTGTTTATTACTCTCAAATGTATTTGATAAAAACAGCCTACAGTGTGATGACTCTCAGCTTTCAGCAAGGTCTGATACTGTTTTGACATCATAACTGTAAACCATGATGACGCCATACATCTGGCATCATGTGATGCAATTAAACAATGTGTAATAACATTATAGGTTTATTATACAGTGATATTTTCAATGGCTGGTTAATAAAATGAATTATTCTGCTTTGCAATAACATGTACAATATAAACATCCATTGTAATGTCACATATTCAACCATGCTCTAAAGTTCCTCCATCTTTTATTGCACAAAAACTACATATTAACATGCAACAATACTTGTATCTTCCATGTTTAATTTTAGTGCAGCATATACTTTGTTCAATTATTTTTTAGTGTTGGTGTGATACAAATGAATCACATTTGTGACATTCCAGCTGTGTGACATAAGCAGCTTTATTTCTGCAGAAAATGAGAATCAGAACACTAGTGTTACTTAAACATATACAACACAGACAAAAACTTATCTCCAGCCATAATAAATCATCTTTGAATCTCTTCTTACTTCTGTTTCGAAAGATAACACCAACATGTGATCATTTATTCTAAAAGCATAAAATAATACACCATACACTGTAAAAACAACATAGCTTCAAGAGAATCACACACAATTAATGTGCACAGATGTTCTAAACGAATTCTATTTTTTAAAAAAAAGTTTCCTTATATTTTTCAAAATTTGAAAACCAAATGTCATTTATTGTGGCCTAATATCGGGTAATGGTCACACATTCTATCTATTATGATCACGGTGCTACTGTGAAAGGGTAACACAATATACAGGATTTTGAATATAGGTTTCTAATCCTTTAACTAGAGATAATCATTGTGCTGATCTTGAACCACAAAGTGCAGAGCTTGATGACAAGATGGTGGTTGAGGCAGGACAGAGACAAAACACATCCTAGATTCCAGCAATACCATAAATACCCAAAAAGGTGTTCCAACAGCACTCCATATTATCCAAATGTATTTTACAAAAAAAAAACACCTCTGAAAATGGTAAATAAATGGATGATGACATGGCAACTAATCAACAAGTAATAGATGACTGACTGCAAGAATAACAAAGATCAGTGATAAATAAAACAAATATGACCCACAAATCGACCTTTGAAGTACAAAGGGGTGGTAGGCATAGACACACGAAACACAACCATTGAAACAGCTCAAGTTGAACATGGGTGAAGCAAAATTACTCCCACCGCAAAACAAATAAGGTCCACTGATGACAATCCCACCATAAACCAAAATGGACCCAGTTCTGATGATTAACTGATGAACAGGTGCCGAATTCAAACTGGAAGATTTGTAGAAAATCCATGCGATGATATTTAAGGTGAACAAGATGAAAACTGCCTAGAAACACATCCAAGAGACACTGCAGATGTATAGCTGGACGTCACTGTCATGCAGTGCTGCATCCTGGGACATGACACACACACACAGCCTCTCGGCAGCAGCTGATGGGTGGCAGTCTACAATCTAGTTCATGCACCGATGTAATTCCTCTCCCAAACTCTATGCAACAAAACAGTCAGCCCATTACCACCAAAAATCTCACCACTTTTTTATAATCTAGAGAAAAAGATCTGCGGTGCCTCTCCCGGACGGACTTTGTTAGTAGCTGTGGAGCAGATACCAACTGCAAGAAAGAAGGTTAGAATGAGCACCTCATGAGTGACTGTGTTCTCCGTTGGCGACAAGGGCTCACTAAAGGACACTGCCCGATCTGCACCCCCATCCATGGCGGCAATACCTGCACCTTCATTGGTTTTCCAGACGGGTGCCTGCAATTACAGTTTGTTGTAGAGTTACATGGTTAGTTTTTCAGTCTCTCCACGAAGCGCGAAGAAGTGGTTGGTTTTACGCCATCGTCCATAGTGTCTTATTTAACCCTTTGGCTGCTATAATTTGTCAGCCTGAGACAGGCGAACCAGAGGCTGACAGAATGAGCATCAAACCAGTCCAACCATGGACATGGCCCTACTCAACACAGTCACAGATGGGGGATGGTTTCAATATGCAGCTGGACACTTGAGGTTATGTATCCAAATGTATCATCTCCACATGATCAACCAAGCATGAGGACAGGTTTGCACAGAGTCATACGGCATCCCTTGGGAATGTACTTAAAGATGGAGCATGGTACTATTCTTACTTCTACACAGTGGTCTTTGTACCACTGAACAGCTTACTGTTGTGAAGGCAGATGAATCAGTTATGTATATTTTGCTAAATGATAGCCTGTATGTTATGCAGTATGATAATCAGTGAGTATAATGCTGTATAATAATATGTGTATGTTGTGCAGTATGATAATCTGTGTGTGGTATGCAGTATGATAATCAGTGTATGTTGTGCAGTATGACAATCCGTGTATGTTATGCACTGTGCATTATGCTGCATAATCTGTTTATGTTTTGTAGTATGGTAATCTGTGTGTGTAGTGCAGTATGATAACCTGTGTATTATGCAGTATGATAATCTGTGCATGTTATGCCATTTGATAATCTGAGTATGTTATGCTGTATGATAATCCATGTTTGTTATGCAGTATGATAATCTGTGTTTGTTATGCAGTATGATAATCTGTGTTTGTTATGCAGCATACTAATCTGTGTTTGTTATGCAGTATGATAATCTGAATATGTCATACAGCATACTAATCTGTGTATGTTCTGCAGTATGATAATCTGTGTGCATGATAATGTCAATTTGGATGTTTGGGCAGAAATGATGTACAGTTCATGAGAATGTATTATTAATACGACTGTAAGTCAGTATGAATTAAGTCTTGTATATGATAATCAGTAGGTACGTAAAAACCGTGTGTGATAATACTTGCATATGATAAACAGCAGGTAAGTAACAGAGTATTACAGTTTTTGTATATGATAACATGTCATGCAATAATTTAGTTTAAGTAAGCATCAGGTGAGGTTTCCCGATATACAATCATATCCAGTGAGAAACTGCAAGTACATTTTGGACACGATTAGGAGTAGGGTCAACATGGAAAGATTAAGGTACTGAGGTGAGTTCAATCAAGTTAAAAAATAAATCATCTGTCATTAAATCCAACACCATTTAAAAAGCGCAGACAAAAGGGATAACAACATCTACAACTGCAGCCATAAATCCACAAACAAAAAATTCACAAACATTCACACTTTCATTCACAGACGTAAACAGGCATGCAAACATTCCATTACTATGTCAGTAGAGATTGGATGGGCACTGGCAAACATCATGACTGTAGTCTAGGAGTCGTCTCCCCTTACGAAAGACAGAAGACTTACATCTTTTGGCGACACTCTCGGAGGTACAGCTGGGGGAGGCAGCAGAGCACTGTAATGTCCTGGAAGGAAAAAAACTGGTACCATCACTTTAGGAGGAATAACCATGACCTTCAGTTTAGGAGGAACAACCATGTACCATAAGTTTAGGAGGGAAAATCACATATCATAAGTTTAAGAGGAACAACCACATACTGTAAGTTCAGGAGGAACAACCATGTATCGTAAGTTTAAGAGGAACAACCATATACTGAAAGTTAAAGGTCACATGCAACGTAAAATACAACTTTGCAGATTCTGATACCTTTCGGTATGCACTAACCGAAACAAATCATCAAAAATGCCAATTCAACCTATAAAGTTGACAAAAAAGGCAATGAAAGAAAAGCCCCATGAAATCGGAGTTCAAACAATTCACTAAATTTATTAAAAACAAATAGATTTATGACTCGTGCACCCGAGTCCTGTCTCTGCCACATTATGTAATTAGACAGGTGTGATACTTGTACACATGACATGTTTTTCATGACTGTGGGTTGCAAACAAACTACGTGTACATCCATTTTTCTCGGATGACTGGATCTGACGGAAACTGGTGCAAACTCTCGTCATTTTCAAGTCCTGTTTTGTACTTGGATGAATGACAGTTTCCAGCCACGCAGTAGTGCATCATCTCTAAAGAGATTATTTTTGATTGAATCGAACGAAAATTCAGAGAACATGTACCTACAAAACCAAACCTCTCTATACACATTCTTTATGGATAACAACTTCTTCTAGTGCATATGATTTTGTTTGACAACAGTATATGAATCCATACTGAAACGACGCAGCAAGTACAATAAAAGAAGTTGTTATCCATAAAAAATGTTACTTTCTTGTGACTCGCCATACTTCTAAAATGCTCATCAAACAGATCATTTTTCTGTACACACAATGAGCCCTCAGCGTATCAGCAAATGAACTGGCCAATCGGAAGCCGTCGTTACACTTGAGTGCACCCCCACCCGCTATGACTGGGTTCAGTCTCCCTAAGGCTTGTTTCGAGGGAAGTAAGCCCAAGTACAAAATGTTGCACTTTTGAATCGGGATTGTACGCTTATAATTTTGCTTATTTTTTACAAGCAGCAATGTATATTATATGTCATGAATAACTGACAATTGCATTTTAATTATGTTTGAGTTTTTGATTGCATGTGACCTTTAAAGAGGAACAACCATGTACCATAAGTTTCAGAGGAACAACCATATACTGTAAGTTCAGGAGGAACAACCATGTACCATAAGTTTAGGAGGAACAACCATGTACCATAAGTTTCAGAGGAACAACCATATACTGTAAGTTCAGGAGGAACAACCATGTACCATAAGTTCAGGAGGAACAACCATGTACCATAAGTTTAAGAGGAACAACCATGTACTGTAAGTTCAGGAGGAACAACCATGTATCGTAAGTTTAAGAGGAACAACCATGTACTGTAAGTTCAGGAGGAACAACCATGTACCATAAGTTTAAGAGGAACAACCATGTACTGTAAGTTCAGGAGGAACAACCATGTATCGTAAGTTTAAGAGGAACAACCATGTACTGTAAGTTCAGGAGAAACAACTGTGATCATCAGTTTGGGAGGAACACCTGCATGTCATCAGTACACAGACACACACAAATATTCATATATACTACTGTACATGAAATTTAAGAACACTGATTCTTTCATATAACTGATTACAAATTAAACTGGTGAGCAAAATATTCTCAAACAAAAAGTATTTCCTCCATAAAATCTTGAATATCACCACACTTACATCAACTTACATCACCAAAACAGGAGGCCTTCTATTTACATGAACTACTTCCCTATTAAGCAACAGTGAAACCTGTTTTTTCGAGAGAAATTTAAATGGTTCCACAATTCAAATCCAGGAGGAATATTAAGTTCAATACAGTTTCAAACAAATGGTCTCCTTCATTCTCAATATCAATTATTTTTCATTTAATCTTTAACTGAAGTTGTGGGTGAGGTATGTGAGCTGTCTAAGGTGACATGCTAGTGAACAAATGAGCTTGGTGGTGCTGGGATCGAGCCCACCTGTGACTGGGTGTAAAACACCTTGGAGACAGCTTTGTGTGCAGACTCAAAACCCCTATTGTGCAGTACACAATCCTGTGCACTTAAAAAAACCCACAAATCCATTGGTAGATGACCAGATGGTGGCCACATGAATACATGCCAACATCTAACTGCAGGTACAGCAACGTGCATTAAACTTGGACAAAGTACTGTGACTATGTGTTCCATCCAATTAACTGTGAATGAGTACCTCGTAAAGATGGGAAAGTCACATTAATAGAGAGAAGATAATAAGAATATTAAATAATAAAAACACACACAAAAATTAGTAGTTTTTACTGACAGATTTTAAAGCAATCTCAAGCTGTTGGGCAGCTTTCCAAATCCAGATCCTGCTTTGTTACAATTAATTATACTAGTTGTCTGATAGCAGTGACACTGACCTCCTTCTGTCTTTGGCTTGAGATCAACTGACATACTGCGTACGTGTGTGCCGGGCGGTCTTGGGGGAGGTGCAGGAGGCTCGGAGTTGACTAAAGTTGACTCTCCGCTCACAGAGGACAAAAGGGCGTGGGGCCGATCTGGTCCGCCTTCGTGACTAGTTAGTGGAGGGGGTTGTATATGACCTCGGACAACCATTGGCACTGAAATAAACAACGAAAACATACAGACTGTCTGTCATTGTGGACTACCCTCAGGATAGTTTCCTAACTACCCACCAGAAACTGATCTCCTGTAACTGGAAGGAAATTATTTCGCCCATACTTCCATGACTCATATATCAAGAAACAGAAACAAGGCCTTTTGACACGTATTCCCTGTATGTATAAACATACCTCTCAAAGTTTACCTCTTTGAGTTTAAGCTTAATGTCAGGTCCTTTATATAATATCACATCACTGCACGTCTGTTTGATATGGACCAAAAGTCTGAACTGACCAATGCAAAACACACGAAGAAAGTTCAAAATCAAACCACCAGCTTGTTTACATTTCAATAGGTAGAAAGCTAATGAATCTGTAAAGAACTGTTAGATAATGCTTCCAGCAAAGAATAAATAACCCATCAGAATTCTAATAATTTTGATTCTGATCAAACTAATTCTTCTGTCTGGCTAAAAGAAAACCATCACCCTGAGAAAAAGAAAATGGCTCTAAAGGGAGTTCTTTTAAGTTACTGAAAATCATTCAGTAGGTGCTGAATTTGTTATTTCACTTTGTTAATATATGATCCTCTATCAGTGTCTTGATGCAAATAATTGCTGTAAATCTTCTGTTACAATACTTTTTCAAATGAAAAATATCACAGCAATGTCAGCTTACCTGAATTAAATCATCACTGCCAGCAAAACTACAAAAACACTGTACGTTCTGTTTTGTATAGTCATGCACACATGTACAACGACACTATAACACTAACACTTCATCACAAGGGTCAGCCCACCATCTAACAATATGCTTTACTGTTTACATCTAATTATATGCTGAACAAAAACTCGGACTGTCCACTAGGTTCTACGTGAGTAAATCATGTTTCATCGGTCAGCAATATTCAAGCTATTTCACAGTGGACTCAACTTCTTTGTATCTTTGAGTGTTTTCAGTAATGTTCAACCATGTCAGAGGTAAGGACAGCCAAACAGGCTTTTTATACATACAAAATTCAAACCCAGGGCCTTGAGTAGTAGCCATAACCAGGGCTACTGAGCTACCTGATGTGTTGCAGAGGGTAGGACCACTGCTGAAACCTTGAATGGTTACAATGTGTGACTGTCCTCGTTGGTTGTTGTGTAAAGCTACACTCAGCAATATTCCAGCTACATGGCGGATTTTGTAAATAACTGAGTCTGGACCAGACAATCCAGTGAGTCTCCATTTACACACCTGGGATATGATGAAGTGTCATCAAAGTCTGCTAGTTTGACCACACAATCCTGTTAGTCACCCCTTGCAACAACCATAGGTTACTGAATATCAATTCTAACTTGGTTCTTCACAAGTCGACTGTTTAGGGGTTTGCTACAGTCACACATTGTAATTATACAGTTCACAGATATGAGCCAGAGTTGGGCTCTACTATAACTTTGAGCAATATTCCTCTTACATCAAAGCTTCATCTGAAAGGGATCCTTACACAAGGTGATGGAGGTCTCAGCAGTTTCCCACTTTGGAAATAGCCACGTGGTGCTGAGAACAGTCATGAAGAAATGGGACTCAAACCCATAATAACAGGCCCCTGAAGTGCCCAAGGGCCACAACTGTGCATAGTCAACCTTTGCCCAAAAAGCCAAATGGGTCTGTAACATCAATTACAGATCTAACAAGACGATGAACAAAAAGAATAGCTAAGTCATGTTTGAGGCTATCTGGTGGAGAGAGAGAGAGAGACAGAGTGTGATGGGTGATGCGGACAGTGCCGACAAGTGACTGGTGAATACATTCATAACTATTTCCACAGTAACAACATTTCCCTAACTTCTTAACACATACTGTTAAGATCCCGGCATATTTCATGTGGTAGGTCAAAGCAGACAAGCAGTTTTACTCTTATGATTTCAACAGGATGATATGTACCGTTAAATTATTGTATCTCAAACCTAACACAACTTAATTATTTTCAACACAAAAATTGATGTCAGGCTAAAAGAAATTATCGATTTTAAAAATCCAGAGTGATAAAAGAGAGAATTAACTGCATCACAGCTTATAACCTCTGAATGTGTCCTGTTTACTAAAATAACATATTCAGGTAAATACATCTGTCACTGTAAGCAATCATCTACAACATGGCCATTAAGCTATCACATGCTAATCACACAGTCCAGTGATTGACTTAGTGAGCAGTCATCCTAGGCACTGAGTTCAACATAATTCAGTAAGTCACCTCTTACAACAAGTATAGTTAAGTTTTACGCCCCTTAGCAATATTCCTCCAATATCATGGAAGGTGACATCAGAAATGGGCTTCACACATTGTACCCATGGGAAATTAAGCCCTCATCTATGACGTGATGTGCGAACGCTTGAACCACTAAGCTAGCCCACTTCTCCTGCAACAAGCATAAGCTGCTAGGGAAACATTCTTCTGAAAAAGTTTCTGCAATTCCAGACCTCTCAGACGTATATTACATGAACAGACAGCTGAACTTCTATGTCTGTCTTCAGTAGGTTAATTCCTATTCTGACAAACACATGAATAGCATTTTTGACAACTGTTTGTCATTGACAAAAAAGTTACCCAATTAGCAGGCATATTTATGTCTACCTGGATTTTGCTTCTTTGCAATAGGCCTGGGTCGGCCATGGAGGGGTGTGTTGTATTTAGCTGAGGGGTCACTCTGACTAGCGTCAGGGTAGGACTCAGTATTGGAACGTTGCTTTGTGGGGGTAACAGCGTCCGGCGAGTCAGGTGGGCCACAGTCATGCGACCCAGGATCTGCAATACCCATGGAAACAACGCAACTAAACAAACTAAAGACAACATCAATGATGCAAAACAAGGAAAAGCTAACTCAATGGACAGAATGTCAACAACTTATGCATGCAGCTCAACATTAACACATTGAAAGTCAAAAAGTTTCTGATTTATGACTACTTGCAATTACATCAAAAGGAACATCTATATTTTGATCTTAAAGCTTATTTGCCTTTCAGGCACATCAAGCATGCACAAACTAGTGACTAGAAACATGAAACTGAAACTGGCTGGTGATACAACACAATGTTATTTTGTCAGTGGGTATTGAACATGCATATATATAGGAGCCATATATTTGACCTGCTTATAAATTGTGACACCGTATAGCTGCAGACTCTTCCTTTTCCCAGTCTCTAATATTTACATGAGTGCAGTGATATAAAAAGGATTTTCCATGTGATTCTGTGAGTTTGGTTTTACGCCACTTTCAGCAATATTACAGCATGATCAGGGAACAGGACCTACTGGCAATTAAACCCACAGATTGACCTACTGGGAATTAAACACAGAGATGTATAAACTGGCAATTAAATCCGGACATGGATCTTCTGGCTTTTAAACCCCGGAAATGGACCTTCTGGCAATTTATCCCAGAGATGGACCTACTGGTAATTAAACACAGAGATGGACCTTCTGGCAATTAAACTCACAGATGGACGTACTGGCAATTAATCCCAGAGATGTATAAACTAGCAATTAAGCCCTGACATGGACATTCTGGCAATTAAACCCGGATATGGACCTGCTGGCAATTAAACCCAGAGATGGACCTACTGGTAGTTAAATCCAGAGATGGACCTTCTGGCGATTAAACTCACAGATGGACCTACTGGCAATTAAACCCAGAGATGTATAAACTGGCAATTAAACCTGGAAATGGACCCTCTGACAATCAATCCCAGAGTTGGACCTTCTGGCAATTAATCCCAGAGATGGACCTTCTGGCAATTAATCCCTGAGATGGACCTTCTGGCAATTAATCCCTGAGATGGACCTTCTGGCAATTAAACCCAGAGATGTATGAACTGGCAATTAAACCCGGAGATGGACCTTCTGGCAATTAAATCCAGAGATTGACCTTTTGGCAATTAATCCCAGAGATGGATTTCCTGGTGTGTCATGCCAAACTGTAACCCTTTTAGGACCAAACAGCCATAACATTTCCATCTGAAACTTCTAAATTCTACTCTCTTTATGTCCCAGACCTCAATCCTCATCGGGCCATGAGAGACGTACACTTTAATGGTAATTTACAAGAAATCTGAGTAATATTGCATCACAAATCAGAAACCTGTATTCCAGTCCTGAAGATGAGATGTAGCCACATATATAATGACCGTGACACACATCCCAAATGAAAACTTACAAAACACAAACTAAACCCAAACCACCTTACGTTAAATTGTTCAACAGACCAAAACCCGACAATTACAACAGTTTCACAATATACAAAAAATAAAAATATAAAATAATAATTCAAAAATACATTTAAAAAATATGAAATCAGATTTCTGATAGATATGCCCCCCTTACAATTAAAAGAATACATTAAAACACAGAAGACACAAAAAATTATGAAAAAAATCAGAAAAACTCTCATGGACTATCATGATGACTTTTTGACAGATGTGTGACACGCAGCCAGCCAACAATGAGTATGTGACAGTGTACCATATGTAAAGCAGGAGAGTTAGAAGAGTGAGTGGGAAGCTCCATCACCAGCCTCAATACCTGACAATGCCCTACCCCTGTCGAATCCCTCAGGAGCTATCGGGTGGCCGTCAGGGGACATTCGTACAGCCACAGGGTGAATGATCTTTGAATCCTGAAACAAATATTGGTCATAGTTATGTACGTTTTCCAAGTAAAAAGCAAAATAACCCCTAAAAAAGTACATCCCAGTAATGTTATGAACAAGAATAAGAATAAGAAATCATAAGAATCACTAAGTATAGAATCTGATCAAAAGTATCTGTGACAATATTAACATTTCATATTCACAACAAGCAAAACTTTAGGGACACACTTGTTAGTACATAACTAACCACCAAGGAGAGACTTGTTAGTAAAGTGTGTTGACACACAAATGTGAAGCAAAAATAGTCTGTGTTTCTTATTCCCAATTATTTTTTTCTAAATTTGTTACTGTAATGTGTAATATGTAATGTGTAATGTGTAATGTGTAATGTGACAAGAGCAGGTAACTATGAGCACCTGCCTATCAGTTGCCTGGCAACAGCAGTTCTCCTTACACGGTCAAAATGATGAGGTAAAGGAACACACAAAATTTCATATCATCATAATAATTTCTGAAAACCAAATCACAAGAAACACAAGACATATCATAGCTTTTAGAGTAGGTGAGATACCCAACACTTACTAAAGCAAAAAAGCAAAATGAGAAACAAAAATACTCTAACACATGGTGATGACCTTGACACACTTTCAAGCGAATGGCGAATTAACTTTGCACCACTACTACTCAACATAGATACGGTTATAGAGACTAGCTTGCATCTACTGTATTAAATCAAAATACAGGCAGCACTGTAGGCTCACAATGCAGTCTCCCTCCCACTGCAGACAGATCTACCACTACCCAATTAAAGTTTGTCAAAACCTTTTATCTGACCAATCACAGTTTTGCTTCCAAGATTTGAAAATTTGAAAGTGTATTCTAATCAGTCAACCTGGTAAAGACAAATGTGAGGCAACATCAGTGCTGTACAACTGTTTTGTCAGAACTGTCACTTTGTCACTTCAAGCATTTCAAACTGAAGTGAGTGAGTGAGTGAGTGAGTGAGTATGGTTTTATGCATATTCCAGCAGTGGAGAACACTAGAAATGGGCTTCACACAATGTATAGAATCAAACCCAAATCTTCAGTCAGACAATGCTTTAACCACTAGACTATCCTTCAACCCCACAAAACAGAAGATACTTTCCAGAGCATTTGCATAGTGGAGTCATACTCTTTCTTTTACAGAAAATATAGAGTGTTCCTTGATTTCAGGAATCAAAACTTTTGTCAGATTTGTGTTTCAAAATGATCTGAAACTATTATCATAATGCTCCAGCAAGCTTCTGGAAAATGTCAAGTATGTCTTTGTCCTTCCATTAGTAAATCAGATGAGAAAGGTTGTTCTGATATGACCTCAAATGGAACAGCCACATATCTTAGTGTGAGCACTAAGATCTCCTTTTTATTGCAAAAAATTCTGCGTAAAAAGTGCTACACAAGCAATGACAGAATGCCAAGAAACAAAGAACAGGAAAAAAGAGAAATAATTCTCTAAAAAGCATCTATATTAAGACTGATGTTATCTAAACAAAAAATTGTCAGTTTAACATTCAACTAAAAAAACAGTTGCTAATATTTTCTATTCATTTTCACAAGTTTCCAGTACAATTATGTTGATGTCATATCAGTAGTTAATGGAACACAAATACATGGTTGAACATAAAGGCAAGCAAACTGTGGTTAATGTACAGGAAATACAATGTAATTAACAACACTAATCTCGAGGGAACACTACAAGAAAGGTTAGCCTGAACTACAATGTAGTGCTATATACATGTAATCAACCGAGTATCTGCACACTAAACTTGCAATGCAAGGTGCACTATGAAAAACTACAACTGTCACTGTCTACCATGAAACCAACTACCCATATTTTAGATGTGAAAAAAGAAGTTCTCGTATTCCACAACAGAGTGCAGGCTTTGTGAATATTCACTGCCGTAGCTGAAGACTCAGTGCATTCACAGTTATCCAGGAAATAGTCTTTTACCATAGCCATTTGTCCTATCAAACCATTTCTAATACTGATGATGATGATGATGATGATGATGATGATGATGATGATGATTTCTAATACTAAAATGATGAAAGGGAGGTAACTCTAAGCAAATAATAACTTCACATTATTTAACATTCATATTAATATTAAAATATGTATATGGTTCAATCCACTTAGAAAATTTCCTTGAATATTACCATGTATACATATTGGTGGTAATTCCTTCAAAAAAAGTTTCAGACAAGACAACTATTTAATGCCATGAAGTACAATATTGCAAATGATTTTAACCAGTGTTTTAGCAATGTAAACTGGCATGTGACTACCCCCTGGATAACTATAGTATAACAGTGCAAACACAGAGAAACCTGCGCAAAAATACTCACAGGGTCTGCAGCATTAGGCTTAGCAAACTCAAAGTTGACTGGCAATAGGGCAGGGGAGGGAACTCCGCTTGACCCTGGAGATTCCTGAACAAAGCTAGCAGTCCACTGTATAAACAAGAATTGTCTGTTGTCAAGACTACCTTAACTCAACCTCCACTCAGTTCTCTCTCTCAGAGAATCCCTAACGTTTATCCTATATGATAGTGATGGTAATATTACTGAACATGTATGATACTAATCCTAATTAAACAAAGCTGTTAAAACTGTCAGCTGCCTGACTGTAATATGTAATGAAAACCTGTCACCTTTGTGATAAAAACATACAGTGATACAATTGAACAGAAAAATGCTCTTCCTACCAGGCTGAAATCAGTACATTTCAACATAAGACAAAAAACAGAGAGCTGATGTGATGGATGAGGTTTTACATGAAGTTTAGCAGGCGTTAAGCAGACTGACGTCTATAGAGACCTGTTACCTCAGATCTGTTGCCAGTCACATGACACAACATTGTGGATATACAGAGTTAATTCCCCCTGGTTGTTATGTTAAATAACACGAACATGATATGCAAGATCTGTCAAGAAATGTTAAAAAGAATAAATACCACCCTTTTATATTTGTTAACAAATTAAAGAAGTCATCATTTGACCTAAATATTTTCCTTTTCCAACAAGATTCAAAATGAAATACATATAAAACATTTTTGAACAAAGTAAATATAATTCTTTGATTCAGATATGTTTACCGAATAATAAGATTAAAGATTGTTACGTAATGAAACAATTCAGAACTGAAGTGTGAATTGTGCAGACAGCTTTATCTAATATGCTTGATACCATTGATAAGAATGTAAAGGAGCCACTCAAAAATATTTAACAAAGGCATATGAGAGCAAGCCTTGCTTCAGAGACAGAGAACCTAGACAGATCTACAGAAACAGAGACAGATGCTGGAATGAGTCTGCTATATGACAGAGCAGTACAATGTGCCATGACAACAGTTGTCATGGCAACAGATTCCTTCCATCAACTCTCACCTGACTAGCCTGGGGGGAAGGGGGCGTGGTTCGCTTGAGGGTGCTTCCTGGGGGCAGGTCAGCTGCGAACGGTTCATCTGGGAGAAGAAAAGAGGGAATATTTGAAACTACCCCAATTCTCACTGTAAGCAGAACAGATGTAAGACTTGTTCAAGTAGTGTCTCAGATCCATGTGAAAATCTTTGACTCACTGCATGTAAATGAACTATTGCAGAGCAAGCGATTTAGTTTAACATCACAACAGTATCCTAGTTACATGATGGTGTGCCAGTTCCAGGCAGCATTGAAACATCACAAAGATGTAGGTCTGAGACACTTACCACTTCATAATATAGTATCACACAAAACAATTATGCTCTTGAGACCCATGAAGATCTGGGTTAGAACTGGTACATGTCGCACGAGGCGACTAACAGGATCAAGTGGTTCGGCTCACTGACATGGATGACACATGTCATTGTATCCCAATTGTGTAGATCGATGTTTGATGTTCATGCTGTTGATCACGGGTCCTGACTAGATTATTCACATACTGACGCTACTTAGCTGTAATACCTCTGAGTGCAACATTGAACAACACACAAACCAACCAACCAAGGCCACAGGTTGAATTGTTGGTTATGAATGGTGACTACCCTGTAACATTTGTATGTATTGATAGTGATGTAGGAATGTGGAATACAAACCCAGTAAGTGCTGATGACAGTAAGACAGCAGTGTGGGTGACACACAAAAACAATGAGTGAGTGAGTTTGGTTTCATGCCAGCAATGGGCTTCACATATTTTACCCATGTAGGGAATCAAACCTACCGTAAGTACTGGTGGCCTTAAGTACTTAAGGGCATGTCAACCAATATACCCATCACCTCTCAACACTTCTGCAGCAGCATCCCAACTTACCACTTGTAAGTGTAGCATACGGCATGAGAGATAGGGGGAGACGTTCTGGCAGTTCAATCTCATTCCTTCGTAACACCACTAGATGCATGGCAATACAGAACTCCTCTAGTGACAGAGCTCCATCCCGATTCAGATCTGACAGTTGCCTGGCAACAGAAATTACATGTCTCAGAAGATGCTTAACACATGAGACTGGCAATATGTCCAATGTCATATTTATCAAGAAAGAATAACGCTCATTAAAAGTAGAAGTATATGTTATGCTATCATAACTTGATGTCATGTTTGATGGGAGTTATCTCCCTTACTATTGCATTATGGGATGTTGAGTCATACCAAACTGACAAAAGTTTTCAGAATCCTATACTCAACAGCACACATACCACAGGGCCAAAAATATGTGTAAATATCTGAGATATATACAGCAAATACATTCAAAATTAAATCAAAGGACCACTAATTTTAGTTCATTATAACCAAGGTTCATAATATGCATTTTGAGGGAAACATAAACTGTCTGGCTAAGGAACAAATCCCAACAAATTAAGTTCAGCTTAAAAGTAATTTTCTACAATTACATTATATATTGATGAAACAACCAAAACAGATTTCAATTTAACTGCTGTCAAATGATCCAAAAGTTGCAACGAAGCATCACACTTGAGCCAAGAATCTACTAGGAATCCTTTGCCTCTAAGATAAACAACACAAGCCAAATATATGACTAGATATTTGGACAGAGCCAATATCCAGTTAGTTCAACTGCTCAAGGGTGCTTTGTTTTTCCCTCGATCATTGGATGTCCATTACAACGGCACAAAGTATTTTCAATCTCAACTCCCTGCCTACCAGGCACACCAAGTTAGTATGGCTTTCTCATCCTTACAAGGTACCCATTCACAGCTGCATGGACTGGGACCCATAGTCACATTTGTCCACATTTACTGCACATTGCTGTATCCACAACCAGGTGTTTGCACGTTTTCGTGTGGCCACCATCTGGTCATCTACCAATGGATTTGTGGGTTCTTTTTAGTGCACATTTCAAGCAGTTTGCTATACTGCTTGAAAATAATACTCACCATATCTTAGAAAGCTCTACTACTGGCAGTTTAGACTTCTCAAAAAAGTCTTTGGCTACTTTTCCTGAATAAAAAAGAGAGACTTATTTAAACAGATTTTAATATTCAAAGGATATTTGTCAGTTGATTCTGAACGTTTTACCCCAGCTGACCCTACAACCACCTATGCAATTTTTGTCACATGGACAGAACAAAACAGTGCATTACTGACTGGATTACATATTACCCTGACATTAAGACATTCCCTTCTCTCAACTGGAATCAGACTTCTAATGTAGAAACAAAGCTGAATAAGAATTTCTGAAATTATTCTGAGAGGAAGTGTTGAAAAATGTTCAGGTCCACAGGTAGTTTGTCAAGCATCAAAAGATGATTGGCTATAAGTTTTCAGATGAATCTCTCAACATCTTCTCTCTAGAAAGGTGTTTTTATTGATAAATAACAGGTGCCTGGGATATGAGTGAGAAAGGTTAGCATGTAAAGTGCAATTCAATGCCAGGAGTTGTCTCCTTTACCTGTTATCACGCCCCCCAGGTCAGGCTGCATGGTCTTGAACTGTTTCATGTAATACTCTCTCTGTTCCTCACTTATGGCCCAGATGTCATCCACACTCTCTGCCTCTGAGCTGATGGAGGACGAGTCAAACCCAGGAGGCTCCAGATGATCCCACTTCTTGACACCAGCTCCTAGCAACACTGAAACAATAGGCATGGTGAAAAGGCAGCTCCAGCAACACTGAAACAATAGGCATGGTGAATAGGCAGCTCCTAGCAACACTGAAACAATAGGCATGGTGTATAAGCAGCTCCAGCAACACTGAAACAATAGGCATGGTGAATTGGCAGCAAACAGCAACACTGAAACAATAGGCATGGCGTATAAGCAGCTCCAGCAACACTGAAACAATAGGCATGGTGAATAGGCAGCTCCTAGCAACACTGAAACAATAAGCATGGTGTATAAGCAGCTCTAGCAACACAGAAATAGTAAGCATGGTGAATTGGCAGCAAACAGCAACAATAGTCATGGCAGTAGTCGTAGCAGAGAACATGACCAACAAACAGCCCACAACCATGCTGAAACAGTTGGCATGGTGCAAAGGTGTTCAAGCTTTTATTTAAATGGTATGCACAGGATTGTAGCAAAGTTAGAACATTGGGTGAACAGGCATGCAACATAAGCAAACAAAGGGCATGGTTAATAGGCAACCTCAGGCAACACTATTTTGAATAATTTGTACTCCAAATGTTGAGCAACTGCAATATTACATGTATAATTATATTTCATCAGAGCATTGCATGGTATGTATTCATACACCTTATGATTTGTCTTACTTTGTTGATGCACAAAATGAAAAGAACATCTTACTGTGACTATCTTCGTCTTCAAACAAAGCCCAGTTTCCGTTTTCACTGGTGGAGTTGAGATACGCTCCTCCAGCCAAGGCCACAGGGTTGACGTGGCCACCGTCCAAGCTCGCCATCTTCACATTTACTGGGGGCGCTACTGTGACGGCAGGGTAAGTGGCAGGGGCAGTCTGCTGCTTCAGTAGTTGTCTACGGACCCCTGGGGGAGAGGCTGGTGGGGACTGTCGGGGGGAAAAGGGAGGGGACTTGGAGTCGTTGGATTCCTCTTTGTTGGTCGTCTGAAACAGAATAACTAACAGTTCAGCAGTGCCTGCATGGTGCAGTGGTTAGGGTGTCCATCCAAGCAATGGAAGGCCACAGGTTCAATAGCCAGCTGTGAAATACTAAAGATGCTATAATATAGTACTTGTTGGTCCCCGGCGCTCAGCTTTAATGGGTAGAACATGGTCTGCTCTGAGTCAGTATAATGTGTCTCAGTGACCCAGCACTATAAAACCAGCCTAAGTTTGGAATAGTACCCACACATATACACACACATGCATGGAGCAATATCAGCAAAATATTCTTAACCATTCAGTACCCCCTTGACCAATATGACAAGTAAAGACGTAGGTAAACTTACCTCACTGTGACTAGTCATTACAAACAACTGAAAGTTAAATTTTGAATTTACTCACGAAATTCCAAACATGAAATTGCCTGGGTAAAGAGTATGAGTACATAGCTCTTGGCAATAGAATATACTGCGCATTTATCATTTCTATAATCTCACTGATCTGCTGCAGTCTGCACCTGCAGTAAAATGGACATCTTGCGATCATATAATACACCAGGATTGTGGTTATTCTTTCAAGTGCAATGTACCTCCAGATTTTACATTTAAAATGTTAGACTTGCCTGCTCCAAACTTTCATATTTGAATTATAAGATCTACTTGAAGGTTTAAGGATTAAAATGAGAAAGGGCAGGAGATGAAAGGGTGTTCACTCTACATTGTCATGGCTTCAGTCGTCTCCAAGCTGTAAATAGTCTTCATGTTGCCTGCTGTCGACAAATATGGTTTATACTTCGACACACTGTCTCGTCTCACTAAGTCACCTGATGCTTTTATAGACATTCCAGCTTTTCTTCCATTTAGATGGTCCATTAATCAAAACACTCCTTGATTTTAGTTGAAAATGTAGAACTGCGAGTATGTCCCTTTTTCCTCATTTGAAGTTTTGCATTTTCCGCCTCAGGGCTTACATGACATATACATAATTGTTGTGCTTTAATACTCAATGCAAGCACTCACTTGAGGTTGTTGTGCATTGAATGGCTGCTGTCCCTCTGTGACGACCCCACGGTACTGCCCAGACAAACTCCGTGTGTGGGACTTCTTCGCTGAAGGGGGTGGGGGGAGCTGACCCGCCGTGCCACTGACTTTACTGCAAAATTGATAACATTACCTTACTGTAACGGTGACATCACCTTACTAGAACACTGACATCACCTTACATTAACACTGACATCACCTAACTGTAACGGTGACATCACCTAACTGTAACGGTGACATCACCTTCCTGGAACAATGATATCACCTAACTGGAACTCTCACTTCACCTTAATGGAACACTGACATCACCCTACTAGAACACTGACATCACCTTACTGGAACACTGACATCACCCTACTAGAACACTGACATCACCTTGCTGTTTCAACATAAGTCAAACTCTCAAATCTTCCTTGCAGTATAAATCATTGCATCGTCAATCACTATCTCTATCAATTACATTCTGGTGTCCCTCGCCGTGATGCCGCAAAAAAAAAAAACCCTGTGTAAAACCCTCACTCACTATCAATTACAAAGTCAAAGTCAATAGAACTCATTTGGTTTGAATGTCAACAAAATTGGCTGTCAAAAGCAGGATTATATTGTTGATTAAAATGATTTATGGCTTGTGTAATCCTGACCATTGTTTTTCAATGTATATAATGATTTGCCACACATAATCTTGATTTTCTCAGTGAAGAACACGATGCTAAGGACAAACAGCATCCATTTAGTTACAACAAAGGTAATAGGTATTTCCTGGCATCATCACTTACGGAAGCTGGAGGTCTGTTCACTTGGCCAACACACATAGTGCATCACACATTTAATCAAGAATGAGTGAGTGAGTTTAGTTTTATGCTGCACTGAGCAATATTCCAGCTACGGAATGCCAGGTGGTCTGTAAATAACTGAGGCTGGACCAGACAATCCAGTGAGCAACAGCATGAGCATCGAACTGCGCAAATGAGAACCGATGACATGTGTCAACCAAAGCAGCGAGCCTGACCACCCAATCCCATTAGTCACCTCTTATGACAAACATAGTCGCCTTTTATGACAAGCATGGGTTGCTCAAGGTCTAATTTACATCAGACCTTCATGGGTAAGTTTACTCAAGACCAGGACTAAAAAACACTGATTATCACTCTGACAACTACTCTGCAACTACAGATGCATTAGTACCAGTAATACGTAGTCTGAGGCAGACGTGCCAAATTCAGAATAATTAAGATATGAATAGGTGCTGATAACCTGAAATCAATATTTGTAAGAGTGACAAAACTTCGGCCAAGTTTACCAGAAACAGAAACATAAGTTGCTGGAAGGTAGCATTTCCACAAGAAAGCATCATTCTCTCCCAAATGGATTTGTGAGAACACTGAAACCCTCACTCACCCATCTGCAGTAACCGGTCCTCCCTCCTGGTCAGAGGTGACTGAGGGCCATCTTCTCTCACCTGAAACACCACACCCAACAAGTCTGTCAGTTTACTATGCATTCCCCACAACACAGGGACAGACCTGTATTTTCACTCAGGTGTACATCAAGGCAATCCCAGTACGTGTACAGGTGGCATGTTAGTTTGTCAAAAATATACTGAGGAAAAAATAAGGGATCACAGGAAATCACTAGCGTTCCTATATTTTTTTCCAGGTTTCTTCACAAGTTGTGCAAAACAGTGAGTGAAGTGAGTGGGTTTAGTTTTAAGCTGCTTTCAGCAATATTCCAGTATATCATGGCCGGGGACACCAGAAAATGGGCTTAATACATTGTACCCATATGGGGAATCGAACCCGGGTCTTTGGCATGACGAGCAAACGCTTTAACCACTAGGCTACCCCACCGCCCATGCCCAAAACAAAGCTTGTGAAGGAACCTGGGCTGCCTGGGTGCTTTCATGTCATCCCCTTTTTTCCCTCAGTATATTTTTTATCCATCCTGAAACTAGCAGTAATTTTTAAAGTTTCCGCATTTTTTTCTGTTTTGAACATTATTATTATTATTATTATTATGGCTTTAAGCGGTTCACATTTTTTTACTTGAGCTCTAAGGTTAATAAACTCAACTCATAGTCCATTTCCCTGGCATAGCCAGCTTCCAATGAACTTTTCAACACATTACTTCCTTCTTCATTTAAACAGCATCCAGCATGATGTCCATTATATACATCAAGTACATCAACTAGACTGACTGTTTCACATCCTTTTGTTACAATTTCTTTCCTGCCTAGACAAGTAGATCTTAGCATCTTTGTCTCATTATACATTTACACCATTATACTGGAAAGTGGAATATACGGAAACAGCTGAGTATGAAAAATGTCTATTTCTAATATGCAAAACACTTGCAGTTACATGCATGATATCAACTTCTCAAGTGGTCTACACCGAAAATAGCTGCAAACTAGAGTGATCTCCCTTTAACAAGTATAATCAGGACATTTAGAGTTAGAAAGTTTATAAAACATTGATAAATATATAAGGAGAAATTGAAGTCAAGTTAGGAAGGGTCTGAGGCCTACAATCCTGTTTAATACAATGCTTAGTTTGGTATCACAAACAAATCAGCAGATGTCTGTTTGTCTGACCACAAAAGTAAGACTATGTTTTAGCATTCTGTTGACAGAAAACAGAACACTGTTAGATACTCAGGATAAAAAACACTTGCACCAGTATTGCAAAGACTACACAACACACACACCTATAACATGTAAATACAGTGGTTGCCATGACACTGAAAACCTGAAAAGTTTCAAAAGCATGTCCATGACTTCTGTCATAATGACTCTTAATTTTCTTTTGCCTACTGCAAACACCATGTTGATATATAATTTGACATTTTTTTCATCACAAATCTGACAACACAAAACATTGTCCAAAAGGTATCTGCATTTGTCCCTTAATAAAAGTTACACTGAAATTAATCCAAATTATGCAATTTCAGAATTGAACATTTATATCAGAGAACAAAGCATAAATAGAAATAAATATAGACAATTTTGACACTTTTGATAGCACACTTTACATTATTCCACATTCATAAATGAAAGACTATTTGCACAAAATATAGATTGACTAGGTTTATTTTCAGACATAGTTATGTCAAATATATGCTAGCACTTCACTGATGCTTACTAATGAACAAAATACATCAAACAATAAAAAACAATGAAAAGCAAGGAAAATGGAATATTACCTTGTTCGTTGACTTTCGTAAACTTTGGCAAAGCTATTTCTACACCTGCAAAAAAAGAAAAGAAATTTACTGATGCATGTTCAACAAAGATACACATTTTCAATGACATCATCATCATCATCATCATCATCATCATCATCATCATCATCATCATCGCAGTTACCTAAGAAGCCTCACCACCATAAGTCCCATGACCACAGCAGCAGACATTCATTATTTTAACCAAAGTCCCAGCAACACTATCCAGTAGATGCCCAGATGGTTCATTATGTTCATCTAAATCATTTATCTCCTCATCAGTGGTACTTTCATTCACACAATTAGTTTCAGTCCATCAGTATCTCCAAGCGTCCTGATTTATCTCAATTATATCATCAGCCAACAAAGCAACATAATAACTCATCCCAGTATCTCCAGCATCAGGGTGACCCATGATATTATCAGCAATATGACACAATGTCCAATAATCCTGCATTGCCAACTCACACACACACCAGAAGGTGACAGCCTCACGCAAAGGGACACCCACTTGCTCGATTTATAATCTCTTCTCTTACAGCAGACAGCGAGACTTTTTTTCATCTTAATTAAGCTATCATACAGCTGGGCAAACAGTGACACATTTACGCAACACACAGCCATATGATTGATTCAGTTACCAAGTCGGAATTAACTTCTGCATCTCAGGCAGACTTATAATGTCGGAGGATAATGTTCTCTGTAAGCATCAATACAGGGGTATTATAAGGCATTGTTCCTCTGAGTGATCTGGAGCTTCTATCACATTATCACGATACAGATTTAGTCTAGTGCCGAAATGAGTCTGAAAAAAAGAGTCTTGTCGGTTTAGATTTATGTGTTCACAAAAATATATATTGTACATGTGTGATAATGGTTTCATACAAACACTGACTTAATACATATATTGATGTTGATTTTGTGTTTTACGATGTCATAATTGTATTGTGTATTGTGTGTGATAAGTTGTAGTGATTTAGTAATTCCTACATCAGGATACAGGATTTCAGCTAATGACGTAATAAAGATAAAAGTTATATAAAAATTATCTTGGTTGATTTTATTTTTACTTCAGAGTCAAACAATATTCCATCTACATGATGGCAACATGTAAACAAGTCTGGAGTCGAAAATCCAGTAATTGATATTATGAGCAAAACAAACACAGGTGTATGATGAAACACTGTCAACCAAGTCACTGACTGATCCACTGAATTACCTCATACAATTCAGGATAAAAATGATCTTTATTAATCCATGCTTGTTGTAAGAGGTGACTCACAGGATCAGGTGTTAGGCTTGACATGTCATTATATCCCAAATGCGTAGATTGATGTTCATGCTGTTGATTACTGGACTATTTGATCCCGATTCAATTATTTACAGACCCCTGCCATATAGCTGAAATACTGCTAAGTACAGCATTAAACTAAACTTACTGATTCACTTACTCCTATGACAACAAGCATTGTAAGGTTGTTAGAGACCAAAGACACAGTTTACACTTGAAGACTTTCACACAGGGACATTGCTTCTTTGTTCAACAAGAGCCTGTCATCATCACACTGTACATGCAGAGGCATGATTCATAGTGTACATGTCATAAACTATATTCAGGCAGACATAATAAGATGTATGTTGTTCCCTCTGACAACAAAGACAAAATTATTCATTTTGTCTCTTGCAGAGATTTAGCGATTGACATGCTATTACAGAAATCAATCCAATGCTTATGAGTAAATTATACAACAACCCCTTTCCAAAATGTCAAGATGGGAGAATCGCTGGAGAAGTAAGTAGTTCACTATTTGTAGCTGATATATGAAACATTAGGACAAAATTTTCATAACAAAATATTCCCATGATAACATATCAATAAATCAGGGAGAACACTGAAGCGAGTGAGTGAGTGAGTGAGTGTGGTTTTACACTGCCTTTGGCAATATTCCAGCAATAGATCAGCGAGGACAGCAGAAACAGGCTTCACACATTGTACCCATGTGTGGAATCCAACTTGGGTCTTCAGCCTGATGAGCCACCACTTCAACCACAAGGGTATACAACCACCCCATATATGCAATCATTATGGCTACTTCAAGTTTAACTGACAGCAACAATAAATAACACCTTGTCTATATCCTGTGAAAATCATCATCCATATACTTAGAAGACCAAACTCCTGTCCATAGCTGAGCTTTCAGTTAAAACAGAATTTTGTCTATATTTTATGACAATGGTACAAAGGTCAGCCTCCTTAATACAGCTCATCCAAACCCTAAAGAGGTGGTGCAACTCTTGTTGAATTAAACAACACTACACCTATGGAAATGGTACAATAACTGCCAAAGATTAAGAATATGAACATGACTGTCAGATATCAAGAGAATAGTACAACAATGACAAGGTAAGAAAATGGTACAGCCAAAAAAAAGGTGATTAGATGAACAATGAAAGTCAAGAGAGAGTATGGCTTTACACTGCTTTTAGCAATATTCCCCCAACATCATGGAACATCACACAGCGTACCCACGTTAGGAATCAAACCCAGGGCTGAATCCCTGAAAGAGGACCCTGCCATTGCTTTGTCATGGAAAGGAAAGAATTCATGGGTTCATAAGCTCAAATCTCAAAATGGCCCAGGACAGATGTATGTCTAACATTATGTCAGAACATTGTTCCTTCTGAAGTCCATATTTTTCCAATGTAATCCAAGTTTTCCCAACGTAGCCAGGTGCATCTACAAAGCAAGCAATTGATTTCCTGCATGAGGCCTCCCTATACAAAAGGTGTCAATCATCTTGGTATATCGAACCTGTTCGGACTGGAGGGAAGTGCTTGGCAGGGAAATTATGAATAGGATTAATTAATTCCACAACATAAATCAACATGTGCTTAGAAATGTTTGGCTATGTCTTGTTTTCTACATGAATGATCCCCTCCCAAGGGAGACGTCATCAGTAAAATATGAAGCGGTTTCCATGACATTATAGGTACAGACATGCAGGAAACGACATCAAAGTGTGTTTGTTTGGATAATGTGGAACTAGCGCTATACTAATATCCTTATTGTCTTTCATCTATATTATATAACCTACCAACAAATATTTCGAATTCATCAACAAAGACAAGGACAATTAGTGACTACAGTTTTATGTTGCTGTTAACAATATGTTGTGCGTGCGTGCGTGCGTGCGTGCGTGCGTGCGTGCGTGCGTGCGTGCGTGCGTGCGTGCGTGCGTGCGCGCTAGTTATTCTGATTTTAGCATTATTCCAGCAATATCAAGGTAGGAAACACCAGAAATGGAATTCCCATATTTTATCCTTATGGTAATGAGCAGACTCTTTAACCATGAAGCTATCCACCTACCAGACACATTAAAGAGCAAGTTTTTGGTATCATGGGTGGGAGGTAAACATGCCAGCCAGAAGGGTTGCAGGTAACTGACATTTACCATTATTGTGAAATCCAAGATCATAATGCTTGAAACACCATCATCACAAAAACATTGATTCAGACATATACTACTTAAAGAACACCCACTACTGTAGGGCTCTGTGTTGCAATGACCACCAGCCAAGACAAATATACCATTGGAACAAAAAAATCTTCTTCAGCATGCAGACTGATAGAACAAACAAAAGATCTCAAAACATTTGCTGCTGAAAAATTACAACATATATCATAAATACATTCTATTCAGGAAATACATCCTATTTCCTTTGGAATCAAACTCCAGTCTAAAGAACAATTTTGTGTTCTCAAACTTCCTTAGCATGCAGACTGATACAGCAAGAAAACATTTATAATATTTTGCTCTTGTGATATAAATCTGCTTATCATTTGCTAATATAGCTTATATCATAATACATTCTATTTACAATATTTTGCTCTTGTGATATGAATGAGCTTAAACACTATCATTTGCAAACAGTTTATATCAGCCATCGTGAGAAAAATCTTCCAAGCACACAACTGCCACTTTCTGTACACAACCTATCAGAGTCTACTGCATTCAATTTCACAATTAACATGATAAGGTGGTAGGAAAATGTCAACAAAAACGGAAATTCTCAGACATAAACTGCTCACAGGGTGCTGAAGAATTTCCCCGTCTCTTCTTTTAACAAGCCATGTATCAATTTCCAACACTTGTGCCAAAACCACTATTTGTACAGACTTATCATAAGAATAACATGGTTCCACCTTCACCTATCCCTGTTGGCAGGTTTCAAAGCCCAGTCTTGCATTAGACAAATCAGATATCCAACAAATGCTTTAGACAGCTTGACAGAACTTCAGAAAAATTATCATGCATCAAGCACTGGGTGGAGTCCTTTACAGTAATGTTCCACTTAAATCTCGAACAATTTATGCCCTCAAATACAGTGCAACATGTCAAAACCGACAGCTATTCAATCTGGCAAGTTGTCAAGATCGGCTAAAAAATTTCAGTCCAGTCAGTGGCCTTAATACTCATCATTTAAAAGCTCTACAATCCAGCAGCTGTCAAATACAGATCCTGGAATGAAATGAATATGTTTATAAAGTATCAGCACTGTCTAATCCGGTGCACAGCAAGGATTCGGCTTGAAGTGTATTGTCCCCAATTAATCCTGATTTGAAACAACATATTGAACTAAATTATTGCACAATATATTGCATTCAAATCCTCAAATGAGAAGAAATAATAAGCTGTCTGGTCTTTCTTTTCAAATGTGTTCATTCATCATGTTTGAATAAAAGTGAATATGAGCTCAGTCCAAGTTGTAGGTAACCAAGTCAGCTCTATAATCCGCTACAATGTCTAAACCAGATTATTTCTTCAGTCCCGACAAGTGCCAGTTGAGACAGCTTCCTATGTTGTCTGAGCTCTGAACTTCTGATGGAGGTACATATAGAATATTTAAACATTGATATGCCAATGAATTTTACAGTCATGTAGAGTGATCAGGACTAAATGAGGTTATTCATGGACCGATTGAGAAAGTATGGCACTTTCAGCAATATTCCAGCAATATCACAATGCTTATTGGGTCTGCTTGCCTCTGTTCACATGGTAGTTAGGAAACATATTCTATTCATATAAGAGATTCCCTCAGAAAGAGCCAATCAAACCCTCAAAACTAAATTCACAAATACATATCTATTTGCATGTCTATTCTATCTTTGAAGGATAAACATTCAAAACAAAACAATAATCTCAAGCACAAGAAATAAAGTAACTTTTCAACGTTACTGATCATAAACACTGGCTCTAGCTACTGCAATGATGTCATAAACAGAACAAACTCGTCTCGGTGAGCGAGTGAGCGAGTGAGCAAGTGAATATTGCTTAATGCTTTATCAGCAACTTTCTAACTCTTCACAATGAAGTAATAAAAAGAACATAGTCTCCTCAGAAATTAATGCTAAAAAGCCTTACCATTGTAATACAAGAATAGGCTGTATGAATATACTGATGTGTTGTTTGAATGTTGATAGCTAAATTCTCCAGACATAAAGGTAAGATATTAAAAAAACTACTATCAGTTTTAAACATTTTAGACATTATTTACAAGATAGGTATTTTATTGAAAAGAATATATTTCCAGTAAAAATGAACAAGATACGTTTTATAAATAGTGCAAGTTAAATCATGACTTAGGAGTTTTTAAATGACTTCCGGAATTCTTTCATCTTGTTCCATAATGAAGACAAAATGTTATAGGCTGAATGAAACTTGTAAGTGTGATTGGTGAGTGAATGTGTTGTGGTGTTTTGTGGTGTTCGTATCTTGTGCTTTTATGAAAAAAAATCCTGTTTTTCTGTTGTCAAGCAAAATTTTCTTGCAAAAGACCTTAGAGTCCCTTGGCTCTATTGTCTTTTACTCTAAGAGGAGAAACAGGAAAAAAAAATTGTCAATTATATAGAAAAACCCATCTTCCTGTGTGAATGATAAGATGGGTAAGCAAGGGGGCCTCTACATGTTATCACAATTCAAACTCGCAGACTGTTAAGGTTAATTCCAATCCCTGAAACGTATTCAGACTTATCTAGTCTGTCCTACGGCTTCAACCAAAAGCCATCATCAGATGAAGCTGCATTACTGCAGTTTCCATCACGACACATCAAAGAGTGGAATTAGACCTGCTGCACTACATTCATAAATATACCCTGTGTCAGTTGCCATTCAAACTGAAGCTCACTGAAGAATTTCCACTTAACTAGCCAGAATAATGCTGACTTGACACAACCTCAACACATTAGGGTTTACGCCAGATTCCACATTTATCACTTCTCCAGGAAACCCAGAGGACCATTTTCTCCACTATTTGAATGAAGCAGATAAAATGCACAGGGCCTGTATGTGACAAAAAATACACACATCAAACAAGGACTACTGTAATTACCTGAATATGTGCAAGAGACATCAAGTCCTTGAACTAGTCATTTGTTTTTTTTCAGAGGTACACCATTGCATCAACATTCTTAATGTTGCCAATGACAGCCAAGGTATCATGTAAAAAAATATTTGTTGAGTTAAAAATCTAAATCTCAAGTCCATGTTGAGACAACTAGCAACAACTGAGACAATCTCTAAAATGGCTAAATTAAACAAGGAAAAGACAAAACGCCATTATCATACTAAGTAAAACTGTATGGTTTTCATAGAAAAGAAAAAGATTTTCAGTTTTGTTTTATAGAATCCATCCCACAACATAAAAAAACATGAACTATGTTCATCACAATCACACATATATCAAACTGAGTAAATGAGCGAGTATTGTTTTATGCCACTTTCAACAATATTCCTGCACTATCTAGGACACCAGAAATGGGCTTCACACATTGTACACATGTGAGGAATCAAACCCATTCTCCAAGTGGAGCTTAAATCATTAAGCTACCCCACTGCCCCATCTCTTGAACTGTCAGGAATAGCGATATAATTAACGCTTTGGGGGTCCCAGTCACATGACAAATATTTTATTCGAAATGTGTATAACAAACAACAATCATAATAAACTAAAATTAATGGCCCCTTTGGTTTCACAGAAGTAGGACTTTACTGTATTAATTAATTGGGAGTTACAATGGCTAAGGAATGACAATATCTTGTCAAAATCACACCATCAGATTGGATGAACTTGGTTCAAAACATCATAATGATGCCAAAATTAGCAGCACTTCAAGACAAAACATAAAGATATAGACATATCTTCTCTGAAACAATACTGAACATGTCAGGTGAGAATTCCAGCCAGGCAGGGATCTCTTAATCTGTCATACAGACCCTGAAACAAATATGTTCAAGACAGCCCACGCAAGTCTAAATATGTGGCCAGTCTACATTTCCACAACTTCTGAAAATGAAGAAAGTGTCAAGCTCCTTTTCATGATATTTTATTTTTTCACAGTGAACTTTTTTTTCCCGGTAAAATATGTTAATTTTAGAGTCGCTAGGGACCATTCATAATTTATGGCTTGGGGTGGTGGTGATGATTGTAAGGGAGGGATCACCCATTATGTTCTGGGGAAGAAGGGATCACACCATAATGGGCGTGGAGTCATCAGTTTTGTACATGTCCAATTTGATTTTGTACATGACAAGCAGGGTGGTGATGGTGGGTTGGGGTTGAGGTAGGGGTGGAGTGGTCACTTACTTTGTACATCAATTTTAACGGGGTGTCATTCACATTGTACATGCAACTCCATAAAAATCATCATCACATCCCCTAGTCATAAATTATGAATGGTCCCTTAGTCTAGGACCTCTTCAGGGCATCTTCTGGGCCAAATTTTATGCAAGGCAGCATTTATTGCAAGATTTACGTCACATCAATCAGTGGGACATCGACCACAAGCTATCAGAGCTGCAGCATTTTAAATGGCATTTCTCAATGTGCCAGCATTGTTCAACTGATAACTCTTGAAACAAGATCTAATTTTTTTTCCATGCAGGGAGTGGGCCAGCAAGCAGCCTGTTGATATTTTGACAATTACGGCTAAATGTTATATCAACATGCAAGAAACAGGAGGATTAGGACTGAAACTCACAGCAACAGTGTAGCCCAGACAACACTCGGGATATCTTGTTCAAGGATGCATTGTAAAGATGGATTTCTTGAACATCAACATTTCACAGGCCTAATAGCTGGCTAATTCCTGTCGGTAATAGACTCTCTATGTTTGTAGTGACTACAGAAGAAGTCTAGACAAATAAAGATTGTGTCTCTTAATACAAACTCTTCCAGGCGTCTTACAATTCAACCTTACTATTCAAAGCCAATGGAGCCAGCATTCCATCACCCATAGTTGACAACCACATACAGCAGTTTACTACCAATGACATAAGGGACCATTCATTATTTATGGTTTGGGGGTGGTGGTGATTATTATGAGAAGATTGTACAATGTGTACAAAAGTTTGTAGAAAGTAAGTGGCCCCCACCCCTTCCCATTATTTTTAAGCATAACATTTCAATATATCTATGCACAAAATTACTGATGGTCCCTAACATCTACAATGGACATCTTAAACCCTGTTTGTGATTAGGGATGTGAACAAAATCACCTTTATGTTTATTTATAAAGCAAAACCCTGAAAATGTGAAATAACATACACACCTACATAACAATCTATACGGCATTTCTGTACTTTTACACGCTTATTTCAGAACTGTGACAGCTTTTCCAAAACATTTGGTACAAGGCTTTCAAATCACATGAAACTTTCAGTGCAAACCAATCTGACAATAACATAATCTGTATTTCTCTGAGATAGAATCTAGAGCTTCAAGTCTGTTATAATTCATCCGGAATCATCAGACATGGGGCACCAGAAAAAGGCTTTTTCTAGGAATCAAACTGGAGTAGTCAGGTGACAAACTCTTCAACCACAACACCACCCCACCTCACTTCACCAGTTTAAAACTACTGCTACAAAACAACCCCTGCTTTGCAGATAAACATCAATTTCATCAGATCTGGTTAAGTTTGATCCATTTCCATCAATTTTCTACATTGAGTACGCTGGAAAAGACACAGCCACCAAATGTTACAGTTGAACACTCACTCAGTTGCAACAGAGCACACAGCCCTTCGCCTCAGAAGGCAACGGTGTTCATTCCCAAGTTAAGAACAGCTGATAGTTCTCATTATTAACATGATTAAGTTTGCTGTCAAGTCACATACATCTTCAGCACCATGCTGGCTTTTTCATAAACATTTATTGTCTGGGGGAAACACAACTTGTTACATTTGAACCGATATTTCCTGTACAGAAGTAAAAGGGGGAAATGAAGTGATGCACATAATCAATCACTAGGTTTTGACTGTAGATGTATGGAGAGGCCACAGAGACTTGGTGCCGATGTTGGTGGCATCCTGATGGTGGTGACGTCAATGCTGATGCTGTCAGATCAAGCTTGGATAATACACCACAATACATGTTTTACTACTGATCGGTAGGCAGACTATTGACCAGGTGACATAATGACAAAATGCAGACATATCCTGCTGAGGTGAGAAGAGATAGTTGGAACAGCATAATATATCCTGTTACACATGCCAATATTACAGGGTAACATAGTGAAAATGTATGTTACATTCATATGGTATATGGTCATTTCCTACATTCATATCAAACATCTATGATACATTCCTATGTTACACATTATGCTACATTCCTGTGTTACACCTAATGCTACATTTGTTTATTACACATCATGCAACATTCCTATGTTACACCCAATGCTTCATTCTTATACTACATATCATGGTATATTCCTGCGTTACACCCATTGCTATATTCCTATATTACACATCATGCTACATTCCTGCGTTACATCCAAAGATACATTATTCGGGTACATCACTAATACATCCCTACAACAAATCTCTACAATACATTCCTATGATACATTATATGGATACATCACTGATACATCCCTACAATAACTCTCTACAATACATTCCCATGATACAGTATTTTGATACATCACTGATACAATAAATCTCTACAATACATTTATATGATACAGTATTCGGACATATCACCGTTACATCCCTGCAATAAATCTCTACAATACATTCCTATGATACATTATTTGGATACATCACAGATACAATAAATCTCTACAATACATTCCTATGATACATTCCTTCAGTTCATGCCAATGATACCGATCCGAAATACACATTCCTATGAAGCATCCCTACAATACATTCCTATGATACATTATTTGGATACATCACTGATACAATAAATCTCTACAACACATTCCTATGATACATTCCTTCAGTTCATGCCAATGATACCGATCCGAATTACACATTCCTATGAAGCATCCCTACAATACATTCCTATGATATATTCCTTCAATACATGCCAGTGATACCGATCCGAATTACACATTCCTATGAAGCATCCCTACAATACATTCCTATGATATATTCCTTCAATACATGCCAATGATACTGATCCGAATTACACATTCCTATGAAGCATCCCTTCAATACATTCCTATGATACATTCCTTCAATACATGCCAATGATACTAATCCGAATTACACATTCCTATGAAGCATCCCTACAATACATCCCATGAAACCCCTGCAAGTCACTGTAAAGCAGACTTCCAGCTTTTCCTTCGAGAAGAGCTAGCATATGGTAGCCATCAGACAAGCCTTGTTGTCAGACTGCTGTTGATGGTGTTCAACTTGTCTACCCCTAGGTTGATCTTTTCACCTGTATACAGGAACCCATCAATCATCCAACTGTCAGTCAAGTGGCTGCTGTAGGCTCACTTCACAGCCACACTTACAAATTAGGCTTTCTAATACACCTGTGCTAGGAACTAACTAGTCACAAGTCATTAAGAATGATGAGTACAGAAAAAACAAGCTTCATCCAGTCTTCTAGACTAATGCTTAGTCTCAGAATATGTGTAATTCTGACTGTAACAAATAAACCCATTTAAATTGAAAAGGAGCCTTATTGAGAACAGAGGTTCAGGACCTTGGGAAATACAGACTTGCTTCATTTAGAGCTTTAGCATGACAGCATGAGCAACAGTTCATGCCACTGGACTTATTCAAGATGTACCTCTGGTCATGTCCAAGTTGACCAGAACAGATTGAAGACTCATCCGCATTCTGTGCAAAACGTTTAAGTCTATTGGTCTAAATCCGTCTCTTGGCTTCATTTCAATGGATCTCAGCTTTACTGTATCAACTTTTGACATCACATCTAATAATATTACTATTTTACTTATGGCTGTCTCATATTTTCATTATTCCCATGGCTAATGGACTTTAAGCTGTCTAGCCCAGATATCCATTTGGTCTGCACAATGGTCAGTTACACAGATAGTCTTGTGTGCTGACTCTTGGAAATCTCCAAGAAAAAGGTAGATAAATATGTAATAGGATTAACATCATCTCTTATTAACCTTTGAGGTAGCCTTGTGCCCCACCTAGTTACAACACAGTGCAGCAGCAGGTTACAGTACAGCAGCAGGTTACAGTACAGCAGCAGGTTACAGTACAGCAGCAGGTTACAGTAAATCAGGTTACAGTACAGCAGCAGGTTACAGTACAGCAGCAGGTTACAGTACATCAGCAGGTTACAGTGCAGCAGCAGGTTACAGTACAGCAGCAGCTTACAGTACATCAGTTTACAGTACAGCGGCAGGCTACAGTACAGCAGCAGGTTACAGTAAATCAGGTTACAGTACAGCAGCGGTTACAATAGAGCAGATTAAAATACAACAGCAGATTACAGCGAAGCAGCAGGTTACAGTACAGCAGCATATTACAGTAAAGCAGCGGTTACAATACAGCAGATTGCAATACAACAGCAGATTACGGTACAGCAGCAGGTTACAGTTCAGCATTGGGTTACAGTACAGCAGCAGGCTAGAGTAAAGCAGTAGGTTACAGTAAAGCAGGCAGCTGCAGTACAGCATCAGGATACAGTACAGCAGTTGGTTACACTCCAGCAGCAGATTACACAGTACAGCAGCAGATTACAATACAGCAGCAGGTTACAGACCATTAAGTCAACTTCACAAGGAATTTTACTACAGGTCTCCTTCATAACCGGGTGCATGGAGATGACAGACAGGTAAAAACAATCCCACTCACAATACTATCAACTTGTCTGACGTATACCTTTAACACTGCATCTTTAAGATTGAGAAGATTACACATGTAGGAAGTGACTCAGTGTTTCCTGACATAAGCTCATTACAAAACTAATATCCATGTGGCTTTTCACACTGCTGAAGATCCACAAATGTGAAAGTTTTATCCTTCGTCTCCATGGATGAGAGTTTTTCCAATCCACCAACTGCAGCTACATACAAAGTTAAGGATGTGTGCATGGTAACAACAGCTTGCAAGAAGACATACCACTAGTTTTAACACAGTTTGTATATATTTTTCTAAAGGCTGTTTCATATCATCTACTTCCTGGTAGGAAGGTGTCTTCCTAATGCACAAGATGTTATCACAAGAATCTTACGTCTGATTAACATAAGTAAACTATGTCAGTTTTCAACATCAACCAACATTTTCCTGGTAGAAAATTGTCATCCTAATGCCCATTTCATTACAAGAATCTGAATTCTGATGAACATAAATAAACTGTGTGCTTTTTCACTACCACCACCACTCTGTACAAAAACAAACGGGAGATAACTCTAATATATTCTGTGAAATCTGAAGTCCCTGTTTATGTTGCTTGTTGCATAATCCATCACATACCTTTTAACCAGCTGTATGGCTTCAGCCTGTGAATAATCAAGATCTATACCAGATAATTAAGGAATCAATTCATGTATTTTGGGTATGGTAATATTAAGTCAGTCAAATCACTAAGCCTGCCTGTCCCATCCATTCTACACCTGTCATGACACCCATAGGTCTGACCTGGAATTCCTCCCATCAGTCTGAACTAAACCGTTTCATTACAAGGAACTAGCAAGGATATATTTGAGAGGTCACAACATGGATGGAGCGGTGGGGTAGCCTAGTAGATATTAGAGTTGTGACGATTAATCGCTACACAAGTTATCGCGATTCAAGAGCTGCACGATACGATACATCGATACGATTGTCGCGTATCGATTCAACACGATACTTACATACTTAGCAGTCTACGAAAACACCGTCTCCCCTTCTATTGAGATTTTCGTGGAAAATATTGCCATGGACATGCTCCGACTGAGATAATTTTCACAAATTTATTTTGTTATCTGTGCAAAAAAGCCAGTTGTGCCAATGTTGATCCCTGCTGTTCCATTTTTTTGGGAAAACACTACTTTACTAACACATGCTAAACATTTTTAATAAAATGTCTTTCATGATGACATGTTTTATTTTTCTTGGGAGAAGAATACCTTCCCTGAAATGATAACATAACAGCACATTATTTTCAGTACTTTTATTTTTCTGTATACAAGGACAAAAAATCGTGATACGCACGGTGTCCCCTGCCATGATACTGGTGGAATATTGTAAAACCCAACTCACCTACTCGTATCTATCATGTCCAATGGATACAACTGCATATCTACCAGTTTTGACAAAAACTGCAGCTCTTAACTTCTTTCAAGGAGAATGTATTGGAAAACAAAAAAAATGAAAGAAAATCAATTTGAATAGCTATACATACAAAACTTCAAAATTGCTTGTGGAAAATCCATCAAGTATTGATGCCAGTGAGGTCCCCCTATTTCACATACCACTTGCTTTTTGTTGTAAACATAAAATACTGGGGACATATAGCCTCAAATCAGCTCCATGGCAGCAACTGATGGCAAAATAAATGCACATTACCAACACTTTGCTCAGAGACATATAGAGCTCACTTTTTAATCAGTGGATATATGGGCCTAGATTTTCGAAGCTTTCTTAAAGCTGAGATAGTTGTAAGTCTAGGTTCAGGACAAAAATCACTATTAATTGCATTCTGGTTCAAAACAATTACAGGAATATGAATGAATGGAAGGGGATGAATTTCAGAAAAAGCCTAAAAATGACTAGGAATGAGACTTCCATCAACACAGTAAACATGGCCATTACCATCACCAGCAGAGTGAGCGAGTGAGTTAGTTTAGTCTTACGCCGCACCCAGCAATATTCCAGCTATATGGTGCCGGTCTGTAAATAATCGAGTCTGGACCAGACAATCCAGTGATCAACAACATGACTATCGTTCTCCGCAATTGGGAACCGATGTGCCAACCAAGTCAGCAAGCCTGACCATCCAATCCCAATAGTCGGCTCTTACGACCAGCACAGTCGCCTTTTATGGCAAGCATGGGTTGCTGAAAACCTATTCTATCCCGGGACCTTCATGGGTCTTACCAGCAGAAGAAGTTCCAAACTGAAAGCACCTTCCAACACAGGTGGACCTTAATCACAATCAATTCAAACTATTGCACAGTAATCTAACTTAAACCACTTTGTTAAAGTACAAATTGTCAGTAAGCATGAGCTGCGCTCATAACATGTGAATTAAAACTGGTAAATCGCAATCAGTTTCAAAATTGGACTTGAGTTAATGAGTGACATTCTTCCCTAGGGTGCAATGAGACTTTCGCTTATGTCCTAGATTACACTCAGATCTAACCTTGTCTTGACTGTAAACATCAAATACACACTCGGCTGATCTGCTGTGGAAAACATTACAACATAAAATGGAATCATTAACACATCAATACTTCATCATGGCATTTGCATGAAAAGAAAACTTCGAAAGAAAAAAACAACAGCAATCCAATATTACTCTCCATTTGTCCCAGCGTGTCTCATCCAGTGTCTTAGCCCTTCCTTTCCCCATGACTGCCCCACCCTCTACATGTCTCCATCACTGTCAATAACCCCCTTGTGGTCAGAACCACTCCAGCATGTCTCATCCATTGTCTCAGCATTTGCTTCAATCATGCCTGATCCACTCTCTACATGTCTCCACCACTGTCAATAACCCCCTTGTGATTTGCCCTACCCGAACATGTCTCATCCAGTCTCTCAGCATTTGCCTTCATCATGCCTGACCTACTCTCTGCATGTCTCCAGGGGCGGTGGGGTAGCCTAGTGGTTAAAGCATTCGCTCGTCATGCCGAAGACCCGTGTTCGATTCCCCACATGGGTATAATGTGTGAGGCCCATTTTCTGGTGTCTCCCGCTGTGATATTGCTGGAATATTGCTAAAATCGGCGTAAAACCAAACTCACTCACTCTACATGTCTTCACCATTGTCAATAACCCCCTAGTGGTCTGCACCACACCAACATGTCTCATCCAGTCTCTCAGCATTTGCCTTAATCATGCCTGACCCACTCTCTACATGCCTCCACCATTGTCAATAACCCCCCAGTGGTCTGCACCACACCAACATGTCTCATCCAGTCTCTCAGCATTTGCCATAATCATGCATGACCCACTCTCTACATGCCTCCACCATTGTCAATAACCCCCCCAGTGGTCTGCACCACACCAACAAGTCTCATCCAGTGTCTCTGCATTGGCCTTAATCTTGCCTGACCAACCTTCTACAAGTTTCCCGCATTGTCAATGCACTTGTGATCTGCTTCCACTTCTCCAGATCCATCCAGGATCCTGGTCAGTGTATGTGCCCTACTGTGGTCTTGTCCCATCTTCCATGTGTCTTATCCAAGGTCTAAGTTTAAGTCAATGTCCCCTTGTGAACCATCACGTCACCAACATGTCCTTGTAGCAAGAATCACAATGTTGAGTCTATGTATGACCCAGTGTGGTTCATCTCAAGGCACAGCATTAATCAAACGAATAAGGTTGTGTAAGTAATAGCATCACATTAATATCTTGAAGTAAAACGAAATAATATAAAAGCTGTTATCATAATACTGTAGCCACATAGCAAAAACAAGAGTAAATCTGAACCACAGGTGTCCAGCTTGTGTTTCATGTTCGGTAATGTGTGCTTTGTTCCTTGTATGCATGCAACACTACACTGACGGAGTGTTGGATGAGTGTTGAAAGGGAGGGTGGAGGGGAGTATTTATAACTGGAATTTTTATATAACATGACAAAAGAAGAATGCATTTTTGAGTGAAATTGAAAGAGACAATCTTACTTTAGAAAACACACATCAATATTCTAGCAACTCACAGGGAGAATTTATTTCGCAAAGTGATTACAAACAAATTATGAAGGAAGGAAGAAAAGTCAGCCATGAATTGTTCCACACAAAGAAGTTGTCATCTACGAAGGCTACACATTTTCGTGCTCTTGCAAATTTTAAATGCCTACCAAAAAATGGATTATGAGAAATCATCACTTGGTGATGAGGATCTACTGCATCGTGGAATCATTTGACTAAATGTACCGTTATAAAGGGGAAAAAGGTATGCCATACTTGTGATAACACAAACATGTTGAGATTCTTCTATCATTTTTGGTTGAGTCTTATCTGGGATTCCAACCCACAGACTCAAAGTCAGGCATCTTCATGCTAAACACAGAGTCAGACAACTAACCCACTCAGCCACCACAACATCAACAAAAAAGGCAGCCTGACAACTGATAGTAAATACTTTGTGTACCCTTCTGACAAGTGTAAATTGGCATGGCTCTCCCAGACAAAAGCTATGAATATACAATGTCATCAGGGAAATGGTCAAATGCACGGAAGGTTATGTCTGAGATTACTCTGTCTCAGTGAGGTACATATTCCAGCGCTTAACTTCCTACACTTTCTACAAAGGTTATAGATGTCAACTTGTCCACTTAAAAAGCAAGGTGTTTTGGCAAATATTCCTACTCCTTCATCAGGCGAATTATTGATAATGAAATTAGAATTAGGTACTGGAGATCTATTCTGTCCTTTAAACAAAGTAAAAGACAGCATTTTAGTAACAGATCTGATATATTAGCCCTGGGAAAGGAGCAAGTCTTCAGTCATGGAATCCACATAAGAGAGAAACGTTCACTGACTTGATCATAGAACGTGATATTTTAGACCTGAACTGTCAAGAAATCTCTGCAGGGAAGGACATTTCAGTAACTGGATTGTATTGTAGATTTCCTCTGAGTATCCACCATGACACATCTCCAGACACTCCTCACCTACACATCTGCTTGGGGCCTGCAAACTATTCACATGAAGTGCAAGTGTCTGGTATTGTTAAAAGCCTTTTGTCGTTTATTAGATACATTTTGCAGTTCTATAAAAGCAGATTTTTCACAAAACAAGACTGTGATCAGCAGAGCTGTGTACTGGCAAATAAAAAGTATTGCAATATGTTCCAATGCACATACCTGGACTGCAAAACCTATTGTGATACGGAAGCCAGATTGTTAGAAAGTGAATGACATTGATTATCCATGTAGATCCTACTTTCCCTAAAAATACATGCTGTGGTTTTCATAACAGCATTCTCAAAAGTAGGTGGATACTTTGGGCTTTATTTTTCCTTCCACAATATAAGGATTGTGTTTTGTTACTTAATTACAAAGCAAAATGTGAATTGTAAATGGAAGTCTGTGTACATTTCAACTTATACCACAAATAATATGATTTTAACTCATACCATAGATAGCATTACTGTAAGTTTCATAATTCTTTACTGAATTTTAGGGCTGTAACAGTGCATGGAACTAAGATTTGATGGTAGAAAAAAAAAAAATTGATGCATCAATAGTATGTATGGCCATTGATAGTTTAACAACTCATGTTGATAAATGCGCAACACTCCTTCATTGTGTATATGTTTTAACTGTTTACTTGATCTGGGTTTCAAGTTTTTTGACTGAAAGTACTTCAACTTGTCTTCTTTGATATAAAGTATGCACTGATTTGGGAAATGACTTCAAATGAGACAATTCATGGAGAAAAAAAACTATTGCATTAGTATTGCAATAGTTGGTCGCAATAGACTATCACTATTGCAATAGTATGCTGCAATTCGACTATTGCTATCACAATAGCCGTGACCCCTCAATAGTCAGACCTACCAAACATTCAGCTTTGCTGAAAAAAAAAATGTTGCCATCTGTATCATTTGAAAAGTGTATTAAGGAATACAGATACAGTGGAAGCTGTTGAAACCGGCATCTGTCCCATCCGGCAAGTTGTCAATACCAGCGTAAAATCTCAGTCCAGTCCGTGACTTGTACATTTCTCATCAGCTCTACAATCTGGCATGTTGTCTAAACTGGATATTTTTTTTCAGTCCTGATGCGTGACGGTTTAGACAGCTCCCACTGTACTACCAAACAATGCTATTGATCAGTCATAATACCAAGAATATATGCTTACTGTACTAGGTGGTCGAGTTCAATGCTGGGGCAGTGTGTCTCCTAGTAGTCTAAGCATGTATTCGTTCATCAAGCTGAATTCCCCACATTGGCATAACGTATGAAGCATATTTCTGGTCATCTCTTGAACTGTGTCAAAGTAATATCATGGCATGTCTGCTTGATCAGAGGAAAGCCTTTATTACTGCCTGTCTGGGATGTTAACAACATTTGGTGAGAAACAACAGCATCACAAAAATAATCAGGGCAAACTTGGACATGAACTAATCTGTCTCGCAGCCCATGAACCACACCATCTTCTCTACAACCTGGCTGTCTCTGCAATACTAAAGACAAAAATGCAGCAAGTCTAGATTCCCATAGGTTCTGAATAACCCTTCTCAGTGGGGTTCCTTTTCATTTTAAATGGGTTTATTTGTTCCTATGAAAACAACATACATGCAGAGAGTAAGCATCAGTCTACGACATGAACCTCTGACAAATTCTCTTCAGTAAGGACCCAACCCTACACGGTGGTGCCAAAACCATCTGGGCTGACCTAACCCTTTATCCATGACAACACTGATAGTGTGACTGTTTCATTCTGGTTTGACAGAAATCTGATATTCAGCATCCAAGTTCAACACTGAAACTTGATGCCCAGTTTAATCTCGGTTGTATACCTTGTATCCATTGAATGTTAATGCACTGTTAAACAATTACTATTGTGACCTTGACCTTGACTATGACCTGGTATCATCACTACCTTAACAGTGGTTTACAGGTTTCAAAAGTTTCATATTTCTTTGATGGTTTAAAAAACTGGCACATACAACTATGGCCTAACAGTCCACATGAGTCACTGTATGTAAGAAGGTCTAATCACCGACAATCCATCAGTTATAAAGTATTTGCATCTTCCACTAAACAATACCAAGAAATAAAGGGCAATGTTCAAGGGTGAAAGTAATGAAACAATTGGTACCTTTCAATCAACCATAAATGACCAATCAGAAGATCAGAAATGATGAAACTGACATTGTGGAAAGCAACAATTAACCTAATGGACTTTTCCAAGAGATATTATTCAGATCGCATATCAGGATATTGTTTCTAGATCACTCATTTACCAAAATTGCCTCTCTGAAAGTGAGTGAGAGAGTTAATATTTACAGTAACATCGACAATATCTAAGCCATATCGTGATGAAAAAAAATTCACATTGTGAAAATGAAAGCATTTCGAAAAGCAAAACCTGTTTATGTATCACAGATATGAAGTGAGTGAGTGAGTGAGTGAGTGAGTTGAGTTTTACGCCGCACTCAGCAATATTACAGCTATATGGCGGCGGTCTGTAAATAATCGAGTCTGGACCAGACAATCCAGTGATCAACAACATGAGCATCGATCTGCGCAATTGGGAACCGATGGCATGCGTCAACCAAGTCAGCGAGCCTGACCACCCGATCCCGTCAGTCGCCTCTTACGACAAGCTGAGTCGCCTTTTATGGCAAGCTTGGGTTTCACAGATATGAACATAAAGCTAGCATGAAAGAACTAAAACAGAGAAATTTAAGAAGACTACATGATATAAAACATGGGCTAGCTATAGATCAACAACCAACAACCAACCACTGACTTCTCTCAAAGAAAAAGAAACATTCTGAAAAATTGAGACAGAGACAACTGACATGAATACATATGAACATGTACGAAAAACTTCTGGCTGCACACAGTGATAGACAAGGCCACTTCAAATTTGTCATATATACTGCAAAAACATAACATGGAATAGCTATTTGAATTATTCACAAAAAAAAGATACATGAATTATTCACTAAAGAATATAGCTATAACTTGGGCCATATTATTTTTAGCTTGTTTATAGAACATAGCTGTTTGAATTATTCACATAAGAAAAAAGCTATAAATTAGGCCTTGAATATTTTAGCCATTTATAGAATTTTGCTTTGTTCTTGCAATGTTGTCCTAACTTGGTGGTAATAAGAAACATTGAAAAAAGTTTCCTTTTTCTTTCTTTCATTTTTTTAATGTCAGTCACTCTGTGAACCAACACAATGTCAATGCTTTATATTCCAGCTTACGTCATATCTGTCTCGAAGCTTCACAATTCTTAAGGTTTGTTTGTATCTCAAGCCATTCCAAATCTTATCCCATTCACAGACCTCATGGCTTAAAACTTTAAAAATACCATGGACACTATATAACAAAATTACACTAAAGCATGTGTTATCATATTGATCATTTTAAGGACTAGTGTAAGGATCCAAGAGTAACCACTTCACCATGGGTGCAATTACGTTGAAGTTAAAAGAAATTATTTGACAACTTCACAACACAAATTACTCCAAGGAACGTCTCAACACAAATGACACCAAATTAAGTTCAACCCTTGTTTCTTAAAAGAATGCATAATTCATTTCAGCTAACCCAAAAACACGAACGTTCAAATCAACATCCTAACTGTAAGCATGGTAAGAATGACTGAGTAATTGAATATACATGCCAAAATACTGCCAGTTGTAAACTTTTCCTGTTCCAGTACAATTGAGTTGCTTCCATCAGGAAGCAGCAAATGGGAGTGAATTATACATTACAGAAATTGCTGAAAGACATTAACTACAGAATTTACAAGTCTGTCTCATCTTCCACTGGAAGCTTCTTGCATCAGTGACCTGTGACCAGTGGTCAAACTAGGTATCTTATTCGTAATGTAATAAACTCATCATGTAATAAATCATCCAGTTTTGCATGATTCTAAAAGAATACTGCTAAAAATGTTTATCAACAATCAAGCACCTATTTGAGTGAGAGAGTGAGTGAGTGAGTGAGTGAGTGTATGAATGATTGATTGAGTGAGTGAGTGAGTGAGTTCACAGTTGCATGACCAACATCAGCATTTACAAGTGTCTGGAAAGAGCTTTCAGATGTGTACCACACAGAAGAATGGCAATGGTTCTGACAAACCAAGAATTATGTCCTGACCCAATTCAGAATTTCAACTTATAGTCAGTGGATACTGGCATGACTTAAGGGACACAACTCTATCCAGACAGTAAAAGTCCACAGACAACTTGACCAAATATGCCTCAGTCCCAGGTTTCAAGTGAGTGCATGTTACATTGTAACATAGTCATATAACTTAGGTCCTGCTATTTCTAAGGGGAGTAACTCAGCGTGTGTCTTCTTACGCTACCAGGTCATCTGCAGTACTACTCAAAAAAGGGGCAGTGTCGATGAAGCCTTTGTTTGCCACATCGACGACCCAAGATTGATTCCCAACATAAAGCCCATTTCTTGAGTCATCCTCCATGATATTATGTAAAACCCAACTCACCTGCTACTCAAAAAATTAACTCTCAATGACGTTGTTGTGCAACCACTCTGCTCATAACACAGAGAATAACGTAGTGCTTGTCAGTATCATCTAATGCTAATGACAGACACTGCCAACACTGTCCCAGGACACTTGGGGACACACAGCCACCCAAACAGCAGATAGGAGGTAATGGACACCTCACTACATGAAATCAATATCCTTCTGGTTATAGAGACACAATAATGTGGCAACCATCACCACTCCGACACATCCAAACTGTACAAGTAGCACATGTTGTCAGGCAATCCTCAACTCAGCCGTAACAAGTACCCATTTTGTTATATACAAAACATATAACTCTCACCATGTAATATTCGGAATCAATGTGAAACTGCAAATGTTCTCTCCCTCGCTGGATCTCAAAATACCTTGATCAATACAGAGTACTACCTACACTTGGTGACTCATCCCGTGGTGGCCATTCCAGACAAAAATCTTCAAGCCAAGCAATATTTCAGCAGTAACATTTGGTGATGCGTCCTATGGGCTATGACACAAATTAAACATAATGTATCCATGATGCCTCACAACACATGGGTCATTAAAAAATAAAAATAATTGAATTTGTGTTCAGCAACAAATTGCTGCGGACACGAAGAGTCCCTCTGTGTTTTTTAATCATCAACCAGGTGACACCAACGCTTAATTATAGTTGGAATTTGGAAAACTGATAGGTCCAAGGATCTGTGAGGATTTCTTCTGTAGCAATCAAATGAAGGAGTTATAACAGCTTCACTTGTATAAGCAATATGGCCATGGTAATTGTCAAATTCCTGTAGATCACATCAACATTCTATTCGAACGGTATCTCAAACATTTGTGCCTCATGCCCTAATGTACAATCCTGATCACTAACATTACTGATCTCATATTTCATTTCTTTGAGATTAACCATAATGAGTTAAATGTTTTGGCTTTAGGCTTAAGCTAAAGAGAGCTTTAAGATTTTGGTGCCATTCTTGCATATTTCTGAGAGTCAAATGAAAAACAATAGTATATGATAGTATATGATCGAATCTATCTGAGTGTGAGCATTGTATCAACTAGACACACCAAAATTGGTCTTATACTTCTCTGTTTCTTAGGAACCGTGAGTCTGTCTCTCAGTTCCTTCGTCTCATTATTTTCTCTTCCACCCAACCCTTTCTGCAATTCTAAAACCCTTAATGAAGCCAGTCTGGATTTTGTCAGGTTCTGAATCTCTCTGGGACTCCTTTTCAACTTAAATGGAACTTAGGTTTCTCTCAAATTATACATATTCAGAGACTAATCATCAGTCTACAAACCCCATGCCATCTTCTCGCAGGTACTGAGTGTGTCAGCCCAACAGAAGGGGCACTTGGTGAATAGTCCGGGTTCTAGTGTGGATGATTGTTATTGAACACAAACAGAAACCATCACAGGTCTCTTCCTCTCTCCACCCCAAGATCCAGTTGTTGTGGTAATGGTGACATTATTGATATTGATCATTTATCATGATATGAAAATTACACAAGTGAAAAAAGATATCATCTTCACATTTACTTAATAACTGATAACAGGACCAAATAATTCAATCATTTCCAAACAAAACCAAAACTTCAGAGCAGATAATTCCCTAAATATTTGAGAAAATATTGAACGCTGAAATACAAAAACATAAAGTGGATATCTGTCCTACCAGGTGTCATAACTATTTTTCCCAAACTGCAACTTATTTTTTGCTTTACAACACATTCCAAACCAAACATTTAACAAGAAATTAAAAGAAAAGATTTGGAAAAGAAACAACAGGTGACTGAAATGTTTTCATCGTCCATCATTATTGATTGGTGCTGTCCTCTCCATTCTCAAAGTCACTGTGGTGAATGCTTCAAGTGCAAAGCAAGAACATATCGTCAAATCAATTCCATTTGTGGTAAACTCACCAAAACAGTTCTCCATTATTCATCATGGAGTGTATTTGATTAAATCCCCATGAAGACCACTCTACAACCATCTATATCACCACATTCTCAAACAGTGGTGCTTGTAGTGAATTAAATTCCTCTTTCAATTTTTTTGTTGCTCAAAATGGCAAGCTGATAAGAGAGCTTTCATACCACAGTTACAGTGGCAGACTTGTGGCTTGACTAAAGGTGTTTCATTCATAGTACAACTTGGTAGTTAAATCTGAGGATGGTAGCGTAACCTTACGGTTAGAGCGTCCCTGCCATGACCTGGGTTTGATTCCCCACATGGGTAAAATGTGTGGGGCCCATTTCTGGTGTCCTCGCATGTTGGTGATGGAATATTACTTAACGTGTCATAAAACTACATTCACTAGTTAAATCTGACAAATGTGATGCCGATTAAACCTTTACCACTTTGATTCTGACAATTCATTTAGTAAAGCAGGTCTGAGATAGTCCACAATCACCAGATCCTAATACATGTAAAGGAGGTAATGCAATGAAGATTGAGGTGACTGTTTCAAGAAATTTGTTTAGCATGACTACAGCAATTATATGATAACTAAACCCAACAACTACATGATCTTGTGGTCAATGATCCATGCTGGCATGTTGATCCACAATGACAAGGTTTCAACCAGTTAACTTGTCTGACCATGTGTTCACATCTCATGACCAGAATGGGTTACTGCAGACATATTTTCTGACCACAAGTCCCCAGGGGGATGATTAGTATTGTTCATTTGCATTTCACTCTACACCACATGACCTGCCCCTCAGCTGACCTTGAACTGGCCAGGCTGAATGAGGCTGAATAAATAACGCATAGCCTGTTGCTCACTCTATCAACCAAATCCTGGAGAGGTCATGGCCAAATATCTCTTCCAGCTTGCCATTACAAAACTGAAATCTTCTTATTGATTCACGTCATATCCTACTTGTCTCAACTGGCGCTTCTCCTGAAACGTAACTCCAAACAATCATAACATGAATGCCTCTAAACACATCCTCCAGTAACTAGTAAAACTGGGTAATTCAACATAACCTGTCTAAAAAATCTTCTAGCATAAATTACCATGCATGAGATCAAAGCCAAGTAATCTCAGCCATGGCTGGATGCCGTCAATAGATGAAGGAGGAAGCAACATTCCTCATCAAGACAAGTCACATCTAGCAACAGACTTTATTGCTAGACATTCCAGATGCTCTTTACACAATCACTGTCAATCACGAGACAGTCAGGTGCAACAATGGCACCCTCTGGATGCATTTCAAGGGGAGATAACCCTGTATCTTCAAGAAGTCATGTAAGGTAGGCACCTACCTACCTACCTACCCTACCTACCTACCTACCTACCTACCTACCTACCTACCTACCTACCTACCTACCTACCTACCTACCTACCTACCTACCTCTAAAACATAACACTAGACATTCCACTTAACTGAGATAAACCAGCGTAGCACCGTTTATGTGTAAGTGAAGGGGAGACAACCCCATATTTTCATCATGATAAAGAACACCACACAGCTGGATTTACTGTATCTTGATACATGATCATTGTGAATGCATGGAAGTGTATGGTGGAACAATATAGATATGGCAACATCTGGCATGTTAGTAACAGGTTCTCAGTCTTGATTGGCATCACATGAGGAGACGTCAAAATGTGATTTGAAGAGACAGGTTGCAATTACTAGTGTTGCAAATCAGGGGGGGTTAACCCAGTAATGACTCCTCCCATCATGCTGCAATGAATGTCTTCAAAGCACAATTGTTTCAGGAAACATGCAAATGTGTGATTTACTAGTTTCATGTCAGAGTTCAGTAAAAGAGATCAGTCTAGTTAGTTCAGTTTACAATAGTTCAAAAAAGAAACCCCAATGAAATCTACTCAAAATGATACTGAAGAACAATTTCAGGAAACAACAGCCAAAAAATCTTGTTAGACTGACTAATATACTCAAAGAACATTTATAACAGCTGTTTGTCATTTAGGCGATACCATATGTTCATGTTTCCACCAGCCTCAAGTCTGGTGAACCCCAGTACCTTTAAATCCAACCAGCCCAGAATGTTGACTCGGGCCTGGATGGCCAAGGTTTAACAGGACTTTTACTGAGTGGAAAGTGTTATGTCCCCTTAGTCTAGCCAGGATCTGCCCACCATGTGTTTAAGTTCCATATTTTCCCCAAATACGACCCTTGCTTTGCCAATTCCATATAACAGCTGAAGATGTTCATCAAAATGTGAAACATCTACAACCTGTGATATTTCATGACTTTCACACACATTTAGCCAATATTAATACAGGACAAATTTTATGAATTGCAACTTCTTAAGATAATCAAACTCAAGAAGTTGCAATCCATAAAATTTGTCCTGTATTACTACACCAACTTCTAAATGCCTTTGAAGAATCACATTTAGCCAATATGTCTGAAATACGCAGCTCCGGGCCACAGTCCAACACACAATGCAATGGAAACTGTGGAAATATCAAAAACCTAATGGTTCCCCTGAAAACTCCTCTTTAGTTTATGAGACAACCCAAGAAAATCTTGACATGTAAACAAAGTAGGCTTATTAATCTCACTGGTCATCAATGAATTTCAGTTCCCTGGAAGCAGACTGTAACAGGCAAGGATATAGAATGTGCTCCTTGTTAAAACCTGCACCAACCCAACTCCACATGCTCTCTGTAACGAGAGTGAACAAGCTACACAAATAAACAGCCTGACTTAAACACAACCAAAAATGATTGATACTGAAGAACCTAAGCCATTATGAGCAGTTAGTGGGAGCTGAGTTGTGCCGTAACACAAAAACTTTGTGCCCACTGAACTCCAGTGGCCTGAGTCAAGCTGAACACACAAACACCTCCTGGTTATCGCTGCAACACATTGTAAACATTCGGCAGCTTGGATACACTTGTATATCATGGGATGGCTGTATGGGACAACACTGACATCAGTGGACCAGCAGATTTTATGGGCTAAAACATGTGTCACACACATACAGGTGTAGTGTCACAGATGTGCAGAATCAGACATCACACAATACCAGCTTCTCAGATACGTCAGACATTATGTGTCCAGATGCACTTGGAGCATCACCTAATTGCTGTATGAGACAAAACTCACACCAGCGAGCCAGCATATTTTAAGTGCCAAAACTTGTGTGACATAATACATATAGAGGCAAGATCAGACATCACACAATACCAGCATCTCAGATACACCAGTATGTGTCCAGATACACTTGACGTCAACATCACAGATGTACTTGGAGAAGCACACAATGGCAGCAGGAGTGTCACTACATCACACATTCACAGGTCCAGTTGATCAGTTAGGGTTCCCCTCAGACATTTATAATTAGGGGTCAGGTTGCCTCTCCCAAATTTCTTTCATCAGAAGTCAATAAATCAAGTTAAATTTATTACCTATGGTAATGAAGTGTGTGCTTTTGATTAGTGATTTTGTTGCATTAGAATCAACTTCATGTTTACTTTTTATGTGTGTTTTCACTTTACATTGGGTCATCAGGGATAGAAATAACTCTTGAATTGCTAATGTACCCCGGTACAGTGGTACTTCTAAAATCACTTGCCCTGATAATTTTTCCACTATACCAGCCGATTCTCTTGTTGATTATTTAAATAAACAACATAATTAACAACGGAAAGTCAACTGGACACCGGTACAGCATGATATACAAATTAGACTGCCAAACAGAAAAAAACACAAGACTGGAATGTCAGACAATGGGTTATTTCCACCCCTGGTCATATACCCACATTTTCCGCGTCAAGGTGAACCCTGTCAGTGACTGACACTGCCCTACCTATAGTCTTACACTTAGCTTGGCACAGATGTTTCTACACTGACGTCCTGAATGAACAAAAGCTGGCTGATCTTGAAGATGGCCCCAAATAACAGCCATTAAGACATTACTGTCTGTCTAGAAAAAAATTTCAGGGTCTGATGGTAAGATTGGCTTCAGCTGGTCAATAACCCAAGACCAATATTAACTGAAAATCATGCCAAACTACCCGTTCAGGCTTGTCAACTTGACAACAGTTGGCACAGATTGATGCTACTCATCCAAGTGACCTCACTCCTGGAAAAGAACTAGGTCCTTGTTTTAAATCAGCTTACCACTACAACTGTTTGTGAAAGAATTGCTGAAATAAACCAGCAACAATACAAAACCAAACCATTACATTTTGAGTGAGTGAGTGAGTGAGTGAGTGAGTGAGTGAGTGAGTGAGTGAGTGAGTGAGTGAGTGAGTGAGTGAGTGAGTGAGTGAACACAAAGATCTTCAGCGGGATAAGCAAAAGCTTTAACCATTAGGCTACCCCACCAACCCATTACAATTTGATCACATGATTTTATCACGAAGTGTGGTTTGAAATTATGTGCAATTACCTACACACAAGATCTGCCACAGAATTATCTATCAGTGAAAGTGGTAATCAACAATGACATGTAAAGTAGTCTTCCTGAGTATTACTGATCTGAGTCTATACAGCTCATACTGACTGTATGGGACACATGGGTGAAAGTCTTAGTCCCAGGTGTCCAGCTTAAATCCCAACTTGAGTGAGTACATCACACCTATGTACATCACTTCCAGCATAACCCAAATCTCTGACAAGGATGAAGCCTCCCCAGAGATGTCATCAGCATACCAGTCCCTGTATCCTAGTAGGAAACAGTACACTGTTACTGTTGTGTCTAACCCTCTTGTCTCCTCCTCCACTCACAGTAGGAGATAGCTGTTGATACATTCCTGTCCTCAGAACCGTTTCCTCTCTCTAATTAATATACATTTTCTAGAAGACACTCTTTCTGTTATGAATCAAGGACAACCTTGATGTCTGCTACTATAATAGTTCTGATTTACAGACACATAAATATGTTCATAAAGAAGAACATCAACAAGTGCCATATTCCTTAGGTAACCATGGTTACCAAAGTATGTAATAACAATAACATACAAAATTAACATTATTCTGGTCCTTAAGTCCTGAAGTATGTGATAGTCTGCCTAAAAATAATTCTTCATGAACTGATAAAGACACAGCATATACTGCAAACAAAATAACAAACAGTATCCATGCTAATCCACCAGTAATCTTCACCAGAGGATACAACAACCTTAATCACCCTTTCCCATTCACATAGATTCTGTTTTTCTTCCAAAGTTGTCAGTTTTTCTGAAACATAATTCAATTGTGTTGCGAACTCTCCAAGCCATAATCTGATTATCTTATCAGTACAGTAATTACGAGCTATGTTCATGACATATATTGGTGCCAGTGACAATAAGAACGGACATGACTCCATGGCTTGACGGCTTAATTATACTTGCCATGGCAATTCAGAAGTGTTACCCCATCAATACTCAATCTTCTCATAATACAGTCAAACCAAACAGGTCATACTGGTACAAATCTCTAAATCTCCCAACACTTTCACTTCTCAATCACATCTTTTGACATCACATCAAAATACTCCAGCAAAGATAATATTTTCCAATAATCATTACAAATGTTGTTCCAGGCATCACAGACAGTCACCAACAACTAGAGAGGCAATTTCTCACAATAACCAAGCCCAAATGTCTGTTCAAACTCAGCTCCCTAAAGGGCAGGAGTAAAACCTAACCCTCTTGACTTAATGTCCCTTGTGGATGGAGGTAATCATTTCTGCATTGCCCAGAACACAATCCTCTTAGAGTTGTCCTGGCAGTGACAGAGTTATGGCCAGCACAAGGGCAGAGCTAATACCATACTAGACATATATACAGCGACAGTCACTCCACACAACCTCTGACCTGATACCGTACTGGATATATTTACAGTGACAGTCATTCCACACAAACTCTGATCTAATACAATACTGGACATACTTTCTGTGACAGTCACTCCACACAACCACAGACATAATACCGTACTTTACATATTTACAGTGACAGTCATGGTAGCACAATGACAGAGCTAATACCGTATTAGACATATTTACAGTGACAGTCATTCCACACAAACTCCCATTTGTTTTTTGACATGTATGGGTTGCTGAAGACCAATTCTAACCCCGATGTTTACAGGTTAGTTAAATCTGTATTAGACATATAACACACAGTGACCATGTCTCTCCTCAGCCCCAATAGTGGAGCTTATGCCTAATTTCACATGTTAAAAACATTTACTTCATATATAAATTTACAGAGATACTCACAATCCCATCACACAGGAGTATATGCCAAGCTAACGAGAGTGCCCCACCTACCTGAGTTTAAACTGTCGAGTTTGACAGGAAGACCTGCCTGGCCGGCTGCTATCAACTTCAGGGCAATGTAGAACTGACTGCGACCAAAATGTCCGAGACGCTTGGCTCCACACAGCTCTGTTATCTGAAACAAGCAGGGTGTGTTGTGAGAAAAACTTACAAGTATCATTAAAACTTGCTCAAGTTCTGTGTGAACTCTTGTTCTTCTTCAGTGATGCAACAGTCATCTGTAGTAACGGAAAGTAAAGGAGAATCAAGAGAACCTTGCCATAACCTTAATTTCTTCTTTCTGAGCAGTATTCAAAAGTACAGGGATAGTGTCTGAGTTTCTTAGGGTTTTCTGCTTTCTTATTTGATCTCAGGATCCCCTTTGACTTTGAATTCAAAATTTTAAACAAAGAATAGTTCCAGCGGAATAACACAAAAAACCTCATTTAAGTATCGCGACGTCATATGTTTCCGATCGTCATATGTTTTTGATCGGCCATTAAGATTCCCATTTATAACGTGATAATGCAGGAAAATCCATGAGAAGCATCCTGCATGTCAACAACACGATCCCAGCTATTGGTGTGACATAAATATACTATGAATCAAAGTTTATGCATCAACAACAGTAAAAAATCAACGAAAGATTAATTTTAACTTGGGAATCACTAATGCAATAACTGCCTCATGATCAAATGCATAAATATCCTAAATCTTTACTCCAAAAGTGCCATTAATGGTTTGCCCGCCTAGTTTACGTACTACCTTACAAGATCACGTTACTGGTCATGTGACCACGCTGCTTGGTTTATTTTTATGGCACGCCAAAATCAGAAAATTGATTACGTAAAATCGGCAATGAATTGCAAAATTCATTTCCAAACAGACATTGGTGCCGTTTATATTATTTTGTCTATAGGAGGCTATCAACGCAAAGAAGTCCAGTTACCGACAGCGTAATTATGAGGCTCATATGGTACTCACCACGCTAAATGACATGGGAAATATACTGCCACAGGTGTTTTGTTCCCGGCCACACATAACACTGTTTTAGAGCAATTTAGAAAAGCAAATTCTTTATTATCTCTGCAGTTTGAATGTTCGACAGCATAGTGCGAGGTTTTGATACAATAGGCATGCCATACTATCATAAAATTACTAAAAATATTCAGCCAACGAAAGGATCGAAAACATATGTCCAGCAAAACTTACAAGATTGCTTCGACAACAGTGGCGGATTAACGACAGAAAATGTGTGATATGCATGTACAGTTTATGAAATAAACTTCATCTTTTGCACAGATCGATACTCATGTTGTTGGTCACTGGATTGTCTTGTCCTGACTCAGTTATTTACAGACTACCGCCTTATAGCTGGAATATTGCTGAGTGCAGCGTAAAACTAAACTCACTCACTCACTCACTAAATCCGAGACAATTAAGTCTCATAATTCAAAAGGTATGATGAGGTCGTACTCTATCCTGAAAACACGTTTAGAATTTAGAATTGTGTCTTTGGCAATACATGAATACTGCAGGAGGCAAATAATGGGATCGGGTGGTCAGACTCACTGTCTTGGTTGACACCTATCATTGTATACCAAACTGCAGAGATCAATGCACATGATGTTGATCACTGGATTCTTTTGGTCCAGACACTATTACCTTCAGACCATCGCTATATTTCTGGAATACTGCTCAGTGCTCAGGGATCAAAATTATTAGTGCCACTGCAGCAATGACATGGCTAAAACTGAAATGGCACAGTTAATTTCCTACCAGGGTGCCCTTTTGGCACGCATGATTTGTTTGCCAAAGTGCATGCATGTTTTCACCATTATTATCTTTTATGACTTAAAGCAACATTATGGACAATGACTAATGATAAAGTCTACAGGTCAGGCAGCCAACTAATCATCAATGTCTTTTCAAAGTTTGACATCAGTAAATACATACCAAGCATTGTTCTATTACTCATGATTTATTAGTAAACGTTACGATACAATATCAACTTAAACATTCACTTCAAGTCATGTTATGCTTTGAGGTTCAGTTGAATACATCATGAATATATGGCACATCTGAAATTGAAATGGAACACTTAAATTATGATGACAGTGCCCATGAGCCACACTTGAAAAAAAATTTAATTTTGATCCCTGGTGTTGCATTAAACAACAAACAAAACAACCCTTTCCTGATACCAGGATGACTGGGAAACGTAGCTACTTTGGAATCTGCCCAAACCAGATTTGACAAGTTCAGAATTCTGTCAATACCAGACCATATTAACAGTCTACTATGATAAGTAATGTCTTAACTTTCCTCTTCATATAACACAACCCCTTGATGTCACAGGGCTGCACTTGTTGGTGTTACAATGTAGAATGAGAAATGATCTGCCTTTGCACTCTTTTATACATTTGCCCAGCCTAAACCATGGCCAGCTCCCCCTGCCAAGTTTCAATGCTTCCATTAAGAAACCAGTACATTTGTCTGGTTCAAATCTCTAGAGAGCTACAGCAATGTTTCATTCCCTATAACTACCTGTGGATTATATTCTTCACATTCCTAGACAGGTGCCCATCATCAAATTCCTCCCCAATGAACCAGCCTGATGCAAACCTGACACAAAAACGTGGTAATAAATCTATACTTAACATCTACTTAGTCTGCTGGCATCAATCAACAACTTGCTCACCTCAATCATGATGTGATACCCATATCCAGGATCAATTTCTCCACTTTCGTTGCAAAATCAAAATGTTTCACTTTCCCTGAAATTCAGCAATATTTATTCCAATCCAAACTATGACAGTGCTTGAAAAAGGAGGAAAAGATGTGTCATAATATTGAAAGCTAATGATGAAGATGACCCTCAGATTACAATCCTATTCTTTCACCCAAAACCAGCTTGAAATTTCTGACATTGCTTTTGGTACCATTAATACAACCATTAGTTTCCAAAATGCCCCATCAGCTTCCATCACCTAAGAAGAAGTCTGTATCAGTAAAGACGGTTCATCTGTGAAAGCCCCAGTACATATTCAGCTCCATGATAAAATTTGTTTGTTTTTTAATTAGCACACTCACTCATGCCTTAGCCATATGACACCAGATTGCATAGAACGTCTGCCTAGGACAAACTGGTGAATAAAGTCATTACTACCCACGGGATACCAGGACATGCCATCAACCACTTCTGCCATTCCCTTTGTCACCTTGTACATGAAGAATGGTTGGTGGGACAAACGATTAACGAGATCCAAAATCCGTGGAGTAAGCAGAGACAACTTCACCCATGTTCCCCTTTCTGGGTCTGATTGTAGGTGTTCCTATCACAACTATTAAGTATCACTGTCAGTGACTAAACTCAGTTCCATTAGCCACCTCCTATGACAAGCACAAAATGTTTAGGGCTTGTATTTTAACCGGAATCCCACAGGTTGGAGAAAAAAACGAAAGGTGATTTGAATAAATATCATGTTTACATCACACAACTCACGATCTGCAAGGATTGTGATCTTTTGCTAAAATACAGCCATATGTATCATCTGTATAATACACCTTTGACTGTCAATGCTCTGATATCATGCAAAGAGTGGGTGGTGGGGCGGCCTCGTCCTTAAAGTGATTGCCTGTCATACCCCACATGGGTACAATGTGCGAAGCCCATTTCTGATGTTCCCCACCATGATGTTGCTGGGATATTGCTAAAGCAACAGAAAACCATACTCACTCACTCATGCAGAGACAACAGCAAATCCACTTTCTCTGAACATGTCAGCTCTGATATCACTTAATCACATTACTGTTTATAACATAGTGATACCATCAGACACCAGGAACAACCAAACAAAAACTTGAGAAATTCAGTGACCATAGGTCATGATGCCCTGAACTCATTTCCTCTCATACATTAGGAATGTCACAACATCCTGACCTGTCCTCTCACGACAACACAACACACCCAGCTTATACTTTGACCTTAGGTTGAAGAAACAAACAACAAACTAAAACTCATGCCAATGTTTAGAAACAGAGAATAGACATGAACATTGTCGGGTTTAAACACAGTGACAGCAGTGTGCAACATTAGCATGGGCAATCCAGCCACAGTCTAAGTAAATCTCTATCGGTCAGTCAGGCTATGATAAAATGAGAAGAGTCCGACAATTGTGTAAGGATGCCTGTTTAGGTTCTATCAGGAAAAGAACAATACAAGTCAAATGAAATCAGTTTGATTGTAAAAGTTCATAAATTTCCCATCGACTTTGGTCCAACTTAGCACAGTTGTTGGTTTGTTTGGTTGGTTGTGAGTGTATTTGTAAAATTCCATACAAAGTATATACTTTACAATAAAGCCAGTATACAGGTAAAACTGTTCACATTTTGTATTATTTTCGCTGTTGTTTTCTTGGTTTTTTATTGCCCCTCAAAGCAACATAGCTGTATGGTGGGGCTCGCAAATAAGCAAATCTGGACCAGATAATCCAGTGATGATCATCCATATAAGCAGTAAAAAGATCCTGATCTTCACAGCTGACATTTTGAATGAAATAACGATAAATTTAATTACTTTTAGATGTTTTGACACATGGATAAAACAATAATCTATACCATGACTTCTATTTTTTCAGTGGGTGAGCAGTTCGAAGTGTTGGTAATCAAAACTGGAGCTTTGGTTATAAGTGAACGCTTAATTAACAATTTGGCCATCCCACTCCATAACAAAATGAGCTTTCAGGCTCAGTGAGTCGTATGACATCATGCCTTGATATCATGGAATGTTGCTAATAACATCAGTCATGGGTTTATCTGGTCCTGACCTCAGTATTTATAGGTGAACAACATACAGTTTTTTTCTTCTATCTTTACCTAACAAACTCTAGTTAAATTTACACTGCGGTAAACAGCTGTCATTTGGCTGACTGAAACATGATTCAACATTCCCTTCACCTATCCAGTTAACTTACACACAATACATTCTGGTCACCATTTAATGTAACAACCTTTCCGAGTCTCATACTGTGACTGGTCAGCCCCTGTCCCAGAGTTCCCAATACTATCTGCATCCTATGTCCTAGCAGATCTAATGTCACCACAGCAGTTTCACTAATGAGAGGTCAAGATAAAGCTGTGAGCTTACAGGAGAGAAACAAAATTCACTTCAAAATCAATAGCAATTTCTTGTCAGAGTCATAATAACATAAGACATACTAATACATCACATAGACAAAGCTTAACCTTATAACCTTATTCATTTCACATTCCAATAGCATTTAGCTCCCTTGGGAGAATACATCCAGTGTCATTGCCAGGGACAAAAGGACATTTTCAAGAGATAATAAAAATCAGACAGAGAGTTCTTTTGTAGCATTACATTCAAAATTATCTTGGATGGCCCTCAGTGTCCAACAAATTCAACTGACATGATCGATATGAGTTATCCAGCCAACTTGAACCAACTATCAACCTCCTATATACAAAAACATAAGAAAAACACAAGATGGGGCTTAAAGACTGAACAAATTTTGGCACAGTATGAACAATCTTCCGTTGAATCTTTTGCTAACTTGCTGACATGCTACACAGAAGCCCTAACAAAACACGAAGTCGCACTGACCAGCTGGGCGATTGTATCCGAGATCTCAACATAATACTCTCTATAATGATTACCCATGATATAGATTTTCACAATAATTATACACAGCAGCCTGGCACCAGCAGTGTGACTAATACGTTCAGCCTCCACCACTTACTCAGTGTACTGGGTCTCTTTCAAGTGGAAAACAACTCAAACATTGTACTCAGAATCAAACATATCTGCAACAGCATGACATTTCTTGAGAGGTTTACTGGTCATTTTCTGATAGAGTCAAAAGCATTGAATTCCCAAACAATGAAGCTTTGTAATTTTCAGACCTACATGCCTTCGCATCTGACAATAATGTTAGGTTTTACTCAAACTTCAAGGCTGTCTTTGTTCTTTACCATTCATGAGTTATTTGCTACCAAGGCCTCTGATAAGAGAAAGTTTCTAGGCTCATTTGCACTTATGATATTTCCTTGTGTTGAGCAAAGACATTTCGATTTGAAAGGAGAGTTATTTGGTAAAATATTACTGACATGAATGTTAGAGAAAAAGGATGCATTAATCATACAACCATCATTTCTTTCTAGCATCGATCATATTTGAAAAAACGTATTTTCAGCATAAAATAAATTCACAGCTGATGAAGATATAAAACTGACTCAGCTATAAGTCATTACACAAACTTGCAGAGAAATATATGAAATTGGAAAGTTGGAAATCTTTAGATTCTCCATGATTTCACCATTACATAAACCTTCCAGTGCTAAGGCAATCAAACAAAAGCTCTGTTCTATGACAACATGGCCTAGTGACCCTCCACTGGATCCAGTTCAAATCCATTTGATGATGCTCCAGGTGTATATACATCATGGATTCTGCAGACAGGACTGTAGGCCATCCAACTGCCATAATATTCCAGAACACCAAGTCTTACATGAATGATCAAGAACAGATAACGTCATGTAATCAGTGGATCTGCAGCTTCGCTTGGTAATCAAGAAACATAGCCCACCTATAACTACAATCTATGCCTCACTTGGTTGACACGGAAACCATTAGTGTCACTTTAATTGGTATCTATGTCTGACCTCTTTCTTCAGAACAGGACACAGGTTATTAACTGATGTTTATGTCAGGGACTGCCTTCAACTGATTGTCAGAGATTCAAGTAATGGTGAATTTGTTTTACAATCCTGGCAGCACTATTCCAGCACTATCATTGGAGGCAGTTAATAGCTGTACCTTCGTTGTCTAAACCAAGGGTTGACAGAATGAACAATTATTTACAATGTCAGGATACAATGATACATGTATTGGTCAGGCCACACGTAACCAAAGAATCCCCATATGTCAGATGTAACCAAAGAATCCCCATATGTCAGATGTAACCAAAGAATCCCCATGTCAGATGTAACCAAAGAATCCCCATATGTCAGATGTAACCAAACGGAGAACTGACGAACTGTTCTGAACTGGATCAAATGGGAACAAAAGAGAAAGTTTTTTTCTTAATTCCCACCCAATTCCATCCCAGTTGTAATAGGTAATCCAATTCAATTGCCTTGCGTTGATGGTGGCACCATGACTAGTTTATTCAGTATTCCATTAATGCATTTGTGAATTAATTATGCATCACAAAGTAGACACAGCAAAACCAAATGACTGATTAAAATTGGTCTCAGTTACCTCCCTTGATAAGCTAGAAGCCTTGCCCTGTTGCTGATTTCATTAAATCTTTCAACACCCATCAACCAGATGCATATAGGGCCATGACACTGAGTTCCAAGAAACTCTGAGGTCACAAATCATTATTACTACCACATATCATACACCTTTTGAAAGGTCTAGTCCTACTGTTTATAAATATGGAAGTTATTTTTCATTACATTATTCAAGTAAAACGACCACAAATTAAATAAATTAATTTTTTAATGAAACTGCAGGCCTGCACATTTATATATCCAGATAAACCACAAAGGAAGCAAAAACTGGGGCGATTTTTTTCCATTTGTAACATGTCATGATATCCCCTTCTCTTTTTCCTCCATATTTTGATTTTTACACGATCAGAAAAATATTGTAAAAAGATTTCTGAAATAATATGTATGGCCGTGTATTTCCTGATATCAATGGCATTCTGCTCGGTAACGTGACACAAAAGCATGAAATACCTCAGTTTTCGAAGCTTTGTATGAATAACATGCGAGGTTATTCGTTTGAAGGCGGGTATCGTTCAAAAACTTTGAACATCAACAATATCACTGTACCGACACCAAGAGTATTTTCACATTGTAAGAAACGATTTTATTGGCTAAAGATTAGTTCCTAATAACACGTTTCACTTCAGTCTGCTATAAGGATCACGATTGGTCAAAATCAGACACCTGACCTAAGTTAGTCAATCTGATCACAGCCATGGATACTATCTTCATAAACGAAAACCTGTAGATTCAGACGAAATGTTGGGGTAAAATCATACCATTCTGAAGGTGTTACACAAAATAATCACCACGTATCCGTGAATTATGAAACTTAGAAGATGTAACGTGCTACATGATGACACATGACAAGAACGTTTATGCATATATAAACATTAAAAATCAAGTCTGAGCATGAAGTTTGTAGTGATGAAAACCGAGATGCCACTTGAATTACATTACACGATCACACAATAAAGATGGAAATAGTAGTTATAATGTTCGTTTGACAACTTTTATGAGTACTGTTGCTGATTGTATTCAATTTATTTGATTTGTTTGATTATATCCTCTAAACATTGTTAATTAGCTTATTGAGAACTCTGATGAGGACCCATTGCCAAAGCATGTGAGTGAAAATAGTTTATCAATAACATTGCGAAAAATTGTATATATTTCTAATCCTGTTGATAATATATGGTAATTTGAAATGTAAGAAGTGTTTACATGCTTTATAAAAACAAACAGATTTGATAAATGAATCATATGTTAGTTAGTTTCCAAAAATTAGATATTTTGATGTGACTACTCCCTGGCCGATTTTTCGGCTTATGGTGTCAGGGGACTGGTCACATCTTGGCCGATTTTTCGGCCTACAGTGTTGAATAGGTTAAAAACCAGAAATAATTTATCTCCACCTCTGTATCCAGTGTATCTTATATCCATTCTATGTCATATTTACACATGATCCATTAGCTACCACAGGTATGTTTTCAGCGGCATTTGATTATCATGTCGCTACAAATAGCCATCCCATCAAATAAGGTAATGAAGGAGAGGAATTAGTTACTGGCAGGAGCAGGAAGAGGTGGTGGTGATGTCATGAAACACAGCTGTGGTAATGATTAGGGCAGGGGTATATTCATAACAGACTAGATATATGTCATGGTCAGTCACATATGATCAGTGTGAGAAATAGTTTCCAAATTTTGCAAGCCAGTTGATCTAGTAATGCCTGAAAGTTACTATCTCACACATTACTCTGAAATCTGAATGTAGACATGGGTTACAACATGAAGCTCATTGATGATCATTTCTATCAGGCCATAATCTTACACGATTTGAAAACGTATTATAATTTAACAAATCCAGTGATGATTTACAAAATAACCCCATGAAAATTCACTAGCCAGATGAGTCAGTGACTGTGATGATTTACTGGTCCAAATGGATTTCTGCAATCAGTGTCTATTTAGCACACTGGTATAGATGTATGTGCACCAGACGTTAAATACCTTGTTGACCAAACTGATAAACGATGTTGTCCCCATGCATGATTATACACTATGACACAAACACTACTTTATCTTCTGGGGCAGGGGGATAGAGTAATGGTTAAAGCGTTCAATTCACCATATGGGAACAACAGATGAAGCCCATTGCTAGCGTTTCCTTCATGATATTGCGGGAATATTGCTAAAAGCGGCAATAAGCAAGTAAGCAACAAGATGTTAGTTGAGTTTGTTTACAGAAGCAGGATGCTTATTACACTATGTATGGTATATCAAGTAGTGAGTTTAGATTTACGCCACACTCAACAATATTCCAGCTGTATGTCAGTGGTCTGTAAATAATTGAATCAGGATAAGACAATCCAGAGATCAACATCAAGAGCACCAATCCTCACAACTGGGAACAGATGACATGTGTCAACTAAGTCAGTGAGACAGACCACCCAATCCCATTAGTCTCTTCATACGACAGGCATGGGTTATTAAAGACAATTCTAACCCAGACCTTCACGGGTTACTGTTCTTAAGGTGTCTCTCGGCTGATAGTGTTGCAACTACCTTGATCGTTGGACTGTTGCTCATAGTATCAGTCACAGGTTTGGTTTATTTACAACCTTTGTCAAATGTTGCTGGGTGTAGCGTTAAACAGCAATGCAGGCATGGGTTGATGAAGACCTATTCTACCCCAGATTCTCACCTACAGAGACAGACAAACTCTGTAAATCAAACACAGACACATACATTTTCTGTACATGAAAAACATATTACTTTTGTATGAATCTAGTTGACTGACACTTAGCCTATGAGTTATAACATGCTGGGAGCTATCTGGGCCGATGTTCTACATACACAGTTTCAGTAATAACCTAGTAAGATGGAATTTATTGGAATTCAAAGTAACGTAAAATATTATGAACACTTTCAAATTTAAGAAAAAGAAAACCTTAAACAAAAATCATGAATATTTATTTCTAGTGATCATGAATAACGAATAGAACTCATGAAGGTATATGGATTGATTTAAAGAATTTACAAGTGAATTGTAACAGCCCTCACAAAGATCTGTCTGGAACATAAAATCATCTGCTTACACTAAAGGCTGCTGTAGTGTTCAACTATCTTCCTAAACACCTCATTTGAGGAACTTTGGAGTCTGAAGGTTGGACCACAAATAATTGACTCTCAAATACATGATAAAGACACTGAGCATAAAGCATGATGCTAGCAACACAAGATAAAAAATCTTACTACCATTTTCATCACGTCAGAAAACCGATCTCCAACAAATTGGCACCTACAGGATTATAAATACTCCTCATACAAGCGTGTCATGGCACTGTAAATATTGAAATGGCATGGTTAAATAATGTTCTTGGTGCCCTTATGTATGTTTAATTTTTTTAAGACATAACCAGGAGGTAAAATTTTGTTCTTTAAAAGCCAAAAGCCATGTTAATATTTACTGGGCTATTTATTGAAAAGTAATAAAAAGAAAAGATAACTCTACATTATCATCATTGCAAAATTTAATGGCTACATATGGAGCAGATATGAAATGAAATCCAAGTTTATTTGCAGTCTGAAACCATGAGTGGAAATTATCTAGTAGTCCATGGACAAGTAAGACACCATTGTTTGACTGCCTGAAATGAAAACTGATTTGTCCCTAGCGTCGGGCGATGGGATATCTTAACCCCTACATAAGTCACCTGAAGTCATTTAACCCCAAAACACTTATTTCTTTCACAAACTGAATGCATTGCTTATATGAACATTCATAAACCTGTTTCTATATTCAACAATAAATTTCAAATGATCATTGTCACTTATTCTAAAAGTACATATGAGCACACTCTGAAAGGCATACATAAAATATTCATCTGGTGCCCTAAGGCACACTTAGAAAAAAAAGTATTTCTATCCCTGACCTAGTTTCAAGTGGTAGCCAACAAGGAAATGTGACAAGTTTAATTAAATTTTCTGGTATCAAACAGAAGGACTATAAACATGGCAGTGGTAGATATTACATATGCCATCAGGTCCTGTCATAACCGTACTGTGAAATGTCAAAATGGTGAAGGGGATCCCTTGATACAAATACCACAGCAACAAATATCTTGGCCCCCTACCCTTCATTCTGATTACGGCCTAAATTTTTCATGGTATGACCTGTTGGCAAGGTTATGCCATAAAAAATTAAAGGTTTCCCATGAGTTCACCCTGACCAATGCTTTTGGTTTAGTTTTGGCTTTTGCTAAAGACACTTCTAAGTTCCAAAATTAATCTGGATTGTCTGTATATTAAATGAAGAGTTATCTTTCCCTTCTCAATATGGGCTTATGCTTGTTACGCTGAAGATCCGGGTTTGATTCCCCATTTGGATACAGTGTTTGGAGCCAATATCTGGTATGGATGTCACGATACACAAGTTTCATGAATTGATATGTATCACAATACCCATGTCACGATTCAATATGTATCACAATACCTATTTTCAGGCATGATTGTGTCAATTACTTATACTTAGAACATTCATATTTCATATTTTATAAATGTCCATGAAAAGATCAACATGTTTTATTCTCAGAGATCCAAAAGTTCTAATTTCTCATTTTTGTGCATGAAAAATAATCACGTATAATTCTCATAACATAAAAAACATGACACAATAGCAAAATTTAAACAATAGATAACACATTTAAACCAATACTTTAAAAACTAAATATAAATACAGTTTTGAATCTATTGATAATTACTAATTATATCATCTTAGAAAATGTATTGATGATGTTTCGTCGCATCCAAAATATCTGGTATCCCTTGCTGAGATATTGTTGGAACATTGCTAAAAGCGGCATAAAACACGACTCCCTCACTCTTTTCTAAATTGTCATCTGGAATCATTTTAAGGATAGTGTTAAAACCAAAACTTTCATTTGGACATTTTGTAAATAGGTTTCAGATATTAATCACCTTCCTTTAAGCCTAAGTTAAGGGTATGGAGTGTTCATGCTCTAAATCATATTGAAAAACAATCAATCAATATCCCAGACATGTAACTCATCTCAAGCTCAGGCTTCAGCGAATATTGATGACCGATGCCAACTGTGGCACAATACATCATCTTAGAGGCTTGAACAAATACTGAGCACATGTCTAGAACTAATACTTACAGAAACATCAACCTTTTCAGATGACAGGTGTTGAGAAGAATATCCCACGCTACAGATGAGTGAGTGAGTGAGTTTAGTTTTACGCCACACTCAGCAATATTCCAGCTGTATGGCGGCAGTCTGTAAATAATCGAGTCTGGACCAGACAATCCAGTGATCAACAACATGACCATCAATCTGCGCAATTGGGAACCGATGACATGTGCCAACCAAGTCAGCAAGCCTGACCACCCGATCCCAATAGTGGCCTCCTACGACAAGCACAGTCACCTTTTATGGCAAGCATGGGTTGCTGAAGGCCTATTTTACCCTGGGACCTTCACAGGTCCCCACAGATGAGGTTGGATGCATCAAACATGCCTTATATCATCAAGGTCTCTTGTTAATATTCATAGACAAATTCAGACAATACAATGTCAACCCAGTATTAAGGTAACACAATATCTGTCATAAACAGACGCATTAGCCAGCAGTCTATAGCTGATATCCTGCAGTGGCCATACTTTCAGTCTTGGTCAAATGCACAAAACATACATTTAACTAGTTTGTGTTTAATCTGTGGCTGAGAACAAATGCAGGATATCTAATTTCAACACTGTTCTGCTGCTCCCTGTAAATGGGGAATGGATCTATTTACCTGGATGTACGTTAGGATTTTTTGTCAAAGTTTTCTGAAACCATTTTGAGTTTTGTTGTCAGATAGCTTTGCATGTTTGTACAATACAAGTTGTGTTTACAATACCAAAAAACATTACTGTTACTCAGTGGGATTCGGTTTAACAGGCTCTGAAAAGTATTCAGTTGCATCATGCAGATCGACAGCTAAAAGTGATGGTATCATTTATGAGTTTGATGAAATCCACAAACATGGATATGGAGCTCACTCAGGATATATAACATGATGAAAAGTTTCCTTCACAACAAAGGGATGCAACTCTCTACAAAACAACAAAAAATTACAAACAAGGAGTAAGTCAATGTACCAATATACAGACACTACAAAATGAATGGTCAGAATGTCATCTACCACATAACTGTCACTTAGCAGACTGAGGTCTCTAGAAAATCAATGCACCATGTAACATGAAAACCAGATGTTGGACGAGAAGGCCATTTATTTTTTCTTCCAGACTATACCTCTTAAAACCCTTAAGCGTTTTAAATGATCATGATAGTATTATACATTATACAATCATTAAGAAATTTTATATTGTCTTGTCCTGGGATCAAAGGTGGTTGAGCTCCTTTTCAAATTCTTACGGATCACTCGTCCATTCTATTTTATGTCACAATCGCTACCCGATAAATGCTTCCTGTTCAATAAGTGTTATTACTGCGATAACCTCATAATGCATCCTGAATTCTGGGATGCAAATTGCACTATCCCATTAGCCAAGTCAGCATGACTAATGTCAATGCTATACCAAGGGCAAGTAGAATTTCAGGCTCTTTAGGGTACTCCATACATTTCAATATTCAGGCTGCTTGACGTTCATATCTTAGAGTTAGAACCAAAATATGCAATGGTGTAAATTGGATTGTGGAAATAGCAAGCATTAGGCAGGTCTTCTAGCTACCATGAACACCATAGGTAGCCAGCAGTCAGTTTAGTATTACCCTGCCTTTAGCAACATTCCAACAATTGCTGACATGAACTCCACACTTCGTACCCTTGTCGGGAATTGAACTTGGGTCTTTGGCATGGCAAGCAAACGTTTCAACCATTTGCTGACCCCACTGCCTCAGGAAGCCAGGAAGCCAAGCTAGTTGTAAGAAAAATACCAATTGTTCATGATAACATCAATGTCAGATCGATTATTTATAGGCAGCTGTAATTGAGCTTAGTACTGAGAGTGCTGCAACAATAAAAAATACCTTCAAAACTAAGGACTGAGGTGACTAAGTTCTGTCACAATTTAAAAAATATTGACACTCTATCATTGTGACCTACATTCAAGGATATGGAGATAATTATCTAACATATACACCATAAAAAATAAGGACAGGAATCTTAATTCTGCTGACACAATTTGACACTCTATCACTTAACAGGATCTTCATTCAAGGATATGCAGATAAATTATCAAACTAATGTCACACGAACAAAGAAATCTCACCTAAATCCCTGCCTGATTATCTTCTGCTGTGTAACACCTTCTGTCATATCACACAAAATATAGATCCTCAGTCTGGGCAGAATATTACGTTGTGTAACAGATTGTCTCAGCTCACACTTGCTCAGTTTACATAGTGACAATACAAATATCGCCACTGCTTGCTATTTATCTATCGCTATCAGCCAAGTAACCAGTATTAGTGCTTCAATTAGTCCATTTTGTTATAGACAAAAGAGTGTTTAGTCAATCACTTAACAAATTTCAAAATGGAGGTAAATCAATCATTCCTCAGGCAATTATTATCTTATGGTATTTCCTCTGTCATCAACTTGGAATGCCACCTCGATATAACAACACCAGCCTGTCACATGCCACCATAGTACCATGCTTCAGTCTTATAATGAGGGATTTAGGGAAGCATGTTTTTTCTGTCTTTTCACAAAAGTGTAATTCTCTTAAGGCTTGTTCCTTGATATTTTAAATAGGTCTGAAGTGTTTAAGATGTTCTAGACTAGAGGTGTTCTGATTAATTTAAATAATCAAATTCCCAACACTATTCTTGACTGATAAGTATAAAGATACTTGAGGCTCGTCCTAGTCAAAGATGGATACAACACCATGATATCATGCTGAACTAGAATATCTTAACAGAAATCAGACCAGGCATTTTTCAACATATAAATACACAATGACCCTTAGAAAGTGGTCAAATGTAACATGTTATACTTGGGATTACACAACACAGTTTCAAGCCCACCAAGGATTCGAACCTGCACTTTCAGACTGAGGCACCAGAGTGCAAGCACACAAGTCTGACATCTAGCACCCTCAGCCACCTCAGCTTTGACAAAAGTGGAGTCTATAAAATGTGTGATCCTGACTACAATTGTCACGGGCAGACATGCCTTTTTGAAAAAGGCATGTGTACATGCATGCAAGTGTGACTCGCCTCCCCAACCCTCGTCCCCTCTTTCTGGATCTGTCTATGTGTATCCGTTCATGTGTCATTGGAATAATTTCATTGCAACAAACATAATACTGTCCTACCACTTGTTTTCAGCATTGAAGTGTACCATGTGTGTAGTGTGTATGTATCCTGTTAAATCAATGTTACATCATGTCAAGACATTGTTTGTTGTTACTTCCTACACATAGGGGCAAACAGGGGTCAGCATATTATTCTCTCAGTTCCTTAGAAGTATGTTTAAAAACATATTAAACATATATCTCTAAAACCATTTTCATACCAGAATCTTAAAACAGCCATGTGAGCACTTTCAATTATTCATATCATAGCAATATCAGAAATAAGAGTGAAACATTATCATGATTATATATATGACACACAACATACTCAGCAAATCACAACAAGTTGCATGAACTCTGCTGACTATACAAGCCATCAGCTATTTCAAATCATGACCTGAAAATGTTAGATAACTTAACTGAGCAAATAGCTTCACGTCTGCACTGAAATGTTAGCTTCAACATAAAATTCAAATGAGGAAGAGTACTGCCAGTAATCATCTCACAGTGGAAGTAACTTGGTTACACAAACATAAACACTACCTTCACAAATGTCAGCTCGTGCTAGCTTTGCTGTGTAGCATGCTACAACTCAGACACACAGGATTCAGACAGCTGAGGAACTACAAGCACAGCCAAATGATGGCTGACAACTGACGAGTCGGAGACAAGGATGGGCCCACTGACAACACTGACTCACCTCTCTTACCTGATTTCATTCAATAAACTACACAACTAGCCTGTCAGAATGTCCCATTGCACCTGATTTCACTCAATAAACTATATGGCCAATCTGTCAGAATGTCCCATAATACACAATTTCATTAAAAAACTACACAACCAGACGTTGAGAATGTCACACAGTACTTGATCTCAATCAATATACAACAACCCTAGACAGACTTAACATCACATAGTACCTAATCTGAGTCAAAATAACATCAACAGTCAACCAAAGTGTCCAGTAAGTAGGCTCTTGAGATGTACTTGTCCCCAAGTCTCATAAAGTTCAGTAACAATCACTGTGATCAGGAACCTGTTGCAATGCTACATCCCAGTGCAAGAAGAAGCTGCATGTCACTTTGACAAGGCAAAGAATTCCCTGGGTCGAAGTCTGTACAGACTTCTAGACTTCCTCAACGTCTTCAAAATCAGATTCTTTACTATATCATACTTTAAAACATAAAAATCAGACAATGTCTAGTTCAGGGTAAATCAGCAGTCAGTGTCTTCTTAATCGCTGCAATTCCAACATTTCATGTTAACCACTGAGAAAAGACTGTTAAACTGTGCACATGGTATAATATGTGGCTCCTATATTGAAATGAAACCTCTCTCTCTCAAAAGATGAAAGCCCCAGAGCACAGATGTAACAGTCAGCAATGCCCTCAGATACTTCTGTCCTGCAGCTCAGAAACATCAGGCTATAGTCCATAAAAAATATATGTAGCACAAGCTATATTTATTTAATTAAAAAAGCCTGTTTATGATCATATTCAAAACACAAAAAATTGATACCATGTTTCGCTTTTTTCAGGAACTCAGAAGCTTCAGGCCTGATCTGCAGATGAGACAGTTCACCCATCTGTCAGGTCTTCATGCAGAGAGGTATGATATCAAAGTAAGACATGTCGTATACATCATGAAATAACATTGGGACTTTCTTAGCTTTCAAGTCACAAATATAAGAAAACAATGCCACTTTAATCTGTTCACAATAGACATTTAGCAGTGTATACCCTTTATTGCAAAGTAATGGATCACATATGACCTCACTGTGGAAACATGTTGATGTAACCTTATTTACATGGAATCACTGTTGACACTTACACATCTCTCAGAACTACTCACAAAATATGAAGTAAACATTCACTGGCATAAAGCCATCCACATTATAAAAAGGCAAGGATATTGGGAGCTGTTCAGTTGTAAACCCCATAAACTGGCGGTGCTTCTAACTCCATTTCACATTCGACACCCATGCTGTCTACACCACATTACAACAATGGCGATAGCTGCCAACACTGCTCATTACAGCATATAACCTTTACTCTTAGTAGAGTCTTACATTGAGCAACGAGTTACAAAAGGTTTTACCAAATTGTTTCATTTGAATACATCAAGCCCCATATTATTCTGGGCAATGCTCAGCTGAAATAATTAACCCATGATCACTGTAAATAATCAGATCCCCCATTTTCACTTTGCTGATATATCACTGAAAATGTCAACCCTAAACAAATGAATATTCCACCTATTGCAAACTTAACAAATGAGTCTGCTGACCAGAGTAAAGTAAAAGCTAGACTTGTTCCTAGTGTTCCACTAGTGTGATAAACGTGATATTTTCAGATTTCAACATCTTGACAGCTTTGGGCAATGGGACACTTATCAGCATGGTCTACAGAGACTAAGTGCATAATATGGTTCACTATATGCTAACCAAGCAACAAGCAGATCCTGACAAGCCAAGGGACTTAACTCTGGGATATACACAACATACACAATAAATGTAATTTCAATTTGGCTGGCAGCCCAAACCATAGATGCCTGACTTCGATATATTTATAAGTATGACTTATGTATATAAGATATAAGAAAGGTGTGTCAGAAAAAAAAATGGCAACCTCGCTCTGCTTGGCTCGGCTTCTGTCTAACAAACACTTCCATTGCTTTGACCGTTGAATAAATTGCACTCACCTGACCTTGGCATAAAATCTTGCATATCACTAATCTGGTGATTTTATTCCCATTATAGCTTTCAATAATTATGCTGTCCATTCTCACATGAACTTATGACTTATGCTCATAAATAAACAAATCTCAGGCAAAAAAATCCACACCGAATTGTCGAACGAGTCTCTGTCTGGATAGCATCTTCTATTATTCCCAGCTGTTTTAACCTGGAATACTATCGAATCAGAGACAAAGCTTATTCCCACTGGTCTGACAATGCAGCGAAATGATCAGGCTCAGCTACTTATGACCCCAACAGTGAGGTTGATTGCTCCCTACATCAATCACTGGTTTTGTCTGGTCCTGAATGAAAGTTGTTGTCAACAGTAGGAACAACACTAACTGAAGCATGTCAGAAAATGAAATGCAAATCCACTTCATGCCCACGTAACAATTGACAATGAGTCAGACATATGAGCAATAGACTGAAATTCTATCAATGTTCATTTTCAGTAATTTCACAAACATATTTGAAGTTGGATTTTTTTCAAAATGTTGAAAGCTGTATAACAAAGAAGTGTTGTGTTCAAGTAGGCAGAAATGCTGGCAAACTACCAATAATCTAATCTCTGCTATAACATAGGCACTTCATTAATTCATTAAAGGCATGTAATAGTAAAGGGTGTACGTCTTTAACACACGGCATTGATTGCATCTGACAGTTTGGTATCTGTGGAGTTGATTACTTCAGTCTGGAGAGAATGTTTTAGCACCAGCACAACACGCTGCGGGATCCTTCAGCATATATCACACTTCCATACAAGAATTCATTACATATTGCCATATCCTGACTGGACTGGCCACATTTCTGTTTCCCTTCAGTGAAATATTCAAGGGCACCCAAATATAACACCATGTAATTCATTCTACTGGACCAGATGAAGTTTACAGCATTGGTACCACTGATCAAATGTTGCTATTGTTATATCTTTTGCAAATTTGGAAAAAAATATTATTTGGTTTTATGCAATTGGGATATGATGTGTCAACCAAGTCAGCGAGCCTATTAAACTTGATCCTGTTAGTTGCCTCTTACGAAAAGCATGGGTTGCTAAAAACCAATTCTAAGATCTGCAGTATTGTAGTGTGGTACAGAAGCAAAGGAAAAGGAGCGAGGGAGTTTGGTTCAACATTGCTTTTTTCAGAAATATTCCAGCAATATCGTGGCAATGGACAAGAGAAATGGTTTTCATGCATTGTACCCATGTGAGGAATTGAACTGGGGTTTTTGGTGTGACAAGCAAACGCTTAAGCCTCTAGGCCCCCCCCAAAAAAAGGCCATTCCTGAAGTCTCTTCTTGAGGCAATATTAAGACAGATGTCTCCAACACACATCCTTTTCTTCTGGTGTGTATTGCAGACTGCTATCAAGCACAGGGCCAAGACAAAAGGTAATCATGATCATGTGACAGTGCAGTCTTCTCAGACACTCTGACAGTCCTGAACAACAGTTAGCATCACATTCCCATGCTCTGTCAACAGAACCCCAAGGGCACTGACCCACCAGAACCCTCTAATTATGATGACCACTATCAGTGAGGCATGATGGTCAATAACAGATGGAGGATCAGGTCAATGCGTTTCTCTAATGACCACTTATTATTAATGCATAGATTTACTATTCAGGATGTTAACAATCATAAATGGAGCTAATTTTCCAGACCATTACTCTCGCTGAGAAGCTGTTTGTTTTGCCTGTTTGTGTAATGCTGCTCTCAGAAATATTCCATCAATATGACGACTGTTCGTAAATAACCAAATGCAGATCAAACAGACTTGAGATCAATATTATATGCAATGATTCACAGTCAAGATATGATCAAAAACATTAACAAGTCTCAGCACTCATTTTGTCTTATCCACAAATCTGGATTTTTTTAAGTCATTAGTTAGGAGATAAACATCATGTGTTGGCCAATTTCCGGGTGTTATTGAGTATTTGAAGCATGGGAATGCATTTGGAACCGACGGCGTCAGCCGGAGGTTTCAAATGAAATATTCCCATGCTTCAAATACTCAATAACACCCGGAAATTGGCCAACACATGATGTTTATCGACATTGTAAACACAAAAGTAAACCAAAGGGGTTTTACTGTCTGCACTCGTTTACATCGAATACGGACACAGCAGTGAAGTGTCATCAGCTGGCCGTTTCAGCTGGTTCTCATGGTAGCATCTGGAGTTGCTCATTTGTGACGTCATTCTAACTTTACGTCACAATATGATTTGAATGACGTCACCACTGTTGATGACACAACAAAACAATTGTTTACGTGTCAATACGCGGTGAATAGTCTTTCAGTTTCCGGGAATCTAATACCATTTGATCATGTTTTTCAACCAATCAGATTACAGAACACAGTAACTTTTGGTTTACAATAAGTGTTAACATGGATATGGTGCATTCTGGGATTGGAAAAAATGGTGGTCGATAGCATGAGCAGCAATCCATACCACTCAGACATTTGACACATCAGACAGACTGCATGTTGTAACCACCATATCTTCTATGGACAACATTGTCCCTATCATGAGTAACAACTAAATAATTCATTTTTTAAATCTTTTGTCATTGTTTCATCCCATACTCCACAATATTCCAGCAGTATGACAAAAATGGTCAATATATAAATGAATCTGGACCAGACAATCCACTGACAGACATAATGAGCACCAATCAGCATAAGGGTATAGGACGTTCAAAGACAATGGAGACAAGTCTGATCACTCGAATGTGTTTGTCAGCTCATGAACAATCATCATTATCATGATCATTATCAATCACCCCAACTGAACATAATGATGTGACACAAACCCTGCCTGTCTCACAATTCCTTACACAAAGTAATCAGAATGATTTTATTCAGATACAACTAACTTGGTTTTGAAACCAAGATGGTAAAATCATATCCAAATATGATAACATTTTGCAATTCTGACGTCAGCAAACACTTAAAAAATATATGACGAATCAAGGATTAATTTAGATTCTAAATGAAGGATATTACATTGCATTTTAAAGTTGTGTTCAAACAATAAAACAAAACTACACATGAAAATTTCTCCTTCTTTTGGGGTACTATTCTCAGTAATATACAGACTACTTACGCCATGTCATAAAATTAAGTTAAACATGATTAGTGGTTGCATCAGTTGGGGATACAATTCCAATTTTGAAATTTTCATGACATTTATTGCAGGCTTGGGGCTGTATATCCGCCAGAAATATGAATATTGCAACAGAAAACCAAGTATCGTTTTATCACTCTTTACATTGTTTCAGATTGCTTATTACCATACTACTCTTCTGCAACAGTTGTTAAAGCAAAGATATCAGTTGGATGTGACAGTTGTCCATCACTGACTCTACTCTAAGTTAGTCTAAGCCTCAAGTGCAAGTAATTCTTGAAGTTTTCAATGACAACAAAATATCACACAATCCTCATGGCTATTACCAACATTTCTTCGTGAGTTAACGTGATTGAAGTTGTCATTTAGAAATCAAGTGAAAACTGTTTTGGTGTCAAATAGTTTAATGATTTCAGAATAACATACTAAAAGAATGGCAAGGGCACCTTTCAACATCAATTCCACAATGTCTCATCATAGATCTGAGTTGAGTGGGCAATAACAAGAGTCAGTTTGACCACTGCACGAAATGAGTCATCGCCTCTGAACATGGCTCCATCAACCTGCTTGAATTATCTGGACCAACAAAGCCATAAACAATGCTATCTACAAAACGGAAACAAATTAAACGTAAATAAAGAACATCGTGGAAAGGAGAAACACCCCTTTCTGAATAAAAACCAAACATTATAAAGTGGGTATCGGAGATGAACATAGGCCTCCTGATAGAACTCGCATATCTTAATGAAACAGGGTATGACAATATTGCCGACGTTTTCATCCTTACCTGATGTAACGCTTCCTGATTCAAACCTGAAGCTCTGAACAGTTCTAAAGCTTTGATTCCACTTATTTTCCCAGAAACATCAGTATCACAGGTTTGAAATAATTCTCCATAAAATCGCTGCTCTTGATCACTGAGCTTCAGGCCCTCCATCTTACATCTCTTGCACGTCTTATGTCAACATACGAATGATTTTATGTATTCTGCAACTAATCCTCCAGAAAGACAGTTTTTGCATAGTTCTGATACTCCAAATATGACATTCACATCAACACGATGGATAACTCGGGAAATCTGTCACAGTCGACTCCATCTTTAATTGATTTCTCGGTCAATGCCATACGCAATGTCCTCACTAAAATATCTCAGATTTAATAAAACTGTCATCATTCATAAATCCATCATTCAGCACTTATAATTATCTTGTATTTTGCTAACAAATAGGTTTTGTTAAAAGCATATTCAAAATATGATATAATCGAATACAAGTATCTGCCAGTTTGGTGTAGAAAATATAGACAGAGTACATCGCGTTTCACATGGATTAATTTGGGTTAATTTTGGATAATTATTTCAATTAACATACACTGAAAACTTAATACATTCCAAAAGATGCTAGAGATTTGTGTATAATGATGATTCGCAATTGTTCTAGAAAAAGCTTTCCGTGAAATAGCTTTCTCCACCGGCAAATTATACAAACTACCTTCCTTCAACTGTTTTCATTTGTATTCAGCATACGCGACAGCAGGTGAGCAGTCAGGCAAATTCGCTTCAAACTTACCTTTAATTCATTATCACTTTGTTGCATGTAAATGAAGATTTTTAGAAGAAAGAAAACAATACGCCATTTTCACCAGGAATGTGTGAAATAGAAATTCGAGGGTACTAAGTGTGGGTGAAACATAACGGGTAAAGTGAAATAAATAATCATATTACACGCGAATGGCACTTAGAAGTTGGTGTGATGAACTACGAGTGAAATTTTGTTGACATACAAATTTATAATTAAGTAATAAAGATTGTATCCACAGAACGTCCCCGAGTGGAATAACCGAATAACGTCCAATCAAGTAATAATTGGCGTTATTCTTGATCTCTTGGCGAAGTTGCCATACCAAAATGTATCTGTAAACTATAGCCATTGAGTGAATGGGTTGGGTTTTATGCCGCTTTTAGCAATATTCTAGCAACATCACGCTGGGGATACCTGAAGTAGGCTTCACACATTGTCCTCATATAGGGAATCGAACCCGGTCAGTCTCGGTATCTCAGTATTTCAGTAATATTTCGCAATACTGTGATATTTATTTATTTATTTATTTATTTACTTACTTACTTACTTACTCACTCACTCACTCACTCACTCACTCACTCACTCACTCACTCACTCACTCACTCACTCACTCACTCACTCACTCACTCACTCACTCACTCACTCACTCACTCACTCACTCACTCACTCACTCACTCACTCACTTACTTACTTATTTATTTATTTATTTATTTATGTGTGTGTGTGTGTGTATGCTGTTGTATTTTTTTTTATACGTATAGTGGAGAACATTTAGGTCTTTTAAACAAATTCTGACAAGTTTCAGCGTGTCACGCTGGTCTTAAGATGATTAGTACGTGCTCTGGGGTGTGGGTTCGAATCCCAGGTAAGACCTAATATATCACGTGAAACAGTATGCGTTCGCTTACCTATACATTAATCACAAACATGCTTATAACATATTGACGGATATTGTTTAGATTTTAAGCGGCCAGTTGCAATATGTTTCAGCCGACATGCACATGACCAACGGCGGCCATAAGGCGTTGTCATGCAAAAGTGGTCCCTCCTTCTAAGTACTTGATGAAGAACGAAGAATAAACTCTGAAACGTCGTATAAAGAATAAATAGTTGTTTTCCATGAAAACGCGCCATGTATTCGTGGTCCCCAAGAGTTATTTCATAACTTTAGTAACATTTCCATGGTAATACGTACTAATAATATTGTGATGTTGACCAAATATAACAGATTAATGTACTACTCCCCTTGGACTGCTTTGTAAAGTGACATTTTGGGGGGAAACTCTTTGTTTGATCTGAATTCCACATTTCAGCCATTTTAAAGACGATGCAATTATGTGTAAAAACCTTTGAGAGTAAGTTATAATTTACGCCCTTTTAGCAATAGTCCCAAAACAACCGGGCAGTGGACTCCACTTTATTGACTTCACACGTGAATCCATGTGAGGAATCGAACCTAGGTTTTATACGACACGATCGAACGCTGTAATCGCTGTGCCTCATCGTCTCTACCAGAATCTGTGTTCAGTCAAGCTGAAACATCATCGAACATTTCAATCAATTTTGAAATGAGTCATTCAATCACAATGCTCACTGCCTGAAAACGTCATTGATTTATGTGACAGATTCACTGATTCTGGAAACATAATGCCATTTGGCATTAAATACTCTTTATATTGTTCAATTGATAAAAAAGGCACAAATTTGAGGACAACATATGGTAAGAGGGAGCATAAACCACAAAACCCTGAGCATTGCATCCTAGTTTCGGATCGTTACCAAAAGAAGAGGACTGATTTGTGAAATGGACGCTCTTCGAATCAAAGCATATCTGAAGAGCCGATGACTGACTTCAGTCAGGCTGTAAAGTAACTTAATGGTAATCTCACTGCTAATAGAAATGTTTGAAAAATTACTTGATCTGAATTTACATATCTACTGTTCTAGAAGTGAGAGAATTATGTTGGTTTTACACATACACACACACTGTTTGTACAACAGTTATGTTCTAGTTTCTCAGCTATTTTCTGGCAAGGTGGTATGAAACAAACATTATGTTGTCCATACACAGTATACTTGCATGTAGATCTAATGCTGAATTTATACAAATATTGAATATGCTTGTAACGGAATTGAAATATCTGATTTGCACGAATAATTAATGGAGGTATGGTGAAAATCTTAAAATGTTATCTGTTGTCCTACCCGCTTAACAACAGTTGTACGTTCGTCAACCGACAAACGACTTGTATAAGGAAAGCCGCTTATAGTTAGTTGTGAGGTAAACAGCCTATTCCACAAAGACAGAGTCGCACTATTTGGCGCGAGTTGCCTCATGTGTTTCACAGAACATATATTCAACGAACTGTTTATATAGATATTAGTCAAAATGACAGACAAGGATGCAGGTATGTTGATATTTAAACATATTAATCGACTGTAGTACGTGACCTACGATTGCAAAGGTACTTACTTCTCGAAAATGAAAAGCCGGGTGCCTGTTTTGCTTATTTTGTTCTTTCTTTCCTTTCATGGCGGTTTTATATTGTTTATTATTTCGGTTTATGAGGTGGCTTCCTATTTTCAGCAGGTTATTTTCTGCACCTGTGCTTATTTTAACCGAACTTCGCTATCACAACTGTGTTATATTTCGCATGTTTGCGAATTTCCACGAATGCATGTCAGATTCATTTGTGTCTCCTAGAACACCTCGAAAAGGAGGGAAAATGGCACTTGTGAGCATTCAGCAGGTCCTGATGTATCAACAGTGTGTTGGTGGTCAGGGTTGCGTTCAGTTGTGCTAGGTCGAAACTATTTCGTAAGAGATTGCCTTGGTCATATTTACTGCTCCATCTTGTTCATAGAATTTGCTTACAAACAACAAAACCCAAGCGATCAGGTTTTAGCAACCAAACGTCTCAGATATTATGTGAGTACCACGAAAGATGTGTTCTTTTGTTGAAATAAAATAGACAGAAGGGCTAGAGTGCAGTTTACCGGGCGCGCGACCCGGGACTGCTGAGCGCTCGCTAATGAACGCGCTATAGCGCGCTGTAGAGCTACTGAACTGTCTCACTTTACCGCGCTGATGTATCCTTAGGGTTAGGGACCCCCCTTCTAGATCCTTAGGGTTAGGGACCCCACTTCTAGATCCTTAGGGTTAGGGACCCCCGCTTCTAGATCCTTAGGGTTAGGGACCCCCCCCCCCCCCTTCTAGATCCTAAGGGTTAGGGACACCCCCCTTCTAGATCCTTAGGGTTAGGGATCCCCCCTTCTAGATCCTTAGGGTTAGGGACCCCCCTTCTAGATCTTTAGGGTTAGGGACCCCCCCTTCTAGATCCTTAGGGTTAGTGAGTAAAGGTTAGGGTTGGCAAACCTTAGATGCGATTATATCCATATATCCATCCACGAATCGAAAGTCAAACGATAAACGCCATCGTATATCATAGTTTCGCTGGATTGGCTGCACAACATCTTGAAAACAATGCCTAGGTGTGGCTTCTCGCTTTGATGAATGGGTAGGCGGGGCCTAGCTCTGCGCATGCGCAGTAAATGAAAACAAACCATAATAGTTTGTTTTCATTCACTGCGCATGCGCAGAGCTAGTGGGGTAATGACCCGTTAAACGAGCACTAGCTAACTGTGATCGCACCGGTGGTCCCGAGGTAGCGTGTCCGCTAATTAGTCTAATTAGAATCCCACGACCCCTGCTGAGAGCGTTCGAGCCCCGCCAGCACAGCGAAAAAAATCGGAAAAAGCGCGCCCGGTAAAGTGCACTACTCCCGACAGAAGGAAAGTAGTTTTCTTCAGATTGAATCAATTTCTGCAGATCATGATCAGAAATATTTCCGAATAAAATTTCGTTTTGAGCGTTGAACTGGAAAGTGTTCCTGTATGTATGCTTTTCACAGAACACCTATGCTTCATATTGGATAAGGTGCCTTTTGATATCCCAAAGCGAGCTGAATTCGACATTCTGGTGATTTCGATGATTGCGTTGCTAGCGCTATATTGGGGAAGTGCAAAAATAGTTTCATCGGTAGGGGGGATGTTCAGTTCCTTTCGTGAGACGTTTTATGGACAATTGAAATCCAGAGGTGAAGTTATGTAAAAAGCAAATAAACATCGATATTATTTACATACCACTTCAGATGCAAGATCAGTTGTCTGCTGTTGATAGGTTATGTATTGGAAGCCACATGATCAAAACACTCGCTGGCTGTGCGGAGGTAAAAGTAGGACTAATTGTCGAAAACATATACAAAATACCCGGATGTTGCAAGCGGTTACAAATTCGCCGATACGATGTCATCAACACTATTTTTGTAGAAAACACATATGTTTGTGTGAAACAGATGAATATATCTGTATCAATCAAGGTTAGCGAAAACAAAACTTTAAATGATATTTAAGATAAATATTACATTTTTGTCTGACATCATTGAAAACCCCTAACACTGGGATATGTGAATCTAAAACCCTGTCCAAAAAATTGCCATCATAGAATGCAGTGAAAAGTGTCCAGTGTATTGCATTCTTAACATGTTTCTGTGATGGTTCCCCACATTGACAAAGCCAGGTTGTAATTTTTTTATCACATCAAGCTGATTAATCATGTGAAAATACATTCGTGAACAACACCCCTTATTTTTACAGTATTTTGTACTTAATCATCTTCCAAGAAGGATTTAACAGGTGACAGTATGCATTAGTTTTGTGTCCCCTGTTTTTGATGAATGTTTGTTGAATTTTAGGTTTAAAAAGACTGTCGTCTAATTCTTAAGGGTTATAGTTATTCGCTGAGATTCCTGCGTAAAACAAGGCTCTTGGTCATTTTCATGTTAGGGCATCTTCGTTTTAGAAAGCTGTAAGCTAAACATTTTTTTTGTTGGATAGTTGCACATTTTCTGTGGCCTCTTGTGTCCTTTTGTCCAGATTTCAAAAACAGAAGGTGTCAAGAGTGAGTTTAGTTTTACATGGAGCTCAGCAGTATTCCAGTTGTATAGTGGCAGTCAGTAAATAATCGAGTCTAGAGCAGACGATACAGCATTAGCATCGATCTGTGCAATTGGGAACTGATGACATTTTAACCAGGTCTAGCACGCCTGTCCGCCCGATCCCATTAGTCCTTTCTTACAACAAGCAGAGTTGCAAGCATTGGGTCCCTTAGGCCTATTCTACACCAGACCTTTACGGGTTGAAGGTCTGTAGAGTGTTGAGTGTGGAACATGCACTTTACAGTATCATTTGTTTCAGAAGGCTTTGATGATGCAGTGGAGGAACGAGTCATTAATGAAGAGTATAAAATATGGAAGAAAAACACACCATTCTTATACGACCTGGTCATGACACATGCCTTGGAGTGGCCCAGTCTCACAGCACAGTGGCTTCCTGATGTTACCAGGTTTGTGAGATAGGCCTCTGATAATATCCAAACAAACCAGCTAGACTGTAACTAAACGGTAAAACGGTATACTGCGATATTAGTAGAACTACCTTTGGTTCAGTATGTCGTTATGCCCAGGTATTTATGAGACGAGTCTTCCTGCACTTAAAATTAGACAACTGATGCTACAGAATTTATTAGCACACATGGATGCAGAGGTTGCAGAAGGTCAATTTTTAAAAAAAAATTCAAAATTTCATTCTAGTAACAGTTGTTATCACTGTGTCTGCTACTAGCAAGGTTATGGTATCATTTTCAATTGAATTCCTGTAACAATGTGATCATACATCTTTCTCTCTCTCTCTCTGTTTCTCTCTTTAAAATGACATTGTTTTCAATCAAAATACCAAAGATTTATGATTTGTTTTTTCCATGTTCTCAAATAATACAATGTTTGGCTGTTACCAGATTCAGTGCATTATGATCGTATCATACACCGAACAGAACAGAAGGCCTTGTACATCACAATACTTACTGTACTGTGGTTAGACATTTTAGAGTGTACCGTTTCACCCCTTGATTTAACACACATTCTGCTTGACGTAGTTCTTAGAATTTCATTTCCTTTCGAGGAAACTACTCATCAATTGTGTACATACTGACATGTCATGCACACAGTTGGAAAGCAGATATATTTTTTTACATACGTACAGACTCATGCAAAAAGTATTCATCACCTGATGTAATTTTCATGGACTTGCATGTTATTCTTGTGTAGCATAAATAATTTTAATAAAGTGAGTTTAGAATGGATCTTTGTAAAATTTGACTGGCAAATTGGAAATCATTTCTGCTCTGTGCACATAATTTCAGTTCAATTTTCCGACCACTATTTAACTAATGACATCACATATATCAACTTGCGTACGATTCCACGATGCACAATCCTATAGGCGGCCATGTTAAAGGAGTTCAAGGCACTGAACACATGTTGATTAAATTGTCGCCAAGCGACAGAAAATTAAACAGTAATTATGTGATTGTGGGTAAGATGATTCCCCACAAATCTGCAAAATTTGATTTTGATCTTACTTGAATTTTATTTATGCTACACTAAATTAACATGTAAGTATATGGAAATTACGTTAAGCGTCCGAATATTGTTTGCATGGGTCTGTATACAGAAGTCATGATATTCAAATCCATCATGGAAGATATATGTTTCAGTATTGAATTTTTTTATTTTTTTTTTGTTTTTTTGTTTTGTTTTTTTGTTTTTGGGTTGCATCATGTTAACGATGTTAACCAATCAGAGTGATTGTTTCTTGTTTTTCAGATCATGGTAAAGATGAAGGTTACTGTACTGCACAAGGCTACCTCACTTTATTGCATGTGCATAACTTGTTCATGGTTGCCATGTTACTTGAGCATTTGATCTTTCTTAAATAAGTTTTGTTATTAAACATTTTGAGTTGTTAGGTTGAGGTACCATCCGTGCTTAAATGTTCTGAAATTTTCTCTTTCTTGGTTATTTTTGTTTTGGAATGAAAAAAAAGTACAATTAAGATGAATATATCTGTTTTACATTGTCTTTCAGAAGGTGAGTTTACACTTCTTATAAGCAAAAACGTGTTGAAATATGTAAAATCAAGTCTGAAATGTAATTGAATTTCCAACACAGTTCAAGAAAATGACTCCCATTAGGAGGCTCGTGAACAAGACCTGTTAGCAAGTCTGATTTACAGAATTCATATAATAACGTTTATTTTTGTTTCAGACCAGAAGGGAAGGATTATTCACTACACAGATTAATTCTCGGCACACACACGTAAGCGGAATGTTTTTTAGAGCCTAGGAATCTCAATACAATCATGTATAGAGCCTAGGCTGACTCTGAGTTATTCCTCCTGGTCTTAGAAGGTCATGGCTATGGAGGCACATACTGAGCCATCATCTCATGATGGCCTGGTTCCCGACAAGCCCAATATTGATATCAAAGTTAAGAGTATATATGTTTTTTCATGAGCACTCTCACAAATTTAATGTTTGATTTCAACCAAGTTTAGTTAATTGTGATGTTTTTCTAGTTCTCACCATTCAGTTTGTATAATTCCTTTGTGAATAAGGCACCATAGGTTCTTAGATATTTTCCATCTATTTCTGCTTTCATATGTTTATGAATAATTGTTTAGAAGACCAGTAATATTTCTGGAGCCATGTTATTGCTCGAATAATACTAAATACCCCTTTAACCATTATCTTGTTGCTAACAAATGATACTGTTGTTGGCCCTCTGGACTCCCATGAAAGACAAGTGGGGTTCCCGAAGGCCATGTTTTGGTCAGCGCAGCAAACACATACTTCTGTCATTGACATTTTAGTTCTTTACAAGATGCCCTAAAGTTTACAAGATGCTGTTCAGAATCTGATTTAGACAGTCAACAGTGAAGTTTGCATACTATCCAAAACTTTCAGTTTTCTTACAACTAGTTTAACAGTAATCTCAGATGTGATGTTGAAATGAATGCCCTGACCATCTTTGTAGCAGGAGGTGTCTATGCAGCATGCACTTGTCTACTGACAAGTGAAGTTTTCACCAAATTTTCAAGGCCTGCTATTTTCAGTTCAGATGAACAGAACCACTTGCTGATAGCCAGCGTACAGCTCCCTAATGACAACGCACAGTTTGATGCGTCACATTATGACAGTGAAAAAGGAGGTGAGTGTGGGTCCACAACGTCACTGCCAGCTCTATGTTTAAGGAGCTGTTGCAGGGGCAAATGATTGGGAACACCTTTTGAACCAAGGTGCGGAACTGTTTGAGAAAAGTCATTCAATTTGCTCTGATACATATTCAACAGCCATGGCATTCCACTTCCTGTTGATATGTCTTTTGAAACACAGCAGTGTGTTATTCCTTGATGCAAGAATGGAATGATTCTTCATCAGATCATTGGGATTCTCAAACCTTGCACAGTCTTTTTAACACATTGCCCTGATTTATTCATCCTGTTGCCCTACTCTACGCAAACAAATTCTGTGGCTTTTGTAAGGCCAATATTAGGCAGAGATATCAACTATTGATTGTTTGATGGAATCCTGACAGAATTTTCCAATTTCGGATAGCACAAGCCAGTGACATGTACTAAATGTTTTTCATTTCTCAAAAATTATGAGTTAATATTTTGCATCTGTGCAGTCAAGTTTGAATTAACTAATTGAGAAATTTTTCTGTGTCAAGTGGCATAAGATACCTGGTGATTGTATTTGGACCGGTTGGTTGACAAATATTCAGTCGTTCAGTTTGGTATCCAAATACAGTAGGGTGGTGGGGTGGGCTACTGGTTAAAGCGTTTGAACGCCATGCCAAATGCCCGGAGTCGATTCCCCACATGGGTACAATCTGTGAAGACAATGTCTTTGTCCCACGCCATGAAATTGCTGGAATAATGCTAAGTGTAAAACCAAACCCAGTCACTTGCTACCTCCAAATACAGTTTTTTTGTCCTCTTCATATTTAAATCCAGCTTCTTGCATGATATAAGCATTCAGGTTCTGTCAAACTGAATAAGTATTGTTATCCCCCACCGGCCTCGTCTGTCTGTTCGTCTGTCCATCTGTCCGTAATCATTTTGTTTCTGGAGCATATCTCAAAAACCGTTCAATATTTTTAAACCAAAATTGATAGATATAATAATAATCTTAACCTATGGTTGTGCCTTTTGCTATTTACAGATTTTTGGCAATTTTACGTTTTTGGTTTTTCCATGTTGTTAGTCTAATGGTGGGGTGGGCTTTGTGTCCGGAGCACAGCTCAAAAACTGTTCAATATTTTTCTGTTAGATATATCAATCAGAACCTGAAGTGGTGCCTTTTCCTATGTACAGGTTTTTGTGATTTTTTTTTTTCTAAGTTTCCATGGAAACGTTTTGGACTTAGTCTAAAAATGGAGGGATGGGCTTCGTTTTCTGGGCTTCGTTGTCTCAAAAAACTCAAAAACTTCTTTCTTTCAGTAAAGCATTGTAGATATATGTGGCAGACCCCAAAGTGGTGCCTTTTCCTATGTACAGGTTTTCGGCTTTATTTTTTTCTTGGTTTCCATGGAAACGTTTTGGACTTGGTCTCAAATTGGAGGGGATGTGCTTCGTTTCTGGAGCAGAACTCAAAATTGTTCAATATTTTTCTGCAAGACTTGGTAGATATGTCAGTCAGAACCTTAGGTGGTGCCTTTGCTATTTACAGTTTTTTTGTGATTTATTATTTTTTCGGTTTCCATGGAAATATTTCGGACTTAGTCTAAAAATGGAGATGGGCTTCGTTGTCTGCGAACTCAAAAACTTCTAAATGTCTTTCAGTAAAACCATTTAGATATATGTGGCGTACCCCAAAAAGGTGCCTTTTCCTATGTACAGGTTTCTGTGCTTTATTTTTTTCTTGGTTTCCATGGAAACATTTTGGACTTAGTCTCAAAAGTGAGAGGTGTCTTTTGTTTCCGGAGCAGATCTCAAATCCTTCTTATTATTGGTCAGTAAAATTTGGTAGATATGTGTGGCAGACCCCAAAGTGGTGCCTTTTATTATTTACCCATTTATGTGATTTATCAGTTTCCCAGTTTCCACAGAAAGGATTCTGACTTAATCTCAAAATGGATTTATATTTTTCATGATTTCCATGGAAATGATTCAAACTTAGTCTAAAAAAATATCAAGTAACCTTCAGATGATTTGTCCTTTCAAATATATGGGGGCCAGGGGGCTAGTCATCTTCTGATGACTCTTGTTGTATATGTGATATTTCCTGCGTTTCAGAGTTTGGAGGATTTGGCTCTGTAAGTGGCAAAATAGAAATCGAGATCAAGATCAACCATGAAGGTGAAGTAAACAGAGCTCGGTTTATGCCCCAGAACCCAACAATTATTGCAACAAAGACACCCTCCAGTGACGTCCTGGTCTTCGACTACACAAAACATCCATCAAAACCAGGTAGCGTTGGACTAGAAATTAATTATCAACTGCTCTCAGTAACTGTAATACCTATAAAGTCATGTCATCTTGTAAAATGTTCTGGAAAGTAACTAGCAAATGCAAGTGAAGTCAGTTTGTTTATTGAAATTGAAGGTTTAAAGATACGAAGACATTTTGTTACTAAAAAGATAAGTCTTAATGAAGTCAAGAATAAAACATTGCATTCACTCACAGCAAAAGAATGTATACACCAATGTTTGATGGTGAAATATGAGACCAAAATGAAAATATGTGTTTTGGCTATATGTTGTGCTGTATTTGAACTACTGATTTCGGTTTTGTAATGTTTTTGAAAAAATGTGTTGTTTCTCAGTCAAATCCAGTATTCAGTAACATGCTTTCATTTGTCTATTGGTAAATTTCCTAGGAATATAGCATTACATAGAAGATATTATATGAGTGCCCATGTTGTGTCATGCTTACAACACGCGTTCCTAAATGTAGGTATTTCCTGAGCGAGAGTGAGAGATATACCAATATTTATGATGTCATAGACATAGTATGATATGGACCGAAATATATTCTATTTATTACCGATGTCATCAAATTGAGGAAAATAAGCCCAATCCTATTTTCAAACATAGGCAGACTTCCCGCCGTTGCCGCATGTAGAGCGTATGAAAAATATGAACCCTGATACTTAAGCCGTCGAAGGTAATGAAACATAGTATACAGTGCCTCACTCTGCTGCCACTTGACACATTCATGGTGTCATCATTTAGATGTATATATCATGATGTGATTTTGTCAGTAGGATTGAAAGCAAATGCAGTTGGTAAGATGAGATTTCTCGGTTACAGATCCAAGTGGTGAATGCAGCCCTGAGCTCAGATTAAAGGGGCATCAAAAGGAAGGGTGAGACTTGTCAGACCCTACGTGGTCAATTTGTTAATGGCAATGTCACATGTTCAAGTTTAGTCTTTCAGGATTTGTATTATGGTATAGTTTTTATGAGCAAACAGTGATGCATCTGAAGGATGTGAGATCATGATGTACACAGATGCTGTCATTCTTTTCTGTTTGTATGTAGATTCAGTTTTCTTTTGGTGTAAGCTTTGGCAAATATACTTTTGACATTTTAAACCTAAATATGATAAAATAATATTTGACCAAAATATTTTTTACACACATTAACTGGGGTGTAGAAAACTGATGTTGAATGTTATTCTTATGTTCTGAATATCTGTTTAATTGAGAATAATTGAGTGAAAATACATGTTACCACCACAGGGTGGTGAAGTAGTCTGGTGGTTGAGGCGTTCGTTTGTCATCCAGAAGACTCCGGTTTTATTCCTTTGCTGATGCCTATGTACAGAAGTTGCATCTTTGCATGATCCACGTGGTGCAAATCTAGATGCAACACTGTACACATTTGTGACTATCAGCTAAACTCGTGTGTTGCTATTTTTTCAGATATGGACTCTCCTGGAACCCAAATCTCAATGGTCACTTGCTTAGTGCTTCTGATGATCATGTGAGTCTACAAACAAAACAAAATTATTAACTATTCAGTCCCTCCTGAATTCTGCAGTTGCAGAAAAAGTCAAGGAATTAACCTCTCCTTACAGAAAAATGTCTGGTCCGCGGAAAATGCATTGTCACGCAGAATCCATGCAGAATTGGCAATTTTTCTGCCGCGGAATTTGCTTATTTAAAAAAATATGAGTGAAAACTGACTGTCAGTCGAAACGAAAAGTAGAGTTAATGTCAAAAGTAGGATCAGTTACACATAAAACGAACTGACATATTTATCATGACATTTTCAAAATAATCATGATTAAAGATACTTTGTTAATAAAGCAAGTTTTAGGCATCTTTCCGATAATAATATATGAATTTGACACTAAAATTACGTTCTCAAAATTGGTCATTATGAAAATAGAAATTATTTTATGTTTTGTCAAAATATAACATTTTTATGTGCATGAAACCAGAAGGTGTTCGTCTGCATCCAAGTTACGAATAAGAGGAGAGAAATAACTTTCAGCTAGTGTTAAATTCTCAAACACAGAAAAAGGTGTGGGTGCTTTATCATTGAACTTACTCAAGTGATGTGATGTGTACTGTCGACTTAACTTTATATCTGTGTTTGAGCAGAATGTTTTGCAGAGTATTGAAAAATAGGCTAAAATTTGCTACGGAATCCAGGGGGGACTCATTATTTATGAATTTAAATGTGAAAAAAGTTTCATATGAATATCTCAGGTTCTATATTTTCTATCATTGTGCTTTAATCATCCTGAAGGTTAATGTGTTATGATGATTCTTGATTATTAAAGAGAAAAGTAAGTGTTTTCTTTGTAAACAGGCATGATAATTCCTCATTCATCTGACCTTGTTTAAATGAGATTTTGTCGCAGTCTTGCAGAATAGTGCACATTCATTCAGCCTCTAGTTTGTGGGTCAACACCACTGTGATCCTCAAGGAACACTGCCTGTTAAAATGTTACGCAACCTTCAGTGTCGCCATCAAATGTTACGTTTATTTGCAGACAATATGCTTGTGGGACATCAACACAACACCAAAGGATAAAGTCATTGATGCCAACACTATATTCACAGGACACACATCGGTGGTGGAGGTGAGACGGATTATGTGATGAAACATTTCTTACATGTTCCATAGATTTGAAATTATATTCTTGTGTCATCCAAAATGTAGGCAGACTTTAGAAAAAAAATAAGATCTGATTTGTGATAATTTGATACATATGATGTTTGTTTGACTTCCCGTTTGCCTGTTTGTTGCAGGATGTAGCATGGCATCTTCTCCATGAAAGTCTGTTTGGGTCTGTGGCTGATGATCAGAAGCTGATGATGTAAGTGGTGTAGTCTTCTCTGTCTGTGCTGTTACAGTTGATGAAGTTGCTTGATTATTGGTACTATGCGATAACATCATTCATCCACCTCATGAAGGGATGACAATCACACAGCTAAGAGATGTGCAACTTTTTCCAGTCAAGCAGTGTACAGGTAGCCTGAAATTTGAATGTTTTCCTCTAAAAAGGCACCAAAGTTCATTTCAGCCTTGAAATGGCCTTATGTGTCAGTGATTGGCCATGAAAAGGACGGAAAATAAGCAGTGTCAAGTTATGATTTTACATGCTAATGCATAAAAACACCTTGCAATGACTGTGTTAGTTTCAGATCAAATAGCAAAACTTTCCATATTCGCCGATGTAGCAGAGAGTGATTTCTCTCAATCCCACATTCAACGAACCTCATGTTTATCAACCAAAATTGTTGAAGGGTATTTTGAAACGCCTTAAATAACGTAAACAAATTGTGCTTGTGAGATCATAATGATGATGTCCGTGTTTCAGCTGGGACACACGTTCAAACAACACAAGCAAGCCCAGTCACACCGTCGATGCCCACACAGCTGAAGTTAACTGCCTCTCCTTCAACCCTTACAGTGAATTCATTCTTGCCACAGGGTCCGCTGACAAGGTATGAAGCCATAGTATGAATACTCCATATCATGTTCATTGTTGTTTTGGTTTGCTGAAAACATGTCAGTTAGTCATCATCAGTTTGCCAGTGTCATTTCTGAATAACTATAACAAACTTTCTTGTTTTCAGACTGTTGCATTGTGGGACTTGAGGAATCTAAAATTGAAGTTGCATTCATTTGAGTCGCACAAAGACGAGATTTTCCAGGTAATATTAGATGCTGTGAGACTTGAAAAACAAAAGTTGAAATGATTTGCAGCAGTTATTGATTAAAGACAGACTAGAAACACAGTAAGTGTCAGCTGTTCAGTGTTAAGTTTGTGACTAATCCTTCGCTACTACAGAAGTGCATTATAAGTATGCAAATGTGAAAAAAAGTGAGATTTGATGGCATTTACTTATTTCATTTGTAGTGCAGGACATATATTTTGTCTAGAATTTACTGATTTTGTGCACTGTCTTGATCCAGGTTCAGTGGTCCCCTCATAATGAGACGATTCTCGCATCAAGCGGTACTGACAGGCGGCTGCATGTATGGGATCTGAGGTAGATAGAGAACCCCTACTTTAGCCACTTTCACGCTGAATTCCTTGTAGAAGGATCTAGTATGCGAAGGGAACACGTAGACATGATAGTTAGTGGTGTTCGAATCGTATCATCTGTGATAGATCAGTGATAGCCAGTGACAAGGCTCGTAATAGTGTTATATCATATGGTATCGTAACTTCATGATTGTTCATCGTTTTGATAATCAAATGATCGATAATGAAAATTCAATCAATTCCCAACACTGATGATATATCATTGTACATTATAATGTATTGTAATGTTGCTCTTAAGGCATGCAAACACATGACGGGTGCATGTCATCAGGTTTGGGGTTTGTTAATTTTGCAAGTGGATTGTCCATCATTAAGAAAGGTTGCAAACTTGACAAGTCACAGTTTGAAATTGGTTAAGTATGAAACTGATATTTTGTCATATAGTTGCACTTAAATACAAAGAGCACACCCAAGACGTAATTCTAAGGGCCCTGTGAAAAAGTGAAAAATCAGACTATCTATCCAAGCTGTGTCAAGGGGATAGAACCTTGGGTCTTTAGGGACACAGCTTTGAACAGAATGTCTGGCCAAGAGATGGAGCTGGACGTCATCGTATTTAATGAATGGCTTGAGAGGAGTAGGATATAATGTCTTAAAGACTGTGACATTAAGCTGTGTTATTAGAAAAGGAGTTGTCATATGGGATTGATGTCAGCACTTGTCAGTCGGTTTGATGTGACACTGCATCTCCTGTTTACAGTAAGATCGGCGAGGAGCAGTCAGCTGAGGATGCCGAAGATGGCCCACCTGAGTTGCTGGTAAGTTGTTGGCTCTACCAGTTTTGATTCACATGGTTGTGTGTAAAACTGCCAGTGCTATGCTGTGATAAATGACTTGATTGGAAAGTATTACACCAAAATGATGATAGAGTTGTGTGTGAGTGAACATAACAGGCTTGGACATTTGTATTGCAAGAGGCCAACTTAACTGAATTATAATACCAGAGAATGAATGGGAAGGCAAGGCATTGTTTACCATCTTGAAGATATAACTGAGGCGTATTCAATAGTTTCTGAGCTATTAAATTTATTAAATTCTGAATTCTGATACCCTGCAATTGTGGCTATAAATGCTTGTCAAACTGCGCTTGCCATAAAAATGTCGAAGTAGTGTAAATGTCTTCATTGCCCCCAAAAGTATACATGTACATCATATTTAGATCAGGTGAGGAATATCTCTAATATGTGTTCATTCAAGGCACCAAAAGAAACAGGATATCATTTTGACTGTATGGAATAACACAATAGCATCATGGTATGAAATATAGGAATTTGGTTCTCATTAAATATGCTCTTTCGGCACAGTTCATACATGGAGGCCATACAGCAAAGATCTCTGATTTCTCATGGAACCCCAATGAACCCTGGGTTATCTGCTCTGTATCAGAAGACAACATCATGCAAGTCTGGCAGATGGTGAGTCTCGTTGATTTTTATTCCAGTATTTTCTGAAGTTATATGTTTTTATATTATTTGGAACTTTTAACATTTGACAAAACTTCATAAAGTTTGCCAGATTAATAGTTATAGTTATGTCAAAACCCCTGTCTTGGATGCTTTAGATGGTAAAGAAAATATAAACCAAGTAAGTCTTATTTGTGTTCGTTGTCTAGGCGGAAAACATCTACAATGACGAGGAACCTGACACACCTGCTGGGGAGTTGGAACAGGCCGCTCAGTAGAAGGGAAGAAAATGTCGCAAGGACAATTCATGTATCATTGACATTGTGAACCCATGTTGGCGTGTGTAACAATTGTTGCCAACAGTATGGAGAACTGTCTAACTTTATCACCAGTGGGCACAGGTAGTAGCCTCTGGCGGCCATGATCCTGTGGATTATTTATGAGGAGATAGAATATTTTGTACCGAATTCATTGTGATGCCGCAGAGTCTAGCTCGTGTTTCAAGGTCAGGATGCTGTGGTAGTCTTCATCAGAAATAAACACGCTTCATCCAACAATGCGTTAGGGTTTCTTTATGAACATATAAGATTAGTTTTCAGGGTTCATTGAATAACATCGATGAAATGCTTGTACGTAATGATACTGAAAAGCAGACCAATTTATGGATTACCAGACAATCCAGAGTGGTGGAAGCAGTCAACGGCAGCTTAATTTGGTGAACAAATACAACAAAAAGACGTTTTCACAGTGCTCTGTTCCCATTTGGTTTGTCCACCATGAGAATCATGTCTTTGAAAGAGATGCCATGTTTGTTTTTTAGTTCCGTATCTAACGGTTACTGAGAAAATCTCCCAATGGGGATAGCATGTACTGAGTCAGGAAACACATGACAAACTCGTTTTCCCTTTTTTCAAACTCCATCAGGTATTCCTGTCTTGAAAACACTTACCAAATTTCATATCCTTATCTATAATGGTTTCTGGGAAAATCTGTCCCCATCATCCAGATGGATGGAGCGCAAACTAATATCCCCAGTTCAAGTGATCAGATTGTCTTGGAAGTGTGAGCAATGTCACAGATGACTTCTGATACTTTGACAGCAACATTGTTCATTGGATGTTTATCATGTATCAAACTGGCAGGAGTATATTGAATACGCCACAATATCACATGGAACAACTGCATTTGCATATATAGAAGTAACCCAGTTGATACCATTATTATTATACAGGTGATTGAGAATAGATTTTTCACAAAACACAAAAGATGTCATGAGTTAATGTCAACGTTTGACACAAATGTACATAACAAATTATGAAATCAAAACAGTGTAATGTGTACAACATACATGTATTCACATTTAGTTTCCTAAACATTCTTGATAGTTTAACAGAGTCAGTGGACAGGAGCACAGAGTTATATTGAAGAATATGTTCATTTCAAGATGTACAAATCATAAATGATAGCTTGAGTTGGACAGTGTCAGTGGTATCAATTAGAATATATGAGAAAAAAGTTGTTCTACAGTCTATAACTTAGAGTATGTACATAAATGTTATATTCACAATACTACCTGCTACTTGATGTAGACAATTACATTCATGCCACAACATATAATATTATATCTTATTATCCAAAGAATTACTTTCAAATCAAACAATATTGCAGTTAGGCAGTCCTTAAATTTTCCAGTGTTTCTCATCCATCATCTTCATTCCCACTTAAAAGAATTATAAGATCTCAGGTTCTGTTGCAAATGAATTTTGTGTCCTTATGTGTTAAAAAAGGAAAAGAGACATTCTTACCCTTTCACTCGCAGTTAAACGTCATCTTAACATTGATACAAAAAAAGACTCTGAAGCAAAGTGACTTAACATCATGAATTACTTTACAGACCATTTTCAAGTGATCTATGAATTTTTAATTTTTATATACACATAATTAGTAACTTGATCAGTTTCCATTGAGAAACATTAAAAAACATGAATGCCCTTTTATCACAGCATGTCAGCTTTGCATGGTACAAAAGGAGGAAATACGGCAGGCCTCAATGTCTTTCCTGTTTTGGAAAACAATTGCACAAAATTGTCCTGCACTTCGAAATGTGGGTGGAGGGGGTCACCCTAGTGTTCAGTTCCTGTAGAACCTTGCCTGTTGTTTTGAAGGCACGATAACACAATAAAAAGAGCAAAATGGCTGAATAAAATAAAGTGGTTAAGTGAAGATGCACTCAGACTGACATCGTTATAACTGACCACTTGAAAGTCATTCTTAAGTTCAGTTTTCACTTTGTCATTTTCTATGTTTCAAAACATACAATCTATGATGATTTGGTTGAAGTCCTCTAAGGCTGACCAGAAATCGTTTGACTGACCAGAAGCTGTGTGACATGCCTTTGAGCGGAGACTTGCATGTCAGATCAGCCCTTAGTCTTATCGAAAGTGAGAAGGCTGAAAAATATAACAATGTGAATATAAGATAACAATACGATGATTTAGATTCTGCAACGGTTAAGCGTATTGTCTTTGTTTTTACAATCCTACACCCAGTATAATGGCTGCATGATGGTGGCTGACAAAATCCTACACATATTTCACTAAAGCCATGTCAAACAGCGATTGCACGCTGATCAAACTGAAAAAGATCTTTCACACTCATTTACCCACAAACCTTTTCAGAAATGGTTATACAAGAAATCTGCCCATTTCAACATTGTACAATCCTTCTCTCTACCTATGAAAATCCAGGTTAGAATTTTTCCTCTAACTCAGGCTTGTCAGAGGCAATTAATGTGATCGGCTGGTCATGCTCGCTGACTGGGTTGACATGTCATCATATCCCACTTGCTTTGATTGATGTTCATGTTGCTGATCACTGGATTGTCTGATCAAGGCAAACAATCCCTCCCTCACTATGTACACTAGTACTATGTACTATGAAGGCAACTTACTTCTGCCATCATAAGGTGATGATTGCCGATGTCGTAAAGTTCCTCGGGTGAAATGAGGGGTGAATTCAGTCCTAACTCAAATGTCTCATACGCCTGCAGCATCTGAAGAGAACATGGTAACATTCTCAGTACTCGTCAACTTCTTAATACAAGGATGGTTTCATGCTTTTAGCTTTAATCCAGCAAATACTTAATACAAATGTTTGAGAACCATCAGTTTCAGTTACTGAAGTGTTGATATTGTCGTGTAGTGACAGTTTCAAACCAGACTGGTGTCTGTACGTACCTAAAATGCACATGCTGTCAGACACTATGATGTCTGTACGTACCTGAAATGCACATGCTGACACAGACACCGTGCAGTCTGTGCACAGGGCTGTAGTTAACTGTTATTAATAATGGGGGCACCATCAATCAATACTGTGATTAATAAAATCAATATAATAAAATGATTAGAGGGGGCAGCCTAGAGAGGGCAACCTACTGCCCTGGTACATACCTGAAATGCACAGGCTGACTAGGACACCGTAATTTCTATATGTACCTGGAAAGCACAGTCTGACTCCGGCATTCTCCCCACTGCTGTCCCTAGTCCTGGCATTATCACTGTGCTAATCTTTTCTTTACTTGCATCTTCATTGTGCTTCTGGACTGATGACATAGGAGAAAGGTCATATCTTACAATCCAAACAATCAAGATACTTCATTTACTATCCAGATTGTGTAGCTTGGATATGTTACAATATATTCATTTTAAACTAATCAAGACTTGTATGCACATTAACTGTTGACAAATCAGGATCACATGATGACTGAAAGTTTCACAGGAATGTGTATTTTAAATTTTTTTTAAAAAGTATAAAAATTGTATTAATTTATCTGAGCTTAGCAGCAGACCTGCAGTATGAAAATGACATAATATGGATCAGAGGAATAATGTAACACATGCTCTGCCCTATGTACTGTCCAATCATGAAAGTCATCTGCTTGTACCCTTACTGTTAAAACTTTTATGGAAACCTCTTAAACAAAATATTTACTACTAATCACACTGAATCATGTAAAAGTATAACTGTCGAATATACCTGCCAGTATAACTGCCCTGAAGGCAAGGTATGCATTCACTGTGCCCTTCACATTCATTGGGACTCTCATTGTTGGAGCTGATATCAGCCATTTGATTGGTTTGCCTTCGTTTGTCATTGACCAATCCATGGAGTCCTCTTTAGCCCCACCTTCAAATGTTGGCATGATGATTGCATCACCCTGGCCAGAACATGGAAAGAAGAATGTATTCATCAGAATGTTGGTTGTATCACACTGGGGATGCAACAAATGGGCTTAAGTGTATGTTGTACCTTTGAAGTGTGCTAAATAGTTTCCATATTTCCCTAGCCATGATTCAAAGGTGTATTGTAACTTAATAAGTTGGAATTTGTAATATACTCTAAAAATGCGAAAGGTTTCCATCCATAACCCCCGTTTTATTTTATCACTCTATACTTAAGAACAATGTTATATTTATCAAAACTCCTTAACACTTACTATGATCCTAACCCAAACCCTACGACCCAAATCCTAACTCTAAAACCTCAAAATTATCCTAACAGATATATATTACATCTTATGCGGGGGTTGCGGTCGGAACTCTTACCAAAAAATGTCCCTATAAAACTTTTCTTGCCAGTCACTTACTGGCTCGACTGGATTTTTACTAGCCAGTGGCTATTTCGCACACTGATGTTGAAAGTCTATCCAAGGTCTTCAGTGAACATGTTAACCACTAGACTAAACTCCCTCGCAACCTGAAGACTAATATCATACTCTTCAACCAAATGTTAATGAGTCACATACCACTAAAAGTTCACCATGGTTTTCAGCACGGATGATATTTTGAAGCCTTTCTTGCCTGTGAAAAAAGACAAAAGATGATAAATTCTGGCTACACCCAAAGCGACCTTGCATCAGGCCCCCCTAAGTAATTGAAGGAATTACAGCTGCAAGTGTTTCGCGAGTGGGCTGCACTTGTTTATATTTGAGATGCAATTCCATCAAATTTGCAGTCATTCTTTCAATGACTTAGTGGGGCAATGTCGCATAATACATGCATAATCTTGCAACACAATGCTATCACCCAACTCATCTAAGGCACGATTATTGACATTACTGACAAATTTATGGATAACAACTTCTTTTATTTAATGAGTATGACATTTCAGTATGGTACAAGAACCTGTACTGAAAGTTGTCCTCAGAAAATGACATTTGTCATCCATAAGTCTGACAGTATTGTACTTCCCACCTTTCAAAATGACAGTGTAAGCAGTTGATAACTGATAGCCATGCATCCCATGCGTAGATGACTGCAGAGAATAGCAAAAAACACTAAAAAACATCCAGTGAATAGAGTGAGTTTGGTTTTATGCTGGTTTTAACAATATTCAGACAATTCCAGCAATATCGTGGATGGACGCCTGAAACGGGCTTCACACATTGAGCCCTTGTGGGAATCAAACCTGGGTCTTCCGTGCAATGAGCAAACGCTTTAACCACTATGCTACCCCACCTCCCCTTTTAAAATGTAACTGTGGCCCTTTGTATATAGTGTATATAACATTTATGATCAAAGCTTGTCATTCATAATCAGTGACTGAGTAACCACGGTTTTACACCTCTTTCAGGATTAATACTAATTTTTTATTTGGTTTTACACTGGTTTCAGAAATATTCCAGCAATATCGCGTTTGGGGGATACCAGAAATGGGCTTCACATTTAGTACCCATGACGGGTGGATGCTGTAACCGTTTGGCTACCCAACCACCCCTCTGGTGAACTGACAGTAACTGAGTGGACACTATAGTGGAGTGAGCAGTGAAACTGTAAGGAGTTTAGTTATACGGTGCACTCAGCAATATTCCAGCTATTTGGCGGTGGTCTGTAAATAATCGAGTCTGCACCAGACAATCCAGTGATCAACAATATGAGCATCGATCTGCACAATTGGGAATTGATACCATGTGTCAACCAAGTCAGCGAGCCTCACCACCCGATACCATTAGTCGCTTCTTACAACAAGCATAGTCGCCTTTTTGGCAAGCATGGGTTGCTGAAGGCCTATTCTGCCGTGGGACATTCATGGGTTATGAACCACTGGATCATCAATGAGTCACCTAATAACGTAGTCATGCGACACCAAAAAGACCTCACATCTGCCAGCCGAAGTGCAAGCTGTAGGCCATATCGATCCCACCATCCATGAAGCCGAAACTGTTTGCAGGGGAAACCTGAAAGTACAGGTACATCTATTGTGAAGTGTGAGACCTTGTCAATTGTGCAGTTGAAATGATAAATACATCTATATCTGCTAACATCCCATGTTGCAGTTGACAGAGTTCAGTCAATGCCAGCAACTCTCTGGGAAAAATAACTCAATTCACAAAACATAGATAATGTTCAAGACTGATTACATGATCATACTGGCGCACATGGACATCTCTGTAATGAAGAATGTATATGTTACACATCAAAAGGGGTAGGTGAGTGTGGTTTTGAGTCACTTTAAGCAATATTCCAGCAATATCAGAGCACGGGTCTCCAGAAATGGACTTCACACATTGTGCCCAATCAAACCTGGGACCCAGCCATGCTGAATGAACACTTTAACCACCAGACTACTTCACCGCCCCTCAAAAGCTGGTTTGGCTTGATAGATATTATACTAACTGCCCTCTGTTGAATTTGAGGAGAGGGTTTCATTTGCGGACAATGTTCCTATAGTCTTCTATTTGTATTCAAGACCAGTGAACACTATCAGAGTCCTGACATAATGTTAGTCTTACCAGAGCATCAGCTGAAGGAGCATCTTTGAATATGTCACCATGAGATATCTGAAACAATATATGTTTACATGCAGAAACTCACTTCTGTGAATGAATACTAGTTACATAGCTCTGTTTGTTGTTAAAATCACACTCAGCATTATTCTAGCTACATGTTGGTGGTCTGTGCATAATCAATTCTGGACCAAACAATTCTGTGATTGACATCATGAAAATCAATCAATGTCATTAGGATACAGTGACAGCCTGACCACCCAGTCCTGTTAGCTGCCTCTTACAACAAGCAAGGGTTGCACAAGATCAATTCTAACCTAGATCTTAGGATTTATTCACAGTACCAAAACAGTTAATCCAAGTATGAATAAGATAACACACTCTTGCTCTGTTACAAGCAAAAAGTACTCAGATTATACACCGAACCAGCCTGCCACAAGTCAAACTATGCATCCCATTATCCAAAATACAAGTCATTGATCTCACACATGGTGAACCACGGCCTTACTTTATGGGAAACACGCATGCAAAGGACATGCATACACATACACACACAGTCACAGATAAATCTGATATTCCCTGTCTTTCAGTGAGTGAGTGAGTTTTACTCCCTGCTGCTTGTATCAACATTCCAGCAATATGATGGCACGGACAGCAGATATGGGTGTCACGGATGGTGCCCATGTACAGAATTGAACCTGGGTCTTCGGTGTGATGAGCACACCTTTTGACTACTCTGCTACCCCGCTGATCCTGTGTCATTCAGTGAAATGAGACTGCAGGACAGTCAGGAGAAATCGAAAGACAACTATTCGGACTGACTTAATCACCGACGATCGATAAACAGTTCTTTTTTCACAAATTAATTGTAGGAATAATGGTATAATATTGGTACGGTAGTCTCAGATGATTACATGTCACTAGGGGGAGATTGACAATATACATGGTAAGTATGTTATAGGTTGTGCCTTTGGTATGAGGAGGGGACACTTTAAACTCACTGTCCCTAAATAATCATATTTACAAATATGACACATTCAATAAGCTTTGAGTTGCACTATAGAGAGTAATATGTGTAGTACTCACACAGTTTAGTATTGTGTGATTGTTGTTCATATGTGTTCATAGTATGACAAGCAAGGTAGAGCTTCATTAAGTGAGTGAGCGGTGAATGACTAGTTTTACACCTTTTCACCAATATCACAGCAGGACAGGTGCTTCAGTCAGTACCTCTATTCTTGTTTTGTTATCCTCAAACTGTTCCATCCATGCTGAAACCATTTTTATATTTCGGTCTCGGAACTTGTATGTAACTACGTGCTCTTGGCTTGCTGCTACAGATTCTGCAGCCTCTGATCCAACGTTAACTTCTCCTGCATCATCTTCCACTGGAGCAGCATCATGTGTACGCTCTTCATCCTTTACAACCTTGAGGGACATCTTCTGCCTGTAATAATACAACAAAGGCCATTAGGAGTACAATCAGGTGATTGTGGCAGTGATGTATAGTTAGAAGGGAAATGTTCCATTTGTAGTAATACAGCACCAGTCATAAGGAGTACTGTTAAGTGATTGTGACAGCACCACTATGGTATAACATGTCACCTTTAGTGTAGATTAATCCTCACGTCCACAGGACACCAAATATCTGCTTAAAAAACTTCATTCGTAACCGTACACAAAGCATGCCACTCGAAAGAAAAGGCAGTCGATCACTGGAGCAAGAGTGAACTAAGGGACGTAACTCTAAAAGTCTTGACACATGGGTAAAGAGATGCAACTCTGTACATCTTAACTGATATATCACTATATAGTGCTAGTGCACTGGCGTAGACTAGGATCAAAGGACATCTTCTCTTAGAAAGCTAGTATTGACAAAGAGCGATGATGAATATAGACACCCCTACAATTGTTAAACCACAATTATTGAATACAGTTACAGAATATTGGGGTACATGGAATTTATTTATATTCAACCGCAACAAACTTGCAACCTAGAATGTCATACTGGAATGTTACCCAAATATACTGGACAAATAAGTTAGGGATATTGGTATTTTTATGATTGATATTTCATCAATGTGTCAATGAATAAATAGATAATTATTCATAATTTAGAAATTTACATATATCCGTAACTATTTTTGTCCAGTATATATGTTCCAGTGGCTTAAGTACAACGCAGTAGTAGTCGTAGTAGTCGTAGAACTTGAAGTTGTTGCAGTACAAGATTATAATTTGAGATCATATTTCAACGTTAAACGTGTTTTCAGTCAGATGTCTGCAGTGAATAATGAGCAATAAGATGAGCACACTCACTTCTGTTGCTTGTCGTGTTACTATGACGCAGTGCCTCCTATATTATGCCGATATTATCGTGTCGTGTCTTGGAACCCGTGTATTGTCAGTTCCTTGCTCACACTTAAGTTTCTTGAGCTACGATAGTTGCTTCCACATCATACAAATCCATTATTCATCCCTAAAAATAGACCAGTTTCATCACATTTGCAAGCATGTCAAAACGCCTGGAAATCTAAACCTTTCCTGGAGGTGTGTTCTATCTGAGCCCTCTGATTGGTCAGTCATTTATACTATAGTGCGTAAAACGTATTTTTATAATTTAGATTGTCCTGTTAACGACAATTAAAAGTTCTGTCATTCTGTTAAAGAAATAAATGTAAATATAGTACATAACAAGCAAAAGAAATTAAATTTCAATAAAATCTTTGAGTGTACTTTATATTTACTTTTATAAAGATTTAAGGGAGCCCTCGGATTGAAATGCGGTTGGAAATTATTACGGTCAAGTAAGGAGCACTGTCCTGCTGTAGAAGAATCAATATGAATTTTCGCTCACTTACGTTGTTAAAGGTATTTTCACCATTTCTCGACAAAAGTTAACTTTGGAAAATGCTGTCTAAATCATGTTCTGTATAGTTACCGTGCTGGCATTTGAAGCATGGCTAACAGAAGGGAAGAACATAATTTCACTCTAGTTGTTCTGTTTTCGATCACAGTAATTGGTTTCAAATTGACACAGATTCTCTCTACTGCGTAATTATTAACTACTTTGTGACAGCTAGATACATTCGGTTGGTTAGTCTCCGGAACGGTATGACTTCCGACCGTATGCCCCCTAATTTTTAACCATGAGGGAATGTTTCTTAGAGTGGCATTTTTAGAAGATGAATAAGTCTTTACATCTTTGATAGGCATTCTAGAAGTTGAGTAGATGAAGAATGAGGACTATGACCCTGTACCATTTGCTTGACAACGACATTAGTATCTTTGTCGAAACGTCGCACTCACTGAATAAAAGAAGTTGTATATCCATAAATCATAGTCCTCATTCTTAATATGTCTTTTAATTAAGATACAATTAAACAAATATTAAAACTCACCCTTGTCAGATGAGGTATTTACAAACTGGTGATATAATTTGTCTAGAATTAGACTTAAGCGGGGATACCAGCAGTAGTTTTTCCTCTGGAATACCTCTGGACATCTATAATAGCGCTATGTGTGGTTTATTAGGGAAGGGTTGAAGGCTCTTCGGGAAAGGGTTCCGCCTGTACACCCCTCTTTTTACATTGTTAATTTGCTCCAGGGGAGTCCGTCCCAGGTGTAATATTCCGCCAATGAAATATGTTCATGGTTTGTTTCATTTTTATACCTGTTCTAGTTTATTGAATGTATATTTAGGGTGAGGTATGCATGTCAGTTTGTAATTTTTTTTGAAGGGGGTAGGGGGTACGAGCAGAACTCTTACCATTATTTTATGAATATATCATGGTATGTAAGTTAGCTGATTATGCGGCAACCGAGACAATATAAAATAAAGCCACCACACTTATTGCGAACATGAACATGATGAACTTCTGTCCAGTGTGTGACTGCTTTGTCAACTACAGCTGCTGCCCCTCCAAATCCACTTAAAGTAACTCACCACCACATATGATGTTATGTAAATGGATGTTACATTGTATTTTGGAAAGTATCATTAATGTCTATTTTTCAGCCCAGACAAAGCATAAGATGTGTCCGACATTTGTCTAAAGTCTCTGGACTGAATGTGAGTATATGTTTTGCATTAGGTATTGCTCATAGCAGAAATTTGTGAAAGGAATTGCCACCAGATGAGGGCGAACTTTATGGATGAACAACGTTAGTGTAGAGTTAATTCAACGTTCTTGTAGATCATACCTTTTTGACAACAATACAGCATTGAAAATGTTTCATCATCTGAATAAAGAAGTGGTTCATCCATAAAGTTAGTTCTTATCTGACTCTTCATGAAAATGCATGTCATTACACTTCCAGTATGTCACACAAATAGCCACAAATACAAATGCATTTGTGATGTTTCCCTCTTCACTGCTGGTCTGGTCCTGGATTGCCTTACCCTTAACGATTTTCTTCTGTTTCTGAGCCTCTCCATTCTAACCTATACCCTGGATGCATCTAGAGTTGTGACGATACGCCCATGCCATGATACGATACGTATCACGATACTGATAGTCCGATACATACGATACAATACATATCATGATATTTTGGCCTTGTGTACAGAAAAATGAAAGTACTGGAAATAATGTTCTGTTATGTTATCATTTCAGAGAATGTATTCTTCTTCCAAGAAAAATAAAACATGTCATCATGAAAGACATTTTATTAAAAATGTTTAGCATGTGTCAGTAAAGTAGTGTTTTCCCAAAAATGGAACAACAGGGATCAACATTGGCACAACTGGCTTTTTTGCACAGATAACAAAATAAATTTGTGAAAATTATCTCAGTCGGAGCATGTCCATGGCAGTATTTTCCACGAAAATCTCAATAGAAGGGGAGACGGTGTTTTCGTAGACTGCTAAGTATGTAAGTATCGTGTTGAATCGATATGCGACAATCGTATCGTGCAGCTCTTGAATCACGATAACTTGCGCATCGATTAGTCACCACAACTCTAGATGCATTTACGATAAATATATTACTGCCCTTTGCGGGCATTTTATTCAATCAGGTGTCTACGCTTGGAAGTTGAGTGTACCAATCACAACTCAGTTTCGCTTCTTAAATTATCTAAACTATTAAACACAAATCATGTGGAGGTACTCTGAAAGAGGTAGGAGGATTTATTGCATTTCAGACCTGTCAATTTGTATGATTTCCCAAATTCTGTGAACATACTGTGAACAAACCGTCGTAGCTGTGACTGCAATATTTGTCGACACTTGCAACCTAGCTTGTAACTTTGACTTAGCTGATTGGCTAGTGTGAGAATGCGAGGTGAGCAAAGTGAGGTAATGAAATGTTGGACTGTACATGCATCCAGAGTATAGTGGAGATTTAGCAGAACTTATAAGGCACAATATCACTGGTAACATGACATCATTAACACTGGTGTGATGTCAAGTTTCTTCTGTGATGTTGTGTTCTACATGCAACGACTCTGGGTAGCCTGCCTGTTCAAATGTTGATTTGGCTCTTTTTACCTCAATTTGACAACTTCCTTAATAAACAGAATATTATATTCCTGCCCATATCATGCTCTGTTTACGACACACATGCCTAAATATTGGTAAAGCCATCGCTCTCACTCGAGAAATACCAACATTTAGGCACTTGTGTCGTAAGCTTAGTATGACATGGGCACTGATATAACACCCCTCTATTTAGGTATCTCTGGAGTTTGGAAGTATACAAATCTACTTGGTCATGGTACATGATCAAATGTTATCACCCATTTGAAAGTGGCAGACAGTCCTTGCAATATTTGGACAGTGTTCGTTGTCATATTACCACTGTCAGATCAAACACAGCAAATGCATCCACATTCTTTCCTTCAATATAGATTGGCCCAATGACAGTCCCCAATAACCCAAATTATGAGTAGTTCCTGCATTTAGCATTATAGCTTAATATTAGTGTTTTACTGATAAACAAGTTATCCATGTTTTTTCATGTCTGTATTTCTCTGTATTCCCCAATGTGTATCTGTAATTCACTGTGATCGTCTCTAATATAAGGTCTCCTACATTCACTGTATTTACCTGTATTCCTCTGCTATGCTTGTCATAAGAGGCGACTAACGGGAAAGGGTAGTCAGGCTTGCTGACTTGGTTGACACATGTCATCGGTTCCCAATTGCACAGATCGATGCTCATGTTGTTGATCACTGGATTGTCTTGTCCAGATGCGATTATTTACAGACCGTTGCCATATAGCTGGACTATTGTTGAGTGCGGCATAAAACTAAACTCACTCACTCACTGTATTCCTCTGCAAGATGTTATGATCATCTTTGCTTATAGGACTAATTCGGTGTTTTCACCTTATTCCCCAGTATATAACTATATTTACCTGTATTCTCCTGTATATAACTGTATTCTCCAGTATGTAACTGTATTCCACTGTAGGATGTCGTGATCGTCTCTGCTGTAAGGACTCCTATTGGCTCCTTCCTGAGCTCCCTGGCTGATGTACCTGCCTCCCGGCTTGGCTCCATTGCCATCAAGGAGGCAGTAGCTAGGGCAGGTATGTGCCATTTTTGGTTTCATTTTAATTCAAGCTTTTAAATAAATCTGAACAATGTCAGTGAGTGTCATTCATCAACATTTGGTCAGACATATGATGATAACCCAAATCTGTTGTCCAAGTTTACAAGTCCAAGTGACCTATGATATGAGGGTCTTGTAAAGTATATGACAAGATGTAGTATACCATACGGTAATATTTTATATACAGGAAGTCTGTATTTCCGTTCAAGAATTTGATACAGTGAATGTTATTGTGTGTTCTGAGGAATGCAAAATGTTTATATATTATTTGTGTTTTTTTTCTGTACATTTGTGGGTCCATACATGGATCTCTGTGTTCAATGCAACTAAAATAATACTGGTGAGTTGAAAGGACCTGATAAAGATTAAATATTCATGCATACAACTACCATACAAACATTTGTGCCTGCCACAAGTGAACCTTAAAATTTGGATTGTTGCTGATGATATCAATCTCTGGATTATGTGCTCTGTACAGGCTGTAGGCAAATGGCTGGGATATTAGACATTGTCTTACCTCACACATAAATGTTGCTTTCTGACTGGCTGAGCGCTCTTCTGTTATTTTCAACATTCCCCAGCTTACAAGCAAGTAACATTTCAGGGTACCTAGTTGGGAAGGCTGAAATCATTTGGTACTTGGATTGTGTGTATTGCAGGTATCAGTGCGGAGGATGTGGACGAGGTGTACATGGGCAATGTGTTGCAGGCAGCCCAGGGTCAGGCACCATGCAGACAGGCCACACTAGGGGCAGGTAATACTCAGTACGGTCATAGTGGTGCAGGCAAACCAGGTTCACTGGGGTCATAGTGGTGCAGGCAGCCCATGGTCAGGTAATACTCACTGGGGTCATAGAGGCGCAGACAGCAGATGGTCAGGTAATACTTACTGGGGTCATAGTGGTGCAGGCAACCAATGGTCAGGTAATACTCACTGGGGTCATAGAGGTGTAGACAGCAGATGGTCAGGTAATACTTACTGGGGTCATGGTGGTGCAGGCAACCAATGGTCAGGTAATACTCACTGGGGTCATAGAGGTGCAGACAGCAGATGGTCAGGTAATACTTACTGGGGTCATAGTGGTGCTGGCAACCAATGGTCAGGTAAGACTCACTGGGGTCATAGTGGTGCAGGCAACCGATGGTCAGGTAATACTCACTGGGGTCATAGTGGTGCAGGCAGCCCAGGGTCAGGCACCCTGCAGACATGCCACACTGGGGCAAATGGTTGACACATGTCATTGTATCCCAACATCAATGCTCTTGATGTTGATCACCGGATTGTCTGGTCCAGGTATGATTATTTGCAGGCTGCCACCTAGAATATTGTTGAGTGGCCGTAAAAATAAACTTACTCACTCAGTGTAGCAGGGCGTGGAATCATCTCGGGTGTTAACCTCTTTGGTCATGTGGACAAGGCATCCGACTTCTTATCAAAAGGTCAGTTGTCCAAAACCAGCATGGGGCTCAGAAATTTTGTGGCCGCTACATTGGTGCCCAACGTGGGGCTGAGCATGTTCATATCAAATTTGAACAAAATAAGCCTCAGCACCCAACTATGCGGCCCGGGACGGGAGTATGTAGCAGGGCGTGGAGTCATCCCACAGATGACATCCTTACCTTGTCTGCTTGCTGACGGGGTTAACCTCTTTGGTCATGTGAACAAGACATCCGACTTCGGATCAGGAGGTCTGTTGTTGGAAACCAGCACGGGACTTGGAAATTTTGTGGCCCCTATTGTGTCACACTTATTTACATCAGTCTAACCAAGCAGAAAAGGGTTTGGAGTGGTGACCGCTGAAAGTCAGTTAAACCTCGTATGTTTCTATGGATTTGGTGAAGTTTGGAATATCTTTATCACTCTTTTGATCAAGATACAGTGAAGCCTCGTTAATCCGGACTGTTGTGTTTTTCAGCAAATTCATCCGGAATGCGAATCATCTGGACTACTGAATCAAAACCCACGTCTCAGCAAGAGTTTCTTGACTTTACATTACAAAAAAGACACCATTCTGGATTAAACAAATAAGCATTTAATGTTTATAAAGCTTATAAAATGACCAATAGCAAGCACAACAATACATGTAAATAAATTCAAGACATTGCAAAGTCTCTTGTGGTTGATTTTCCAAGTACATTGTACAATGTCGCAGTCACACCAAAAAGTCCTTCATGGTCGTTTGTATGTGTGTTACCTTTTAATCATCGAATTCATGACATTGATGATTTTCCCAAGTGATATCTTGTCTCCGATTGACTCGAAATAGGTCACCAGATTTTCCAGATATTTCTTTGCCTCTGTCGAACTCGGTGGCAACGGGGCTGGATCACTTTCCTCCTCCTCTTCCTGACAATCGTCAGTTGGTTGAACTATGTCAGTGATGTCACTGTCAGTGAGTGGTTCGCATGTTGTTTCACTGTCTTCTTCGGCGACATATTCTTCTGCACTCACAACATCTGATGAAGGAAATTCATTCAGGATGAGTCTCACTTCTGACAATGCAATGTCATCTTTATTCACAAAATCTGAATCACCATCATGAGATATTATGTCTAGTATGTGTAATTTGGTCCTACTCTGTAGAAAAGTCCCGTTTCAAGAATGTTGAAAATTGTTTTGGCATCATACTCGCTCAAAACTTTCTTCAGTTCCTCTCTCCCCGCGATGACTGCAGTCTTGTCGGCGCTGACTTCTTCTCCCTGGAGCGCTTGCTTCAATATAGAGTGTCGAGATTTGAATCTGGCCAGCCATCCATGAGAGTATGCGAAATCCGTAATTAACAACTTGTCACCGAAGTCTTTCGCTTTTAAAATTAACATCTCGTCATTAACAGCTGCATTCTTGCTGGTCATTTCATTCATCCATAAAAAGAGCGCCTCCTCCATTTTCTGATGTTTGGAGTTTCTTGCTCGAGACAGGGCTGCGGAGTCTTCAGGAATGGTAAGCCATTTCTCCTTGCTCTTCAATATGTCACCGATTGTAGATCTCCCCACTGAGTGTCCAAATATTTCACCAAACTGTTTACTTAGGAAATCTAAACTTGCTTTAGGATGTTCTTCTTTATACCTTGCAATCTCTCTTTTCTCAAATGCAGATTATCGGCATCCAGACTAACGAGGCTTCACTGTATATTGATACTGATAATTGGTTATTCTTTGAAATGTGTGGATATTGTTTCATTTAGGATTACTCTTTCACATTTTCGTACAACCACCAGTGATCTTAAGATATTACAGGGTGGAAAATAAGGTAAGAAAAGAGCCTCGGTATCTCCATGGTATACCTTCCGATAAGTCTCCACTAGACCCTGGATGCATCTATGGGTCAGCCTGATAATTTTATTGCCTCTCTTTCACAGTAGCCAATGGGCTAAGCCTCCCTTATACCAAGGTTGCCAGCATCAAGAAAGATAGTGGTCGCAGCTGCGAAGGTTTGTTTGAATTGCAACTCAGGTTTTGAGGAAATCATACAGACTAATCTATCTCATTTAGAGAACCTCTGCATGGAGTGTGTTGCGAAGAGTGAGTTGTGATTGGTAAGCTCAACTTCCCAGTGTTCCCTTAAGTCGTAGATGCATCCAGGGGATAATGGCGATTCATAGGAACATATACTCTGGATATATTGAGTATGGTTACAATAGGTCCTAGCAGACAATGGAAATACATTGTATTTGATCGTCTGGTCCAGACTTGATTTGCAGACCACCACCATCAAGCTGGAATATTGCTGAGTGAGGCGTATTAATAAACTCACTCACTCATGTTGCAGTGATTTTGGTTTGACAGTATTTCATTTATACCATGGGGTGTCAGCTTTTTCCTGAGGGAAGACAAAAGCAATATGGATCTGAGATATTTACAACTCTCTTGAAACCTGTGAACATGGGATGGTGCTGACAAACAAATGGGGAGGTGTTGGTTTTGTTGCCTAATGGTTTTTTTCTGTCACACAAAGGAAACACATCTCAGCACTGGGAATCATGTACCTTTACTTGGTTGGTCCATGTCCTGCCTTATCTTTACATATGTGTGTCTGTCTTGCAGGTCTGCCCATCTCGACACCCACCTCCACCATCAACAAGGTGTGTGCATCGGGGATGAAGTCAATCATGCTGGCCGCTCAGAGCCTCATGTGTGGCCACCAGGTATCGTATGTTACTGTAGCTAAGTAGGGCCCCCTCCCACAAAGTTATCGTAGCTCTATGATGAACGTAACTCCCACACTATGTTAGACTTATGACTGTCATAATGCTACGATCACTTTCAGGAATAGGGCACTGATCTCAAAGATAAGCCGAGGTCCATACTTGACCCTTAAAATCAGTTTGAAAATGATCTGTTCCAGACCAGTTCCTGGACCTTCAAAGTGCTTCCTCAGTAAAAACATATTGCTTGGAAGCTTAGATGAAGAGGAAATGACTGATCTCTGTATCTGTACTGGACAAAATATGTAAGGGATATTGGTGTTTTTGTGATTGATATTTTATTAGTTGTGTCAATGAATAAATAGATCATTATTCAAAATTTCAAAATTTGCATAAATCCCTACCTATTTTTGTCCAGTGTATGATTTAGGCATTCCAGATGTGACAGAATTTCACTGATATGTTCGGCAATGCTGCCTGTTATTTTGTAACAGTGTTACACTATAATGTTTCAAAATGTTACATGTTACCTTGTAGATTATGTTACAATGTTTCTATAGTAATTTATATGTGTGACATGTGTAAGATGTATGACAATGGTATATATTATGTAACATGTTAGTGTTGCATGTTTGTTACATGTAATGTTTGATGTCCCTGAAATGATAAGTAATAAGTGTCAGATCAGATCCATGTCACTGATTTGTTTGCGACAACAGAATTCATATTGTAATTAGATTACAGTATGAACTGGATTACCTCCCTTATATCACTTGTTGGTGCAAGCCTTCCAATTATCTTCTCTCACTAAGTATCTTTATAGTGCAGTCATTGTATGTTGCAGTACAACTAAAATTTTGAAAGTGCCATTCAAGGATTTAATTACTGATAAACAATAATAATTAACATCACATGAAAATGAACTCTAGACCATATGCATTTCTTAAAATTCTCTACAGTGGTATTGGCTGCTGAACATTTATCGCTGCGTAACAGTTAGCGCCAATACATCAGTATCATGCTCGTTCCAGTCAATTGCAATTCCGATATTGTTGCCCTACGGTTTTTGATAACAATAAAGGACAGCAAAAGAAAGTCTTCATGGCAAGTAACATAAGGAAAAATAAAGGTAAAGTTTTGAAACCCAAACATATATTTTAACATAGTCTGGGTGACACGATCTATATTGTAGAAAGTTCGAGTTCACAACACTGGATATCCCATGAAGCATCCCACTGAATGCCCAGTTAGGCAGATGTGAGTTGTTTCGACATATCCAATTTGCAGTTGTCTATATCTGAGGGATACAGAGTAACAGCTAGTCTGTTGTACAGACCCTGAAGCAAATATATCCAAGAAAGCCCATGTAACTCTAGAAAATGTGGCGAGTCCAGAATGAAGAAAATCTCAGGGCTCCATTTCATTATACAGTAAAGTTCACTTATAACGTACACGCTTACAACGAATTGCCGGTTACAACGAACAAATTCAGAAGTCCCGACTGCTTTCCTATATGTTGTTATGAATTAACTACCATATACTCCGAACACTGATAGTACGAATTATCTGTTACAACGAACAAATTGATGGGCCCTCTGTGCTATTTCACGCGTTAATTGACGTGTTTATAACGAACAGCTGATCCGAATCCACTCGCGTGTCATCTCACGTGTCACCAATTAGCTTGTGAAAACAAACAGGCTTCCTCACAGGGGATCAAGGGGATAATAAAATAAACTTACCTGTGAAATCATCCAAGCTGTAGATGCAGGTGGTAAATCCAAGACTAACATGACAGCAGACTTGGACATACAGATTTCAAGGCCAATCAGTCGTGGTTAGAGAGATATAAGAAGCGACGAGGGATATGTTCAGCCATGACACACGGAGAAAGCTCGTCTGTTGACAGTAAGTCAGTTGATGAATGGCTGACGTCACAGAAGCACAAAATTACTGATTTTGTTAAAGATGCATAATAAAATACATGATTGATGATGAAGTGAATGATCCATGACAATTATATGTTCGTTGGTTTTGTCTTATTTTATTTTCTGTGAGAACATGATCTTGTCTTAAACCAGTGGTGTGGTGACCATTCTTGGTAATTTCCGAATATTCACGAACATTCCCGAATCGCTTAGAACGAACTTCGCTTACAACGAACTGAAAACAACAGTCCCTTTGAGTTCGTTATAAACGAATATTACCATATTATTTTTGTTTAATATGAACTTTTTTTCAGTACAGAGACTAGTTGTTAGTCACAGCTAAAACATTTTTTTTCAATTTCCAACAGTACAACAGTACACTGAGCATATATACATTGTATTTCAATCTAGCATCACACAATATCCCGAACCTGTCTTGATGGTCCCTTGGTGTTTGAGATCCAGGGACTTTACTGTACCATTAGAATATGGCAATGCTTGTTCAGCAGGTAGTATGTGTTTAGGATGTGATTATGTATAATGACAGGGAAAGTAACACATGTTATAACATTATTAGTATCAGATAGGAAGCATCCATGCACATTGATTACATGCAAATTTGTGAAATTTTGGAAGTGGACTCCCAAAAAATACCTTAGTCACTGTGACTCCCAGTTTTGAATAGCTGTGCAAAACCCTGTATATATGTATAACATGTTCGACCATATTGTTTGTGTGTAGGATGTGATCATGTATGCTATTTTAGTGATGTTGTATTGTGTAGGATGTGATGGTGGCTGGAGGTATGGAGAGCATGTCCCATGTGCCATTCTACATGAAGCGAGGACAGACGCCATATGGAGGCATCAAGATGATCGTGAGTGATCTTACATGAACAGATTGTACATCAACCTCGGCAGAATATTTGACATGTCCAACATATGTGTAAAACACAAAGAACCAGTAAAAGGTTTGCTAAAAGAAGGCATTTATATGACCTTGACAATCTGGGCCTTCTGAATTGTGAGCTGTAACTTTTGAAGTTAAACATTGTAGTTAAGACTTTGGTCTGTATATCATATTTTACAATACTTCACTCTGTTGCCTGACTTCAGATTATTTTAAATAGAAATTTATCACATTGTATTCCAACTCTGGGGATTCAGGGTAAGAATGTAGATCCCATGAAGATCCTGGTGTTACGATTGATCTTCAGTAACCCATGCTTGTTGTAAGAGGCAACAAACTGAATTGGGTGGTCAGCCAAGCCAGCAAACCTGACCATCTGATTCCTTCCGTCACCTATTATGACAAGCTTGGGTTGCTTAACACCAATTCTATCGTGGATCTTTACAGATCACAAGCATGATGGAAATTGCATTTAACGTTATAGGAATGCAAAGCATCCAGTATTCTGCTTTATCTTTCCAGGACGGCATCGTGTTTGATGGTTTGACGGATGCATACGATCATATACACATGGTGAGGAGATCTCAGCAAAGAGTTGTATTGTAGAAAATGTTGGTCTGATTCTGTTGAGGGGAACCAGAATCCTGGCTAGGCACCTTAATTTCCCTTGCTGCTGCATAAGGATTGGTTGGTTACAATCAGTGTGCCAAATAGCAAGTGGCTATTAGCTCGTGGCCAATAAAAGTTCAGTCAAGCCAGTAAATCTCCATTGTCACTGGCTAGTGAATTTTCATGGGGTCATTTTGTAAATATGTTGCTTTCTGACTTGTACACTTATCTTGCAAAATAAATGCCTGATAAATTGTTCATCATGTTCAGCGGCTTACCTTTGTGTAGTCTTTTGCTCAGTTTCTATGTTCAAACCTTTTCCAAATGAATTATTTTGTGGGCTAGTAACTTTCAGGCATAGCTAGCCGAGTGGCATGCAAAATATGGCAGCTATTTAGCACACTGGTTACATTGACTGGAAGTGACTTACTCATGTGGAGGTGATCCATTCCAGAATTTCTAGTGGTTTGTTAGCTTTGTGGTTAACTGTAATGTCATGTTGATATGTGCACCTTAAAAAAACATGCAGTCACACAACCACCGACCTCTTCCAAACTGCTTGATTCATGGGGTTTTAGTTTGTTTATAAATAATGATTAGAGTCGACAGACTGGTACATATAAGACTGATTCATTTTATCTGAGAAATTTTATGTAAGGAGAGCTAACTTTGACCATATGTGTAACAATTTAACTGTAATCATTTTCAATGAGATGATCATGCTTATTAATGCAGTTGTTACTAATTCTACTGATTAGAATTGTGTCATCTTCATCTTCAAGATAGGAGCATCTTGTTTATACATATCACAAAACTGAGTCGACAGGGATTTACTTTGATCAGTCTGAAGACCAGTAGGACATCTTCATCTTTCTTTCCAGGGAGTGTGTGCCGAGAACACGGCCCGGAAGTACAACATTAGTCGTGAGGCCCAGGATGAGTACGCCATCAGCAGCTACAAACTGAGTCAGCAGGCATCACAAGCAGGGCTCTTCCAGAAGGAGATTGTGCCGGTGGAGATTCCAAAGAAGAAAGGTCAGCAAGGAATCTTACATACCATGATTACTCCTTTGAACTGGGGCAGTGGGGTAGCCTTGTGGTTAAAGCATGCACTTGTCTTGCAGAATCCTCGGGTTCGATTCCCCACATCGGCACCATGTGTGAAGCCCATTTCTGGCGTACCCACACCATGATATTGTTGGTATACTGCTAAAAGCAGTGTAAAACTAAAGTCACTCACATGCTTCAACTTTAAACTGTCCTGGACTATCTCGCATGTGGAGACAGACTTTCCTTGGTATTTGTGTGAATTGGTTCAGTAAAGGCTCAGATTTTGAAGAAAGTGACAAGAAAACAGCTTTGAAACACAATGGATGCTGATGAAAAGTGAAGTTTTCATTATAGAGACTGAAAAATGCTTGTGCATGTTCAGGCTCATGTTATCAGTGCATAAGAAACTCTTTCATATTCCTGCTTGAAATTAATCAAGTGGCCGGATAAACATACAATAGCGGGTATTTCTGTAAATTGTATTGGCATCAATTTTCTGTAACATTTTAAGGATGTTTGCTGGTAATGTAAATAATATTTAACTTTTTTTCTAACTGGTATATTTTTTATGTATGACGTTTGTCTTTGCAAAAACAGCCCAGGAAAGCAGGGGTCACTGTGGGTTTTCTTGAGATAAGGACTCGCAAAGATTCCTTGGTCAACCAAGACTTTTAACATGGGAGTCAATGGGAAAATCAGCCAACCTTTTACATAATCCATCATTTTCATAATTTCTAGTATTAAACTTTTTTCTAAACTGAGATATGTTAATAACATAATTTAATTTTCTGTAGCATTTTAAAGGTTTCAACATTAGAAAGGGTACTCTTGCATTTGTGTTGTGACAGCACTGGTACTGCAGTAAAAGCTTAAGGCTGTCCTATTTGGATAGCAAATATGTATCTTGGAAAGGAATTTGAAGCTGGTCTGAGATTGGGGTTTGATCAAGTGATGGGACTTTGATCAGGGGATGTGAGAGGACTTTGATCAAGGAACGTGAGAGGAGTTTGAACAACAGATATGAGAGGTTTGATCAAGGGATGTGAGAGGAGTTTGATAAAGGGAAGTGGAGAGGACTTTGATCTCTGTGTAGGAAGCGAGTTTGCTGCAAGTGCAGGAAGGGAGTTTAGTCCTGAGTATCTGTGTTTTAGGTGACCCTGTGACAGTGTCGGAGGATGAGGAGTACAAGAAGGTCAAATTCGACAAATTCAAGTCTCTCAGACCTGTCTTCCAGAAGGAAAATGGTAACAAAGAAATTTTTGTGAATGGTTTTATGTCGAAATGACATATCCTTTCAACTGAAACAGTTTTTGAACAGATGTCCATGGTATTCATCCTATGAACTGGTACAGGGTTGGTGAAGAATTTTGAAAGAGTGTGAACAACAATGCTCACACACAAACAGAGAAAGTACTGTGGTTTATGTACATACTTTGCTCAAATAATTCTGCATAATCTGTGTCTGTACTGTTTACTTTCGGCTGAAGGCCCGGGCTCGATTATCCATTTGGGTACACGTGCGTGAAGTCTGTTTCTAGTGTCCTCGCTATGGTTTCGCTGGAATATTGCTAAAAGTGGGAGAAAACTAAACTTGCACTTTCCCCTTTGCTTAGCTTATGTGTTGCTCAGAGTTGAATCCTTATTTACAGGAAGCAGTTAGTTTTTGTCATGAAATTTGCCTGATCTAAGGCTCAAAAACATGATCTATTGTATTAGAATCATGGAGACTCTCGGTTAGACAAGGTCCTTGGTTAGACAAGGTCCTTGGTTAGACAAGGTCCTCGGTTAGACAAGGTCCTTAGCAAGAGGCAGCTACATGGATTACATGGTCAGGCTCAGCGAGTTGCTTGATCACTGTATCCTGATGGTGATGGATGTTCATACTATCAGCCACTCTTTGCCAAGTCCAGACTAGATTTTATACAGGCGAATGAACAATTACACAACATTTTGTTTAATTCTTAACAACAAACCATGAAATTAACAACTGATGAAACTATGACTGTGAATCAGGCACAGTGACAGCGGCCAACGCCAGTACGCTGAATGATGGCGCTGCAGCTCTGGTTCTGATGACAGCACAGGCTGCTGATAGACTCAAAGTGAAACCACTCGCACGGATTCTGGGTAAGTACATTCTGACATAAGAGGCAGGGAATTCCAGGGAAAAATATATTCCCAGTACCAAATGATTATGTATTGCCCATTCTCTCTCTGGATTTTAAAAACATATTTGAGCAACTGGTGTATCTGTAGTGAGAACATTTGTATAATTTGAGTTAATAATTACCAGCATTGTGTCAAAAACCTCCAAGAAAAACACTTAACCTCTGATGTTGACCTTCAGTCAGGTCTTGGTCCTCTCAGCTATGATACTTGATGAGGACAGTATGGAGTACAATGAAAGCATTGTGCCATTATGTTTGCAGGTTTTGCTGATGCAGCCATTGCACCCATTGACTTCCCTACTGCCCCAGCCAAGGCTGTGCCAAAGGTATGTATCTTGCTGTTGCTTTATAGACATCTTTTTGATACCTGTGAGGGAAAGTGATTGTTCTTGTTAGGATTCCAGGGCAGATCAGCGCCCTGAGTACTTGTTCAGAATGATTGTTGGGACTAGGAACCAGGTGCTTTTCCAACATCTTGTTGGGATTCTAGGGCAGACTAGGGCCCAGGTGTTTGTCCAACTTCTTAATGGGATTCTAGAGCAGACTAGGGCCCAGGTGTTTGTCCAACATCTTGTTGGGATTCTACGCCAGACAAGGACTCAGGTGCTTGTCCAACATCTTGTTGGAATTCTAGGGCAGACAAGGCCCCAGGTGCTTGTCCAACATTTTGTTGGCATTCTAGAGCAGACTAGGACCCAGGGGCGTGTCCAACATCTTGCTGGGATTGTAGGGCAGACTAAGGTCTACCTGCTTGTCCAACATCTTGATGGCATTTGAGGGCAAACTAGCGCCCAAGCGCCCAAGCAAACATTGTTGGATGTTTGTCATATATCCCTGAATGGACACCCTTTCATTGTGTCACTTGGATGGTGTGTCACACTGTATGATTGCATGCTCCTCTCTGTGAAGGTCCTGGAGATGACAGGGGTCAACAAAGATGACATTGCAATGTGGGAGGTGAATGAAGCCTTCAGTGTCGTGGTCCTTGCCAACATCATAGAGTCTGGCCTTGACCCCAACAAGGTCAACATTCATGGAGGAGCAGTCAGTATAGGCCATCCTATTGGGTGAGTGTAGGAAGGTTTCAGTATTAATGAAGGCTGTGTCTTTGAGTGAATAGGGTATAAGTACTGGGGCAGTGGGGTAGCCTAGTGGTTAAAGCATTCGCTCATCACAGAGAAGACCCTGGCTCAATTTCCCACATGGGAGCAATGTGTGAAGCCCATTTCTGGTGTCCCTGGATGCGATAATGCTAAAAGTGGAGTATCACTGAAGTCACTCACTCCAAGTAGTACTGCAGTCATGTAATGCATGAAACACCGGAAATAATCCAGAGGTATAACAGCATGCATTAATTGCATCTGTCAGTAACAAGATGAGCAAAAACTTTAACCTCAGGCAATTTTTATATGTATTGATCGCAGGGTAGATTGTTGCCTTAACCTTGAAAAGATTCATCCTTTCAAAAAGTATTTGACATGATTTCATGCGTTTCAGTATGTCTGGTGCTCGTATCACTGGACACATGGCTCACAACCTGAAACCTGGTCAGAAGGGCATGGCCAGTATCTGTAATGGTGGTGGGGGAGCGTCGGCCATCTTGATTGAGGGACTCTGAAAGCCACCATGGCAACCAGCGTCATATGTCAGGGTTGTGTGAACTGTATTCTGAGGTGAATGGATTTAGATTTGTTCAAGAAAGGTCTTATCATTGTTGACAACTGATATTTACACAGACTATAATTGGTTATGTAATAATGCATTTGAAAGTTACTGATATCTTCTCTTCTAAAATGTTTTCTTAGCACAGTATCAGTACTAAGTATGTGATCACTATAATTGGTTTTATACTTTGGAAAATCCTCCTTTTGCTGTATGTTCAGAATGAAAATAACATTTTCAAATTGTTCTGTCCCATGAAATTTTGAATTTCAATTATTGTCAGCATTAAGAACTTGTCATGGGAGGTATGTTTACCACATAAAGTGGTACGTCATGATAATCAAATGATTCTCAGCTTGTGCTGTTTGCCTGTGTACATCTTGATGTTCCAAGTGGTTTGTCAGAAAAGAGGCTATTAGGCTAAGAGTTGCTATCATAACGTGGCACACATGTATGACTGTGTATTCTAGGTTTCTGATAGTTTCACATTTCACCATGCCATGGAGTAAGGTCATTTTAGTACAAGTAATTCTAAAAAACATAGACGTAATTAAACAAATGAATTAATACATTGGCAGACATATTCTGTATCATCGTCAAGTGTAAATTTGCTATGCATCAGTGAACTGTGACAGGATTACAGGATGTGACATTACATACGACTAGTGACTAGAAGATGATACTCCTCCCTGTTGGGGGCACTTGAATAGCCTAGTAGTTAAAGCGTTCCCTTGTCTGCCAATACCCAGGTTCTATTCCCCACATGGGTACAATATGGGAAGCACTTTTCAGGTGTCCCCTGTTGTGATATTGCCGGAATATCGCTATAAGCGGCATAAAACTAAACCCACTTACTTTCCAGATGAAGTCTCATTATATATGTCAGTGCATACAACTGGGAAGATTACTGACAAATTGAAGGAGAACAACATGAATACCTCAACATTGGCCATTTTGTATGAACATTGACCGAACATATGGAAGTGATTAAGATTTCAATTCATTAGTGTTTTGCAAATGTTTTGTTAATTCCTCTAACACTGGGTACATACCAGTATTACAGGACAAAGCCTAGATATATAGTTTGTGCCGTAGACAAGAGTCTCTGAGTGTATTGCGACGTCTGATGATAGCAAAGCGTGTGTGTGTGCGTGCTGTTGAGTGTACTGTGTAAAACCCAGTATCATTAAGTGCTAGATGTATATATTGTACAAAACAGGAATCTCACAAGAATCAGTATTTTCATGTGATAAATCATCCTTCTCTCTCTTTTAGAAACTGAAATGTAATTTGTGATGGGCCCAGCAAATTGTGTGTTTCTGTGAATAAAGACTCTGAGAAGAGCTCCATCTTGTATTCTCCCTTGGTTCAATCATAGATTCAATGAGGAATGGGCCCCAAATAACTGATAATTCTATACAGTACACCCGTAAGCGCCAGACCAGACATCTAGTAAGCGCCGGGTCTGGACGTCCGCTGAAAAAATGAGTCTCTGTACAATACAGTATTTTGAATAGTTACATGTGTACTATTTTTTACCACTATGAAAGATAATGTATTTTGTTACTGCTGTTGGATGGCAGTTGAGATCCACATATACATTGATCTGGATTCATGCATATCAGAAATGGCAATTTTTCCCCCAATCCGCGGATTTAAATGCAAATCAGTCGATCTTGACATTCGTCTAAATCCGGGGAGAAAAAAATTAGGTGGTTGAAGTCCCATTTATCAACGTTAAGTACCCACAACTGTGTCTCTTGGTCTATCACATTTCAGAATTTCACAGTAACTTCTTAGATGCATTGTTTTGGCCCCACACCCCCAGCTGATTTTCAGAAATCACTTTCACCAATTGCCATCCCTGATAAATTTTCTTTACTCAAACTGAGAAGTAAGATAGTGTGTGTATATTGTTAGTGTGCTAACATTTACAAGTATCTTAATCATCCCTACATGTGACTTAACCCGAAAAGAACAAGATTTGTACTTACTATGAAAGTGTAATCCCAAACACAACAAGTTACATTTGATCTCTTCCTTAAAGCAATCACATGTTCATCGCTTTCAAGCACTGGAACCATGCCAAGCAAAACGTCCCAGAGGGGTATACAAAGTAGGTTGTTTAAACTATAACCTGTGAAACAAGTGGGACTGAACCCCCAAAAGCACCACAATTTGAACTTATTATATTTAATATTGTGTATTCAATTACATACAGCATTACAGAAAATCTTAGTAGGTAAAGCATAGTGTCAGGGGAAAAAGAGTGAGTTTATTTTCATGCCGCACTCAGCAATATTCCATCCATATGGCGGCTGTCTATAAATAATTGAGTCTGGACCAGACAATCCAGTGATCAACAACATGAGCATCGGTCTGCACAATTGGGAACTGATGACATGTGTCAACCAAGTCAGCAAGCCTGAACACCCGACCCTTTCAGTTGCCTCTTATAACAAGCATAGTCGCCTCTTATGGCAAGCATGAGTTGCTGAAGGCCTACACTACCCCGGGACCTTCACGGGTCTAGTGGGAAAAGAAGACCAATATGCAATTGAAAATACTGTTTAATGTACAAAAATGCCTTTATGTACACTATATGAACATGAGTTGTCAGGACTTCTTGGAAGCTTGTGATACATACTATGTATGATACAAACTGTACATGATAATGACATGCCATTTAGGAAGGGAGGTAACTGCTGTACAGCTGTAACAGTACACAACATGACGTGTAGGAACTGTATTCTTTCAGGGAACAATCAGTTTAACAACAGACTTAAATTACTATACATATGGTAAAAAACTATTTTGACATTCATGTTTATACTGCATAACATGACATATATATATATGTATTAATGTTTTGTTTTTCATCCTTGAAAGTTGTGAAACATCCATGTTACAAAAACAATATCGCACCAAAATACAAACACCACTATCAGTAAGCCACAATCTTGACTGACAGCAAACATGAGTTTATAATACAGGTAGCACTAAATTGTAACGACTGCAACACTTCTGTAATCCCTCATTAAAATTTGTAAATCAAATTGACTTTTCATACATTTTAAATATTAATCTGAACTCTGACAATTGGAAGAATGACTAATGACAAACAAACAATTCCTCAACAATAAGAAAACATCTTGTAGTAACAATAATTCTGACTATGGAAGGAATGAAGACATCAACAGTTGTAAGATTTTCACCAATGTTCTTAAACACATCTTACAAGGAAACAAATATCTTTCTTGATTTAAACAAGAAACAGTGTATCTGAGCAACTCCTTACTATGCCCTGAATTTAGTTGTCCATGATGACTATTCTTCATCATGCAAATTCTCATACAGGAGTTTTCCTGCCCTAAGTCATCATTAAACTAGTTCTGACAGTCAAATGTTCGTGAAGATTTCCACCAAAGGTTAAATTATGAAAACAAGTGAAAGAATATGGTGATATTCAAACGCACTTTGAGATTGTTATGTGAGATTGTTCCAGTAGTAATGTGTAAATTATACCTTCAAACAAAGGTGACTTTCAAAGTGTGGAACCTTCAAACACGTTCAGTAGTTATTGTTACACACAACAGAATCTCACACCACACTTAGTCAAGTAAATCCTCCTTAACAATGAAAGCGAAACAAAAGGAAGACTACCAACAAAGGAGCGTTGAAAAAGGGAACAAAACATCACCCTGCCTTGTTTACAAAGTCTTGTTAGCATATGAACACAGGTAACTAAAGCTGCTGCTTACAAACACCGAATTATATTTTTTGGTATTGAAGAATGGAAAATGATAACATACGATGCTTATGTGCCATTTGGAAAGAAAAAACATGATTGCTGCCTTGAAGGAAAACTTGGAAAAACAAAAAGATGTGTGTCATCATGACAAAACAATAATCAGCTGTCTAAAGATAAAATGAAGCACATGAATCAAGCTGAAGTGAGATCAATAAATTTTCTGTAGCAGTGGACACTAGCTCTCCTGTCGAACAAAGGTATTGTACCGCTACGACAATCGTAAATCCATGTTTAAGTCTGGGAGTTATGATCACCTTAGTGCTACGCTCGCTTTGTGAATGGAACTTAGAGCGGAGGGGCTTGGAGTTCTAAACATTAAGCAGGCCTCCACAAACCATCAAATGAGTTGTTTAGTTCCAAACAAATAGTACAGTTCAAAGTTTCTAGTACTATTCTTTCAATCAAAGTATTTTCAGTTTACGTATGTCTTTCTGTCACACCACTAGCTGTGGATAAACAACTTTAACAAATGAAATCAACACATATCAATGTATACGCTGTCCACACATCCAGGTCTACAAGCAAATATTGACAAGGGCTGATACACTTTTGAAATGTTTTTATCAACTGTTCATTTTGACATTACCTTTTCAGAAAAAACGTTAATGAAAACTTTAAGACAGTAAACAGAGTAACCTGTAGAACCTGCAAAACATGTCCAAGATGGAACACATTATCAAATTACTGGTATTTCACATCACAGTGACTCACATTAAATATCACTTAATTCTGTGAGTAGTGTTGCCTTTGCCTGATTGTTATCAACAATCCTTAAACAACAAACACAGCACTTTTACAACTTACTCTATGGCAGAAATTGACGCCAAGCTGTTTTTAAATGTTGATCATGAAAGAATATCTGTATCTGTTCAAATGTATCAGTGTCCTTCTGAAGTGGAGTCAATACCCTGACGACAAGGCAATGGTTCAGCGAGATATCTGTTCCGTAGAAATTGAGAGGATCGTGTTTTACATTGGGACATAACACTGATGGAGGGTGCTAGTCGGTGCCGTGGGTAACATCAGATATTATATAGCTAGAGTCTTCTGTTGTTCAGGCCAGACCAATGAAATTTCTTGTTTAATATACAGCTCAATCAAAGTTAGGAACATATATTTTTTCATATGACTACAATGCATTTAAGTTTTGATAGTTGGTTTGTACATCAACACTCAGCCTTTCAATTATGAGTGTTCTTCTACTTGTAGAATAGAATTTCCTGACCAATATGCAAAACCTAAAAAGCCTGAATGAAAAGAAAAGGAAAAGTGTTGATGTGAGCCTAATTACGTCAATTTCTTAAGATTTCATAATAATATGCAAAAAAAGATTTAATAATGAGTATTTTATTTTTTTCATTGTGCCTTCATAATGGAATGTCCATCAAAGAGCAAGTGAAATACATGGTTTAAGCCTGGTTTAAATTCAGGAATGAAACATGAGAAAATGTTCTGAGATTTTTCAGCCAGCAGGTTAAGTATGTCATGTTCCAACATGTACAGTGATTAAGTGTGATGCTGATAGTGACTACCTTTGTTCTAGTAGTACTTTTGTCATCACACAGTCTGGGATAAACATAGCACTAGGAATGTTGAGTGGAAGCAGCAGGGAAATCAGCTAGTGAATACTCTGATTGTCAATCTCATCGTGATATGAGAAAATAGTGTTTCAGAACTCAGTAGCCCCTTCAAGTAAATCTTGACATTAACTTGCCAGGATCACATACAGTTAATTTGACTTACTCAGATTTACTTACATTTAATTAAATTTAATAGTTTTTTTTTTCAGTGTTTACTTACTTTTAGTGTCTTTTGGAGTTTTTCCAGACTTTATACTGCTTCACCACATACAGTGACTTGTTAAAATATGGCTTGGTACTGTAAAAGGTAGGTTTTATGTTCTGAAAGGACCATGGCAAATCATAATGAGGGCTCACAGTGTGTGGGGCTTAATTCACAAACTGATCTTAGCACTATGATCATTCAATAACTTAAAGCAGTTGTAGTGCTAATTGTACTTTGAAACAGGACCCAGGGCCCAGTTTCACAAAGCTACTGTAGTGCTACAGCTGTGATATCTCCGATACTGCTCTGTAGACTTGTGCCAGATGTAGTGCTACGTTAGCTTTGTGAAACAGAACCCTGAGTCCCAGTCTGCAAAGCAATGTCAGAGCCATGACTAGTCAAACTCCAATATTGAATAAACAGTTGCCATAACACTATGGGCACTGTGTTGGCGGTACTAGAGTCCTGCTTGTGTAGACGGTTCGATGTAATGGTTATTACACAAGGTCAATGTACACACTGCCAGCCCCTGGAATGTTGTTACACATCACTTCCATTCACAGGGTCATAGTTGATTGGAGCATTGTTGTAGTTGTGAGCTCCTCCGTACTGTTCGCTGTTGCGCAGCTTTTCTGCAGCCTCGAGAAGCTTCTTCTCGTACCAACCATTGACGTGAGACTGGATGTTGACTGGCTGGCGGGGGTTATGCTGTTCATAATTGGCATTCGAAGAGTAGTTGAATGCCGGGGTACTTTCCTTGGATGGAGAAAATGGTGAACTTGTTCCAATGACTGGGGTAAAAGGGGAACTACTCTGATTGGAATTTATGAAAGGGGAATCACTCTGAGTCTGGGGCACAAATGGAGAATTGTTCTGACTGGGTGTTCCCGTTGAGAGGCTGCGATCCATGCTGAACGATGAGGATGGGGTTCCACTGTTGCTAGGCAACCCATTGGGACTCTGTCCCAGATAAGGCAGCTTTGCCTTGCTGCTGTAGCCAGAATCTTGGTTGCTGCTGCAGGTTGAGTCCTCCTTGTTCTGGAGGTATGTGGGGTTATATACACTTGTCCTTGGATACGGACTCTCATGACGTAAACACTCCGATGTGGACAGGTTGAAGCTATCCTGAGAGTTGTTGCTTGTGTTAGACACATTGTGGTTAGTCACATGGTTAACTGTACTATTGCTGTTATCAGTGATTTTGCCGCCCCCAAATCGTCCCGACACAGGCATCACACTGCCTGTACGTGATGGGGCATTGTTGTTTTGACTATTTACAGGGTAGTTGCTATAGTTGCCACCTTGGTTATAGTTTGTTGTGGCATTAGTATTATTGTTACTAGCACTGTTTCCTTGGTTACCAGAAAAATTAGCACCTGAGTCGGCATAGCGATAACCGTATGGTGGCGGTTTGCTTGGCCGTGATTTAACGTCTGTATTTTCACCGTTTTTTGACAAGTTGTTCTCTGATTTGCTCACAGAGTTTTGTATTGGCATACTTTCATAGTTGCCATAGCTACCTTTGTCACCATGGATACCATACATACTCCTGTATGGTGGTCTGTCTTTGCTGAAATGGGAGATATCAGCATAATTACTGTCTCGTCCTGATTCCCGAACAGGATCTCTCCGATATGAGCTATCATATGCCTGAAATCCGGGTTTGGGGGAAGGGGTTGTTGTGTATGCCTGGAACCCAGCTTTAGGAGATGAAGCTACAGTATAGGCTTGGAAGCCCGGCTTTGGGGATGGGGAGGAAGCATTTGTGGGAAAACCCTGTTTAGGAGCAGGTGCAGTAGTTCTCACACTGTTGGCAACTTTCTGCATCTCCCTAACACTTGCATAGGGATTCTCTCGGTATCCTGCAACACTGTTCCGAGTGGGTGCCTGACTTGCACTTGACGATGGGTTGTTAGTTGGGGGGACCCTGTATGCTACTCCGTGTCTGTTTGGGGGCACACCTTGCTGTCCACCAGATGATCTAGGTGCTGGATGTGTCCCAACACCACCCTGGTCACCACCTCCTCCACTTTTCATGTCAATGTCATCCAAAGGCCTGTCTAGACTCTTGCTGCGTCCCACATGCTGGGAAAACGTCTCCTTGTCGTCTCCCAGAAGAGTGTCAGTGGACCGTGTCCGTGGCTTGTACTTCGGCATGGGGGCCTCTTCCAGGTACATATAGGTCTGATTGTTTCTCTGGTTGTACCCACCTCCAGATGCAGAAGAAATACTGTTGATGACACTATTGTTCTGTTTGAAGCCTTGATTATTCTGGTTAATACCACTATTGTTCTGGTTGAAGCCACTATTGTTCTTGAAGCCACCACTGTTCTGCCTAGTAAACATGGAGGGGTTTGGCATCTGCCCAGTGCTAGGTTTAGGAGGCTTTGGGGGAACCTCCGGTGCACCGGGCATGTTTCTTGTGTTTGGAGGTCCCCTTTCGGATAAATTTTGTTTTGGCATTGATATATGATTACTGAGAGTACCAGAGTCTGTATGACTGCGAAGTATTGGCCGAATACTGGAACGAGCATCTAATGGACTCCCTTCTCTTGACCGAGAAGCACCATGTACTTGTGGACTTCCCTCACGTGACCTGCTCAGATCTTGTTTTGACTGAGAAACAGGATGCTGCCAAGAATGAGAATGAGGCAACCGTTTTGGGATAGCTCCCTGATTTCCTGTCTCTCTCTTAATAGCACTGACATCAACTGGAGAGTTTGCACTTGGTGAGATCATATTCTGATAGTGTCCCGTCATTTGGCGATTAGGACTGCCTTCATATTTTGGTGAGGCGCCATCTGCTATTCTGTCCATCTTTCCATGAATCTCAGCTTTGGTCACAGTCACATTGTTGTTGATGGTGTTATTATTTCTCTCTCGCCGCCTCACACTCTGGCGGTAAGACGGTACCTGCCATGCTCTCATCAACTGCATGGCTTCATGGCGAGATTCATAAAAGTCTTTCTTTCGATGTTTCCCACTGTAATCAGAAACTGAAAGCGTTTCATCTGATCGAGATCTAAACAAGCGTCCATTTTCATTTTCATGAAAGTCTGTGAACATTGTCCTAGGAGGTAACGCCGAATCATCATGGTGATGACTTAAACAATGTCCGTATGATGCAAGCTTCGAATCAAGCCAGGTCTGAATCTGTTCATTGTACTGGCTGAACATTTGCTGTGTGTCTTTCCGTTCATGATGCAGATGTTCCTTGATTCGATTGTGGCACATCTTGTGTTCATTCTCCAGTCTCTCCTTGGTTAGCTTGTCAATAGCGAACACTTGCTGAGCTGTGCGTCTATCGAGGTGGTCGATCTGTCCCTTGAGCAGCTGATGAGAGGCATTAGTGTGGTCCACCATGTTCTCTCGGTTTGTCTCGATCTTCTGCTCCAGACGCTTCAAAGTTGGTCCGCACTGACAGAGTGGAGTGTAGCCCACTGGACCCTGCAACAACCAAATGATAAAGACAATGTGAGTTGTATACCTACATCAGGTTTATGAGGAAGGAAAGGCAAAGTCTGTCTTAAATAATTAACACCCACCATCATAGCTAGGTATCATAACTTGACAACTATTGCTAGTTAAAGGACCTTTTTAAGGCAATTACCACCTTTCCACGGCTAAAATGACTTTTGCATGCAAGTGGTGTGTGGACTGACCTGTTTGATGTTCCCAGCCAGATCCCTGTAGTACTGGACCCCAGTCTGTGGCACATACTGACTGAAGAACCCCTGAACAGTAGATGGCTTACTCCAGGGCTGCGCAGGACCGGAGTTGTCTCCCCTGGGTGAGGGGGTCTGCCCATTACCTTTCACTGTGGGTGGTGGTGTCTTATCCTTATCCTGAAGAGATAGAAAGTTACATATACATGGCCATAATGTTGTTTCAAGGTTGTGGATATAGCTCATAAACAAAATATAGCTCATAAATACAATTCTGTTCTATTAACAACTGGTGTAATGCTATCCCATGTCAATATCTGATGATTGAATACATGAATCAAAGAGAACATTTTTTTTCAATCATCCTGAAATTTAATTTCTAGTTACACTTTACGTAGTATTAATTCCAAACCTTTTTCTTCTTCTTGAAGAAAAAGAATTTGCGGTCCTTTTCTGGCTTGTCTGATTTGACTGGCTGGTCATCGTCAGGGACTACCACCGGCCCTTCCATATCAACCTGGATCTCATCCTTGAAGGTCACCACGTTTGGGTGCGTTCGGGTCATAGGTCGAGGGGATTTGGGAGACTTGGGGGTCTTTGGCTGGCAGAGGTGAAACAATGTCGAAGACTTACATACAAGTTGAAAATCATACACAGACTATTCTTTTTACTGAGGTCTAAGGTCATAGTAAACTTGCTAAATTCTCTGCCGAGAAAACATATGATAGTGCCATGAGTTATTCCCCTTCCACCACTAATGATCAAGGAAGAGCTTTTATAATTACTCCATTAGAAACAGTCTGTTTCATCTGCTAATGAGTTTTCTTCCCAGAATTTATATAAATAACAACTGGTGTTTACCCGAGCAAAGGACTGTATGATGATAATTATCTCTGGGTGTTCCTTCCTCCGAGCCACATCCATTGCCGTCTCGTTTTGCTGTAATATTAACATACTTCACTGTGAAACATATTACTACAATAACTACAATAAAATACATATAAAAAATATCACGATAAATGTTTTACATAATTGTAAAGAAGGCAAAAATAACTCCCTTCAGACAAACTTTAAAGATGCAAATAATATCCATGTTCAAAATTCATATTGTCTCAATTACTGCCATACCCGCCCCCCCGCTTAAAAAAAAAGAGCATTGATTGGTGAGAAAGACCTATCTCATGTACTGTTGGAAATCCATGTTTTCTTGTCTATGAGAGGTGCCAATGTAGGTAAATAATCTGTTTATAGCATACCTTATTTTTTATCTGAATATCAATGCCAGATTCCACAAGGAGTTTGGCAATCTTCCTCCTCTTGAGGGCTGATGCAATGTGGAGGCAGGTGTCCCCATTCTGCACACAAGAATACAAATATGGTCACTGTTTAAAAACTCCAATCAAACAAAATCAACTGATCTTTGATTGGTTGATAAATCTTTCCAAAGAAATGCAACTATTCATGCAAAGTCATCCCCTCATTCATTCACTAAATCACCCATCTATCAACTTACCCAATCATCCATCCACACCTCCATCTCCTCACTCACCCAACCATCCCCTCACTTATCCAATATCCCCTCACTAACTCACACACATTCATCGTAAGAGACCAGCATGCTGTGATGAAACCTGACACTGGATCAATGCTACAACATGACAGGGAGGGGTCACAGAGTGGGCCCAGCTAGGGTGTTGACGGAGACAGGCAACAGACAGGCTCCAAACTGTTTATAACGCCTGTCTGTATAACTAGCAATAGAAAGCTGATTTGTTTATTTATCCCTTTTCACATGAAAAAATAATTATAATTTGTCTTTCTTGTGACATAAACCATATGTCTCTTCAAGTACTCTCAAAGAAGAAAAAAAATCATTGAATTCTTCAGATGTGGACTGTATTTGTTTGGACTCATTAATTATCAAGTTTTACACTGAGTACATATTTTATGAAAAATCCATGCACCTTATTCGTATGAATGTTCAACACGTCTGATAATATTCATATTATACAGATGATATTCTGTGTAAGAGCTTGTAGTATGACTGTTGTATTTATTTCCCCTAAACTCATCCAGATTGTACAAACACACTAACCAAGTGAGTGTGAGTGAGTGAGTGAGAGAAAGAAAGAAAGAAAGAGAGAGTGCTGCTTTGAACAGTATTGCGATTTTATAATACCACATTTAATTTTATAATTGGGGGGGAGGGGGGGTGGTGAACCTGAAGGTGTGCAGGTCTCAGATATTTACAACCTTGGTGAACCTTGAGCATGGGTATGGAGACAACAAACATCAAAGGGTTGGAACATGCTGAAGCATGAAAGTTAAGATGACATGGAGGCACAGGTCGAGTGTTTCAGAGCATGCGCTTTAGGGGTAAGATCACACAAACTCAGCTAGTCCACAGATGGTACCATTAAGCTGATCACCTCCAATGACAAGCATCAGATCTGGGATCCACTCCAACCTGATCTACATACAGGGAGACCAAGATACAGAGCCTAGAAGGGTAATATGTTTAACAAACACATACAGTGTTCCCAGAAATTATTGAGAAAATCTTTGTTTTTTTTCTAATGATGCTAAGATTGGAAAAAGGGCTTTCACTATGCACTAAGCAAACTAAATAAGGGAGACAACTCTTGATGGCTTAGAAGGCAGCTCATTACATCAAGAGTTATCTCCCTTGTCTGAGCAGATGGCTTCCTGTGTTGACATGGCAGAATTTACAGCAAGAGAGAAAAGAAAGCTCATTCTAGATGATTTTGAAAGGGGTGAGGCTGATGCTAAAGTGTTAGCTTGTAGACATGGTATTCCTCTGTCTACAGTATACAGAACTTTGAAGAATATTCAAACAGGAACCGGGATATAGCACAAAGCAGGGGCAGGTCGGCCTAGGAAATTCAGTGTTGTGGATCGCCGAAGACTTGGGCAGATTGTGAGTAGGGGCAAATTGAAAAGTGCTGAGAACATCAGAAATGAAATGATTAGCAGAGGAAGTCCTCAGGTATGCAATGAAACAGTTAGGCAGGAATTACAGAGACTTAATTGGGTGAAAAAACGTGGAATTCCCTCGCCGTTGATGAAAGATGCACAAAAGGAAAAACGTTTAAACTGGTGTCAGGCTCATGAAAATCAAGATTGGGATAATGTTTTCTTTTCCGATGAAAGTTCTGTTTGGCTTTTCCCTAATTGTGTGAAAATTTGGACCAAAGATACTGCCAAACCTATCTACCAGCGACCAAAACATAGCCCGAAGTTTCACATGTGGGGTGGCATATCGGCTCGCGGAGTGACGCCATTGTGTGTTTTCACGGGAAACTTGACAAAAGAAAGATACGTTGACATTCTAAATGGTCACCTTCTTCCGACAGCACAAACATTGTATGAAGATAATTGGATTTTCCAGCATGATAATGACCCAAAACACACTGCACGCTACACAAAACAGTGGTTGTAGGGCGAAAATGTTCAAGTTTTAGACTGGCCCAGTTACAGCCCAGACCTAAACCCAGTTGAGAATGTGTGGGGAGTCATGAAGGACAGAATAAACCAAAAGGGACTGAGAAATATTGAAGATATGAAGGCCGAGGTGGTCCAATATTGGGATACCCTGTCACACGATTACCTACAAATTTTGATGGGTAGTGTGCCTAGGCGTATTAAGGCATGCATTGCTGAGCAAGGAGGTCTAACAAAGTACTAAAACAAGACTGAGACTGTAAAAGGATGATGTTTTAACATGTTTATGTAAGTAAAACGCCAGAAGTTAATAAACGTAATGAGTTACATGTCGCAACATGATTCTCAATAATTTCTGGGAATACTATACATGGATGCATGAAAGGTGGATCAAACATGTTCAATACAGCAGACGTATTACTGAGGAGCTCTACAAAGTGCAGAGGTCAGTCTACAGAGAATCCTCCTAAACATCTCAGACAGGATGCTGACTACCCCAATTCCACTGCCTATTACTGCACACTAGGACAGCCCTTGGAATGGATGCTGATACTACTGGGAACAAAACCACTCATAATATGAACAGGTTCAGAAGAACACCTGTATTTATTTTGGCTTGGGAACTACAATTTTTTCCTTCACAATGTGTATATATGTGTGTAATCTATTCACGCCACACAAATAATTCTGGGAATTATTATCTTGTTTTAATAAACACGTTTCTAAAATGCATGTCTGATAAGGTGTAGCAAGCTTTGGAGCAGTAATGTAGGTTATACATGGGCACCACGCACATCAAATAGACAGAAACATTTGTGTGAAAAAACAACCCAATTCAGAAATTCAAGCGATACAAAATCATATTTGCAGACACATTCACTGGAAGCAAATGATAACGACATGTAACTGAGACTCTTGAAAACTAATTACCTCACTACGAACTCTGGCTGCATTAAGTCATCTGTTTGGCTAAATTTTTATATGCATTCGTTTCTAATCCTGCTCTACCAAGATGCATCATATGCAATGTCATAAATTGCGTAAGATTTTTTTAATCCTATTCCCCGATGAAGAAACTGAAGCCCACATCAAACGTATGACTGTGATGGAGAAGTTATTGCACCAAAAATAAAACTAGGAGTACAAAGTGTTGCTTTTATTCATGGATGCAGCTGCATTTGACCTTTGACACAGACGCTTGTCTGTTGTGGATATACATTTCAGAAACATATTAACATGACTCAAGTTAAATAAGTTCATTCATTTATGTAATTTAGAAATCCCTTTTTTAGGCAGAGGTGAGTCACCCATATAATCATTTTCATGATTAAATAATTAAAGTTTTCAGGGCAAAGAATTTATACCATGTTTTGAAGTAATTATGAACACAGTGAAGCATGAGAGTTAATTATCTTAGTTGCATGAAAGTTAAATTTTGTGCATTATTATCTTCTCAAAGCTGCTAAATATCCTGGACTGGACTAAGTATTTTCTTTACAGAAATGTTCATATTTCAGAAAAAGCAGGAAGTTACATGGAGGAAGGTATGCATATAAATTATCGAAAATATCAGTGTGAAGCTGGGGAGACTGTTGCCAGTGAAGATGGCCGATACATCCAGAGTTCCAATCAATTATGTTCTAAAATAATGAACAACCATGTGGTATTAAAGGGCACATTTCTGTACCAAATACGGTGTTTGATTAAACGTTTGGAATGTTCTCACTTAAACAATACAGAACGTAAATGAACCTCCATGAAGATCCAAGTGAGTGAGTGAGAGTGATGTACCAAAGTAGCATGTATTTGCAGAAAATTCTTATCAAGTATATTCTTGTTGCAGTTTCATCAACTATAAGACATAAATCATAAATAAATAGGATAAATCATACCAAAAATTGACAATACTAATTTAGCACTGCAATAAATGTTAACCAGAGTTGCTAAGCAAGAACTCAGTAAAGTTTATTGTTAAAGGGGAAGTGCTGTTGTCATTACTCTCCAGTTGTATTACTGATCTACCTGTGTGAGCATTTCTGATTTAGTAAACTAAGATCTTATAATCCTCACCTTATTCTGTTCATTGATTTTACACCTGGCACTGAGGAGTATGCGTGTGACACCTGCATGGCCGTATCTGGCAGCTGTGTGCAGCGCCGTGTCCCCGTACTGCAAAACAGTAACATAACATCTCACTAGTCTGATTGTTTGTTGTTTAAAGTCACACTTAGCAGAATTTCTAATTATGTCAACCGTCTGTAGATAATTGAGTCTACACCAGACAATCAAGTGATCAACAGAATTTGCATCGACCTATGTAACTGGAATACAATGATACGTGTCAACAAGCCAGTGAACCTGACCACCCAATCGCCTCTTACGACAAGCATGGGTGACTGAAGACCAGTTCTCACCCAGATCTTCAATGGTTACATCTCACTAAAGAACACAACCAGACATGACATCTTACTGAGGGATAAATTCATCTCAAAAATGGCTTTAAACCATGACAAAAAATTACATGAAACATTAAATATGGGTACATGTGTATATCTGCCTTGTCTTGATCACTCACATTGTTCTTGAGATCGGAATCACAGCCAGCATAGAGCAGGACCCGAGAGCTCTCATTGTGCCCATTCTGGGCAGCCAGATGTAGTGCAGTAAATCCTCCCTTGTTGGCAATGAAGGTGTCACTGTCATGCTTGACCAGCATCTCCACTGTCTTGCTGAACCCATTCCAGGCTGCCTCATGCAGGGCTGTGTTGCCATTCTGTAACACCATCATCAGTTAAATATCACACTCAGTGACTGCATGAAACAATTTACACAACAAATTCAATATAGCTCTAATTCCAGGTAACCTCAGTCTGGGCCAGAACAAACCAGTTGGGTGATAATGACCACGAAGCCAAGTCACACAGCAGTGCCCCTTTAGGCAACTGTCACAAGGTTTGGGTTGGGGAAAATATTCTGTCTTACATTCCAGGGAGAAAATACAATCTTCCTTTGTGAGCCATAGTATGTGCTGACCAAGCATCATCCTGACAGTTGAGATCTGTCCTCCCTTGTGGTTATTCACAGATTTTCTTCCGAAATCAGCTGCCATTATCGTGTAAGTTTCACTGAATATTGCTTTATTTGACTCAAATTTACAACTGCTGGATCAATATTTCAAAATTCAAACTCTACCTTGTCTTGCTTATTGATGGCACAACCTGACTCGGCAAGAGTCTCAATGACCTCTGCATGACCTTGAGAAGCAGCACGATGTAATGCTGTGTAACCAAGCTGAAATGAAATCAGTTTGAGGTTAGCAACAATTTCCCGCGTTTGCATTTTTTAAGTGAAAGCTGTCTGAATGAAACCTAGATATGCATGATAATTGTTTGCAGCACACAAAACATTCATTGTATCAATGATATTTCAAAGCAATAAACTCAACATGTGACAGCTAGAGATGGATGTAACACCACTTCAAACAGTATGTCAGCCATAACACTCACTGTTTTATGTTCAGGGAAACACCAAAGTGGCACAGGTTGTAGACAATAACCACTTTGGTAAAACCCAGGAGCACAGACATGGTGCCGACAGATCAAAGTATCATCACTCTTGGGGGGGGATGGCGTGGAGAGGAAGGGAATGGGGGAGTTGGTGAGGGGGAAGGAGGAACATACATGGGATTCCATTCATCCTCATCATCTCAAAACCTCTAAGGGGTGTAACTACTCGGATATTTCTATCTTGTTTGATTCAATTTTGAAAAAAGAAACTTGAATTTTCACACTGAAGCATAAAAAAAGGTACAGCACCAATATTCTGTCCTATTACACAATGATTAACCTTCAAAGTCACCAGATTACTACAAAAGTCTTGCTCGCCATATCTAAAATTTTTTACACTAACACATTCCTTTGTTATAATAGTTGACAAAGTACATTATATTTATTTATCTTGTATACCATTAAATAAAAGGTTCATTTAAAAGAACTGTTAATAAACTGAAAAACTTCAAAGTGAAATCTTCAGGAAGTCTATCATCAACATGTTAGTGTTTGTATATTCTTTGTATCTCACACAGACCCTGAAACAAATATCTCCAAGAAAACCCAGGCAAATCTAGATAATGTGACAAGTCTAGATTTAAACACTTAAGTCTCAGGGCTTCTTTTCATATATGTTCTTTTTTTATTATGAACTGTTTTTTCTTTGAAATATGTTCATTTCAGAGACTTGTTGTTAGTCTAGCATATTCTTTATGATCAGATTCTTTTCATTACAGTGCTCTCTCATGTGTTGATCCCATGCAGAGATTAAATTACCACACACCAGGCTGTGAACAGTATCCTCTGAACTCTATCCTGTTTGATGTAAGAACATTCTCAAGGACTGACAGAGAGGATCCATGTTGTGGTAATGATACTCTTGGCTCAAGTGCATCATCTGGGGTCAATCCCAAACTTAATCTCTTCCACACACTGGGAAACTTTAACAATGTTTCTGTGAGACCTGTTTTATCATATTTTTATGATAACTGGACCAAGAACATTTTGGATCAAGAACTATATTTTGTTACGTGAAGTATACGTTTTCTCTCTGAATTTCAGCTTGTATAGCTTCTGATAACTATCTCTGGAGATTGTGTTATTTGGAATATCATCCTTGCATTTTTAATGATGTTTACTGATATGTAATCAAATAACTTTGGTTTCATGTTTCTTAACAACTGATAAAACTTGAGCAAATCTTCTTTATCACTGAGGTATTATACCAAACAACACAGTGCAGTCATATGTACTCAACAGTGATCAAGTGAAAACAGAATACCATTCTTTCAAGGTCAATGTTTTCACTTTAAACTCAATTCCATCAGTTAGCAACATTTATCAAGCCTCAAGTTGGCCATTAACACCAGTCCTTGCACTTATCTGATGTTTATCTTTCGAAACTTGTAATAAAGAGATCTTTTAACGCCTCTAACAAATTCCCCCTCTCTGCAAGACATTTGGCATCAATCCCACTGACTCTTGAAAGTAGTTCCGGCAGCCAGCTGCTATCAGAGGCAGAACACTTCCGGAGAAGGAACCAAAGAGTGACAGATGATTGCAGCCAATGAGAAGCCAGGAGTCTGGGACTAATAGCCAATAATAATAGAGATAAGGTGAGAAGTATCCTGTAGAAGACAAGCAAGTCAGACATTTAAATGTTTCCTTCTTGAATGCTGTGAGTGTGTGGGATCACAAGGGCCATGTGTTGTTGGGAAAGGCGAGGCGAGGAGAGCTGGTGATGAAAGGGGTACAAGAGCCATACTCAAGTTTCTCACTGAAGGCAGCATCGACTGAGCATAGAATGCTCTTCAAAGTAGATTAAAGTGTCCACAGCTCAATTATGATTTGCTGAAATGCACTTTTGTAATAAACATTACAAAACTATGTCATGGTTATATTTACACCCCAACCCACCCCCAAAACAACTGTTGAAGGTGCTTTCATATGATTAAGATCAAAGACAAATACATGAATTACCCTAAGAGCAGAGTTTGTTTTGTTTTTGTTTTTTTCACAAAAAAGTGAAAAGTATAATTATGTTAGGCCTGACAGCAGAGAATGTTTTAAACAAACTACATGATAGCAGTTTGGAATATAAAATATCTTCAATTAGCTGTATCACTTTGTATTTTAATATGTTAATACTGTTCATTAAAATTTATCTGCAGATAAACATGATTCCCTCTGACAGCCTTACTGGAGGATTTGGTTGAAAATGTTCAGGTGTTTTATTCCACAAGGATACAATTTACATAATAGTTGATTTCCTTCACAAATGATGATATATCATGGAAAAGGGTGAACACTGAGCAATTAATCTGAATTGTACTATAGTGTAGATGGACAAACCATAGTACACAATACACACAAAAATATCAAAGTTCGCTTGTCTGTTTACGAAATATTAAATAAACTCTGCCATAACTGATGTCTTGGTACCACTGTGTAAGCAACATTGAGTTAATTTAGCTCAACTCCTTATGTACTTATATTATGTTAAAATATAATCTTAAAAGTTTATCACATGCAATCAATTTGTAAATATTTATGAAATTCCAGTGCTAATATTTGTATGATACACACAATATGTGACAAAATTGCAATGTTTTGGAAAGAGATAATAACTGCCACAAAAGGGAGGTAACTCTTGCTAGCCTGAGTGAAACAAGCCTAAGTGCCTATCTGAAGTCTATCTGCTTGATGTGTGAGTGGTGAATGGTCAATACAACCCCATTTGACCGCTGTCATCAACAGGTATTGACACAATATACACACATGGGGGAACACTATGTACAAAGAGTCCAGTGTAACTGACCTACCTGCTATATCAGAGTGGCATACAAGCTAACAGAGTCTAGTTGCGAATCTCACCAAAATCCAGAGCGTAATTGCCCGAAAATTATATGATACCTGAAGCCCTCCTCCCAGTAAAAGTATCACAGAATACTATACATACACACACTTTGTGAAGCCATCTTAAAAAAAATGAGTACACTGAACAAATTCAAATACTGGAGAAAATAATAATCTGCATTAAATATCAGCTGAATCTTAGACATAAACATACTAGCATACAAATGCTTCTTCCGAACCCGTCACATTCCTCTCCAAGAAGGTAAACGTAACAAGAGAAATACTTGAAATTTCATATTATCATAACAACAAACTCTGTTTTGCAGACTGTTTTATGGAAATTAGATTTACTTTCTCCTTGAATGAGTCTCAAACACTTGAAAAGTTTTGTTTTTTTTATAAGCACACAACAGTCACAGTAAATACCTGTCTCTACGATGTGGGGAATTAGACCCGTAGAGCAGACAATGGGTGTAGTGTAGAACATGCCACCCTAAAGCCATTAAACATGGAAGGAAAGCACAAATTTACATAATGCACTGCAGAGTTTTATGTTACAAGAGCGCTTGTTGATACAAAACTGTTTGAAATATAAACCAGATTATGAACTTATTTGGAACAAAAAGCCATGATTCTGTTATGTTTCTTCACATTTAAGGAAAGCAATTTTGTAAAGCTACCTTAGATGCCAGTACACCATTGATCATTTAACAATATTTTTTGTAAGAGAATAACAGGCCATATTTTTGGACATTTGAATTTTTTGCCACAGTGTACAATTGTGTCACATGAAAAGAAACACTGCTGCATGTAAGAAATGGTGAATAATACATACAAAGTCTGTTCTCACACACAAAATGCCCTTAAAACAATCAGTTATTGTTTGGTACAGTTGGAAGTGACACTGCCATGATTTAGTGATCTACAGGTGAGTTTAATATGGCTGAATATATTTTTTTCAATCTATTACACTGAATTTTATGCATACTTTTCAGTAAACAAGCATGAAAATAACTCACACTGTTATGTTACCAGTATCATATGCCTTGCCTTATATCTATGAATATGTTACTGCTGAAGGTTCATAATACCTCATTTACCTGTCAGATTCTATTTTCAAAACTTTATCCTTGCAATCCTCAAATGCTGGATCAAAAAATAATTTCTAAGGAAAAATTACCTGTCTACCCTTTTCCTTCATGACAAAAATGCAAAATAAATAATTTTAAGACCAACAGAATCATTGTGCACCATCATGTCCACACATCACAGAGGAATGACAACTATCAGCTACTGACAGCCTCAGTAAAATGTCCTGAAACTGACAATACTGGGATGATTACATTTTAGCAACACAGGATTATAGTCTTAAGGTAACATGTTATGTGGTGAAAAAAGGACCCATTAACTGTGTCATGCATGAATGATGTCCCTTGAATAGAACACAAAAGACTCAAAATGAAAGCTTATCGTATCCTGCATATCAGAATAAGGGGGCGATATGGGTCTATAGATCACAGAGCCTAGTTGTTATGTGTCGTAATGGTTTCTTGGGGGATGTTTATGCTAGAAGAGGCATATAGTTTTCAAATAAGGGGAGGTACATTGCCCAGTGCTTTCAATGGCCAATATAAAAACAAGCTGGTAAGGTAGACGCTCGGTTGTAGCACTGTCTTGTCACCTGTAAACCTTGGCTTAATTCCCCATTTGTTAAAAGTCTACACTGGGCATGATGATGGGGCATACTGTTCAACATACAATAACAAAAAACCCAAATAGTTTATGATCAGTGAAATGTTATTGTAAAGACTGATGTCAAATGTCTATAAGAAAATGCTGAGTCAAAATGAGAACTTTCGTCAATGAAATTGCATAAAATCTTTTGTATGACTAGATTCACCAACACTGCTGGTATTAACAAAGCACCAATTGGAGTGATGAACCTACAACAGAACCAGCTGTCTGGATGTTTCCCACAGAGAGATTGATGATCTGCATTTGCATATTTGTAAAAAGGATTCAACTTGACATCTTGTCCCATGTTCATCTGGCTTTTCCGTTGACTAAAAATAATCAAGACCTGAAATAACCCAGTATGTCATGTTTTAAAATGTGTCACTGCACCAAACTCAGTAACTTCAACGCTTCAATGACAGTGAAGTTTCATGCTATTTAATGCCATCAACCAAAAGTGACTTGATTATGAGAGGTACTCACAGCATCTTGAGCATCCTTAGCACCATCATGCTCCAGCAGCATCTTGCACACCTCCACCTGTCCATTCAAGGCAGCATACTGCAGAGCTGACCGTCCATCCTACAACATCCATGAGTCTCCTACAGTACAACTGTCTCCATCACACCCATAAACATGGGTGTCCAAGGCTACATTATCTTCATGCAATGACAGACATTATGTGAACACGCTGGGGTAAAATTAATCATTAAAATCACTTTGTTATAATAAAATATGTCACTGTGTTGTTCATGTTCTGATTTGTTTGTGAAACATTGCTAATTGTTGCTACATTATATTCCCATACAAGTTTCTGTATTGGCTGTTCCCATGGGTGGGGGACACTAGAAATGAACTTCACTCTCTGTAGCCTTGTTGGCAATCAAACCAGTGTTATCAACTAGGCTACACCACCACCCCTATCCAACTGTGGATTCCCTCAGTACCTGGTGGATATTTAGTAGAAGAGTTTGAGTTCCACAAAGTTAAACAACATGCAAATAACTATCAACAATGAAAATCTGAAGTTACATTAAAAAAACCACATAAAATCTTTAACACAGAAGTACATTGTTTCCAGAACAGTTGATGGTTGTCGCTGTGCAAGTTGCAACATCTAGGTATACAATATGGCTGACTGTTCATGAGGATTCAAGCTATGGCAAGTATATACTGGTATGAGTATTTTTTCTGTCATGTAAATGACTCTACCAGATGATCATGAAATAGGTTCTGGGTGGCTGCCGACCCAAACTTCAAAGGAAGTTTGACATCAAGTAACTTCAGTACAGTTAGAACAGGAATTTACAATGAAAAGAGGTAAAGAGGTAACTGATATTAGTTACTTCAAAGAGGTTGAAAATACATTAACAAAACAACCACCATTAGGCACAGACATCTCTAATTATTGCATAAATGTATAGTAGACATCTGTGCTGTCTGTTTCATCCAGTAGAAGAAGTGAGTGAGTGAGCATGTGAATGAGTGAGTTTAGTGTGTTTTACATGACACTTAGCAATATTTAAGACATACGGAGGCAGTTTGTAAATAATTGAGGACCAGACAATCAAGTGATGAACATCATGAGCATCCATCTTTGCAACTGTGATGACATGTGTGAGTGAGTGAAAACTTAACTTTGAACAGCACTTACTGTTCAGTACAAACATTACATTAATAGATATCATCAGTAGAAAAAACATACAAACAGTTACAACCGTCAGTTTAAAGACAATTTGAAGAGTATTTTATTGATATGTTTTTCTAACTTACTGTGGCATAATGACTGTTACTACTGACAAGCCAAGGACTAAAGCCAGACCTACTATGGAACTGACCATTCTCTGGGTCTTAGATCTCTAAGCCACCTGAGTGGCAAGATCACACTATGATCCACCTCATCATATTCATGACATCACTGTGTAGTCCCCTGAGCTAACAGCTACTGACATTTTTGTTTCTCTAGAACAATCAAACTTCCACTTACAGGTGACTCCATTAATTATTCAATTATCACAGTAATTTCTTCGACAGATTCTTACAAGATCATTATTATCCTCTTCAGGGCCCTAAGCTGTACATTTTCTCCAAAGAACAAAACAGTCCTACCTTTCACTTCGGCATGCACTCAATGTCACTGAGGCTGTGATCCCCTTCCATGTTAATCTACCCATCCAACAGTTATGTGGGACCTAATCTATAATCCATGCAGACTAAATATTCAGGTTGCCTTCCTTCCATTCAGAACAACACCCAAACTTGTTGCAGTAAACAAGCATACTCAATTCAAAAGTCGACAGTCCACCCAGTAGTTTCCTGAATCTCTCTGATGTCATTGATTAGGTTACAAATGACTTTAGCTTTATACAAACAGACTCCTCAATTGATTTTCCCAGTTGAGGCCGAACAATGTGCGGAATGCCTGGGAAAGCCTGCCAGTAAATTACACTGTGTGTGAGGTGGCCTTGATTCCAATGTAATTCTGTGCAGACTCAATAGCAGAGGGGTGTGAATTCTAACACCCTGGGTGTACACAGCCTCGCAACACTATACAACACTCACGGCTCAGTGTGCTGCACAAATAAGTTTACATATACTTCATATATTCAGGCACCGATTTGTGTGAGTGAATCATTCAGCTTGGCCTTACACTGATTTCATAAGTTCAGACTCGGTTATTTATGCTGCTGTCATACAGCTGGAATAAAGCAGAGTGTGGCATTAAACAACAAATGTAATAAAGGCAGGGGCTTGTGATCAGCAACAGATACATACCACCGAATACCAAAGTAGGCATACGCTTAACAACTTGTACAGTACCTGAGTGAGTGAGTGAGTGAGTGAGTGAGTGAGTGAGTGAAGTCCGATCATATCGAAATCCTGGAAATCCTCGTTGAAGTCAAAGAACACAGGTATGACCAATAAACTAAAACAAACAGTGCAAACATATTTTTCTCATCACGAAAAACATTACCTACACTGCAAAATTCAATGTACATGATAGAATGTGGTAAATATACAGTGTGGACCAGACAATCCTGTGATTCATATTTCATTTCCACATCCTCCAGGTGTAAAGACATGCAGTTCCCTAGGTACTCCTTATCACCAGCTTGTATGACAAGCACAGGTATCTGGGGACCTTTCCTAAAACCACCTGGGTGTGATGGATAATACATCAAAATTGATCCCATCCCAAATATCCACCATGAGACACAAAGCATGACATGCAAGTTTTTAATACTCTCATTTCTATGCCACTACAATTTCATGGCACTTTGCACAGAGCATAAAACCATGACATGAAACCTGTCAGCAAACTAGCAATTACCTTTCAGAGACATAGCTTATTTTATAAAAAAAACTGAAGCAATACATGATTTTATCTTTAAACAATTAGGTATTCTTTCAATCTCGATGATCAAAAAGGGCACCCATGTGGCTGTTTGATCCATATCTCTCCAAAGGTCATGTTCATTACTCTTGTTTCAGATTTTGATAAATTGAGCCTATTCTAAGTCTGTAGTTGACAAGTGGTCGTGTTGTGTATTATCCTTCAGGAAATGGTTCAGGGAACAAAAGAAAAGTATATTTGATATGTCAAGTGAAGTAATTTGCTATGATAAATACATAACTAGTTTGATTTACTAACCAAGGACCTGTTCATATACCTGTTAATGCAAAGATCAAAAGGGTTTGTACACAGGTACACCCCTGATCTGACAGGTAAAGAAACCAGGTGTAACTGCCCCTGGTCATAGAGGTCACACTCAAGACAAATTACAGTGTGGACGTAGGTTATATAATTAGCAGCATTAACAGGGCAGAGAAGGAGACTGCTTTCATGTGTACCCAAGCATATGAACTAAGCTCTAGTTTTGATTGTTCATAATTACATAGCACATTGTCTGTTTCAGTTCCTTTTATTAGCAGGATACAAAGAATGATTGTGTTTTTTTTCATAAGAATTGCTACCTTTCTACGTCTAAAGAATGAGTTTGAAAGAAGAGGAAATTCCAAATATAAAATGCTTTTTTCTGAAATGGTTGAGTGGTATGGTGCTATGGAGCAATATTCGGCATAGTGACAACTGGTTAACTTTAGAGCATAGAGCATGACTACAGAGTTGTATGTGAGTGAGGTCCAAGTTTAGCATCTACTATGGAACAAAACGTTTTAGGGGCAAATTACTTTGTTCCCTCGATGAAGTAGTAACCATATAATATGAATCATTGTCTTCTACACAATAAAGGAATTGACATCCATAAATGTTCATCCTTATCAACTTTACAGACGTTTTTCTAAACACACACAAAAACTTATGCAGACAACAAGAAACTGGTGACATCATCCAGTGCAATAAAGAAACACAATCCCCACCCAGTATCAGCCCTACAGGAAAGACGAGTCTATGGAAACTATATACATTTAGCAAATAACTTGTCTGGCAATCAAATGTCATGGAATCACTTCCAATATATCAGTAACTCGATGACCTGAAGAATTCCAGTCACCTCTTTAAAGATGGAGACTTATGTGATAATATCATTTCCGCCACCTCCTCTAACACACAGACAGGGTATAAAAAGTGTTCTTTGAATACAGCAAGTATTACTATATAGAGCAAAACACACAGCATGGATATACAGATTAATGGCAACTTTTCATGATGTGAACCTGGAGTGACACAATGGTGATTTATTGCTCAACATACTGCAGTTGTTTTGTCTGTCATGCCCCCTGAGGAGCTGAAAATGGCTGTGCATTCTGCAACTGCAATAGTGACAGTATTATGTAACCTATGCCCGGAATATCCTTCAATCACTGATGTTCCCAGTGGAACTTTACACACCCCTCACACTGTACTCAACTTCAAACTCAAGTTAAGGTCACCCCGAATAACCTGCCCTCAACAACTGAACTTTGGAATTTGTACATGGGTTAAGGTTTTCGGTTGGTGTGTGGCGACACCTTGTGGCAGAAAGGAGAAACGTGACGTAAGGAATAGCGACTAGGAAAGTTACTCTGACTTCTGTAATGGCAAATGATCTAAACAATTATAGGGCAGAGTTTTACCTCAACTCCCTAACATCGGCTCCCAATGACCACTAATTATTACTTTCAAGGGTCCTTGTAGGAAATACAAGGGTCCTGTGAAGTAACGGTGTAGAGAAATGTATGGTTTTGAGAGCCTACAATGAATCACCGATTATGTGGACTGATGGCTAGATGATGCACAAAGCTACACTGAATGAAACTACCAAACACTTAGCAAAGTCATAGATGTGTTGTGGTACACTGAATAACATCATGCACCCTTCTGGATGCAGTGAATTTTTCCTGCATCCACTCTTTTCATTAGTGCATACTGGATTCACATTTATGCATCATTTAAAACCCTGATGGAAAAATATAAACTTGGTTGGTGTACAGACAATCTGTATCAATTATTCCTTGACAATTCATTTTCATAATTACATGGCTCTACACATGTGGATAAAATACATTAATGAAATACCAACATGACATGTATCATTTCTTGTATCTATCTTGTCATTTGATGAGAATGAAAAGTAAAAATGAAATTAATATTCATCTTCTGAAATTGATTTTCACAAAATGAATGAAACTATCAGAAATAAATGTCTAACAACAACAAGAACAGAAAAACATCAAACTGAAATGAAATAAGAGTCTGCCTCAAAATGTGGTATTGTTTGGACCTAATTGTAAATGTTCCACTTTGAGGTGTCACAAAGACACAGTTTGAGGTGACAAGACTTTGTATTTGTCTGGGTAAGGTAAAGAGTGGGCTTGTTTGCCAACAAGTAGACTGTGCCTCGAGTCCTGTGACTCCCTGCTCAAATCTCCAGCGCAAACTGAAGCTATGTCGCACAGGTAAACAAGGCTTGTGGACATTCTCTTCTGTAAACAATCTTTGTCTAAACTATTTGATTTATGGATTCTCTGCACAATTCCGGTGCTTGAAACAACGCTGTTCACAGTGGCTAATGCAATACTTTGCTTAAGCAATCAGCTGAATTCCTGACTTTTTCCACTATCAATGTATTTAGAGACTGGGAGGTTTAATACCGAGTCAGAACAATTGTGATACAAAAAGAATGAGAAAAACGGAATCACAAGGTCATATTATATTGGCTTCTTCTTAAAAGAGATCCATGTGATTGTTATTTTGGAAGCCACTGTCACAACACTGGTTTAAATCAATCCATTTCTGACTATGTTCACAGCATGTTCACATGAGGCTCAAAGATGAATAATTCTGCTTATGTTGAATATCAAACACTAAAAGGTCATAAAGGTTGTGTAAAGAAACTAAACAAGAATCTTCAGGCCACACAGGGTCAACATTAAAATGAAACTATTTTCTATTTTCTGTCGGCAGTTATTAGAATCATTATATTATTATATTATTCACAAAAATATATGCCTTGGTTCCCTCATTCTGGAAAATATCAAGGCTAATGATGATTTTGAGAAGAAGATTGTGACACTGAGTAAATATAAAAAATTTATTTTTATAAGTAGAGTCCCATAAAATCCTATCATTTTTTGTGGTTTCACAAATTTGGGGAATTGCTTCACAAATAGGCAATAATAACATGTGTTTTTCAAGGAATAACGAATATTACAATATAAATCATTAACAAAAGAAACCAATATGAACTAAGGAACAAGTTCAATACATAGGCATCTAAGACATCATGTATGATTACCTCCCCTTACAACTTTCTCACACGGTGAAGTCAAAAATAGCCTAATGGCTTTCAATGCAAAATGTATTCTCAGCAGGGGGTCTCTTGACATATTTCTTGGACTTATTCATCACCAAATACAATTCCCTATTATATGACGTCTATATTATGATAAAATGTCAACATATATGACTGTATTGACCCCTGAACTCAACCCTTTTGGGGACAGTGACTGTGTCATCAAACAGGCTTTAGCTGGCAAACTGACATTATTCGGCTGCATTTGGGGGTACACTTTTACAAAAAGTGACACCATGTCACATGAAGTTCTATTTCCTCATAAATATATGATGTAATTTTGTTTTGGAATTCTGGTGACCCTCCACAAGTCATAAGATTAAATGATATTTCAGGTTTAGCAGTGGGAGACTATTGTATCCCCCCTTTTTTCACTGACAATACAGTGGGAAACATATTATATAAAAATCCTAGGTTAGCCAATAAGAATTAGATCATCTTGTTAATAATTGTATGATAAAGCAGGAATTTCTCATCATGAGGGTCTGAGTGAGTTTGTTTGGTCTGCATCATGTAACTTTTTAGCAATACTCCCGCAATATCTTGCAGAGCACACCAGATATGGGCTTCACACACTGTACCCAGACCAGAAGGAATTGAACCCAGACCAGAGGGTTTTATTCTGGATGAACACATAATAACAGGAGTCACAATGGGAATTAGCTTAACAACCCAGCAACTACCCTAAATGAACCTACCTATATGCTCAGGGCACACTATGTATGAGGATCTACTGGATTAATGTGAGGTATGACCTTACAATACCATTCCTACAAGGCTACACTGTCAGCATAAATGCAGCATACATGTATTGATTACCTGTAGTGAATGGAGGCATGATATATGTTTACCTGGTCACTGCCTTAATCAGAGGGTCTGCAGCCATGTGAGTTAACAAACTCATAAACTACTGCTCTTTGTGAACTCAGAGGCAGCAAACAATTACCCTTCCAAGGTGCAAAGTGTTCCAGCAGGACAAACACTTGTCGCAGTTCAAGGTTCAGTGGTCTACTGTTACAAGCACTTTCACTGCCAGAAGGTGTCCTAGGAAGGTCAGATATTTCATCCTATCTGGGTGCAAAATGGCCATTGAGATATGGTGCCACATGAAGTGACCTCTCACCCTGTTACGATGCTCAATGTATCATAAGGTGCCCTATGTAGGAGATCACTTACTGTAACAGGGTACATACTACAAGGTTCCCCGTGTAGGGTTAATACCTGTAAACCATCTCAGGGTGCAAGGTGCCCTATGTAGGATTAATATCCGTAAACAGTATCAGGGTGTGTGGTGCCCTATGTATGGTTAATATCTGTTAACCATATAGGAGTGCAAGATGCCATATATAGGGTTAATACATGTAAACCACCTGCCAAGGTGCACTCTGTAGGGTTACCACTTACCCTATCAGGGTGCAAGGTAGACTAAATAGGGTAAACATTTACCCTATCAGGGTACAAGGTGGTTTAAGTAGGGTTACCACTTACCCTGTCAGGGTGCAAGGTAGACTAAATAGGGTAAACATTTACCCTATCAGGGTACAAGGTGGTTTAAGTAGGGTTAACACTTACCCTGTCAGGGTGCAAGGTGGCCCCTGTCTGAAGCAGCTCCTGTACCTTGTCCACCAGCCCCTTACTGGCAGCCAGACGGAGCTTGTCCTCCAGGGACCCCTGGGGCTGGGGAGTCACGGGGGTAGGGGATGAGGGCGCAGCCTGGGTGGGGCCATTCATCTCTGTAACAAAGGTCATTCACATGAAAACGATGGGAAAGAAATAAACTTCATTACACAAATACCAAGTGACTCTTCTTCAAATATTCAGCCTTGTTTCAGTAACAAAATGTTGAATCAATGTCAAAAATAGGTTTATACTTGCTCTATATACTGAAGACCTAGTGAGACTGGTGATGTTAACCTGAATATATATATTTGAAAAATATGATAAACTGATATTGAGAAAGCCCTGGTGTTAAATACATTTTTATTAAAAATTGACAGTGTCATACGAATAAAAAATGAACTCATGAAAACATATATATATATATTCACCGTCCCATCCAAAAAACATTAACATGACACTGACAATAAACCAGGTAAAGGCAACACAGCTTCTTACGGCTTCTCTAACACACTGTGAGTAACATCTTTCATAGGCATTCTAGAAGTTGAGTAGATGAAGAATAAGGACTATGACTTATGGATATACAACTTCTTTAATTTCAAGAAATTGTATATCCATAAATCACAGTCCTTATTCTTCACTGTGAGTAACTGTTGAAAAACATCTTCACATGAACAAATGTTCATGCTACAACAGTTAGTCCTCATCCATATAAAAAAAATACTTGTCAAAATACATGAAGGGTAAAAACATCATGTAAAATCCTGAAACAGAGAGTACTGAACATTTTAGCAATAGCCTTTTCATTATCCAGCACACAAGGAAGTCAAATCAAGAGAACATGAGCTAGGACACATGCTAGGGCACTATACAAACTGAGGAAAAAAGGAAATGTCCAAATTACCAACTAAAGAAAATCCAGGTGAAGCATTTACCTGATATAGATCACCATCTGTCAAACCTATGTCTATACAAGTGGACAGTAAAAACATTTTTCCAGACTGTGAGTCTCAAGACTGTCACATACAAATTATTCAGGGTCACGAACACCATTGCCTCCACTGTGATGCAGACACTCTTCCAAATATCATATCTTACATTAGTGTCAACAATCGCAGGACACACCACCTTTGGAAAACCTACATGAGTCTGCATAGAAGTCACATTAACACTACAGAATCTTAAACGCTCAATGTTAAAATTCAATTCCCAGCCCACATGTAGTGGTGTAATAGTGTCAGTTTATATATCATATCTCATTATGATGATACAAGATGAAGAGGTTGTTAGTGTATCACCAGGTGATTGCAACAATGTAGAATAGTTATTTCTCCCTTGATAGAAGATCTCGATCAAATATCCTTCAAAGAGCTTGTGCTAATTCTTTTGGAAGGATAAGGATTGTCCCTGCTTGTATGAAGTAACATAATTCATTGAACAGAATCATTTCACATAAAAGAAATGGTCACTCACCAAAACATACTATTAAGTCTAAAAAGTTTCTGGCCTTGATACCTGTAGTAATCAGGGTGTGCCTAACACAGCAATCCACCTGTTTTTCCCTTTCACTGAAATACAGACCCCAGATGCAGTAATCAGAGGTACAGTGTGCACTAAACTAACAGACTACTCATTCTCACTAATATACCCTGAATAAATCAACAAATTACACACATACCTTCTAATTAGCTTCTTCAGACCTCACCAGTCTGTGACTAACAAGCTCAGGTGTGACTAAGACGGATTGTCCCCCACACTCACAGACACTGTTGTTTTAACTATAAAGCTGTAATTAGGTGAGGCATGGCAAAATTGATTCATCTCTAATTAAGCAGTCCACTTTAATATTTGATGTCTGACCAGTGCTCTTAGTCAACACCAGTCAACACCTTTAGACAATAGATGGATTAATCTTGTTAACCAGCTAAACAAACACTTCATATCCCTGACCTAATTAAAATCAACATCAATCAGTGGATTAAAACAAGTTTATGCTGAGCATTAAGAAAACCTGCAGCCCTCAAAGGCATTCCTTTAATCACCATCTGTTATTTGCTCATCATTCAGTTTTGTCTCAATAGTAATCTTCTTTACAACAAAGATCTGTCTGAGTCAATTATTATTTAACAATACCTATTGTGCAATCTCAGTTATGCATCAACAGTGATGAAAACAGGATCATCTGTAAAAGTTTTATCTTCCAATAAAAGGGTCTTGTGGTTCAAATTTCATGACTTGCAAATATGGATGTGCTGAGTCAGCATAAAATTACCTTGAAAATTCAGTCTACATTTACTTTCCCCATCAACCTTACAGACATGTTAATAAGAATGCAATAGTTTCAACATCAAACTTTTGGACAAATTGGTAACTGGAACCTCATTTCAATTAATTTTAATCATTGTACTCGTTTCCAAAATGCTACTAAAAGAAGCCAACTTTTGGACAAATTGGTAACTGGAACCTCATTTCAATACCAAACTCTATGCTTTCAGGGCATTTTTCACTCTCCCTTTAAATGCGAACACTATCCACACCAAACGAGTTTGTTTTGAATCAATAATGTTATTCAAAATTATCCTACCTTTCAAAAAACTTTCACAATCATTCTGAGTGTAGGATCCAATAACCCATCATCAGTGAGAAAGGGTCATTTCACCCATCACAATCACACAGCAAGATTCATTAAACACTTTCCTTCACCACATCAAACGATGCCAGCTACATTAATGAAGTAAGCAAATACCACACAGTATCCAAATACCTGCACAAATTATTCACCCAGCATGATCCCAACGTGTGTGTTGATGTCATGCTCCCAGCTGCCAGCCATGATACTTCTATCCAGTACAATGACTGGTAATACCTGTAGCAGCTACACCAGCATGACCTAAGTCTATATGTATTGTTGACATTCACCCAAACCCACAGATGGGCTGATTGAAACCAATAAATGCACTCTTGTTGTTTAGTTTGATGTATTGGGGCTATAATATTAGCAAGATGTCATGAAAAGGCTAGTGTGATGTTGGGACAGCAAATGTTTGTGTTTGGAGTAAGGTCTGTGGGAAAGGTTCCTGTTCCTTTTTGCTCTCATCCTCAACATGTATGTGAACCGCATAGTGTCATACAGTATTAGTAGGTCCTGATGAGTTGAAGATAAAAGCAACCAGGCAGTTTTGAAACCTCACAGCAGCTTAGCTGATAAAGTATTTATATGTCACGCTAAACACCATGGTTTGATTCCCCACATGGGTACCATTGCTAAATACTCACTCAAATCCTGATCCAGGGAAGAGTACAGATATTGTAATGGTGATATGCCACACATCTGCAACATTTATCTTTCTTCAGGAACAACTGACTGGGCTGTTCGTGCCTTCAGAACTAGAGGTATACCAGATTAAAGCAAATGTTTTGCAGATACCTTGGATTATCACTGTTTGATAGAGTCACAAGCATATGATCTTGTTTCAGCTGGAAACATACAGTTTTAACCAGAGACCTCTTGTGGTCATGCTTTTAGTTGCATGTACATGGCATCATCTTAATGTGTCCACACTGCACTGCTTTTCCTAGCACATGTGTAAGCATAGTGAACATGGCACACATGTCAGATACACATATATCCTCTGGTTGTTTACTAAAGAGGTTATGGTGGATTTGAAATCTGAGCCTGAAATTCATCAAGAACCTTGTATTTTGAAACTGTAAAGTATTTTCTGAACCCAAAACTAACAAAATCAAATTCCTAACCACTTTTAAATGACTTCACATGTTTTAAAGGACTCCATATGGAGCCATGACACTGAAGTGGTTTATCATCAGGTAGTCCTCAGCAAGTGACAGCCAGACGGTGTGACAGTCCATTAGAGTTAATCTTCAACTTACTTTAGTCAAGTGTCACATAGATAACACTTGAATTACTGTCTGATGTTCTAAGACAGTTTCATCTTACATCATTGGTCCTATACAATAGTAGAAGTATATCAAGTTGAAATAGGACCCATGAGGTGCTGTAGGCCCTTTGACTAATGGAAACATTCAACCATATTATGGTGACACAAGTAGATATAAGGTGAGTTTGCAAAAATTTTTGAAAGCAATAAGGGCAAAACAAGGCTTTTTATTGTCAAAGACACTGACATCAAGTGCCTATCAATCTTAGATCAACTTTACTTCTATCAATTTTTTGTCAGAAATGTTCCTCTATCCATGCCAGGTGGTACATGGGAATAACAGCAGAATGAAGCATTTAACAGAATGAAATATTTAAAAGTTCAATTAGAACCTTAATGGCCTCAACAGCAGGTGAGCTAAAATTGTCACTTTCTTCTCACACCTGACTAGGCAAGAATGCAACTGCTAAAACGACATGCACTCCACCGTTACAGCAGGGGTTACTGTGATCTCACACCGTGACTGTGTCTATAGTCATCGTAACAGATACGCTCAAAGAATAAAAGCAAATGATTAATATTTAATCTCGTTCACAGCTAGTAATTGAGAGGTGTCTTCTACAAAGGCACTGTTTTACAGTATTCATGATCCACATTTGTAGTCAAGAATATGATTGCTTGGTTGGTTGGTTTGTTGTATAAAGAAGCACTCAGCAATATTCCAGCTATATGGTGGCAGTCAACAATCAAGCCTGGACCAGACAATCTGGAGATCAACATCATCAGCTTTGATCTACTCAACTGGGATACGATGACATTTTCCATGAAGTACACGAGAAAGACCATCCAATCCCAAACAATTACAATTACATTTTAGAGTCTGTTCTAGATTTATTCAATAATATGATAAATATGTCCTGACCTTTTTTGGAGACAGGCTTGTGAACAATATGAAGTATTTATCTATTACAGTGTTTTTCTATGACTGTTGGGCAAAGGAGATAACATTTCCAAGATGATTTACCATTCCATGACATTGTGTGACAATCATACGCCTTGGAGCTTCTTCTTACACACAATTTCAGTAAAGATTTAATCTGGATTTTAATATTTGAGGCTATTAGCTGTCAATGAACACAAAACTACTCCCATAAACTAATCCAGAGGTTTAGAGGAGTCTTTGTGATGTAATGATTTCCTTCCAACTAGCTAAGACCCCTGTCATAACATATGATATACTTGTGCACAGATAAGACACATGTTTTCCCCCAACACTGACATCAAGCCTAGACAGGGGGCACCTCAGCAACACAGGATCACATGGATGTAATAAACAACTGCTCTGTCATCCAACAGCAATAAACTGTGATGCAAGAACTGGCATCATAAACAAGAGATCACCATTAACTGTCAGCCGACTCACTGGTCTGTGAGTGAAGGTGAAGGACATGTGGATTAGCTGGTGTTGTCTGGAGGTGAACACATAATCAAGCAATAGACAGAATACAGACTTACTGTATTCAGTACTATGTACTGTACTTATCAATAACTGAGAATTAAAATACCAAGTTACAAGAATATAGATTGTTCATAGAGTTCAATATATTCTGCTCTTGTGTAGTATGGGAACCGTATGGTATGTTAATTAATCTCTGGTGAGTTAATAAACACTGTTCTCAAAAATCCATTTACATATTAAAGTAGATGGCAAAACTGTCCTCAAGATCATGGAACTTTGAGAATGAATATATTCACAACATAGTCAAGGACACAAAGAACTGGTTTATGTGCAACACTTATGTTGAATGGGTTTAATGGAGTGTTGAACATGGTAACTACCCTCTACTGTCACGGTACACTAGCATTGTAGTCCCAGATGTTATTACCTGTCGGGGACCAACTCTGGATTATCTCATGTCCTCAGGTCAACCCTAATTACCTGTGAGATTGGACGAGTCACATCTGGATGTGGAGGGTTGGTTGGGGTAGCTAACAAGGTAGGTAGGCATGAGTGACAAATTCAATAATGAAGGTTTTTGGGGGGCTCATGCATTATACTACATTTGCAAGTGAGATGTGTATTGGTTACAGTCTTAATCTTTTTTTTTAAGTCTAACCCAAATTCAGAATGGGTGGTTGGGTGGTTGGGTGGTTGGGTGCGTGCGTGCGTGCGTGCGTGCGTGCGTGCGTGCGTGCGTGCGTGCGCGTGCATGTGCGTGCCTGACTGAGTGAGTTCAGCAGCAGAACGATTGGTAATTAGGTCCTGTGGATTGTTGGCCATGGATAAGTACAACATTGGTGAGACTGAATGACCTGTAATGTCTGGCTAACATGTTACTGATAAGTCAATTCCAGCAGTTGATATCAGAAGCAGCCCCTCACAATGACATACCCTTGAAGATTCCTTTGGTTTATTACCACACAGTTTCAATGGACACCTAGAGCAGAGCAGTGGGGGCTATCAATCAGTGTCAGACACCCTCTTGCAATGTGACCTGCGCCCAACTCTACTTCATCAACCATTAGCAACAGAGAGGATATGCAACCCAGATATCAGGTACCCAGTGTGTCTCGGGTCAAGAGGTATATGCCGAACCATTTAATACATACATGACTACACCGCGATGCCACCATCTCCGACCCATTCTACCTCTGTGCATAATTTACTCATAAAAATATAAGAAAAACTTTCTCACCTTTTTTAACACCTACTCAAATGGGCCATTAAAGGTTGAAAATGAAACTTATTTTCCAAGTGGATGTTACAAGTCTCTTGTACACGTTTGACACTGGCTGTTTTATGCCTACTGCCACAATAGATCTCTAATCATTCTCTTAATAAGTATGTGCCTGTGTTGATTGTAGATTCTATTTGGGTCACAGCAGTCTATCATCATTGTTGGAGGTGACTTGATGTTCATCGTATAAATCACGGCATAAAACAACCTTACTTATAATCTTAACTCGACAAAACAATGGATACATATGGATACAAAGAGGCAATTTACTTCAATGAAGTATCTCTAAATGCTTAGCCTCATATATCACACTGCACATTCAGCTCTACCTCTTTGTGCTGTCTACCTGGCCAAGATATTGGTTACACCTGTCAGGTGGGTGAGACAGACACTGACACACCTTAACACCTATTATTGCTTATATTCACCACAGTAATACAGCTGATGATGCTGGATAGGATCCATAAACAAAGGTGACAAATCCTTTCCATTATATGACATTTGGCATTACACTTCTCAGTAAAGATTCTAATTCTTCGGGGAATAACTTCATCATCCAGCATTCATAGCCACTCTCAGTGTAGAGCACCATATCACCAGCTGAAGTTATCACATATAGAATATGTTGTATATCCCTTCCACATTCATAAGAAAGCCATGCAAATACAGACTTATATTTCCCCACACAGGCAACTTGAGAATGATATATTACTGATATCCATCATGAGTAACGAGGCAAATCATGACACAATGACCACCATTGTAACTGTACTTATATTCCCCAGTGTGGGTCTCTAACTTGCTCCAGTTTACTCAACAATATGTCACCACTGTCAGCTGACAGGAATTGTGCATTTATGTCAAACCGTGGAAGATTCCTCAGTGAAAATATTCCAACAATGTGACGTGTGCTCTTTACGCATCTTCATAAGTGAAGCAAGTTGTAAACATGATAGTAGATACATTGTCAAGTATAATAATAGAGCTCTGTTCCTTGCATAATACTCTGGAAGAGGTGTACAGCCATTTCCTTGTACATGAACTTTGTCACGTCAACATATGGCCTCTACAATGGAATGTCCTGACATTCAGAAATACTCACTTACTACTTCAGAACCCCAACTAGCGACTTTTTTGTACTTTGACTTTTAGTTTGGATGAGTGTGAATCAAAGATGACTCATTTTCAACAAAATATTGTCATTACAAAGGTCAACAACTGCACACCAAGATGCAGTCCAAATGAAGTTACAGGCTTGTATTCATACCATTAGTGTTCATTTAACTAATGAAATTTGTTGTGAGCAAAAAATTGACTTTCTGTTGATGACAGCTGACGTGTGTATGAGTATGTGTACCAAACTTCCCACTTAACTTCCAGATAGTATACAGAGGACTCAGTCACTTAACATGTCGACAAATCAGAGACAGGAAGGAGTTTATCATCTCCATGACAACAGCTTACTGGATGGTATACTACATCAGGTTGTTGGGGTGTTATCATCTGTATCAAGATCCCTTCAACCTCTAGTTTGTAAATGACACTACAGCTGTGTTGACTATTTACAAACATGAGGCAAACACTTCCACACCAAGCAGTGACATGATAAACTGGCCAAATCCCGGAGTTTCATCAACCAGCTTATCAGGCTCTTCGCCACTGTGTGATGTCCTGATGGACATGTTTGACGTTTAAGTGATCACCTTGTAGAGGTGCATGCAAACAATTCTGTTCTTATGATGCAGAGATTAGATCAAGATTAAGAACACTCATATCATTACCGCAATCATCCACCATATAATGTCCAAAATCTAGGTGCCTAAGAGGTAAAGACCAAACTATGCAATGATTAAAATTCAAGTCTAAACTGATATATTCATTCTTGTTAATATTCATGTCAATTTAAATATGTTACGAATGGTCAGTCTGAAATCAAATCAAACACCATAATAGTGGCATTGAAGTTGCATTGGCTGACAATTTATGTAAACAATCGAGTGCCACTAAATAAAATCACTGATCCCCTCAGTCACTGCCTTACAAGAATGAAAAACAATGTGACAAAAACAGTGTCTTTCCAAAGTTGTAAGAAATTTCTGTCAAGTCTATCGTGAATTCTTATGCCTGCATGTGCTTGTGCATGGGTTTAGTTTAGTTACACCACTTTTAGCAATATTCCAACACTACTTGAAACATTGTACACGTGTTTGTGAGACACTAAAACAGCGATACCAGGTGTTCATGAAAAGGTAAATGCTCCCTCCTCATCAGAGGCACCCATGACAAGTTTTGTAACAGTTTAAACTGGGAATGCTATGAATAATTTTACTAACGATCAGTTACAAGTGACATAATGCAACACATTGAAACTGAAATGTTCCACAAATTTTTATGACATCCGGTTTAGACTCACGGTCTTCATCTTATCCTTGCGTCTTTCATCTGTTTCATGACAAGCCAATTACATACCCAACACAACACTATCTTCCTGTAGACAAGTGTTAACCTTTCAAACCATTCTTCCTATCTCTCCATTCAAGTCATATACTATCTTCATGAGACTTCTGATAACCTAAACACAACGAAGGTGGGCTTAAAGTGACATGGCTTTGTTCAAGAAGTTAATCCTACTGTAACAGCGACAAAATGTTTATAGGGTTGGTGATAATCTCAGTTTGTCCTTTGAATGATGACATGAAGGATAACTTCATTGTTGATTGTCCCATGGCACGGCCAGACGGGATGTACATGTTGTATACCATGGCTAGAGGGGAATATGTGGTGTAATTACAACTCTCACGTCTTTGATGTACACTGTTGTAGCCTTCATTAGCTCTATATAATGATTGATTTTTGTACTTACAGAGACTTGACCTACAGCAAGACAATTAAGACTACAATTTGACTGATTTTTTTGTATCCAGTTTTAAGCCAGTTCACAATTATCACTATTTCTTACAATGACACTGTTGGGATCAATGTTCTTCACAGCCTGTTTTCATGAAACATGTGTTCACTTTTGAAAAATGTATAATATTCATGGGAATTTCATGTGCAACTTTCATTGTCCCATGAAACACATACACATTTACCAAAAAATGAATACATGTATCACAGCAACAGCTTGTGAAGAATTCGATTCCAGTGGTCAATGCACTTTCCAAAAATACTGACCCTTCCTAAATCAACCTCATATTTTCCTTCAATGTTTACCAAATATATATTTATCAAGTTTTAAGTTCTAAATAGCCTGGTTACAGCACAGTCCCATCCAAACAATGCCATTGTTCCATGACATAAGGACATAAAGAGACAGACTTCTGGCAACAAGGCGATATATATACCCTGGAACAGTCTTGTGAACTGCTTACCTCTGTCCTTTGATGCAGTTGACAAGATATGATGGCATCCAAGGTAGACAACCATTTTGAGAACATAAATCCACATAACAAGGTTAATCCTACAGGTGAAGATGGGACATGCAGACATTCATGACTGGGGCAGTTCAGACTCCAGTAACTTGCATGATCTGAGATTCCACTAGCCTGTCTCAAGGTTAATAAAGCCAGACAGAGCTGCTCCTATCATATGACCACCAACTAATTAACACACAAAATGCCTGTGACAACACTGCTGCTGATAGACTTACCCTTGGTGTCAAAGTGGTAAAGAAAACAGCATAAATAACTCTAGCTTGGATTTATTTTCTCAAGGAATTAGTTTGAGGGACAATTGATTAATGACCCATACTAGATTAACCTACCACAGATTTTCTAGCTTACTAATGTTATGTACCCAAACAACATTCTTGCAACATGTTATTGCAAAGCAAACATTGTGTCAAATTGGACAATGGCTAGTGGCTTGGGCACATGGCATGAGTTAATCAATGCAGATCAGGTCAGCCTTGGGCAGGATTACATACTTGATCATTTCAACACAGCTTCATGTTTATTTACATGGCATTCATTAAAGGCTGTCATTGGATGCTACCTGGAGGCTTCAAGACACAAAGAATTATGTCACAAGAAATGTCACTGTTGAGCCACATCTAAATATAGCAGGTATATGTGAGATGTGATAGACTGGAACTATAGCAAAATTATTGATTCATGATGTAACATTGTCAATATAATGTAAAATTTCTGAGTCCTGTGCTGGGATTCGGACCGCAAACCTTCTGATCCAAAGTTAGATGCCTTGTATATATGACCAAAGATGTCAGCAAACTGACAAGGAAAGTATGTCGTCTGTGGGATGACTCCACAATCTGCTACAATAATATCATATGCTAAATCTACATACTGAAATGTCGGAATCTATGCTGACCTGTACATTCATATTCTACCATTTAACAGATCACTGTACTATTTCATAACTTTTCAAAGTTTCTATCTGAACAGAATTCTAGGCTGATCATGCTAATGTGAGGGAGTAAAACTGCATCAGATTATTTCATGCAGTATGCAATGTTCTGTTCATTCAGAACCTTCATACAAGTTTCATACAGCTTTCCAATACCAACATCTGTATGCGTGTGGTTCCAGTAGCCAGGCATAATTTCTGTTTTCAAAGTAAACAGTCAATATTTTGCCTCGTGGGTAAATCCGCCTAGCTAGGATTACATTACGTGACACATTATTTGGAAAATCCAATCACAGGTGCACAAAACAGAGACCAGTGTCCAACTAGTCTGTAAACACAACACAACCTTAAATGCCCAAATTTTCATTCAAATCTGAGAATAGCCATTAATATCTTCTTTCATCTACAAGGTGATAATCTGACAGTGACATCATATTGAGCAGTGAAATCTCTCCCTGTCAATACAGCAGAAAATACAGATCTTCCCTCGTTTACAATGTAAACACCTGTCAGGTAGATTCACCTGTCAGTGATCATCAAACAGGTACGTGATCCCTAGCTTAACTCCATAATCTCGTGTTCCTCTATAGCTACTCAAATGGACACCTGACCCATCAACGGACAGCTTCTTAAATTGTAGTACAGACAAACCAAGGTACAACCCAGGAACAAAGCATTATATGGACACAGTTGAGAATACTATTTCCTTTTGTAAGTTCCCACTGATTTTTATCTGTAGAGGTAAATGGTCCTGTTTGACTTTTCGGAGCTCACAGATCAACTAAGCACCACTTCTAATCTGTAAATAGGCCTCCATTTTGATGTGGATGATGAGCTTGTATGGGTGAGTGTTGAGATGAATGGATGCTGTTTCTTGGTGTCTATCACCGCCAGTGTATGTGGATGACACAAGGCCAGTTTCACCATTCAGAGTGATGGGATGGATTAGAGACAAATACTTCAGATGGATAGTTTGTCAGAAGGCAATTATTAAAACTTTTCAGAAGAAATTCCACAAAATCTTAAAATATAACGTTAAAAATACAAAGTAGATATTCCTATACTTCCTCTGATCTCTATATTTAATTACTGATTTCTAAACATGATCTCTGAAAATCACTAATCAGCATATATCCTGACATGGGGAAAAATATACTGAAGGAAACAAGTAAGGTAACACATGAAAGCACTACTGTTCCTATTTTCAGATTTGTTTCAATGTTTTCTATCACACTGCAAAATAAAGGAACAGTCTGTACTCTCATGTGTTCCCATACTTACTTCAAACCCAAAATGTCAAAGTTTCATTAAAATTTTTGTTTCATATATTTCATGACATTTATAAGTAATGTCTACAGATAATTATAACCATACCGGTTAAAGAAGACATCATCAGCGTGTGGTTTGGTTTGTTGCTTAACACCACACCCAGCAATATTTCAGCTATATGGCAGCATTCTGTAAACAATCCAACCTGGATGAGGCAATCCAATGATCAACAGCACGAGCATTGATTCAACAGGGAGACAATGACGTGTCAACTAAGGGAGCAAGCCTGACCACCCAATCCCACTACCCACTAGTTCCCTCTTATGACAAACATGGGTTGTTGACGATCAGTCCAAAACCAGAAGCTAAGGGAATCTAGAAATGCCACATTTTCTAGGCTTGCATGGTTTTCTTGGTTATATTTGTTTATTTACGACATACTATGATGATAACATATGCATAATGTGTATAACACGAACTGTTTTGGATATAAAGCACCCGTTACAAGGCAATTAACAGGTCTTATCCTAATGTTATATACAACCCAAAATGTTTTAGGGATCACTCAATTCATTCACGTTTCTAAAGGGACATGGAGCATTACCTTGTTTTGAATTGTATTTGACTACTTATTGCATTTAATCTTACATGTTTTCAACAGTGTTTGTCCTGAAAACCTGCGCATCTGATCTGACACATAAGACTCAAATATGCAGTGAATTTAGAAGCTTGCATCATTGTTGATGCAATGCTAGTGGGGCCTTAGCTAGGTGGTCGAAACTACTTAGGTCAATGTTTGCCAATGAACAGCTCGGTGCTGACTGAATACCTGGCCTGCCTTACCTTGCTTTTTTGTCACTATTAAACTATCACAGTTGATGCCGTCAAGAAAGTTCCAAACTGAAGTTGACTTCCAATGACATGTCCATGACACCATGACACCAGGGAGTCATGATGACTTCTAAATTTTTATGCTTTGGGCAAACACTGATTCAATATATGCACTATGAATCATATTAGCATCTGAAATTCTACACATTCAAGAAATTGGCTCAGCAATATTTGATGGGGAAGACGAGAAGAGAATGGGATTATTGTTACTGGAAGCTTCTGATGGCCATGACAAGCTCCTAATATTGAAGACAACAAAACACTCATGACTTTTTGTAGTAGAGTAAAACCCAGTGGTGCAGAAATAATACCTCATAAACTTCACTGAAATATCCCCCGACATACGTGGTCTTAAGTCAACACTGCAATGAAAATGAAAAGCAATGACTGGCTGAACTAATAATCTTCTGGAACTTGACGAAATATCGAAAAACAGTTCGCTTGTTGTTCTATATAAACATGTGTCACATTACTGACTTACATATTGCGAAGACACAGTGGACAACAGTATCACATGGGCATGTCAGAGGCCAATCTACACTTGTGGGAATGTCAACATGGTCTACTGTGCTGGTCATTATACTCCCTCCCGGATGTACAGGCCTACTGTTCGCTATTCCCATTTACCTTCATGGATGGCGATTTTGGTGCTGATGTTACACCCTATCTCATGACACATTTAGGGAGTCTTTACACGTGGTTAAAGTTCTTGAAATTTGTATATAAAGATGGTGTTAAGGTGTCTATTTTATTGATGGCAAAGATTAAGCATTTAGCTTCATGGGCGTTGGATGTTGTATTGAATTTCTGGATCATTTGAAAGGTAACATTTAACAAAAAGAAGCCTTCTCCTTCTTTGTGATTTTAGTTATTTATCCTTCAGGTGAGAAGTGAGTCAGTACAATCACTATTCTGCAACTGATCTTCACATGTTATACCTTGAACCATTAAAATTTAGATTACACTTAACTTTCTTCTGCTTCTAGCTGGTAGCATACTGTATGGTGAATGCACCATAATCGTGGGCCCTAGAGGCACAGGGGCATCAAGCACAACTACATACAGCTTCATCCTTTCACACTAGACCTCATGTTGTATTTGTATGCTTCATTCCATTTTGATAGGACTCCTTGTTTCAAAACTTATTAACCATTACTAACTGAAATTCTGAATCATTATGCTTCAACCTCTATCCGTTTCATCTCTCATGATACACTAGTTTCTTCATCAAAATGCTTCATTTTATATCAGTGCTTCATTCTCTTTCAAAGTTTTTCCTCTCATAAGACACCTTCTTTTCTGTTTGTATACTTTATTCCTTATCAATAAACATGTGCTTCAGTTTGTAGCATTACGTTTCACATACATCGCCCTTCATCAAATGTTCCTTCTCTGATTGATATACGTAATCCTCTTTGAAGGTCTTCTAACTGATGCAACCCATGAAGGTCTGAGGTAGAACAGGCCTTCAGCAACCTGTGCTTGCTATAAAAAGGCTACTGTGCTTGTCGTAAGAGGCAATTAACAGAATCGGGTGGTCAGACTCGCTGTCTTGGCTCACACATCATCAGTTCCCAATTGCGCAGATGGATGCTCATGCTATTGATCACTGAATTGTCTGGTCCAGAATTGATTATTCACAGACTGCCATCACATAGCTGGAATACTGCTGAGTGCAGCGTAAAACTAACCCGCTCACTTTATCTGATGCTCAAGTTTTCTAAGTATTGTACAAACATAGCTGCCGACATCTGACATCTTGTCAAGGCAACACTAATGAATAATATGATAAACAAATTCAAAACCTTCTGGCAATGAACAACTGTGGAAATGTGCATCTTCACACCTTTACCAAGCTTCTTGTGTCATACCATCAATGGAAGCTCTCAGTCATGCAAGTGAACCTCACCCATTTTCTCAACCCATCAATCAGAACACACCAAGCCATGCACATGTACCTAACCTGCATTGACAGTCAGCCATGTTATGGTGCCAGCCATCTTAGTGCCATGACAGTATCATGTATCATATCACATTTCATCTGATTTAGGAGGACAAGTCAATCAATCATTTCCCCAGTTCAAGGAGTTTTTATTTCTATTTTCCCTAAAAGTGTTTAGCACTGTCAGACGCATTATTGAGAGGTTCTTTTGTAACGAACTGAGGAACATAAGGGAATTAACAGTGTCATCAGAAGGACCTGGGAGTGATTTGCAGCAGGAAATAAACATGTACATAAATCATTCACCACAAAACTGACATACATTTCAAATGCTGCTGATACTGAAAAGGAAAACATGGATGTAATAGAAATAACGCTCAATAAAATACGCTATCTAAACTGATGATGGGTTGTCATTATTAAGCAAACTATTTAATTAATTTCAAATTTGTTCATTTCCAAAGATAATTAACATACCATTTAAAAAAATCTCCATAATGACAATTATTGCAATTTATGTATTCCAAATGTGGGATTTTTGCTATTAACATGTGAAGGTACATTTAATGAACTTGTAAAGATGTAATTCTCAGAAGAAGCTACTCTCATAGTTCCCAATAAATAGGTTCCTAGCACTATTTTCTTTCAACAAACTTCATAACTGGTGCAACAATATACACCAAAATGTTGCTCTGCACGTAACAAGATGTTGATATCCATAAAGTCGTATGCTTCATTTCTGACTCACCAGATTCAAGAATCACAATCACAATCTTGCTACGATGGATGACTTTCCTTCAAAATCATGTGACACATATTACAGCATGTCACAATGAGAGATTGCACAAACAGGATCACCACTATGAACCACTTGAATTCTTGACGTCTGATGTGACTGTTAAAACAGACGGGAATCTGACTCTCACTCACCAAGACATTTACCACAGCAATGGTTTCTAAGTACTTCATTATAAGCCTTTTAGTACTTCCATACGCTGATCAATAATCCCTCTGTGTCCTTACTTACTTACAATCAGTCTAAGTACCGTAATGACAGAAGGGCCAATGTGGAAGAAAGACACTAGGGATGATATCATTCACGAGGCAATGTGATATCATTCACATATCTAAGAGGCATGTTTGATCTCTACTCTCACTGACTATACAATTGTCCTGTACCTCTGTGCCTGACTTCGTATACGCCAAGATGAAAGACAAGACCTAATCCTATGAAATTTGACAGCAAATCCTAATGGATTACATCAACTTACACACTGTGTACATAAGTCAGAGCCAGCGAACCTCTGGACAGTAAGCCAATTGGATGTGCACCATTAAGTGACTTCCAACAGTAGGCCTGTACATCCGGGATGGAGTACAATGACTAGCACAGTAGACCATGTTGACATTCCCACAAGTGTAGACTGGCCTCTGACATGCCCGTGTGATACTGTTGCCCGCTGTGTCTTCACAATATGTCAGTCAGTGATGACACATGCACATATAGAACAACATGAGTTATTACATTTAACAGCAATATTCCAGCATTACTATAGCAGGGATACCAGACAGAGGCTTCACACATTGCACCCATGAGGGAACTGACCACTAAGCTACTCCCCTTTGGAAAAAGGAGACCGATTTCAGTGAAATGGTGTAGTTAACATTCCTTCTCATGTAGGTACTGAACTGAAACATAATTTCAGTGTCAAGGTGAAGAAAGATGTACAGATAAGTAATGAAAGTCTGAGATATGGAAACACAAGTATTGTTATGGTGCTGATAAACTGACACTCAGCAGTTCTTTATAACTTAGGGTACAAATCCATGTTATCTGGGTCCTATAGTACTGAATGATGACCACAGAATTCTCCCTTGTAGCCATACACAAATATGGTTCATCTGAAATGTGTGCCAATCACTGTAGGAATGACACCCATGTCTGCTTCTAGACAAGCAAAGATCAAACCACAAAGCCATCATAAACATCAATATGGAAAACAGAAATGTTGAATAGTTTGCAAATACACCTCTTATAATATTTGATGTAGTCTAAATAACAAAGGCAACAGGTCAGTCTGCACTATCTGAGACAACACAAACTTTCACAAGCATATCTATTTTCAGTTTATCTTTAAAGAAAATACAAATTGTTAAAGGTTGGCTGCTTTTAAACCAAATGCCACCTGTGTGTGTATGTGTCATACAATGCACTCACCATGTTCATCTTATAAGAATGAAACCACAAACGATTAACTGCCAATTTTTCTGCTTTATAATCAGTGATGGACAAATCTGACAGCCTTCTAAGCCTTAAAAATGCCTTGCCATCATTGTTTCTTAATGTTAACATCTTGTGTTGAAAACGAGGATGAGTAACAAACTGAAAATAGACAAACTCAATATTGAGCTCATAGAGCTGTTGCCTTTTAACAGTCATGTTTAGACAATGTCTGACAACAATCCATACACTTGTCATCTTCTCCACACACAAACACAAACATGTGAAATGTCCCAATGCTATCACTTGGTCTGTCTCTGTTGAACACTGTTCTAGGGCTGTTTAAACACCGGCTTGGAACACCTCGCAAGACAACTACCTGTCATCACCTGTTGGCCTGTTTCCACACATTTTAAAAAGTAACTGACAAAATTTCAAACAAATACGCAGCCTGATCTCGTTAAACAGGTGGTTAGCATTCCATTTGAACTCTCTGTATCGGCAAGTCATAAAACATTGCACCTGCTAACTTTAATGTTATTTTCTTGCAAAAAACACAGAGCACTGCCTTTTGTCAGTCTGTTTAGAGTTTGTAATCAGCGTCTTGTGAATTTGTGAATATTGTCAACACCGATTATTTTCACTTGATTTAGATTGAATTTAAATAATATTATTTGAGTTAACAAACAAAAGGGTGCTTGAATAACATGTGTCAAACTTACTATCAATTTGCTGAATCATATTTGCTTATGGTTTGAAGAAGATATGTAGGGCACTTTCTTACATTGAAACACCACTGCAAAAAATGAAATTGTTCATGAAAGACATGATCATTATAAAAGACTATTTATGAACATCCACCTTTTTCTTTGTGATTTTATGGGGTTTACAGAGCTTTTTGATATTAAATCCAAGTAATAAAAGCCATTTTATAGCTCAAAGCACATTTTTTTCAATAGGTAGTTGTATGAGTACTGTGTATTCAAAGGTGTAGGAATAACAATTATCTCCTAAAGATGTACATGGAGATATTAACATAAACGAGCATCTTCCCAATCATAGGCACCAAACCTGATAATGTAGACCCCTTCCCAAACATTATCAGTAAGGTGCATTGTACGAAACAAGTTAAGCAAGGCGGAAAATGTGCTTGTGGAAACATCACATTCTGTGCATAGAGGTCTTAATGTAACATAAACTTCCATGAAGAATGTCCTTCATGAAATCCTTCCAATTCATGAAGAATGGAGTAATATTTGAAACATTACACCATCAATTCTCTCCTCTTGAATTGTCACTACACCTGCAATAATAACATCTAAGGCAAGCTGAAGGACAAAGACAACTTCCATCTTGAATTTAGGTGAAGGTTGACCTGTTCTAATCTGGCTGAAGTGCATGCACAATATGGCTGCCAAGCATTCCATGATATTAATGGCAAGAACTGTAAGAACAAGGATGGGACTATTTTTTGGATGTACAATTTCTTTATTCTGTATAGGCAACGTTTTGACATAGATTCTAATGTATAAAATAAAGAAGTTGTACATTAATAAACAGTCCTCATCCTTCATGTACTCAACTTCTAGAATGCCAATCAAAGATGTCTAACTGTAAGAACAGCAAGAATAAAGACAGTCAATGAGCAGGGACTGCCCCAACTAACATAAGTGAATTATTAAGCACTTGGGGTAAAATGATTCACTCAACATGAAGTAATTCTGACTTGTGATGCCATGATATGAAACCCCTTCATTTCATGAAACCCCTTCATTTCATGAAACCCCTTCATTTCACTAGTTGAGGTTATAACACTATGGTTTAGATGGTCTGTCTCAGTGAGTTAGTTGAAAGTATGTCACTACACACTGATGGTATGTTTTTACAATATGATTTGAAGACTGTATTTGCAGACTGGAGAGAATATGACATGAGACACATTCAACACAAACACAAGTGATCTTCAAGGTTATAATGGTCCCTACAATGTCATGATGTTCTCCACAACACAGTAATTCAAAAGGAATGATTTACCAACACCAACACAGTTGAAAAGGTATTAAAACTGACAGGCATGGCCTACATACAATTACTTGAGGGCAATCTTGTCAGCAGTTTGTTGGCAGTATATATAGACTCTATAAGGACTTGTTCACTTCTGAATCTACACAACCTCTAGTTCAGTCTGTAGGCGTTGTACCTGAACAGAATTACTGAAAGCAATAATACTATTCTTCTGGATATGTTGTGAAAATCCACCAATTGTCCAGGAGAAAATATGGTATTATATCCTGTGCAGCATTATCGCCATGCTGGGTAGTCATATGTCCATTGTGTAAATTTGTCTGAGAATGTTCCCTACCCTTATGATCAAACTTTATTTAACACATTAACATACTCCAATACTGACACATATGGACCAAGAATTCTGTAAAATAAAAAAACAAATTCCTCCAAATTTGTGTCAAAAATACAGGTGTAATACAGGTGTTACAAAGGCATGCCAGTAACAAAAAGCCATTCAAATTTTCTTTTGAGTTCCTAACATTAAAGCTGTTTTCAGACTATTTTGAATAAATACCTTTGAAATTGCATGCCAAACAGTAGTTGGGCATCTCTCATGTCAATGATGCAGTGATGCTTGTAACACAGACAAAAACAACACTTTCAACCATATAGACTATTAAGACTGAGTATAAGGCAGACAGTAAGCTATGGGTCACAGGTATGTATATACACATGATATCATGAGTACAGACCATGTCTAATAACCCAGCTGATTTACAAACCTACAATTGTCATCCGGGAATATTTACAGCTCCGATGGAATCTCGTGACAAAAGGACATATCAAATTTCACACGGCAATCACCGATTGAATGAGATAGTAACCCAAGTTGCACTGGGTAAATCCGACAAAACATGAAATGCACAAAGCTGTATAACGTCCCTGCTGGCTGATTGTGTTCAACAAAGCACTACAGTTGTTTAATGGGTGCACATGGTTTTGTAATGTGTGTGTTGATTGGCTAGAGTTGTTTGGGGCAAGATGGCATGATATTTTTCATCATATAACCCGATCAGTGTTTGCAGCATATCAATACAACCTGCGATGTTTAAAATCACACCATACTTTACCAGGGCTCATGTTGAAATCAAAACATACAATCTCATTTTCAAAGGCAGAATGATTTTGAAGACCTTTATAGGGAAACAGCGCTAGAAGTATCAGCTGTAACAGATGTGTGTCAAGACAAGAGTGACAATGCAAGCTACATGACAATTATGATTATTTCAACATATAATTTTCGTATAATTTTCAGTCTCGATACAACCACATAATGTGTTGTATGGGTAGCAGCATGATACATGTGTCGCGGCATGAATCACATACAGCTTCTAACATTTGAAATGCATTACTTCTATTTTTTGGTAACTCTGGTCAGTAGTTGTCAAGACTCTACTCTTATATTGTAAAACAACTGTCAACAATTGATTTACCATTTGCTTCCATGGTCACAGAAATTCTGCAAAAGGATATGAGAACAGAAATATCACTCTCAGTATGTTATTGTATCATAGCATAAATTTTCCATTGAAATATCTGTATTCTGTAAGCATGGTTTATAACAAGGTACAAAGATGTTATTTTGTATCACTTTCATCAAACTGAATCCCCCATGACTTCAGCTAATCATGTTTTCCACCACAAACATGCCACCAGCCAACAATTAATCCATTTTACTACATTGATGATGGCAAGATACAACATATTTGGTTTCATTTAATCTTTTTATCCAAAACCCATGAATGTTGGCTTGGCTTTGATGAAGCTCTGTGTGGAAAAGTGTCAAATGGATAATTAAGACACACAAGGAAGATTCAATATTTGTGTATCACATACCTTGTCCCTGCTGTGTTCCATTAATAGCAAGTATCCATTTATACGCTGATAGGTTCTGTTTGAGTTTAGTCCACCATATATATTGTCCTTCCTTCAGCAAAAAGCCATAAGAGCATAGGTCGTCTTAACCCACACAAACAATTAGCTGTTACAGTTAATGTCATGATTCAACATGCTGGAGTTTTGTTGTCCAAGTGATTGGTTGTAACTGACTTCTACCTCTGTCCATTGATGGACTGGACTGCCCAAAAGGCATCAATAACCATTCTAGGTTCATGTGATGTTCTGTTAAAAACAGAATATCACAAATACTATCTGAGCATTAGCTGTGGACACAGATAGGTGATGACCAGGAGTTGTCAAAGCAAAGATGCTCAAATCAACAGGTACAGCTCCCCTTACAACTATTAAACAGTTTGGAGCAGAGTCCTTGATATGCACAGCACTTGACAACCACTGAATACATGAACAGTGGACATCCATAGTGACATGCTCCGCATGATTCAGAGTCAGACAGCCTTGGGCCTGTACTGAGTTGGGCAACAACTGGACCATTTGCAGCTTCACCTGTGGGTTTTCATGTCGTTAGGCCACTACCTCGTATGGCAGCTGTCCACACCAGTCATGTTCAATCTGCACAGATACCAGATGACCAAGATTGTCCAGTGAAGGTCCTTCCATGCAAAATGCCATATAGGCTATTACTGAGCAACAAGCAATATGGGAGATAACATCCCAGCATGTGATAGTCCCAGTCCTGCCTGACCAATAGACACACCTGAGTGACTGCTGACAGACACCTTGATCATTCATCAGCTTTGGTCACAAACCAACACCAGAGGGTAACTTACAGCAGTGTACATCCACTCATGCTGTAGCTACAAGAACTTGGATTATCTAGGATTTTTTAAAGTGTCAGCGGTAGACAAACTGCGTAAAAAAGGGTGTTTTTGCTTTCTTTTTTTTTTAAAAAAAACCCCCTCTTTTTATCAAGAGGCACTTCAGTCCCTTTTCCAAAACAAAATAATTAGTAATAATAACACCTGGGAAATACCTGCTATCAGTCGAGAATGTTTACTGACATCTACAGCAATAACTGCTTCTGAAAGCAGATACATCACTGAGACACTCAGTTTCACTATTGATTGAAAGAGAACTATATGTCCTTGACTTGTCAGTTGAATCTGTAAAAATGTTGTTTCAAATGGGCAAAGTGAAAAATTCCTTTGCACCTTTTTTCCTAACAGTAAACAGAAGGCAAGATTGAATAGCTGCTACTTCTCTATACCTCTGTTAACTCTGTTCTCTGTAACTCTGTTACCTCATCAGTTGCCTGTACAAGATAACACGATATTTAAAGATGTGTTCTCAAAATGACCTCTGGTATGACTGAACATACCTTCTCGTACCCTGAAAATGTCCCACTCTAAACAACAGCAACAAGTTTACCCTTTTCACTATAAATCCTGGCTCGTGAAACCATGGACAGCAATTAATCTCCTATGAAAACCCTAGGTGGGAGCATTCCATTAACTTAATCTGTGTAAAATGGGTCTTTACACCTCGGTTGGGCACATAAAGGACAGGTGACAGTGTACATGCTTGGCCATTCACTGGCTGATTGTCTCCTCAATTGTCCTCAACCTGGCCGATTGTCCCCTCCAATTGTCCAGTACCTGGCCAGTTGACCAGCTCATATATGATGTCCAGGACATCTCACTGCCTGGGGCAAGGTTGTTGAAGATGAAATAGACCAAGACAATCCTTGATTATACTTATCTGTGCATATAAGGAGAAAGGTATGGCTTTCATGATCAATCTGTTCCTATTGAGACTGTTCAGGGATGCTTAAGATGCATTCTCGTGAGTGATCAGGACAGATCAAATTACTTCAACACAGCAACTGGAACTCAAGCATCCATTTACTGGGACTGACATCCATGAAAACATCTATCAAGGTGACAGTGTCTGGCACAGCCAGCAAAATGCTACTGACATTCCCCATACTGGAAAAACTATAGGAAACTTGTTGCCATGAAAACTTTAAAAATACTTGGTAAACATTTTTCAAACTATCACAATGCACTAGTTCAAAATTGCTCTGTTTTGACAATCCTTTCCAGTTTGGAAAGTGAAAGTTATTGTCATGGAAACTAAAAAGATTTCTTTTCAAACAATGCAATCAAAAAAGCATCAGTTTACCATTACGCATATCAATTTAGAAGGTTTGGTAAAGACAAATTGAACAGTTTTTAGCATCTGCTAAGGAAAAAAGAACTTTTGCAATCTAAATCAAAGTTGTTGCCAGGAAACCAAATAATATTATTTCTAAAAATCAGAAACAATCAAAAGACACCATTTTACCACTAGACATGTACCATGTCACTTGTAAAATTATTTTGGTTTTCAAGATCTGCTCTGTAAATGACATCTTGCGTGTATCTACAAACTGGCAAGGTCCACTTCAACAATCCCTGTAAAATATTTTGCAGGAATAACACCCTCCAAAATTTCAATGTGAACATACCAAAAAGGTAAGGGATCAGAATGATAACATACCTTTGCTTCCAGCTACTTGAGTCAAGTTCTTCCTACAATGTGGGTATGTTGACTTCAATATTCTGATCCCTACAGAAGAGGCTGGAAACCCTCCAGAGATTCCTCTCACCAAACATATAATTATTCAAGGGTGAAGTGTATTGTCCGAGACAGTCGTGTGATGTGTGTGTGATTATCTATGCAATTTCACATCTTTGCCTTTTTCCTCTATTGTTCTTCCTCCCAAACAGGCCAGGCACTTCACAGTTTACATCCCTTTTCCACCTTCACCGTGTCACAGTACAATGCGGTCCTATAACACCCTCAATAATACAACTATGCAATAAACCCTATTGCACAATACAACATTGTATTCAAATCCCACTTCATATGACAACACTGTTAAAATCTGATTTCCTTCCACAACAATGTGCCTCTCAACTGTTTTATTGTTCAATCCCTGCAGCCAGATTGGAGCAGAGTTTATAGTGTGTTTTTTTCCAGCTGGGCGCATCCTGTATCAGTGTCAGTCTCCCTACACACTGGTGTAATAACCCTCTTATCCTGACACCTGCACAATAACACAGGCTTGCTGAGCATCTTACTGCATATATTATACTCACACCTCTGGGTGGTTTAATGGAACATTGAACCACTTGTTGTTTTTCTTCATTGACTGTTCGTGTGTGACTACTTCATGTGTGATTTCCTCGTGGGAAGGGAAATACTCGGTCAAGATACACAACCACTTGCAGCAGTAATTGCTTGAATTTTACTACCAGTTCATTTAGTCCCGATCACAGGGAGGATGTTAGATATGTTTTTCTAATTCTTGACCATGCTATCAAAACTCCTAAAAAGTTTGCAGGTTAATGTCAGACCTTAAAAGCAAGATTCCCCATGCTATGGTTAAAGCAAACCATCAATTTACAGAGTGATAACTACAAAAGTAATCGGTCCTGATATGAACACACCCAGTGAATTAACTCCCCTCACTTTTGAACACTGATGTAACCAGCAAAAGATCCATGACTTGTCTATTTACAAAAAGTCAGAGAAGCTTTTCTTAAGTACATGAGCTCACTGCTAAAACAGAGGCCATTGTTTAATTATGGATGTATCATGAACACATCTTAATTATTGTATATCATAGGTGATAAAACCACCAGTTCCTTCATAAAAAGGACAAAGTTTCTGCAAATCATACTTTGCAAACAAATGCTTTAATTTCCTGTAATCTACTTCAATCTCCTCCTTTGTGGCATGGCTTTGTTCTCTGACAGGATCTCATAAACTAGCTCCAATACTGCCTTTCTTCCCATCCTCCAAAATGTCTCCTTCCATCAAGCCTGTGTCAATTCCACAATAACAGTTAACATGGCTAAATGGATGTGTCAAAAGTTCAAACATGCATAAACCTAACAAGGTGGAAGAAAAGCCATAATGTAGCTGCTAACACCTGTCGAACAACTCACTGATAATTCACAAACTTAATCCTTAATTATAGAGTGCTATGGTAAGATTTATCCATACTCCTAAAAGTCCAATCCTTATCAACGTGCTATAGTATTTAATATCCATACTCCTCTTAACATAATCCTTAACAATATGTGCAACAGTTTTAAACATCTATAATTCCAAAAACTAATTTTTAGTTATATGTGCGCTACAAGGTGGATTTATCTGTAATTCACGGAAATGAAATTTAGGAGCCAGAGAAGAAATTGGAATCATCTGACCCTTAGTACGGGCCTCTGCTATCTGCCTTGTAGAGTGTGACAGGTGTCTGCAATATCACCACAACCAAAGAAATATCATCACCAAACCTTTTCTAGATCTAAACACAGCTAATCCCATAATAAATATAACTTTAACCAATGTTTAATATTACAACTCGTGAAGGTCCATGGCAGAATAGGCCTCCAGCAACCCATGCTTGCCATAAAAGGAGACAATGTTTGTCATAAGTGGTGACTAATGAGATCGGGTGGTCAGACTCACTGACTTGGTTTCGCAGTTCTCAATTGCTGTTGATCACTGGATTGTCTGGTCCAGACCTGATTATTTACAGACCGCCACCATATAGCTGGAATATTGCTGAGTGTTACATAAAACTAAACTCCCTCACTGGCCCACTCACCTCTAAGAATACCCTGATGCAGATACCTGTGTCTCAGTGACTGGTCAGTCAACACCTGACAGCTTGTGAATACACACCCTCTCTACAAAGAACACCTTGACCAGCATGATGCACTTTTCCACCTGTCTTTAATCTACTTGAACCAATGTAGCACAATTTCATTAGCGTGGAAATATGGACGATCTGTGTACAGATGAAAAACTGGATAACACCAGTCTTGAATACAAGTCCAGTGAACCTTAAAAGCTTTCAAAAGAGAGACCTTCCAAATCATTAACCATTCTAACCAGATCCTTGCACTTTCCCACCTGGCTTTAATCTACTTGAACTCTTTAATGGAGAAATATTGATTAAGATATCTATTGATGGAGAAACCAAGAACAGCAGTGCCTTGGCAACAAATCTGGTGAACCCTACCAAAATGTGCTCTCAACAATGTCCACTTTCCCACATGGCCTTAATCTCCTTGAACCAGCACGGCAATATTTCCTTACCACGGAAATATGGATGATCAGTCTGGAGATGAGAATACAGATAACAGTAGCATCCACTGAACTCTAACAATGCTTTTGAACTGCTTCTAAAACACATGCACTCCGCCACTGACTGTCCAATGTTTTACTTGACCCACCTGGATTTTATCTACTTGCACTGATGGCACACTTTCAACAAAAGAGATATAATGTCCTTTCAGTGAATGTGGAGAGAAATAACGATAATTCTTGGTGACAAGTCCAGTGAACCCTGGAAGACTTGTGACATTCCAGAACACATCCTCCCTGACTGCCTCGACCTGCCTTGACCAGTGTCACCTGGCTGGACGTCTATAGATATTATTTTGTGCATTGTCCCTCTCAGTGCTGATTTCTCTCACACTTGATATTGGCTGTCGACACAATGTCACTCATTGTCCACACACAGTCACTCACAGCTGGATCCTGACAGACACATTTTAGATGGTCTGTTTTCCCTTTTTTTCTTTTACAATCACTTCAGGGTAAAGACATTACTATAAATTTAGTTAACAAGTGAGCAAATTGTTCTTTTTATGAAGGCTGACTGTTAAATCCTGACATATGTCAACCAGACATCGGAGCTCAGTTAGTAATTTGTACCAGCAGATTCTGTTATAGATAAACAGGCATATGCCACTCAATCCTGAGGTTACAAGACTGAAAGGAAGAGCTAGACCCCACTTTCCATGCCATGTGGCTGGAATACTGCAGAGTACAATGATAAACAACGAACCCACCCACTTTTAATGTTACCACACAAGATTCCAGCTTCCATGCCAATATCAACTTACATTTATTTGAATTACATAAGTTGGACTGTAAAAAATTTCCAAGCTCTTTTAGTGCTCACATAGTGGTAAGTGCTGTACATTAACACAAAACTATCTTAAAGGTAAGAGAGTTGCACAAAAAGGTAAGAGAGTTGCACAAATCTAGGCCCTGGTCTTCAACTTTAAATTGTAACTTGTTGCAAGTCTGCTTTTAATATATAGCATTCTCACCAACACGTGTTTGATTATAACTAGTAAATTCTTACAAATAAACTAAATGCTGTGTAAAGGGTACTCGGAAGGATGAATTTGACATGACTGACACCTGGCCATCTTGTCATCAGCTGATCTACAAAAGCTGATGTTTTAATGACAGTAACAAAGCAGTGAAGCCACACCACACAGCTGAATAATCCCATTGGTCTATGTTCTAGTCATGCCAAGCACTGTCATACCTGTGGTTATACTAATCTGAACCAGCGGCTCACAGTCAGGTATTCTTCTAAATGTCACAACTATTGCTATGATGCCCCTGGGCCCTCTTGATTACAGGTGCGATTGATCAGAGGAAAGCTGATTACCTGGCTCTGTCTAACATTTCAACAATGTCAGAAGCTTAATGGACAGACCATGTAATTCCTCTTCACTGGAGTTGGCCATGTTCTTATGAGGCAATGCTGACCGGATACATAGAGCATGTTACCCAATCACACGGCAGCATTGTAACAGAAACACATCATGTGATTATCTCATGGCTCCATGGATCAGATTGGAAGCCTGCCAGTTAAATGAGTTTTATTCTTATGATAATCAGAGTCATCAATATTGCTGTGAAAGCACTTTTGATGAGCTTCCATATACGACTGGAATTGAGTATATCAACTAACAGATCTGTCCCTAAGTGTTAAAGCTTGATTTGGCTTGAATGAACTAACAAAGCGAAAAGAACAAGCAAAGCCACCATATGCAAATTTAACATGACACCTTCAACAACAGGTGCGAAAGAAACAGCTGCCTTTACTATTGTTTCAATAACAATCTTGCAACCTGTGTCTTGTCTGATAGGTAAAATGTTTTGTCGCGAGGTAATTTGATTTTTTTAACTGCGTCACAAATCCTTGTAGTTATTAGAAGAAAAGTGGTGGTGCAGTGGTAAAGGCAATTCAAATTTGATGAACAAGGTCACCTGAAACAGTTATTAGAGAATAAATAGTTTGTTTTGTCCTGGGAATGTTCTGTGATCAGTCAACACAATGCAGGTGGTAGCAGGGAGAGAAACCTTACAAAATTTACCATAAGACCCCAGTACGATTTAGTGGACGATAATTAGTGGTCCTGTCTGTACTTCTGTGGTCCAAAATAACATTTGTAGGCTTCTTTAACTATCAATAGAAAATTCACTGGTCACAAGGACCAGTGCAAGCTTATCACTTAAGGGTCCTGTTGAATTTTTACTAGTCAGGGACCACAGGACAAGCAAAAAGTTTTGACATGTTTATCACATGTATCACTATGGGCTTCCTTCCCACCTGAAGCTGGACTTCAGTCTTTTAACCTAGGGACCTAAAGGACACAACTACAGACACTGCAGAGACTAGGGCATCAACACTGGCTTCAGACATTGTACCCAAATAGGATGACAATCAGGGTATCATCTTGGAAGATGCCATCATTGTGTGAATATCAATGTGAGGAACAGACATCTTTGTGACTGACAAGACGAGTGATGAATGTCACAAGCGCAAATGTACTGCCATCTTGGCTGACATCATGGTTGGGGATTAGTGGAGGTGATAGGATGGTCACGAGTGGATTATGGGAGTGTTTGTGCTGTAAGATCCAAGCACTGGACTGACAGATGTGTATCCCTGATAATGTATCACATTCCTATACACAACACTGTCCTTCACTGACATAACATCAGCATGTAGTGGAATTATGACTGTCATCATGGTTGCTGTGTACACAGGAAATTTCACCATTCTCCAACATGGTCACATGCACCTATACATGCAATGTATCAAAGTTGAATCAGAAAATCCAGATACACAATGAAAATGAGACAACTGGAACAAACTTGAGTTAATAATGTATCTACATCAGTTCCTAAAAGCCTGTTAACAAGATAACACTGTTTTAGGCTTTTTTCACGATAAAGGTTAGATTCAAACTAAAAGTGAATCATGGTATAGTTAAGTGAGACAACTCAAAAAGCCAAATCACACTGGGCTTCACTGTATGTATGTTGGACCTGAAACTGGCTGAATCTGTTAATCAGAACCATCTCATACTATTATGGCACTTCATGGCACTTTAATATTAGCTGTAAGTGATGTGCCCCTACCTGCCAATGTCTTGAAGTAAAAGACATGCAGCATGATGAGGACAAGTGTGCATGCTTATATACAACACCAATAGCATGTGACAAAACACAGAACAGCTATAAGAAAGGTAAGGTACTTTGTGGATTAAAACTTCTTATGTTATGACAGGACATTATGGTATTGTGGTATAATATAATATAATATAAGATAAGATAAGATAAGATAAGATAAGATAAGATAAGATAAGATAAGATAAGATAATATAATATCCATAAGGTATGTTACCTTCCTTTTACCCTAGTCAGAAGATTTCCCAGTAGCAACACATGCAGTAATCTTGTTAAAGAACACAGCAAGTCACCCTTTTCAACCGCCTTCGCCAAGGTGTCAACATCACCACTGGTGTCATAAGGACAGATGAACAGTAGATGCCTCAACTGCATGAAGAAGCATATCACAGAATTACCCAGCCATAGAACAGCTTTAAGACTATACATTATAAATAACCAAGGTGTGAACATTACCGCAAGGTGTCACATAGACACTGGCACAGTCCATGTCAATATGAAGAGTAACACCTCTTTTTCACAATGGACTCCCAGCTGATGTACAGGGGTGCGAAGTCCACTTATTTAATATTTAAACTCAGAGCCTCCATTACTTGCAAGGTGAAGCGTATGGTGGGTTTCTGGTGACAGTAATACATGGCACTTACTGACATGCCATGGTATTGTCCATCATCAACACCTTTACTTCTTCGCAAACTGCAGTGTCCTGCATTGTGTCCTGTCAAAGGATCACCCATGGGGATTGAGTGTTAGAATAGGCCGAAGTGTGCTATCATGAGTGAGTGAGTTTAGTTTTATGTGACACTCAACAATATTCCAGCTATATGGCAGCGTACTGTAAATAATCAAGCCTGGACCAGACAATCCAATGATCAACATCAAGAACATAAATCTATACAACTGAGACACGGTGATACATGTTACCCAAGTCAGGGAGCCTGATCACCCTATCTTGTGAGTTTACAAGCATGGGTTACTGGAAGGAAATATTCTAACCCTGACCTTCATGAGTTTGCTGTTATAAGAGCCCAAGTCAGGGAGCCTGATCACCCTATCTTGTGAGTTTACAAGCATGGGTTACTGGAAGGAAATATTCTAACCCTGACCTTCATGAGTTTGCTGTTATAAGAGGTGTGATCCTTGGCTGAATGATGTAAATGGTATATGCTGTTATAACAGGCACATCAGCTTTTATGAATGGTATAAATGGTATCTGTTGTAATAACACAGGCATGATGGCTTGGTTGAATGGGTGTCATCATACCAAAGTACTGCTGTTGCTTATAATATCAATCATGGGTTTGTCTGGTTTGACTCCATTACATTCAGTCTGCCACCATGTTACCATGTATTTAGTTTTATGCCGCTTTTAGCAATAATCCAGCAATATTACTGTAGGGGCACCAGAAATGGGCTTCACACATTGTACCAATGTGGGAAATGGAACTCAAGACTTCAGCATGACAATCAAACCCCTTAACTACTAGGCTACCCAAGCGTCCTGTGGTCCTTTGACAACAACTAAATGCAGTCATAACAGGTGAGGAATGTACTAATCAAACGAAGTGGTATGTCCTTATTTTACCACAACATGATGTTTTCCCAATAGTCAGTCTATTTTACAGTACATATATCTAGAACTTTACCACCATTACTCATGCTATCTTTATGGTTTTTTCTTTCTCAGAAGGTGTCTTGATGGCAATGGAGTGTAAACAGAGCCCAGGACTGTTGTGGCAGGTATGACTCATGCCCAGGTACTCGTCTATCAAGATGGTGGGGCTATGATAACCTGTGGTCTCCTATATCGGCTCTCACCAGCATGTTTACCTACGACATGTATAGCATTTCATTGATTCTACAAGCTACCCTTCCTTGTTTCAACAACAAAAGCATGTCTTAGGAGCTAATGCCACATAAATCACATCATATCTCTTGATGTTGATCAAGGCTATCCCTTACTGATGGTCAATAGTATCTGCCAATTGACAATGTTAATTTGCTGTCATTTATCACATTCAAGAATAAAGTAGATTGCTTGACTTAATGGTCTGAATCCAGCATATGACATTTTGTTGAACAATTGTTTTGAAGAGTCAGTTGCATCATGGGATAATTACCTCCCTTTAACACACGCAGATGGTGCTTATATGAGTCTGTATCATGGTAATTCAATCTCTATTCAGAATATGCATGTCAGTGTGCACGATCATCAAACATGTGGAGGTTTGGGGAGACAGTTACTTGTCTTAGGTTAGCAGTCCATGTTAAAAAGCTCTCAGTTAGTGTCTTAGTCTCTAGGACCTGTTTGTCTAAGGACAGCAGACTCCAGTGTTACGTATCATCAGCAACAAGGCTTTCACTGTCAACAGCAAACCCGATGACTTTCTCTTAAGCAATGAAAAACTACTATGTGCAATCAAGACAGGTATCATGAACATTCAAAGTAATAATTACACTTTGAACAACCTGTTATTAACAATCATTTTTAGTCATGTTAATGATATAAAGAAGCTGCTGGAAATGTCCTGAAAACTGATTCATATGACTGCTGTGTTGTGTTGACATCTTCAATGAGCCATGCTGATAAATGTCAAAATCAAACAAATATTAGCTGCACTATCAACCATAGCATGAACTACCCACAGTTTGCTTTTGAAAGATTCACATCTTTAAAGAATCACTGACAAAACCATCACCCTTTTAATGCTCATACACAAACATGACTTGACTATATTTGACATGTACAATACAAGAAAAGTGACATGCATTCAACAATCTCAGACACACATTGCTTTCACATAAAATATCAGGCAAACCACACATGAAGACTCACTAATGGCGACACAAATTTTTAAAATGCTTCACCGGAAAGTCATCATTTCTGAAATATGTCAGTCAAGATTGATAGAAACATCAATAATTTGTATCTCCTTCCAAGCTAACTTTCGGGTCAAGGATGAGACTCGACTGCATCCCAACAAAGCCCATGTTATTATTGATGTCTGCTTCAACAACAGCATACAGAAGGGACCAGTCCTTGTGTTGAATCAAAGCTTGGTGTTGTTGAGTCGAGGAAGAGGGCTGTTTACGTTATGGGTTTTGTTTCAGGTTTCTGTGTGTTGTTTTCATGGAGTCTGCCAGAGGTGACACGCATAGATGACTTGTGATCCATGGAAGATTCAGCAATGTTGGTGATTGTCTGGGTTGTCTACGTGAACGCTGCTTTGTTCAAACAGTGTTCTGTATGGCTGGGTGCCTGTTGACACACATGCTCCTGTTTGTGTCATTCAGTGATACTTATTTCAATATTAATGGGTGACAATGTGGAGCCTCATGCTGTATGTTTAAAAAGATCATTGAAATCTTAAATGCCTATCATTTTACATTTTTTAAATGAATACTGAACATCCCTTTAACAATTATTACAATGGATGAGATGTTAGCAGTTGAATGCATAAGGGATAAGAAGAGTAGACGTTTGTTAAACATGAATTTCAATGTGACAAGTTACAATCATCCCACAATATTTACTGTATTGAATCACAGCTTGTCAGCCTCAAGCTGGTTCGCTGCTAGGTTGCTTGCTTAATGCCACATTCAGCAAAAGTCCAGCTATATGGCAGCAATCTGTTAATAATCATGATGAACCAGACAATCCTGTGATCAAAAGTATAAACATCAATCTATGCACTTGGAATTCAATGAGATGTGTCAACCAAGTCAAGCCTGACCACTCAATCCTGTTAGTCACCTCTTAATACAAGCATGGGATACTGAAGATCAATTCTAACCCACATCTTCACAGGTCACCTCAAGCTAGAGGAAAACATCTAGGGATTCCGTTAAAAACTGAACCAAATGTTTTTGAAAGCGACAACCCACAAATTTATATTCAGTGAAAATCTGAGTTTCAAACTCATAAAAACTGAATCCTGACATAGCAAAGGGAAGGAACTCCACTCAGTAAATTGTGGCACCTTAACTGACTAGACCACCTTTATCCTTATTCTGCTAAAATCACCGGAGTATCTTCACTAGCTTGAATCATGTCATCAAAGACAATGAAATTTGCCAAACATTGATTTATTTGATCGTTATATGCCAGAGGATCATAGTTCGCACGTTTGAAGACAATCAAGGCACTGAACACACTGTAAACCATGATTCTTATGTAGCGGCCACAAAATTTCCGAGTCCCGTGCTGGGATTTGAACGACGGACCCTCTGATCCGAAGTCTGACGCCCTGTCCACATGACCAAAGAGGTTAACCCCGTCAGCAAGCTGACAAGGTAAGGATGTCATCTGTGGGATGACTCCATGCCCTCCTACACTTACAATCTGACAGTTGTACTCCTATTTCAAGACTGACTAACCAAATTATGATAAGGGGGTATTATGCGGTCTTGCTAACATAAGCAGACTGAATGCATGGTCTATTATGGACAAACAAGGGTCATCACCAATACAGGCTTTAATTTGCCCATGAAAATCCTTATTCATTCCTTAATGGTCATCTTGGACTTATTTAAGTGTATCACACAGAACCTTCACCTGTAAATTGCTACTTACAATAAACCAGGCAATTATTATTCATATTTGTCTATTCATCTGATCAGTTCACGAGGTAATATTAAGTTTCCAAATTTAATAAAATTCATGTACTTATTGAACCGGCAATCCCACCAAACATAATGCATTCCACGGGTAAATTCATTACAGAGCAGTTAATAAGACATCAGCTTGTTTGACAGACTCTTTAAAATATTTTCCTGATAAAATATTCCTCTCACGTGAAATTATGAATATTTAAAAGTGTTGATAAAGGCATGAATATGTCTAACGCCCCATATCACATTACTGCCATTACGGAGCAGACTCTCATTGTGCAAATATTCAAAGAGGTTGAATAACAGCCCAATTTCTATACAAAATGTCAACTACCTGTCTGAGAAAACATCTATGCACCGCTACTATCTTGAAAGCTTTCAGTAGAAACGCCAACAGAAATTATCTTCTATTATTCGGACTAGAGTCTTCTTCCCTCAAAGACAAAAGATTAGATGTTAACTAGAGAAACCTGAATCTATGAAGCCATAAATCTGTTCCATATTTGAACTACGCGATTATATACACAATGCCAGAAGTGTATGGTAATGCTGTCAGGACGCAGTAACGGGTGAAATACATGTCACTTACTTGATATTTAATGTAGCTTCAGCAATATTCCAGACATATAGTCCCAATAATACCCACACTTTACGTTACACGATTCAATTATTTCGTAAATGTTTTCAGAAAAAATGTCAACCATTATTCCTATATTTACTAAGCAAGAGCAGGTAACTCCATATATACTTCAGACGTATGAGTACATGTAAAGACACCGTATCCTTGTGGGGTATCAAACCTGGGTCATCAATATGACTAGAGAACGTTTTAACCACTACGCTGCCCTACTTCCTACACAATCGCAATCAGGAGTATAACATAAGTTGTACACATGGGAAAGATAGAGAGTTACCTAAGCTAACATTGAAGACTCATCAATATAAGGCTAGAATTAGATGTTGCTTTGACACATAAGACACCAACAAGAAGCAGAACATGAAAGTTAGGACAGTCTGTGATAAGGTATTGAACGTTGGACAATCTGAAGAATGTATTCCAGTAGTTGACTACAATCACTTCATGGAATGACGCCCAGGAGGTAATCTGTGTGTATGATGTGTGGTGATCTTTAGTTATCCTAAGAGTGACTGTGGTAGGGTCAGAAAAGAGACAGTGTTCTTCCACTGGTCATGTCTAAACCACCTACAAACATGGGTCCCCTTGTCCTGTTTACACAGGGTGAGGGCTATGTGGTCAGTTTACACAGGGTGAGGGCCACACGAGCTGTTATATCTGGCTATCATCCATGCCATCAGTTGACATGAACACTGGACACATACATGGTATACAAACAACAAAGGTGATCAGATATTGCTCAAATAGGCCAATTTGGGAAAAAGGTATTGAATCATGAATATTACTGAAAGTATATGGTCAGTGTTCAAGCCACACCGGTCGGCTGTGGAATAGTCTACGGGTTGAAGTATATGATTGTCATGTTAAAGGCCTCATTTTGCTTCCTCACATGGGTACAACGTGTGAAGCCTATTTCTGGTGTTCCTTATGTGATATTGCTAGAATATTGCTAAAAGCAGTATAAAACTGAACTCACTCAAGTCACACTTGATGTTGGTTTGGTGAGTGAGTGAGTGAGTTTGTGTTATTCATACTCCTAAGCAGTGATCAGTGCACAATCAGGCAGGTAACACTTTCTGGATTCCATAGGTGCAAGATGGGGTACACATGTGATAGAACCTCCCTAAGATGCTCCTGAAGCAGAGACAGGTTCCCATAATAAAACAGTCCTTTTGAAACAGTTTTCATGGTTACCAGAATTTGTTATTACCTCCAATTCCGTCTTGTATCAAAAGAATGGAACTTAAACTTTACATGCATTTAAAAATACATGTGTGTTGCAAATAATGTTGGCCGTCTGGAGAGTTGGACACCTGACACAGGAGAGATTTCTTTTCATATGTATTAGACTTTTTTCAAATGTGATAAAGAGTTTGGACACACTGGCCAGAAATGCAGCCATGAGTTGGACAATGATTGCTGATGGATTACAGATTAGGGTCAGCAGACTTGGACTGAACAGCTTCCAGCTAGAGATGGGAGATTCAAGAATCAAGTTAAGATGTGGACATGGGGCAGGTAATCCCCTCTGGCTAGGGCTAAGACAGAGTCTGGACACCACTATCGACTGGAGGATGGTAGGCAGACGTCAGATAAATAACTTTCAGCTGACTTGGCTTGATGGAGATTTAGCAATCAAAGAGTAGTCCTGGAGGTGGTGGATGGTAATTCTGTAAGAACTTACCAAACATGACTGGGTTTTTTGAGTGGGACACACAATAGATATCCATCCATTACTTGTTTGATGAATCTGTTAAGAAAACAACACACTCCACTACTGTGCAAAACAAACTCTGTCCCTACTGAAGACAAGGGTAGACTTTCTTGATCTGAAAACATGCTAGTGTATGATATGAATCAAAGCATCTTTTCCCAATGTTTTATCTGGGACACACATATAAGATGGACATTATCTATATTGGGCTGAAACTTCCACACTCTGAAACGAGATCTTTTTGCTTTGTTCATTTGCTGTTAAATGCTACACCTATCTTTTTCCAGCAATCACAGCTGCATGACAACAGCATGTACGTCCGGACAAGAGAAAGAAATACCTGCACTTACCTGCACTTTTGGTCTACAAAGAAATTCCATCAACCTCATCACAGAACCTGACCACCCAATCCACTTGTTCACTTGATCAGCACAGGTTCGTTAGAATCTATTTTAATTTCCAGCCTATTTCTGATTTAAGCCAGAATTGATCTTCAGTAACCCATACTTGTTGTAAGAGAGGACATAACGGGATCAGGTTATCAGGTTAGCTGACTTGGTTGATAAATGTCATTGTATCCTAATTGGGCAGATCAGTGATTATGTTGTTGACAATTGGATTGTCTGGTCCAGACAATTATTTATTGCCTGCCAGAATATAGCTTGGAATACTGCATAAAACTTTCCTCATTCACTCACACCAACCCATTTCCCACCAGGTGGTAACACAACGAACACAGTTACAATCATAACCATATATCAAGATGCTGAATAAGAAAGTTATTATTTATGGCAATCACAAAAATATCACAGAAAAGTCACACAGAGAGTAAGCTAGATGTCGATTTGCTGCCCAATGCTGATATCAGCCTTGTAAGCTGATACATTCCGTGTGACATATGTCACCGTAACCAGGCAACACAGCAGTTCACCATGTGACAGTCCACCTGTTGCCTCATGTTTACAACCTCCTGGGTGCCGCTGCTCAATGCAATCTTAGTGCTAAGGTGACCAAAAAACAGCACACAGATCTAATACTATGACAGTCCAAAATGTAACTATTGTTCATTCCTCTATTCCCAGAAGATGTCACATAATTCATGTTCAAAGCAATCTCTATCTGAGCAGCTTAGAATAAATTAGAATAGTTATGTTGTGTTTCTTCATTAGAATTAGCCCTCAACAATCTATACTTGTGGTATGAGGAGACCAAATAAATCCAGTACTTTGGCTTGGTTGGAAAATGTGTTTATACTTCACAGTGTGGCTTTATGACTTGATGAATAATGTGATTATACCACATTGGAAGCTGCTTCTAACATAACCATGCATCATCTAGTCCAGACACTACAATTCAGAGGCTGTTGTCTCATAGCTGAAGTACTGCAGAGTGTGATGATTCACAAGGAAACAGCACATGAGTTACTGGTTTTCAAATACAGCTATGTGACAGATATACGATGGAAGTAGCGAATAAACTTCATGGTTTACACCCCTGTAGTAGTGCTCTATATATTAATAACAGTCAGGCAACTGTTATACAATATCTGCAGCCACAATGTCTGAATTGTGCAGTGATTCGCTAGGAACATGTCTATGGTTCACAAACTTTACATAATTTACCTATCTACTGCTCCAAAATCTCACCTTCCTATTCACAAACCTCATTCAGTTGGCCTATTTCATAGCCTGATATCAACATCTGCCTCCTACCTGTAAATGCAAGTTATACTCAATAGGGCCTGCTCAGCGAATCAAATGCTTTTGTTTCAAAACACATCCCAACAGATCAATATTCAATTTTTAATGCAATCCATTTCTTGGTTGCCATGGTTAATTATGTATGTTTGATATTTTCAGGACTAGCACAAATGATGGAGTTTTGATCACCTTCAGGTAAATGGCCTTTTCCTTTAGATAAAAGGAGCAAAATAAAAAATGAATCAGACAATTATGCTGATAGGCCAGTACTGATAAATGAAACATCAAACATTTTGATTAGTATTTAATAATAACATTCCCCTGCTTTTAAAATTAGTAGCAAATGTTCAAATGTATCATGAACCTATTTTTAAGTATTTTCCTGTCTAATGACAAAGTTCCTACTTGACACTGAAAATTTCCAAAAGAAAAAACAAAAACATTTTCCACAAAAAGAACCAGCCCAAAAGACATAGAAACTGGACTCACCAACAGCAGGTATGGCCACAATGTGCCGACAGACGTAAAGCGTCAGCGTGAAGATACAGTAAGTACACATACGGAATCTGGTCTTTATCGCAGTGGATGAAAGACACACGTTCTTTGAACACAGGGTCGTGGCATCTCAACCTCCCACCATTTGTCGCAAGTGTTTGTTTCTTCTCGAACACCTCTCACATTAGATATGCCCACCCATCTTCATAGAAGCCGGTCGTTTGCCACAAATACCAGTCAATGTAACACCCTATTTACACCTCGGACAGTAGATTCCACCATCCAAAACTCTGTAAATGAAGGGTCTTAACCAGGACAAAAGAGGAAATTCCTTGTTTCATTAGGAGTGTATGAAGGTGTTTGGAATCAAACAAATTAGCATTGAGTTTGGGAAGAGTATTTGATTAGTTGGTTAGTAAAGAGGTGCCGAAGCTGGATGAGACCTACAGCGATGTTCCTGGACAATTTGGGACGTCCCAAACTTGACGCCTGCACTGGAAGCTGGCAAGAAAGGCTTTTGATATCAAATAAATCAGACTAAATGAAACTGTTAAAGTTTGCTACAAATGCATTAATCAAAATCGACAAAAACATTTTATGATTGTCTTAATGATTACATCATTGCCATCAACACGACGTTTTCAACATTACAAGGAAAAATTAATGAGCAAGCATTGATGATTAAGTCTATGCCCTGGTACTACCAGCTATGCAGGCTTGTTTGTTTATATACTCAGCATTTGTCAAGACATGTATTCTGTAAATAATCAAATCTGGAACAGTGACTGGCATCGTGAGTCAGTGTAGGAAAGATAGCCCGTCCCAACATCCAAGACAGGACCAGTTACAAAAAAAACCCTCTAGTTTGTCCTCATGTCAAGTCAGTTTTACCAAATCAAAGACCTATAGATAATGTATATATCCTTTTTGAATATTGCTAAAGGATACTAGAATAATCAAACAGATAGAATTATCGCAAATGAAATGGATGAGATATGTTTGCTAGAGTTCTCTCCCTAAGCTTCTTGAAAATGAATTTAGGAAGGAAGTGGAGGACAGGCTAGATTTTGGTAGGACTGGTAAAAAAATTGACCAGCCAGTCCTGTGGACAGGCAACATTTTCTACATCTTTTCTACACTGAATGAGCACTGATCTAGGTGATTGGGATATGCGGACACACACCAACCGAGTCAGTGACCCTGACCACTCGATCATGTGTGTAGCCTCTTATGACAAGCATGGGTTGCTGAAGATCATTTCTACTCCTGACCTTTACTGTGTTGGGGTTTGTAGGAACCTCTCACAGCATGTGAGGGAAATTTATATGTATATGGTATACTATGGCTGCACAGCTCTCATCAACTTCCATTATTAATCAAGACCAATTAATTTGCTCTATAAATGACATGCACTGTCAAGTGATCTAGTACAACTGAATGTACCAATGGCTCATCTATTTATATACCTCTCAATATACAGGGTAGTAATCTGTATCAGTAAAACATGACATGGCTGTAGATCTAATCAGCAATTTTAGGCTAATCAGATTAAAACTAATGAGTTTCCCATCCTCAAGGCTATGGATAATCGTAAGTTTCTAATTACCATGATTGATGAGTTCAATAATGTTCCATTTCCCCTTGTGATCTGACAGATCAAGATAATGTTTATGTACTTGAATTTGTCACTGAACTCTGGGTGTTCTTATGTTTCAACAGCTGTGGTCCCTCAGTGTGTAGAGATGTGTGTCAGAAAAGTCATTTTGTCATACTCTTATATATGTTTTCACAATTTTGGTTCTATAGTTTTCGAGAGACACCAAGAATGGCAATTACCATAAATCTGGCAATTCACCCAACCCATGCAATCACTTCATCACCTGGCCCATCTGAGGTTGACCGTGATAAGGTCACATTGACAATGACAATGCCCTTGACCCTGAATAGGTCTATACTGGTCTTGTGACAGACCATGTTCTTCACTTTTGACTCCGAATAGGTCTCCATGGGTCTTGTGACACACTATGTTCTTGACCCTGAATAGGTCTCCATAGGTCTCCTGACAGACCTTGATCTTGATCATGAATACGTCTCCATGTTTGTGACAGACCACGTTCTTGACCTTGGATAGATCTCCATGGATCTTGTGACAGACCATGTTCATGACTCTCAATAGTTCTGTATACGTCTTGTGACAGACCATGTTCTTGACTCTAAACAGGTCTCCATAGGTCTTGTGACAGACCATGATCTTGACTCAGACATGTTCAGGTCCTTTCCATCACAATATCATAATCATACCAGAAACAGAAATCCCAAACAGAAACAGACGCTTAATGTCATATGTGACCCACTTAACAAGTCAGAAAATGACTCAGCAGTCCCTTAAAATCACTTCATCAACACCTGAAGCTACAATTTACCTTGATTTAAGAAAATCCTTTAAAGATGCACCAATCAATGTTTCACCTGGAGCAAACTGATACATTTCCCATACATAAACAGTCATGTTGCCCTGGGACACAGGCAGGTTGCTCTTGGGTGAATCAGTATGTACCTGCCATGGGATATCTCATTAGTCAACCAAAGTCTGCAGTTGACTCCTTGATGTAGAAAACACATCATACCATTTGGTAACAGAAAGGCATGTACATGTGCATGAGCTAGCAAATGTTCTATTCGTGGAAACATTGGGACATTAAAATATATTTCATTTTCACATGACTGTACTGTCAAAGGGTATGCATGATTTATAAAATGTTTCTTAAAAAAAGTGAGCACTTCATCACTAAGATATTAAGGGAATGGCTTTTAACGTTCTTCCTGAACACTAGCTGTAACAGATATATGATTGTAAACTTAATACATATCATCAATGATGCCCTTTAGGTGTTTCTCAAATGAAAATTGAAATACCAACGTCTGAACATGTTTAATCTGCATTCACCAAACAACGGAATACTGTCATATATCTTACTCCAGCTAGACATAATCAGAAACTCTACTAGCTCCATATATCATCTCACAAGCTGTAAACATCGTCTTAGCACCTTCATGCTGCTTCCCGATTGGCTAATCCTGTGGTACATATCTGTCTGTCAAATGTAATTGGCTAAGTGATACTGTGCTATCTAGAAGGTATTGCTTCGTATCACATAGCACTATCAATTACAATGTTGTAAATGGACTTGGAATGGCCTTGGCTCATCCTCTTGTCTGTAATAACCAGGTTGTTTACAGTGAATACTGTGTATAAGACTTATTTACGACTTCTTTGAAAATTCCTTTGTGGGTTTAATCAAACAAGGAATTTAAGGTTAGTTTGGGCATGGCATCTTCATTGTATAACGTTTTACTTGAACTTTGTTTAACCATGTATTACAATGGACAGTAACATTGCAAGGTGATATTTCCATTTCATGTGCATCTCGAACATCGAAAACAGATGTTATGAGAAAAGCTATAAAAATAAGAATTCAGAATGCAACTATTTTTCAAAACAGATGTTGGCATCAATAATTAAACCCTTCAATCAAATCATGGCCTGTACCTGTCAAGCCATTAATTAACTGATAGTTTGTGCAAGACACGCATGAGACAATGCAACTAGATCTAGGATTGTAAACATTTGCTAATGACTGTTATCATGGTCCTGCCCCGGAGATAACTCTCATTATTGTCCCTTGCCAAATTCATTACTTGGACCTGAAACATTGATTCTGAAGTTGCATAACACTGACTAGCACAGCAGGTACTTGTAACCAAATGTCAGTTTATTTGTGTTAAGCTAGGTTTGTTTGGAGGTCACAGAAAGCTAGAAATGTCAGATGCGTAAATGTACAGCAGTGCATGTTACTTTCTGAAAGTGCAAGTGCATCATACTCACTGAAAGTTTATGTCAAGTTTAGTTAAAAGTACAGGAGTGTCTTAAATTTGTAAAGTGGAAAACGAACTAAAAGTTCATCTTCACTGGACACAAATACACTTAATATGACAAAGCCGTTGAGCATGGGGTACTGTAGATTCGTTCTACCCTTGTCTGCCAAATCAGACTTCAGCCCACATCCCTCCTTAAGTTTAACAAGGAAAAACATACATATGTATATATATAAAATCCCATTGTGCTGCAAGCATTACATGGTGTAACCATATTCTGACCCTGAGTCACACAGGGAGAAAGGCAAGGGGCTCTGCAGGCTGTTCTTACCCTGGATTCTTCACCAGAAAATACACAGACAATTCTGTCAGCCGCATGAGAAAATATTGTTCTTAATACCATGAATGAGAACTATAAGCAGTAACCCTATTTCACACTGTACTCAGAGGTTGTACTTAGTCCTCTTGGAACAAGACTGAAGGTTTATTATCAGTCCTGTTGGAACAAGACTGAAGGTTTATTATCAGTCCTGTTGGAACAAGACTGAAGGTTTATCAGTCCTGTTTGAACAAGACTGAAGGTGTATTATCAGTCCTGTTTGAACAAGACTGAAGGTTTATTATCAGTCCTGTCTGAACAAGACTGAAGGTTTATCAGTCCTGTCTGAACAAGACTGAAGGTTTATCAGTCCTGTCTGAACAAGACTGAAGGTTTATCAGTCCTGTTGGAACAAGACTGAAGGTTTATTATCAGTCCTGTTGGAACAAGACTGAAGGTTTATCAGTCCTGTTTGAACAAGACTGAAGGTGTATTATCAGTCCTGTTTGAACAAGACTGAAGGTTTATTATCAGTCCTGTCTGAACAAGACTGAAGGTTTATCAGTCCTGTCTGAACAAGACTGAAGGTTTATCAGTCCTGTTTGAACAAGACTGAAGGTTTATCAGTCCTGTTTGAACAAGACTGAAGGTTTATTATCAATGTTTCGTACCTGAGGTTGTCAGTTCCAGCTGTAGTATGATTAAATGACTGAGAAGTAATGTTTAAAATAATTCAGCTCAAATGCTTCTAATTTGGATTTTCACTTGTCCTCAGCACAAGTTAGTAGTCTCAGTCCAGCAGGCATGCATATTTGTGTCAACTGTTGATGGCTGCATTAAGGACTCTGAGATTTCCAGCTTTCCAGCCTTGCCAAAGGATGAGTGAGCTTAACCTATTCACAAATGACACCGTCAGCCTTGTAAAAAAATAATACTTTTACCTACAGACAAAAGTCATGTTTATGTGGGTGATAAACAGAGTTTTTGAATTTCTAGAGCCTGTTGGTGTCCACAGATGTTTTGAATATGAATAAGCATATCATGCTGTCCTGTTTTAAGCCAAACATCCACTTGTCAAAAACATGAGCAAGGTGGCGACATCTTCCAAGTGCACACAATGAAAGACACCTGAAGTGATATTGCCAGCACACTATAAAAACACCAGTGGTCTGGTTTCATGTTTCTTTTCGTGATTTCCTCTGCTAAATATTTGTTGAGTTATACTTGTCAACAATCCACCCTGCTCGGAGAAGAGCATGGTCATGTGACCTGCCCAACAAACTCAAGGAGAAATAAGGCATTATACAACTGTCATTGGTACCTGAAGAGGTATTGTGTCATATCTTTGACTGAGTGAAAGATGTCGGTATGGATGTGTACAGAACAAACAGTGCCACCCCCTATCAAGAGCAATCAAGGGGGAACATATCAGTGGGTACACACACATGCTCACTTCTCTCAAATGAAACTTGAGTAGCAACAATATTCATCATTTATAACCATCTCTACTGATTTATTAAACAGTTCAAAAGTAGGTCAAAACTGAGGAATACTTTTTACATTTACTTAGGTGTTATAGCCATAAAAAAGGCGAAGAAAAAGTTATCACAAAAGATATCTCCAAAACTGAATTTTTGAATTTGAGAGTGATTTTTATTGCATTTAAATCTAACAATAACTGGTGTGCCGTCAATATATATTCAGGCTGACATTGATTCTATCCAGCTGATCTCAAGTAATATATTCTGACAATCAAGTTGGCTCAGCATGAGAGTGGAATATGAGACTTGACACCCATGAGGAACAATGAGCATGAACAGCTGGAGAGAATACCTGTAATATAGCATGGGTGTGAATACAAGTCATAACACCTTCATGTGGGCCACGGGCGTCGCTATTCACCAGTGTTCACTGACCTAGTGATACAACGCAGTAGAAGAACTTCCTGTGCTTTCAACGTTGAAGCCATTCCTGGATGATTTCAGCACTAACATCCTTTATTACTGATGCATCAGTTTAATAAAATTGTCATTTATAGGTGTCTTGACAAAACAAACTAATGAATAAACATGAATGACTGAATTTAAGATCACAGGAAAGTCCATACGCAAAGAAAGACTGTTTCGTCAGCTCTATGAGATGAGAGCCACAGGAAGACTTGGTTTGTAGTCCACACTACACCTAATGAAATGTGAAAATGAAAGGATAAGAAGAACCATTCAAGACTTCTAAATTTAAGACCTTGAAATAAGTTTTCCCTTTTCACAGGTTAGAACAGGTCTTCAGCAATCAGTGCTTGTTGCAAGAGGATGGAAAGGTCAGACTTACTTGGTTGACATAGCATTGAATCCTAGACAAAATGTTCACTGGACTGTCTGGTCCAGACTTGATTATTTACAAACAATGGCCATACAGATAGAATATTGAAAATACAGCACCATTAAACAATAAACAAACATAAACTGATGGTTATATTAACTATTACACCAACATAAATCCCTGCACAAGCAGTACAAAGAGTATACACTATTGTCTGATAGTAAATGGCTCATTGGAGCAACACATTGTGGAATCAATCTTGAGTAAAATCTTTCCGGTTTCACACTCCCTAAAAATACTCACAGTCTTGGCTCGTACACAATACACCGCCATGTTACACAGTAATACAAGCCTTGTCAATGCTGCAGTTACCACAGACAGCTTTGTACCAAAGGCAACTGTTCATGTAAACGCTTAACGTAATTATGTACTGTACATGTCAGTTTTTGCCTATTGTTACCTCTCACCAAACAGCGTACTGAAATTTGAATCACACGTACAAACATACAAGCAGGTCAAATTCAACCTTCAACTGTATCTATATCTCAAACACATGCTTCAATTCCAAAATGAACAAAGTACAGCCGTAGACATGATATCACCATGCCATAAATACTTGGTATTTTCACTGACCGCCCCCACTAAGTCTAGCCAGGGAGATACAGGATCTAAACAGTTGTCAGGAAAGCCCTACCCTGAACCAACCCACCATATTGAAAATTGGGTAAATCCTTTTGATCAGGTCTACCAGGACACTTCGTCATGTTGACAGGTATAAGTAGGGCAGGTTTTCATTGTTCGAATATTCATTGCTCTTTCTCATATTATGGCAAGTGCATGTTTGATAGACTGACATACCTGATTATCTCCGATTATCACTAGTTGAGTAATGTATCTTCAACCTATCTCTGTCTTTACTGAATTAAGATTGATTGTAGATGAATACAAAATCCGGCTATTTGGTTGCATTTGGTTAACTGGCCTATGATAAGATTATCTGTATGAGTGAGTGAGTGAGTGAGTGAGTGAGTGAGTGAGTGAGTGAGTGAGAGTGTTTCACTACTTTTATCAATATTCTAGGAACATCATGGTGGGAGACACCAGAAATGGGCTTGACATATTATACCCATGTTGGGTACTGAACCCAGGTATTCAGGGTGATGAGTAAATGCTTTAACCACTAGGCTATCCCACTGATCCTTATTATTTGTATAAAACGCCAACTTAAGAGATAAGGTTTGTTCAGGTAACATAAATACAGTGGAAGCTGTCTAAACCAGCACTCACTGGATTGAAGAAATAATCCAGTTTAGACAATGTGCCGGGTTATGGAGCTGATGATATATGTAAAAGCCATGAATGGGACTGAGATTATATGCCAGTGATGACAACTTGCCGGATTGGACAGGTGCTGGTTTTGACAGCTTCCACTGTATTGTTTCAGCGTAGATTTTAAAAAGTTATAATTTTCTTCTAGATAATGATTAATTCTTGTCAATGTAATATTCTAAAACAGTAAAATTGGTCAATAAGTAAAATCTGTTTTACCTTTTCACAAGTTTGTCAAAGGTTTGAAATATATTTTTGCAATCAAATATATTAATATAATATATTCATGTTTTTTTCAAATTTTGAAAAATATGAACAAGGACCAACACAGTTTTTCAAAGGCTGTTTTGTTAGCATTTGCTTAATATTGGAGGAGGAGCCCAAGTCACTGATGCACACCGCATAACATGCAAATGCAAAAGATCAAACCAGATGTCACCAAGATTCATACTATGATTAGCAGATCCTCGCTAGGTTAAGTGACACAACTCTAACCAGCAAATACTGGGACATAATTTCAGATCCCGGAATTCATTATCTTTAATAATTAAGTTACTGATAATTTACAACCATTCCAGCACATATATACTCAAAAAAGTGTTATGACACATGTACAATTAATTATACATCAATTATCTTGCCATGGGTTTGGGATTTTGGAGCGAACACTCATTTCAGCGTTTACCATAAAAGGTCAGGTCTCTGCTCTACTCCACTCAAGTGATTTATTGAAAGCAGATAGACAGTCTAAATGAAAGGCACTGAGGCAATCCTTTCCCTCCAATGACTGCTCAAACACTGAACGAGGTTTGCAGGCCATACAATAACCACAAGGTGTCATTGTTCAATGTTTGGATGGCTGATTATATGGTTGAACACATTCAAATCCTTCGTCATCAAGGGACTGGAGCTTTGAACATGAGACAGACACCTGAAAGTGTTGTTTTGAAAATAGAAGACTTACACTGAGAGGATAGCCTTTATGGTGAACATGTGAAGGTGTTTCATCATGAATGTCTACATCTTTGTGGGACACTTTTCAATTGAATTATTTGAATCTGGCACAGATGTGGAAAGTCAACATTTGGGGTGCACTTAGAAACCTGTGTGTTCGCAACCTGTTCATTTCAGACAAAATGGGGGCTTACATTTTGTTTAGCCTAGATCATAGAGAGACATATAAATGACAAAATAAATAGGTTTACCACTCCTGTTGTTGGTAAATATTTGCTTTTCAATGCTCACTCCTCTGTTTTGAGCAAAAGACAATTCAGGACACTGGGACGAGGATCATAAACATCCACAGTTTTTAACCAAAGTCACAAACAGGCTTCACTTCATGAGAGTTGTGTTTTGTTTCAAGCAATGTTTATGAAAGTTACTTGTTAACTTTCAACATCGTTCGTTCATATATAAGGCTATATTCAATTGCCTATTTGTATCTGCAGCAAAAGAACAGTGTTTTATACTGATGATAGAAATATTCCAGCAATTTCACAGAAACATACACCAGGAATGGGCTTCACACAATGAAGATCTGGAAGAAGTGACAATGAAGATGTGGATCTGGTTAAACCTGGGACTTCACCACCACCACCATCACCACCATCATCATCATCATCACCATCATCATCACCACCACCACCATCATCATCACCATCACCACCACCACCACCACCACCACCACCATCATCATCACCATCACCACCACCACCATCATCATCACCATCACCATCACCACCATCACCACCACCATCATCATCATCACCATCATCATCATCACCACCACCACCACCATCATCATCACCATCACCACCATCACCACCACCATCATCATCATCATCACCATCATCATCATCATCACCACCACCACCACCATCATCATCACCATCACCACCACCACCATCATCACCACCACCACCACCACCATCACCATCACCATCACCACCACCATCATCATCATCACCATGACCTACAATGTCTGTGATTATCCATCAAAGTATGTCAACATTACTGTTCTTCCAGTATCATAAAGTGCATATTCCACTTAAAACAGTGTGTAGCCATCTATCTTCAACACAACAATAGCTGATCTGCTTGCTCTACTATCTACTGTAATATGAATGAATCATAGGTCCTTAACATTTTTAAATGGTAAACAGGGTGTCCTCTACAACAAGTAAATGGAGCATGTTGGACAGTAACACTGTAAGCATAACAAGAGCATCTTAAACATGTCCACTCTGTCTGCATCCAGGAAGATTCCAGCTGTAGAACGTGCCCAACACTGTTCTGATCAAGGTTCCCAGTCACCAGTGTATATATCTGCGTATTTACCTATCAGACTGTGAGCTTCTGTGTTCTCCATGGTGTTGACAAATCGCTGTCTACAGTTACTTACTTAATCCACCGGTCCTTTACACATAGTGCCGAAAACAAATATGTAGACAAACTCCTTACCCACCAGATCTGCTTCTTGTGGCAATGACTGCAATACTTAACATTGCAGTAATGCTCTCAGGTAGCGATCTCACGGCTATGACGGCTGCAACTCCCATTCTTTCACACAGACTTACAACAGCTGTAGCGCCAAGACGGCTCTGTCGAACGGGATCCTGGTTTGGTTTGTTATTTCACTAGTTACAACATTCCTGTCATCAGCAAGCACAATTACACCCAGTCAGTATTCAGGGTATCTAATATGGTATACTTCATGTCATTCCACTTAACATATCCACATAACTCAATATAACACACACACAAAAAAATCAACCTAAGGAAAAACATGGGTTTTTTTTGCAAAATGCATATAAGGCACCTGCAATTTTCACACCTGATGACTATAATGTGGAAATATAAATTTCCAGGAGTCTTTGAAAAATTTAATCACAACTTCGAACAAGCTTGTAGTGCTTATGAAACGTAACAGACAAAATCAACATTGTGAAAACTATTGTTAATGCAAACAAGTGTTCCAAAATTCTTTGAGTTAGATTATGAGAAAACACAATCAATTGCATAGTCTTGGAGTCAGTGTGACCAGTGTTTGATTATTTCAGTTAATGGGACCACCACTACCGCTATACAGTTTTAATTTGATGAATGGGAACTGAATAACTGAACTACGTCTACAAACTTTTGAGACACTTATATTTGACTTCATGAATCTTGCTTATAAAAAGATGTGTGTCTTTAAGAAACTCATTTTCAAAAACTATGGCAATATATTTTTAAAGCATGCCAATATTACGTTGGATTCTAAATGTAAGACTTTAACAAACACTTTTTTGAACAGAGATCCTTCTGTCCTGTAGAACGGCCCTGAAACTGTATGGATTACTACGTTACCAAAGGTAAGTCGTGTAGCTTTAACTTACTTGTATTCAACAGTATATATTTCATCATTAGTTTGTTCCTTGTGAAATTTCTGCATGTCTAGCAAAAACTATTACAGAACAGTGGTACTCTTGGCTATGAGAAACTAAACCAGCTTTGTATTTTATTGTTCTATTGCACAAAGACTGCTGGCAATAAACCCCAATGATAACACAACAGCCACCCAAATGGCGCTGATTTATTTGTTTTCTGCCTTTGTGTGAACTTACAAACTGGTGGTTGCATTGTATACCTACAGTTTACAAAATGGTTTTACAGATGGCCTAGCTCTTATTTGACACTATGAGAAAGAAAATTACAACCATTTGATAATTTTGAATAACAGTGGATAGATATGTTTGGACATATTCTAATATATTCATCAAATAAGATTGATCAAATTGGTGGGGTTTTTTTTCAGTACTCTTGGTTAGCTGACATGCAATTCGTCACCTAAGATGAGTTGGAAACATTCCTTTATTCCTTTTCAATGAATAGTTCCTGTGCATGTTGTGCTCTATCTAATACCCCTTGAATTATCATTCACACAATCGTGGTATTTACGTCTTTATCACGTGCGCTACTGATCAGTGTACGTTACAACAGGTTGAACAATGTTAGAAGACACATGACAAAGCGACGTCTGCAGAGGACTTGTGAGAAGTCATCAAAGGTATGTGAGAATTAACATACAAGAAAGGTACAGCGTTGTTTTAATATATCAACTGACCAAATCTTAACACAGATAACTATACATAATACACGTCTACCCGGATAATGAACCAGGTGTATGAACCAACTGGTAGAAGCAGACGACCGTTCAAATTCGTTTCAACTTTTGGTACTCTTATATCATTGACATTCACATATTGTATGATTAGTTAAAACAATCAACAACCTCTAAAAAACCGTTGATTTGTCACTTCCAAACCAACAGGACACGGTTTAACAGTACCATTTACCACCAAAGGATTGTTCTTACCTGTCATCAAAGTAAAGCTATCCAAGTTTCACGTGGACTGACGGCCCCCTTTACAGAGGGCCTCAGGTAAGGTAGCGTTCCAACGGTCGCGTCCCATCGCAACACAGGTAATCTCGGTGTAAACGTGTCCCGCCAATTAACACTCTTTGTAATTTACATCCAAGGAATCCACTGACATCAATCAGGTGCCTGTCTCCAACCTCCGCAACACTCGTCGTGAGTAAACTCGGGGCGAGTGAATAGATCGCTCAAGTGCTCGGCGACATTTACAGCTCTTGCCTGTTTCACGGAGTAGTCAACCAAACTATACGTCGTAGGATATCGGCAAAGCTCGGGGGTTTCCGATCTACAGGTAGACTATGGGCTGTTTCAATTTTATCTTCCCTGTTGGTATTGTAATAGTGTGAGGTGAAACTGACGCGCTCAGTATATTGCGCATATGTTGCGAGGGGTATGCGGGTGTTTGACGAGGTGCGTGTGTGGGTGTGTGTGCACGCGTGTCTCTACCAGCAGGGTAGCAACAAATGCCCCATATATTACTTACATGTTTATGGTTTGATAAGAATATATTCCAAATAACATTTCTGTATGTACTTGACTTTAAGCCTGGATGTTTCGTAATTCATTGTTTCATAAGTTAAAACGTAAGAATATAATCTTTTTCATTGCACCCTCCCACATAATTGTACGCATACCTAATGTTATGAACAAAGCCATGTGTTTCCAGCGGCCATAATCCCGTACTGGCAATCGAACCACGGATCCTCTGAACTGAGGTCGGACAACTTGCCCAGATGACCGTAGAGGTTACCTGCTACATGTATTCACAATTTGTGAGACGGTCTTTGTATAATTACCTCTCGCAGTGACACTACAATCGAAATGTACCTGGGTTCTCTAAATATCAAATTCGGAGACCCATTTTTTATCGCTCCGGGGTGACACTGTTACAAGATGGATGTAAAGCAGGCTTCCTAACTCACTCTGACACTGCATGGTCCGACGCGTGCTGTCGTCACAAAGTCTGCAGAATGAGAACAGGTATATATTTCTAAACACGCGGGAGACACCAGAAATATGCTTCGCATGTTGTACCCATGTGAGGAATCGAACCCTGGCCTTCGGTATGACGAGCGAACGTTTTGACCACTATGCTACCCTGCCGCCCCGAGTTTGCTTTTATTGCGTTGATTAATATTCGCGTTGTGTTACAACATGTCACTTTCACTCGGGAGCTCCTGAAAAGAGGGAGTGCACCCTTCAATGTCCGCCGTTTTCAATGGTCATTTAATAAACTTTCAGGACAAAGAGGGGGTGTGGATGCGCACCCCAGGACGCACACACACGCACGCACACACACACACACACACACACAGAGAGAGAGAGAGAGAGAGAGAGATCCGCCTATGCTGAATGCCCATACATTTAATAGCCTAACTGCGTTGATCCATGCTCATCCTCTAGATCAATGGATTGTCTGGTCCAGACTCAGTTATCTACAGACGCCACGATCGATGAAGCTGGAATATTGCATCGATGAACAACAAGGACAATCAAAATCTAGTCTAAGTAAACTCTCAGTATTATTCCTAACACTCCTATACAGAGTCTCACTGAAGAAGCGTAACGAATAATACTGAGATTAAGCTTACTCAGACTGGATCAAAATCATACAGAGCCTTGTTGGGGATCAATCCCAACTCGGATTCCAAAAACATGATACTTTACATTCCCTTGTCCTTCCATCAATCACCGTCCACATGTTCCCCATATATTCCCTCCCGTAAACCATCACGTCAAGACGCACATCATATCCCACTCAAATGAAGTTAAGCAAGTTAATCTGTGATGTAAAGTATATCATAGTAAGTTTACTAATATGAAAGAATCGGACGTTCTTCATGCTAAATTGAGTAGCATACATGCCATGACGTCAAAGGAACAAAGATTTTAAACAGAATAATACGGGAGAAATATTTAGCAAAAACAATACTGAATCAAATTTACACCGATTTTTCCTAAACACCAAGGGCTTGTAACGCAAAAATGGCACTTTCTTTTTATAGTGCTACCCGTTACTGACAATACCCACCTTTATGGCAGTTTTTAGCGTTACAAGCCCCTGTGTCCTAAACTGGAGAGAATGGATACAATTTGTATAGAACGGCATATTTAACTTGTTGAAGTTATTTATTTTCTGTACTTAACTTAATAGTTGACGAGGCCACAGGCAATTGTTAGTCCTGCTAAGTTGTAGTCAAGTCATAAAACTCAGTCTACGCGCCCGTTAACCCAGAGTCTATGATGATACCAATCTAGAAATTCCTGTCTGCTCTGACACATATATTAAGAACTGGACCGTTGATCATAGCCACGGTGAGAGTGCGTTTAAGTGTGTACAAAGCAATAGAATGTTCGCGTACGGTAAAGTACAAGACGCAACTTTCTTGAAACAGACTATAGACCATGAAGCGCTCCTGTGCGCCAGGATCGGGGTGACACTACAGGTAAGACTCAGCGCGTCGAAGCTGAATTGACCACGTACATAACACTCTCCTCTGTTACCCGACCCGACTGAGTCACACGATAAAGCTCCCCTTGTTTCTTTACCGTGGACGTTAAAACAGGTACAGGGGGATTTGGACATTTTTAAAATCAATCATTAACCCATTTACTTTCAACTGCCTTGTACGTGACTGTCACAAATGACTTTATGTCTGGCTATATTGATCATAGTAGATCAATATTTTAGCAATGTGCCATAAATTGGGCGTTAAGTTAGGACTCGGGCAGTTATTGTGTATAGAATATAATGAAAGGAAAGTCACAATGTAGAAATATCACTGGCGACATTGATTAAATTTGCATATGTTATTATTTTATTTTTTAGGATATCCTGTCAGGGTGCGCCAGTTGGACTACTGTTTGACTTGACGAATAGGGCAGCGTCAGAGAGAACACAGGAAATATGGCCAAACATAAGGCCAAATAAAATGAGAGAGAGAGAAGACAGAAATAAAACGCGAGGGATGTATAAAATCTAACTTTAAGTGGATATGATGAGAGACAGAGACAAGAAAAGAGAATGCGGGAGATATGGGAACGTAAGGCCAAATAAAATGAGAGAGGAAGTTCGAAATACAACGCGACAGAAATGTGAAATATAACTTCAAGTGGATGAGACGAGAGATAGAGGCAAGGAAAGAGAAAGCGAAAAACATGAAAACGTATGGTCAAATAAAATGAGAGAGGGACAAATAAAATGCAAGAAAGATGTGAAAGTTAACTTCAAGTGGATAAGATGAGAGACAGAGACGCGGGCAAAATGGAAACTTAGAATCAAATAAAATAAGAGAGAGATTTGCTGGCTTCAGACATTGATTGTTCCCACAACGAGCAAACATCACCCACTGCCCTACCCAAACGCCCCCACATGGGTGTTCGATCTTTTCCAATATCACTGACTTTGTTCATTCCGTCACGTTCGTACACCTCGTTCCCATGCACTACTGGAATCGACACTGTGTGTGTATTTGTTAAACTTCCCTTTCCGGAAATATACCGATTCATACTTTAGCCTCCAAAACACTTAAATCTGCAAAATGTTGATAAATGTTTAATTTTATTCGAAGCTCAGTACGGCTGCACTGGGTGTGAATGTGGTTAGTTCATTTTGAAAATGAAACATATTTAGTATGTCGAAGATAACCTTTTTTCCTTTAACCAGGGGGAACCAACTGCAAACCTTATGCAGATCAATTGCACGAGGATCATGCATGAACTAACTGAAAAACATGTGCAGCTATAATGCATGTGAACAACTGCGTTTCGGTGTAAAGAACTGTTGAGAACTCGCCAATTTTCACCACTTACATTACTTGTTTTATAATACATCAGTTCATATGCAAACAGTATCTTTAAACAGCATGGGATGTTTTGCCAAATCTTGTTTAGAACAGCAGACTGAAGTACCAGCCCATTTGAGTCAAAATCGCCTCAATGAATTGCACTGTAACTCTAAAACAGATAACCGCAAATGTAAATAGGGAAAGCACACCAGTTCTGCAGAATATTGTTCTAATTTTTGTCAACAAAATATAATAATTGTTTAGCAAACCTCATTATTTTTATTCGATACTGCACGATTTGTGACAAGGGTGTAGGAACGGCTCAGGTAAGCGAGAGGCTCGGGCAAATTTGTCACGTGACGGTTTATCCTACTGATTGAGTGATTGATTCATCTCACACAATGAAGTTTACTGCTGATGTTACAGCTTTATTTTACAAGGTCTGCGACTTCTTCCAGTCTGAAACTCATCGGGGCAGACTATTTCATACAAATGATAAATAATTACTTAAAAGTACATCTTGTGCTGTTGGGGTTCCAGAGCCGCAATTGAAAACATTGTTAAAACGACAGACTCCATCCTCAAGCACGAGTGCTCAGGAAGGTGGGGTGAGTTGTTTTTCAATTATCGTGGATTTTGATACGCCAGACATGATAACATGGTTAGAAAACTATCATGTAGAATTTCCACATAACACAACAAAGCCAAAACCTTATGAAATCCTTAAACTCAACAAAAGAGCACCTGTGCATAAAACTGACCAGCATTTGAAATCAAAAGGCCATTATATATCTTACGTTTGTCTCCTTATCATTGCGATTTGAACTGATCTGGGGTATCATCAACTCTGAAAATGCCCAGAATAACACAACGTTTACAATGACAGACGTTCAAAATCTAGTCAATGAATCCATGGGTAAAACTTCACAACACACATGGAAAAGAATCAGTTGAGAAAGTTGTACTGGCTTCAAAGCGGTTTACAACAGGCGACTATCAGTCCTGTTATCATTTGAGTGCACTCTGATGACTCTGACAGCAGCGACTCCGTGTCTGATTCAGAAGCACAGTGTGATGACTTTTGATACCATCCCCTACCGATGAAATCAACATCGCACGTGCTTCTCGCGTACCTTGCTGTTAATGAGCTGTTGCTACACCCATGTCACAAATCTTGAAGTATCGAAGAAAAATAATGATGGTTTGTTAAACAATTATTATATTTTGTTGACAAAAATTATAACAATATCCTGCAGAACTGGTGTGCTTTTCTTATTTACTTTAGTTTGAGTCATTTACGGGTATCTGTTAAAATGAGTGCAATTCACTGGGGAGATTTTGACTCAAATGGACTTGTTTTTTGGTAAGTGACTGTGTTCACGCAAGTGAGTCTAAACTTTTAACGGGTAGTATATTACGAAATCACTGCAAGACACAGAATATGCCATTTGTGCAGACATTCACCATTGACCATTATCTACTGCAGTTAGTAATGCCGACATTACACCTTTCTTTCAGCAGAGTGGACACGCCGTTCCACTATTGTAAATTGATGCATCGCGTAATGGTAGCATTGTGTTTTATTTATTTTTTGTTGTTGTTAATGCCGCTCTCAGCAATAGTCCAGATGTATGGCGGTGGTCTGTAAATAATCGAGTCTGGACCAGACGATCCAGTGATCAACCTCATGAACATCATTCTACGCCGTAAGGAAACGGTGACATGTCTCAGCCACGTCAGCGTCACCATAACCCACCAAATGCCGTCAGGAGCCTTTTACGATAAACATGAGTTGATGAAGATCAATTCTTACCCGGATCTTCGAGGGTCGTTCACCTGAAGGTGATGACAGATCGAACCATCACAAAGTCATCACTATGTAGACTGTGTTGTACTGTAGTCTCCAAACAAACGGTATGGCGTGCTCCCAGTCACAGGCATGTCTGACGTCATTCCAGGTTCGATCACAGTGTAGCCTACGGGTGATGGTATTTTATACGTGTGTGTTTGGCGATAATCTAAATCTAACCTGAAATCTAGATCTTAGTCGTCTGTTATTATTACTAGTATATTCATTTTATTTACAACAGCAAAACTATTAAGGGTTGTAGGTAGCCCAATGTTACAGTGTTCGCTCGTCACGCTGTAGATACGGGTGGGATTCCCTATATGAGTACATTCACAGTACAGTGTAACCCGTCAACGTCCAGGGTAGAACAGACCTTCAGCAACCCATGCTTGCCATAAAAGACGACTAACGGGATCGGGTGGTCAGACTCGCTGACTTGGTTGACACATGTCATCGGTTCTCAATTGCGCAGATCGATGCTCATGCTGCTGATCACTGGATTGTCTGCCCCATACTCGATTATTTACTGACCGCCGCCATATAGCTGGAATATTGCTGAGTGTGGCGTAAAACTCAACTCACTCACTCACCCATATTGTGGAGTCGTTTTCTAGTGTTCCCGTCGTGATATAGATGGAATAATGCTAAAAGATGTCGTAATACATACTGACTCATTTATTTTGCATACAAATCAAGCTTAGTGTTTCCAGTATTTTGTTTTATAAAATATAATTATCTGTGACAAGAATGTTAATTGTGACAGTATGTTTACGAGTAAATATTACAGAGCGCGCTTTATGCCACCGTGTAAAGTCCTTACCTGAAACAAGTACAGTGCATGTTACCGCTCGACTTGCAATTTTGGTGTCTCGAAATACTTTCTACAGACCAAAGAGTTCGATTAAATTTCTCGCCACTTTATAAACGGACCCCGGGGATACCATGCCAGAGCATGCCCAATTCCTTGTCATCGATCCCGATTGTGTAGATCGATGCTCACGATGTCAATCACTGGATTTTCTTATTTCTTATCCAGACTTTTAACTGTTAACAGTCATCCAACCATCCAACAACCCAACCAACCAACCAACCAAACAAACAAACAAAACTTTACCGTGTAGGATGGCGACTCCGCACATAATATCTGAATCTTATCTGCGTTAATATAAAGAATCTAACAAACACCATTAAACTATCTCAAAAGGCAGAAGGTAACTGGTAGCAATAATTTACATGTTTACCTCTGTTCATATCGTATTTTAGTGCATGTTTATGGGGGTCAAAGTCCAAACAGGATGTTTCCTTAATGAATTAAAAGCGACTAATAGTAGTGACAGAGAGAGCCGATGTGGACATCAACACTTGAACTCTGACGGGACATTTATTCAGCAATATAATGTATGCTGCACTGTAATGGGTAATCTTTCACATCAAGACATTAAATGACGTTAATGTAGTAACATCTAAATAACGCGTTTCTGATAATGTCCGTGAATTGTCTTTGATGGTATGATTTGTGACTTACCCAAAGACCATTATGGACTGACCCGTGAAGATCCGGGTTAGACCGACGTCCAGTTTCGGAAATGAACTCTTTCACTGAAAACAGAATCCTAAATCATATAAGAAATATGATAAAAAGGAGCCGCGGACTTTCTTTATTTTAAGAAAATTCTTAAATTAGGGGTGTATACTATATTTGCATGTTCTGCATTGAGTGTATTTGTTTTTGAGTGTATTTGTTTTTGAGTGTAATTGTTTTTGAGTGTATTTGTTTTAGGGTCTGCGTTGCGGTACTAGAGCAGGGTTACAACTGATCTTCAGTAACCCATGTTTGTCGTAATGGGTGTCCACGCGTATCGGGTGGTCAGGCTCGCAGAATTGCTTGATGTTGGTCATCGTGTTCCAAGTGTGTAGATGGACGCTCATATAAGTCACTGGATTGTGTGGCCCAGATGGTGTTATTGATAGACCCCCGTCACATAGCCGAACATTTTTTGAGTGCCATGTTAAACAACAATCATACATAAAATATACCGTGGAAATTAGAGTACCAGGCAATAAAGTCGTTTATAGATAGCAGAAATATTTGTTCTGCTGACAATGATATGTGGCGGTGTGTTATCCTGTCCGTAGAGCACAGGTCACAATCAACTGAAGTAAAGCAACGTTGGACGCAGCGAATCTTTGGATGGGTAACCGTGTTTGGCACCTTGACTTCTGAGAATGTCTCGGTGTGGTCTCACCTTTGGCAGGTGAGTTTGTTCACAATGGCCTCTGTCCACCCAGCAGTAAATTGGGTAGTTGGTATGATAAGATGGTAGTCTGAATTTGAACCTTGAGCGCCCAACGGACGACCGGATGTATACTCTATAGGGAGTGTTTTGTACTTGTTGACCAGGGATAATATTTCACCGCTTTGAACACGCAATATGCAATATAAATGGACAATTATATATATATTTTATATAACTCAAATATGGTTACAACTAATACAGATATAGCCGAAATATTGAAACAACCGTGATCGATATACACATGTATTTAGATGTGCTAATGCAATTTCAGTCCTGCTTAAAACCCACACTGCTTTAACAACGTAACATCTATCAAGCTACTGTGAATTAAGCTAACACATGCTGATTCAATTACATCAAGTACTGACGTTTTTAATGTCTGTTTATGTATTCAATTACTATGTTTGTTGGTTGTTCTTCATTGCGTGTCTGAACAAGCATAAGTCCGCGCTGGACTAATCTCGTTCCTCAAAATCTACCCAAGCCAGCCTTTGATTTAAAAAAAAAGAAAAGGGAAAGCTTTGTGGGACGTCATTTTGGTCCTAGCTCAAACTCTTACGTAACCGCTTCTTCCTAATCCAGAAGCATCTGAAGTTACTCAGCCAACAATCACGAGAGAATATTTTTCCTCCCCTGAGTACCGTTGCCATAATTCATGGCTGTCGCTGCACATCATCTTGCATTAAAAGATTAACAAGTGCACGACAAAGTCGTGTGTACAGATGTCTCCTGGAGGTCTTCCAATCGCCAGTGGTCCGGGGAATTATCTCCTGCATGTGAGACAGGACGTCCAAACACTGGCGTGCAGGTCTTTCGCCGTCCGCACCGCCGTGGTACCGCATGTCGTCCGCCATGTTTGATCTGGCGTTGAAATTTGGCAGAGGAGCAACTTGAAGGTGTCATGAAGTCGTAACTGCCAGTGACTTCTTGTTTTATTTGCAACTCTTCATCTCTTAGTGTCGAGTACCATGAGATGCCCATGTCACAAGTGCTCGTTCCTTCACTGATATATGCAATATTTGTCATTGAATACTTAGCGAAATGGAGTATTTGCATTTCCTCATCAGACAATTTTCCACATGGCATTTCCCCACACCTCTTTTGTAAGCAGCAGGACAATTCACAGCCCATCACAAATCTGTTGTGCAATAGATGCGGCGGGATTAACTAATCTGCGCATGATGTGTATTTACTTGTTAGGGCGATGGGCTTAACTAATCTGTGCATTATGGGTATTTACTTGTTAGGGCGATGGGCTTAACTAATCTGTGCATGATGTGTATTTACTTGTTAGGGCGATGGGCTTAACTAATCTGTGCATGATGTGTATTTACTTGTTAGGGCGATGGGCTTAACTAATCTGTGCATGATGTGTATTTACTTGTTAGGGCGATGGGCTTAACTAATCTGTGCATGATGTGTATTTACTTGTTAGGGGCGATGGGCTTAACTAATCTGCGCATGATGTGTATTCACTTGTTAGGGCGATGGGCTTAACTAATCTGTGCTTGATGTGTATTTATTTGTTAGGGCGATGGGCTTAACTAATCTGTGCATGATGTGTATTGTTAGGGCGATGGGCTTAACTAATCTGTGCATGATGTGTATTTATTTGTTAGGGCGATGGGCTTAACTAATCTGTGCATGATGTGTATTTATTTGTTAGGGCGATGGGCTTAACTAATCTGTGCATGATGTGTATTGTTAGGGCGATGGGCTTAACTAATCTGTGCATGATGTGTATTGTTAGGGCGATGGGCTTAACTAATCTGTGCATGATGTGTATTCACTTGTTAGGGCGATGGGCTTAACTAATCTGCGCATGATGTGTATTTACTTGTTAGGGCGATGGGCTTAACTAATCTGTGCATGATGTGTATTTACTTGTTAGGGCGATGGGCTTAACTAATCTGTGCATGATGTGTATTTACTTGTTAGGGCGATGGGCTGAACTAATCTGTGCATGATGTGTATTTACTTGTTAGGGCGATGGGCTTAACTAATCTGTGCATGATGTGTATTTACTTGTTAGGGCCATGGGTTTAACTAATCTGTGCATGATGTGTATTTACTTGTTAGGGCGATGGGCTTAACTAATCTGTGCATGATGTATATTGTTAGTGCGATGGGCTTAACTAATCTGTGCATGATGTGTATGTTGGTCAGTAAGGCCATTAGAATGTTTTGCAATGATTTCCTGTTGTTTTCAAGATGGGGCTGAAAATGAAAGCATTAATGATTGAATTATACCGCCTTATATCACCGTTCGATTATGACAAATATGATTTAGTCCCGTTGCGAATCAGCACCCACCTTGTATTACACTCGGTCAGACACCATTCGGGATCTTGTCAACAACACGAGTCACGGGTTTCCTCACACAATAAGTCGGCATGCATGTAGTGATATGACTGATATATAACTGACACGACGTATTGTTTGCTCACAGTTAAAAGACTGTTTACTGTGGCATTCCAATCCTCAGAATAAAATAGGGGAGTGTGTGTATGTTTTACAACTCGTACCATGTTATGGGAGGTGTACGGACATATTCCCATCTTGACATTTCCCCACCCCTGTTTTGTAACCAGTAGGACAATTCATCACACCAATCAACAATTATGAACGGACACAAGCTGTGACTGTATAGATATCATACTAATATAGTTAAATTCATATAATCAGTTTATTTTTGATCAGTCCCAAACAATAGCTCCTGACCTGTGAAAAAGCGGGTTAAAAATGGCTTAAAGTAACCCATGAACGTCGTGAAATGCGACTAACAGGACAGGATCATCGCGCTCATTGTATCTTAAATGCGTAGATCGATGCTCATGATGTTGATCATTGGGTTGTCTGGTCCAGACTCGATTATTGACAGACCGCCATTCCATATAGCTGGAATATTGCTGAGTGCGGCGTTAAAAACCAGCCAACCCACGCTCGCAGGTGCGTCGACTTACTGGTGACTTCACGTCGAGCGAACACCGTTTGCAGCTAAAGGAAAGCTCTAATCCTTTGTTAATGCTTTGATATCTGAATACATTTCTCCACGTTTAGCTGAACGCTGTAAAGTATATATTTTTAACTCGGTGGTTTCACCTCTGGGTGTAAGTCAGCGTTGATGGTTGGACTGTTCACGACGCCACGGTGCTGCAAGTTTAATCTCTTTTGCCACGCATTTTCGAAATAGCACTTTTGATGGCGGGTATTGCGTTGAATCGACCTTAAGCGCAATAGATAACATTTTCATGTAACATGTAAAGAGAGTAAAACAGGACGACATTTCCGTTGTGTTCCGTCCTGGCTCATGGGTATATGTACGTTGAGTACTTGAGACTTGTCGTAAGGGGCGACTAACGGGATCGGGTGGGCAGGATACCTGGCTTAGTTTGAACATGTCATCGTATCCCAGTTATGTAGTTCGAAGCTTATGATGTCAATCACTGGATTGTTTGGTTCAAGACCTCCTTCATATATCTGTAAGACTGCTGAGTGTGGCGCTAACAAGCAAACCAAGAACAGGTGATCACGTGACTCTGTTACGTCATATTTGTAGATGGATACTCATGCTGGACTAGCATTGGCAGCGATATTCTAAAGCCTAGTTAATGTTATGTAAATTCGTACCCTGAGTACCTGGATCGAGTCGATCCCAACGGTTGATGGGTCGCAGTCATGCTCTCAGTGGAGTAGCTTAATGGTTAAAGCGTCCGATTTTCACGTCGAAGAAATGGGTTCGATTCCCCTCAGTTATACAATTTGTGAAGCTCATTTCGGACGTCTCCTGCTGTGGTATTGTAGGAATGTTGCTAATAAAAGGCGTAAAATCATACTCACTCACTCACTCCATGCTCTCTTGAACCTCTGGAACGGTAATGTTTCTAAAAGGTAATGTGGTGCGGTGCGGTGCGGTGCGGTGTATGGAGATGACAGTGACAGGTAAAGTTTAGGGAGGTTCAGAGGTACCGCATTCTCTTCCCACAGAGGTAAGGAAGATGCAACAGGAGTAACCTCTGTGGGAAGAGAATAGAGGTACCGGTGTGTCACTACACAACAGAGCATTAAAACTGACAGATCATCGTCTGTCCCATCTGAAACTGTTCATCCTGTAATATCTCATACTTTTATGACAAAAAAGACAGCTCTAGATTTTGTAAATACAGGTTTGCAACTGTCTACATCCGCCGCCCGAGACGCACCTGAGCTAACACCTATAAAAAGCATACTTTAAACCACACACAGCGTTACGGCGTAATACCTACTCCGCTCTTAGACTCAAGTCCACATGCCCCTTGTTTAAGAAACTCCTTATCAAAATATTGTATCTCAATTTGTCCTAGCCCACATTAAATAGGATTATGTTTTGTAGGAGTGATAGTCTACCCCAGTTCCGACGGCTGTCGAAGTGAGCGCCCCCTGTCTTCGCGAGCAGACGTGACGGAATGTCAATGTAAAAGAAACCTCGACGATCAGCCGTTCACACTTAATGATTGCATAGTTTGAGTTAAAGTAAATTTGGACTCGTGTTAGCACAATGATTGCTTCAATTAACGACAGTTCTGCCAACTGTCAAGGTTATGTAATGTCATTATAATTATATTCAGCGAGGAGGTCCTACAGCTAGCAGTTTCGTGGTCAATTAAAGATCGTGCCAAGCAAGCCAACATCAGGTGTGCAGAACAGAGGATTTAGGTGGCCGTTCATGTCATTATCCTGAAGTCGCTACAACAGTGATTAAGTGAGTGTATTGGGTTTCAACACCTGTAGAAATGTATTCTAGTTACATCATGTGGTGTCAGTTGAATGACACAAGAGAGCCTGAAAAAGATGACGGTTTCCATCGAAAGAAAGATTAGATTAGGAATGGTGGGAAACCATTGAGGTTAAGGCGTTCGCTCGTCTTGCTGAGAACCCGGGTTCAATTCCTTCTTGGGCTCAATGTTTGAAGCCCACTTCTGGGTTCCCCTTCCGTGGTATTGCTGGAATATTGCTAAAAACGTCTCCCGCCGTGATGTTGCTGGAATATTGCTAAAAGCGACGTAAAACCAAACTCACTAACTCACAATTTAGTTAAACCAGAGACCACATGTTAGATTATTATATGGTCTCTGGTGAAACACACGGACAAAGGTATACTCTTGACAAACCTAGAACTGGAGTACGGCCATATTCATACGTTGCTGGTGCTTCCAAGGGAGGTAACAATGCACAGCGTCCTGAGGCGTCTACCAGTTCGTGGTGGTGGGTCAAAAGCTGCTGTCACTGAAGACGCCCCAATAACCCACCTTGTCGCCTCATGTCAGAAGCGAACTTGTTCTGAATCATGATGGTCGCTGAGAATTAACAGTTCGGATTCAGTTCGGGCTTGTTTGACTGCTGAATGTTCCAACTACTTTTTTGTATACTAAACGCCAAAAGAAACGTGACACTCCTTCATTAATGTACCTATCTTCAGCTGGAGTTGTTGTTGCGCGGACGTCCACTTCTGGCTCTGTCTTCGGTGACCCCAGTCTCCATAAATAAGCCATCTAGCCGTGATACGGTGGCATCCGGTGGCGTTGGCAACAGCATTGCATGTCGACCCCCATCTGCACCACCCCATTGGCTTGTTTTTTTCCTCTTCGCTGTCACTTGTGACATATTTCTCGAACTTGTGTATCATATCATGCATTCTTGGCTCTCATCATACCCTACAGAATCACTCTATACGTGGAATGGATGCAGATACTGTTTGCATATTGCTACGTTTTAGCGATTGATGTTGCTTTGTGTAAACAAGCAAAAATGTTCACAAAAATAATTTTAGATGTTCTCAAACACTTTCCCAATATCAAAGGCACCTTTTACTTGTTCTCAATAATGCAAATCAACAGAAAATGTTTTAAAAGATTTAAATCATGGGAATGGTGACTTCCAATGGTTTATCGCTGTCTCAAAACAGATATGTATTTCAGCCTTTCTCTTGGACATTTAAGCCACTGTTATTTGTTTATTTCGGCATGGTCAAAAATAGGACAATCAAATTCTTACGTAAAGATGAATTTCGCCTATATGTGAATGCATTTGAGATTTGTTTTCGTGATTTACATAAAGTTGTGTTGTCCAGCTTTCTTGAAAACTACTGCCCTCTAAAATATCTTTGATTGTTTTTCAGTCATTCATAAAGGTAGGAGGGTAACGTTTCTGTTGGCGTTCAGTGTATATGACGGCGGTTTGTCTGGTCAAACAATCTTTGCCACCATGAGCATCGATCTACATAAATGAGAAACAATGGCGCACATTAATCAAGTCAGCGAGTTTGATGCCGATAGCCGTCACTTATAAAACGTATTGGCTGCTATGGCCATTTGTAAGCTGGATGTACAATGGTAGATTCGTATGGTAACAAGACTGTCTAGTTATATTGTGAATTGACATTAAGTCACAGATATAAAGGTATTTAAAGAACGATGAAATCTAAAAGGTGTCCAAACATTTTTTTTTATATATTTCTGAGCTGATGCAATCAGGTATCAGTTGTACTGTCATTTTTATCGGGTCATTTGGGTCTTGGAGACGGACTAGCATCATCCGGAAGTTACTGCAGTAAAAGGGTTTGTACGAAATTGTGGAATGTTAATGCCATTCCTATTCCCTTCACAAGTGGTGTTCTTTGAATGACATTGGACCTCAGCAAGGCTTTGCCAGATTTGCCTGAGTTACTACATCTGACGCAGTCGGGCCGAAATAAACCTAATGAATCTCATGTGGCTTAACATACTGATTGTCAAACATGCGAACAATAATTACTGACACTATTCGCAGACTGTGTAAATGAAGACGAATCACAGGAAACGGCGTTTCATTTGGCGTACAGTGCGCTGATCTGTTTAGACGATCTCTACTCATTTCTTTGTTTATTGGTTGTTTGTTGTTTTACGTCATTTTCCAGCTATATGGCGACGGTGTGTAAATAATCGAGTCTGTATAGGTAATCCAGTGGTCAACAGCATGAACATCGATCTACAATTGTGACGCAACAAAGTCACGTGATCACCTTTTCTCTTACGACCAGCATTCTCTGATAATCTGTTGCTGTGGAGATATTTTCTTACCCAGAATCCCACAGGGGTGTAACAAAGAGGTAATTAAGAAGTAAGTTACGTGCTGTCTTTATATCTTCTCACCTTGGCATTACATCGATGGGTTCCTCTTGCGTTACACTTTACAAAAGTAACATACTTTAAATTGTCGGAAACAACATAAATAAGCAACAAGCGTGTTCTGTTTCATTTCATGTACAAGTGTCAAAGTAGCCTAAATCATTCCAAGTCTTGTAGTCGAGTCTTTGCCGATGACACAATGCATTCATTAAACACGTATAAAGGATTCCCCTGTGTGTTAATTTTAGCTGTAACGCAACTGACCAATGCTCCCAGCAGTCCGTCACGCGGGGTCTTCGCAATACCGTAATTTCGTGTTGACCGAACGTGGCTTCACACACCTCAACCTGGACATCGGGATCAATACGACTGACCGTTACCTGACTGACCACTGGGATTGTGCGCGTCTCTCGATACCTGTTCCCGGGCGATGTCATGCATGCCAAACACGTTGTATCGACGTTGACAGTTATCTCACGACTATGTCTGACCACGCACCACTGGCCAATCTCGGCTTGTTGGAGGGTGAATGTCCTGTGTCAATATTATCAAGAATCGGGAGTGTTTACCTGGATATATTCTGTTTATATGTAGGATATAAGTCGATAGGCAATTCAATATGACAATACAATACATCGGGTCAGTGTTATCAGGCGAGCGCCGTCAGAGATATGGTGTCCGAATCCGAGATAAGTATACGCTGGCGTTAATGCCTTCATATGTCACGGACATGACGGGTATATGTAAAAGTCTCTAGAGGGTATCAACTGCTCTAATTTTGGTGGATAATCCAGTGAAAGAGTACTGATTTATGCCGGTGTGAAAATAGGTTCCGAAACTACCATCCTGCAAACTAACTCTATGGTGATAATTGCAAGTTCGAACACACGTCTTGGCACTCGTTTGAGGTGCCTTAAAGGATCGAATGACCAGGTTTGGTGGCTTGCTTGCCTTGCATCGTATCCCATTGTCCTTGCTCATAATATCACTCACTAGTATGTCTTGGCCTTCGTAGGAGGCGCCTTAATGAATCGTGTTTGTCTGATGCAGATTCGGTTTATTTACAGGCCGCCGTCATCGCCTGGAATATCGCCGTTACAGAACACACCACCGAAGTACTAGTAAACATACAAAACACCTTTGTATTACTGACGTGGAGCTATCGCTGTTCAGTGATTGTATGATAATACCGTTACACGCAAGAATAACACTGGCCACTTTGTCTATGAGAGGATTGCAGCGAGTATTGATTTCTGAAACAGATCGATTTATTGATTGGGTGTTATTTACGCCACATTTAATAATATTGAGCTATTTCACAGCTTATCATCAATTCTGACCCAGGCTATTGTGGCTTTACGTATAACACGAGGATCGATCCACGCCACACAACACATCAAAGGTGGCCCAGAAGTGTACGACCCCGTATAGATTGTTTATGAAGAGTGGTGTCCCTTTAATGTATCCGTATCCTGTGATCGTAATTTCATTTATAGATTCGTTCATTTTATTATCATAGGCCTTTTATTACACTATGTATCATCTTGGGACTTCCTTTCACAACAACCCGTGAAGGTACCCGGGGTAGAATAGGCCGTCAGCAACCCATGCTTCCCATAACATGCGACCATGCTTGTCGTAAGAGGCGACTAACGGGATCGGATGGTCAGGCTCGCTGACTTGGTTCACACATGTCATCGGTTCCCAGTTGCGCAGATCGATACTCATGCTGTTGATCACTGGATTGTCTGGTTATTTACAGACCTCCGCCATATGGCTTGAATGTTGCTGAGTGCGGCGTAAAACTAAACTGACTCACTCCCCTTTCGTAACGAGTTGTGCTGTGCTGCTTCAGTGGAGGATTCAAACCATTTCTTTTCAAGGTGTAGAGCATTTGTCAATAAATAAATAAACACCCCGGCCCTACCAATGCAGTCGTTTACAGGGTTAGAACACCCTGGATCGTGACGATATGGCTGAGATATTGCCGATGTGATGTTAAATATTAACCAACTCACTCACTTTCTAAATCTGCGGAGAACAATAAACGAATACCTACTGTCATTTACAGATCCGCTGTCATCCTGGATCTTTGTCCAGAGGTGCGTAGATACAGTGTTGGTAAGTAAGGATGGTTGGGGTGGGGTGAGACGCATTGGGATGAACGTCAGTGATGGGTGATAGACTTAGGGGTCTTAAGAGGTATAATGAATCCAAGATTCTGGTTCCAACAATTTCCAGGTTCGCGATATTCCTGGAGACGTACGATCAGCGTCCACTTGAGGTGTCGTTCAGCAGGCTGCCGACATTGTGAGTTACAGGAGAAAGCGTCACTGCATTGATATTCAGTCTACCCACATATACTTCTTTGGTATCCCGAAGACCCGGGTTCGAATCCCCACACCGGTACAATGTGTGAATCCCATTTCTGGTGTCACCGCTGTGATTTTGCTGAAATATTGCTAAAAGCGGGGTAAAACTATGGTCACTCACTCACCCATGCATTTAAATATTTTGATCAATGTGTTCTAAATCTTTAAAGGACAGTTGAGTAATTACTTTAACCATTCTGGTATCCCCGCTGTGATATTGATGGAATGCTTTTAAAAGCGGCGTAAAGCCATACTCACTCACTCACTCTATAGCCAGATTGACCGACGATTCTATTTACTCATTTTAATTAATGCGTTTTAAATCTTTAAAGGACACTTAAGTAATTACTTTAATCAGGTATAGTCAGGGATGATCTACAACAATCTATATATAGTCTCCCTGGTATAATCTGTGCAAAAGTCGTGACCAGTTATCATGACTGTCCAGATCTGTGGGATCACAGCTCTTGTAGAAGGACTGTCACCGTTGTTCACGGGCAATTTACGACGGTCGACACAGTGGTAGAAGCTTAACGTATCTGTTCCGTTATCGTAGGATCTGTCGACAAGATCGGCCATGTCGCCACCATTATCCACCGTCCGCCGTGGGGGCAGGACTGTTAACAAGGCTGGTGGGTTGGTCATCTGGACATGCTGGAGTTGCTTGAGAAAACTGGCGGTTTGTCCCGGTTATTGTGAAACTGATACCCCTACATCCACTACGATCTCAAAACATCTATTGAATCTAACGTACAATAGGGTACGAACGTTATCCGAGCAATATCAAGCCGTCCAGTACATGGTTGGACCTTACAACCTCACCGCTACAACTGTTGCTACGACTGTTACAAATCTATGTCAAGGTGTGGACGGCGGGGTAGCGTAGTGGTTAAGGTGTTCGCTCGTCGCGTCGATGACCACGGTTCGATTCCCCACATGGGCATAATGTGTGAAGTTCATTTCTGGTGTCCCCTGTCGTGATATTTCGGAATATTGCTGAAAGCGGCGTAAAACTAAACTCACTCATTATGTCAAGGTATGGGAGATAAGATCGCCTTAGAGCTCAGGTCGCTCTGTGCAGAGGCGCCCGCGAGTGAGTGGTCAGAAATAGGGCGTCGGAGAGCACTAACACAGGCCTGATGACTCGCTGTATTCTCCGGATCAGTGCTTGTGGTTTATAGGTGAATGAATGTTGGATAATATCGCGCAATAAGCAGATTCAGTTAAATGTTGCAGGTATATCACGATGGGCATTCCGGGCTAGACTCCGGGCTAGACAAACTGGTGGTTGATGTTATGAGCACTGCTAGAGACACATGACGTGTCATCTGTTTCTGCAGTGTCCAGGTCTGTGGGGGTGTGTTGCGGATCCTGAAGGGAACACATGAGCTAAATCAACATATATGACAAGCTAGGGGAGAGTGGAGGGCTTGATGCTCTTACTTAGGATACTTTGATATGTGACGGATTTGCCACCCTCGTACAGAAATAGTAACAGTAAAGTTAACCGAAATTCAATATACGAAACTCCAACCCAACTCATTTTTTGAAAACGAACACTTACGTTAGTACTGGTAGCGCTACTCATACACCTACTACGTATAATACGTACGGTAACAGTGGCGCCACGTATGCCAAAGTCTCAGGCAACATGGACGGACATAACGGCTGAGTCGTGACTGTCTCACATCATCCCTTACGTGTAAACTCACCGCTTTACACCAAGACGGTTACAAATCTACGTATACGCTGTCGCAGTGTTACGCACACGAAGATTCGTGGTAGCAGTAAAGCCACAACTCCTATACGTAAATAACGACTCCTGGTTATGGAAGTATTATGAGTTTTACGACTATGCGTAAACAAAGTCTTTTGTAAGTAGTAGATCTACGACTGACAGAGGCGTGCGCAAACAAAGACTTCAGTAATAGCAGTGCTGTATCTACCCACGTCCAATAAGCAAGCAAAGTCCTGGGCCTAGATTTTCGAAGCTCTCTTGGTGCTAAGATCGTCGTAAGTTAATGTTAACTTATGGCACTTACGACTTTCTTACCTCTCAGAGAGCTTCTATCTAGGCCCTGAACGTAAACAAAGACTTAAGATGACAGTAGCGCTACGACGGCCCTAAGAATGTACGCAGACAAAATTTTGCGCTAAGAGTAGCGCTGCGACTGCAGAAAGTACTGAAAGACTTAGCATAAATATTAAACAAAGTCTCAAGTAGTAGTACCGCTACGAAGACCACAGGGCGGTGGGTAGCCTAGTGGTTAAAGCGTTCGTTCGTCACACTGAAGACCCGGGTTCGATTAACCACGTGGGTACAATGTGTGGAGCCCGTTTTGTGGTGTCCCGCGCCGTGATATCGCTGGACTATTGCTAAAAGCGGCGTAAAACCAAACTCACTCACTCACGAAGACCCTAAGTACGTGTAGTTGTACACAAAAGCTTATGGTAGCAGTAGCGCTACGACTGACCTATGTCCTATGTGCTAGGACTGTCGTAGGGCTAGGACTGTCGTATGCCCTACGTGTTGCGACTTCCGTAAGTCTGTGTCAAAGTTTTTAAAGTTAAGACCGTGGTAGCGCTAAGGTCCTTTTGTGAAACTGGACAAAGACAGCTGGCAATCACTCTCCGACCCTCAACCGTTTCATACAAAGAGGACCGACGTCTTTGTCAGCGTGAGACCCCCCGCTTCAGCGTTCAGGCCGATCCGTATCACCTGTAATGAACGTTGTACAGAAACACCACGCTATACACCGATATACAATATTGAGAGTTAATCTCCCGCAGAGAGCAGACAGAGATATTGACACACGGATAATCTCTGGACGCTACCTCGAGGGGGGAATGCGATGAGCTCAATATTACCTGGGAGGGACGCTCTCAAATCTCACCCTCTCGTATCCCACCAAGGATAATAGAATTCCCTTCTGATCAAACACAGCATATGTGAGACCACCACAATGGCATGTTTGCTTGCTGACACAGGCAAACTTGTCTACTTTATGCGAGATGGGTCATAATTAATTTTAAAGTGTGTGGACAGTTTCACTGAATTCTATTTCTCCCAGCACTTTTATGTTGGATTCATATTCCGGGTTTTCAAGTTTTCTTGACAGCATTAAGAGTATGGATTCTATTTCTTCTATTTGTGTGTATTTTAAGCTAATATACTTACATACTGCTTGAATGTAATTGTTTTAAGTATATGCAGTTATGCAACTTTTTACGTAATGAAAATATCCTTTAAAGGTAACTTGGGATGTTGAAGTATCAGTGAAGACCCTGCTGACTCACATATTTCAACTTCCTTATTGCTTCTGTATTACGTTGCGATACGACACCGCTGTCAGATAAAAAGTAGCATACTCACTCGAAACAACGAATAGGAGAGTTAAGTCAAATGAGTTACGCACCGACTTTATTTAGACCATTCCACTTCATGCGCTTATATTCATGGGCCGCTTCTTTGAACTTTTGCTTTTGAAAAATCTTATTTCAGTTTGGTATAAGCTAATAGTTCCTAATAATTTGGTAATAGTTACGGGTTCATGTGAGTGAAACCCGATTTTTTTCTTACTTCTTAAACATATATATGATTTACGATCTGAGTAATTTCATCTAGAATTGCTGAAACAGTATATTTTAAATAGCCTAAATAAATGATTGTATGTAGTACGAATATCCTCATGCGGTTAAATCTATTATATTTTACGAAACTTCAGTCACCTTCCGCTCTGGAAGAAGGTGAAGAACACACACATCACGAGAAAGCGTCGCTGCATTGATATTTATTCTACCTACATATGCCTTTCAGCATCCCAAAGACGGGTTCGATGCCCCACATGGATACATTTGTGGTGTCCACGGCCATGATGTTGCTGGAATATTGCTAAAAGCGACATATACCTAAACTCCCTCGCTCACTTTTTAACGCCCACGTGTGATCTTTGAATTGGACTGGGTCGCTCTCAATGCAACCGCTTATAGGTTCTTTCCAACTCTAGGAACCGGGTTCTGTCTAGGGGGTCTTCTCAAACATCCAATGGTAATTACAGGATAATCACTTGTATTCCACGGTAGACATCACGTAAACAAGATAACGATTGCGTTTACTGCCCAGGGCTTCTTCTAGACGTGTCCCCTTGAACTGAAATCAATGTAAGCAGAGAAACTAAACGGGTTCAAAGCTCTCCAACAGATTTGCTGGTTATTTTCAGCTCCGTCGGTCTTTTTATAAGACCCACTCGCGACGTTAACATGTCTAAATTGTATGATATAATTACATGAAAAGTATATTTGCAATGTTTGGTGTTTTAGAGTTTACATAATTGTGTTGTGTATACTGATTAGGTTATGTTTTTATCACAAGATCTGGACCCCGATCCACAAGCATTCGTAATATTACGACCAATTGTAGATTTACAGTTAATAAGCGAATGTTGTAGGACTGCGAGCACCATGTGGGCTGTAAAACGCTTTAACGTTCGTACGTTGCCTCAGTAATAAGCTGGCATCATACAACCTGGCGCCGAGCTACAAGCATACGACTAATCGTAACTATAGTGTACGAATGTTGTAGTGCCACGAACGCTAAGCGAACTGGGACGCGGAACAGGGGAGTTACACGCTCTTTGTGATCAATGTGGTCAGCGAGTGAGAGAGGTCAGTTTTACGCCGCATGTAGCAATATTCCAGCAACATCACTGCGGGAGGCACCGGAAATTGACTTCATACATTGTACCTCATTCTCTTCCCACAATGGTTACTCCTGTCATATCTTCCTACGTAACATCTGTTCTAATACGGCCATATTTCCCTGTCATCGAGAAATCCCCTTGCGGTAAAAAATTAACATTATCTCCCTTGTTACTATCCAATCAGAACACGCGTTAAATAGACTTAGCTCCAATATGGCGGCCCCCATGGAGATGGTTCATCAATGTCAAAAAACCAGGAATTATCTCCCTTGTTACTATCCAATCAGGACACGCGTTAAATAGACTTAGCTCCAATATGGCGGCCCCCATGGAGTTGGTTCATCAACGTGCGAAGGAAGGATTCGGTATTTCACATTTAACTGAAAATCAGAAACTGGCAATAGAGAGTGCAGGGATCAATCGACATGATGTGTTTGTAGAAACAAAAACTGGTAGTGGCAAGTTTTTCCGATGCTTTCGGAAATTACCGAGATCTTGCAATGATCACTCTTGAAACAACGCCTCTGATTGCACAACTAAATCTGAACGCCTCCAATCGCGAGTCTTGAACACTTGCAGCATGAAAGGGCCGTATTAGAACAGAGGTTACGTGGGAAGATATGACAGGAGTAACCTCTGTGGGAAGAGAATGATTGTACCTATGTGGGAAATCTAAAACAGGTCGAACGCTCGAACCACAAAGCTTCCCCACCGCCCCTCAATGTGGTCGGACATATGTCGTTCAGATGTGTTGATTTTGGCCATCGTCATTCTATCTCAGCGTGCGCATATTTATAGCACAAGATCAACCCAGACTTGCATTATGTTTAGTAGCATGCTGTGCTTGTACATGCAAATACGTGTACTGTCATTGTTTCTGCTTGGAACAGACGGGCAAAGTATACACCCATAAACAACGCTTATAGCGAACACGCATATAACCAGCTGGCGGTTACAGCATTTTGAGAAAGTGGCAGTGCACACTCTTGCGAAAGAGGGAATGGTCACTTCTTTTTCACCCGTTTTCAGGCGAGTTTCACTTAATACACTTTCAGGACAAGACCCATGTCGAGGGATGTATCTTTAGGTCCCGGAGACTTGCTGAATATTTGAGTCAAAATACACATAGCCAGGTACGTTTGAGCTCTCGAAAGAAAATAGCTACAGATTTGAAGTTGACCGGTCCTCGGGTGGACGCACACGGCTATCTCTGTTATCAATAAGAGACAACTAATTGGGTAGGGTTATAAATGCATTCAGTATGTATGACAGTAGCAGTATAATTTAATTGTATTTACCCGTATTCTCATTACGATACATTGAAATATTACAATCTGCAGACAGAGACCATATAGCGGCATATGGCAAAATGAAACGCTAATGTCTAACGTAAGAGTTACTTCCCTTTACATATAAAACCGTTGTCGGTGTTCTTTCTTCGACTTGACGTCGATAGCAAATTTCACAGGTACGTGTTCATGTGTCTTTCCTCGCAAATATTTGCTTATCCATTAATAAACAGCTTTATGGAAATCTGCTACTGTTGTGTTAGTGACTCTTGCAGAGTTCAACATGAAGATCATATTTACAGCAAAGATACTTCACCCATTGTCGACTTATTGGACAGCTTTACAACAATATGGCCAGGAATGACACACGGATTAAGTGCTTCTAACATACTTAATTACATATAAAACTTTATTATACATTAAGATACCACCTCGGCAGAGCCACCTGCAGACCGGTTGCTAGGCAACGTGGAGAGATCACAGCAAAGGAACGCTCAATAATTCAATCATTTCCTAACTCTCCAATCTAAAGGAAGAAATATTGCACAACAATCAATTAAACTGGCGTTTGGACTCTAAAACAAATAACATATCGGCAAACGTTGACCTTTTTCACAACAGTTTTGCCAATTTTTCGGTTGTTTAGGAGGTTGTTTCTATTTTATCGCACTCTGAGTAGGTGCGAGAAAGTTTAGTTCTTTGAACAGAGGTCGAAGGGCTTTGTTGAGTGCTCTTGAACACTCCGTGCTGCTTAAATACGTGAGTTATTGTCAGGTGAATAGTGTTTATACTCTACTTTATGACAAATGGCACCTGACACATGCCTTCTGCAGCGAGAGGTGTTTTGATAAGACTAACTGTTTGGGCGCTCCGTTAGGAGGATATACTTTTAAACAACACCGTTGTCGTTGTGACGTCACAAAAGAGCAGGTGCCGTGCTGGTAAGGTAATTGGAAATTCGTAAAAACTGGCGTATGATCAATAGCATGGTGTGCCTTGACAATGTTTAAATGTGTCAAACATTTAAAAAGTTTACGTTTTTACAAAAGGGGTTAACTCTCACGGTCATGTGATCAGAGCCTCGTGGACGTTTTGACTGGCCCTCTGCTCATCACCTCCGAACGGCTGCGACAGGAGTACAAGCGCTTTTGTGCAGGTAAACCAGTCGAGTGGTCATTGCGGACCAAATTGATTGTTTTTCACTTCATGTAGCTATATTCTTTTACAGAGGGTTGTAAATAATCATCAATGCAGATAAACCTCAGCTAGACAGCGTGCGCACGATCAACTACTTCCGGAACGAGGACACACCGTTTTTCTTCGACAGGAGTGAGTAAATGAGTTTTGTTTTATGACGGTTGGTTGGTTGGTTGGTTAACGCCGCACTCAACAAAACTCCAGTTGTATGTGGCGGCGGTCTGTAAATAATCGGATCTGGGCCAGACTATCAAGAGATCAACAGCATGAACATCAGTCTGCGCAAATGGGATACGATGACATGTGTCAGTCAAGTCACCCGATCCCATTGGTCGCCTCTTACGACAAGCATGGGTTACTGAAGATTAATTCTAGCTGGATCTTCACGGGTCTTTTCAGTTGCAATTTTGGTTTCAAGTAGACAAATGCTTTCGTTTGACCATTTAAGCAAGTACAGTGTCTCTCCTTTTTGATTTCACTTTTAAGATCTGAATATAAATCATTCACGTCTATTCATCCCCATGAATTTGCATCATGTGTTCACATATATAGCGGACGGAATTTGACGTGTTAAAGCTACCAGACATGGTCGTCCAAATTCTGATTTCGGTGAATCAAACCGACTACATATTCCTCTTTTACAGGGTCTTTTAATTAGTAAAGTATGTTAGTGTGGTCTCCCTGGTTGAACTTACCAAATCTCCCTTTCTGTTTTCCTTTTTGAACCCGTTCAAAATATCACCGTTTGGCCTGGGTATCAGTCGAAACACGATCCTCTATCGTATCTATGTATGTTGCCAAATACTAAACATAACTTCATTTATAAACTAAAGGGACGCTTTGCTAGCCGAGTGAGTAAAGAGTCAGACTGCCACGTAGAACACTTTAAAGGTACAATGTCACAACACATTTCTGTAAAAAATACACAATGCATTTCTCTTAATAATAATCTTAATACTATCAGACTTCAGAGAAGCTACCATATAACTTATTACAAAAGCATGTACGTATTTAGCTTTCAACATTAAATTAAAACGTTCGAATGAATGCGACACAAGTCACGTCTAAGACCTGGGTTCGATTCCCATCATGGGTGCAATGTGTAAAACCCCTTTCTGATGTCCTCCATCGTGAATATTGCTGGAATATTGCTAAAGCCGGAGTTAGGCGTAACTCACTCACTCACTTGCTTACTAATTTTTTTATGCTGAAATTTCTTCGTGGATGATTTTATGGATACAATGGTCGCTGTCAAAACCGGCATCTGTCCAGTCCGACAAGTTGTCAACATCGGCATAAATCTCAGTTCCCCGCCTTACTCGTACATTTATCAACTCTGCAATTTGGCACACAGTCTAAATGGGGTTATTTCTTTAGTCCCAATGAGTGTCGGTTTAGACAGCTTCCACTGTATATTGCTCTTCGTTTACAGGTACTTACGGGTCTCAGTACAATATCGCTTTGTGGATCTGTCCCAATGTATAATCAAAACTGTAATGGTAGAACTAAGATCGCTTTCTTAAACGGTCCCTATCCTTCATATTAACAGCGGGTTATAGTAACCACATATCTTGCATCGCTTTGTGGACCACACGATATCAGTACCACGTATCCAAACGTGTCCTTGCTATTGTCGTGCTTGCTCTCTTCTTAAGGAATGAACCCTTATCTTAAACGAGTCGCTTTGTGCATGTGGCCCTCTCGGGGAATTTACAAAGCCTCATGGCAGCATGGTTATCGGTGTTCTGAACACCGGCATTTGAGGTCGTTCGCTGACCAAAGAACCCCTTAACCCCGTTAGATGTGTGAAAATACATCTTCTACTTTCCTCAAGGCCAAACGACCCTTGATGTACATCGTATGAAACTTATTTTTCGGAATGGTATGAAATATCTGAAAAAAGTACAATTTCGTTGCAGTTTCTCTAAGAAACGTCATACTGGCACCAAAAGTATATCCATGGAAAAAACGTTTCAGATATTCTCAGGTATTTGGCCGTGTAATTACCACTTTCATGCCTTGTTTACGATCCCAGCAGTAATGTTCACAACGACTGTTTACTTGATTTCGACATGTAACTCATAAATAATCGACTTACGCCGTGTTTTAATAATCCGTACACTTCTAAAAAGATGTTGCTCTATAAATTTAGAAACACGTTTAACAGCGATCGCACGACTACTCGTTCTACCTTAGTTTTTAATCGTACAATATTTGTAGTTTTTTTTAAATACATGGAAAACATTACTGACAAGCGCTTGTAGCTGAAGGGATGGTATAAATCCAGCAAGGGCAGTGAAGAAGCATCGAAAGTGCCCGAGGATATTAGTATGATGGACTAGCTTTTGTTGCTAACGATCACCTGCCAATATCTTTTTCCCCATATCAAAAACTGATAGTATTACATTTCGTTTTCCTTGAACTATTTAAAAAAATATTTGATAATTTAGTCAGTTTTTATAATGACTGTTCTTCTCTGGGGTGGTGGGATAGCCCTGTGGATTAAGCGTTCGCTCGTACGCCGAAAACCCGAGTACCCGCATGGACACAATGTGTGAAGTCCATTTCTGGTGTCCTTCGCCGTGATGTTGCTGGAATATTGCTAAAAGCGACGTGAAACTCACTCACTCGCTCTCCTTCGTTGACGGGGTATTACTAATTATATGTATTTACAATGAATTTAGAACTAGTTGTAGTCACGATATCACTGAAATATTGCCGTCGTGACTTTAAATCTTAACTCAACGATCGCAAGAGAGTTTGAACACACAGTATGTCATAATGTCTCATGTCATGCCGCGTCCAGGCTGCCGTTTAACGTAATAAGTATAACAGCCCCGGGCGACGCCCGTTTCTGCAAATATCAGACTTATTACGTCCATAATTTGTATATAATCGTCCCTTTCATCTTTCTATCAACATAGCACTAATGCCATATTGATTCCAGTCGTCTTTGTCCTGGAAGGGCTATTACATCAATGAAGTGCCTAGCAAGTGTTAGTAAGGCTGAACGCGTTGAAGTTGTTTGCATCGAGAAGGAGTTGAGTGTACGTTTGCCTGTTGAAGATGGAACTCACAAAGAACAAATCGGTTATAAATATTCTTGTAAAATATTTGGGGAACTGAGGTAGTTTAGTTGTTAAAAGGCTTACTTGTCGCGTCAAACTCACGGGTAGATCTCTCACATGGATACAGTTGGTAGAGCCCTTGGTGCTCAGTGCCTTCCTGTTGTTTGAATGACGAGGAAAAAAATATGTGAACCCAATGTCCCTTATTGAGAGAACTGTTTTTTTCATTTGCGGTCTTTTTAAGGTTTTGAATATCGTCACTAGCTAATATCGATCATCGTTAGTCGAAATATCAACCATGTTGGTGTGAAAAAAAAGATATAATTTCAAATTCTATATTTTCTATAATTGTGATTTTCGACAATTGTTCCCCATGAAGATCAGGGTTAGAACTGATCCTCTGTAGCCCATGCTTGTCGTAAGAGGCGACTAACGAGATCTGGTGGTTAGGCTCACTGACTTGATTAATGTATGTGATCCAGGTTTCCAGTTGTGGTAGGTCGCTGCTCATGAACATGATGTTGATCACTGGATTGTCTGGTCCAGATTCGATTATTTACAGACCGACGCCACATTGCTGAGAGTGAGAAACTAAACCCGCTCACTCATTCGAGAATTATCAGAGATAAGATTCGTAGGCGTTCAGGTAATTATAATCCATGTCATGCTTCCTCGGTTGTGATGTGATGTGTCGCTTATGGAATATTGATAAAATACAATGTCACTTTGGCATACAGCCTTTTTGGGTTTGGGAGCTTTGGTTTTCAGGTTTTGTGAATCATGATAAATTAGTAGGATTCATCACTAGTCGAATAATAGGCCACAGTTTGTAGAATAAGGAGTTTGAAGGAGTTTTCGACTTAAGGTGCGTTCTCACGGTGCGACTTGCAGTGACAACTTGTACTTGCATGCAACACAGTTGCTACGTTACAACTCCCAAATCGAAACGCGAAATCGTATACCACCAAGTTGCAGCCCGTCGTAACTCTTTAGTTTATCATTGGCATATGAATATTGTAGCGCTATGAACGTTTTGTGGAAGAAGGGGCCAGGGGCCCGTTTCACACAACTCTCGCAAGCCTAAGGTCTCGTAACTTTTCTCGTAGCATTGGTACCTCCTATACTGAAACATAGGAAACAGGAATGCTACAAGGGAAATTACAAGATCTTAGGCTTATGAGAGTTTTGTGAAACTATGGAATACTGTAAGGGTCATCTTCTCAGTATCGCCCTATCGAAAACAAACCAATTTATTTAGTGTAATCCAGATAGGTTGCATGATTTTATATTTACGTAGCATTTAGGACTTGTCCAATTTTCCTAGTAACAATCATGTGTAAGCGCAGGCTGTTTTAATAATGGCAGATACACCACTTGAAAACAAACAATATGTGACGCGACAAATGACCCCTCAAAGCTTCCATATATCCTTCAACAGACCACCATGCCTTTGTGCACTTGCAATAGAATAAAGAGATCACTGCAACCCAACACGATGGCAATGATAATGTAAAATTTGCAGACATTCCTGGTTGTGGAAAACGTGACACCAAAATGTGCGTGTGTGTATTCTTCCGCGACCGCGTCGATTCAGTAAATTGCCTGTAACTAAACAAACACGCCAACGATCCATGTTCAGTTGTTTTTCTGGTAGTTTTCAATTTTATCGCCGACGATTGCAATCTGTTTCTTTGATGTATATGTTATGTTAACTGTAGAAACGGTTGCTTCAAGCCGCGGTGATTTTTATAGAGCCAATGATTGCATGAAATATGAAATATATGTGTCTGTGTGTTTATGATTTGGGTTGTTTATGCATGTGCTGTGACGTCATGGATACGGATCTTTTACCGTCAACAGTGGCGGTTAGAGAACAAGAACCTTGAGTTATACATGGTTGATGGGTTGGTTTTGGTCTGAGGCGCATCGAAGCGGAACTTTGATAGGAGACCAGCTTGGTTACGAGTTCCCTCACATATGGGTATTATGACTAATATAAAGTGCCTATGTGCCCAAACCCGGTCTCCAGCTTCGTGGCAAGCAAACGCTTTGTCGACATAGCTCATCGCACCTGTTCTATATTAAAACTAATCGTGATTGTGAAAAAAAATTGATATTGCACTCACCAATATTCCAGACATATGGCGGCCGTCTGTATGTAATCGAGTCTGGACCAGACAATCCAGTGATCAACATCATGAACATCGTCCTACGCAACTGGGATACAATGACATACCAACCAAGTCAGCGAGCGTGACCACCCGCTGCCTTTAGTCGTCTTTAACGACACGCATGGATATCTGGACACCATTTCAAACCCGGATCTTCACGGACAGATTATAAAAAGAAATTTGTGACACGGGAATTCTATACCAAGCGGCCTTACATTCCACTCACTCACTCAACACATCGCTCATACAGTTGGTACTATGATCAATGCACCAAGCGAAAGCACCATACCTCTACAGCAAGGTATCCCATATTGTTATGTAAACTACAATTGTATTGGTTGTGCACACAGCCGTGCATGCTCCGCTCAAAGCCTAAGTGGTTCCTGTTCGCCGATCATTGACAGTCACAACAGACAATTACCACGCCGACTGGGGCAGCAGCAATCCGCTAAAACGTCATCACCCGCGGCATGGCCGACATCAAAGCCGCTGTTTCCGTAATGGCTGTTCCAGATACCGGGAGATCAATGGCTAGCTGACTCCCGCTTGGAACTATGGACAGCAGAGGAAGTAGTGCTTCATCGCTTATCAAACATTAATGGACATCATTTGGTGATGGGTTAATACACGACGTGCACTTTGATGAAAAGTGATATACATGTGCTTAGACAAAAACGTGTTTATGTGCATCTGATCTACAAATTCCAAGCGATCATGAGTATCAGAATAGTGGGTGCAGGGGCGGATATAGCTTTCTGAGAAATGGGTTGGGGATTCGCCTATGGGATGGAGCGGCAAAATAAACCGAATATGAGATATGTCGGTTGTCGCCCAACCTGCAGTCTTGCATATAAGGCGTGGTTTGTCGATGATTGTACATTCGCGCAGATCTCTGTACTTCTGTAAGTCTTTGAGGGTTTGTGTGTACTCGGGTGGAACAGCGTCTAAAGGTACAATTTGCTAAGCTGGTCTCTTACGCGTGCATACCCGCGAAGATCCGGGTATTGATCTTCAGTAACCCATGCTTGAGGCGAATAACGGGATCGGATGGTCGGGCTTGCAGATTTGGTTGGAACATATCATCGGGTCCCATTTGCGTAGATCGATGCTCTCATCGTTGATCACTGGATTGTCTGGTCCAGAATCGAATATTTATCATACTACATAGCCGGACAATTGCTGAGTGCGGCGTAAAACAAAACTCACTCACTCACCACTTTTCCCCTCGCGTGAAACATATAGTCGTGGGGCAGAATCCCTGTTCGCCCTAATCATGTTTCATGGTTTGTCAGAACATACATGTGTGTTTCATCAAAGTGGTTCTCGTCTTAGGTATTCATGAAGTCGGGCTTCCCTGCCATACAGAGTTGACGCCGCAAAACAAATAGGATCATAATGCTTTTACGGTGGGGTAGTCTGAGGAGTAAAACGTCCACTCGTCACGCTGAAGCCCCGTGTGCGATTCCCCAAACTGCAACGGTGTGGAAAGCCCATTTCTGTCGTGATATTGCTGGAATATTGTTGCATGCGACGTAAAACCAAACTCACTCATTCACTATCATTCAACGCTCTCTGTCTAACATGTCTGGCATGCTATTTGTTCGGACAGAGTATAATTCAATCCAACACATGCCCGTGAAGGCCCCGGAGTAGAATAGGCTTCATCAAAGCCATGCTTGCCATACAGGGCGACTGTGCTTGTCGTAAGATGCGACTAACGGGATCGGGTGGTCAGGCTCGCTGACTTGGTTGACACCTGTCATCGGTTCCCAATTGCGCAGATCGATGGTCATGTTGTTGATCATTGGATTGTCTGGTCCAGACTAGATTATTTACAGACCGCCGCCATATAGCTTAAATATTGCTGAGTGCGACGTAAAACTAAACTCACTCACTCACTCAAACCAATACGATAAAAAGTATCTGTTCAAGATTAATAGTTAGTAGGGCTGTGCATTGTAACCGGTTCAGTAAACGAAAACGATACTTATTGTGATACGCTCATTGGAAACCAATATTTTGCCATTGTCGTAAAATGGCAAACCAAAAAACGAACACTTTAATATGCTGCTCGTCAGTACTATGGTAAAGACTTCAGTATGGAAGCATTATGAGTTGGAAAAGTTGTGTTTATGTTGTGTTTTTGCTTTATGTAAAAGCATAAACTCGATTATGAGTAGCTGTTTGTTGAAAACAAACCTTTTTGCAATATATGGCAATACATATCGCAATATATGTTTTTTGCATCGCAGTTTTGTCGCTGTATGAATATTCTCTGCAATACCCAAACAGTTAGTCGTAGAAATATAGTTCTTCTTAACAAAATGGAAAAAAAGAAAAGGAACAAAAAAGTCTGAATGGAGTTCACTTTATTCCTTGAGCAAACTGGACTGGACAAATCATTACAGGCTTGTGTCCATGTTTTGATGAATCCATCATTGTGTGGGAGACAGAATGGTATTTATACGTACGCAGTAAGCTCTCAGTCAATAATTTGCTTATTTAACGCCGAACCTGGCAGTCTTCAAGCTGTTTGACGACGGTCTGTAAACAATCCAGTGACCGAGATCATGAGCATAAATCAGCCAGTTGATGCCATGTGTCAATCAAGTCAGCAAGCCTGACCATCCGATACTGTCAGTCCCCTCGTACGTCAAGCACAGACTGCTGATATTCGAAGCTCTCTTAGCGCCAGGATACTCGTAAGTGCCATACATTAAAATTAAGTTTTCACTTAACTTTTCAATTTTCTTATCACTAAGAGGGCTCCGAAAAATCCAGGCCCGTATCTTTAGGGGTGTTATTCAGTAGTGTTTTACTTACACGTTATCGAAGATACCGAGCATTGTGTTTTTAAGTGGTAACTGACACTCGCAGAAGAAACAAAAGACACAACATATAATCGCTAATTTAAGGTATGATGAGAATCTTTTGACATTGCCCTAAGAGCCCATTCGTGAAGATGCGGGATAAACTCATTCACTCACTCACTCACTCACTCATTCCAGTCCAAAACATTTTATCTACCCGCAATAATGAAGCTTTTTTTTGAAAATGGCTGAAGTAGCCTAGCGGTTAAAGTGTTCGCTCGTCACGGCGTCTCAGGTTCGAATGACGACGACGGTTTATCTTAACACAACCCGTGAAGATGCGGGCTATTATTGATCTTCATTAACCCATGCTTGTCGTCAGAGGCGAATAACGGGTGGACAAGCTCGATGAGTTGGTCGACACGTGTAACCATATCTCAGATGAGTAAATCGAGACTCGATTGTTCACAGACCGCGGCCATATAGCTGGATTATTACTGAGTGCGACGTTATACAACAAACCAACCAATTACATCGACTCTCTGCTTATCTTAAGCTTCGGATGAAGATCCTGCATATTTCCCAACTTTTTCTTTTAAATAAATAATTGGCGTATTAGCATGTTTGTGTGTCATGGAAAGATATAAACATTATCCTTATCAAATGTGAATTAGTATATTACCCACACTTAAAACACTTCGAGTTTTTGTGTGTACGATTGGCACCGATAGACGGAAAGATGCCTCACTAAAAATGGCACGTGCTATTATTTCGTCCTCGCGGCACCGGCGTCTGAAATCTATCTGCTCCTTCTACAAGGCATGTGATGCGGTGAAGTGAGTATTTCCGACGTCGGCAACGTTGATAGATGTAATCGTCATTGGCTTCCATGTCTCGTCCTGGAATATAGATGGTGCCGTGTAATAAGTACTGGGACGTGTTATCATCTAGGAAGTCATCTGTGGACTAAACATGCGTTACTCTGGCACCAAGAATGCCAGCCTTCGCGATGAACTGTCTTTGATTTTAGACATTATTCCGTAAGACTGGGAATATATGAGACTTGCAAGCAAACTCCATTGCAGGGGGATTATGTGCGTTGACCATAAACCGTATCATGATCATTTTTTTCTCTCTCGCAAGTGTCTGAACTTGTCTTGAAGTTGTGGACGCAAGATGGCGGCTAATAACTCGGTGCTGCTTATATTCAGCTTATAACGTTAAGCGCCACTGCGATTTTTTCTTCTATGTTTCAAATTATATGTACGAGGCGTACATGAAAACTGTAATAAACCAAATTTAAAGAAAGTCTTGTTCCTTTTGAGACTGAATTTTAGCGCTGACAGAGAGAATGAGTGGGTTTAATTTTACGCCGCCTTTAGCAAAAATATTCCAGCAGTGTCATGGCGGGGGGCACCAGAAATGGGCTTCCCACATTGTAGCCATATAGGAAATCGACACCAGGTTTTCGGTGTGATGTGCGAACGGTTTAACCACTAGGGTATCGTTGCACTCTCAGAACTATATTCAGTTTAGGTAACTTTGACATTGTAACTGCAACACTATTATCGAAGCTGATTGATTTACATTCTAATGGGAGACACTTTCAAAGGAAATCTTCGAACTGGATGTCATAAGACTTTGAAATAGTTTCAAGGTCAGACAGTGACTGAAAGAATGAACAAGAACAAGAACAGTTTAGATGGTTTGGGCAACAGGCCACACCCAATCTCATGCCAATCCGTCTGAAAAAGTGTGTGTGGCGTGGCGTAGTGTGATGTGGTATAGTGTGGTGCTCTGCGGGTGCGGTGCGCTTAGAATATCTCATTTGCCTATATTTCGTTTTTCTTCATGAAAATGGATGATTCAATTTAAAATGGAAAATAAATACAGGTACGTATATTTTGAGCTGCATCATTTATCCTTTTATTTGATTAAAAATATAAGTTCATTATTATAGACGACCGTTCTGCTGGTCCAAGAGCTCTAAAAACTATACCCTAAAAACTGTATATGTTTCATGCAAAACTTAAATCAGTTTCATGTTACGATATGTATAAAGAACAGTCTTTGTCCTGTTCTTTTGAACCATTCTGATATGAAGAATTATCCAACTTTGTTCATTTAGCAGCCATGGCACTTCTTGTAATGGCGTTAGGCAATGGAGATTCTGGTCCTAATGGCTTGCAGGAAGCATTCAGCAGACTCTCATTACACTGCGGCGATTCCCGGGGGGAGCCTGAGGTGAAGGGCCTATTACATAATCAGGGCGCAGAGGCCAGGAGCAAGGCGATTAATTTTCATCAAAGAGAAACTGCGGCGGAAAATGTCAACTGTCGTTTATCAACGCAGCTCCTGGGGCAGTGAGCAGGCAGCGACGTCACAGGGATGACTTTTCAGAAAATTCTCTGAAAACATGTGACAACGTTTTTTCTCGTAAGAGCAGGGATATAACGAGGTTGAATGATCACCTTAAGCTGCAGCGATTGTAAAAATGTCTGGTTGGTATTTAGGGAAGGTTACCAAAAGAATATTGTATTTACAGACCGTTGCCTTCAAGAGACTTGGAACTGCATAATATTTACATTGCTTTAAATAGAAGCCAAAACATCTCGGTTGAATTATGGCCTAACGAGACAGCTTTGGAAAATCACATTTGACAATTATTTCCTAAATATGCAAGAGGCTCCGGGGCACTGAACCATCATCAGACAATGTTTGATGTTCGATTAGGAATTTACCCGGATTATTTATCTCAACGACGTTACCAAAAGGTTAACACTGATGACATTTCGGAGCACTGGGGTAGCCAATGGGTATAAGTGTTCGTTCCTCCCAAAGGTCCGAGTTGATTCCACACATTGTTATTATGTAGGGAGTCCCATTCGGCTGTTACAATGTAGTGTGAAACGAGAGAGAGAGAGAGAGAGAGAGAGAGAGAGAGAGAGAGAGAGAGAGATGAGAGAGAGAGAGAGAGAGAGAGAGAGAGAGAGAGAGAGAGAGAGAGAGATAGAGAGAGAGAGAGAGAGAGAGATTGGTTTTACGCCGCTTTTAGCATTATGCCAGCGATATCACGGCGGCGGGGGACACCAGAAAATGGGCTCACACATTGTACCCATGTGGGGAATCGAACCCGTGGCTTCGGCGTGACGAAGCGAACGCTTTAACCAGAGAGAGAGAGAGAGAGAGAGAGAGAGAGGAGAGAGAGAGAGAGGAGATGAGGAGAGAGAGAGAGAGAGAGAGAGAGAGAGAGAGAGAGAGAGAGAGAGAGAGAGAGAGAGAGAGAGAGAGAGAAAGAAAGAAAGAAAGAGAGAGAGGCGCTACATACACAAGTGTACGTTTGGCATACTCACAATACCCATTACCCTGCATACAATACCCATTATATGAACATGTTTGCACATATACTAGTACAAAGAACATCCATTCAATATGAGAGAATTGTCTTGTATATTTTAAGCGTTCCTTAAGTTGTGCTCATAACAGTATGAAGTAGACCCCAGGATTCAAGCAAAGTATTGATATCAAGAGCCTTTGCAGCCAACAGTGCAGATGAAATCTTGCAGCTGTGACTGGTCGGGATTGTGCAAGCGTACTGTGCTTTTAAGTGTTCATCCATGTAGTCAATCTGACCATGACTTTCGATATAGGCTGTCCTTTTCATCGTGACGTGACCACGGTGTTTTTCAAACGGGTAACAGTTCTTAGTGGCTGGTGGTACTAGTTCCTCGTAAAAGTACACTCACTTGTCTGGTGTGTGGTTTGGTATGGTGGTGTGGTGGTGGCGGCGTGTGTATGTTATTTTGTTAAAGCCTGTGCACTCGTGAACATGAAATAGCTCTTGCGTCTTAGTTAATTAAAAAAGTATACATCAACTCAATGTGAAATCTTTCGGTTTCGAGTAACCTATAGATGCCCGGGTTTGCATTGAAGAGAAGCATTCCCTGTAATGGCTTCTTCCATGCCATTCCATGGGTTTCACAATGGTAAATGTCCTGAAACTTGCATCAATTCAGCTCTCCTCACACATTAGCTCACAGGCAGCGATAACATTAAAACATTGTTCAAAGCAACGTTAAACCAAACTCTACACTTCAGACACATCCATTTTCACTTCCTAGCCTAAGCGCAGATAAACCATGTTACACCAACATATGATCATCCACGTGTTAATTTGCCTGCTGTTTCATCCAACGGATGATATATTTGTCGCAGCAGACTCCAATGTCCGGTGTATATCCCTGCTGGCTGCTGTTGTTCAATGGGTTCTAAAAAGCCTACCTCACAACTATTGTTAACTACTTGTTCAGAGGGAGTATTTCAAGAGGGCTCCAGTATCGGTCTACATACGGACAATATTGATCTCGCTATCACAGGGTGCTCTTAGTGTTTGAACCGATGAAAAAATAATGTCATTAAGACTAGATGAAAGAAAAGAAGACAACAAACGATGTCTGAATGATCATTAGGGGGTAGTTTGTGCGCGGAGTTCCAAGTCTCTATAGATCTTACAGTCCCACGTCCACCCTAGGACCTCTCATTTCCGTCTTGACAGCTTTTTGTCTCAATCAAAAAGCTAACGATGAAACCGCCCTTTCATGTCCGCTTCGACCCTCCATGGCAAGGGAGGTAACCACTCGGCCGCTTGTCATTGTGTCACATCAAAGGGTCGAATGTAAATTGTGATAATTTTTATAACTTTATAGCTCACTAGCTCGAGCCTACACGGATTTTTTCGCTAGATTGGTTAGCTGCATTAATTCCTTGATTTCGCTCACGGCAATGGCGAGTGTTGACAATTGCGCATTTTGATGCAGAGCACACTTTAACTGGTTGTTCACGAGTCAATCTTTGCGTCGCTTTGTTCGTTTCCACGAAGCTTGCAAGTCATTCAGGAACGAGGGACTCCATTCCTGATCCTTAAACAGAGTTACCGTTCTTGCCTTGCGGCCATCATTCGTTCGGCATTGATATCGGGCGATCACTTCCGGTGGCCTCTCCACTCCTTGCAATTAGAAACTGTTTGATACCGGTGTTAATGGCGCGATTAATCTAAATTGGCTTTTTCATGTGATATTATTAGGACCACTCTGCCGTTTACATCTTGCAAAAGTCTTTTCACTCAATTTAAATTTCGATGTTGCGAGACATCTACGCAGACGCAATACAATATTGAGTTTGGTGAAGTTACGATGTCACAAAGGAAATTGTCAGTTGAAGGCAAACCGTTTTAACGACAAATCTTGGGAGCAATTTTATATTCTTTCATTGCAGCGATGATTATTTGTTGGTTTGTGTCTGAATTTAACCATCTCCGCGTGAGATACACGTTGAAACAAAAATAATCGCGTCTGTTGCTTAAGCGAAGTTGGTTCAGGCACGACGCACACAATCTGACCCACCAATCAATGTCAGCACCTATAGGCAATATTTCAGCCATATCGTGACTAAATCATATTATGGATTTATAGTAACTGAAGGTAATTTTAAAAACCTGCCAATGAAGGACAGAAAACCCAACTATATTAGGACAGATATGAATTTAAAACTAGTAACTAATTTTAAATATTCTAACTAAGATGCTAAATGGAGAGGAGGAGAGAGAGTTAAGAGCAGAGAGAGGGAGGAAGAGAACAGAAAGGGGGAGAGTGAGAGATGAGAGAGAGAGGGGGGGAAAGAGAGGGAGAATGATGATTATTAAGCTGAAAATTCATTCATGTCCTGGTATTGTTCACCTAAGAGATTCACAGAGATGAGAGAGAGAGAGAGAGAGAGAGAGAGAGAGAGAGAGAGAGATGAGAGAGAGAGAGAGACGTCTTGTCGTCTTGTTCAACATCGGAGAGTACAGTTTCTTGAATATTTTTGTGTTTAAAAACCGTGTATAGTGGACCCTAGGATTGCAAAGTATTGATATCAGGATATCAGAGCAGATGAAAGGGCAGGGCAGATGAAATCATCTGGCAACTGTGTTTGGTTGGTGTACAGGGGTATCCTTTTCATCATGACGTGACCTCAGCGTTTTCCAAACGAGTAATTGTGGTGGATGTACGTTTAACGTGCAGTTACTCGTAAAAGTAACTAGTCTGTTTCTGTTTTTTTGGGGTGTGTATGTGTGTGTGTGTCGGGGGGTTGGGGTGAGGTTGGGTTGGGTGGTGGGTGAAGGGGGATATGGTTTGTGGTATGGTGTGGTGGTGTGTGTGTGAGTGCGTGCGTGCGTGTGTGTGCGCGCGCGCGTGTGTATGTGTGTTATATTTTGTTAAAGGCCAAGCACTCTTGAACATGTAATATCTCTTGAGTTCTTAGTTAATTAAAAATATATACATCAGCTCAATTTGAAATTATTCAACAATGGAGTGTACATTTTCTGGGATATTTTCCACTGCTGCCACTGCACTGCTCGCAGGGCTCCACAAGTCCAGATGGCATTGGTGTATCATACCTAGTGAACTTACGTCGATGCACAAGTTCCGCGTCCCTCATGACGTGCATTTCTTGCCTGGCTATCTAGTGTGTGTTATCCTTCTAAACAGCAAACAGAACGCACCAATGGTAATTATATTAAACACACACATTCAATGAATGATATTTGCCCAGTTCGCAATTAGTACTTGAATGTTTCATGATTATAGGAGAGCTTTTGGGAGTGATTACTTTTCCACTCAATGAATTCAATAAATACTTCCTTTTTTTGATTGACAATTATCTGAGTACTAACTGATGTTTTTTGGAGCAGGGTAATGGTTGTGACATGGGATGAAAGACATCGCGGCTTACTGATGCTACAAAGTGTCTTATTTAATTTCCATGTCGGGGTTGAATGTCAACATTGCTCTTGATACTACGCAAAGAGTTTACAGACCACAAGGGTACGGATCTCTGTTTGGAGAACAAGATAAAAAACGTAGCCTTTAGCAATCTTAAATTGTTTTGATTAACATATATATTTCAAATTTGAACGAAAGCGGTGAAGAAATGAATATTTCAGAAACTTCTACCGCTACACTCATTACATAAAATACACAAAGGGTGACTCTCGCGATCCTAGAAACCTGATCGAAAACCGGACAGCAACCATTTCAACGTGCGCTTCAATCTAACAAAACATCATGTTGAGCGTGTAGGTCATTGCTGGCCCACGCATTAACACTACCCTCATTCTTTGAACAAACATCTGTCCGCTCTTCGCTAATAAACAGCAGCAGTTTCGATCTACGTAGCTAGGATATGATAACATGCGTTAACAAGTCAGCGAGTCTGACCACCCGATCCCGTTAATCGACTCTTACGACAAACATGGATTACTGAAGATCAGTTTTAACACGGTTCTTCACGGGTAATTCTCTACAGAAGAGAAGGAGATTCTCAGAAGCGTGAATTCTGTAACCTAAACAGGCGTAAGCTGAACCACCCAAACCAGACCTCACTTCATTTCACCTCACCTGCCCTAACCTGTCCATACTATCACGATCCCAGGCAATGGGTTTCTTCACCTGATTAGATGTCGTGTCATCTGAAGCGCCGATTCTTGTACACGCAGGTGCAAACCTAATACCGGTATTAGAAAACTCCCTGATAAACTCATTCACTGCCAGGAGGTTCAAAAGCCGCAATCTCGCGAGATCTCGCAGTTGTCGCCCATTCATTAACCCACCACCAATGCTTGGTAACCCGTCTATGTACCGGCAATACAGAGCGATACCACAAAGTGCACATAACTATCATATCCTCACTGCAGGCTGTTCACCCTTGTAGGGATTAAATGAACCATAGTCTACATACAGATATACATCGCATTTCATAGTTGTCATTCATTGGTGGTATATCAACTCGGGATACAGGCTGTTCACATGTTCAAAGGAATGCGCTGAAAAAATGGCCAATTTATTAAATCTGATCTTCACAATGTATATTTTTCACCCGCCCATAAACAGACAGCTCTGAAAAACACGGAGCCATATGAAAAAAACAAGCGATTTATAAAACGGACGTGATGGACACTGCCCACGAAAAGACAGCTGTGCAAACCAGTGTGAAATGCTAATTTGTCAAAACGACGTACAGACATTATTTGTGCTCTAATTGTGATAAGGCATCTGTGTAAACATTGTACGGTGTGAAAAAACCCCTAGTCACATTATGGAGTCTAATGTTAAACGTATGTCCTTTGACCTTACAGATTATGAAAAAGGTGTGACAAAAAATGTCGTGTCTTAATTCAACAATAAACCGCACAGTCTCTTTGTCATCATAATTGTTTTTGGCTTGTTGTACAGGTAACAAAATCAAGAGGCCCTGATGACGATGACAGGTTGTTGGGGTCTGCGCTTCGAGTGGCATGTTGTTACGTCGGAAGAGGAAATGGCTGACCTCGGTGACATCTAGCGGCTGGGAGAGGCGACTCCCTGCTGCCAGGGGAGTGAACTCTGTCACTCAAGTGGTCTCTGGGAGTGCGCAGGTGTGATAGAGCTGTGTTGGCAACAAGAGATAGGGATTATGTCATAGGCGGGAGGATTAAACGGAGTAAAGACGGACAAAGATTGAAGTGGTCGGGCGATGCTAGATGGACGTCGGTGTCAGAGTTTAAGATGCTCTTGGGACCGAAATTTACAGAAAAAAATTGAAATTAAACTTGTCAGCAGTGAATGTCATGATAACAATTTTTGTTTAAAATCAGATCCATTACGACAAGTCGACAGGTGGCTGCGTCACGTCAGGCAAAGTTTCTTACCAGCCAACCAGCGTAGAGACCTTGCACGACGACGTGATGCATTCGGAATTGCACATCCAAGAACAACTGTTAACGAGTAGATCCGAGTGAAGAATCCAGATACGTCATCGAATGATATGGCTTCTTCTCCCTAAAATTCTTGCGTTACTAAGTTACTAACTGAAAGTTTGTAAGTTTTTCTTCAGATCGAAATATCAGAATCAGGAAAGAGACAGTGCATATGACAGAGAACAGATTTTAAGAAATTAGGGGTAAATTTCAGCGACTGAGATCCTTCACAATGACTGAGTGGTCTAAGTCTTCACCGGATACGACCTCATTTGGAGTGTTTGAAGAATAGAAAATGAGTTGTCGCTTTAGGGCAGTGGTAAAAGCGTTCGCTAGACGCGCTGAAGACTCGGGTTCGTTCCCCACATGGGTACAATGTGTGAAGCCTATTTCTGGTGAAATATTGATAAAATGGGCGTAAAATGGTACTCAAGCACTCCACATTACGGAAAAGCTTTACACATTTCTGATTTCTGGGCTGCTTTACCATATGCCTGTACACATTGCTGTTTAGAGCCAGCACCCTCCATTACCGATTATGGGTCTGCTTTACTATGTATGACACACATTACTGTTTGGAGTTATCCGTTACTGATTATGGGTCTGCTTTACTATGTATGACACACATTACTGTTTGGAGTTATCCGTTACTGATTATGGGTCTGCTTTACTATGTATGACACACATTACTGTTTGGAGTTATCCATTACTGATTATGGGTCTGCTTTACTATGTATGACACACGTGACTGTTTGGAGTTATCCATTACTGATTATGGGTCTGCTTTACTATGTATGACACACGTGACTGTTTGGAGTCATCCATTACTGATTACTAGTACGCTAGTAACTAGTTGTACATATAACCGATAGCCATTACACATTACTGGCGGGAATTATCTCTGATCAGCAGGATTAACCAAACACGCGATGGAGGGGTATATCTTTCTTAGGGTTACTTGAAGCACCACACAGACATTTTGCTGGAATATTACTAAAGCGGCTTGAAGCTATACTTACTCACCTAGTCATGGTGAGAAGCTCTGCCCCAGGGCTACTGTACATCGAACTTACTTCATTTGTGTGCCTCAGACACAATATTCCATAAAACGGACACAAAGAAATTCATGATTTGGTTGTATTATTACCCAGACAGCTAACATGCCAATGTATTTTTTCTTGATGGTCTCCAGTGTAAATATTCAGTGCTTGATATCCATGCATTTTGCCAAATGAAATATGCATGTCCCCTTTGATGTTGTCCCCAGACGGAGGAGGATGCATATGCCGTTACATTATGCATACAAGCCTTGTCGTGACTTGAACTTGACTGAATGAGACTTAACGCTGACTTTCAGTTATGTCATGTTTTTTCTTGCTGTTGTTTGTTGTTCAATTCCACACTCAGCAGTATTCCAGCTATATCGCGACAGTTTTTAATTAATACGGTCTGGGTCTGCACAGGTAATCCAGTGATCAACATCATGAGCATCAATCTACGCGATACTGACACACGATGACGTGTGAGCGACCTGACCGACCGACCCGGTTAATCGCCTCTAACGACACTGAAAAACAATAATAATTATTATTCTAACCCGCACCTTCACTGTTCAGTTATGTAATGACGTGTTGTCGCGATGTTGGTGACAAGCCAAAGTGGTGCTCGTCGTGCACGTCACAGACGTTTCCTTTTGGCGAAACGTTGGTGTGATATTGATAACCTGGAGGACTGCTGGATTCGAACCCACGATCACGAGAATTGTGAAATCAAGCCTTGCAAAAGCATGTAGTCCGTTGGATGAAGCAGAAATGATATGAACTGTCAGACTGAGTTCGTTTAATCTCAAGAGTTCATTAATATCACTATATGATAACAGCGAAAACATATTAACCCAAATCATTGTGGTATGTAACAGCTGACCGAGTGGGATGTTCTGGGCACGAACCCTTGATCAGCTGCAGCTGGGATTGCCAAGGGACGTAACTCTAACCATTTAACTCCACCCCTTTCACTACCAGGGCGCATCTGTTTCAAAAATTGAAAACGTTGTTTCGGAGTTACCTCCCTTCTCATAACGACATTCAAAGCTCCGTTGCCGTGCCCGAGATATTTGTTAACATTCTGCTATCATGGCCACCAGCGGGGCAATGTAAAGCCTTCTGTGTACGACAGCTTGAGTCACTAAGCAAAAGGTAGGTATACGACTGATTTACTGATATTTACGACTGGCTCGAGGACGCAGTCCAGCGGAACAGTGACAAGCTTCAGCCTCATTGTGCTAATATCACACAGGTGAAATGAAACAGAAAATCACATTGACAAACAAACAAAACTGATTAGTTAAGAAAGGATATTCGGCGTAAAATCAGTCAATGGCTAGTTGGAATCGAGTTCACTCAACTCAATGCATGGTTATGATCGCCTGGCAAAGCTTGTTGCTTAGTGGCCGCGTGGTGTAGAGAGCTCGGTGAACGGGATATCGCTGTGAGAAGCTTGAACGATTTGCGTTGTTAATTACCTCCCTTTGATGCGAATATGTTTCAAAGTAAACACCCTTCACCTCTGAGGATGCTTTGAAATATTGCACTCATTAACAGGAGACGGTATCACTTGCTGGATAACGGCGTTAGCATGGACACCGAAACGTCGCATATTGCAATAAATGTGCGGTATAGCCACAGAACTGTCCTATTTGTTCATCACACCATCTTCTTCCTGAAAGAAGTTGTATCGATTTAGTACTTGCAGTCGAATAATATTTTTCTCTGCATTAAATCCTTGCACTGCATTAAATCCCTAAATGCTATGCACCCTAGCTGAGGCAGTGAGATAGCCTAGTGGTCAAGGCGTTCGCTTGTCACGCCGAAGACCCAGGTCCGATTCCCCACATAGGTTCTTTGTGTGAGGCCCACTTCTGGTCTCCCTTGCCCTGATATTGCTGGAATATTGCTGATAAGCCGGCCTCACTCACTATACAGCCCAACAAATAAACAGTATATTTATAGCAAAGCACCAGAATTAATCTATGATTACACCTGTTTTACTCAGGATCACATTATGATGCTATTAGCATCTGTACACCAGTAATCTCGGTGAAGTGCCCCTCTCGACAGCTCTATTTTGAAGAGGAACTGGCATTATGAGTTTCGATATCCCCGTTTCATCACGCCCCTCTGTCAAGATGGCAGTCTCGCGTGTGTCCCGGGTTTATCTGCAGTGGCCCTCCTCAAGGGCTTGGAGTATTTACATGAGGGTAGAGGGTAATATCCCACTGTCTCTCTGGCTCCCGGCTTGACAGTCGTCTCGTTTTAGCTGATACTGCAGTTGGGATTATTTTTGACGTTCACGTCAATGACTTTGCCATGTTTTTGAGTCAGCAAGTATTACGTACATGTTTTGATAGCAGTATTTCCAATATAGAAACATGTCCACAAACAGAAACAGAGTATATCGTTTTACATGTCTTTCAACATTTCTCTAGGACTATCAAACAGGGGGAGTTCACTGAATGCACTCATTAAGAATCAAACCCGGTCTGGTCTTCGGCCCAATGAGGCAACGGCGTTTCCAAGGCCACTTATTGTTCTTCTTAAAGTTGATTAATTAAATAGTCCAGTGGGTTTGAAGTGTATGTTTAAAACGTACAGCGAGTCCGACTTGTTTACACAGAGTACAGGGGTCAGTTCTGGCCAAGATCGTCAAATTGAAGTTTTATATGCAAACGTTTTGATATATCAGAAACATTATTAAATGTGTTCATATAATGACAGCTCACAACAACTACACAACTTAAACGGGAGATAAAAGACGATCTGTCGGTCATCTTTACGTGGATGATAATATTCATGTAAACTGAAAAACTTGACATTTTCAAATATCTTGTTCTTATAAAGTCATCTGGAGGGGCACCTGTGAAGACCTGGATTTGAATTAGTCTGTTCGAAGAAGCGACTAAGGAGATGGCCCCTCGCTTCAAACCGAAACATGAGTCCCATTAATGACAATGCCCTATATTTCAGCCGATCCGAATTTTCTCCTGTGAAGGTGAAAAGAGACACGACAAGCAACTGTGGTAACACTAAATTCCCATTCCTTGTTACAGAAGAAAATTATGCTTATAAATTAATCTAAGTGTTGAAGTCCGCACCAGACCGAAGACGTTTTCAAGCAGTCGAGCCTCGTTTAGAGATTTCCACGATTTTCCTATTCCCACCAGAACACGCTGTTCGACACAGCACGTAGCAGGACGTGCTTGCAATGATTAGAAGGAGCGCAGTGTTACAAATGCAAGCGACTGGATAATAACATTATGATAATATAATACTATTAGGTATACATCCAGTTGAATGAGTTGGCTACAAAATTCTGGACGGTAATTATACTAAGTTGCGCAACCAAACGGAACCCAGTCAGTAGGAAACGAGACTGTTGTGTTGGAAACGAAAATGTTTTGGCTTGGACTGACGCATGTCACCGTATCCCAGTTGTGCAGGTCGATGCTCATGGTGTTGATCGTTAGATCATCCAGGCTCCATTAATATCCATGTAGCTGGAATATTGCTGAATGTGGCGTTAAACAATAAACAAACAATCAAACAAACGTGTGTGGAGGCAACTGTATACTCTACCCTCACGTGACTCTAACACACATCATCTCGCTCTATATCAATACATCTAAATGACAATCTAGATACGTCTTCTCATCTCGACATGACAGAACATGACCTTGTGAGTTATCTTCAAGTCTTCCCCCCCGATCAGAGTTTCCACCTGAAACACCTCCTCGTCTATCTCGGTGACCCTTTGATCATCAGGTGACAAGTCAGATGACAGGTGATTGTCTGATTGATAATGTCAGGTAGAGTGTCACAGCCATTTGGTCACAGCCAGTTTACACAATTCTAACCTTGGTGCACCAGAAAGTGGTGCTCGAATGTGAATCCCATTCCTTGTGTCGTGATAGCTTTAAACGCGGCGTAAAATCGTACTCACTCACTCTCATGCATATTATTTTAATTGGACCTAAATAAGTTTGATCTGGTAAGGTACTCTCAAAGGAAGATCAGAAATCGTGGAAATAGGATCCGGGCACGACAAAGGGACGCAACTCTTACATATCGTAATTACCACGCCACATGACACCGACCACTGTGTCATCCCAATAACGCTGGTGGACCCAGCTTAGTGATCAACGTCATGAACATCAATGTGCTCAACTGGAATACGATGTCAACCAAGTTGGCGAGCCTGATATTCCGAGGTTAGTCTCCTCTAACGACAAGCATGGGTTACTGGATATCAATTCTAACTCGCACTCTACAAGTATCATCTTTCATGTATTTAATGTTCCATGTTTGTTTGGTATGACGCGACCAGGGGTCGAACCGTCCATCTTCCACCCTCCTGACAGCCACACCATCCACTGAGTGATCTGTTTACCTGTATGTGATGCATGTTGACGTTAGTTGAAGATTGTTGCAAACTCAAGACCACAGCGAACCACAGATGTTTCCGCATTCCATAAACGACGTCCCTACCCCCGGGCTTGTACGCTGGTATGGGGCAAGCGCCCGGCGCGGTGTCCCCACATTATACGATGTACCCCCGGGCATGACATGGTCCGTGTAATAATGGCGAGTGACAGACCGAACATTCTCCAAGTTGTCTGGTGAGCGGTGTAAGGCACATGGCGTCACGGAGACGTGTCAACACCTTCATATCCTGAAGACAACATGCGTCGTGTGTGTGAATGAAGTTTTATGCCGCCTTTCGTAATACACAAGGGTGGTGGTGGGAGGGTGGAGGAATGAGGATGTGCGTAGGGGGAAAAAGGGACCGAAATTGGTTTCACGTGCTGTACTGATGTAGAAAATCGAACCCGTGATCACCAAACAATTTAAGTCATGGATACAGAATACATCTGCAGCATAAAAGATCTGGTTTACATGATGGTGTTGTTGCAAAGTATGCCACGGCCTGCACCAGCTCATCATAACCCTACATCATGCTCTTGATCCATGCTTCAAAAAGCGGCAGCTGTGTAGAATTGCCTCCCTTCGAGTTACAAGGATTTAATCAGATTTACCCTGATTATGATTACACCAAACGTGAACGTGGTTTCACCAACGTCATCGACGTTTGCGACCTCTGTCAATTTATGTGTTCTTGCTCATCAAGCACATGCACCTTGCAGTGACTGAACTTTGTTCAAAGAGACGTTCGACCCCAGACAACGACTTAAGGGATGCTTCATCAACACAATACGGGCACAAAGGCACATGGTCTGAAACAGCTAGTGTAGTATATTCCCAACTGAGCAATTAAAGATGTAATTTATGACAGCTTGGAATATAACAGTCACGGGCCCATTGTCAAGCCAAGCATTGATTAATATCAATTCCCGAGGTCGCTTTAGTTCTAACAGAAACGTGTTTAAGTAACAGGGCTCACTGAAATTCGTTCCACTCTTCTCACCTTCAAACTTTTGAAGTTTCTTTAAGTGACATTGTGATGCATTGGCTCTTGTCGGAGTTACGTCCCTTGACATTCTGCCACGTGGTTTTATTGCTTGGTACCCTGCCCTTCGCTTCTTGCGCAACTTTTTGTATCATGCTCAAGAGAGACGAGGGACCCGTCTCCATAATTACATGCCTTGTGTTTGAACCGTATGCGTGTGACGGTGATGTAGATGCAGACATTCGTCTTCCACGTTGGCATCGTTTCATCCGTCATTGTTTGCTGGCACGCTGATGTTGGACATGGTTTAGTGTGGACATCAGAATATTTTGTGTTCTTGTTTAAGAACAAAAGTCAAATTTGAAAACTCAATCGACAAGCATCACAATAAAACTAATCATTTTAAAATTTATGAGCGCATAAGAAACCCCGGCTACTGCAGTGCATTCTGCAGTTATGGCGTGAGGCAGCCATTATGGCTTTGATCAAAAGTTGACTGTGGTAAAAGTCAAGACGTGATTGTCGTAAATCCAAGATGCAATTTCACGAAACAAAAAATTCAAATACATAAAATTTAAATCGGAAACAATCAATTAGGTTTCGTTTGATATTCGTAGCTTTGGAGTGCTTTCAAATTCATTCCTTTAACGCAATATGTCTGCGAATGCCGTATAAACTGACCGTTTGTCGGTAGTCGTAAAAGTGCCGTAAAACGGTTCTGGACTTGTATTCCCTCTCTGTACATAACAGTTGCGTCAAGCCTCCCTTTGATCATTGTTGTGAAAAACACGCAGTCGCCATTGATATTAGCAACGATAGCGCTTTTATCATACAGAAATTCATGCAATTTGAATACAATTAAGATGAAGCGGGCGCTTTGAAACGGTACAATGTATGGTATCGTTTTAGTGTTTATAAATGATAAAGTTTAATTAAAAGGGGTGATCTTGAATGAATCAATACCACATCAAAGGCGGGTCGGGTGATAACATTCATTATCTGATGAAATATTTATAATGACATGAGGTAGGAACGTGTGACGAGAATCGGCGTCTGTCAGCGCCAAACAGCCATCGATCAGCGCAGCTTGTTCTCGAGACTTGGCGCAGTGTCATTTGGCAAACTAGTCGAAAGTTATACAGCGTTAGGGCTGTTCAGTAGCCCCTCTGGTGTAAAAAACATGTTTTATGGAGATGTTTTGATTCGAGATGCCATTGTTATGAACCCTGCCGATACCACGTTGGTTGTCGAAACCAACGTCAAAAATGACGTTAAGGAACCCGAATTTCCATGGACTGTTTTGCTGATTGTTTCAGCAACTATGAAATCTACTGCATGACAAGACCGCTCGTCGCCCACACGTTATGGGGTTTAGTTTTAAGATGCAATATACCTTGGTGATCATTACTGGAACATTTTGAAAAACGTTTGTATTTCTTTTTATCTCTTAAGTTTAGACGAAACGAGAAACCACATCCTAAAATGGGACATTTATTATATTATCTAGACCTATGAGAAAATACAGAAGTTTGACAGAGTATTCCCTGCGTGCAGCCCGCAACTTAACCAAGGGAAGTTATCGTGAAAACAACTTCAACAAAGATTAAAGAGACGTAGAGCAAAAAGTGCGACACAACAGAACTCGTGGCGATCCCATACATAATCCAATAATACCGCCTGGTTACCTTGATACACATTCGCTACGTTTTCAACAAAGAGCAGGATATGATATGTGGATCAGATGTACACAACAATCTGTGACGTCACGTTTGTGGACCGCATAGATTGTTCGGTATTGGAGTACTAAAGGTTAAGAAAGCAGAAACTTTAATGAGTAACGGAATTTGACAGATACGAGGGGTACACGACTGGCACACGCTTCAGACTGGCACCTTAATATGAGTAGGTACTCAGCAATATTTCAACAATATGGCGGCGGTCTGGAAATAAACGAGTATGGACCAGACAATCCAGTGATCAACAGCATGAACACCGATCTGTGCAAGTGGAAACCGATGACATGTGTCAAGCAAGTCAGCGAGCCTGACCACCCTGTCGCCTCTTACGACAAGCATCGGTTGCTGAAGGTCAATTCTAACCCGCCTTAATATGAAGAACATCAACTGGGATCCTCACAAACCTAGGATTTTCGTGATTTGTCAACCTTTACAAAAGTTGTTTCAAAATGGACATATTGGCATCGGCGTTCTAGATAACAATTTCTGTGAAGATCCGGGTTAGAATTCATCTTCAGCAGCCCAAGCTTGTAAGAAGCGAGTAACGGGATCCGGTGGTCAGAGGTGCTGTTTTGACTGACATTTGTCATCGTATCTCATTTGCGCAGATCGGTGCTCATGCTGTTGATCACCAGATATCTGTTCCAGAGTTACTTACAGACCTCGGCCATATATGAGTGTTTTCAGACAACAAACCAGTCAACAGGGCTCGGGGCGTACCAACAAGTTATAACATCTTCAACCAACCGTTACTCCACTCAGTGAGCTACACTAAAGATGTTTTGTTTCTCCTGTACACCAAGTACCATGTGAGTACTTCTGTTAATCTGTATATCTAATGTTAACTCACCAACAGTTGTCCTCAGTGACCCATCACACATGCTGGAGGCGAGGATTTACTTTATGACAATATTATGCTTTTTCTTAATAACTAAGTACAACCTGCAAGGCAGATAGGAAGGAAAAAAAGGAGAGGAAAATGCTAATGTTTTTCTTCGGGGCAATTAGGAGTGGGTGAGTTTGGCAGGGCGTAACTGCCATTGTTAAAACAGCCCGGGCTTATACACCATTTGGGGACAGGCCGGGAAAGCTACATTGGACTATTGCTAGGAAGGCCTCATTTTAATTACATGGCTGTAGCCGGTAAAGCCACATTTCCGATAGATTAATTAATGAATGGATTAAAAAATGGTCAAAAAATGTCCCCATGTAGTCCATTGACTGTTGCTAATAAGGCTGGGCAAGCCCTCAATATTATTATATTTAAAATATTCTAACTAAATATAAAATTTTGAAACCTGTCGGGCTTACACGAAAGCACCTTTTTCCTACGCGCCTCTTTGGTTAAACAAAGCTTTGAACCGCGTTGCTTGATGTCGTGTCGTGGCGTGGCGTGTGAGTTTAAACGAGGAGGAAGGAAACCCGAAGTAACCTAGATACTGATTACTTCAAGAAAGAATGAGTGAGTTTAGTTGTACACCGCTTTTAGAAATATCACTAACCCAACAATAACATGGCCAGGGACACCATAAATGGGCTTCACACACTGTATCCACGTGGGGAATCGAACCCGGGTCTTTGGCGTGAAGAGCGGACGTTTTAACCACTTGGCTACACCGCTGCTGTCACCCTTTCATTTAGTACTTTAAACATTTATCGGTAACGGTGAGCATCCAATCAAAACTTCAACCTGGAACCTCCAGTGGAAAGAAGGAACGTAACATCTTGATGGTGAGGTGAGGTGAGGTGAGGTGAGGTGAGGTGGGGTACATGCACAAGTGTTTGTGGCTGATTGAACTAGTCCGGTTTGATCTAATACCATTTTTTTTTCAAATGAGTTAACTGGCTACAATCTGTTGTTGAACTGGGATGAAATTTCGTGGGTTGATGTATAGCAACGCCAACAATGCCTGTTATAACTTGTAGCCCAGCGTCTACATGGCAAGTTGTAGGGCAATGTTTTCGCAAATCCTATAGTCGACTAAAGTCTGAAAGGCATGTCAGTTTCAATATGTGACTTGATTGGTCTACGCATTTATTCTTTTATCCAGACATGACACCAATCCGAAAATCCAGCCAAGTTTGGTAAGGGTTGAAAGTGGAGCCAGTTAACTCCCTAGCTCAGAGAATATGTTTGAAACTGGCATTCAGACGGTGAATGCGTGTGAAAGGCCCATGTTCTGCAAATATGAGACTGGTCTAACGGTTAGTCACCGAATACATATACTCGCACGCAAATACATTGCAAATCGGTTATAAAGAATATATGTAATTAATTTTCAATATTAAATACAAGAAATGTGAGTGAAAGCATGTCATTGGCTACCAAGACTGACGACATTATTAAGCTTTCGAAAGGTAAAGGGTTTGACAAGAACGGATCTCGCTGGTGTTGACGGAAAATGTGCGAGTCTTGTCCAGGTGTGGTGACTCTTGGATGACCGCACCTAGGTATGTCGTCAATGGTCTGGTAGCGTTGTGTCGAAGCTGGAGACAGTAAAGTGTGGTTATGTTTACGTCGACATGATGGGCAACAGTTTTGCCAGACCCTCCAGCTTCAAAACGTTTGATAGCCTCGTTTCTTTCAATTTGAATTAAACGTGGCGTTGTTGAACAAGGAGAGATAGACCAAACGTTTGTGCAGTGCTATACCCACCAATGGTGGTGACAATTCGTGCATGTTCTATTTCACGAGACGTGTGTGCATCATACCCACATATTCATTGGTATGGTGCGTTTTGGTGATTCCTTCTATTGATGTGTTTTTACTCGGGCCTTCCAAAACGCAACAAAAATTATTGATAACACCATCAGGCTTCACTATATGCCAAAACTCATATCAGTTTAGGATTCCGAGGTTGTGCCCTGATTGAATAAAAAACTTAAGTTTCCCAGACATACGCGACTCTTTTTAAATTCGAAAGGAACCACAGTGAGATCGGAGATTCAGAACCTTGGGAAAATCTTGCTTAATTTCGGGCTTCCGCATTTAGAAAAGGCTGGGCAGAGAGGCAAATAATTCAGGAGCTATGAGGCAGAATAGTCTCAGACGCTGAGCGCTCAGGTGAAACTTCAAGCCTGGCAATTGTCTTGTCAAACCAAGAAACATCATCACGGCGTATGCGAGACTGTTTGTACATGTAGCTACTGATGAATATCTCCAGAAGCTGATAACGTTATGAATGGTGCTTTGTTGTACCTATCAGCTCCACTGTGGATGGTGTTGTTATCGTGTTGTCCATCCGTCAGGCTCCCATGTTCAAAGTACACTCATTAGATAGCACTGCTCCACCGAGTTGTTGATTTCCGCCCACAGCTGTCAATCACATGACTCACCCTGTGGGATTCATGGTCACGAGACCTTCACCTCAAATGACAAGGTGCAGTTAGTTTGATTGACAGGCGACAGTGATTTTTTTCCGCGAAGGCGCACACAGTGCGATAACAGGCACACCGAGTAGCCCTGATTACGATATTTCCAATACAAACTTCACTTCAAAATTCAAGTCTAGTTCGTCAACTGTGCATTAATCAAGCTCAACCCATTTTTTTAAAATGTAAGTTCAGAAACTGGTTTATGCACCGACAGGACGTCTTTGCGACATTCATGCTAAGAACTGCCATCTTGTATTTTCTGAAAGTACGTGTCTCGTCATGGCAATAAAATTTAATTTTAGCACTGTCGTCTTTTGAGTCAAGTCAGAAACCTGCAGGCACATACTGCCCGCCCTCGATGGTAAAACTCTAACTGAAGAATGTTCAGATTACCTGTTCTCTGAATCTCTGATTTCCCTGGGATTCCTTCAATATACAGGGATTTGTTACTATCACAGTTATATATACTAAAGGAAAATAATAGGGAAGCACCCAAAAGGGCAAGTGTTCCAATACTCCTTTCCGGGTTTCTTGTCATGCTTTATATTGTAATGTGGTGAAAATCTAAAATGCATAATGGATCGCTTGTACTTTCATGCTTTCCTTCACTCGTTTCCATGAGTATTCACAGTATTCACAGTATTCACAGTATTCACAGACTAAGCGGTTTTCTAATACTGAAGTTGTGAATTTCATACCCAAAAGTGCATTCTGCTGCGAAGCATGTGAACGTCCTTCACTATTTAGAAAAAAGGGCCTGCATTCATTCGGTGCTTGGTTAATACGCATGTGCATATGTAGCCCTTTCGGTACAGAGTCCGTGAAGTCTACCCGGGGTAGAATAGGCCTTCAGCAACCCATGCTTGCCATACAAGGCAACTATGCTTGTCTTAAGAGGTGACTAACGGGATCGGGTGGTCAGACTCGCTGACTTGGTTGACACAGGTCATCAGTTCCCAATTGCGTAGATCGATGCTCATGCTGTTGATCACTGGATTGTCTGGTCCGTTCTCGATTATTTACAGACCGCCGCCATATAGCTGGAATATTGCTGAGTGCGGCGTAAAACGCAACTCACTCACTCGGTTCAAACTTTCCCTTAACAGAGCATAAGATGTGTTGAAATATCAGTGAGTGACTGTAGTCTTACGTCGCACTCAGCAATATTCCAGCTATATGACGGCGGTCTGTAAATAATCGAGTCTGGACCGGACAGTCCAGTGATCAGCAGCCTAAGCATCATTCATTGAACTCATGACAATAATCTTTTCAAGGTTCCGAATTTGTTTTACAATACGTCAGTTCATATGTAAACTGTACTTTTAAACAGTATCAGTAGGAATGTTTGCAAAATCTAGTTGACCGAAGCAAGTGGCTACATTTAAACTAGTGAGTCTAAACTTTTGCTGGACAGTATATACCCGGAGTCCCTTGCAGTGATATTGCCGGGGTTACATTGAAAGCGATGTAGAACTCTCTTCACTCACACAGTTATGATAGGTGTACTAAGTGTAATTGAGATGTGGGTTAGCTGAGTTGAAGCGTTAACTTTTCATTCTGAAGGTCTGGGTTCGATGCTACACGGGGGAACACGTGAAGGTCCCGGGGTAGAATAGGCCTTCAGCAACCCATGCTTGCCATAAAAGGCGACTATGCTTGTCGTAAGAGGTGATTAACGGAATCAGGTGGTCAGGCTCGCTGACTTGGTTGACACGTGTCATCTGTTCCCAATTGCGTAGACCGATGCTGATGCTCTTGATCACTGGATTGTCTGGTTCAGACTCGATTATTTACAGACCGTCGATATACAGCTGGAATATAGCTGAGTGCGGCGTAAAGCTAAACTCACTCACTCCACACGTGGGTACTACCTGAACTGCCTGACCTATATCTGGACGTCAGTCTGAGACTAATCGGGTGCTACTCAACACAACTGAATGACCTCTGTATACCCAGGTGCAGAGCGTCGAAGAGGGTGGTATAGCCATGTGAAGTCTAACACGTTTAGGGGATTCGGATCACGAAAAAGGGGGATTCGGTTCACAAAGAAATGACTCAACATTACACCGACTTTGGACATCAAAACCAGATCCCTTGCCGAGAGCCCCGGGCGACTCACAAGGAACCCGGAATCAATCGTTCCAACCCGATACCAGTTGTGACAGCTTTCCTTCACTGTCACTGTGTGCCCAGATCAGCATTTCCACTAGCTCGTGAATCCGAGCCTCGCGTAGTGATCTGTTACATTCATAACTGTCATTACGAATGATAAATCATCGTGCCGTGATTCCAATGTTGTCGCCAACAAAAAAGCCATAATGGTGGCCGATATCTCCCATTTCGCATTTACGCGGCTTCGCCTTCTACTGCGAATGCAAAGACGCGGACAGGTCATATTTTTTTTCACTTTTTGCCTCCTTCACCTTCCTATCAGATCGCATCTTCGCTGTATCGGATCGCATCGCGTCTTCGCTAGATCGCATCGCGTCTTCGCTAGATCGCATCGCATCTTCGCCAGATCGCATCGCGTCTTCGCTGCATCGGATCACATCGCGTCTTCGCTAGATCGCATCGCATCTTCGCCAGATCGCATCGCGTCTTCGCGGATAGCATCGCGTCTTCGTCATCGCGGTAGAACGATTCGAATTGGTAGAAAGTGGTCACATGAGACCAAAGAGAATATGATTTAGCTTTGAAAATGAAATGTGCTTTGAAAATGAAGAAAGCGTGTCACCATGAATTTTTTACCACTTTATTGTGTTTGCTTTAACACAGGGGGTACACGACTAAATCATGTTCTGTTAACGCCATAAGGTATTATTCATTGAGCAGGTTCCTTATATGGGACGATGCCCCCTGAAACATTATGTACAACTCTGCACTGGACACAGATATCCTGGATGGAATGAGAAACTCTTGTATGCAGAAGTTGTTGCCGATCGAATGTTTCGGTTCCTCCTTAGGCTGTATTAAAAACATAAAAGAAAACTAGTAGGCTGTACAGTGTTCCTTTGGAATCTTGATACTAACGTACCGTGAAACAGCGTTGTGTCCAAGCGGATAGGACGTAAATATACTGAACAGCAAAAGAAACGCAACTCCGTTTTTTTTTGGTGGGGGTGGGGGGTGTCAAGCTGTCAAATAGGAGATATAAACACAAACGCATACTTTTATGAGATTGTGCTTTTTGAAACTTGCGTTTCTTTTGCTGCTCAGTAAACCTCGCGATATCCAGGACACCGAAGTATGACGAACAGAGAACATACACGAAGGGATCAAGCGTTTACTTCGAAACAACCGTCAGATGGACACATCAGACTTCGACAAAACAGTGTTAGCCTGTCAAGACATAGTCCACATGCAATGCTAATCCAGTGATCTTGATTAATCCATGGAGTAAACCAATGTCAGGGTGCAGAAGATTGTCACTTTCTATATATGATAAAATGATCAATAGCATCAGCATCGATCTGCGCAATTGGGAACCGATGACGCATGTCAACCAAGGCAGCGAGTTTGACCACCCGATCCCGTTAGTCGCCTCTTACGACAACCATAGTCGCTTTTTATGGCAAGCATGGGTCATTGAAGGCCTACTCTACCCCGGGACCTTCACGGGTCTAAAGTAATGTAGTGAAACTGAGGCCTCGGGAAGAGGCAATGCTGTAGGAATAGGAGACCCATGTTCTAACGCTGAAAGGCTCACCCATTCACACACTAACAACCACGCTTCTTTCGAAAGTAATGGGTGAACCTTTCACCGTCAGAACATGGGTCTCCCATTCTTACAGTATTGCCTCATCCCGAGGTCTCAGTTCAATGGGTCTGCATGGTACATATGCTCAGGAGTCATATGAACAGTGGACCTTTTAATTGCAATCGTGAAGAATAACGAATCTATTATTATTATTTATTATTTTACGTTTACATGCCCAGCTTATCCTGATACTAGTATAAGCGAAAGATTCAGGTTAGAATCGGTCTTCAGCAACCCATGCTTGCTGTCAGAGGCTACTAACGGGATTGCGTAGATGGATGCTCATGGTGTTGATCACAGGATCGTCTGGTTCAGACTCAATTATTTACAGACCGAAGACATATTGCTGGGATATTGATGAGTGCGGCGTTGAACGACACATAAATAAATAAACAAACTAGTGTCGGCTAACATGCAGTTTATTGGTTCCATACGTACCCAAGCTATTTAGTGGGGCGCTAGAACGTTTTTGCATCCACCTCACATGTAGATATTGGGAATCCCTTCCTTACTGGCGAAAAGAGGAACGTGTGAACTAAATCCCTTCTTCGGGGAATCACCACATGTATTTACAATCGTGTTTCGGTTCTGTGAATCAAAATGATCTATCCTTTTCACCTTGGACACGGTCTTGGTTCCCAGAATCTCACGCTGGTCACGGGAACCATTCTGAATAGAAGCTGTGTGCTTTTCTGAACAACCTGAATGGTCAAGATCTCAAGATATGCTCATGCTATCAATCACAAGTTTTCCTGACCTATGTTATTTACCGGTCGCAGCAAAACCTGGTTCCCCAGGGATTTTTTGTGTGTGAAATACTTTAAGAACATAAACATAATTAAAAATATATACAGCGTATGTTCAGATCTAAAGGTATTTAGGAATATATAGTCTGGTTCATAATTATTGAGAATTTTTCTTCTTACTTTGAGCTATCCTAACACCTCAACTGATTCACTGATACTTAAAACTAAGTAATGGTATAAGGGAGGTAACTCATCTTGGCCTACTGAGTATAGTACAATTAGAGTTACCTCCCCTGAATTTGTAGCAGACGTCATTTTCCTCAGCACTGTCAACAATGTCTGCTGAAGATAAAAGAAGGTTGATTTTTGAGTTGTGTAATCAAGGAATTGATGATGTAAATACATTGGCAGAGAGAACAGGAACTCCTCTTTCTACTGTGTATAGGATTAGGAAGAATTTTAAAGAGGAAAAGGATTTGGGGCACCAGAAAGGAGCAGGGAGACCCAGAAAATTGGACTTCTCAGATCGCGTCCGGCTGGGAATTTTAGCGTCTAAAAAGCAAAGGGCAAGCATCTCCAACATCAGGTATGAAATGATAGAAAGGGGATCAACAGTTGTATCAAAATCTACAGTTAGAAGAAATTTGATTGATCTTGGATGGGAGAAAGAGACTAGAATTCCTTCTCCTCTCATGAAACAAGAACATAAAGACAGGCGTGTTGAGTGGTGTTTGGCACATGAAAACTTTGACTGGGAAAATGTGATTTTTACTGATGAAAGCTCAATATGGGTATATCCCAATAATGTGAAAATATGGGCAAAGTCTGCGTCAGCACCGTTGTATCAACGACCTAAATACAGCCCAAAGTTTCATGTATGAGGAGGGATATCCTTATTAGGAACGACCCCGCTGTGTGTGTTCGAGGGAAATCTGACAAGTCAACGCTACACTAACATATTAGATAATTTTCTCCTTCCAAGTGCACATGTGTTTTATGGAAATGACTGGATTTTGCAGCAAGATAATGATCCTAAACACACCGCAAAACATGCCAAGCAGTGGTTTCAGGAGAAAAATGTGACTGCATTACCATTTCCTGCATATAGTCCTGACTTCAATCCCATTGGGAACATTTGGGGGATGATGAAGGAATGTGTGAATCAGAAGGGGTTGACAAAAATTGAACACATGAAGAGAGAAGTGGTCCGATACTGGGACAGCATAACTCACGAGACACTAACCTCTCTGATAGGAAGTATGCCTATCCGTCTTAGACTGTGCCGTGAAGCTCAAGGAGACTTGATAAAATATTAAATTGTTACCTACACAACATGAAAAGGTCAGTTCACTTTCACAATACATTCAATTTTATCTGATTTGTTCTCGTTTAATAATATGAAATGCTTTAGCTATTCTCAATAATTTTGAACCATACTGTATATGATTTTTTAGGAAGGAACATTCTTAGGTGTGTTTCAGAATTTGAATATGGTTTGACAGTGAATATTTAAAGATATGTAAAACTGTTCCTGGTTGGTGACACTACAAGGAAATATGTTTCACGAAAAGATGATATGCAGTTCTCGGGTCAGTCTCCGCTAAACAATACATTAATACGATGTATTCTTTGAAAAACAGTTCCTTTACTGATGAGAATAGCACACGTGTGCCTTAACAAACCACTGTGCAATCTGAAACAAACTATCCTTCATATTACAGTTTTGTTACTAATATAGTCAACAAAAGCCTTGCCCATTCTCTGGTGTCCCCCGCCGCGATACTGCTGGAATATTGCTAAAAGCGGCGTGAGACTAAAACTCACTCACTCATACAAAAGCCTCAATTTTAACAGTAAATGCTGGATTGTTGCCCCCGGTACGTCTTATACAGGGAACATTAGCTGCAATACACCGTTGGTCATTCCCCATCATCCCTTTCTCTGTAGATTGTGTTCCCCGATACGTTTTAATCGGGGAACATTAGCTACAATACACCGTTGGCCATCCCGCATCATCCCTTTCTCTGTGGATTGTGGCCCCCGGAACGTTTTATACGGGGAACATTAGTTACACTACACCGTTGGCTATCCCACATCATCCTTGTCTCAGTCGATCCCTCGACAACTGAACTCAGATAGAGTTTCATGTTTTTGGCAAATGCTAAGTTTATGAACGTTTTCCCCATGGTTTTGTAATCCAGCCTCTCACGCTTGGTTGAGGAAAGCTTTATGGTGTATTGTTCATCCTTACTTTATGACATACATCAGTCGTGTCGCTGGAACAGAGAGGACCCCTGGGTATAACGAAATGGCATTAAGGGATGTATATCTTCCTAAAATAAAAATAATATCTGATTTGGGATATAATTTGCAGCAAAAATACTCTCATATTGTCCTCGACTTAACAGCGAGGATCAACGTTTTGTACGCCAGGGCGCTGCACTATGACAGCATGTTTTACGTTGCCTTGCCGACATTCTTGCGTTTTTTTTCAAAGAGACGAATAGTTTTTTTCTCTACAAACAGTCGTGAGAACATAATCATTTTTTTCGTGAAGAACAAAATATGCTTTAATCGACGATCCCAACTGAAATCTTTTCACGTTAAAACGCAGCCAAATCGAACGTTTTGTGCCAAGCGACTTTGAAGCGTGGTTTGTGGTTTCACACGATTTGAAGGAAAGTTGGTTTGTCGTTTCCGTATCAGCCATTTTGTCAACAATGCAGACTTGAAAAAAACAACAAGAGTGGTATTTCTTTCATCCGAACATCTTTGAAGCATTATGTTTCATTTATATCCTTGTGTAACGCCATATAATTCTATCACGTCATTACAAATTCGTTGTTACAGCGTATCAACTCTACATACAGCTTTTGTTTTCTGCGGGTCCTTAAGGTCGTATGTTTTTTCATCCCCAGTCACTAAGAGTAATATTTTCATATTAAAATTGCTACGGTGAATGATTTGCCGTGACAATAGGGGTAGAAAAAATCCCCTCGGAACCAACAAAATATAACACAGACCAGTCCAAAATATTCAGTAGTATGTATTGAGAAAACAAAGGCAAGATACAGTAATTCACAACAGAGGTTTTTAAGGCAATGCAGCTGAGTCAAATCTAAATTAATGGGTCACAAATATAATATCAACTCACCGCAGTCTTTGTTTGAGAGTGAGAAACACTTATACTGAATATAACCAGAGACCATATATTTATGGTCTCTGATGTAACACGGCGAGCGGTCAGGCAGCGTTCATGTAGGTTAAGCGTTGACGAAGAGGCGGGCAGATTGATGTAGGCCGAATGATGATACACTTCCGTAAAAGTCTGTTTGTATGTCCGTGTGTCCGTGTGTCCGTGTGTCGTCAACACAACAGCCAGCCTGTATATATTCACAGTCACTGTTTCTGGAGCATTCCAGAAAAAACTATGGAAATCTTCACGAACGGCCTCGCTTACCAACAGTCAAAACACACCAAGGGGAGGCAACTCTAAAGCACTATCTTGAAGGGCGTGCCAGTAAAACACTATTACCGTGATACGAAATGTGACCCATAATAACTATCACGCAAAACTCTGAACATTGTGACTCAATAATAACTATCACGCAAAACTCTGAACATTGTGACCCATAATAACTATCACGCAAAACTCTGAACATTGTGACCCAATAATAACTATCACGCAAAACTCTGAACATTGTGACTCAATAATAACTATCACGCAAAACTCTGAACATTGTGACCCATAATAACTATCACGCAAAACTCTGAACATTGTGACCCATAATAACTATCACGCAAAACTCTGAACATTGTGACTCAATAATAACTATCACGCAAAACTCTGAACATTGTGACTCAATAATAACTATCACGCAAAACTCTGAACATTGTGACCCATAATAACTATCACGCAAAACTCTGAACATTGTGACCCAATAATAACTATCACGCAAAACTCTGAACATTGTGACCCATAATAACTATCACGCAAAACTCTGAACATTGTGACTCAATAATAACTATCACGCAAAACTCTGAACATTGTGACCCAATAATAACTATCACGCAAAACTCTGAACATTGTGACCCATAATAACTATCACGCAAAACTCTGAACATTGTGACCCATAATAACTATCACGCAAAACTCTGAACATTGTGACCCAATAATAACTATCACGCAAAACTCTGAACATTGTGACCCAATAATAACTATCACGCAAAACTCTGAACATTGTGACCCAATAATAACTATCACGCAAAACTCTGAACATTGTGACTCAATAATAACTATCACGCAAAACTCTGAACATTGTGACTCAATAATAACTATCACGCAAAACTCTGAACATTGTGACCCATAATAACTATCACGCAAAACTCTGAACATTGTGACCCAATAATAACTATCACGCAAAACTCTGAACATTGTGACCCATAATAACTATCACGCAAAACTCTGAACATTGTGACCCATAATAACTATCATTCAAAACTCTAAACATTGTGACCCATAATAACTATCACGCAAAACTCTGAACATTGTGACCCATAATAACTATCACGCAAAACTCTGAACATTGTGACCCAATAATAACTATCACGCAAAACTCTGAACATTGTGACCCAATAATAACTATCACGCAAAACTCTGAACATTGTGACCCAATAATAACTATCACGCAAAACTCTGAACATTGTGACCCAATAATAACTATCACGCAAAACTCTGAACATTGTGACTCAATAATAACTATCACGCAAAACTCTGAACATTGTGACTCAATAATAACTATCACGCAAAACTCTGAACATTGTGACTCAATAATAACTATCACGCAAAACTCTGAACATTGTGACCCAATAATAACTATCACGCAAAACTCTGAACATTGTGACTCAATAATAACTATCACGCAAAACTCTGAACATTGTGACCCAGTAATAACTATTACTGAATCAATAACAATACAAATTACAGTAAACACACTCTCGTAAAAAATATAGGGCCTATTCGTGCTGATCATCACCCACAATTATTCTTATGGTCCTTAGGGTCTGCAACTTTTCAGTATAAAGGTCAAACACTGAGTATACGATTTAACCAGCGCTTCTGACTAGTGCTATTTTCGCACTCGGGAACCTATTCAACTACAAAGCAAAACAAACAAAAATAACAAACAACACCACCACCAACACCCCCCCCCTCCACCCCTCCACCCCCAAAAAGACAAAAAACAAAGAAATTGGGTACTATTTAAGATTTTTTGCGCTCCGTTTCGTTTTATAACAAAAAAACCCCTCATATTCCGAGGTACCGATCCTGAATATGTACATTCAAACACCCATTTGAATTCAGATTCACCATGCGAATGGCTAGCCTCGTAGGTTCGCTCGTTACATCAGAGGCAGAGATTCGATATTTCCTATTTCTTAGTGCTCCCAATGTAAAACCACACTCCATCATTAAGTTCTTGCTTATTATTTGCTATGCGAACATAAAAAAACCCGATAACTGACACTGAAAAAATAAGCATTTTGTCGTTCTTCATCCAGCAACTCTGCATGGCCTAACACATGTTCCTCTCACTGATTCCGCTATACCTCTTCACCTCCCTCTGCTCACCCCTGTTGATATAATCAGACCTTCCCATCAATAATATTCACACAATGTGTTTGCACGAGGACAAACGTATTGAGTTGATAGAGGGGTGTCGAGAGGGATCGATGGCTTCGTCAAACACAAGTTTCCTTTGATGTCTACGACGAGATGTGTTTGATGTTTTATGTCGAGGTATTGATCAGCGTAAAACGGGAGAAGTACGTCCCCCGTGCTGCTCGACGTGTCGACATCGACGTCTCTGCAACGTTTTCAATCGACGTGTGATGTTGTGGAATTGCAAAGAAACAGTTTGCTTTCCGTTCGTAAGAAAATTTGGTAATTAAACGCCTTTTCAACGCATGCAGTTCAAACACTCCACAGCTTCATCCTTTCTGGCGGTGGAGGTAGCCCACTTGTTACAGCGTTCACTCGTTCCCCATAAGGACGAAATGTGTGAATCTGGTGTCTGGCGTACCCCGCCTTGATACTGCTGGAAGCGGGGTGAAACGAAACTCCCTCCCTCGGGAATGTGGGGTAGCCTAGTGGTTAGAGCGTTCGTTCGTCACGTCAAAGACCCGGTTCTATTCTCCATGTTGGTACAATTTGAGAAGTCGCTTTGCCGTAATGTTGCTGGAATATTGCTAAAAGCAGGGTAAACTCCATGACTCCCTCATTCATCATTTCTTGATATTGTGTCACGCTCTGCAGTGTTTAACACGTGCATCAACTACATTATATGTAATCATTACAACAGGTGAGTCAATTGTCTAAAGTTTCATAAGTTGCTTGCAGAGTTGCGTCCTTTTGGGTGCACCAGGATCCCACGACAGTCAGTTCGGTTCGATATGTTTCCTAGTTTGCTAGTACTATCGGTTGGTTTTACCAAAGTTGTATATGTCTGAGACCTGTGTTATTCGGAGCCTCCTCCAAGATGAGGCAGACAAGCCGTGACGTAAGTGGGATACTGTTCAAAGCTAGACATACCGTCCTCAATAAAACATCGCTGTATGATCATATATATAAGGATCACAACAGATCAAATCAAACACAGACATACACATATAACTGGTCTGTCATAGAGACCCTAAAACAACGCTGGGCCTCTTTTCGGTATATTTTAAGAGTATAATTTAGGAACCGAAATACATGTTTATTTCAGAGCCAAGGTGTTATTCAACCAGAAGACCAGCGTGCCTGATCCAGCAAACGATTGGATGTTACACCCTCAGTACGTGCAGTGGTTATACCACCTGACGCCAGCTGCACGGAAAATCTAGTTGGCACCTGCAGTTGTGTCCCCGTTTGATTAATATGTTCCACATTAAATACTGTTGGGTTATTTACAAATTTGATAGGCTAAAAATTCGACTCGCGCTGTTGTCTCGTGCTTGCGAGATGAAACGGGACACAAAGCCCGCGCTCTCGATCTATTTATTCGTAATTTCACAGTGGCTGAAACTGTCAATATTTTCGAGACTTTAATTCCCGAAAAGGGATATTTCATTGCTCGTTCCAGGAGAATCATAAAATATCTATCTGTGAATACCCAGTGGATTTATGGAGGTAGGGATTTAGAAATATTAATTTCGCTCGAGTGAAGTGTTTGTTGGGCTATTCTGGAGATGTTTGAAAAGTTTAGGCGTGGAGAGATCGTGTTTAAACCTAGACACTGTGACGGACGTGGCGAGATTACAAGTACCGCTAGCTATGTTTATGGGGTTAAGAGCGAACCGGAATCTTTTATAATTTACAAAACACTGACTTCTCATGAGAAATGTAATTTGCAGAAAATCGCCAGATCCGAGTTAAATAGATAGTTATTAACGAGGATTACCCCCAGCTTTGATCTCGTACAATTTATATTTGCAGCAAATCCCAAACGACCAGTAGATGTGTTTCAATACAGCTGGATTGGCGTGATTATAGATAAATGGATTTAAATTCTTAAACGTTATCCTGTAGATTTATTTGACTCGATAAACTCGAATCGGTTAGTTTTAAAAAAAAATCAAAATGCCACAATATTATGCAGTGCAGCATTATTGTATAAATGTTACCCCTGATACAATATTTTACGTTTGAACGTAACCTTTTTAATCATGAATTATTTTTGGAATTTGAATCAATATCAATTCTGTCAATGCCAGTTTTGTCACCCAAGTCTATACTGTGCATGCTCAAAGTATACTGGACAAAAGTAGTTAGGGATATTGGTATTTTTATGACTGATATTTTATCAGTGTGTCAATGAATAAATACATCAGTAATACGTTCCCAAACTATTTTTGTTCAGTATATATAACCTGTATGTCCAGGTCTCATCTTCCCCTGGACATGGTACGCAAGTTACAGGCTTTGGTATCACCGTATTGTCCTATTTTCTCCTTAGAGTGTGGAGCTTGTTGATCATGGTTACCTAGACTAATGCTTAGTCTCTGAATATAATTTTGATGGTAACAAACAAACCCATTTTAATTGAAAATGAGCCCCGGGGAGATTAGAGATTCAGAACCCAAGGAAAGAAAATCTAGACTTCCTTCATTTAAGGTCTTCGCACTGAAGAGAGTGTTTGGCAATAGGCGAAATATGTGGTCCACGGACTGTGAGGCAGACTAATGGTTACCGATCCACTTGTTGGTTTGTTTCCCCGATGTTTGACCTTCGTTTTATGTAAATGAGCTCATGCCTCTTCAGTAATAATATACTGGACACAAATAGTTAGGGATCGGCTGAACAGTAGGTGACTATATGAATTGGTTAATGAGGCTCATGTTTCTATTTGGTTGGATGAACAGAGATTATATTTTGAACAAACTCACTTGCCTAAGGTAAGACCACATATGGCACATGTGCTTCATTATAGCCCAACTGAAGTACTAGAATCTCAGGAGCCAAACTGCCAAGCACGGTCACCTATCCAAGGACTGTCATCCATCCAAGGACAACGTTCAGCGTTTCTTAACGTCAACTGAATGGTATGCTATGTTAACAGGGTATAGAATGTACGACAATCACAACGCTACGACAACCTTGAGAAACGGTGTCCTCAGAGACAGACTGGTCGTAACCCCCATACTTTAACATACACGTTGCACTTAAATCCTGTTAGGAAACATGGTCCACGGAACATTATAACGCCGTTTCGGTTACAGATTAAAAACGAATCCAGACAGATTGAAATGACTGGATAAAAACGTTATGAGTTTGTCTTTAAAAAAAGAAGTTTGAACCAGCTCAGTCCTCGTAAAGAAGTCACGGTCCGCGACAAATGTATAACTTTGTCTGGGTGTATTTTGTGAAGCGTTTGTTTGAGGGAGTCCGCCAGTCCAGACCGCCTGCGAGTTGTTGTACGCAATCGCTTGACGTCACACAGCGGCGCGAGACATAGTATCCATTAGTCACACGTTTAATAGCACGAACACACAGAGGCACTGGCTGGATACGGACATTTTGGCGCACAGAGGATGTTACAATTAAAATATTATTCGATTTGATTTTGTGAATTTCTTGAAGTGAGTTATTTATTGCTTTTGTTCCGCCCATGCGTGACATTGTTTCATATCGTATGCAGTCATCCTGGAATTTATTCTTGTGATCATGACGCTAAAATGGCTCTGTAATCTATCGTCGAAGCCTTTTTGAAATGAAGTTTTTTATTCTGTGGCATTTAGAGATCACTAGTGTTCATTACCAAGGCAGGGTCCAGAGTTAAAAGTATGGTGGTTGATTGAATAGTTGTTAAATGCCGTACTCAGGGGTATTCCATACTGAGGTCTGTCAATATTCAAGTCTGGACCAGACGAACCAGTGATCAACGTCATGAGCATCGACCTACGAAATTGGGATACGATGCCATGTGTGAACCAAGTCAGCGATCCTGACTACCAGATCGCCGTTAGTCGCCTCTTAGGACAAGCATGGCTTGCTGAATACCATTCAGAAGCCCGAGTGAACTTCAGCCTAGAATAATGAAATAACGCAACTATTCAAAGCGAATTAAGGCGTTTTGTATAACATGGCTACCATGGGATGCAAGACCAGTCTGAACTTTGCAGACTGAATCGATTTAGTTAACCACCGTTTTCAACATTATTTCAATTACGTCTCTCCGCTACCACTTGACGAGCCAGTATGGTGTATCTATTCAGCTGCGAAATTACAACTGAGATTTTTCTTTTCCTGCATTTCAAACAAGCTGTTATGAGTAAATTATTTGTCGTGTCCACATGGTTACAAAGCTTCCATACGGCAAACAGTATGTACCACTGCAGACATGCGTGTGTGGCAGGCAGACGGGTGGGACATTTTCACTGATATCGTTATCACTTTCCATATCGAGGCATAATGGCGGACACGCGACCGGATATACCACAGTTCGGCAGCGCGAATAGTGTTGACACAAGATGGCTGGAATAGATTCGCTGTTGACCTCACTACGGGCGACAGATGTTGTTACGTTACAGTTTAATATGAAAACTTGTTTTTCAATGCGTTTTAACTGAAATACAATATGGTGAATGTGTACTGTATATTGACGAAACGTTTGTGTTAGGGACCGGAGGACTAAAACAATAAACATTATTCATTGATTGAAAAGACATACATGTTATTACGGATGAAGATTGTTTAAAGCGACTTTGTGGTCAATACGCAAGGGATAAGGGACTGAATATGAATATAATATTAAGAAGTTGACTTTATTAAAGGCACATATTTTAACCCATATTATCCATATTGAGGCATATGACACCCCCTTAGCTTCCTATTGATGCAGATTTAAGACGATTTGCCTGAAATCGATATTTGGAACTTCAAGGCGAACAGCTTCCAAACAGAGAATACTTGCTATGAATGTACTTCTTATTTCTTGCGATTTGTCTGAAATAGATAATTGAAACCTGTGAAGGTCCGGGGTACAAGAGGCCTTCAGCAACCCATGCTTGCCATAAAAGGTGATTGTGCTTGTCATAAGAGTAGATTAACGGGATCGGGTGGTCAGGTTCGCTGACTTGTTTGACAAATGTCATCCGTTCCCAATTGCGCAGATCGATAATTATGCTGTTGATCACTGGATTGTCTGGTCCATTCTTGATTATTTACAGACCGCCGCCATATAGCTGGAATATTGCTAAAACTAGGGTGTACTGTTACTGTACTGTTATTGTAAAACTACACTCCCTCACTCGAAGCGAACAGTATCAAACAGGGAATACTTGCCACGCTCCTCCGTACATCGAAAACTGTAGCATGCAGTGTTGTCGGTGTTTGCCAAACTGGTTTCAGTCGAAAATCGTGTTATAGCAGATTCGTAAAGAGCACCTCCAGAGACATAGCTCTATGGGATTAGCTTGAAATAATATTCTGCCGACAGAGGGCGTTAGGGTTGATTTAATGTAATGTTGCATTAATTCATACGAACGTTTTAAAACATTGTCATCAAAATAGGTAATTGTGTTCGGGGGGACTGAGTGAGTTTAGTTTTTACGATCAACAGCATGAGCATCGACCTGCGCAGATGGGATCCGATGACATATGTCAACCAAGTAAGCAAGTCTGACCTCCCGATCCCATTTGTCGCCTCTTACGACAAGCATAGGCATCTGTTGCGGCAAGCATGGGTTCCTGAATTAAAGATATTTCTACCCCGAATCTTCACGGGTCAGTTTTGTTTGGAATAAATTATAATGAAGTTTCCTGGAGAGCTGATAGTGAGGTTTGTTTTCAGAGATATTTTATATTTTGAAAAGGGTGGTGTGACACTGTGCCAATGATTACTATGGAGAACATTTCGTTTACATGGACGTTTTGCCCCCCCCCCCTCCCCCCCCCCCAAAAAAAAAAAATCCACAAAAAACAAAAAAACCCACAAAACAACAACATAAAAACACGTGGACGGGCACGCCCAAAATCACAACTGGAATCAAAGTCACACAGAATGACTCACTTCGCCTCTTCTAGAACTTCTATATTCTATAACAAGGGTCGATGTACTACATAAAATTACCAAAAAATGCAATCAAATCATTTAAGAAGCACATAAAAACTAAAAAACTTGAAGATTTTTGACTGAAATATTTATCGTTAGAAATGCTAGTAACTCTCGTGTTCCGGTGTTAGTGAAAATAATGGGGTTAACTAGAGTTAATGACCAGAGTTGTCATCACGTGACCTGACGGCATACTGGAGAGCTGACTTTGCAGTCTGTCGCTCCTTCCGCAGGACCATGGGTCACGATGCAAGGAACAGAGGGCATTGCTGTAGAACGAATGTCCTCCTCGCGAAAACCGTCCTGAAGAAATGTCAGTTAGTAGCTTTATATTAATGGCCTGAATCACCTCCTACAATTTAATATCTCACCTCGCGTCTACTACACACCGAGAAAAACGTAGATAAATAAACACACGAAAATGGCAGACCTCTCTCCACAATGACGTCACAGCCTGAACTTTCCAAGGCTGAGGTTACGGTGAGCACGATGTGGGATTAGAACAGTTGTTGGCTGCTTTTTGTGTAATAATAAAGATTGAATCTCTCATATCACAAAATGATCACAAAATACATCCTTTCCTTACCAGGAAGCAGGATGCATCCTTGCCTGCGCAAATCCCTTTGCTTTTATTCAAACAAAATTCCCTCGTTTATAAATGAAGGATGCTGAAGAGAAGAATTTAGAAAAGGTGTAATTAAAATCAGGTGTCGTCCCGTTATTTGCACAGCGTACGGGTTGGTCGGATATTACAGAGATATTGAACACGAAATTAAGACACTCATCCCTTTGCTGGAGGTGAGGTACGTGGACAAACGCATTTAATAATTCTGGTAACGGCTTAAGAAAACATAGGAAGGCATGCTAACAGTACACCCTTATACCTTACACATGTTTTGCTTTAATTTCAAGACATCAATAATCCCCCTAAATTATTATCGCACATGCTGGTCGTCCAAACGCCATCCAAGGAAGTAAACATACCTTTTTAGATATTGTTTATATGTAAACTGTACACCCTGTTTTCGTTCGAAAACTGATTGCCAATCTTTAGATATCGCGTGTTTACAGTGAGGTGTTAATTCATGACAAACTCTTGCCCGTCGCCTTTTATGTCTAAACCAACATGTATGTTGCATTACTAAAGAAACTCGATATAACCGGAAGCCACTGCTTAAGAAGAGCCCACGTGACTTCGTCCCATCATACCTCACTCGTGTTGGCCCGTGCATGTTCCCGCCACTTTTGTCCTGTCGTCTTCGCCCGAGGTCATGTGGATGTTTACACAACGACAAGGCATGAAATCAAATACTTTTAGTGTGCTTGCTTTAAAGTATCTTACCCGAATCCACCGATGTGTATTAATTTCAGGATAGAAAGGGGTCGGATCGGGGCGAGAGCTTGGAATAACACTAATCTGAAGTAAATACATTTGAGTGTTCCTAGTTTATAGACGCTTTTGTTGGTCATGAATGAAAACAGGCGTTATTATACTATTCGCCGCTTCTATTCAGTCGGTATTAAAAGAGTGTATTTGCTCTAGGCCTAGTAAAGCACACACCATCAACATGTGAGGGTATTCACAAGTCACCCTGCTTGGTCCAAATCCCACATGAACGCGAATCTCTACTTGGGTCTTTGTCCTCCATCGCCGTTGTCAACTAGACCAAGGATAGGGGAGATAAACGCCATTAGCACCCTTCCTAGCGATGTAAACTTGTGTTGCTGTTTAAGACATCCTAGTCCTATATCCCTGTGTGCCTTTACCAGTATCTTTGGGAATATGGTATTCAAAAGAAGTTTAGAACATCCGGGTTTATCACCGGGCAATAGATAATGGTCATGGCTGGTGGTCTTGGTTTTCTCTAACTTACTTTGAGTAGTATATATACCTCCAAACACTCATATGACTTTGCATTATTCAGTTTAAATAACGGACGGAAATCATCTGGGGTTCAGGATACGGCTTTCCGGTCTTTTAAACCCCCAGTCGTTTCATTGTAACATTAAGCATTTAAAACGTTATTTATTTTGGGGTGAACAGTCCCATCTGGGTATGTTTTTTTGTTTCATCTTGCACATGTAGCTCTGCTGGTTAACATTCAAGAAATGGACAAACTCCATGATGCCGGACTTCTACCGAGAATTAGCGAGCTTTCAACCCCACGTGTCTGCACTCTTCGATTTCGAAGTTATATATGAACAACACGAGCTTGAAAGGAATAACCAAGGAAGCTTTGATCTTATAAGATCGATATATCTCCTGGAGTGTTTGTTTCAGATCTAAGAGAATAAGATAAGCAACAGGTAAATGTCAATTTGATTGATCGGAAAGACGTTTGACACCTTGTAAAGCAAACGGCATGAAACAGGAAATAAGAAAACGAACACACCGGATCACCAAAAAAGTCTTACTCGCAGGTAACTTCAAAGGAAAATACAGGTGTTTCTCGTGAGGTGGCATCATGCATTATTAGCCGATATCTTTTGAGCAGTGTTGAACGCTGAATGTAAGTACCCACTACATGATCTGTGCAGGGTCTATTTACATAGAGTCATGCTTTCTTTATTTTGAGCTGATAAGGTCGTATACTCCCAATGGTAAAGGACCGGTCGTTTAAGATCGCTGGTGAAATATGGGTGTGTTGGAGAGTGTGAGTGAATGAGTGAGAAAATGGTGGGTGAGTCAGTGAGTATGGTTTTGCGCCGCTTCTAGCAACGTTCCAGCAACATCCAGCTGAGGACACCAGAAACAGACATGACACATTGTACTTATACGGGATCAAACAAGTGTCTGTAGTGTGACGAGCGAACACTTTAACGACACGCCTACCCTAGCACCTTGTGGAAACGTAGACACTGGAGCTGATCTCATCACTGCTAATAACAGTCTCATTAAAATAAAATACATCAGTTCTCAGATCTGCAAACACCTTACTCTGCTGTCGCCTTAGGAGAACCTTCAGCGAACACTGACCGACACAGTCAGGTGAGAGGTGCTCGAGTTCTCGAAAAAATCAGATGACACATTTCTCAAATGATTCGACTCTTTCGTTACTGCTGCTAAATCTCGATATTAGCAAAAGAACATTCAGAACATATTTATACTGGTGATAGTGAAATGGGGATCAGAAATAAACATAATCATTACAAGAAAACAGGGCGGATGTATTATATTGCATTTTTTACTCATTTCGGAGACACCAAAACTTGATACGTTTCTCCGAATGCACGACCGTTCCGGGCTTTGGGAACTTCAGTGCTAGAGAGGTCACCTAACGTAACCTGATACGACCCTTCATGTAAAGAGGTTAGGAGAAATAGATCGGGTGGCTGACAACGGTCTCCGCGGTAATGACCACAACCTCCTTATTTGTAATTAGATTTAAATATTTCAGCTGGAGAATTCTCAGATATTTACTTGATATTTTCCTCATTTGTTGCATTTAGTAAGTATTGATGTCGTTAACACAACGCGCTTTTAAATGTTGACCCATTTGTGACATAACTCGTGTTTTTCCGGAGCAAGCCGAAGTGTAGGTTACGGAACCTGGCGAGTGAAGGCGAATCTGTGACCATTTTGAAAATCTTTGCCTACATTTGGTAACATTTGTTCTGCATTTACTTCAGTACAATTGCTCCGTTCGTCAGTCATCCGGTCTACAGTTCTTCACACAAAAGGTAGGCGCCAAACATTAATGAAACCCCGCCATGTCATTAGATGAGCGCCAACAAAAGAATGAATCGTACAGACGGGAAGGAGAAACGAAACGAAAATGACATCATTTTGTGGAAACGCTCCTCAATACTCTATCTCTTTTGGTCGAATCTCATGACATTTACACCTTCATCATGTTAAAAGACCAGACAGATAACCAAAGTAAAGGATGAAAGTATCTACATGAGAACGGCCTTCGTTAAGCACAAGAAAGTCACTCTCGTTTAAAAAAGGCTTAAACTTTTTAACTACGAGCACCAAACTTTCTTCAAAAGGAACATCGCCATTGGTTTTCTGTTTGATTATTGCCTTAGAAGATAGCTGGCACTGCGGGGGAAAGTTCCACAGCCAATCTTACCATAAAGGAGTTACGGTTCCTGAACAGACGAAATAACCCCTGTGAGATGTTTTAACGCGGCTGAGTCAAAAGCATTAACATGACGGTATTGCGCATATCTCTGTACGAAGGTCATTCGACTCGAGATCGAACATAGTTTAAAGTTGACGAGGCCTGATTATTGCTTGACCAGTCAGCTTGTCTGACAAATTAATCCTCATCAAACATTTATTGGCAATTTTGATTTACATTACTTCAGTTTTAAAACTTCAGATCAAATACTTTGTATATTCTTTATTGTCCTTTTTGGGCAAAAGCGAGCTTGGGTTATCGTAGGATATTGTTTGAAGTTTCCCCTTTCTGGGATATCGGCAAGATTACGACAGTTTGGAGAGGAACGAGGCAACGGAAAGTATCTCCCCATTATTATGATCAAAGGAAACCTGGTTCTATATGAATGCGATAAAACTCGCCAACACGAAAGCACTCCTCTGCATCTTTATTGAGTTATTCCAGTCTTTGCTGCGGATATTAAAGTAATGGGCCATTCCTTTGAAACGGTGGCCAATTTCTTGGAGGTATCTTTTAATGCCTATCGGCTTTATGAGGCTATTTGTAAAAACATCTCATTGGGTCTTTCATCTCGCGAGATTTGAACGATTCTTATCTCATTTTCTAGAGATGCCTATTTTGGTTATTGTAACTGCACTCCCAGTACTGCGGTATCAAACTCCTGCTTTGAAGCGTAATGGTTAAAATAAATACCTACAAACATCAGAAGAAGGCGGGTTAAACTTCCAAACTCAAAGACACAGTGCGCAGTAAAAATGGATTATCAGACGTACGAACATGCCAGCTTATATTTGTTTACATTTGTCGTTCGGCTGATAACTTGGAATATCAAACATTCTGAGAGTGTCGCGAATATTACTCATCATGGACAAAGAAATGTAATGATTTGAAAAGGAGAGACCGAGGTTTTAACGCGTTGCTTTGATGTTCTGGCCCACAGAATTGAATCCTTGCGCCATCGATGGATGTCCTTGTTTTGTTAGCTGCGCAGCGCAAAAGTGTTGATATTCGCGTTGTACTCTACACTAACAAGCTTGAAGTTCTAAGGTGAATAGGACTCGGCAAAGGAAGTGGACACTGCTCCTTGGTGCAGAAGCCTACGCGGTGTTAGGAGTGTGCATTATCGCAGTTAATATGGGATTCACGCGGTCTATCAGTGGGCCCAGAACCCTGGTTTTTGTACGACGATTGAACACACGTTCCACTTGACGGTTTCACAGGAACCATAAGTATTATTACGGCAAAATAATGAGTGGAATATCGATTTTGTAAGTAGACGATGAGAAAACAAAATTATCGACCCCATCGAGTGAGCTGGGTTTTATTCTGCCGTTTTGAGCGAGCGAGTGGATGAGTTTTACGCCGCTTTTAGCGTCGTTCAAGCAATGTCATTGTAGGGACACAGAAACATGCTTCACACATTGTACCCATATGGGATATCGAATCCGGGTCTCACCCCAACCAGTCGGGCCCGCGAAACCACTGGGCTACCCGTCAAGTTTGTTTTGACTTTCCTGGCAATCGAAAAAGCAGATAAAAATTCAAACATAATATTTTGATGATGATTTTTGTCAGCGTTATTCAAAGCTGGGGTAAGCAGTACTTCAGCTGTACCCTGACGGTTTAAAAGTGGTCGATCCTGGACCAGACAAACCGCATATGTAAACCATCCAACATCGTCTGGATGTGGTAATTCGAAACCAGTAAACACACCGAGGCTGACATACCTATGTTTATTCATCGCAGACAGGGTGCGTGTGAGGCTCTGGGTTAGAATTGTTCTCCAGTAAACCATGCTGGTCGCAAGAGGCGACTAACGGGATCGGGTGGTCAGGCTCGTCGACTTAGTTCATACATGTCATCGGTTCCCAATTGCGCAGCAGGTCGATGCTAATGACGTTGATAACTGGATTGTCTCGTCAATGTCGACTTATTACAGACCGCAGCCATATGACTGGCGCCATATATTGCTGTTTGCCGGGTAAAACAACAAACAAACAAACAGCATAAAATAAGTCAAGCAAACAAACAAGCAAGCAAGCAAACAAACAAACAAACAAACAAACATGGTTCGTCTGGGATCATTTAGAATGCTTAACGGAATTTTGATTAAAGAAAAAATGATTTTCGTACGGTTTTCAAGTTTATCGCATATCTCAACAAATCCAACTCGCCTTTACAAACGAATTTTAGAGATATAACAACAGTTAGTTCCCTTTGCAAATACTGAAGTTAAAAATCCGTTAACGTTTTCTAATGCAACACAACGACCTCAGTCAACTCTACAATTGCTCTATGAACCAGGCATTTCTTTAGCATTCATGTTAAAGTACGTTTAGTGCACAATGACAGAATGCTAATATTGTATTCATTAATAATTACACCATATTTCAGCTGGTGTTGTCATCTGCCTGCACAGTGAGGACAAAGACTATCTTTCAACAAAGACGGTGGGGGCAATATAGACGGTTGTTGAGGCAGTAAATCCAATCTCGCAGACAATTATCGTTTATATCCACGCATCTACATTCTGGCCATAATAAACGAGAGTTATCTCCCTTATAACTGTCACTCACCCGATCCGGAACTACTTTTAACGACTGTTGGGAGTTACTGCACAGCGCTGACATTCAGACGGTGAGAACACAGGTGACCAGTGGTTTTGTGGAGACAAGGTTTAAGATGATAGACACGACACTCTTTAAACATCATTGCTTGCCACGGTGGGGCGAAGGCAGACTTGGTTGGCATTTGATAATTGTGTATGGCAGCATTGGCACCACTTGTGTGAATATGTATAACTGTGTGTTTGCTGACAATAGTTGCAGGGCCATGTCTGCAGATTTCGTTAAGCCTTGTAATTGACCTGTCGTAACTTGGGCGTGCTTCCTGTGCGTAGACTGGCTGTCTTAGTGACAGCGACCCCAGGGTATCCGCTGTCAAGTCATTTCGAGGTACCGAAGTTTTGAAATCTCTGGAAGTCTCTGGATGTTGAGGGGCGGTTGGTTGCCTCGTTGGTAACACGTTCGTCACGCCCGGGTCTGGGTTCTATTCCCCACATGGATGCAATGTGTGAATCCCTTTCTTGTTCCCTGTCGTGATATTGTTGGGATTTTGCTAAAGGCGGGTAAACCTAAACTATAGCGGTATAGAATTTCGCAAGATAACGCTGAATTACTGGGTTCAAGTCCCCACGTGAGTAAAATGTGTAAAGCCTGTTTCTGATATTCCCTGCCATGAAATGCTGCAATATGGCTGAACGAGGAGTAATAGATGCAGTGCCGATTTGTTTGTTGCGTGTCACTGAATACATGAATGACACGTTGTAAAAAATATTGTCCATGAGAAGGTTAGCTACTGTTACGTAGCGGCACTGTATCAAGGCGGAATCCTAGGTGTTTAAACGGCTAAACGTTTTCCACACATGGTTTACCTTATCCCTTTATTAATCGCTGAGCCCAGCCGTTTGCTTGAATCGGGCCGATTTAACGACGTTAGTGTTTCTGTTGTGTTATGACATGTGGTACAGGTAAACCTAGAAACATAATCTGGGATTCGAACTGCGGTTTCCGGCAAGACAAAGGGAAGTAACTCTGCCCAACCACCTGGTCTTCCGAGCTCTGACTACGCTTCAAGAACATGTCTTCCTGTATCTTTTAATGCTGCACTCAGCAATATCCCTGCTACATGAAGACGTTCAGTTGATTGACACCATGAGCTTTGATTTACGCAACTGGGAAAGTAGACGTGCGTTAAATGCACCGACAAGCATGGGCTGCAGAAGGCCCGGATAGTCACGGGTACCTCCACAGATGACTTTACAGCTTGACAAGTATTAGATGAGCCAACGCAGTGAACGCGTTTGTGACAAGCAGGCTTGGCAGGTAATCTGGACGAATACACTTGGTTGCCACGGGTAGATTGGTGCTTAAGCACGTGCAATACATGCTGACCGTGGCATGAAATCAATACCGTTTCTGTTTAACACGGGTCTCGTAGCGCGATTTAGTTCAGCAAGACACGATTCGCACAAGGAATTTGAACTTTTCAAAATTTAGACGACAACCTGTTTCCCTCTTGTTTCAAGTGGGATGTTCTGGAGGGCGCCCCTATGTATGCAAGTTGGGGTCATTTGTCAGGTCATGGCTCATCTTATACTTGTCAAGCAGTAAAATGAAATCTTGTAACCAATAAGCTTGAGAGTAATTGTTGAACCTGGATGGGTGGGGGCCATCGTCAACAACTACCAAGCCTATACCCATGTTCAGAATCGAACCCGACGCTTCACCGACCTCGCAAACGCTCGAACATCCCATCTACCGTAACGTCCGGAACGCGGAAGTAAATTCAATAAATTAAGTAAGAATTAGTAACGAATCCAAGACCACATCAAGCATCGTCATTGTTTATCCTCACCGATTAGGGCACTTAGTTCGAGATCACAAGTTGTGTAGCAATAACGAACAGCAGAAGATCGCACCTGACACAGGAGCTGAATTACGACCAGCTCTCACAGAGTATCACCGAATCATAAATGAATAAACCTGACGTTTATGAAGTACGCTGGTGGCAGCGTCGTGTTTGACTTGCGCCCCGAACAGACCGGGAGTTAGGTCCTGGCAGCCCAACGTTGCGCTGATTTACTATCTCCGTACACATCCACTCTTAATTTGACCACATTAACTAATCTGCCTTGACAGTCCGTATTATGGCGTTATCGTCAGATTGAAACTCGGCGATAGGGTATCGTGTGACGGTTGACAAATCAAAATATATTAATGATCTGTGTTTTACAAGCCAACACAGAGTTAGATGTAAGGTAGGGGAAGTCCGGGTGATGAATTAGCTTTGGGGATACCTGCAATCCTGGTGGGCAAATACAGATCCTATTGATTCCGTTGGGTCCCAGGCTACAAACTAAAGCCATGGCTCCCTCAGCGTCAGGGAGAGCGAGAAGGTGTTAGAGTGAAAGGTATGCGGTGATTTCTGTATCTCTCCTGGCAGAAGAACAATGGTTTAAGAATCATGGAACTCATGACACAATTGTCTGACCTTCATGGCGAGGGGTCATTTTGGTTCTTGAAAGTTCACTGACCAAACCGTCAAACTCTTCATTTTCCTGCCAGCTGTGAGCAATAACATTGTAAGATTACAGAAATTGGGTCAGTAAAATAGAGAAAATAAGACAGAAAATCTTTATAATTCCATCAGATATACAAATTCTTGAAAGTTCCTTCTATCGGAAATACGTTTGATAGTCTCTGAAACCTTTTCACAGGTACTTTTGATAGAAACAAACATTTTAATTAAAACTGGAAAGGAGCACCAGTGAGGTGTGTGATTCCAAACCTGAACCTTAGGAAATTGTTTCATTTAGGGCGTTTGCATTGCACCAAGGGTAAATGGGAAGGAAAATGATATGGTCAAGGACTGTGGCATTCTCTTCCCACAGAGGTTACTTCTGTCATATCTTCCTACGTTACGTAACGGATGAAGATATGACAGGAGTAACCCCTGTGGGAAGAGAATGAATGCCTTTTGAGTCGAATGGTTTCGTCACATAATGGAGACTGATTCTTCTCTGGTGTCGACGTTTTAAGTGCAGGTGGTCGTCTTTTAAAACAACCGGATGTTTGATTAGTTTTAGGGTTGATATTACTTCGCAGTGACCGGTAATAAAAGAATTATCTGCCCCTACTTTAAATCAGAGTATGGTTTTGGCAATATTCCAACGATATCACCAGACACTGGCTTCACGCGTTGTTTGAAGTCGATCGATGTTTTAAGTCGATTCTCAGACGCGATTCTTCTTCTTCTTCTTCTTCTTCCTCCTCCTCCTACTACTACTGCTGCTACTACTACTACTACTGCTGCTGCTGCTGCTACTACTACTACTACTGCTGCTGCTGCTGCTGCTACTACTACTACTACTGCTGCTGCTGCTGCTACTACTACTACTACTGCTGCTGCTGCTGCTGCTACTACTACTATTGCTGCTGCTGCTGTTACTACTATTACTACTACTACTGCTGTTACTACTGCTACTGCTGTTACTACTACTACTACTGCTGCTGTTACTACTACTACTACTACTGCTGCTGTTACTACTATTACTACTACTACTGCTGTTACTACTATTACTGCTGCTGCTGCCACTACTACTACTACTACTGCTGTTACTACTACTACTACTACTGCTGCTGTTACTACTACTACTACTGCTGCTGCTGCTGCCACTACTGCTACTACTACTGCTGCTGTTACTACTACTACTACTGCTGCTGTTACTACTATTACTATTACTACTACTACTACTACTACTGCTGCTGTTACTACTACTACTACTACTGCTGCTGTTACTACTACTACTACTGCTGCTGCTGCTGCCACTACTGCTACTACTACTGCTGCTGTTACTACTACTACTACTGCTGCTGCTGCTGCCACTACTACTACTACTACTGCTGTTACTACTACTACTACTACTGCTGCTGTTACTACTACTACTACTGCTGCTGCTGCCACTACTGCTACTACTACTGCTGCTGTTACTACTACTACTATTACTACTGCTGCTGTTACTACTATTACTATTACTACTACTACTACTACTGCTGCTGTTACTACTACTACTACTGCTGCTGCTGTTACTACTACTACTACTGCTGCTGCTGCTGCCACTACTGCTACTACTACTGCTGCTGTTACTACTGCTACCACTACTGCTGCTGTTACTACTATTACTATTATTATTACTACTACTACTACCACTACTACTGCTGCTGTTACTACTATTATTACTACTACTGCTGCTGTTACTACTATTACTATTACTACTACTACTACTACCACTACTACTGCTGCTGCTGTTACTACTACTACTACTACTACTTCTGACGACCAGGCTCTGAGAGCTGATATTCATTTCGGAAACACAAGGTAAACGAATGATAATGATACTTACTATCCGCAGTGTGTTAATCTATTGCCTTCAAATATTTGGTCACAATAATCCAGCCACTGCCCCACTGAGTGACCACATGCTTCCATAGCTCTTCCATATCACCTGCCCTCTAACGGTAATTAGTCCACTGTAAGTAAACCTATATCTTAATAAACTTCAAAACATTGTTTATTATAATAACAACTCATTCGCAGTTGATATCAACTGAAAATACCACATCAATCTACCCTGAATATTTCTCTGACACTCCGCATGCAAACCCTAACTCCTTGCAGTCACACGTTGCTCACAACATACAGGCTACGTCTCTCTGCACTGGGCCACACACGGGCACAATATGAAGCTAGAACCGCGAAGGATAACGCGATAGTGATGCGTCAATCCGTGTGTTACCTGAGATTTACCCGAGTTAATCAACAGTGTCCCCGACGCGCAGCCAGGTGTGTTAAGGGCTAGCCCCCCATTCAACCATGAGATAATATCGCATGGCACGCTCAAGCCCCGCTATGTACATGCTGTAAGTCTACAACCCGCGTTATTGAATTATGATCCTGAGAATGAATATTAATAGGCCGGATGGAACTCTCTTGCCTGGGGAGGTGAATATCAGAGCCTATGCCAACAGGGATATCCTTTAATGAAGGGACGCGGATCATATTGCGGAATATCTTAGCTCATCAGATTCAAGCGGCAGCTGAAATCCTTTCGTCACATGCTGCAGTAGACGACAATTTTATGACAATCTCCATTTCAGCTCATGAAATATTCATTACCTCTACTGATGTGGCTATCGCCTCACACAGCCTTGTTTTGACCTATGCCATCGTTCTTCTATCTGATGTTTCTTTTGAGCTCGTCGGGTTGACTATTCCTTGTCATTGTATGTGTCATTTACCGCGATATTGTCTCTGATTACAATCTGTTACAGAATTTGTTAGGTTGAGAGGTTGTCTGCAATGTCATTTTATTGACACCAATTTGCTTGATAACATTGTGTTATTTGAATTACATTCATGCTGTAATGTAACGCTATCCGTTAAGACGTATTTCAAAAACGGTTCACTGGAATAGGTGAAAAGATAGTGTCATCATTTTCGTAATCTTTAATATTTGCTTTTAACTGTACCAACAATGTACCAACAATTATACTAACAATGTACCAACAATGTACCAATAACGTACCAACAATGTACCAACAATGTCCCAACAATGTACCAATAATGTACCAACAATGCACCAACAATGTACCAATACTGTACCAACAATGAATGAATGAATGAACAATAATGTACTATCAATGTACCAATAATGTACCAACAGTGTACCAATAATGTACTAACAATGTACCAACAATGTACCAACAATGCACCAACAATGTACCAATAATGCACCAACAATGTACCAGTAATGCGACTTACCATAATGCATCAAGCATCGCTTACTTTAAGTACCAGAAGCTATTGTTTACCAAGAAGGCCTATTCTACCGTGGGACCTTCACAGGTCCTTGGTGTAAAGAATATTATCCATTGAACACTCGATAGTGGTGTTGATAAGAAAGCTGATAAAACTGATAAAAAGCGAAACTAAAATGCAAACGTTTACCACTGAGGGAATTCTTTAGCGCAGCTTCTGCGGTCGCGTATGTGGTCCAGTTGATACAGCGTCTGCCCGTAGAGAGGAAGGTCGGTGTTTAGTTCCCTGTCACACCATACAAAATTAACGTAAGAGGACGGCAGTTGTTGTTACCCTTCCTGGCGCTAGGCATTATGGGTACAACGTAGAAGTGGGCACGATGTCAGTGTCGTCAGTGTCAGTCGACCCAATGAAAAACCTTATCCGGTGTAAGTGATAGTGGGTGAGTGAGTGAGTGAGTGAGTGAGTATGGCTTTATGTCGTCTCTAGCAATATTCCTGAAATGTCATTGCAGAGGACAACAGAAATAGGCTTAACACTTAGTACCCATGAGGAGAATCAACCCCGGGTCTTCGGATAGACTAGGCTACCTCACCGCCCCTCTGTAATTTACAAACGGGTCAAATGTGACCACAGACACTAGGATCATGAATTCCGTACATAAATACCAAATCAATCGAATTCATCTTTTGTATCACGAACAACTGATCCTGTATCATAGATAAGGGGAGTAACTCGTTCTTGTCCGTACATAGAGTGCATATCGATGATCCTCGTTTCTAGTGTAACACGCCGTGATATTGATCGAATACCAGATCGGCTTATATCTCTCATACACCAAACAGTGTCCGCCATCACTCGTGGAGATACTGGTTAAAATGATCTCCAGCAACCCATGGTTACCGCAAGAGGCTGCTAAAAGGATCGGGTGGCCAAGCTTACTGTTATCGTTTTCCAACTGCGTACATCAATGCGCATGACGTCAATCACAGGATTGTCTGGTACATACTGGATTGGTTGCAGACCGCCGTCATATCACTGGTTGATTAAGGCGGTCAGCAAGCAAGCAAGCAAGCAAGCAAACAAACAAACAAACAAACAAACAAACAAACAAACAAACAAACAATGTGTCCTCCACGAGGTTCCGCCCGTCAATACAACACCCCCCTCACTGTTATGCATACAGCTTTGCGGTATCAATAAAGTACGTTGAAATATTTCCGGTGACTAGATCTCAGTTACGCTTGGTATCTTAAGGTCAACATATACAGTCATTGTGCTCCGACAGATATAATCCGTTAATCTCCCTTCCCCTCAGTGCTAGCCATTCTCGTTGTTTACAGATCGGACTGGCCTCTGTGGCAGGTGCAGTCACTATAAACAAACATCCCTGTGTTCACTGGTCGGGAAGTGTGACGCCGGCCGCGGGAGCAAAGGTAATGACGCGGAAGTTAGCAGCGGCGAGTGGTGCGCATGGCTGACCATACCGGGCTGCATAGCCACCTAGCGGCAGATGTTAGCAAACCACCTACCGGGACGTCTGGATATGAGAAATATTTATTTTGCCTCTTAGACGTTAATGTGTCCATTTCAGAGTCGGAATTCTAATACAGGAGCGTTTAATGTCCGAAATACTTGTCTATTAGTTGCTGAAGCGCATGTGTCTTAATTCCGAAGCCATATAAGGAGATCCTGCCCATGACTTGGCACATTTGATCACATCCCATTTGCATAGATCGAACCGATGACCCAGTGACCAACAGCATGAACATCAATCTGCGCAATTGGGAACCGATGACATAAATCAACCAAGTCAGTGAGCCTGACAACCAGACCCTGTTAGTCGCCTCTTATGACAAGCATAGTCGTAATTTATGGCAAGGATGGGTTGCTGAAGGCTTATTCTACCCCGGGTCCCCAAAATATATATTCGTGTAAAACATGCGGTTTACAGTTATGTTGGGAGTCATGTCACAGCCATGTTACACTCAGGTTTACAGTTATGTTGGAGTCATGTCACAGCCATGTTACACTCATGTTACAGGAAAGCAAAGAAAGTATTTCACTCCTAGTTAAAATAACTCGGAGCATCTTATAAAGATTTCGTTACGTCCAGGTGACATTGAAGAGCAAAGGGGTTGCTCATGAACATGTCCGCTACAACAATTTCAACGACTGTTCACTAAGTTCGTTCAGGTCAGATGCACACATCACTGTTCCTGAATAAAAAAGATAAGCTGTGTGGAATGACATCACCCTATCGTACATGTCAATCTTTTCTTCCACGAAGGTGTAATTTGAAAAAAGAAACCTGTACGGTAGCCCAGTCAAACCAAATCCACAGTCAGCAATAACTTCCCCTTGCCTGACCACTATGTATGGAATACCAGGTGCTCGCTTGGGTGTCGACGGTAATAGCATGATAGGAAACCCCTAATTTCATTCAGCGCACTTTCAAAGAAGAACCAGTCTAACTTATCGCATTCGCATCAGTAGACAGGTAGTTAAGTGCTGTTATTCTTCAACGCGTGAATATCTTAGGAAACCTGTTCACGCTCTACCCGGAACGATATCCGTCATACTCCGAGGAGCGTGAAATAGCAACCCCAGGGCCTCTCTGGTGTGTTGGTTGAACTTCGTCCGTTCAATGGACCAACTCTTTGATCCAGTTTGCTAAATAAATATGGATTTACAACCACTATACAGCCGTTAACACGCGAGGTTAAAAAGTGAACCTTTTCAAGATACATGAAATCTGTCATAATTGGATATGTTAGCGTAAAGTTGTCCTTGGTAGGTCATTTTTTTTCGTTCCAGGACTTGACAACGAATGTTCAGTTACTCTTTTAGGTTTTGTAAATCGCATTATGACGTTTTTGAATTGTAACTTAAAATGTCAAATATTTAATTTTCTCTAATATTCGCTGAAGTGTATATGATTGTCCGCTCAAAGTACTGAAAATGATGTAAAGAGGTTAATAAACATAAAGCTGTCAGAAAAGCATTATTTTCCAGAGAAAAACTGAGGTCAAAAAGTAAGGTGATTCTTTTAAAGTGCATATCGATATTACAATGTCTCGAAGCTAAACTGCCGGGCATACGTGCAAGAATACAGCCATGTTGGATGGCGGTTAAGGATGTATGATACGATGGCGATGTATGAAAATTTGTTAAACTTTGGTAACGTTTGTAATGTTTTGGTCCAATGAAGTTGTCAAGTACATACTTTCTTTTGCCCGCATGTGTCTTTACTCAACGAACCGTCGAAAAAGTGATTTTAGATATGTAATTTGAAGGACATATACGGTAACGATCAAAATGTTTTGATATAATAATTGCTTCCAGACTCCTTTTGAAGTTCTGGCGCGAGAGCACGTCTTTTGCAATGGAACTGTTGTGTGAAAGCGAATTTAGCCAATCAGCTGGTTTTGTTTGTTTGGGGTTTGGGTTTTTTATCAGTGTTAATCTCTAATGCTCGCCACAGTGAGTGAATGAGTTCAGCTCTACACTGCACTCGGGAATAGTCCAGCTATATCGCGGTAGTTTGTAAATAGTCGAGGCTGGAGCAGACAATCCAGTGACCATCAGTCTACGCAAACTTAGTCTCAGTGTAGTTCGTTACACTCCAGCACTGAGTCCAACAAAACCTAGTAGAAGGTCGCGTCAGGTAACCTTTGAGCGACAAATGGCCGTCCAATCAAACGCGAGACGGTTGAATAGATTTAACCAATCAGACCACGGCTACTATTAAGGGATCGGGGGGACTTTCAAAATATTCAGGTCACTGACACAGATCTCTCCACAAACAAAAATCCGCATATAACACAGTTATTTCACCTGCAGTATATACGCTTTGGGGTTTCTGTTGGCATGGTTACCATTAGCTAATATTTCCGCAAGATAACATCCTTGAATATTCCCAAAACACTATTTTCAGCGACTGTTTACTCTCCGTTGTCATGGTTGTACGTACGCCGTGTGCATCATCCGGAAGCGAGCGTACGCTAAAAATAGCATTCGGAACCTTTTCGAGATAAAAAGTTCAAAAGGTATGTGCGAATGTCCACTTTCGCGATTTGGTAAGCTGTGTTCTGATTGGTCAGTCTCAAAGGTTGCCTGACGCGACCTCCAATAAGGTTTTGTTAGACTCAGTGGTGGAGTGTAACGAAAAGTACTGAGGCTAAGTTTACTTATACTGCAGTGATCATCAGCATGAGCATTGACCTACACACTTGGAACACTTGTGAAAACCAAGTCAGGGAGCCTGACAACCGGATCCCGTTAATCGCCTCTTACACCGAGCATGGGTTAGTGAAGATCTGTTCCAACCCGCATCTTCACGGGCAGACTTGCCGCACAATGATAGTGGTTGTACAATAAAAGTGTGGTAGTAGTCAGTCTACTGCAGCAGAGGCAGTGCTGACGCTGGTGCTGGTGACGATGTTACTGCTGCCACTGGTGCCGGTACAGCACCTGCTGGTGGTACTGCTGAAGAAGAAAAGAAGGGTAAACATGGATTCTGTAGATTCCCTCTCCTTCCGTTAGAAGATTCCCACGGTATCCACTGAGCTAATGGTGTGCATCTGACGTGGTGTCGTTCAGTTACAACAAACACGTAAAGGAATCTCGTCATGCTGTTATGTTCAAGCATTTTACACTTTCTAGAATTGACTCCTGAATATAAGTCTCGACTCCGATAAATACCATTTGAATAAAGGATTAAATAACAAGATGTGTGTGTGGCAGTTTCACCAATGTACTAGACGGCAAACACCCGCTACACTTACCTCCAATATGAAGCGGAGCGGTGGGTGACTTAGTGGTTAAAGCCTTTGTTCGTCACGCTGAAGACCCGGGTTCGATTCCCCACATGGATGCAATTTGTGTCCTCCGTCGTGATGTAGCTTGACATCGCTAAAAGCGGTGTAAAAACATACTTATTCACACATAACACGCCAGACCACACAGTCGTTGCTAACCACATACATTCACTACATATGATAGTGACTACATGACAAGACGGGCCATGACTGATGGTGAATATATACCAGACAGCTGTGTAGCTGTGAGCATGTGTCATGACCTTTAGGGGCAAACTAGCAAAGGGTCCTTAACTGGCAAAAGAGGGACCATGCACGGGTCAATTGGTAGTTCGGGAAAATTGAATTTAAGATCCCCCGGCTTGTTTGCTTGTATTTCAACGTGTATTATGTATTCAATGCTGCAGTTTATGATGACCCTATCTACAGTGTAGGTCCCACTCATGCGCTAATCATACTGTCCATATGTGACATTAAATATTCTTCATGTAATTGGTTTTCGTGCAATTTTAATTACCAATATTATTGGGACAGCTGTTACCCCATTATCATTCTCAGCTCTCTCTCTCCCCTCTATTTTCCCATCTCCCTCTCTCTGTCTCTCTCTCTCCCTACTTACCCATCTCTCTAAACCCTTCTCTCCCCTCCATCCATCTCTCTCTCCACTCTCACTGTCTCTCTCCCTCCGTTCGTAATCTCTCTCTGTCTCTGTTTCTCTCTCCCTTCCCCCTCATCTCTCTCTCTGTGACTATCGCCATCTACTGTCACTTAACTCGACGTTGTAGACTGCACCCAAGGTATCTTCTGGACCCAAACGTTCCCCTTCCTGTTCTTTCCTAACCCCAACAAAAACAATCCCCGCAGCAAAGGTGTGATGCAGCTTTGTCTTTCCTTTGAGTTTGTTACAAGTTTAGCGGAGATCTCTTCCAATTTACAGGTGGCGCTCTTCCTGTCCTCGGGTCCCGGATGTTAAACAATCCCTATGGCTCACGTCTCGTGCAGCTCACGCGATATTGCTGTGAGATTAGACCGGCGTTACCCAGTCAGCTTGCGGGCTTTCATTCAGTAGCCAGGCGTTATCTGCCTGGACGTGAGGTATCTGAGTACGTTACAATTACTCACGGGCACGTTTAAGTAACGCTATATTTGGGTGTTGAAATCAGTGTGTTGTCGAAACTGTACTATGTCGATTCCCTCGTAACTCTTCATCAGAGAAGGGCGGTAGTGTAGCCTAGTGGTTAAAGCGTTCACTCCTCACGCCGAAGACACGGGTTCGATACCCCACATGGGTAAAATGTGTGATGCCTATTTCCGGTGTCACCTCCGTGATAATACTTGAATATCGATAAAAGCGGCGTAAAACCATACTCACTCACTCACCTCATCACTGGTATACGCCTAACACCAGCTCTATTTACCTCAAGCGACGGGGACCCCTGAAGGTCCGTGAACAGAATAGGCCTTCAGCAACCCAGCATAGGCCTTCGTGCCACAAAAGGCGACTATGCTTGTCGTTAGAGGCGACTAATGGGATCGGGTGGTCACGCTCGCTGACTTGATTGGGATATGTCATCGTTCCCAACTGTGCGATAGATGCTAGTGTTGTTGATCACTGAAATTTCTGGTCCAGACTCGACTATTTACAGACCGCCACCATATATCTGGAATACTGATGAATACTGCGTAAAACTAAACTCACTCACTCACTCAAACGATGCGGCGGGCAGCCTAGTGGTTAAAGGGTTCGCTCGTCACGCCGAAAACCTGGGTTCGATTCCATACATACTTGGAACCCCTTACACATCGTGATAGAGTGGCCATATAATGTTGTAAAGTGCGTCACACTAACTGACTCAGCAGTTAAAAGCACATTAAGTTCAAATGCATTGCCCAATATTCTGACAGACAAGGCTTATGGTTATTTAGACTATCTTGTTTTGACTATATGTTATCGATGCCAGATATTAAAACTCCTACATCACGATCCTTGCACATCAATCACTTTTCATCCCGCATTTGACCCATAAGTGTCCATATCGATGTTTTCGTTAAGACGATAGGTTGTCTTACTTGCAGACTGTTAGACCGTTGTCTCTCATAATAAGATTTGCATCGGGACTAATGTTTTCAGGCTGACAAATTAGGTGAGGTAATTGATCATATTGATCATAAGGTGGAACTCATTGATGTGTGTGTGTGTACGTGTGTGTGAGTGAGTGAGTGCGTGTGTGTGTTTGTGAGCGTATGTGCGTGTGTGCGTGTGTGTGTGTTTGTGAGCGTGTGTGCGTGTACGTTCGCCTGTTTATGGGTGCGTGCGTGCGTGCGTGCGTGCGTGTGTCTCCGGACTTATGAAGGTTTACAGCACTAGCCCACTAACACACTATGTCGCAGTTTTACATTGTTACCCCGACCATTCTTAATTCGATCACCTTAATAACAAATGCAATCTTTAAGCATCTATTGGTTTATCAGAGGGAGGATCAAACTCTGAGACTTCCAGTCTCCGAGCAGACTCTTTATCTGCCGCACCATGGCACTGACAAATTACGTTCCAGCAAAATAATTGCTTGTCTCATACTGGACGCACAGACGGGGAATTTTAACACCAATTCTTGATGCCAATATATCCATTGCATAAAATGGATTAAAATCATGATTTTAGTCAAAACACAAATAGTTACAACTAAACGACAGTTTCAGCAATACAATCAAACTAATCAAAGCACGGACAGCTACTATTAATACAACATAATGTCAGTAAATATGATATTTATGGTGAATATAAAATTAAGGAACTCGCTACACAAGAGTGCAAGGATAGATGATACTCTCATATTGTTGGGATATTGCGAGAAAAGCAGAAGGTGTAATTCTCTCCTTCAACTTTAGGGCTTTGCATATATCAGAATTCCCTACCGAGTGACACCTATTTTGAACATTCCAGGGTATAAGCGGCAATAACCCTTTCTGTTCCCACCGCACTGCACGGGTTAATCTTCCCCATCGTATAAAAGCCCGTTGTTATATCGGATTCTGTGGACTATTATTGACTACAGTGAAAGGTTGTAATGTTATATTATTGGGACCTGATTTAATATTCCACTTGCTCAGCCCATGACGCGTAAAATTGACTGAATACTTTCTATGGCTTGGGAGGTTTTTACACTTAATAAGTTGATGAAACCTCTTCATTGGAGTCATGGCCCATAGGAGTATGTATTTGTCTATATTTCTTTGATCAGATGAACATGAAGCAACCTTTGAGCTGACTTCGGTTATAGCATTTGCCCGTGGCCAAATTGAATTTCCGCTTTCAGATCGAACTATGGAGAGTATTGGCAGAGCTTATAGGGAAGTTGAAGAGCAAAAGTCACCCACCCTTCTTTTGTGTACATGTTTAATTTGTTTGCAAGTGACTGACTGGGATTAATCAGCTCCACGGCAGCTAAAGTACAGATTGTAAGCGTGTTCAATATTAGGTGTTATTGGGAGGAGAGAGGCCTGGTACTGATTCACACAGTTGCACGAAATGTAATATAATGGCCACAGATTGGTAAAGTTGTCGGTGTGGACAGCCCCAGTGAGGTCGATGTTGAAAGCTGTGACCCGGTATATGGGGAAGAATTCCTCATGAGTCAACGTATGGGAATGGCACTGGGGGGCTTGGGCGACTCTTAAATATCATTGACGTCCACCAATGAGTATTCTCGGAAATTGCTGACATTATAAGCAAAGTTTAAAAAAAATTTTTTTGATGGACCACATACGTAGATATTGGGTACTTGCGTCTGGTTGTCAAGACACGCCAGTAGATACCGGATACATGAACCTGGTTGTCCAGACACGCCAGTAGATACTGGATACATGAACCTGGTTGTCCAGACACGCCAGTAGATACTAGATACATACACCTGGTTGTCAAGTCACGAGAGTAGATACTGGATACACGAACCTGGTTGTCAAGTCACGAGAGTAGATACTGGATACATGAACCTGGTTGTCAAGTCACGAAAGTAGATACTGGATACATGAACCTGGTTGTCAAGTCACGAGAGTAGATACTGGATACACGAACCTGGTTGTCAAGACACACCAGTAGATACCGGATACATAAATCTGGTTGTCCTGACACGCCAGTAGATACTAGATACATACACCTGGTTGTCAAGTCACGAGAGTAAATACCGGATACATGAACCTGGTTGTCAAAACACGCCAACAGATACCGGTTACATGCATCTGGTTGTCAAGTCACGCCAGTAAATACCGGATACACACAGCAGGTTATCAAAACATAGGTACGGGATAGACTAATCATTAATGAATCAACTAGTAACTAACTAACTAGTAACCACATGTTTGTCATTGTAACAAACTCCAGTTTACTGGGAAGGAGCCCAACATATAGGCGACAGCCTGAGCCTGTGGACAACCCAGACCGGTTTCATTCAGGGATATAGCATTACAGGCAGGCTCAGCTGTGAGACAGACAACGTAACACTTTAAGTAAGATGTAACCCAGCCTGCTGTGACATGCAATGGGAGACGCTAATGTGACAAGCCAGAATGAATAAGTGAGTAGAAAGAATGGGGGATGGGGACAAGCAATGAGTGAGTGACTTTTATTTTACGACGCATTCGCCAATATACCAGGTAAATGAAGACAGCCGTATATAGATGAGTCTGGACCAGACAACCCGGTGATCAACAGCATGAGTATCGATCTAGGCAGTTGGGAACCGATGACATGTGTCAACCAAGTAAGCGAGCCTGACCACCCGATCCCGAGAGTCGTCTCTCAGGACAAGCATGGTTTAATGAAGATCAGTTCTAACCTTCGCGGGTATGACCGAGTGAGTGATAGTATTGAGTGAACCGGGGGACACACACTGTACCCATACATAGAATCGAACCAGGATCTTCAGCTGGGCGAGTGAACGATGTCACCGCCAGGTTACCACATCGCCCCACACAGAAAATGACATATTTGATCTAACCACTTCTCTTTCTCCTTCTCCGTGACCATTACTCTCCCGTCTACACGAATAGATATGTCCTCAGAAAACAAACTGTCAGAACCTGCCTCGTCTGTTGAACTGTACCAGAATATTGTATGGACGCGCTAGTAAGCCACCTTCCCAAATTACATCAGCAGCTAACACCGTCTCTTCCCGCTGTACATGAATGTCATAAGATTTCCAGTCATGGAGACTCCTTTACGACACTAATCTAAAATTCTAATTCTTTTATTTTCGGAATCATAAAACTCAGCACCGACTGGAACGAAATAATCAAATCAAGCCCTTAAAGGAAAGCTCTATCGCCCGAAGCGTACCTACCCCGAATGGATACCGCGAGCGGGGTTTGTCACGTGACCCCCGAACCCTCACCCCACGGAGAGCTGCTATTTTCTTTGGCAATTACGATTTGGGAACAAAAGTCGAGCAGGAAAAATCTATTATCACCGTCGTGAAAGACGACATTGTGCAGCGTCAGAGCAGGGGCCGCGGAGCAGAAGGAACCAGTCTATACATCATTCTCCTTACAAGAATAGGAAGCGCTTCTACTCCCAGGGGAGGCGTGGAGTAAGAATGGGGTATGCTATGAAATATCGGGTATATTCAATTTCCACGTCACAAACACAACATTGGGTGCCCATCTAAATTTTATTGCCGTACTTATCATTGGAAATGATCTAATCCAAACATTTCAGTCCTGCCTGAATTATTGTTGGTTCAGGCAGGTATTGTGACTCTTCAGTGTAGCGTGTGAGCCCCGAATTAAGCCCGCGACACGGAAGCCCCTGAGCGGTGACAGCGATATGCTTAGAGAACTACTTTTTTGTACGGGTTCTGCAGAGGTTGTGCGTTACCGTTCTTGTGTTGAGATTCACGTTTACCTCTCCGGTATGTGTGCTTGATTCTTCGTGGTAAGTTCAGTGGAAGAGAACAGGGTATATCTACCGAGGTGGCCTCTTGCTCCGCCATTAACTAGCACGGTAGATTGCCGCCAGCGGATCTCTTCTGCTTGGTTGGAGTTTGAACCGCGAGTAGGGATTGCTTCTCTCACTTCAGCGAATTTTAATTGGTGCTTGATTCGACCATGCCATAAAATATACTCCAAGTAAGCTAATTTATTGAATTATTAACAGTACCTGACATAAAGCCGATCTAACAGCTCCCAGTAATGGCGGCGGAGCAGACGATAGTTTGAAGCAGACGACATAACCCGGACTCAACCAGTCAAGGATCGGCAAGTGCACACAGGATTCACGGTGCAATACTTTTAACTAGAATCTACTTCTCATTAATGACAAATAAAAATGCAAGGAAAACCCACGGTCGGATATTGGCGATGGCGACCATTTTGTACAATTAAAGGTCAAAAGACCAATGTCATTGAAGACGTGAATAAGAAACACGCGCACGAACACAATGATATGGCTTCTTTCGAAACATTAAGATTCAATGAATCGACTTGATTATGCTCTCTCAGTTATGTCGTCATTTCCATTTAAAATAATTCAGACCTATTTCCTTTTTTGGTATTTTCAATCAGCTTTACCAGTGAAATAAAAAGATACACATGTTTAAACATACAAGTTCTGTGAGATAACTGCTTATCGATTCATTGGGTGGGTATATGGATACACCAGGAATCATTGAAACTCGGTAATTATTCCTTTGTAGTTTAAATATAGGAAGTTGGCCATCAACAATGAAAGCTGTAAGTCTGAAAACCCCTACAAAGGACGATAACGAAACAAGTTAAAAGAAAAGGTTGGGAGATGAGGTTAATGTTTCCTATCCAAAACAATTCAGTGTTTGTTTTTAAAGAAGATGAACTTTGATTGAAGTCTTTATGTGCGTGACTTCAAAGTTAAACTTTATAATGGAAATCAAAGGATTGCTAGAAAACATTATTCTGCATGTAATGTTTGTGGTCTTATCTGGATGACCTTTTCGGGAAATGCTTCAACATCACAGAGGAGAATCTGCACAATGTTGATCCGGCCGATGGTAAGGGATGTATTCAGCACTGATGAATCCCGTGACACGGGTTTATTGAAAAACGATGAATCTCTTGGTAGGTTGGCTCTTTTCAGAAATGGTGAATCTGCTGGTAGGGAATAAATTAAATAAAAGCAAAACTTTTCTACATCCACAAGAAATCTCTGCTATTAGCAGAGTCAATTGTACCTTTTCGACTTCATCATAAACATGTGTTTAGGAATCACTATCAGATGGTATTGATGTGATAGTGTTTGCATCCTGCTCTAATAGGCAGTAGATTTTCTGGGATGAGGATGAATTGGGCTTGGTGTGGTCAGATATGGTGAATCTGCAGGTAGTGGAAGTATTGAGAGGCGATGTTCAAGGTAGAGTATTCTTGGGTGGGTAGTGAAAAAACTGAGATGTGACAAAGAGATGTTTGGAGAATGATTCTCTGGGTAGAGGAACGCTTTGAGGAACGCTGATTCTTTAGCAAGGGGTTGTTTTGAGACACCACGATTCTTTAGCAAGGGGTTGTTTTGATACTCGTGATTTTTTTAGCAAGGGGTTGTTTTGAGGAACGCTGATTCTCTAGCAAGGGGTTGTTTTGAGAGACGCTGATTCTCTAGCAAGGGGTTGTTTTGAGACACGCTGATTCTCTAGGTATGGCATGTTTTGCAAAACGACGATTTTCTGCGTAGTTTATGAATACAGGTGGCAAGAATGAATAATGGTTCTCTGGGGATGTTTGCTAAGGCTACAACGGAACGTCATGGACCAAAATGGTGTTCTGGTATTATACAAAAGATACATTGACAAATACATGCATGCCCCTTGAGATGCTTTAGTGAGTGGTTGAGTTTAGTTTTATGCACTCAGCACTATTTCGGCTATATTGTGGCGGTCTGTGAAAAAAATCAGACAATCCAGTGATCAACAGCATCAACATCGACCTGCACAATTGGGAACCGATGACATGTGTCAACCAAGTCACCAAGCCTGACCATCCGATCCCCGTTAGTCTTACGACAAGCACAGTCGCCTTTTGTGGCAAGCATGGGTTGCTGAAGACCCGTTCTACCCCTGCAGATGTTTGAAGAGTCAGCAACAGAATTTCTGGACAGTGTGACGTCTTCACACGTCGTCCCCATGTCCCTAGGCAAGACAATGGTGCACTGTGGACTGCTGTAAAGACAACTATGACCTATCCTTTTAACCTGATAAGAATACAAACGTGTAATGTTATCTAGGGCCACGGATTGGCCAACGGCATGTGTTTGCACCGACAAGGACGAATGTTCGAATGGTAAATATTAATGTTCTCTACTTTCACACATTTTCCGGCATTAGTCATGTGCTTCCTTGAAATGTCACGTGACGTCCGTCTCGTTTTTCAAATTGTCACGTGACGCATTTGCTCACTGCAGCATCAAACAAGCATCTACTCCTCTGGAATCTAAAGCAATCTTCTTAACTACAAAATCCGAAGTACGATGTATATCATGGAGCATACTCCCTAAATGTGATTAAGTCTCCAACACAGAGGGCCGTGAATTGCTGGTGTCTCTAGAAGTCACTGTGTCGGCGATAATCTGATTGGAATTTTACACATTTCGCGTCGAATCTGCTGCGGTTGGCAATGATCAAGAGCAGAAGTGTCTGCACAACTGAATTACATTTGGACAAATGTCACTGGATTGAAGACGGAAGCGGACATCTTGAATCAAGTTTACATGCCGTTTTGTCGGGTTAGATTGGCAGATAACTGCAACTCGTGTCCTCTTGAGGACTATTTCGGTGTATCTGTACGTCATTTTCTGGGAAGGGTAGGGGATGATGAAAAGGGGTGTTGGTGGAAAGTGGTGTTTGTTGGAAGGGGCGTTTGTCGAGAGGGGTGGCTGTGGAAAGGGGTGTTTGTCGAAAGGTGTATTAGCCTATAGGAATGGTTGTGGAAAGGGGTGTTTGTCGAAAGGTGTATTAGCGTATAGGGATGGCTGCGGAAAGGGGTGTTTGTTGAAAGGGGCGTTTGTCGAGAGGGATGGTTGTAGAAAGGGTTGATGTGGAAGAGGTTCAGAGACCGGATGCACTCCAAATACAAAGACATACTAGTGCGTTAGCTGGGTGAGAGTTTACATCTTTGCTTTCGAAAGTTCTAGCCTGTGGAGGTCGTGGTTTTCACGGGCTTGCTAAAACAGGCGAGCAAGTACATGATCCTCACTGACCAAGCATCACAATTCGAGATGTGAACCAACGGCCACCAACTGCGATATAATCCCGGGAAAATCCCCTGCAGTTATAACTGTTGCACAAGCACTGGAAGGCCGTTTGTTGGAACCCAGACAAAGCCAAGCTACAAGACATTAAGAGACGGTAATTGATGTTACCCTGCCTTGCACTCATGGTTACATTCAAATAAGGAGTGTGTATCTCGTGACAGTAAAATACGTAGTACACAGATGAGGATTCGCTATTACCACAGTCAGCATACTGTGATGAATATGTGTCTTGATGTATAAGGATTTACTGAGACTGTTACAGTTCAATGAAATTTTATGTTTTTCATAAAGGATATAAATTAAATATCATTTTGGTGGTTTTAATCATAGGTTTCCTATTCTCGCGGGTTTTCTATTCTCGCGGTAAAGACGTTTTCTGCCGAGATCACCGAGGCGTGATACTTCGCGGTTTACATCACTGACCAGTAACGAGGAAGTGTCCCAAGTCTATGAATGATCAAAGTTTTGCAATGTGACGAATATTCGTGAGTTTTTACCAACTTTGAAAAATCGTAACTTTCCCCCGCCCTATCCCTGAGGATTATCCTTCCTTACACTTAATAACGTTACTTCCTCGTTATGCCGCGAGAATGGGAGACTTCTCGTCAAGTTTTCATCGAGCTGAAGAGTGGTAAGTAGACCTAATGGATCAAACAGTTGATAGATGCATATGTTGGAGGCAGAGTGTCTTCATTTAAATACAACAAGCATTCATACGAAGCGAACTGTTTGTATTATTTTTTCAGCCGATATCCGTAAGTACCGCGAGAATAGGATAATATACAGATTCTGTCGAATGCATGTTTTAGATCCTTCCATAGATCCATTACAATTAATAGTTTTCAAAACTTGTCACTTGAAAGTCAATAATGTATTTTTGTCGCAAATTGGGTTTTAGCGAAGTTTGTATATACGACTGGAAGCTGTTACATAAGTACATAAATACTGTTTTCTTACTGTACTCTTCACCATGGAGGAATAAAAGATTATATATATACGAATGATATAACTGGAAGCTGCTATCTGTTCATTTTGCACTTCCCTGCGGAGGCGCATGCGCATTCCGCGAAGCTAGCTTCCGTTCTCGATACCATAACAGACGTTAAGAGAAACGAGATCAGAGGAAACCAAAACTTCAAATACCACTGATCACTTTTTTCTTTATAATTATTGTAATATATTTGGAGTTAGAGAATCCTTTGATCACAATCTAGAAATTATTTGCCACTGTTATTTCAATTAAGTGCCCCTGACATTTATTGAAACGTTTTATTTCCGTAGCGGGAATCATGTAGTAACAATTGTTTTGTGATAATACCGAATCTATTGTTTGATGTCGGGTTTGGTTGCAAACAGTAATGTCACCACGACCACACTTTGTGAGTCACGAATACTTAACTGATATAACAGCAGATGGAAAAATACAATCACAAAAACGAATTCGTCATTGTTAAACGCTACATTTAACAATATTTTGGCCAGACCAATATGCATAGCCAGCCAAACCCTGGGATTCGAACCCTCTATCAAACGTGACCGTTTTCTTAGTGTCTAAGCGACAAAATTATATGTTTGTTTCTTTTTTTGGTGTCTAACGTCACACTCAAGCCATATGGCGACATTCTGTACATAATCGGGTTTTGACCAGACAATCACGTGATTAACAGGATGACCTGGGAATCGGGTTTTGACCAGACAATCACGTGATTAACAGGATGACCTGGGATACGATGCCATGCGTCAACACTGATTTCCACAATCCGGGTGTGTCGTAAGAAGTAACTAACAGGATCCGGTGGTCTTTCTCGCTGACCTGGTTGACATATGTGATCCTGTCCCAATTGCTTAGTTCGATGCTCATGCTGATAATCATTGGATTATCTGGTCGATTATTTACGGGCCGCCGTCATATTACTGGAATAACAAATAAACAATTCAATGAGACCAACAGTCAGCTGACATTGTTTCAACCTTGCTGTGGTGAGATATGACGCCTGCAGCTGAGACTAGCAATCCTAACATTGTAAAAAGTAAAAGGTCATGCAACACCTTCCATTAGCACCTTCCTTTTGACGAACTGGCATATCATACACTGATCTCATTTTGCAATGAGCTTCGATTCGTGCCAAATGAAAAATTGAAGTTGGCATGAGAACATGTTTCTACATGTGATCGCATGGACGTGGGTGGTCTCACTGGGTGGAGACCGACTCTTTGACCATATATGGGAATCTTGGAAATGTTGCGTATTGTACCTTATCCGTTTCAATGTACTTGTTGTAAATAGGCAAAACGTGTTTTATCAGAAAATAAATGCACGGCGCCATGTTCTGTTAAAATATATCTTGGTTGTGCTTCATAATAAATCAGGTTTATGTGGCCTTGACTCCACCCTTCAGACCACATCCTGATAAATATAATAAACGACATTGCGATAAAAAAATATTACATATGCCATATTTTAATTCGCTGTAAAATGCGCCGAGTTTTACTTTATGACAGACCGCTGACATGAAATAATTGTCGGGGTCATGACCTCGGAAATGTTTTACTCCCGGCATGCTCTGTTTAAGATTTGCTCATGCGCAGCTCGATCAGCAGGTGTCATGTCCTATCGTCAGAATTAGCATATTATCAGAACCCGAATAATACTCTATGAAGCATTTACACACAAGACGTTTTATACAGAATTGACGATAAATATTCACAGTATTAACTCTTGACGTTAAATATGACATTTGTTCTGTGACAGAAAATACTACAATTTGTCATCTCGACGTGAGTATTGTGACACAAGCAACTCCTGGCAAAAACTGAAACAATGGCTCTTGTTTAAAGTTCTCCACTAGAACATAATTAAAGAATAAATTAACTTTATTGTCCAATGTTGTCACTCTTGTGTGTTGATATATAGCACAGCGTGCACCCTGTTCATCAGAGATTTATAGACTTAATCATATTCCTATGAATATGGGAAGTATAATGTCACTAAACCCGTCTCCCTGGGAGATGTTTGAAAATACAATCCATCAAGACTGTTTTAGTAAAACACAGAGTCACATATAGTCACATATAATCACATATTTTAACATAATTATTGTAGCCTTAGGGTATGCATGTTTTGTGTTAATCATGTTGAGATTATGCTGAACGAATGCCTTTAAGTTGCTAGAATGATGTTTAGTCATTGCCATTCTATATCCATGTTTAGTAATTAATATATTTCAGTTTAGTGGTAATCATACAATTACGCATAGACTAGTCACGTTTAGTGAAATACATTGTACATCAATATCTGAACATAGTTTGTCCACTTTACCATATCTGTGTTAAATGTTACATTATCGCTACAGTGAGGTGAGGTGAGGTGAGGTGAGGTGAGGTGAGGTGAGGTGAGGTGAGGTGAGGTGAGGTGAGGTGAGGTGTCTGTTCAGTTGAACCCCACACCTCCCCATCCCCCACCCAAAACACTGACTTAATGTTCACTGGTAAAATATCGAGTTATAACAGCGTGTACAATTGTGTCATATTTCAGTGCTCATATTTATTTACGTTATTGGCATATGTGTTGCTGTGATATAACGTTATATGTTGTGATAAATCTATCTTGTCGTTTCATGTGATAAAACAACACATGCCTTGCAAAATCAAACTCCAGCGAACGCTGTACCAACATGGCTATTACACTGTTAAGACTGATCCTCATTACTCTCCATCTTACATTAACCCGTTGATAGCCAGATAGGTGACCCTCCCGGAAACTAGTTACTGCAAATATAAATAAAAATGCCATCAGTCTTTTTAAGGTTTGATTGCCTCTGGCGTGATCCGCGCCATAACGTTTTGATTTGGTCCGTTGTCCGACAGAGACTTTCGCTGATCAATACAACTTTATGGGTAGGCGCCAGAGGGGGCATAATGGAATAGCTTGCTGTGATGTGCGAGACCTATCCATGGTGGTTCCACTCTCGTAAAGTCAATATCAGTTTGCGTCATTTCGTATCCTTTGTTTTGGAAGTGATGATTCTGATTGTTCCTGTTGGTTCAAGGTGATATGTGTGGTGGGATCTGGTACTAGGGTTGGTCAGCCTTATCAGTATTTGATAGTCAGTGTGTGTAGATTCGTGTAGCGGATTTTGGTGCCTGGGTTTGTCGGCCGCATTAGATAAGTGACGAAGACGTTGGTGCCTTGGTTTGATGGTCTTGTTATATTGCTGCTAACGCATTTATTTAACGCCTAGTATCCATTTGACTAGTTGCTCACTGAACGCTGTAAACAGAATCTGATTATTTTATCACCCCGGCTATCCCAAGCTGCCTGTTCGCCGCTAGAAAGTTATAGTCACTTAACTTTATCCAACCGGGTACCCGTTTTTAGCTAGAAAGAAGCCATTTTGAACAAACTTGCCTGAGGTGAAACCACATGTTTCACGTGTGCTTCGTTGTGCGGCAGGACTGAAGTCGCAGAAACTCTCAGGAGTCAAACTGCCAAACATGGTCACCCATTCACAGACTCTCACAGCTCGACGTTGCTTAACTTAACTCAGCGCACAGGACCACACACTAGGTTCTTAGACATGTGAAAAGGACGTTGGTGTCTGGTTTGTTGGTCTCAATAAACACATAGAGGACGTTAGTGCCTGGGTTGTCGGAGTCATTTGACTGTTATAAAGACCGTTAGTGCCTGGCTTGTCGGAGTCATTTGACAGTTATAAAGACCGTTAGTGCCTTGTTGTCAAAGTCATTTGACAGTTATGAAGACCGTTAGTGCCGGGGTTGTCGGAGTCATTGAACAGTTATAAGACCGTTAGTGCCTGTCTTGTCGAAGTAATTCGACAGTTATAAGACCGTTAGTGCCTGGCTTGTTGGAGTCGTTTGACAGTTGTAAAGACCGTTAGTGCCTTGTTGTCAAAGTCATTTGACAGATATAAGACCGTTAGTGTCTGGGTTGTCGGAGTCGTTTGACAGTTATAAAGACCGTTAGTGCCTGATTTGTCAGAGTCATTTGACAGATATAAGACCGTTAGAGCCTGCGTTGTCGGAGTCTTGTCGGACTCATCTGACAGTTATAAGACAGTTAGTGCCTGGGTTGTCGGTGTCATTTGACAGTTATAAAGAACGTTAGTGCTTGCCTGCCTCATCAGACACACGTGGAAGACGTTGGTGCTTCGGTTTGCCGGCCTCATTAGAAAGAGGACGTTAGTGCCTGGTTTTGTCGGTCGTATTAGACAAGAGGGCGTTCATGCATGGGTTTTTCTGCCTCATTACATACGTATAGAGGTCGTGTCAGCTTAATCAGAAACGTGAGGATGAACGGGTGGATATAATCTTCTCATTTCTCAAACACTGTCAAAAACACACCAAAATCGGTACACTGCATGTATTTGCTTTCACGTTACTCCAGATCCAGTGCGATAATACGGTATTTATGTTTGTCCAGTACTGTACAGCACTTTGATTACCAACAGTTTCGGGGAGATGAGGTGGGTTAAGGCGTTCGCTCGTCACGCCGAGGACCCGGGTTCGATTCCCGACATGGGCACAATGTGTTAAGCTGGAATATTGCTAAAAGCGGCGCAAAACGTAACTCACTCACTCATTCTACTGTTTCATTGACGTACGTGACATTGATGGTAATGGTGGGAGTTTTAATCACGCTCTCGATCATTCGCAACTGAAGAGTATTAGAGCATTTAGTGTTAAAATATTCTAGACTGTTTACACCACAGGCTGCATTAAAAGACACCCGCAAAATCACGATCAAAGTATATGGCGATTCAGTTAAACACGGTGCTCCTGCGAGCCCAGCCCCACATGCAAAATCCGTGATCCTCGTATTGTCCTAATCGCGTTAAATTCCCCGCTGCAATGATTGAAGACTAATTATATTACAAACGGGATTATCAGATCCATCTCTGATTTACTCGCGAAAGGAAAACACTCTGATATGAGATCGTTGAAACTGGAACCAATTAAGCCTGCCTGACTTTCGCGGACGAATGTTTTGTAACCCAATTCCTGTTTTACCGCACCCTGCTCGTCAAAGACAATCTTATGTAACAAATTTAATAAAGTATTTCAAGTGACTCTTAACAAAGTTTCCACTTGCACTGTTTACGTAATAAGTTGTGTAATTGTCAACAGTGTATCGCCACAACATCTGTTCTGTTTGCATGAACTGCTTAAAACGTTCTGAAACAATAGCATTAGGATTACAAAGTTATCAATAATCTAAACGTAATCGAGAATTACCATATTCCAATAATCTCCTGAGAGATGAGGTAATTGAAAAATGAAATAAATACTTCTCACGAAGAATAAAAAAGCTCACTTCAAAGGTGTTGATGTGGACATGCTGACTGATGATGCATCACGTTCACCATCACACAGAGAAAACATCATGTTCTGGCATAATTGATATGAAGTCTTGCACGTTATTTCCCATGTATTATGCAGTGAGGAACTTCTTTCTGGACTCAGAACTTGTCTCGTTTATGCGGTGAATGAATCGGCAAGCGTTTACAGTAACTTCAACAACCAACACGTCAACAACAAGACGCCAATTACTCGAAAACGACCACAATAGTGATAACGACAAAGACTTTCGTGATATTGTAAAGTGTTCATGTTGATTATTTTACCAACCCCTGATATTGGACTGATTACTGTAAGTTATTTAGAGCCTTCGATGAAATAGAAGTCACTGTTGTGCCAACTGTTTAACCTCCATCTATATGCCAATTCTTTATTGTTGCACTAACCCTTCACTATTGTTTCAAATCAATTCTGTTGTATGAATTCTTGATTGTTGGACCAACCTTTCATTATTGTGGAGCATCACTACTGTTGTGTCAACTCTTGACTGTTTGACCAACCTTTCATTATTGTATAGCATCACTACTGTTGTGCCAACAACCTTTCATTATTGTGTAGCATCACCATTCATTATTGTGTAGCATCACTACTGTTGTGCCAAATCTTGATTGATTGCTTTACCAACCTATCATTATTGTGTAGCATCACTACTGTTGTGCCAAATCTTGATTCCTTTACCAACCTTTCATTCTTGTGTTGCATCATTACTGTTGTGCCAAGTCTTGACTGTTTTACCAACCTTTCATTATTGCGTAGCATCATTACTGTTGTGTCAACTCCTGATTGTTGTGACACTTTTCAGTGTGGTACCCATCCGTAAATTAGTGACGACCTAAATCTTAACCACTGACTCAATATGTGAAACACATGGTGTTGCGGATTATTGTCTAACGCCAAACAAAACCTCACAACATGTCACCACCACCCCCTCCCCCTCTTTTCGTGAACACCTGCTGATATTCAGTATTACATTCATGAGAGGTGAGGTGAGGTGAGGTGAGGTGAGGTGAGGTGAGGTGAGGTGAGGTGAGGTGAGATTTAAGTCGTACTTAAGAATATTTCTCCCATATGACGACATGTACTAGTCCAGACTTTCAGAAGCTAGCTCACTGTCATATCATGTATGAATACACACTCAGACACGCTATACTGAGTGAGACCTTGTTGTACCCACTAATGTCGAGCAGGGACCAACAAGAATCACATTTTAACGTCTTGCCGCGGCCGGGGATCGAACCTGCGACCTTCCGCTCTCCGGACGGACGCTCTAACCACTGCGCTACGGAGACGGTCTTTTCATTCATTTTTCATTAATTTTGACTTTGATTCCCACAGAGGACTTCTCCGGCAGATTTGGCAGTGGGGTACCCTAATAGCGAAAGCGTCCGCTCATGACGCTGAATACCCGTGTCCATTGCGCGAAGCCCATGTCTGGTGTCCCTCGCAGTAATATTGCTGCAACACTGCTAAAAACCGGCGTAAAAAAATACTCACTCTCCGGCGGACATTCGTGACTGGTTTTCTCAAGTCTTACATTTTCAAGAAGGCTTTTATAGCAATTATTATTTTCTAATCATATGAATGACGTGGCATACAAAATGCTTAACTCCTGACTCATAGCACCAGTATCCATTTGGAACTGGTTCCCAAGCATAAAATATTTACAAAAAACCCAAAACCAAAAACAAACAAGGTTTGCAGAAATACTGCGGCCCACCCCTCGAGACATTTCCTTTGACTGTTCAAACTTGAACCAGGAGGCGCAAAGTCTCAGTCAAGTAGTCGACAATATGCATAATCCATATCATATTTATTAGTATATGTGGTTTTTGTCAATACTACAAATGCATTTACCTTTCTGGAGAGGGTCGGAAGGGTTCACATTTGAGATGAAGTGCTTGAAAAAACAATTTACATTACCTTACGAGCATACTTATGTAAATTAGCTGGGATTTCTTTGTCACTGAAATGAATCTGCTCCCCCAGATGTTGGGTAGAGGGTATCGTGTGTCGCCGGTAAAGCCACGGCGCTCCACGCTCAGAGCTTACTGGGCAGGTTGGTCGCCACGAGTGTCATAGGGGAACACAGGCAGGAGAAATTGTCATAAAATTTCAGCAATGCCGACAAAAGTGCGGGCTGGAATATTAGGTAAAGAAAATTCAAATCAGCATTTTGTTTATGCCCTCGAGGCTGACATATTTCACCTGGTAGAAATGCTGGCAGCTAATTTATGGATTCATAAAATTATGTTATTCATCTACGTTTTTTTCTTTTACGGGAGGTGAATATTTCTGAGCTTTGCTAATAACATGTTCGGCTGACCTTGCTATAGATACTGCATAGGTGTTTTATGATGAAGAATAATTCAGAGACGTAACCTGCTCAGCTCTGTTTACAGTGCACTCCTCCACAGAGACCATCTTAGTAGTCCTAGCAGAGGACAATGTAGGACAGGGAGCATCTTAGTAGTCTTAGCAGTTGACGAGGTAGGACAGGGAGCATCTTAGTAGTCCTAGCAGTTGACGAGGTAGGACAGGGAGCATCTTAGTAGTCCTAGCAGTTGACGAGGTAGGACAGGGAGCATCTTAGTAGTCCTAGCAGTTGACGAGGTAGGACAGGGAACATCTTAGTAGTCTTAGCAGTTGACGGGGTAGGACAGGGAACATCTTAGTAGTCCTAGCAGTTGACGAGGTAGGACAGGGAGCATCTTAGTAGTCCTAGCAGTTGACGAGGTAGTAGTCCTAGTAAGGGACGAGGGGGGACATTGACCTTCATATTAGTCCTAGCAGGCAACGGGGTAGAACAGGGACCGTCATAAGTAGTCCTAGCAGGGAACGAGGAAAGACAGGGCCATCCCGGTAGTCCTAGCAGGGAACGAGGAAAGACAGGGCCATCCCGGTAGTCCTAGCAGGGAACGAGGAAAGACAGGGCCATCCCGGTAGTCCTAGCAGGGAACGAGGAAAGACAGGGCCATCCCGGTAGTCCTAGCAGGGAACGAGGAAAGACAGGGCCATCCCGGTAGTCCTAGCAGGGAACGAGGAAAGACAGGGCCATCCCGGTAGTCCTAGCAGGGGACAAAGTAGGACAGGAGCAACTTAATGGTTCTGGCAGGGGGCGAGGTAGGACAGGGACCATCTTAGTAGTCCTAGCAGGCAACGGGGTAGAACAGGGACCATCATAAGTAGTCCTAGCAGTTGACGATGTAGGGCAGGAGCCATCTTGGTAGTCCTAGCAAAGGGACGTGGTAGGACAGGGAGCACCCTAGTAATCCTAGCAGGGAATGAGGTAGGGCACGGGCCATCTTAATGGTTCTATCAGGGGACTAGGTAGGACAGGGATCATCTTAGTAACCCTAGCATTTGAAGAGGTAGGACATAAACCATTACAGTAGACCTAGCAGGGGACAAGGTAGGACAGGGGGCGTATTAGGGCCACGGAGAAAAATATTTTTGGTGTCACTATCTCCTACGTAGGACATAGTATCTCCTACGTAGGAGATAGTAAGTCCTACGTAGGTGATAATAATTCCTACGGAGGAGATACTAAGTTCTATGTAGGAGATACTAAGTAGTAAGTCCTACGTACGAGATATTACCTTCTACGTGGGAGATACTATCTCCTACGTAGGACTTAGTGTCTTCTGCGTAGGACTTAGTATCTCCTACGTAGGAGATATTAAGTCCTACATAGGAGATACTGAGACTAAAAAACTAAAAGAAATTTTCACCGTGGCCCTAATACGCTTCCGTAAACAGGTATTTCACCCCAGTTGATTTTTGTTCAGTGTGTACGGTTTGAAAATAGGCATGGAGCAAAGACAAGCTCATATTTAAATTCCCGAAACTGAAAATAGGAGTGGTAACATTTTACCCTTATTTCGAATTATTGAAATGGAGAAATGGACAAAATGTCAACATACACTTGAGTATGTTCACCTTCAATGTGTTCACAGATGTCATCAGGTCCAGCAGGTTCATTACATTATGTTCCCATCAAAGTGTTCATCCTCAACGAGTTCACTTATCTGATGTGGACAATATATACTCATCAAAGTGTTCATCCTCAACGAGTTCACTTATCTCATGTGGACAATATATACTCATCAAAGTGTTCATCCTCAATGAGTTCACTTATCTCATGTGGAAAATATATACCCGTCAAAGTGTTCATCCTCAACGAGTTCACTTATCTCATGTGGACAATATATAACCCAACAATGTGTTTATCCTCAACGAGTTCACTTATCTCATGTGGACAATATATACCCATCAACGTGTTCATCCTCAACGAGTTCACTTATCTCATGTGGACAATATATACCCATCAAAGTGTTCATCCTCAACGAGTTCACTTATCTCATGTGGACACTACGTGCAGTAAGTTCACATTAAAGTGTTCATCTTCACTAATGTCATCAGGGCGACCATATGGTAACGTCAGTGTTTTCACGTCAAAGTGTTCATCTTCGGTGTGTTCGCTAATATAAACAGGACTAATATGTTTACGACAGTGTGTTCTCATTGAAGTGTTCATCTGCACTGATATCACTAAAGTCATTGACAAGTATAGTCTGGTTCATAATTATTGAGAATTTTTCTTCTTACTTTGAGCTATCCTAACACCTCAACTGATTCACTGATACTTAAAACTAAGTAATGGTATAAGGGGGGTAACTCATCTTGGCCTACTGAGTATAGTACAATTAGAGTTACCTCCCCTGAATTTGTAGCAGACGTCATTTTCCTCAGCACTGTCAACAATGTCTGCTGAAGATAAAAGAAGGTTGATTTTTGAGTTGTGTAATCAAGGAATTGATGATGTAAATACATTGGCAGAGAGAACAGGAACTCCTCTTTCTACTGTGTATAGGATTAGGAAGAATTTTAAAGAGGGAAAGGATTTTGGGCACCAGAAAGGAGCAGGGAGACCCAGAAAATTGGACTTCTCAGATCGCGTCCGGCTGGGAATTTTAGCGTCTAAAAAGCAAAGGGCAAGCATCTCCAACATCAGGTATGAAATGATAGAAAGGGGATCAACAGCTGTATCAAAATCTACAGTTAGAAGAAATTTGATTGATCTTGGATGGGAGAAAAAGACTGGAATTCCTTCTCCTCTCATGAAACAAGAACATAAAGACAGGCGTGTTGAGTGGTGTTTGGCACATGAAAACTTTGACTGGGAAAATGTGATTTTTACTGATGAAAGCTCAATATGGGTATATCTCAATAATGTGAAAATATGGACAAAGTCTGCATCAGCACCGTTGTATCGACGACCTAAATACAGCCCAAAGTTTCATGTATGGGGAGGGATATCCTTATTAGGAACGACCCCGCTGTGTGTGTTTGAGGGAAATCTGACAAGTCAACGCTACACTAACATATTAGATAATTTTCTCCTTCCAAGTGCACATGTGTTTTATGGAAATGACTGGATTTTGCAGCAAGATAATGATCCTAAACACACCGCAAAACATGCCAAGCAGTGGTTTCAGGAGAAAAATGTGACTGCATTACCATTTCCTGCATATAGTCCTGACTTAAATCCCATTGAGAACATTTGGGGGATGATGAAGGAATGTGTGAATCAAAAGGGGTTGACAAAAATTGAAGACATGAAGAGAGAAGTGGTCCGATACTGGGACAGCAGAACTCACGAGACACTAACCTCTCTGATAGGAAGTATGCCTACCCGTCTTAGACTGTGCCGTGAAGCTCAAGGAGACTTGATAAAATATTAAATTGTTACCTACACAACATGATAAGGTCAGTTCACTTTCACAATACATTCAATTTTATCTGATTTGTTCTCGTTTAATAATATGAAATGCTTTAGCTATTCTCAATAATTTTGAACCATACTGTATGTTTACGACAGTGTGTTCTCATTGAAGTGTTCATCTGCACTGATATCACTAAAGTCATTGACAAGTATGTTTTCGACAGTGTGTTCACATCAAGGCGTTCGTGCTCAATATGTTCACTAATCAGACTCAAGATGTTCACAGAAGAAATGTTGTTTTGGTAGTGCTGTGTGTTCTCATGGGTATCCTAGTTATCTCTTGAACTTTAACATTGTCAGCTTAGTGGAGAGTCAGGCTAGTTTTACGCCGCTTTTAGCAATATTCCAGCAATATCACGGCAGGGTACTCAACTGTGGGGAATCGAACCCGGGTCTTCGGCGTGACTTCCTTTACCCACTAGGCTACCCTATCGCCCCTGTCAGCTTAGTAGAGAGTCAGGCTAGTTTTACGCCGCTTCTAGCAATACTCCAGCAATATCACGGCAGGGTACTCAACTGTGGGGAATCGAACCCGGGTCTTCGGCGTGACTTCCTTTACCCACTAGGCTACCCTATCGCCCCTGTCAGCTTAGTAGAGAGTCAGGCTAGTTTTACGCCGCTTTTAGCAATACTCCAGCAATATCACGGCAGGGTACTCAACTGTGGGGAATCGAACCCGGGTCTTCGGCGTGACTTCCTTTACCCACTAGGCTACCCTATCGCCCCTGTCAGCTTAGTAGAGAGTCAGGCTAGTTTTACGCCGCTTCTAGCAATACTCCAGCAATATCACGGCAGGGTACTCAACTGTGGGGAATCGAACCCGGGTCTTCGGCGTGACTTCCTTTACCCACTAGGCTACCCTATCGCCCCTGTCAGCTTAGTAGAGAGTCAGGCTAGTTTTACGCCGCTTTTAGCAATACTCCAGCAATATCACGGCAGGGTACTCAACTGTGGGGAATCGAACCCGGGTCTTCGGCGTGACTTCCTTTACCCACTAGGCTACCCTATCGCCCCTGTCAGCTTAGTAGAGAGTCAGGCTAGTTTTACGCCGCTTTTAGCAATACTCCAGCAATATCACGGCAGGGTACTCAACTGTGGGGAATCGAACCCGGGTCTTCGGCGTGACTTCCTTTACCCACTAGGCTACCCTATCACCCCTGTCAGCTTAGTAGAGAGTCAGGCTAGTTTTACGCCGCTTTTAGCAATACTCCAGCAATATCACGGCAGGGTACTCAACTGTGGGGAATCGAACCCGGGTCTTCGGCGTGACTTCCTTTACCCACTAGGCTACCCTATCGCCCCTGTCAGCTTAGTAGAGAGTCAGGCTAGTTTTACGCCGCTTTTAGCAATACTCCAGCAATATCACGGCAGGGTACTCAACTGTGGGGAATCGAACCCGGGTCTTCGGCGTGACTTCCTTTACCCACTAGGCTACCCTATCGCCCCTGTCAGCTTAGTAGAGAGTCAGGCTAGTTTTACGCCGCTTTCAGCAATACTCCAGCAATATCACGGCAGGGTACTCAACTGTGGGGAATCGAACCCGGGTCTTCGGCGTGACTTCCTTTACCCACTAGGCTACCCTATCGCCCCTGTCAGCTTAGTAGAGAGTCAGGCTAGTTTTACGCCGCTTTCAGCAATATTCCAGCAATATCACGGCAGGGTACTCAACTGTGGGGAATCGAACCCGGGTCTTCGGCGTGACTTCCTTTACCCACTAGGCTACCCTATCGCCCCTGTCAGCTTAGTAGAGAGTCAGGCTAGTTTTACGCCGCTTTTAGCAATACTCCAGCAATATCACGGCAGGGTACTCAACTGTGGGGAATCGAACCCGGGTCTTCGGCGTGACTTCCTTTACCCACTAGGCTACCCTATCGCCCCTGTCAGCTTAGTAGAGAGTCAGGCTAGTTTTACGCCGCTTTTAGCAATACTCCAGCAATATCACGGCAGGGTACTCAACTGTGGGGAATCGAACCCGGGTCTTCGGCGTGACTTCCTTTACCCACTAGGCTACCCTATCGCCCCTGTCAGCTTAGTAGAGAGTCAGGCTAGTTTTACGCCGCTTTCAGCAATACTCCAGCAATATCACGGCAGGGTACTCAACTGTGGGGAATCGAACCCGGGTCTTCGGCGTGACTTCCTTTACCCACTAGGCTACCCTATCGCCCCTGTCAGCTTAGTAGAGAGTCAGGCTAGTTTTACGCCGCTTTTAGCAATACTCCAGCAATATCACGGCAGGGTACTCAACTGTGGGGAATCGAACCCGGGTCTTCGGCGTGACTTCCTTTACCCACTAGGCTACCCTATCGCCCCTGTCAGCTTAGTAGAGAGTCAGGCTAGTTTTACGCCGCTTTTAGCAATACTCCAGCAATATCACGGCAGGGTACTCAACTGTGGGGAATCGAACCCGGGTCTTCGGCGTGACTTCCTTTACCCACTAGGCTACCCTATCGCCCCTGTCAGCTTAGTAGAGAGTCAGGCTAGTTTCACGCCGCTTTCAGCAATATTCCAGCAATATCACGGCAGGGTACTCAACTGTGGGGAATCGAACCCGGGTCTTCGGCGTGACTTCCTTTACCCACTAGGCTACCCTATCGCCCCTGTCAGCTTAGTAGAGAGTCAGGCTAGTTTTACGCCGCTTTCAGCAATACTCCAGCAATATCACGGCAGGGTACTCAACTGTGGGGAATCGAACCCGGGTCTTCGGCGTGACTTCCTTTACCCACTAGGCTACCCTATCGCCCCTGTCAGCTTAGTAGAGAGTCAGGCTAGTTTTACGCCGCTTTTAGCAATACTCCAGCAATATCACGGCAGGGTACTCAACTGTGGGGAATCGAACCCGGGTCTTCGGCGTGACTTCCTTTACCCACTAGGCTACCCTATCGCCCCTGTCAGCTTAGTAGAGAGTCAGGCTAGTTTTACGCCGCTTTCAGCAATACTCCAGCAATATCACGGCAGGGTACTCAACTGTGGGGAATCGAACCCGGGTCTTCGGCGTGACTTCCTTTACCCACTAGGCTACCCTATCGCCCCTGTCAGCTTAGTAGAGAGTCAGGCTAGTTTTACGCCGCTTTTAGCAATACTCCAGCAATATCACGGCAGGGTACTCAACTGTGGGGAATCAAACCCGGGTCTTCGGCGTGACTTCCTTTACCCACTAGGCTACCCTATCGCCCCTGTCAGCTTAGTAGAGAGTCAGGCTAGTTTTACGCCGCTTTTAGCAATATTCCAGCAATATCACGGCAGGGTACTCAACTGTGGGGAATCGAACCCGGGTCTTCGGCGTGACTTCCTTTACCCACTAGGCTACCCTATCGCCCCTGTCAGCTTAGTAGAGAGTCAGGCTAGTTTTACGCCGCTTTTAGCAATACTCCAGCAATATCACGGCAGGGTACTCAACTGTGGGGAATCGAACCCGGGTCTTCGGCGTGACTTCCTTTACCCACTAGGCTACCCTATCGCCCCTGTCAGCTTAGTAGAGAGTCAGGCTAGTTTTACGCCGCTTTCAGCAATATTCCAGCAATATCACGGCAGGGTACTCAACTGTGGGGAATCGAACCCGGGTCTTCGGCGTGACTTCCTTTACCCACTAGGCTACCCTATCGCCCCTGTCAGCTTAGTAGAGAGTCAGGCTAGTTTTACGCCGCTTTTAGCAATACTCCAGCAATATCACGGCAGGGTACTCAACTGTGGGGAATCGAACCCGGGTCTTCGGCGTGACTTCCTTTACCCACTAGGCTACCCTATCGCCCCTGTCAGCTTAGTAGAGAGTCAGGCTAGTTTTACGCCGCTTTCAGCAATATTCCAGCAATATCACGGCAGGGTACTCAACTGTGGGGAATCGAACCCGGGTCTTCGGCGTGACTTCCTTTACCCACTAGGCTACCCTATCGCCCCTGTCAGCTTAGTAGAGAGTCAGGCTAGTTTTACGCCGCTTTTAGCAATACTCCAGCAATATCACGGCAGGGTACTCAACTGTGGGGAATCGAACCCGGGTCTTCGGCGTGACTTCCTTTACCCACTAGGCTACCCTATCGCCCCTGTCAGCTTAGTAGAGAGTCAGGCTAGTTTTACGCCGCTTTCAGCAATACTCCAGCAATATCACGGCAGGGTACTCAACTGTGGGGAATCGAACCCGGGTCTTCGGCGTGACTTCCTTTACCCACTAGGCTACCCTATCGCCCCTGTCAGCTTAGTAGAGAGTCAGGCTAGTTTTACGCCGCTTTTAGCAATATTCCAGCAATATCACGGCAGGGTACTCAACTGTGGGGAATCGAACCCGGGTCTTCGGCGTGACTTCCTTTACCCACTAGGCTACCCTATCGCCCCTGTCAGCTTAGTAGAGAGTCAGGCTAGTTTTACGCCGCTTTTAGCAATACTCCAGCAATATCACGGCAGGGTACTCAACTGTGGGGAATCGAACCCGGGTCTTCGGCGTGAATTCCTTTACCCACTAGGCTACCCTATCGCCCCTGTCAGCTTAGTAGAGAGTCAGGCTAGTTTTACGCCGCTTTTAGCAATACTCCAGCAATATCACGGCAGGGTACTCAACTGTGGGGAATCGAACCCGGGTCTTCGGCGTGACTTCCTTTACCCACTAGGCTACCCTATCGCCCCTGTCAGCTTAGTAGAGAGTCAGGCTAGTTTTACGCCGCTTTCAGCAATACTCCAGCAATATCACGGCAGGGTACTCAACTGTGGGGAATCGAACCCGGGTCTTCGGCGTGACTTCCTTTACCCACTAGGCTACCCTATCGCCCCTGTCAGCTTAGTAGAGAGTCAGGCTAGTTTTACGCCGCTTTTAGCAATACTCCAGCAATATCACGGCAGGGTACTCAACTGTGGGGAATCGAACCCGGGTCTTCGGCGTGACTTCCTTTACCCACTAGGCTACCCTATCGCCCCTGTCAGCTTAGTAGAGAGTCAGGCTAGTTTTACGCCGCTTTTAGCAATATTCCAGCAATATCACGGCAGGGTACTCAACTGTGGGGAATCGAACCCGGGTCTTCGGCGTGACTTCCTTTACCCACTAGGCTACCCTATCGCCCCTGTCAGCTTAGTAGAGAGTCAGGCTAGTTTTACGCCGCTTTTAGCAATACTCCAGCAATATCACGGCAGGGTACTCAACTGTGGGGAATCGAACCCGGGTCTTCGGCGTGACTTCCTTTACCCACTAGGCTACCCTATCGCCCCTGTCAGCTTAGTAGAGAGTCAGGCTAGTTTTACGCCGCTTTTAGCAATACTCCAGCAATATCACGGCAGGGTACTCAACTGTGGGGAATCGAACCCGGGTCTTCGGCGTGACTTCCTTTACCCACTAGGCTACCCTATCGCCCCTGTCAGCTTAGTAGAGAGTCAGGCTAGTTTTACGCCGCTTTCAGCAATACTCCAGCAATATCACGGCAGGGTACTCAACTGTGGGGAATCGAACCCGGGTCTTCGGCGTGACTTCCTTTACCCACTAGGCTACCCTATCGCCCCTGTCAGCTTAGTAGAGAGTCAGGCTAGTTTTACGTCGCTTTTAGCAATACTCCAGCAATATCACGGCAGGGTACTCAACTGTGGGGAATCGAACCCGGGTCTTCGGCGTGACTTCCTTTACCCACTAGGCTACCCTATCGCCCCTGTCAGCTTAGTAGAGAGTCAGGCTAGTTTTACGCCGCTTTCAGCAATATTCCAGCAATATCACGGCAGGGTACTCAACTGTGGGGAATCGAACCCGGGTCTTCGGCGTGACTTCCTTTACCCACTAGGCTACCCTATCGCCCCTGTCAGCTTAGTAGAGAGTCAGGCTAGTTTTACGCCGCTTTTAGCAATACTCCAGCAATATCACGGCAGGGTACTCAACTGTGGGGAATCGAACCCGGGTCTTCGGCGTGACTTCCTTTACCCACTAGGCTACCCTATCGCCCCTGTCAGCTTAGTAGAGAGTCAGGCTAGTTTTACGCCGCTTTCAGCAATACTCCAGCAATATCACGGCAGGGTACTCAACTGTGGGGAATCGAACCCGGGTCTTCGGCGTGACTTCCTTTACCCACTAGGCTACCCTATCGCCCCTGTCAGCTTAGTAGAGAGTCAGGCTAGTTTTACGCCGCTTTCAGCAATATTCCAGCAATATCACGGCAGGGTACTCAACTGTGGGGAATCGAACCCGGGTCTTCGGCGTGACTTCCTTTACCCACTAGGCTACCCTATCGCCCCTGTCAGCTTAGTAGAGAGTCAGGCTAGTTTTACGCCGCTTTTAGCAATACTCCAGCAATATCACGGCAGGGTACTCAACTGTGGGGAATCGAACCCGGGTCTTCGGCGTGACTTCCTTTACCCACTAGGCTACCCTATCGCCCCTGTCAGCTTAGTAGAGAGTCAGGCTAGTTTTACGCCGCTTTTAGCAATATTCCAGCAATATCACGGCAGGGTACTCAACTGTGGGGAATCGAACCCGGGTCTTCGGCGTGACTTCCTTTACCCACTAGGCTACCCTATCGCCCCTGTCAGCTTAGTAGAGAGTCAGGCTAGTTTTACGCCGCTTTTAGCAATATTCCAGCAATATCACGGCAGGGTACTCAACTGTGGGGAATCGAACCCGGGTCTTCGGCGTGACTTCCTTTACCCACTAGGCTACCCTATCGCCCCTGTCAGTTTAGTAGAGAGTCAGGCTAGTTTTACGCCGCTTTTAGCAATATTCCAGCAATATCACGGCAGGGTACTCAACTGTGGGGAATCGAACCCGGGTCTTCGGCGTGACTTCCTTTACCCACTAGGCTACCCTATCGCCCCTGTCAGCTTAGTAGAGAGTCAGGCTAGTTTTACGCCGCTTTTAGCAATACTCCAGTAATATCACGGCAGGGTACTCAACTGTGGGGAATCGAACCCGGGTCTTCGGCGTGACTTCCTTTACCCACTAGGCTACCCTATCGCCCCTGTCAGCTTAGTAACGTTTTTTAAGACGTTAAAGTAATGTTTGAATCAAATCCAGTTTTAAAGTGTATACTTTATTTTGCTCGGCTGTGTATCTCATCACACGCGGCTTACTAGAAATCAACAGAAATAAATACGAAAAGAAGCAAGTTAGAACGTATAAAAGATTCATTTCAGGAAACAAACAATCAATTTAGTCTCCGACCAGTCTGCACCGTCGAAGATAAGGATTAGTTAGAAGTGTAAAAGTTGAAGTCCAAATGATTCATTAATGTAAGAAAGAAATGATAATTACAAGAAAACTGATGTGCGATTAAAGATTATGTATCAGGCAGGGCTAAACTGGGCGACGGTAGCTCTGCAAAGGGAGGTAAGCCAGCAGTGAAATGGTTGCAGGTCGAGCCGGAGCCGGTGAACTCGTTCACCTTCAAAGAAAATCTTCCATCAAAGTCGGAAACACAATAAATCAATGTTTAAATCGTCCTTTGTTTCTAGTGTAGCAATTACATTAATTTATCAAAATTACGACAAATAGTTGATTTTTTGCAGTAAAATCGACATCTTGGATATCGGAAGCGGAAATGCGTCTCGTTTTGAAATGACAGACGTAATGTTGCATGTAAATGTTGCGCAGGATTATGGCCGAATCGTGCATGAGGATATCGGAATTAATTGTTATGCCGGTCGAGTAAATGGCGATCTAGACATCACAAGGGAAGCCATGTTTGCCCACAATGATAGAGCGAGTTGGGTACACAGCCGCGGGATTTACTGAGCTGTTCAGATCGTTGACAGTGGAGAGATTGAATCTCTCGGTCTGCAGTTTCAAGTAGACGCAATAGATCAATGTTTCTTTTATTACACTTCCCATTGATTCTCATCAATTATCTCAACAGCGACAATGTTGTACTTTCCCTTTGATCGTTGAATACTGGCTTGGCCTCCCCAGATAGTCCAACTGGGGGGCTGGCGACTGGAGGCTTGGGGATGAGGGCTGGGCTCTGGAAACATGGGATAGAGGATTGAGGGTGGGGGATTGAGGCCCCTGGATGTGGGGAGATGTAGCGGATAGTCTGATATCTTGGTGTGGGTCTAGATGTTGGAATGGTGGCTTTTGAGCTCGATGGTCTTTGGGTTTCGAGCTTTGGTCTTGGGTATGATATGGGTAATTTGGGTCTGGGTATGGGAATGTAGCTCGTGATGTAGTTTAGGGGTATGGCATGTGGGTAGGGGTATAGGCTGTGGGTACTGGATTAAGGTGTGGTTGTTGGTGTGGGTGTTGGGATATCATAAAGAATGATCAAGATTGGGAATGCGGCGGTATGAAGTTCCGGGATAACGGTCCGAATGTGGGTATGGAGCTTATTGGCGGAGGGTCTATGACGACGTTTTGTGGTTAGTCACATGAGAATCTGGAGTGGTGCAGTCTCCCGACTGGGAGTTGAGAGTTTTGGTGTGTTTAGCATTTAATTGTGGTAGAGACGATGACTTCAGTCGATGATTCCACAACACATTTTTCGAGACCAAGTAACGACATACGGTATGGATGATACCAAATCGAATTTCAAATTCCTTCAATGCACTTCATCTAGATACCGCGATAGGGTTAACTAACGATAAACCTAAACACACTGATCTGTAGAAAAAAAATCACCATCGGGGTCTTTGATGTACCACAAAACGGTTAAAATGAAAGGGCTGTATGTCCTCTATGCTTCTCTCCAAATGATCTATCTGCCTTAATATTCTATTGTTAATTATGTTACGCAGACAGCCATGGCTGCCTCTATGTATTCTCGGGCCCTCTGGAGTACGTAGGGAAGACAATATGAAGATGAATCAGCAGGAGGCTTTCGGGCTTCTCGTACAATTGTAAACAAATAGCTTTGAATCCAAGGAAAACAAGACGTAATTGGCTAAATTACTCGAAGGCCAACTTTAAAATATGGTTCTGTAGTTGCAATCTAATTTTCAGGAGGAAATGATTCCTTTATAGGACCCAAGATGTCAATGGGAGGTGAAGATTCCCTGTGAAGATTCTACAAAGTCAGTTCTCATTCTATCATTAGCGAAAAAAGACCTGATCAAAGTGAGAATGAATATGTATTGACCTCTATCAATGAAAGCTTCCATATTTAACGTGGACATCGGCGACGTGTAATCACACTAGTGATGTCTTTCTTCACGAAATACATGTTTCGAGCCTGGTGGTCCGAAGAATGAGCTCCACACAAATCAAATACTCACAATGCTTGCGTGCGTGTGTGTGTGTGTGTGTCTGTCTGTGTCTGTGTCTGTGTGGTCTTGTTGACCCGTTCTTTTGTGTGTGTGTTTTCTTGTTTGCCCTTATCGTTTGTGTATGTATGTATGTGTATGTTTTTTTTTTGTTTTTGTTTTTGTGTGTGTGTGTGTATGTGTGTGTGTGTGTGTGTGTGAGAGAGAGAGAGAGAGAGAGAGAGAGAGATGGTAGGGTGGGGAGGGAGCGTGAATGGATGTTCTTTGTACTAGTATATGTGCAAACATGTTCATATAATGGGTATTATATGAGGTAATGGGTATTGTGAGTATGTGTCATACGTATACTTATGTGTATGTGTATAGCGTCTCTCTCTCTCTCTCTCTCTCTCTCTCTCTCTCTCCCTCACCGGAAGAGCATGCACGGAAAGCATCCTCTCATAATGAAACCACACAATAACCCAAGGACATCCGACGGATCCCCTCTTGGGGTTCGAACCGAGCATCAGCTAATCCAAATCCGACCAAGGGACGCAACTCTACAAAATGAAATGAAGCACCCTTCACAAGATGATGTTATTATTCTGTTAAGTTCTTTAACCTGTTGTAAGGCAGCCTACACAATACACACCACCCATTCAGAGGAGTAGATAGGGCGAACCATCACGATCTACATCACCTATGGCAGGGAGAATACATATTCGTTAACTGCAGTTGTAATGACATACATCACTTTACGCCTGACATCTGATTCAATATCCAATACAACTGCCATGCTCTGTCTACTTTTATTATAATTGCCCGCAGCATGTTGGCTCCGGTGTCTGATTTCGCCGATTTTTCAGCACAAATCAATATCATGGTCTATCGATTTTAGGCCTCAAACCTGTCTTTTGAATCTGTAACCCCACGAGCAGTCATATTGTAGCGTTAACGAAAATCTAATTACTCGTTTCTGTATCGCTTGAATCGGATTTTTTTCGGGTAACTGATAACATAGACACCTGAAAAGGTAAAACCGTCTTAGTATATATATGATACACATCAAACAGACATTTATAAAATCCTCAGTCAATTTTCGTACGAAACAGTTTATGTTTGTTTTCAGAGTGACCTAGGTTGTTTTGACGTGGAGAGACAGAAAGCATTATCTATAGGCGTTGTTAATAGATATTTGATTCCTCTTTCTTTTGCCGCCTCTGCTTTTTGAATAGAGAAAAAAACACACACACACAAAAAAACAAACAAACAAACAAACATAAACCCCAAACAAACACACACCCGACACCCCCAAAACAACAACAAAACAACAACAACAACAGCAGTCCCAGTTGCCGTTGTTTAAGTCTAAGACTAGCTCAAATCAATGTTAAGGTATGGGAGTTACCTTAGTTCTAAGTCTAGAATGATTTTGGAGGTGGAGACTTGACAGTGTTAGGTCGGAAATTAAGAACTGTTCTTTAAGAATATTATCTCTTTTTAGGTATATACTTTCAAATCCGATAACATTATTTCTGGGATTAGGTTCTGTCTGGCAGTTACTAAGTGTCTCCTACACCCATGTGAATGCAGTGAAAATGCCAACCCGCCCCAGCCAAGTCTAGGATCTGCCAGAACAATCGAGATTTGGCTGTTTTTATCACTGAATCTTGTTCATCATGCTATTGTTTGCAGCTCACACAGAGGGTGAGAGTGAATGAGTGACTTTAGTTTTTCGCCACGCTCAGCAATATTCCAGCCATAGCAGTGGTCTGTAAATACATTAGGTCTGGACCAGACAATCCAGTGATCTACACAACTGGGAAGGTGGCTTATGTCAGGAAGGTATGGTCTAGACTCGGATATTTTCAGACAGCAGGCATATAGGTGGAATATTACAAAGTGCGGCGTAAATTCATGCACTCACTCACTCGAACTGTAGGCATATATATCAGGTTGATGGTGCTACTTGAATGGGTCAATCAAGTTACGGCTCCGGTTGCACTTTGTATCTCTGGTTGGTTCTGTAAGATACAGGTAAGAATGACTGTTTTGCACGGCGCCGTTTCCTTTTTGAGTTGACTGACATTTGATTACATTACAGTTTCTGACCTTGTGGTGCCTGTCTTCCATGTTGCCTACGTCTCTGGCAGTCGTTGCGTGTCTTTCGTATGTCTGTCTAACAGCGCGTCTGCGTGTAGGTATATTTGCTTGTATGTCTGTATGTCTGTGTGTGTGTCTTACAGTCTGTGTTATGTCTGACTGTCTTTCTGTCTGACTATGCATCTGCGTGTCTGGCAGTTGTTGCGTGTCTTTCTACGTGTCTATCTGCGTGTCTGCGTCCCTTACAGTCCGTGTATTTGCGTGTCTGTCTGTCTGTCACAACACACACAGACACACTGACAGGCTGTACGCCCGAACGACGACACACTTCAGCCCGAACACTATTCGCATCCAATATGCATGGACAGTAGGCATTTTGATGTAAAACGATCTCATGCATGATATGACTAAAGTACATCCCTTCATCCATCGAACTTTTCAGATGCTTTGATGTGAGTATAGAACATTCTCCAGATTCCATAATTGTGCACCGATCAGGAAAATCTGACATTATGTCTAGTGGACAGGAAGGTAATAAATCCACATAGACCCTGTCTCCCTGATTCACGAGGATGGTGATTAACGACGTGAGTGATAAACATATTTGGGATCAATTTCGCTGAGCATCGACCATGCGCGTCATAAAATGATTCTATTTCTCTGCCCATCGCATGAAATTTCATTACGAGAACAATATATACCAAGCGGCGCCGCATTCCGATAAACACTGGTGGAAGACATACTTAAATGAAACCTCAATTGTCAAGAAGCAGCGTAAATGTAGAGGAAAACGCCAGCCTTATTAGATGAGCATCAACTCAATGACATGATACGTTATCAGCGTTGGCAGAAAATCGACACGAGAGTGACACTACGAGTCTTCGAGTCTGCGCACTGTTGTTACCGGAAGTCCTGCGGCCATGTTGGAAAAAATCTAGTTAACAGGGAAAGTATGACATGTATTGACTGTGTGGTAATCAAATTCCTTTGGTAACAGGAGTTGAAATGGGTTGCAGAGTCACTTTTAGGATTATTGCACTAATGATTTGCTAATCCGGATTAATAGCAGTTTCATAATGCTTCCTATGGAGATTTCATAAAGAAGGTAGATTTTTCACTCATACACGGAATGTAAGCCAACAGGTAGTGGTTTCATTCCCATAATCCCCTAGGCAAGGTAACAACAAGTCTATCTTGTTGTAGTGGCCACAAAATTTCCGAGTCCCGTGCTGGGATTCGAACGACGGACCTTCTGATCAGAAGTCGGACGCCTTGTCCACATGACGCCCTGCTACATACTCCCCTGTCAACAGAAGGCACGTCCCGGGCCGCATAGTTGGGTACTGAGGCTTATTTTGTTGAAATTTGATATGAACGTGCTCTGCCCCACTTTGGGCGCCAATGTAGCGGCCACAAAATTTCCGAGTCCCGCGCTGGGATTCGAACGACGAGCCTTCTGATCAGAAGTGGGACGCTTTGTCCACATGACCAAAGAGGTTAACCCCGTCAGCAAGCTGACAAGATGAGGATGTCATCTGTGGGATGACTCCACGCCCTGCTACATTGTTTTGACGGTTTATGGAAAGATGCATGCCATGCTCTCCATGTTGTTGACAGAAGGATATTTATAAATGGATATAATCATTTCTCACGTTCTAAGTATATGTCCAATGTCTGTGTAAGGTGAATGTCATTTTCAGTTTGAAACAATTTCCGTAATATTCCCGATGATTTGCATGTTTCAGCAATAAAACTCACTGTATTTGGGGGCAGAGCCCGGATACTGAATACGATTAATGTCTGTTTGTGTGCATCTGTCATCCTGCAGGGCTCTACGAAGTAGTTGATCTTCCGCAAACACAGACGCGACTGCAGCACATATAAAACCACATACACATAAACTTGAGAAAAGAAAAAATCACATCATTCAAAACCGGTATGATTAAAAAATATAAAAAAGGTATGAACTGATATTAGTTCATCTCTGACCTTTGATGTAAACGATATATTACTGGAGTAAATATTCTTCTGTTCTTCTTACGTACTAAATAAACTCTTTAATGAGTACGTTTAAATTTCTATGATATTTTTGCTGAGCTTTCGTTAAGACAATGCATATTGATATTTTTAAATGCATTGTGAACTTGTCAGTTTCGTCGTAATTTAAACCTACTTAACCCAAATTGCACGCTTGAAAAACGAGTAAATTTGAGTCTTTTAATCTTTTAAAAAAGATGGTGGGATGACGTCACAAAGTAAGTGCGGCAGTTAGTTTAGAACCGCAGAGTAATCTGTTAGTTCCAAGCAGAGCGTTACATATAGGGACAGTTACTACCGTAGTATGTCGTAAAGACCACGTACACAGGCGACCCCGTGATCGAAACTCAAGGAAATCAATGTTTATATCCACCATAACACACTAATATCACTCACAGATTTCATTTACGACGGATCTACTTACTTTCACGCGTATTGATATATTTTACGATCTCGCCAAGTCTCGCAGTGTCTCGAATTCGGAGGATACTGCTTGTTGGTGACAGGAGTGAGTTTGTTTTACGTTTTTTTTATGACTGGCCCTACATGATGAAAATTTAGTTGATGTTTATTCTTTTTTTAAAAATTCGTGTGCTGGTTTCTTGTCTCGTGTTCCATATTAATCCGGACATATGCAAAGTATAGACAGTGCCTCTTTTTGTTTTTTGCTGACCTCAGCTATGATTAACTCCGATTAATATTCACACACCAGGGGATATTACTGACGCAATGGAATAAGTGTCCATATGGTGACATTGAAACGAATTCATCAATATAACAATGCTGTATATATGGACGGTGGGTGTTCGCACGAATAGGTAGCAATGCCGTTTAGGCATACTGAACGAATCATCTTACAATACATTTTTGGCATATTTTCCAAACACGGTCTTGGCTTGGGAATATTAGACGGCCAATACAAGGTAAGACTCTCCAGAGGATAATTAAGACAGCGAATGGTTGAGTGGCCAGCCTGGCAATAAACCTGACAAGTCGCCGAAACTACAATACGTTTCAGTGCTTGATTGCAAATAGGATGCATTTAGGAAGAAGGTGAGTGCTGTGCATCGACATTCCAGCTTCTGTTCCGGTGAATACTGCTTGCAAATAGGAAAGTATCCTGGAAGCGAGGAGCAAAGCTTACCGAAAACGTGCCGAGTCAGCAGTTTACGCATTGTGTCGCAGTCCACAGTGTGGTGTTTGTGTGAAGTCAGTGGGCATGTCAGAGGATCTGGTTCAAGATCACGTTAATATTTCATCCGTATTTTATTGCAAACAGTTCATCAACCGAAGCATGGAAAAGTCTTTTACGTTTCTTTTGGAGTGAGGACCAGTGACTGGTTACCGTGGAACACGATATAAGGCACACGTGTTCTTTATTGCATAGCAGATACGGCAGACCCATTGGAAAAGGAATGCGTTCCAATAGAAACTGTCAATTTATTTGTTTGTTGATTAAATTATTAAGGCATAAGAGACCTATATTTAGAAACGTGACGTTCTGGCAGATGAGACGTGCACTTCGGTTACGAAGTTATATATGACTTTTTGATTTTATGTAGGCATATCTAACGTATCATGATTCAGTGAAAGTGTCCATATATGACAGTTCGATGTTTTAAAGAAAGGACCCATGAAGATAGACTTGCCACCAATCAGTCTAAGTAAACTTATCCTCAGTACTTTTCGTTACACGCCACTATTGAGTCTAACGAAACCTTACGGGAGGTCGCGTCAGGTAACCTTTGAAACTGACCAATCAGGACACAGCTTACCAAATCGCGAAAGTGGACATTCGCACATACCTTCTGAACTTTTTATCTCGAAAAGGTTTATACACGAAAGATTCTGAATGATATTTAGCGTACGCTCGCTTCCGGGTGATGCACACCTCGTACGTACAACCATGACAACGGAGAGTAAAATAGTGAAAACAGTGTTTTGGGCAATATGCAAGGATGTTATCTTGCGGAAATAATAGCTAATGGTAACCATGTCAACAGAAACCCCAACGCGTATATACTGCAGGTCAAATAACGTTGTTATATGCGGATTTTTGTTTGTGGTGAGATCTGTGTCAGTGACCTGAATATTTTGAAAGTCCCCCCCGATTACTAAATAGTAGCTGTTGTCTGATTGGTTAAATCTATTTAACCGTCTCGCGTTTGATTGGACAGCCATTTGTTGCTCAAAGGTTACCTGACGCGACCTTCTACCAGGTTTTGTTAGACTCAGTGGTGGAATGTAACGAAATACACTGAGACTATGTTTACTTAGGCTGAGTAACCAAGGAGTCTAAGGGGATCGGGTGGTCAGGTTTACTGACTTGGTTGACACATGTCATCGTATCCAAATTTCGTAGATTGGTGCTCATGCTATGGGTCATTATTTTGTCGGATCCAGAATCGATTATTGCCGCCATGTAGCTAGAATATTACCGGGTGTGGCGTTAAAAAACCAGCCAACCAACTACAAGGAATGGGTGAGCGAGTGCATGAGTGAGCATGTTTGTTTAAACAGCTTTAAGCAATATTCCAGCAATATTACGGCGGGAGACTCCAGAAATGGGCCTCACACCTAAAGTCTCTCTCACAGCCCCTGAACCACATTATTTTCCTTAATGCCTAGCCTTCCCTGCAGTGATAAAGCCTTAACTGAACCCTGGACTTCCTCAGGTTCTGAATCTCTGGTCTCCTTTGGGGCTCCTTTTCAATTAAAATGGGTTTGTGTGTTACTATCAAAACTGTATATATTCAGAGACTAAGCGTTAGTCTAATTAAATCCATGTGGGCCATACAATTCGGGTCTTCGGCGGGACGAGCGAACGCTTAACCATTAGGCTACATGATCGTCCTTTGCTTAACAAAGGACACGACTATATGTGCACGTGCAGCCTCACAAGCTTACAAACCTTTGCCAAAACTCGGGCACCATTCTTCTGAATGCATGTTTTGTAAACAGTGTTATTAACCTTTGGATAATATCTTAATTGTGAAGCCAGCCGTGCTATTATGACATTGTGGACTGACAATTTACGCACAGTTATGGGAAGAGATTTACCGTTGGAAGAACCTATATCTCATTTCAAAGTGTATTGCAAACGTGATCTTTAGTTTTTTAAATTGTGACAAATCAAGAAAGTGTAAACATTCAAATATTTATTGCATTTTAGAACAGGATATCGACTATAGTGCTTCACGTTCTACACTATTTGTGTGATATCCGCCCGGGCATGTTATTTGACGATGCAAATGAAAACTGATTCATAATTCATGCCACAGCTCGATCCAACTTTTCGTTAATTTCAGTCCCTGACATGTTGTGTCATGGCATACCCAGATCAAAGATATTCTGACATTTAGAACAAATGTCAAAGCAAGATCAATATACATTACAACACTTACATAAACGCTCTGTATTCATGATAGCAAGTGTTTCATCGCCAAGTATCGATATCATATATGCAAATGGAGAAAAACTTTTCTTTGATCTCACCACTCTCTCCGGACATAGTTGAAAGTCGGATGATATCACTGATATTAACACAACTAACAAAAAGATGATTTACTGTTATGTTTAAGTATTTACGTTGTAGAACACGGGGAATATAACGGGAACGAGTCTGTGGTGCACCGATGTTAACGCCAGTAGAATTCTAAATGTGCAAAATGAAATCTCGTTTGTATTTTTTAAGTATTGTTCACAGATCCCCTGACCCCGAAATATGGAGATGGCTGAGAAAAAATGAGTAGCATTTTAAAAAAATATTTCATTACCGATGACTCGAAAAACGTTTATATCGTAATAAACAGAGTAGATATCTGCAATTATGCAGCACAGGAGACACAACTGTGCCATCAACGCTCCATAGGCTGATGAAGGTATCGCTTTTGTGAGAGTCTACATAATAACGCGGTGTTCAGAGTCTCTAAGGGGCAGTAATTTCAGTCATATCCGGGCACATTTAATTTCTCAGCTGCTTTTTCCTTAACTCCTTTTGCGAACTAAATGGTTTTGGGGAAAATATATAAATCAACCGAAAAAAGACTGTTGATTGAAAACCATGCCTCCAGACAAAAAGTATATGTTCAGACAAACAGTATGACTCAAGAATAGGTAGACAACAGCACTGTGAAGGGTAGAATCCGGAATACTGGGAAGCCTCCTTGCATGAAATACACCTCTTGGTGTTTGATATTGACATGTATGTGACAAGCTACGTCTACAGACGCATAGCAGAACATGACTCATAGAAGCAAACAAATTATTAAAAAGGGGCAAAAACTTACCAAAGTGCGACAATTTTAGCAATTTGTCGCATTGTTGCGCTTTGAAAATACGTTTTCATTCATCAAAAAGGCGACAATGCGACAGCGGGACAACTTTAAAGGTAATAATGCTTTGCATCATTGCCCAGTCTAAGATGCGTAGAAGAACCTTAACGTGCACGCCAAACGACAATGTCCCTTCTAGGATTCCATAGATGGTGACTGAACTGACTGTGTGAGCTCGGATTAGTCCCATTCACACTGTACTGTGTCATTGCGATACAGACAAATTAAGAAGCACACAACACGGGTTCCGAAGCAGACAAAATTGGTAAAGAACCATCAACATGGGTTCAGAAACAGGCAACACTAGTCCAGACAACAACGGTTCACAGACAGGCAGCACTGTTCAGCAACAGACAACACAAGGTAAAAAACAGGCACAACCGATTAAGAAACAAACAACATGAGTTCGGAAACAGACAAAACGAGCTAAGAAAAAGACAACACGCGTTCGGAAACTAGCAAAATCGGACCAGAAACTGGCCACACGCTTTTAGAAAAAGATAAATCAGGAACACACAAAACCAGTTCAGAAACAGACAACCCTGGTCAGAAACCTAAACAAGGTTTCAGGAACAAGGAACAATGGTTCAGAAACAGGTAACACCAATATATTTATAGAAAAAGCCCGTTGACTACGTGGGTTCAGAAACAGACAACACCGATTTAGAATCAGGCAACAATGGTTCAGAAACACACAACACCGATAATAAAGAGAAAATACAGGTTCAGAAACATACTACATGGGTTCGGAGACAGGGAATGCTGGTTCAAAAACAGAGAACACGTGTTCCCAAGCAGATAACACTGGGTCAGAAACAGATAAAATGTGTTCAGAAACAGACAACACTGGTTACGGAACAAGCAAGGTTCAGAAGCAGGCAACACTGGTTCAGGAACACACAAAACTGATTCATAAAAAGAAAACATTGGTTCAGAGACAGAGTACATGGGTTCAGAAACAGACAACACGGGTTCACAAAGAGACAAAAGGGTTCAGAAACATAAAACATGGGTGCAGAAACAAGCAGCGCTGGTTCAGGATCAGACGTGCATGTTTTTAGAAACAAACCTAGAAGGATTCAGATACAGGCAGCATAGGATCACAATTTCGAGACCAAACAGCCTCAGAAAAAGACCTGAGTATAAGCAGAGTTGGAAACAGACGAACGTATTATCAGAAGCTTGAACAACATTGATACAGGCACTAGTTTGTCTAAAACAAACGTGTTCTTTATTGCATAGCAGATACGGCAGACCCATTGGAAAAGGAATGCGTTCCAATAGAAACTGTCAATTTATTTGTTTGTTGATTAAATTATTAAGGCATAAGAGACCTATATTTAGAAACGTGACGTTCTGGCAGATGAGACGTGCACTTCGGTTACGAAGTTATATATGACTTTTTGATTTTATGTAGGCATATCTAACGTATCATGATTCAGTGAAAGTGTCCATATATGACAGTTCGATGTTTTAAAGAAAGGACCCATGAAGATAGACTTGCCACCAATCAGTCTAAGTAAACTTATCCTCAGTACTTTTCGTTACACGCCACTATTGAGTCTAACGAAACCTTACGGGAGGTCGCGTCAGGTAACCTTTGAAACTGACCAATCAGGACACAGCTTACCAAATCGCGAAAGTGGACATTCGCACATACCTTCTGAACTTTTTATCTCGAAAAGGTTTATACACGAAAGATTCTGAATGATATTTAGCGTACGCTCGCTTCCGGGTGATGCACACCTCGTACGTACAACCATGACAACGGAGAGTAAAATAGTGAAAACAGTGTTTTGGGCAATATGCAAGGATGTTATCTTGCGGAAATAATAGCTAATGGTAACCATGTCAACAGAAACCCCAACGCGTATATACTGCAGGTCAAATAACGTTGTTATATGCGGATTTTTGTTTGTGGTGAGATCTGTGTCAGTGACCTGAATATTTTGAAAGTCCCCCCCGATTACTAAATAGTAGCTGTTGTCTGATTGGTTAAATCTATTTAACCGTCTCGCGTTTGATTGGACAGCCATTTGTTGCTCAAAGGTTACCTGACGCGACCTTCTACCAGGTTTTGTTAGACTCAGTGGTGGAATGTAACGAAATACACTGAGACTATGTTTACTTAGGCTGAGTAACCAAGGAGTCTAAGGGGATCGGGTGGTCAGGTTTACTGACTTGGTTGACACATGTCATCGTATCCAAATTTCGTAGATTGGTGCTCATGCTATGGGTCATTATTTTGTCGGATCCAGAATCGATTATTGCCGCCATGTAGCTAGAATATTACCGGGTGTGGCGTTAAAAAACCAGCCAACCAACTACAAGGAATGGGTGAGCGAGTGCATGAGTGAGCATGTTTGTTTAAACAGCTTTAAGCAATATTCCAGCAATATTACGGCGGGAGACTCCAGAAATGGGCCTCACACCTAAAGTCTCTCTCACAGTCCCTGAACCACATTATTTTCCTTAATGCCTAGCCTTCCCTGCAGTGATAAAGCCTTAACTGAACCCTGGACTTCCTCAGGTTCTGAATCTCTGGTCTCCTTTGGGGCTCCTTTTCAATTAAAATGGGTTTGTGTGTTACTATCAAAACTGTATATATTCAGAGACTAAGCGTTAGTCTAATTAAATCCATGTGGGCCATACAATTCGGGTCTTCGGCGGGACGAGCGAACGCTTAACCATTAGGCTACATGATCGTCCTTTGCTTAACAAAGGACACGACTATATGTGCACGTGCAGCCTCACAAGCTTACAAACCTTTGCCAAAACTCGGGCACCATTCTTCTGAATGCATGTTTTGTAAACAGTGTTATTAACCTTTGGATAATATCTTAATTGTGAAGCCAGCCGTGCTATTATGACATTGTGGACTGACAATTTACGCACAGTTATGGGAAGAGATTTACCGTTGGAAGAACCTATATCTCATTTCAAAGTGTATTGCAAACGTGATCTTTAGTTTTTTAAATTGTGACAAATCAAGAAAGTGTAAACATTCAAATATTTATTGCATTTTAGAACAGGATATCGACTATAGTGCTTCACGTTCTACACTATTTGTGTGATATCCGCCCGGGCATGTTATTTGACGATGCAAATGAAAACTGATTCATAATTCATGCCACAGCTCGATCCAACTTTTCGTTAATTTCAGTCCCTGACATGTTGTGTCATGGCATACCCAGATCAAAGATATTCTGACATTTAGAACAAATGTCAAAGCAAGATCAATATACATTACAACACTTACATAAACGCTCTGTATTCATGATAGCAAGTGTTTCATCGCCAAGTATCGATATCATATATGCAAATGGAGAAAAACTTTTCTTTGATCTCACCACTCTCTCCGGACATAGTTGAAAGTCGGATGATATCACTGATATTAACACAACTAACAAAAAGATGATTTACTGTTATGTTTAAGTATTTACGTTGTAGAACACGGGGAATATAACGGGAACGAGTCTGTGGTGCACCGATGTTAACGCCAGTAGAATTCTAAATGTGCAAAATGAAATCTCGTTTGTATTTTTTAAGTATTGTTCACAGATCCCCTGACCCCGAAATATGGAGATGGCTGAGAAAAAATGAGTAGCATTTTAAAAAAATATTTCATTACCGATGACTCGAAAAACGTTTATATCGTAATAAACAGAGTAGATATCTGCAATTATGCAGCACAGGAGACACAACTGTGCCATCAACGCTCCATAGGCTGATGAAGGTATCGCTTTTGTGAGAGTCTACATAATAACGCGGTGTTCAGAGTCTCTAAGGGGCAGTAATTTCAGTCATATCCGGGCACATTTAATTTCTCAGCTGCTTTTTCCTTAACTCCTTTTGCGAACTAAATGGTTTTGGGGAAAATATATAAATCAACCGAAAAAAGACTGTTGATTGAAAACCATGCCTCCAGACAAAAAGTATATGTTCAGACAAACAGTATGACTCAAGAATAGGTAGACAACAGCACTGTGAAGGGTAGAATCCGGAATACTGGGAAGCTTCCTTGCATGAAATACACCTCTTGGTGTTTGATATTGACATGTATGTGACAAGCTACGTCTACAGACGCATAGCAGAACATGACTCATAGAAGCAAACAAATTATTAAAAAGGGGCAAAAACTTACCAAAGTGCGACAATTTTAGCAATTTGTCGCATTGTTGCGCTTTGAAAATACGTTTTCATTCATCAAAAAGGCGACAATGCAACAGCGGGACAACTTTAAAGGTAATAATGCTTTGCATCATTGCCCAGTCTAAGATGTGTAGAAGAACCTTAACGTGCACGCCAAACGACAATGTCCCTTCTAGGATTCCATAGATGGTGACTGAACTGACTGTGTGAGCTCGGATTAGTCCCATTCACACTGTACTGTGTCATTGCGATACAGACAAATTAAGAAGCACACAACACGGGTTCCGAAGCAGACAAAATTGGTAAAGAACCATCAACATGGGTTCAGAAACAGGCAACACTAGTCCAGACAACAACGGTTCACAGACAGGCAGCACTGTTCAGCAACAGACAACACAAGGTAAAAAACAGGCACAACCGATTAAGAAACAAACAACATGAGTTCGGAAACAGACAAAACGAGCTAAGAAAAAGACAACACGCGTTCGGAAACTAGCAAAATCGGACCAGAAACTGGCCACACGCTTTTAGAAAAAGATAAATCAGGAACACACAAAACCAGTTCAGAAACAGACAACCCTGGTCAGAAACCTAAACAAGGTTTCAGGAACAAGGAACAATGGTTCAGAAACAGGTAACACCAATATATTTATAGAAAAAGCCCGTTGACTACGTGGGTTCAGAAACAGACAACACCGATTTAGAATCAGGCAACAATGGTTCAGAAACACACAACACCGATAATAAAGAGAAAATACAGGTTCAGAAACATACTACATGGGTTCGGAGACAGGGAATGCTGGTTCAAAAACAGAGAACACGTGTTCCCAAGCAGATAACACTGGGTCAGAAACAGATAAAATGTGTTCAGAAACAGACAACACTGGTTACGGAACAAGCAAGGTTCAGAAGCAGGCAACACTGGTTCAGGAACACACAAAACTGATTCATAAAAAGAAAACATTGGTTCAGAGACAGAGTACATGGGTTCAGAAACAGACAACACGGGTTCACAAAGAGACAAAAGGGTTCAGAAACATAAAACATGGGTGCAGAAACAAGCAGCGCTGGTTCAGGATCAGACGTGCATGTTTTTAGAAACAAACCTAGAAGGATTCAGATACAGGCAGCATAGGATCACAATTTCGAGACCAAACAGCCTCAGAAAAAGACCTGAGTATAAGCAGAGTTGGAAACAGACGAACGTATTATCAGAAGCTTGAACAACATTGATACAGGCACTAGTTTGTCTAAAACAAATATCAGATGTGTCAGGTAGGGCTGACACTACAGAAGACTGAGATCTATATATAATCTTTAACAAAATATCGATCGATTTCGGAGACAGAACCTTAACACAATATGCCAAAAATAGCTGAGAGAAATGGGTATATCAATGGTAAGTTGTTACATGTTTTTGGACAGATTAAAAACAAAACAGCGTCCTGAGCATAATATAGAAGCTGACCTTGAATAATTAAAGTCCTGAATTGTTAGACGGGCTGATAAAATCAAAAACGTTTCTACAAAGGGTAATGTGCGATATTATCGTAAACCCAGTTTTCATTTCGATGATCGTTAATATTTTTTTCTGTAGACGATATTTCCGATTATCGACCATTTCAGCCAGCCCTCGAGTCGGGACTCAAACTCAACCGGGAGTGAAGAGACGCATAAGGTGAGACACAGACAGAAACGTCAAGACAAGCAGATAGGCAGTTTAGGGGCGGAGGTGTCGTGGAGATTGATTTCATTACAATTATACGAGAAGAAATGCCGATGTAAGAGTGCCAAGGGAATCATCATTGCCCTACACCGTCCTACTGCAGACAATACAAGCCATAAATCTATTGTTGTTTAAGGCAGCATGCCCTGGTGTTGACTTCTAGAGTGTCCAGGTTGTGGTCAGAGTAATGACTGACATTTATGACTAGGTCAGTTTAAACCTCCCGTAAACAGAGCAGGTGGAACAATAGCGCGAGCTGTAGCCCCACCGCAGTCTCCGCGAGACACTGCCACCTACCGGACATCACGACCAAACCTTTTCTGAGCATGCGCTTCACGTAAGCGTCAGTCAACCGTCTCGAGCTAGCAGTCCGGATATAAAGGTTTTTTTTATGGATATGGCCGATTGCTTGTCATAAAATGCTTCATAAATTTTCCAATTTTAGGCTTGCTAATCTACTAATGTTCCTTGACGTAGACTGGGCGGCACTGATGCTACTTCCATTGGGGTGATGAAGTTCTTGACGGGAACCTGGTAAAACCTGCAACCGCAAAGTCCGTCAACTGTATCATTTAGGTGGATGTACTTCGCTGGTTCCAGATTCCAGATTCGAGTTAGATATAGTTTTCTCGTATCGACAGTTCAATTTGCTTGAATTGTGGACGGAAACCTGTAGTTGTATTATTCGAAATAATTCCAATCACCTTTCGCCGTTTTGTCATTTCTGGTTTTCCTTCCTCGGTTTTATTGGGCAACGGGGTAACCTTGTGTTCGAATATTGCTACAAGCGGAATAAAACCACACTCACTCACACAAAATATGCTTTGACATCACATGTATAATCTGGTTCACACTGAACAATGACGTGTACTGACAGGCAATATGTTGCTTTTTCTACATCTCAACTACCCCCACTTGTACCGATAACAGGATTCGAAGCCAGTACCCAAACGAAAAAGGCGAACAGCTGGTCAACTTAACTTCCAAAATGCCCCTTAAGGATCAGGTTAAAATCGGAGCTCTGTTCTTCTAAGTGTTCTTAACTTCAGGACTATCGTAGGTGCGTGTTAAAATACAGGATTTACGGGGGTCTTACCTCTAAGATCCTTCTGTGGAACAAAGCCCCTGCGTAGCAAACACCTTCTGAAAACGGATGACTAAGAGTAGACGAGGGAACATATTTCCCTGGCGGCGTCCTGCTTACTTAACTTTACCATACTGCGACAAATGTTTATTGGCAGTCGCAGATAAAACGATTACACCATTTTTACAACGAAGTTCAAGGATTCGGGCCCACTATCAAAAGAATAATTCGGAATTCTAATTTTCTACAGTGTCAACCCAACTTGAATAACAACACGACGACAAGCGTGATTTCATCCGGGTCAGAGGTTAATTCCAATTTATTTATTACGTGAGTAAATTACACATATAATAGAGTTAACTGTGAATAATGCCAGTGGGGATCTAGGTCACCTTTGTGACTGTAATGTATTTCGTGTTTACTGTTAAATGTGTGCATTTGATGGCGACTTTGCGTTTAATAGCCACTTCAAAGGCACCGGCTTTAACACGACGTGGTGTGACTAAATATGGCGGCTGCGAAGAGAGAACGAGATACAAACATGGAGAGCGTTGGTCCGTGTAAAAGTACATTAGCTGCTTGTTCGTAGAAGCGAGGGAAGCATGCACCATTAAAGATGGAATAATCGTGTATTTTAACGAGCTTCACCACTGCATGGTTTACCACGTGTAACACGGATTCCGGCAAACATTTGGCATGAGTTGTACGTTGTGAAAAAATCCTCTTACCTACCTTATTGGGTTAACGTTTTGTCCCTGAATATATATTACAATGGACGCTGTCTACACCGGTTCTCACTGAGACTGAAGAAATGCTCCGGTTTAGTCAATGTGCGGAATTGTAGAGCTGATGATAAATGTCGTGGATGGGACCGAGATAATGTGCTGTGATGACAACTTGCCGGACTGGACAGATGCCGGTTTTAACAACTCCCACTGTATTATGATGGAAACATATAATAATCCCGTTTAATTTGAAAAGGCAAAGGTGTGAAATTCAGAACCTTAACCTTACGAAATCCAGAGCTTCTTTTAGGCTTCACAATTTGCAGACAGGGAGATGATGCGGTTCTTGGACTGTGAGACAGACTAGTTACCTACTACGGCGGTGGTGCTAGGTGTGGTGTGGCGGTGGTGCTAGGTGTGGTGTGGCGGTGGTGCTAGGTGTGGTGTGGCGGTGGTGCTAGGTGTGGTGTGGCGGTGGTGCTAGGTGTGGTGTGGCGGTGGGTACTTTAGGAGTTAAAATTCGCATTACATCGTACTAAATATCAAGCTGTTTAAAGTGGACTGACATGAGAAGTTTTCATTGCTAAATACATTTTTCTCTTTATATTTTTGCAATGCTGAGTTCATGACTCGGTAGTGTGGATAGCTGCACTTGCATGCCTTTATCGACTGGACTGGTTTTATCGTGATGCTGGACTTACCTGTGACTGGTTTTATCGTGATGCTGGACTTACCTGTGACTGGGTTTATCGTGATGCTGGACTTACGTGTGACTGGTTTTATCGTGATGCTGGACTTACCTGTGACTGGTTTTATCGTGATGCTGGACTTACCTGTGACTGGTTTTATCGTGATGCTGGACTTACCTGTGACTGGTTTTATCGTGATGCTGGACTTACGTGTGACTGGTTTTATCGTGATGCTGGACTTACGTGTGACTGGTTTTATCGTGATGCTGGACTCACCTGTGACTGGTTTTATCGTGATGCTGGACTTACCTGTGACTGTTTTTTTTTATGAATGTCTGATATATTCGAGCCTGGATAAGCAGCTCAGTGATTTACATCATGAACATCGATCTGAGCTTCCACGTGACTTTGTTTTACTCAAAACGCCCTGTTTTTGTCTTTGTTTTTCACAAGCTATGAAATATTATCATTTCATCCTTTTCTATCAAAACTGAAAACATCATCTGGAAATAAACCCAACATACTGAATATATGCACACAGTTGACCCTCTTTCGAACTCAATTCCACCATGTAGATATAATATGAAAAGCAAACAGTTTCGTCTTCAAAGAATATACCTAAAGATGAGCTATATGCATATCGTCTAAATGCAATGCTTGTTGGGCGTTTCATTTTACACATTATTTGAAAGGAATTTATTATCAACTGCGTAACATACACGGAAGACATATCCAACATATTCAGCAACGTATTCAGATATTTTGAGATTTAGGCTCACAAATCTCTGTTACAGAGAACAGAACGACCTCCGTCGTCCAGTGGTTTAAACATCTGTCCGGAGATGCAGGATGGTTCGATCCCTGACCACGAAAGAAAACGGTACTTATTATTACCGTGTCTGTCCGGACGTTCGCACACACTGCGACACTGTGCACACTCCCTCACCCCAGCACTCACGCTTGTACGTCGCTATATAAATACTGTTCTCATGGACGCGTGGTTAACCCTTTATTTCTAACCGACTGACCAGCAAAGAAAAGATAGTTAATGGATTTTAAAACTCCACGGTCACATACTAGTATATACCCATGGAAAAAAGAAAGTATATAGCAATATTTGACGGTGGATGAAAATGAAGCCAACAAGAAATGGATAGTGAATAGTGATGTCTTTGATACGGGTGTCATAGGCGATAAATATCGTATCAATGCGTATCTCACTATGGATGCCAACACTTCTCATTAGAGGAACATTGGCTTTCCAATTTCACACTATACAGAAATCATCACATTGCGTGTGAAATTTCATGTGTGAACTTTCTTTTGTTTGTGAATCTAGTACAGCCGCTTATGTCAGGAACAATCTTAAAGGGTACTGTGATGAAAAATGGCTCTGCATGGGTGTTAGTATACCTTCGTTCAAAATTGGTGAATCCATAGTGTGTACATCAGGGCCTATCCTTCCAGCTGTTATGCCCATCCGAGGCGAAGAAAGTCGCCTTCAGCGCTCACGCCGACACTTCTATAGCCTATTCAAAACCTGTGTTGTGAATATTTGCTTTTAAATCGCCTGGCTTCAGATTTATGATTGCCCGTGTGTCATAAATTACCTACGAGGCAAACGTGCGTTGATACCATCACCAGCTTCAATAGATGGACAGACTGAGAGTGGCGCTCAGATGGGTCGCCGCTATTCACTCGACGCATTACCTGTGAATAGGTATCGCCGGCAGCACTCGTTACTACGGGTTTCCAAAGCGAATGTGGCTAGGTAATTATACATGGAAAGACCCGAAGCGTAGTTGGTAATATCTAAAAGCATCATCGAAGTTCCGCCATTGAAAACGTTTGTGTCAAAAATACTTCCTCGATACTAGAATAGTGTTTTGTTCTTGAAAAGTAAACATAGGGACAATGATATTATATACCTGCCTCGTGCCGGATATAGAATAATATGACCACACCTGCCATATCTCATCATTGTCTAACACTCCTAACACATATTTTATTAACGAGAAAATGTGTTTTAACCAATGTTTTGGATGACAAAAAAACCCCCAAAAAACCCCCCAAAAAACCAAAAAAAAAACCAAAAAAAAAACCAAAACAAACACGCACGTGGCACCATGCTGTTCTAGTCGTGTTTTCAATGCACCAGTGAAATTGTATATTGCACGTGAAAATTAAGAGGCCTTACAGAGGCGACAACCTCAGTGTTGTTAATTCCAATGTGAAATACAAAACTTTCTGCCTTTTGGGGTAAGACTTAATTGTTTGACAAATTATAAGCATGCATACACAACCAAACTAATAAAGCATCATGAAATATAACAACACAAATGTGAGTGAGTGAGTGATTGAGTGAGTGAGTGAGTGTGCTCATTGATTTATTTCATTTCACCGCCTAAAAAGCAAATGCTTTTTTAGACTTTTATCACCACCAGTAGCAAAGACGGAGTTGTGACGCTTTGTCAAGAGGGCCAATCGTGCTCCCATATAGTTTGAAGTAGGTGTTACCTTTCTGAGAAAGAACCAATACACCTGATGAACCTGCCAATTGTTTATGGGCAAAAAATATGTTATCAGACTTAAAGGTTAGCATGAATAAACTTCATAAACCTTGAAATAATTGAAAAGGGAAGTCGACATAAACACTGTCTGTAATAACGTAATAAAACAAACAAAAAATACCTCAATGAAAAGACAGGCATTTAGCGAGAGCTTACAACCGTTTTGGTGTTTCTCGTTCCATTGTTGTCAACCAATCCCTTCCTTCAACAGATCTTTGCAAAATGGATCTAGTTTATATTTTAATCATAAGCGGTAAAACGTTATAGAAGGGTTAGCTCATTGTTGTCTGGGTCTCTAACTTACACATGGTGTGCACTTAGAAGGTGACTACTTACGAAAAGCCTTTTTTCTGTTTATTTCAAAAACATGCGAATATTTGATAAATTATTTACACTTGACTCGTTTAACAGGACAGGAATATACAATGGGGTTTATTTTTTAAAATAATTTCATCATCTTCACAGCCCTTTTCAGTAAAATCAGCTTTGAGTTATGCCACGGGAATTATGTTATGGATAACGTAAAAGGTAATTACGAAAGCGCGTTTTGTGTATTTTGACGCATTATGGGGTCATTCTCCATCTGTATGGGTGACTTGTGCTGAACATTATGCTTTTTGATATCGCAAAAAATGTCAAAATTGGAGTTAATTGTTTAAAGATAATATTTTGCATTTTACTGCATCTGGTATCCTGGTCCCCCTGGCAATGTACCGAGCTTGCCAAGGTTTATGATGCGTGTTGCGGTCATAAAAGTGCCATCGCATGCATGTAGCGCAGACAACGGCAGGGTGGACGTTACTACACCTGGAAAACCCATCGGTCTGGTGGATTCCCCCCCTGCCCACACAACCCGCTGGGGGTCACAGGAAGGTATTCTTACGTCACTTTACAGGGACATACTGAAAGGTAACTGGTCACGTGAGCGTCATCTTTATTACTGTTTTACGAACAGATATGTCACAAGGATTTCGTTTTCTGTGAAGAATGGATTCAGTTCATAATTATGAAAGTGCGAATTTGCTGTTTTCTAAACTTCAAACACAAATTCCGACAAGCGGTTTGAGTTGTGACTGTTTGTAAGCTTAATTTCCCATAATTTGACATGTGTGTACATGTGTAGGGTAATAAATAGACATCTAACGAATTTGAATTTATGTATGTTTGTATGCACGTCTGTCTTTCTGTCTCTCTTTCTCTCTCTCTGTGTATGTATGTGTGTATGTATGTATGTATGTATGTATGTATGTATGTATGTATGTATGTGTGTGTGTATGTATGTATGTATGTATGTATGTATGTATGTATGCATGTATGTGTATGAATGTGTGTGTACGTGCATGTGTGAATCTAAGTATGTACGTATGTAGATATGTGTTACATAAGCCAGAGGTGTTTTCGAATGATATTTGCTCAGAACAACTGAGTTGACGAAACGTAACCAACTGCAAAGTGCTGATTTGCTTAAAACATCAAATGTCTTTGACGTCCTTCGTTGATTTTGTGTTGATAGCATTTTTTAACCATTTTAGATTCTGCTGTATTTTGTGCACATCTGTGTTACACAATCTAATATTAATGTTCATATGCATATTCCATGTCCAAATCAAAGGACAAGCAATCGAAAGATTTATTTATCTACTTCTTTATATTTTTGGTGTGAGTAATCGCATTTTTTTATGGGTAATACTAGACTTAATTCTCTATCAAACGAAAATGTATGTTTGTAAATAAAGGAAGCAAACAGGATTTGGTGGATTTGTAAACACGCTATGGTATGTCACTGCGAGAGCAAGCACGTGGCTCATTCTCAAAGTAGGCGTGGCTTCCAGCGGTAGATCACAGAGCCTTGCCAGTCCAGTTTTGTGATTGACAGCTATACACTGCTCGGCGGTGTGTTCAGCGCCCCGCTTAAGACCGCCCACTTAGTAGCCGATGTGCGCGCCTAAGCGAATCGTGCCGCGCGGAAAATAGTCCGCGGCTGATACGTGAACAGTTTCAGATATATCGACTGACAGTTGAATGTGAGCGACATTTACATCTAGTCTGCATTCGGGCAGGGAGACCCTGCTCGCTTCTCCACGTAAGGATTGTTTTGAATCAGTAAGGGGCAATATAAACGAAGCGGAGTGATTGTGACGAGCCCATGTCAAGTGTTGTTCATTTCAACCAAACATACACGCAGTTTCAACAGTGTTGGTGTATCAGTGGGTTGTCGACAGGCCCGAGTGTGGGGTTCCAAGCATAGACTTAGCCGGGGTGATCACCGGCCGTGTAGTGGTCAGCGGACGGACTCGGACACTGAGGGAACACGGCTACCCTCGGGATGGAGTACCCCGAGTTGCGGGTCGTGTGTTTGCTGCTGGCGTGTTTAGTCGCCAGCACTGAGGGTATGTCTCATTACCGTGACGGAATACTGAACGATAACGCTAAGTGTGAACCTATCTCCATACCCATGTGCCTTGACATGCGATACAACTTCACTCGTATGCCTAACATGGTGGGACACAGCAATCAGAAGGACGCAGCTATTCAAGTTCACGAATTTTTACCACTTGTTCAGATCGGATGTTCCAAACTCTTGAAGTTTTTCTTGTGTTCGTTATATGCCCCAATGTGTTCTGACATGGTGGAGGAGACAATGATCATCCTAGCTTGTCGGTCCATGTGCGAGAAGGTTAAGAAAGAATGTGCTCCTGTCTTAGCAAGTTTCAACTTTCCATGGCCCGAGATGCTCTCGTGCGAGAACCTCCCTGACAAAAGCAACAAGGACAACTTGTGTATCGAGGCTCCCAACGTGACCGAGGAGCCTGAATTTAAGACCGGAGCACCTGTTGAGCCGAACTTCGATTCATTCAATCCAGAACTCAGGCGAATATTCGAGTCATTCAGGAAAACAACAACAGAACCTTCCAAATACGGACATCCTCATTATAAGGACAGTAACATCTGTCCGACAAGGTTCGTGCACGTGGAGAAACTTGAAGGTAACAACTCGTGTGCCCCACGCTGTGATATCGACGTGTATTTCCGTGAGGAAGACAAGGCCTTTGCTGAGATCTGGATGATTGTATGGGCGTCAGTATGTTGTCTGTCAACAGCCATCACAGTGTTGACCTTCGCCATCGATACGTCCCGCTTCAAGTACCCCGAGAGACCGATAATATTCTTATCAATGTGTTACGCTATATACTCCGTAGCTTACATGATCCGAGCGATCACGGGTCCTGGGGCTATCTCATGTGACAGGGGCAGGGATGGACGGGAGTTCCTCATCCAAGAAGGACTTGAGAGTACGTGGTGCATCATCGTTTTCCTCATCCTCTACTTCTTCGGGATGGCCAGTTCGATATGGTGGGTCATCCTCACGGTCACCTGGTTCCTCGCGGCTGGACGCAAATGGGGCCAAGAGGCTATTGAAGCTCTGAGTAGTTACTTTCATTTAGCAGCGTGGGCCATCCCTGCTATTAAGACAATCATTATCCTGACCATGAGGAGGGTGGATGGCGACGAACTTACAGGTCTGTGTTATGTGGGTAATCAGGATACTGACGCCCTAACAGGATTCGTCCTGGCTCCTCTTATCGTGTACCTTATTGTAGGCACGGTGTTTATACTTGCTGGATTCGTGGCGTTGTTCCGAATAAGAAACAATCTCAAACACGAAGGCACAAATATTCGCAAACTGGAAAAACTTATGGCCAAAATTGGAGTATTTTCTGTTTTATATACTGTACCAGCAACTTGTGTTATTGGGTGTTTATTTTACGAAAGAATGAATTTCAGAAGGTGGCGGACACTTGCAATGCTGAGACAATGTCACAGAAGGGAAGACTGTCACCTGGACCATTCAATACCCACAGTAGAGGTGTACATGCTCAAGATCTTCATGTCCCTGGTTGTAGGTAGCACCAGTGGTATGTGGATCTGGAGTTCTAAGACAGTTGCTTCCTGGAGACAGTTCTTCTCTGCAAGATTCTCTAGGAGGAAGTCGAATTACAATGCAAACTACCACCAAGCACCTGTTATAGTCATGAAACAACAACATGGACCAAAGTGTATGCCAAAAGTTGCCGGTTCCAGAGTGTGATTCTTCTACTGCCAGGAACTGATTTCTGCAGAGTATGACTGAATGGGGATTTCACAAAAGGGCAACTATTACTACAAAGCATTTTTTGCCAAATTGTCATGATCATTGTTATATAGTCACTGGATCTCATTTTCATATCACGTGACCGTGGCTTGTGTTTGTGACAACAGCGAGAGAGTTTGTGTGGTGTTGATGGACATGATGAAGAAGAGGAAGATGGGAAATATTCTGACTGCCAATGTATGACGTTCTGTTACATTTCGTCACTTTCATATCTTTTCATTACCGCAGACAGCGGAACATTTTTATCAAGGAATTTGTTACTTTTCTCAGGATGCTTAAAGGTAAATTTAACTTATTTAAGTCTTAGTCCCTTTCCAATGTTTGTAAGGTTTGTGAGAATGTCACCAGGTTTGGTAGGACGTCAAGTCACCTGGATGCACTAACGAGAAACATTTCCCCGCCTAAAGGCCCTTGGGTATAAAATTCGGCAAATCTCAGAGAAAGCAATGCTGTTTACTCAGTTCCTCCCATCCCTAAGCATGAGAGCACATAGAGAAGAGCTCCTCGCCCGTCTCTCAGTTAACGGATACGTTCAAAGACAGCCAAGTGAGTCAATATGAGGGTCCGCTATTGACAAACACAGTGTGCCGGAGTCCCTATCTGTCGGCTTAGCTATTGTAACGATGTGTCGGGGGGCGATCAGCTGCACAAACCAGTGTCCATACCTGTGGCCGAGGCAAGTTAGCACGCTAGTCAAGCTGTGTAGATAAGGGGGGTTGTACTGGATAGAAGTTCATCGTAATATGAGATTGATTAGAACCGGGGCAATCGTCTATCAGTCATGATGAGAAAACAAGTTTTATCTGTGCAGAGAACACGAATTCCTATGTCAACCATCTGACGGTCGATGTCTCCGCTTTGGCCGTACAAGAATTTGCTTTGAAGTCCCATGTATCTGAACATAGGGCTTGAGACGCCGGCAGTGATAGGTCTGCCTTGGTGGGTCTATTATCAATATTATTGATGAATACTAAACCCCTAATTTCATACATGATATGGATTTGGGAAAGCAGTACAAACACGAACGCCTTTGATGTAGTTTAAAAGTATTTTCCTTACGTAAGAAGAACATTTATAATCGATCTCGCTATCAGTAGTGTTTTTACCAAAGGAATTTCAATGACAAAGTGTTTACTATGCGTACGCGCAAACCTATGACATGCAATGCATGAACTGTTTATTCTGACTTGAACTATCTAACCTCTCGGTCAAAAAACATTGGAGATAGGTTTCCGGCATAAATATTTATAAATTAATTGGAACCACGTAAGAATGAAGAGTTTCATTATGCTCGGGCTAGGCTAAAGTATCTCACACGGGCGGTAGTCAAACAGGAACAGTACATTAGCGAGAAGTATGACTGAACGTAACTTGATTGTGCTGTAGTTTGCAATAGTTTTAAACGGGATCAGACAACTTCTTAAGGAGCAAGAGGGTTTCCTGGACAGGAAATTAATGAACATTTGGACAAATCCTTTGTGCCTTACTTGTAATCGGCACTACCAGCTCTGTGTTCAATATCCGAGTCAACTATTGACGCGGGATTGTGTATACGGAAATCCTAAATCTAACCAACCTGGGCGTATATGGGCAATGTAACGGTTCTTATCAGTCGGGTGATTTATACTGGTTGATTCGGAGTGGAAGAGTCGCTCGTTCTGATATGAACAAACAATTTAAGGCACTGCTTGTGTAGTTGAATGGTGTCAGTCGGGGCAAACTGATATGAATTATTACCTAATAAAGAATGCCATTTGAAACTGATACCGACATTAATCAAACCGTATCACATATACGCGTTGTAGTAAGCAGCATCACTATGCCGAAGAATTATACCAAATTCGATCGATATATTATAATGGATGTAAACTGGATAAGCGGTAGCCTGCATGAATAGCATTGAAACATTTTTCAAAGTATCGGTGTGAAATTAGTTCTCACATCTTGTTTCAACCGTTAAATTACCCCCAACCAATCCTACCTCAAAGAACGAAGTTATTATGAAAAAATACAAAAGCGTAAGAAATATGGTTCATTTATACATAAATTCGCCGTGATAAAAGGTTTCTAACATAACTTGCTCATGCTTGAAATAGGCAGATCTACGGGCCCCCGTGTCATTGATTGGAACGTTTATGATCTAAGCTGGGCATTATCATACCTACGGTACGAGGGCAATGTGCACTCATTGATCGATCAGTGAATGACAGGCCTGCCATCTCATCGATTTTACGTTGACAGCAGGACTGATACTTTTCGGGACGATGCCTCCTAAACGTCATCGGTATTTTCCTCTGAATAGTCGTTAGAGTTTATGTATTGCAATAAATCGCAGCGGATTAGAAAAAGTGTGAAAATATTCTACGATAATTTGTGAAGGCTGAAAGACATCAAAGACGTATATAATTAACACTTTCAAGTTAGCAGAAAAACATTTCGACGGGAAGTATAAAAATTGTAGTTCCTAGCCAATAAATGAACGTTAACGTACATAAAACGCCAGTCAATAGACTACCCAGTCTTTACTATCCTCAGAAACGGAATACACTTAGTGTTAAAAAACCGGTAAAACTTAACCGTTTCAATGATGAAAGCTATCAAATTTACTGAAAACATCCAAATATTGTAAAATGATATTTTGGTATAAAATATGTGATGAATCTTAAATCTTTTTCTCGTTTTAAGTTTTAGGAGTAGAAAGTGTTCGAGGTCGTTTGAGTGCAGCTCGTAAAATCCAGGATGTTTTAATAGAGGACTGGGCAAGGGCTTCAATAAGCGCTTAATATGTCAAAAAGAGAGGAGGAAAATGGCCCGGGTTGGTTATCTGGATGGACTAAGGTTGCGCCCCCCACACAGACTCTGAATTGGTTGATCACGCGTGCTGGAGCTCTGTTCTACATGGTGCAGATTTTATGAGGCTTGTAATGTGATCAGGGCTAATTTCAACAGGTATTGAAACGGATAATACCAGAGACCGCTACGGGATGGCGAGGGTGGTGTTTGGTGAGAGCGATTTGTTACCCCTTAGCTAGAAGACTACGTGTTTACGAAGAGGCAGAAAGGACGCTCTTCTTTGTTGCTAGAGAGTCCATCAAGGTACGGGATCATTTACAGATGGGGCAATTTACACATGTGTACATTTCTTTCATGTTTCCTTTCCCTTAGGAGTATCTACACTTTCCCCACAACTTGGTTTCCCTCCGAGCTGCCACCGATTTCTCTTTATATGGGGGAACATCTGACTCCGTAGAGTGTCCCTTGACAAAACTTAAAAGATCACACGAGGTTTCTCAAAAGTCAAGCAGTTTTCAGACAGCATCGAGATGCATTACTTGACATTTACGCAAATCTTCAGATCTCCCTTTTCACAGTGCTGGATATGTTTTCGGATATGTCCTTGTAGGTAATGAAGATGATCTAAGCTTTATTTCTGAGCACGGCCACGTGTCTTCACAAGAAGTCTTCACATTTGTGTGTATTACTCGCCACTCTCCATGTTTGTGTTCATTCAACCACAGGCGTTTTTTTCTGTTCTTGCAACAGAGGTTAAATAAATTATTTGTTGTCAAACTAATGAGAACGCGTTGTTGTGTACGAAACAAACAATGACGGAGTTGTGTGTGTTTTCGGTTCTTTTCCACGAGGACTCCACACAAAGACTACGTCATGTGATCTCGACAGTCTCGTCACGCGTGAGTTACAAACGAGAGACAGATGACATTCTGTGCGGAACTGCTGTTGGCGGCCATCTTGTTCGCAGAATGCACTAATTGCTCCTGACATTACTTCTGCGAGGAGCTTCTAACTGAGAATTCCTGCAATAATTTCTCTCGCTTACCATATTGAGGGGTGCGTCACAGAGCTGGAATCTCTAGCGTGAACATTCCATTTCTGCAGAATCTGTCACACACACCGTGCATGGTTCGGGATCAAAAGTTCCAAATCATAACTTTTGGCAGTAATGTATTATAATAGATCTTTCTGTTGTTTCCCCTTTTGCCCTGCAAATACCAAACATCCCAAAGCTCAGGATTGATGGGGAAGCCTACTGGTTTAGGTTTCGCTCGATGTAACGATTAACTGGGTTCGATTCCATTCACGGATACATGTGTGAAATGCATATTGTTGGAATTTTGCTAAAAGTGTCTTGGAATTTCATGTGAAAAAAGTCACTATTCAGGTTTGTTTTTTTTTCATTTGTTTTAAATACACAACAAAACAAACCCATTTGCTTCATCCAGGAAGATTGTACGATTTAACAATGCGTAAAATGCATTCAAGGGCGGTGGCCTATTGGTTAAAGCGTTCGCTCGTCACGGCGAATTCCTGGGTTCCAGTCCCCACATGGGTACAATGTATGAAGTCCACGTTTGTGTGATTCATTGATATTGCTGGAATATTGCTAAAAACGGTGTAAAACGCAGCTCACTCATTCACTGGAACGCATTCAAGTTTCTATGGAATTTTACCGTCTTATTCATTCTGAGAATGTGGACGTGCGAGTATGAAGTCAAGTCCTTGAACGGAACGTCATTTTCTTGGGTCACTTAGGCATACATTTACATTTGCAATTCAAATGTCACACACACGCACGCAAGCACACACGCACGCTCACTTCTGACTTATGTTACAAATTGTACATACGTACATACTTAGATTCACACATGCACGCACACACACATGCACACACACACACACACAAAAACAAAACAAAACATATATATATATATATATATATATATATATATATATATATATATATATATATATATATATATATATATATAACGCGACGATCTCAATTCTTAATATTTTCCAGGTTAAAAGCGCAGCGCCAAGTACCTAACTGCTTGTGTATTGCAGTCACTGACGAATATTCAGATATTCAGCATATAGACCACTTTAATCGTGTCTCCAGTGACTCCAGTGACATCGACAGATAACCTTCTTATATAACGCATTTCACATAGTTTCCTCACGTGTCAAACCTGTGGGTAAAATAACAGTTGTGCCCGAGGGTCAGGATACCAACAGGTTTTCCGTGTTGATCTGTAGTCATGGCAACTGCCCTCGGGGCACTGTCTCTGTCAAGAACATATAACTTCATCAAACTGGATCAACCTTTCAGAAATTTTTGTTTTCACGAAGTTGTAAAGTCTTTGTGGAGTTTAATTGGTTGTTTTGGCAACCGTTTATATTGCATAACTGGTTTGGGGTGAGCTTCTGTCGGATAATTGTTGTTTGTAGAGGTGATAAAATGAGATGTGATTGAGAATTAAAGTCTGTGAAGCGATTGTAATTGGTTTTATTCGTTATCGAAGTTTGTTAAGCAATAGTACGTTAAACAGGTTTCATTCAGTTATGCTTGACAAAACAAAACCCAGACATACAATAGCCTAGGAAGCCTATAACACTACTAGATAGTATGTATTCACACTGTTTCAAATGTTACAATACGCAGTGAACGATCGACATGAAGTACTCTTAAGTACTGGCACCTAAAAGTAACGAAATTTATGACAGTATTATCTTTTTCCACATTATTATGTTCAGGGAAGTTAAGCACAACTGATTATTGAGCCATTTTATATCTTCAACGCGAAAGAGATTTTCTTAACATATTTTGAGTTGTATAGTTCAAAGAAAACCGAATACCGTATATATCCCTAACTCAATGAACAAACTAATATTTATTCACCTTGAACGCTATGCATTGAAAAGCAACTGCCTTATTCAAAGAAATATAGCCTTTCTCCAAGGCTATAGAGGATGCTAAGCCCTTCAAAAAGGCAAGTCTAGATAAGTGCACAGTGCATCTAATGACTTCTGTCTGTTAGAGGGACAATATGTCAATTTTATATATTTTTAAAAATTCATCATTTAAAGTGAGTAAGTTTAGGTTTACGCCACACTCAGCAATATTCCAGCTATATGGCGGCGGTCTGTGAATAATCGAGTCTGGGCCAGACAATCCAGTGATCAACAACATGAGCATCGATCTGCGCAATTGGAAACCGATGACATGTGTCAACCAAGTCAGCGAGTCTGACCACCCGATCCCGTTTAGTCGCCTCTTACGACAAGCATAGTCGCCTTTTATGGCAAGCATGGGTTGCTGAAGGCCTATTCTACCCCGTGACCTTCCCGGGTCTATCATTGAAACTAATAATTAGTACCTTGTAAACCTTTGCAAGTCTAAATAGAACACTGTGCATCAAGCGAACAGTAGATATGCATGCTGTCCGGCCGGATGAATATAAGCGTACATTATACTTACAATCTAAACGAAGAGTGACAGTCTCCGTCTTCCATCTTAAAGGAATGCGTTTGATGTCCGCACTGAGGCTAATCAGTGCAAGGCAGTGTATGCAGTCAATGTTTTTAATCATCCAACCGAAAACACCCTTCGCAGACTAAACCAGATTCATTCGCTCACAAAACTGCATATACAGGTAAACAGAGAAACTAGCATGTATGTGGCAATAGTACAATTATTAATTAGTTTCATTGGTATTTATATTTCAAGAATACACAGCCTAATTATAATATTTATTACAAATGTGTTTGGATTTTGGATTATAAATACGGTAATTATAACATTTTGAGAAATTGTAGAGAATTAATGTGGCCCAAACAAGGTTAATACAGATAAGGCAGGCAATTTACTGTGTGATTTAGATATATTTAATTTGTTTATATCTGTTAATCTGTTTATCTGTTAATCTGTTTATCTGTTTATCTGTTTATCTGTTAATCTGTTTATCTGTTAATCTGTTTATCTGTTTATCTGTTAATCTGTTTATCTGTTTATCTGTTTATCTGTTTAATTTGTTATATGGATATGGATATATTTGACTATATTTGAAAATCTCAAGTATTACATTCAGATTGAATTGGTCGCTCATTTCGACATTTGATTATGAAAGATCTTGATTATTTTATTCAGACACGGTACAGAAGATACTATTGTGACGTTGTGCGTCATGCCAGCTTATCATTACATGTAAAAGTCACTTTAAATATGGTAAAACCAACTGAGACAAAGTCTCACTATATCACATAACAAACTCAGCTGACATTCAAGACAACAATATGACGTAGTACTGAGGAAAGCCCGGATGACAATTAACCAAATAATGTGGCCTTACGTAAACCAAAGGCGAAGATTGACAGGTGGGTACATGCACACCACCCACATTAGTGCTGTACACAACCGATATTTCTCTAGACAGACAGATGCACGTATATGTCACCATGTAACCTTTCCTGTGAAGCCAATTCGCACTGGAAATTTGTTACTGCCCCCGCCTCTCTCGCTTCTCTCTCTCTCTCTCCCCCCCCTCTCTCTCACACACATCTAGATGTACATACTTGTGAGTGACTAAGTTTAGTTTTACGTCGCACTCAGCAATATTCTAGACCTATAACGGAGATCTGTTAAAATAGTCTGGACCAGACAACCCAGTGATCAACAGCATGAGCATCGATCTAAGCCTTTTACCACAAGTATGGGTTACTGAAGGCTAATATAAGCAACCATTGATTTATGGAAGTGTTTGTATATGAAATTAATGATCTGAGACTCACTGCATCGTTTGAAAATTTGATCGCTAATGCTAAAGACGAACTGTAAATTGCATATGCAGTCGGTAGCATTTAAACACACACACACACACACACACACACACACACACACACACACACACACACACACACGCAAGCACACACACACGAACGGCACTCAAGTATTTAACAACTACCACCTCTTTCGATGTTGGTAGCATTTACACACGCACGCACACACACGCATACGCACACATGCGAACGCACTCGTGAATATATTTAATGGAATTACATGCTGTGAGATCATTTAGACTGTATGTTACTTTTCCTAAAAAAACAATATCTGAACCTTTTCAAATATTACATTAAAATGTTAAACACTAACGATGAAAAAACGTTTCATGGGTGTAAAAACTTACAGTTTGTCAAATTTGAATAACATGGTGCTCTCTAAATGTATTACCTGTTCTGAAATTTACGAGTAATTATTGTTGATAGACGCGGGATATTTAAAAGGTACACAAACTTCAATCAGAGAACAAATGGATTACGTATATTTCATATTTTAATTGTTATAAAATTACTTTGAATATTAATATACATATTTAAAGATCAATATTCGAACAACATAATCATAAAATAGTAGGATTACACCAAGAAATAATAATATATATAAGTGATAATTATATATATATTGGTCTCGGTGAAGCGGTGTGTCCATCGGAGGAGTCCCACCATTACAAATGTAGGCCAAGCCCCGGGGCAAGTACGTATACGTGCTTTCGTCTCGCCAGGGTATCCGTCTCACAGACGACAGGTTGAATATATCGATACATTAAAACGTCAGTAGATGTTTTATTACAATACTTATTTCAGCCATGTGTCCATGTGTATACAACCATGTGTATACAACTTAACATATGTGAACTCTAACCCAACCAGAAAATAGCAATACTATCACCACCAACAGCAACAGCAACAGCAACAACAACGATAAAATGTTTTACTAACTTTGCTCGTCCTTACTTATTTTAGCCCTGTATCTATTTATAAACATAAACAAACTTTGATTGACAGTCATTTCTGTGAGTGACAAATGCCCACGACGTTGCTGGCAGCTGTCATGTTTAAGTTCGTGTTGACATCGCTTACGTTGGTGACGTTTTTCTGAAGTATATTCCGTTTAGTTTTACAAGCATATCAAATAAGACGGATGTCGTCATGTCAAAGCCTGGCCGCCGTGGTAGTCCTACTCAAGTGACATACTGGTAAAATATCATTTTGTCTTTCGTCATGAGCTCAGATAAATGCAGAGATTCATGAATACAAGTTTACGTTTACTAGACAACTAATTACGTCTTACATACATAATTGACGTAATTCTCATCAATGTGACATAAACTAATACAAATTCGATTTGCATGTGTTATATCATAAAAACATGAATACATCTGACGTCTATTTAATTCATACACTTTAATAAGAATGAGTATGGTTTAGAGTGAGCGTTTAGCAGTGTTCCAGCAATAACAGAGCTGGGGATGCCAGATATGCGCTTTACACAGTGCATAAGGGGAATATAACTCGAGCTGTCTTCGTAAAATCTTGCCGACACATTTTTGACAGAGAAACATTTAACTTTGTTCAATTATGAAATGACTGAAAAGTTTCTGAAATTTAGTGATATGTAATTAAAATTAGAGATGGACCTAGTAGAGCGCTACTGAATTAGATCTTTGAAATGTAAAGAAATCTATCAGAGTGGAGAGAGAGAGAGAGGGAGAGAGAGGGGGGGAGAGAGGAGGGAGAGAGAGAGAGAGAGAGAAAGTGAGAGCGAGAGAGAGAGAGGGAGAGAGGCGCTAGTTATAGTTTGTATGTAGTCCTGTCCCCTCAGCCAATTCCCTGTGCAATCCTTAAGCCCTAACTTATGCAAGTCTAGACTCTGCTCTCCGTTGGATTTCTTTGCAGTTTAATAGGTTTACTTGTTACGATCAAAATTACATATTTTCAGAAACTAATCATTTGTCTAAGTGTTCACGTTACGATGATCGAAACAAAATATCTTCGCATCAAGTCGATTCGATTTCTAGGAAAGAAACTGTATGTTGAAACCATACCACACACTAATCCTTAGCATCCTGATACCAGGAACGACAGAGGTAGAATTCGAACATGGGACCATGTCACGTGATTAGCACGAGGAAGTCCGGCGAAGTCTCGCCCTTCCGTCACTCTCCGCGAGTTAGGAGAACGTTAAAATGACAAATTGTGCACACAGATACGTGTTCAGCATGTTTTTTTCTGACATCTGGCGTAAAACATGAACATTAATCCCCGAAACAATCACCTACATCTATCATGCACGACAGGCTAAACCAGAGTTCATGCTTGAAACATCATGAATGCGAAATCTGAGGCTGGAGAGGACCATGACTGAATCCAACCAGATATTAACGTAACAACTCCGGGTTTTAACTAAATATATCCTGACCTATCATTTTGTGTTCACGATCTTTCTCTGGCACGCACACACACCGGCAAAACAGGCCATACATGAAATATAAAGAGTTTAAAAAGTTGTATTTGAATTGTAACGATAATATTTATTTTGATGCAGGCTTGGTCCTTTCTATGCACTTCATCGTGAGTACAGAAGCAAAAGCTTTGTACACACGAACGTATAAGAATATGTGGCAACAAAGCGGCAAATTGAAATAAAAATACTCTTACGAATTATGATGAATATCTGTACAAAAGTGACCTGTGTGTTCCCAGCGGGTGAGCTTTGAGCTTGCTTTCGAGTGTATATAGTCGGGCGCATCGTGCAGCATATCATATTAATTTTGAAACAAACAAACAAACAAACAAGCAAACAAACAATTAAATAAATGGTATGGCCATTTTTATAACAATGATCGGAGTTTGAAATTCATAACAATTGAAATGAATGAATGAGTGGTATGAGCATCTGACCTTAATTATTAGAGCTTAAAAAATACATTGTATTTGAATGAATGAATGAAAGAATAAGTGTATAACTGAATGAATGAATGAAAGAATAAGTGTATAACTAAATGAATGAACGAATGAATGAAAGAATAAGTGTATAACTGAATGAATGAATGAAAGAATGTGTATAACTAAATGAATGAACGAATGAATGAAAGAATAAGTGTATAACTGAATGAATGAACGAATGAATGAAAGAATAAGTGTATAACTGAATGAATGAACGAATGAATGAAAGAATAAGTGTATAACTGAATGAATGAATGAAAGAATGTGTATAACTAAATGAAGAACGAATGAATGAAAGAATAAGTGTATAACTGAATGAATGAACGAATGAATGAAAGAATAAGTGTATAACTGAATGAATGAATGAAAGAATGTGTATAACTAAATGAAGAACGAATGAATGAAAGAATAAGTGTATAACTGAATGAATGAATGGATAGTATGAGCATTCTGATATAAATTATGAGAGTATGAAATAAATAAAAAAAAATGAATGACTGAATGGTGTGATGATTTTGATAATTATAAAAATGGATGACGAAAATGACCGCCATAATTAACACAAGCCCTGCGCCATTACTACTAGAACCATTAAACATGAATTGTGACGCAGCTGTTCGTGGAGGTTACAACGGTTGCTTATTTCAGCCTGAACTATTGACATCTACTTACACTCACGGAACGCACAAGGACACTCAAGCATCGAGATCTACGAATCACGACTGAGTCTTGTATCACACTGTTGCCAGCTCGGTAATCAAGCGGAGATGCATTATGCACGCGTACAGGCAATACTACGTGTTGTGTCTCAAGGTGTGATGAACAGAGACAGGTAAGCTGATCACATCGATCAGAGGCTGTGAGATGCAGAACATCTCGATTCAAGTAATGCGACTGTGCGAAATCTTGGGCTTGCCTCTTGGTTAAAGTGTTGGATTGTCACGCTGGAGGGTTGGGTTTGATTCCTAACATGGACACAGTGTGTGAAGCGGTTTAATGGAATATATAGTTATGTACGTCGAGAAAACCCTCACTTACTGAGTCACTCCGTCACTCACTCCGTCACTCCGTCACTCACTCACTCACTCATTCAATCTTTCTAGCGAGATTGGGGCTGTAGGGTAGCATAGTAGCGTTCGATTCCCCACAGGGATACAGTGTACGACCCCAGTTTTTGGTATCCCTAGTCGTGACTTTGCTGGAAGATTGCTAAAAGCAGCGTAAAACTAAACTCACTCACTCAAGCGAAATTTAAGCAGGAGGTCATTCAATAAATGGGCTGTATAGCGTATGATAGGTGTGAGGGGGACAATCGATTTGATCAATACAAAAGCTGATTTATGTTTAAATGGTCATTAATAATAATATCACAGCTGACACCAACTCAATGATGCGATAAAAAGAATCTATCAAGTTGTACGTGGCAAGCACGTGCGAGTGAATGTTAAATGTGTAGAACTGTGTGAACAATGATCCAGGTGCGTGCGCGCGTGAGTAATAAATAAATGAATAAATAAATGAATATATGAAATGAAGAACACAGGATTTGTATGAGTACAGTTAATCTGTCATATCTGAGAGAGACAGAGAGAGACAACTCTCTCTCCAGGTCTCTCTCTCTCTCTCCCTCTCTCTCTCACGGTTTGGACCAGACTAACCAGTAATTGATGTCATGAACAACTGACCGGGCTGAAAATCGAATAATGGACACGCTGAAACATATGTAGAAGGCTCCAGCAGCCAGGGCCTCTCCTTCAAGCATAATTGTTAAAATAGATGTATGTCATACCAAACTTTCAACAAAGGCACAGCTGAAAAAATCTAAAACTTTAAAATCAAAAATGAAGACTGACTTGTTGTGTAAGTTTAAATAAAAAAACAGACATTAGCTTGCTCCGTGTTGGAATCAATATTGTATTAAAAAAGGACCAATAGCATCGATGGCGAGCACACCTGTCAGGTGATAGAATGCTTCAGCAGGACCATTTGGCCATGGCAGCAATTTCTCCGTCTTTACACGTCTTCGTGCACATACAAGCCCCTTTCTATCCCCAACAGCCTGTCTCGCAGTCCCTCAACCACCATTTTTACCCGTGTCCAGCCCTGTCTGCAGTGTTTAAGCCCTAATTAATTTCCTTGTCTAGATTTCCGTAGGTTCAACTCTCCTTTCTCACTCGGGCTCCTTTTCAGTATAAAAGGAATTATCTGTTTCTATCCATATTCAGACACAAAGCGTTAGTAAATATCCCCACTATCAATGTTGAAGGATGGGCTAAAACACCTGTGCGCTACCTCGATGGAACTAGGCCCGGGCCGCAGACAAGATGTTGTAGCTACAGCATGTATCGTGTGATCAGCCGATTTCTTTGAAGCCAAAATGAAAATTAATATTGTCAGTGATACGGAACTATAACTCTATTTATATTGTGATGGCTATAATGCATGCATAAAATGGATAACAGTTATAATGTAAAGACTAATGCATGCTCATGCATTGTTACATTTATGCAGCAATATATAGCGCATTTATGACGAAAACTGCTACTATGTAAAGATGTATAGAGGGCGCATGCATATGTATGACGACTTATATTTAAGTAAATATAATGTAATATTATGAACGTGCACGCATATCGTCAGTTTAATGTGAAATAGAATATTGCGTGCATGATATCGACTACTTCTAAAGTGAAAGAACTATATAAGCTCTGTGTAACGCGAACCGCTGTTACACTTTAAAAATTTAAATGAATGTATATGTGTATATGATGCAAGATGCGTATAACATTAATTTTATGTTTGACTACATTTTATGCATGCATGCCGTGGGCTACAGCTATGTTGTAATAAAAATAATTCATGTTTGACTTTTTAAAGGTTTCGTGATACACTTGCTTATGAAATAAATCGGCTTTGAATAAGACGACAGAAAACAATATTAATAAACAAATATTTGTTTGTTTTCTGTAATCTACACTACTTTTGTTTACTGTCTGTTGACTAATAATTTGTATACTTCCTTACCCAGAATGATGCGTTTTAAGAAGCGTACTCATCAAGATAGGACGTGTATTTTTATGTGCGTGTGCGTGCGTGCGTGCGTGTGCGTGTGTGTGTGCGTGTGTGTATATGTGTGTGTATGCGTGCGTGCGTGTGTGTGTGTGTGCGTGTGTGTGTGCGTGCGTGCGTGCGTGTGCGTGCGTGTGCGTGTGCGTGTGCGTGTGCGTGTGCGTGTGTGTGTGTGTGTGTGTGTGTGTGTGTGAATAGTTGCAACTGCACCACAACTAGGGTTTATGGTTTTAATCACATTGGATTGCATTCCAGTGTTGTAAATGTAAAATGTTTAGTTTTATATCGAACTGCATTCCAGTATCCATACGGCAATATCATGCAGTTGTAGTTATGAGGGAATGTACTGTGCATATACCCACACAGCAATACTGGAACAGACATTAATACAGGAACACAAATAGACACACAAAATATGCAGGAAGAAAATAAAATGGCATATTTCCGTACAATGTGGTTCATGTATGTTTTACCGGGGATATATACTACATAAACAAAATAAAAGTCACTTTTTTCGGTATCAGTTTACCCACAAAACAACCATACGTGCATATATTGTAAAAAGATAAAGAAAAAGTCAACAAACACAGTGAGACACTTTCAGTGCATGATAAACAAATGTACATCACACATATGCGTAAAACTCTCATAGCTGTTGATGGGTATTGTCAGACTGTTGATCTAGCTGTATACAACGGGCATGTTTTACTCTCCATTGCCTTGAAACTACGGAAACATGACGTGGGTGAGTTTAACTATAAAGATAACATAATGATGTTTTAAAATTGTATGCATATTCAAATACTGATTTAAAGAAACGACAGGATAACAATGCAACGAAACATAATGATATTAGTCTGTCTTACAGTCACTGAACCACATTATTTTCCTTACATCTTCCCACTTCTCATCACACTTTTAACAAATTAACTTGACTACCGACAATACTGAAAACTATCATGAGTGTTGAGAAAAATATTAGTATACATTCATACGACAGTACTGAAAACAGTATATAATTTAGAATACAGACACGTGTGAATATTACAGTTAGTATATAAGTATAAAAACATTATATAACGACAGTATGGAAACAGTTCATGTACATATATACGACAGAAGTGAAAACGGTATTTAAATATTCAAGTGACTTTTGAAATTAACGACACTATTTAAACAACATTGCAAACAGTACTGAGGAGAGCAAAAAAGTACTGGAGTGCTGGTACGGTGCTTAAGTATTGAGAAGAGAGAGAGACAAGAAGACAATTTGATTTAATACTGGCACTATTTAACTATTGAAAAGAAAATTTAATTATGGTAGACGACTGGCATTATTTAGTACTGAGAAAACAATCTGATTACATCACACAGTATTTAAGCATTGAGAAGAAAATATAATTATCAGAGAGGACTGACAGTATAATTATAGTGCTGAGAAGACAATCTGATTACATGACACAGTATTTAAGCACTGGGAAGAAAATTCAGTTATGGGAGAGGACTGACGGTATTTAGTACTGAGAAAACAATCTGATTATAATGACACAGTATTTTAACACTGAGAAGACAATTCAGGTATGGGAGAGCACTGACAGTATTTAGTACCGAGAAAACAATCTGATTATAATGACACAGTATTTAAACACTGAGAAGACAATTCAGTTATGGGACTGACAGTATTTAGTACCGAGAAAACAATTTGATTATAATGACACAGTATTTAAGAATTGAAAAGGATTTTTTAATAGGGGAGGACTGACAATATTTGAAAGAGAAGACAATTTGATTAATATAACAAAGTATTTGAGTAATGAGAAGAAAATATAATTGTGGAAGAGGAGCTACGGTATTTAGTACTGAGAAGATAAAATGACACAGTGCTTACGTATCGGGAAGAAAACAAAGAGAATAATACTAAGATGAAGACCGAGAAACGTCGTGGTGATGCTGACGTCGAGCACGACCGCTTATGCAAAGCACGTAGGGCGGTAACGGCTAACAATAAGCTAGTTTCTTCGATAATGACCACGGTAATTCGCCAAGACGGGACGGAAATTGACGAACGTGGATGATTTGCTAAAGTTGTCCATATCCCCCGCACATTGAGAAGGTTGTTGTCTTGAGAAAGAGAAACACGTGTTTACAAGTGCTGCGGAGTTTCGTGATTGCCCTCCTCAAGGGAAACTTCAGTAGGTCTGGAACAGACCCGGCATGTTTCAAACACATTTTTGTGAAATCGGAACATATGTTGTGTAAACACTGAAATCATATGCAGGCTGTGTCTGCTGGAAGCGGCACAGAACGCCGAACTCTCTGAGCGGTTACTTTGATGCCGGAACAGCTGCCCAAATATCTTGCTTAATTATGGAGGGAATATCGCAATACGCCACAGTACTGAAAGGGCCATTAGGTTCTTCTTAAGATTCAAGTTTAGCCAAGAATCTTAAATGTGGATGGCTTGTCTTCATATATACAACACCCAGCGCAGCCCCATCCTTGAGAGTTTATGTTGGATGAGTGAGTGAGTGAGTGAGTGAGTGAGTGAGTGAGTGAGCACTCACCGTTATTCCAACTATATGGCGGCAGGCTGTAAATAATCGTACCAGGATCAGACAATCCCGTGATCAACGGCGTGGACATCCATCTATGCAGTAGTAATACGATGACATCCCGTTAGTCGCCTCTGACGACATGCATATGTTACTGAAGATCAATTCTAATCTGATCTTCATGGGTTAATATAGCCTAGGTACTCAAATGTTTTAAAGATGAGGATTGGTTGGTCAGATCCCGTGTCACAGGTGGCCTATTTGCATCGTTACATATGCTAAGATTATCAACCACTGATTTTCCATAATACTACAGCGTTGTATTAACTTCAATAATATGAAGGAAAACCAAGTTCTCTGGAGAGTACAAATTTCTTTATCGCAGTGAATGCAATAAAAATACTTCGATTATACTGAGACTATACTTAAGTATTCTGAAGAATACAAAGGGTCTAATACTAAGATGAGGACCGATAAGATATAATGAATGCAATAAAGAAATTGACTATCCTTTATAACTTGGTTTTCTTCCATCTTTACAAATTCTAAGAATATCGCTTTAAAATAGACTTATTCGCCGCATTTCTTCTGATTCTCTCTTTGGGATTCCAGGTTGGAACAGTACGGTCTCCAGCCATCGCTGCTGGTCCAATGAAGGGACGCCGCGAGTCTTTGCTCATATCATTCACTGGGTAGTCGGGTCCAGGCTTATAATATCATTCACTGGATTGTCTGGTTCAGGTTCATAAAATCATTTCACTGGATTGTCTGGTCCAGGCTCGATCATGAACAAAATACTATAGAGTACGGCGTTGAATGACCTACTATGCCAAACACATTTCAGGCTCATTTTACGAAAACCGATAACAAACCAAATTATTGTTGCAAATACCACAATGATTGAAAAATATCAGAAAACACGGAATACATACATCTTTAGAATATTGTTTAATTTGTATTAGTTAAAGCACTAGGCGTAAAAATGCAAATACACCGATAAAATATCACAAGGGACATGTTTAGAATGCAAAGGAGGTTTAACGAATAAATAGACTATTATAAAAATGAAATATGGACTAAGATAATGTCTTGTATCTCCTTTGTGTCATTCCATAACAGATACACCCCCTTCCCTTCCACCAGGAATTTAATTTGCATCGAAATAAAAATAATTCAACAATAAATTGTTTTGAAATTTCACGCTTTAAACCAGGACAGGGACGTGTAAAATTTATGATTCTTAAAAATATGAAACATGCAATAAAACTTCCTTCTTGAGTACAATGAAATATACATATATATTAGATTATATGGTGTCGTGCTGGTCTGGTGTGATAATACACAGACGAGAGGCTGTTGTGAATATGGAAGACGGACAAACTTTCCAGGAACAATGAAAAATTCAAATTAATAAAGTTTTGTTCACCACACAGGCAAAGGATACGATGGGGTAGGTCAGTGGTTAAACCACTCGTTCGCCACGTCGACGGTACTTGTTCGAACCTTGACATAGTTTCAACGTACAATGATATTGCTGGCATATTGTCAAAAGCGGATCGTCATTCATCAAGTTAAGACAGCGTTACCATAATTTCGCATTAAGATATGTTTGCAGACAATAGTGTTGTCATTTTCTAAATCCCTCATAGTCAGTTTATGGAGACAAACATGATGTCAGTTTGGGGATGGCTGTTTGTTTTGTGGAAAAGTACGGAAAGGTTCGTTGTTGTTTTAGGTAAGGATTTGTTGCTGGTCTTCAGTGTATTCGTCGCAACATGTGACAACTATCAGTCAAATCGGATGAGTTGAGGAATCGGTTGTCTCGAGCCTAACCCTCCCAAATATTAAACGCAGGTCCAAAATTCCTCTACTATATCGAAACGAACATGGGTTTCCTAACTAGGAAAACTATTAATATCAAAACTATGCATATTAATGAAAAAACAACAACACACACACACACACAAAACCCATTTCCCCCAATAACGAGCTAGACAGTGGTACTAATGTGTGTTCGTCGGCCATACAGGCCCTGATGCAAAATTAATATATCCGAGAAAGCCATCTCAAGTCTAGAAAATGTGGCAAGTTTTGATTTCCACAGAAATGGAGAAAGTTTCTGGACTCTGTTTCAGTATACAGAGCATTTTAGTTTTTTAACTATGACAATTTCCTGTAATATATGTTCATTTTAGAGACAATTTGTTAGTATTCAGTGCGTGTCTAAACTGACACACGTCAGTGCACTTGTGCGTGCTTTAAGTACATATTTATGTCATGCTAATAAAATCACCCATGCAAGCATATTTATTATATAAGATGAATAAATGTGCAATTACACACAAAGCAATTGCAATGTTAATGTATATGAAAATACGAAGCCCCCAAACTATGGGTACTTTATGCCTAATAGGTTTTAAATGCTTTCATGTTCTTGCCGTGCCGTGCCCGAATCGTATATTAGTATGCGTGACGTCGCGAATATACGTTTTGCAATGGGCTATTCACTTTAATGTCTTATTCGGTATTCTATTAATTCGTCTTTAAACCCACCATTGGTACAACGATAAAATTTTAAAAAACTGAATATGCGTACTATTATTAAAATAAAAAACGATATTGTTGAATAAAACTGATTTAAATGTGTCACATATCAACGTAATGATGTAGACTGACATGTAAAATATGTCAAATTATGTTCGTATGTTAATGGAATGAGATGAAAGAGTCTTGAAGTTACAAGATTTCCCGTCACCGGGAACATGTCTCTCGTTGCCTTAATCATCATGCATGCAATTGACAGTGAAATCTATAACGCATTTGAAATGTACACACACGTTAACTGCCCAAGGCCACACCAACGCCGATCTATAGCTTGTCGTTACTGAAAAGCAACACCGACCTGGGACATCAAAGGCGTTAATAATTACAGATCAATACTATGTAAATGTATCCATTCAAATTATGAACAGCAAACAAACGGGGTATATGAATGCTTTTGATACTATTAATAATATCCTAGAGCGGAGCATAATCACACGCACGAGGTAAAACTCTGCGTTCAAACAAATGCAACTACAGATTTAGAAATCCAAATAAAAAAGCCCTTTCATTCTACGGGATCGTATTTACATGCACGGAGCTACTTTGAAAAATTCAACTTAAGTTTTAGGGATCTTCCCCATGGCGAATTAAACAGACTAGTTTCAATTTATTAAGACGGTACGCTAGTCACAAAAGAATATCGGCAACATCAAAGATCCCATTAATTGCCAATCTCCCTTTAATGAGTGGCTTGGTTTCGTTAGAGTGATTATCGCTGAATGGAATTGAGAAATCCTAATTTCTCGGGATTGAGTTATGAAGATTAGCTCATTAGTATATAGAACATGTGAACCAGACTGGATCTGTGTTGGTGGGGGGTCGGATGGCCCCAGGGAGGGTCCCCGGAATGTACTGCAAGTATTCTTTGAAGAACAACTAGCTTTTAACATTAATTAATCATATTACATAGCGTTGGTTTTTGGTGTATGTATATTTCACCATGGGATATCAGACTCGCTGTATGGAGTTCGGTAAAACATTGAAATAACCATCGGCTCCATCTGGGAGAGTAAGATGCAAATCTGACATGAAAGAGAACTAATTTATTTATACGATGATTTCATATTGTTAGGTATGATGCTAACATGCTTGGTAATGAGAGGAGAATGTGGCACGTGTTAGCGCTTGACTTAATTACTTCTCTCGATATGTGCTTGTTGAAAGCCTGGGATATACTGGTGGTGTTGTGAGTTTACCTCTGTTGGCGTGGTTGTAATAGAACATTCAGTGCCATGAACAGTAGAACATCAGTGTGTTGTGGGTCAGCGTAATGATCCATAGTATTGTTGAAGGACATGTAGAAGAAGATGATAAGCAGAAGAAAATTATGCAAAGAAGAGGAACAGAGAAGAGTCGGAGATAAAATGGAGAGGGAAAGAGGATGGAAGAGGAGACAGAGAATGGAAGAGGAGACAGAGGATGGAAGAGGTGACAGAGGAGGGAAGAGGAGACAGTGGAGGGAAGAGGTGACAGAGGAGGGAAGAGGAGACAGAGGATGGAAGAGGTGACAGTGGAGGGAAGAGGAGACAGTGGATGGAAGAGGTGACAGTGGAGGGAAGAGGTGACAGTGGAGAGAAGAGGTGACAGTGGAGGGAAGAGGTGACAGAAGAGGGAAGAGGTGACACAGGAGGGAAGAGGAGACAAAGGAGGGAAGAGGAGACAGTGGAGGGAAGAGGAGACAGAGGAGGGAAAAGGTGAAGAGGATGGAAGAGGAGACAGTGGAGGGAAGAGGTGACAGAGGAGGGAAGAGGAGACCGAGGAGGGAAGAGGAGACAGAGGATGGAAAAGGAGACAGAGGAGGGAAAAGGTGAAGAGGATGGAAGAGGAGACAGTGGAGGGAAGAGGAGACAGAGGAGGGAAGAGGAGACAGAGGATGGAAGAGGAGACAGTAGAGGGAAAAGGAGAAGAGGAGTGAAGAGGAGACAGTAGAGGGAAGAGGAGACAGTGGAGGGAAGAGGAGACAGAGGATGGAAGAGGTGACAGAGGATGGAAGAGGAGACAGAGGATGGAAGAGGAGACAGAAGAGGGAAGAGGAGACAGAGGAGGAGTGAAAAGGAAAAGTAAAGAAGCATAGAAAGAAAAGAATAAAAGCATTGAGGGGAGAGAATGAAGAGGAGATGAGAATGAGACGGAAAAGAAGAAACAAGTCAGGAAAAGAATAAAATGAATGAGAAGAGAAGAAGAAACAGAGGAGAAAAGAGGAAACAGGATGAAAGGAAGAAAAGGAATGAGAAGACAGTATAAGGAGAACAGAAAAAGGAAGGGAGAAGGGAAGTGAAGGAAGAGAAAAAAATTGAAGGGTGGAGAAGGAAGCGGAGAAGAAAAATACGAAGAGACAAAGTGCAAGTGAGGCAAAATGATGAGAAGAGGAAGACTATAAATAAAAATCACGTTTTGTTCTTCATAAAATCGTCGTAAACTGGTGTGTACCACACCTGGCCTGCAAGATTACGAGGAAAACATTTTGAAGTATGTACCTGATGAAAGGGAATGAACTCGAAGCTCTTGAAAACAAGCAACAAACATCAAGTAGTACACGAACTCATTCACACTAAATTATAAGCATGTATCTCACTATATCGGCGTTATGCACCTAATGCTATGACTCTGTCACACATACATGTACTCTCTCCCATCGCAGGCCTTCCATACACAGCACATCCTGGCATGTCTTTACGTCCACCGTTATCTCATGAGGGCGTGGCGTGGCGTGGCGTGGCGTGGCGTGGCGTGGCGTGGCGTGGCGTGGCGTGGCCCCTCAAACTGAACTTACTAACCTTAAGAATATCATAATACCATAATTCCCTACTGAACCGGCCGAGAGCGAGGGCTACTGAGCGAAGACCGTGTTCGAACATTATGCCATTCATCAGCTGTAGGAAACGAGTTGCACTAAGAATTTAGGTGCGCTGCACTTCATCAACGAATTCTGTATTATATACATGCAAATAAGTACAGTAACACCTACGATTCTTAACATTCACATAACAAATTATAGTTTTTTTCATAATTATGTATGTACAATTATTTTGACCTTTCAGGCGCATCATACATTGACTGTAGATACGCATTTACTACGATCAAAGGTGATTATCTCATGTTGTTTTAGAATTATGCCGGGTTTCCATGTGCACATAGTGCGTGATGCGTAGCGCGTGATTTTGCGCAAAGAGTGTTCGGATACGCATCACGCAGTGACACGGCGGCTGGAAGTAGAGATTCCCAGAGGGTTTTCCCCCAATGTCACGTGGTGTTTATTGCACTAAAAACCCGAAAGACCTGAATTAACGCATCACATAGTCTATACAAACGTATGCATGGAATTGGACACTACGCAGACTTAATGCGCAATTACGAAGACAACACGTACATGTGGAAACCTTGGTTCGGGCCGGTTAAAGTGATGTGGTTGCATTGCACGATGGAGTAGAGTTGTTGTTGTAATGTGGATGTAATGTTGTAATATTGTAATGTGGATGTAATGCGGTGTTCGGCGATAGCATGTAGAAGATGTTGGCGTGACGCGGTTGTGATGGCATGGTGCTGTGGTGGTGTGTAGGGTCGGTAGTATAAGATTTAAGTGAGGAAGCTGCGTTTGTGGTAGCTCTCACTCCAACTTAAACCAATGATAGTCACATAAAACACACTCGACCTTTAACATTAGGAACTCTTGAATTAAATCACCTGGCCGAAACTAGATTACAAGATTTAGCCTGTGACAATTAGACATGCAGGCACCACGCCGTTTACACCACCGCCATCGTCGGTATCAGCATTACCAAACACAACAACATCACACCAACTTTGACGGGGTACCCACACTTTCGTAGCACAGACTTAAGATCGCACATGTCTGAGATTTTTGCTCGGAATAAACCCTCTCTTTGAAGTCGACATATGATAATTCTTGAAAAAACAGGAACAGTCTTTAGGAGTAGTGTGGCGAGATGGAGACACTTGAACACTGTCTGCAGAACATACGGGCATGTTCGAGACACAGGCCAACGCCTCATTGGCTTTCTTACACGCATGGCTGCTGACACACGCTCAATGTCATATATTTATAGAATGAATGAAATTCAAAACGCAAATGCTTGAAAAAAAAACCTTGACAAATTTTAATGCATGAGTACCCAGGAACTCTTGGATATTAATCGGTAAATCTCAGATAAACATAGGAATGCTTGGATGTTCGAGATTCAGATGTTCGTGTGTGTCAGTAAACGTCATTAAATAAGAAAAATATGAATATATTAGTGCGATAGTTAAAAGTCGGAACCCGTATAATATGTTCAGCAGTAAAAGTTGGTAGTGAACAGAAACGAATTTGTATTCTTCTTGCCTTCAAGGTCGTATCGCCCTGAGTGAAATACTTAAATGTTTACTCTATCCTTTACGTGGAGTGTTTTGAATGTAGGAAATATTTATCGGACATTTTATTCCCTCGTTTTTCTCAGTCGATTAGACAAACTCATAAAAGATCACTAACAATTGTAAGATGCTCCAAACACACTCCTATTTCACAAATCATGAATAAAAACGGACAAAGCCTTGTGCAGTTAGGCGCGCTAATGTCTGCACTAAAACCTCAATACTCTACCCATCCCTTAACTGATATATTGCCACGGAACCGGTTTGTTGGTGAGGAAATGATCATTGCATTAAGTTTTTGTTCCTTTCTGAATGAGCCTGAACATTAAACTATTTGAAACCTGGATATTACCATTCCTTTGATAAAATACAACGCGTCTCAAAGAACGGCGCCAGTAATTATGCCTCGGTATCCCGGCCTTGACGTTCAAGAAAGCAAATCTTGTTTCGGGTAATTAAATATAAATGCATGTATAGTTATTGAAGCAATCACAGCTTCCCCATTTATTTGTTTATGTTTGCCTTTATTTCTTATAACGTTATAGCAGTGCGCACCATAGCGTCATGCTGACGCAGCCTCTGAGCATGTGTAATTCTGATAAAAAGAAACTACGCTGAAATTGAAAATGAGCCCCAGTGAGATGTTCCTGAACAGGTGGAAAAGCTACACTTGCTTCATCTTGCGCTAAAGAAGTACAGAAAAGGTAAAACAATATGGTTCACTTGCAGACAAGGTATTTAGTTTGTTCAAATATCAAATGATATTATTAACGTCGAGAGCGTTTGTCGCGGCCATAGAAAGAGTGAGTGAGTATGGTTTTATCAATATTACAGCAATATCTCAGCAGGACACCAGAAATCGGTCTCACACATTGCTCCCACGTGGGGAATCGAACCCGGGTCTTCGGCGTGATGAGTCACAGCTTTAACCACTAGGTCATAGTGTCATGCGATAGCATTCGAACCACGGACTTTCCGATCTGAAGTTCAGCCTCACGAATTTGAGCTTAAAACCGTTCGGAAACTAACCTGGTAATACTTTCTGTTAGAAGTCACTATTTCCAGAGAAAGTATGTTTATGGAGACTGAAATTATCCAAATGGTAAGTGGCTCCAACAGTCACCGAAATGCCGAAAAACATATTAACATGTTTTTTAATTCCTGTATCAAATACATCATAAAAGAAAAGGAAAAGTCTAGTTTGGGTTCCAGTTTAGACATGTACAAACATGGTGTACAGTTCTTTTTTGTAGTTTGAAAAAACGGTCAGTTTATGAAGGAATTACTATAATATCCACGATCCACACGTTGTCATTGTATGCATCTACGTTATCTCTCATTTTGTCGCAGCTGTTTTGTCACTGAGGTCATTTCGAAATCTTGTTGAGATCGCCACAATACTTCGAGACATCCGACACACTCCTTCGGTATATCCCGATTTACATGAAAAACGACCTATCCGAGGCTCCGTTGAATGAGTTTCTCAAAAACCTGAACGTATATTCGCTGACATTATCTTCTTCACATGACTATGGAACATCGTTGTGATAGAAAATGGGCATCTACTGAGAAATATTCTGCAGCCAAAGGGTAGGGGTAGCCTAGTAGTTAAAGCGTTCGCTCGTCACGCCGAAGACCCGGGTCCGATTCCCTACATGGGTACAATGAGTGAAGCCCATTTTCTGGTGTCCCTAGTCGTGATATTGTTGGAATATTGCTAACAGCGGCGTAAATCTAAACTCGTTCACTCACTGTGCAGCCAAATTCTGCCTGTCGAAAGAAAACATTGCCAGCTGATGCTCCGGAGGTTTGAAGTTGATTTTGTTCTTGGCCTTCGCTATGTTCTACTTTGTTTATGTTGACTATACTGTAATTATCAATCCGTAAACTACTATGTCAATATTTATACCCTTTTGCTAATATAATGAAACATAATTTAATGGCGTACAAATGTTATAAAGAAACATCTTATCAAGGCAAATTTGAAAGCACCCACCTGACATTAAAAATCCATCCAAAATTAGAATAGCTTTTCAACCAAAAATAAACACAATATCCTCATTTGAAATGCACACTTCCGTAAACGGCTGTTCAAATTGAAGGTATGCCATATGATTTTTAAGCATTATAATTGTCTCTCGCTTTTTCCCTCTCTACGTATTGAGAACAAAGAGATATTATCTGTGTGACCCAAGTAGAAGAGGAAACGGCGTTTATGTGATTGTCGCTCCTCAAAGGCAGAGCCTTTCCGAACCTTTTCCTCTAAAAAGCAGGTCGTGAGTTGGTCTATATTTTGTGTGTGGGGTCATTCGACTTAGGATGGTGGAACATATCCACAGAAACTATATTCATCGTAGAGGACAGGGAGCAACAATTCCACAACGTAATGTTAATGTTAATTAACAAGGGAAAATATAAGGCTAAAGCTGTTTTGAGTAAAAATATTTTAATTTGAAAAAGTCAATGTTATGTGGTCAGTGTTGCTCATACCATAACTATCTCTTTGGCATTTCCTCTTCCTCTGTTTTTTCTACTCCTCACTCTCTCTTCCTCTGTTTCCCTTTCTATTTCTGTTTCACTCTGACTCTCTCTCATTCACCCAGGACGCTAATCGTCACGATGAACCAGGAGCATACGTATTCGACAACACTGAAAACCTTCATTCACGTTTTGAAACAAGGAAACAGAAAAGTCAAAAGATAGTGTGAGTAAAACAAGTACTTAAACATTAAAAGGTGTGGCGTGTGTTCACAAAGCATCACTCTCGCCCTCTCTCTTTCTCTGAACTTTTCTCTCTGTCCCCCTTTCTCTATTTTTCATGCTCTACCACTCTGCTTCAGAGATACACGTATATACATACATAAATGCATGCATGCATGCATGCATGCATGCATGCATACATACATACATACATACATACATACATGCATGCATGCATGCATGCATACATACATACATACATACATACATACATACATACATACATACATACATACATACATACATACATAAGGACTAGTTATGAGACAGACACTTCCGTCCAGCTGTTGCGTTCTATACTCCGGAGTAAACATTGTCAACATCCCATATTCATAATTCACAAATAGCATGCGTGTAATAACGCATGTAATTTCCAGTTCGCACTTAGCAATCAGTTCAGTATTAATATACGGCATGCCGCGTCAATACTCCAACCGATCTAAATATACATGGCTCTGCTCCGTTACTATGCACATGTATAACGGCGATCTCTGTAAAGTAAAAATACTGCTTTGATTAGCAATTTCACAGCAGTAATTAAGGCGACGAACATAATTACGGTCTATATCTTTATTGCAGATTTCAATTACGACATGGAACACATGGTGTTTAATGCTCAATTCAGAACACTAGTGGTTAGTATGGCGGACTGTGGAGTACCTTTACTGCGCATGCTCGAGGGATGGTAATGGCGGCAACATATGTGAAGCCTTGTTGAGGCTGAGAACTTAAGTTATGTAATGAAATTTGGGATGTTCTGATGAAAACAATGAATATCACATGTTCAGTCATCCCGTCTGCGCTGTAGGAAATTGATGGATACATTTTATACACTATCACAGGTTCGTTATGATAATTATACATATTATCAGTGCAGTATTTTCCCAATAACTGCTTAAAAGACGTTCAGCCATGTGGGATAAATTGGTGCGTTTATGAGAATGGACTTATTTTGAATGTTCGTCTGCATTTTATGGAAGGAAACGGAAGGAACATGGAGTACACGTGCGTGTGGAAGGTGCTCTAAAATCAGCTGGATATTTAGTGTGTTTATTTTTCCCCATGGGAGGATTAGTGTTTGACTCTAGCCCTTTCATATTGACCGTAAGACTGGACCGCCATCGTGTATGTTTGTTCGCTTGTTTGCTTGTTTGTTTGCTTGGTACACTTACAGAATAACGTGTACCCACCAGCCATATTGTTTAGTGTCACATCACCCTAACCCTAACCCTAACCCGAACCATTACCCTAACCATTACCCTAAACCTTACGGTACCCTAACCAAAAGTAAACTCGCGGAAGGGATTCGGTATTTTGTAGTCTTACTGTTCAACCAGGTACTTGTAAATTGCATCAATATGAAGGTGGTGTGCAAAAGTCATGCTCGGACTAGTCCATAATGTGATCAACAGCATTGACCTACTCATTTGGGACATGTTAACCACGTTAAATAGCCTCACCATTCAGACGGGGTACTCGCCTCAGCGTGGGTTGGTGAAGATAAGTCCTAACCCGGATCTTCACCGGTCATGAGTGGACTGAATGGAAAGAGTGATCAGGTGGAATTGGTCGCATGGTGTGCTCATGATATCAATCCCTGTATTATCTATAGTAACCACTTCCACTTCTGCTTTGGTTCACCCTTTCCACTTGTATATACAAAATAGTGTTTTTTCCATCAACCCCCTCCCGCCCTCCAACCCCGAACAGCTCCGTGATGATCCGGGTTAGAATTGGTCTTCAGCAAAACATGCATGTCGTAAGAGGCGACTAACGGGATCGCAAGATCTGACTCGCTCAAAATTTTGACACCTGCCATCGAATCCCTATTGCGTAGCTCGATGCTCATGATGTTGATCACTTGATTGTCTGACCCAGACTCTATGATTTACACACCGACGCCATATAGCTGGAATACTACCGAGTAAACAACCAACCAGCCAGCCAAGAGAAGACAAAACAAACAAAACAAGTCTGGAAAGATTTGGTGAATCTAGCTTTCCTCAGCTTTGGGACCGTCGGGTAGCCTAGTGGTTAAGGAGTTCGCTCGTAATGCCGAAGACCCTGGTTCGATTCCCACAACGCGCACACGATGTGAAGTCCATTTCAGGGGTTCCCCACCGTGATGTTACTGGTATGTTGCTAATTAATAAAAAGTGGCGAAAGCTTCATCAATTCACTCCTCATCTTCGTTAACTAGGAGTAGTTCTGGGCTTCTTCTGACTTCTTTTCATTTTTCATTTCGCAGAACTAAAATTTCAGTAAAGTAACTAAATATCTGGGACAAAATAACAGTCTTGGTCAACTGGTCATTTTTGGTCAACCATCCTTCCAACTCCGTGTATGTAGTATACGCAAATGACTGCAACAGCACAGACCACTCGCAGCCAGCAAGCCGTTTCTTATGACTAGTTGTAATTTCAGCCAGATATTGATAATGATATTATCCGCTGTAGCATAATGTCTTTTGATCTTGAAGCCTACTGTATATGGCGCCAGACCTATTTGCCAGTCAGGGCCCTCGACGTGCAGTGGGCCGGCCCTGCTATCGCCGCTACACGACTGCAGATGAAACACATACACTTTCAAAGATGGTTTTTATGCACTTTACAAGTTGTGTTAATTAAACTTCAATCTGTGGACATGATGAGGCAGCAGAGATGAGAGGCGATCAAATCAACGGAAGTCGCATTAAGGAGGTGTTTTGGCGAATGGAACTAAATCCGGGAACATTTTGAGAAGTGTAATGCTAACGTTTCAAGTTGTTTAAACGTCCAATGATAAAAGTTAATCAAGTGCTGTAATGCCATTTTCATTTTTTTGTTGTTCTATTTTGAGCCAGACATGCATTTACTATGTCGGAACCAATGATTTTAGCAATACATATTCAAATCATGTTATTACAAACTCATCAATATTCATGATATGCAAATTTTTAATATCATTTTTCGTCGACGTGCTTATGATCTTACCATTATGTTTGTGAAAGAGCGTTATAACAGTTGCCGCAAAAGGCGTCAGAAAGCTGTCGTACTTATTTGTTGGTCAGCTATTATAGCTATAAGACATCCAGTAGCCTGTAAATAATCGCACTTGGGCCAGACAATCCAGTGACTCCAGGTATCCTCATGAACAAATGTCTTGCAACTCTCCGGGCCGATAGGTTTCTGTTTGCATACTATTTGTTTTTTATTTAATGCCGCACTCAATGTTCAAGCTATATGTCTGTAAACATCGGAGTCAGACAATCCAGTGATCAACAGCATGAACATCGATCTTAGCAAGTGGATTAGAATGACTTGTCAACCAAGTCAGCGGACCTGTCTATCCGATTCCGTTAGTCACCTCTGACGCCAAGCGTTGGTTTCGGAACACCACTGCTAATCCGGATCTTCACGGGGTCCTTTGCATAAGAAAAGCGCACAGTTAAAGAAAGGACATACTGCCAAAACATAAGATAATAGATTGCCCCACAGCATTCACAGATCAAGAAAAATGGAATTTTTCCCCTCATGAAATTTAAATGAAAGAAACATTCGTGAAAATATATTCAGAATCATATCTGTATCCATGCATAGAAACTGAAATCATGACAGGTCTGAATAATATGTGTGACAACAGATATGGTTTCAATTTCCCAATCGTGAATTTCATTTTTATTTCGAGGAATATACTATCAGCTCTATAGCGTCTGCATACATAAACAGCTTAGTCGCTAATTTAGAACATATGCGTCTTATTCAGATTTGTGGAGGGTAAGAATTTCTGCTAATGCCTCATCATAGTCCTTTCAGACACGTAACGCCGTGGTACATTCAGGGGGAAATTCCCCATTTAAGGCGCGTCTTTGTGGTTATCCATTGGTACGAGGGGTATCTGGAAAGTTCTGAGTCTGACTAGGTCGTAGTTTAAGGGTTAACGATGGCAATCAGGTCTTAGATAATCAAACGCCACTGTACATGAACAGTGCAACTATAGTGTGTTACTATAGCAGTTGAAGAAGTGAGAATGGTTGAAGAATGCCAGTCAGCAATGAGAAATGGGTTCACCAAAAACCAGCCAGCTATGTGTTTTGGTAGGCTAACGCCTGAAATGAATATATTTTACAGAAAAATATAGTAAAATGATACAAAATATGACGAAAAGGAGCCCAGAGACCTTTTCATTTTCAAACACTAAACAAATCTGCATAGCAATAATTTCTTGGAATTTCTTAATATGTACACATATTCTTATGATATCTGTCAGCAATGACTCTTGTGTTCAACGATATGAGTCAGGGATAGGCCTCATGTTCACATCAGTATCAGTCAGCAATGTGTATTTGGTTCTCTGATACTAGTCAGCGATGAGACTTTGGTTCATGAGTCCTAGTCAGCCATAAGCCTTGGGAGCACCAATACCAGTCAGCCATAAGCTGGATCACCAATACCAGTCAGCCATAAGCTGGGTCACCAATACCAGTCAGCCATAAGATGGATCACCAATACCAGTCAGAGATAGGTCTTGGCATCACCAATACCAGTCGGAGATAGGTCTTGGGATCACCAATACCAGTCAGAGATAGGTCTGGGGATCACCAATACCAGTCAGAGATAGGTCTTGGGATCACCGATACCAGTCAGGGATAGGTCTTGGGATCACCAATACCAGTCAGGGATAAGTCTTGGGATCACCAATACCAGTCAGCCATAAGCTGGCTCACCAATACCAGTCAGCCATAAGCTGGCTCACCAATACCAGTCAACCATAAGCTGGATCACCAATACCAGTTAGCCATAAGCTGGCTCACCAATACCAGTCAGCCATAAGATGGATCACCAATACCAGTCAGCCATAAGCTGGATCACCAATACCAGTCAGCCATAAGATGGATCACCAATACCAGTCAGCCATAAGATGGATCACCAATACCAGTCAGAGATAGGTCTTGGGATCACCAATACCAGTCAGGGATAGGTCTTGGGATCACCAATACCAGTCAGGGATAAGTCTTGGGATCACCAATACCAGTCAGCCATAAGCTGGCTCACCAATACCAGTCAGCCATAAGCTGGCTCACCAATACCAGTCAACCATAAGCTGGCTCACCAATACCAGTCAGCCATAAGCTGGCTCACCAATACCAGTCAGCCATAAGATGGATCACCAATACCAGTCAGCCATAAGCTGGATCACCAATACCAGTCAGCCATAAGATGGATCACCAATACCAGTCAGAGATAGGTCTTGGCATCACCAATACCAGTCAGGGATAGGTCTTGGGATCACCAATACCAGTCAGGGATAGGTCTTGGGATCACCAATACCAGTCAGAGATAGGTCTTGGGATCACCAATACCAGTCAGGAATAAGCCTGTGATCACCAATAACAGTCAGGGATAAGTTGTGGTCACCAACACCAGATATAAGTCTTGGGGTCACCAATACATTAATTTGGGTTCAGCGATACCAGTTTGGGTTCACCGATACCTCTGCTCAACAGACATTTCGGGCGTTTCCTTTCGAGCAGGAGGGCTGAATCTCTGATGTCATGACTACCTGACGTGATGACTACTTGATGTCATGACTACCTTATATCATGACTACCTGACATCGTGACTAACTGATGTTCGGTGAATCATAATATTCTTCCCGATGGATGTGTTTCGGCAAATGCTCCAGGGGGATTATTCTCATGTGTTGGAGTTCGGGATTTACTGGGGACCAAATGTTTCCTGAGTCTCCGCATCTGAAGCTGTGCTGTGAAAATAATATATGTTATCATTATCATAACGATAAATTATGACATTTCTGGAAGGGCATTGGTGATGCTTGATGGTCGACTATTACAATCAGGGGCGGTGGGGTGGTCTCGTGGTTAAGGCGTTCGTACGTCACGCTGAAAATCCGGTTCGATACCCGACATGGGTACAGTGTGTAAAGCCCATTTCTGGTGTTCCCCTCTCAAATATTCAGACAAAACAGACATTTCCTACGCTCGCGACAGGGGTCAAAATGTGGTGAGGAGCTTCAGACAAAACTGACGTCATAACAGATGACGAGATCTCGTGAGATTAGCTAACCCTACGGTCGTACAAATGTTTGCCGAAACTTTGAGTTTGCCAATACATTTTTTCTCAAAGAAAATATTAAAAAGGATGTGTTCCTAATGCAAATCTCGCCTGTCACCCAAAGCAACTTAAAGCCCAGTTTTGATTTATGTAACAGTGAAGACATATGCACGTTTTCATCGGGATTCCTATTGTAGTCGCCATAAGCCAAATGAAGCGTAATTTGGGAATTAAGTAGGAACCGACCTTCAATAATCCCAGCCCTTTGATGTCTAAGAGAAACTCTGAAATTCATTCTCTATGCAGTCTTTTCAAATTTGGGCGCAAAATTGGATGTACAGTTTAATTGTTAAGAATACATAGCTTTTCCTTAAATCCCGAGATCAAAGATCATCCCATTTCAAGTTATTTTCCAGAAAATGCAATTTATGTAAACGCAGCAATAGGAGAGCGATTAGTAATTTATTGCTTGGCATTAAAACCAATCAGTCTTTACATCTAGCGCATTGTTGCAATTCACCCGAATCAAAAATCATTTTCGTTTCGTTTTTTCCCTTGCTTTCTTTTGATGCTCTCCGCAAGAGTAGAGCTAAAATGTGTTGCAAACAAAATTAGACGCGTTAACTAGGTATTTGAATGCTATTTTCTCGTAATGTCTAGCGGAATATTTCCAGTCTGAAATTATCTGGATTAATGGTTGTTTCAAACATCAAAAGAAGGACCAAGGAACTTCGATCGATTGCAGAGGTTTTTCCCTCTGTACGCGTCATAAAGTTGGGTTGTAAGCGACGGGCGCGCAATTACGAGCTGGCATGGGTGGGAGCCTTGTACTCCCATCGCATGTAATGGCGAATAAAACTTGCAGTCGTGTTAAGTCAAAACACAGAGCGAACATCGACTTACTGCAGTTAATTTGGGGAAACATTCAAGGATAGTCTGTCTCTGGAAAAACTGTTGTGGATACTGATGGACGTTTGACCCCGTTGGGTTGTAGGACTCCAATAAGGACTAAAAAGAAATGGTTTTGCTGAGTTTTCTGGTTGGTTGCAGTGAGTGTATGTTCAGACTATCAACCAATGGTTTGCATCAACATCAAAGATCATCATTAGATATAGCTAAAACAATGGATGTAGAGTTAAACCACATTCAATCGCTCTCCCTCAAGCACCCATACTTGGAGCGATACTCTGATGGACCCCGACGTGAAACAGATTCAGGTGGACCTCGATGTGAAACTAGAACATGGTGGATATCGACGTAAAACCATACACTGATGGACCTCGATGTGAAACTAGTACATTGTGGATATCCACATAAAACCATACACTGATGGACCTCGATGTAAAACTAGAAAATGGTGGATATTCACATAAAACCATACTATGATGGACCTCGATGTGAAACTAGAACATGGTGGATATCCACATAAAACCATACATTGGTGGACCTCGATGTGAAACTAGAACATGGTGGATATCCACATAAAACCATACACTGATGGACCTCGATGTGAAACTAGTACATTGTGGATATCCACGTAAAACCATACTCTGATGGACCCGACTCAGGTGGACCTCGATGTAAAACTAGAACATGGTGGATATCCACATAAAACCATACACTGATGGACCTCGATGTGAAACTAGTACATTGTGGATATCCACGTAAAACCATACTCTGATGGACCCGACTCAGGTGGACCTCGATGTAAAACTAGAACATGGTGGATATCCACATAAAACCATACATTGGTGGACCTCGATGTGAAACTAGAACATGGTGGATATCCACATAAAACCATACACTGATGGACCTCGATGTGAAACTAGTACATTGTGGATATCCACGTAAAACCATACTCTGATGGACCTCGATGTAAAACTAGTACATTGTGGATATCCACGTAAAACCATACTCTGATGGACCCGACTCAGGTGGACCTCGATGTAAAACTAGAACATGGTGGATATCCACATAAAACCATACACTGATGGACCTCGATGTGAAACTAGTACATTGTGGATATCCACGTAAAACCATACTCTGATGGACCCGACTCAGGTGGACCTCGATGTAAAACTAGAACATGGTGGATATCCACATAAAACCATACATTGGTGGACCTCGATGTGAAACTAGAACATGGTGGATATCCACATAAAACCATACACTGATGGACCTCGATGTGAAACTAGTACATTGTGGATATCCACGTAAAACCATACTCTGATGGACCTCGATGTAAAACTAGAACATGGTGGATATTCACATAAAACCATACGCTGATGGACCTCGATGTGAAACTAGAACATGGTGGATATTCACATAAAACCATACTATGATGGACCTCGATGTGAAACTAGAACATGGTGGATATCGACGTAAAACCATACATTGGTGGACCTCGATGTGAAACTAGAACATGGTGGATATTCACATAAAACCATACGCTGATGGACCTCGATGTGAAACTAGAAAATGGTGGATATTCACATAAAACCATACTATGATGGACCTCGATGTGAAACTAGAACATGATGGATATCGACGTAAAACCATACTCCGACGTGAAACAGACTTAGGTGGACCTCGATGTGAAACCAGAATTTGATGGACCATGGCGTGAAGCAATACTCTGATGGACATCCACAGGGAACGATGATCTGCTGGACCTTGACGTGAAACCACGATCAGTTGGAAACACGACCGTAAAGCCATTCTCACGTGAACCTCTGCTTTTGTTTAAATATAACCTCTTTATCCGCCAATATATTGACGGTTAAACTGATGATGTACAAGACGTGAGAGAATATATAAAAAAATACCACATACAAGACAGGGAAGATTCAGGAAGCCGTTCTCCTGAAACTAAGTATTCGTGTGGGCTCCCCTGAGAGTAAACTTTTTGTTTTGTAGATGGGTATTTATATATACGAAAACTTTATTTCTGGGACTGAATGCTTGCTTATCAACTCTTTTTAACGGACAACACTCATCAATCTGTCTCAGAGTTGCGATTGTGGTAAAACACGCGGGACCTTCCACACTTCGTACTCTCTGTAATTTGAGTTTTAAACTTGACGGTTTCGTAAAAGCAAGCTTATTAGGAATTCAGTTTGTCTTCAAAATGGATTTAGCAATCGAGGGCCACCGAACAGCAGTTCATGCCCACATTATTCGTAGTTGTGGAGGGTAACATTTGCCGAGCCATCGGTTTATCTCATGAGGGGGGCTCCGGGGCAATTTAAAGCGAATCATACCTCATCCGTGGGAAGGAAGAGTATCTTTAACGGCTAAATCAAATCAAGATTACGTAGAGATGTTTTTGCTGAAAGAAAGCTAAATATGCATACAGATTCCATTTACGCACCTGTCGGAGAAGGGATAAGGCGGGTAGTGGAGAGAAACCAGGTTTCGGTTTAGGAACAGAAAGGGGTGAAGTAGGGTAGGGTCGGTGGGGAGGGTAGATGTGAGGGTCGGGGAGGTATGGAGGAGTGGGGTCGAACGGGAAGATGTAGAGGTGGGTGAGAGAGGGAAGATGTAGAGGTGGATGAGAGAGGGAAGATGTAGAGGTGGATGAGACAGAAGATGTAGAGGTGGATGAGAGGGGGAAGATGTAAAAGTGGATGAGAGAGGGAAGATGTAGAGGTCGGTGAGAGAGGTAACACAATGGGGACGATGGCGGAGAGACGACGTGTTGTCGATGGGGTGGAGAAGGTATGGTGTCGATATGGGAGGGAAGATGAAGAGGTCGATGAGGCAGGGAAACTGTGCTGTCGATGAGGGAGAGAATGCGAACATGTCGATGTGGTGTCGGCGATAAAGGGAAGGCGTGTTGTCGACGAGGGAGGGGAGATGCTTGTAACAGCAAAGGGGGATGTGAGGAACATCGAGAGGGAAAGATTGGAGACTGGGTGGAGGGAGGGCTGCAGTGAGTGATGGGGGGTTATGGGTTCGGGAAAAGGAGGACAGTGTTGGAATCCCTTGGCGCAAATATGCAATAAAAGCGAGTTGTGATGAATACACCATACAAGCGTGGTTATGTTGGATCCAGCCCGGCTGGGGCAAAGCCATAAACCACCGCCCAGGCCCAGTACCGTGGAGGAACACAATCAGGAGACGCTGAGAGATGCAGCGGAACCGGACTAAATGGGGCTTATTATATACTATAAAATATATATAAGGAAATTGACTTTACATATTTATGTTGTGGCATTGGCGGACGAAAGCACAATGACCAGAAAAGTAATATTCTTTTAAATATACGATTCAGTTTTATGCTTTATGGCTGCAATAAGCTTTGATATTTGCATTATTCGTTTACCTGGGATATTCATGATAAGCGGTAGCAATTAACATCTAAGACTTGCCTCAATGAAGATTTTTCTACCGTATTTAGTTGACACGTTCTGACAAAGCTGAATACGTTCTGACAAAGCTGTTCCGACAATCTAAACCCATCTCATTGACTCGTCCCTATCATTCACCAATTCACCATTCACCATTCACCAATTAGAACTAGGTAATTATCAGTTGCGCAGAATGGTGCTCATGCTGTTGACCACTGAATTATGTGGTCCAGAGTCGATTAGCATTAAGGACTAGGTGAGGAGTACGTTTTGATAATATATTATATTACCGATCTAATGCTAAATTATGATTTTGCTTTCTGTATATTAACATGAATACACAATGCAATTTAGAAAGTGGTCAAATGTAACATGTTACATTTGGGATTACACTTTCTGGTACTTTTGTTAGTTTGGTGCAGTCCAGGATTCGAACCCACACCCTCAGAGTCAGGCAGTTAATCGAACGCACACATAGTCAGACGCCAAACCCAAATATTCTTGTGGAAAATATACACTCGAGGCAATAGGAAGTTTGAAATAAACTGCGAATTCAAGTTTCAATGGATGGCTAGAAAATGTTCGTATAAAGAAAATCGCTTTCATTCTTTTAATAAACTCAACACCTTAAATTAAACGGAACGTCCTTAGTATCCGTTCCGACCATGGGAAATCACTTCACTAAGGTAGAATATTGAGGGATGATGTGATGTCGATGATGGAGGAAAGTTGTGAGGTCGAGGAGAGAGAGAAAGTGTGATGTCGATGATGGAGAGGTGTGGAGTCGATGAGGGAGAGGTGTGGTGTCGATCAGGGAGAGAATGTGTGATGTTGAGGAGAGATAGAAGGTGTGATGTCGATGATGGAGAGAAGGTGTGATGTCGATGATGGAGAGAAAGTGTGGGGTCGATGGTGGAGAGAAAGTGTGTGGTCGATGGTGAAGAGAAAGTGTGATGTCGATGAGGGAGAGAAAGTGTGGGGTCGAGGAGAGATAGAAGGTGTGATGTCGATGATGGCGAGAAGTTGTGATGTCGATGGTGGAGAGAAAGTGTGGGGTCGATGGTGAAGAGAAAGTGTGATGTCGATGAGGGAGAGGTGTGGGGTTGATGAGAGAGAGAAGGTGTGGAGTCGATGATGGAGAGAAGGTGTGATGTCGATGGTGGAGAGAAGGTGTGGGGTCGATGAGGGAGGGAAGGTGTGATGTCGATGATGGAGGGAAGGTGTGGAGTCGATGATGGCGAGGGAGAGGAGGTGTGGGGAACGTCCTCAGTATCCTCCGCTCTGACCATGAGACAATGGGGAGGCAAATCACTTCAGTCCAGCATGCTAACTAAACGTTGAAAACCTCGAACACCAATATATGGAATTATCATGAATGATGTCTGCAGAGAAGAAGCAATTAAGTCTTAAAAGTTCCCAGATCAAAAGAAATTTGACAGTCTAGGGGGTCTGTTTGACGATTTCACCCGACGGGGAATAACGGGGAAAACAATCATCTAATTACGGGACCTGGACGATAAGTACACAATAAATACTCATATTGCCCGGATCGATATCGAAATCTCGCCATGTCACGCGAGATTTACGACATTCCTGTTCAGGCTCACCGTCGATCTCTAGTACAAGGTCACATCGGCGGCAAGGTCGATTTTTACGTCTATTGGATATTTATTCTGGGAAAGAAAGTCTGTGTTTTACAGTAGGTCAGCATCGGAAAACTGTTGCTGTTCTTTCAGAAGTGATGAAATCGTTAGTTTATTTAAAATATATATCGATGATTGCATATAAACGTACAATAAAAATTGTTACGAAAATCACAGTAAACCTCTTTTTATATCTTAAGTGTTTGATTCTTGAAATAACCTTTCGATTTGTTTAATGTAATTACTTTTAGCGTGAATGATATATTTGTTCGATTTCTGAAATTGCTGCTAGGAATACCAGGAGGAGCGGTATTCTATGGGCAAACCAGAAAACTGTGGTGGTCATGGGCTCAATCTCCATTTCGGAGTTATCAGCGCCTAGTCGTGGTGGTGGGATTGTCGTTGTAATTTCGATATTTCTGCTCGTACTAAGCGGATATAGCTGAACTACTATCCGTGGCGGCGTGTTAGTCTAGTGGGAGGGTGCGTTCGGTCGTTACGTCGAAGACACTGGTTCAATTCCGCACGTGGATTCAATGTGTGAACCTCATTTCTGGTGTCCCTCGTCGTGATATTGCTGGACTATTGCTAAAAGCGGCGTAAAACTAAACTCACTCACTCAATGAAATACTATTCCAAGTGACGTTATAAACTGCTGGAAGTTTGTGGACCGCTCATGTAGTTATCACAGATATCCGGGTATCGGTCGGTGCACTATATACCGTATTAGGGACGGGTATAGGCCATGGCTTCAGATGTTTGCAAAACAACCTTTTCGTACCATTATGTAGACATCGAAACGCACATAAAGTGAGTGAATGAGTGAGTGAGTGAGTGAGTGAGTTTAATTATATGCCGCACTCAGTAATATTCCAGCTATATGGCGGCGGTCGCACATAAAGTGAATATTACATGTTTTGTTTGCTTAAGCTTGTTTAACGCGGCATCTAGCTATATACCAGCTATATGGCGGCTGTTTGTAAATGATCGAATCCGGATCACACATTTCAGTGATCAATATCATACGCATCAATCTGAATATTAAACACAATGAAACGCGTTTCAACCACTATATGGTAACGGCTTTAAAACACAAACTTTGTACTTTTCCTCTTTGTAAAACAACCAAACATGCAATAAACATACCTGGAAATCGAAACACTTTTTGAAAACTTAAAGTTCTTTCACAGTTACCTGATGAAAGGTTCACACGAGAAGTGCAACAACATATTTTCATAACCCTTAACTTTCACATCTCGCGGACATGTTATTAAAAATATGTTCCCAAACAAATTCGTATTTCATGTCTCAATAAATCTTTTTTCGAAACATGGAATGAATGTTAAATAAACATAATTTAAAGCTTGAATGCTTGAAACTGATTGACAGAACTATCACCACGCCCCTGTAGAACGTTGCTATTGCATAGCCCTGCCAATATGTGAACTAGTGACAATATTGAAAGGTGGGTCTCTCTCTAGAGGTATAAGGACACGTCGGCAAACAAACTTTATTAAGCAGATAATCTCGTGGGCATACAGATGAGAAATATATCCATACAATAAAGGTCTCCTGAGTTTGGCTGCATTTCTATACATTACCTGAGCAGGTGTGTGCTGTATTGAGTTCAAGCAGAACACAAACTGGTTTATTGCATTTTCAAGTATTGAAACTTTGAAATACGAACCATTTTTTTTATACTGCCCCACTGTTTAAGGGTGGAATATGACTTTACGGTTTCTTAAGAGAGAGGACAAATTTCTTGCTTACTGGAGTCGTATTATGAAAAGAGTGTATATATTCTGATTTCATGACCTCACGACGCTATGTGTCTGTGTTATAAACTAATGATACCTCGTCTCTATCATTCTTGTCTCTGTGTGTCTCTAGTTCTCTGAAGGAAAACTGTAAGACAAATGATGCCGTGAGAATATTTGTTTTGCATATATATCTCCCGTTTCTTCTTGTTCCCTCATAGTGTAACGCCTGATTTTTTTTGTCATGGCACCAGAAACTACGCAGTCAGGCTTAGAACTTTCCATCTACCCCTCGTACCACTGGATAGCTACTGGATAGCCTCTGGATTGCAATGGATAGCCTCTGGATGGCAATGGATAGCCTCATACGTGATCAATACCCTGACTTAAATTCTCCTCAAATTGGAGTTGTCTCTCTCATCTCTCATCGTTTTCACCTGAACCCCTGTCTCTGCTTGTCTGTCTGTTTCCCCCCTCTCTCTCCTCATGTGAATGCCTCTGTCATGTCTTGGACGCTGCAGTGTGAAACTTTATCTCTCTCTCGCTCCCTCTCTCTCTCCCTCTCTCTTTAATACTCTCCCTCTGCCTCCCTCCTTCTGTCTTCCCCTTCTTCTCCCTCTCTCTGTGTGCCTGGACACCGTGGTATGAAACCTTACATGTATCTCTCTCTTTCTTTGTTATACTCTCTCTCTCTCTCTCACTCTCTGTAATACTCTCCCTCATCTTCCCTCCTTCTCTCTTCCCCTTCTTCTAACTCTCTCTGTGTGCCTGGGCATTGTGGTATGAAACCTTACATGTATCTCTCACTTCGTCGCTGTTTGTTTTTGTATGTGTCTCCATGTGTACATGAATCTTCTTCTTGTTTGTCCATGTCTCTTTCTCTCCATCTCTCTCTCTCTCTCTCTCTCTCTCTCTCTTGTACTCTCTAATTAACGGGACATTTCCCACCACCCCTACTCTCTTCTCACTGTTAGTCTTTCTCTGTCATTCTACATCTACACAATATCTTAAATCTACATGCATACGCAGTTAATTAATGCGTGTCATTTATTGCTCTATTGAGATTGAGAGAGTGAGTAAGTATTGTTTTACGCCACTTTTAGCAATATTCCTGAAGGGGGCACCACGAATGGACTTCACGTATTGTACCCACATGTGGAATCGAACCCGGGTCTTTGGCGTGAATAGTGAACGCTTTAACCACTAGGCTACCCCATCGTTACAAAGATTGTCAGTGTTTTCTGATTAGTCTGTCGCACAGACCCTGAAGCAAATTTATTTATGCCCATGCAAGTCTAGAAAATGTTGCAAGTCCAGATTCCCTTAGCTTTTGAAAATGGAGAAATTCTCAGAGATCTCCATTCTTTCATTATATTATTTTTTTTACGATGAACTTTTTTCAGTAAAATATGTTCATTTCAGAGACTAGTTGTTAGTCTGCTTTCTGATGGAAAATGCCATAAGCGAAACAGGATAAATAAAACCACACCCACACTGAATGTATGTGCCAATTTCAAGTCCGATGGAGACACAAATGGAACAGCTGTCATATCAGGATAATTTTCACCGTCATTTAGTGTCGTTATGTGTCATTTGGAATCGCGTGTCATTGAGGTCGATATGCATTATTTGGTGTCGTAGGAAATCAGCCTCGCGGGACACAATGTTTTCTGTAAATACAGGGGCTTGTCGGTTCAGTTTCGCCACAGCTCCTATCGAGAACAAGGAGAAGTGTAGCTAGTGGAAGGGGAAGAGCTGGGGGGCAACAGCGCGTTCTTGTACATCAAAGGGGGACCCAGCTGTATCACGACTACGCGGAACAACAAAGCTTTAGACGTTACAGAATAGCCATTCTCGTTTGTTTCAAGCTCCGTCGTCTGAAAGGCTGTGGGGCTTTCACAGGGGAATACAGGCAGTGTTCGCCACTTCAGATTCTATTCTATTATTTTTTTTTCTATAATTCCAGTAACAAATTTACATGTTTTGCTCCCGTCTCGATGCCCTGACAAAAGATGAGAGAGTAAACGTGCGTCTGACCCTCTGTGGTCGGACTTCTGTTACCCGAGTCAGAAACTCTCGGTCGTTCTCGTAAAATCGCAGCTTACTAACACGCTCACAAACAAGTTGTATGTAAATCCGCCGTTGAACCCCATCGCTTAAAAACCTAGGGCTAAACTGTCTGAAGTGTTTTTGGTAATATCGGCTATGACAATAGTGAAAGTCCTTTGTTGAAAGAATCGGTAAGTTTTTCAAACAGGCAAAGGGTAACTGTTACGATACATGTATAGATATATTGTGGTAGTCAAAACAAGTATATATACTACATATATCCTGTCTGAGTGTGTTTCTTTTCTATCCTCTCTCTTTTGTCAATCTGTCTTTCTCTAGCCCCATTCTGTCGATTTCTCTTTCTTTTGCATCCCTCTCCACATTGTCTCACTCTCTATCCCACCCGACCCTCTCTCTTTCTTTCTGCTTCTTCTTCCATTCTCTTTCTCCCCCCCCCCCCCCCCCCCCCCCCCCCTCTCTCTCTCTCGTTGCAAATGAAAGCAGCTTTTATCCAGACTCGATCATCTACAAGTTGTATGATTGCGAGCTCGGTACTACAACAAACAAAGAACTGTCACATTGTTTTCTTTTCTACCTCTTCTTCATGATCACCGCCTCACCGAACTCCGTCCCAACCTCGCACTTCCACGACGTCCAACCTTATCGCTATAAGTACCTACTTGAAAGCAATAACCCAGCTATAAAATTATACCTACCATTTCTATGGCAACATAATTACTCTAAACTTACTAATTTATCAGTAGTTGAACACCAGTGCATAGGCGTGTCACGGAGCCCTGCTGCGTCGACCAATCAGAGCACTGCAATCGTCGGCTTTATCAGTCATTTCAAAGTTGAACATATCGGTCATGTTCTGGGTATCTGAGGTTGAAAACACACCGATGGCTGGATGCTCATTTGTGTGCCTGAATATTTGGGTTGATTCACTCTATAGATACTAAAATATGCTGGGAGGCCATAATGTGAAATGTGACATGTGCATGAGTATAGATTGTAGATAAAATTCATGTTTTGAGGATTTTTTTCAAATCTTTAACAAGGTAGATAAACACAGTAGGATACAGATAGTGGTTCGGGCGAATCATTTTTATCAGCAAGACTTAGGCGAGTGAGTTTGTTCTATCTTGGCTCTGTTCACCCAACAGAAAATGGGTATCCGATGGGATACATCATGTGACTGTTAACGTTTTAGCGCCTGACGACAGATTTAATAATCATTTTAATCATTTTGTATAGTTAGCGTTTTGAGCATGTGCTTTGTGCATGGACCAAGGCACATTATAAATTTACAATTATTATTATCATGAAACTTTATTAATTTTTCGATCATTCAGGCATGGCATTTAATTTGATATTTATGAACGATATCTGAATCGATGTTGCTTTACGCCGCTCTAAGCGATACACATGCCGTATGACGTCGGAGTGTACATAATGGCGTCTCGACCGAACAAACATGTGATTGATACTATGAACAAAGTCACAAGGTGTCAGGGAACGAAGATACACAATCAGTCATCACAATGAGCATTAATGCCTCTGACGACTTAATGGAGACCTACTGAATCTCTTGAAGAAGACAGGAATCTCATTGGAATTGGGTAGAGTGAATATTTCTTTTATAGGCACAGTTACGTTGGTTGGCTGTGTTACGCCGTTCTCAGCAATATTCCACTTATATAGCGGCGATCTGTAAATAATCAATTCTGGCTCAAATAAACCAATGACCAACAGCATGAGCATCGATCTACGCCATAGGAAACGATGACATGTGTCAACCATGTCAGCAAACCTGACCACCAGATCCCGTTAGTCGCCATTTACGACTAGCATGGGTTACTGAGGATCAGCATAACCCATATCTTCACCGGCTACAAACCCATATCTTCACGGGTTACAAACCCATATCTTCACGGGCTACAAACCCATATCTTCACGGATTACAAACCCATATCTTCACGGGCTACAAACCCATATCTTCACGGGTTACAAACCCATATCTTCACGGGTTACAAACCCATATCTTCACGGGCTACATACAGAAGAGACAAGAACAACATAAAAAAGACATCTGAAAGACATTGAAAAAGCATTGTTATAGAAGACATAGAAGAGGGCAAATGTGTTGTTTATCAACAGCAACAAATTCCAGCGATATTTACTAGTTCCACAACTTCACAATATCCCCATGGAACACTAACAGGGAGACATTTGGACTCATCTGAACAGGACTTCAAAACGTTGGAATATTTGCAATTAAAGAAAAATAAGTTATTGTAACTTTGATATTGATTTTTCAGAAATTGTTCATGAGCTTTTTCCCATATCCACATCTCCAGGGGCAAGAAACGGCCTTTTCCTTCCAGGATGAACAGTTTAATGGATGGATCAACATGCTCCCTGAAACATGCCAGTCCATTGTACTGTAGACGATCGCAGTAAATGACAATGTTCTACCGATGAAAGAAGTGTCCTTTATATTGACACAAGGTGCGAATACTCCGACAAAAGACTGAACAATATCAGGTGAAATAGTTCAACCCCAAAGGCAATAATGACTCGTGATCGATGTCCTTATTATCGTATTATGACGTTTAGGAGCTACAACTCAAATATGTTATTTTTAGTTGAAGATTTTTCTACGTGCATCTAATGTAACTGAAAAAGACCCGTCTGCGCAGTTAAACCTTTTCATTAAAGAAAATTAAATTTGTACAAATGGACCATAAACGTCTTAACGTTTAATTGCATTCATTTTCATTCGATGAAATAAAATAGAATTTCAAATAAATCTGAACTGTTTGTATACTCTTAGTGCACATTACCGTAAAATGATTATTTACGGTTATTTGTGAAATAAAATGTGAAATAAAAGTGAACTTTGTGCATATTCTTTGTGCAAAATGTTGCTAAATGAGTAGCATTACTAGCATCACGTGGGAATCAATTTCAACTTTGTTAAAGAGATGACTTGAGCGTCATAGACGCTGGTTATTCAAGTAGATTATCATCAAGTGTAGTTTTCGCTATATGAGCAGCTTCCACTGACTGTGTACGTAGTCGTTATGGCTGAAGGCGTTGGTTGTCGCCGATCGCAGTCTGGCCCATTACAGCGTAATCCTCAACTCTCTGAGACGGCGGGAAACATTCGAGCAAGACCCATGCTCTAATGTGACATGACAGCCAGCCTATCTAATTTGGTCCTTGCGTCGCTAATATTGGTGATATCACCTTTATGATAAACTCCTCGCATGACCGCGTTCCTTATTGACAAGAGCTCATTACAGCAAGCAAGTCTGCCTCGGGCCAGCTCCTTACAACGACGCCTGACCAACGATGACAGAATCTATATCGTCACAACCACTGCTAAATGCTGTATGGGTGTGAGAACGTGTAAGTCGAAAATATACTGACATGAAAAAATAAAGCACATACAACGGTGTTATACGTAACACTTCTCTTTACCTCGAGTATGTGGAGTTTTCGCTAACCCCAAACCACCAAATAGAATTGATTTGGTTTTCGATGAGGTTTGTGTGAGTGAGCATTGTTTTACGCCGCTTTTAACAATATTTCAACAATATCACAGCAAAAGACACCAGTAATGGGCATCACACATAGTACTAATGTAGAACCGTGATTTTCGATGTGAGAGAACGATGTGACCGTATGGCTCCACTACCGACCGCGATGACGTTCGAAGTAGTTGTGATATTAGTGACTTTGGTACAGTTAATGAGTGACTTTGTCCAATACCTCAGTTATTTGAAGGCGTGTCTGCTAAGTGTAGGAGGAAGGCCCGAAGTCATGCAGGTCTCAGACACGTACATTTCAGAACACAAGGGAATTAGCATTGTACTAACATGATCGATTTCGTATATCCCGGGTATAATGGGAAATTCAATTTGAATGCACCGAATAAAATAAGAATACACGATACTATAAATACAAAGGTAGTTTCAAGGTCAAGTGCGCCACGGACTTATGGTATAACACGAGTAGTGTGAAATTGATTACTAGTATTCCATTAGCCGAGGTGCGGTGGGGTAGCCTAGTGGTTAAAGCGTTCGGTCGTCGCACCAAAGACCCGGGTTCGATTTTGTACAGGGACACAGTGTGTGAAGCTCATTTCTGGTGTCCTCCATTGTGATATTGCTGGAATAGTGTTGGAAGCGTCGTAAAACTATACTCACTCACTTCATAAGGTGAGGTAATCGATCATCGTGAACAAAGTGTTGTACAAGGTTGTATGGAACCTGTTACAAGTAGACAAGTACCTTGGGGCAGTTACGTGTCTCGATAAATTATTATGAAATCGTTGACAGGCAACAGCTGATTTACTGTCACGCCGTAAATACGACTTGACTGATGTGTATGCTGCAGGTGGCACTTAACATGACACAGCAACAATGACAGAGTATTACAAAACATTAGCAATGTATGCTGTTCTTCGTGCATTGTGTGTGCATAACTGAGAGAAAGAGAGGGAGGGAGGGAGGGAGGGAGGAAGAGAGAGAGAGAGAGAGAGGCACATGTCAGTGTGTGTGAACGGATGAGTATATTAATGAGTGAGAGTGGGTATGAGATTGAGAGAGTAAATGAGAGACCGAGCAAATGAGTTATTGATTGGGTGATTGACCGAACTGTCTGATTTGGTATATAGGAGGCGAGTGAGTGAGTGAGAGAGAGAGACAGAGTTTTCACTATATGTACCACCCATCAAAAGTTTAGACTCACTTAAAGCACTCGCTATATGTTATGTATATATACTGAGGGAAAGAATAAAGGATCGCATGAAAGGACAGGTGTTCCTGCATGTTTTTCCAGGTGTTTTCACAAGCTTTTTATCGCATAGCTTGTGAAAAACACCAGGAAAAAAATAAGGGACCACGTGGGCTTTCATGTGATCCCTTATTTCTTACCCTCATATATACATATATATACATATGTGTGTGTGTGTGTGTGTGTGTGTGTGTGTGTGTGTGTGTGTGTGTGTGTGTGTGTGTGTGTGTGTGTGTGTGTGTGTGTGTGGTTACATGAATTTTTGGGGGGAACCAACTGCAAACCTCATGCAGATGGAATATGCAACGAGGATCATGCATTAAATTGCTGAAAAGCCTGCATATATCGTGCATGTGAACAGCTGCAGTTTGGTGTAAAGTTTTGTTAAAAATTCGCAAATTTTTACTGAGTTTCACTATTTTCACAATAATCTTCAACGTTGCGAATTTTCTTTCACAATACATCAGCCCATGAGTAGACAGTACCTTGAACAGTATGGAATATTTTGCAAAATCTAGGTTAGCTGACTGAAGTAAGTGGGCACATTTACACTAGTGAGTAAACTTTTGATGGGTAGTGTATAAAGCAGTTGAGTTTAATCAGGCCTTGCGTCAAAGAACAATTGACCCACCGTCTTGGCTCGATAGCGAACCGGGTGATAGGGCAGCAGAGCAATTACAGCTCGTCGAAGCAGTCCTGAGTTCGACTCCTCGGAGGTACGAAGCAAGCGTATGACGTGCGCTCCGTCATATGGTTGGTGGATTGTTGAAACTCACGTACCATCCAATGCATATTCACTCATTCAGTAGCATATAGCTGACACGTGTTATCGATATCCCTACTCTGAGGACTACATACCGTTGACCCCAGCCGATACAAATCGAACCCTTTGTATATAAACTCCGTTTAACATCCACCAGTATCTGCTGCCCTCAAGCTCAATAACCTTGACCTTGTTATGTCAAAAGATATCACCGACAGTTTATCGTCAAATAATTTTATCATCTGTTCGCCATGCCTTCCAGCGCATGGCAATACCATACCGATGGTTCATAGATAATACTGATTAGCTATATAAACTGGTATTTGCCCAGACGCGTCCGTGACGATATTATACTACCAGTAACTATTTTCAGCTACGATAACCTGACATTCACTGGCATTTTATCACAAAGTGGCTAATAAAATGGTACTGTTTCGTCAATGCCTTGCCGTTGGGTGACTAGATTGTGGGGCGCACGTTATCGTGCCGATGGGTTAAACAGCAACGACAACAACAACAATAACAACAAATTGCAAATTCCATACGAAAAACTGGTGAATAGATGCTGTTGTGTGTCATTACTGGATGCACATTTGACCCAAATACCCGAGTCGATATCATCGTCAGTTCGAATCCAAATTTTAGTTTGGTTATAGCTCCAGGTGTTTTTAGGAGTTTTTAACCTCATTCATTAACCTGTTCATTTCACCAAAGCGGAATACGTAAGGATCTGAGACAGCAAAATAGTCCGGTTTCTTCATCTTGTCTGAGACCCAAATGAAATCGTCATCGGATGTTCGCAAGTAAGGCAGTCGGGTTTAATGCTGCATTGCACAATATTCCAGCTGTATGCCGACTTGACAGCGAAAGTGAACACAAACGTGCACGGCGCTTACAAACCAATAAACAAAACTGGGATTCGAACCAACGATCATAAAATTCTTGCACAAAACAACAGGTATTCTGAGCCAGTATTCACCGATTAGAGAAGTGGTCGCACCAACTGTTATCCGACCCTGACTCGAATATTGCTCTTGGATACGGTTTTGACAACGAGGTTTGCGGGATAGCCTAGCGCTTAGAGCGTTCGTTTCGAGCGTTCGCAGACGCGGGTTCGATTCCCCATATGGGTACAATGTGTGAAGCCCATTTCCCGTAGCCTCTGTGGAGATTTTTGTTGGAATATTGCTAAAAGTGGCGTAAAACTGACTCACTGACAGCACAATAAAACTGTTGTCTTGAAAGGACGAGCAGACAACGGTGGCGCAACCCTCTGAGATTTAGTGTGAAAGTGCTTTTCATGGCCAGGATGTGGATCTCCCGATCTGCGGTTAAGGACAATGTAGTGACGATGTCTTGGGGCTCGTACTTGTTCATTACAGTGTCTGTCCAGGGCTCGGCTGCAGGGGGACCCCGTCAGTTTATTTTCCCTTCTTGTTTATTATCTTTCTATTAGGGCAGACTTCCTCAAGCAGAAAGACACGACGGTATAATTAGACGCCAGGTATTCTGTGAGAAGACATAGCACTACTTAGATAACTTACACTAGCGGGCATTGATCATAACGCTTATTAGATGAAAGCGGAGCCTCGTTTGGCGTTAGAAAGCGCCACCTAGCGAAAGAACATCAGATAACACTCCAAAACGTCGTCCGCCGGTTAGGCTCTCCCCAGTGACGAGCTTCGAGTCACAACACGTGTTATTGAAGCCAATTCTACTGTAGTAGACACTTAAGCACTCAAAGAGTCGGGAAAATATACATGCTGGAAAACCAAATAAGGAAACCTTCCGCTCAACAGCAATCAATACGACTGGAAGTGTATACTATATTTTTCCACATTAGGAAGAACCTTTTGGTTCTTCTACCATCCAGTGAGTGAGTTCAGTTTTACGCCGCACTCAGCAATATTCCAACTATATGGCGGCGGTCTGTAAATAATCGAGTATCGACCAGACAATCCAGTGATCAACAACATGAGCATCGATCTGCGCAATTGGGAACCGATGACATGTGTCAACCAAGTCAGCAAGTCTGACCACCCGATACCATTAGTCGCCTCTTACGACAAGCATAGTCGCCTTTTATGGCAAGCATGAGTTGCTGAGGGCCTATTCTTCCCTGGGACCTTCACGGGTCTTATACCATCCAATGAATTGTAGAATTTAGCTGTGGGTGTTATGTTATAAATTTACGTCACCTTTAGCAATTTTCAAGTAAGATCACGACAAGGGACATCAGATATGGTCTTCATCTTCATCTTCATCTTCATCTTCACAAACTGTATCCATGTGGGGAATGGAAACTGGGCCTACGGCGTGACGAGTGAACCGTCTAACCACTAGCCTACCTCACATAATTTACCTGATATGAAAGTGTAGCTTAATATAGTTATGGACCAAGTGTTGTGGAGCGCTATGGGCAAACGAGAAGTACAAGATTATGAGTTCGAGTCCCCATAGCTAAGAGTGGCAAACATCGGAGACCAACATCAGATAGGACTTCTCTACCTCTTTAAGCCTATATCCCGAGACATAATCTTAAAAGCAGCGTTAAAAGCTAATTACTCTCCTTGAGCATTACACTTTATTGCAAAGCGTTGTATCGCTAAGGATGTAGTCAACGAGTGAGTGAGTGAGTGAGTGAGTGAGTTTGGTTTTACGCCGAGCTCAGCAATATTCCAGTTCTGTGGTGGCGGTCTGTCAGTAGTCAAGTCTGGACCAGACAATCAAGTGATGAACAGCGTGAGCATCGATTTGCACAGTTGAGAGCCGATGACGTGTGTCAAACAAGTCAGCGAGCCTGACCCCACTAGTCGCCTATAGCGACAAGCATAGTCGCCTTTTGTGGCACGCATGGGTTGCTAAAGGCCTATTCTACCCCGGGACCTTCGCGAGTCTCGAAGTGTTCGTATCCTTCATTTACCCCGATTATGATTTTTAGGTTTGCAAGCACCTGCTCGTGTTAAAGTTGACTGATTTTCAAACAATCGGGGTGGTAGGGTCTAGCGGTTAAATCGTTCGCTCGTCATGTCCAAGGCCCGGGTTCGATTCCCTACAGTGTTACAATGTGTGAAGCCAATTTCTGGTGTCACCCACGCCTGGAACATTGCTAGGAGCAGCTAAGCCCATTCACTCACTCCTCCCCGCCGTGGCATTGCTGGAATATTGCTAAAAGCGGCACAAAACCATACTCACTCAAATACTCATGTTTGTCAACACAGTATCGGAAATGTCGAAGTAACATGTATGCAGTGAATGGGTACCCGATAGGTTGAGGTGTATGCTTTGAGTTGTAGGATTCGAATGCATTGTATATTCAGAGGGGTAATAATGCCATGCGCCGATATTGACCCGTTGTCTACGATACAGTTAACAGATACACACTGGAGGTGGTACATATTTGCTACAAGGTACATAACTACAAATGATCTAACGGCAACATTACTCTCTCTGGGCCAGAAGCTTGACTCCACACATTACACAGATTATTACTAGACTATATACCGTAACCGGTGGCCAAGTGGCTAAAGTGCTGTTCGTCTAGCGGAAGGCCCCCGTTCGAGTCTCCATGTGAGAACTAATTTCTCATGTCTTCCGTCGTTGTACTGCTTGAATATTTCTTAACACAACACTCACTTACAGTTTATGGGAATAGAATGGTGCTTTGACGGTGTGAGTTAGTGGGTTTAGTTTTACACCGAACTCAGCAATGTTCCAGCTATATGGCGGCGTTCTGTAAATAATCGAGTATCGACCAGACAATTCAGTGATCACATCATTATCTACGCAATTGGGATACGATGCAGATCCCATTCCTCGCCTATTGAGGACCAGTTCTAGCCCGGATCTTCACTGGGGAGACAATAATGGGTTACTGAAGATCAATTCTAACCCGAATCTTCTTGGTTAATAGTCCAGATTAGCTGGGTCCCAACTGAAGGGACTCGCAAGGAATACGTTTTGTCAAGTCAGTTCCAGCGAGTACACAAAATGCCTCCTGTAATTGACCAAGCCATGGACTTTCCGCGTCTTGACAACTAGCCTTCCGAGGTGCTGGTGTTAACACGAGTAGGCAATCGAAGTGGGCCAAGTCTCGCCCAGGTAGGAAGTTGTGTATTTCGCTTCGTCGGTCTCAAACGGTCGCAACAATTGGGTCTGACAGAGGGTTTCGTCCAAATCCCCACCAGGAGTTCCCTTACCAGCGCTCTACCCCCGGGCTGGCGCGGCTGAGTGATGGTTCGTAGACTCACAAGACGACACAGTAGGAAGCAATTTGAGTCAAATTCATACTCGATCTCTTGTGAAAAACATCTCCAGAACGAATCAGTTACCTGGTCGGTTTTTTGTCGGCTTGGTGCGACACAATCCCTCGTCTCTTCGGTCATAGGGTTTCATAGTTTCATAGGGACAACTCAAAATAACTCGTTAATGATGATTAAATTGGTCGGTCTTAAATTGGTATGTCTTATATCAAACGCGAATAAACATATTTATTACTCAACCGTTAAAGATATCATTGTTTAATAATTTTACCAGTTATTAATTCAATTTAATTTTACACATTGTGTAATAACATCGTGTGATGTCGTAAGTATGACGTCAAAGTGTTTTTATAGCTATGACATCACAACGCTAATACCTCTGTCACAATAATATTAGACCTTGCTTGACTCGCGGAAAGCTGAGTGTCACTACATTCTTGTGAATTCTTAGGAAAGAAGTACTTTGCTCGATAGTACTTTGCTAATGTTGGGTGAGTAATAAATAAAATACTGAACTACGTCCCGTGTAACACCATATTTATGAAACTCGTGAATGGTATTGGTATCTAACGAGCCAAACCATTCACTCGTTTCATAAATATGGTGTTACACGGAACATAGTTTAGTATTCTCTGTTGTCATAACAAGAAGTATGCTTTTGATAACTTGCGCCTGTTGATAAATCAGTCGTGGACATCATGAGTATATTCGTAACATATGCTATATTTGGGATTACACTTTCTCATATTAGTACAGATACTGTGCTGTTTGGGTTGAGCGTCTGACTCCAGCACGAGTTCTGAGAAAGTGTAATGCCAAATATTACATATGTTACATTTGACCACTTTCTGAATGTCATTGTGTATTCCAAGAGTTTTATTGCCTTTAATATGTCTGTTTAAAATGTCTGGAAAAAAGTAAACATTTGAAAAATGAATTTAACCAAAAGATTAAAAAAGTGTCAAAACGTTACCAAATTGCAAACTGCAAACATTTGCCAAAACACTGGAACTTTACGGAAGAAAGTATGAAGTACAAATATAAAATGCATGACCATCATTTATTCTCTATTTTAGCTACTTTCTAACAGTTTATGCCTCTTTTTGCCCACGCAATATCTGATGATATTATCAGATCAAAGACATGAGGTCCCAATTTATTCAACATATCGTGGCTCTACCGTTATCATTAATTCCAAAATAAAATTATTAAATTAAAGAATGATCAATATCGGCAGATTCTCTACACGTTGACATCCAACTCAGCATTTCTCAGATCCAAACGTATCATCGGATTTAACGCAGAAGTGTCATCAGATCCATTGCACACGTGTTATCTGTAACCATTGCGTTTTCGCAAATCTAAGAAATTAACGTATTCTCAGATACTGTACAATGTTAATACAACCAACATATAGGCACACAATAAAATCCAATTCTAATGCGAGGAATCACATAATTTGCAAAGTGCGCTATCAGAATCTATCAAAAACTTCACATTCATGGTTCACACACAAGCAAGATCCAGTGGCAAAACCACGAGGACAATGTTTCATGAACAGAAGCCTAGACCAGCGCTTAGCCTCTGAATAAACATAATTTTGTTAGTACAAATAAACCTATTTAAATTGAAAAGGAGACCCAGTCAAATGGGAATTTAGTCCTGAACCTAAGGGAATCTAGACTTGCTTCATTAAGTCTTTTGCATTGCAGGGAGAGCTGGGCTGTAGGAAAATTATGTTGTTCAGGGAATGTGAGACAGATTACCAGAACCCGTACGTAACCCATAACGTGTCAGGCCGAGGACAATGTTTTTTTGCTCAGTTACTCACCTTTAAAATAAGCATACCCTCTGAAATCAATATTTACCCAACCCTCTTCCGTGCTACATGCAAGCTTGTGGTGCCCAGTGACCTCTGGTGTCCGGTCTGGTGGTCAGTCTCGGTGGCCTGGTTGACTGCATCCTGAGTACACAGAAGCCAGCATTATATCAACCTTTGGTTTGGCTGGTCCAGGCTGGAATATTACAGGCTGCTGCTGAACTGATACAATATTGCTGAATGCTGTGCTGAACTAAATTCACCTACGTACTTCCTTATATGATCGTCAGGATATGGTTGAAATATTGCCGATGTGACGGTAAATATGAGCTCATTCACTCACTCCCTATATGATATTATTTTGTGTCATTAATTGAAGTACTCTTCCGGGGAAATGTACTGAATTTCGGTCCATATATGGACGTTTTACGACCTAGTAGTATGTCTAATATACAATATCCACATAAAGGTATCAGGTCAATTTCTGATGGACATCATAATGCCTAATATACCATGGGCTCCTTTCACACAACAACCTTTACTAAGGTTAACCTTAGCTCCCATTCTTTAACACTGCACTAAGGTTACCTGACCTGAGCTCCCATTCTTTAACACTGCACAAGGTTACCTGACCTTAGTTCCCATTCTTTAACACTGCACTAAGGTTACCCTTAACTCCCATTCTTTAACTCTGCATTAAGGTTACCTGACCTTAACTCCCATTCTTTAACACTGCACTAAGGTTACCTGACCTGAGCTCCCATTCTTTAACACTGCACTAAGGTTACCTGACCTTAGTTCCCATTCTTTAACACTGCACTAAGGTTACCCTTAACTCCCATTCTTTAACTCTGCATTAAGGTTACCTGACCTTAACTCCCATTCTTTAACACTGCACTAAGGTTACCTGACCTTAACTCCCATTCTTTAACACTGCACTAAGGTTACCTAACCTTAACTCCCATTCTTTAACAATGCACTATGGCTACCTAACTTTAACTCCCATTCTTTAACACTGCACTAAGGTTAGGCAACCTTTGTTAAGGTTGCATTGTGAAAGAAGCCCCAGATCCAGTACACAGTGCCCTTATCAGATGCAGGCTAATTGAGATCATAACACCTCATTTATAGAACCAAATGCCCAATAACCGTATCAGATCCAGATCTCATTGCAATGAAATCCCCACAGACAAAATGTAATGGTCTCCGAAATTTCTCTAAAACTTTATTTGACAAATAAAGGGTAATATTTTCGTTGATTTGTTTTTGGTCTTGAAGTGTCTCTTTCTGAAAACCCTGCCTCAATACAAAGGTTTCCGCGGTTCTGTCGGAGCAACCGCCATGGCTGTCTCAGTCCTTGCGTCAGCTGACTGTGTGCGTGGAATCGACCCCCGTCTCGGCCTCTGTGTGTCGTCCCCGCGCTGTTTACATCAGCCGTACTTGCGTCCCTATAAAGATGACACTGTTCTCCAGAAGGCGTTAGCCAAGTGACAATTGCGTTCATAGTTGTGCCCTAAATGTCGATTCAAGGCTCCTGCGCAGTAAATATTAAACAGTTTCTGCAAACACGGTGAAAGACAGCAATGTCTTTACACCTACAACCAGCCCACGACTTAAGTCCGGTTTGATTGCTCGTTCCGTAATTTACCATCCAGGGAGGGAGGTGTGTCGCTAAGCATATAAGACTCTGCCTTCCGATTTTCCGTAATTGAACCCAAAAATGGATACATTTAAACCTTTAAACGACATAATCAACGATTGTTTCGTCCATCTTGTCAAATATGTGACATAAAAAATCCAGGTGAAAAACTCGAATACTTTTTTATGATTTACTCTGTTAAGTTTATTGACCCTTCACACCTGTGACAGGTAAGGCAGTAGATGTTGTTCACCGGTTAAACATCATGACGTCTCTCCCTGCGACAGTCGTCGTTTCTTGTTACGATCGAATCCGCTCGAGGCAAACATTGAAAAACATCTCCCATTTTTAAAGGTGTTATTTAACATGTATTTTACTTTTTTCTGATACTGGTGCGACGGAATCTATTATTTGTTTTTATTGAAGTGAATATGACAGGACAGAATTTGCCAATTAATTTGCAGCGTCCTTAATATTTCTTGTGGAAAGGAGGCGCGTGACAATCGAATAATTTTATTATACACCTGCGTGAATGGGAATGTGATATCGTATTTTCCATACAACCAACTTAATCAAGCTGTTGTTGCCAAGATCGATATCATGGCTGGAATAAGTTAATTCATTTCAATGATTTTCTGAACATTCAGCGGAGTCCAAATAAATCCAATATTTCGTGTAAGAGGGTTAGGCTTAGAAACATTAGCAGTGCCACCAACGTTGACCCAAGTGCCTGTCATTTACGTGTCTGTCTCTCAGCGCAAGTTTATTATCACATTTACCAATCTAGCCTTTATTACACAGATACAATGTCTGATATTCACATTTGGTTCTAATTAAAACGATCCGCCACAGCTATAAATTTTCATTATTCTATGTAGATTAGTCCTGCTTAACGCCTAACAGTGTCTTATTGGTGATAGATGAGTATTATGTCCCATAATGTCAGTGAAAGACTGATAATGAAATGATAGTATGTATATTCAGGCGCATCTTGTATTCTCAAAAATATAATTCAAATTTGTATCATACAGCATACCTCTGAAATACTTTCTCAAATTTTGATAGGGACACAAAGCTAATTGTTATTTGCTGTAACAGAATAAAGTCTCAGTTTTGGATTAGAAAATTCCAACCGAAATTTGAGTTGTACAGTATATGTACATTTTGAATGGAAACAGCATCGACGTAAGTGTCCCCATGTTGGGAGATTGTAGGATGTCCTGTACAAGGCCGACACAGGCCCGGTCGCCAGGTATTGATCCATCTGCACTTGAAATCATCTACGGTCATGAATGGAAGGGCATTCTTGTCTACTTTACGTTTAGATTAAAGGAAGGAGCACTACCAGACGTCGACATTTGTCGAGCCCGACAAACGGCGGGAACAACTAAACCTATCTACTTCTCCTGAATTCTGAAGTTTACTCAGAGGGCAACAACGCTACAGACTCTCCTTCAATGTCGTCTGCTATGCGTAACGCGCGCGGGTCTCCGCGATCCAACAGACATCTTCTCCAGGGCTTTAACCAAGGCACGTCTGCACTGTCCTCAAATCCGCGAGTCTATCTCCGGACGTGAACACTGAGCACTCTATGAGTCGAGGGATTAGGGCCTGTTTGGACGCTTTCTGAGGCATTCCGTTGGATTTGGGTTTCACACGCCTAACAGCCATTCACACCAACTTTCAAATAATCCAGCCATAATACACAAATCTAAATGGCAACAAATAATAAGATTAAGCCGTAAGCAACTTTATTTATGAATGTAGGCTTTGTAAGGAGATCTATAGGACTCATGCATGGGACCTAATCCAACACACTCCCTGATGGCGCAGAACCGCCACGGAGGTTGAGCCATTATTGAAATGACCCTCGAAGGAGACATCGCTCGGAGAGTTTAACATTGACCGCGTGGCTCATTGGCTCTACAACATTACTTTAGTCCCGCACAAAGCTAGTCGATTCTACATATTATTCCCTGGACACAGCGCACTTCCATACAGAGCAAAATTGAGGATAATAAAACCAGATATCCAGAAAACCATTGCTCAATAATTATACATTTACCAAACCTATTTCACGTTCATGCGCAAACGAGCATAACAGTCAGTTATATATTAAAGGTATTCCTTTATGCACTTTGTCTTCATGTGACACGATTTACGATGAATAGACGATTCGTGCAAATTAATTTCATTGATATAGATTAATATTTCGGAACTCGATATCCTTCAAGTAGATATCTACTTTAAGACGTTGAGACATTTTAGAACTTTATGAACCCGTCCGACTTTGTGGTCTAATTCTGCTCTTTCTTCTCTCGAATTCGATTCCACTTTCTTTGTGTCCCATTTAACTGTGTGTGTGTTCGGTGAGGTGGTGTTTGATAATCGTTGATACTGGTTCTTGAAGAGAAAACCTTTTCTTTGATCCATTTTCTCAATTATTCAAAAGGTGAGAAAATGAACCATTATCAGTTACAGCAGGACTTGAATTTAATTATCGTTTCAACGCCGCGCGGAACCGCCCTACAGTAACACAACGTTGATGTGTTTTGCCGTCCCGAGGGCCTGTGTCTTAATCTCCTCTCTGACCTCAGATCTCGTCGTCTCTGATGTTGCTGACGAAACAGACACTTCCTAAAATCGGTGATGACAGTGGCTACTCCATTCATCATTATCTCTTCTTCAATTTACGACTTACAGTACTGTAATCTCCTCTCAAACATCAAAGACTCCATCTCCATAACGAGGCTCGCATACGTGACGTTTTCCCGCCATCTTTGAGTCAGGCGATAGATTCACATTTCTTCATCACGATTCCCCCGCCACTAAAACGGGTTATTTCTGTGTCAGAATGACCAGAATGTTTTCGTTAATACCGAAGTGGAACAAAAAAAGTTGCAATACGCGCACATTTGTATTCTTGTCCTCTTCGTCCTTGTCACTTTGTTGGCAATGTTATGTCTTGCATGACCACAACGTTGTCTTTTCGGGCCCGGGAAAATAAACGTCATCTTGGAACGATTGATCTTTATGGGAAAACTGTCATTTTCTTTTAATGCAAGAATGTCATGATGCTGAATATTAAGAACATTCTGCATATCAAGCAAGAAAGAACGCAAACACAATTTCCTCCATAACTGCACACAACTTAACAAGAGACGCATCTGATAATTTCTCGAAAGAAAACTTCAAGCACATTACAAGTGATATTATTTGAGCCCATTATTCAGATTTACAAACCAGAAGTGGATGAGATATAATTGAATGAAAGTGATTTTGAAATCGATGGAATGCATTTTAAATGAAACACATCGGACCTACAGACAAAATAGTGACCGAAATCATGAGTGTTGCTCAAATGCCGCATTCAAAATTGACCCGTGAAGGTCCCAGGGTAGAATAGGCCTTCAGCAACCCAAGCTTGCCATAAAAGGCGACTATGATTATCGTAAGAGGCGACTAACGGGATCGGGTGGTCAGGCTCACTGACTTGGTTGACACATGTCATCGGTTCCCAGTTGCGCAGATCGATGCTCATGTTGTTGATCACTGGATTGTTTGGTCCAGACTTGATTATTTACAGACCGCCGCCATATGGCTGGAATATTGCTGAGTGCGGCGTAAAACTGAACTCCCTCCTTCCCTCACTCATTCAAAATTATTCCAACTGTGTGGCTGCTGGTCTAGACAAGAACGTCCAGCATGATACGGTGACGGATGTCTTAACCAACTAACCGCGTCTGACCACCCGATCCTGTTAGTCGTCTCTAGTGAGTGAGTGAGTTTAGTTTTACGCCGCACTCAGCAATATTCCAGTTATGTGGCGCTGGTCTGTAAATAATCAAGTCTCGACCAGACAATCCAGTGACCAACAACATACGCATCGATCTGCGCAAATGGGAACCGATGACATGTGTCAACCAAGTCAGCAAGTCTGACCACCCGATCCCGTTAATTGCCTCTTACGACAAGCATAGTCGCCTTTTATGGCAAGCACGGGTTGCTGAAGGCCTATTCTACCCTAGAACTTCACGGGTCTGGCCGTCTCCAACGACAAGCATGGGTTGCTAAAGAACATTTCTTACATTGACATGGGTCGGTATATATCAGTAACAGTCGCCGCTGCAGTTGCTTTGAGATACATGGTCAAATCCGTTCCCCAAATCCTTTCCCTGAAACAACGTTCAAGTCTCACAGTCGAGGGGTTACGACTGACACTTGGTCTCTGAATATATCTAATTTTGATAGAATCAAGTGAACCCATTTATATAAACTGACAAGGAGTTACCGTGAAACTGAAGACCCTGGGGAAACCAATCTTCATTTAGAACTTTAGCATTGTTGTAGGGAAAATAGTATGCTTCAGGGACTTTGTAACATGCAGTCTCTGAAATGAACATATTTTACTGAAGAAAGATCATAGTAAAAAATAATATAATGAAATGGAGCCCTGAGACTTTCTCCATTTTCAAAAGCTATGGAAGCAAATCTAGACTTGCCACATTTTCTAGACTTGCGTGGGCATTCTTGGATATATTTGCTCCAGGGTCTGTATGACTAGGGACTGTGAGACGGGGTAAAGAAGGGGTCCAAATTCCATTATGTTCTGAGTGATTAAAGACATTATTATCACACAAACACTGAGTTAGGAAACAATGAAAACTAAATTAAGGCAGGGATAGCTAGCATGTTCAGTGAAGTCAGTAAAAGGTACGACAGAAAAGGACGCTTGTTCCGAGGGGACACGGGGTTGAATGTATTCCCAGCACATCATCATTACATGATCGGTAAGGTGGGACTAAATTAGGATCCCATCAGGATTTTCAGTTAGAACTGACCGCAGCAACCTTGGGAAATGAACTTTATGATAATCATCGCGGAAAATAATCTTTCTTTTGTTTGCAAAACATACTCTTCAAAAAAAAGAAAAGAAAGAACAAGAAACGTTACATAGGAACAATTTGAATTTCAGGAAACTATTTGACACAAATCAAAGAAAACTGAACAACTAAAATAGTGACACTGCAAGGATGCTGTCTAAAACGTAAATCTTGATAATCAGACTGCAGGAATCGGACAAACGACATCGGATCCTGGCACGAGTAGCTCTAAACCCAAGACTATGATCAATTCTGCCACCTGTGGGCATTTTTAAAAAAGAAAAAATATCCCTCTATTTTGTGAATAACGAGCCACCTGCTCAATTTCACGTCCAAAACCAATAAACACGGACACGTTAAAAATCACAAACTTTTGAAGTTACACATGGTACCAAAAAGAGCTGTCGTTGATTTAAAAAGGAACGTCATGATTTATTGACAGGAACTTTGATAAATCGAATCAAAATCTAATAAATCTAAGATAACGCAACCGCATTTTAGCCAATAAAACCCCGTCTTTGATGTTCAATCTATCAATGATATTCAATGAAATATGATGGTGAGGCCTCGCTGAGAAAAAATGTTCACCAGGATTAAAGTACGCGACAATTCTATGAAGAGGAAGAACAATTACTAGTTTGTGCCAAGGCGCGTCTCTCAGATCAACAGGCCGACTTTGATGCTGCATGTTCCATGGTGCTAGGCATCTTTTTGGGGATTCTGGGGGATTAAGTTAAGAGGCCCGTTGGAGTCTATTGTTTGAAATGGTTCGCGAAAAGGGATGGGTGACTATTTGGCATGGACAGGCGCCAGGCTATTCAGCTCAAGCCCACAATCGTTTGGAACACTCGCTGGCAAGCTACTGGCGCTTAGCCCTATCGTTTACTGTGGAGGTTTTTTGTCAACGGAATGGGAGAGATTTTCAGAATTAATAATTGACGCAGGACAATTACACAGACTGTCTGTCACGTCATCTCCGTGCACGTGCGAGTGATGTTCGTAATCCAGCGTTAAGCCGACCCTTTGATGTGCACCGCAGTTAATCCCTCAAGCACCACTGTGAATATTAGATTGTTGCTCCTTGCTGTCTGAATGCTCATCTCTAATTTCATCATATATGTAATGAATAATGATACATGAGGATGTATATTTGTTTAGATCTCAGTATGTAGCTCTGAGTACATCTTGATACCACCCGCTGCTTTCAGCGTCAGGGACAGTGGATTGAAAAGATAACGTGAAATGTGGGGCTGGGTGTGTACTGAGGCCTCTAGACTAACAGCTAGTCTCTGAAATGAACATATTTTACTGAGAAAACGTACATAGTGAAAAAAATAATATAATGAAATGGAGCCCTGCCACATTTTCTAGACTTGCGTGGGCTTTCTTGGATATATATACTTCAGGGTCTGAAAGACAGATTATGAGGTCGTGGACAACGCCGTGGTTGTCGATATAGGACTACTCCCATAAAGACCGCCTTCGTTCAACCGCTGTGCAGAGTTATATCCCCTAGGTGTACCAGAATCCTATAAAGGTGGGTATGTTTTACGAAGATGCATTACTTCGGGATTTTCTCCTACCAGCAGATTTCATTAATAATAAATGACCGGAAATACGTCAGTTTGGACTTTCTTCTCATGAATCTGAAACGTCGTGAAATAAAAGTGAGTGAGTATGTTTTTTTCGCCGCTTTCAGCAATGCTTCAGCAGTATCACGGCTGGGGTCTCAGTATGGTCTTCACTTGTGGTGCCCATGTGGGGAATCGAACCCAGGTCTTCAGTGTGACGAACGGACGGTTGAACCACGAGGCTACCTCACCGACCTTCGTGATATATTACTGTTTAAAGTGGCGTTAAACCAAACTCACTCACTCACTCATTCATCAGTACTTATATAAAGTGGATAGTTTCAGAGTATTCCCAACGTGCACTGGTGTGTAGAGTGTGATGTCATGGCAGCCTGGATCTGCTGATGGGTCGAATTCCAGATTTATAAAAAGTGATCAGCACCAATACCGTGCTCGATGGCTCACTGTTAACATTTTTTTCGAAATATCATGCTTCATATTTAACGATACCCCAGAGTTTAGTTTTTTAGCAATATGTCAGCAACGTCACGGCGGGGGACATCAGATATGGGCTATCACATTGCATGTTGTTTGGGGAATCGAACCTGAATCATAGGCGTGACCAGCGAACGCTTGAACTACTGGACTACCCTATCGGCCCAACCCCCAAAGTGACACTACCATAAATACGAGGGCATGACGCTGACAATCCAGGGATCATAAACGGGCTGATCCCCAACAATTTCTAGAAACACAAGGAACTCAACTCGGAGTCGAGCGTCTTCGGTCTGTCGAGTTTGGTCTGTTCAGTGACCCGTGAATATAATTTTACACCCGCATTGTTTTCGGCAGGTATTCGGAATAATAATATTTGGTGTTGACCTATTAATATAGATCATTCCAACGATTAACCCGAAGAGGCTTCACAAATGATAAATTTAACAATGAATTGGGGATAGGCAATTCTCGGATAAGCGATAGTTCAAGAGTAATTCAACGAGCCATTAGGATTCTTTGCCTGTTTAACTGAGGTAAGCCGTCGCTCAAAAGAAAGTATACACTTGAAAACTACTTTTGATAAAAACTGCGAACTTTATCAAACAGGTACTAGTCTGAAAACAGTTGTCGAAACACACCAAACACATCGAATAACACTTTCTTTTTGCTTTTTGCCATCATCAAACAATGGTATGTATTTTCATTTGCCTGAGAGTTTCTATTTGAACGTAATGTCAGGCAAAATCGATAACTGCTTGAAAAACAACAAATGTTAGTCGTTTGTCTAAATTGCCTCTGCTTAACTTAAAGTGCGAAGGAAATAAAATAAAACTAGTTGTCAAATTAGAATATGTGCGTACCACTGAATATACCGTGGTTTATTTATTTATGTAACATAGCAGCACTTACAACTTTGTAACATAAATTCGGCTTTTATTCACACCGGGACCTCACTAAAATGATTTCATTAACACGTAATGTCTTATAACATTCCAATCTACACGCGATTCCAATCGAAAACGGCATCATTGAGAAACAAATTTACGAATCCGTTGTAAAAAATATTTTTCCAATCTCGTCTAATCAATTAGGGTTAGGTGGAGCGAAAAATTACCACAAAGCTTCATGTTCGTTTCTTCATGGTGGATGCAAGGCGAATTGTGAAAAAAACGCCACAGATAGAGATTTACAGCTCTCTTAATAGTCCCTTCAATTCAAATCCGCTGTAGGTAGAACATACAGAGGAAACGTTATGGAATATACACAGAGTAGACAGGATGGAATACCAAATAGTAATCACGAGCAACTGTTGCACATTCTGTAGATGAAATAAACCTGTGCGGAGGGGGTGGTGTGGCTGCGGCTGAGCGCCGCTTTGAACGATTCCCCAGCGTCGAAGCAGTATTCGGAGCCCCTATTCTAGTCTTTTATTCGCCAAGGACTCTCATCTAGTATTTTTACGACCTGAGAAATCTAAACATACGTTTGTACGTCTCGAAGCGCCATATGTCTCTAGCGTCTAAATGGCCACTTTAAAATGGAAATTTCCTTGTGTAATGATGTTTACAGACTTTTGCTATGGCTTTTCTTGAGAGCAATTTTTATTATGGGGATATTTCTACCCTTGGATCAATGTTATTTCCCCTTCGAGATGGGTTTGCAAAAAGTTGGAGACATTAAATCCGAAGGATGATGTTTATTTGCGGCCTGAAAGATCTCGTTGATACCAATTTCCAAACATGTTTGAATGGTAAGTGTGGAAACGACTGCTCGGTAGATATAAAGGATATTTATATTCCCGCATCGCGATGGAGCTGGTGTGATAAATAATGGTTATATGTTGGTATGATATACCCTGGTGCTAATCTTACTTATATTCAAAAATCAGATGACTGCCAAAACGGTTCGAGGATCATCAACGTTTGTTATACTGGTCTTTGTAGTGATCTCACAAGACCTCTTAATTCCGCATTAAATACTCTCGTCGAACAAAAGTGTTATTCACATGTGGAGATTCAATATCGTTCTCCTACTTGACCAGTTACCAAAATAAATATTCAAATTGAAATATATCATTAGCCATTTTCATAAAAGAGTTTTCTTTGAGTTAAATTGGTTCATGATATTTACTTTAAGAAAGGCATTGTGCATATGGACGATTTAGGCTAATCTCAGGTTAAGCTGGTTTAGGTTAATCTCAGGTTAATCTGGTATTAGAAAAAGATAGTTGCGGAAACAGATGATGTTAACATCTGTAAAGGATCTGTATTCTAAAATTTTCGCCCGGCTTTGAGCGGCGCATCAGGTAGGGTTCGTGTGATTCGCGAAGGGACGCGTGAGTTTCGCGTACGCGACGCGTTGTGAAAGCGTTGTTTGGTAATTTGCTTTTTAGTTACTCTTTAATGTAAGCTGTGCTATCTAAGTTGTTCACTGATCCCAAGGGGGACATGGGTTCATGTACCCTTGATGTTTGTCTGTGTTCCCTGAGCCCGAAGGGCTTAGCCAATCAGAAAGCGGCATTATTGTGTGCGGTAAGATAATACATTATGACTGCATTGTGTATGTATGCTGATTCTGTTATCAGTATGGTTGAAGAGGAACGTGGATATGTAGACGCTGTGTGCGGTTGAGTCTGGTAATGAGGAGATGAACCGCTAGTCATGGGTTTAAATCCAGGTTTCGCCATGACAATGATCATTAGTTCGTCGATGGTCCATGTATGGCGCCCTTCCTCTCACAGAAAGGCACATACAGTTTGAAAAGATACAAAACAAGACTCACTCACTCACTCACCACTGGTGAAGTTCGCTCATATACTCTAAGTGTGGACATTTGCACGTGTGCATAACCATGTCACGATTTCGCGTTGACTTCTCGCGAGATGATGATTTCGGCTGCATAGCTCAGATTTCACCGTGAGGCTTTCAATCTCCCCTGTAAAATTACCGCAGAGGTACAAACAAAAAGTAGCCTTTGAAGACCACTTTTTCTCCATTCCTCATGCTTTCTTTAATAGCTTCCCAGCTTTGCGTACGACTTCTCTTCAGTCGTGCTCGATTTAAGACCACGAGCTTGCTGCAGCACCGCGCCAGCGGAGGAGTACAGCGCACGTTTTAACGTCAAACACAAAAGATCGCGATCAAACATGAAGATGGTACACACCACGTCTTCTAACGAGACAATGATGAGACTGGGCGAGACTTGGCCACATGACGGGCCGGGCAGAGGTTCTCGTGCGGTGATCCATAGCTGTAATCTACTCCGCAAATACCTGGATTCACCTGAGGTCGCCAAAGGTCAGACAGATATAGTTCCGGTCTTTTCTCCGTCCTCAGAAGAATGCGGGCAAAACAAAAGGGGGAAAGGACACTGGGTGTGCATGTAATTGGTCCCCGGAGTTACACGATGGAATAATTCAAGTGTAGACCATTTCAAACACACTTTACAGGCTTAGACTCTTTAGAAATCTGGGGAGGTAATTACCGGGGCTGTTCTCTAATTTCATTCTTCATTCTGGTCATTCCAGGTTTGTCTGAGGCTCGCATCGTAACGGACAGTTCTGTTGCGCGAGAATAGTAAAAAACGTTGTGATGACCCTTCGTAAAGATTTGTCACAGCGGGTTATACAAGTCCCATACGCCCATCTTCGGCGGCATTGCACATCCAGCACATGTCCTTTTTGTAAGAAATGTATGGTGACTAACTCCTCCTTCCGATTTCTGGGAAAACAACTTTTTCTCACACTTGCCAGCCTTGAAGCCTACTTTCAGCTTTATCAGTGGTTCAACTTACTATAAACGTACTGACCAGCTTACTAAACTTACGGTACAATCTAATTCTTTGTCAGCTGGAAGTTTCTTAAAGTCGATTTGTTTGTTGTTTAACGTCTTATTAAGTATAGCAATATCCAAGCTATATATGGTGGTGGTCTGTAAATAATCGAGATTAGACCAGACAATCCAGTGATTGACATCATGAGCATCGATCTATAGGGATAGACGATCGATCCCTAACCCGGATCTCCAACACGTCGGTCGTCGAGCATACTTTGTCTTTGACGGTGTCAGCACTGACAAAAATTTTGAAACTTTTTGAACTATTCATGAAGTTGTATCCTTACAATCAGTGTTGATAGCGGAGAAAATACTAACTAAAACAACCTTGGTTTCAGATATGTTTAAGTTTTTTCCTGATAAAGGTAGGATACCTTTCATCGTGTAGTTATTCAGTAACTTGGGGCACTTATTATTTGCCAAGGACTAGACCTGGTGGCTCCGGGTGTCCGACATATGTGGGTAAGAATCCTACCCAAGGTTATACATGTATATCAGCGCTGTTTGTTTGATTAATGCTATCTCGGTCGGGGGCGAAGTATATGAAGTTATAACTCACTATTCGCTTATCCCCAATCTACCGACATCACATCAGACGCTTGTTAAAAACCTCTTGCTCTCTACTTTGGGAAGCTTCTATACCCGGCGTTACCCGGAGCCTGAAGAACGCGGGGCGTGAGAGGCTAACATGGCCACGTAGCCAGAAACCCGGACGTCGACGTGAAAAAATGTATCCGGCCGAGGTCTAACTAGATGCTTCAGTGATAGACTACACAGCTCAAACTTTTGGGTATGTGACTTTTGACAACAGGCTAGTGGACTGACGGTTTACCTGAAGTGTCTCCATCTGTGATGTGGGTACATCACAAGACGGGTCGTCATATAATGCAGGTAACTGTCATTCAACTGACGTTTGATCTCGAAGACCTTTTACCCCAATGACGCAGTCATTTAGGAATTCCTGATAACCATTTTTTATCAAACTGAGAAGCTATCACTAAAATATACGTGATAAATAATATTTTATAGATCTGATACACGATCACGCAATACTAAATATTTCATCATATGTTATCAAATACGATGGCACAACCAAAACCAAACACTTGGAGATAATTCATATATTGTGGAACTAATGCGCAGAATCTGAAAACCGAGTAGCTTACAATTTGCTATTTAACAGACCTACGATAACATTTGTTGATAAGCTATATGTTATCACACTGATACACGATAACACAGAACTGAGTATTTCACAGCCATGACAAAGTGAAAACCCTACCAAAACCTCTGGAAAATAACGGCATGTTAAAAAATGATGCACAACAGCAAAGTGTCGAGAAGCTAACCATATGATATCCAACAAATATACGATGAGCTAAGCAATACAGCCTGACGAGATAAGCTATATGTTAACAAACTGATACAAGATGGCAAAGAATGCCTTAACGAACCAACACCACACCGATCTAAAAGTTACACTCTGGCGGCGGTCTGCAAATGAGTGAGTCTGGAGTGCTGAATTTAGTTTTATGCCGCACACAGCAATACTGAAGCTTTATGGCGGCGGTCTGTAAATAATCCAGTCTGAACAAGACAATGATTAACACACGAGCATCCATCTAATTGGGAACAGGTGATATGTGCCCACCAAGTCAACGAGCCTGACCACCCGATCCCATTAGTCGCCTCTTACGACAAGCATCTGCGCCTTTTGGGGTAAGAATGGGTTGCTGAAGACCTTTTCTATCCATGATCTTCACGGGTCTGGACTAGGCAATCCTGTTATGAACAGCAAGGGCATCGATCTGTGTAAATGGGATAAGATGGCATCAAATGAACGAGCCTGACCGCCCTTAGCCGCCTCTTACGACAAGCATGGGTTACTGAAGATCACTTCGAATCCGGATCTTCAAGGCTCATATCAAACTGATACATAATGACAAAGCACTGAGTAGTCACATTTATAAAAGTGCCACAAGATCACAACGAAGATAAACCATATATTATCCAACGGATACTTGATCACAAAATACTAATTATGAGGGGTAAACCATTTCATTCAAATGATACAGGATCATAAAGAACATGAGCTGACAAGGTGTAACTAAGTGATACAAAATAAGAGAGATTTTAGTAGATGAATGTATATAATTACATTGATCTCCTACACAAAGAAAACGAGACGGCGGAAACTAAACACATAGACTAAATGGCAAATTGTTGCAATGTATTCTCGACAAGTGATGCACACATTAAAAAGTAACCCTTAAAGCCACTGAAAAGAGTAGCTTTGAATTACGTTGTATTAAAGTACTCATTATGATTAAAAAAAAACCTGATGACAGAACCTTTTTAGTTTATTATAGACAGTTGTCTGACAAACAGTATCTGTAACCACAGTATTTGGAGCTGGTCCAAACATCGTCACCTCCGAGGCTGCTGGGATACCTTGTGATGTTGCCACGTGACCATAACATCTCCAAGAAGAAGAGGCTGACAACGGAAACAGGTATTTTATCGGAGAATATCTCAACACAAGAGAAGGGGGCAGATTAATGGTCATGTATGACTACATTACAGATAGCTTTACATCTTGGCAAAAGCGAAGCTATGGGTTCGTGTAGTTTTGTTTGTTGTTGTTGTTGTTGAACATCGCAGTCAGCAATATTTCCAGCTTTAACAATCCAGTGATCAAGAGCATGAGCATCGATCTACGCAGTTAGGATACGATGTCGTATGTCAACCAAGTCAGCGAGTCCGACCACCCGATCCCATTAGTTGCCTCTTACGACTAGCACGGATTACTGAAGATCAATTCTAACCCGGATCTTCACAGTGTAAAAATACAAGACGTGGATCGATCTGCTTAATTGGGAAACTATGACATGTGTCAGCCAAGATTCCGTCAGTTGCGGTTGCTGCAGATCATTTCTAACCCGGATCTTCACGGGCTATAAGAGCGAAGGCTCAGTCATATCAGTTGTATATTGCAACTGTAACCCACTTTTCAACATTTTTTAACTACTGCCTTTTTCCATTGTCACGTAAATAAGTGAAAGTTAGTTAAGATATGGATTCCTGCAATTACTGACCAAAAGTAACTAATGGAGGGGGTGTGCAGCGAGTGCTATTCCATGGTTAGGATGTAGTTCCGAGTTCAAACCTGGATGTGATATTCTAAGTCAAAGTCTCAAACATACTTCAATTTACACTGACGATCAGCCCCAGTGAGATGGTCGATTCTGAACCTGGGGAAATCTAAACTTTGTCCTTTCCTTTCGAGGGTTACAGTCCTTCAAATGACAAGCTTATTGCACAACATCCTGAATCAAAAATACACAGTCAAAAACAACATTCGCAACAGTTACATAAGAAGAAATCACCAGTGTTATGAGACGATTCTTGATGTACCTGTAATTCTTTCTCAAAACCGATATTTTTATGGATGGTCGACAACCTTCAGAGTTCTAACTTCTATTTTAAGTGATCAAAGGTTGCCTATAATTTTATCTCAAGTGAAAGCGTCAAGCAAGTAACGGAACTAATACGTTGAGGGTTCGGAAGATAACCATGATAAGATGGCTGCTGACAACAGCGCCAAAACTACCACGAACCGATATGTCGACATGACCTAGGCCTATCGACAGGGAGAATCCCTTTCGGTTTGCATAGTTTGACTAGTTCCGCCTGTTTTACGTTCCTGTGTTGTAATCCGGTGTACAGTTTATTGAATATGTTAAATGAAATACCATGGTAAAACGTTTTCTGACAAAGCCAAACCAACATCTGTTTTGAAACTGAGAAAACTGAGACGTCCTCGTGGTGTCTCCCTTCTGAAAATATTTGTTCGGTACCTCCAAGGAGTATTGGATCTTTCAATAATCGAGACAGCACCAGACAAAAAACAGTGAATGCCATTGCAATGCTCAAACATTGTCAGCGTATGATGACCCGGAGTGAAGCAAGTCATCAGGTGTTACGAGAGTGTTTTTTCCGTGATTTGAGTTGTCATTAATTATTATTGGTGTAGTTGTAATTGGGTCACAATATTTAAGGTTTTAGTGTTAGTTATAAATGGTCACATTCCGTACAGAAAAGTGTTTAAGCGGCACGCCTCTAAGGCAGTACTTTGGAGTTATCTGCCACTGGCTTTCTATTTGCTGACTTGTATTTGGAGACTATTCTAGAGCAGTCCACGTTGGTGTCTATGGTCGTATGTGCTCGAACTTTCAGGAAATGTATATATAAAGGCTAGTTGCCGTGTCGGACACGGATACGGACACGTTAACTGGTGTATATCTTTCTGCATTCGTCAACGCCTGATCTACATAGCCGCTGCCAGACCTCTCGCTGTGTTACATTCTGCATAACTGTTTTCTCTCGCACTAAGACTTTGGTGAGTTTGCTACATATTTTGTGACCCATTGCCTTACATTTTGTCTCATTTGTATTGCATTTGAAATCGGTATTGTGAAATTGACTTGTAACTTTGTATAGCTTGCTCTCTTTGCTTAATAATACAATATTTGAATGTTTTACAATTGTCTTTGTTCTGTTTTTCTGGTTCAGTGGGGATTTCTTACACCTCTTGTCACGGTGAATTTTTAACCGTAACACAGGGATGAGCTTCTGATTTTTTAATACCTTTACAATCATTCGACATCAACCAATCATGTACTAAATTATGGCTAGCTTACATTGATTACTATTCACGACGGTCGGCTGTTGACTTGAACAGGTCTGGAGGTCTTCTCCAGAATGTTATCTTATTTGGGGTAAAGGGATATTTTGCAAGAGTGAGTATTGAGAAGAAAATTTTTTTTTTTTCAAATCATATAATTTTATATCATTAAATAATTTTCTTCAAGGTCGGTGCATACTATTTTAAGTGAAGAGTCATTCATTTCTTGTTTTAATGCCTTCCCTGTGTAGACACATCCCTTGGTGTAGTGAAGATCCAAATGTCAGGGTTATGAATTACACTATGATGTAGCGTCGTTTATCATCGTAATAAGCATGCCACGTACTTAATCCCTAGGGCGCAGCTGCAATTGTCTGCTACCAATTAACGGTGTTGAGGCAACAAGGGTTCCCAGTAATTAGCAGCTGGGATATATGACGACAGAAAATTTGGTCCCGGTCTCTGACACGGGTCTCTAAACATCGCTCGCTAATGCGACGAAGATTCCTTGACCACAATCACGTCCGTTAATCAAAATCGTCTTTGTGCTTCAGGATTAACGAGTAGACGATTCAATTAACATTGATTTGGACGTCAAACTTTGAATATTTATAGCTTTGCAATCCTAAGTGCGTATTAGCAGATCTTTGGTGACTGGTGGACAAGGATCATGACGATGAACACTGAACTGTTGCAAAGCAGAAAGGAGGTTCATTTACACTTCAAAGGAACTGTTCCACAGTTGGGCTAAATTATCAAACAAAACACAATCCGATATAGCCTTGGAACAAATCTCCAGATTCCTGGGTTTCTAAGACTCCTTGGATGCTTATCGTGATGTATGTATTACCACATGGCGACACTGAATTTGTTTCGTTTCCATTTGATCTCCTCCAAGCTGAAAACCATTCTTTCAGTGACTGTAGCACACAGATACAGTCAATACGTCACTACCGCTGCTCCCACAATGGTTGCTAGCACTGAAGGTAGCTTCGTATACAAGTTTTGTAACATTTACGGATGCTCGTTCAGAGCTTGCCCAGTCTCTAGAGAAACCTGTCCTTTACGGTGAGGAATACAATTTGTTTACTTAGCAAATACAAATAATTCCTTTGTGTCGAAACCTGTTTATCCGGATGGTATCACTTGCCCAGATAAACGAGGGTCCACCGAACACATTTACAAACTACAGTCCCTACTGTGCAAAGGTGGGCCTGGTACAGGTTGAAATGGGATCGGCAAGCAGATGGATGCCATTTGTTGTAACACATCATTTGAATATTTTGTGAAATCGTTTCTTCTGTGACTGTTTTCTCTGTTTTAAGAAGTATGACTGAACTAATATGCATTGCATTTTATAGTATCTTTATTCGTACTTGAATATTTGCACGTAAAATTGATCAAAGTGAGGAAGTGAGTTTTGTGTTATGGCGCTTTTAGCAATAGTCAAGCATTATCACTGCTGGGGACAACAGAGATGGGTTCACACATTGTACCCATGTGGAGAGTCGAACCCGGGTCTTCGGCCTGACCAGTGAACGTTTCGACCACTAGGCTACCCCGCCGCCCTTGCATCGAAGTCATAAAAGTGCATCATTCTTCTATAATTACACTCGTGAAGAGCTGTGCTACTAAATCATGGCTTCAAACAGTTGAAAGTGCTATTGCTACACACACCTTCACCAAACAGGTGTATGTTTATTACCGATGTGACAGTTGAAAACACTATAACCAAACCATCGGTAATCCTTATTGTAAAACAACTTCATTTGATAATCCTTAACCTCGATTGCTACATAAAAACATGACTACTTCGGATTAGCGAGGTCAACCAAGACAAGACAAGGAGTGTCCGTGTCACCTCTATAATCTGAAACTTGCTCATGACATTACGCTGATTTAATTTCACTTGTAGATTTGAAGCGAATTAATCCAGCCTTGATGTATCCGAAGATTGCTTTTCAAAGCGTTAAAGAACGATGTAATCCTCTGTTCCGAGGCTGTGACGCTCACATTTCAGTAACTATGTGCTATCTCAAGTTTTATGGAGGGTGAAGCCAAATTCAGACATAACGGCTTGTGGGGTCACAAGTAATAGTGTAACAATGGCCTTTTGTCTCCTGTTCAAGATTAGCCGATAGCACTGAAGACAATCGCTGCAGGGAGTATTCAAATAGGTGTTGCTTCGAATCCATCCTCCGATTTTACTGCTAGCTGCTGTACAAAGACGAACAAAATAGAAAACCAAAACAACATTTATCCCAAGCGGGGATTGAGACCACCATGGACCGCATCCATTTAAGAGGAACCGATTGATAAAACTTGGACGTCCAACTGTCGTCTGCTCCTATGGCGGCCATATTGGATTTTGCTGGAAGAATATGAATAAAGCGAGCTGTGATTTAGATCGTTCTTGGTGAAACTACAACGATCATAAAATGCTGTCTAGCCCGTCATTTGCAAGGCAACAATTCGCTTATGTCTCTTCCCAAGCAGATCCAGGACCATAAAAGCAGCCGTGCGAGGAAGATTTATGGACGTGTGGGGAATCAGGCGGTCGCTTTGACGGGCCCCTCTCTGAGGAAGGGAGCCGAATGAATAAATTCAACACCGTCATTAGTATGGGAGAAGCCATAAAATCTTGTTGCTGGAGCAGGGCAGAGAATGGAGCGGTCTAAGCATGAGAATTACCGTCATAGCTCAATGTAGTCGGAATTCACTAATTTGAATTCGGGTTGACATACCTCTCCAGGAAACACCTTGATCAGCGAGCGAGCTTTGCCACGATTCTTAGCGACTATTTTCTGCTAGGATTTACGTGAAATATCAAGCGACAAAGCCATGGTCTCAGGCTGAATAGTAAAGTCATGGATCGTAGTATTAGGTCATGGAAGGGGGAATGAGCCCACGTATATAAGCATAATGTTATACCCTACCGGACTGATATTTGTCGTTTATATTCAACATGATTCATGTGATATGAACATATTGTTAATAGGATTAACGTATAATTCTAAGTTGGTAATTATCGGGTTTACAGGTTCTGTTTGATGATCACTCTCTGTTTAAGCTATTCGACTAAATATTTTGGAAATTTGAAAGTCGTATTATTCACATGTAGATACCTCCTTGCCTCCTTGTTTTGTATGTTTATTTTTTTTATTATACCAGATTGTCCAAAATGCCCAATAGCTACCGTAACGTATACTGATATGATGAAACAGTAAAGCTTCAAATAGCCAGCCACGTTAGTTTCATGTTTCTACATATTTATACAGGAGTCTCTTCTGCGGGACGTTTTATTTTAGTAATATGTCCAGATTTTAGTCCAGATATTCTAAATATTCCCCCTCGATGCACCCAAACCCCCCCCCCCCCCCCCACCCCCACCCACCACCCGTACTCTCTTATTACCCCTGACAGGTGAAATGGTATCTTTCCACTCTTGCTTTTATGATGAGCATGTAACTGGTCCTCATACAAATGCATAATGGAATATTCCATACACCTAAGCCGAAAACAATATCACAACTTTTAACTTCTGTGGGTTGTTTTTTGACTATAACATTAACATCTTCCATTAACAGATAATGTTGATCTTGTAAAGTTGTAAAAAGACACAAACACGCATTTCAAACTTCCGTACACGAAAAAAATCATCAACAAGTTCGAAGCGCGGCTGATTCCGTGGCATATCTTGTTAATAACAAAGAAGAGGGAAACGCGCCTTGTCGTGGTCCAACAATGAATCAATGATTTCGCTTGACAGAAACCTGACCTTTCGACTTTTATCCACAAAAACTTAATGGAGCGGGTATAAACCTGGATTACCCATGTATTAATTATTATGGCAGCCATTGTTCATTATGGTGACTCAGGGATCAGAGTCATAAAGTCGAGAGGTCTCTCGGAGGCCAAAATGAATCACCTCATGCCCATACTATGCTGGGTGTAATTAATCAATAATTAATTACATGATCATAGTGTCAGTTTGATAATAGGCAATCCACCTGTTCCACATTTTGAAAGCCAAATGAAAAGATTGCTTCGCAGTGCCGTTTTAAATCTTTAACTAAGGTCAAGATTTAGTGTCCTTAGCTAACGGCTTTAAAACATCAATGTGAAGGGTTTAAACTAGTCAGTTCGACAGGGGCTTGAGAGGCTTGTTTAGCGGACATGCACACTTTCAGATTAGCATTGAATGCCTTCACAGGGAAGGGCCTACTCAAAAGATTAAAACTAACATTAGAGCAAGCAAATAGCAGAGAATGCATGGGACATTTTTTCAACTGCCGCATGCTTGCCATAAAAGAACGACAGACTACACTGCACGCTGAGAATCTTTGTTCCATTTTAGATATCTTATAAATTGATGTAAATGTATGCATTCAACAAAATTGCTATTGGACATATTTTTCAGTTTGTCGTCATTTGTTTTGAGCTGCGTCCAACTCGATGCCTGTCGACTTTTGGAAGGTTCTTGGATTCACGCGGTTTCTATGCATTCGAACACGAACATAGTTTGGACGTCTACAACGACTACTGTTAGAATTAAAGGCCCTCAACATTCTGATGCAGGAAGTATACAAGATTAATTGTTATAACTTAAGATCCCCAGAAATCTATTGGTAGGAGCAAGAAAAGCAAAGAATCTGCTACTTTGTTGATAGAGACGTTGATTCCTTGCAGAGGAGAGAGAGAGAGAGAGAGAGAGAGAGAGAGAGAGAGGAGGGGAGAATAAAAGAGGAAGGTAGGATATGGGAGGGGTGGGGTGGAGGGGGGTGGGGTGGACAAGGCGTTCCTTTGACGCTCACTGAAAGCTGCGAAAGGTCATGGTGTCTTTGTTCACAATGAAGAAAGTTTAACTTCCCACAACCAACCAAAGACCTTTTGACAGTACCCATAAGATAAATCATCATTTTCCAAGGATATATGACAATATACGACGGTTTCCATTTTACAATTCCATCAAGTCAGTGCTACAGGATACGAGCATACAGATGTTTAATCCAAAACATGTTATGACTTATAGGAAATACTATCTTCCCATAAACTACCAAGCTAACAAACAAACACCTAATACCTAACAAGATATGTAGTGAGATCTCTGCGATTGTTGTATATTGTTACTACTTGTGTGTCCAGGCACAAATGACCTGCCCAGGTGCACGGCTTTCACACATGGCTTGACCGGCCTGAATCTGAACATATTGGTTTATTGCATTCCTAAGCCATGCGTTTAATATATTATTTCCCTGTGGCCAAGCTGAACATTCCTCATCGGTTGTCTTACACCTGGTTTTCGCTATGCAGAGTTGAGTCTCTTAGACGTGTCAGGATCGGCTGTCTGGGTCTGTCTCTTATGTCATAAAGTCATAAAGTGTGATGTAACTATACTGCAGTGAATTCAGTTACTTAATCCCTAGATCATATGCTGACGTGCGAAAGAAAGTACACATCTTTGGGGTGATGTTTTTGTTTCAGAAGTCAAACAGAAATGATTCTGTATGCACCTGACCAGGCCGTGTTGCGAATTAAACGTTCATGTTTAAGTGAGTGAGTGAGTTTAGTTTCACACAGCTTTTTATAGAGGGGGACACCCATGTGGGGAAACTCTTTAACCATTAGGCTTATTAGGGACCGCCCCGTCCATATTTGAATCCATATTGGGGACGCTTGTGGATGACATATCTTTTTCAGATGAGCAGTTATATTGCCCTTGCGTGTGTTTGTGACACGACGGGACAGGATCTGCTGACCTGGTGATACACCTAGAATCAATGAAATGATAGAGATTCACTAACGCACTGCTGAAATGTAGCTGTACACGTACAGTCGACTGTCTGTTGCAAAGACTTCTTCTAAACATGGAGAAGTATTTGATTTGTCTATGATCCTATTGAATCGTTGTCAGTGGACTAGGAACTCCAATATTAACAGATATTTTCAATCATATTTCACTCCTAAACTGTTCCAATTTTAAAACTTTTTTATGTACGTAAGTATATAAACTTTTCAAGCTTTCAACACAATCTTTGTCTTTATAACAGATATGTCAGAGCCAAGCCACTTGAACGCTATTCTCTAGATCGTATGACTTCGAGCTGTCGTTTCAGCAATGTCTAACGATATCATAAACCTCTCTTAAGAACACGCTATGCGTTCTTACGTAACATTAGTCACCACTTGAGCAAAACATCAACAAACTAAAAATCGTGTGAACAAACAATACTCCACAAAAACACACCGAAGGAAGCTTTCAAGTACGGGTGACCCTACACCAATAGTAAATTATAAACCTTTGTCAAGACACAATGATTCTGTCTTTACCCCAGCGGAAGTTCGGTGTAGATACCAAGGTCTGAATCTGGGAAGGGAACAAGGAGGATTGTTTGTCGACAGTTAAGAGGAAAACGTGCGACCTGATGACTTTACCAGCATCAACGATACGGGTCATTACCCAGCTGGCGTTCCACCTTCGTTTTACCTGCTACAGATGAGTGTGGTTCTCCTGACAGCCCCATGGCGTGAACTCAGAAAAGACAGAAGATGTTCGGGGGGTAAATGTTCTGCTGGGTGGAGTTATCCGTGTTTGTCACGATATCGTTTTACAGATGTATCACCCCTTCATGCAGCGTTCAGTGTTTCAACATGTCGCTCTGGTTTTGTTTAATCTCAGATAACGTTAAGTCAATACACTGTGCGTTTTGTTTAGATAGCCATCTTCCGTAATTAACATTTATGGCGAAGATTGATTGAAAAGCAATAAATACCTTTCGGGCTTCGTAAGAGATGGGCTTCTATGTTTACTAATGTATTGCATACCGACTGAGTTTAGACAGAGTGCGTGTGATTTCATGTATTATGAGTGTGTATTGCTGTTTTGTAGTCATTCCTGAGTATAACGAGGTGTCAATCTTTATTTCTCCCATTTCTCGCTATTTCTCTCCAACTTTTACTTCCTCCAACTTTTACTTCCTCCTGCTGCTGTCTCTCCCTCTCTCTATCCCTCCGCTAGGTCTCTTGCTATTCTATTTGTCAAATGTTTATTTCTCCCTCTTCTCTCAACCATTCTCTCAAATCCGCTGTTTCCTCGCTTACACTCTCTCTCCACTCACCCTTATGCTATTTTGTTTGTCAAATATGTATTTCTGACTCCCTCTTCTCTCAATCAATATCACACATTCGCTATTTGCTCTCATTCTCTCTGTTTCTCTCTCTTCCCCTCCCACTCTTTCTGTCTGTCTGTCTTTCTCTCCCTCTCCTTTCTCTGTCTCTCTGTCTGTATCTCTCCCCCTCCTCTCCCTCTTCGTCTGTCTCTCTGTCTCTCTCTGTGTCTCCCCTCCCCCTCTCTCTCTCCTACCCTGTTGTATAGCAGCGCCCTGCCTGCCACCAATACATCATCTCCCAATCTCCCATCCCTCTGATGTACACAAAGATTACTTTGTTTTCCAATTGCTTGCCCTAACGGCCCTGCTCGTTTCCACTACATTTCTCATTTATGGTGACGATAAAACCGAGAAGCGCCTATAAAGCTCCCAGAAATCGTCCTAGCGAGCGGGTCGTGACGTCGATTATGCTGTACGCGCCTTCCACGGATCGACGCAGAACGGTGCATGAGAACACCAGCCCTGGTCAAGGAGTGAGACCAACAGTTTTGTATTGGTTTCACACTCTGCACTGTAGCTGTGCAGCCGGTCCAACTGTGTCGGGCAGGTCGTTAAAGATACGTCAGTTGTTAGTACTCTGAATATGGCTACGGCGAAGGAGTGCAGAATGTCTTCATTCACTGTTAATAATAATTGATTAAAAAAGAAATACAGTGGAAGCTGTCTAAACCGGCCCTCATCAGGACTGAATAAATAATCCAGTTTAGACAGCGTGTCGGATTGTAGAGCTGAAGAAAAATGTTCAAGCCACAGACGGGACTGAGGTTTTATGCTGGTGTTGACACCTTGCCGGATTGGACAGATGCCGGTTTTGACAGCTTCCACTGCATAGTTACTGCACTTTTGTTTGTGTAACAATGAAACTGGAACATACGATGAATGGGTTGCCATTTCAAACATTCAGACCAGACAATCCACTGATCAACAGCACGCACATCAATCTACCCAATCTGAGATTCCATGACACGTGTCAATGAAGTCAGTGAGCCTGACCACCTGGCTGGCTATTCTCGAAACGTTCGAAGCCCTACGAACTTCTTAAGCCCATTCTTAACACATTGGTTACGATCAAAGTTAAGAACTCTTAGGGCTACGAACGTTTCGAGAATAAGGGCCCTGATCCCGTTAGTCACCTCTTACAAGCCTGAGCTGCAGGGCCTAAATTTTCGAAGCTCTCTTAGCGCTAAGATCATCGTAAATGCCATACATTAACATTAACGTACGACTTAGAACTAAGAGAGCTTCGAAAATCGGAGCCCTGAAGACCAATTCTAACCAGGCTGGCTATTCTCGAAACGTTCGTAGCCCTACGAACTTCTTAAGCCCATTCTTAACACACTGGCTACGACCAAAGTTAAGAATTCTTATGGCTACGAACGTTTCCAGAATAAGGGCCCTGGATCTTTACGGATGTGATACGGATACAGACACATTTTTAACATTTAACATTAAACTGCTGATATATTTTTTCAAAGGACGTCTTCGATCTTAATGTTCTAGAATCATTTTCATGTATATACTGTTTTTGTTATGAGTTAGTATAGTTTTATGCCGCATTCAAATCGCAAATAGGCTCCCCACATTAACTCACGTAGGGGTTTGAAGCCGGGTCTTCGGCGTGACTAGCGAACGTTTTAACCACAAGACTATCTCACCGGCCTGTTTAACGTGAATTCAGAGAGCGCAAGTATCAATTTAAACAGCAGCCTTAAAACATCTTGGAACGGTCTCCCAGACATGGCATGGTGTGTTAAGCCATGATTTAGGTCTAAGCCAGTTACCACATTTTTCAAACCCACCTACATGGTAGTATAGTATAACCTTTTTGTAGAGGAATATGTATGCATCGATCGATGCATGTCTATGTATATGGTGTTGGAGCATTAATCATTGAGCAGTAAAAATACATTATTTGGTCACAGACTACTATATTTATAGGTGGGCACTATATATGCTGATTAAATAATGGACCCATTTATACACATCGTTGTGAACGGCATGTTTAGCTTTTCGTTCAGTTCATTCCAGTTTAAGGCCTCAATCAGCAATGTTTTCGTTTTATGGCGGCGGAAATAATGTACAACCCAATGATTGATATTATGAGCAACTATTCACAATGACACGCAGACATCCATTTCTCCGACTCAGTATAATCTGTCTGAGTGGGGTATTCTTGCTTAACTGCGGCATGGTATCGCAGTGAGTTAGCACTATGAAACCAGCTTAAGTCTGGACTAGTACAAACAGCCACACATATACACGCAAACACGTCGTCATATGAGCGAATTATTCTTAAGTGCGACGTTATCGCCCATTTAACCTCACCTCACCTCAACAGGAGTGGTGGGGTAGCCTGCGTCACCCTGAAGACCCAGGTTCGATTCCCCACATGGGTACATTGTGTAAAGCCCAATTCTAGTGTCTCCACCGTAATATTGCGGGGATATTGCAATAAGCGGCGTAAAACCACACTCACTCACTCTCTCACTCACATGTCTCGTCTGATCCTGCCTCTCTCACCATCCTCGGGTTAATGAATGTATTGCTCTTCGTGTGATGTTCTACCAGATCGCGGTATGAATGGAAAAAACAACAACAGATACTTGTTTAGTGACGGATGGGCAGCATTAGGTGGCGACATGTTGCTGGGTGCACGGCTTCCCTTTCAGTTAGGGTTGCCAAGTGATTTATGTAGTCAGACCACAGCTCACTTAACGCGGGGCTGCGGAAATAGCCGAGCTGTCTGTTATAACCCTAGTCTGTCAGTGGCGGTGCAGAGCTCACGGGAAAAAATACTGACAGAAAGTAAAAACTCCTCAGTAACGAATCGGATCAGAGAAACGCAGTCGAGTGGAGTGTGTTACATGCTGCACAGATTTTACAGATCTATCTATCTATCTATCTATCTATCTATCTATCTATCTATCTATCTATCTATCTATCTATCTATCTATCTATCTATCTATCTATCTTTATCTATTCTCCGCAGCTATCTACTGGCTATTTGCCGAGGAGTTTGTTGTAGGCTCGTGGTTCCCTCGTCCCTCGCTGAAGACCTGGGCTCAATTCAACACACTGACACAATGTGTGAAGACTATTTATGCTGTCCCCCCGCCTTGATATTACTTAAATATTACTAACGTAAAACGTAAGTGACGTGAAACTAAACTCACTCACTAGTAGGTACTTGTGAGTAATAGGTAACGTATCGTTTGTATGTATATATATATATCTGTTCGCTATAGAGCTTTTTTTCTATTCATCATTGGTGCTGGGATAGTCAAGTGGTTAAAGCTTTCGCTCGTCTCCTGGAGATCCGGAGTTCTATTCTCAACATGGGTACAGCGTTGTTCCTGGTGTTCCCCGCCATGATATTTGCGGTAAAAGTGCTAAAAGCGGTATAAAACCATACTCACTCAATAAATTAGATGTGTCTGTTAGGAGGCGATATAAAGTTAAGTATCATCCCCATCGTTGTCTGTTGTCATGGTAACTAGCCTTTTACACTCTGTTAGGGTAAAATATTTATCTGCTTCACGGATAATCCATCCATCTTACCATTTACTAACTAACCCGATAATCCCAACTGAAGATAGGGAACTCGCCATCACGCTATCTGCTCATTTGGTGAATGAGAACAAAGTAAGCAACCCATACGGGCACAGGCTGGCGTTACAGCATCATACAGAACAGGATTAGGTTGAGGAGCAGATCATATCATGGGTGTACTCCAGTGCATGATCAGATTGCCCCGAGTAACCATTACACCTTCACATATGATATGCTGTTTTATATCCATGTCTGTAATATGCTGGTATTGAGACTAGTGTGAAATGCCTATTCATGCTTGCAGCTGAACCTATTATTTCAGGGTAGATGTGATCAATCGCGGCCGTTCATAAAATCCCCGGCTTTTGATCTCATCAGTCCTTGATCACCATGCAAGAGGACGATTGTCGATCATTGCAAAACAAATTCCGGCTATATTGGTGGCGAGTGGGAACCATGAAATTCCCAACATTAAGTCGGACTGTGTCTACGAGCGTTAATGGCTGCTGTGTACTACTGCAGTATTGTCTGGTCGACGGCCGTAACGACAACTCAACGGCATCAGCGGATCACCCAACACAGCGGTAATAAACTTTTGTATTCATGTCTGAAATCTCAGACAAGGTTTTCCAACAACCGAATTTTATCCCCTGGTCTTGTGGATCGACACATGACGGTTGTACTATAAACCCACATCTGGGAAGAGCGTTTCTGTCTTTTTATGGATTTTTTCGCGGCCTTCTGTTTTCGGTTCTTTTGAGGTTGAGATTTTTATGATTTGTTTTCAACCGAGACTTTAAACAGTAACTAGGCCAATGAAAATACCCAGAAAGCTTTGTTTGGAGTTTGAATACTGTTAAACGTTTGTACTTTTTTGTCAAATGGTGTTTATCAACGATTGGGATTTTGCTTGGCAATGAAACGCCCTCCTACACAACGGCAATAAATATACTTGCGTTTACAGTTTCTTTTCACAAGGATGAAAATAACATTAATGAGGCTGTTTTATTTCATTTAAGTGACATTCTTTTCTTTTATCCCTTTAACAGACTCACATATGGAGAAAAGCAGAGATGTACTTCCCAGGAACTGGATCAAGTCGTCCCAGTGGAGGGAGGCTCATCCATTACTATAGGACTATAGCACGAATGTCCTTGCGCCCAGTCTTGAGGAGTTAGTGAGTGGGTTTAGTTGCTCCTAGAATATTCCTGGGGTGGGGGGCAGCAGAAATGGGTTTCACTCGTTGTACCTATGTGGGGAATCGAACCCGGGTCTTCGGTGTGACGAGCGAACGCTTTAACCACTAGGCTATATATGCATGACGAGATTCCTTTCATGTGTTGCACAGGAGGGGTGATTAAATGACTGGGTTAGGCGTTGTCACAAATGTGTATTCTGTTTGAGGGGAACGTTCAGAGAGGTGATGATGCTGAAATTTAGGGACATGTTCACAGATGAGATGGCATTCAAATTTAGGGACACGTTCACAGTTTGGTTAATATTCTGTTTTAGGGACATGTTCACATATGTGATTTGTTCACAAATCTTATGATATTTTAATTTGAGGACATAGTTCCTGTTGGTCTCAAAGCTCCTGTTGGTCTAAGGTGAACATTTGCTGTCATAGTTCCTGTTGTCAAAAGTGTCCCATTTCTGTAATAGCTCCTGTTGATCTAAACTGACCCATCGGTCTCAAGGTTCCAGTTGGTCTAAACTGACCAATTGGTCAAATAGTTCAAGTTTGTCTAAACTGGCCTACTACTACTGCTGCTGCTGCTGCTATTTGTACTACTGCAGCTGCTATGTATTCTCATATTGCATATTACGCTAGCCTCTATACAAGCAACATACATATACTTGCTGAGAACGCTAACATCATTTAACATCAATGGATCATTAGCATCAATGGATCATAGCGAAGTATACAACGAAAGCTGCCTTGCAGGTTCCATCACTATATGATCTTGCATTAATTGATGCACAGAGGCATACTTCGTGTATATAACCTTCTTTTCTCGCACATTAACCGACAAAACCAGAAAACCGGTTATAAAAATGTCATATAGTCTTTTCATGATGTTGTTAAAAAATGAAAACACCTTTGCTTTGACAAACGGATCACATTTAAAAATACATATTTTTCTCAGGTAGAACCATTTCTTTTGTACATCACGATGACTATAAGACAAACTAGGAAACTAGAAGAAATGTTGTAAGACTTTCACCTCCAAGTCGTTATTCACAATGGATGACTCGGTGAAACGAAGCCGACATGTAACAAAGGCACATGTGCTAGATTTACTATGTATTCTGACAGTATCAAGGTGCGGGTCAGTGGCGGGTATCTCAGGGTAATCCCTCGCTGCTTTATCGCTGGTGAATAATGACAAGATGAAACACAGGAAAACTACATGCAAAGTCGACGGGGGACAGTGTCAAGCATGGCGTTTGTTGGCTTAGCCGTCCTCTTTGAACATCAAACAGATATGACGGCGATGTTGAAGGGTTATTGTACACGGGTCCTGGGTGGTGTCTGTGACAGCTATCTCCCCATCTTGACATGCCGGGGGAGAAAGGAGTCGTGAGTAGCTGGATGGGGGGACCGTGTTCTGGTTGACCTCAGGGGACATGGGTAACCTTGGGTGTTTTACATGGAACCGTTTGTCGCATCAGACACATTCAAGGTGATAGAGTTAGCGTAAGAGGTGTTCTGGTTGACCTCAGGGGACATGGGTGACCTCGGATATGGTACATGGAACCGTTTGTCGCGCAGGACATATTCAAGATGACACAGCTGAGGTGGGAGTTGTTCTGACTGATCTCAGATGTGGTACATAGAATCGATTGTCGCGTCCGACACATTTAAGGAATTTATATTGTGTGAGTCAGTGAGTCATGAACAGGCTGACATCGGGGGGCATTGGGAACCGTGACTGTGGTACATGGAACAGTCGCGTCCGACACATTCAAGGCGATAGAGGTGACGTAGAAAAGAGGTTTGCGGATTGACCTCAGTGGACATTGGTGACCTCCGTCGGGGTACATGGAGCTCTTTATCGCATCCGACATATTCAAGACAACAATGTTGTGTGCAGACTGACCCCTGGGATCATTGGAAACAGAGAGTGTGGTACATGGAACAGTCGCATCCGACACATTCAAGGCGGGAGAGTTCAAGTAAGAGGTGTGTGGGTAGACCCAGTGGACATTGGTGACCTCGGGGGCGGCACATACTGCGGTCTGTGTCGAGCGACAGCTGATTCGGTATATCGTAGAATATATTTAAAAATTAAAATTACATGTTAAGAGAGTAGCAACATATTTTTGGGTGAATGCAGACACCCTGAAGGCATGGTGCAAATACTCTCGCATCAAGTAGAGTAAGGTGAAATTAAGCAAAGCCCTTTGGGTTTCAACATATGGGTATATATTCTATCTTAGCATTAAAATTAATAGGTTTCAACACTGGTGCATGCGAGGCTAGGACAGTCTGAAAGTCTACCCAAAAGTATACGGGTGTCCAAACATTGCCTCGTGCCAACTGTGGAGCGCAATAGTGCAGTGGTAAGGCGTCTGGCTGTCACGCCGAAGGCCCGGGTTCGATCCACGGTGGAGGCACCTAGGTTCGGGTCACGTGGTTGGCTCAATTGTTTATATTATCCTTGGACAAAATACTTAAATCCACATTGTCTCGGTTCGCACAGCTGTAGCATGGGTACCCGTGCTGGTAATGTGAGTGTTTAATTTAATTCACAGGCAGCATGGCTGTATGATCCTCAGGGAGTTGAAAAAGTATCGGAAAGTATGATACTGTCCTATAGCGAGGTATATTAATGTACAGGCAATGGGCCAGTATGTGAGTGCCATAACAACGGACGGTTCCTATTACTCTATGTCCCGGATTGTATCGATACATGAAAATCATTTGCCCCAGAAAATAACAGCTGCACCTGTAATGAAAAGTCCAGGCATCCCCACTTATGAGTGTTTGTTTCAACCTGCCTCGGATCCTGCATATTCTAGCATATTCCAAGAATAACTCCGTGGGTGAGTGAGTTAATGAGTTTTTGAGCAGTGGCAGTGATTTCAGCAATATCACGGCAGGAGACACAAAAAGACTGGTTTACGCGTTGTCGTTATATGGGGAATGGAACCATGACTTGGCCATCCGGGCTGGAACTGATTTTCAGTGATCCATGCTTGTTGTAGTCTGGCTGTCGGGGTTACTGGATGCATCGTGTCGAATTTAAATGCTCTGATCAGTGTATAGGATTCATTGTTATAGACTTGATAGACCTTTATAGACCTAAGTCATATTGTAATATTGCTGAGAACTATACAAAATAGTTTCTTAATTATGCTGCCTAGTCGAACTGTAATGCCTGGAAGTTACTAGCCTACAAAATATTTCACTAGCCCGAAATGTGAATGAAGAAACTGGGCAAAAGATTACAGAAATGTGGGCTGCTGACATGGTGAACATTTTCATAAGGCCATAATCGAACATGAATTAAAAGTGGATTGTTACTTAACAAGTCGGAGAGAGTGATATAAAATTGCCCCATGAAAATTCATCAGCCAGTCGGGCCAGGGCCAGGAGATTTACTGGTCCGATTGGAGTTTTTAGTAGCCACGAGCTAGCGGTCCAGTGGCTTTTCGCACACTGTTGCTGAGCGAGGCGTTAGAAAACAGATAAACTAAGACTGTCTAACTGTGGTATCAGTCACATGGACGAACACGCATGCGCAGCTTAGACAGGAACTCGTTTCCTCATCTGGCATAGCACTTAGCTTCGAGGCACTGACTGGGCATGTCATCTCGTGCAAACATCACAGGCCGGAACTAGGCATAAATCCACCCAGAGTATGCACGTTATTCAGATAGCGGAACATCTAAAGGCGAACTCTAATAATTCTTTAAATCCGCCAGTTTTTGCCAACAGTTCCCTTTACTCGTAAAAAACAAGATTTCAGGGATACCTTTCTGAATGTTATGCACTGTTTTTTTGGAAGACAGAAATTTAAAACAAAATGATAATTGGATCGCCATAATATCTCAAATAGATATCTAAAAGTAGATTATTTTAGTATAACCGTGGAGATTTATGAACTCAAAAGAACTGTTCAAAGGAAAACCTGCATACCACAAACACATTGAACGCCGGTGTTTAGATATGAGTTTGCCCTTATGAAGACATTAAGATAAACGTCGTCGTTAGAAAAAAGTAGTTCGTATCCTTCCAGTTTGGTACATGACTACAGACATATGTCGACATAAGTGTTGTGTCAAGAGAACTGTACCATACGCAGGAGTCGACATTGTGTAGACAGATAAATCGTTGCAACTTCTCCGATGAATGCGCCCGTGTACGTGTGCATGCGCGTGCGCCTTTGTGTGATTATGTACGCGTGTGCGCAGACAGACAGACAATATTTTATTTAGACTCACTTCTTAAATACAACTGGTATTAACAAACATTCAAAGAGTGAAATGTACAGAACCATATGTGTCTGTATACGCGTGTGTATACGTGCGCACGTATGTGTCTGTATATGCGTGCGTACGTCTGTATATGCTTGCGTACGTATGTGTCTGTATATGAGTGCATACGTATGTGTCTGTATATGCTTGTGTATGCGTGCACACGTATGTTTCTGTTTGTTTGTTGAGTTGTAGGGGAAAGCTCTGTTGTGTCTGTGTTTGTGTTGTACAGAGAGGATCTTCTCTATAAGCCGATCAATATACTGCACTTCTTCAGAACACATTTATTTTTCTGGAACAAATTATTGTTTTCAAGGACACCCAACTCCATCGGTTCCTAAGTGTGTAGTCCTGGGGTATTTATTTACTATTTGGTTTGAGATTGGTGATCGAGACCCTCCTGAATAGCGCTCCCGGTCTAATCCCCATGATCCGTCCGCTGTCACGGAGACGAGGAAATTACAGGGGAGGGAGCGCGTTATTTATGATAGTTTCTTTCATATCCCTCAGCAGTGACAGCAATGTTATTATGAGCCCCGACTTTATTTACATACAGATGACCACCGACTGACCATGTCACTAAGGTCAAACAAGGCGTTGTAAATGAAAAACACCCATGTTCTGTAATTCTATTGTCCCGTGTTTTACTTTGAAGTTAGAGCCCGACGTCGTTCGTTTCTTTAGCGTTCCGGATTCAAGTAGCGCGGATTGATTTATACGTTTCCGACGTTGTCGGTGTAAAATATGACTCCGCACTGTTTCCTAAACTGTATCAGACTGCTGAGTACAAAGAAGAAGATATATATTAATTCTAATCTATCCACGGGGTGCCATTGGGACAGACACATATGCCATACAACGGAACCAATTTCACGCTCAGTTCACCCGCCTCGTGAAAACGAAACCGCACCACCGCCACGGAAAGAGGCGTATTAATACGCTCTTGAAACAGCGCTGCGCGTGCCCTCTGTAGATGATCTCGCATCTGTGACAGGTAGCAGGTTTGGGCGCGGTTTGTCGTGACGTATGAGTTGAAGAAAAAAAGTGGGTGGAGCTGGGGATGGAATGTGACACTGTAATGCTGGACACACAAGAAAGGGGTGGGTTTAGGGTGGGCGTTGAGCGTTGGATGGGTAATTAGGAGCAAGTCGTTAACAGTTGATGACAGTCGTTATTTCAACAGAGACTACTCTGATATCAGATTCAAAGATCCCCCGGACAATAATGACTGCTTAATTTAAACTTCAGTAATTTAATAGGGACATTAGAAAATGGGGAATGGCCGTGTATACGGCCAAGTGACAAGAAATGTTTTTACTGAGTCTATTGGGTTCCATCCTCGGGTTTCCAGTCTATTATCGAGTGAATTATACTGATCAATTCTATAAAGATACATATCCTGAAATTATGCAACGTCGTAGCTTCGTTATAAGGCTGATTTTTGTGATTCGCTGACGAAAATAAGCATCCAGTTATTATCTCCTTAGCGTGATAGATCCTGAGCTCAGTTGGGGAGCACTGAAGGCCATGATGTCACGTCGATACTAATCTTTGGTGACGAATAGGCCCAGGTTATTCGTCTTGATTGGGATGGAGATAGGATGAACTGGACCAATGGAATCAATGGAATTCTGCTCGCCAATACGATTCGATAAAAGATAAGGCATGTTAGTTCATTGTTTGTCCAGAAAATCCTGAAACTTTGCATTAAATATATCGTTTCGCGGTCGTTTACTAGTGGCATCACGGCTTCCCCTGCTCTATCACCAGTTGAGCAAAGACTCTTTCGTGCTAGCCATGTAATGATTAGTTAGGGTCGAAGTAAGGTATTAAGTGTATCATACGAATCATACCAATCAAGCAGTGTGCGAGTGAGTGAGTGAGTGAGTGAATGAGTGAGTTTTAGAAATATTCAAGCAATATCATAGCGAAGGACACCAGAAATGACCTTCATACATTGCACCCATATGACGAGTGAACGCGCTTAACCACTTGGACCCTCTGTCTGACACGAACAGCCATGTTAGATGTAATAGTTGGTAAGTGAAAATGGCCACGTTGCTATGTGTTTATGTTGTGAAGCGCCTTAGAGTGATCTAGAAGTAGTTCGCTGTAGATATGTGGCATATTAGTAATACCATCATTATGTCAATGTGAGGAAAGTCTCTGGACTCCATGTTATTGTATTCTGTTTCAATTTGTTTGATGGTTGTTTGTTCTGTAAATATCTGTTCGTGTCCGATTCCAGATAGCGCTGTTGGGAAGTAGGGAAGTGGGTAGCTAACCGCGTGATTAAAACCGAAAACCCAGGTTCGATTCCCAACTTGGAGAGTGTGAAGAGACTATTTGAAAACTCCTAAAAGCAGCGTAAAACAACACTCACTTACTCACTCCACCTTTTTCATCCTACAAAAAACATAGACACGTGACATCCACGAAGAGGTGTCATAAAGGTTGAGTATGCATGTTGTATGTGGCTTTCAAAACTATCACGACATCATTACAATGGGCTTAACGTATTGACATATTGTGGGAACAGAACCTTCATGCATACCGAACACCAAAAGAACCGCAACGATGGCCTTTTATCAACTTTTTAAATAGAAGACATGAACATGAAGGCTTACATTATGAGGTTTCATTTTTTCCGAAACTTACGTTTCTTTTGTTGTTGAGTATATGTGAAAACTCGTTCGTTGTTCCTGTGAAATTATTGAGGCGGAGCGTATGTAGAACGTTTTCCGGATGAATTACGAATTTGAAGTGTCTTTTCCGGGGAGTTGTCTAACCGGAAGGAAGACCCGCTCACCGACATCAATGATTCAACAGCACCACGAGGCCAAGTGTATGTAATATATATCGGTCCGAAGGTGACACGACAGTGAATGATCGGACCTAGGGGTTCGTGTGGGAGGAGCTTGGGGGGTACATGGGAATGTTCTTCCGTCAAGCTATAATTATCCCATGTTTCAGACCATACACTTAATCGTATAATGTTGAGATCGCTATATTTGTTTAATTGTTAACCCAAACAGTGAACAGTGTTGCAGGTTTATCGCGATGTGTCATTATATGCGGCAGCAACGTTCCGGAAACGTGGGTGTTTATCAGCGGGATTGAAACTCACCTTCATAGGTTCCTGATGTGCCCAAGGGACGCAACTCTTTCACCGCATTATAAGACTGGGCTACACATGTCTCCCGTATTTTGTAGAACATCCAGAAAGTCCAGAGAACGATGGTATTTTTTGTAGAACATGAGGACAATTAGAACTTCTAGCATTTTCGGTATAATTAGATTCTTTTCTTTAAACGTAGTTATGTTCACAAGCCCATTCTCCTCCCGAATCGCAAGGTAATCAGTGAGTGAGTGAACTGAACTCATCTTAGCAATACCACACTTGTACTAAAATATAACTGTTAATAAATGATGTCGATTTATGTCCATAAACCCTTTAAGCTGATCGTTTCCCCTAACTGCACATATATTTTTCTCCCTCTCGATAAAATGATATATCATTCTACACATCCATATTCTAAATATAGATTCTAAGGCAAAATGAAAAATAATGGAGTCCACATCAGGCAATCCAGTGATTAAAATCACGAGCATCGATTTATATAGCATGCATCTGCATCAAGCACATCAGCGTCTGATCACCCTATGCCGTAGAAGTCGCGACTGAAGACCAGTTCTAACCCTGTGTGTGGCGCTATTTCAACACTACTCGATTCCTAAGTCGCCCCTTGCGACAACCATGGGTTATTGAAGACCAGTTCTAACACCGTGTTTGACGCCATTTCAACAACAGCGCGTTGGACTAAGATATACTTTAAAAATCGTACACATGTGAGAACGACGATTCCTTGACAACAGCGGTCACCGCAAAGCGAGTCCTGTGCCTTGCTACTCGTGGAGACGTTCCAGGGGCTTGTAGCATCATTTCCTTCTCTATAGGGCTTCTACGTCGCCCTCTTTTGGCCAGTGCCATAGTTCCCCCATCATCTAGATTTATACAATGCAACAACAAGTCCTAAATCACCCAACACCAGCGATAACTTGCCTAGATGGCTTACGCCTTGTCGGGAGTACTTTCTACACCTTGATTACGTAGAGAAGACGCAGGGACCGACGTTGCCGTGGATGGCGTTAGACGCGGAAGCTACTGGGGACTGATAATGTGCCTTTCCACGGCATTCTCTTTGAAATTCCGGAAATCAATTTAGCTTTAATGATGATCAAAAGCATTTGCTGCTAACCCGCGGCTCCCCTTCGAGCTGCCATTATGCTCGAACGCAGCACGTGTTGTGACGTCATGGACATTCGCGGAGATTCGGGCTGGCTGGTTTTAAGTTCCTGCATATCACAGATTTGGAGAAGGACTCATGGGAGATGCCAGCGGGACGTGGCCTGCGATCACGGTGCATGGGAAAAAGCAGGAAGACAAAAAAAGTGTTTTAAAACACGACGTGTCTCGAGACTAGCATTATGTGCAATTTACAGAAAACAACGCACAATAAATATTAAATACTCCCAAATCCATTATATTCTAACCACGCAAATGTGATTTGTATGTTCGTTCAATAATAATGCTGAATGAAAAAACAGGAAATGTTAAAAAGGAAAAATAATAATACCTAAACATCCCCATCATTCTAACTCTAACTGAAAAAACCTATTTCAATTACAGGCACTTTAAGTCACATTCACTCTCAGAAATAGACGAAACAGCGACTTTACATATTCTACTCACTAGAGAAGGTTTAAATAGTTAAAAGTTCAGACTGCAGTTAAACAGGACGATTAAAAAACTATCGTGGTTATAATATAAATTTAATTAAATGTATATTAAGTCACATTCACAAACACAAATAAAAGAAACAGGCACTTTACAACATTCTATTTACTAAAGACGGTCCAGGTAATTACGAAATTCAGATTGCAACTAAATGGAGCGATTAAAAGGCCGTCATGGTTATTTCCCAGATCTATCACGTGTACAGGAAGGTAACATGACTCTTGACTAAGATAATCTAAGCCATACCAAATGTCGTGTATACAAACATGTTCACAGTAAATGGAAACAGAGATTGCATGGAGCCAGATCAAACAGCTGATGTTTTCAACAATACGAAGCAAAATACAGACTGGCATACAACAGAGAAACAGGTGCATACAGAGGAACACCTTCCCTTTGCTCGCATGCTGGTCGTTACAAGCTGGTCGTTACATGTTAACGACATTCTTTATCAGTGTGAGTGGTCTCATCAATTCGGTAATCGCTAACAGATGCAATATCTGACTCTTCTCGGGGATTCCACCGTTTGGCATTAGGATGTTCGCATGCAGAACCCATCGGCTATACATGTATCATTGTCGTGGAGCACTACTAAAAGTAGGAACATTTGTTCGTTTCGTAATAAAAAAATAACTCTTGTCTGGATTCCATTTTGGCATTGAGATGATCACGCACAGAACTGTTGCCTGTGCATGATTATTGTCGTGGAGCACACTAAAACATGAAATATTTGTTCGTGTTGTAATAATTCCGGGGTTTTTCTTGTTTAGTTTAGTTTTCGAGAACTCGTGTGATGCAAGATGGCGACGGCATACTTTCGTCTTGATTTTCAATCATTTTATCAAAGACTGACATTTAATCCAGACGTGCCTTAGAATAGTCATGTCGATTCGATTAATAACGCGATCACGTGCCAGAGCTATTGCGAGTAACCAAACAATTAAATCTGTCTGCTTCTTGCATCAGTATTCAAGGACAAATATATTAGTCGCCAGTAGAAACATGACCTACAGTAAGATGTTTGAGTAACATACAACATGTGGAATTCATGACAGGATAGCATAAAAAGATCGGTTCGTTTGTGACATTTGTCGAGACGTCTGAGTGTAGATTGTAAGACTATTATGAAGTTAAACATATCTAATTTATATCAACTTTCTCGACAACCTCATTAGAACAGTCTTAATAAAGAACGCCGTCAGAATCGATATGATCATAACCAAAGCTACATTCAAAGTCAGATTCTATCACCATAACAACAGTGTCAGTATCTGCGGCGTCTAATAACCGAGCCAGAATTTACATTGATTAACAGGAACAAAGTCAGATTCTATCACCATAACAACAGTGTTAGTATCTGGGGTGTTTAATAACCGAGCCAGAATTTACATTGATTAACAGGAACAAAGTCAGATTCTATCACCATAACAACAGTGTTAGTATCTGCGGCGTCTAATAACCGAGCCAGAATTTACATTGATTAACAGGAACAAAGTCAGATTCTATCACCATAACAACAGTGTTAGTATCTGGGGTGTTTAATAACCGAGCCAGAATTTACATTGATTAACAGGAACAAAGTCAGATTCTATCACCATAAAAACAGTGTCAGTATCTGGGGTGTTTAATAACCGAGTCAGAATTTACATTGATTGATAGGAACAAAGTCAGATTCTATCACCATAACAACAGTGTTAGTATCTGGGGTGTTTAATAACCAAGTCAGAATTTACATTGATTAACAGGAACAAAGTCAGATTCTATCACCATAACAACAGTGTTAGTATCTGGGGTGTTTAATAACCGAGTCAGAATTTACATTGATTAACAGGAACAAAGTCAGATTCTATCACCATAACAACAGTGTCAGTATCTAGAGCTTTTAATAACGATATCAGGGTTTAGTTTGCTTTTATAACAGTATCACAATCTACAGCGTTTAGTCACGTCATTAGAATCTATTTCGGTTGATCATTCACTTTCCCTATATTTGGCGAATTATTCCAAAATCACGTTTACAATACAGAGGTATTTATACACGGTAATGACAATTTCTGTCTCCAAACAACCAAAACTAACACCATTGTTCGAAATGTAACAAATATGCAGATGTTATAAATAAAAACGAACTAACTAAATCGTTTGAAGAGAACGCGGTTTGAATAATAATGAATTAAAGTGACAAACATTTAGAGATCGTTTAGGTCGATTGTTCGACTAAATTAGCAAAGGAACGTTTAACAGTGAGCTAAAGAGGTCTTTGATCTGCCCGACATGAAAGAAGGAAGGTTGTTTGAATTTGTAAATAGAGAACAATAACTGTGGATGTGCTCCCTCCACGACGGTAAGGGGGATAAACAGAAGATGGCGGACCGGCAAACTTGCCAGAGAAATGTCATATGTTAGTAATGTCAATGACACTGAGGTTGACCACGACAGTGTATTTGAACAATACACCGGGAATGTACTCGGATCGCTAACACATACATATAAGCTCTTTGAACTTTCCATACACGGTGGTTTATCTGCGAGACGGCTATGTGACAATGGGTATTAAGAATTCAACTTGACACAAGATAAAGTTGAACAAGTAAACATTCAACTATTTCTGGAGCTGAAAGACTAAGGCAGTGCCGCCGATGGACATATGTTGACCCGTTGACTCGGGAAACAGCTTTTGTGGTCCGTTTAGATTATTTACTCATTTCAGGTTTGACAAATGTTCAAATTAACAAAGGATGCTACTGTCGCCATTCAGAGCTGGGCCAAGCATCGCAAGGACATTATCTGATGAAGTCTTCCAACATTTGAATGGGCAGAAGAGGAGATGATTTGTCAAACGTGACGGCTCACCCCTACTCGTCCCAAACACCAAGGACCCGCTGTCTACGGGAGTGACGAGAAGACGTTTTCAGTATGGCCTTGTGGTTGAAGTCGGGATATGCTTACAGGGATTTGGGTGAGTTAGTTTGGCTTAATGACTTCCTCAGCTTTTCAAAGGCGGAGGGGTAGCGTAGTGGTCAAATCTTTCGTTCGTGATGCTGAAGACCGGGGTTCGATTCCCCACATGGCATATGGGTACAATCTATCAAGTCCATAACTGGTGGGCCCCCGCCGTGATAGTGCTGAATTATTTGTACAGGTGACGCAAACTAAACGCAGTATATCAGTCACGTCACCAGTTACGTCACGGTGTGTCAACGTAAAGAGGAAGTGAGTAGGGGCAAGAAACATGTGGATGAATTTACCACCTCTGCAAGGCGAATTGTGGGGCCTTCCACTGGGCCACCCGCTCATCAGCACAAGTCGGCATTAATTCTGTGGTTAGTCAGGCATGGTATTTTCTTGTAGATTATTGAGTGAGTGTGGATTTTGGCTTCTGTAGGCAATATCCCCTTCAAATGTCAACATGGGTGCAAACCGTGAGGTCATTTCTGGTATCCAGCGTATTGATGTTGCTGGATTATTACTAAAAACTCAGTCACTCACTTCATATATTTCAGGAGCGGTGGGGTAGCCTTGTGCTTAGAGCATTCTCGTGTCACGCTGAAGACCCAGAGTTTGTTTCCACACATTCGTTGGTTTCTCATTAATTTCAGACTCGGTGTGCGCATGCGCAGAGCGTGTAAAATATCTACTGGCCAATTCCGCTTTGGAAGTACCGATAGTGTAAACACACGCTGAAGAAAACGAAAAATCAAACCAAATGCATAGTTTTATGTCTATAAAAACTTAGTTGTAAACCTGTATGTATAAAAGACCGAGAGTTGAGAAATAAATAGCTTGATTTATGTCAATCACGTCTTGTATAAACACATATCGCCACCACCGTTCTTCCCGCACACCCACTTCTCACGACTATCAAAACACACATTTCTCATGCAGCTGCAACCAAAATAGAACATCAATACCTGAAAAGCATATATAAATTGATATATTTAGTCAGCTATGAACAATTGTCACTCGTAAATAATTATTATTTAATCACTTTGTTTTGAGTGTATTTACACTATCGGTATGCGTACGTCCAAAGCGGAATTGACAAGTAGATAATTTTACACGCTCTGCGCATGCGCACAGCGAGTCTGAAATTAATGTGAAACCAACGAATGGGTACAGTGTGTGAAGTCCATAACGGGTGCCTCCGGCCTTGACGTGCTGTAACCGAAGATCCAGTCGAAAATGTCGCTTGGCGACGGCGGATTTGAAGCCGAGCGTGGTCACTATGTACGCTCAATAGCCAGATGTCCTCAGGCCCTACCATGGGGGAAATTGATCGCCATCAGTTATCATTAATTAGACATATTAAGTAGCTAATTGGTGAGAGTCTAGCTTGCTGCCTTCCCGGGAGCCGAAAGTCATCTTTCATCGCATTCAGGCACTGACAGCTTAAGGAACGGACCCGAGGATGTAGAAAATCAAATAATTGTAAATATTTCGCGCTTATGGTGCGGATTTTCTGGTGAATTTGTCACATGAGAAACACTCGTATAAAGAGAGAAGACACTCGAGTAGCCGGCGTGTGTCATTAAAGAAAGGTGTGCATTAGTGAGGTAGTTGGTTGAACTATTTACAAGTGTCCACATGACAGCATTCCAGTAATTGGAAATGAGCCACTCGCACTTTCTGTGTGATCTATGCATTAGTTGAACTGAAATATTAAAAAAAAACCCAAAAAACAAAAAACAAAAAAACAAAAAAAAACAACAAAAAAAACCAAAAAAAACAAACAGTGTCCACATGGCATTTTGTGTGCAATTAGCCTTGCTCCAGGGCTGTACTGACCCATGTACAATGGAAGCTGTCAAACCCGGCATCTGTCCAATCCAACAAGTTGTCAACACCGACATAAAATCTCAGTCCCATTCATAACTTGTAAATTTATCATCAGCTCTACAATCCGGTATGTTGTCTAAACTGGATTATTTCTTCAATCCCAATGAGGGCTGGTTTAGACAGCTTCCACTGTACAGTAATTCTTTCCTTTAGAGTGGCAAGTCCAGTTAAGAGGACGCCAGTCTATTGTTTATATATTTTCTTAAATTTTCATTTATACTTTTAATTATTAGCTGGGAGACTTGCGCAAGTCTAGTGTTCAGAGTAACGATCGTGTTGTGAATTCTTGCACACATACTAGTTACAACGTTTTGAACAATCGCTCATGTGTATTCGATGCATATGGTATTAATCACTGGATTGCCTGGTGACCCGATTACAGACTGCCATCATGTAACTGGAATAGTGCTAAGTGCGGACCCTTTCATATGTATGCTGTGGTAAAACGGTTTGGTCCATTGTTCTGAGTCACTTTGAAAGGTTACCTCCCTTAGACGTATCAGGATCGTCTAATACCTGTATTCATTTCCTTCCAGATGAAAATGACACACCCTGAGATGACTCGCATACTGTTTACAACCAACCGACTCTTTCGTCCTTTTTTAAAACTTAACGATGCTTTCATTTTTCTTTTGAGATTTCAACACATATTACATTTCCATGTTTTGCCTAAAAATCTACGGACCACACAACTCGACATTTGTAACCTCAATTTGATGCTATCAGAGCTTGAATATACCACCCGCCCAAGATAATAGGAAGAAGAACGTTCTTGATAAATATTTCGTTTCGTGATTACATGAGCAAGATATATGATACTGTGATTTGAAACTCCTATTACACCAATCAGATTCGAGCATAGTCCGAGGCCTGCTGACATGCCCTGGAATACACTACGGGAAGACTTGGTAGATCTACTCATGGAGGTGATGTTTACCTCTACACATATGTTAACGTAGAGAAATCCACAATATGGTATAAAGAGTCATTAAATATGTACCAGAAGGCAAAGTCTCAAGATAATGTGTATATAATTACACGAATTGGAAGTATTATTGTGCATATTACACAAAATCTTAGAACGTATACACCCATGTTTAATGGTAGATAAATGTGAACCAAGCAGTACAGGTTTTTTCGACAATGTATTTGATATCAATTTTTGAAAATTGTAGGTTTTTGTTTATGACTGTTTTCATTCTTGCAACGTTTTAGTGAATTTTGTAAAGTTTAGTCAAATGCAATTTTCTTTTGCCAAGGACTTTGATATAATATATAGAATGGCGTTAAATGCTTAGAGTTCTTCAGCGAAATCCATTAATTCTTTCATAGGTTCAAAAAAAAAAGTACAGTTGAAGTGACGGATTATATTTTGAATATACACGGTACCACGACTTACGTGAAAACGCAAATAACACAAACCGATTTGAAATAATATCCCCCCAAATCATAAATAAACAAAATACAACAATACACCTCCCACCTCCCCACTAAAACAAAGCAAACAATAACCCAAACAAATAGACGATTAAGAACATTTTAAAATCTACCGTTCAAGATTCCAAATATAGAATGCACATAATCTTCAAACGAACGCTTCAGTGACAGCGCTCACTTCTCCAATGTTGTGCTGACAAGTTTAAAATTAGGTTCCATTAGATAGACACCGTCAGATAGAGTAACGATTTCACGCTGAAACTGGCACGATTGGATTCCGTGGCACAGCTCAGGTGAGAGGGTGGCCACATCAAAGAGCAGGACACCGGCAGGAAACACCACCCGTCGCCGTCAACCGTATCCCAATTAGCGTAGTGGCTCCTGAAATGTGATAACCTCTAATTACTAACAATCGGTTTCCAATCAGGGTATGAAATGGGGCTGTTTTACGACTGCCTATTGTGCTCTGGTAAGGTGATCGTGCTAAACAGACATGGTTTCCGCTCGTCGTCATTGTAGAAGTGTTCTGGCCTTGAAACCAGCGTCGGTTACATCTACCCAGGTAGCACTGAAACAGGCACTGAGACAAAATGTGTTGCTGTGATGGAGTATTGAAATAACACATTGATTTAACCAATGATAATTCTTTTTGTGAACACTGAAATAATCATTGATACATCTCTTGATGTATTGAAACGCTACATCTGCTGCTTTACTGAAGCATACGTTTACTGAAACATGCGTTGGTTTTATCTACTGAAGAAGCACTGAAATAGGCGTTAAAACAAATATGTTGCTCTGATGGGATATTGAAATAACACATTGAAATAACCGGTGATACCTCCCTTGTTGTTTTATAATATTTAAACACTGAAACAAACATCACTTGCTGTACTGAAGCATGGAAACAGTCATTGGTACATCTCTTGTTGTGCTGAAGCATGGAAACAGTCAATGGTACATCTCTTGCTGTGCTGAAGCATGGAAACAGTCATTGGTACATCTCTTGTTGTGCTGAAGCATAGAAACAGTCATTGGAACATCTCTTGCTGTGCTGAAGCATGGAAACAGTCATTGGTACATCTCTTGCTGTGCTGAAGCATGGAAACAGTCATTGGTACATCTCTTGCTGTGCTGAAGCATGGAAACAGTCATTGGTACATCTCTTGCTGTGCTGAAGCACTCAGACAATCACTGATACATCTCGTGCTGTATTGAGGAACTGCGAATGACGCAGTAGTGTAGTCTTGAAGCATATGTTGGCTACGCGCGTTTACTACGTATACAGTCTTGTAGGGCTGAGGCAACCTGTGAGTACGTATAATACAATCCTACAGCGTCGTAGGGGGATAACGGCTCCACAACACAACAGTCTGTCTTACAGCCCCTGAACCATATTATTTTGCCGACAGCCGAGGTTTTTCTGCAGTGCTACAGCCTTAAATGAAGCAAGTCTACATTTCCCTAGGTTCAGAATCTCTGGTCTCCCTAGGGGCTGCTTTTCAATTAAAGCGGGTTTGTTAGTTACTAACAGAATTGTAATTGTTCAGAGACTAAGTCTCAGTCTACACAATCTCTTCAAGGCCTACACACATATACTGACCAGCAAAAGAAACGCAACTCTTTTTTTGTCAAGTTTCTAAACTGAAGACGTAAACATGAGCGGTTACTTTTAAGAGATTTCATTTTTTTCCGAAACTTGCATTTCTTTTGCTGTTCAGTGGACTACACTTACTTTTTGACGTGTATCAAAGAAAACCGTGGAAGAGAGCTCCGTTCAGACCCGCTACTGTTTCAGAACAATGCACATCACAAGCGTCTGTGGTTGCTGATGTAGATGAGGCCGCTGATGCAGATGCAGATGCGAAGTATTTCCCCATACCCCTGACCTACCCCCCACCCCCCGACACCCATCCCCACGCAACCCCTCGACCCAGCGCCCTCTTCTACAACTTAAATGAGACAAGTATAACAAAGACGATGCATCTGTTTCAGGTGTATTGGCGCATGATAAAATTACCTAAAAAATACAAGTTAGTACGATATTCTTGGAGGCCTCGAACCTTTTCATTTACTGTCATACCTAACCAAACACTTTCAACATGGTTTCATTCAACGCTTGTCTGTCTTTAAGATATTTTTGCACACGTGTTCTGCGTAGCGTGAAGATCGGACATCTGGGACGCCTTTGCCTTGAATGTGTGGAGGCAGCGAGCGGCAGTACGGAAGATGCTATCTCCCAACATTTACATACTGGCGATAAGAAGCGACAATCACTTGTGTCACAGTCAGCCTTATCAACATCACACAGTACAAGATAAGGTGTAAGTGAATTTCAAGTAGAGCACGTATGGAGTTTGCTGTGAGATACGGAGCATTATGCAAATGTTCAGCTGGTATCAGGCTGCTATATCAAATATTGCTCATCATGTGTTTTGCTGTAAAAAAAACCAAACTATATAAATGAAAAAATCCTGCTACAGATGTTATTGAATAAGGAGATTAAAGAGTGTGAGTTTCTCTCTCGCACTAGGGCGTCGGGATGGCCTAGTGACTAAAGCGTTCGCTCGTCACGAGCAGTCTTGGGTACAATGTGTGAAGCACGTCCCCCCGCCTGGATGTTGATGGAATATTGCTAGAAGCGGCGTGCAATCATGCTCATTCACTCTCTCGAACTGTTCTATAATAACTCGTTACATCATGAAATCGTAGCCAAATGAACGTGTGGTTGATAACATGAGCTACGATCTACGTATTCCGGGCTTCTATCATCTGAGAAGGTCCGGGTTAGAATTGTTTTTTGGCAAACCATTCTAACAGGCGATTAACGGTCGGGCTCTCTGACGTAGTTGACACATGTCATCGTATCTCACGCGTGTGACTGATCATGCCGTTGATCACAGGATTGTCTGGTCCAGACTCGATTGTTTAAAGACTGCCGCCGTATAACGGGATCATGATCTTGATTCCGTCGGGCCGGTGGAGAAGTAGCCTCGTGGTTAAAGCATTTACTTGTCAAGCCGAATACCTATATTCGATTCCCACTTGGGTACAATGTGTGAAGCCGTGATATTACTAGGATACAGCTAACGGCCTAAAACCACACTCGCTCATTGATCAGATTTGCAAAGTTATTCTTGTGTCCATGGAAACAGGTTCATTGCCTTTATATTGGAACTAAATGAGCAGTATACAAACGAAATTATAATGTCATCATATATTTTTTAAATAAAAAATCAGAACAACCAAGTAAAGAATGATACATTTTTAAAATCTGTTCAATAAACATGAAACAATGCTAGAAATTCAATCCATTTCGGAACATCCAGCCCGCCCATGTATTACAATGCGGATGGTTATTTTTCTCAGCTTTTGCGAAAACAGGGTGTATTTTTCACAAATATTCCAGCCACCCCCTCCCCGAAGATCAAATAACCGTCCCGAACGCGAGTAATCCCACAGAGCCAGCAGGTCGTACCTTGGTACAAAAGTTGTGTTTCTTATTTACAGCGGGCAGCATCCGCAGCAACAGTACCAGCAGTAGCGGTATGGGAGATGCACGTGGGAGTATTGTTGTATGATGTTACCACTGTTGGATACATATATTTCGCATGGATTTGCAATTAGCAGGAACTGAAATTAATTTAGTGTGAGAGATAGCGGTAAAGGACGCTGTGATTAGGCACGGCACTTGACATACGGCGAAAACAGCTGTGCCAGGCTTAAGTCAGGTTTAACAGGGCGGGTTGAATGGTTGCGTTGAGGTAACTCACCACACAAACCCACAGTTAAAGGAAACCACTCCGGGTTTACACTGTTTTGACTTAATTACCTCCTAACAGTGATAAACACTCTCATCAGCTGCAGATACAAAAGAACTTTTCATCTCCGAATCGACTCCCATTGTGACGTCATCGACATAATGGCCAAGCACGTGCTGCACGCGCGTCTTAAGAAGTGATCATCAAGAGGCACAAATATCCCGTCTGGAGGCAGGTGCAACACTGGAACCACTTGAGTGAAGCATCTTCAAGAGCCTTAGAGGGGTGGGTTGTTATCGCTGTAGCTAAGGTGATGAGAACATTCTAGGGGGCGCGTTTTCGCCCGGTCAATTTGTGTTGAGAGTTGCGCTGTCCTTACGAGTCGGGAATGTTGAGCGTTGGTTACAAACTTGGGGAAATAAACATCCCCTTGAGAGCAGAAGACTTGTACATAAACAGTGACTGGTGTTTCGGATAGATGCTTGTCAGGATGTTCTGTGGACGCCAAACATACCCATGCAGGTGGAACCCCCTCAAGCGCTCTCACATTATCAGCACGTATCAGATATTTCGATGAAGGGAAATTGAAATCTGTTCAAAACAATACACATTGGTTGAAATGCCGCCTAATTAAGTCTGCTTAAAAAATACATCAAACGCTAAACGTCAAACGCTGGCAAATGTATTTTAAACGGGTTCAAGGGAATGTCACTGTGAAAGTTGAACAAACACGTGTCCCATATCATTCGCCTGACAGAGAAGAGGGCGTTTGAATTTAAACCATGTCCTCATACAGAGTGAAGAACGCATATGTATGTGTCGTTTTGGAAAACTTTAAACGTTGAAGTGTTTTTGTCTTTGTAGAGAAGATTTGAGAAATGATTTGAGCTGTTCTTAAAAGTCTTAAAGACACACGCAAGCTCGACTGACTGAGTGAGTGAGAATGGTTTTACGCCGCCTTTAGCAACAGTCCAGCAGTATCACGGCGGGGAACATCATAAACGGGCTTCACTCATTGTACCCATGCGGGAAACCGAACCCATTTCTTATGAGCGGACGCTTTACTATTAACTATTAGGCTGCCCCACCAACACCACGCATGCGCGGACGAACTAATGATCGACAATAAAGGTTTTAAATATTTAAGTGCTTGCCGTAAGTGTGTGTCTCAACCTTAACATTTAAGAGTTATCTATATAACTTCCACTGTAAACTTCTTCGTTAGTTGAAACGCGTATGGACGAGCAAATCTAGTGATTGACACCACGAGCATCGATTTATGCAATGGAAATACACGTATCCACTAAGTCGGTGATCAGTTGTCTCTTCTTACAAGAAGGCCAATTCTAAACAAAATCTTGACAGGATTTTCACAGGATCACTCAAATTCTGATGCAACAAGGAAATACCAGAGCTCGACCTCAGATAGACGACGTAAGCAGGCGTGTCCACTGGGCTACCCTTATACAACTAGGCATACGAAAGTAAAGTATAGATTCGAACAATGAGGTATCCTCCGTGCATAAAAATGGAGTAACACCTGTTCCACAAATGTCGTGAATATTAAGTATTTTTAAAGCCTTACTGCAAATATTAATTGTGTTTTCCTTGTTACCATCAAATTTAGTGACCGGGGATTGGATGACGGACATGGAGAGTAACATCCTATGTGCTTGTTACTATGGCTACAACTGAGGGGTTTAGGGATTCAAGCAGCCATGCCGCCCATGCCTCTCATGGGGCGCGTTTGTCAGATTATGTGCAATCATTCTCAACTTTTATTGGTACAGGATGCAGTATTTTGTGTTCGCCTAATCCCGGGGATTATCCAGCAGCAGCAGCAGCAGCAGTGTTGGACAGTGTCGTTAATCTGCCTTGCAACAACGCCACCAGAACGTGGTAATAAAGAACACTTAAGGACCTCTTTCTATAAGCGATCTAAGACGACCGTAACTCCCTTACTTGAACATGTGCATGCTCACGGTAGACGTAAAGCTACCATCGCCATGTAGAATGAGGCCCTGCTTTTAGAGTCGACTAGAATCGAATGTCATCTTTTTAAAAATGACAAACAACAACAACAAAACAACAACAACAGCAACAAAAACCAACAATCGTTTAGAACATTTGGGAAACAAACTGCTGGGAAAAAAGAAAACAGTGAGTTGGATTAACCTGAACTTACTAACGCTATGCAGACGTTTCGAGGCTCAAAACAATCGCCAAAACACTGCAACCTGAGACCAGAACCCATCTGTGATACCCATACGAAATACATAAACATCAACACATCAATTTTTTGTTTGCTTGCTGTGAGCCACCTTCGAACATTGGCATATATTTTCCTTTTCCCAACAAATTAAACTTCAAATTGTAATCTACAGTTTTAACTCTGTTTCCTATTATATCTTCACATTTCTTTTTCATATTCGTGTTTCAGAATATTTTAGACATATTTACATGCTATTAGGGTACAATGGAGACGGACTCAGTCCATTTTATCATGTGCCTCGGCATACTTCACTCCATTATATAGATATAAAGAATGAAATTTTAATAGCCCCAACGTGGTCTAAATTAGACAAATTGGCTATGAACTGCAGTTAAACTAAATAAGCCAGATCTTCGCTACAAGGCTCACTAGCTGTGTGTGTGGCCTTATATTAAAAGGAAGAAACTGTATCACATTTTAAGTCAGGCGTCCCCCACATATGCACACACATGTTCCCAGATGCTATTACTTGTTTGAAGTCTGTAAGAATTCTGGAATTTTAAACAAAGAATCAATGACAAAAAGAGCTTTAATGAACGTCAGGAATTCGTGATGCGAGATCCTTTACGTCGACGAATTCTTGGACACTGGTATCAAGGAATTAGGAGATGTGTTTTAAGTCTAAAGGTCTTAGAGATGGGTAGCTTTCTTGGATTGTATTTTTTAACATTAAGTTCAATTAAAGTTGGGCGCACGGTAACAGTGAGTGAGTGAGAGAGCGAATGAATGAGTTTGGTTTCACAATGCTGTGAGCAATATCATGGCGGGGAACACCAGACCTGGGCTTCACACATTGTACGATTGGGGACTCGAACCCGGCCTTTGGCGTGCCCCACCGCTCCTGAAGAGAGAAGCATGAGAGAGATGTATAGCAGTCAGCATAGCTAGTCTTAACTTCCAACAAACTCTGATACAACTTTGTCTTCACCAAGTTAGTAAGCAAGTGAGTGTTGTTTTACACCGCTTTGTAAACATTTCAACGCTTTAACCACTTGGCTACCCAACAGAGAACGACCGACCATTACCCCCATTTATGGATGAGAAAGTCAGACACAATAAAAACACAAGGGCACCACACTCCCTATTGTACTGCACAAACATCTTCTTGTATAGATGCTCCTCTATACTTATGCCGTTCATCAGTTGCTTGATAAAGATGTCAGAACCTGAGCGAAACGTCGTTCTCATAACTGTAAAGATGTTGTTCATCCAGTGAATTATTTCAGAGAAATGTTAATATTTGATGCATCATGACAAACGTATTCACTATCCTAAGTGAGCATTTTCAACAGCATGAATTTACAACAGTCTTCCAAAAACACGAAAACAAGAAACAGACACAGATACGAAACAGAACACCTGTCGTTACCAGGGTCTGCAAAGTTGAACTTCTGGTCAGATCGTGACGAACGCAGGATGGCGGACATTGGTACCTGAAGGACACCGACTGATGGATGGATGGTCTCGTCATGGCATAACGAGGCGAAAAACCAGGTACAAAGAAAGAAAGACGACGTAAATTGATGTTTATGGCTAATTCCGCCTTCTTGCCCTCTCGCCCTTACTGCCATGTAAGATTTGACCCCTCTAAATTCCTCGCTACTGTTGGTACGACTTTACCAGATATTGACGATATGCCAGTCGGGGTTCAGGCATAGTCAGCGTGCTGGATACAGAAAACATACAATGTTGTTGTCCAGTAACCACGATAATGCCGGTTTCGCTATAATTATCCGAATACTATTTTACAATTAACCAGTAGTTCTGATTGGTCTGACTTCTTGGCATTCTCCGAGCAGAAGGAAAAGATCAGTTTTGTACCATGATGCTATGATGTTCATAAACACACCGAACTTGGTTTTGAAGCCTGTTTTCTGCAGAATGGTGGGGTAGCCTATTGGTTAAAGCGTTCATTCTTCACGCCGATGACGTTGGTTCACATTGGTACAATGAGTATCGCTCATTTCTGGTGTCCCCAGTCGTGATATTTCTGGAATATCGGTGAAACCGGTGTAGAGCAATATTCACTCACTGCTTTTTTGCAAACATTACGAACCATATATAACTTTGTTCCAAGGCCTGAAATTTGTTGGGTCTTTGGATTAACTATTCGTACATAGCTACAACGCTTTACATCTTGCTGCAGACTCATCACAAATAATCGATTGTATGTATCCTTTCTGACACATGTACGACGTTCTACATCTTGTTGAAGACAAGATTATGTTTAACACATCACACATATCTACAACACATTACATCTTTCTGAAGACATATCACAAACATGTGATCATGTTTAACACATCTGACATATCTACAATGTGTTACATCTTTCTGAAGACACATCACAAACAAGTGATCATGTTTAACGCATCAGACATATCTACAATCTGTTACAACTTTCTGTAGACACATCACAAACAAGTGATCATGTTTAACACATCTGACATATCTACAATATGTTACATCTTTCTGAAGACACATCACAAACAAGTGATCATGTTTAACACATCTGACATCTCTACAATGTGTTACATCTTCTGTAGACACATCACAAACAAGTGATCATGTTTAACGCATCACACATATCTACAATGTGTTACAACTTTCTGTAGACACATCACAAACAAGTGATCATGTTTAACGCATCACACATATCTACAATGTGTTACAACTTTCTGTAGACACATCACAAACAAGTGATCATGTTTAACACATCTAACATATCTACAATGTGTTGCATCTTTCTGAAGACACATCACAAACAAGTGATCATGTTTAACGACGCATCAGACATATCTACAATCTGTTACATCTTTCTGAAGACACATCACAAACAAGTGATCATGTTTAACGCATCAGACATATCTACAATCTGTTACATCTTTCTGAAGACACATCACAAACAAGTGATCATGTTTAACACATCTGACATATCTACAATGTGTTACATCTTCTGTAGACACATCACAAACAAGTGATCATGTTTAACGCATCACACATATCTACAATGTGTTACAACTTTCTGTAGACACATCACAAACAAGTGATCATGTTTAACGCATCAGACATATCTACAATGTGTTACAACTTTCTGTAGACACATCACAAACATGTGATCATGTTTAACACATCTAACATATCTACAATGTGTTGCATCTTTCTGAAGACACATCACAAACAAGTGATCATGTTTAACGCATCAGACATATCTACAATGTGTTACAACTTTCTGAAGTGATCATGCTTAACACACCAGACATGGACAGCGTGTTACGTGTAGAGGACGGCCCACGATGAGAGCTGCCTGCGTGTAACAAGTTGAGGCTGTGAAAGCTGACGCCGGAGACAAGCTGCATTATAACCCAGCCGCTGACCCATCCGTTGGGTAATAACATACCAGTGTCAATACTTGCGACATAAACACACTTCAAAGGAAGCCCACCACAGCCCTGACGCCCAAGCTGAGACAATATAGCCGTGAGTTATGCAATTATGACTGTTTTAGTATGTCTGGTGCCTCAGAACGCATAGGAAGGCCGAGCGAAGGGTCGAGTCACTTGAGAAACACTCCATATATATGGACTTTCTTAGCCTTGCTCCAAGACTGTACTGAATGCTAGGCCTACAGATGTATAGCAATTTTGTCCTTTAAAGAAGTAAGTCTAGATAAGAGGACGTCAGTCTCTTAAAGAAACGTTTATATTTTGTTGAAATTATCATTTAAACTATTAATTATTACCGTATAGATTTGTGCAAGTCTAGGGCATTCTATACACCATGAAAACACGCAAGCAATTGCGTCTTTTTTTGTAATTACCGATGCGCTTATACAATCTACACTATACATTTATTTGATGTATGGAAATGAGTGGTAGAATATCTCGCTCTTAGTGTTATGTATACATGCCATGCAATTGGCTGAAGAAACGTATTAGTTGAAAAATGAGTTTCATGTGGCAGCTGTTGACAGAGGGAAACAAAAGGGTCAAGAAACATTGTCTGTGCTTGTCTACAGTCTACCGATTTACTTGATGTCTTGTTTGAGTTCCGGGGAGTAATTGAGGTCCCGAGACTGTATGTTTCTCGAAACTCGAGCTTAATGTGGATCAGCTTGATCACCACATTGTCTGGTGGGTGAGTACAGCTCAGAGTGAGTAAGTGAATTTAGCTTTACGCCACATTCAACACTATTCCACCTATATGGCGGCGATCTGTAAATAATCGAATCTAGACTGGACAATCAAGTGAGCAACAGCATGAGCATCGAACCACGGACAGATCTGTGTGGATCGATCTCTACACTAGCTGCAGGACAAAGGAGAGGGTGCGCCCCCAGACTGGATCCGTCTATGGGAGCAGCTTTGAGATGGGAAAACCTTAGGGAATCTAGAATTGCCTATTTTAGGGCTTAAGCATCGCAGAAAGGGCTTCGTGGAAGGAGAATAATACTGCTCAGTTACTACATGTAAGACAGGTTAATACTGAGACTATGCTATGTGAAAATGGTGGCTTCCCAAATGTAGGTCTGAACGTTTTACGTCTAAAAACGGACTCTACGTCATTTGATTCCTCACTGAAGATTATAATGATATTCATTAAAATGTTAATTACTACCGTAAAATAACTCCTAAGAAATTGTCTTAGGTTTTACTTACAAAGCAATAACGCCTGCTTGATATCTAAGAAAAAAATACAACATACTGTGTTGCTTTTCACAAATACAGTGTGTCCCAGAACATTAATGTGCAATATAACTAAATTTGTTAAGGAGTTTAAAAGTAATGGGTTCTGAAACGCTTGATTCAAACAAGCCAGATTTGCTAAGTCTCTAACTTGTTATCTTCTCATATCTACTCCTATATTTACAAATTCCGTCTTACTGGCCCAGTAGATACATCAGAAGAACCGAGGTTACTCATATATTTACAAATTCCGTCTTACTGGCCCAGTAGATACATCAGAAGAACCGAGGTTACTCATATATTTACAAATACCGTCTTACTGGCCCAGTAGATACATCAGAAGAACCGAGGTTACTCATATATTTTCAAATGCCGTCTTACTGGCCCAGTAGATACATCAGCAGAACCGAGGTTACTCATATATTTACAAATACCGTCTTACTGGCCCAGTAGATACATCAGAAGAACCGAGGTTACTCATATATTTACAAATTTCGTCTTACTGGCCCAGTAGATACATCAGCAGAACCGAGGTTACTCATATATTTACAAATACCGTCTTACTGGCCCAGTAGATATATCAGAAGAACCGAGGTTACTCATATATTTTGAAAGCTGCTGTTTCACATAGAGTGTACCCTTGTCAGCGATTATTCACAACAGGTTTCGGGGCATATCGAGCAGCGGCCTATCCGAGGCGGTTAAATATGCCTTAACTCAAACGTCCATATCATCTCCCGCCATGCTAGTGTAAAGGTTACATGTTCTCTCGCTCTCGTGTCATCTCGCTACAAGCACGAGAACAGATTGGAGTGACACACGGGGAGATAACTCTAGACAACCTTTGCTCTCCGAATTACCACGGGAACAGTTTGTGTCGGTCTGGACGATAAAGTACCCACTTTCAGTTTAAGCAACCAGCAGTTTGATATTACAGTCGTCCTCGTGTCCGGTCTCGGCTGCACGGTGTTTGATTAAGATCATTGTAACATTACGCCCGACTGGGAGACGATTGCGCAACCTTCACATTGCGAGGCACACACCGTTGATTTTGCTCGTTCGACGACTAGTGTTGCTAATTGCCGAAACACAAGCGGCGTAGGTTGATAACACGCTGGAAGACAGAACCCCTTGGATTATGTATCTGGCTGGGTTTAGTGTCGCAGTGTGGCTGGGGTGAGGTGTTTATGGGGTGTGGTTCACTGGGGCACATTACCTGCGCGACTCTTGGGAATCAAATACATTAGCAGGTACCGATACGGACACTTCAAATCAAGTTGACTTCGTAATGCTGTAATGCTGTGAATTTGTACAAGATACCAATATCTCTGAAGACTGATTTAGCTACGTTTAATTGCTTAGCGAATGCAGAACGTGCTGTTAGTGCTGAAATCCCTTCGATGAGTATCTTTGGGGAAATGTCACGCCGTATTGGTGTTCATTTAATAACAGGGACATATTATCGTTTTAGAACATTTGAACATATTTGTTTGGATGCTCGTTATATGATTACATTGAAAGATGGTTCGAAAAGCCGTGGGTTCAACGTCCCGTTGGAATACCAGAGGGAACAGGTGTATTGTTTATATTTGTGTCGCACACAGCAATGCTCCAGTCACATGGCGGCAGCCTGTAATTAATCGAGTTTCAACCAAGCAATCCAGTGATTGACATCATGAAAGAAATCGATCAGCGCTATTTAGGATATGATGACATGTGTCGACCAAGGGAACAAGTTAGGAGTGATTGCCAATCGCTAAAACGTTCGCAAGATTTGGGTTCGATTCCCTTTATTAATCTCAAATATGAAAAGTGGATTTTTTTTGTGTACCAGGAACATTGCTAAACATTTGCTTTCCTTATCTCTTGCAAGTGGACGTAGATAAACATGTATTTTTCAGGTTTTTTAAACCTAGTTCGGCATTACAGGAAAAAAACAAACCCCCCAAAACAAGCAAACAACGACAACAACAAACGAAAACAACAGCAGCAACAACAGCATCAACAACAACAAAACCGTAATGGCGAATTCAAGCAGTACCTTTAATGACTAGCTGGGGGTAACCTAAACGCTAGAACAGATTAATCTCGACATCATTTGTGAAGTTTTAGCATATAACAGCAATGAAGTATGTTGATTAACTGCAAGGAGGATTGTTTTGTAAAAAAAATCACTTAAACTTACGTACATCTTTGAATTACGTTCAAATGTTAAACAGGACATGAGGAATTTTACAAGTAGTAGTTTGATATTTTAAAGCTTGTGTTCGCATTAACTGCTTAATAAAGTTGCCACCACCAAGAACAACAATGATAGGTTATAAGTTGTTCCTAGTGGATTATCACAGGCTATGATAACACGTTATTATAATTATGATGTTAAAAACATCATTTGATTGTGTTGGTCATCTGGAGGAAGATGTCGGTTGCAGTATTTCCCACATATTTCAGTAGGAGTCAATTTCTCGAGTGAGTGAGGGAGTATGAAAAGTATTTCGGTTCGAGGAGGAATGGGATGCAGGTTGGGGATACTCGTCGGGGATGTTTACCTACGAACAATGGTGCGTTGCTGACAAACGTAGGACCAAATTCTGCGGAAATAAGGAGTGAGTGAGTTTTACAGCAACATTCCAGCAATATCACGGCGGGGGAAACCAGAAATGGGTTTCACACATTGTGAAAATGTGGGGAATCGAACCCAGGTCTTCTGTGTGACCAGCGAACGCCTTAACCACTAGGCTATCTCACCGCCCCGAAAACAAGATTCGAACCAGGACTTCAAGGGGCGCAACTCCAGACAGCGAATTGACTGAGCCACTCCTGCATGCCCTGTTTGTCATTGCCGAGGTGAGATGGTTGGAAGTCCATGTTTATACCGTTACCTGAATGGTATTTTCTGAAGATCCCGTGACAGAGGAGAAAGGAATAAATACACAAAGCAGATGTTTCCCGAAAGCAATTCGGAGCAATGTACCACCTCGGGAACTGGTTTCGTCGTAAGGTCAAGATGTTGATTGATATCCCGTTACACCGTGCAGTGAACGAGACCTCACGAGAAACTGACCGTGAACTCGGGGTTAGCTTTGCTCCAAGGCTTCACAGAATGCTAAGCCCATGGATGTATAGTAATTCTGTCCTTTAAAGAGGCAAGTCTAGGTAAGGGGCCTGTACGACAAGGACACCAGTCTTTTTTGTATATTTCATTTTAAATTTTCAATTAAACATTTAACGATTACCTTATAGACGTGTGCAAGTCTAGCTCTAGGGTTGTATTACCGGAGACATATATGGGCGGGTTTGACAACTGCCGACTAAAGAAAGTATACGCGCATACCGCAAAGGATTTAACAAACTAGAAACGTCATTCGATGATGGTGATGTAGTTTATTGGAGTATGTTGTGAGTGAGTGAATTTAAGTTTTACGCCACTTTTGGCAATATTCCCGCAAAATTACGGCGAGGGACACCAGAATGACTCGAAACTCTCCATTGACTAGTTATCGCCCATGACCTGTCTGCAACAGACAACAGACAACCCACGGGGCACTTTGTGATCATTACATATTGGATAAAAAAAAGTTAGGGATATTTGTAAGTTTTGAAATTAAGAACAATGATGTGTTTATTCATTAACATACTGATAAAAAATGTCATAAAAATACCAATATCCCTAACTTATTTCGTCCAGTATAGCTGCCTCGAAAACTCCTTAACAACCTCAAGAAAATGCCAATTCCAGTTTTCAGTAGTGAATTCTAACATTTTGTTATAAGGGTTGTTTTCCTCACATCACCTGGTCGTGATGCGAAAAAAATCCCCAGGTAATGCTGGATTGTGTTTTAGTGAAGGTGAGACAATCAAACGATTGTTGCATTTTGACAACTTATAAATGATTGGTAGTCGCTATACATATAAGACTTTCTGACACAAGGCGTCATGGCGACGCGCATTTCAATAGAAATTACGTCTAAGTCGAAAAGTCAGTTCAAAGTAACACTGCCGCCATGCAGTTTAAAGCTGAATCGGACGTGTGCTCTAACGAAGAACCATATTACCTCATGAAAACAAAATCTTGATTTTACGTCCGCTTTATACATTGTCGATATGCACCCCACCCCTAACCTCAATATACTTTTGATGTGAACTTTGAAGAGTATGACTGCCATATTGAGACACAGCTTCTGAACGCAATATCTGACCACAGTAAAATTTGACGTTTTGTATGAACTAAAGCGCATGATCACAATCACTAATGCTGAGCACAGGTTTAAAGCTGCACCCTCGCACAGTCTTTCAGTTAGAGGAAATAGTAAATCCTTGAGGAGAGGGAGAAGAGGAATACTTTCTTTTTGCCTTCTTCATATATGTTATTATAGCTATGTTCATTTCATAGACCAGTTATACCGAACTGATGTCAGAGGATGTCACTAGCGTCGGGGCGGCGATCGACTTGCCGTGAGAACAGTTCTTCCTCATACTTCCTGTCCACCCACATCGTCATGAATTACCTCCGATTAAAAGGCATTGTACTGGGCCTTTAAGTTTCCTGACAACTGCGTAGAGCGATGGTCATGATGGTGATCATCAGATTGTCTGATCTAGACTCCATTAATTACAGATCACCGCAAAATAGCTTGCTTCTTCCTGAGTGCGGAGATTAACAACAAACAACTTGAAACAATGGCATACAATGTCGTGTTACCCAAGTCATCGAGCATGGGCCTAGATTTTCGAAGCTATCTTAGCGCTAAGATAGTTGTAAGTGCCATACATTAACATTAACTTACGACTATCTTAGCTCTAAGAGAATCCGTCAGTCGCCTCTTTGACAAGCATGGGTTGCTGAAGATTAGCTCCAACTCTGTTATTTTACTAGGATATCTAATATCACTATCCACACTATGCTATTTCGGTATAATTCCCATTACTCTCAAGACTAATTAATGTCGTTTATGTTCAAAAGCGCAAAATGCCGATTCTCCCATGATGACCTGTGACCGCCCCCGTTGCACCGTGGTCTAAGGGAGATGACTCTTGCCCGGACGGAGTCACTGTCTCTTTCTTCTAAGGCAACGTAAAACCAGCGCTATTTCGAACACGTTCATATCATTCGGATAATAAACACGCAACAAACGCGCACTGGACATTTGTTTCTGCTTGTTTAAAATGAACATGAATGCCCTAGACATGTTTCAGCTAAGGTTCATTTACAAGTTGTTGCGTATGTACGATTCGGTTGTGTTCACATCTCCTTATCATTATTGTTTTTATAAATTCTTTTTGATTTGTCCTCATTAATATACACGTACGTCTCTGTAAATCTAAGTATCACTTCATTAGTTGTATCCACATATTCTTTATGTGTGTGGACCCGTGAAGGTCCGAGATAGAATAGGCCTTCAGCAACCAATACTTGCCATATAAGACGACTATGGTTGTCATAAGAGGCGACTAACAGGGTCAGGTGGTCAGGCTCGCTGATTTGGTTGACACAGGTCATCGGTTCCCAGTTGCCACTGGATTGTCTGGTCCAGACTCGATTATTTACAAACCACCGCCATTTAGCTAGAACATTGCTGAATGCGGAGTAAAACTCAGCTCATTCACTCACTCGTTATTTGTGTCCCTGGCTTCAGTTTACCCCTATTACCATTGTATCCTTATCATAACGTCGTTTGATCGGCCCTTTGTGACTGACTGTATATACAGTCATGTACTTCTCTGGCTTCCTGTAAATTCTAGTATATATAGTATGTTTTGTACTCCTGTCTTTAATCACCTGCAGAAGGGGCATGAAGTAGCCCAGAAACGTCGTGTTATACAATAAAGAAGTTGCCATCCATATACTCGTCTTATATGTTTCTGCTAATTTATACTGCCGCAGTTTGTAAAAGTCTGGAACCTTCAATGTTCCATGTGGTATGGTACATCTCGCATTTTGACACATCACAAGAACCAGGCAACACGATCGTTACTGAGGTCTCCTTTCACCACGACATGGGGACCGGGGGTCTACTTTGAAGTCAATAAGTGTTACATCAAGTCATATTTTAGATGTTTTTCAACTGTCCTGATGTCCATTTTCCCACGTGGTGCTACCTTCTTCAATGTCATCATGTGTTCACAACAGCAGTCCCTGGCCATTTAATCACCAGGGACACCTCAGACGTCTGATGGACTGGCTCAGTTCGTCAACAATTGCAAGTACGCCTCATATTTTAAATGACTCGAAAACTGCAGCTGTAAAACGTAAACAAAGATACTGAACAGCAAAACAAAGTTTCGAAAAAATTAAATCTCATGAGGTATGCGTTCGTGTTTATGTCTTCTATTTAAAAACTTGACAAAAACAGAGTTGTGTTTCTTTCGCTGTTTTGTATAGATTAGAATATGTAAGCGTGCATCATTTCATTCATATTCACTTTCAGTTCTTTTGAATTTTCATTACACAACTGCGCATAGTCGCAGTACATTTTAAATACTAAATATTATCAGGGTTTTTATCCTTGTTATAATGTGTCTCATAGGCCAGAAGAGACCGGACCCTGTACTTGGGTGCGACTCATTGTAGTAAACAATTTGTTGTTGTTGTTCTCTTCTTCTTCTTCTTCTCCTTCTTCTTCTTCTTCTTCTTCTTCTTCTTCTTCTTCTCTTCTCCTTCTTCTTTAACCCCTTGGTTGCCACAAATTTTAAGTTATTTACTTCAATAAAATCAAGAAATTGCTCGTAACAAATGTAGTGTAATTTTTACAATTTACATAAAGTTTGACGTAAAACTGTAAACTGTAAGATCAGTGTTGACATTTTCAAGGAAGAGGAAAACGAATCGACAACTCAAAATATAAACTAAACACTGCTGGAGTTTTTCCGGCGCAGTATATTTATGTTATTAGCGGCCATTATTGACTTTAATGTTTAAAAAGGAGTTTCAGAAAATGGTGAAACAATCATGGGCCCATGAATAGTTTTCCTTTTTCTTTCCTGCAAGCATTTATTACGGTTCCTGTCGATTCGTTCGCGCAAAACATTCCTACCTGCGATGACGAATGGACGAGTTAATCTCGCATCTACATGTGTAGTGAAAGACGTGTATACATTTTCATTTAAAACAATCGTGGTAAATAAAAATAAAAATGTCAGAAATACTTCGAAAGAGCTATTGTGTTGTTAAGAGCTTTGCGTATTTCAAAATGTCGCCAGATAATGTTCAGCGGTGTGTCTGAATTCCCTTTCATTCCTGAATTTCCTTCATTTGGACCTGCAGTTTTAAGTTCTGTTCAACAGCAACCGAGAAGGTAAGTACCTGAACTTATGTCGTAATGCATGGAACCTACCATACTGCCACCCTTTGTGCACGAGAACGCAGTGACCTCAACAGTCTAGACGTTATACTTAGGTTACGTGTCCAGATTTCAGTTCCCGTCACTTTGAAATGTGTTGCTATCGTGCGGTAGGAAAGGAAATGTCAGTGTATTACCTGACATGTGTGCAGTCATTTGTGATTTGTTATTTCGTGAATGTTGACAATTTGGTCGAAATGAAGGTTTAAGTCTGAACCGTGTGAAACAGTTCGTCGGTATAGTTCTTCCAGTACATGGTCATGCTGTGACCTGTTTATGTCCATCTTTAAATGATTTGATATGGTGACATCGCTTCAGCGGGCAATAACAACTTAAATTATTGATTGTTTAACTATGCATACACGTTAATGTTAATTTGATAGAAATTACAGGAAAGATTACGCGCCGAAAAAATAGTTCGCCGTCAAGTAGATGTCTTCTCTTAGGACCGCGCCTGCTCGTGACATTGACTGCACGAATTGATTTTGGTTACATTATTCCACTTTCAAACCTTTCAAAAGTGAACTTTATTTAGCAAGGTTGTTATAAAACTGATGAAAGCCAAGAACTATTACTGAGTATTTGTTTCACACATAAGAATGCGTATGTCAATGAGTAATGTCACTGGATTGTCTGGTCCAGACTCGATTATTTGTAGACCGCCGCCATATGGCTGGAATATTGCTGAGTGCGGCATAAAACTAAACTCACTCACTCACTTAATGACTAATGATTCGTGCAAAACTTCACTTTTATTAATCCATAACAAGCACTGTGCATTAGCAGTTTTGAACTATGGAAATAATTACAACGCAATGAAACCATATTTCATGGTCATAACCAGAAGCTGGTATCTGTTTCTTCTACACTGTTTAGAAAAATTCCTCTAATACATAGTCCTTAGACAGTCTGTGAAATACAGCTAAAATTCTGTTAAATTGTTTTAAGAAATTGTTTATAAATACACTTGTCTTCACCAATATTAAAACAACATAATGTATTACCTTCATTTAGACCTGCTAATATTCAGTGTATTCTTAAAACATCACAATCTCCTTCCAAGCATCCAGTGAATGTTCCCACAACATCAGAGCTAGTTCCACCCTAACTGTATGTATTACTATTCCTCTATATAAATTATAGGATATTCTTGTCCACACTGGCACCATAATACAAACATGAATAATAGGTACTATCTGCTTCCACACATCAGTATTTGACTGACTTTTATTTTCTGCACACTGTTACAGGACTTGTATTGTCAGATATTTTTGACAAAACCGTTCTATTTCGCCTCCTAATAAGAAGTTTGTTTTTTGTATAACGTCTGACATAGTTAACAATTTGGCATTCCATTTAACAAAGATCTAGGTTTTTCATCAGTTTTCTGGAATCCGCTCTGAGATAAGTAGAAATATTTATATATGTTGGTCACTACCAACTGAACGACGAATGAAGATCAAGTTAGAATTGGTCTTCAGTAATCCATGCTTGTCATAAGAGGCGACTAGAGGGATCGGATGGTCAGGTCGCCGACTCGGTTGACACATGTCATCATATCCCAGTTGTGTAGATCGAGGATGGTGCTATGGACACTGGTGGTGCCGCCGCCATTTAGCTAGAATATTGCTGAATGAGGCGTAAAACTAAACTCACTCACTCACCAACTGAACACCCTGCGAGTGCACACGTCTGCTGATAACGAATGTCCGTGTTTCAAACTTCATAGATCAGGAAGAAGGAAATATGTGTCACGTGTCGCACTGGCAGTTGTGTGGTACATCGCCCCTTTGTGTTGATCAGTCATGCCTCGTCCCGTCACAACACTCAGCTGTCATGCAGTTGGCAGGTTTTATATGCGCAAGTATGGGTTAAAGGTGGCCTTGATCATTAATATCAGGGCACGTGATGCCGGCAAAGTATGTTTGATGTCCACTAGGTCGGAGATGATGCTGACAGATCGTAGATCTTATCAGAGCAAATCTTTGTCTAAATTAAGACTATCAAGTATGTTGTAGAAATAAGTAAATCGATCAGACACCCGTCCTCTATACATTAACCATTAAGTCCATGTCCGTAGTTCTGCAGTCTGCAGATCTGTGTGATTTTGCGGAAACTGCTTTAATGGATTCAAGGATTAGTGTAAGTTTACCGAAATACGAACCCCCGTGGATAAAGATGATGTCGAACACCATGTTTCTATGTAAATCCAGGGCCTAGATTTTCGAAGCTCTCTTAGCGCAAAGATAGCCGTAGGTGCCACACATTAACATAGACTTACGACTATCTTAGCACTAAGAGAGCTTCGAAAGTCTAGGCCTAAGGCTGTAACACTAAACCTTACATCCATTTCCGTAGTTCCGTAATGTGCGGATCTGCAGATTTTGCTGTAAGACTGCGGGAACCTCTGGATCCAAGTGTTAGAAGATATAGAAGATGCCATACGCCGCAGAGATTGCATTCTAAGATCTTTTGACCTCCCGGGTCATGCATATGTAGAGTTGCTCAGGTCAAGCTGAACAAACTGTAATGACGTGACAACAAATTAAATCGGTTAATGTTCGCTTTTCTCTCAGACAATTGTTACAGTTCGATTGTACCATTGGGTACATACGGATGTGTAGTCCTGGATACTGACTCATTCGTCCAAAGCCATAGCAGACCATATAAATACAAGCTGTTCACTGTGTTTACAATGCTTCGTGCCACAAAAGCTGAATCCAGGTGTCATCTTTTGACATAAAGAGCTCAGTTAAAATTCTTCTGTACCATGTATCCGAATCAAAATGAAATGGATTATTTCATGCGGAAACAATTTCCCCTTGTATAATAAAGACACATGAGGTATGTCCTGAATGTTGTTTTGTAATTTCGGGTCAGTATATATTCCGGATATGTAAGGCCAGCCAGCATTGTCTCGAACTATCCATTTCGGTGGGTTAGTTGATATTGTGACATGGTATGTGGAGGGCAGGAGGCATTGTTATGATATCAAGTAGAGACGAACATCGTTGTAATGATAAGTAATCTTCTATAGCGCACATCCTCCAAACACCAAGTGATTGCTCTGATTGATTAATCTCAATCTGATTTTTATTACCCCGGATAACCAAAGCTGCCCGTTAGCTGCCCAAGCTACCGGATAACCAGTTAAAGCTGCCCGGCTAGAAGGTTATGTTTACTTTAGCCAACCGGGTACCCATTTTCTGCTGGGTGAACAGAGACAATTTTGAACAAATTCACGGTGAGACGACATGTGTCAAGTGTGCTTCGTTGTGAGGAAGGACTGACCTCCTAGAAACTCTCAGGAGTCAAGCTGCCAAACGCGGTTATCCATCCAAGGACTGCCCAAGCTCGACGTTGCTTCACTTCAACTGATTTCCGATCTGAGCTCTGTGCACAGGACCACATTCGACGTTGAATGGGTCAACGAAATATTTAGAGTTATCCACAGTTCGACACAACTGATAATGACGAAGGAAAGAAGTAATAAGCAAAATCCAAAATTGTACTTCGATATGTTCTTACGTTCGACACAATAATGGTCGAGATAACCGTGTTTGACCGTACTTGTTTGCGTGTACCTGAATTGATCGTTTACAGGTGGCCGTTGACGAGCTAGAATAGTGTTTCGTGTCGTAAAACTTAGAAACATAATTGTATAAATTTACATGAGGAATTGTGAACACTTCACTTAAAAACTGAAAAACATCCTTTTCTCTATGTCACGTCACCTGACTAAATGCGTCAAGACACATTTCCGTCGTCATAGGAAACGCGTGACTAAACAGAGCCCAATATACGATTCCGAACAGAACATGTGCCTATGTTAACGAGTCAAATCAAGTAGCAATTATAAATAAATGAGTTTGGCTTTACGTCGTTTTTAGCAATATTCCGTTAAAATCACGGCGGGAACATCAGAAATTTGCTTCGCACAATGAACCCACGTAGGGAATCGAATCTTCGGCGGGACGAGCGACCGCCGTTCCCACCGTCCCAGCTGATGCAGCTTCAACGGCGGCATCTGTCACACACACTTGAGAAGGCTAGTCAAGTGCTCACCTGAACATATTAGGAACACACGTTACATGTCCAAACAGTTTTAGAATCAAGTCAAACGTTGTTCAGTCAGATAATATGTAAGTGAGTATTGCTTAACGCCACAGAGGCGGTGGGTAGCCTGGTGGTTAAAGCATTCGCTCCTTACGCCGACGACCAGGGTTCGATTCTCTAATGAGTACAATGTCCATATCTTGTGTTCCCCGCTGTGATATTCCAGGGACATTGCTGCAGGCGCCATAAAGCAAAGCTCACTCAATCACTTAACGCCACATCAGTAATTTTGCAGCAAAGTGATACATGATTTGTTGTTCAGGCAAGGATCAAAATGGTATCAATTCCGCATGTCTGTCTCAAGTATTTTCTGTGATTGCAAGAAGGTTGAATGCATGAAAGACTTCTAGATCGAACACACGTAGCCTCCAATGCTCACCTCGTCTTTATGATTCATGTTTGGTATTATTTATCATGTTTATCTAATCGTAAAATAAGTAAATGGCGTAAGAAGGCATGTTTATAGATTGATTTACTCTAGAAACATCGATATACGCGTATACTGAACAGCAAAAGAAGAGCAACTATGGCTTTTTGTCAAGATTTTAAATGGAAGACATCACTATGAACGCTTACTTTTATGAGATTTCATCTCTACAGTTGCGTGTTGGTTTTCAGTATATTTAGTAACAAATATCGATCTAAGGGTCTACGGGTCTGCTTGCACCTACTACATGCAAGATCCTGAAAGAAAATCATCGATGAATACCCAAAGACAGGATAACCTTGAAAACGCGTGGCCTAACAATGACACACTGGAAGTTTCTCGATGTACGCCATTTTGTTTTAGAACATGTGTGAAGAACGAACACAGGAACGTTAAACACAGAACGACAATCTAAGCATTGTTTTGGAAGGAGTGATCACCGTTTAGACTCTACACGAACCTGCCACGCTGGTAGGTTTCAGTCATATGGGTCACAGACCAAATACAAAGGTCACGCTGTACTTTGATGTATTACAGTAACTTTATGACTTATGTCCACGTATTAGAGCCCCGTATATTCTCCAGGGCTTGTTGATAGCTGACGGTCAACACGGTAAGGCTCATTTAATGTCGAGTGAAAATGACGTCGACTTTTTCCACTGAAGGTTCACGACACCTCTGGATCACATGTCCCATTTATTCCTTTTCCTGTAAGACGAATCTTAAAAAAACTGGACTATAAAAGTAAACTGTCCTATTTAACGAAAGATTGGTGGGACTTCGGTGAATACCCATGAATACAACACCATTTGAGAACGTTAGGTAACTGACAATAGACAAGAGGTTTTCAGCGACTTTCTGTTGGCATGACGCATTTACCACATCGGTTAAGTCTCGTCAAAAGTGTGATGTTCCATGTAAGTTTCACAATGTCTCATTTGAGTATTTCTGACATCTCGTAGTAATTTGTTCGAAATTCTAGCATTTGCGAGTGTTCTGGAACAGGAGACACGAACGCCACCTCCACCTCAGTTCAGAAACATGGACTGGAGCAAGGCATCAGTTAACAGGTGCCTTCGCCACCCTCAGCAATTCCAGCTATATGGCGGCGATCTGTAAATACTTGACCCTGAACCAGACAATCCAATGATCAACAACATGAGTATCGAATTACACAATTGGGATACGATGAGATGTGTCAACTAAATGAGCGACTGATCCCGTTAGTTGCCACTTACGACAAGCATGGATTGCTGAAGATCAATTCTAACCCTGATCTTCATGGGTCATCTGCGAATTTTCTCCCTTCATTGGTTCATGTTTTCAACTTGCAAGAAAATCTCATCTGATGTCCAAGTAAATTGAGTTAACCGTATCCATTTGACTTGTAGTTATGTTCCTACCGTTCCCTGGTATAGGTAGTTGCCATCGTGGCACTAACATAAACATGGCACAAAGTCACTCGATGACATTTATTTACATTTTATTGAGCTTCAGAGATTGCATATCACGGACTATACAGTTCTCCTCATATCTCATGAATATATAAAAGTCAACGTCACAAACATGAACACCTACATGACATGCTTGAGTGACAGCTGTCAGTCTGACACATAAAGTGTCTTGACTATAACGAATGCCTTGACCTTAGAATGTTTCATTTTGCAAAACGTGGACAGTGGCTCATTAAACGTTATGCCAATAGCAACCATCTTGTGGAAATGTTAATTATATCATTTGACAAAGTATATAGGCCCATCATCGAAACATGCCTCTCTGAATCATCAAAGTAAATTGTCTAATGTTGGCAAAGACATCTAGTTATAAAAAAATAAATCCTCACAACAGGGCACGAAATGAAAAAAAAACACCCATGTATTCCCTCAACGGATATTTACATCAAGGTGTATTATGTGTGCATATGTGTTATATTCATGTTACTGTATAAGAGTGGTTAACACAAACAAACCCAAACTTTCACTAGACACCAGGAACAGCCAGATTGGTTAATATACATGTGATGTCTAACATCCTCCCAGCATCCTCTTTTCCCAACTGCAAGTCTTTGGGATCATTTCAGGGTACATGCAAACTGTGCATGGTCCAATGTCGCAACATTTGTAATTGGCCAAGCAGTTCGTGTCGACCATGCAAGTATTCTGACATGTTCCCACGGCAGACATCAAAGGACAAGTGCCTACTTTTGTGGACCTATTGCCCTGTGGTACGGATGGCAAATCTGGCTGAATTACTTGAGATACTAGAGTTGGTTCCGCAGAACTTGCCTGAGTTGAAACTGGACTGTTCGGTGATGCTGCTGCTTGGGTAGGCTTACTTGTTGTGTCGATTTGAGAACTTGTGGACGTTGTTGCGGGAGCAACAGTGGATGTGCTTGTGTCTGTAATATCAACAGCTGTGCTGCTGGTCTGGGGCAACCATTCACCCGCTGTGATCGTTGATGTGGAATCTGACGTTGTGGTTGGAGTGGTTGGTAGTCCTGTTGATGATTCAGCTGGTGGTTGTGTTGGTTGCACTGTTGTTTGTACAGATGTAGAAGTTTGGCTTGGTTCAGTTGATTGACGATTTTTAGCCATGATGCTTTCTAGGGCAGTCTGAAGAGCCATCTGCTGGTCTAGGTTGGAAGGTGGTTGAATGTCTATTAAGAATGTGGGCTCTGATGGCTTGGGTGTTGAAGGTTGTTGGACAGTAGGTGTAGGCACTTTTGTATTTCCTGAATTGCTTGTAGCTTGGGGTGCGAACTGATTTGGTTGCTGGAGACCTGAAGACGCGGCTGTTTGTATTCCCAACTGAGGTCCCGTGTTTACAAAAGGACCAGGAGGCTGAATCGCTTGAACAACTTTCTGGGGTGGCTGTGTAAATCCTTGCTGAGGCGGTCTTAAGACGCCTTGTTGCAAGTTGTTTGGATACGGGAACGTCTGTTGAGATCTTGTTCCTACCTGGGTGCCGAGGAATCCCATCGGCGAGAACATGGATCTGTTTTGGAATCCTTCTTGAGATAATGTTTTATAGCCTGGCTGGGATATTGGTGGGACCATGGGCTGCGATTGCATTGGAAAACCTCGTTGAGTCCCTGAAGGAAAATCTGACTGACTTTTACTTTGGAACCCTTGTGGAGCAATAGTCGGAGTTCTAGACTGAGGGCCTGTAGGGAATCCAGACTGAGATCCTCCAGGGAATGAGGATTGAGATCCTGCAGGGAATCTAGACTGAGATCCTCCAGGGAATGCAGATTGAGATCCTGTAGGGAATCCAGACTGAGGTCGTGAAGGGTATCCGGGCTGAGGCCTTGCTGGATATCCTGGTTTAGATCCCGTTTGATATCCCTGTTGGGGTGTAGAAAAACCCTGTTTAAATCCTGTCGGATATCCTTTTTGCATGTTGTTTGGATACCCTGGTGAAGGTCCTGTTGAAAACCCTGACTGTGAAGGTTGAGGATTATTTGCCATACCTTGACCAAAACCCGACTGCATTCCAGGTATCCCCGGTCTTTGGTTTTGTTGCATTGATCCAGACGGACTCGGTGTCTGCATACTGTTGGAATTCTGCTGTTGCTGCCATGATGGCTGGCCAGAGGGAGAATTCATAGAGCTGAAGAATGAGTCCAACTGGGAAGATGGGATTACTCCTCCTGGGTTGTTATTATTGAAAAGAGATTGAAGACGGCCGAGGAAGCTCTGGGATCGACCTGAAGGAAGATTTCCTACAGGCGTCATTCCGGTTAAATCAGGTTGTGTATTGACACAGGTACGGCCGCACGAGCTCGGACAACACTTCATCATACCTCCACACATGAAATCCCCGATGCACATTTGGGTACAGGGGCCATTTATTGTAGGTGGCATCATAGGGCAGCTGCCAGGTTTACTGCCAGGGACGATGGACATGCGATCCATGCACTGCGTTCCACATCCGTTGCTACAGCATTTCTGGTCTCCAGGACAGGCACCGTCGTCCTGACACAACTTTGCACAGAACCCAGGACCTGTGGGCTTTGGGCACTGTCCTGGTTTGTACACTGCAACACAGGGTAGCATATATTGAATACCAAAAGAAACGCACCTGTTTTTGCTAAGTTTTTGACAAGTTTAATAGTTTTTTAAGTTTAATAGACATAAACATGAACGCTTAAAAATATGATGCGTTACCGATGCTACAGGATTCAGCAATACTCATAAGATAATTTTGTTCGTGACTTCCTACAACATCACGTTTTACGGATTCTTTGTTGATTTTATTGGTCGAAACATAAAAGTTAAGTTAAACGGACAAATAAAAAATGTTAATTTTGATGTAATAAAAACGAATTCTCTTATGTTGACTTGCTTTTCGTGGTTGAATTTTGCGATTAAAGTTTTATTGTAAACCATAAAGTCACTGTGTTCTGTAATCTGATTGGTTGAAAAAACATATGATCAAATGGTATTCGATTCCCGGAAGCTGCAAGACTGTTCGCCGCGTATTGACACGTAGAAACATCGCAAAACAATTGTTTTGTTGTGTCATCAACAGTGGTGACGTCTTCCAAAACATATTGTGACGCAAAGTTAAAATGACGTCACAAATGAGCAACTCCAGATGCTACCATGGGAACCAGCTGAAACGGCCAGCTGATGACACTTCACTGCTGTACCCGTACTCGATGTAAACGAGTGCAGACAGTAAAACCCTTTGGTTTACTTTTTTGTTTACAATGTCGATAAACATCATGTTTTGACCAATTTCCGAGTGTTATTGAGTATTTGAAGTGAAATATTCCCGTGCTTCAAATACTCAATAACACCCGGAAAGTTCCAACACATGATGTTTATCTCCTAATTCAACAATTGTGACATTTAGTGAAGTAAGTGATTAAGAGACGCCAAATAACATACCCTTCCAGCAACACACGGCGATGTTTTCGGAGGGGTCAAAGGCGCACGAGGACTCCTTTGGACACTGCATTCCTCCAGGGGTGCAGGTTATCTCCGTCATCCGGTCAGCGGCAACCATTGGGAACCCGGACTGACAAGCCGCGTGGGTGGATTGAGGAGGATCTTGTAAACACAGCATATTAATACGGAAATGTTTAACGTGTACACTTTAAGTTTTGCATACACGTGCAGAAGCTAGAATTACAAATTCTTCACTTGAGAGGGAGGTGAGTGAGTATGGTTTTACTCCACTTTTAGCAATATTCCACATTGGGGAACCGAACACGGGTCTTCGTCGTAGCGAACGAACGCTTTAACCACTAGGTCACCCTTCCACCCCTATTCACTTGATGCTACATCCTAATATGTACGATTAGCGTAATCAGAGGGGAATACAGAATGCCAAACCGCGATAATCTACTTTTCATTGTATCTATCAAGGGAATCGAGAAAACATAAATCATTGATACCTTTAACAGACTTATTGTACAGAGTATGCAATTAAAAACATTTATTTTGGCAAATTGTTTTGTCACAGTTTATCAATGAAAAGTTGAAGACCTGTTCACCTGATTTTATGACGTAAATACTGTTTCAGCATCAGCTGAAGGATTCAGCATAATATCAATGCTAAACATGTTGTCTTACCAATGCACGTCATTACAGTTTCACAGGGCGGATTGAAGCAGTTGGTTGCCACCATCCGGCACACCATGTCTCCTGGGCACTGCTTGTCCTGCACGATGAGAGGAAGAAGACTCATACTATACGGCATACGATCATCATACAATTAATACAAATCTTTCAGCCAGAACAGGTAATCTCATCCAGTTTTTACGACAATATCATAAGTCCGTGTTCATGTACACTGCCAGTTACACCGGGTACCAGTTCACTGATTGTATCCAATGTGACTTGTGTGAACTCAACAATCAGGGTGCCGATGTACAGAAGAGCCTAAGAGCTACGCCAGTCGTAAGGCTATGTTAAAGAGTGGTCACCTTAAAGCTAACACCGCTTTGTACAATACCACCCAGATGCACACGCTACTAAGGCAATGACTGTGCTTTTTATACCGTGATATATATGTCACCAGTGAAATGATGGTGTTGAAGTACCATGATATGAAAGGATACATTCAGGTTTGTGTGTCACAGTGAAATGATTGCACGTACCAAAACATCACACGGATAACCTTGAGGCATGGGAAAGTTGGCTGGCATGTTGAACATAGCATCAACCACCCCCTGCAAGAGAAAAAAAATAAGCGTTATTATTTTAAAAAGGCCAAACAGTCTATATTCAAAATACTTGAGTGCATGAGACTCTGAGAAAGAGAATAGTAAATCATCAGATGAAATCATCAAATTGAAACCTAAACGCCAGAGAATAACATAATTATTGTTTTCAAATTTTACGCAAACATAAATTTAGTTTTACTTCCCGCAAACATATATTTGGCTATAGACATGTTTTCACAATCAAGGGTCCTGGTTGAGACATGTCCAACTGAGGAAGTACTAAATACGTCGCCCATCAAGGGGCAATATCACATGCTGTGGTTTAAACATAGGCTTTTCAAACCACCCCAGGCATAACATTTGTGAACAGTGCGTATATTTGAGCAGGACACGCTCTTTTACAGAGCCATTTGATCGCTTCACTGTCAGCATCATCATGAACCTGTCATCCCTTTTGTGTTTAGGGTTCTTCAACACCAAATCAGGAATCAGTTTTCATGAGGAAGCTTCACTGCCGACATCAAGCCGCTGTGATTGGATGATTTTGTTTTGTAAGATACCGATTTTTTCCCAAATATACCCTCATCCTGTAATGAAAACAAGCCGTGTTTTCCACCGTTAATGCTGTCTTTTTTAACATGATGACTTGTGTTGAATGTGACCAGAGAGAATTCCAAGCGGGGGCCATTTGGTGCGGAACTGGTCTTTCTCTGTTCAACTTCCTGTTCTCGAAAAAAGGAGCTGGGCATTTTTTAAAGGTTTCTATGGCTGCTGAAAGTTAATATTTATTGTGGGCTTAATCATTGTTTATTGAAAGAATCTGTGTTTTCTTGAACATTTTCGGACAATAAAATCTTTTTCCACAGACAAAGTGTTATTCAAACAATTATTCATTGCAAAGTGGTACATGCAGAACAAAATGTAGGACCAGATTGCATAACCCATGCATGTGGTCGCAGTCGACAGTTTACTCTGCCCGAGAACAACTCGTGTTAACTGAAGCTCAAAATAACTTTGCGTAACATTTTGGCAATCTTATGCTACAGCCTGTTCACAAAATATGATTGGACACTGTTTTCCTTCATTATTAGACGTTATAAACGTAAGTAAACCGTGAATTCCTTTCCTATATCATACCTCACGTTACCAACGTACAGACATATCATGGCAGAATGTAGGATTGCCCCTGACATGTGACAATGACTTCACATTTCGAAATGTCGCTCCATGACTACAGTAACTCTTTCTGAAAACATACACAACATAGGCCTTGACGATCGCAGGATAAATCCAACACCTTTTGAGTATGAATACACAATGCCATTCAGAAAGTGGTAAAAGGTAACATATCGGCTATTTATTTTTTCGAGCATACCACGAGCCATTGCCAATGAATATGAGAAAAAATAATACATATTCACACAGATGAAATATTTCCAAAGGAATGGAAATACATTTCCCCTAATTTCTCTTCATCATCTGTTTCCTCCTTGGCTTCATTATTTGCATTTTATCAATCTTTTAAATCCAATATTTTAATGGTATATATTACTGAGAAAGTGTAATGCCAAATAAAACAGATGTTATAAATTTTGAGGTGGCGTAGAATGACGGGCAGACGACGACTGTACCTCAAATAGCTCGAGAAGCCGGGTTATTGCTTGGCAGGAATGTCGTTGATACTGAATTTGTGTAAATTTAAAGATTTACAGTATAATCCCAGTATAATTAAACTTATAGCATCATCACGAAATGCATTAAACGTCCCTAAAATGCCCTCGATACCACCTAGACGTGAGGCTTTAAGGCATAATGTATCTGGTATTTTTACATGCATTACAGTATGCCATATAGATTTAAATAGGCGAAGATATATACAATGTTAACGACGTTCATAGATTTGTACTTGAGCCTCGACTTACATTCAATAAGTGCATCCATTGTGTTAGTTCATAATTGAGAGTAATAGTTCTTTTGACGTTAAAAGTGTAAACGTGACGTTACATAATCATTTATTCATTTGCAATAAATTATTGCATAATCCTAATAAAATCTACACAATAAAAGTCAGTAAAAAATAAGAGGAATTCAGCTAAACACTATTCGTGCGTTTCAAAAAGTTCACCAAGTTAGTATTTTGATTTTAAGTCCCGTCTTTTGTGGATTATAAAACACGCTAGATGTAGGAGTATCTAAAGCACCCAGACGTAGTAGCAACGTTAAGTATGACGTAGATGATCCATGAATGTAGCATGGGACTATGTTTAGCACATCGTGACACGCTAGGCCTATTTCTTTCACCTAGGTCTGTCATAGGAATGATGGACAGGCGTCTGCTGGAATGAGACTCGCATTTAATCTGGAGTTTCCTGTAGCAGGCAGTTCATTCAAGGAAATTTTGTCAGTTTTGCTACCACAGTTAGAAACTAAAAGACCCGTGAGGATCGGGGGTAGAGTAGGTCTTCAGCAACCCATGCTTGCCATAAAAGGTGGTTGGTTATATGCTTGTCGTAAGAGGCGACTAAAGGGATCGTGTGGTCAGGCTCTCTGCCTTGGTTGAGACTTCATCGGTTCCCAATTCCGCTGATCGATGCTTATGCTGTTGATCACTCGATTGTTTGGTCCAGACTGTATTATTTACTGACCGTCGCCATATATCTGGAATATTGGTAGGTGTGACGTAAAACTATACTCACTCACTAGTAACAACAAAGTAAAACAAATGTATATTTAGCTTCAGCTGTCAAATGAGGTAAATCCTTCAAAATCAACTGATCAGTAATACACTACTACCCTTACTGATGATGACGATGATGACATTGATGACAGTGATGATAATGATAACAACGACGACATTTAAGACGCCGTTAACATGTCTAAACGTCCGACAGCCAGATAATTTATACATTAACATTTGACTTACAAAGACACTCAAAACATCAAGTGAATAGTGACTGTACTAGAGGCAGAATTCAAACTTTAAAGAACGACCTGTAAAAGGCGGAACTTAAATTAAAAAAGCTGATAAAGTTTGGAATAAATACAATTAACACCGATTCTGTGAATGTATTCAATTGTGGATATGCGGTCGCTAAGCTTTATTATCTAGAGGACTTAAGGACGTGTACGGTATTTCCTGGGGCACGAAAACGCGCTCCTTTGTGTTACAGTACAGTGACAAGGATGCTTGGGGTTGATGGATATTTGTCCCGGATGCCGGATCTCACAAGCCATGAGCTATTATTCATGTCGTCAACGTTTACACAACTCTCAGGTAGGTAGATGTTCTACGACGCCATTTTACACAATCAAGGTCAGGCCATAACCAGTGTCATATTTCAAATTTAGGGGGAAACTTGACATGTTGTTGACCGGTTACATATTGCTTTTAAAACGTTGAACAGTTTTGAAGGGAGTCGTTATGTAAAACTGGGGAATGGCGGGGTAGCCTAGTGGTTAGAGCGTCCGCTCGATACGACGGAGGCGAAGGTTTGAATCTCCACATGGGTACCCATTTCTGGTGTCCCTCGATGAAGTTGACAACGACATGCATTTCGTAATTATGGAAACTGGCCAGTGTTCAAGGCTTCAGTGTAACGCAGCTGGTTTTCAAGGAAGATAGTGTCAATGGCATGGCTGTTCCGTGGTGAAACATTCAATATGGACCAGAGGTTTGCTCCTGGTTTGATTTTCTTCGTGTGTGTTTTCAAACATTTACGACAATGAAACTCTAATTTCATATTATACACCTCGAAACTTCCTGCTAACCTGAACCTTTTCTTTGATTTCAGACCAATAGAATTGTCTGGAGTTCAAATAGTGAGCAGAATAAACCTCATTCTTTAGTACAGGACGTTAGCAAACAGTTAGATAGATATTTTAAATACATTCTGAAATGAAACATGTTGATAGTTAAACCGGTCAATAAGAAAGCGAGATATTTACACATACGTCGAAAAATATAAGTGACTGTGCGAGTTTTACACCGCATTCAGCAATATTCCAACTCTTCGGTGGAGGTCTGTAAATAATCGAGTCTGGGCCAAACACTCCAGAGATCAACAGCACGAGCATCGATCTGCGCAACTGGGAACCAATGACGTGTCATCCAAGTCAGCGAGTCTGACCACCCGATCCTGTTATTCGCCTCGCACGACAAGTATAGTCGCCTTTTGAGGCAAGCAAGGGGTGCCGAAGAATTATTCTACCCCCGCATCTTCACGCTTCCGAAAGATACATGTATAAATAAAGTTATAAAGATATATATGTCATATCAATATATATGTAGGTAAAAGAAAGAAGTATATTTCAAATTATATGGTAGGTGAGGTTTCGGGTCAAACAATTAGTGAAAATTTTATTTGTTAAAGGATCTCAAGTAAAGCCTACAACAGACATGCCCGTGAAAAGAATGAAAACTCCGAGGAATGCCAGTAACTGAGGTCTGATATAGTTAGCCTTTGGTAGTCTTTTAAACGGTAGACGAAGAGATATACATTACGCTTTTAATGGACAGTTTTTATTCTTTGTCACAAGGTTTTCAGAACTTCATCAGATGTAGAAACAAAACGTAACCATGAAAAGTCTTCCCGAAGAATAAAAACAGTTGTTATCCATAACATTCAAGTCAAAACATTGATTAAAGAATAGTCTCGTTTCCTGTTTAGTGGCTTCCGTCCTATTGCGCAAGTTGGTGCGATAACCAGTCCAGAATGTTTAGACTAATTCATGTAACTGGATGCATAAATATTAATCATGATGATCTGATACTTCAAAGCATCTTTATACTGCAACATTAAGCTCCTTCTAATCCTTACAAACAATTCGTACAGCGAGCTCGCTCGTACAGCGAGCTCTGCCATACAGCGAGCTGACAAACGGAAATCTGGAAATCGTGAAAATCTCAAAACGAGGCTCTGCCGCTAGAAACGTTTGGCGGCCTGTTAGGGAATTGATATTATATCCATCTTATAGTGCGTTACAGAACTACACTGAATAAGCGCAAAAAGCAAACACATAATCGCTGTAACCAGTGAGCCTGACGCATTGTGAATCATTTTATGACCTCATCAAAATGGGACAGACTGTGATTTCCTAGTTAAGGTATGTTGCTGAAACCTCGACATGAAATATTGAAATTCGGTGAAAGCTTAAAATTAAATCATTTGTAAATACCATTTTCGTATGAAACGGAATTGGAATACAGTGTAACCAGAGTTGTTTGTGGTAATTTTCACTTTCACTCAAGAATATTCCTATCGGCTGAAAAGTAGGTCATTGTCTGAATTGGTTAATGAGACTCAAGTTTCGGTAAGGTCATGTTTTTTCACAATGTTGAGAAAAAATAATCAAAAATGAAAATGTATGTGTACACGAGAAAGAAATCATTAAGGTATATTTAATCTCCGCTGCTGACACAGAACACGACGTCAGAATAATTATAAACTTTGAGTTGGTCCTTGAAAAGCATTACATGGGCTATGACGCGTGTGTTTGAAGTATGATATACATCATAGCTTGCGAGGCAGTAAAAAGAGAATAACAGACACATAAGCATAATATATCATAGTATGATGGATGGTTCACTCACTATTTCACTGTGCTGAAGTCATATCGGTGAAAAATACAATCCCTAGATAAGCTTTCTAAACATCTCCGAGTATGAAAAATATAAAGATGATGGAATTATCTATATTTATTAAGAAACTAAACACTACAAATAAAATAATTTCCGCACTCACAAGGAATGTCTACTTCAGACACTACATATTTTCTCGATGTCACCACAAGCATAGTAAGATCGTGATTCTCTCAAATGGTAGAGTTGCTGGAATGTTGGGCACAGAGTCACTCATGACCACAACGCGAATGACGAATTAATACATTCATGAAATATATCTACGGCCCAGTGTCGGTAGACAGACACAGAGATAGTTAGTTGGTTGTTGCAAATCCCTACCCAGCCTTCATTGGACGTTTACAGAATATTACCTAGACTACAGTTTACAAACTTTTAATGGGCACAATCCAGTCAAACACACCATCCTTACCACAAGAAAAATAGAAAAGGTATAGCTGTCAAAAACAAGGAAACAATAAACAGCAAACTACCATTATATCTAGAAGAAGGAAAAATAAGGAAAACCTATGTATGCTTGTTCGATAGTTTATGTGGAATATATATCAAAAGTAGAATATCTCGTTTTCAAGGTCGAGTTTTTAAACGTATACACACCCATCCCATGAATGTAGTTGCTTCTTTCGTTTTTCAATTTTTGAAAATGTCTTGTCCTAATACGCCACCTTATTGCCTACGTCTTATTGCTTACGGGTACAAAAATGCAGTCTTTTCTTGTAAATGTTAACAAATGTTAATCCTGCAACTCACTGTTGTACACATGGCATAAGGCAAGCGATCATATAACAGAGGAAGAGTAGCCGACAAACTGTTATGAAATATTTAATTGTCACGTCAGATATCTAACGGCTATCAGCCTAGGGGGATCCCGTGCTACCATAATCCCCCTGCAACCTGTGGCCATCTCGGTAATCACTTTAATGGACAGGCTGGTCAGTCTAAATGACTGATTAAGTGTTACTGAGTTCGTTGGCCTAGAACGCTGTCCGTCGTATCAATCACCGGATTGTCTGGTTCCGACATGACTGAGGTAAGATAAGTAGAACATAGCTCAGGGCGGCGTTGAAGAGACAAAACAAACAAGGAAACAGTTTAACGGCCATGATTAACACAAAGAATTTGCAACTCAGATAACAGATACTAAATAATTGTCAATTTGTCACGATAGATACAGTGGTTCTATTTGGAATATTCATAAGCATTATATCTTAATGCTTATCTTGAGGAGTGTACAAGGCGGCTGCGATTGATTGATCGTTACTGCGTCCTAGGGACTCGCGTTATATATTTTTCACTTTGACAGTGCTGACGCAATAGGTTATTCGCAATTGAAGCTACTATTCTCCAACTATTAAACAAACTAGTTAGGGAGTGGGTTGGCATTTGACGTCGAGTTTGCGATATTCCAGTTGTATCAGAGCGTCAGTTCAATATGGGAGAAAAGGCGGAAGCGGTACATGTTTCAGATATTAACCACTATTGTGAAACCAACGCATGTGTGTTTGTGCTGGCAATCCTGGAATCGTGGCAGGGACAAACCAGAGAGACTCATTGTTACGTCCCTACATTGAGCCTGTCTGGGGCGCTTTCAACCACAAGACAATCCGTGCTTTCCCTCGACCTCCCACTCAACACTCATGCTATCCATAAAAAAACCCAACAATAACAAGACATATCCCAAACTACGAAAACAAAAATAAACTGAACAAACAAAAAAGGATGAAAGAAAGGCAAACAGAAAGTCTAAATAAACTTTTAAAGCTTATGATTGGTGCACTATTCGTATTTAAACAAAATATGGCTTGATATGAATATTGTCTTGCAGTGACAATGACAAGCGTATTGACAACGTCATGAAGTATTCACATTCCCGGCATCAACGACGTCAGCATTACTCATTACGTATTGTTTATACATACCAACAGAAGGATGCTTGTCCATAAACAAAGGTCCATCCTTACTCCAGGAAACCCGTATAGCCTACTAGTCAAGCTTGGGACTGCACGACGGTAAAGGCTGTGTAACAAATATCCACTTAAATTTGACGTCACATGTCTACACGTCATTTCATTAAGAATGAGCCAGAGGGAGGAACGGGGAGGGATTACGATGGGGGTATGGGGAGATGATTGGTCACAGGACCGTAAATTGGAGGTTACGGAGAAAGAACATGAAGCTAACCCGTGTATGACATGTGTCCCCTTGACTATTCTATGACAGGTGACCCGTGGAATATTGTCGACATGTTCTTCTGAAAATGACGAGGGAATTATTTATGCCGTTGATGACCCTTGTGTACGGCTTTGTAATTCCGGGAGGACACATAATTTTAGACCCTGTCGTGACGAGGCTGACACAGAGACTCAAGATCCATCTTGCCTTCATCACTCGAGTCTGCCTCTCGGATGTGTGTACAGCATTACTTATTCTATGTATACATACATCACGAGGCCACTCATAGATATACGCATTCCTCGCATTAAATAATCATGGCACAAACAATCGTTTTTGAAGTAAAATGAATATACATTTAATAATAAATGTTTTGAGAGTGCATCACCACTTGCACTTCCTTATGACCATGTCTGTTTCGGCAGTACCGCTCTTGAAAGATGATTGTTTTAAGATGTGAAATTTGCAAACTAGAAATAAACAACTATGTGATGCACGACGATTATCAAAATTAATGACCTACCGTTAGTTAGCGACTGTTTTGAAAACCGTCAAAATCTAGAATGACATCCCATGCACGTGCATGTGGCTACTGAGTTGTGCACGTGCACCCCATACTTTGTGTTTGGAGGCAGTAGTAAAGAGAAGTGGTGGTGCGTTCATAAGATGTCTGTCTTTGAAATGTTTGTTGCCGCTTTTACTTCCTATCCAAATTGAAAGTTATGGTTCCCTACTTTTTGTAACGTGTATATTATTAGACCTTAACTGCCATAAAACAATTTAAAGCCTTTGGATAGTTTCATCAGACATCAGACTATTTGACAGGCACTGATATGTAAATCTCTGACAGGAAAATAACATTCGGACTTAAATCTACACATAGCCTACGTAAAATGAACATATAAGCCAAGGGGTCAGACATGTGTCGTGGCAGGTGTCCGAGTGCAGAATGAGTAGTCACAATCCATTAATGGCCCCTTATACATCAAATCATACAGGTCGCGCAGTTACACCATACCTTATGCTGAAGTGACATGTTGCTGGGTATTGGTGGGTTAACGTCTGTCAGTTAACACCCAATTGCTATTACACTTGGCATGTGTATGTGTGACGCAGAGAGCTACTGGAGCAGGGAAAGCTGTAATTGTTAGAGACAAGATTGATGAGGCATCATCCACGGAACATTCCATTAAACCAATATTTAAGAGCGTATTAATTACATACATAGGATAAGTTTAACACATGGAACCTGCCTGTAATATTTAAAGTGTACAAACCATTATGAAACACCGATGGTTACATAATCAGGCAACTGAGGTTGAATATCTTGCTCGTGATCACAGCACACGAGAGAATTCCATACGCATACCAATCTAAATGAAATGGGGAAAAAATATTATTTTGAGAAAGGTATAATATTTTTGTAATATTTCTTCTTCAGTAAACACCTGAACACTCCAACATGTTTCGTTGATTACTCTTCAGGGAGATTATTTTGCTAATACTGAACACCTGCACTATTTTATATATTTTGTGTGGACACACACACACATACATTGATATAGCGGTACGCTAAATATGCAAATAAGGTCATTGAGTCGGAACCATTTTTGAGTCATGGTAAATGATCACGTCAAATGATACAAGTTCTGTTTGGTGGAAAGGGAGACAACTTCTGTACCACACACAGACAAAGCAATGAGTGGAGGTGGTGCATATTGTGAGTATGGTCTTACAAAGCTTTGATTACCACGGAGGATGACTTTATGGGTTTCACAGTTTCACACAAGAAATGAGTTTCACACAGCTGAGTATTCAGTCTGACCACAGGCAATGTGTTTAATATCAAAATAAAGTATCGTCACCATCAAAGGTGGACACCCATTTCCTCACAGGGTTCTGCTCTCAGATTTCCAATTTCATATCTAATATTTACCGACGTATAATATATTTAATTCAACATTTCAAGCTCCACAAAGCTCAAGGCATGGTACATGGCTTACCTCCATTTCCACCGCCATCGTCCGGTTCAACGGAGTGAAGGAACAGGGGACTTAAATCTAAATTATACTTGTTGAATCATCTGTCCACCATATGGAAAACTTGAGGAGTTACCTCCCTTGCTTAATTTTTGTAGAATAAATGTCAAAGCAATTCTGACAATAACGACGACAAATAAGAAACATTTTTTCAAACAGCTTAATGGTAAAATTAGGCAATATGATATTTCTTTTTCATTTCTGTTTATTCGTATTCCTTCACTGGGAAATGGGTGTCCAACTTTGATGATGACGTGATTGTGTATCCTCATGAGAACCTGCATCCACATATGGGGATAAACAAGCATAATTAGAAAAAGGTCCAGAAAGTTTACTACGTTTACAATGTCAAAAATCTGAAGCCCAACACGAGGACAGTCTAGTGATGCCACCTGGGACATTTTGGATTGGTCACTCTGGAAGTTTCATTTTTGAGGCTTAAAGAAGATGGCTGACTTTGGCAGTGGTGACGCAAGACCATCGGGTAATGTCTCGAAGTATGTCAGTTTCAGATTTTTCTCAACTGCATTAATACTAAAACCTAAATTTCAAATGGTTTGTTTAAAATTCTGTGAATTTTGAGGAGATTTTGTAACTTTTTATTATGTTTCACTGCTGATATGGCTTGTCCATGGGTGTGGACAAGAGGTCTTAAATGGTAACAGTAAACGTTTGAATTTTGATCAAAACTTTACGACTTTGTGATTAGATTGCTTTCTATACTACTTTAAAACCTTTTTAAATCTCACTAAAATCTGATATTATCCGCAACTTCAGTTTTTGTCCTTTTGTGGTTTTTCGTGGCTTTTATCAAATATTCATCGTTTTTAAACTTTATACGTTATTGATGTCTTAGGAGGGCCTGTGAGATCATATTTGTTCATGTCAGCATTTTATTCAAAGGTTACTGTTCATATTGTACCTCACAGTTTAGAACTGATGTTAACGATGGCCCCCGTGTAACATTGTTTGCAGTATTACCTATTTTACTGAATATAATGGGCTGAATTGGACGCGACATTTTTAATGTAGTTTGCTGAATACTGTGTATTCATTGCTAATTGACTGCAATGGTAAGAAAAAGGACCTAGACCTCTGGTCCGGTGCACACAACAGATGTATATACTACTAGAGACGGTTAGCAATGTAACATATCTGTGATATGGCTAAAAGTTTCAGTTTTAACATCTCTGATTGTAAAAGCGTGCAAAATATCATGTGAGATAAGTCGATGTGTTTATCCGAGTAAGTAGGTGTGTCTGTTCGAGTATGTCGATATGTCAGTGCGAGTAAGTGAGTGTGTCTGTTTGAGTCGGTGTGTTGTTCTAGCGAGTCGGTGTTTGTTTGTCAGCAAGTTGGTATGTCTGTCAGAGTAAGTTGGTATGTCTGTCAGAGTGAGTCGGTGTGTTGTTCTAGCGAGTCGGTGTCTGTTAGTAAGTTGATGTGCCTGTCAGAGTAAGTTGGTATGTCTGTCCGGGTGAGTCGGTGTCTGTTAGTAAGTTGATGTGTGTCTCAGAGTAAGTTGGTATGTCTGTCCGGGTGAGTCGGTGTCTGTTAGTAAGTTGATGTCCCTGTCAGAGTAAGTCGGTATGTCTGTCCGGGTGAGTCGGTGTGTATGTTCGAGTGAGCAAGTGTCTGATGGAGGACGTTGATGTGCCTGTCCAAATGAGTCTGTGTTTCTGTCTGAATAGGTCTGTATGTTTGTTTTAGGGAGCTGATGTGTCTGTCGGAATGAGCTTCAGTGTCTGACTGTCTGAGATGGTGTGTCTGCTAGAGTGACCTGTAGTATCTGACTGACTGAGATGGTGTGTCTGCTAGAGTGACCTGTAGTATCTGACTGACTGAGATGGTGTGTCTGCTAGAGTGACCTGTAGTATCTGACTGTCTGAGATGGTGTGTCTGCTAGAGTGACCTGTAGTGTCTGACTGACTGAGATGGTGTGTCTGCTAGAGTGACCTGTAGTATCTGACTGTCTGAGATGGTGTGTCTGATAGAGTGACCTGTAGTGTCTGACTGACTGAGATGGTGTGTCTGATAGAGTGACCTGTAGTGTCTGACTGACTGAGATGGTGTGTCTGCTAGAGTGACCTGTAGTATGTGACTGTCTGAGATGGTGTGTCTGTTAGAGTGACCTGTAGTGTCTGACTGACTGAGATGGTGTGTCTGCTAGAGTGACCTGTAGTGTCTGACTGACTGAGATGGTGTGTCTGCTAGAGTGACCTGTAGTATCTGACTGACTGAGATGGTGTGTCTGTTAGAGTGACCTGTAGTGTCTGACTGACTGAGATGGTGTGTCTGTTAGAGTGACCTGTAGTATGTGACTGACTGAGATGGTGTGTCTGTTAGAGTGACCTGTAGTATGTGACTGACTGAGATGGTGTGTCTGTTAGAGTGACCTGTAGTATGTGACTGACTGAGATGGTGTGTCTGCTAGAGTGACCTGTAGTATGTGACTGACTGAGATGGTGTGTCTGTTAGAGTGACCTGTAGTATCTGACTGACTGAGATGGTGTGTCTGTTAGAGTGACCTGTAGTGTCTGACTGACTGAGATGGTGTGTCTGTTAGAGTGACCTGTAGTATCTGACTGACTGAGATGGTGTGTCTGTTAGAGTGACCTGTAGTATCTGACTGTCTGAGATTGTGTCTGCTAGAGTGACCTCTAGTATCTGACTGACTGAGATGGTGTGTCTGCTAGAGTGACCTGTAGTGTCTGACTGACTGAGATTGTGTGTCTGTTAGAGTGACCTGTAGTATGTGACTGACTGAGATGGTGTGTCTGCTAGAGTGACCTGTAGTATCTGACTGTCTGAGATGGTGTGTCTGCTAGAGTGACCTGTAGTGTCTGACTAACTGAGATGGTGTGTCTGCTAGAGTGACCTGTAGTATCTGACTGACTGAGATGGTGTGTCTGTTAGAGTGACCTGTAGTATCTGACTGACTGAGATGGTGTGTCTGCTAGAGTGACCTGTAGTATCTGACTGACTGAGATGGTGTGTCTGCTAGAGTGACCTGTAGTATCTGACTGACTGAGATGGTGTGTCTGCTAGAGTGACCTGTAGTATCTGACTGTCTGAGATGGTGTGTCTGCTAGAGTGACCTGTAGTATCTGACTGTCTGAGATGGTGTGTCTGCTAGAGTGACCTGTAGTATCTGACTGTCTGAGATGGTGTGTCTGCTAGAGTGACCTGTAGTGTCTGACTGACTGAGATGGTGTGTCTGCTAGAGTGACCTGTAGTATCTGACTGAGGGAGTTGGTGTGCTTGTCCGAATAAGTTTGTATCTGGATTCTTGTCCAAGACAGCACAAACAAATAATCACACACACACACACGGACGCACACACGCACACACACACACACAAACCAAACAAACAAAAACAACAACACCAAACTGCATGAAAAAACAACAGACACAAAAAAACCCAAAAGTACCAATGCATATATATATCTGTGTCCAGTTCCTTTTACTAAGTGGTTAAAGCGTTAACTCGTCATGCCGAAGACCCAGGTTCGATTCCCCGCATGAGTGACGCACACTTCTGGTGTTCCCTGCCTTGATATTGCTTGACTAATGCTAACGCGGCGTAAAACTAAACCCACCAACTCACTCATTCATGTAATTGGTGTCTGAGATGTAGTTGAAAAATAAACAACTTTGGATCAGTAACCCTTCGAAACGTAATTTGTCTCAAAGAATTCAACAAGCGATATGGGTGAAGAGAGCCAAAATGTCATGTGTCATATGTTCCCTCTGTTGACACAGACTGACAAAGCAGGTATTTCCGACACCTCTCGTCTTTCAGTGTAACACCTTATGTCACAAAAATTCACATACTCATGCGTATCATACAGTCGGAATCGTAAAAGGATATTTAAAGGATGTAGAAACGATTTTATCTCTGATTCTATATCTACTAAAATAAGTCTAAAACAACAAAATACAGAGCAGCATGTGCCTGGGAAAGAAATATTCATATTCAGTTTCTGTGTAACTAATGAACATATGGCGACAACGCGTCTTCATAAGAGTGAGTGAGGGAGTGATTTGTACGCCGCTTTTAGCAATATTCCAGCAATAGACGGGCTTAAACGTGACGAGCGAAGGCTTTGTCCGCTAGGTTCCCCGTCCTCACAGGATGTTATATTGATTTATTTCAAGCACATGTTGGAAAAAGACTAACAAAGGTTGTGTCTCTTCCACCTGTAGGGATTTGTAAGTGTGGACACGAGCTGAAATGTGACATAACATGACATAGAAAATGATGAAATTTGACACCGATCGTAAAAATTTCCTTGTAACAAGAAAATTTAATGACATTACTTTCGTTATAAACAGTAGCAAAATTTAACACAAATAAATAAATACCCACTCTTCTCTAACATGGGTAATAATAATGGTCATGATAATCACGCTGTTTAGAAATAGATGAATAACAGATCCCTCCTGTAGTGAATCAAAATACTGCGCACATCACTTTGTGGCTTCAGGCAGCCGGGGATATTGCTGTCACATGTGAATCTGTGACAGGTAAACGTGTTTCCATCAGAGGTACATCTGTGACAGGCGAACGTTCAACTATCGTACCTACGCTTGTGACAGGTGCAGGTGTCCTAGAGTCGTCAAGTACTGTCGCTAGAACTGAACTAACTGATGTACCTCTACGTCAAGCTTACTTACAAAATATATTGAAATTATATAAATATGGCAATAACAAATACGAAAATATAAATAAAAACAGGATTTTACATCAGTCAAGCACTGTCACTTGTCGATATTAATATAAATCGGAAACAATAGAGCAGCACACATTTGACAAAGAAATTGTTCATTTTTGTCTTCTCTCTCGAGCTACCAGGAACATTCGTTTGTAATGTGAAACCCCTGTCACACTTTCGAATATATCAGTTGCTTATAATTTCTTATGGAAACATTTCAAAAGCCGACCCATACGCTCGAAATTGCGAAATGTTTCGATTACTTTGACATATATGTGACGCACATCTAGTGTATGACTAACGAATTCAGCGCATCCATTGCGTATAATTTGGGTAACACTATTATAGTGGTTAAAGTGTTTGCCCATCACGCCGACAATCCGGGTTTGATTCCCCACGTTGGTTCAATGCGTGAATCTAAATTCTGGTGTACCCAGGAATGAAATATTGCTAAGTATGTGGCGTAGAACCATTCTCACTCACTCACTCACGTAATGGACTTCTTGAGGCTTTAGTTAGATTAACTGACCATGGGGTTACTTTACTATTACACTAGCATTGCTTAAGCACTGAATGTTAATTAAGTACAGTAGACTTTACAACAGATTTACCAATACGCACGAGAAAACCGTTTCCACATGTCAGAAATATACTGAAGAGCAAAAGAAACGCAACTCTAGCTTTTGTGAAGTTTTTAAATAGACGACATAAACATGAAGGCTTACTGTTATGAGATTTCGTTTCTTGGAATCTTGCATTTCCTTTGCTCTTCAGTATATATGCTAAAAGTCGATAGAAAAATTAAATTCACGTGCGTGTAAAAATACAGCACGATAAAAAGTGTTGTGACTTGTCATACTGTCTTCTAATTGTTTTGAACGTGTGGCATATTCTCACATATCGCCAAACCTTAAGACGTTCCTCTCCGGAGGGCCTTAGACAATACGTCCTGGTTGTCATTTCCTTATTGCGTTTGATTGAGTCGTGTAAATGAATGATGACGCGTTGACAGAGCTCGTGGCAGAGTGTATAAAGTTGTAGTATCGACCTCTTGTTATTAGTTCATCAGCTACAACATTCAGCATGACAGGGCTCAGCTCACTTTTGGTATGTTCCACTTGATCTTTGTTTTTATGGCATATGGGGGTGTAGGCATTCCTTTGTTTTACATGTTTTCGTTGCCCTTGTTCCGTTCTTTGTGGCCAGTAATTTCCTTTATGCAAAGGACGATTTACGTAATTCTTGTTTTTACATCTGTGTTAAATATGGGCGTCATTAACCTCATGCACGTCGTCGTCGTATGAGCGCAATTTTCTCCAGCACGATATTAAACCTTATTTCACCTGTCCTCATATCAGTAATCTTTGTTCGGATGTTAAAAGAGTTGTTATTGTACTGGAATACTGAGAGTCAGTCGCTGGCTAACTCACCCAGAAGCTAACTCACTCACTCACTCACTCACTCACTCACCCACCACCCACTCACTCACTCACCCACCTACCATTCACTCACTCAGTCATTCACTCACTCACTCATTCACTCACTCACCGACCTACCCACCCACCTACTCACTCACTCACTCACTCACCCACCACTCACTCACTTGCTCACTTACTCACCCACACACCTGCTCACTTACTCATCCAACCGATCTAAGAATATTCGGGTTAGAATTGGTCTTCAGCAACCCACTAAAGCGATCGGGTGGCCAGTCTCTCTGATTAAGTTGACACATGACATCGTATCCCAAATGTGTAGGACCCGTGAGGGTCCCAGGGTAGAAAAGGCCTTCAGCAACCCATGCTTGCCATAAAAGGGGATTTTTTTGTCGTAAGAGGCGACTAACGGGATCGGGTGGTCAGACTCGCTGACTTGGTTGACATATGTCATCGGTTCCCAGATGCGCAGATCGATGCTCATGTTGTTGGTCACTGGATTGTCTGGTCCAGACACGATTATTTACAGACGGTTGCCATATAGTTGGAATATTGCTGATTGCGGCGTAAAACTAAACTCACTCACTCACTCATCCAAATGCGTAGATAGATACTCATGCTGTTGATCATTGGATTGTCTAGTGCAGACGAGATTATGTACAGAGAGTTGCCACATAGTTGGAATACTGCTGAGTGCGGCATTAAACAACAACCACTCATCCAACAGCACACTCACTCATACAACCGCCCAGTCACCCATCCATTCACTCATCCACCCATTCATATTCACTTGCTTTTTACTCGCAGGCAGTTCTTTCGCTCGCTACAGCGGTTTCCGCAATGCTTCCATCACAACCACCTACCTCTTGTGCTGTAAGTAGCAGTTGGCCTATACAGAGACAGTTGTAGTTAATGTAGTGACTGGAATTCCTGGGATTCCTGGAATTCCTGGTTAAACCTCGACTGTGTGGATCGTTTCCGTCAAGGGCGATGGTTGGATTGTCTGGATTGTTGGATTGTCATACAACTAAACTATTGCTGAGTTCGCTGTTCTACATACATAAGTACATTAGACGAATTAACTAATGAACTGGTGATTCTTAGCTGAATGTGAATTTGCGAAAAGAATGCATATTGCGATATGTTTACTATTTTTAATTTCAGAACGCAATAAAGAATAATACAAAAGGTTCATTATCAACGTGATTGGAAAAATAATCAAGGTTCAAGCCATATTTCATTTAAAAGATACGATACTCCATTGAAACAGAATAACTAAATAGTAAAGTTAGCTTCAAAACCATTTAGAAATGTAATATCTGAGTGATGAGCTCTGTATATATTCAGTACACTATTTTAAAGTTTATTGATATTAATCATTCCCGGAAGCTTCAAATATTAAAAGGAAAAACAACCAAGAAACATGTTCGATGGTTGATATTTTTACCTGCAGGCGGTCTTGTGTGGTCCAGGATCTGCGTGTCAGGTACAGACCATTAACTGTCTTATACCTCCATGTCCGCCACCAGTTGCAAGATGTGTTCCTACGAGTATGTATATTTATTGGCTATATTGTTTGTTAAAAACGCTGCACACAAAATGAATGTCAAACATTTGTGGAATATTTTTTATTGAATTTTGCCCTCAATCGCCATGACGAAAAAGCTTAAAAGCAAAATGGCTATAACCCCCCTCCACTGCGTTTGTTCCAGACAAACCAGGATCCTGTCCAGTACAAAATGGTCTTGGTGCTTGTGTGGTGTCGTGCAACAATGACGCAGATTGCTTTGGGAATCAGAAGTGTTGTGGATCGTGCCCCCGACAGTGTTCTGATCCAGCACCTCCTACAGTCAAACCGGGTTACTGCCCTTTCCCACACCAATGCAGGAGTGATTTTGACTGCTATGGAAGCGCACAGTGTTGTGGGTCTTGCCCAAGGAGATGTGCTATTCTGTTCCCATATTTCAGCTATTACTGAAGAGCTGGAAAAGAATGTAACGTTCATTTGGTTAATTTACTTTTTGTTAACTTCTCAAAGAATCACTTCACACGTTGGGTCACTTTTCTCTGTACATAGAAAGGTTTCATTTAGTAAGGAATAAACAAATGTTTACCTTTGACAATAAACGTTTGAAACTGCCAGCACGTTATTCTGTATTTTCCATCGACTGGAAGGATGTGCAGCTTAGTTACCTGACATTTCGCTATTCGAAGACTGCAACCCCACTAGAGCTCTGAGGATGGTTTCTTTGAATCCAATATTTGTATTGATTGACTATAACATTGAATTTGTTGAATATGGGCGTTTCATCAAAGAGGTGAACGTGTACATAATAGCATATTTCAGGACTTTCTTTCCGATCATCCTGTCCCAGCAGTCTCCCTGGACTATTTTTCATAGTTACTGTGTGGTATGGAAAAAAACAGAACAAATAATTGAAGCGACAGATTCAATAACATCAGTAACATCTGAAGTCTGCATGCTTACAGCGGCCCCACCAGGAGACTATTCCAAGGAGCCATTTTCTGTCCAAGGGTCCATCTTATAGGCATGCTTATCATATAGTCGGAAGCGTAAAAAAGACAGGTTTCTTTAAACGATGGAAATGGTTTTGGAGATCTTATCTATTAACAGACTCGTTTTGGCTATCGGGGAAAAGAAATATACTCTTTAAAATAGTAGGGGAACCAGAACGCTGAGTTTGGATATGAACTATCAAAGACAGACATCTTACGGCATCTCATCTTTCTCTTCATCACCATTCCTAAACAATTCATGGGATGCACGCGCACAGGAGCCCCATGCACGTGCATTTCTTGATTTAGACGGTTTGGGAGGTCGAAGACCATTCATTTTGACAATCAATTTTGACAATCATCTTGCGTCACACAGTTGTTAGTGTTTGTTTCTAGCCGATTTGTTTGGGTTTTTTTTGAAGATGAATATCGCACACATGCAAATTTCACCTCATGCACTAATCATCTTTCAAGAGCGATTACTATGCAATCAACAATTGTTATAAAGAAGTACAAGTGGTGATACATTCTCAAAACATTTAGTATTACCTTGTCAACATTGACTGACTCCGATTTAGCTCATTTTTTTCAATCGTAAATTGGAAATGAAGTTTTCCTAGTGTTTTCCGAGTATATGGTTGTGTGAAAATACTTCAAGGTAATAATAATAAAAGATCCTTCCTTTGTCACCTCCGACAGCGTGGATCGTCTTAATATCAAACATCGGTTTAACTTGTCCGGGCAATGATATTTTCCGGAATATATTTAACATTTATATACAGATATCGCATATTAGAACAACCCTCCAGTCCCCCCCCAAAAAAAAAACAACAAAAAAAACAACAAAAAAACAAAACAAAAAAAACAAACAAAAGAAACAAAAAAAAAACTCCACAGGCCAATATTGTCCATGTGCATACAAAAGGAAACATGGTCAATGTTGATAAAAAACAAAGGTTTGAAATCAATGAAAACATTTTTTGTAATGTAAATAGCTAGGGATATGGGCACATTGAGATCATACCAGATCATTCTGAAATGAAACTTTGAGTAAATTCAGGTGATGTCATATGCATGTCAAAGGTACCAAAGTTTCTCAACTCTACTTTAAAAAAAACATTTTTTTTTCTCTTCGTCCATACAACAACATTTTGTGATCTCTTGTTTTTAACAAATAAATCAATCCGTCATTGCAATAGCGTTTTTTTAAACGTGATGATTTATCATGTTTAAGTGATCAAAAGGGAATATGAGCTCAGTTCTAGTCGCATGTCATCTCTACAATCCGGCATTCCACCTACACCGGATTGTTTCTTCAGTCCTGGCGAGTGCCAGTTTAGACAGTCTTCCATTGTATGAGAAAATGTTTTATCTCGTTGACATTGGAAACCTAAATGTCTGAATAGACAAACAACCATTGACAAAGCTAAAGCGACACGGATCGGTTTAATGAAAACGTGGAACTTGGATTGAACAGATGATCTTTGAAATAGGGGAACTAAAATCCTCAAATCATTCGGAATTTAGAGATAAGGGTATTAAACTTGACATTTGCTCAAGAGATGTCAGACTCACACATTCTGTAAAACTTCTTCACCTAACTTTGCAAATGCTGGGAATAAAAGCAATCTACATTTCTGAACCAAGTGTAATGTCGACTTAAAGCAAAGTGTAAGAAAAAGAATTTAAAATGATGAATCCTATCATTATATTCTCATAGCTGAGTTGTTAAACCCAACCTCGGACAAGACGATGTAACTACGTAGGTGTATTCGACCACGACACAACTGTGTTTGGCTGTATAAGTACCACAAAAAAAGTGTGATATATAACATCTTTATATTCTCAAGTATGTTATGACGTATCTCTTGTACATCTCCAGTAATCATAATTATTTCTGTTTCAAAAGCGTAATATTTTCAAGGTTAGAAATGATCTTAAGCAGCCTCTACTTGTCAGAAGAGGCGACCAACGGGGTGGGTGTCAGGTATACCAACTTGGTTTATTGTGGTGATGCTTATGATGTCAATCACTGGATTGTTGGTGCAGACTCCACTATGCTGGAATATCGCTGAGTGGTGCAGTAATCAACTATTTGACTGGGCAATCGTGTGCACATAAAAACAAGCGCCTCTGCTGATTTCTGCGTAACATGTTGATTTATTACTGTGTTGTTACAGCCATCTGTTAAATGACGACATTGCATGGTCATAATGTTGTCTGGATCGCCATGTAAACGTAAGGTACTGTGAAGATGACACACTTACAGTTTTGATGTCAGAACAACAAGTGTGACATCGTGATTGATACATATTAGCTGCAGCGTGCTCAGATATTTTTCATTTTCAATTTTATGTCCGCATGAACTTTCATTGGACGATTTCTTTCAGTGACGTACACAGTAAAACAGGATGTATAACGGGCTATAAAAGTCGCCCACACTCCCCGTGTAAGCTATCAACTGCAAGAGACAAAAATGGCCGGATCTAGCTGTATACTGGTATGTAAATTTGCTTTCGTGTTTTTAAATGTCAGATTTGTGATACATGTATTTGTCGACGTCCCTCGCAGGCTGTCATAGTTCACACTCAACTGGGTAATTTGAATCGATCAATTCATTAGTAATATTTGTTTTAATTCATTATCACAGCAAGAGGTGAAAGAACTATTAGTGTAGAGCCTTTCAGGAATCTAATGATCATGGGGGCTGTGGGGCGGTTTAAGCATTATAACACGAGTGTTACGAAATGACGGATATGACGAACTGTTCATTGGGTTCAAGCTAAATGTATACATTGGTCAAACTGCTTATAACGAAGTACAGTTATATTGTGATCGCTATAACCGTTATAATCCAAGTCCATTCCATTCTATATTTTTCACAGGCTATCTCATTGCTATCTGCCGCAGTTTCTGCGATTCCCTCAACAAAACCAATAAATCCTTGTGCCGTGAGTATAAATCTGATATACGTTACACTACGTTTATAACGAACACGCTTATAGAGAAGATCCGGATAAAACGAACTGGTTTGGGGGCCTTACTATTTGCTGTACATTCAAGTCGTAAAATGCTTTTTGAGTTTGTTTTTCGTGTGTAAGGTTTAGCGTACAGCTGAGCTCAAGAAGTTGACAAGTTCATATATTTACGGTTTCATTACAACTGTAACTGACACATCACGCAGAAAACTAAAACATACTAAAACTGAGTATGTGGTTCCCATGCATGACCAGCAGATCCCATATGCACTTAACTCCGTTTATAACAAACACTCTTATAGAGAGCAACCGGATCTGACGAACTGGTCTTTGGTCCCTACTATTTGCTACACATTCTAACGAACTGGTCTTTGGTCCCTACTATTTGCTACACATTCTAACGAACTGGTCTTTGGTCCCTACTATTTGCTATACATTCTAACGAACTGGTCTTTGGTCCCTACTATTTGCAATACATTCAAGTCGTAAAATACTCTTATTTGTTATTACTTTATTTTTCTTCAGATATGTTGACGAGAAGATTAATAAATTTACGCGTTCATAACACCAATGGGTACCACGTCGTGACGTGAATGAAATACAAAAACAGTTTTAAACGACCAGGCAGTAATATCAGCATATAAAACCCCATTCTAAGAAACCATCCTACAATAGCTCCAGTTGTTACATGAATTTGTAATGCCAAACAGTTTTGTTAAATAACAATTATTTCTACATGACATATGATTTTATTATATCGAGGTGGTTTCAAACAAAACAAAATCCGATCCCTAACAGAAATAAATATTCAGAGTTGAATTTCCATTTCTAACACCTGTTGGGCGGTAGAGTAGCCTAGTGGTTAAAGCGTGTGTTCGTCACGCCGGAGACCCGGGTTCGATTCTTTACATGGGTGCAGTGTGTGATTTCCTGGTGTCCCCCGCCGTGATACTGTTGGATTGTTGCTGAAAACCAAATTCACTCACTGTCTCACGCCGTTAGGAAACTGAGAGAACAATGGTCTATTTTTATGTCCATATAGGTTGTCCGTTGTGAAGCAGGAACAGTCTGCAAAGTACAGACCGTGAAATGTGTCAAGGCGCCATGTCCGAAACTTCCAAGATGTGTTCCAACAGGTGAGTAAATAAGCCGTGAACTACGTTTGTAACGAACAAACTTATAACGTCATGACGGATAAGACGAACTTAGTTGTTATTCTATCCACTTGTTACATAGTTGAGTCGAAATGCATGTGGGGAACTATCGTTACAGCGAATTAACATTAGTAATCCTTCGAAGTCCTTGTACATTTGTAGTAATATTATCATACATATGTCTTAAGTGTCCCATTAGCGTGTGTGGTGTCTGACGCATGTTTATATTGTTGTTTTTTGTTGTTGTTTAATGTATCGCGTAAATGTGTGAAATGTACTTATGGGTGGGACACTTTCATTTTTAAAAATATATCATAAGCAAAGACAAAAAAAAACTGAATATCCTATGATTTCTGAGCCTGGACAGAAACATTTGAACTTGAGCAAAGAATGGACGTTCTCTCAGATCCCACTTGAGTAAATGGAAAGGGCTGTCTCCTGTTTGTTACACTTGTATGAAAGCTTTAGTACTTTACGCCTAAAATGAGTGAGTGAGATACGCTTTAAGTCTCATCGGCAATATTTCAGTCATATCGTGACTAAATCAACTTTGTATCAGTTGAAAGTAAATTTTAAAATCCTGTCATCGAAGGACAGTGAAACAACTAGATTATCACAGATATAAACGTAGAACTAGTTATTAAATCTAGGACATGTTTAAGTAAAGATGACACAGAAAAGGCTATAGATTGGCAACAACTGTAGGTGGGACACCAAACACCATAGATCGCCGTAATATGGAATGATGGAGGACTTACAAAACATTTGCTTCCTTCATTGGCAATAGCTGGATTTAGACCCTCACTTCAGAGATTAGCAAGTTTTGACAACTGACGATTTGCCATCATTTAAAATACCATATATAATGTGGTTAAAACTAAAAGTACGTTTGATTTGGGACTTAAGTACTCTCTGTAATTGTATTAAGCCTAAAGAATCTCCCTTGAATCCAACGTGTAGACCCAGAAATAAAGCAAATATTCACAAAAGCCCATAAAACTGAAAAGGAGCCCGTGAAGGGAGATTAGAGGGAGGGAGTTTAATTTCACGCCGCATTTAACAATATTCCAGCTTTATGGCGGAGGTTTGTATATAATCGAGTCTGGACCAGACAATCCAGTCATCAACAAAATGAGCATCGATCTGCGAAATTCTGAATTGATGACATGTGTCAGCCAAGTCAGCGAACCTGACTAACCGATGCCGTTAGTCGCGTATTACGACAGGCATTGGGTTACTGAAGATCAATTATAACTCAGATCTCCACGGGGGTCTATATTTGTGTTTGATTACCTTTTAAATGATATTCTGGAGCCCGGGATGTGATATAGGAATACAGGTCTGTGATAGAAATACTACAGTCCACCTTACTTACATGAAACAGCTTTGCGTTTTGACACATGTGTTTACATTGGATAACGATCCTGTTTTAGATAAACCTGGATCATGCCCAAAGCCGGTGCCTGGCCTCTTCGGTATCTGTATAGCGCGATGCTCCACTGACGCTGATTGTGATGGCGACCAGAAGTGTTGTGGAAGCTGTCCCAGACAATGTACTCGCCCGGTCCTTCCCAGACACAAACCAGGTACCTGCCCCTGGTTTCCAAAACCCCATCAGGTCTACTGCACGTCCCAACAGCAGTGCAACAGCGACTTTGACTGCGGCGGTAGACTTAAGTGTTGTGGGTCTTGTCCCCGGAGATGTGTCAAACCATCTTACCTGAACATGTACAGAGGATGAATTGTTGTAAAACATACTCAGAGCAGTCAAACATAAGCTTGTGTTGTCATTTTCTGTCGCATTACAGAGTTGGACTTTATTCTTCTTTGTGCTGAGCAACAGCGACAATATCCTTTTCATTTAATAACTAGCAAGCAGGCAGGTAGGATAACTTATGACATCAGTTTGTTTCAATTACATGTTTTCACGGGCTTCTAAGCTGAGAAAACGTGCATACACACGATATCACACCACACGAAATAGTGTCTTTCCATGTGCTTATTGTTGTTTGAAATACGTTTGGAGTGGTTGGATTCTATGTCAAAAGATTTTAAGTGACAAAAATGATATCGGCATGTGGTCGCTATTCTTCTTGGTCTTGAACAGTACTGGCATTGACTTTTTCATTTGATAACCAAGCAAAGAGATAGCTTATGGCATCGGTTTGTTATATTTGTCAGTTTTCACGCGACTCTATGCTGATATTAGTTTATGTTTATATATCACACTACACAAAATAGTGTATTTCCATGTGTTTACTCCTTGTTTGAAATGAGGTTTGGAATTGTTGGACTTTATGTCCATAAGCGACTTAACCAAATGGTTTGAGAAACAAGGGATTGTAAGTGACTAAATTATATTGGCGTGTGCAAGTTTGTGTCTAAGTGTCAGGTGTTTAGAATGTAAGGCAAAACAATAGAAGTATTTAGATGTATTTATATCGGTTCTTGAGTGAGTGAGTGAGTGAGTGAGTTTAGTTTCACGTCGGACTCATCAATGTTCAAGCTATATGGCGACGGTCTGTAAATACTCGAGTCTGGGCCAGACTATCAAGTGATCAACAACATGAGCATCGATCTGCGCAACTGGGAATCGATGACATGTGTCAACCGAGTCAGCGAGCCTGACCACCCGATCCCGTTAGTCGCCTCTTACGATGAGCATATTAACCTTTTCTGGCTAGCATGGGTTGCTCAAGGCCTAGTCTACCTCGGACCTTCATATCGGTGCTTGAAATTAATGGAATGAACGCATTGTATGTTATGCAGGTCTGACATAATGGAGACAAAAAAACGACCATGTCTTAACTGGTTCAAGAGTGTGGGTAGAGAAAATGGCAGGAGCATTTAGTATATTCCAAACATGACGAAACGACACTGGGAATGTTTGTCACACAACATAACGCTAGAGTTTAAGATGTTTGAGTATATTGGGCATGTGATTACACGATGCCATTTAGAAAGTGGTCAAATGTAACATCTGTAATATTTGGGATTTCATTTTCTCCGTAAAGTACAAATTCTAGTACTATCCGGGATTCGAACCCGCACCCTCAGAGTCAGGCACCTAATCGCCAGCACACAAAGTCAGTCGCCTAACCCGCACAGCCACCGCGACTTCCACTAGTGGACTTCCATGTTGTATATTGGGCATACTGATATATTATTTAAGTATTTGACACTGTGTGTGCACATTGTTACCTAATATCAGACCGGTACATGTGGAGAGGGAGTAATTGTGGTGACTTTAGGGTATTCACACATTTAATTAACAACTTTGTTACGACGTAAATTTGCCGACATATGGCTGGAATATTGCGGAGTGCGGCGTACAACTTAACTAACTCACTCACTGCGACGTAAATTGCAATACTTGCGGCAAATTGTAATAATCCTTGACGTAAATAGTAGCAAAAACGTAAATTGTAGCAGAAATTGAAGTGAATTGCCATACGCAAATTGTTAAAAACAATCTTAGCTGTGGTAAAATGTAATGAATATTTATATTTCATACATGATATAATTTAGTCAGGGCGACAACGCAAGAAAGAAATGATGGAATTTGTTCAAAATGGGTAGCACCACCAGTTGAATTTATTGACCCTGACACAATTTGCATTATCTAGCCTCATGTAAGAATGTCGAGTTTTGATTGGTCCACGTGACTCTGATAAAATACTAGTACCATGTGCATCCATCACGATCCGCTTGCGGGAGTATAGAAGTCGTGTACTCCCGCTACGAAAGTCATATCACCCCGCTACGCCTCGGTGACGACGCAAAGTGAGAAAAGCGTGCATCGACAAGCCTTTAGTAACGTGCGGTGCATTGAGGTCAAACGATCAGCTGGTGTCAACATGGCAGCAATGAAACGTGTTGTCTGCTGCGTGTTGTTTTGTTTTGATCTAGTGAAAACATTCAGCTAGATAAATTCGTTATCACATCGTGTCTAGGGAAATACAGGGTTTTATCAGTCCCTCGTATTTCTCGGGGAATACAGCTGCGGGCGAGGTTGATGATGCTGTCTATGGTGAGGTGGGATGCCCTAAACAGTGAACTGGACCACCTCAGAAAGACATTCACTACATTCAACGGTTACCCTGCCCAACTCGTCACAGCGACCATCAACAAGACCCTCAAGGACCGAGAACCCCGCCTCCAGCCTGCAACATCACCCATCAGAGTAAACATACCCTACCATGGCCCCATCAGTCATCAGATATCACGCCTCGTCAAGACCAAAGCCGGCATCGATGTCACCTTCTCCAACGGCAAGACCATCAAAACCTACCTAAAAGCCAACGGTAAAGGACCCAGCTGTGAACATCCTAACCCGAGAGGATGCATCTACCAGATCCCTTGCAACTGTGGCGACCTACACATTGGAGAAACGCTGAGACCAATCAACACCAGAATGAAGGAACACTAGACCTCAGTCAGCAAACTCGACCAGAAATCGGCCATCTCTGAACACATTCTCAAGAATCCTGGACATTCAATTCGATGGAAGGACACTAGGATACTATCTACCAACAACAACAACTGGCGCCAAAGGAAACTACAAGAGGTCATCGAGATCAGGAGACAGAAACCAGCAATCAGTCGTGACCAAGGAGTGTACCTACCAAGTGCCTTGGACTTGTTGATGTATTAATCTTATCTATCCGTGAACATTCTATTTATGTAATTGTTGTGTTTACACAACATTGTGCCAATATATGGCCAATCTACCCGTGTACATCCTTTTCAACTTGTGTTTGTACATCATCATCCATCATCCCTAATTCCCTAACATGTAAATCATGTACATCATCCTTAATGTCCAATCATGGGTAATGTAATCACCATTGGCTTCCATCCTTAACCCCCAATCATGTACATCGTTCTTAATCCCCAATCTGTCTTATCTATACATAATCCTGTCATGTGTAATGTAATTACCATAGGCTTCCATCATTGTTATCATAACGGTCGGCTTCCTATCAGTGCTTGTTTATACTGGCTTCCAGCTTTCATTAATTCATTCCACTTGTTACTTTGTTATTGTTTACCTGTACATATAAATATAGCTCTGTACCCCATTATCATTCACCTGATGAAGGAGTAGAGTAAGCATTAACTCAGAAACGTTGTGTTCTCATAATAAAGACGTTGATATCCATAAATTAACCATGATATCCATCTTCATTCTTGAGTGCGTATAAGCTCCGCTCACTGATATTTCATCTCTACCAGCCATGTCATGTCATTACAGAAACCCAACGATGTTGCGAGTGTCCAATAGTAGTTCCCGGCGGATGCGCAATATTTCGCAAGCACCAGTTTGAAATATGTTTTTTCTTTTTTGACTATTATGCTATTATGAGGTGCTGAGGTGTTATATTTTGTGTATTTATAGATTTTGTATTTTTTTAAATTTAGTAAGAATGACTTACATGGGTCACATTTTGCCATTTTTTATTACATGCAGGTTTGGTCAATTAAGATAATCTAAATATATGTTATATTTTGGTTTCAAACGTAACTATTTGGATCAAATGAATTATGACTGTAAACTATTATACACACATATCTTTGTCATTCAGTAATTAGCACCATTAAAAGGAAATGGAGTTTAATCGTAATTATTTTTCGAAGTGGTAAGAATGAATTACACTGGATACGTCAGCCATTTTCGTGCCATTATCTACATATTTTCAATAAGGATTCGAAGTCTAAATCACCCTCGTGCCGTCACTAGACATGCCCATGTCTCATTTTTTTCCTTAGCGCGATCCAAATTATCGTAACTCTGTGTTCCCTACAACACGTATCTGTCACGAAAGCACACAATGGTTTTATACAAGCACGTCATTCATGCATGCACCGTGAAAACAACGTCTGACGCTTGACGTCAACAACCGTTTTCAGTTCGAACCAGTACCGGCTCATTCCACACAACATGGTATCTTGTAGATTAGGACGATCGTGCCAAACAATATCGGGACAATTCGGCAAGCGTCAGTAGATTGAAAGCACGAAGCACCAAGTCTACCCGTGACCTTCGTAATTCTCCGCAACCAATTCGACCTTTCCGTATATTTCCGTGACGTCACAGGAATGACTAGCTAAATTTGCAGATTGTGCAACAATGTGGACGTAGCTCAATCAGTTAGCTGTCGGGCTAGCAAGCCGAATGTCGCAGGTTCGCGTCCGACGGGTTCTCACAAACTGGATGCCTGTCTCACTGACATGTGACCTACGGCTGAGAACGTCCTCACGAGAAATTGTGGTGCTGAATTCTAAAGGTGCTCCGATAAATCTAGTACACTTAATGTGAATTGAGGGGAGAGGGGGTGTTTTCTGACAGGTATATCTGCGAGGGGTGTTCAAAATGTAGTCAGCCTAACCAAGAATATGATACAAATGCAGCTTATTATGTTTTATTTTTCTACATATTATCTGTCAGCCTTAAGCAAATTTGTTTTGTTCCAACCACACGATTCCCATTTGACTGACTTTTTATCTTGGTACTCCTCAGAACGCAACATCTGCAATTCATGCATCACAAACTTCAAGACACAAACTGTGCAAGTGAGCGAGTGAGTTAAATTTTACTTCACATCGGCAATATTTCAACCATATTATCGTCACGGCAAAGATGGTATGTACTGAGCATAAGTGTATGGACTATTATATACATTTTAATAAAGGATAAAGGTATTAAAGAGAAAGACAGTATAAACGACCAGATTATCACACGTTAATAGTTTGAGTTCAGTGTAAAATGCTAAATCATTTCAAAATAACAAAATAATAAAATCGGTCTACAGATCGCCAGCAACTGAAAGTAAATCACCATGCTCGGTATCATAGGGACTTTCGTTACCTTTGCTTCCTGCATGGCCCCTAGTTGGATTTATGTCACCCAGTCAGCGAAATTTGAGTAATTTGGCCATAAATTAAAACTTCAAACATTCGACGATTACAATTCTCGCAATGATCGACAAACACTGAACGATGTGTTCTTCAGAACTCTCTTCGGGTGACAATATTTTCCAATATATATATGTTTACGATACGTGCCATGTTAATCTAGCCATGTTAACATAGCCACCTTCATACGTTATAAATGAAGATATAAACAGACTACATGTCTAACCGGATCTATTGTGATGATCCGTTAGGGTTCAGCCTCATGAGCATCATGAAAAGCGACACAAACATTACCCTAATGTTAAGTCTCGAAAGCCTGGTATGATAAACGTTCATACATCTTTATAAGCAAGGATAGTGTCGTTTTCTTTCGCCGTCCTCGGTAATTAGCTAGGAGTGAGTGAATATCATACCGCCAGAATTACATTTTATTCACTTTCAGACTCTAACTGAATAAACATTTACAGTGATAAAATTATCCTTAACGGTTTTACATTGAATTACTTATCCCTTCTAAGGGCAAAATCAATACATTCAGGCTGGACATGCTTAATCGTGTTTATGTTCGTTCACCGCAATGGATACAAAACAGGTCCTTACCTTTTAATATGTATACAGATGTATATCGCATATGGCCAATGGGACATTGTCTGACAATGACCTCCTCAAATCTGGACTGACAACCCAAGTAGGTCGAACCGATAATTGGTTGTACTTGATGTAATTTATTGATGCTTACTTGGATGTCCCACTTCTTCTGCCTCAGATCATGGAGATTTGTGTGATTCTCCCTTCATGTCTGCTGAAAGAGCTTGCTTTTGGAGACACTACCCACACCATTTCAGTTGACGTAATGATAAGGACATTATTTATTCTAATGCTTTCATTTATGCATGCATGATAGCAAGGTTCCAAACTATATAATGAATAATCACATAAGTGTCAGCTCTCATTATAGTCTACATGTGGGCAGAATGTTTTTGAAATACTTAACAAACTGTCTCCTTCTAAATAATAATCAAGCAATCCAAATCTTTGGCAGTAAGTCATCATATACTATAGTGAACATATTTCATATGATATTATTTGAAGGCATACCTCTCTAAGAAAGGTAACAAATGACAGATCGGAGTCCATTTCTCCTCTAGTAATTGGTGATTCTGGGACACCGTCAGCTTTTACAGATTTGGATAAAGCCCAAGCATTAAATAATATTTTATGTATGTTTCAAATGTTAATGATGGCGCCAGGACTTTGCACAGTGTTAGTAACCATCACTGTGTTAATAGCATAACAAATGTCATTGTAACCGAAAAGGAGGTATCTGATTGGGTTAAGACCTTACTGGGTAATGTCACTGCTATTTTGAAAGAAGTTGATATACCCCTACCAACCCCAATTACGGACCTATTGGTTAACTATGTATCCTGGTAAAAGTCTTGAAAGAACAATGATAAAGTATGTGTACAAGTATTCCATGAAGATGTCATTTTAAGCAAAGGACAAGGTATGATAGAGGCCATTATTGGCCCACAACACGTCATGATTATCAAAATTTTACAACATGATAATTTTAGCATAAAAAGGGCTAAATTAATTGTTGAAGTTACCTCCAATTGCATTTTTAGAATAAGAATATTGCATCAAGGTCTAGCAGATGATGAACACAAGCAGACGTCAAGTCAGTCATACATATTTTTAAAGTGTAATATATAAGCTTAAATTCACACTGTGAGGGAAAGGAATATGTAGCTTAATGGTTGTTATAGTGGACTGTTGGTTTTCTTGTTATCAGACATGCAGGTTCAAATCCATGCAACTGTTCTTTCGTTTTTTCAAAGTTTGTTTATCAAGTATACAATGTTTAACTAAACTGTTTCACATCAAATCCAAATATTGGTTTTTTTCTTAAGTTTGGTAATCTATGTTACAACACTGTTGAAACAGGTTTTAATTAACATCATGTAAATCTTTTCTTAAGACACTGACCATTCATCTTTTCAAGTCGGTCTAGTTGCCTTTGTTCCCAATATTTTAAAATTCATATTTCATATATTTTGATCTACTTTAGGTTTATACACTCTTGAATACTGGAGTTCTTGATAGTGAATCAGAAACTGAGATTGATGACTGTGTGAATAAACAGTAATAGTGGATGTTTTATATCTTTGAAGTGGATAAGTTGTGAATAATTACTCTGTGAAGTCTTTTGAATACTGACTTTAACACTTGCATGGTGTTAATATGAACCTGCGCTGACAATGAAATTTCACCTGAAATGGGCCCCTATGAGGTCAAGACCTGTGATTTTTAGTGCAACACAATTGGTTATTGTAATAACATATGATGATTGAGATGTTAACTGTATATTTGCTAAAACTGGTTGTAACTGCTGACTTGTAACACTTACTAGTTAAAATGAAGCTGTGCCCAAAATGTAGCTTTACCCAAAACAGGCCCCTGTGATTCCTAGTACAACATGATTGGTTCACATGCTTAAATGTTGTAAAATTAACCCATGGATTACATTTGCAAAGAATGCTGTGAATAATGACTGAGGTTTGGGGACACAATTGGCAAGTAATTGAATTAACAATGTTTTGTAACCCTAATTGGGCCCCTTGAGGTTAAAACATTATGATTGACATTGACATGTTTTTCAGTATGACTACCTGTTGTAAAGCTGCTGTAATTTGTATGTAAATAAAATGACAGTTGTAAATAAGTCATTATGGCACACTGACATTTCAGACTTCTTATTACTTTTCATGGGAACTTATAAAACCCATTTTGGGCCCCTCTGCAGTGAAATTAAACGTCAGATCATATAAAATATAGCATTTTTATGCATAGCTAACTTGTCTCTAAACAAATAACATGTTTTCAACCAGTTCTGTTAGTGGGCCAAAAACCACCCGTATCATACCGTGTCCTTTCTGTCAGCTTTTACTGCTAGTCATTCTACTGCATCTAAACTCGGAGCTTTATCACAAAAAATCGTCAGTTTTAGATAATTGCCACCTTTGCTGCGTGACATATTGTGACACTTCAAAAGCTCTTGAGAGGGCTTGGCATAAAGGTTTATTGCACAAATTTGAAAATTATGCTGTTCGTGGGACGTACTGAGTGGGTTAACTTACCATCTATCGGACTGACGAGAGTGTGTATTTGTTAACGGAACATTATCAAATGAACTGAATTTATGTTACTGCAGGTGTTCTTCAAGGCTATGTCATCGGTCCATTTGTGACCCGTGTATGTATCAATGATTTCCCTGGACATTTATAAAATGTCACAAGAATGTTTGCCGATGACACCTCAATCGGGAAAAGATGCAAAATACATAGAAACTACTCTCAACTATGATTGAATATATGGCAGAAAAGTGGTTTGATAAGTTTCAAGACTAAATACATGCTTTTCCACCATGGACACTGGCCTTAAGTCACTGCCTCGACCTTCAATAATGAACATTAGGAGTGTGTACATCAACAGACACATCTTATCAGACAATACAAAATGGTCTCATCATGTAACTGCTGTAGTAGGCCTCTAAAATACCTTCTACTTTATGGTCGTTAAAGTACGTCTTTCCAAGAAATATTCCACCAAGCATGTGCCCCTGAGGTCTGAGACAATAACCTATTGTCTCGCACATATTTACTATGAACTTTAAATGGATCTGCTTGAAGCAGCAAAAATAGTAACCGGTTTATCAAAATTGGCATCAAGAGCTAGTTTGTACGGTAAAACTAGTTGGTTACCTTAATAAGTTATAAGTACACGTAAGAAACGTATAACCTTTTACAAAATTGTAAACATGCAAACTCCTGATTATCTTGTGACTTACATCCAACATCTACTGAAACTGTAATTTGCGTAACAAGCCTAATTTGGTTTTTGCAAAGATTCGAACCAAAGTTTCGAACCACAGTACATCAGAAGTCATTTATGTAGGATCATTTATGTAGGATTGTGTCTGCCATCGACTTTTGAAGCACAATATCGGTTTTCACGAGATAAAAGCACGATAGTCCATTGTGGATATCGTCCATTTCGATGCAGAGTTGCCCATTTTTGCTGTGATGGCCTGTGACAGCAGAGGTTTCTTCCGCGGAGAAATTGACCAACTGATGGGTCCGTTGTGTGTCCCAATGGTCTGGCGTACTGTTTCCGTCGATCTGGGGAAGCGAACTTGCAGATAGCTGGACACAGTCTGTCGGCCTTGACGCACTGTCTCGACACTGATGGATTCGTTGTGTGTCCCAATGGTCTGGCGTACTGTTTCCGTCGATCTGGGGAAGCGGTCTTGCAGATAGCTGCACACAGCACACTGACCCCATACTACTCTTGCAGTAGTCCTAGCATGAACATTAAAATGATTGGCAGTTTGGCCAACTTCGTCCAAAGATGCCGTTCCTCTGGTCTCTCGTAATTCGTGTCATGGCGATTGTGTCTAAACAAACATAAGTTCGGGCAAGTTTGGGACTTGCTGTCATTGATACGGTTGTCATTTTCTTTTTTACGAACGTCGTACGGAACCTTTAACCATGTCAGCCCGTCTGCGTGCAATTAGCCGATATGCTTTTTTATCAGAAAGCACACTGATGTTGGTAATAACTGTCAATTTGGGCTAAAAACTATGGTAACAAAACGATACAATCATAATAAAAACACCCCTTGGCAAAAACAATATTTGAAATGACGTTTCTTTTGTGGCTCAGCATATTATAATCTTTCAGCTTATCTGAAGCCAAAATATGCATCTGTCCACATTGACAACACGAGGGTGAAAAAATGGTGTGTGTATTTTTTGCAAACGTGGTTGCTTATCAGATTGCCAGACGATGTATAGCTCGGTCCTGACGACATGGTTTTGTATACTTCCGTTACAGCAACTCAGTCTTTGGCGATTTAAAACGCCAACAACAAATGCATCCTCACGGAAAGGACTGTGTATATTCCTCCAACGCACATAGAAAATATAGATAAAAACGTTTGATACCGCTGACATCTTTCGAATACGATATATATATAGTAAACTGGGGCTTAGTTTATCGACTTTCGGACCTATACTTGGGGCTTATGCCTTGAACTTGTTATCTGGCGCCCTAGCAACATGAACAAAGTCTTTCCATGAAAGGAATCCCTTGAAACACTGTTGACAACTGTAAGGATGACACAGAGTTAGACTTTGAATCAAAACTGAAGATATGTAGTAAACCCATTCTTACTAAATTTAGAAATGCAAGATATAAAATACATAAAATATTACCCCTCAGCACCTCTTAATACATAGAAATATGAGCGTTTTTGTAAATAAAAATAGAAAAATAGAAAAATATGTTAAACTGGTGCTTGAGAAAAATTGCGCACCCGCCGGTGAACAACTACTGGAAACTCGCAACATCGTTGGGCTTCTGCAGTGACATGGCTGGTAGAGATGAAACATGAGCCGTCGTCACAGGGCATTGTTTCGAGAACATACTTTTGAAATAACTGGGGCGTCATAGTCAGAAACACCAAAGTCAGAAGACTGGCGTAGCTACTCAGTCGGACGCCGGGTTCAAGCCTACATCACTGCGGTATTGAACAATATGTTCTGCCCAGAAAGTTGTAAAAGCTCTCAATCGATTTTGCATTGGTGATCGAATAGTCGATAATGCACCCCAGTGTCACTCATGTGTATCGTTTTTCTTCTTGTTATCCATTGAATACTATTGCTGAATGATTGTGTTTTACAATAAACATTTAATGCTACCATGTTTTGCATACGTTTTTTAAAGGAAATATTTGGTGGCGTTTCCTTTGGACCCACGTTTAACCACTGACCTGATTCCGGTTTAGTCGTAAGCTTTACCGATAATGTAAACAAACTCTAAAGGAAACAATAATCCAAACAAATACATCGTTTTGTGTCGTGTGCAAGTGATCTCAATTCATTTATGAAAGAAAGACAAGGAATAGCGAAATAAATAGCTTACTTAATGTCAACAATCATTTGCATAAACACATCTCCCCACCGCAGTGCTTCTTGCGCACCCCCTTCTCACAACTAAAACAAGAAGACAAAGTTATCAATGTCCCCCGCAACGGCAAAATACCCGTCATGAATTTGTCTACTAGTTATGATGAAAGTATGTCAATGTTTTAGTTTGCATAATTGTTTTGATTTTCATAACCGATGGGTTAACAGGACGACAGATTTTAATGCACGTTGAATACATGCGCCATTTCTAATAGCCAGCTTGTCCCCTCTTACAGGGAGATAATTCCTGTCTTTACTTGCTTCCTACCGCTAATAATACATCCGTCTGCCTTTTAACACTACATCCCTTTTCTACTTGGATGGAAAATTAGCTTTTAAAAGTAAAATAAAATAATAATATCACAGTGGACATGGATTGTGACATATATTCTCCTATTAACTTTAAAGCGCATGTTTTAACCAATGCTAAACTTTCTGCAGCCTTAAAAAATAATGATTTAAAGTCTCTCACTGTGGAAAGAATTGGCCTGAACACACTATTATGAAAAAGTCCTCTTTGCATATTGTTTTACATAACAAAGTCATGGAATCTGGACGGACGTTCCCGGGGTGGATATCTCTGTTCTTGGATTTTTTTTATTCAAATCCATTTCCAGAACCGGTTCTTCAGGAACAGTGTTATTTAATGTTTCACCACTTGGCATGTCAATCGCAAGTGTGCTCTTTGTCTCCTGAATTTGAGATTCTGTTGGTTGGCAAGGAGAGGGTTTGAAGAAAATGCTTTTTCTTGTGACTTGTCGTCCTCCACATTTAGCACTTATCATGGAAACTTTGGTTCAGGTTATAGTACAAGGAAGGTTCATAAGGCTTTTTTGACTTATGAACTGATGTGTTTTTCAACAGCACTGCATCTCCTTTCTGATAATCCGAAGGTTTTACATACGCTCTTCTGTCAGCATATGTTTTCATCCTTTGCTTTGCTTGGGCATCTTTCTCTCTCATGTGAGAATCGGTTTCACTAACCTGATTGTCTACACTCGGCAATCGGTTTCTCATTTTATGTTGAAACAACGCAGCTGCAGGAGGAACACCAGTGGATGAGTGTGGTGCAGTTCTGTAAGATAACAAGAACTTGTACATTTCCTGTTTTCAATTGGAAAGCTCTTGAACCAAACAACCTTTAATGGATTTCTTAATGGTACGCATGAAGCGTTCAGTTTCTGCGTTTGCCCGAGGTCACCAAGGTGGTATTTTCGGATGTTTGAATCTAGTGTTTTCTGCTTAGACTTTGAACTCATGGCCATTAAATGGAGGGCCATTGTGAGTCGTGAGCACATATGAACACCTTATCCAATCTTGGAATCATACTCCTGGCAGAGTCAATTGACATGATTTCAGCAGCCACACATCTTGAATATTCATTTTGGATAACTAACAAGTAGTCTACAGTTTTGATTTGTCAAGAGTCGGCACTGAGTTCACGCCATGGTCCATGAGGTAGCTCTGACATTTGAAACGGTTCTCTTGATGGAGTTTCCGTTGCAAATTGACATATTAGACAGTTTTTAACAGTGCTTTCAACCACCTGGTGCATCTTTTCTCGCAACAGAGATAACGTCTTGACTATACCTTGATACCCAGCGTGAGCTAGGTCCACAGTTTGCTTGTGTAAACTTTCCGGCAACACAATTTTTTGTCTCTTTTAGCAGAATGCTATCGTAAAACCACAAGTGTTAGTTCGTTCTGACACTTTTTCAAAGTGTCGTACATTTTGGGATTTATGTCATTCGATGACAATTTCCAGTTTCCAGTTTGACCGACTTGGTGACTGATTGCAGTGTCAGATCATTGTCAGTGGCTTTCACAACACGACTTCGGTACTGTCGTAGATATCACATACTGACTGTATTCTTCAGCAACACTTTCCTGTATGCTGTTCTTGAATGACTGAGACGGTTGTCTACTCAGATAATCTGTTGGATTTTCTGCACCTGGTCTATAGGTAACGTTGAAGTCATATTGCTGGATTCTCATCATCCAACGTTCAATTCTTTGCGGTAGATTTGCTTTCGGGTTTCCAAACAGGCTTGTCAGTGCTTTGTGATCAGTATATATTGTGAAGAAAGAACCAAACACATAAATGTGAAAATGGTCACATGTCCATGTGACAGCAAGAACTCAACGTTCGATTTGAGATTACCGTTGTTCAGTCGGTGTGAGAGATCAACTGGCAAACTGAACTACTCTCGAATTTCCTGGACCTTCTAGCTGACAGAGAACCGCACACAGCCCAACTGGACTCGCATGTCCATGACCAAGGTGTATCCGTGTGCATAATTTGACGAAGCTCATGGGTGAGTGTGGAATAGTTTGGAACGTGTCTTGCCCCACAGAGGTTTGTCACTCCTAGCAGACTCCTTACTTCCTTAGCATTCTTCGGTGATGACAAGTCCGTTACTGAAGACAGTTTGGCTTTACTTGGTGTGATACCTTGACCACTGAACATGTGTACAAAGAACTCGATGGATGCTTGAATAAACACACATTTCTCTGGATTTAATGTCAGTCCCTTTTCTCCCAGGCGCTGAAACAAACCTTTCAGGTTGTTGTCATGGTCGTCAGGTCCACACCCATGAATGAGAATGTCATCGCTGATATAGATAACACAAGATCACTCATTGCTTGACGAATGGCTTTTGGAAAACTAAACTTCAGCTGCACTGTTGATACCAAAATTCAAATGCTTGTAGCAGTAGAGTCCAAGATGAGTAGCAAAGGTTGTGAAGTACCGAGATTCGTCACTGAGTTCCAATTGTTTGTAACCTTGGTTAAGGTCAACTTTGCTAAATACAGTAGATCTAGCTAGTATGGTTGTGAGTTCATCGAGTGTAGAATTGTGTCGTTCTCGTTTGATTGCAGTGTTTGGATATCTCATGTCAACGCATACTCTCACTTTACCTGGACTATTTGACTTTGGAACTATAACTATACTGGTGATATCCAGGGTGTTGGTCCAACAGACTTTTCTATGATGTCACGTTCAAGATCTTTCTTGATTTGTTCCTCTATGTCTTTTCTGACATGAAATGGAACACGTCTGTATTGCTGAGCAACTGGAGGAACTTCTTTGTCAATGTGTAGCTTAACCTGAACATCTTTCAGTTTCCCGTAAATAGGTCAGAATATTCAGCAATCAGTTCATCATTTCTTGATTTGACAGTTCTTACGGAGTCATGGACCTGTAGCAGATTGAGTTTTTGTGACCCCTTCCAGCTCAGGAGACACTCTTCGTCATCAGCAACTACAAAGATGTTCGTGGTCACTGTCACTGTTTTCGACTTGATGTTCCTTTGAATCATCCTAAAACTGAAACTGAATCTTTCTTCCCATACGGAATTATCTTGATTTCACAGTTCTCTAGGGTTGGTTTTGGACTCAGCATTTAGAACACCTTTTCAGATACAGTGGAAGCTGTCTAAACCGGCACTCACTGGGACTGGATAAATATTCCGTTTTAAAGAATGTGCCGGATTGTAGAATTGATGATAAATGTACAAGCCACGAACGGGACAGAGACTTTGCGCCAATAATGACAATATGCCGGGTTGGATAGATGCCGGTTTTCACAGCTTTCACAGCTTTCACTGTATAGTGTTTACACTTGCTCCAGAATCAGCTAACATGCTGACACTCTTGCCATTAATGTTCAAGTCAAATTTTGGAAATTGTGTAGAATTCACCTTTGCTAAGAAAACATTGTCTTCTTCTGCATCACTATTGTCCATTTCCACATTCCGTACTTTCTTGCTTTGAAAATGTTTATTTCCAGAGCTCTTACACTCTTTTGAGAAGTGATTCATTTTAGCACACACTTGTCACACGCTTGACCTTGTAGTGCGATAGGTTTACCACTGCCCGTGGCTGTTCGGCTGTGGTGCTTGGTTGGCCATAATCTTGCTTGATATGAACGAACTCCCCTATCCTCGTCGCCAGTGTACTGATTTTGATAACCGATGAGTTAACAGGACGACAGATTTTAATGAATCACAACATGCACGTTCAATGCACGCGCCATTTTTATTAGCCAGCTCGTCACGACCCCCGTCCAGGGAGATAACTCCTGTGTTTACTTGCTTGCCTACCGCTAACAATACACCTGTATGTGTTATAACACTACAATAATGCCAGAGTGGAAGGAGATTATTGTAAAGTCTTACAGTTCTGTCACTACCAGTGAAGGTTGAGCTTGTTGCCATGGAAATACAAAAAAATATTATATTCATATATCCAAACCATACCAAAAGGCACCACCAGACCTATTTATAAGTTTTGTGAAGAAATAGTGTTACGGTTAAAATTTTGCCATGACAAAAGGTGTAAGAAATCCCCTCAGAACCAGCAAAATATAACACTGACAAGTCTATAAGATTTTCAATACTTTTGTATTCAGCAAATGCAAAGGCACGATACAAAGCAAAATACAGAGATTCACAATAGAGGATTCATGTACAATACACCTTAGTCAATTCTAATGTAATGGGTCAAAAATATAATATCAACTCACCAAAGTCTTGGTGGGAGAGTGAGAAACAGTTATGCAGAATGTAATACAGCAAGCGGTCAGGCAGCAGTTAAGTAAATCAAGCGTTGACGGAGGCAGGAAGATATATATATACTCCAGATTAGAGTAATAATCTTCCGGAAGTAAACAATTAATCAAGGGAGGCAACTCTAGGGCACTTCCTTAAAGCCTACTGCCATAATATGAAAATTGCTGAACATTTATGATACGGAACGTGACCCGTAATAATTATCATTCAAAACTTTAAACATTGTGGCCCAAATAATAATTATTACTTAATTAATAATACAATTTACAGAAAATACACTCTCGTAACAACAGTGAACAGTTGTAAACGTCTTCTCCAGAAAAGAAGTCAAGCCTGTTGTCATGGAAACCACGAAACATAAACTTCACACACTGGTGTAACCCCGAAAGGCACATCTGGGGATCATGGTAATCATGACAAACATGTGTACCAAGTTTGATGTAGCTATAGATTTGGAGATCTGCTCTGGAAAACATAACATTCTCAAGCTAAAAACACACTTGTTCAAGGAAGCCTTTGAACTTAAGCTCTTTCCTTTAATCTCATCTCTGTTTCGTGCGCTCTGGGCATGTTTAAGCATTGATATATGCTCGTTACAAATATGCTATTATTATTACATGAAAACAACAATGTCAGTGTTTTCCCGGGGAATAAAGTTTCAATTGCATGCATTGTTTCTTCTACAACAGCCGCAGACTGCACCATGAGCAATATCTGTTTAAAGTGGTCCAACTCTGTAATGCAACAGAAAATGACAACACAAACTCATATTTCACTGCACGGAGTTTATTTTTCAATGCTTCATGCTTTGGTAAGATGAGGGAATGGGCTCCCACAACACATTCATTTACCAGGGATATCTGGGCCAGCTACCTAGAACACCGAGGTAGTACAAAGTCTGGGGCAGTCTCCACAACACTTCTGGTCGCCATCGCAATCAACGTCAGTGAAGCATTTGTCTATACAGATACCGAATAGGCCAGATACCGGCTTTGGGCATGATCCAGGTTTATCTAAATAGAAGAAGGGCTGTGATATTTTTCAGTACGAGAGAAAATGTATTAAAAAGTAATCTAGCATGATATGACAAGTCTACAAAAATATTGTTCTGTCTCCAGTTGAATTTACGTTTCTTTGTAGATATATATTATACGTTGTTCACTGGTCACAGCGAGACCATGAGTTGATGTACCTTTGATGTTTGTTTATGTTCCCTGAGCCCGAAGGATACATCAATCCATGGGGCCAGTGAACAACGTATTTATCTTATAGAACACCTCAAAGTTAATTCTGAACCGTTTTAAGCACGGATCGTGCACTTAAGCGAACCTGTTTCAATAAAACGATTCGAATCTTGCATCTTGCTGTGTCTCCTGCAGGTATTGTCTTGGTAAATATGCCGCGGTGTAATTTCTCTTCATAGCATTCACACAGACTAAATTGGAACGTTTTGTCAACATATATTTATTGGAATGCGAGGCAAGTCATGTCGAAGCCATAGTTAGCTTTTGAGACGACACAAGAAAACATACTTAGAGTTATCTTCCTTCCATCGATTTGAATTCGCAAAGCATCGATAATATCCGTACATCATACGTGAGGCAATGTTATTGGAGATAAAGAAGTACAAGAACGAAGTACCGAATGAGTTGCCATTGGCAACAGTGTACATTGCAATGCACCTCGCTTGTAAGCAGGGTACAATGAAAATAATACAAGAGCGCCCAACCAGTCAGAAAACCTTGCCACAATTATTACCAAATAAAGAACAAAAAACACATGAATTTACTCTAACTTAAATGAAAAGATACACTGAAGTTATCATACCGAGTAAGAATACACGACCTATAGAAAACACAATCGTTATGCTCACCACTACTTTGGACATTCCTGAGGCTGTTCACTGTGCAAGCACATGGCCTAAAGTTGCATGAACTGAGGCAGTTACCTCTCTCCATGAGGGTTGTTAAAAATGGCAGTGGTATTAAGCGAAATAGGAGTAAAATTACACTTGGTTAATTAAAAAATTCGAAAAATGATTTTGAAAACTAAAGTTTTAGGAAAAGAAGTGTTTTGACCGTAACATACCAGCCTCCTAATTGCATAATACATAAGGACGCAATTACAGATGCAACAACACAAATAGTCAAATACTTCTGCACACGAAAATTCATACATTTTTAGTGAAAATAACAAATGGTCAAAATACTTCTGCATACGAAAATCCATACATTTTTAGTGAAAATAATGAACCAATCCAAACAATTCAATCAAATAAAGTCATCAAAAAGTCATGACAGTGCACTTTAACATTTTTTCGTGCCCATCAATTTCAGTCTGTAGGCATTTTAATATACTTCAACAGTCACATGGTTGATATGGTGCATTGGTAAGGGTTCTATCATTTAGGATCATTTGAACCTCACAGAAGAGTGTGGTTAGTCCTTCATCATCTAACCTGATGGCTTGTTCCTTCATCAAAGAATTGATTAACTTTCTAATGGATTGGATAATCCGCTCCCAGCTGCCGCCATGGAGAGAAGCTGCAGGAGGGTTAAAGAACCGGTAGATACCCTTTTGTAGAAGTGTAGAATGTAAGTTGAACTGGTTCAAGTTGTTGATTTCCTCTCTCAGCTCACGTTCACTGCTTGTTAACTTTGTTCCATTGTCTGACCTGATGAGTTCTGTTGTGCCACATCGTTTCAAAGAATCTTCTTTTTGCATTGACACAACTGTCTGTGTCTAAGGAACAAGCTAACTCAAAATGTACTGCTCGCATTGTCAGACACGAGAAAACCACACCGTACCTCTTCAAAGTTGAATGGCCCCGTTTCACCAGAAAGGGTCCAAAGTAATCAATCCCAACATGTGACAATGGCGGTTTATCAGGTTGAAGGCAATCACTTGGAAGGTTAGCCATTTGTTGTTGACAGGGGGGTGATCTGTACTTTCTACATGCAGCACATCTGGATATAATGGTTTTGACTACAGATCCTGCTCCAAGGATCCAATAATCCTGACGAATATGGGTGAAAATAGCATTTCTCCCCATGTGACCAACGGTTTTGTGGCCATTTTCAAGTAGCAGCTAAGACAATGGCGAATCCTTTTTCAGGACAACTGGGTGTTTAGACTATTGAATCTGAACTCTTTCAAGGCGGCCTCCCACACGAACAATTCCATCTACTATAAATGGATCTAGTCTGTAAAGGAAACTAGATTTTCCTGTTTCTTTTCTTGTGGTTTCTTGAACTTTCCTTCTTTTCAACAGTTCAATCTCTTTGTGAAAGTGTTGGTCTTGTACATATCTAATCAGTGCTTTCTCTGCATCTTTCAACACGGACACTGTCAGACCTGGCTTCTGTTTCTTACTTTCCTTCTCTTTAACTCTTCTGTACAACTCTTTGGTGATTAGGATCATCCATGCAACTGCCATGCGTAGTTTGATCCAACTTGAGTAGTAGGTGAGGAGCTTGTTTATGGTATCATGAGGAGGTGGTCATGAAGCATGTTTCTTGTTTCTTGACTTCAGGATCGTCATTTGGTAATCTGGTTGATTCGTCCGAAGTACTAGGCCATTCATTTTGTGGTTTCCATGTGAATGCTGGTCCTTTAAACCGCATTTTTGTCTGTTTCAGCTTGTCAAATGTCATTCGTCTAGATGCACAGTCAGCTGGATTAGATTTTGTGTTGACATGTTTCCACTGGCTCACATCTGACCCTTCATGGATGATCGATAGCCTGTTTGCAACAAATGTCTTGAACCTTGCCGTGGTATTGGCGATATATCTGAGAGCAGACATGCTATCTGTCCAGAAGAATGTATTGTGGATGTTGTATTGGAGCTGCTGAAGAATTACGCTGGAGAGACAACTGTCGCAGCAGTCAGTTCCATGCGCTGTGTTGTTATTTTCTTTAGAGGGGCCACTCTTGACTTCGCCATCACCAGCACACATTGAACGTGGTCATCTTCATTCGTAAGGCGTAGATGTGCACAGATGTCATAGCCAGTTTCACTGGCATCGCAGAATAGATGTAGTTGGGCAGATGTTATGTTTCCAAATTCTTCAGTCTTGTAGGATCTTTTGAAATGTAGCGTTTCTAGTTTTGGCAGATCATTCAGCCACTGGAGCCATACTTTCCAGTGGCTGGACAATCTCTTCATCCCATCCAAGCTCCATCGTGCATGGATTCTGGAACAGCTGTTTGGCAATCAAAATAACAGGCGCAACAAACACCAGCACATCACAGATAATGCTTACTACTGACGATATTCCTCTCCTTGTGTTTGCTCTGTGTTTACTTTGGATTTTGAAGCCAAATGAATCTGTGTCAACGAACCAGAAGACACCAAGAGCCCTTTCGTTTGGGAGAGACTCAAATTCTAGATTCAGTTAACATCCTTGGCTCTTTCATCAACCGGGATTGACATCATGACTGACTTGCTGTTGGAGATCCACTTAGTGAGGTGAAATCCTCCATCTTCGCATAGTTGTGATAGTGCGGATGATGGATAGCGCGGATTCTTAATTTTGCATGGAAGCTAGACAATCGTCAGCATAGAAGCTGTCTTTTATCATGGTTGGTATTTCAGGATCATACCTTCCTTCATATTCTTCTGTACACACATCCCGGAGACGTCTGGTTCATTATGATTCCCATCAGGCCACCAGAAGAAGCACAGGTAATCACGGTCTTCTTTAGGTACTCTAACTCTGTAATATGGACTCAATGTCGCCGATGATTGCAATGGAGTCCTTGCCAAATCGAAGAAGAATACTGGTCAAGTCATTCATCAAGTTCTCACCGTACAGCAGCATATGATTCAAAGACACTACCTGGTAGGTTGCAGCGCAATCAAAGATTACCCTTATCTTACGAGGCTTTCGTGGATGATACACATCTTGATGAGGGATGTACCATCTATGTCCTGAATCACCAACTAGCTCTTCTATCGGAACCTTTTCAGCATAATTCTTGGTTAGTATGTCTGTCACGAAAATCTGATTGTCTTCTTTGAACCTTTCTTCAGAAACCTTTTCTTCAAACTGTCAAGTTGCTTGCGAAGTTGAGCAATGTTGTCGGGCATTATCATATCAGAGTCTCTAAATGGCAAATTAATATGATGATGCCCTTCTTGAAAGCATATAGAATCATCCACATCGTGTCCAGGTCATCACTTTCTGCTATGCTTTTCGCACCGAGTATTTCAGTTCTCATGGAGTGATGATCCTCAGTCATGGTCTTAGAACATGCAGGTCGGACTACATTCCAAACGATCCAGCCTAATCGTGTTCTGGTCGCATGTGGGCTACTTGGAGGACCAACTTTAACTTAAAGAGGGGAGTAGGCGTCTGGGACATTTCTGCCAATAAGTAGGTCAACTCCAAATACCAGACTTGGTACTTGAACTCCTTCAAGGTGAGACCATTTTGCAAAATCAGAGTCATTAGGGATATGATGACTTCATGTGTATACTGTGGGAAGATCAACAGTATTCTTTAAATCCATGTCGTGGACCTTAATACCAAAGATGGCATGAACGGTAAAGGTATGTGGTTCTAAAGTATCTATGGTGATTTCTACCTTTCTTGATTTCCATTAGATCCAAGCTTGCTCATGAGAGCTTCTGAACAACACGAAACTGTACTTCCTGGGTTTAAGAAGCTGTAGGTGGATACCATTTTCAAAGAGTCTCCGAATGAAACTTGGACAGGTAACTTGGTAAGAGTGCACTCACTATTAACCTCTCCGACCTCCGTAACTTCCTCAGCTTGACCCGTACAAGCACTAATGGTCTTCAAACTTGTGTTGTGGTCAATGTACAGGAGAGTTGCGAGATTGCCATCACATCGGTGACATTTGACATTCTGGCTGCACACATTACTTCGATGTCCTCTGGTGAAACAGCGAAAACAAAGGCCCATGGATTTCAGTAAGTCAGTACGTTTCTATGTCAGGTTTGGAGACTAACACGTCGAAAGAATCTATGAGATGTAGCAGTAGACACATTTCTTGGCACCACAGAGCAGATCTGATCTTGACTGTAGAGGATTCATGACTATTTTCAAACGTGTTTGCCTTTACCAAATCAGTACCAAATGTCCCATTCGGGATGGGATCAACAATTTCGTAGCCATCGTTAGCTTTTGCAGACAACACAAGAAAAACAGATTTAGAGTTATCTTCCTTCCATCGATTTGAATTCGCAAAACATCGATAATTTCCGTACATCATACATGAGTCAATGTTATTCGAGATAAATAAGTAAACCCACGAAGTACCGAATGAGTTGCCATTGGCAAGAGAATGCATTGCAATGCACCTCACTTGTAAGCAGGGTACAATAAAAATAATACAAGGGCGCTCAGACAGTCAGAAAGCAACATTTATATGTGAGTTACTTTATTGAGATATAGTATGTTAGTATATATGCATGGTTTAGGTGAATGTGAACATATAGTTTGGGGCTAATCCCTATTGCTTTCATGCCAACGGCAGACACCTGTCTCTATTTACTCACAGTTAGGTGGGATCTAATTGAGAGAACATCAACAATTTCTTCAAGCTCAAACGTCCTTGTCAAGGTTAAAAAATGATAGGATATAGTTTCATTCCTTGTCTTCTAATTAGCCAAGTAATACAAAGATTTCGACTTAAATATTGAGCAAGGGGAGGGGACAATAAGTTCGCTAAGATATAAATGAGAGAACATCAACAATTCCTTCAAGTTTAAATGTTCTTGTCTAGGTTCAGAAATCATAGGATATCCAAGAAACTCAGAGGATTCGCGTTAACTGTAGGTCGTCACTCATATCTAGACTTAATATAGAGTGGAGAGGGAAATACGTTCGTTATAACCGTCAGTTCGCTAGAAGTTGGTTCATTATAAACCTAGTTTACAGCTTGTTATTTTCAACTCCTATCATATTACTCACTTGCTGGAACACACCCTGGACATGGCGCCTTGACACAGTTATCATTCCGTAACTTGCAGACGGTTCCTGCTTCACAAAGGACAGCCTATATGAAGAAATAGACCGTGATCCTTTCAGTTTCCTTATGGCTAGAGACCTATGTTTGCAGATGTTGAAGATGGAAATTGAATATCTGATTTCAGTCATTGAACGTAACGGTGTTTTTGTTGTTGTTGTTGCATTCAGCAATATTCCCCCTAAATGATGGCGGTCTGTAAATAATCGGGTCTGGACCAGACAATCTAGCGATCTAGCGACTGAGCGAGTCTTACCACACGTTCTATCTTAACCCACTCTCTCACTTTACAGAGTTATGTCCCCTAGGTGCTGATCATGCATGCATCATATATTCATCCCAGTTCTAGTTCGTTTCACTTTTCGTTTTAGAACCTGTAAAGATCCGGGTTAGAACTCATCTTCAGCAACCCATGCTGGTCGTAGGAGGCGACAAACGGGATCGGATGGTCAGGCTCGCTGACTTGATTGATATTTGCGTAGACCGATGATCATGCTGTTGATCACTGGATTGTCTGGTCCAGACTCGATTATTTACAGACTTTCGCCTTATAGTTGTAATATTACTGAGTGCGGCATAAAGCGAAACTCACTCATTCACTCACCCATCATATTTCGGCATATTTATTTTCTAATATAACCCGATCATTTTTCATTAAAACGTAGTGTACTGCATGTGTGTTCTCAAGTTCATACTCACAGCACAAGAGCTTGGCTGTTGTTGTGAAAGAGTGACGGAAACCACCGGAAAGAGCACTAGAATTGCCTGCGAAAAAAGTGGATGGACTGTAAACTAAGGTTATAATGATGTCAAAGGGACCTCTGATATGAGTTCGATATAACCGAGGCACCCGTGAACGGTGGTGGGTGCTGGGTAACGCCAAGAGCCGTTCCCCTACCCCCCCCCCCCCCTACCCCCAACCCCCCAACCCCCCCGTTGTGGACCCGGGGGAAAAATTTCGCATTACGAAACTCCCCTAAAGAAAACAAAACGTCCTCTCGACACTGATCCTGATCATGATGACCACAGACAGCCAAAATCAATTGACTACTGGCCACGTTTTTTAGTAATGGGGACTAAAGATAAGACACGATTGAAGTTTAATCCTTTTGCAGTGCAAAAATGCATACAAAGCATAGCTGGTGATGTGAAAAACATTAGACTTTTGCGTTCAGGGCCATTGCTCATTCAGAGCAGCAAAAGGCAACAAGCAACTAATTTGATGTCAACTGAAACGTTCGTCGGCATTCCGGTATCAGTCTCTCCTCATAGATCACTTAACACCCGCGAAGGAGTTGTTAGAGACAGAGATCGATTGTTCGCTGACTTGATATTGTTTCTGAAATGAAAGAGCAAGGAGTCATTTACGTCAAACGTTTTTCAACACGTAAAAGCCACGAAACCGTTCAGACGAACACTTACCTGTTTTCATTTTCTTCTCCTAATGCTCCCAGATCAATAAAGGCAGGATATTGTATCATGACCGTTCACACCTACATACCAAATCCTTTGAGGTGTTTCAAATGCCAAGAAATTTGGTCATAGGGTTCACTGTAGTGAGAAGACACATACAACAGAAGATTGCGAGATTACTTTTAAGAAATGTACCAACTGCTCGGGCGCTCACTCATCTTTTCCCAAAGATTGTCCAGTTTCGAAACAGCATATGGAGATCAAGAAGATCAAATTTAATCAAAACATTAGTTTCTCTGATGCAAAAAAGATTGTCTTAGGTTCTGAGATTAAGGAAACATATGCTTCCATTGCAAAAACACCGTCTGATAAAACCCCTGCAGTAACCATGTCATCTGTAAGCTGTCAAACGAACTTGGCTTGGCTTAAAACCGAATCTCCTACGATGTTGCCGCCTGTAATATCTACACAAACTTTGGAACCCCTTCCTGACACGCCCCAAACCGAATCAGAACCATCTTCTGCTTGTGATACATCTTCTCAGTCATCTCAAATGACTCAGTCTAACAGAAACGTTCAACCCGTTGTCAAAAGCAAAGCCAAACCGAAACCAGATTCTTTCAAAAAGCAAAGTGGCAGGGTCCCAAAGGGGTCAGATGATAAGATCAAATTATTTAACAGATACGGATCACTTGAGGACATGGACGTGTCTGAAAACGTCCATTCTAGGGCACATAGCTTGTCGCCCTCGAAAAAGATACGGGGTAGATCCCCTATTAATCCACCTAAAATATAGGTCCATCTCAGCATATCGTGCAGTGGAACTGTAGAGTAATACGAACAAATTGTAATGAAATAAAGTTGTTAATCCAGGCTTTAGCACCATCAGCGTTCTGTCTGCAAGAGACATATCTGAAACAGACAGATAACTTTCGTTTACGTCAGTTTGAAGCGTATCATTATTTTCCCCTCCAGGTGATAGGGCCACTGGAGGTTCCACCAACCTTATACGACGGAATGTTATTCACAGCCCTGTTACACTTAAAACTAATCTACAAGCTGTTGCTGTGCGACTCTGGGAGTAGCACTTACACCATGCTCTCTGTATATTCCGCCTTCTTCAAAACTACAACAGACTGATCTTCAATCACTCTATGACCAACTCCCGAAGCCATGTGTTATTATGGGTGACCACCATGGTCACAAACCATTATGGGGCAGTACTAACACTAATACTAAAGGCACAATACTTGAAGATTTCATTTCAAATAATGATCCGTGCATATTTAATGATGATTCAAGCACCTATCTGCATCCTGCAACTGGCACCTACTCTTCTCTAGATTTATCTCTTGCAGATTCTAACCTCCTCAATGAATTTGATTGGTCTGTTCATAATGACCTTTGTGGAAGTGACCACTTCCCAACTATCTATCCTCTCAGAAATTACTACATCTGATTCTCCATCGTTTACGAGATGGAAGTTTTCGAAGGCTAACTGGTCTTTATATCAAACTATGTGTGAATCAAAACTACGACCTGAGTGTTTCAGTGATATAACTGATCTCATTCAATCTTTTTCCGACATTTTAAATAAAATAGCTGATGAGTGTATACCAAAGTCCTCTACGACTCCACATATACGAAAACCATGGTTCAATGCAAATTGTAGACAGACCAGAAAAGCGAGGAAAAGGGCAGAACATTATTTTCGGCATCATCCAACTGTCCATAATTTAAATAAATTCAAAATACTGACTGCAAAGGCGTGTCGTACGTTTAAGCAAAACAAAAAACGACAATCTTGGAGAAATTATGTCTCCAAACTTAATTCACGCACGCCAATGTCCACAGGTCTGGAACATGGTTCAAAGAATTAAAGGCAAGGTTCAAAATCTGCTGTTTACCATCTCAAAGATGGTGATAATTTAATTACTGATAAGTCTAAAATTGCAAATAAAATCGGCGAAACTCTTGCCAAAATTCATCATCGACAAATTATGTTCCTGAGTTTCAGAGATATCAGAAACAACAGGAAAAGACAAAACTTAATTTCGAATCAAATAACGGTGAAGATTACAATGAAGTGTTTTCATTGCATGAGCTACGGGCTGCTCTTGAGCAAGCTCATGACCCTGCTACTGGTGATGATAATATCCAGTACCAGCTTCTGAAACACTTACCTGAAACATGCTTGATGACGTTTTTAGATATATTTGATAAAATATGGATGTCTGGGGATTTCCTCCATCATGGCGTAATGCCATTGTAATCCCAATACCAAAGCCTGACCGGGATCATACAGATCCGTCAAACTACAGACCGATATCTCTCACTAGTTGTGTCTGTAAAACCATGGAGCGTATGGTGAATAATAGATTAACTTGGTATCTTGAAACCAATAACCTAATAACCAATATTCAGTGTGGTTTCAGGAAAAATCGTAGTACCATTGACCATTTGGTACGTTTAGAATCCTTCGTTAAAAATGCTATAGTAAATAAACAACATTCTGTATTAATTTTCTTTGATCTTGAGAATGCTTATGATACAACCTGGAAGCATGGCATTTTGAAAGATTTGCATGATTTTGGTATGAGAGGCCGTTTGCCTTTTTTTATATCAGAGTTTTTAAAAGACAGGCAATTTCAAGTTCGAGTGGGTTCTACCCTGTCTGATCATTACAGTCAGGATCAAGGTGTCCCCCAAGGCAGTATTTTGTCTGTCACACCTTTTAGCATCAAGATAAATAGTTTATCAATGGTTTTAAATGATTCCATTTATGGATCATTATTTGTGGATGATTTTAATATTTCCTGTCTTGGTAAAAATATGCATACAATTGAACGACATCTGCAGCTATGTTTAAACAAAATAGATAAATGGTGTCTTGAAAACGGCTTAAAAATTTCTAAATCCAAAACGAATTGTATACATTTTTGTAGACAATATAAGCCTCATAAGGACCCAGAATTATCTTTAAATGGCACCCGTATCAAAGTTGTAAAGGAGGTCATGTTCTTGGGTTTAATTTTCGACCCTCATTTAACGGTCTTACCACCTATTAAATCCCTTAAAGCTAAATGCCTGAAGGCACTAGATTGGTTAAAAGTTGTTCCACATTCAAAGTGGGGAGGGGATCAAGCTACCCTCCTTCACTTATACAGATCATTAGTACGATCTAAACTTGATTATGGCTCCATAGTATATGGTGGAGCATGTAAAAGCAACCTGAAACTTCTTGATTCTATCCACCACCAAGGTCTAAGACTTTGTCTTGGGTCCTTCAGAACCTAACCTGTTGACAGTCTCTACGTTGAGGCTGATGAACCATCTCTTACACAAAGCCGTATAAAATTGTCTTTACAATATATCACTAAATTATACTCTAATGAATCTAACCCTGCATATAACTGTATGTTCAATCCACTTTATGAAGATTTGTACGACAAGAAGTCTTCTCTGGTTCCACCTCTTGGGCACAGACTTAAACCACTTCTTTCTTCGGCTGGCATTGAGCTGGAAAACATAGCTCCCTCCCGTCTTCTTTCTTCTCCTCCTTGGCAGTTGGTCAGGCCCCAAGTGGACCTAACATTAACCACATGTAAAAATCAGAAACTGATGAATTACAATATAAACAAGAATATAATCAACTAAAACATAAATATAGCAATTATAAAGATTTGTCTGCAGATGGGTCCAAGGACGGTGGTGCAGTAGCTTGTGCCACTGTCACTGGATCCAGAACAATATCTCCTAGATTACCAGACAACAGTTCTATTTTCACAGTTGAAGCTAAAGCCATACTAACGGTTCTTAAATATAGTCAAAGACACCCTAAACATAAACATTATATAATCTATTCCGACTCTCTTTCTTGCCTTCAGGCTATTAAAAACATTTCTTGTAAACATCCACTTTTAATTGAAATTATTGAATTGTATGATAATCTTGCTACTGGCCAATACGCCATCGTCTTTTGTTGGTTACCCAGACACGTAGGCATTTCTGGTAACGCAATAGCCGATCTTGCTGCTAAGGCAGCAGTCAACAAATCTGTGACACCACTTCCTATTCCCTACACTGATTATAAAGCTACCAATGTCCGTGATCTGATGCAGAAGAAGTGGGTGTAAATAAATTACATGTATTGAAACCATATACTGGGTATACCCACTTGGATTGTCAGTCCAGATTTGAAGAGGTCATTTTGCTGCGATGTCGTATAGGCCATACACGATATAGTCATGAATACCTTTTGAAAGGTGAGGATCCTCCGTTGTGCATCCCTTATAATGAAAGAATCACAGTCAAGCATATCCTGCTTGACTGTGTTGAGTATTCCATCACAAGGGATCAGTATTTTAATTCACGAACTATGAAGGATCTTTTTACTAATACCAGCTCTCATTTAATTATTGCATTTTAAAAAGAATTAGATTTGTTATCAGAATTGTAAATAGATAAATATTTCATTGTTGGTAGTCTAGATTAATAACTAAGATTGTTAGTGGCTGTGCCCTCGAGGGGGGTTGAAGTATTGTAACATTATTGTCCTCCCGAGAGGGTACGTAAGTCCAAAACATTCTATGTAAATTTAGTACGACCAAACGTTTAATCGTAGTATATTTGTTGTTTTTAATAATGGCTAACTTTCAGTATAATCACCAATGGCTGAGGGGATGGTGTAAATCCATCTAGGGTCCATGCAGGCAGCAAAGGTACTGTAAGTCCCCATGGTCCCTAGTATGGTGATCTACCTTCAGTTGCTGGCGATCTACAGCCCGTATTTTATGTTGTACTGTCCAAATAGTGGTATTTGTTTTAACTGTCCACACTAGTTTTAATTGTAAATGTGATATTCTAGTGGTTTTACTGTTCTTTGACGACAGGTTTTTATAATGTATACATATTTCATTTCAGTATCAAAATGTTCTCGTCACGATATGGCTGAAATATTGTCAATGTGACGTTAAATATTAACTCACTCACCCACTCACTCACTCGATATAACCGAGTTCGGTATAAACGCAGTTCACTGTGTTTGGGTTTTAAGGATATGCTGGTTCCAGAGCTCTTCAGTGATAACGGTTAACAGAGGTAGTGATTAGTGCTCCTGATTTTTCATGTGAAGTGTAACAAACAATTCAGAACACATGTCACGGCGGGACATATCAGAAATGGGTTTCACACACTGTACCCATATTTGACAGCGAACACTTGTCGTCTTGGCGAGAGAGCGCTTTAACCCACAGCGATCATGGTCATTAGATTCCTAGATATACTCTTGAAAATTAGTTGTGTCACCTGTTGCTGTAATTATAGACTAAACAATTGTTAAAGTTGGTTTCTTGATTGAGACTCTTAAGTTGAAAGGAATCGAACACTCACATTTAAAAAGCACGAAAGCAAATTCTACCAACCAATATGCAGCTAGGTCCGGCCATGCTGCTGCTAGTCGTTGATGGCCTACGAAGTTTGGGCGACTTATATCGCCTGTTACAGTCTCTTTTCTGAAAACGTCACTGAAAGAAAACATGGAATGAAAGATCACGCGGCCCTATAAAATTTTACAATCGACAGGTATGATAGGACTGCATCACTCACGATGTGACAGTTGTTGTTAAGGCATCACAGCTGAAATCGTGTCATCTTCACAGTATTGTACTCTTGTAGACTTTTTGTCGTCAGTCCACAGATGTCTGTAAGACCATAATGATTAATCAATATTTTACGTAGTACTCAGCAAATGCGACTGATATTCTGTGCATCCGTTATCCTTATGCATCCTTATTCGATTTGTTTGTTGTATATTGCTGCACTCAGTATGCTCCAGCTATATGACAGCTACATAACACCCTACTTGACAAGAGGACTTAAAGTGTCATTTTAGAATGATTTAATAATATTTGTACCCACACTCCATGATGTTTCTATAACAAAAAATGAAAGACTTATGCCTAGCGTTTTGTTTATTTTCACAGATTTTAAGTGGTTTTTTTTCTTCCATTTGAATCATGTTTCCTGTTCTGTTAGTGTGTGGTTTAGACAAATTTGGTCTGTCAAGTTTGTGTGATGAAAACATGTAACTGCTTTTAGTAATCATTTCTTCTTTTTCAGATTTTCTCGTACAAAGACTTCTATTGATGGAGGGTGAGTGGGGGTCGTCTCAAAAGCAAACCAGGGTGATTAGCCAGTTTTATGGATCTTCGGTTGGTTACGCCACCATTACTTTTTTGAGACATTTAATACGATTTTCACATAACTTCATGAAAGAACGACACGTAGTAAGATGTTAATGAATAGCTGAGACATACTGAAAGCACAAGCATCTTTGAGATTACTCTTTATGCCTGTAGGCAGCATGTGCATTTCATGCTAGGTGAGTCAACGGCCTGTCCTCGTACCTGGCTGACCGACCCAATTGCCATCTGTAGTCTCATTTATTGTTTAAGCAGTTATTTGTATGTTTTCCAAGGTTTGTCCGATTTTACGAGTAAACATGCTTTTGTCGATATCCCCATACGCATTCCACTGAATGCCGAAGTGAGTTATTTTGACGTATCCTATTTGAAGCTGTGTAAATTTGAGGGATACAGAGTAACAGCCTAAAATAGTTGTTGTTTTCTTTTTTCTATTTTCGAGAGTGCTACAGTAGGGCTGTTAGTCGTGATATCTTTTTTACGACTTTCCTATTGCTTCTTTTGTTTGTATTTGGTTTATATCTGACAGCTTTGATTGACTAGGTCATTACAGGTAAATGTAGTACTGATTTCAGTCAATGGAAACCACAAAAAATAAATTTCCAAAAGGCACATCTAGTGATCATGGTGAACATGGCGAACGTGTGTAAAAAAGTTTGATAAAGCTATTAGTTTGGAGATCTGCTCTGGACAACATAACACCTCAAAAGCCACCGCCTCATGTTTCCATGAAAAGCGAAAAATAAATACATAAATGCAATTACTATCTGGGTATAATCCCCAACGACACATCTAGGGATCATGCTTGAAATGTGTACCAAGTTTGATGAGCTAGCATGTATAGTTCAGGAGATCTGCTCCTGACAAGGTGACATCCTCATCATCAGTACACAAATAGGTAGGGAGATATTCTTCAAAGTATTGTGGGCGCACGAATGGAGTAACGGAACTCATTTCTATATCCCGTATTTTTATCTCGTAAGGATGACTGTACTGTTTGCCACATAATGCATAATGTTTCTGAGTTACGTTTTTGTAACATTGTGATAATATACTGATTAAGTCAAACATATTTCACGAAAACCATTCCCTGTCTTTCAGGCATGGCTCTGTGACGTAAATTACTTGTCAGTGCCTCTATATTAACCATTTCTGTATTAATCATTGGTACATATAGTAAGCTCAATATTAAAGTTTATGGTTAAACTTTCCTATAAAGTTAGATAGCAGTAAACCAGTGATTGGATCGGAGGAGTTTGAATTTAAATTAAACAGAGCCATGTTCAGTGTTTGATTATTTGTTGATGTAGGTCTTTATATAATACTTGTAAAAGTGCAGACCTGGTATTATGACAAAGTGTAAAAACATGCATGCATTATTCTTAAACAAATGGATATTGGGAAACTGTGCAAGGTGGTGATGTCACTGAATCCGATCAATAATAACGCATTTATAAAGACTTATGGTTACTGATAACGTAAATTACAACGTAAATTACATTACTTTATGTGGGAATTATTAGAGATTCCAAAGGTTTTGGAAGGTAACATAATGTTACATTATGGAATTTATATATTGCTGTTTGAACTGTGGTCAACTATTGCAGATATTATGGCTAAATCTCAAACAGTGAGGCAGAGAGAGTAAAGAGAACGGAAAAAGTTAGAACTAGACAACAAATCCAACTGGAAGGAAACAGAACCTGCTAGAAAGTATTATAAACCAATCAGTACTCTGTCTAATTCTGAAACAGAAAACGTAGGAAGAAAAACAAAAGAAATGTAAAAAATATAGAGAAAAGGTAAAAGCCATTCTTGCTACTATGAACCAGAATGAGGCAACGGCAGAAGTTGTTTCACATGTGCCTGTGGTGACGGCAGTGTCTGATGACAGTGGTGTGTCCAGTACAACACACAAACCAGTGATTGTAAAGCTACCAGCACTTAGGAGGGCAAAGACACGGCCGCCAAGAACAAGAAAGCGAATCAGCCGAGCAGTGTATAGAGTTTGAAGAAACATTAACGTCTGTTCTGTTGTGCTCCTTGTTTATTGTGTTCTCATTAATGTCCAGTATAAATGTTGAAAAGTAATTATGATCTCAGAGGTATTTTGATCAGGGTCTCTGTGTCTAGTATTCATGGTCATGTTAACAATGAGTTGTTGGTTTCATTAATTAGTTGTCGCTTGGATGAAAAAGGTATTCAAGAGTTTACCCTTTTGCCATTTGGTGTTTATTTGTATTTAAAATAAGCAAAAATGAGTAATTTACGTCACGCAAAAATAGAAGTTGATGTGTATATGGCTGTTGAGATCGTTGAAACCACCAGGCGTGATTATTGCCTGACGATACAGAATCACAACCACAGGGGATAAACAACTATGAAACACAGCAATTTTGTTTATGTCTGTTATTGAGAGTGCGTATCAATTTTAACTATGGCATTTCGCTTCATACCCTGTATAAAAGGTCTGAAGTAATGAAGTAAAGGCCCAGATGTTGAGATTGCTATTCCACTCAAGTGACATGCAAAACCGTCTGTTTTATTCTGCTATTTTTGAAAATATCAGTGTATTGGTATTTGAAAGGCAGTTGGTCATTGTGACTTGGGAATCGTCACGTAGATTGCATTGTAACTTTAGGGTATAATAGTATGAACAGCTGTTACCATACTTGTCTGTGTCTGAGTGCTCAATATTTGGCAACAGATTCTCTAATACTTGCACTTCATGAAAAATAAAGCAATTTACCGAATCAACAAACATTTTTTTCGTCGAGTTTCCACTTGCAGTTGTACATTTTAACTGTGAATGGCTGTATGTTGTACAGCGTTTATTGTTAAAGCGTTATTGATCAATGAAATGAAAGTATTTTACATGAAGGTACGGTAATTTGACTGAAGGCTTTACATTACAAACACCTGACACACTAGACATAGTTGCACGTGCCAATATCATTTATGTCACTTAAACTCTCCTTTTTTCTCAAAACATTTCGTTAAGTCGTCTCTGGACATAAAATTCCACCCTCTGCAAACCTTATTTCAAACAAGAGAAATCACATGGAAAGACACTATTTCGTGTTGTGTGATATCATGCGTATGCACATTTTCTCAGCATAGACATTCGTGAAAACGTGTAACTGAAACTGAAACTGTAACTGATGTCATAATTGTTACAGCTGTTACCATACTTGTCTGTGTCTGAGTGCTCAATATTTGGTAACAGATTCTCTAATGCTACCACTTTATGAAAAATAAAGCAACTTACCGAATCAACAAACATATTTTTCGTTTGTATGTTAAGAAGTTTGAAAGTGTTGTTTCACAACACAGCATGAATCGTCATCAATACACAGATGATGAACAGTTTTTGTTTTCCTGCAGACCAAGACCAGTCATGCAGCAGACTAAAATACTCGGGTCAATGCTGTGATGGCGTTAAATCCTGGATGACTACACAGAAACTTAAACTCAACAACAACAAGACGGAGTGCATTTTCTTTAGTCCTGAGAGTGTAGAGTCGACTCACTGGATTTTGACAATTCATGTATCTACTTTGCTGATCAAGTAATCCTAGCTGATCGTGTTCCTAGATTCAACCTTGTCACTCGACTCCCATGTATCTCATTCTTCCTAAGCCTAGCCTGTTACATGTCACCCCGCAACATTGGAAATATTCGCAAATATCTTACAGTTGAATCTGCCAAGACTTTTGTATTGTCATTTGTGAGTGAGCTGAGTTTTACGCCGGACCCTATTGTCCCTTGTCATGAGTAAACTTATTACTGTAATTGTTTACTGGCCGGTGCATCAAAGACCCAGATAGCCAGGCTGCAGAGAGTGCAGAATGTTGCAGCCCGCATTGTGACTCGATCTGGAAAATACGAGCACATTGACCCTATACTGTACACTTTCCACTACCTTCCAGTCGAGTTCCGGATCCAGTATAAACTGTTAAGAATTGTTTTCTACTGCCTCACTGGAACTGCACCTTCTTACCTTTCTAACAGTGTACAAGCATACCCGATCTAGATAAGAACTCCCCTTTTGTTCCCAAAGTAAAGACAGTGATGTAGGTCCTTTGTCCATGCAGGATCAATAGCCTGGAACAATCTCGTACAGAAACTTCGAGACTATTGTAACCTTTATACCTTCAAATCCAACCTAAACTTACACATGATCAAGGTAGCCTTTGAACTATAGCTCTATCCTTTAATCACATCTCCGTTCTGTGCACTGTGGGCATGTTTAAGCATGGATATATGCGCGTTACAAATATACTATTATTATTACATGAAAACAACAATGTCAATGTTTTAGTACCGAGGAGAATAAAGTTTCAACTGCATGCATTGTTTCTTCTGCAACAATGATCAATATCTGTTTAAAGTGGTCCAACTCTGTAATGCAGCAGAAAATGACAACACAAACTCATATTTCACAGCACGGAGTTTATTTTTCAATGCTTCATCCTTTGGTAAGATGAGGGAATGGGTTCACACAACACATTCATTTACCAGGGATATCTGGGCCAGCTACCTAGCGATACAACGCCTGAAGCAGTCTCCACAACACTTCATTTCGGGATGGCAATCGCCGTCAGTTCTGCATTCCTTAACACATTCACCGGAGGGGTGAGGGTGAATATACGCTGGGCATATCGCAGGACCTAAAATGAAGGAAGGCTGTGATATTTCTAACATATTATCTAACACTATACGAGAGAAAATGTATTAAAAAGTAAGCAAGCATGATTTGGCAAGTCTACGTTGCCTCCTCCAAAAAATTGTTCTGGCTCCAGTTGAATTTTATGTTTCTTTCGTAGATATATATTATAAGTTGTTGAATGGTTATGACGCGACCATGGGCTGATGTACCCTCGATGTTTGTTTCTTTTCTGTGAGCCCGACCGTGAAGGGCCAGTGAACAACGCATTTATCTTATAGAATACCTCAAGGTTAATTCTGAACTGTTCGTACACTTAACCAATAAAACGATTCGAATCATACATCTTGCTGTGTCTCCTGCATGTATTGTCTTATAAAAGACCCCGCGGTGTAATTTCAGTTCTAAGTATTAACACGGACTAAATATGAATGCATTGTCAAAATATGTTTATTGGAATGCGAGGCAAGTCATTTCGTAGCCATCGCTAGAAAAACAGATTTAAAGTTATCTCTCTTCCATCGATTTGAATTCGCAAAACATCGATAATTTCCGTACATCATACATGAGTCAATGTTATTCGAGATAAATAAGTAAAACCACGAAGTACCGAATGAGTTGCCATTGCAATGCACCTCACTTGTAAGCAAGGTACAATAAAAATAATACAAGGGCGCTCAAACAGTCAGAAAGCAACATTTATATGTGAATTAAGAAAATAAACGATTATTTTATTTCTGGATCTTCATGTTAGTGTACATGTATGGTTTAGGAGAATGTAAACATATAGTTTTGGGCTAATCCCTAATGCTTTCATGCCAACGGCAGACACCTGTCTCTATTTACTCACAGTTAGGTGGGATCTAATTGAGAGAACATCAACAATTTCTTCAAGTTCAAATGTCCTTGTCACGGTTCAGAAATCACAGGATATTTTCATTCCTTGTCTTCTATTGATTCAAGGAAATTCAAAGGATTTGCTATAACAGTAGTTCATCACACACATCTCGACTTAAATATAGAGCCAGTGGAGAGGACAATAAGTTCACTAAGATATAGCTGAGAGAACATCAACAATTCTTTCAAGTTCAAATGTTCTTGTCTAGGTTAAGAAATCATAGGATATTCTTTGTCTTCTAATGATCCAAGAAACTCTGAGGATTCGCTTTAACTGTAGGTCGTCAAACACATGTCGACTTAATATAGATCGAGTGGAGCGGGAAATACGTTCGTTATATCCCCTAGTTCGCTAGAAGTTGGCTCATTATAAACCTAGTTAAAAGCTTGTTATCTACAACTCCCATCGCAATACTCACTTGTTGGAACACACCGTGGACATGGCGCCTTGACACAGTTATCATTCTGTAACTTGCAGACGGTTCCTGCTTCACAGACTAATTCCTGTATGGACAGATGGAAATAGACCATGATCCTTTCAGTTTCTTTATGACCAGAGACATCTGTTTGTAGATGTTGAAGATGGCAATTCACCATTGAATATCCGATTTCAGTCAGTGAACGTTACAGGTTTTTTGGTGTTGTTGTTGCATTGAACAATATTCCCTCTAAATGATGGCGGTCTGTAAATAATCAGGTCTGGGCGACACAATCTAGGAATCAACATCGTGCTCATTGATTTGGATACGATGACTCAGCGAGTCTAACCTCCCGATATATCTTAACTCACTCACTCACCCATCATATTTCGGCATATTTGTTATCTAATATAACTTTATGATTGTTCATTATAACATTGTGTACTGCATGTGGGTTGTCAGGTTCATACTTACAGCACAAGAGCTTGGTTGTTGTTGTGGAAGAGTGACGGAAACCACCGGAAAGAGCACTAGAAATACCTGCGAGAAAATAGTGGATGGACTGTAAACTAAGGTTTTAATGATCTCAAAGGGACCTCCGATATGAGTTCGATATAACCGAGTTCGGTATAAACGGAGTTCGCTGTTTGGGTTTAAAGGATATGTTGGTTCCAGAGCTCTTCAGTGATAACATTTAACAGAAAAGGCCGGGCGGGACAACTCAGGAATGGCCAGCGAGTCCTAACTTGGCACACAGAAGGGAGCAAGCTACAAGGACATATTTTATAGCATTGGAAAGATCTCGAGGAGATGAACACGAAAGGTGTATGTGCCAGTGTGTCCACTTATGAATAAGCTCACAAACTGGCTCTGAAAATGCATTTCTGCAGAAATTTCTGGCAATTTGTTTTATTTCTACAGGACTTTCTGGCAGAAATTTTTATTTCTACAGAAATTTCTGGCAGAAATATTTTTCCTGCAGAAATTTGCAGAATATTTTTATAATTTCACTACCAGAATTATCTTAATTTAACAAAATTGGAGAGTATAAGTAATGATACTGCTGCGTGAGTGGTAGTTTCATGCTTAATCCAAGTGATAAGCACTTAGCGTGATCAACTGATGTGATATTTTTGTTTCGCTACCAGAATTATTTTAGCTGAATAAGATTAAACACCATCGTTATATAATTTAATATAGATTTTCTTTTCCCTGTTTAAAGCCCATTAGTACCAGACAATTTTACAGTGTGAATTTGACCGTATTTCATTATAGTTTTTATAATTTAAAAGGCTTATGCAATATTCCCATCCGTTTCATTATAACACACTTGTAACTTCTTAGTGGATTCACGTCATGAAGGATTAATTTAACAGTATTGGGTTGCATTTTCTAATCCCAATAAGCCTACATTGTTTTTGTATGCGATATGGGTTGAAGGCGAATAGAGGCGAAACCGGACATATACTACATACATACAATAATAACAATGTAAGACATGTGAGCCATAATTTGAATTTATCAACATGCCCGAAAAGACCAGCGTACAAGATGAGATGATAAACAATACCTATGCGACAATGCATGAGTGTTCAAAGTGACAATACCCGCGAAAATGTAATTGCCTCGTAGAAACAATGATTTATGCCGAAGTGGCCACCGAGTTTTCACACCTGTTAATCCCATTCAAGAATGACAAATGTGGTACAATATCCCCTTTATATTTGTTATTCCTACCTTTTTTTCACCAAGACCCTAGTGAGTGAATTATCGTCCCATCATGACAGAAACTAGTGAGAAAAGTTGATTGGCGTGTTTTCGTAGCAAAGGCCAGTGGTTGAAATGTTAACTTGCATAAATGTGTTTGTGATGATGACAGTTTATGTCACTGTTCTAATGTACCGTTGGCATATTATCAGTTACATGTTTTTCAAACAGGAATAGAAAAAATTTTGTTGGTCACTCGTGGATTCGTACAAAATACAGCGTTAAACGGTTTGAAAATATTCCAATCATTATGATTCATCCATCCACTTCTAAGAATACGCAATAGAAGAAGTTGTTATCCATAGCTATTATATACTGAAATGTTGGGTTTTGTACATACAGATCTTGAAACTGACAATATGAGTTTGCACCCAGTTCCGTCCGACCCAGTCATCCGGGAAAAATAGAGGTAGTTTGCAACCCACAGACGTAATAACATGTCATATGTACCGGAATCTACACATTTTTTTTAAAACATGGGTTGCAAATATGCAGGTACTGTACCAGTGTATTGTTATTACTGCCGAACAAGGATGCTTGTAACCACAACAAACATCTCTTGCTCTCCCACTTCAACCGCAACGATAATCTTGCACATATCACTTGTGTTTATACGAGTTAGCTTTCTTCGGTTCAAGCTAATCACTGCACATGGGCTATGGGTGGTAAAACCACTTCCAAACAATGTAGGCTTATTGGGATTAGAAAATGCATCCAAATACTGTTAAATTAATCTTTCACGACGTGAATCCACTAAGAAGTTACAACTGTGTTATAATGAAACGGATGGGAATAATGCATAAGCCTTTTAAAAGCTGTAATGGAATATGGTCAAATTCAATGTAAAATACTCGGTTATCTGGCACTAATTGGCTTTAAACAGGGAAAACGACATCATTTAAATACAGCCTATATTAAATTATATAACGATGGTGTTTAATCTTATTCAACTAAAATAATTCTGGTAGCGAAACAAAAATATCACATCAATTGATCACGCTAAGTACTTATTACTTGGACTAAACATGAAACTACCACCCATGTAGCAGTATCATTACTTAAAGTCTCTAATTTTGTTAAATTAAGATAATTCTGGTTGTGAAATAAAACAATTCTGCCAGAAATTTCTGCAGGAAAAAATATTTCTGCCAGATATTTCTGCAGGAAAAAAATCTGCCAGAAATTTCTGTAGAAATAAAACAAATTGCCAGAAATTTCTGCAGAAATGCATTTTCAGAGCCAATTTGTGAGCTTATTCACACTTAGGACACACTGGCACATAAACTTTTCTTGTTCATCTCCTCGAGACCTCTCCAATGCTATAAAATATGTCTTTGTAGCTTGCTCCCTTCTGTGTGTCAAGTTAGGACTCACTGGCCATTCCTAAGTTGTCCCGCCCGACCTTAGAAGTAGCTGAACTGTAACAAACAATTCAAAATATGAAACACAGCTGGGCATATCAGAAATGGGTTCCACACACTGTACCCATATTTGACAGCGAACCCTTGTCGTCGTCTTGGCGAGAGAGCGCTTTAACCCACAGCGATCATGGTCATTAGATTCCTAGATATACTCTTGAAAATTAGTTGTGTCACCTGTTGCTGTAATTATAGACTAAACAATTGTTAAAGTTGGTTTCTTGATTCAGATTCTTAAGTTGAAAGGAACACTCACATTTAAAAAGCACGAAAGCAAATTCTACCAACCAATATGCAGCTAGGTCCAGCCATGTTGATGCTAGTAGTTGATAGCCTACGAAGTATGGGCGACTTATATAGCCTGTTCCAGTCTGTTTTGCTGAAACAAAAACATGGAATGGAAAATCACGCGGCCCTATACAATTAATGACAGGACACGCATGATAGGACTGCATGGAATACGTATCCGATCACCCACGATGTGACAGCTGTTGCTCCGGCGTGAAGTACGTAAGATCACAATGATGAATCAATATTTTACGCAATACTCAGCAAAAGCGATTGATATTCTGTGCAGCCATCAGCCATATGCATCCTTATTCGATTTGTTTGCTGTTTATTGCTGCACTCAAGGTATGTGACAGCAATAGAAGGACTTAAAGTGCCATTTCAGAATGATTCCATAATATTTGTACCTATACTCCAAGATGTTTCTATTACAAATTTAAACATAAAAGACCTATGCCTAGTGGTTTGTTTATTTTCACATATTTCAAGTGTTATTTTTCTGCTGTTTGAATCATGTTTCCTATTCTGTCACCTTGTGATTATGCAAATTTGGTCTGTCAAGTTTGTGTGATGCAAACATGTAACCACTTTCACTAACCGTTTCTCCTTTTTCAGATTTTCTCGTACAAAGGCTTCTTTTGATGGAGGGTGAGTGGGGGTGGTCTCAAAAGCAAACCAGGGTGCATTAGCCAGTTTGATGCCACCTACATATCTTTGAGACATTTAATACGATTTAGACATAACTTCATGAAAGAGCGACACGTAGTAAGATGTTAATCAATGGATGAAACATATTGAACACTCAAGGAAACGCATAAGTATCTTTGAGATGACTCTTAATGCCTGTAGGCAGCACGTGCATTTCATGCTAGGTGAGTCAACGGCCTGTCTTCGTACCTGGCTGACCGACCCAATTGCCATCTGTAGTCTCATTTATTTTTTAAGCAGTTACTTGTATGTTTTCCAAGGTTTGTCCGATTTTACGAGTAAACATGCTTTTGTCGATATCCCCATACGCATTCCACTGAATGCCGAAGTGAGTTATTTCGACGTATCCTATTTGAACCTGTGTAAATTAGAGGGATTCAGAGTAACAGCCTAAAAAATAGTTGCTGTTTTCTTTTTTTCTATTTTCGAGAGTGCTATAGTAGGGATGTTAACTGTGATATCTCTTTTGGAATTTATTACAGGTAAATGTAGTACTGATTTCAGTCAAAGTCAAACTTGTTGTCATAAAAACCGCAAACAATAAAATTCGCATCTTGGTGTAATCTCCAAAAGGCACATCTAGGTATCATGGTCAGCATGGCTATCGGTTTGGAGATCTGGTCTGGACAGCATAACATCCTCAAAGCTACGGCCGCATGTTTCCATGATAAGCGAAAAATATATACATAAATGCAATTACTATCTGGGTCTAATCCCCAAACAGCAGGCTTGATATGTGATGAAGCTCGTATGTATAATTCAATATATCAGCTCTGGACAAGCCACATCCTCAAACCCACAGCCTAAGTCATGTTTCCATGGAAACCGCAATAACTGAACTTCATATCTGGGTCTAATCCACACAAGACACATCTAGGTATCATGCTTGACATGTGCACAAAAGTTAGTTAAGTTATTACGAATAGTTTAGGACATATTTGTCGGACAAAGTATTGCGGATGCACGGATGGACAGACGGAACTCATTTCTGTTTTTATCCCTTGCAACAAGAAGGTTTGCAACCAAAAGTGGGCATCAATGATTGAAAACTATGGGCAAATGGATGTATGTACTCAGCTGTGAACAGTTGTCACAGGTAAATAATCTTCATAAAAGCCATTGTAGTGTGTATTTGCGGTATCGATACTAACACGACAAAACTGTAACTGCCCAGTGAGTACTTTTGTACACGTTGTGCACGTGCACACAGTGAGTTGAAAATAAAGCAAAACAACCTCAATGCCCGTAGATGCGTGCAGGGTATAGTGCAGACTTATCGAAACGTATACCCTGGAGATATTGAGGATGCAAAATGGCAAACCAACATTCCTGAAGTTGCTCCCCTTTGTCCGCTTGGAGCGCTTTGGCGGTCCACCAGTAGCAGCCACGCAGATGCTGTAAGATATTGTGTACCCGGATAAACAGCTAGTGTCAAGATGTTGCAAGTTACATGACCTACGGATACAGATAACCGAGCATGGAAAGTTATTGCATCTTTGTGTGAAATACTTTCATTTCATTGGTCAGTGACGCTTTAACAAGTTCCCATGTCATCTCTCCAGGGATGGGGACAACTGGAAAAAGTATTAAACGCTGCCATGGTAACTGCTAAATTCTATGCCGAGAAGCTGTCAATCGCTATCAGTCGTATGACGTGATGATTTGATACATGCTGTGTCTTGTGTTTGAAAACTGGGGATTTTAGTTGTTCCTATTCCGACATTTATATCACAGACTTTCACTGCTTTATTAAACTGTTCTATTCTTTGAATCCTTTGTACACCCAACTTAAACACAAAAAATTACCCATTTTTTATCACAGTTTTTATCTTGTCGGAATATGTCCCACTGATATATCTTGCCTCTTTGGAGCAGTGTTATCCCTCACAACTTCAGGTGATCCTACAGCAAAGATGTGTACATCTAACCCTAGTACATATTACAACGTTTATTGTTAAAGCGTCATTGATAAATGAAATTAAAGTATTTTACATGAAGGTACAATAATTTTACTTATGGCCTTACATTACAAACAGTAGTATAGGCAATGGTGGTACGGGCTCGCAAAGGAAAATCACCCCCAAATTTGAAGGAAAATCAGAGGTGCAGCCGTCTCTGAGACTCATTATGATTACTTTTCATCTGCAAGTCAGATATACGAAAATCCGAACTTCGGTCTTTGTGCCCCTGCTTGATAATTCATATCTTTTCCGACCAAGAGAAACAAATCCTGGAGCACCTGAGTATATACAATGAGGTTAAATACCGGCAAATTTGCAGTGACTGCACCTCTCTACGTCTACTTTTCAGCTGCAAAGCCATATCACCTACAAATTTACATGGAAAACCAGATGTGTAGTAATTATGAGCTGTATTTTATCACTCAGCAAAACTGCACCCCAATTAGAGATATTGTAGGTATATGGCATAACCAAAATTCCAGGAACCAAACTATAACGTGAAGCCTATGATCTGATCATGCCATTTACCCATTCGAGAAGCAAAGAGGAAACATCACATATCGCAACCCATGTGGGGCACAAAGACCACTTCTGACTTACAAAACCTTCTAAATAATTCATATCTTTTCCTTTCCAACCGAGGGAAACAAATCCTACCGCAATCAGGCTACACAAGCGATACCAGATTCCTCGGCAATTTCTCGAACTCTATTTGCTGTTCTTTTGCGAGACAGCAAAATAGTTGATTTCATGTACCTCTATCCACCACACCAATTTCGACCTGCAGCAGGAAAACTACGAATTATACTCGCAAGACTGCTCGGAACCCAAGGACAGACACAACCAATGCACCGACTGTCTCGATGCCATACCAAAACTCCCCACCATCTTAGACAGTGACGACTTGCAAGTGTGGTGCAATCGACCACTGTGGAAATGTATGAAATGTATTCTTTGGAGAAACAAAGACATTGACTACACACCACTCGAGGTTCCAGAAGAGATATTGATTGATGACTGTTTTGTGGACATAGAGAACCTGTACGACCACAGCTGCTTCCAGTGGAGTATTCAATATGCATTCCTCCTCAACAGATTGGTGGGTAATTGTTTATGCAAGGGTAAAGATTCTTGTATCTTCTGACAGCTAGCAGGGAAAGAGCCACTATAAGGATATCAGGGCAATATTCGACAAACAGCATTACCCAACAATGGTGGGTCCAAGGACATGGCAGTAGCAGCCCCTCCATGCAGCAAACATCAAAAAGCTGCCGAAGTCCCGGAAGGAGTCTACACATGCAAAAAGTTCGCCATAGCCAAAGATGAAGGAAAGAATAGAGTGTTGTTGCTTCTCGATTCACCGAGTAGAGAAACGTTTCCAGTCTATGGCTACAAGACACGAGATACAGTTTGAGATACTGGGGGGATAAAACGCCTATGATTGATGGGGGAACCATTTCTGTGCAGACGTGGCAAAATCTGCTACTCACCCATATTGAAAAGGAAAGACAAAAGAGAAGTTGAGTTTCTGCTTCCAGACCTTTGGCGAGAATAGGTTCTGTGGAAAAATATAAGACACTCCCACGATATTTTTTTTTTCTACATGGACCGGATGCAAACAAAAAACATACATCGTTTGAAATTTGAGGTGCAAGATGCATGCAGACCATAAACCATCCATCTTTTGTAATTTGAGGGCATGCAGACAAAAAACATACTTCGTCCTCTAGAACTTGTACTTTGAGATGCATACATGTTTTAGTTCGTGTGGAAGGGGGCCCTGGAAGGCATTTTATTCTTCACGTCATCCTGTTTGAGCATGTGGCGCATGAACTGTGAATCATCTTGTTTGGCTGATGTGCAGTGCTTCCAGGTTGTCCACAAGACCTTCCACAGAGCAAAGGCAGTCATCGAAATATACACAAAATTTTTGTTTGATTCTACCATCCTCCCAACCTTCTGTATATCAAAATGGATCTAAATGGACCTGTATATAAAAAATATTGAGGGAGTGTCTTGTATTTTTCCACAGAACCTATAAAAAGTGTCGCTTTCATCATCTTCAGATTGGGGACATTTCCATCCCTTTCTCCACTGCTGTGAGAAATCTGGGAGTCTTCTTGGACAACAGTATCTCCATGGAGATTCAAATAAATCCGCAGAGCAAAACTATTTACTATCATCTCCGTAACATGTCAAGCATTCGCCACCAACTCACCCAAGATCGGCTTTTGGGCCAGTCCTTTTCAGTTTGTATGTTTAGTTGTTTGAAAGTGTTGTTTCACAACACACCATAAATCGTCATCACTACGCAGACGATTAACAGTTATACAAGTGTTTTCCTGCAGACAAAGAGCAGTCATACAGCACACTAACAAACACGGGCCAATGCTGTGATGACGTTAAATCCTGGATGACTAAATACAAACTTAAACTCAACAGCAACAAGATGGAGTGCATTCTCCTTGGTCCTGAGATACGGAGGTCCAAGTGTAGAGTCGACTCACTTACGCCAGACCCTATTGTCACTTGTCATGAGTAAACTTGATTACTGTAATTGTTTACTGGCCGGTGCATCAAAGACCCAGATAGCCAGGCTTCGTTGAGTGCAGAACGTTGCAGCCCGCATTGTGACTCGATCTGGAAAATACGAGCACATTGACCCTATACTGTACACTCTCCACTACTTTTCAGTCGAGTTCCGGATCTAGTATAAACTGTTAAACCTTGTTTTCTACTGTCTCACCGGACCTGCACCTTCTTATCTATCCAATCTTCTAACAGTGTACATGCCTACCCGATCTGGATAAGAAATTGCTTGGTGTTCCCAAAGTCAAGACAGTGATGTACGGAAACAAATCCTTTGTTCATGCAGGATCAATGGTTTGCAACAATCTCCCACAAAACCTTCGAGGCTCTTGTGACCTTCATACCTTCAAGTCCAGCCTAAAAATACACTTGTTCAAGATAGCTGTTGACCTATAACTCTTTCCTTTTATCTGATCTCTGTTCTGTGCGCTCTGGGTATGCTTAAGGATGAATTATATGGACGTTACAAATATGCTAATATTATGAAATATAATGAAAACGACAGCGTCAGTGTTTTCAGTACCACTTAGAATATTAAATAACACAGTAAATGTACCAGTTTCAACTGCATGCATTGCTTCTTCCTCAACCATTTCCCTAACCATGACCAATATATGTTTAAAGTGGTCCAACACAGAAACTGACAACATTAACACATATTTGACAGCACTGAGTTTATTTTTCAACGCTTCATCCTTTGGTAAGATGGGCTCACACAACACATTCATTTACCAGGGATGCCTCGGCCACCTACTTGGCTACTTTATCTGAACACCGGGTTAGTACAATCCCTGGGGCAGCCTCCACAACACTTCTGGTCGGCATCACAATCGGCGTCAGTGTAGCATCGCGCTATCCAGACACTGAATAGGCCAGACACAGGATTTGGGCATGATTCATGTTTATCTAAAAAGAGAGAGGGCTTTTATACGATAGAAAATGTATTAAACATAATCAAGCATTATTTGGCATGTCTATATTGCTTCCTCATAGAAGTTGTTCTGGCCTCAGGTTCATTTTACGTTTCTTCTGTAGACATATATTATACGTTGTTCACTGGTCACGAAGGGACAATGGCATGATGTACCCTCGATGTTTGTTTATGTTCCCTTAGCCCGAAGGGTACATCAACCCATGGTCCCGAGGGGCCATGTACAATTTTATGATGAACAGATGTGATAGGACTGCATGGAATACATTTCCAATCACTCACGATGTGACGATTGTTGTTCAGGCATTAAAGCTTTAATCGTGTCATCGTGTAATTTTCACAGTATTGTACTGTCAGAGTTTTTGTCGTCACTCCACAGATGGCTGTAGCACCATGTGATAAATCAATATTTTAAGCAGTACTCAGCAAAAGCGATTGTCATTATATACGGTCATTATATGTCATTATATATACAAGATATACTCTTGAAAATTAGTTGTGTCACCTGTTGCTGTAATTAAACAATTGCTACAAGTCGGTTTCATTATTCAGATTCTTAAGTTGAAAAGAACACTCACATTTAAAAAGTACGAAAGCAAATTCTACCTACCAATATGCAGCTAGGTCCAGCCATGTTGATGCTAGTAGTTGATAGCCTACGAAGTTTGGGCGACATATTTAGCCTGTTCCAGTCTGTTTTGCTGAAAACAAAAATGGAATGGAAAATCACGCGGCCATATACAATTAATGACAGGACACGTATGATAGGACTGCATGGAAATGGGATTTTTTTTCAAAATCCAAAGTGACGCATTTGGAACAGATTATGGCTCTAGTGCGCGATGACTTTGTATTACAAAGGGCACTTTTTAAACGCCCATTTTGACTTAACTTCAATAAAAACGATAATGGACGTAAAATATCAAGGCGTGCGAGCGTGTGTGCGAGCGTGTGTGTGTGTGTGCGTGCGTGTGTGTGTGTGTGTGTGCGTGCGTGTGTGTGTGTGTGTGATTGTGTCTGTGTGTGTTTGGGTGACGGAGGGTGGGTTTGGGTCGTCTCAAAAGCAAACCAGGGAGCATTATCCAGTTCTGTGGATCATCGGTTGGTCATGCCACCTACATATCTTTGAGATATTCAATACGATTTTCGCATAACTTCATGAAAGAAAGACACGTAGTAAGATGTTAATCAAAGGATGAGACATATTGAACACTCAAGAAAACGCATAAATATCTTTGAGATGACTCTTAATGCCTGTGGTCAGCTCATGCATTTCATGCTCATGCATTTCATGACTCACCTAATTGCCATCTGTAGTCTCAGCTATTGTTTTAAGCTGCTATCTGTATGTATGTAAGTTTTGCCCAAGTTTTTGCCCTTACGCATTCCACTGAATGTCCAGTAAGGCAAAAGTTATTTCCACATATCCTATTTGATCTGTGTAAATTTGAGGGATACAGAGTAATAGCATAAAAACAGTGCTATAGTAGTGCTATTAGACGTGATTTTTTTTGCGAATTTTTCTATTGCTTCATTTGTTTTTATATTTGTCTTATATCTGACAACTTTGATTGACTAAGTCATTTGAGGTAAATTTAGTACCGAAAGTCTGTAGTATTGTCATTTCAGTTTTTGTTTGTATATTGCAATGTTCTCAATAAACAAATCTTATAGTGTGACTCCACTATTCATTAAAGTCTGTAAATCGTCTATACTACATTGTTAGTTGGACATTGTTACGTCGTGCTTTGGCAAATTACAAACTGATAGTGATTCTGGTGTCACACTAGTAAAATTATTATGACATTCAATATCTCTAATGTTCTGCATTTAACAAATAGCGACAAAATCTTTCCATAATAATAATAATAATATATATATATTTGCCAGAGAACAGATTGTCAACGACTCGCAAATCAATGAACCACAGTCATCACACAGCTGTCGACGTCGCCCTGCCGCACAGCAAACTCAATCAACGGCAAGTCAAAAGGTAGGTATAGGTAGGTATAGGGAGGTAGGTAGGTAGGTAGGTAAGTACGTGGTTAAATGAGGTTGGTAGATGTGGTTTTAGGGCGACCTTGGGCCCTAAAAGGCGTATATGCACCCAACACTTAACAAGCTGTTATATTTTTGTTCAGTTAAATTACGTCGTACTTATCCGTTTTAACGAAGCTCTTTTTATGCAACCATACATTAAATTATTGCAAAGTATTGCGTTCAATGTGAAATTTTTTTTTGTTTTGTTAAGCACAGTTTCTCGAAGAGCCTTCGTGGGTTTTCATGCGCTGGACACTCAGTGAACTGTTTCTGGTCAGTGTAAGTTAAAGCTTTCGGAAGATAGGTCTTTATCTAAAATACTTCTATATGCCTTTAATCCACAATGTCCTAGCCTGAGGCGAGTTAAAACAACTTCATTTTTGAGACAGCGCCGACGAATATTGAAAAGTTTGTTTACGACGGGACAAGTACTGTGTCTACATGTCCCATGTTTCATTGTCCCATGTACTTTGCCAATGACATGACAAACCATTAATCTCTTGGAATTGGCTTAATTTGATTGAATATCTGGCCGTGAGCTGTTGCAAGCCACCTTAGCAAGTGTGCCAACTCCGTCGTTTCCAGCTACACCGACATGTGCAGGAATCGAAACAATATCAAAGCTTATGTACACGGAGTTTAAAACAGTATCAAAATACGAAATGTCGTATTGCAAGTCAAGGTGGACCTTGGACACCTGATTGTATTGTTTGTATAGCTGGCAACGAGTCAGCAAAAGGTATCACTTCAATATCTTTTACCCATTTTATAGCTTGATGTATGGTTGTCAATTCTGCTACAAATACAGACAGATGATCAGTCAGTCTAAATCTTTTGGATAAACCAAGATCGGGAGTATAAAAGGCTCCACCAGCATGACCAGTTCTGGGATCCTTTGAAGCATCAATCTAAATATGAGTAAAATTACTGTATTTCGTGTGAATTGGGTTAGGATTTTAACAACACTCCGATAAATCCTGTGAAATCGAGAGTTGTGTTAAAGTCAATGGAACCGTTTTAGGGAGAGATTGAGCAGCAATCAGCTTAAGATTGTTCAACTTGTTCAACTTGTAATGTAAACTGTTCAACGAGTAATCCAAATGGTGGTTTCCCATGATTCCAATCACACATGACATATATTCCACACAATTACACAATATATCAGTTGCTGGTTGATACTTAGATGAAGGATAAATAAGTACTTGAGGGCAACTTTAAGACGATGATGATATTGCAAAGTAGGTTCTGAGCATTCCACATGCAAGGCAGAAACTGAGTCGTAGGGAAGGTACTAGTGCATGTCCGAAGAGCTTTAGCTTGAACACGATCAAGTTTAGCCAAATGACATTTTGCAGCATTCATGAAAACTTTACAACCATATTCTAATGTAGACAAAATTAGTGCTTTGTACAAAAGAAGCAAGGGCAATTTATCAGCACCCCTCTTTGTGGCAGCCACGCTTTTCAGTAAATTGAGAGCTTTAGTACCTTTCCATGAAATCTAGTTGATGTGGCTGGACTATGTGATCAAACATTTTGATCAAAGATTACACTTAAAAATTAGATGCAGAAACAAATTTTGTCCTGACCTCCAATGTGTAGCTTTAGATTTGGGGGAAATTTACGGCTTGTGAAGACGAACACAGGTCAGTAGGGAACATTTCTAGAGCTGCACCCCCTTGCTCGCTACTGTGGTCCAACAGTAGTCCATTCGGTGTCCACTCGTGTTATACCGAGACAAGGCGAATAGCGATCTTCTTCGAGGTGATGGAAAGGGGCGATCAGTGACGAATGACAGTAGCTGTAAAACAGGCCTCCTGGCCATACTATACCCAAATCTAAATCGGTTTCCAATTGCGTAGATCGATGCCCATTCTGTTGATAACTGGGTTATGTGGCCCAGACTCGATTATTCACAGTCCTCATCCATATAGCTGAAATATGCTGAGTGCGGCGTAAAACTAAACTCCCGAGCTAAATCCAGCTATTGGCCAGCTACACTGTATGATCAGAAATTACTGAGAATTTAAAGGTCATTTTTTAACATTTTTTACTCACGTATTAAATGTGAATATTAGCAGAACATAACTCCAGATTCAAATACAGGTGAATAGTTATTAATTTATGAAGTAGTAGTAGTAGTAGTAGTAGTAGTAGTAGTAGTAGTAGTAGTAGTAGTAAATGTCCCTCGAGAATGTGTACCGCTCACTGTTCGTATTCCCTTCAAATACACAGAGGGGCGTTGCCCCTAACACAAATATGCCACCCCACAGGTAAATTGGGCGCTGATACAAAGGTTTTTCAGTTTATTTGGTCCTGAATTTCAGCGCATTAGGAAACAGCTATGCAGAACTTTCATCCGAGAAAATCACATTTACAAGTTAGAATCGTAGGGGAACTTGAACTTTCAGTTTGGAAAGGAAGTACAAGCGTTAAACGCACCACCACTTCTACTACAGTCCCTAATCACAACGCAGTGGATGCGCGTGCACAACGCAGTAGCCCCATACACATGCATTGGGTGTCATTCTTGATTTAGAATTTAGGTTTTCAAGATTTTCAATAAGGCACTGTAGACCATTAATTTTGACAGTCATCTTGCATCACCCAGTTGTTACTGTTTATTTTCAGCCGGAATGTTTTTGCTTAAAATTGAAAATCATACAATGCAAAGTTCACATCATACAACGATCACCTGGTGACTGGTTGACAGTTTGTTGTAAGAAGTCTGTCATGGATTTGATTCCCTCGTATACACGAATTGGGCGACACCTTTTCCTATTCTGTTTTGAGAACATTAAACATTGTTAACGGGTGTAAACTGGGCCGACATATATTACAGACAGAAGGCTGCACAGATTTGGTTGCAAGTACGCAAGTTCAGGGTAAAGTAGACAAACAGCTAGTCTCTGTAATGAACATGTCTTACAAAAAACGAGTTCATAGATAAAAGTATAAACATACTGAAAAGGTACTTTGAGACATTCTTAAGACTTGCGTGGGCTTTCTTGGATATATTTGCTTTCCTGGTCTGTATGACAGACTACACCCGTGAAGATCCGGGTTACTTTTGGTCTTCAGCAACCGATGCTTCTTGTATGAGACGACTAACGGCATCGGGTGGTCAGGCTCGCTCACTTGATTGATACTTGCCATCAAATTCCAACTGCGTAGATCCGAGTAAAAGTATATTCAACCTTGACCAACCTAAAACTTCCAGGTTTATGACTTCAGTTACTACAACTAAAGATTATTTACCCCGGGAAATATTTTCGAAACGGATTTCACACTGGCACTGTTTACAATATATTTTGAGCTTTCACTTGTGTGACTACTCAGTATTTAGTATTTAGTATTTAGTATTTAGTATTTAGAACCCTTGGCATCATGTATCAGTAAGTGGAAATATTAAATAAACTACTAAACAAAAGAAACGCATAGGTAGTATTTTTCCATGTAACTTTTCGAATTTGAATCATTGGTGTCTATATATGTATTCAGTACATCTATGGTGAACGCTGTCTACAAACATTTCCGAATTTGAATCCATTGTCATTGAGGACAACTCGTCCAAACGCGCCAAAATCTGTTTTCCTCAATAAATGCAATGAATTGTGCATGGAACGAAATTCATGCGTTTCCTTTTGCACGCACATTCCATGCATCTTTTCAAATAAAAGTCGGTGGGTTTCAATGCTCTTGCGACAGTTGACAATATTAAATTTGTTGTTAAAGTCATGCCTAGACTTACTGAGGCTCAGCGCAACGATGCGATGGTCTTTTGGAGGCTGGGGAGTCTCACTCTGCGATTGCAAGTCAACTGAATGTGTCACAGAGTACCATAGCAAGACTTTGGCATCGATACCAGCAGCAAGGGTCAACACGTGATCGCCCCAGGTCAGGTCGCCCCCGTGTGACCACAGGTTCACCAGAGCATTCTCCACAACATCGGTAGTGCCAGGACTCAGGAAAATATCTGATCAGACTACGAGGAACCGCTTACGTGAGGCTGGTATTCGTTTGAGGGGACCTATGCGAGGACCTGTCCGTACACGTCAACATCGGCAACAACGCTGACAGTGGTGTCGCCAACATCTTCAATGGCCATTGCAAAGGTGGAGAACTGTTCTTCAGTGATGAGTCACGTTACATGCTGTGACGACCCGATGGAAGAACTCTACGCTGCAAATTGTGTAAAGGAAGTGGACAGATTTGGTGGTGAAACTGTCATGGTTTGGACCGGCATCTCATACAGTGGCAGGACAGATCTCATTCAGGTCCGGGGCAATTTGACAGCTCGACGTTACCGTGATGAAATCATCAGGCCTCATGTCCTTCCTTTCATGAACCGCCAGAACGTCTCGTTTCAGCACGATAACGCTCGGCCGCATACAGCAAGAATAACCAGGGATTTCCTTGCCCAGATTAACGTTCAGATCCTTGATTGGCCCTCACGATCACTGGATCTTAATCCTATTGCACACATTTGGGACGAATTGGATCGTCGCGTGCGACACCGTGATCCTCTGACATTACCTGCTCTGTTTGTGGCCATGAGGAAAGAGTAGTAACTTATTCCCAGGCACTGGAATCTGGTCCAGTCTATGGGACGCCGATGCCAAGCAACCATTTATGCTAATGGTGGCCACACAAGATACTGCCCTGCGACCTCTGAACACTTGTCATTTGTGACGTACAGTTTCTTGCTGCACTGCACTGTTTATGTTCATTCAGGTTTTCTTCATGACTGCCCTGTATTACTGAATCTTAAGTGGATAAATTGATAACAATTTTCAGCTGTGCGTTTCTTTCTTTTCTTTTTTTGTTTTGAGTAGTGTTCGTAATGTCCTTGTGATTACCAATATAAATATTCAAAGAAATGGGGATCGTAAAGCTGGAACATACCAAAACAGTTTGACAGATAATATGTAGAAAAATAAAACATAGAAACGGCTGTATTTGTTTTATTTCTTGGTGAGGCTGACTACTTTTTGTGCAGTCCTCGTTTGTTAAAAGGCACCAGTGTGACTGTTTCTTATGTTCAGACATGATGTCTTTAAGCGGCATTTAGAAGTTGTTCAAGGGGTCTAAAATGACCCCGAAAGGTTGTTTTCAACAGTATAGGTATTTGTTATACACTTGCATATTACGACAGAACAAACCACTCTTCAATTATTGTAGGGCGCTTCATTCATTCAGTCAAAGACTAAACCCAATATTTTCTAGACGCAATTGCTTCCAAGATGAAATCCACTCTTTTCTGCGCACAGTCGCTTCAAAGACTGAACCCACTCTTTTATTAGCACAATCACTTTCAGTACCTCTTTGTCATACTCTGGTCTCTATCAAACATAGTACTAGAATATTGCGAATTAACAATCATAATGTTAAAATATGGTATACAGTGTTGCACCAGGGGTTAAAAAATCCCATCGTAGGATGTCCGGGACAAGTCAGTTTTCATTACGGGCAATCAAATGATTGTATCTTACTTGTCCAGGGACTACTAGATAATTTCCACTTATGGATTCAAACTGCAAATAAAGTTGAGTTTCATTTCATATCTGCTCATAATGTAGCTCTAATAAAAATTATATTTCGCAATAACAATAAAGTAGAGATATCTTTCTTCGAACTTCATCACTCTTCGATAAATAGTTTAGTAAACATTACCGTCAACCATGTATTGTGTCATAAAATAAGTGGAAAATTAGTCAGGACAAATTACTTTCTTGAAGTCACTTGCACCGTGGCAAGTGGCTTTTTAAGAAATGAACCCCTGAATACACATACACACCGTAGTTCTCTGAACTCTCTCTCATAAGTCAAGATTCAGCATATGAGTGAGTGAGCTAAGATTTCTAGTCACATCGGCAGTATTTCAGTACGTAGGTGCTCCGATGTGACACGCTCAGAACAAATCTTCTTGGACAACATGATATTGCAGGCACAAATTATCATATGAGGGAGAGCACTATGACTTCTGCCATCGTCAACTAATATGCCTGAAAGGTACTAAAACAGTGACGTTGACCCCAAACTGAACTTTGATGTATTGGCCGCACGTACACAATATTTGTGAAGTCACATTCAAAACACATTTTAACGCGGGGTCTCACAGCACAGATGTGTACTTTCTTGTGTACTTCAGTATATATCGTGGTCAGAAGATGCCGCTTATTACACTCTTGTACACAGACTTCTCTATAAATGAGCGAGGCGAGCGAGTATGATTTTACGCCGCTTCCAGCAATATTTCAACAATATCAAGGCGAGGAACACCAGAATGAACTTCACACATTGTACCCATTTGGGGAATCGAATTTAAGTTTTCAGCGTTACGAACCACTAGGCTACCCCACTAGGCCTAACAAATAAGAAACACATAAAATACAAGTGTATCTATGTTTGTTCAGCTTTATTGCATTTCAAACCCAGATATAGTCTTATTGTGCATCTTTGTATTGCACCGTTGGTTCAGAAATCTCAAAACGTATAATATATATTATTATATACGGGAACATTTTTAATTTTATGTATTCTGTTATTCGTTTCAGTCAGTAGATTTAATAAATCATTTGTAAGTTAGTATTAATATTATAGTACATTTAAACATTCTAAATCAAGCTAAGTATGTATCAATCCACAAGAATCATTACTGTAGAACATCTATAACTTGAGCCTAAAAAGACATAAAGAGAATACTGAGCCTTCCATATATCTGGCCACGTTTTAACTGTATGTTCTCTGAGATTGGACGCATTATTGTCGGTTCCGTCAAATTATAATTCTAAGTATTACACCAAAAGGTTTATGTCCATGACGTTTAGAATGTAGAACAGCTGCTACATGTCTTCACACTGAGATTATCCAGGTCCTTCATACATCGGGGGACTTGCAGTCATCCAGGAGAATCGTGTCTTGTCCACGAGCTGCTCCATCGTCATAGGCAGCCCTGTTGGAATAAATAATGTTTATTTGCATCTTCCAATAAATAAATAATCGCTGTAAATAATCGCTCATGCTGTTGATCACTAGACAGGCACCAGTCTGGTCCATACTTAAATATTTACAGACCGTCGCCATTTGGCTGGAATATTGGCCGGTGTGGCGTAAAATTAAACATCGATAACTTGAGCACCAATTGGCATAAACATATGCACACACACATATGTATATTTGTGTGTGTGTGTGTGTGTGTGTGTTGTGTGTGTGTGTGTGTGTGTGTGTGTGTGTGTGTGTGTGTGTGTTTGTGTGTAACGCACAAACTGCGTTATAGAATATTCGTAAAGAGCGTTCCACGGGGTTCGCTTGACATATAGTTCTGTTGGTAGAGGGCGCGAGAGTCGATTTAATGCAACGTTAACGTTGCGTTAATTCATAATGATTACAACTTTAAATTTCAATTTCATATTTTAATCTTAAAACTTTTTTCGGAATGAATTATATGGTAGATTCGGTAGAGGCTGATAGTAAGTATTAATGAGAGAGATGCAATATTGAGTTTTAGAGAAGTGTGGCGTGATCGTGTGCCTTCAATATGTTACAGTTATGTATTCTACATCCATACTACATTTACTTATATTTCTGGACATATTTTCTTCACTCACGTTCCGAGTTTTTCCGCTTCTTTGATTGTCTCCGGAAGTTTTGTATTTTTCGTTTCTGGAAGAAGAAGTGCGAGAAGTCCTGACATGGCCGTCACTCCACCAAACACCAACATGGGCAGTATCTGACTGTATCGGCTACTGATGTGCATAGTCTGAAGAAAGCAAAGGATTAGTTGACACATGTTACACTTACAATCAAACATGAGGTATGCGACTGTATGCGACTGTGTGAGCGAGAATTTAAAGTGACATCGGCAGTATTTCTGCAATAACGTGACTATAAGAGTTCCACGTAAACAATATATTTGCACGATATAAATATCTGAAGTACGGTAAAATAACTATCATAGCTAGACAACGTTGAGCACTGGAAATTAGCATTTAATCATAAAGCGATATTTCTTTACAGAACAAGACAATATATAAATGGGCTACAGATCGCCAAGAAATGATGGTAGATCACCACACCATGGACTATGGAAACTCACACTATCTTTGGTACCTGCGTGGACCCTAGCTGGGTTTACACGACCTCCTTAGATGCTAGTGATGATTGGCAATTTTAGCCATAGATAAAAATTACTTTTTTCTGTGATTAAAAATGTGGTAAGGTTAAATAAATCACTTTGAATGTCCTGGTTTAAAGGCTTCTAGGCATCTGATTGTGCAATATCTTACTCATCTTTGAAATAAAACTCTTGACTCTGGTGATTTTCATGTTTGTTCCTAAAACCTTACATTCTAGTTTGGTGTAAAGATCATAATAAAATTCATTATTGGTGATCCGCAAGCTGGGTTTAGAGCTGATTATTCTACAAGTGATCATATATTTTCTCTGCAGTCTTTAGTTAAAAATATATATTGGTTAGAAAAGAGGGTAGATTTTATTGTCTGTGGATTTCACCAAATTTTAAATACCTTAAGGCATGATGTGCTTATGAAACCACTTACAGAAGTCGGTACAAGTGGTATAATTACAACTCTCTATATGCTTCAGTAAGGACATGTGGTGGCTTATCAGGTAGTTTCTCTTGTAATACTGGTACCCGTCAAAGATGTGTATTGAGCACACATATATTTGTTATTTTCATCAGTAAGTTGTGCTGTCGTTCAGAGAGGGATGCTGACCAGGGTATTACAGTTTCATCTTCAATTAGCAATGTTTGTTCTCTCATGTTTGCTGATGATGTGCCATCTGCTGCTGATACTTGTGGGCAGTTTCAGAAGAAGACTGATTTTCTTGAAAAGTTTTGTAATCAAACAGGCATGAAAGTTAACTCTTAAACATGCGTGATTATTTGTTACCAAAACAGTTTATCGTATGTTACTATCTTCAGACAATGACGGTCGCATTTCATGGAGATAAAAAAACAAGAATATTCTATATTGTAAAATTTCATTTCATATTAGTAACTAAAGGTGAATGGCATGCGTTATATGTATGTGACGCATACACTAATATCCGGAATAAACACATTAAGAAATATTTCAGGAACTTCCCAACAATTATAAATTTTATTTCTATTCTTCAGAGTGAAAATGTGGTTATGATAAGAAATGTATCTACATGTATATTCTTATAACATGCAAACAAGAGACACAAACTGTGCATACTGTGAAATGCCCTGATTGGTTACACATTATCATGATTGTGTATTATTATGTATACTGGGAGGATGAATATAAATGTCTGTCTATCTGTCTGAATGTCCTGAAACTTACATAACCTCTCAGCAAGACTATTTTAGTGAGTGAGTGAGTTTAGTTTTACGCCGCACACAGCAATATGACAGCTATATGGCGGCGGTCTGTAAATAATCGAGTCTGGACCAGACAATCCAGTGATCAACAACATGAGCATCGATCTGCGCAATTGGGAACCGATGACATGTGTCAACCAAGTCAGCGAGTCTGACCACCCGATCCCGTTAGTCGCCTCTTACGACAAGCTGAGTCGCCTTTTATGGCAAGCATGGGTTGCTGAAGGCCTATTCTACCCCGGGACCTTCACGGGTCCAAGATTATTTTAAAGTACTTTAACCCCCTAGAGGATACAACCTCCAGCAGTCTCTATTGCACGCTACAAATGAACGTTTACCTATTTGCAAAACATTACAATTGCGTTTCATGAAATTGTTCTCTATCTTTTAAAAATGCAAGAAGTAAATGAATATCAACAACAGTAAGAAGAGCCTTCATTGTCGTATTTTTTTCCATTGAAATATCGATCCCTTGTGATAGAAAATCAATACAGTCAAGCAGAACATGCTTATCACAAAACGGAGGATCCTCACCGTTTAATAACTAAAGTATTTGTGAGTACATCTTGTGTGGTCAATACGCCACCGTCGCATAATGACCTCCTCAAACTTGGTTCGACAGCTCAAGTAAACTTACTGACTCTTTTGGAAGACCTGTTTAAATATGGAGTCACCGTGGTCACCGATTGATTTCAAGATTTCTAAAGTACGATCGTTTTGTCTCCCAACAAATTGTTCACCATATCTTTCGTCTATTTTATTTATGCGTTTCTCGTGTACTATATGATGTAAGCTGTCCTTTGCTGTCAAGATTGTTAGAAAGTCGTTTTTTTATCAACTGCTTTTAATTTAATTACCTTTTATTTTGCAGTTGCAACTTTTCAGTTGCTCAGTTAACACTCTTGCGATACAAGATTATACCTCAACTGAACACTTTCATTTTAAAACCGGACGTTAGACGACGTAGACTCACCAGGTCATTTATGTAGGGTGATGATAAACTTCCAACTCTACAGAACACAGAACTCAAGGACATGCCAAAGTTTCGCGACGTAGTTGGCAGCAATTCTGCCGTGAAGACGTACACTGAGGCGAAGCCAGCTGAAACACAGGTGTTCCCTAGACACGCCAAACTGTTGATGATCCACACGTTAGCTGAAAGTACACGTTGACGAGAGAATCAGTGACATTGGCAAAAAAAATATCACTAACAATGGAATTACAGTTAAAAAGCTCACGTTTATACAAAACATGTATGCAAATATCACATCTCATGTATCTTCACATGATAACTTCTCAGATCATATTCCATGTTATACGGGCGTGCGCAAGGTGAAAATCTTTCACCGTCTTTATTTTGTTTATTCATTAATGATTACAATTACTCACTGATGACAGCGATGCTTGAGAATGTAAATATACAGTTATCTTCTTCGTTTATTGCCGACAACACTGTTCTTTTGGCTGATTTCGCAAGCGAATTACAAAATGCTTCAGGTTATTTTAGCAAAACAAAACCATTGGTAAAACCTTGAAACTACAAGTGAATTTTGATCCAACGAAATTCTTAATTTTTTTAACTGGCCCTGACAAAAAACGTAAACTCAAATTTCTCTTTGAACAATCTCCAAATGTAATTGTTGATAACCGTACATATCTTTTAGTTATATTTAGTAGATATAGGAAATTTAATCTATCGACTAAAAACTTATGTGCCCACCCAAAGCGTATGTGCCCAAAGCAATGTTTTGTCTTTAGTAGTATAGGTAATGAGAGTTCTGGACCACTTTTCAAAAACCCCCTCTAAAAAGCCTCATTTACTAAATGAGGCTTTGGTGGGACCCTTAGCTCTTGCTACTATTACCCCTACTACAAAACCACACCATCACGTTTACCGTGACTTGGCAGGCGGTAACACTGTGCCGTACGGTACGATCAATAATTCTTCTCTTACAAAACCCCTACCCGGCCCACCCCTCAAGTAGTACAAGTTAGGTTCGTCGGCTTTCATATCCACTTTATCTATGTTGTAAGTTTTGACTGACCATATAGGATCGGTGGCTCGCTTACGGCTATCACCCTCGTGTTCCCCAGGCTGGTACAGATACCTCACTAGGGCCCTATCCGGTATCTGTTTCTCCTTCCCACGCAATGGAGCGGCCGACTCTGCAACTATTGATTTTAGTTTGATAGCGTCTGCCGGTTTCTTACCGGTGAGACGGGTGACTTCATGGTTGATTGCCGACACCACCTCGGGTAACCTCGTGACCCATTCGGTCGATCGTTTTCCAGGGGTGGCCATCTCCCTAGCATACTGATGGCTGAACAAACGCTCAGCCAAAGTCCTATTAAATCTCTCAACTATAGCTTGACTGCGATGGGCTCCGGCCGTGCCACGCCTGACCTTTGTATCGTGTTTGGCTAGCAGTTGTGACACGGCACCCATGAACTCCCGTCCGGGGTCAACTTGCAGCTCTGTTGGCCACGTCAGCGGGCTGCGTTTGTATATGCGTTCGAATCCTCTGGCTACCTGGGCCGAATCTTTCGTGGTCAAGGGTTCGGCTTCCTTGTAACGACTGGCTACGTCCACTACGGTTAAGGCATACTTGTACCTCTTGTCGTGGGGTAGGAACAGTAGGTCTGCCTGGTGAACGCTATTAGGTATGTTAATACCGAACCTCCTTCTAGGTACGTAGCGTGGTGCAGGCAAATAGATCTGCCACAAGGCTTGTTTTTCAAGCCACGCTTTGGCTTCCTCCGGGGGTACTCGCGCTAGTTTAGCTAGCTTATCTACTGCGCTAGCTCCTTTCCAGTACCCACGCGGGCTGTAGTAAATAGACTCAAATTTTTTCATGTCCATACGCGTATGTGTTTATACCATCAATAGCTATCCAACGTTTCGTGTCCATAGGCGATAGGGACGTCTTGTTTATAGTCAGTCCGTATATCTTGTGCCCATCACTTCTAAGTGTGTTCATTTTATGTCTAAAGGTACGGGTCTTGAACAGGGCTTCCTTGAATCTGGCGTGTTTGATGTGTTGTTTCACCACATACTTCTTAACCCCCTTAGCCTTCCGGATCTCGCTATTGTCGGCTTTCAGTATGGAGTACATCTTTGGCCTCAAACCTATGTACTCGGCTATGGGCGTGCCAGCACACTCGTCCTTCATCTTACCTAGGACCTTTTTATTTACCGTACTGTGCATGGCATGGGTCTTAGGGTAGTCGCTGGTGTCGTATAAATCGAGGTGTTTTTTCATGTCCTCGTACACGTCCTCGGTTCGAATCTCCATCAGCAGGGAATCCGTGTCAGTGTACAGTACTTCGCACCTATCGCCGTACTGTTTCTTGAGCTCGTTGTAGTAAAAGTCGTACATCAGGTGTTTGGATAAATCGAGGATGCTCATCCCCACGTAAACAGGTCGGTTGAATTTTATGTGGCTTTTCTTCATGTGTAGGGCAGCCAGGTCGTATGTGAATATCTTGCTACGGTTGAATGCCGGACTGGCTATCAATTTCCTGAGCTTGTCTTCCTCACTAGATCTAACCAGCTTCACGGTCACGCGTTTCCTCAGGTTCTCCATAGTCTTACCAAACACCGAGTTGTTCATGAGCTTGTAGAGATTTTTCTCGAAATCACTGGTGGCTTTTTTTCGTAGGTCTGTGTTCATTCTGATGTAGGGCTCCATCCATGGGCTCTGGTCAAACATGAGCACCCTGTGTATTTTGGCCAGCCTCATACCCAACGACAGGTACAGCTGTAGGTTGCGATAGTGAACGATGTACTTGGTCTTATTCATTAAGTTAGGCACGAGTTTTTCAACGTCTGTCACACGACCACCTGACAAGTTATGTTGGTACTCAGACATCCAGTCTGGGTTAACCCTCATACGTTCGGGTGCAAGGGGATAGCTGTTGTGCGATGCGTGTAATGCCTTGGGATACTCTAAGTCAACCTCGAGGATATAACCTTTGTTCGAATCTGGTGCAACCTCCATAACATCAACGTGGGGTACCCATTCGAATCCCCCTGTAGGTAGATACTGGCTCATGGCCCAGCCGTACAGGTTGTTTGCGTCGAGGTATAGAATGTGATTGGTTGGTTTGTTAGGATCGTAGCCTTTCACGTATTGATTATTTGCTTTAGCGTATCGTTTGGATGCCATGGAAATCCCACCTCGCAAGCCTTTCTCAATGAATAGGTGCATGTCGTAATCTGTGAGCAATTCCAAATTAACTCCGGTCTTTCTAAGCAAGGCGTCCCACGACAGACCTGGGCTGGTGTAATACCATGCGGGGTCGAGTTTATACTGCTTTAAACAGGTCCGCCTGAACGTTTCAAACACGTCGGCTAACAGCAGTACATCTGTCCTCAAGTACAGGTCGTGATAATCGCCAAGGTTCTTACAACCAAGTTTATTCCATACGGTAATCGCGTGCGAGTAATCGTCTCGTGAGACGGACGCCTCATTCAGCTTGCTATAAAAACAGTCGATAGGAGGTAGTCTGGTCTCTGTGAACTTAGCCCAGCTATCCATGTACTCATATGGGTATACGCCCTTCCTCATGAGCAGGTGTCTAGTCTCGGCGTCTGTGTATCGATCTGTGATAGGGAAGGTATTGTTGGCCTTGACCAGACTGTCGAGTGACGACAGGAGGAATTGAAACGAGTCAATGAACCTAAGTCCGTTTAAGCTGAAGGAGATGTATCTCTCCATGTTGTTGGGGATGCACGTTATATTACCATCGATTTTCGCGATGGCCTGCATGATCAAGTGAGAGTCGTATCCTCTCAAGTTGTGAAAGACAACGGGAATGTTTATTGTCTTAGGATTGATTTTAAGCTTGAGATTGCACGCGTTGTGAGCGGCGCCTCTATACTTACCAGTTATGTGGCAGTGATCTCTCACCGAATCACCGTTAAGTGGCGAGTCGCACACATGACAGTTAGTGCTACTGGTGTGAGCTATCTTGTCGGCTCTGGTCATACGCATGGGAGCGATTCTATACAATGCATTCCTAATAATTTTTTCTTCCTCCTGCAAGCACTTTAGAAACCTTTCAGCCGCGTCAGGACCCCTATACACTACCGGAGCTTTCGTTTCCCCGTCACAACGGACGACAATGTATCCAAACGAACAGGCTTTATGCTCTTGTGTTTTGTGTGTGAAGCTACCCCCACTAGGGGGTGTGGGGGAATCCCCACCCACAACTAAGGCTTCGAAGTCGGCGTATATGATATAAGGCACAGACATTTGATTCTTGTGATTGTCGAATTTTAGGATATTTTCACCTTCCTTAGGCATGTCGACTCGTATGGCCGTCTGCCCAACACCTTGGCAATCATCCCGGTGGGATTCTAATAAATCAGCTCGACTGAAACCGTGTAGACATCGTACACAAAAGTGTTTTTCCCCATTGTGTTTCGACTGGTCGTGCAACAACCGGCTGAGATGTTTTATCCACGTGTAGTGATACTTTTCACCTAGTTGGATCATGAATATATTGATAACTTGACAATCCTTCACCGTGCTGACCCTGTGTACTATTATTGTATTACCTTCGTGCCCAAAGACATTTATAGCCAGATTATTCTGTTTTTCTACTTTAGTGATCTGGGATATGGGGGTGGGTTCATCTATACCATCCCAATTAAGTCCATCATCTTGGGGATAGCTAGAAAGCCTATCTGAATGAGTGGCAGCTGGAAATAAGGCTGACCTGATAGATAACCTCAGGCAATCGTTTCCTCTATTCTTAACGTTTACTATGGCTTGTTTGTTCTTATAGTAGGGAGGTAAGGCTAGGTATGACCCACCTCTGAACGGCACGTATTTAGCTATATCTAGATAGACATTATCGATTTTATCTACAGCCCACCCGGACCCCAAGTGTGTATAGCGTTCTAGGTATTCTCGTATCTGCTGAAAACTGGTATCGATTGATGCGTCAATGGTCTCTGCATGTGTGACGACCTCTTGTTGACCTCGGAAGTAAGGCTGAATATACTCAGTGGTACTCCCAACCTGCTTATCGAGCGACATTTTCACTGTGATCTGAAACTTGATACTTCCTAGATTATTTAGTTCCTGGTTGACCTTATCAGCTATCAGAGGCTTGATATCTGTAATGTCTATGTTTCTATCAACGTGCATGCGCCAACTTCCCAAATAGTTACCTACAGCGTGCTTAGTGCGCACGAACTGTAGGTCAATAGCTCTATTCTGTCGTAATAATTCTAAAAGCTGTGGTTTTCTCATACGGGAATACCCACCTAAACCCAAATCGTGTGCCTCGGCTTTCAGTTGTTTTACAGTTGGACGTGCTACTGGGGTATGTGATAACAATGCGGTTAACCCGGCTCTCCCCAGGTTTGAATAACCCGTGTATCCAAGCTGTTTTGCTTGAGCTTTTAATTGTTTTACCGTAGGAGGGACTTCTAAACCTAGTAATCTCAACAATGCTGGCTTCCGCATTCTAGAATACCCGATAACACCTCTCTGCTTTGCGGCCCGCTTGAGCTCGCGCACAGTAGCCATAGTGTTTACACCTAAGAGAATCAATGTCTAATTGGTCGGCAGTAAAGGGGAGGTAACTCTTAAAAAATATTTTCTGGTGGCCGGGTACAATTCTAGACATTCTGTCAAATCGTCCCACGTACCTGGTAAAATATATAGTGTGGCTGTTTCAATCCAGTACTCGCCTTGGGTATAGTATTCCTTGTATTCACTTATACTCGAAAAACGTTCTATATGGTATTGAGACGCGATATCCCGCTCCCATTCGAAGGGGTGAGTATACTTAACACCCTCTTTAATCCATACCACGTCCACTATTATCTTAAATCTGAAGCTGCCCCATAAGGCCAGTTCATATTTGAATATGTTTTCCACAGACATAACTATACGTAGGTGTGTATAATCTCTAATTGGAGTCTATCTTGAGCAGTCGCCTACGTTCTTTTATGTAACCTTTTTTATTCTCATATATGAGTTGATGTCTGACTACGTTCGCTCCGTGAGCTTTACATAAACAGTAGTGCCCTTTAACCCCGATACCACACACAGAACACGTGTAGTTAGGACTTCCCATATGGAAACAACAGAACCCCTGATTCCTGCATTTCCTACCACAGGCCTCGGTCTTCCCCATAAGTATATATTCACATCGGTATGGAGCGGGTCTCATGTTTACTTATATAGGTATTTTAGTTTAATTGCTTAGCAACCAAAGCAGTAGTTACTATACCCAACACTATGAAGCCCAGTTCACGATTCATTTGCCCATTGGATGGTGTGTAGTACTGAGCGAGTGTGGGTTTATTGAGCGGTTCCAATTGTTTACCAGTTAGTTGGTAGTATTCTTTCATTCCTTCATCAACATCGTAGAATGTTTTAATGGCATGGTTTTCACGCTTGAGTTGTTCGTTAATAAAATCAATCCTCTGGAGGCGTTTTTTAACGTACTCGGCCTGTGCTCTTTGTAATTTCTCAGTAGCGAGATCGTGCCGCTTCCTTTCTTCCTGTATTTCAGCCGCGTGATCATCTCGTAGTTTCGAGAAGAGGAAATTACTCCCGGAAAATGCCAGGGCATTCACTAACGCCCCACCGACCATCATAGCTATCGTGGCCATCCCTATATTTATTTCATTATATTATCAGGTATTATTCCTTGTTTTACTAGGATGTCTTTTGTGGCCATCGCCATACCAAGGTTCATTATAAGCATACCCATATCCTGCAGGTTGAAATCTAGCTTGATAGTTGGTTGTTTAAGCACCATTTTAGTCAACCGAGCGTACCCTACTGCTAGACTGGCTACCACTGTGGCGTGGTATGCGTCGTTGACGAACGTTTTCCCCTCAGACATTATGTATATGATATAAAATATTAAAATTATAACATGATATGCGGGTCGACGGTGGGGGTACCCCCCACACCCCCAACAGTGGGGGTTACCACCTCAGGTACCACCTCACGTCCCTCACGTGTATATAACCACGAGATAGCCAAGGCAGCAGTTACGCCTACAGCCAACAACAGTCGGGTTGGGTTGGTCACTTTATGTTGGTTACACCACCGTTTTTTACCGGCAGCTACTCTCTTAGGATTCTTCTGCCTGGTTACTATAGGGGGTGTGGGGGGTACCACCACTGGGGTCTCCACCGTCACTGGTTCCTGTGAATCCACTGGGGCCTCCTCCTGTGCAGCATCCATCTATACTATTATTATTATTCTTTCTCTCAAATTGACAATGTTTTGCCGTGATAATCGCCGCCGTCACTGGAGCCAACAACATACCATATTTGTGGTACAGCCCGCAGCTGATAGAGCTCACGGCGTGTTCGATAAAAGGGTCTTTCTCGAGGTCCTCCCACAGGTAAAGTCGGCGCTCTGGTGGAATGGGAAGGAAGTGTGATACAATACCGGTGTATATCTGGGTCATAGCCGATCCTATTGTCTTTGTCATTTCTGCTCCGAGCCGGGACTCGTATCTAGCGTACAGCTTATCGATTTCTTCGGCTGACATTTTGTGAATTTTATCCGGGGTGTAGTCTCCAAAGTAATGTTTGGCTTTGCCGCCAACAGCCAACGCCACCAGTTTCTCTCGCTTGTCATCAGTGGGGCCTGCGGGCGACAATTGTTCGAGCAATTCCTCACACTCCATCTTATAATATAACAAGTAAGATTTAGTTTTAACTATATAATACCCGATGCAGACAAAACACAGAGAAATGAAAGTTAAGTTGCACACGACAAATACTTCAAATATCATAGCTTTTGCTTAGCTTTGCTTAGCTTTGCTTAGCTTTTACTTAGCTTTGCTTAGCAAACTATATATGCTACTGGTTGGTCGGTCTTTAGTACGAGCTTAGCGTGTTTAGTTTCAGCGAGCTGTTTCTTCACCCGTTCCCGTTCTAATTTACTCATCACATCGTTCTCTCTCAAACACTCCTCAAACGAATCCCTGTCCTTGCAGTGAAATAAGGCCACCCATCGCGTCTGCTCCCTGAGGTCTTTCAACACCGAGTTGAACTTCTGCGTTAGCACCCAGACGCTGTGATTTGCATGCCGGCCGGAGAAGGCCAGGTACGATAGCATGTCTCTCTTTTTTGTTATCTCGCGATTAGCGCTGCAGTCGTCCAGTATAAACAGCGTCGGTTCCCCTTTAAATTTCTCGTGAAGAGCTTTCAACCAGTCCTGCAGGCGTGTTCCAGGGTCGATTTTATGTACGTCCGGGTCCGTCATCACCCAAGGTCGCGCGTACGTTTTATTCATGCTCAGAGTAGGGCACATGATAACGATGTTATCGAACACATCCTTGTAGTAACCCTCCAACATATCCAACACGAAAACGGTCTTCCCACAGCCAGTCTGCCCGCATATGATAGCGCAGTGTGGGTCAGTGGGTAACCCCAGGGGGTCTCCCCCATCAGTAGATGGCTTGCACAAATCTCCCATTGTCTATATTAAGTTGCGCGTCCATAATAACGTACAGATATAATTTCAACTTACCAGCGGTTTGAGCCTTCTTATTAATCTGGATGGTTATCCCTTCGCTGCCGTTATCTATACGACGCCCGCTACCGTGCAGTTTATCATCATCCGTGGATCGCATGTCCAACCATAGGGCGTACTTGGTGGTCAGGTATTCACCGATCTGCACGGAGCCGAGGTCCAGGTCCTTTGTTATGTAATCCCCCACTGGTAGCTTTTTTATCTCATCCCACTGCTGGTGTGGCCTCATACCATGACTGAACAGCTGGTTGGGCACGCCCTCGATGGTAACTTCCACCTTTTCAATCTCGGGGTTGAAAAACTTCTCGCTGTCCCTCCGGAATGGATCGTAATCCTCCACGGGGACGACCAGGATACCTTTCATCGATCGCGCCGGCACGTTCAGGTTGATATTCCACACAGTGTCGCTCTTGTCTCGCACGACTGATCTATGCCTCAGTACGCGATCGTACAGGATAGCCATCTTCCCAGAGTACTGGCTTCGAACCTGCCTGGCCAGCTCCGGGCTAGTGACCATGTCGAACTCCAGAGAGATGTTGTCTATGGCATAACTGGCCTCATCACCGTTCGGCGTACGCACTACTTTGCTATAATCGTTAAACGTGAGCTCGTATTCGAGCCTATCACCCAGCGCGGCCTGGTAAAACGGCGCGTGTCCCGTGAGCAACTCGAAGTCGAGCGGCACGCAGAATCGATTCCCGTATGCTAGAGCGATGGCCTTTTCACCGTCCGATAGCTTGTCTTGCTGGTCTGTCGTGAAGACGTATCCTATGCGCGCCCGGGTTGATTTGCTGATACCCTGGTACACATCATTGACTCGTTCTCTCTCGCTTTTCCAGAGATCCTTGTAGCAGTGAAACACGTCGCTGTCGTCGATGCTCAGTACCTCGTTACCGCTGATCTTGACGGTCGTTTTCTTGATGATAGCTCGACCCACGTTCCGCACTAGCTCGCGTTTGTCGTTGTCGGAGGTCAACGTGATATTGAACGCCAGTCGAACAGTGCCTGGTACAATGAGGTCATTCTCACCAAGGTTTGGAAATCTAACCAGCAGAGTTTGATTCTGGTCTATCTTGCTGGGATTATTGGTGATGGTCACCGACTGTCGCACGGCTCTGGCACCTAATGGCTCTCTCAATCTTCTGAAAGGATCTAATTTTCTACCGTACATTGTTATATATAAATAAAATATATTTAAATACTAATGGATGAAGACATACCTATGGATGATATGCGGGGCGCTAGTGCCCAGGCATCTGATGAGCAGGAGACCTCATTTACTAGTTCACCATTGAGCCAAGAACTCTTGGAAACAACGGTAAATGATTATTATGAAAGTTTAAGAAGAGATAAAAACTACGTTGAACCACAGGGTATATACCATAAGAATTTTTTTGTTGATACAAAGGGTGTTCTACGCCTTAAGTCTGCCCCAGGGGTTGACCTCTTTAACAAGATCAATAAAAAACCACTGGCCTTGTCAACTCTAGCCAGCCGCAATGGTGGTGCTGAATTTATCCGTAAAAATCTAAACATGAATGATTACGGTGGTGCAATACCTAAGACCGTTAAAGAAGATCTGCAAGCTACCAGATCCCACCTCACCACTATAGATGAAATGACACCAGAGCGTGCTACAGAAGCCTCGGACAGCATAGAAAAACTGTTGAGCACCTACTGGGACAAACCGTTACCGGGATTTGACTTTCCGGTAAGGGAACTGTACGGCTTAGACGAAGCCGTGAAACGTGTGCGTGGAGAACTCGTGAACAACATGGGGAAACTGAACGAAATCGACGAGCACATCGCTAGGGAAAAAACCAAACTCACCGAAACTGACGACGATGATATGAAGCGTCGTATCAATGAACGAATACGCGATTTAGAAGACGAGAGACGTACACGATTGGAAGCCGCTTCCTCGAATCGTGAACATCTTCGATCCCAGATCAGTCGCATTCGGGAAACAATCGATAGAATACTGAACGAAGATACAACTTTAGCCAACAGGATTCGGATATTATTCCGGGAGCAAGGGATCACCATCGCCAGCATTCTGACTGCATTGGGTTTCATCATATCAACCTTGGTGGTGTCACTGGTGGGGGGTGCCCCTGTTGGGTCTACAGGAGGCGGCGGAACTCCAAGTGGCGGTGGTGGTGTTAAAGACTGGATTAAAAAACTCGGGGAAGGCCTAGCTAAACTAGCTGGTAAAGCCGCCGAAGCCCTTCCCGGCATCCTGGGTAGCATCGTCTCGTGGTTGTTGAGCGCTCTGTCTAAAACTGCCATGTGGCTCAGTCAAAACCTGTGGGCAGCCATCGTCGCCGTGGTGGGTCTGGTGTACGTAGCGGCTAAGAAATCTTTAACCAAATAAGTCCCAAAGTTACCCCACCAACCACTAAGGCTGTTTTATTATCAATATGCTGCTGATAGGTGGTGGAAACCCCCACACCCCCCGGGGGTACCTCCACATGAACTTTAGGCTCCGGTGGTGGCGCAACTATACCCGTTTCACGTGGTTGGGTGTGTGGGATATGTGGGGTGTTAATATCGGGGTTGATACCCAACTTTTGATCCTTCGTGGCTATGACTATTTCGTTGTTATAACCCACCACTTTTTTTATTCTCAGTTGTATATCACTCGGAGCCATGTACAACCCCACGCCGAACACGTAATTGACTTTCGATCTGGCGTATTCTAACACGTTTTGGTAGCGTTCGATGGCCCGCGGGAGATCAACTGGAGAATTGATAGCATCCTCAACGTTGGAAACGAATTGTGTCTGAGCGTCGTAAGCAGTTCCCTTACCGATGATGTTGGAACGCGTCATCGACTGCGCACCCAACAGCGCCCACACGTACGTTCGAATTGAGTCGTTCAAGCGTATTGTACCAGCACGAGTGAATCCTTTCGATGTTTTTGAGATCATTTTAGTCCAGGCTGTGGCTGCATCAGGACTGGTTTGCTTTATACAGCTGACATGGATCTTTTCATTCGTTGTGGGCCCTGTAAATGTATGCCGGTTTGGGTTGTATGAACCATCTTTAGAACCGGCATAATATTTTCCGGACCTGTAGAAGTACACGAGAACTATACCGAGACCATGGTTCACACCAGGAAGGCGAAAGTCTTTATTCGTTGGAATCTCAAACTCCCCACAAATACGTTCATAAGCGCGTCTATCATAGGGGTTATTCGTCATACTCCACGCTTTATCTTGGGGAAGAGGAGCACTTATTTCCTTCAATATTCGTCTCGTTTGATAATAAATATGAAACAAAATAACCGCCTTACTCAGTTCGTCTATACCGTAGTCTGGTGTCACACCAGACCCTGTCGTCGCACACCACACAGCAAAGTTGAGTTGGTTCTGCCAAAACTGCATTGGGTTTTGATTCCAGTTTACCACCGCCTGCGCGTTATTAACTGACACGACATACTTTTCAAAGATATCAATAAAGGTTGTTTTAAACCCCGTACCATCTGCATTCACCACGATTTTCAAGTGTGCTAAATCCATATTATAATTTATAATTCATATATTATAATATGTACATAACACTTCCAGGAATAACGAGCGGTGAGGCCGTTCAGCTGACGCACGCGATCGATAACACGTCAGGTCAACTCGAAGTCGCACTCTGCGATATCACCTACCTACCGCAATGGACTAACATTAATATCAGCAACAATAAGCTGTTCGTCAGTGGAACTCGCAGCCAGATAACTGACGGCTACTACAGCGTGTGCTCTCTAAACGACGAGGTCTTCAAACCCCTGGGAGCCGAACTCAAGATGAACGACTCAAACGGTACAGTGGTGTTAATCAACAATGGAATAAACCCTTTGAGGCTCGGCCGACCATTAGCAAGGATACTCGGTATGTCTCCTGACGAGATAAAACCAACAACAACCGTCACAGGCACGAAGTTACCCGACCTAGTACCGTACCGAGAGCTGTACATTCATCTCGATCAGGTGAGCACAACGTATAACATTCAAGGAGGTCACCCTTCCACTATATTGAGAGCAGTGCCGGTGAAAACTGAGAAATTCAACGACGGTAGAACCGAGTCATTTTCACCACGGCAGTATAAGAAATTAACCCAGGGCAACATACCTGAGCTGACAATATCGGTGTTAGATATAAATCATAATCCTGTAAATATAGGATACCTCAGCTTAACGCTTCACGTAACATGACCAGCGCACAAGGGCCCGGAGTGAAAAAATGTGTCAATATCGGGATCTCCGACCTCGGAGACACACGCGGTTTCGACGCTCCCGGAGTAGATGGTAAATCGTATGCCTTGCAACTGAAAAACAACATTTACAAACGCGTTGAAGTCTCCTCCGGTGGAGCCCTAAGCGATGTAGTAGATACCACAGGAGCAACAGTCAACACTAAGTACGCCCTCGTCAACACCGGTGATGACAACTGGAGAATATACCCATCATTCGGAGGTAAACTGTTCGACTTAGACGATGTTGAGAGAACTGCCATCAAAAAGAACCGGCCATATAAGCTCGTCTTCACCGAAGATGACAAGTGGGTGTTATTAACCGATTACAACAACTACTGGTTTCTCAATATTAAGCTCTTCTCCCCCTACGTGTTCACTGATAACAAAGACCACTACCTAAACAAAGTCGTGAACGATGGATTCCTGCTCGTGGCTTACGTCCCAACTCAGAGACGCAGCGTAGTCGTCAGCCCAATCGGCAATTCACCACTCCACATGCTATCGAGTAAAACAGGCATACAAAACGTGACATTACAGTTGGTGTCTGAATTCGAAGGCATGGACAAAATACTAGATGGTATACCATCAAACACAACACTGGCCATCAAAGTCTACCTAGGGGAATCATCGGGGGATAACGTCGAGATCGTGAAGGGGGTCAAACTAGGGTGGGAGAAACGACACAAGGATCAAGTTTGCCACGTTTACGTGCGGGTGGGTGTCGGCTCCAACACCAGTCTGCAGGGTGTCAACGTGATCGTGGAAAACAAGATATCACTAACCAAGATCTTCCTACCTAACAACATACACTTTATTAGTATGAATTTAATCCCTGAATTATTAACAGAAAACCAGTTGGAAATTATATAATAATATTATAATAATGACCAGTCATCATCCCAACACTACGCTTAACGACCTGGGAGATACAGAGGGATTCGATCAGCCTGGTGAGGAAGATGAATTATACATCCTGCACTTCAAAAACAACGTGTACAGACGGGTGCCATTACCAGATTTAAAAGAGCCTAAATGGCTGATCAACTTAACATTCACCTCACCTTATATCACATTAAATAATGGGGTTGTCTCTAAGATTAAGAACAATGGTATCTGGGCAGGGGATTTCATCCCGGAGAGGGTATTATTACACATACCATCTACTGGTTACGGTAAAAAGGGGTTAAGTGCTTATCCAAACAATAAATTAACATTTAGCAGTAATCTTGATAGAATATCCTCCCCTTTCACCCTCATCATAGAAGTCTTCTTTACGAGTTTATCCGATGGAGACCCAATAATACACCAAATTTTACCCGAGGTGTATATAAGCTGGATTAGAGAACACCAAGATAAATATTGCCGTATTGTTATACAACAGGATACCACGGGTCCTATAAACCACTTAACAAGCCTCAGTAGGGTTTTTATTGCAACAGGAAATTCTATTAGCCTCTCACCTATTACCCTGACTAATAATCTAGAACTTATAGGCTTCAAATACATTGATAGATTTTTAACTGAACCCCAATTAAAATATCTTTCAAAATATATATTATAGGATGGGTCTGTACCCAGTCGTAGAGGAAGTAGCTAAGACGTTAGAAACCGTAGATGGGTTCCGCTTGAGGCAGTTATGTGATGTAAAACGTCAACTAGAACAAGACCGTGACACGCGGAAAGCACTATGTAAAAAATATAATAGAGCTTTCAATATCGTGGATGGGGCTGACACTACCCTTATGGCAACCAGTATGGGACTAGGGGCGGCAGGCGTTGGGTTGTTAACCACCATCGTGGCTGCACCTATAGTATTAGGTATTGAAATAACGGCTGGGGTGACAGGGTTGGTAGGGTTGGCGCTTAAGTTAGTATCACGCAGACTTAATCGTAAGGCATTGAAACACGACGAGATCAGGATTCTGGCCGAAGCAAAGCTGAACACAGTGAGTGAGCGTATTTCCACGGCACTCTCTGACAGTAAGATCTCAGAAGAGGAGTTTCGTTCAATCCTATCTGAACTCACAAAATATAACGGAATGAAACAAGATATTCGGTCCAAGTCTCGTAAGTCTGCTATCAGCGAGGATGAGAAAAAAAAGTACATAGAACAGGGGATACAAAAAGCCCAACAAGCCTTTATTACGAACACCAAAGAGATCATAGGCGGTTCACGTTAAACTGTTTCCTCGATATAAACATGACATAGGGGCGATAGCCGTAAGCGAGCCACCGATCCTATATGGTCAGTCAAAACTTACAACATAGATAAAGTGGATATGAAAGCCGACGAACCTAACTTGTACTACTTGAGGGGTGGGCCGGGTAGGGGTTTTGTAAGAGAAGAATTATTGATCGTACCGTACGGCACAGTGTTACCGCCTGCCAAGTCACGGTAAACGTGATGGTGTGGTTTTGTAGTAGGGGTAATAGTAGCAAGAGCTAAGGGTCCCACCAAAGCCTCATTTAGTAAATGAGGCTTTTTAGAGGGGGTTTTTGAAAAGTGGTCCAGAACTCTCATTACCTATACTACTTCTTTTTAAACAAAATCTAGACATCATAATATTCCTCTGGATTGTTTACCTAGGCACTGATGGTACGGTAGCCCCAATTCTTTTATATAGCTTTGAAACTTGGGCATATGAAAAGTATACATAATTGAAGAACAACTGGTGCTTCCAAACTTGACTAGCGGTTTTGCGAAATTCCACCCCTACGTTTATGGTATATGGAGAACTCGGAAGATCCCCTTTAAATATCACTACGTCTAAGCGCATTATTTGTTATTGGCATAAACTTGATAACACTGGAATGCAGCGGAAATTATCATGATTGATTAACAATTACGCACACAAAGTATCTTGAAGTATCATAAAATGAAATATTTTTATAATTTGAGATAAATGGGGCTTCCTTTAGTATTTTATAAACCTTTTAGTGCGGCATGTCGTTTGCTAGTTTCACAAGTGGAGATTGTCTAAAAAAAACCCAATTCTACCAAAGTTGGAAAGTTGATATTGCAAATAGCTTTAAGGGAGTTTAGTAAAAACATATTAAAATATAATACTGAGACAGAGAATAAACTGAATGACCTGACTGAATGACAAAGAAGTTAGCACTATCACTAAATATTATTAAAGAATCAAGCCTGTAAACATCTGTTGTTACGACTGAGTGGGTATGGTTTTAGCAATATTTCAACAATATTGCAGGGGACAGCAATATGGGCTTCATACATTCTGCTAAAGTTTGGATTTGAAACAGGGAGTTCCAGAGCTAAGGCTTGAAACACATGGCTACCCGTCGCCAAGCAAAGAAAATAAGATCTTTAATCATTCAAGAGAACCTTCCGGGCGGCGTTCGAAATAATCGGGCCGCCAGTTTCAAATATCTGCAGGCTCTTGTAGTCTTCAGTGAATTATCTGTCAATTTGTGTTTCCAGCCAGAATCATGCCCATATTTTACTAACGTTCGAGAACCACCCATGATTCATAAATGGCAGCACCATTAATATTCTTTACTGAAATGCCACTTCTCCCTGCGCTGTAGGCATACAATGTGAAGCTTTGTACAAGGTAATGTATTTTGTTTTTATTGGTTTGACATAGACAAGCGGATTTCATTCAGGGCCTGTAGATTTTAAAGCCTGCAGGCGGCATCAGGCCCTGATGGCCTCAATAGTGGTTGATCCACAATTTCTAGATAATACATTAAAAAAAATAAATAGTATTTTTTTTAATTCAACGGTTTCTTACGTTTTTCTGTTACTATGAAAGGTAGAATTGTAAATGTACACGTTGCTCCTGCCATTAACATAGAAGCACATAGCATCTTCTTGCGCCCGGTGCGCTCTACAAGCATCAGGCAGATGACGTAAGCGAAGGCCTCAACCAGAACAAACAGGAAGAAGTTGAGGTAGACGTTGCCAGAAAGGTTGGTGACGTTCATACTAAGGCCGAAAAAACCCATACCTATTGCAAACCTAAAACAAAAACCAATCTGGTTATTTGAGTGTCTAACTTTTCAGGCAACAGTTGTATCGTTTACATTCGCAGCCACAAGAAAGCAATAACACTTGATAAGAAAGGGAAATTCTCGCACTGTCGCGAGAGGAAAAATTCAAATAAATCCGTGTGATAATTTGGCTTGATGATTTTCGATGATCAGTTTTTAGACTGGGATATCTGCAAAAGTTGTGGAAGGAAAACCTGTACGATATGGATAAATATAGAAGTGTGTCTCGCACGTATTAAAGCAGAAAATTAGCAAAATTCTTCAAATGATCTTCAGATGTATCCACAAATATCAGTTTGGGTTTGAACGTTGCAAAGGATGCCGTGACTATTTTTTACAATTTATATCTTAATCTTATTCATAAGCCTACCAAATTCTTCTTCCACTTTAAAAAACTGAAACTGAATAGATTGAATTTCTTTATCTCCAAGTGCAAATTGTTTAAAACATTAATCTGCCAGTCAGTATAACCAAGTTCTTAGTGCCGTTTCCATACTTACACTTTCTACAGAATTTCCAACACATCCAAATATATCTCATTACTTTTACAGTGAAATATCATGCTTTGTGCTGAAGATCTTGTTTAGAATTAATCTTCTGTAATCCATGCTTGTCGTACGAGGCAACTTAAGGGATCGGGAGGTCATGCTCGCTGTTTTGGCTGACACATGTCAACATATCCTAGTTGCGTACATCGATAGTTATGATGTTGATCTCTTTATTGTCTGAACCAGACTCCTTTATTCAGAGACCGTCGCCATATAGCTTGAATATTGCTAAGTGCGACGTCATTCAACCAACCAACCTTCCCCTGGGGACACTTACCAGCTGTAACATATAATAACGACCCGTTTCATCATAATACGAGATTTCAGTAACTCCCAGAATTGCTGATCTGTGTCATCGTCGTTTGCGCAAGTGAAGTTCTCGTCCAGTTTGACCTTATTAGCCTTTGCCATCTTAATCATGGTCTGATTAGCTTCCTCGACTCTACCTCTACTGTACTGCCATCGAGGGGATTCTGGCAGGAAGCTGGAGTACCGAACAGAGACAGTGAGTGAGTGCGTTTAGTTTTACGCCTCTTTTAGCAATATTCCAGCAATATCACTGGGGGATATGCCAGAAATGGGCTTCACACAGAGTGTCCATTTGAGGAATCGAGACCGGGTCTTAGACGTGAAACAGCCCCCTTATTTCATTGTTATATTCTTCCCTATTGTTAGGCGGGCTTTACTTTAGCTTGAAATTATTGCTTGACCCCAAATGCAACGTTTTCCTTCAATACATGATGCCGATGAAATTCATTTCTCAGCTTTTCAGCGAGTACATAGTAATACAATTGCCGGGGCACAAAAGGGGTTCGCGTGTCACAGAGCTAAGGATTCTTCTTACAGTGGATGATAACCTTAGAATTTGCTAGATACGATTTCTGTGACCAAGTGTTATATATCTATGACCAAAATGGGTTTTTTTCCATATAAAAACTTTAAATGTTAAAGCCTACGGGAGGGAGTGAATCCCTCGACCAGTGAAAGTAGTAAATATGGTCTAAGCAGCTTGGAACAGTATCCCAGGACAGTCATCGGGGCTGGTTAATGTGGGAGGAAAACCTGAAATGACTTGGATTTGAGACGTTGACCAATTGATGGTAAAAGAGTAGTAATAGTGCAGGAGAAAACGTCCTTACTACAGATACACGAAGATGACGCCTGTAAGGCTGACGACGAGTTGTCTGGTCTTCCAGTCTCGTAGTAGATAGATTGTCAAGGCAACAATCATGTTTCCTGCACTCCAGAACAGATTCTTTGCCACACCCACCAACATTCGTTTGGACGGGCCAACAATCTCCATGCCTAGGCGAAAAAGCTACCCAAATAGTGTTGGGTTTACAAATTCCTGTAACTGTATTTCATTCATACCAAACCATTAATGTATAACATAGGGCACAAAATGTTAAGAATTGTCACAACAAAAATTTTCTCCTATGTTGTTGTGCCGATACGTAGTCTTCAACAATGATAACGTTCTATTATTTTTTTTAAAAAACAACAACAAAACTATCATAGCACGTGCTGCTTCATCCAAAAACGAGGCTGACATAAGTTGTAACATTGGTGTCGCGTACTTTAAGCGAATGCAAATGTGAGCTATTTCAGTCACGTTGTGTGTATGTCATCCAACCTTTTGGTATCGCTCGATGGCGTACTCTGATTGAAATACGGTTGGCCGAGTTAACAAGTTGTCACTATATATGCCTAATATGAGGAAGTGAACAACGTACTAAACACAAAGCTGGTGAGATACTGCGTGTTGAAGCTGGCTGTAATCAGGACGATTACTATGATGAAGGCGTAGAAATTGTTGACCCATGGGAGACAAATGCTGTGGAGTATACCAATAAGCATGGCCACCAGGAGCACTTTCCGCCGACCAAACCTGCAACACACATTGATAATCTGGAATCCATGCTGCCACCATCTTATTCCTTTCTGTCTTTCTTCCTCAGCGAGGACTCCGGGTTAGACTGGAGGTGCCCAAATACATCGGGCTGTCAAACTGTCCCTCTCTCGTTTGGGGGGACCCGTGAAGATCCTGGGTAGAATAGGTCTGCAGCAACCCATCCTTGCCACAACAGGCGACTGTGATTGTCGTAAGAGGCGACTAACGGGATCGGGTGGTCAGACTCGTCGACTTGGTTGACACAAGTCATTGGTTACCAATTGCGCAGGTCAATGCTCATGTTGTTGATCAGGACCCACTTGCACAAAGCGATCTTAGCGCTACGACTGTCTTTAGCCTATGTTGATAAATGAGAGTTACAATCATTGTAGCGCTAAGATCGCTTCGTGCAAGTCAGTTGATTGTCTGGTCCACACTCGATTATTAACAGACCGCTGGAATATTGCTGAGTGCGGCGTAAAACTAAACTCACTCATTCGCTCACTCAATCACTTGGGGGGTCATCGTATCCTGTAGGTTGGACAGTTGCTCACATATCAGTCATTTCATTTATAAGCCGCTGTACACATGAAGCAAGTGACCACTAATATGAACATCGGTATTTATTCATGCCAGGACACCCTCGACGAATCAGTATGCAATGAAAGATAAACATTTTTCTTATCTCATCGTATGAAGTGACTGGTAATCAAGCACAGGGGTTAAGCATCAGGAGACTCCCGAAATCTTGCAGACCATATCAGAACTGTGTTTGTGAATCATGTAGCTCATGGTATCAACGACTGCTGTGACTGGCCCAGATTGTTTTTCAGTTTACGGTGATGCAAATGATTTCGCAGGCTGATGACTCAGCAAAACTGCTTCATCTTAAGAATTACAGTCTGTCGCCATAAGTAATAGCTGTATTAAGCAACACGCAAACAAATAATACAAAAACGTACATGTCTGAGAGCGGTCCACTGATGAGTACTCCAACCAGCTGCCCAGCCATTGCCGCCATCTTGCCATGACTTACATACAGCTTCCGGTCGCACACCAGGTCCATCTGAAGGTAACGCAACTAACACGGTATCATCCACGCCATGCAGCATGATAGATTTCAACGCTTTAGGAATATATTTCTAAATCACTCTGTATAATCTCTTCGCTTTAGTGAGTGAGGGTGAGTGAATTAGTTTAGTTATATGCCGCTCACAGCAGTGTTCCAGTTATGTGATGGCGGTCTGTAAATTGTCAAGTCAGGACCAGACAATCCAGTGATCAACAGCATGAGCATTGATCTGCGCCATTTGGGACCGCATCTTGTGGGAACGCGCTGACTTGTTTGACACATGCAGTCGGTTCACAATTGCGCAGATCGATACTCATGCTGTTGATCATTGGGTTATACGGCCCAGACTCGATTAATTACTGACAGCCATACAACTGGAGTAATGCTGAGTGCAGCCTATAAATAAACTCACTTACTAAAACGTATCAATGTATACAAACAGAAGAATTGGGACTATAGGAGTCATTGTGTTTCAGTCATTTTATAAAAGGAGCATCTCTCCCAATATGTTGGGAGTAAAATGTGTAAGTTTTCAGGATCAAGAAGTGAACCGTACTGAGTTCTTAACATACAACGCAGGATGCGTCAGGAAACAAACGAGTGGAAGCTGTCAAAACCGGCATCTTCTCATTCCGGCAAGTTGTCCACACCGGCATGAAATCTCACCCCATCCATGGCTTGTATCTTTACCATCAGGTCGACAATCCATCATTTTGTCTAAATCGGATTATTTCTTCTTTCCCAATGAGTGCCGGTTTAGACAGCTTCCACTGTAATGTATCTATAGAATACATTGTTCCAGCATATATAAAATAATACTGTTCCGATATTCGTTGACAAGAGCAGGAGAACCACATAGAGCACAATCCATATGGAAAGAAAATCAGATGTTATTATCAACCAATAAAGAAAACACAGACCTAAATTCTCGATCCACGTATTACTGATCTCAGGGAATAAATCTAGAGTTATGACCGTGTATTAATTCATCAAGGCCAAAGAAAATGATAGAAGGATGTTCAGCCATTAAAATATTCACTTTAGGACTGATATTTTCTAATTCTCCTTCATATGGGGATTGTGATATCTGAGGACAGGTGAAGTGAAATTTAGTGCCAGATTATTATCTTACTTACATACACAGAGTGACAAAGCTTCGGCCCTTCAAACTAGGGTATGTGCAGTGCTAGCCCGCTGACACAGTTTCTTCTCTTCAAACTAGGGCGTGTGCAGTGCTAGCCCGCTGGTATTACTTGGCGCAGTTTAACATACCCACTCAGACACATCATACTGATTCCGAGAACACGAGTTCTTGTTTTATCCCGTAAATATCGAGCGAAAAGCTGAATACTACGTTACATAGTCTCATGTCATTTGGTATGAGGGGCGGTGAGCCTAGTGGTTAAAGCGTTCTCTCGTCACGCCGAAGAAGCGGAATATTGCTAAAAGCGGCGTAAAACCAAACTCACTCACTCATTTGATATAAAGTAACCAGAAGATCGAACCACCTGCCATTTGCTCATCGGGAAGACTGTATCCACTGGGCCATAGTAAATGTATTTTAATTACTGATAATGGGTCTGTTCAATGGAAGTTGATATTTATTATAAGTGTAATGGACACGGAGTCCATGTTTGGGCACAACTTACCTCCTGAGCAACAGTTGATTGGTATACACTTTTGTCATATGTCCACGTATGGCATGGCTCGGTGATATTGTTCGAAACACCTGACGATGCCATTGTGGAAGTTGAGAAAACCTCGCAGGATGAATACTTCCAGTCCCCATCGTTGCCCTTCACATAAGGTATTGTCACATTGATGAGGTTGGTATGAGCCTGGCTCTGAACCTTGAATGTATCATTCAACAACCCAGGGATGGCGCACCTGCAGTTAAAAGTATGTGTTTAACAATGTAATATCGGCGGTGTGGCCCAATGGTTAAAGCGTTCATCCGTCTCGTCGTAGGTTTGGAGTCGAGTCTCCTCACAGGCATCATGTAAACTGCAAATCTCCAGTGATCCCGATGTGAACATGCAATGATATTCCCCCAAGCGGTGTAAAGCTGTACTCATTCTGACACAAGGCAGCTGTCTGTACATTCACATCGCTGTAGACACATTACAAATAAAATATTATTCCTTTTGTATAGCTTTTGTACAGCTTTCCCACTGTTGACGAATTCACCAATAAGGAGATCTATAGCCCATTTGCATACTAGATGCTAGAAATAGATGCTAGTTTTATTTCTAAATTACTGTGATGTTCTAGTTGGTTTCACTGTGCTCCGTTGACAGGATTCAATAATTTGCATGTATTTATGGTGAGGTTACAACTTGTTTCAGTCTCCATATGGCTGAAATATTGCAAAAGTGACTTAGAGTCACCCGACAGGACACAAGAAATGGGCTTCGGGAGACTGACATCAAGTCTCTGAAGTGAGCATATTTTACAAAAAAAATGTTCATTAAAATACTGATAAAATTTCATGGAAATAGAGGAATCATGAGATAGAGGAAGCGGTTGACCATACTGGTGAAACATCGGACACGGATGACGAGCTGACATTTGAAGGGGATGAATGAGTTTTACGCGACGTTTTAGCAATATTCCAGCAATCACGACGGGGGACACCTGGAATGGGCTTCCTATATTTGTACCTATGTGGAGAATCGAATCCGGGTCTTCGGCGTGACGAGTGAACTAGGCTACCCCACCGCCCCGACAGTTGAGGGGATTCCAACTTATACTAGTCATCCCGTAAAAGGGCACATTACAAAAATGTGTCCCGTGGAAAGATAAGACTTTTCAATTCCTATTCTTTTATGGTGTTGTCCCAATGTCGACCTTGCTCTACCTGACATTCTCGAGTATACTTTCCGATAAATTTCCACTATACCATGGATGCATCTACGCCTCAGTCCGATAATTTTATTACCTCGCTTTGCTGGCTCACAGTAACCAATCATCTAAGCCTCCGCTACAACGGAATTTGCCAGTGTCAACCAAGATAGCGGTTGTAACTGCGAAGGTTTGTACGCAACGCGACTCGGATTTGGGGGAAATTAACAGATATATTGACAAGTCCATCATTTTTTAAAAAATGTATGCGAAGACTCCTTCTACCTCTTTCAGGGATCCTCTGCATCATTTGTGTTTCCAGGTTTAATCGGTTAGATAATGTGAAAAGGGAAAGTGAGTTGTGACTGGTTCGCTCAACTTCCCAATGTAGACACTATTACAAGTGTGTATTTTCTGTATATTTTGTTATTAATTGAGTAATGATTATTATTGGGTCACAACATTTAGTGTTTTGAATAATAAATATGATGGGTCACATTTCGTTTTAATAACTGGTCAACACTTTTAGCATTCAGGTTTTCCGGAATTTATCTGCTCCTAGTTTTCTATGTTTTTACTTCCGGGAGATTTATTCGAGTGCATTCTACAATGTTGACGATAGTCGTGTGTGCCCGAACCTTTCGGGAATGACTGTGTATATATATAAAGGCTGGTTGCCGTGTTGAGGGCGACACTCACACACATTCATTCATATTTGCTGGATTTACTGCCAACACTTGAAATCCCGTCAACTCCTGAATCTACTTTATCTGCTGTCGCACCGATCGCTGTGCTGACATTCTGCCATAGTTGATTCTCTCTCACACCAAGACTTTGGTGAGTTTGCTATATTGTATTTTGTGATCTATTGACTTAGATTTTGTCTCTCTTGAATTGTACCTGAAATCTGCATTGTTATATTGACTTGTGACTTTGTATACCTTGCTCTCGTTGCATAACAATACATAATTTGAACATAAACGAACTGTCTCTGTTCTGTTTTGCTGGTTTACAAGGGGATTTCTTAAATTGTTGTCACGGTAAATTCTTAACCGTAACAACACCTGATTGGATAAAAAGCCAGCCGTGGGAGGTAATAAATTCATCAGGCCAAGTCGTAGATGCATCCAGGGTATAGTCTGGAGGATCGAGGATGGTTGGGCACTGGTCGAGTCGAGGTCGGGCCGGTCGACTTGGGGCGAGATTAAATCAAAATTAGGTCGACATACAGGTTGAGTTGCTCGAGTACAGGTCTAGCTGTTCGGGTACCTATAGGTCTTCTCAGCTTGGCCGACCTGATTCGAGATAGGGCAAACTGAAATCGAACTAAGGTCGTAAAAGTCCCTAGGAGGTCGTTGTGAGGTCGACTGAAGTCTAGACCCCCGACCACGCCACCACTTTCCCCAGATCGACTAATATGCAAGGTCGAGGCCACGAGATCGCCACTTGGATCACACCATTAACATTTTACACCAATTTGAGATTGCATCGGCACTCATCCTGGAACATTCTTTCAATAGGTAGTTGTATGACAAAGACAGTCACTGATTCTTTTCCGATAACGGTAGGAGTAAAGTTGTATGACAGTTCTTGCAATATTTGAGCCATATTTTACCGGAGACACCAGAAATCGATTTGACATATTGCACACACTTTGGGAATCGGCCCCAGGAGCGAACGCTTTACCACTAGGCTGCCCCTTAGTCCCGAAACTGAAATGAGTTCATATGTATCCAATGAAAATTTACCATTATTATGCTATTGTGGAACCTACCTATGCTGTGGCACAGCAAACAGAAACACAAAGATACCCACAGTGATGGATGCAGTCTGGACCGCTGGAAGACTGAGAAGAAGGTACAAACGTTTCTGGAAAGGTCCGAACTCCCCCAGTGATACAAGCAAGTCGTCGAATTTCATTTTGATGTCAGATCAGTTTCCTCCAGAATATGTCCCTGAAGTTCCCGAATGCCTTCTTTCGGTTATAGCGATGCCCTTGAAAGTGAATGGTGTATGTGCCGTGTATGTTAAACTGTGGACTGGACATACAAAACCTGACAGCGTGACTTATCAAGAAGTGAAACCGGAGAACCCTGGTACTATTATCTATATGGGTACTGTGTTTGAAACTCAATCTGGTTGATGTAAGTTTAATATCCCTGTGCCTGCACAGTGTATGTTGTTACAAAGAATTGCATGCAACAACTCACTGCATTTCTGCTTAAAGACTGTTTAATTAAAGTTGACGCGTGCCGGTGAACTGTTCTCAATGAGTGAACACTGTTTAATTAACGTCACATTATGATGGCTACCCAATGGATGAACACTTTTAAAGAGTGTCATTGATCAAAATTCATATGAGTGAATAGTTCTGAGTGGTAAATGCCAGTATTGTCATGTTTCTTAATTGCTTGGACTTGTCACACTGGCCATTGTAAAACAGCAAATGCTAGGATTGTGAAATTTACTGATTACATTGGTGAACAGTGGGTCGAAACGGATCGGCGTAGTATTTGAAAACACTTTCATACACTTGGTTCCAGGATCACCAACCGGCTGGGAGTTTCGCACTCGAATCTAAACAAATTAGGTACCATCCATACAAGCAAACAAGTACGTGGATATTATCAAGATGGAGCAGACCCATCCTGTTCTTCTCCAGATTCAGGCTGGTGGTAGACTGACATCAAAGAGAACACAGTACCTGAATTTCGACACATACAATAAAAATGAAAAAGGGACTATTTGACCTAGAGGAAAAGTGCCATAGAATGTCAAGAGGAAAAATACGCATTGCCGTGGACGTTATTATATGCATGTACATGAATAAATCATGTGAACAGAGTGTTTCAGGAGTTAAGGTCACCTTTACTGCAACAGACTATAGTTAATAATCCTACTGTCAACTCCACCCCGATCGACTGAACCTCTCTTCGAACAATAGGTGCAGGTACAGTGAGGCGTCATCAACCCAACATATACCTCCCAGTGGTTACTGAACTAAGCCGTTGTTGTTTCATCTATGGTGGTCGTATCAAATATCCATGTACAAGGGGTGGTTCATGAATCACTGAAGAAAATGAAATAAGAAAAATATGTAGATGTGAAAAATATATTCTCATCAACACTATTACCATAGACATAATATCATCCACTGATTGAAAATGCCGAAATTTACAAATTGATTATGGACAAGCATGGCATTATATTCTTGCAGAGCAACTGACATAATTCAATAATCGTTACATTATATTATGACAATGAAAAGGAGACATAAGGATATTTGCAGATAGCAATAACATTTACAATAATACATCATGATCATCATATCATCCTGCAATCAAATAGTAAACTTTAAAAAGTAAGCCCAATGATAAATAATTGCTTATTTATTGACATACCGCCTAAATCGTAATACCCTTGAAATGATGTATAAACAATATACATGACTCGTGTTTGACTACTGAGGTCACATCGGGGACGACTACACTAAAGAGCAACCTGATCTCTTAGAAAAAATAAATCTAAATGCACGAACAATATTGTACGAACAATGTGTGGAGCGGTACGCGGAACTAGCCATAACAAATTATATGCCGAAACAAATATCCAGGTTTTAAGGATAAGTAGAAATAATAATTAATTCATGTTTTTCTACAAAATGGTATCTAACCAGTGTTGTCAGTCCTTGTATACCGGTCTCGAACCAACACAATCCAAGAAATTGTAATAACATTCAAAACATCAACTGCAGAACAAGTAATTAGGAAAACTCATTTTCACCCGATACTATTGAACTATGGAACAACTTACCTCAACATCTTAGTCACTTAAAGGCCTTGTCAAGTTTTTTAATGCAGCTCTGAACTTTAAATCCACCTCGTATATGTTTCAATCTCAAATATGGACGTCCTTTTGCTCAAATTGTCAGTTCCTGCCTGCGACTCAGCAGCAGTGGTTAAAACATTATTTATTCACTTGGAAATGGATTGGCAAACACGCATGTATGGCTTATATTAATGCCTCTCCAGAATACATGCTTTGTTCACATTTGTACGTGGAAATTTTACATAATATTACTATACATTGACATAATTTTGTATAAGATGAGTCAGAATGTTGCGTATGATAAACAAAGCAGCAGTGACCTCAAACATGAAAGATGCAGTTCAAAAAGTCCGATATGCTCATGTAGTCTAGCAAACGAAGATAGTTTTCACTTTTATCTATACTTGTCCATTACGTACTGTAACTCCAAATAACATGTACTTTTACAAAATAAATGGACTTACATTAGACTCACTATTATTCGGAAATGTCCATGCAACTGCACCGGTAAACATGCAGATGTTTTAATCTGTTCAGTTATATATTGTAAAGTCTGGCAAATTTGACCCCCCTCCCCCCTCCTTCAAAATAACGATTTTTTTACATCCAACGTATGACGTCGAGATAGCACGTACAGCTTGTTGCAGGTTTACCATAGATTATTACTTGTTTCTGTAAGAGAGGTGTTCATATAAGCTTACAGCTTGATCACCGATCCCTGTTCTGTTTCATTTGAATAAAAATATGTTTAAACAAAATGCTCCACGGGCGTGACACTGAATATCCGTTGCATCGATCGTGTATGCAGGCACGTTTATTAAAGTGAATTTGTATGTTAATGTAAACCAAACACACATGGAAAACATATTTAGTTACAACAGTTACAAACGAGTCACGAACTGCTCTTGTAACTGGGTCTGCAACTATACTGGTAATGACAGACGCCATATCCAGTATTCCGAAGCTACACTGACATTCTGCCTCTTCATCTGAAGCTGTACTGATATAACAGTATTGCAGTGGTCAGATGCTAGATCCATTATTCTGACGTTATACTGGCATACTATCAGCCTGAACCCATACTGGCATACTGCCTATTTGTCTGAAGGTGTACTGACATACTGCCTATTTGTCTGAAGCTGGACTGACACACTGCCTATTTGTCTGAAGGTGACTATCTAGGCGCCTGCAGATCATGTGGACATCTGTTGGAGCCATCATAGTCATGACCAGAGGAAAGAGTATCATGGTCATAAGAAAGACCTGGAACTAAAATGTTGTTTAATAAGCAGGAAACCTACAGGAACAAAACACAATTCTAGATGGACGTTTTCGATGTACAGAGCAATTGTTTACGTTCCATATCTGGCAAGTGATCCTTGTTTGCAAGATGTTTGCCTCGACGTTTTAATTATCGATTTCAGGCAATCAAAGAGATAACCTATTGCATTATTTTATTGTATGAATACGAAGCTAAAGTGAGTGCCCTAGATATAATGTAGGCTAAAATATTGTCGAAAATGTGTCACATTCTCTAATGGTAGAGTGTGGCCCTGTGCATAGAACTCAGGTCACAATCAGGGGAAGTTGAGCAACGTTAGGTACGGACAGTGCTCGGATGGGTGATGGTATGACAGCTTTCTAGGACTTCAGTCCTGCCCCACGATGACGACGTGTGATCTCACCTGGGGCAAACACATTTGTTCAAATTTGCCTATGTTCACCCAGCAGAACATGGGTGGGATAAATCAATCAATCTTTATTCAGTACTTAAAAGGCCACCAGTCTGTAGTACATTTAAATTTTGGATGAGTAGATACAAGTCAAATGTAAATTCTTTTCAAAACCGTCTCTAAAACCACCGAACCTACACATGGACGGGACAATCATAAAAGAGGTTAAAAGTCATAAACACTTAGGTTAACTCTTTGGAGTGACTGTACATGGAATGACCACACCGATGATATTGTTCCTAAAGCTCACTCCAGGATCAGTTGTCCTAGGAGTTTTAAATATCTATCATTCCATATAGAACCTTGGATGTTATGTGTAAGCCCTATATCTTGCCAGTATTTGACTATTGCTCGCACATTTGAGATAACTGTACATTTGAGCAATCGCATCTACTTGAAAACTTACATCTTGATGCACTGTGAACTTTATGTGGTGCCGTTTGTGGCACAAGGCATAACAACGTTTACACTGAAACTAAATGTCAGTCCTTGCAAAATAGATGCACTTAAAATACAATAACCATATCCCAAACTGTCTGTGTGATTTCATCCCAGTCTCTGTTTCTGGAACTGTAAGTAATAGTTCAGGATACAGCTCTGAAATACTAGGAATTTACAGATGAACTGCACTTTACGCTGAATCCATTTTACTGGACACAATTGTTACGAGAGTGTGTTTCTGTCATTTGTATTTTTATTGATTAAGTGATAGTTATTATTAGGTCACGATGTTTAGAGTTTTGAGTGATAGTTATATTTGGGTCACAATGTTTAGTGTTTTGATTTATAGTCATTATATGTGAAACACTTAGTAGAACTTTTTCTCACCGAAAACCAAGACTTTGGTGAGTTGAAATTATATTTGATACCCATTACTTAAGATTTGACTCAGTTGCAACCTCTGTTGTGAATCATTGGAACTTGCTTATTGTTTGTTCCGTATATTATTGAATAGTTTAGACTTGTCTGTGTTATATTTCGCTGGTTTGCTGGGGACTTCTTACACCTTTTGTCAAGGCAAATTATTAACCGTAACACAATATATTTATGGAATTCTCTATCAAATTCCGAAGAGTCATGTAGTCTCTCAGATTTTAAAAACCTACCCTGGTAGCATTCAGACATTGGTCCTGCGTTGGCCCAATGTCTGCCAATGTTGGTCCAACTCTGAATGCTACCACGGAAATTACAAAACTGAAAACATGAAAATTATTTTGGCGTACATTATGGCACTCGATTTTGTCAAATCTTCCACTGCCGCCTCATACTCGGTTGTGGGGACCAAAACGCCTTAAGTATGTTAGGCAATTAATTTATCTGCCAATAATTGCATGGCACTCCTGCAGAAGAAGAAGTGCTTATAAAAAAAAAGGAAAAAAGAAACATCAAGCGTAACAAATACGTTTTCTTCACTTATGAGACACATGAGATCAGTTCTAACCTGAAAGATGATCTCCCTGGCCCTCTAAAATCAGGACTTTCTCACATCCACCCAGGACCCGTCAGGTAGGTCAAGTTAGCAGACATTCACCTGACACACAACACAGTCGCAGCTTTCACTACAAGTGTAGAGTGAGTGTTTGTGTGATGTTTCTTACGATGTACTTGTCTCTCAAAGGCTATGATGAGATTGGGAGTGTCGCAGTCCAGTCGTACCGACATTTTGAGTGTCTCCTACCTTGGGAACGTGATTGTTTAAAGAAGAAGAAGAAGAAGAAGAAGAAAAGTGGTGTGTACGCAAAAATCTCATAAGGTTGTAAGACAACGGTGTAACAATACACGTCACCCGGTCAATATTAGACACCAAGATGCTAAATTGTTAAATATACAAAAGTGTTAAAAACGCTTTACGTGCACGTATTACAGTTAGTGCAGCTAAGGGGTTAGATAAGTTGTCACACTGCATTAAGAACAGGAGTCAATGTTAGACAAAAAGATGGATCAAGAGACGAAGCGAGGTCCCAAACATAAACTCTTAAGTCTACATAACGGTTATATGATGTTGGAAAATGAACCTCGACTTCAATGTTATTGGCGTTACAGTATTTACAGACACAGTCAGTTAATGGGATTTTTGCTTTACATCTGTTCACTGGTGACGTCACCAGCCACGCACCGCCACCCCCCCACCCCCCCCCCCCCCCCCCCCCACCCCCCAAGAACAGAGAACATAGAGATAAAGGTCTCATTGCCTATTACAAGAATGGACGCTTGATTATCCGACCAAACGATCACTCCTCTATACTTGTCCAAGAATCTAACTCTGGTCAACCTTGACAGAAAAATCCCTTGGTTTCACTAAACTATGGAAGTGATAACATAAGGGAGTAGTGAAACTGTGTTGGGATTCTGCCTTTCTTATGACAAAGGTACGAATACAAAAATCAGAGACCCCACGCTGAAGTTTCAGAGCTCATATGTTAAGAAAAGTGGATTGAAATCAGTCCTCACATGTCGGAAAGAGGGCCATTTATGAGGACAGCGACAAGTTGCCCAAACATCAACATTATCAACGCGTGCATTGGTTACATAGGACTTCCGGTCACATACAAGATTCATCTGAAATACATGGGCAAATGAAGTATAACCACTTTCTAATACTATCACATTTCAACATTGATATTCCATTTTTGCGAGCATACCATTTTGCGGGCCATTGCGTATGAGAAAATGTAATATATCCGTTCGGATGAAACATTTCAAAAAGAATGGAATAAATTGTCACACTTTCTATCAATTTCTCATCATTTGTTTCTTTCTTGGCTTCATCATTTGCATTTTATCAATGTTGTAAATATCTTCCAGTATCCCCCATATTTTTAAATGGTATAAAATGTCCCCAGTCACAAAAGTTTACATCAAGAGTACAATGTCTCCATAAATTAAGGAACATTTGAAACTCGAATGATGTGAAAAACAAACAACCGTAATATATACATTAATCATAAGGCATCTGACAGAAATCAGTTTGTTGCATATGCATTTGGTTGCCCATTGATTTAGAGAAATTATACCCTAACAGAAACTATTATTCCGAGTACAACTCACACATTGTGCAACTGAAGAGTCGAAGACCGTCTCGTCGAATAACCATGCGTGACATACCCCAGTAACGTTCAAAAGATCGCCAGAGTCTGCAACTGTCCGATTGGAGATCAAAGTCACATGACAAGTACTTCCGGTCATCGTGGCTACCTTTAATAGACTAATTCCAGCATGTCTACATAAACTCTCCAGCATGTCTACATAAACCCTCCAGCATGCCTACTTGTACATTTCAGCATATCTGCATGTAACGTTCAAGAATGTACCCTCCAGCATACGTACATCTACATTCCAGGATATCTACATGAACACTCCAGCACGTCTATATGTAAGGATCCACCTTGTACATTCCAGAAGGTCTACATGTAACGATCCACATTATACATTCCAACATGTCTCCACGTCCATTGCGGCACGTCTGTATGTAAATATTCAGCAAGTCTACATGAATGTTCCAGCATCTCTACATGTAATGATCCAGCATGTCCATATTAACGGTCCAGCACACCTACATGTACATTGCAGAATGTCTACATGAAACCTCCAGCATGCCTACATGTACATTGCAACATGTCCACATGTAACGGTCCAACATATCTACATGTAACGAAACAGCACGTCTACAAGATTGTTAAAGCATGTGTCCATGTAATATTCCAGTATGTCTACATGTATATTACAGCATGTTTACATTGAACGTCCAAAGATCTCTAAGTGTAAAACTTCAGCATGTATACATGTAACGTTCCAGTATGTCTGCATAAGTGTTCCAAAATGCCTACATGTACATTCCAGCATGTCTATATGTAACATTTCAGCATGTCTTCATATAATGATGCAGTATGTCTACAAGTACGCTAAAGGATGTCTACATGTAGCGATCCAGCATGTCTACATCTAATGTTCCAGAATGTCTACATGTAACGCTTTAGCGTGTCTACTTGTAACCATCCGGCATCTCTACATGAATATTCAGGTATGTCTACATGCAACGTTCCGGTATACTAACATCTAATGTTCTAGAAAGTCTAGATGTACGCTCCAACATGTCTACATGAAATATAACGTTGCAACACGTCTACATGACCGTTAAAGCATGTCTACATGTAACATTCCAGAATGTCTATATGCAACGTTCCAGCATGTCTATACGAATGCACTAGAGCATGACTACATCTGCATTCCAGCATGTCTACGTGTAATGTTCCATCATAGACATTCCAACATGTCTACATGAACATTGCAGCATGTCTACGGGTACGTTCCAGCATGTCTATATTTAACGTTCCAGGATTGTACATGTAACGTTGGACAATGTCTACATATAACTGTTTAGCATGTCTACATGTAACGATCGAGCATGTCTGAATATACATTCCAGCATGTCTACATGTAAGGTTCCAGTATGTGCACATGTGACGTTTCAGCATGTATACATGTAATGATCCAGCATGTCTACATGAAAGTTGCAGCATGTCTACATGTAACGTTCCAGCATGTCTACGTGTAACTTTCGAACATGTCTATATGTAACGTTTCAGCATGCCTACATGAACTTTCTATGTCCGCATAAACGTTCATGAATGTCTATATGTAACGTTTTGGCATGTACACATGTAACATTCCACCTTGTCTACATGAATGTTCCAACATGTCTACATGTAACGTTCCAGCATATCTACATGCAATGATTCGGTATGTCCGCATGTACATTCCAGCATGTCTACATGAACGCTCCAGAATGTCTACATGCACATTCCAGCATGTCTACATATAACGTTCCAGAATGTCTGCATGTTATGGTTCAGAATGTCTACATGTAACTTTTCAGTATGTCTACATATAACGTTCCAGCATGTCTACATGAACGCTCCAGAATGTCTACATGTGTATTTCAGTATGTACTTTCCAGAATATCCACCTGTCCTTTCAAGCATGTCTGCAAGTAAAGCTCCAGCATGTCTACATGAATGTTCCATCATGACTACAGGTAACGTTCTAGCATGTCTACATGAACGTTCCAGAATTTCTACATGTATGTTTGCAGCATGTCTACATGATATGTTCCAGTATGTCTACATGTAACATTCCAGTATGTCTACATGTCTGTTTGTAAGTAGTATATCGTTAGATTTTAAATCATTATCAGAGTAAACTTATATCAAGTAAAATTAATAACCTAAACCTAAATATTTAATGACATAAACCTAAGCATGTAACATTTAATTTCCTTAAATACCTGTGTATTTGAATAGTTTAGCCTCTTGATTGTATATAGGTTCCTGGGTATTGTCACTTGGGCAGTCACGGGCTTGGCCAGTGATTGGGGTTCTATTGTTCTCTGGGGTCACGTGATCAAACTTCAAACGTTTGGCTCATCAGCAGACTATTTCTCTCTTCTGCCAGTGAGCACATGTTCTGCGCGAGGGAACATAGGGTAAGTTCATGTATTACTTTATTTGGAATCTTAGGTTGACTATTATGTTTCTTAAGCCTTGCTATAAATGTAGCATTTTAGTAAGTAGTGTATTATGTGGTTTGGTAGTGTTTATTCAACTTACCTGTGTACTTGATAGAGGTATAGACCAAGTGTATTGCACAGGACATAAGTGGGAAAGAGTTCCGCCCGCCCGTGGGGGTAATATTCGAAAAGTGGGGGGAGGGCGATGATAAAAAATGAAACGCCTTTTTGTCATTCTACTTTGTGTTCGTGTTTCATCCTCCGACTTTGCTCCGCCCGTCTCTTCTCGTCACCTGCAACTTCCTGTGAATTAATATACTACTTTCATACATAAAATGTTGGTGGTGTAAGCATTCAAGTGAACTACATAACTAACGATTTTAACTATGGACCTAACTAAGTCTGAAAGAAATGACGTCGCTTCTGGGAACCGAACCTGGGTCGTGTGGTCGAGAGTCCTCCTTCTTACTTCAGTGCTACGGAAATTGGTGATCGACAGAGCGGAACTTTTTGTATTTAGACGCTGGTTTGTAGGCTTACGCGTGGGTTGTATTGTATAAATTGACGAGCTAATTTCAGAAGTCTCGGTGGCTCTGAGGAACAGTGGAGATACACTAAGAGATGAGGGTAGTGAGTTCATGAGATCGAACCCCCGTTCCCCGTGATTTTTTTTCCGTTACTGTGTTGACAAATGGGGGTAATAGTGGCATAACAACTAATTGTAGTAAAGGAATTGTGATGTCGTACTCTGTTGGTGGGTGCCAAATTTGAATGAGACATCACCTGCTGTGCTTTTCCCGTGCATATGATGATTTTGGTACGAGTTGCTTGTATTTAATGACGTCCCGTGATTTAACAAAATATACACGTTGTCGTCATTCCTATGCGAGACCCTAGCTGAGTGTGGTACACATTCCCGGAGTAAGAGAAAGACAAAAGTTAGAAGCCATGTCGTCATCCTCTAGTTTAGATATTCCCCCTAACGTAGTACGAGATCGTGAGCACTCTTCTTCACCAGACCCACTCTTGTATTTCTTTCTTCTGGTGCGGGGTGTTACCAACCAAGCTAATTGTCATGTCCGCAAGTACTAACTCGCACTTACGCAGTTAATCGCAAGGGTAAGGTTCCCGACTACCGTTGCTGGTGTAACCGCAAAGTATGTTAAAAAAGTAACAGAAATCAAGTTCCAGCACGGGGGAGTGAGTGAGTGAGTTTAGTTTTACGTCGCACTTAGCAATATTCCAGCTATATGGCGACGGTCTGTAAATAATCGAGTCTGGACCAGACAATCCAGTGATCAACAACATGAGCATCGATCTGCGCAATTGGGAACCGATGACATGAGTCAACCAAGTCAGTGAGCCTGACCACCCGATCCCGTTAGTCGCCTCTTACGACAAGCATAGTCACCTTTTATGGCAAGCATGGGTTGCTGAAGGCCTATTCTACCCCGGGACCTTCACGGGTCAGTTCCAGCACGGAGGGGTGCGTGGTTCACTAGGCCGAATTTGTCACTGAGAGGAACCGTTTTGCTGACCTACTGCTTTGCTCATAAAATGTCACACGCAGACACAATCAGAGAAATTAGCCAGCCAGACAGACAGACAGACAGACAGGTTTTATTCAGTAGTGAAGGCCCAGTGGCCCATAGTACAGTTAATTTTTCTTTTTAACAAATATTGGTCACGTGACACGAAATTATGGGTTTACATGTAATTTAAGGATGGACATCAAATGTTTAATAAAAATGGCAGCTGATTTAATAGTGTCATCGTTATTAGATTTAAGTATTTTATATATCGTTTGTGGGGCATCATTAAAGCATTTTAAATACTTCCTTCGGCCGGCAGAGAATGCCTCACAATCTAATAATAGGTGACGTTCGTCTTCATTTTTACCAGAAGAACAATAAGAACATGATAAATCTTCTAGTGTATTTTAATCTTTTCTATAACGCTGTATTTTTAAGGCATGTAGAGAGATTCTAAATTTACAAAAATTTCTTAAAAGGGACTTATCATTAAGGACCCTAATATATTTTTCAGGTCCAAACATCGATTTACATTGTGAATAATGACTTAGAAAACTCGATGAATTTACTGATGCGTGCCAATTCTGAAAGTATATATCTTTTATTCGTTGTTTAAATGCTGACAGAAACATTTTTTATATCACCAACATCTTGCTTAAACCAAACATAAGAAAACCCGCTTGAAAATAACACATTTCGCACACCCGAAGCCCAAGAATACTTTCCACGTTTGTCTAGGGATAATAATAATTGATAGCTTTGATACGGGTAGCGGTAATCAGGCATTCTTATAAGTTTAATCCAGTATCTGATAACTCTCATTTGACTCTCAATATGCATGTTATAGCGTCCTGTATCGCCAAGTACGGCTTTGTTGGAAGCAAATTTACCTACAGTGAGAAATCTTTTAAAATATGATGCATGCACATTTTCAATGGCTTCGAAGTAGTTTACTCCCCAAATTTCAGATCCATATAACAATATTGGTGCTATTTTGGTGTCAAAAAGTAAGCAAGCTGAGTCAAATGAAATAAATTTATTAGTATTAAAGAGTTTGAAAATGGGAAATAATGCCTTCTTAGCTTGTGCTGCAAGAGTTTTAGATGCCATGGACCAATTTAATCGGCTAGAAAATAAAAGACCCAAATATTTATAATATGTAACAACATTCATACTTTTGCCCCTGAATAACCATTTTTCAGAATGTGCCACTATACCCCCATTTCTAAAGACGACTATATTTTTCCATATTCAACTCTAGTCCCCATGTGTCACAAAATGTTTGAAGAATATTTATCTGTCTCTGCAGTCCGTTTACCATAAATGAAAACGTAACAATATCATCTGCAAAGAGAAGCAAAAGTAAATCTTTGATTTGGGGAGTAACAAATATTCCATTATTACATGATTTATACATATCATCTACAAGTTCATTAATAAAGAATATGAAGAGTACGGGGCTTAATACACAGCCTTGTCACACACCAGCGGAAGTATTAAACGATTCAGTGTTGCCAGAATTAGTTCTAACACAGGCTGCAACAGAGTCATACATGCTTCTTAAAATATTATACATTTTGCCATGGCATCCTTTGGTATGTAACATAAATAGCAATTTCTTACGGTCAGCAAAATCAAAGGCTTTCTTAAAGTCGATGAAAGCGCAGTAGAATCTCCCTTTAGGTCTGCAGAGGTACTTTGTACATAATGACTGTAATATAAATAAATTATCAATTGTACTATAATTGGATCTAAAACCAGCTTGAGCCTCGTCAAGTAGTTCGTTTAGATCAACCCAGGCACGTAAACGCTTTTTCTAATATATTAGCAAATAATTTTCCAGAAATATTTAGAAGAGATATTCCACGATAGTTGCATGGTTCTGATACACTTCCAGACTTAAATAAAGGGACAATCATGCCTATATTCCATACCGATGGGAATTTACCACTGTCAAGAACTACATTAAATAAATCTTTCAAATATGACACTAAAGAAGTAAAAGTACATTTGTAAAATGAGGGAGTGATACCGTCATGCCCCGCTGCCTTATTCCATTTCATTTCAGTTATAGATTTTATTACCTCCTCTTCGGTAATTGGAGTTGACAAAACATCATGCGAGAATGAAAGCTCTTCACAATCGTCACAGTTATGCGTTGAGACGAAATCGTACACTGATTTATCAAAATCTGAAAGCTGTTTTGTATCTCTACAGGAAAGGAGACCTTTGAAGTAATGATACCATTGGTACGGAGAAATATTATCTGTGGGAACTGTTTTCTGAAGATAGCGTTTTAACGTGCTCCAGAATATCTTACAGTCAGGATTTCTTGCTGCTATTTTAATATCATCTGCAGCTTTGGCTAAATAATTATCTTTTTTTAATTCGCAACATTTTTTAAAATTGTGCTTTGCATTCAAATAGGAATCGAGGTTAGAATCGCATTTATGCTTTCTGAAACAGTTTAAAAGTCTGTATTTTTCAGACTTAAGTTTGTCACATTCTTGATCAAACCAAGGAGGTTGGCGCGATTGACGGTGATAAGGTGAAGTGAGTCTGATGGCTCCTGCTCTAACGCCGGATAATTGAAGTAGGGATGTAATTTTTGAAATGGCAGAGTTAACATCAATATACAGTTGATCTCTGAAATCATTCAGGATACCATTCTTTATGCCATCTACCAAGTACGTATGAAAACTATCTCTCTGGTCCTCAGAAACTTTATTAACATCATCCCCCTTCAACTGACGTCTCCCCCGTTCCATAACAGATTCCTTATCTTTATAAAATAAGAAACGGACAATGACTGGTCTGGTACCGGACTTGCTATGCAAGCGATGGGCGCGGTCAATGGGAACAGATGGGGCATTAAGCATGTTCAGTTTATTTCAGAGAAAGTCTCTAACTTTATTTTCAACTGTGTCCCATGTTTCACCTTGTTCTTCTGCAATGCCATGTATAATGACGTTATTACGTCTGGACTGGGCCTCTAACTTGTCTGTCTTCTTCTCCAAGAAAGACACCCGGTCTCGGAGGCAGTCGTTTTCAGATTGAAGCGCACGTATCTGATAGTTGAAATCACGTGCGAAGCGATCAAATTTATCGTTGAGAGAGGTAAGATCAGCTTGGATCGACTTTAGTGCTACAGCGAGGTCCGACCCATCTGTCAATGGTGGCGATGATACGATCCCGGTGACATTGGTGGTGGATAATCTGGTCTGCATCCTATCCACGGAATTGTTAGTCCTGCTCTGGGACTGGCGAGGTCCTGGGTTGGACTCAACGTCCCCCGAGACAGATAAGAAGGTGAACAACAACACAGCAAGTCTGAGTGTCAAACGGGTACCCTGGGGTAGTCTTAAAACGGGGCAAAAAAAAACACACGTCTCACCCTGGTCGGACTAAAACATCCTATAGCGCACCTCCAGGTTTCGGTACACACACCCATGTCGGCTTCACTGTAACCTCACACTTTCATGCAACACCCTGTACCTTTAAATTGCTGTTGCGAACTGATATTTGGCCATTAATTGCAAATGTATGTGCCGTTCAGTACACACGTCCACCTGGACAGGTAAGTCACGTGACTATCAGAGAAATTAGCATTGATTGTGATGGTGATGGGAAAGTCCTAGAAACCTCAAGAGAAACACATATCGGACTATTTCATGTATTAGAGGTATGCTCTGTGATGGTTGAAAAGTATGATTCGGACAGAATCGGTGGGGCTGGCTTGACGGTGGAAATGGACGAAAGTAAATTTGGGAAACGTAAGTATCATAGAGGTAGGATGGTAGAGGGTCAGTTGGTTTGGGGTGGTATTTGTAAGGAGACTATACAGTTCTTTCTTGTTCGTGTAGAGACACGCGACTGACGGACATTACTTGATATTATTTGTAGGAAAGTGGTGGGGGTGGGGGTGGGGTGGGTACGCGCGGAACGCTTACCTGTAAATGTACATTTTGTATGTGTAAACGGGTTAGAAATATCTTATATGTCATGTATGTATCACTGGAAAAAAACTTCACCTTCACAAGCTTGTAAATCTTTTGTAAAGATGATGTTTACAAGACACAAGTTTGGAAAGATGATGTTTACAAGACATTTACAATTTGTAAAGTGAGTGAGTGAGTGAGTTTGGTTTTACGCCGCTTTTAGCAATATTCCAGCTACATCACGGCGGGGGACACCAGAAAATGGGCCTCACACATTGTACCCATGTGGGGAATCGAACCCGAGTCTTCGGCGTGACGAGCGAACGCTTTAACCACTAGGCTACCCCACCGCCCCCAATTTGTAAAGATCCACAAGGGGAGATAACTGGTGGGTGATGGTAAAACGGTCCGCAAGGCCTCAAATTCACACCTAATAAATCCCAAAGGCTAATTACAGTTTGATACCTAGACATAATTAATGAGGTAATTGGGGCGTGAAATAAGAGTGGGACAGACCACTGTTCAGTGGAGAGTGGTCACTCTGTTAGGGGTAGGATGCTGATGCTCTTACTACAGTGTTCGGTGGAGTGAAGATGCATGGGTGTTTCTTTCACTATGCGCAAGCTGTTTAGAAAAGAATTCCGACTCAGTATCCCACTTATTTTGTGTTTGGGAACAGTGAATAACAATAACCATAATCAATATCACCTTGTCACCTCTGATAATATGCTAAATGATAGAGATTGTGTTGTGATAACATAACACATGACAGTATATGTTGCTATGAATCATATGGTCGGTCCCAGCTTTACCAATAGTACCAGTGATACAGATGGGATAGGTCGCCTTTTGAAATATTTCACAATCATATTTGATTTTTGTTGTTCCTGTTGATTCTTCCTTTCTGTGGTCAGCCAAGCAACAATCCACCATAATCCCATAAAATCATTGAGGCATGAAGTCCCATAAGCCGAATGAACTGTACCTGACTGAATAATTTTAGGCTTCGTGGGACAACACCTGTTGTACACGGGCTAGTTGCAGTTAACACATACTGGTATATTTAACCTAAGTAAACAATAATCTTCAGGAATGGAACCCCGTGACAGAAATGTGCCCTGGACAAATAACAGGTTGGAGGTTGGCATGGGAGGTTAATGTAACTTGTTGGAAAAGCCCATCCCAATGTTTTCGAGATGATAAATTTCATGTTGGACTGGAGACGCAAATTAATAAACTGAACATGATGCAACATAGGGCTGGTCAGACACTGCTCCCAAAGAAAAGGAAACATCAAGACCTCCAAAGAGAACTGCCCACCCTGGGACATAGGGCATTATTGATATGTTGTATTATTTTGATAGGTTATCTCATGGAACGAAACTTTGTAAAAGGTCACATAAAACAGGAAAACACAACATGCAGATTCTGATACCTTTCGGTATGCAGTTACCGAAACAAATCATTAAAAATGTCAATTCAACCTATAAAGAAAAAAAATGCGATGGAAAAAAAACGCGAATTTGGAGTTCAAGCGATTCACTAAATTTCGCCCAGCGCTGTTGGAAGAAGTTGTTTCAATAGTTGTGCTGCGCTGCACCTGTAACGCATGCGCAGTGACTAGGTTCGCGGAGCCTGAAACAGTATGCCTGTCCAGAGTGTGAGGAGCCTGAAACAGTATGCCTGTCCAGAGTGTGAGGAGCCTGAAACTGTATGCCTGTCCAGAGTGTGAGGTCGTAGTAGAAGTCTAATCTTGGTTGTGTACACAAACAAGTAAACAATCTACTCGTTACATAAAAAAACATTTTCGTTTAAACATATTTATTTCCAGAAGGGGATTTGGATTGGTAAACAAGCAACATATTGCTTATGTTAATACCGCTCCAGGATACAAGTAACTTATATAAAGCAGTCGTGGGGAGAAAAGCATGCAAATATCAAACAATAAACAATAGCTTTCTGTGAATGTAACAATCAAAACGTGATATCATAGCCACTTATAACATTAATCATTAATGTCGGAAGTGCAGTTTCACTTTACTATTACAACACAAATCTGCCTGAGAGTACAATGAAAGAATGGATAGATTCAAATAGTTCGTGATTATCGTTAGCAGATCCATTAGAGTGGCCGTATAGTATTGATTTGATATCATATCCTTTGGTATAGAAGTACATTTTGTGTCTTGTGTCAGAGTAACTTATGCACGAAAAAAAATAGTGAATTGGATCTTCGTAAGAGTAGCCACAAGAACAAGACGGATTTGAAGATAAAAATCGTCCGTATTTGTGTGGTTTAAATCACTGCAACCGAGCCTGAGCCGCGAATGAATAATCTGACAGAATCTTGATCCTGAGTTTAAATTAAAGTAGGTTTGATTATTATATGACACACTAATTTTTTTCTTAAAACTACCCAGAGTAGCCGATTCTCTATGACCAGTACACAAAGAATTCCACAATCTTACAGTATCTGGGAGAAATGACGTAGCATAAATTGCACTTTTGCTATGGATAGTTTGGAGTTTCAAATGGTCTCGGAAACTGTAGTTTCCTGTGTCAGATACCTTAGGAGGGACGAGATTGCTCAAATATTTTGGAGTGAAATTATTAACCATCTTATAGAAAAATGTTAGTTTTTGCATGTGTCTACGAGTACATAGTGGTTGCAAATTTGTCTCATCGTAAATTTTCTTATGACTCGTACCGCGAACAGCACCGCAAATAGTTCTGAGTGCATCAAGAGTAAGTTTTTCAAGTGTTAATGCTGGCTGTTTGGTACAATTGTCCCAGATGTGACAACAGTAGTCGAAAATAGGCAAAATAAATTGTATGTACATTGTTTGCAAAGTTTTCCGTGAGAGACGATATTTAAAACCTCTAAGACAGTTTACCATGGGTACGACCTTTTTAGCGATGCAGTTAACATGGTCTGTCCAGGAGCAGTCATGCTGTAAAGTAAGTCCCAAATGTTTACGGTTATTAACACTACAATTAGGACCCGATTCCGCATATATACATACTTTTGGCATTCATTATGTATGTAGTAAATATCAATTATTTCAAACATTAATCTTCTCATTATCTTTACCATAAGGACCGTGGACATCATCATCCTGGGGGCATTTCAGGATACAAATACAATTTTTCCACAATTCCGCATATATACATACTTTTGGCATTCATTATGTATGTAGTAAATATCAATGATTTGAAACATTAATTTATTCTTTATTTCTACAATTACTACCCAATTCTGCATACATACATACTTTTGGCATTCATTATGTATGTAGTAAATATCAATTATTTCAAACATTAATCTTCTCATAATCTTTACCATCAGGACCGTGGACATCATCATCCTGGGGGCAGAAATGGACCGTGAAGTCCCCCAGAGGCAGTGACGACTGCCGAGAAGAGGCTCCATGGACAGAAGTGGACCACGGAGGGAGGGACGACAGAGGACCATAAGGCAAGTATATCAATTAACATCAATTATTTCAAACAATAAACTTCTCATTATCTTTACCATCAGGACCGTGGACATCATCATCCTGGGGGCAGAAATGGACCGTGAAGTCCCCCAGAGGCAGTGACGACTGCCGAGAAGAGGATCCACGGAGGGAGGGAGGGAGGGAGGACGAATGCCACGAAGCCGACAGAGGACCAGGGAGGCAAGTGTTTCAATCTTTTGTTATTCACCATGGCGTCATGTGCACCTTACAACGTGCATTTCAGGATACAAATTTTTCCACAATTCCGCATATATACATACTTTTGGCATTCATTATGTATGTAGTAAATATCAATGATTTGAAACTACTTTATTCTATATTTCTACAATTAAAAACCTGATTCTGCATAAATACATACTTTTCGCATTCATTATGTATGTAGTAAAAATCAATTATTTCAAACATTAAACTTCTCATTATCTTTACCATCAGGACCATGGACATCATCATCCTGGGGCCAGAAATGGACCGTGAAGTCCCCCAGAGGCAGTGACGACTGCCGAGAAGAGGCTCCATGGACAGAAGTGGACCACGGAGGGAGGGACGACAGAGGACCATAAGGCAAGTATATCAATTAACATCAATTATTTCAAACAATAAACTTCTCATTATCTTTACCATCAGGACCGTGGACATCATCATCCTGGGGGCAGAAATGGACCGTGAAGTCCCCCAGAGGCAGTGACGACTGCCGAGAAGAGGATCCACGGAGGGAGGGAGGGAGGGAGGACGAATGCCACGAAGCCGACAGAGGACCAGGGAGGCAAGTGTTTCAATCTTCTGTTAATCACCATGGCGTCATGTGCACCTTACAACGTGTATTTCAGGATACAAATTTTTCCACAATTCCGCATATATACATACTTTTGGCATTCATTATGTATGTAGTAAACATCAATGATTTGAAACTACTTTATTCTATATTTCTACAATTAAAAACCTGATTCTGCATAAATACATACTTTTCGCATTCATTATGTATGTAGTAAAAATCAATTATTTCAAACATTAAACTTCTCATTATCTTTACCATCAGGACCATGGACATCATCATCCTGGGGCCAGAAATGGACCGTGAAGTCCCCCAGAGGCAGTGACGACTGCCGAGAAGAGGCTCCATGGACAGAAGTGGACCACGGAGGAAGGGACGACAGAGGACCATAAGGCAAGTATATCAATTAACATCAATTATTTCAAACATTAAACTTCTCATTATCTTTACCATCAGGACCGTGGACATCATCATCCTGGGGGCAGAAATGGACCGTGAAGTCCCCCAGAGGCAGTGACGACTGCCGAGAAGAGGATCCACGGAGGGAGGGAGGGAGGACGAATGCCACGAAGCCGACAGAGGACCAGGGAGGCAAGTGTTTCAATCTTCTGTTAATCACCATGGCGTCATGTGCACCTTACAACGTGCATTTCAGGATACAAATTTTTCCACAATTCCGCATATATACATACTTTTGGCATTCATTATGTATGTAGTAAATATCAATGATCTGAAACATTAATTTATTCTTTATTTCTACAATTACTACCCAATTCTGCATACATACATACTTTTGGCATTCATTATGTATGTAGTAAATATCAATTATTTCAAACATTAATCTTCTCATAATCTTTACCATCAGGACCGTGGACATCATCATCCTGGGGGCAGAAATGGACCGTGAAGTCCCCCAGAGGCAGTGACGACTGCCGAGAAGAGGCTCCATGGACAGAAGTGGACCACGGAGGGAGGGACGACAGAGGACCATAAGGCAAGTATATCAATTAACATCAATTATTTCAAACATTAAACTTCTCATAATCTTTACCATCAGGACCGTGGACATCATCATCCTGGGGGCAGAAATGAACCGTGAAGTCCCCCAGAGACAGTGACGACTGCTGAGAAGAGGCTCCATGGACAGAAGTGGACCACGGAGGGAGGGACGACAGAGGACCATAAGGCAAGTATATCAATTAACATCAATTATTTCAAACAATAAACTTCTCATTATCTTTACCATCAGGACCGTGGACATCATCATCCTGGGGGCAGAAATGGACCGTGAAGTCCCCCAGAGGCAGTGACGACTGCCGAGAAGAGGATCCACGGAGGGAGGGAGGGAGGGAGGACGAATGCCACGAAGCCGACAGAGGACCAGGGAGGCAAGTGTTTCAATCTTCTGTTATTCACCATGGCGTCATGTGCACCTTACAACGTGCATTTCAGGATACAAATTTTTCCACAATTCTGCATATATACATACTTTTGGCATTCATTATGTATGTAGTAAATATAAATGATTTGAAACATTAATCTATTCTATATTTCTACAATTAGAAACCTGATTCCGCATAAATACATACTTTTCGCATTCATTATGTATGTAGTAAATATCAATTATTTCAAACATTAATCTTCTCATTATCTTTACCATAAGGACCGTGGACATCATCATCCTGGGGGCATTTCAGGATACAAATACAATTTTTCCACAATTCCGCATATATACATACTTTTGGCATTCATTATGTATGTAGTAAATATCAATGATTTGAAACATTAATTTATTCTTTATTTCTACAATTACTACCCAATTCTGCATACATACATACTTTTGGCATTCATTATGTATGTAGTAAATATCAATTATTTCAAACATTAATCTTCTCATAATCTTTACCATCAGGACCGTGGACATCATCATCCTGGGGGCAGAAATGGACCGTGAAGTCCCCCAGAGGCAGTGACGACTGCCGAGAAGAGGCTCCATGGACAGAAGTGGACCACGGAGGGAGGGACGACAGAGGACCATAAGGCAAGTATATCAATTAACATCAATTATTTCAAACAATAAACTTCTCATTATCTTTACCATCAGGACCGTGGACATCATCATCCTGGGGGCAGAAATGGACTGTGAAGTCCCCCAGAGGCAGTGACGACTGCCGAGAAGAGGATCCACGGAGGGAGGGAGGGAGGACGAATGCCACGAAGCCGACAGAGGACCAGGGAGGCAAGTGTTTCAATCTTTTGTTATTCACCATGGCGTCATGTGCACCTTACAACGTGCATTTCAGGATACAAATTTTTCCACAATTCCGCATATATACATACTTTTGGCATTCATTATGTATGTAGTAAATATCAATGATTTGAAACTACTTTATTCTATATTTCTACAATTAAAAACCTGATTCTGCATAAATACATACTTTTCGCATTCATTATGTATGTAGTAAAAATCAATTATTTCAAACATTAAACTTCTCATAATCTTTACCATCAGGACCGTGGACATCATCATCCTGAGGGCAGAAATGGACCGTGAAGTCCCCCAGAGGCAGTGACGACTGCCGAGAAGAGGCTCCATAGACAGAAGTGGACCACGATGGGAGGGACGACAGAGGATCATAAGGCAAGTATATCAATTAACATCAATTATTTCAAACATTAAACTTCTCATTATCTTTACCATCAGGACCGTGGACATCATCATCCTGGGGGCAGAAATGGACCGTGAAGTCCCCCAGAGGCAGTGACGACTGCCGAGAAGAGGATCCACGGAGGGAGGGAGGGAGGGAGGACGAATGCCACGAAGCCGACAGAGGACCAGGGAGGCAAGTGTTTCAATCTTCTGTTATTCACCATGGCGTCATGTGCACCTTACAACGTGCATTGCAGGATAGAAATTTTTCCACAATTCCGCATATATACATACTTTTGGCATTCATTATGTATGTAGTAAATATCAATGATTTGAAACATTAATCTATTCTATATTTCTACAATTAGAAACCTGATTCCGCATAAATACATTCTTTTCGCATTCATTATGTATGTAGTAAATATCAATTATTTCAAACATTAATCTTCTCATTATCTTTACCATAAGGACCGTGGACATCATCATCCTGGGGGCATTTCAGGATACAAATACAATTTTTCCACAATTCCGCATATATACATACTTTTGGCATTCATTATGTATGTAGTACATATCAATGATTTGAAACATTAATTTATTCTTTATTTCTACAATTACTACCCAATTCTGCATACATACATACTTTTGGCATTCATTATGTATGTAGTAAATATCAATTATTTCAAACATTAATCTTCTCATAATCTTTACCATCAGGACCGTGGACATCATCATCCTGGGGGCAGAAATGGACTGTGAAGTCCCCCAGAGGCAGTGACGACTGCCGAGAAGAGGATCCACGGAGGGAGGGAGGGAGGACGAATGCCACGAAGCCGACAGAGGACCAGGGAGGCAAGTGTTTTAATCTTTTGTTATTCACCATGGCGTCATGTGCACCTTACAACGTGCATTTCAGGATACAAATTTTTCCACAATTCCGCATATATACATACTTTTGGCATTCATTATGTATGTAGTAAATATCAATGATTTGAAACTACTTTATTCTATATTTCTACAATTAAAAACCTGATTCTGCATAAATACATACTTTTCGCATTCATTATGTATGTAGTAAAAATCAATTATTTCAAACATTAAACTTCTCATAATCTTTACCATCAGGACCGTGGACATCATCATCCTGAGGGCAGAAATGGACCGTGAAGTCCCCCAGAGGCAGTGACGACTGCCGAGAAGAGGCTCCATGGACAGAAGTGGACCACGGAGGGAGGGACGACAGAGGACCATAAGGCAAGTATATCAATTAACATCAATTATTTCAAACAATAAACTTCTCATTATCTTTACAATCAGGACCGTGGACATCATCATCCTGGGGGCAGAAATGGACCGTGAAGTCCCCCAGAGGCAGTGACGACTGCCGAGAAGAGGATCCACGGAGGGAGGGAGGGAGGACGAATGCCACGAAGCCGACAGAGGACCAGGGAGGCAAGTGTTTCAATCTTTTGTTATTCACCATGGCGTCATGTGCACCTTACAACGTGCATTTCAGGATACAAATTTTTCCACAATTCCGCATATATACATACTTTTGGCATTCATTATGTATGTAGTAAATATCAATGATTTGAAACTACTTTATTCTATATTTCTACAATTAAAAACCTGATTCTGCATAAATACATACTTTTCGCATTCATTATGTATGTAGTAAAAATCAATTATTTCAAACATTAAACTTCTCATAATCTTTACCATCAGGACCGTGGACATCATCATCCTGAGGGCAGAAATGGACCGTGAAGTCCCCCAGAGGCAGTGACGACTGCCGAGAAGAGGCTCCATAGACAGAAGTGGACCACGATGGGAGGGACGACAGAGGATCATAAGGCAAGTATATCAATTAACATCAATTATTTCAAACATTAAACTTCTCATTATCTTTACCATCAGGACCGTGGACATCATCATCCTGGGGGCAGAAATGAACCGTGAAGTCCCCCAGAGGCAGTGACGACTGCCGAGAAGAGGATCCACGGAGGGAGGGAGGGAGGGAGGACGAATGCCACGAAGCCGACAGAGGACCAGGGAGGCAAGTGTTTCAATCTTCTGTTATTCACCATGGCGTCATGTGCACCTTACAACGTGCATTTCAGGAGACAAATTTTTCCACAATTCCGCATTTATACATACTTTTCGCATTCATTATGTATGTAGTAAATATCAATGATTTGAAACATTAATTTATTCTATAGGCACCCGTGGCGAGCCACCTCCTCGTGGTGGGTGCTGGGTAACGCCAAGAGCTCGCCGACATCCCCGTAGTGGACCCGGGAGGATATTTGGTCCACCAACCCATTTGCCGTGGGTTGCAGCCCTGTGTCGGCGGAGGAGGGGATCCTGGTGGTTGAGAGCAATAGGAGCTTGCAACCGTGTTCCTGTTGCTCAATACACCACTTCGGCCCTGACTTCGCCTAGACGGGTGGTCGAATAGGCCCGGTTCGACCAATCGGCTGGTCATGCCAAGCCCTGTGCATGGGGCATTATTATATTTATCAATGCACATATATCATTTGGAATCGTTGTAAATTTGGACTTGACTATATAATCTAAAACATTTTGAATTTGAAGTATGTTGTTCTGTAGTTTGCCTAGAGTCCTATGCCAGAAGGCGGTGGCTCATGGGCCAATCTGGTAGAATTATTAATCTCTTAATTCTTCTGCTGGAGTATATCATCCGGGTATCCTTGGTGCTGCAAGCTGGAGGCCCGCTTGCTTTAGCACTGTCCTTGTGATACTCCATGGTGGGTGGGGAGCTCGGATGATGAATCATATGACACCAATCATGGCTTATGAAATACCCCCCAAAAAAACCAAACGTCCACTTGAAATTGATCCCGTTGATACTTCTCATAGACCATCTCTATCGATTGAGTATTGGCCACGTTTCCTCGTTATTGAGACTCCGGACAAGACACCATTGAAGTTGAACCCTTTCGCAGTATCTAAGGGCATTCAAGGTATTGCTGGGGATGTCAAGAACATTAGACGCTTGCGTTCGGGTGCATTACTAATAGAGTGTGGCAAGAAACAGCAGACAACCAATCTGATGAACATTGAATCTTTTGTGGGCATTCCGGTCACGGTCTCTGCTCACAAGACCTTGAACACAAGTAAAGGTATCGTCAGAGATCGTGATCGGTTGTTTGCTGACATGTCCGAGGTTGATATAGCATGCGAAATGAAGGATCAAGGTGTGCTGTATGTGAAGCGCTTTTCCACCCGAAAAAACAATGAAACAATCCAAACAAATACCTATCTGTTTTCTTTTTCATTGCCAAATGCTCCCAAATCAGTAAAGGCGGGTTACTGCAATATCCAAGTTGAAACCTACATCCCCAACCCGCTCAGGTGTTTTAAATGTCAGAAATATGGACACGGTGTATCTACCTGCACATTGTCTGTTGTGTGTGCTCACTGTGGTGAGAAGACACACACAACAGAAGATTGTGACAGTGACTTTAAAAAATGCACTAACTGCTCTGGCGACCATTCATCTTCGTCAAAACAGTGTCCAATATGGAAAGAGCAAATGGCGATTAACAAAATAAAGTTCACCCAAAATATCTCTTTTTCTGAGGCAAAGAAACTGGTGAAGAGATCTGACCTTCTAGAAAGTTATGCTACAGTAGCAAAATCATCATCTGAATCCAACTCTAAAATAACAAAATCATCCACAGGATGCCAAACTACCTTGACTTGGGTCAGTTCCGACTCCCCACAGGTTTTATACCCTGCTATATCATCCCAGACTGAGGAATCACTTCCTACTACATCAAAGTCCTCTGATCATAAGTCATCTTCACAGTCACGCTCTGAGTCTCATTCAACAGCTGATAGACAACAAATTGTTAAAACTAAACCCAAACCTAAGTCTGATGCTTCAAAGCAACAAAGTGGCAGAGCTCCTAAGGGGTCACAAAATAAAATTCAATTGTTTAATAAATATGGGTCTCTTGAAGATATGGACGTTTCTGAAAACGTCCATTCTAGGGCACATAGCTTGTCGCCCTCCAAAAGAGTGCGGGGTAGATCCCCAAAAAATCCCCCCAAAAGATAGTTTATTCCAACAATATTGTACAATGGAACTGCAGAGGTTTGAGGACTAATTTACATGAATTACAGCTATTAGTCCAAGATTTCACACCTTCAGCGTTATGTCTCCAAGAGACATATTTAAAACAAACAGATGCATTTGACCTTCGCCATTTTAATGCATATTCTTCTTTTTCACCTCCGGGTGATAGAGCCACTGGCGGGTCATCCGTTCTAGTCAGACAAAACGTTATTCAAAGCCCTGTATCACTTAATACTAATATGCAGGCTGTTGCTGTGAGAATTACTTTACATGTAGCGTTTACGCTATGCTCGCTGTATATTTCGCCGTCTTCGACGTTTGCCAAAACTGATCTGCAAGCTCTCTATGACCAACTCCCGAAGCCCTGTATTATAATGGGAGATTTAAATGGGCACAACCCTCTCTGGGGTAGTGTAAATATAAACGCTAAAGGTAAGTTGTTGGAGGACTTCTGTTCTGACAACGATTTATGTATTTATAATGATGGTTCCAATACGTATTTACACCCTGGGACAGGGACCTATTCTGCTCTTGACCTGTCACTCACAAATTCAGAACTACTTAATGAATTCGAATGGTCAGTCCATGATGACCTCTGTGGAAGTGACCATTTTCCTACTATATTAAAAGCTGTAACTCCATCCGATGTTCCTCCATCATCAAGACGGAATTTTAAAGAGGCTAACTGGACTTTATATGAAACACTGTGTGCTGAAAAGCTTAAACCTGAACGTTTTACTGACGTTCCTGATGCTATTAAATGTTTTTCTGATGAATTGAACTCCATAGCTGATGAGTGTATACCAAAGTCCTCTGCAGTTCCACACATAAGAAAACCATGGTTCAACGATGAATGCAAACAAGCTAGGAAGGCAAGGAAAAAAGCAGAACATTATTTCCGTCGCCATCCTATGGTGCATAATTTGAATAAATTTAAAATTTTAAATGCTAAAGCACGGCGTACTTTTAAACAGAACAAACGCCAATCTTGGCAAAATTATGTATCTAAAATAAATTCTCGGACACCCATGTCCAAGGTATGGAATATGGTCCAGAAAATTAAAGGTAAAGGTACTAAATCTACTGTCAATCATCTTAAACATGGAGATCAAGTACTTACCGATAAATCAGATATCGCAAATAAACTGGGTGAAACCCTTGCTAAACACTCTTCCTCTTCTAATTATTTACCTAAATTCCAGCAGTATCAAAAACAACAAGAAAAGAAAACTATTAATTTCAACTCAGATAATGGGGAAGATTATAATGAAACTTTTTCTATTCATGAGCTCCATACTGCTCTTGATCAAGCTCATGATACTGCTACAGGAGCTGATAACATACATTATCAACTCCTGAAGCACTTACCAGAATCCTGCCTAGAAACTCTCCTAAATATTTTTGATGATATTTGGACATCGGTTAACTTTCCTTCATCATGGCGTGACGCCATAGTAGTACCCATACCTAAACCTGGACGTGATCATACCGATCCATCCAATTATCGTCCGATTTCGTTAACTAGCTGTGTTTGCAAGACCATGGAACGCATGATAAATAATCGACTTGTTTGGTACTTGGAAACAAATAACCTTATAACTGATATACAGTGTGGTTTCCGTAAAAACAGAAGTACTGTCGATCACTTAGTGCGACTGGAATCATTTGTTAAAAATGCACTGATTAATAATCAACATGCTGTGTCTATCTTTTTTGATCTTGAGAAGGCATATGACACAACCTGGAAATATGGTATTTATATGGCTTGCGAGGTCGTTTGCCTCAATTTATTGCCAACTTTTTAAATAACAGACAGTTTCAAGTTCGAGTGGGTTCTACCCTGTCTGATCATTACAATCAGGATCAGGGTGTTCCACAAGGCAGTATTCTGTCTGTCACACTTTTTAGCATCAAGATAAATAGTTTATCAAAAGTTTTAAACGATTCAATTGATGGATCGTTATTTGTGGATGATTTTAATATTTCTTGTCGTGGGAAAAATATGCATACCATTGAACGGCAACTGCAGCTTTGTTTAAACAAAATAAATAAATGGTGTCTTGAAAACGGCTTCAAATTTTCTAAATCGAAAACTAACTGCATACATTTTTGTCGTAGATATAAACCCCATAAAGATCCTGAACTGTCTCTAGATGGGACGCCCATTAAAGTTGTGAAGGAAGCCAAGTTCTTGGGTCTAATCTTTGATTCACATTTAACTTTTTTACCACATATTAAATCACTTAAAACTAAATGCCTGAAAGCACTTGACTTGTTGAAAGTTGTTTCAAATTCAAAATGGGGAGGGGATCAAGCTACCCTTCTCCATCTCTATCGATCACTAGTTCGTTCTAAACTTGATTATGGCTCAATCGTTTACGGGGGAGCCTGCAAAAGCAATCTTAAACTTCTTGATCCTGTCCATCATCAAGGTCTGAGACTTTGTCTTGGATCTTTTAGAACTTCACCTATTGACAGTCTCTATGTTGAAGCTGATGAACCTTCTCTTGAGCAGCGCCGTATAAAGTTAGCTTTACAATACATTACTAAATTATACTCTAATCATTCTAACCCTGCATATAACTGTGTTTTCAATCCCCTTTATGAGGATTTATACAACAAAAAGTCTTCTCTTGTCCCGCCTCTGGGACATAGAATTACACCTTTTCTTTCTGCTGCTGGGATTCAGCTGGAAAACATAGCTCCCTCCCGTCTTCTTTCTTCTACTCCCTGGCAGTTGGTCAGGCCTCAAGTAGACCTAACATTGACCACATTTAAAAAATCAGAGACTAATGAATTACAATATAAGCAAAAATATAATCAATTAAAACATAAATATAGCAATTATAAATCCTTATTTACAGATGGGTCCAAGGATGGTGGCGCTGTGGCTTGTGCCGCTGTCATTGGATCCAGAACAATATCTTCTAGATTACCAGTTAGTAGTTCTATTTTTACAGCTGAAGCTAACGCCATATTAACAGCTCTCAAATATATTCAAAGACACCCTAAACGTAAACAATATATAATCTATTCAGACTCTCTTTCTTGTCTCCAGGCGATTAAAAATTTATCATGTAAACATCCACTTTTAATTGACATTATTGAATTGTATAATAATCTTGCTACTGGCCAATACGACATCGTCTTCTGTTGGTTACCCAGCCATGTAGGCATTTCAGGGAACACAATGGCCGATCTTGCTGCCAAGGCAGCACTCAACAACTCTGTGACACCGCTTCTTATTCCCTACAGTGATTACAAAGCCACCATTAGATCTTATATCCGTGATCTGATGCAAAAGAAGTGGGACACCCAAGTGGGTATAAATAAATTACATGAGATAAAACCTTACATTGGTTATACCCACTTGGGTTGTCAATCCAGATTTGAAGAGGTCATACTACGACGATGTCGTATTGGCCACACTAGATATACTCATGCATACCTGTTGAAAGGTGAGGATCCTCGATTTTGCATCCCTTGTGATGAGAGAGTCACGGTCCAGCATATTCTGCTTGACTGTGTTGAATTCTCCATCACAAGGGATAAATATTTTACAGTTAAAACAATGAAGGATCTTTTTACCAACGTTAATTCTCATTTTATTATAGGTTTTTTAAAAGAAATTGATTTTTTGGGTGAATTTTGAATAGTATGTTTCTGTAAATAGATGTATTTTAATGATTGGTAGTTTGAATTAGTAACTTGAATTGTTGGTGGCTGTACCCTCAAAGGGGGTTGAAGTATTGTAAAATTATTGTCCTCCTGAGAGGGTACGTAAGTCCACAAACATTCACAGTAAATTTAAGTCTGCCAGGTTTTTAATCGTAGTATTCATGTTGTTTTAATTTTGGCTAACCTTTCGTACAATCGCCAGCAGCTGAGGAGATGATGTAAATCCAACTAGGGTCCATGCAGGTAGCAAAGGTACTGTAAGTCCCCATGGTCCCTAGTGTGGTGATCTACCTTCAGTTGTTGGCGATCTATAGTCTGTTTTTATTATGTATTGTCTAAATAGTGCTATTAGTTTTAACTTTCCATACTAGTTTTACTTAAAATTGAGATATGCTAGTTGTTTTACTGTCCTCCGTTGACAGATTTTCCATATGCATATATTTAATTTAAATGTTCTCGTCACGATATGGCTAAGATATTGCCGATGTGACGTTAAACATTAACTCACTCACTCCATGGACAGATGTGGACCACAGAGGGAGGGACGACAGAGGACCATAAGGCAAGTATATCAATTAACATCAATTATTTCAAACATTAAACTTCTCATTATCTTTAACATCAGGACCGTGGACATCATCATCCTGGGGGCAGAAATGGACCGTGAAGTCCCCCAGAGGCAGTGACGACTGCCGAGAAGAGGATCCACGGAGGGAGGGAGGGAGGGAGGGAGGCAAGTGTTTCAATCTTCTGTTATTCACCATGGCATCATGTGCACCTTACAACGTGCATTTCAGGAGACAAATTTTTCCACAATTCCGCATATATACATACTTTTCGCATTCATTTTGTATGTAGTAAATGTCAATGATTTGAAACATTAATTTATTCTATATTTCTACAACTAGAAACCTGATTCCGCATGAATACATACTTTTCGCATTCATTATGTATGTAGTAAATATCAATTATTTCAAACATTAAACTTCTCATTATCTTTACCATCAGGACCGTGGACATCATCATCCTGGGGGCAGAAATGGACCGTGAAGTCCCCCAGAGGCAGTGACGACTGCCGAGAAGAGGCTCCATGGACAGATGTGGACCACAGAGGGAGGGACGACAGAGGACCATAAGGCAAGTATATCAATTAACATCAATTATTTCAAACATTAAACTTCTCATTATCTTTACCATCAGGACCGTGGACATCATCATCCTGGGGGCAGAAATGGACCGTGAAGTCCCCCAGAGGCAGTGACGACTGCCGAGAAGAGGATCCACGGAGGGAGGGAGGGAGGGAGGACGAATGCCACGAAGCCGACAGAGGACCACGGAGGCAAGTGTTTCAATCTTCTGTTATTCACCATGGCGTCATGTGCACCTTACAACGTGCATTTCAGGATACAAATTTTTCCACAATTCCGCATATATACATACTTTTGGCATTCATTATGTATGTAGTAAATATCAATGATTTCAAACATTAACTTATTCTTTATTTCTACAATTACTACCCAATTCTGGATACATACATACTTTTCGCATTCATTATGTATGTAGTAAATATCAATTATTTCAAACATTAATCTTCTCATTATCTTTACCATCAGGACCGTGGACATCATCATCCTGGGGGCAGAAATGGACCGTGAAGTCCCCCAGAGGCAGTGACGACTGCCGAGAAGAGGCTCAATGGACAGAAGTGGACCACGATGGGAGGGACGACAGAGGACCATAAGGCAAGTATATCAAATAACATCAATTATTTCAAACATTAAACTTCTCATTATCTTTACCATCAGGACCGTGGACATCATCATCCTGGGGGCAGAAATGGACCGTGAAGTCCCCCAGAGGCAGTGACGACTGCCGAGAAGAGGCTCCATGGACAGAAGTGGACCACGGAGGGAGGGACGACAGAGGACCATAAGGCAAGTATATCAATTAACATCAATTATTTCAAACATTAAACTTCTCATTATCTTTACCATCAGGACCGTGGACATCATCATCCTGGGGGCAGAAATGGACCGTGAAGTCCCCCAGAGGCAGTGACGACTGCCGAGAAGAGGCTCCATGGACAGAAGTGGACCACGGAGGGAGGGACGACAGAGGACCATAAGGCAAGTATATCAATTAACATCAATTATTTCAAACATTAAACTTCTCATTATCTTTACCATCAGGACCGTGGACATCATCATCCTGGGGGCAGAAATGGACCGTGAAGTCCCCCAGAGGCAGTGACGACTGCCGAGAAGAGGATCCACGGAGGGAGGGAGGGAGGGAGGACGAATGCCACGAAGCCGACAGGACCAGGGAGGCAAGTGTTTCAATCTTCTGTTATTCACCATGGCGTCATGTGCACCTTACAACGTGCATTTCAGGATACAAATTTTTCCACAATTCCGCATATATACATACTTTTGGCATTCATTATGTATGTAGTAAACATCAATGATTTGAAACATTAATTTATTCTTTATTTCTACAATTACTACCCAATTCCGCATACATAGATACTTTTGGCATTCATTATGTATGTAGTAAGTATCAATTATTTCAAACATTAATTTTCTCATTATCTTTACCATCAGGACCGTGGACATCATCATCCTGGGGGCAGAAATGGACCGTGAAGTCCCCCAGAGGCAGTGACGACTGCCGAGAAGAGGATCCACGGAGGGAGGGAGGGAGGGAGGACGAATGCCACGAAGCCGACAGAGGACCAGGGAGGCAAGTGTTTCAATCTTCTGTTATTCACCATGGCGTCATGTGCACCTTACAACGTGCATTTCAGGATACAAATTTTTCCACAATTCCGCATATATACATACTTTTGGCATTCATTATGTATGTAGTAAATATCAATGATTTGAAACATTAATCTATTCTTTATTTCTACAACTACTACCCAATTCTGCATACATAGATACTTTTGGCATTCATTATGTATGTAGTAAATATCAATTATTTCAAACATTAATCTTCTCATTATCTTTACCATCAGGACCGTGGACATCATCATCCTGGGGGCAGAAATGGACCGTGAAGTCCCCCAGAGGCAGTGACGACTGCCGAGAAGAGGATCCACGGAGGGAGGGAGGGACGGAGGACGAATGCCACGAAGCCGACAGAGGACCAGGGAGGCAAGTGTTTCAATCTTCTGTTATTCACCATGGCGTCATGTGCACCTTACAACGTGCATTTCAGGATACAAATTTTTCCACAATTCCGCATATATACATACTTTTGGCATTCATTATGTATGTAGTAAATATCAATGATTTGAAACATTAATTTATTCTATATTTCTACAATTAGAAGCCTGATTCCGCATGAATACATACTTTCGGCATTCATTATGTATGTAGTAAATATCAATTATTTCAAACATTAAACTTCTCATTATCTTTACCATCAGGACCGTGGACATCATCATCCTGGGGGCAGAAATGAACCGTGACGACTGCCGAGAAGAGGCTACATGGACAGAAGTGGACCACGGAGGGAGGGACGACAGAGGACCATAAGGCAAGTATATCAATTAACATCAATTATTTCAAACATTAATCTTCTCATTATCTTTACCATCAGGACCGTGGACATCATCATCCTGGGGGCAGAAATGGACCGTGAAGTCCCCCAGAGGCAGTGACGACTGCCGAGAAGAGGCTCCATGGACAGAAGTGGACCACGGAGGGAGGGACGACAGAGGACCATAAGGCAAGTATATCAATTAACATCAATTATTTCAAACATTAAACTTCTCATTATCTTTACCATCAGGACCGTGGACATCATCATCCTGGGGGCAGAAATGGACCGTGAAGTCCCCCAGAGGCAGTGACGACTGCCGAGAAGAGGATCCACGGAGGGAGGGAGGGAGGGAGGACGAATGCCACGAAGCCGACAGAGGACCAGGGAGGCAAGTGTTTCAATCTTCTGTTATTCACCATGGCGTCATGTGCACCTTACAACGTGCATTTCAGGATACAAATTTTTTAACAATTCCGCATATATACATACTTTTGGCATTCATTATGTATGTAGTAAATATCAATGATTTGAAACATTAATTTATTCTTTATTTCTACAATTACTACCCAATTCCGCATACATAGATACTTTTGGAATTCACTATGTATGTAGTAAATATCAATTATTTCAAACATTAATCTTCTCATTATCTTTACCATCAGGACCGTGGACATCATCATCCTGGGGGCAGAAATGGACCGTGAAGTGCCCCAGAGGCAGTGACGACTGCCGAGAAGAGGCTCCATGGACAGAAGTGGACCACGGAGGGAGGGACGGCAGAGGACCATAAGGCAAGTATATCAAAAAACATCAATTATTTCAAACATTAAACTTCTCATTATCTTTACCTTTAGGACCGTGGACATCATCATCCTGGGGGCAGAAATGGACTGTGAAGTCCCCCAGAGGCAGTGACGACTGCCGAGAAGAGGATCCACGGAGGGAGGGAGGGAGGGAGGACGAATGCCACGAAGCCGACAGAGGACCAGGGAGGCAAGTGTTTCAATCTTCTGTTATTCACCATGGCGTTATGTGCACCTTACAACGTGCATTTCAGGATACAAATTTTTCCACAATTCCGCATATATACATACTTTTGGCATTCATTATGTATGTAGTAAATATCAATGATTTCAAACATTAATTTATTCTATATTTCTACAATTAGAAACCTGATTCCGCATGAATACATACTTTTGGCATTCATTATGTATGTAGTAAATATCAATTATTTCAAACATTAAACTTCTCATTATCTTCACCATCAGGACCGTGGACATCATCATCCTGGGGGCAGAAATGGACCGTGAAGTCCCCCAGAGGCAGTGACGACTGCCGAGAAGAGGCTCCATGGACAGAAGTGGACCACGATGTTAGGGACGACAGAGGACCATAAGGCAAGTATATCAATTAACATCAATTATTTCAAACATTAAACTTCTCATTATCTTTACCATCAGGACCGTGGACATCATCATCCTGGGGGCAGAAATGGACCGTGAAGTCCCCCAGAGGCAGTGACGACTGCCGAGAAGAGGATCCACGGAGGGAGGGAGGGAGGGAGGACGAATGCCACGAAGCCGACAGAGGACCAGGGAGGCAAGTGTTTCAATCTTCTGTTATTCACCATGGCGTCATGTGCACCTTACAACGTGCATTTCAGGATACAAATTTTTCCACAATTCCGCATATATACATACTTTTGGCATTCATTATGTATGTAGTAAATATCAATGATTTGAAACATTAATTTATTCTTTACTTCTACAATTACTACCCAATTCCGCATACATAGATACTTTTGGCATTCATTATGTATGTAGTAAGTATAAATTATTTCAAACATTAATCTTCTCATTATCTTTGCCATCAGGACCGTGGACATCATCATCCTGGGGGCAGAAATGGACCGTGAAGTCCCCCAGAGGCAGTGACGACTGCCGAGAAGAGGCTCCATGGACAGAAGTGGACCACGATGGGAGGGACGACAGAGGACCATAAGGCAAGTATATCAATTAACATCAATTATTTCAAACATTAAACTTCTCATTATCTTTACCATCAGGACCGTGGACATCATCATCCTGGGGGCAGAAATGGACCGCGAAGTCCCCCAGAGGCAGTGACGACTGCCGAGAAGAGGCTCCATGGACAGAAGTGGACCACGGAGGGAGGGAAGACAGAGGACCATAAGGCAAGTATATCAATTAACATCAATTATTTCAAACATTAAACTTCTCATTTTCTTTACCATCAGGACCGTGGACATCATCATCCTGGGGGCAGAAATGGACCGTGAAGTCCCCCAGAGGCAGTGACGACTGCCGAGAAGAGGATCCACGGAGGGAGGGAGGGAGGACGAATGCCACGAAGCCGACAGAGGACCAGGGAGGCAAGTGTTTCAATCTTCTGTTATTCACCATGGTGTCATGTGCACCTTACAACGTGCATTTCAGGATACAAATTTTTCCACAATTCCGTATATATACATACTTTTGGCATTCATTATGTATGTAGTAAATATCAATGATTTGAAACATTAATTTATTCTATATTTCTACAAATAGAAGCCTGATTCCGCATGAATACATACTTTCGGCATTCATTATGTATGTAGTAAATATCAATTATTTCAAACATTAAACTTCTCATTATCTTTACCATCAGGACCGTGGACATCATCATCCTGGGGCAGAAATGAACCGTGAAGTCCCCCAGAGGCAGTGACGACTGCCGAGAAGAGGCTCCATGGACAGAAGTGGACCACGGAGGGAGGGACGACAGAGGACCATAAGGCAAGTATATCAAATAACATCAATTATTTCAAACATTAAACTTCTCATTATCTTTACCATCAGGACCGTGGACATCATCATCCTGGGGGCAGAAATGGACCGTGAAGTCCCCCAGAGGCAGTGACGACTGCCAAGAAGAGGATCCACGGAGGGAGGGAGGGAGGGAAGACGAATGTCACGAAGCCGACAGAGGACCAGGGAGGCAAGTGTTTCAATCTTCTGTTATTCACCATGGCGTCATGTGCACCTTACAACGTGCATTTCAGGATACAAATTTTTCCACAATTCCGCATATATACATACTTTTGGCATTCATTATGTATGTAGTAAACATCAATGATTTGAAACATTAATTTATTCTTTATTTCTACAATTACTACCCAATTCCGCATACATAGATACTTTTGGCATTCATTATGTATGTAGTAAATATCAATTATTTCAAACATTAATCTTCTCATTATCTTTACCATCAGGACCGTGGACATCATCATCCTGGGGGCAGAAATGGACCGTGAAGTCCCCCAGAGGCAGTGACGACTGCCGAGAAGAGGCTCCATGGACAGAAGTGGACCACGGAGGGAGGGACGACAGAGGACCATAAGGCAAGTATATCAATTAACATCAATTATTTCAAACATTAAACTTCTCATTATCTTTACCATCAGGACCGTGGACATCATCATCCTGGGGCAGAAATGGACCGTGAAGTCCCCCAGAGGCAGTGACGACTGCCGAGAAGAGGATCCACGGAGGGAAGGAGGGAGGGAGGTCGAATGCCACGAAGCCGACAGAGGACCAGGGAGGCAAGTGTTTCAATCTTCTGTTATTCACCATGGCGTCATGTGCACCTTAGAACTTGCATTTCAGGATACAAATTTTTCCACAATTCCGCATATATACATACTTTTGGCATTCATTATGTATGTAGTAAATATCAATGATTTGAAACATTAATTTATTCTTTATTTCTACAATTACTACCCAATTCCGCATACATAGACACTTTTGGCATTCATTATGTATGTAGTAAATATCAATTATTTCAAACATTAATCTTCTCATTATCTTTACCATCAGGACCGTGGACATCATCATCCTGGGGGCAGAAATGGACCGTGAAGTCCCCCAGAGGCAGTGACGACTGCCGAGAAGAGGCTCCATGGACAGAAGTGGACCACGGAGGGAGGGACCTACAGAGGACCATAAGGCAAGTATATCAATTAACATCAATTATTTCAAACATTAAACTTCTCATTATCTTTACCATCAGGACCGTGGACATCATCATCCTGGGGGCAGAAATGGACCGTGAAGTCCCCCAGAGGCAGTGACGACTGCCGAGAAGAGGATCCACGGAGGGAGGGAGGGAGGGAGGACGAATGCCACGAAGCTGACAGAGGACCAGGGAGGCAAGTGTTTCAATCTTCTGTTATTCACCATGGCGTCATGTGCACCTTACAACGTGCATTTCAGGATACAAATTTTTCCACAATTCCGCATATATACATACTTTTGGCATTCATTATGTATGTAGTAAACATCAATGATTTGAAACATTAATTTATTCTTTATTTCTACAATTACTACCCAATTCCGCATACATAGATACTTTTGGCATTCATTATGTATGTAGTAAATATCAATTATTTCAAACATTAATCTTCTCATTATCTTTACCATCAGGACCGTGGACATCATCATCCTGGGGGCAGAAATGGACCGTGAAGTCCCCCAGAGGCAGTGACGACTGCCGAGAAGAGGCTCCATGGACAGAAGTTGACCACGGAGGGAGGGACGACAGAAGACCATAAGGCAAGTATATCAATTAACATCAATTATTTCAAACATTAAACTTCTCATTATCTTTACCATCAGGACCGTGGACATCATCATCCTGGGGGCAGAAATGGACCGTGAAGTCCCCCAGAGGCAGTGACGACTGCCGAGAAGAGGATCCACGGAGGGAGGTAGGGAGGGAGGTCGAATGCCACGAAGCCGACAGAGGACCAGGGAGGCAAGTGTTTCAATCTTCTGTTATTCACCATGGCGTCATGTGCACCTTACAACTTGCATTTCAGGATACAAATTTTTCCACAATTCCGCATATATACATACTTTTGGCATTCATTATGTATGTAGTAAATATCAATGATTTGAAACATTAATTTATTCTTTATTTCTACAATTACTACCCAATTCCGCATACATAGATACTTTTGGCATTCATTATGTATGTAGTAAATATCAATTATTTCAAACATTAATCTTCTCATTATCTTTACCATCAGGACCGTGGACATCATCATCCTGGGGGCAGAAATGGACCGTGAAGTCCCCCAGAGGCAGTGACGACTGCCGAGAAGAGGCTCCATGGACAGAAGTGGACCACGGAGGGAGGGACGACAGAGGACCATAAGGCAAGTATATCAATTAACATCAATTATTTCAAACATTAAACTTCTCATTATCTTTACCATCAGGACCGTGGACATCATCATCCTGGGGGCAGAAATGGACCGTGAAGTCCCCCAGAGGCAGTGACGACTGCCGAGAAGAGGATCCACGGAGGGAGGGAGGGAGGGAGGACGAATGCCACGAAGCTGACAGAGGACCAGGGAGGCAAGTGTTTCAATCTTCTGTTATTCACCATGGCGTCATGTGCACCTTACAACGTGCATTTCAGGATAAAAATTTTTCCACAATTCCGCATATATACATACTTTTGGCATTCATTATGTATGTAGTAAATATCAATGATTTGAAACATTAATTTATTCTATATTTCTACAATTAGAAGCCTGATTCCGCATGAATACATACTTTCGGCATTCATTATGTATGTAGTAAATATCAATTATTTCAAACATTAAACTTCTCATTATCTTTACCATCAGGACCGTGGACATCATCATCCTGGGGGCAGAAATGGACCGTGAAGTCCCCCAGAGGCAGTGACGACTGCCGAGAAGAGGCTCCATGGACAGAAGTGGACCACGGAGGGAGGGACGACAGAGGACCATAAGGCAAGTATATCAATTAACATCAATTATTTCAAACATTAAACTTCTCATTATCTTTACCATCAGGACCGTGGACATCATCATCCTGGGGGCAGAAATGGACCGTGAAGTCCCCCAGAGGCAGTGACGACTGCCGAGAAGAGGCTCCATGGACAGAAGTGGACCACGGAGGGAGGGACGACAGAGGACCATAAGGCAAGTATATCAATTAACATCAATTATTTCAAACATTAAACTTCTCATTATCTTTACCATCAGGACCGTGGACATCATCATCCTGGGGGCAGAAATGGACCGTGAAGTCCCCCAGAGGCAGTGACGACTGCCGAGAAGAGGATCCACGGAGGGAGGGAGGGAGGGAGGACGAATGCCACGAAGCCGACAGAGGACCAGGGAGGCAAGTGTTTCAATCTTCTCTTATTCACCATGGCGTCATGTGCACCTTACAACGTGCATTTCAGGATACAAATTTTTCCACAATTCCGCATATATACATACTTTTGGCATTCATTATGTATGTAGTAAATATCAATGATTTGAAACATTAATTTATTCTTTATTTCTACAATTACTACCCAATTCTGCATACATAGATACTTTTGGCATTCATTATGTATGTAGTAAATATCAATTATTTCAAACATTAATCTTCTCATTATCTTTACCATCAGGACCGTGGACATCATCATCCTGGGGGCAGAAATGGACCGTGAAGTCCCCCAGAGGCAGTGACGACTGCCGAGAAGAGGCTCCATGGACAGAAGTGGACCACGGAGGGAGGGACGGCAGAGGACCATAAGGCAAGTATATCAATTAACATAAATTATTTCAAACATTAAACTTCTCATTATCTTTACCATCAGGACCGTGGACATCATCATCCTGGGGGCAGAAATGGACTGTGAAGTCCCCCAGAGGCAGTGACGACTGCCGAGAAGAGGATCCACGGAGGGAGGGAGGGAGGGAGGACGAATGCCACGAAGCCGACAGAGGACCAGGGAGGCAAGTGTTTCAATCTTCTGTTATTCACCATGGCGTCATGTGCACCTTACAACGTGCATTTCAGGATAAAAATTTTTCCACAATTCCGCATATATACATACTTTTGGCATTCATTATGTATGTAGTAAATATCAATGATTTGAAACATTAATTTATTCTTTATTTCTACAATTACTACCCAATTCCGCATACATAGATACTTTTGGCATTCATTATGTATGTAGCAAGTATCAATTATTTCAAACATTAATCTTCTCATTATCTTTGCCATCAGGACCGTGGACATCATCATCCTGGGGGCAGAAATGGACCGTGAAGTCCCCCAGAGGCAGTGACGACTGCCGAGAAGAGGCTCCATGGACAGAAGTGGACCACGATGGGAGGGACGACAGAGGACCATAACGCAAGTATATCAAATAACATCAATTATTTCAAACATTAAACTTCTCATTATCTTTACCATCAGGACCGTGGACATCATCATCCTGGGGGCAGAAATGGACCGTGAAGTCCCCCAGAGGCAGTGACGACTGCCGAGAAGAGGCTCCATGGACAGAAGTGGACCACGGAGGGAGGGAAGACAGAGGACCATAAGGCAAGTATATCAATTAACATCAATTATTTCAAACATTAAACTTCTCATTATCTTTACCATCAGGACCGTGGACATCATCATCCTGGGGGCAGAAATGGACCGTGAAGTCCCCCAGAGGCAGTGACGACTGCCGAGAAGAGGATCCACGGAGGGAGGGAGGGAGGGAGGACGAATGCCACGAAGCCGACAGAGGACCAGGGAGGCAAGTGTTTCAATCTTCTGTTATTCACCATGGCGTCATGTGCACCTTACAACGTGCATTTCAGGATACAAATTTTTCCACAATTCCGCATATATACATACTTTTGGCATTTATTATGTATGTAGTAAATATCAATGATTTGAAACATTAATTTATTCTATATTTCTACAATTAGAAGCCTGATTCCGCATGAATACATACTTTCGGCATTCATTATGTATGTAGTAAATATCAATTATTTCAAACATTAAACTTCTCATTATCTTTACCATCAGGACCGTGGACATCATCATCCTGGGGGCAGAAATGAACCGTGAAGTCCCCCAGAGGCAGTGACGACTGCCGAGAAGAGGCTCCATGGACAGAAGTGGACCACGGAGGGAGGGACGACAGAGGACCATAAGGCAAGTATATCAATTAACATCAATTATTTCAAACATTAAACTTCTCATTATCTTTACCATCAGGACCGTGGACATCATCATCCTGGGGGCAGAAATGGACCGTGAAGTCCCCCAGAGGCAGTGACGACTGCCGAGAAGAGGCTCCATGGACAGAAGTGGACCACGGAGGGAGGGACGACAGAGGACCATAAGGCAAGTATATCAATTAACATCAATTATTTCAAACATTAAACTTCTCATTATCTTTACCATCAGGACCGTGGACATCATCATCCTGGGGGCAGAAATGGACCGTGAAGTCCCCCAGAGGCAGTGACGACTGCCGAGAAGAGGATCCACGGAGGGAGGGAGGGAGGGAGGACGAATGCCACGAAGCCGACAGAGGACCAGGGAGGCAAGTGTTTCAATCTTCTCTTATTCACCATGGCGTCATGTGCACCTTACAACGTGCATTTCAGGATACAAATTTTTCCACAATTCCGCATATATACATACTTTTGGCATTCATTATGTATGTAGTAAATATCAATGATTTGAAACATTAATTTATTCTTTATTTCTACAATTACTACCCAATTCTGCATACATAGATACTTTTGGCATTCATTATGTATGTAGTAAATATCAATTATTTCAAACATTAATCTTCTCATTATCTTTACCATCAGGACCGTGGACATCATCATCCTGGGGGCAGAAATGGACCGTGAAGTCCCCCAGAGGCAGTGACGACTGCCGAGAAGAGGCTCCATGGACAGAAGTGGACCACGGAGGGAGGGACGGCAGAGGACCATAAGGCAAGTATATCAATTAACATAAATTATTTCAAACATTAAACTTCTCATTATCTTTACCATCAGGACCGTGGACATCATCATCCTGGGGGCAGAAATGGACTGTGAAGTCCCCCAGAGGCAGTGACGACTGCCGAGAAGAGGATCCACGGAGGGAGGGAGGGAGGGAGGACGAATGCCACGAAGCCGACAGAGGACCAGGGAGGCAAGTGTTTCAATCTTCTGTTATTCACCATGGCGTCATGTGCACCTTACAACGTGCATTTCAGGATAAAAATTTTTCCACAATTCCGCATATATACATACTTTTGGCATTCATTATGTATGTAGTAAATATCAATGATTTGAAACATTAATTTATTCTTTATTTCTACAATTACTACCCAATTCCGCATACATAGATACTTTTGGCATTCATTATGTATGTAGCAAGTATCAATTATTTCAAACATTAATCTTCTCATTATCTTTGCCATCAGGACCGTGGACATCATCATAGTGGGGGCAGAAATGGACCGTGAAGTCCCCCAGAGGCAGTGACGACTGCCGAGAAGAGGCTCCATGGACAGAAGTGGACCACGATGGGAGGGACGACAGAGGACCATAACGCAAGTATATCAAATAACATCAATTATTTCAAACATTAAACTTCTCATTATCTTTACCATCAGGACCGTGGACATCATCATCCTGGGGGCAGAAATGGACCGTGAAGTCCCCCAGAGGCAGTGACGACTGCCGAGAAGAGGCTCCATGGACAGAAGTGGACCACGGAGGGAGGGAAGACAGAGGACCATAAGGCAAGTATATCAATTAACATCAATTATTTCAAACATTAAACTTCTCATTATCTTTACCATCAGGACCGTGGACATCATCATCCTGGGGGCAGAAATGGACCGTGAAGTCCCCCAGAGGCAGTGACGACTGCCGAGAAGAGGATCCACGGAGGGAGGGAGGGAGGGAGGACGAATGCCACGAAGCCGACAGAGGACCAGGGAGGCAAGTGTTTCAATCTTCTGTTATTCACCATGGCGTCATGTGCACCTTACAACGTGCATTTCAGGATACAAATTTTTCCACAATTCCGCATATATACATACTTTTGGCATTTATTATGTATGTAGTAAATATCAATGATTTGAAACATTAATTTATTCTATATTTCTACAATTAGAAGCCTGATTCCGCATGAATACATACTTTCGGCATTCATTATGTATGTAGTAAATATCAATTATTTCAAACATTAAACTTCTCATTATCTTTACCATCAGGACCGTGGACATCATCATCCTGGGGGCAGAAATGAACCGTGAAGTCCCCCAGAGGCAGTGACGACTGCCGAGAAGAGGCTCCATGGACAGAAGTGGACCACGGAGGGAGGGACGACAGAGGACCATAAGGCAAGCATATCAATTAACATCAATTATTTCAAACATTAAACTTCTCATTATCTTTACCATCAGGACCGTGGACATCATCATCCTGGGGGCAGAAATGGACCGTGAAGTCCCCCAGAGGCAGTGACGACTGCCGAGAAGAGGCTCCATGGACAGAAGTGGACCACGGAGGGAGGGACGACAGAGGACCATAAGGCAAGTATATCAATTAACATAAATTATTTCAAACATTAAACTTCTCATTATCTTTACCATCAGGACCGTGGACATCATCATTCTGGGGGCAGAAATGCACCGTGAAGTCCCCCAGAGGCAGTGACGACTGCCGAGAAGAGGATCCACGGAGGGAGGGAGGGAGGACGAATGCCACGAAGCCGACAGAGGACCAGGGAGGCAAGTGTTTCAATCTTCTGTTATTCACCATGGCGTCATGTCCACCTTACAACGTGTATTTCAGGATACAAATTTTTCCACAATTCCGCATATATACATACTTTTGGCATTCATTATGTATGTAGTAAATATCAATGATTTGAAACATTAATCTATTCTTTATTTCTACAATTACTACCCAATTCCGCATACATAGATACTTTTGGCATTCATTATGTATGTAGTAAGTATCAATTATTTCAAACATTAATCTTCTCATTATCTTTGCCATCAGGACCGTGGACATCATCATCCTGGGGGCAGAAATGGACCGTGAAGTCCCCCAGAGGCAGTGACGACTGCCGAGAAGAGGCTCCATGGACAGAAGTGGACCACGATGGGAGGGACGACAGAGGACCATAAGGCAAGTATATCAAATAACATCAATTATTTCAAACATTAAACTTCTCATTATCTTTACCATCAGGACCGTGGACATCATCATCCTGGGGGCAGAAATGGACTGTGAAGTTCCCCAGAGGCAGTGACGACTGCCGAGAAGAGGATCCACGGAGGGAGGGAGGGAGGGAGGACGAATGCCACGAAGCCGACAGAGGACCAGGGAGGCAAGTGTTTCAATCTTCTGTTATTCACCATGGCGTCATGTGCACCTTACAACGTGCATTTCAGGATACAAATTTTTCCACAATTCCGCATATATACATACTTTTGGCATTCATTATGTATGTAGTAAATATCAATGATTTGAAACATTAATTTATTCTTTATTTCTACAATTACTACCCAATTCCGCATACATAGATACTTTTGGCATTCATTATGTATGTAGCAAGTATCAATTATTTCAAACATTAATCTTCTCATTATCTTTGCCATCAGGACCGTGGACATCATCATCCTGGGGGCAGAAATGAACCGTGAAGTCCCCCAGAGGCAGTGACGACTGCCGAGAAGAGGCTCCATGGACAGAAGTGGACCACGATGGGAGGGACGACAGAGGACCATAACGCAAGTATATCAAATAACATCAATTATTTCAAACATTAAACTTCTCATTATCTTTACCATCAGGACCGTGGACATCATCATCCTGGGGGCAGAAATGGACCGTGAAGTCCCCCAGAGGCAGTGACGACTGCCGAGAAGAGGCTCCATGGACAGAAGTGGACCACGGAGGGAGGGAAGACAGAGGACCATAAGGCAAGTATATCAATTAACATCAATTATTTCAAACATTAAACTTCTCATTATCTTTACCATCAGGACCGTGGACATCATCATCCTGGGGGCAGAAATGGACCGTGAAGTCCCCCAGAGGCAGTGACGACTGCCGAGAAGAGGATCCACGGAGGGAGGGAGGGAGGGAGGACGAATGCCACGAAGCCGACAGAGGACCAGGGAGGCAAGTGTTTCAATCTTCTGTTATTCACCATGGCGTCATGTGCACCTTACAACGTGCATTTCAGGATACAAATTTTTCCACAATTCCGCATATATACATACTTTTGGCATTTATTATGTATGTAGTAAATATCAATGATTTGAAACATTAATTTATTCTATATTTCTACAATTAGAAGCCTGATTCCGCATGAATACATACTTTCGGCATTCATTATGTATGTAGTAAATATCAATTATTTCAAACATTAAACTTCTCATTATCATTACCATCAGGACCGTGGACATCATCATCCTGGGGGCAGAAATGAACCGTGAAGTCCCCCAGAGGCAGTGACGACTGCCGAGAAGAGGCTCCATGGACAGAAGTGGACCACGGAGGGAGGGACGACAGAGGACCATAAGGCAAGCATATCAATTAACATCAATTATTTCAAACATTAAACTTCTCATTATCTTTACCATCAGGACCGTGGACATCATCATCCTGGGGGCAGAAATGGACCGTGAAGTCCCCCAGAGGCAGTGACGACTGCCGAGAAGAGGCTCCATGGACAGAAGTGGACCACGGAGGGAGGGACGACAGAGGACCATAAGGCAAGTATATCAATTAACATAAATTATTTCAAACATTAAACTTCTCATTATCTTTACCATCAGGACCGTGGACATCATCATTCTGGGGGCAGAAATGCACCGTGAAGTCCCCCAGAGGCAGTGACGACTGCCGAGAAGAGGATCCACGGAGGGAGGGAGGGAGGACGAATGCCACGAAGCCGACAGAGGACCAGGGAGGCAAGTGTTTCAATCTTCTGTTATTCACCATGGCGTCATGTCCACCTTACAACGTGTATTTCAGGATACAAATTTTTCCACAATTCCGCATATATACATACTTTTGGCATTCATTATGTATGTAGTAAATATCAATGATTTGAAACTTTAATCTATTCTTTATTTCTACAATTACTACCCAATTCCGCATACATAGATACTTTTGGCATTCATTATGTATGTAGTAAGTATCAATTATTTCAAACATTAATCTTCTCATTATCTTTGCCATCAGGACCGTGGACATCATCATCCTGGGGGCAGAAATGGACCGTGAAGTCCCCCAGAGGCAGTGACGACTGCCGAGAAGAGGCTCCATGGACAGAAGTGGACCACGATGGGAGGGACGACAGAGGACCATAAGGCAAGTATATCAAATAACATCAATTATTTCAAACATTAAACTTCTCATTATCTTTACCATCAGGACCGTGGACATCATCATCCTGGGGGCAGAAATGGACTGTGAAGTTCCCCAGAGGCAGTGACGACTGCCGAGAAGAGGATCCACGGAGGGAGGGAGGGAGGGAGGACGAATGCCACGAAGCCGACAGAGGACCAGGGAGGCAAGTGTTTCAATCTTCTGTTATTCACCATGGCGTCATGTGCACCTTACAACGTGCATTTCAGGATACAAATTTTTCCACAATTCCGCATATATACATACTTTTGGCATTCATTATGTATGTAGTAAATATCAATGATTTGAAACATTAATTTATTCTTTATTTCTACAATTACTACCCAATTCCGCATACATAGATACTTTTGGCATTCATTATGTATGTAGCAAGTATCAATTATTTCAAACATTAATCTTCTCATTATCTTTGCCATCAGGACCGTGGACATCATCATCCTGGGGGCAGAAATGGACCGTGAAGTCCCCCAGAGGCAGTGACGACTGCCGAGAAGAGGCTCCATGGACAGAAGTGGACCACGATGGGAGGGACGACAGAGGACCATAACGCAAGTATATCAAATAACATCAATTATTTCAAACATTAAACTTCTCATTATCTTTACCATCAGGACCGTGGACATCATCATCCTGGGGGCAGAAATGGACCGTGAAGTCCCCCAGAGGCAGTGACGACTGCCGAGAAGAGGCTCCATGGACAGAAGTGGACCACGGAGGGAGGGAAGACAGAGGACCATAAGGCAAGTATATCAATTAACATCAATTATTTCAAACATTAAACTTCTCATTATCTTTACCATCAGGACCGTGGACATCATCATCCTGGGGGCAGAAATGGACCGTGAAGTCCCCCAGAGGCAGTGACGACTGCCGAGAAGAGGATCCACGGAGGGAGGGAGGGAGGGAGGACGAATGCCACGAAGCCGACAGAGGACCAGGGAGGCAAGTGTTTCAATCTTCTGTTATTCACCATGGCGTCATGTGCACCTTACAACGTGCATTTCAGGATACAAATTTTTCCACAATTCCGCATATATACATACTTTTGGCATTTATTATGTATGTAGTAAATATCAATGATTTGAAACATTAATTTATTCTATATTTCTACAATTAGAAGCCTGATTCCGCATGAATACATACTTTCGACATTCATTATGTATGTAGTAAATATCAATTATTTCAAACATTAAACTTCTCATTATCTTTACCATCAGGACCGTGGACATCATCATCCTGGGGGCAGAAATGAACCGTGAAGTCCCCCAGAGGCAGTGACGACTGCCGAGAAGAGGCTCCATGGACAGAAGTGGACCACGGAGGGAGGGACGACAGAGGACCATAAGGCAAGTATATCAATTAACATCAATTATTTCAAACATTAAACTTCTCATTATCTTTACCATCAGGACCGTGGACATCATCATCCTGGGGGCAGAAATGGACCGTGAAGTCCCCCAGAGGCAGTGACGACTGCCGAGAAGAGGCTCCATGGACAGAAGTGGACCACGGAGGGAGGGACGACAGAGGACCATAAGGCAAGTATATCAATTAACATCAATTATTTCAAACATTAAACTTCTCATTATCTTTACCATCAGGACCGTGGACATCATCATTCTGGGGGCAGAAATGCACCGTGAAGTCCCCCAGAGGCAGTGACGACTGCCGAGAAGAGGATCCACGGAGGGAGGGAGGGAGGACGAATGCCACGAGGCCGACAGAGGACCAGGGAGGCAAGTGTTTCAATCTTCTGTTATTCACCATGGCGTCATGTCCACCTTACAACGTGTATTTCAGGATACAAATTTTTCCACAATTCCGCATATATACATACTTTTGGCATTCATTATGTATGTAGTAAATATCAATGATTTGAAACATTAATCTATTCTTTATTTCTACAATTACTACCCAATTCCGCATACATAGATACTTTTGGCATTCATTATGTATGTAGTAAGTATCAATTATTTCAAACATTAATCTTCTCATTATCTTTGCCATCAGGACCGTGGACATCATCATCCTGGGGGCAGAAATGGACCGTGAAGTCCCCCAGAGGCAGTGACGACTGCCGAGAAGAGGCTCCATGGACAGAAGTGGACCACGATGGGAGGGACGACAGAGGACCATAAGGCAAGTATATCAAACAACATCAATTATTTCAAACATTAAACTTCTCATTATCTTTACCATCAGGACCGTGGACATCATCATCCTGGGGGCAGAAATGGACCGTGAAGTCCCCCAGAGGCAGTGACGACTGCCGAGAAGAGGCTCCATGGACAGAAGTGGACCATGGAGGGAGGGACGACAGAGGACCATAAGGCAAGTATATCAATTAACATCAATTATTTCAAACATTAAACTTCTCATTATCTTTACCATCAGGACCGTGGACATCATCATCCTGGGGGCAGAAATGGACCGTGAAGTCCCCCAGAGGCAGTGACGACTGCCGAGAAGAGGATCCACGGAGGGAGGGAGGGAGGGAGGACGAATGCCACGAAGCCGACAGAGGACCAGGGAGGCAAGTGTTTCAATCTTCTGTTATTCACCATGGCGTCATGTGCACCTTACAACGTGCATTTCAGGATACAAATTTTTCCACAATTCCGCATATATACATACTTTTGGCATTCATTATGTATGTAGTAAATATCAATGATTTGAAACATTAATTTATTCTATATTTCTACAATTAGAAACCTGATTCCGCATGAATACATACTTTTGGCATTCATTATGTATGTAGTAAATATCAATTATTTCAAACATTAAACTTCTCATTATCTTTACCATCAGGACCGTGGACATCATCATCCTGGGGGCAGAAATGGACCGTGAAGTCCCCCAGAGGCAGTGACGACTGCCGAGAAGAGGATCCACGGAGGGAGGGAGGGAGGGAGGTCGAATGCCACGAAGCCGACAGAGGACCAGGGAGGCAAGTGTTTCAATCTTCTGTTATTCACCATGGCGTCATGTGCACCTTACAACTTGCATTTCAGGATACAAATTTTTCCACAATTCCGCATATATACATACTTTTGGCATTCATTATGTATGTAGTAAATATCAATGATTTGAAACATTAATTTATTCTATATTTCTACAATTAGAAACCTGATTCCGCATGAATACATACTTTTGGCATTCATTATGTATGTAGTAAATATCAATTATTTCAAACATTAAACTTCTCATTATCTTTACCATCAGGACCGTGGACATCATCATCCTGGGGGCAGAAATGGACCGTGAAGTCCCCCAGAGGCAGTGACGACTGCCGAGAAGAGGATCCACGGAGGGAGGGAGGGAGGGAGGACGAATGCCACGAAGCCGACAGAGGACCAGGGAGGCAAGTGTTTCAATCTTCTGTTATTCACCATGGCGTCATGTGCACCTTACAACGTGCATTTCAGGATACAAATTTTTCCACAATTCCGCATATATACATACTTTTGGCATTCATTATGTATGTAGTAAATATCAATGATTTGAAACATTAATTTATTCTATATTTCTACAATTAGAAACCTGATTCCGCATGAATACATACTTTTGGCATTCATTATGTATGTAGTAAATATCAATTATTTCAAACATTAAACTTCTCATTATCTTTACCATCAGGACCGTGGACATCATCATCCTGGGGGCAGAAATGGACCGTGAAGTCCCCCAGAGGCAGTGACGACTGCCGAGAAGAGGATCCACGGAGGGAGGGAGGGAGGGAGGTCGAATGCCACGAAGCCGACAGAGGACCAGGGAGGCAAGTGTTTCAATCTTCTGTTATTCACCATGGCGTCATGTGCACCTTACAACTTGCATTTCAGGATACAAATTTTTCCACAATTCCGCATATATACATACTTTTGGCATTCATTATGTATGTAGTAAATATCAATGATTTGAAACATTAATTTATTCTATATTTCTACAATTAGAAACCTGATTCCGCATGAATACATACTTTTCGCATTCATTATGTATGTAGTAAATATCAATTATTTCAAACATTAAACTTCTCATTATCTTTACCATCAGGACCGTGGACATCATCATCCTGGGGGCAGAAATGGACCGTGAAGTCCCCCAGAGGCAGTGACGACTGCCGAGAAGAGGATCCACGGAGGGAGGGAGGGAGGGAGGACGAATGCCACGAAGCCGACAGAGGACCAGGGAGGCAAGTGTTTCAATCTTCTGTTATTCACCATGGCGTCATGTGCACCTTACAACGTGCATTTCAGGATACAAATTTTTCCACAATTCCGCATATATACATACTTTTGGCATTCATTATGTATGTAGTAAATATCAATGATTTGAAACATTAATTTATTCTATATTTCTACAATTAGAAACCTGATTCCGCATGAATACATACTTTTGGCATTCATTATGTATGTAGTAAATATCAATTATTTCAAACATTAAACTTCTCATTATCTTTACCATCAGGACCGTGGACATCATCATCCTGGGGGCAGAAATGGACCGTGAAGTCCCCCAGAGGCAGTGACGACTGCCGAGAAGAGGATCCACGGAGGGAGGGAGGGAGGGAGGTCGAATGCCACGAAGCCGACAGAGGACCAGGGAGGCAAGTGTTTCAATCTTCTGTTATTCACCATGGCGTCATGTGCACCTTACAACTTGCATTTCAGGATACAAATTTTTCCACAATTCCGCATATATACATACTTTTGGCATTCATTATGTATGTAGTAAATATCAATGATTTGAAACATTAATTTATTCTATATTTCTACAATTAGAAACCTGATTCCGCATGAATACATACTTTTGGCATTCATTATGTATGTAGTAAATATCAATTATTTCAAACATTAAACTTCTCATTATCTTTACCATCAGGACCGTGGACATCATCATCCTGGGGGCAGAAATGGACCGTGAAGTCCCCCAGAGGCAGTGACGACTGCCGAGAAGAGGATCCACGGAGGGAGGGAGGGAGGGAGGTCGAATGCCACGAAGCCGACAGAGGACCAGGGAGGCAAGTGTTTCAATCTTCTGGTATTCACCATGGCGTCATGTGCACCTTACAACTTGCATTTCAGGATACAAATTTTTCCACAATTCCGCATATATACATACTTTTGGCATTCATTATGTATGTAGTAAATATCAATGATTTGAAACATTAATTTATTCTATATTTCTACAATTAGAAACCTGATTCCGCATGAATACATACTTTTGGCATTCATTATGTATGTAGTAAATATCAATTATTTCAAACATTAAACTTCTCATTATCTTTACCATCAGGACCGTGGACATCATCATCCTGGGGGCAGAAATGGACCGTGAAGTCCCCCAGAGGCAGTGACGACTGCCGAGAAGAGGCTCCATGGACAGAAGTGGACCACGGAGGGAGGGACGACAGAGGACCATAAGGCAAGTATATCAATTAACATCAATTATTTCAAACATTAAACTTCTCATTATCTTTACCATCAGGACCGTGGACATCATCATCCTGGGGGCAGAAATGGACCGTGAAGTCCCCCAGAGGCAGTGACGACTGCCGAGAAGAGGATCCACGGAGGGAGGGAGGGAGGGAGGACGAATGCCACGAAGCCGACAGAGGACCAGGGAGGCAAGTGTTTCAATCTTCTGTTATTCACCATGGCGTCATGTGCACCTTACAACGTGCATTTCAGGATACAAATTTTTCCACAATTCCGCATATATACATACTTTTGGCATTTATTATGTATGTAGTAAATATCAATGATTTGAAACATTAATTTATTCTATATTTCTACAATTAGAAGCCTGATTCCGCATGAATACATACTTTCGACATTCATTATGTATGTAGTAAATATCAATTATTTCAAACATTAAACTTCTCATTATCTTTACCATCAGGACCGTGGACATCATCATCCTGGGGGCAGAAATGAACCGTGAAGTCCCCCAGAGGCAGTGACGACTGCCGAGAAGAGGCTCCATGGACAGAAGTGGACCACGGAGGGAGGGACGACAGAGGACCATAAGGCAAGTATATCAATTAACATCAATTATTTCAAACATTAAACTTCTCATTATCTTTACCATCAGGACCGTAAACATCATCATCCTGGGGGCAGAAATGGACCGTGAAGTCCCCCAGAGGCAGTGACGACTGCCGAGAAGAGGCTCCATGGACAGAAGTGGACCACGGAGGGAGGGAAGACAGAGGACCATAAGGCAAGTATATCAATTAACATCAATTATTTCAAACATTAAACTTCTCATTATCTTTACCATCAGGACCGTGGACATCATCATTCTGGGGGCAGAAATGCACCGTGAAGTCCCCCAGAGGCAGTGACGACTGCCGAGAAGAGGATCCACGGAGGGAGGGAGGGAGGACGAATGCCACGAGGCCGACAGAGGACCAGGGAGGCAAGTGTTTCAATCTTCTGTTATTCACCATGGCGTCATGTCCACCTTACAACGTGTATTTCAGGATACAAATTTTTCCACAATTCCGCATATATACATACTTTTGGCATTCATTATGTATGTAGTAAATATCAATGATTTGAAACATTAATCTATTCTTTATTTCTACAATTACTACCCAATTCCGCATACATAGATACTTTTGGCATTCATTATGTATGTAGTAAGTATCAATTATTTCAAACATTAATCTTCTCATTATCTTTGCCATCAGGACCGTGGACATCATCATCCTGGGGGCAGAAATGGACCGTGAAGTCCCCCAGAGGCAGTGACGACTGCCGAGAAGAGGCTCCATGGACAGAAGTGGACCACGATGGGAGGGACGACAGAGGACCATAAGGCAAGTATATCAAATAACATCAATTATTTCAAACATTAAACTTCTCATTATCTTTACCATCAGGACCGTGGACATCATCATCCTGGGGGCAGAAATGGACCGTGAAGTCCCCCAGAGGCAGTGACGACTGCCGAGAAGAGGCTCCATGGACAGAAGTGGACCATGGAGGGAGGGACGACAGAGGACCATAAGGCAAGTATATCAATTAACATCAATTATTTCAAACATTAAACTTCTCATTATCTTTACCATCAGGACCGTGGACATCATCATCCTGGGGGCAGAAATGGACCGTGAAGTCCCCCAGAGGCAGTGACGACTGCCGAGAAGAGGATCCACGGAGGGAGGGAGGGAGGGAGGATGAATGCCACGAAGCCGACAGAGGACCAGGGAGGCAAGTGTTTCAATCTTCTGTTATTCACCATGGCGTCATGTGCACCTTACAACGTGCATTTCAGGATACAAATTTTTCCACAATTCCGCATATATACATACTTTTGGCATTCATTATGTATGTAGTAAATATCAATGATTTGAAACATTAATTTATTCTATATTTCTACAATTAGAAACCTGATTCCGCATGAATACATACTTTTGGCATTCATTATGTATGTAGTAAATATCAATTATTTCAAACATTAAACTTCTCATTATCTTTACCATCAGGACCGTGGACATCATCATCCTGGGGGCAGAAATGGACCGTGAAGTCCCCCAGAGGCAGTGACGACTGCCGAGAAGAGGATCCACGGAGGGAGGGAGGGAGGGAGGTCGAATGCCACGAAGCCGACAGAGGACCAGGGAGGCAAGTGTTTCAATCTTCTGTTATTCACCATGGCGTCATGTGCACCTTACAACTTGCATTTCAGGATACAAATTTTTCCACAATTCCGCATATATACATACTTTTGGCATTCATTATGTATGTAGTAAATATCAATGATTTGAAACATTAATTTATTCTATATTTCTACAATTAGAAACCTGATTCCGCATGAATACATACTTTTGGCATTCATTATGTATGTAGTAAATATCAATTATTTCAAACATTAAACTTCTCATTATCTTTACCATCAGGACCGTGGACATCATCATCCTGGGGGCAGAAATGGACCGTGAAGTCCCCCAGAGGCAGTGACGACTGCCGAGAAGAGGATCCACGGAGGGAGGGAGGGAGGGAGGTCGAATGCCACGAAGCCGACAGAGGACCAGGGAGGCAAGTGTTTCAATCTTCTGTTATTCACCATGGCGTCATGTGCACCTTACAACTTGCATTTCAGGATACAAATTTTTCCACAATTCCGCATATATACATACTTTTGGCATTCATTATGTATGTAGTAAATATCAATGATTTGAAACATTAATTTATTCTATATTTCTACAATTAGAAACCTGATTCCGCATGAATACATACTTTTGGCATTCATTATGTATGTAGTAAATATCAATTATTTCAAACATTAAACTTCTCATTATCTTTACCATCAGGACCGTGGACATCATCATCCTGGGGGCAGAAATGGACCGTGAAGTCCCCCAGAGGCAGTGACGACTGCCGAGAAGAGGATCCACGGAGGGAGGGAGGGAGGGAGGTCGAATGCCACGAAGCCGACAGAGGACCAGGGAGGCAAGTGTTTCAATCTTCTGGTATTCACCATGGCGTCATGTGCACCTTACAACTTGCATTTCAGGATACAAATTTTTCCACAATTCCGCATATATACATACTTTTGGCATTCATTATGTATGTAGTAAATATCAATGATTTGAAACATTAATTTATTCTATATTTCTACAATTAGAAACCTGATTCCGCATGAATACATACTTTTGGCATTCATTATGTATGTAGTAAATATCAATTATTTCAAACATTAAACTTCTCATTATCTTTACCATCAGGACCGTGGACATCATCATCCTGGGGGCAGAAATGGACCGTGAAGTCCCCCAGAGGCAGTGACGACTGCCGAGAAGAGGCTCCATGGACAGAAGTGGACCACGGAGGGAGGGACGACAGAGGACCATGAGGCAAGTATATCAATTAACATCAATTATTTCAAACATTAAACTTCTCATTATCTTTACCATCAGGACCGTGGACATCATCATCCTGGGGGCAGAAATGGACCGTGAAGTCCCCCAGAGGCAGTGACGACTGCCGAGAAGAGGATCCACGGAGGGAGGGAGGGAGGGAGGTCGAATGCCACGAAGCCGACAGAGGACCAGGGAGGCAAGTGTTTCAATCTTCTGTTATTCACCATGGCGTCATGTGCACCTTACAACTTGCATTTCAGGATACAAATTTTTCCACAATTCCGCATATATACATACTTTTGGCATTCATTATGTAGTAAATATCAATGATTTGAAACATTAATTTATTCTTTATTTCTACAATTACTACCCAATTCCGCATACATAGATACTTTTGGCATTCATTATGTATGTAGTAAATATCAATTATTTCAAACATTAATCTTCTCATTATCTTTACCATCAGGACCGTGGACATCATCATCCTGGGGGCAGAAATGGACCGTGAAGTCCCCCAGAGGCAGTGACGACTGCCGATAAAGAGGCTCCATGGACAGAAGTGGACCACGGAGGGAGGGACGACAGAGGACCATAAGGCAAGTATATCAATTAACATCAATTATTTCAAACATTAAACTTCTCATTATCTTTACCATCAGGACCGTGGACATCATCATCCTGGGGGCAGAAATGGACCGTGAAGTCCCCCAGAGGCAGTGACGACTGCCGAGAAGAGGCTCCATGGACAGAAGTGGACCACGGAGGGAGGGACGACAGAGGACCATAAGGCAAGTATATCAATTAACATCAATTATTTCAAACATTAAACTTCTCATTATCTTTACCATCAGGACCGTGGACATCATCATTCTGGGGGCAGAAATGCACCGTGAAGTCCCCCAGAGGCAGTGACGACTGCCGAGAAGAGGATCCACGGAGGGAGGGAGGGAGGACGAATGCCACGAAGCCGACAGAGGACCAGGGAGGCAAGTGTTTCAATCTTCTGTTATTCACCATGGCGTCATGTGCACCTTACAACGTGTATTTCAGGATACAAATTTTTCCACAATTCCGCATATATACATACTTTTGGCATTCATTATGTATGTAGTAAATATCAATGATTTGAAACATTAATTTATTCTATATTTCTACAATTAGAAGCCTGATTCCGCATGAATACATACTTTCGACATTCATTATGTATGTAGTAAATATCAATTATTTCAAACATTAATCTTCTCATTATCTTTACCATCAGGACCGTGGACATCATCATCCTGGGGGCAGAAATGGACCGTGAAGTCCCCCAGAGGCAGTGACGACTGCCGAGAAGAGGCTCCATGGACAGAAGTGGACCACGGAGGGAGGGACGACAGAGGACCATAAGGCAAGTATATCAATTAACATCAATTATTTCAAACATTAAACTTCTCATTATCTTTACCATCAGGACCGTGGACATCATCACTCTGGGGGCAGAAATGCACCGTGAAGTCCCCCAGAGGCAGTGACGACTGCCGAGAAGAGGATCCACGGAGGGAGGGAGGGAGGACGAATGCCACGAAGCCGACAGAGGACCAGGGAGGCAAGTGTTTCAATCTTCTGTTATTCACCATGGCGTCATGTGCACCTTACAACGTGCATTTCAGGATACAAATTTTTCCACAATTCCGCATATATACATACTTTTGGCATTCATTATGTATGTAGTAAATATCAATGATTTGAAACATTAATCTATTCTTTATTTCTACAATTACTACCCAATTCCGCATACATAGATACTTTTGGCATTCATTATGTATGTAGTAAGTATCAATTATTTCAAACATTAATCTTCTCATTATCTTTGCCATCAGGACCGTGGACATCATCATCCTGGGGGCAGAAATGGACCGTGAAGTCCCCCAGAGGCAGTGACGACTGCCGAGAAGAGGCTCCATGGACAGAAGTGGACCACGATGGGAGGGACGACAGAGGACCATAAGGCAAGTATATCAAATAACATCAATTATTTCAAACATTAAACTTCTCATTATCTTTACCATCAGGACCGTGGACATCATCATCCTGGGGGCAGAAATGGACCGTGAAGTCCCCCAGAGGCAGTGACGACTGCCGAGAAGAGGCTCCATGGACAGAAGTGGACCATGGAGGGAGGGACGACAGAGGACCATAAGGCAAGTATATCAATTAACATCAATTATTTCAAACATTAAACTTCTCATTATCTTTACCATCAGGACCGTGGACATCATCATCCTGGGGGCAGAAATGGACCGTGAAGTCCCCCAGAGGCAGTGACGACTGCCGAGAAGAGGATCCACGGAGGGAGGGAGGGAGGGAGGACGAATGCCACGAAGCCGACAGAGGACCAGGGAGGCAAGTGTTTCAATCTTCTGTTATTCACCATGGCGTCATGTGCACCTTACAACGTGCATTTCAGGATACAAATTTTTCCACAATTCCGCATATATACATACTTTTGGCACTCATTATGTATGTAGTAAATATCAATGATTTGAAACATTAATTTATTCTATATTTCTACAATTAGAAACCTGATTCCGCATGAATACATACTTTTGGCATTCATTATGTATGTAGTAAATATCAATTATTTCAAACATTAAACTTCTCATTATCTTTACCATCAGGACCGTGGACATCATCATCCTGGGGGCAGAAATGGACCGTGAAGTCCCCCAGAGGCAGTGACGACTGCCGAGAAGAGGATCCACGGAGGGAGGGAGGGAGGGAGGTCGAATGCCACGAAGCCGACAGAGGACCAGGGAGGCAAGTGTTTCAATCTTCTGTTATTCACCATGGCGTCATGTGCACCTTACAACTTGCATTTCAGGATACAAATTTTTCCACAATTCCGCATATATACATACTTTTGGCATTCATTATGTATGTAGTAAATATCAATGATTTGAAACATTAATTTATTCTATATTTCTACAATTAGAAACCTGATTCCGCATGAATACATACTTTTGGCATTCATTATGTATGTAGTAAATATCAATTATTTCAAACATTAAACTTCTCATTATCTTTACCATCAGGACCGTGGACATCATCATCCTGGGGGCAGAAATGGACCGTGAAGTCCCCCAGAGGCAGTGACGACTGCCGAGAAGAGGCTCCATGGACAGAAGTGGACCACGGAGGGAGGGACGACAGAGGACCATAAGGCAAGTATATCAATTAACATCAATTATTTCAAACATTAAACTTCTCATTATCTTTACCATCAGGACCGTGGACATCATCATCCTGGGGGCAGAAATGGACCGTGAAGTCCCCCAGAGGCAGTGACGACTGCCGAGAAGAGGATCCACGGAGGGAGGGAGGGAGGGAGGTCGAATGCCACGAAGCCGACAGAGGACCAGGGAGGCAAGTGTTTCAATCTTCTGTTATTCACCATGGCGTCATGTGCACCTTACAACTTGCATTTCAGGATACAAATTTTTCCACAATTCCGCATATATACATACTTTTCGCATTCATTATGTAGTAAATATCAATGATTTGAAACATTAATTTATTCTTTATTTCTACAATTACTACCCAATTCCGCATACATAGATACTTTTGGCATTCATTATGTATGTAGTAAATATCAATTATTTCAAACATTAATCTTCTCATTATCTTTACCATCAGGACCGTGGACATCATCATCCTGGGGGCAGAAATGGACCGTGAAGTCCCCCAGAGGCAGTGACGACTGCCGAGAAGAGGCTCCATGGACAGAAGTGGACCACGGAGGGAGGAACGACAGAGGACCATAAGGCAAGTATATCAATTAACATCAATTATTTCAAACATTAAACTTCTCATTATCTTTACCATCAGGACCGTGGACATCATCATCCTGGGGGCAGAAATGGACCGTGAAGTCCCCCAGAGGCAGTGACGACTGCCGAGAAGAGGATCCACGGAGGGAGGGAGGGAGGGAGGACGAATGCCACGAAGCTGACAGAGGACCAGGGAGGCAAGTGTTTCAATCTTCTGTTATTCACCATGGCGTCATGTGCACCTTACAACGTGCATTTCAGGATACAAATTTTTCCACAATTCCACATATATACATACTTTTGGCATTCATTATGTATGTAGTAAATATCAATGATTTGAAACATTAATTTATTCTATATTTCTACAATTAGAAGCCTCATTCCGCATGAATACATACTTTCGGCATTCATTATGTATGTAGTAAATATCAATTATTTCAAACATTAAACTTCTCATTATCTTTACCATCAGGACCGTGGACATCATCATCCTGGGGGCAGAAATGAACCGTGAAGTCCCCCAGAGGCAGTGACGACTGCCGAGAAGAGGCTCCATGGACAGAAGTGGACCACGGAGGGAGGGACGACAGAGGACCATAAGGCAAGTATATCAATTAACATCAATTATTTCAAACATTAATCTTCTCATTATCTTTACCATCAGGACCGTGGACATCATCATCCTGGGGGCAGAAATGGACCGTGAAGTCCCCCAGAGGCAGTGACGACTGCCGAGAAGAGGCTCCATGGACAGAAGTGGACCACGGAGGGAGGGACGACAGAGGACCATAAGGCAAGTATATCAATTAACATCAATTATTTCAAACATTAAACTTCTCATTATCTTTACCATCAGGACCGTGGACATCATCATCCTGGGGGCAGAAATGGACCGTGAAGTCCCCCAGAGGCAGTGACGACTGCCGAGAAGAGGATCCACGGAGGGAGGGAGGGAGGGAGGGAGGGAGGACGAATGCCACGAAGCCGACAGAGGACCAGGGAGGCAAGTGTTTCAATCTTCTCTTATTCACCATGGCGTCATGTGCACCTTACAACGTGCCTTTCAGGATACAAATTTTTCCACAATTCCGCATATATACATACTTTTGGCATTCATTATGTATGTAGTAAATATCAATGATTTGAAACATTAATTTATTCTTTATTTCTACAATTACTACCCAATTCCGCATACATAGATACTTTTGGCATTCATTATGTATGTAGTAAATATCAATTATTTCAAACATTTATCTTCTCATTATCTTTACCATCAGGCCCGTGGACATCATCATCCTGGGGGCAGAAATGGACCGTGAAGTCCCCCAGAGGCAGTGACGACTGCCGAGAAGAGGCTCCATGGACAGAAGTGGACCACGGAGGGAGGGACGGCAGAGGACCATAAGGCAAGTATATCAATTAACATCAATTATTTCAAACATTAAACTTCTCATTATCTTTACCATCAGGACCGTGGACATCATCATCCTGGGGGCAGAAATGGACCGTGAAGTCCCCCAGAGGCAGTGACGACTGCCGAGAAGAGGCTCCATGGACAGAAGTGGACCACGGAGGGAGGGACGACAGAGGACCATAAGGCAAGTATATCAATTAACATCAATTATTTCAAACATTAAACTTCTCATTATCTTTACCATCAGGACCGTGGACATCATCATCCTGGGGGCAGAAATGGACCGTGAAGTCCCCCAGAGGCAGTGACGACTGCCGAGAAGAGGATCCACGGAGGGAGGGAGGGAGGGAGGTCGAATGCCACGAAGCCGACAGAGGACCAGGGAGGCAAGTGTTTCAATCTTCTGTTATTCACCATGGCGTCATGTGCACCTTACAACTTGCATTTCAGGATACAAATTTTTCCACAATTCCGCATATATACATACTTTTCGCATTCATTATGTAGTAAATATCAATGATTTGAAACATTAATTTATTCTTTATTTCTACAATTACTACCCAATTCCGCATACATAGATACTTTTGGCATTCATTATGTATGTAGTAAATATCAATTATTTCAAACATTAATCTTCTCATTATCTTTACCATCAGGACCGTGGACATCATCATCCTGGGGGCAGAAATGGACCGTGAAGTCCCCCAGAGGCAGTGACGACTGCCGAGAAGAGGCTCCATGGACAGAAGTGGACCACGGAGGGAGGAACGACAGAGGACCATAAGGCAAGTATATCAATTAACATCAATTATTTCAAACATTAAACTTCTCATTATCTTTACCATCAGGACCGTGGACATCATCATCCTGGGGGCAGAAATGGACCGTGAAGTCCCCCAGAGGCAGTGACGACTGCCGAGAAGAGGATCCACGGAGGGAGGGAGGGAGGGAGGACGAATGCCACGAAGCTGACAGAGGACCAGGGAGGCAAGTGTTTCAATCTTCTGTTATTCACCATGGCGTCATGTGCACCTTACAACGTGCATTTCAGGATACAAATTTTTCCACAATTCCACATATATACATACTTTTGGCATTCATTATGTATGTAGTAAATATCAATGATTTGAAACATTAATTTATTCTATATTTCTACAATTAGAAGCCTCATTCCGCATGAATACATACTTTCGGCATTCATTATGTATGTAGTAAATATCAATTATTTCAAACATTAAACTTCTCATTATCTTTACCATCAGGACCGTGGACATCATCATCCTGGGGGCAGAAATGAACCGTGAAGTCCCCCAGAGGCAGTGACGACTGCCGAGAAGAGGCTCCATGGACAGAAGTGGACCACGGAGGGAGGGACGACAGAGGACCATAAGGCAAGTATATCAATTAACATCAATTATTTCAAACATTAATCTTCTCATTATCTTTACCATCAGGACCGTGGACATCATCATCCTGGGGGCAGAAATGGACCGTGAAGTCCCCCAGAGGCAGTGACGACTGCCGAGAAGAGGCTCCATGGACAGAAGTGGACCACGGAGGGAGGGACGACAGAGGACCATAAGGCAAGTATATCAATTAACATCAATTATTTCAAACATTAAACTTCTCATTATCTTTACCATCAGGACCGTGGACATCATCATCCTGGGGGCAGAAATGGACCGTGAAGTCCCCCAGAGGCAGTGACGACTGCCGAGAAGAGGATCCACGGAGGGAGGGAGGGAGGGAGGACGAATGCCACGAAGCCGACAGAGGACCAGGGAGGCAAGTGTTTCAATCTTCTCTTATTCACCATGGCGTCATGTGCACCTTACAACGTGCCTTTCAGGATACAAATTTTTCCACAATTCCGCATATATACATACTTTTGGCATTCATTATGTATGTAGTAAATATCAATGATTTGAAACATTAATTTATTCTTTATTTCTACAATTACTACCCAATTCCGCATACATAGATACTTTTGGCATTCATTATGTATGTAGTAAATATCAATTATTTCAAACATTAATCTTCTCATTATCTTTACCATCAGGCCCGTGGACATCATCATCCTGGGGGCAGAAATGGACCGTGAAGTCCCCCAGAGGCAGTGACGACTGCCGAGAAGAGGCTCCATGGACAGAAGTGGACCACGGAGGGAGGGACGGCAGAGGACCATAAGGCAAGTATATCAATTAACATCAATTATTTCAAACATTAAACTTCTCATTATCTTTACCATCAGGACCGTGGACATCATCATCCTGGGGGCAGAAATGGACTGTGAAGTCCCCCAGAGGCAGTGACGACTGCCGAGAAGAGGATCCACGGAGGGAGGGAGGGAGGGAGGATGAATGCCACGAAGTCGACAGAGGACCAGGGAGGCAAGTGTTTCAATCTTCTCTTATTCACCATGGCGTCATGTGCACCTTACAACGTGCATTTCAGGATACAAATTTTTCCACAATTCCGCATATATACATACTTTTGGCATTCATTATGTATGTAGTAAATATCAATGATTTGAAACATTAATTTATTCTTTATTTCTACAATTACTACCCAATTCCGCATACATAGATACTTTTGGCATTCATTATGTATGTAGTAAGTATCAATTATTTCAAACATTAATCTTCTCATTATCTTTGCCATCAGGACCATGGACATCATCATCCTTGGGGCAGAAATGGACCGTGAAGTCCCCCAGAGGCAGTGACGACTGCCGAGAAGAGGCTCCATGGACAGAAGTGGACCACGATGGGAGGGACGACAGAGGACCATAAGGCAAGTATATCAAATAACATCAATTATTTCAAACATTAAACTTCTCATTATCTTTACCATCAGGACCGTGGACATCATCATCCTGGGGGCAGAAATGAACCGTGAAGTCCCCCAGAGGCAGTGACGACTGCCGAGAAGAGGCTCCATGGACAGAAGTGGACCACGGAGGGAGGGACGACAGAGGACCATAAGGCAAGTATATCAATTAACATCAATTATTTCAAACATTAATCTTCTCATTATCTTTACCATCAGGACCGTGGACATCATCATCCTGGGGGCAGAAATGGACCGTGAAGTCCCCCAGAGGCAGTGACGACTGCCGAGAAGAGGCTCCATGGACAGAAGTGGACCACGGAGGGAGGGACGACAGAGGACCATAAGGCAAGTATATCAATTAACATCAATTATTTCAAACATTAAACTTCTCATTATCTTTACCATCAGGACCGTGGACATCATCATCCTGGGGGCAGAAATGGACCGTGAAGTCCCCCAGAGGCAGTGACGACTGCCGAGAAGAGGATCCACGGAGGGAGGGAGGGAGGGAGGACGAATGCCACAAAGCCGACAGAGGACCAGGGAGGCAAGTGTTTCAATCTTCTCTTATTCACCATGGCGTCATGTGCACCTTACAACGTGCCTTTCAGGATACAAATTTTTCCACAATTCCGCATATATACATACTTTTGGCATTCATTATGTATGTAGTAAATATCAATGATTTGAAACATTAATTTATTCTTTATTTCTACAATTACTACCCAATTCCGCATACATAGATACTTTTGGCATTCATTATGTATGTAGTAAATATCAATTATTTCAAACATTAATCTTCTCATTATCTTTACCATCAGGCCCGTGGACATCATCATCCTGGGGGCAGAAATGGACCGTGAAGTCCCCCAGAGGCAGTGACGACTGCCGAGAAGAGGCTCCATGGACAGAAGTGGACCACGGAGGGAGGGACGGCAGAGGACCATAAGGCAAGTATATCAATTAACATCAATTATTTCAAACATTAAACTTCTCATTATCTTTACCATCAGGACCGTGGACATCATCATCCTGGGGGCAGAAATGGACTGTGAAGTCCCCCAGAGGCAGTGACGACTGCCGAGAAGAGGATCCACGGAGGGAGGGAGGGAGGGAGGATGAATGCCACGAAGTCGACAGAGGACCAGGGAGGCAAGTGTTTCAATCTTCTCTTATTCACCATGGCGTCATGTGCACCTTACAACGTGCATTTCAGGATACAAATTTTTCCACAATTCCGCATATATACATACTTTTGGCATTCATTATGTATGTAGTAAATATCAATGATTTGAAACATTAATTTATTCTTTATTTCTACAATTACTACCCAATTCCGCATACATAGATACTTTTGGCATTCATTATGTATGTAGTAAGTATCAATTATTTCAAACATTAATCTTCTCATTATCTTTGCCATCAGGACCATGGACATCATCATCCTTGGGGCAGAAATGGACCGTGAAGTCCCCCAGAGGCAGTGACGACTGCCGAGAAGAGGCTCCATGGACAGAAGTGGACCACGATGGGAGGGACGACAGAGGACCATAAGGCAAGTATATCAAATAACATCAATTATTTCAAACATTAAACTTCTCATTATCTTTACCATCAGGACCGTGGACATCATCATCCTGGGGGCAGAAATGGACCGTGAAGTCCCCCAGAGGCAGTGACGACTGCCGAGAAGAGGCTCCATGGACAGAAGTGGACCACGGAGGGAGGGAAGACAGAGGACCATAAGGCAAGTATATCAATTAACATCAATTATTTCAAACATTAAACTTCTCATTATCTTTACCATCAGGACCGTGGACATCATCATCCTGGGGGCAGAAATGGACCGTGAAGTCCCCACAGAGGCAGTGACGACTGCCGAGAAGAGGATCCACGGAGGGAGGGAGGGAGGGAGGACGAATGCCACGAAGCCGACAGAGGACCAGGGAGGCAAGTGTTTCAATCTTCTCTTATTCACCATGGCGTCATGTGCACCTTACAACTTGCATTTCAGGATACAAATTTTTCCACAATTCCGCATATATACATACTTTTGGCATTCATTATGTATGTAGTAAATATCAATGATTTGAAACATTAATTTATTCTATATTTCTACAATTAGAAGCCTCAATCCGCATGAATACATACTTTCGGCATTCATTATGTAGGTAGTAAATATCAATTATTTCAAACATTAAACTTCTCATTATCTTTACCATCAGGACCGTGGACATCATCATCCTGGGGGCAGAAATGGACCGTGAAGTCCCCCAGAGGCAGTGACGACTGCCGAGAAGAGGCTCCATGGACAGAAGTGGACCACGGAGGGAGGGACGACAGAGGACCATAAGGCAAGTATATCAATTAACATCAATTATTTCAAACATTAAACTTCTCATTATCTTTACCATCAGGACCATGGACATCATCATCCTGGGGGCAGAAATGGACCGTGAAGTCCCCCAGAGGCAGTGACGACTGCCGAGAAGAGGCTCCATGGACAGAAGTGGACCACGGAGGGAGGGACGACAGAGGACCATAAGGCAAGTATATCAATTAACATCAATTATTTCAAACATTAAACTTCTCATTATCTTTACCATCAGGACCGTGGACATCATCATTCTGGGGGCAGAAATGCACCGTGAAGTCCCCCAGAGGCAGTGACGACTGCCGAGAAGAGGCTCCATGGACAGAAGTGGACCACGGAGGGAGGGACGACAGAGGACCATAAGGCAAGTATATCAATTAACATCAATTATTTCAAACATTAAACTTCTCATTATCTTTACCATCAGGACCGTGGACATCATCATCCTGGGGGCAGAAATGGACCGTGAAGTCCCCCAGAGGCAGTGACGACTGCCGAGAAGAGGCTCCATGGACAGAAGTGGACCACGGAGGGAGGGACGACAGAGGACCATAAGGCAAGTATATCAATTAACATCAATTATTTCAAACATTAAACTTCTCATTATCTTTACCATCAGGACCATGGACATCATCATCCTGGGGGCAGAAATGGACCGTGAAGTCCCCCAGAGGCAGTGACGACTGCCGAGAAGAGGCTCCATGGACAGAAGTGGACCACGGAGGGAGGGACGACAGAGGACCATAAGGCAAGTATATCAATTAACATCAATTATTTCAAACATTAAACTTCTCATTATCTTTACCATCAGGACCGTGGACATCATCATTCTGGGGGCAGAAATGCACCGTGAAGTCCCCCAGAGGCAGTGACGACTGCCGAGAAGAGGATCCACGGAGGGAGGGAGGGAGGACGAATGCCACGAAGCCGACAGAGGACCAGGGAGGCAAGTGTTTCAATCTTCTGTTATTCACCATGGCGTCATGTGCACCTTACAACGTGTATTTCAGGATACAAATTTTTCCACAATTCCGCATATATACATACTTTTGGCATTCATTATGTATGTAGTAAATATCAATGATTTGAAACATTAATCTATTCTTTATTTCTACAATTACTACCCAATTCCGCATACATAGATACTTTTGGCATTCATTACATATGTAGTAAGTATCAATTATTTCAAACATTAATCTTCTCATTATCTTTATTTCAAACATTAAACTTCTCATTATCTTTACCATCAGGACCGTGGACATCATCATCCTGGGGGCAGAAATGGACCGTGAAGTCCCCCAGAGGCAGTGACGACTGCCGAGAAGAGGATCCACGGAGGGAGGGAGGGAGGGAGGACGAATGCCACGAAGCCGACAGAGGACCAGGGAGGCAAGTGTTTCAATCTTCTCTTATTCACCATGGCGTCATGTGCACCTTACAACGTGCATTTCAGGATACAAATTTTTCCACAATTCCGCATATATACATACTTTTGGCATTCATTATGTATGTAGTAAATATCAATGATTTGAAACATTAATTTATTCTATATTTCTACAATTAGAAACCTGATTCCGCATGAATACATACTTTTGGCATTCATTATGTACGAGGGGAAGTCAATAAGTTCATAGAAGTGGGTGCTGATATATCCTTGGTGATGTTGTCATTGGTGTCATTATTGAGTTGATTCATCTGTGACTCTGTATACTGATACCCAACCTTCCTCGAGCATTTACTTGAGAGTTAGAGCCTTTAAAAGACGATTACCCTGCACAAATCATGGAAACCTCCAAAACTGAGTTTCGTGCAGTTATCAAGTTTCTCACTAAAGAAGGTGTGAATGCAACCGAAATCCACAAACGCATGATCAGTGTGTATGGCGAGGAAGCCCCTCAATATTCCACTGTGGCAAAATGGTCAGCTGAGTTTAAGCGAGGTCGCAGCTCCTTGGAAGATGACCCACGGTCAGGAAGACCTTCTGAAGCCATTACAGAAGATACAATTGCCCGGATCCAACGCTTAATTATGTCCGATCGGAGAATAAAGGTGGACGAGATAGCTTCAGAGTGTGGCATTTCACATGGAAGTGTTTGCACAGTGATCCATGAACACCTGCACATGTCCAAGGTATCCGCAAGATGGGTCCCTCGTAACCTAAATGCACATGATCGTCACCAGAGAGTTGAATCCAGTCGTGAGCTGTTGGACATCTACAACGCTGATCCTGATGACTTTCATGCTCGTCTGGTTACTGGGGATGAAACCTGGATTCATCACTGGGATCCCGAAACCAAACAAGAATCCATGCAGTGGAAGCACAAGCATTCTCCTGCACCCAAGAAGTTCAAAACACAACCTTCTGCTGGCAAGATCATGGCAACCGTTTTCTGGGATTCAAAGGGTGTGATTCTCATAGACTATAAACCACCTAAAACTACGATCACAGGGGCTTACTATGCTGACTTGTTGAAAAGATTGAGAGCGGCCATCAAAGAAAAGAGGCGTGGGAAGTTGACAGCTGGACTCATGCTTCTCCACGACAATGCACCAGTCCACAAGAGCCGTGTCGCACAAGCTTCTCTTCAGCAATGTGGCTTCGAACAACTAAACCATCCCCCATACAGTCCAGATCTGGCCCCCAGCGACTACTATCTGATTCGCAATTTGAAATCTCACTTGCTTGGAACAAGATTTGCCAATGATGATGACCTCAAGGCAACAACAGAGGCGTGGCTGAGGGACCAATCTGAAGACTTCTATTTCAAGGGCATAGACAGTCTCAAAGACAAATGGGCAAAATGCATCGAGGTTCAGGGAGACTATATTGAAAAATAAAACCAATATCACAACCATTGTGTTCTGTTTTATATCGAGTTCTATGAACATATTGACTTCCCCTCGTATGTAGTAAATATCAATTATTTCAAACATTAAACTTCTCATTATCTTTACCATCAGGACCGTGGACATCATCATCCTGGGGGCAGAAATGAACCGTGAAGTCCCCCAGAGGCAGTGACGTCTGCCGAGAAGAGGCTCCATGGACAGAAGTGGACCACGGAGGGAGGGACGACAGAGGACCATAAGGCAAGTATATCAATTAACATCAATTATTTCAAACATTAAACTTCTCATTATCTTTACCATCAGGACCGTGGACATCATCATCCTGGGGGCAGAAATGGACCGTGAAGTCCCCCAGAGGCAGTGACGACTGCCGAGAAGAGGATCCACGGAGGGAGGGAGGGAGGGAGGACGAATGCCACGAAGCCGACAGAGGACCAGGGAGGCAAGTGTTTCAATCTTCTGTTATTCACCATGGCGTCATGTGCACCTTACAACGTGCATTTCAGGATACAAATTTTTCCACAATTCCGCATATATACATACTTTTGGCATTCATTATGTATGTAGTAAATATCAATGATTTGAAACATTAATTTATTCTATATTTCTACAATTAGAAGCCTGATTCCGCATGAATACATACTTTCGGCATTCATTATGTATGTTGTAAATATCAATTATTTCAAACATTAAACTTCTCATTATCTTTACCATCAGGACCGTGGACATCATCATCCTGGGGGCAGAAATGGACCGTGAAGTCCCCCAGAGGCAGTGACGACTGCCGAGAAGAGGCTCCATGGACAGAAGTGGACCACGGAGGGAGGGACGACAGAGGACCATAAGGCAAGTATATCAATTAACATCAATTATTTCAAACATTAAACTTCTCATTATCTTTACCATCAGGACCGTGGACATCATCATCCTGGGGGCAGAAATGGACCGTGAAGTCCCCCAGAGGCAGTGACGACTGCCGAGAAGAGGCTCCATGGACAGAAGTGGACCACGGAGGGAGGGACGACAGAGGACCATAAGGCAAGTATATCAATTAACATCAATTATTTCAAACATTAAACTTCTCATTATCTTTACCATCAGGACCGTGGACATCATCATTCTGGGGGCAGAAATGCACCGTGAAGTCCCCCAGAGGCAGTGACGACTGCCGAGAAGAGGATCCACGGAGGGAGGGAGGGAGGACGAATGCCACGAAGCCGACAGAGGACCAGGGAGGCAAGTGTTTCAATCTTCTGTTATTCACCATGGCGTCATGTGCACCTTACAACGTGTATTTCAGGATACAAATTTTTCCACAATTCCGCATATATACATACTTTTGGCATTCATTATGTATGTAGTAAATATCAATGATTTGAAACATTAATTTATTCTTTATTTCTACAATTACTACCCAATTCCGCATACATAGATACTTTTGGCATTCATTATGTATGTAGTAAGTATCAATTATTTCAAACATTAATCTTCTCATTATCTTTGCCATCAGGACCGTGGACATCATCATCCTGGGGGCAGAAATGGACCGTGAAGTCCCCCAGAGGCAGTGACGACTGCCGAGAAGAGGCTCCATGGACAGAAGTGGACCACGATGGGAGGGACGACAGAGGACCATAAGGCAAGTATATCAAATAACATCAATTATTTCAAACATTAAACTTCTCATTATCTTTACCATCAGGACCGTGGACATCATCATCCTGGGGGCAGAAATGGACCGTGAAGTCCCCCAGAGGCAGTGACGACTGCCGAGAAGAGGCTCCATGGACAGAAGTGGACCACGGAGGGAGGGACGACAGAGGACCATAAGGCAAGTATATCAATTAACATCAATTATTTCAAACATTAAACTTCTCATTATCTTTACCATCAGGACCGTGGACATCATCATCCTGGGGGCAGAAATGGACCGTGAAGTCCCCCAGAGGCAGTGACGACTGCCGAGAAGAGGATCCACGGAGGGAGGGAGGACGAATGCCACGAAGCCGACAGAGGACCAGGGAGGCAAGTGTTTCAATCTTCTGTTATTCACCATGGCGTCATGTGCACCTTACAACGTGCATTTCAGGATACAAATTTTTCCACAATTCCGCATATATACATACTTTTGGCATTCATTATGTATGTAGTAAATATCAATGATTTGAAACATTAATTTATTCTATATTTCTACAATTAGAAGCCTGATTCCGCATGAATACATACTTTCGGCATTCATTATGTATGTAGTAAATATCAATTATTTCAAACATTAAACTTCTCATTATCTTTACCATCAGGACCGTGGACATCATCATCCTGGGGGCAGAAATGAACCGTGAAGTCCCCCAGAGGCAGTGACGACTGCCGAGAAGAGGCTCCATGGACAGAAGTGGACCACGGAGGGAGGGACGACAGAGGACCATAAGGCAAGTATATCAATTAACATCAATTATTTCAAACATTAAACTTCTCATTATCTTTACCATCAGGACCGTGGACATCATCATTCTGGGGGCAGAAATGCACCGTGAAGTCCCCCAGAGGCAGTGACGACTGCCGAGAAGAGGATCCACGGAGGGAGGGAGGGAGGACGAATGCCACGAAGCCGACAGAGGACCAGGGAGGCAAGTGTTTCAATCTCCTGTTATTCACCATGGCGTCATGTGCACCTTACAACGTGCATTTCAGGATACAAATTTTTCCACAATTCCGCATATATACATACTTTTGGCATTCATTATGTATGTAGTAAATATCAATGATTTGAAACATTAATTTATTCTATATTTCTACAATTAGAAGCCTGATTCCGCATGAATACATACTTTCGGCATTCAGTATGTATGTAGTAAATATCAATTATTTCAAACATTAAACTTCTCATTAGCTTTACCATCAGGACCGTGGACATCATCATCCTGGGGGCAGAAATGGACCGTGAAGTCCCCCAGAGGCAGTGACGACTGCCGAGAAGAGGCTCCATGGACAGAAGTGGACCACGGAGGGAGGGACGACAGAGGACCATAAGGCAAGTATATCAATTAACATCAATTATTTCAAACATTATACTTCTCATTATCTTTACCATCAGGACCGTGGACATCATCATCCTGGGGGCAGAAATGGACCGTGAAGTCCCCCAGAGGCAGTGACGACTGCCGAGAAGAGGATCCACGGAGGGAGGGAGGGAGGGAGGACGAATGCCACGAAGCCGACAGAGGACCAGGGAGGCAAGTGTTTCAATCTTCTCTTATTCACCATGGCGTCATGTGCACCTTACAACGTGCATTTCAGGATACAAATTTTTCCACAATTCCGCATATATACATACTTTTGGCATTCATTATGTATGTAGTAAATATCAATGATTTGAAACATTAATTTATTCTATATTTCTACAATTAGAAGCCTGATTCCGCATGAATACATACTTTCGGCATTCATTATGTATGTTGTAAATATCAATTATTTCAAACATTAAACTTCTCATTATCTTTACCATCAGGACCGTGGACATCATCATCCTGGGGGCAGAAATGGACCGTGAAGTCCCCCAGAGGCAGTGACGACTGCCGAGAAGAGGCTCCATGGACAGAAGTGGACCACGGAGGGAGGGACGACAGAGGACCATAAGGCAAGTATATCAATTAACATCAATTATTTCAAACATTAAACTTCTCATTATCTTTACCATCAGGACCGTGGACATCATCATCCTGGGGGCAGAAATGGACCGTGAAGTCCCCCAGAGGCAGTGACGACTGCCGAGAAGAGGCTCCATGGACAGAAGTGGACCACGGAGGGAGGGACGACAGAGGACCATAAGGCAAGTATATCAATTAACATCAATTATTTCAAACATTAAACTTCTCATTATCTTTACCATCAGGACCGTGGACATCATCATTCTGGGGGCAGAAATGCACCGTGAAGTCCCCCAGAGGCAGTGACGACTGCCGAGAAGAGGATCCACGGAGGGAGGGAGGGAGGACGAATGCCACGAAGCCGACAGAGGACCAGGGAGGCAAGTGTTTCAATCTTCTGTTATTCACCATGGCGTCATGTGCACCTTACAACGTGTATTTCAGGATACAAATTTTTCCACAATTCCGCATATATACATACTTTTGGCATTCATTATGTATGTAGTAAATATCAATGATTTGAAACATTAATCTATTCTTTATTTCTACAATTACTACCCAATTCCGCATACATAGATACTTTTGGCATTCATTATGTATGTAGTAAGTATCAATTATTTCAAACATTAATCTTCTCATTATCTTTGCCATCAGGACCGTGGACATCATCATCCTGGGGGCAGAAATGGACCGTGAAGTCCCCCAGAGGCAGTGACGACTGCCGAGAAGAGGCTCCATGGACAGAAGTGGACCACGATGGGAGGGACGACAGAGGACCATAAGGCAAGTATATCAAATAACATCAATTATTTCAAACATTAAACTTCTCATTATCTTTACCATCAGGACCGTGGACATCATCATCCTGGGGGCAGAAATGGACCGTGAAGTCCCCCAGAGGCAGTGACGACTGCCGAGAAGAGGCTCCATGGACAGAAGTGGACCACGGAGGGAGGGACGACAGAGGACCATAAGGCAAGTATATCAATTAACATCAATTACTTCAAACATTAAACTTCTCATTATCTTTACCATCAGGACCGTGGACATCATCATCCTGGGGGCAGAAATGGACCGTGAAGTCCCCCAGAGGCAGTGACGACTGCCGAGAAGAGGATCCACGGAGGGAGGGAGGGAGGGAGGACGAATGCTACGAAGCCGACAGAGGACCAGGGAGGCAAGTGTTTCAATCTTCTGTTATTCACCATGGCGTCATGTGCACCTTACAACGTGCATTTCAGGATACAAATTTTTCCACAATTCCGCATATATACATACTTTTGGCATTCATTATGTATGTAGTAAATATCAATGATTTGAAACATTAATTTATTCTATATTTCTACAATTAGAAACCTGATTCCGCATGAATACATACTTTTGGCATTCATTATGTATGTAGTAAATATCAATTATTTCAAACATTAAACTTCTCATAATCTTTACCATCAGGACCGTGGACATCATCATCCTGGGGGCAGAAATGGACCGTGAAGTCCCCCAGAGGCAGTGACGACTGCCGAGAAGAGGCTCCATGGACAGAAGTGGACCACGGAGGGAGGGAAGACAGAGGACCATAAGGCAAGTATATCAATTAACATCAATTATTTCAAACATTAAACTTCTCATTATCTTTACCATCAGGACCGTGGACATCATCATCCTGGGGGCAGAAATGGACCGTGAAGTCCCCCAGAGGCAGTGACGACTGCCGAGAAGAGGATCCACGGAGGGAGGGAGGACGAATGCCACGAAGCCGACAGAGGACCAGGGAGGCAAGTGTTTCAATCTTCTGTTATTCACCATGGCGTCATGTGCACCTTACAACGTGCATTTCAGGATACAAATTTTTCCACAATTCCGCATATATACATACTTTTGGCATTCATTATGTATGTAGTAAATATCAATGATTTGAAACATTAATTTATTCTATATTTCTACAATTAGAAGCCTGATTCCGCATGAATACATACTTTCGGCATTCATTATGTATGTAGTAAATATCAATTATTTCAAACATTAAACTTCTCATTATCTTTACCATCAGGACCGTGGACATCATCATCCTGGGGGCAGAAATGAACCGTGAAGTCCCCCAGAGGCAGTGACGACTGCCGAGAAGAGGCTCCATGGACAGAAGTGGACCACGGAGGGAGGGACGACAGAGGACCATAAGGCAAGTATATCAATTAACATCAATTATTTCAAACATTAAACTTCTCATTATCTTTACCATCAGGACCGTGGACATCATCATTCTGGGGGCAGAAATGCACCGTGAAGTCCCCCAGAGGCAGTGACGACTGCCGAGAAGAGGATCCACGGAGGGAGGGAGGGAGGACGAATGCCACGAAGCCGACAGAGGACCAGGGAGGCAAGTGTTTCAATCTCCTGTTATTCACCATGGCGTCATGTGCACCTTACAACGTGCATTTCAGGATACAAATTTTTCCACAATTCCGCATATATACATACTTTTGGCATTCATTATGTATGTAGTAAATATCAATGATTTGAAACATTAATTTATTCTATATTTCTACAATTAGAAGCCTGATTCCGCATGAATACATACTTTCGGCATTCAGTATGTATGTAGTAAATATCAATTATTTCAAACATTAAACTTCTCATTAGCTTTACCATCAGGACCGTGGACATCATCATCCTGGGGGCAGAAATGAACCGTGAAGTCCCCCAGAGGCAGTGACGACTGCCGAGAAGAGGCTCCATGGACAGAAGTGGACCACGGAGGGAGGGACGACAGAGGACCATAAGGCAAGTATATCAATTAACATCAATTATTTCAAACATTATACTTCTCATTATCTTTACCATCAGGACCGTGGACATCATCATCCTGGGGGCAGAAATGGACCGTGAAGTCCCCCAGAGGCAGTGACGACTGCCGAGAAGAGGATCCACGGAGGGAGGGAGGACGAATGCCACGAAGCCGACAGAGGACCAGGGAGGCAAGTGTTTCAATCTTCTGTTATTCACCATGGCGTCATGTGCACCTTACAACGTGCATTTCAGGATACAAATTTTTCCACAATTCCGCATATATACATACTTTTGGCATTCATTATGTATGTAGTAAATATCAATGATTTGAAACATTAATTTATTCTATATTTCTACAATTAGAAGCCTGATTCCGCATGAATACATACTTTCGGCATTCATTATGTATGTAGTAAATATCAATTATTTCAAACATTAAACTTCTCATTATCTTTACCATCAGGACCGTGGACATCATCATCCTGGGGGCAGAAATGAACCGTGAAGTCCCCCAGAGGCAGTGACGACTGCCGAGAAGAGGCTCCATGGACAGAAGTGGACCACGGAGGGAGGGACGACAGAGGACCATAAGGCAAGTATATCAATTAACATCAATTATTTCAAACATTAAACTTCTCATTATCTTTACCATCAGGACCGTGGACATCATCATTCTGGGGGCAGAAATGCACCGTGAAGTCCCCCAGAGGCAGTGACGACTGCCGAGAAGAGGATCCACGGAGGGAGGGAGGGAGGACGAATGCCACGAAGCCGACAGAGGACCAGGGAGGCAAGTGTTTCAATCTCCTGTTATTCACCATGGCGTCATGTGCACCTTACAACGTGCATTTCAGGATACAAATTTTTCCACAATTCCGCATATATACATACTTTTGGCATTCATTATGTATGTAGTAAATATCAATGATTTGAAACATTAATTTATTTTATATTTCTACAATTAGAAGCCTGATTCCGCATGAATACATACTTTCGGCATTCAGTATGTATGTAGTAAATATCAATTATTTCAAACATTAAACTTCTCATTAGCTTTACCATCAGGACCGTGGACATCATCATCCTGGGGGCAGAAATGAACCGTGAAGTCCCCCAGAGGCAGTGACGACTGCCGAGAAGAGGCTCCATGGACAGAAGTGGACCACGGAGGGAGGGACGACAGAGGACCATAAGGCAAGTATATCAATTAACATCAATTATTTCAAACATTAAACTTCTCATTATCTTTACCATCAGGACCGTGGACATCATCATTCTGGGGGCAGAAATGCACCGTGAAGTCCCCCAGAGGCAGTGACGACTGCCGAGAAGAGGATCCACGGAGGGAGGGAGGGAGGACGAATGCCACGAAGCCGACAGAGGACCAGGGAGGCAAGTGTTTCAATCTCCTGTTATTCACCATGGCGTCATGTGCACCTTACAACGTGCATTTCAGGATACAAATTTTTCCACAATTCCGCATATATACATACTTTTGGCATTCATTATGTATGTAGTAAATATCAATGATTTGAAACATTAATTTATTCTATATTTCTACAATTAGAAGCCTGATTCCGCATGAATACATACTTTCGGCATTCAGTATGTATGTAGTAAATATCAATTATTTCAAACATTAAACTTCTCATTAGCTTTACCATCAGGACCGTGGACATCATCATCCTGGGGGCAGAAATGAACCGTGAAGTCCCCCAGAGGCAGTGACGACTGCCGAGAAGAGGCTCCATGGACAGAAGTGGACCACGGAGGGAGGGACGACAGAGGACCATAAGGCAAGTATATCAATTAACATCAATTATTTCAAACATTATACTTCTCATTATCTTTACCATCAGGACCGTGGACATCATCATCCTGGGGGCAGAAATGGACCGTGAAGTCCCCCAGAGGCAGTGACGACTGCCGAGAAGAGGATCCACGGAGGGAGGGAGGACGAATGCCACGAAGCCGACAGAGGACCAGGGAGGCAAGTGTTTCAATCTTCTGTTATTCACCATGGCGTCATGTGCACCTTACAACGTGCATTTCAGGATACAAATTTTTCCACAATTCCGCATATATACATACTTTTGGCATTCATTATGTATGTAGTAAATATCAATGATTTGAAACATTAATTTATTCTATATTTCTACAATTAGAAGCCTGATTCCGCATGAATACATACTTTCGGCATTCATTATGTATGTAGTAAATATCAATTATTTCAAACATTAAACTTCTCATTATCTTTACCATCAGGACCGTGGACATCATCATCCTGGGGGCAGAAATGAACCGTGAAGTCCCCCAGAGGCAGTGACGACTGCCGAGAAGAGGCTCCATGGACAGAAGTGGACCACGGAGGGAGGGACGACAGAGGACCATAAGGCAAGTATATCAATTAACATCAATTATTTCAAACATTAAACTTCTCATTATCTTTACCATCAGGACCGTGGACATCATCATTCTGGGGGCAGAAATGCACCGTGAAGTCCCCCAGAGGCAGTGACGACTGCCGAGAAGAGGATCCACGGAGGGAGGGAGGGAGGACGAATGCCACGAAGCCGACAGAGGACCAGGGAGGCAAGTGTTTCAATCTCCTGTTATTCACCATGGCGTCATGTGCACCTTACAACGTGCATTTCAGGATACAAATTTTTCCACAATTCCGCATATATACATACTTTTGGCATTCATTATGTATGTAGTAAATATCAATGATTTGAAACATTAATTTATTTTATATTTCTACAATTAGAAGCCTGATTCCGCATGAATACATACTTTCGGCATTCAGTATGTATGTAGTAAATATCAATTATTTCAAACATTAAACTTCTCATTAGCTTTACCATCAGGACCGTGGACATCATCATCCTGGGGGCAGAAATGAACCGTGAAGTCCCCCAGAGGCAGTGACGACTGCCGAGAAGAGGCTCCATGGACAGAAGTGGACCACGGAGGGAGGGACGACAGAGGACCATAAGGCAAGTATATCAATTAACATCAATTATTTCAAACATTAAACTTCTCATTATCTTTACCATCAGGACCGTGGACATCATCATTCTGGGGGCAGAAATGCACCGTGAAGTCCCCCAGAGGCAGTGACGACTGCCGAGAAGAGGATCCACGGAGGGAGGGAGGGAGGACGAATGCCACGAAGCCGACAGAGGACCAGGGAGGCAAGTGTTTCAATCTTCTGTTATTCACCATGGCGTCATGTGCACCTTACAACGTGTATTTCAGGATACAAATTTTTCCACAATTCCGCATATATACATACTTTTGGCATTCATTATGTATGTAGTAAATATCAATGATTTGAAACATTAATCTATTCTTTATTTCTACAATTACTACCCAATTCCGCATACATAGATACTTTTGGCATTCATTATGTATGTAGTAAGTATCAATTATTTCAAACATTAATCTTCTCATTATCTTTGCCATCAGGACCGTGGACATCATCATCCTGGGGGCAGAAATGGACCGTGAAGTCCCCCAGAGGCAGTGACGACTGCCGAGAAGAGGCTCCATGGACAGAAGTGGACCACGATGGGAGGGACGACAGAGGACCATAAGGCAAGTATATCAAATAACATCAATTATTTCAAACATTAAACTTCTCATTATCTTTACCATCAGGACCGTGGACATCATCATCCTGGGGGCAGAAATGGACCGTGAAGTCCCCCAGAGGCAGTGACGACTGCCGAGAAGAGGCTCCATGGACAGAAGTGGACCACGGAGGGAGGGACGACAGAGGACCATAAGGCAAGTATATCAATTAACATCAATTATTTCAAACATTAAACTTCTCATTATCTTTACCATCAGGACCGTGGACATCATCATCCTGGGGGCAGAAATGGACCGTGAAGTCCCCCAGAGGCAGTGACGACTGCCGAGAAGAGGATCCACGGAGGGAGGGAGGGAGGGAGGGAGGACGAATGCCACGAAGCCGACAGAGGACCAGGGAGGCAAGTGTTTCAATCTTCTGTTAATCACCATGGCGTCATGTGCACCTTACAACGTGCATTTCAGGATACAAATTTTTCCACAATTCCGCATATATACATACTTTTGGCATTCATTATGTATGTAGTAAATATCAATGATTTGAAACATTAATTTATTCTTTATTTCTACAATTACTACCCAATTCCGCATACATAGATACTTTTGGCATTCATTATGTATGTAGTAAGTATCAATTATTTCAAACATTAATCTTCTCATTATCTTTACCATCAGGACCGTGGACATCATCATCCTGGGGGCAGAAATGGACCGTGAAGTCCCCCAGAGGCAGTGACGACTGCCGAGAAGAGGCTCCATGGACAGAAGTGGACCACGGAGGGAGGGACGACAGAGGACCATAAGGCAAGTATATCAATTAACATCAATTATTTCAAACATTAATCTTCTCATTATCTTTACCATCAGGACCGTGGACATCATCATCCTGGGGGCAGAAATGGACTGTGAAGTCCCCCAGAGGCAGTGACGACTGCCGAGAAGAGGCTCCATGGACAGAAGTGGACCACGGAGGGAGGGACGACAGAGGACCATAAGGCAAGTATATCAATTAACATCAATTATTTCAAACATTAAACTTCTCATTATCTTTACCATCAGGACCGTGGACATCATCATCCTGGGTCAGAAATGGACCGTGAAGTCCCCCAGAGGCAGTGACGACTGCCGAGAAGAGGATCCACGGAGGGAGGGAGGGAGGACGAATGGCACGAAGCCGACAGAGGACCAGGGAGGCAAGTGTTTCAATCTTCTGTTATTCACCATGGCGTCATGTGCACCTTACAACGTGCATTTCAGGATACAAATTTTTCCACAATTCCGCATATATACATACTTTTGGCATTCATTATGTATGTAGTAAATATCAATGATTTGAAACATTAATTTATTCTTTATTTCTACAATTACTACCCAATTCCGCATACATACATACTTTTGGCATTCATTATGTATGTAGTAAGTATCAATTATTTCAAACATTAATCTTCTCATTATCTTTACCATCAGGACCGTGGACATCATCATCCTGGGGGCAGAAATGGACCGTGAAGTCCCCCAGAGGCAGTGACGACTGCCGAGAAGAGGCTCCATGGACAGAAGTGGACCACGATGGGAGGGACGACAGAGGACCATAAGGCAAGTATATCAATTAACATCAATTATTTCAAACATTAAACTTCTCATTATCTTTACCATCAGGACCGTGGACATCATCATCCTGGGGGCAGAAATGGACCGTGAAGTCCCCCAGAGGCAGTGACGACTGCCGAGAAGAGGCTCCATGGACAGAAGTGGACCACGATGTTAGGGACGACAGAGGACCATAAGGCAAGTATATCAATTAACATCAATTATTTCAAACATTAAACTTCTCATTATCTTTACCATCAGGACCGTGGACATCATCATCCTGGGGGCAGAAATGGACCGTGAAGTCCCCCAGAGGCAGTGACGACTGTCGAGAAGAGGATCCACGGAGGGAGGGAGGGAGGGAGGACGAATGCCACGAAGCCGACAGAGGACCAGGGAGGCAAGTGTTTCAATCTTCTGTTATTCACCATGGCGTCATGTGCACCTTACAACGTCCATTTCAGGATACAAATTTTTCCACAATTCCGCATATATACATACTTTTGGCATTCATTATGTATGTAGTAAATATCAATGATTTGAAACATTAATTTATTCTTTATTTCTACAATTACTACCCAATTCCGCATACATACATACTTTTGGCATTCATTATGTATGTAGTAAGTATCAATTATTTCAAACATTAATCTTCTCATTATCTTTACCATCAGGACCGTGGACATCATCATCCTGGGGGCAGAAATGGACCGTGAAGTCCCCCAGAGGCAGTGACGACTGCCGAGAAGAGGCTCCATGGACAGAAGTGGACCACGATGTTAGGGACGACAGAGGACCATAAGGCAAGTATATCAATTAACATCAATTATTTCAAACATTAAACTTCTCATTATCTTTACCATCAGGACCGTGGACATCATCATCCTGGGGGCAGAAATGGACCGTGAAGTCCCCCAGAGGCAGTGACGACTGCCGAGAAGAGGATCCACGGAGGGAGGGAGGGAGGGAGGACGAATGCCACGAAGCCGACAGAGGACCAGGGAGGCAAGTGTTTCAATCTTCTGTTATTCACCATGGCGTCATGTGCACCTTACAACGTCCATTTCAGGATACAAATTTTTCCACAATTCCGCATATATACATACTTTTGGCATTCATTATGTATGTAGTAAATATCAATGATTTGAAACATTAAATTATTCTTTATTTCTACAATTACTACCCAATTCCGCATACATAGATACTTTTGGCATTCATTATGTATGTAGTAAGTATCAATTATTTCAAACATTAATCTTCTCATTATCTTTACCATCAGGACCGTGGACATCATCATCCTGGGGGCAGAAATGGACCGTGAAGTCCCCCAGAGGCAGTGACGACTGCCGAGAAGAGGCTCCATGGACAGAAGTGGACCACGGAGGGAGGGACGACAGAGGACCATAAGGCAAGTATATCAATTAACATCAATTATTTCAAACATTAATCTTCTCATCACTTTACCATCAGGACCGTGGACATCATCATCCTGGGGGCAGAAATGGACCGTGAAGTCCCCCAGAGGCAGTGACGACTGCCGAGAAGAGGCTCCATGGACAGAAGTGGACCACGGAGGGAGGGACGACAGAGGACCATAAGGCAAGTATATCAATTAACATCAATTATTTCAAACATTAAACTTCTCATTATCTTTACCATCAGGACCGTGGACATCATCATCCTGGGGGCAGAAATGGACCGTGAAGTCCCCCAGAGGCAGTGACGACTGCCGAGAAGAGGATCCACGGAGGGAGGGAGGGAGGGAGGACGAATGCCACGAAGCCGACAGAGGACCAGGGAGGCAAGTGTTTCAATCTTCTGTTATTCACCATGGCGTCATGTGCACCTTACAACGTGCATTTCAGGATACAAATTTTTCCACAATTCCGCATATATACATACTTTTGGCATTCATTATGTATGTAGTAAATATCAATGATTTGAAACATTAATTTATTCTATATTTCTACAATTAGAAACCTGATTCCGCATGAATACATACTTTTGGCATTCATTATGTATGTAGTAAATATCAATTATTTCAAACATTAAACTTCTCATTATCTTTACCATCAGGACCGTGGACATCATCATCCTGGGGGCAGAAATGGACCGTGAAGTCCCCCAGAGGCAGTGACGACTGCCGAGAAGAGGCTCCATGGACAGAAGTGGACCACGGAGGGAGGGACGACAGAGGACCATAAGGCAAGTATATCAATTAACATCAATTATTTCAAACATTAAACTTCTCATTATCTTTACCATCAGGACCGTGGACATCATCATCCTGGGGGCAGAAATGGACCGTGAAGTCCCCCAGAGGCAGTGACGACTGCCGAGAAGAGGCTCCATGGACAGAAGTGGACCACGATGGGAGGGACGACAGAGGACCATAACGCAAGTATATCAATTAACATCAATTATTTCAAACATTAAACTTCTCATTATCTTTACCATCAGGACCGTGGACATCATCATCCTGGGGGCAGAAATGGACCGTGAAGTCCCCCAGAGGCAGTGACGACTGCCGAGAAGAGGATCCACGGAGGGAGGGAGGGAGGGAGGACGAATGCCACGAAGCCGACAGAGGACCAGGGAGGCAAGTGTTTCAATCTTCTGTTATTCACCATGGCGTCATGTGCACCTTACAACGTGCATTTCAGGATACAAATTTTTCCACAATTCCGCATATATACATACTTTTGGCATTCATTATGTATGTAGTAAATATCAATGATTTGAAACATTAATTTATTCTTTATTTCTACAATTACTACCCAATTCCGCATACATACATACTTTTGGCATTCATTATGTATGTAGTAAGTATCAATTATTTCAAACATTAATCTTCTCATTATCTTTACCATCAGGACCGTGGACATCATCATCCTGGGGGCAGAAATGGACCGTGAAGTCCCCCAGAGGCAGTGACGACTGCCGAGAAGAGGCTCCATGGACAGAAGTGGACCACGATGGGAGGGACGACAGAGGACCATAAGGCAAGTATATCAATTAACATCAATTATTTCAAACATTAAACTTCTCATTATCTTTACCATCAGGACCGTGGACATCATCATCCTGGGGGCAGAAATGGACCGTGAAGTCCCCCAGAGGCAGTGACGACTGCCGAGAAGAGGCTCCATGGACAGAAGTGGACCACGATGTTAGGGACGACAGAGGACCATAAGGCAAGTATATCAATTAACATCAATTATTTCAAACATTAAACTTCTCATTATCTTTACCATCAGGACCGTGGACATCATCATCCTGGGGGCAGAAATGGACCGTGAAGTCCCCCAGAGGCAGTGACGACTGTCGAGAAGAGGATCCACGGAGGGAGGGAGGGAGGGAGGACGAATGCCACGAAGCCGACAGAGGACCAGGGAGGCAAGTGTTTCAATCTTCTGTTATTCACCATGGCGTCATGTGCACCTTACAACGTCCATTTCAGGATACAAATTTTTCCACAATTCCGCATATATACATACTTTTGGCATTCATTATGTATGTAGTAAATATCAATGATTTGAAACATTAATTTATTCTTTATTTCTACAATTACTACCCAATTCCGCATACATACATACTTTTGGCATTCATTATGTATGTAGTAAGTATCAATTATTTCAAACATTAATCTTCTCATTATCTTTACCATCAGGACCGTGGACATCATCATCCTGGGGGCAGAAATGGACCGTGAAGTCCCCCAGAGGCAGTGACGACTGCCGAGAAGAGGCTCCATGGACAGAAGTGGACCACGATGTTAGGGACGACAGAGGACCATAAGGCAAGTATATCAATTAACATCAATTATTTCAAACATTAAACTTCTCATTATCTTTACCATCAGGACCGTGGACATCATCATCCTGGGGGCAGAAATGGACCGTGAAGTCCCCCAGAGGCAGTGACGACTGCCGAGAAGAGGATCCACGGAGGGAGGGAGGGAGGGAGGACGAATGCCACGAAGCCGACAGAGGACCAGGGAGGCAAGTGTTTCAATCTTCTGTTATTCACCATGGCGTCATGTGCACCTTACAACGTCCATTTCAGGATACAAATTTTTCCACAATTCCGCATATATACATACTTTTGGCATTCATTATGTATGTAGTAAATATCAATGATTTGAAACATTAAATTATTCTTTATTTCTACAATTACAGCCCAATTCCGCATACATAGATACTTTTGGCATTCATTATGTATGTAGTAAGTATCAATTATTTCAAACATTAATCTTCTCATTATCTTTACCATCAGGACCGTGGACATCATCATCCTGGGGGCAGAAATGGACCGTGAAGTCCCCCAGAGGCAGTGACGACTGCCGAGAAGAGGCTCCATGGACAGAAGTGGACCACGGAGGGAGGGACGACAGAGGACCATAAGGCAAGTATATCAATTAACATCAATTATTTCAAACATTAAACTTCTCATTATCTTTACCATCAGGACCGTGGACATCATCATCCTGGGGGCAGAAATGGACCGTGAAGTCCCCCAGAGGCAGTGACGACTGCCGAGAAGAGGATCCACGGAGGGAGGGAGGGAGGACGAATGCCACGAAGCCGACAGAGGACCAGGGAGGCAAGTGTTTCAATCTTCTGTTATTCACCATGGCGTCATGTGCACCTTACAACGTGCATTTCAGGATACAAATTTTTCCACAATTCCGCATATATACATACTTTTGGCATTCATTATGTATGTAGTAAATATCAATGATTTGAAACATTAATTTATTCCTTATTTCTACAATTACTACCCAATTCCGCATGCATACATACTTTTGGCATTCATTATGTATGTAGTAAGTATCAATTATTTCAAACATTAATCTTCTCATTATCTTTACCATCAGGACCGTGGACATCATCATCCTGGGGGCAGAAATGGACCGTGAAGTCCCCCAGAGGCAGTGACGACTGCCGAGAAGAGGCTCCATGGACAGAAGTGGACCACGGAGGGAGGGACGACAGAGGACCATAAGGCAAGTATATCAATTAACATCAATTATTTCAAACATTAAACTTCTCATTATCTTTACCATCAGGACCGTGGACATCATCATCCTGGGGGCAGAAATGGACCGTGAAGTCCCCCAGAGGCAGTGACGACTGCCGAGAAGAGGATCCACGGAGGGAGGGAGGGAGGACGAATGCCACGAAGCCGACAGAGGACCAGGGAGGCAAGTGTTTCAATCTTCTGTTATTCACCATGGCGTCATGTGCACCTTACAACGTGCATTTCAGGATACAAATTTTTCCACAATTCCGCATATATACATACTTTTGGCATTCATTATGTATGTAGTAAATATCAATGATTTGAAACACTAATTTATTCTTTATTTCTACAATTACAGCCCAATTCCGCATGCATACATACTTTTGGCATTCATTATGTATGTAGTAAGTATCAATTATTTCAAACATTAAACTTCTCATTATCTTTACCATCAGGACCGTGGACATCATCATCCTGGGGGCAGAAATGGACCGTGAAGTCCCCCAGAGGCAGTGACGACTGCCGAGAAGAGGCTCCATGGACAGAAGTGGACCACGGAGGGAGGGACGACAGAGGACCATAAGGCAAGTATATCAAATAACATCAATTATTTCAAACATTAAACTTCTCATTATCTTTACCATCAGGACCGTGGACATCATCATCCTGGGGGCAGAAATGGACCGTGAAGTCCCCCAGAGGCAGTGACGACTGCCGAGAAGAGGCTCCATGGACAGAAGTGGACCACGGAGGGAGGGACGACAGAGGACCATAAGGCAAGTATATCAAATAACATCAATTATTTCAAACATTAAACTTCTCATTATCTTTACCATCAGGACCGTGGACATCATCATCCTGGGGGCAGAAATGGACCGTGAAGTCCCCCAGAGGCAGTGACGACTGCCGAGAAGAGGATCCACGGAGGGAGGGAGGGAGGGAGGACGAATGCCACGAAGCCGACAGAGGACCAGGGAGGCAAGTGTTTCAATCTTCTGTTATTCACCATGGCGTCATGTGCACCTTACAACGTCCATTTCAGGATACAAATTTTTCCACAATTCCGCATATATACATACTTTTGGCATTCATTATGTATGTAGTAAATATCAATGATTTGAAACATTAAATTATTCTTTATTTCTACAATTACTACCCAATTCCGCATACATAGATACTTTTGGCATTCATTATGTATGTAGTAAGTATCAATTATTTCAAACATTAATCTTCTCATTATCTTTACCATCAGGACCGTGGACATCATCATCCTGGGGGCAGAAATGGACCGTGAAGTCCCCCAGAGGCAGTGACGACTGCCGAGAAGAGGCTCCATGGACAGAAGTGGACCACGGAGGGAGGGACGACAGAGGACCATAAGGCAAGTATATCAATTAACATCAATTATTTCAAACATTAATCTTCTCATCACTTTACCATCAGGACCGTGGACATCATCATCCTGGGGGCAGAAATGGACCGTGAAGTCCCCCAGAGGCAGTGACGACTGCCGAGAAGAGGCTCCATGGACAGAAGTGGACCACGGAGGGAGGGACGACAGAGGACCATAAGGCAAGTATATCAATTAACATCAATTATTTCAAACATTAAACTTCTCATTATCTTTACCATCAGGACCGTGGACATCATCATCCTGGGGGCAGAAATGGACCGTGAAGTCCCCCAGAGGCAGTGACGACTGCCGAGAAGAGGATCCACGGAGGGAGGGAGGGAGGGAGGACGAATGCCACGAAGCCGACAGAGGACCAGGGAGGCAAGTGTTTCAATCTTCTGTTATTCACCATGGCGTCATGTGCACCTTACAACGTGCATTTCAGGATACAAATTTTTCCACAATTCCGCATATATACATACTTTTGGCATTCATTATGTATGTAGTAAATATCAATGATTTGAAACATTAATTTATTCTATATTTCTACAATTAGAAACCTGATTCCGCATGAATACATACTTTTGGCATTCATTATGTATGTAGTAAATATCAATTATTTCAAACATTAAACTTCTCATTATCTTTACCATCAGGACCGTGGACATCATCATCCTGAGGGCAGAAATGGACCGTGAAGTCCCCCAGAGGCAGTGACGACTGCCGAGAAGAGGATCCACGGAGGGAGGGAGGGAGGACGAATGCCACGAAGCCGACAGAGGACCAGGGAGGCAAGTGTTTCAATCTTCTGTTATTCACCATGGCGTCATGTGCACCTTACAACGTGCATTTCAGGATACAAATTTTTCCACAATTCCGCATATATACATACTTTTGGCATTCATTATGTATGTAGTAAATATCAATGATTTGAAACACTAATTTATTCTTTATTTCTACAATTACAGCCCAATTCCGCATGAATACATACTTTTGGCATTCATTATGTATGTAGTAAGTATCAATTATTTCAAACATTAAACTTCTCATTATCTTTACCATCAGGACCGTGGACATCATCATCCTGGGGGCAGAAATGGACCGTGAAGTCCCCCAGAGGCAGTGACGACTGCCGAGAAGAGGCTCCATGGACAGAAGTGGACCACGATGTTAGGGACGACAGAGGACCATAAGGCAAGTATATCAATTAACATCAATTATTTCAAACATTAAACTTCTCATTATCTTTACCATCAGGACCGTGGACATCATCATCCTGGGGGCAGAAATGGACCGTGAAGTCCCCCAGAGGCAGTGACGACTGTCGAGAAGAGGATCCACGGAGGGAGGGAGGGAGGGAGGACGAATGCCACGAAGCCGACAGAGGACCAGGGAGGCAAGTGTTTCAATCTTCTGTTATTCACCATGGCGTCATGTGCACCTTACAACGTCCATTTCAGGATACAAATTTTTCCACAATTCCGCATATATACATACTTTTGGCATTCATTATGTATGTAGTAAATATCAATGATTTGAAACATTAATTTATTCTTTATTTGTACAATTACTACCCAATTCCGCATACATACATACTTTTGGCATTCATTATGTATGTAGTAAGTATCAATTATTTCAAACATTAATCTTCTCATTATCTTTACCATCAGGACCGTGGACATCATCATCCTGGGGGCAGAAATGGACCGTGAAGTCCCCCAGAGGCAGTGACGACTGCCGAGAAGAGGCTCCATGGACAGAAGTGGACCACGATGTTAGGGACGACAGAGGACCATAAGGCAAGTATATCAATTAACATCAATTATTTCAAACATTAAACTTCTCATTATCTTTACCATCAGGACCGTGGACATCATCATCCTGGGGGCAGAAATGGACCGTGAAGTCCCCCAGAGGCAGTGACGACTGCCGAGAAGAGGATCCACGGAGGGAGGGAGGGAGGGAGGACGAATGCCACGAAGCCGACAGAGGACCAGGGAGGCAAGTGTTTCAATCTTCTGTTATTCACCATGGCGTCATGTGCACCTTACAACGTCCATTTCAGGATACAAATTTTTCCACAATTCCGCATATATACATACTTTTGGCATTCATTATGTATGTAGTAAATATCAATGATTTGAAACATTAAATTATTCTTTATTTCTACAATTACTACCCAATTCCGCATACATAGATACTTTTGGCATTCATTATGTATGTAGTAAGTATCAATTATTTCAAACATTAATCTTCTCATTATCTTTACCATCAGGACCGTGGACATCATCATCCTGGGGGCAGAAATGGACCGTGAAGTCCCCCAGAGGCAGTGACGACTGCCGAGAAGAGGCTCCATGGACAGAAGTGGACCACGGAGGGAGGGACGACAGAGGACCATAAGGCAAGTATATCAATTAACATCAATTATTTCAAACATTAATCTTCTCATCACTTTACCATCAGGACCGTGGACATCATCATCCTGGGGGCAGAAATGGACCGTGAAGTCCCCCAGAGGCAGTGACGACTGCCGAGAAGAGGCTCCATGGACAGAAGTGGACCACGGAGGGAGGGACGACAGAGGACCATAAGGCAAGTATATCAATTAACATCAATTATTTCAAACATTAAACTTCTCATTATCTTTACCATCAGGACCGTGGACATCATCATCCTGGGGGCAGAAATGGACCGTGAAGTCCCCCAGAGGCAGTGACGACTGCCGAGAAGAGGATCCACGGAGGGAGGGAGGGAGGGAGGACGAATGCCACGAAGCCGACAGAGGACCAGGGAGGCAAGTGTTTCAATCTTCTGTTATTCACCATGGCGTCATGTGCACCTTACAACGTGCATTTCAGGATACAAATTTTTCCACAATTCCGCATATATACATACTTTTGGCATTCATTATGTATGTAGTAAATATCAATGATTTGAAACATTAATTTATTCTATATTTCTACAATTAGAAACCTGATTCCGCATGAATACATACTTTTGGCATTCATTATGTATGTAGTAAATATCAATTATTTCAAACATTAAACTTCTCATTATCTTTACCATCAGGACCGTGGACATCATCATCCTGAGGGCAGAAATGGACCGTGAAGTCCCCCAGAGGCAGTGACGACTGCCGAGAAGAGGATCCACGGAGGGAGGGAGGGAGGACGAATGCCACGAAGCCGACAGAGGACCAGGGAGGCAAGTGTTTCAATCTTCTGTTATTCACCATGGCGTCATGTGCACCTTACAACGTGCATTTCAGGATACAAATTTTTCCACAATTCCGCATATATACATACTTTTGGCATTCATTATGTATGTAGTAAATATCAATGATTTGAAACATTAATTTATTCTTTATTTCTACAATTACTACCCAATTCCGCATGCATACATACTTTTGGCATTCATTATGTATGTAGTAAGTATCAATTATTTCAAACATTAATCTTCTCATTATCTTTACCATCAGGACCGTGGACATCATCATCCTGGGGGCAGAAATGGACCGTGAAGTCCCCCAGAGGCAGTGACGACTGCCGAGAAGAGGCTCCATGGACAGAAGTGGACCACGGAGGGAGGGACGACAGAGGACCATAAGGCAAGTATATCAATTAACATCAATTATTTCAAACATTAAACTTCTCATTATCTTTACCATCAGGACCGTGGACATCATCATCCTGGGGGCAGAAATGGACCGTGAAGTCCCCCAGAGGCAGTGACGACTGCCGAGAAGAGGATCCACGGAGGCAGGGAGGGAGGGAGGACGAATGCCACGAAGCCGACAGAGGACCAGGGAGGCAAGTGTTTCAATCTTCTGTTATTCACCATGGCGTCATGTGCACCTTACAACGTGCATTTCAGGATACAAATTTTTCCACAATTCCGCATATATACATACTTTTGGCATTCATTATGTATGTAGTAAATATCAATGATTTGAAACATTAATTTATTCTATATTTCTACAATTAGAAACCTGATTCCGCATGAATACATACTTTTGGCATTCATTATGTATGTAGTAAATATCAATTATTTCAAACATTAAACTTCTCATTATCTTTACCATCAGGACCGTGGACATCATCATCCTGAGGGCAGAAATGGACCGTGAAGTCCCCCAGAGGCAGTGACGACTGCCGAGAAGAGGATCCACGGAGGGAGGGAGGGAGGACGAATGCCACGAAGCCGACAGAGGACCAGGGAGGCAAGTGTTTCAATCTTCTGTTATTCACCATGGCGTCATGTGCACCTTACAACGTGCATTTCAGGATACAAATTTTTCCACAATTCCGCATATATACATACTTTTGGCATTCATTATGTATGTAGTAAATATCAATGATTTGAAACATTAATTTATTCTTTATTTCTACAATTACTACCCAATTCCGCATGCATACATACTTTTGGCATTCATTATGTATGTAGTAAGTATCAATTATTTCAAACATTAATCTTCTCATTATCTTTACCATCAGGACCGTGGACATCATCATCCTGGGGGCAGAAATGGACCGTGAAGTCCCCCAGAGGCAGTGACGACTGCCGAGAAGAGGCTCCATGGACAGAAGTGGACCACGGAGGGAGGGACGACAGAGGACCATAAGGCAAGTATATCAATTAACATCAATTATTTCAAACATTAATCTTCTCATCACTTTACCATCAGGACCGTGGACATCATCATCCTGGGGGCAGAAATGGACCGTGAAGTCCCCCAGAGGCAGTGACGACTGCCGAGAAGAGGCTCCATGGACAGAAGTGGACCACGGAGGGAGGGACGACAGAGGACCATAAGGCAAGTATATCAATTAACATCAATTATTTCAAACATTAAACTTCTCATTATCTTTACCATCAGGACCGTGGACATCATCATCCTGGGGGCAGAAATGGACCGTGAAGTCCCCCAGAGGCAGTGACGACTGCCGAGAAGAGGATCCACGGAGGGAGGGAGGGAGGACGAATGCCACGAAGCCGACAGAGGACCAGGGAGGCAAGTGTTTCAATCTTCTGTTATTCACCATGGCGTCATGTGCACCTTACAACGTGCATTTCAGGATACAAATTTTTCCACAATTCCGCATATATACATACTTTTGGCATTCATTATGTATGTAGTAAATATCAATGATTTGAAACATTAATTTATTCTTTATTTCTACAATTACAGCCCAATTCTGCATGCATACATACTTTTGGCATTCATTATGTATGTAGTAAGTATCAATTATTTCAAACATTAATCTTCTCATTATCTTTACCATCAGGACCGTGGACATCATCATCCTGGGGGCAGAAATGGACCGTGAAGTCCCCCAGAGGCAGTGACGACTGCCGAGAAGAGGCTCCATGGACAGAAGTGGACCACGGAGGGAGGGACGACAGAGGACCATAAGGCAAGTATATCAAATAACATCAATTATTTCAAACATTAAACTTCTCATTATCTTTACCATCAGGACCGTGGACATCATCATCCTGGGGGCAGAAATGGACCGTGAAGTCCCCCAGAGGCAGTGACGACTGCCGAGAAGAGGCTCCATGGACAGAAGTGGACCACGGAGGGAGGGACGACAGAGGACCATAAGGCAAGTATATCAATTAACATCAATTATTTCAAACATTAAACTTCTCATTATCTTTACCATCAGGACCGTGGACATCATCATCCTGGGGGCAGAAATGGACCGTGAAGTCCCCCAGAGGCAGTGACGACTGCCGAGAAGAGGATCCACGGAGGGAGGGAGGGAGGACGAATGCCACGAAGCCGACAGAGGACCAGGGAGGCAAGTGTTTCAATCTTCTGTTATTCACCATGGCGTCATGTGCACCTTACAACGTGCATTTCAGGATACAAATTTTTCCACAATTCCGCATATATACATACTTTTGGCATTCATTATGTATGTAGTAAATATCAATGATTTGAAACATTAATTTATTCTTTATTTCTACAATTACTACCCAATTCCGCATGCATACATACTTTTGGCATTCATTATGTATGTAGTAAGTATCAATTATTTCAAACATTAATCTTCTCATTATCTTTACCATCAGGACCGTGGACATCATCATCCTGGGGGCAGAAATGGACCGTGAAGTCCCCCAGAGGCAGTGACGACTGCCGAGAAGAGGCTCCATGGACAGAAGTGGACCACGGAGGGAGGGACGACAGAGGACCATAAGGCAAGTATATCAAATAACATCAATTATTTCAAACATTAAACTTCTCATTATCTTTACCATCAGGACCGTGGACATCATCATCCTGGGGGCAGAAATGGACCGTGAAGTCCCCCAGAGGCAGTGACGACTGCCGAGAAGAGGCTCCATGGACAGAAGTGGACCACGGAGGGAGGGACGACAGAGGACCATAAGGCAAGTATATCAATTAACATCAATTATTTCAAACATTAAACTTCTCATTATCTTTACCATCAGGACCGTGGACATCATCATCCTGGGGGCAGAAATGGACCGTGAAGTCCCCCAGAGGCAGTGACGACTGCCGAGAAGAGGATCCACGGAGGGAGGGAGGGAGGACGAATGCCACGAAGCCGACAGAGGACCAGGGAGGCAAGTGTTTCAATCTTCTGTTATTCACCATGGCGTCATGTGCACCTTACAACGTGCATTTCAGGATACAAATTTTTCCACAATTCCGCATATATACATACTTTTGGCATTCATTATGTATGTAGTAAATATCAATGATTTGAAACATTAATTTATTCTTTATTTCTACAATTACTACCCAATTCCGCATACATACATACTTTTGGCATTCATTATGTATGTAGTAAGTATCAATTATTTCAAACATTAATCTTCTCATTATCTTTACCATCAGGACCGTGGACATCATCATCCTGGGGGCAGAAATGGACCGTGAAGTCCCCCAGAGGCAGTGACGACTGCCGAGAAGAGGCTCCATGGACAGAAGTGGACCACGGAGGGAGGGACGACAGAGGACCATAAGGCAAGTATATCAATTAACATCAATTATTTCAAACATTAAACTTCTCATTATCTTTACCATCAGGACCGTGGACATCATCATCCTGGGGGCAGAAATGGACCGTGAAGTCCCCCAGAGGCAGTGACGACTGCCGAGAAGAGGATCCACGGAGGGAGGGAGGGAGGACGAATGCCACGGAGCCGACAGAGGACCAGGGAGGCAAGTGTTTCAATCTTCTGTTATTCACCATGGCGTCATGTGCACCTTACAACGTGCATTTCAGGATACAAATTTTTCCACAATTCCGCATATATACATACTTTTGGCATTCATTATGTATGTAGTAAATATCAATGATTTGAAACATTAATTTATTCTTTATTTCTACAATTACTACCCAATTCCGCATGCATACATACTTTTGGCATTCATTATGTATGTAGTAAGTATCAATTATTTCAAACATTAATCTTCTCATTATCTTTACCATCAGGACCGTGGACATCATCATCCTGGGGGCAGAAATGGACCGTGAAGTCCCCCAGAGGCAGTGACGACTGCCGAGAAGAGGATCCACGGAGGGAGGGAGGGAGGACGAATGCCACGAAGCCGACAGAGGACCAGGGAGGCAAGTGTTTCAATCTTCTGTTATTCACCATGGCGTCATGTGCACCTTACAACGTGCATTTCAGGATACAAATTTTTCCACAATTCCGCATATATACATACTTTTGGCATTCATTATGTATGTAGTAAATATCAATGATTTGAAACATTAATTTATTCTTTATTTCTACAATTACTACCCAATTCCGCATGCATACATACTTTTGGCATTCATTATGTATGTAGTAAGTATCAATTATTTCAAACATTAATCTTCTCATTATCTTTACCATCAGGACCGTGGACATCATCATCCTGGGGGCAGAAATGGACCGTGAAGTCCCCCAGAGGCAGTGACGACTGCCGAGAAGAGGCTCCATGGACAGAAGTGGACCACGGAGGGAGGGACGACAGAGGACCATAAGGCAAGTATATCAAATAACATCAATTATTTCAAACATTAAACTTCTCATTATCTTTACCATCAGGACCGTGGACATCATCATCCTGGGGGCAGAAATGGACCGTGAAGTCCCCCAGAGGCAGTGACGACTGCCGAGAAGAGGCTCCATGGACAGAAGTGGACCACGGAGGGAGGGACGACAGAGGACCATAAGGCAAGTATATCAATTAACATCAATTATTTCAAACATTAAACTTCTCATTATCTTTACCATCAGGACCGTGGACATCATCATCCTGGGGGCAGAAATGGACCGTGAAGTCCCCCAGAGGCAGTGACGACTGCCGAGAAGAGGATCCACGGAGGGAGGGAGGGAGGACGAATGCCACGAAACCGACAGAGGACCAGGGAGGCAAGTGTTTCAATCTTCTGTTATTCACCATGGCGTCATGTGCACCTTACAACGTGCATTTCAGGATACAAATTTTTCCACAATTCCGCATATATACATACTTTTGGCATTCATTATGTATGTAGTAAATATCAATGATTTGAAACATTAATTTATTCTTTATTTCTACAATTACTACCCAATTCCGCATGCATACATACTTTTGGCATTCATTATGTATGTAGTAAGTATCAATTATTTCAAACATTAATCTTCTCATTATCTTTACCATCAGGACCGTGGACATCATCATCCTGGGGGCAGAAATGGACCGTGAAGTCCCCCAGAGGCAGTGACGACTGCCGAGAAGAGGCTCCATGGACAGAAGTGGACCACGGAGGGAGGGACGACAGAGGACCATAAGGCAAGTATATCAAATAACATCAATTATTTCAAACATTAAACTTCTCATTATCTTTACCATCAGGACCGTGGACATCATCATCCTGGGGGCAGAAATGGACCGTGAAGTCCCCCAGAGGCAGTGATGACTGCCGAGAAGAGGCTCCATGGACAGAAGTGGACCACGGAGGGAGGGACGACAGAGGACCATAAGGCAAGTATATCAATTAACATCAATTATTTCAAACATTAAACTTCTCATTATCTTTACCATCAGGACCGTGGACATCATCATCCTGGGGGCAGAAATGGACCGTGAAGTCCCCCAGAGGCAGTGACGACTGCCGAGAAGAGGATCCACGGAGGGAGGGAGGGAGGACGAATGCCACGAAGCCGACAGAGGACCAGGGAGGCAAGTGTTTCAATCTTCTGTTATTCACCATGGCGTCATGTGCACCTTACAACGTGCATTTCAGGATACAAATTTTTCCACAATTCCGCATATATACATACTTTTGGCATTCATTATGTATGTAGTAAATATCAATGATTTGAAACATTAATTTATTCTTTATTTCTACAATTACTACCCAATTCCGCATGCATACATACTTTTGGCATTCATTATGTATGTAGTAAGTATCAATTATTTCAAACATTAATCTTCTCATTATCTTTACCATCAGGACCGTGGACATCATCATCCTGGGGGCAGAAATGGACCGTGAAGTCCCCCAGAGGCAGTGACGACTGCCGAGAAGAGGATCCATGGACAGAAGTGGACCACGGAGGGAGGGACGACAGAGGACCATAAGGCAAGTATATCAAATAACATCAATTATTTCAAACATTAAACTTCTCATTATCTTTACCATCAGGACCGTGGACATCATCATCCTGGGGGCAGAAATGGACCGTGAAGTCCCCCAGAGGCAGTGACGACTGCCGAGAAGAGGCTCCATGGACAGAAGTGGACCACGGAGGGAGGGACGACAGAGGACCATAAGGCAAGTATATCAATTAACATCAATTATTTCAAACATTAAACTTCTCATTATCTTTACCATCAGGACCGTGGACATCATCATCCTGGGGGCAGAAATGGACCGTGAAGTCCCCCAGAGGCAGTGACGACTGCCGAGAAGAGGATCCACGGAGGGAGGGAGGGAGGACGAATGCCACGAAGCCGACAGAGGACCAGGGAGGCAAGTGTTTCAATCTTCTGTTATTCACCATGGCGTCATGTGCACCTTACAACGTGCATTTCAGGATACAAATTTTTCCACAATTCCACATATATACATACTTTTGGCATTCATTATGTATGTAGTAAATATCAATGATTTGAAACATTAATTTATTCTTTATTTCTACAATTACTACCCAATTCCGCATGCATACATACTTTTGGCATTCATTATGTATGTAGTAAGTATCAATTATTTCAAACATTAATCTTCTCATTATCTTTACCATCAGGACCGTGGACATCATCATCCTGGGGGCAGAAATGGACCGTGAAGTCCCCCAGAGGCAGTGACGACTGCCGAGAAGAGGCTCCATGGACAGAAGTGGACCACGGAGGGAGGGACGACAGAGGACCATAAGGCAAGTATATCAAATAACATCAATTATTTCAAACATTAAACTTCTCATTATCTTTACCATCAGGACCGTGGACATCATCATCCTGGGGGCAGAAATGGACCGTGAAGTCCCCCAGAGGCAGTGATGACTGCCGAGAAGAGGCTCCATGGACAGAAGTGGACCACGGAGGGAGGGACGACAGAGGACCATAAGGCAAGTATATCAATTAACATCAATTATTTCAAACATTAAACTTCTCATTATCTTTACCATCAGGACCGTGGACATCATCATCCTGGGGGCAGAAATGGACCGTGAAGTCCCCCAGAGGCAGTGACGACTGCCGAGAAGAGGATCCACGGAGGGAGGGAGGGAGGACGAATGCCACGAAGCCGACAGAGGACCAGGGAGGCAAGTGTTTCAATCTTCTGTTATTCACCATGGCGTCATGTGCACCTTACAACGTGCATTTCAGGATACAAATTTTTCCACAATTCCGCATATATACATACTTTTGGCATTCATTATGTATGTAGTAAATATCAATGATTTGAAACATTAATTTATTCTTTATTTCTACAATTACTACCCAATTCCGCATGCATACATACTTTTGGCATTCATTATGTATGTAGTAAGTATCAATTATTTCAAACATTAATCTTCTCATTATCTTTACCATCAGGACCGTGGACATCATCATCCTGGGGGCAGAAATGGACCGTGAAGTCCCCCAGAGGCAGTGACGACTGCCGAGAAGAGGATCCACGGAGGGAGGACGAATGCCACGAAGCCGACAGAGGACCAGGGAGGCAAGTGTTTCAATCTTCTGTTATTCACCATGGCGTCATGTGCACCTTACAACGTGCATTTCAGGATACACATTTTTCCACAATTCCGCATATATACATACTTTTGGCATTCATTATGTATGTAGTAAATATCAATGATTTGAAACATTAATTTATTCTTTATTTCTACAATTACTACCCAATTCCGCATGCATACATACTTTTGGCATTCATTATGTATGTAGTAAGTATCAATTATTTCAAACATTAATCTTCTCATTATCTTTACCATCAGGACCGTGGACATCATCATCCTGGGGGCAGAAATGGACCGTGAAGTCCCCCAGAGGCAGTGACGACTGCCGAGAAGAGGCTCCATGGACAGAAGTGGACCACGGAGGGAGGGACGACAGAGGACCATAAGGCAAGTATATCAAATAACATCAATTATTTCAAACATTAAACTTCTCATTATCTTTACCATCAGGACCGTGGACATCATCATCCTGGGGGCAGAAATGGACCGTGAAGTCCCCCAGAGGCAGTGATGACTGCCGAGAAGAGGCTCCATGGACAGAAGTGGACCACGGAGGGAGGGACGACAGAGGACCATAAGGCAAGTATATCAATTAACATCAATTATTTCAAACATTAAACTTCTCATTATCTTTACCATCAGGACCGTGGACATCATCATCCTGGGGGCAGAAATGGACCGTGAAGTCCCCCAGAGGCAGTGACGACTGCCGAGAAGAGGATCCACGGAGGGAGGGAGGGAGGACGAATGCCACGAAGCCGACAGAGGACCAGGGAGGCAAGTGTTTCAATCTTCTGTTATTCAGCATGGCGTCATGTGCACCTTACAACGTGCATTTCAGGATACAAATTTTTCCACAATTCCGCATATATACATACTTTTGGCATTCATTATGTATGTAGTAAATATCAATGATTTGAAACATTAATTTATTCTTTATTTCTACAATTACTACCCAATTCCGCATGCATACATACTTTTGGCATTCATTATGTATGTAGTAAGTATCAATTATTTCAAACATTAATCTTCTCATTATCTTTACCATCAGGACCGTGGACATCATCATCCTGGGGGCAGAAATGGACCGTGAAGTCCCCCAGAGGCAGTGACGACTGCCGAGAAGAGGATCCATGGACAGAAGTGGACCACGGAGGGAGGGACGACAGAGGACCATAAGGCAAGTATATCAAATAACATCAATTATTTCAAACATTAAACTTCTCATTATCTTTACCATCAGGACCGTGGACATCATCATCCTGGGGGCAGAAATGGACCGTGAAGTCCCCCAGAGGCAGTGACGACTGCCGAGAAGAGGCTCCATGGACAGAAGTGGACCACGGAGGGAGGGACGACAGAGGACCATAAGGCAAGTATATCAATTAACATCAATTATTTCAAACATTAAACTTCTCATTATCTTTACCATCAGGACCGTGGACATCATCATCCTGGGGGCAGAAATGGACCGTGAAGTCCCCCAGAGGCAGTGACGACTGCCGAGAAGAGGATCCACGGAGGGAGGGAGGGAGGACGAATGCCACGAAGCCGACAGAGGACCAGGGAGGCAAGTGTTTCAATCTTCTGTTATTCACCATGGCGTCATGTGCACCTTACAACGTGCATTTCAGGATACAAATTTTTCCACAATTCCACATATATACATACTTTTGGCATTCATTATGTATGTAGTAAATATCAATGATTTGAAACATTAATTTATTCTTTATTTCTACAATTACTACCCAATTCCGCATGCATACATACTTTTGGCATTCATTATGTATGTAGTAAGTATCAATTATTTCAAACATTAATCTTCTCATTATCTTTACCATCAGGACCGTGGACATCATCATCCTGGGGGCAGAAATGGACCGTGAAGTCCCCCAGAGGCAGTGACGACTGCCGAGAAGAGGCTCCATGGACAGAAGTGGACCACGGAGGGAGGGACGACAGAGGACCATAAGGCAAGTATATCAAATAACATCAATTATTTCAAACATTAAACTTCTCATTATCTTTACCATCAGGACCGTGGACATCATCATCCTGGGGGCAGAAATGGACCGTGAAGTCCCCCAGAGGCAGTGATGACTGCCGAGAAGAGGCTCCATGGACAGAAGTGGACCACGGAGGGAGGGACGACAGAGGACCATAAGGCAAGTATATCAATTAACATCAATTATTTCAAACATTAAACTTCTCATTATCTTTACCATCAGGACCGTGGACATCATCATCCTGGGGGCAGAAATGGACCGTGAAGTCCCCCAGAGGCAGTGACGACTGCCGAGAAGAGGATCCACGGAGGGAGGGAGGGAGGACGAATGCCACGAAGCCGACAGAGGACCAGGGAGGCAAGTGTTTCAATCTTCTGTTATTCACCATGGCGTCATGTGCACCTTACAACGTGCATTTCAGGATACAAATTTTTCCACAATTCCGCATATATACATACTTTTGGCATTCATTATGTATGTAGTAAATATCAATGATTTGAAACATTAATTTATTCTTTATTTCTACAATTACTACCCAATTCCGCATGCATACATACTTTTGGCATTCATTATGTATGTAGTAAGTATCAATTATTTCAAACATTAATCTTCTCATTATCTTTACCATCAGGACCGTGGACATCATCATCCTGGGGGCAGAAATGGACCGTGAAGTCCCCCAGAGGCAGTGACGACTGCCGAGAAGAGGATCCACGGAGGGAGGACGAATGCCACGAAGCCGACAGAGGACCAGGGAGGCAAGTGTTTCAATCTTCTGTTATTCACCATGGCGTCATGTGCACCTTACAACGTGCATTTCAGGATACACATTTTTCCACAATTCCGCATATATACATACTTTTGGCATTCATTATGTATGTAGTAAATATCAATGATTTGAAACATTAATTTATTCTTTATTTCTACAATTACTACCCAATTCCGCATGCATACATACTTTTGGCATTCATTATGTATGTAGTAAGTATCAATTATTTCAAACATTAATCTTCTCATTATCTTTACCATCAGGACCGTGGACATCATCATCCTGGGGGCAGAAATGGACCGTGAAGTCCCCCAGAGGCAGTGACGACTGCCGAGAAGAGGCTCCATGGACAGAAGTGGACCACGGAGGGAGGGACGACAGAGGACCATAAGGCAAGTATATCAAATAACATCAATTATTTCAAACATTAAACTTCTCATTATCTTTACCATCAGGACCGTGGACATCATCATCCTGGGGGCAGAAATGGACCGTGAAGTCCCCCAGAGGCAGTGATGACTGCCGAGAAGAGGCTCCATGGACAGAAGTGGACCACGGAGGGAGGGACGACAGAGGACCATAAGGCAAGTATATCAATTAACATCAATTATTTCAAACATTAAACTTCTCATTATCTTTACCATCAGGACCGTGGACATCATCATCCTGGGGGCAGAAATGGACCGTGAAGTCCCCCAGAGGCAGTGACGACTGCCGAGAAGAGGATCCACGGAGGGAGGGAGGGAGGACGAATGCCACGAAGCCGACAGAGGACCAGGGAGGCAAGTGTTTCAATCTTCTGTTATTCACCATGGCGTCATGTGCACCTTACAACGTGCATTTCAGGATACAAATTTTTCCACAATTCCGCATATATACATACTTTTGGCATTCATTATGTATGTAGTAAATATCAATGATTTGAAACATTAATTTATTCTTTATTTCTACAATTACTACCCAATTCCGCATGCATACATACTTTTGGCATTCATTATGTATGTAGTAAGTATCAATTATTTCAAACATTAATCTTCTCATTATCTTTACCATCAGGACCGTGGACATCATCATCCTGGGGGCAGAAATGGACCGTGAAGTCCCCCAGAGGCAGTGACGACTGCCGAGAAGAGGATCCACGGAGGGAGGACGAATGCCACGAAGCCGACAGAGGACCAGGGAGGCAAGTGTTTCAATCTTCTGTTATTCACCATGGCGTCATGTGCACCTTACAACGTGCATTTCAGGATACACATTTTTCCACAATTCCGCATATATACATACTTTTGGCATTCATTATGTATGTAGTAAATATCAATGATTTGAAACATTAATTTATTCTTTATTTCTACAATTACTACCCAATTCCGCATGCATACATACTTTTGGCATTCATTATGTATGTAGTAAGTATCAATTATTTCAAACATTAATCTTCTCATTATCTTTACCATCAGGACCGTGGACATCATCATCCTGGGGGCAGAAATGGACCGTGAAGTCCCCCAGAGGCAGTGACGACTGCCGAGAAGAGGCTCCATGGACAGAAGTGGACCACGGAGGGAGGGACGACAGAGGACCATAAGGCAAGTATATCAAATAACATCAATTATTTCAAACATCAAACTTCTCATTATCTTTACCATCAGGACCGTGGACATCATCATCCTGGGGGCAGAAATGGACCGTGAAGTCCCCCAGAGGCAGTGACGACTGCCGAGAAGAGGCTCCATGGACAGAAGTGGACCACGGAGGGAGGGACGACAGAGGACCATAAGGCAAGTATATCAATTAACATCAATTATTTCAAACATTAAACTTCTCATTATCTTTACCATCAGGACCGTGGACATCATCATCCTGGGGGCAGAAATGGACCGTGAAGTCCCCCAGAGGCAGTGACGACTGCCGAGAAGAGGATCCACGGAGGGAGGGAGGGAGGACGAATGCCACGAAGCCGACAGAGGACCAGGGAGGCAAGTGTTTCAATCTTCTGTTATTCACCATGGCGTCATGTGCACCTTACAACGTGCATTTCAGGATACAAATTTTTCCACAATTCCGCATATATACATACTTTTGGCATTCATTATGTATGTAGTAAATATCAATGATTTGAAACATTAATTTATTCTTTATTTCTACAATTACTACCCAATTCCGCATGCATACATACTTTTGGCATTCATTATGTATGTAGTAAGTATCAATTATTTCAAACATTAATCTTCTCATTATCTTTACCATCAGGACCGTGGACATCATCATCCTGGGGGCAGAAATGGACCGTGAAGTCCCCCAGAGGCAGTGACGACTGCCGAGAAGAGGCTCCATGGACAGAAGTGGACCACAGAGGGAGGGACGACAGAGGACCATAAGGCAAGTATATCAAATAACATCAATTATTTCAAACATTAAACTTCTCATTATCTTTACCATCAGGACCGTGGACATCATCATCCTGGGGGCAGAAATGGACCGTGAAGTCCCCCAGAGGCAGTGACGACTGCCGAGAAGAGGCTCCATGGACAGAAGTGGACCACGGAGGGAGGGACGACAGAGGACCATAAGGCAAGTATATCAATTAACATCAATTATTTCAAACATTAAACTTCTCATTATCTTTACCATCAGGACCGTGGACATCATCATCCTGGGGGCAGAAATGGACCGTGAAGTCCCCCAGAGGCAGTGACGACTGCCGAGAAGAGGATCCACGGAGGGAGGGAGGGAGGACGAATGCCACGAAGCCGACAGAGGACCAGGGAGGCAAGTGTTTCAATCTTCTGTTATTCACCATGGCGTCATGTGCACCTTACAACGTGCATTTCAGGATACAAATTTTTCCACAATTCCGCATATATACATACTTTTGGCATTCATTATGTATGTAGTAAATATCAATGATTTGAAACATTAATTTATTCTTTATTTCTACAATTACTACCCAATTCCGCATGCATACATACTTTTGGCATTCATTATGTATGTAGTAAGTATCAATTATTTCAAACATTAATCTTCTCATTATCTTTACCATCAGGACCGTGGACATCATCATCCTGGGGGCAGAAATGGACCGTGAAGTCCCCCAGAGGCAGTGACGACTGCCGAGAAGAGGATCCACGGAGGGAGGGAGGGAGGACGAATGCCACGAAGCCGACAGAGGACCAGGGAGGCAAGTGTTTCAATCTTCTGTTATTCACCATGGCGTCATGTGCACCTTACAACGTGCATTTCAGGATACAAATTTTTCCACAATTCCGCATATATACATACTTTTGGCATTCATTATGTATGTAGTAAATATCAATGATTTGAAACATTAATTTATTCTTTATTTCTACAATTACTACCCAATTCCGCATGCATACATACTTTTGGCATTCATTATGTATGTAGTAAGTATCAATTATTTCAAACATTAATCTTCTCATTATCTTTACCATCAGGACCGTGGACATCATCATCCTGGGGGCAGAAATGGACCGTGAAGTCCCCCAGAGGCAGTGACGACTGCCGAGAAGAGGCTCCATGGACAGAAGTGGACCACGGAGGGAGGGACGACAGAGGACCATAAGGCAAGTATATCAAATAACATCAATTATTTCAAACATTAAACTTCTCATTATCTTTACCATCAGGACCGTGGACATCATCATCCTGGGGGCAGAAATGGACCGTGAAGTCCCCCAGAGGCAGTGACGACTGCCGAGAAGAGGCTCCATGGACAGAAGTGGACCACGGAGGGAGGGACGACAGAGGACCATAAGGCAAGTATATCAATTAACATCAATTATTTCAAACATTAAACTTCTCATTATCTTTACCATCAGGACCGTGGACATCATCATCCTGGGGGCAGAAATGGACCGTGAAGTCCCCCAGAGGCAGTGACGACTGCCGAGAAGAGGATCCACGGAGGGAGGGAGGGAGGACGAATGCCACGAAGCCGACAGAGGACCAGGGAGGCAAGTGTTTCAATCTTCTGTTATTCACCATGGCGTCATGTGCACCTTACAACGTGCATTTCAGGATACAAATTTTTCCACAATTCCGCATATATACATACTTTTGGCATTCATTATGTATGTAGTAAATATCAATGATTTGAAACATTAATTTATTCTTTATTTCTACAATTACTACCCAATTCCGCATGCATACATACTTTTGGCATTCATTATGTATGTAGTAAGTATCAATTATTTCAAACATTAATCTTCTCATTATCTTTACCATCAGGACCGTGGACATCATCATCCTGGGGGCAGAAATGGACCGTGAAGTCCCCCAGAGGCAGTGACGACTGCCGAGAAGAGGCTCCATGGACAGAAGTGGACCACGGAGGGAGGGACGACAGAGGACCATAAGGCAAGTATATCAATTAACATCAATTATTTCAAACATTAAACTTCTCATTATCTTTACCATCAGGACCGTGGACATCATCATCCTGGGGGCAGAAATGGACCGTGAAGTCCCCCAGAGGCAGTGACGACTGCCGAGAAGAGGATCCACGGAGGGAGGGAGGGAGGGAGGACGAATGCCACGAAGCCGACAGAGGACCAGGGAGGCAAGTGTTTCAATCTTCTGTTATTCACCATGGCGTCATGTGCACCTTACAACGTGCATTTCAGGATACAAATTTTTCCACAATTCCGCATATATACATACTTTTGGCATTCATTATGAATGTAGTAAATATCAATGATTTGAAACATTAATTTATTCTTTATTTCTACAATTACAGCCCAATTCTGCATGCATACATACTTTTGGCATTCATTATGTATGTAGTAAGTATCAATTATTTCAAACATTAATCTTCTCATTATCTTTACCATCAGGACCGTGGACATCATCATCCTGGGGGCAGAAATGGACCGTGAAGTCCCCCAGAGGCAGTGACGACTGCCGAGAAGAGGCTCCATGGACAGAAGTGGACCACGGAGGGAGGGACGACAGAGGACCATAAGGCAAGTATATCAAATAACATCAATTATTTCAAACATTAAACTTCTCATTATCTTTACCATCAGGACCGTGGACATCATCATCCTGGGGGCAGAAATGGACCGTGAAGTCCCCCAGAGGCAGTGACGACTGCCGAGAAGAGGCTCCATGGACAGAAGTGGACCACGGAGGGAGGGACGACAGAGGACCATAAGGCAAGTATATCAATTAACATCAATTATTTCAAACATTAAACTTCTCATTATCTTTACCATCAGGACCATGGACATCATCATCCTGGGGGCAGAAATGGACCGTGAAGTCCCCCAGAGGCAGTGACGACTGCCGAGAAGAGGATCCACGGAGGGAGGGAGGGAGGACGAATGCCACGAAGCCGACAGAGGACCAGGGAGGCAAGTGTTTCAATCTTCTGTTATTCACCATGGCGTCATGTGCACCTTACAACGTGCATTTCAGGATACAAATTTTTCCACAATTCCGCATATATACATACTTTTGGCATTCATTATGTATGTAGTAAATATCAATGATTTGAAACATTAATTTATTCTTTATTTCTACAATTACTACCCAGTTCCGCATGCATACATACTTTTGGCATTCATTATGTATGTAGTAAGTATCAATTATTTCAAACATTAATCTTCTCATTATCTTTACCATCAGGACCGTGGACATCATCATCCTGGGGGCAGAAATGGACCGTGAAGTCCCCCAGAGGCAGTGACGACTGCCGAGAAGAGGCTCCATGGACAGAAGTGGACCACGGAGGGAGGGACGACAGAGGACCATAAGGCAAGTATATCAAATAACATCAATTATTTCAAACATTAAACTTCTCATTATCTTTACCATCAGGACCGTGGACATCATCATCCTGGGGGCAGAAATGGACCGTGAAGTCCCCCAGAGGCAGTGACGACTGCCGAGAAGAGGCTCCATGGACAGAAGTGGACCACGGAGGGAGGGACGACAGAGGACCATAAGGCAAGTATATCAATTAACATCAATTATTTCAAACATTAAACTTCTCATTATCTTTACCATCAGGACTGTGGACATCATCATCCTGGGGGCAGAAATGGACCGTGAAGTCCCCCAGAGGCAGTGACGACTGCCGAGAAGAGGATCCACGGAGGGAGGGAGGGAGGACGAATGCCACGAAGCCGACAGAGGACCAGGGAGGCAAGTGTTTCAATCTTCTGTTATTCACCATGGCGTCATGTGCACCTTACAACGTGCATTTCAGGATACAAATTTTTCCACAATTCCGCATATATACATACTTTTGGCATTCATTATGTATGTAGTAAATATCAATGATTTGAAACATTAATTTATTCTTTATTTCTACAATTACTACCCAATTCCGCATGCATACATACTTTTGGCATTCATTATGTATGTAGTAAGTATCAATTATTTCAAACATTAATCTTCTCATTATCTTTACCATCAGGACCGTGGACATCATCATCCTGGGGGCAGAAATGGACCGTGAAGTCCCCCAGAGGCAGTGACAACTGCCGAGAAGGGGATCCACGGAGGGAGGGAGGGAGGACGAATGCCACGAAGCCGACAGAGGACCAGGGAGGCAAGTGTTTCAATCTTCTGTTATTCACCATGGCGTCATGTGCACCTTACAACGTGCATTTCAGGATACAAATTTTTCCACAATTCCGCATATATACATACTTTTGGCATTCATTATGTATGTAGTAAATATCAATGATTTGAAACATTAATTTATTCTTTATTTCTACAATTACAGCCCAATTCCGCATGCATACATACTTTTGGCATTCATTATGTATGTAGTAAGTATCAATTATTTCAAACATTAATCTTCTCATTATCTTTACCATCAGGACCGTGGACATCATCATCCTGGGGGCAGAAATGGACCGTGAAGTCCCCCAGAGGCAGTGACGACTGCCGAGAAGAGACTCCATGGACAGAAGTGGACCACGGAGGGAGGGACGACAGAGGACCATAAGGCAAGTATATCAAATAACATCAATTATTTCAAACATTAAACTTCTCATTATCTTTACCATCAGGACCGTGGACATCATCATCCTGGGGGCAGAAATGGACCGTGAAGTCCCCCAGAGGCAGTGACGACTGCCGAGAAGAGGCTCCATGGACAGAAGTGGACCACGGAGGGAGGGACGACAGAGGACCATAAGGCAAGTATATCAATTAACATCAATTATTTCAAACATTAAACTTCTCATTATCTTTACCATCAGGACCGTGGACATCATCATCCTGGGGGCAGAAATGGACCGTGAAGTCCCCCAGAGGCAGTGACGACTGCCGAGAAGAGGATCCACGGAGGGAGGGAGGGAGGACGAATGCCACGAAGCCGACAGAGGACCAGGGAGGCAAGTGTTTCAATCTTCTGTTATTCACCATGGCGTCATGTGCACCTTACAACGTGCATTTCAGGATACAAATTTTTCCACAATTCCGCATATATACATACTTTTGGCATTCATTATGTATGTAGTAAATATCAATGATTTGAAACATTAATTTATTCTTTATTTCTACAATTACTACCCAATTCCGCATGCATACATACTTTTGGCATTCATTATGTATGTAGTAAGTATCAATTATTTCAAACATTAATCTTCTCATTATCTTTACCATCAGGACCGTGGACATCATCATCCTGGGGGCAGAAATGGACCGTGAAGTCCCCCAGAGGCAGTGACGACTGCCGAGAAGAGGCTCCATGGACAGAAGTGGACCACGGAGGGAGGGACGACAGAGGACCATAAGGCAAGTATATCAATTAACATCAATTATTTCAAACATTAAACTTCTCATTATCTTTACCATCAGGACTGTGGACATCATCATCCTGGGGGCAGAAATGGACCGTGAAGTCCCCCAGAGGCAGTGACGACTGCCGAGAAGAGGATCCACGGAGGGAGGGAGGGAGGACGAATGCCACGAAGCCGACAGAGGACCAGGGAGGCAAGTGTTTCAATCTTCTGTTATTCACCATGGCGTCATGTGCACCTTACAACGTGCATTTCAGGATACAAATTTTTCCACAATTCCGCATATATACATACTTTTGGCATTCATTATGTATGTAGTAAATATCAATGATTTGAAACATTAATTTATTCTTTATTTCTACAATTACTACCCAATTCCGCATACATACATACTTTTGGCATTCATTATGTATGTAGTAAGTATCAATTATTTCAAACATTAATCTTCTCATTATCTTTACCATCAGGACCGTGGACATCATCATCCTGGGGGCAGAAATGGACCGTGAAGTCCCCCAGAGGCAGTGACGACTGCCGAGAAGAGGCTCCATGGACAGAAGTGGACCACGGAGGGAGGGACGACAGAGGACCATAAGGCAAGTATATCAAATAACATCAATTATTTCAAACATTAAACTTCTCATTATCTTTACCATCAGGACCGTGGACATCATCATCCTGGGGGCAGAAATGGACCGTGAAGTCCCCCAGAGGCAGTGACGACTGCCGAGAAGAGGCTCCATGGACAGAAGTGGACCACAGAGGGAGGGACGACAGAGGACCATAAGGCAAGTATATCAATTAACATCAATTATTTCAAACATTAAACTTCTCATTATCTTTACCATCAGGACCGTGGACATCATCATCCTGGGGGCAGAAATGGACCGTGAAGTCCCCCAGAGGCAGTGACGACTGCCGAGAAGAGGATCCACGGAGGGAGGGAGGGAGGACGAATGCCACGAAGCCGACAGAGGACCAGGGAGGCAAGTGTTTCAATCTTCTGTTATTCACCATGGCGTCATGTGCACCTTACAACGTGCATTTCAGGATACAAATTTTTCCACAATTCCGCATATATACATACTTTTGGCATTCATTATGTATGTAGTAAATATCAATGATTTGAAACATTAATTTATTCTTTATTTCTACAATTACTACCCAATTCCGCATGCATACATACTTTTGGCATTCATTATGTATGTAGTAAGTATCAATTATTTCAAACATTAATCTTCTCATTATCTTTACCATCAGGACCGTGGACATCATCATCCTGGGGGCAGAAATGGACCGTGAAGTCCCCCAGAGGCAGTGACGACTGCCGAGAAGAGGATCCACGGAGGGAGGGAGGGAGGACGAATGCCACGAAGCCGACAGAGGACCAGGGAGGCAAGTGTTTCAATCTTCTGTTATTCACCATGGCGTCATGTGCACCTTACAACGTGCATTTCAGGATACAAATTTTTCCACAATTCCGCATATATACATACTTTTGGCATTCATTATGTATGTAGTAAATATCAATGATTTGAAACATTAATTTATTCTTTATTTCTACAATTACTACCCAATTCCGCATACATAGATACTTTTGGCATTCATTATGTATGTAGTAAGTATCAATTATTTCAAACATTAATCTTCTCATTATCTTTACCATCAGGACCGTGGACATCATCATCCTGGGGGCAGAAATGGACCGTGAAGTCCCCCAGAGGCAGTGACGACTGCCGAGAAGAGGCTCCATGGACAGAAGTGGACCACGGAGGGAGGGACGACAGAGGACCATAAGGCAAGTATATCAATTAACATCAATTATTTCAAACATTAAACTTCTCATTATCTTTACCATCAGGACCGTGGACATCATCATCCTGGGGGCAGAAATGGACCGTGAAGTCCCCCAGAGGCAGTGACGACTGCCGAGAAGAGGATCCACGGAGGGAGGGAGGGAGGACGAATGCCACGAAGCCGACAGAGGACCAGGGAGGCAAGTGTTTCAATCTTCTGTTATTCACCATGGCGTCATGTGCACCTTACAACGTGCATTTCAGGATACAAATTTTTCCACAATTCCGCATATATACATACTTTTGGCATTCATTATGTATGTAGTAAATATCAATGATTTGAAACATTAATTTATTCTTTATTTCTACAATTACTACCCAATTCCGCATGCATACATACTTTTGGCATTCATTATGTATGTAGTAAGTATCAATTATTTCAAACATTAATCTTCTCATTATCTTTACCATCAGGACCGTGGACATCATCATCCTGGGGGCAGAAATGGACCGTGAAGTCCCCCAGAGGCAGTGACGACTGCCGAGAAGAGGATCCACGGAGGGAGGGAGGGAGGACGAATGCCACGAAGCCGACAGAGGACCAGGGAGGCAAGTGTTTCAATCTTCTGTTATTCACCATGGCGTCATGTGCACCTTACAACGTGCATTTCAGGATACAAATTTTTCCACAATTCCGCATATATACATACTTTTGGCATTCATTATGTATGTAGTAAATATCAATGATTTGAAACATTAATTTATTCTTTATTTCTACAATTACTACCCAATTCCGCAAGTAGTATAGGGAATGATAGTTTTAAAACACTTTCATAAAACCCCTCTACAAAGCCTTATTTACTAAATAAGGCTTTGGTTGGGCCATTAGCTCTTGCTACTATTACCCCTACTACAAAATTACTGTGCCTTGGTTGGAGGTAACACTGTGCCGTACGGTACGATCAATAATTCTTCTCTTACAAACCCCCTACCCGGCCCACCCCTCAAGTAGTACAAGTTAGGTTCGTCGGCTTTTATATCCACTTTATCTATGTTGTAAGTTTTGACTGACCATATAGGATCGGTGGCTCGCTTACGGCTATCGCCCCTATGTTATGTTTATATCGATGAAACAGTTTAACGTGAACCGCCTATGATCTCTTTGGTGTTCGTAATAAAGGCTTGTTGGGCTTTTTGTATCCCCTGTTCTATGTACTTTTTTTTCTCATCCTCGCTGATAGCAGACTTACGAGACTTGGACCGAATATCTTGTTTCATTCCGTTATATTTTGTGAGTTCAGAGAGGATTGAACTAAACTCCTCTTCTGAGATCTTACTGTCAGAGAGTGCCATGGAAATTCGCTCACTCACTGTGTTCAGCTTTGCTTCGGCCAGAACCCTGATCTCGTCGTGTTTCAATGCCTTACGATTAAGTCTGCGTGATACTAACTTAAGCGCCAACCCTACCAACCCTGTCACCCCAGCCGTTATTTCAATACCTAGCACTATAGGTGCAGCCACGATGGTGGTTAACAACCCAACGCCTGCCGCCCCTAGTCCCATGCTGGTTGCCATAAGGGTAGTGTCAGCCCCGTCCACGATATTGAAAGCTCTATTATACTTTTTACATAGTGCTTTCCGTGTGTCACGGTCTTGTTCTAGTTGACGTTTCACATCACATAACTGCCTCAAGCGGAACCCATCTACGGTATCCAGCGTCTTCGCTACTTCCTCTACGACTGGGTACAGGCCCATCCTATAATATATATTTTGAAATATATTTTAATTGGGGTTCAGTTAATATTCTATCAATTAATTTGAAGCCTATAAGGTCTAGATTACTATTCAGGGTAATATGTGAGAGGCTAATAGGCTTTTCTGTTGTAATAGAAACTCCACGGAGGCTTATTAAGTGGTTTATAGGATCCATGTGGGTATCCTGTCGTATACCAATACGACAATATTTGTTTATGTGTTCGTTATACCAGTGTATTGACACCCCGGGTAAAATTTGGTGTACTCTTGAGGTGTTTTCATTGTCTGAATGCACAAAGAAGACTTCTATGATGAGTGTGAAAGGGGGTAATATTAATACAGGATTACTAAATGTTAATTTATTTTCGAATGTAGCCACTAACCTATTTTTGCTAATTATTATTAATCCAATCTCCGGAATGAAATCCCCGACCCAGATGCCGTTGTTCCTAATCTTAGAGACCACCCCATAATTTAATGTGATATAAGGTGAGGTGAGTGTTAAGTTGATCAGCCATTTAGGCTTTTTAAAATCTGGTAACGGCACCCGTCTGTACACGTTGTCTTTGAAGTGCAGGATATATAATTCATCTTCCTCACCAGGCTGATCAAATCCCTCTGTATCTCCCAGGTCGTTAAGTGTAGTGTTGGGATGATGACTGGTCATTATTATACTATTACGATATAATTTCCAACTGGTTTTCTGATAATAATTCAGGGGTTAACTTCATACCCATGAAGTGTATGTTGTCAGGCAGGAAGATATTGATTAGTGATATCTTATTTTCCACGATCACGTTGACCCCCTGCAGACTGGTGTTGGAGCCGACACCCACCCGCACGTAAACGTTGCAAACTTGAAACTGGTGTCGTTTCACCCACCCGAGTTTGATCCCCTTCACGATCTCGACATCATTCCCCGATGGTTCCCCTAGGTAGACTTTGATGAACAGTGTTGAGTTTGCCGGTAGATCCTCTAGTATCTTGACCACGCCTTCGAATTCAGACACCAACTGCAATTTCACGTTTTGCATGGCCGGTTTACTCGATAGCATGTGGGCTGCTATAGTGTTGACTGGGCTGACGACTATACTACGTCTCTGAGTTGGGACGTAAGCCACGAGCAGGGTTCCATTGTTCACGACTTTGTTTAGGTGGTTGTCTTTGTTATCCGTGAACACGTAAGGGGAGACGAGCCTAATATTGAGAAACCATTTGTTATCGGGTAACAACACCCACTTGTCATCTTCGGTGAAGACGAGCATATATGGTTTGTTTTTGGCGACGGTAGTGCTCTCAACATCGTCTAAGTCGAACAGTTTACCTCCGAACGATGGGTATATTACCCAATTATTATCACCGGTGTTGACAAGGGAGTACTTAGTGTTTACTGTTGCTCTTGTGGTATCTATCATATCACTTAGGGTTCCACCGGAGGGGATTTCAACGCGTTTGTAAATGTTGTTTTTCAGTTGCAAGGCATACGATTTACCATCTACTCCGGGAGCGTCGAAACCGCGTGTGTCTCCGAGGTCGGAGATCCCGATATTGACGCATTTTTTCACTCCGGGCCCTTGTGCGCTGGTCATGTTACATGAAGTGTTAAGCTGAGGTATCCTATATTTACAGGATTATGATTTATATCTAACACCGATATTGTCAGCTCAGGTATGTTGCCCTGGGTTAATCTCTTATACTGACGTGGTGAAAACGACTCGGTTCTACCGTCGTTGTATTTCTCAGTTTTCACCGGCACTGCTCTCAGTATAGTGGAAGGGTGGCCTCCTTGAATGTTGTACGTTGTGCTCACCTGATCGAGATGAATGTATAGCTCTCGGTACGGTACTAGGTCGGGTAACTTAGTGCCTGTGACGGTTGTTGTTGGTTTTATCTCGTCAGGAGACATACCGAGTATCCTCGCTAATGGTCGGCCTAGCCTCAATGAGGTTCTTCCGTTGTTGATTAACACCACTGTACCGTTTGAGTCGTTCATCTTGAGTTCGGCTCCCAGGGGTTTGAAGACCTCGTCGTTTAGAGAGCACACGCTGTAGTAGCCGTCAGTTATCTGGCTGCGAGTTCCACTGACGAACAGTTTATTGTTGCTGATATTAATGTTAGTCCATTGCGGTAGGTAGGTGATATCGCAGAGTGCGACTTCGAGTTGACCTGACGTGTTATCGATCGCGTGCGTCAGCTGAACGGCCTCACCGCTCGTTATTCCTGGAAGTGTTATGTACATATTATAATGTATGAATTATATATTATAATATGGATTTAGCACACTTGAAAATCGTGGTGAATGCAGATGGTACGGGGTTTAAAACAACCTTTATTGATATCTTTGAAAAGTATGTCGTGTCCGTTAATAACGCGCAGGCGGTGGTAAACTGGAATCAAAACCCAATGCAGTTTTGGCAGAACCAACTCAACTTTGCTGTGTGGTGTGCGACGACAGGGTCGGGTGTGACACCAGACTACGGTATAGACGAACTGAGTAAGGCGGTTGTTTTGTTTCATATTTATTATCAAACGAGACGAATATTGAAGGAAATAAGTGCTCCTCTTCCCCAAGATAAAGCGTGGAGTATGACGAATAACCCCTATGATAGACGCGCTTATGAACGTATTTGTGGGGAGTTTGAGATTCCAACGAATAAAGACTTTCGCCTTCCTGGTGTGAACCATGGTCTCGGTATAGTTCTCGTGTACTTCTACAGGTCCGGAACATATTATGCCGGTTCTAAAGATGGTTCATACAACCCAAACCGTCATACATTTACAGGCCCCACAACGAATGAAAAGATCCATGTCAGCTGTATAAAGCAAACCAGTCCTGATGCAGCCACAGCCTGGACTAAAATGATCTCAAAAACATCGAAAGAATTCACTCGTGCTGGTACAATACGCTTGAACGACTCGATTCGAACGTACGTGTGGGCGCTGTTGGGTGCGCAGTCGATGACGCGTTCCAACATCCTCGGTAAGGGAACTGCTTACGACGCTCAGACACAGTTCGTTGCCAACGTTGAGGATGCTATCAATTCTCCAGTTGATCTCCCGAGGGCCATCGACCGTTACCAAAACGTGTTAGAATACGCCAGATCGAAAGTCAATTACGTGTTCGGCGTGGGGTTATACATGGCCCCGAGTGATATGCAACTGAGAATAAAAAAAGTGGTGGGTTATAACAACAAAATAGTCATAGCCACGGCGGACCAAAAGTTGGGTATCAACCCCGATATTAACACCCCCTATATCCCACACATCCCACCACGTGAAAAGGGTATAGTGGCGCCACCCCCGGAGTCTAAAGTTCATGTGCCCCCCACACACACCCATATGCATGTGGGGTTACCCCCCTATCAGCAGCATATTGATAATAAAACGGCCCTGGTGGTTGGTGGAGTAACTTTGGGACTTATTTGGTTAAAGATTTCTTAGCCGCTACGTACACCAGACCCGCCACGGCGACGATGGCTGCCCACAGGTTTTGACTGAGCCACATGGCAGTTTTAGACAGAGCGCCCAACAACCACGAGACGATGCTACCCAGGATGCCGGGAAGGGCTTCGGCGGCTTTACCAGCCAGTTTAGCTAGGCCTTCCCCGAGTTTTTTAATCCAGTCTTTAACACCCCCACCGCCACTTGGAGTTCCGCCACTGGCAGGCCCCACAGGTGTTCCCCCTGTCAGTGACACCACCAGGGTTGATATGATGAAACCCAATGCAGTCAGAATACTGGCGATGGTGATCCCTTGCTCCCGGAACAATATCCTAATCCTGTCTGCTAACGTGGTGTCTCGGTGGAGGACTTGATTGATGGTTTCCCGTATACGGCTGACCTGGGATCTAAGCTTTTCTTTGTAGCCGGACGCTGTCTCCAACCAGGTCTGCCTTTCATCTTCCAAATTACGTATTCGTTCCTCGATGGTGGTTTTCATAGACTCGTCCTCAGTTTCACCGAGTTTTTTCTTTTCATAGGCGATGTGGTCGTCTATCTCACTTATTTTGGCTGTGCTTTTCCAGAGCTGACCACGAATGGTTTGCATCAACAGGTCCAACCCCCTCAGTTCCCGAACGGTAAATTCGAGCCCCGGGAAGGGCTCATTCTCGTAGTCGGCCAACATCTTTTTAATATCATAAGTCATGTTTTGATCTGATGTGGCGTCCCTGATGCCTTCCAGACCTTGAACTAACTTCGGAGGATACTGCTTAGGTCGCGCGCCACCGTAATCTATGAAACCTAGTTCATCTTGGACCAACTGACTTCCATGTTTACCGGCTAATGTTGATAAAGCAAGCGGTTCTCTAGTGCGTTTATTCATGAGATCGATCTCCGGGCGAGACTTCAAACGCAGCGTGCCATTGCTGAGGGTAAAATCAGAATAGTTCCTTCCCAACGGCTTGAGTTTGGATTTATTTTCAACTGCGTTGTAATAATCATCGACGGCGTCCTTAAGGAGCTCGTCACCTTGCGAGAATGAGGTCTCCTGGTCATCATTGAATGCCTGGGCACTATCGTCCCACATATCATCCATAGGTATGTCTTCATCCATTAGTATTAAAAATATATTTCATTTATATAACAATGTACGGCAGAAAATTAGATCCTTTCAAAAGATTGAGAGAGCCATTAGGCGCCAGAGCCGTGCGACAGTCGGTGACCATCACCAACAATCCCAGCAAGATAGACCAGAATCAAACTCTGCTGGTTAGATTTCCAAACCTTGGTGAGAATGACCTCATTGTACCAGGCACTGTTCGACTGGCGTTCAATATCACGTTGACCTCCGTCAACGATAAACGCGAGCTAGTGCGGAACGTGGGTCGAGCCATCATCAAGAAAACGACCGTCAAGATCAGCGGTAACGAGGTGCTGAGCATCGACGACAGCGACGTGTTTCACTGCTACAAGGATCTCTGGAAAAGCGAGGGAGAACGAGTCAATGATGTGTACCAGGGCATCAGCAAATCAACCCGGGCGCGCATAGGGTATGTCTTCACGACAGACCAGCAAGACAAGCTATCGGACGGTGAAAAGGCCATCGCTCTAGCATACGGGAATCGATTCTGCGTGCCGCTCGACTTCGAGTTGCTCACGGGACACGCGCCGTTTTACCAGGCCGCGCTGGGTGACAGGCTCGAATACGAGCTCACGTTTAACGACTATAGCAAAGTAGTGCGTACGCCGAACGGTGATGAGGCCAGTTATGCCATAGACAACATCTCTCTGGAGTTCGACATGGTCACTAGCCCGGAGCTGGCCAGGCAGGTTCGAAGCCAGTACTCTGGGAAGATGGCTATCCTGTACGATCGCGTACTGAGGCATAGATCAGTCGTGCGAGATAAGAGCGACACTGTGTGGAATATCAACCTGAACGTGCCGGCGCGATCGATGAAAGGTATACTGGTCGTCCCCGTGGAGGATTATGATCCATTCCGGAGGGACAGCGAGAAGTTTTTCAACCCCGAGATTGAAAAGGTGGAAGTGACCATCGAGGGCGTGCCCAACCAGCTGTTCAGTCATGGTATGAGACCACACCAGCAGTGGGATGAGATAAAAAAGCTACCAGTGGGGGATTACATAACAAAGGACCTGGACCTCGGCTCCGTGCAGATCGGTGAATACCTGACCACCAAGTATGCCCTATGGTTGGACATGCGATCCACGGATGATGATAAACTGCACGGTAGCGGGCGCCGTATAGATAACGGCAGCGAAGGGATAACCATCCAGATTACTAAGAAGGCTCAAACCGCTGGTAAGTTGAAATTATATCTGTACGTAATTATGGACGCGCAACTTAATATAGACAATGGGAGATTCGTGCAAGCCATCTACTAGTGGGGGAGACCCCCTGGGGTTACCCACTGACCCACACTGCGCTATCATATGCGGGCAGACTGGCTGTGGGAAGACCGTTTTCGTGTTGGATATGTTGGAGGGTTACTATAAGGATGTGTTCGATAACATCGTTATCATATGCCCTACTCTGAGCATGAATAAATCGTACGCGCGACCTTGGGTGATGACGGACCCGGACGTACACAAAATCGACCCTGGAACACGCCTGCAGGACTGGTTGAAAGCTCTTCACGAGAAATTTAAAGGGGAACCGACGCTGTTCATACTGGACGACTGCAGCGCTAATCGCGAGATAACAAAAAAGAGAGACATGCTATCGTACCTGGCCTTCTCCGGCCGGCATGCAAATCACAGCGTCTGGGTGCTAACGCAGAAGTTCAACTCGGTGTTGAAAGACCTCAGGGAGCAGACGCGATGGGTGGCCTTATTTCACTGCAAGGACAGGGATTCGTTCGAGGAGTGTTTGAGAGAGAACGATGTGATGAGTAAATTAGAACGGGAACGGGTGAAGAAACAGCTCGCTGAAACTAAACACGCTAAGCTCGTACTAAAGACCGACCAACCAGTAGCATATATAGTATGCTAAAGCTAAGCAAAGCAAAGCTAAGCAAAGCTAAGCAAAGCTAAGCAAAGCTAAGCAAAGCTAAGCTAAAGCTAAGCAAAGCTATGATATTTGAAGTATTTGTCGTGTGCAACTTAACCTTCATTTCTCTGTGTTTTGTCTGCATCGGGTATTATATAGTTAAAACTAAATCTTACTTGTTATATTATAAGATGGAGTGTGAGGAATTGCTCGAACAATTGTCGTTGGAGGGTTCCCCCACGCCGCCCGCAGGCCCCACTGATGACAAGCGAGAGAAACTGGTGGCGTTGGCTGTTGGCGGCAAAGCCAAACATTACTTTGGAGACTACACTCCGGATAAAATTAACAAAATGCCAGCCGAAGAAATCGATAAGCTGTACGCTAGATACGAGTCCCGGCTCGGAGCAGAAATGACAAAGACAATAGGATCGGCTATGACCCAGATATACACCGTTATTGTGTCATACTTCTTCCCCATTCCACCAGAGCGCCGACTTTACCTGTGGGAGGACCTCGAGAAAGACCCTTTTATCGAACACGCCGTGAGCTCTATCAGCTGCGGGCTGTACCACAAATATGGTATGTTGTTGGCTCCAGTGACGGCGGCGATTATCACGGCAAAACATTGTCAATTTGAGAGAAAGAATAATAATAATAGTATAGATGGATGCTGCACAGGAAACCCCAGTGGAGGAGACCCCAGTGGTGGTACCCCCTTCACAGGAACCAGTGACCCCAGTGGAGGTACCTCCAACAGTAACCAGGCAGAAGAATCCTAAGAGAGTAGCTGCCGGTAAAAAACGGTGGTGTAACCAACATAAAGTGGCCAACCCAACCCGACTGTTGTTGGCTGTAGGTGTAACTGCTGCCTTGGCTATCTCGTGGTTATATACACGTGATGGAAACCCTCACCGTGAGGTGGTACCCCCCACGCCGCCGGCAGGCCCCACTATTGACCCGCATATCATGTTATAATTTTAATATTTTATATCATATACATAATGTCTGAGGGGAAAACGTTCGTCAACGACGCATACCACGCCACAGTGGTAGCCAGTTTAGCAGTAGGGTACGCTCGGTTGACTAAAATGGTGCTTAAACAACCAACTATCAAGCTAGATTTCAACCTGCAGGATATGGGTATGCTTATAATGAACCTTGGTATGGCGATGGCCACAAAAGACATCCTAGTAAAACAAGGAATAATACCTGATAATATAATGAAATAAATATAGGGATGGCCACGATAGCTATGATGGTCGGTGGGGCTTTAGTGAATGCCCTGGCATTTTCCGGGAGTAATTTCCTCTTCTCGAAACTACGAGATGATCACGCGGCTGAAATACAGGAAGAAAGGAAGCGACACGATCTCGCTACTGAGAAATTACAAAGAGCACAGGCCGAGTACGCTAAAAAACGCCTCCAGAGGATCGATTTTATTAACGAACAACTCCAGCGTGAAAACCATGCCGTTCAAACATTCAACGATGTCGATGAAGCAATGAAAGAATACTATCTACTAACTGGTAAACAATTGGAACCGCTCAATAAACCCACACTCGCTCAGTACTACACACCATCCAAGGGACAAATGAATCGTGAACTGGGCTTCATAGTGTTGGGTATAGCAGCTACTGCGTTGGTTGCGAAGCAATTAAACTAAAACACCTATATAAGTAAACATGAGACCCGCTCCATACCGATGCGAATACATACTTATGGGGAAGACCGAGGCCTGTGGTAGGAAATGCAGGAATCAGGGGTTCTGTTGTTTCCATATGGGAAGTCCTAACTACACGTGTTCTGTGTGTGGTATCGGGGTTAAAGGACACTACTGTCTATGTAAAGCTCACGGAGCGAACATAGTCAGACATCAACTCATCTACGAGAATAAAAAAGGCTACATAAAAGAACGTAGGCGACTGCTCAAGATAGCCGCTTAAGAGTTACCTCCCCTTACTGTGAACCAATTAGACATTGGTTCTCTTAGGTGTAAACACGATGTCTACTGTAAGCGAGCTCAAGAGGGTCGCAAAACAGAGAGGTGTTATCGGGTATTCTAGAATGCGGAAGTCAGCATTGTTGAGATTACTAGGTTTAGAAGCCCCTCCTACGGTAAAACAATTAAAAGCTCAAGCAAAACAGCTTGGACACACGGGTTATTCAAACCTGGGGAGAGCCGGGTTAACCGCATTGTTATCACATGCCCCCGTAGCACGTCCCACTGTAAAACAACTGAAAGCCGAGGCACACGATTTGGGTTTAGGCGGGTATTCCCGTATGAGAAAACCACAGCTTTTAGAATTATTACGGCAGAATAGAGCTATTGACCTACAGTTCGTGCGCACTGAGCGCGCTGTAGGCAACTATTTGAGAGGTTGGCGCATGCACGTTGATAGAAACATAGACATTACAGATATCAAGCCTCTGATAGCTGATAAGGTCAACCAGGAACTAAATAACCTAGGAAGTATCAAGTTTCAGATCACAGTGAAAATGTCGCTCGATAAGGAGGTTGGGAGTACCACTGAGTATGTTCAGCCTTACTTCCGAGGTCAACAAGAGGTCGTCACACATGCAGAGACCATTGACGCATCAATCGATACAAGTTTTCAGCAGATACGAGAATACCTAGAACGCTACACACACTTGGGGTCCGGGTGGGCTGTAGATAAAATCGATAATGTCTATCTAGACATAGCTAACTACGTGCCGTTCAGAGGCGGGTCATACCTAGCCTTGCCTCCCTACTATAGAAACAAACATGCCATAGTAAACGTTAAGAATAGAGGAAACGATTGCCTGAGGTTAGCTATCAGGTCAGCCTTATTTCCAGCTGACACTAATCCAAACAGGCCTTCTAATTATCCCCAAGACGATGGGCTTAATTGGGATGGTATAGATGAACCCACCCCCATATCCCAGATCACTAAAGTAGAAAAACAGAATAATCTGGCTATAAATGTCTTTGGGCACGAAGGTAACACAACAATAGTACACAGGGTCAGCCCGGTGAAGGATCGCCAAGTTATCAATATATTCATGATCCAGCGAGGTGAAAAGTATCACTACACGTGGATAAAACATCTCAGCCGGTTGTTGCACGACCAGTCGAAACACGTTGGGGAAAAACACTTTTGTGTACGATGCCTACACGGTTTCAGTCGAGCTGATTTATTAGAATCCCACCGGGATGATTGCCAAGGTGTGGGGCAGACGGCCATACGAGTCGACATGCCTAAGGAAGGTGATAATATCCTACAATTCAGTAACCACAAGAACCAAATGTCTGTACCTTATATCATATACGCCGACTTCGAAGCCTTAGTTGTGGGTGGGGATTCCACCACACCCCCTAGTGGGGGTAGCTTCACCCACAAAACCCAGGAACATAAGGCCTGCGGTTTTGGATACATTGTCGTCCGTTGTGACGGGGAAACGAAAGCTCCGGTAGTGTATAGGGGCCCTGACGCGGCTGAAAGGTTTCTAAAGTGTTTGCAGGAGGAAGAAAAAATTATTAGGAATACATTGTATAAAATCGCTCCCATGCGTCTGACCCGAGCCGACAGGCTAGCTCACGCTAGTAGCACTAACTGTCACGTGTGCGACTCACCACTTAACGGTGATTCGGTGAGAGATCACTGTCACATAACTGGTAAGTATAGAGGCGCCGCTCACAACGCGTGCAACCTCAAGCTTAAAATCAACCCTAAGACAATAAACATCCCCGTTGTCTTTCACAACTTGAGAGGGTACGACTCACACTTGATCATGCAGGCCATCGCGAAAATCGATGGTAATATAACGTGCATCCCCAACAACATGGAAAGATACATCTCCTTCAGCTTAAACGGACTTAGGTTCATTGACTCGTTTCAGTTCCTCCTGTCGTCACTCGACAGTCTGGTCAAGGCCAACAATACCTTCCCTATCACCGATCGATACACAGACGCCGAGACTAGACCCCTGCTTATGAGGAAGGGTGTGTACCCCTATGAGTACATGGATAGTTGGGCCAAGTTCACCGAGACCAGACTACCCCCTATTGACTGCTTTTATAGCAAGCTGAATGAGGCGTCCGTCTCACGAGATGATTACTCGCACGCGACTAACGTATGGAATAAACTGGGTTGTAAGAACCTGGGTGATTATCACGACCTGTACTTGAGGACAGATGTACTGCTGTTAGCCGACGTGTTTGAGAGGTTCAGGCGGACCTGTTTCAAGCAGTATAAACTCGACCCCGCATGGTATTACACCAGCCCAGGTCTGTCGTGGGACGCCTTGCTTAAAAAGACCGGAGTTAATTTGGAATTGCTCACAGATTACGACATGCACCTATTCATTGAGAAAGGCTTGCGAGGTGGGATTTCCATGGCATCCAAACGATACGCGAAAGCAAATAATCAATACGTGAAAGGTTACGATCCTAACAAACCAACCAATCACATTCTCTACCTCGACGCAAACAACCTGTACGGCTGGGCCATGAGTCAGTATCTACCTACAGGGGGATTCGAATGGGTACCCCACGTTGATGTTATGAAGGTTGCACCAGATTCGAACAAAGGGTATATCCTCGAAGTTGACTTAGAGTATCCCAAGGAATTACACACATCGCATAACAGCTACCCCTTGGCCCCCGAACGTATGAGGGTTAACCCAGACTGGATGTCTGAGTACCAACATAACTTGTCAGGTGGGCGTGTGACAGACGTTGAAAACTTAACTTAATGAATAAGACCAAGTACATCGTTCACTATCGCAACCTACAGCTGTACCTGTCGTTGGGTATGAGGCTGACCAAAATACACAGGGTGCTCATGTTCGACCAGAGTCCATGGATGGAGCCCTACATCAGAATGAACACAGACCTACGGAAAAAAGCCACCAGTGATTTTGAGAAAAATCTCTACAAGCTCATGAACAACTCGGTGTTTGGTAAGACTATGGAGAACCTGAGGAAACGCGTGACCGTGAAGCTGGTTAGATCTAGTGAGGAAGACAAGCTCAGGAAATTGATAGCCAGTCCGGCATTCAACCGTAATAAAATATTTACAGACAACCTGGTTGCCATACACATGAAGAAAAGCCACATAAAATTCAACCGGCCTGTTTACGTGGGGATGAGCATCCTCGATTTATCCAAACACCTGATGTACGACTTTTACTACAACGAGCTCAAGAAACAGTACGGCGACAGGTGTGAAGTGCTGTACACTGACACGGATTCCCTACTAATGGAGATTCGAACCGAAGACGTGTACGAGGACATGAAAAAACACCTCGATTTATACGACACCAGCGACTACCCTAAGACCCATGCCATACACAGTACTGTAAATAAAAAGGTCCTAGGTAAGATGAAGGACGAGTGTGCTGGCACGCCCATAGCCGAGTACATAGGGTTGAGACCGAAGATGTACTCCATACTGAAAGCCGACAATAGTGAGATCCGGAAGGCTAAGGGGGTTAAGAAGTATGTGGTGAAACAACACATCAAACACGCCAGATTCAAGGAAGCCCTGTTCAAGACCCGTACCTTTAGGCATAAAATGAACACACTTAGAAGTGATGGGCATAAGATATACGGACTGACTATAAACAAGACGTCCCTATCGCCTATGGACACGAAACGTTGGATAGCTATTGATGGTATAAACACATACGCGTATGGACATGAAAAAATTTGAGGCTATTTACTACAGCCCGCGTGGGTACTGGAAAGGAGCTAGCGCAGTAGATAAGCTAGCTAAACTAGCGCGAGTACCCCCGGAGGAAGCCAAAGCGTGGCTTGAAAAACAAGCCCTGTGGCAGATCTATTTGCCGGCACCACGCTACGTGCCTAGAAGGAGGTTCGGTATTAACATACCTAATAGCGTTCACCAGGCAGACCTACTGTTCCTACCCCACGACAAGAGGTACAAGTATGCCTTAACCGTAGTGGACGTAGCCAGTCGTTACAAGGAAGCCGAACCCTTGACCACGAAAGATTCTGCCCAGGTAGCCAGAGGATTCGAACGCATATACAAACGCAGCCCGCTGACGTGGCCAACAGAGCTGCAAGTTGACCCCGGACGGGAGTTCATGGGTGCCGTGTCACAACTGCTAGCCAAACACGATACAAAGGTCAGGCGTGGCACGGCCGGAGCCCATCGCAGCCAAGCCATAGTTGAGAGATTTAATAGGACTTTGGCTGAGCGCTTGTTCGGCTATCAGTATGCTAGGGAGATGGCCACCCCTGGAAAACGATCGACTGAATGGGTCACGAGGTTACCCAAGGTGGTGTCGGCAATCAACCATGAAGTCACCCGTCTCACCGGTAAGAAACCGGCAGACGCTATCAAACTAAAATCAATAGTTGCAGAGTCGGCCGCTCCATTGCGTGGGAAGGAGAAACAGATACCAGATAGGGCCCTAGCTAGGTATCTATACCAGCCGGGGGAACACGAGGGCGATAGCCGTAAGCGAGCCACCGATCCTATATGGTCAGTCAAAACTTACAACATAGATAAAGTGGATATAAAAGCCGACGAACCTAACTTGTACTACTTGAGGGGTGGGCCGGGTAGGGGGTTTGTAAGAGAAGAATTATTGATCGTACCGTACGGCACAGTGTTACCTCCAACCAAGGCACAGTAATTTTGTAGTAGGGGTAATAGTAGCAAGAGCTAATGGCCCAACCAAAGCCTTATTTAGTAAATAAGGCTTTGTAGAGGGGTTTTATGAAAGTGTTTTAAAACTATCATTCCCTATACTACTCCGCATGCATACATACTTTTGGCATTCATTATGTATGTAGTAAGTATCAATTATTTCAAACATTAATCTTCTCATTATCTTTACCATCAGGACCGTGGACATCATCATCCTGGGGGCAGAAATGGACCGTGAAGTCCCCCAGAGGCAGTGACGACTGCCGAGAAGAGGCTCCATGGACAGAAGTGGAACACGGAGGGAGGGACGACAGAGGACCATAAGGCAAGTATATCAAATAACATCAATTATTTCAAACATTAAACTTCTCATTATCTTTACCATCAGGACCGTGGACATCATCATCCTGGGGGCAGAAATGGACCGTGAAGTCCCCCAGAGGCAGTGACGACTGCCGAGAAGAGGCTCCATGGACAGAAGTGGACCACGGAGGGAGGGACGACAGAGGACCATAAGGCAAGTATATCAATTAACATCAATTATTTCAAACATTAAACTTCTCATTATCTTTACCATCAGGACCGTGGACATCATCATCCTGGGGGCAGAAATGGACCGTGAAGTCCCCCAGAGGCAGTGACGACTGCCGAGAAGAGGATCCACGGAGGGAGGGAGGGAGGACGAATGCCACGAAGCCGACAGAGGACCAGGGAGGCAAGTGTTTCAATCTTCTGTTATTCACCATGGCGTCATGTGCACCTTACAACGTGCATTTCAGGATACAAATTTTTCCACAATTCCGCATATATACATACTTTTGGCATTCATTATGTATGTAGTAAATATCAATGATTTGAAACATTAATTTATTCTTTATTTCTACAATTACTACCCAATTCCGCATGCATACATACTTTTGGCATTCATTATGTATGTAGTAAGTATCAATTATTTCAAACATTAATCTTCTCATTATCTTTACCATCAGGACCGTGGACATCATCATCCTGGGGGCAGAAATGGACCGTGAAGTCCCCCAGAGGCAGTGACGACTGCCGAGAAGAGGCTCCATGGACAGAAGTGGACCACGGAGGGAGGGACGACAGAGGACCATAAGGCAAGTATATCAAATAACATCAATTATTTCAAACATTAAACTTCTCATTATCTTTACCATCAGGACCGTGGACATCATCATCCTGGGGGCAGAAATGGACCGTGAAGTCCCCCAGAGGCAGTGACGACTGCCGAGAAGAGGCTCCATGGACAGAAGTGGACCACGGAGGGAGGGACGACAGAGGACCATAAGGCAAGTATATCAATTAACATCAATTATTTCAAACATTAAACTTCTCATTATCTTTACCATCAGGACCGTGGACATCATCATCCTGGGGGCAGAAATGGACCGTGAAGTCCCCCAGAGGCAGTGACGACTGCCGAGAAGAGGATCCACGGAGGGAGGGAGGGAGGACGAATGCCACGAAGCTGACAGAGGACCAGGGAGGCAAGTGTTTCAATCTTCTGTTATTCACCATGGCGTCATGTGCACCTTACAACGTGCATTTCAGGATACAAATTTTTCCACAATTCCGCATATATACATACTTTTGGCATTCATTATGTATGTAGTAAATATCAATGACTTGAAACATTAATTTATTCTTTATTTCTACAATTACTACCCAATTCCGCATGCATACATACTTTTGGCATTCATTATGTATGTAGTAAGTATCAATTATTTCAAACATTAATCTTCTCATTATCTTTACCATCAGGACCGTGGACATCATCATCCTGGGGGCAGAAATGGACCGTGAAGTCCCCCAGAGGCAGTGACGACTGCCGAGAAGAGGCTCCATGGACAGAAGTGGACCACGGAGGGAGGGACGACAGAGGACCATAAGGCAAGTATATCAAATAACATCAATTATTTCAAACATTAAACTTCTCATTATCTTTACCATCAGGACCGTGGACATCATCATCCTGGGGGCAGAAATGGACCGTGAAGTCCCCCAGAGGCAGTGACGACTGCCGAGAAGAGGCTCCATGGACAGAAGTGGACCACGGAGGGAGGGACGACAGAGGACCATAAGGCAAGTATATCAATTAACATCAATTATTTCAAACATTAAACTTCTCATTATCTTTACCATCAGGACCGTGGACATCATCATCCTGGGGGCAGAAATGGACCGTGAAGTCCCCCAGAGGCAGTGACGACTGCCGAGAAGAGGATCCACGGAGGGAGGGAGGGAGGACGAATGCCACGAAGCTGACAGAGGACCAGGGAGGCAAGTGTTTCAATCTTCTGTTATTCACCATGGCGTCATGTGCACCTTACAACGTGCATTTCAGGATACAAATTTTTCCACAATTCCGCATATATACATACTTTTGGCATTCATTATGTATGTAGTAAATATCAATGATTTGAAACATTAATTTATTCTTTATTTCTACAATTACTACCCAATTCCGCATGCATACATACTTTTGGCATTCATTATGTATGTAGTAAGTATCAATTATTTCAAACATTAATCTTCTCATTATCTTTACCATCAGGACCGTGGACATCATCATCCTGGGGGCAGAAATGGACCGTGAAGTCCCCCAGAGGCAGTGACGACTGCCGAGAAGAGGCTCCATGGACAGAAGTGGACCACGGAGGGAGGGACGACAGAGGACCATAAGGCAAGTATATCAATTAACATCAATTATTTCAAACATTAAACTTCTCATTATCTTTACCATCAGGACCGTGGACATCATCATCCTGGGGGCAGAAATGGACCGTGAAGTCCCCCAGAGGCAGTGACGACTGCCGAGAAGAGGATCCACGGAGGGAGGGAGGGAGGACGAATGCCACGAAGCTGACAGAGGACCAGGGAGGCAAGTGTTTCAATCTTCTGTTATTCACCATGGCGTCATGTGCACCTTACAACGTGCATTTCAGGATACAAATTTTTCCACAATTCCGCATATATACATACTTTTGGCATTCATTATGTATGTAGTAAATATCAATGATTTGAAACATTAATTTATTCTTTATTTCTACAATTACTACCCAATTCCGCATGCATACATACTTTTGGCATTCATTATGTATGTAGTAAGTATCAATTATTTCAAACATTAATCTTCTCATTATCTTTACCATCAGGACCGTGGACATCATCATCCTGGGGGCAGAAATGGACCGTGAAGTCCCCCAGAGGCAGTGACGACTGCCGAGAAGAGGCTCCATGGACAGAAGTGGACCACGGAGGGAGGGACGACAGAGGACCATAAGGCAAGTATATCAATTAACATCAATTATTTCAAACATTAAACTTCTCATTATCTTTACCATCAGGACCGTGGACATCATCATCCTGGGGGCAGAAATGGACCGTGAAGTCCCCCAGAGGCAGTGACGACTGCCGAGAAGAGGATCCACGGAGGGAGGGAGGGAGGACGAATGCCACGAAGCCGACAGAGGACCAGGGAGGCAAGTGTTTCAATCTTCTGTTATTCACCATGGCGTCATGTGCACCTTACAACGTGCATTTCAGGATACAAATTTTTCCACAATTCCGCATATATACATACTTTTGGCATTCATTATGTATGTAGTAAATATCAATGATTTGAAACATTAATTTATTCTTTATTTCTACAATTACTACCCAATTCCGCATGCATACATACTTTTGGCATTCATTATGTATGTAGTAAGTATCAATTATTTCAAACATTAATCTTCTCATTATCTTTACCATCAGGACCGTGGACATCATCATCCTGGGGGCAGAAATGGACCGTGAAGTCCCCCAGAGGCAGTGACGACTGCCGAGAAGAGGCTCCATGGACAGAAGTGGACCACGATGGGAGGGACGACAGAGGACCATAAGGCAAGTATATCAATTAACATCAATTATTTCAAACATTAAACTTCTCATTATCTTTACCATCAGGACCGTGGACATCATCATCCTGGGGACAGAAATGGACCGTGAAGTCCCCCAGAGGCAGTGACGACTGCCGAGAAGAGGATCCATGGACAGAAGTGGACCACGATGTTAGGGACGACAGAGGACCATAAGGCAAGTATATCAATTAACATCAATTATTTCAAACATTAAACTTCTCATTATCTTTACCATCAGGACCGTGGACATCATCATCCTGGGGGCAGAAATGGACCGTGAAGTCCCCCAGAGGCAGTGACGACTGCCGAGAAGAGGATCCACGGAGGGAGGGAGGGAGGGAGGACGAATGCCACGAAGCCGACAGAGGACCAGGGAGGCAAGTGTTTCAATCTTCTGTTATTCACCATGGCGTCATGTGCACCTTACAACGTGCATTTCAGGATACAAATTTTTCCACAATTCCGCATATATACATACTTTTGGCATTCATTATGTATGTAGTAAATATCAATGATTTGAAACATTAATTTATTCTTTATTTCTACAATTACTAGCCAATTCTGCATACATACATACTTTTGGCATTCATTATGTATGTAGTAAGTATCAATTATTTCAAACATTAATCTTCTCATTATCTTTACCATCAGGACCGTGGACATCATCATCCTGGGGGCAGAAATGGACCGTGAAGTCCCCCAGAGGCAGTGACGACTGCCGAGAAGAGGCTCCATGGACAGAAGTGGACCACGGAGGGAGGGACGACAGAGGACCATAAGGCAAGTATATCAAATAACATCAATTATTTCAAACATTAAACTTCTCATTATCTTTACCATCAGGACCGTGGACATCATCATCCTGGGGGCAGAAATGGACCGTGAAGTCCCCCAGAGGCAGTGACGACTGCCGAGAAGAGGCTCCATGGACAGAAGTGGACCACGGAGGGAGGGACGACAGAGAACCATAAGGCAAGTATATCAATTAACATCAATTATTTCAAACATTAAACTTCTCATTATCTTTACCATCAGGACCGTGGACATCATCATCCTGGGGGCAGAAATGGACCGTGAAGTCCCCCAGAGGCAGTGACGACTGCCGAGAAGAGGATCCACGGAGGGAGGGAGGGAGGACGAATGCCACGAAGCCGACAGAGGACCAGGGAGGCAAGTGTTTCAATCTTCTGTTATTCACCATGGCGTCATGTGCACCTTACAACGTGCATTTCAGGATACAAATTTTTCCACAATTCCGCATATATACATACTTTTGGCATTCATTATGTATGTAGTAAATATCAATGATTTGAAACATTAATTTATTCTTTATTTCTACAATTACTACCCAATTCCGCATGCATACATACTTTTGGCATTCATTATGTATGTAGTAAGTATCAATTATTTCAAACATTAATCTTCTCATTATCTTTACCATCAGGACCGTGGACATCATCATCCTGGGGGCAGAAATGGACCGTGAAGTCCCCCAGAGGCAGTGACGACTGCCGAGAAGAGGCTCCATGGACAGAAGTGGACCACGATGGGAGGGACGACAGAGGACCATAAGGCAAGTATATCAATTAACATCAATTATTTCAAACATTAAACTTCTCATTATCTTTACCATCAGGACCGTGGACATCATCATCCTGGGGACAGAAATGGACCGTGAAGTCCCCCAGAGGCAGTGACGACTGCCGAGAAGAGGATCCATGGACAGAAGTGGACCACGATGTTAGGGACGACAGAGGACCATAAGGCAAGTTTATCAATTAACATCAATTATTTCAAACATTAAACTTCTCATTATCTTTACCATCAGGACCGTGGACATCATCATCCTGGGGGCAGAAATGGACCGTGAAGTCCCCCAGAGGCAGTGACGACTGCCGAGAAGAGGATCCACGGAGGGAGGGAGGGAGGGAGGACGAATGCCACGAAGCCGACAGAGGACCAGGGAGGCAAGTGTTTCAATCTTCTGTTATTCACCATGGCGTCATGTGCACCTTACAACGTGCATTTCAGGATACAAATTTTTCCACAATTCCGCATATATACATACTTTTGGCATTCATTATGTATGTAGTAAATATCAATGATTTGAAACATTAATTTATTCTTTATTTCTACAATTACTAGCCAATTCCGCATACATACATACTTTTGGCATTCATTATGTATGTAGTAAGTATCAATTATTTCAAACATTAATCTTCTCATTATCTTTACCATCAGGACCGTGGACATCATCATCCTGGGGGCAGAAATGGACCGTGAAGTCCCCCAGAGGCAGTGACGACTGCCGAGAAGAGGCTCCATGGACAGAAGTGGACCACGGAGGGAGGGACGACAGAGGACCATAAGGCAAGTATATCAAATAACATCAATTATTTCAAACATTAAACTTCTCATTATCTTTACCATCAGGACCGTGGACATCATCATCCTGGGGGCAGAAATGGACCGTGAAGTCCCCCAGAGGCAGTGACGACTGCCGAGAAGAGGCTCCATGGACAGAAGTGGACCACGATGGGAGGGACGACAGAGGACCATAAGGCAAGTATATCAATTAACATCAATTATTTCAAACATTAAACTTCTCATTATCTTTACCATCAGGACCGTGGACATCATCATCCTGGGGACAGAAATGGACCGTGAAGTCCCCCAGAGGCAGTGACGACTGCCGAGAAGAGGATCCATGGACAGAAGTGGACCACGATGTTAGGGACGACAGAGGACCATAAGGCAAGTATATCAATTAACATCAATTATTTCAAACATTAAACTTCTCATTATCTTTACCATCAGGACCGTGGACATCATCATCCTGGGGGCAGAAATGGACCGTGAAGTCCCCCAGAGGCAGTGACGACTGCCGAGAAGAGGATCCACGGAGGGAGGGAGGGAGGGAGGACGAATGCCACGAAGCCGACAGAGGACCAGGGAGGCAAGTGTTTCAATCTTCTGTTATTCACCATGGCGTCATGTGCACCTTACAACGTGCATTTCAGGATACAAATTTTTCCACAATTCCGCATATATACATACTTTTGGCATTCATTATGTATGTAGTAAATATCAATGATTTGAAACATTAATTTATTCTTTATTTCTACAATTACTAGCCAATTCTGCATACATACATACTTTTGGCATTCATTATGTATGTAGTAAGTATCAATTATTTCAAACATTAATCTTCTCATTATCTTTACCATCAGGACCGTGGACATCATCATCCTGGGGGCAGAAATGGACCGTGAAGTCCCCCAGAGGCAGTGACGACTGCCGAGAAGAGGCTCCATGGACAGAAGTGGACCACGGAGGGAGGGACGACAGAGGACCATAAGGCAAGTATATCAAATAACATCAATTATTTCAAACATTAAACTTCTCATTATCTTTACCATCAGGACCGTGGACATCATCATCCTGGGGGCAGAAATGGACCGTGAAGTCCCCCAGAGGCAGTGACGACTGCCGAGAAGAGGCTCCATGGACAGAAGTGGACCACGGAGGGAGGGACGACAGAGAACCATAAGGCAAGTATATCAATTAACATCAATTATTTCAAACATTAAACTTCTCATTATCTTTACCATCAGGACCGTGGACATCATCATCCTGGGGGCAGAAATGGACCGTGAAGTCCCCCAGAGGCAGTGACGACTGCCGAGAAGAGGATCCACGGAGGGAGGGAGGGAGGACGAATGCCACGAAGCCGACAGAGGACCAGGGAGGCAAGTGTTTCAATCTTCTGTTATTCACCATGGCGTCATGTGCACCTTACAACGTGCATTTCAGGATACAAATTTTTCCACAATTCCGCATATATACATACTTTTGGCATTCATTATGTATGTAGTAAATATCAATGATTTGAAACATTAATTTATTCTTTATTTCTACAATTACTACCCAATTCCGCATGCATACATACTTTTGGCATTCATTATGTATGTAGTAAGTATCAATTATTTCAAACATTAATCTTCTCATTATCTTTACCATCAGGACCGTGGACATCATCATCCTGGGGGCAGAAATGGACCGTGAAGTCCCCCAGAGGCAGTGACGACTGCCGAGAAGAGGCTCCATGGACAGAAGTGGACCACGATGGGAGGGACGACAGAGGACCATAAGGCAAGTATATCAATTAACATCAATTATTTCAAACATTAAACTTCTCATTATCTTTACCATCAGGACCGTGGACATCATCATCCTGGGGACAGAAATGGACCGTGAAGTCCCCCAGAGGCAGTGACGACTGCCGAGAAGAGGATCCATGGACAGAAGTGGACCACGATGTTAGGGACGACAGAGGACCATAAGGCAAGTTTATCAATTAACATCAATTATTTCAAACATTAAACTTCTCATTATCTTTACCATCAGGACCGTGGACATCATCATCCTGGGGGCAGAAATGGACCGTGAAGTCCCCCAGAGGCAGTGACGACTGCCGAGAAGAGGATCCACGGAGGGAGGGAGGGAGGGAGGACGAATGCCACGAAGCCGACAGAGGACCAGGGAGGCAAGTGTTTCAATCTTCTGTTATTCACCATGGCGTCATGTGCACCTTACAACGTGCATTTCAGGATACAAATTTTTCCACAATTCCGCATATATACATACTTTTGGCATTCATTATGTATGTAGTAAATATCAATGATTTGAAACATTAATTTATTCTTTATTTCTACAATTACTAGCCAATTCCGCATACATACATACTTTTGGCATTCATTATGTATGTAGTAAGTATCAATTATTTCAAACATTAATCTTCTCATTATCTTTACCATCAGGACCGTGGACATCATCATCCTGGGGGCAGAAATGGACCGTGAAGTCCCCCAGAGGCAGTGACGACTGCCGAGAAGAGGCTCCATGGACAGAAGTGGACCACGGAGGGAGGGACGACAGAGGACCATAAGGCAAGTATATCAAATAACATCAATTATTTCAAACATTAAACTTCTCATTATCTTTACCATCAGGACCGTGGACATCATCATCCTGGGGGCAGAAATGGACCGTGAAGTCCCCCAGAGGCAGTGACGACTGCCGAGAAGAGGCTCCATGGACAGAAGTGGACCACGGAGGGAGGGACGACAGAGGACCATAAGGCAAGTATATCAAATAACATCAATTATTTCAAACATTAAACTTCTCATTATCTTTACCATCAGGACCGTGGACATCATCATCCTGGGGGCAGAAATGGACCGTGAAGTCCCCCAGAGGCAGTGACGACTGCCGAGAAGAGGCTCCATGGACAGAAGTGGACCACGGAGGGAGGGACGACAGAGAACCATAAGGCAAGTATATCAAATAACATCAATTATTTCAAACATTAAACTTCTGATTATCTTTACCATCAGGACCGTGGACATCATCATCCTGGGGGCAGAAATGGACCGTGAAGTCCCCCAGAGGCAGTGACGACTGCCGAGAAGAGGATCCACGGAGGGAGGGAGGGAGGACGAATGCCACGAAGCCGACAGAGGACCAGGGAGGCAAGTGTTTCAATCTTCTGTTATTCACCATGGCGTCATGTGCACCTTACAACGTGCATTTCAGGATACAAATTTTTCCACAATTCCGCATATATACATACTTTTGGCATTCATTATGTATGTAGTAAATATCAATGATTTGAAACATTAATTTATTCTTTATTTCTACAATTACTACCCAATTCCGCATGCATACATACTTTTGGCATTCATTATGTATGTAGTAAGTATCAATTATTTCAAACATTAATCTTCTCATTATCTTTACCATCAGGACCGTGGACATCATCATCCTGGGGGCAGAAATGGACCGTGAAGTCCCCCAGAGGCAGTGACGACTGCCGAGAAGAGGCTCCATGGACAGAAGTGGACCACGGAGGGAGGGACGACAGAGGACCATAAGGCAAGTATATCAATTAACATCAATTATTTCAAACATTAAACTTCTCATTATCTTTACCATCAGGACCGTGGACATCATCATCCTGGGGGCAGAAATGGACCGTGAAGTCCCCCAGAGGCAGTGACGACTGCCGAGAAGAGGATCCACGGAGGGAGGGAGGGAGGACGAATGCCACGAAGCCGACAGAGGACCAGGGAGGCAAGTGTTTCAATCTTCTGTTTTTCACCATGGCGTCATGTGCACCTTACAACGTGCATTTCAGGATACAAATTTTTCCACAATTCCGCATATATACATACTTTTGGCATTCATTATGTATGTAGTAAATATCAATGATTTGAAACATCAATTTATTCTTTATTTCTACAATTACTACCCAATTCCGCATGCATACATACTTTTGGCATTCATTATGTATGTAGTAAGTATCAATTATTTCAAACATTAATCTTCTCATTATCTTTACCATCAGGACCGTGGACATCATCATCCTGGGGGCAGAAATGGACCGTGAAGTCCCCCAGAGGCAGTGACGACTGCCGAGAAGAGGCTCCATGGACAGAAGTGGACCACAGAGGGAGGGACGACAGAGAACCATAAGGCAAGTATATCAAATAACATCAATTATTTCAAACATTAAACTTCTGATTATCTTTACCATCAGGACCGTGGACATCATCATCCTGGGGGCAGAAATGGACCGTGAAGTCCCCCAGAGGCAGTGACGACTGCCGAGAAGAGGATCCACGGAGGGAGGGAGGGAGGACGAATGCCACGAAGCCGACAGAGGACCAGGGAGGCAAGTGTTTCAATCTTCTGTTATTCACCATGGCGTCATGTGCACCTTACAACGTGCATTTCAGGATACAAATTTTTCCACAATTCCGCATATATACATACTTTTGGCATTCATTATGTATGTAGTAAATATCAATGATTTGAAACATCAATTTATTCTTTATTTCTACAATTACTACCCAATTCCGCATGCATACATACTTTTGGCATTCATTATGTATGTAGTAAGTATCAATTATTTCAAACATTAATCTTCTCATTATCTTTACCATCAGGACCGTGGACATCATCATCCTGGGGGCAGAAATGGACCGTGAAGTCCCCCAGAGGCAGTGACGACTGCCGAGAAGAGACTCCATGGACAGAAGTGGACCACGATGGGAGGGACGACAGAGGACCATAAGGCAAGTATATCAATTAACATCAATTATTTCAAACATTAAACTTCTCATTATCTTTACCATCAGGACCGTGGACATCATCATCCTGGGGACAGAAATGGACCGTGAAGTCCCCCAGAGGCAGTGACGACTGCCGAGAAGAGGATCCATGGACAGAAGTGGACCACGATGTTAGGGACGACAGAGGACCATAAGGCAAGTATATCAATTAACATCAATTATTTCAAACATTAAACTTCTCATTATCTTTACCATCAGGACCGTGGACATCATCATCCTGGGGACAGAAATGGACCGTGAAGTCCCCCAGAGGCAGTGACGACTGCCGAGAAGAGGATCCATGGACAGAAGTGGACCACGATGTTAGGGACGACAGAGGACCATAAGGCAAGTTTATCAATTAACATCAATTATTTCAAACATTAAACTTCTCATTATCTTTACCATCAGGACCGTGGACATCATCATCCTGGGGGCAGAAATGGACCGTGAAGTCCCCCAGAGGCAGTGACGACTGCCGAGAAGAGGATCCACGGAGGGAGGGAGGGAGGGAGGACGAATGCCACGAAGCCGACAGAGGACCAGGGAGGCAAGTGTTTCAATCTTCTGTTATTCACCATGGCGTCATGTGCACCTTACAACGTGCATTTCAGGATACAAATTTTTCCACAATTCCGCATATATACATACTTTTGGCATTCATTATGTATGTAGTAAATATCAATGATTTGAAACATTAATTTATTCTTTATTTCTACAATTACTAGCCAATTCCGCATACATACATACTTTTGGCATTCATTATGTATGTAGTAAGTATCAATTATTTCAAACATTAATCTTCTCATTATCTTTACCATCAGGACCGTGGACATCATCATCCTGGGGGCAGAAATGGACCGTGAAGTCCCCCAGAGGCAGTGACGACTGCCGAGAAGAGGCTCCATGGACAGAAGTGGACCACGGAGGGAGGGACGACAGAGGACCATAAGGCAAGTATATCAAATAACATCAATTATTTCAAACATTAAACTTCTCATTATCTTTACCATCAGGACCGTGGACATCATCATCCTGGGGGCAGAAATGGACCGTGAAGTCCCCCAGAGGCAGTGACGACTGCCGAGAAGAGGCTCCATGGACAGAAGTGGACCACGGAGGGAGGGACGACAGAGGACCATAAGGCAAGTATATCAAATAACATCAATTATTTCAAACATTAAACTTCTCATTATCTTTACCATCAGGACCGTGGACATCATCATCCTGGGGGCAGAAATGGACCGTGAAGTCCCCCAGAGGCAGTGACGACTGCCGAGAAGAGGCTCCATGGACAGAAGTGGACCACGGAGGGAGGGACGACAGAGAACCATAAGGCAAGTATATCAAATAACATCAATTATTTCAAACATTAAACTTCTGATTATCTTTACCATCAGGACCGTGGACATCATCATCCTGGGGGCAGAAATGGACCGTGAAGTCCCCCAGAGGCAGTGACGACTGCCGAGAAGAGGATCCACGGAGGGAGGGAGGGAGGACGAATGCCACGAAGCCGACAGAGGACCAGGGAGGCAAGTGTTTCAATCTTCTGTTATTCACCATGGCGTCATGTGCACCTTACAACGTGCATTTCAGGATACAAATTTTTCCACAATTCCGCATATATACATACTTTTGGCATTCATTATGTATGTAGTAAATATCAATGATTTGAAACATTAATTTATTCTTTATTTCTACAATTACTACCCAATTCCGCATGCATACATACTTTTGGCATTCATTATGTATGTAGTAAGTATCAATTATTTCAAACATTAATCTTCTCATTATCTTTACCATCAGGACCGTGGACATCATCATCCTGGGGGCAGAAATGGACCGTGAAGTCCCCCAGAGGCAGTGACGACTGCCGAGAAGAGGCTCCATGGACAGAAGTGGACCACGGAGGGAGGGACGACAGAGGACCATAAGGCAAGTATATCAATTAACATCAATTATTTCAAACATTAAACTTCTCATTATCTTTACCATCAGGACCGTGGACATCATCATCCTGGGGGCAGAAATGGACCGTGAAGTCCCCCAGAGGCAGTGACGACTGCCGAGAAGAGGATCCACGGAGGGAGGGAGGGAGGACGAATGCCACGAAGCCGACAGAGGACCAGGGAGGCAAGTGTTTCAATCTTCTGTTTTTCACCATGGCGTCATGTGCACCTTACAACGTGCATTTCAGGATACAAATTTTTCCACAATTCCGCATATATACATACTTTTGGCATTCATTATGTATGTAGTAAATATCAATGATTTGAAACATCAATTTATTCTTTATTTCTACAATTACTACCCAATTCCGCATGCATACATACTTTTGGCATTCATTATGTATGTAGTAAGTATCAATTATTTCAAACATTAATCTTCTCATTATCTTTACCATCAGGACCGTGGACATCATCATCCTGGGGGCAGAAATGGACCGTGAAGTCCCCCAGAGGCAGTGACGACTGCCGAGAAGAGGCTCCATGGACAGAAGTGGACCACAGAGGGAGGGACGACAGAGAACCATAAGGCAAGTATATCAAATAACATCAATTATTTCAAACATTAAACTTCTCATTATCTTTACCATCAGGACCGTGGACATCATCATCCTGGGGGCAGAAATGGACCGTGAAGTCCCCCAGAGGCAGTGACGACTGCCGAGAAGAGGATCCACGGAGGGAGGGAGGGAGGACGAATGCCACGAAGCCGACAGAGGACCAGGGAGGCAAGTGTTTCAATCTTCTGTTATTCACCATGGCGTCATGTGCACCTTACAACGTGCATTTCAGGATACAAATTTTTCCACAATTCCGCATATATACATACTTTTGGCATTCATTATGTATGTAGTAAATATCAATGATTTGAAACATCAATTTATTCTTTATTTCTACAATTACTACCCAATTCCGCATGCATACATACTTTTGGCATTCATTATGTATGTAGTAAGTATCAATTATTTCAAACATTAATCTTCTCATTATCTTTACCATCAGGACCGTGGACATCATCATCCTGGGGGCAGAAATGGACCGTGAAGTCCCCCAGAGGCAGTGACGACTGCCGAGAAGAGACTCCATGGACAGAAGTGGACCACGATGGGAGGGACGACAGAGGACCATAAGGCAAGTATATCAATTAACATCAATTATTTCAAACATTAAACTTCTCATTATCTTTACCATCAGGACCGTGGACATCATCATCCTGGGGACAGAAATGGACCGTGAAGTCCCCCAGAGGCAGTGACGACTGCCGAGAAGAGGATCCATGGACAGAAGTGGACCACGATGTTAGGGACGACAGAGGACCATAAGGCAAGTATATCAATTAACATCAATTATTTCAAACATTAAACTTCTCATTATCTTTACCATCAGGACCGTGGACATCATCATCCTGGGGGCAGAAATGGACCGTGAAGTCCCCCAGAGGCAGTGACGACTGCCGAGAAGAGGATCCACGGAGGGAGGGAGGGAGGGAGGGAGGACGAATGCCACGAAGCCGACAGAGGACCAGGGAGGCAAGTGTTTCAATCTTCTGTTATTCACCATGGCGTCATGTGCACCTTACAACGTGCATTTCAGGATACAAATTTTTCCACAATTCCGCATATATACATACTTTTGGCATTCATTATGTATGTAGTAAATATCAATGATTTGAAACATTAATTTATTCTTTATTTCTACAATTACTACCCAATTCCGCATGCATACATACTTTTGGCATTCATTATGTATGTAGTAAGTATCAATTATTTCAAACATTAATCTTCTCATTATCTTTACCATCAGGACCGTGGACATCATCATCCTGGGGGCAGAAATGGACCGTGAAGTCCCCCAGAGGCAGTGACGACTGCCGAGAAGAGGCTCCATGGACAGAAGTGGACCACGGAGGGAGGGACGACAGAGGACCATAAGGCAAGTATATCAAAAAACATCAATTATTTCAAACATTAAACTTCTCATTATCTTTACCATCAGGACCGTGGACATCATCATCCTGGGGGCAGAAATGGACCGTGAAGTCCCCCAGAGGCAGTGACGACTGCCGAGAAGAGGCTCCATGGACAGAAGTGGACCACAGAGGGAGGGACGACAGAGAACCATAAGGCAAGTATATCAAATAACATCAATTATTTCAAACATTAAACTTCTCATTATCTTTACCATCAGGACCGTGGACATCATCATCCTGGGGGCAGAAATGGACCGTGAAGTCCCCCAGAGGCAGTGACGACTGCCGAGAAGAGGATCCACGGAGGGAGGGAGGGAGGACGAATGCCACGAAGCCGACAGAGGACCAGGGAGGCAAGTGTTTCAATCTTCTGTTATTCACCATGGCGTCATGTGCACCTTACAACGTGCATTTCAGGATACAAATTTTTCCACAATTCCGCATATATACATACTTTTGGCATTCATTATGTATGTAGTAAATATCAATGATTTGAAACATCAATTTATTCTTTATTTCTACAATTACTACCCAATTCCGCATGCATACATACTTTTGGCATTCATTATGTATGTAGTAAGTATCAATTATTTCAAACATTAATCTTCTCATTATCTTTACCATCAGGACCGTGGACATCATCATCCTGGGGGCAGAAATGGACCGTGAAGTCCCCCAGAGGCAGTGACGACTGCCGAGAAGAGACTCCATGGACAGAAGTGGACCACGATGTTAGGGACGACAGAGGACCATAAGGCAAGTATATCAATTAACATCAATTATTTCAAACATTAAACTTCTCATTATCTTTACCATCAGGACCGTGGACATCATCATCCTGGGGGCAGAAATGGACCGTGAAGTCCCCCAGAGGCAGTGACGACTGCCGAGAAGAGGCTCCATGGACAGAAGTGGACCACAGAGGGAGGGACGACAGAGAACCATAAGGCAAGTATATCAAATAACATCAATTATTTCAAACATTAAACTTCTCATTATCTTTACCATCAGGACCGTGGACATCATCATCCTGGGGGCAGAAATGGACCGTGAAGTCCCCCAGAGGCAGTGACGACTGCCGAGAAGAGGATCCACGGAGGGAGGGAGGGAGGACGAATGCCACGAAGCCGACAGAGGACCAGGGAGGCAAGTGTTTCAATCTTCTGTTATTCACCATGGCGTCATGTGCACCTTACAACGTGCATTTCAGGATACAAATTTTTCCACAATTCCGCATATATACATACTTTTGGCATTCATTATGTATGTAGTAAATATCAATGATTTGAAACATCAATTTATTCTTTATTTCTACAATTACTACCCAATTCCGCATGCATACATACTTTTGGCATTCATTATGTATGTAGTAAGTATCAATTATTTCAAACATTAATCTTCTCATTATCTTTACCATCAGGACCGTGGACATCATCATCCTGGGGGCAGAAATGGACCGTGAAGTCCCCCAGAGGCAGTGACGACTGCCGAGAAGAGACTCCATGGACAGAAGTGGACCACGATGGGAGGGACGACAGAGGACCATAAGGCAAGTATATCAATTAACATCAATTATTTCAAACATTAAACTTCTCATTATCTTTACCATCAGGACCGTGGACATCATCATCCTGGGGACAGAAATGGACCGTGAAGTCCCCCAGAGGCAGTGACGACTGCCGAGAAGAGGATCCATGGACAGAAGTGGACCACGATGTTAGGGACGACAGAGGACCATAAGGCAAGTATATCAATTAACATCAATTATTTCAAACATTAAACTTCTCATTATCTTTACCATCAGGACCGTGGACATCATCATCCTGGGGGCAGAAATGGACCGTGAAGTCCCCCAGAGGCAGTGACGACTGCCGAGAAGAGGATCCACGGAGGGAGGGAGGGAGGGAGGGAGGACGAATGCCACGAAGCCGACAGAGGACCAGGGAGGCAAGTGTTTCAATCTTCTGTTATTCACCATGGCGTCATGTGCACCTTACAACGTGCATTTCAGGATACAAATTTTTCCACAATTCCGCATATATACATACTTTTGGCATTCATTATGTATGTAGTAAATATCAATGATTTGAAACATCAATTTATTCTTTATTTCTACAATTACTACCCAATTCCGCATGCATACATACTTTTGGCATTCATTATGTATGTAGTAAGTATCAATTATTTCAAACATTAATCTTCTCATTATCTTTACCATCAGGACCGTGGACATCATCATCCTGGGGGCAGAAATGGACCGTGAAGTCCCCCAGAGGCAGTGACGACTGCCGAGAAGAGACTCCATGGACAGAAGTGGACCACGATGTTAGGGACGACAGAGGACCATAAGGCAAGTATATCAATTAACATCAATTATTTCAAACATTAAACTTCTCATTATCTTTACCATCAGGACCGTGGACATCATCATCCTGGGGGCAGAAATGGACCGTGAAGTCCCCCAGAGGCAGTGACGACTGCCGAGAAGAGGATCCACGGAGGGAGGGAGGGAGGGAGGGAGGACGAATGCCACGAAGCCGACAGAGGACCAGGGAGGCAAGTGTTTCAATCTTCTGTTATTCACCATGGCGTCATGTGCACCTTACAACGTGCATTTCAGGATACAAATTTTTCCACAATTCCGCATATATACATACTTTTGGCATTCATTATGTATGTAGTAAATATCAATGATTTGAAACATTAATTTATTCTTTATTTCTACAATTACTACCCAATTCCGCATGCATACATACTTTTGGCATTCATTATGTATGTAGTAAGTATCAATTATTTCAAACATTAATCTTCTCATTATCTTTACCATCAGGACCGTGGACATCATCATCCTGGGGGCAGAAATGGACCGTGAAGTCCCCCAGAGGCAGTGACGACTGCCGAGAAGAGGCTCCATGGACAGAAGTGGACCACGGAGGGAGGGACGACAGAGGACCATAAGGCAAGTATATCAAAAAACATCAATTATTTCAAACATTAAACTTCTCATTATCTTTACCATCAGGACCGTGGACATCATCATCCTGGGGGCAGAAATGGACCGTGAAGTCCCCCAGAGGCAGTGACGACTGCCGAGAAGAGGCTCCATGGACAGAAGTGGACCACAGAGGGAGGGACGACAGAGAACCATAAGGCAAGTATATCAAATAACATCAATTATTTCAAACATTAAACTTCTCATTATCTTTACCATCAGGACCGTGGACATCATCATCCTGGGGGCAGAAATGGACCGTGAAGTCCCCCAGAGGCAGTGACGACTGCCGAGAAGAGGATCCACGGAGGGAGGGAGGGAGGACGAATGCCACGAAGCCGACAGAGGACCAGGGAGGCAAGTGTTTCAATCTTCTGTTATTCACCATGGCGTCATGTGCACCTTACAACGTGCATTTCAGGATACAAATTTTTCCACAATTCCGCATATATACATACTTTTGGCATTCATTATGTATGTAGTAAATATCAATGATTTGAAACATCAATTTATTCTTTATTTCTACAATTACTACCCAATTCCGCATGCATACATACTTTTGGCATTCATTATGTATGTAGTAAGTATCAATTATTTCAAACATTAATCTTCTCATTATCTTTACCATCAGGACCGTGGACATCATCATCCTGGGGGCAGAAATGGACCGTGAAGTCCCCCAGAGGCAGTGACGACTGCCGAGAAGAGACTCCATGGACAGAAGTGGACCACGATGGGAGGGACGACAGAGGACCATAAGGCAAGTATATCAATTAACATCAATTATTTCAAACATTAAACTTCTCATTATCTTTACCATCAGGACCGTGGACATCATCATCCTGGGGACAGAAATGGACCGTGAAGTCCCCCAGAGGCAGTGACGACTGCCGAGAAGAGGATCCATGGACAGAAGTGGACCACGATGTTAGGGACGACAGAGGACCATAAGGCAAGTATATCAATTAACATCAATTATTTCAAACATTAAACTTCTCATTATCTTTACCATCAGGACCGTGGACATCATCATCCTGGGGGCAGAAATGGACCGTGAAGTCCCCCAGAGGCAGTGACGACTGCCGAGAAGAGGATCCACGGAGGGAGGGAGGGAGGGAGGGAGGACGAATGCCACGAAGCCGACAGAGGACCAGGGAGGCAAGTGTTTCAATCTTCTGTTATTCACCATGGCGTCATGTGCACCTTACAACGTGCATTTCAGGATACAAATTTTTCCACAATTCCGCATATATACATACTTTTGGCATTCATTATGTATGTAGTAAATATCAATGATTTGAAACATTAATTTATTCTTTATTTCTACAATTACTACCCAATTCCGCATGCATACATACTTTTGGCATTCATTATGTATGTAGTAAGTATCAATTATTTCAAACATTAATCTTCTCATTATCTTTACCATCAGGACCGTGGACATCATCATCCTGGGGGCAGAAATGGACCGTGAAGTCCCCCAGAGGCAGTGACGACTGCCGAGAAGAGGCTCCATGGACAGAAGTGGACCACGGAGGGAGGGACGACAGAGGACCATAAGGCAAGTATATCAAAAAACATCAATTATTTCAAACATTAAACTTCTCATTATCTTTACCATCAGGACCGTGGACATCATCATCCTGGGGGCAGAAATGGACCGTGAAGTCCCCCAGAGGCAGTGACGACTGCCGAGAAGAGGCTCCATGGACAGAAGTGGACCACAGAGGGAGGGACGACAGAGAACCATAAGGCAAGTATATCAAATAACATCAATTATTTCAAACATTAAACTTCTCATTATCTTTACCATCAGGACCGTGGACATCATCATCCTGGGGGCAGAAATGGACCGTGAAGTCCCCCAGAGGCAGTGACGACTGCCGAGAAGAGGATCCACGGAGGGAGGGAGGGAGGACGAATGCCACGAAGCCGACAGAGGACCAGGGAGGCAAGTGTTTCAATCTTCTGTTATTCACCATGGCGTCATGTGCACCTTACAACGTGCATTTCAGGATACAAATTTTTCCACAATTCCGCATATATACATACTTTTGGCATTCATTATGTATGTAGTAAATATCAATGATTTGAAACATTAATTTATTCTTTATTTCTACAATTACTACCCAATTCCGCATGCATACATACTTTTGGCATTCATTATGTATGTAGTAAGTATCAATTATTTCAAACATTAATCTTCTCATTATCTTTACCATCAGGACCGTGGACATCATCATCCTGGGGGCAGAAATGGACCGTGAAGTCCCCCAGAGGCAGTGACGACTGCCGAGAAGAGGCTCCATGGACAGAAGTGGACCACGGAGGGAGGGACGACAGAGGACCATAAGGCAAGTATATCAATTAACATCAATTATTTCAAACATTAAACTTCTCATTATCTTTACCATCAGGACCGTGGACATCATCATCCTGGGGGCAGAAATGGACCGTGAAGTCCCCCAGAGGCAGTGACGACTGCCGAGAAGAGGATCCACGGAGGGAGGGAGGGAGGACGAATGCCACGAAGCCGACAGAGGACCAGGGAGGCAAGTGTTTCAATCTTCTGTTATTCACCATGGCGTCATGTGCACCTTACAACGTGCATTTCAGGATACAAATGTTTCCACAATTCCGCATATATACATACTTTTGGCATTCATTATGTATGTAGTAAATATCAATGATTTGAAACATTAATTTATTCTTTATTTCTACAATTACTACCCAATTCCGCATGCATACATACTTTTGGCATTCATTATGTATGTAGTAAGTATCAATTATTTCAAACATTAATCTTCTCATTATCTTTACCATCAGGACCGTGGACATCATCATCCTGGGGGCAGAAATGGACCGTGAAGTCCCCCAGAGGCAGTGACGACTGCCGAGAAGAGGCTCCATGGACAGAAGTGGACCACGATGGGAGGGACGACAGAGGACCATAAGGCAAGTATATCAATTAACATCAATTATTTCAAACATTAAACTTCTCATTATCTTTACCATCAGGACCGTGGACATCATCATCCTGGGGACAGAAATGGACCGTGAAGTCCCCCAGAGGCAGTGACGACTGCCGAGAAGAGGATCCATGGACAGAAGTGGACCACGATGTTAGGGACGACAGAGGACCATAAGGCAAGTATATCAATTAACATCAATTATTTCAAACATTAAACTTCTCATTATCTTTACCATCAGGACCGTGGACATCATCATCCTGGGGGCAGAAATGGACCGTGAAGTCCCCCAGAGGCAGTGACGACTGCCGAGAAGAGGATCCACGGAGGGAGGGAGGGAGGGAGGGAGGACGAATGCCACGAAGCCGACAGAGGACCAGGGAGGCAAGTGTTTCAATCTTCTGTTATTCACCATGGCGTCATGTGCACCTTACAACGTGCATTTCAGGATACAAATTTTTCCACAATTCCGCATATATACATACTTTTGGCATTCATTATGTATGTAGTAAATATCAATGATTTGAAACATTAATTTATTCTTTATTTCTACAATTACTACCCAATTCCGCATGCATACATACTTTTGGCATTCATTATGTATGTAGTAAGTATCAATTATTTCAAACATTAATCTTCTCATTATCTTTACCATCAGGACCGTGGACATCATCATCCTGGGGGCAGAAATGGACCGTGAAGTCCCCCAGAGGCAGTGACGACTGCCGAGAAGAGGCTCCATGGACAGAAGTGGACCACGGAGGGAGGGACGACAGAGGACCATAAGGCAAGTATATCAAAAAACATCAATTATTTCAAACATTAAACTTCTCATTATCTTTACCATCAGGACCGTGGACATCATCATCCTGGGGGCAGAAATGGACCGTGAAGTCCCCCAGAGGCAGTGACGACTGCCGAGAAGAGGCTCCATGGACAGAAGTGGACCACAGAGGGAGGGACGACAGAGAACCATAAGGCAAGTATATCAAATAACATCAATTATTTCAAACATTAAACTTCTCATTATCTTTACCATCAGGACCGTGGACATCATCATCCTGGGGGCAGAAATGGACCGTGAAGTCCCCCAGAGGCAGTGACGACTGCCGAGAAGAGGATCCACGGAGGGAGGGAGGGAGGACGAATGCCACGAAGCCGACAGAGGACCAGGGAGGCAAGTGTTTCAATCTTCTGTTATTCACCATGGCGTCATGTGCACCTTACAACGTGCATTTCAGGATACAAATTTTTCCACAATTCCGCATATATACATACTTTTGGCATTCATTATGTATGTAGTAAATATCAATGATTTGAAACATCAATTTATTCTTTATTTCTACAATTACTACCCAATTCCGCATGCATACATACTTTTGGCATTCATTATGTATGTAGTAAGTATCAATTATTTCAAACATTAATCTTCTCATTATCTTTACCATCAGGACCGTGGACATCATCATCCTGGGGGCAGAAATGGACCGTGAAGTCCCCCAGAGGCAGTGACGACTGCCGAGAAGAGACTCCATGGACAGAAGTGGACCACGATGGGAGGGACGACAGAGGACCATAAGGCAAGTATATCAATTAACATCAATTATTTCAAACATTAAACTTCTCATTATCTTTACCATCAGGACCGTGGACATCATCATCCTGGGGACAGAAATGGACCGTGAAGTCCCCCAGAGGCAGTGACGACTGCCGAGAAGAGGATCCATGGACAGAAGTGGACCACGATGTTAGGGACGACAGAGGACCATAAGGCAAGTATATCAATTAACATCAATTATTTCAAACATTAAACTTCTCATTATCTTTACCATCAGGACCGTGGACATCATCATCCTGGGGGCAGAAATGGACCGTGAAGTCCCCCAGAGGCAGTGACGACTGCCGAGAAGAGGATCCACGGAGGGAGGGAGGGAGGGAGGGAGGACGAATGCCACGAAGCCGACAGAGGACCAGGGAGGCAAGTGTTTCAATCTTCTGTTATTCACCATGGCGTCATGTGCACCTTACAACGTGCATTTCAGGATACAAATTTTTCCACAATTCCGCATATATACATACTTTTGGCATTCATTATGTATGTAGTAAATATCAATGATTTGAAACATTAATTTATTCTTTATTTCTACAATTACTACCCAATTCCGCATGCATACATACTTTTGGCATTCATTATGTATGTAGTAAGTATCAATTATTTCAAACATTAATCTTCTCATTATCTTTACCATCAGGACCGTGGACATCATCATCCTGGGGGCAGAAATGGACCGTGAAGTCCCCCAGAGGCAGTGACGACTGCCGAGAAGAGGCTCCATGGACAGAAGTGGACCACGGAGGGAGGGACGACAGAGGACCATAAGGCAAGTATATCAAAAAACATCAATTATTTCAAACATTAAACTTCTCATTATCTTTACCATCAGGACCGTGGACATCATCATCCTGGGGGCAGAAATGGACCGTGAAGTCCCCCAGAGGCAGTGACGACTGCCGAGAAGAGGCTCCATGGACAGAAGTGGACCACAGAGGGAGGGACGACAGAGAACCATAAGGCAAGTATATCAAATAACATCAATTATTTCAAACATTAAACTTCTCATTATCTTTACCATCAGGACCGTGGACATCATCATCCTGGGGGCAGAAATGGACCGTGAAGTCCCCCAGAGGCAGTGACGACTGCCGAGAAGAGGATCCACGGAGGGAGGGAGGGAGGACGAATGCCACGAAGCCGACAGAGGACCAGGGAGGCAAGTGTTTCAATCTTCTGTTATTCACCATGGCGTCATGTGCACCTTACAACGTGCATTTCAGGATACAAATTTTTCCACAATTCCGCATATATACATACTTTTGGCATTCATTATGTATGTAGTAAATATCAATGATTTGAAACATTAATTTATTCTTTATTTCTACAATTACTACCCAATTCCGCATGCATACATACTTTTGGCATTCATTATGTATGTAGTAAGTATCAATTATTTCAAACATTAATCTTCTCATTATCTTTACCATCAGGACCGTGGACATCATCATCCTGGGGGCAGAAATGGACCGTGAAGTCCCCCAGAGGCAGTGACGACTGCCGAGAAGAGGCTCCATGGACAGAAGTGGACCACGGAGGGAGGGACGACAGAGGACCATAAGGCAAGTATATCAATTAACATCAATTATTTCAAACATTAAACTTCTCATTATCTTTACCATCAGGACCGTGGACATCATCATCCTGGGGGCAGAAATGGACCGTGAAGTCCCCCAGAGGCAGTGACGACTGCCGAGAAGAGGATCCACGGAGGGAGGGAGGGAGGACGAATGCCACGAAGCCGACAGAGGACCAGGGAGGCAAGTGTTTCAATCTTCTGTTATTCACCATGGCGTCATGTGCACCTTACAACGTGCATTTCAGGATACAAATGTTTCCACAATTCCGCATATATACATACTTTTGGCATTCATTATGTATGTAGTAAATATCAATGATTTGAAACATTAATTTATTCTTTATTTCTACAATTACTACCCAATTCCGCATGCATACATACTTTTGGCATTCATTATGTATGTAGTAAGTATCAATTATTTCAAACATTAATCTTCTCATTATCTTTACCATCAGGACCGTGGACATCATCATCCTGGGGGCAGAAATGGACCGTGAAGTCCCCCAGAGGCAGTGACGACTGCCGAGAAGAGGCTCCATGGACAGAAGTGGACCACGATGGGAGGGACGACAGAGGACCATAAGGCAAGTATATCAATTAACATCAATTATTTCAAACATTAAACTTCTCATTATCTTTACCATCAGGACCGTGGACATCATCATCCTGGGGACAGAAATGGACCGTGAAGTCCCCCAGAGGCAGTGACGACTGCCGAGAAGAGGATCCATGGACAGAAGTGGACCACGATGTTAGGGACGACAGAGGACCATAAGGCAAGTATATCAATTAACATCAATTATTTCAAACATTAAACTTCTCATTATCTTTACCATCAGGACCGTGGACATCATCATCCTGGGGGCAGAAATGGACCGTGAAGTCCCCCAGAGGCAGTGACGACTGCCGAGAAGAGGATCCACGGAGGGAGGGAGGGAGGGAGGGAGGACGAATGCCACGAAGCCGACAGAGGACCAGGGAGGCAAGTGTTTCAATCTTCTGTTATTCACCATGGCGTCATGTGCACCTTACAACGTGCATTTCAGGATACAAATTTTTCCACAATTCCGCATATATACATACTTTTGGCATTCATTATGTATGTAGTAAATATCAATGATTTGAAACATTAATTTATTCTTTATTTCTACAATTACTACCCAATTCCGCATGCATACATACTTTTGGCATTCATTATGTATGTAGTAAGTATCAATTATTTCAAACATTAATCTTCTCATTATCTTTACCATCAGGACCGTGGACATCATCATCCTGGGGGCAGAAATGGACCGTGAAGTCCCCCAGAGGCAGTGACGACTGCCGAGAAGAGGCTCCATGGACAGAAGTGGACCACGATAGGAGGGACGACAGAGGACCATAAGGCAAGTATATCAAATAACATCAATTATTTCAAACATTAAACTTCTCATTATCTTTACCATCAGGACCGTGGACATCATCATCCTGGGGACAGAAATGGACCGTGAAGTCCCCCAGAGGCAGTGACGACTGCCGAGAAGAGGATCCATGGACAGAAGTGGACCACGATGTTAGGGACGACAGAGGACCATAAGGCAAGTATATCAATTAACATCAATTATTTCAAACATTAAACTTCTCATTATCTTTACCATCAGGACCGTGGACATCATCATCCTGGGGGCAGAAATGGACCGTGAAGTCCCCCAGAGGCAGTGACGACTGCCGAGAAGAGGATCCACGGAGGGAGGGAGGGAGGGAGGACGAATGCCACGAAGCCGACAGAGGACCAGGGAGGCAAGTGTTTCAATCTTCTGTTTTTCACCATTGCGTCATGTGCACCTTACAACGTGCATTTCAGGATACAAATTTTTCCACAATTCCGCATATATACATACTTTTGGCATTCATTATGTATGTAGTAAATATCAATGATTTGAAACATTAATTTATTCTTTATTTCTACAATTACTACCCAATTCCGCATGCATACATACTTTTGGCATTCATTATGTATGTAGTAAGTATCAATTATTTCAAACATTAATCTTCTCATTATCTTTACCATCAGGACCGTGGACATCATCATCCTGGGGGCAGAAATGGACCGTGAAGTCCCCCAGAGGCAGTGACGACTGCCGAGAAGAGGCTCCATGGACAGAAGTGGACCACAGAGGGAGGGACGACAGAGAACCATAAGGCAAGTATATCAAATAACATCAATTATTTCAAACATTAAACTTCTCATTATCTTTACCATCAGGACCGTGGACATCATCATCCTGGGGGCAGAAATGGACCGTGAAGTCCCCCAGAGGCAGTGACGACTGCCGAGAAGAGGATCCACGGAGGGAGGGAGGGAGGACGAATGCCACGAAGCCGACAGAGGACCAGGGAGGCAAGTGTTTCAATCTTCTGTTATTCACCATGGCGTCATGTGCACCTTACAACGTGCATTTCAGGATACAAATTTTTCCACAATTCCGCATATATACATACTTTTGGCATTCATTATGTATGTAGTAAATATCAATGATTTGAAACATTAATTTATTCTTTATTTCTACAATTACTACCCAATTCCGCATGCATACATACTTTTGGCATTCATTATGTATGTAGTAAGTATCAATTATTTCAAACATTAATCTTCTCATTATCTTTACCATCAGGACCGTGGACATCATCATCCTGGGGGCAGAAATGGACCGTGAAGTCCCCCAGAGGCAGTGACGACTGCCGAGAAGAGGCTCCATGGACAGAAGTGGACCACGGAGGGAGGGACGACAGAGGACCATAAGGCAAGTATATCAAAAAACATCAATTATTTCAAACATTAAACTTCTCATTATCTTTACCATCAGGACCGTGGACATCATCATCCTGGGGGCAGAAATGGACCGTGAAGTCCCCCAGAGGCAGTGACGACTGCCGAGAAGAGGCTCCATGGACAGAAGTGGACCACAGAGGGAGGGACGACAGAGAACCATAAGGCAAGTATATCAAATAACATCAATTATTTCAAACATTAAACTTCTCATTATCTTTACCATCAGGACCGTGGACATCATCATCCTGGGGGCAGAAATGGACCGTGAAGTCCCCCAGAGGCAGTGACGACTGCCGAGAAGAGGATCCACGGAGGGAGGGAGGGAGGACGAATGCCACGAAGCCGACAGAGGACCAGGGAGGCAAGTGTTTCAATCTTCTGTTATTCACCATGGCGTCATGTGCACCTTACAACGTGCATTTCAGGATACAAATTTTTCCACAATTCCGCATATATACATACTTTTGGCATTCATTATGTATGTAGTAAATATCAATGATTTGAAACATTAATTTATTCTTTATTTCTACAATTACTACCCAATTCCGCATGCATACATACTTTTGGCATTCATTATGTATGTAGTAAGTATCAATTATTTCAAACATTAATCTTCTCATTATCTTTACCATCAGGACCGTGGACATCATCATCCTGGGGGCAGAAATGGACCGTGAAGTCCCCCAGAGGCAGTGACGACTGCCGAGAAGAGGCTCCATGGACAGAAGTGGACCACGGAGGGAGGGACGACAGAGGACCATAAGGCAAGTATATCAAAAAACATCAATTATTTCAAACATTAAACTTCTCATTATCTTTACCATCAGGACCGTGGACATCATCATCCTGGGGGCAGAAATGGACCGTGAAGTCCCCCAGAGGCAGTGACGACTGCCGAGAAGAGGCTCCATGGACAGAAGTGGACCACAGAGGGAGGGACGACAGAGAACCATAAGGCAAGTATATCAAATAACATCAATTATTTCAAACATTAAACTTCTCATTATCTTTACCATCAGGACCGTGGACATCATCATCCTGGGGGCAGAAATGGACCGTGAAGTCCCCCAGAGGCAGTGACGACTGCCGAGAAGAGGATCCACGGAGGGAGGGAGGGAGGACGAATGCCACGAAGCCGACAGAGGACCAGGGAGGCAAGTGTTTCAATCTTCTGTTATTCACCATGGCGTCATGTGCACCTTACAACGTGCATTTCAGGATACAAATTTTTCCACAATTCCGCATATATACATACTTTTGGCATTCATTATGTATGTAGTAAATATCAATGATTTGAAACATCAATTTATTCTTTATTTCTACAATTACTACCCAATTCCGCATGCATACATACTTTTGGCATTCATTATGTATGTAGTAAGTATCAATTATTTCAAACATTAATCTTCTCATTATCTTTACCATCAGGACCGTGGACATCATCATCCTGGGGGCAGAAATGGACCGTGAAGTCCCCCAGAGGCAGTGACGACTGCCGAGAAGAGACTCCATGGACAGAAGTGGACCACGATGGGAGGGACGACAGAGGACCATAAGGCAAGTATATCAATTAACATCAATTATTTCAAACATTAAACTTCTCATTATCTTTACCATCAGGACCGTGGACATCATCATCCTGGGGACAGAAATGGACCGTGAAGTCCCCCAGAGGCAGTGACGACTGCCGAGAAGAGGATCCATGGACAGAAGTGGACCACGATGTTAGGGACGACAGAGGACCATAAGGCAAGTATATCAATTAACATCAATTATTTCAAACATTAAACTTCTCATTATCTTTACCATCAGGACCGTGGACATCATCATCCTGGGGGCAGAAATGGACCGTGAAGTCCCCCAGAGGCAGTGACGACTGCCGAGAAGAGGATCCACGGAGGGAGGGAGGGAGGACGAATGCCACGAAGCCGACAGAGGACCAGGGAGGCAAGTGTTTCAATCTTCTGTTATTCACCATGGCGTCATGTGCACCTTACAACGTGCATTTCAGGATACAAATTTTTCCACAATTCCGCATATATACATACTTTTGGCATTCATTATGTATGTAGTAAATATCAATGATTTGAAACATTAATTTATTCTTTATTTCTACAATTACTACCCAATTCCGCATGCATACATACTTTTGGCATTCATTATGTATGTAGTAAGTATCAATTATTTCAAACATTAATCTTCTCATTATCTTTACCATCAGGACCGTGGACATCATCATCCTGGGGGCAGAAATGGACCGTGAAGTCCCCCAGAGGCAGTGACGACTGCCGAGAAGAGGCTCCATGGACAGAAGTGGACCACGATAGGAGGGACGACAGAGGACCATAAGGCAAGTATATCAAATAACATCAATTATTTCAAACATTAAACTTCTCATTATCTTTACCATCAGGACCGTGGACATCATCATCCTGGGGACAGAAATGGACCGTGAAGTCCCCCAGAGGCAGTGACGACTGCCGAGAAGAGGATCCATGGACAGAAGTGGACCACGATGTTAGGGACGACAGAGGACCATAAGGCAAGTATATCAATTAACATCAATTATTTCAAACATTAAACTTCTCATTATCTTTACCATCAGGACCGTGGACATCATCATCCTGGGGGCAGAAATGGACCGTGAAGTCCCCCAGAGGCAGTGACGACTGCCGAGAAGAGGATCCACGGAGGGAGGGAGGGAGGGAGGACGAATGCCACGAAGCCGACAGAGGACCAGGGAGGCAAGTGTTTCAATCTTCTGTTTTTCACCATTGCGTCATGTGCACCTTACAACGTGCATTTCAGGATACAAATTTTTCCACAATTCCGCATATATACATACTTTTGGCATTCATTATGTATGTAGTAAATATCAATGATTTGAAACATTAATTTATTCTTTATTTCTACAATTACTACCCAATTCCGCATGCATACATACTTTTGGCATTCATTATGTATGTAGTAAGTATCAATTATTTCAAACATTAATCTTCTCATTATCTTTACCATCAGGACCGTGGACATCATCATCCTGGGGGCAGAAATGGACCGTGAAGTCCCCCAGAGGCAGTGACGACTGCCGAGAAGAGGCTCCATGGACAGAAGTGGACCACAGAGGGAGGGACGACAGAGAACCATAAGGCAAGTATATCAAATAACATCAATTATTTCAAACATTAAACTTCTCATTATCTTTACCATCAGGACCGTGGACATCATCATCCTGGGGGCAGAAATGGACCGTGAAGTCCCCCAGAGGCAGTGACGACTGCCGAGAAGAGGATCCACGGAGGGAGGGAGGGAGGACGAATGCCACGAAGCCGACAGAGGACCAGGGAGGCAAGTGTTTCAATCTTCTGTTATTCACCATGGCGTCATGTGCACCTTACAACGTGCATTTCAGGATACAAATTTTTCCACAATTCCGCATATATACATACTTTTGGCATTCATTATGTATGTAGTAAATATCAATGATTTGAAACATTAATTTATTCTTTATTTCTACAATTACTACCCAATTCCGCATGCATACATACTTTTGGCATTCATTATGTATGTAGTAAGTATCAATTATTTCAAACATTAATCTTCTCATTATCTTTACCATCAGGACCGTGGACATCATCATCCTGGGGGCAGAAATGGACCGTGAAGTCCCCCAGAGGCAGTGACGACTGCCGAGAAGAGGCTCCATGGACAGAAGTGGACCACGGAGGGAGGGACGACAGAGGACCATAAGGCAAGTATATCAAAAAACATCAATTATTTCAAACATTAAACTTCTCATTATCTTTACCATCAGGACCGTGGACATCATCATCCTGGGGGCAGAAATGGACCGTGAAGTCCCCCAGAGGCAGTGACGACTGCCGAGAAGAGGCTCCATGGACAGAAGTGGACCACAGAGGGAGGGACGACAGAGAACCATAAGGCAAGTATATCAAATAACATCAATTATTTCAAACATTAAACTTCTCATTATCTTTACCATCAGGACCGTGGACATCATCATCCTGGGGGCAGAAATGGACCGTGAAGTCCCCCAGAGGCAGTGACGACTGCCGAGAAGAGGATCCACGGAGGGAGGGAGGGAGGACGAATGCCACGAAGCCGACAGAGGACCAGGGAGGCAAGTGTTTCAATCTTCTGTTATTCACCATGGCGTCATGTGCACCTTACAACGTGCATTTCAGGATACAAATTTTTCCACAATTCCGCATATATACATACTTTTGGCATTCATTATGTATGTAGTAAATATCAATGATTTGAAACATTAATTTATTCTTTATTTCTACAATTACTACCCAATTCCGCATGCATACATACTTTTGGCATTCATTATGTATGTAGTAAGTATCAATTATTTCAAACATTAATCTTCTCATTATCTTTACCATCAGGACCGTGGACATCATCATCCTGGGGGCAGAAATGGACCGTGAAGTCCCCCAGAGGCAGTGACGACTGCCGAGAAGAGGCTCCATGGACAGAAGTGGACCACGGAGGGAGGGACGACAGAGGACCATAAGGCAAGTATATCAAAAAACATCAATTATTTCAAACATTAAACTTCTCATTATCTTTACCATCAGGACCGTGGACATCATCATCCTGGGGGCAGAAATGGACCGTGAAGTCCCCCAGAGGCAGTGACGACTGCCGAGAAGAGGCTCCATGGACAGAAGTGGACCACAGAGGGAGGGACGACAGAGAACCATAAGGCAAGTATATCAAATAACATCAATTATTTCAAACATTAAACTTCTCATTATCTTTACCATCAGGACCGTGGACATCATCATCCTGGGGGCAGAAATGGACCGTGAAGTCCCCCAGAGGCAGTGACGACTGCCGAGAAGAGGATCCACGGAGGGAGGGAGGGAGGACGAATGCCACGAAGCCGACAGAGGACCAGGGAGGCAAGTGTTTCAATCTTCTGTTATTCACCATGGCGTCATGTGCACCTTACAACGTGCATTTCAGGATACAAATTTTTCCACAATTCCGCATATATACATACTTTTGGCATTCATTATGTATGTAGTAAATATCAATGATTTGAAACATCAATTTATTCTTTATTTCTACAATTACTACCCAATTCCGCATGCATACATACTTTTGGCATTCATTATGTATGTAGTAAGTATCAATTATTTCAAACATTAATCTTCTCATTATCTTTACCATCAGGACCGTGGACATCATCATCCTGGGGGCAGAAATGGACCGTGAAGTCCCCCAGAGGCAGTGACGACTGCCGAGAAGAGACTCCATGGACAGAAGTGGACCACGATGGGAGGGACGACAGAGGACCATAAGGCAAGTATATCAATTAACATCAATTATTTCAAACATTAAACTTCTCATTATCTTTACCATCAGGACCGTGGACATCATCATCCTGGGGACAGAAATGGACCGTGAAGTCCCCCAGAGGCAGTGACGACTGCCGAGAAGAGGATCCATGGACAGAAGTGGACCACGATGTTAGGGACGACAGAGGACCATAAGGCAAGTATATCAATTAACATCAATTATTTCAAACATTAAACTTCTCATTATCTTTACCATCAGGACCGTGGACATCATCATCCTGGGGGCAGAAATGGACCGTGAAGTCCCCCAGAGGCAGTGACGACTGCCGAGAAGAGGATCCACGGAGGGAGGGAGGGAGGGAGGGAGGACGAATGCCACGAAGCCGACAGAGGACCAGGGAGGCAAGTGTTTCAATCTTCTGTTATTCACCATGGCGTCATGTGCACCTTACAACGTGCATTTCAGGATACAAATTTTTCCACAATTCCGCATATATACATACTTTTGGCATTCATTATGTATGTAGTAAATATCAATGATTTGAAACATCAATTTATTCTTTATTTCTACAATTACTACCCAATTCCGCATGCATACATACTTTTGGCATTCATTATGTATGTAGTAAGTATCAATTATTTCAAACATTAATCTTCTCATTATCTTTACCATCAGGACCGTGGACATCATCATCCTGGGGGCAGAAATGGACCGTGAAGTCCCCCAGAGGCAGTGACGACTGCCGAGAAGAGACTCCATGGACAGAAGTGGACCACGATGTTAGGGACGACAGAGGACCATAAGGCAAGTATATCAATTAACATCAATTATTTCAAACATTAAACTTCTCATTATCTTTACCATCAGGACCGTGGACATCATCATCCTGGGGGCAGAAATGGACCGTGAAGTCCCCCAGAGGCAGTGACGACTGCCGAGAAGAGGATCCACGGAGGGAGGGAGGGAGGGAGGGAGGACGAATGCCACGAAGCCGACAGAGGACCAGGGAGGCAAGTGTTTCAATCTTCTGTTATTCACCATGGCGTCATGTGCACCTTACAACGTGCATTTCAGGATACAAATTTTTCCACAATTCCGCATATATACATACTTTTGGCATTCATTATGTATGTAGTAAATATCAATGATTTGAAACATTAATTTATTCTTTATTTCTACAATTACTACCCAATTCCGCATGCATACATACTTTTGGCATTCATTATGTATGTAGTAAGTATCAATTATTTCAAACATTAATCTTCTCATTATCTTTACCATCAGGACCGTGGACATCATCATCCTGGGGGCAGAAATGGACCGTGAAGTCCCCCAGAGGCAGTGACGACTGCCGAGAAGAGGCTCCATGGACAGAAGTGGACCACGGAGGGAGGGACGACAGAGGACCATAAGGCAAGTATATCAAAAAACATCAATTATTTCAAACATTAAACTTCTCATTATCTTTACCATCAGGACCGTGGACATCATCATCCTGGGGACAGAAATGGACCGTGAAGTCCCCCAGAGGCAGTGACGACTGCCGAGAAGAGGATCCATGGACAGAAGTGGACCACGATGTTAGGGACGACAGAGGACCATAAGGCAAGTATATCAATTAACATCAATTATTTCAAACATTAAACTTCTCATTATCTTTACCATCAGGACCGTGGACATCATCATCCTGGGGGCAGAAATGGACCGTGAAGTCCCCCAGAGGCAGTGACGACTGCCGAGAAGAGGATCCACGGAGGGAGGGAGGGAGGGAGGGAGGACGAATGCCACGAAGCCGACAGAGGACCAGGGAGGCAAGTGTTTCAATCTTCTGTTATTCACCATGGCGTCATGTGCACCTTACAACGTGCATTTCAGGATACAAATTTTTCCACAATTCCGCATATATACATACTTTTGGCATTCATTATGTATGTAGTAAATATCAATGATTTGAAACATCAATTTATTCTTTATTTCTACAATTACTACCCAATTCCGCATGCATACATACTTTTGGCATTCATTATGTATGTAGTAAGTATCAATTATTTCAAACATTAATCTTCTCATTATCTTTACCATCAGGACCGTGGACATCATCATCCTGGGGGCAGAAATGGACCGTGAAGTCCCCCAGAGGCAGTGACGACTGCCGAGAAGAGACTCCATGGACAGAAGTGGACCACGATGTTAGGGACGACAGAGGACCATAAGGCAAGTATATCAATTAACATCAATTATTTCAAACATTAAACTTCTCATTATCTTTACCATCAGGACCGTGGACATCATCATCCTGGGGGCAGAAATGGACCGTGAAGTCCCCCAGAGGCAGTGACGACTGCCGAGAAGAGGATCCACGGAGGGAGGGAGGGAGGGAGGGAGGACGAATGCCACGAAGCCGACAGAGGACCAGGGAGGCAAGTGTTTCAATCTTCTGTTATTCACCATGGCGTCATGTGCACCTTACAACGTGCATTTCAGGATACAAATTTTTCCACAATTCCGCATATATACATACTTTTGGCATTCATTATGTATGTAGTAAATATCAATGATTTGAAACATTAATTTATTCTTTATTTCTACAATTACTACCCAATTCCGCATGCATACATACTTTTGGCATTCATTATGTATGTAGTAAGTATCAATTATTTCAAACATTAATCTTCTCATTATCTTTACCATCAGGACCGTGGACATCATCATCCTGGGGGCAGAAATGGACCGTGAAGTCCCCCAGAGGCAGTGACGACTGCCGAGAAGAGGCTCCATGGACAGAAGTGGACCACGGAGGGAGGGACGACAGAGGACCATAAGGCAAGTATATCAAAAAACATCAATTATTTCAAACATTAAACTTCTCATTATCTTTACCATCAGGACCGTGGACATCATCATCCTGGGGGCAGAAATGGACCGTGAAGTCCCCCAGAGGCAGTGACGACTGCCGAGAAGAGGCTCCATGGACAGAAGTGGACCACAGAGGGAGGGACGACAGAGAACCATAAGGCAAGTATATCAAATAACATCAATTATTTCAAACATTAAACTTCTCATTATCTTTACCATCAGGACCGTGGACATCATCATCCTGGGGGCAGAAATGGACCGTGAAGTCCCCCAGAGGCAGTGACGACTGCCGAGAAGAGGATCCACGGAGGGAGGGAGGGAGGACGAATGCCACGAAGCCGACAGAGGACCAGGGAGGCAAGTGTTTCAATCTTCTGTTATTCACCATGGCGTCATGTGCACCTTACAACGTGCATTTCAGGATACAAATTTTTCCACAATTCCGCATATATACATACTTTTGGCATTCATTATGTATGTAGTAAATATCAATGATTTGAAACATCAATTTATTCTTTATTTCTACAATTACTACCCAATTCCGCATGCATACATACTTTTGGCATTCATTATGTATGTAGTAAGTATCAATTATTTCAAACATTAATCTTCTCATTATCTTTACCATCAGGACCGTGGACATCATCATCCTGGGGGCAGAAATGGACCGTGAAGTCCCCCAGAGGCAGTGACGACTGCCGAGAAGAGACTCCATGGACAGAAGTGGACCACGATGGGAGGGACGACAGAGGACCATAAGGCAAGTATATCAATTAACATCAATTATTTCAAACATTAAACTTCTCATTATCTTTACCATCAGGACCGTGGACATCATCATCCTGGGGACAGAAATGGACCGTGAAGTCCCCCAGAGGCAGTGACGACTGCCGAGAAGAGGATCCATGGACAGAAGTGGACCACGATGTTAGGGACGACAGAGGACCATAAGGCAAGTATATCAATTAACATCAATTATTTCAAACATTAAACTTCTCATTATCTTTACCATCAGGACCGTGGACATCATCATCCTGGGGGCAGAAATGGACCGTGAAGTCCCCCAGAGGCAGTGACGACTGCCGAGAAGAGGATCCACGGAGGGAGGGAGGGAGGGAGGGAGGACGAATGCCACGAAGCCGACAGAGGACCAGGGAGGCAAGTGTTTCAATCTTCTGTTATTCACCATGGCGTCATGTGCACCTTACAACGTGCATTTCAGGATACAAATTTTTCCACAATTCCGCATATATACATACTTTTGGCATTCATTATGTATGTAGTAAATATCAATGATTTGAAACATTAATTTATTCTTTATTTCTACAATTACTACCCAATTCCGCATGCATACATACTTTTGGCATTCATTATGTATGTAGTAAGTATCAATTATTTCAAACATTAATCTTCTCATTATCTTTACCATCAGGACCGTGGACATCATCATCCTGGGGGCAGAAATGGACCGTGAAGTCCCCCAGAGGCAGTGACGACTGCCGAGAAGAGGCTCCATGGACAGAAGTGGACCACGGAGGGAGGGACGACAGAGGACCATAAGGCAAGTATATCAAAAAACATCAATTATTTCAAACATTAAACTTCTCATTATCTTTACCATCAGGACCGTGGACATCATCATCCTGGGGGCAGAAATGGACCGTGAAGTCCCCCAGAGGCAGTGACGACTGCCGAGAAGAGGCTCCATGGACAGAAGTGGACCACAGAGGGAGGGACGACAGAGAACCATAAGGCAAGTATATCAAATAACATCAATTATTTCAAACATTAAACATCTCATTATCTTTACCATCAGGACCGTGGACATCATCATCCTGGGGGCAGAAATGGACCGTGAAGTCCCCCAGAGGCAGTGACGACTGCCGAGAAGAGGATCCACGGAGGGAGGGAGGGAGGACGAATGCCACGAAGCCGACAGAGGACCAGGGAGGCAAGTGTTTCAATCTTCTGTTATTCACCATGGCGTCATGTGCACCTTACAACGTGCATTTCAGGATACAAATTTTTCCACAATTCCGCATATATACATACTTTTGGCATTCATTATGTATGTAGTAAATATCAATGATTTGAAACATTAATTTATTCTTTATTTCTACAATTACTACCCAATTCCGCATGCATACATACTTTTGGCATTCATTATGTATGTAGTAAGTATCAATTATTTCAAACATTAATCTTCTCATTATCTTTACCATCAGGACCGTGGACATCATCATCCTGGGGGCAGAAATGGACCGTGAAGTCCCCCAGAGGCAGTGACGACTGCCGAGAAGAGGCTCCATGGACAGAAGTGGACTACGGAGGGAGGGACGACAGAGGACCATAAGGCAAGTACATCAATTAACATCAATTATTTCAAACATTAAACTTCTCATTATCTTTACCATCAGGACCGTGGACATCATCATCCTGGGGGCAGAAATGGACCGTGAAGTCCCCCAGAGGCAGTGACGACTGCCGAGAAGAGGATCCATGGACAGAAGTGGACCACGATGTTAGGGACGACAGAGGACCATAAGGCAAGTATATCAATTAACATCAATTATTTCAAACATTAAACTTCTCATTATCTTTACCATCAGGACCGTGGACATCATCATCCTGGGGGCAGAAATGGACCGTGAAGTCCCCCAGAGGCAGTGACGACTGCCGAGAAGAGGATCCACGGAGGGAGGGAGGGAGGGAGGACGAATGCCACGAAGCCGACAGAGGACCAGGGAGGCAAGTGTTTCAATCTTCTGTTTTTCACCATTGCGTCATGTGCACCTTACAACGTGCATTTCAGGATACAAATTTTTCCACAATTCCGCATATATACATACTTTTGGCATTCATTATGTATGTAGTAAATATCAATGATTTGAAACATTAATTTATTCTTTATTTCTACAATTACTACCCAATTCCGCATGCATACATACTTTTGGCATTCATTATGTATGTAGTAAGTATCAATTATTTCAAACATTAATCTTCTCATTATCTTTACCATCAGGACCGTGGACATCATCATCCTGGGGGCAGAAATGGACCGTGAAGTCCCCCAGAGGCAGTGACGACTGCCGAGAAGAGGATCCATGGACAGAAGTGGACCACGATGGGAGGGACGACAGAGGACCATAAGGCAAGTATATCAAATAACATCAATTATTTCAAACATTAAACTTCTCATTATCTTTACCATCAGGACCGTGGACATCATCATCCTGGGGGCAGAAATGGACCGTGAAGTTCCCCAGAGGCAGTGACGACTGCCGAGAAGAGGATCCATGGACAGAAGTGGACCACGATGTTAGGGACGACAGAGGACCATAAGGCAAGTATATCAATTAACATCAATTATTTCAAACATTAAACTTCTCATTATCTTTACCATCAGGACCGTGGACATCATCATCCTGGGGGCAGAAATGGACCGTGAAGTCCCCCAGAGGCAGTGACGACTGCCGAGAAGAGGATCCACGGAGGGAGGGAGGGAGGGAGGACGAATGCCACGAAGCCGACAGAGGACCAGGGAGGCAAGTGTTTCAATCTTCTGTTATTCACCATGGCGTCATGTGCACCTTACAACGTGCATTTCAGGATACAAATTTTTCCACAATTCCGCATATATACATACTTTTGGCATTCATTATGTATGTAGTAAATATCAATGATTTGAAACATTAATTTATTCTTTATTTCTACAATTACTACCCAATTCCGCATACATAGATACTTTTGGCATTCATTATGTATGTAGTAAGTATCAATTATTTCAAACATTAATCTTCTCATTATCTTTACCATCAGGACCGTGGACATCATCATCCTGGGGGCAGAAATGGACCGTGAAGTCCCCCAGAGGCAGTGACGACTGCCGAGAAGAGGCTCCATGGACAGAAGTGGACCACGATGGGAGGGACGACAGAGGACCATAAGGCAAGTATATCAATTAACATCAATTATTTCAAACATTAAACTTCTCATTATCTTTACCATCAGGACCGTGGACATCATCATCCTGGGGACAGAAATGGACCGTGAAGTCCCCCAGAGGCAGTGACGACTGCCGAGAAGAGGATCCATGGACAGAAGTGGACCACGATGTTAGGGACGACAGAGGACCATAAGGCAAGTATATCAATTAACATCAATTATTTCAAACATTAAACTTCTCATTATCTTTACCATCAGGACCGTGGACATCATCATCCTGGGGGCAGAAATGGACCGTGAAGTCCCCCAGAGGCAGTGACGACTGCCGAGAAGAGAATCCACGGAGGGAGGGAGGGAGGGAGGACGAATGCCACGAAGCCGACAGAGGACCAGGGAGGCAAGTGTTTCAATCTTCTGTTATTCACCATGGCGTCATGTGCACCTTACAACGTGCATTTCAGGATACAAATTTTTCCACAATTCCACATATATACATACTTTTGGCATTCATTATGTATGTAGTAAATATCAATGATTTGAAACATTAATTTATTCTTTATTTCTACAATTACTACCCAATTCCGCATGCATACATACTTTTGGCATTCATTATGTATGTAGTAAATATCAATTATTTCAAACATTAATCTTCTCATTATCTTTACCATCAGGACCGTGGACATCATCATCCTGGGGGCAGAAATGGACCGTGAAGTCCCCCAGAAGCAGTGACGACTGCCGAGAAGAGGCTCCATGGACAGAAGTGGACCACGGAGGGAGGGACGACAGAGAACCATAAGTCAAGTATATCAAATAACATCAATTATTTCAAACATTAAACTTCTCATTATCTTTACCATCAGGACCGTGGACATCATCATCCTGGGGGCAGAAATGGACCGTGAAGTCCCCCAGAGGCAGTGACGACTGCCGAGAAGAGGATCCACGGAGGGAGGGAGGGAGGACGAATGCCACGAAGCCGACAGAGGACCAGGGAGGCAAGTGTTTCAATCTTCTGTTATTCACCATGGCGTCATGAGCACCTTACAACGTGCATTTCAGGATACAAATTTTTCCACAATTCCGCATATATACATACTTTTGGCATTCATTATGTATGTAGTAAATATCAATGATTTGAAACATTAATTTATTCTTTATTTCTACAATTACTACCCAATTCCGCATGCATACATACTTTTGGCATTCATTATGTATGTAGTAAGTATCAATTATTTCAAACATTAATCTTCTCATTATCTTTACCATCAGGACCGTGGACATCATCATCCTGGGGGCAGAAATGGACCGTGAAGTCCCCCAGAGGCAGTGACGACTGCCGAGAAGAGGCTCCATGGACAGAAGTGGACCACGATGGGAGGGACGACAGAGGACCATAAGGCAAGTATATCAATTAACATCAATTATTTCAAACATTAAACTTCTCATTATCTTTACCATCAGGACCGTGGACATCATCATCCTGGGGGCAGAAATGGACCGTGAAGTTCCCCAGAGGCAGTGACGACTGCCGAGAAGAGGCTCCATGGACAGAAGTGGACCACGGAGGGAGGGACGACAGAGAACCATAAGGCAAGTATATCAAATAACATCAATTATTTCAAACATTAAACTTCTCATTATCTTTACCATCAGGACCGTGGACATCATCATCCTGGGGGCAGAAATGGACCGTGAAGTCCCCCAGAGGCAGTGACGACTGCCGAGAAGAGGATCCACGGAGGGAGGGAGGGAGGACGAATGCCACGAAGCCGACAGAGGACCAGGGAGGCAAGTGTTTCAATCTTCTGTTATTCACCATGGCGTCATGTGCACCTTACAACGTGCATTTCAGGATACAAATTTTTCCACAATTCCGCATATATACATACTTTTGGCATTCATTATGTATGTAGTAAATATCAATGATTTGAAACATTAATTTATTCTTTATTTCTACAATTACTACCCAATTCCGCATGCATACATACTTTTGGCATTCATTATGTATGTAGTAAGTATCAATTATTTCAAACATTAATCTTCTCATTATCTTTACCATCAGGACCGTGGACATCATCATCCTGGGGGCAGAAATGGACCGTGAAGTCCCCCAGAGGCAGTGACGACTGCCGAGAAGAGGCTCCATGGACAGAAGTGGACCACGATGGGAGGGACGACAGAGGACCATAAGGCAAGTATATCAATTAACATCAATTATTTCAAACATTAAACTTCTCATTATCTTTACCATCAGGACCGTGGACATCATCATCCTGGGGGCAGAAATGGACCGTGAAGTTCCCCAGAGGCAGTGACGACTGCCGAGAAGAGGATCCATGGACAGAAGTGGACCACGATGTTAGGGACGACAGAGGACCATAAGGCAAGTATATCAATTAACATCAATTATTTCAAACATTAAACTTCTCATTATCTTTACCATCAGGACCGTGGACATCATCATCCTGGGGGCAGAAATGGACCGTGAAGTCCCCCAGAGGCAGTGACGACTGCCGAGAAGAGGATCCACGGAGGGAGGGAGGGAGGGAGGACGAATGCCACGAAGCCGACAGAGGACCAGGGAGGCAAGTGTTTCAATCTTCTGTTATTCACCATGGCGTCATGTGCACCTTACAACGTGCATTTCAGGATACAAATTTTTCCACAATTCCGCATATATACATACTTTTGGCATTCATTATGTATGTAGTAAATATCAATGATTTGAAACATTAATTTATTCTTTATTTCTACAATTACTACCCAATTCCGCATACATAGATACTTTTGGCATTCATTATGTATGTAGTAAGTATCAATTATTTCAAACATTAATCTTCTCATTATCTTTACCATCAGGACCGTGGACATCATCATCCTGGGGGCAGAAATGGACCGTGAAGTCCCCCAGAGGCAGTGACGACTGCCGAGAAGAGGCTGCATGGACAGAAGTGGACCACGGAGGGAGGGACGACAGAGGACCATAAGGCAAGTATATCAATTAACATCAATTATTTCAAACATTAAACTTCTCATTATCTTTACCATCAGGACTGTGGACATCATCATCCTGGGGGCAGAAATGGACCGTGAAGTCCCCCAGAGGCAGTGACGACTGCCGAGAAGAGGATCCACGGAGGGAGGGAGGGAGGGAGGACGAATGCCACGAAGCCGACAGAGGACCAGGGAGGCAACTGTTTCAATCTTCTGTTATTCACCATGGCGTCATGAGCACCTTACAACGTGCATTTCAGGATAAAAAATTTTCCACAATTCCGCATATATACATACTTTTGGCATTCATTATGTATGTAGTAAATATCAATGATTTGAAACATTAATTTATTCTTTATTTCTACAATTACTACCCAATTCCGCATGCATACATACTTTTGGCATTCATTATGTATGTAGTAAGTATCAATTATTTCAAACATTAATCTTCTCATTATCTTTACCATCAGGACCGTGGACATCATCATCCTGGGGGCAGAAATGGACCGTGAAGTCCCCCAGAGGCAGTGACGACTGCCGAGAAGAGGCTCCATGGACAGAAGTGGACCACGATGGGAGGGACGACAGAGGACCATAAGGCAAGTATATCAATTAACATCAATTATTTCAAACATTAAACTTCTCATTATCTTTACCATCAGGACCGTGGACATCATCATCCTGGGGGCAGAAATGGACCGTGAAGTCCCCCAGAGGCAGTGACGACTGCCGAGAAGAGGCTCCATGGACAGAAGTGGACCACGATGGGATGGACGACAGAGGACCATAAGGCAAGTATATCAATTAACATCAATTATTTCAAACATTAAACTTCTCATTATCTTTACCATCAGGACCGTGGACATCATCATCCTGGGGGCAGAAATGGACCGTGAAGTCCCCCAGAGGCAGTGACGACTGCCGAGAAGAGGATCCACGGAGGGAGGGAGGGAGGGAGGACGAATGCCACGAAGCCGACAGAGGACCAGGGAGGCAAGTGTTTCAATCTTCTGTTATTCACCATGGCGTCATGTGCACCTTACAACGTGCATTTCAGGATACAAATTTTTCCACAATTCCGCATATATACATACTTTTGGCATTCATTATGTATGTAGTAAATATCAATGATTTGAAACATTAATTTATTCTTTATTTCTACAATTACTACCCAATTCCGCATGCATACATACTTTTGGCATTCATTATGTATGTAGTAAGTATCAATTATTTCAAACATTAATCTTCTCATTATCTTTACCATCAGGACCGTGGACATCATCATCCTGGGGGCAGAAATGGACCGTGAAGTCCCCCAGAGGCAGTGACGACTGCCGAGAAGAGGCTCCATGGACAGAAGTGGACCACGGAGGGAGGGACGACAGAGGACCATAAGGCAAGTATATCAATTAACATCAATTATTTCAAACATTAATCTTCTCATTATCTTTACCATCAGGACCGTGGACATCATCCTGGGGGCAGAAATGGACCGTGAAGTCCCCCAGAGGCAGTGACGACTGCCGAGAAGAGGCTCCATGGACAGAAGTGGACCACGATGGGAGGGACGACAGAGGACCATAAGGCAAGTATATCAATTAACATCAATTATTTCAAACATTAAACTTCTCATTATCTTTACCATCAGGACCGTGGACATCATCATCCTGGGGGCAGAAATGGACCGTGAAGTCCCCCAGAGGCAGTGACGACTGCCGAGAAGAGGATCCACGGAGGGAGGGAGGGAGGGAGGACGAATGCCACGAAGCCGACAGAGGACCAGGGAGGCAAGTGTTTCAATCTTCTGTTATTCACCATGGCGTCATGTGCACCTTACAACGTGCATTTCAGGATACAAATTTTTCCACAATTCCGCATATATACATACTTTTGGCATTCATTATGTATGTAGTAAATATCAATGATTTGAAACATTAATTTATTCTATATTTCTACAATTAGAAGCCTGATTCCGCATGAAAACATACTTTCGACATTCATTATGTATGTAGTAAATATCAATTATTTCAAACATTAATCTTCTCATTATCTGTATCATCAGGACCGTGGACATCATCATCCTGGGGGCAGAAATGGACCGTGAAGTCCCCCAGAGGCAGTGACGACTGCCGAGAAGAGGCTCCATGGACAGAAGTGGACCACGATGTTAGGGACGACAGAGGACCATAAGGCAAGTATATCAATTAACATCAATTATTTCAAACATTAAACTTCTCATTATCTTTACCATCAGGACCGTGGACATCATCATTCTGGGGGCAGAAATGGACCGTGTAGTCCCCCAGAGGCAGTGACGACTGCCGAGAAGAGGATCCACGGAGGGAGGGAGGGAGGACGAATGCCACGAAGCCGACAGAGGACCAGGGAGGCAAGTGTTTCAATCTTCTGTTATTCACCATGGCGTCATGTGCACCTTACAACGTGTATTTCAGGATACAAATTTTTCCACAATTCCACATATATACATACTTTTGGCATTCATTATGTATGTAGTAAATATCAATGATTTGAAACATTAATTTATTCTTTATTTCTACAATTACTACACAATTCCGCATACATAGATACTTTTGGCATTCATTATGTATGTAGTAAGTATCAATTATTTCAAACATTAATCTTCTCATTATCTTTACCATCAGGACCGTGGACATCATCATCCTGGGGGCAGAAATGGACCGTGAAGTCCCCCAGAGGCAGTGACGACTGCCGAGAAGAGGCTCCATGGACAGAAGTGGACCACGATGGGAGGGACGACAGAGGACCATAAGGCAAGTATATCAAATAACATCAATTATTTCAAACATTAAACTTCTCATTATCTTTACCATCAGGACCGTGGACATCATCATCCTGGGGGCAGAAATGGACCGTGAAGTCCCCCAGAGGCAGTGACGACTGCCGAGAAGAGGCTCCATGGACAGAAGTGGACCACGGAGGGAGGGACGACAGAGGACCATAAGGCAAGTATATCAATTAACATCAATTATTTCAAACATTAAACTTCTCATTATCTTTACCATCAGGACCGTGGACATCATCATCCTGGGGGCAGAAATGGACCGTGAAGTCCCCCAGAGGCAGTGACGACTGCCGAGAAGAGGATCCACGGAGGGAGGGAGGGAGGGAGGACGAATGCCAGGAAGCCGACAGAGGACCAGGGAGGCAACTGTTTCAATCTTCTGTTATTCACCATGGCGTCATGTGCACCTTACAACGTGTATTTCAGGATACAAATTTTTCCACAATTCCGCATATATACATACTTTTGGCATTCATTATGTATGTAGTAAATATCAATGATTTGAAACATTAATTTATTCTTTATTTCTACAATTACTACCCAATTCCGCATACATAGATACTTTTGGCATTCATTATGTATGTAGTAAGTATCAATTATTTCAAACATTAATCTTCTCATTATCTTTACCATCAGGACCGTGGACATCATCATCCTGGGGGCAGAAATGGACCGTGAAGTCCCCCAGAGGCAGTGACGACTGCCGAGAAGAGGCTCCATGGACAGAAGTGGACCACGATGGGAGGGACGACAGAGGACCATAAGGCAAGTATATCAAATAACATCAATTATTTCAAACATTAAACTTCTCATTATCTTTACCATCAGGACCGTGGACATCATCATCCTGGGGGCAGAAATGGACCGTGAAGTCCCCCAGAGGCAGTGACGACTGCCGAGAAGAGGATCCACGGAGGGAGGGAGGGAGGGAGGACGAATGCCACGAAGCCGACAGAGGACCAGGGAGGCAAGTGTTTCAATCTTCTGTTATTCACCATGGCGTCATGTGCACCTTACAACGTGCATTTCAGGATACAAATTTTTCCACAATTCCGCATATATACATACTTTTGGCATTCATTATGTATGTAGTAAATATCAATGATTTGAAACATTAATTTATTCTATATTTCTACAATTAGAAACCTGATTCCGCATGAATACATACTTTTGGCATTCATTATGTATGTAGTAAATATCAATTATTTCAAAAATTAAACTTCTCATTATCTTTACCATCAGGACCGTGGACATCATCATCCTGGGGGCAGAAATGGACCGTGAAGTCCCCCAGAGGCAGTGACGACTGCCGAGAAGAGGCTCCATGGACAGAAGTGGACCACGATGGGAGGGACGACAGAGGACCAGGGAGGCAAGTATATCAATTAACATCAATTATTTCAAACATTAATCTTCTCATTATCTTTACCATCAGGACCGTGGACATCATCATCCTGGGGGCAGAAATGGACCGTGAAGTCCCCCAGAGGCAGTGACGACTGCCGAGAAGAGGCTCCATGGACAGAAGTGGACCACGGAGGGAGGGACGACAGAGAACCATAAGGCAAGTATATCAATTAACATCAATTATTTCAAACATTAATCTTCTCATTATCTTTACCATCAGGACCGTGGACATCATCATCCTGGGGGCAGAAATGGACCGTGAAGTCCCCCAGAGGCAGTGACGACTGCCAAGAAGAGGCTCCATGGACAGAGGTGGACCACGATGTTAGGGACGACAGAGGACCATAAGGCAAGTATATCAATTAACATCAATTATTTCAAACATTAAACTTCTCATTATCTTTACCATCAGGACCGTGGACATCATCATCCTGGGGGCAGAAATGGACCGTGAAGTCCCCCAGAGGCAGTGACGACTGCCGAGAAGAGGCTCCATGGACAGAAGTGGACCACGATGGGAGGGACGACAGAGGACCATAAGGCAAGTATATCAAATAACATCAATTATTTCAAACATTAAACTTCTCATTATCTTTACCATCAGGACCGTGGACATCATCATCCTGGGGGCAGAAATGGACCGTGAAGTCCCCCAGAGGCAGTGACGACTGCCGAGAAGAGGATCCACGGAGGGAGGGAGGGAGGGAGGACGAATGCCACGAAGCCGACAGAGGACCAGGGAGGCAAGTGTTTCAATCTTCTGTTATTCACCATGGCGTCATGTGCACCTTACAACGTGCATTTCAGGATACAAATTTTTCCACAATTCCGCATATATACATACTTTTGGCATTCATTATGTATGTAGTAAATATCAATGATTTGAAACATTAATTTATTCTATATTTCTACAATTAGAAACCTGATTCCGCATGAATACATACTTTTGGCATTCATTATGTATGTAGTAAATATCAATTATTTCAAAAATTAAACTTCTCATTATCTTTACCATCAGGACCGTGGACATCATCATCCTGGGGGCAGAAATGGACCGTGAAGTCCCCCAGAGGCAGTGACGACTGCCGAGAAGAGGCTCCATGGACAGAAGTGGACCACGATGGGAGGGACGACAGAGGACCAGGGAGGCAAGTATATCAATTAACATCAATTATTTCAAACATTAATCTTCTCATTATCTTTACCATCAGGACCGTGGACATCATCATCCTGGGGGCAGAAATGGACCGTGAAGTCCCCCAGAGGCAGTGACGACTGCCGAGAAGAGGCTCCATGGACAGAAGTGGACCACGGAGGGAGGGACGACAGAGAACCATAAGGCAAGTATATCAATTAACATCAATTATTTCAAACATTAATCTTCTCATTATCTTTACCATCAGGACCGTGGACATCATCATCCTGGGGGCAGAAATGGACCGTGAAGTCCCCCAGAGGCAGTGACGACTGCCAAGAAGAGGCTCCATGGACAGAGGTGGACCACGATGTTAGCGACGACAGAGGACCATAAGGCAAGTATATCAATTAACATCAATTATTTCAAACATTAAACTTCTCATTATCTTTACCATCAGGACCGTGGACATCATCATCCTGGGGGCAGAAATGGACCGTGAAGTCCCCCAGAGGCAGTGACGACTGCCGAGAAGAGGATCCACGGAGGGAGGGAGGGAGGGAGGACGAATGCCACGAAGCCGACAGAGGACCAGGGAGGCAAGTGTTTCAATCTTCTGTTATTCACCATGGCGTCATGTGCACCTTACAACGTGCATTTCAGGATAAAAATTTTTCCACAATTCCGCATATATACATACTTTTGGCATTCATTATGTATGTAGTAAATATCAATGATTTGAAACATTAATTTATTCTTTATTTCTACAATTACTACCCAATTCCGCATGCATACATACTTTTGGCATTCATTATGTATGTAGTAAATATCAATTATTTCAAACATTAAACTTCTCATTATCTTTACCATCAGGACCGTGGACATCATCATCCTGGGGGCAGAAATGGACCGTGAAGTCCCCCAGAGGCAGTGACGACTGCCGAGAAGAGGCTCCATGGACAGAAGTGGACCACGGAGGGAGGGACGACAGAGAACCATAAGGCAAGTATATCAATTAACATCAATTATTTCAAACATTAATCTTCTCATTATCTTTACCATCAGGACCGTGGACATCATCATCCTGGGGGCAGAAATGGACCGTGAAGTCCCCCAGAGGCAGTGACGACTGCCGAGAAGAGGCTCCATGGACAGAAGTGGACCACGATGGGAGGGACGACAGAGGACCATAAGGCAAGTATATCAATCAACATCAATTATTTCAAACATTAAACTTCTCATTATCTTTACCATCAGGACCGTGGACATCATCATCCTGGGGGCAGAAATGGACCGTGAAGTCCCCCAGAGGCAGTGACGACTGCCGAGAAGAGGCTCCATGGACAGAAGTGGACCACGATGGGAGGGACGACAGAGGACCATAAGGCAAGTATATCAATTAACATCAATTATTTCAAACATTAAACTTCTCATTATCTTTACCATCAGGACCGTGGACATCATCATCCTGGGGGCAGAAATGGACCGTGAAGTCCCCCAGAGGCAGTGACGACTGCCAAGAAGAGGCTCCATGGACAGAAGTGGACCACGATGTTAGGGACGACAGAGGACCATAAGGCAAGTATATCAATTAACATCAATTATTTCAAACATTAAACTTCTCATTATCTTTACCATCAGGACCGTGGACATCATCATCCTGGGGGCATAAATGGACCGTGAAGTCCCCCAGAGGCAGTGACGACTGCCGAGAAGAGGATCCACGGAGGGAGGGAGGGAGGGAGGACGAATGCCACGAAGCCGACAGAGGACCAGGGAGGCAAGTGTTTCAATCTTCTGTTATTCACCATGGCGTCATGTGCACCTTACAACGTGCATTTCAGGATACAAATTTTTCCACAATTCCGCATATATACATACTTTTGGCATTCATTATGTATGTAGTAAATATCAATGATTTGAAACATTAATTTATTCTTTACTTCTACAATTACTACCCAATTCCGCATACATAGATACTTTTGGCATTCATTATGTATGTAGTAAGTATCAATTATTTCAAACATTAATCTTCTCATTATCTTTACCATCAGGACCGTGGACATCATCATCCTGGGGGCAGAAATGGACCGTGAAGTCCCCCAGAGGCAGTGACGACTGCCGAGAAGAGGCTGCATGGACAGAAGTGGACCACGGAGGGAGGGACGACAGAGGACCATAAGGCAAGTATATCAATTAACATCAATTATTTCAAACATTAAACTTCTCATTATCTTTACCATCAGGACCGTGGACATCATCATCCTGGGGGCAGAAATGGACCGTGAAGTCCCCCAGAGGCAGTGACGACTGCCGAGAAGAGGCTCCATGGACAGAAGTGGACCACGATGGGAGGGACGACAGAGGACCATAAGGCAAGTATATCAATTAACATCAATTATTTCAAACATTAAACTTCTCATTATCTTTACCATCAGGACCGTGGACATCATCATCCTGGGGGCAGAAATGGACCGTGAAGTCCCCCAGAGGCAGTGACGACTGCCGAGAAGAGGATCCACGGAGGGAGGGAGGGAGGGAGGACGAATGCCACGAAGCCGACAGAGGACCAGGGAGGCAAGTGTTTCAATCTTCTGTTATTCACCATGGCGTCATGTGCACCTTACAACGTGTATTTCAGGATACAAATTTTTCCACAATTCCGCATATATACATACTTTTGGCATTCATTATGTATGTAGTAAATATCAATGATTTGAAACATTAATTTATTCTTTATTTCTACAATTACTACCCAATTCCGCATACATAGATACTTTTGGCATTCATTATGTATGTAGTAAGTATCAATTATTTCAAACATTAATCTTCTCATTATCTTTACCATCAGGACCGTGGACATCATCATCCTGAGGGCAGAAATGGACCGTGAAGTCCCCCAGAGGCAGTGACGACTGCCGAGAAGAGGCTCCATGGACAGAAGTGGACCACGATGGGAGGGACGACAGAGGACCATAAGGCAAGTATATCAAATAACATCAATTATTTCAAACATTAAACTTCTCATTATCTTTACCATCAGGACCGTGGACATCATCATCCTGGGGGCAGAAATGGACCGTGAAGTCCCCCAGAGGCAGTGACGACTGCCGAGAAGAGGCTCCATGGACAGAAGTGGACCACGGAGGGAGGGACGACAGAGGACCATAAGGCAAGTATATCAATTAACATCAATTATTTCAAACATTAAACTTCTCATTATCTTTACCATCAGGACCGTGGACATCATCATCCTGGGGGCAGAAATGGACCGTGAAGTCCCCCAGAGGCAGTGACGACTGCCGAGAAGAGGATCCACGGAGGGAGGGAGGGAGGGAGGACGAATGCCACGAAGCCGACAGAGGACCAGGGAGGCAAGTGTTTCAATCTTCTGTTATTCACCATGGCGTCATGTGCACCTTACAACGTGCATTTCAGGATACAAATTTTTCCACAATTCCGCATATATACATACTTTTGGCATTCATTATGTATGTAGTAAATATCAATGATTTCAAACATTAATTAATTCTATATTTCTACAAATAGAAACCTGATTCCGCATGAATACATACTTTTGGCATTCATTATGTATGTAGTAAATATCAATTATTTCAAACATTAAACTTCTCATTATCTTCACCATCAGGACCGTGGACATCATCATCCTGGGGGCAGAAATGGACCGTGAAGTCCCCCAGAGGCAGTGACGACTGCCGAGAAGAGGCTCCATGGACAGAAGTGGACCACGATGGGAGGGACGACAGAGGACCAGGGAGGCAAGTATATCAATTAACATCAATTATTTCAAACATTAATCTTCTCATTATCTTTACCATCAGGACCGTGGACATCATCATCCTGGGGGCAGAAATGGACCGTGAAGTCCCCCAGAGGCAGTGACGACTGCCGAGAAGAGGATCCACGGAGGGAGGGAGGGAGGGAGGACGAATGCCACGAAGCCGACAGAGGACCAGGGAGGCAAGTGTTTCAATCTTCTGTTATTCACCATGGCGTCATGTGCACCTTACAACGTGTATTTCAGGATACAAATTTTTCCACAATTCCGCATATATACATACTTTTGGCATTCATTATGTATGTAGTAAATATCAATGATTTGAAACATTAATTTATTCTTTATTTCTACAATTACTACCCAATTCCGCATACATAGATACTTTTGGCATTCATTATGTATGTAGTAAGTATCAATTATTTCAAACATTAATCTTCTCATTATCTTTACCATCAGGACCGTGGACATCATCATCCTGAGGGCAGAAATGGACCGTGAAGTCCCCCAGAGGCAGTGACGACTGCCGAGAAGAGGCTCCATGGACAGAAGTGGACCACGATGGGAGGGACGACAGAGGACCATAAGGCAAGTATATCAAATAACATCAATTATTTCAAACATTAAACTTCTCATTATCTTTACCATCAGGACCGTGGACATCATCATCCTGGGGGCAGAAATGGACCGTGAAGTCCCCCAGAGGCAGTGACGACTGCCGAGAAGAGGCTCCATGGACAGAAGTGGACCACGGAGGGAGGGACGACAGAGGACCATAAGGCAAGTATATCAATTAACATCAATTATTTCAAACATTAAACTTCTCATTATCTTTACCATCAGGACCGTGGACATCATCATCCTGGGGGCAGAAATGGACCGTGAAGTCCCCCAGAGGCAGTGACGACTGCCGAGAAGAGGATCCACGGAGGGAGGGAGGGAGGGAGGACGAATGCCACGAAGCCGACAGAGGACCAGGGAGGCAAGTGTTTCAATCTTCTGTTATTCACCATGGCGTCATGTGCACCTTACAACGTGCATTTCAGGATACAAATTTTTCCACAATTCCGCATATATACATACTTTTGGCATTCATTATGTATGTAGTAAATATCAATGATTTCAAACATTAATTTATTCTATATTTCTACAATTAGAAACCTGATTCCGCATGAATACATACTTTTGGCATTCATTATGTATGTAGTAAATATCAATTATTTCAAACATTAAACTTCTCATTATCTTCACCATCAGGACCGTGGACATCATCATCCTGGGGGCAGAAATGGACCGTGAAGTCCCCCAGAGGCAGTGACGACTGCCGAGAAGAGGCTCCATGGACAGAAGTGGACCACGATGGGAGGGACGACAGAGGACCAGGGAGGCAAGTATATCAATTAACATCAATTATTTCAAACATTAATCTTCTCATTATCTTTACCATCAGGACCGTGGACATCATCATCCTGGGGGCAGAAATGGACCGTGAAGTCCCCCAGAGGCAGTGACGACTGCCGAGAAGAGGCTCCATGGACAGAAGTGGACCACGGAGGGAGGGACGACAGAGAACCATAAGGCAAGTATATCAATTAACATCAATTATTTCAAACATTAATCTTCTCATTATCTTTACCATCAGGACCGTGGACATCATCATCCTGGGGGCAGAAATGGACCGTGAAGTCCCCCAGAGGCAGTGACGACTGCCAAGAAGAGGCTCCATGGACAGAAGTGGACCACGATGTTAGGGACGACAGAGGACCATAAGGCAAGTATATCAATTAACATCAATTATTTCAAACATTAAACTTCTCATTATCTTTACCATCAGGACCGTGGACATCATCATCCTGGGGGCAGAAATGGACCGTGAAGTCCCCCAGAGGCAGTGACGACTGCCGAGAAGAGGATCCACGGAGGGAGGGAGGGAGGGAGGACGAATGCCACGAAGCCGACAGAGGACCAGGGAGGCAAGTGTTTCAATCTTCTGTTATTCACCATGGCGTCATGTGCACCTTACAACGTGCATTTCAGGATACAAATTTTTCCACAATTCCGCATATATACATACTTTTGGCATTCATTATGTATGTAGTAAATATCAATGATTTGAAACATTAATTTATTCTTTACTTCTACAATTACTACCCAATTCCGCATACATAGATACTTTTGGCATTCATTATGTATGTAGTAAGTATCAATTATTTCAAACATTAATCTTCTCATTATCTTTACCATCAGGACCGTGGACATCATCATCCTGGGGGCAGAAATGGACCGTGAAGTCCCCCAGAGGCAGTGACGACTGCCGAGAAGAGGCTGCATGGACAGAAGTGGACCACGGAGGGAGGGACGACAGAGGACCATAAGGCAAGTATATCAATTAACATCAATTATTTCAAACATTAAACTTCTCATTATCTTTACCATCAGGACCGTGGACATCATCATCCTGGGGGCAGAAATGGACCGTGAAGTCCCCCAGAGGCAGTGACGACTGCCGAGAAGAGGATCCACGGAGGGAGGGAGGGAGGGAGGACGAATGCCACGAAGCCGACAGAGGACCAGGGAGGCAAGTGTTTCAATCTTCTGTTATTCACCATGGCGTCATGTGCACCTTACAACGTGCATTTCAGGATACAAATTTTTCCACAATTCCGCATATATACATACTTTTGGCATTCATTATGTATGTAGTAAATATCAATGATTTGAAACATTAATTTATTCTTTATTTCTACAATTACTACCCAATTCCGCATGCATACATACTTTTGGCATTCATTATGTATGTAGTAAGTATCAATTATTTCAAACATTAATCTTCTCATTATCTTTACCATCAGGACCGTGGACATCATCATCCTGGGGGCAGAAATGGACCGTGAAGTCCCCCAGAGGCAGTGACGACTGCCGAGAAGAGGCTGCATGGACAGAAGTGGACCACGGAGGGAGGGACGACAGAGGACCATAAGGCAAGTATATCAATTAACATCAATTATTTCAAACATTAAACTTCTCATTATCTTTACCATCAGGACCGTGGACATCATCATCCTGGGGGCAGAAATGGACCGTGAAGTCCCCCAGAGGCAGTGACGACTGCCAAGAAGAGGCTCCATGGACAGAAGTGGACCACGATGTTAGGGACGACAGAGGACCATAAGGCAAGTATATCAATTAACATCAATTATTTCAAACATTAAACTTCTCATTATCTTTACCATCAGGACCGTGGACATCATCATCCTGGGGGCAGAAATGGACCGTGAAGTCCCCCAGAGGCAGTGACGACTGCCGAGAAGAGGATCCACGGAGGGAGGGAGGGAGGGAGGACGAATGCCACGAAGCCGACAGAGGACCAGGGAGGCAAGTGTTTCAATCTTCTGTTATTCACCATGGCGTCATGTGCACCTTACAACGTGCATTTCAGGATACAAATTTTTCCACAATTCCGCATATATACATACTTTTGGCATTCATTATGTATGTAGTAAATATCAATGATTTGAACCATTAATTTATTCTTTACTTCTACAATTACTACCCAATTCCGCATACATAGATACTTTTGGCATTCATTATGTATGTAGTAAGTATCAATTATTTCAAACATTAATCTTCTCATTATCTTTACCATCAGGACCGTGGACATCATCATCCTGGGGGCAGAAATGGACCGTGAAGTCCCCCAGAGGCAGTGACGACTGCCGAGAAGAGGCTGCATGGACAGAAGTGGACCACGGAGGGAGGGACGACAGAGGACCATAAGGCAAGTATATCAATTAACATCAATTATTTCAAACATTAAACTTCTCATTATCTTTACCATCAGGACCGTGGACATCATCATCCTGGGGGCAGAAATGGACCGTGAAGTCCCCCAGAGGCAGTGACGACTGCCGAGAAGAGGATCCACGGAGGGAGGGAGGGAGGGAGGACGAATGCCACGAAGCCGACAGAGGACCAGGGAGGCAAGTGTTTCAATCTTCTGTTATTCACCATGGCGTCATGTGCACCTTACAACGTGCATTTCAGGATACAAATTTTTCCACAATTCCGCATATATACATACTTTTGGCATTCATTATGTATGTAGTAAATATCAATGATTTGAAACATTAATTTATTCTTTATTTCTACAATTACTACCCAATTCCGCATGCATACATACTTTTGGCATTCATTATGTATGTAGTAAGTATCAATTATTTCAAACATTAATCTTCTCATTATCTTTACCATCAGGACCGTGGACATCATCATCCTGGGGGCAGAAATGGACCGTGAAGTCCCCCAGAGGCAGTGACGACTGCCGAGAAGAGGCTCCATGGACAGAAGTGGACCACGATGGGAGGGACGACAGAGGACCATAAGGCAAGTATATCAATTAACATCAATTATTTCAAACATTAAACTTCTCATTATCTTTACCATCAGGACCGTGGACATCATCATCCTGGGGGCAGAAATGGACCGTGAAGTCCCCCAGAGGCAGTGACGACTGCCGAGAAGAGGCTCCATGGACAGAAGTGGACCACGATGGGAGGGACGACAGAGGACCATAAGGCAAGTATATCAATTAACATCAATTATTTCAAACATTAAACTTCTCATTATCTTTACCATCAGGACCGTGGACATCATCATCCTGGGGGCAGAAATGGACCGTGAAGTCCCCCAGAGGCAGTGACGACTGCCGAGAAGAGGATCCACGGAGGGAGGGAGGGAGGGAGGACGAATGCCACGAAGCCGACAGAGGACCAGGGAGGCAAGTGTTTCAATCTTCTGTTATTCACCATGGCGTCATGTGCACCTTACAACGTGTATTTCAGGATACAAATTTTTCCACAATTCCGCATATATACATACTTTTGGCATTCATTATGTATGTAGTAAATATCAATGATTTGAAACATTAATTTATTCTTTATTTCTACAATTACTACCCAATTCCGCATACATAGATACTTTTGGCATTCATTATGTATGTAGTAAGTATCAATTATTTCAAACATTAATCTTCTCATTATCTTTACCATCAGGACCGTGGACATCATCATCCTGAGGGCAGAAATGGACCGTGAAGTCCCCCAGAGGCAGTGACGACTGCCGAGAAGAGGCTCCATGGACAGAAGTGGACCACGATGGGAGGGACGACAGAGGACCATAAGGCAAGTATATCAAATAACATCAATTATTTCAAACATTAAACTTCTCATTATCTTTACCATCAGGACCGTGGACATCATCATCCTGGGGGCAGAAATGGACCGTGAAGTCCCCCAGAGGCAGTGACGACTGCCGAGAAGAGGCTCCATGGACAGAAGTGGACCACGGAGGGAGGGACGACAGAGGACCATAAGGCAAGTATATCAATTAACATCAATTATTTCAAACATTAAACTTCTCATTATCTTTACCATCAGGACCGTGGACATCATCATCCTGGGGGCAGAAATGGACCGTGAAGTCCCCCAGAGGCAGTGACGACTGCCGAGAAGAGGATCCACGGAGGGAGGGAGGGAGGGAGGACGAATGCCACGAAGCCGACAGAGGACCAGGGAGGCAAGTGTTTCAATCTTCTGTTATTCACCATGGCGTCATGTGCACCTTACAACGTGCATTTCAGGATACAAATTTTTCCACAATTCCGCATATATACATACTTTTGGCATTCATTATGTATGTAGTAAATATCAATGATTTCAAACATTAATTTATTCTATATTTCTACAATTAGAAACCTGATTCCGCATGAATACATACTTTTGGCATTCATTATGTATGTAGTAAATATCAATTATTTCAAACATTAATCTTCTCATTATCTTTACCATCAGGACCGTGGACATCATCATCCTGGGGGCAGAAATGGACCGTGAAGTCCCCCAGAGGCAGTGACGACTGCCGAGAAGAGGCTGCATGGACAGAAGTGGACCACGGAGGGAGGGACGACAGAGGACCATAAGGCAAGTATATCAATTAACATCAATTATTTCAAACATTAAACTTCTCATTATCTTTACCATCAGGACCGTGGACATCATCATCCTGGGGGCAGAAATGGACCGTGAAGTCCCCCAGAGGCAGTGACGACTGCCGAGAAGAGGATCCACGGAGGGAGGGAGGGAGGGAGGACGAATGCCACGAAGCCGACAGAGGACCAGGGAGGCAAGTGTTTCAATCTTCTGTTATTCACCATGGCGTCATGTGCACCTTACAACGTGCATTTCAGGATACAAATTTTTCCACAATTCCGCATATATACATACTTTTGGCATTCATTATGTATGTAGTAAATATCAATGACTTGAAACATTAATTTATTCTTTATTTCTACAATTACTACCCAATTCCGCATGCATACATACTTTTGGCATTCATTATGTATGTAGTAAGTATCAATTATTTCAAACATTAATCTTCTCATTATCTTTACCATCAGGACCGTGAACATCATCATCCTGGGGGCAGAAATGGACCGTGAAGTCCCCCAGAGGCAGTGACGACTGCCAAGAAGAGGCTCCATGGACAGAAGTGGACCACGATGGGAGGGACGACAGAGGACCATAAGGCAAGTATATCAATTAACATCAATTATTTCAAACATTAAACTTCTCATTATCTTTACCATCAGGACCGTGGACATCATCATCCTGGGGGCAGAAATGGACCGTGAAGTCCCCCAGAGGCAGTGACGACTGCCAAGAAGAGGCTCCATGGACAGAAGTGGACCACGATGGGAGGGACGACAGAGGACCATAAGGCAAGTATATCAATTAACATCAATTATTTCAAACATTAAACTTCTCATTATCTTTACCATCAGGACCGTGGACATCATCCTGGGGGCAGAAATGGACCGTGAAGTCCCCCAGAGGCAGTGACGACTGCCGAGAAGAGGCTCCATGGACAGAAGTGGACCACGGAGGGAGGGACGACAGAGGACCATAAGGCAAGTATATCAATTAACATCAATTATTTCAAACATTAAACTTCTCATTATCTTTACCATCAGGACCGTGGACATCATCCTGGGGGCAGAAATGGACCGTGAAGTCCCCCAGAGGCAGTGACGACTGCCGAGAAGAGGATCCACGGAGGGAGGGAGGGAGGGAGGACGAATGCCACGAAGCCGACAGAGGACCAGGGAGGCAAGTGTTTCAATCTTCTGTTATTCACCATGGCGTCATGTGCACCTTACAACGTGCATTTCAGGATACAAATTTTTCCACAATTCCGCATATATACATACTTTTGGCATTCATTATGTATGTAGTAAATATCAATGATTTGAAACATTAATTTATTCTATATTTCTACAATTAGAAGCCTGATTCCGCATGAATACATACTTTCGACATTCATTATGTATGTAGTAAATATCAATTATTTCAAACATTAAACTTCTCATTATCTTTACCATCAGGACCGTGGACATCATCATCCTGGGGGCAGAAATAAACCGTGAAGTCCCCCAGAGGCAGTGATGACTGCCGAGAAGAGGATCCATGGACAGAAGTGGACCACGGAGGGAGGGACGACAGAGGACCATAAGGCAAGTATATCAATTAACATCAATTATTTCAAACATTAATCTTCTCATTATCTGTATCATCAGGACCGTGGACATCATCATCCTGGGGGCAGAAATGGACCGTGAAGTCCCCCAGAGGCAGTGACGACTGCCGAGAAGAGGCTCCATGGACAGAAGTGGACCACGATGTTAGGGACGACAGAGGACCATAAGGCAAGTATATCAATTAACATCAATTATTTCAAACATTAAACTTCTCATTATCTTTACCATCAGGACCGTGGACATCATCATCCTGGGGGCATAAATGGACCGTGAAGTCCCCCAGAGGCAGTGACGACTGCCGAGAAGAGGATCCACGGAGGGAGGGAGGGAGGGAGGACGAATGCCAGGAAGCCGACAGAGGACCAGGGAGGCAAGTGTTTCAATCTTCTGTTATTCACCATGGCGTCATGTGCACCTTACAACGTGTATTTCAGGATACAAATTTTTCCACAATTCCGCATATATACATACTTTTGGCATTCATTATGTATGTAGTAAATATCAATGATTTGAAACATTAATTTATTCTTTATTTCTACAATTACTACCCAATTCCGCATACATAGATACTTTTGGCATTCATTATGTATGTAGTAAGTATCAATTATTTCAAACATTAATCTTCTCATTATCTTTACCATCAGGACCGTGGACATCATCATCCTGGGGGCAGAAATGGACCGTGAAGTCCCCCAGAGGCAGTGACGACTGCCGAGAAGAGGCTCCATGGACAGAAGTGGACCACGATGGGAGGGACGACAGAGGACCATAAGGCAAGTATATCAAATAACATCAATTATTTCAAACATTAAACTTCTCATTATCTTTACCATCAGGACCGTGGACATCATCATCCTGGGGGCAGAAATGGACCGTGAAGTCCCCCAGAGGCAGTGACGACTGCCGAGAAGAGGCTCCATGGACAGAAGTGGACCACGGAGGGAGGGACGACAGAGGACCATAAGGCAAGTATATCAATTAACATCAATTATTTCAAACATTAAACTTCTCATTATCTTTACCATCAGGACCGTGGACATCATCATCCTGGGGGCAGAAATGAACCGTGAAGTCCCCCAGAGGCAGTGACGACTGCCGAGAAGAGGATCCACGGAGGGAGGGAGGGAGGACGAATGCCACGAAGCCGACAGAGGACCAGGGAGGCAAGTGTTTCAATCTTCTGTTATTCACCATGGCGTCATGTGCACCTTACAACGTGCATTTCAGGATACAAATTTTTCCAAAATTCCGCATATATACATACTTTTGGCATTCATTATGTATGTAGTAAATATCAATGATTTGAAACATTAATTTATTCTTTATTTCTACAATTACTACCCAATTCCGCATGCATACATACTTTTGGCATTCATTATGTATGTAGTAAGTATCAATTATTTCAAACATTAATCTTCTCATTATCTTTACCATCAGGACCGTGAACATCATCATCCTGGGGGCAGAAATGGACCGTGAAGTCCCCCAGAGGCAGTGACGACTGCCGAGAAGAGGCTCCATGGACAGAAGTGGACCACGATGGGAGGGACGACAGAGGACCATAAGGCAAGTATATCAATTAACATCAATTATTTCAAACATTAAACTTCTCATTATCTTTACCATCAGGACCGTGGACATCATCATCCTGGGGGCAGAAATGGACCGTGAAGTCCCCCAGAGGCAGTGACGACTGCCAAGAAGAGGCTCCATGGACAGAAGTGGACCACGATGGGAGGGACGACAGAGGACCATAAGGCAAGTATATCAATTAACATCAATTATTTCAAACATTAAACTTCTCATTATCTTTACCATCAGGACCGTGGACATCATCCTGGGGGCAGAAATGGACCGTGAAGTCCCCCAGAGGCAGTGACGACTGCCGAGAAGAGGCTCCATGGACAGAAGTGGACCACGGAGGGAGGGACGACAGAGGACCATAAGGCAAGTATATCAATTAACATCAATTATTTCAAACATTAAACTTCTCATTATCTTTACCATCAGGACCGTGGACATCATCCTGGGGGCAGAAATGGACCGTGAAGTCCCCCAGAGGCAGTGACGACTGCCGAGAAGAGGATCCACGGAGGGAGGGAGGGAGGGAGGACGAATGCCACGAAGCCGACAGAGGACCAGGGAGGCAAGTGTTTCAATCTTCTGTTATTCACCATGGCGTCATGTGCACCTTACAACGTGCATTTCAGGATACAAATTTTTCCACAATTCCGCATATATACATACTTTTGGCATTCATTATGTATGTAGTAAATATCAATGATTTGAAACATTAATTTATTCTATATTTCTACAATTAGAAGCCTGATTCCGCATGAATACATACTTTCGACATTCATTATGTATGTAGTAAATATCAATTATTTCAAACATTAAACTTCTCATTATCTTTACCATCAGGACCGTGGACATCATCATCCTGGGGGCAGAAATAAACCGTGAAGTCCCCCAGAGGCAGTGATGACTGCCGAGAAGAGGATCCATGGACAGAAGTGGACCACGGAGGGAGGGACGACAGAGGACCATAAGGCAAGTATATCAATTAACATCAATTATTTCAAACATTAATCTTCTCATTATCTGTATCATCAGGACCGTGGACATCATCATCCTGGGGGCAGAAATGGACCGTGAAGTCCCCCAGAGGCAGTGACGACTGCCGAGAAGAGGCTCCATGGACAGAAGTGGACCACGATGTTAGGGACGACAGAGGACCATAAGGCAAGTATATCAATTAACATCAATTATTTCAAACATTAAACTTCTCATTATCTTTACCATCAGGACCGTGGACATCATCATCCTGGGGGCATAAATGGACCGTGAAGTCCCCCAGAGGCAGTGACGACTGCCGAGAAGAGGATCCACGGAGGGAGGGAGGGAGGGAGGACGAATGCCAGGAAGCCGACAGAGGACCAGGGAGGCAAGTGTTTCAATCTTCTGTTATTCACCATGGCGTCATGTGCACCTTACAACGTGTATTTCAGGATACAAATTTTTCCACAATTCCGCATATATACATACTTTTGGCATTCATTATGTATGTAGTAAATATCAATGATTTGAAACATTAATTTATTCTTTATTTCTACAATTACTACCCAATTCCGCATACATAGATACTTTTGGCATTCATTATGTATGTAGTAAGTATCAATTATTTCAAACATTAATCTTCTCATTATCTTTACCATCAGGACCGTGGACATCATCATCCTGGGGGCAGAAATGGACCGTGAAGTCCCCCAGAGGCAGTGACGACTGCCGAGAAGAGGCTCCATGGACAGAAGTGGACCACGATGGGAGGGACGACAGAGGACCATAAGGCAAGTATATCAAATAACATCAATTATTTCAAACATTAAACTTCTCATTATCTTTACCATCAGGACCGTGGACATCATCATCCTGGGGGCAGAAATGGACCGTGAAGTCCCCCAGAGGCAGTGACGACTGCCGAGAAGAGGCTCCATGGACAGAAGTGGACCACGGAGGGAGGGACGACAGAGGACCATAAGGCAAGTATATCAATTAACATCAATTATTTCAAACATTAAACTTCTCATTATCTTTACCATCAGGACCGTGGACATCATCATCCTGGGGGCAGAAATGAACCGTGAAGTCCCCCAGAGGCAGTGACGACTGCCGAGAAGAGGATCCACGGAGGGAGGGAGGGAGGACGAATGCCACGAAGCCGACAGAGGACCAGGGAGGCAAGTGTTTCAATCTTCTGTTATTCACCATGGCGTCATGTGCACCTTACAACGTGCATTTCAGGATACAAATTTTTCCACAATTCCGCATATATACATACTTTTGGCATTCATTATGTATGTAGTAAATATCAATGATTTGAAACATTAATTTATTCTATATTTCTACAAATAGAAACCTGATTCCGCATGAATACATACTTTTGGCATTCATTATGTATGTAGTAAATATCAATTATTTCAAACATTAAACTTCTCATTATCTTTACCATCAGGACCGTGGACATCATCATCCTGGGGGCAGAAATGGACCGTGAAGTCCCCCAGAGGCAGTGACGACTGCCGAGAAGAGGCTCCATGGACAGAAGTGGACCACGATGGGAGGGACGACAGAGGACCAGGGAGGCAAGTATATCAATTAACATCAATTATTTCAAACATTAATCTTCTCATTATCTTTACCATCAGGACCGTGGACATCATCATCCTGGGGGCAGAAATGGACCGTGAAGTCCCCCAGAGGCAGTGACGACTGCCGAGAAGAGGCTCCATGGACAGAAGTGGACCACGGAGGGAGGGACGACAGAGGACCATAAGGCAAGTATATCAATTAACATCAATTATTTCAAACATTAATCTTCTCATTATCTTTACCATCAGGACCGTGGACATCATCATCCTGGGGGCAGAAATGGACCGTGAAGTCCCCCAGAGGCAGTGACGACTGCCGAGAAGAGGCTCCATGGACAGAAGTGGACCACGATGTTAGGGACGACAGAGGACCATAAGGCAAGTATATCAATTAACATCAATTATTTCAAACATTAAACTTCTCATTATCTTTACCATCAGGACCGTGGACATCATCATCCTGGGGGCAGAAATGGACCGTGAAGTCCCCCAGAGGCAGTGACGACTGCCGAGAAGAGGATCCACGGAGGGAGGGAGGGAGGACGAATGCCACGAAGCCGACAGAGGACCAGGGAGGCAAGTGTTTCAATCTTCTGTTATTCACCATGGCGTCATGTACACCTTACGTGTATTTCAGAATACAAATTTTTCCACAATTCCGCATATATACATACTTTTGGCATTCATTATGTATGTAGTAAATATCAAGGATTTGAAACATTAATTTATTCTTTATTTCTACAATTACTACCCAACTCCGCATACATGGATACTTTTGGCATTCATTATGTATGTAGTAAGTATCAATTATTTCAAACATTAATCTTCTCATTATCTTTACCATCAGGACCGTGGACATCATCATCCTGGGGGCAGAAATGGACCGTGAAGTCCCCCAGAGGCAGTGACGACTGCCGAGAAGAGGCTCCATGGACAGAAGTGGACCACGGAGGGAGGGACGACAGAGGACCATAAGGCAAGTATATCAAATAACATCAATTATTTCAAACATTAATCTTCTCATTATCTTTACCATCAGGACCGTGGACATCATCATTCTGGGGGCAGAAATGGACCGTGTAGTCCCCCAGAGGCAGTGACGACTGCCGAGAAGAGGATCCACGGAGGGAGGGAGGGAGGACGAATGCCACGAAGCCGACAGAGGACCAGGGAGGCAAGCGTTTCAATCTTCTGTTATTCACCATGGCGTCATGTGCACCTTACAACGTGTATTTCAGGATACAAATTTTTCCACAATTCTGCATATATACATACTTTTGGCATTCATTATGTATGTAGTAAATATCAATGATTTGAAACATTAATTTATTCTTTATTTCTACAATTACTACACAATTCCGCATACATAGATACTTTTGGCATTCATTATGTATGTAGTAAGTATCAATTATTTCAAACATTAATCTTCTCATTATCTTTACCATCAGGACCGTGAACATCATCATCCTGGGGGCAGAAATGGACCGTGAAGTCCCCCAGAGGCAGTGACGACTGCCGAGAAGAGGCTCCATGGACAGAAGTGGACCACGATGGGAGGGACGACAGAGGACCATAAGGCAAGTATATCAATTAACATCAATTATTTCAAACATTAAACTTCTCATTATCTTTACCATCAGGACCGTGGACATCATCATCCTGGGGGCAGAAATGGACCGTGAAGTCCCCCAGAGGCAGTGACGACTGCCGAGAAGAGGCTCCATGGACAGAAGTGGACCACGGAGGGAGGGACGACAGAGGACCATAAGGCAAGTATATCAATTAACATCAATTATTTCAAACATTAAACTTCTCATTATCTTTACCATCAGGACCGTGGACATCATCATCCTGGGGGCATAAATGGACCGTGAAGTCCCCCAGAGGCAGTGACGACTGCCGAGAAGAGGATCCACGGAGGGAGGGAGGGAGGGAGGACGAATGCCAGGAAGCCGACAGAGGACCAGGGAGGCAAGCGTTTCAATCTTCTGTTATTCACCATGGCGTCATGTGCACCTTACAACGTGTATTTCAGGATACAAATTTTTCCACAATTCCGCATATATACATACTTTTGGCATTCATTATGTATGTAGTAAATATCAATGATTTGAAACATTAATTTATTCTTTATTTCTACAATTACTACCCAATTCCGCATACATAGATACTTTTGGCATTCATTATGTATGTAGTAAGTATCAATTATTTCAAACATTAATCTTCTCATTATCTTTACCATCAGGACCGTGGACATCATCATCCTGGGGGCAGAAATGGACCGTGAAGTCCCCCAGAGGCAGTGACGACTGCCGAGAAGAGGCTCCATGGACAGAAGTGGACCACGATGGGAGGGACGACAGAGGACCATAAGGCAAGTATATCAAATAACATCAATTATTTCAAACATTAAACTTCTCATTATCTTTACCATCAGGACCGTGGACATCATCATCCTGGGGGCAGAAATGGACCGTGAAGTCCCCCAGAGGCAGTGACGACTGCCGAGAAGAGGCTCCATGGACAGAAGTGGACCACGGAGGGAGGGACGACAGAGGACCATAAGGCAAGTATATCAATTAACATCAATTATTTCAAACATTAAACTTCTCATTATCTTTACCATCAGGACCGTGGACATCATCATCCTGGGGGCAGAAATGAACCGTGAAGTCCCCCAGAGGCAGTGACAACTGCCGAGAAGAGGATCCACGGAGGGAGGGAGGGAGGACGAATGCCACGAAGCCGACAGAGGACCAGGGAGGCAAGTGTTTCAATCTTCTGTTATTCACCATGGCGTCATGTGCACCTTACAACGTGCATTTCAGGATACAAATTTTTCCACAATTCCGCATATATACATACTTTTGGCATTCATTATGTATGTAGTAAATATCAATGATTTGAAACATTAATTTATTCTATATTTCTACAATTAGAAACCTGATTCCGCATGAATACATACTTTTGGCATTCATTATGTATGTAGTAAATATCAATTATTTCAAACATTAAACTTCTCATTATCTTTACCATCAGGACCGTGGACATCATCATCCTGGGGGCAGAAATGGACCGTGAAGTCCCCCAGAGGCAGTGACGACTGCCGAGAAGAGGCTCCATGGACAGAAGTGGACCACGATGGGAGGGACGACAGAGGACCAGGGAGGCAAGTATATCAATTAACATCAATTATTTCAAACATTAATCTTCTCATTATCTTTACCATCAGGACCGTGGACATCATCATCCTGGGGGCAGAAATGGACCGTGAAGTCCCCCAGAGGCAGTGACGACTGCCGAGAAGAGGCTCCATGGACAGAAGTGGACCACGGAGGGAGGGATGACAGAGGACCATAAGGCAAGTATATCAATTAACATCAATTATTTCAAACATTAATCTTCTCATTATCTTTACCATCAGGACCGTGGACATCATCATCCTGGGGGCAGAAATGGACCGTGAAGTCCCCCAGAGGCAGTGACGACTGCCGAGAAGAGGCTCCATGGACAGAAGTGGACCACGATGTTAGGGACGACAGAGGACCATAAGGCAAGTATATCAATTAACATCAATTATTTCAAACATTAAACTTCTCATTATCTTTACCATCAGGACCGTGGACATCATCATCCTGGGGGCAGAAATGGACCGTGAAGTCCCCCAGAGGCAGTGACGACTGCCGAGAAGAGGATCCACGGAGGGAGGGAGGGAGGACGAATGCCACGAAGCCGACAGAGGACCAGGGAGGCAAGTGTTTCAATCTTCTGTTATTCACCATGGCGTCATGTACACCTTACGTGTATTTCAGAATACAAATTTTTCCACAATTCCGCATATATACATACTTTTGGCATTCATTATGTATGTAGTAAATATCAAGGATTTGAAACATTAATTTATTCTTTATTTCTACAATTACTACCCAACTCCGCATACATGGATACTTTTGGCATTCATTATGTATGTAGTAAGTATCAATTATTTCAAACATTAATCTTCTCATTATCTTTACCATCAGGACCGTGGACATCATCATCCTGGGGGCAGAAATGGACCGTGAAGTCCCCCAGAGGCAGTGACGACTGCCGAGAAGAGGCTCCATGGACAGAAGTGGACCACGGAGGGAGGGACGACAGAGGACCATAAGGCAAGTATATCAAATAACATCAATTATTTCAAACATTAATCTTCTCATTATCTTTACCATCAGGACCGTGAACATCATCATCCTGGGGGCAGAAATGGACCGTGAAGTCCCCCAGAGGCAGTGACGACTGCCGAGAAGAGGCTCCATGGACAGAAGTGGACCACGATGGGAGGGACGACAGAGGACCATAAGGCAAGTATATCAAATAACATCAATTATTTCAAACATTAAACTTCTCATTATCTTTACCATCAGGACCGTGGACATCATCATCCTGGGGGCAGAAATGGACCGTGAAGTCCCCCAGAGGCAGTGACGACTGCCGAGAAGAGGCTCCATGGACAGAAGTGGACCACGGAGGGAGGGACGACAGAGGACCATAAGGCAAGTATATCAATTAACATCAATTATTTCAAACATTAAACTTCTCATTATCTTTACCATCAGGACCGTGGACATCATCATCCTGGGGGCATAAATGGACCGTGAAGTGCCAGGGAGGCAAGTGTTTCATATTCTTTATTTCTACAATTACTACCCAATTCCGCATACATAGATACTTTTGGCATTCATTATGTATGTAGTAAGTATCAATTATTTCAAACATTAATCTTCTCATTATCTTTACCATCAGGACCGTGGACATCATCATCCTGGGGGCAGAAATGGACCGTGAAGTCCCCCAGAGGCAGTGACGACTGCCGAGAAGAGGCTCCATGGACAGAAGTGGACCACGATGGGAGGGACGACAGAGGACCATAAGGCAAGTATATCAAATAACATCAATTATTTCAAACATTAAACTTCTCATTATCTTTACCATCAGGACCGTGGACATCATCATCCTGGGGGCAGAAATGGACCGTGAAGTCCCCCAGAGGCAGTGACGACTGCCGAGAAGAGGCTCCATGGACAGAAGTGGACCACGGAGGGAGGGACGACAGAGGACCATAAGGCAAGTATATCAATTAACATCAATTATTTCAAACATTAAACTTCTCATTATCTTTACCATCAGGACCGTGGACATCATCATCCTGGGGGCAGAAATGAACCGTGAAGTCCCCCAGAGGCAGTGACGACTGCCGAGAAGAGGATCCACGGAGGGAGGGAGGGAGGACGAATGCCACGAAGCCGACAGAGGACCAGGGAGGCAAGTGTTTCAATCTTCTGTTATTCACCATGGCGTCATGTGCACCTTACAACGTGCATTTCAGGATACAAATTTTTCCACAATTCCGCATATATACATACTTTTGGCATTCATTATGTATGTAGTAAATATCAATGATTTGAAACATTAATTTATTCTATATTTCTACAATTAGAAACCTGATTCCGCATGAATACATACTTTTGGCATTCATTATGTATGTAGTAAATATCAATTATTTCAAACATTAAACTTCTCATTATCTTTACCATCAGGACCGTGGACATCATCATCCTGGGGGCAGAAATGGACCGTGAAGTCCCCCAGAGGCAGTGACGACTGCCGAGAAGAGGCTCCATGGACAGAAGTGGACCACGATGGGAGGGACGACAGAGGACCAGGGAGGCAAGTATATCAATTAACATCAATTATTTCAAACATTAATCTTCTCATTATCTTTACCATCAGGACCGTGGACATCATCATCCTGGGGGCAGAAATGGACCGTGAAGTCCCCCAGAGGCAGTGACGACTGCCGAGAAGAGGCTCCATGGACAGAAGTGGACCACGATGGGAGGGACGACAGAGGACCATAAGGCAAGTATATCAAATAACATCAATTATTTCAAACATTAAACTTCTCATTATCTTTACCATCAGGACCGTGGACATCATCATCCTGGGGGCAGAAATGGACCGTGAAGTCCCCCAGAGGCAGTGACGACTGCCGAGAAGAGGCTCCATGGACAGAAGTGGACCACGGAGGGAGGGACGACAGAGGACCATAAGGCAAGTATATCAATTAACATCAATTATTTCAAACATTAAACTTCTCATTATCTTTACCATCAGGACCGTGGACATCATCATCCTGGGGGCAGAAATGAACCGTGAAGTCCCCCAGAGGCAGTGACGACTGCCGAGAAGAGGATCCACGGAGGGAGGGAGGGAGGACGAATGCCACGAAGCCGACAGAGGACCAGGGAGGCAAGTGTTTCAATCTTCTGTTATTCACCATGGCGTCATGTGCACCTTACAACGTGCATTTCAGGATACAAATTTTTCCACAATTCCGCATATATACATACTTTTGGCATTCATTATGTATGTAGTAAATATCAATGATTTGAAACATTAATTTATTCTATATTTCTACAATTAGAAACCTGATTCCGCATGAATACATACTTTTGGCATTCATTATGTATGTAGTAAATATCAATTATTTCAAACATTAAACTTCTCATTATCTTTACCATCAGGACCGTGGACATCATCATCCTGGGGGCAGAAATGGACCGTGAAGTCCCCCAGAGGCAGTGACGACTGCCGAGAAGAGGCTCCATGGACAGAAGTGGACCACGATGGGAGGGACGACAGAGGACCAGGGAGGCAAGTATATCAATTAACATCAATTATTTCAAACATTAATCTTCTCATTATCTTTACCATCAGGACCGTGGACATCATCATCCTGGGGGCAGAAATGGACCGTGAAGTCCCCCAGAGGCAGTGACGACTGCCGAGAAGAGGCTCCATGGACAGAAGTGGACCACGGAGGGAGGGACGACAGAGGACCATAAGGCAAGTATATCAATTAACATCAATTATTTCAAACATTAATCTTCTCATTATCTTTACCATCAGGACCGTGGACATCATCATCCTCGGGGCAGAAATGGACCGTGAAGTCCCCCAGAGGCAGTGACGACTGCCGAGAAGAGGCTCCATGGACAGAAGTGGACCACGATGTTAGGGACGACAGAGGACCATAAGGCAAGTATATCAATTAACATCAATTATTTCAAACATTAAACTTCTCATTATCTTTACCATCAGGACCGTGGACATCATCATCCTGGGGGCAGAAATGGACCGTGAAGTCCCCCAGAGGCAGTGACGACTGCCGAGAAGAGGCTCCATGGACAGAAGTGGACCACGGAGGGAGGGACGACAGAGGACCATAAGGCAAGTATATCAAATAACATCAATTATTTCAAACATTAATCTTCTCATTATCTTTACCATCAGGACCGTGGACATCATCATTCTGGGGGCAGAAATGGACCGTGTAGTCCCCCAGAGGCAGTGACGACTGCCGAGAAGAGGATCCACGGAGGGAGGGAGGGAGGACGAATGCCACGAAGCCGACAGAGGACCAGGGAGGCAAGCGTTTCAATCTTCTGTTATTCACCATGGCGTCATGTGCACCTTACAACGTGTATTTCAGGATACAAATTTTTCCACAATTCTGCATATATACATACTTTTGGCATTCATTATGTATGTAGTAAATATCAATGATTTGAAACATTAATTTATTCTTTATTTCTACAATTACTACACAATTCCGCATACATACATACTTTTGGCATTCATTATGTATGTAGTAAGTATCAATTATTTCAAACATTAATCTTCTCATTATCTTTACCATCAGGACCGTGGACATCATCATCCTGGGGGCAGAAATGGACCGTGAAGTCCCCCAGAGGCAGTGACGACTGCCGAGAAGAGGCTCCATGGACAGAAGTGGACCACGGAGGGAGGGACGACAGAGGACCATAAGGCAAGTATATCAATTAACATCAATTATTTCAAACATTAAACTTCTCATTATCTTTACCATCAGGACCGTGGACATCATCATCCTGGGGGCAGAAATGGACCGTGAAGTCCCCCAGAGGCAGTGACGACTGCCGAGAAGAGGATCCACGGAGGGAGGGAGGGAGGACGAATGCCACGAAGCCGACAGAGGACCAGGGAGGCAAGTGTTTCAATCTTCTGTTATTCACCATGGCGTCATGTGCACCTTACAACGTGCATTTCAGGATACAAATTTTTCCACAATTCCGCATATATACATACTTTTGGCATTCATTATGTATGTAGTAAATATCAATGATTTGAAACATTAATTTATTCTATATTTCTACAATTAGAAACCTGATTCCGCATGAATACATACTTTTGGCATTCATTATGTATGTAGTAAATATCAATTATTTCAAACATTAAACTTCTCATTATCTTTACCATCAGGACCGTGGACATCATCATCCTGGGGGCAGAAATGGACCGTGAAGTCCCCCAGAGGCAGTGACGACTGCCGAGAAGAGGCTCCATGGACAGAAGTGGACCACGATGGGAGGGACGACAGAGGACCAGGGAGGCAAGTATATCAATTAACATCAATTATTTCAAACATTAATCTTCTCATTATCTTTACCATCAGGACCGTGGACATCATCATCCTGGGGGCAGAAATGGACCGTGAAGTCCCCCAGAGGCAGTGACGACTGCCGAGAAGAGGCTCCATGGACAGAAGTGGACCACGGAGGGAGGGACGACAGAGGACCATAAGGCAAGTATATCAATTAACATCAATTATTTCAAACATTAATCTTCTCATTATCTTTACCATCAGGACCGTGGACATCATCATCCTGGGGGCAGAAATGGACCGTGAAGTCCCCCAGAGGCAGTGACGACTGCCGAGAAGAGGATCCACGGAGGGAGGGAGGGAGGACGAATGCCACGAAGCCGACAGAGGACCAGGGAGGCAAGTGTTTCAATCTTCTGTTATTCACCATGGCGTCATGTACACCTTACAACGTGTATTTCAGAATACAAATTTTTCCACAATTCCGCATATATACATACTTTTGGCATTCATTATGTATGTAGTAAATATCAATGATTTGAAACATTAATTTATTCTTTATTTCTACAATTACTACCCAACTCCGCATACATGGATACTTTTGGCATTCATTATGTATGTAGTAAGTATCAATTATTTCAAACATTAATCTTCTCATTATCTTTACCATCAGGACCGTGGACATCATCATCCTGGGGGCAGAAATGGACCGTGAAGTCCCCCAGAGGCAGTGACGACTGCCGAGAAGAGGCTCCATGGACAGAAGTGGACCACGGAGGGAGGGACGACAGAGGACCATAAGGCAAGTATATCAAATAACATCAATTATTTCAAACATTAATCTTCTCATTATCTTTACCATCAGGACCGTGGACATCATCATCCTGGGGGCAGAAATGGACCGTGAAGTCCCCCAGAGGCAGTGACGACTGCCGAGAAGAGGCTCCATGGACAGAAGTGGACCACGGAGGGAGGGACGACAGAGGACCATAAGGCAAGTATATCAATTAACATCAATTGTTTCAAACATTAAACTTCTCATTATCTTTACCATCAGGACCGTGGACATCATCATCCTGGGGGCAGAAATGAACCGTGAAGTCCCCCAGAGGCAGTGACGACTGCCGAGAAGAGGATCCACGGAGGGAGGGAGGGAGGACGAATGCCACGAAGCCGACAGAGGACCAGGGAGGCAAGTGTTTCAATCTTCTGTTATTCACCATGGCGTCATGTGCACCTTACAACGTGCATTTCAGGATACAAATTTTTCCACAATTCCGCATATATACATACTTTGGCATTCATTATGTATGTAGTAAATATCAATGATTTGAAACATGAATTTATTCTATATTTCTACAATTAGAAACCTGATTCCGCATGAATACATACTTTTGGCATTCATTATGTATGTAGTAAATATCAATTATTTCAAACATTAAACTTCTCATTATCTTTACCATCAGGACCGTGGACATCATCATCCTGGGGGCAGAAATGGACCGTGAAGTCCCCCAGAGGCAGTGACGACTGCCGAGAAGAGGCTCCATGGACAGAAGTGGACCACGATGGGAGGGACGACACAGGACCAGGGAGGCAAGTATATCAATTAACATCAATTATTTCAAACATTAATCTTCTCATTATCTTTACCATCAGGACCGTGGACATCATCATCCTGGGGGCAGAAATGGACCGTGAAGTCCCCCAGAGGCAGTGACGACTGCCGAGAAGAGGCTCCATGGACAGAAGTGGACCACGGAGGGAGGGACGACAGAGGACCATAAGGCAAGTATATCAATTAACATCAATCATTTCAAACATTAATCTTCTCATTATCTTTACCATCAGGACCGTGGACATCATCATCCTGGGGGCAGAAATGGACCGTGAAGTTCCCCAGAGGCAGTGACGACTGCCGAGAAGAGGCTCCATGGACAGAAGTGGACCACGATGTTAGGGACGACAGAGGACCATAAGGCAAGTATATCAATTAACATCAATTATTTCAAACATTAAACTTCTCATTATCTTTACCATCAGGACCGTGGACATCATCATTCTGGGGGCAGAAATGGACCGTGAAGTCCCCCAGAGGCAGTGACGACTGCCGAGAAGAGGATCCACGGAGGGAGGGAGGGAGGACGAATGCCACGAAGCTGACAGAGGACCAGGGAGGCAAGTGTTTCAATCTTCTGTTATTCACCATGGCGTCATGTACACCTTACAACGTGTATTTCAGGATACAAATTTTTCCACAATTCCGCATATATACATACTTTTGGCATTCATTATGTATGTAGTAAATATCAATGATTTGAAACATTAATTTATTCTTTATTTCTACAAATACTACCCAATTCCGCATACATGGATACTTTTGGCATTCATTATGTATGTAGTAAGTATCAATTATTTCAAACATTAATCTTCTCATTATCTTTACCATCAGGACCGTGGACATCATCATCCTGGGGGCAGAAATGGACCGTGAAGTCCCCCAGAGGCAGTGACGACTGCCGAGAAGAGGCTCCATGGACAGAAGTGGACCACGATGTTAGGGACGACAGAGGACCATAAGGCAAGTATATCAATTAACATCAATTATTTCAAACATTAAACTTCTCATTATCTTTACCATCAGGACCGTGGACATCATCATCCTGGGGGCAGAAATGGACCGTGAAGTCCCCCAGAGGCAGTGACGACTGCCAAGAAGAGGATCCACGGAGGGAGGGAGGGAGGACGAATGCCACGAAGCCGACAGAGGACCAGGGAGGCAAGTGTTTCAATCTTCTGTTATTCACCATGGCGTCATGTACACCTTACAACGTGTATTTCAGAATACAAATTTTTCCACAATTCCGCATATATACATACTTTTGGCATTCATTATGTATGTAGTAAATATCAAGGATTTGAAACATTAATTTATTCTTTATTTCTACAATTACTACCCAACTCCGCATACATGGATACTTTTGGCATTCATTATGTATGTAGTAAGTATCAATTATTTCAAACATTAATCTTCTCATTATCTTTACCATCAGGACCGTGGACATCATCATCCTGGGGGCAGAAATGGACCGTGAAGTCCCCCAGAGGCAGTGACGACTGCCGAGAAGAGGCTCCATGGACAGAAGTGGACCACGGAGGGAGGGACGACAGAGGACCATAAGGCAAGTATATCAATTAACATAATTATTTCAAACATTAATCTTCTCATTATCTTTACCATCAGGACCGTGGACATCATCATCCTGGGGGCAGAAATGAACCGTGAAGTCCCCCAGAGGCAGTGACGACTGCCGAGAAGAGGATCCACGGAGGGAGGGAGGGAGGACGAATGCCACGAAGCCGACAGAGGAACAGGGAGGCAAGTGTTTCAATCTTCTGTTATTCACCATGGTGTCATGTGCACCTTACAACGTGCATTTCAGGATACAAATTTTTCCACAATTCCGCATATATACATACTTTTGGCATTCATTATGTATGTAGTAAATATCAATGATTTGAAACATTAATTTATTCTTTAATTCTACAATTACTACCCAATTCCGCATACATAGATACTTTTGGCATTCATTATGTATGTAGTAAGTATCAATTATTTCAAACATTAATCTTCTCATTATCTTTACCATCAGGACCGTGGACATCATCATCCTGGGGGCAGAAATGGACCGTGAAGTCCCCCAGAGGCAGTGACGACTGCCGAGAAGAGGCTCCATGGACAGAAGTGGACCACAGAGGGAGGGACGACAGAGGACCATAAGGCAAGTATATCAATTAACATCAATTATTTCAAACATTAAACTTCTCATTATCTTTACCATCAGGACCGTGGACATCATCATCCTGGGGGCAGAAATGGACCGTGAAGTCCCCCAGAGGCAGTGACGACTGCCGAGAAGAGGATCCACGGAGGGAGGGAGGGAGGGAGGACGAATGCCACGAAGCCGACAGAGGACCAGGGAGGCAAGCGTTTCAATCTTCTGTTATTCACCATGGCGTCATGTGCACCTTACAACGTGCATTTCAGGATACAAATTTTTCCACAATTCCGCATATATACATACTTTTGGCATTCATTATGTATGTAGTAAATATCAATGATTTGAAACATTAATTTATTCTTTATTTCTACAATTACTACCCAATTCCGCATGCATAGATACTTTTGGCATTCATTATGTATGTAGTAAGTATCAATTATTTCAAACATTAATCTTCTCATTATCTTTACCATCAGGACCGTGAACATCATCATCCTGGGGGCAGAAATGGACCGTGAAGTCCCCCAGAGGCAGTGACGACTGCCGAGAAGAGGCTCCATGGACAGAAGTGGACCACGATGGGAGGGACGACAGAGGACCATAAGGCAAGTATATCAATTAACATCAATTATTTCAAACATTAAACTTCTCATTATCTTTACCATCAGGACCGTGGACATCATCATCCTGGGGGCAGAAATGGACCGTGAAGTCCCCCAGAGGCAGTGACGACTGCCGAGAAGAGGCTCCATGGACAGAAGTGGACCACGATGGGAGGGACGACAGAGGACCATAAGGCAAGTATATCAATTAACATCAATTATTTCAAACATTAAACTTCTCATTATCTTTACCATCAGGACCGTGGACATCATCATCCTGGGGGCAGAAATGGACCGTGAAGTCCCCCAGAGGCAGTGACGACTGCCGAGAAGAGGATCCACGGAGGGAGGGAGGGAGGGAGGACGAATGCCACGAAGCCGACAGAGGACCAGGGAGGCAAGCGTTTCAATCTTCTGTTATTCACCATGGCGTCATGTGCACCTTACAACGTGCATTTCAGGATACAAATTTTTCCACAATTCCGCATATATACATACTTTTGGCATTCATTATGTATGTAGTAAATATCAATGATTTGAAACATTAATTTATTCTTTATTTCTACAATTACTACCCAATTCCGCATACATAGATACTTTTGGCATTCATTATGTATGTAGTAAGTATCAATTATTTCAAACATTAATCTTCTCATTATCTTTACCATCAGGACCGTGGACATCATCATCCTGGGGGCAGAAATGGACCGTGAAGTCCCCCAGAGGCAGTGACGACTGCCGAGAAGAGGCTCCATGGACAGAAGTGGACCACGGAGGGAGGGACGACAGAGGACCATAAGGCAAGTATATCAATTAACATCAATTATTTCAAACATTAAACTTCTCATTATCTTTACCATCAGGACCGTGGACATCATCCTGGGGGCAGAAATGGACCGTGAAGTCCCCCAGAGGCAGTAACGACTGCCGAGAAGAGGATCCACGGAGGGAGGGAGGGAGGGAGGACGAATGCCACGAAGCCGACAGAGGACCAGGGAGGCAAGTGTTTCAATCTTCTGTTATTCACCATGGCGTCATGTGCACCTTACAACGTGCATTTCAGGATACAAATTTTTCCACAATTCCGCATATATACATACTTTTGGCATTCATTATGTATGTAGTAAATATCAATGATTTGAAACATTAATTTATTCTATATTTCTACAATTAGAAGCCTGATTCCGCATGAATACATACTTTCGACATTCATTATGTATGTAGTAAATATCAATTATTTCAAACATTAAACTTCTCATTATCTTTACCATCAGGACCGTGGACATCATCATCCTGGGGGCAGAAATAAACCGTGAAGTCCCCCAGAGGCAGTGATGACTGCCGAGAAGAGGATCCATGGACAGAAGTGGACCACGGAGGGAGGGACGACAGAGGACCATAAGGCAAGTACATCAATTAACATCAATTATTTCAAACATTAATCTTCTCATTATCTGTATCATCAGGACCGTGGACATCATCATCCTGGGGGCAGAAATGGACCGTGAAGTCCCCCAGAGGCAGTGACGACTGCCGAGAAGAGGCTCCATGGACAGAAGTGGACCACGATGTTAGGGACGACAGAGGACCATAAGGCAAGTATATCAATTAACATCAATTATTTCAAACATTAAACTTCTCATTATCTTTACCATCAGGACCGTGGACATCATCATTCTGGGGGCAGAAATGGACCGTGTAGTCCCCCAGAGGCAGTGACGACTGCCGAGAAGAGGATCCACGGAGGGAGGGAGGGAGGACGAATGCCACGAAGCCGACAGAGGACCAGGGAGGCAAGCGTTTCAATCTTCTGTTATTCACCATGGCGTCATGTGCACCTTACAACGTGTATTTCAGGATACAAATTTTTCCACAATTCCGCATATATACATACTTTTGGCATTCATTATGTATGTAGTAAATATCAATGATTTGAAACATTAATTTATTCTTTATTTCTACAAATACTACCCAATTCCGCATACATGGATACTTTTGGCATTCATTATGTATGTAGTAAGTATCAATTATTTCAAACATTAATCTTCTCATTATCTTTACCATCAGGACCGTGGACATCATCATCCTGGGGGCAGAAATGGACCGTGAAGTCCCCCAGAGGCAGTGACGACTGCCGAGAAGAGGCTCCATGGACAGAAGTGGACCACGATGTTAGGGACGACAGAGGACCATAAGGCAAGTATATCAATTAACATCAATTATTTCAAACATTAAACTTCTCATTATCTTTACCATCAGGACCGTGGACATCATCATCCTGGGGGCAGAAATGGACCGTGAAGTCCCCCAGAGGCAGTGACGACTGCCGAGAAGAGGATCCACGGAGGGAGGGAGGGAGGACGAATGCCACGAAGCCGACAGAGGACCAGGGAGGCAAGTGTTTCAATCTTCTGTTATTCACCATGGCGTCATGTGCACCTTACAACGTGTATTTCAGAATACAAATTTTTCCACAATTCCGCATATATACATACTTTTGGCATTCATTATGTATGTAGTAAATATCAAGGATTTGAAACATTAATTTATTCTTTATTTCTACAATTACTACCCAACTCCGCATACATGGATACTTTTGGCATTCATTATGTATGTAGTAAGTATCAATTATTTCAAACATTAATCTTCTCATTATCTTTACCATCAGGACCGTGGACATCATCATCCTGGGGGCAGAAATGGACCGTGAAGTCCCCCAGAGGCAGTGACGACTGCCGAGAAGAGGCTCCATGGACAGAAGTGGACCACGGACGGAGGGACGACAGAGGACCATAAGGCAAGTATATCAATTAACATAATTATTTCAAACATTAATCTTCTCATTATCTTTACCATCAGGACCGTGGACATCATCATCCTGGGGGCAGAAATGAACCGTGAAGTCCCCCAGAGGCAGTGACGACTGCCGAGAAGAGGATCCACGGAGGGAGGGAGGGAGGACGAATGCCACGAAGCCGACAGAGGACCAGGGAGGCAAGTGTTTCAATCTTCTGTTATTCACCATGGCGTCATGTGCACCTTACAACGTGCATTTCAGGATACAAATTTTTCCACAATTCCGCATATATACATACTTTTGGCATTCATTATGTATGTAGTAAATATCAATGATTTGAAACATTAATTTATTCTTTAATTCTACAATTACTACCCAATTCCGCATACATAGATACTTTTGGCATTCATTATGTATGTAGTAAGTATCAATTATTTCAAACATTAATCTTCTCATTATCTTTACCATCAGGACCGTGGACATCATCATCCTGGGGGCAGAAATGGACCGTGAAGTCCCCCAGAGGCACTGACGACTGCCGAGAAGAGGCTGCATGGACAGAGGTGGACCACGGAGGGAGGGACGACAGAGGACCATAAGGCAAGTATATCAATTAACATCAATTATTTCAAACATTAAACTTCTCATTATCTTTACCATCAGGACCGTGGACATCATCATCCTGGGGGCAGAAATGGACCGTGAAGTCCCCCAGAGGCAGTGACGACTGCCGAGAAGAGGATCCACGGAGGGAGGGAGGGAGGGAGGGAGGGAGGACGAATGCCACGAAGCCGACAGAGGACCAGGGAGGCAAGTGTTTCAATCTTCTGTTATTCACCATGGCGTCATGTGCACCTTACAACGTGCATTTCAGGATACAAATTTTTCCACAATTCCGCATATATACATACTTTTGGCATTCATTATGTATGTAGTAAATATCAATGATTTGAAACATTAATTTATTCTTTATTTCTACAATTACTACCCAATTCCGCATGCATACATACTTTTGGCATTCATTATGTATGTAGTAAGTATCAATTATTTCAAACATTAATCTTCTCATTATCTTTACCATCAGGACCGTGAACATCATCATCCTGGGGGCAGAAATGGACCGTGAAGTCCCCCAGAGGCAGTGACGACTGCCGAGAAGAGGCTCCATGGACAGAAGTGGACCACGATGGGAGGGACGACAGAAGACCATAAGGCAAGTATATCAATTAACATCAATTATTTCAAACATTAAACTTCTCATTATCTTTACCATCAGGACCGTGGACATCATCATCCTGGGGGCAGAAATGGACCGTGAAGTCCCCCAGAGGCAGTGACGACTGCCGAGAAGAGGCTCCATGGACAGAAGTGGACCACGATGGGAGGGACGACAGAGGACCATAAGGCAAGTATATCAATTAACATCAATTATTTCAAACATTAAACTTCTCATTATCTTTACCATCAGGACCGTGGACATCATCATCCTGGGGGCAGAAATGGACCGTGAAGTCCCCCAGAGGCAGTGACGACTGCCGAGAAGAGGATCCACGGAGGGAGGGAGGGAGGGAGGACGAATGCCACGAAGCCGACAGAGGACCAGGGAGGCAAGTGTTTCAATCTTCTGTTATTCACCATGGCGTCATGTGCACCTTACAACGTGCATTTCAGGATACAAATTTTTCCACAATTCCGCATATATACATACTTTTGGCATTCATTATGTATGTAGTAAATATCAATGATTTGAAACATTAATTTATTCTTTATTTCTACAATTACTACCCAATTCCGCATGCATAGATACTTTTGGCATTCATTATGTATGTAGTAAGTATCAATTATTTCAAACATTAATCTTCTCATTATCTTTACCATCAGGACCGTGGACATCATCATCCTGGGGGCAGAAATGGACCGTGAAGTCCCCCAGAGGCAGTGACGACTGCCGAGAAGAGGCTCCATGGACAGAAGTGGACCACGGAGGGAGGGACGACAGAGGACCATAAGGCAAGTATATCAATTAACATCAATTATTTCAAACACTAATCTTCTCATTATCTTTACCATCAGGACCGTGGACATCATCCTGGGGGCAGAAATGGACCGTGAAGTCCCCCAGAGGCAGTGACGACTGCCGAGAAGAGGATCCACGGAGGGAGGGAGGGAGGGAGGACGAATGCCACGAAGCCGACAGAGGACCAGGGAGGCAAGTGTTTCAATCTTCTGTTATTCACCATGGCGTCATGTGCACCTTACAACGTGCATTTCAGGATACAAATTTTTCCACAATTCCGCATATATACATACTTTTGGCATTCATTATGTATGTAGTAAATATCAATGATTTGAAACATTAATTTATTCTATATTTCTACAATTAGAAGCCTGATTCCGCATGAAAACATACTTTCGACATTCATTATGTATGTAGTAAATATCAATTATTTCAAACATTAAACTTCTCATTATCTTTACCATCAGGACCGTGGACATCATCATCCTGGGGGCAGAAATAAACCGTGAAGTCCCCCAGAGGCAGTGACGACTGCCGAGAAGAGGCTCCATGGACAGAAGTGGACCACGGAGGGAGGGACGACAGAGGACCATAAGGCAAGTATATCAATTAACATCAATTATTTCAAACATTAATCTTCTCAATATCTGTATCATCAGGACCGTGGACATCATCATCCTGGGGGCAGAAATGGACCGTGAAGTCCCCCAGAGGCAGTGACGACTGCCGAGAAGAGGCTCCATGGACAGAAGTGGACCACGATGTTAGGGACGACAGAGGACCATAAGGCAAGTATATCAATTAACATCAATTATTTCAAACATTAAACTTCTCATTATCTTTACCATCAGGACCGTGGACATCATCATTCTGGGGGCAGAAATGGACCGTGTAGTCCCCCAGAGGCAGTGACGACTGCCGAGAAGAGGATCCACGCAGGGAGGGAGGGAGGACGAATGCCACGAAGCCGACAGAGGACCAGGGAGGCAAGCGTTTCAATCTTCTGTTATTCACCATGGCGTCATGTGCACCTTACAACGTGTATTTCAGGATACAAATTTTTCCACAATTCCGCATATATACATACTTTTGGCATTCATTATGTATGTAGTAAATATCAATGATTTGAAACATTAATTTATTCTTTATTTCTACAATTGCTACACAATTCCGCATACATAGATACTTTTGGCATTCATTATGTATGTAGTAAGTATCAATTATTTCAAACATTAATCTTCTCATTATCTTTACCATCAGGACCGTGGACATCATCATCCTGGGGGCAGAAATGGACCGTGAAGTCCCCCAGAGGCAGTGACGACTGCCGAGAAGAGGCTCCATGGACAGAAGTGGACCACGATGGGAGGGACGACAGAGGACCATAAGGCAAGTATATCAAATAACATAAATTATTTCAAACATTAAACTTCTCATTATCTTTACCATCAGGACCGTGGACATCATCATCCTGGGGGCAGAAATGGACCGTGAAGTCCCCCAGAGGCAGTGACGACTGCCGAGAAGAGGCTCCATGGACAGAAGTGGACCACGGAGGGAGGGACGACAGAGGACCATAAGGCAAGTATATCAATTAACATCAATTATTTCAAACATTAAACTTCTCATTATCTTTACCATCAGGACCGTGGACATCATCATCCTGGGGGCAGAAATGGACCGTGAAGTCCCCCAGAGGCAGTGACGACTGCCGAGAAGAGGATCCACGGAGGGAGGGAGGGAGGGAGGGAGGGAGGACGAATGCCAGGAAGCCGACAGAGGACCAGGGAGGCAAGTGTTTCAATCTTCTGTTATTCACCATGGCGTCATGTGCACCTTACAACGTGTATTTCAGGATACAAATTTTTCCACAATTCCGCATATATACATACTTTTGGCATTCATTATGTATGTAGTAAATATCAATGATTTGAAACATTAATTTATTCTTTATTTCTACAATTACTACCCAAATCCGCATACATAGATACTTTTGGCATTCATTATGTATGTAGTAAGTATCAATTATTTCAAACATTAATCTTCTCATTATCTTTACCATCAGGACCGTGGACATCATCATCCTGGGGGCAGAAATGGACCGTGAAGTCCCCCAGAGGCAGTGACGACTGCCGAGAAGAGGCTCCATGGACAGAAGTGGACCACGATGGGAGGGACGACAGAGGACCATAAGGCAAGTATATCAAATAACATCAATTATTTCAAACATTAAACTTCTCATTATCTTTACCATCAGGACCGTGGACATCATCATCCTGGGGGCAGAAATGGACCGTGAAGTCCCCCAGAGGCAGTGACGACTGCCGAGAAGAGGCTCCATGGACAGAAGTGGACCACGGAGGGAGGGACGACAGAGGACCATAAGGCAAGTATATCAATTAACATCAATTATTTCAAACATTAATCTTCTCATTATCTTTACCATCAGGACCGTGGACATCATCCTGGGGGCAGAAATGGACCGTGAAGTCCCCCAGAGGCAGTGACGACTGCCGAGAAGAGGATCCACGGAGGGAGGGAGGGAGGGAGGACGAATGCCACGAAGCCGACAGAGGACCAGGGAGGCAAGTGTTTCAATCTTCTGTTATTCACCATGGCGTCATGTGCACCTTACAACGTGCATTTCAGGATACAAATTTTTCCACAATTCCGCATATATACATACTTTTGGCATTCATTATGTATGTAGTAAATATCAATGATTTGAAACATTAATTTATTCTATATTTCTACAATTAGAAGCCTGATTCCGCATGAAAACATACTTTCGACATTCATTATGTATGTAGTAAATATCAATTATTTCAAACATTAAACTTCTCATTATCTTTACCATCAGGACCGTGGACATCATCATCCTGGGGGCAGAAATAAACCGTGAAGTCCCCCAGAGGCAGTGACGACTGCCGAGAAGAGGCTCCATGGACAGAAGTGGACCACGGAGGGAGGGACGACAGAGGACCATAAGGCAAGTATATCAATTAACATCAATTATTTCAAACATTAATCTTCTCAATATCTGTATCATCAGGACCGTGGACATCATCATCCTGGGGGCAGAAATGGACCGTGAAGTCCCCCAGAGGCAGTGACGACTGCCGAGAAGAGGCTCCATGGACAGAAGTGGACCACGATGTTAGGGACGACAGAGGACCATAAGGCAAGTATATCAATTAACATCAATTATTTCAAACATTAAACTTCTCATTATCTTTACCATCAGGACCGTGGACATCATCATTCTGGGGGCAGAAATGGACCGTGTAGTCCCCCAGAGGCAGTGACGACTGCCGACAAGAGGATCCACGGAGGGAGGGAGGGAGGACGAATGCCACGAAGCCGACAGAGGACCAGGGAGGCAAGCGTTTCAATCTTCTGTTATTCACCATGGCGTCATGTGCACCTTACAACGTGTATTTCAGGATACAAATTTTTCCACAATTCCGCATATATACATACTTTTGGCATTCATTATGTATGTAGTAAATATCAATGATTTGAAACATTAATTTATTCTTTATTTCTACAATTGCTACACAATTCCGCATACATAGATACTTTTGGCATTCATTATGTATGTAGTAAGTATCAATTATTTCAAACATTAATCTTCTCATTATCTTTACCATCAGGACCGTGGACATCATCATCCTGGGGGCAGAAATGGACCGTGAAGTCCCCCAGAGGCAGTGACGACTGCCGAGAAGAGGCTCCATGGACAGAAGTGGACCACGATGGGAGGGACGACAGAGGACCATAAGGCAAGTATATCAAATAACATAAATTATTTCAAACATTAAACTTCTCATTATCTTTACCATCAGGACCGTGGACATCATCATCCTGGGGGCAGAAATGGACCGTGAAGTCCCCCAGAGGCAGTGACGACTGCCGAGAAGAGGCTCCATGGACAGAAGTGGACCACGGAGGGAGGGACGACAGAGGACCATAAGGCAAGTATATCAATTAACATCAATTATTTCAAACATTAAACTTCTCATTATCTTTACCATCAGGACCGTGGACATCATCATCCTGGGGGCAGAAATGGACCGTGAAGTCCCCCAGAGGCAGTGACGACTGCCGAGAAGAGGATCCACGGAGGGAGGGAGGGAGGGAGGGAGGGAGGACGAATGCCAGGAAGGCGACAGAGGACCAGGGAGGCAAGTGTTTCAATCTTCTGTTATTCACCATGGCGTCATGTGCACCTTACAACGTGCATTTCAGGATACAAATTTTTCCACAATTCCGCATATATACATACTTTTGGCATTCATTATGTATGTAGTAAATATCAATGATTTGAAACATTAATTTATTCTATATTTCTACAATTAGAAGCCTGATTCCGCATGAAAACATACTTTCGACATTCATTATGTATGTAGTAAATATCAATTATTTCAAACATTAAACTTCTCATTATCTTTACCATCAGGACCGTGGACATCATCATCCTGGGGGCAGAAATAAACCGTGAAGTCCCCCAGAGGCAGTGACGACTGCCGAGAAGAGGCTCCATGGACAGAAGTGGACCACGGAGGGAGGGACGACAGAGGACCATAAGGCAAGTATATCAATTAACATCAATTATTTCAAACATTAATCTTCTCAATATCTGTATCATCAGGACCGTGGACATCATCATCCTGGGGGCAGAAATGGACCGTGAAGTCCCCCAGAGGCAGTGACGACTGCCGAGAAGAGGCTCCATGGACAGAAGTGGACCACGATGTTAGGGACGACAGAGGACCATAAGGCAAGTATATCAATTAACATCAATTATTTCAAACATTAAACTTCTCATTATCTTTACCATCAGGACCGTGGACATCATCATTCTGGGGGCAGAAATGGACCGTGTAGTCCCCCAGAGGCAGTGACGACTGCCGAGAAGAGGATCCACGGAGGGAGGGAGGGAGGGAGGACGAATGCCACGAAGCCGACAGAGGACCAGGGAGGCAAGTGTTTCAATCTTCTGTTATTCACCATGGCGTCATGTGCACCTTACAACGTGCATTTCAGGATACAAATTTTTCCACAATTCCGCATATATACATACTTTTGGCATTCATTATGTATGTAGTAAATATCAATGATTTGAAACATTAATTTATTCTATATTTCTACAATTAGAAGCCTGATTCCGCATGAAAACATACTTTCGACATTCATTATGTATGTAGTAAATATCAATTATTTCAAACATTAAACTTCTCATTATCTTTACCATCAGGACCGTGGACATCATCATCCTGGGGGCAGAAATAAACCGTGAAGTCCCCCAGAGGCAGTGACGACTGCCGAGAAGAGGCTCCATGGACAGAAGTGGACCACGGAGGGAGGGACGACAGAGGACCATAAGGCAAGTATATCAATTAACATCAATTATTTCAAACATTAATCTTCTCAATATCTGTATCATCAGGACCGTGGACATCATCATCCTGGGGGCAGAAATGGACCGTGAAGTACCCCAGAGGCAGTGACGACTGCCGAGAAGAGGCTCCATGGACAGAAGTGGACCACGATGTTAGGGACGACAGAGGACCATAAGGCAAGTATATCAATTAACATCAATTATTTCAAACATTAAACTTCTCATTATCTTTACCATCAGGACCGTGGACATCATCATTCTGGGGGCAGAAATGGACCGTGTAGTCCCCCAGAGGCAGTGACGACTGCCGAGAAGAGGATCCACGGAGGGAGGGAGGGAGGACGAATGCCACGAAGCCGACAGAGGACCAGGGAGGCAAGCGTTTCAATCTTCTGTTATTCACCATGGCGTCATGTGCACCTTACAACGTGTATTTCAGGATACAAATTTTTCCACAATTCCGCATATATACATACTTTTGGCATTCATTATGTATGTAGTAAATATCAATGATTTGAAACATTAATTTATTCTTTATTTCTACAATTGCTACACAATTCCGCATACATAGATACTTTTGGCATTCATTATGTATGTAGTAAGTATCAATTATTTCAAACATTAATCTTCTCATTATCTTTACCATCAGGACCGTGGACATCATCATCCTGGGGGCAGAAATGGACCGTGAAGTCCCCCAGAGGCAGTGACGACTGCCGAGAAGAGGCTGCATGGACAGAAGTGGACCACGATGGGAGGGACGACAGAGGACCATAAGGCAAGTATATCAAATAACATAAATTATTTCAAACATTAAACTTCTCATTATCTTTACCATCAGGACCGTGGACATCATCATCCTGGGGGCAGAAATGGACCGTGAAGTCCCCCAGAGGCAGTGACGACTGCCGAGAAGAGGCTCCATGGACAGAAGTGGACCACGGAGGGAGGGACGACAGAGGACCATAAGGCAAGTATATCAATTAACATCAATTATTTCAAACATTAAACTTCTCATTATCTTTACCATCAGGACCGTGGACATCATCATCCTGGGGGCAGAAATGGACCGTGAAGTCCCCCAGAGGCAGTGACGACTGCCGAGAAGAGGATCCACGGAGGGAGGGAGGGAGGGAGGGAGGGAGGACGAATGCCAGGAAGCCGACAGAGGACCAGGGAGGCAAGTGTTTCAATCTTCTGTTATTCACCATGGCGTCATGTGCACCTTACAACGTGTATTTCAGGATACAAATTTTTCCACAATTCCGCATATATACATACTTTTGGCATTCATTATGTATGTAGTAAATATCAATGATTTGAAACATTAATTTATTCTTTATTTCTACAATTACTACCCAAATCCGCATACATAGATACTTTTGGCATTCATTATGTATGTAGTAAGTATCAATTATTTCAAACATTAATCTTCTCATTATCTTTACCATCAGGACCGTGGACATCATCATCCTGGGGGCAGAAATGGACCGTGAAGTCCCCCAGAGGCAGTGACGACTGCCGAGAAGAGGCTCCATGGACAGAAGTGGACCACGATGGGAGGGACGACAGAGGACCATAAGGCAAGTATATCAAATAACATCAATTATTTCAAACATTAAACTTCTCATTATCTTTACCATCAGGACCGTGGACATCATCATCCTGGGGGCAGAAAAGGACCGTGAAGTCCCCCAGAGGCAGTGACGACTGCCGAGAAGAGGCTCCATGGACAGAAGTGGACCACGGAGGGAGGGACGACAGAGGACCATAAGGCAAGTATATCAATTAACATCAATTATTTCAAACATTAATCTTCTCATTATCTTTACCATCAGGACCGTGGACATCATCCTGGGGGCAGAAATGGACCGTGAAGTCCCCCAGAGGCAGTGACGACTGCCGAGAAGAGGATCCACGGAGGGAGGGAGGGAGGGAGGACGAATGCCACGAAGCCGACAGAGGACCAGGGAGGCAAGTGTTTCAATCTTCTGTTATTCACCATGGCGTCATGTGCACCTTACAACGTGCATTTCAGGATACAAATTTTTCCACAATTCCGCATATATACATACTTTTGGCATTCATTATGTATGTAGTAAATATCAATGATTTGAAACATTAATTTATTCTATATTTCTACAATTAGAAGCCTGATTCCGCATGAAAACATACTTTCGACATTCATTATGTATGTAGTAAATATCAATTATTTCAAACATTAAACTTCTCATTATCTTTACCATCAGGACCGTGGACATCATCATCCTGGGGGCAGAAATAAACCGTGAAGTCCCCCAGAGGCAGTGACGACTGCCGAGAAGAGGCTCCATGGACAGAAGTGGACCACGGAGGGAGGGACGACAGAGGACCATAAGGCAAGTATATCAATTAACATCAATTATTTCAAACATTAATCTTCTCAATATCTGTATCATCAGGACCGTGGACATCATCATCCTGGGGGCAGAAATGGACCGTGAAGTCCCCCAGAGGCAGTGACGACTGCCGAGAAGAGGCTCCATGGACAGAAGTGGACCACGATGTTAGGGACGACAGAGGACCATAAGGCAAGTATATCAATTAACATCAATTATTTCAAACATTAAACTTCTCATTATCTTTACCATCAGGACCGTGGACATCATCATTCTGGGGGCAGAAATGGACCGTGTAGTCCCCCAGAGGCAGTGACGACTGCCGAGAAGAGGATCCACGGAGGGAGGGAGGGAGGACGAATGCCACGAAGCCGACAGAGGACCAGGGAGGCAAGCGTTTCAATCTTCTGTTATTCACCATGGCGTCATGTGCACCTTACAACGTGTATTTCAGGATACAAATTTTTCCACAATTCCGCATATATACATACTTTTGGCATTCATTATGTATGTAGTAAATATCAATGATTTGAAACATTAATTTATTCTTTATTTCTACAATTGCTACACAATTCCGCATACATAGATACTTTTGGCATTCATTATGTATGTAGTAAGTATCAATTATTTCAAACATTAATCTTCTCATTATCTTTACCATCAGGACCGTGGACATCATCATCCTGGGGGCAGAAATGGACCGTGAAGTCCCCCAGAGGCAGTGACGACTGCCGAGAAGAGGATCCACGGAGGGAGGGAGGGAGGACGAATGCCACGAAGCCGACAGAGGACCAGGGAGGCAAGCGTTTCAATCTTCTGTTATTCACCATGGCGTCATGTGCACCTTACAACGTGTATTTCAGGATACAAATTTTTCCACAATTCCGCATATATACATACTTTTGGCATTCATTATGTATGTAGTAAATATCAATGATTTGAAACATTAATTTATTCTTTATTTCTACAATTGCTACACAATTCCGCATACATAGATACTTTTGGCATTCATTATGTATGTAGTAAGTATCAATTATTTCAAACATTAATCTTCTCATTATCTTTACCATCAGGACCGTGGACATCATCATCCTGGGGGCAGAAATGGACCGTGAAGTCCCCCAGAGGCAGTGACGACTGCCGAGAAGAGGCTCCATGGACAGAAGTGGACCACGATGGGAGGGACGACAGAGGACCATAAGGCAAGTATATCAAATAACATAAATTATTTCAAACATTAAACTTCTCATTATCTTTACCATCAGGACCGTGGACATCATCATCCTGGGGGCAGAAATGGACCGTGAAGTCCCCCAGAGGCAGTGACGACTGCCGAGAAGAGGCTCCATGGACAGAAGTGGACCACGGAGGGAGGGACGACAGAGGACCATAAGGCAAGTATATCAATTAACATCAATTATTTCAAACATTAAACTTCTCATTATCTTTACCATCAGGACCGTGGACATCATCATCCTGGGGGCAGAAATGGACCGTGAAGTCCCCCAGAGGCAGTGACGACTGCCGAGAAGAGGATCCACGGAGGGAGGGAGGGAGGGAGGGAGGGAGGACGAATGCCAGGAAGCCGACAGAGGACCAGGGAGGCAAGTGTTTCAATCTTCTGTTATTCACCATGGCGTCATGTGCACCTTACAACGTGTATTTCAGGATACAAATTTTTCCACAATTCCGCATATATACATACTTTTGGCATGCATTATGTATGTAGTAAATATCAATGATTTGAAACATTAATTTATTCTTTATTTCTACAATTACTACCCAAATCCGCATACATAGATACTTTTGGCATTCATTATGTATGTAGTAAGTATCAATTATTTCAAACATTAATCTTCTCATTATCTTTACCATCAGGACCGTGGACATCATCATCCTGGGGGCAGAAATGGACCGTGAAGTCCCCCAGAGGCAGTGACGACTGCCGAGAAGAGGCTCCATGGACAGAAGTGGACCACGATGGGAGGGACGACAGAGGACCATAAGGCAAGTATATCAAATAACATCAATTATTTCAAACATTAAACTTCTCATTATCTTTACCATCAGGACCGTGGACATCATCATCCTGGGGGCAGAAATGGACCGTGAAGTCCCCCAGAGGCAGTGACGACTGCCGAGAAGAGGCTCCATGGACAGAAGTGGACCACGGAGGGAGGGACGACAGAGGACCATAAGGCAAGTATATCAATTAACATCAATTATTTCAAACATTAAACTTCTCATTATCTTTACCATCAGGACCGTGGACATCATCATCCTGGGGGCAGAAATGAACCGTGAAGTCCCCCAGAGGCAGTGACGACTGCCGAGAAGAGGATCCACGGAGGGAGGGAGGGAGGACGAATGCCACGAAGCCGACAGAGGACCAGGGAGGCAAGTGTTTCAATCTTCTGTTATTCACCATGGCGTCATGTGCACCTTACAACGTGCATTTCAGGATACAAATTTTTCCACAATTCCGCATATATACATACTTTTGGCATTCATTATGTATGTAGTAAATATCAATGATTTGAAACATTAATTTATTCTATATTTCTACAATTAGAAACCTGATTCCGCATGAATACATACTTTTGGCATTCATTATGTATGTAGTAAATATCAATTATTTCAAACATTAAACTTCTCATTATCTTTACCATCAGGACCGTGGACATCATCATCCTGGGGGCAGAAATGGACCGTGAAGTCCCCCAGAGGCAGTGACGACTGCCGAGAAGAGGCTCCATGGACAGAAGTGGACCACGATGGGAGGGACGACAGAGGACCAGGGAGGCAAGTACATCAATTAAAATCAATTATTTCAAACATTAATCTTCTCATTATCTTTACCATCAGGACCGTGGACATCATCATCCTGGGGGCAGAAATGGACCGTGAAGTCCCCCAGAGGCAGTGACGACTGCCGAGAAGAGGCTCCATGGACAGAAGTGGACCACGGAGGGAGGGACGACAGAGGACCATAAGGCAAGTATATCAATTAACATCAATTATTTCAAACATTAATCTTCTCATTATCTTTACCATCAGGACCGTGGACATCATCATCCTGGGGGCAGAAATGGACCGTGAAGTCCCCCAGAGGCAGTGACGACTGCCGAGAAGAGGCTCCATGGACAGAAGTGGACCACGATGTTAGGGACGACAGAGGACCATAAGGCAAGTATATCAATTAACATCAATTATTTCAAACATTAATCTTCTCATTATCTTTACCATCAGGACCGTGGACATCATCATCCTGGGGGCAGAAATGGACCGTGAAGTCCCCCAGAGGCAGTGACGACTGCCGAGAAGAGGATCCACGGAGGGAGGGAGGGAGGACGAATGCCACGAAGCCGACAGAGGACCAGGGAGGCAAGTGTTTCAATCTTCTGTTATTCACCATGGCGTCATGTACACCTTACAACGTGTATTTCAGAATACAAATTTTTCCACAATTCCGCATATATACATACTTTTGGCATTCATTATGTATGTAGTAAATATCAAGGATTTGAAACATTAATTTATTCTTTATTTCTACAATTACTACCCAACTCCGCATACATGGATACTTTTGGCATTCATTATGTATGTAGTAAGTATCAATTATTTCAAACATTAATCTTCTCATTATCTTTACCATCAGGACCGTGGACATCATCATCCTGGGGGCAGAAATGGACCGTGAAGTCCCCCAGAGGCAGTGACGACTGCCGAGAAGAGGCTCCATGGACAGAAGTGGACCACGGAGGGAGGGACGACAGAGGACCATAAGGCAAGTATATCAATTAACATCACTTATTTCAAACATTAATCTTCTCATTATCTTTACCATCAGGACCGTGGACATCATCATCCTGGGGACAGAAATGGACCGTGAAGTCCCCCAGAGGCAGTGACGACTGCCGAGAAGAGGCTCCATGGACAGAAGTGGACCACGGAGGGAGGGACGACAGAGGACCATAAGGCAAGTATATCAATTAACATCAATTATTTCAAACATTAAACTTCTCATTATCTTTACCATCAGGACCGTGGACATCATCATCCTGGGGGCAGAAATGGACCGTGAAGTCCCCCAGAGGCAGTGACGACTGCCGAGAAGAGGATCCACGGAGGGAGGGAGGGAGGGAGGACGAATGCCACGAAGCCGACAGAGGACCAGGGAGGCAAGTGTTTCAATCTTCTGTTATTCACCATGGCGTCATGTGCACCTTACAACGTGCATTTCAGGATACAAATTTTTCCACAATTCCGCATATATACATACTTTTGGCATTCATTATGTATGTAGTAAATATCAATGATTTGAAACATGAATTTATTCTATATTTCTACAATTAGAAACCTGATTCCGCATGAATACATACTTTTGGCATTCATTATGTATGTAGTAAATATCAATTATTTCAAACATTAAACTTCTCATTATCTTTACCATCAGGACCGTGGACATCATCATCCTGGGGGCAGAAATGGACCGTGAAGTCCCCCAGAGGCAGTGACGACTGCCGAGAAGAGGCTCCATGGACAGAAGTGGACTACGATGGAATGGGACGACACAGGACCAGGGAGGCAAGTATATCAATTAACATCAATTATTTCAAACATTAATCTTCTCATTATCTTTACCATCAGGACCGTGGACATCATCATCCTGGGGGCAGAAATGGACCGTGAAGTCCCCCAGAGGCAGTGACGACTGCCGAGAAGAGGCTCCATGGACAGAAGTGGACCACGGAGGGAGGGACGACAGAGGACCATAAGGCAAGTATATCAATTAACATCAATTATTTCAAACATTAATCTTCTCATTATCTTTACCATCAGGACCGTGGACATCATCATCCTGGGGGCAGAAATGGACCGTGAAGTCCCCCAGAGGCAGTGACGACTGCCGAGAAGAGGCTCCATGGACAGAAGTGGACCACGGAGGGAGGGACGACAGAGGACCATAAGGCAAGTATATCAATTAACATCAATTATTTCAAACATTAAACTTCTCATTATCTTTACCATCAGGACCGTGGACATCATCATCCTGGGGGCAGAAATGAACCGTGAAGTCCCCCAGAGGCAGTGACGACTGCCAAGAAGAGGATCCACGGAGGGAGGGAGGGAGGACGAATGCCACGAAGCCGACAGAGGACCAGGGAGGCAAGTGTTTCAATCTTCTGTTATTCACCATGGCGTCATGTGCACCTTACAACATGCATTTCAAGATACAAATTTTTCCACAATTCCGCATATATACATACTTTGGCATTCATTATGTATGTAATAAATATCAATGATTTGAAACATGAATTTATTCTTTATTTCTACAATTAGAAACCTGATTCCGCATGAATACATACTTTTGGCATTCATTATGTATGTAGTAAATATCAATTATTTCAAACATTAAACTTCTCATTATCTTTACCATGAGGACCGTGGACATCATCATCCTGGGGGCAGAAATGGACCGTGAAGTCCCCCAGAGGCAGTGACGACTGCCGAGAAGAGGCTCCATGGACAGAAGTGGACCACGATGGGAGGGACGACACAGGACCAGGGAGGCAAGTATATCAATTAACATCAATTATTTCAAACATTAATCTTCTCATTATCTTTACCATCAGGACCGTAGACATCATCATCCTGGGGGCAGAAATGGACCGTGAAGTCCCCCAGAGGCAGTGACGACTGCCGAGAAGAGGCTCCATGGACAGAAGTGGACCACGGAGGGAGGGACGACAGAGGACCATAAGGCAAGTATATCAATTAACATCAATCATTTCAAACATTAATCTTCTCATTATCTTTACCATCAGGACCGTGGACATCATCATCCTGGGGGCAGAAATGGACCGTGAAGTTCCCCAGAGGCAGACGACTGCCGAGAAGAGGCTCCATGGACAGAAGTGGACCACGATGTCAGGGACGACAGAGGACCATAAGGCAAGTATATCAATTAACATCAATTATTTCAAACATTAAACTTCTCATTATCTTTACCATCAGGACCGTGGACATCATCATTCTGGGGGCAGAAATGGACCGTGAAGTCCCCCAGAGGCAGTGACGACTGCCGAGAAGAGGATCCACGGAGGGAGGGAGGGAGGACGAATGCCACGAAGCCGACAGAGGACCAGGGAGGCAAGTGTTTCAATCTTCTGTTATTCACCATGGCGTCATGTACACCTTACAACGTGTATTTCAGGATACAAATTTTTCCACAATTCCGCATATATACATACTTTTGGCATTCATTATGTATGTAGTAAATATCAATGATTTGAAACATTAATTTATTCTTTATTTCTACAAACACTACCCAATTCCGCATACATGGATACTTTTGGCATTCATTATGTATGTAGTAAGTATCAATTATTTCAAACATTAATCTTCTCATTATCTTTACCATCAGGACCGTGGACATCATCATCCTGGGGGCAGAAATGGACCGTGAAGTCCCCCAGAGGCAGTGACGACTGCCGAGAAGAGGCTCCATGGACAGAAGTGGACCACGATGTTAGGGACGACAGAGGACCATAAGGCAAGTATATCAATTAACATCAATTCTTTCAAACATTAAACTTCTCATTATCTTTACCATCAGGACCGTGGACATCATCATCCTGGGGGCAGAAATGGACCGTGAAGTCCCCCAGAGGCAGTGACGACTGCCGAGAAGAGGATCCACGGAGGGAGGGAGGGAGGACGAATGCCACGAAGCCGACAGAGGACCAGGGAGGCAAGTGTTTCAATCTTCTGTTATTCACCATGGCGTCATGTACACCTTACAACGTGTATTTCAGAATACAAATTTTTCCACAATTCCGCATATATACATACTTTTGGCATTCATTATGTATGTAGTAAATATCAAGGATTTGAAACATTAATTTATTCTTTATTTCTACAATTACTACCCAACTCCGCATACATGGATACTTTTGGCATTCATTATGTATGTAGTAAATATCAATTATTTCAAACATTAATCTTCTCATTATCTTTACCATCAGGACCGTGGACATCATCATCCTGGGGGCAGAAATGGACCGTGAAGTCCCCCAGAGGCAGTGACGACTGCCGAGAAGAGGCTCCATGGACAGAAGTGGACCACGGAGGGAGGGACGACAGAGGACCATAAGGCAAGTATATCAATTAACATAATTATTTCAAACATTAATCTTCTCATTATCTTTACCATCAGGACCGTGGACATCATCATCCTGGGGGCAGAAATGAACCGTGAAGTCCCCCAGAGGCAGTGACGACTGCCGAGAAGAGGATCCACGGAGGGAGGGAGGGAGGACGAATGCCACGAAGCCGACAGAGGACCAGGGAGGCAAGTGTTTCAATCTTCTGTTATTCACCATGGCGTCATGTGCACCTTACAACGTGCATTTCAGGATACAAATTTTTCCACAATTCCGCATATATACATACTTTTGGCATTCATTATGTATGTAGTAAATATCAATGATTTGAAACATGAATTTATTCTATATTTCTACAATTAGAAACCTGATTCCGCATGAATACATACTTTTGGCATTCATTATGTATGTAGTAAATATCAAATATTTCAAACATTAAACTTCTCATTATCTTTACCATCAGGACCGTGGACATCATCATCCTGGGGGCAGAAATGGACCGTGAAGTCAACCAGAGGCAGTGACGACTGCCGAGAAGAGGCTCCATGGACAGAAGTGGACCACGATGGGAGGGACGACACAGGACCAGGGAGGCAAGTATATCAATTAACATCAATTATTTCAAACATTAATCTTCTCATTATCTTTACCATCAGGACCGTGGACATCATCATCCTGGGGGCAGAAATGGACCGTGAAGTCCCCCAGAGGCAGTGACGACTGCCGAGAAGAGGCTCCATGGACAGAAGTGGACCACGGAGGGAGGGACGACAGAGGACCATAAGGCAAGTATATCAATTAACATCAATCATTTCAAACATTAATCTTCTCATTATCTTTACCATCAGGACCGTGGACATCATCATCCTGGGGGCAGAAATGGACCGTGAAGTTCCCCAGAGGCAGTGACGACTGCCGAGAAGAGGCTCCATGGACAGAAGTGGACCACGATGTTAGGGACGACAGAGGACCATAAGGCAAGTATATCAATTAACATCAATTATTTCAAACATTAAACTTCTCATTATCTTTACCATCAGGACCGTGGACATCATCATTCTGGGGGCAGAAATGGACCGTGAAGTCCCCCAGAGGCAGTGACGACTGCCAAGAAGAGGATCCACGGAGGGAGGGAGGGAGGACGAATGCCACGAAGCCGACAGAGGACCAGGGAGGCAAGTGTTTCAATCTTCTGTTATTCACCATGGCGTCATGTACACCTTACAACGTGTATTTCAGGATACAAATTTTTCCACAATTCTGCATATATACATACTTTTGGCATTCATTATGTATGTAGTAAATATCAATGATTTGAAACATTAATTTATTCTTTATTTCTACAAATACTACCCAATTCCGCATACATGGATACTTTTGGCATTCATTATGTATGTAGTAAGTATCAATTATTTCAAACATTAATCTTCTCATTATCTTTACCATCAGGACCGTGGACATCATCATCCTGGGGGCAGAAATGGACCGTGAAGTCCCCCAGAGGCAGTGACGACTGCCGAGAAGAGGATCCACGGAGGGAGGGAGGACGAATGCCACGAAGCCGACAGAGGACCAGGGAGGCAAGTGTTTCAATCTTCTGTTATTCACCATGGCGTCATGTGCACCTTACAACGTGCATTTCAGGATACAAATTTTTCCACAATTCCGCATATATACATACTTTTGGCATTCATTATGTATGTAGTAAATATCAATGATTTGAAACATTAATTTATTCTATATTTCTACAATTAGAAACCTGATTCCGCATGAATACATACTTTTGGCATTCATTATGTATGTAGTAAATATCAATTATTTCAAACATTAAACTTCTCATTATCTTTACCATCAGGACCGTGGACATCATCATTCTGGGGGCAGAAATGGACCGTGAAGTCCCCCAGAGGCAGTGACGACTGCCGAGAAGAGGCTCCATGGACAGAAGTGGACCACGGAGGGAGGGACGACAGAGGACCATAAGGCAAGTATATCAATTAACATCAATTATCTCAAACATAAATCTTCTCATTATCTTTACCATCAGGACCGTGGACATCATCATCCTGGGGGCAGAAATGGACCGTGAAGTCCCCCAGAGGCAGTGATGACTGCCGAGAAGAGGCTCCATGGACAGAAGTGGACCACGATGGGAGGGACGACAGAGGACCATAAGGCAAGTATATCAATTGACATCAATTATTTCAAACATTAAACTTCTCATTATCTTTACCATCAGGACCGTGGACATCATCATCCTGGGGGCAGAAATGGACCGTGAAGTCCCCCAGAGGCAGTGACGACTGCCGAGAAGAGGATCCACGCAGGGAGGGAGGGAGGGAGGGAGGACGAATGCCACGAAGCCGACAGAGGACCAGGGAGGCAAGTGTTTCAATCTTCTGTTATTCACCATGGCGTCATGTACACCTTACAACGTGTATTTCAGGATACAAATTTTTCCACAATTCCGCATATATACATACTTTTGGCATTCATTATGTATGTAGTAAATATCAAGGATTTGAAACATTAATTTATTCTTTATTTCTACAATTACTACCCAACTCCGCATACATGGATACTTTTGGCATTCATTATGTATGTAGTAAATATCAATTATTTCAAACATTAATCTTCTCATTATCTTTACCATCAGGACCGTGGACATCATCATCCTGGGGGCAGAAATGGACCGTGAAGTCCCCCAGAGGCAGTCACGACTGCCGAGAAGAGGCTCCATGGACAGAAGTGGACCACGATGGGAGGGACGACACAGGACCAGGGAGGCAAGTATATCAATTAACATCAATTATTTCAAACATTAATCTTCTCATTATCTTTACCATCAGGACCGTGGACATCATCATCCTGGGGGCAGAAATGGACCGTGAAGTCAACCAGAGGCAGTGACGACTGCCGAGAAGAGGCTCCATGGACAGAAGTGGACCACGGAGGGAGGGACGACAGAGGACCATAAGGCAAGTATATCAATTAACATCAATTATTTCAAACATTAATCTTCTCATTATCTTTACCATCAGGACCGTGGACATAATCATCCTGGGGGCAGAAATGGACCGTGAAGTCCCCCAGAGGCAGTGACGACTGCCGAGAAGAGGCTCCATGGACAGAAGTGGACCACGATGTTAGGGACGACAGAGGACCATAAGGCAAGTATATCAATTAACATCAATTATTTCAAACATTAAACTTCTCATTATCTTTACCATCAGGACCGTGGACATCATCATCCTGGGGGCAGAAATGGACCGTGAAGTTCCCCAGAGGCAGTGACGACTGCCGAGAAGAGGCTCCATGGACAGAAGTGGACCACGATGTTAGGGACGACAGAGGACCATAAGGCAAGTATATCAATTAACATCAATTATTTCAAACATTAAACTTCTCATTATCTTTACCATCAGGACCGTGGACATCATCATTCTGGGGGCAGAAATGGACCGTGAAGTCCCCCAGAGGCAGTGACGACTGCCGAGAAGAGGATCCACGGAGGGAGGGAGGGAGGACGAATGCCACGAAGCCGACAGAGGACCAGGGAGGCAAGTGTTTCAATCTTCTGTTATTCACCATGGCGTCATGTACACCTTACAACGTGTATTTCAGGATACAAATTTTTCCACAATTCCGCATATATACATACTTTTGGCATTCATTATGTATGTAGTAAATATCAATGATTTGAAACATTAATTTATTCTATATTTCTACAATTAGAAACCTGATTCCGCATACATGGATACTTTTGGCATTCATTATGTATGTAGTAAGTATCAATTATTTCAAACATTAATCTTCTCATTATCTTTACCATCAGGACCGTGGACATCATCATCCTGGGGGCAGAAATGGACCGTGAAGTCCCCCAGAGGCAGTGACGACTGCCGAGAAGAGGCTCCATGGACAGAAGTGGACCACGATGGGAGGGACGACACAGGACCAGGGAGGCAAGTATATCAATTAACATCAATTATTTCAAACATTAATCTTCTCATTATCTTTACCATCAGGACCGTGGACATCATCATCCTGGGGGCAGAAATGGACCGTGAAGTCCCCCAGAGGCAGTGACGACTGCCGAGAAGAGACTCCATGGACAGAAGTGGACCACGGAGGGAGGGACGACAGAGGACCATAAGGCAAGTATATCAATTAACATCAATCATTTCAAACATTAATCTTCTCATTATCTTTACCATCAGGACCGTGGACATCATCATCCTGGGGGCAGAAATGGACCGTGAAGTTCCCCAGAGGCAGTGACGACTGCCGAGAAGAGGCTCCATGGACAGAAGTGGACCACGATGTTAGGGACGACAGAGGACCATAAGGCAAGTATATCAATTAACATCAATTATTTCAAACATTAAACTTCTCATTATCTTTACCATCAGGACCGTGGACATCATCATTCTGGGGGCAGAAATGGACCGTGAAGTCCCCCAGAGGCAGTGACGACTGCCAAGAAGAGGATCCACGGAGGGAGGGAGGGAGGACGAATGCCACGAAGCCGACAGAGGACCAGGGAGGCAAGTGTTTCAATCTTCTGTTATTCACCATGGCGTCATGTACACCTTACAACGTGTATTTCAGGATACAAATTTTTCCACAATTCTGCATATATACATACTTTTGGCATTCATTATGTATGTAGTAAATATCAATGATTTGAAACATTAATTTATTCTTTATTTCTACAAATACTACCCAATTCCGCATACATGGATACTTTTGGCATTCATTATGTATGTAGTAAGTATCAATTATTTCAAACATTAATCTTCTCATTATCTTTACCATCAGGACCGTGGACATCATCATCCTGGGGGCAGAAATGGACCGTGAAGTCCCCCAGAGGCAGTGACGACTGCCGAGAAGAGGATCCACGGAGGGAGGGAGGACGAATGCCACGAAGCCGACAGAGGACCAGGGAGGCAAGTGTTTCAATCTTCTGTTATTCACCATGGCGTCATGTGCACCTTACAACGTGCATTTCAGGATACAAATTTTTCCACAATTCCGCATATATACATACTTTTGGCATTCATTATGTATGTAGTAAATATCAATGATTTGAAACATTAATTTATTCTATATTTCTACAATTAGAAACCTGATTCCGCATGAATACATACTTTTGGCATTCATTATGTATGTAGTAAATATCAATTATTTCAAACATTAAACTTCTCATTATCTTTACCATCAGGACCGTGGACATCATCATTCTGGGGGCAGAAATGGACCGTGAAGTCCCCCAGAGGCAGTGACGACTGCCGAGAAGAGGCTCCATGGACAGAAGTGGACCACGGAGGGAGGGACGACAGAGGACCATAAGGCAAGTATATCAATTAACATCAATTATCTCAAACATAAATCTTCTCATTATCTTTACCATCAGGACCGTGGACATCATCATCCTGGGGGCAGAAATGGACCGTGAAGTCCCCCAGAGGCAGTGATGACTGCCGAGAAGAGGCTCCATGGACAGAAGTGGACCACGATGGGAGGGACGACAGAGGACCATAAGGCAAGTATATCAATTGACATCAATTATTTCAAACATTGAACTTCTCATTATCTTTACCATCAGGACCGTGGACATCATCATCCTGGGGGCAGAAATGGACCGTGAAGTCCCCCAGAGGCAGTGACGACTGCCGAGAAGAGGATCCACGCAGGGAGGGAGGGAGGGAGGGAGGACGAATGCCACGAAGCCGACAGAGGACCAGGGAGGCAAGTGTTTCAATCTTCTGTTATTCACCATGGCGTCATGTACACCTTACAACGTGTATTTCAGGATACAAATTTTTCCACAATTCCGCATATATACATACTTTTGGCATTCATTATGTATGTAGTAAATATCAAGGATTTGAAACATTAATTTATTCTTTATTTCTACAATTACTACCCAACTCCGCATACATGGATACTTTTGGCATTCATTATGTATGTAGTAAATATCAATTATTTCAAACATTAATCTTCTCATTATCTTTACCATCAGGACCGTGGACATCATCATCCTGGGGGCAGAAATGGACCGTGAAGTCCCCCAGAGGCAGTGACGACTGCCGAGAAGAGGCTCCATGGACAGAAGTGGACCACGATGGGAGGGACGACACAGGACCAGGGAGGCAAGTATATCAATTAACATCAATTATTTCAAACATTAATCTTCTCATTATCTTTACCATCAGGACCGTGGACATCATCATCCTGGGGGCAGAAATGGACCGTGAAGTCCCCCAGAGGCAGTGACGACTGCCGAGAAGAGGCTCCATGGACAGAAGTGGACCACGGAGGGAGGGACGACAGAGGACCATAAGGCAAGTATATCAATTAACATCAATTATTTCAAACATTAATCTTCTCATTATCTTTACCATCAGGACCGTGGACATCATCATCCTGGGGGCAGAAATGGACCGTGAAGTCCCCCAGAGGCAGTGACGACTGCCGAGAAGAGGCTCCATGGACAGAAGTGGACCACGATGTTAGGGACGACAGAGGACCATAAGGCAAGTATATCAATTAACATCAATTATTTCAAACATTAAACTTCTCATTATCTTTACCATCAGGACCGTGGACATCATCATCCTGGGGGCAGAAATGGACCGTGAAGTTCCCCAGAGGCAGTGACGACTGCCGAGAAGAGGCTCCATGGACAGAAGTGGACCACGATGTTAGGGACGACAGAGGACCATAAGGCAAGTATATCAATTAACATCAATTATTTCAAACATTAAACTTCTCATTATCTTTACCATCAGGACCGTGGACATCATCATTCTGGGGGCAGAAATGGACCGTGAAGTCCCCCAGAGGCAGTGACGACTGCCGAGAAGAGGATCCACGGAGGGAGGGAGGGAGGACGAATGCCACGAAGCCGACAGAGGACCAGGGAGGCAAGTGTTTCAATCTTCTGTTATTCACCATGGCGTCATGTACACCTTACAACGTGTATTTCAGGATACAAATTTTTCCACAATTCCGCATATATACATACTTTTGGCATTCATTATGTATGTAGTAAATATCAATGATTTGAAACATTAATTTATTCTATATTTCTACAATTAGAAACCTGATTCCGCATACATGGATACTTTTGGCATTCATTATGTATGTAGTAAGTATCAATTATTTCAAACATTAATCTTCTCATTATCTTTACCATCAGGACCGTGGACATCATCATCCTGGGGGCAGAAATGGACCGTGAAGTCCCCCAGAGGCAGTGACGACTGCCGAGAAGAGGCTCCATGGACAGAAGTGGACCACGATGGGAGGGACGACAGAGGACCATAAGGCAAGTATATCAAATAACATCAATTATTTCAAACATTAAACTTCTCATTATCTTTACCATCAGGACCGTGGACATCATCATCCTGGGGGCAGAAATGGACCGTGAAGTCCCCCAGAGGCAGTGACGACTGCCGAGAAGAGGCTCCATGGACAGAAGTGGACCACGATGTTAGGGACGACAGAGGACCATAAGGCAAGTATATCAATTAACATCAATTATTTCAAACATTAAACTTCTCATTATCTTTACCATCAGGACCGTGGACATCATCATTCTGGGAGCAGAAATGGACCGTGAAGTCCCCCAGAGGCAGTGACGACTGCCGAGAAGAGGATCCACGGAGGGAGGGAGGGAGGACGAATGCCACGAAGCCGACAGAGGATCAGGGAGGCAAGTGTTTCAATCTTCTGTTATTCACCATGGCGTCATGTACACCTTACAACGTGTATTTCAGGATACAAATTTTTCCACAATTCCGCATATATACATACTTTTGGCATTCATTATGTATGTAGTAAATATCAATGATTTGAAACATTAATTTATTCTATATTTCTACAATTAGAAACCTGATTCCGCATACATGGATACTTTTGGCATTCATTATGTATGTAGTAAGTATCAATTATTTCAAACATTAATCTTCTCATTATCTTTACCATCAGGACCGTGGACATCATCATCCTGGGGGCAGAAATGGACCGTGAAGTCCCCCAGAGGCAGTGACGACTGCCGAGAAGAGGCTCCATGGACAGAAGTGGACCACGATGGGAGGGACGACAGAGGACCATAAGGCAAGTATATCAAATAACATCAATTATTTCAAACATTAAACTTCTCATTATCTTTACCATCAGGACCGTGGACATCATCATCCTGGGGGCAGAAATGGACCGTGAAGTCCCCCAGAGGCAGTGACGACTGCCGAGAAGAGGCTCCATGGACAGAAGTGGACCACGGAGGGAGGGACGACAGAGGACCATAAGGCAAGTATATCAATTAACATCAATTATTTCAAACATTAAACTTCTCATTATCTTTACCATCAGGACCGTGGACATCATCACCCTTGGGGCAGAAATGGACCGTGAAGTCCCCCAGAGGCAGTGACGACTGCCGAGAAGAGGATCCACGGAGGGAGGGAGGACGAATGCCACGAAGCCGACAGAGGACCAGGGAGGCAAGTGTTTCAATCTTCTGTTATTCACCATGGCGTCATGTGCACCTTACAACGTGCATTTCAGGATACAAATTTTTCCACAATTCCGCATATATACATACTTTTGGCATTCATTATGTATGTAGTAAATATCAATGATTTGAAACATTAATTTATTCTATATTTCTACAATTAGAAACCTGATTCCGCATGAATACATACTTTTGGCATTCATTATGTATGTAGTAAATATCAATTATTTCAAACATTAAACTTCTCATTATCTTTACCATCAGGACCGTGGACATCATCATTCTGGGGGCAGAAATGGACCGTGAAGTCCCCCAGAGGCAGTGACGACTGCCGAGAAGAGGCTCCACGGACAGAAGTGGACCACGGAGGGAGGGACGACAGAGGACCATAAGGCAAGTATATCAATTAACATCAATTATCTCAAACATAAATCTTCTCATTATCTTTACCATCAGGACCGTGGACATCATCATCCTGGGGGCAGAAATGGACCGTGAAGTCCCCCAGAGGCAGTGATGACTGCCGAGAAGAGGCTCCATGGACAGAAGTGGACCACGATGGGAGGGACGACAGAGGACCATAAGGCAAGTATATCAATTAACATCAATTATTTCAAACATTAAACTTCTCATTATCTTTACCATCAGGACCGTGGACATCATCATCCTGGGGGCAGAAATGGACCGTGAAGTCCCCCAGAGGCAGTGACGACTGCCGAGAAGAGGATCCACGCAGGGAGGGAGGGAGGGAGGACGAATGCCACGAAGCCGACAGAGGACCAGGGAGGCAAGTGTTTCAATCTTCTGTTATTCACCATGGCGTCATGTGCACCTTACAACGTGCATATCAGGATACAAATTTTTCCACAATTCCGCATATATACATACTTTTGACATTCATTATGTATGTAGTAAATATCAATGATTTGAAACATTAATTTATTCTATATTTCTACAATTAGAAACCTGATTCCACATGAATACATACTTTTGGCATTCATTATGTATGTAGTAAATATCAATTATATCAAACATTAATCTTCTCATTATCTTTACCATCAGGACCGTGGACATCATCATCCTGGGGGCAGAAATGGACCGTGAAGTCCCCCAGAGGCAGTGACGACTGCCGAGAAGAGGCTCCATGGACAGAAGTGGACCACGGAGGGAGGGACGACAGAGGACCATAAGGCAAGTATATCAATTAACATCAATTATTTCAAACATTAATCTTCTCATTATCTTTACCATCAGGACCGTGGACATCATCATCCTGGGGGCAGAAATGGACCGTGAAGTCCCCCAGAGGCAGTGACGACTGCCGAGAAGAGGCTCCATGGACAGAAGTGGACCACGATGTTAGGGACGACAGAGGACCATAAGGCAAGTATATCAATTAACATCAATTATTTCAAACATTAAACTTCTCATTATCTTTACCATCAGGACCGTGGACATCATCATCCTGGGGGCAGAAATGGACCGTGAAGTTCCCCAGAGGCAGTGACGACTGCCGAGAAGAGGCTCCATGGACAGAAGTGGACCACGATGGGAGGGACGACAGAGGACCATAAGGCAAGTATATCAATTAACATCAATTATTTCAAACATTAAACTTCTCATTATCTTTACCATCAGGACCGTGGACATCATCATTCTGGGGGCAGAAATGGACCGTGAAGTCCCCCAGAGGCAGTGACGACTGCCGAGAAGAGGATCCACGGAGGGAGGGAGGGAGGACGAATGCCACGAAGCCGACAGAGGACCAGGGAGGCAAGTGTTTCAATCTTCTGTTATTCACCATGGCGTCATGTACACCTTACAACGTGTATTTCAGGATACAAATTTTTCCACAATTCCGCATATATACATACTTTTGGCATTCATTATGTATGTAGTAAATATCAATGATTTGAAACATTAATTTATTCTATATTTCTACAATTAGAAACCTGATTCCGCATACATGGATACTTTTGGCATTCATTATGTATGTAGTAAGTATCAATTATTTCAAACATTAATCTTCTCATTATCTTTACCATCAGGACCGTGGACATCATCATCCTGGGGGCAGAAATGGACCGTGAAGTCCCCCAGAGGCAGTGACGACTGCCGAGAAGAGGCTCCATGGACAGAAGTGGACCACGATGGGAGGGACGACAGAGGACCATAAGGCAAGTATATCAAATAACATCAATTATTTCAAACATTAAACTTCTCATTATCTTTACCATCAGGACCGTGGACATCATCATCCTGGGGGCAGGAATGGACCGTGAGGTCCCCCAGAGGCAGTGACGACTGCCGAGAAGAGGATCCACGGAGGGAGGGAGGACGAATGCCACGAAGCCGACAGAGGACCAGGGAGGCAAGTGTTTCAATCTTCTGTTATTCACCATGGCGTCATGTGCACCTTACAACGTGCATTTCAGGAGACAAATTTTTCCACAATTCCGCATATATACATACTTTTGGCATTCATTATGTATGTAGTAAATATCAATGATTTGAAACATTAATTTATTCTATATTTCTACAATTAGAAACCTGATTCCACATGAATACATACTTTTGGCATTCATTATGTATGTAGTAAATATCAATTATTTCAAACATTAATCTTCTCATTATCTTTACCATCAGGACCGTGGACATCATCATCCTGGGGACAGAAATGGACCGTGAAGTCCCCCAGAGGCAGTGACGACTGCCGAGAAGAGGCTCCATGGACAGAAGTGGACCAAGATGGGAGGGACGACAGAGGACCAGGGAGGCAAGTATATCAATTAACATCAATTATTTCAAACATTAATCTTCTCATTATCTTTACCATCAGGACCGTGGACATCATCATCCTGGGGGCAGAAATGGACCGTGAAGTTCCCCAGAGGCAGTGACGACTGCCGAGAAGAGGCTCCATGGACAGAAGTGGACCACGATGTTAGGGACGACAGAGGACCATAAGGCAAGTATATCAATTAACATCAATTATTTCAAACATTAAACTTCTCATTATCTTTACCATCAGGACCGTGGACATCATCATTCTGGGGACAGAAATGGACCGTGAAGTCCCCCAGAGGCAGTGACGACTGCCGAGAAGAGGATCCACGGAGGGAGGGAGGGAGGACGAATGCCACGAAGCCGACAGAGGACCAGGGAGGCAAGTGTTTCAATCTTCTGTTATTCACCATGGCGTCATGTACACCTTACAACGTGTATTTCAGGATACAAATTTTTCCACAATTCCGCATATATACATACTTTTGGCATTCATTATGTATGTAGTAAATATCAATGACTTGAAACATTAATTTATTCTATATTTCTACAATTAGAAACCTGATTCCGCATACATGGATACTTTTGGCATTCATTATGTATGTAGTAAGTATCAATTATTTCAAACATTAATCTTCTCATTATCTTTACCATCAGGACCGTGGACATCATCATCCTGGGGGCAGAAATGGACCGTGAAGTCCCCCAGAGGCAGTGACGACTGCCGAGAAGAGGCTCCATGGACAGAAGTGGACCACGATGGGAGGGACGACAGAGGACCATAAGGCAAGTATATCAAATAACATCAATTATTTCAAACATTAAACTTCTCATTATCTTTACCATCAGGACCGTGGACATCATCATCCTGGGGGCAGAAATGGACCGTGAAGTCCCCCAGAGGCAGTGACGACTGCCGAGAAGAGGCTCCATGGACAGAAGTGGACCACGGAGAGAGGGACGACAGAGGACCATAAGGCAAGTATATCAATTAACATCAATTATTTCAAACATTAAACTTCTCATTATCTTTACCATCAGGACCGTGGACATCATCATCCTGGGGGCAGAAATGGACCGTGAAGTCCCCCAGAGTCAGTGACGACTGCCGAGAAGAGGATCCACGCAGGGAGGGAGGACGAATGCCACGAAGCCGACAGAGGACCAGGGAGGCAAGTGTTTCAATCTTCTGTTATTCACCATGGCGTCATGTGCACCTTACAACGTGCATTTCAGGATACAAATTTTTCCACAATTCCGCATATATACATACTTTTGGCATTCATTATGTATGTAGTAAATATCAATGATTTGAAACATTAATTTATTCTATATTTCTACAATTAGAAACCTGATTCCGCATGAATACATACTTTTGGCATTCATTATGTATGTAGTAAATATCAATTATTTCAAACATTAAACTTCTCATTATCTTTACCATCAGGACCGTGGACATCATCATTCTGGGGGCAGAAATGGACCGTGAAGTCCCCCAGAGGCAGTGACGACTGCCGAGAAGAGGCTCCATGGACAGAAGTGGACCACGGAGGGAGGGACGACAGAGGACCATAAGGCAAGTATATCAACTAACATCAATTATCTCAAACATAAATCTTCTCATTATCTTTACCATCAGGACCGTGGACATCATCATCCTGGGGGCAGAAATGGACCGTGAAGTCCCCCAGAGGCAGTGATGACTGCCGAGAAGAGGCTCCATGGACAGAAGTGGACCACGATGGGAGGGACGACAGAGGACCATAAGGCAAGTATATCAATTAACATCAATTATTTCAAACATTAAACTTCTCATTATCTTTACCATCAGGACCGTGGACATCATCATCCTGGGGGCAGAAATGGACCGTGAAGTCCCCCAGAGGCAGTGACGACTGCCGAGAAGAGGATCCACGCAGGGAGGGAGGGAGGGAGGATGAATGCCACGAAGCCGACAGAGGACCAGGGAGGCAAGTGTTTCAATCTTCTGTTATTCACCATGGCGTCATGTGCACCTTACAACGTGCATATCAGGATACAAATTTTTCCACAATTCCGCATATATACATACTTTTGACATTCATTATGTATGTAGTAAATATCAATGATTTGAAACATTAATTTATTCTATATTTCTACAATTAGAAACCTGATTCCACATGAATACATACTTTTGGCATTCATTATGTATGTAGTAAATATCAATTATTTCAAACATTAATCTTCTCATTATCTTTACCATCAGGACCATGGACATCATCATCCTGGGGGCAGAAATGGACCGTGAAGTCCCCCAGAGGCAGTGACGACTGCCGAGAAGAGGCTCCATGGACAGAAGTGGACCACGATGGGAGGGACGACAGAGGACCAGGGAGGCAAGTATATCAATTAACATCAATTATTTCAAACATTAATCTTCTCATTATCTTTACCATCAGGACCGTGGACATCATCATCCTGGGGGGAGAAATGGACCGTGAAGTCCCCCAGAGGCAGTGACGACTGCCGAGAAGAGGCTCCATGGACAGAAGTGGACCACGGAGGGAGGGACGACAGAGGACCATAAGGCAAGTATATCAATTAACATCAATTATTTCAAACATTAATCTTCTCATTATCTTTACCATCAGGACCGTGGACATCATCATCCTGGGGGCAGAAATGGACCGTGAAGTCCCCCAGAGGCAGTGACGACTGCCGAGAAGAGGCTCCATGGACAGAAGTGGACCACGGAGGGAGGGACGACAGAGGACCATAAGGCAAGTATATCAATTAACATCAATTATTTCAAACATTAAACTTCTCATTATCTTTACCATCAGGACCGTGGACATCATCATTCTGGGGGCAGAAATGGACCGTGAAGTCCCCCAGAGGCAGTGACGACTGCCGAGAAGAGGATCCACGGAGGGAGGGAGGGAGGACGAATGCCACGAAGCCGACAGAGGACCAGGGAGGCAAGTGTTTCAATCTTCTGTTATTCACCATGGCGTCATGTACACCTTACAACGTGTATTTCAGGATACAAATTTTTCCACAATTCCGCATATATACATACTTTTGGCATTCATTATGTATGTAGTAAATATCAATGATTTGAAACATTAATTTATTCTTTATTTCTACAAATACTATCCAATTCCGCATACATGGATACTTTTGGCATTCATTATGTATGTAGTAAGTATCAATTATTTCAAACATTAATCTTCTCATTATCTTTACCATCAGGACCGTCGACATCATCATCCTGGGGCAGAAATGGACCCTGAAGTCCCCCAGAGGCAGTGACCACTGCCGAGAAGAGGCTCCATGGACAGAAGTGGACCACGATGGGAGGGACGACAGAGCACCATAAGGCAAGTATATCAAATAACATGAATTATTTCAAACATTAAACTTCTCATTATCTTTACCATCAGGACCGTGGACATCATCATCCTGGGGGCAGAAATGGACCGTGAAGTCCCCCAGAGGCAGTGACGACTGCCGAGAAGAGGCTCCATGGACAGAAGTGGACCACGGAGGGAGGGACGACAGAGGACCATAAGGCAAGTATATCAATTAACATCAATTATTTCAAACATTAAACTTCTCATTATCTTTACCATCAGGACCGTGGACATCATCATCCTGGGGGCAGAAATGGACCGTGAAGTCCCCCAGAGGCAGTGACGACTGCCGAGAAGAGGATCCACGCAGGGAGGGAGGGAGGGAGGACGAATGCCACGAAGCCGACAGAGGACCAGGGAGGCAAGTGTTTCAATCTTCTGTTATTCACCATGGCGTCATGTGCACCTTACAACGTGCATTTCAGGATACAAATTTTTCCACAATTCCGCATATATACATACTTTTGGCATTCATTACGTATGTAGTAAATATCAATGATTTGAAACATTAATTTATTCTATATTTCTACAACTAGAAACCTGATTCCGCATGAATACATACTTTTGGCATTCATTATGTATGTAGTAAATATCAATTATTTCAAACATTAAACTTCTCATTATCTTTACCATCAGAACCGTGGACATCATCATCCTGGGGGCAGAAATGGACCGTGAAGTCCCCCAGAGGCAGTGACGACTGCCGAGAAGAGGATCCACGGAGGGAGGGAGGGAGGGAGGGAGGACGAGTGCCAGGAAGCCGACAGAGGACCAGGGAGGCAAGTGTTTCAATCTTCTGTTATTCACCATGGCGTCATGTGCACCTTACAACGTGCATTTCAGGATACAAATTTTTCCACAATTCCGCATATATACATACTTTTGGCATTCATTATGTATGTAGTAAATATCAATGATTTGAAACATTAATTTATTCTATATTTCTACAATTAGAAAACTGATTCCGCATAAATACATACTTTTGGCATTCATTATGTATGTAGTAAATATCAATTATTTCAAACATTAATTTATTCTTTATTTCTACAATTACTACCCAATTCCGCATACATACATACTTTTGGCATTCATTATGTATGTAGTAAATATCAATGATTTGAAACATTAATTTATTCTATATTTCTACAATTAGAAAACTGATTCCGCATAAATACATACTTTTGGCATTCATTATGTATGTAGTAAATATCAATTATTTCAAACATTAATTTATTCTTTATTTCTACAATTACTACCCAATTCCGCATACATACATACTTTTGGCATTCATTATGTATGTAGTAAATATCAATTATTTCAAACATTAATCTTCTCATTATCTTTACCATCAGGACCGTGGACATCATCATCCTGCGGGCAGAAATGGACCGTGAAGTCCCCCAGAGGCAGTGACGACTGCCGAGAAGAGGCTCCATGGACAGAAGTGGACCACGGAGGGAGGGACGACAGAGGACCATAAGGCAAGTATATCAATTAACATCAATTATTTCAAACATTAAACTTCTCATTATCTTTACCATCAGGACCGTGGACATCATCATCCTGGGGGCAGAAATGGACCGTGAAGTCCCCCAGAGGCAGTGACGACTGCCGAGAAGAGGCTCCATGGACAGAAGTGGACCACGGAGGGAGGGACGACAGAGGACCATAAGGCAAGTATATCAATTAACATCAATTATTTCAAACATTAAACTTCTCATTATCTTTACCATCAGGACCGTGGACATCATCATCCTGGGGGCAGAAATGGACCGTGAAGTCCCCCAGAGGCAGTGACGACTGCCGAGAAGAGGATCCACGCAGGGAGGGAGGGAGGGAGGATGAATGCCACGAAGCCGACAGAGGACCAGGGAGGCAAGTGTTTCAATCTTCTGTTATTCACCATGGCGTCATGTGCACCTTACAACGTGCATATCAGGATACAAATTTTTCCACAATTCCGCATATATACATACTTTTGACATTCATTATGTATGTAGTAAATATCAATGATTTGAAACATTAATTTATTCTATATTTCTACAATTAGAAACCTGATTCCACATGAATACATACTTTTGGCATTCATTATGTATGTAGTAAATATCAATTATTTCAAACATTAATCTTCTCATTATCTTTACCATCAGGACCGTGGACATCATCATCCTGGGGGCAGAAATGGACCGTGAAGTCCCCCAGAGGCAGTGACGACTGCCGAGAAGAGGCTCCATGGACAGAAGTGGACCACGATGGGAGGGACGACAGAGGACCAGGGAGGCAAGTATATCAATTAACATCAATTATTTCAAACATTAATCTTCTCATTATCTTTACCATCAGGACCGTGGACATCATCATCCTGGGGGCAGAAATGGACCGTGAAGTCCCCCAGAGGCAGTGACGACTGCCGAGAAGAGGCTCCATGGACAGAAGTGGACCACGGAGGGAGGGACGACAGAGGACCATAAGGCAAGTATATCAATTAACATCAATTATTTCAAACATTAATCTTCTCATTATCTTTACCATCAGGACCGTGGACATCATCATCCTGGGGGCAGAAATGGACCGTGAAGTCCCCCAGAGGCAGTGACGACTGCCGAGAAGAGGCTCCATGGACAGAAGTGGACCACGGAGGGAGGGACGACAGAGGACCATAAGGCAAGTATATCAATTAACATCAATTATTTCAAACATTAAACTTCTCATTATCTTTACCATCAGGACCGTGGACATCATCATTCTGGGGGCAGAAATGGACCGTGAAGTCCCCCAGAGGCAGTGACGACTGCCGAGAAGAGGATCCACGCAGGGAGGGAGGGAGGGAGGACGAATGCCACGAAGCCGACAGAGGACCAGGGAGGCAAGTGTTTCAATCTTCTGTTATTCACCATGGCGTCATGTGCACCTTACAACGTGCATTTCAGGATACAAATTTTTCCACAATTCCGCATATATACATACTTTTGGCATTCATTACGTATGTAGTAAATATCAATGATTTGAAACATTAATTTATTCTATATTTCTACAACTAGAAACCTGATTCCGCATGAATACATACTTTTGGCATTCATTATGTATGTAGTAAATATCAATTATTTCAAACATTAAACTTCTCATTATCTTTACCATCAGAACCGTGGACATCATCATCCTGGGGGCAGAAATGGACCGTGAAGTCCCCCAGAGGCAGTGACGACTGCCGAGAAGAGGATCCACGGAGGGAGGGAGGGAGGGAGGGAGGACGAGTGCCAGGAAGCCGACAGAGGACCAGGGAGGCAAGTGTTTCAATCTTCTGTTATTCACCATGGCGTCATGTGCACCTTACAACGTGCATTTCAGGATACAAATTTTTCCACAATTCCGCATATATACATACTTTTGGCATTCATTATGTATGTAGTAAATATCAATGATTTGAAACATTAATTTATTCTATATTTCTACAATTAGAAAACTGATTCCGCATAAATACATACTTTTGGCATTCATTATGTATGTAGTAAATATCAATTATTTCAAACATTAATTTATTCTTTATTTCTACAATTACTACCCAATTCCGCATACATACATACTTTTGGCATTCATTATGTATGTAGTAAATATCAATGATTTGAAACATTAATTTATTCTATATTTCTACAATTAGAAAACTGATTCCGCATAAATACATACTTTTGGCATTCATTATGTATGTAGTAAATATCAATTATTTCAAACATTAATTTATTCTTTATTTCTACAATTACTACCCAATTCCGCATACATACATACTTTTGGCATTCATTATGTATGTAGTAAATATCAATTATTTCAAACATTAATCTTCTCATTATCTTTACCATCAGGACCGTGGACATCATCATCCTGCGGGCAGAAATGGACCGTGAAGTCCCCCAGAGGCAGTGACGACTGCCGAGAAGAGGCTCCATGGACAGAAGTGGACCACGGAGGGAGGGACGACAGAGGACCATAAGGCAAGTATATCAATTAACATCAATTATTTCAAGCATTAAACTTCTCATTATCTTTACCATCAGGACCGTGGACATCATCATCCTGGGGGCAGAAATGGACCGTGAAGTCCCCCAGAGGCAGTGACGACTGCCGAGAAGAGGCTCCATGGACAGAAGTGGACCACGGAGGGAGGGACGACAGAGGACCATAAGGCAAGTATATCAAATAACATCAATTATTTCAAACATTAAACTTCTCATTATCTTTACCATCAGGACCGTGGACATCATCATTCTGGGGGCAGAAATGGACCGTGAAGTCCCCCAGAGGCAGTGACGACTGCCGAGAAGAGGATCCACGCAGGGAGGGAGGGAGGGAGGATGAATGCCACGAAGCCGACAGAGGACCAGGGAGGCAAGTGTTTCAATCTTCTGTTATTCACCATGGCGTCATGTGCACCTTACAACGTGCATATCAGGATACAAATTTTTCCACAATTCCGCATATATACATACTTTTGACATTCATTATGTATGTAGTAAATATCAATGATTTGAAACATTAATTTATTCTATATTTCTACAATTAGAAACCTGATTCCACATGAATACATACTTTTGGCATTCATTATGTATGTAGTAAATATCAATTATTTCAAACATTAATCTTCTCATTATCTTTACCATCAGGACCGTGGACATCATCATCCTGGGGGCAGAAATGGACCGTGAAGTCCCCCAGAGGCAGTGACGACTGCCGAGAAGAGGCTCCATGGACAGAAGTGGACCACGATGGGAGGGACGACAGAGGACCAGGGAGGCAAGTATATCAATTAACATCAATTATTTCAAACATTAATCTTCTCATTATCTTTACCATCAGGACCGTGGACATCATCATCCTGGGGGCAGAAATGGACCGTGAAGTCCCCCAGAGGCAGTGACGACTGCCGAGAAGAGGCTCCATGGACAGAAGTGGACCACGGAGGGAGGGACGACAGAGGACCATAAGGCAAGTATATCAATTAACATCAATTATTTCAAACATTAATCTTCTCATTATCTTTACCATCAGGACCGTGGACATCATCATCCTGGGGGCAGAAATGGACCGTGAAGTCCCCCAGAGGCAGTGACGACTGCCGAGAAGAGGCTCCATGGACAGAAGTGGACCACGGAGGGAGGGACGACAGAGGACCATAAGGCAAGTATATCAATTAACATCAATTATTTCAAACATTAAACTTCTCATTATCTTTACCATCAGGACCGTGGACATCATCATTCTGGGGGCAGAAATGGACCGTGAAGTCCCCCAGAGGCAGTGACGACTGCCGAGAAGAGGATCCACGGAGGGAGGGAGGGAGGACGAATGCCACGAAGCCGACAGAGGACCAGGGAGGCAAGTGTTTCAATCTTCTGTTATTCACCATGGCGTCATGTACACCTTACAACGTGTATTTCAGGATACAAATTTTTCCACAATTCCGCATATATACATACTTTTGGCATTCATTATGTATGTAGTAAATATCAATGATTTGAAACATTAATTTATTCTTTATTTCTACAAATACTATCCAATTCCGCATACATGGATACTTTTGGCATTCATTATGTATGTAGTAAGTATCAATTATTTCAAACATTAATCTTCTCATTATCTTTACCATCAGGACCGTCGACATCATCATCCTGGGGGCAGAAATGGACCCTGAAGTCCCCCAGAGGCAGTGACCACTGCCGAGAAGAGGCTCCATGCACAGAAGTGGACCACGATGGGAGGGACGACAGAGCACCATAAGGCAAGTATATCAAATAACATGAATTATTTCAAACATTAAACTTCTCATTATCTTTACCATCAGGACCGTGGACATCATCATCCTGGGGGCAGAAATGGACCGTGAAGTCCCCCAGAGGCAGTGACGACTGCCGAGAAGAGGCTCCATGGACAGAAGTGGACCACGGAGGGAGGGACGACAGAGGACCATAAGGCAAGTATATCAATTAACATCAATTATTTCAAACATTAAACTTCTCATTATCTTTACCATCAGGACCGTGGACATCATCATCCTGGGGGCAGAAATGGACCGTGAAGTCCCCCAGAGGCAGTGACGACTGCCGAGAAGAGGATCCACGCAGGGAGGGAGGGAGGGAGGACGAATGCCACGAAGCCGACAGAGGACCAGGGAGGCAAGTGTTTCAATCTTCTGTTATTCACCATGGCGTCATGTGCACCTTACAACGTGCATTTCAGGATACAAATTTTTCCACAATTCCGCATATATACATACTTTTGGCATTCATTACGTATGTAGTAAATATCAATGATTTGAAACATTAATTTATTCTATATTTCTACAACTAGAAACCTGATTCCGCATGAATACATACTTTTGGCATTCATTATGTATGTAGTAAATATCAATTATTTCAAACATTAAACTTCTCATTATCTTTACCATCAGGACCGTGGACATCATCATCCTGGGGGCAGAAATGGACCGTGAAGTCCCCCAGAGGCAGTGACGACTGCCGAGAAGAGGATCCACGGAGGGAGGGAGGGAGGGAGGGAGGACGAGTGCCACGAAGCCGACAGAGGACCAGGGAGGCAAGTGTTTCAATCTTCTGTTATTCACCATGGCGTCATGTACACCTTACAACGTGCATTTCAGGATACAAATTTTTCCACAATTCCGCATATATACATACTTTTGGCATTCATTATGTATGTAGTAAATATCAATGATTTGAAACATTAATTTATTCTATATTTTTACAATTAGAAACCTGATTCCGCATAAATACATACTTTTGGCATTCATTATGTATGTAGTAAATATCAATTATTTCAAACATTAATTTATTCTTTATTTCTACAATTACTACCCAATTCCGCATACATACATACTTTTGGCATTCATTATGTATGTAGTAAATATCAATGATTTGAAACATTAATTTATTCTATATTTCTACAATTAGAAAACTGATTCCGCATAAATACATACTTTTGGCATTCATTATGTATGTAGTAAATATCAATTATTTCAAACATTAATTTATTCTTTATTTCTACAATTACTACCCAATTCCGCATACATACATACTTTTGGCATTCATTATGTATGTAGTAAATATCAATTATTTCAAACATTAATCTTCTCATTATCTTTACCATCAGGACCGTGGACATCATCATCCTGCGGGCAGAAATGGACCGTGAAGTCCCCCAGAGGCAGTGACGACTGCCGAGAAGAGGCTCCATGGACAGAAGTGGACCTCGGAGGGAGGGACGACAGAGGACCATAAGGCAAGTATATCAATTAACATCAATTATTTCAAACATTAAACTTCTCATTATCTTTACCATCAGGACCGTGGACATCATCATCCTGGGGGCAGAAATGGACCGTGAAGTCCCCCAGAGGCAGTGACGACTGCCGAGAAGAGGCTCCATGGACAGAAGTGGACCACGGAGGGAGGGACGACAGAGGACCATAAGGCAAGTATATCAAACAACATCAATTATTTCAAACATTAAACTTCTCATTATCTTTACCATCAGGACCGTGGACATCATCATTCTGGGGGCAGAAATGGACCGTGAAGTCCCCCAGAGGCAGTGACGACTGCCGAGAAGAGGATCCACGCAGGGAGGGAGGGAGGGAGGATGAATGCCACGAAGCCGACAGAGGACCAGGGAGGCAAGTGTTTCAATCTTCTGTTATTCACCATGGCGTCATGTGCACCTTACAACGTGCATATCAGGATACAAATTTTTCCACAATTCCGCATATATACATACTTTTGACATTCATTATGTATGTAGTAAATATCAATGATTTGAAACATTAATTTATTCTATATTTCTACAATTAGAAACCTGATTCCACATGAATACATACTTTTGGCATTCATTATGTATGTAGTAAATATCAATTATTTCAAACATTAATCTTCTCATTATCTTTACCATCAGGACCGTGGACATCATCATCCTGGGGGCAGAAATGGACCGTGAAGTCCCCCAGAGGCAGTGACGACTGCCGAGAAGAGGCTCCATGGACAGAAGTGGACCACGATGGGAGGGACGACAGAGGACCAGGGAGGCAAGTATATCAATTAACATCAATTATTTCAAACATTAATCTTCTCATTATCTTTACCATCAGGACCGTGGACATCATCATCCTGGGGGCAGAAATGGACCGTGAAGTCCCCCAGAGGCAGTGACGACTGCCGAGAAGAGGCTCCATGGACAGAAGTGGACCACGGAGGGAGGGACGACAGAGGACCATAAGGCAAGTATATCAATTAACATCAATTATTTCAAACATTAATCTTCTCATTATCTTTACCATCAGGACCGTGGACATCATCATCCTGGGGGCAGAAATGGACCGTGAAGTCCCCCAGAGGCAGTGACGACTGCCGAGAAGAGGCTCCATGGACAGAAGTGGACCACGGAGGGAGGGACGACAGAGGACCATAAGGCAAGTATATCAATTAACATCAATTATTTCAAACATTAAACTTCTCATTATCTTTACCATCAGGACCGTGGACATCATCATTCTGGGGGCAGAAATGGACCGTGAAGTCCCCCAGAGGCAGTGACGACTGCCGAGAAGAGGATCCACGGAGGGAGGGAGGGAGGACGAATGCCACGAAGCCGACAGAGGACCAGGGAGGCAAGTGTTTCAATCTTCTGTTATTCACCATGGCGTCATGTACACCTTACAACGTGTATTTCAGGATACAAATTTTTCCACAATTCCGCATATATACATACTTTTGGCATTCATTATGTATGTAGTAAATATCAATGATTTGAAACATTAATTTATTCTTTATTTCTACAAATACTATCCAATTCCGCATACATGGATACTTTTGGCATTCATTATGTATGTAGTAAGTATCAATTATTTCAAACATTAATCTTCTCATTATCTTTACCATCAGGACCGTCGACATCATCATCCTGGGGGCAGAAATGGACCGTGAAGTCCCCCAGAGGCAGTGACGACTGCCGAGAAGAGGCTCCATGGACAGAAGTGGACCACGGAGGGAGGGACGACAGAGGACCATAAGGCAAGTATATCAATTAACATCAATTATTTCAAACATTAAACTTCTCATTATCTTTACCATCAGGACCGTGGACATCATCATCCTGGGGGCAGAAATGGACCGTGAAGTCCCCCAGAGGCAGTGACGACTGCCGAGAAGAGGATCCACGCAGGGAGGGAGGGAGGGAGGACGAATGCCACGAAGCCGACAGAGGACCAGGGAGGCAAGTGTTTCAATCTTCTGTTATTCACCATGGCGTCATGTGCACCTTACAACGTGCATTTCAGGATACAAATTTTTCCACAATTCCGCATATATACATACTTTTGGCATTCATTACGTATGTAGTAAATATCAATGATTTGAAACATTAATTTATTCTATATTTCTACAACTAGAAACCTGAATCCGCATGAATACATACTTTTGGCATTCATTATGTATGTAGTAAATATCAATTATTTCAAACATTAAACTTCTCATTATCTTTACCATCAGGACCGTGGACATCATCATCCTGGGGGCAGAAATGGACCGTGAAGTCCCCCAGAGGCAGTGACGACTGCCGAGAAGAGGATCCACGGAGGGAGGGAGGGAGGGAGGGAGGACGAGTGCCACGAAGCCGACAGAGGACCAGGGAGGCAAGTGTTTCAATCTTCTGTTATTCACCATGGCGTCATGTGCACCTTACAACGTGCATTTCAGGATACAAATTTTTCCACAATTCCGCATATATACATACTTTTGGCATTCATTATGTATGTAGTAAATATCAATGATTTGAAACATTAATTTATTCTATATTTCTACAATTAGAAACCTGATTCCGCATAAATACATACTTTTGGCATTCATTATGTATGTAGTAAATATCAATTATTTCAAACATTAATTTATTCTTTATTTCTACAATTACTACCCAATTCCGCATACATACATACTTTTGGCATTCATTATGTATGTAGTAAATATCAATGATTTGAAACATTAATTTATTCTATATTTCTACAATTAGAAAACTGATTCCGCATAAATACATACTTTTGGCATTCATTATGTATGTAGTAAATATCAATTATTTCAAACATTAATTTATTCTTTATTTCTACAATTACTACCCAATTCCGCATACATACATACTTTTCGCATTCATTATGTATGTAGTAAATATCAATTATTTCAAACATTAATCTTCTCATTATCTTTACCATCAGGACCGTGGACATCATCATCCTGCGGGCAGAAATGGACCGTGAAGTCCCCCAGAGGCAGTGACGACTGCCGAGAAGAGGCTCCATGGACAGAAGTGGACCACGGAGGGAGGGACGACAGAGGACCATAAGGCAAGTATATCAATTAACATCAATTATTTCAAACATTAAACTTCTCATTATCTTTACCATCAGGACCGTGGACATCATCATCCTGGGGGCAGAAATGGACCGTGAAGTCCCCCAGAGGCAGTGACGACTGCCGAGAAGAGGCTCCATGGACAGAAGTGGACCACGGAGGGAGGGACGACAGAGGACCATAAGGCAAGTATATCAAATAACATCAATTATTTCAAACATTAAACTTCTCATTATCTTTACCATCAGGACCGTGGACATCATCATCCTGGGGGCAGAAATGGACCGTGAAGTCCCCGAGAGGCAGTGACGACTGCCGACAAGAGGCTCCATGGACAGAAGTGGACCACGGAGGGAGGGACGACAGAGGACCATAAGGCAAGTATATCAATTAACATCAATTATTTCAAACATTAAACTTCTCATTATCTTTACATCAGGACCGTGGACATCATCATCCTGGGGGCAGAAATGGACCGTGAAGTCCCCCAGGGGCAGTGACGACTGGCGAGAAGAGGATCCACGGAGGGAAGGAGGGAGGGAGGACAGATGCCACGAAGCCGACAGAGGACCAGGGAGGCAAGTGTTTCAATCTTCTGTTATTCACCATGGCGTCATGTGCACCTTACAAGGTTCATTTCAGGATACAAATTTTTCCACAATTACGCATATATACATACTTTTGGCATTCATTATGTACGTAGTAAATATCAATGATTTAAAACATTAATTTATTCTATATTTCCACCAGTAGAAACGTGATTCCACATGAATACATACTTTTCGCATTCATTATGTATGTAGTAAATATCAATTATTTCAAACATTAATCTTCTCATTATCTTTACCATCAGGACCGTGGACATCATCATCCTGGGGGCAGAAATGGACCGTGAAGTCCCCCAGAGGCAGTGACGACTGCCGAGAAGAGGCTCCATGGACAGAAGTGGACCACGGAGGGAGGGACGACAGAGGACCACAAGGCAAGTATATCAATTAACATCAATTATTTCAAACATTAATCTTCTCATTATCTTTACCATCAGGACCGTGGACATCATCATCCTGGGGGCAGAAATGGACCGTGAAGTCCCCCAGAGGCAGTGATGACTGCCGAGAAGAGGATCCACGGAGGGAGGGAGGGAGGGAGGACGAGTGCCAGGAAGCCGACAGAGGACCAGGGAGGCAAGTGTTTCAATCTTCTGTTATTCACCATGGCGTCATGTGCACCTTACAACGTGCATTTCAGGATACAAATTTTTCCACAATTCCGCATATATACATACTTTTGGCATTCATTATGTATGTAGTAAATATTAATGATTTGAAACATTAATTTATTCTATATTTCTACAATTAGAAACCTGATTCCGCATAAATACATACTTTTGGCATTCATTATGTATGTAGTAAATATCAATTATTTCAAACATTAATCTTCTCATTATCTTTACCATCAGGACCGAGGACATCATCATCCTGGGGGCAGAAATGGACCGTGAAGTCCCCCAGAGGCAGTGACGACTGCTGAGAAGAGGCTCCATGGAAAGAAGTGGACCACGGAGGGAGGGACGACAGAGGACCATAAGGCAAGTATATCAATTAACATCAATTATTTCAAACATTAAACTTCTCATTATCTTTACCATCAGGACCGTGGACATCATCATCCTCGGGGCAGAAATGGACCATGAAGTCCCCCAGAGGCAGTGACGACTGCTGAGAAGAGGATCCACGGAGGGAGGGAGGGAGGGAGGACAGATGCCACGAAGCCTACAGAGGACCAGGGAGGCAAGTGTTTCAATCTTCTGTTATTCACCATGGCGTCATGTGCACCTTACAAGGTTCATTTCAGGATACAAATTTTTTCACAATTACGCATATATACATACTTTTGGCATTCATTATGTATGTAGTAAATATCAATGATTTGAAACATTAATTTATTCTATATTTCTACAATTAGAAAACTGATTCCGCATAAATACATACTTTTGGCATTCATTATGTATGTAGTAAATATCAATTATTTCAAACATTAATTTATTCTTTATTTCTACAATTACTACCCAATTCCGCATAAATACATACTTTTGGCATTCATTATGTATGTAGTAAATATCAATTATTTCAAACATTAATCTTCTCATTATCTTTACCATCAGGACCGTGGACATCATCATCCTGCGGGCAGAAATGGACCGTGAAGTCCCCCAGAGGCAGTGACGACTGCCGAGAAGAGGCTCCATGGACAGAAGTGGACCACGATGGGAGGGACGACAGAGGACCATAAGGCAAGTATATCAATTAACATCAATTATTTCAAACATTAATCTTCTCATTATCTTTACCATCAGGACCGTGGACATCATCATCCTGCGGGCAGAAATGGACCGTGAAGTCCCCCAGAGGCAGTGACGACTGCCGAGAAGAGGCTCCATGGACAGAAGTGGACCACGATGGGAGGGACGACAGAGGACCATAAGGCAAGTATATCAATTAACATCAATTATTTCAAACATTAATCTTCTCATTATCTTTACCATCAGGACCGTGGACATCATCATCCTGGGGGCAGAAATGGACCGTGAAGTCCCCCAGAGGCAGTGATGACTGCCGAGAAGAGGATCCACGGAGGGAGGGAGGGAGGGAGGACGAGTGCCAGGAAGCCGACAGAGGACCAGGGAGGCAAGTGTTTCAATCTTCTCTTATTCACCATGGCGTCATGTGCACCTTACAACGTGCATTTCAGGATACAAATTTTTCCACAATTCCGCATATATACATACTTTTGGCATTCATTATGTATGTAGTAAATATTAATGATTTGAAACATTAATTTATTCTATATTTCTACAATTAGAAACCTGATTCCGCATAAATACATACTTTTGGCATTCATTATGTATGTAGTAAATATCAATTATTTCAAACATTAATCTTCTCATTATCTTTACCATCAGGACCGAGGACATCATCATCCTGGGGGCAGAAATGGACCGTGAAGTCCCCCAGAGGCAGTGACGACTGCTGAGAAGAGGCTCCATGGAAAGAAGTGGACCACGGAGGGAGGGACGACAGAGGACCATAAGGCAAGTATATCAATTAACATCAATTATTTCAAACATTAAACTTCTCATTATCTTTACCATCAGGACCGTGGACATCATCATCCTCGGGGCAGAAATGGACCATGAAGTCCCCCAGAGGCAGTGACGACTGCTGAGAAGAGGATCCACGGAGGGAGGGAGGGAGGGAGGACAGATGCCACGAAGCCTACAGAGGACCAGGGAGGCAAGTGTTTCAATCTTCTGTTATTCACCATGGCGTCATGTGCACCTTACAAGGTTCATTTCAGGATACAAATTTTTTCACAATTACGCATATATACATACTTTTGGCATTCATTATGTATGTAGTAAATATCAATGATTTGAAACATTAATTTATTCTATATTTCTACAATTAGAAAACTGATTCCGCATACATACATACTTTTGGCATTCATTATGTATGTAGTAAATATCAATTATTTCAAACATTAATTTATTCTTTATTTCTACAATTACTACCCAATTCCGCATAAATACATACTTTTGGCATTCATTATGTATGTAGTAAATATCAATTATTTCAAACATTAATCTTCTCATTATCTTTACCATCAGGACCGTGGACATCATCATCCTGCGGGCAGAAATGGACCGTGAAGTCCCCCAGAGGCAGTGACGACTGCCGAGAAGAGGCTCCATGGACAGAAGTGGACCACGATGGGAGGGACGACAGAGGACCATAAGGCAAGTATATCAATTAACATCAATTATTTCAAACATTAATCTTCTCATTATCTTTACCATCAGGACCGTGGACATCATCATCCTGCGGGCAGAAATGGACCGTGAAGTCCCCCAGAGGCAGTGACGACTGCCGAGAAGAGGCTCCATGGACAGAAGTGGACCACGATGGGAGGGACGACAGAGGACCATAAGGCAAGTATATCAATTAACATCAATTATTTCAAACATTAATCTTCTCATTATCTTTACCATCAGGACCGTGGACATCATCATCGTGGGGGCAGAAATGGACCGTGAAGTCCCCCAGAGGCAGTGACGACTGCCGAGAAGAGGCTCCATGGACAGAAGTGGACCACGATGGGAGGGACGACAGAGGACCATAAGGCAAGTATATCAATTAACATCAATTATTTCAAACATTAAACTTCTCATTATCTTTACCATCAGGACCGTGGACATCATCATCCTGGGGGCAGAAATGGACCGTGAAGTCCCCCAGAGGCAGTGACGACTGCCGAGAAGAGGCTCCATGGACAGAAGTGGACCACGGAGGGAGGGACGACAGAGGACCACAAGCCAAGTATATCAATTAACATCAATTATTTCAAACATTAATCTTCTCATTATCTTTACCATCAGGACCGTGGACATCATCATCCTGGGGGCAGAAATGGACCGTGAAGTCCCCCAGAGGCAGTGATGACTGCCGAGAAGAGGATCCACGGAGGGAGGGAGGGAGGGAGGACGAGTGCCAGGAAGCCGACAGAGGACCAGGGAGGCAAGTGTTTCAGTCTTCTGTTATTCACCATGGCGTCATGTGCACCTTACAACGTGCATTTCAGGATACAAATTTTTCCACAATTCCGCATATATACATACTTTTGGCATTCATTATGTATGTAGTAAATATTAATGATTTGAAACATTAATTTATTCTATATTTCTACAATTAGAAACCTGATTCCGCATAAATACATACTTTTGGCATTCATTATGTATGTAGTAAATATCAATTATTTCAAACATTAATCTTCTCATTATCTTTACCATCAGGACCGAGGACATCATCATCCTGGGGGCAGAAATGGACCGTGAAGTCCCCCAGAGGCAGTGACGACTGCTGAGAAGAGGCTCCATGGAAAGAAGTGGACCACGGAGGGAGGGACGACAGAGGACCATAAGGCAAGTATATCAATTAACATCAATTATTTCAAACATTAATCTTCTCATTATCTTTACCATCAGGACCGTGGACATCATCATCCTCGGGGCAGAAATGGACCATGAAGTCCCCCAGAGGCAGTGACGACTGCTGAGAAGAGGATCCACGGAGGGAGGGAGGGAGGGAGGACAGATGCCACGAAGCCTATAGAGGACCAGGGAGGCAAGTGTTTCAATCTTCTGTTATTCACCATGGCGTCATGTGCACCTTACAAGGTTCATTTCAGGATACAAATTTTTTCACAATTACGCATATATACATACTTTTGGCATTCATTATGTATGTAGTAAATATCAATGATTTGAAACATTAATTTATTCTATATTTCTACAATTAGAAAACTGATTCCGCATAAATACATACTTTTGGCATTCATTATGTATGTAGTAAATATCAATTATTTCAAACATTAATTTATTCTTTATTTCTACAATTACTACCCAATTCCGCATACATACATACTTTTGGCATTCATTATGTATGTAGTAAATATCAATTATTTCAAACATTAATCTTCTCATTATCTTTACCATCAGGACCGTGGACATCATCATCCTGCGGGCAGAAATGGACCGTGAAGTCCCCCAGAGGCAGTGACGACTGCCGAGAAGAGGCTCCATGGACAGAAGTGGACCACGATGGGAGGGACGACAGAGGACCATAAGGCAAGTATATCAATTAACATCAATTATTTCAAACATTAATCTTCTCATTATCTTTACCATCAGGACCGTGGACATCATCATCCTGGGGGCAGAAATGGACCGTGAAGTCCCCCAGAGGCAGTGACGACTGCCGAGAAGAGGCTCCATGGACAGAAGTGGACCACGATGGGAGGGACGACAGAGGACCATAAGGCAAGTATATCAATTAACATCAATTACTTCAAACATTAATCTTCTCATTATCTTTACCATCAGGACCGTGGACATCATCATCGTGGGGGCAGAAATGGACCGTGAAGTCCCCGAGAGGCAGTGACGACTGCCGAGAAGAGGCTCCATGGACAGAAGTGGACCACGGAGGGAGGGACGACAGAGGACCATAAGGCAAGTATATCAATTAACATCAATTATTTCAAACATTAAACTTCTCATTATCTTTACCATCAGGACCGTGGACATCATCATCCTGGGGGCAGAAATGGACCGTGAAGTCCCCCAGAGGCAGTGACGACTGCCAAGAAGAGGATCCACGCAGGGAGGGAGGGAGGGAGGACGAATGCCACGAAGCCGACAGAGGACCAGGGAGGCAAGTGTTTCAATCTTCTGTTATTCACCATGGCGTCATGTGCACCTTACAACGTGCATTTTAGGATACAATTTTTTCCACTATTCCGCATATATACATACTTTTGGCATTCATTATGTATGTAGTAAATATCAATGATTTGAAACATTAATTTATTCTATATTTCTACAATTAGAAACCTGATTCCACATAAATACATACTTTTGGCATTCATTATGTATGTAGTAAATATCAATTATTTCAAACATTAAACTTCTCATTATCTTTACCATCAGGACCGTGGACATCATCATCCTCGGGGCAGAAATGGACCATGAAGTCCCCCAGAGGCAGTGACGACTGCTGAGAAGAGGATCCACGGAGGGAGGGAGGGAGGGAGGACAGATGCCACGAAGCCGACAGAGGACCAGGGAGGCAAGTGTTTCAATCTTCTGTTATTCACCATGGCGTCATGTGCACCTTACAAGGTTCATTTCAGGATACAAATTTTTTCACAATTACGCATATATACATACTTTTGGCATTCATTATGTATGTAGTAAATATCAATGATTTGAAACAATAATTTATTCTTTATTTCTACAATTACTACCCAATTCCGCATACTTACATACTTTTGGCATTCATTATGTATGTAGTAAATATCAATTATTTCAAACATTAATCTTCTCATTATCTTTACCATCAGGACCGTGGACATCATCATCCTGGGGGCAGAAATGGACCGTGAAGTCCCCCAGAGGCAGTGACGACTGCCGAGAAGAGGCTCCATGGAGAGAAGTGGACCATGATGGGAGGGACGACAGAGGACCATAAGGCAAGTATATCAATTAACATCAATTATTTCAAACATTAAACTTCTCATTATCTTTACCATCAGGACCGTGGACATCATCATCCTGGGGGCAGAAATGGACCGTGAAGTCCCCCAGAGGCAGTGACGACTGCCGAGAAGAGGCTCCATGGACAGAAGTGGACCATGATGGGAGGGACGACAGAGGACCATAAGGCAAGTATATCAATTAACATCAATTATTTCAAACATTAAACTTCTCATTATCTTTACCATCAGGACCGTGGACATCATCATCCTCGGGGCAGAAATGGACCATGAAGTCCCCCAGAGGCAGTGACGACTGCCGAGAAGAGGCTCCATGGACAGAAGTGGACCACGGAGGGAGGGACGACAGAGGACCATAAGGCAAGTATATCAATTAACATCAATTATTTCAAACATTAATCTTCTCATTATCTTTACCATCAGGACCGTGGACATCATCATCCTGGGGGCAGAAATGGACCGTGAAGTCCCCCAGAGGCAGTGATGACTGCCGAGAAGAGGATCCACAGAGGGAGGGAGGGAGGGAGGACGAGTGCCAGGAAGCCGACAGAGGACCAGGGAGGCAAGTGTTTCAGTCTTCTGTTATTCACCATGGCGTCATGTGCACCTTACAACGTGCATTTCAGGATACAAATTTTTCCACAATTCCGCATATATACATACTTTTGGCATTCATTATGTATGTAGTAAATATTAATGATTTGAAACATTAATTTATTCTATATTTCTACAATTAGAAACCTGATTCCGCATAAATACATACTTTTGGCATTCATTATGTATGTAGTAAATATCAATTATTTCAAACATTAATCTTCTCATTATCTTTACCATCAGGACCGAGGACATCATCATCCTGGGGGCAGAAATGGACCGTGAAGTCCCCCAGAGGCAGTGACGACTGCTGAGAAGAGGCTCCATGGAAAGAAGTGGACCACGGAGGGAGGGACGACAGAGGACCATAAGGCAAGTATATCAATTAACATCAATTATTTCAAACATTAAACTTCTCATTATCTTTACCATCAGGACCGTGGACATCATCATCCTCGGGGCAGAAATGGACCATGAAGTCCCCCAGAGGCAGTGACGACTGCTGAGAAGAGGATCCACGGAGGGAGGGAGGGAGGGAGGACAGATGCCACGAAGCCTATAGAGGACCAGGGAGGCAAGTGTTTCAATCTTCTGTTATTCACCATGGCGTCATGTGCACCTTACAAGGTTCATTTCAGGATACAAATTTTTTCACAATTACGCATATATACATACTTTTGGCATTCATTATGTATGCAGTAAATATCAATGATTTGAAACATTAATTTATTCTATATTTCTACAATTAGAAAACTGATTCCGCATAAATACATACTTTTGGCATTCATTATGTATGTAGTAAATATCAATTATTTCAAACATTAATTTATTCTTTATTTCTACAATTACTACCCAATTCCGCATACATACATACTTTTGGCATTCATTATGTATGTAGTAAATATCAATTATTTCAAACATTAATCTTCTCATTATCTTTACCATCAGGACCGTGGACATCATCATCCTGCGGGCAGAAATGGACCGTGAAGTCCCCCAGAGGCAGTGACGACTGCCGAGAAGAGGCTCCATGGACAGAAGTGGACCACGATGGGAGGGACGACAGAGGACCATAAGGCAAGTATATCAATTAACATCAATTATTTCAAACATTAATCTTCTCATTATCTTTACCATCAGGACCGTGGACATCATCATCGTGGGGGCAGAAATGGACCGTGAAGTCCCCGAGAGGCAGTGACGACTGCCGAGAAGAGGCTCCATGGACAGAAGTGGACCACGGAGGGAGGGACGACAGAGGACCATAAGGCAAGTATATCAATTAACATCAATTATTTCAAACATTAAACTTCTCATTATCTTTACCATCAGGACCGTGGACATCATCATCCTGGGGGCAGAAATGGACCGTGAAGTCCCCCAGAGGCAGTGACGACTGCCAAGAAGAGGATCCACGCAGGGAGGGAGGGAGGGAGGACGAATGCCACGAAGCCGACAGAGGACCAGGGAGGCAAGTGTTTCAATCTTCTGTTATTCACCATGGCGTCATGTGCACCTTACAACGTGCATTTTAGGATACAATTTTTTCCACTATTCCGCATATATACATACTTTTGGCATTCATTATGTATGTAGTAAATATCAATGATTTGAAACATTAATTTATTCTATATTTCTACAATTAGAAACCTGATTCCACATAAATACATACTTTTGGCATTCATTATGTATGTAGTAAATATCAATTATTTCAAACATTAAACTTCTCATTATCTTTACCATCAGGACCGTGGACATCATCATCCTCGGGGCAGAAATGGACCATGAAGTCCCCCAGAGGCAGTGACGACTGCTGAGAAGAGGATCCACGGAGGGAGGGAGGGAGGGAGGACAGATGCCACGAAGCCGACAGAGGACCAGGGAGGCAAGTGTTTCAATCTTCTGTTATTCACCATGGCGTCATGTGCACCTTACAAGGTTCATTTCAGGATACAAATTTTTTCACAATTACGCATATATACATACTTTTGGCATTCATTATGTATGTAGTAAATATCAATGATTTGAAACAATAATTTATTCTTTATTTCTACAATTACTACCCAATTCCGCATACATACATACTTTTGGCATTCATTATGTATGTAGTAAATATCAATTATTTCAAACATTAATCTTCTCATTATCTTTACCATCAGGACCGTGGACATCATCATCCTGGGGGCAGAAATAGACCGTGAAGTCCCCCAGAGGCAGTGACGACTGCCGAGAAGAGGCTCCATGGAGAGAAGTGGACCATGATGGGAGGGACGACAGAGGACCATAAGGCAAGTATATCAATTAACATCAATTATTTCAAACATTAAACTTCTCATTATCTTTACCATCAGGACCGTGGACATCATCATCCTGGGGGCAGAAATGGACCGTTAAGTCCCCCAGAGGCAGTGACGACTGCCGAGAAGAGGCTCCATGGACAGAAGTGGACCATGATGGGAGGGACGACAGAGGACCATAAGGCAAGTATATCAATTAACATCAATTATTTCAAACATTAAACTTCTCATTATCTTTACCATCAGGACCGTGGACATCATCATCCTCGGGGCAGAAATGGACCATGAAGTCCCCCAGAGGCAGTGACGACTGCCGAGAAGAGGCTCCATGGACAGAAGTGGACCACGGAGGGAGGGACGACAGAGGACCACAAGGCAAGTATATCAATTAACATCAATTATTTCAAACATTAATCTTCTCATTATCTTTACCATCAGGACCGTGGACATCATCATCCTGGGGGCAGAAATGGACCGTGAAGTCCCCCAGAGGCAGTGATGACTGCCGAGAAGAGGATCCACAGAGGGAGGGAGGGAGGGAGGACGAGTGCCAGGAAGCCGACAGAGGACCAGGGAGGCAAGTGTTTCAGTCTTCTGTTATTCACCATGGCGTCATGTGCACCTTACAACGTGCATTTCAGGATACAAATTTTTCCACAATTCCGCATATATACATACTTTTGGCATTCATTATGTATGTAGTAAATATTAATGATTTGAAACATTAATTTATTCTATATTTCTACAATTAGAAACCTGATTCCGCATAAATACATACTTTTGGCATTCATTATGTATGTAGTAAATATCAATTATTTCAAACATTAATCTTCTCATTATCTTTACCATCAGGACCGAGGACATCATCATCCTGGGGGCAGAAATGGACCGTGAAGTCCCCCAGAGGCAGTGACGACTGCTGAGAAGAGGCTCCATGGAAAGAAGTGGACCACGGAGGGAGGGACGACAGAGGACCATAAGGCAAGTATATCAATTAACATCAATTATTTCAAACATTAAACTTCTCATTATCTTTACCATCAGGACCGTGGACATCATCATCCTCGGGGCAGAAATGGACCATGAAGTCCCCCAGAGGCAGTGACGACTGCTGAGAAGAGGATCCACGGAGGGAGGGAGGGAGGGAGGACAGATGCCACGAAGCCGACAGAGGACCAGGGAGGCAAGTGTTTCAATCTTCTGTTATTCACCATGGCGTCATGTGCACCTTACAAGGTTCATTTCAGGATACAAATTTTTTCACAATTACGCATATATACATACTTTTGGCATTCATTATGTATGTAGTAAATATCAATGATTTGAAACATTAATTTATTCTATATTTCTACAATTAGAAAACTGATTCCGCATAAATACATACTTTTGGCATTCATTATGTATGTAGTAAATATCAATTATTTCAAACATTAATTTATTCTTTATTTCTACAATTACTACCCAATTCCGCATACATACATACTTTTGGCATTCATTATGTATGTAGTAAATATCAATTATTTCAAACATTAATCTTCTCATTATCTTTACCATCAGGACCGTGGACATCATCATCCTGCGGGCAGAAATGGACCGTGAAGTCCCCCAGAGGCAGTGACGACTGCCGAGAAGAGGCTCCATGGACAGAAGTGGACCACGATGGGAGGGACGACAGAGGACCATAAGGCAAGTATATCAATTAACATCAATTATTTCAAACATTAATCTTCTCATTATCTTTACCATCAGGACCGTGGACATCATCATCCTGGGGGCAGAAATGGACCGTGAAGTCCCCCAGAGGCAGTGACGACTGCCGAGAAGAGGCTCCATGGACAGAAGTGGACCACGATGGGAGGGACGACAGAGGACCATAAGGCAAGTATATCAATTAACATCAATTACTTCAAACATTAATCTTCTCATTATCTTTACCATCAGGACCGTGGACATCATCATCGTGGGGGCAGAAATGGACCGTGAAGTCCCCGAGAGGCAGTGACGACTGCCGAGAAGAGGCTCCATGGACAGAAGTGGACCACGGAGGGAGGGACGACAGAGGACCATAAGGCAAGTATATCAATTAACATCAATTATTTCAAACATTAAACTTCTCATTATCTTTACCATCAGGACCGTGGACATCATCATCCTGGGGGCAGAAATGGACCGTGAAGTCCCCCAGAGGCAGTGACGACTGCCAAGAAGAGGATCCACGCAGGGAGGGAGGGAGGGAGGACGAATGCCACGAAGCCGACAGAGGACCAGGGAGGCAAGTGTTTCAATCTTCTGTTATTCACCATGGCGTCATGTGCACCTTACAACGTGCATTTTAGGATACAATTTTTTCCACTATTCCGCATATATACATACTTTTGGCATTCATTATGTATGTAGTAAATATCAATGATTTGAAACATTAATTTATTCTATATTTCTACAACTAGAAACCTGATTCCACATAAATACATACTTTTGGCATTCATTATGTATGTAGTAAATATCAATTATTTCAAACATTAAACTTCTCATTATCTTTACCATCAGGACCGTGGACATCATCATCCTCGGGGCAGAAATGGACCATGAAGTCCCCCAGAGGCAGTGACGACTGCTGAGAAGAGGATCCACGGAGGGAGGGAGGGAGGGAGGACAGATGCCACGAAGCCGACAGAGGACCAGGGAGGCAAGTGTTTCAATCTTCTGTTATTCACCATGGCGTCATGTGCACCTTACAACGTGCATTTCAGGATACAAATTTTTCCACAATTCCGCATATATACATACTTTTGGCATTCATTATGTATGTAGTAAATATCAATGATTTGAAACATTAATTTATTCTATATTTCTACAATTAGAAACCTGATTCCGCATAAATACATACTTTTGGCATTCATTATGTATGTAGTAAATATCAATTATTTCAAACATTAATTTATTCTTTATTTCTACAATTACTACCCAATTCCGCATACATACATACTTTTGGCATTCATTATGTATGTAGTAAATATCAATGATTTGAAACATTAATTTATTCTATATTTCTACAATTAGAAAACTGATTCCGCATAAATACATACTTTTGGCATTCATTATGTATGTAGTAAATATCAATTATTTCAAACATTAATTTATTCTTTATTTCTACAATTACTACCCAATTCCGCATACATACATACTTTTGGCATTCATTATGTATGTAGTAAATATCAATTATTTCAAACATTAATCTTCTCATTATCTTTACCATCAGGACCGTGGACATCATCATCCTGAGGGCAGAAATGGACCGTGAAGTCCCCCAGAGGCAGTGACGACTGCCGAGAAGAGGCTCCATGGACAGAAGTGGACCATGATGGGAGGGACGACAGAGGACCATAAGGCAAGTATATCAATTAACATCAATTATTTCAAACATTAAACTTCTCATTATCTTTACCATCAGGACCGTGGACATCATCATCCTGGGGGCAGAAATGGACCGTGAAGTCCCCCAGAGGCAGTGACGACTGCCGAGAAGAGGCTCCATGGACAGAAGTGGACCATGATGGGAGGGACGACAGAGGACCATAAGGCAAGTATATCAATTAACATCAATTATTTCAAACATTAAACTTCTCATTATCTTTACCATCAGGACCGTGGACATCATCATCCTCGGGGCAGAAATGGACCATGAAGTCCCCCAGAGGCAGTGACGACTGCTGAGAAGAGGATCCACGGAGGGAGGGAGGGAGGGAGGACAGATGCCACGAAGCCTATAGAGGACCAGGGAGGCAAGTGTTTCAATCTTCTGTTATTCACCATGGCGTCATGTGCACCTTACAAGGTTCATTTCAGGATACAAATTTTTTCACAATTACGCATATATACATACTTTTGGCATTCATTATGTATGTAGTAAATATCAATGATTTGAAACATTAATTTATTCTATATTTCTACAATTAGAAAACTGATTCCGCATAAATACATACTTTTGGCATTCATTATGTATGTAGTAAATATCAATTATTTCAAACATTAATTTATTCTTTATTTCTACAATTACTACCCAATTCCGCATACATACATACTTTTGGCATTCATTATGTATGTAGTAAATATCAATTATTTCAAACATTAATCTTCTCATTATCTTTACCATCAGGACCGTGGACATCATCATCCTGGGGGCAGAAATGGACCGTGAAGTCCCCCAGAGGCAGTGACGACTGCTGAGAAGAGGCTCCATGGAAAGAAGTGGACCACGGAGGGAGGGACGACAGAGGACCATAAGGCAAGTATATCAATTAACATCAATTATTTCAAACATTAAACTTCTCATTATCTTTACCATCAGGACCGTGGACATCATCATCCTCGGGGCAGAAATGGACCATGAAGTCCCCCAGAGGCAGTGACGACTGCTGAGAAGAGGATCCACGGAGGGAGGGAGGGAGGGAGGACAGATGCCACGAAGCCTACAGAGGACCAGGGAGGCAAGTGTTTCAATCTTCTGTTATTCACCATGGCGTCATGTGCACCTTACAAGGTTCATTTCAGGATACAAATTTTTTCACAATTACGCATATATACATACTTTTGGCATTCATTATGTATGTAGTAAATATCAATGATTTGAAACAATAATTTATTCTTTATTTCTACAATTACTACCCAATTCCGCATACATACATACTTTTGGCATTCATTATGTATGTAGTAAATATCAATTATTTCAAACATTAATCTTCTCATTATGTTTACCATCAGGACCGTGGACATCATCATCCTCGGGGCAGAAATGGACCGTGAAGTCCCCCAGAGGCAGTGACGACTGCCGAGAAGAGGCTCCATGGACAGAAGTGGACCACGATGGGAGGGACGACAGAGGACCATAAGGCAAGTATATCAATTAACATCAATTATTTCAAACATTAAACTTCTCACTATCTTTACCATCAGGACCGTGGACATCATCATCCTGGGGGCAGAAATGGACCGTGAAGTCCCCCAGAGGCAGTGACGACTGCCGAGAAGAGGCTCCATGGACAGAAGAGGACCATGGAGGGAGGGACGACAGAGGACCATAAGGCAAGTATATCAATTAACATCAATTATTTCAAACATTAAACTTCTCATTATCTTTACCATCAGGACCGTGGACATCATCATCCTCGGGGCAGAAATGGACCATGAAGTCCCCCAGAGGCAGTGACGACTGCTGAGAAGAGGATCCACGGAGGGAGGGAGGGAGGGAGGACAGATGCCACGAAGCCTATAGAGGACCAGGGAGGCAAGTGTTTCAATCTTCTGTTATTCACCATGGCGTCATGTGCACCTTACAAGGTTCATTTCAGGATACAAATTTTTTCACAATTACGCATATATACATACTTTTGGCATTCATTATGTATGTAGTAAATATCAATGATTTGAAACATTAATTTATTCTATATTTCTACAATTAGAAAACTGATTCCGCATAAATACATACTTTTGGCATTCATTATGTATGTAGTAAATATCAATTATTTCAAACATTAATTTATTCTTTATTTCTACAATTACTACCCAATTCCGCATACATACATACTTTTGGCATTCATTATGTATGTAGTAAATATCAATTATTTCAAACATTAATCTTCTCATTATCTTTACCATCAGGACCGTGGACATCATCATCCTGGGGGCAGAAATGGACCGTGAAGTCCCCCAGAGGCAGTGACGACTGCTGAGAAGAGGCTCCATGGAAAGAAGTGGACCACGGAGGGAGGGACGACAGAGGACCATAAGGCAAGTATATCAATTAACATCAATTATTTCAAACATTAAACTTCTCATTATCTTTACCATCAGGACCGTGGACATCATCATCCTCGGGGCAGAAATGGACCATGAAGTCCCCCAGAGGCAGTGACGACTGCTGAGAAGAGGATCCACGGAGGGAGGGAGGGAGGGAGGACAGATGCCACGAAGCCTACAGAGGACCAGGGAGGCAAGTGTTTCAATCTTCTGTTATTCACCATGGCGTCATGTGCACCTTACAAGGTTCATTTCAGGATACAAATTTTTTCACAATTACGCATATATACATACTTTTGGCATTCATTATGTATGTAGTAAATATCAATGATTTGAAACAATAATTTATTCTTTATTTCTACAATTACTACCCAATTCCGCATACATACATACTTTTGGCATTCATTATGTATGTAGTAAATATCAATTATTTCAAACATTAATCTTCTCATTATGTTTACCATCAGGACCGTGGACATCATCATCCTCGGGGCAGAAATGGACCGTGAAGTCCCCCAGAGGCAGTGACGACTGCCGAGAAGAGGCTCCATGGACAGAAGTGGACCACGATGGGAGGGACGACAGAGGACCATAAGGCAAGTATATCAATTAACATCAATTATTTCAAACATTAAACTTCTCACTATCTTTACCATCAGGACCGTGGACATCATCATCCTGGGGGCAGAAATGGACCGTGAAGTCCCCCAGAGGCAGTGACGACTGCCGAGAAGAGGCTCCATGGACAGAAGAGGACCATGGAGGGAGGGACGACAGAGGACCATAAGGCAAGTATATCAATTAACATCAATTATTTCAAACATTAAACTTCTCATTATCTTTACCATCAGGACCGTGGACATCATCATCCTCGGGGCAGAAATGGACCATGAAGTCCCCCAGAGGCAGTGACGACTGCTGAGAAGAGGATCCACGGAGGGAGGGAGGGACGGAGGACAGATGCCACGAAGCCTATAGAGGACCAGGGAGGCAAGTGTTTCAATCTTCTGTTATTCACCATGGCGTCATGTGCACCTTACAAGGTTCATTTCAGGATACAAATTTTTTCACAATTACGCATATATACATACTTTTGGCATTCATTATGTATGTAGTAAATATCAATGATTTGAAACATTAATTTATTCTATATTTCTACAATTAGAAAACTGATTCCGCATAAATACATACTTTTGGCATTCATTATGTATGTAGTAAATATCAATTATTTCAAACATTAATTTATTCTTTATTTCTACAATTACTACCCAATTCCGCATACATACATACTTTTGGCATTCATTATGTATGTAGTAAATATCAATTATTTCAAACATTAATCTTCTCATTATCTTTACCATCAGGACCGTGGACATCATCATCCTGGGGGCAGAAATGGACCGTGAAGTCCCCCAGAGGCAGTGACGACTGCCGAGAAGAGGCTCCATGGACAGAAGAGGATCACGATGGGAGGGACGACAGAGGACCATAAGGCAAGTATATCAATTAACATCAATTATTTCAAACATTAAACTTCTCACTATCTTTACCATCAGGACCGTGGACATCATCATCCTGGGCGCAGAAATGGACCGTGAAGTCCCCCAGAGGCAGTGACGACTGCCGAGAAGAGGCTCCATGGACAGAAGAGGACCATGGAGGGAGGGACGACAGAGGACCATAAGGCAAGTATATCAATTAACATCAATTATTTCAAACATTAAACTTCTCATTATCTTTACCATCAGGACCGTGGACATCATCATCCTCGGGGCAGAAATGGACCATGAAGTCCCCCAGAGGCAGTGACGACTGCTGAGAAGAGGATCCACGGAGGGAGGGAGGGAGGGAGGACAGATGCCACGAAGCCTATAGAGGACCAGGGAGGCAAGTGTTTCAATCTTCTGTTATTCACCATGGCGTCATGTGCACCTTACAAGGTTCATTTCAGGATACAAATTTTTTCACAATTACGCATATATACATACTTTTGGCATTCATTATGTATGTAGTAAATATCAATGATTTCAAACATTAATTTATTCTATATTTCTACAATTAGAAAACTGATTCCACATAAATACATACTTTTGGCATTCATTATGTATGTAGTAAATATCAATTATTTCAAACATTAATTTATTCTTTATTTCTACAATTACTACCCAATTCCGCATACATACATACTTTTGGCATTCATTATGTATGTAGTAAATATCAATTATTTCAAACATTAATCTTCTCATTATCTTTACCATCAGGACCGTGGACATCATCATCCTGGGGGCAGAAATGGACCGTGAAGTCCCCCAGAGGCAGTGACGACTGCTGAGAAGAGGCTCCATGGAAAGAAGTGGACCACGGAGGGAGGGACGACAGAGGACCATAAGGCAAGTATATCAATTAACATCAATTATTTCAAACATTAAACTTCTCATTATCTTTACCATCAGGACCGTGGACATCATCATCCTCGGGGCAGAAATGGACCATGAAGTCCCCCAGAGGCAGTGACGACTGCTGAGAAGAGGATCCACGGAGGGAGGGAGGGAGGGAGGACAGATGCCACGAAGCCTACAGAGGACCAGGGAGGCAAGTGTTTCAATCTTCTGTTATTCACCATGGCGTCATGTGCACCTTACAAGGTTCATTTCAGGATACAAATTTTTTCACAATTACGCATATATACATACTTTTGGCATTCATTATGTATGTAGTAAATATCAATGATTTGAAACAATAATTTATTCTTTATTTCTACAATTACTACCCAATTCCGCATACATACATACTTTTGGCATTCATTATGTATGTAGTAAATATCAATTATTTCAAACATTAATCTTCTCATTATGTTTACCATCAGGACCGTGGACATCATCATCCTTGGGGCAGAAATGGACCGTGAAGTCCCCCAGAGGCAGTGACGACTGCCGAGAAGAGGCTCCATGGACAGAAGTGGACCACGATGGGAGGGACGACAGAGGACCATAAGGCAAGTATATCAATTAACATCAATTATTTCAAACATTAAACTTCTCACTATCTTTACCATCAGGACCGTGGACATCATCATCCTGGGGGCAGAAATGGACCGTGAAGTCCCCCAGAGGCAGTGACGACTGCCGAGAAGAGGCTCCATGGACAGAAGAGGACCATGGAGGGAGGGACGACAGAGGACCATAAGGCAAGTATATCAATTAACATCAATTATTTCAAACATTAAACTTCTCATTATCTTTACCATCAGGACCGTGGACATCATCATCCTCGGGGCAGAAATGGACCATGAAGTCCCCCAGAGGCAGTGACGACTGCTGAGAAGAGGATCCACGGAGGGAGGGAGGGACGGAGGACAGATGCCACGAAGCCTATAGAGGACCAGGGAGGCAAGTGTTTCAATCTTCTGTTATTCACCATGGCGTCATGTGCACCTTACAAGGTTCATTTCAGGATACAAATTTTTTCACAATTACGCATATATACATACTTTTGGCATTCATTATGTATGTAGTAAATATCAATGATTTGAAACATTAATTTATTCTATATTTCTACAATTAGAAAACTGATTCCGCATAAATACATACTTTTGGCATTCATTATGTATGTAGTAAATATCAATTATTTCAAACATTAATTTATTCTTTATTTCTACAATTACTACCCAATTCCGCATACATACATACTTTTGGCATTCATTATGTATGTAGTAAATATCAATTATTTCAAACATTAATCTTCTCATTATCTTTACCATCAGGACCGTGGACATCATCATCCTGCGGGCAGAAATGGACCGTGAAGTCCCCCAGAGGCAGTGACGACTGCCGAGAAGAGGCTCCATGGACAGAAGTGGACCACGATGGGAGGGACGACAGAGGACCATAAGGCAAGTATATCAATTAACATCAATTATTTCAAACATTAATCTTCTCATTATCTTTACCATCAGGACCGTGGACATCATCATCCTGGGGGCAGAAATGGACCGTGAAGTCCCCCAGAGGCAGTGACGACTGCCGAGAAGAGGCTCCATGGACAGAAGTGGACCACGATGGGAGGGACGACAGAGGACCATAAGGCAAGTATATCAATTAACATCAATTACTTCAAACATTAATCTTCTCATTATCTTTACCATCAGGACCGTGGACATCATCATCGTGGGGGCAGAAATGGACCGTGAAGTCCCCGAGAGGCAGTGACGACTGCCGAGAAGAGGCTCCATGGACAGAAGTGGACCACGGAGGGAGGGACGACAGAGGACCATAAGGCAAGTATATCAATTAACATCAATTATTTCAAACATTAAACTTCTCATTATCTTTACCATCAGGACCGTGGACATCATCATCCTCGGGGCAGAAATGGACCATGAAGTCCCCCAGAGGCAGTGACGACTGCTGAGAAGAGGATCCACGGAGGGAGGGAGGGACGGAGGACAGATGCCACGAAGCCTATAGAGGACCAGGGAGGCAAGTGTTTCAATCTTCTGTTATTCACCATGGCGTCATGTGCACCTTACAAGGTTCATTTCAGGATACAAATTTTTTCACAATTACGCATATATACATACTTTTGGCATTCATTATGTATGTAGTAAATATCAATGATTTGAAACATTAATTTATTCTATATTTCTACAATTAGAAAACTGATTCCGCATAAATACATACTTTTGGCATTCATTATGTATGTAGTAAATATCAATTATTTCAAACATTAATTTATTCTTTATTTCTACAATTACTACCCAATTCCGCATACATACATACTTTTGGCATTCATTATGTATGTAGTAAATATCAATTATTTCAAACATTAATCTTCTCATTATCTTTACCATCAGGACCGTGGACATCATCATCCTGCGGGCAGAAATGGACCGTGAAGTCCCCCAGAGGCAGTGACGACTGCCGAGAAGAGGCTCCATGGACAGAAGTGGACCACGATGGGAGGGACGACAGAGGACCATAAGGCAAGTATATCAATTAACATCAATTATTTCAAACATTAATCTTCTCATTATCTTTACCATCAGGACCGTGGACATCATCATCCTCGGGGCAGAAATGGACCATGAAGTCCCCCAGAGGCAGTGACGACTGCTGAGAAGAGGATCCACGGAGGGAGGGAGGGACGGAGGACAGATGCCACGAAGCCTATAGAGGACCAGGGAGGCAAGTGTTTCAATCTTCTGTTATTCACCATGGCGTCATGTGCACCTTACAAGGTTCATTTCAGGATACAAATTTTTTCACAATTACGCATATATACATACTTTTGGCATTCATTATGTATGTAGTAAATATCAATGATTTGAAACATTAATTTATTCTATATTTCTACAATTAGAAAACTGATTCCGCATAAATACATACTTTTGGCATTCATTATGTATGTAGTAAATATCAATTATTTCAAACATTAATTTATTCTTTATTTCTACAATTACTACCCAATTCCGCATACATACATACTTTTGGCATTCATTATGTATGTAGTAAATATCAATTATTTCAAACATTAATCTTCTCATTATCTTTACCATCAGGACCGTGGACATCATCATCCTGCGGGCAGAAATGGACCGTGAAGTCCCCCAGAGGCAGTGACGACTGCCGAGAAGAGGCTCCATGGACAGAAGTGGACCACGATGGGAGGGACGACAGAGGACCATAAGGCAAGTATATCAATTAACATCAATTATTTCAAACATTAATCTTCTCATTATCTTTACCATCAGGACCGTGGACATCATCATCCTGGGGGCAGAAATGGACCGTGAAGTCCCCCAGAGGCAGTGACGACTGCCGAGAAGAGGCTCCATGGACAGAAGTGGACCACGATGGGAGGGACGACAGAGGACCATAAGGCAAGTATATCAATTAACATCAATTACTTCAAACATTAATCTTCTCATTATCTTTACCATCAGGACCGTGGACATCATCATCGTGGGGGCAGAAATGGACCGTGAAGTCCCCGAGAGGCAGTGACGACTGCCGAGAAGAGGCTCCATGGACAGAAGTGGACCACGGAGGGAGGGACGACAGAGGACCATAAGGCAAGTATATCAATTAACATCAATTATTTCAAACATTAAACTTCTCATTATCTTTACCATCAGGACCGTGGACATCATCATCCTGGGGGCAGAAATGGACCGTGAAGTCCCCCAGAGGCAGTGACGACTGCCAAGAAGAGGATCCACGCAGGGAGGGAGGGAGGGAGGGAGGACGAATGCCACGAAGCCGACAGAGGACCAGGGAGGCAAGTGTTTCAATCTTCTGTTATTCACCATGGCGTCATGTGCACCTTACAACGTGCATTTTAGGATACAATTTTTTCCACTATTCCGCATATATACATACTTTTGGCATTCATTATGTATGTAGTAAATATCAATGATTTAAAACAATAATTTATTCTATATTTCCACCATTAGAAACCTGATTCCACATGAATACATACTTTTCGCATTCATTATGTATGTAGTAAATATCAATTATTTCAAACATTAATCTTCTCATTATCTTTACCATCAGGACCGTGGACATCATCATCCTGGTGGCAGAAATGGACCGTGAAGTCCCCCAGAGGCAGTGACGACTGCTGAGAAGAGGCTCCATGGAAAGAAGTGGACCACGGAGGGAGGGATGACAGAGGACCATAAGGCAAGTATATCAATTAACATCAATTATTTCAAACATTAAACTTCTCATTATCTCTACCATCAGGACCGTGGACATCATCATCCTCGGGGCAGAAATGGACCATGAAGTCCCCCAGAGGCAGTGACGACTGCTGAGAAGAGGATCCACGGAGGGAGGGAGGGAGGGAGGACAGATGCCACGAAGCCGACAGAGGACCAGGGAGGCAAGTGTTTCAATCTTCTGTTATTCACCATGGCGTCATGTGCACCTTACAAGGTTCATTTCAGGATACAAATTTTTTCACAATTACGCATATATACATACTTTTGGCATTCATTATGTATGTAGTAAATATCAATGATTTGAAACAATAATTTATTCTTTATTTCTACAATTACTACCCAATTCCGCATACATACATACTTTTGGCATTCATTATGTATGTAGTAAATATCAATTATTTCAAACATTAATCTTCTCACTATCTTTACCATCAGGACCGTGGACATCATCATCCTGCGGGCAGAAATGGACCGTGAAGTCCCCCAGAGGCAGTGACGACTGCCGAGAAGAGGCTCCATGGACAGAAGTGGACCACGATGGGAGGGACGGCAGAGGACCACAAGGCAAGTATATCAATTAACATCAATTATTTCAAACATTAAACTTCTCATTATCTTTACCATCAGGACCGTGGACATCATCATCCTGGGGGCAGAAATGGACCGTGAAGTCCCCCAGAGGCAGTGACGACTGCCGAGAAGAGGCTCCATGGATAGAAGTGGACCACGGAGGGAGGGACGACAGAGGACCACAAGGCAAGTATATCAATTAACATCAATTATTTCAAACATTAAACTTGTCATTATCTTTACCATCAGGACCGTGGACATCATCATCCTGGGGGCAGAAATGGACCGTGAAGTCCCCCAGAGGCAGTGACGACTGCCAAGAAGAGGATCCACGCAGGGAGGGAGGGAGGGAGGACGAATGCCACGAAGCCGACAGAGGACCAGGGAGGCAAGTGTTTCAATCTTCTGTTATTCACCATGGCGTCACGTGCACCTTACAACGTGCATTTTAGGATACAAATTTTTCCACTATTCCGCATTTATACATACTTTTGGCATTCATTATGTATGTAGTAAATATCAATGATTTAAAACATTAATTTATTCTATATTTCCACCATTAGAAACCTGATTCCACATGAATACATACTTTTCGCATTCATTATGTATGTAGTAAATATCAATTATTTCAAACATTAATCTTCTCATTATCTTTACCATCAGGACCGTGGACATCATCATCCTGGGGGCAGAAATGGACCGTGAAGTCCCCCAGAGGCAGTGACGACTGCCGAGAAGAGGCTCCATGGACAGAAGTGGACCACGGAGGGAGGGACGACAGAGGACCATAAGGCAAGTATATCAATTAACATCAATTATTTCAAACATTAAACTTCTCATTATCTTTACCATCAGGACCGTGGACATCATCATCCTGGGGGCAGAAATGGACCGTGAAGTCCCCCAGAGGCAGTGACGACTGCCGAGAAGAGGCTCCATGGACAGAAGTGGACCACGATGGGAGGGACGGCAGAGGACCACAAGGCAAGTATATCAATTAACATCAATTATTTCAAACATTAAACTTCTCATTATCTTTACCATCAGGACCGTGGACATCATCATCCTGGGGGCAGAAATGGACCGTGAAGTCCCCCAGAGGCAGTGACGACTGCCGAGAAGAGGCTCCATGGATAGAAGTGGACCACGGAGGGAGGGACGACAGAGGACCACAAGGCAAGTATATCAATTAACATCAATTATTTCAAACATTAAACTTGTCATTATCTTTACCATCAGGACCGTGGACATCATCATCCTGGGGGCAGAAATGGACCGTGAAGTCCCCCAGAGGCAGTGACGACTGCCAAGAAGAGGATCCACGCAGGGAGGGAGGGAGGGAGGACGAATGCCACGAAGCCGACAGAGGACCAGGGAGGCAAGTGTTTCAATCTTCTGTTATTCACCATGGCGTCACGTGCACCTTACAACGTGCATTTTAGGATACAAATTTTTCCACTATTCCGCATTTATACATACTTTTGGCATTCATTATGTATGTAGTAAATATCAATGATTTAAAACATTAATTTATTCTATATTTCCACCATTAGAAACCTGATTCCACATGAATACATACTTTTCGCATTCATTATGTATGTAGTAAATATCAATTATTTCAAACATTAATCTTCTCATTATCTTTACCATCAGGACCGTGGACATCATCATCCTGGGGGCAGAAATGGACCGTGAAGTCCCCCAGAGGCAGTGACGACTGCCGAGAAGAGGCTCCATGGACAGAAGTGGACCACGGAGGGAGGGACGACAGAGGACCATAAGGCAAGTATATCAATTAACATCAATTATTTCAAACATTAAACTTCTCATTATCTTTACCATCAGGACCGTGGACATCATCATCCTGGGGGCAGAAATGGACCGTGAAGTCCCCCAGAGGCAGTGATGACTGCCAAGAAGAGGATCCACGCAGGGAGGGAGGGAGGGAGGACGAGTGCCAGGAAGTCGACAGAGGACCAGGGAGGCAAGTGTTTCAATCTTCTGTTATTCACCATGGCGTCATGTGCACCTTACGTGCATTTCAGGATACAAATTTTTCCACAATTCCGCATATATACATACTTTGGGCATTCATTATGTATGTAGTAAATATTAATGATTTGAAACATTAATTTATTCTATATTTCTACAATTAGAAACCTGATTCCGCATAAATACATACTTTTGGCATTCATTATGTATGTAGTAAATATCAATTATTTCAAACATTAATCTTCTCATTATTTTTACCATCAGGACCGTGGACATCATCATCCTGGGGGCAGAAATGGACCGTGAAGTCCCCCAGAGGCAGTGACGACTGCTGAGAAGAGGCTCCATGGAAAGAAGTGGACCACGGAGGGAGGGACGACAGAGGACCATAAGGCAAGTATATCAATTAACATCAATTATTTCAAACATTAAACTTCTCATTATCTTTACCATCAGGACCGTCGACATCATCATCATCCTGGGGGCAGAAATGGACCGTGAAGTCCCCCAGAGGCAGTGACGACTGCCGAGAAGAGGCTCCATGGATAGAAGTGGACCACGGAGGGAGGGACGACAAAGGACCATAAGGCAAGTATATCAATTAACATCAATTGTTTCAAACATTAAACTTCTAATTATCTTTACCATCAGGACTGTGGACATCATCATCCTGGGGGCAGAAATGGACCGTGAAGTCCCCCAGAGGCAGTGACGACTGCCAAGAAGAGGATCCACGCAGGGAGGGAGGGAGGGAGGACGAATGCCACGAAGCCGACAGAGGACCAGGGAGGCAAGTGTTTCAATCTTCTGTTATTCACCATGGCGTCACGTGCACCTTACAACGTGCATTTTAGGATACAAATTTTTCCACTATTCCGCATATATACATACTTTTGGCATTCATTATGTATGTAGTAAATATCAATCATTTAAAACATTAATTTATTCTATATTTGCACCATTAGAAATCTGATTCCACATGAATACATACTTTTCGCATTCATTATGTATGTAGTAAATATCAATTATTTCAAACATTAATCTTCTCATTATCTTTACCATCAGGACCGTCGACATCATCATCCTGGGGGCAGAAATGGACCGTGAAGTCCCCCAGAGGCAGTGACGACTGCCGAGAAGAGGCTCCATGGACAGAAGTGGACCACGGAGGGAGGGACGACAGAGGACCATAAGGCAAGTATATCAATTAACATCAATTCTTTCAAACATTAAACTTCTCACTATCTTTACCATCAGGACCGTGGACATCATCATCCTCGGGGCAGAAATGGACCGTGAAGTCCCCCAGAGGCAGTGACGACTGCCGAGAAGAGGCTCCATGGACAGAAGAGGACCATGGAGGGAGGAACGACAGAGGACCATAAGGCAAGTATATCAATTAACATCAATTATTTCAAACAGTAAACTTCTCATTATCTTTACCATCAGGACCGTGGACATCATCATCATCCTGGGGGCAGAAATGGACCGTGAAGTCCCCCAGAGGCAGTGACGACTGCCGACAAGAGGCTCCATGGATAGAAGTGGACCACGGAGGGAGGGACGACAAAGGACCATAAGGCAAGTATATCAATTAACATCAATTATTTCAAACATTAAACTTCTCATTATCTTTACATCAGGACCGTGGACATCATCATCCTGGGGGCAGAAATGGACCGTGAAGTCGCCCAGAGGCAGTGACGACTGCCGAGAAGAGGATCCACGCAGGGAGGGAGGGAGGACGAATGCCACGAAGCCGACAGAGGACCAGGGAGGCAAGTGTTTCAATCTTCTGTTATTCACCATGGCGTCATGTGCACCTTACAACGTGCATTTCAGGATACAAATTTTTCCACAATTCCGCATATATACATACTTTTGGCATTCATTATGTATGTAGTAAATATCAATGATTTGAAACATTAATTTATTCTATATTTCTACAATTAGAAACATGATTCCGCATGAATACATACTTTTCGCATTCATTATGTATGTAGTAAATATCAATTATTTCAAACATTAAACTTCTCATTATCTTTACCATCAGGACCGTGGACATCATCATCCTGGGGGCAGAAATGGACCGTGAAGTCCCCCATGGGCATTGACGACTGCCGAGAAGAGGATCCACAGAGGGAGGGAGGCAGGGAGGGAGGGAGGACAAATGCCACGAAGCCGACAGAGGACCAGGGAGGCAAGTGTTTCAATCTTCTGTTATTCACCATGGCGTCATGTGCACCTTACAACGTGCATCTCAGGATACAAATTTTTCCACAATTCCGCATATATACATACTTTTGGCATTCATTATGTATGTAGTAGACATCAATGATTTGAAACATTAATTTATTCTATATTTCTACAATTAGAAAACTGATTCCGCATAAATACATACTTTTGGCATTCATTATGTATGTAGTAAATATCAATTATTTCAAACATTAATTTATTCTTTATTTCTACAATTACTACCCAATTCCGCATACATACATACTTTTGGCATTCATTATGTATGTAGTAAATATCAATTATTTCAAACATTAATCTTCTCATTATCTTTACCATCAGGACCGTGGACATCATCATCCTGCGGGCAGAAATGGACCGTGAAGTCAAACCAGAGGCAGTGACGACTGCCGAGAAGAGGCTCCATGGACAGAAGTGGACCACGATGGGAGGGACGACAGAGGACCATAAGGCAAGTATATCAATTAACATCAATTATTTCAAACATTAATCTTCTCATTATCTTTACCATCAGGACCGTCGACATCATCATCCTGGGGGCAGAAATGGACCGTGAAGTCCCCCAGAGGCAGTGACGACTGCCGAGAAGAGGCTCCATGGACAGAAGTGGACCACGATGGGAGGGACGACAGAGGACCATAAGGCAAGTATATCAATTAACATCAATTACTTCAAACATTAATCTTCTCATTATCTTTACCATCAGGACCGTGGACATCATCATCGTGGGGGCAGAAATGGACCGTGAAGTCCCCGAGAGGCAGTGACGACTGCCGAGAAGAGGCTCCATGGACAGAAGTGGACCACGGAGGGAGGGACGACAGAGGACCATAAGGCAAGTATATCAATTAACATCAATTATTTCAAACATTAAACTTCTCATTATCTTTACCATCAGGACCGTGGACATCATCATCCTGGGGGCAGAAATGGACCGTGAAGTCCCCCAGAGGCAGTGACGACTGCCAAGAAGAGGATCCACGCAGGGAGGGAGGGAGGGAGGGAGGACGAATGCCACGAAGCCGACAGAGGACCAGGGAGGCAAGTGTTTCAATCTTCTGTTATTCACCATGGCGTCATGTGCACCTTACAACGTGCATTTTAGGATACAATTTTTTCCACTATTCCGCATATATACATACTTTTGGCATTCATTATGTATGTAGTAAATATCAATGATTTAAAACAATAATTTATTCTATATTTCCACCATTAGAAACCTGATTCCACATGAATACATACTTTTCGCATTCATTATGTATGTAGTAAATATCAATTATTTCAAACATTAATCTTCTCATTATCTTTACCATCAGGACCGTGGACATCATCATCCTGGGGGCAGAAATGGACCGTGAAGTCCCCCAGAGGCAGTGACGACTGCTGAGAAGAGGCTCCATGGAAAGAAGTGGACCACGGAGGGAGGGATGACAGAGGACCATAAGGCAAGTATATCAATTAACATCAATTATTTCAAACATTAAACTTCTCATTATCTCTACCATCAGGACCGTGGACATCATCATCCTCGGGGCAGAAATGGACCATGAAGTCCCCCAGAGGCAGTGACGACTGCTGAGAAGAGGATCCACGGAGGGAGGGAGGGAGGGAGGACAGATGCCACGAAGCCGACAGAGGACCAGGGAGGCAAGTGTTTCAATCTTCTGTTATTCACCATGGCGTCATGTGCACCTTACAAGGTTCATTTCAGGATACAAATTTTTTCAGAATTACGCATATATACATACTTTTGGCATTCATTATGTATGTAGTAAATATCAATGATTTGAAACAATAATTTATTCTTTATTTCTACAATTACTACCCAATTCCGCATACATACATACTTTTGGCATTCATTATGTATGTAGTAAATATCAATTATTTCAAACATTAATCTTCTCACTATCTTTACCATCAGGACCGTGGACATCATCATCCTGCGGGCAGAAATGGACCGTGAAGTCCCTCAGAGGCAGTGACGACTGCCGAGAAGAGGCTCCATGGACAGAAGTGGACCACGATGGGAGGGACGGCAGAGGACCACAAGGCAAGTATATCAATTAACATCAATTATTTCAAACATTAAACTTCTCATTATCTTTACCATCAGGACCGTGGACATCATCATCCTGGGGGCAGAAATGGACCGTGAAGTCCCCCAGAGGCAGTGACGACTGCCGAGAAGAGGCTCCAGGGATAGAAGTGGACCACGGAGGGAGGGACGACAGAGGACCACAAGGCAAGTATATCAATTAACATCAATTATTTCAAACATTAAACTTGTCATTATCTTTACCATCAGGACCGTGGACATCATCATCCTGGGGGCAGAAATGGACCGTGAAGTCCCCCAGAGGCAGTGACGACTGCCAAGAAGAGGATCCACGCAGGGAGGGAGGGAGGGAGGACGAATGCCACGAAGCCGACAGAGGACCAGGGAGGCAAGTGTTTCAATCTTCTGTTATTCACCATGGCGTCATGTGCACCTTACAACGTGCATTTTAGGATACAAATTTTTCCACTATTCCGCATTTATACATACTTTTGGCATTCATTATGTATGTAGTAAATATCAATGATTTAAAACATTAATTTATTCTATATTTCCACCATTAGAAACCTGATTCCACATGAATACATACTTTTCGCATTCATTATGTATGTAGTAAATATCAATTATTTCAAACATTAATCTTCTCATTATCTTTACCATCAGGACCGTGGACATCATCATCCTGGGGGCAGAAATGGACCGTGAAGTCCCCCAGAGGCAGTGACGACTGCCGAGAAGAGGCTCCATGGACAGAAGTGGACCACGGAGGGAGGGACGACAGAGGACCATAAGGCAAGTATATCAATTAACATCAATTATTTCAAACATTAAACTTCTCATTATCTTTACCATCAGGACCGTGGACATCATCATCCTGGGGGCAGAAATGGACCGTGAAGTCCCCCAGAGGCAGTGACGACTGCCGAGAAGAGGCTCCATGGACAGAAGTGGACCACGGAGGGAGGGACGACAGAGGACCACAAGGCAAGTATATCAATTAACATCAATTATTTCAAACATTAATCTTCTCATTATCTTTACCATCAGGACCGTGGACATCATCATCCTGGGGGCAGAAATGGACCGTGAAGTCCCCCAGAGGCAGTGATGACTGCCAAGAAGAGGATCCACGCAGGGAGGGAGGGAGGGAGGACGAGTGCCAGGAAGTCGACAGAGGACCAGGGAGGCAAGTGTTTCAATCTTCTGTTATTCACCATGGCGTCATGTGCACCTTACGTGCATTTCAGGATACAAATTTTTCCACAATTCCGCATATATACATACTTTGGGCATTCATTATGTATGTAGTAAATATTAATGATTTGAAACATTAATTTATTCTATATTTCTACAATTAGAAACCTGATTCCGCATAAATACATACTTTTGGCATTCATTATGTATGTAGTAAATATCAATTATTTCAAACATTAATCTTCTCATTATCTTTACCATCAGGACCGTGGACATCATCATCCTGGGGGCAGAAATGGACCGTGAAGTCCCCCAGAGGCAGTGACGACTGCTGAGAAGAGGCTCCATGGAAAGAAGTGGACCACGGAGGGAGGGACGACAGAGGACCATAAGGCAAGTATATCAATTAACATCAATTATTTCAAACATTAAACTTCTCATTATCTTTACCATCAGGACCGTCGACATCATCATCATCCTGGGGGCAGAAATGGACCGTGAAGTCCCCCAGAGGCAGTGACGACTGCCGAGAAGAGGCTCCATGGATAGAAGTGGACCACGGAGGGAGGGACGACAAAGGACCATAAGGCAAGTATATCAATTAACATCAATTGTTTCAAACATTAAACTTCTCATTATCTTTACCATCAGGACCGTGGACATCATCATCCTGGGGGCAGAAATGGACCGTGAAGTCCCCCAGAGGCAGTGACGACTGCCAAGAAGAGGATCCACGCAGGGAGGGAGGGAGGGAGGACGAATGCCACGAAGCCGACAGAGGACCAGGGAGGCAAGTGTTTCAATCTTCTGTTATTCACCATGGCGTCACGTGCACCTTACAATGTGCATTTTAGGATACAAATTTTTCCACTATTCCGCATATATACATACTTTTGGCATTCATTATGTATGTAGTAAATATCAATCATTTAAAACATTAATTTATTCTATATTTGCACCATTAGAAATCTGATTCCACATGAATACATACTTTTCGCATTCATTATGTATGTAGTAAATATCAATTATTTCAAACATTAATCTTCTCATTATCTTTACCATCAGGACCGTCGACATCATCATCCTGGGGGCAGAAATGGACCGTGAAGTCCCCCAGAGGCAGTGACGACTGCCGAGAAGAGGCTCCATGGACAGAAGTGGACCACGGAGGGAGGGACGACAGAGGACCATAAGGCAAGTATATCAATTAACATCAATTCTTTCAAACATTAAACTTCTCACTATCTTTACCATCAGGACCGTGGACATCATCATCCTCGGGGCAGAAATGGACCGTGAAGTCCCCCAGAGGCAGTGACGACTGCCGAGAAGAGGCTCCATGGACAGAAGAGGACCATGGAGGGAGGAACGACAGAGGACCATAAGGCAAGTATATCAATTAACATCAATTATTTCAAACAGTAAACTTCTCATTATCTTTACCATCAGGACCGTGGACATCATCATCATCCTGGGGGCAGAAATGGACCGTGAAGTCCCCCAGAGGCAGTGACGACTGCCGACAAGAGGCTCCATGGATAGAAGTGGACCACGGAGGGAGGGACGACAAAGGACCATAAGGCAAGTATATCAATTAACATCAATTATTTCAAACATTAAACTTCTCAATATCTTTACATCAGGACCGTGGACATCATCATCCTGGGGGCAGAAATGGACCGTGAAGTCGCCCAGAGGCAGTGACGACTGCCGAGAAGAGGATCCACGCAGGAAGGGAGGGAGGACGAATGCCACGAAGCCGACAGAGGACCAGGGAGGCAAGTGTTTCAATCTTCTGTTATTCACCATGGCGTCATGTGCACCTTACAACGTGCATTTCAGGATACAAATTTTTCCACAATTCCGCATATATACATACTTTTGGCATTCATTATGTATGTAGTAAATATCAATGATTTGAAACATTAATTTATTCTATATTTCTACAATTAGAAACATGATTCCGCATGAATACATACTTTTCGCATTCATTATGTATGTAGTAAATATCAATTATTTCAAACATTAAACTTCTCATTATCTTTACCATCAGGACCGTGGACATCATCATCCTGGGGGCAGAAATGGACCGTGAAGTCCCCCATGGGCATTGACGACTGCCGAGAAGAGGATCCACAGAGGGAGGGAGGCAGGGAGGGAGGGAGGACAAATGCCACGAAGCCGACAGAGGACCAGGGAGGCAAGTGTTTCAATCTTCTGTTATTCACCATGGCGTCATGTGCACCTTACAACGTGCATCTCAGGATACAAATTTTTCCACAATTCCGCATATATACATACTTTTGGCATTCATTATGTATGTAGTAGACATCAATGATTTGAAACATTAATTTATTCTTTATTTCTACAATTAGAACCCAATTCCGCATACATACACACTTTTGGCATTCATTATGTATGTAGTAAATATCAATTATTTCAAACATTAATCTTCTCATTATCTTTACCATCAGGACCGTGGACATCATCATCCTCGGGGCAGAAATGGACCGTGAAGTCCCCCAGAGGCAGTGACGACTGCCGAGAAGAGGCTCCATGGACAGAAGTGGACCACGATGGGAGGGACGACAGAGGACCATAAGGCAAGTATATCAATTAACATCAATTATTTCAAACATTAAACTTCTCACTATCTTTACCATCAGGACCGTGGACATCATCATCCTGGGGGCAGAAATGGACCGTGAAGTCCCCCAGAGGCAGTGACGACTGCCGAGAAGAGGCTCCATGGACAGAAGAGGACCATGGAGGGAGGGACGACAGAGGACCATAAGGCAAGTATATCAATTAACATCAATTATTTCAAACATTAAACTTCTCATTATCTTTACCATCAGGACCGTGGACATCATCATCCTCGGGGCAGAAATGGACCGTGAAGTCCCCCAGAGGCAGTGACGACTGCCAAGAAGAGGATCCACGCAGGGAGGGAGGACGAATGCCACGAAGCCGACAGAGGACCAGGGAGGCAAGTGTTTCAATCTTCTGTTATTCACCATGGCGTCATGTGCACCTTACAACGTGCATTTTAGGATACAAATTTTTCCACTATTCCGCATTTATACATACTTTTGGCATTCATTATGTATGTAGTAAATATCAATGATTTAAAACATTAACTTATTCTATATTTCCACCATTAGAAACCTGATTCCACATGAATACATACTTTTCGCATTCATTATGTATGTAGTAAATATCAATTATTTCAAACATTAATCTTCTCATTATCTTTACCATCAGGACCGTGGACATCATCATCCTGGGGGCAGAAATGGACCGTGAAGTCCCCCAGAGGCAGTGACGACTGCCGAGAAGAGGCTCCATGGAAAGAAGTGGACCACGGAGGGAGGGACGACAGAGGACGATAAGGCAAGTATATCAATTAACATCAATTATTTCAAACATTAAACTTCTCATTATCTCTACCATCAGGACCGTGGACATCATCATCCTCGGGGCAGAAATGGACCATGAAGTCCCCCAGAGGCAGTGACGACTGCTGAGAAGAGGATCCACGGAGGGAGGGAGGGAGGGAGGACAGATGCCACGAAGCCGACAGAGGACCAGGGAGGCAAGTGTTTCAATCTTCTGTTATTCACCATGGCGTCATGTGCACCTTACAAGGTTCATTTCAGGATACAAATTTTTTCAGAATTACGCATATATACATACTTTTGGCATTCATTATGTATGTAGTAAACATCAATTATTTCAAACATTAATCTTCTCATTATCTTTACCATCAGGACCGTGGACATCATCATCCTGCGGGCAGAAATGGACCGTGAAGTCCCCCAGAGGCAGTGACGACTGCCGAGAAGAGGCTCCATGGACAGAAGTGGACCACGATGGGAGGGACGGCAGAGGACCACAAGGCAAGTATATCAATTAACATCAATTATTTCAAACATTAAACTTCTCATTATCTTTACCATCAGGACCGTGGACATCATCATCCTGGGGGCAGAAATGGACCGTGAAGTCCCCCAGAGGCAGTGACGACTGCCGAGAAGAGGCTCCATGGATAGAAGTGGACCACGGAGGGAGGGACGACAAAGGACCATAAGGCAAGTATATCAATTAACATCAATTATTTCAAACATTAAACTTCTCATTATCTTTACCATCAGGACCGTGGACATCATCATCCTGGGGGCAGAAATGGACCGTGAAGTCCCCCAGAGGCAGTGACGACTGCCAAGAAGAGGATCCACGCAGGGAGGGAGGGAGGGAGGACGAATGCCACGAAGCCGACAGAGGACCAGGGAGGCAAGTGTTTCAATCTTCTGTTATTCACCATGGCGTCACGTGCACCTTACAACGTGCATTTTAGGATACAAATTTTTCCACTATTCCGCATTTATACATACTTTTGGCATTCATTATGTATGTAGTAAATATCAATGATTTAAAACATTAATTTATTCTATATTTCCACCATTAGAAACCTGATTCCACATGAATACATACTTTTCGCATTCATTATGTATGTAGTAAATATCAATTATTTCAAACATTAATCTACTCATTATCTTTACCATCAGGACCGTAGACATCATCATCCTGGGGGCAGAAATGGACCGTGAAGTCCCCCAGAGGCAGTGACGACTGCCGAGAAGAGGCTCCATGGACAGAAGTGGACCACGGAGGGAGGGACGACAGAGGACCATAAGGCAAGTATATCAATTAACATCAATTATTTCAAACATTAAACTTCTCATTATCTTTACCATCAGGACCGTGGACATCATCATCCTGGGGGCAGAAATGGACCGTGAAGTCCCCCAGAGGCAGTGACGACTGCCGAGAAGAGGCTCCATGGACAGAAGTGGACCACGGAGGGAGGGACGACAGAGGACCACAAGGCAAGTATATCAATTAACATCAATTATTTCAAACATTAATCTTCTCATTATCTTTACCATCAGGACCGTGGACATCATCATCCTGGGGGCAGAAATGGACCGTGAAGTCCCCCAGAGGCAGTGATGACTGCCAAGAAGAGGATCCACGCAGGGAGGGAGGGAGGGAGGACGAGTGCCAGGAAGTCGACAGAGGACCAGGGAGGCAAGTGTTTCAATCTTCTGTTATTCACCATGGCGTCATGTGCACCTTACGTGCATTTCAGGATACAAATTTTTCCACAATTCCGCATATATACATACTTTGGGCATTCATTATGTATGTAGTAAATATTAATGATTTGAAACATTAATTTATTCTATATTTCTACAATTAGAAACCTGATTCCGCATAAATACATACTTTTGGCATTCATTATGTATGTAGTAAATATCAATTATTTCAAACATTAATCTTCTCATTATCTTTACCATCAGGACCGTGGACATCATCATCCTGGGGGCAGAAATGGACCGTGAAGTCCCCCAGAGGCAGTGACGACTGCTGAGAAGAGGCTCCATGGAAAGAAGTGGACCACGGAGGGAGGGACGACAGAGGACCATAAGGCAAGTATATCAATTAACATCAATTATTTCAAACATTAAACTTCTCATTATCTTTACCATCAGGACCGTCGACATCATCATCATCCTGGGGGCAGAAATGGACCGTGAAGTCCCCCAGAGGCAGTGACGACTGCCGAGAAGAGGCTCCATGGATAGAAGTGGACCACGGAGGGAGGGACGACAAAGGACCATAAGGCAAGTATATCAATTAACATCAATTGTTTCAAACATTAAACTTCTAATTATCTTTACCATCAGGACCGTGGACATCATCATCCTGGGGGCAGAAATGGACCGTGAAGTCCCCCAGAGGCAGTGACGACTGCCAAGAAGAGGATCCACGCAGGGAGGGAGGGAGGGAGGACGAATGCCACGAAGCCGACAGAGGACCAGGGAGGCAAGTGTTTCAATCTTCTGTTATTCACCATGGCGTCACGTGCACCTTACAACGTGCATTTTAGGATACAAATTTTTCCACTATTCCGCATATATACATACTTTTGGCATTCATTATGTATGTAGTAAATATCAATCATTTAAAACATTAATTTATTCTATATTTGCACCATTAGAAATCTGATTCCACATGAATACATACTTTTCGCATTCATTATGTATGTAGTAAATATCAATTATTTCAAACATTAATCTTCTCATTATCTTTACCATCAGGACCGTCGACATCATCATCCTGGGGGCAGAAATGGACCGTGAAGTCCCCCAGAGGCAGTGACGACTGCCGAGAAGAGGCTCCATAGACAGAAGTGGACCACGGAGGGAGGGACGACAGAGGACCATAGGGCAAGTATATCAATTAACATCAATTCTTTCAAACATTAAACTTCTCACTATCTTTACCATCAGGACCGTGGACATCATCATCCTCGGGGCAGAAATGGACCCTGAAGTCCCCCAGAGGCAGTGACGACTGCCGAGAAGAGGCTCCATGGACAGAAGAGGACCATGGAGGGAGGAACGACAGAGGACCATAAGGCAAGTATATCAATTAACATCAATTATTTCAAACATTAAACTTCTCATTATCTTTACCATCAGGACCGTGGACATCATCATCATCCTGGGGGCAGAAATGGACCGTGAAGTCCCCCAGAGGCAGTGACGACTGCCGACAAGAGGCTCCATGGATAGAAGTGGACCACGGAGGGAGGGACGACAAAGGACCATAAGGCAAGTATATCAATTAACATCAATTATTTCAAACATTAAACTTCTCATTATCTTTACATCAGGACCGTGGACATCATCATCCTGGGGGCAGAAATGGACCGTGAAGTCGCCCAGAGGCAGTGACGACTGCCGAGAAGAGGATCCACGCAGGGAGGGAGGGAGGACGAATGCCACGAAGCCGACAGAGGACCAGGGAGGCAAGTGTTTCAATCTTCTGTTATTCACCATGGCGTCATGTGCACCTTACAACGTGCATTTCAGGATACAAATTTTTCCACAATTCCGCATATATACATACTTTTGGCATTCATTATGTATGTAGTAAATATCAATGATTTGAAACATTAATTTATTCTATATTTCTACAATTAGAAACATGATTCCGCATGAATACATACTTTTCGCATTCATTATGTATGTAGTAAATATCAATTATTTCAAACATTAAACTTCTCATTATCTTTACCATCAGGACCGTGGACATCATCATCCTGGGGGCAGAAATGGACCGTGAAGTCCCCCATGGGCATTGACGACTGCCGAGAAGAGGATCCACAGAGGGAGGGAGGCAGGGAGGGAGGGAGGACAAATGCCACGAAGCCGACAGAGGACCAGGGAGGCAAGTGTTTCAATCTTCTGTTATTCACCATGGCGTCATGTGCACCTTACAACGTGCATCTCAGGATACAAATTTTTCCACAATTCCGCATATATACATACTTTTGGCATTCATTATGTATGTAGTAGACATCAATGATTTGAAACATTAATTTATTCTTTATTTCTACAATTAGAACCCAATTCCGCATACATACACACTTTTGGCATTCATTATGTATGTAGTAAATATCAATTATTTCAAACATTAATCTTCTCATTATCTTTACCATCAGGACCGTGGACATCATCATCCTCGGGGCAGAAATGGACCGTGAAGTCCCCCAGAGGCAGTGACGACTGCCGAGAAGAGGCTCCATGGACAGAAGTGGACCACGATGGGAGGGACGACAGAGGACCATAAGGCAAGTATATCAATTAACATCAATTATTTCAAACATTAAACTTCTCACTATCTTTACCATCAGGACCGTCGACATCATCATCCTGGGGGCAGAAATGGACCGTGAAGTCCCCCAGAGGCAGTGACGACTGCCGAGAAGAGGCTCCATGGACAGAAGAGGACCATGGAGGGAGGGACGACAGAGGACCATAAGGCAAGTATATCAATTAACATCAATTATTTCAAACATTAAACTTCTCATTATCTTTACCATCAGGACCGTGGACATCATCATCCTCGGGGCAGAAATGGACCGTGAAGTCCCCCAGAGGCAGTGACGACTGCCAAGAAGAGAATCCACGCAGGGAGGGAGGACGAATGCCACGAAGCCGACAGAGGACCAGGGAGGCAAGTGTTTCAATCTTCTGTTATTCACCATGGCGTCATGTGCACCTTACAACGTGCATTTTAGGATACAAATTTTTCCACTATTCCGCATTTATACATACTTTTGGCATTCATTATGTATGTAGTAAATATCAATGATTTAAAACATTAACTTATTCTATATTTCCACCATTAGAAACCTGATTCCACATGAATACATACTTTTCGCATTCATTATGTATGTAGTAAATATCAATTATTTCAAACATTAATCTTCTCATTATCTTTACCATCAGGACCGTGGACATCATCATCCTGGGGGCAGAAATGGACCGTGAAGTCCCCCAGAGGCAGTGACGACTGCCGAGAAGAGGCTCCATGGAAAGAAGTGGACCACGGAGGGAGGGACGACAGAGGACGATAAGGCAAGTATATCAATTAACATCAATTATTTCAAACATTAAACTTCTCATTATCTCTACCATCAGGACCGTCGACATCATCATCCTCGGGGCAGAAATGGACCATGAAGTCCCCCAGAGGCAGTGACGACTGCTGAGAAGAGGATCCACGGAGGGAGGGAGGGAGGGAGGACAGATGCCACGAAGCCGACAGAGGACCAGGGAGGCAAGTGTTTCAATCTTCTGTTATTCACCATGGCGTCATGTGCACCTTACAAGGTTCATTTCAGGATACAAATTTTTTCAGAATTACGCATATATACATACTTTTGGCATTCATTATGTATGTAGTAAATATCAATTATTTCAAACATTAATCTTCTCATTATCTTTACCATCAGGACCGTGGACATCATCATCCTGGGGGCAGAAATGGACCGTGAAGTCCCCCAGAGGCAGTGACGACTGCCGAGAAGAGGCTCCATGGATAGAAGTGGACCACGGAGGGAGGGACGACAGAGGACCACAAGGCAAGTATATCAATTAACATCAATTATTTCAAACATTAAACTTGTCATTATCTTTACCATCAGGACCGTGGACATCATCATCCTGGGGGCAGAAATGGACCGTGAAGTCCCCCAGAGGCAGTGACCACTGCCAAGAAGAGGATCCACGCAGGGAGGGAGGGAGGGAGGACGAATGCCACGAAGCCGACAGAGGACCAGGGAGGCAAGTGTTTCAATCTTCTGTTATTCACCATGGCGTCACGTGCACCTTACAACGTGCATTTTAGGATACAAATTTTTCCACTATTCCGCATTTATACATACTTTTGGCATTCATTATGTATGTAGTAAATATCAATGATTTAAAACATTAATTTATTCTATATTTCCACCATTAGAAACCTGATTCCACATGAATACATACTTTTCGCATTCATTATGTATGTAGTAAATATCAATTATTTCAAACATTAATCTTCTCATTATCTTTACCATCAGGACCGTAGACATCATCATCCTGGGGGCAGAAATGGACCGTGAAGTCCCCCAGAGGCAGTGACGACTGCCGAGAAGAGGCTCCATGGACAGAAGTGGACCACGGAGGGAGGGACGACAGAGGACCATAAGGCAAGTATATCAATTAACATCAATTATTTCAAACATTAAACTTCTCATTATCTTTACCATCAGGACCGTGGACATCATCATCCTGGGGGCAGAAATGGACCGTGAAGTCCCCCAGAGGCAGTGACGACTGCCGAGAAGAGGCTCCATGGACAGAAGTGGACCACGGAGGGAGGGACGACAGAGGACCACAAGGCAAGTATATCAATTAACATCAATTATTTCAAACATTAATCTTCTCATTATCTTTACCATCAGGACCGTGGACATCATCATCCTGGGGGCAGAAATGGACCGTGAAGTCCCCCAGAGGCAGTGATGACTGCCAAGAAGAGGATCCACGCAGGGAGGGAGGGAGGGAGGACGAGTGCCAGGAAGTCGACAGAGGACCAGGGAGGCAAGTGTTTCAATCTTCTGTTATTCACCATGGCGTCATGTGCACCTTACAACGTGCATTTCAGGATACAAATTTTTCCACAATTCCGCATATATACATACTTTGGGCATTCATTATGTATGTAGTAAATATTAATGATTTGAAACATTAATTTATTCTATATTTCTACAATTAGAAACCTGATTCCGCATAAATACATACTTTTGGCATTCATTATGTATGTAGTAAATATCAATTATTTCAAACATTAATCTTCTCATTATCTTTACCATCAGGACCGTGGACATCATCATCCTGGGGGCAGAAATGGACCGTGAAGTCCCCCAGAGGCAGTGACGACTGCTGAGAAGAGGCTCCATGGAAAGAAGTGGACCACGGAGGGAGGGACGACAGAGGACCATAAGGCAAGTATATCAATTAACATCAATTATTTCAAACATTAAACTTCTCATTATCTTTACCATCAGGACCGTCGACATCATCATCATCCTGGGGGCAGAAATGGACCGTGAAGTCCCCCAGAGGCAGTGACGACTGCCGAGAAGAGGCTCCATGGATAGAAGTGGACCACGGAGGGAGGGACGACAAAGGACCATAAGGCAAGTATATCAATTAACATCAATTGTTTCAAACATTAAACTTCTAATTATCTTTACCATCAGGACCGTGGACATCATCATCCTGGGGGCAGAAATGGACCGTGAAGTCCCCCAGAGGCAGTGACGACTGCCAAGAAGAGGATCCACGCAGGGAGGGAGGGAGGGAGGACGAATGCCACGAAGCCGACAGAGGACCAGGGAGGCAAGTGTTTCAATCTTCTGTTATTCACCATGGCGTCACGTGCACCTTACAACGTGCATTTTAGGATACAAATTTTTCCACTATTCCGCATATATACATACTTTTGGCATTCATTATGTATGTAGTAAATATCAATCATTTAAAACATTAATTTATTCTATATTTGCACCATTAGAAATCTGATTCCACATGAATACATACTTTTCGCATTCATTATGTATGTAGTAAATATCAATTATTTCAAACATTAATCTTCTCATTATCTTTACCATCAGGACCGTCGACATCATCATCCTGGGGGCAGAAATGGACCGTGAAGTCCCCCAGAGGCAGTGACGACTGCCGAGAAGAGGCTCCATGGACAGAAGTGGACCACGGAGGGAGGGACGACAGAGGACCATAGGGCAAGTATATCAATTAACATCAATTCTTTCAAACATTAAACTTCTCACTATCTTTACCATCAGGACCGTGGACATCATCATCCTCGGGGCAGAAATGGACCGTGAAGTCCCCCAGAGGCAGTGACGACTGCCGAGAAGAGGCTCCATGGACAGAAGAGGACCATGGAGGGAGGAACGACAGAGGACCATAAGGCAAGTATATCAATTAACATCAATTATTTCAAACATTAAACTTCTCATTATCTTTACCATCAGGACCGTGGACATCATCATCATCCTGGGGGCAGAAATGGACCGTGAAGTCCCCCAGAGGCAGTGACGACTGCCGAGAAGAGGCTCCATGGATAGAAGTGGACCACGGAGGGAGGGACGACAAAGGACCATAAGGCAAGTATATCAATTAACATCAATTATTTCAAACATTAAACTTCTCATTATCTTTACCATCAGGACCGTGGACATCATCATCCTGGGGGCAGAAATGGACCGTGAAGTCGCCCAGAGGCAGTGACGACTGCCGAGAAGAGGATCCACGCAGGGAGGGAGGGAGGACGAATGCCACGAAGCCGACAGAGGACCAGGGAGGCAAGTGTTTCAATCTTCTGTTATTCACCATGGCGTCATGTGCACCTTACAACGTGCATTTCAGGATACAAATTTTTCCACAATTCCGCATATATACATACTTTTGGCATTCATTATGTATGTAGTAAATATCAATGATTTCAAACATTAATTTATTCTATATTTCTACAATTAGAAACATGATTCCGCATGAATACATACTTTTCGCATTCATTATGTATGTAGTAAATATCAATTATTTCAAACTTTAAACTTCTCATTATCTTTACCATCAGGACCGTGGACATCATCATCCTGGGGGCAGAAATGGACCGTGAAGTCCCCCATGGGCATTGACGACTGCCGAGAAGAGGATCCACAGAGGGAGGGAGGCAGGGAGGGAGGGAGGACAAATGCCACGAAGCCGACAGAGGACCAGGGAGGCAAGTGTTTCAATCTTCTGTTATTCACCATGGCGTCATGTGCACCTTACAACGTGCATCTCAGGATACAAATTTTTCCACAATTCCGCATATATACATACTTTGGGCATTCATTATGTATGTAGTAAATATTAATGATTTGAAACATTAATTTATTCTATATTTCTACAATTAGAAACCTGATTCCGCATAAATACATACTTTTGGCATTCATTATGTATGTAGTAAATATCAATTATTTCAAACATTAATCTTCTCATTATCTTTACCATCAGGACCGTGGACATCATCATCCTGGGGGCAGAAATGGACCGTGAAGTCCCCCAGAGGCAGTGACGACTGCTGAGAAGAGGCTCCATGGAAAGAAGTGGACCACGGAGGGAGGGACGACAGAGGACCATAAGGCAAGTATATCAATTAACATCAATTATTTCAAACATTAAACTTCTCATTATCTTTACCATCAGGACCGTCGACATCATCATCATCCTGGGGGCAGAAATGGACCGTGAAGTCCCCCAGAGGCAGTGACGACTGCCGAGAAGAGGCTCCATGGATAGAAGTGGACCACGGAGGGAGGGACGACAAAGGACCATAAGGCAAGTATATCAATTAACATCAATTGTTTCAAACATTAAACTTCTAATTATCTTTACCATCAGGACCGTGGACATCATCATCCTGGGGGCAGAAATGGACCGTGAAGTCCCCCAGAGGCAGTGACGACTGCCAAGAAGAGGATCCACGCAGGGAGGGAGGGAGGGAGGACGAATGCCACGAAGCCGACAGAGGACCAGGGAGGCAAGTGTTTCAATCTTCTGTTATTCACCATGGCGTCACGTGCACCTTACAACGTGCATTTTAGGATACAAATTTTTCCACTATTCCGCATATATACATACTTTTGGCATTCATTATGTATGTAGTAAATATCAATCATTTAAAACATTAATTTATTCTATATTTGCACCATTAGAAATCTGATTCCACATGAATACATACTTTTCGCATTCATTATGTATGTAGTAAATATCAATTATTTCAAACATTAATCTTCTCATTATCTTTACCATCACGACCGTCGACATCATCATCCTGGGGGCAGAAATGGACCGTGAAGTCCCCCAGAGGCAGTGACGACTGCCGAGAAGAGGCTCCATGGACAGAAGAGGACCATGGAGGGAGGAACGACAGAGGACCATAAGGCAAGTATATCAATTAACATCAATTATTTCAAACATTAAACTTCTCATTATCTTTACCATCAGGACCGTGGACATCATCATCATCCTGGGGGCAGAAATGGACCGTGAAGTCCCCCAGAGGCAGTGACGACTGCCGAGAAGAGGCTCCATGGATAGAAGTGGACCACGGAGGGAGGGACGACAGAGGACCATAAGGCAAGTATATCAATTAACATCAATTCTTTCAAACATTAAACTTCCCACTATCTTTACCATCAGGACCGTGGACATCATCATCCTCGGGGCAGAAATGGACCGTGAAGTCCCCCAGAGGCAGTGACGACTGCCGAGAAGAGGCTCCATGGACAGAAGAGGACCATGGAGGGAGGAACGACAGAGGACCATAAGGCAAGTATATCAATTAACATCAATTATTTCAAACATTAAACTTCTCATTATCTTTACCATCAGGACCGTGGACATCATCATCATCCTGGGGGCAGAAATGGACCGTGAAGTCCCCCAGAGGCAGTGACGACTGCCGAGAAGAGGCTCCATGGATAGAAGTGGACCACGGAGGGAGGGACGACAAAGGACCATAAGGCAAGTATATCAATTAACATCAATTATTTCAAACATTAAACTTCTCATTATCTTTACCATCAGGACCGTGGACATCATCATCCTGGGGGCAGAAATGGACCGTGAAGTCGCCCAGAGGCAGTGACGACTGCCGAGAAGAGGATCCACGCAGGGAGGGAGGGAGGACGAATGCCACGAAGCCGACAGAGGACCAGGGAGGCAAGTGTTTCAATCTTCTGTTATTCACCATGGCGTCATGTGCACCTTACAACGTGCATTTCAGGATACAAATTTTTCCACAATTCCGCATATATACATACTTTTGGCATTCATTATGTATGTAGTAAATATCAATGATTTGAAACATTAATTTATTCTATATTTCTACAATTAGAAACATGATTCCGCATGAATACATACTTTTCGCATTCATTATGTATGTAGTAAATATCAATTATTTCAAACATTAAACTTCTCATTATCTTTACCATCAGGACCGTGGACATCATCATCCTGGGGGCAGAAATGGACCGTGAAGTCCCCCATGGGCATTGACGACTGCCGAGAAGAGGATCCACAGAGGGAGGGAGGCAGGGAGGGAGGGAGGACAAATGCCACGAAGCCGACAGAGGACCAGGGAGGCAAGTGTTTCAATCTTCTGTTATTCACCATGGCGTCATGTGCACCTTACAACGTGCATCTCAGGATACAAATTTTTCCACAATTCCGCATATATACATACTTTTGGCATTCATTATGTATGTAGTAGACATCAATGATTTGAAACATTAATTTATTCTTTATTTCTACAATTACTACCCAATTCCGCATACATACATACTTTTGGCATTCATTATGTATGTAGTAAATATCAATTATTTCAAACATTAATCTTCTCATTATCTTTACCATCAGGACCGTGGACATCATCATCCTGGGGGCAGAAATGGACCGTGAAGTCCCCCAGAGGCAGTGACGACTGCCGAGAAGAGGCTCCATGGACAGAAGTGGACCACGATGGGAGGGACGGCAGAGGACCACAAGGCAAGTATATCAATTAACATCAATTATTTCAAGCATTAAACTTCTCATTATCTTTACCATCAGGACCGTGGACATCATCATCCTGGGGGCAGAAATGGACCGTGAAGTCCCCCAGAGGCAGTGACGACTGCCGAGAAGAGGCTCCATGGATAGAAGTGGACCACGGAGGGAGGGACGACAGAGGACCACAAGGCAAGTATATCAATTAACATCAATTATTTCAAACATTAAACTTGTCATTATCTTTACCATCAGGACCGTGGACATCATCATCCTGGGGGCAGAAATGGACCGTGAAGTCCCCCAGAGGCAGTGACGACTGCCAAGAAGAGGATCCACGCAGGGAGGGAGGGAGGGAGGACGAATGCCACGAAGCCGACAGAGGACCAGGGAGGCAAGTGTTTCAATCTTCTGTTATTCACCATGGCGTCACGTGCACCTTACAACGTGCATTTTAGGATACAAATTTTTCCACTATTCCGCATTTATACATACTTTTGGCATTCATTATGTATGTAGTAAATATCAATGATTTAAAACATTAATTTATTCTATATTTCCACCATTAGAAACCTGATTCCACATGAATACATACTTTTCGCATTCATTATGTATGTAGTAAATATCAATTATTTCAAACATTAATCTTCTCATTATCTTTACCATCAGGACCGTGGACATCATCATCCTGGGGGCAGAAATGGACCGTGAAGTCCCCCAGAGGCAGTGACGACTGCCGAGAAGAGGCTCCATGGACAGAAGTGGACCACGGAGGGAGGGACGACAGAGGACCATAAGGCAAGTATATCAATTAACATCAATTATTTCAAACATTAAACTTCTCATTATCTTTACCATCAGGACCGTGGACATCATCATCCTGGGGGCAGAAATGGACCGTGAAGTCCCCCAGAGGCAGTGACGACTGCCGAGAAGAGGCTCCATGGACAGAAGTGGACCACGGAGGGAGGGACGACAGAGGACCACAAGGCAAGTATATCAATTAACATCAATTATTTCAAACATTAATCTTCTCATTATCTTTACCATCAGGACCGTGGACATCATCATCCTGGGGGCAGAAATGGACCGTGAAGTCCCCCAGAGGCAGTGATGACTGCCAAGAAGAGGATCCACGCAGGGAGGGAGGGAGGGAGGACGAGTGCCAGGAAGTCGACAGAGGACCAGGGAGGCAAGTGTTTCAATCTTCTGTTATTCACCATGGCGTCATGTGCACCTTACGTGCATTTCAGGATACAAATTTTTCCACAATTCCGCATATATACATACTTTGGGCATTCATTATGTATGTAGTAAATATTAATGATTTGAAACATTAATTTATTCTATATTTCTACAATTAGAAACCTGATTCCGCATAAATACATACTTTTGGCATTCATTATGTATGTAGTAAATATCAATTATTTCAAACATTAATCTTCTCATTATCTTTACCATCAGGACCGTGGACATCATCATCCTGGGGGCAGAAATGGACCGTGAAGTCCCCCAGAGGCAGTGACGACTGCTGAGAAGAGGCTCCATGGAAAGAAGTGGACCACGGAGGGAGGGACGACAGAGGACCATAAGGCAAGTATATCAATTAACATCAATTATTTCAAACATTAAACTTCTCATTATCTTTACCATCAGGACCGTCGACATCATCATCATCCTGGGGGCAGAAATGGACCGTGAAGTCCCCCAGAGGCAGTGACGACTGCCGAGAAGAGGCTCCATGGATAGAAGTGGACCACGGAGGGAGGGACGACAAAGGACCATAAGGCAAGTATATCAATTAACATCAATTGTTTCAAACATTAAACTTCTAATTATCTTTACCATCAGGACCGTGGACATCATCATCCTGGGGGCAGAAATGGACCGTGAAGTCCCCCAGAGGCAGTGACGACTGCCAAGAAGAGGATCCACGCAGGGAGGGAGGGAGGGAGGACGAATGCCACGAAGCCGACAGAGGACCAGGGAGGCAAGTGTTTCAATCTTCTGTTATTCACCATGGCGTCACGTGCACCTTACAACGTGCATTTTAGGATACAAATTTTTCCACTATTCCGCATATATACATACTTTTGGCATTCATTATGTATGTAGTAAATATCAATCATTTAAAACATTAATTTATTCTATATTTGCACCATTAGAAATCTGATTCCACATGAATACATACTTTTCGCATTCATTATGTATGTAGTAAATATCAATTATTTCAAACATTAATCTTCTCATTATCTTTACCATCAGGACCGTGGACATCATCATCCTGGGGGCAGAAATGGACCGTGAAGTCCCCCAGAGGCAGTGACGACTGCCGAGAAGAGGCTCCATGGACAGAAGTGGACCACGGAGGGAGGGACGACAGAGGACCATAAGGCAGGTATATCAATTAACATTAATTCTTTCAAACATTAAACTTCTCACTATCTTTACCATCAGGACCGTGGACATCATCATCCTGGGGGCAGAAATGGACCGTGAAGTCCCCCAGAGGCAGTGACGACTGCCGAGAAGAGGCTCCATGGACAGAAGAGGACCATGGAGGGAGGAACGACAGAGGACCATAAGGCAAGTATATCAATTAACATCAATTATTTCAAACATTAAACTTCTCATTATCTTTACCATCAGGACCGTGGACATCATCATCATCCTGGGGGCAGAAATGGACCGTGAAGTCCCCCAGAGGCAGTGACGACTGCCGAGAAGAGGCTCCATGGATAGAAGTGGACCACGGAGGGAGGGACGACAAAGGACCATAAGGCAAGTATATCAATTAACATCAATTATTTCAAACATTAAACTTCTCATTATCTTTACCATCAGGACCGTGGACATCATCATCCTGGGGGCAGAAATGGACCGTGAAGTCGCCCAGAGGCAGTGACGACTGCCAAGAAGAGGATCCACGCAGGGAGGGAGGGAGGACGAATGCCACGAAGCCGACAGAGGACCAGGGAGGCAAGTGTTTCAATCTTCTGTTATTCACCATGGCGTCATGTGCACCTTACAACGTGCATTTCAGGATACAAATTTTTCCACAATTCCGCATATATACATACTTTTGGCATTCATTATGTATGTAGTAAATATCAATGATTTGAAACATTAATTTATTCTATATTTCTACAATTAGAAACATGATTCCGCATGAATACATACTTTTCGCATTCATTATGTATGTAGTAAATATCAATTATTTCAAACATTAAACTTCTCATTATCTTTACCATCAGGACCGTGGACATCATCATCCTGGGGGCAGAAATGGACCGTGAAGTCCCCCATGGGCATTGACGACTGCCGAGAAGAGGATCCACAGAGGGAGGGAGGCAGGGAGGGAGGGAGGACAAATGCCACGAAGCCGACAGAGGACCAGGGAGGCAAGTGTTTCAATCTTCTGTTATTCACCATGGCGTCATGTGCACCTTACAACGTGCATCTCAGGATACAAATTTTTCCACAATTCCGCATATATACATACTTTTGGCATTCATTATGTATGTAGTAGACATCAATGATTTGAAACATTAATTTATTCTTTATTTCTACAATTAGAACCCAATTCCGCATACATACACACTTTTGGCATTCATTATGTATGTAGTAAATATCAATTATTTCAAACATTAATCTTCTCATTATCTTTACCATCAGGACCGTCGACATCATCATCCTCGGGGCAGAAATGGACCGTGAAGTCCCCCAGAGGCAGTGACGACTGCCGAGAAGAGGCTCCATGGACAGAAGTGGACCACGATGGGAGGGACGACAGAGGACCATAAGGCAAGTATATCAATTAACATCAATTATTTCAAACATTAAACTTCTCACTATCTTTACCATCAGGACCGTGGACATCATCATCCTGGGGGCAGAAATGGACCGTGAAGTCCCCCAGAGGCAGTGACGACTGCCGAGAAGAGGCTCCATGGACAGAAGAGGACCATGGAGGGAGGGACGACAGAGGACCATAAGGCAAGTATATCAATTAACATCAATTATTTCAAACATTAAACTTCTCATTATCTTTACCATCAGGACCGTGGACATCATCATCCTCGGGGCAGAAATGGACCGTGAAGTCCCCCAGAGGCAGTGACGACTGCCAAGAAGAGAATCCACGCAGGGAGGGAGGACGAATGCCACGAAGCCGACAGAGGACCAGGGAGGCAAGTGTTTCAATCTTCTGTTATTCACCATGGCGTCATGTGCACCTTACAACGTGCATTTTAGGATACAAATTTTTCCACTATTCCGCATTTATACATACTTTTGGCATTCATTATGTATGTAGTAAATATCAATGATTTAAAACATTAACTTATTCTATATTTCCACCATTAGAAACCTGATTCCACATGAATACATACTTTTCGCATTCATTATGTATGTAGTAAATATCAATTATTTCAAACATTAATCTTCTCATTATCTTTACCATCAGGACCGTGGACATCATCATCCTGGGGGCAGAAATGGACCGTGAAGTCCCCCAGAGGCAGTGACGACTGCTGAGAAGAGGCTCCATGGAAAGAAGTGGACAACGGAGGGAGGGACGACAGAGGACCATAAGGCAAGTATATCAATTAACATCAATTATTTCAAACATTAAACTTCTCATTATCTCTACCATCAGGACCGTGGACATCATCATCCTCGGGGCAGAAATGGACCATGAAGTCCCCCAGAGGCAGTGACGACTGCTGAGAAGAGGATCCACGGAGGGAGGGAGGGAGGGAGGACAGATGCCACGAAGCCGACAGAGGACCAGGGAGGCAAGTGTTTCAATCTTCTGTTATTCACCATGGCGTCATGTGCACCTTACAAGGTTCATTTCAGGATACAAATTTTCTCAGAATTACGCATATATACATACTTTTGGCATTCATTATGTATGTAGTAAATATCAATGATTTGAAACAATAATTTATTCTTTATTTCTACAATTACTACCCAATTCCGCATACATACATACTTTTGGCATTCATTATGTATGTAGTAAATATCAATTATTTCAAACATTAATCTTCTCATTATCTTTACCATCAGGACCGTGGACATCATCATCCTGCGGGCAGAAATGGACCGTGAAGTCCCCCAGAGGCAGTGACGACTGCCGAGAAGAGGCTCCATGGACAGAAGTGGACCACGATGGGAGGGACGGCAGAGGACCACAAGGCAAGTATATCAATTAACATCAATTATTTCAAACATTAAACTTCTCATTATCTTTACCATCAGGACCGTGGACATCATCATCCTGGGGGCAGAAATGGACCGTGAAGTCCCCCAGAGGCAGTGACGACTGCCGAGAAGAGGCTCCATGGATAGAAGTGGACCACGGAGGGAGGGACGACAGAGGACCACAAGGCAAGTATATCAATTAACATCAATTATTTCAAACATTAAACTTGTCATTATCTTTACCATCAGGACCGTGGACATCATCATCCTGGGGGCAGAAATGGACCGTGAAGTCCCCCAGAGGCAGTGACGACTGCCAAGAAGAGGATCCACGCAGGGAGGGAGGGAGGGAGGACGAATGCCACGAAGCCGACAGAGGACCAGGGAGGCAAGTGTTTCAATCTTCTGTTATTCACCATGGCGTCACGTGCACCTTACAACGTGCATTTTAGGATACAAATTTTTCCACTATTCCGCATTTATACATACTTTTGGCATTCATTATGTATGTAGTAAATATCAATGATTTAAAACATTAATTTATTCTATATTTCCACCATTAGAAACCTGATTCCACATGAATACATACTTTTCGCATTCATTATGTATGTAGTAAATATCAATTATTTCAAACATTAATCTTCTCATTATCTTTACCATCAGGACCGTGGACATCATCATCCTGGGGGCAGAAATGGACCGTGAAGTCCCCCAGAGGCAGTGACGACTGCCGAGAAGAGGCTCCATGGACAGAAGTGGACCACGGAGGGAGGGACGACAGAGGACCATAAGGCAAGTATATCAATTAACATCAATTATTTCAAACATTAAACTTCTCATTATCTTTACCATCAGGACCGTGGACATCATCATCCTGGGGGCAGAAATGGACCGTGAAGTCCCCCAGAGGCAGTGACGACTGCCGAGAAGAGGCTCCATGGACAGAAGTGGACCACGGAGGGAGGGACGACAGAGGACCACAAGGCAAGTATATCAATTAACATCAATTATTTCAAACATTAATCTTCTCATTATCTTTACCATCAGGACCGTGGACATCATCATCCTGGGGGCAGAAATGGACCGTGAAGTCCCCCAGAGGCAGTGATGACTGCCAAGAAGAGGATCCACGCAGGGAGGGAGGGAGGGAGGACGAGTGCCAGGAAGTCGACAGAGGACCAGGGAGGCAAGTGTTTCAATCTTCTGTTATTCACCATGGCGTCATGTGCACCTTACGTGCATTTCAGGATACAAATTTTTCCACAATTCCGCATATATACATACTTTGGGCATTCATTATGTATGTAGTAAATATTAATGATTTGAAACATTAATTTATTCTATATTTCTACAATTAGAAACCTGATTCCGCATAAATACATACTTTTGGCATTCATTATGTATGTAGTAAATATCAATTATTTCAAACATTAATCTTCTCATTATCTTTACCATCAGGACCGTGGACATCATCATCCTGGGGGCAGAAATGGACCGTGAAGTCCCCCAGAGGCAGTGACGACTGCCGAGAAGAGGCTCCATGGATAGAAGTGGACCACGGAGGGAGGGACGACAAAGGACCATAAGGCAAGTATATCAATTAACATCAATTGTTTCAAACATTAAACTTCTAATTATCTTTACCATCAGGACCGTGGACATCATCATCCTGGGGGCAGAAATGGACCGTGAAGTCCCCCAGAGGCAGTGACGACTGCCAAGAAGAGGATCCACGCAGGGAGGGAGGGAGGGAGGACGAATGCCACGAAGCCGACAGAGGACCAGGGAGGCAAGTGTTTCAATCTTCTGTTATTCACCATGGCGTCACGTGCACCTTACAACGTGCATTTTAGGATACAAATTTTTCCACTATTCCGCATATATACATACTTTTGGCATTCATTATGTATGTAGTAAATATCAATCATTTAAAACATTAATTTATTCTATATTTGCACCATTAGAAATCTGATTCCACATGAATACATAATTTTCGCATTCATTATGTATGTAGTAAATATCAATTATTTCAAACATTAATCTTCTCATTATCTTTACCATCAGGACCGTCGACATCATCATCCTGGGGGCAGAAATGGACCCTGAAGTCCCCCAGAGGCAGTGACGACTGCCGAGAAGAGGCTCCATGGACAGAAGTGGACCACGGAGGGAGGGACGACAGAGGACCATAAGGCAAGTATATCAATTAACATCAATTCTTTCAAACATTAAACTTCTCACTATCTTTACCATCAGGACCGTGGACATCATCATCCTCGGGGCAGAAATGGACCCTGAAGTCCCCCAGAGGCAGTGACGACTGCCGAGAAGAGGCTCCATGGACAGAAGAGGACCATGGAGGGAGGAACGACAGAGGACCATAAGGCAAGTATATCAATTAACATCAATTATTTCAAACATTAAACTTCTCATTATCTTTACCATCAGGACCGTGGACATCATCATCATCCTGGGGGCAGAAATGGACCGTGAAGTCCCCCAGAGGCAGTGACGACTGCCGAGAAGAGGCTCCATGGATAGAAGTGGACCACGGAGGGAGGGACGACAAAGGACCATAAGGCAAGTATATCAATTAACATCAATTATTTCAAACATTAAACTTCTCATTATCTTTACCATCAGGACCGTGGACATCATCATCCTGGGGGCAGAAATGGACCGTGAAGTCGCCCAGAGGCAGTGACAACTGCCAAGAAGAGGATCCACGCAGGGAGGGAGGGAGGGAGGACGAATGCCACGAAGCCGACAGAGGACCAGGGAGGCAAGTGTTTCAATCTTCTGTTATTCACCATGGCGTCACGTGCACCTTACAACGTGCATTTTAGGATACAAATTTTTCCACTATTCCGCATATATACATACTTTTGGCATTCATTATGTATGTAGTAAATATCAATCATTTAAAACATTAATTTATTCTATATTTGCACCATTAGAAATCTGATTCCACATGAATACATAATTTTCGCATTCATTATGTATGTAGTAAATATCAATTATTTCAAACATTAATCTTCTCATTATCTTTACCATCAGGACCGTCGACATCATCATCCTGGGGGCAGAAATGGACCGTGAAGTCCCCCAGAGGCAGTGACGACTGCCGAGAAGAGGCTCCATGGACAGAAGTGGACCACGGAGGGAGGGACGACAGAGGACCATAAGGCAAGTATATCAATTAACATCAATTCTTTCAAACATTAAACTTCTCACTATCTTTACCATCAGGACCGTGGACATCATCATCCTCGGGGCAGAAATGGACCCTGAAGTCCCCCAGAGGCAGTGACGACTGCCGAGAAGAGGCTCCATGGACAGAAGAGGACCATGGAGGGAGGAACGACAGAGGACCATAAGGCAAGTATATCAATTAACATCAATTATTTCAAACATTAAACTTCTCATTATCTTTACCATCAGGACCGTGGACATCATCATCATCCTGGGGGCAGAAATGGACCGTGAAGTCCCCCAGAGGCAGTGACGACTGCCGAGAAGAGGCTCCATGGATAGAAGTGGACCACGGAGGGAGGGACGACAAAGGACCATAAGGCAAGTATATCAATTAACATCAATTATTTCAAACATTAAACTTCTCATTATCTTTACCATCAGGACCGTGGACATCATCATCCTGGGGGCAGAAATGGACCGTGAAGTCGCCCAGAGGCAGTGACGACTGCCAAGAAGAGGATCCACGCAGGGAGGGAGGGAGGACGAATGCCACGAAGCCGACAGAGGACCAGGGAGGCAAGTGTTTCAATCTTCTGTTATTCACCATGGCGTCATGTGCACCTTACAACGTGCATTTCAGGATACAAATTTTTCCACAATTCCGCATATATACATACTTTTGGCATTCATTATGTATGTAGTAAATATCAATGATTTGAAACATTAATTTATTCTATATTTCTACAATTAGAAACATGATTCCGCATGAATACATACTTTTCGCATTCATTATGTATGTAGTAAATATCAATTATTTCAAACATTAAACTTCTCATTATCTTTACCATCAGGACCGTGGACATCATCATCCTGGGGGCAGAAATGGACCGTGAAGTCCCCCATGGGCATTGACGACTGCCGAGAAGAGGATCCACAGAGGGAGGGAGGCAGGGAGGGAGGGAGGACAAATGCCACGAAGCCGACAGAGGACCAGGGAGGCAAGTGTTTCAATCTTCTGTTATTCACCATGGCGTCATGTGCACCTTACAACGTGCATCTCAGGATACAAATTTTTCCACAATTCCGCATATATACATACTTTTGGCATTCATTATGTATGTAGTAGACATCAATGATTTGAAACATTAATTTATTCTTTATTTCTACAATTAGAACCCAATTCCGCATACATACACACTTTTGGCATTCATTATGTATGTAGTAAATATCAATTATTTCAAACATTAATCTTCTCATTATCTTTACCATCAGGACCGTGGACATCATCATCCTCGGGGCAGAAATGGACCGTGAAGTCCCCCAGAGGCAGTGACGACTGCCGAGAAGAGGCTCCATGGACAGAAGTGGACCACGATGGGAGGGACGACAGAGGACCATAAGGCAAGTATATCAATTAACATCAATTATTTCAAACATTAAACTTCTCACTATCTTTACCATCGGGACCGTGGACATCATCATCCTGGGGGCAGAAATGGACCGTGAAGTCCCCCAGAGGCAGTGACGACTGCCGAGAAGAGGCTCCATGGACAGAAGAGGACCATGGAGGGAGGGACGACAGAGGACCATAAGGCAAGTATATCAATTAACATCAATTATTTCAAACATTAAACTTCTCATTATCTTTACCATCAGGACCGTGGACATCATCATCCTCGGGGCAGAAATGGACCGTGAAGTCCCCCAGAGGCAGTGACGACTGCCAAGAAGAGAATCCACGCAGGGAGGGAGGACGAATGCCACGAAGCCGACAGAGGACCAGGGAGGCAAGTGTTTCAATCTTCTGTTATTCACCATGGCGTCATGTGCACCTTACAACGTGCATTTTAGGATACAAATTTTTCCACTATTCCGCATTTATACATACTTTTGGCATTCATTATGTATGTAGTAAATATCAATGATTTAAAACATTAACTTATTCTATATTTCCACCATTAGAAACCTGATTCCACATGAATACATACTTTTCGCATTCATTATGTATGTAGTAAATATCAATTATTTCAAACATTAATCTTCTCATTATCTTTACCATCAGGACCGTGGACATCATCATCCTGGGGGCAGAAATGGACCGTGAAGTCCCCCAGAGGCAGTGACGACTGCTGAGAAGAGGCTCCATGGAAAGAAGTGGACCACGGAGGGAGGGACGACAGAGGACCATAAGGCAAGTATATCAATTAACATCAATTATTTCAAACATTAAACTTCTCATTATCTCTACCATCAGGACCGTCGACATCATCATCCTCGGGGCAGAAATGGACCATGAAGTCCCCCAGAGGCAGTGACGACTGCTGAGAAGAGGATCCACGGAGGGAGGGAGGGAGGGAGGACAGATGCCACGAAGCCGACAGAGGACCAGGGAGGCAAGTGTTTCAATCTTCTGTTATTCACCATGGCGTCATGTGCACCTTACAAGGTTCATTTCAGGATACAAATTTTCTCAGAATTACGCATATATACATACTTTTGGCATTCATTATGTATGTAGTAAATATCAATGATTTGAAACAATAATTTATTCTTTATTTCTACAATTACTACCCAATTCCGCATACATACATACTTTTGGCATTCATTATGTATGTAGTAAATATCAATTATTTCAAACATTAATCTTCTCATTATCTTTACCATCAGGACCGTGGACATCATCATCCTGCGGGCAGAAATGGACCGTGAAGTCCCCCAGAGGCAGTGACGACTGCCGAGAAGAGGCTCCATGGACAGAAGTGGACCACGGAGGGAGGGACGACAGAGGACCATAAGGCAAGTATATCAATTAACATCAATTATTTCAAACATTAAACTTCTCATTATCTTTACCATCAGGACCGTGGACATCATCATCCTGGGGGCAGAAATGGACCGTGAAGTCCCCCAGAGGCAGTGACGACTGCCGAGAAGAGGCTCCATGGACAGAAGTGGACCACGGAGGGAGGGACGACAGAGGACCACAAGGCAAGTATATCAATTAACATCAATTATTTCAAACATTAATCTTCTCATTATCTTTACCATCAGGACCGTGGACATCATCATCCTGGGGGCAGAAATGGACCGTGAAGTCCCCCAGAGGCAGTGATGACTGCCAAGAAGAGGATCCACGCAGGGAGGGAGGGAGGGAGGACGAGTGCCAGGAAGTCGACAGAGGACCAGGGAGGCAAGTGTTTCAATCTTCTGTTATTCACCATGGCGTCATGTGCACCTTACGTGCATTTCAGGATACAAATTTTTCCACAATTCCGCATATATACATACTTTGGGCATTCATTATGTATGTAGTAAATATTAATGATTTGAAACATTAATTTATTCTATATTTCTACAATTAGAAACCTGATTCCGCATAAATACATACTTTTGGCATTCATTATGTATGTAGTAAATATCAATTATTTCAAACATTAATCTTCTCATTATCTTTACCATCACGACCGTGGACATCATCATCCTGGGGGCAGAAATGGACCGTGAAGTCCCCCAGAGGCAGTGACGACTGCTGAGAAGAGGCTCCATGGAAAGAAGTGGACCACGGAGGGAGGGACGACAGAGGACCATAAGGCAAGTATATCAATTAACATCAATTATTTCAAACATTAAACTTCTCATTATCTTTACCATCAGGACCGTCGACATCATCATCATCCTGGGGGCAGAAATGGACCGTGAAGTCCCCCAGAGGCAGTGACGACTGCCGAGAAGAGGCTCCATGGATAGAAGTGGACCACGGAGGGAGGGACGACAAAGGACCATAAGGCAAGTATATCAATTAACATCAATTGTTTCAAACATTAAACTTCTAATTATCTTTACCATCAGGACCGTGGACATCATCATCCTGGGGGCAGAAATGGACCGTGAAGTCCCCCAGAGGCAGTGACGACTGCCAAGAAGAGGATCCACGCAGGGAGGGAGGGAGGGAGGACGAATGCCACGAAGCCGACAGAGGACCAGGGAGGCAAGTGTTTCAATCTTCTGTTATTCACCATGGCGTCACGTGCACCTTACAACGTGCATTTTAGGATACAAATTTTTCCACTATTCCGCATATATACATACTTTTGGCATTCATTATGTATGTAGTAAATATCAATCATTTAAAACATTAATTTATTCTATATTTGCACCATTAGAAATCTGATTCCACATGAATACATACTTTTCGCATTCATTATGTATGTAGTAAATATCAATTATTTCAAACATTAATCTTCTCATTATCTTTACCATCAGGACCGTCGACATCATCATCCTGGGGGCAGAAATGGACCGTGAAGTCCCCCAGAGGCAGTGACGACTGCCGAGAAGAGGCTCCATGGACAGAAGTGGACCACGGAGGGAGGGACGACAGAGGACCATAAGGCAAGTATATCAATTAACATCAATTCTTTCAAACATTAAACTTCTCACTATCTTTACCATCAGGACCGTGGACATCATCATCCTCGGGGCAGAAATGGACCCTGAAGTCCCCCAGAGGCAGTGACGACTGCCGAGAAGAGGCTCCATGGACAGAAGAGGACCATGGAGGGAGGAACGACAGAGGACCATAAGGCAAGTATATCAATTAACATCAATTATTTCAAACATTAAACTTCTCATTATCTTTACCATCAGGACCGTGGACATCATCATCATCCTGGGGGCAGAAATGGACCGTGAAGTCCCCCAGAGGCAGTGACGACTGCCGAGAAGAGGCTCCATGGATAGAAGTGGACCACGGAGGGAGGGACGACAAAGGACCATAAGGCAAGTATATCAATTAACATCAATTATTTCAAACATTAAACTTCTCATTATCTTTACCATCAGGACCGTGGACATCATCATCCTGGGGGCAGAAATGGACCGTGAAGTCGCCCAGAGGCAGTGACGACTGCCGAGAAGAGGATCCACGCAGGGAGGGAGGGAGGACGAATGCCACGAAGCCGACAGAGGACCAGGGAGGCAAGTGTTTCAATCTTCTGTTATTCACCATGGCGTCATGTGCACCTTACAACGTGCATTTCAGGATACAAATTTTTCCACAATTCCGCATATATACATACTTTTGGCATTCATTATGTATGTAGTAAATATCAATGATTTGAAACATTAATTTATTCTATATTTCTACAATTAGAAACATGATTCCGCATGAATACATACTTTTCGCATTCATTATGTATGTAGTAAATATCAATTATTTCAAACATTAAACTTCTCATTATCTTTACCATCAGGACCGTGGACATCATCATCCTGGGGGCAGAAATGGACCGTGAAGTCCCCCATGGGCATTGACGACTGCCGAGAAGAGGATCCACAGAGGGAGGGAGGCAGGGAGGGAGGGAGGACAAATGCCACGAAGCCGACAGAGGACCAGGGAGGCAAGTGTTTCAATCTTCTGTTATTCACCATGGCGTCATGTGCACCTTACAACGTGCATCTCAGGATACAAATTTTTCCACAATTCCGCATATATACATACTTTTGGCATTCATTATGTATGTAGTAGACATCAATGATTTGAAACATTAATTTATTCTTTATTTCTACAATTAGAACCCAATTCCGCACACACACACACTTTTGGCATTCATTATGTATGTAGTAAATATCAATTATTTCAAACATTAATCTTCTCATTATCTTTACCATCAGGACCGTGGACATCATCATCCTGGGGGCAGAAATGGACCGTGAAGTCCCCCAGAGGCAGTGACAACTGCCGAGAAGAGGCTCCATGGACAGAAGTGGACCACGGAGGGAGGGACGACAGAGGACCATAAGGCAAGTATATCAATTAACATCATTTATTTCAAACATTAAACTTCTCATTATCTTTACCATCAGGACCGTGGACATCATCATCCTGGGGGCAGAAATGGACCGTGAAGTCCCCCAGAGGCAGTGACGACTGCCGAGAAGAGGATCCACGGAGGGAGGGAGGCAGGGAGGACAAATGCCACGAAGCCGACAGAGGACCAGGGAGGCAAGTGTTTCAATCTTCTGTTATTCACCATGGCGTCATGTGCACCTTACAACGTGCATTTCAGGATACAAATTTTTCAACAATTCCACATATATACATACTTTTGGCATTCATTATGTATGTAGTAGACATCAATGATTTGAAACATTAATTTATTCTTTATTTCTACAATTAGTACCCAATTCCGCATACATACACACTTTTGGCATTCATTATGTATGTAGTAAATATCAATTATTTCAAACATTAATCTTCTCATTATCTTTACCATCAGGACCGTGGACATCATCATCCTGGGGGCAGAAATGGACCGTGAAGTCCCCCAGAGGCAGTGACGACTGCTGAGAAGAGGCTCCATGGAAAGAAGTGGACCACGGAGGGAGGGACGACAGAGGACCATAAGGCAAGTATATCAATTAACATCAATTATTTCAAACATTAAACTTCTCATTATCTTTACCATCAGGACCGTCGACATCATCATCATCCTGGGGGCAGAAATGGACCGTGAAGTGCCCCAGAGGCCGTGACGACTGCCGAGAAGAGGCTCCATGGATAGAAGTGGACCACGGAGGGAGGGACGACAAAGGACCATAAGGCAAGTATATCAATTAACATCAATTGTTTCAAACATTAAACTTCTAATTATCTTTACCATCAGGACCGTGGACATCATCATCCTGGGGGCAGAAATGGACCGTGAAGTCCCCCAGAGGCAGTGACGACTGCCAAGAAGAGGATCCACGCAGGGAGGGAGGGAGAGAGGACGAATGCCACGAAGCCGACAGAGGACCAGGGAGGCAAGTGTTTCAATCTTCTGTTATTCACCATGGCGTCACGTGCACCTTACAACGTGCATTTTAGGATACAAATTTTTCCACTATTCCGCATATATACATACTTTTGGCATTCATTATGTATGTAGTAAATATCAATCATTTAAAACATTAATTTATTCTATATTTGCACCATTAGAAATCTGATTCCACATGAATACATACTTTTGGCATTCATTATGTATGTAGTAAATATCAATTATTTCAAACATTAATCTTCTCATTATCTTTACCATCAGGACCGTGGACATCATCATCCTGGGGGCAGAAATGGACCGTGAAGTCCCCCAGAGGCAGTGACGACTGCCGAGAAGAGGCTCCATAGAAAGAAGTGGACCACGGAGGGAGGGACGACAGAGGACCATAAGGCAAGTATATCAATTAACATCAATTATTTCAAACATTAAACTTCTCATTATCTTTACCATCAGGACCGTGTACATCATCATCCTGGGGGCAGAAATGGACCATGAAGTCCCCCAGAGGCAGTGACGACTGCCGAGAAGAGGATCCACGGAGGGAGGGAGGGAGGGAGGACAAATGCCACGAAGCCGACAGAGGACCAGGGAGGCAAGTGTTTCAATCTTCTGTTATTCACCATGGCGTCATGTGCACCTTACAACGTGCATTTCAGGATACAAATTTTTTCACAATTCCGCATACATACATACTTTTGGCATTCATTATGTATGTAGTAAATATCAATGATTTGAAACATTAATTTATTCTTTATTTCTACAATTACTACCCAATTCCGCATACATACATACTTTTGGCATTCATTATGTATGAAGTAAATATCAATTATTTCAAACATTAATCTTCTCATTATCTTTACCATCAGGACCGTGGACATCATCATCCTGGGGGCAGAAATGGACCGTGAAGTCCCCCAGAGGCAGTGACGACTGCCGAGAAGAGGCTCCATGGACAGAAGTGGACCACGATGGGAGGGACGACAGAGGACCATAAGGCAAGTATATCAATTAACATCAATTATTTCAAACATTAAACTTCTCATTATCTTTACCATCAGGACCGTGGACATCATCATCCTGGGGGCAGAAATGGACCGTGAAGTCCCCCAGAGGCAGTGACGACTGCCAAGAGGAGGCTCCATGGACAGAAGTGGACCACGGAGGGAGGGACGACAGAGGACCATAAGGCAAGTATATCAATTAACATCAATTATTTCAAACATTAATCTTCTCATTATCTTTACCATCAGGACCGTGGACATCATCATCCTGGGGGCAGAAATGGACCGTGAAGTCCCCCAGAGGCAGTGACGACTGCCGAGAAGAGGATCCACGGAGGGAGGGAGGGAGGGAGGACGAGTGCCACGAAGCCGACAGAGTTCCAGGGAGGCAAGTGTTTCAATCTTCTGTTATTCACCATGGCGTCATGTGCACCTTACAACGTGCATTTCAGGATACAAATTTTTCCACAATTCCACATATATACATACTTTTGGCATTCACTATGTATGTAGTAAATATCAATGATTTCAAACATTAATTTATTCTATATTTCTACAATTAGAAACCTGATTCCGCATAAATACATACTTTTGGCATTCATTATGTATGTAGTAAATATCAATTATTTCAAACAATCTTCTCATTATCTTTACCATCAGGACCGTGGACATCATCATCCTGGGGGCAGAAATGGACCGTGAAGTCCCCCAGAGGCAGTGACGACTGCCGAGAAGAGGCTCCATGGAAAGAAGTGGACCACGATGGGAGGGACGACAGAGGACCATAAGGCAAGTATATCAATTAACATCAATTATTTCAAACATTAATCTTCTCATTATCTTTACCATCAGGACCGTGGACATCATCATCCTGGGGGCAGAAATGGACCATGAAGTCCCCCAGAGGCAGTGACGACTGCCGAGAAGAGGATCCACGGAGGGAGGGAGGGAGGGAGGACAAATGCCACGAAGCCGACAGAGGACCAGGGAGGCAAGTGTTTCAATCTTCTGTTATTCACCATGGCGTCATGTGCACCTTACAAGGTTCATTTCAGGATACAAATTTTTTCACAATTACGCATATATACATACTTTTGGCATTCATTATGTATGTAGTAAATATCAATGATTTGAAACATTAATTTATTCTTTATTTCTACAATTACTACCCAATTCCGCATACATACATACTTTTGGCATTCATTATGTATGTAGTAAATATCAATTATTTCAAACATTAATCTTCTCATTATCTTTACCATCAGGACCGTCGACATCATCATCCTGGGGGCAGAAATGGACCCTGAAGTCCCCCAGAGGCAGTGACCACTGCCGAGAAGAGGCTCCATGGACAGAAGTGGACCACGGAGGGAGGGACGACAGAGGACCATAAGGCAAGTATATCAATTAACATCAATTATTTCAAACATTAAACTTCTCATTATCTTTACCATCAGGACCGTGGACATCATCATCCTGGGGGCAGAAATGGACCCTGAAGTCCCCCAGAGGCAGTGACCACTGCCGAGAAGAGGCTCCATGGACAGAAGTGGACCACGGAGGGAGGGACGACAGAGGACCATAAGGCAAGTATATCAATTAACATCAATTATTTCAAACATTAAACTTCTCATTATCTTTACCATCAGGACCGTGGACATCATCATCATCCTGGGGGCAGAAATGGACCGTGAAGTCCCCCAGAGGCAGTGACGACTGCCGAGAAGAGGCTCCATGGACAGAAGTGGACCACGGAGGGAGGGACGACAAAGGACCATAAGGCAAGTATATCAATTAACATCAATTATTTCAAACATTAAACTTCTCATTATCTTTACCATCAGGACCGTGTACATTATCATCCTGGGGGCAGAAATGGACCATGAAGTCCCCCAGAGGCAGTGACGACTGCCGAGAAGAGGATCCACGGAGGGAGGGAGGGAGGACGAATGCCACGAAGCCGACAGAGGACCAGGGAGGCAAGTGTTTCAATCTTCTGTTATTCACCATGGCGTCATGTGCACCTTACAACGTGCATTTCAGGATACAAATTTTTCCACAATTCCGCATATATACATACTTTTGGCATTCATTATGTATGTAGTAAATATCAATGATTTCAAACATTAATTTATTCTATATTTCTACAATTAGAAACCTGATTCCGCATGAATACATACTTTTGGCATTCATTATGTATGTAGTAAATATCAATTATTTCAAACATTAAACTTCTCATTATCTTTACCATCAGGACCGTGGACATCATCATCCTGGGGGCAGAAATGGACCGTGAAGTCCCCCAGAGGCAGTGACGACTGCCGAGAAGAGGATCCACGGAGGGAGGGAGGGAGGGAGAGAGGACAAGTGCCACGAAGCCGACAGAGGACCAGGGAGGCAAGTGTTTCAATCTTTTGTTGTTCACCATGGCGTCATGTGCACCTTACAACGTGCATTTCAGGATACAAATTTTTCCACAATTCCGCATATATACATACTTTTGGCATTCATTATGTATGTAGTAAATATCAATGATTTCAAACATTAATTTATTCTTTATTTCTACAATTAGGACCCGATTCCGCATATATACATACTTTTGGCATTCATTATGTATGTAGTAAATATCAATTATTTCAAACATTAATCTTCTCATTATCTTTACCATCAGGACCGTGGACATCATCATCCTGGGGGCAGAAATGGACCGTGAAGTCCCCCAGAGGCAGTGACGACTGCCGAGAAGAGGCTCCATGCACAGAAGTGGACCACGGAGGGAGGGACCACAGTGGACCATAAGGCAAGTATATCAATTAACATCAGTTATTTCAAACATTAAACTTCTCATTATCTTTACCATCAGGAACGTGGACATCATCATCCTGGGGGCAGAAATGGACCGTGAAGTCCCCCAGAGGCAGTGGCGACTGCCGAGAAGAGGCTCCATGGACAGAAGTGGACCACGGAGGGAGGGACGACAAAGGACCATAAGGCAAGTATATCAATTAACATCAATTATTTCAAACATTAAACTTCTCATTATCTTTACCATCAGGACCGTGTACATTATCATCCTGGGGGCAGAAATGGACCATGAAGTCCCCCAGAGGCAGTGACGACTGCCGAGAAGAGGATCCACGGAGGGAGGGAGGGAGGACGAATGCCACGAAGCCGACAGAGGACCAGGGAGGCAAGTGTTTCAATCTTCTGTTATTCACCATGGCGTCATGTGCACCTTACAACGTGCATTTCAGGATACAAATTTTTCCACAATTCCGCATATATACATACTTTTGGCATTCATTATGTATGTAGTAAATATCAATGATTTCAAACATTAATTTATTCTATATTTCTACAATTAGAAACCTGATTCCGCATGAATACATACTTTTGGCATTCATTATGTATGTAGTAAATATCAATTATTTCAAACATTAAACTTCTCATTATCTTTACCATCAGGACCGTGGACATCATCATCCTGGGGGCAGAAATGGACCGTGAAGTCCCCCAGAGGCAGTGACGACTGCCGAGAAGAGGATCCACGGAGGGAGGGAGGGAGGGAGAGAGGACAAGTGCCACGAAGCCGACAGAGGACCAGGGAGGCAAGTGTTTCAATCTTTTGTTGTTCACCATGGCGTCATGTGCACCTTACAACGTGCATTTCAGGATACAAATTTTTCCACAATTCCGCATATATACATACTTTTGGCATTCATTATGTATGTAGTAAATATCAATGATTTCAAACATTAATTTATTCTTTATTTCTACAATTAGGACCCGATTCCGCATATATACATACTTTTGGCATTCATTATGTATGTAGTAAATATCAATTATTTCAAACATTAATCTTCTCATTATCTTTACCATCAGGACCGTGGACATCATCATCCTGGGGGCAGAAATGGACCGTGAAGTCCCCCAGAGGCAGTGACGACTGCCGAGAAGAGGCTCCATGCACAGAAGTGGACCACGGAGGGAGGGACCACAGTGGACCATAAGGCAAGTATATCAATTAACATCAGTTATTTCAAACATTAAACTTCTCATTATCTTTACCATCAGGAACGTGGACATCATCATCCTGGGGGCAGAAATGGACCGTGAAGTCCCCCAGAGGCAGTGGCGACTGCCGAGAAGAGGCTCCACGGAGGGTTCACCCATAGCGTAGTGATCAGCTTGAACCGGGAAGCCAACTCGTATGAACACATGAAAAGATGTATGCAAGGATTATCGTTGCTGTCAAAGTGGGAGAACAAGGGATGTTTCTTGTGGTTACAAGCATCTTGGGTCAGCAGTAACAACGATATACTGGTACAATACATGCATATTTGCAACCCATGTTTTAAAAAAATGTGTAGTATTAGAGTTCAGCCTGAGAACTGAAATGTTTAAAATCATGTGTATGGAAACATCGAGAAATATATTGATTATGACAAGCAGTCTCTGTCTCGATGTCTGTTTATTGACACCTGTCTCTCTGCATGTCTGCTAATGACAATATACAATACTCAACTTCAATCATTGACCAACTTAACACCTATCAGACTATACACCATAAACAAACTACATTGATTTATGGCTCGTGCACCTGGGGTCTGTCTCTGTCACATTATGTAATTACACAGACAGGCAAGTGAGATTCCTGTACAAGTGACATGTTATTATGTCTGTGGGTTGCAAACAAACTGCCTCCATTTTCCCGGGTTGACTGGACCGGGCGGAACTGGGTGTAAACTCAGATTGTCAGTTCTGTATGTACAAAACCCAACATTTCAATATATAGTATTTATGAATAACAACTTCTTCTATTGTATATGTTTAGATGTGGATGAATTAATCGTAATGATTGGGATATTTTCAAACAGTTTAACACTGCATTTTGTGCGAATCCACGAATGACTAACATAATTCTTTTTATTCTTGTTTGAAAAACCTGCAATTGGTAATATGGCGACGATACACTAGAACACTGGTATAAACTGTCATCATCACAGAAACATTTACCCGTATACAATTTAACATTTCAACCACTGGCCTTTGTTACGAAAACATGCCAATGAACTTATCTCACTAGCTTCTCTCATGATGAGATGATAATTAACTCACTGGGGTCTTGGTGAAAAAGGGGAGCAATAACAAATATAAACGGGATATTGTACCACGTTCTTGAAAGGGATTTTGTCCAAAGAATTTTTGGGATTTTGTCCGTCCCCAAGTGAGACGACTGACAGTAACGTGTTATGCCGTAGGTCTTTTTAAAACATCACTGATGTAATGACAACTTAATCCTCGGTTCACAACTCCAGACTTTCATTATTTTTTTTTTTTCAACTTACACAAAGAATGTAAGAGCTGCATACGCGGCATCAGGTTTTATTAATAACAAATTCGTGTTAACTGCATATAGCAACGTTTCTGTATAGGTTCCTACACCATGTTCAAGCTGACAGTGACAACAACCAAGTGATTAGAATTATTGAATGCTGTGACAAACATCTTGTACTTAAATAACAAGGAGGAGATAATTGGATCAGGTCAGGTGGGACCTAAGAACAACAAACAGCAAAGCCGTGAAGCAAATAATCAGGAGGCATTAAGTACTAAAAACAACAGTAACCGAACGGGTGCTAATTGATAAAGTCTGCCTCATCTGGCCTCTTTGCCAAGAAGTACGCCTGGGACAGTGTATGGAATAAATCTTACAAAGAACTGAACCCAAACATCTAATGGCATAATGATATGAATTGTTCAAATTCGTCATACCGGTCTTGGTGGTACTAACGTCATCATCATCATCCTTTTTTCATTACCATAAGTTTACAAATATATGAAAAACATCATGAGGATGCTTTATACACACAGAAGTGTATATACTGTGTATTTTCTTTTTTATGCTGATGAATCAGATATTCATATTCTGATGCAAAAATACCACAGTCCAACAATTCAGATTATAAATTCATGTGTCATAAATTATCTGATACAAGTGAAAGGACGGTCTAATACACACTCTTCCAAATATTTAGCCATTACAGGTATTTACACAGAATGGTATTCGTCTGGATAGTTTTATGACTGTGACTATCACTATGTACTATCAAGAACACATCATCTAAACAAAGTCCGTAATAAGGTATCCAAAGATACCTGAGATTTGTAATTTTATTCAATTAAGATAATTCTGGTAGAGAAATAAAAAATTCTGCCAGAAAATTCTGGAGCAGAGTCTTGGCCTGCATAAGAGTCCTTCTTCGACCCAGGAATACTGCATCTGTGTTAGAAATACACACTGAAACGACTCCACAAAATATGATAACCTCTAACTTTCATATGAAGATATGGTATATTTAGTATTACTGCCTATGAAAGTGTATCAAAACAGGATTCCATGCCCGTAGGGATTTGGGTGTAGCCAAGAAGGCATGGCAGCTATTTGCTAGGGCACAAGGACATGAACGATGCTCAATGAAATACAGTGCTACCATCATCATTCACTAAGCAGCCAGCATCCTGTTCTGGTTTTGGCATGGTATGCCGCGAGCAATAAACTTGTTATATGAAATGAATATCAAAGTAGAGATTTATCTTCATTCTGCCGTGACAAAGTGAGAAACTGGTTTATCAGACATCGGTTGATGCCAAAATGTTAATAGCAATAGGCTGAATGGTCCAAGAACATGCATCTGCAACAGTGTGCCTTCAACGTGTTTGATGTAGTAATCACGTTCCTGCAAAAAGTAAACTCGTGTGTAACGGGCGTTGGTTTCTGTTCATTAATTTTCACGAGGAATTGTCAGTGGTCTGCTGTGAGTTTACACAAAACCAGAAATACAGTAGCACCAAGGTATAGAGCAAAGAAAACAATAGAACGGATGTACAATAAATGACAAAGATGACTTTATTTCTGTGACTTAATGTCAATATAGAATATAACTAAACAGTCTTGTTGCCATACAAATCTTCCAGTGTACATCCAGGTTACAAATTACCAAAGCTACCAATGATTTTCATAAGAGGCTACTAACGGGATCAGACTCGCTGACTTGGGTAATGAGTGCCATTGTTTCCCACGTGCGCAGATCGATGCTCATGATGGCAATATAAGGCTTGTCTGGCCAGACTCGACTTGATTATTTACAAAATGTCATCATATACAATAAACGCGACATGAAACGTTATCCTCCTACCCTTACGAATGACTGAAAAAACATCAAAGCTATTTTAGAAGGCAGTAGTTGACAAGAAAGCTGAACAACACAGGTTTTTGCACATAATGAAAAATATTCTCAAATGCATTCATATTTAGGTGAAATTAAATTATCCTGTTTTCGTCCATGCCATATTCAACCAATATAAGTGATTCAGATGTCTAAAAGAAAGGCTGAAGTTATATTCTGATTTGAGACAAAGATGAACTATTTAAAGTCACCATTTTAAACTATTACAACTAAAAACGACTGTTGCAGAGTGTGTAAAATTGCAAAAGAATCATGCCTATGATTTTTATCTTTTTAACATTTTCTGCTGATTTCCATTAGTGAAAAGAAGTAAAACGTGTCTTGAATATTGTGAAATGTGTTTGGGAATATCTACAGTTATCTTTGTTAATATTTATGCTTACAAACATTGCTTTATATGTTTCCATTTTCAGATTACATATAGTAATATTGTAGCAAAAACGTGGCAATATTTAAGCAGTATTTGCATCCATTTCACATGCAGAATGATTCTAAATGGTATAAAGAGAAACTAGAATGCATGGTGGACGACTGTCCAATGAAAGCTAATTCCTTATTAGCGACTGATGAAAATTCACTAAGGGAGTCTCTATATTTTTATGTCGTCTTTTGCAATTTTCCAGAAATATCAGAACAGGGGACACCAGAAATCGCCTCTATGCGCTAGGCTGTTAGGCTAGGCATATAGTTGTAATATTGCTGAGCATGCTGAAAAAATAAACCCACTCACTCACTCAGCCTGAGTGTTAAGCATTTTGATTTCAAGTTCATGATATTTGGTTAGTTAAACCAGTTGCCCTTGTTGCAGCTCAACACAAAACAAATCCTCCACTTTTACACTCCAGCCCATGAAATCAATTGCGTTGATGGACTGAGGCATCTTTGTTGCCGTAACGACGTACACACTGACAGCTAAGCATGCAGCAAATTCAACAGTTTTAGTGATGATAATACACATACCGTTGTCACTGCTAGTGCTATCACCCTGTCGGCTAATCCGCTAAGTGAATCAGACCAAGATGTCTACTGACATATCTTGATTATGAAAAGCGCTGGAAACATTTTGTTCAATGTTGCCTGTTGCATATTTACAATATGCGAGAAAAAGTACCAGTAAAATCATCTTTCAATAAGAGTGCAATGATGCTTCCTATGTTAGTGGGATATCAGTTATAAGCCACGTGCAAATTCAACTCAAGTCATACACCACCATAGCAGGACTTGTCTAAATGTATTTAGCTCATACCAAACAATCATATAGCAATAAGCTCCCTTTACCAATATATATTTAAATAGCCTTTCGCAATTATACACAATAAAAAAAGGGGGAAAAAATACAAGAAACGGTTATAAGCTTGTACAGCTGTTTTATCATAATTTGTCCTCTGGAATTACTCCTAAATATTCAACAATGATGAGACACTCTGTCCGATGATACCTATGTTTACTGCATGAAGCACTGAAACCACTTATCAGCAAGTCAGTTGCATTTTACAAGCATGTGTCAGCTTACACATCACCAAGACAGTCAAGTCAAGTTTCGAACGAGAAACAGCTGTCAATCTCGATTTCTTCTGGAACCCTGAGCAGGAGGCAGTCTTTGGGTGTGAAGTCCATGACTTTGTTTCACCACAAAATGCATTTCTTGCTGCCAACGAGTTGGTCGATGACACAACACTTGCAAGTTGAGTTGTCTGCATCGAATATTTAATCAGTCTAACAAGCGTGAATACAGTTAATATATCTCAATGCAATGACAACAGAATACAGTAAAGCTGTCAGAACAAACGAAATATATGTGACCCTGGACCAGAATCTAACATAACATGGTCGACAGATACACCTTTGCTTTTTAAGGCATTTATTCATTGTCTGACAGCAAATGTAATAACAGGTTAGAACAGAGTAATCCCATCAAATGCCTTAGGTTAAAATTATTACTAAATCGCCACTATATGAGATGCTTTGAAGATTATTGGTGTTCTCCAAATCTAAATTACTTGAAAGTTAAAAGTTGAAAAGCTGAAAAGGGTTTTGCAACAAAACCATCTGCCGAAAGTGCACCTTTCACTCTCTGTGGTTTATTTTATTTTTGTTTATAACCACAGTCAACAATATTTTAGCTAAATAGCGTCGGACTGTAAATAATCGTGTCTAGATGATCAACATCATGATCACTGATCGACACAACTGGGACAACCCAAACCTGACAGTTAGTTAGTTAGTTAGTTAGTTAGTTAGTTAGTTAGTTAGTTAGTTAGTTAGTTAGTTAGTTAGTTAGTTAGTTAGTTAGTTAGTTAGTTAGTTAGCATCATCCAAAATGCAAAATACGAAGATATAAGGAATTGCCTGTCATTGTCAACCAGGTCGTTAAAGGTCACCTGAGGTGGTCCTGAAGCCTAGGCACGTCACTGATCATGATGCTGATTGGCATCTGGTGATTACATGAAGTAATTAAAATGGCGCTATTAGAGTTGCGTTGTGTTTCCTTTAAAGATTGATTTTATATATAGCCACAGCCATGAGATTGATAGGACAACAGCAGCCAAAAGGAATTGGAACCAAACTGCATTTCCAAGAGAGCTGGAAATCATTAAATTTTAAGTGAACATATACGAATTCAAACAACTCTAAATTCGTCAACATTTATTCGTAATTACTGAATTATTTAACATATATTTACTGATAAAAGGTTTAGTGTGTATGCGAAAGTTTTGTAAATTGATATGATTTCCACCGCAGTTTCTTTGTGCAAAGAACTCGTTAATCCAGACATAATCCTTCATCATGATGGTTTACCTTCCAGGGCAAAGAGGTCGAGGGGAAGTGGGGGCGGGCGCTGCCTCATCTCCTGGTCGGAGTTCTGTCTGTTATAGCAGGTCTCCTCGATCTTGCTCTACCAGAAACTCTAAACAGAGATCTGCCAGAGACTAAGAAGATGACAAGAACTTCAGAAGGTTGGTGAATTAGTACATCAATAATCACTTGATCTAGTAAAGTCATCTTTGGTGGACGCGCAATCTGGAACCAGAAGTCTGGTGCCGGAAGTAAGCTGGTCCACGTCTCGCATTTCGCAACTTGGTGCACGAGAGGAAGCAGGGACAAGCCAAGTACCGGAAGTATCGCCACGCGGGACTTACAGGCTGAATACACATGACAAAAGCTTCAAATCTAATCTGACTATGAAAGTATGCCTCATACATAAGGCTTCGAAAAAGCTTTACGACTATTTCATAAACAGATTTCGTTCATAACAGTGTCAACAGTCTAGAGGGGTCTGTAGCAATGTACTGAATTGATGTTGAATGAGTGAGTATGGCCATATTAGCACTGAGACTTGGGATAAAGTGAGTGGGTGCGTCAGTACGTCTTTATCCCGCTTTTAGCAACATTCCATCAATATCATGGCGGAGGATAACAGAAATGGGCGTCACACAGTACACCCACAAGGGGGCTAGAACCGAGTCTTCGGCATTATGAGTGAGAACTTTAACCATTAGACTATCCCTCCACCCCTGATGCTGTATCAAATAATTATTGTAGAATACCTTCGAATTACATTTATGTGAGTTTGGACGATGAATTAAAAATAATTCTTTTCAAAACAACCTTTATAATAATGTAAATAAGGTATCAGGTCAAGGTTGCCAGTGAAGTAAACCTATCTGCAGTCAACTACCCGTATGGTAACCTTGCTTCTGTTGATGAGTAAAGTGGGGTTATGATGCCTCTAGAGTTTGTTCAGACAAATGTTGAATAATACACAGGATACAGAAATAGTTCATTAACACCTGCCTCTCTTTGATCTGCAAAACAGGCAATGAGGTGAGCAGTGATCTGTTTCAAATTATCAACAGCAAATTGTCGACGGGTCGGTCTGTTTTGTGTGGAAATAACAACTGATGAGAGATACATGTCTCGATACTAAAATGGTTGGAAACTGTAATTATAGAACCTAAAGTAAACAACGAAACAAACGAGAGTATAAAATTTAATGATAATGAATCTTTCCTTGCATTTAAAGACAAAGTTAAATACATGTAGTCACATGTGTTTCTTCATTCATGACACATTATACTACAGTTGTCAACATTAGATATGGGCCTCAACTTTCAGTCACTTAGACGGGGTATGTCATGTACTTGTTTATAGCTAACATCTGGAGTTATTTTATGAATAGTGGTTAAATATCGCGGATACAAGAGCAATTATGCCTTTTAGTGCTATTCGTCTATTGATAGTCATTGCATCATGATTGAGCTGTCACCGGGGCTGTGGGGTTGCCTAGTGCGTAAAGTGTTGGTTCGTCACGCCGATAATACAGGCTCAATTCTCTACATGGGTGCAATGTGTGAAGCCCATTTCTGGTGTCCTTCGCCCTGGTATTGGTGGAATATTGCTAGAGGCGACCTAAGACTAAACCCACTCGCCCCTCTGTCCTCACCACCACGCTCGCCCCAACGCTCACTCCATTCTTCACCCCTGCAGCGTATCAAAGAGACGAAAATTGAATTTCGCACAATTGAGCGTCTATGCATGAACTTTATCCAGTCTATGTTGAAAATAATTACATTAAGTTGTTGTAGTATATCATCGGACAGTGCATGTTATTACCGGGTATACGTATTCTTGTCCCTAAAACATGTCGGCTTAGGCCTCTCTGGCGACGGGTGCCCTTAGTTACAACAATCTGTTACGGGTTGTCAATGAATATTCGTCATCTTTATCGCAAAGTTTGTGTTTTGAGCGTTGAACCTAGCATATTGTTGATGCCTCAACTTGAGGTCTTCTTGCTTGTAAGGTTTTTCAAGTGTATATAATATGCTGGTGACATTCATAATCTGTTTTCAGGAAAAATCCTTATTCCCGCCTGACGGGACCAGGACGGGTCAGAATCACGTAATGCAACCCGACCTCTCCTCAATAAGGATGGAACTGCGTCGTCAGGGGCGGTTCCAATGTGATGACATCAATGATGGATTGACAGCCTTTCTTGGAAATGTGCTGCTGTCAAACCAGCGTCTTGCCAAACGGTATACCACAGTGTCACACTTCATGTGTTAACACTGCATTGGCATTAGGAGACAAAAACAAGACAGTTGAATTTTCATGAAACAAAGACTAATTGGACCTCGACACATTATACTGTTTCGCCTCCGTCAACCTCTCCTTCTTTGATACCAACGATTGGAGGAGGAGTAGGAGGAGTATGACGTGAACAATCTGAGTTTTTTCCTCTTCTTGGGCATATCGTCAGAAATTGCAATGTTGCTGTGTTCTAGATTACCGGTTGTCCTGCCCCAGGATGCTATGAGCTGGTGGACTCGTAGAAAAAGGGCACTTAAAATTCAAAATGGCATTAAGAATACAACAAAAATACAACAATTAAGGGTACAGTGATTTATTCCAAATATGGCCGGGAGAAACACCAACCAATATATTTAACTGCAATTTCTAACACTCGAGTCAAACTATGAACACTACTCAGATAAAATATGTGGTCATGTGGCTGTGAGTGGTTGAGTTTGTACAAGGAGGTTTTGTTATCATATGAATTCACACATGAATTATGTCTAAGGACATAACGAATGTGATTCGTTGATCAGATCATTTAGACATACCTTATTGGCTTTGAGATAAATGTATCAGCTACATTACCCTTGGCCATTTTGGACGTATGCACGTTTCATTGCATTGCGGATACAACTATAGCACCACAAACCTACTATGCTTATTGTCAACTCAGGTATATCTGCTTATGAAAGTGAGTGAGTTATTTTTACGCCGCAACCAACAATATTCCAGCTATATGGCGGCGGTTTGTAAATAATCAAGTCTGGACCAAACAATCCAGTGATCAACAGCAGGAGCATCGATCCTGCGCAACTGGGAACCGATGACATATGTCAGCAAAGTCACCAAGCCTGACCATCAGATTCCGTTAGTCGCCTCTTACGACAAGCATAGTAGCCTTTTATAGAAAGCATGGGTTTGATCAAGGCCTATTCTACCCCGGACCTTCACGGGTCTGCTTATGAGACTTACACATTAGTTTAAGACTGCGTGAGACATTCGTAATGGAATCAGAATGGAATCACGAACTTTCAATTAACGCTATATTAACATTAAGAAGAAAAGTATTTTCTCGCACAGTTTTGAGCGCGGTGCATATTATCATGTGATATTTATGTATTACACTCATATACATAGCCCCGCTCCCTTAAACATGTGAACCTTGTCCCCCAAGGTTGATCATTAGAATACACAGTTTTATAGGTTACATGGATAAAGTCATGAAGGTAGACAGTAAAACACTACTGTCTAGGGATGAAACGGTACGGTCTTACAGTACGCATTGGGCTACAAGGTCTTTTGTTCGGTACATGAAATGTTATCATAATGAAGAAAACTGACAACAAGAGCCAAACCTATATAGGTAATGACAAAGAGGTTCACTTTTTTAGAAAAGGTTTTTTAAAAAGTCATTAGAATGATCGTGAGAAAACAGAAAATACCAAATATTTTGTTTGCATTACGGTATACTAAACCGAAAGTAAAATATCATGTTTCTGCTAATACAGCGATAAACCGTTTCACCCCTACTACTATTAATATTAATTTTGAGTTTAGTTTACGTAGCTGCCATTTATTTTTCTTTGCAATAATGACGAACGGTAAACGACATCGAAATCCTGTGATTACACAATGCCACTTACAAAGTGGTCAAATGTGACTTAACTTACATATGACGAAATGAAAGCTTTGTAAACGAGTTATCTCCCCTGAATCTACAATGGTCGCATATCCCTACTGAAAATTTGCCCGATTTTCATGAATATCATTAAGAAATAATCTCAACACTTCAGTCAATTACTTATCACATTCAACAACATAATTGTTAATACGTCTCCTCCGCTTGGAAACTGCTTAAGCATTTTTTGTCGATGTTTTATCTACGTAATTAGACTTTGAAATTAGGTCTGTCAAGCTTGTTAACTTTTCAATGCACTCAGTCACTACGGCTTGTCACATAACATCATGCAAAACGCTTTCTAATGCAGACAATCATAAACACAAAGCGGAAATGATTCTCTGATAAAGTGTGAAGGGTAATATGTTTTGTTGGTGCAAATGTTTTTTTTAAAAAAACTACGTAATTTGTCATTTGAAAATAATGTTTTGCTACCGGTGCTGAGTGAAACAATTACCCCATGATAAACCATCGATGCTTTGGAAGATATAAAACAATGACTCCACATTTTACAAAAAAATATGTTTAATGACAATCGATGTCAACGCAAAGCAAAAGTCCTTCTCAGCCTCCGTGTAATGCATTTGAAAAACTTTGAAGTGAATTACTTTTACGTCATGATAATGTGAGCTTTTGACATAACATTCACGATAAGAGTTTATTAGGAAGTCTGGTTCTGTCCATATTATCGTTAGAAAACGTACGTGTCATCCGGCAGCCATAAGAACAACGTTCGAAATCCACGTATCACCTGGCTGTCAAATTTACATATTGTAAAATTCATTACTGATTTACCAAGAATCTGCCATGCTGAACGCTACATCTCTAGAAATTATAGAAGTTAGATGTAATTATTTTGCTCTTGAACACTAAACTAGTATTCATAATCACTTAGAAGCATCACTGTACCATTGCCATAATTTTTCATAACTATTATCGGGATGATTCCCAACAAATTGTGTGCTCGGCCTTAATGTGGTAATATCGTCACCTATTTTCGTGACATGTAATTTCAATTTTTGCTTCAGCACGTTAGATTACAAACTGACATGTTTTCCCTGAGGTTGCATTGTTGTTGAAGTTAAAAGGATCATTATTATGGATGTGTTTTACCTTTTAAGTCCAGTGTTCTTCGGGAATTGTCCCAAACTGTCCATTGCAAATTCAAGAGTTCGCGGCGTTGTTGCTCCATCGTGATACGTTGCCGCATCACGCACTCGATCACTACACATGTTTACCTTCTATATTTAACCACTATTTTTGGGGGGAAAGTGTTCTTTTCGACATGACAAGCATAACTGTGTTATTCATGCGCAAGAATAATTGTTATTTAGCTTTATGGCTATGCTACCACAATGGAACTAGTTTCTTGCTCCTTGTCCATTGCAATTCTATTGTAATTACGGTAAGTTTGTTAAAATCAAACCGAACTTAATATTTGGTCTTAATTTGGTATAAATTATTCTTGGAAACATTGTATTGCAACAGGACACAGTAAGGGTGTTTTCCTGATATATTTAATGCATTGTATTGTACGATCAGATCACTCGATTGCGTCGAGTGACGTTTTGACATGTTACCATGACCTGTCACTGGCGTAATGATGTAGGTCGCTTTGACGTTAGTGTCTTGTTCGTTTCTTTTGTATTTACGATTAGATCCTAGTTATGATGAATTCAGTCCTTAAAACCATTTCGGTCACTAAACCCATTTCATGGAAACTCTGTGATTGAGTTTTCCACAAAATAACGGCTACAGAAGTGTAACATCAAAGAAAGCCGCCATTACGGTAATATCATAACTTAGACACCAAAACTTCTTGTCCGTTTTCTTAATGTTTGTCTTATGAAATACTTAACTCCACAATTATTTTCAGTGATAAAAACGGACTTATATAAATTAATACGGACAACTTAAGATCATCTGGTTAAATATATTTTCATGTATTTACCTTACCTACGTGAGGTCATCATTACCGTCATGTCACGGCATCGGCTCAGTAAACATTTTGCTTGTCCGTTTTGTAATGTTACTGTCTATCATAAAACAAATCATACCATAATTTTCCTTGTAAAATTCGGACAAAACGGACATTGAAAGGACAACCTCATGTGCATCTGTATTGTTGTAAATTTGATTTGTTTATTTCCAGTGTAAACAAGCCAGTCATCTACGTGGATTCTGATTGGCTAATATCTAGTCACATGACATGTCAGGAATCTATATAAGCTCGGCGCGAATTTCGAACAGGGACTTGATCAGACCTCCTCAGAGTCACTACTAGTGTAATAGCAGATCTTGTCGATACCTTTAGGCCCAAACACAAATTCATAGAATATTAAAAGGACTAAACAGTAATATTTATATAGGTGAATACACTATTATATATATCATTCTCCTTGGGAATTTCAATTGCTAATATAGGAGATTATTTTATTTGCATTATTGGTCCATAGAAGTAAGTCGTTATGCTGATCACTGAGTCTTATTAGGAATCCTGACATGTCATACCTCTGACATCAAGTGCAAACATACTGTAAGAAAGGACCACTTCTGAATATTTATTAAAAGTTTACATTTGCTGTTAAATCCTGACTTGGTCTCTCATTTACTGATGCCCCGAGCTCGGGGGTGTTACAATATATTTAAAGCGGTGTTAAAATAAACGAACAATCATCTCTGTATTTACATGTCTTTCACAGGTGTGTAAATCTGGCCATTGTTGTCATGTGGTTTCCAGCATGTGTAACATGTAAATGCTGTGATTGTAGGTCATGCATTTCAGTACATTTGAAATCTCGTATGACCAGGGTGAGGTTTGTAATATATTTAGTACACGCGTAAATGGTTGGTAGTGGGTAAATAGTTTATAACAAGATTGACACTGCTTTAGCATGTAGTCCAATGGTTCTATCATATAACTGTCACATCGGGTTCGTTAGCGCGTCCGACTATGTCATAATGTAATCAGATAATTAGGAACATTGGTGAAGTGATACCCATGGTTGAGCACCGCTGTTAACGTCCGTGCCTTCCTTGACATACACAAATTTGAAGTAACAAGAAAATTCTCGAAGTAACGAGAAATTAATTGAAGCAACGAAAAAATATTTGAAATAACGGGAAAATACTCGAAGTTAAGAGAAATTTATTGAAATAGCAATTAAGTACTCCAAGCAACGAGTAAATCATCGAAGTAACGAGAATTGTCTTTGAAAAAATATTTTATGCTACAAAAGTGGCAGTATTAGCTATAGCTTTCGTAATGGTGAGGACTGAGGTGTGAGTGGGTTTAGTTATAAGACGCGCGCCTTTAACAATATTCCAGCAATATCACACCAGAAATAGTCATCACACATTGTACCCTGGTTGGGATCGGTGTGGTAGTCTAGTGGCTGGTCGTTACGCCGAAGACCCAGGTTCGATTCCCCACATGGGAACGTACGCCACTTTTAGCAATATCTCAGCAACATTACGAGTTCGTCAAATTATACCATGACGTCATCAAATCAGTGAATAATTGCATGTCACACAATACTATTACTATACTTATGTGGTTGAATAAATATACATGTACATCAGTCAATATATTCAATGTATGTGCGTGTATGCTCGCGCGCAAGAGAGAGAGAGAGAGAGAATAATGGGTTTGTGGTGCTCAAAGTTTGCTGAATATCAATTTTTGATGACATAGCGCAATGATTAGATAACCCCTACAGGGCCTCAGTTCACGACTGAGACAGGTTGTCATCAGCCCGCTGTGCACGGATTGTTTGATTTTACCGTGACAGACAGAATGTACCGTGTTGCATATCATTATGAGTGAGCACAGCTTTGAAATGTATACATTCAGTTAATTTTTCTTTTCTTGCATGCACGGGCAAAATTACTATGCCTCAGAAGAAGTAGGCTTATTGCTCTTCAGAACTCCGGAACGTAACTTTCGTCTTCTCTGTCAACGAAACGAACTGAAGGTAAAGGGAAGCTCTTGTCCAGTGTTCCTGTTGTCGTCTCTAAACCGTATTATTGTGATGATTATGAACCGAATAATCGCATTGTTTGAAGAAAGCACCCTGTTAATACCGGTGAGGGTACAAGGAAGTGCTGATCCTGGTCAAGTTTGTGCAACGTATACGACTGTCCGTTACACGTCATTGTGTCAGTGTGTTTAGTTCTGGTCATACAATTATCAAGTGATCTCAAGCAGACTGTGAGTAACCTCAGTAACGAACGCATGGCGTGAAACGCGTCTGTGTTGTGGGCATTTATATATCGTGATCTTATAACTCAGTTTCTTACCTTCTCTCACTTTCGGAGAGCATGGCCAACTTCGACGACATTTTACGACATCTTGGAGAGTTCGGCAGGTACCAGAAATGGATATACTTCCTGTTGTGTCTCCCCGCTGTTCCCCATGGGGCCCGGATGATGATCAATGTCTACCTTCTCAATGTCCCCGATCATAGGTAAGGGGTTTGATCAAAGACAAATATAATCGTTCTTTTTATATGTATTTCATTCCAAACACTTTAATATTAATCGTAAATTCAAATTTGTTATTGATAATTCGTAGGATTTTCTATGGCGTCAGTAATATTAAGTAGGGAAATTCTTCACTAAAGATAATGGTTAACGTGTTACCTCCTCAAGTGAAGTTTTGATTCCATGTTATAAGCACAGTATAAAGCTAAGCACACCCAAGTGCCACTGTGCCTTTATTAATGTTCAGCTCATGTCATTTCATTTGACGGATCGACCAAATCTGGTATTCTGTGTATGAAGTTGTCTGTTTTCCCATTACGGAACGGCTCACTCGAGCGGAGCTATAGTCAAGTGAATCACGCCACCCATGCTTTTTACAAAATGCAGTTTTACACACACACGCGCGCGCGCGCGCACACACACACACACCCCGACTTAATGTTGGCTATTAACAGCTTTTTCGACTTCATTGTCAGTTCAATGCAACACGTTATGAACAATGGCACGAAGTAGATTGTCACAGGCATATAATTTAGCTGGTCTGTCGTACAAACAAACTGGAAGAAGGACTGGTTAAGCTAGATAAAAAAAGGTGAAATGTTTATCGGGCATTTATTGCCATTAAAAAAAATAATTTTGACTTGACCGCGACCCGATCATCCATTTGTCCACGAAGTGTCTGTAAGAACGGGCGTGACTGAATCTACAACTCAGTGATACATGCTAAAGTTTCCAAGCTTTATTTCTGAGAGGAAAAAATACAAATCTGTTCCTCCCTCGTCACTTTTTTGTATCAAAAATTTTTAGTGGGCCCGAGAAACATTTAATTTTTTATGCAGCCTTACCACTATACGATAATCAGTCGTTTAGTGCAAAAATGTGCCCAAACAAAACATGTTCACGATCGTCTTCGTTTCGGTAGGTCCCGAACTGCCACACTGCAGGAAGATACGGACCTATTGCGTCATCAGTGACGTCAACCATTTGCGTTAAGTACCGCATTGAAACAGACGTGGCTGCCGTATAGACAGTTGAGCTATTAGACCACGAGGTACCCCTCCAAAGCAGCAGGATTGAGGGTCCGACGTGTCATCAGACGTCCTCGCTGACTTGGCTGACACATGTCATCGGTTCCGAATTGCGCAGATAGATGCTGATGCTGTTGATCACTGGAATAATCACAGACCGCCACCGTACAGCCTGAATATTGATGAGTGTAGTGTGAAACTAAACACACTCACTCACGTACTCATCAGAGGTCCACACTTCACAAATCGCCACAGGCGGGATCGTAGGGTGTGGTGTGGTGTGGTGTGGTGTGGTGATAGGCGGTGGTGGAACCTGAGGTTTTAGAGACGAATCCATTGGTCGTATGAGAGACGTTTCCTCCTTACTACTGATGTGTGAATCAGAGTATGGGGAGGCAAAAACAGCCGTTACACTACAAGGAACAGAGTGCGAGCAATAACGTATGGTGGGGGATCCGTTACGGTGTTGGGTTTTCTTTTCCATTGATTGCGAGTTGGATTTGGTCACACTCAAGGGCACACATTCGTTACATTGATGAACTACTGGATCCAGTTATGACTGATCATTTTGATGACCACAGACTTGCAACTCGGCCACTGTTCATGAACGACAATGCCCGGCCTCACCGGTCCCGTGCTGTGACCTAACATGTGGAGAACTATGGTGTTACTCGAACTACGGTGTTACTCGAACTATGGTGTTACTCGAATGCCATGGCCAGCGATGTCTCCAGATTTAAATCCTATCGAGCATGTCTGGGACATGATGGGTCGCCGTTTACGGAGAAGAAACCTTCCTCCACAACATCTGTGGCCCCTGGATGCACTTCAAGAGGAGTGGCAGCAATTCCCCACGGAACAACTCCATGGCGACTTGTCAGAAGAATGCCCAGGAGACTGGCTGTAGTAATTCAGGCTCGTTGTGGCAGCACATGTTACTGGTGTTGTATGGTTCCTAAGACACTGCAGATGTTTCAATATGATTTCTTCAAAAAGGCGCATCCTTCAGACTTGTAACGACCGTACTTACGTGAATGTGTGTTCTAGACTATATTCCATTCATTTCCAACCAACTGGTTTGGGGCACTTGGGGCACCTGCACTTTTATGCAACGAGTAAACCATTTATTGGTCTTTCTAATACACTTTGTTTTGCATCCGTGCTATCGTTATCTTCTCCATAACGTGTCTTTGAATAACCCCCCCCTCTCCCTTCATAAAAGCTAAGGGTGTGCTTAACTTTTCCTGTGTGTTCTTAAACAGTCTTACTCGTACTTTGAATATCTCACTTTATCACACAATATGCGATTTTATCAGTTGATCAACCCGAAAAAGGTATTCCAGAAGAACTTATGTCATAATCAGAAACATAGGGAACTGTATACCTAGATTGAAGAGAAATGTGCATAAACGCCCTCTGATTAAGGTTCAAAGGTTCCGATACACGCATCCTGAGTATAAATGCTTGTGTAAACAGACACAGATGAAACCATTGTACCACTGAATCGTTGAAGTGTATAATAAATGATACAGTTCACTCCTCTGTATCTAAACATAATTGTGTGAATGAAAACAGGCATCAAATTCAATTATTTCTAGCATGACGTCATCTCATGCAGAGATTATTATCCTCGTATATTTCATTCTGTTAAATGAAAACATCCGGAATGAAAAGGTATTTTGCTCCAGCCAGGTCGATTAAATGTATTATACTTCTGATACGTGTATGTGATATTAATGATATGGAAATACATTATACACATCTCTTCATATTTTCAATAGTCTCAGTACATGATTATGCTGTGCGCATATGGGGATATTACGAGTCTAATGAAACGTGCACAAGGCTTGGTGAAATGGTTATCTGCAGATGTTATCAAAATACCGCAAACTATACATGACTGTTACTTAATTGTTTATTCAGCAGCATGTGTGGCCTCCGGCCCATATACAGATGATGCAGCAGCAGGTTGGACGTTGTGTGGTACAACCGTGGATGTACCAGACTTAGTGCGTAGTAAACGTGGTGTTGTAGCTAAATGATACCGTTTGTGTTTAGAAGCTTATATTATAGGATGTACAGGCAAACGGTATCGTTAGAGATCATACACTTGACAGTATAAGATGAAGCTCATCTTCATTAATGGCTGACCCGTGAAGGTCCCGGGGTAGAATAGGCCTTCAGCAACCCATGCTTGTCATAAGAGGCGACTAACGGGATCGGGTGGTCAGGCTCACTGACTTGGTTGACACGTGTCATCGGTTCCCAATTGCACAGATCGATGCTCGTGTCGTTGATCACTGGATTGTCTGGTCCAGACTCGGTTATTTACAGACCGCCACCATATAGCAGGAATATGGCGCAGTGCGGCGTAAAACTAAACTCACTCACTCAATAATGGTTAATTTACACACTTTCCACCGTTGTATTGCTCCTATCGCATTATGACTTTCTAAACACTGCTGTGATGCTCTTTTTACATGATAATACCACCCATATACAGATGATACAACCAGCAGGCTGCGATTTGCATGTTACAACACATTACATCTCAAACGTAGTGCTAAGTGAACATAAAGTTGCAGCTTTATGATAACGTTTGTATCGCTGGATGCCATTAGGTTAATAAAACTAGATTTTAAATTATAGGATGTACACACGAACGGTAGGTATTTAGATCTTAAGCTTTCATAAGCTGGACACAACATAACAAAATGAAATCCATCTTTAATCTTTGCTAAGTTACACATTTTACACAACCGCAGTGTTCTCATTACATTACGATATCGCCCAAGTTTAACTTGCAATCTAGTCATACCAATACGCACTTTCGTCAAGTCGCGACGATATAAGGAACAGTCACCATGTATTATTTTAAATACACTTCCGGTTGTAAGTTCAATTTGAAAGAAGCATAAGAGTCATACTACTACATTGCAAACTAGATTTCCATTCCTGAGTTTCCTGAGAATCCGTATCTAAATAAAACTTGCCGAACCGATGAAGCCATTGTATGGCAATCGACATTATCCTGTGAATACAGCATTTCATGTGCTTTGCGCGGAGATCGATGCTCATGTTGATCACTGGATTGTCTGTTCCAGACTCGATTATTTACAAACCGTCGCCATATAGCTGGAATATTGCTAAGTGCGACGTAAAACTAAACTCACTCACACTCCTTTGCGCGGATACCCATGACTAGGCATACGGGTAACTCTCAGCCAGAATTTGACACATCTCAACAGAGAAGACAAATAAACTGGCAATCTACCACACAAACTATACATTGCCAATGAAACCATTTGTTACTGAACATGTTTCCGATTCTGCGTACCGGTCAGCAAGGCCTTCGTAGCATTGCGACCTGTCGTAATTCAGTGATATATCACAGGTTTTCGAATGTCATTACAGACAGTTTGAATGTCATTGCGCTACTAACGCTTTGTGGATTCCTGATTTCTCTTGTTTATAATCTTATTTGAACAAAGAATATTTGGTAGGCACGTGGAAACGTTAAAATGAATATGTTTTAACATATTAGTGTGTTAGTGTGCAAATCTTTACTTCTCTTGATGAATTAGAAAACAGATAACCTATCACAGATAACCTAGTTTGTGCCCAAAAATATGGAAAGAAAGCCAATTCGTCTTTGACAGTGAGTAGTAGTACATGCTTATGATATAAGCGAAGTTGTTTGGTTTCTATTTCACTAAAAAGCATATATAATAATGGAAAGTGCTTTGTTTTTTTGTATTCTTTACGTCTCCTTCTTCGAATGAAACAGGAAACTCCGGCTGGAATGTGACCAGAGTAAACGTGTATAGCAATGTGATAGCGAGTGTCTCTTCTGGTAGATTCATATTTGGAATATACTGAATACCCAATATACTTCTAAACGCTGAAATAAACTCTGAAATTTCTGATCCAAAATAGAATTCTCAGGTAATGTCTGCATAACCCCTTGGATCTGCCTTGTTGACAGACACCTGTTCTTTTCTGAATTAAGAGCTACACTCTGCTGTTCAACATCTTGTTGGTCCACAGCAATGCATGAAGTTGGGGCTGATGGCGTCAAGAGTGGCAAAGCGGAGCCAAATCATGCCACGACTGCATCACGCATGCGCGAAGTGACTGGCAATGCATGCGCACCGTGCCTTACACTAGACGTAAACAATGGGCCAACAATACGTGACCCGGACGTAAATAAGTCGTGCGATAAGGTGCCATTGCGTGACAATGCGCACCATTTTCGGTCACACCTGCGTGCAAAGTGCGTAACTTATGCGTAATCAGGAAGCGAACAGTGCGAAAACTAGGCTTCACGCTTCATGCGTACCATCTATATAACACGCATTGCCACGATGAATTGCGCGTCAGTGCGGAGGCAAAATTCGTGCAAGTGTCAGGGTGGCATATGGCTGCATACCCTTGTGCATTTGAGGCATTCCCGAATCACGACATACTGTGTGCTGCAGTTCATCACGTGACTAACTACCATGTGATCACACAGTGACTGATTACCACGTGTTATATTTAGGCGGCCATTACATTGTATGTACAGGAAGAGGTTCTTGTACACAGATGTTTTGCTTGGCATTGTCTGTCGCTGGTATACACTGATTTCTTACCCTGATATACGGCAAGTATCTTAGGCCGCCAACATATAACACTGAATAAGGGGAACACTAAATGCTGATCATTGTTTATGTCGGATTTTTTGTTGCATTTCAATGAACTATCATTGCAACCCGTTCACGATGATGTGCAGATTCGAAAATGTTTTCACTGTTAATCGAAGTGCCTGGCGCATATGTAGAAACTCTCTGCCATGCTTATATTTCCATATAAGTGTCATCTTTTATACCGAGTGAGTGAGTGAGCTTAGTTTTACGTCACACTCAGCAATATTCCTGCTATATGGCGGCGGTCTGTAAATAATCAAGGCTAGCCCAGGAAAATCCAAAGATCAACAGCAGAAGCATCGATCTGCCCATTTCGGAACCGACGACATGTGTCAACCACGTCAGCGAGCCTGACCACCCGATCCCATTAGTCGCCTCTCACGACAAGCATAGTCGTCTTTTATGGCAAGCATGGGTTGCTGAAGGCCTGTTCTACCCTGGGACCTTCACGGGTCGCATACTAGGGCGGTGGGGCTAGCCTAGTGGTTAAGGCGTTCGAAGGCCCAGGTCATATTCCCCAAATGGGCATAATGTGTTCCCCGCCGTGATGTTGGTGAAATATTGCTATATTGCAGAAATAAAGCCGAGTAAAACTAAACTCACTCACTCATTGACTGGTTCATACCAGTCGGGTGTCCTCAAGAGGGGAGATAGACGTGGATTGCCATTCTGCGATTCTTATGTTCTGCTAAGTAAGGCAAGCACACCGATTTTGTGCAACTTATTTTAACATGGAGGAAATTCGACATTTCAGTGAAATTCATCAAAACCAGAGTGAAAGGTGTTCTCAGTTGAATGAACGTACCCCGTAGGAAAAATGGAATACCCAGCACAATGCACGTTTCATTAGGAGTATGCTTGAGTATAATCATAACTGTTCCAGATGCGCTATCCCCGGCTACAACAACGACACTTACGCCGTGCAGTCAAAGTTCCACGCCGAGCTCATCAACAAGTCCATACCCTTTGTGGAACGTGACGGGAAGCTCCAGTACGACCAATGTCACTTGTACCGCTCCCCTGGCTCCATCAACAGGACCATCATAGGATGCAACAAATGGGTGTACGATAAGTCCGAGTTCCAGTCAACCGCCGCCACGGAGGTAAGCTCTGCATATGACCGTGACGCTGTAACCTACAACCAAGTTACGTTCGCTTGGTACAACATGCGACCTGGACGCTTATTCTCGAAACGTTCGTAGCCTTGAAAAATCTTAACTTCGATCGTAGCCAGTGTGTTTAGAATGTGTCTGAGAAGTTCGTAGGGGTAAGAACGTTTCCAGAATAGGTATCCTGGTGTGTCTCAAGCTTATTTTGCCGTGTGTGGTCGGGTGTTTTCGTGTTGAAATATGCTGCATAATGAAAGGACGTGAGTCCACCGAGTTTCATCTGAGTAACGCTGTGCCGTATAATTGCACTGGACGTGTGCCAAGTCTGTGTTACTGTATGATGGTGGCCCACATCATAACACTCTCGCCACCAAATGTGTCCACTCCCTGTATGCAGTTTCAAGCGCAACGCTCTGCACGAAGTGTCCAAAAACGTCGTGCTCCGTCGGTACTGAGAGGCAAACACATAAGTGTAAAAGAACCAAACCCGTTGCCATCACCGTTGTGGCTATACTCTGTCATCGATACCATTGAGTTCGCAACCAGCGATGCTGATCAGTTAGAATGACGCCTCGAACTGGTCGTCTCGGGGAATACGTGTGGCGCGAAAATGGTACCATCACTGGCTGGGTTGAAATGTTACTCAGTCCTGGTATAACTGTGCTGCGGTTTTGACACGTGGTTGACCGGATCTGGGTAGGTCACGTGTTCAACTCTTTGTCTTGAAATGGTGCTTGCTAAATAGTGGCAAACCCTGGCGACAGCGGAAGCAGGGTGTTAATAAACTCTCACTTTCACTTGCTCTACAATTGTGATGTAAGACAAATTAAAACCCATGTTTTCATTGTCAAACAATTCGTGTTGTACGCTCATTTCATGTTGGTGTTTTTTGGCCGCCATGTCCATATAGAAAGTCAAAACATTGACAACAGTCTCGTTTCCTACTGCCTGGATTCCGTCTTATTGCTCTGGCTAAAACATCGGGCTAGTGATCAAGCGAGCTCGAGGTGAGGGGATTGAGCCCACCCGTGACTGGGTGTGAAAACCTTGGCGTCAACTTTGTGTGCAGTTGTCACAACAGGATGGGAAAGCCACATTCACTCGGTGCGCCTAGTGGCTGGAAGAGTTGTATATTCCCCATGGAGTTGAGACTGATAATTGTGTCATTTAAGACTTACATACAGTGATCGGGGGGGAAACAAAGCGCCTTCGAGCAGGTGGTCTGGGTATTGCCGCTATCTAAATATATATAAACGAGATAATAAAAACGATTCCACAATTTTGAGACCAAGTCATTCAACTTGATATGTAGATATTAATCAGTGTTCTTTGATACATCTACTCACTTGTATATGGCAACAGTACGCTCCTTCCAGCGAGTCAGATGAACCACAGGCAAACTGTAGCGCAATTGGAGTTGCGCAGCATAGAGAAAATGACAAGTCTACTTATATGCGAGCGAAGCGAGCAAAGGTTGGCAACGTACTTCCCACGCTTCGGATCAAAATTTATTTTTCATATCAAAATGAAATATCGACACCATTAAAGGTACACTCCCATTTCCTCATTTGTTTGTGCTCTCAGATTTCCTGCCCCATGTTTGATAATTACTCACGTGAAATATGTTTTATTCAACATTTTAAGCGTCCCTCGTGGTATTCAGATCGTTCTTCTCCCCCATTAACCCTGCCAGCTTCCGGTTGAACGAAGTGACGGAACAAGAATAAACAGAAATTAAGAGGAAATACCAAATTGCTTGAATTTGTCATAAACCTGTTGGAGTTTATGCGTCTTATCTGTCGTCGCTATCGTTAGAATTTTCGTAACATTTATTCTCCAGAGAAACACTTCTGGTATAATGGGCGAATGAAGCAGGGGAGGTAACTGTAAGTATTCCATATGAAATAATACCCTCCTGTTCCTTGACTCCGTTGAACCGGAAGCTGGAAGGGGGAATGGAGGCGAAGAACGGTCTGATATACCATGAGTTGACCTTAAAATGTTGAATAAAACATATTTAACGTGAGCAATTGTTCAACATGGGATGATGGCGATATTGTATTTTGACATGAAAAATATTTTTCGAACCGAACCGAGGAAAGTACGTTGCCAACTTTGGTTCGCTTCGCTCGCATGTAAGAAAACTGGTCATTTTCTCTATGCTGCTCAACCCATTTGCGGTACAGTTTGCCTGTGGATGAACTGCGAATCATTTTACGACCTGCGAATCATTTTACGACGAAACAGGATCAGTCCTTGAAGTCCTAGTATAGATCCTTAAACCTCGCCATAGAATATAGAATATACGATTTCATTTCAAGTTTAGATTGTAAATTCATTTGTAAGTACCACATTCTTATGAAGCCAGGAATCTGAATTCGTGTGTCTTTTCAGCTTCAAACGAGACAATTCGGATCGGTTAAAAGTAGATCATTGTCCGGATTGGTTAATGAGACTCGTGGTCGGTTTGTTGTGTTTGCCCCACTTTTTGTAATTTTTGACCGTACTTTATTTAACCTGTACAAATCTCTCCCGATTCATGCAGACATGAGAAATTTCTATTTGATATTTCTGTTTCATATCATCAAAACACGGACAGATATTTCCATTTTTGCTACTTTCCCATTTATTCGTTATTTTGAAGAGTATACATATTTACTATCGCATAAAACTGCGTGTTCTTCCTCTTTCTGTGACCGTGAAGGTCCCGGGGTAGAATAGGCCTTCAGTAACCCATGCTTGCCATAAAGGTGACTATGCTTGCCGTACGAGGCGACTAACGGGATCGGGTGGTCAGGCTCGCTGACTTGGTTGACGCAAGTCATCGGTTCCCAATTGCACAGATCGATGCTCATATTGTTGGTCACTGGATTTTCTGGTCCAGACTCGGTTGTTTACAGACCGCCGCCATATAGCTGGAATATTGCTGAGTGCGGCGCAAAACTAAACTAACTCATTCACTCACTCTCTCACTCCTCTTTCTGTTTCGTATTACACCAAGCAATATTTAATTAGCCTAATCCCTCAACTGTAGAACCATTGTTTCCCAACAGCTGAACATGGTCTGCAACAACTCACTGCAGTCCTCCAACGCACAGGTGATCTTCATGGGGGGATATTTTGCTGGGGCATTCATATTCGGCGCCCTGGGAGACAGGTAATTAACGTGTAGTTTCACATGTAAATAATTCCGACATGGCAATATGTGGCTTCCGTTTCTGACACATGGTGAAAGCTGATTAAATTACTGTCATGTGTTACACTCGGACAAACAAACCCGCTGGGCCGCATTGCACTTGGTCCTAAATTGGGACTGACTTAGTGATAGGTGATACTAAACACTACAAAGTTAAATCCCTTCGTTCTTTAACTTTTACATTTACTATTGGTTGAGTACAAGCCGCCGATAAAACACAAAGAAGGTAGGTTTTGACACACTTTATACAGTACACCTATCCTGAAAACAATCCTTCTTTTCAAAGCCATGAACAGAAACACTGGGATTCCTTTACCTCACAAACCATGGACCTTCTGAAGATCCGGGATAGAGCTGATCTTTCGAACCCATGCTTGTAAGAGGCGACCAACGTGATCGGATGGTAACGCATGCTGACTTGGTTGAACATGTCATCGTATCGTAATTACGTATATCAATGTGTGGTCATACTGTTGATCACAGGGTTGTCTGGTCCAGACTCGATTAATTACACACCGCCACCATACAGTTAGAACATTGCTGAGTGTGGCGTAAAGCTAAACTTACTCACTCACTCCTCTACTTCACAAAGCATGGATGTGTAAATGTCTTCCTTAAAGAACAACATCTTAAAGACGTTCTCTGTTACAAGGTTCGGGCGACGTAAAGCGCTGTTCCTGTCTGTTGTGATCCTATTTGCTGGTGGTCTTGCTCTGAACTGGGCCAACAGCTACACCCTCTTTGTTGTATTCCGCTTCATCAATGGTGCCAGTACTGCAGGGATGTACACCATATGCTTCGTGACTGGTATGTTCTGCATTATATCAAAAGTCCTATCCGTCTTCCTTGTCTTGAACCGACCATAACCGTTTAACCATGCATCCTCAATGACGTAAACACCCTCTGTCTCTCACTGTCAGATATGGCGTTTGTTGGTCCTTTGTCGTCTCCTGTGTATTTAGGCATGGAGTGTATTTGTCCTTCTTCGACAAAGTTTCCCGTCTTTCTTGTGTATTTTAGGCATAGAGTTTGATTGTCCTCCTTCGACATAATCTCCCGTCTTTCCCTGTGTATTTTAGGCATGGCATTTGTTGGTCCCGTCTTTCCCTGTGTATTTTAGGCATGGAATTAGATTGTCCTTCTTCGACATAATCTCCCGTCTTTCCCTGTGTATTTTAGGCATGGAATTTGTTGGTCCCGTCTTTCCCTGTGTATTTTAGGCATGGAATTTGTTGGTCCCTCCAAACGGGCTTGGGCCGGCGTCGTCATCCTATTTTTCTTCACCAGTGGCTACCTCTTCTTGACGGGAGTCGCCTTCTTCATCCGAGACTGGCACACCCTGGAGTTGGTCGTGGCGACACCTGTAGCAGTCTTCATGATATACTGGTGGTAGGTCGGTTTAATATTCAAATAAGACAGATTACATCAAGTGTCCTTACGTTAATGTCGCATGATAGTAATTTTAGTTATGCCAAGGCTTTATGTCTAACATAATGCAGATATTAGACATAGACGGTTTTATGTATCATACTTGTAGTATAGGAAATGTGTGAGTGCCCTAAATCAAGAGCCTCTATGCAAAGTGTTTTAGTTGCATCAGGGCGTGTGATCTGCATGTGGGTAAACCACAACGTGACACAATTCATAGATACAAACCAGTTCGATGAAATGAAAATCTCAACTTTATCGACTTCGATCAGGTTAATACCCGAGTCGCCAAGATGGCTGCTCAACGTCTTCCGGTTGGAGGAAGCGGAAATGATTCTACGTCACACTGCACGTGTCAACAAGGTCACAATCCCCGACAGTGCCATGCAGTTTGAAAAAGAAGACATGGATGCCAAACTGAAAATGCCCAAGACCAGCATCGTCCAGTTATTCACACACAGGACTTTATTCTTCAGAACAGTCGTTCTGTTTTATTCCTGGTAAGAAATTACATAATTTCCATGAATGATTGTATGGGCTTCTATCTTTCAGACAATCATTTTAGTGATTGCCTCACAGCTTGTTTGTTCATGATATCAATCACAGCATTACAAACAACCTTCATTTACAACAACAATTAACAGTTTCTCGGGTCATGTTTTTTTTTTCAGGATGACAGTGAGTCTTGCCTATTTCGGCCTATCGTCCAACACTGACAACCTTGGCACCGGCAGTCTGCACCTCAACTCCATGTTGGCCTGTCTAGTGGAGTACCCAGCTAACATCCTCTGCCTGGTGCTCATGGACAGACTCGGGAGGAAAGCACTGTTGTGTGCCTTCATGACGCTAGGGGGCGCTGCCTGTATACTTTCAGTCATCACTATTTTGTATGTGGATGATGGTATGACATGGGGTAGCCCAGTGAGTGAAACGTTAGCTCGTCACACCGAAGGCCAGGGTTCAAATCCCCACATGGGTACAATGTGTGAAGCGCATTTCTGGTTAACCCCGCTGCGATATTGCTGGAATATTGCTGAAAGCGGCGTAAAACCATAGTCACTCACTCACTCTTACGTTTCTTTCGGTTGTAACAACATGAAAGGGTAATGTGTTTTGGGTTTGTTTGTTTTCGTTTTGTTTTGTTTTTTTTTTTGGTTTTGTTTTGTTTTTTGTTGTTGTTTTTTTTTTGGTTTTGTTTTGTTTTGTTTTTTTATGGCGCCTCTTTGTCTTTAGATATTCACGAACACTTTAATGAGCCCCCAATTTAACGATTAATTTAGGTGGGTGTAACACCGCTTTAAAAAGTATTCCAGTCTTATCAGGCTGATGTCGGGGAACACGCGACCTGACCTGAGTCATTTCGTGAAACCCACGAGCAGAGGCTCTGGCAAACTTGGATGCATGATCTGGAAATCGGAGTTCGATCGGGACTGTCCAAGGCATGCCTCCTTGTATTAGAGCGTCAGACACCCGAAATGGGCTTTGCACAGTGTATAAATGTGGGGATTCGAACCCAGGTTTTCGGTGCGAAGAGCGAACGCTTTAACGACGTTTTTCGATTTGTACTTATACCAAATACCATAGCACACGTTCCTAAAACATGCTATATTGATCTGGTTGACAGAATGCTTAAAGCATAAAGCATTTCTTCGTCTGTCAGAAAACAAATATAATTTGAAGAAGGTTGCATCTATTCTTGAATTTCTAGTATGGTAGTCACAAAATTACTTATAGTAGCCTTACACGGGATACAATGGATGTATATCAGACAACGAGTTCTATTCCACAGCCAACCAGTGGAGCACAGTCACACTGTCAATGATTGGGAAGTTGTGTGTCGCGGGCGGATTCGGTGTGGTGTATGTGTACTCAACGGAGATCTTCCCTACTGTTGTACGGAGTTCAGCGCTTGGGCTGAGCTCGTCTTTTGCCAGATTAGGAGGCATGGTGACCCCTTACTTCATAGACCTGGTAAATGCGTCTGTGCGTGTGCGTGTGCGTTTGCGTGTTTTGTGGTCATTAACTTCACAGACCTGGTTAATGTTAAAATTTCGAAACAATGTTTCCGGTTATAGCTGTTGGAGGGTGGTGGGGTAGTCTAGTGGTTAAAGCGTCACGCCAAAGAAAAGGGTTGGATTCCCTTCATGGATACAAGGTGTGGAGCCCATTTGTCCTTGTCGACTTAGTGCTGGGATATTGCTAAAAGCGACGTAAAGTAACTCACTCACTCCAACGTGACGATCTGGGGAACAACAGTCAAGGGGACAACGTCAGGTTACTCTCCTTGGGCCTCGCAAGAAACTTTTATTCGCAGTTTGAATGGATTTCACCAAACGTGTAGACTTCTTAAACCTGCATCTCTTCTGATTTCCTACCACACAAAGCTGTCTTACAGTAATGGTAATGTAAGAATAAGAAATAAGAGATAAAATTAAGCATACTGAACAGAAACATCGTGCTCTGAACTCGATGTCCCGTTTCTCCAGACGTCGGCACCTTCTAATTTTGGAAAGTTCGTAAAGAGGAAATGTCACTGGTAAGATTACATTCTTATTTAACGGAGTTTGAAAGTTTTCCTTTGAATTTTCAATGCTGTAGCAGTTTGACCAAGATGAACCTGTTTATCTAGACATGTTCTGTTGTGATCCTCCGTGTCTGTTTTCAGGGCAAAGAGGTCGAGGGCAAGTGGGGACGGGCGCTGCCTCTTCTCCTGTTTGGAGTTCTGTCTGTTACATCCGGTCTCCTCGATCTTACTTTACCAGAAACTCTCAATAGAGATCTACCAGAGACCATAGAAGATGCCAATAACTTCAGCAGGTTGGTGAATTAATAAATCAGTAATCATATATCCAGTAATACTACGCATGGGTGTTCAGAGACAGCAGGGATCAAGCGTCCAGGGTGGGGATCAAGTACACGTGGTTGGCACTGGGTCATGTGACATCTGTCAAAATGTCATTTTCCAGAATTGAAGTTTTGACTATTTGTCATGAACCAATCATAGATTTCCAAGTCGATACTGTTGAAAGAGTATCCTGCAATATCGAAACGTTCATTTTCTTTATGGAACATTGAGACAATGTTGATCTATATGTCGCGCAGCATCTGGAACCTGCAATAATTTCAATCGAGGTACCCCGCATTGACGTAAGTACTATTACATTAACTAATAATGATTATGCAGTGTCATAGTCAAGTGTATGGCGATGAATTACCGCTAGAGGTATTAGTGTCAAGGTGTGCGCAGTGCTAATGACGGCACCTACCTCAGATTCGTTCGGTAACATGGCTGAGGTATCTGAGTAAGGTGATATTGCCGAGGTTTATTAGCAAGTAGTATGACTGAAATCTGTCTGAGATCTGGCTGGAGGCGCATAGCAGAATCCAATTAGTTAGACATCACGGAAGAGATTTCAGTACAGTAACCTGTTTTAAAGCATCTGAGCTAGGTTGAGGAGGTCGTTAAAGTGTTCGCTCGTCACCCTGAAGGCCCGGGTTCTATTCCCCACATGGGTACAATGACGGATATTGCAGGAATTATTCTAGATACGGCATAAAAGTCAAGGGGACCGGACCCAGAGGAATTCATCTTCGAACTAGGATGTGTTTTAATCTTGGTTTTGTTGTTATCCGAAACCTGTACAGAAAGTAAACATTGTCACACCTGTTTTTAAATCATAAAATCTCGCCTGATCTTTGAGGTCGTCACTGCTGCACTGAAAAAATCTCAGAAAACAGATAATGAATACTTCATTGATAAATACACTTTGATTTTGAAAATATATGGAAATTGCAATTGTGAAATAAGAATATGAAAAGGAAAGACTACTTTGCCACTTATCAAAAACATATCACCATAATCTGTTCTAGTATAATACACAGTGGTGTAACTCGAAATTAGGACATCTTAGAAAATAGGTGCACTTCAACTTGAATTGTCTGCAACCGTTTGTGTATAGGGTTTTGTTGTTGTTGTTTTCTTGGGGTGGGGTGGGGGGGAGAGTGGTTGGGGAAGGGTGCTGGGTAGGCTAGTGGTTAAAGTGTTCGCCCGGTACGTTACAATGCAGACCCGGATTTGATTCTCTCTCTCTCTTTCTCTCCCCACCTCCCTCCCTCCCTCTCTCATTCGAGGCCCCGAGTGTTGATGGCCCGATCTGTTTGGTCTTGTTTTTTTTTAATGTGTGTAAAATGCGGGTGAGATGTGCATCACTTCTTTTAATCATTTTCAGGGAAAGTCCGTACTCTCGCCTGAAGAACGATGAACCAGTTGTGACAAAATCACCGACTATCAACCAGCCTTTGCTCTCAAACTAAAGACAATGTGTCGTCATGGACAGTCCCAGAGAATGTGACAACATCAACTGAAGATAGGCCACACATGATCCTTGCATCCATCCCTACTTGTACTACGGGTGGGTAGCCTACTGCTTAAGCGTTCGCTCGTCGCACTGAAGGCCCGGTTTGATTCCCCACAAGGGTACAATTTATGGTGTCTGAGCGGTGATGTGGCTGCGATATTGCTAAAAGCGGCATAAAAACCATACTCACAAACTGCAAAGTTGTAGAGTTCTTCATTCGCAATCATGTATCTGATATGACACTACAACTCTGACACTCAGTGTGTGACCGTGATAGAGGAATATGTCACGCTGTATTGTGACATAAGAATGTTACGTTTATGTTGTTTATGAATTTACAAATCTCATACACCGAATCGTTGATCGGGTTATCTAAACTTATTTATGTGAGACATGTTAACATGTTAACATCTATGCACTGTATGTATGTATATTGCTGTCCCTTAAAACCATGGAACTTTCTGATATTGATATACTGACAGGAAAAGAAACGCAATTGTCGAAAAGAAAATAACATAGAAGTAAGCGTTCATGTTTGTCTTGTATTTAAAAACTTGATAAAAATCCAGGGATGCGTTTCTCTTGCTGTTCAGTACATGTTACATTTTGATTGTATGTCAACTTCATAAAGCAATGCTTCGGGTATTATAAAAGTACAATGGAATCAAACGAGGTTAGTGAGAATTGCATTTGTGTATCGTAATTTTGTACTTGTTCAGTGAACATACAAGGTAATTCAACCCCATCGTGTTTGCCGGCCCGGTGGCCGTGAGTTAGAGCGTCCGCTTAGTAATTAGGATGGAACGGTTCTATTCCCATCAGAGGACATTGGAGTTGATCTTTCACGTTATTGTTTTAGTTGATTTCAAACACTCACGTGTCATCAAAACTCAAATGTTGATGTAAATATGGAGTTAATAAAAAGTAAAACCTGGGAAGAGATTTTACTCAATAAAAGTATAACCGGGAAACAGGTCTTACTTACGAAAAGTAAGACCTGGGAGCAAATGAAAACGTCAAATGCAGTTATTCCGGGAAAAGAAGCCATGTCTAATATTTAGTGACAAGCAGACTGTATGTTTATATCTTGAGAGAATGACTCTTAGACAGGGAATATACAGAAATGGAACATTACATTTACTTGTGTGATATTAACTCGCAGTCTGAGTTTATGGATCGTCAATGTAAACAGGACAGTCAAGACGAACTTCACAAAAGGCACGGAGATCCAACATGCCAATGCCATACTCACAGAACGCACCTACCTGTGAAATCCGGTCATATTCGCTACACGATTTTTCATTTTATGTCTCACATAATATATAATTTGATATGGCATTGTTTGTTATCATATATTTATGCATTAATGGAACAAATGTGAACAACTTTATGTTTATGTATGGCGTTATTACTGCAAAGGCCTAGCGGATTGAGTAATATAGTTCCATCACTGTGAGACTGTTAAGGAAAGTCACACGAAGTGCAGTAATATTCCAATTATGTACTGTCAAAAATATGTTACAGTAGTAGACTTGGTTCGTGTGGTGTATTTGGCTGTGCGAAGAGAGATGAAGTGTGATTTTATTGGGACAAGTAGGGAGACATCGAGGAAAAAGGCGTCAACGCATCGCCCATGACTTGAAAATACTACAGACACGGCGTAACTGATAGTGATTGCAAGACCAAGTGCAGCTTCATGTTTCGCTTGCGTAATAGTGCTTTGTGAGGCTGTTTGGTGAAAATAACAATGAGGTCACGCGAACGTTGATTTCAATCGTACTAAAATGTGTGAGAATGAAATTACATGAACTAAGTAATTCACATGATGGAAACATATGATCATCTGGCTGGAACGCAGGAAACATGAACATGTATGAACCGTTTTAATACATGTACATACACCTAAAATCCAGTATGATACGTAAGTGTCTAAGGTTTAAATATTTGCAAATTTGAAACACATTTACATGTATTTCTACACCTAAGTTAATTCACTTGTTTCCGAACCGAGTTAACTTAGAACGAAATCGGAAATTTCACCACCAGTGAGTTTTCGTCCTGTGATTGTTTATGATTTCTTAAAAATTATATATCTTAACAATTATTAGCTATGTCTGGTGACAAACGGAATGATATTGGTGATGCCGCTAGTCGAGGTAGAGTGCAGGGAGGGAGGAGAGGTCATGTCAAGGGGGAGTCGACATTCACAGTGTTGCTGCCAATGAAAGTCATTGGTACTGCTGTATCACACCCTGAAACCGCACACAACACACTGCTCAATCCCGTGAAGGATAAAAAATAATGTTTTATATGTTTGCTAGTATATGCTTTAATAAAACAATATATATATTAAAGAACTTGACACTTAAACAAAGAGGTAAATTCCTGGTTTGCAAATAATGTTTAGCCCCTATACTACCACTTAGCCACACGTAACTTGCTGATCACTAGGATATCATAAGTTTATTATCATATTGAATTAATACAGCGCAAGTCTTACCTATCCAGTCCCCCGAAACTAATGTCTTTTACTGTATGCTTCAATTAGGAGGTCCCATATCAACTTTAAAGTCTGCGCATAAATATATAATTTAGTTAAATATGTGGAAATCTGCGAAAAAAACCCGACCATATGTCCTCAAAAACATCAATTCTTGAAAGAATAAAAGGCTATCAAAATGGCTGCATTTTGAAATATTGAGAAATAAGCCCTTCTTTTGCAAAACGACCGCTTTATCGTGCAAGAAGAAATACTGAATATTTGTAAATCTATGCTGAATTTCAAATGAAAAGAATGTTAGGCGAAACAGTAAGGACAACATCGACTAAGAATAATTTTCGAACCTTTTCAGTGGTATCAACGGGTATGGAGAATTTATCTAACAAACTATTGTAAATGTTAAAGATAAAACATACAGCTTTGTGGACTTTAATATCTTGTATATTGCGTTAAGGGACGTTTCCATGTAGATTCTTACATAATTATATTGCTAAACGTGACTACAACCAAATGGTGAGAAGTATAATATAATAAAGTATAATATAGATGGTATGTTGTCACGAGCGGCAGGTTAATATACTGGACAAAATAGCTAGGCATATATGCAAATTTTGAATTTTTGAATAATTATCTATTTATTCATTGACACACTGATAAAATATCAGTCATAAAAATAACAATATCCCTAACTTATTTGTCCAACATATAAACAACAGCGTGTAAATGATGAAGCCAATGAACAAGGGGTATTAAGTAGTAACAACAAATAAACAGGAGTCTTTGATAGTCTATAGTTTGCTTAGTTCTTCGTTTAGGCCGATGATACATACATGTATACTGACACACAATGAAAACGCAAAACCCATTTCATACTAGGAAAAAAAGGACAAACCATGTCATTTGCAAACAAGTTTTAAAACAGCTATGTAAAGAATTTTTCTTTCCTTTGCACGTTAAGAAGATGATGTGTTGCACACTGATGACGTGACACGTCAAATTGAACACAGACCCCCTTATCAAAGTCAGTAGCGAGTGTGACCCCCTTGAGATTGCAAGCAAGCACAGAGTCGTCGTGGACTGGCACAAACGTCGAACAAATGCTTCATCTTAATAACGTTCGTGTTGCTGTCTGTATACACGATGACGTCCGTCGACAAAGGATAGACAGAACCTTGACTCATCAGAGTAGACACACTGGTTGAAGAATCTGGGTGGCATAAGGCGATGTTGTTGAGCAAACTGTCCAATGACGTGGTGTCATGATGTTTCCACGGTATGGCCTACGACATCTGATACTCATAGCTCCCAGATGTCTTATCACTGTCATAGCGCTGACTTGAGCTGTGTTTGCTGCTGTCTGAAAGCGGTTCCGTTGATGTGCTCGTCGGATGTGTCGGTCTTGACGTGGTGTCGTAACCGGAAGTTGACAGTCACGAACACTTCCTGTTTGCTGATGACGTTGCTGGAGTCTGTGGACAGTTGATGGATGTACTCCAAAGAGGCGGGCAACGTCGCTCTGTGATGTTCCGGCCAACAGCATCCCAATGGCTTGATTCCTCTGTGGTTCGTTGAGCCGTGGCATTTTGTGACTTGTAGTGAAACAATCGAATCATTCTGCCTTTTATGCCCCCAAAACCCCACTTTGCTCGTGCATGTCACGGTAACCATGCACCCCATAAGATCCAAGAAAACTGCCAGAGTTGTGTTTTATCGAATTATCCCTTTGCCAGGAACATTAAATGGGTACGAACCCAAATCTTCTTATAGTTTCATTTGGCGACCTTACGTCAAGTTATCGAAGTGTGATAATTGAATTCATTATGTAAAATAATTTTGAAAGTGACCAAAATGGGTTTTCCGTTTTCATTGTGTGTCAGTATAGTATCCTGCAAAACGGCACTCTATAACATCAGAAGCACCAGCCAAGTAAGGAGATTCCTGAATGTAAAGACGGTTGCCACTCTATTACAGTACTGTGTCTTGTCGCACCAGGATCACTGCAATGCAGCCGCCCGACTGGTAACCAAGACAAGAGAGGGTCAGCATATTAGTCCAGTCTTAGAGAATTTACACTGGCTCAAAATCGCAGAGAGAATCAAGTACAAGATTCTGAAACTAAGGTACTGTCGGAAATAGGGCAAAAAATGGTTTTAAACTGTTACTCTGTATCCCTCAAATTTATACAACTGCAAATAGGATGTGTCGAAATAACCCACTTCGGCCTAAGTGGGCGTTCAGTGGAATGAGTAGGAGGATATCAAATATGGCATGTTTACTTGTAAAATCGGGAGATACTTTCAGATCAGACTATAGATGGCAATTGGGTCGGTCAGCCAGGCATGACGACGAACCGTCGACTCACCTGGCATCATATGCATGGGCTGCCTACTGGCGCAAGCGGTCATCTCAAAGATATTTTATGTTTTGTCATATGTGTTGAATATGCCTCATGTATTGGTTAACGTCTTCCGTGTCTCTCCTTCATGAAGGTTATGTTAAGATATGTAAAAGAGTATTGTCATAGACTAAGTCATTTCAATAAGTTTATTTAAAACTTCATTTATTCAAGCGATCTATTTGTTTCAATATATGTCCAAAGTGCACCGAAATTCTATACCCTTTGTCTATGTAATGCATTCAGCAAACATTCGGTGTATCCCTTCTTATCAAAAACGACTCTCCTGGCAGGACCCTTAGTTCTCAAACGCTGTCATTAAATGGTCAATTAACGCCTTCCTATGTCGGCGAATCTTACGTTTGTACATTTGCATGGGACAGTGTCTTTGCACAATATTTATTCATTTGTTTGTTTGTTTGTTTGTTAGTTTGTTTGTTTATTTGTTTATTTGGCTCACAAATCCATGCAACTATTGCTTGCTCAAGGGGACACATCGTCACAGTACTTTCTCCAACTTTACTGCACGTTGCTCTACCCACAACTAGATGTATGCATGTATTCATGTGACCACTATCTGATCATATACCAACGGATCCGTGGGTTCTCTTAAGTGCAGAGGGTTGTGTACTGCACAGAGGGGTTGTGTGCACACAAAGTTTTTACACTCGGTCACGGGCAGGCTCGATCCCGACACCTCAGCCTCGCTGGATCACTAGCCTGATATCTCTAACCCCCACCCCGACCCCAACCATCGTCTGAAACACCCGTCCTGGTTTTGCTTTTGAGACGACCCCCTCCTACCTGTTTCTTTTTATAGGGATAGTGAAACTTCATGGTAGCCACATCCTTAATAGTTTCGGCATGCAAGTTATTATTTTTTTACATCTTTTCTTTATAATGAAGAAAAGTCTATTTTCCAAAATGGGCATTTAAAAAGTGCCCTTTGTAATGCAATAACATCGCACACTAATTTGCATGAAGCCACGGTCTGTTACAAATAAATCGCTTTGGACTTTCAAAAGTCCGTACTGCCCATTCTGAACAAATCTGTCCTTAATGAAGTCCTTCTTCACGTTTCCTATTTCTGTTGCTTAAGTCCTGTCGGAAACAAGTCAGGAAATAAACAAGGCATACCAACACCCAAAGTCAGAAGAGCCGAACTTTTCACTTGACCAACAAGTGTATCCTACTTTGACAAAGGGTCTTTCGCCTAAACGTGCCCAACCGTGGGGTAGAATAGGCCTTCAGCAACCCATGCTTGCCATTAAAGGCGACTATGCTTGTCGTAAGAGGGTCGCTGACTTGGTTGACACATGTCATCGGTTCCTAATTGCGCAGATCGGTGCTCATGTTGTAGGTCACTGGATTGTCTGGTCCAGACTCGATTAATTACAGACCGCCGCCATATAGCTGGAGTATTGCTGGGTGCATTAAACTAAACTCACTCATGCACTCACTCCATTCTTCATCTCAGCAATTGGACCTAATCTCACCTACAAGTTCCATCAATGTTCCGGTGCCATGGAACATAAGTCGATGGTACATGCAAACAGACTCAAACCAGTCATTGTGAAACGAAATGACGGCCCTTAGCAACCATTATCAGACGCCATAATTAGGGAAGACATTCCAAACGCTTAAACATGGTCAGGCATTAACCGACCCCTCAGCCAGCCCCTCCACCTCCCACATTAGGGGCGGATAATGCACAGGACTCCACAGGCTCTGATGTCAACAGGCCCTCGACACAGGGACCTCAGCTAGCCAGTCAGTCACAACATGCGCATTCATGACACAAAACACCCTCTCACACTCAACTATGTTCATCAACCATTACATGTGGTAAGCACATCATCGTCTTCATCACAACAGACCCCAGGTCAAAGATACCCAGTTCAGAAAGTTCTGAAATGCAGACTTATAGGTGGTAAACGCAACCATGGTATCAAATGGCGCATTTTGTGACTTGTAGTGAAACAATCGAATCATTCTGCCTTTTATGCCCCCAAAACCCCACTTTGCTCGTGCATGTCACGGTAACCATGCACCCCATAAGATCCAAGAAAACTGCCAGAGTTGTGTTTTATCGAATTATCCTTTTTATCCTATGGTATCAAATGGCGCAGCTATAAAACCCCAACTTGGGAACCCGAAGACAATCTTCGACAGGGTTTGAAACAGGATTTCCATGTCAAAATCCAAGAAGGCAGAAAGCGTAAACGTAAGTCTAAACGTCGATATTTACAGTAATTGTTAAACTCTGTGGCCTTAGCACACATGTGCGAGAATGATTGTCAGTTGGAGTGGGAATGTAGGGATAGCCAAGATAGTTAATGATCCTGATCATATCATTGCTTTACCTTTTTACACACTCACTTTAGCTTCTACTTCATTGATTTTTCTCTCACAGCTATACGCCTGGGTCAACTTTTCACAGGGTTCCTCATCTATATCAGAATGGTGTAATAAACAAAACCTATCCAGCGACTGAATTATGGGGTGGTCTTCCAACCACATTTTCCAGTCCATTTGTCAACAGAAAACTGGGTACATACTTACCAGATTAACATCCCACGCTCGTCATCACTTCCGCTTATGTAGGGATGCCACACTGAAAACGCCACTTGTTCATTAGTCCAGACCCATCTGAATGCTGTCAAACTAAGTGTCTGGCGAAACTTGACGCCACCAGGAAGTTATTGTTTAGTGTGGTACCAAATTCTACCCGACATTATTACCACAAGGTCAAAGCAGGGACTGTTTAATTTTGTTGGTGTTTTTTTCCAATACAGTGTTTGGAACAGCCACCACAAATGACGTAAATATTCTTGCTAGCCATATTGACGGCCTTGTCAGCCATGAAAATTTAGTATCAAATAGTTTACAACAACATGCCAAACATCTGTCTTCCTATATGTCTTTACCTGACTCTCGCTTCCATAATGCCATGAAAGCAATCAAAACAGACCATGACGCTATCTTTTTTGCAACAATTACTCTTAACAGAGATATCCATTCCTTAAAGTTATCTTTTGTTGCGTTATCAGCACTGGACCAAATAGAGCAGGCATCTGCGACTGACCACCAACTAGAAGAGCTCAAAATGGGTGTTCTAAGTTTAGTTAACAATCGATTGTCCCATCTTCTAATTTCCGACGATACTCTCTAACAAACAATTCTTCATCTCTCGAAACTATTTTCAACTAAGCATCCCAACTCTCAAGGTCAGTTTATATATACAAGTGCAGATGACAGTCTGTATGTCTCAGTCAGATTTCCTTCCTTTCTTCCTTTGGCAAACCATTGCATCTTTACATGGAATTATCTCTCTTCTTGTCCCGGTCAACGAGACATCATTCCATTCGACCCAATTATTATCTGTTCCTTTATACTTTCATTTCTACCTGTAGAGGACGCAACATCCTTCATTGCTCATTCAGGATCTCCATAACTCCTATTACTGCCCCATTCTATGAACTGTCAAACAGTTCTGTGACTTCTGCTACTTAACCAAACTTCACCTCCCTACACTACTCGAAATTGACCATTCAACTGTGTTAGTGTATTGTATACCTCCCCTATCCTTAATTTATTATTCAACCCAACGAATGATTACAGGCTGTTTCTTCTGCCCTCTAAAATCTCCGTGTTCTTGTTCACAATCAGCAGAAACCATCTTTTTCCATGGACCATTCAGGTCTTGCACAAGAGGTACAACACATCTTACCCGTTTACACCCTGCCAGTTTTGCATTTCTTCAACATTTCTTTGATGAAAATACCCTTTCCGAAAGTGCTGGTGACACAACCATTAAACGGGCCATCTCCATCACTAATATTCCTACATTTCGTGTTTACTCTTATTACTTCTCTCACGTTTTCGCACAAGACAATCAGGATTATCTTAGTTTCAAAAGAATACCCGATAGGGACAAGAAAGATGAAACTGTCCTTGAAAACCGCGCAGAACCTTTACTCGATGGGGAGATCAACAGTTTGTGGCCTGACACAAATGCTTTGGTTGTCATAGTCGATACTGTCATGCCATCTATATATGTCATTCCTGTTATTTGGCTACTAGTATATCTACTGCTCTAGCTCTTGTTACTAGCGCCAAACCAGTCAATTCCTTACAACCTCTTTCTTTGTTTACAAACAACCCGTAACTATAACGTAAACCCCAGACACCATGGTTCTCCCCGAGCTAACGGAATATCACCTTTCGTTCCTCATATCAAAGAACGAAAGTCTAATCAAAACTGTCCTGTCTTGGAAATCATCACCAGCACCGAGTGTGTTGCTATCCCGTTTATTACTCTTTCCCTATGCCCTTCTCACTTGACCACCAGTTCACCTTCTTACATTCATAATCTTAAGATCACTGATTACGTCTTTCCAAGTCTTTCTCTAGGATGGCTAAACTTTTGTATTAAAAATCACCTTACTGACACCTTCCTGCACCTACCGAGTGAGCTTCGATTAAATTGTCTTACCGCCAAGAAACATCGTAAGATGTTAACCCTTGCCGGTCAATACTTATATTTTGTTAATTAATGGTGGATATTTTAAAGTCCTAGGGGACGATGTAACCTCCTTCGTCCCTGTATCCAAATCGTCCTGTGACATAGTTCTTTACAAGTTAAATAACCATATATATTTCATTCAAGAATATTTTCTGTACACCAATGCATTGTCAGAAATGCTACTGCACTGTTTCGTATTTATCATTGATTATATCCATTGTCGTTGCAAGAACGATGTCAAGTTTTGCATTTTGTACTCTGCATATTATGACTATTGAACTTGCATATGTCCATTATTTTGCCTAAGGAAACTAATGCTTCTTGACCATTATCCTTTGTATTATCCAGTGTTGTTCAGTGTATTTTATGAGTGTTCTCCTTTGTACACTTTCTTATTGAGATGAACTTTATTACTTTTCATGATTGCCAAAGCATGCTCTTAACTTGCTTTTGAGGACAAAAGCCTTCCAGCACAGAAGCGTATTGTCATAGCTCTCTGTTACCAATTACAATAAAGACAATACAACAGGTGCTACCTACATGCAGGATTCAAAATTTCTTCGGAGATAAACACTGATGATGCTGACAGCGACCCTGAGGATGATGTGCCCCTTGCCACCCTAATGGTAAACAACATCACTCTTGCTTAGTATATACGCCAGTGTGGATGATGAGCTAGTAATCAGAAGCCCTGCCAGTGAGCAAGACATCGTCCACAACATCAATGATTCCAAGACAAAGACCCAGCCGCCCAGCGACGACGAACGTGATGATGAAGTGCAACCTCCTCTACCACCTTCTCTTGGTGCAACAACCGCAGCCCTTGTAGTCGTCAGGCGATATGTGATCGCAAGACGATGAAGTACCGTTATGACAGGCTTCAACATGGTGACCAACTATGTTGCAACGAAGGAAATGAAAAGATGTTTTTCAAAGAGACAGTCCCTCATGACAGCTTTTGTGAACTATGCCATAATCTGTCATTGAAATGTTTTGTTTATGTTGTATACTTAATCAGTGAAATGTTGTGCAATAAAACATGTTATATTACTTACAAATCCTGTCTGTTATTCTGTCATTTGCAGATATTGATAAGGTTGGGTAAGTAAAAATCCTTTTAAGCAAGCTTTCAAATTGTTTACTTATCGGGTTTCCACTGTATTTCTTACTAGGAACTACACCCTATACTTACTTACATTGTGAACTAGTATTTACACTTCTCAAGTAACTTAAGGGTTGAAATTGCACTACCTGACCGCCACATACAAGACATTCTTTACTTCACACATGTGGCTAACCACACTGTCATTCCAGCTGGGGGCCTGAAACCATTACGCAGGTCTACGCGTAAACGGTCACGCTCTCTGGGAAACACCAATACTTGTGTTTACTTTTCATCAGAGAGTCGACACACATGGTCAGTCAGGCTGTGCGATAAGGATCAGTTAGGCAATATAACAACCTACTTCAACGTAATTTTTAAACAATGACACAACCATCCCGGGTGACCACCGATATATCCCTGGCAACCTGGAATGTTGTGGAATAATAACAGGAAATAGAAAGTTTCTGTTATGTAATTAATGAAGGCTTTAGTTGTATATATACACGGCGGTCGGCGAAGGCTACCTCACTCTACCTTCGCTGAATAGACACCACAACTCAACAGCCTTCTCTGTTCTTCAAGGTGCCAGCCAATATTGATCGCTCTGTCCTTACTAAGTTGGATGACTGTTGATCAAAGGTTTTGTGGCGGCCGATTTCGATGGCTTCCTTTTGTGAAGGCCTGATTTTGGATGATTGGACTTTGAATTCGTCAAACTTAATTTGATGGGTAGGGAATTTTATGCTGGTGATCTGAGGCCTGATCTGCTGTCTATCTTGTCTGAGAGATTTTATGCTCATTTACGCGGTTTTCAGTATGGTAAATCTACAGCTTTTACTGAAAACAAGAGTTGCGTGTCATGTGAAAGGTCACTGAACGATCGCCTGCATTTATTGTTTGTGCAGGTGACAACCTGTATTTCATAAAAATGATGTTCACAACTCACGTCTGCTTTCAAATATTCCGTAACGCACCCATTTACCCCAAAAGGCTCCTCATTGCTAAAACTGGTACATGATGATTTTATGTACGCTTGAAACTATAGATCTTAAACGGAAGGTCTTTAGCTCTCCCAGCTAAAGAAGAATCTGAACTACTGGGTCTACCAGTCGAACCGCAATCCAACTTGAGCTGAGGATCAGGTCGAATCACACGCTCGTGGATTGGAAGATGTATTTCCGACAGGTCAGCAGTGTTGATTGAGGCAGACAGTTCGGAGATCGACGGCCCAAGATCCACTTTCGAGAATGACGAGTCATAGTTCGGCAAGAGGAAGTACCGCCGTGGGAAAAGGGTCGAGGGTGTGCGGGTAATCGGCGGCATTGAATGTGAAAGTCACCAAGTGTTCCTGACGACGATTACCGACGGAAGTGCCGACAATCTCATCCTGGCAATAGATAAACATGTTGCCAAGGGTACAACAATTACAGACTGTTGGAAAGCCCACAGCAAGCATTTCAAGGATCTGGAGACTGGTGCGCACACCAACATTGTAGAGTCAACGTAGAGAGCAATCAAAAACACGGGACCTCCAAGTCCAGGCCCTCAGAAGGTGCTCCACGAATCTGGTCAGCGGGAACAGAGGCTTGTAATTTCTGTAGGACTGAGTAAATCCTTTGTTTGTTGTTTAAAACCACACTCGGTAATATTATAGTTGTATCAATGTAATCGAGTCCAGGCCACACAGTGCAGTGACTTCCACCATGAGATTTTCTCAACAGAGCGAGATGTGAAATACTGTAAACAGCCAGACTTTCGCGACCGTTTATTTTTCGCGAAAATAAAAACACGCAATAATATACATATATCATTCACTTTATTCAGATAAGTCAACAACATAAAAACAATACAAGTGTACACTGCTCATTCACATGTCATCGCTGGACTAATCTGAATTAACGCGTGTCACTTACTGATCCTCTTACTAACAGTTTTCACAAGAGATTAACTTTTTGCCAACCCCTCAGAGCAATGTCTTTCTGTTTGGAGAGCTTCTCCAGACATTTCACTATCCACCGTGCATGTACAGGCTTCATAACACTGATTCGCAAGTCTGTTGTTTCATTGATGTTTGTCTTGCAATTGAAGACTACCTTCTCTGCATACCACTGTGTAAATCCAGGTTAGCAGTCACATCACGTGAGAAGAGATCATTTTGTTTGTATTGCTCTAACACCCGGTTAAAGAGAACAAGGTTTGATATCAATTACATTTGTTTTACATCACTACGCAAATGTGTTTATCTTATAACAGCTCAATGATCACGCACCTGGGTGTTGTGTTAAAACATTCAGATATATTTGTCAACTAGCGCCTCGCGAAAATAAGAAGGCGCGAAAAGGTTTAGTGACCGTCGCTCGCGAAAATTTAAACGCGCGGAAATAAGACAGTTTACAGTATATAGTTGCATCGCAGGACAAGCACAGTTGCCCCTTGCTGCAGATATAGGTTTAGAATGCCTCTCAAACAGTTCAGAGTTAGGCTGCTGAAAAACAATAATTGTAAACATTATTCACAAGTCAAACAAGCGAAACATCCATCATAGTAAAATACTTTATCTTGGATGAAGTAATGCCATGGGTATGGCAGTGTGCAAGACGTTCAAGATTGTAGGGCCGTTTCAGAGCGTCATCATCAACACTGTAAATATTGTGTAGCCTCATATTTGATGAAATGTATTGTAGTCAGCAATCTTTCGTACATAACAAAAATATTTTTATACATACACACTGACTATGACTTATAAGAACTGAGCACGTTAATTCCTTTAGTAAAGTTACCGTTTCCCATTAAATGCGAGCGCCGTGAATAATTTCACAGCAAAAAGGAGACATCCCCTGGATGCCGAGGTTTTTTTCAGGCGCACATTTTCGTAAGGTTTGGAAAGTGAGCGCTGTGCGACATTTGCTCTCGCGTAGTCCTGGATCTGCGTACGGCTATAAAATTGCACAGAAATGTAGAATATTTAATTTCCTATCCGTTGGTATAAATATCACTGAGACGACCTCAGGGGTTTGAGAAATAGACACTGCCAAATGTTGTCGAAAACTTTTGTGTGCGTTAAAAACGGTAAATGTCTCCGTTTTCTACCCTGCACCAAAAAAACCACTCTGCTACATTTTTTTTAATTTCTCATCTTTACGGAAAGTGTGAGCGAAGAAAATACAGCTTGATATCTGAACGACGTAAGTGTACATGAAATGGATGGATGTGTTAATGCATAACGTCATACTCACAAAAGCAAAAATGACTTGCAATAAATGTCAAAAATCGATTTTCTTCTATGACATCAAACGTCGACAGAGAGGCCATGCACTTATAAAGACAAGGGGGCATAACTCCGCTTTGCTTTACGTTAGGTTAATGTAACTCGGTTTACATGGAAAGAATTTGATGGGGATACACAGTATAGTTTCATTATCTTTTGTTCACAATGAAACAAACTATTCTAATACAAAGTTCCACAATGTGAGAGGATACCTTTTGGTAGTTTCAAAATTTATAAAAAAGATGCCAATGTACTACATCAGAAAGCAGGTAATAGCGATTTGGATGGCCCTATACGATACATAATTTAGTTCTTAGATTCCCATATTCTCCTGTTTGTGTATATGTATTTTGATTAATTTTGCGTCATTAGTAACGGAGTATCAGACACATCTCCAAATGTAATGAAATAAATGAAAATAATGCGACATTGTAGTTGACGTCATGGCATGTTTTGTGCATTTTGTGACGTCGGAAAATGACGACACTGGTTTGCTGATTATAGTATGTATCTAACCTAATTTCCACTCAGTGTGTAAAAGATCTCGGCGTCTATGTCAGAATGTAACATTTTTTAGACAAAACATAAAAAGAATGATTTTACCGCGAAAATAGTGTCCTAAATATATCAACAATTAGACGGTTTTACTAAGTATCTTATTGTCAGCAACACGCGCACCTGTCTGGCATCAATTTAGCGTAAATGAAAATTTCGCAACATTTGAATATTACATTTCGTGGCTAATGAATATTTTTCCAACCATTTCTGCTGGAAAATATCTTTTAATCCTTGTGTGAGTGTATGTAGCAACAATGACGAACATTCAACGTTTGTTCATACCATAAATGATTAAATAGTAGGCGTTTAATATCTGTTATCCAATTATTTTTTGCCTTCTTTGCCATAGAGTAAAATCATATTATAGCATCTTTTTGGTAAACGATAGGGTAACATAATCAGTAACCATTTGCAATATTTAACCGCCCTGGTTCGTGAAGATATAGTGAACGGGTATGTACCACATTCCACATTTCTACATACATTTCCACATTTTCTTTTCATAGCTGATGCTTCTAGACAAAGGGTGTCTACAACAAAGTCAGTCTCAGTATCAATATAAGTAAATGCACTATCGACTGACTTACCTGAGAAATTTTGGACAGAATCTGATAAAATCTTCTGTCTAAAATATTCAAGTTTGTCACGACCCCAAACAAACTTGAAAGCATCATTATATTTGTTATTTGTACATGTGCATGATTCTTTAACATGAAGTGCACGTAAGTTCATAGTGACCGGGAGATGCGATGACTCAGTTTGAAATGGTATCGTAAAGTCAGTTACACAATCAAGCATAGATGCAGGGGAGATAATATAGTCTACCACACTTGCACCATTAATACCAATGTAAGTAAAATCTTCAATCTTAGAGTCAGGACCACATCGCCCGTTCATAATGTGAATCTTAAGTAAAGCGCGCAGTGGTCAAGGAAATATCCACCGAAATCTAATCGATAGACTGACGTCGTAGATTTTAATTATCACATTAATAAAAACAAATATATTATATAATCTCGTATTGGAAAATTTTCATTTTCAACTTAAATCATTTTCAACAAAATCTACATCGGTACCTGTTCGTGCATTGACTTCTCCACCGCATAAGATAAGAATATCTTCAGGAACAACATTACGTATTTCCAGGAGGCTGCCATGTAAAATAATGATACTATATTTACAAGATAATGATGGTTTGTTATACCAGGTAGATAATTCTGGGTGAACGTAAGCACAAACATAGCACAGATCTTGATCTAAACGAAACAGTTTTTTAATCAAACATAATAAAATACAGCACTTTTCAATAATTTTTGATCAGAGTATAAACTTTTCAAATTCTTTCCTTATCAAAACATATTCTACCAGATAATCCGCCATAGTTGGAAATTCTTTCTGCATGTTTAGAGATAGAAAAGTAGTCTGAAAATACATGTTCTAAGTCTAGGCCATACACCCAAATCTCAATTAAACCTGTTATACCAAACATGTGCATGTATGCAATAAAGTTATGAAGCGTTCGGTCTCTCATCCCCCTTGCATTGATTTGTTAATGTGAGATTAATGTATTCTGACTTCCACGACGAATGAATGAATGAATGAATGAATGAATGAATGAATGGATGGATGGATGGATGGATGGATGGATGAATGAATGAATGAATGGACGGACGGACGGACGGACGGACGGACGGGCGGACGGGCGGACGGACGGACGGGCGGACGAATGAATGAATGAATGGATGAATGGATGAGTGTCCTCCAAATGATATTCTAGGATTACATAAACATAACATCAGTAAGTTACATGTACATATGGTAACCGCAGCCTTTCAGTTGGTCTTGTTATCGTTGCAATGTTTATCCCGTGATCGAGTCACGAAATAGAGAGGTATTTATGTGTTTTGATATGGGTAAAATGTCTAATGTCAACATGGAATGTGTTCTCGACATGGGAACAGACTGTGGACAGAATTTCTGCCACGAAATAGATCCGCTTTAATGTTGAATACCTTACATCACTGTTGTAGCATTGCTGTGAGTCATCGCTCTCTCATCAAGGACCTTTCATAATTATAAAGGACCGTTCATAATTATAAAGGACCGTTCATAACTTATGGCTAAGGTGGTGATGATGGTTTTATGGAGTTGCATGTATAATGTGAATGATTCTTCCGGGTCAGAATGGTCTTCGGCAGCCAATAGGAGGCGACTAACAGGATCGGGTTGTCATTAATTGATAGGGTCGCTGACTTGGTAGACACACGTCATATCCCATTTGCACAGATTGATGCTCATTCTGTTGTTTACAACTGGAATATGGCTGAGTGCAGCATAAAACTAAAGTCACTCAGTCACTGTCCGTTTCAGTCTTGCACTCTTCTTTGGATTTCATTTTGGCCTTCACACTTGTGGTCTTGCCTATTAGGAATCGTGATGTCACAGCTGAGCTTATTTTCCAATGTCATGAATTATGTGATAAAAATATAGTCACGCAAGATTGAAGGGCATGTGAAATTAACATATGACAGGATGAGTCGCAAATGATAATCTTGGCAAGACAGAAATATGTTTCTCTCGGTGAAAATAGAAGATTGATACTTCAATATTATGATGTAACTTTCGGTAAAATTACATTCGATGTGATTAAATATTGATCAAAAATATTATTTTGTTGGCGTTAAACAACAAACAAACCAATCAAAGAGTTTGTTGGTCACGCCCTGCCTCTGTTGGTGTTCGGCAGTCTGTCCGTTCTTGCAGGTCTGTTGCCCCTCCTCCTGTCGGAAACACTCAACACACAGACATTCCATGCCAGAGACCAGAACAGCCTATGACATTGAATATCATCTCAAAATCTATAATACATGTCACCACTACTTGGGAACAACGGATAAATGTTGCTGGAATATTTCCATTTCGTGGCAGCAACATCTTTTGAGAAGCCAACACTATCGTCATTGTTTAAGAAGATTGATATTGTGTGACCAAAATATGTGCACCTGAAGTTAACAAGGAATGGAAACACAAGTGACTTCGTTAACATTTTAGACCTTTTATTGCATCCTAAGAACAATGGCTTTCAGAACAATACTTAGGTGCCATAATACGATTGGTAAATTGTAAATTATGGTTTCGGAAGTGATTGATTGTGGCAAGAGCTGTCACGCTATACTCCTGTCGCCATATTTACGTCAAAACAATTTCAATGCAAGCCATTATCCCTGGACTATGTATCACGCTGCAACCAAGCTCGATGATTAAGTATAATTGTTATGCAACACGACAGACTGCCTCGAAAGTAATAAATTACAGTTTTTGTGCCATCCCTATAAATACAATTGCGTGATTTATGCCATAACTGTCAGGACGTGTTTGACATGTACATCCAGCTGAATTGATATCGCGACTGGCACTGGCATCATATGTACAGTGACATCATGACACCATGCTCGAGGTAGTAGTAAGACCACTTACTGCTTAACTCCTTCCAAGCGCATTATTACCCCGGATAACCTAAGCTGCGGTGTGATGAGGTTAATAGTCGTGTGACTTACGTCACCATTTTCTTCTGGGTGAACAGAGGCAATTTCGAAAAGAAAACCTCACTTTTAGTGTAAACATATTTTTATTTCAAAATACAAGAAATGGCATCGGCGAACAGGCCAGGGGCTTATGTAAACACCTCTCCCGTACATCACTGATAGAAGAAAATGTGTTTGAGATCACAAAATTACACTTGCCAACAACACTCAAATGATAATCAATATAGCAGTAATAATGTCGTATATCACTCAAAACTTATAGCAGTGCATTAAAAGGTATATGGCAAAATAATGTTTCATATCTTTGCGAAATTATGGAGTTATATGTTTAATATCTTAGTATTTACAAAAGCAGGAAATCTACCTGTTTAAAAAAGGTTTTAGGTCTGAGTTGGAATGACTAGTATAAAGAACAGATTTTGTCTCATCAACTCATAATCGGGACAGAAAATAAATGTAGTTTGTTTTCAGTGCGGTAGCCACAGTTACACATTGGACTGTCAGCAATATGTCACATATTTTGCGGTTCTCAACACCATGTATTTCGGATTGTCATAAACACGCCTGCATTTGTGGCTGTCAGCAACACACCTGTATCTGTTGAGTTGAACGTATAGACATCATGACACATGGGATCTGGCCATTTGGATTGATCATGCTCAACATGAACTCTGCTTGCTTAGTGGTGCTGTTTCGTCGCTCACACATGTAACTACTTTGAGGGTGGTAACATGAGGTAAAGTGATGCTTGATGTCATTGAGCTCACAGACAGTATTGACGAGCTTTAATGTGAAATGGTGTCCTCTGCTGGAATTGGGAATTGTAGCAACCTCACCACAGTCCTCAGTACGCATAGGAAAACCTTCTGTGAAAGAATCAACGACCAACAAAACATATATGCAATCTGTCTTGCTTTCAGGAAGGGGACCTAAAATGGGAGAAGGTCTTCACTTGGCATTGGGATCACTGGAACTGGCTTGGCATTGATCTTACGCGGGCATAATGGACAGATATCACAAGATTTTACGTAGTTTTCAATATCTTGCAACCGCCTTTGGAACCTCTACACTTTGACTGATCAAAAAGGTAAAGGACACCCTCACAGATATCAATTTTTTCAGCACGACCTATAAGACCCTTGACCTGAGATTCACTGTAGGATTCTGGAATTTCACCTTTTTGAGAAAAAAAATCTATGATGGGCAGAAGATCTGAGGAATTTATTGGTTGACATCTACTTGATTGTTGGACAAGGAAGTTGTGGCTCAGAGACAAAGTCAACTGCAAGGGAGGCAGAATCATCAACATGGAGCTAAATGGAAGCAGAGAGGGTTGTGATGTTTGTTTGGGAGGCGTGGGGTGGGGGAAGAAAGAGAATCAACCACAGGGGAATGCCATTCAGAAGAACTTGGGGAGATGGGGAGATACTGTTTGCTTCCAAAATTTCATCTGTTTGTTTTCACAACATTCTTTTCTTGAACATTCTTTTTCGGATTTCAGCGCTTTGGCGTTAAAAGGGAAGTCTTACTATTTTGTATTGATGCAGATGGGTGGTGCCTAGTTAAGACCAGTTTGGGGCAAATGCCGATCTGTGAGAATTTAAAAATGTTATGGATGTTTGTTTTTGTTCTGAGGAAAGATCAGATTCACATAAATCAGACGAGAAACCAGCTGACAATTTCAAATTTTGGTTTTGTGATCATGAGCAGAGACATGAGATGACTTTCTGGTGGTGTTGAGAAGATATGTGACTGTAATGACTTAACTGTGAGATATGTGATGGTGAGAGATGATGTGATGAAGAATCACTAAACTGTGACATGTTGGATACACTACTTGACTTGTGATTTAATTAGCGATTTGAGTGTGAGTTGAATGTATGACCTGAGGATGTGTGTGATGAATGACTTAAGTATATGACCCGTGAAGGTTCGGGGTTGCACAGGCCTTCGTCAACCCATGCTTGCTACAAAGAGGCGACTAACGGGATCGGGTGGGCAGACTTGGTCGACACGTCACAGACCGCCGCTATATAGCTGGAATAGTGCTGAGTACGGCGTAAAACCGTAAAACCGTAAAACCGTAAAACACTTGACTCAAGTGAAGCGACATATAGTTAGAAGAATGTAGCGATATTTAGTAGACAGGCAGACTACTGCTTTGTTGTCTTCTAAAACATGAAACGTTTGAGACAGAAGAACATTGCCGACGTTAAGTTCAAGTGAAATAAAGCCTAATACTGAATGCATTTCAACTCCTACTCTTGTTAACTGACTGAGAGACTGAGATTTGGCTCGGATTACCCTTCCCTAGTGCATCCTGCCTGGTGTAAGAAGAGCATGCTGACATGTGGAGCTGATGCACCCGTGTCAACTACTGGTGGGGTCTTCACTTGCTTCACCTTATCTGGGCATTGTTCCTGACCAAGGTAGCCATATGTAAGTCCATAGATTTCACATGCTTGACCTCAGATATCAGAATCAGGCACGAGTCCCAATTGTGTAGGTGCATTATTCTTAGAATATTAAGCACTGAGTCAAACGCCAAAATTGTGTCCTAACTTGCTGCAAAAAGTCCAGACTGTGTTGGAGTGTGGTCATGTGTAACGACTTGACCAATACATACCACACCCATGACAATTCTGCTGGAGGTGAGGTGAAACTGGTAACCGGGGTCAACGTGGATACTGTGATTGAGGGTGTGGGTATTGTTGGTGCTGGAATGCAGGTCATGGCAGCTACATAGGCATGTTTATTGGATGAGCAGGCAGTGGTGGGTGGGTGGGAGGTGGCAGTTGCTGCAGTTGTTGTTGTGGATGCTGTCTTCGTCTCTGCACCGGAAGTCTCTTGCTGTGGAAGTCTTGCTTTCAAGTAGATGATGCGATTGTATCAACCTGCAGAGTTGATGTGTCACCTTGGTTGTTAAGGTGGTAACCAAGTTGGTGAACTGGTCCACCCTCGCTCCAATATTGACATCAGCTGAATGATTTTTGAGCTGTTGCTTGACGTTCTTTCATGTAAGGTGGTCGGTTTTATATTGTAGTCATATTTCAGAACGAAGACCATTTACTGCTGCCGCATGACAACGGGAGAGGATGAGGTGTATCCTAGCAGCTTGAACTCTGGTAACATATATAGCTTCTCGTCAGAAGCCTGGGCCATTTGCAGCACGCTCGCGTCAAGCGCAGCTTTAGATGAAGAAGCGTGGGTCAAATAACACCTTCATTCGAGGAAGGTTATTTCGTTCTCCGTCGGTTGTTCACGATACCATAATATAGCTTTTTCAAGATAAAATGGTAATAGTTGGCATTCTCGTTCATCATTGAAGGAGTAAACGTTTGAAACATTATGCCACCAATTCTGGCCACTTGCAGCTTTAGGGAACATGTGACAAACTTGGCAGAATTGTGTTGAGAGGTGAAGTTATTATTGATGTTGTCGTCGAAGTTGCTACAGTAGTGGGATGACAGCTGAAGACACGAGGATAGGTGATAATTATGGAACCGAAACGGGCTGAGCAGGCTGGTCATCAAGGACGTTGGCTCTTGGCCTCTCAGCTTCTGTCGGTAGTTACTGTGTGTTGCGACGGTCAACTCGAATTTCCTCCAATATTTATAATATCCTTGACCATATTAAAACTTTTTTAGAGTTTATATTAGGTCTCGGATAATTACAACACCTGAAATTTGCTGTCGGGGAGTCAGCTTGGGACAGCAATACCCTCAAATAAGCAAGAAAAACATCAATTTGTGGATTAATCTTAATTTGGTGTATTTCATGAGGTGTTACTTTTCTGCATCCCAACAGAATACAACACAGAATAATACGAATGCACAACTTATGTAAATGCTTTGTATGCTTGTTAGATTGGTGCCACATAGTCTGACCCAAATGACCTTACAATTATCCCTACTGTACTTAAACAATACTGCAGACTATTAATATTATATAATTATTGGTATAAACTAACAGTGTGGAACGCAATAGAAAACGGAGAAAATATGAACATTGTATTAGAACATGCAACGAATGAAATGAACATGGCTTACCTTCAAATAACCCAGGGAAGCATGGATTACTGGTCAGTCTTTATTTGTGTACTTCTAGAGTTATTTATTCCACCGAAGCTCTGAGTTTGTGACATGGTCGCGCGTTCAACGGTCAAGCCTTTAAACTATACTTACAGATGCTGCTAAACTACACTGCTGCCTATCTGAATCTTGAGATTACACTGTAGCTTTGAAAGACTTTAGAATGCAGAAATAACTAAAATTGTGTGACAGTTTTCTCGGAGATCTCAATGTTTCAATATGTATCAGTTTGCTGTATGTTCTCTGTGTCACCATATGTGACTTTGGGGAATAAAATTCTGTTCTGTTCTATTATCATGGAGTGATGTTTACTTCTCTCTCCTGGCATGGCGTGTAGTCTTAACGATTGGTACATAAAGACTATCATGTAGATTTAGCAATCAAGAAAACCTTGGACATGGACGCTCCGTGTAATGTATGTAGTCTTAAGCTTAGTACATAATGCTAAAGATCAACACTAACATACTTTTAGCGTTTTCATTTTTAAAAAAATTAAATGTTTCTCGGGCACATTTCTTCAAAAAGTAGGACTTTTTTCTTAAATTTTTGACAGAAATATGGCTTGGGACGTTTAGCACGTGTTAATGAGTTATAGATTCAGTCACACTCGTTCTTACATACACTCATTCTTGTAGTGGACAAATGGATGATCGGGACGCGGTCAAGTCATTTTTTGTTTTTTAATGGCAATAAAAATTGTTACGTGCACAAATAAAAGTGACGCACCGATTCACGGGAAACATTTCACTCTTTATTTAGCCTTAGTGCTTAGTGTTACGTTGTAAAGTCAGAACTTTTTAATATATAAGACTGAGGAATAAGCTAAACATGACGTATTTTAGAACTATGATACAACGACATGGTACCGTGTGTCACTAATAGTGGGCGATGGAAAACTCGATGCAAATTTTCATTTCATTTCATTCCACCTCAGTAGATGTCATTCCATATAATTTCATATTCCATATTAAATTCGGTGGGTGGAATTGTTGTTTGGTTTATTTTGTTGGTTAACGCCGCACACAACAATATTCAAACTATGGTAGCGGTCTCTATATAATCGGGTCTGGATCATATCGACTTGCAAATGGCACATGTTTGCCTCTGCGATGTTGACGCGGCTTTGCTTCCCAGTGACATGAACAGGTGCTCTTTCGGTCACACCTCACACGGATACAATGTGTGAAGCCCGTTTCCGGTGTACCCCGCCGAGGTATTGCTGGAATATTGTTAAAAGCAGCGTAAAGCCATCCATATTCTCACTCGCTCACTCTCTCCGTCACAGCGACACCACACACACACACACGCACGCACGCACACACGCACACGCTCACGCACTCATACACCCTCTCACTCTCTCTTTCTCTCAAAATGTGTGTGTAACAATTTCACGGAAACGGCATGAAAACGTTTTATCTGTATATCTGTATATGCCCCACTGTGCTCGGCGCACAACTCCCAGTATCAAATGTCAAAAGTTTGATGCTGATGCTAAAATAGAAATATTATGTGCTCTGCGGCATGTTTGTGACTTTCGGATTGTCATCTGCATATGCCAGCTATCGCAGTTTGTATTTTTATTACTGTGTTAGGGATAGTTTATTGCTTCAATACATTGTATGAAGAATATTTTCTGGATCGTTGTTGTTTACATCGCAATTTCGTTTCTTTCTTTTTAAAAAAAAAAAAAAAAAAGAATTTGCCATGAGATAAAATTACTATGGTAACAGCTTCACAAGCATTATTTTGTCGAGACAAATCCACATACATACCGCGTATGAATATACGTCGACATATAAAACAGGCATAACAAGCATACTTAGAAACATTTCATTAAAACGTTTAGACGATAACTCAGCATTAATTTGATAAACGATGGGTACAGAAAATTCTGTGAGTGGTTATTCAACCGCGCAAGGATCTGACCAGCTTGGGACTATTTTGACCCACTTTCGGCACTTTCCGGTGCACGCTACGGAAAATTACGAGACGGCAGAAACACAGGCTCGAAGCAGGCCACAGACACAGTGGACATGGCTGGAGCCGGCGATCATTTCTTCGAAGGAACAGAGAAATTGTTAGAAGTGTGGTTTGCATCTTCTAGTGACGAAAAGTGCGATCTACGGACCGTTCCAAGGTGAAATTGTGTTTTTATTACCTTGGCACATCGATCACGTGTATTAGCCCGTGGTCGAACACCGGTAGAAGGCGACAGCAGATGCTTAATATTATTGTCACCAGTATCCAGTAGAAAAGTCATTGTTCAAATTCTGATTGGTGCGTAAAAACATGGTCGGGAGAAATAGACACTTTGCTTATGACATTCACATTGATGCTAACCTGTTCTTTACTTTTGTTGTCATAGTGCCAGTTTCTGAAAATAACCCAATTCCATTGCGCCTGGAAGAGGGGTTGTCATGACAACGTACATCTTATAGCGTACCTGCAGGTCTTAAATCCCATGAGAAAAATGGATATTTTGGCGTTTCTGTGGATATATATTGCAGGTGTTGATAACAGCATAATTGCACGTTATATAGTTTATTCCTTTTCATCCTGAATTGCGAATGCTTACTGATATTCATTTTCTCAACGTTTTCCAAACCACTACATCTAAAGAGATATTGTGCAGAAATGTTTCCTAAAATGTTTGATAATATACAGGATTTCAGTACAGCATTCAAGTGTAGAGGGTTTTGTTAGAGTACATCTGAACACTAGGCCTTATACACCGCTAATTTAACAAGCAGAGATAGCTGTGTATTAATTATTTATTTAGTGTAAGCTCCACTCTTTACATAGTGTATCCCATCTTGGTGATTTTATTATTATTATCAAACAGTGCTGTATTAAAACACTGTTCAACATAGCATTAAGCTGTTGATAAGCTGTTCCCATACCATGATCCAGTCGTTTTTATGCATTGTTGAAATTACTTGTAAACAATTTGACATCCCTACAACATTACTAGATATGTTCAGAAGTGTATTTACTGATTCTGTGTCACAGAATATTTTGTTTGTTGTTTGACTTTAATGACCAACTCGGCAATATTCCAGCATTCTGGATGGCTTGGTTTGGTGATAAAGACAGGGTTACAATATGGATGGCAAATATGGATAACATGCATAATGAACAGAATGTTTGGTAGCCCTATGTATAAGTTAAGTAATAAAGGCAAGGTTGCAGTATGGATTTTAAATATTGATAGCATGCATGTGAGAGTATGAGTGTCAAATGCAACATTTTCAAATGAGAAGCTATATGTGTAATACTTTGTAGCAACATACCAATGGATTTCACTTTAAGCTAAAAAGTATATTAAGTGAAGTGAAACTGTGAGTGAGTTTAGTTTTACGACGCACTCAGCTATATGGTCGGCCGTTTGTAAATAATCACGTCTGGACCAGACAGTCCAGTGATCAACAACATGAGCATCGATCTGTGCATTTTGGATCTGATGGCATGTATCAACCAAGTCAGCGAGTCTGACCATCTGATCCTGTTAGTCGCCTCTTACGACAAACACAGTCGCCTTTTATGTGAAACTAAGAATAAGATTGCTAATCATCATAACTTTACCATGACAACTGAACATCTAAATCTCAGAAGTTTATTCTACTTAGTATAAAATGTGTTTAACAGACAATCATAGTTTCAAATCACTTTGTTTGTATTACAAAGGGATATGCACAGTAAACGAAACACCGACAATAAGTAGGGTTAGTCTACGTTACAAGTGTAATAGACTATGGTGCCCTGTACTTAAAGGTCACATGCAACATAAAACACAACTTTGCAGACTCTGATACCTTTCGGTATACACTTACCGAAACTTATCATGAAAAATGCCAATATAACCTATAAAGTTGCAGTGATCGCGGTAGGTTTTGTGCGAGTACGTGCTGAAATGAACTTATAAATATGTAGTCCAAACTTTGTGTGCGTGAAATTTTCAGTACAATCCTGAATCATGTTAAAATTTATTGTTTGTTGATATGTCGGTTTTAAGGTGCTTTTTAAAATTATGTAGATCAGAATCCTGACTCGGTTCAGTATCATGGCCGTTTCGTTTTGGGGGAGGTAAACCCAAAAACCAGTATATTGCATTTTTGATTTTCGATTACACACCTTTAATTTTGTTTATTTGGGGTTTTTTCACAGTCACCAATGCATTTTATATATCATAAACAAGTGATAACTGTGCTTTAAGTAGGTTAGATTTTTTGGTTGCATGTGCCCTTTAAGGGGATATTTTTCCTGAATCCAGAAGTATTAATAATTGTCGTTTAAAACTTTCTGATTCAGTGGTGTTTGAATAAGCTTTAAAGCCTCTTCTTCTGTTTAAGTTGTTTTTCATCAGTATGTGCATTTCGCCTGTAGAGGCTTTTTGTTACATCTGCAACAGGGAAAATTCTGAAATGTACTAATTCCAGTTTGTGGTTTTACTGGCATTTGTGTATGACTCTTAACATCTGAATAGCTGTGTTACAAATCAACATTTAGGCTGTGCAGGTGTGCTGACATATGTCCATTCTCATCACACAGGTCACAAAACTGGAACAATATGATTTATGTTCACAACACAAAACAGATCCAAGTCAAACAAGTCATTTAGATTACACGTTTCAGCCAATTTTAAGCATGGTGGAAGGTGTTGTCTGTTTATGCAAAGTTATTACATTGTTATCTTCAGTATGTCAGTAAAAATCAGTTTCCAAATGAAGCTAATTACTGGTTTGTAGTTAGTAATCAGGATAGTTCTATATATTTAATCCTAGGACATATAAAATAAGAAGTACAGCTCACTCACCCCATGTATGGTGTAATAAAGTACAGTTTTGCCCTGAACTCTTATGAATAATACAGTTACATTTTAATTATGACAAACACCTTTTAGCGGAAGTGTTCCTAGAAATCCTACTTTTGATCTACCACAACACAGATACATAATTGTTTGGACTACGCTTGGCTGCTCATGACTTGACACAGCTTGCTTGCTGTGTTGGTGATGGCTTTGTCAAGGTTGTATCTGTTTATAGTTTGATATTTGGTGACCTTGACCTCAGAAACTCTCTTTTCAAAGGTCAAGGTAACACTCTATTCAATGACTGAGAATTCCATCGCAAACTAAAATAAACCTGACACTCATGCATTGCACTCCTATTCCTACAGATAGAACTAATTTAATTCTTTTGGTTAAATCTCAGTCACTAATTTAATTCTTTTGGTTAAATCTCAGTCACTTTCATTTAAATATATAATACCTGGTTGTCAAAAGGAGATACTTAGTGAAAATTTGGGGAAAGATGGATTTTCCTTTAAGGAGTGGGCACAAATCCTGTTGAAATATGTGATTAGTTGCAGGTTTCATAAAAATGAAGATCTATTCAATATGATAATTTTGTGATATTTTCTTTTATTTCTTTATATCTTGTTTACCACCACACTCAGCAATATTCCAGCTGTATGGCAGAGGCTGTCAGTAATCAGATCTTCACTAGATGGTCCAGTGATCAACATTATGAGCATTGATTTATGCAGTTGGTATACGATGACATGATACCAAGTGAGCAAGTCTGTCACCACCCAATCCCATTAGTCACCTTATACAACTAGCATGGGTTCCTGGAGAACACTTATAACCCGGATCTTCAAGGGTCTGATATTTATTCACATTCTTATTTTAGAAACAAATATCCAATACCCAGTTCTTGTGGGAAGGATATATTTCATTTACATATCGGACCTTTTTCTTCTAAGACTTTCTTTGACCCATTGTGTGAATGACTTAGGGAAAGGGCTTTTTTTTTGTGAAATAAATATTTTGCTAAATTAATACCCCTTCACAGTATATGCTGACAGTGCAGTGATGAGAGCACCATTAAATGCTTGTTTTTAAGGGATTAGGAGGAAGATGAATATAACGCAGCATAATACCAGCTGGTCCCATGATCAAATTTAATGTGTTGCTCATATACAACTTACTACTGGTTGCAGCCCCACAACTGATAATTGCTTCTAACCACCGAGCAATCATCGAATAAAATGGTTTAGCGTCATTTTGCAGATTTTCCTGGTTTTTTTTTTTGCTTTATTTAGAAACTGCAGATTACATTTGCAAATGTCACATCCAGTTAAGAATGATACATTTTGCTGCTTTAAAGTGATGACTAATATATCATGAACATAAACTTCCTGGATTCTGGAAATATGTAGAAATATTCAGTCATAACTTTTCAGTACTTTCGAAGTTTCTATATAAGAATTAATCACTTTTTCAGACCTTGACAGCTTCTAGTTCTAAGATATGTTCGTTGCCAAGTGTTTCAAACACTAAAACAGTTGTTCCAAAATCCTTTGTGTTAGATTATAAGAAAATGTGATTGATTGGTTGGTTGCTTGGTCATTGCAACCAATCTTGCATTATTTCAATTAATTGGAACACCACTACTACCTACCAGACAACTAGTGGTACTGCTTTTTGTTACATTCAATATATTATCCCATCGCCAGACACCCAGAACAAGTCAGTTTTCACTTTGGGCAATGAAATAATGGTACCTTACTTGTCCATTGGCTACTAGATGATATCCGCCTACAGTTTCAAACTGCATATAAACTTTTAATTTCATATCCGCTCAAAATGTACCTATTAAATTTAACAATGATAATAAAGTAGAGTTATCTTTCTTTGGTATTTATCACTTCTCAATAAAAAGTTCACTAAACATTAACATCAAATACTATGTTGATATATTCATTCATAATTTCATCATCATGGTTTTGTCACAAAAATCAGGGCAAGTGGAAACTTAGTCAGGACAAGTGACTGTCTTAAAGGCACTTGCCTCATGGCATACTGGAACTACGATATTTTCTTCAGTATGAAAAAGGTCAGAGGACATTCTCTGTAAAACATGTGCTTTAACAAGTTTAAACTAAGTCTGATCATAGTAGTTCTGGAAATTATCAATAATCCTTAATCGTGATGCCCATTGAAGATATTATTGATTGATTTATTTTAGCCAGCCCTAGTACACTGAACGGGGTGGGGTGGGGTGTAAGTTTTTACTTTACTGTACTTTTGAGATTTCCTATTTTTGAATTTCGCATTTCTTTTGCTTTTCAGTATATAATTTAGACTCCAAAAATTATAACTGTGGGTTCCTGAAAAGCTGTGGAATAGCCTAGTGGTCAAAGCGTTTCACCTGTCACTCCTAAAATTCGGGTTTGATTTTCAATGTGGTTACAATTTGTGAAACCCAACATGCTAAAGACAAAATAAAAGTTAATCACTTAAAAGATGGTCCCAGCAAACCATCCTGGTGTTTACATAGACACAAGAGATTAGTCCTTTTGGACTTGGTCCCTATGTTGCTCCCCTAAAATTGTTTCATTCTGTTTTGCCAGGAAAGAATGGGAAGGCCTACTCAAGCTTGTCCGATGCGAGATCATCAGCTGTACCTCGGACGAAGACATGGATGCATATGTGCTCAGGTGAGCCTGATTCAACCAACACTTACAACAGCCCTTGCTTGAACCACTGTTGTCATCTGTAAAAACTAGTTGCAACAAGAAGTTATAGTTCTGTCAAAGGTTCTGCTCCTGGCTGCAGATATCTGCAAAGTCACTGGAATATTGCTGTGGCTTGGTATAACCCAACTCACTGACTCACTCTTATGCATGAATGCATGCACCATGGAGTGAGTTAACTGAGCATACACATTTATGATCCTTTATTGATGTCATTTTACTCAGTGCACAGAAACAAAAAGGGACAATTATTCTTTCAAACCGGTGAAGCACAAGCTACTCATGACTGACTATGAAGTTATGTTCCTGATGACGTAAAGTGATGCCAGTGCACATCTCTTTATGAAGCAGATCAACAGGATAGTTTTGTGGTAAAAGCAATCAAGTTACCCATGATTTGTAGGGGCTCCTTTCACAAGCCTGTACTGAGGTTAACCTCAATTTCCGTTGTTTAAACGTCAGACTAAGCACTAAGGTTACCTTACTTACGACAACCTTAGTGTTTTGTGAAAGAAGGCTAAGGTTTGCTCCCCCTCAATTTGTGGAGCCCATTTCTGGTGTCCCAAACCTCACTCACATGCTCTTTTCTCAGTTTTGATCATGTTGATTGTTTTTATCTCCCCGGCATGTAATGCAGGAGATATAGTCGAACTCTCGTCCATCCGTCTGTAATCATTTTGTTTCTGGAGCATAACTAAAAAACCGATCAATATTTTTAGACCAAACTTGATACAGTAATCTCAACCCATGGTTGAACCTTTTGCTATTTACAGACTCTTGGCATTTTTATATTTTTTGGTTTTTCCATGGAACATCTTAGTCTTAGTCAAATGGTGGGGTGGGTTTGTTTCTGGAGCATAACTCAAAAAATGTTCAATATTTTTCTGCAAAACTTGGTAGATATATCAGTCAGAACCTAAAGTGGTGCCTTTTGCTATTTACAGGTTTTTGTGATTTATTATTTTCTTGGTTTCCATGGAAACGTTGGACTTGAACATGTGTTGAGAGGGTGTGTTTCGTTTCCAGAGCACAACTCGAAAACTTCTCAATATCTGTCAGTAAAACATGCTAGATATGTGTCACAGACCCCGGTGTGGTGCCTTTTGCTATTTATAGGTTTTTGTGATTTACCATTTTCTCAGTTTCCATGGAAAAGTTTCTGACTTAGTCTCAAAATGGAGGGATAGACTTCGTTTCCAGAGCAGAACTCAAAAACCATTCAAAATGTTTCTGCAAAACTTAAAAATATACCAATCAAACCTACAGTAGTGCCTTTTGGTATGTACAGGTTTTTGTGATTTATTATTTTCATAGGTTCCATGGACACGTTTCGGTGTGTTTCAGTTCCAGAGCAGAACTCAAAACCTGCTTATCTCTCAGTAAAATTTGGTAGATATGTGTGGCAGACCCAGCAGGGTAACTTTTGGTATTTACAGGTTTGTGTGATTTGTTATTTTCTGGGTTCCATTGAAACAATTTGGACTTGTCTCAAAATGGAGGACTTTGTTTCCTCTGGAGAGCTCAAAAACTTCTAAATGTCTGGCTGCAAAACTTGGCAAATATGTGAGGCAGACCCTACAGTGGTGCCTTTTGCTATTTACAGATTTTTGTGATTTATCATTTTCCCATTTTCCAATTTAGGGATTCGAACCTAGTCAAAATAGGGAGGGGTGGACTTTGTTTCTGGAGCACAACTCAAACACTTCTCATATCCACATATGTGAGGCAGACTTTAAAGTGGTGCCTTTTACTATTTGCAGATTTTTGTGATTTATTATTTTCCCAGTTTCCACAGAAAAGATTCTGACGTAATCTCAAAATAGAGGGATGGGCTTCATTTCTGAAGCTCGAAAACTTTCAGCAAAACTTGGCAGATATGTGAGGCAGACCACAAAGTGGTGCCTTTAGCTATTTACCAAGTTTTAGCATGTCTATTTTTCCCAGTTTCCATGGAAGCAATTTGGACAATTTGGTCTCAAAAGGGAGGGATTGACTCGAAAACCATTTGATATCTTTCAACAGATCTTGGCAGAAATACGAGACAGATCTTGAAGTGGTGCCTTTTGCTGTGTACAGATATATGGCATTTATATTTTTTATGATCTCCATGGAAACGATTACAACTTAGTCTACAAAAACATCAAGTAACTGTCAATGATATGTCCTTTCAAATATGTGGGGGCCAGGGGGATGTCATCTTTTGATGACTCTTGTTCATGTTGTTATTCTTCTTAGTCAGCTGTTTCCAATTAGAGCATACCTCATTAGTCACTATTTCAATGTGTTCATTTCTGCTCTCTCTCTTTTTTATGAGATTAGAAAATTGTGGAGATGTCATATGTTGCAACAGCTGGAGCTTGTTGAGAATGTCAGCTGTTGTGTGCACCGTGCATAAGTAACTGGTGTATTTTTATTCCAGTGTTGTTTCTGTCAAACAGTATAACATTTTAGGTTAATCTAACATGAAATTTAACCGCAGATGATTCACCTAAAGTGAGGCCAAAAATAAAAAGTTGTGATTCGTATTACACCTCTCTAAAATTTTCTTACATTTTTTAGAAGTATAGCACAAAGTGAAAACACATTTATCAATTGAACTTGCAGTCATCATGTTGACTTCTTCCATCAGAATGACCAATAACCAGTGCCAGGCAAAAAAACTGAAAGCTTATTTTGTTCATACTGCTTAAAAAAAGGTAGGCACTAGTACTCAAAGGTTGGTCAGGTAATTGGAACCACAAACATTTTTTGAGGCCCCAAATCTTTAAACAGAAGGCGTTATCATTGGGATGTTGTAAAACAAAGGATAACATTTTCATGATGTTTTACGGCAAAGGTAAACAGCTGTAAGATAATTAATTCTTAAACTTCAAAAGTCACATTTAAATTACAAGTAATCTGTCTTCAAGACTTGAGAACTAAATTCAAAACGGATTCCAACTCACTGACAACTGATCAGGCAAGTCTAGATTGCCTCAACTGTTTGGTTGTTTAGACCAGATCAATTTTTATTTCTTGGTTTACAGATCTGCAATTCATATAAGAATAAGTATTAAAAAAACTTAAAAAATATATTTTCCCCGCTCAGAAAATAAAATTGTAATATTATTATTGACCAAAAATACAAACATACATGAAAATTTGTTTTAGATTGTTTGGGTTTTTTTTAGCCTCATATGCACTTCATAAACTTCCAAGTTGAAAATGCTTTCAGAATTTAAAAGGAATATTACTTTGGTTATTTTTTAGAAAGTTTTATCCCCCCCCCCCCCTGCGTTTAGACTTTCTGATGACAAAAATCCATTAAACAAGAAATAAAATTGGTCTGGCCTTATGTTTCTAATAATTGCTAATTTGCTCAGAGAGTCTTTGTTTCTTCTTGCAGCGAGAGCAGCATGTTTGTGACCAAAGACAGGTTTATTTTAAAGACCTGTGGCCGAACCACTTTGCTGTTGGCCATAGACCCACTCATCAAGATAGTGAAGGATAACTGCGGATTTGACAAAGTCATGGTGAGTTGAGAATTTCCACTAGGAAAAAGTGGTATGTTGTGGGCAGTAAGGTAGCTTTGAGGTTAAAGTATTTGCCTATCATACTGAAAGCAAGGTTCAGTTCCCCACATGGGTATAACTACAATGTGTGAAGCCCATTTCTGGTGTGGCCCAGTGGGATATTGCAGAAATATTGCTAAAACAGCATATAACTGTCCTCGCTCACTCACTCACTCACTCACTCACTCACTCACTCACTCACTCACTCACTCACGTTGTTTCACTGAGTTCTCTTTTCGACCAGAGTTTTGGCAGAGTGTTTGCTTTGGTATGTTTAGGTACAGGGTCGTAGTTGTATGTGTGATATTTGTTTGGTAAATGTCAAGCCTGGTAAAAATATTTGTGCATCTACTTGCAACGTGGTATGAGTTTTGTGGGAAGTATCCTGATAGTACATGTGTAGAATATAATGTTATAAGATGGGACGTAAGACATAATGTTACAATTACTATGTGAAACGGGGCCTAGGGCATTATCTGCTAGGGATTAGGTGGCTGAATCTCTGCTCAATCACAGAGAGACATACATTGTGCAGTCCCTCCTGGATTCCACAACAGATATTTGAGAATTCTGCAGCAAATTTAAGTAAATTCTGCGTTCCATTTTTCAGAATTCTGCTGTTAAAAAGTCGGAAAAAAAACCACAAAATAATGAAAATTTCAATTTGGAAAGACCAATTTTGTGAACATACTTGCTGTGACAAATTCAAATAAGTTCTTGTGAGGTGCTTAAAAATATTTCCTTATGAATAAATCATCTTTATTCATGAATATTTTGAAAATATCCTCATAAGGTAACAAATGTCTCAGTTCATTTTTGTGTAACCAATCATACTTTGGACATTTACCACAACTTTTGTTTCGGTTGATAGTCAGTCTTGATTAAGCTTTCAAAATATGAACTTCCTCGGTAGAAATATGCCAGTTCTGCAGATTTGCCGCAGACCTGACATTTTTCTGTACATATTAAGGATAATATCTGTGATTTATTCTGTAATCATAGAATCCTGGAGAGACCTGTTGTGTGTCATACCATGTTTACCATGAAGAAGTTAAGAAACCAGGACTTGCATAAAGCAATCTTAATGCTGCAATGACTCTAATTCCCATCCTCCAACATGGGCTTAAGGTAATCGTAGCGCTAAGGTAGCTTTGTGCAAGTGGCCCTGGGCGTTTGCTGGAGATCAGCTACATTCATACTGAATCATTAGGAGTTTTGTGGTTTTTTGACATTTTGTAACTTCTTTTGAGAAGTGCATGAGTGAAATATTGATGTAAAATGCCAATTAGCATGCATAGGCAACTCACGATGGCCTTCTGACAATGTAGATCTTTGAGCTGTATGCACAAACTGGAATACCTGAGTACATGTATTAATAAGCCTGATTAATTGTACTATTTGTGATTTTTTTAAATGTAATTAATGTTAGTATTGTGATATTTATATGAATACTGCCTGTTTGTCAGTAATGTTAATACCAGTGGGATGGAACAAATCCACCCCTTGTAATTAATATTAATGTTATGAATTGAATTCCTTTTGTACCTTTCAACTGCATGTGAGGTCAAAACGTCAGGGGGTGATACATTTTCAAATATAATTTTTCTTCATTTCTTTTGAGTTTCCTGCTCAGAAATTTCAGCCTTAAAAGGAAATGGACACAAAACATTAATTACCCATTAATTAGATTAGATATTAGATTAGATTCAAGAAAGAGAAATCAGATGTCCTTGTCTGTATGCCTTGCTACCTTGAATTCGTAGGCTGCTGATTGGACAGTTCGACTGAGAGAGTAGAATATAGTAGAAGGGAGTAAAATATCTGATTTAAGTGAGTGTGAATACACGTCATTTGAAAGGGGAATGATGCAGTGACATAAACAAATAAACAAAGCATGATAAACATCACAGTTATTCAGTATTTAAGGCTGGGGGGTGAAACAGTATACTGTCTTATTAATAGAACCGCAATGTTTTGCCTTAGGATCGGTATACAGTAGTGGACAATCCAATTTTGATGTTTTTGGTTCATGTACCCATCATTTCTATCTTGTCATAAATTGACAGTTTTGTTCATTGAAAGTAACGAAATGTATGGTTATTTCTTTTCATGTTATTGAATAATGTAAGATTTGGTTTTGGCTGTCAGTACATGTTCTGCAATATTATCTTATCTCATATACTAAACCGAAGACCTTTTGCCGACTGGAGTAAAAGTGTACCCATTCACCCCTATCTACAACTGTCTGTATTTCTTATGTTACTTGTCCCACTCATCCGACCTGAATTTACATTCTGACATTAAGTAACAAAAACTTTTCTTATCTCTAATTTCTCTCCTGATGTGAAAATACATCTTCTGTTGTGACAAAAAGAATTCTCATTTTTGCATTTTTATAGTATTTGCCAACTTGAACTTTATTCTTAAAATATAGGGATGGCCTTGTTGTTTACCCATATTTGGGGATATTTTCTTGCAGGACATCTTCTATTCTCGAAAGAATTTCTCTCGTCCAGAACTTCAGCATGGAGTTCATCGAAGCTTTGAAGATGAGGTAACTATAAGTACTATTTAGAAACTAGGGCTGGGATGATATACCAATTGTTTAGTGATAAGGCCAAGCCAGGCCAATATTATTTAGTGTTTTTCAAATCTGTTGGTTATATTTTATCAAGAAGAAGAAAAAAATAAATTTTCCCCTCTCAAAAAATAAAATTCTAATGTTTCAATGTTTCTAATGTTTTTTTTTTAGATTATATTTTGTCCCATATACAGTTCATAAATTGCTAGAGGTTAAATGTTCCTAGTATTTTGAAGGAAAATGACTTTTTTCTTCCTGCCTTTAGGTTTTCTGAGGACAAAATCTTTAAAATAAGAAATGAATTGGTCTGGCCTAAGTATTGTAGTGCCTTACTGACCGTGCCACTTATTTGTTGAGACAGTGGTTAAGATTCTTTACTTCATCATTTTCTCATTGCTTGAATAAATAAAGATAAGTTGTAGGTAGATGCAATGAAATCATACAATATCTTGCAATAATCTTTACTTGTTTGGGGGGGATGTTGTAATCAGAATATTATGAATGTGTTTAGGTAAAGGTTTATTAAGAAATGCACTTAATCTAGTTATAAATGCATTGTTTAATTAACATGATGAATGTAGAAACATATTTATATAATTATAAAGTAGGATTAGGCATTTCAAGTGATGAATAACATGGATTATCAAAGAATGTTTATAAAGACTGATGCTTTCCTTGTTGAATGGTGGATTCACGTATCACCTCAATTCTGGGAAACTGTCATGAAAGTCCATTCTACTTTGTGGAGTCATAAAAGTACATTATATAATCACTGTAGTGAGTCTATACTCACTATAACCTGGCCGTATGGAACAAGCTGAAAATAGACTGACAATTGTATGGTGAATCAGACTTTTGTGAATGTCCCATTTCAAGTATATGCTTGTCTTTCAGGTAACACACCTGGATTCACTGTTTCCAAGTAAGTATTCACAGAAAATTTATGTGATAAGTACAAGCAAGGCCCAGTTGTTCAATGTTTTTTTAAGACATACCCAGATAGAGGATTTGGTGGTTTCAATATGTAGTTGAACCAATTGTGTTCCTGTGAATTCCAATTGGTTAAGAAATTTAAAAGGTTTTCAGTCCTGTTGGCAGCCATTATGTGGCTGATATTTTGCAGACAAAATCTTGAAGCATGAATGTCTCTTTGCCATGGTTGAATTGGTGATTCTGCTCACAGTCCATGTGGTGTAATAATTCAGTTTATTACCCACGTGGTACTTCGTAAAGGTGTTTCATAAGAAAGTGTTATGATACATATGTGTCATAACACCTTCAAATGATTTGATTGGCTAATACATGAACTTTGACTTTACTGGTACTACTTTCATCACTCATTCCATTCATGATTTTCATTCAAGTTTTCACACCTGACAGCATGTGAAACGAAAACACTTCCATGGAATGAGATAAAATTTGTTTCATTTAGTGTGGTTACTAGCATTATTATAAATTCTATGATTACTCAAGTTTCTGTGATAAAAACGAAAATAAAACAATATATAAAAATACGTAAACAAATATCAGGTTATGTCTAGTAGGCCTCTCATGAGTGTAAAAGCATTTCTCAGAATCTGAACACAATAGGCTTTGGTGGAGTCTTCAACATAAACATGGAATCTCAACAAGTGGGAATTCCAAGCCGAGATGAGAAGGCATCACTGGCATCCAGCGCAAAGAGTCACCGAATTATATACAGTAAACTCGTCCTCTGATGAATAACATCAAACTCAACTATTTGGGACATACAGTTCCCTGTTATTCACATTTACCTTTGCTGTTGAGTTTACCGCTCCTAATTAAATGCTCCCTAGAATCTTCTTCTTTTGAACACCTCTCAACATGACGATTAGCCCGACAGTGATGGCCGACTGACGTTCAGGCAAGATTTAGGTCACGTAGTCAAGTTCAAAATATTTACAATTCGCAAGTGTTTTGATGAATTACGTTATTGCTTTTGAAAACAAATCCTCAACTGAAAAGAATTAAATTTTGATTATGATGGTCTTAATTTGTTTATTTTCTTGTATAGGAAATACATTGCCTCTACGCAGCGTACGTTTTCCCGGAGTGAAGCGGTTGACATTCCAATCACCAATATGATGTATTAATCTGCGTTACATGGTTTTATATAGGAAAACAAAATATTGCTTTATTTTAAAGACATTTTCACTTTTTAGAATGTGGGTAATAAATAGGATACAAAACTCGTTCCCCATTCATATCAAGTTTATGTCCCTTGTGAAATAATTTTGGTTTGTCACTCACTAAAGCTCATGACAAACCAAAATTATTTCACTCAAGACATAAACTTGATATGAAAGGGGAAGCTTGTTTAATATCCTATATATACAACAAAAAGAATGTAAAAAGATTTGAGGTTTTTCAGGCATCCATGATGTGGTTGAAATTTTGATGGCTAAATTGAGGAGCTTGTATCACTCCTGCCATAGTTAGAGAGGAGGTTCTGCTCACGGTCCATCTGTTTTAATGCTCAGAGTACAACCTACCTGTCACTCTAAACAAATTGATTTTTCCCAGTAGGACAGCATCTGGTGGGGCCTTTTTGCCTGTCTGTGAATTTATTGAGGAACATGCACACATGGTAACAATAGAACTAATGAATAAGGCATGGGCTGGAAACATTTCACAATGATAGGTTTGTTAAGTAATTTGTGATGTTTAGTGATGTCTCGTTTAAACACCTACCTAGTGCAGTTGCTTGTGCCACTGTCATTGGATTGAAAAGAATATCTTCTTGATTGCTCAATAACTTGTAAGAGCACAGTTGAAGCTAATGCCATGTTAACAGCTATTAATTATGTTAATAAACACCCTAAATATAAACAATACATAGTGTTCTAATTCATGCATTCAGGCCATTTAAAATCTTTCTTTCAAACATCCACTTTTAACAGAAATTATTGAATTGTAGGATTTTCTTTCTACTGGCCAATGCGACATTGTCTTTTGTTGGTTAGCCAGTCATGTTGGTATTTGTGGAAACACAGTGGCTGACTTTGCTGCTAAGGCAGTACTCAACAAATCTGTGACATCACTTCTTATTCCATACATTGATTATAAAGCTACTATTAGATCTTATATTCGTTGTATAATGCAAAAGAAGTGGGACCCTCAAGTAAGTATCAATAAATTACATGAAATAAAACCCTATATTCGTTGTACATACTTGGGCTGTCAGTCCAGTTTTGAAGAGGTCATTCAATGATGTCACAATGGCCATACTCACAAATATGTATTGAAAGGTGAAGACCCTCAATTTTGTATCTCATGTGACGAAAGAATCAGAGTCAAGCATGTCTTAATTTAATGTGTTGAATATTTCAACTATTTCAAATCACAAACAGTGCAGGATCTTTTTATCAATGTAAGTTCTCATTTGATTATTGCATTTTTGAAAGAATCTGATTTGTTAAATGATTTGTAAATAGATTTTTTTTTATTTATTTTATTATTGGTAGTTTAGATTAGCAACTGAGATTCTTCACGGCTGTAGGCTCAAAGGAGATTGAAGTATTGTAAAATTGTCCCACTGAGAAGGTATGTAAGTCCCAAAACATTCAAGGGAAATTTAAATGTACCAGCTGTTTTAAACATAGTATTTAGGCCATTTGAATTTGCGCTAAATTTGATCACAATAGCCAGCAGCGGAAGAGTTGATAGAAATTCAGCTAGCATCAGTGCATCAGTAGCAAAGGTACTGTAAGTTCCCATGGTCCCTAGTATGATGATCTGCCTTTAGTTGTTGGCGATCTATAGCCAGTTTTTATATTGCTCTGTCCACTGTCCAGTGCTAATGGTTATAACTCTACATACTGTTTTTAGTAGTAATTGTGATGTCCTAGTTGTTTTACTGTCCTTTCATGGCCGGTTTCAATATTATATTTCATTTATTTTGCTAGTATATTATACACATCTTCCATTTCAGTGTTAAATATGTTCTCGTCACAATATGGCTGAAATATAGCTGATGTGACGTTAAATATTAACTAACTCACCCAGCTGCTATGATGACTGAATAATAGCATTTCTCCAACACTGTTTCGTGAGCAGGCGTACATGTCTAATCTTTTTGAATGTTGGTTCATTTTGAGACACTGAGAGAAAAGTAAAGATTGTCTCTTCCTTTGTGTTATCCGTTTACAATTTAGCACTCATTATGTTCCTGCTTTAACTTGTTACCATTTTAATTTGTCAGTTGATACATAAAATTATGACAAAATTAAGTGTAGCATAACTTTCATATCTGCCATATATCAAGCAAAATTATCATGCTCCCAGATTTATCACGAGTTGCTGTCTTCTAAATAGTTCATGGTTATGGTGTCTTGTAATTAGTCTATCCTAAATTATGATCCTAGTAAGCCAGTGGTATAATCTGATAAGGTGGTGCACACACGCCTTGCTAACATGAAACTAGCTGGCACAGATCAGCGACCTTCACCTTGGCATCCAGCTGCGGCTAATCAGGGAGATACATACTGGTCTTTAGTAATTGGCAATGTCAGTTCCATGAGATAACTACTTATATTGAATTCTGTAGTCTCTTTAGGGTAGGCTCGTGGTTTTGTTTGTATAGTTTCACATACAGCAGTTTTCCAACTAAATGATGGCAGTTTTTAAATAATCAAGTCAGGACCAGACAGTCCAGTGATCGACATCATGATCATCGATCTACACAACTGGGATATGACAACATGTGTCAGCTAAGTCATTGAGCCTGACCAACCAATCCTGGTTGTCACCTCTCATGACAAGCATGGGTTACGTATCATGGTATCATGTGTGAATCCCATTTCTGGTCTTTAGTGTCATATTCCAAACATCTCAACCAGTGAAGGTCTCGGGGTAGAATAGACCATCAGCAACCCATGCTTGCCATAAAAGGCGACTATTCTTGTCGTAAGATGCGACTATCAGGATCGGGTGGTCAGGCTCGCTGACTTGGTTGACACATGTCATCGGTTCCCAATTGCGCAGATCGATGCTCATGTTGTTGGTCACTGGATTGCCTGGTCCAGACTCGATTATTTACAGACCGCAGCCATATAGCTTGAATATTGCTGAGTGCGGTGTAAAACTACACTCACTCACTCACTCCAAACATCTCTTATGACCCTGTTCACTCACTCCCTTTCACCAAAGAAAATACAGGTTAAGATTGATCTTAAGCAACCCATGCTTGTCATTGTATCCCAGTTGTATAGATCAATACTCATGCTGTTGATCATTAGATTGTCTGGGACAAACTTGAATGTTTACACACGGCACCATATAGCTGGAATAGTGCAGAGCGCAGTGTAAAACTAAAGTCATTCACTCTCTCTCTCACTCACTGTCAGTTTCAGTATTGCACTCTTCTTTTGATTTTATTTTGGCCTTGACACGTGTAGTCTGCATGACTGCCATTGGCATCTTGCATGGTAGAAATCGTGATGGCACAGCAGAGATAACTTACCAATGTCATAAAGTTTGTGATAAAAATATTGTCACGCAAGATGATAAAAGTATTGTCATGCAAGATGAAAGGGCATGTGAAATTAACATGTGACAGAATGAGTCACAATTAATAATCTTGGCAAGACACAAATGTTTTTCACGGTGAAAATAGAAGATTGATACCTCATTACCATGATAAAACTCTCGGTAAAATTACAATCGGTGTGATTAAGTATAGATCAAAAGTATTACTCTTGTTGACCTTACACAACAAACCATCCAACCAAAGAAAGTTTGTTGGTCGAACCCTGCCTTTGTTGGTATTCGGCTGTCCTGGCAGGCCTGTTTGCCCTCTTCCTGCCAGAAACACTCAACAGAGACCAATCATCTCAAAGTCACATTTTACCACTGCTTAGGAACAACAGATGAATGTTGTGGATTATTTCCATTTATTATCGATATTGTGTATGCTCGCATGGTGGTTGCAGCAATATCTTTTGAGAAGCCTACATTGTTGTCATTGTTTAAGAAGATTGGTCTTGGGTCACCAGTAGATGTGCACCTGAATTTTACAAGGAATAGAAAGACAAGTGACTTCATTAACATTTTCATCCTCTTATTGCATCCCAAGAACAATGGCCATCAGAACAATGCCATAGTAAGATTGGTAAATTGTTAATGATGGTTTCGGTTGTGATTGATGGCGGCAATAGCACAGTATTGCAATACTCCAGTCGCCTTATTTACATGAAAAGAATGTCAATATAAACCATTACCCCTGGAAAGATTGTTTAAAAGTATTATTCTTGTTTGCATCTTTGTTTGAGTGTGGCTTTTGAACCAAAGTTTAAGTGTGTCAGTCACATTCAGTCTCAGCCTCAGCCTCAGCCTCAGCCTCAGCCTCAGTCTCAGTCAGTTTGTCTCACTGTTACTCTCCTTAAGTCTCAGTCTCAAACCTCAGCGTCAGTCTCAGTCAGTTTGTCTCACTGTTGCTCTCCTTAAGCCTCAGTCTCAGTCTCAGTCTCAGTCAGTTTGTCTCACTGTTACTCTCCTTAAGCCTCAGTCTCAGTCAGTTTGTCTCACTGTTACTCTCCTTAAGCCTCAGTCTCAGTCAGTTTGTCTCACTGTTACTCTCCTTAAGCCTCAGTCTCAACCTCAGCCTCAGTCTCAGTCAGTTTGTTTCACTGTTACTCTCCTTAAGCCTCAGTCTCAACCTCAGCCTCAGTCTCAGTCAGTTTGTCTCACTGTTACTCTCCTTAAGCCTCAGTCTCAGCCTCAGTCTCAGTCAGTTTGTTTCACTGTTACTCTCCTTAAGTCTCAGTCTCAACCTCAGCGTCAGTCTCAGTCAGTTTGTCTCACTGTTACTCTCCTTAAGCCTCAGTCTCAGTCTCAGTCTCAGTCAGTTTGTCTCACTGTTGCTCTCCTTAAGCCTCAGTCTCAGTCTCAGTCAGTTTGTCTCACTGTTACTCTCCTTAAGCCTCAGTCTCAGTCAGTTTGTCTCACTGTTACCAGGGTTACTCTCCTTAAGCCTCAGTCTCAGCCTCAGCCTCAGTCTCAGTCAGTTTGTCTCACTGTTACCAGGGTTACTCTCCTTAAGCCTCAGTCTCAGTCTCAGTCTTGCTCAGTTTCAGTTCAGTCTATCAGTTTCAGGCAACCTCAGACTCAGTCAATCAGTCAGTCAGTCATAACTAGATTAATGCATTCATCTCATGGTTTTTATCGTATGTTAAGTTCTATGGAAACAAGTGTCAGAACATGACAGACAGACAGACAGGAGATTCATATATATAGGCACCATCATTTAAACCTTGCCAAAACATCAAACCAAATCAGTCAGTTTTCCATGAGACTGTTGAATCCTGCATAGGGCAATCCCCAGCTATATGCTTTGTCATGCCAGGTGGACAAAATTGAGATCTGACAAAACATGTCGGGGTGGGGGTGGGAGTTGAGGTCAGAATTACAGTACACAGTCATGCAGGTCACAAACTGGGACCTACCAATCCTCACTTCATTCAGATCTGCTGACAAGATTAGGACATGTTTTGCCCCAGAAACCCTGCAGTGTTATAAAACAGTTCGGTTTGTGATTTTATTGTATAATACAGCACTTGGCAAAATTCCATTATACTTGCCTGTAAATATCATGTCTAACCACACTATCTACCTCAGTGTACACAGAAATATTGTGAAATTTTACTATCTGCATGTCCACAATGACTTTTCTCTACAAAAATTTATCTACATAGTTTATCTACAATTTTTATCTATAATTTATCTACATAGATACTAGTATTATCCCCAGCTGGGTAGATGTTCATTGGTCAGTTTGTGATTTATGGGGACGATTTTTCTGAAAAAAAATGTTGAAGACCTCATATTTTATGTATGGTCTGGTAACGATGTGAAATGGCGAATTACATTTTTATGGACTTAAGGCCTCTGTACCATGCATTTTAGCCTGTGCATACTGTGTGCATACTGTACTGAATTGTTCGAAAATTTGCTGTGATATATAATTATATGCAATTATGGTCTTTGATTCATGTCATTTAATGTACTAATTACTCATAATGTCTGCAGTAGCAACAACTATTAAGTATTCTCAGAAATGACACATTGAAGTTACACAAATATAACTCTGCAAGCTTGTCGAAGAGATAATTATCAAACCAGTGTTATTAGGGGTGCCATGAGTTTCTTTTCCAGAGCTACATGTGGGCAATCTTAAAGGTCACATGCAACCAAAAAATGAAACATAATCAAAACACATTTATCACTTATTCATGACATATAATATACATTGCTGCTTCTAAAAAAGCAAATAAACACAATTATAAGCGTATAATCGCGATTCAAAAGTGCAATATTTTGTACTTGGGCTTACTTCCCCCGAAACGAAGCCCTCGGGAGACCGAACCCAGTCATGGCGGGTGGATATGCACTCAAGTGTAACGACGGCTTCCGATTGGCTGTTTCATTTGCTGAAATGCTGAGGGTTCATTGTGTGTACAGAAAGATGATCTTTTTGATGGGCATTTTAGAAGTATAGCCAGTCACAAGAAAGTAAGATTCTTTATGGATAACAACTTCTTTTTGTGTACTTGATGCGTCGTTTCAGTATGGATTCATATACTGTTGTCAAACAAAATCATATACACGAAAAGAAGTCGTTATCCATGAAGAATGTATATAGGGATGTTGGGTTTGGAAAATACATATTCTCTGAATTTGCGCTCGATCCAATAAAAATCCTGCGTGGCTGGAATCTGTCATTCGTCCAAGTACAAAGCAGGACTTGAAACTGACAAGAGTTTGCACCAGTTTCCGTCAGATCCAGTCATCCGAAAAAATGAATGTAGTTTGTTGGCAACCCACAGACATAAAAACATGTCATGTGTATCACACGTGCCTAATTACATAATGTGGTAGACACGGGACTCGAGTGCACAAGTCATAAATCAACTTATTTTCTTTATGTCGTATTGTCTGATAGGTGTTAAGTTCAAATTGCATGTGGTCAATGATTGAAGCTGTGTACTGCATGTTGTCTTTAGCAGACAGGCAGACAGACATATAGGTGTAAATAAACCAGACACTGAGCTTTCTCTGTGACAGAGACTGCTTACCACAATCAACAAGTTGTTTTACGTACCGAGTAGATTATTTACTTGTTTGTGTACACAACCAAAATAAGACTCCTGCTCACGACCTCAGATGCTGGGCATGCATACTGTTTCAAGCTCCGCGAACCTATTCACTGCGCATGCGTCAAGTATATAATCAGCCAAGTATATAATGCTTAAGTATATAATGCATTTTCTCGTCACACTGAAGAACCATGTTTGATTCCCCACATGGGTACAATGTGTGAAGCTCATTTCTGGTGTCCCCTCACCATGATGTTGCTGGAATATTTCTAGATGCAACATTAAAATAAACGCACTCACTCACTCCAAACTCCACTAATACTCACTCACCCTGATACTCTGAACAAAGATAATTCTAATGGATAGTGATATAACTGTTTTTCAAAGCTTTTGCAGAACTTAGACATGGGGATGGTTGAGTCAGATGAATAACTTGATAATTATATTTAATCCATTGTGCGTTTTAATTCTGTTAAAATAAGAATAAGTTTAAGGCAGCCAGGTATAACAGAGATAGTGCAAGAGTGAGTATGGTTTTATACTGTTTTTAGCAATATTACAGCTATGTCACACATTGTACCCATGTGGAGAATCAAACCCAGGTCTTCAGCCTGAGGAGCAAACACTTAAACCACTAAGCTACCCTAGATCCCCAGGAATAACAGGAAGTGCTTAATCATTTTATTGCTAGAGCATAACTCAAATACTTTCGATATTTTTCAACAAATACTAGTAAATATATCAAACAGAACCTAGAGTGGTGCCTGTTGCTATTGACAGGTTTTTGTCATTTATATTTCAGGTGGTTCCCATGGAAACAATGTTCTTGGTTTCCATAGAAACCTGATATAAGTGAAAGGTTTTCAGGATGTTGTCTCAGTAATACATGCAAGCTGATGTGCAAGCTGTGCTAAGCGATTTTCATGTTAAGTACAATGAGCTGTGACAGCACTGTTGAGGTGATGACTCAAGCTGACCCAGAAACTGTCATTAGCTGTGCTGGATGCTGCATATATTCACCTGGGAAATGTCTCACTGAGGCTAAAAAATGCTGTTGCCATGTTCTGCATAGTCTCACCCACTTGTGAAATGTTGCAGCCGCAGCATACATCTTCATCAATTGTGTGGTGCTGCAGCATCTGTCTATGGTCAACATACTGTTAGGAGAAAGTCACCGAGAGAAATACTTGTTTATCGACATTCCCACAAATGAGACCATTATTTTTTACATTTTAGATCCAAGTTATTATTTTCAGTGTCTCAAGCCATAGGTGGAATTTTGTTTTAAATACAACACTGCAAGACTAATGTTTTTACACTGGAGCATGGATTGTTTTAGTGGATTATGCCTCTTGCAACGGGAGAAAATAATCAATAAAGTCAGTGGTCTTGCCTCCATCATTGCTTTGCAGTATTAATTGTCAAAAAACAATGATGACAATAAACCTTGGGTGGTTACATTACATGTCTATGTATTTTGATTGTAACTGATAATCATTCACCTCAAGTCCTTGATAATCGATGGTGGATTTGGTTTCTCATTTGCAACACTAGAGCTGACTGCTGTGTGAACAGTGATCACAGCCCCCACCAAATTCACTTGACAGTTGTCGAAAACATTGTCATATTGATAAGTAGAGGTTTGAAATTGATACATTGCCAAGTGTAATATGATGTGTCTTCTATTGCAGATGGTGCTGCCTACAGCTTAGGGAGAATCAATCGTGACTGCTGGTATGTATCTTTGTGCCATAACTGAGTGTATCATATCAGTCCCAGCTTGGGGTCATTTGAGTATGAATAGTTTTAGATAAGGTATAAACCATGTTGGTTAAGGTGCGAACAATTGGGGGTAAGTGATAAACCATGGTGGTTAAGGTGCGAACAATTAGGGATAAGTGATAAACCATGGTGGTTAAGGTGCGAACAATTGGGGGTAAGTGATAAACCATGTTGGTTAAGGTGCGAACAATTGGGGATAAGTGATAAACCATGTTGGTTAAGGTGCGAACAATTGGGGGTAAGTGATAAACCATGGTGGTTAAGGTGCGAACAATTAGGGATAAGTGATAAACCATGGTGGTTAAGGTGCGAACAATTGGGGATAAGTGATAAACCATGTTGGTTAAGGTGCGAACAATTAGGGATAAGTGATAAACCATGTTGGTTAAGGTGCGAACAATTAGGGATAAGTGATAAACCATGGTGGTTAAGGTGCGAACAATTGGGGATAAGTGATAAACCATGGTGGTTAAGGTGCAAACAATTAGGGATAAGTGATAAACCATGTTGGTTAAGGTGCGAACAATTGGGGGTAAGTGATAAACCATGGTGGTTAAGGTGCGAACAATTAGGGATAAGTGATAAACCATGTTGGTTAAGGTGCGAACAATTGGGGGTAAGTGATAAACCATGGTGGTTAAGGTGCGAACAATTAGGGATAAGTGATAAACCATGTTGGTTAAGGTGCGAACAATTGGGGGTAAGTGATAAACCATGTTGGTTAAGGTGCGAACAATTGGGGATAAGTGATAAACCATGGTGGTTAAGGTGCGAACAATTAGGGATAAGTGATAAACTATGGTGGTTAAGGTGCGAACAATTGGGGATAAGTGATAAACCATGGTGGTTAAGGTGCGAACAATTGGGGATAAGTGATAAACCATGGTGGTTAAGGTGCGAACAATTGGGGATAAGTGATAAACCATGTTGGTTAAGGTGCGAACAATTGGGGATAAGTGATAAACCATGGTGGTTAAGGTGTGAACAATTGGGGATAAGTGATAAGAACAATTAAGGATAAGTGATAAACCATGTTGGTTAAGGAGCGAACAATTGGGGGTAAGTGATAAACCATGTTGGTTAAGGTGCGAACAATTGGGGGTAAGTGATAAACCATGTTGGTTAAGGTGCGAACAATTGGGGGTAAGTGATAAACCATGTTGGTTAAGGTGCGAACAATTGAGGATAAGTGATAAACCATGTTGGTTAAGGTATGAACCATGAGGGATGAGGTATTAACCATGTAAGATAAGGTATGAACCATGAGGGATGATTTATTAACCGTGGATGATTAGGTATGAATGATGAGGAACTAATATGATTCAGTATGAACCATGTAGGATTAGGCATAAACCATGTGAAATAAGGTATGAACCATGGGAATTAAGGTATGAACTGTACCAGATAAGGTATGAACCATGTGGGATTAGGTATGAACTTACAGGATAAGATATGAGCCATGTAGGAAAAGGTATGAACCATGTGTAGGATAAGATATGAGCCATGAGGGATAAGGCATGAACCATGTGTAGGATAAGATATGAGCCATGAGGGATAAGGTATGAACATTGTGTAGGATAAGATATGAGCCATGAGGGATATGGTATGAACCATGTGTAGGATGAGATATGAGCCATGAGGGATAAGGTATGAACCATGTGTAGGATAAGATATGAGCCATGAGGGATAAGGTATGAACATTGTGTAGGATAAGATATGAGCCATGAGGGATAAGGTATGAACCATGTCTAGGATTAGATATAATCCATGAGGGATAAGGTATGAACATTGTGTAGGATAAGATATGAGCCATGAGGGATAAGGTATGAACCATGTGTAGGATAAGATATGAGCCATGAGGGATAAGGTATGAACCATGTGTAGCATAAGGAGGAAGGACTGATGGAAATGGAGATATGGAGTAAAAAACAATTTACGGTAAGAATCTTGATGGCTGAGGAACAGAGCAGATGGGATCGAGCAGTGCTGGGATAGGACTTGGAAAGGTGCTTAACCGAAGAATCTTGACTTTTTAAACACAATCCAAATCCTGGTGTATCAGGGAGAGGCTTGACATAAACATACAGTCATAAGTTTGAACAATGGGACAAACACTGTGCATTCATTTCTCTACTTCCTTAAATAAATGTTAAAGGAAATGTTTCATGAATTATAAACAAGACCATAGCAATCATATGAGAATGAAGCAAAATTATTCACTTTACGCCAGATGCAATAAATGTGGTACTTGAGGAAGGAACTGTTTGTGACTTTGTTTTCATTTATGCATGACTAACAGACATGTGCAAGTATTGGAACATTTAAGTACTCAATCTTTTTATCCTATTGCATCATAAAAACCAAAAGAAAATGTAAGTCTTTTACACAGGAAGCTGGTTTCAACTGACCAATCATCTTTAGGAGATGCTAAAATGTGGGCAATCGGATTGTTATGACAAAAATAATCAAGATATATATACCCCCTTCATATCTTTATTAAGTTGAAATGCATCTCAAAGAAAATGAGAGTAGTATTTCTTCTGCTTGAACCCTGATGTTGAGTATCTGTTAATGGTGGACTTGTTTATTTGCAGGTATCTGTACACTCTGGATGAGGAAGGTGTTACCCGGCCTGATCAGACATTTGAAATATCCTTGTAGCCATGGTAAAGAAAGAGCTATAAGGATATGGTAGTAGTTTGCCAGGCAGTGGTTTGACCCAAATGTGCTTCCTATCAACAATTTACCCTCACTAGTGTAAATATAGTCACTTGCTTCAGGCAACTGTTCCAAACTAAATGTTGAAAAATATTTCATTCTGTTAAAAGGTGCTGTTTACTACACACGAATTGATGTAATGTAAAATAAATTTCTAACATTAAGGAAGGTTGTTGTCATGAGGTCAAAAGATGATGAAAATCAATGAAAATTGGCAAATACTTTACAAATATTTTTGCAAACAAGGAGCTGCTCATATGCACAATATTTTGAACATGTTTTTCAGCAATTCATATGCATGATCTTCATGCATTTCATCTGCATGTGGTTTGCAGTAGGTTCCCCAAATTAGTGGAGAAATCAATCTTCGGCATAACCATGTATATATGCATAACATAAAGTGAATGTTTAAGTGAACCTAATCTTTTGAAAGGAAGTATAGATAGGGAAGCTGTTGTTGTCTCCATGTTGTATACCGTTGTTTCTGGACCTTTTATTCCCTTCTTTCCTCTATGCTTTAATCTACTATGTACAACATGTAGCTCATGGCATCTTGCTTCCATCCACAAAGTAGCTGGCACTATTCTGTCCATCCCAAAACCATTTCAAACCTTGTTTCCATCCAAATTGCAATTTGGACCTTGTTTCCATGCAAATGATAAATTGGACCTTGTTTCCATGCCATAAGCAACTCAGGGTTTGTTTTCTTGCAAATAACAAATTGGACCTTGTTTCCATGCAAATGGCACTTTGGACCTTGTTTCCATGAAAATAGGAATTTGGACAGTTTTTTTCATGCAAATAGGAATTCAGACCTTGTTTCTATCCTAGGAGCAAGTGGGAATTTTACTCTCTCTTCAAATGGCAGTTTCCAAATTCATTACTTGCTAATTAAGACAACATCTCGAGTATTCCTCTCACTTTCTCCTTGGTGCTTGTATGATCCACCAAAGTTTGTACCTTAACCACATCCACCTGCTCATGTGGGACATGTGCCAAGAAAAGATGAAGATATTTACTAAAGAGGTGTGCGTAGATGGACCAGAGGCTACAAAGGTAGGTCTGACCTTTCCCCAGTCGTCCTAGACACTGTCAAGGTTATGTCTGTGCATGGCCAGAAATGTCTTTGTCCCAGGCCTAAATATCAGAGCATCAGAAGTCATAAAGTGCTGCAAGTAGTTGTGCAGAGTTGTATCTCTTTGGATGTTTCAGGATTGAAAGATTTTGATTTGAGCCCTAAATTAAGCCTGATTGTGAGGTTTGGTGGTTAACATGATATTCATCTGTAAATCATACTGTACATTTGATGCTGTGACCTTAAAAATATGAAAAGTGGACACTGAATATTTAACACAATATTCAGACGACAACTGTGAAACACAGAGTATGTATTTTAATTATTTTTCAACAAGATACTGCCTATGACTCATCATCCAGTAAAAATGCTTTGCTCACAGAGACAGTATGCTTGACATCGTCAGTGTTCAAGAATGGTGCTTCAAAAAGACAGGACATTGAGTCCTGTAAGTTTCAGATGTCTGTCTGACCCACATAAAACTCACAAGACCCAGAGAATAATAACCCACACATTCCAGAAATAACATTTCTTATTACTGGCTTTGAAATTATTAATAAGCGTAAAATGTATAAACAGCAAACAAGTGCCACATGTCTCAACAACCTCAGTCAAAGTCTTTGTGAAATATAGAGTCGGACTCTGGGGCCAGTGGGTTGTAGACTTCCATCAGCCCGTTGGCAAATCTGCCAGATTCGTCCAAGGCTTCTGATACTATTCATGAACACTGGATATCGTGTATTCTACCAGGGGGTTTTGGTATTCATTCAGCAAATTGAAATGTATGCTTTTTGTAATCCAATTCAGTATAATTGAATACACAATAACGTTTTTTAAAGGAGAATTTCCGCTGGAATATTGTGTTATTTATCAAAGTGAGGTGTGTGACGTGGAAGATTGGCAGAATAATAACCAACACATTCCAGATGTAGCATTTCTTATTACTGGCGTATTAATGCTGTCATGTCAATAGTTTGGTCACTGGACATTTTCATAGTAAATTGATACTGATAACATGGTAAAAACATGTCAACATATTATTTTGTTGTTGCTTCATGGAGTATACTCAGTAATACATCTGTTACTGTATGCATTACTCAAAATTCATGATACATGTACGTATCACAGTCTCCTCATAATGAATTAATTCCAGCCATAGTTTAGACACGCATGCCCAGGACAAATACTGTATGTCATAATTGTCGAAAAACATATATGGCCTCATATAGCCTCAGTTTTTATTTGATGAAATCCTACCAAAAGAGTTTGAAGCTCTCCATATGGAGTGTTGATAGCATGTGTAGTTGTCCGAAATATTTCAAGGATTTTGAAGTTGAACTGCCCTGGCAGGTGAATTGGGGAAAATGTATTGAGTTCAAAATTTGGTTCTTTATCAGTGAATGAAATATGCCCAAACCCCAGCCAGACAGCAGGGCTGGTATCATCAAAATGTTTCTAGACCCAAATGGATTTAACCAGACCTTACACCAAGAATTCATGAACATACAGATATATGGAACATCTAAAATTTGCGTCAGACCATCAGGATGGCTCGCTGTACATGTCTTTACATGACCTATCTTTATACATTAAATTCCTATCCATTTAGATTTGGAGGTAAATTTACCTTAATGTATTTGAGATTGCAGTCAATTATAATATCAGTATGTAAAGAAGCATTACAACCACTTCTATGTGTTTTGTCCTGTTGTCAGTTAAATACAGGTTATGTCAGGTATTGGCTTTTGTCATAAAATGGGAAACTTTCAATCCACTTTGGACATTTTCCGTCACAATTGCTGCTGATTTTTCTGTCACATTTGCTGCAGAATTTTCAGTCACATTGTTGCTGAATTTTCTGTTACATTTGCTGTTGAATTTTCTATCACATTTGCAGCAGAATTTTCTGTCACATTTGCAGCAGAATTTTCTATCACATTTGCTGCTGAATTTTCAGTCACATTTGCAGCAGAATTTTCTATCACATTTGCTGCTGAATTTTCAGTCACATTTGCTGCTGAATTTTCTGTCACATTTGCTGCAGAATTTTCTGTCACATTTGCTGCAGTTCCAGGTAGATCCTTGCAATGTAATTACATGTCAGGCTATGTCATGAGAGAACGATGTATGCAGCATTCCATCATAAATTTGATTAGGATTCCGACATATGTCTCTATTTAAGTGGGCTTTATCTAGTTATTCTGTCAAGTCTATTCCATGTCTCATTTAAGTGATTATACTGCAGTATTGCCAAATGGGAGTAGACATGAATACAATCATGCATTGTAATTGTAATATTATTCATTGTTGTGTCATGGTAACAACTGTAGAAAGATTGAAGTAATTATATTGACGAAATGGTGATGATCTCAGAAGTACTGTGAGTCTGGTGTGTCAAATTCTTGCATGCATATGAATATTGTTATCATTTTTAGGGAATGTCAAGTTGCATTGTTTATAAACAGTCAGAATACTGATCATATTGTGTCTATGAGTATGACACTCATGATTTATAGAAAATGAAGAGGTACCATGTCAATCAGTTGGTGAAACGGAAAGGAACCATGTTTGTCAATAGGTCAAATAGCCTGGTGTCATGTCTGGTTTTGTCTCTGTGTCTCAAATAGGTATGTACCATGTCTGCTTCAGTCCCCTCCTTCCTCCAAAGTATAAAATAATAGGTGTGTCTGTCATTGTGTCAGGTAGTGAAAGTTACACACTGACTTGTGTCCTGTGCAGTAATAATGTTCTCACTCTTTCATTTCAGAAATCTGGAATCTTTGATATAATCCCCGGTGCCAAGATTGATGACTTCCTGTTTGACCCATGTGGCTACTCAATGAATGGCCTGGTCAAAGGAGTGAGTACTACTGACTTGACCTAGACTTAGAAGACGCAGAGTGGAGGGGTAATCTAGTGGTTAAAGTGTCGGCTTGTCACGCTGAAGACTGGGGTTTGATTCCCCACATAGATACAATTTAGAAGCCCATTGCTGGTGTCTCCCACCATGAAATTTCTGGAATATTGCAATGAGTGCCATAAAACCACTCTCTCACTTAGAAGAGGCAGAATAGCACTAGCCTACAGATGGTTTTCAAGAGTGTGCCAGAAACCTATAAGCTCATGTTAGCACCATGCCTGTGCTGGAGGGTTTTACAGAAAATGTTAAATCTCTGACCATTTTTATGCCCCTGCCATCTATAGCAGCATGACGACTCTCCATACAAAAGAGGCAGTGTACTCTATCCACTTCTCCTAAAAAAATCGTTCTGTGGAATTCAATGAACTTTCTTAGGACTCTAATGGTGTGCATCTCATATTTTGTTTTTCGTACTTTATTTGGGTTTTTATGTAAGTTTAGAGACATATGAACAATGCATGTTGCTGAATTTCTCTATGATGATAGTGTAATAGGGGATGAAGTGTATCCTGCTCAACAGAATTGATTGAGCTTCTATGTGTGTTTCATTGTGTAATAGGGGATGAAGTCTATCCGCTTCTCCACAAAAGCTGCTCAACAGAATTGATTGAGCTTTTACATGTGTTTCATTGGGACTCTAAACACGGGCTTATCATATAATTTCTTAATTTTGTGACTTCTACAGATGTTTGAACTTAGTTGAATTTGGTCTTATTCATCCTGTTCATCCCAAACAACAGGGAGTGTACTTTGTTCACTTCTGAAAAACCACCACACAAAACTCAGTTAGCTTACATACGTCTTTTATAGAAACTCTAAAGGTGTGCATCTCATATGTTGTTTTTGTATTTTATAATGTTTTGTATGTTTAGAGACATTTGAACTTAAAGTCGTGGAATTTCTCTCTGATGATGGTGAAACCGGGGCATAAGTCGATCCACTTTTCCACAAAAACTGCTCAATAGAATTGATTATGCTCACACAAGTGTTTAATTGAGACTCAAAAGGTGTGCCTCTTATAGTTGCATAGATGTTTCTTGAAATTGTTTAGTAGAAATTAATCACCAGAGCACACTCAGCATAGGGAATGCTTGCTACAGCAGCAGGGGTATCCATGTCCCTGGACACAATTTTGTCTTGTTTAGGCAACAGCAAGTTCATATTCCTTTAGATCCGTGAAGGTACAGTGTAGAATAGGCCTTCAGCAACCCATGCTTGCTGTAAAAGGTGCCTATGCTTGTCATGAGAGGTGACCAACATGATTGTTTGCATAGGCTTGCTGACTTAGTTGACACATGTCATCGGTTGTCATTTGCGCAGATCGATGCTCATGTTGTTGATCACTGGATTGTCTGGTCCAGAGTCAATTATTTACTGACAGCCGCCATATAGCTAGAATATTGCTGATTGCGGCGTAAAACTCAACTCACTCACTTACTCATATTCTTGTATTTCTTAAGGTACTGACTGCAATTTACAATCGTATGTTAAAAAGTTTTCTCCATATTGTGAAATGTTTGACTTTGCTCCTGACAGGGTTATTACATCACCATTCACGTGACCCCGGAGCCTCACTGCAGCTACGTCAGCTTCGAGAGTAATGTGCCACAGGTAGGGCATACCTTTCATATATCCCAGGAATTACTAAGTGCAGTGCCCTTAGAAATATATACCATTAAAAAAGCGTATGGGATATTCCATTCTGTGAGCATACCACTACCCAATGCCAATGCTTATGAGAGAAAGTAATACATATCCATACAGACGAAACGTTTCCAAAGAAAGGGAATAAATTGTTATATTTTCCCATAATTTCTCTTCATCATCTGTTTCCTCCTTGGCTTCATTATTTGAATTTTATCAATGTTGTAAATCCAATATCCCCTACTTTATTTGAATGGCATATGTTTTCCACATCATGAAGTCACATCATATTTGTGAAGGTATATTAGCATAAATATCCAGGTAGCTTCAATACTTCCAAATCACCAAACTTATACTTATCTGTATCTGAAAATTTTCAAAATAGATTTTGGCCCATGAAAATAAATTGATTTTGTGTTATAATGGTTGAATAAAGAGGGTTTATGAGAACTGCATCATGGATGTGCGACTTCGCTTATCATCAGATCAATGCTGTGATGCTGTTGATCACAGGATTGTCTGGTCGATTGCCATACAGCTGGAATATTGCTTAATGCAGCGTAAAACTAAAGTCACTCACTCACTCACATCATGGATGTTCTTGCAGGAGACTTACCAAGACCTCATTGAGAAAGTTCTCAGTGTTTTCAACCCTGGCAAGTTTCTTATGACCATCTTTGCTAATAAGGTAAGTTACTGGACATGATCATCATAATCACCATCTCTTAATGGACATAAAAATATTATTATATTATATTAAATAATAATGTAGTTTTGTATAATTTGTTTGATTGACATTGTTAGATTTTAATGAGTAATACTCTTAGTTTTGTATAGTGCTAGATTTCATTACAAATCGTATGCTCAAAGCAAACATGACATAAACCAAAATATATACATTGTAATATAAGGCCAGATATTAGAGGTAAAAATGCAGTAGTAAGTCTGTGTACAGATTGGGATTTCAGTAGATAAAGTAGATAGTGAAATATCATCTATAATATTTATTGACTTGTTGAAGTCCTATTTCACAATTCATTGCCAACATTTTGTTTTTACAAAGTGGCAGGTATACCTCTGACTTCCTGATTATTCTCTCAATCTGACACTAATAGAAATTAAACCAATCCTCTAGATATCTCAAGGATATCAGACTTATGCCATGCTCCAGCTTTGTACTTGTAATTCAGGAACTTTTGCAATACAATATCCTTAGAAATTATTGATTGATTGACGGTTGACCAGTTATTCTTTCAATCGCTCCGACACTAAGGCTGTAAAAATAAAAATTCAGTGTTTCATGGGCACATTTTCTTCAAAAGCGCTGAGGGCTGTAGGACACCTTTTTTTTTTAATTTTTGATAGAAAAAAGTGATGAGGGAGGAACAAATTTGTCTTTTCTTCAGAAATACAACTTGGAAAGGTATAAGCACATGTTAATGAGTTGTAGACTCACACTCATTCTTACAGACACTCACTCTTACGGTGGACAGATAAAAGTCCCACAAGACAGAAGCCCCACAGACAAAAGCCCCAGCAGACAAAAGCCCCACGATATATATATACGAAAAAATTTAGATTCAACAAGATTTATTTACATCAGTAATCCACAGCACTACCTGATACCTGTCACATCATACAGCTGTAATTATTCTATTAATTATCCTAATCTAACAGCGTGTCCAACATCCTTAAGAAATTCTGGAACAATTTTTACATTGTTTTTTTAAGTCCACTCACAGGTTTTGGAGTCTCTTTGGCCCTTCTTTGTTCTTTGTATTAATATAATCCCGAGTTTAATGTCAACACATTGAGCAGATCCTGTTAACTCTAACTCCTTTAATTGATCCTTCCTCCTTAAGACCATCATTGAGAAAAAACAACAATACTTGACACTTGATAAGTGTCTTAATTAATCCCAAAGATCATAAGACCAAGCTCCTCCACCTTGAGAAAACATAGTGTGGGGCTTCTGTCTCATGTGTGTTTTTAGTTATGGGGATTATGTCTGCTGGGGCTTTTGTCTTGCAATCACTTTTACAGTGAACAAATGTATGATCGGGATGTGGCAAAGTAAAGATTATTTTTTGGAATAGCAATAAAAAATTGTAATGATCACAAATAAAAGTGATGCACCGATGCCCAAGAAACATTACATTTTTTTTATTTAGCCTAATAGAAATTTTAAGCCTAATAGAAATTTTTAAAAACTCTAGTATACCAGACTTATTTCATGCTCCAGTTTTTGTTCATGCCTGACATGACCCAAATCTGTTTGGTGCATTTTTTGGTAATTCATCAACTTTTACAATATGGTAACCTCACAGAATGATGCAATGTTGAGAGATAGCGTCAAGCTTGTGTTTTGTTCCAGGCCTCACTTGCCCGGGACTCCCACCGAGAACTGGAGAAGCAGGAACAGATGAAGGGCTATGTAGTCCAGGATCATCAGTACTGCCGCTTCAAGAACTACAACCTCACCTACTCCTTCTTCTCACGCCCTGTCATTTAGGAGAGAACGTGCAGGGGTCCCAACAGGCGGAGCGTCGTATCTGACGCTGTACCTGGAACCTTCGTTTGCGCCTGCAAACCCACGGGACCTGACTGCACACGTCGTAGTTTCCTTCCCTTTGTAGACTTTTGCCTCGCTATTGCTTTTTTACATGTTGTGTTTGTAGTGTGTGTGTTTGTGTGGAACTCTCGGAAGAACAGGAAGAAGCACAAGATTTTGTGTGGGTACATCACGCGAACACCTAGATAAAGTTTTCATGCAGATTCTGACTGAGATAATCCAGATCACCGTGTGATCATGCATGCATGCGCTTGTCATCCTATGGGAAGTTGCAAGGCAGTCACATGTCAGAAGTGTACGAACCAGCCTTTTAAACCGAAAACATGCACATAGAAACCCTCAGCACAAACTCAGGGGAACTGGTCTGAGGAACCATTTTGTTTATTGAAAGATTTAAAGAAATTATACTAATTCATCAAGGGACTAAATAGTTTTCTGTTTTGGTTACACAGCATGAGATTCAAATTACATCAAATTACAACAAAGTAAATAGATGTCCATGCATTGTTCTTCAAAACACTTATAACAATTTTTCAGTTTCTTATGGTTCTGAATTCTGATTATTTTGGTTAAATATTTAGTGAAGGAATGTTAAGAAAATTGGTTCCACATCTGTTGCATACAGAGGTTATCTTCATACGTGACTTAATTCCTCATGACTGCGTTTCCCAAGAGTGCAGACACTCTCTGTTCTTCCGACAGTGCTACCAGGCATCTGTCTGCTTGGTGTAGGGTTTTATTGGAAACTCGGAATGTTGCTTCTGACAAGGAATACAAGGAGAAAACCAAACCTTTTCTTCCACATTAGAATGAGCAGGACAAAATGTTGCTTTTTTGATTGACTCATCAATAATGAAGGCTTGCTTTTTGGGATGCTTGATTATGAAAGACTCGCCTTTCCCGCAGTATGGATCAAAGTAAAATATTGCTATTTTGATTCACTCATAAATAGTAAAAGCTTGCTTTTCGAAAGATATGCCTTTCCTGCTGTAAATGAGCAGGATGAAAGGTTGCTCTTTATTTGGCTCTTTAATGATGAGATCTGGGTCAAGAAGTTGATATCAGTGCATTCACTCAAGACAGATAAGTGGATCAGCTGGACACAACATGGCTGTCCCCATTTGCTGTGTGTGAAATACTTTACAAATTTTGCATGCCATTTGGGCTAGCTATGCCTGAAAGTTTCTCCACAGAATAATTCATCTAAAATCTGGATGTTGATAAGGGTTTCATGATTTAACTTCTAACATTTTTACGAGGCCATAATCTTGCATAATTTGAAAATGTATGATAACTTAACAAGCCAGAGAGAGTGATAATTTTGCAAAATCGGCCCATGAAAATTCACTGGCCAGTTGGGCTGGTGACGCTGACATTTACTGGCCCAACTTGATTTTTACTAGTCACAGGCTAACGAGCACTTGGCTGTGTCGCACACTGCCTGTTGACCTTTGTGTGTATATCTGTCATAGTTGAACGACCAGCTGCTCTTTTTTCTGGATGATGTACTTAAAAACCGGTGTGTCCGTCTTGACAGGATTTCACTATATAGATTTCCTTCAGTAAGAGTCTCAGTAAGGGAGACAACTGTTGTTCATCAGTTCCAGTCTGGACTGAAGTCAGTTCAAGACAATCATGTCAGTGCCAGAGAGCTTCAAGTTAATGTTCACATTTTGTTCATGTCATTAATGATAATGTTATTCATACAGAGGGTTTCTGTGTTGGTGTGACCAATGTTCTGTAGGACTATTATATTTTACATTACTGATGTTCTCATACAAAGTTTTTTTCCATCTGCCTCATTCTTAAAGTCATTATGTCACTTTTTTTAACAATATTGTGATCTATAATATATATATGGGCATTGCACTCACGATGGTAGTTTTACTTGGGGCTGATAGTATTAATAAGGAAATGCAATATTGATTTTCAGAGAAGTGTGCAGTGATAGTGTGCTTTTAAATGATTGACTTGATTACACCAAGTGCTGAAAATCTCAAAGCTGGTCTAATTATCAAACTGAACTGAAGTTGCGAAATCATGCTTGGGGGGGTTTAGTATAACTTGTCAACCAACAATACTGCATTGCAGCTTACCGATTTTGGTTTCCTCTATATTTAGCCTTAAAGGTCTGCTGTATGTGCTGATGGAAACACTGAAGGCTGAGCTGCAGCAGCAAATCAGTTAGACTTGGTCAGGATAGGAGCAAAGTCAATAGTCAGTGAATGGGTCTTCATTTCTTCAAAAGATGCCACTAAATGTTTGTTCAGGAGCATCTTTAATTGAGGAGGATTATTTTTGGCCTCAGCAAGTGTTGAATGGTATATCAGCCTTTTGCCATGCTCCTCTTTGGTAATATCTAGCATGCATTTTGTACGGATAATCCCAAATCTGGTTGGTATGTTTTTTATCATAATTCAGCAACCTTTGCAAGATGATAACCTGACGAAATGATGAAGAATTTATGATGTGATGTCATTAGATGATGGTTGGTGACAGGCAGAACACTGATGAAGAACTGCTGTAGGTAGTTGGTAAATGACAAAATGATGAAGAATTTATGATGTGATGTCATTAGATGATGGTTGGTGACAGGCAGAACACTGATGAAGAACTGCTGTAGGTAGTTGGTAAATGACAAAATGATGGAATGGGTGGAAGTGACAAATAGCTGGAATGAGGTAAAGTCATGTCTCCTCTGTGATTTTGATGCAATGAAACTGAATCTTAGTGTGTAGTAGATTCTTGTGACGTCAAGCTCAAAAGCTGTCACAAATCTTCTGTCACCAGAGATGGTGTTTTTCATACTCAACACAAGGGAGATTACTAGTTAAGCAAGAAATGCATGTAAAATTATAATGGACAACGAGCATTTCATCCTCGTGACATCTGTAGTTTTTGATGAAAGTTAAAAACTTACTGGCAAGTCTTGATGGGCTTTTGTTGGCTTGTGATGATACTCAGTTGAGATTTCTTTATATAACAATTCCAGTTGCTATTGAAAGGATAAAAAACAGGCTCCTGGTCAAATATTTCCAAACACTGGTTTCTTTTGACTGATCACAAATTGTTTGTAACATTACAACATGTCATAACTCTATTGTTCGTCATAGACTTATGAAAATTGCATAGAACTATGAACGCTCTGTTGATCGGGACCCTGATACGCCAAAACCTATTTAATATCAGACATCAAACAATAAAGGTGCCATGAAATGTGATGATTTTGGAAATGTGATGAACATCTGTACAGTTGGAAGTTTGGAAGGGAAACTGTTTTAGCTATAGCTGATATTCAGCTGATGCATCCTATGTTGTTGGAACATTGTTGTTTAGTTTCAATATTTCTGTGGGGGCGGAGGGGTAGCCTAGTGGTTAAGGCATTTGACCATCATGCCAAAGACCAAGGTTTGATTCCTTACTTGGGCACAATGTTTGAAGTCCATTTCTGGTGTCCTCATGGCGTGATATTGCTGGAATATTGCAAAAAGGAGCATAAAACTCACTCAGTTTATGGCAAAATGATAACTGTTTTGCAAATAATATTAGCTTTTGTGCTGATGTATGTTTACACATATATGTGATTAATAGGTAACAAAGTATTTGTGTGAGCAGTTCAGTTTTAAGAGTCAACTTCAAATGTTGGATTCATGATTGCAGTAACTGGAAGCCAAACATTCATGTTATTAAGTCATATTTGGTGAGCTACTATGCAGTATCGAATATTTTGTAAGGACTGTTCTTGAACATGCTAGACTTTGTCGCCTTAGTTACCTACATGTATTTACATTTGTAAGTAATCTGTCTTGAAAAGAAATGACCAAGAAAAGTTATGGCAGAATTGACACCTGCATATGTACAAGATCTATCAGTCAGTGCCATTTCATACAGTGGTTATGGCGCTTCCACTGTCACATGTCTATATTAAGTATAGGAGTTATGGTCACCTTAGTGCTATGATCACTTTGTGAAATGGGCCCTGGAACCCAATCCACAAAGTGTTCATAGCATTACATCATTCGTAAGTAGTAGAGACTTTCGATGGGTCGCAGTGTTATAAATGCTTTGTGGATCTTGACCCAGAATTGTATCAACAGGTGTTATACAAGGCCACAAGTAAGTGATTGCCTTTAATTACAAGTTGTCGCCATGGAACTAACATAACTGGTCAGGAGAATGGACATGTGATTTTCATATTTCCATGACAACTTATACCTCTGTCAATTACTTTGTCGCCCTCTATTTCTTGCAATAACATGTAAGCACTGTTTTGTCTCTTTTTTTAGGCAGTAGCCCATAAATGTCTTGGTTACAGTTCTCTGTTTAGTTTAATACTTATTAAGAATAACTCATGATTACACATGTGATTTTCATATTTCCATGACAACTTATACCTATGTCAATTACTTTGTCACCTTCTATTTCTTGCAAGAACATGTAAGCACTGTTTTGACTCTCTTTTTTAGGCAATAGCCCATAAATGTCTTGGTTACAGTTCTCTGTTTACTTTAATACTTATTAAGAATAACTGATGATTATTTCAAACAACAATAGTAAGTCTGTTTTCAAGAAAAGGACACAGGAAAATATGGCACTCTACCTAGACCAAATACTGTTTCCCCCAAATTGTTTATTTTTCAATAAGGTGCACATTTTTAGTCCCCCCAAACTGATCAGGGTGTATTTTCAGCAGTTATTATGTTACACTGCACATTTTGTGGGATATCATTAGTCAAAACAAGGAAAGCAAAAAACCTTTTGATTGTTTTCGGTTCCAAGAAATATATTCTTTGTTCTTATGCTGTCCAAAGTGACAAGTTTAGTATTCCTCATGAAGCAAGGCATGAACTTTTTTCAAGTTAATGCAATAGAAAGCATTTAATTATAACATATTTTACCATTGTGTAAAGATTAGGAAGTATAAGTAAAATTGTTTAAAGGTTTCAAGTCATATTTACGTCCTAAACTTGCTGACAGGCGTCTTGCTAACCTGTAAGATGGTCCTGACATGGACGACCTGAAAAATACTTTCATGAAGTTGTGTCTTATAGATAAGCCAACCCCCTTTTACAAACTGATCTTTTTGGTCCTCAAAATTCGTCCTATACGCGGTAATATACAGTAAGCATTTCAGAATCAGGAAAATATCTCCCAATTTATACTGTTGTATTTGGGGCCTCCTTTATGACATTTTGGGTCAGTGGTCCTGTAGACCCAGTGGAAGTCTGTGTCTGATGAGATTGTTACATAGTTGAGCTTTATGTGTAGATATCTTATTGCATCTATGGTCCTGAGTATTTCTAATACTTTAAGTGGATTTAGAAACATTAGCTGTAACCAGCTCATTTTGAAACATATCCCATCTCACACTTTGCACATGTGTTTAGTGATGAAAATATGTTATCAATTGTCAACCCAAAATGTGTCCAGGGAGTGAGACGTAATAAAAGCCAGGGTGTAGGGTCCCCCGTGAATTCCTGATTTTTATGGTGGGGAGACTAGTCCAAAACCCAAAAATGTTTTTGTGATATTTTTGGAAGCTTCAGCTGGCATGTGTATACATATTACTCGTTACTATTGTAGTATTTAGATTGGGGTTTGGGGATTAGAAAGACAGCCTGTTTCAGAGAAGTCACATGATCAGCTGAAGTCAAAGTGAGAGTAACTGCTTGGTGTGTTTGAGTGAGGTGTTCAGAAACTGGAACACTATGAACATTTTCCCTAAGGATCCATAGAGAATGGACAGATGCAAATTGTGAGATAGGATATATGCTCATACAATTTATTATTAATACACTGTTATTCTACCAGATACAAGGATACAGATCTAACAGACAGAATGTTATCTGATGTGTTTTTAATCCTTACCCCTTGCTGATCCTTTAATTTTAGTATGTCGCAACTTTATGAGATTTAAAAAAAATAGAGATAAAGAATAATACATTAACTCAAGAATTTGGTATATTTGTTGTGAAGTGACTTAACTGTGAGATTGTATACTTGTGTATGAGACAAGTTTCTCTTCATAATGTGCGTGGCCTTCAATACATTCTTGCCATGCTGAAGAGCTGTTAGGACCCCGTGAGAAAAGTATTTTGTTTTCTTTTTTGACATTGTGTCTCATCTTTTAACATTGTTATCCTCAAACCATGGCATGGTATTGTTAACACTTGAAGTATTTCTGTAATTTAAATAACTTACAAGAAACATGGAAATGTTACCATGGCTGCCATCTCGTTTTCAAGGAGATAGGCACAGTTCTATGATGATTTACATCTTGTTACCTTTATCCAGGTTTGTTAGAGTAGAAGTCTTCCAAATGAATATGACTCATTATTAATGTTAGTTGATATTCAAATCATCGATAAGGCAGTTTACTCAAGATTTTATGTGTTTCCCTGTTAAATGAAATTATTTGATATTCAATAAAGATACTCCTGATCTTCAGAGACTGTTTTAGTGTTTTTCCTGTAAGTGAATGTTGTATGGTACATCAGTATACCTGTAAAATCTTGTCCAGGTTATCAAGTTGTTGAAGGTGCATGCACATCCACTTTGTGTCAGTGTCATGGTCACAAAGTCACATATTGTGGGGTTCAGTGTCACACAGCAAGGTCACATATTGCGATCCCCAAATCAAAGAAGGAAAACTGCACACAATTATATGTTTATTGTTTAATATACCATGTGGACAAACAACACACCTATCTGCGTAGATATAAGCTCTGTTAGATGAATTTTAATACTGCTGGCAAGGGCTGTGGTTGTTTGGTTTCTTGTTTAACGCAGCACTACGCAATATTAAAGCTGTATGGAGTTGGTCTGTAAATAATCGAGTCTGGACCAGACAATCCCGTGATCAACAGCATGAGCATCGACCTGCGCGATGACATGGTCTGACCAAGTCAGCGCGCCTGACCACCCGATCCCATTAAGTCACCTGTTACGACAAGCATGGGTTACTGATGACAGGTGTATGTGAAGGGAAGGTTGTTCGCTTTCGTATTTGTCAATACAAACTGCAACTTGTCAGGTTGAATTCATCTACATCATCTACTACAGAGGCAAATACCGATGCGCCGCAGGGTTGTGTTCTGTCGCCTGTACTATTTATCTTGTTCACCGATGACTGCATCAGCCGCAAATCTAATTGTCTGATGGTCAAGTTGTTGGATGATGCAGCCCTGGTACAGAATGAGGAGGAACAACATTATATCGACAGTAGAAGTGACTTTATAATTGACAACGAACTTGTTGAAACCGCTCATGAATACTAGTATCTTGGTACATACATTGAGCACAAACTCAATTTTAATGTAAACACAGATACTATATTCAGCAAGTGTCAACAAAGCTGACACTTCTTACGCAAATTGAGATATTTCAATGTCAGTCAATCAATTGTGTCTCTTCTATCAGTGCTTTATACAGAGCGTTCTGACTTTTTCAGTACAATGCTGGTATGGAACTTTGTAGTTTACAAACAGAAACCGTCTCTCCAGAATAGTTTTAATAGCCAGTTACATTGCAGGTGTATCTCTTGCTAACCTAAATGAAATACATGAAGGGAGAGTTTCCAAAGCAGCCCGTAAGATTATATCTGATTCAAACCATCCTTCCCACTATGAGTATAAATTCCTGCCTTCTGGACACCGTTACAACTGACCATATTTTAAATCCGATCGTGTCATGAAACCATTGGTTCCTCCAGTATAAATCTTTTAAATGATTCCTGGTGTTTGTCTTACCTTGTTAGCGTGTTATATGTGTGTGTTATTTATTGAACGAAAATAATTTAATCATTTGAGCTGGGTGCTTTGGACAAGAATTCCCTCGTGGGTAACAAAGTATTGTCATTGCCATTGCTGAACACCGCAGCCCTCAGGGACACAAGTCTGAACTGACTTGATTTTCAAGCATGTCTGTAAATCGTTTCACAACAATAGTTGTGATATTTCTAAATATTTTGTGTAGTAGCCCCAACGTGTTAACGCAAACTAATGCGTTTACATCGACACCTCCAGTTTCAATGACGTCATCAAGTCATGACGTCACAGTCGAAGTTCAAAGTTCATCACTTTGAAGTATTGTTCTGCCAGCCAGCTGGTCGAAAGGCCGCTCTTGTGTTTCAAGACGTTTCAGCAGTAAAACACTCCACACGGGCATTGAGCACCCTCCAGGTAAGCACAAGGGAATACACGGATACCATGTGCACGTCATGAGTTTTGTATTTACCTATATATTTATCCCAACAGCTTAATCCACAAGAGACAGACCACGCCTTATTCTACAAAGCGATCTTCTGATTTTTTTCCCGTATGTTTAGCGACAGTAACATAATCTTTGGGTGTTCGTCTGTCTATGGAGGCGGACGAGGATGAAGATACATTTGTATAGAAATAGAGGCGTACATCATATTGTTATCCGCTACAGCCTTATTTATTTATGAATTCTTGCATCCTGTCTTAATGATATTTCAGTTGACGTCGTATTAACTACCGTCACGATGACTAATTATTAGGTTTTAAATCGAAAAGCCCCTGAACATTTCCTTGTTTCTTTTTAAGTGATGGACTGGTCAGTTTGTGTTTAACCCGACAACACAGTGATCTAAGCGCTGAGGCTGTTGGAACAATAATTGTACAATCATTGATTACTGTTGTCGTCGAAGGTTTACCGGAGTCCTGAGCTCGCTTGCACAAAGTTATTTTTAGAGTTACAAAATTTCAGGACGAAAGGGGGATTGATGGAAGGGAGATACGAACCCATCCCTGCACCCCTACCCTCGATCCGCCTATACTTGTACAAAGTAATTTTCAAGTTAAGACGATGACAGTTTCCATAATTTGACGCTGTCTAACGCCCTTTGTAGCGTTAATATCGAACTGTGCAAGTGAGCCTTGAATTTACCATATGTATTCAATGCAGGATTGATATATGTAAGCCAAGTGATGAAAAGTTATTGCCGTTATAAGTGTAGCTATTACACTGCTGCTATATATACTAGTACTTCCCATCAAAAGTTGAGACTCACTTGTGTAAATATAGCCACTTGCTTCTACCACTTAACCAAATTTTGCAAATATGTATAAACATAAACAGATGTATTTAAAACATTTTCGTAATGGTGAAAGGATTGTCATGAGTTCAATAAATGACTGATCTTCATTGAAAATCGTCGAATTTACTGTACAAAACTTACTCCCAAACGCTGGTGTTCATATATACGGCATTTGCACACCTTTTTGATGCATGATCGTGTAATTTGTCTGCATAGTGTTTGGTTGGTTCCCCATGTTAGTAAAAAACATCAATCTTCGACGTAACCATATGTATATAACATACAGTACGTATTTAAAGTGATTCTAAACTTTTGATGAGTATATGTTCAATCAAATAAACTATAGTGTTGCAGTTCCTTGTACATGGACAGCCAAGTGTTCATAAAGCGATCCATCGTAACATTATGTATATTACGCATATTTATATAGTTTTCTACTATAGATATGCTTCAGATGTATGTAAATACACATGATTTGTGTAAATATACTATCTACATGATAATTCAATATGCTTAGTGGTTCATTGATTTAATATTTTATTTACTGGTGGTCTTGTGTAAACGGCTCTCTTTTTCCTTCAGATTTTCGTGGGCAAAATGTTACAGAGGCGACATGGCATGTAAAATAACCTTATGAGTTTCAAGGCCAACTAGTCTTCATCAATTAAACAACAACAGTGTACGTTTAACTGAAAACAGTTTTAAAACAATATGACAATCAGCAGCTAACAATGTCGTCTGTCGTTCCTGTTGGGAGACAGAAAGACATCTTATCCATGTCTTCCTCCGCGTCGTCCCCTGTGCCTTCTTATGGATGCAGTCCTCGAAAAGCAGAGCAGCCTTCTAGAGTGAAGACCTGCCCAGACACGCGGCAATACAGTGATGCGTCTCGTAGTGACAGCGTAATCAATTCCGAGGACTACCAGTACATCATGTCGACCTCGGTGTCTGACCTTGGTTCCTCCCCACCGTCATCCAAGAGTAGCCCAAGGAGAGGACCAAAAGCTTCTTCAAAGACGCCGGAACGGGTTATCTACATTAATCCAGAGCACACCAAATCCGTATATGAGGTATCTTCTTCAGACGTATCGTCATCTCTATCTCACAAGCGACCTCCTGATGCTGATAGAGCGTCTGCTTCATCCTCTAGGAGTCAACACAGCAGTCCTCGTGAATGTGCAAGAGCATCTGATAAAGCTGATGACTGCTGCAACACTTCACTTCCGCCATCTCCATCGCCAGCTCCGAGGTCTAGTTCTGGGTCCGGTCATTCTGTCTGGTCATCGGAGATCCTGGACAGCTTCTCCTCCTCTGATTCTGAGAGTGTATTCGATCCATTCGTGGAGGACCACTTTCTGCCCAGAGCTTCTTCCAGGGAGCCATCTGTAGATGCACAATTCCCGGTGGCTGAAACAATCTCCGAGATCTCACTGGCCAATAATAGCGAAGAGTCGTGGTTCACAGGATCCAGGGAGTCGAACAGCTTAACCCGGGAAGAGTTCCGTATACGCAAAATGATGTTGGATCAGGGCTGGGTCAATTATAGACAACAGTCCATGTCGGACTGGCTGTCCTCTGTACACGTGTGGGAGGATGATGGTAAGTGTTTATATCAGCAATGGCAACAATATCAGAGTGATAAGGACATCAGATTGGTCAGTGAGAGTGAGTGAGAGAGTGAGAATGAGTGGGTGAGTGAGCGAGTGTATATTTTAGCAATATTCCTCGTACATCCGAGGGGACGCCACAAATGGGTATCACACTGTGAAGGAGCAATACTTGGATTGAGTTCAAAGAGGAAATTACACAAATGAATCCTGGCAATTGTCTTCACACAAAGAGCATTTGCTTTCCTGTATACTTTATGTGTTTTTTCTGTGATGTTGATAACTACTAGTACATGAATATTTATGGCATTTTTTCATGTTGTGTTTCTGTCTCAAAAGTTGCAAGTAATTTGGGGACGGAATCGCTCCTGACCAGAATCAAGACCAGGTTCCAGGTAATATGCCTTCTTTTTGTCCACTTGGGAGTCAGGGGAGAGTCATAACTTGTGACTAACTCTCGAGAAGGGAATAAACATGTAGAATAGGAATAACTGGACTTCGAAAACGAGATGTATCATCTCGAAAGAACAAATGATTGACCCATTTTACTAATTGTACTTGTAGTTTCCTTACTATGAAATCCGCTGAAATATATTTTTCTAAACAGAGCACGTGGTGGCGCCTGACAAGAGGAAGGGAGACTCGGGTCCAGATAATCAACAAGTCTAGCTCAGGATCTGGAGTCGGCACGGACGGTGGGTACATGTGTATCAGTCCTGTTAAGTTTTAACACGAAGCTAAGAACATATTCTTATCTCTGAAGGGAGAACCCTGGTTTTAATGGCAAATGTTTCAGTCATGATTGAATGTAAACAGAAAAAGCATGTGTGTGACACAAAATGTGTTGTTCTGACGTCTTGTGTCTTGACTGTAGGTGGGGACGAGGACAAGAAATCACGCAGGGAGAAGCTCCAGAAGAGAGTGCAGAAGTTCATCTCCCGGGTGTTCATTTGCGGGAGAGCATCAGAGGCCTAGACACCATCGGTGTCAGGCCAACACAGTGCTTGTGTCCTTGTCTGGCAAAGACACGGTGCTGATGTCACAAGGGTCTGTCTGTCTCAACATCTAGCTCTCATATAGTGTAAATATCAGTGTGCCTTATCAAGTGTAATGTGCTTACTTAATTGTGGATGTAATGTGGGTATTTAATGGGCATGCTTTCTCGTGTAGCTATATCTTGTGTGTATCAAATAGACATGCTTTATCATGTAGCTACTGAATGTGGATATTTAATGGGCATGCATTGTCATGTAGCTATATCTTGTGTATATCAAATAGGCATGCCTTATCATGTAACTACAGAATATGGATATTTAATGGGCATGCTTTTTCGTGTAGCTATATCTTGTGTATATCAAATAGGCATGCTTTATCATGTAGCTACAGAATGTGGATATTTAATGGGCATGCTTTCTCGTGTAGCTGTATCTTGTGTGTATCAAAAAGGCATGCTTTATCATGTAGCTACATAGTGTGGATATTTAATGGGCATGCTTTTTCGTGTAGCTATATCTTGTGTATATCAAATAGGCATGCTTTATCATGTAGCTACAGAATGTGGATATTTAATGGGCATGCTTTCTCGTGTAGCTGTATCTTGTGTGTATCAAAAAGGCATGCTTTATCATGTAGCTACATAGTGTGGATATTTAATGGGCATGATTTCTTGTGTAGCTGTACCTTGTATCAAATAGGCATGCTGTATCATGTAGCTACATAGTGTGGATATTTAATGGGCATGCTTTCTCGTGTAGCTATACCTTGTATCAAAAAGGCATGCTTTATCATGTAGCTACATAGTGTGAATATTTAATGGGCATACTTTCTCGTGTTGCTATACCTTGTATCAAAAAGGCATGCTGTATCATGTAGCTATATAGTGTGGATATTTAATGGGCATGCTTTCTCGTGTAGCTGTATCTTGTGTGTATCAAATAGGCATGCCTTATCATGTAACTACAGAATGTGGATATTTAATGGGCATGCTTTCTCGTGTAGCTATACCTTGTATCAAATAGGCATGCTGTATCATGTAGCTACATAGTGTGGATATTTAATGGGCATGATTTCTCGTGCAGCTATACCTTGTATCAAATAGGCATGCTGTATCATGTAGCTACATAGTGTGGATATTTAATGGTCATGATTTCTCGTGTAGCTGTATCTTGTGTGTATCAAATAGGCATGCCTTATCATGTAGCTACAGAATGTGGATATTTAATGGGCATGCTTTCTCGTGTAGCTATACCTTGTATCAAATAGGCATGCTGTATCATGTAGCTACAGAATGTGGATATTTAATGGGCATGCTTTCTCGTGTAGCTGTATCTTGTGTGTATCAAATAGGCATGCCTTATCATGTAGCTACAGAATGTGGATATTTAATGGGCATGCTTTCTCGTGTAGCTGTATCTTGTGTGTATCAAATAGGCATGCTGTATCATGTAGCTACAGAATATGGATATTTAATGGGCATTCCTTCTCGTGTAGCTATATCTTTTGTATTTAAAATGAGTATGTCTTATATTGAAGCTACAGAATGTGGATATATAATGGTCTTGTTTTATCATGTAGCCTGCGTATATTCAGTAGGCATATATTATCATGAGGCCACAGAATGTTTATATTTTATGGTCATGCTTTATCATGTAGTTATATCTGTGTATCAAATTGTTATGTTAATAACTTACCATGTAGTAACACCCAGTGTATATGAAATGGTAATATTTTACCATGTAGTAACACCCAGTGTATATGAAATGGTAATATTTTACCATGTAGTAACACCCAGTGTATATAAAATGGTAATATTTTACCATGTAGTAACACTCAGTGTATATGAAATGGTGAGGTATTACCATGTAGTTACATGTGATGTATAGATGTGTGTAATATGTGTGTGTAGGTGTGTGTGTGCGCGCGTGCGTGTGTGTGTGTGTTTCTTGTGTAATTTAATTGACCGATGCCTCCCGTGTATTCAAAGAATGTAAAGAAACCATCAATGGTTTGTAGAGAATATACTGAATTGGGGACAATATTATAATGTTGCAATGTAATCGAAGTTTAATGTTTTACTGTGAAAATACTTAAGTGTCAAATTCAACGGTATTGTACTTAAACCAGGGAGGAATTGCATGGATACAAAATCAGTTCAAGTTTAGTCAAGACCAGGAACATGTTTACAAAACCGAAAGTACTCATTTTTCAAATTGAGAAAATGATACTTACTCTATCTAGATATTGCCTTATGGTATTGCAAGTACGTCATTGGGTCGTTGTATCTGGATTGTGAGCTTAATGAACTCTTGAACAATTGCTGCCTCTGATGAGTGTTTAGAGATATAAGGACTTTTCAGCTTTAATGTCATCTAGTTATGGTAATCAAGCCATTGCTGTGATACAATCCCCTACAATTAGTTGTGAGTGTTTTTGTGTGTCAGCGTATTGCAATAAAAGCGTGAACATGAGGTTGCTGTGTCAGTGTATGATGTGTTTATTTGTTGCTGCAAGTAGAGCACCTAGAACAACACGTGTCTGTAAAGCGGACTTCACACGACAAACTTGATTAAAGAAATATAAGTTAGACAACACATTTTTGTCAAACTCGAATTTGACGTGTGAAGATTCCAACAACTCGACACCAATCCCAGTTTCAGAGTTGCCAAGCTGTTGTCTACAAATAGGATCGGACTCCATTCTCACCAACTTTTGAATAAACCCTTTGCTGTTGTCAAACTCGAGTTTGACGAGTAAAGTGTTGTCAGACGCGTGTTGTTCAGAAACAACTAATCTCAGTCAACATAACTATCACGTGACTGCACCAGTAGAGACCTGGCGAATGTTTTACAACGTGTTTGGGGTGTGAAAACGCGTGTTTGATAACCTTCAACATGTGTTGTCAAACATCAGTGTATCGTTTTAATGCCGCTTAAAGCAAGCAGGTGATTGTTGTACACGTCAGAGAAGGGGAGTTGGATACGTGATGTGCAGTGATGTGCATGGTCCCACCAAAGAACCAAGAACAACAAGCAAGCATGTTGTACATAACCAACGAGGGAGATGCCCACGTAATGCTGAGGGAGGTGAATCAAATGCTGCTGTAACTGCGCCCAGTGCAACAGTGTATGTAAGCCAGCAGATGACGTTGTACACGTCCAAAAAGGGAATAAATATACGTGGTCTGTAGAACGTGACGCTGAAAGAAGACCATCCAATACATCACGTGTACGTAAGCAAGCAAATGACGCTGTACACGTCCAAAGAGGGGGTAAATTAAGGTACGTGGCCTGTAGAACGTGACGCTGAAAGAAGACCATCCAGTACATCACGTGTATGTATGCAAGCAGATGACGCTGTACACGTCCAAAGAGGGGGTAAATTAAGGTACGTGGCCTGTAGAACGTGACGCTGAAAGAAGACCATCCAGTACATCACGTGTATGTAAGCAAGCAGATGACGCTGTACACATCCAAAGGGGGAATAAATATACGTGGTCTGTAGAACGTGACGCTGAAAGAAGACCATCCAGTACATCACGTGTATGTAAGCAAGCAGATGACCTTGTACACATCCAAAGGGGGAATAAATATACGTGGTCTGTAGAACGTGACGCTGAAAGAAGACCATCCAGTACATCACGTGTATGTAAGCAAGCAGATGACCTTGTACACATCCAAAGGGGGAATAAATATACGTGGTCGGTAGAACGTGACGCTGAAAGAGGACCATCCAGTACATCACGTGTATGTAAGCAAGCAGATGACCTTGTACACATCCAAAGGGAGAATAAATATACGTGGTCTGTAGAACGTGACGCTGAAAGAAGACCATCCAGTACATCACGTGTATGTAAGCAAGCAGATGACCTTGTACACATCCAACGAGGGGGTAAATTAAGGTACGTGGCCTGTAGAACGTGACGCTGAAAGAGGACCATCCAGTACATCACGTGTATGTAAGCAAGCAGATGACCTTGTACACATCCAAAGGGGAAATAAATATACGTGGTCTGTAGAACGTGACGCTGAAGGAAGACCATCCAGTACATCACGTGTATGTAAGCAAGCAGATGACCTTGTACACATCCAAAGGGGGAATAAATATACGTGGTCTGTAGAACGTGACACTGTAGGAAGACCATCCAGTACATCACGCGTACGTAAGCAAGCAGATGACGCTGTACACGTCCAAAGAGGGGGTAAATTAAGGTACGTGGTCGGTAGAACGTGACGCTGAAGGAAGACCATCCAGTACATCACGCGTACGTAAGCCAGCAGATGACGCTGTACACGTCCAAAGAGGGGGTAAATTAAGGTACGTGGCCTGTAGAACGTGACGCTGAAGGAAGACCATCCAGTACATCACGCGTACGTAAGCCAGCAGATGACGCTGTACACGTCCAAAGAGGGGGTAAATTAAGGTACGTGGCCTGTAGAACGTGACGCTGAAAGAGGACCATCCAGTACATCACGTGTATGTAAGCAAGCAGATGACCTTGTACACATCCAAAGGGGGAATAAATATACGTGGTCTGTAGAACGTGACGCTGAAAGAAGACCATCCAGTACATCACGTGTATGTAAGCAAGCAGATGACGTTGTACACTTCCAAAGAGGGGGTAAATTAAGGTACGTGGTCTGTAGAACCTGAGGCTGCCAGAGAAACATGAACACGTGTATGTAAACAAGAAGATGACACTGTTGTACACGTCCGACGTGGGAATAAAGATACGTTGTATGTAGAACCTGACGCTACCAGAAGACACCTGGTACAACATGTGCATGTCAGCATGCAGATGAGTGCTGTACAGATCCGACCAGAGAGTAAAGACTCGTAGAACGTCACGCTGACGGAATTATATCTGATACAACACGTGTCTGTAAGTAAGCAAACGCCACGGCTGTACTCATCCCACGAGGTTTACATCATTTGAAGGTCCAGTCCTGCTACTACGTAAAACACCCAATAAAACACCCAGTAAAACACGTCCCTGACTGGAGGACGTCTCGATGAAGGCCAAAGTTCGGTCATTTTTAGATTATGTGAATCCACAAGCAGATAAGAACAGCCTTTATGATGCGACGCTACCCTATAGATTCTTGTATAGTTGTCAAACACATACCTGTATCAATGTAAGAATGTCGGAACGTTGCATCATTTGAATAAACAAGCTGTTCGTCCTCAAGGTTTGTACCATAGAACTGGAGAAAGACATAGCCTGACTCTCCAATTTCTAAAACGTGCCACTCAAAGAAAAGTTATTCTACAGTGTTTGATATAGCAGGAATTGCACACTCATATGCATAACACATACTCATTCACTATCAGCTTATTATTACCCACGTGGTACTTCGTAAAGGTGTTTCATAAGAAAGTGTTATGACACATACGTGTCATAACACCTTCGAGTAATTTGATTGGCTAATGACTGGTACTACTTTCATCACTCATTCCATTCATGATTTTCATTCAAGTTTTCACACTTGAGAGCATGTAAAACGAAAACACTTCTATGGAATTAGATAAAAATATTTCATTTAGTGTGGTTACTAGCATTATTTTCAATTCTATGATACTGATTCTATGAAGTTTCTGTAATAAAAACGAAAATAAAACAATCTATAAAAATACGTAAACAAATACGTCGAGTAGGTCTCTCGTGAGAGTAAACAAATATGGCGTCGCCCGTAAAAGTTATTGATTTCGTCAAAATATTGACGGACAATTGGTTGGAAGAGTTGTGAATGTTATCAGGGATTGAATACCTTCTGCGTGTATGTTGTCAGGACTGCACTGTAACACACAACATCAAAAGACGAGCGGCGCTCTTGTATCTCTACCTCTGCCACTGTCAGCCGCATCCATCCGCGTCCTCCCGCACAAACATATTGTCACTGCTATACCTCCCGTGGTTTCTTATGTAGGGGTCAAAAGCACTTCCCAGAATCTGCACACAATAGCTTGAAATCGTCTTCGTTCGAGGTTGTAGGCTGTGTTTTCAGACCCAATTTTCGGTGAAGTCTTCAACATAAACATCGAGTCTCGACAAGTGGGAATTCCAAGCCGAGATGAGAAGGCGTCACTGGCATCCAGTGCAAAGCGTCGCCGAATTATTTACAGTAATTCGTCCTCCGATGAAGAACATTAAGCTCAACTATATGGGACATACAGTTCCCTGTTATTCACATTCATCTCTGCTGTTGAGTTTGCCGCGACTAATTAAATGCTCCCTAGAATCTTCTTCTTTGTGAACACTTTTCAACATGACGACTAACCCGACAGTGATGGCTGACTGACGTTCAAGCAAGATTTAGGTCACGTAGTCAAGTTCAAAATATTTACACTTCGCAAGTGTTTTGATGAATTATATCATTGCTTTTGAAAACAAATCCTCAACTGAAAAGAATTAAATTTTGATTACGACTTGATTTTGTCTTAATTTGTTTATTTTCTTGTGATTAGGCGGCGCATAGGAAATACATTGCCTCTACGCAGCGTACGTTTTCCCGGAGTGAAGCGGTTGACATTCCAATCACCAATATGATGTATTAATCCGCGTTACATGGTTAGAACTATGTAGGAAAGCAAAATATTGCTTTATTTTAACGATATTTTCACTTTTTACGACGTGGGTAATAAATAGGATACAAAACTCGTTCCCCTTTCATATCTAAAGGTCGTGACAGACCAAAATTATTTCACTCGGGACATGAACTTGATATGAAAGGGGAAGCTCGTTTAATATCCTATAAATATTCCATTACATATATTACATACTTCCTTAACATTTTCAAAGAATTCTATTATAGCTGCAACTACAACCACAACCTATTTTACTTGGTAAGTGCAGTTTCCTTCCTCGAAAACACTGGTTGGTTTGGTCGATATGTGTGTTGTTTAACGCCACACTCAGCAATATTCCAGTTATTTGGTGTTGGTCTGTAAATAATCGAGTCTGGGCCAGACAATCCAGCGATCAACATCATAAGCATCGACCTACGAAGTTGCGATACAACGACATGACACTAAGTCTAACCACCCGATGCCCTTAGTCGCCTCTTACGACAAGCATAGGTTAGTGAAGACCAGTTCTAACCCGGTTCTCCACGGGTCTGGGAACAAATCCCTACGAAACACAGCGTTAATGGTGGTTATATGATTTTTGTGTACACTCCAAAATATGAGAAGCGATCACTGATAATATAGGCACACACACACACAGAGAGAGAGAGAGAGAGAGAGAGAGAGTGTGTGTGTGTGTGTGTGTGTGGTGAGAGAGAGAGAGTGCAATGATTCGAAACAGCTTCTTGTAACGCTCTCTGTGTGTCTGTGTGTGTGTGTGTAATTCCCCATCTTTTAAAACGTCATTCAAAGAGCTAATTGAAGTAAAATATAACTACATTTGTGTGTATGGTTTAGTCTAAGCTTTGAAAATCCCAAATAAGAAGCAATACGTATGTTGTCATAATAGCAGCGATCAGTTACTCGAACCCATATCTGTCGACTCTGATCTCAAGGAGGTATGGACCTAACTGAGAGTTGTTTCCCCTTGTGAACTCTCTTAACAATTAAGTTGTGATGTCCATACTTCCGATTTGATTATTACGATGAGGGAAAACAAATTATAATTGGAAATATTTACCGTAGTAGAACAGAACAGCGGGAATGGCGACCTTTCCAACAGTTTCAGGGTTTCTTCAAATTACTGTTGCCATCATCATCGTCCTTCAATGTGTTTCACAAACAAACGTATGTAGCTCAATTGCGTACACCCGGAAAGTGCCCCGTACTATCATGTGATCGTAAAGTGGATCACAATCTTATACAGATACAAATTATTTATGTCTGATTTATTATTAGCCGAAATACATGCGTATTTACTATCAAGGTGTCCTTTACTTTGCTATCTACTCTGACAAACGAAATATTCAGAAAATCACACAACCTTCTAAGACGTTTGGTGGGTGGGGGGTCTACTTTACCAGAGCCAATTTTTAAGAAAGCGGTCCATAACCCCAATTCATAGAGAACTGACCTGATGAAGCCCTTAAGTGGAAGGGTGGAAGGGTGCTCCAAGGGCCAAGGGTACTACCCTATCCCTTGCACAGCCAACCTAAGGATTGTGAGATCAGTGAAGTGAGAGCCACAGCATGCAGTTGCAGCAATTAGTGTTATGCATACCGATATTTAGAAATCAAACCTCATTTGTCTGGTGGTTGTAGTTTTTTTAAATTGCTCAGAAGATTTTACTTTTGTACCACATGATCTACAATATCTTCTGAAAAAGCTGGACATCATTTTAGTAGATGAAAATGTCCATTAATTTGTTTCCAAGCAAATCATGTATGTATAACATGATAATAAAGCAAGCTGTAAATAGCTGCTTGACTGCATTTATAAGGCATTCATAAAACCCTTTGACTTTTGAAAATATTCCAATTGGTTTAACAAGTATTTCTGTCTAACAATGATATTGTTATGTTGCAGGCTAGTTATGAAGATGCACGATGCAAATGTGTTTGTGATTTAGAAAGAAATGGAACAAAACCAGAACGGACAGTCTATGTACAAACAGTAGGAAATCAGGAATGGTAAGTTTACCTTTGAGAAGTTTTTATTTGTTGAATAGGTATAAGCCATGTACACAGCAAGGGAATTACCTCATGCAAATTACTTTTCAAGACCTTTATATTGAGCATGTGGAGATGGGTGATTTAAGCATTTTAGTATGTCAGTCCTGTTTTGACCAAAACTGAATGGGCAATGACAAGGGAAGAAGTGTTGAAATTGGTCACAGAGGCACAAATGAGCTAAAGTGACAAATCATGGGCCATAGTTCAGCTTACAGAAGTACAGAGTTTATAACTAACGAGACTGCCCACAAAAGGGTTTATAAAACCAGATTACCCATGAACGGGCTTGTCAGTGATCATTAACATGTTTTGTGTGTGAATAACAGTTCATATATGACATGTGTCATTGTATAGTACTGTTAGTAGACCTGTTTGTTTTTTCAGTAAATTTTGGGTAGAGATTATATTCTGTGATTGCCAACATTGCCTTTTTGACAACATTTGCTATATCAGCAGGATATCATTTTGACTTAATTTTGAGTTTCCAGATCTACCATTGTACCACTTATTTGATCTACAGTCAACTCTCATTAATCTGACTTTAGTGGTTGTAGAGAAATATGCTGGATTAATGAGAATGGCGGATTAATGTATTTGTGTGAAAATATCCCAGTTCATTAAATGTTGTGATCTTCAGACTGTTGATGCATATCAGAAAGGGTAGATCAAGTTATCTTCATCATATGTAACAATATTCACATTAAGAAAAAATAAGAAGAATATATCCATGTTAGCATTTATAATAATCACATGATCAATCAGTTTCATATATTTAATACCACATCTTCACAAAACTCATGTTTGTTTTTAATGCATTTTGGCAGCCATTATGACCTGGAAGTTGAATATCTTAAAGTTTCCGTACAACTAATTCCATACTAATATGTAGACATCTAGTGCACAATCAGGCAGTTATTATAACATTTAATTCTTGATTAAATTGTCTCAACTAATTATCTTATCTTTCCAATTGACAAGTGACATGTTCACCGACGTTGGCAACAAGCAGCCAGTAAGGCACACGCTAAATATGTTATTGTTTGTTTACGGTCTGATTTATCTGACTGGCTTGTGGATTGTCAGATTAACGAATGTTTTACAATGTATACACATAAGCATTAATTAAACACCACCCATTTTCATGCTATGAGATTTTGTTTAACACAACACACTGGTCATTCATGATATGGAAACCAAACACATGGTTATAATGTTGTTAACTGAACCATCGAAAGTGTCAATCCGTCAACTACCAACATTGCTGCTACTTTCGACTGTATTTTATTGACAGTCATATGAGGGCACTAAAAACGTCATCAATAATCATGTCCAAAACTATGGTCACACAGACAATGTCTGTGGTCCAACGTACACAAAGTTCTCAAAAAACGTTCACTGTTCAATCCTAAGCCAACAGTAATGGTGACATGAGTATTTGGTGTATCCTCCCCGCACACGGATAACTGCTGACACCCTCCTCCTCATGCTGGAAATCAAATGAGAGTACTTCATTTCACCTTTCAATACCCATCAGCCACTTGTACCATGACAGAACTTTAACATGAAAAGCATGCACATGAATTTCATGCTAACTGCATGTTTATGTAGATATAACTGGTTGACCTCTCTGTTTTGATCCCTTTTTGTGACAATCGACAATTATTTATGGTGGTGCTTAAATAATGCTCATGTGTATATTTACAATAATCAGTTGCTAGATTGTATGTCAGAGTTGGAATGCAAGAATGCTAGATTAGTGAGAGTAATTATCACTGTTTTAAATGGTTCCCAAATTTTTTGCCAGATCAGTGAGTATTAGATTATCGAGAGCTAACTATATCATGTCACAGCTAGTGACAAGGCAATGCTTATGTTTGCAGCAAGTGTGACACTGTGGCACTCCCAAAGAATCCTGAAATATTTTGTCCACGATGTGAATGTTCCAAGGAGAGTAGAAACACCACCACTATCAAGGTAGGTTCATCATGTAATTGACTATACACTGATATAGCTTCAAGGGCTTGCTATTCGAACAAATTTCATTCCTAAACATGTGGGCACAGGGGTAGCCTAGTGGTTAAATCGGTTGCTCGTCACGCTCAAGACCAGGTTCGATTCCCCACATGGGTACAGTGAGTGAAACCCATTTATGGTGTAACCTGCCATGATGTTGTTGGAATATTGCCCATGTCTCATAAAACTAAACTCACTCACTCCTAAACATATATATGATAAAGAAAGAAAACAGAAACATCTGTTGATCATAGGCACAATCAATTTTGTTGACATTGAGCATGAAATGTTTTTTAGAAATGCATGTTTTGACTAAATAACTATATTTTTGACAACAAAATGCATGTTACCATTTACTGAGAAATTGTGTCATGACAATAAGATGTGATGAGCAAAGTGATATGACTTTGAAGTATCCTAAATAAGACTTTTTACATACTTATAGATTAATAAATAGAAGATTGACCTGTATGAATTGTCACTGTACAGTGAATGGAATCTAGTCTTGTTGCCTTGCCAAACTGCATAACATAGAAGTAGAAAAGAATAGAAATTTGCAACTTTCAAGGCTTCTGATGAACAATCAGTGAACGAACACCAGTTCCTGCAGATCATCATCACCCTGTCATCACTGTGTTGCAGGTAGTGGTCATCTTCATCATCTGCGTGGTGTCGCTGCTGATGGTGTACATGCTGTTCCTGATGTGCCTGGACCCCCTGATTGCACGTCGACCCGCACATTATCAGGAACATGCAGACGAGGAGGTGAATTTGGTAACAAGTTTTGGCTGCGGCTCTGTTCCTTGCTTCTTTAACACACTAACATTCAGCCTCAAGCATCAAACAGCATCTCACCTGTTATTGTTGCAACAATGGCAACAATGCCTTATGTTCTTTTAAGCATATTCTCCTATTGGTTAGGGGCGGTGGGATTGTCTAGTGGGTAAAGCATTTGTTCGTCATGCCGAAGACCCGAGTTTGATTCCCATCACTGGCACAATGTGTGAAGTACATTTCTGTTGTCTCTCACCATGGTGCTGAAATTTGAGGAACGTGCTTAATATTCATTCAAAATCATCATGGAAAAGATTTGTGTGATGAATTACAGCTTATGCACTTACAGATGAAGGGAATATTTGAAAAATGAAGTCAATCAAATGCGGACAAGTCTATTAAGAGTAACCTCCCTTACCTCCATTAGCTGCATCATCATTAATTTGTTTGATGGGAATTATGATACGGGTTATGATGGTTTAGGTGTTAGGGTTGCTGTTTGATGCTTAGGTTGAACAGAACATGTGTTCAGAATGAAATTGTTTTGGGTTGTATCATAAGAGTGTTTATCCAGTGCTCATTGCACCTGTTTGAGATGTGTTGAACTTCAATAACCTTCCTAATCCAGCATAATTAATTTCAGTTAATATCAAGGATATTTATTTCATAATTTATGAAGGGTACACATACTGGTCAAAAATGAAATCTCGATTCTGACTTGTTATGCTTAAGGATAATTACAAGATGACATTCCTCATTTACTGATATCTTCTGTTTGTCTTGATCAGTCCCATGGCCCCATTTGCAATTTAGGAAGTGACATCATCGCCTCCATGTTAAACAGTTTTTCTTCCTTATGAGAGGATATCATTGGTTAAATTTGCAGGATATGTGTTGGATAGATTTGAAAACAAAGCGTCTTTGGGAATTGGTCACAGGTATTCATCATAAAAGTGTTGAAGTTACTGTGATACAGTATTTCAGATTTATGGAGTTTTTAATTATTATATAGATCAGGGTTCGAAATTCAAATTTTGAGGTCACAAATTTGCTGTTCAAATTTGTAATTTGCTACATGAAAAAAAACACACAGTAGCAACAACGTGCTACTTGGTATTATTTAGTGAAACTGTATGTTCATCAGTTGGTCAACATTTTCAAGGGATAGATCCCCACTGTACTTTCACTCTTACACTTACCCATACTGGTATTTTGCTTTCCCCCTAAATGCCCATCAGACTTTTTGTTAGTCAGTAATAATCGTGACAGAGAACCAGTTAACTCAGTGTACATACACATAAGTATAACAGTACTGCTTCCAACGTTTGATAATGGGCGTTCGGCATTTCCTGCGTAAGGACGATAAAACATTGTCTGTTTGTACAAGGAGACATGATACAGTCATATGGCCAATGACAGTAATGGGTCTGGGAGGGAGGAATTAACAACAGAACGAAAGAATGCTGCTAGCTGCTAAGGTATTTTGCTACCTATTTTTAAGGCAGGTAGCAAATACTTGCTACTTGCTAAATAAGTTAATTTCGACCTCTGTAGACTTGGAGACCATCAGGATATATTGTAATCCTTCCAGATTCATATATCTTAGATAAGTTTGAAGAGCTAATAAAAGGCTTTGAATATATAGTATTTACCAGACTGATTTTGTTATCGGTATATGAAGTTCAACGTGTCTAAGACAGGCTGTCACTTTCAGACATAAAGTACAACATTTCCTTTAGCAAGTCAAGGTGTTTAATGAAGATGTCTTAAAGATATCAATTTATTAAAAACAGCTGATCACATGTTCTAATGCATTCTCAGTGCATGATGTTTATCATTGTATTTCTAGTGTAGTGAGTCACTATGTCCTCATCTCACACCAGTCCGCATATATCACTCTAATGAAGCTAACGGTTAGATGTGTAGCTCTCCCTTTAGCTGCACTGTTGACAGATCAGGAATAGTCTGTATTTGTGTTTCGTGTTGGTCATGGTCAAAGTTTGAAGTTAAGGTCATTACACTGCACGTTTTGCTAGAGGAATACTTATGGTGTGTCTGTGCTCGGTGTTGTCATGTATTGAGGTCAAGGGTCGAGGTCAAGGTCATCACACTGCATGTTGTGCAAGATGGAAAAGTATCTGACTTGTTTTACATGCTTCATTAGAATAACGCTTTAGCCAAGAATCTATTCTATGACATTTTGCCTTCTATTTAGTAGATAAACATTGTCTCTAGTGTCAACTATTTCTTGATACTACTTTTCAGTGCAAATGTATACTTTTATACAGGGAGAGGTGTGTGTGTATGTGTGCATGTAGGTGTCAGTGCGATCTTTCACAATAAAACATGTATTGCAGAATATATTCTGAGTTGTTTTTACATGAATTTTGTTCCATGTGGCTAAATGGGGATGGCTGCTATGAACATGATGAACTGGTCTGTGTTAAACTGTTAAACAACAGACAATATAGTGAATATAATTATCAGGTGGGGTTTATTTAGGACCTTAGTAAGTATTGCTATTTGAAAATCAACTACACATGAATTAAAAAATGGGTAGCGGTTTGTCTGTCTCCCAGATACTGTAGAATTAATCAGTTAGACTCAAATTTACAGATACATGTGTGTATATTTACAATTGGATATTCTTGTAGAAATGTATTTTTACATAAGATGACTTATTTCTGTGACTAAATGTTAGTCTTGGGCATAATGTAATCAAGGATAGATTTTGAGGCATCGATTGATCAGTGAACCAGTGTTCCCCGAAAGCTGCTACTGGTGAAGCTGAACACCTGGACCTTCATAGCTGTTTCATTTCTGCAGAACATACAGAGTTGACCTGAGTCACAGACTTGTCCAATACATGTTGAGAGAGGCTCCTGCACTGAATGGTGTTGTCAGTTATAGACCAGTTCAAAAAGGGTTCTTATCTCCCATGAAAATTACCTTCCCTTTGTAGCTCTTTTGCTCGCTGAAACAATAAAAAGGTAGGCCGCCCTACTGCTGGAGAGCGAAAATGGAGGACAGACATCCCATTACCAAAGACAAAGATGGAGTGAAAGAAAAGACTTCTAAGTCAGCGTATCAACACCGTTATTGAGTTTGGCGTAATTATTGTGTGAAGGTGGATGGATTCTGCTATATATGTGGGAATTGGGGATATATCCCATGAGTTAGCAATGCCCTGTCAGATGAAGGCATATAGTCTGGTTATTATCAGTATTTCACTGTTGCATGGTTTGTGTGATGGCTAGTCCTGTCAGTGCTTGTTGAAAGACTTAATAGGTCACTGGTAGATAGGAAAATCGTTCAAATTTGTGGGTTTCTGGTTTAATGGCTACAGGGATTGTTCAGTGTAGATTCTTACACTGTTATGAAGTGAACCAGTCTGCTCAGTGCTAACTGATTGAGTTAAATTCATAGCAATGAAAGTATCTTGATTGAAATGTCTGAACACAATAAACCAGAAGTATTGTCTGTAAAATTGAATTTTATTTTCTTGTAGAATTGTAGAATACCTGTCAAATAGTTAGTATTTTGGTAATCTAAGGTGCCAGCTCTGCTTCTCTCTTTACTTTATGATTGTTGACTTACTGGGAAATCTCTTAATACTGTTGAAATAGGTCGTAGCAAGAAAAAAGGTTTATTAATATTTGTTCTTCCTGATATCGTTTTCTGTTGAACATGTCCATGACCATATATAGTTTCAGTTTTATCATTTAAAAAGGCTCAGAGAACACATGAAATGATTTGTGTGACATTTTCATTAGACGTCTGCCATTCAGATCAATGAAGAAAATGAAAATCAGAGCAGCCATGAGAGAGGTTTAAAGATGGCAGTGTCCCCATGGTCCAATCTCATTGTGTTCCACAGCAGAACTTTAGTTTTAATGTGGGTGTTGACATTGTTGGTGTTGGTCTGTCTGTTGTATCACTGCCTGTGTTGTGGATCATAACAAGGAGTACCAGAGTTAGGCAACAGCCACATGTTTAGACCAGATGATCATACTTGTTACCTCATAGCCTGGTTTGGCAATTATAGATTATGAATGTTACAGTTGGATGTTACTGAAACTTGATCACGTTGAAAAATCTGAAAAAGAACATAAACAAGGTAGAAATGTCAGGATGAGATAACTCAGATGTACACTACTTTGGATAGTTTTAAATTATCTGTCAGGAGAACACGATAGTGTTACCTCCAAAGGGACACAATCAGAATTTTAATCATTTTGAAGAAGCACGACTTGCCATATTTTCTTGTGTATTTAATTTTCAAAGTGAAGTTGTATCTTAGCTGCTAGGATTGCTGATAAACAAGGTTAAGAAACATCAGAATACAAACCACATCTTTGGACATTTTGTTTGCTACATGAAACGGACGAATCCATCTTCATTGGAGGGAAAACTGGTTGAGTGTGGAAATGTGGTTTTTTTTACCAATGCACCATTTTATTTGACTTACACATGTACTGTACCCTACAAGCAGACCTTCCACCCCTGTTGCTGTTATCAAGTGCACAAATTACATACATCTTTAGTTTCAGAAGTCAAATATTCTTTTATCCATAAATAAAAGAATTCAGATTAGAATTGAACTTCAGTCATCCATGGTTGTCATAAAAATCTATTAACAGGATTGGTCAGGCTCTCTGACTCTTGTTCACACATGTAATGGTATATCAATTGCATAGATAGATGTTCATGATGTTGATCACTGGTTTGTTGTGTCCAGACTTGATTATTCACAGACTACAGCCATATAGCTGGAATATTGCTACGTGTGTCATCAGATTAAACTTATATTATTGAGTAGGCCTTTTGGGTTCATGGAATTCACTATTTCCAAGCATAATACAGGGTACAACAGCCCATATGTTTTGCATACATGGCACAGCAGGCTGACCCTTGTACATGCTACATCTGATTTTTGTTACAGCTTTATTTATGTTCCAAGCTGCCTACCTATTTCTTTCAACCACTTATGAGTTGTAGTCCATTATGTTCACTGGAACAATCATTCTCCTATTTCCCTGCATGTGTCGTAGGCGATGTTGCAGTGTGCCCTATTTCTGATGGAAGGCTGTATATTTCCAGGATGACCTGAGCATGCCCAGGATGTCGCCGCTTGACACGGCAGCAGCAGCGTCAGCATCAGCACGACAGAGGTCGATCCTCAACCGCGTGTCAGATGAACAGAAGAAGTGGAAGGGGACTGTGAAAGAACAAAGGAAACACATTTACGACCGCCATTCCATGCTGAACTGAAGCATGCAAGGAGATGAATCCTGATTAGCTGAATCTCAACAAGCACCACATCATTTACCATCAAGCTAGGTGTAGTTAAGGTAACTTCAGTATTTCTGAAAGTTGAATAAACTGTTACTGTTAGTTATCATTGAGGAAAGCGTAATAACAAGTCCAAGATCCTTCACAGTTGGAGATGTTTGAGGATTAAAATTCCTGGGTTATGTCAGGAAGTTGAATATGTTTTTACTGCTGAGGATAATATGAAGGGGAACCAGGACTTTTCAATGTTATTGGCAAGACTGAATGAGTCACGATATAGTGCTGTTATCCAGTTACCTCCCTTCACTTGTCTGTATGTAAGCATAAAGATATTAGCTCTGAGGGATAGATATTCACTCGAGCCCACTGTACGAAGCTCGTCTCAGTAATATTAAAGGTATCTTAAAGACTTGTAGAATTTCTGACCCTTTGGGAAGTGTTCGTTCATGTTATGGTACCTTTGTTCTTGAGAGTTTCTTGTCAGGTCTATGTTCTATCTCTGACCGAAGGTTCATAACTGATAAAACCATTAAAACATTTACTCTGAAACACAATCCCCAGTAGATGTGTAGAGATTGGGGTCACCGGCGGGTCTGTGATATTGTCTGTAGCTAGCTGATCTTGTTGTACTTCAGATGTGATGCCAAGAAATGTTTGTTGAGACCAAAGAGTCAAAAGACTTTAGAATATAAATAAAAATGCTAAGCAGTCTGTTTATAATCTGAATTAAAATATGTGTATAAAACAAGCACACTTACTGTTGCTTTTAACTTTCAACTACCATAAATCATCTACTACGCTATTATTGTAAAACATTTTTTAATCTTAAAACTTCAAGATACCACTGTGATGAAATCCATTTCCTCAAACCCTCAAATTGAATATTAGTATATGATTTTGGTTTATTTAACCTACTGACAGAATGTTTGGACAAAAATTTGTGCCACTTGTGGCTGGTGTAAATCAGATAAATAAGTTGTCTTGGACTGAACTTGCCGAATTCTTTGACAAGGGAGAAAAATACTACTTATTCTGCATATTGTCTTGTTAAATCAGAAACTTTCATAAAACCAAGGTTTACCTGTCACATACCGACAAACATACTTTACCCTTGATCCACTGTGATGTTACATAAAATTACAACTGTTGCTATGGATACTTGGCTCTGTTATGATGTCACAGTGGTCACGACCACTTACAACAAATCCAAACAGTTGAACATATGTATTTATGTTTTCAGTATCTGCCTGGTCATAAATGGTAGTTATACCCATCGTATCGTGTTGTGCAACTAATACAAATGATGTCAAAAGCAAGATAACACACAGCTTACAATATGCTACATGGACTGTGCATTGTAGATCTGTTTGTTTATATGTACACCTAAGCTTAAGTATCCCACTTTCTACTGTGCACTGTGAATCTGCATTCTCTTTATATTGTTTAATTAATAATGTACTGCTCTCCGAACAACACCAGGGTATGAAACTCCCAACAATTTCAGCCAGACCATTTGGTTGGTTAGATGTTAAACTTGCCAGCCCTGACCAAGACTCACCTGCCCACAAAATATCTTCATGAACATGTATAAGTTTTAACCCACTCGTTCGGCAGGTGAATTTGAGAATCTTGCAGTCCATGCTGGCAATAACCTGTCCGCAGTCGGCAGGCAGGTATTTCAAATGCTGGCAGTAGAGCTGCAGCAGTTGAGCCAATTGTGACACTTATCATTAAGATTGAGTAACATTGGGATATTTGCTAATGGATACCATAGAAAGTCAGCAGATGATCTCTTATTCCTCATATTAAGAGAAACAACATATTGATTTATTATTTGTTAAGTTACATGAAACAATAAAAGTGTAATTTTTGGCCAGGTGTACAGCGTTAATTCATCACAACATTGTCTGCTGACCACAATACTGTCATATACATGTATATGAGAGTGTTGACTAGTCCTGTCTGGCTTGGATATATAGTCCATTTTGCATCTCTCTTTTCATAAATAACTCCCAAATTCAAATCAAGCGACACAAGTTTAAACACTGGTTTAATGTTTGATTATAGCGATCACAGAAAAACGGCTTCAATTCACAGGTTCCTAGAATTTAAATGACTCATAACAGCCCTACTACACAGTTTGACAGCATTAGACATGATCCCAAGTCCACTTGTCTGTGATTAGCAACAGTTAGACAAACTCCATTAAAATCAAATGTGCAGCATGTAACCATCTTCACTAGGTGACTTGTGTTTGTATTACCCCAGCCAAGATCTGAGTTGATTTTCTGACTAGACTAGAATCATATCTTTATGATATTAACCATAGGTTCTTTTGATGTGATTGATGTGCCTATTCTTGGACATGCAACCAGATCATGTTGTAGATACGCAGGTGGAAATATGTGGAGAGCTACTAAACACATTGTTTTTCCCGATTTGTACTTTGATCATGCTGGTTGTGACATTCCAAAGGAGAAACATCAAATCTTTTTCCACTTCCATTCTATGTGAAATTCCTACTTTTGCAGATGGTTTGTAACTGTTATGAAATAGTAAGAACAAGTAAACAAATTGACATAAGTGTGCAAGTGCTGTTTATGGTGCCAAAACAGAATTGTAAATAATTGATTCAGTTAACTTATTTTATTGTTGTTAAGGTTTTTCTTAACATTTAACATCCAAGAATTGATATCCACTTAAAGAACTGAGATTTAAATATTTGAGTACTACATACTCCCTACCATTCTCCTAACAGAGCAAACATCGCTCCGAAATGTCGTGTTATTCACAATGATGATGTTGACATCCATTGATCTTGCTTTTCATATTTTAGTCTTCTTAAAACTAGATTTGATATTTGGTATCAGGCAATAGTTCATGTTTTATTGAAAATTTAAGAAGTCCTTACTAATGATGTGGAATATTTTTCTCGCACCTTTAAAGGCATCATATTTATCTGTCGTGAGTGTATACATCAGAGATTCGTGAGTAACGTGGGTCATGATTTGAATCAGAATTCTTGTACAGCATGTGTTAAATGTGTATTAGTGGTGGTGACAGAGGACCATTATAGAAGCGTAACCCCCAGCTGTGGTTAAGTTTGAAAACAGAACTCTTCTATAGTGGTTTGTGTACATACAATGTATCTTATGTCATCTGAATGTCAGACGTTTTGTAATAATGCGAACATTCATTGTATAATAAATGTCAGTATTAAGATAATTGGTTTGTCAGGACTGTTTTCTTTATGAGTAGAGGGTGCTCTCTGGGCTCTCTTACACAAAGTGTTTTTAGTGATTGTAACTCAAATTTTCCAATGTAGGCTTAAGATAGTCATATCACTAAGGTTGCTTTGTGCAAGTGGGCCCAGGATTGGAGTCCAGTCATGATGCAAGAGTGGATTGGAGATTGTGTGGCCACAATGGATGAAGGCTGTGGACTGCCATCTGTGACTGACTGATGGCACACCTATACACCCAGGTGGTGGTGAATCATCTGTCATCCATAATCCATCATACAGTTTTTAAACCATATAATTACTTTCCAGTGTGGCAGAAATTTGGTCATTTGAGTGTGTTTCATTTTACTCCACACTCAACGATATTCCAGCTGTAAATAATCGAGTCTGGACCAGACCATCCAGTGATCAACAGCTTGAGCATTGATCTACGCAAATAAGATACGATGACATGTGTCAACAAAGGTTTGTGAGACTGACTACCCAATCCCATTACTTGCCTCTTGCGACAACCATGGGTTACTGGAGGTCAATACTAAACAGGATCTTCATGGGCAACAACAACTAAGACCAGATTAAGTTTGGATGCTTTATTCAACATGATGCTTACCATTATGTACATGACTTGATGGCCACAAACAGGTCAGCTTGCTACAACCTCATCCTGCTGGAAATACTGATTTCTTACGACATATTCTAACATCTGAAACACCTTCTCAGTAATTGTATCTTCACAGGCCATTACACACCTGCTACTTTTCTATATGTTGCAAAAAGTGATTAAATGACTCAAATTAGTTCTAAAAAGTTCTCAACAATATTTTCCAGAATGATAGTATTCCATGAACATGACTGCAAGGGTGTATTGGTGAGATTGTTTCTCCCAAATCCTAAACAGTTAACCATTCACATTCTTTTGCTTCCAATATTGAATGAGGACACATACAGCAAGTGTGTCAGCAAGTAGCATTAGATGGACTAACAAAAGTCAACATTTCCAAGGGATGTAATTAATTGTGACTACACTGATGTCAATGGTTGAATAAATTGAACAGTGTGATACACAATGTACAATAAAAGAGTTCCAAATAAATAACCCTTAGCAAAGATTTCAAATCTGGGTGCATTTAATACTACAAACATGTTTAACACAGAACAAACACTGACAAACAAAAGTTTAAATATGTACCATATTAGACCTAGTCAAAGGGTTTAATCATTTTCTCATAGATATCTCTCCGTAAATCTAAAATCAGTGCATAACATGACTGTATCAGGAAGATATTTTCAGCAGAATGGTGTACAAATACTGCATACAAAAATACATGAGTAATATGAAATATAGTTAGTAAATACTAAATGGCAACCTACAAATTTTACGGTATGATTACTATCATCATGGCACCAAAAGGTCATGTCCACAAGCTCAAGGCCATGACACCTGTATGAAAGTTAAGGCCATGGCACAATATGTATGAAGGTCAAGGTCATGACAAACCGGTAATATGAGAATCCAGTGATCCACAGGTTAAGGTTGTAACAATCTGTATTACTGGTAGTGATGCTTGATGGTAGGCTTATGGTTAGGAATGATAACGACACAGGGACGTGAGGCGTGGAGATTAAGCTGATATAACATGGAGCACTAACAAATAACCAACTGTGCTTTAACACATACATCATCAACAAACAGTAAGCAGTAGCCAATGAAAACAAAGAACTATATACAGTAAGGTCATGTGACACCTCGTGCATATGCATTAGGTAGGGCATGCACTGTCCTGTGAACTAACATTAGTCCGGAATGAAAATGTTTAAATGGTGAATTTTCAGCTTTGAGTTTCATAAAATATCATTTGTTTTTTAAACTGTCATCAATTTACCAATATGAGAACAACATTTGAATTTTGGCAAGAAATTTGTAACATCTGAATATTTTTAATCATAAGTGTTACTAAAGACAATCAGTACTGCATGCCCCACCATAACAGTGTTGTCAGAAGATGATGTTACATAATCACAGTTGGGGCCTTACAGTATTACTCCTCACCCCTGATCAAGCATACTGTATCATCAACTTCTGATACCACTGAATCTGCATACAGTGAATTACAGCCTTGTGTATTCTGGCTGTAGACAATAGCCCTCATCTTTGACACTGAGAGCCAGGAAGATCACAGATGCAACATTGCCGATATTTATATACATAATACAACCAAACCAGTCTTATCACAATTTATCCTCTCTCTACAACACCTAACATGAAGCTGTCTTGTTGGGAGAGTGACTAGCAAGACTGATTGTACGAGAGTTTTCCCTCAGTGCAAATGTGAAAGTTTAGATATCTGACTCTAATTGTGCTCTCACACAAACTCTATTTTTATTTCATTTTCTTCATTAAAATATCATCAATAGTATGTGTGGCAAAATCTTAATATTTTTTTCTTTCATAATATTCACTTAACTTACATACAGTGAAGTTTCTTTCAGGAAAAAGGTTCAGTGCTGAACAAGGATTTTTTCAGCAAATTGTGACAAAGAATAGTAGAAATATTTATATGATATATTATAATAGACATGTTAAGCTCTAAGCAAGATACAACAGGCAGTGTACTTTTCACTTTGAAAACTCAAAATTGTAAATATCTTACCACCATTAAAATAAATTTTAACATTGTATGCAAATTAGAAGAAATTCCATACATTTCACATTTAAAGTAAGCTTAATATATAGTTGTAGATATTTTCCAGTATAGGATTTACAGAGGTAATCGTATCTCGCCTTACAAGAATCATTCTGTTACGCCTTTGTTAAACTTAGTTATCTCCCTTTCTACAAACTTACAGTTATCTCTCTTTGTATACAATTACAGTCAACATCACACATTATGTGGAATAGATATGTTATAAGGAGTCAATTTTAGACATACGTGTACATGTTTCTTATCAAATTTGTTTGGAAATATTACCAAAATATGATACATTTTAAGTAACCCATAATCTCTGTATATATGTGAGAACTCTTCCTGTTTGTACAGCGAATATGATGACCGAGAGTATGTTTGTAACAATAGCATGGCATGGGACACACGATGCATGACAACATGACAACATACATCTGATGGAACGTAAAATAGTATGAGTATCATATGACCCAATGTGATGATGATGTTTAAGCCAGATCCCAGAAGAGTAAGCCATAGCTGAATATGATACACCTCTAAACACAAGTGATCCAAACTGAGTTAAAAACAGACTTACATGTCTCATTCATGTCTTCATGAGGCCAGACTAATTAAATAGTTCTTCCTAAACCACATACACAAGCATCATTACTTTATTGAATGTACTGTTAGTCTGTGTGCAAATGTGTGCCTTTTAGTGTATGCAAGAGAGCTATGAACATTTTAAGTTTCCATGATAAGACTTTTGGTTTGTTCATACCAACTAAAAATAAGTTGAGTGAGTTTACGTTTCACATAGATTTCAAGAATATTTCACTTATCTCACATTAACATTAGGATTGTATTTTTTAAGCGGGGAAATTTTTGTTGTTGTCATTCTTGAAAAATATGACTGGTGGATCCTTAAAAAAATAAATAAATTTGGTCTGTGCTAATTCTGTATTTATGAGCCACATTTTTATACTGGCAAAATAGGCAAAGGTTAGAGCTCCTGTTACACATAGAACCAACTGGTCTGGCCTGAGTCTCTCACTGATAACCAAATCCATGAAGAACCTGCAAAGTTCAATAACTTCAAACACATTCCAACAAACAGGTGATGATTAGTTAACCAATGCAACCTAAATAGATTATACACTGGGTAACATTAAGTCAATAAATTAGATCAGTAGATCAACTGAGTTTGTTCTGTTCCAGCATCCAACATCACGCTGAATGCATAATCTAACATCTGTAACCATCCATCATGACTATTCAAGTGCAAAAATCAGGACGCGGCCTCGTACCAACATCTTGTCTTAACTCAACATCGAATGATTTCACATCTCACTGTCTGAACATCAGGACTGCATCCATCTCAACATCTACACAATGAAACGTCTCTCTTTCATCATCATCATCATCATCATCATCATCATCATCATCATCATCATCATCATCACACAAGAAGCCAACATCTCAGTCTTCAACCATTTATCATAGTCACCTGAATACTACCTTGACAGTTCAGTTTCCAACTAAATTGTGCAAACATTTCTATAAACTTTATATCCATGTTGGACTCAAAGCAGAAACCTCCATAAAACTTTTACAATATAGGCCTTTCACCCCACCATTCCATCCTGTAACCATGGTAACTGGTAAGGTGGCCAAATTTATCCTGGAAAGACACTTTCAGTTAGGCAAGGTAACAAAGGGTAAAAGAAACTTAACATTCTGAATTTTGAACCAAACATTTATGAAACTCTAGATGAGAACACACTGTAGCCTAAAATGGTTTCTAGAATAACTAAACACAAATACAGAATGGACTGTTTATACTATACAAGACAGTTAGGTTACCATGGAAATAAGATATGGAATAACAAGGTCCCTTGCAACATGTACTAAACATCACTATTAACCTTTGATGAACACTTTACCAGATCTTAGGAAAAGCACTGGGCTCAATACATGTTTCAAGTGAAAGAAACGTAACAACCAAAGTCAGTAAATAAATACAAAGGACAGGTGAACGAGTTTGTTCACAAAAATGATATGGTATGACACGGTATCTAATGATACTGGGATGAATGCATCAGTAGTAACCTTAACATCATCAAGTGAATCCTTGTTCAGAATAACAGTTCCAATCTTGATTTTGAAAAATGAAATTCCACATTAGACCCTTTCTCATAAACTCCTAATTTGATCAATCCTTATACATGAATTCTTGTTCAGTATAACTGTTCCAATCTCAAGTCTGCAAAATGAAAATTCTACATTAGAACCTTTCTTATCCATACCCACTTTGATTGAACCCTACATGTGAATCCTTGTCCAGAATAACTGTTACAATTGTCAATTTTGAAAAAACAGATTCCATATTAGAACCTTTCTCAAAATACCTACATTGATAGTTGTCCCACAACAACTTCTATCAGCAGGTGCATGTACAATTCATAATAAGAAAGCACCAATATGAAATATGACCCATCTAGAATGAAACTGCACATCTGTGCTACCTTTTACAATAATGCAGCAATGTTACAAAGTAATTCAGAAAACAGACATGTAGGACAAGATAAGACTTAGGATAAGATGAGACTCGGGTAATACAGGACATAAAACTAGAAGTAAATTGTAGCTTCATTCAAATGAGATCACGTACAATGAGTTGATACCTATCCGCCTCAAAATGTTCCAAACTGTTCATTGAAGGGATATTTTTCAGATTTTATTGGTTAACCTCCTTAATTTTTATTTAAATCTCAATAAAATACATCACACATATTCATGAAAAAGTCATTGTTTTTGGGTGCAGAAGTTATAGCAGTCTTAGACACATCAAGATGTATAAAATATACATGCAGCAGAGTTTTTATCAGTTTCCATTCAGTCCATCTTTTAGATAAACACCTGATACATTGGTATGAAAGCTTGTTCAGAAACCTTGATGACTGTTAGTAGATACAACTGACATTACATCCCCAAGGAGCTTGTGTCAGATAGGACACATTGTGAAGAACTTGTAAAGCCTGTACACGGAGAGGTATTGCATCGAAGTAAAAGATGTGAGGTTCTTTCACCTCTGACATATTCAGATATGGTAGGATTTCATGAAACAATGCTGATTTGCTTGACAAATGTTGCAACACAAACATTGCTAGAATTACTGCTGATTCAACAAAAAGTTGAGTATAATTTACCATCATTTGTATCTATGCAGAAAACACTGACAAGAACACAGTGAAAGTGAGAGGATCATGGAACATAAGGACGATTGTAAGAAACAGGAAACCAATATATCTCAAATATTTAAAACCTTTTTCCTGATAAGTATGATATATTCCTCAGAAATCATGATGAAGCAAATTTGATCTGCCTCATGGTGTTAATTGTTATCCCTTACAGCTTTAACTAATATTCTTAACTGTAAATTGTATCCCTACAGGTTTAACTACTATCCCACACAGCTTTAACTGTTATCCCTTCCAGCTTTAACTAATATTTTTAACTATTACTTGTACCCCTACAACTTTAACTACTATCCCACACAGCTTTAACTGTTATTCCTTACAGCTTTAACTGGTATTCTCTTCAGCTAAGCATCTTTGTGATAAACATTTACAAAGGAATGGAATAAATTGTCATATTTTCCCTTAATTTCTCTTCATCAGCTGTTTCCTCCTTGCTTCATCATTTGCATTTTATCAATCTTGCAAATCCAGTATCCCCTACTATTTTGTAATGGTACATGTGTTCTATAAATAATTCACACATTCTTCAAGTTTCACACTCTCATAACATTTAACACGGACTGTACAACTGTAAACACTGACAGAGTTGACTATGGCCACACACAGTGTCTCAACACTGATGTAACACACTAGTGTCATGACACAGTGGCAAGGATACGATACACAGTGCCCAATAGCAAAAGGTTATCTGAAACCCGCCATTACAAACAGTTTGGTGTTGTATTTTCAGGCATAATTCAACATATACAGGACAAAATTAGTTAGGGATATATGCAAATTTTGAAATAAATTTTAAATAATGATTTATTTATTCATTGACACACTGATAAAATATCAGTCATTAAAATACCAATATCCCTAACTTATTTTGTCCAGTATACATTGCACCACATCCTGTACCGTATCACATCACACTGCCAGTGTGTCATGCCATGCTATGTTTGCAAGGCTGATGTAAATTAATCAGTTTTGAAATGAAGAGGGACATATTTAAAACATTTTTATAAAAGGAATATATGTCCATATTTGCCATTTTGGCATACTGACTTGAAACAGAATATTTCCCAAATTAATAACAAATAAGGTGAGTATTGTTTAATGCAATAAAGAATACGGTAGGGAAGAAGACACATGGTCTTAACCAATCACACCAGAACCCAGATCGGTTGACGTTAAAGTGAGCACTTTAACCACACAGCTACCCAACACACTGAGGTGAGCGAGCTTTGGTAGCAAGGGAATGGTACTATAATCACTGATTCAAGCTGGCCCAAGTAATATTTGCCACATCACCCAAGTCAATCAATATGCAAAAAAGAGGTACATATCTTGCCATTGATTGTATGATGAAATAAATACTATGAGAAATTCAGACATTATCAATTCTTTGCAAAATATTAGTGTTTGAAAAATTAAAATCACACCATATAATGGGATATGCGAATGTCAGTGACAGTGTCGACAGGGTGATTAGCAAAATCATCACAGAAGAAAATCAACACATTGTGAGTTACAAAGAACATTGAGCTGATATAGACAGCAATTGCAGCTCAGCAATTCCAAAGGAATTTTGAGGAAAACACCAAATAGGTCATACATGTCATTAGATAATATATTACTTGAAGATAAAATTTGTATATTTGATGACACTGTTCGGGCTGATGATGCTGTTTCAGAATTCAACTGTTGGGGTCAAGGCCAGTTGGTACCAGCGATATTACAATGCTGAGGTTGAGATGATTCCATTTTCACAACACCTTATTTACTTGCAGATTTGCATTGTTGTCAACAGGTAGCAGAAAGTTGGAATTTACATACCAGTGAACCGAATTTATGGTCAATGTCCCATCATCACACTCTCAATCAGATAAACAGTGGATTCAAGGCATATTGCTCAGACTGTACAGACATGACAGGGAAACGCAGCCAAGGTTTACAAATCTCTGTAGTAACTACTGTTGACAATTACAATCAAATATTCCTTCCTCGGTTTTCCCTCGAAAAAACTGAAACCATTTTGCTTGATGTCTTGTAAACAGTGCACCGATGAAATGAGAGACAAAACATTAGTTATAACATGCTGTACATAATTAAGATCAAATTGCTAAACACTTAACATGAGGAAGCCTGTTTGCCAAGGATCGTTCAAATGAATGACTACTTTTGCAACGTATGATACAAATGTACAACATACATTTCTCAAATTACTTCTACATCAGGAGAAATGGCCAGAGTGTATACACAGTCAGAATCTATAATCTACCAATGAAACTGAGATTCTCAATAATTCAGCTAAACACCCTTTGAGCAGCTTAGTGATGTATTCATTGATGGGTATGGTCAATTTTGGCATGACTTACATCTTCAAATTTACGAAATCAGAATCAAGAGATGACTTATCTTCCAAGGTCAGGACTGATTAGGTTTTGATTGAATGCTACATTTACTTGATGAATTAAGACTGTGGTTATATAACCCATACATTCTAAATGGAATCTTCCCGTTTTTGTTGTTGGATCAGTCTACTCAGGCGTAGGATAGTCCCCTTCGTCGGTTAGTCATTCCAAGTAGATGTCCTCTGTGGGGTGGGAGAATGCCATGTACTCCTGGTAGAACCTCTTGAAGGATTTGCTGAGGATGAAAAAAAGTACCGGTGTTGAATATATTCAAACATTCCAAATTTTCACATTTTGGTTTCAAAATTAGTATAAAAACTTATCCTGCACATATTTTCATATGACAGACATTGCACATGTGCTTTAACAATTCTCATACAAAGCATCCATTTCATTTTCAACCTGGACCAGTCACAAATATTTCTTGTATGTAAGTCAAAGCGTTTGATTTTATCATCAAATGAGAAGAAAGTATGACACTCCATAACTGAATATCATAAGGTTGCTTATAACAAGCATGTGGTTAATAAAGAGTGCTTCAATTCCTCACCTTAATGCATCGGTAATAGAGTGGGTTGTCCTCTCTCCCAGAAACACATGGCAAGCATATCGCGAATCTTTGGGATGCTTTGTGATAAATGCAAAATACCTGAAAAACAAATAATTCCACAAAAATGTAAATAAAACTGTTGTCTTTTAGCTTGAAAGGTATGAGTGTAATATGTCAGAAACTAAAAACAAAGATTCTTAGCATTTTGTTTGTTTTTACTGAATGTGAAACAATTTACAAGTACTCACTTGTTATTTCTTGGATGTGTACCACAATAGGAAATATTTTTCAATGCAAAAAAGTGGGAGAATGCATCACTTTCATGCTGAAATAAGAAAAAATAAGAATTGAAATTTACATTTTTTTTTATTTGGTAATTTCGTTTAATACTTAATTCATTATTGAAGATCTATGTGTCTGTCTACTCAGACAGACATTTGTTTTTGAAGCAATACCGCACCATTTAAAGCAATCATATCATTTAAACAATTTATCTAATTCAATATCACCCGGCATGGTGATTTGACAAATCCTCCCCAAGGAAACCTTTAAGGTGAACTTTCTGATCAGCCAATCAGAAAGGAGGATGAACACTTCTGAGTGTGAGTGCCTGAAGTATTTGGATCACCTTGTCTGAGTTCTGTACATTGAAAATGAGTGTTACCAGGCACTTCTGAATGTTTTTTATTTAAAATTTAACAGGTTGTTTTTCTGAGCATGATGATTGTTAAATTCAAAAGGAAGTCCTATCGAGGTATTATATATTTCTTGCAGAAGGCTTTCTTTGCTAAGGATGAAATTTTAAATTGATTGACAAATGAACCATTTGACATTCATTAAGAACATGGTGAAGCAAAATCAATGGCTCAGAAACCCATGCATCCATCAATTTCCCTGGTCAGTTTGCTGTGGGTTCATTACAACCAATCATCAAAAATAATTGGTTGTGCCATTATCCAATTCACCTGGATATGTTGGCTAATGTACAAAGATATAGAAAACACATGCAGTTCTTCCGTGTTTTTTTGCAAATTGCACAAAATACATTTACAAATTTCACATCTTAAAGGATGACTAGAATGACAGCAACATGAATTTCCTGAAGTATTTAAGAAACAGTGCTTATGAAACGTAAGAGACAAATCCAACATTTTGAAAATATTGTTAATGCAAACAAGTGTTCAAACTTGTGTTCGATTATGAGAAAACCTAATTGATTGCTTGGTCATATAGTCAGTGTGATCAATCTGCGATTATTTCAATAAGTCGTCCCATTGCTAGTTATCACACAGAGGGTAACAACTTGAGACAACAGATCTGATGGTGAAAAGGGGTTTTATTGTAATATGACCAATAAGTTAATGCCTGAGACTCACCCCTTCTTTGCTCTTGTCAATCATACGGATACCATACTGGCTGATCTCCATTGTACACATCGGTGGGGGAGATGAACTCATCGTTGTACGGCGTGCTATCGCAACCTGAAAACAATAACAAACATCAGCTTAACAACCTATGAATGACATCTTTCATGAAGATGATCTGTCGACTCCTCTGCATACCCATCATTAAGTGTTTCTCTCTTTTTCATTTATTACTCTTGTATTTCTGCAAAATATATCATTAGCACCTAACTTGACAAACATACACCTGGAACAGTTTGCTTGAAAGACAGTTTTTAAATATAATATTCATCTCATATTACTACTGGCAAACAAGGCTAAGTTGAGTATCAACCTGACAAATATGACCTGTATTAGCATGCATGAGTGACGCATACTGGCAGTTGCCATTGTGTGCGAAGGGGTCTCAGGTTGTACCGACTTGCTACAGAGACCATGTAAGGGTCTTATGAGCAAGGCATGTGCAGTCAACTGCAAAATCAGTTTCATTGTCATGCACTGCACATGCACTAACTTATACCTGCTCTACCTTTCACAAACCAAATGGGTTTGCTTATTGCCATGCACTGCCTACTTCTTGTAAACACATTCTCTGTGCTGAGTTTACTTATCCTTGTTTGCCAGTAATTGATTTTGATGACAATACCAAAATGTTTGGCCAAACTCTGTAACATACTTTTGTCCAATTTTAGCCATCACCCCAAAAACTGACATGAACCTGACCTTGTTGATGGCCTGGCTGAGGACCTCGTCTCCCTTGTGGTAGTTGACCTCCACAGAGCCAAGGAAGCGGATTGTGAACTTCAAGAAATCCTCCTCTTCTGCAATCAAAGAAATATAATACTTTAAAACCTTCTTCCTGTGATACTGTCTTTACTGCAACATTGTCTTCACTTCTGCGACAAATCAGAGAACTTTATGAAGACTGAAAATTTGATGAAAGCTTTTCCAAAGCTCTCTTCATAAAGAAAACTGATACTTGTACAAAACATGCTTGATAAAGCACATATATATTTGTGGCTAAAATTCACACAAAAAAATATGAAATTTTAAAATCATTTATCAGATATCCAGTATTTCTGAACTTCTGTGACTCCATGCTTCCATGTTCCATCCGAACATACCTGATTCTTCCTCGAGGAAGGTCAGATCTGTGGCATACATCGCGGGGAAGATGCCCTTCTGACCTGTCCGCAGGTTCACACCTGGAAATAGTCAATGTTATGCTCTAAGATACAGCAATATCCCTTTCAGTCTGGACCAACCAAACCAGTGGCTGATAGTATTAGCATCAATCTATGCCATGAGGATACCATACACACAATCAGCCATGTCTCACAGAGAATATGCATCACCCTTATTCAGTTCAGAAATAAACATTTTCCTTTTGAAATCTTTCAACACTTACAAATATATGAGAAAATCCTGATCTGAAAGTGAAAGATCATTCTGACACTCTCAACTGACGAGAATAATAACAGTGATATAGGACACATGCATGTATGTACAATATACCAATATTTACACAAGTAGCGATTGATCCAATAATCGGTAAATTGTTCGATCCCATTTGCCACTGCAATTGTCACTGGGTTTGGGAGATCAATCAATATTCATTTAAAATGAAACAGCAAATTAAACACAACCTGACTCTCAAAACTGGTGTGTAAACAACACGCTTGTGTGTAGTGCTTATCAGTGCCTGTTTAATTTGCACAATGTTTTTTGTCCCTTCATTCCTAACATGAGTTTTGTTATGAGATTAACAACTGCGATCAGTTATTGATCAATTACTCAGCTTTGATTATTGATTGGCATGTTCACATGTTTTTTAATCATTCTCAATTCTGTCAGATCAATTTTCTTCCATACCTTCACACCACAAGTCATCCGACTCCTTTATGACATGAATTGGATCGCCGATCTCTATCGTGATCTCGTCAGTGTGCCGAGGAATAAAACGATGCATCCCTCGATGTGTCACCTCCATTTCTTGAAATACAGACGTCGAAACAAAACTGGTGGAAGATGTGGAATCTCGCTTCGATCCTTCAAATAATCATTACAATGTGTCACTTTTGCATACATGTTTACAGTAAATCATGAAAGTCACCAGGACAGGATGTGGTGGGCTTAAGTAATAATAATTCTTTCTCACTGATATGTGCTGATCATGAACGTGAAAAAAATAAAACATGAACCCCATGAATGTCCCAATAATTATGGAATTTACTTAGACAATTGATATCAGCCTACATACATACATACATACATACATACATACATACATACATACATACATACATACATACATACATACATACATACATACATACATACATACATACATACATACATACATACATACATACATACATACATACATACATACATACATACATACATACATACATACATACATACATACATACATACATACATACATACATACATACATACATACATACATACATATTTGTACACTACATTGGAACATTGTCAGTTATGGATTTTCTTTCATTCAGTACTTAGCTTCACGACTGAATCCCCTACATATGCAATAGAATCTGATTTTACACGAAAATGGACACAAAAGAACAAAATATGCAAAATAACAAGTGGGAAAATGGAGAAAAAAGCATTTGTATCATTAAGAGACTGGTTCTCAATGATATGTTTCTATAAATGTTAGTCAGTATGTCCTAATGCATATAAAACTCGTAAACTAAAATGGCCAGCACACCGGCAGGGTGTATTGTTTTCATATAATCATTCCCTCTAAATACATGAAATGTTTTGCTTTTTCTGGTTTGCTTTGGTGGAAATTCAAACAAAAGCATGAAAGAACACTTTTTCAGTCAAGCACATCTAATTTACTCTTTACTCTGAAACATTATGTCAAACAGTAGAAACGTAGAACATTATAACATTCAGTTTAATGTCTGATCTGTGTTTGTTCAATCAGTCAATACACATATCTTCAAGGAAATACAAATTTTGTTTTATCGACTGACCTACAATACTGCTTGATCAATACAACATGTTCAACAACGTGATCAGTGTGCCAAGTACAGACATATCTACCAGTACAAAATCTGCTATCCCTATTCTGATCAAAACATCTTCTGATCATGACATCATCTGATAAATATCTCTGTTCTGAGAAATTACGTCATCAGAGCTATATCCCTATTCTGACATCTCCTGATCTATATACCTATGAGTCATCTGACCTACATCCCTTTTCTGATTATAAAATCTGACTGATATCCCTATTCTGATTAATAAGTCATCTGATCGATATCCGTATTTTCGTTCCAGACATCTCCTGATCTAACATCTCCTGATCTATATCATAAGACATCTGATTGATATCTCTATTCTGATTATTAAGTCATGTTATTGATATCTCTATTCTGATTAGTAAGTCATATTATCAGTATCTCTATTCTGATCACTACATCTTGATCTAATCGATATATCTATTCTGATCACTACATCTTGATCTGATCGATATCTCTATTCTGATCACTACATCTTGATCTAATCGAAATCTTTATGCTGATCAATACATCATCTGATAGATATCACTTGTATGATTATTGAGTCATCTTATCAATATCTCTATTTTGATCACTACATCTTAATCTAATCGATATTATATTTTGATCTATACATCTTATGAAAGATAAGCCTATCCTGAGAAATATATCTACTGATCGAGATATCTTCTCACCAATATCCCTAATGTGATCATGGCATCATCTGATCTGAAGTTGAATTCATAAAACTGTACAAGCAACTGCTCAGATCAAGTGTAAGTGTCCATACAATTTTCCGATTAATATCAATATCCTGGTTAACACAAACAACCTGCTCAATAAAATTCTCCTGATCAATATGACAAATCAGCTCCATCCCAACACAACGTTCAATACATCAGCTAATGGATACAAGTACTCTGATTCCTCTTACAAATGCTGTGATCAATGAGAATGTTCCACATTACCATCTTCATCGGAACTGTTCTTCCTGCCTCGCCCACTGGAGGAGAGCGGAGACTTCCGTCGCTGGGACGAGGAATCCTCAATAATTAGTTGATTATCCGAGTCAGTGTAAGTTCTGGTATTCCTAGACACAGCACTAAAATAAAGGTATTTCTCCAGAATATTGTCCCGAGGTTTCTTGGCTGTTGTAAACACATCATCATTCTCCTCCTTCTCTATAGCCTCCTTCAGCTCATCGGCCAGTGAGCGTACCATTTCTGCTGGCTGGGGCTCATAACCTGTTGACAGGATAATAGCATTTACAACATTTTTCTCATTGTTCTATTATTTTATTGCCTTGGGTCACAACATGTAGGCAGGAAACTAGCATATACAACATTAATTTTCATTGTTGTGTCACCAACATGTTTGTAAGCAGTAGACAGGAAAACATCATTTACACATTCCGTTCACTTATATTATGTCTACAAATGGCACTCATAATATGTAAAGGGGAAAACAGCACTTTACTACATTATTTTTGTCAATTTTTTAAATACTACCTGAGCATGTGTACCATACACAACCTTTTGTCTCATGAGTGTTGAGGATGAACATCCTAACCCAAAATGTTTTTGTCTGTAACACTGAGCAGCAAAAAACTCATTATGGTTTGCAGAATTCAGAAGCACTACACAAATGCATATGGTGTCATGGCCAATTAGGACTCTTTAAGGAGTGTCTGTTATTCTTTCAGGATCATTTTCTGCCTTTCTCACTGATTCTGGTTGCCTATGGGCAGATGTGTAGAGCATGTTGTGGAGGGACTGTTGTGTAGGGACTGTTGTCTGGGGAATGTAACGGCTCAGGGACTGTTGCCAATGGGTGGGTGTAGGGGCTGCTCTAGGGGCTGTTGTCATAAAAAGAACTGTCCATGTGCATTGGTTTATAAGTATTAACTGCAGCACAGGATGAGTTACAGGTCATGTCATGATCAGAAATTGCCCACATGATCACTAGCCACTTATTGTGATGTTCTTTACAAATCATAACAATCACATCCATGGTTTACACAAACTGGGTCATCATTAGTGCGTGATGCTTTTACATAGTGCCAATTTCCTTTAAGTTTTATGCCACTTTTAGCAACATTCCAGCAATATTTTGACGGGAGACACCAGAAATGGGTTTCACCCACTAGCAATGTCAGGTATCAAACACGGGTGTTCGATATGACAAGCCAACACTTTAAGCACTAGGCTATCCTTCTGCCTCCACATAAATACAGGCATATGCATGGACACTGGCTGCCGAACAGCTATCGCCATGTAAAAGTTATCGCCAATACATTAGTATCACGTGTGCCACAACCCCTTCCATTTGTACTATGTCCCCACTTCTTTCACTGTCATCATAAAACTATTACTGAAAACTAACACCTCTTATAATTATGGAAATATTAAGATATATTTGAGCATCCCCTATTTGTTTCTGAGAGTATACTTTCAACACATTTAATAGAAATAGTGTCCAACTAGATGTTGTCAACGCTTGTTTTTTACTGTATCTGAAGGGCACATTCAGAAATCATATTCTTGTGATTCCTAAAATATTTGAGGATACAGGATATTTCACAATGAGCAGTTTTAATGTCAATTTCTAAGTCATCCAATTGCTCCACACTAAAAATATATTTCTTTGAAACTTTTGGCCACAGTATGATTTGTGGATATGTAAATGAAATATTATTTGTGTATATTTATGTGCTAGACACATTATCCATTCTCTACATTTTATTAAAATGTATACACCAGAAAAAATAGCTGGAGAAGAAAGACTAGAAATGCGTGAAGCCCTGGAGAAATCCATTTTGTCATTAAAATGCAATGGCTATCTAAAGCTGTGCACACTAGGGGTTTAAGTCCAATGTACTTGGCAAACCAAGGGCAACTGCCAGCCATGGGTAAACACAAGGAAACAAAGCAGTTTTACTGAGGAATACCAAAAAGACTGTGTTATAAAATCTACATCATATATAGACATTAAATATCAGTCAGCCAATCAGTATCCAGTTCAGACAGCCACTTGCCTAAACACAAATTGCTGACTGCGCATAAACTGAAGAAATTGTCAGTTATGAAATCTACTCTTATAGGACCTGATTTAGATCAATCGATATCCTTCTCCTTGCTCACCGTGGTATAAAATTTGTTGCCTTGACAACATTGAGATTTAATGAAATTATCACTGGAAAATGTCAGTCATACAATGAAGAAGAAGGCCTTCATGGACAATAAATCGTTTCTGAATATTACCGGTGAATATTCTTAAAAATAGGTGAGTTGAGTCATTACCATTAAGGTAAATCAAGATTTTATGTCGGTATTTTATGATTTGATTAAAGAATGCTCAAATAATAATGTGCCTGTTTTATCACTCTGGGAGATAAATTAGTCATTTGTGCTGCATCTGTGTCATGAACGATTTCTGTGAATCAAACAGTCACATATGCAAAGTCTTGCATCGGAATATCAAGCTACCTCAATTCGATGAAGAGAGTTCATTAGATTTTTCTTGAAATGTTTTTTCTAGCTCTTGAACTGAAGTCATCCAGTTTATTTAGCACAAATAATTTAGTCATGCATGTCACTTTTTACAAGGTGCTTTCATGTGACTGACACAATTTTATAGATCATAAAACTGAAATATAGGCTGCAAACGCATCATTATTTGTCACAACTTTGAGGCATAGCTGTAAGTGAATGAGTGTGGTTTTACGTAACAGTATACTGAAGGATGAAGAAAAGATATATTAATGAACTTGGCTTCACACTCACACACTGACTCAACCTCTCACACACTCATCAACTCACCCACTTACCCACTCACTCATCAACTCTACCACTCACTCACTGACTCATCCATTCAATCACTCAGTCAACCACTCACTCACAAATTGAACCATTCACTCATCAACTCAACCACTCACCTACCAACTCTACCACTCACTCACTGACTCAACCAGTCACTTCCAAACTCAAGCACTCACCCACTGACTCAATTTCTCACCAGTCCAAACCCATTATGGTGCTCTTTGATAAGATTACACAGGCAGCTAGCAGCCTGTACTTTAAAACAGTCCAGATGGCTTGCTAAGGCTGATGTCTTAAAGTGATTGAAACTAAATTTCTTTTAAAATACTTTCAGTAAAAAGTATATCATTTTCTCTGGAAGTATGTTCCATACACGTTGTCTGATAGAACTCATACAATTTGCCATCTGTTTCCATGCAGCAGAATGTTTGATCTCAGCTGAGGATGTCATTTAGTCTAACATAACCTTATGTAAGATGTTTTATGACTTAGCCATAATGAACATCAAGTTAAACACATCATTCCTCCTTATGTTCATACAGACCTAACGGAGACATTCATTATAATGCCATTACATTTTGCTTTAAGAAGTGTGGAGCACAGCTGCCAGAAGATCTCTATTGAAAATTTCTTAGTTGTTGCTGCCAAAGCATGCTTGTTCATGAAATAGAGCACATTATTTTCTTATGTCAGTATTACCATTTCTAACTTCATTTCTTCTCTCTCTGTTCAAGAATGCATAAATATGACACTTTGGTACGCAGTTTGACAATAAGATTCCTGAAATGTTCACACTCCTTACAAAACTAGAGTCTCCATATTTCTAAGAAAAGTTGTCATTTAATTCCAATGCATTATAAATGGGTTTTACAAAATCACCAGATCAATTCAGATCAGTAAAGAAATTACCTTCTTAAATTTAGAATTGATGGAAAACAGATTGCCGTTTCTCACAGAAGCCCTGTAAACGTTATTACGGCTGTGCCAATATTTGTCTGAGGATGCTCAGTACAATCAACTATCTCCCATGTCAGGTCAGTGTGTTCCGGAGACTCCAGGACCATAATAGAAGCTAGACCCATGTGTAATAATCAATTTGTTTTATTAGTCTTGTGCGCCCTGTGTGAGTGCACTTTAAGTGTAGGTACCTTATTAAATATTGATTTCAACGCAAGAGAAATCCTGGTTGTTCGGCACCATTATAATGGTTTTTGCTGTCGTTGATGTCTCTTAGTTATCTTCATCAATATTTTCATCATCATTGTTGTCATGTCTGTCAAAGGAATTATTGTAATCTTTGTCATCACTACTACTACTATAAATACTACTGCCATCACCACCACGACCACCACCACCACTACTATCACCATCATTGTCACCGTCGTCGTCATCATCGTCATTGTCATCATCATCATTGTCATCATCATCATCACCACCTTCATCATCTCACCTCCCCGATGTTTCTTAGGTATTTCTGGAAGCTTCCGTGGCCGTCTAGCCGGCCATCTGCCACTCTGTGCTTCAGGTGCAGGAGTTCCTTCCGAATCTGAGAGCTTTCTGATAGATTCCTGCAACAAGAACAGTCACAGTTTTTAACCATCTTTGACACCACACACCAGTCGTGAAGCTCTGCTGTCAACGATTAGTAGACACCATGCCTTGAGCTATGTATCCTATTGATTCCATGATGTTTGTTCTACACAGTAATTCCAAGCATGGCATAACACTCCCCAGGAGTGTTGCCTGAGTCTAGAAGCTATCTGGTGTTCATCAACACAATCTATGGCTCTCCATCCAAAAGAAACATGTACTGGCATTATATCATAGCAGTGGAGGATAAATTGATTGTGGGAATGTGTTTATGTTGAACACTTTACCATATTTACCATAATAACCACCCTCAAAACATGCATCTTGCAAACATTCTGGATGAAATCTTCCAACAATGCTATGAAATACCAAATTTTCTGGTGTAGTTTCGTGAGTGTTTCACAGAAAGTCAGAGCACAAAAACTAGGATTGCCTTGTAACTATTATCAAAAAGAAGCTCATGAAAGACGTTATGTCTGAACAAGAAGAACATGAGAAATTGACATTTCTCTATAGAAGTTGTTAAAAAGGTTCATACGTTTGTATTTTCCAAAAATCTTCAGTTTCAACAATGATTAAACTGCTTGTGTACACTATCATTCACTCTCAGAAAAACAGTTGAAATAATTTCAAGTACCACAAAGACAGTATATTATTATGCTTTGTTTTAGTTTTGTCTCAACCAGTAACCTCTTGATGTAGCAATGTCAATACCAACTAATATCTTTCATGTATGGAGGACAAATGGACACATTTAGGAAATCAATTCATTCCAAAAACCTCAAAGTTTGATAAAAGACCAAAGCCTGGAATTACATTGAAAACTCGTTTTGAAATATTAATTAAACATTGAAAGGTTTTTAATCTTTCAAAATGTCAATATTATGCTGTGTAAGACAGCAAAAAAATAAGTTCTGACATTGCCATGGCAACCATACTCAGAGACGATTACATGTAACCGGCATATGGAAGATTCAAAAGCCTGTGATATTTGTCCTAAAGGTCAAATTAGCTGCATCTCGTTTCATTTCCAACCTTGGAAGTAAAGAGAGATATCAACTTTAAGAAAATCACGGCCACAATAGTTCTTTTCTCAGATCATATAGTTTACTAAATGTGTTCAAGTTAAAGATGACCATTATACAAACTGTCATGAGTGAGCGAGTATGGCTTTATGCCGCTTTTGTCAGTACTCCAGCAATCTCACAGCAGTGGACAACAGAAATGGGCTTCACATATAACACCCATGAGGTCATTCCAACCAAAGGCCTTTGGCCAAACTGTCACAGAGCACCTCTCTAGAGAGTAATTATACCATTTGTTATTTCAAGACATCCAAAAAGTGAGCACAATATTTTAAATTTGTTGATAAACCCTAAGAGAATATTTTTTAACCTCATTTTGGATACACCTCTTTATATTCATTGCAAAAATTGCTAGTTGAACATACATGCATATGCACTTGCAAGCGGTCATACTCCCGTAAGTCACACATTGCAATACAATGAGTGAGGAAATGACTGAATTTAGTTTTACAGCACTTTTAGCAATATTCCAGAAAGATCATGGTGAGGAAGACCAAAAATGGGCTTCACACACTGTACCCATGTGGGAAATCAAACCCAGGTCTTTGGTGTGACAAGCCAATGCTTTAACCTCGATCTTAATCGGGAACCGATTACATGTGTCAACCAAGTCAGCGAGCCTGACCACCCGATCCCATTAGTCGCTTCTTACAACAAGCATAGTCGGTGAATTTCTGAAATGGCGATAACTGTTACAGTTAGTTGTGAGAAAACACTTCTTTGTACAGCCTCACTCTTGTACAGATTCCCTTCTGCCGCATTATATGAATACATGATCGGTGGCAGTGAACTTGCTAGACACATCATAATTAATTCTGTTTCATTCATTCAACAAACAGCAGAGTAAGTTTGTAAATGCCACTAAAATATGGTGATAACTGTTTGGCAGACGGTAGCCATATTTTGACAAAAATGTTCCGCTGATGCACGCTGCAATGACTAAAGGGCAGTGAACAAACATGTTAAACATATACATATGAAACTATATCTTCCAGAGACCATTTGTGACGTTGATGAATCATTTAAGATGACAGAGGAGATCTGATGAGAGAATCAATAAAGTTCTACCAGGTTTGTGGGTGGGTGTCTGGCACTGCTAACCACATCAGACTAGCTTGTGGTATTGTATTGACTATACATAAGGCAATGAGTGGGTGCATTTTAACATCAGCTTTAGCAATAAGTCTTAGCACCCTGGAAATGGGATGGACTAGACACTGTGCAGCGAGTGAGTGAGTGAGTGAGTGAGTGGGTGAGTGGGTGAGTGAGTGAAAATGATGCAGGTCTTAGAAGTTTATCACTTTAGTTTAACCTTTCAACGCACCTAGAAACATAATCAGAGTTAAACAGGGTACAAACCCAGGATCATAGTTTTCTAGCATGCCTAAATCATGCTACTCTGCAGAGTGAATGTTTGCTCTTATGAGGACAGGATTGAAGGTTAATACCAGCTGACTGCCAAGTTCTCAGCAAATACAGGAACATGTCATATCAGCACTACTCCGACCCTACTAAAGAGTCTGTTAATGGTGAAATTTCATGAATCAAACAAGCCATGTCAGCTTTGATTTTTCAGTATCAAAACATTTGAACCAACTTATCTTATTTCACTAAACAACCATCCCAAAATTTCGTCAGCAATTTTGTTGAAATTTTAGATTGGGGTATCATTGGTGGCAGGTCTGTGTCCTGCATGGGCTTTGGTTGATATTTTAGATAGGGGTATCATTGGTGGCAGGTCTGTGTTCTGCATGGGCTTTGGTTGATATTTTAGATAGGGGTATCATTGGTGGCAGGTCTGTGTCCTGCATGGGCTTTGGTTGATATTTTAGATAGGGGTATCATTGGTGGCAGGTCTGTGTCCTGCATGGGCTTTGGTTGATATTTTAGATAGGGGTATCATTGGTGGCAGGTCTGTGTTCTGCATGGGCTTTGGTTGATATTTTAGATAGCCGGGTATCACTGGTGACAGGTCTGTGTTCTGCATGGGCTTTGGTTGATATTTTAGATAGGTGTATCATTGGTGACAGGTCTGTGTCCTGCATGGGCTTTTGTTGATATTTTAGATAGGGGTATCATTGGTGGCAGGTCTGTGTTCTGCATGGGCTTTTGTTGATATTTCAAATAGGTGTATCATTAGTGACAGGTCTGTGTTCTGCATGGACTTTGGTTGATATTTTAGATAGGGGTATCATTGGTGGCAGGTCTGTGTCCTGCATGGGCTTTTGTTGATATTTTAAATAGGTGTATCATTGGTGACAGGTCTGTGTCCTGCATGGACTTTGGTTGATATTTTAGATAGGGGTATCACTGGTGGCAGGTCTGTGTCCTGCATGGGCTTTGGTTGATATTTTAGATAGGTGTATCATTGGTGGCAGGTCTGTGTTCTGCATGGGCTTTGGTTGATATTTTAGATAGCCGGGTATCACTGGTGACAGGTCTGTGTCCTGCATGGACTTTGGTTGATATTTTAGATAGGTGTATCATTGGTGACAGGTCTGTGTCCTGCATGGGCTTTTGTTGATATTTTAGATAGGGGTATCATTGGTGGCAGGTCTGTGTTCTGCATGGGCTTTGGTTGACATTTTAGATAGCCGGGTATCACTGGTGACAGGTCTGTGTTCTGCATGGGCTTTGGTTGATATTTTAGATAGGGGTATCATTGGTGGCAGGTCTGTGTCCTGCATGGGCTTTTGTTGATATTTCAAATAGGTGTATCATTGGTGACAGGTCTGTGTCCTGCATGGACTTTGGTTGATATTTTAGATAGGGGTATCATAATCAGGTGACAGGTCTGTGTTCTGCATGGGCTTTGGTTGATATTTTAGATAGGGGTATCATTGGTGGCAGGTCTGTGTCCTGCATGGGCTTTGGTTGATATTTTAGATAGGTGTATCATTGGTGGCAGGTCTGTGACATGCATGGGCTTTTATGGTACTGTACATTTCATTCAGTGATAATAGATGGTAACATAAATAGTGATTTTCTGTAGGTATTTAGGTCAGCAATGTGTGGAAAGTAAATAATTAATCAAATGAGCTACAGGATTACAGGCAACTCATACCCAGCTTATCAGAGGCTGCAGTTGAAGATGGCTGTCTTAGTGTAGGATGATGATATATAGCAAATAGCTAATGAATTACTACATATTTCTGCCATTTTTATGAAAATATTATATGGATGGGAAGTACTCAATTTCAAAAGCTTCATTTGTAAACCCTACTTTGAATTAATGACTGAAATACATTATTATTCAACTTATGAATACTTCACCATTCCATGAATGAGAAAAGAGGTGAATGTGAATTTGAATACGAACAATCTATACATTGTAACTTAGAAACTGAGTGACTGAATTGCAGTTAATGCAGATCTGAAGTGTCTTGGGGTTGTACCACAACATGGCAGCCTGATGTGATGGGGAGAGTGATGAACATGTCTGACATTCACCACATCAATGCACCCCACAAGCTGACAGACTTACAAACATAACCATTGTCATTTAAGCCCATGATAACAGCTTTCTGGCAAGCCTAAGGATGTAACTCAAAATGCACAGCTCATTTTGGCCCTTGAGACATCAGTGCCACCTGTGCTGCCACAGCTCAAGTGGCTTAATGACTTCTTGTCAGAGTCCATAAAAACAGGCTCTCAGCCACCTACCATACCTTGTAATTGCATTTTACAAAACAATTGAAACTAGGTTCTTTAACCAATTTAAATGTTCTCAAATTAACATTGGTTAAAGAGATGACTTCACTCATCCCACATATATAATCAAATAGCATGAAGTAAATGTCCAACTTTGACAGGAACTACTTGAAGTGGAGGAATTCCTTGGAGAAATTAGCATTAGACAGCACAACCAGGATAAATGAATCACAGTGGATTTCAGGTTTTGTATCGACATTCTGACCAAGTCACCATTGCACTACACTAATAAATCTTATTACCTACATGGAAATTCTTTGTAAAAGTGAAGAAAGGCAAAGCAAATTTATTGATATCAGGATACTGTTTTTCGGCAATTTCTACTGATAGAGAGTGGAGTTTAGTTCCACTGACGAAATGTTTCTGCCACATCAGGGCAGTAGCTGCCATGAATTGGTCTGCAGTGAATTTTTTTTCAATATTTTTATTCGGTTCAGTTCAGAAGGTGTAGCGTACACATATAATGTACATGATGACACATTTGGGACTGCACTACACTGCTTAACAGTTTCCGCTGGGCATGAAATGAAGGTATAGTGTTATTCTCATGTGCAATATCTTTTTCAACTTTAAAAACATCCTTGACAATATTAACAAAACCTTCAAAGGGTAACATATTTGGTTTGATACTGGAGATATGAATATATTTTTGACTAGTAGGACAATGTGTGATGTTAATTATTGCAAAAAAGAATGACAGAGTCAGACATAAAAATATCATCTGGGACAACGATGATTCATAAACATTTCTCCAAAATTTGTGTGCATGATTATATTTTACATACACATGCTGGAGATTTTCTGGTTCCGATGACAAAAAGAGCAAATATTTGTATCAACCATGTTCATTTGCAATAACTGAACAGAAATGTTTCTGAAATATAATAACAATGGCAGGTGAGAATTGGCCCTATTTGTGTGATGAGCTAGGGCTTTACCTCTTGGTTAGCCATTTCCCCATTAACTATGGGTATGAAAAGAGACATTTCTCTTTTTTTTAACACAATGAACAATTTGCCAGCATACTTCAAATACTTTTATGAAATGTTATGATCTGGGGCAAAATGGCTTCAAAAGTCAAATCAATTTGTTTTGTGAAATTTCGGTATTAGATAATCAAACACAAGTATATTTCAGTATGGCGTTAAATATCCTTTTATGTGTTTCAAGATGGTCTTGAGCACAAAAACACAATTTGTCTCATACTGTTGAAGATTATGGGATTACATTTCAAGTCATAAATGAAATTGTGATCATCAGAATCACCATATTTGTTAAGTCCTTTCATTTCAATAGTTTCCTCAAAATTACATATTTCACTTTGAATTTGCGAAAAAAACATGTTGATACATTTTTTTCCATAATTAAAAAGTAATTATAGATCCCAAAAAGCAATATAAAGCTGTTACAAACCAAACTGTATTCATCCCCAAGATAAAATTCTTATGGTCCATTAGCTTTGACAAGATCCTGTATGAGTCAACACAGCATGTGCTTTCAGAAAAAGGTCTACCGAAATGCCAAGGTATATGACAACGTAAACCCTCAAAGGCAAGTGCACAGATCCCTGCAAACTACAATAACGGCCACACTGAGTAGCACTACTTAAAGCAGCTAATGACAGGAAGCTCAGGTGTCAGTCTAAGAATGACAACAGCTCAACTATATAAGCCTTCATTTTAAGGTTCACATTTTCTACTGATCAGGACATAAATACAGATGTCCTTGTAATGTGGAAGAAAGTGAGTGGGTGAGTGTGTGAGTGAGTGGGTATGTGGGTGAGTGAGTGAGTGAGTAAGTGAGTGAGCGCTTGAGTGAGTGAGTGAGTGAGTGAGTGAGTGAGTGAGTGAGTGAGTTTTAGCAATATTCTAAATATCATGGCTGGAGCACGGTAGAAAAAGATACATTAATACCCAAGAGGGAATCAAGCCCAAGTCTTCTCAGTGATGAGCAAATGCTTTGACCACAGTAGAAAAAGATACATTAATACCCAAGAGGGAATCAAGCCCAAGTCTTCTCAGTGATGAGCAAATGCTTTGACCACAGTAGAAAAAGATACATTAATACCCAAGAGGGAATCAAGCCCAAGTCTTCTCAGTGATGAGCAAATGCTTTGACCACAGTAGAAAAAGATACATTAATACCCAAGAGGGAATCAAGCCCAAGTCTTCTCAGTGATGAGCAAATGCTTTGACCACAGTAGAAAAAGATACATTAATACCCAAGAGGGAATCAAGCCCAAGTCTTCAGAGTGATGAGCAAATGCTTTGACCACAGTAGAAAAAGATACATTAATACCCAAGAGGGAATCAAGCCCAAGTCTTCTCAGTGATGAGCAAATGCTTTGAACACTGAGTTACCTCATCGCCCCGTGTGTTGAACAAAGAGCTTGCTGCATGTTTATTTATAGTGGTTGTTCGTGGCAGCAAAGGACTGAAGCATTTGGAAAATGTCAAGCGTTTTTGCATACAGGTTTTATTTGAATTCAGTTATAATAAATTATCTGGTTGGTATAACAACCAAAAGTACAGAAATGCTAACTTCGTCCACATAAGAGCACGAGTGAAGTTTGTGGCCTTCTTGCTCTGAAAACCGTAAACTGTAGCTTTAACTACAGTACTTGCCCAATTCCTGTCTCCTTCATGATTCCTAACACTGAATTTCTGCCAGCTTTCAACAATATTCCAGAATGGAGCCCAGGCTTCTTTTAAGATGTTTGACAGTGACAAATTCTGAACATTTGTGAGAGCGAGCCATGTATCAAAGAGAAATTTAATTACTGCTACTGCCAAGTATTTGACTGACTGTATTGTCATTTTTGTAATAAAAACATACAAGTGTGTTTCAAAAGAATATGTTGATTATTCTGTGAACTTTTGCGGTCATTTATTGATTTCACAATTTAGTTCTATAAGCAGATATTTCTGGATTAACATTTCATTTCAATTTGTATATCACTTAATTTCACCCTCAAATGCCTCAGATTGAATCAGATTTTTAAAGATTTCTTTTAACGATATTAAAAAACATTCATGTGACACTTTTTTAAATAATGTTTTAAGATTCAAATTTCCACATTTGCCAAATTATATCTGATTCATTTTCCCATTTTGACTTGTACCATATGTTCCCATATACTTTTCAGGAAAACCTTGCTGTGACTTTGCATGTGTTCATTTGTGCTGCCTGGAGATTCATAAATACATGCTTTTGACATAGTCAGAATCCTACAACAGACTCCGGCTTTAGTAGAGACTCTTTACGATAATAAACAGAGTTTTGTTGCTTCCATTATTTTGGCTATGAAGTAATGGATTGAATATACTTACGTTTGATGAATATATATGTACGTCTGAGGTATAGCTAATACAGCTGGGTACAGTGTCTTCCTCATAATCATCCTGAATAACTGCAGCAGTTTGTGGTGACAATGTCTTCTTGGGAGACAGTTCTTTTGAAGGTAATTCCTCAACATCTTCGATCCTAGTTGGTAAAGGATTGATATATTCAGGTGTCTGACCTTTTATATGTAACAAGTTTTTGGCATTCTTTTCTGCAGTACTGTCTTTTTCTGTGGAGCTATCCTTGGCTGTGTCATTATCCGAGAGGCTAGAGTTGTCTTTCCCATACCAGCAACCATAGGTTTCTGAGATGAACTCTTTTATCTTGAAGTCTGTCTCACAGTCATCATCCCCTAGTATATCAGGGCTTATGTCATGTGCGAGCCTGCAAAGAGAATTGGAAATGTTAATCTGATGTATTAACAAGGCAACCATTTCTTTTCACCTCTGTTTAAAAGCTAAAATATTGAGACCAGCATTGTGGACAGATAGGCTGGATAATATATAACCATTTTTTGGAATATTTGCTACATAATATTTAAAGTTTCAGTGCAATGTAAAAACATCAATATTTCATAACAACTGACCATTGCATGGTAAAAAATAAACTCTTAACAATACAATAATGTACAAATGTTAAATTAGTCTGAAAGGACTGAATAATAGTTTAAACTTAAATGTTCAAAATTGCCTCCATGATAGCCATATTGTAAGGATTAACATGACATCCTTGCATGACGGTATTCTTGATGGCTGGGTTTTATCACAGACATTCTGGGACAGTGGGGCAGCCTAGTGATTAAAGCATTTGCTCATCATGCCAAAGATCCAGGTTTGATTGCCCACATGGGTACAATGTCTGAGGTCCATTTCTGTTGTCCACAGCTATGATATTGTTGGAATATTACAAAAAGTGGCATGAAACCATACTCACTCACACAGTGTTAGGCCATGTTGGTAACACAGGCAACAAGTGTTCCCCCATTTATACACCACTCCTGCTCCATATCCACATCATTCAACTTTATGACAAGCGTCGGGCATAAGAAATATCACGAAGATCTTATGACTGCTTAATCTCAGTATGGTATAATGCTTTCACAAATCATGGACGACATGTATTTGCCAGGGCACTATTGATTCTACTGCAAATATTCCAGTAACATAATCCTGATGGAAGGTATGAGCTTCACAAACTTGCACTACCCCAGACCACATCAATAGCATCTCTGCCGACTTCGTGCTGCATGGCAGAATAAATACAACATGGCACACAACATCAATACAATGAATAATGACAGCAGTTGTGCTCGGGAAATAAACATTGGGTCATACAACTACCACACAGACCAAAATACAAAGTGAATCATGTTTTATGTGTTGGCCAACAATTCACTGCACCTGAATAATACTGGCCTGGAGCCAGCCATACATCATAGTGGACTTAAGTCAGCAATGTTACATCTGTATACATGTATATCATAGTGGCAATATTGCATCTGTATATATCATAGTGTCAATATTGCATCTGTTGTATATATCATGATGGCAATATTACATCTGTATATATCATAGTGGCAATATTACATCTGTATATATCATAGTGGCAATATTACATCTGTATATATCATAGTGGCAATATTACATCTGTATATATCATAGTGGCAATAGTACCGGTACATCTGGGTATACCATAGTGGCAATATATCATGGTGACAATATTGCATCTGTGCATAGCATGGTTGCAATATATGGTAGCAATATTACACCTGTATATATCATGGTAACATGTATTGCATCTGCATCATCTGTCATAGTGGCAACATTACATCTGTACATATCATCATCGTCTGCACTCCGCAATATTACATCTGTATATATCATGAGGGACTGAAGTCGGCAATAATAGATCTGTATGTATCATGGTGGGCGATAGTCGGCAATATTACATCTGTTTATTTCATTGTGGCAATAATTATGTGAATGCATCATGATAGACTGTTGAATCTGCAAGTCCTGCAACAGCAACCACATTTTCTTGGAGATGAGGTAAGAGATAAAGTATTAATGCTTTAAGTTTCGAGAAATCAATATTGCTTGACACAATTGTTTGGAAAAAGAGCTGTTTTGGAATTGATTCCTGAAGCACGAGGAACAATGGTACATGACTTTTCCAAGAATCTGGGGAATAACAATCAATTCCATCAAGATGGGAATGTTAATATATTCAACAACTTTTGTTGGTGTCAGCATATATCATTGACTAGCTGCCTGAGTAATAACATGTCATTTGAAGAACAGCCTTTCAAAACAATATATTTTATTTCTACTGTCGTCGTATTATAGGTTTTCAGGCCTTTAAGAAATATTTACTGTTCTCTCACTAATTACATGAACAAGTGTAAAACATCTCACTTACCTATAAAAACAACTTACTTTGAACTCAACTGATCATCCAAAGATTTGAAATGTGAATACTGACATCCACAACATAGGAAGTCTGTGATTATATAATCTGAAGCTTCTTAGCAGTAGTATTTCTTGAAGGCAAATTGTTTCCTGGCCTGTTCACCAGTGAAAATAAGTCTAGACTTTCCACTAGATATTTTTCTATTTTAGGCTTCATCTCGGTTGTGCACTATTGAACCTGGAGATATTCAATGTTTGCCAAGGCCTACAATCATGAGAATGAAGACTGATTCCATCAAAACCATACCTTTCCATCAAGGTGAACATGTGATCAAGGGAAATGTCATTCAAGTTAGTACTTCTTTCTATAAGCTAATATTCAAGTCAGTTCTTCTTTCAAAGAGCTAAAATTTAAGGTAGACATTTAAAGGGACTCTGATCTCTGACAATTTGACAAGAATGTTATGAAAGGCTGTTGCCCTTGTTATTTTTTATTAATGTGGTTATCAAGATAATATTCTAGAAGAACTGGCAAGTTCACAGGCTGTAAGCTCATTTGTCACCATCATAACGAAATGAAATACTAGTATAGATTTGTCTCAGGATGGTTTATTAAACGGAGGCAAAGGTTTCCTTGTTCAATGCTCTGTATTCTGTGATGTTTCACTATCTTGACTAGTAAATTACTACTCTCACCTGAACATTGGTTACCACGTATATATGCCACTGAGCCAAATGACAGAAATTGATAGTCATAAAACATCTGTACTTAAAACATGTCAGTCCATTTTATTATGACAAAAAGATTAAAAATATGACTGACAAATGATAGCATTAAAAGGAAACAAAAGATATGGCACATTGTTTTCCTCATGTGTAACTGCATTCCTGGACACAGTGCCATTTTTGTTCAATAATCTTATTGACTCCACAGACTGATGTCAATTTTCAAAAAGGTTTCATGTCACGCGTAGTAATCTAATCACTGCTTCTGTTTATATACACATTGCCCTTGATAATTTGAGTGAGTTCAGTTTTATACCACACTAAGCAATATTCCAGCTATATGGCAGCAGTCTATAAACAATAAAGTCTCTACCAGACAATCCAGTGATCATCGATCTATGCAATTGAGATATGATGAAATGTGTCAACCAAGTCAAAGAGTTTCACCACCTAATCCTGTTAGTCGCCTCTTACGACAAGCATGGGTTACTGAAGATCAATTCTAACCCGGATCTTTGCAAGCTCTGATATTATGACACATGTTGATGCCACAAAGGTGTTAGAATCTCACTGGTTAACAGATATAGATGTAACAACTATTTTCAATATCACTTGTACTTTAAAAAACACAGCTATCTACAAATCCTCCTTTGACAAATCCAATATGCAAGATACCAACAATTAATCATTCAGCACATTTTGGTTGATCCATTGATCAGTAGCTTACATGAAACACCACACATCATTCCATATACCTAAGCTGACCCATCCTATTGCATAATATGTGATACGTTCTCCACGTCAGCCTTGGGGTTAATTTCTTTGTCAATTTAATAATTAACCCAGACACAAGAAATGTTAAATGGGAACCTTAGTCAGGGAATCTGAAAAGTGCTACCACAATTGGGACCTATGATAAAGTCATTACCTGAACATGAAATGAATGAACATAACTAGCAACACAGGTGCAGGTTCATACCATGAAACAGGATGTTCTATTTTCATTGGGGCAGACATGTTACTTTTTGTTAACAAACGAACCTGTTATCATCAGGAGTAGTTCCATGTGACACTATATTGACAAACTTCCATCATTCATTTTTTCTGCATATTCAGGTTGACAAAACTGACTGACACATGACATTTGCAAAATCAAAATCTTTTCAGCTATTTGTAACCAATCAGTCTTTGCAAACGCATAGTGTCTCCAAGTTTACTTTTAATAAGAGACAGACAGTAGGCCAGTCCTTCTAACCCTCTGCAGCATTTGCCTGCAATTGTCTCAAGGCAGCTAGTGAAGAGTCACTGATATGAAACACCAAATCAGGGGATATTTCATTCGAAGCAGTCATCTTGGCAATAAGACAACATTCAAATTTGACATTATTATGAGTGCATTTTGATTATGTACTATCATTAATAGTATTCAAAAACATTCATGGTTGACATTATTACAAAAAAGGTACATGCAGCTATTTGTGTAAGGAAATTTATATTCTAGACACATATTAAGGGATAAGATGCAATAAACTTAGATTTAAGGCGGACATTTCTTCAGAGGTTTACAGATGCCTCGCTTGAATTCCAAATATTCCGTAGCTGCCAGAATGATGGAACTGACCTCCTTGGATTTGGCCGGAATGATTCCTGGTCACATGATTTTTCACTGGTGGCTCATTGATCAGTCTGGCAATCAAACATAACCTGTCATGTGTCATGGATTGTCTGTCCCAGAACTGACCTTGATCAATGATGAGATCAGTAGCGGAGTTTCATAGACTAGAGAGCATCATGTGACCTTAGTTCTGTCAGGCTGGAGGTCAAACTTGCGTAATTTTTACACATGGTTTTGTTTGTTTGTTGTCTAACACCATCCTAAGCATTAGTGACAACCTTTATGGGTAATAACTTCTTTTATTTATTGCATTTATAAAATAAACAAGTTATTATCCACAAAGTTTACCATTATTGTACTTCTAAAATATTACTCAAAGAAGTCATACTCGGTAATCCCTCTTTTTGAGTGAATATAGTTTTACGTTACAGTTTTAGCAATATTCCAGGAACATCACAGCAGGGGAGACCAGAAATGATCATTACCTCTATATGATGGTAGCCTGTAAACAATCAAGTTTAAACTGGACAATCCAGTGATAGGAATCATATGCAACAATCAACACAACAATGACACAGTGACATGCATCAGTTTGGTCAGTAAGCCAGACCACCAACTTTTCGTATGTTTTTTAGCATGGGCTGCAGAATACCAGTTATAACCAATTTCAAGGACATGTTTTTCACAGCGATTCCCTGAATAAAATATTTCACCTGGAATAAAACACAGTCACTGTGATTTCATGCTTAAGAAAGCATTGGGGCAGTTGCAAGGTCAACTCCAAATGTCCGACTGGTGTATCAGACCCCCCTACTGCCCAGTGTTATGTGAATGCTGTAGGTACCAAGAACAAGATGCAAACTGTTATTTCCTAAGGACTGACTAAACTATTTCTTCATTCATTAAATAATCTTACAAGTTCAACATCTTTGTCTTTAGTCAAACACCAAGAAGTCAAAAGGAATGCTGCACTGTCAGAATGAAAGACAAACATTGCCAGCTTGTAGTAAGACCATAGGGTAACACCTTATGGGTATATCAACACCATATCCCTGACTGTGATTACACAATGCCATTCAGAAAGTGGTCAAATGCAACATATGTCATATTTGGGATTTCATATTTGGAAGTCGCGGTGGCTGAGCAGGCTAGGCGGCTGACATTGTGTGCTGGCAATTAGGTGCCTGAGGGTACAGGTTCGAATTCCGGATGGGACTCAACCAAAAAAAGTACCAGCAGTTATTTACCTTGTATTGTCCTTTATAGTTCTAGATCTAGTTTTCAATTAAAATCTGTGATAATATAGTTCTGTTACTGTTCCTAGTTAATAGCTGTGAACTTGCATCCCACTTCATCCTGTGATATTTGAAGTTATTTTAAGATGAAGTAGTTGATGGACTGAATGCTGCTTCAAATCATAGTCAGCCATATTATATGTGTATCCGCATCCTGTAGATGGATCAGACAAAACAGTGGTTGTTGACACACTTCACCCCTGTCGTAATCTGCAACCACTGTTGCTTAGGGGTGTAGATGACTTATGTCAGACTTATGACAAAAGGTCAAGTATGTCTGGTTCATAGTTGCACAACATCTAGCCCTCTCATTAGCTAGAGCTATCCTTCACTGAAGAGCTATCCTTCAGGAGATAATCTCCTGCATCTAAAGTTTATTTATACACCTCACAAAAATTAAGCAACAAGTATTTCAGTGTGATATCTCGATAGTAATTGTTACCTGCATGTTACTGAAATGTAAATATTCAAAGAATACATAACCCTTTTTAACTTATTTATCTGATAATATTGACAGCACCACATGAACACAACTGTCTCAAGAAATAACATGCAAAATGTATGGCATGAATGTGTTCCATATTTCAAACATGCAGTCTGATCAGTTAAAACCTACCTGTAATCGTTCCTCTGGTACAACAAGTGGGTTCTAGCTCATCTTAATGGATGATAATGCCCGAGAAAGAGTTGTTAATGATGTTTTCAGATCAACAGCATCACACATATGGACAGACCTGCAAGTTCACCTGATCTGATCCCACTGAACATGCTTGGGCCATTATTGGAAGTCTCCATGTTCACCCCCAGACCCTGCATGAACTTTACAGGCATTACAGCACAGAGAGAATGACAGAACATTCCTTAACACCAGCTCTAAAGGTTCAGTTGGTCAGTGCATAGAAGAGTTACTAGGAGTAGAACTCAAAAGAGGACGACAGGCTAACCGATTCACTACCAGTGGCTCACATGTGGTTTGAGTTTCAGTACCACATAAAGACAATGTCTGGAGACTAATTTCTCTCTCTCTCTCTCCCTCACTCTCCTCTTTCTCTCTCTCTCTCTCTCTCTTATTTTATCTATTTAACAGAACTAACATCATCTCAAGAAACTTCCTCCATTAGAAAGAATAATGATATTTATTCATGTGTCCAATCCTTGATAATTTGAATTACATTTCATGGACACTATTTCATTATTTATAACCCCAGACAAAGTACATTCAAATGAAATTCCTTTCGAGTTATCACATCTTACAAACTACCATATTTATAAACAACATCAAGCCCTACCAGACTCCAGTGCTTTACCAGACGTGGGGTCAAGAGTCAGACGGTCAGTGGCCCTGATGGCTCATCGGTCAGTTCCCCAACACTGAAGGTCATTGATCCACTCATCCCACTCTCAGCCCAACCCACGCACATGCAGCTTTTGATTGAGGTGTATAGCAAGAACAATAACACCTGCCATAGACATCGGGCAGCTCATCCAGTACAGTGAGACTAATATGGCTTCATACCACGTCTTGTTTCTGGGTGTCTGTTTTCCTGACATCCAAATGACCAACAAGACACATTGTAACATTGTATGGAGTTCATTCCAAGTTCAGCACCCTATGTATGCTGCCGTATCCATCAACAAGTGGATACTGATAATACCACACTGAGTTAATAAGGTATTAGTCAGGAATAGTCAGTATATTAGAGTGGAAGCTGTCTAAACTGGCACTTAGTGGGACTGAAGAATTAATCCAGTTTAGACAACGTGCCGGATTATAGAGCTGATGAAAAATGTACAAGCCATGGACTAAACAGACATTTTCTGCCTATGTAGAGAACTTGCCGGATTGGACAGATGCCAGTTTTGACACCTTCCACTTAGGAGATAAATATCATGTGTTGGCCAATTTCCGGGTGTAATTCAGCATACCCCCTACTAGTCAGGATATGGTTGTGCTTCATTTTCATTTGAAACCATTTGGACTGCACATTCTACTACTTTCAGTTGAACAAAAGATGAAAATTCTAACACTTGCTGACCTGTAAGATCCAGCCTAGAATTTGACTTCAGTAACCCATGCTCACTGAGGTGGTCGACACATGTCATTGTATCTCCATTGCATAGATTGATACTCATGCTGTTGATCACTAGATTGCCTGGTTTAGACTTGATTATTTCTAGACCGCCTCCATATTGGTGAAATACTGCAGAGTGCAATATTTTAAAAAAAACCAAGTGACTAATTTAACACCTGCAAATCACATTTGTTGAAATTTGAACCAACCCAAGGACTGCTGACTGAAGCTATAGAATAGATGATAAAAAACTTCTAATTACAGTCCACATGTGATTTTGAAATAACTATTCATTCAGTGCTACAGGTTTGCAAAGAAACACATCAGTGCTAGTTTCACCCTGTGCTGAACTGTGTTTTAGTTGCATTACAATATGCCAGTCTGGTCTAGTTCAAGGACTCTTGACCCGTGAAGGTCCAGGGAAGAACCCGTGTTTGCCATGAAATGCAACTATGCTTGTCGTAAGAGGTGACTAATGGGATCGGTTGGTCAGGCTCGCTGACTAGGTTGACTCATGTCATCGGTTCCCAATTGTGCAGATCTATGCTCGTGCTATTGATCACTGAATTGTCTGGTCCAGACTCGATTATTAACAGACTGCCGCCATATAGCTGGAATACTGCTGAGTGTGATGTAAAACTAAACTCGGTATGCATACACTTGATGAACTCTAGATGTCAAAAGAATTTGTAAATTATATGCCAAGCATATCAACGAAAGTCTGTACATATGTTGTGAAATGATATTGTAAGTGCATAAGAATACCCAGTCATGACTAGTGCTGGTATTGGCATACCATCTGCGATTCAATATATCATGAAACATGAATCATGGCCATATATTACCAAAGTATTGTGTACATTGAAGCTTAATACGATATGAATCCCAATATAAGGGTGGAGATATAATATGTATTACAATACTAAAACCTTTAATTCTAACACCAACTATAAAACACCTTAAGATCAAAATAAAACCAATTATAAAGTTTAAAGTATATCATCAAATTCTGTCAGTGTTGTTCAATCTTCATTCAGAATCGAGATAATTATGTTTCTACATAGACTTTGTGAATGTCAATAACATGTGAGCACTCTGTCTGACACAGTTCCTGATGCAAGAATTTACTACAAAACATTTATGAAAGGAAAATTAGAAAGCATAATTTTCACAATCATTAAACAACAGTAAGTCTTTTCTCTTGACAGATATCACGATCCAGGAATAGTCAAACTTAGACATCAATGTATTGAGACTCACCTGTACTGTATCAAAGTATATGACGATGGAAAACTTTGTATCGATTCAGTGTATCAGCGGCCCATAGATCGATGAGCATTGATGAATCATCATACCAATCATGACTATACTCAGACAGTTTCCATTTAACGTGAAGGACAAACTAACTGTAAAAATCATATGAGTGAGTGAGTTTAGTTGTATGTCACACTCAGCAATATTCCAGCTATATAAAGGCGGCCTGTAAATAATCGAGTCTGAACCAGACAAACCAGTGATCAACAGTATGAGCATTGATCTATGTAGTTGGGATATGATGACATGTCAAGTAAGTCAACAAGTCTAGCCACCTGATCACATCAGTTGTCTCTTACAACAAGCATGCGCTACAAAAGATCAATTCTATCCCGGATCTTTTCAGGTCAAAACTGATTGAAACTGTGCCAATTCCACAGATTCATAAGTTAACATGAGTCAAAGCAGTTTAGTCTAATCATGTTAAATGATTTGTTTTAAAGATATTTCAGTCAATTCATGGGTCAAAAAGCACATGATGGGCCATTGAAAAACGGTAAGAAATGTTTGGGAAAGGGGTCAGCATGCTGTCTCCTTCTATGCAGTACCCTACTTCACCCAGTTTTCCCCATAAAGTAAGACCAATTTTATTTCTTGTTTTATGGATTTTGTCCTCAGAAAACCTAAAGGCAGGAGGGGAAAGAAACTAAACATAAAATCACTGGTCAAAGTAATGTTCCTTCTAAATGCTTTAAGTATTTTACTGTTGGCAATTTATGGAGTGTATATGAGGCAAAAAATAATCTTAAAGCAATTTTCTCATAAATTTACATTTTCGGCCAATAAAAACAATAGTATTTTATTTTTTAAGTTGGGAAAATTGATCTTCATTTTTATTCTTATACTTGAATAACTACAACTGGAGAATTCGTAAAACAAAACTACAACTGGCCTGGCCCAAGTAAGCAATTAAAGACTGATGCTGGACTGATGCAGCACTCCTGCTATGTGGCAGTGGCCGGTACACAAAGTACATCCTTATCATATAATGGGCAGTATATCACCAGTCATTGCAGCTAAACATTCTTTGTTATGGAGACCAGATGAAGTACACCCAGAACAAACACAGTAGTATACCTCTGACCTCTACAACCTAAAGTATGTCAGGTATATGCATAGAGGATACTAAACTCGCTTCCGTGTAATACCATTTTTATTAAACAAGTTAATGATTTGGTATCAAACGAGTGAAAGCGAGTTTGATACTAACTCTTTAACGAGTTTAATGAAAACGGTATTTCACGGAAGCGAGTTTAGTATTTTGTTTATTACTCGCCAACATAAATAGACAGAAACTGCGGCAAAATTGCCTACAGTGTGAGGACTCTAAGCTTTCAAGTCAAACAAGGTCTAGTAAAATTGCGACATCAACATTACCGTTGTGACATCACAACTTTGAACGATTTTGACGTCATACGTCAAGCGGTATTACACTAGTGTAATATTGAAGTGAAAATATTACACTGCAGTATCTTCAACGGGCGAGTAATAAATATCCATATCGAACACTGAGTAGTATAGCAAAGACTTCAGCGGTAACCATGTCACTGTGTCATGGAGGGCAAATGTAAGTAGATTCCTGCTAAACATTGAGTAGTATAGCACACACTTCAGTAGTAACCATGTCAGTGTGTCATGGAGGGCAAATGTAAGTAGATTCCTGCTAAACATTGAGTAGTATAGCACACACTTCAGTAGCAAACGTGTCAGTGTGTCATGGAGGGCAAATGTAAGTAGATTCCTGCTAAACATTGAGTAGTATAGCACACACTTCAGTAGTAACCATGTCAGTGTGTCATGGAAGGCAGATGTAAGTAGATTCCTGCTAAACATTGAGTAGTATTGCACACACTTCAGTAGTAACCATGTCAATGTGTCATGGAGGGCAGATGTAAGTAGATTCCTGCTAAACATTGAGTAGTATTGCACACACTTCAGTAGTAACCATGTCAGTGTGTCATGGAGGGCAAATGTAAGTAGATTCCTGTCAAACATTGAGTAGTATTGCACACACTTCAGTAGTAACCATGTCAGTGTGTCATGGAGGGTAGATGTAAGTAGATTCCTGTCAAACATTGAGTAGTATAGCACACACTTCAGTAGTAACCTTGTCAGTGTGTCAGGGGGGGCAGATGTAAGTAGATTCCTGTCAAACATTGAGTAGTATAGCACACACTTCAGTAGTAACCTTGTCAGTGTGTCAGGGGGGGCAGATGTAAGTAGATTCCTGTCAAACATTGAGTAGTATTGCACACACTTCAGTAGTAACCATGTCAGTGTGTCATGGAGGGTAGATGTAAGTAGATTCCTGTCAAACATTGAGTAGTATAGCACACACTTCAGTAGTAACCTTGTCAGTGTGTCAGGGGGGGCAGATGTAAGTAGATTCCTGTCAAACATTGAGTAGTATAGCACACACTTCAGTAGTAACCTTGTCAGTGTGTCAGGGGGGGCAGATGTAAGTAGATTCCTGTCAAACATTGAGTAGTATAGCACACACTTCAGTAGTAACCATGTCAGTGTGTCATGGAGGGCAGATGTAAGTAGATTCCTGTCAAACATTGAGTAGTATAGCACAGGCCCCTACCAGCGTGTCATGGAGGGCAGATTGTGCAGCATGGCTATGCAATCAATCTGGTGAATCATACAGGTCGCCCTGTCGCTTCGACACTCAATTAATCACACATGACATTTTCCTGCATTTTTTCAAAATCTTCAAAGCATCCAGTTACATACAACTGCTCAAAATATACAACATTTCTTATCATTTAGCACAAATAAAATGAAAATACCTTTACAATCATTTATCAAACACATCCTTCAACAAACCATTACCTGTTGATGTGACCAATATGCAGCTGCTTGTCTGGATACAGATATCCTCCACCTGCGAGACTGACCTAGATCTACTTATACACCATCAGAGCTTTTACTCTCTCAACACCTGCCACACAGACAATATGGTGATCTCTCTGGAACAATTCTGCTTCATTCTCCATCATGTGTCACACGATTTTATGTAAAGCACTGCATTCTCCATCATGTGTCACACGATTAAATGTAAAGCACTGCAACAGTTCCAAATAACTGATCCTTGCAAGGATTTCAGTGCTTGATGACATTCACAGCCAAGCATTCAAATAAGACATGGTTTTACACCTAATATCATATACACATGAGTGTTGTCATGGAAACAAAACAGCTTCATTTACACATCCGAAATGATAGGATGTTCATGAATACATAACACATATTTAAGGAAAACAACTTATTCACGTATTTATACAATGTCTCAGAGTTAATTCTTGGTCCTTCATCAGGTGAATGATTCTATGGAGTTATTTCATTCAGTTATACAAGCGGAACTACTACAATATCACTAACATTAATAATCAAATGTTCTTCATTTCCTGTGAAAGATTTAGTGTTTACAAAGGACCATGTAAACTAATATCCTATTCAGAATAACAGATGAGATTTTGTGTAGAGTCTCAGTTACATTGTTCTATGATCTGTTCAAGAGAAAGCTGAAGAGGTAAATGATGACACATTCATTTGACATTTCATCAAACAAATGTCATGCTGAATTACATGTTTGGTTATTGACATACCATCAAAATCCCAAACCAAAAACACATCAAGCCATCCAATAATGACCATGTATTGTTCATAATTGATGAACGACAATACAGTCATGCTGCTGTTCTCTTTTGACACCAGTGACTGAACATTTAAATAACCATCTTCACCATTAAGAATTAATTGACACAGCTTGGGCTGTATTCATACACAGATTCAACTATGGCAACTGCGTTAGCTTGATGTATTCAATATAAACCATGTGTTTTAACAAACCATACCCTACTTGAGACTGATTCTGTGAGGAAGTGTGAATTTAATGAAAAGTTCAATATGGAAGGACTCCCCAGAAATGTCTACATTTCGCCAGACAAGACCTGTTGAGGATGAATACATGTTGAACACAACAAACCAGAAATTCCAACATCAACATGATGATTTAAAACTGTCATGGAATGATTTGAATAAGCTATCTCATATAAAGGCATTGTGTGTATGTTAAATATTCTCATATATTAAAAATGAAAAAGCTTAATCAAACTGAGTTGGAATAATCAGTAGTATGATATACCCATACCTGAATGTATCAGGACAAATTGGCCTGTACACTTTCAACATCCTGGATGTTGAAACAACAATAATCCCTCTGAAAGAGAATCCTTCGTTAGTCCATTTTGTCAGCCATCTTGTCTGCTAGAAATCCAATAGAACCAGAGCTAGCTAGCATGTTGTGAATGGCCACATAAATTATGTGGCTTGTGTAGGTTTGGCGTGACGTCACGTGGGTCACAGTGACGCTCTTCCGCTACAAGAAAGGCAGTTCCATGGAAGCTACTGTTGGCCTCCAAACTCAGACATCCAATAGCTAGTCTCGACTCAATAATCAATAATCATGCCAGTCTGTGGAAGAGCCTATATCTATGGATGAGTCCATACATGAGGGGGGTCAGGATAGGAATAATAACTTGAGCTTGTGTCAGTGTCAGAACTATTTATGTCAACCTGACTATAATGACTCAACTAGTGAGATAATTACAAGAACGAGTGATAGGTTTACAAACTCTGTATACCATGATCAATACTTTAATAAAAGTATGTATCAATCTATATATTTCAAAGTACAACCTCAGTCATGAAGTGCACATGCATTATTCTCATCAAAACAATATTAATTCAAATTCAAATATAATTCATAAATATGAAGAAAACATCAATGGTTTTTTTAACCTATGATTTTCTTTCATGACAGCAAAAACATTTCATGAGTTATGAATATCAAATAACCAGGTACAGACATAAAGATTTATGATTTCAGTTCAGTTGAATCAATATCTGCAAGGTAAGGTAGACAATTAGGTCACTGCAGGTATTTAATACCTTATAACCACAAATTTACATTCTGCTTGTATGAAAGGAATGCATTCAAAGGTGTGTGGGAATTTACTGCACAGAGAAAATGGGCCGATATGATTAAGTTAGTTATCTGAATTTTGGTTAAATATGTTGAAAGACGTAGCACACTTATTAATGTTTTCCACCAAGTCAGACTGAATCACAACCTGACCTTCAACCCCTATCCTATTTAATATTAACAGGTAATTTATCAACAGCAGTATTTTTATCCACATTTTTGTCCAGTCTACCTCTACCAGAAAAAATATGAAAATATCTTTGCCTTGTAGTACAAATACAGTTCACTTGTTTTTGTTTGGTTACAACAGTAAAGTGAAAACTTTACTCATTGAAACCAGTCTCTGTACTTCATTTTCTTTATGACAATGCCAAACTACTTATAAGAACAATACATCGAAGTGCAACACACCTCCCTGTACTATCATAAGCCTCCTCTGTCCACGTAATAATAATGCCACTTATATGGCACCAAATCCATAGCAGCACGCTCATTGTCCTGACAAGGAATGTTACAGTTCCTTACAACAGTTGAAGGTTTGAAACAGGCCTATTTTTAGACTGCAGTCGATATTGGTTGGATATTAGGACATCGGTTACTGTAAACAGCCAAATTTTTGTGACTGTTTAATTTCCGCGAACTTCACGACGCAAGAATAAAAACATGTAGTAATATAGATATATCACAGACTCTATTCAGGTAAGTCAAAGACACAAAAACAATACAGGTGTCATTCCTCAATCATGTGCTAATCTGGATTAGCATGGTTCAATCACATTCTATTTTCATTGCTCTAACACCTAATTAAAAAGCATTAATTCTGAAATCAATTACATTAATTTGTTGTTAGATCACTTCGCAAAAGTGTTTATTTTATAACAGCCCAATGGTCATGCACCTACATGTCGTAGTTTTTTTCATATTGTTGAAAAAGTACAACTGGCAGATCTGTAAAACAAGAACTAAAATTGGTTTGGCCTTACATAAGTGTTTAGGAGCTTGCACTTGGATCAATGAGAAGATTTAGTGTAATGTTAATCTGGCTGGGTGTAAATGTAACAAGACTCATGACTCTGTAGGCTTTTTGAATGAAAAATATTCAAATATATTGATGTTTAGTTAGAGTGAGTGAGTGAGTTAAGATTTACCTTGCACTCAGCAATATTCCAGCTATATGGCAGCGGTCAGTAAATAATCAAGTCTGGACCAGGCAGTCCAGTGATCAACAATATGAGCATCGATCTGCACAATTGGGAACCAATGACATGTGTCAACCAAGTCAGCAAGCCTGACAACCAGATGCCTTTGGTTGCCTCTTATGACAAGCATAGTTGCCTTTCATGGCAAACCTGGGTTGCTGAAGGCTAACTCTAACCCGGGACCTTTACGGATGCGTTTAGTTAGAAGTTTTGAATGCATTTGTGTTAGAGTCTCTGATGAGATCTACCGTAAAATCCACCTATGACGTATATGCTTTTCATACCTTAATTGAGGGGTCTGAGAAAGGATACTCCTTATACATGGAGTGGAAGATACCTATTCACAGGCAGAAATTCTGCAGGAATTCATCACCATTGTCCTGGTGGCACTGATTCCCATAGTCAGCGTGAGGAAATAGTGTTACATTGTAAAGGTAGTAAAGAGCATATGCATAAGTGGGCTATGCTCAAGTTATCTGACATTCCAAACAATTTCAGTGAGGGTCTTCCAAGGCCCACTTTGTTGTTTACTACGTTCAATAATATTATGTTAATCAACATACCGTATATTACCGTGTATAAGCCAAATTTTGACGACCAAAAAATGTAACCAACAGTAAAATATTGCCTTAATTACACCTGAAGATTTCTCAGTTTTACACAGTGTGCTTTAACTAAATGAACAAACAAATGCATGGACATGTGGATAGATTTGTCCTCATTTAGAGAAACATGAGCGATGAAATATTTTTCTGTAATCAGGCACAAGGTCATTACATTGACAGGTTATCACTGAGGCTGTATGGATGGCTGTCAGTGAAGATGGATTGGGAGAATTGTATACTCTCGTAATCTTTTTTTCCACTCAGCTCAGCACAGATCTTGCAGATTTGATCTAGTATGGGCTAGATGGTTGATGTACTGGGCTGGATGATTAATGAGGTGAAAAAATTTGGATTTTATTTGTAACTACAGTATTAGCACCATCAACGCTGTGAAACATAGGTGTTTTTAAGGCACTTGACAATGAACCATCTTTTTACATGGAATTCCAAAATGAACAACATTTTTCTCAAAATCTGAGATTAAAGTGAAAAATAACATATACTCATCAATAAAAGTGTTCATACAGCGACAAATATCCTGGATTTGAAACACAAGTAGTAATCATTTCAAGCCTGTTACAGGTTGAGGCACAGGTTAGATTGTCCACCCATGTTCCCCTCCCTTGAAATATCAATTGATCATCCATCCAATATTAATGTTATTTTATTAACATTGTTTCAAATGTCCAGTCAACATCTATTGGAATAACATACAAAATATCTTTACTTTGCACCACAAGCATGGGCAAATTTATGAGGGTTACAATTTGTGGAATGAAATGTTTTTGTTTTTTGTTAGATTCCTTGAACAAAAATTTAAAGAATAAATCATCACTCAGTAAGGGTGATAATAATTAAGAAACTGCTACATTAAAATAAACCAAAAAGAAGCAGCATAGTCCACTTAAGGGAGTAGTACGAACATTGAGTTAGACTACTGACAAGGAGAACTAGACTACAGCCAGAAGATGCCCACAGCTGACTAGGTGGACTGAACTACAGGCAGCAGACATCAACAGTTAAACACCAGGCTGAGGGTATTGGCATAGCTAAGGCCGTGTAGAATACTACTAAATGAAGAAAGTCCGTGGCCAGTGACAAACATTGTTCTAAGTGTATCAATGCTGACCCTGCATCAGAACAAACTGTAGCCAGACACAATGATTTGTCTACCAGTAGAACAAACCAACATTTTGTGCCATCTTTGGGCAGCTAAAGACAACTTTGACAACTGTACAACACAACATACATTTCTTCATTCCCAAAGGCTGCAAATCTCTTCCTTAATCAATGAACCCTCAAAAGTTGTAAACTATTTCATGAACTTGGAATAAGGACTCCAGATTGAAAAAATATATCTGTGGTTTTCTTTGTTGCCACCATCTTTTTTACCAATAACAAATACAGTTTGAAGAGTTTACCTGTTTCGTATAATGTCTGAGCACAATGGGTCTCTATAAGAATGATGGGCATCTAACAAAGGCAAAAGAACCTGTGAAAACATGGTTTAGAATTGGTCTTCAGCAACCCATGCTTGTTGTAAAAGGCAGCTGACAAGATCAGGTGGTCAGGCTCACTCACTTGGTTCAGGCACATCATCATATCAAAATTGCGTAGATGAAGCTCATGCAGTTGACCACTGGGTTGTCTGGTCCTGACATCATTATTTACAAGCTCAGTCTAAGCATAGTTTAATCAAAATTTGAGTAATGAGCTCAAAATCTGGTTCATTACCAAAATGTTGACTGTGATGGAGACTTTGGTCAACTGCTGTATCTGCAGAGTATGAGCATTGCCACATGGGTATAAGCAGATATTTCTCAAAACTTTTCAGGGGTTTCTACCAACATCCTCAAGTGATTTGACCACAATCAGAACATATTATTTAAATCAGATTGTCAGTGGCACCATTTTGTCTAAAGCATATGCTAGTGACATGATACTTGAAATCTGATTGGTCTGTTGGAGGGACACATGGAAACTGGCCAGAACATTATTGCATTGGTGGAAACTGGGCTGGATTATATTCAAGGTGAAGTGTTTCACTCATAAATGATATAATTTAAAAATTGCAAATTAGCAAAGTAAATATGGAACTAATGAATATCTTCCAGAAATGAATACATTTTTTGTTTCAAAACACCGTAGAAGTTAAAGTACAAATCAACCCTTAAAATTGATTTTATGATCTTATTTGCCATTTATGCAACAAAGTTATACCACGTGCTGATATGCATTTAACTCCACTTAACACCAAGCTGTTCAATGGTAACCACGTAACCACGTGATGACATTTCCTGTCACATCAAGTTACATGACCTGAAACAAATAAAGTAGTGTCTGTCTGAGCCTCTACAGAATATCATTAGTTGTAAGTAAGACACAACCTTTCACAGTAAGGGGTATTTAGCCTTTTGGAAATGTAATTACTTGGACCAAATCAATACTCAGATTTCCTCACTATAACACAATAATGGCATACATGCTCTTTACCAGTAAATATATTCAATTTTACTTTATTTTTCTATTACATTCAACATTTTCAGTGTAAAATCTAGAAAAATTGAATTCTGAAAAATAAAATAATCATAAATATTGATTGGCATTATAATGAGGAAAAATGGGAATAACAGCTCTGAAACCCCCTCCCATCAAGTAAAAGAGATGTCAGATTTTTACGATTGATTAAGTCAAACTGAAAGTGACAGGAGACGTTTGCAACTTTATTTTAAGAAATGCTTCATGGAGAAATGAGAAGAAAATTGGAAACTGGTTGACGGTCAAACCAAATATCCATGTAGACAGAAACACTCACTATTTTGGACATTACAGCATTAGCCCTTTGTCAGGACACTGACAAAAGTGACAAGCAATATGATAACTTAAGATAGTTAAGTCCTAAAGAGGCTAATGAAGGGTTTTCATGTGTAAGAGTATAGAACTATGCTGAATATAGAGCATTGATCAGAAATAAGGTATGACATTTAAGATAACATTCTGCATATACATTTGTTTATGGAAATACATTTGCATAGCATAACCATTCTGTATTTCACATATGTAAGCATAATTGTGGGAAATTAACTTTTTCATTACTTGTGTGAGATTTTTATGGCACAAAGCCATTAAAATCTCCCTGATGCCATCAAAATCTCCCTGATGACATGTGGCCATGTTGACAAATATCACTTTGTCTTTGTCTTCGATTCACTATGAGGCTGAAGAAAAAGATATTGGGTTTTAAATATTTACTTAAATACACTTTAAAACTTACATTAAATATATAATATGTTATTATCACTGCAGTGGAAGCTGTCAAAACCAGCATCTGTCCAATCCGGCAAGTTGTCAACACTGGCATGTATTCTCAGTCCAATTCGTGGCTGGTACATGTATCATCAACTCTATAATCCAGCACATTGTCTAAACTGGATTATTTCTTCAGTGCCGTTGATGGCCAGTTTAGACAGCTTCCATCGTATTATATTATTACTTGCTCTCTGAATACACTGACTGAAAAATATATTTGAAAAGTTATATATCGGCATTGTGTTTCCTGTAGATTCATTTACCTAATTTCTATAAAGAAAAACAATTCCAAAGTAGATACATTTGGAAATGAGAAATCACAGTTTGTTGTTGACTTTACAATATCATTTTCTTGTTTATTTTACTGATAACACCTGTTGGATGATATGGTCATTATTTTTGTCCCTACATTTTAAACATATTGGTGAAATTTCCTTATGCTGAACTGTGGATGACTTCCATCATTTTACCCAGACAGCATGGACTGGTGCTCATGATATCAATCAGCGGATTGTCTGGTCCACACTAGGGGAGAGGGGGGTTCACAATGTGTGAACACATTGGTAAAAGCAACATAAAACCAAACTTAGTCAGTCAGACAAGACTTGGATATTTACAGGCTCTTGGCATACAGTTGGAATATTACTCACTGGGATCTTAAACACTAAACCATCAAAATTGATAGAAACATAAAAACATGAAAAAGGGTTATATTAGTTTGGTCTTAGAGAGTATAAATTAAGACGCATTTGAGGACAATAAAGCAAGTAGTCCTTTGAAGCTTTGAATATCACCTGAAATCTTATTTTATAGATTTTACTTGTAAATTCTATACTTCATAACTGAGGATCACCCATATGGAAATTTTGTGAAATGAAGTGGGTACATTTTGCAGAAGTGTCTTGCTGGAAGCGGAAGGCTGGCATTTTCATTTTATTTGTTGCAGATGGTGAAATCCAGCATTTTATTGATGAGTTTTTCATGTAGAGTGGAGTGCACCCACTGTTAATTACAAATACACATCAGTTGATGGCTGCATCCCCCAAACTGCTGGAACACACAGGAAGACCTGGTGAAAAAAAAGTGTTGACCAAAAATGACATAAGCCTCCTTTCCCATTTTTGTTTTAGATGAACATAAACTTTTGCTGGTATTTAACTACAAAACTGAGTGATCAGGATTGCATCAGCAATGTTTGCAGAGTGAGTGAGTGAGTGAGTGAGTGAGTGAGAAGGTGAGTGAGTGAGAAGGTGAGTGAGTGAGAGGGTGAGTGAGTGGATGAATGAGAGGGTGAGTGGGTGAGTGAGAGGGTGAGTGGGTGGGTGGGTGAGTGAGTGAGCGAGTGATGGCCACTGTTTCAAAAATAAAAAATATACTCACCCCATTTCATTCATAACAAGATTCGAACACTTGACCACCTGGCTAACCCACTGCGCCAGAATACAGAGATGGTCAACCGAAGCAGTAGTGACAACTGTTTTCTAAAGTCCATATTAGCTAATCAATGCATTAAGATGGAGATCAGTCAACCTACATGTCACCTGCTAATCCTCTAAACACTGTCACCCAGACATGGGCGTATCCCATCTGTTTTAGTAAACTGCTTATGTCAACACTTGAATTGACTACCCTACACTGCATAAGATGACAAGGATAATCAATCTATTCACTATGGGATAATCCTTTGATCAATGCTTTTTACAACTCATATGATCAGACACTCTCTTGGTGCAGCGTGTTACATAATGTGTGATATTCATATTAGACTGAATAACAACTCCAGCCTGGGAATGGGACAAATGATAGTCTCTACATTGATTGGTCTACATATCACATATGCCATTATCTGAATAAACACATATGCATGCATAAGAGTTCAGAATAACACAGGCACAAGTGTAGGAATAAACACATGGATGTGAAGTAAGATTAAACACATACATAAGAGGTAGAAAAACACATATGCATACTAATAGGAATAAACAGACACATAAGAGGTAGGATGGAATGTATGCATAAGAGGTAGGGGAAAATGCATAACAGAAGGAATAAACATGCATAACAGCTGGAATAAACGCATAAGAGCTAGGATTGAATATATGCATATGAGGTAGGAATAAACACATGAATAACAGTAGGAATAAGCACATGAATAAAAGTAGGAATAAGCACATGAATAGCAGTAGGAACAAGCACATGAATAGCAGTAGGAATAAGCACATGCATAACAGTAGGAATGAGCACATGAATAACAGTAGGAATGAGCACATGCATAACAGTAGGAATAAGCACATGCATAACAGTAGGAATGAGCACATGAATAACAGTAGGAATAATCACATGCATAACAGTAGGAATAAACACATGCATAACAGTAGGAATGAGCACATGAATAACAGTAGGAATGAGCACATGCATAACAGTAGGAATAAACACATGCATAACAGTAGGAATGAGCACATGAATAACAGTAGGAATAATCACATGCATAACAGTAGGAATAAACACATGCATAACAGTAGGAATGAGCACATGAATAACAGTAGGAATAATCACATGCATAGCAGTAGGAACAAGCACATGAATAGCAGTAGGAATAAGCACATGCATAACAGTAGGAATAAGCACATGCATAACAGTAGGAATGAGCACATGAATAACAGTAGGAATAATCACATGCATAACAGTAGGAATAAACACATGCATAACAGTAGGAATAAACACATGCATAACAGTAGGAAAAAACACATGCATAACAGTAGGAATGAACACATGCATAACAGTAGGAATGAACACATGGATAACAGTAGGAATGAACACATGGATAACAGTAGGAATGAACACATGGATAACAGTAGGAATAAACACATGCATAACAGTAGGAATGAACACATGCATAACAGTAGGAATGAACACATGCATAACAGTAGGAATGAACACATGAATAACAGTAGGAATAATCACATGCATAACTGTAGGAATAAACACATGCATAACAGTAGGAATGAACACATGGATAACAGTAGGAATGAACACATGCATAACAGTAGGAATGAACACATGGATAACAGTAGGAATGAACACATGGATAACAGTAGGAATGAACACATGGATAGCAGTAGGAATAAACACATGCATAACAGTAGGAATGAACACATGCATAACAGTAGGAATGAACACATGCATAACAGTAGGAATAAACACATGCATAACAGTAGGAATGAACACATGCATAACAGTAGGAATGAGCACATGAATAACAGTAGGAATAATCACATGCATAACAGTAGGAATAAACACATGCATAACAGTAGGAATGAACACATGCATAACAGTAGGAATGAACACATGAATAACAGTAGGAATAATCACATGCATAACTGTAGGAATAAACACATGCATAACAGTAGGAATGAACACATGCATAACAGTAGGAATGAACACATGAATAACAGTAGGAACAAACACATGCAAAACTGTAGGAATAAACATATGCATAACAGTTGGAATAAGCACATGAATAACAGTAGTGATAAACACATGCATAAGAGTATGAATAAACACATGCATAAGATTTACAGATGAATACAACCATGAAAGGTAAGACTATACAAACAACTGACATACAGAAATTAACACACCTTTAAAAAGTTGTAATAAATTACTGATTAAGTCATGTGAATATATTTTTTGAGAACAATTCTTTCTCAGTTGATCTTAGGCACTTAGTGGTGCTACCATTAACATACCTGTAATAACGTCTTTAACAGAACATTAAGGCACTGACACTGACACATGACTATTGCACAATACATATTTCATTGCCTGAAAATTTGTATATCTGCTTTGAGTTTATGAATTTAACTGTTTAAAAACTACGTTGCATCCGCTCCATACAAGCATACACAAGTGACACACATTAACTTCAACCACTTGCTTTAACTCACTTTTCATAAAATGTGTGATGTTTTTCAGAGTCCACTGAGTATATAGCATGCTCCTTCATATTATAAGTCTATGGATGTGTAAACTGTGCTATGTTTTGCAGAAACTAACTCGTACATGGCATGCCCATTTATAACATTTGTGTATGGACACATAAATGTGTTATGACCTGAACACAGCATATGGCATGCTCCTTCATAATACACAATGTAGCTCCATGGGCATGTAAAATGTGTTATGTTAATTTACGGCCCCAACTCAGACAATGGCATGTCCCTTTATGTTATAAGTCTATGGACATGATAGATACACATCAAGCTGTGAAATGAATTCCACATCACTACCTGTAATCTCATCAAATCATAATGATCGATGGGGATACTGTTTCAACAGACTATAATTATTAAGCATGTTTCCAAGTAACAGATATCTGTTGAGCCTCCACTGTTCTCTCTGTGCGCCTTTTCATGAAGGAATTAATTAACATATATCTTTTGTTATATCAAATTCTTCTTTGATCAATAACTAATTTGTATTCAGAAAAGCATATTGCCATGCCTCAAAGTCCGTTCCTGCAGTCATCTCCGATGTCATTACTGACTATGCATGAATCTCCAGCCTCAGCCTTTCTTTGTTCTCTAACTCAAATTTTAGTGCTGATTAATCTATAATGAAATTATAAAATAAACCTCAGGTATACCATAGGGGGAGCAGGACAAAAGCCACTTGGACAAAAAGCCACTTGGTCAAAAGTCACCTGGGACAAATACCACCTGAGACAAAAGCCACCCAGGACAACTGCCACCTGACAATTGCCACCTAGGACAAATACCAACAAAGAATATTGCCACTGAGTACAAATGGAACCTAGGACAAATGCCACTTTGGGCAAAAGCCACCCATTTATTTTGACGTAACAGAGAGGACAATTACCACCCTTCTTGACTTTTTGATATAAATTTTACATGATGCACTTTGAAAGTTTAAGTAATGACTAAGTGATGAACATAAACCGCCTGGACTCTTCAAGAAATATTCAGTCATGACTTTTCAGTAAGTGAAGTGACTTTCCTAAGATTAGAACACATAAACTTCACTTAAGAACCACACTGATCATGGTTCATTGTACCAGGGCCCTATTTTACAAAGCTATTCTGGCACTAAGACTGTCGCAGGTGTATGTTACAGTACAGGAGGTTTGACAGTCATAGTGCTGTGATAGCTTTGTTAAATGAGGCCCTAGATGGTATCAGTACATGGACAAGGTACATGTACCTGTTCCATGCAGCAATCTTAGCACTAAGATCGTTGTAACACCCATACATAAACATAGGTTTGTGACTGTCTTAGCGCCAAGGTAGTTACAAGGCTTGTGACGGTCTTAGCACTAAGGTAGTTGCAATGCCCACAAGTTAACATAGACTTGTGACTGTCTTAGCGCTAAGGTAGTTGCAATGCCAACAAGTTAACATAGGCTTGTGACTGTCTTAGTGATACGGTAGTTGTAATGCCCACACGTTAACACAGGCTTGTGACTGTCTTGGCAATAAAGTAGTTGTAACGCCCATACGTTAACATAGGCTTGTGACAGTTTTAGCGCTAAGGTAGTTGCAATGCACACAAGTTAACATAGGCTTGTGACGGTCTTGGCAATAAGATAGTTGCAATGCCAACACATTAACATTAGGCTTGCGACTGTCATGGTGCTAAGGTGGATGTAATACCCATATGTTAAGATAGGCTTGTGAATGTCTTAGCAATAAGGTGGTTGTAATGTCCATACCTTAACATAGACTTGTGAATGTCTTAGCGCGAAAGTAGTGGTGGTTGTAACTCCAAGATCTAAACATAAGCTTATGAGCAAGCGAGCGAGAGAGAAATCTAGCTACCTTAACACCACTTTCAGCAATTTTGTCAGGAATATCATGGTAGGGAACAACAAACAATTGACACTTCAGACACTGTGCCACCATTGGCAATCAAACCCGGGTCTTCCAAGTGACAAGAGAACAATTAAACTGTCCCACCACCATTCATAGTCTATGCAGTACAGTATATTACAAAGGCACAAGTGATATGTTTTGGTCCTATTCATGAATAACTCGATCTGTTCGGTATATGTTTCAGCGCACAATTCACATCAATTTCCTTGTAATGAGGCCTCCCTCGGACGACAGACTCAACACTGATGGAGCCCAGCAGTGACAGGAAGTTGCAAATGAGAAGGAAAAACAGCCAGCACAGCAGACAGGATTGTACTTGCACAATAAGTGGGCCATGAAAAACCATCACTTCCATCCATTGATCCAAGAGATTTGGTGGATCTGGTTGTTGACCTTATAGAAGTGCGGATATTTACTGAAATTACCGCAATTGTGTCTGTAATAACTAGCACCAGGCAGAGTCTACACCAGTAATAGAGGATGTAGAACTACACTACAACTGACATCGTTAACATCCCAGGGAAATAAATAGATCTGAAGACATAACAGGATGTGGCTGTCAGTCTCGTTTCACCATTACGTGAATACATCAAAGATAGTCCAAGATTTCGAGATTTATCAATTTAATCAGTTCTTTCACACACCATCTGTCATGTTCTTGAAGGATTCAGAAATCCAGAGCTTCAAGATAACAGCAGCATTACTGCTCTGTCAAAAAGGTTTTGCTGCCTTCAAAGAATCTAGAAGCATATTTGGTATTGAAACATAACTGGCATACTCAAGGGCAAATGGCTTTTAATCATAGATCTATATTCAGGTTATATTCAGACTATATGTTTTTAGACAGACTAAAATATTACATGCATCCCTTTCTTAAGTTTTGATACAATCAACGGGAAAATGAAACCAGAAGAAAATGTACAGACAATATACTCATCTGCGAAGTAATATGCATTAAATGTGTATCAAACTTTACAATTAAATACATATTTCAGAACCAAACATCACGGTGCATTTGCATGATTGTATATCATTCACAATACCGATCTTCCAACCACAATAAAATAATTATTTAATTTTAAATTGTTCTTGTGTCATTTTACTTTTTCATAAACAACCGTTCAAGGCATCTGTGTACAATAGCTGTCAAGTCTGTGTACAGAAACTCTTGAAGAAAAACATTGAGATTTCCTCACTTAAAGGAGTGAGAAAGCATGGTTTTATGCCTATTTTAGCATAATTCTAGCAATATCATGGGGGACACCAGAAATGGGTTTCACATATTGTGAAAGGAATTGAGGAATTGAACCCAGGTCTTCAGCGTGACAAGCCAACACTTAAACCAATAGGCTACCCCATCATGAAGGAAAGGACGAAGGCAACATATGAAGCCAATGTCTTCATCAGTGAATTATGAAACAATGGCAGGAATGTTTGATAGAGCGGCAAGATGAAAATCTAATTCATCATGACCCAAGCTGCAAGAGGAATATTATCATAGTTTCAAGACAAATTCTATCTGCTGAAATTAAATCCACAGACATGAACCACTAACAGGTTCCAGTTATGCTGGCTGGTAAGAAGTCTATTATGGCCTGGGGTGTATGCTATATTTATTAGCTTGGAGTAAGATCATAAAACCTCACAGCGAATGTCTATGTGGCTGTCTGGTGGCACCAAAGGTCATAGTGCAGGATTCTTGAAATGGAAAAAATGACAGCAAGTCAATTGATGATAAGGTCAAGACTTTATATTACATTTGACCCTACAAATTAAGAGTTGTGGTGCTCTGTTTTCCCAAGGAACTAAGTTTTGTTGTCTTGTATTTTGGGTGTTGTTTAAAGCTTGACAGACAGACAGACAGACAGACAGACAGACAGACAGACAGACAGACAGACAGACAGACAGACAGACAGACAGACATATTTTATTCAGTAATATTGGCCATCTGACCCATGCTACAATCATTGTTACAACATCTTTGTTGTCACAAGGTAAGAAAATAGAAAAAATATATCCAAACACTGTTTCAAACATTCTTGAAGAATACACACTTTAGAAATTTGGCTATTGCTTTCAAAGTACATCTATTTTTTGAATTCCACAAATTTATTAGTTGGTGTTTACATACGGGCTTGCGATCGAGAAATCTTAAATAATTGATTCTCAAATCACTATATTGTGGACACTCAATCCTTGTTTCAGCATCCTTGTATCATTTGATTGCATTCACATTCAACTTCTGCAGAGAAATTCAGAATTTACAAAATTCAGTAATGCAATAAATACATCACAGTTCATCATAGCGTACATTATAGGGAGACATGATTAAGTTTGTCTGCAAAACATTTAGGGCTATGTCTAAATAGCCATCAAAAATAGATACAGAAATTTGTTTTGATATTTTATATTTTGAGAGGGTTAAATCCAAAGAATTGACATTCAAAATACATGGGTTTAATCAGTTTGTGATAACGTTTGGTTCATTATGTCTAGAAAACTGGGTTAAGGTTATTTAATGTTATGGTTCTTCATATACTGCTGTATAAGAATTCTATGTTTTTAGCTCTGTTTTGACATGAACTGAAAAAAATATAATTCTTCAAAAGGATGTCATGAAATCTTCAGTAACTGATGGGAAGGGAATTTCAGCCAAAAAGCATGAATAGCAAATAATTGCTTTGATAGGGAGGTCAATGAAATATTCATAGAATGCACATATAAATATGGATGAATATGTTGATAAGAACCAGTTTGTAAACACAAAGAAAAGGCACAATGTGAAACTGGATAGCCCCATCTCACTACGGCTGTTCAGTGTTGGGTTGGTTATATGTTACAGCCTGTCCCTGTACGCAGACCCTAAATGAGAGGGTATGGATAATCAATAGACACAAGTCTCTTGATAAGCCATAAACTATCTGTGTACATCAGAGGAAAACTGCAGCCTTAAAACTTAACTACAATAACAGCAACAACAATAACAACATCAACATTGAACAACATATCAGGAATATCATGATGGTTGGTAGGTTGGTCTGTTGTTTAACACCACACTCAACATTATTCCAGTAATATGCCAGCAGTCTGTAAATAATCAGGTCTGGACGAAACATTCAAGTGTTCAACAGCATTAGCATCGTTCTCCACATTTGGGATATGATGACATATGGCACAACCAAGACAGCAAACCTGACCATTCGATCCTCTAGTCACATCTTATAAAAAGCATGTTCCTGAAGATTAATTCTAAGCCACATCTCAACAGACTAATATTACAACAGAGTAACATTGATACAAATTCAATCAGTTATCTCAATAAGAGATACATTTGGCTTGGAATATCAAGAATATTTAAACCTATATTAAATTCATCATATTCAGTATTAGGTTGTAGATAATTGTCAGCTGAAGAAAATAGACACCATCCACAAAGGACATGTTATGTCATCATAGTTTGAAAAATGGTTCTAAATATATAATAGCCTAAGATACTGACAACCCATTGTGGCATCACAAGTTAAGAACATAAATGTTATGTCTATATTTTATATATGGAAATCATCAAAAATATAAATGCCATATATCTGTAAACAGCAAAAGGCACTACTTCTAGATCTGCCCAATATATCTGCCAAGATCTGCTGAGAGATGTCAAATGGTTTTCGAGTTCTGCTCCGGAAACGATGACCATCCCTCCACTTTGAGACTAAGTTCGAAAGGTTTCAATTGAAAATGAGAAAATAAGAAATCACAAAGACCTGTACTTAGCAAAAGGCACCACTTTAGCTTCTGATTGATATATCTACCAAGTTTTGCAGAAAAATATTGAACAGTGTTTGAGTTCTGCTCCGGAAACGAAGCCCACCCCACCTTTAGACTAACACCAAAATGTTCCATAGAAAAACAAAAAAAATAAAATGGCCAAATATCTGTAAAAAGCAAAAGGCACAACCATAGGTTCAGATTATTATATCTATCAAGTTTGGTCTAACAATATTGAATGCTTTCTGAATTATGCTCCGGAAACAAAATGATTACGGATGGACAAGGCATCGACTATATCCCCTGCATTACATGCTGGGGGGATAACAAATTGAATTGATCTACTTTTGTTGTACTGACTCTCTATGGCATTTCCAGCTATATGTAAGAAACTTTAATTTAGTTAAAGTTCATATAATAGTAATTAGTCTCTTGTGATATCACATATCAGATCTGTCATTGCTTAACATGCCCACTGTTAGACCACCAGCTAGAGTTATTGGCCTTTTTTAAAGGGAAGCTACTCTAGATTTATTTAGAGTCTGTCTGGTAAGTACATTGACATAATAAAAGGGAAGCTACTCTACATTTATTCAGAGTCTGTTTGGTTAGTACATTGACATAACATCATGAAATGCAGTTTGATGTCCCACAAAATTACAAATTGATGCAAAGTAAATGGCAAGAGTGACATTTTTGCCAAACCCAATCAAATTCAAAGAGCCCCTGGCCTCCATGTTAACTAGGAGGCAATGGGGTAGTCTAGTATTTAAAGTGTCCACTCATCATGTGGACAATTCCCCAGATAGGTACGATGAGTGAAGCCCATTTCTGGGACCCACCTACCCAGTATTGCTGGAATATTGCTTAAAGTGGTGTAAATCCCAGCTCCCTCCCTCCATGCTAATTTGCTATGCAGTCATATCACTAATGCTGTTAACAGTTGAGTCTGGACAGACAATCCAGTGATCAATATCATAACCAACAAACTATGCTGTTAAGCTGCAACAAACATCAACCTGGTCACAGAGACAGAAAGTCAATCTTTTCGACTGACACAGACAATTCTAATTCAGACTTTGGCATGAAAGTCACTTAATTGTGAGTAAGAGCAACCTTTGTGAATACACAGCTGAAATAGTACTACCTGAAAGCATAGTATCATGGGAGAGGTGGGCATGGTGGGCATGGTGGGAGAGGTGGGCATGAAGGTAGTGGTGGGCATGGTGGGAGTGGTGGAAGTAGTGGGCATGGTGGGAGCGGTTGGCATGGTGGGAGCAGTGGGCATGATGGAAGTGGTGTGAGTGGTGGGCATGATGGGAGTGGTGTGAGCAGTGGGCATGGTGGGACTGGTGGGTGTGGTGGGCATGGTGGAAGTGGTGGGTGTGGTGGGAGAGGTGGACATGGGGGGGAGTGGTGGGAGCAGTGGGCATGATGGGAGTGGTGTGCATGGTGGGAGCGGTGGGAGTGGTGGGCATGGTGGGAGTAGTGGGCATGGTGGGCATGATGGGAGCAGTGGGCATGATGGGAGTGGTGTGAGCAGTGGGCATGGTGGGCATGGTGGGAGCAGTGGGCATGGTGGGACTAGTGGGCATGGGGGAATAGTGGGCATGGTGGGAGTGGTGGGCATGGAGAGAGCAATGGGAGTGGTGGGCATGGTGGGAGTGGTGGGGATGTTGGGAGTGGTGGGGATGTTAGAAGTGGTGGGAGTGGTGGGCATGGGGGAGTGGTGGCCATTATACAGTAGTTGGCCATTAGTGAAAAATTACATAAATTTAGTTTCGGTCGAAATGCTTTCAATACTTATCTGCCAGCTGGAAAATCATCTCAGCTACACACACAAAATTTCCATTCAGTTTTTCCATTTTTTTCCAATGATCTTGACAACTGCAGCTATTTAAACAACATATATTAGACATACCAATCAGATTTAACATGACTGTCTATGGGATAGATTAAAATTAAGTTGTACTTATGATGCTTATTCAGGTGTCATTCAAAAACTAATAGACAGAAGATGAAAGAAAACTATGTATATGTAGCTGAAGATGATTTCCAGAATGTTTGCAAAATGTCAAAATATAAAATGACTTCTACTCAATTTATGAAAAATATTCTTGCAAAAGTTAATGAATATGTAAGTTTACATAAAATTCACTAATGATGATTCACTTATAGCCAAGTACTGTAGTTAGGAATATAAGTCTGAAACTTCTGAGGCTCACTGCATATTTTAGTCACCAGTCCATCTATCATGGCTCAAGTAAAGACATTCATGGTGCCTGAAGTGTTTTGAGTTCATCTGATAACTCTGAAGAGAATCTAATGTGCGCATTGAACCAATGTAGTGATGCGGGATAACATTTTCACCTGAAATGTTTTAATAGTACAGCCTGCGAGCACGTCAGCCATACTTGGGATAAACATGTCATAAAAGAAATATTGAAGTTTGCTTTTCAGAGTTCAAAATAACATTGCAATCATTATTTTTTATTACATTCAAAATGATTTCAATATACAATAACAATGGAGTTCATATTTTAAATTCATTTTCATCACAATTGCTCATAAAAGTTTATTGACGGTTTCAGTTTATCAGCTTCCTGGGAAGAAGGGTGTTTTATCTACCTTTATAAACAGGAACAAATTAATCCTGCTCTCATGCTCAAGCCATCATGTTATGACGTTTGCCTAAGTCTTTCTTCTATGCCTGGTTTATTCCCAGACTAATGTTTTATGTGTATTGACAGAGTGGGTTTGATGAAATGTAAGATATTATGGGTATTTTGATGGATCTCAGCTTGTTGCCAGGAAACAGGTTCCTGGGAGGCTGCTATCTTGGACTGCAGGCTCAGTCACTTATCTGGCGATATTTCCTTTTCCATTTCTTTAAACACTAGAATTTCTGTGAGAAAAGGTTTGAATAATGGATTTCAACTATTCAACTTTTTATTCATCCTGAAAGACATATGGGTGCAGATGTTAGTACTTTATCAGCCTCTATCAAAATGTCAGAAGTTGAAATTTATAAAACCCAGTCTTCATTTATGCTTTATTTCCAACTTTAAGATAAAAGATGATGGAATTTCTTCCTCCACTTAAAACAAATTCCAACAAAAGCAGTCTTTTCTTTACAACCTGAACTTACACTGTATAAAAACATAGAACCTGTCTGGAGCTTAGGCTGATATTGATTCATATTTTGAATAGAATATTCCTATCCAAATAATGACCTTGAATGTAACATTTTAATACCCTATTTGCAATATTTGTCTATTATTGCATAATGGTGAGTTGTTTTTCAATTACTATAATTTTTTGACTAAATTACTGCCTGTGGATTTGTCCGGGATCATGTTGCTATGTGGTACATGCTACGTTAACATGGGATGTTGAAATGAAGACAATTGAGATTTTACAGTCACAAATCAGTTTTACCAACTATGGAAAATCATCAGTATTTATATGACCACTTCTTTGTAAGGGTCTGTTTACTTCCATGAGTGTTCACTATGAAGAGTTGCCTTCCTTAGTCTATCCAGGATCTGCAGATTACTAAAATCACCAACTAAACTTAACAATAAACATGATTTTCTACAATATACCTTACCTTCTGTCTACATACAGTTACCACACTGAGATATGCCATGTGAAACTGGACTCAACACGCAATGGGTTTTATCACCCAATACCTCACTACAATAATCAATATCTAAAGTTCCTAATCTGAGACAGTCTTCCAGTATTTATCTCTGCTCTAGTTTGTTACACACGCCTTTCCAGAACCATGCTTAGACTGAAACCACCAGGGAGTTTCTCTCGGTCAAAAATACCCAGTAGAGAGGCCATTACCTTATTGCTCAGTGAGGCCAGCTGGGCACTGTTTACAGAATGTGCTGCAATTACAAACAACCCTCTGTGCCACCTCCCTGGTAAACACCATTTCAATTATCCAGCCATCATTATTGTCTGGGATCAGGTATAGGCCTGATCCTCCCATTACAGACATTGTGCTGATGGCACATCTGTTGCTTCCATTTTTGTTAAGATATTCTTCCCTGCAATGATCACATGTACAATATCTTGGCATGGGTGGTGTAATAATTCTGCCTTTTGAACATTTGAAAAAATTGTGATCATATCCAGATGCATGTTAGTCTTTCTATTGACTGTAAGGCTCCTATAGTATTCCCAGAAATTATTGAGAATCATGTTGCGTCATGTAACTCATTACGTTTATTAACTTCTGGCGTTTTACTTACATAAACATGTTAAAACATCATCCTTTTACAGCCTCAGTCTTGTTTTAGTACTTTGTTAGACCTCCTCGCTCAGCAATGCATGCCTGAATACGCCTAGGCACACTACCCATCAAAGTTTGTAGGTAATCGTGTGACAGGGTATCCCAATATTGGACCACCTCGGCCTTCATATCTTCAATATTTCTCAGTCCCTTTTGGTTTATTCTGTCCTTCATGACTCCCCACACATTCTCAATTGGGTTTAGGTCTGGGCTGTAACTGGGCCAGTCTAAAACTTGAACATTTTCGCCCGACAACCACTGTTTTGTGTAGCTCGCAGTGTGTTTTGGGTCATTATCATGCTGGAAAATCCAATCATCTTCATACAGTGTTTGTGCTGTCGGAAGAAGGTGACCATTTAGAATGTCAACGTATCTTTCTTTTGTCAAGTTTCCCGTGAAAACACACAATGGCGTCACTCCGCGAGCCGATATGCCACCCCACATGTGAAACTTCGGGCTATGTTTTGGTCGCTGGTAGATAGGTTTGACAGTATCTTTGGTCCAAATGTTCACACACTTAGGGAAAAGCCAAACAGAACTTTCATCCGAAAAGAAAACATTATCCCAATCTTGATTTTCACGAGCCCGACACCAGTTTAAACGTTTTTCCTTTTGTACATCTTTCATCAACGGCGAGGGAATTCCACATTTTTTCACCCAATTAAGTCTCTGTAATTCCTGCCTAACTGTTTCATTGCATACCTGAGGACTTCCTCTGCTAATCATTTTATTTCTGATGTTCTCAACACTTTTCAATTTGCCCCTACTCACAATCTGCCCAAGTCTTCGGCGATCCACAACACTGAATTTCCTAGGCCGACCTGCCCCTGCTTTGTGCTCTATCCCAGTTCCTGTTTGAATATTCTTCAAAGTTCTGTATACTGTAGACAGAGGAATACCATGTCTACAAACTAACACTGTAGCATCAGCCTCACCCCTTTCAAAATCATCTAGAATGAGCTTTCTTTTCTCTCTTGCTGTAAATTCTGCCATGTCAACACAGGAAGCCGTCTGCTCAGACAAGGGAGATAACTCTTGACGTAATGAGCTGCCTTCTAAACCTTCAAGAGTTGTCTCCCTTATTTAGTATGCTTAGTGCATAGTGAAAGCCCTTTTTCCAATCTTAGCATCATTAGAAAAAAAACAAAGATTTTCTCAATAATTTCTGGGAACACTGTAATAAGAAGTGGATCATAGCAGAATAAGGATGTGTGAAATGTCAATGGTCTGGTGATTTGTTTTGTAAAGCATGTCTAAGTAAAATCCACTTCCTCTGTAGACAACTTTGTGAGCAATGGTACCAGTCAAAAGCAACACATTGACTTCTGTAGATCACCAGGTGAGCAATGGTACCAGTCAAACTGCATCACATTCACTTCCTCTGAAGACCCAAGTGGTGATCAATTAGGGCAGTCAACTGCAGCACATTGACTTCCTCTGTAGACAACCTAATGCGGGCAATGGTCAGCTAGAGTACATAGATTTAATCTGTAAACCACCAGTCTATGTGCTGGTGTTCTTTGTTGAACCTGGTTATTGACCTAAAGAAACATGAACTGCAAAAACTCTGAATGTTTGGCCCTACCCATAACAACAGAAAACACAATGGGTTTTTGAAAAAGGAGTAACCAAGAAAACATTGTCTCCCGCAGAATTCCATGCCCCATCAACACAATACAACATGGTCCATAACTAATAGTCACAAGATAGTCACAGAAACAAGGACACAGTTGAGACTCATTCCTCAAAATGGCAGTCAATAACACATCACCATATCTGTTGATCAAGTCATTACCTCAAATGAGGATCCAAGTGGGACAAAATGGAACACAAAAGTATCATTAGCAAAGTTTCTCTGAACAGCAACATCCAATAACATCAATCCACATATCTTCAATCATGCCTATGAGGTTGTATCTACACCATCTTACCCAATTGTCTGAACACCATATTTTAATACTTCAATAAATGCAAAATATATTGAAGTAAATTCTCAAAATAAAAACAAAAGAATAATCACTAAGGCTGATTATGCCATCACTACCACGTCACACTATAACGAACCAAGGACACTACGGCTAATGTTCTGCCCCTAATTGCATCACAATCCTGGCCCTCTTCTTTCCAAGGCATTGTAAAATTCTTTTTCTGCTTCTGGATGCACATAAACACAAAAACATTGCTTGGTTATCCAATGATTGCCATGGAATCACTTGTGATTTATTCATTTAATGCTACAAATATATTTGATTCCAGGGAGGAACACATATATGTTCATTTGCAAAAAATCTTCAGATCATTTAGATACAGATAAACATCTGTGCTCCATGAATTAGTAAAACATCTTTTAACTATGACTCATAAATGGACCCAGCTGCTTTGGAGAATTGCAGGCCAAGACCTGGTTTTAGTGAGGGTGAACCAGACAATTCTTGGAGCAACTAACATTCAGACTACACTGAGTTGTGGCCAGAAAACTGCACTTCTGATCCAAAGTTGGATGACTTGTCCTCATGACCATAGATGTTAACCACAGCATCAAGACAACATGAGGCTATAAGATGTCTCCACTCCCGGCTACACTGCAATGCCTACAACAGACAAGCAGACATCCATTATACACTAGTGGTGCAACAAATCCACTATGAGATCTGTACTATACTTATCATATTTTGGGGTGGAATCCTGTCAAAACATGAATCCTGGACATTATGTGGAAAACCTGTTTAGATTGTGTCTTACTATAAATATCGCGGGTTAGTGTTCTCCTGTGTTTTAAAGTGGACAAAAGCATGTCAAACATTTGCCTCACAAGAGGGAAAGGCTGTTACACCTCTGTATCAGTTGTTCAATAAGTGCAAAGACTTATCTTTCTCAACTGCATGCAAACTGTTTGACTCTAAAGTGTCTCCAATACTGCTGTACTTGTCGGAGATAAAGGGCTCTGTTTACCAGGATTCTATAGATAAATTACATGCAGCATATTTCAAGCGTTTTATAGGAGTTGGGAAGTTTGCAGCTAATAAAGTTATTCTTGGAGAAACATGGCGATATCCCATGCACATCTCTAATCCACATAATCAAATATTGAATTCAACTTCTGCGACAAGAACCACAAAGATATCCATATAACTGTTATATGATGTTAAAATATTTGACCAAGTTTGACCCTGCTGACCATGACAATCACCACTGACTCACATAAATAAATGACAATGTTGACTATTTCAGGATTATCTTGCCTGGCTTAAATAAAAGTTATTTTGCATATGTCACTTTGACAAACAACATCCAAACTCAAGTGAAAACACTTTACATAATTTTATGATAATTGTATAATTTTGTATAATTCCTGTATAGTTGATTCTAGTGACAGCACGTTCACGAATAGATATGGCTCAATTAACCAAATTCACAAGTGCAGCACAAAATCCCTGCTGACAATCTTTCAATGTCAGGTAATGGTAGAGTTTACGCAGAGTATAGAGTAGGGCTCATTTGTCTTCCATGTATTATACACGACCTAATTTCACAGAAAACGAACACATGTCAATGCCATACACAAACTCATTATGCATTCCTGAGGGATGGAAGACGACCTAACACCATGACAACACAAGATGAGGGGGACTCAATACTGTTCTTCAGGGAATTTGGTAGTTCCCATTTCACCTCATCCAGTCATAATATTAAATCACCTTTTGTATATATCACAAATAGAGACTATGTATGTTCCATTTAGAAAAGCCTGTTAATGTGTTATGGATTTAATTGGTACTAAAACAAGTAGATATTGTTCCACAGGTTCTGGGGTTCAGACTAACAGGATGCCACTGTACCATTCTCTTCTGTGGTCTCTTACATCATCACAAAACAACATTCTAAGTAAAAACAAACAGTGCTGATGTTGTTGTGTTTTGCAAAACCTACATTGTGAGCAGACCTACTCTTCTTAAAGAACAAACCACAATGAGGGGTAAGGGTGTTAGCCAGGAGGAGTGAGGGTGTAGACGAGGGATGAGGGTGTTAGCCAGGAGGGTAGTGGGTGTGAGCCAGGAGTGTAGCGGTTGTGAGCCAGGAGTGGTGTGAGTGTTAGTCAGGAAGGGTGAGGGTGTAAGATGAGGGTAGTGGGTGTGAGCCAGGAGTGGTGTGGGTGTTAGTCAGGAGGGGTGAGGGTTTAAGATGAGGGTAGTCGGTGTGAGAAAGGGGTGGTGTGGGTGTAAGATGAGGGTGTTAGCCAGGAGTTTAGTGGGTGTGAGCCAGGAGCGTTGTGAGTGTTAGCCAGGAGGGGTGAGGGTGTAAGATGAGGGTAGTGGGTGTGAGCCAGGAGTGGTGTGGGTGTTAGCCAGGAGTGAGGATGTAAGATGAAGGACGAGGGTGTTAGCCAGGAGTGTAGTGGGTGTGAGTCAGGAGTGGTGTGGGTGTTGGCAAGGAGCGGCGAGGGTGTAAGACAAGGGGTGAGGGCGCAAGCCAGGAGTGTAGTGGGTGTGAGCCAGGAGTGGTGTGGATGTTAGCCAGGAGTGAGGATGTAAGATGAAGGATGAGGGTGTTAGCCAGGAGTGTAGCGGGTGTGAGCCAGGAGTGTAGCGGGTGTGAGTCAGCAGCTATGAGGGTATAAGATGAGGGATGAGGGTGTTAGCCAGGTGTTTAGCGTGTGTGAGCCAGGAGTGGTGTGGGTGTTGGTCAGGAGGGGTGAGGGTTTTGGCAAGGAGTGGTGGGGGTGTAAGACAAGGGGTGAGGGCATAAGCCAGGAGGGTAGTGGGTGTGAGCCAGGAGTGGTGTGGGTTTTAGCCAGGAGGGGTGAGGGTGTAAGACAAGGGGTGAGGGCGTAAACCTGGAGTGTAGTGGGTATGGGCCAGGAGTGGTGTAGGTGTTCACCAGGAGGAGTGAGGGTGTAGGATGAAGGATGAGGGTGTTAGCCAGGAGTTTAGCGGGTGTGAGCCAGGAGTGGTGAGGGTGTTGGCCAGGAGGGGTAAGGGTGTAAGACAAGGGGTGAGGGCGTAAACCAGGAGTGAAGTGGGTGTGAGCCAAGATAGTCGGTGGTGTAAGGAAGGAGAGGTAAAGATGTGAGTATGGAAGGCTGTGCATGTGAGCCAGGAGGGTGTGTGATGTGACAGTAGGGGTGAGGATGTGAGTTGGAAGAGGGATGTGGGTGTGAGCCATCAGGGTTATGGGTGTGGGTGTGGGTGTGGGTGTGGGTGTGGGTGTGGGTGTGGGTGTGGGTGTGGGGTAACACAGTAGCAGTGTGGGTGTACAGCAAGTCAGGTGTGGAACTGGGCCTGGAGAGGTAACATTGTGAGTGTAGAGAATGAATGCATGTAGAGGTGATAATTAGAAAGATACATAATTGTATACTAGTTGGAATCTAAACATCAGTGGAAGTACAATATTTCAAGCCATTCTATATACACAATATATCATTCTTAATGGGGCAGAATGCACAGATGTTTCACATGAATACAGGTTCAGTTTTAAATATACATCACATACTGACTGCAGTATGCAATGTCTTACATAATCTCCCACAGTCATGGTGTTTCTTGTGTTTGACAAATTAATTTCCCATCCTTAATCAGGCATTGTTTGCAATCCTGGCCTGATTCATTTAATAACAACAGACAATATTTGTAAAAGAAGCAAAATACCACCTTACTTTTTACCATGGTTAAAGTTGATTTCCCAAAAGTAAAAAAATACCTGTTGAAGTAAAATTGAAAGGAAGTGATTTTCATAACAAATCATGATCTATTCAAACTTTTTCAAAGTTTTTGACAGAATTGATCATCAATATTGTCTGCACAAATGCTGACAAAAACTATCATCACAATGTAGCCTCAAGGAAAAAATTCCGATACAAAGTTCAGCTTGAACTGAGGTAGAACTTTAGACCATTAAAAACTGGGAAATGGAAGTATATTCCCAACACTGATTACTCACATGCCAAATTCATGACATCTGAAGAAAAAATTACTGATTAGCGCAAAAAAAATGTTTTTTTCGTAAAACTGCAATATTCAAAAAGTTGTCTCTAGAGATTTGTTTTACATACAGGACACACCAGGGAAGAGAAAAAATATGTCTCAAGGTTTCAAAGGTTTTACATTATTTTTTCAATCGATATTCAGCTTCCAGTGCACATGCACCCAAACACTGCCAGTAAACAATACCACTAATAGCAGACTCACTATACTCAGCAAAAGTGAAAAAGTCTTGGTTCTAACATTGCAGCATTGAGAGCTCCAGGAATGAGCTGTGATACCATAATTCTGTATATTCCACTCGAGCCACATCTTCCTGTATTAATGGAGATTTTAGTCTCCAGCCAACAGTCAGTCGAGCTATTGGTTGGTATGGGAGAGAGCTGTAAGCTAAAGCACAGCATCGGTTCACGACACACAATTAGGTCCTACTTCACCCAGGGGGAGTAAATCAATAATCTCTCACTCCACTTGGCTACAATATCTCAATAGCGCCATTGGTCAGGGGGTTGAAGTCTTCCAGATTAGCCTACACGATGTTACTGCTAGAAGTAAGGAAATATTGTCAAAGTTGGAGTGTCAATGCCAGTTATTAGCTTTGTTCATTTTACTATTGTTTAATAGCACTTCCGGTGGGATTACTTTCATGGACACCATATATAGCAGTCACATGATCTGGGATCGTGCCTGACATTTCGGTATGAATGTAACTGGGAAATATTCTGAAGTGATCCTACTTAAACCTGGGACATTGCACAGTATTAGGAGTTTCATGAATACCTAACTCCATCAGAATCACCAAAGGCTGAGTGAGTGAGTGAGTGAGTGAGTGAGTGAGTGAGTGAGTGAGTGAGTGAGTGAGTGAGTGAGTGAGTGAGTGAGTGAGTGAGTGATACTTTAAAACAATTTCTGTACTTAAAACTTATCCATATTAAGTTCATTATGACCTCATACAAAAAGGATGGATATGAAATGAATTCCACTTGTTGAACCCAGCTAACATCACATAATTGGGTCAATACTGGCCACATGAAGTCAGAAACAAGGCTATAGTAAGGCATTCTGGAATTCGCCCTTTATAGTTTGACTGGCACAGTTTCTAGTATTTAAAACAACCTGATACCCAAACAAACTCTAAAATAGAAGACAACACAAGTTTATCCACAAAAATTTATTTCATGAAACAAGATGAAAACATGATGCAATATTCTCGGCCTCAAACTGTTCTGTTCCTGGAAAAATGGAATAATTTACCATCACATCCATCAACTAATTCATTTTCATCTTCATTCTCACCACCACCACCATCATCGTCGTCACCGTCGGTGTTGTCGTCAAGTACAATAGCATCATTAGCATCATAATAATAATCATCATTACTGTCATATACATGTATAGCATAACAACTCACGGGGAGATTAACAGATCAAGCAATTTCAGTTGTGCCATCATGCACCTTGTCATCTAGTTAATTATTTTTTTACAAATTCCCGGCAACATATGTGAACAACCCATTCTATTTTGTTGATCATGTTCAAAGAAGTTTGAAATTCAAATCACATGATAGTCTCATTTTGAACTATCTACAAATTTTCATTTGCTTTTGATTCAGTCTTTCAATGCTTTTTTCAGTATGACATGATTATCAAACAATACTGTAATCTAGGTCACATATTAAATTTAGGTTTTTGGATGAGGTTATCCAGGAATATAACAACAGGCACGACATAGATACTGAATGTTTCAAATTAGCTTTGTCCCAGCGGAATTCAAACTGAATGTTTTTGTTCAAAATTTAGCTCAACACTTCACTTCCGTCTCAATAAGTGATTAACAAAAAAATTCTGTTACTTTTTAGTGTCACATTAAGTCAATTTATATACAGAAATGGAAAAAATGTCTCACTCTACCTTTTTGCCACCTCTCTCGATAGAGAGAGCAGATGACATGGTCTTGAGATAATCCCCCACAATTCACCAGACAGGAAGTGCACCGTCTGTCCTGGGCCTGTAATTTAAGTATTGCTGTGCACTATCTACGGTAACTACCCATATGTGGCCCAGTACAGTTTAGCCTGGAATGGACCTGTAACTAACAGTCTGGTACCAAACATTGGTCCAGTACTGTTTCAGTACTATTGTACATTATACCAGTACCAACGGTACAGGTCAGAACCATCCCAGTTATGTGATGTAGATGCAAAGTCAGTGAGCATGTGTCTGTGCAGACCAAGGATTTCATGAAACAACCCTGAGGTAAAGGTGCAGACGCCAGTTAAAGTCCCCAAACAATACTGTGTGTATTAGGTGTGAGTGACAGTTGTTGTTACCACGAGACCAAACAGCAAGTTCATGATTTCAAAGCATTCTTTTACAAGTCTTTGAAGGGCATTTAGAAGTGAAATGCATAAGAATGAAGATTTTATGGATATCAACTTCTTTATATGAGAAGACAACGTTTCGGAGTTAATGCTTACTCCTTCATCAGGTGACATATCGTCTGATACTGAGTACTTGTCATGGAAATTGCTAAACAAGTATTCACCTGATGAAGGAGTAAGCATTAAGTCCTAAACGTTGTGTTCTCATATAAAGAAGTTGATATCCATAAAATCTTCATTCTCATTCTTTTACAGTCTTTTTTTCCATTGTTTGGTTTGTATTGTGAGGTTTGTATAAAACCAAGCATAACACAATAAAAGATCAAAAGAGCATCATTCTGATGAGTTAAGAGTAAGAAAATGTTCATGTGAACGTTACTGAACACTGCAACACTTCATGCTACAAGCTGTCTACAAATGAAACACATCAGCAAGTATAACAGAGTTACCTCCCTTTCATAAGGCCACCACAGAAAAGTGAACTTTTGCTTTAGCATGAATTGCCTTACTTAAAGGCCACATGCAACCAAAAGATCAAACATAATTAAAACACATTTATCACTTATTCATGATTATATAAAATGCATTGCTGATTAAGAAAAAACAAATAAACAGAATTATAAGCGCATAATCGCAAATCAAAAGTGCAATATTTAAATATTAAATTGTACTTGTGTACAACCTCCCTCGAAACAAAGCACCAGTCAGCAAACCAGCTAACATGAGTTAGAGCCGGTGGTTGTGCACTCAAGTGTAACAAAGCCTTTTCATTGGCCATTGGTTCATTTGCCGATTATAAGGCTTATCTGGCTCCTAAATGTTTATGGCGGATAAGCCTGATAGTGTAAATTTCAAACTGCATGTGGTCAGTGGCTGAAGTTGTGCATTGCATATTGTCAGACGAACTCATAGGTGTCAATAACCCAGATGTTGAGTTTTCCCTGTGACAGAGGCTGCTTATCACAATCAAAATGTGTTTCTGGTTTTTATTATGTAACGAGTAGATTATTTACTTGTTTGTGGACACAACCAAGATTAGACTACTGCTCATGACCGCATATCCCGGGCAGGCATACTGTTTCAAGCTCTGTGAACCTACTCACTGCACATGCGTTATCATGGCAGCGCAGTATAGCTGGTTGAAACCACTGTCATAATGTTTGTCAGAATGTGTCATGCTATAAATGCATGCAAATAAAACCAATGAGTTCCTGAATTTCATGAATAAATGCTGTCCATATACATACACAGATTTTCCGCTAAACAGAAGAATTTAGTGAACTTTTTAAGTGAAACAGGGGACAATGAATCATTTGTCAGAAATTGAAATTATAAAGGGTAGGTATTGAATATTGATGCCATGCCTAAAAAATTCCTGAAAGTGGTAAAATTAGAGTCTGAAAGAAATGTATGACTGGACATTAACAGACATTGACTTACGGTATCAGGTTTATATGTCATCAGATCAGTTGGACTTTTATAACTGTGCAGGGTCAGCTTGTTCCAGACAAGGAGAACATTACAAATTCCACATTCATAGCATGTTCCTTATTCCAGTATGACGATGCAGGCTCAGATCTTATTAACACATGGAAACATTTGACAGACTACCTACAATGTAAGCAATCACAGCAGTATGTGACAATGGCCTATAAATAATCCTGTTTAGACCAGACGAACCAGTGATCAATATTACGAGCAGCATTCAACGATGATGACAAGCATGCATAGCCTCACAACCTTTTTATGTGTAATTTAGTATGTCTTACACACAGTATGTTTTGAGCTCGATAACCTGTCAGGTGAGTGAATATACTAGTAGTTTTACAATTTGGCTTCTTGCAATATTCCAGCAATATCACAGCCAGGAACAGCTGAAATGGACTAAAATCACACAATGTAGTAGAATGTACCCTGATGATGTGGGGAAAATGAACATTATGAGCAAATACTTTACCCACTAGTCTGCCCTTCTGCCCATTAATTAACCTGTCATGAATCAAGTTTCTATTTCATTCAGTTCCCATGATTATATGGTATGGCAGCGAGCTCTGACATCTGCAGACATCTTGAAAAATGTATGTAATGATTCAAGGCCATGAGTGTCAAGGTTCATCTGAGGTGCAGAAATCTGCTGCACACAGGTGAACCAGAAATCTAGGGGTGTGGGGTTAAATCATAATATCATGTTGATAATGATTTTTTTTAAAAAGTGGTAAAATTAATATATTGAACTAATACCTCAGAAAAAGTGTCCACCTCTTGAGTGAGTGAGTTAGTGAGTTTTGATTTTGGGCTGCAATATTCCAGCAATGTCACGCCAGGGCACACAAGAAATGGGCTTCACTTCACACATTGTACCCACGTGAGGAATCGAACCTGAGCTGTCACCGTGTCGACCACTTCTTGGGTTGAAACAGAAAAAGTAATAAAAGTAAAACAAGAAAAAGTAACAGAATCATATAATATTTTGACAGAAATTCGCACTGACAGGATATGTATATATTTGCTTTTTTAAAGTTACGAATGTGACAATTATGTCATACTTAAATACTGTCATTTGTTGTGAATGAAAACCGTGTGGACGTAAACTAAAGCAAATTCAAGTCGCGGTTGCCTCCCTTGAAATGATCATCCGGGCCTCTGCCCTCCATGTTGCACGAAGGACAACACAAACCGAAGTAGAGATGTTGTCCTCACTTGCGGTTAGATCGGGTAATTAAGATATCCTAAGCCGTACATTTGCATAAAATCACTGCATACACTTCTGGTAGATATTTTCGAGACTAAGTTACTGTTAATTATTCCTGTTAACAGTAATTTCAGAAGTAGGGAGAAACCGGCATGGACGTTTTGCTATCACGAAATGCAAAATTATCAAAATCAACCCATAATCTATTTGCAAAAAAAACAGTTTATTCATGGGCCCCTACGCATGTCGTTAAGACGCTCCAGATTCATATGTGCCATTTGTTGTTATTATTTAATGTTTGTGAGGAGAAAGTCGACCAATGACATCTGAATGACGCCATGTCAAATGTGGTTGAGTAAACCTATCTTAAGTCTTCCAAAAAGAAAACGTACACAAATAAGCAAAATATATCACATTGATACAGTTGAAAAACGTCCATGTGAAATGAGTCTTAATGGTCACATTGGATTTGCTGAATGAGAATGCCTGGTAATGGACAGTTAGCTAATTTTGTTGGTAGACTACACAGGACTGTTAAAAGTTTTAACTAATGCTCATTGACAGGCAACATCTGCAAGTTTATAGGTAATATGGAATATCAGTAAAATGTTCCTGTGTGTCATCATAGTAACACGGTTGCTGAGTATGTTTGGCATGCAGTAGTTCTTCTGTCTTTGAAAAGCACAAGTCACTCTTTCTCAGTTTCTGCAGCAGCATAATTTTTGTGCACAACACTGTTTCCATTATAAGATCATTTATGAATACTGAGTATGTTCTCAATTAAAAGGTGAACCATGATTTTATTGAATGTGCCTTAAGGGAGCAGTGTCACCTTACTTTCCTGGGGCTTTGAAAAGCTTTCACAATTACTCCTAAAATGTATTACTGGGGGTTGAGAGAATCCCAGCAATGCATTTAATGAGTCTGCATTCAGTTTTTTAAGAAACATTAACAATGTTAATTGTAACCAGTAATGATCATGTTAGCTTGTTTGCTGAATGTTTAGAGTTCAAGTCAACAGATTTCACAAAAGGTGGTTACTTTTCATGTGTAAAATCTGTACTATTCAATTTAGTTTTATTGAAAACATCAGTCAGTGCCTTCAGGTTCGGTGTTACACAATCACTGTCTGCTTCCAACATGCCTAGATTGATGCTCATGCTGTTGATCACTAGATTGTCTGGTCCAGAACTAGATTATTTACAGAGTGTTGCCATGTAACTGGAATAATACTGAGTGAGCCATCAAATAACAAACCAACCAAGCAAATATGAACACACAATGACATTGATTGTGTATTTCTAATGATGATTTTATTTTATTTTGCAGGTGCTTTCAGCACCATCATCAGACTTCAGTCACCCAGGTAATATTACTTTCTCAATGGAGTTCTTGTGTTGTACTTGATAGACGTATTTTTAGACGTATTTCTCCGACATCATTCCCCTAGACCCTTTTCCCCAAGTCTGCCTGTTGTTACTAGCCACTAATCAGTACCTCTAGCCCCTCGTTTGGCTTTTCTGATATGTGTACTGACTCCCCTGTAACCATTTCTTGGGGAGATGATAGAAAACCATAGAACAATGATCAGGAGGAAATGTTCATTAAGCAGCTGATGGTTTTGAGAAGGAAATGCTCAGGAGGAGAAGGTTGTTTTTTTAACTATTCCAGGGGTGATGTAGGATGGATTGTTCTTTTGAACAAGCCACGTCACCAGAAATACAGTATGATTCTGTAAGTGTAACATGGATGAGAAAGTGGAGTTTTTCAAAGGTGCTCAAGGTAGCAGTCTTTGAACACTGTGTCAGACATTGTGTCAAGATCTGAATAAATATATTTGTGAATGTAAATAAATATAGAATCTTCATATTTGTTTTGTCAATTATTATCAACAGTGATCATCTACTGATCAATAATGATCACTGAGCTGTGATTTTCTGTCTATTTCTATTTCTACACTTTCACCTATGTAAAGTACCAGTAGTCACCTACTCACAACCTGACCTAACAAGTTAACTAATCATGCTACTAGTGTGTCGGTACATGGGAGTAAGTACAGTTAACAGAACAGCCAAGCTAGAGGTTGTAATAAGTAGCTTGTAGCAGGGGCCGAGAGGGTTGGAGCACATTCTACCAAGGTAAACAGTATTTTGGAAAGAGCAGACTTCAGAGAACTCTAGTGTGCTGTTAACTGGGGTGGAAATGACCCATTGCCCGACGTCCCTGTCTAGTGTTTTTTTTCTGTCGGGCAAGCTTATATATATATCACCGGTGGACTTTCCAGTGTTAATTATGTTGTTTATTTAAATAATCAGCTAGAAAATTGGCAAGTATAGTGGAAAACTTATCAGGGAAAGTGATTTTTAAATAATTAGCAGTTCAAGAATTATTTCCATCCCTGTTATAGCCAGCCTCATTATGTTTGTAAAACCAAGAACGTGATCAAACGTCTGTTAAAAAGTTGGTCTTGTTCATTATCAATTTAACCAACATGACAAATACACCTTTGTCACATTTGTACATTTTTGTCATGCTACCACAAGGCGGTGGGGTTGCCTAATACTGTAAAATCATTATTATTCGCGGGGGGTTAATTTTTGCGCTTTTCGTGCAAAAACATTATCCGCGAAAATAAAACCTCCACGAATAATTATGATAAATTGTGGAAATAAAAACAAACAAAGAGCTTTGAGTTTTAGTTTTGTATTGCTAGTAATTTGACTACAAGTACACGTCATTCATTCATGACTCAGTGAAACAAAAAGATACATAAAAACAAATTAAATAGTTGATTCAGCACATGTCATTTTCAGTGTCTCTGATTGACACGATGCACACGACTTTACTAAATTAAAAATGTCAGGTCACCTGCTACTAGTGAATTAGTCCGAAAGTTCAGCTTGGCGAAATCTGCTTTGGATTAAATCCTTCCTCTTGGATATGTTGTCGTAGGTCTGGATAATCCATTGCGCATGTAGTAGTTTGACAATATACTGGTACACGTGCACAGAGCTTTCTGAGTAGCTGATTGGCCGAGCGCGTCACGGGTCGAGGTCACATAGGTCAATGATTTCTTACGCAAATCTCAACATGGATTCTTCAGTGCTCCATTGCGTGTCTCAACGTAGCGGAAGGCCCATGTTTCCCCAACTAATTAGGCAGGTGACAGGACGACAGCTAGGGTCAGTGTTTTCTTTACAGTTTACTGTTACCTGTGTTATACTCTCATGATTTCTGTACTTTGACGATGCGCGAAAATTAAACCGCGCGAATTAGTCAATTTTTCTGTTTCCGCGAAAATTAAGCTGCGCGAAAATAAATGATTTTACAGTAGTGAAAGTATGCACTCGTCGCAAAAAAGACTTGTGTTCAATTACCCACATGGGTACAATGTGTGAAATCCATTTTCTCACCGTGATATTTCTGGAATATTCCTTATTTACTCAGGCATGCCACAACAGTCCAGCAAGGAATATTTGAGAGCAAGAATGATAGTAAATTCCTTTATTACTGTTAGTCTTGACTGTGTATTAATGGTTTTTCAGGACACTGGTAGCAGGTGTTCAGAGCAGACAGCAGAGCAGTGCCACTAAACAGATAGAAGACTGGGACAAAGCTAATGAAATTTTCTATGGGCCAGAGAGAGATAAGGTCAATTTCCCCCACCCAGTCCAGCCAGAAGTTAGTGCCAAGGTTAGGTTAGGCTTCATCCCAGAAGGATTCTTCCAGTTCTTCTACCCCAAGACTGGTGTTACAGGTAATTTCTATAGTGTGTTATACCGATACAATATTGATGATCGAAGACGATGTGTTCAAATGTTTCAGTTGCTAAATATGAAGGGAGCAGCTATCTGAAAGTGTCACCACCAGCTGTCAAACCAAACTTGTTGGCAGTTTCCTTTTGCTTGCTTGTTTGTATATTATGGGATATAAACAACTCATCCTGCTAGATTTTCACTAGTCTTGGTCTAATGGAATGTTTGTGATGTCTTTGAGTGAGAATAGAAAAAATGATGTCACATGTTAAAATCGCATGTGTTACTCTCGCTAAACAACACTGTTTGATAGGGTCTTTGTCAATACTATTGTGATGTTGTTATTAAGATCATTAATTTAGGAAGTACCAAGATACCAGGTGATGAAACCTTGAGAACCTCAATATCATACACTTTCACGTATTTAAAGTCATCATCTTGATCTAACTGTAATAATACTGTGGTAAGTAGCCTGTGTGGTAAATTCCAACATGTAGGAGATCATAGACAGATTTCCCTACAGTTCCTATGCTCTCTTATTTTCAGGACCCTACCTTTTCGGCACTGGTTTGATTGCCTACTTACTTTCAAAGGAAATATGGGTTGTTGACCACAACTTCTCAGAGGTTCTTGGATTCTGGGCAGCATTCTACATCCTAAACAGGAAACTAGGACCAAGACTTGGCAAATACATTGATGAGAGAAATGCGGTGGGTACTGCAATGGCTGCAAATTATAAACCTACTTACAAATATTACATGCATGGCCTTGATGAACAAATGCCTGTTAACATTAACAAGATTTTGACAGGGTGCATGATTTCGAGACCTGTGCCTATTCGATCATGATCAACCTTCTTAAAGATGTTGAGCGTGAAATATCACACAGGACAACTATATAAACTATCTAAACCCAAGTTATATTTATGTGCTATAAAGTTAATGTGTAATTAACAGACATGAGAATTTTTCGCGAATCCACGATTTTTGCTGGAAAATGGTTACCATTATCATGCGAGGTGAAAATGATTGACTGAAAGACATTGACTCGTCTAAGAGGCCCCCTTGACCCCCGACTTGATTTTTCAGTGTTTTTCACAATTTGTCATTGTTATGTCTGAATTAATCTATGTGTATAGATAAATCATGACGCATGTATGGCCATGACTGTTATGTTCCCTTCATAAATGAACGTGAATAATTGAGTCCTGTTACAAGTTTTTTTAAAAATATTTCAAACCATTAATACTTGTCCCTTGTATGTGAAAGTAGATTGATTAAATCTTGTTCTATTTAGTTATTTAATTTTGAAATTCAGGCAATATTATGGTTGAACAATAATGAGGCTTTCAAAACTTTTGCCTGACGTGATCTTTGGCTCTTTCATGTCTTGATAAACATAGTATTTGCAAGGTTTTGTTGCTACACTGATGTACTATTCTAGCATTGTGATGGTGGTTTGTAACCAGTAAGTCTTTACCAGACAGTCCCTTGACCGACATGAGCATTGATCCACAAACTTGGGTTCAGATAATCTGTGATGGGGGAAAAGTAGGGTTCATGATGGATCACTCAAACAGGATCTCTTCCACTAGGACTGAAATGTTTGTGTGATGTCCACAGGCAGCTGCTGAGGAACGTTTCGTCAAGCCCATCACAGAAGCAAAGAAGGTGTACGAAGATGTCATCAATGCCAGTGAGAAGACCATCTGGCAGGAAGAGGGACAGAAGTACATCTTCCAGGCTAAACGGGTATGATATTTACACAGCTTTGTTTGCACAAGGAAAGCAATGATATGGGTTATTTTGCAGATTGAACGTGGCATTTCTGTAAACAGACAAATCCTACTGCAGTTCAGTTCAAGTACCCTTCTGACCTTGCCATCCTTGAAACTGAAAATATTTTCTATAATTTAATATGGTGAAAATGGACTGTATTTCTTGAAACCTGGAGTAGCTGTATGCCCATTTCCATGATCCCATTCAGTGAAGATAATTTGATGCATAACTTTCTTCAGTAAATGTCTATTGACATTTGTGAAGATATGACCGAGGTCTTGTGTGTGTGGATGAAAGCTATGTGACCCCCAAATCTACCTCGTTGTGTTCTTACGTTTTGCTCAGTCTTAACTTAAAACTTAAAATATCCCCATTATGGTCATGATGCTTAATGTTTTTTGTTTTGTATACATTGCACAAAGGTAAAAGTAAGGCACCTCCTATTTATGAATCCTTGATCAACCTATGCTGACAAAATTATTTAAGAATGTCATTCTTCAAGACTTTTTACAAGGTCTGTTTATTTCTATTTTCAGGAGAATGTTGACCTCCAGCTTGAATCCATTTACAGACAGAGACTGAAGACAGTCTACGATGAGGTCAAGAAGAGGCTGGTGAGTCTTCCCTGTCAATTCGGCATCACAACTCACATTCCAGGGCATGTACATTCCCCAGTACCTCATGCATGAAGATCAGGTTGTTAGTAACCTGACTGATGCTGTATTATCTGCTCATGCTGTCAACCATTGTTTTCCATGTCCCACATTCACTCGCTGATATCCAGCAGGTTTGGATCCTATCATGATATAAGTAGATGAAATGCACACAATTTTTTTGTCCATTGCCCAGACCAGTAAGTAGGTGGCGTTGCATTCAGTCTTGAGCAAAGTCCTTTTGTTTTGTTAAAGGACTACCAGTTGGAGTTGCAGTCGACCAAGAGGAGGTTTGAACAAGAGCACATGGTCCGCTGGATTGTAGAGAATGTCACAAAGAGTATCACACCTCAGCAGGTCAGTCCAGTTTTCTTCCATCAATTAAGTTGAGTGAGCTGCTTTTGATGCCACTTTTAGCAACTTTCCATGACACGGTAACAGAAATAAACTTCACATATTTTATCCATGTGGGAAATTGAACCAAAACATGACACGCATACACTTTAACCACTAAACTACCATAATGACCCATATCAGTGAGAAATGATCAGGTCAGTCAAATATAGTGTTAAAAGCACATGTTGGACTGATTGGCCATGGTGGATTGATTCTTATTCAAACTTCAGAGATTTGGCTACACTGTACTTAATGTTTCGCCAGTTACTTACCCAGTGATTACCCAATACCTGTCAGAGGAAGGGTGTGCTAGTTGGTATAACAATGTAATATGAATCATGCATCAGGATTATAGTATATATGAAACCACTAGAATGGTATGTTTTGAGAAGAAATTGTCATGTGATCTGAAGGTATATTCATCTGATTTTTCTGTGATCTTTCTCAGGAAATGTTTGTTTTGTTCTTTTGCAGGAGAAGGAGAGTATTTCAAAATGCATTGCTGATTTACGGGGACTGGCCAAGGCATAACCATCACCTTCTGTTTAGTGTGAAGTGAATATGTTGTCGAGTTGACTGAAGCCTTGTACAAACATCAATCTTGCTCTGACTAGTTGTAAATTATAAAACACTACACTAGGGAATTGTTACCTTACAAAACATGAAAAAATAAAAACTATTCATGTCTTATTTGTTGTGTTTTGTTGCTTTTGTTGTCAAGAAATAAGATAATTATGTGTTGATATATGTTAACAAGGACTGAGTCAGATTGTCTTTGACCCTCACAAAGGGCTGAGAATAACCTGATAATCATCACTTAGCAAGGACACTCAGATTATACTTCAGTACATATACTAAGCAAAAATAAAAAACTTAACACTCATTTTTTTCAAATAGTGTTTTGAAACTTTTCTTGAAAGAGTTCTTGTTGTGATTATGATTAAATGCATTGTCAAGGGCATTACGTCACACATTCATTCTACTGGTCGGGCCTACGTAGCACATACGAGAGCACTATTTTCAGCGACTGTTGTCATGGCAGTAGGTACGCCGTGTGCATCACTCGGAAGCGATCGTACTGTAAATAGCATTCGGAATCGTTCGGGTACGAACCTTTTCGAGATAAAAAGTTCATAAGGGATGTGCGAATGTGCACTTTCGCGATTTGGTAAGCTGTGTTCTGATTGGTCAATCTCAAAGGTTACCTGACGCGACCTTCCATAAGGTTAAAAAAGTCAGACTCAATGATGGAGTGTAACGAAAAGTAATGAGGATAAGTTTACTTAGACTGAGTGTCATCTCAGAAAAACACGGTTTTATGGGTAATTATTCGTTAATCTGCAATGCCACGACTGTCAAACATTCAGCGTGAACGTGCCATTGGCATGCTGAATACGGGAACGTCCGTGACAGATGTTGCGAGGGTTATGCAGTCGACAGACCATCCATAATCTCCACACACGTCCTTCGAACTGGCACGACAGCTGACCGCCCCCGTCCTGGTCGACCACGTGTGACGTCACACGCAGAAGACCGACAGATTGTCTTACGTCATTTGCGTAATCGGTTTGTCACTGGGAATGTATTGTTTGGAGGTCGAGTGACTGCCCACACCATTCGAAATCGCCTGCGCTCTGCTCGTCTCCATGCATGGCGATTATATCCGTGGACCAATTCTAACCCGTTTCCATCGACGCCAACGTTTCCTCTGGGCACGACGGCACCTCAGATGGACCCAGCGAGATTGGAATAGGGTTGTGTTTAGTGATGAATCAAGGTTCACATTAACCTTTGCTGATGGAAGGGTTAGAGTTTGGAGAAGACGATGAGAACGCAATGTCCAGTGTTGCGTACAGGAAGTGGATCGATTTGAGGGAGATAACGTTATGGTTTGGGGTGCTATCAACGGTCATGTTCGATCCCGACTCATTGTCATCCAGGGAAACCTTAATGCGGCAGCATACAGGGATCAGGTGCTCGTTCCAGAGCTTTTGCCATTCATGGCAGCTCATGGCCCAAGTCTGGCTTTCCAACAGGATAACGCCAGACCTCATACGGCCAATTTAAGAACGAATTTCCTCAGGAACGCTGGCATCAATATCATGGAGTGGCCATCAAGATCTCCCGACGTCAGTCTCATCGAGCATGTGTGGGATGTTAGGCAGGCGGCTCCGTCAAGTAAGGAACCCTCCACAGAACATGCAGGAGCTTGGTGCCATGTTGGTACAAATATGGCGGTGCATTCCCCAAGCTGTGTTCAGACGCATCATCCAATCCATGAGGAGGCGTTGTATCGCAGTTGTGAACGCCCATGGAGGACACACCCGATATTGACATGATTTCATTAAGTTGTGACTCACAGATTTTGATCATGGACATTGTAGTCGCATTTCCGGTGGAACCGATTCCATGACAAACATGATCTTTGTATGCTATAGCATCTTTAATGACAAGAGAATTTAATACAATCGTTATTTCAAACCCATTTTCCAAAATGTTCAAATTATTGACTTTGAAACGAGTATAAAGTTTTTATTTTTGTTGAGGTTACTAAAAGATGAAACATCACATCTTGTACGTGAACTATAATGGCATGAGCCATTTCATGCCCACAATATCTGTTGCACATTCATGGGGTAAATCTCTGGTTTCTTTCAGGCTTGTTTTAGGGGTAACTTTTACCATTGCATGAACAGCAAAAGAAACGCAGCAGTGGCTTTTTGTCAATTTTTTTAATAGAATACATAAACATAAACGCTTACTTTCATGAGACTTTTTTTTCCAAAATTGCATTTCTTTTGCTGTTCAGTTTGTAAGGAACATGTTCTACAGTTAAACCCAGTCTAAACTTGACTGCTAGAGAGTTAGGAGCGGAAAATGTTGATTTGAATATTTTTATTTAGCTGCCCATACACTGTAAATACAAGGGGGCGCTTTGTTCCTGGAAACTACCTCAATAACTCCATGTCAGATTTGTGTGTACTTGGCAGAGCAGAGTGGATTTCGACATGTTTTGCTTCAATAGCATTTTAAAAACCGTAGGTATTAATGTGTTGATGCTGTTGATACTCAATGGTGATACTGTACAACATCATGCAGTGTGGTGTTAACAGTGCAGAATGAAAACTTTCATAGTCTTCATGTATTTTCATGTTTTGTATCAACACTGATATGACAAGCTCACAGTTCAGCAATTCCATTATTGCTGATTATATAAGTTCCAGACAAAACAACTGCTTGATCATGATACATGTTACAACAAGACAAATCCAAACTGACACGTGGCTTATGAATATGGAAGCAATACAACTGTCAAGTATAACAGTCCAGCGCCAAATAATGCGAATGATCCATGACCTTGCAAGCCAAGCCTGTAGCTACATATGTACTCGGCGCATTTGTTTATTGTCTTTGGCAGTTTATCATGATCTTGACCCCCACACCAGACTTGGCTGTTTTGAAGGCATCTAGGGTCTCCTCCAGCTGAAAGTGATGTGTGACCAGCGGTTTCACGTTGATCTTGCCAGAGGATATCATGGATATGGCAGCTGGCCAGCTGTAACACATTAAATAATCATATGAACTTGATTTATTAGTACTGAGATGTGGACATATGTCTGACTTTGGTCAGTCTTCTAAAGATGTACTTACGCTAGGCGGATCCAGATTCTTCTCCACCGAAACTCGGGCGAAAATGAAGTGCACACGCACGCACGCACGCACGCACTTTCTCAAAAAGCTGTATCGGTCACTGTTACTGTTTACAAATCATATGCCTGAAACCGTGCTAGGCTGTCCGAAAGGAACATCACTGATGGCAATGTGTAATAGTGCAATTAATCCTTGACTGAGACTGATTAAGAATTAATACTTATTTCTCTCAGTTGCAAATGCCAAGCCGACGTGTCGCAAACTACCAAGCAGAGTTATGCCCCTTTGCGATCATGGCACGCATTAAGGGTTGATTTGCCATAAATATCATCTGTGAATACCATCACCCTGTTTCATCAAATTGGTGAACGTTATTTTGTTCACCTTCAGCTGCCACTGTGGTAATATATATCACTATAGAGTAAGCTGAGGAGTCTCACATCTATTGTAGTAATGATAGCAGTCACTATGCACAGAAGAATGACTAGAAAACTAGATTTCAGTGATACTGACGTGTTTACGTATCTGAAGGATCCCTTGATGGCGATCTCCCTCGCCACAGTGTTGACGATGGGAATCTGGACGTGGGTGGGTCCGTGGCCGACTACCACGAAGGTGCCGCCTGTCTTGGTGGCCTACAACACACAGACATACCTGTTTAGCCATACTCTGACGTGAAGTGTCCTTTCAGGTATGCCACTATGGAAGATGGACGATTCAGACTGCCTCAGTACTCCGTCATCCTGTATATATCATCGTTCCATCTCATAGGTTAAGCTATCAAACAATGGATAATCGAGGATCAAACTATGTTGAGGCTTGCAAACTCAAGTTACGCAGTTGAAGAAAATTTCCATTATGTATTCAAAAACATGTTCTACCGAAAAGCAACAAAGATGCACAGCCCAGGTTGACGATCGTCGCCACGTGTGTCCAATACGCTGTCAATAGCACGTTACGCATATTCGGGCACGATGACATTGTAGTGAACCAAGTCCATCAGCTGGATCAACCGATACCTCGATCTACTGTCCTACGACAGGTGTTAATATAAGGCCCCGATGACCCTTTATGGCGGAAACTGGTAACGTGTAACCAAAGACCTCCAAAGATATATTGGAGACACATCTGAGCCTGGAGGGGTGTTCGTGATAAAGTCGGAGTGGACTCCTTGCAGCAGGAATTTCTTACCATTGTGGAAAGAACTAAATTTCAGTTCATGTCATGATCTTGTATGTATGTCAGCGTCATGTCTTTGATCATTGTTCATATAATGTGACGTCCAGAGTGACGCAGCGCTTGCTCTTACCCAAGGCGACACTCGGTTAAATACGACTGAAATATCGTCAAATTGGCATTAAACCACCTATTGCATCCATTCACTCACTCACTCATTATGTTCGACCATACTTACCACTACACCCAGCTCTACACAAAACTGGGCACCGCTGGCTTCGATGGAGAAATCGGGCGCGCCTCCCAGTGCTTCGCGAACTCTGGCTGCGACGTCGTCCACGTCCTTCGTGTCGACCAGAACAGTAGATGTCGCACCGACCTTTCGGGCGAACTCCAGGCGCTTAGCGTCAATGTCTGAAGTGTGCACAGAACATGAATTGCTGGTGAGCCACAAATACTCTTGTTATCACGTATATACTTTCACATTCACGTTGCTCCAAAAATGTATCATCTCATATTTGAATTAATTCTGTAGTAGATTTTACAGAGTTAATACCAACTAAAGAGATGAGCAGATATCGATGTCGACCACGCACCTGTAATGCACACCCCGGCAGCACCCATGGCCTTGGCACTCAACATGGCACACAGACCAATAGGTCCTGAAACAAAATGTTACAGATACAATTTCTTTCAATAATTGTATACTACAGCATTTATTCTGTGATGATAAATAGATCCATAGATCCATTCGCCACATTTGATCACAATTCCAGTCCAATAAAAATCTAGAAGCCCAATCTAATTACTCCCAAAGACACTTTGGAGGAGTTAAAGATTGGGGGACAAATGCAATGACGTCATTTCTGAAACCAAGCTATGGATTCGGGTTCTGTATAATGACAGAAAGGACATCAAATGTGTTGGGTAATCGAGAATGTAAATACCAGCGAAGTCTCTAGAAGATACTCTACACATATATTTAATAAACGATTCAGTAAATCTCGCGACAACTCGCACGCACCTGCCCCGCAGACCATCACCCGTCCACCCAGCTTCACGCCAGCTCTTCTGCATGCGTGCAGTCCTACAGACAGGGGCTCAATCATAGACCCTTCCTCGAAGCTCACGTTGTCCGGCAGTCTGGATAACAGGTGAAAACAAGAACATATTACCTTTTGGTAAATGATCTGTGGATGTTAAAACTAGAAAACGTTGAGCGTAATCCTGTCGACGACATATAAACGCATAATAGTTTCAGAGATGTAGAAAATATAACAGAATCTCCAATAACTTGCGGTTGAAATAATTTTCTAAAGACTCAAAAATACGGATATTATCAGCATTTATACACTTGGAGGGGGTGATGGTTGTTTCTTGTTCCGCTCTTACCAATATTCCAGCTATATGGCAGTCTGTGAATAATCGAGTTTCGAGCAGACAACCCAGTGATCAAAAGCATGAGCAACTGTGATATGATAACATGTGTCAACCAGTCAGCGAGCCAGATCACTCGAACCCGTCAGTCGCCTCTTACGACAAGTATCGGCTGCTGAGTGAGCGAGTGTAGTTTTACGCCGCACACGGCAATATTCCAGCTATATGGCGGAGGTCTGTGAATAATCGAGTCTGGACCAGACAATCCAGTGATCAACAACATGAGCATTGATCTGCGTATTTGGGAACCGATGACATGTGTCAACCAAGTCAGCGAGCCTGACCACCCGATCCCGGTCACCTCTTACGACAAGCTGAGTCGCCTTTTATGGCAAGCATAGGTTGCTGATGGCCTATTCTACACTGGGAACTTCATGGGTCATGGGCTGCTGAAGACAAAGTCTAACCCGAATCTCCTTTGGTTGAATATCTTGACACCAATGCCATACCAGTCATATAACAGCAATCTATGTTTAGGTGTCTCTGCTGTACTCACTTAAAGACGAAGTCGGCGGCGTGAGTGTGGTATCGAGCGAGAGCGCCACTGTCCGGCGGGGTGGCAAGGAAGAAGACATCTGGACAGAGGTTGTAGCGGCCATCTTTGCACAGGTCGCACTGACGACACGGGACGCCGGGCTCGATGGCGACGCGGTCTCCTGCAAACGGATACATCAGACATGATGGGTGTGTTGTATGTACAAACATACATATACACGTGTCTGAACATGTGCAAATAACGAAGGCAATAATGTTTTACGCGGCAGTCAGCAACACTCAAAGTCAACGACGGCGTTCTCTTGATACGACCCCAATCAGACCTGGCAATATTCTAGATATATGGCGGCGGTCTGTAAATAATCGAGTCTGGACCATACAATCCAGTGATCAACAACATGAGCATCGATCTGTGCAATTGGGAATCGATGACATGTGTTAACCAAGTCAGCGAGCCTGACCACCCGATCCCGTTAGTCGCCTCTTACCCCAATCAGAAAGAGACATATTATAACCGATAGTAAGTCTGCTGCTCAGTCTCATAAATTCAGTTACCTCTAAATCAATACCCTCTCCTATGTGTTCTAGGAGGTGAGATTCCCTTGTTGTTAAAGCCTTAGGATAGAGTTGTTGTTAAAGCGTTCGCACGTCATTTGGAAGGCCCGGGATCGATTCCCCAACTGGGTTCTATGTCCGCCTTGATAATGTTGGAATGTTGAGCGCACTCACTCCTATGGAGGTCTCAGCAGATATTGAAGCATAGAGGTACCAAATCTTAGATCTGATTTGAATGCAATTGTCTGTCATTACGTCATGGTTTCTAGGTCAATGGGTCTCTGGAGTCTGTTGGCTATTCTTATGAATATGTGAAACTGTGAATGGATGTAAGGCAATTTCTCAGATTTGATTCAGAATAAGTTCTGAAACGTTAGTATTACTTGTTAATAAAGATTCGTGATTCAAAAGGGCAGTCGGCACAGATTTACCTGTGGTTTCATGAATGATGTTTCGTGAACGCGAATGGTTAAGTGTATCCCCTTACCCTCCTTAAGATGGGTGACGCCATCCCCCACCTTGCTGACCACACCAGCACACTCGTGGCCGAGAAGCATCGGGGCCTTGACCACGAAGTGCCCAATAGCCCCACTGTGCCAATAGTGGACATCAGAACCACATATCCCAACTGTCCGCATGGATATCTGCACCTCTGAAAATCAGAGAAGTGAAATTATTACATGTAGAAGGTTTTGTATATCAACTGAAAAATGTAAATCATATACCTTGAAACTGTAACTGGTCACTGACTACCTGTTTTAGACCCATGCTTACTATATGGACTTAAGGGGATCCGCACAATGCATTGATATATGCGTGAAGCGTTATGTGACATACATGCGTTGCATACATGTCTGTGCGTGCGTGCGTGCGTGCGTGCGTGCGTGTGTGTTTCTTTGGATGCATTTTAATAAGTGGATGAGCGCCCAGAACAGCATTTATATCTTCTTGCATACTAAGCAATGTGACGTCCTTGTATTGAATGTGAAACCAATACAGAACGCTTGGGGTTTTCCCGTCTAGGTTCAGGGTAATTGCTAATTTGGAAATGGGCGACCCTGTCTGGATATGTCTGTACTGGACAAGTTTTCGCCACTGTAGCCAGACTTACAACTTACCTCCTTGTTTAGGTTCTGGGATAGGCCGGTCAACCTGAAATACACCGATAGAAATATTGTCATTGATCATGTCTTCTGACAGCATAATTAATGATATATTGATTTATAAATGTAATTAAAGTAACATAACATCACGTTTAAAGTTGAACAGACATGTAAGAGAAAGCGTTAACTAAGACAGGTTGTGTTTTCTTTGTATTGATTGAATCAAGGTTTTGAAGAAAATATCTTGTATGCCACTGAGTTAGGGCTGAGACATCAAAACCGGATACCCGGTACGGGTGGGTAATGACTTAACCCTTGGTACCCAGTTTCGTAAACATAGTAACATAATTCAGGCGAAAATGGGATTCGAACCTCAACCTTCGGATCCATATAAGGGACTTAACTCTGCACAGACAATCTCTGCTCTTTATATGCCATATGCTATATGCCATGCCTATGCTCTTACCAGCCTGAGGTCCTGGACCTTGTACAACACTGCCGATAGGTTGGTGTCGGTCATCGTGACCTGTAGGAAGGGAGCAACAGATTAACATCAGATTTACATATCACCAAGTTCACGACACTAGGGGTGTTTGGTGTACAAGCTGACGTACGAGTGGTTAGAGAATGGCGTGTGTGTCAGTTTGGTCAGGGAGGAAATGATACAGGTCTCTTGTCATCATGACCCGTGAGGATCATTATTAGAAATGACCTCAGTAACCCTAGCCTGTCGTAAGGGGACTAATGGGTCGTGATCAGGGCCTAGATTTTCGAAGCTCCCTTAGCGTTAAGGTAGTTGTAACTGCCATACATTAACATTAACTTATCTTAGTGATAAGACAGCTCCGAAAATCAAGGCCCGGGTTCGCTAACTTGGATGACGCAATAAATAAATAAATAAATAAATAAATAAATAAATAAATAAATAAATAAATAAATAAATAAATAAATAAATAAATAAATAAATAAATAAATAAATAAATAAATAAATAAATAAATAAATAAAGTTTGTCTTGTCATGTCGTTCATAAACTTGGTAATATATGTTAACAAAGATACGATACCGAGCTCTGGAGCGTGACCTCAATACCGGCCATACAAAAACATTCGTTACATATATACCAGTTCGTTTGTTTTGTGTTGTTTTTTTTAGTCGTTGTTTAAAATTATCGGCGCTGGTGAATTAAACACATCAATCAATATCCTGGAAGCAATGTTTTATGTATTTTCAGCGGTAGCAGGATCAACAACGGCTGAAAAGTGATTTTACGACACTTCATGTCGATGTAGCAACAAGTATTTGGTATTCTTATTTTGATTTAGCGTTACGTTCCGTTACATGTCATGAAAGTAAGGAATTAAAGCTAAAGAGGTGACGGATTATTTCCTGCAGTAAAAACGTTAGCGCATCAGCGATGTTACCCAGAGTTCGCAATGTCTGTCAGTATCGCTGGGCGCGACTCTCCCTGCTTTCCTCAAGGTCATGTTTTGTGTAGGTTCAATATGCCAGGATTAGTTGCCCAAATTAAATTGCAGTCGCATTGGTGCTGCACGGTGTCAGCAGGCTGAAATGTCCCAAAATACACGGTTTCGAAACAACATTAAAACTTACCTATAAATGAAGGAAGAAGACATACTCACCCAAAGTCCGACTGTGTTTGGGCAGAGAGTGTCTTGAAGATAGGATGCAAATGTGATAATCAGCTAGTACAAACCCACAAACAGTGACACGATAAGGATGACAAGCGATATCTTCTACTCAACATATACACAAGGCTTGTCTATCTCTGGGCTAAAGAAGAAAGTCGGTGTGTGATATGTACGGCAGGTCGACACGACACACATTCATACACTACGGTCGATGTATTTCCATAGTTCACAATATGTCTGCCAGAGTAAAACGTTTTCATTTCACGTATCGTTTGCTATTAATATATGTGAGCGCTAAGTGCGTTTAGTTTTATTCCAGCAATATTACAGCTATATGACTGCAATCTGTAAATAATCGAATCCGGACCAGACAGTCCAGTTATCAACAGAATGAGCATCAACATACGCAACTGGGATACGATGACGTGTCAGCGTGCCTGGCCACCCGATCCCTTAAGTCGCCTCTTACGACAAGCATGGGTTACTAAAGATCAGTTCTAATCCGGATCTGCAAGGGTAGACTGATTGTATGGGAAGGCCAGAGTAAAAACAACTCGCACAGTTAAACCGGAAATGTAACAAACGCATTCTTTCAAGAAACCCTTCGAGTGAGTGAATGTCTTTTGAAGGCCATGGTCGAACAATTTAACATTTTACCAATACCCTCCCGTGAAAGTAAGGGTTAGAATTCATCGTCAGTAACCCATCCCTGTCGTAAGAAGCGAGGAATAAGGTCGTGTGGTCAGGCTTGCTGTCTCAGTTCATAACTGGGTCTATGCTCATGACATCAGTCACTGGATTGTCTGGTCTAGGCACGATGCTTTTCAGATCACCGGTGCGAGAAGAAGATGAAAGTGGGTTTATTGCATTGAACCGCCGTTCCACATTTTAAAGTTAACGGGTAAACAAAGTACACAACAGCTTACACAAACATACCTTACATGCGGGATGACATTAGTTTGAATATACAACAATTTTTAAGACATTATTTAACATTGTTGCATGTTTGAATAAACGACATCTTGTGTCTCTCGCTGTGATACTGCTAGACGCGGCGTAAAACCATACCCACTCTCATATTAAAACATACACAGAACCATGCAGCATTGCCACTAAGGTGACATAGCCCCCGCCGCAAATTATGAAACCAAACTTAAAAAGTAATGAAAGTGAATTTCGTAATTTAAGATGAAGTTAAATGCCAACAAAAACATGTCCAGTCAACCTCCCTTTTGATCTTACTTTGTAGTTGTTCAAACAAACAACAATTTTCAAGACTCACTTTGACCTTGACATGAATGTCTTAGTGTAAGAAATATGCTAAAACAGTAATAAACAAATTGCTTATGAAAACAACATCCAAGAGAACTTTTGAAAAGCAATGAAGAAAATGCAGTGAACCGCTCTAGAGACGATCTTAACATGGAATTTAATATGCTGAAATCTTCAAAGTGTCGCCATGACATTGAAAATTGCGTGAAGGTCATCAAAATAGACTCAGCCCGAGGCCCTGCGCCGGAAAGAAAATCCTGTGAATGGTTCTTGCGATAACTCGCTGACAAGTGTAAAACATTCAGATCCCTTTGTGACCTTGAAACGAAGGTCAAGGTCTGAATAATTCCACGCTTACGCAATCATTATGCACTTGACTTAGATTCCGGTTTAATTTTTACGCTACATCGACTAGGCTCTAGTAAATCCATGACATGAGATCAGTGAAGATCTGGTTTGAGATCGTTCCTAAGTAACCCATAAAAGGTCTGATGGTCTTTGACTTGGTTGGTGCATGTCATTACGTTCATCGCCGTTAGTCTCTGGATCCATCGTGTCAACGAGACCTCTTTCATACAGCTTGAAAACAACACCCGAAGCCAGCATTCCGGTGGATGAAATAAGCGAGGAACGTACAAACTTCACTGGAAAGTCCAGTATTACAGTTCCATATCGCAATGTCCACAATGTATCATGGTCAGAGATGGTTGGATCGAGGATTAAAACCTAGGAAAGTAGATTCGTCTGTGGAAGATAGACTTGGTGATATATGTATTAACCTTGTTCCTGAGTGCCTTGAGGTTTCTCAGAGTTGCGTATATTTATGGAGATAGCTGATATTTTTTTTCATATTTGTGAGTGAAAAAGAAAGTATATTGATTACTTACTTTATTTATTTATTTTTTTGAAGATTTCTCTATTTTTCCCATTTACCTGTAGCATGTGGAATCTTCAGTTAAGTTTACTGTAATATACCTGGGATAGCAACATCGTTCATTGCCTTCAGGTGTGAAAGAGGATCGGGTGGTCAGACTTGCCGACATGGTTGACACATCATCGTATCCCAATTGGGTACATCGATGCTGACGTTGCTGATCACTTGATTGTCTGGTGCAGACTCAATTATTTACAGACCACCGCAATGTAGGTAGCTGGAATATTGCAGAGTATAAATAAACTCACGATTTACGTGCAGATAAGAGAAGTAATGTCACTGTTCCATCCTAATAATATTTAAGTTGGAGTGCAACAAGGAGAGTATGTGATATTGCCACTGTATTGATCTGGAGCGATATTATACTGGTTGGAAGGATGTTTCCATAGCATATATACTCTTAACAAAAAAATAGAGGAACTGTACTTTCAATGTACGATTGTCGAAATTGGGAGATATATGGGATTGATGTTGATACAATAATAATGGATGTTTTGAGAGACATCAATTTCATTCAAAGCGAAGTTGTTCGTTCAGTTATCCCCTTTGTTAGGTGACTGGTGTTTGACATGAAAATTTCAGGTTTCCAATTTTCAGTGAGTAGTGTGTAGACTTTTTAAGCTAGATCAACCATGCACGGATACAAGAAAATTATCGAAAAAAATATCTAGTGATTTATTGTCATGCCTGAAAAACATCAAGATTCATAATGACACCTCATGCACGTGTAGGAGGCTCCCACGTTGTGCACATGCTTCCCATTCATTGTGTTTGCATGTGCAGATAACTTGAAATGATGCTGCAGACACTAGATGAATGTCATTGTAACGTTCCTCAATGGGATTTCTTTCCACCAGACTTCAAAGTTCAGGTTCCTCTACTTTTTTTAAGAGTATATAATACGCCATTGAACAGCCGTTACAGAAATTCTGTTGGGAGGTAAATCTGACCTCTGGAGTAGTTGTACAAATATACAATTTAGGCATCAAACTGATGCATGGTATGTTTAATTTTCAAACAATAATACACAAAAGTAAACACACGCACATCAAGGCCTTTAGAAAGCATGTGAGCTACGTAGCACCATGTCCTGAGCAGTAAAGAATGGAAATGGAAACATAAATAAATCCACAAATTAATGATAAACACAGATAGCTTCCTCACGGGTTAAATAAATCATGAAATGATGAGCACAACAACAAAATTATTGTTACATTTCAGAATTTATTCACATTTATCTGAAAATGCAGATACCAAGATACACTCTGTAAAAGCCTTCGTACACAGTACCAGACAGCAACACTTGATGAAAGAGGATAGTTGAGTGTACGGACATCCACTGTATCGCAGTGACTATTGCTGATCATTGATAAATTGGGACAAAGCAGGGCTAGTATATTCACCATACCTGTATGACGGATCCTAACAACACATACTTAGCATAAGACGTGTGTCCTTTAAATAAATACTGCCAAGATGACATTCATTCAAACATACCACTATTGAAAGGGCAGAAAATGTTATAAGTGCCTACAATAAGCATTGGTTATGACAGATTGAATGTTTGTTTGATGTCTGTGCTCTATGGACTATCAAAAATACAAAATGGATACATTGTCTAAAACATAAACATTAATAAAAACATGAATGAGATTTACTAAATTCACCGCTAAAAATTTATTACTGTTATGGCACAGAACAATCAAAAAGAAATTGAGCTTTCCTTAAAATGACAGTGTTGTAAATGAAGAGAAATGTACATTCACTTGATGGATGAATGGTCTGTGTGTATTGAGAGATATGAGACGCTATCAATAAGATGGATGACCTATGTACATGTTTACATATTTACAACACAGTAGGAAAGTAATATACACATGGAAGAGTGGACAGTTTCACAAAATACATGAGGTGAACAGTTCACTGAGGCATCATCACTCCATGATATGATACAAAATACCATACCTCCTTTAATAAGTGCCCAGATTTTTGCAACGGACTGCAAGACCTGGCGCTTATTGCACTAACTGGGTATACCGTAATTCATTGTTAGTGCACGTTACATCAAAGTTGGTACCATTCCTTAATAAATCTATTTTCGGATCAAGGAAAAATGCATTTATGACAAAACAAACATACCCAGCTCTTATCAGAGCCAAGTACTTGTGTCTTAAACTGCTAACTTATCCCAGCGCATGTTTGAGGTAATATTATTGGAGCAAATATGGTAACTGTCATTTTTTAAAATATTTAATACTAATGTATGATTTGTATGAGCAAACGCTTTTATTCACTTTCCTAAGGCATGACATCACTTAATCAAGACGGAACTTGCACGACAGGCCTGACGGATGAAACGGTATACTGCTCTCAGCAACATTCCAACAGTATCATGCTAGAGGGACCCATCAGAAAACGACTTTACACAATAGGGGTGAAACGGTATACTGCCGTGTTTTGCCTTTGGCTCAGTATACCGTAATACAATGCAAAAATTCAGTAATTTCAGCTCTTGAACTGTAATTTCTATCTAGTCATAAAATGACAACTTTGCGCATTCAAAATAACAAAGATTATGATTATTTTCCCATGTTATTAAACATCGTAAGGATTGGCCCTTGTTATCAATTTTCTGCATTATGATCATATCTCGTTTACCAGACAGAAATGGACCTAACCGAAGGTCTTGTACTGCAATATGTACTGTACCACCCCTAGTACCCATGTGGGGAATCAAACCTGGGTTATGATGAGTTAACGGTTTACCACAATACTCCCCACTGCCCTGTTTTTTACACAACCACAGTTTTTGTCAAACCCTGATTCATACATGTAAATATAATGACTGAAATAAACTAACTCACAGAAAATCTGTATCATATCATGAAGTTACAACTGACAGCCATACTATATCAATACGTTATTGTTCCGAGACACAACACGAGGAAATCACTGAAGAAGATTGGATGATTCAAGAATTAGGGAAAGAAAGACAAGAAGTGCCAAAGTTAAAAACTGAAGATAGTAAATGAGTATAAATGATCCTATTTCTCAATAAAATAATCTTGCGATGCATAATTTAATACATCTTTACAAATGTACAGGCTATCGATCAAGTTAAACAACAAATACAATTAATAAGAACAAGTAGTATTGATACAAATATGCATATGTATGTTCTGGCCAGCGGTTTATCTTCCAGGGCATAAGTCACAGGCACAGTATCCTCACATCTACCAGATGCAAGGTTTAAGGTCAGATAGTGCCCCTCAAACATTAGTGGCTTCTGCTATTTTTCATTACTTTGGTTCATGGTTGTTACAGTACCCTTATATCTACCTGAGAGAGGCTTTGATGTTGACAATGCCACTCAAACATCATTTTTTCAAATGGTTTACGGCTGTTTCTCAAAGCTTATTGCTGAAATACACAAACTCTGTTAAATTAAATGGTCAGAATGTGAGAAATAAAATATATAACTAAACCTGTGTAACTTTCTGCATTTTTGTGAAGTCTGACGGGAATGTTAATATACTGAGAGAAACAAATAAAGGAACTACAAAATGGAATTCTTTTAATATTTTCCAGTTTTTATCACCAACATCAATTAGCACAGGAGGAAATCTGAGAATAAAGCAACACTGCCATGAAGTGATGTTCCCTTACTTGTTTCCTTCAGTACATATTGTGTTCACTTAGGAACTGTTACACTTGAGCTATGAAATATATTGCAGCATACCAGTACAAGCCTGTATTTTTCACTTCGCCAGTGCAGAAAATAATTTGCAATTTTCAACATAAGTGTCATCAGACTTGGCACTACTAAAACAGTTCTTATACAGGAATTCTTCCCCTCCTTTGTTTCCTGTTTTTTTTAAAGGGTTGATGGATCTATGAACCAAGTAACTAAAAAGGACACCTGCCTGTGATGGTGGAGGTACAAGCATTGAACTGAGAGATCACAGTCAGATGGAGGGAACAGAGTTAAAAGAGATTGCTTGATAACTGAGTGATATGATCATGAAACAGGTGCCCCATGAGGTTTGTACAAGGGTGAATCCCAGATGGCTGAACTTGTGCGCTTGTTGAACCTTGGCTTGATTTTCTTGAACAGGACATTGAGATCAGGTGGATCGATAGTGCCAAAGATTCCCTCTGTGTTTGGTGGATGATAGTGTTGGTTTATGAGAGCAGCCCTCAGATTCCGGTCTGTGAAAAAGAATATCATTATCTTAAGTTTATCATCATTCAAAATGAACCCATGTACAATGATCTTATACAAACCGGCTATTCAACAACAAAAGGTTTTAAAAAACATATAAAAAAATAAAAAAATAAATACTTTTGAAAATAACCATAAAATCCTGTTTTGCATTGAAGGTACCCTTTGATGTAAAAGGAACTTGATACAATTAGTTCTGTACTTAACCTACGATCTTTGTAGGTGACTGATGCCCCCCAAATTTGGTTTATGCTGAGATCCTACCTTGTGCCCAAAGAGGTAACTTCTTCTTGGGCTGGTCTTCATCATCAGTGGAATCCTCAGAGTTGAGGTCCTCTATATTGTAATTCTCTGAGCTGCTGTTCTTCTTCTTCTTAGCAGGGGTGATTTCATACCTGTAACAAACACGTTGTAAGTAGAGTTGCTGTCTACATCACTTGCCACATCAATCTGAAGACAATAGACATCTCTCAGCATTTAGATATGCCAAACCAATGTATGTATGCTGTGATGCAGATACCATCCAATACAGATTAAAGCAACACTTGTCTGGTCTCCTTTCAGGGAAGACTAAAGATGTGAACATTTTCTATTACCATGGTAAAAGAAGGATTTACAATGTGAAAATCTGCAGAACATAAGATACCACAGCAATAGAGTAGGACTTACTATATGAAACACTGCAGTGCAAAGACTTTTGATGTTAACACTTACGATGTGTAACTCTCTACTGATTTATTGAGTGTAACAGTGGAGTTGAGGTTGGGCTTTGGTGGATGTTGAATGTTATGCTGCAAAGAAGCCAGATGCTGGTTGTGTTGTTTGATCATCTGACGCATCTGTTCCTCCTTACGCTGCTCATGTTCCCGGAGCTCCGCCTCCTTCTGAATTCGCTGTTTCTCCTTCAAACAGCAAACACCACAAGGTTCAAGTTACAATTTATTTTGCATCTGTCAGCAGTCATGAATCTTGAAAAAAAACCAGTTCATATCTATCCATACCAAAATGATAAGCAGTTCAATGTCTGATACCTGAACATATTCCCACATGAAAACAGACAAATGGGATTTCTCCAGTATTTTAAACTGAGAGTACATTCTACACAAAAACATCTCTCAATGGTGAATTGTTTTGAAAATATTTTTTTCAGAGGCATTTAAAATTGTATTCTAAAATTAAATTCAGTGCAATAATATTGAGTTCTATTTTCTGCCAAAAATACATGTCCCACTGACCACTTTCAAACATTCCTAAGCTTATTTTTAACAACAAACAAACAAAAAAAACCCCCAAAATACTTGACTCTCATAAGGGAAAACCAAGGATGCAAATTTCGGGTCTCTGGGAAGGTTTAGATAATCGTTGCATGTCCAGATGTTTCTTTCTGAAATTGCATTTTGTGGTTGGTCTTAAATAACTGTCACACAGTTTTACAGTTCTTTCCTGGTCCCCAAACTTTCTAGATTTAAAGTGCTGGTTGCACAGCGCAACCCTGCGTTAAAAGACTATTGTAAGATAATAATAAGGAATGTGAGTTGCGATCATGACACCTGTTGCATCTCTTCAGTAAAAGTAACAATGTTGTACATATTTGAAAAAGAATCCTGGGCCATAATTGTTTAGACAGGTATCACTGATTGAAGTATTTTAAAATTCAGTTCCTGTTCGATTGTGGCATTAGTAACTTATCAATAAATTTTAATCACGTAAATAGTCTGTCATAACCTGACCCTAAGTCATCATCATGGAGTAGCCAATCACAGGATTAGAAATTGATCTCACACATACGTGTGGTACCAGTTTTCTCACATGGGTGTCTCATCCACGGGTGTGCAAGTAAATGTTATCAGTAAACCAATATACCCACCAACTCTCTCAGTTTGTCTATTTCTCTCTTCAAGGCCATTTCTCTCTCCTTCTTTTTCTCCATCTCGTGTCTCTCTCTTTCTGCTTTCTCTCGTGCTGCTGCCTTCTCCCTTCAATTAAACATTTCTCATTTTATGCCATATATGTATTACAAACTTTGTATGATGGTTAATGCAAACACAGACATCCTCCAGCTTTATGCCAGCAGCCTCTGAATAATCCATGTGAGACTTGGCAATCCAGTGACTGATATTATCAAAGAGTGAGTTAGTGAGCTGAGTTTTATGCCGTAAATAACTGAGTTTGGATCAGAAAATCCAGTGATCAACAGCATGAGCATCGATCTGAGCAATTGGGAACCGAGGATGACATTTGTGAACCAAGTAGCGAGCCAGACCACCCGATCCCATCAGTCGCCTCTTTATGGCAATCATGGGTTACTGAAGGCCTATTCTACCCCAGACCTTCACAGGGCTATTGTCAAAGACGTCATCACGGAATGATCACATACTATCAGTTGAGTCGCCAAGTATCACTATGTGATCTGTGTAATTACTTTATACAATTGGCACAGGTTTCTGTGGAGAAATTCTAACCTGGAATCATGGTGATATTACTGAACAGTTCTATCAAGTACACACAATATTCAATACTGGGAAAAGTCAAAACAAAGACTAGTAATCTGAGAAGTATGGGAAGTCTGATATCAAGAAAATCCTCTGATATTTGAAAAGTTTTCTAAAAACACATTAAAGTTCGGCCAAAATGTGAGAAAACTGTCTTAAAATCAAATATCAATGCATTGTCAGATTTTTTCAGCAATATTTCAGAACTCCATGGGCTTATGATAACTAGTGCTTCATTTTACAGAGCGGAGTCCAGAGACATGACAGCTGACTGTAAGCTTGGTCAAAACAATCCTTGCACAAGAAAATCCATGTTTTGATAGTATGATAGCACAATCAAGAAGGGTACAATGACACACAACCAATAAGTCACCTAGCTGGACCACCCGATCCACTAAATTGCTTCTCACAATCAAGTTCCATCCATATGGTGACTTCAACCACTGCTGCAATCAATGAAGTGTATTGATCTGTGTATCAAGTAGTTTCATTGGCAAGACTGGAATCATTTTGATTTCTAAAATTGTGCTAAGGATTTTAAGATTGGTGCATAGCTTGTTGACATCAGCATTTTACCTCTCTTCCTTGGCTTTTATTCGTTCTCTCTCTCGTTCCTCCTCCATCTGCCTGATTCTTTGTTTCTCCAGTTCCCTCTCTCGCTCCACCTCTGCCATTCTCTCTTCATGCCTTTTCCTCTCATCAGCAATCTTCTTTTGACGTTCCTGTTCCTCATATTCCCTCTTCCTCTGCATCAACTCTTGGTACCTCCTATTTTCTTCCTCCTTTCAACAATATGGATAATGATACTGGTAGGTTAAGGAGACATTAGCTTTTCATGTTGGTAGTGATTCAAGAGGAAAGTCATTTTAAAGATTTTTTCACTAACAAACAGAGGCAAAACATTTGAGTGTTGCTGTTTTCACTGTTTATTGCAATACCAGTGTGGATGATAGCACTAGTGTCCTAAGATACCACACAGTGACTGAACATGGATACATATTCTTACAATGCATACCAACTGACTCTGAGCATGCCAGTCCTTTTTTAAAATATTCCTAAAGGTGCGTTCTCACAGTACACCAACGTGTAGCATGTAGACACAGTTGCAATAGAGAACACCCAAATCAAAACAAGTTGTAACACACAAGATTTGTCCTGATACTCACCAGTTCCTGCTTCTTGCGTAGTTTCTCCTCCTCATCCTGTTTCCGCCGCTCTTCAGCCTCCTGCTGCTTCTTCATCCTTCATTGAAACAAAACTGATGTACATGTCACAAGATAAACAGACTTTAATGTCAGAATTGTTGTCTAATATTATATACAGTCAAACCCTGTTTACCCGGACCCCACATATCCGGAAACCCCGCCTTCCAGACGATTTTTATGTGAAACGAAACTTACGTTCATTAATTGTACCCGCTTAACCAGACTCCGCGCTTCCGGACCCAGACGGCCAATTTTCAGACCATTCCCATACATTTCCATTGAAAAATGATCCAGTTATCTGGACGGAGAGATCTGTGCAATGTGCATGTGTCATGTCAATACCGTTTACCACACGACTATGTGATTTCTTAATCTATCACAAAGCATTTGGTGTGAATTGATTAATTAGCTATCAAAACGCTCGTGATGCGTCACTCGGCTTGTTCATTAGGATTTGGCGCATGTGAGAACATCTCATCACTAACGAAAACACATGTTAAGTAGGATTAAGGGAAACTACACTTATAAATCGACCCCTGCTATCTGTCGCGATGCAAGTTAAAAATACCCTGCCACATGATCAAGTCATGTGATCCCGACCGAAGTTTACTTTCTGCAGACAGCATAAATTTGATACGATGTCGTATGTTTTTAGGGCATTTAAAATTAACAAAAGAATATGCAATTGGAAAAATAGAAACATTTTGTCATCGATTTTTGTTTTTCATCTAACTTACCATCTGAAGCTCCACACACTACACGATTTTGTCCGAGACAACTTGACAAATGGTAACCTACTTTCTGCCCTCCATGTAATATTGGTACACTTATATATTATGATGATTCACTGTTATTACTACTGACTGTTGATTTATTGATATACGTACGTGAACATTTTTTGCTTTCACTTAATTTTCACATTTTGGATGTTTGATCCAGTTAACCGGACGTCTCGCTATCCGGACAATTTTCGAGTGAAACCAAAACGTCTGGGTAAACGGGGTTCGACTGTAAATAATTCCCCTTTGGGGGCTTGAAGTTACATGGGCAAAACATAGGCACTACAACAGTCCCAGCACTATGACAGCTTTGTAAATTGTAAACCAAATGTCTGTAATCTGATTGGTTGAAAAACATGATCAATTGGGATTTGATTCCCGGAAATTGTAACACCATTTGCTGTGTATTGTTTTGTTGTGTCATTAAAAGTGCTGACGTCATTTAAATCATATTATGATGTAAAGTCTGAATGACATCACAAATGAGCAGCTCCAGATGCTACCATGGGAACCAGGTGAAATGGCCAGCTGATGATACTTCACCTTCACCTGATGTGCAGACAGTAAAACCCTTTGGTTTACTTTTTGTTTACAATGTCGATAAGCATCATGTGTTGGTCAATTTCTGGGTGTTATTGAGTATTTAAAGCATGGGAATATTTCATTTGAAACCTCCGGTTGACGCTGTCAGTTCCAAATGTATTCCGGTGTTTCAATTACTCAATAACACCCGGAAATTGGCCAACACATGATGTTTATTGCCTAACTAGATCCAAGATTAGAAACATTGCGCTTGATACATGAACATAGTAAATAAGGATCCCGTTCCACAAAGTGATCACAGTGCTACAACTGTCAAAAGTCTATGATACTGAAAAGGAGGTATAGTGCTACGAAATCTTTGTCAAATGGGGCCCAGAACCTTAGGTCCAACACTGACAGTGACTGAGAAGAGTCAAAGGTCTACTGGTTGACCCAGATTCCACTGCCAATAACTGACAAGCGTTACATAACTAGTCTGTAATATCCTACTGCAGTAGTGGTCAGTGAGCCAAGCTCCAGTCACACACCTGATCTTTGCCTTCAGTTCCTTCTCCTCCTTCAGTTTTTCCTCTTTCAGTTTATCTGACACCTGCATCTTCTCCTCCATCTTCTTGGCCAGTGTGTCCTTAATCTGCCGTTCTTGCTTCTCTCGCTGCTCCCGGTATTCCAGCACCTTCCTCATCCGCTCCTCACGCTTCCTGCAACACGGAATGTCATGCTATACATAGGATGTGCCCTAGTGAACCTCACACTTCCTCTGGTGATCCTTACACTTTTTGCCTATTGGTGAGTGATAAGGTCTTTTGGGGGCTTCATTTTGGGGGAGGTCGTTTTTGTTTAATGCCATATTCAGCAAGATTCCAGCTATAATCCAATGGCCAACAGCATGAGCATTTGGGTCAGAACAACATCTCCACCAAGTCAGCAAGCACGACCACCTGATCCGGTTAGTTGCCTCCTATAAGAAGCATGCGGTGCTGAAGTGATATGTACAGAAGTATATAACACCTCACCTTCTTTGTTCCTCCATTCTGATTTTGAGGTTCTCTTCCCGCTTCTGTATCCTCTCTCGATCCTTCTTCTGCTTCTCCTCAAGCTCCTTCTTCCTCATTTCCTGCAGAGCCTGTCACACAAACATGCACAATGTTAGAACATACATTATAAACCTCCAGTGACGCCACTTCATTGTCTCATCTGGTTCTCCTTTCACTGAGTAAACCTCTAGAAGAAGTTTAGTGGGATTTTCTACAGAACTGCTAGTTTATGCTGATATTTACCTGCTGTGAGGCCTTGTTAGGAGTAATCTGTGTTTTCTTTATGAAGGATGTCATGCCAGTCATGAGATTTGATGGAGTGCCAATGGCTAGTGATGAGGGTTTACGTAAACTGTTTAGGAAAGACGAAGCAGGAGGACGGACCACCTGAAACCATGGTAAACAAAAGCATGTAAATAACACATACTCAGGGAACAGAAGGTGGTATAACAGAGTTTTCCGGATTTCTGAAAACTCGGATATTCGGAAAACTCGCCTTCCAAACAAAAATTCCTTAAAACAAATTCATGTTGTAAAATTACTCACCAATTTTTGGAAATCAAGTTTCCGTAACCGTACGGTCATTTTCACATACAAAACACTAAATTGTGTGTATTTTTTGTCTCGTATATCTGGATGGCTGATCACCTGTATGTGTACACACACAATTACCGAGGGCCTCACGTGCCGTAACATGAAAGAAGTCGCCGGTCTTTGAAGCGTGAGAAGATTAACTACCTATGAGTAGCAAAGGCGACACTGAGTTAATTTTGATGTATGTCAATTTGTGGGTCACTTTAATTAATTAATCTGGATGATGAAGCAAGCCTGCATGATCAAACTGCTTTTGTCGTGTGGATATTATCCAATCAAATGAGGACCCACAAGACATGGGTATGAGACACTTTATGTATGCACTGATATTTGTTTCTGTGTAATCAATAAAGATTATGCCTGATGCCTACTATGTTCGTTTTTTCGTACATTTCTTTGTACATATGGCACATGTTTCAGATATCCAAAAATTCGCTATATATATATAATTATTATTAATATATGAATAATTACAGCAAAAAATATGCACTTACTGTCTTCCAACTCAAACAGATCTTTCATTAGACCTGTGTTTGTGTAATGTTTGTAGTGAATCAGTAACTAGCTGAATAATATTTTTACTCTACAGCTTTGTAAATAACCATGGAAACTTAGTCTTGTGACCCGATTAGGTTAGTATTCTGTTACAACACGCTCAGCAATATCCCAGCCATATGGCGGCAGTTTGTAAATAATCGAGTCTGAACCAGACAATAAAGTAATTGACATCATGAGCACTATCTACGCAATTTGGATACAACATGTGTCAGCGAGCCTGACCACCCATTAGTCGCTTAATATGACAAGCAGGGGTTGCCGAAGACCTTTTTAAACCCGAACCTTCAAAGGTCTTGTGACCAAAAGAGTACTTCAAATAAACAAAAGCAAACAAAAGTAGCATTAGTAAGCAATGTTATTGTAAGGGTGGTGTTTTAACATTGACTTAAAACTTTTTGTACTTGTAAAGCAACAAGCATGTCCGTTCAAGCCTGACAACAACTGCTGTTGTAAAGCCAGCTCAGAGAGATATGTAACAGTTTAACAACAACATCCCAGGAACACCACTGTAGGTCTGTAGCTCTCACCTTGTCTCGGGGACACGTGGGTGATGGGGAGCGGTCAGTGATGTCCTCCTCACTACTGGCCACACTGGAGAAAACACAACAGTGTTCAACATAGAGACATGCACCATGAAGACATTTACTCATCAGATCTCATTGTAAGTCACTTATAGCAGTCCTTAAACATTTACACAACTTGTAATAATCAGTATATAACAATTCAAACAAAACAAACATTTAATGTCATTTGTCTCTAAATGGAAGGAGAATTTCCATGAAAAACAAACTCAAGGGAAGCAACTCACCTGTCCGAATCTGTAGCAGCATGTTTGTTAGGCTGTAAAATGGAACATGCTCATATTCAATAATTCATAAATTGTTCAAATATAACAAGTCATAAACATAACAAAGAAAGCCAGAGGCTGAATGATTTCAACTGAGTTCCTGTCTTTATCTAATATTTGACCCAGAACTAAGCTTACTTCTTCACATTCAGCTTAAGCATTTTATCGACAAGATGACCACAGTGGATAGATCATGAATGCCTACCTGATCAGGTGAAGACACAGAGTTGGTGCAGGATCTCTTCGGTTTCGGAGCTTCTCGAATTCCTTCTTCCTCAGCTTGACGCTTCCGTGTTTTAGTTCTAGAAATGTAAAATCAGGTACAAAATTATACAACATTTTAGCAAAATACACTAGAACTGTTTCTTGTGGCCGGGTGGTTAAGTGGCTGAGTGGTTGAGTGGCTGAGGGAGCGAGAAACGTTTTACACCACTTTACCCATATTCCATCATATCATGACCAGAAACACCAGATTTGGGCTGGAAACATTGTGCCTATGTGGGGAACTGAACCCAAGCCTTTTGCAACACTTAAACCTCTAGGTTACCTAACTGCCTTGTTTTTTATGCAACAGAATATTACAACAGCTAACATGTGCAATCCCAAATTCTGAAGATACATAATAATTTGGAAGATGTGACACCATGATACATCTGAGCTGTTACACTTTAGATAAATTGTGAAACATGTAAGTAAAATGGTATTTGATAAATTTGTTTCTTACACACCCTAAAATTGCACCATTCACCACCGAATACACATATATTGTCTATATTAAACATAACACAACTACAAGCTGTGAATGAATGAATGAAGGAATGAATGAATGAATGAATGAATGAACCACTGCATTTATGAGAACAGACAAAATACATGCCAATTGAAGCATAGCAAAAAGGTTCCTGTACCCCTACCTTTCAGGTATACTGCAATATTGGAAAAGTGGTGTAAAATATTTCTCATCCACACAAGCACACCCCATTGTAAAAAGATACATTGTATCTGACAGATGCTGATGTAGTAATTAGGGCTGCAACAACTCTGTTTGATTCATCGAAAATCAAGACTAAGATGGTACTAATTTGATCTGATGTTTGAATACCTATTTAGAATGTAATTTTGACTCCAACTCGAGCAGTTTCGAGGGCTGAAATGAGGAGAAACATATTGGTGGTTGCCAGGTTAATTATCTAATTATCCACTGAGAATTGTTCTCAGCAGACATTGCCAAGTTGACGATGAATTTGACGCTTAAAAAAACCCCCAAATCTCAGACTTAAATGACATCTGATGTTTTTACATGTATGACAAAAAGAATCGAAAATAATTCAATCGGTGGTCCAATATAAAAAATCGAGTCGAATCAAGGTGTGGGTGAATCGTTTCAGCCCTAGTGGTAGTCTATATGTACTGTACCGTGTTCTAGGAGCAGGAGACTCGGGGGCAACAAATACTTCTTCACAGTCACTACTGTCACTCTTCTGTGCTCTTCGTGTCTTTGTCCGGGTAGACCGTGTCGGCGGTTTCTCCTCTTCTTCTTCCTCAATTATATCAGCCTCCACAGGTTTGACCGATAAATTGATATTGATCTCACTGGACTGAGCACTCATGATGCCCGAGTCCTGGTCGTGGTCACCATGGTCCTCCTCCGTCACATGGACTTCCTCAGTGACATCCATTGCAGTCTCCCTCCTTGCCTCAGACTGGGACACTTCGGACTCAACATGCTCCTTGTCGGATGACACAGATCCAGAAAACTCACTTTCCGACGCTACAACTGCTGTCTTAGCTTTTCTGGTTTTGGTTCTTGTGCTCTGCCGTACCGGCCTGTCACACTCTGACTCCGACTCACTACAGGCAGGACGCAACTTTTCCTTTGCTTCAGCATTCTTTCGTGTCTTAGTCCGTGTGCTCTGCCTAACAGGAGCATCAGCTTCAGATTCTGACTCTTTATCAGCAGCATTTGCTTCCTTCTCTGAACTTTCTACCTGAGACTTTTTCATCTTTCTTGCTTTTGTTCTCTTCCTGCCACCATCATTGTCGGAGTCAGAAGTAACATCTGGATGGTCCTTGTCCTCTTTGTACAGTCTGTCATATGACAATCGCGGCTCTGTCGCCACGACTCTATCAGTTTCACGACAAATCTTCTTGACAGGTTGGTTTTCAGTATCAGACTCTGCAGAGGAAGATGAGGAAGAGGATGGTGGGACTACCACAGCTTCCACTTCTTTACCTGTGTCACTTGAGTCCTAGTAAAGAGAAATCACACAAAATGATGCCAGAATCTCCTGTAGGCAGCAACTAAACATGTAGGTCAGGGCCTCCTTTCACAAAGCGCTAAGGTGATCATAAGTCATTAAGGTCATTAGTGCAATGTTAAAAGATGGGAGTTAAGATAAACTTGGTGAAAGGAGCCCCAGACTTTCGCAAATATAAAGTGGTGCAGCAGAGAATCAAAGACCAAATCAAACGGTCACAAATATGGCAGGATTCATCATCAAATGTATAAGCCAATGTATGTCTCTGCATTCTGTTCCCTTAATGTGGTTTTTCAAGGGTAACTAGGAATTCTGTCATATTTGTTTTCATACTAATTACTACAGAAATTACTAAAGAAATATTAATGGATTTTCTGAATAAAATTGATATTTCATACTTATTCTGACTCATGCTTATTATGCTTATCTCCTCCCTCTATGCAAAGATAGTGGAACACTTGAAGTTCCCTCCAACTGAAGCGAATGTACAATACACTCACCCTTCGGGAGCCACCCTTTCCCGCTGGTACAGTCACATGACCCACCATGCTTGCCACTCTCACTGAATCTCATAATCCTGACAGAATTATTGTGAATTCAGCATGCCTGAAAGGGGCGGTTGGGAGGGCATGACTCCATGAGTCAGGATAAGTATAAAATATGAATTTCATTCTGAAAATTACATATTTTTGCTTATCCTGACTCAGGCTGATTATGTTTACTGAATCCCACAGAAATAGAAATGCAGTGGGTCAGGCCACGCTGAATTTTGTTGACTGTCGTAAGTACATCCTGTACAGTATGTAGAGCTGTGTTGACACCAAGGCTCTCATTTGGTGTGGATTGGAGTCTGGAGTCCTGCTGCTTTGTAGGCCCTCAGTATACCAGCTGTCATCCACAAGATAGTGTTGCGGGATACTTCTGTAGGTGTCTCAGTAGATATTGGGATGAACAGGCGCTTGAAACTTTGTCTCCTTGTCTTAGTACGTTGGAGGTATTTTCAACTGGGCATCATGATAAATCCTGTGCATCCTGTGTTGCCCCGAAGACTGTAGATAATGCCAGGATGTGGAATTGTCTGTCCAATTGTGTAGGCAGTTGAGTTTTGGCGATAAAATCCCATCTCTGTCCTAAATGTACAAATGGAAGTCCAAAGCACATATTTCTGACATCCCTGCCAATGTTGTTAGAGAGAGTAGGAACAGCATTTTCTGTGTCAGTAATTCAAGTGATGTCTGGTCTAGTGGCTCAGAGACATCACTCGTGAGGTGTTGCAGTACAACATTCAAGCCCTTAAATCTGCATTGTTGGTCTTCCAGCTTGAATGAACACAGTAAGGTGAGTAGTTCAGATACTTTAGTCAGCTTGATCCCAGTTTTCATGGTGAGAACAGAGCTGAGCGCTGCCAAGTATGTCGAGAGTGCAGAATCTTTCAGTCCTCTGGTATGTGTTCAGTCCTCGTAGATGACATAAGCAGGTATATATTTCAAACTGCATCCATTTATCACCGTATAATGTGCGGGTAGATCTACCCAGAGCTAGGTGACTGCCTTCACTGCTCTAGTAGAATATCCTCAGTGTTTCAAGCAGGCTTCGATACAATCCACATGTGAAGTTGGAACAATGTTGGATTGCCATGTGCTTGTTTGGTGGGCGGTCGGATGAGTAGGTTCTTCCACTCTGGTGGTAGTTGCAGTGTTGGTTGTCCTAGTTCCTCGAGTACTGGAAACCAATCTCTTCCTGGCCAGTAAGGCGTGACCAAAATCAGTCGTATCAGCATTGTCTGTTTTATCTTCCTGATGACTTTCGGTAGTGCTACTGGAGGGGGAATGCATAAGCGTTTAGTCCTTCCCACAAGGTGCTGAAAGCGTCTTTAACGGATCCGGCACTGGAGATACGAATGTTGGTATCTGCTTGTTGAACCTTGTGGCAAATAGGTCTATTTGCAGGGATCTGAATGTCTGGGTCGAAATGCCTCTTGATGTAGCATCCATTCCGTTGGAAATGGTTGTAGAGGGTGTGACAAGGCATCGGCTATGACACTGTGTGTGCACCTGGGATGCAACAAGTCTTTATGTGGAGGTTCAAGTTGTTGACGATGTCAAAGAGTTGAAATGTCAGCTGTAGCAGTGTGTGATATTGTGCTAATCCTTGCATGTCAATGTAGAACGCTACTGTGGAGTTGTCTGTGTGAACCATCAGTAGTTTGTTCCTCAATGCTGTCAACCCATCCTATCGCAAGTGTTGTACTTCTTGTCTCTGGCTCTCTGAACCCCGTAGAACTTTGAGTTGAAGGAATAAAGTTAAGTATTCTGCTTGAGGGCAGTTGTCAAAGCGTTGATTGACTTTATCATCATTACTTCCTTGGAGTTCCTTGGCGATGTTCTCAATTCTGCCGTTGAATACCAGGGATGCTGACCAGGGAGCTTTAAGGAGGACTTAGTAAAGCAGTCACCCCAAGATGATGCTGATAACAGACCTTGTCGGCATAGTAAATTCAGTCCCGCAGACGTTGAGGCTAGATGCTCTGAAATGAATTGTTGATCCTTCTTCTGGGGCCTGTTTCACAAAACTCTTGTAAGCCTAAGATCTCGTAACTTTCCTCGTAGCATTCCTGCTTCCTAAGTTTCAGTATAGGAGGTACCAATGCTACGAGAAAAGTTACGAGACCTTAGGCTTACGAGAGTTTTGTGAAACGGGCCCCTGGGTGATAAGTGCAGAGAGGATCATCCTTTCCTCTTCATACTCTGGGTTGTTGAACTTGGAGATGAGGGCCTCGTTAATAGCCCTTGATTGGGCGAATCCGAAGAAGGTTCGTCCAGTGGTTGTATCCAGCTGAATTAATGGCTTATCCTCAACATTGTAGGATATATTGCCTCACTGATGAGCTTGCATGATTTGTCTACTTTGGGTATTTTCATAAAGGGCTCCATATGATGAAGTGGAAAATGATGAGCGCTGAGCACTGTTGCTGATACTTAGTTGCCATCCGAAAGGCTGTAGACAAAGTTTCCAGGATGGTAGATATCGACGCAATCAGTGGTTCGCATGACGGACATACCACATGCGGATCAACTGCTGACAGCCATAATTTACACTGAGAATGTGATTTCATCAACTTTTAGAGCAAGTCTAAGTTGACGCAAACAAATACCCCGTGACCAAAACACAAGTAAATTTGACCATATTGGTGGGAAAGGGAGGATCCTGATAGGTGAGTGTATTGTACATCCACTTCAATTAGAAGGGAACTTCAAGGGATTTCAAGTGTTCCACTATCTTTGCATAAGGGGACAGATAAGCACAATAAGCAGGAGTCAGAATAAGGAAAAATAATCACTACATGCAAAAATCAGCTGCTAATAATCACATAAAATTGCACTTGTTCCATTCTGAAATGCAAATGATAGAAATGGATCATTTCTTTTTCTGATAAAACTCTTAACAACTTGAAATCTAAATCATATTCCCTAGCAACTATTTTCTTACAATTTCTGTCTTTTTCTTCAGCCGTAACCTGGTTCTAGCACTCTTCTTGGGTTGTTCATCTGTATCATCAACCGTTTCCATCTGGGAGAATAGAGGGCTGAGATAAACTCTCAATAATACTAATGTTCACAGACAGAACATAGTACATGTAATTGGTTTACAGGTAACATGTACAGGCAACAAACTGCAAAAGATTTGTACAATCGTATCAATTACTAGGATTCAGACTGAGCCTGGCAGCCAAATAAAAAACCAAAACAAAACCAAAACCAAAACAAACACAATTATTTTGTCCTAAATGTCCAAAATTGGGCATTCTATAATGCTTTGCTAAAGTGACAAAGTACTATTTTTGCATTATATCACCCCTTGTAATCAAACATACATACCCTTGGCCCCTTGTAAAGAGAGAATGCTAAACTATGTCCCTGTGTAATACCATATTTATGAAATGAGTGAATGGTTTGGTATCTAATGAGCAAAAGTTAGTTAGACACTGATACCATTCACGAGTTTCATAAATATGGTGTTAGTATTTTGTTGATTACTCACCCAATATTAGCAAAATAATCTTAAAACTCGGGGCTCAGTACTGCCCTAATTTCTAATTTCAGGGTTGCTTACAGTAAACATGGTAAATGTGAGCCCTGGAAATTATTGGAAAAATGTAATGCATTGGCACTGTATGCCAAAAACATACAGTATTGCACGTCGGTTGGGATACAACTATAGGCCCTGCATTTCAAGACAGTGTCACCCACTCTTAAACACAGAAGCTCCCAATATATTGCAATATGTATCGAAATACAATTACAAGAGTTGCACAAAACTGCAATAAAATTCATTTGCCAATAAACAGCCCTATATAATTCTCTCAACTGAGATGTGAACATCAGAAATTCCTTAAGTATTCAAATCCCCAAACCTGTATTGTAGCATCTTTTTCAGTAGATTTTGGCATGCATTTGTGGACTTCAGCTGAACTTACAACTGAAGGGTTTAAGCAATGCAGATGCGTATGTCCAGTACTCACACCAGGCAAGAATGTTCACAGGGAAATATATAATGTATTTCTACATACTAAAACCCTAAAATTAAAATAAATGGCAGGGTTTAATAACTAAAGTTCTTATTTACATTTGGCTTTGAGGGAATGTAACATCTTTCATATAATAATTATTTTATGTAAAGTATGCTGTTCTGTCAATTAATTACAGTGGAAAACTGCAGTACTAGTGTGAATGAAAATCTATGTAGAATTTTACTTAAACTATAAAAATAATCAAAAAACTTCATATACTTTTTGTATTAAGCAAAATACGTATTTTGACCAAAAAACACTGCAATATGCATCGATTAAAACTAATGCAAGTCCTCTTGAGATATACTGGTAATACGACACAGTCCACGAATTATGTCTTCAAAACATCCTTACCTCCACTTCCTCTGTTTCAGCAGCAGTCTGTAATGACTCTTCCTCCTTCTCTGCTGATACAACTTTAGCTCCAACCAAGCTTGGCCTTCCTCTGGCGCTGGACAGTCGAGCTTTTGACGCCAACACCTTTAGTGACTGTCTAGATGATCTACGGCTCCCCGACCGACGGTCACCCTCCAGTCTTAGTGCAGTAGTTCTAGCTTTCTGGGTAACAGTATTTGGGGTGGGAGGGGTGCTTGGCGTTCTGCATTTTCGAGGGCTTAATGGCGAGCGTGGACTGGCAGGACTTTGGCTTGTTCGCTTTGCTAACATTTCTTCATATGCATTTGCTTTGTCCTTCACACTGAATTTGCGAGTGATCTTGTTTTTGACGGTGCTTGGAGATTGGATCCTCGGGGTGCTGGGAGATGGACTTCGGATGCTTGTCACCTGGTGAGCAACAGGTGTTTTATCAATGTCTGATTCATCAAGTTGACGTAGGTCTCCAAGCAGTCGTCCCCCATTCCTCTCTTTCATGGCTGCCACCATGCTGTATACAGGGGATTCTGTCATACTGACATCTTTCTTCCTTGACCTTGTGCTCCTGGTTGACCTCTGTGACCCTACACTGACCTCAGGTGCAGCCTTCTTGGCTCTAGTTGCTCTGGTAGATCGACCTTTGCGAGTGGGTTTTGCAGATGTTTCTTCAAAGTCATCCATATCATCTTGATCCCGAGCTTTGCTGAAATATTTTGAAATCCTTTTACAGATTTTCTTACATGTTTCGAAACATTCACTAGCACTGAATTCTATTCTCAAGCCAAATCATTTCCAATAATGATGACATTTTAATCAACCAATTTCGTATTTCTGTCATCAATGGCTCAGTCTCACTATAACACTAAGAAATTAATTTTTCTAAATACCCATAGATGTGACAAACATATAATGAATATGAATGACAAAGCTAAGTACAAAGCTTCAAAGCTGTTGCAAGTGCAAAGGTCCAAACAGAGTATCTATTTCGCTGTAACCTCAAACTTTCAAATAAGCTTTCATTTGCAAATTCAAATCATGCTAATTTGTGTTATGTACATAAACATGAACCACATGTTAAACTAAGCAATTCATTTTCATAAACATAACATTCTGACAAATATTTTTACAATATGCACTCTTTACATATTCCTATTTAACTAACCCAGGCATTGAAACATTTTGTGAAAGTCATTGATCAATGTTGAGAGTTTAACCTATGCCAACATACATGGTTTTCCTTGTGTTACACTCCTCTTCCTCATCCTCTTCTTCTTCAACAATCTTTTTGCGGGGCTTTCTTCGTCTCTTTGCTGATGGTGTTTTGGGCAAAAGCTCAACTTCAGGTCTGCAGGATATGAATGAATATATATTTTTTATTACCCACATGGGAAGGAGGAAACAGGGCAGTATTTTTTCTGTGAGTCTGTTGGGAGTTTACTAGTAATCATTACTAATTCTTATAACCAAGAATATAATCTATTAACCATCGTTTTGGTCAACCTTATGTAAATTTGTAATACGCTGTATATTAATTGAGGCATAGTCCCATCAATAATTCATAGCTAATACAATACTGTTCTTTTATTTTTTTTGACAAAAAAAAGGCCACTTGCCACAGAGCAACTGACTTTAAGAAACCTGAAAGCAATGTCATAGGAAAGATGCATCTTATTTACCATTTGTAAAGCAAGTAAATATAGACTGTACCTTGCAAAAGATTGTTTGCACACTGCCAATATTTCATCTAACCAAGTGAATTGATCTTCAAAGGTTCTTCGAAGAGTTTCAGCCATATCCATGGCTACATTCAGCCCCAGTGTGTGGGGTGCATTATGTGGTGGTCTGGCCATCTTGGCGGTTCCAATGGCCTACAACAAAAATTATGGCATATCCTGACTATTGCCAAGGTTGAATGCAAGTTATTTAAATTCAAAAGCAAATTGCCCATACACATCAGCATCACCATAATCTGGTTGTCATTGACCAAATGCTTCAAGAAACCTACCGGTAACTAGAGCAACTGAGGTAAGACTTCTGCCAGTATGCCCACCCACAACTAAATTTTAGTGATAAAGGAAAATATATACAGTACATATATTCAGGATATGTCTAGAAGCCATAAAATAAGTTCGAATACGACATTGTGCATACAGACATTAAAATATCTGGGTTAAATGTAGGATTAACGGATGGGGGGAGTCTTTTCACAGCTGACAAGTTGAATATGAATATGAATAACAGATTTGGGTAATTCTGTGATCAATCCACTTTCTCACATCAAATTCAGTCTGTTTCAGATCTAACAACGGTAAGAACTTGTTTAACAGGAACATCCTGCCCCAAAAGAAATGACGAATTTTCTAAAATCCCAAACAGACATCAGTCCGGTAGTACGACAAATTTGTATCTCGGACAGTATCTCATACAAAATGAAATACGGGGATAATAGATTCGGAGTCCTTCATTATTTAAACATAAACTGTCGAAACTTGTTTATGGAATCCCTCTTATCTACGAATAATATAACAATAAAGACGCAGGGGTTGTAGATCTATATTACCAGTCAGTTTACTACAGTGTTGCAAGATCTAATTTTTGTTTACCACTTATGTCCTGAACCCCGCGCCTGACTTTTCAGAACAGTAGCATGTTGTGTTTACATCATCACGCAGACAGCAAAATACACATCCCCGCCACGGCCTTCATAAGTTGTCGTGACTGTTTTATGTAAACGCACAATTGATAAAGCGATCAGGGGTGAGTACTATGGTCAGGCACGTTCCTTGCCTTGTTTTGCAAAATTCTACGTCGATCAGATTGCGAATATTTGCTAAAACGATGATAATACATGTAAAGTAATCTTTCAACTTACCGAAACACACACCGCAACTTCAAATTCGCTGCGCGAAGTTTAGCCAATCAGATTCGTTCATATTGGTCTACGTCATGTAAAGAATACAAAGCTGTACTACTGATAATGTTTTCGTATTATTTGTATAGTTGATATAAATGAAAATGATGTTTTGAAAATAAAAGCCAAATGACCAATACAATTTTAAAACACGAGAAATGTCTTTTTCTCTTTCGGCGACATTTTATGATTTTGTTTGTTGACGGCGGTGCGTAGAGCTAGCATATGTTATTACATGTACAACTAATAATTGTGTAAATACTATCTTGATAACATTCTTTTGTCTAATAGAAGATTACTATAACAATGAAACTTAGATACACTGGGGTCATGTTATAAGTATGTTTGAAATAGGTTTTAGTACACAGGCTGAACTGACAGTTTAAAAAATACGTCTAGTGTCAATGTTTGGTATCATATATTTATTTTGCAACTCGCAGAATTTCAAAATCAACTCTTGGGATGTAACCTGAATGATTATTTCTTTCTCATATGTATTTTGTACAAGTTTTCTCCTAACTGCATTTTGCGGTTTCCGTCTACCAGATCTGCTGGGGTCAATTTCGTCATCGCTAATTTTAGAACAACGAAGTCCCAGGCACAAAGACGACAGCGTTTTGGTGCGTTTGCAGGGGGCATCACAGCAGTAGTGTCGACCATTTTAGTGAAATGTCTTTCGTCATGTGATATGTGTGTCTAGTATTTCCTGAACCACTTTCTATTGTTTTCCCAGACAAAGGTGTGAATTAGTAAGCTCTGTTCTTGCGTCAGTGCGACAATGTGACGGTAATTATGCTCTCTCAGAATCTGATGAAATGTATGGACCTCGTTCCCAGATGTACGACTTCGAATACAAGTTAAGACAAGCAACTAGTCTCTGAAGTGAACATATTTTACAGAAAAAAAGTTTGCAGTTAAAAGATAAAATATAATGAAGAGGAGCCATTAGACTTTCTCCGTGAGCTGCAGAAATGTAGACTTGTCTCATTTTCTAGACTTGAGTGGGCTTTCTTTCAGGGTCTGTGTGACAGACTGAAACCATACAACTGCTTTTGCAGTTGGAGGGGAGGTAGTTCGGTAGTTAAAGCGTTCGCTCGTCACTCCGAAGACCGTGTTCGATTCCCCACATGTGAAGCCCATTTCTGGTGTCTCTCTGGTGATATTGCTGGACTATTTCTAAACGCTGCGTAAATATATGCTCACTCACCACTGTATTTTTATTCTTACCTATTCTATCCCTTTTTATTCGCAAATCGCTCTTTTCTGTCACATTCCTCTGAAATGTCAATGTCAAGGCCAACTCTATAAGGGAAGTAACTTCTGTTTATTTTCACTTTGTGAGATGACGCATAAAGAATGTTCAAGTCATGATAATCATTAAGAAAATCCAACGAAACTATTTTTTACACGCCTTAATTCTCATTTTGGCAGACTTTAAAAATCTGATGACAAATGTCATGTCCTAGTTTAATAAATGATTTTGGTGTGATGAAAACATTGAATATGTTACCATGTAACAATACTTAGATCTGATAAAATAGTTTAGATCTATTCGAGTACAAGTTCACTCTATTGTTTGTTTGTTTTGTTTGTTTTTTTTATACAAGGTAAGAGTTTTTATTATAAATGTAATTAATTACAATTTCTTCTAGATCAAATAAGTTCACCAAAAGCTGAATTTCACCACTTTCAAACCGTTTACTTCGATTTCTAGTCTCACCATTTGTCTTGTAAACGAGATCGTAGCTGCCCTTACATATGTGTTTTTCATGCAATGAATTATAGATAATATTTAGGTGAACTTGATGAAGGTTTTTTTCTGTTTCACCTACTGAAGAGCTCGCTATCCTAGCTAGGATCTGTTACTCACCTTAGGACAAAGATAAGATCGTTTCGAGAATGGGTCTTATCTTAACAGTAGGATGTCATAACTCCTGTCCTAACTAGTTAGGATCTGCCTTAGCTGGGACACTTTCGAGAATAGGCGCCCTGGCCAATAATAACAACAATGTCCTCCTCTGACCCCCGAGATCCCCGGATCAATTGATTATGTGTTGAATCAGATCGATAAACGCGTATGTCAAAGTCATAATCCGCCATTGCCCCTTGAACAGTTGTTCAACATGCTGCGGGAGGAATGGTAAAGGATTCCGTAACGAAACATCCAACAACTGATTCGATCTGTGTCAAGGAGCTGTCTTGCAGTTCGGGCAGTTTTCAATGATATTTTGCTTTTGCGTTTCTTTTGTTCGAAGAGTGTATTTTCTTTAATTTTTACAACATCGAATAGTTTTTGATCTGGGGACATACCCTAGAAAGTAGACTTTTTCAATAAAAGTGATGGTTTTTTGTTTTTTGTTTCTGGTGTGTTTTTTTGGGTTTTTTTTGTTTTTTTTTATCAAAGTTGCTAAGATAATATAAATGCACACAGCACGCACAACACACACAAACAGGGTTGAATACATACCCTCCGTAACAAACCTTTGGTTTTGACAGAGACGATTATGATCATATTAACTATTATACATACATAAATTATTGAGATTCGTGATATATATGGTAGTTGTAAAACAGCCATCACTAGGTACATTTTGATATACTACATGCCTATGTTGTCATAGTTTTATAAAATATATGTTTTTCTCACATTGGCGTCACAGCTCAATTATGGGTTCCGATATTCAGTTACCCTAGAATGACACTTACAATCGTCAGAAAAAATGGAACCATGTTTTTTTCTGAATCCATATGCAAAACTGATTACATTTATCAGTGCTTTCAAAACTTATCATGCTCTTTCCACGGGAAGCATACTTGCTGCATAAGCCCCTCGTTATTCTGGACATTGCTTCCCTAGCAAGGCTCCACTGGATGATGGGGTATGCCGTATTACATTTAGAGACTACCTCTATTCTTTGCATGGACTTCTCATTATATCTGATGGCAAATATCCGTGTTTAATTCTGTCACTCGTTTTCGCAAATGAAAGATTTTGTTTCCTTGCATTAGTCACGAAATCACGGATTTAAATTGGAACGGCTACATTTTATTATGTTTGTTTGGTGGACTCATAGTTTTCCGAAGAGATTTCCACGATTTGAAAGCATAAGCAAATATACGGATGTACCAAATCAGTGATGGTTGAATGAAATAGAAGATGGCTTTGTGCAATTAATAACCGTTTACGCAGCCTTGTGTATTGTGTATTCTCTGGTCTTTGTTAACCGTGTCCTGTTGGAATTTTGTTAAAACAAGTTCGCATGAGCCGATGCCATACGCGCACAACAGTGTAATTTCATTAATATGAAAATAGAAGTCGTTTGAATGGAACTGATAGTTATACATCTCATACAAAATTCCTAGATATATGCAGTACCCTGTGCATTCGTATTGAAGATCAGCAAAAGTGGGTCTGAATATTTTCCCGAAATGTAAACATCGGCTCGTAGCCAACAGACGGGCGCATGCCGTGAACACATTAAAAATAGTTGTGAGGAAAATGCAATCTATTCATGAAAACATCCGCAAAGGATTGTAAGGTCAGTGTCATTGGGTGGGTACACAATGTCCCGCAATCCGGATTCTGGGGGATACAGCCAGAGTTATAAATTAGTTGTTGTCGGCGGCGGTGGAGTGGGAAAAAGTGCCTTAACTATACAATTTATACAGGTAAGTTTCTCATTGTGCATTTCTAGCATGATTTTCACGATGCCGACAAATCGAGGTCGGGCTGGTCTTGGTTCAGCATGGATGTTGTTTACGTCTGAGGGAGATCCCTCGCTTTGGCAATTCATCCAGCTAATGTGCCAAATGAGATGCTTCTCGTGATTCTTTGCTATCATCTCAAGGTTTCCGATTGAATAAGGAGAGAGTGGCAACGCCAAAGGCACGTTTATTCACTAATGAGAAAGTTGTTACAATGAGTACATATAGGAGTACCGACAACAATCAGTATTCACACAATGTGTACTTTGTAAATTGATGTGCTTGTCACTCTTGCATTTTCTACAGATTGCCGGGATTTCAGAAACAACTGTTCAGTGTGAGACTGGTTCGTTGGAAACGTATTTGACACCTTTACCGTGTGTCATTGCAGTCTTGCCACCTTGCATACATTTCTTCATCCTGGTATCCTAGAGTTGTAGTTTAACCTGTTTTACAACAAATTATGTACACATTCTGTAAGAGTTGTATTATGAAATTTAAAGTGTTCTAAGGAATATATGTTATCAATTAATGAATGTGATGAGCTTCAATGTAATCCATTAACTGGCCTCATGGAAACATGATGCCATAGTTACACATTTAAAGGTCACATATACTCTAATAGGGTACAAATGCAAAATCACTTGCTGACATCGTTAGAAATGAAACCCCGTCATTAAAACTCATTTCGATCTTTAATTACCTTAAATCGACCTTTTTTACAACAGTGCACAATTCTCAGCCGCAGACGAAATTTCAACCAATCAGAGCGGCGTGTCTCAGTGACGTAATAGTGGGTGTAGAAATGAGGGTCTGTGCAGTATTCATCTACATTTCAGGGGTTAAACTATTTCCTTTACAGGTTTGTACAAACCTGAAATCGTGAAAGCTGTTGAGAAAAATGAAAGCTATATGTTCTCACAGTCTACTATCATTTAGTTTTGTCTCCTGCTTTTGCCTAGTTTTCGAGTTACAACCCTTGTTTTCATAGACGATTCTGTCAAAATCACTTGGTGTCGCTAGGTTGTAATCCATGTTAGGTGGTATAAGCCTACACGTTATTTGTCATCATTCACTTGATGCTCAGTTAATGAATTTATAACAGGTGTTATTAGTGGTAACGCCACTTAGATTACCTGACAAAGGCCCCCATTTGGCATTTCTTTTGTCTGGATCGATCAAAGGATTAACCGATAACACGCTGATTGATTAATTAGTTTTATGGGGATTTAAATGGGGGATTTGTCAAAAGTTAGTGTTTATGTATGTACATTTACTAATCTATACTGAATACACTCTGTCGTGTCTGTGTCTGTGTAAAACAACGCCCTTCTTTCAAAGGATTAACTGCCAATACATTGATTGATTGCTCATTATTGGCTAACTAAATAACTTTTTAAAACGAATGACGCACATTATGCAATTAGTTGCCAGGTGTGCTATCTTGGGTAACCAATGAAATTTTTCAGCAAAGTGAAAAACCTGAATACATCACGTTTTCGTATATTAGACTTTTAAAAGACACATCACTTGGGAAATCTGCAGATGAATTATATATCACTTGTTTTTGTGGATATTGATGGATACATTCCTCGAAGAAGGTAATAGCCTGACATTGCTCCTGTAACTTTAATTTTAATATTTGCATTTTTGTTTTTAATAAGTTGTCATAGCTTTCAACAGAATCATTGTTTTTGTCGTGAAGTGTAATGATGCAGATGACATACACTAGGGCGTGCGTGCGAATTATGATTCATATAGGAAAACTATGAAATGTCTACATGTTACATTCCTGTTATACATTCGCAGATCGCTAGATTTTTTATTACGTTTCAAAATGCATACAAGTATGATTATAAAGTAATTAGGATTATGAGACCAAGTATAAAGATGTATATTGACAAGTGTCTACATACCGGTGAGTGAATGTTACAAACCAAGTAAATTTAGCAAGTGAAGAAATTTATCACGCAGTATTTTCACTTCGACCCCTATGTCACTGTAGGGCTGTGGCGACAAATTTACGTAACCTGTCTGCGGTTTCATTTGGAGGCGAGAGAGAAGCAGACTTTTTAGCAACTTTTAAGCGCTTGGTGTTAATTAACCACAAGTTTTTATTATAAAAAAAATGGTGTTTCGTTTATGACTAACCAAAAGTCTTTCATATGCAGTGATAAAAAGAGTACCAAACAATTGAGATTAGTGGTCCTTTAAGGATTATTTCAGTTGATATTACTAAGCACAGGGACCAGGTTCTAGGTTAGAGGTGTTATAAATATGTCATGAAATACATGACTGTAGATATACAGTACAGTACAGTAGAGGGTCCAAATTAAGACGAGTCATAAGATTTGCTTGAGTGGATTTTGAATCTAGAAGCCTTTTATGTTCTTGATAATTTTGACATTGTCATAATCATGTTCTGATTAACTTTTAACACTGTCATAGCTTGAAAGAATAACTATTTAGCATCACACTGGCAATATTTCAGCCATTCTGTAACGATATAACATGAGGCTGGACACACTGAGAGTTGATTTCTGCATCTTGCTGTAGATTGATGCTCGTACTGTTGCTCACTGGATTGTCTGGTCTAGTTTGTATTATTTACAAACTCTGCCATATATCTTGAATATTGCTGAATATGACATAAAACTAAGGTCACTCACCCAGTTATGTGCAAGCTGGCAGTATTCAGCTAGTAAATAGTTTTCCGATGTACCACCTTGTGACTACTGCTTTACTTATGGATAACAGGGTTGGACAAAAGGCCATTAAAAGCTTGTAATGTGATGTTTTAGTTTTATTCAGTTATGCATTATCACTACACGAAGATCAACACTGCCTGTTGTGATTAACAGTAATAGGTTACATTATGTTGTTTGTGCCAGTATGCATACCAAGTTTGCACATGGCTCTGTCTGTTTATTATTATGATAATAATACTAACAACAACAACAACAATGATAATAAGTCGTCTTTTGTAGCGCACAGTGTCCAAACACCAAGTGATTGCTCGCGGCGCTTTTGATAAGACAGTTAGTCTAGACATCAGGGTAACATTTTTGGAAGAGGAAAGTTTTCAGCTTTGACTGGAAGGTAGATAGTGGTTCAGTGTTTTTAATAATATAGAAATATGATTCTGACAATGTAGGCTTTTTTAGAATTACAGCATCAGTGATTACAGTAGGTTTTTTACAAGATCGTGCAGAAATAAGATTAAAAATATGTAGTCCAAATCTTTTGCAAGTGAAATTTTCAGTAGAATCCTGAATCATGTTAAATTTTATTGTTTGTCTACAAAGTCTGTGTGTTGCATATTTTTTGTGTGGTTTTATTATGTTTTTGCGTGGAAAATGAGTGTTTTTGCGTTAACACAAATACTGAACATTAGCCTGTGGATCGAACATTTGAATCTACTAGCCTAAATGCTACCTTTAGATTTTACCTTTAAGACCTGGACTTTTCTTATTTGACCTTTCTTGACAGAGCATTTATTTGGACTGTATTTGGGGGAAAATACCTGTGAATTCTGCTAATGACCACATTTTGTGACTAGATAGTGCTATAACAGGGTTAGATTGTGTATATATCAGTGAAGTTTTGCTGACCCTTTATTTCTTGTGTTACATGCTCATGATGATCTCTATGTATTGGTATATTTGCCAACTGGGTATTATACATTTTGTGTTCATTTGCCCATGTGAAATTCTCTGCAAGAACTGAATCTGATAGAAATTAGATCTTTCATTTTACGATATCTCTGCATCACTGCAGGATCTGAAGACATCTCAGTAGAAGATTGTTTCATGTTAACTTTCTGATTAGCCAGTCAGCATGTAAACTTTGAAGGGGCACGATTATAAGTAGCATTCAGCATTTTCATTACATCGTATCTGCTTTCTGTATCTTGCTTTCAGTATTTTTTATTTTGTGTACATTGTATTCATTTCCCAAATGTGCACTATTGGGGGTAAATTTGTAGTATTTTCATGTGCTAAGATAAAAAATTTCTGTTTTATTTAAACTCCCACAGTGAAGAAACAAAATCAAAACAATGAAGAAATGTTAGATTTGATTGGCTCAGGAATGGGTAAACCCTTTGTTTAGACTGGACAGTAAAATACAATTTAGTGTTCGTTCACCTGACACCCACCAAGCACCTATGAAGGTGTAATAATAATTAAGAAATATGCTTTGTTCTTCCACCTTGTATAGTGTTAATAAAGCACACTTTCGCCCTGAACTATTATAGTTAAAGCATGACAACACTTGCGTCCGAGTGCTTTAATGATATAATAGTTCAGGGCGAAAGTGTGCTTTATTACACTATACATGGTGGTAGAGCGAACTGTATTTCTTTTCTAAGATGCCGTATTGAATAATTTCTAAGCCTAATTTCGATTAATCTATGGCAGAAAACAAACGATGATGTCAGTGACCTAAATCAAGAATCCTGACGCGCTGTTCTTTTGACGTGTCAGCCCCCTACGTTAAGACAAACGTTACTGGAAAAACAAATGATGAACTTTTTGGTGAAGGTTTATGTTCGCGTTAAATATCTGCTCTAGATCATTTTAATTAAATCTATGATTCGCTTAAATCATACAAGGCAAAATGAGTCTCATTTCTACTACCAACGAAAGTTTAGATCAGTACATTCCATTGAAGCTGACTAGTCATGCGACATTCTACGATTGCATTGTGGGAATGTAAACATTGCAAACATGACCGTGTCTCTGTAAAGTTTTGAGTCGAACCATGAGGCATTTTATCCTTCGGAAAACATAAACATAATGTTTCCACCGGTGATGCTAGCTGTGTGATACAAGTGGAAACCGAGAAACGGGATGCGACGAAGCAGTTTACTGTTGGAGGCTGTACGAGGCGATGGCAACTGACATCCATCGTGACGTCGGTTACATTGTGACATAATGCAAAAAAGTTCGATTACGAGGGGGCAGACTGGAATGGCGCATTGACGTCAACACATTGTGACGTAAAAAGTGCACATTATCGTCTGAAAAAGTATTGTCAGCATCTTTCACCGACGCATCGTAGAATGCACATTCTTACATTGTCTTTAGCGCCATTATTTTCCCTGTTGACGAGTTCTCGCTGAACCCCTAAATAAAGCAACGCTAGATTTCTCCTGAATCTATCAGTTCACTGAGGCTCCTTTTTAATTTTAATGTGTATATTTGTTTCCATAAAAATTATATGTATTCGGGGACTTAGCCTAGTCTATAGTATTACATGCATGTCAGAGTAGAAGACTGTCTTGTGTTCTGCTGACCACTGGTGTGATTTTTGGGACAGTCTTCACATACAATTTCTTCATTGAACAGGAGCAGATTTGCCCCAGCTATGATCTGTCAATATTTACTGCCCATTTGTGTGATAAGATACACCAGGAAAGGTGTGAACCTAAATCATGAAGAAATATGACCACTCTGAATGTAAATACATGTATGCTGCTTCAGACAAAGAGTGTTGTAGACAGAAACAAGAGGGATGTATACCTTATTATTAGCTTGCAAGCTCACTCCCTACAGCCATATTTACTTGATCCAAAGCTTTAATCACAACCAGTAACAAATGGCCAAGTCTTGTAATCTCTTCTTTAACCTAGTGAGACCAGCAATTACTAGGAAAAGATGTGCTTTTTAGGGAGATTGATTCATGTTTACATATCAGTCACCATCTATGGCATCAGTGATTGAGATCATTCCTTCAACCAAAAATTGACCATAGTAGGTTAGCGCAGTTTGTTTTCTTCTGTTACCTTAAAATATCTACAGTTTTTGGTGTAAATATTATCATGTGAGTGAGTGAGTGAGTGAGAGTGTGTGATATCACAGTGAGGGACACTGGAAATGGTTTTCACACAATGTGCTCATGTGGGGAATCGAACCAAGTCTTGATGAACGACCCCCTAGGCTACATCACTGCCCCCTCTAGTCATGAATACACAATGCAATTTAGAAAGTGGTCATATGTAACATATGTTATATTTGGGATTTTATTTCCTCATTGAAGTACAGATTCTAGTACTTTTGTTGTGTTGAGTCCCATCTAGGATTCAAACCCACACCTTCAGAGTCAGGCACCTAATCCCTAGCATCACATAAAATCAACCACCTAACCCACTCAACTAATGTGGCATCCACAATAATTTCTATACAAAGACTTTGCCTAAGCATGCTAAACAATCTGTACACACATTTCCTTTCTGACTGAATAATTCAAAACATGAGTTCACAAAATATTCACTCCAATATTTACGACATAGTTGCTTTCCGTCTGTCAAGACTGAATAAGAGTGCACAATTTTATTCCAGTGTTCTGTATGTCAGTTACTTTGTTGTGAGAACTGAGCTTTGCTACCTTTAAATTATTAAAGTTTCTGCCACTGAATAATTAAAACTGATTGCTCAGGAATTTTTTGAGTTAAGGAAATGACTATGCAGTGTCATGACTATGACTATGAAGCCCATTTCTGCTCTCTTTCTCTCACTCACTCACTCATCTCCCTCTTTCTCTAACTCATTTTCTCACTCACTTTCTCACTCAATCACTCACTCACTCACTCACTCACCCACCCACCCACCCACCCACCCACTGTTTACTTGCTAAAATAGATGTCTCTTCAAGGATGCCATGAGTATTAAACAAATATGGTTAGATCTGCCTTTATGTGTGCCATATTCACTAAGGCTGATTATTGAAGGGAAAACCAATTTTTCTTTCCTATTTTCTATTATGATAGGAAGTAAAACAACTATAGCGATAGCGATAGTGTGTTGCGACATGCTTGATTGTAATAGCCAGTGTTCACGAATGGTGTTTCAAAGTAACAGGACGTTGGGCCCTGTAAGTGTCAGATTTCTGCCTGACCCACTGAAAATTCACAGGACCCACGGAATAAAATTAAACACACATTTCAGATTTAACATTTCTTGTAATTGGCATTGAAATTATTAACATTATATAATGACAAACATTATAAACATAATTTTTTTCATATAAACAGTGAACAAGTGTCACATGCCACAATTAACAACTTCAGACAAAGTCACTGTGATATATTCAGTCAGACACTGGGGCCAGTAGGTTGGGGACTTCTGTCTGACCGTTGGCAAAACTGCCAGATTTGTCAGGGGGTCAGACACTATTCGTGAGCACTGAATAGCAGTAGTGTATTGCGACCAACCATTACAACACTATTGCAATAGTTTTTTTTCTTATCAAGAAAGAACAATCTGAAGTAGTTGCAAGTTTTTTCAATAACTGACAAGAAGCTTGAAACCTAGATCAAGTAAACCGTCAAAACATAAACTCAGTGAAGCTGCAAGTCTGCTGTGCATTTATCAACAGAAGTCAGTAACAGAACTATCAGTAGCCACACATACTATCAATGCATTGATAGTTTTTGTTTCTACCATTGATGAATTGCCTTGGGAAACTCAACAACTGCAATCCATTGATAGTTCAATGCATTGTTACAGTCATATTGTTCACTGCAAGAAGTTACCAGGTTGAAGCTTATAAATGCCATTTGCAGTAAGTACAACATGTTGTCAGACATCATATGGGAGTGCACAAAACCTCTTTCTGAACCTCTATGGAAGTGATTTGATAAATGTTATATTGAAATATTCTTCTTGTGCTCATTTTGTTAAAGAAATAAGTAATACACTCAAGAAAACACGAACTGTTGTGTTTATTTCAAGGGGTGGTATCTCATGCGAGGTGTGTGAGTGTTTGAGCTCACTGTTGGGGAAAGGAACCCACTATACTTAATACTAGACTTTATATATTTTTTTTAACCAGTTGTTTAATGAGGTACACATACTGGATACACGAAGCAAAGGAACATGAATATTTTTGAGAATGTTTTAATGAAATCGTGTTCTTAATGCAAAAATCAACATCAACCAAATGATGTTCATTATATATATGTTTTAAATCTTTTTCTCCTTTTATATGTCATCTGTCAATCAAGTCAGTGAGCCTGACCATCCTTTCCTGTTAAATACCTCTTACGCATGGTTTACTGAAAATCAATTCTAAGCCAGATCTTCATGGTCAGTTTTCACTAGTCATACAAGATTTAAAATCAGTCCCTCCTGGATTCCGCGATTCTGCGGTTGCAGAAAAAATCACAGAATTTTCCTTTCCATGCAGAAAAACGTCTGGTCCGCAGAAAACACATTTTCGTGCAGAATCCGTGCAGAATTTGTCACTTTTCTGCCGGGAATTTGCTTATTTAAAATAATGAAAATGTTGATAAAAAGGATGATGGGATGAGGTGTGCAAGTATCACAGGGCAGATCTGCAGAATAGCTCATGCAGTGCTAAATAGTATTCACTTGCGATATTTGCCACACCTGCCATGTATCATGCAGGTAGTTTGCAGTACTACCGCAAACATATCCGTTTACCTTGTTTACCTTGTTCAACTTGACTGAGATTAGCTTATCTACGCCTGCTGGTGATTGTGATTACTGAGTGGTTGTTCAGTCATGCTGGGGCGTTGTACAATCACAGCTTTTACTTACGTGTCATAGACAGGATTAATATCATCAGTTGCAAGACAAGTGCTCAATTCATACTGGTGTAAATATGGAATTTGAACTGAATAGAAATTCAAGATGTTTTGATGCAGCGTTTCATGATTCTGCATCAACATAATCAGACTGCTATGCAAAATAAGAATAATATTAAAGGTCACATGCAACATAAAATACAACTTTGCAGATTCTGATACCTTTTGGTATGCACTTACTGAAAAAAATCATCAAAAATGCCAATTCAACCTCTAGACTTGAAAAAAAATGCAATGGAAAAAAAAGCCCGTGAAATCAGAATTCAAACCATTCACTAAATTTCCCCCAGCACTGAGGGAAAAAGTGGTTTCAGCAGCTGTGATGCGCTGAGCTGTACCCATAACGCATGCGCAGTGAATAAATTCGTCCAGCTTGAGCTTGACACCTGTATGTCTGCCTGCCTGCTAAAGACAATGTGCAACACACAGCTTCAATCACTGACCACATGCAATTTGAACATAACACCTATCAGACTATACACCATAAACAAAATAAATTGCTTTATGACTCGTGCACTCGAGTCTTGTCTCTGCCAAATTATGTAATTAGGCAGGTGTGGTACTTGTACACATGACATGTTTTTATGTCTGTTGGTTGCAAACAAACTACATCCATTTTTTTCGGATGGCTGGATCTGATGGATACTGGTGCAAACTCTTGTCAGTTTCAAGAGAACATTTATTTACAAAAGCCAACATCTCTATATACATTCTTTATGGATAACAACCTTTTCTAGTGTATATGATTTTATTTGACAACTATATATGAATCCATACATACCATCGACAAAGAATCTTACTTTCTTGTGACTTGCCATACTTCTAGAATGCTCATCCAACAGATCATCTTTCTGTACACACAATGAACCCTCAGCGTATCAGCACATGAACCAGCCAATCGGAAGCCGTCATTACACTTGAGTGCACACCCACCTGCTATGACTGGTCTCCCGATGGCCCAAGTACAAAATATTGCACTTTTGAATCACGACAGTATGCTTATAATATTGTTTATTTATGTTTTTTTTTACAAGCAGCAGTGAATATTATATGTCATGAATAAGTGATAATTGTGTTTTAATTATGTTTGATTTTTTTGTTGCATGTGACCTTTAATGAAATTAATAATCATGATTTTTATGTGCAGCAAATGGCTTAAGTATTATGTTTTATTGTATTAACATCATATACAGTCGAACCCTGTTTACCCGGACCCCACATATCCGGAAACCCCGCCTTCCGGACAATTTTTATGTGAAACGAAACTTATGTTCATGAATTGTACTTGCTTAACCGGACCCCGCGCTTCCAGACCCGGACAGTGAATTTTCAAACCGTTCCCATGCATTTCCATTGAAAAATGATCCAGTTATCTGGACGGAGAGATCTGTGCAACGTGCATGCGTATTTGTCACGTCAGTACCGTTTACCGCACGAGTATGTGATATCTTAATCTATCAGAAGGCATTTGGTGCGAATTGATTAATTAACCATCAAAACACTAGTGACGCGTGTCACTCGGGTTGTTCATTAGGTTTTGGCGCGTGTGAGAACATCTCATCACTAACGAAAACACATGTTAAGTAGGATTTAGGGAAACTACACTCTAACTGTACTGTATATAAATCGACCCCTGCTATCTGTCGCGATGCAAGTTAAAAATACCCTGCCACATGATCTAAGTCATGTGATCCCGTCCGTAAGTTTACTTTCTGCAGACAGCATGAATTCGATACGATGTCGTATGTTTTAGGGCATTTAAAATTAACAAAAGAATATGCAATTGGCAAAATAGAAACTTTGTGTCATCGATTTATGTTTTTCATCTAACTTAACATCTGAAGCTCCACACGCTACACGATTACGTCTGAGACAACTTGACAAATGGTAACCTACTTTCCGCCTTCCATGTATTATTGGTACACTTATATATTATGATGATTCACTGTTATTACTACTGACTGTTGATTTATTGATATACGTACGTGAACATTTTTTACTTTCACTTAATTTTCACGGTTTGGATCCAGTTAACTGGACGTCTCACTATCCGGACGATTTTCGAGTGAAACCAAAACGTCTGGGTAAACGGGGTTCGACTGTACATATTGAGAAAATTGATACAAATACAATTATTAAACTTAGAAACTGTGGAAAAGTCTTATTATTTGTTTCTACACAGTTTCACAGTCTGTAATGATACACATACAAATGTTCAACCTTATGCCCTCTGTTGATAATTAATAGGGTATTAAATATGACAGCAGCAAAGGTTATGTTTCTGAGGTTGTGTACACATGGATCATATCAGAATAAATTTCTATTGATGAAGAAATATGATAGCATCAATATTATTCAGGTTGAAATCTTTAATTCTTAGGATCTGTCGTTTACTATTAGGGTATGAATGTACAATGCTGTAAAGTCTTTAGACAATATGACCAAACCTGTAAAGATCCAGGTTAGAATTGACTTGTGCTTGTCCTAAGAGGTGACTAACAGGATCGGGTGGTCAGTCTCGTTGACTTTGTTGTATCCCAATTGCGTTGATCAATGCCTATGCTGTTGATCACTGGATTGTCTGGTACAGACTCAATTATTTACAGACCTCCATGTGGCAGAAATATTTCTCTGTGTGATGCAAAACTAGGCTCACTCACTCACTCACTTAGTACCATTTGAAGAAATTGTCGTCTCTGAAATCCTATATGAGACTATCTGTTGATGGGTATTTTATGTTTTGGCAGTTACATACCTCTGACAGGAATGACTGACAGACTGTGATAGATGTGTAGACACGATAGAGGTCATCTGACAGTGACAGCATATCTGTCATTTTTACTGTATACATAATAGAAAGAGGGGAATTTGCCTCTGATGCAGTCTGTTAAAAGAGAGAGAATGTTGAATTTGGAAAGGAGTAGGACTGAGTATAAATGTCTTGTGTTGGGACAAATTGTTTGCCTTGACTCATTCTTTAAAATCCCCTATGGTATTATTTTTGTAAAATGCAGTTGTTAAAGCATTCGCTCATTTTGCAAAACACCCTGGTTCAATTCCCTATGTGACTAAGAGTGACATGAAACTAAACTTACTCACTTTTATGTGAAAATGTTAAAAATGCATATAGATGTCAGTTGGTGGTGGCTTTTTAGATTGCAGTATTTCTTGTTAAAGGAAAAGCGTTTCAAAACAATTTGATGTGAGTAGCAGCAGCCGTCTTCATTTAAGACACTGCTTTAGATTCTAGTTATTAAGTATGTTTCCTCAGAAGCCTGTAGTCTGAAAGTTGGCTGCAAATCAAATTTCTCACAGTTGAAGAAGATATCATGCTTCCCATATATGTTTACATATATCAGGGTATGATGGCCCTATTGTCTATGCTGCCTTAAATTGCAGCACAGAATAGCCTCCCTTAGTGTGGCAGAGGCCTATGACTATTGGTTCGAATCCAAATTTACAATGATCATGTTTCTAGGTTCAGCAGCACCTTGCTCATGTGTTTCTCCAATGTATTGAGTGTCAGAGACCCTCAACATTTCACCTGTCCTCCCAGAGCAAGCTATTGCGTTGTGATATGACTGACAGCCAGAGTAACGTAGATTCAATTAAGCAATGAAACTAACTTGTAGTAAGACTAATTACTAGGATTACTAGCACTCACATGTCACATGTCAAGCAAGGGATACTCAAACAAAAGTTACTCGATCAGTAACTGATCAGTGCCTGATAGTCCCGACAGTTTTTAAAGATCATTTGATAGGCTGACACCATCCAATGGGCTTGTACAGGTTTCATCACACTTATCCGGAGATCAACATCTTGGGTGATTTCCTATCTTTCTTTCTGCTTATTGGTTTTTCATGTCTGACCTATACAGTGTGTGTGTGTGTTTGTTTTTAGCAAATACTGCTGACTGCATACACACAGAAATACTCTGCTGAGCTGAGTTCAAGGTTAGCTGCAACCTTTAATATGTGATTGGATTTTCTTTAGGTAGAACTTTCAGGTGCAATTTATTTTTGAGAATTAGGCAAATGGCAGAAATGTCATCCGTCGGTTGCCACTTACAAGAATTTACAGTAGTTGTATGTAAGTCTCCAGTAGTTGCCATTAGAAATTCCTAAGCTTAATGTTATATTATTACACTCAACGCATTATTGAAATACCCAAAATACAAAATATTAACTTTCATCCAGTTTGAACCTAACATTACTTTTCTGAAATATTCCTGCCAGGTGTTTATAGTTAGGAATCTTAGAAAAAGTCCTTTTTAAGGGGCATTACGGTAATCCCAAATCACAAACAGCTTAAAATTTTGCCTTTTGCGAAATGAAAGACCTTTATATTTTTTAATCAGTTGATTAGTAAATACAAGGCAGGCTTCATACTTGTTCCCAGTATGCTACGCAGTATATGACTTCATCTAGCACATACAGGATTGAGTTTGAGTATGTGCTAATTGGTTAACTGTGACTTCCAGCACTGGAGCGCGTGTTACAATGGAGTGTAAAACAATACGTAATGCCCCACCTTAACAATTCTGTGTATGCGTACCATGCAATATATCACTTATCTGGGCTAGAATCAAAAGAACCAGGAAGAATGGTCATGTATACGTATGTTTTTTCTCCATGGTGGTATGACCTAAGAAATGATAAGATAGACTTACACTCCAAAGATAAAAATCTGGGTAACAGTCTGTTAAATATTACTTGCAGATTTAGTCATGCTATTTTTTAACAACTGTATATCCTGGTGTTGTGTAGATGATTAGTTTTGCCATCAAATACTGACATAATAAATTACTTCTGTTGCTAGTATTTCCCTGGCAACTGCTGCTCTGGTGTTTTAGTTATATAAATTATAGAAGTTGTGGAATATGGTGTTTAAAAAAATAGTCAGTGTCTAGGTGGAAGTTCCGAAATTTATGATGTCACGTTGCATATTTTTTAATCAAATGGCAGATCTGGTATCTGAAAATATGGGGGTTTTTTTCAGGAACACAGATGTGTCAAATTACCAGTTTGATTGTAGTCACTAAAGCGTTTCTACTGCATGCGTTTACAATCTGCACTACATCTGTACATGATCTAATGAATCGGTATAGGTAGAATCTCTGTACAGTTTATAGTGAGCTTTAATCAGTGGACTAGCAACTTTATGCGGGAGCTTACTTCTTGAGAAATACTTGAAGTCTGAGTTTGCTTAATGTACCAACAGGGATAAACCTGGCTCAGAAAACATATGAGATTAATCTCACATGGGACCAAAAACATGAGATTTTTTCAAATCTTGTTAGATTAAACTGTTCATGATTGTTCACAAGAAAGGGAATAAACGATAAATATGACATTGTCATATGTATTTAATCAACTTCAAGTCAACCAATCATGAATTGCAATACTTCAACTACTCACCAAATTTAGTTTTCCACATATTTTGAAATTTCAGTTTCAGAACTTGGTTTGTAATTGAATCTTTAGATCTACTACCATCACCATTGGTGTCTGTTTTCCAGATTTCATTAAGGTCAATGATTTCAGTTGGTTTTTTTTCGTTTTGGGAGCCATGATGTTGCAGAACACAACTTCCAAACGCAAACTCTGTACAGCTTGCACATAAATGAGAAAATCTTGACATCGCGACCCAAGTCAATCCCTGTTATTACCATGCTAATTTTAACTGATAGTTGATTGCTTTGTGCTTAAGCTAGAGTAGTATTTATCCAGAAGTTATGTCAAAAATAGTGGTGTACAGTTCAAGATATTTTATGGATTTCACCTGCTTTATTTTTTAGTGAGACATCAAAAATATTGGTGTTAAGTAGGGCTGTTACAGTTCACTCATGTATTCAGTGAATCAAACTATAAACATGAATTCGGTTGGTTATATTGCAGTCAGTGGAATGAAATGTTCTTAATTTTTCAAAAAGATATAATTTGATGATAATTTAGTCACGGGTCATCATGAAAAATTAATTCTGTAACAATGGTCAAAATATGTCCAAAAATTTATTTTCTCATTGTTTCACTGAATATTTGGAGTATACATCCAGGGCGGGCATGTTTTCGTATTCATAACCCAACATTCATAAATGTTTGCCAGTATTCATGTGTATCATAATCACCTTCATGTTTAGTTTTGAAAGAGACATTGTTTATCAACAAATCATTCAGCCTCATGGCTGCAAGTGTTGTATGATCCCCAGGGAGTTGAGATTGATTTTATGATCATCATTAGATTTACAGCCAATGATCAAGGTGAAGAAATACTTGCAATTTGAGAATGTACCAGTTACTTGGATATGTAAGCAGGAAATAGGAAATATCCCATAATAATAAGCTAAAATAAAGTATGTCCAGGCCTGATTAGGTATGTACCTGGAAAGAGGTGCTCATATTATTGATCACTGATTTGTCTGCAGAATAATACCTAGTGCTACATAGTCACCATGCTGCTAATTATGATTCATGCAAATTCATTGTATGAGATCAAGAATGTCATGATGTTAAAGCTGGAGACCTGATGCCAGGTCAAAAGAAGGGTAAATTTTATGCACAGAATTCTGCCAGTTGTTACCTTTGGAGCTTAATGACAGAGGGTAAAGTATTTCCAAAAAGGAATATGTTGCTGCAATTTTAATAAAATACAGTGATGGCAACTTTCCACGAATTGTCTGAAATCAGCAGATTTAAATGCAAATCAATTGACTCCCATACCTCAAGCTGATTTTCAGCTGAAATCAGTTTCACCTATTACAATCCTTGAATATAACAGAGCGTAAAATGAAAATCTGTCTGCAGATTCACCACACCAGCAAACCTCCAGGATGTCAGGACCATTCCTAAATTCAAACAAATTGTTACATTTTAATTTGTCTCCTTGATTTTATGCTCTCTCTATTTGATATGTTTCAGTCCTACTTTGTGACGGACTATGACCCCACGATAGAAGATTCCTATACCAAACAATGCGTTATAGATGAAGTTGTGGCCAGACTAGACAGTAAGTATTGCATGCAGCAAAACTATTAAACAATGTGGTATGATGTGAGTGGCCAGTTTTACACACCGAGTATAGCTTATACCACTTTTTTGATCCTACCAGTGAAGATCCAAGTCCTCAGCAACCCATGCTTATAGCAAGAGGCGACTAACCGGGATCAAGTGGTCAGGCTGACTGATGACTTGCCATAGTATCCCAGTTGTGTAGATTGATGCTCATGTTGTTGATCACTTGATCATATGCAGACAACTGCCATATAATGCTGAGTGCAGCATTAAACAACAAACCAGCCAGCCAACCAACCAACCTAGTTGGGCGATTCTGCTGGGTCATAATCACAACATATTACTAATGGCTGTGTTGCCAGTGGTAGACACCAAGTATATCTTATACCACTTGTTGTCCAGTCTGTTGGATCACTGGTTAAGGTCTGCCAACACAGTTGTGATTAAGTAGTGCAACTCTTACCCTTTATTATGGTGTGAAATGGTATGGTATAGCTAAGAGTGTTGTTTGTGTCTACAGGTGTGGAATAGATCTCAAATAATAATGATGGTGGAAATAACTGATGTTCTTTCTCTCAGACAATCTTGGGTCATGATAGCGGTAGTTTTTGTGCTTGCCCTATGGGTGATATAACTATTTACTGAAAAGGGTTTGTGATTTCAGTATTTTGAAACTTCCTTTACTTTTGAGTCTTAGGATGCTATGTCTACCTCAAACTTGCAGCAGTAGACAGAGTCACAAGTGTGCTGATCATTGTAGATGCTGCAATTCACTTAGCAGAGTTTCTTCCCTTATGAGTGCTGGATTGCTGGATTGCTGGATTGCTGGAAAAAACAATATACCTGAGGAACTCCATAATCTCATAAGTCGGACTTCAGGGATATGAAAAGATCCCTGGACTCTCTGTTTTAATCTTGAATGCTGAGGCTGCTGGTCTTTTGGTATATGTCCAGTTGAAATATCAGTGGACCTGCTGCTATCTAAGTCATTAATTCAGTAAGCTGTTCTCGAGAATCCTAAATGACTTTCAGGAATAAGAACCTGAACCTGAACCACATGAACTGGCGGAATTTTATCTATATAATGATAATCATATTTGGCATTCAGCAGATATGTTCAGGAAAAATAATTTGTGCAGACAAGGTGAATGATAGTTGTGATTTAACAGAAAATTTATACTGTACCATGTTTAGTCCTAAACTCCCATATCTAAATCTATCTACTTATTTTCCATACCAGTTAGCCTTCCACATAGAAAAAATTGAAAAAGCTTTTTATGCTAGTGTGATAAATAAACACTATATTTCTGAGGCAATTATGGCACCTAGTTAGTGTGTCAGATTTGCTGTGTCTGTTGATGGCGAGTGTAGATGTGAACCAAGCAGCTTACATTGCGGTATTTATTGTAGACGAGCCAACTGTATGAATTACCAATTAGCTTTCCCAGCACAGGAAGTTGGATGTGAGAGATCTTTCTGTGTGTTCTCAAGTCTTTTTGCAAATGTGGTAAGACATGTGGTCACAGTTTGAGCTGTAAGGTTTACTTATGATCAACATCAAGTTTTCTGTGGAGAACCATTGTGGATCTACTGATCAGTACTTGCTAATGTAAAGTTTCAGATGAACTGCATCAATTAGAATAAAAAGCGGCTCTTTTTTTGACTGGTCATTGGGTGCCATAGGAAATATACCTATACTTTGCCTAAGACTGTCTGCCCCATGTCCGAAGTTGGGGAGCAGAAATTTAATGTGTTTAGTTTTGAACAGCTGGCTTTCAAGTGCTGCAGTGAATTTTCTTCACAGACCATTTTTATGTCATTGGTTAGCATGGTGTGCATCATGATCAGCTGACATCACAAGCTCTCCCTTATGTAGCTTTTTTGTAACAGGGTTAAGAAGTGGACCAGGTGTTCTGATTCAACAACTGATGTTAGTTCTTTGTATCTAGAATGGATCGTAAGTAATGGATCCTGCCTTGTGTAAGGGTTAGCAAGTGGACCAGGTGTTCCGACTCAACAATGGGTGTAGTAAGGGTTAACAAGTCACCAGGTGTTATTACTCAACAATGGGTGTAGTAAGGGTTAGCAAGTGGACCAGGTGTGCCGACTCAACAATGGGTGTAGTAAGGGTTAACAAGTCACCAGGTGTTATTACTCAACAATGGGTGTAGTAAGGGTTAGCAAGTGGACCAGGTGTTCCGACTCAACAATGGGTGTAGTAAGGGTTAACAAGTGACCAGGTGTTATTACTCAACAATGGGTGTAGTAAGGGTTAACAAGTGACCAGGTGTTCCAACTCAACAACTGGTGTTAGTTCTTTGTATCTAGAATGGATCCTAAGTAATGGATCCTGTCTTGTGTAAGGGTTAAGAAGTGGACCAGGTGTTCCGACTCAACAACTGGTGTAGTAAGGGTTAACAAGTGACCAGGTGTTCCGATTCAACAACTGGTGTAGTAAGGGTTAACAAGTGACCAGGTGTTCTGACTCAACAACTGGTGTAGTAACGGTTAACAAGTGACCAGGTGTTCTGACTCAACAACTGGTGTAGTAAGGCTTAACAAGCGACCAGGTGTTCCAACTCAACAACTGGTGTTAGTTCTTTGTATCTAGAATGGATCCTAAGTAACATGTCTTGTGTAAGGGTTAAGAAGTGGACCAGGTGTTCCGACTCAACAACTGGTGTAGTAACGGTTAACAAGTGACCAGGTGTTATGACTCAACAACTGGTGTAGTAAGGCTTAACAAGCGACCAGGTGTTCCAACACAACAACAGGTGTAGTAAGGGTTAACAGATGACCAGGTGTTCCAACTCACCAAAAGGTGTTACAGTGGGTGAAATTTTGAGTGGGTCCAAATTGATGAAAATAATGTTTCTGGACCCCCTCTAATGTTAAATAGATGGGCAGATGTAAAATAGAGGGGGTCTTCACTGAATTTGATGAGTCAAAACACTCCAAAACACTCCAAACCCCTCTCTTGAGCCAACACTGGTGTTAGTTCTGTGTATCAAGAATGGATCCTATGTAACATAAGGGTTACGAAGTAGATCAGGTATTCAGACTGAGTGTCTTGGTTGATTGTATGTCATTGTACTTACTTACTGCAACGTACTGGCATTGGTTGCTTATAGAAAGAAAGTGAGGAGACAGGAAATTGTTTACTTCAGGAAGAGGAAACGGGAATTATTTAAATCAGTGGAGAGTATTTTTAGACATGAAACTAGATGCGATAAACTGAGATTGTCTGAAAAACTTTCCTGCACGTTTGATAAAGTGTTCTTTGCCATTGTGTATGATCTCTCAAATGTGACTACTGAAAAACAGCTATATATAGGTTGATGTCAAACACTACACTGACATCTGTATGCCAAATAATTTCATGTGTTTATTGAATCATAGTTCAGGGTTGCAAGATTAGATATGTTTCAATTTATGTGAGAGAAACAGGATATGTCCTGTCTTGAAATATCCGGTATATACGTAAAAGCAGTTATTGGCTTAGTATGATACAAAAAAATTATGTATTATTATGTCAGCTGCTCCTTTATTGCATACACATGCACCTGATGAAGGGGCAAGGAAAAGCCCTGAAATGTTTTGCATACAATAAAGAAGAGCTGACATGCACAATATTCAGTACCAACTTATCCCTCTCAAGGACCTCAGTTATTGGGTGTTAATTTGATATGATTAGATTGACTGACATTATAGAATGTTGATGTATTGTGCATGGTTCACAATAAAGACTTTGTACATATATTGTGACTGAGTATTTACAGATAAGTTGTAAATATTATAATATAATATATTAATTGATGTCTGGTCCACACTCAGTCATTTACAAACCACTTCCATATAGCTGAAATATTACTGAGTTTGGTGTTAAATAACAAACCAACCAGTCATATTAATTCTATTATGATAGTCCTTGGCTTATGTTAAATTTAAAATAACCGAAGTTGAAGACATATTGTATTTTCTTGTGTCTTTCATTTGGAAAACCTGTAACTGTTCCCTTTGTTGTTTATTGGCATTCGGTGTACAGTAATGATTGCATCAGTGTATTCACACAGATCAGAAAAAGTTTGAAACAGTTATGTTGATGGGTTTTGGAGGAATCTCATCAGTATTCAGACCATACCAGAAGTTGCTCCTTCTAGATTACCTCATTTGCTCATTGTTGAATTGTGTTACCTAGGAAGTATATTAGGTTAGTCCTGATTTTTGGTTGACAGGACTTCGAATATGTCAAACTTGATTTGATGAGTCAGGAATTTTTGTTGATGATCTGAGAGTCTGATTTGTGGTCTACCTTGGCTGTAGAGGTTGTTTGTCAACATACATGAATGAAAGCCAGGTCTTATGTGTGATGCTTTGACAACTAAGCTAACCCTCCACCCTTTCCCTAGGTATAAAGTGACATAGTGGGTATAATTGTTACTAAAATGCTTTTGAAGGTGCACCTACTTATTCCATCTGCTTTGAAGGGGACTCGATTGAGATTTTGAGGCAATCCTAGCCTGTTTGGTTTGAGCTTTTCAAACAACACTTTGTTTTGAAGGGTAGTGACCAGATTTCTTTTCTTAACGTTAGACACTAAAGCCTAAGGTTCAGAGTTAAACTAACTCAAGTGATGCCAGTGTTTTCATTGTTAATCGGAGACTTATTTTTTCAGAAGAGGTTAATGTGCTATCCATTTTTGAGGTATCTGATTTTCGAGTTTTTCCACTGTAGAAATGCAACCTCGGAAATATTATATCCATGATTTTTTCTGAACTTTAAATCTTTGAGCAAGATTTCCTATCGATAAGCATTTCAACTGCTGGCAATGACTTCCTGATATGCACTTTAACTCTGTACTGCCTGTATACAAGTAATCTAAATGTTCAGTTACCCTTGACAGTCTGAATAAACAAACAACAGAAATGCAGTGTCAAGACTATTTAATTGTAATTGTTGGTCCAGTGTAACACATTACAAAAATCAGGTGATTCAGTCAGTGTCTTACATGCAAAGTCAAACCAACTGTCAATACACTTGATATCTCTGGCCAAATGGACTGTATTAGAGATAGTTAGTTGAGAGAAAACAATATTGTCTGAGAAAAAATTGGCGTCATGTTTGAACTCTGCTGACGGAGTGTTTCATGGATCATTTATCACAACAAAGGATCAAAAGTTTGTTGTCATGACTACCTGTAGCTATAACAGCCAGATGGCAGTTTTCACTGGCTATTAGGAGTTTTGTCAATAGCTCAGTGAGTATTGGTCTGGTAAGTGATGTCACTAAATTTCAAACCTTGAAATTATAATGATCAAAGATGTTTATATATTTTAGGTACCCAACCCTTGAAATTTAAATCACCTCGAAAGCTCTGGGGCCTCAAACCTCAAAATTTTAGTACCTTGAAAATGTCCCTGTGTACGGTATATGAAGTATATGAACGAAAAGCTGATCTTCACCATACCTAGTCTCTCTTTAAAGAGACATCCATGACCCTAAGGGCAGTACAACCTCCTTTCGTAAAACAATTGCAACAGTTGTAGTGCCATGATCGCTAACATGATCTAAATGATGTTTGATAAACTAAGATTTTGGACTAGTAGTCATAGTCATAGAGCCCTGGTCATTTGACTAGGAACTGTAATTAACCTGGGGCCTCTTTCACAAATCTCTCATAAGCCTAAGGTCTCGCAACTTTTCTCGTAGCTTTCCTACATCCTTTGTTACAGTATAGGAGGTACGAATGTTACGAGAATAGTTACGAGATCTTAGGCTTACTAGAGCTTTGTGAAATGGGACCCTACCATTTAGTGTCTGTTACTGCAGAGATGACAGGGTCTTCCTGCATGACTACTTCATGAAACAGGATAGAGATGGTGAATGGCATTCCACAGAATGCATGCCCCCTTTAACATTAGGCTGCTTGAGTCTGGCTTGTGTTACTTTGTAGCCTGGATCTGTAGAAGGTTGTCATGCTGGTATTTGGGTATAAGCCAGCACATAGATGCTATCTGCTGAGGGTAGTAAATGCAATCAGATTTAGATATCTAGCCAGAAATGATTTAGTTTGTCTACTGTTTCATTATTATGAGGTTTAGCATTTACGTGTGAAATGTATGTTTGTGACAGTCCAGAGTTACAGGCCTTGAGTTCAGGTAGTTAAGGTAGATAGCAAAAGAATCTCTTATTAATTGGAAAAATAATTTTTCATATTGCAAAACAGAATATGAGGCATTGTTTTTCTTATCTGCTCCAAAATTTTTAGAATTAATGTTGGTGGCTAGAGAGAGCTAATGATAAAAGTAATAATGATAATAATGAGTATTTATAAAGCGCTGTAACTATCCATAAGGTGCATGATCAAACTGATGATCATGTTAAAAGTCCAGATTTGCTTCTCTTGGTTACAGAATGGAATAAGGTAGAAGGGAAGACAGTATGGTTGAGGGACTTGGAGCCAACTTCTGCTGATAGCTGAAGGTTAGGGGAATTCAAGTTGGGAGCATTTAAATATTGCCACTTCTTTCAGAGTAGAGAATTTCAACAATGTCAGTCATGAATCATTTTATTGTTTTGTCAAAAGGATCATACAGACATTTCTAGACAGATGAGGTTGAAATTAACAAGCGTGTGCAATTATAAGTGAGTGATCTCTGAGGGAATCAAATGATACTCATTTGGACCACAAAGTTTACTAGTGGCTGCAGATGTGTCACAAATAATAATTAACTTGCATTATTTGTTATCAGCCATGGTTCATGTGAAGCTTGAATATTTGGTTTGACTTTTAATCGAGTCATGTGTGAAATACTAAGAAATCAGGCAATGTATTTGGACAGTTTCTGCTACTTAAGGCATGTGGGGATGAAAATCTTAATAGTTAGTATATTATGGCCTAAGGATGGTGTCCGACTCAGGTCCAATCATACAGGTAAATGTTCACTTAAAACACTCAAACTTAATTTGAGGAACAAATTACATGGATCTCAACAAGCCAAAGAACTATGAATAAATGTTTAAAAGAAATCAAGATTCTATAAGCAATGCTAAGCTAGTTTACTTCAGTTCTTTCCTAATTTAAACAAGTGTTTTGTTCATGTACAAGGATTGTGTGAGATTCAGACAACTGCTCATCATTCAGTGTGATTGTACTGGCGTTGTGCGTTGTTCGTTGTTCGGGTTGGCACCTGCAGGTGTTGGTCCTTGCATGCTGGGATTATTTGAAATGTAAACATTGTTGAATGTTGAAGTTGGAGATGGAAGCAGTGGTGGTGTAAGTATTGAAACGGATCACCAGATCACCGCCATGTTGTCTTTGTTGTTAGAGACATGTAAGGCCACTTTCTTTGTTTTCTTACTGCTGGGATTGTAAAACTGTTAAAACATGACTCAGGGTGAGGTGTGGCTCTGATCGCGGATAGATGACGGGATCATAATACATGTTGTTTGATGTGAGTGTAGTCCTACAATGGAGAATGTATTGTGATAGGAGCGTCAAAGTTCTGAGCGTCACATAGAGTGAATTGCGTAATAGTTTTATTGTACTGCCTTAGAGATATTCCCGCAAAGACTTGAACAAACTGAGCAAACTGGTTGACGTAGACGACTCGGAAAATATTGGGGGAGTGCCCTTGGGAAAGTGAACAAACTTGAAGATGGTGCAGCTTGGATAAAAACAGTTTAACACCACAAATCATCCATGAAGTACACAACGTAGAAAAGGATGCTCCTTTCTGAGCAGTTCGAAAGAAGAGGGAAGCAGTGTTTGAGTTTGGAAGAGAGGGAGGGCCATAAAGACGATCACTGTCATCAGGTAGCCAGAGAAGACCAACAGTTTCATAAAGTCAAATGTAACATGAAGGATCAAAACTGACTGAGACGTTTGGTTTGAAAAAGTAAGCCTGTGGCAGAAGAAAATTGGGAAGGACGTTCCTTAAATTTCTTCTGCCACAAGCTTACTTTTTCTCCAATTTTTGAGGGCCCTCACAAATGTTTTGGGAAGTTCTGTAGAAAATCTCTGGAATTTCTTGGAAAATGCCTATGAAACTGCTTGAAGAGGCTCACACAGTGAAAAGAGGACCTGATGAGACAAGTGGTGTCACTGAAGGTTTATGAACACAGAATCAGGTCTATCCAGCATGGATGGCACATTTTTCTTGAATCCATGGAAATCCGCAAATTTATATGCAAAACAATCGATCTTGGACCTGGTTGGAGGCCTATGGCCCCCAGATACCCAGGTGATTTTCAGCTGAAATTGCTTTCACCTGTTGCCATCCCTCATCCTGTAAATCCCACATACAACTAGCTGTGAAGTACTACATGCTATTCTGAGTCATAAACCCCAACATGCAAAATATTTGTGAGGTACGAGACATCTCATATCTCCTATGTGACACTTTCCTTATACAGGGACTGAAATTGAAGAAAAAGATTAAAATATTCTTTGGAATAATCTTGTTTATTTTGAGCTTACGAGTTTGAGTCAAGCTCCTTACGGTCAGTCAGTATGGGATAAATGATGTGGTATGTCTCTGAGGTGACTGCTGCTGGCCACTAATGCTAAACAGCAATGATAGTGTACATTAAGGTAGTTTGGACCTACTTTATTCTGAAAGAGTTATTTGTTTTGAGGGACTCAAGATTAAAATGGACCCCTTGCAATTTACACTGGTGATGAGGGCTGACTTATGGACCAGGGTCACGTTTCACAAGGCTCTTGTAAGTCAAAGATTTAGTAACTTTTAGCACAGCATTTGTACTTCCTATGTTACAGTATAGAAGATATGCTCCAAGAAACGTTATGAGATTTTAAGGCTTAAGTGACTTGGGGCCTGGTCATCATTCTCATGGCTGGCAGTGGATCTGAAATATGTAGGCTATTACTCATAATATCAGTCACTGGATTGTCTGGTTCAGACTTACCAAGATGTTTGTTTGAAACAGTGGCGCTTTGCACAACTAATAAAAAAGTGAATACTTTAAATCAAGTCTGTTAACGAAGGTTTTTTTTGAATTGCTGAATTACATTTAGGTGAAATATAAATATATCAGTTGATAAGTGTAGATGCTCTTTTTGACCTTTGATTTGAGAACTGTGTAAGTATTCCTTGACTTGTCTGGCAAACTCCCTACTAGTGATGGAGATTGTCACTGTATTCTCTTTTGACTAATGTTGAAGGGATCCAGAGGACTATAATTTCAGGATTTCTTGGGTCAATCCTTATTTAATTCATGTCCAGATTAAAGGTAATAAAAATTTCATTTTGCATTTTCTGGTTTGTCCTAATCCGGAACCAAAGCCACCCAGGCGGTGACTGATTGTAATATGTGACCTTGACCTACTTCAGTCCCCTCTATCACACACAGCATGGAGAAAGTTGGAGTGTTTACAGCACAGGAAATAGGCACATGTAACTGTGTGAAACGGTGATAGGAACCAGGCGAGGCCCATTCATGGCGCCCATTCTCAACTGAAATATCCACAAGTGGAGTAAGCAAAGTGCCATCATCCAAGATGTTCACTGTGACCTTGAAGGACCATTGTTCCACAGATGGACACTCTTGATGGCGTTTTATTGCAATCCCGATCATTACAGCCAGGGAGTGTGGTGTGCCTGCTCCTGTTGAGGAGGAACTCATAAGACACATGTCATGCTGTGTACAGAGTCAGCAAGATGGTCATAAAATCTTAACTTGGTACACCAGAAGAAGGGACATAAAAAGTTGTTTGGTTAGTTCATTACTGGAGTAGTTAATGTGGTTACTTGGGTAGTTCTTAAATGGGGTCACACGGGTACACTGTGTGAAGCCCCTCTGTGATACTGTTGGAATATTACTGAAAGTGGTGTAAAATTATACTCACTAAATTCACCCACCCACTCACACACTCACTCACTCATAAATGGCATGTTGCATGTTTGTTGGGTTAGTTGATTAATTAAAAGGTTATGTGGTTACTTGGGTAGGTCATAATTCTAGGGTTAGTTAATTAAATAGAGTAGTATCTGATCACTTGAGTAGTTCATAAATGTTGAATTATGTCTTCTTTTTGTGGGATCGGGTGGTCAGACTCGCTGACTTGGTTGAGACATATCATCAGTTCCCAATTTCGCAGATCGATACTCATGCTGTTGATTAATGGATTATTTACAGACCACCACCATATAGCTGCAATATTGCTGCACAATGTCATTTTGGGGGGACAGAGGGATTATTATGTGGTTACTTGGGTAATTCACAAAAGGAGAATTACGTCTTTATTGACACAGTTCATTATTGGAGTATTATGTGGTTACTTGGGTAGCTGACAAAAGGAGAATTACGTCTTTATTGACACAGTTCATTATTGGAGTATTGTGTGGTTACTTGGGTAGCTCACAAAAGGAGAATTACGTCTTTATTGACACAGTTCATTATTGGAGTATTGTGTGGTTACTTGGGTAGCTCACAAAAGGAGAATTACGTCTTTATTGACACAGTTCATTATTGGAGTATTGTGTGGTTACTTGGGTAGCTCACAAAAGGAGAATTACGTCTTTATTGACACAGTTCATTATTGGAGTATTGTGTGGTTACTTGGGTAGCTCACAAAAGGAGAATTACGTCTTTATTGACACAGTTCATTATTGGAGTATTGTGTGGTTACTTGGGTAGCTCACAAAAGGAGAATTACTTCTTTATTGACACAGTTCATTATTGGAGTATTGTGTGGTTACTTGGGTAGCTCACAAAAGGAGAATTACGTCTTTATTGACACAGTTCATTATTGGAGTATTGTGTGGTTACTTGGGTAGCTCACAAAAGGAGAATTACGTCTTTATTGACACAGTTCATTATTGGAGTATTGTGTGGTTACTTGGGTAGCTCACAAAAGGAGAATTACGTCTTTATTGACACAGTTCATTATTGGAGCATTGTGTGGTTACTTGGGTAGCTCACAAAAGGAGAATTACGTCTTTATTGACACAGTTCATTATTGGAGTATTGTGTGGTTACTTGGGTAGCTCACAAAAGGAGAATTACGTCTTTATTGACACAGTTCATTATTGGAGTATTGTGTGGTTACTTGGGTAGCTCACAAAAGGAGAATTACGTCTTTATTGACACAGTTCATTATTGGAGCATTGTGTGGTTACTTGGGTAGCTCACAAAAGGAGAATTACTTCTTTATTGACACAGTTCATTATTGGAACATTGTGTGGTTACTTGGGTAGCTCACAAAAGGAGAATTACTTCTTTATTGACACAGTTCATTATTGGAGTATTGTGTGGTTACTTGGGTAGCTCACAAAAGGAGACTTTCGTCTTTATTGACACAGTTCATTATTGGAGTATTATGTGGTTACTTGGGTAGCTCACAAAAGGAGAATTACGTCTTTATTGACACAGTTCATTATTGGAGTATTATGTGGTTACTTGGGTAGCTCACTAAAGGAGAATTTCGTCTTTATTGACACAGTTCATTATTGGAGTATTATGTGGTTACTTGGGTAGCTCGCAAAAGGAGAATTTCGTCTTTATTGACACAGTTCATTATTGGAGTATTGTGTGGTTACTTGGGTAGCTCACAAAAGGAGACTTTTGTCTTTATTGACACAGTTCATTATTGGAGTATTATGTGGTTACTTTATTGACACAGTTCATTAGTGGAGTATTATGTGGTTACTTGGGTAGTTTATAAGTGGGACATGCTTACTTTATTTTTCCATAAGCCTTGTTAGTGAGGTATAAGATGTTTGTTTGTGAAGTATATGAAATATTGATTGTGTGTAAGTGGGGTACGACATGTTTCTTTGAGTAATCTATAGGGGTGTTCCATACCATCCATCAATGTTCTATAACATGTTCACTTTGCTACGTCATAATGTAAAGTGTCATATAACATGTTTCTTTAGGCAATCAATAGTAGGAGTTAACTTGCTTACATATGTTGTCTGTAAGTGTAGTTTGGTATTTTATTAATGGGTAATACATGTTACTTGGTGAATCCATGAAAATGAACATAAGCTTGGTATGGCACATTCACTTTGACTAATTTACTGAATTACTGTTTAAGTGTTTATAGAAAGATGTCGCATAGAATTTTCCTGGGATGATCAGTTCTCATGTTACTAGCATGAAGAATAGATAGACTGAACAAATGGGCATTCATGGGCTGGTAAGTAGAACCACATGCCACCAGGATGATGCTTGCTGATTCAGGAAGCATTGTAGAAAAGATGTGTCTGATAGATGGAGGAATAAGACATCAACCTAGCTTTAAGACAAATTATCATGAATCTGTAGCCTGGGGTTGTTTACCTTGGTAACATTGAGTGCTAGTCAAGTAGTTAGCTGATGTTTATCCTACACACATTGCAGTCAGGTTCATCTGCTGATTCTACTTTAACTGGGAGCTCTCATGTGCAAGTTCTGTAATACCAAAGGATGAGCAGCAGGCCAAGTGAAGATATGTGCTTCTTGTTTCTTGACTGACCCAAATGAGAAAACCTTAACTTGTCCTCATTTTTCAAAAGTTACAGCATTATTTGTTGCAAGTATTGTCAGTGTTTTTGTATGTTGTCCAGCACTCTAGAGAACACACCCAGAAATGGGCTTTACACACAGTACCCATGTGGAGAATTGAACCCAGGCCTTCAGTTGTGATGAGTGAATGCTTTAACTGCTAGGCTACCCAACAACCCATCCAGTTGGTAAACATGTCATAATTTGAAGTCAGGCTTCAACTGATCAGTGATTCCAGTCGTGGAAAGTTTGACACGGAAGGTGTGAGAGTGTGAAGTGTGTCATATGATGTACAGTTGCCAGGAGACTGGGTTATCAGTCATCAATTAGCACTGTCCACTCAGCTTCCAAGTATGTGGTTATCTAGTGTAACGCTTAGACTCTGTATATATATAATTTTGAACTTAATCAAATCTGTTTCAATTGAAAAGGAGACCTAGGGAGACCAGAAATTCAGAACTTGAGGAAATCTAGACTTGCTTCAGTTTAGGCTTTCACACTACAGGAATGGCTTAGCAGTAGGGAAAATAATGTGGTTCAGGGTCTTTGAGACAGACTAGTCTCCTGTCTACTAGTCTACTTACCAAGCTGCGGTCTCATCCTAATGCTGCCCTTTACTCCAGTTTAATGTGGACCAACCTGATTGTAAATGCTAACCCAAACTGTCCCTCTTAACATGCATCTGCTTGACTGTGATGTGTGAGAGTGAGTATGTTTTAACGCCAGTTTTAGCAATAGTTCAGTGACACCGTCAGGGAGTGAGTGAGCGAGTATGGTTTTACGCCACCTGAAATGGGCTTCTCACATTGCACTAATTGTAGGAAATCAAACCTGAAGTGCGAACACTTTAACCAGCAGTGTACCCTGCTGCCCCATTTACTTAACAAGAAAAAACTAAAACCAAAAATGCCTTATATTTCTGAATACCTGTTACTTTTTCTGTATTCCATCAACACAAATTTACAAAAAAAAAACAATGGGGCAGCACAAATGGGTTTCATTATGATGGTAAACTCTTGAATCTATACATTTTCTTGAGTCTAAACCATCCGCACAGTGTTAACATGGTGAGAGAGGTTCATGATGAAAACATATTAAATGTATGATGATTAAGAAGAGCCAGGTTGAAGAGGACTGAAGAGACTGCTAGAGCAATATTTGTAGATATATTTGCATGAACATCATGTGTTGTCAAACTTTGATGTTTGGAACTTATGGATGTCTATCAGTAAAAAGCTTGACTCTCCAGCCACTTCCTACCATACAAGTGGCTGTACAGAAGAAGTGCCAGGTCAGCAATATGTGGAAGTGATTGTTCTGTCAATGTCCAGTGCCCTGTTCCTCAGAACTAACATAACCCAAAAGTGGCCTTCACCTTGCAAAATAAAATTTGACAGCACAATCCATGTTGTTGAAATTTCAAAAGTTGTTAAAGTCATGTTCTCTCATGTCAGAAACATGTTATTGAACTTTTGTGTCATTTGAACACCAATTGACTGTATCTGTGTGGTCACATGACAGTTTTCGTTGACTGTAATTGGTTTTGAAAGAATACTTCATGTGTCAAACTTGAGTTTAACAACACTGAAAGATTGATGGAAAAGTTGGCAAGAATAGAGACCGATACTATTTCACAACAACAGTTTGACAACCCTGAATTTGGTGTTGGTAGTTTGGGAATTTTCACACTCTCAAACTTGAGTTTGACAACATGTGCCATCAAACTTAAGTTTGCCATATGAAGGCCGCTGAAGATGATCATAACTCTCATGCTTCAACATAGACAAATGGCAGTCATACCATTACAACAGCTTTGTGGAACGAGGCCCTGGAGCACAAAATCTTACCCTAGCAAGCTTATGCTAAGGGTGAGACCATTTTATTGCTTGCCTCTGGACCAGGGCATATAGTGATATGTCTAATATCACCAGACATGGATAAGGTCATTAATAATTAACAGTAATAATGAGATGGGACATAGCTGCAGCAGTTAGTTGAGGGCCATATCATGACTACAGGGTAGTTAGTGTGTGGAAGTACATGTTCATTCAGGCAGAGGTTGTCCAAACTGGGTTGCTGTGGCGGTGTTGTATGTGTGATTGAGTAATTTGGTTTGACGTCTTGTGTCCTGTGTGTCAGTTATATCAGTTACTAGTATATCATGACGTGTCAGCAGCCAGATGCAATTGAAGATCATCAGGATGGTGCTGTTTGAAGTGGTTCTGGTAATTGAACCACCACACCCAGGCTCCTGGAAGGCCTAAAGGACACAAATCTGTAATTGTAGACATATCTGGTTCCGTATTGCTACAAGGAGACAGGTATGAGATGTTGCAGAGCCGTCATATCATTGAATTTATTCCCTATGAATATAAAGACAGCCTGAGTGCTGTTGGTATCATCTTCCATGAAATCCTCAGGGAGGCAAGAATTGTTGCATTAGACATATTTTGTCATGAAATCCCAATATTGGGTGCTCTAGATATATTTTGTCATGAAATCCCAATATTGGGTGCTCTAGACATATTTTGTCATGAAATCCCAACACTGGGTGCTCTAGACATATTTTGTCATGAAATCCCAATATTGGGTGCTCTAGATATATTTTGTCATGAAATCCCAATATTGGGTGCTCTAGACATATTTTGTCATGAAATCCCAATATTGGTTGCTTTAGACATATTTTGTCATGAAATCCCTATATTAGGTGCTTTAGACATATTTTGTCATGACATCCCAATATTGGGTACTTTAGACATATTTTGTCATGATATCCCAATATTGGTTGCTATAGACATATTTTGCCAAGATCCCTGTAGGGAGGCAAGAATTGCTGCTTTAGACAAACACTGCACAGAACTGCCTATTGGGTGCTTTAGACATATTTTGCCCTGAATGCAATATTGTCTGCTTTAGACAACATTGCCCTGATCCCAATATTGACTGCTTTCGACAAACACTGCCCTGAAATTCCAATATTGTATGCTTTAGACAAACACTGCCCTGAAATTCCAATATTGTATGCTTTAGACAAACACTGCCCTGAAATTCCAATATTGTATGCTTTAGACAAACACTGCCCTGAAATTCCAATATTGTATGCTTTAGACAAACACTGCCCTGAAATTCCAATATTGTATGCTTTAGACAACATTGCCCTGATCCCAATATTGACTGCTTTCGACAAACACTGCCCTGAAATTCCAATATTGTATGCTTTAGACAAACACTGCCCTGAAATTCCAATATTGTATGTTTTAGACAAACACTGCCCTGAAATTCCAATATTGTATGCTTTAGACAAACACTGCCCTGAAATTCCAATATTGTATGCTTTAGACAACATTGCCCTGATCCCAATATTGACTGCTTTCGACAAACACTGCCCTGAAATTCCAATATTGTATGCTTTAGACAAACACTGCCCTGAAATTCCAATATTGTATGCTTTAGACAAACACTGCCCTGAAATTCCAATATTGTATGCTTTAGACAAACACTGCCCTGAAATTCCAATATTGTATGCTTTAGACAAACACTGCCCTGAAATTCCAATATTGTATGCTTTCGACAAACATTGCCTAGAAATTCCCATGGGGTAACAATCATAGGATGCTGCAAACATAAATGTCTTGAGTTCCCTCAGTGTCACATCAAACTGATGGCAAACCACTGCATGCTTCCACCCATGTGCTGTACACCAAGCTTGGCTAGCAATCCATGTATTTGTGCACCAAATCGGAACTCGAGAAAGGAAGTATTTTGATATACTTGAATACTGAATGACATGGTTCCTGGTGTGATAAGGGACTATATCATTGCTTGAGCTTATCGCTGTAGTGGTTGTTGTTTATTCCACTGAGGCTAGCACCCCACTGAACAAGTGGACTAGCAGGAAGGGATCATGTTAGATTTCAGCTGAAGTGTCACCATGAAGGGTTGATGGAGTACTGGCTACCTAGCAGCACGATAAGTCAGCCTAAATGAAACATACAGGCTTACTTCCAACCTGACTTGTCCTGACTTAAAATCTGCAGCTCCTTGAAAACATTTTGCTTTTCTATTTATTCACCAACACATTAGAAATTAAGAGCTAAAGCTCTGTAGAACATAGTGTTTTGGAAAGAAACATTTTTAAAATCTAAATAATAATTTGTTAATTCATTGACATAATTTTTGATACTTGATCATATTACTATCATTATTTGTTTTAGCCAGCATCCCTCTTATTTTGTTATGTAGTTCTATAGATATGCTTCAATGTACAGGTAAAGTGAACAAGAAGGAAGAAACATCCACACAGTATCAGGACATGATATATATCAGGGCCCCGTTTCACAAAACTCTCGTAAGCCTAAGGTCTCGTAACTTTTCTCGTAGCATCGTTACCTCCTATACTGAAACATAGGCAGAAGGAATGCTACCAGGAAAGTTACGAGATCTTAGGCTTACGAGAGTTTTGTGAAACGGGCCCCTGTATAGTACATATTTGTATATGGTTTTCAGAATGTTTATGTAGGGAAGCAGTGGAGAATTGCCTTCCTTTAATGCCATTAAATTAACATCCGTTAATTCACTTCCTCAGGCAAGGTTAGTAATGTAAATTATTTTTTAATGGCATCCAGTTAATGTAAAACCAGTAAATATGTTTTATTCTCTTCCTTTACTGGCCTAAGCAGGATATAGTATAAAAATTTGGCTGAATGTTAATGACTTATCTTTTCCCTCACATGCACAGAGGACAAGGTAGACTCCTGTCCTGTACATATTCATAGAGCCTGTCAGTTTCTTCATGCCGAAGACCGAAGACCCGGGTTTGATTCCCCATATGGGTTCAGTGTGAGAAGTCCATTTCTGGCATCCCCTGCAGTGATATTACTTTAATATTGCTACAAGCAGCATTAAACTCACTCAGTATCAAAGCTAGAATTATTCTGTTTTTCAGAAGCGAAGGTTTTCCAATTGCCACTTAAGAATAGTTATTTAAACTTAACTAAACCTACCACTGTTGATGCTAAAGATGAATGAAGTTTTTGGTGAAAGTAACAGAAGACTGAGAGTTGATGAGCAAAACCGACAATCTCAAAAATAGACCACAAGTGGCAAGAAGAATTAGCCCTAGAATGGTTGATATAAATATTTTATGACAGCAAATCTACCAGGCACTGCAAGTTTAAGCTGTCATGTCTCTGTGTCCTGCTTGGGTCTGGGCATGCAGTCAGCTGCTGGAGAGGGCAGGAAGGTCAGGCTGTATTCCACATTGATCTCCTTTAGGCTTGGAGAAGTAAGGGCGTCTTCTAAGCTTAACATGAGATCGACATCATAGCATCTGTTGGACAGGATGAATGTTATGTATGTTATCATACAACTAATTTCTGTTCTGGTAAATGGGAAAAGGTGATATGGTCAACCTGGCAGTGGCAGTTTTACCAGTTTGGAAGTTCCATTATGTAGGAGCTACTAGTGGAGTCAGATTCCTCTGCTTCATAAGCTCACCATGATTACTTCTATGGTGGTGAAAATGAATCGTTTCAGTGATTGGTAAAATAATTTAGGTAATATTCCAGGAATTTAATAGATTGTTGACACCAGTACATTCATGCTGTTGCATGGTGCCTTGTTGTGGTGCAAGGCCTTTGATTCTGAAAATAACAACTGTCTAGCAAAGAAATGCATAGATTTTATCAAAATGAATTTGATTTTAGAAAAGGTTTGAAAAGGTTGGTAAAATGATGGTACGAAACCAAAGATACCAAATTTTTTGATTGTACTGAAGACGAAATTCTGTGGTTTTATTGATACCACAGTATGCCATGTCACCTCTACGTAAGTAGATCTCACTTATATAATCATGTGGGAATTCAATATTAGGTTTTGGGCTTTGCTTGCACCAGTATTTGCAACTGGTTTGAAGCAGGCTGTATGAAGGATGATGGTGTAGTGTATGAAGTGTTTGCTCATGAAGTGAAATCCCGCTTAAGTCCCTCAGGGGTAAACCCATAGCTAGTGTCTCCTGAACCCACCTACTTTGAGAAGAAAGAGAAATGTGCAGGATGTGAAACTCTGCCATGGGATGTCGCTAGCACTGGCGACCATAAGCACCCCAGAACTCCCTTGACTGTGTACAGAATTTTGGTTGGATTTTGCCCACCACTGTCATTCCTGGCCCATCACACAAACATTATTGACTTAAGGTATTGTCTGCTTTGATAATTGTGTTTAGTCATTGGTGTTGTCTGTAAAACTTTCAAACACTATTAAAGTTTTAGAGAATACACTAGTCTTTTTCAAGGTGCATAGTGTACATATACTTTAATATATGTTTTAATAACATATGTGCCTAAGATAAACAAATATAAAACCGAGGGTAACATTGTAGGCATTGTTGTGTTCAGTTGATTATTAAGGGATGGGACCCGTGAAGGTCCCGGGGTAGAATAGGCCTTCAGCAACCCAGGCTTGCCATGAAAGGTGACTATGCTTGTCATAAGAGGCGACTGGCAGGAATGGGTGGTCAGGCTTGCTGACTTGCTTGACACACGTCATTGGTTCCCAATTGTTCAGATCGATGCTATTGTTGATAATCACTGGATTGTCTGGTCCAGACTCGATTATTTCCAGGCCGCCGCCATATAGCTGGAATATTGCTGAGTGCAACGTAAAACTAAACTCACTCACTCACTCACTTAAGGGATGGTGGGGTAGCCTAATAGTTAGTCTCCCCAAAGATTTCCGACATTGGTATAATGTGCTCCCCAATTTCTGTATCCCCTGCTGTGATATTGTTGGATTATTGCTTAAAGGTCACATGCAACAAAAAAAATCAAACATAATTGAAACATGATTATCACTTATTCATGACATATAATATACACTGCTGCTTGTGAAAAAACAAATAAACAAAATTATAGGCGTACAATCGCAATTCAGAAGTGCAAGATTTGTCCTCGGGCTTACTACCCTTGAAACGAACCCAGTGGATGTGCACTCAAGGGTAACGGCGGCTTCCGATTGGCTGGTTCATTTGCTGATATGCTGAGGGCACTTTGTGTGTACAGAAAGATGATCTGTTTGATGGGCATTTTAGAAGTATGGCGAGTCACAAGAAAGTAAGATTCTTTATTGATAACAACTTCTTTTATTGTACTTGATGCGTTTTTTCAGTATGGATTCATATAAGGTTGTCAAAGAAATTCGTATAGACTAGAAGAAGTTGTAATACATGAAGAATGTAGATAGAGATGTTGGGTTTTGTAAAGACATGTTCTTTGAATTTGCGTTGAACCCAATCAAAAATCATATCAGTGGAGATGGTGAACTACTGCATGGCTGGAAATTGTCATTCGTCCAAGTAGAAAGCAAGACTTGAAACTGACAGGTTTGCACCAGTTTCCATCAGATCCAGTCATCCGAAAAAAATGGATGTAGTTTGCAACCCACAGACATAAAAACATGTCATGTATACAAGTATCACACCTACCTAATTACAAAATGTGGCAGAGACAGGACTCAGGTGCGCGAGTCAAAAAACAATTTATTTTGTTTATGGCATATAGCCTGATAGGTGTTAAGTTCAAATTGCATGTGGTCAGTGATGAAAGCTGTGTATTTCATACTGTCTTTAGCAGACAGGCAGGCAGACATATAGGTGTAAAAACACCAAACATTGAAATTTCTCTGTGACAGAGGTTGCTTACCACAATCAACAATTTTTTTTATGTAGGGAGTCGATTATTTACTTGTTTGTGTACACAACCAAGATTAGACTACTGTTCACGACCTCATATTCCAGGCAGGGCATACTGTTTCAAGCTCCGCAAACCTATCCACAGCGCATGCGTTATGGGCGCAGCACAGCTGTTGAAACCACGTTTTCCCCCAGCGCTGGGTGAAATTTAGTGAATCGTTTGAAGTCCAATTTCATGGGCTTTTTTTCATCGCATTTTTTTTCAACTTTGTAGGTTGAATTGGCATTTTTGGTGATTTGTTTCTTTGAGTGCATACCGAAAGGTATCAGAATCTGCAAAGGTGTGTTTTATGTTGCATGTGACCTTTAAAGTGATGTAAAACCATATTCGCTCGCTCACTCACTCACTCACTCATTCACTCACTCACTTTCACTCTCACTCTCACTCACACACTCACTCAGTTGATTCTCAACATGGAGAAATGTTTTCTTCATGTTTACAGAATGGAAACATGCAGGTTGTCCCACAGTATTTTTTGTACAGGTTGTCAATACAAGCTTAGAGAAGTGACAGTTCCTCAACGTGGTTAAGGTGCTGTACTTACATCAGCATGATAAGGATAATTACTCAGTCAGTCTTGCTGAACCATGGTAGAAATGTCTCATCTTACAAATCTTACATCTTACAAATGCTCATCTTACAAATTTTGTGAAGGTATGTTTGGATAGAAGCTGATATGAACAAACATATTGCAGAATATAGGGCATTTTCTTCCATGAAACAGTATTTGTAGTACATATTAGAAATGTCTCAGTAGCTCATGTTATGTTGGGTTCTGGGTTTCCTGATGATATAAGTATTGTAGTCCATAGGTAAAACCACCGCCACAGACATACTTAGCTTAGTTATGAACCATGACTTCAGTTCAGTGTAATACAGTGAATCACAAGAGAAGTTTTAGGTTAAAGCTACTGGTCCCAGTGGATCAACAGCATAAAAAGCCCCACATCCAGCATGTGAGGAAGTGAGCCAGGTGAGGAATGTGTATATATTTGTCCTCTCAAGTACATGGTATATCAGTGACATTTCCTGTAGCAGACCACAGTAAACCAGCCTAAGGAAGAGTATATTTGATTGGAGTCGGGTCACCATGTTTGACAAGTCCATCAGTGTTTGAGCACACAAAAAATGACAAACTCTCCTAAAGGTGTCACTTTCTACTTATCGCACTGACACAAGCTGACAGTGTCGTTTGGCACACATACTATGTTAGTTCCGCACCGTTGAATGTTCTTGATACAAGAGTGACCATCCAAGTGTTTTAGGATTTCCTGTTTCAGCTTTATATATAGTCTCCAGGACTATTTCATGATCTGCCAGGTTATTCCTCAGGAATTCATTATCTGTTTGAAATGGAGTGGTATGTTGTACTGAAGTTTATTGTGTTTAAGAAGCATTGTCTGTCAGGGTCAGGAATTGGGTAACGATGGTCAAACTTCGTTGTGTTTGCTGTCTTCTTAAGGTATTAATGCAGTGTTCCCAGTGGTTTTGAAAATTGCCGCTGGCTTATGCCAACAGGGTCTGAAAATACAGTTTTCAGAACCAGTTTTTATGCGAAGAGAAAGTAATCAGTATTTATAATGAAATACTGTCAATAAATGTGTTGCAGGGTGTGCTGTGTGTTGCTTGTTGTTTGAGAATATGTTCACTAGACCTACAGTAACTACAATTATGGATTCGATGCCATGCTGAGACAATCAGAAAGTGATTTCAAGCGGTCCAACTACATTCAATAAATGTGTTCAGAATGTCATTCAATAAATTGAATACACTGATGAATAAAATCAACAACAGCATTCATAAAAGTTGTCAAACGTACTTATAAAATACCCTGTTCATCCTTGTGTACAATCATGTAATGCAAGTCTAGTCACTGACAAGTGACATCTCGGCTTTAGCCACCTCAGTCTTTACGCTCAGACACGATGAGTAATAAAGAAAACATGCTTGAAGTATATTTGTCACAGGTCATAACGCAGCATGATACATCCAGTAGGATCCATAATTTACATATTAATAGCTATTTCTTGCTAAATGCGAAAATACCATTATTTAACCCAAAACGTTTGTCTAAATCTAAGAGTTTTTGTTTACGAGGACAACATTACTATAATATGATTGACTGCCTTGGGTCACATGCCTATGTTTGGCCAATCGCAATCCCTATAGCATAATGGGAAATGGGCGACTATATATACTATTTAAGATATCTTTTTATGATAAATTTCTGATTACGTAAATATGACAAAATAAAAGGCGGGGCTGTTATGACATGTCACAATTGGAAAAAAACATTGCCATATTTTTCCATACCCTTAACCACTGGATTAGATGTTTCACGTTTATTTTGCATCTTATTTGTTCCTGAAAAGAACCCTGTCTGTACACTGTTCCTTTTCACTACTGGAATTTTTTTCACTATGTACACAATGATTACCACGTGGCTATGGCTATAAATAAATAACGGGACGAGGCAGTGTGCGACTGTCTGGGTCAGCCAATCACATGGTATGGCTTGATCTGCATATGTGCAATGTGCTTAAGTTTATATCTAGATGTGCCAAGCCTAAATAAACTTAGTCTCAGTGTATTTCGTTACACTCCACAACTGAGTCTCACAAAACCTAGTAGAAGGTCGCGTCAGGTAACCCTTGAATGACCAATGACTGTCCTATCAAACGTGAGACGGTTAAATAGATTTAACCAATAAAACAATGGCTAGTCTTTAGGGATCAGAGGGACTTTCAAAATATTCAGGTCACTGTTCTACAAAGTTAAGTCATTGCAAGGAGGATTGTAACTTTCATATTCTAGCTGTAACGTATATTTGCAACACTTGTAACACTACCACCACATTGTTGAAGCTTATAAAAATCATACAAAAGTTACAATTTTGATCAGATATCAAGCAACACGTAAAAAAACTTCATTTTTTTCATTAACACTGCTGTTATTACACAATGCCATTTAGAAAGTGGTCAGGTGTAACTTTTGTTGGGTTGAGTCTCATCCAGAATTCGAACTCTAATTGCTTAATTGCAAGCACACCCAGTCAGATGCCTAACATGCTCCGCCATCGCGACTTCCACAAAAATGGAAGTTGCACAATGGGCCCTGAGGGTGTGGGTTTGAATCCTGGATGGGACTCTATGCAGCCACATTACAAGAATCTCTACTTTACTGAGCAAATGTGTAATCCCAAATATAACATATGTTACACGTCTTTTTTCAGAAGAAGAATCTGTAGTATGTACCGAGAATATGGACTTTCATGTTAATTTTCTGTCCCGAGTAGGGGATGTAATGCTCACAGTTTGGTCTGTAAGATCAGATGATGTGTACTGGAGATAGAATACTGAGAAGATCCTACTGACATCCGGCAGGTGTGTGCCTATCCTCTAGCAGCTGTGTCTATATTTCTGCAGGTGTCTATTTATTCACCTTCCTGCAGGTGTGTGGCTATCTACATGCAGATGTCAAGCTATGCGAAGGTGTAAGATATGTTGGTCCTTGACTTAGCATAGTGTTCCCAGGTTCTGGTTCCATAGTAAGGACTTGTAAATGCTCCTTACTTTCTAACACCTCATATATTCAGGCATCCTCGATATCTCCAGGGTATACGTTCCGATAAGTCTCCACTTTACCCTGGACGCATCTACTGCTCTGCCCGATAAATTTATTACCTCCCTTTGCTGACTCCGCCTTCTCACAGTAGCCAATCAGCTAGGCCGCCGTTATAACTGAGCTTGCCAGTGTCAACAAAGGTAGCGGTCGCAACTGCAAAGGTTTGCTCGCAGTGCGCCCCAGATTTTAGGGAAATCATACAAACACATTGACAGGTCCGAAACTTTAAAATAACATATGCAAGAAAGCCTTCTACCTCTTCCAGAGAACCTCTGGATGGTTTCTGTTGACAAGTATAATCGGTTAGATAATTAAAAAAACGTGAACTCGAAAGTGAGTTGTGATTGGTTCGCTCAACTTCACATCGTAGACACCTGACTGGATCAAAAGACAGTCAAGGGAGGTAATAAATTTATCGGGCAGAGCCGTAGATGCGTCCAGGGTATAGTGGAGACTTATCGGAATGATATTCAGGTTATGCACTATTGTTTGTTGATTTGTGAATTAGTGACTGACCATATTGTTGTGATTGCTTGCAGTTCTGGACACAGCAGGCCAGGAGGAGTTCAGTGCCATGAGAGAGCAGTACATGAGGTCCGGAGAGGGCTTCCTTCTTGTGTACTCCGTCACAGACATCAGCAGGTAGGTCTTCCTTTTTATGTACTCAGTCACAGACATCAGCAGGTAGGTCTTTCTTTTTGTGTACTCAGTCACAAAAATCAGCAGGTAGGTCTTCCTTTTTGTGTACTCCATCACAGACTTCAGGAAGTTTGCCGTCTGTCTTGTGTACTCTGTCATGGCCATCAGCAGGTAGGTTTTCCTGCTTGTGTTCACTGTCACAGATGATAGGTAGTAGGTATTCTTATATTGGTTGTCCTAGTGAATTGGAGGGGATCTTCCTGTACTACTGTACCATGTCCTCTTATGTGCTATATTTAGTGATAATGCTATAATTGTAATTGAAACATACTATAGTTTGTCATGAGTTCCTCCTATCAAGATATTTAAAATATTAAATATTTGATAATGAAGACTGTTTTTTTTAATGTTTCAGTTTTGAAGAGATTTACAAGTTCCACAAGCAGATATTGCGCGTGAAAGACCGAGATGAATTTCCCATGATCCTTGTAGCAAACAAGTCTGACTTAGAGCATCAGAGGGATGTAAGTCTCACAGGATAACACCATTCTGGAAGCCATGTTTTGGTCAATTGTATAGTGTTACAGTCAAGAATTACAGCTTGGTGTTATAGCCTGTGGTTTTATACTCAGGTGTTACTGCCAATCAGGTGTTAACAGCCTGATGTTTCAGTCAGGTGTTACAGCCTGGGGTTGTAGTGAGGGTTTGCAGTCTGACATTACAGTCTGCTGTTTTAGTCAGGTGTTACAGTCTGCTGTTTTAGTCAGGTGTTACAGTCTAGGCTATAGTCTGGTATTACAGTATTACAGTAAGGTGTTATAGATAGGTGTTACAGTAAAGTCTTATAGTCAGGTGTTGTAGATAGGTGTTACAGTCAGGTGTTATAGTCTGGTGTTACAGTCTGGTAGAGACAGTAACCTGCCTTCTGATACACATTAACTGTAACTTACAAGCATTGAAGAGTTATGCATTTTATATACCTCTGAACATTGCCCAAGAAGCAGTTACTATTTTGTCTTGTTGAGACTGATTATTTCAGACTGCCATCATAAGATGAGGAACAGTTCTTATTTTACACCATCTTTTGTGTTTGACCCATGGAGATCTGGGTTAAGATTGATATTCAGTAACCAGTGCTTGTTGTAAGGGAACGAAAGGGATAAAGTGACCAGGCACTCTGATTTGGTTGACACGTCATCGTACCCCAGTTGTGCAGATCAATGTTCATGCTCAATTGTCTGGCCCAGACTTGTTTATTTACAGAATGCTACCATATGGCTGGAATATTGCTGAGCCCAGCGTAAAATGGAACTCACTCACTAACTCTTTTGTGTTCATTCGCATGTAAGAATTCCAGTGCGTAAATATGCAATGTATGAAGCTTTTGGCCTCACGTCTTCATCAGACACATTCATTTAGTCTAGGTCACCTTTGTTCACACAGCAATGAGCTCACCTGTAGTAATGTAATGCTCTACCAAATGTGCAAGACAGATGGGAGAGGAAATATTTCTATTTTTAGGACTCCATCAGTGGATACTTCTCACAGAACATGTGACAGAATTTTTTTTTGTACATACATCTTGGTTGAAGGCAATTTTATATGAAAATTTTTGTATTTGAATGAAAATTCATCATGTAATATGATACAGCAGTCTTCAATATTATGGCATCAAGGGACTACATAGTGTCTCTAAATGTAAGGACCAGGGCCCACTTGTACAAAACAGTCTTAGAACAACAATTATTGTAAATCCTTAAGATCGCGATCTTATACTTCGGCTACAATTGTAGGCTAAGATCATTGTAAGTTACAATCAAATAAATAGCCTTACGTTTAGAGATTGCTTTTATATTGCATACAACTGTATGATTCGCCTCGACACTTGGAGAATGCAACATAGATGTAATGTCAGAAATATATGGTAGTGAACAAAATCATTATTGAGTCGATATCATAAAGTACAATTCTCACCCGAATCAGTGTTGGAAAAAGTATGAACACTATGCCTTTTTGATAATCAAAAAAAGGATAGTAACGAAAGGTGTCTGCATGCGATAAGCAGTGGCCATGACCTTTTCAATAACTCAAGGGCAGCAAATCTTACTTTTTACGCAAGAAGGGAGTGGTTTCCCTTTGCGTATTAGGCTGTAAAAATACCCAAATACAATGCATGTTATGTTGTGACATCGCAGATCTCTCCATATATTTGTCTTAGTTTATGATTTTGTCATAGTTTATCATTAAAATAATCTGCAGTTGGACAACGTACAGATTTTTTTTTTTCTCTGATTCTAAGATTAATTCAGCCGAGAGACAAGAGTTATAATCTATGCATTTTAAATATAAATCAAGTTTTTTCAAACAGGAAAATACCCTTGCTGAGGCATCTGAAATTTGCGTAAAACGTGTTTTAAGGAGAAGAAAAAATAATTATCAACAAAATGGCATAAAGTAATTAACATACCGTGCATACGTATTTAACAACACATACAACACACACAGAATAATATCCTTTTCATTTTTCCCGGTCATGCATTTTCCAGAACACTCCCACAGTCATGTCACCCTTTCAAATCTTTTTGCCACAAAAGGTGACTATGCTTGTCAGAAGAGGCGACTAACAGGATCAGGTGGTCAGGCTCGCTGACTTGGTTGACACATTTCATCGGTTCCCAATTGCACAGATCGATGCTCATGTTGTTGATCACTGGATTGTCTGTTCCAGACTCGATTATTTACAGACCACCGCCATATAGCTGGAATATTGCTGAGTGCGACGTAAAACTAAACTCACTCACCCTTTCAAGTCTTTACAAATCTAAACTTTGTGGGATATATTGGGATTTTACTCCAAATAACACTGACCAGATGCCAAACTATGTTTCATTGACAGGCATTGACAAATCATGGTACATTTAGGTGTTAACATATAAACAAAATTTCATGATTATTTAGGTCAAAACCTGAGGACCCAAATTCGTTAATGTATTTTAATATTTTCATAAAACATATTTCTGTGGTTGCAGTGTCACATTCTTTTTTCATAAATCAAATTAGAATGTAGAAAAATAAGAGAATAACCCACGAGTGATTGTATATGTTATTTTCCATGTTATCATTGCCTTCAAATTGTGCGTGCGTGCGTGCATGCATGTGTGGTTTTCAAGAAAATTCTTCAAAGTGCGATTAAGGAAGGTATGTCAGTTGTGTGCAGTGTCTGTGTTTATTTGTGAAGCATGCTATGCGCACCTGCAGACAACGTTTCCTGTAGACAGGAGTCAAGTTTAAGAAATTTCTACCTCCAATGTTGAAGAGTTCGCTCTTAGTTAAGATCGCAATTTTAAATCCATGCTGTCTTAAGATCGTCTTTGTGCAAGTGGATTAGGGCAGTTGTATGGTGATTGTAAAGTTGATTGTAGGGGCTCAAGATTGATTGTAACTAAGATTGCTCTGTGCAAGTGGGCCCAGGGCTTAGATTTTCAAAGCTGTCATAGCGCGAAGATAGTGTAAATGGATGGCACTTACGAATATCTTAGGGCTAAGAGACCTTAGAAAATCTGGGCCTTGGAATCTTCCATGGTACCACAAAAAAAAAGACCATACTAAAATACTTGAGTCTTACCACTGCACCGGTAAATGTACTATCACACTAAGCTCCCCCACTCACTGACTTGATGTATTCTCAAGACTGCATGGTTACCTCTCTTTCAGGTATCCCAGGATAAAGGTATTGAGCTGGCCCGCAGTTTGAAAATAAGTTATATCGAAGCAAGTGCCAAAAATAGAACAAATGTGGACCAGGCATTTTACGAATTGGTTAGAATTATCAGGTGAGTAGTTGATGAAGATGTAAATAGTATTTGTTCATCATTCATACAGCGATGAAGATCCAGGTTAGATGAGATCTTCAGTAAACCATGCTTGTCATAAAAGTGACTGATGGATTAGGTGGACTCCTCTGACGTGGTTGACACACGTTGATGCTCGTTCTGTTGATCATTGAATTGTCTGTTCCAGATATGACTGTATACAGACCACCACCATATAGCTGGAATATTGCTGAGTGTGGCATAAACTCACTCTTTCACTCGCTCACTCACTCATTGCTCTTGCAGCAGATCAACTATAACAGATATCCTGAATGTTTGGTTAAGAGTACAATAACAAATGACAAATAACACTCACCCAGTATTCAGTATTCAATAACAAAGTATTCGGTCTCAAGTTTTCATCCTGTTGACAGTATTAATTTATGATGACAATGACCTCATTATTGTTACATCATATATGTATGACTTAGTTTGGGAGTTGGTTAGAATCTCTTCCTAACTGATCAATCATCACAAAGAAATGGTAAGCATCATTTATAAAATGTTCCTGCTTATGTTTGTTAATGCACAATAAATAAGCAAACAGACTTTGCCATTCTTTTGAGGTTTTCTTCCAAATTGCACAAAATGCATTTTCAAATTTCATGTAGACAACAAATGACTAGTATGTTAAGAAGGTAAGTTTCCTGGAGTGTATAACATAAGTTCAATCATGACTTGGAACATTGTAGTGCTCCTGAAATGTACCGGACAAAACCAACCTGGTGAAAATATGTTGTTTATGCTGACATGTGTTCCATAACTTCCAGAGTTGCTTGTCACGGTGTGTTTGGTAATGACGAAACATGATTGATGGTTTGGTCATTTAGTCATTTAGACCAATCTTCGATTATTTCAATTAGTTGGACCACCCTTGGTTCAAGTGCAGGATATTATTCTGCCTGGCTTAGACAGGTCCCATTTGGCATATCTCATTTTGATAAATAACATCCAAGATCAGGTAAAAACACTCTTTTTTAGTAAAAACATCAGTATTCTAGTCTTGTGATAATAAATAATTGATATCATTCATGAAAGTTTGATTCACCGAATAATGCAAGTGGATTGTTTCAGCCCTCATGGTAGTAGGGCTCATGGTAGCAGCTTGTATTTAGGTTCAGCATGATCAGGTTTAGGAAACATGTTACATTCTAGGTTAAATAGGATAGTGTTAATTTCATCCAGTGTTGATTACAGGGAATAAAGTAGTTCAACAGCTGAACGGTCTTGAATGTGTGGCTGAAGCACTGTTGAAGTACAGACTTCAACTCGTATATTATTTCAGTGCTACATTGGTGCAGGTGCTGGTACCTTTTTTTGAGCAAGTTCAATCTTCATTGATACTACTGCTTCTACAACTAATTAGAGATACTGGATGTGTGTTTTGACGGGGACTGTTCCCATTCACTTGTTTGTTTGGTGGATCCAACCTAGCAAGCTAGCCGCAGCATTTGTTTCGTGTAAGCCCTATAGGTTGCAAAGCTTTATATTTGGATAGTATTGAGGGCTTGCCCAACCTTTTTGACAACATTCATGAGTAAGCCTAAACTTTTTTCATAATGGTAGTACGACCCTGAAACTGTATCCCATCACCAATTCAGTTCATTATACATGATCACAAGAAGGTCTTATTCATGAAGTTTATTTAAAAAGGTGAGGCAGGATTATAATCCTTAAAATGTAAAATGAGGTGGGATTACAATCATCACTCTTAAAGTCCGTTTGGCTCAAATGCAGACCGATGAATTGCAATGTCAATCAAAAACTAATAATCATAACATACTCAATGAAACGCTGATCATAATGAAAACATCATACCAACTCTGTCAGGTTTTTGAAAAATTTTGTCCTAATAATAAGACAGTTGTTTAACAAACTGTCATTAAAATATTGTTTAAGTACAAAGTGAGAGATTTTAGAGACTTTTTTGTATTTCAGGAAATTTCAGGCTGAGGAACGACCTCCTGTGAAACCCCCTGGCAAGAAAAAGAGGCGATGTTCAATACTGTGATAGATGTCTTGTCATGAGCAGCTAAACAATAATATTACACTGATGGACATCATGGATGCATTTGATTCCCCGTTGTCATGGTAACAGTCGCCACGGTAACTCTGAATGCTTGTGGTGCTTGAGCCAGGGTCGAGAGCAGCAGACATCCACTGACTGAGACTACGCTTCCACTCGACCTCCGTTGACCAACCGTGGGATTGACCCCAAATTTGTGCTTGTATGTTTTCATTTTCCCCCGAAATCAGGTTGCTATATTCAAGGCATATTTTGTACTTTCTTAAGTTGGTATGCAAGGGAAAAAGTAATTTGTCATTCCATTACTTCTATATAAATGATACTAAGGTCAATATGTAAAGATGGTGTATTTTGTTACTGAATGATTCTGAGATCTATAATACATGTGGAGAATGAAAGATCAGCTGAGTATGGGACATTTGGCAGATTGACAGATGCATAATTTTGGTGTTCATTTCCATGATTTGTTTTACCTGGTCTTCATTTCTGACCTGCGTGTAGAAATGATATTTTGTACGAGTGTGCTGAAAGATCGTGCCTCCTCACTAGGTGTGTCTGTGACGCATCCAGTGTCTATTTGAAGTGAGTTGAGTACATAGTGTTTAGTTACTGACTGCTTCCAAAGCATGTGAATCCATATGCATGAAACTATAATATACTGCAATGTAATTGTATGTTCTGAGTGAAACTGTGTTTCTGTGGCTTGTGATGATTTATTGTTTTACCTAACAGAGGCTATCTGGGGTTAAGTGATGGGTGGCTGCAAATATTTGTCTACAGGTCCTACTCAGGAACTGGTCCTTTACTAATTGGGCAAGGGAGTTTTTTCATCAACGAACTGACCCAAAAATTAGACCCAAGAACATTCTTTTTTTCGAGACTCTCTGGTAAAAATTATGGTCTCATCCCAGACGACATAGTTGGTTGATGAGAGAGTACATGACAATTTTGGTTATCAGGGCTGTTTCAGGGTTAGTTATTGTTACTAGAAAAGTCAGAAACTTTACTCCTGTTAATTATCAGTAATTCCAAGACTCTTCTCCAGCAGGTAAATGACCAGTTCTTTAGGACAGTTGAATGTTTATATCTATTATTATGATAAAATGACTTCACTGAAAATATTCATATGGTATTCAAAATATCAGGCATGTACAAGGAAACCTGTACCTTTTGGGGGGATTATACATCAGTGGTTTTCTTGCTAAACTGTTTATTTTACAGGAAGTGCCAATTCTGCAGTTTAGTTTCGTTTGTTGTTTTTAGAAAATCTGTTCTGATTCATGTCATTGATTTTTCAATTCAGTTTAAGGGTATGACAGCGACTGTACAGTTTTGAAGACAGTTTTGATCAAAATATGAAAATGAGTGAGGCATTAAGCAAGATCTATGCAGGGATATGATATGATTCTCTAATAAATATATTTCCAGAAAAGGAACCCTACATGAATAATTCATGACCTGATTAGGGTATTGTTGCAAAATAAAATGCTTTATCATGTGAATCACCCTCATATTCTTTCCTTATACTCACTGAAGCTATGATAGACAGTTCAAGCATGGATACGTCCATATTGGCTTATGCAGTGCTCTTGATATGGAAATGGAACATACAGTATGCTTTGCTGCCTTTCAGAATGGTTGAAGTTGTTGATGTTCATATGTGACTGAAAGGCCATATAAGAATAGAAACTTTTTTGTCAGGCAATGGCTGTACTTCAGACTGGGGAAAAAATATTCCTATGATTATGATGATCAGATTTGAGGGAGGGAAAGTGACGTGTTAAGAGAGTTGTGTAAAGATGGATAAGAGAGTTTATGGGGTAGAAAGAGCAGTGAAATATTGAATACAGAGTCAGTTGTGGCAGTTTGCCCAGGTATATACAGGTTTGATGAGGACACATAATAGACAATGCCATTTGATGATGTCACTTTTAATAGGGAAGTATCAATTTATATTAGTTGGTTTTAGTGAACGATGAGTCACACATTGCTTTGATGTATGTTCAGTATGCATAATTGGTTAGGAAGACTGATGATGAGTCCCAGTGAGTTAATGCTTCCTGTAACCTTCTCTATGAACATGCTGGTCCAGAATTGAATCCACCCATTGACTGCAGTGTTAAACTGAGTCCTTTTAGCACTGTTTGAAATTAAGATGAAGCAAATAGTATGTTGGAATTCAGTGTGAAGTAGATTGGGTGTTTGTCCTGTAAGATTCTGTAATGAAGACAGAAGACCCTGATCCCTTGGTTTTTCATGTTTATTGAAAATACTGGTCATCATCCTGGGTCAGAGGGCTGAAAATAAAAGTGGGTTTCTGGAGTCAGATCTGAACACTGGTCCGCTTACAGAAAATATTCATGATGGGTTGAGCAAACCCAATGAGAGGCTAAGATGCTGATAGTTGATCTCTCGTGATGTATCTGGAGCAATGCCTTGAGGACCTGATCCTTCGTTTACTCACCTGAACTTGTTTATTACAAATACTTGTCACCATCTTGAGTCTGGGTGTAGGAAATAACAGTGGCTATAGGTTGATGGGTCATCTAACAGAATCTTTTAGTCTGTCAATGATTTGTCTGGGAGAGTTGGTGAGGTTGTCTCAATGAGAGGCTGATGGCCTCAGTAATGAGAAATTGTAAAGATGAAGGATGACCATGTTTATGGATAGTCAACTTCTATACTGCAATGACTCTGATGTTTCGGCATAGATACTAGCATAGTCTACTAACGTTGTTAGTGCCTGTGCCTCACTTGCTTGACCTCACTTGTACCTAAAGCAAAACATCACATGCATTGCAGTAGAGGAGTTGACTATCCATAGAACTTGCTCTTCCTTCAAGATACTGATGGTTGATCTCTTACTGATGTACATGTATCTAGTTGTGAGGTCTGTTTCTACTCCTGGGTGTCATTGTGCGATTCAACCTTAGCACCATGACTGTCAAAAGATTAAGATATGCTACTTACGATGACTGTACTGCCAAGATCCCTTTATGCAACAGCTTGACTTCAGACCATTATATAGAGTTCCCTCCCTTACCTGCACCGGGATCCACTGAATGTTTTGCCACCACCATACTTATGCTCTTAGGTTTCAGAGTGAAATTCCTGCTTCTAGAACAGCAATATTGTGTTCAAAGTTTTGAATTAACTGTCAGTAATGACATCGTGGTAGGAAGACGTCACCAGTCAGGAATATAGCTAGTGAACATGCTGTTGATTATAGCAGACATGAACTATTACTCAATACATTTCCATAACACACTGGTCCTGTGATAGTATTCCAGTAGAATTTATGTTGGTGTGTTATACTGTACAGAGGAGGCTGGCAGGTAGAAACATCACTAAGGAAATCAAAAGGCTGTACGATAATCAGTGCTACTTAATCTCTCAGAAATACGCATACTCCGTATGTTTTGTTTGCCGTCTCATAGAATTGTCATATTCTTTTAATTAATACACATTTTTGTGGTTATTAATTGATGTAGTCAACCCTGGACAATGTGATTAAAAGTTGCTAAATACTATGTCAATTTTGCAAAGGATCGCATTCTTTTGTATTGTAATGAATGAGACATTGATACATTTTGAGATTTTGACAAGGGTTTCCTTAAAACTTGTTCTATACCAAAGTGACAGAAAAGAGAGAAGATATGGACATTTAAAGGTAATCCTGTTTGCTCCAAATAGATTGTGTTAAACACTTAGCCTGGGTCAACAGTGAACAGCTACTGTATTCTGAGCAGAGATGAGTGTGAGCTAGCATATATTGGGAAAAAATGATAAGGCACTACACATGTGGGCTTGCATATGGTTGAACAGCTCATCTGCCACATGTCATTGTCATGAGGCCCAGCAAAACAAATGTTGTGTTTCTCGTTTCTGATGATGCCACTCAACCCCTGAGATGGAGCTCGTGAAATGGTTTGGTGGCAAATTTGTCCTAAGGCCAAGCAAAACATTTCTTGTGTTGTGTTTCTCATTTCTGCTTGAACTAAATCTGCCCAACCCTAAGCTGGAGCTCATGAAATGGTTCAGTAACAAATTTGTCCCAAGATTAATTTTTCACCATAATGTAAGGAAAGTGATTTTTTGAAAGTATTAAATTTTTTTTATAATGAAATGCAGGATAAATGTTATTGACAAGTCAAAGTCCCTCTCACAATCTTTTTTTTTCCATAATTCTGAAATACTTGACTTACCTGACACTACTGGATTCATCTGATTGTGAATTTGCCTGGTGTGATTCCAGCTTAGAATTGCTTTATACAATTGGGTGGATCAGGAACGTTGTTATTCATACCCACACAGTGGATTGTTGCTCATTGTATCAATCACTGGATTGTCTGGTCCAGACCTAACGGCTCTGTTATACAGCTTAGCTATTGCTCATCATATTGATAGACAAACAAATAGTAATGTCTATGTTATGACAACATGAAGAAATATTTTATGGGAAGTGGAACGACATGGTGGAAATGAGATCAAAACACTGTTTTGAATGGACCTGATTTATAGGATGAGAACCATTTTTATGGCTTTATGTAACTTAGTTCAGTTGTACTGAGATCTGCCTGCTCGTTATACCATGTGTATTACATTTGAGATTAAGCTTAACCAAACAGACAGTAAAGAAAATTGGTATTGAATAATTATTGACATATTTTATGAAAGCAGAATAATGTTCATGTGCTTAGTCTCTAGCATGAAATTTCTTTATTCAAGAAGAAAAAGGCCTGTTTGAAACCTTTAAGTGTAATGGGATATGCTGTTCTTGATTCTAATCCATTCACTTGTTGTTGGTCTGTGCATGTTTAAATAATTAGTACATGTACTTGAGGTTGCAAAAGTACTGACTGCTCTTCCTAACACAAAATAATTTGAATTTCCTCATGGGCTAAACTGACGTATATATTATTGATTGGACCTTGCCTCTCAGGTGATTCTTGGTTGGCCATGTGGTTTCACGCTGTGCAGAGTTCTGTCCCTTTGTCCCATCAGGCACTGCTGATGTGAGATTTGCCCTGATCTTGATCCTTGGTCTGTCGACATATTTAGCCTTTCTTGTCAGATTCAACAAAGTGGTAAATAAATGTCCATGAACCGTTCCAAGTGTTTTTACCAAACTGATTCACCTCAATGAATTAGATTGTTTGTACACATATAGCCTGTTTATACACTTACCTGAACTGCATTACTTGGTAGAAGCAGTCAATAGTATCATGAAAAATCTTTTCACCAAGATGACTGATCTGATTTATAGACTCATGTCGGTTCAAGATGCTGTAAAAAGGAAAGGAAATGAGGTGATGATAAGACTCGTGATGCAAGGGAGATAACCCTGTCTTTACTTGGGTGGGAAAAGTGTCTGTGTTTGTGTCAGTGTTGAAAGTACCTGCTATGCCAAATATACATGCAAGTGTGAATTTGCTGGTGACACTTCATTGTGGGAACACGTGACTAGATATTGTGATAAAACTCTTTTATATTACTGGACATGAGATTTATACAATGATATAAACTAAACTGATATTTTGTATCTTTGATAATTATTGAATGATTTTAAATAACAGATTGACTGATAAATAGATTTTAGTATGTCTCTGTCACTACTGTGTAATATCACTAGATGTATGTATGCTGAAAATATCCAGCCTTTTGGTAAGCTTATGTTATATCATAGGATTTTATGCTGTTCAAAGGCAAGAAACCTAACCATTCTGTTGTGTTGTGTGATCAGACTCTAAGTAGCATACATTAGGCATTAAACTGTACGTGCACTATCACCCTAACTTTAGACTTGTTTTACTATCTAGCTACTTTACAATTGGATGAAACTGAAAGAAATGAAATGAATAATTCTCATTGATGTTAGATTTACTCCAAAAGCAGTTCTGTGGAGTAACAACATTCATAATTTTCTAGTGCTTTGTGTCTTCTGCTACTGTGATACTGATTTTTTTCTTTTTTTTAACCATCACTGGTTCATTCTGAGCCTGAAATAGCTATCCTTAGCAGAAATTCTGTTTCAAGAAGACATTTATTCCGAAATGAAAGGGAGGTGGGGTACTTGGGTGATTAAAGCGTTCACTTATCACACCTAAGACTTAGGTTTGATTCTCAACATGGGTACAGTGTGTGAAGCTCATTTCTGGTGCCCTCCATGATATTGTAGAGACACTCACATACTCACTCACACTTCTGGATGGAAGATGTGGCCAGAATTTTGAACTGAAATTTGATATTGAGCACTGGAGAATTGAGTGGTGTAGCTAAATGATTTCCCATTTTTATCTGTTTTTCATGTTTCATGAAGCTATAACTAATGTCTAGGTTTTGAGTGACATTAGTTGTTGATGTTTAAAGGATGCAACAGTGTTTGAAAAAAAACAGGGAGAAAAACACTTGGTATGTGTAATAATGAGGGAGAAAACTTGAATCATGCGTAGGCTTTTGAAACTCACAAGTCAAAGAAATCCTTTTGACCAGTGGAAAGAACCAAAGACTGTTTGAAGTAGAAGTAGCTTCAGTGAATTTCAGTAAATGTAGTTAGCATGTCCTATCAAGACATCGGATTATGCAAACACGTTTCTTGACAACTCATAATATGAACCTACCTTAACGGTTACCTTGGTCAGCTTTTAAACATTGGCTTTAAGTAGTTATTTTGTCAATAAATAATGCATCTAGTCATGAGGGTTTGGTCAAAACACTGATGTAGCTGAAAAAAATAATTAGAGCTTGTAGGAACTCTTTTGTTTCTCTTGGAGATATATCTGACAATAGAAATTATTCACAATTTTTATTTTCAAAATCTCTTTCAGGATTCATCATTTATTCAGTCTGAACAATGTCCATTTAGTTTGCTTTGAAATGTTTCCACTTTTTGTGGGTAATAGGATTAAGAATTTAACTTATTTTTTTCAGCTTCATCATCTTTTGACGTGCTCCACCATAAATACTGTATATACAAGCGAGTATTTAATTTGCAACAACAATCATGTATCTCAGCTTTTCAGTGTAAACTAGTTTTGCTTATGACAGTATTTGCTAATGATACTACACACCCAAAACTACTTATGTATTAAGGTCATCAGCTGTTTTATTTGCCTGTAATAACTTTGGTCGTTATTCTCTAAATGTTCGTAGCCCTGAGAATTCTTAACTTTGATTGTAGCCGGTATGTTAACAATGGGCTTGTGAAGTTCTTAGAACTATGAATGTTTTCAGAATAGCTAGCCTGTTCTGCCAGTAGACATTGCTGCGCATGGCATATAGTGTGGTTGTAACCTGTGGAGACTCCAGAATGCATGCAGTCATTTTTTGTTTCATAATTCCTTTATTTGAGGAATAATCAGTTATCACGTTCACTACTTTCTAATATGCTGGTCTTAAAAGGAAGAATTAGATATCTGTACTGTATGAATTGTATGACATATTGACTTAAATAACAATTTTCAATCTATAATTATTTTCCAATTTACTATTTGTTAAATTTTTAACAGACCATATGCATATTTTAGCAATACACAAAATATATTGCCAATAACTTGTTTTAAAGATCTTGTACGACATATTGGTTTTTGGTAATTCATTTGCTTTATGTCCATGTTGGATATGCATCTTACAAATCATTTGAGGAACATGGTTTTCTTCTACAATATTTTTCTATGGAATTCTTTGTTCTACATTCTTCAGTAACTTTAATAAGACTAATTCACATTTTGTTATTACAGACAAACTGATCTGCTTTATCCTCATAGTAGTACAAGTACATACTTTGATCAAAGAGCAAACAAAACCATGAAAAAGCACTGATTTATGTTGCTTTTTACACCTTAAATTTAGAGATTGTTGTTAAAGCAAATCACTGTAAATACCCACGCTAACATTATTTTTTCATACATTTTTCGCCCTAGCCCATACTGACCATGAATATTGTAAAGTAATAACTAAATGTTTTCAGAAATAACTGTTATGATCTCTATAAATCAAAATAACTTAAGTTCATTGCAACATGAAAATTTAAACAGTGTGAATGGAATTGTTGACACCATGATAGTATTGATTTTATGTATTGATTTTTTAGGTTTAATAGCATCCCATAGATAACTGTGGAAACAAGACATAACTTTCTTTTCAGTTTTGAGTTTTGGGTGAAATGTCGTAGTTTTGCACTCTTTAGATTTTGAATTTTAATTTTTATGAAAGCTTTATAAACAATGGTTATTTGGAGCATGTTGTTTATCAGTGCCCTAAATATTGTATGTTAAGTGACATGAGCAAGTCTGGGCAGGCTACCCTGTAATTATGAGTTTCGGAAGTCTTTCAGTAGTGTCCTAAGGCCACGCCAGTCAAAAATCTGTGTTCTACAGATAGTCTTGACCAAGCTGCAAGAGACAAAACATAGAGATGATTGAGTAGAGACAAGGTGAATGATAAGTTATTTATAGGTTTTTAGAAGTAGCATCCAAAAATATTTTCGTATCTTGAATTAAGTATGTATTTCAGGATATCTGAGTGAATATTATGTGGATTATTAGCCTGTCCATGTTGAAATAAGTTACAAAAGTTTTATCAAAATTGGGTATCATATTTTGGCTTTCACTTTGCACCTTTGGCAGGATCATCTGTACAACGGGAAAAGACTGGTGGTAGTGAATCATACTATTTGTCTATATATAAAGTATTCCCCCAGTTTGTATGTCGGAGTTTGGAACACTATAGGAATGATAACCAAGGTTGGAGAGGATATTAAGGGAGATGTTGGAATAATTACACTCGTTTACACTACCAACATCTACGTTACAGTGATATTTTCTTCATATTGTAATTAAATGTGTAATTAAGCATTATTATTTTGAAAATTTATCTTGTTTATGACATGAATTTTGTAAATAAAAGCTACAGACAGTAAACATGTTCATTGCTTCTTGTTGTGATTGGTACATGGCATTTTGAAGAAGAACATTTTTTATGGATTAACATCCTTAATGCAATAAATGTTACACTTCAAGAGAGTTCGGTGTTTTATGCCACTTTTAGCGACGTTATGGTGTAGGTCCAGTTATCAAGAATAATTTCCTTGTTCCTCTTCATAACAGCTTTTAAATGCCACATGAAGAAGACATGACATTTTGTCCCAAATGAGCATCCCGACAAATGAAGGAAATGTATATACACATTTTCTTGATAAACACATTTATTTCTGACCTTTTGCAGAATTTGGAACTAAAATATGTTTGTTATTGATCAAGAATGGCTGAATATCTTCAGCCACAGTATAACATATTTGAAGGTGTATCAGGCACTATGGGAACTTGTGTATTTTCATGAACATGACCAGAGCTCAACAAAGACAGAACCTCAGCAACTCACAAGATCTGTTTTTTATGGATCTATTCTGTATCCATCTGAGATAGTGTTATGGGTTGTTTAGCACTAGCAATTTTTTACAGTGCACCTGAGGTCAGTTTACACCCACATCACTCCACACTTGATCCACCTAAACATGTCTTGCAACAAGCATGGACGACTACTTTTAATAAGAATCTTCACTTGCTGTAAGGTTTTCATAACTTTGCATCTGTGGGAAATAATACAGCAGACATTTTGAGATGTATGTCAGCAATATTCAAACCAGTGATTTCCTATAACATGTCATATTGGAGATTACACTTTCATAGTAAAGTACAATTCTAGTACTTTTTAGGTTGAGTCCCATCCAGGATTCAAACCCACACCCTCAGAGTCAGGCACCTAACCCGCTCAGTCACCATGACTTTCATGACTACATGTACTAAGAAAGTGTAATCCCAAATATGACCGGTTACATTTGACCACTCTCTTAGTTTTTAAGTGAGTGAGTGAGTGAGTTTAGTTTTACTCAGCAATATTCCAGCTATATGGTGGCGGTCTGTAAATAATCGAGTCTGGACCAGACAATCCAGTGATCAACAACATGAGCATCGATCTCCGCAATTGGGAACCACCTGATCCCGTTAGTCGCCTCTAACGACAAGCATAGTCGTCTTAGTTTTTAAATGGCACTGTGTAATCACAATGATTTCCTGACCAACTAATCTGTTTATGATGAACATGGATGCTATTTTCACCCAGAATCCTGCTGTGTGAAGTTGGACTACTACTGTCCACCTGTTTATTGATGGAGAAGGAAAAAACAACATAAATCTCCTTATGTACATTTTGTTTTATTACTTTAAAGAAATAAGCAATCAGCTCTTCAAAGACAGAATGGAGAAACCTAAATAAAGATTGGCAAAGAAGAAACAAAATATTTACAAATGTTTGTATTACACTGCCATGAACTAAATAGGAAGTCTCAGTGGAATGATAAACATGACTCCTGTGTACATGTACATATCAAGCTAGGATGAAAAGTCAAATGTGTTTGTTTCTCATTGCTGCACAAGCAGTTTTCAAGCTGTATGGGAGTAAATAATCAACCAGACAAGTCATTGATACGTCAGTCGGATGGTACAATCTAAACAACAAAGTCATTCAATGGGGGTAAATTCTGACTGAGAAATCCACATGCCCTTCTTCTCTCAGGCAGGATTATTTCTAACCCAGAACTTGAATTCAATCAACACATGTTGAAATATAAACAAAGTCATTCATATTAATGGGGATAGATTCTAACCATGTATTCCACATATTTGCCTGTTTTCTAATAGATAAAGTGCTAGGGATTATTTCTAATCCAGAGCCTGAACTCAGACAATATATGTCTGTTCTACATCACATCACATACTATACAAGTTACAAGTAATCACAACTTCACCTGTGAATGTTAGTGCATTCACAGAACATGCTGAAATCAAGATTAAATATTTGAATAACTATTTAATAGTTGAATAATGTCTTGTACATTTCAAAAAGTATAGTTGCCCATTCTAAATGACAAAAACCTTAAGGTTCCATGATGTTCAGCAACATACAGAGATGTGACTGCTTTGTTTATGCAGCCATTGGTTTGAGAGATTTCTTCTGGGACAGGTTGATCTTGTCTCCCATGCTCAAAGCCATACCCTGAAATGAACAGAGCAGCCACATTACTGAACTTGCTAACATACAAGGTTATCTATCAAGAGATGTAGGAGCCTTGACATACCATGCCTCATGTAAACATGGACTGCAAACTTAAGTGAGTTTAGTTTTACTCTGCTTTTAGCAAAATTCCAGCAATATCATGGCAGGGGACACCAGAAATGGGCCTCACACATTGTACCCATGCTGGGAATCAAACCCAGGCCTTTGTTGTGACAAGTGAATGCTTTAACCCCAGCATCTACCCACAAGTTCTGTATACCACAGTGTCGAGAATATTTCTTTTGGAGGGGATGGAAGAGGTGATGGCGGTGATGTCTCCTTTGCATCAAGGAGTAGATATCACATTTTCCTCTAGCTTTATAACTTAAATTGCCACTGACAATGTCAATTGGTACATGGGGTTACTTTGTAGACAGCATCAGAAGGTTCCAAATTTCAAAACCTTTTGAATCCCTGATCTCCCAACAGAGGCTGTATCTACCAGAACATGGAAGTTCAGAACTACCCACCTGACTCTTGGCTCTGATTCGGATGTGACCTTGTACAGAGGCATCCTTGCCCAGGTGACCTGGTTTCTCGATGCTCAGGTTAGCCAGCACGTCCTCCCCAAAGATTGACCTAGCGTACAGGTTGGCCGCCATGAAACCACAGCTGCCTGATATAGCCTGTATAGGGAAAGAAGGAAAAAGTCACAGTCTATACTCTGCAGAAACTATCTTTCATACATGATAAGATTCATGGCTGACAGTGTGAAAACGGACACCAGGTCCATGTTGATCTGAGTAAACATGCTATCAATCATTTCATTAAACTAACATCACATACAGATTATTCTCAAAAACATAACATTATATAACAGTACCATGTTGGTCTCATCATTAGGTTCTTCAATACATAATTCTGTTTTCAGTGAAGACCACTCAAAATGGATAATGTTTCAATATTTCCATATCTTCCATAAATACATCCAATAATGAAAAATACATTCATGATCATATTTCTATTGCGATACCAGTAGATTTACAGGTGGAGTCAAAATTTGAATAAGCTGAAGGTGAAAAAGAAAAATAATGAAAAGATATTTGAAATGTCCAGGCCCTTGAAAATGCCAAGTCAGTTGGGCCCACAGCTCAATCTGATATGATAACACAACCTACAATAGATATTTGTTAGCTGTTAAAGATGTGACAATTAACAAAACACAATGCCATAGTATCAAATAACACAATAATTCATGCACACAACACATATAGGCATTACTACAGTACAATTATGTTAATGTTCTACAGTTGAACATTACAGTTAACCAGATATTTTTGAGTTTCTGGGGGAGACATTTGATGATTATTCAGAGAATCTTTAGCCAACGGGATTGAAAATAAGAAAACAACAAATCTTATCATGATTAGTCTCACTGTCCAACTGCAAAGACTTTCACCTAAAAAATGTCAACAATCTAAATACATTTTCATTTCATTTGTTTAAATCAAGTTTGAATGGGTGAGTGAGTTCAGTTTTAGGCCGCACCCAACGATAAATGGTCCGTACAAAACTGAGTCTGGACCAGACAATACAGTGATCAACAGCATCAACATCAATCTACACACATGGAAAGAGATGATGTGTGAGCCAAGTCAGGGAGTTGACCATCCAAGCCTGTTAGTTACCTCGTATGATAAGTAAGGGTTACTGAAAATCAAACCAGAGCTTCACAGGTTAAATCATGTCTGACCATGACAGGGACATCTATAGTGAGACACCATGTGCTTACCCTAAACTTACAATATTCGGTTTAAGGTGTGCGGGACAAGTAATAGCGAAAGACATAAGCAGAGCTGTAACTGTGTAAGCTAAAGGAGTGAAAGGTGGTTTCAGTGCAGCAAAAAAACATAACAAAGGCAACTCAACAAATCTAGAGAGTACCCTACAGAGAACAAATCTACACCTCAAAACATAGAAATGAATTCATTTGTGATGTCTTTAAATGATCCTATACATAAAGACTTGCACTGGTAACATCTCCCTGACTGTTTCTCATATCAAGACTACTTCTTGTCCACTTATCAGGTGAATGACAGAATGTCATGCAGACAGTATATCACTCTGTATACTAGTTCAATCATACACCAGATGAATGGGCAAGAAGCAGCATCAGTACACACAAGCAGTATGATAACAAAACTCTAAAGGCCATTTAAAGACTACATCTCATGCACTGACAAAAATGCTTGCAATTGTTTCTATTCCACTTCCACATATTCAATCACTTTTTTCAAAGTATTGTCATGAGTACTCTGGGGGCAGGATTTTCAAAGCTTTTTTAACCCAGCACCATTACTATGATGCTCATGTCAGTGCATATTGGAGTTAAGATCCACATCGCTAGAGTGGCAAGGCAGGAAAAACAGCCACTCATTCATCTACCATGGTACCAGACAATGGTGCATTTAATGAACAAGGATACATCCCACTATATTTGTTTGTATGTAACACATTCTGCAGGGAGATACCCAGCTTTGTAAACTAACTACCCAGCAGACAATTTGCAGAAATAAAATTATGGTGTCAAAAAGATGAGTGAAAAAGAAGTCACTTCTACAAAGTCATAACATAGTTACTCTATACCATAACTTGAAAACTTTGTAATTCCAATTCAGGATTTTTACCAAGATTTACTGCAGACCAGAATACCAGAATTTGAGGAGTCTAGATAAATGACTCATATGGCTACTACTCATGAGTACAGGAGTTCACCATACCACCTTGTTGATGGGAGGAGAAGAAATGATGCAGCAGCATCACCACAGTGCAGGAACAGGAAACAGCCATGCACCATGCTGCCGGGAACAAGACCCACGTGCTTAATAAAAGATTTCCACTTGCATTTGGCACCGGTACCTTCTCTGGGGTGAGGCACTTCATGTTGGTAGTCCTCATGACATGTTGCAGGAACTCGTGGAGGTCCAGGATGTTGGTGTTGACTGCCACTTTGTTCTCCCACTCAAACTCGGCCCACATCTGCCGGAACTCGGAGTCGGTGCAGCTAGCAGGGACGATGTAGTCCATGATGTCGATGTGGATGTCGTTGAGGACGACACAGTTGCGGTCACTTGCTGCACCAGTCACATCATACACTAAGGACAGAAAGGAGGAATGTGGCAGACAGATTAAATCACTTGTCACTGTCAGTGGAGAGATACTAGGTGAAATCAAATTTGTCCCCAGAAAACTAACATTCAAGATTTCCACATATCAAGACATGTGTCATTAACAGATTATAAATATAGCAAATATGTTGCATATACAGGACATTAGAAAACGAAAACACGAGAAAAGAACAACAACAACAACAAGAAGAATCTGGCATTACATGGTTAGTTTTATGCCACAGTTGGCAATATTCCAGCTATATGGCAGCAATCTCTAATTAACCGAGTCTGGACCAGACAATGAAGTGATCAACAAAATGAGTATCAACCTATTTCAACCAAGCCCGTGAGTCTGAATCATGTTAGTCCCCTAAAACTAACATGCATTAATAAAGATCAGTTCTCACCCGAATCTTCATGGTACCATACATATCAGCAAGGAAACTAAACACCAACATAGCCAAAATACATCAACAGGAAAATGCTGTTCAAAACAGTATGCACAAAACAACACCTGTAACTTGTCTTACCAATGTTTCCAAATATGATTCCATTCTCTGTCGAGGCGACCTTGACATTAGCCTTGATGTTACAGAAGTCGTGAGGAGCCATGGTAAGAGGCTGAGGTTTCTCCACCAGTTTCAGATCACCTGCAATGTGGTGCAGTAATTACATACTGAGACAGGCGCACAGAAGGTACAGGAGATGAGGCCCTGCATTGTGGTGGTAGGGTCAGTAATGTTGAGTGCATGGGGCCTGCAATGTGGGAATTTGGGCCGCAACACAATGTATACAAGTTATGTTCTCTGTCTCAAAGAAAAGTAAGCTTGAAATGGCAAAGGTGGAAACTATTCCTTGAAATAATCCAGAGGACACTCTTGGCTATGCTCCGTGGGGCATCAAACCACAGCACATACAGAACAGACATGAACAAGACATTGCCATCTGGATTCTGTTGATCTTACCAAGAGTAGCCAGCTCCAGAGTGAGATTCTGCAGGGTGTCCGACGTCTGGTTGACAATGAGGACATCCAGAACGATGTCGTACTGGTTCACGTTTACGTACGCCTCTGCATACACAGGGTCAGAGAAGCCAGTAAGCTGGGTCACCTTGAAGACACCAATACATGTGTAAGACATATTGTACCTCTTTGTTCTTATTTGACAAATGGTGAAAACATACCAGCAGAAACTGACACAATGAATGCTTCAGCTACAGCATGTCCTAACCAAACTGAGCAGATCAAGTAAGCTATTTAAACAGTGCTTAGGTAACATCATGGCCAGAGTGCTTAATGCCCACACTGAGACAAGTCATGAACAAACTAACAAGCACAATCAGGAACCCACACCCGCTTAGTTTTACAATGTTTACAGCAATATCACAGCAATATCAAATCGGGGGACACCAGAACTGGCTTCATACATTGCACCCATGTGGGAAATCAAATCTTGTTCTTTGGCATAACAAGCTAATGCTTTAACCACTAGGTTACCCCACTGCCCCTGGTGTATAATGACTTTCGGCACCACAGACAACCGTGCCATCTATGCCCATCTTACTGAAGTAACCCAAGTGTAGCCTCACCTTGTTCAGTTTTGATGCACCAGCAGGGTCGGCGTCCTTCTTGCTGCTCATCCCAAGAGCCTGGGACAGGGTCAACTCAAACATGTTCTAAAAAATACAAAAGAAAAATGTTGAAACAAACTTTCATGTCCACAAACATACAGAAAAGTCCACAATCAGAGACAATGACGGAGCAAAATATCCAAATACAGTCGAACCCTGTTTACTCGGACTCCATGTATCCGGAAACCCCGCCTTCCTTACGTTCATTAATTGTACTCCCTTAAACAGACCCTGCGCTTCTGGACCCTGACGACAAATTTTCAAAACATTCCCATAGATTTCCATTGAAAAATGATCCAGTTATCCGGACGGAAAGGTCTGTGCAACGTGCATGTGTATGTGTCATGTCAATACCGTTTACCGCATGACTATGTGATTTCATTCTTAATCTATCGGACGGCATTTGATGTGAATTGATTAATTAGCCTTCAAAACACTCGGGACATGTGTCACTCGGGTTGTTCATTAGGATTGTTGTTCATTAGGATTGTTGTGCATTAGGATTTGGCGGGTGTGAGAACATCTCATTAGTAATGAAAACACATGTTAAATAGGATCAAGGTAAACTACACTGTAATTGTAGTGTATATAACACTTGTAAATCGACCCCTGCTATCTGTCGCGATGCAAGTTAAAAACAATCTGCCACATGATCTAAGTCATCTGATCCCGTCCGGAAGTTTATTTTCTGCAAACAGCATAAGTTCGAGGCGATGCCATGTTTTTTTTATTAAAAGAATATGCAATTGGCAAAAAAGAGATTTTTCATCATTGATTTACTTATTTCATCCAACTTACCACCTGAAGCTACATGATTACGTCCGAGAAAACCTGACAAATGGTAACCTGTGTTCCGCCTTCCATGTATTATCGGTACACTTATATGTTAATGATGATTCACTGTTATTACACTTGTGACTGTTGATTAATTTATATACGTATATGAAAATTTTTTGCTTTCACTTAATTTTCATGTTTTGCTTGTTTGACCCAGTTAACCGGACATCTCACTATCCGGACGTTTTTTGAGTGAAACCAAAACATCCGGTTAAATGGGGTTTGACTGTACCTAGAGTAGGGTAGCTTGACATCTGTAAGGTTAAACTTACCTCCCCTGTGCCAAGGTCAGCCCTGTTGATGAGCTGTGTGAAGGCAATAGGGTCATCAGCTTGGACCTTCACCACTTTCTTCTGTGCAGCCTGAAACATGAACTCCACTAGTGACTACAACATTTCCTATGTAAATATGTGTCACATATTATAGATGTTATTCAGTTATTCCAATTCCAAGTTGGCAGTGGTTGCCCAGCAGTGTAACGATGTTTAGTGTATTCTGGATGTATTCAGCTACATGTATTACCTCTTGTTGTTCCCTCTCCTCTTCAATCTTGGCTGCCAGCATCAAAGACAATGACCCACGACACTGATTGTTGAAGATGTCATTCATGAGCTCGGACTTCTCTGCCAGCACACGCAGGCACATCGCAATACGATCAACGTCATCATCCGTGATGGGCTGTGAGAGACAAACACATACACTGACTGGCCATCAGATAACTTTTCATGTCATAGTTCAATACCAAGAGCACATTTGTTATTATGAAACTGATATTGTCATGAGCTATGACTGAAAACATCAACTCTCAGTACAAGACAAGATAATGTTAATAACATGAGAAGACAAAGCTTGAGTCGGACTGGACTGATGTCATTCACTCAAGTAAAATGTCACCTTGACAGCAGATCATCACTAAATATATGAGCCAGGGGTTGAATGAGTATGGTTTTATACAACTTTTAGCAATATTACTGCAATATCAGGGCAGGGTGCACCAGAAATGGCCTTCACACATTGTACCCATGTGGGAACACACAGTGACTAGGGAAGATCGTTCACAAACTCTGACTGAAATTTATGTGATGTCTATGGACGTAAAAAAGTAAGAGTGTACAATATTTTCGTAGAAGTACTAACCTTGGTGGGAAGTCCAGATTTCCCCAGATGGATGATGGTCGCCATGATAAGCATGGACTCGGCCACAAAAGCCTACAGAGAGAGAAGTGGAGTCAGGCTGCTGGAAGGTTTGTCATTGGGTACATTATCACCTGTACATCACTGTCAATACCTCATATGTTTCTACACACTGATGCTCCATTAACACTGACTTTATACTGCTCAAACAATTTAAGGCACACCAACAACTGAAAGGGATGAATGGTAGTTAAACAATGTATGTGTGAAATCTAACTTTTGAGTGGATTTTTATATCCTTTTGAAAAGCACGGAAATGATATAAAGCCCTGGTCTGTGTTTAAAACTTCTCATGGCATGAGAAGTTTCAGAAATATACTGAACACCAAAAGAAATCCAATTTTTGAAAAAATGAAATACCATACAAGTAAGAATTTAGGTTGACGTCTTCCATCCAAAAACTTGACAAAAAAATCCTGAGTTTCTTTTGCTGTTCAGTATAGTCCAACTTGAGTGTGGTAATTTGTGTGCTCAGTGGGTGGACACTCACTGTTTGCTGGGCACTTGAATACACGCTATGCACGAAGCTACTCTACCATTCCTTTCTGTTAAGTAAATGTTCTCACATTTTGTCTCTTGACATCCTTGGTGATGTTGATGTATCGGAGACACAGTTTGGTGAGAGTGGTGGCAAGGGCAGCGCCAGTGAAAAACTCTCCGTCCATCAGGAACTGTCGCATAGTGGGCCTAGGAACACATAAACAGGTTCAGACTGTGCATCTTTAACACATTAAGCAAAACCCACAAACTGCTGTGGTCCTCTGTAACAACTTGTGCTGGCATAATGGTAACATTAATGGTATTAACTATTATCATGTTTATACTATCTGCATTACAACTAACCATGCATGTCAAAATGTCCTCAAATTGCTAGTTACATTAAATGTATGGTTCCTCAACACATAAAATCTTTAACAACCACAGTCATAATTCTTACAGCATTACTGCTAAAGATGCATCAGTCCTACCTTTCATCTCAAAAACAGTATGTGGGAATCAAACCTGGTTTATTAGCATCATCAGCCAATGCTGGTATAATGATGCTACTCTCCTCCCCTCAAGGAGTTCAATATCAACATTGAGATTACTAAGACAGCAATAAGTAGTTCAGTTTAATGATGAAAGCTGTTACATATACTTCCGTTGCTTTAAGTAAGTTATAACCCTGGTTACCTCTCGTCCTTCTTGGAGCTGGATGTGGTGCTGAAAGCACTCTGTGTGGCATACGTCCCGTCAGCTGTCACCAGTCTCTGGACTCCACTACCAGTCTGCATCTCTACCACAGGAAGGATAAAGATTTGAAACTGATGCTGTTGTCAGCAGTATTTCCATATATTATGATGTGATCGATCAAGGATGTTAGACATTTAGCACTGTGAAGCCCACAGCAATGATGTTGTCCTACATTACCATCATGACGACACCTTCAACAGTATTCGAGTTTTGTCATGGTAAGTCAACTTGATGCAGGTGGCCCTGACATTATGCTGACCTCTATGTTTCCCAATCAGATGGAACCTACAGTTATGGTGCTGACATTATCAGAGTGACCCAGGATAACAGTCGATGTAGAAAGATTTCTAGAACTCTGCACAGCATCATTCAGTACCTTGGTCATGTTAAATAACCAGGCTACCCACTCTCCATGTTACATAATCTGCGCTAGGTACAGTTATAATCTGTTTCAATATAGAGATGAGAACTTTCCTCACCTTCCTCCTTCACTTCCCCTGCAGCCTTCTTGATCTCATCATCCACGATTGGGATCTACAAAACAATCAGCAGTATTAACAGCACATTAAAAAATTATCATCTCTACTGGATATTGGGTGAATTTAGAAATTCTGAAAATGAACTACAACCAACAAGATCTGCCACCACGGTTTCCCTACTCAAGATCTCACCCAAAGTTCCAATGTGCTCATGCCCTCCTTGCTGCAACATGACATCACAGCAGCACAGGAGCACTGTGAGCTGGTCCTACATTCTAAGGTCACTACATAGAAGTGGAAAGTGAGAGATATGTACAAGGACTAGGGAGTCTTCCATGATTAATCTGACTGAGAATACCATACAGAAATGTTCCAAATATACTGCAGGGATGCCAGCTGTGTGTACGTACATCTCCCAAGGCCTGTCTGATGAGTGTCATGACCAGCTGGATGTCCTCGGAGCTGGTACAGTACTCGCCCAGGATCCACAATGCAGCCCGGTGAATCCTGTAAACACACATACATCTCATTCATGGCCTGGCTGTACATTCAGCACATCACAACAGTTGCAGCACTAAGGTGAGAGAGTGACTTTAGTTTAACACTGCTTTTAGCAATATTCCAGCAATACTAAGGCAGGGTTCAGCAGGAATGGGTTTCACAGATTGTACCCATGTTGGGAATCAAACCCTGATATTTGGCACGATGAGCTAATACTTTAACCACTTGGCTGAACCCGACACAAAGCAATCTCACATGGGAACTAGGTCCATGAAACTGACATATTTCATAGACATGTCAATGTTCAGGTCAAAAAGATGGATTAGACAGGACAGATTGTGAGAGATGTTTTACATTGTGCAGGGAATATAGTTTACAATGAATTCATTCATATCTAAGATATTTAGCTACTTCTTATGTAATACATGTTAACACCTGCAACAAATGTTTACATGCAACCATAAACAGAAGTCTTTCTATCACACTGCCATGGTACTTATAGTAAACAGAAATGCTGGAGTTTCATCATTTTGTGGAAGTAATGGTTACAAGATTGACTCACTTCATAGCCTTGATGGTGGGGAACACCTCCAGCAGCTTGCTGATGATGAGGGTACGAAGCTGCTCGAAACGCTGGACAGCCTCTCGTACAAACACTAGCACATCAGCGGCAGCTAGCTCATTCTGGTCACCCAGGAACTCCATCAGCTAAACAAGATTCATATTAGTGCAAAAGGCATTTCTTGCATTTTCTAAATCAAATATAATGTTTAAAACACCAAAAAACCATTCATAGTAATCTCATGACACCACATACAAATATATATGTGTTTACAACATTTAAAAACTTAATGCCATCGAGTCTGTTTTCCCTTTCTAAGTCCTCATGACAGATTAACATTACCCTAAACTTAGGAAACAGATTAAAGATATGAGGTCAATAAGACGTGCAAAGTGACGGTTGTCTGAATGACAGAACTGACAATGTGCATAGCAGTAGTGAGTGTGTAAGGTTTTATTTCTCTCTTAGCAATATATTAGCAATATCATGGCAGGAAACATCAGAAATGTGCTGTACACGCTGTACCCATGCGCGGATTCAAACATGGGTCTTTTGCATGGCAACGAAACACTTTTTAGCCATGCTCAGCAGTAATGTAACTGATGATTTCCAAGTGAATAGTTCATAACTACGTACACTCATTAATACTTAGTAAAGAGAATGGAGATTGAATGAGATGATGCTTGTGTCTCACCACTGGAATGATGACTGGAGCGACATCAGGGAACTTGACGCTGCACTGATGCAGAGTGCGGACAAGGAGCTGTCGATACTTCCCTGTATCCTCATGCTCAACGTTGTTCGTCTTTACCACCTCCTTCTTCAACACCAACACCATCTGACAGACACAACACAGAATGTTACAACCTCTACACTGAGACATCCTGCTGTGACAGCGTCTGTGCAGCAACACCATTCACTCTATCCATGTTGCACAAACAGTGGCAAGTACATGAAGAGTACCTGCTGTGAGCGTAGGACTATAACAACATGGACTTGCAATTACCACAGCCCTGCAGTTGGTGTTAGAGGTGTTTAAGGATATTTTTATTCAGTTAAAGGTCTGATTAATAAACTCAAACACTAAAATATGCACCTTGAGTTAGCTTGCCAGAGAACATGCCTTGTTACATAAACATGTAATAGCTGAACATTCTCTTCTGGGTATCATCTAAACATTTTCTAAAAAGAATAGTTCTAAATAAATAGTTAATTACTTTTGCCAAATTCTGTCCGAAGGACAAGTTCTACAAAGCCCAGTTAAAAGGTCTCATAATAACATGAAAATCTACTGACAATGCTGTTGAAAGACTGACTGAAACAAATTTGCACTGATAAACATCCTTTTCTCATCACCTCTAACAGTTTACAACCACGCGGAAGAGAGACTCATGAACTGACCTCCTCGATGGATCTGGAGGTGACAAGGTCAAGGGCGAGTCCGAGGGTCTTCTTCCGGACCTCCTGGTCAGGGGCGTTCAGAACACGCAGCACGTCCATCACCAGCTCCTGAAACAGCCATGGGTAGACACACATAAGGAATCATGTATCTATGAGTATGTCAAGGGAAAATTGTTATGTAGTCTTGTGTCATACAAAACTAAAGACAAAACATGAATTGGTCATTCTGGTGGAAGTTTAATTGTTTTTTAACGCCACATTCTGCAATATTCCAAATATATGAAGGCAGTCTATGAAGAACCGAGTCTGGACCAGAGAATCAAGTGATCAACAGCACCGACCATCATATTGGGATAGGATGACATGAGTCAACCAGCAGACATGACCACCTGATTCCATTAGTCACTTTTTATGACAAGCACGGGTTGCTGGATCAATTTTCACCTGCATCGTCACAGGTTTCTTGTTACAAGACACTTGTACATATATTTGTGCATTGTGGCAGTGACACTGACCTGCAGGACTTTCTCATGTGCAGCGACCTCCTTCAGGTTGATGAGTCTGTCCAGGACAATCAGCTTGACATTGTTGTCACTCTCTTTCACAATCAGCTCGATGTAGCAACTGGCTGCAGCCTAAATGGGGAAGCCACAGTACAAACATTTTACATAACCTCATAATTCTTTGAAGTAAGGTGTTAATGTACACAACATCGCCAAGAAATTCCATTACATTGACTCTGACAGCAACTTCTATTACAGCAAACATTACACAAAGGAAATGTTGATATTCTTGAAATGAAACCATCAAATGACAAACATGCACAACAGTCAGTTTAAAATAAGGGTGTACATTTAGTTCATAATGAAATTATGTTCCTTATGTATGAATGAAACAGTGAAACTAAACCTAAGACAATCTTTTTCATGGATTTGAAACAATAAACGACAAAATTGTAATTAACATTGCACAGGAGGCAAGTTAAAATATTCACCTTGATAGCTGTGGGAGCACTGGACAGTGTGACGAGGGTGCCCGCGGCCTCATACCTGACGGCAGGGCTGGAGGAGTTGAGGAGGTTGTAGATGCATCGAATGAAACGGGCACGCTCAGATGGATTGGCATGGCACACCTACAAAAAAACCCACATATTTACAGAAAGTCTGTCGAAGGACTCAGAAAATTTGTCAGGAATTCATTTTGTTAGCAAACATCGTTTCAGCTATTGTTTATTCAACTACAGGCTGGATAGTGGATAGTTGCTGGGAAAACATGCCAGTGCCCAAGTTACCCTGGACGCTACCACAAGGGACAAGCTCTAGAACTTCCATTATTGGTTGTCTGGTTTATTGTTAAACGCCTCATTCACAATATTCCAGCTGGTGGCACTCTATAAATTACCAAGTCTGGACCAGACAATCTACTTATCAACAGCATGAAAATGGATCTATGCATCTGATCACCATATTGCGTAAGTTGCTTCTTACGACAAGCATGGATTACAGGAGATCGATTCTAACAGGGATCTTCACTGGTTGACCATATTGGGGAAGTTGACTCCAGGTATTACCTTGTAGATGAGTTCCACGATGACCAACTGCAGGATGTCTCCAAAGGAGGTCACCTGGTCAATACAGCTGCTCAGGTAGTTTAGGGCTCGCTCCTGGGGAAAGAAACACAGTAATGATGGGACTTATGATCTAACTCAGAGCCTAACTACCTCACATCACAGACCTCTGTCAGCATTTGCAAACAAAAATACATGCCCACATACCAGATAATTTACAAACAGATCCTATCTTCATTAAACTGAACTGACCTGATCAGCATGGATGAGCATCATGAAAGCATTCCTCTTGCAGGACATGTCCTGTTCCCCCTCCAGGAAGTTAGCAATCAGTTCCGGGGCATCGGGGATCAAGAAGTCAAAATTTCTGGAAAAGAGAGAGAGATTGAGAGTGAGTTGTGTATGCACCAGTTTCAGCTACAGTTCAGTGACGTGGCCAGTCAACTTATTGTGTAACCAAGGTGAAACCTGGGTATGTAATGGCACAGGATGGGCCATGACTGAGAAAGTGACAAACATGATGGCTCTTCTGTGTGTGTGTCTGCGTGCACAGAAAGACACTCTTAGCAATATTCCAGCAATGTCACACGGGGGCACACCATGAATAAGCCAGGACTTAGCCCAACACATTGTGTTCATGTTTCACAATTGAAGTCTGGCCTTTGGCAGTTTACCAAATGATCACTGAAACTCTTATGAAAACAGGTGAAAATGAATTATTGAGTGTGAAGTGTGAAGATGAAAAAGAAACAAAGAAACATATTACATGCATCATATATAATATATGTATATAACAGCATCACAGATAACTGAAGTGTTCATGTTCTCTGGATATACAAAATGCCTTTCAATTATGTAGGGTTGGCAGATGCTGTTCCCCTTCTGAAAAATAATGACATTCTGAAAGTGCATGTCATCTTCAAATCAAACAAAAAGACAAAGTTGTCAATATCCCCCGCAATGGTAAAATAATCTTCACGAATATGTCAGCTAGTTATGACCAAGTCACATGTTTTGGTGTATAAAGAAGTGTCCGAGTGAGTTCAGTTCTAAGAAACACTAAGCAATATTTTGAGCCATGTCATATCAGTGGTGTGTAAATAATAGAATTTGGACCAGATAATCCAGTGATTTACAGTATGATCATTGATCTATGCAGTTGGGATACAATGATATCTGTCAAACAAGTCGGTGATTGTACATGGAAGGAGAATATTGAAAAGTTTTTAAGTTCTGTTTTGAAAAAAAACCAAACAACACTAGCACCAATTTTCCTCGAGGTCACACTTTTTGCCATAGAAATGACAAATATGCTTTATTCAGAAAACCACAATTACCAAAAGGCACCAGTAAATCACAAGGCCTATCTCTGTGCTAAGTTTGATGAAGAAATATTGAAGGGTTTTTAAGTTATGCTCCAGAAAAGCACACCAACACCAATTTCAGTCTATGACAACCTTCTGCCAAGGAAATGAAAAATATATTGTATTTATGAATCCAAAAGTACCAAAAAGCACCAGTACGCCACCAGACCTACCTATGTGCCAGGTTTGGTAAAGAAATATTGAACGATTTTAAAGTTTTGTTCCAGAAAAGAGCAGCACCATCAATTTCAGTCAAAGACTGAATATATTTTATTCAGAAATTAAAAACAATCACAAGGCAACAGTTCATCGCTAGATCTATCTATCTGAAACAAGTTTGGTACAGAAATACTTAGCAATATTTAGCCCTAGAAAAGAGCACCAACATCAAGTTCAGCCTAAGCTAAATTTGTTGCCAAGGAAATGCAAAAACACATATTATAATGTGAAACCCAAAACTACCCCAGTATGTAATGCATGGACAGAGGAAGAATATGTGTCAGACTGTGTTACTGAATGTAAATAAATAATTGAATGTTTACCAATTGAAACCTGAAAATAAAAAAATGTAAAAAAAATATTTTCTTTTGAGATAACAAATAGGTCCTAAAATTAAAAATATAACTAAAACTCAAAAGCAGTAAGAAATAAGATTATTTTAATGATATACTGACATATTTAAACCAAGTTTGTTTACAAATCACCTACAAGAAGATCACTTCAAGTTCAGCTGTCAGCCAGCCCTGCACAACATCGTATAACACTACCACTAAGTGACTGAATCAATACCAGTCATGTGACTTCAACCTAACTGGCATGGCTATTTTTAGATTTCTAAGATTAGGGGTTTTTCCTGCTAGAATCTATTTTCACTTTTGAGTTTGCTGGACAATTGCCACGTAAAAGGCTATCAAGAAGGAGTGACTACATATGAAATGGTTATCTTATCCAATATTAAGGGATCTTGACACATGATATTACAATACAGATGTTTCCAGGAAGGATTACAGTCTTGATATAAGATAGATACACTGGACAGCTCACTTCAATGTAAAGGAGACCCTGTTTGGTGAAATTATGGCCACATCCAAAACAGTGAGTAAAACTTGACTAAACTAGACAGTAGTTGTTGAAAAATGATATTTAGACATTTGTGTTCAAATATTAGAGACGGGATCAAATGCTTCTCATCCACTCAACCACATTTAGTGCTTGAATTATGTGTGCACTTACACAGTGCATCTAAGCCAAACCTATTGTACTCCTGAACATACAGGATACTTCTGCAACATGTTTGCACAGTATAGTTAAGGGCTTATCAGAGTTATTTTGTTATTGAAAAGGAACTTGAAACTTTCCAAACGTTCCCTCTGTCTAAAGAAATATTTGATCCCTATCACAAAAAATATTTAGTTTCATTTACGGGAGGTTCCATAAACAAAAAAATTGGAAAGGTTTATCTGAATTCATATGAGTGTTGATAGTTTTTATGGTAAAATATAAAATTCTACAGTCTATCATATCAGTTCTTCTCTCTAAATGTATCATGATTCTATCATATCAATAAGAAAAAAGTAATCCAACTCATAATTACAGACAAGGAGAGCTGTGCTCAACTTTACTAGTGCAACCTCCAAAACACATATGAAACATATCACTGTGGAGTGGAGCAAGAAGAAAGTGAAGATCTGCCGCCTGTGTGTGTCAATGTGTACAGTGACAACAGGAGAAGTTGTCCTCATGTTCGTGACCTTGAACCCAGGGGAGACAACTGTGGACCTGCCACTTCAACTAGATACTGAAGCAGGCACAGTCAGGCTTGTAGTGTACGGACTGGCTGAGAGGGACTCAGGACAAAGTCAGTATTACACCATTGCAGGGAGTTGTACCAAACGACTTACCAATGCTATTGCAGGTAGGTTAAACCTAAATTCTTTGGAAAGTTTTGGGACAAAATCTTATTATTTCCCGGACTTCTGGCTTAAGAAAGCTTCTAGGGATGCAATGGTAAAATATTTTCCCATCAAATGACTTTTGTGACTGAAGCTGCCTTGACTTTCACTTGAAATAAAATGTAAACTGGTTATGCACTCTGTCCCACTTTGACAGATCTAGAGATATGACACCAATCATATAAACATTTAATAATCACTGTGAAACATCATGGAACATAGAAAGTATCCTTATGAAAAATTGAGTACAATAAACTAAAAACTGTATCATATACTTCTGCAACTTCATTCTAATAGAACAATATTTTTTGTGTATCATGAGGTTTTGCACAAATATTTAATGTTTCAGAAACACTAGAGGGAAATGTAATCGTTCAGTTATCTCCAAGGCACACTGAAGATGCCACGTGTATTAAACTCCAGGAAAAAGTGGTAATTACTTTATCTAAATAAACAGACCCACATGCACACAATTTCATACTAATGAAAAGGGAAGGAGAACAGAGTTCAATAATTTCATTGCTCAATAACTTGAGAGATTCTTCATGTTAACTGTTGAAGCAGTATGTCACACGCTTCATTTAAATAATCTTATGATATAAATGACTGGCAAGTAATTAAATTGTATTTGATTGTGTTGTGCCATTACTGTTTTTGTGTTACTCGCTAAAAGGTATTTTACTTATGATGAATAAATGAGTAATGTGTTCAGTTGAAATTAAATACTTATCACGTGTACACTGTTTTCTTTGTATACACCCCAAAAAACATTACTAATGAACACTGCAATAAACAATATTCATCATCACCTACTGAAATAGTATCCCCTGCAAGAGATTGTGGTCATGTTGCTGTCCCACAGGAGGAGTTTCAAATTGGCATCAAACAGCAGCCACCATCTTGGTACTATGTATCCAACCTGCCAACAACGGGAGGCAAACAAAAGGCAGCCGTGCACCAGTATCTGATAGTGATTCAGCAGCGAGAACCGTTTGAAGAATCACTGATCCTGCGATCAACCTCCAGCCCTAGGGTCCTGATTCCTTCTGCACTGCCATCTTTGACTGACTTCTCCACCAAAGTGTACTGGATGAAGTCAGTGCTACAGACAGACCAGTACACATTGTACACAGTCTTCAGAAGATCAGACACAATTGATTTCCGAACATGTGAGTACATCACCACTCTCAAATACACTTGCATTCAACAGCAACAAGGATTGTATATTTCATCACCTTTGATTCTTGCTTCTGAAAAATTATCCTGTTATCTGAATGGAAAGGTCTGTGCACATGTGCATGTGTATGTGTCAAGTCAATACTGTTTACCGCATGACTGTGATTTCATTCTTAATCAATCAGAAGGCACTTAATGTGAATTGATTAATTAGCCATCAAAACACTAGGGACGCATGTCACTCGGGGTGTTTATTAGGACTTGGTGGGTGTGAGAACATCTCGTCAGAAATGAAAACACGTGTTAAGTAGGATTATGGTTAGCTACGTTGTATTGTACTACACCTTTAAATTGACCCCTACTACCTGTCGCGATGCAAGTCAAAAATAGCCTGCTACATGATCCAGTCATGTGATCCAGTCCAGAAGTTTATTTTCTGCAGACAGCCTAAGTTTGACGCAATGTCAATTGTTTTCAGGGCAAGAAATGCATCTTCAAAAATTAAAAAAAAAAATTAAAAAAAAATATTCGGGTTTTTTTTATTTAACTTACCACCTGAAGATTCATCCAAGACAACTTGTAACCTGTGCTCCTCCTTCCACATATTATCAGTACACTTATATGTTATGATGATTCACTGTTACTACTATTGACTGTTGACTTATTGATATACGTACATGAACATTTTTTGTCTTCTCTTAATTTTCACGTTTAGCTTGTTTGATCCGGACGTCTCACTATCCAGACAATTTTCGAGTGAAACCAATACGTCCAGATAAAAGGGGTTTTGATTGAGTGTATCAGAAGATTAAGTGCTTGTAAGGTTGGACAATTATGGCTACTTTTAAAGCATGCATTAAATAGTTGGATTGGGTCCAGCAGACCAATGGTTGATGTAATAAGCATTACCATATGAAACTTAGAATTCCTGGGGTACTAGGAGGGGTTGTGATGGGCAAGTACTGACTGTGACCATCAAAATCTTATTCCCCAGGACAAGTAAATCAATGCACTTTATCTTTTTTCAGATTTATCCTTGGAAGAAATGAGCACGCTTCTGAAAAGAGCCACGTCATTGGTACCCAGGAACAAAAAGAACGATTGTCACTTTGCCATCCCCTATTTCTACAGGAACAAACCCCCTGAATACTATGCTAACATCTTTAAGAACCGTGGTGGTGTTATGGAAACATATCGCAAAGACTACAATGGTGATAGAGGTTCACCCATAAATGGCAACATAGATGGTTTGTTCTTCGGGACAGGTCTTGATCCTAAAACACTACTACCTCCTGCCTTCTCCTACTATGGCAGACAGCGTCTCCACATTCCAGCTCATGTTATCTTTCATGATGCAACCAATCTCTACTTCGCAGACTTCTACTGCCACTATGAGGTGCATTATGTCACTCTAGTCCTCACTCTGCCTGGGTCACCAGCTGATGTTTTCTGCCAAAATCGTTTGTTGAAGCTTGATCCCTACAACAACCCATTCCTCTACAAAAACACCAAACTTCTCCCTCTGTCCCCATCCCAGATCTATGTGACTAATAAGCTACATGTGGAGGTCTTCTACACAGAACATGTCAACATCGGGGCAATGATCAAGGCAATGCCCAGGGATGTGTTCTTCAGAGATGTACAGCCAATGGGGGCTGGTAAAAGCAAACCCAGTGGAATACCAAAAAATGCAAATTGTAAAATATGCAATCTGAAATGAAACATCAACAGAACTGAGCATGAAGGCAGCAGGGTTTAAAATTACAAATGTGTAATGGTACTTCTGTATTTTATCCACAACTTTTAATGTTTAATATATGGACTAAAGCTTTAAAACATGTACTAAGTATGTCATGGTAATAGTCAAAACATCATTTCATTCCTCAGTATTGATCCATAGAGATTATTCACTGCATGCAGTGTTTTATTTCATTGTTACTGATTTGACACTACCCAGTGTTGATTCATAGAGATTTGTAACACTGCATACAGTGTTTTATTTCATTGTTGCTGATTTGACACTGCCCAGTGTTGATTCATAGAGATTTATAACACTGCATACAGTGTTTTATTTCATTGTTACTGATTTGACACTACCCAGTGTTGATTCATAGAGATTTGTAACACTGCATACAGTGTTTTATTTCATTGTTGCTGATTTGACACTGCCCAGTGTTGATTCATAGAGATTTGTAACACTGCATACAGTGTTTTATTTCATTGTTACTGATTTGACACTGCCCAGTGTTGATTCATAGAGATTTGTAACACTGCATACAGTGTTTTATTTCATTGTTACTGATTTGACACTGCCCAGTGTTGATTCATAGAGATTTGTAACACTGCATACAGTGTTTTATTTCACTGTTACTGATTTGACACTGCCCAGTGTTGATTCATGGAGATTTGTAACACTGCATACAGTGTTTTATTTCACTGTTACTGATTTGATAGTGCTCACCACAAACAGATGCTGTAGTTACAGAAACCAATGAACAGTAGAAAGTGTTCTCACAAATGTAGTGTTACATCTGGCCACTTTCTACACAGGGACTCTTACCATGGCACAGTATGTATTGCAATAGAAAATCAAGAACAGAGGTCTAGCAAAGAAATGCACAAATTTTGATAAAATGAATCTGGAGCGGAAACTGTCAAAACCAGCATCCGTCAAATCAGGGAAGTTGTCAACACCGGCATAAAATCCCATTCCCATCTATGGCTTGTACATTTATCATCAGCTCTACTATCTGGCAAATTGTCTGAACCAGATTGTTTCTTCAGTCCCGATGAGTGCAGTTTTAGACTGTTTCCACTGTATTTCTAGACATTTCAGAAAAGGTTTGAAAAGGTTAACAAAATAATGCTATGAAAATTGACAATATCGAATTTTTGGATTGAATTATGGTTTAGCGAAATGAAGGCCAAATACCACGGGTCTACAAACACAGAGACATATTGCTTCACCCTTATTGCTAAACTGCATTGAGTATTCATCCTTTAAGCAAGTCAGGTTCTCTAACAAGCCATGAAAGGTTTAATCTGTGTACATCTGTGTACATCTAGACTCTGAAATGAACATATTTCACAGAAAAAAATGGTTCATAAATAAAATCATTGAATATAATGAAAGGGGGCCCATTACTTTCTTATTTTTACAAACTAATTGTCACATAATCTAGACTTGCATATGCTTTCATGGATATATTTGTTTCAGGTTCTGAATGGCACACTAGAATTGATTACAGAGAACACTACATACACAAACCAGTGCATATTGTGAAATTGATTATTCAGTTTGACTGGACAGTTAGAGTTCATCTGTAAAATACATGATTTGAGAACGGATCAGCTGGATACGATTCTGGTGTAAATGTGCGTAAGGTGGCTCGAGGTCACCAATAACTAATGAACTGATTGATGAGTATTCAAAGTATTGAAAGTCAAATTAAAAAAATACACATTGTGATGTAGTTTGTATTTGTATGATGCCTATTAGTAGATTGTTAATGTTATTATAGATAACAAGAAATGTGAAGACACTCTGCACTGTTGCAGCCATTCAAGTGAGTTTACACTGCACTCTGCAATATTCCACCTATATGGTGGCGTTCTGTAAACATTCGTGTCTGTACCAGACAATCTAAGGATCAACAGCATGAGCATTGATCGATGACATGTGTCAACAAGTCTGACCACCTGATCCTGTTAGTCTCCCTCTTACGGCAAGCATGGGTCAATTCTAACCCGTATCTTCATGGGTCCATGTCACAAATAAAATCATAACCCATAAATACATGGTATGCCCTTTCACATTAATATATGTAATCAACAGGGCAGGTCAGTTACCATGGAAACTGATCCTTGCTGGCTTGATAGACTGGCAACATCATTATTGTTTACTCACATTAGGTATCACAGAATATATTTTGCTCACATTTGTCATATCCTGATGCGAAAGAAAAAGAACAACACTTTCATCAACATAAAATCACAAAAACATGCACAGTCCTTCACTAAACATACACTTTCATTCTGGACAGTCATAGCTGTTGTTTTATTTATGGTCTTGACATTTCAATTAAACAAAAAACACAAAATATTTTTCAAGCACATGATATAGGTTACAACTTATGCCTGAGGGTAGCTAAATGATGTTTTACCCATTGTCTGTCCTTTATTTTCACAGGTCAGGCAAGCTAGGCATACTTTATGTACATGATGAACAACCCAGCTGTTAAAGAAGCAATTGAAAAAGTATTTATTTGAGTTTCTGGAAATATGAATCAATATGATTGGGTTCCAATGTTTTCAGCTGTGTAACTGGCAAATTGTCTTCCAGGCAATACACATCAAAGAATACACAATGATTTCTTTGAAATAACCACTACTTAAATAATCAATGAAAAATCTTCATGATGTATCTGTATGATGTCACCATACACTGTGGTAACCTGAGCAAGGTTTGTCATGTAATGGGAGTCTTCAGGAACATAATAAATAATCTTCTTTTTCTTGGTATACTAAACGGCAACCCAGATTCAGCAATATTCTTACCATATGCAATAATCAAGGTTGGACCAGGGCCCTGTTTAACACATCCTCAATATCTCCAGGGCATAGATCTGATGAATCTCCACTATACCCTGGATGCATCTATAGCTCAGCCTGATAATTTTACTACCTCCCTTTGCAGGCTCTGCATTCTCATGGTAGCCAATCAGCTCAACTGCACTTACAATCGAGCCTGCCAGAATCAACAAAGGTAGCGGTTGCAGCTGTGAATGGTCTTCACAGTGCAAGTCAGATTTGGAATCACATAGACAAATTGACATGTCCAAAACTTCAAAACATATATGCAAGAACACCCTCTACCTCTTTCACAGAACCTCTGCATAACTTGTGTTGCCAAATTGAATCGGTTAGATAACTTACAAAGCGAAAGTGAGTTGTGATTGCTACACTCAACTACCCAGGGTAAACACCTGATTGGCTAAAAAGCCAACCAAGGGAGGTAATGAATTCACCCGGTTGAGCCGCGTAGATGCATCCTGGGTATAGTGGAGACATGTCGGAATGTATACCCTGGAGATTTCAAGGATTTGTTTAACAAAGTGATCTTAGCATTACAACTGTTGTGTCTATGTTAAAGTATCAGAGATACTACAATCATAGCGCTTACGGCTATGATCGCTTTTAGAAACAGGGCCCTGGCAATCAAGTGGATAATCACACAAGGAACAGAACCAGACCACTTAACCTATTCATTTGTCTCTTGATGGTTGTGACCTATTCTAAAACCAGAAACCAGGGAACATACCAGGAATTGTGAGTGTTGTACACCACCAGTTTCAGGCTTATGTTCTGCATTTGACATAACCATTGACCTACCTGTAGATGGTGTAGATAGCAAGGACAGCATTCCGTCGGACATACGAGTGCCTATGCTCCAGACACTGTCTGATAGCAGGCATCAGAGGTTCCACCAACTCAGGCTCCTTCAGCTTGCACAGGAAACGAAGGGTGGAGCCACGAATGAACTCATTGGGATGTTGCAGGTCCTGTATAGGAGGCAAAGAAAAGAGTAAGTAGGCATGGTTTTAAGTCAGATATTGCACCAGAAATGGGTGTCACTCTTTGTACCAAGGTGGGAAATGAAGTGAGTCAGCGAAAGACATTTTAGCTTTATGTTGCCTTTAATAATATTCCAGCAATATCATGGCAGAATAAACCAGACATGAACTTCACACATTGTACCCATGTGAGGTACTGAACTCAGGTCTTCGGAATGACAAAGAAAACGCTTTTGCCATAAAGCTACCTGACCTTTTCAGAATCAAACCTGGGTCTGCTGATCAAGTCATATGAGTAAACGCTTTTAACTACGAGTACTAGGCTATTCCAATGCCCCACACAGAGAAAGGAACAATATGTAGTCACTATGCATAAACATTTAGATAAGGTAATTGTTTGATCATGTGCTCACCTTTCTGTAAGCATCACAGACAAGGATCATCTCCTGCATCAGCTTGCCATCAGGGGTGTACTTGGGCACCACCTCCCAGAAGATGAGCAGCATCTTCTTCACCATGTGGTCCTGCATCGGCATCACAAAGCGGATGATGGTCATCAAGAGAGATGGCATCTTCTCCCCATTGAGGATCTGCTGAATTGTCTTCTTCAATGCTTCAACTTTGGTCTTTGTGTCCCCCTTTTCTGTAAAATTGAGAGTATTTAAATACTCATTTCTTTCATTACAGCCTAACAGGTGAGAACTGAGCCTACTTCTGAATGTCTTGTTTGTGTAGTTATGTGTTGGACATAATGGTAACATTTATCCCAGTCCAACATTTAAAAGCCAAGCACGCCTAACACACAGACAGAAAGAACACAATCAATCAAAACAATAACCAGTTTAATGGAATGACACAGAAGTAAAACTCAACGTAAAGTGCACCATAACAATGGTTCAAAACGCTTCCAACAACATGAAATTTTGTGTGATTGTAAACGACTTTCATATTTTCCCATAAATGTTCAAAAAGTGTCTTGAGCTACAGTACCTAAGTCCTGCTTGAGCTGCAGCTCTGTTGGAGGTTCTGCATCTGTGGGGATGTTGATAAGGGTGTAGCAGCCCTGGTCGGACATCTTGCCTGACTGTTCCTGGAATGGCAGAGGGGAATATTATACAACTTTAACCACACATACATCACATCACAGTCAACACTAAGTCAGGATTACTACAAAAAGTATGTTCATTACCTTAATTAACGGTTTTCATTAAGTTTTAGACACAAGCATAATTTGTATAGCATTGTTCTCCACAAAACTAACAAAACTAGGGAGACTATAAGATGACTGATACATTATATTTTTTGTGAAAACTACTAATCAAAACAAAATCAACACTGGGTAATCAATTAACTCAAATAACGAAACAATAATCCTTAAAATCACAATCAAATGAGGAATATGAAAATTAAAGAAATGATGACTCCATTGACCTATCTCTGATAAAAAATGGTTGGATGGCATAGCAATCATCTCAGCTGTCAATGCACCAAAGAAATGATGACTCCTCAGCACTAACAATAAGAATTCATCGTATTCATGCAGCAAAATATCATTGGCAACATGAACAAAGCAGCCTTTAAACACATTCTTATTCCAGCACGTTTGACATTCTTCATCCATGATACATGTGCTGAAAGAATATATAGTTATAGAATGTTATAGTTAAATGTGTATTGTATACGAGCAAAAACAAACTGGATAATGGCAATAGAATTTTGCAGGTTTTATGCAAATGTGCTGACCATGCTGATTCAGAGTCTTGTATTTGAGAAGTGTGCACAGTGTACATAGTGTAAATGTAACTTATGGCGTGGGTGTCTTGGTAAGATCAAATGTGCAGTCCTAGCAAGATAATGTCAATCAAACAACACATTACATTGTGTTGATTCCACTGAACAACAATTTGGTACAGTAATATCTCACTTGACCATATGTATCAACATAAACAGTTGGTTTTATGTTGTAGTCCAAAAATATGTACAGTTGAAGATCAGGTACAGAAAAAGCAAACCAGGCTTTAGAGATAAGCTTCATATGTTGGTAAAATATGCATTACGCATTAAAAAAATTTGTTGTGTACCAAACACACAATTAAAATGATAGATACAAAAAAGATTTAAAAGATTAATTATGAAATACATTGATACAAGTCACTGGTTCTCATGTAGTTGTACTGTTAGTATAGGACTAGCGTTGTCCTGTCAGATAGGTATAAACCATAATAATAATACCTGTTTAGCAAACTTACTCAATGACATATACTTAGCTGAGTAAAATGACTGAAATTCCTACTTGTTTGAAAGCAGTGGCGTTAACCTATGACCCCTGTACATGACAGTGCCCGACAATGCCAGCTGGATACGAGACAAGTGTTAGAGCTGCCGTTATAGAGCACTGGATTAATAAGTATTCCCAATATGTATATTCTTGAATTAAAAGATCAAAATTTTCTGCTGGAATCATTTTGTGGATACATAATGTTCAACTTAAAACAACTCCCTTTTATTTAATTGAATTATTATTTAACTACAAGATATTTTCTTAATTTGTACATAAGCTGCCCATCTTACCTATATTCAGCAATAGATTGATCCGATACTTTTCATGAAGTCAAAAAATGGAATGGCCCATGTTCTTGACAGGTAATACCAATACTTTGGTATGTAAATACAACATCCCTGTTCAAAAATCCCATTAGCCCCAAACATGCATAACATAATTTCATGACGGTTTCGTGGCACACAAATGCTAATGTTTCTCAACACCATCCTTTCAGTGAATGAAATCTATCAAAATTTATTTTAAAAATGTAGCTTAAAGGCTGTGTAAGTCTGCATGAATCTTCTAATTTGAAAACACTGACAGTATTTTCATAAACAGACAGGTTTTATATGCCAGGAACCAACATTTACCCTCGAGCTTACTTGGCCATGAATATGCAATGTGAGCGTCTATTTTTTGCAATGACCTACATCTGACTGGTTGATAAGAAGGTCACCAACGATGATTGGCGGTTGTGCGTGAGCATTTTGAATAAAGTATTTCCGTGAATGTTCGTGGTTTTCCGAACTGTGATGAGGCAAACTGTGATTAGTCAATGCATACATGTAAACTGTGACACGAGTTTACTTATGCTGATGTAGGATGTAGACTATGGTTTTCTTGTTCAACTTCCGATCTTTTACGTTTCGATAACATTGTAATAGATCTATTTTTTAAAATATCTTTAAGATCAAAGTTAAGGCCTTTTCAAGGCAACCTTTAAATATTCAAGGTCTTTTTAAGCCAATGCTAAATTTAAGGTCTTTTCAAGGCAACTGTCAAATTTAAGGCCTTTTCCAGGCCCGTGCGCACCCTGCTGCTCCATATGTTCATGGTGTAAGTTTTAGCAAGCAGTTGGTTGGTTTGATTCTTAATGCTGCACTCAGCAATATTCCAGCTGTATGACAGCAGTCTGTAAATAATTGAGTCTGGACCAGACAATCATTAGCATGAGCATAGACCTACACAATCAGTAGATGATAATGTGTCAATGAAGTCAGTCAGTCTGATAACCCAGTCCTGTTAGTTGCCTGTTACGACAGGCAAGGGTAACAGAAAACCCAGGTCCATGGCATTGACACATCAACACAGACCTGCGGGCATGAAATACCACTTCACATCATTCCCATGCTGAAAAGGGAATTATTCAAAAACACACAACCACCATCACCCATTCCACCATTCATATCATTCTATACATATGTAGCACCATTAGAATACTCAGTCTACTTTTGTTCAGGAATCATATACATGCTTAGTATATTGGATATATATGTAGCCATGATGATAACAGAATTTCATGCAGTCATCACAAAATGCAAATATGTACTGCTTTACAATTTCTTTCCAGGGTGATTGTTTAAAGGAAGAAACAGCTAAACATTTGTAACAATATTCTTCAATATTGCAAACATGTCATATTTTGTACAAGATAACCTTTATCAATGTGGAAAAGTTCCCATAATTTTATTATACAGTTACGAGAATATTCACAGCAAGTACAGTTATGCTGAAATGCCACGTTTCAAAGAAGCCCCAAAATACATGACTGTTCAATTTTTTCACAAAGTTAAGAGTACACTGGTTATGTTTGGCACAAAAAATAATTAACCTCTACTGTGGTAAATGAATATTTAGACTACCATAGTTTTTCATACATTGTTGATAATCATCATGGTACAGAAATGAAGTAAGAAAAGTGATCAAACTTTAAGAAAGCTTAAATATCTCATCAAGTGTACATTATTCTAAAAATCCATGGTGCTTCATATGTGTGCGAGGGATGATCCTTCTACTTCTATATACTGAAGGAAGACCAAGGCCCAAGGTGCTAGTATCATATTCATGAGCAATGGTGTGTCTATTGGCTATACAGCTTTCTTTATCTTACCCCTGATGTCGACATTTTGTTGTTGTATATAGTATCTTGATACTGGACATAAAAATGAAGATACATATACAACTTTAATGTGAAATATCAAGTATTTTCATGATCATCACTGTTACAGTAACCTATACCATGTCTGCATTTACACATACATGTACACACATGAAACATCCCAAAATTGCAAATTATAATCATGATTCGAGGGCCTTCATCTATCACTGCCTATCATGTATAAATTCACAGCCATTACAGGAATGAAAAATTAGACATTTATACATTCACATCAAAAAACACTTTTTTCATATGACACAAAAAGCGACAAGAAGTCTATTCAGTGATAAAGGCTTCATGGCCAAAAGCACATGAAAGTACATTCAAGCATTTCACGTGCTACAGCTCAAGTTGATAGATTCCTTTTCAAGTATATGGGCAGGTTTTTATGTGTTTGAGATTGACAGACATCAACAGTTGATACAATTTTAGCCTTGTAGGATATGTGAAATAATATGGAGGGATAAATTATCAAAACTGCAAACAATAATCATGAAAATGCACTGATTTTGTGTGATTTTTACGGTTGCATGCTTTAAAACGGGCAAATTCTATACGTAAGTCCAAATGAGGATGGAATTTGTCAGTTTTAAATATTCCTGCAACAATAAGTGGAATCTGAAAATGTGTGGCTCGTAAAGAGCAGAACTCCCATATAGCACACTTTTCAAATCGTCCACTAAACCTGTTAAAATTGACAAAAGAATATCATTTTATTCATAAACATGATCATGATGATAAACACATATGCTTCAACGTGTAAGTTGTTCTTAAGAGCGAGGCAACATTCTGTACACCAATGGCACATGACAGAGCTTCTATAGAGAATTCTACACAGTGTCTTTTTCTATTCCTTTCCTATCTGTCAATCAATGAAATCAAGTTCCAGAAAAGAAAGTCTTGTCTTAGTTTTCACTGACACACTAAAGGGAAATACCATAACCTGAACAGTGGTGACACGACTATTAGGAATAAACAGAATGACATTTGCCAGTCTTGCTTTTAATTTATTGGCAAAACACGAACACATCTCAGCCTTGCACAAGAAAAGTAAAACCACTGATAAGTTAAATAACAGTAAATATACTTACGACTTAACAATATGAAGACTGTAATAACCTCACTACGTGAAAGAGTCACTTCTGATGCACGCAAATAAGGACGTGGCCGGCTCAAATTTAACGCCACCTACATCCGGTCGTGTGTAGTTACTTCCCTTGAATGATTCAGCCTTATACATGGACTTTCCTTTTTGCTCTATGTCCGATACAACCTGAAGCACAATATCTAATTAGAAAAAAAATACGAACAGTCATTCGCTGTTATATGGAATAAAAGACTCACACACATAGGCGTGTGTCAACCTTCAATCCCATTCCATCACAGAAAAACTTGAGTTGATAACGATTATATCGAGAACTAGGTTTTTAACACATGCCCCGTTAGTGGTAAATGATATATACCTTAGTCTCACCAGGGATAATCTACAACTCTATATAGGCTCCCTAATCTCACAAATATGTACAGGATATATTCCACACAAACCTTTTACAGCTAATTATACTGAAATGTATCACTGAAATATCTATCTATTTATCTCTCTCTCTCTCTCTCTCTCTCTCTCTCTCTCTCTCTCTCTCTATATATATATATATATATATATATATATATATATATATATGCAATATTTTAATGCAATCCGAAAGATATATTCTAAACATGAATTTGTTCAACCGCCATGATTGCAATAATACACTCCTTGAGTGAGAGCTTTTAATTTTACGCCGCTTTTAGCAACAATCCAGCAGTATCACGGCGGTGGACAGCAGAAATGGGCTTCACACAATTTGGGGAAACGAACCGAGATTTCGGCATGACGAGCGAACGTTTTAAACTTGAAATAACACATTAGCTTGAAGGAGTTTTAAAAATCAGCATTTCCTATACTGTGTCTACATGACACTTGCTAAATACATTCTCTGTCTTACTTGCATTTTGAATCCATTCTTTACATGTTCACTTTGGACAAGGATAGTATTTTCTCTTTCCACCAAGCAGAGTCGACGTTCATAATACATCCATACCCTCGATCAGGGACACTATACAGAGTCGTAGAGTATCCCTGCCTGGATGAACGAGGGTGCTCAGACCGCTGTCCCACCCCAGTCAATGGATAAACGGTATGTCAAAGTGTCAAAATCCTTTACTTGAATAAAAACATAAAATGTACTTCGAAATGCCGTGTTCATCATAAAAAAGATGACTTTAAAGGGTGACAAAGAATTCATCGGGTTCCTTTAAAAAGCTGAGATCCAAATAATAATTCTAGCCCTTACGTGCATCACTTGTAAATGCCGTACAAAGAAAGTATTGATTGATTAGCCTCATCCGATCCAAATTTCATATAAATAGAATATATCTAAGAAATATTTTAACTAAAGACCGCCACCACCCACCCCACCCCCACACGCGCGTGCGCATACTCATAGATGAAGTTATCGCTGTGTTAATGCTAAATTATAATAAAATGTATTATTCCCCGGGTTTAAGAAGCAGCATCCCTCCGTATGGCCTATGAGTGAATGAGTGAGTTTAGTTTTACGCCGCACTCAGCATTATTGCAGCCATATGGCATCGGTCTGTAAATAATCGAGAAGGGCCAGACAATCCAGTGACCAACAACATGAGCATCGATCTGCGCAATTGGGAACTGATGACATGTGCCTACCAAGTCAGCGAGCCTGACCACCCAATCCCGTTAGTCGCTTCTTACAACAAGCTGAGTCGCCTTTTACAGCAAGCATGGGTTGCTGTAGACCTAGTCCACCCTAGTCCACTTTCACGGGTCTATGGCCTATGAAACATAACTATCACAGTTATATCAAAACATTGATAATAAGTGTACACCAACACATACGAAAACCCAAACACACAGACGCACACATACACAACATACGCGTTCTTACATTAATACAAACAATGTATATACACAGCAAACATGGTGATAAATGAATGCTGACAGTATTAATTGTAACAGAATAAACGATTCTGCCGAGATATTTCGGCTCTCAAAAACAAAGTATGTATAATGGAGTGCGGCAAGTGACTTGTGTAAACTGATTATCAACAAAATAAAAATACCATTTTGTCTACTGCTGACACAGACGGGAATAGAAAAAAACTAAACTCACTCACTCACCCAGTCGAGTTTGGACAAGAAATAGTCAGAAAGAAATGTGCCATAACCAAACTGACAGAAGGTAATACGCTATAGGTAGAAGCATTTCAATATAATGTTCAGCGTGTAAAAAACATCTTTAAAAAGACGATTAGTACGTAATTTATTTGAATTATCCCGCTGTTGTTATTCCAAACCCCAGAAAACAAACCAAAGCAACCTAACTCCTCAAGATGTCAATACATACACACACTTCATACAACGGCGACAGTACAATTCTAAATATGGGTGAGTGAGTTTAGTTTTACGCCACTTTTAGCAATATTCCAGCAACACCAGAAATGAGCTTCACCCATGCATGTATGTATGAGTTACACTACTGGGGAGTGTATACATGCCAAGACACCTGTCCTTCGAGAAATCTATTGTGTATAACCATATAAAATCAACTGATCTGTTTATCGATTCTGATATGCTGATTCTATATGCTAGAATTTATGCTGTATCATGTTTTACACACAATGAAATATGTTGAACGCTCATTCATCAAGCATGTAGCGAAAGCTGAAGTTTGCAAACAATCGGTCATAATATTGATCGACTATTACAACCGGAGGATCCTCTTAACACTTAGATGTTAGGTTTAGTGCTAGGTTAGAGTCAGTCAACATTGGCGTGGCTGTGTTTATGATATGGATCGATCTCACACTAAAACATTTATACATGGTGTTAGAGTGAGTTTGCCTTTGCAAATATTCCAGCAATATCACAGCTGGGGACACCGCAAATGGGTTGCACGTGGTTATAGAAATGATACTGTATATAATGGTGAGTGAGTGAGTTAAGTTTCACGCCGCCTTAGTTTAGTTTTTTGTCGTTCTTGGCAATATTCCAACAACATCACGGCTGGGGACACCAGAAATAGGCATCACATGTTGCACCCATGTGGGAATCCGTCTTCGGTTTGACGAGCGAACGCTCTAACACTATGATATGCTGGAATATTGCCAAGAACGACAAAAAACTAAACTCGCACATTCATTGATGAATAATTGATGCATTGCCGAAACTGGAGTGAATCCGAAATACGAACCTACAAAGAGAACAATCGGTTATTGTTTTCCATGATCTGTTAAATAAACAACAACAGTAACCAATATGGAAATCAACAAACCAAATCAACCTTCAAAAGTTCTTAAGTTTTACAAATCACATGATATTCTAACGTCCAACCCGTAAAAGACATAGGTTAGAATTGGTTTTCAGCAACCCATGTTTGTCTGAAGAGGCAACTCCAGCCGTGATGTTGCTGGAATACTTATAACAGCAGAGTAAAACCAAACTCACTCACTCACTCACTCACTCACTCACTCACTCACTCACTCACTCACTCATAAGAGACGACGAATGAGATCCGGTGATCAGAATCGCTGACTTGGCTGACTCATATCATCGCAATCACATTTGCGTAGACCCATGCTCTTGCTGTTGATCACTGAAATGTCTGCGCCGGACTCGATGATTTACGAACCGCCTCCCTATAGCTGGAATATACCAGAGCTAAATCAATCAGCAACCCAAACAAACGCTAACGTTTTGGATCCTTTTCCTCTCAGCAAAAGGTTAGATTGACACCTCCACCATCACTAGAGACAGGTCAAGACATCGATTTCCAATGAAGAAGAGTGTATATGCTTAAGCTTCTATTTACAATTTGAAACTTAAAACCAAACGCGTTGCCGACAACGGATGTACCCTCGAAGTGCACTGCTGTCAATATTTCAATAGGGCGTCTGTTGGCCATGTCTTTGACACACCCCGTTTTCGTTTGTCAAACACTTGTTCTACCCTCACCCCGTTCCCTGCGAACATGGTACTAACACCAACCCAGAGCAAACACATAGCAAGAAAAAGATGACAGTAAACTTTTCAGAATCAATCGGTACCATGGCAACGCATAATCACGCGAAAAGAAACAAAACTGTGTAAATACTTTCTCATTTTGACTCACATGAAGTATCTTTGTACTATGTGCGAAGGAGAAAATGTATAATAAATTATGCACACATCCTCCGCTGTCTGGGTAAATACCCGGTTTCAAGAATCGGCATGTTTGTAACGATTTCCCAGTCTTCATACTTATCACCGAGAGCTCTCCCATCCGCCCCAGGCTACGTTACCATAGGACATGTCAGTCTATTTGTTTCGTATCCTTGGTTTCAAACCATATATATATATGACGTACGGGTGTTTGGCTATACAAACTGTTCTTCGATTGGATATGACAAGCTGTGTAGGGATTTGTGTGGTTTTAACCAAGATTTATTAAGCAACAACGTTTCGACATCAAAGTCATCACTACTTTGATCGAGGGAAACCGTCCGAAGACATTGGGCATTGTTCGCGCCAGTATCTTACTGACCTGGTTCTTGGTACTTCTACAAGAATAACAGGGACGATCATTGTCAGTTGTGTCGTGGTGAACGGTGTTAATCTGGATTGTTAAAATGCGCGTAGTTATCTTTCTCAGTATTTTCATGATACAGTCTGTCAACGCTGCCTATGTGGACGACCTTCGACGTCTGTACAACGAAGTGATTGACGTCAACAACCCCTGGCTACGCCCTGCTCTAAACAGCAACCTCCCAACAAAGGTATCAATCATTTTCTTTTCACTGTCGTCCATCTCCCTCGATGACGTCACGCAGACGATGTCTTCATCCGGGTATCTTGGTGTCACCTGGCTTGATGAGTTCCTGAACTGGCCTGCAGGTAATTACAGCGGTGTAAGCAGCCTCTATCCAAATCCCAACAAAATATGGCGTCCGACCCTTGCCGTGAAAAACTCCATTGAGAAAGCGACGCCATTCCGTGCCGACTTCATGTACACCACGGTAACGGCAAACGGGGAAGTGTTGTGGTACCCCGGCGACGTGTTCCAGACTGTTTGTGAAATGGACGTCTCGAAGTTCCCATTTGACACCCATGTTTGCAACATAGACTTGACCCTGTGGCGTTCAACACCAACGGAGGTAGATCTCCTGCTCTCAAGTGGTATGAAATTTAATATGGACGAATTTGTGGAGAATAATCTTTGGCAACTTGTAGATCAGAAGGCCGAGAGAATCAACAATACTAAATCCTACCCCTTCGTGAGACTGACTTTCACCTTGAGACGTCTGCCCCGCACCTACATCACAAATGTCGTGGCCCCCATCTTTGCAATCGCTCTCCTGAATGTCTTCGTCTTCCTCATCCCCTCCCAGAGCGGAGAGAAGATCCAGTTTGGCATCTTGGTCCTTCTGGCATACGCCATTTTCATGAGCTATTCCGCGGAGACGTTGCCTCAAAGTTGGAACACATCCTCCACCATTGGCAACTACTTCCTTGTCCTTGAGGTGTTCTGCATCATCTACATCCTCCTCAGCATCCTTTCCGCCACCATCTACGCCCGCGAGGACTTCCGCCACGGCATCTCACCAACCCTGGCGTCTGTAGTGGAGAACATGGAGAAGATCTTCCTCTGTAGATGCTGCAAAAAGAGACCGTCCAGCTCATCCACCGTTGAAGTTTCTCCTGCAGATGAACCGTGCTCCCATAATGGGAGAGAGATGGAATTTGGGACCAAGAGACCACTTCCGGTCAGACGTATTCCGGAGAGGATTGAGATGAACTGGAAGAGGGTGAGTAGAGCTTTCGACATGCTCTTCTTCTGGCTGTTCTTGATCATCGTCATCCTGAGTATGATCGGTGTCATGAGCTACATCACGCCAATGATCAACTTCGACAATGTCAAATCAACTTTTAAGAACTGAGAGTGATGTTTAGGTTTCGCGAATAAGGAGGAAAGTAATGTTCACTGGTTCAACTGTTGAGAGCAATTACACCAAAGCCACGTGATTTTTACAAAACTGAGAGTTCTCTTGGATTGTGCTCGTTTTCACTGAAAACTGATAGACCTTGACCCTCTATGGGAGGATTACTCGTGTGTTATATACTGACTGTTGCTGACAGGACTGTCTGTTGTAAGCCATCACTTATGACGCTCGCACAAACGCAGCATGCTTTGTACACACATGTGTAACATGTACGCATACGTGTAACATAATTTCATACCAGCTATCCATTGTGAAATGTTTCAGTGACGTGTTGCTGATTGGCGATATTCCATCTATATGGCGGTGGTCAGTAAATAATCGCGTCCAGTGCTCAACAGCATGAGCGTCTATCTACGCAATAAGGGTACATTGACATGTGTCAACCAAGTCAGGAGCATGACCCTCCGATCCCGTTAGTCGACCTTACGACAAGCATGGGTTGCTGAAGACCAATTCTGACAGGATATTTGTGGGTTGTCGTAGTGATGTGGATCTATCTGTCTGAACATTGGCAGTTAGGGCGTCAGACTTGCGGACTGGTAGATGTGGGACTAATTACATGTATGTGAAATTCCTGGGAAGGTTTAGACCGGGGAAGGTGGAAGGTGCTGAAAGGCTATTGCAACAGAAAATATTTCAAATTACATTTTCGGATTTGCAACTGCTGTCAGTACCACAAACAATGCCAATACAAAATTCGGGCCAAGTTACATGTCGTTTAAGGGACACAGGAAACATTGTATCGTAGCACTTTCCAGAGGAGAGGAGTTTCATAGTAATGGCATCAACGTATATACTTTCCCCTTGGACCCGACGAGTTCGACACAACGGGGTTTGACTGTAGTTAAATCCACTTTCATATACATGTGAAGCTTTTTTGTATGAAAGTTAAACATGCTTATGTTATATACTACCCATCAAAAGTTTACACTCACTTAAAGCGCTCACTGTATGTTATGTATATACATAATTATGGTTACATCGAAAATGGAGTTTTTTGAAAACAGATTTCTCCCCAAAACGTACGGGAACCAACTGCAAACCTCATGCAAATGAATTGCACAAGGAACAAGCATCAACTTGCTGGAAAGTATCTTCAAATATTGTGCATACGAACAGCTGTGTTTTGGTGGTAAGGTTTTATTAAGAACAAATTCGCCAAATTTTGATCGTTTATTAAACCCATGACAATAATCTTTTTGCGAATTTGTTTTACAATACATCAGTACATGTGTAAATCATTCCTTTAAACAATATGGACTATTTGGCAAACAGTTTAGAACAGTTGAATGAAGTGACTGGCTACATTTACACTAGTTTGTAATTTTTTTGTTAGGTAATACAAGCATACCTTGTTCATAATTTGACACTTAATTTCAGGTAGTAATGTCGTAATTGCGCACATACACAAACTGATGATGACATTTGTGTTTTGATTAAATTGTGTTTAACATGACTTTATTACAAATTGTATCGATACGTTATACATCTTAGTTCTGTGTTTAGAGTACAAAGATATCTTTTTTCGCAAGCATGCCACAATGAGTGCCTTATGTTGAATATATTTAACCACGTGTCTTAGATCGCACATTCAATGTCGTATCATCAATGTTTAAGTTACAAAACAGTACTCCTGACTGTCGAGTCACACAGTTTTGCAAAACATTTTAGCCTTTACATTCATGCATAGTTTACTAGTTTTGCGGTTTCGACTTACGTATTGTAGGATGTAGCTGGAGAGTTTTAGCATATTTTTACTCTTCATTGTTTCTGTTTATCATTCATCCCTAAAGCATTTCTCTGTCATTCACACACTGGAATGTCGCGTTCATGTCTTTTTAGTGCCAATTAAACTGGACATGGGACGTTTTGACCGTGTGGAAAATAGAAACGTTTCATGAAATTATCATTTGGTAATAGCAAAAACACCCCATACAAACAAACAAGAAACAAAACACCTAAACTTTGACATGATGCAGTATAGCTTCCTCTTGGCTAGTTAGCTGCGATGTTTGTATCATACTGTGCGCATACCTCTTGATGTAAACTCCATATTGTTATTATGCTACCTTGGGTTATTGAATAAATCGATCTATTATTTCTGTTTTTTACTTTTTGATTGTGATATCATTTGCGCGCGCGCGTGTGTGTGTGTGTGTGTGTGTGTGTGTGTGTGAGAGAGAGAGAGAGAGAGAGAGAGATGGTCATGTGGTCCATGGTCATTTTATATCAACCACAGATGCAATTAATTATACCCATAACTGTCTCCATAAGTATGTAATATGACACAATCTCCACGACTCCACTTATATCCATAGCACACAAGGTACCATTTATATCCACGACTTAAAAGGTACCATTAAGATACATAACTCAAGGTACCATTTATATCAATAACACCTAAGGTACCATCTATCTCCACGACACCTACGGTACCATATATATCCACGATGCACAAAGTACCATTTATATCCAAGACACCTACATCCACAGCACCTAAGGTACCATTTATACCCACGACACACAAAGTATTATTTATAACCACGCCACCTAAGGTACCGTTAATATCCACGATACCTAAGGTACCCTTTATGTCCAGGACACATATATTATCCTTTATATCCACGACACCTAAGGTACCCTTTATGTCCAGGACACATATATTATCCTTTATATCCACGATACCTAAGGTACCCTTTATGTCCAGGACACATATATTTTCCTTCATTTATGACACAAAAGATACCATTTATATGACACATACATATCATTTGTATCCACATCACCTGAGGTACCCTTTATGTCCATGGCGCCTAAGGTACCCTTTAAATCCACATCACCTACAATATCCTTTATATCCAAGACACTAAAGTACCATTTATAACGCCTAAGGTATCCTTTATGTCCTGGACACCTGTGTTATTCCTTACATCCATGGCACCTACGTACCCTTTATAATACCTAAGGTACCCTTTATATCCACAACATCTACATTATCTTTTACATCCACACCTACGGTACTCTTATATCCACGACACTAACGTGCCCTTTATAACACCTACATACCCTCGATATCCATGATACCTACATTATCCGTTACATCCACGACACCTGAGGTACTTTTTATACCCATAACTAAGGTACCCTTTATATCCACGACACGCACATTATCCTTTATATGTCCTCACAACCTAAGACGCCCTTTATATTCTTTATATCCACAATATCCATCAGACCCCTTTTATCCATCACACCTAAGAACTCTTTATATCCGTGTCACCTAAGAACTCTTTATATCCGTGACACCTGAGAGCTCTTATAATCCCTATATCTGTGCCATCCAAGACACTCTATATATCCACCACGGTGTGCTTTTTATCTGGCTCTATGCCTACAAATAATGCCCCTCACACCATGTGCATGATGACGTTCATCCTTAACAACAGTAATGGCTGACTGAAATCAGCTGTGGTGAGTCAATCACTGAGTGAGTGAGTGAGTGCGTCAGTCAGTCAGTCAGATTACCTATGGCTGTATACAGCGTTAGGTAATCATCCGACAATACCACTGCAGGGGAGACCAAAACCGGTTTCACACATTGTATCCATATGGAAAATGACCGTCACAACTTTGGGGTAAGCGAATGACCACCTGCCTGACATTCACTTCTATAACGCAGCTGTGGTTTCTGTTACAATTATATCATTACTTCATCTTCCATCAGGCAATGCGTTGTAGTTATTAAATAATGATGTATTGTAGCGATTGAAACATCCCACTCAGTCCCAAGCCAACATCCGCAGCAGCTTGACGACTCTGGGCTGACGGACGTGCATAAGCTATGGTACAGCCATTACCCTGTCACATACGATTGTCCTGAATAGACTGAAATACACATGGTAAGTAACAATTACTTAAGTGGTGAGTTAATATTGACTGGCAGCATTATAGAAAACAGACTATTCCCTTAATAGTCGACTGAGAAGAGAAATCTACCTCCTCCCTCCAAAAGATTACGAAAAAAAACCCCAACAAAACCCAACCATACTCCAGGCCTCTGATTAGTCAATTATCTGTGAATTGTGAATTGTCATGTTTATAGTATATACATACGTATGTATAGAGTACATTATCCATGTGTGTGTATGATAAATACACACATCTTGCAGGGCTGTTGACGCACAATTTGTAATTAACACCTCTTTATAACTGAAATACAGGTATTTGTCCGGCACGCGTAATTATCGCGGATGCCAGCCGGTCCCCGTTAAAACGCGCCACCACCGCGAATGGTTTCCAACTGGATTTCTGTGAGCGAGGAGACGCGCGGTTCATAATGCTGTGATCATTGGTACATCCCTGCAAGACTAGTCGTTATAGAGAGGTATGCACACTGTTATTATGACACTTACAAGTGTTTATGCATGCAATGGATGTATATGTATTAGTAACGTTGTGTATGTTGTGTTTTGCGGTTAAGGACAAGTCGGACAACGACACTGCCATTTGGAAGTGATATTTAATAAATGTCTCCCACGAGATATATATGACTTTCAATATAAGACCATTTTTCTCTTCTCTCACACATAAAGACAAGCTTTGTCATTTGGATGATATGCACAAATGATGGCACATATTCTGTCCTGTGAAACTCAGCTAAATAATGCTGTCCCGATCGACGCCATTTGTAGAAGCAGTTATCGATCGGCGACTTCATTATGCAGATTGCAACCATTGTGACGATATCGCCGCAGTGCAGCCGGTGTCTGTAGGCTATTTATAGCAGCACGTCACGTGACTATAATACCTTGACTGTAAAAGCAGAGGGCGTTTTTGCTCCTGGCAAAATCTAGCGTCATTTATGTCGCAAGATACCGTATTCGAAAATCACATATGTCGTTATGTAAATGACCGGAGTTCATTAACTTGTTCGGGCGGTCAGGCTCGCTGATTAGGCTGACGCCGTCATCATATATCGTACTTGCGTAGATCGATGTTCATGATGTTGATCGCTGCATGATTGTCTGACCCAGATCCGATTATTTACAGACCACTGCCATACAGCTGGAATATCCCTGAGTGCGACGTAAACCTAAACTCACTCACTGTTTACTTATTTATGACCCCTGGATTCATCGTTTATTCAAAGCGGACATTAGTCGGACTTCGGTCACCCCTGTAAATGTACTGATAGAATTGGTCTTGGGCACCCAAATGCTTGTCACAAGTGGCGACAATGGGGACCCAATGGTCAGACATGATTTATGCATACGGGTATCGTTGGTCAGTGGTGATATTGTCTGGTCCAGATTGGATAAGAATCTAATTACCCACCGCCGTCATATAAGTAACTCGGAAAACAATTGAACATATTTACATGTATTTTGTTCACCAGCGTCGATGAAATACATTCTGTTTCCGAGTTTTTTACGAAACCCGGGGGTTATTTCATGATTAATTCTACGGAGAAATGCACTGTTGCTCGCGCATTCCCTGCAATATGTAATATTTGTCTTCGTTTTGTGAGTCATGTCCAAGTTCAAGGATGACAAAAATTCTGAGGGTAGGGCGGAGGAGGAGAGTTTGAAACCGAAGGCGTTATGGGACCAACGTCACATACATTTAATTCAGTCACCGTGACTAGATTCAAATACTTGAATCATGATGATCCTGATGATAATGATCTGGAGATATCACATGCGCAAGTGACCACTGTGGTAATTAAGTTCATGTGTTTCGAACCTGGCCTCCCCGTAACATAATGAACTTATCCTACCCGTCGGCGCTTCTTGCAACCACGCATAAGAAAATGTAGACTCACCTGCAGCACGCTGTGACCCTATGTAATGCCTCGAGGTAGATGGTTGTCGACAGTCGAAGTCATGCTGAGAGTTCACAATAGTGTTCCCCAGCTTGCATGCTGTATACACTTGTGAGTGAGTGAGTTAAATTTTACGCCACTTTTAGCAATATTCGGCAATGTCACGGCAAGGGACACCAGAAATGGGTTTCGAAGCCAGGACGTCGGCGTGAGGAGCGAGCGCCACAACCACTAGGCTACCCCACCTCCCCGCATACAGTTGTGCCGGTAGGTGTGTTTCGATTCCCCGTAATATATGTGCGTGAAGCCCGTGAAGTTTGATTTGGTCCTCAGCAAACCGTACTTCAACGGGATCGGGTGGTCAGGCTCGCTCACTTGGTTGACACATGTCATCGGTTCCCAATTGCGAAGATCGCTGCTCATGTTGTTGGTCACTGGATTGTCTGGTCCAGATTCGATTATTCACAGACCGCCGCCATATAGCTGGAATATTGCTGAGTGCGGCGTAAAACTAAACTCACTCACTCACTCACTCCCAATTGCTTAAATATATGCTCAAGCTGTTGATCACTGTATTGGTCTGACCTGACCCAATTATTTACAGATTTCCGCCTTATAGGTGCAATGTTGCTGGGTGCCGCGTTAAATCACAAACAAAACAAACTAACAAATGCCGATCCAGCCAGGGCCATTCGCCTCAAAATCGGAAAAGATCGGACTCTGACAGTAATTTACACCCATTTTGTTCTGGGGAGGTGTGTGTGTGAGGTAGGATATGGCGAGGTTCCATCAATATGTCTTGATGTCTTTGATCCGTACATGACAAGTAAGGGGGTTACTTACTTTGTACATTGATTTTAACGGCTTGGGGGTGTCATTCACTTTATATATGAAACTCCATAAAAATCATCATCACCACACCACACCAACCCACCCAACAGCCCCAGGTCCCAAACTGTTGCAGTTCCACATGTAATTAACGTCCTGCACCGTGTAATATGGGTTAACACTGACAGTGAGGTGTGCGTGCGTTCGTGCGTGCCTGTGTGAGAGAGAGAGTGTGAGTGTGCGGATGTAAAATCGAAAAAGCTTAACGTTTCAGTCACTGCATGGGTGTCCTGGTTTGTTTACATGTTTACTCAATTGTATGGCGTGAAACAACATCCACCCCCTCAGTTTGAATCATCTTGACGTCATTATTTCAGGAGACAAGCCCCACCTCATGACTGTTACATCCGGGGAACAGATCCAAGATGGCGCTCAGTCCTCCAACGATACTGATCATCGCACAAGCTGTCGTCATTGCAGCGTTCCTACGGGTGTACTTCTTTCCCGACGAAGATAGCGCTTTCGATTTTGGTGGTCCTTCACCCAGAATCACAGCCTACGCCAACGACTCATACGACTATATCATTGGTGAACCACATTCTACTAAGCATCATTAAGTGTTATGATTCGTACTGAAAGTTGCAGTGGAGTAGTGGAGTAAGCGAGTGAGTTTAATTGTACGCTGCTTTTCAATATTCCAGCAATATCACAGCTGGGGACACCAGAAATAGGCTTCGCACAATTTGCTACTTAACATTGGGAATACAACCTGGACGTGCCAACGCCTTCACATCTGGACTGATATCCAAAGCAAAGCACATGACTGTAGATAAAGGCTTTGCTCCACCAGGGTAACCTAAACTACTTTCGAACGTCACTGTTCGTCAGCCCTAAGTAGTATTCATGACAGAATGTCTCTAATACCCTAAGGTCGTCATATTGGACCTTACTAGTACGTATAGTTGTTGGCCCAGCTCACCTCGTACATCGAGGACGTAGCGTGTTGCAGATGTTGTCGATCCTAGGCTTACCTCGTGCCCGGCCCCGTAGGAAGTCTTAGTGCTACGATTGTAAGCCTACGCTATTTAATGTATCAGATTTACCATCTCCTTTATGTTGCTTTGTTGGAGGGGACCCCAGTCCTCAATGACCAACGGACGTGTGTAATATTCCGGGAATTTTGTTGACAGTGGCATAAAACCACACTGACTCACTCGTTCAGAACGAAACGGTTGAATATGGATGGCTGGCGTTTCGTGCTGTGTTCCTGCTATGTCACGGCGGGGAGTCACAGTTTTGTCTTGCATAATATGTCTGCTGATCATCACATTCTGGTCGAGGAACAGATTAACCATTAGTTTTGGTCGTTGTACACTTCAACCGTTGTGCTTCCTACGGCAAATCCATTTCCTGCTGCTGCAAATTCATGAATCTAGTGGTAGCCTAGTGGTTAAAGCTTTCGCTCTTCATGTCGAAGACCCGTGTTCGATTCCCAACTTGAGTACAATGTCTGAAGCCCATTACTAATGTCCCCCTCCGTCATATTGTTGGAATGTTGCTAAAAGCGGCATTAAACTAAACTCATACGTCCGTAATATGTCTCACTCGCTCAAACGTCTGTGTCCCTCGACTCACCGCCCTCCTCTTCACACACTTTCTTATCCACGTTCTTACCCCATTGCCCTGACCGAAGTGACACTGCAGGAGCGTCATATAACCAGACTCACTCACCAACTTACTTAAAAGATCCACTGCAACTCTTTTTCTTGTAGTTGGAGCTGGGACAGCAGGTTCCGTCTTAGCCAATCGTTTGTCAGAGAAGAGTCACGTGACGGTACTAGTTTTGGAGGCGGGTCCTTCAGATGAGAACAGCCCGATATTAGACATCCCTATAGCTGCTTCGTATCAAACTAGGAAGTCTGACGTCACCTGGGAGTATTTCACTGAGACTCAGAGACATTCCTGCAAGGCCCTGGAGGATCAGGTATGTAAATGCAAACTTAGAACAGTGATGAGCTTGAACACGTCTCTCAAAGAGCACTTTGCAACCATTAGGTTTTGTCAAGCTTTTCCCCAGTTTTCAAGGGATTAATCATACGAATAATTATCAAGAAATGGTTATCCAATGGTGAAGAAGTTGGATTTGATGAAAATACACCACCAGCAAATACTTAATTTCTTGTCTGTTCCTCTTTTTAGCGCTAACACCTCGTAAAAGAATATGCAAATATTTTTTTCAGCGTTGTATGTTTCTGACGGCAAAGCCGAGACAGAATTTGTAACGGCCACTGTAGCAGTATGTTAAGACAGTTAACATGTATACAGTTAACATGTATACTACTTTGAATATGCAAATGTGTCCACGGGAACTTGGATTGACAACTTGTGATGGTTTTCAACAATATCTCACCATAGTATAATTTAAGTGATCTAGTCCTCAGACGTTTGCCAGTGTGATGACACCCACAAGCGTGTGTATGGCGCTGATAACCTTAAAACATTATCTACGCGAAGGGCCCGAAATCAAACCCAGAACACTCGTGTTTTGCATACACAAGGGACGCAACCCTACACAGTGAATTGTGGTGCTCTTTACAGCTGGGCCACCCGTTCCTTGAATGTGCTTAAGAACCTTTCTACCATAAGATTAGTTGGGTGTTCATTTTCAAATATGCAAATAACTGTGTATAGATAGGTTTCCAGTCAGAAACATTATTGCAAATATCACTGCAGAAACATACATGTCATGTACACTTTCAAATCCCGAAGTCCGTTCCAGAGAGTTCGTTTGGTATCCGGAAAGGTCCTTGGTGGAACCAGCCAGGTGAATAATATGGTGTATGCCAGAGGTCATCGCCATGACTACGACAGCTGGGCAGCCAATGGTTGTTCAGGCTGGAGCTATAAGGATGTCTTGCCGTATTTCAAGAAGTCAGAGAGTATGCAAGATCCAGACCTGGCGAGACTGAGTACGTTAATTTCGATAATATTTTGCATTATTAACACTTTAATAATTAATTTCTTCTTACGATACTGAGTATCAAATGGTCGGAACAACGCGGAAGAATGAAGTAATCACCCAGGTGATTATTCACACCCTCTTACTGAACATGGAATCCGGTCAATGTCATTTGGACCTTTCAACAAGACAACACTGTGAGGATCATTAAAGGCAAATAGTCGCTTTGGTAAATGTTACAAGACTATTCCTGAGGCCTGTTCCTCAAGGCGCTCGTAGCGTTAAGATGATCACAACTCCCATACTTTAACATAGACTTAATTACAACTATCATATCGTTACGATCACTTTGAGGAACGGACCTCAGGTTCGAAAAGTTGTTCAAGGGTGTGTTTTGCGTTTTTTCAGACTAGCTCAGTAGGTGTTCCGGGGTTTGAATATTATCTCGCACCGTTCTTTGACAACTTTATAAGTACTGTGAAACCTATAAAAATAGGAACATGCAACTTCGTCAAAACGAGTCAGTCACGTGGCTATATTAAGGTTATAAACTCCCACAGATTTCAGCCAGACCACAGGTAAAACTTGCCAGCCCTGACCAAAACTTGCCTGCTTGCAAATATTTTATGTTTGACAAGCAACGTAGTTTATCATCTAATTGGAATTCATTATTATTGTTAAGAGTGAATTAATAACGATTTATCATCCCGTAATATGATGAAAATCTTCATATACATGTCTAATTTTGAAAATCTGGCAGTCCATGTTGAAAATAACCCGCCCCGGGTGGTTGGGCAGGCAGGTCTTTCGAACGCCGCTGTGTATGAAACTGATGCTGTATTTGTACACGCAACCGGATCTTTTTGTGAGATTGTGCCCCAGAGGAGTTTGTCCTTATCCGAAGTTAAATTTTTGGTAGTAGTGAGAACATTAACGTCAGTTTTTTTTTCGTCACCCTCCAGTTTGTTTGTTATGTATGAGGGAAATACCCTGCAAGTATGTACATGACACTGACATTGTGACATTTGCATAAACATGTCATTCCTACATAACAGGCATACGTCTTTAGAACTATGTTTACGGAAAATGTGTCCCCCTCTTCACGTGTTTGTTGTTTTTCCCAGTACACCATGGGAGACGTGGACCCCTGGCTGTGAGAACTGACCGGTTCACACCCCTAGGGGAGGTGTTCGTGAAGGCGGGGCAGGATCTGGGATACAGCCATACTGACACCAATGATGGAAACCAAGAAGGTAAGTCAGTGGTGCCCAAATGTAAAACAAAGTAAAAGAACATACAGGATACCCACAGAAATTCTTCACGGTGATTTCATTTCTAACTAAACTGGGCTGTGGTAGCTTAGTGGTCAGACCGTTCGCTGGTCACACTGGGGAGGTGGGATATCCTTATGGTGACCCTGGTTCGATTCCCTACATAAGTACACTGTGTGAATCCCATTTCTAGTGTGTCACGTCGTGAAATTGCTGGGACAGTCCGAAAAGCGGCGTAAAACTAAACTCACTCACTGACTAAATCAAATACTGGCTGACTGACTGGTTTTACGCCGCTTTTAGCAATATTCCAGCAATATCACTGCGGGAAACAACAGAAATGGACTTAACATCTTGTACTTCTCTGGGAATTCGTACCTGGGCCTCGGCGTGACGAGCCAGCGCTTCAACCACTAGATTGTCCCGCCGCCCCAAATCAAAGACATTTCGGATGCTGGTACAGGTGTGCCGTATGATTATCATATTCTCTGAGCTCCCTGTTTTGACAATGCAAGAGAAAGGAAATAATCTTGTGCTATTTATTACCTTCTACTTGTGTGGTTATTCTGTCAGAGAGAGGTCTGTGGTTGGACCGCGTCGTCGTACACAAAATGTTTTATGATAACATTTGTTTTAATCGGCGTTCAGCATGAAAGGGATGGCCTATTTTGAGTAAAATGTGTCTAAGCCGGATGTTCATGATAAATTTTCATCATTTACGAGCTAGCACCAGCAAACTACACGAACACGTACAAATACTAGATAACCGGCGGACGACGTACGTGGGGCACGCTAGCAGGCACGTACCCATGCGGATTCAGTGTCATATATTATGCACGTAGGACTGTAAGTCTGTTGAACGCACCCCCATATATCGCTCCACCATTCTGTGATGCGTGTTCCCGCTTGCAGGGTTCGGCTATGGGCAGTCGACGGTCATGGACGGTAGAAGGATGAGTACGTCCAGGGCCTACTTGTGGCCGGCCATGACACGACCAAAGCTCCACGTCATCGTCAACGCGCATGTTACCAAGGTAACCAACTTTAAATAATTGGTAATGTCAAAGTAACTTTATCTACAATGCTTTCACCCAGGACCGAATGTTCCAACCCAGGTTCGGGGTAGAATAGGCCTTCAGCAACCCATGCTTGCCATAAAAGGTGACTATGCTTGTCGTAAGAGGCGACTAACGGTCAAGCTCGCTGACTTGGTTGACACATGTCATCGGTCCCCAATTGCGCCGATCGACGCTCATGCTGTTTCATCACTGGATTGTCTGGTCCAAACTCAACTATTACAAGCCGCCTTCATATAGTATTGCTGAGTGCGGCATAAAACTAAACTCACTCACCTAATGGTCCCTTTTTCCTTGAAGGAAATGCGTGATGTCATGAGTAACAATCATTTTAAATCTTCTGTGATGAAGGAACTGTAAGAATGCATGTCACTGAAGTCTTTTATATCTTACACCTACGTTATGGCTGTCTGTATGTTGCCTGTATCCGACTCACGACGTAATGAACCATGTGGAAATCGTCATTAAAAATCAATGATTGTTATTCAATTTTAAACGAAAAAGCACGTTGTCTGTGAATTCTGGAAATGTTACTTAGTGACGAATAGGGTTGCAGATCGCAGATCTAAGTTAACGTATGTGAAAACAATAATAGTGCAAATATCGTTTTGTGACCAAGACTTTGGCTGATCTCACTGATTATAAGCATGATGTGGACTCGACTCGTCGTTGCAGGTGTTGCTTGAGGACGGCCGGGCCGTTGGTGTACAGTACATCCAGGCGGACAGCATGAAGACAGTGAGGGCCAGAAAGGAGGTCATACTCACTGCTGGAGCAGTGGGGTCCCCGCATCTACTGATGCTCTCAGGAATAGGCCCCCGTAAACACCTGGAAGCAAAGAAGGTACTCCGAGTGTGTCACACTTAAATTCAGGAGAAATCTGCATGTAACAACAAAATTAAAATATCGCTGATAATGCGGGGAAGAATTCGTCTTCAAGAACCTATGTCGTAAGGACTGAATCGGATGGTCTGAGTCGCGATCCACAAAGCGTTCGTAGTGCTACGGCCACAGAGTTACGACAGGTCGTAATGCTACGAACACTTTTTTGATCAGGAACCAAGATCGCCGACATGATTAGTAGATTCTATGGTAGGTCGGATCTTATGATCCCAGTGACTTGATAGTCAGATCCAGATTCGATTACTTGCATCGATGCGTAGATCGATGGTGAGGTGAGGTGAGAGGCGTTGAATGTCGCACTTAAGAATGTTTCGCTCATAAGACGACGCGGGTGAGCGTGTATGTGTGCCTGCTTGTACTAGCCCAGATTTAAGCTGGTTTTATAGTGGTAGCCCACTGAGATACCGTGCCGTAGTTAAGCATGAAGACCCCACTCAGACACAGTATACTGAGTCCGAATTGAGCAGTCTTTGTTGTACCCATTAATGCCAAGGCAGGGAGATCGATGGTAGTGATATCAGTCACAGGATGTGCTGATCCAGACCTGATTATTTAAAGACCATCACCGTCGCGGTAGAGTATCACTATTCACTATGTGCCATCTAAAACGATATGTTAATGGAAATGTTTGCAGGTTTTAAAGTTCATTAATGCTTTCCACAGCATCAGATATTTATAGCGAATGAAGTCAATATTGCCCCAATAGCATCACCCACGTTGAATAGACCAACTGTCGGTATTCTAGGTAGCACTGTAGAATTCGTCACCACTTTTTAGATTCAGGTACACGTCGACCTCCCGGTTGGAGCCAACCTACAGGATCATGTTACCATTCCGCTCAGGATATTAACGAAGAGTAAAGTGTCGATCTCACAAGCTCAAACCGACTCAATATTGACGTGGATGAAATATTTCATTTTCAAAACAGGTAAGTTTTCCAGTCTCATTTACTGCGTTTATGAGTCCACTTAACATAGCACGTTGTTGGAGTTACGCCCTCTGAGCTGTGACACCTGACATGATCCCAGTTGTGTGTTTTGTTCACTTCAAGACTTGAACTTTATTTGTGTGTATCATAGTTCATCCGTTAGATTCAATACATGCATCCACATTCGAAAACAAGTCAAAACTTAGAGGTTCGATTAATAATAGGAGCCTCGTTTTCAGACAGGCTCAAATTAGGCCTCAGTACCCTATTAATGATAATCTGGATGCCGTTCTTCTGTACGACCTTTGCGCTGAGATATCGTTACTCCCATATCGTTACATTCACCTGAGGCAGTATTAGCGCTACTGCTTGACAGGTATTAGATGAGCCAGCGCAGCAAACGCGTTTGTCACAAGCAGGCGGGGCAAGGAATCTGGTTACTTGGTTGCTACAGGCAGATTGGCAATTAAGCGCGTGCAATACATGCTGACCGTGGCGAGAAATCAATACTGCTACTGTTTAACACGTGTCTCGTAGAGCGATTTAGTTCAGCAAAACACCATCATGACATGATTCGCATGAGGAAAATGAACTTTTCAATATTTAGACGACAACCCTGTTTCCCTCCTGTTTCAAATGGAATGTTCTGGAGGGCGTTGCCATACATGCAAATTGCATTTGTCAGGTCGTGGTTCATCTAATATTTGTCAAGCAGTAAGTTTGTGTTCTACTAACAGCTACAAGGCCTGGGTCCCGTTCCACAAAACAGTCTTAGCGCTCAGTTACTCGTAAGTCGTATGTCAGTTATGATCAACTGAGCGCCATGAGGTCAGCACCGTGATTTCAGCGCAGCAACTATCGTAATTAGATATCAAGATGAGGGAGTAACGTTTAGGAGTGTTTTTTTGGAACGAGACCCAGATTGTTACAATGTGTGACTTGCGGGATCTTGACCCAACGTCTTTGATCGTTCATAATGGCGTTAAAACCCCTCAAAACGTATATTTGTAGGTTATATGACGGCAAATGGCGTAGAAGCAGCGGCATTTCTGCGGACTAGTCCTGAACTGTCTGTCCCTGATCTTGGTATTGAAATGTCGGTGATGTGGCTTCAGCCGTCCACGATGAAGACTTTGTTCAACGTTGATGATCAGGTAAAGTTACATGTCCGGTGTGCTTCATGGTTGAAACAGGACGTCAGCAACCTAGAGGCCGTTCATAATTTATGGCTATGGGGTGATGATGATTTTATGGAGTTACATGTACAATATGAATTACTCCCACCCACCCCCACCCCCACTAACATTAATGTACAAAGTAAGTGACCCCCCATGCTTGTCATGAACAATATCAATGAACCCACTCCAGAGCATGTGTACAAAACTGAAGACCCCCTGACCCTCCTACCTCCCCAAGAACAAAATGGGTGACACCCCAATCCCACCCCCTTTAAAATCATCACACCACCCCCCAGTGAGTCGGGAGGTCAGCTTCGGTTTGATGGCCAGTCATGGGGACCTGATCAGCGCTGGACGTTGTCAATCAAATGATTAGTCAGGTCCTTACCAGTTATATAGTGACTAGTGTATTTGCTCGCCTCGCGGAAGACCCGCTTTCTTCCCCACTTGAGTACAATGTGTGAAGCCTATTTCTGGTGTCCCCCACCGTGATGTTGCTGGAATATTGCCGAAAGCGGCGTAAACGAAAGTCATTCCGTTGATCTCTGCTCATTGTGTTGATCACTCTATTATCTGGTCCAGACCAACGCCGTATAGCTGGAATACTGCCGAGTGCGGCGTCTAACAACAAACCAACCAGCCTTAACAGTTTAGCCATATATGCTGAGAGAAAGAATCAGGACTGTCCAAATGTTCCTTTAATACAGACGAACTATCCAACTACAAGTATTATATTTAAACAGGTAATCCGGGAAACGAAGTGGAGGAAAGGAGACGGATTTCTGATGTTTCCGATGTTACTGAAACCACAAAGTGTGGGCAGTGTACGACTCCGTGACTCGAACCCCCTTGAATACCAACTGATAGACCCAAACTACCTGTCACACCCAGAAGAAATAAAGATTCTCATTAAAGGTGAGACCGTTTGTCTGTGAATGATTAGTATAGACTCGTGCTATGAAACGTATACGAATGAGTGGATAGTTCCTTTGTTGTTGGGCCTCCTGGCTGCAAAGCTTCAATGGTGTTTCTTACCGAGTGTAACCTCCACTGTACATGCACTTTCCTCCTCATACCCCCTGTCAGCCTCCTGATCCTCTGAAGGGGCAGTCTACGACATTCCCCATGTAAATCATCTTTCAGTTGGGCCAGGTTCTGTAGTGATTGATCACTTTGTTGAACACAACTAGTCCTGTTCCAGATATACTCCCAATTGGTATGATCTGGGCTCATTCAATCGTGAGACATGTCAGGGGGTGCTTGAGTAAGTTCTTTATTTATAGTTACTGATAGTGTGTGAGGGTCTCCTTGCATGTTGTTCTTTCTTGATTATTTCCGATAGCGACATAAAAGCATACCTTTTTCTCTTTTAGGATTGTTTGTAATATAATTGTACTTTGAATGAAGAGCGGAGTAGGTTAGTGGATAAGGTGTTCCCTCGTTACGCTGAAGACACCCGGGTTCGAGTCCTCACACGAGCACTATTTTGTTGTAATCGTGCTAAAACTAAACTCATGCAAACGTTTGTTTGCAGCAGTTTTGCATACATGTCTCGGAAATCTTTTCAGGAATTCGTACCATCCAAAAACTCCTGAAGACAAACCCACTCCGTAAAATTGGCGCCAAGCTGGAGAACGCTCCTTTGTCTGTCTGCACGCATCTCAAGTACGATTCTGATGCGTACTGGGAGTGCTACATCCGGGGCCTGACGGTGCCATCCTCACACCCGAGCGGTACGTGCAAGATGGGCACAGTAGACGACCCAACGTCTGTGCTAGATCCGCTGCTGAGGTGAGAAAATGTATTTATAACAACAGAAAACAAGCGCCATTGTCGATCACAGAAATGCAGTATTTCCTCATATAGGGAAGACTCTTTCTGAAGACAAGTATTGTGTCTTGTTTTTGTTCGAGGAACCATATTTTGGTCTGCAGTCAAAAATCGTTGTGTCGAACTGTGTCGTGTCAAAATGTGCTATGTTGAAATGTGTTGTATCGAAATATGTCGTGTCCAACTGTATTTTGTTGAACTGTGTCGTATCGAACTGTGTCATGTCGAACTGTGATGTATCAAACCTACATTTTTCTGGTCCCCTTCCTATACTTTCTTTATTTCATCATTTTCCTGTTGTGTGGCATCACGGGTAACTAATTAGCTGAGTCCATTAACTTCGACACAACCGGTGTCATCCTTTGCAAAAGGTCATCGATTTGTGATGTATTTTTGAGACCTATACAGATTTTGATAACCACGAGTCATGATTAATTTTCATGCAGGAAATATCCTACACCTGGAAAGCTTATTTCATAGGCTGTGCTGTTGAAATGGAAATGGTATGAATAGTTAGCGATACGTTCATTTTCATGTGAAAATGTATCTTGTCGCGGTGGTCGTAGCGTACAGTTTGTCTCCACTGCTACCAGCTCCCAGTATGTTCTACAAATTCGACGAATCATCTAAAGACGACACAATTATGTTAAGTTCGGACATTGCAGACTTATGAAATAAAATCTTCGGAATTATTTATCTTCATTAAACTCTCTGGGACAAGTATATCTCCACGCCCAGAAAACAGTGAATTCAATATAGATATATTTGACTGTACAGCCCATTTCATCATTTTCCTGTTGTGTGGCATCACGGGTAACTAATTAGCTGAGTCCATTAACTTCGACACAACCGGTGTCATCCTTTGCAAAAGGTCATCGATTTGTGATGTATTTTTGAGACCTATACAGATTTTGATAACCACGAGTCATGATTAATTTTCATGCAGGAAATATCCTACACCTGGAATGCTTATTCCATAGGCTGTGCTGTTGAAATGGAAATGGTATGAGTAGTTAGCGATACGTTCATTTTCATGTGAAAATGTATCTTGTCATAGCCCCCACTGTCGCAGTGGTCGTAGCATACAGTTTGTCTCCACTGCTACCAGCTCCCAGTATGTTCAACAAATTCGACGAATCATCTAAAGACGAAACAATAATGTTAAGTTCGGACATTGCAGACTTATGAAATAAAATCTTCGGAATTATTTATCTTCATTAAACTCTCTGGGACAAGTATATCTCCACGCCCAGAAAACAGTGAATTCAATATAGATATATTTGACTGTACAGCCCAGACTCGATATTTACAGACCGCTGTCATTATCCTTGGAATTTTGCCATATGTGTCGATGTACGACAAATACTAAACCCCAACTGACTGTTTGCAGGGTGAAGGGCGTGTCTGGTCTCAGGGTCGTGGACGCTTCCATCATGCCCACCATCGTATCCGGCAACACGCACGCTGCAACCGTCATGATTGCCGAGAAAGCTGCGGACATCATTAAAGAACATCTGTAACAATCAACACTGGCACATGTTCAGAACAAATGCACTCTGTCTGTGTGCTACAACGCACAGTTACACCTGCTCATTGATAAGGCTTTCTCAGTCCTTCCAACATATGATGTTGACCGTTTAAACAACAGCGACCATAGTGACCTTCCACATTGACTTTAAATCATTCAAAGCTGGATTTTGACTGGCGTGTCTTCCTTTGACTATTTAGGTATAGTTATGGTTCTTTATGTTTCCCTCCTGTGTTTTCACACTACATAATTTCATTATAACGAGGGGTTGACTTGTGGTTAAAGCGTTCGCTCGTCACGCCGAAGATCCGGGTTCGATTCCTCTCATGAGTACAATGTGTGAAGCCCGTATCTGGTGTCCATCGCTATGATATTGCTGGAATATTGCTAAAAGCAGCGTAAAACCATACTCACTCACTCACTACCACATCTTTTCATTATAAGGAGGAGCAATTTGGTAACTTAGTGGTTAAAGCGTTCGCTCGTCACGCCGAAGACCCGAGTTCCATTCCCCATATGGGTACAGTTTGTGAATTTGTGTACAATTTTTTGGGTACCCCGCCGTGATATCGCTGAAATATTGCTAAAAACGGCACAAAACCAAACTGACTCACTCATAGTATGTTCAGAAATTATGTTGCCTTTGTTGTATTTTGCACCTTCACATTGGTGATCTCTGATGTTCTCTGGTTGTTACATGTAGTGACAGTTCTATGCAAAGGATGAATGCGATGGACAATATGTTATGTGTGAATGTTATTACTGTAAATACAGAGCGTCTGTGGGTAGAAATATTCCAATTTGTAAATATCTTGATGATGTAAATAAATAGAAAAGATTATGCCAGTAAGCGTCATTGTAGTCAGAGTCATTGTACGATGCAGAAGTATGGCAAGCGTGGCAATATTGTGCCGCACTGAAACCTACAGTCGTGGGTTCAAATCCTAGATCTACTCGTACTACGTTTCTGGGTCTGCCAATACTGCACCAATACCTGCACCGATTCAAGAGTTTCTTTCAGATTTGGCGGACTCGCCGTGAAATAAACCATGGGTGGGATTCTTGGTTCATGTATGTTTCTTTCTCCGTTGGACGTGGTGCTACCTACTTTCTTTGACGGACAGCTATGCACATTGTAAGCTTGTGCTACGCGTCAGCAAATGAAATGTGAATATGAGTGAGAGATGTCAGTCACATCTACTGCAACTTCCTGATATTTTTGTACACCCACCCCTACACCCTAGACACACACACGCACCCACAACCCCTACCCAATCTTCTTACCACTCCATACGAGATGCGAACCCATAATCTCTGAGGACTCAATCGCCCAGCACGCAGATTTAACCTACTCAGCCACCGCGTTTTCCAAAGTACTGTTTCTGTACACACATACCTGACTCTCAGTAGTGGAGTGTAACGAAAAGTACCGAGACTAAGTTTACTTAGTCTGGTTAACATTTTGGAAACATTTTGTAACAACAACAACAAAATAACAACAACAAAAACACATCTCAATGGAACGCAGTCCGTATAATGATAATAAAGACAATGCATTGTTCTAAGATTGTGACGGACTACTCAGTATTAACTGGAAACAAGCCCAAGCCCAACTATATACCAAATATGACTTTCAGACTTGATGAAATTTTGAGAAACCCGAACAGTTAAGTTTATAATATGACCAGAAATTATTGAGAGTTTAAAGACTGTAAATATCTTTAACTCATTACTCGCATCATTCGTATTAAATGTGAATATGAACAGAACGTAACTCCAGATTCAAAGACAGGTGAGTATTAGTTAGTATTTTGTCAAGTACCATGGGCAGCAATGCAGCAATGCATGATGTCCTTGTTATAATACTCTAAAAAAATCAACTTCCGGTTCTCTAAATCATCTATACTGAGGATCACAGAAAATGACGTCGGCTAGTAAATAAACAAGGGGGGGGGGGGGGACTCTTCGCAAAGTAATGAAAAAGGACTAAACAAGCACTTGATAGCTGGTCAATGTTGTTTAAAATAGAAAACCAATTCAACAGATTTCTAAAATTCTTACTAACTTCTGGTCATACTATATATACAGTTACGACCAAACGTGGGCAGTCAGCGCAGAATTTGTAGACGGTTCAGTTGTTGGGGCTTTACGTTTTCTTGAGTCCTCTGTCAGTAGTAATGGAAGACCTTTCTGGTTTCCTGAAAAACACAAAAATATAATACATTGACTATTTATAGTGAGAAGATTTAATGCACGATCTGGGAAGTTCTTGTATCCTGCAGTGGAATCGAAGTCCGGTCCACGCCCTCAACGGTTCACATGCGATTTACTGTCTTAGAAACATCTGGACATAACAACTTACCTTCCGAAACTTCACCTACGGATGTAGGTCGAGAAGGCAGTCTGTAAACAGAAAACATGATCAGTTAATCAGTTTTCCATATCAACGTGGTATTATTCATTATCAGTATCGGAGTGAGTGAGTGAGTGAGTTTATATTTAAGAAGCACTAAGCAATATCCAAGCCAAATGGATCCGCCCAATTGGGAACTGATGACATGTGTCCGTCACCTTTTGGGGCAAGCATATGTTGCTGACGACCTATTCTACTCCGGATCTTCTCGGGTATATCAGTGTTGAATGTACAGAAGCAATTCACTTATCATCATTCACAACATATCATATTCCAAGGTACAATTAAGAATTAATGTCATTGAGATGTGTATAAATTCAGAACGAGAATTCCCCGGCAGTGGGAATTTCATATTAAGTAAAAACACAGTTCTGTGGATAGTCAACTTCTTTTTTGAAATGCTAGCGACTTTCTGGTGTATGTACGAACACCGTTATCCAGCAACTGGTGATAACTTGCTTGATAACGCTGTTCATATATACACATAACTCGTCGCATTCATTGCAATGAAGAAGTTCACTATTCATTGAACTTGGTTTCTTCTAAAATGCCTTTCAAAAAAAAAAAATTCATATTCCTTATTAAAAATGCAAGCGACTAATGCACTATTCACTTGTTTATATAGCCCTGTGTTACCATAGCGACAGTAGTCTGTTCAAAATCAAAATAACCGAAAGCAATCCATATGTCAACGAGGATTCCTAGACGTCATAACGAGGGCTGAACACTGGGGATACCTTGGCTGTTGTATACCTGCCAAACTTGATTCCGTCCTCGATGGTCTCCGGAAGGTCTCTGTTGAGTGTTTCCGGCAGGAGGAGAGCCAACAGACCTGCCAGGACAGCCAGACTGCCAAACATCAACAGAGGCAAAGCGCGGCTGAAGTCCCCATCGACAAACTTACCCTTTGAAAGAAAACCTTATCAGGTATTACGTGTGTCAATTGGAAAGCAATGGATTTGACATAACACCGCTCTTATCACAAGTGTTGTTTCAGTTCTATCAGGTGCCATGTGAAGGGAAAGCCCCAGTGCGTGAATACATGTGAAGGGAAAGTCCCAGTGCGCGAATACATGTGAAGGGAAAGCCCCAGTGCGTGAATACAAAAAGGCAGTATGTTGCTATTGTGCTCGTGATTATCCTGACCTGAACACCCGTGATATCCAGCTGAGTGAAAATCGTTGCTAGTTGCAACCCTTCTTCCAAAGACCCCTAACCTCTCCACCCAGTGTATAACACATATACCATATTTCAACATAATCACATCTCGAAACCTAGGTTTACATCGAGAACACAAGATGATGTATAAGCAAGACGTCATCAATCCTTAAGACCCAAACTCCCCTAATAATCGAAAATCTTGTTACCACGTCAACAATGTAAGGAGCAATCATGGCCCCTGTCCGTGCACAAGAGGAGCTGGCACCAGTGGCAGAGTGCCGGATGACAGTGGGGAACAGCTCCGAGGAGAAGATGTACATGATTAAAAAGCCTCCGGTGGATCCAAGCTTTCCTATCATAGCGAGTAGAACGGTGAACCACTGTAATGCTAAAGAAGAAATATGTCTCTTTTTACATTAATCGGTTGACGTCAAGGTACGTATAATATTTTTTCTGATAAGAGCGAAATGCGAAATATAAATGTTTGCATTTGTCCTCGATTAGACATCTGCATTTTGCACTTTGCCCTCTATACAACTTCATTTGATTATGGTACACATACACTCGTTGGTATTTGTCACCGATTCGACATCGATCTTTTGCACTTTGCCCTCGATACTGCGTCATTTGGTGTCAAGGTACAGATATAGTTGGTGGTATTTTTCCTCGATTCGACATCTATATTTTGCATTTTCCCCTCTATACTGCTTCATTTGGTGTCAAGGTACAGATATAGTTGGTGGTATTTTTCCTCGATTCGACATCTATATTTTGCATTTTCCCCTCTATACAGCTTCATTTGGTGTCAAGGTACAGATATAGTCGGTGGTATTTTTCCTCGATTCGACATCTATATTTTGCATTTCCCCCTCTATACAGCTTCATTTGGTGTCAAGGTACAAACATAGTTAGTGGTATTTGTTATTAAACAGACATTTGTACTTTTTCTCGTACTTTTCTCTTCTTTTCTGCTGACTTGATGATCCGATGGTGTATTTACTATTTACTCTTTATCGGGTAACCCTCGATATTTATGCTGTAGATATTTGAATACCCTTAATAACAGTTATCTACGAATGCAAGTGAACAACAGTGTCGTCGGTAGAAGGGATACACATAAAGAATGCACTTTTCTAAGTTTGATTATCATGTAAAGTGTTGTTATTGCATCTCAATGCGTTCAACACACATACATGAATACACAGGCATCTTCAAGATATTTTTAACGTGAATAATCATTGATAAGATATATATTCACACAAACTAACCAATATCTATCACTTGATTGATATTTTACATGTACACTGTCAGTAGATCCTTCATGTTGGTAATGCAAACACTGTTTTAACTTTCTGCCCTTTCACACGTAAAATATGGTTGGTTATTATATCTCCAGCTGTGATTAGCTACTTTCTGCTCAAATAGTTTATAGTATAATCGTGCATCCTGCTTGACTGCCTGAATGAATTAATAATTTGTTACACCAGTTTAGTTATATTTATTAAGGTTTTTGTTTAGGATAGATGTTTTTACAAGACACCCTTTTCTGATATGATTACAAATATACGTTTGATTTTTCACTGGTTAATCTTATCTTCTGCTGAACAGTGCAAATATCGATTTGTAGGTGGCTGACGCTCCTTTCACTGCATTCCAACGCAAGCTGGACTTTTAGAAATTATACTGAAAGTAAGTTTGACTGTGGATTTGAAGTCCTGAAGCCTCAAAGTAGTGTTCGGTGTGGTGACTTAGTGGCTATAATGTTAATTCGTCATGAGTGACTGGTTGTGAATACTCACGCTGGTCTGCAAAGAGGATTGGGAAAATGGTGAGGATGCAGGACACTCCCCCTGTGAACAGTGATGCACAGTACATGGTCTTCCTGCCCAGTTTGTTGAGGAGCGTTATGACGAGGACGAAAGCCGGGAACTCCACCAGCCCTACCAGCAGGAAGTTGAGGTGGAGGCTGCCAGCACCCAGGTTGTCGGAGTGAAGAGACAGGCCATAGTACACCATACTGACCACTAACCTGAGACACGAAGGACACATCGCTGACCACAAACCAATAAGATGTTTCGTATTGACCCCCAGCTGTGTCACACACAACGCTGATCTCAAACCCAAATCGACAATACAGGGTGGCGGATCTCCTTGTTAAAGTAGTTTTGAAACTGGTCTTTTGGTTTCTTTGTTTTGTTGACTACAATCCACCCCAGTGAGATGGCCCAGCGGACTGTGAATGACCCAGTCTGAAACATATCGCCTAGCGATCTTTATGAGTTCAAACTCATCTTCAGCATCCCGTGATTGTCTTAAGAGGCGACTTACGGGATCGCGTGGTAAGGCTCGCAGGCTTAGTTGATGTATCCCGGTTGGGTAGATCGGCCCTCATGATGTCAATCACTGGAATGTAACATCCAGACTCGACATCTGGTCCGGCGATACGACGAGCACCGTCGTAAACAACGAAGTCTGAACCTGACCAACCAAACCAAATAATTTCGTCGCCGACATTACACACTCTACTACTCTGATGAGAATTCGCCCTGGTGCTGAAGACCGAGTCATTACACAGTCCTAGTCACTAACCAGTTGAAGAATATGATGAGAGTCCGTGTACACATGACTGGGGTGGTGAACAGATCTACGAAACTGCCCTTGGGATTGTCGTCAGTCTCAGTCACGTGTTGTGACAGGTTGTCAGGTAACGTGACTTGGTTCACATCTGCTATGCGCCGCATTATTACTTCCGCTTCCTTTTGCCGGCCCTGCTTCAGCAGCCATCTTGGAGATTCTGGAATGATCCTGTAAACCATATGTTGTCTTCTAAAGATACATGCAAAATAACAGGAATTATAGGACATTTTTTTAGGAATTCAGTGACATGGCATATTTTGAATTTTGTACTATTACTAATGAAGAAGGCATGAAGTTGTTGATGCTATAGTAGCCTATTTATAATAACAGAAATGGGAATGTGGCTAGTAAGAATCACTGGCCCGACTGGCCAGTGAATTTTCACAGGGTCATTTTGTAAATATATCACTCTCTCCTACTTGTTGACTTATTATACACTTTGAAATCATGCAAGATTATAACGTATTTTTGTGATTTCGTGGCTTTCGTGCATAACTAGCCCAAATGCCTTGCAAAATTTGGAAACTATTTCGCACACTGTATATAACTGAAGTTTAGTGTAACGGAGTTCCCAACTGACCACCAGTACACAAGACACACTGCAACAGGAACGGCCGTGGCCAGCTCCAGCGTGTGCCAGTCCCGGATGATGAAGGCCAGTCCAGACAACACCACCATACCAGTGGCGAAGAATGTCTCCAGCATCACTCCAAAACAAACACGTTTTGTAGGGCCGGTTATTTCAATGCCTGAATATTAGCGGAAACAGTGTTATCGTGTATTAAGGATTTATTACAAAAAATGATCACAAACGACAAATAACATTGGCGGATCCAAAGGGGGGTTCACCCAACACACACACACACACACACACACACACACACACACACACACACACACACACACACACACACACACACACACACACACACACACACACACACACACACACACACACACACACACACACACACACACACACACACACACCACTTTTAAGACTTCAGTATCTAAAAAATTTCAAAAGCATGTTTCAATGTCAATGCCGGTCGTTTAATTTGAGAAAATATTGTCTTTGGTGACGTTGGTTTGTTGTTAAAACGGAGCACCAAGCAATATCTCAGCTATATGGCGGTGGTCTGAAATCAACTGAATCTGGACCAGACAGTCCAGTGGTCAACAGCGTGAACACAAAGGAATGCAAAGATAAAATCTCCAAATATGACATGAACGTCATTTTACCAATTACAAAGCACGAAACAAAGACCCCGGTTGCAGAGGCTCCGTTGATGAAGCGGAGGATGGCGAACATGACGAAGTTGCTGGACCAGTTGAGGAGGATGCCGCCAGTGATGAGGACAAGGAGACATAGGTACAGAGCCTTCTTCCTCCCGATCCTTGGGAAATACAAAAGGATGTGTCACTGTGTCTTATAAAGTACGATAACGTTTTTTGTAACTGAAGGTGATTAAAGGTCAGTCTCTGTGACTTTGCTGATTGCTTCAAGTGATTTATACATCTATTTAATGTCCCATACTACTTGAAAATGATCATGAAAGATTTAAACTCAACATGATATAAACCATACAAACATATATTCATACATGCACGCGTGCGCGCGCACACACACACACACACACACACACACACACACACACACACACACACACAGACAGATACATACATATCCGTCCGGATAACTGGATAATTTTTCAATGGAAATCTATGGGAATGGTGTGAAAATTTGCCGTCCGCGTCCGGAAGCGCAGGGTCCGGTTAAGCGAGTACAATCAATGCACGCAAGTTTCGTTTCACATAAAAATCGTCCGGAAGGCGGGATTTCCGGATATGTGGGGTCCGGGTAAACGGGGTTCGACTGTATATGTATAGATAGGCATATGCATAGTGGCATCAAGTGACGTAACACCGGAGTATACCGGACATAAAAAAGATCATAAAAGACGTGTCTTTATTTCACATGGTCACGACACACCTGTCCCCAAGGGTTCCGGCTGCGAAGGATCCAAACAAGCATCCCCCCATGTAGATCACCTTTGAATGCGTTGCCAGTATTGCGTTGTCACACACAAAGTCCAACTGAATGTACAAATAACGGCATGAATTAATGAATTAATTAATATCTGTGTATGTAACGATAGAGAAAGACATACTAAACGCACATTAATTAGAAATATAGATTCCTTTTAATTGTAATGAAGCGAATCTATGTTACAAATGTTAAAATATGGAAATGCATTCCAAAAATATGATCAAGTCTGTATCATTTCAGATATCTCTAGCCACATGAATTAACTTTTAAAACATCTGTGGGATCAGCCTGTAGGTAAAAAAATGATTGTTCTCTGAGACACTGACATTGTACATCTAACAACTAGGGTACAGTACCGTCCGCACGATGTGACCAAACAGTAGTTTTAAACAACAGTCGAAATAGAACAAGTTAAGATGTGTCGATAAATTTTTTTTTCTGTTTGGGGCAAAGGATTTTCAGGGCAAACAGGTCCTATAACTACAGTGATGAACATACGTAACCTCTGATGACACCGTGGACTCGAACACAGTCTTGTCGTAAACCCACTTCGTACAGGCGACTACTGTGCGATTTGCGATGTCGTTGGTGGCAACGTCGAAGTAGATGTGACAACGATCGAGCTGCCGTTTGCCGTTCCTGATGACGTAGGGGATGGTAGCGTTAATAAGATGGGCGTGGTTGGTAGACTGTACATCGTTGGTGTCGTTGTCGTAGCCAGGGATGGCACACCTACAGAATAAAAGACATGCGATCAGTTCGGTTCCGATCACAGCGGGATAATCCGTATGAGTTCGCTTCATTTTCCCGTAATGTACAGGAAGTGAAGGAAGTCAGCTTATAGTGTTCCTTATATATCCGTTCCACAAATGTACAAAAACATGAAGGAAAGTCATCTTTAAGTTGTTGTTCCATGTTTCCCTTGCACCAGTGTAAAACGAAGTGAAGGAAAGTCAGTTTACAGTGTTGTTTTTATACATCCATTGCACCAGTGTAAAATGAAGTGAAGGAAAGTCAGTTTGCAGTGTAGTTTTTATACATCCATTGCCACACTTTCAAGGAACAGAAGGAAAGTTAGCTTTAAGATCCTTGTTCTATTTTACTCTTACACCAACGTAAAAAGAACTGACAGTAGGGCTGTTTAGAAACGATATTTTTATACGTCCATTGGAACAATGTAGAAAGAAATAAAGGAAAGCCAGCTTAGAGTGATATTTTATGTCCCTTGCAACAATGTGAAAAGAAGTGAAGGAAATCTGTTTTTTCTTGTGTCGACTGCAAAATCTAGCGAGGCTACGAAAAGATTTGTCTCTCATTCCAAGAAATATATTTTGACAAAACGTTCAAATGTGAATATTAAGAAGGGGAACTGAACATCGGCGACTTTACTAAGGCAAAGCCTGCGGGGAAAACAACAAGATGCAAGGTTAGGATCGTTTGATTCACACGGGTTGATTGAAGTGTGTGATCCGATAGCCATGCTTCAAACAGTTCAAAATTAACATTGAGGTGTTCTGTAAGATAAATATGTTGTTCACTGGTCCCCGGGGGCCCATAGTTAATGTCCCCTCGATGTTTGTTTATGTTCCCTTGACCCTTCTGACTCAGGGAGCATAAACAAACATCGAGGGTACATCAACCAATGCTCTCCTCGTGACCGGTGAACAACGTATAATGCCCCTTGCAAAAAGAGGTGAAGGGCAGTCAGCTTAAAATTGTTGTTCTATTCTCCCATCACCCTAGTGTACCAAAGGAGTGATGGAAAGTCACACTACTGTTCTGTCAAGAAATCTGTCTATTTCACAGTCATGTATTCAGTCAATATCAGAACCTCTCACCTGTGCCTAGGTATGTTCAGAAGGAACACACTGATCATCATCCTGATACCAAAGGTGATGCCAGAGAGCGACAGGAAAAGGGAGATCCATTTCTGATAGCGTCCAAACTCCCCCAGGTGTCGCAGAACATCGTCGAAACTCAGCCTCATCTTTACATATCACCGGTGGCACCAAGTGTCCTGTATGTTCTGTAACACTGAATGGTCTGGAATTACAATTAATCTTTCGATTCTTAAGACTCTTCTTTTTTTACTTTACCTGGACATGACTCGTGGGTCACTTTTGTCACTACAACCGCGAGGTAATAGAGTTTCATACAGATTTTGCTGGTCTCCGTTTCAGTTCCTGAAAGTGCGTCACATGAAGATATTGTTATTGTTTTGGCTGACTGCAAGAGATTCCTGCAGCACGCATCTGCAAACCTGTCATGGAGGCAGCTGTCAACTCTTCTGTCAGAAACAATTACTGTTTACTATATATTCAAGTTTATAAACGTAACGATATTTATGCCACGTTTCCTTTAGAGTAGTTCATTTACAAAATGCCCTCTGAATTAATTTCTCACCTTTTGCAAAACAAATCAACCACAGCTATTTTAATCAACCACAGCTGTTGTCTGACAAAATGTTAGTTATCGCTACCTGATTTTGTTTGAATAAGATATCATAGCTTGAACATAAGTTATTAGAGAAATTAATCGGGCAAACATTTACATTTCGTAACTTTAATGATACCACCATGACAGCATTTGAAATATATCTGTAATAAATTATTTTATCGTGATTAACATTCAAACACAAATGAAACAAAAACATGTTTTGGTAACTGAAAATGGTACCGGCTGTGCTCAAACAGCTAATGAACGAGCAAGAAATATGTATCAAACGTCGTATAAAAATAGAAAGAAGTTCTTATCCATAGAAAAGTTATTCGTCTAACTTCTCAAGAACTTCAATAATATAATGCATTGATATTGACATTAACTAGATGCAAAGCGTTATGATTTTAAATACAATATCAGACGCATACTGCAATGTGAAACATTATTGAATGATAGAGGATCTTTGCCCATAGATCGTGTAGCTGCCATTAATTAAGCAGTCCATCTTGTGATGAACAAAAGAGCTTTGAGACGACAAGACGAGGAAGCCACCTCGAGGACGTCTCCTTTCGCTGCTGCTCTCAACACACTGCACGTGCCAGACGATGCTGCCCTCAACACATTGAAGTCTTGAAATCCTGTAGAGGTAGGACGACTTCAAGGATTCTTCGGAAGGGCGACAGAGAACCAGTCAGACGCAGGAACCCTGGCACATTCTGGATTTGGTGTTGTGTCCCTCTAAACCCTTCCGGACGAAAAAGTTACCATACGCTAACGGAGAACGGAGTGATACATTCTACTGTAGTTACTTGAAAACTGAATATATCTCAGAAGCGTACAGAACTGGAAATACATTTAACCTTAATTTAGAAATGGTTTTCAGTTGTCAGTAGTTTCATACGAGCATGATGCTTTAGTCATTTAACTTCGCTTTCCTCTTCTACTGTAAAACTCGTCTCTCATTTTCACCTTTTGTTCGTTGCTGCAGATTCAAACATTTCTGAATCAGTGTTAGATTCGGTTCCGATTTCATGACAGATATTAACGGAAAGTTCTTAGGTTTCTGCTGTGTGTAACTTCTTCCTTTTCTCCAGTGTTTTCTGTTATTTTTGAGGCACTCTTTGGGTTTTGGCCTACTTTCTTGGAGGTATGGTGAGATGTCCAATCGCAAGCTCTGCAGTTCTCAAATCGACAGTTCAAGGCCTATATATGTGTTAGAGTTAGATTCCAAAATCAGTCATTTCGTGAAATGACTAGAAATGTCGGTCATTTCATAAAATGACTAAGAGGATGAGCCATTTTGCGTCTTTTTGCGTAACAACAATCAAAATACGTTGGCAGCTCTGGACACAGAAAGTGTCGAACAAAGAGTTGTAAATACTTCAAGGCCAAGCTGAAGTGAACATGTCTCTGCAACAATAGTTTTAACTATTAGTGACAAGAAGTGATGTTGAAATTGGGATCCACTTCTGTAGATTAAGTTATGAAATGACCGCGTGAAATGACTGAAGTATATTGATTATCGTTACGCAAAACGACCCTCTTAATCATTTCAAGATTTCACAATCTGACTGTAACATATATGTGTAATCTGGAAAATCTCTCTAGCCACCTGACTGACACAATGGGATATTCAAATCTGAATTTCAAGAACTGAAATGTATTTTCAAAACCTTGCATCAATACGTTTTGCAGTGAGTGTTCATAACTTACTTCATTTTACTATGGCTTAATTACATCATGAATCGGAAAGTCAATTTTGTTATACTTAATAGAATGCACTTAGGTACTGTTCTGCCTTGCTTTAAAAGACAGCTTTAACAATGCAATACCATAAATATTTGTGTATATGTCTCAACCCCGGCCTTAAATTTCAGCTTCAGGTGGGTAATTCGATGGAAGGGAATTATTTGCCTGTTTGATGATTATTGAGCGATATTAACTCGTTTTGATTTTGCCAACCTGAGCAGAAACTGTGATTCAAAACCTCATCTTTTGTAGACTTACTTTTACTATGGCTAATTACATCATGAATCGGTAAGTCAATATTGTTATGCTTACCTCTAGTCGAAATGTTTCAGCCCCCAATATTAGCTTGATGTTATCATTGAGAAATTGCAGCATTTCACCCATTATTTACTCGGGAAACCTTACGTGACTTTTGTTTTCACTTTTGATAAACTCTGAACCTCTGAAGAAAGATGTGTAAATATATTTGTTTACCATGTATATTTTCAACAGCCGCATGGATCAAGGGATTCGTTGTTGTTTTTTTGTTTCGTTTGCCATTTGTGATAGTGTTATACAAAGTTGAAAAGGTCAAATGTTTTTGACAGAGCGTTTCTGAGATAGTAAAAATTTACTTTTTTAAGAATCCGCGTGGTATCAATGCCGCATTTCTCAAATACTTCCTCTTTGAAGTTATTCCTTGATAGTATTACGGATTCTGGTTTAATCTTTTAGGCAGGGTTTCGGCGGCACATTTGCCGGACCCGGCCATATATCTTTGTTTGTGCCGATTTTATGTAGCTTTGGAATCCCGTACAAAAACTAATAAACATGTCTTAATGTTTCAAGACAAACGTTTATACACCCGACAAATGGTTTTGGCAGATATCCTCCGTGCAGTTAGACTTTGGATGACAGATGACAGGGACAGAATAGGTTTATTCTTTTTCAGTTTGTGCATTCTACCAACGACGACATTCTTTAGGTTCCTCTTCTCCTTTGGACCATTCATATGCTTCGTCAGCATCAAAAGTGATTTTAAAGTTGTAATCCCAACTGGCAGGAGGCAGTTCGTCATAGTTAGGTCCTTACAGTGACTATGGGTGCCTTGTCGCCCTTACAAATTACATTGGCGTTACCTTTTCTTCTGACTTTTTTCCATATTTTTTACACCCATATGGTACTGATGTATTGCTGTGTAAGGCTCGTCTGACGCTCCTTCAACGGTCGGCTGTAGGGAAGTAACTCTTCAGCCCGCATCGACATTGTTTCAGCAATACGATTTGGGAATAAAATGCTGTCATTAGTTCACAAACATATATACTGAACAGGAAAAGAAACGCAACTCTGGCTTTTTGTCAAGTTTTAAAATAGAAAACATAAACATGAACGCTTATTTTTATGAGAGTTCTTTTTTCGTAAATTGCGTTTCTTTTCCTACTCAGTATACTTGAAAACAATTTGTCGAACACATGATGACATGCCATCACTGTCTACGTGTGTTTGAAACGGACGACCTATGATAAGGCTACCTTAACGCGGATCGTTGGAAGCAAAAAGCTGTCTTTTTCGTTTGGTAAGTAATGAACTGTCACATTTTAAAATGAGATTTCTTCTCAAAGTATTAGGGCCTGAATCCACTGTGTGAGAATCATGGCTGACATCACCACATGAATAAGAGGACATGGATGCGTCCACAGATTGCTAATGGAACCTACCAAAGGAAAGAAAATCAATAAATACGGCAAAACAGTTTATTATAAATTATTCATAACAAATTTATTCAAAACAATTGTGCAGTTCCGATGACTGTTGCATCAATTTTGGAATCGTTCTTATGTCTGGAATTTCTGTTTCCAATGTGAAATGGACGTGGAATCTTGTTACCCTAATTAAACGAACTTTGGTCCAATGCTGTAAGATATAGTTTAACATCACCGTTTAATATCACACTAAGTGCCCATGTGGGGAATCGAACTCGGGACTTCAGCTTGAATCCTTTCGTGGAAAGAGTATACTGGGTTCTAATGGGTAGTGAATGAGACACCACAAATCGTATATATAGATTTAACGGGAAAATGACAACATGTTGGACATCGTCTTGTTATCCCGTCGCTGGATCTGTCGTTCTGTATCGGTGTCAATATCACGGCAGGGGACACCAGAAATGGGATTCACACATTGTACCCATGTCGTGAATGAACTGGCGTTTTCGGCGTGACATACGAACACTTTAACTAGGCTACCTCACCCTCCCCTAGTTCTGGGGAATATCGAACTCTCACTGAAACGTTGTTACAATCAAACCTCGCACATGCACACGCACACGCACACGCACACGCACACGAACTCATATTTCGCTTTTCCGGCATTTTAAACGTACATCTGTTGAACTATAACACCCAAAACAAACTTTTTAATCCTCTCAAACAGCAAAATAGTGCATAGACCCAACAGAGCAATGACACTGAACATTCACACGTTGGTACCCATCAATGATTCCATCTGAATCTGCAGTTCACTTTATATTCGATGTATGGCAGCTGGTGCATACATTACCGAGCAGAAGAAAGTTATCGCCAAAATCACTTGACCAAAACCTAGAATCTGAGACGTATGTGAGATTTATGATACAGAAACTAATGTCCAATAATTTGACTGAACATACACTGTAGTGATGGTCTTAACAGGGAGTCAATGGGTCAAAATATAAAATACACAAATCAGAGTTCATTTATAAAGTGGATGAATAGTCACATAATGAGATAGGAGTCAAGAGGCGCGTCGTCAATAGCGAGTGTGACCGATCTGACCATCCATACACGCCAACACACGTCTTCACATCAACGTCGTCAGTCATTGGAAAAAGTCACCAGGAATCCTGTTCCATAAATCCAAGAGTCTGTTCAAGTTCTTGTCGGTTCGCTGGAGGTGCTACGCGATGGCCAACGTTATCGTTGTGCTCGCTTTCTGGTGGAGTGTTCGATGGCGTTCGATGGCGTACTGAAAAATGACTCCTCTTGGCCGTTGTAGCAAAGGGCATCACCAACCGTCTCAGCACTTCAGTCCTGTATCAGATTCAGATTTCCTCTTTTGGTGACCGGTCTTGTTCTCTGACCACAAATGAAGCTCCATACCAACGCAGTTTGGCGCCAGTCTCGCTACTTTACGAAAACTTTGCTATCGTTTTTGAACTGACTTTCGTCTGTAAAAAGCACTCGTCGAAGGACTCTTCGTCTGCTCGTGGTCTGTCCTAGTGCTCTCACCGTCAGTCCGGAGGTGGATCTACTGGGTTCTTTAGGATCTTGGGTGGATTTGAGTCTGCCCTGTTTCCTGGAAGTAGTTTATCAATTTGTTGATTGTTGGCCTGGCTGTAGTGGGAGGTTATTGCCACCTGACGTTATGACTACCCCTATACTGGCCATACTAATCTCTGCACTTACGTAGTCTAGGAACATCCGTTGTGTTATTTTTATTACTGCACACATGTTCTGTCCCACATCGTTATTTATGCCACAAATGCACGTGCATTTGGACCACTGTCATACAATTACGTTTTTCACGTTTTGAAAAATGCAAGATTCGTACAAAACGACACCTGCTTTTGGGCGACTGTTTTCCTATTGCATTCAAACTTTTTTTATATATACAAATAGTTTTTAAGTGACAAACAGCAGCGGTTGGAATTTTGTGAGGAGACTGAATATCCGCAAATGAAGATTTTTCAGTCTGAATCCAAATATATAAAATAAACCTTTCCTCAAATCGTGATATCTTAAATGAGTATTTCATCATCCTAAATATCTAAAATACACATCCTACCAACAAGTTTTGTTTGTATTATTGCCAGCAACGGCCTGACACCACCTGACAAATGGTCTATAATTTTGGGTCTAGCTCGTCATTTTCTGATCCTCACGTCGAAACGTCTCACATGCAAACGTTACAGGACATAAGAATTATATACATTCTGCCAAAATTTAGAACAATTCCATTAGAAGATCTTGAATGTCGATAGTATTCCACAATTCAGGAAACAGTCATCCCAAACACATAGCCAGTGAAGTTGTTGCAGGTTGGTCTATACTACTTATTGCCATAAACCTGCTACGAGACATCATATCAGGGAGTCCAGATTCAAAATCAAGAGTCTGTGGTAGAAAAGAGCGTTGCTGTACTCGGGTTTCACAGCATCCATTGGGTGAGTTATGTCGTCGATGTGGTCAGAAGAGTACTGAGAAGACGAGACAGCATTCATTGGCTACGTATGACCTTACCTTTGGCACCCATGAAGACCCGGGTCTGAACTGATCTTCAGCATCCAATGCTTGTCGTAAAAGGCGACTAACGGGATCGGGTGGTCAAACTTGTCGACGTGATTGACACATGTCATTATATCCCAAATGTGTAGATCGGTACTCATGCCGTTGGTTACTAGATTATCTGGCCATGGCCCTTTGATTTACAGTCTGCCGCCATATATTTGGAATATTGCTGAATACAGCGTAAGACTTAACTTGCCCACTCACTTTACTATAAGCTGTGATGTCCACAAGACTACTGTCCAGGCACATGTCGCTTAGCGATATACCATACTTTCCTTCAAACTAAGGTTTACGATCCCTGTGTATCTGTGTTGTGTATTCATCTACCTGGGGTAGAGTAGCCTAGTGGTTAAAGTGTTCGCTCGTCACGCCGAAATCCTGGGTTCGTTTCCCCACATGGGTACAATGTGTGAAGCCCATTTCTGGCGTGCTCCGAAATGATATTGCTGGAATATTGTTAAATGCGGCGTAAAAGTAAAAAAAAATCCCTCACTCAGTATTCTTCTACCGGAAGCACTGGATACCCATGAAGACATTTTACCTGATGACTGAACATCCTTGTTGTGTACAGTTCAAGGTACTATTTGCTTTGCAGGCTTCACAGTAAATAGTGGCACAGTGACCAGGTTGAGTCTTAAAGCACTTTACCTTTGAAACTTTTATGTGTTGTAATAATGCTACATGTTGCTAAAATATTAAGCCTGGAAATTTGACCTCCTCTTCTTCGGATTACCATTTAACGAAACTGTCTATCTTCATAAGGTTTCTCTTAATAACGAAAGGCAATGCAATGCTTGTAATCCGTTGCCCATTCTGTTCTTTTTCACATTTTACTTACGCTTCTTTTCTTTTCCGAATGTTAGTGTTTTGCAACTCTCCAGGATAGAGATTACAGTTTGGGAGCCAGTTCTCCCAAATGCATGTACAAGTGGCAAAACTTTTATTGAGTACGTAATGTATTCAAATGATCACACTGATGTTTCTTGATAATATATGAATGTGTGAAATACAATTTACCAATCTTAATATGCTAAACATCTGTATATTATTGTGTGACCGTCACCTTCGGTTTCATTGATTTAGGTATGCGTTTTAGTTTCACGGCAATTGTACGTGCACATATTTATCAGATTGGAGTAAACAGTAGCAAATGGATTAGTAGCAAAGAATATTTAATGCAATAGAGTAATTTCTTACTTGATGTGCACTCCACATGTTCGAAATACTGGTTTGAAGCCCCCACAAAAGAGTTTCGATTAAAAAGAGCACACGTTGTCTATTACATATGGATTTAAGTGGTCAAAGGTCATTTATCTATTATTCAGTTATTGACGAATATGTCCTTTGCCATGTAAAACTTTGTTATGTAGAAGCTATTTATCGATTTTTCATTGTTTTGCTGTTTTTTACCTGCTGTAAGAAATATAGTTTGAAGATTCCATTGGTTAACCTGCTGTTAAATCATGTCGCATGTTTTATTTGTTAGTCACTCTATGGCTGTTTTCATCAACTAATTTATAATTTTGTTTCGCCATTCAATACCATGCATATTGTTATCGTGACTAGAAAATTCAAACGCGTGACTAAATGCTAAATTCTTCACTAAATGCATATTACCTTAGTCAAAACAGAAAGTACCTTTTGGTTTCAGGAGTGTAAATGAGAAATGGTGTTATTCCTTTATGCCCTTTGTGGCCATGGATGATGACGTAGTCATGACATCAATGGTGACGTAGCCATGGCATCACTGATGACGTAGACATGTTCTTTAAATCGGATCTACCTTGGATAAGTTGTTATGTCGTGTTTGGATCACAATCATCGAAATTAGACGGCTTATACGGGTCCTTTGGTTAATTGCCACAACCACACAATACTACCCGAAGCGGCGTAAAATCATGGTCTCAAAGGCACCTGCAATATCTAAACCTTTGTAGGGGAATGTGTTTGTTGTGTTGAACAAATCAGGGGCAGTTTGTTAAGTTTCAAACTTGCAAGACATTGTAAGTTGTTCACTGGTCACGAGAGGGCCATGGGTTGATGTACCCTCGATGTTTGTTTATGTTCCCTAAGCCCGAAGGGTACATCACAGGCAAACTAGTGCAAAGCAGGGGTAATGGAGGCGAAGAACGGTTTGAATACGAGTGGCGCTTAAAATGTTGAATAAAACATTTTTCACGTGAGTAATTGCTAAACATAAGGTAAGAAATGTGAGAGCACAGCCAAATGAGGAAATGGAAGTGTACCTTTGATGGTGGCGATATTTTATATTGACACGAAAAATATTTTTCGATCCGAAGCGAGGGAAGTATGTTGCCAAAATACGCTCGCTTCGCTCGCGTATACGAAGACCTGTCATATTCTCTATGCTGCGCAACCCCATTTGCGCTACAGTTTGCTTGAGGGTACATCAACACATGGGCCCCGAGGGGCCTGTGAACAATGCATTTACCTTACCAAATAACACAGTCTTAATTTTGAACTGTTTGAAGCTTGTACACTTCTGATCGTACACTTCGGTCAACCTGTGTGAATCAAACGTTTCGAACCTTGCATCTTCTATTGGCATTGTCTTAGTACTATTGCCGCGGTGTAATGCCACTTCTTAATGTCTGCAGGGACTACATGTGAACGCTTTATTAATTGGGAGGCGAGGGACATCTTTTAGCTATCTCTAGCTTCTGCAGACGCCATAAGAAATACAAATTTAAAGTTTCCTCCATTGAATTGCATTCGCAAAACATCGGAAATTTCCGTAATGCCTTATTCAATGTAAAGAGATAAAGAAGTACTTGCACGAAGTACCGAATGAGTTGCTACTGAGTTGCGGAGTACATTGCAATGTACCTTGCTTGTAAGTGGGGTACATTGAAAATATTCGAAAAGCACTTAGCCAAAACGACATTTATGATTGAGATAAGATAATCACACATGAACATTTCATATGTCACTAAATATTAGCTTGTGACCACAGACTTTGTGTACTAAAGCATGTTTCTAAGGAATATAAGAGATCATTTTTGTGAAGCTGCTTTAGTGGTTCGAGGCATAAACAACAACGCATTCCAATTACCATTGTACAATGCAATGAAATTGCCGTTAGTACTTTAATTTGATTGTAGTGGATCTTAAAAGAAAAACAAAATACAATACAATACAATACAATACAATACAATACAATACAAACCCAAAGTACAACCCAAAACAAAAACCCAAAACAGTGCTTAACGCTTTTGTTCGCAGTCACGACGAAGAGACAGATTCGATTCCCCAAATGTGAAACCCATGTCTGGTGTCTCCCGCCGTGACATTGCTGGAATATTAATAAATCGTCGTAAAACTAAACTCGCTCACTCACTGACTGTGAGTTAGTTAGCCTATAGTATCGTAGAAAGACAAGCTCCAGGTATTTTGTGTAGTCAAGAAGGTGCATTGAAAGATGAATGGATGGATGAATGTTGTCATATGGTGGTGTCATTCAGATACCGCCTTTTGCTGAGGTGAGGAGGATTATATGGAGAAAGGCAAGACATTCAAGGATCTTCTTAACGTGATCTTAGCACTTGATCCCGCTTCAAGGCTCTTCTATATCTCTCTGATGTTACATGATAATAGATGTTTGAAAATTTATGGCTGAACCAAAAATTGAAACGAAGTTGTGTTTTTTGTTTGTTCTCTAACGCCGCCCTCAGCAATGTTCCACCTATATGACGGCGGTCTGTAAATAGGAGTCTGGACCAGAAAATCTAGTGATCAAGAGCATCGATCTCAGCAACTGGGATACGATGACGTGTCAACCAAGACAGCGAGACTGACCACCCGATCCCGATAATTGTCTTTTACTTACGACAATCGTGGGCTGTTGATTCAATTCAATTTCACTTCAGTTTTTTTATTCGGTATAAAGGCCAACGGCCCATGTACAACATGATACAAAATAATAGTATGAGTACAATAAGTACTTAGTTTACTTGAATCTCAAATGTTTTATTACAATCTTTACGTCTCTACAAAGGTAGAAAGGTATTTTCATCACCCTTTTCATGTGTGATCCACACGAAAGCCACAGAGCTACAAATAAATAGTAGGTGGTTTACCCTAGATGCCCAAATTATACAATTACATTCGTCTAATGATTTACATAACAAATACCTTTGGTTTGGATATTTAACAATATTAACCAAAATGTAACACACCGTTTATAATCAATAAACACACCACGTCTACCACATGCACTCAAAGCAGCAGCAGCTGAGACATAATACTTCACGCCTATAGCATACTTACAAACTTTAATGTGAAAACGTTCAACAAATTCTGGAAAATCCCCATATCTCAGTGGAATAAAGTAAAATTGGTTTTAATCTGTGTGTCAAAAGTTTTAAACGAAACGAGAGACATATTCTTCAGCTTCTACTATAGGCGTCCAACTGAAGACAAAACTTTATTGGCTTCCTGAACAAGCACATTAATTGCTTTAGACGAGCATAATCTATTACAAAATACAATTTCCAGATATTATTGATATGTTGATGTTTTAACCTGGTCACTTCCAAACATACATTCTTCTGTTCCCCTTCTGTTCCCCGTTCCGTTTCTAAACGCTAATATCTCTGTCTTCCCTGCAAACCAACAACACTGTCATCAAACACACACACATCATCTGCATAAAATATCAACAATATATCCATGAATACTTGACGTACAAAAACACCCCAACATTGGATTCATACAACATATTTTCAAGTTCTCCCACAAATAATGAGAACAGCAAAGAGCTAAGTACTCATCCCTGTTTCACGCCACTCAGTGTATCAAAATAATTGGATATTGACAAAGTTGTTATTTTAACATATTTTACATTTGAATATACAGTGGAAGCTGTCAAAACCGGCATTTGTCCAATCCGGCAGGTTGTCGACACCAGTGTACAATCTCAGTCCCATCCATGGCTTGTACATTTACCATCAGCTCTACAATCCAGTACCTTGTCTCTTCCGGATTATTCCTTCAGTCCCAATGATTGCCGGTCTAGTCAGCAAATCTTTGTAAGATCGTAAAACATAAATGTTGTCCAAAGTGCTGTAACCAGCTCTAAAACCTGTATGTGATTCAGGTAACCGTTCAGACAAAGGCCAAAACAGTGTTAATCTCTTATTCAAAATAAATGTAAATACTTTACTCATAATGTAAGTGTTATGCCTCTATAATTATCTCTTTTAAGTATCTTCTGAGGCTTTTCCTTCTTTGTGTGTGTAATGGTACCACTAATCCCTTGGTCCATTCCACAGGAAGTCATGATCTATATCACACCACAGGCAAACTGTAGCGCAAATGGGGTTGCGCAGCATAGAGAAAATGACAAGTCTTCTTATATGCGAGCGAAGCGCAAAAAGGTTGGCAATGTACTTCCCTCGCTTCGGATCGAAGCTCAGATTCCCTACCCCATGGTTTATAATTACTCACGTGAAATATGTTTTATTCAATATTTTAAGCGATACTCGTGGTATTCAGATCCTTCTTCGTCTCCATTACCCCTGCCACCTTCCGGTTGAACGGAGTGACGGAACAAGAATAAGCAGAAATTACAAAGAAATACCGTATTGCCTAATCTTATCATGACACTGTTAGAGTTTATTTGCCTTATCTGTCGTCGCTATTGTTAGAATTTTCGTAACAATTATTAAACATAAAAACACTTCATTCCTAATTTTCATTCCGGCGATGGCTTCTTCTTGTAGGTCAAGGAAAGAGATGAGTAGTCACGAATGAAAAACTCCTCTGGCGTAATGGGCGAATGAAGCAGGGAGGTAACTGTAAGTATTCCACCCTCCTGTTCCTTCACTCCGCTGAACCGGAAGCTGGAGCGGAATGGAGGCGAAGAACGGTCTGAGATACCACGATACCACGATCCGAAGCGAGGGAAGTACATTGCCAACCTTTTTGCGCTTCGCTCGCATATAAGAAGAATGGTCATTTTCTCTATGCTGCGTAACCCATTTGCGCTACAGTTTGCCTTGATCACACTGACACGTGGAAAACAAGCAATAATCAACAAGGTTGGTGCCACTGGCAATATATAACATGTCATCACCATTAGGATCAGATTCACATCGGTTATTCACCATGTGTACATTTAACGAACAACAGTGGTCTATTACATCTGTTCCATAAGAGTTTACAAGCTTTGCTTTTCCTACGTGTTTAAAAACTGTCAGAGATGTATTCCCTATCTTCGTAAATGGGGATGTGTTTATCACGTAGAATATTGCCTATCAGGTTCCCAGTCCTTGCATTCAGATCACCGATGATGATATATCGCACGTCCGAGATATCAATGTCGGATAAACACGACTATAAGTGTACCAAACAGTCATATCCTTTCAACATACTTGAATCACACTGCACTGATGACTTTACTGGATGAATGTAAACAGAACCCAATATAAGGTAGTGTGGTGTTCCAGAATGATCTTTTATGGAAAGGGTGAAAATACGATCAACGAAAATATACAAAACATGAGTAACATATTTACTTGCAGATGGATGAAGAGTAACATCTAACATGGGTTGCTGAAGACCAATTGCTGAAGACCAATTGCTGAAGACCAATTGCTGAAGACCAAATCTAACCTGGATCTTCACAGGTTCTTCTTGAGGGTCAACCGTTTGCACTACTTAGTCTTCTTATTTCGTCCAGACACAACACACGAAGAGTAACGTCAAGCAACAGAGGCAACCAGCCACGTTTTCACCTTTTCCATCGTTTTATTTAAATCTTTAAGTGACTTGATGGTTGCATTTATGTTGGATTTAAGACAAACCTCTTTGTAGGATTTTTGCAAACATGATTCTGTTTATGGTTCAGTACTGCTGGACGGTGCCAAACCTGTTAATTCTTACAGCGTGGGGGACCTCCCTTTTAAAGACTCTCACCTCTTGCATACATTTTGGTTTGACTGCTGTGCGGTACAAAAGGTGAGCGTTTCATGCGAAACCGACAGAGTAGGTTTTTTTCAAGGTAGAGCTGAACGACCGCTGCAGCGAGATTGTGAACCTTCTTTTGAGAAAATCAGATATTCTTCTCGACAGTACGCGCCTGGTATGTATCTGTTTCTTTTGGTGCTGAGGTGTCCTTTTATTGGTATTGTTAGCTTGGTTAAGATTGGTGCTCGCGCTCTCTCAGGTACCTTGTGTTATGTATCTTAATGGTACCTTTTAAGTCGTGGATATAAATGGTACCTTGTGTGCTATGAATATAAGTGGAGTCGTGGAGATTGTATCATATTACATACTTATGGAGACAGTTATGGATATAATTAATCGCATCTGTGACGGGTTGATATAAAATGATCGTATGTGTATGTGTCACGGATATTAAATTGACCACATAACCATCTCTCTCTCTCTCTCTCTGTCTCTCTCTCCTTGTGAGTGTGCTTTAGATTGATGGATGGATAGATAGAGAGAGAGAGAGAGAGAGAGAGAGAGAGAGAGAGTCTCTACACCAGTCTTTCTGAGTACATCATGGTACAACTCTCTGTGATGCCTATACATTTGTCGATAGTAAAGTACCACTAGTGCTGCTGCTGCTGCTGTTGGATATATCCGGGTAAGAAGAGGGGCGGTATTCATAAAGATTCTAAGAATTTTCTTAAGAAAAGAATTCTAAATTTCCATATCGATGTTCTTAACTTGTAAGAAAACACTTACTAAAGTCATTTTGTTCTTAGTTTAGTTCTTACCTGTACGAAACATCATGAGGACACTAGTTAACAAAGTTCTTAGTTATTCATGGAAACGAAACGTCATTCGGGCACCGTTAATACTGGTACATATCAAGCTAAAAGTATGATTTCTTCTCAGAAAGTTGAAGTTGAAAGAACGTTTTTAACTATGACATTTTTCTTAGTTTGGGTTATAAGAGAAACTAAGAATTTTTCTTAAACTTAAGAATTAGTGAAGTAAGTAAGTGAAAAACTAAGAAAATTCTCAGAAGCTTTGTGAATACCGCCCCTGATGTTCAGCTACCCAGGCGTATCGTTGGGTGCGACTTACCGGATCAGGTGGTCAGACTTCCTGAGCGATGTGATCGTTTCTCATTTGCGTAAATTGGTTCTCATTATTCATTATCACTTGATTATCAGGTCCAGGTCACAGACCTCCGCTGTACACCTGGAATATTGCTAAGGGATGCGTTAACCAAGAAAGATGCAAAACAAACATGATAATGAAACCATTCCATACTTGGAAGGCACCGTCAGGTGCTAAACCCCACAGACCCCGGCAGAGAACAACGAACAGACACACGTTTATTATACAATGTTATCCCGGAGGTGTCATGACAGATTTGCTATCTGTCTCCCGGGAGCAGGCAAGGAGTGCTATCGTTGTACAACCAGGCTCGTAAATATATCCCCTCTGTGTCGGAAATATGCGCTGTAACCTACATTGACTGTAGTACTGCGCCGTGTTACAATAGAGCTGTAAAAGTCCTAAACAAAAACACGTGTTCCACGCACGGAACCTGGTCAGCCTACCTTCCGGTGATATACAGCGACCCCTGGCGGTATCAGTGACCATGACTCTTAAGGTGGTGAGTAGAAGAGATTATTTGCTAGTGATTCGCTATCATATATCTGCTTTGAAATGTATCAAAACCAAGACAAGCCAAACTAGCTAGCTCTACTTAATATGAAATGTGTATCTGAAATAGAACATACAAAATGTGTGATGTAATAATTGAATGTATGTTGTTATATTTATATCTTGATATTACAGGTTGTATATCAATAAAAAATAATGAATACAGAACACATCTGTTCAAGGTTGTGGAACATATATGAAAACCAATTATGACGTCATGAAAAACAATCGTTAAACACCAAAAGTAAGAGAGACCAATATCTCCCTGTAGCTAAAATATGGTTTATGCAATACGCGCCCAAACCAGTTTCAGCGTCTCTCGGAAGGTGTGGGGCAACATCAGGGGAAATAGGGCGCTACATGTGTTCGTCTTGTAAATAGGAGTAAAAACAAATGTTCTCCAACAAGCCAAGTATAATGTTAAGTAAAGTAAGAGTTCTTCGTTTGATTGATGGAAGAAGCGTTACAAGATAAGGTCGCCAGTTTAGTGCATTTACTATTAGAAGTGAAAGCGCAGGCATTTCGACAAGGAATTGAAATCTGATGATATTATTATATTTTTTATTTCATCTTTGAAACATTATATTTAAATGTATTAATAAATTATCCACAGAACAAGGTCATCTGGTACATGCTTGTAGTCTTTCCTGGCGTCTGCTTACAGTTCACGCATCTGCTACAACATCACACATGACAGGAAATTATGGGTTTGGAATCTGCAGAGAAAGCGTATATAAATAGGACGTACCATTGTACAATCCACGAGTACATGTGATATCTTGCGGGCACTCCAGCGCTCGTTTATACACGGGGCCAAATATAAACTACTCAAGCCTGTGATAAAACTGTCAACGTGTTGTACGATCTCATGAACTGACTCCAAACAGAAGCAAATCCATGGTGACCGGCATTAACTTTAGATTACAGTAGCTTGTGACATGTACATCGCTAGGGTTGACATCCTTCTTGGATATTTTATGACGAACTTTGTGAAGAACGTTTAACAAAAGATGCTGAGATAAACCAAATGTTATTGACATATATCTGAACTCTGAAACTATATCTTGTAAGAGAGCTGTAGCTGTCAGTATTTTGAGTGTACAATAAACAAAATGTATGAGAGTACAAAAATGTTATGACAACAAAAAATACAAAAGAAATGCTGTTTCGATTTCTCCCCCCAACTCCAGTGTATCTTATCTAACGTGGTTATTTAATAGCACATTAAAGGCCCTTGATTCGATAGTTTTGAGACATTAAGGAAAATATATTGTGTTCTGTTCTCCAGACAGAATCAATTCTAAAAAGAACAAAAAAGTCGAGAGTTGAATTCATCATATAGAATAAGGAGATTTGAAGTTGTAGCTAAGGTATAAAACAAATATATTCAGCCTAATCCAGTATAAGAATAAGGGGCTTTGTTTTATATTCCACTTTTCTGTTGTGCAAGAAATCATATACATTAATTCAACATATAACGTTACACTGAATTAAGAATTCATTTCGTGTCATACAAACAAAAGAAACAAAAACACAAAATATACATTAAATAAAAACACCACACAAAAGAAACATGACATATGCCAGGTGCTCAACGTGCACACAATGGGTACTCTCTGTACAAATACATGTCTCAGTAGCAATTGCCCTTCGTGTCAGGACCAAATGAACTGAGGTAGTGTCCGAACGCCGTGTGGTTGACTTTCGCCATTCTTTGTGACAGGTAAATTCTTTGATATCACACTTTCGTATTTTGAAGAATTTGTCCAGCAATGAAAATAGGATGTGTTCCTCTATGTTCCCTTTTACGCCAAGAAGTAACTCACTTTCCCCTGTTATTGGCTGTCTCCAAGTCTCAGCTGAGTCGATCGATTTCATTATGAACTATCTAGTATGATATTATCATTATCCACCCGTGGACAGACACACACATCAACACACACACACATCCACACACCTCCACACACACACACATCCACACACACACATAAACACATCAACATACACACACATCAACACACACATCAACGCACACACATATCAACACAACGACACAACTCGTAATGTTCTACACCCGTGGACAGAGTGGTCTAACTAAGCAAGCACACACACACACACACACACACACACACACACATCCACACACCTCCACACACCTCCACACACACACCTCCACACACACACATAAACACATCAACATACACACACATCAACACACACATCAACGCACACACATATCAACACAACGACACAACTCGTAATGTTCTACACTCCCTTCCGAGTAAGTGTCCATTGTCTTGGTGTCCTTGCCTTAAGTCTTTTGATCACATGGACAAAGACTGCAGTATTTCTAAATATGGCTTTCCTTTCTTATCTCCCTGTTTTTGGTGTGAACATAGTGATGAAAACTTTCCACACAATATAAAAGATGGAATTAAAGTATTTGTCTTGTCAAGAAAAGTCAGTCTTGCGCATACAACTACAGTACTTGGCCACAGGCAAACTGTAGCGCAACAGGGTTGAAAATGACCAGTCTTCTTATATGGGAGTGAAGCGAGCAAAGGTTGGCAAAGTACTTCCCTCGTTTCGGGTCGAAAATTATTTCACATGTCAAAATACAATATCTCCACCATCAAAGGTACACGCCCATTTCCTCGCTGGGATTTGCTGTCAGATTTCCAACCCCATACTTAACAATAATATTATTACTCACGTGAAATATATTTTATTCAACATTTTAATCGCCACTCGTGGTATATCAGATCGTTCTTCGCTTCCATGCCCAATGCCAGCTTCCGAATCAACGGAGTGAAGGAACAGGAGAGTTAAATCTAAGTATACGTGGACGTGTCCGCCATATGGAATACTTACGGGGTTACCTCCTCTGCGCCATTCGCCCATTACGCCAGAAGTGGGTTTTTTTGGTTGTTTTTTTTTGTTTGTTTTGTTTTTGTTAATAAATGTTACGAAAAATCAAACAATAACGATGACAGATAAGAATAATAAACACAACAGTTTTATGATAAAATTAAGCAATATGGTATTTCTTTTAAATTTTTGCTTATTCTTTTTCCGTCACCCCGTTGAACCGGAACCTGGTACGGGGAATGGAAGCGAAGAACTATCTGACTTGCCACGAGTGGCGCTTAAAATGTTGACTAAAATAAATCTTGACTTACTAATCAAAATATAGAATTTTATACTAATTTCAGTGCAAATGCTTCGAGTATGAGCACAGAAAAATAAATTAACATAATAAATTGTTAGGAAGTTCATAGGCGATTCTTAATTTCATACTTGGAATGGTTTCATTTCAGTGATGTGACTTGTTTTGTCCATCAGTGAAACTGTATAATTCTAGATCTTGAACATATAGGAGCGGATATATGTTGATAATCACCATGATATACTGTATATTTTGAGAGATTTTTTAATTGCCACTGGTTATATATCAAACAATCTTTGGAGGCTTTAACTTTCCAATATCTCACTTCCCTAGGTAGACGGCGACAATATTATCAACTGTTTCTTTGAATGGAGCGGTTTGTTCTTTATGGAGCTCTCTGACAATTCCAGGGCAAAGTTCAATATCTATCGGTTTGTTATCTGATTACACCTCTGAGATTCTACAAGCTGTCAGCTTATCATTTTCATATTGATACATAAACAATATTACAAGTATTCATTGTTCCGTATGTCCCATCGATGTTAACATCAGCATACAATCTTCTGGTACACATACACGCCACAAACACGCACACCCACTACACCACAAATACGCATGAACACTTCACCAACAGGCACACTCTCGCATCACAAACACGCATGTGCGCGCGCACACACACATTGGCACTCGCACAACCTGACATACACACATGCACTGCAGAGTCACACACACAAACACGCACGAACACACACCAGACAAATACGTGATAATGCTATCAACATTTGTTTCCCACAGAGGGCAAGTCGCTACAGATAACTGACAGGATACAAATTACGTCTCAACGTTACCAAAGTGGAACGAGCCAGGGACGCCAAAAGTGACACCTTCAAGCCAAGACCAATGACAGTGCATGGCCGGCACAAGCGACTATCTTATCAACATTTAAAACGACCTGCTATATTGAGAGACGTCTAGGACACAGTTATTACATAAAAGATGAGACTCACCTTTGATGATGTTCTGCGGCACCTGGGGGAGTTCGGACCTTACCAGAAATGGATGGTCTTTGTCTTGTGTCTTCCTGGCATCGCCCATGGCATCAGGATGATGATCAGCGTCTTCCTCCTCAACATCCCAAACCATAGGTGAGTGAACCTGCAGAAAACGTTAACGATCGGACATTGAAACTTTTGCTTTTGAATGCGTATGGACAGTTCAGTTTTGTGTCATCAATTGCAGACCTCTGAGAGGCATTTTAAGGTACATTGACCATTATGAGTGCATTAACATTAAGTGCTCTCAACAACATTTAAATGCTCTCAAGAAGGAAACATGTTTTGATTTTATTCGGTCAAGGGTATTGAAGACATACAAATTGGACAGAAATGGCGTCTAGTAAAATAATACGATTCATGCTACAACACTGCTCTTTGTTGCATTTAGTCTTTAGCATTTCAAGTGTGTTCCTTGCACTTTGCAAACAGTAATATTTCGATATAGAAGACAAAGGGATTTCATTACATCGACTTGATCATTACGTATATTTTTTATTCAAACTAGTTCGGGCTTGTTTTCATAACAGGACCAAACTGCATTTCAACTGGATAACGGTTTCGTCCATTCATACCTGTGCTACTTAGAAAGCCGATACCGAACACTGACAGCACCAGTTCAATCTTTCCTCATATTTATTTTTATTGTGCCTGATGCAAGAATATCGGTACCATATCTTCGTGGTGACTTTTTTTCTGAACGATGTATATTTTACTCACACAAACGTTCATTAATAAGAGCTTCGTTTCATCTAGACCTGTTAAGATAAAGGTTGGTAGGATATCGCCCCGATAGTGCTGAGATAGTCATAAGTGCCATACATTAACATTAACTTACGACTAGTGCCATACATTAACATTAACTTACGACTAGTGCCATACATTAACATTAACTTACGACTGTCTTAGCGCTAAGACAGATTCGAAAATCTAGGTCAGATTCGAAAATCTTGGCCCCGCTTCACAAAGCGATCGTGTCGCTGAAGTGATCGTAACTCCCATACTTTAACCTAGACTTACGACAACCGTAGCGCTGCGATATCTTCTGTTTTTAAAATGGGCTCCAGTGTGTAAAAAAAAACATACGGGAATCGCATGTCATTGCCTTTTTACAAAACCCGTTTCGCCCTGAATACTTATATTGGATGTATTACGTTAACTTCGGTAAGTGTGACCAGCGTGTTTAGGTGGCCATCGTTTCCCAATTGTTGGCAATGACTGGTAAGAAATGACGTATTTGCAGAGCCTGTCACACAACTGTTTATTTCTGATTGCTACTTTTAACGGCAAACAAATACACCATAAGCAAATGCCTTTTCGCGATCACCTGACACGACACTTGCATAACAACTTTTGATCAAGACTTATTAAGAACAATTTCCAATTTTGACGTATCAGTATTATCTGATCCAAGTGTCCCTGTTAAAAGATATGTCCCCTCTTTGTGAGTGAACTCTTGCTTTTTCTTTGCATGTTTCTGTGACAGATGGCATGCTTTTGAAAAATACACCTTCCCACGATCACCTGGTATCTCCGCCGGATTGTGATTCATAGCAAAATGCCTGCAATTTTCGTCGAAGTCGAGCAGTCATGTGTTTTGTGTGTGACTGTTGGTCACTTCAGGCAGTAACTTTCCATTAACTTAAGTCCTATATCAAAATATGTCAACCCCTTATCTCCGGACAACCTAGATCTGTATAATGTAATCTTGACAACGCACAGTAAAAATGTCCGATTTCATGTTGGTCTGTAGTGGATATACCAGTGTACACCTGAGTGGGCCAGTCGGTGAACCAGATTACTGGGAGAGTAGTGTTAATTTTGTTAAACGTTGTTGTCATGTACAAAACATTACAGACATCTTTTAGCCAGGAATCGAAATCCCAACATTTGTTCACTAGTACAAGGGAATGCCACATTGTAGTTAGAGTTGGCTCTTGAGGTTTTGAAATTTCTGATTCGCACTATCCAAACAGGTCCCATAGTTAGAATCCCACCAAATTGAAAGCCTGTTATAACGAATCATTCGAAAAAGTGTACAAATATATGTAAAGGAATGTCACTTGATCATCTTGTTGGGGTTCAAACTTCAGAGTTCATAGAGGCAAATGAGGCCATAGAATATTAACCCACTGCGGAGATAGAGTGAGTGAGTGAGTGTGTGAGTGGGGTTTTATGCCGCCTTTAGCAATTTTCCAGCAATATCAGGACACCAGGAATGGGCTTCACTCAAAAGTGCCCATGTGGGGAATCAAACCCTGGGCCTCGGGCGAGCGAACGCTTTAACCACTAGTCTGCCCAACGCCCGCAAGGATAAAACTGCAACAAGGCTAAATAAAACGTTTGAAGAATTAAAACACTCATTTCGCCACCCATATGTAGACATGCTATGACAAAAATACAATATTACTATTAGCAAGCAGTGACATTGTACTTAAAGTGTACCTAAAGTGAACTGTGTCATTTGACATTAGTGCTGTGGGAAGTAGACGTTTCGGGAAGTTAGACCTAATTCAGGGAGCTTTTTTAAAGCTCCAGATAGAACAGAGTTTGTTGTTTAAGGTCAGCAAACAAGCCATGATGTATTCTTCACACACGTGTTTATCAAAAATATCGCACTTACCTGTTTTAGCTTTGTTCAAGTACTAACCTAAACTTTTATAAGCACTTTCATTTTTAAAGTACTCCTTACAATATCAATGGATACTTATTTCATAGAAATCCTAGTTTTTTTAAAAGCTGGACTTCATCATGAATCCATAAAGTGTAGCTGAAAAGGTGAAAAAAATATGTTAAACTTTATATTTGAGACTTATTTACTTGTTTGTTTGTTCATTTGTTTGAGTGGAATGCGTAAACGTGTGTTGTATCTTCTTCCTTACTTCAGTGCAATCCTGGCATCGTGTGTTCTATTTGTAGGTTGTTTTTTTCCAAGTCGGGATTAGCGATGGGGGATGAGGGAGAGGGCGTCATGTGTGCTGTTTGTACAACAGTCAGTGAAAACCATTTTCGGAGCATGTGTTACGTGTTCGTCTTATATTGTTTTTAGAACGTTATTTTTCCTTTAAGGACGGTATATTGTGTGGCAGACGGTGCTCACGTGCAGGTTCACGGCCTGACAATGGTACTGCGCCTGGTGGAAAAAAACATTGTGTATCACGTTCAGTATTTAAGGGGAAGTAACTGCATTGTCAAAAACAACGCCGAATGTGTAATACAAGAAATGCACGAAAGAACAATATTGCTAAGACTGTTATAAACAAGTATTGACTAAATAATTTGGGAAAATTATCTGAGAGTAAATACACTTTGCTGTACCGTGCCTCCTACACATACGCGCGCGCACATGCGCACACGCTCGTACGCACTCACGCAAGCCCACCATCGCTAACAGCAAACACACACATCACCACTACCACTAACAAGAGCAAAAAAAATAAATACACAAATGCACACTACTCTGGGATAGTTAGAATTGGCCTTCAGCAACCCATGCTTGCTAAGAAAAGACAACTAAGGGACCGTTCATAATTTATCACTAGGGGGCGATGAGGATTTATATATTTTTTCTGAATAGCGCCCCCCACCCCACCCCCCAATATATGTATTAATAATGTAAAATATCTCTACGAAACAGCTGCCCCCAACCTATATTCTGTGGACAAAATGAATGACACCCAGGTCTGACCCTCTGGCAAATGACCGCAATCCCTTTCGCGTAATTCACCCCAAAAGGTGACCTGTTGGTTTGAAGCTGCGACAGAGGATAGCTCTGTACGTTTATGATGCATCACCTTCTTTTTGTTGTACAGGTGCGCCATCCCCGGCTACGACAACGACACCTACGATGTACAGTCTGACAGCCACGCTCATTTTATCAACGCTACCATCCCTTACGTCACACGGGACGGTAAAATGCAGCTTGACCGCTGTCACATTTACCACGACCCTGGCAACGGCACAAGTGAAGTCGCCAACCGTACAGTTGTCGGCTGTCAGAAGTGGGTTTACGACAAGTCTGTGTTCGAATCCACTGTCTCAACGGAGGTGACCAATAACTTTCGTGGGACACGTCTGCGTATTATTTGTTGAAACGTTTCAAGAAACCCCCAAACAAATAAATACAGCACTGTTCAAATATTTATGGAATTATATACAATAGAATAAAGAATTTGGCCAAATAATCTGTTAAAAATGAATCCTGTATCCGATATTAACAATCCACTGACGTTCAGTTTTGTTTTCGATATTCACAAACTTCAAAATGAACCCCCGTATCCGATATTCATTCCTTGGGAACAGATCGATCTCTTGGGCAAATGCATGTCATAGTACCCCGACGGTGTGGACTGGTGTTCATACTATCAATCTCCGGGTTTGAATGTCGAAAAGCTCCGTCCACACAGCTGGCATATTTATGAGCTTGGCATTAAACAACAAATAATCAAAACAAAAGACGTCAATATGTTTATGTATTTTTCTTTCAGCTCAACTTCGTGTGTGACGACGCCATCCTTGCCACACATTCCCAGATGATCTTCATGGGAGGATATTTCTTTGGAGCATTTGCAGCTGGGGCCCTGGGGGACAAGTAAGCGTAGGTCAAGAGAACTGAGTGAGTGAGTGAGTGAGTGAGTGAGTGAGTGTACGTTTACGCCGCTTTTATCAATATTCCAGACATGTCCCGGCAAGGGACATCAGAAATGACCTTTACGCATTCTACGTATGTTTGACATCGAACCAGAGTCTTAGGTGTGACGAGCGAATGCTTTAACCATTAGGCCACCCTACCACATCAAGTGATAGCGCGTGTAGTTACAAATCACAACGCTATAGCTGATCAGAATAATAGTAGGCACAAACGCATTGTAGTAGACATGACCAGCACAACTGTATCTGACCAGACATAAGCACACAAAATTAAACACCAAAAGCAAATGAAATCGTGTAACGAACGCTCACAAAAGTGAGGGTGAGTAACAATTTTGTTCGCCCTTCTTACACAGATATAAGTACTCGAATGCAGAGATTTGAGTGAGTGTGAGTGAGTGAGTATGCTTTTACGCCGCTGTTAGCAATATTCCAGCACTATCAGGGCGGACGAGACCAGAAATGGGCTCCCAACATCTTATCCCTATTTGAAATCGAACCCGGGTCTTCTGCGAGACGAGCGAACGCTTTAACCACTAGGCTTTCCAACGGCCGGTGATTTGAATAAAAAGAATTAACACACAATTTATCATGTATAGCTCCACTGTATATCTGACCAGCATGGTTGTAAACACTAGCGCTCAATAATAGCCACGTCAACCACAATAGGAACATGGTAAGGTGAAGAGTAAGACAATAGTACACACGACAAGAACAATAACTGACAATAGTAATGGTAAATAGTACAACAAATGTACACACCACAAGCACATGGACGACACAACAGTAAACATGGCCCGTGAGTGAATATGGGGTAAGGCCACTCTGATTTGTTTTGGTAAGAACCAAGGACAAGGATATATTTCTGTAAACAAGAAACACAATCCTTCGTTGCCGCTATGACTTGCCGAAAACTATGTGGTAAGCATATTCACTTACTTTATCCATTTGTGTAATTCCCTGACGTGTATTGTGCCAACATTGCTACATGTCAGCATCGTCAACTGACATGCGGTAGTCTGCATCTGACATATTATCAGTTTGTGAGTGAGTGAGTTTAGTTCTTAGCTTTTAACAATATTCCAGCTATATTGAGACGGGACACACCAGGAATGGGCTATACACAATGAAACCCGGGTTTGACCAGGCAATACTCGGCTACCCCACCGCCCCATATAGCCCAGTAGTTATAGCGTTGTACGTTCCGGGTTCGATTCCCCACATGTGGTAAAAGTGTCAAGCCCATTTCTAGAGTTCCCTGGCGGGATATTTCAAATTGTGGCGAAAAGTCGCACCTCCCTCCTTCACTCGTTCACGATGTTCTTGCAGGATCGGAAGGAAGAAAGCTCTTTATCTTTGTATCATTTCCCTCACCATTGGCGGAATTATCCTCAACTGGTCCAGCAACTTCATCATGTTCGTCATCATCCGCTTCATCAACGCAACTTCTACAGCAGGGGTCTTCACCACGTGCTTCGTCATAGGTAAGCCATGATAACGACATCCCTCTCTTACACGTCCGGCATTTATGTTCGTGCGCTTACCACTTTTTGACATGTTTATGTATTAATTGTTCAACGCCGCTGCAAACAGCAACGTATCAGCTGTACAAATTGGGCATGTCATTATTTGTTGTTTTGACGCCGTATATAATTAAAGTATAGGTATATGGTGGCGGTCTATAAATAATTGAGTCTGGACTACACAGCGAGTCGGACCACCATATCCGTCAGTCGCCTCTCATGTTAGCGCTGAAGAACTATTCCAACCCGGATCTTCACCGGTGCATTACCTGGAATCATGACATGACGTGTGCCATATTGTGCATGATGACATGTTCTACCTTGTATCAAATCGAATAAAAGATGCAATACTTTAAAGTTGTAATAGTGTCAAATTCAGGGCAGCCATCATCCAAATATTTCTAAAAAAAACCCCCAAAACTATGTAGCCAGGCCATATGATAACCATTTGTTGTTATTTAATCTGCATTCTTAATTTTTATCACTACCACAGCGTACATTGTCTTGTCGGCTACCTTGTTCCTCTTTGTCACTTCCACTAATTATTGCATATGACATTTATGGCCTTTATTGGTCACCCCCCTTGGCCGTGTCGATCACCACACAAGCTGTACAAGGAAGTGCTATTGTTTTTCTCTCTGTCCAGTGTTGAATCTTTGCCTGTCCATTGTTGACGAAAACTGTATGTATGTATGTATGTATGTATGTATGTATGTATGTATGTATGTATGTATGTATGTATGTATGTATGTATGTATGTATGTATGTATGTATGTATGTATGTATGTATGTATGTATGTATGTATGTATGTATGGATGGATGGATGGATGCTCACATCTATGTGAGATGTGAGTGTGGGGACCGGCATTCCGACTGTCTTTGTAGGGACAACTGCGAGCAGGATTATGCCGCTCGCAGGAAAGGCCATGAGGTTGAGCTGGAAGTCCGTTCACCTCATTCATGTAATTCATGTTTGTCATGTCTTGTGAAACCAACTAAAGAAGTTTGAACAATTAATCTATGCCTTCGTCTTCATGAACGTATTCATTTGTCTTCCGCAAAATCATGAACTAGTTCTCCAGTCATCCTATCCATGAGCCGATCCACAGTCGACGCACCGACCGTATATGATCACGTTGACAATGTCTTGGGCCTAGCGAAAAACGCATTAAACAGTACTAGCTTTGGAAATCCGGTCAACGAGCACAGAACATGTGTTAGACATTCACCAGCGGCAAGAACAATGGCTTCTCAATGCCAAGGTCGAGGTCAAATGATTAAACAATCCACCAAGGTTGAGCTGGAAATAGCACAAATTCTGGTAGTAATGCTAGTAGTTTGTGAGTTCGGTTTATGTCGCTTTAGTCAATATCGCAGTGCTGTTGAACTGTATGAATATCAGCCTTGAAGATCCGGATTAGAATTGATCTTCAAAACCGATGCATGTTGTAACAGGCGACTAACGGGATCGGGTTGTCAGGATCGCTGACTTTGTTGACACATGTCATCGGTTCCCAGTTGATTAGTGCGACGTTCATGCTATTGATCACTGGATTGGTCCAGGCTCGATTGTTTACAGACCGTCGACGTATAGCTGGAATATTGTTGAGTGCGGTGTAAAACTAAAATCACTCACTCGCTGTCCGAACCTCATGGCGTGATGTTTACTGTGACACATAAGCGGGCCACATGCTTGTTATGCCATATCAGATTTTGTTTGAAATTTGACTTCCTATACTGATGATCTAGTGAATATGACAACACAAATTAATTCAGTTGTCACAACTACGCCCACGGCGGTGTGTACAATCACGTGTGTGTTGGAAGATTGTCAGGTTGTCATTACATGAAAGCAAAACGTTCTAATACAACCCTTCAGTTTCATGAATTAACCATCTCATCGACACCGAACATTTGATGGTTGCCATGTACCTAATCATTATAGAGTTAAAGACTAAGTCAACTGTCTACAGTGAGTGAGTGAGTGAGTATAGTTTTACGACGTTTTAGCAATCTGTCAGCAATATCACAGCAGTGGACACCGGGAATTAGCTTCACACATTGTACCCATGCGGGGAATCGAAACGAGTCTTCGGCGTGACAAGCGAACGCTTTAACCATTAGGCTACCCAGCCGACCGTTGTACAAGGATGTCGGTGACACATCCTTTCATTCAAGTATCTGGCATAATTTAGAATATTCTCAGCGTTTCCTGTTTATGTGACTAACTGAACCTAAGGCAATTTAAGGCAACAGGCAGTTGATTAGGATAATCGTATTCTCAGTACAGATGTGGCAGATAGACATCCTGGTTTTGTTATTTTAAAAAAGCATAGATAATGGTAAAAAATCAATAGTTATATACGGAAACCTTTTAGCGACATCTTTTTATATATTAATGTAATAAGTTGTATTGTTACCTGTAATCTCAAGTTAATGTAATAAACTAACAAAATATGTACACAATTAAATATATTCCGTATTTTGAAATTTCGAGATCATAAGCTGCAATTTCAAGGAAAGAATTTGAAATTTCAAGTATCATTGTGAATTAAATGATCATTACTTTGAAAATTATTTGAATTATTCAGTGAGATCTGTTTCCCTTCACACTAGCGCTGGAGATAGTGGGGCCCTCTAAACGTGTGTGGACTGGAGTGATGGTGCAGGTGTTCTTTGCTATCGGTATGACGATCTTATCTGGAGCTGCCTACTTCATCCGAGACTGGCACACCCTGGAGTTAGCCATGGCCGTCCCTGTCGGCATCTTCCTCGTATACTGGTGGTCAGTGCTGAATATGGTGTAGTTGATGGGTGTCCATACGCAGCTAACTGGGAATATACCTTTGGAAAGAATGAAATGAACCTCATCTATATGTCCGAAAAGAGCCGTATATACAACTCCATAAAAATTATCATCACCCATCACACCGGTCCCCTCCTCCAATGTATGTGCAGAGTTTCAAAGTATATGAGTGTATGTATACCATGTACAAAATTGATGCCTCCCCCTTCCATATCTGAATGCATAGTATCTAAAGTATTATGTACAATAGTGCTAACCCCTGTTGTGCATGTGTACAGAAGTGCCTCAGTTTGAATCTTTTGAACAACAAAGCCGTATAACTTTTTAGGTTTGTTTATTCTGCATAATCTAAGGAGCACACGTTCTTGATAGGGTCATTCCAGAATCTCCAAGATGGCTGCTGAACGAGTTCCGGGATCAGGAGGCGGAAGTGATCATACGCCGCGCAGCAGACGTGAACAAAGTCACGTTACCCGACAAACTGTTCGATAACCAGACGCCAGAGATTGAAACAGATGATGACAAGCCGAAGGGGAACTTTTTTCATCTCTTCACACATCCAGTCATGTGTATACGGACTCTCATTATATTTTTCAACTGGTACGTGCGTCTGAAACCAGCGGTTTTGTTTCACATCCAAAATGTTAATTTGTATCTCTTCAACTTCTCTGTTTTCGACAAACAGGAATAAGACGTTTTCAAAAGCACATTCTGTAAAGGTAAAACATGTTTCCCCTATTGATGACATTTTGTTCATCATTCATTCCATACGTCATTTTATTGAACCAAAAGACTATTCTGGAGACTAACCTGAGATCTAAATAACGATACATAATTTTTGACAGGAAATTAAAAAAACATAACAGTTTACCTGTTCTGTGCATTTCGTTTCACTATGTAGGTATTCACAAATCCCATTTACTATGTATGAAAATTACATTTAGGTTAGTAGTCAGTATGGTGTACTATGGCCTGTCCCTCAACTCGGACAACCTTGGAGCTGGCAGCCTCCACCTCAACTTCCTGCTGGTGGGGCTGGTGGAGTTCCCGGCTTATGCTCTCTCAATACTACTGGTCAACAGATTAGGAAGGAAGTTCATACACTGTGCGATGATGATCATAGGAGGCGGGTCCTGTATCCTAACCATCTTCACTATACTGTATGCTGACCAGTGTAAGAAACCATACTGTACCACGTCTTCTGGCAAAATAAGTTTATGCCATTTGTCCACGAAGTCTTGTTCTTTCAGTATGTTTTTACAGAGGGAAGGGTAACGATGTAGAATGAACTATTTCTTTATTACAAGCAGATGAGTTGCTTCATAACGGTGTTGGAACCTGCACAGAAAGGTCGCCGTCACCGTAGTAAAGACGTTGCTCTTCCATAAACTGTTATCATTCCAAACTACTCCAACTTCTCAAAGAAGTTATGTTTCGACATAAAATTGTGTTTCCCAAATTAGGAACAATACCTATTCGTCACCATAATGTTCAGCTGTAAAGGAATGTTATCCAAAGTAGGCCAAGAATATATTAATTGGATATGATAATCTTGCTAGATACGTAATCATCTTGAATATGACACACGGAAAACTGTTTCTTGAACCTCGTAGACCAATCTTATTTCTCATAAATATGTATTTGACAAATTAATGACACTGGCGAAATGACTTCGTCTTTGATAATGGTAATAGGCTGAATATCTGGGCTCTGTTCTGCAACACCTGCCGTAAACGTCCCCCTCACTGTCAAATATGAATATATTATTCATTATCCTAGAATGTCTTTTCAGTAATTTACACAATATTCTTTGTACTTCAGCATTACAGTGGATAACGGTTCTACTCGCCATGATAGGGAAGCTGGGGGCAGCAGCAGGTTTTGCCATCATCTATGTCTTCTCGTCAGAACTGTTTCCTACTGTCATCCGGCATTCCGCTACTGGGGCCAGTTCCTCCTGGGCCCGTGTTGGGGGCATGATAGCCCCTTATATCGTAGACTGGGTACGCATTCCTTCAGCTCCCCTTGATAAGTTCACCAGCTTGTATGAAATCTTGCTGAATTTTAATCTTCTTGAAATATTGGTCCGGGGGTGTTTGGACAAATTCGGTTACTGCTGTGATATTTCCTAAATAAGTGTATATGTAAATCGAAATGAGAATCTCCAACATGCAATCGAAATTAGAATTTGCAACATCCTATAGCTGTTTAATAAGGGTCAAGGAAAAATATGAACAATCGTTGAAAATGTACTGATGATATTCCTGAAATCGGTCCGAGACTTTTGAAATTATTCTTTTTGTTAGTGACGCGATGGATTTTTTAATTTATTGTTTGCAATAACGGTTCATTCAGTTCTGTAAGATGTACCAACCCATGACGGAAACTAAGCTATTATCCATCCTTCCTCACTGACCCAAATGCAAAATGCCTCCAAAAGAAGTCATTCATATGTTGTCTTCCTTCCTTAGCTTAATGCAGTTGGATATTGCATATGCTGTGAGGACATTCCTGGTTTTACGCCCTTTTGAGATTATGTTCAGCTGTAAAGGAATATTATCCACAATTAAGTCAAGAATATATTACTTTGACGTCCAGAGATGTGTTTGAAAATAATAATTGATGACTTTTCTTGCCGTCGTCTACAGATTATGTTAATATTCACGCTGGTGATCGTTCTTACATAAATAGTTAAAATCTTACAGGGCAAGTTTGTTGGCGGTGACTTTGGCCGCGCCCTGCCTCTGTTGATGTTTGGTAGCCTGTCCGTCCTGGCAGGTCTGTTGGCTCTCCTCCTGCCGGAAACACTCAACAGGGACCTTCCGGAGACCATCGAGGACGGGATCAAGTTCGGCAGGTATACGCAACATATATTTTGTTTCTTTGTTGTTTCACGCGATGTTCGGATTACATGATAGCACTACGTAAATACTCGACTCTGGTGGAAGACATCACGGGCAACGATCGAAGCAAATTGGATACGATGCCATGTATCTGCCCAGTCAGGGGCCACACTACTCGATCCCGTTAGCCCCGTCCTACGACAAATACAGTCACCAAGTATGGATTACACAAGACATTTTCTAACCCGGTCCGTTACTGGTAATAGATGCTCTGCTTTAAATTGCCCGCTTCACTGGGATTTCCTTTTCAATTGGAATACATTTTATGGAAAGGTTTCCTTATCAATAATCAAAGTTACTTTATTTTACTGTATTTTACTGTATAATGAGGTGGTAAACACAAAATGTGTTAAAACATATTTATGCAAACGAACGAGAACCTAACTGTTTTCCTACTTTTGCCTGATATTTACAGGGAACCCGTCCACCATGCACCCACACATGAAGAAGGTATGTAGCACATGTTCTATTTTATCAAACATAATTTGCAAACATGAAAAAAGGAACAATATAAAAAAGTGACTTTCTAAAATGGATTTGACAAATATTGGATGAACATAACCTCGCCGCCAGACTAGAGACAGTGATACCATTTGTATGGTTTTGTTATGGCGTAGAGTATGCATTAACCATTGATAAACTTACGTATTACCAGAAAATGGAGTTCAAAATGATATTTATCTCGAAAAATCAAGAACCAAAGTTACAATTTGCAATTTATTCCACATACTTTTTTTCTGCAGAGAAACAACGAGGTCTGCCATTGCTATCGATACGTGAAACAACAGACTATGACGAGAACCATTCGCCTATATACCGAAAACCATCAGCTCCGGTTACGGCTTGACCTTAGTGTCGATGTAGTGTATTAGCAGTCCATTGTCATCGCAAATTCAGTTTAAAGTAATCGACAGTAATTCGAAATGATACGTTTTCATCGTTTGTGGTTGTGATAACCATAGAAGAATTCCTCGATTGCAGCTAATATTTCCTGATGAAATATTGTACTATGACAATTAACGTCGTGATGTGACGTTAATGAGAGACCTGCACATTTCGAGTTGGTTAGCTTAAGGTTCTCCAGCTATCCGTCTGTGTTAATTATGGTTGTGAGTTATCAGGCGGACGGACCTGCGTGACGAGGCAACGCACGTGACACATATATGAATGAATTCCAATAGTATGGACGCCTTTTAGGGCCATCTGTGTATTTTTCGGTTTTTCTTGAAATATCAAAGTAATTATCATGACGTATCGCGGTCGTAACTTTAAACTGCAACATATCATTTTGAAATATCAAGATCATCAACTTGAACAATTTCAACTTTATATGTACCTTGAAATGTAAACTTCGCATCATAAACTGTATACTTAGTATCATGAAATTTCAAAATAGCAACTTGAAAATTCAAGGTAGTATCTTGAAAGTTCCAGAAAAAAATACACAGAATGTCCCTGAAACGCTTCCGTACAAAAGTGTTGTCATTTTGTTAGCTAATGATCCTCAGAAATTATGCCCCATCTTGCATTATTTGGGTTTATGGATGTGTTTTTAAGAATTATTTGTTAACCTATTTCTGGCCATTCCAAATGCAATAACCTACTTACATACCGTGATGTGACTTCCTCATTTACTGTTATTGTCCCCATCTGTGACATTTCTAGCAGCCCCCATAGACCATGTTCACATAGTCTTGCCCTCTTGAAACGTCTAAATGCTAACTGGTACATGAAATTTAAGGTTAAAGATTACATCATCTGTTATAACCTCAACAGACTCGTGTGTTGGAATCATCAACATAATTTCTTGTGTATGTTGTCGATGTTATCATCTTAGACCTTATAGAGAAGTCCAAAACGTATAATCCCTAGGAAGAGTTTTTGTTTGTGTGTCGCTTGACGCCGCAATCAGCAATATTCCATCAATATGACTGTAAATAATCAAGTCTGGACCAGACAATCCAGTGATCAACATTATTTATAATCATCGATCAACGCAACTGGGATACGATGATATTGGTCAACCAAGCCAGTGAGTGTGGCCACCCGATCCCATTAGTACGACAGGAGTGACCCGGATCTTCTTAAGTGCTTGAGGAAGTGTAAACTATATTTGCTTAACAAACAGATACATGAGTCTCCAGTACTGAGTATTACTTTTATTGAATGAGACATCATTCATTAGTACTCTCATACGTTCTTTAAACAATACGGGGAGGTGGTGTTAGCCCAGTGGTTAAAGCGTTAGCTCGTTACGTCTCCTGCCGTGATACTGCTGGGATATTGCTGGGATATTGTTGAAAGCGACGTAAAGCTACACTCACTCACTCCCTGTTCTTCATAAGTCACTCATGTACACACTAGTGTCTGATCTAGCTCTGCAATAAAGTTCTTATGTACATATTGATTTTGATTTCAATGTAAGATATTTTGTGAACACTTATTATGAGGTGTATTTGAAGGCAGCATTCTTAGCGTGACTGCGACAGTGAAAAAGACACATCTATATGTGTGATACCTAATGCATTTGTTTGCCGAACTTTTGAAAGCTTTGTCAATATTCTTCCCGGAACAATACGAAGTATTGTTCTGAAAGGTGTATTTGTCCATTTCCCAGTAACTGAAGTCACTAATGTTTTGTTATTTGCGCATTTTAACAACACAGTTATATGTCGTCAATGATGGTGTCTGTCTCTGTGTGACGGTGCATTCCATGTTGTGTGTCTATTTATGTAGTGACGTCGTAACATTGAAGGAAACAGGAGAGAATACATGAATGATGACATGCAAATAAACCTTACTTTTGCTTTTGTAACTGTAATAGCGAAACACATTTATGTACAAAATAGTTCAGATAAAGTAGCAATTTCATAGCTTTGAAAATGTAAAACTGATCTAGCTTGTGATCAGCTGATCCTCTATGACTCAGTTTTCATAATGTTTACTGTGTTACGTCAGTCATCCACCTGGTGTCTAAGAAACAAACGGTGAAGTATTTATATACAATAACAATTATGTTTATGATCCATTATTGATTTTTTTTCTCTGTTTTCAGACCAGTTAATTGAGTGGGTGTTTGAATATCAACAAATGTCATGGTTAAATAAAAATCGAGAGAAAGAGTGCTAACACAATAAAGTCACTGAGTCATGCAATATGTCTCGTCACACACGATAACTGTTAACAGTTTTTAACACAACAGCTTTTCACCAAACATTTTCACTACACTATGTATGTCCTGGATGTTACTTAATGTGGTGAAACATTCTAATTTTTTACGATTCCTATTTAAGTAATATGATTGTGTGTATGGGTGATTTATGCAAATATATGTCTTATATCGAAAAGTCGTTGTTTTTCCTGTATCTTACGCATTTCAAACAATGTTTTTAAAAGAGGCTTGTTTTTATCTCAGTCAGTCTTTTTTTCGTCCTCTACAACATTATTATCACAGTATCTACTGATTTTCTTTTTTGTTGTTCAAGAAGCTACGATTTTCAATATACAGATCGTGAGATCAACAACAGAAACGAGCTAAAGATATCTCTAAATTTCTTGACATTAACACAAAAGCATCATGAATTGTTATCTAAGGCTCAGTGTCTAGTGTGATTGTTTTGCCAGCAGAAGAAACATGAATAGATGTAATATCATATCGATATTTGTTCCAAAAGAAGTATTGGCATCCGATTGTTCATTTTGGTGTTAAAGTTCCAAAGTTTCTCGAAGTGTTCTTACACTCGACTATGATATGATGACTTGTTTCATTGTAGCACGGGCTACAGCACCTGGTCACTAAAATAATGCTGCGTGTATTCCCATATTCCAACAATGGCATACAACAAGCATCCCATAATACCGCAATGAAAACCAGTCACATCAGATGGGATATCCATGCGATAAGGTTAATGAAAATAGGACATTTTATTACTCGCCCGTTGAAGATACTGCAGTGTAATATTTTCACTTCAGTATTACACTAGTGTAATATCGCTTGACGTATGACGTCAAAATGGTTCAAAGTTGTGACGTCACAATGCTAATGTTGAGATTTTACTAGACCTTGCTTGACTTGAAAGCTGAGAGTCCTCACACTATAGGCAATTTCGCCGCAGTTTCTGTCAATTTATGTTGGCGAGTAATAAACAGAATACTAAACTCGCGTCCGTGAAATACCATTTTCTTTAAACTCGTTAAGGATTTAGTATCAAACATTTTATTAAACCTGGTGACTGTAATTGTAGTAATATCTCTATCCTCTGAGATCCAGAGCAAATTGTTGATGATGAAAACATCACATAAGAAAACAGTATGTGCAATATTTGACTTCCTTATTAAAACATCCAGGTGGAATTTGGTGATAAGTCATTTAGTGATGAAGTAGTTATCCCCATGTATCTGATCTGTTTTGTCATACATATCAATTGGCCTGGATGTTTAGCTTAAGCTGCAGGTATGGGTATGATCTGACATCATTCAATGATGATCAGAAAGCCAATTCACGTCCACTGAATTAGATTACAAAGCAAGCAATAAAACAGACACGGCTCGTTTTCACATTAAAATGTACCCATAAAGGTTCAGACAGAACAAAAGGGAGAGAAATACACTTCACAAAACACACAAGAGGCATGACGTCAACTTTCAAAAGACAATTCAACCCATAAAGAACCGGATTTGAGTTGGTCTTCAGTAACACAACAGACAAAATCTGGGCATAAAGATCCAGAAAGAAAAGGGAAAGAACAAAGAAGAACATCTAACCAGAAAGACAAGATCTATGACGTCAACTTTCCAATAGTCAGCTACTCAGTCAAAGAAGCCCCGGGTTAGAATCGGTCTTCAGGAGCTTGCGGGATCGTGAATGTGTGTGTTCCCTCACATCCTAATACCCGTAGCCCATTTGCACGCGTAATTGTACGATGACTCATGTTTTGATTGATATATATTCAGGGCATATCTCTCCGTGATCGTCATATGTTATACATATTAAATGTAACTTGAAGTCACACGCTGGATCACGTCGGGACTTCATTTGTTTCTTGAGTCGCATTCAATCTCCAGATTTTCGTGGTTTGGTCACGGATTTAGATAGATATGCTGTAAATTCTATCCATACAAACATTCACCGATTCAGTCTTTAATACGAAACAGTCAGTAGCGTTAATGCACGAATGGAATAAAGAAGGCCATTGTACGATACAATTTTATCTGTCCACGAAATGCAGTGGTCGCTGTAACTGTGGGAAGGAGAGGCGAGAGTCAAGACAAGACTTAAGAAGATGAGACCAAACTTTGATGATGTCCTTCGGCACTTAGGGGAGTTTGGACGCTACCAGAAATGGATGTGTTTTCTTCTGTGTCTTCCTGGACTCAGCTATGGTGTCCGGATGATGATCAGTGTGTTCCTCCTCAACGTTCCAGAACACAGGTGTGTTGGTCAACGGCAGATTTAAATCAGTGGAAATGTATGTGAAATAGTATCAGCATATTAATGTGTGTTGGTAAACAGCAAGTTTTATTCAGCGGCCTTGAAAAATTATGTTAAATTGTATCACCATATAGATGTTGTACTTGAAGGTATGGTGACTCAATTACATCGGGATTATTCATGCAACTGCCCCGTAGTTTGTTTTTTGTTTTTGTTTTGTTTTGTTTTTAATTAGCAGCATGATGACGTTTTAAACAGTTTGAAGAATTTTGTATGATAGCAAGATTTATATTTCAAGAACATATTTTCGCATCAAGTGGGGGGCTGTAATATGTCTTCGCCGTTTACGCCGGGAAACATTATTGACCTTATAGAAACTACAGCGTTCACTCTAGAAGCAACATACCCATGTCTACCGCTTATGAATTTGACTGAGTGAGTGAGGTTTTTCGAAGCTTTTGGACATATTTGGACGAACGGGACACTAGGTATAGGAGTTACACATTGTTTCCCACGTGGGGCACCGAACCCGGGTCTTCGGCGTGACGAGCGAACGCTTTAACCTCTGGGCTACCCCCACCACCCTGAAAATATATCAACATCGAACCATATGAGAGAGATAGAGCACTTATAAACAGGTTGAATTTAATGACACCAGAGACGGATTTCACACGATGTACCCAGATAGGGAACTGACCTAGGCTCTTCAGCGGACGCTTTAACTCGCAGCCTACCCCCATCGCCCCGAACATATACCACAATCGTACCATTTGAGATAGACGCACCTATAAACAGGTTCAACTATGCCTAGTTCCACGGTCCTGATGTGCTTTGAGCAAACAATACCGGTGTAAAAGCAAGAACAAAATATTCGACACTCGCATCAGAGGTTATTACATTCATATTCAGCTACAATATATCCTTGAAAACATTCGTTGACGTTGACTGATAGATGGATGCTTGAATAATACGTCAGGATAGACGTTTCACGAATCAGGGGCATGAAGAAATCTTTTCAGATCTGATAAGATTTTTAAAAAATTGTTCCTTAACATGCAGTAATTAGCAGACAGTGAGGTGAGAAACTTTCCCGCATGGTGGTCAGGCACAGACTGAAGTGCATGCTTTTTTAGACCATGTGCTACCTTAGGGATGTCATGTGATAAACAAGTGCTGGAAACGAGGCTAATTTAAATACATTATGAATGTTAGCTAAATTAGTTACAAAAGTTTTGGCAGGTGCAAGTGGGGTTTGAACCTGTATGTTTAGGATTATAAATCCACATCCACAAACATTAGACCAACGAGTTAGATATTTGAATCTGAAGTTTCAGTAATCCTGAGTTTAAAGGTCACATGCAACCAAAAAATCAAACATAATTAAAACACATTTATCACTTATTCATGACATACAATATACATTGCTGCTTTTAAAAATAGAAATAAACAAAATTATAAGAGTACAATCGCGATTCAAAAGTGCAATATTTTGTACTTGGGCTTACTTCCCCCGAAACAAAGCCCTCGGGAGACCGAACCCAGTCATAGCTGGTGGATATGCACTCAAGTGTAACGACGGCTTCCGATTGGCTGTTTCATTTGCTGATATGCTACGGGTTCATTGTGTGTACAGAAAGATGATCTGCTTGATGGGCATTTTAGAAGTATAGCCAGTCACAAGAAAGTAAGATTCTGTATGGATAACAACTTCTTTTTGTGTACTTGATGCGTCGTTTCAGTATGGATTCATCTACTGTTGTCAAACAAAATCATATACACTAAAAGAAGCCGTTATCCATGAAGAATGTAGAGATGTTGAGTTTGAAAATACATGTTCTCCGAATTTGCGCTCGATCCAATCAAAAATCATTTCAGTAGAGATGATAAACTACTGGAATCTGTCATTCGTCCAAGTACAAATCAGGACTTGAAACTGACAAGAGTTTGCACCAGTTTCCGTCAGATCCAGTCATCCGAAAAAAATGAAAGTAGTATGTTTGCAACCCACAGACATAAAAACATGACATGTGTATCACACGTGCCTAATTACATAATGTGGCAGACACGGGACTCGGGTGCACGAGTCATAAATCAACTTATTTTCTTTATGTCGTATAGTCTGATAGGTGTTAAATTCAAATTCACGTGGTCAATGATCGAAGCTGTGTGTTGCATGTTGTCTTTAGCAGACAGGCAGGTAGACATATAGGTGTGAATAAACCAGACACTGAGCTTTCTCTGTGACAGAGACTGCTTACCACAATCAACAAGTTTTTTGACGTAACGAGTAGATTATTTACTTGTTTGTGAACACAACCAAAATTGACTACTGCTCACAACCTCAGACGCTGGGCATACATACTGTTTCAAGCTCCGCGAACCTATTCACTGCGCATGCGTCACGGGCGCTGCGTAGCACATCTGTTGGAACCAGTTTTCCCCCGAGCCCTGGGGGAATTTAGTGAAACGTTTGAACTCCGATTTCGCGGGCTTTTTGTTCATCGCGTTTTTTTAACTTTATAGGCTGAATTGGCATTTTTTATGATTTGTTTCGGTAAATGCATACCGAAAGGTACAAGGATCTGCAAAGTTGTGTTTTACGTTGCATGTGACCTTTAAGATTAAGTTTAAACTTTAAACAATGTTAAAACATAACATTTAATGGAATATTGAAACATGCAATCTTGCATTTACAACCGGTGTTAAAACAACTTTACTTGATACACATGAGTTATTATTATTCAAGACACTTTGTACCACTCGGATTCTGATCATTTAATTTGTTACACATCAGCAGACTCTGTTTATTCGTAGACCCCCAGAGACTATGTGACCGTGCTAAATATAAATTGATATTTAAGTTGAAGATCCACGATATCACGATAAAGATTCAGATCTCAAAACTTCTCAAACTGTTAAATCCTTGTAAACGTCTACCTACCTTTGGTTTGTGTCATCTGGAATCTTTGGGTTTAATGACATTCGTACCCACATTGTTGCAAAGGCTCACGTCGCTGAGCAGAGGTTGAATGTAGGAACCATTTATGGTGATCATTTTTCGATGTGCGACAGGTGCGCCATCCCCGGCTACGACAACGACACCTACGATATACAGTCTGACCACCATGCCTACCTGATTAACGCTACCATCCCCTACGTCACGAGGGACGGCAAACAGCAGCCTGATCGTTGCCACATCTACGCTGACAATTATGATTTGCTCAATGCAAGCGCCAGTCGGGCAGTCCTCGGCTGTAAAAAGTGGGTGTATGACAAGTCAGTGTTCGAGTTCACTGCTTCAATGGAGGTAAACGTTCATTTTCTAAGCCACACACTGGATTTTTTTATCCAACTCCTAAATTCTTCTTTAAAACAAATAAACTGTCACTGTTTCATTCAGTTTTGATCGGTGCAGATCTTGGTTATAGTCGATTTTCAGCAAACCATGCTTGTTGTCAGAGGTGACGAGCAGGACCGGGTGGTCTCGTTCGCTGATTTGCCTGATCGACCTCTTGCTGTCGATCACTGGATTGTCTGGTCCAGACTCGATCATTTACAGACCACCGCCTTATAGCTACAATTTGCTTATTGCAGCGTAAAACTAAACTCACTCTCTCACTTCATTTAGTTTAGTTTTGTGTGTGACGACGCCATACTTGCAACGCATTGTAAGATGATCTACATGTTTGGATGTTTCTTCGGGGCTTTTGCTGCTGGAACCCTTGGAGACAGGTGAGTCCATAAAATATCTAGCCCAAAATAATGAATATGTGTAATAAATTTGTAGATACGTAAAATATTTGGATTTCTGATATATCATCTATTTGTACATACATGTATTGTTATCTTACCTGGCACATAAATATCCTTTGTGATTGGCGCTCTTCTATTTCAATGTAGCCCGCTTGGAATGCCGAACTCATTTGGTACTTCGAATAACACTGGATGACGTATGGTGTACGGAAATTACCAGTGTTTCACGAATGCAAATCGATGAAAGGGAGATAACTCTACATCTTTTTTTTTTGGTTTGTTTGCAAAGTGTGGCGATGGCTACAGTATTGTACCAGTGCTTTAAACAATTCAAAAATAAAATTGAGGTGTTCGGTAAGATAAATACATTCATTTACGTGTATACAAGTATCATGTTTCTTTACGGCATGCTAGAATCGGTCGGAAAAAGGCTTTATATCTGTGTATCGTGCTGCTAACTGCTGGCGGCATCATCCTGAACTGGTCCAGCAATTTCGTCATGTTCGTCATCCTCCGTTTTATCAATGGTGCCTCTGCAACCGGGGTCTATTCCACCTCTTTCGTAATTGGTAAGTGATAAAGTGATTAAAATATCTGAATACACTCAAAGATACGCTTGACTCTTGAATGACGTGTCCTGATACAAATCTTCCAATGTGCCAGCTTGGCTATATCCACGAGTCCAGATCCAAGAATGCTGAGAACCTTCTTAAAGGCATAATGCCACGCTTTTTCGATAATATTTTGGTCTGTGATACATAACTGGGATATACGCACTCACACTAGTTTGATGTTTATACAATGAAAGACATATTAGTCTTATTAGACTCATATAGTTCGAGGCGATCAACCTCGACGCAGATTACACTTACCATATATGGAATATAAGCGAGAGAAATACAATATTTTTAGAGTAGTGTCGCGTGATAGTGTGCCTTTAAGATGCTTAAACCACTCTACCTGTCTTTACTACACCCACCACATTACACTTGTAACTAACGTTACATATCAGGGCCGTATATTCCTTCACTATCCCAAAATGACAGGGAAGTGTTAGTGTAGAAGATATGTTACTAAATAGGAATTAAAATTTGGTAAATGTGGAACAATGAATTAGTACAAAACTACATTTCGTTTCAATACATTTACAGGTATGGAGGTGATAGGTCCATCAAAGCGCGTCTTTACAGGAGCATTTGTCCCAATATTCTTTGCCCTCGGTATGACGATCCTGTCGGGAGTTGCTTTCTTCATCCGAGACTGGCACACTCTGGAGCTGGTCATGGCCGTCCCAGTGGGCATCTTCCTCGCATACTGGTGGTCAGTGATGAATATTATGCTGGGTTGTTTTTCAGCAAAGGTTGAGCTTGTAACAACTTCTAAACTAAATGTAACCCATTGATAATATACTGAACAGCAAAAGAAAAGCACGCTTACTTTGAGATTTCATTTTTCGAAACACTTTGTGCAGAGACATCATCTGCTTTGAAATATGCAGCCAGTGAGTGAATTGAAATAATTTTTCCTTGCATGAAATAAATCACGTTTCCATGTTGGTAATTAGCCAAATTTTGAGAATCCGATCACTCCCGGAAAAGAATGAATATATAAATTTCCAAAAGCACAAAATGAAATCGTTAACCTTGCATTGACAACCGCACAACCATTGGCACTATAAATATACCTGACTATTCGTTCTTTCTTTTTTTATATGCTCACTTGCACAAGGAGGTGGATCATGTTCCGTATTTGATCTTTCGAAAATGTATCTTTACTACAGGCTCATTCCCGAATCTCCAAGATGGCTGTTAAACAAGTTCCGCTATCAGGAAGCGGAAGTGATCATACGCCGCACAGCGAATGTGAACAAAGTCGAGCTACCTGATAATCTCTTTGAAGAACCAGACAAGACAGAGAACGAAACTATTGACACACCCAAGGCCAACTTCTTTCAGCTCTTCACCACCACAGTCATGTGTATACGAACTCTTATTATATTCTTTAACTGGTAATTTGGCACTGTGGCAATCATTGTCACATTATAACACTACCACTCTTTTATTAAAAATAATACATTTTACAGCCATCGTGCAAGTATGTTGCGATTGCTTACGTCGGACAACGTGCATGTGTCATCTATTGTCCTTTCGAGTCTAAAGGAATCTTTTCTGAAAAATCGAAAGGTCTTCATATTTATGTTCACGTTAATGGTTATACTAGGGACACGATACCTTCGGCTGGAACTGTCATTAACAGCAACATACTTTCAGTAGGGATCCTGTGAAATATATGTTTAAACCTTGCATGAAGGATGGTGGTCAGTATGGTGTACTATGGCCTGTCCCTCAACTCGGACAACCTGGGAGCTGGCAGCCTCCACCTCAACTTCCTGCTGGTGGGGCTGGTGGAGTTCCCCGCCTGTGCTCTCGTCCTGGTGCTGCTCAACAGACTAGGGAGGAAGATCTTGCACTGTGGTTCTATGTTATTAGGAGGAGTCTCTTGTATCCTCACCATCTTCACAATCCTGTATGCTGACCAGTGTACGTAAACATGACTCTACTTCTTCCTCTGTCAAACCCTTTCCTTGTTCATTGTCAAAGAACCTTTCTTCTCCTGTTTGAGCATTGAACACCGAGCCTTATTCTGTCCTTTGTCATGCGGGGAGTGAGTCCTGGAGATCCTCACCATGTGCATGAACTATTCTTTCCCACTATAGTTAATGTACCCGTGAAGGTCCTGGCTTGAAGATTGATCTTCAGTAACCCATGCTTGTCGTATGAGTCAACTAACGGAATCGGGTGGTCAGGCCCGCTGACACATATAATCGGTTCCCAATTGCACAGATCGATGTTAATGCTATTGATCACTGGATTTTCTGGTCCACATTCGACTATTTCCAGATCGTCGCCATATAGCTGGAATATTGCTGATTGCATAGTTCATGTCTGAAACTTAACTTTGTCACCTTCAGGCTAATGAAGGAAACCAAGTAAAGGCGATATGTGTATCGGAAATGTTTTGCATTGCAGCATTGCAGTGGGTCACAGTTCTGCTCGCTATGATAGGAAAGCTTGGGACAGCAGCAGGCTTTGCTGTCATCTACATCTTTTCCTCAGAACTCTTCCCAACCGTCATTCGCCACTCTGCTTTCGGGGCAAGTTCTTCTTTAGCCCGATTGGGAGGCATGATAGCACCGTATATAGCAGACTGGGTATGTTTGGCAAACAGATATCGGCTATCCAGGTGAAAATACATGTTTCCCTCATGATCGAGTTACTACTTTGTCGGTTTGTTGTTTGCAACCAGCCATATGGCGACGGTTTGTCTGGACTACATAGTCATTTTTTTAGATAAAGGGCATGGACTTTCCGTGAACAGCACGAAAGAAAAAAAATAATTGCTGTTGTGAAAGCGAATGGCAGATGTTTGAATGTGAATGCATTTCATTCATGTATACCTCAGCACATACTGATTTGAAAGGGCAAGTTTGTTGGCGGTGACATCGGACGTGCCCTGCCTCTGTTGATGTTTGGCAGCCTGTCTGTCCTGGCAGGTCTGTTGGCTCTCCTCCTGCCGGAAACACTCAACAGAGACCTTCCGGAGACCATCGAGGACGGAATCAAGTTCGGCAGGTGACAATGGTTCACAATATAATATACACCAGATGACATTCTCAAACCAATCAATCGTTATCTGTTATAATAAGGGGACCAGCGGTATCCAATACGCTTTGTTAGTGTCGTAGCAAGATAAATGAACATAAATGTGTGTTGCAACAGTACAGCCGCATGTCATTTATTTTCAGGGTTTGACATTCGTGTTGAGAAAGAAATGTATTTTGCTTTTAAACATGGTGTAATCAGGAACATTTGAGACGATGGTGACCTCGGGCAATTATTGTTCATACCTGAATTCATCAAAGGCGATACTTAGTCATTTTTCCCCAATGTCAGTGAAACAGATTACAATGCAAGGAATAACAATTCGAATGTTTGACTGTGAAATCCTGCTCAATCCTAAACCTACTTTTAAAGACGTACAAGATTAGGAATACACATATATGTGCCTGTCACACTTCAACATATGAAATAATCTGTCCTACAATGTACGTTGTCTTTGGTATTTGCAATTGAAAACTGTGTTTATATTTACAGAAAACGCATTAGTCATAGATCCATAGATGATGAAGGTAAGTTCTTTTCAATAAGAATCAGGAATGAAAATTTCATGTTGCAGAGGACAAAGGACAGTTTTTCATAATCTAAAAAGGAATACTAGTATTATTAGCAATAAAATGGGCACGTTCAGATGCACTTTAAATTTTTTATATTGATACTGATCGATAACCATAACGATGTTGAACACAAGGTATTTTACCTTTCAGAAGGGGAACATCGTCTTTCTTTGCTTGCAATACCTGATTCGACAGACCTGGACGCAAAGACAACAGGCACTGGATAAAACCAATAGTTGGTGTTTGTCTTAATGTGCAGGTCAAAATTTTGCTGTCTGGTGATCGATACCTCGTATTTTAATAACATTTCATGGAATATTGTCTTTGTGTGAGAATAAAGTCTGTTATCATTTGAAATGGTTAGTTTTTATTCTCAAATTGTTACGACTTCCTTTTGTGACAGATAATTCTTGTAGTTAAACCACTTTTTTATTGTCACAATATGGCTGAAATACCGATGGTGTGACGTTAAATCTATCTAACTCACTTAATGTGGAGCCGCACTTATGCTTTTTGTATGTGAGCACAATTGTCAGTATGAAAGGTGGAAAAGATATGAAAAGGAAGTTTAGTTTACGATGACTGTTCTCAGAGAAGTGTGTGTGTGTGTGTGTGTGTGTGTGTGTCTCTGTGTGTGTCTGTTAAGGATTCACTCTCTTTCGTTCTACTTGTAGTATCCAAACATTTTAAATCTTGAGGCCACACCTGGAAAACCCCCTCGCGGCATCGGGAGGCTCAACCAATCATCTAATATTCATTTGAAGACTCTTCACTCATGCATGGGAAATAGAAAACCTATTCTGCCTATTTTGCCCGGCATGACATAATTGGATGATCTGTATCACGATGTGAGATTAAAAATATTCTAACATAGCTACCTCTTGCTCATCATTCTGAAGACATTACAAAGAAGCATTGCCTCATATCATCGTGTTAACTGTGTTCTATGGCGCTGTCATTAGTTTAATTTGTAATTAAACAGCTGTGATGGTTCATTAATGTGTAGCACAGTCAATTTGAAACACCGTGTTTTATAAAAAATATATCTTTATAATTTTAAGAATATACCACAACTTCATTATCTGGTCAGAGATCTGTCATGCATTAAATGGAAAACTTAGAAGCATCATTGGTTTTCTATCATGAACACAATATGTATGTTTAGAATATGGTCACATATGTGTTGTATTGTAATGTACATATGCTGGAAGTTTTGTTAGGTTTGTGCCATTCGGCATTCGAAGCCTCACTCTCAGAGTCAGGTACCTAGTCGTCAGGACTCATAGATTACGAATTTTGTACATGTACCCCTCTGACAAGTGCAAATTGGTCCAGCTGACGCGACCTAAAGACTGAATAAAAATTGCCATTCAGAAATTGTCAAAAACTATAAGGACAGTCGTAATCTAAACAAGGCAATCGTACCAAACGCAAGAGGATATAAAGGACAATACCACTAAAACTTTGTTACACATTTAACAACATTCACATATAAATGTATATTGGCAGAAATGCAAAACACCCAACACACAGAATTAGCTGTCGTGTTAAGATCGCTATATGTAGTGGACTAAACCTTGCACATTTAAACCTCATAAAGTCAATTCGTGTTTTATCATCTACCAGTACACATATTTGTTGGCAACAGAGAGAAATCTGGCACCATTTTGAAACAAAAAAAACCCGGATGAATCCATGGAATCTTATTCAGATAACTGTGAAATATAATTTAGTTTATTTAGTCTTAATATATATATATATATATATATATATATATATATATATATATATATATATATATATATATATATATATATATATATGTATACGCCCTTACCATATCACTGACACTGCAGTCAGTATATTCCACAGCCTCTAGGCCTTGGTTGTATAATGTCACAGCACTTTTGAGCAGCTTGTCATTTCTACATAAATGTCTTACTACTCTTGCTAAACGGGTGTTTGATCAGTGGTTCAAGGCTGTTATGGTAGATATGCTTTAAGATATTCGTCCCCAAACCCTCTCCCACTCTAAATCCAAATTTGGAGTTGTAGCATGTGTTCGCGTGTATGTTCAGGTGAACACTTGGCTTGTGAAGTAATTCTGACGTATGCTACCAGCTGAGCAGGACACGATCACCTTTGTTTATACTTCCTATCAAAACGTTAAAGAAGCATGTGCAAATGGCTTGCACGTGTTTCGGTGAAAAGGTTTGTTAAGAATACGTCAATTTTCACTAATTTATATCATTTGCTGAACTCATACCAAAATGTTTTCAAGGCTACGAATTTGTTTTACAATACAACAATTCATGTGTAAACATGTACGCAGAAGCTTTTAACAGTATGGAATATTTTGCAAAATGTAATTCAGAACAGTTGCCTGAAGTAAGTTACGCTATTTAAGCTAAACTTTTGATGGGAGGTAGACATACACATGTCCACTGTGTACTGGGAATTGTCATGCACAACCACTAAATTTCGTGTTGATATGAGAAGGTTTGCAGCATCTACCATTATGCTACTTTTGATAGATAGATAGATTTTATAGAGTAATACTCAAACTCAGCTTTTCCAGAAAACAATAACACAATGAAATTGTCCTAGTAATGGTATGTATGTTCTATAGTTATCCTGCTTGTCTCACAGGTCAAGCAGTGCGTTCATCGTCCATATTTGGAATGGTATTCATTCAAGTCATGCCGTTGCGTGCTTTTCAGTCTAACCAATGACATGGAAGCTGTGATACACAGCTTTTGTCATGAATGTGTGTTAGTTGTATTTGATGCCTTTCCTTATAACACGAGCTAGACAGCAGTGATGAGACCCAACTTCGATGATGTTCTGCGGCACCTGGGGCAGTTGGGACGCTACCAGAAATGGATTTACTTTCTTCTGTGTCTTCCTGGACTCAGCTATGGTGTCAGGATGATGATCAGTGTGTTTCTCCTCAAAGTACCTGAACACAGGTGAGTTGGGCAAGTTTGCAAAGTTAATTACAGTGAATAAGGTCAAATCGTGAATGTGCACATCACCATCTAAAGCTTATACGTGAATATGTATTCACGCCATAGCGATACATTTCCTGCAATTCTGAATATATTCTACAATGAGCATTGTATTATAACATTTCTAAAAAATATAACATATTTGGTGTTCCTAGCATTCATACCAAAATCTTAGCAATTTTGTTAAATTGTTCTGGTTAAACAGTAGTTTGAAGCTAAACCATTTTAATGTCCTGCAAACTAATATTAAATATCCCATTTTAAAACTACGGACTACAGTTTTGAATTTGACGTTGGATGTTTAGGGTCAGTTTAAATACTGGGCAACAATTCAGAATAATGACTTAGTTTTGGTGGAACTTTCATCAGCCAAGAAACAGAATGCATTAGGCCTATCTTCCTGCATTTCTTACTACGATATCATATGCAGATTTTGCCTGTCTGTATTACCTGATACCTACAACTGCAACGACATCGTTAATTTCATAGTGTGTCCAGTTGAAGTTATGTACACTGTGTACCGTCCTACAGGTGCGCCATCCCCGGCTACGACAACGACACCTACGATGTACAGTCTGACAGCCACGCCAAAATGATCAACGCTACCATCCCCTTCGTCATGAGGGACGGCAAACAGCAGCCTGATCGTTGTCACATCTACTCTGACAGTTATGATATGAACAATGTAAGCGCCTCTCGTGCGTTCCTCAGCTGTAAAAAGTGGGTGTATGACAAGTCAGTCTTCGAGGTCACTGCTTCAATGGAGGTAAACGTTCATGTTGGGATAAATTTATACAATACTCAAATGTACCAAAAAGACCCAACCGTTTATCTGAGTTAAACTTGCCAAAGGACGATTTCATTGTCCTGTCCTTAAGGATTAATATTTTTAAAAGATCCTACGGTATCCGGCAACAATTTGAATTTAATGCATCTACTCTCAAGAGCGGTTCAATGATAAACTGTTCACACATTCTTTTCATTCAGTTCAACTTTGTGTGTGACGACGCCATACTAGCAACTCATTCTACGATGCTGTTTATGTTTGGGTGCTTCTTTGGAGCATTCGCCTCTGGAGCCATTGGAGACAGGTGAGTCCGTAGTGTACAGTCCAATAATAGCAATAACTAAAGTAAAGTCAGTATAATTATCTAAAATAACAGATAACTTAGGCCTCACATAGCAGAAATGTGGTGATGTAGTTGAACACACTATACATTTTTCCTTGAAAGGATGTATCGCCCATTGGTCAGCTGGGACACACCTTCACTTGCACTTTTGGTAAAATCACTTCTGACTTTAAATTTATACTCCTCACTTTGGAAAGGTACAACGGACGTAGTGAGGCGTTCTCCCCCAAAGTAATTGAAATGATAATCAGGTGTTCCCAAATGAATCAAAGATAACCATTTTGAAAGAATGTGTTTATTAACAATCACTTCGCCTAAGACCCAAGGATTTCTGATAATTACAGCATGTTGACGAGGCTGTTAAGGACCTTCTATACGACTAATTCCCTCTTTCCTCAACTGATAGAACTATCCTGGTTTCACACGTTGCTTGACAATCAGATGTTATCTCTGACTGGAAAAGAAGAAACTATTGACCTCAGCTGTTGCCCTAAGACCCTGAGACTCGCATTTAGGAAATGTTTCCTTTCATTGTTAATGTCTGGCTAATACGAGCAGTATTTTGACTTACGTCCCGCCCATCAGGTTTTCTTGGTCGGTTATAACCGATATCAATGTTCCACCACTTCACCTGGTCCCCTGATGAATTAACTCTCAGAATAGATCTAGGTACGGTACAAATTGCATTAACGTGATCAATTAGTGCATGTTCTAATATCAAGTGTGTATCACAACACTCTGTCGTGTTTGTTGGCTTTTGCCAGAATTGGGAGGAAGAAGGCCCTTTATTTGTGTGTTGTGCTTCTAACCACTGGTGGAATCATTCTCAACTGGTCCAGCAACTTCGTCATGTTCGTCATCCTCCGTTTCATCAATGGTGCCTCGGCAACTGGAATCTACGCTACCTGCTTCGTTATGGGTAAGACATTATGACATTACCTAATATGCAGTTAAAGATACAACGCAGTCTTGAATGGAATGTACCTTTACAACCTACGTTCGTAATTCCATGTGTTCCGGATGCCAGGGAATTAAACCTGTTCCCACCATTGTCGAAATACATTCGAATGTCAAAGCTATTTTTTGACTGACCCAGCGGGTCTATACTTGGTCAATAAAGAGCAAACTCGAGTCATTATAGGATTTGCTAAACATGCTCACCGTCAGCTTGCCATATGCGTATATTTTGCATATCATTCATGTCTGCCATGTACGTGCTCAAAACATTTCCGAAAGTCTTTCGTGCCACGACTCCTGTAAACACGCATAATTGTAGTACTGATTGGATTTTTATATTGGGAGGACTAACCCCTCCATGTGTTGGATTGACTGCTATGATTCGATTCCGCAATTCCATTTTTGAACACTTCCTGCTCATTTAACCCATCCACCGAGTACTCAATAAATTGCTAGTCAACTCCATTTGAAATGAACTGCAGGGTCAGTTGAAGACTTAAGAACCCATTTCTGTTAGAAAGGTTTTATTTTAGGTATTTGTTTAGTACGCCCAAATGTCTTGACTAGCACCCAGGTTTGCTCCCATGAATACAGCTCATCTGACACAGAAGGCCGCAGTCTGTGTCGTGGCGCTCTCGTCTAGCCTTCCTCAAAGAAGTCCCATTCGCCGTCCTAAAGATCACGCATGTGGAACAACCAAGTCGTATGACAATTCCTTCAGACAAATAGAAACATTGGACTTTCAATCTTGTTTAATCCCATTAATAGGTATGGAGATAGTGGGGCCTTCTAAACGGGTCTGGACGGGAATAATGATTGCAGTGTCCTTCGCACTTGGTGAGACGATATTGTGTGGAGTTGCCTATTTCATCCGAGACTGGCATACCCTGGAGCTAGCCACGGCCGTCCCTGTCGGCATCTTCCTCGTATACTGGTGGTCAGTGCTGAATATTATGCCATGATAAAAGTAACAAACGCTGGGTTCATCTTCCACAAATTGCTACCCTGAATGTAAACGATTAAATTTGGAGATTTAGAATCAGTCAGTATTGTCCGCATGAAAAATGAACATATAAATTTTCCTACAACTAATCAATCAAATGATTTACCTTCATGCCTCATATTTGATTTATCTCAAAAGAGTGTTATTCTTCATGCCAGGCTCATTCCCGAATCTCCAAGATGGCTGATGAACGAGTTTCGCTATCAGGAAGCGGAAGTGATCATACGCCGCGCAGCGGACGTGAACAGAGTGACGCTACCTGACAACATGTTCGAACCGCAAGAGACAACAGATGATGAAACTGATGATGATGACAAGCCCAAGGGCAGCTTCATCCATCTCTTTACCACTTCAGCCATGTGTATACGGACTCTTATTATATTCTTTAACTGGTAATGTGGTATTATTTCATATCCTAATAAAACATATTGCTGTATCTTTATAACTAATTCTCGTTACAGTCATCCTGCAACCAATTCGAATCTCTATAGCTGATATGAAGAAAATATGAAACTGTAATATGTAATATAAGAAATATGAAGGATTATTATTATCTTAATATTAACTCTTCAGTGGATGAACCAAAACGAAAGACATTCATTATGCTGAACTGACATAACCAAGACTGACGTAATATCAATGAGATTAGTATCAGATGAAATACGTGTGTATATTTGATTCTTGCATGAAGGTTGGTGGTCAGTATGGTATACTATGGCCTGTCCCTCAACTCGGACAACCTTGGAGCTGGCAGCCTCCACCTCAACTTCCTGCTGGTGGGGCTGGTGGAGTTCCCCGCCTGTGCTCTCGTCCTGCTACTCCTTAACAGACTAGGGAGGAAGATCTTGCACTGTGCTTCTATGCTAATAGGAGGGGTTTCCTGTATCCTCACCATCTTCACTATCTTATATGCTGAACAGTGTGCGCATACTAAGTGTTAACTCTTCCGCTCTTTGTCAAACCCGTGGCACTAAAGCCTCATTCTTTCACTCTGTTATGTCATGAACACAAACAGTGTTCTCAGATTCTGTCAGGATCATACCAATATCCTAATTTTCATTTTTCACAGAAGCCATCGTGAAGTCTTGGTAATATTGTCATTCATAGTTTAGAAAACAGTAACAAATAAACTGTGAAGAAATATGCATTAATGTGAAGAAATATGCATTAATGTAAGTGAAGATATATTTACCAAGTGTTTGCATTGCAGCACTGCAGTGGGTAACCGTCCTGTTGGCTATGGTAGGGAAGCTTTGGACCACAACGGGTTTCGTCGTCATTTACATATTCTCCTCAGAGCTGTTCCCAACCGTCATTCGCCACTCCGCAGTCGGGGCAAGTTGTTCCTTGGCTCGGGTAGGAGGCATGATAGCACCGTATATAGCAGACTGGGTATGTTTGGCAAACAGATATGTCCTTGCTATACGTATCGAAATAAGGGCAATCGTTTCAATCATGGTAGACGAATGTCGCCTACTACAAAATGGTGATTACTTTTGACGACGTAAACGAGGATAAAGCTTCCTTGAAATTAGCATGTCAATACTGTTGAGTAGATATTCAGTTTTCTTGTTGGCTATTTTGTTTGATAATAATAAGTACTCAATTCACAGGGCAAGTTTGTTGGCGGTGACTTCGGCCGTGCCCTGCCTCTGTTGATGTTCGGCAGTCTGTCCGTCCTGGCAGGTCTGTTGGCCCTCCTCCTGCCGGAAACACTCAACAGAGACCTTCCGGAGACCATCGAGGACGGCATCAACTTTGGAAGGTAACAATCTTGCAGTTCGAGATAAAGTCAGACACTACTTCATCAATGATGCTGTTGAGACCAAAGGTCTACAATAATTCATGATACCATTTAGGCCAAAGATCTACAACAATTCACAAAACCACTGAGACAAAAAGTCTACAATAATGCATGATACCATTTGATATGATAACATATGACGCAATCTGGGCCCCAGATGAAACCAGACATCCAGTTCTCGAAATGACATTACTCTTGCACAGATTTTCACAAGTTATCTCTACGTAAATGACATGAGAGAAAATTATTGAAAGATTGAGATGACACCAGAGTACACTCTGAAATGAATATATGTTACCGAAAAACTGTCCATAGTAAAAAAAATCATATAATGAAAAGGAGACCAGAGACTTTCTTCATGAGCTGTGGAAAACTAGAGATGCCACATTTTCTAGACTTGCGTTGGCTTTCTTGTGTATATTTGCATGTATGACAGACTATGAACATGAGTGGGCTTTATTGGTTGTTGAAATTCGAAAGCTTTGAATCATCACTTCCATTGATATTTAAGTTGTCGTTATTTCTATGTTTACAGACAACCCATTCGTGCGAGATCTACAGAAGGCAAAGGTTTGCTTACTCTCTTTCAAATAAGTATCCTGTGTGATGGTAGAGTTCCAAAGGGATGTTAATGCATAAATACATTCAGTCATGTTCTATAATCTCGTTTCAATGACCAGTAAATCATGCCCACCTTAACATCAAGATATCACGTACACAAAATATCGTTTCATTCAAGGATGTATGTATTTTGTGGTGTACTACTATACATCAGACATGTGTCTATCACGAAAGTTCACATACTACATATACATATCGAAAGACTAGCAGTGACCATGAACTATGTTATCTTTTCCAGAAAAGCAAGACGGTCTTTCGTTGCTTCCAATAACTGGCTGCACAGACCTGGATGAAAATCACCAAACTCAACAATGATAACAGCTATTATTAGATACTGACACCAGTCAATACTGGGCGTTCCTTTTCATGTACATTTTAAACTTTTCATCACAGATAAGTTTGTATGTATTCAGTATTAACGTGCACAAAGGTGTGAAGAAAGATAAAGAAAAGGAAGTGTATTTTTTCAGAACGTTTCAGATACTTTCTTGAAAGCAGTCAGTTGCCAGTGGTATTGTCATGACAACGGATGTTGCTCATGATATCACTCACTATTGGCAATGACGGCCGTCGAGTAAGTGGTTATTCCTGATATCGGTGTCAATCAACAAACGTACAATCAACGTACAAACAGTGAGGCGAAGTTGACCTCCTTGCCACAGACCGCCTGTCCGTGTTTTTATTTATTTAGATTTGCTTCGAAGACGTTCCGTTGTTTTGTACTAAATGTTATGCTCAATACAAAAACGTAGTTCTCACTCTTGAAGTGAATAAATGTGAACCATGTATTTCAGCACTGTCTCAAGATGTAAGGAATGATGTTTTGTGAACGCTTGAAATAGTAGATGAAATATTAGAGCTTCTTAAAAGATACAAATAAAACTATTTTTTAATTTCTTCTTTTCTTACGAATCTACAAAAAAGTGCTACATGCCATAAGGACCTTCTAACTATATAAGCGTGTGTGTCAAAGAACCTTTCGCGGGGTCAGGACCAAGGACAGGCAATTGAATAGTTCAGTCATTGTAACCACCCAGTATTCACTTTATCGATTCCTGAAACAGGCAAAAGGTCTTCTGCTTGTGAAATGTTATCTCGACGCGATATTAAAAACAATGATCCTAGCCATTCAGAAGACAAATAACAGATTCTTCCGGTATTTTTATCAAACTACGTTGGAGCCAAAACGGTCGATTGTTGAAAAACACCAGTAGTTCCAATGGTATCTAGGGACTGAGAAGATGACTGATAAGGGACTGAGAGATGTAATCACATGCACTGTCAGCTGCTCATTTCACATGTGCTATGTCACGGTGTTAATGAAAGCCCGAGACGATCACGTATCTTTAATTGAACAATTTAGCTGACGTGGTAAGATTTCATTACCCTGCATTGTAACTATATTGCACAATACTTTCAGCGATTTCATAGCAAAGAGGTCTTAATGTCTGAACAGAAGCCCCCGAAAGGCTTCTCTCTCAATCTCTCTCTATCTCTCTCTCTGTATATGTGTGTGTGTGAGAGAGAGAGAGAGAGAGAGAATGTAACGAAGGTATACGTTGCCTCCAAATTGCACAATTGTCTTGGATCTTGCGCCAGGGTGGGCGAACACGTCCGTATAGGTCAATTATAGGAGAGAGACACGACCGTAAAAACTAATTATAGGCGAACCGTACTGCCCGGTTGTATAGCAATTACCGGTGAGTCTACTGACCCTGTTTCTTAACTGTCTGTACTAGATAACCATTTCATCTAACAAACGTTAGAAACAATCATGATATGATGGAGGTTTTGCGCATCTAGGTCATACAGTATAGGTCAAAGTATTTTGTTACCGCCTAAAAGATGACTGAAAAACAAGAGAATTGAACAATCATTATATATAAGAAACGGAAAAACAAACGTCGGTCTAAGGTCTGGATGTTACAAATGGATTTCACTCTTTGCTTGGAGCTTTGAAACACTTGAAATTGTTGTTTGCTACTCAACTGTTCTATTTTAAACTTTTGAGTCATTATATTTTTAGCCATCACACTGATCAAATATGCAGCGCTATGAACAGTATAATGTGTGCGGAGTTGACCCAGGTCTGATTCGGCTTTGCTAAAATTATCATCAGTATTTGTGTCAGCTACGTTCCACAGCCGGTGAATAAACAAGGGCAGGTCTTGATCATCTAACGAAACCGTTCCGCAAGCGGAGAAGGAAATATGGCAATGTCAGTCATATGAACTGAGTAAAGAATATCAGCGATCAAGCTATCTATACTGACCTTGATCACGGCAATGCTGTATACCGAAACTGTTCTGCTAACATGTATACGAAGCGAAATCCCAAAAATGACCGTAAAACATGTTCCAAACTGTTTTACCTGATGACGGGGTCAGAACAAGTCTGGAAATGTTGTACTCAAGAATAGAAAGATGAAACCCAGAAACAGAAATATGTTCATCAAATAGCATCTTCTTCTTCATCTCGCCAATAAAGATGTTTCAGTCAGTATTGTTGTTGCTTGCCTGGTTCTTTAAGTGTAAAGTTATGTGCCCACTACCAATAGAGTTAGTGGCCATTTGGGTCGTTCTTGAACAATGAAAAACGTAACGTGCATTTTTAAAACAAGTAAACCAAATGTGACATGAGATGATACATATTAAATGCATATACGTATATTTTAGTACGCCAAGAGTGATCGGGTGGTCAGACTCGCTGACAGGGTTGTCATATGTCATCCCATTTCTGCAGATCGATGCTCAGGCTGATGATTACTGGAATGTATATTGGTCCAGATTCGATTATTTACAGGCCTCCGACATATGGCAGCATTAATGAGTGCGGCGTAAAGTTTTGCTCACTCTGAATTCGGTACACCATGTTCTCCTCCTCCTCTTATGGTTGATACGTCTTTGCTTAAACACGACTTCATCTTAAACACAACTTCATCTTAAACACGACTTCATCTTAAACACGACTTCATCTTAAACACGACTTCATCTTAACCACAACGTCTAACAATCAACTAGAACTGATCTTCAGCAAGTAACCAACGCTTGTCGTAGGAGGCGACGAAAGGGATCGGGTGGTCAGGCTCGTTGACATAGTTGACACATATCGCAAATTTCGTAGAGCGATGTTCATGCTGTTAATTGAAACAGTCCACCTCGGGGAGCTGAGCAGTTGGTACGTTGAATGTGTTGAATAGTGGGGGATATTCCATTTTCGGGTGATATGATTTGGGATTATATTTAGATTTAGACAGTAATTTATCCATTCACAATGTGTTATGAATTTCGTGCAAACATGCCAATTTCATGCACGCTGTTTTCACGATGCAATCATGAAGATGATTATTTAGAGCGATCCACTGTACGTGCGAATGTGTTGCTGTACATTTAAGAAACATGAACCATTTGGTTGTAATGGGTTTTGTCAGCTTTTCACGTTTCATAACCTGGTTTGGTACATGCAGTATATGCCACGTGAGGAGTTGATACGTGTAATTGGATGTTGGAAGTTGGAAGTTGGAAGTTGGAACAAGGCTGAGCTCTTAGGCACGAACTCTTAACGTTTCACCGCCCATCAGAACGACAATATTACGAAACCGTGGTCAAAGAGACTCTCAAATCAAAGATTAGCTTTTCAGAGCTGCAGGCGTTAGAGTAAGTGGACAGACGATTCGATCAGAAGCGACTACACAAATATTAGCTGCGCCTCCTCGTCCACGTGTTATCCCACGACTGATATTACTGCAAGACGTCCTGCCAAGAACGACAGCACTTAACAAATTGTCGTTGGCCATTATGGCCTAGATGAAACAAGGTTTACTCCGGACGTCATTGACAACGTGTGGCGTAGGCGGAACGGGCGTTTTTGTGCCGTTGACGTTAGGCAGAACGATCGTTTTTGAGGTGCTAAGTAAGGTGTGAGGTGGGATGATTGGTAGTGGCAGAAGATATTGTTATACAATGATTACGGACAAATCTTTGGGCAGTGCTACCTTCACAACATTCTGGATTCACACGCTGTGCAAAATGCGGCCGACACGAAAGTCGTTTTGTGTCAGGGTGGCAATGCAGTGACTGTTATTGTAACTCCAGCAACACAATCACCTTGTGATGGTCAGCAAACCGTCTAGACTTGTCATCCATCGATATCACTGGTCGACGTTTACGTCATCGTTCACAACCGCCAACCACTGCATGAACCAAACTCACATTGGACATTTGATTAGGAGGATGCCCATTCGAATCCGGGGCTGTCTTGTGAGTCTGACTTTTCATGGTTGATGAACTGATGGACAGTAAAGATCATCTATCTGACGCCAACAATTAAGACATATCTTAGTGATATGTGCGCATTATACCGTAAACCTTTTATCTCATTAAAAAGTAAAAAATCAATAATTGGAACAACTTTTTTTATTGAATATCCCCTACATGTTAACATTGTATAAAACATGTCTATATCAAACAGTCCAGCAGTTCGTCACTACTAGTTTGGCGTCAACTACTTCAATGGAGGCCAACGATTGACCTGAAGAGGAAGCTAAATTAGCTGTTTGCAGTTTATTAACAAGTGCGAATAGACTATGTGTACAACTGGAAATAATAATTCATTATTCTAATAAAGGAACGGGAAAATGTCCAGATAGTAAGCCAAATACTAGTTGCCTATAGCTGCATATGTATTGCATTTTTGGACTGTTTCTCAATGTTTCGACACGAAATAAGATGATGACCTTGATCTATCAAGAAATAGGGTAACAACAGCAGCTGAAATGGCACTTTCCAAAAGCGTTTTATCAGAACTAATAACATACTTTTCCCGAGGCATAACATAACATGAAATGAAAATGAAAGTCTTTCATACCCGCCTTGGTGTACCATGTAATAAAGATCATTTGTATGAACATTATCACCATGTGTACATGAATGAATGAATTAATGAATGACGCTGTGGCTATTTTCAGTCATTAATTGAATGTATTAAAATAATTTGGCATCGTTTATCGCCATTCAGAACTATTCGCCTCAATAAGGCACCATTGGGGGTTGCAGTGTTTTAATTTATATTGGGATGAAGATTGTGAGTTTCCTAGGCATAACATAAAATGAAATTCTTTGATACCCGCCTTGTTTTCTTACCATGTAGTAATGATCATTTCCATGCGAACTATCATGAATGAATGAATGAATGAATGAATGGAATGGTAGGTATCTTGGGTCAATGAAATGTTCGCTATCGTTTATTGCCATTCAGATCTATTCGCCTTAAACAAGCAGCATCGGGCGTGTGGTGTTCAATTTCGCATTGGGATGAGGTGACAGTGTCGATTTTGCTTTTTGCCGTTTTTTCCAAGATTTCACAATGTATCCATGTGGGGAATATAACGACGCCTTCGTGACGAGTCGGCGTGACGAGGGAACGCTTTATCCACCATGCTATCCCACCGTCCCGGGGTCAGGTTGTCCTTGTGGGAAGCCGTGTTCGTGGATTGCAATGCTCGTAGTAAATTGTCCACAATGCTTGTCATACTTTAAAATCCATCGACAGATCATGAAATGTACAATGCTGTATGAATACGAGGGAGTCAGCAAGTGTTCAGTGCTGAAACGCGTGATGCTTGTTTGATGTACAAATTACTCGGACCAAAACAAAGAAGTATCCGAATAATGACTGATTATATCAAGTCTAATATATACCACCGACCAGTTTACACTGGATACGGTGGCAGTGTGACAGATGAATAGACAGATGAATATATGTGAATCAGCGGTCGTTTTAAAGGCCTACAATTTAGCCAAGATTTTTTAATTGCACGGGGTATGACAAAGTATAAGATTGTATGTGACGACCAGTTTACGCTGGATACGCTGGCAGTGTGACAGATGAATAGACAGAACAGATGTGAATCAGCGGTCGTTTTAAAGGCCTACAATAGCCAGGATTATCTGATGGCACGGAGTATGACAAGGTATGAGATTGTATGTGAAGACAAAGTCTGACGGACTACAATTACACAAACATATTACCAATGAATATTTGGTGGTTCTGTTGGGATAATGAATATACGGATAAAACACGGATACAGAAGTAGAAATTACAAGCTGTTCATATATTTGAATTTCACATTCAGTGTGCGAAATAGTAACTGGTCCTCTAGGTAGGGGCTAGTAAAAGTCCAGTAGGGCCAGTAAACTAGTCCGACTGGCTAGTGAATTTTTACGGGTTTTTTTTGTAAATATATATCACTCTCTCCGACTTGATCAATTAAAACACTTCTAAATAATGCAAAATTATGACCTGGTAGAAGCACTCATAATATATAACTTGAATGATGAAACGCGTGTCTTCGGGTTAAAGAATTGTGGGCTAGTAATTTTCAGGCTTATATAACCCGCCTGGCAAACAAAATTTGGAAACTATTTCGCACACTGTTCATAGATCAATTTACCAACTTCCTTTTCGACTAGAATGCTGAATGAATAAGTGGCTACATCATATTTCAACGGCAACGCCTATATCCACACATAGAACTTCGAATGAGAGATGAATTCATTTGACATCCACTACACATTGGTCACTACAAGAAGACACATTATCCTTCAGTGTTAAGGTCACGGATGATCAGGAGCTGTTGGCTTTCTGTATATAGGTGATTGATTCTCGTCAATGTGGTTGTCGTTCGGCATAGGCAGCAACGGGACACTTCGTTGGTTTTCTGGGGGAAAAACAGACCCGGGTTCATGGACAGAAAGGTTTTGTTAATACAACAGAGTTTAAGCTTAACATAATCCAGAAATGACAGTAGTTGAGAATAAGATTTAGGAACATACGTTTCCGATCTGACATAAAAACCATTAAGCCGAGTCTTTGAAAGGCATGTCGATATGATACACACAAGGAGGAGATTGATGTCAGCTTCATCATCATGAGGAACACTAATTTCGGAGGACTAATTTCGGAGGACTATACGCTGCGAACGTTGATTTTGTCGTAATCAAGAAGTTGGCATCCATAAAAACTCTCTTCCACGCCATAGAGTTGGATTGTAAATGGCACCGAAATGTAAAGGTGAGCTACAAGCATTATTGTAAGAAATTACAAGGAAACGTCCTTTACCATCGAGACTGATCAAGAGCGGGGCTGTGCACCCCTTCTCCCTCGAAAACATTTCCCTGAGGACGTATCCCCCTTGCCTCTGGATTTCGTGATAGATATGCACCCACCTACCATCCACCACCTTCTAAAAAATCCTGGAACCGTCCCTGTAAGACGCAGAAGCTTACCTTCGTCGTCTGTGGATCTGTGACGGACTGGTTCCCTATAAATATCGAACACGAACATGGGTGTATTTTGATGAAAAGAATTCTCTGTTTCAGCATACACAATCTTGTTTACTTTCCGACAACTAATTTTTTTATCTTCTTTCATTGAGTACTAGCATGATGTACATTTAAGATCTTGATGCTCAGGTACTTTCAAGCGAAAATAATACGTCTGTTGCGACTGTGGGTTAACAGGGAGTTCAAGGTCAACGGAAGTGTTGAATGCTCCTGCGTTCCGATATGTTTACCTGCCGAATTTGATTCCGTCTTCGATGGTCTCCGGAAGGTCTCGGTTGAGTGTTTCCGGCAGGAGGAGAGCCAACAGACCTGCCAGGACGGACAGACTGCCGAACACCAACAAAGGCAGGGCGCGGCCGAAGTCACCGCCTATAAACTTGCCCTGTTAAGAATATCATAATATGAATGGAAGGATAATTGTTAAATTCAACTTTGAATTCCAATGTGAGACATATTTTTGACATTTCCAAGTATGAGAACAGTTCGAACTATTTGGTGAACATCATATAATTCATATGTTATTAATACACATAAAGGACATTCAGATACGTTACCAGCGCTTCTTGGCAGCTTTTAACGTCTTATTCATATCGTTTCATCACCGGAGAACTTGATATATACACCTGGAAATTAATCAAGCAACACCCCAATTTTTTCTATTGGAGCAACTTTGAAGTGTTCTGACAATCAAAATATGCCGGGTTGATATAGTTTGACACTTTTTTATTCAACAGACGATCTCTGACAAACAACTTAAAGGGAAAAAGTATCAAGACTTTGCTTTATTGCAACGAAATCCAAATTCTTAAAACTGTCTTAAATTCATGAAAAAATGGACACAATTTACTATTCATCCACAGACGTTGTTGTCAGGTGTATTAACACAAATGTCACATGGAAAGAAAGAACAGTCATCTGAGAGTCTGCACACCGACTTTCATCAATATCTAGTGTGTCCTCCCTGCGCACGCACCACCGATTCCAGACGCCTCCTCATTCCTTGGATGAGTCTCCGGATCTGATTCTGGGGGATCCTGTTCCACTCCTCATGCAGGGCAGCCGTCAATTCGTTGAGATTATGGACTGGTGGGTCTCTCTGCCTCACACGACGGCCAATAAAGTCCCACAAATGTTCAATGGGGTTGAGGTCAGGGCTCATGGCAGGCCATGGAATTCTGTCAATTGCATTTTGCCGCAAAAAATCATTTACAGCATGCGCCCTGTGAGGTCTAGCATTGTCGTCCATAAATATGGGTCTCGTTGCCAGAGGATGGTTCTCAAAATGAGGTACCACAGCCCTGTCAAGAACCTCCTGTTGGTAACGAACACCGTTAAGGTTGCCACGGATGGTAATGATATCCAACTTGCAGTTCATGGAAATGCACCCCCATACCATAACGGAACCTCCCCAAAAGGCCACAGTCTCCTGGATGTTCCGTGGAGCCATTGCTGTGTTCCTCTGCCTCCAGACCCGAGTACGACCGTCCACCATGTGCAGCAAGAACCGGCTCTCATCTGAGAAATGGACCTTCCTCCAAGAGGCAATGTTCCAGTGCAAACGGTCATTACACCAGGCCAGTCGGGCTGCCTTATGGGCTGGAGACAGTCTGGGTCGCTTGATTGGCCTCCTTGCCCGGTATCCTGCAGCTTTCAGACGATTCCGAACAGTCCTGTTCGAGATGGGTCTCCCTGGAAGCCACTCCTGTCTCAACCGAGAGCTCGAGTCGAAGGACCTGCGCCGTACAAGTCTCAGTAAAGCTCTGTCCTCCCGGACTGTGGTCTTCCTGGGTCTTCCTGGTCTAGGCAGGTCTTTAACTTCATTAGTGGCCCGGTATTTTTTCAAAAGTTTTGAAATTATGGAATGATGTCGTCCGATTTGAGTCCCGATTTGTCTTAGAGACATACCAGCATTCCTCATGCCGATTATTTGCCAACGAGTGGCCTCTGATAATTTCCTACGTGCCATGACATTGAAATGAATGAAAAACCGAATGCAATCGACAACCTGCGCTTGTAAACACCCCAGGGAAAAAGTGCATTTTTCGAAAGTTGAGGTTAAAGCAATGCACGTGCGCTGTGCAAGCTTCACGCGCGTCATATCAACCCATGAAAAGCTCATGCTGTATGTCAATACATCAAAATTGAATAATCAATCATCAAAATTACTTCGTTAAACTTTGTTAAGTTTTTATGTGTCTTTGAATTTGGTGTTGCTTAATTAATTTCCATATGTATAGAATCTATTCCCTTGAATCTGACACTATGATCAACTGCCCACAGACGATGTATCTTCGTATATTGTTTCATCTGCGTCTTGATAGACAATTTATAAAAATACCGGAAGTACCTTGACCCAAACCTTGCCCTCATCTTTCATTGCCCGTTCTATGTTTCCCTCACAATCAGACATCTGAGTCAGTTCAATAATCAAGCAGCAAACACAACTAACACAGATCTGATTAGAGGCACTAGAATGATTTGGAATATGGACACTACACCTAAACCAGTTTGGTATGCATACCCAGTCTACTATGTAAGGGGCTATCATGCCCCCAACACGGGCCCAGGAGGAACTGGCCCCAGTAGCGGAATGCCGGATGACAGTAGGGAACAGTTCTGACGAGAAGACATAGATGATGGCAAAACCTGCTGCTGCCCCCAGCTTCCCTATCATGGCGAGTAGAACCGTTATCCACTGCAATGCTGTCGAGGAAAACATTGGAAATTTCTTCAGACTATACTCACGTCATGTTTATCCATGGTAAAACATATGACACGTACACAACGGACAAACTAAACTGACCACCCACCACCACAATCGAGCAACTTCTCTACTGGTCAGTATACAAGACGTTAGGGCAAAGTCTACTTACACTGTTCCGCATACAGTATAGTGAAGATGGTGAGGATGCACGACACGCCTCCTATGATCATCATTGCACAGTGCATGATCTTCCTTCCTAGTCTATCGAGAAGCCCTATTGAGAGAGCATAGGCCGGGAACTCCACCAGCCCCACCAGCAGGAAGTTGAGGTGGAGGCTGCCAGCTCCTAGGTTGTCCGAGTTGAGGGACAGGCCATAGTACACCATGCTGACCACCAGCCTAGATGCCAATTCAAACAATTTGTTTAAGAGTGCATGTGTAGATGGTCTCAAAAATAGTTTTAACGACTTTACCCATGCTAAACAACGAGAATTTATTTTACAAATAATGCTGACGAATTCTACTGAATAAAGACCACAATTTTCTGATGTGTTTTGGTATCAAATATATGACAATGAAGAAGGGATAAAATAGTCAACATTTCAGAATCTAGGCATACTTGGCGTAAGTGGCCGTTTAAGTGAGTGAACAACTCCGCTTTCAGTAATACTCCAGCGATATCACGGCGAGGGACACCAGGAAAGGGCTTCACACATTGTACCCATGTGGGGAATCGAGCCCGGATCTTCGGCGAACGCGTTAACCACTAGGTCACCCCACCGCCGTTTTAGAAGGCAATATATACTATATCGAAATAGGTAGATTTGCCGAGAGATTAGGTTACCAGCATCACTGCATAGACTCTACAATACGTTTGTCTATCTTAACCATTTACATACGTCAGGAATACATAAGTTTATAAGCAGCATATTTCAAAACATATGCTCAACATAAGAACATATAACACGAATGGCTCCTATATCTGAAATTTCCCCAAGTACCCTTATGGAAAACTTGGGCTATGCCAATACCGAAAGGTATACTGTAGATAATATATATTGAGTCATTTTGCTGTGACAATATAGTTCAGGATATGGGTTAATTAAGTCATATGTTTGTCAAAGAAATAATGATTTGTATCATTGCAGCTTGTGTGTATGACCGTGTAAAACGCGTTAGAATGATTCACAGTATCACGAATAATGCATACCCTGTACATTTGAATTTTGCAGCTAGAAGTGAGACAGCGATAGCGTCCAGTTGTAGTTTTTTTTGGTTTTTTTTTTTGCTTAAAGCACTTAAGGTACTAATTTCTACAGAGCAGTCATTTAGTCTGAAGCCTTCTCACTGACATATCATCTTTGACCCAAAATATGGCAGTAATCAAAGCGTTATCGTGTGAGAAATATTACTTAAGGACACAAAGTCATCTTACCAATTAAAAAATATTATAACAGTTCGTATACACATGACTGGATTGGTGAAGAGATCGAAGAAACTGCCCTTGAGCTTGTCATCGTCGGCATCAATCCCTGAAGTCTGATTATCGAACAGTTTGTCAGGTAACGTGACTTTGTTCACGTCTGCTGCGCGGCGTATGATCACTTCCGCTTCCTGATCCCGGAACTCGTTCAGCAGCCATCTTGGAGATTCTGGAATGACCCTGCCAAGAAGACAAAATATATCTTTTGGTACTGCTTACTGATATATAAGTTAAAAACGTTTAACTCTTGCATTTGTAAACTTGATTTTTATTTGTTATTTAATTAATTTGAATCTCAGAATTAATGTCGGGCACGTTTGTTCTTTCTTAACGTATTAATTTGTTTTGAGACGCTTGAAGTATGATTGTTTAATAAATGATCCCCTTCAAACTGCTACAATAAAGGACAAGAACGAAGTTGTTCAAGGAAATTATGTTGCTGTTTTCTTCAAGTTTCATCGTGACAGGGCTAAATTCATTATCCCAGCAACATATGTATTTGACTTACCACCAGTAAATAAGGAATAGAGCAACAGGAACTGCCATGGCTAGCTCCAGGGTATGCCAGTCTCGGATGAAATAGGCAACCCCAGACAACAACGTCATACCGATAGCGAAGAACACCTCTATCATTATACCCGTCCAGACACGCTTAGAAGGACCAACTATCTCCATGCCTGTGAAACAGAGTTAAGTGGAGTATTGGACTGAAAAGTTTCATACCATTTAAAGAATTTAAGATTGTTTAAGACTGTGTGCCAGAATTACCTTTTAAAATACAGTAAACAAGTTTTGTGAGGAACACGCATATACCGAACTGAGGGATATATCGAACGGTTGATATTTTCAACAAAATACATGTACGAATTGTGTACTTAGATTATAACTAACTGTAATTTGATTGACCACTGAAAACACACTTTGCAAACTGTTAAGTGCCCCATTAAGGCTGAGCAATCGAGACTCATTCGACAGAATGCCTTGGGTTGTCATCTTTCTCTAATCATTAACAGTAAACAAGTTTTATAACGAACACACTTAAACGGAGCTGACGGATTTACCGAACGTTGTTTTTATCCGGTAATTGCTGTATATATTTCATCAAAATGTCTGACCTCAGGTAATAACTAACTGAATTTTGTGGTCACTTTTGGATTTATTATAATCGCCGTTATTCCGTAATGAAGTAGTGAAGTAGTGAAGACATAAGGTTATGTTGTTGAAACATCACATCAATTCTCAATATATGTGTTAGTAACCAGTGTAAACTTAACATTTTCCTACCAATGTAAACAAGGAGCATTAACTAAACGCATACCTTACTCAGTGATGGTCAGTGTTAGTGTCAGTGAATGGAAGCAATGGTTAAGTAGTAGAGATTATAATGTCCATTAATACTTTGCATTTATTCATGCACATTGCTAAATGTTCAAATTGAAACTACCATCGTATCATACCAGGTATCCAGTATACTGCTGTGAGACAATTTTGAACAATACCATTTGCCTGAGGTGAGATCACACCTATCACACGAAGCCTTAGAAAGTCTCAGGAGTCGAGGTGCCAAACACGGTCACCCTCGACACCCCGCGCCCAAAGTTGCTGAACTTCAGCTGATTGTGATTTGAACTCTACACATAGGACCAATTAAGAGGGCTCTTATTTCATTAATTGGTAGACTGATTGATAGATTTAGGGATAGACTGATTGTGTGGTAGGGTGATAGTATATGGAATGGTATATTGATTATTGATTGAGTAGTGTATTGACTGGCATATTAATACTGAAAAGTATACTGGGTGGTAAAGTTGGGTTGATGACTAGTGTTTCCTGGTTGGTTTGTTGGTTGGCTATCGGGTAGTTTGAGTGAACCGGGTAGGTTGAACGAGATGGTTGTAATTGTTGTAGTAGATTGGTTATTATTTTGGCGGGGTGTAGTAATTGTGGATTACATGTGAGACTGAGTGATAGGTTAGGTAGTTGTTGAGGGCGAGATAGGGATTGAGTGGGATTTTACGCCGCTTCTAACATGAAGAGCTAGAGGAAGGGTTGTGGAGGTGGTGATATCATAGCTTTCAGGATTTGAATATTGATACCGTTACTTGTTGTTGTGCCGGACATCGTAGACGTACATTTGCGAGGGATTGCTATTTACCTATGACGAAACACGTGGTGAACACCCCGGCAGTAGCGGCGCCGTTGATGAAGCGGAGAATGACGAACATGACGAAGTTGTTGGACCAGTTGAGTGTTATGCCACCAGTGATGAGGAACAGAATGCACAGGTAAAGTGCCTTCTTCCGCCCGATCCTGGTACAAAACACAAATACAAGTAAAGGAAATGTATAGATGATTGAGTGGGTGTGTTAGCTTCATGTCGTACTCAGCAATATTCCAGCTATATGGCGGCGGTCTGTAAATTATTGAGTCTGAACCAGACAGTCCAGCTTGTGCATCGAGCTACGCAAATGGGATACGATATGGGAACCAAGTCAGCGAGCCTGACCATCTATCTATCTTCGCATTTGTAAAATAAACATGAAAAATATGTTACTAAGGGTTCAGAGTGTAACTTTGCTACCGAAATCTGATTCATTATGATTGTATTTGTCACGTTTACTATCAAAATTAAAATCTACAATTTTACTGACCGTGTTTAATCTTTTGCTGTTGTGTTTACTATTCTGCTTGACATGTATAGTATTGTGCTTATGTTTACTATAGTGCAATAAACACTACAATACCATACGTTTTAACATTTGTACAAAACATGAAAACTATATTTTACGATCAGACTAGGTTTCATTACGACTGTAAGGGCCGTTTTTACTAAATATATTTAGAGTAAAATCTACAATTTTACGGACCGTGTTTAATCTTTTACTGTTGTGTTAACTATTCTGCTTGACACGTTTAATACTGTGCTTGTGTTTACGATTGTACGAGCAATGTTTTCTGAAGAAGGTATCATATTGGGACTTACTTGTCCCCCAGGGCCCCAGCTGCAAATGCTCCAAAGAAGTATCCTCCCATGAAGATCATCTGGGAATGTGTGGCAAGAATGGCGTCGTCACACACGAAATTGAGCTGAAAGTTGTATCGATGTAAGTGAAAACATTTTAAAGCAGTGTGGGTACTTCGCGTGTTATGAGCTCTATTACAGCAACAGGTCGACTGAAACAACCACACTTTACAGAAACTACTAAAAGTATTCATTCTCGATACTGCTAACGTTGCGGTGGTGTAGCCTAGTTGTTGAAGCTTTGGCTCGTCACGCCTTAGATCCGGGTTCGATTCCGAACATGGGTAAACCGTGTGAAGCTCATTTCTTATGTTCCCCGCAGTGATATTGCTGAACTATTGGCAAAAGCGGCGTAAAAGCATACTCACTCACGTTTTTAACACTAGCATCACGCTTAGATCATCACCTCGATCTGGTAATATATGTAATTGAACGAAATGTGCTAAACGTCCCTGGACTCCCCTGAATTCAGTTGAATGAAAGCATCAGTATGTTTCTGTTTAGACTGAATTGTCAGTCTGCTTTGAAGTCAAAGTTTCAAGTATATAATAGTTCCAGGTTTAAATATTAGAGACTGAACACTTACCTCTGTTGAAACGGTGGACTCAAAAACAGACTTGTCGTACACCCATTTCTGACACCCCACCACGGTACGGTTGACGCCATCTTTGGTGCTGTTTTTACCGTTGACGTAGATGTGGCATCGGTCACGTTGCAGTTCGCCGTCCCTTGTAACGAAAGGGATTGTAGCGTTGATAAGATGAGCGTGGAATTCAGACTGTACATCGTAGGTGTCGTTGTCGTAGCCGGGGATGGCACACCTGTAGGACAATACAGTGATGATCAGGTAAGGGAATGTGTTTAGTTTCACGCGGTATTTTGGCAGTATTCCATAAATATCAACTCGGTGGACAGTAGAAATGGACATAGCAATGTTGTACCCATGTTGGGAATCCAACCCTGACATTCGCCATGACGAGTGAACACTTTAACCAAAAGCCTGTCCTACCGACGATCTGGGATGAGTGAGAGGTGTTATTTTTCAGACGCCGTATTTCCACAATTGCGATAATCCGTGACGTCACAACTATTATGACGTCATTAAACATTTTACGCAGTCATTTAGATGTTAAGCCTACTTCAATGTTTCCACTTATGTGTACTGTCACTCCTGACTATGACGTAACTTTACACCACTACAGCAGACTTTTTTATCACATGATCATACTTTCACCACTTGTAAACGTATGGACGTGTGCAAATATCAGGTGCCTGATCATTCGTCACCATTCACCTCTTTCAGTTACCTTCGCTATTCGGCTTATCCCGGAATAACACGAATGGTGGGAGATCACTTCAGATGGACGCCTTTCTACCTTACTTTAAATATGCTTGGTAGATAGTCATGTTCAAGTGTGATATTCCTGAGGTGTACGTCAAACATTTTGACTCAAAAATAGTAACAGTGTTTGATTACGTTCCATGGCATATTCTCATTGATTGTTGTTTAACCCTGGCGGGGAGGTAGGGTGGCCTAGTGGTTAAAGCGTTCCCTCGCCACGCCCAAGACCTACGTTCTGTTCCCAACTTTAGGTACAATGTGTGAACCCCATTTCTGGTGTCCCCCGCCGTGATGTTGCTGGAATATTGCTAGAAGCGGCGTAAAACCAAACTTACTCACTATGAACTCTGTCATGGCATATATTTTGAAGATTAGTTGTTGGAAGTTATAATATGTAAATAGTGGAAGGCAAAGTCGACAATAGCCTGTGTTTAAGAATCACTGTGAACTAATGCTGATATCAGGCGTTCGCGAAGATGTAAGCGTTTCCCAGCCCGTCGATGACAACTGCAAACTGCAAACGCAAACCCACCTATCCTTTCAAATAATACTATACACACAACAATATTAGTCAGTGTCGTTCAGAAGTGGGATTGTTTGCATCGAGAACAATTATGCCCAGATACGTAACTCTGTATTGTTCATGGTTTGTCAATGTCGTTATGATTAAAAATAATAAATGTTCTTTTGTAACGCGCCTTTTCCGTGCACGAGACACATGCTCAAGGCGCTGACATGCTATTATATACGCGCGTATATGTCTTTATACCGGATATGCAAACCCTAATCTAACCAATGTTATAATTGTGTGAATATCAAAACATGGAAATAAAGATCTAATTCTAGAAAACCTTTGAATTTAGTAAATTTATCAGTGAATGTTAACTGGATACCATGATTGCTCGACATGAATATCCCTTTTGTGGTTACTTTGGAAACATTAACTATAAACAGATAGCTTCACGGTCTGTATACATCCAAATATCACCTGGGTTCAAGAGTAAACTAAGGAGATCTTTGTCCAAGGTAATCCTGTTCAAGAAGACGGGTGTTTACAGCCTAAGCTGTTTGAGTAGTGGACAAAGGAGCAACACAAACAGATGCCCTTGGGACGCTGCTGGTCAATACCTGTTTAACCGAACCTTAAATGCGGTCCGTCCTTCTGTGTGTCGGATTTACATTGCAATGAGATTCAACGCCTTCTTACAAGCTACCCTACTAAAGTTCACCTTCTTAGTCTTTGCTAGATGTGGCCATTTATGAATGTCATAGTTTAAGTTGGAACATCAAACCTTTGGTGTTACACGGACCTCCTTCAGCGGGTTCGTCTAATCTCTGCTGTAAACAGGATCATGTATTGGTTACAAGATCAAGAGTTCAACGGCCATGAGTACACTGTCCTTCAAAGAACTTATTTAAATATTTCCTCGAACTCCAATATATCCTTAACCTCTTAAACACCGATGAATTACCAGTTTTCTTCAAATGGTTTGAACGATCAAACTAAGGCATTTATACTGGTTCCCTTCAAAGTGAGTGCGTGAATGAGTGTATGAATGTCGCTTATAGAAATATTCCAGCAACATCACGGCTGGGGTAGCCAGAAATGGTCTTCACACATTGTACCGACGATGTGAATAGAACCCGGGTCTTCGGCTTCCCTAGCGCCCGGTTCCCCACAAAGAAACTGGGTGGCTATTCTCGAAACGTTCGTAGTGCTTCTTAATCCGATTTCAACACACTGGCAACGATCAAAAGTAAAAATTCCAAGGGCTACGGACGATTCTAGAATAAGGGCCATCGTCTGTACAAATGAGGCACGTTTCGTTCTCAGCGAGATGGAAGATTAACCATTAAATGAGAGATTATATATGAAGCGTGCCGAAGTTGGATGGTCAATGTTCACTTACGCACGTAGTGGGTGTGTACTGTGCCTAATTAGTGCTTAATTATGTCTGTGACTTCGTGTCTACATCGTGACGTGTCATGACTATTCCTTGGCTACCTCTTGTTAAAGCGTTCGCTCTCAACGCCGAAAACCCAGGTTCAGTTGCCCACATGGGTACAAGGTGTGAACTCCCTTTTCTGGTGTCCCCTGAAATGATATTGCTGGAATATTTCTAAAAGCGGCGTGAAACTGTACTCACTCTCTCAAACCATTAGTGATGGTCGATTGATGGACCACGTGTCGGAAGTAAGGGGGAAAAGCAGGTGAAATGATCGATGGATAGACCACATGTCGGAAATAAAAGGGAAAGGCAGGTGAGTTTTTCGATGGATGGACCACGTGTCGGAGGTAAGGGGGAAAGGCAGGTGAGTTGGACGATGGATGGACCATGTGTCGGAAGTAAGGGAGAAATGCAGGTGAGTTGGTCAATGGATGAACCACGTGTCAGAGGTAAGGGGGAAAGGCAGGTGAGTTGGTCGATGGATGGACCACGTGTGGGAAGTAAGGGAGAAAGGCAGGTGAGTTGGTCGATGGATGGACCACGTGTCGGAGGTAACGGAAGATAAGAGACATGTTTGAGTGGGCGTTGGGGCGATGTCGATGTTCGATGTAGATGTTTACGTGGATGGGTGAGTGAACGACATATGTAGGATTGATACAGCTTTATCACGGCTCGCAGGCAGACCCCAGTTACAATTTTATTTCTTTAAGAATGTCACAGGGGTCATGATGAGGCGACTGTACTTCACGCAAAATTGCACATTTCCCCGGGGTCAAGAATAAACACGTGTTGACGCTTGTTCACCTTCAAGACACACATGTCAGACTTGTCCACTAACGATACCCATGGCAAACATCGCCCGGAATCAAGTCATACAACTCTTATCCCCTAAACTCATGTATATTGGAGGACGGGGACATTACAGGGGATCTTGTGTCTCCAAAACTGTGTAACGGAAACATGATACCACTGGTTGATGAGATTTACTGAAGAGGGCATATATTCTGAAAAACACACACGCATGCTCTCGCTCAAACACACTGTAAGACTACATGGAGAGACTACGATCCATTGTACAGCTCAGATTAATGGTATACCTCAGATTTATGGTATACCTCAGATTTATGGTATACCTCAGATTAATGGTATACCTCAGATTAATGACATACCTCAGATTTATGGAATACCTCAGATAAATGGTATACCTCAGATTTATCTTTCGAAAAAGCATTCACTTGTGACCAGACTGTATGCTAGGATTGTGGCATGAATGCCTGCCATTTTAATGTCCATCGGTTCACAGCCAATTATAACACAGCCCATTGAATATTATAGGTTTACATACTCATAAACGACAAAATCATTTTTAAAACCATAATAATTATCATAATCGTAACAAATCTCAAAAGGCAGAGACCGATGTACGGTGTCATAATTATGTATGTCAGTCTACCGACTGCTAGTGATATAGGTATTCTAGCTATATCATCCCGGGTGAACTAGCATCGAAAAAAGTAAATTTACATAGAATACATTATTATTTCATAAGCTTTCATGCTGCTTTGGTTTCAGTCATTCTTGATAAGATTTTATAAAAAAATGTCGATTCCATCACAATAGAACGTTTATCTTTGGTGCTCTCGTTTTTAAAGAGTTACCATGACAATATTTGACGGTTTCGCCAAAGTTGAAACTTTCTTCACTCTGACTCGCTTCCTATATACAGCTGAAACGCTACAGTAAAACTCAAATACTGAGCCTATACAAAGTCAAGATCACGCAAACGCAACTCTCAAGGTGAAGAGGTCGCGGAGGAACATTACAAGGCCTTGCCAAGACTACATGCCGACAAATTCCATGTACTAACTGATTCAGTCAGAACATGCAGTTACTCTTACTTGTTACACTTGAAACCTGTCGGAACCTCATTTGTTGTACCCAAACTAACACACATTCCATTTCATTTTTTAGTAAACTTACAACCATGAGATTGGCAGTTATCATACGTTGGTCGCAGAAGGAGGTGGAAGAATAATGTTTACAATGTTTACTGTAAACAGACTAAAATATTTATAAACATGGATCGGGTTGCGTTTATAAATGAATAGAGCATATATCTGACATGTTACAGAGCATGCATAGAACATACCATTAAGAGCATCCTAGCATATATCTGACATGTTACAGAGCATGCATAGAACATACCATTAAGAGCATCCATAACCTTGAAGTGTTACAGAAGAGTTCATTCGTCAAATATATGCAATAATTGAACTTATCCGTGTCTGTCCACTCACCTGTGGTTTGGGATGTTGAGGAGGAAGACGCTGATCATCATCCTAATACCGTGGGCGATGCCAGGAAGACACAGAAGAAAGTATACCCATTTCTGGTAGCGTCCAAACTCCCCCAGGTGCCGCAGAACATCGTCGAAGTTCAGTCTCATCTTTATATTCGTATCGCACCCGCGCCCTCCGTCCACACAATACCCAGAGCATTTAAAGATGATAAAATAATGTCCAAATGCCGATGGCCACTGTTGTTGCTGGTGTTGACTTTAATGATTAGGTAGAGGCTGGTGTCTTTAATTCAAGGCGTTGGAACCAATTGATATATACCGTGCCACTTGATATATCTCCAGCCAATTGCGAGAAGGGACGGGTAGATCCACCGATGTGCGTATCACACGAGAACGGACCCTGATAACACTATCACCTTTCACACAGGGGTGGCGTGTGTGAGTGGAAGATTCTGTCTGGGAACGCTGCTGACAGGGAAAGTCCCCAGGTCAATGTGTAATCACAACCCTATATATCACTCTCAACCTAATTGCATATTTTAGAACACTTATTGTGCATCGTCATACGTAGTGTTTTATGTATGCTTCAGTTTTAATTTGAAAATAATTATTACATTTATTCTTGAACATTTTCTACTGATCAAAGTATCATTATTATACTGGTACGCAAAAGAAAGTATGCACCAGTATTTGATGGCTGCTGTACAATAAAATAAATAAACAAGAAATTGTAAATTAAATGGTAATTCTAGGGCGATGCATTTGAAAAACATAAAATAAGATACTGCTTTTTCTGATTTCTCTAAAACTCCCACTTTCAGTTGATTTTTTTACCATATTTTTCTGATTGTTTTAGTTAGTGTGTGTGCTGATTAAAGTAGAATAGGTCTGGTTAAATTGTCATTTATAGTAAAGTAAGTACATTGTAGTAATTTTCGTCAAAATAAAACACGGTCACGATCAGACCCAAAACAGAACACATTATGGAGCACGACAGCTTAGCATCATCCGGGTAACTTTAACCCTGTTCTGGTTTGGAGGATTAATGATAATTGAAGCGTTTGGGGGTTTTTTGCCTTCCTTCCATGTTGAAACCACAGGGACTTGTATCGCTTAGAAACAGCGCTCGAAAGACATATATGTGTATAGACCATACCCTAGTACTATATAAAAGGAAAGGGATGTAACGAAGAAACCACCCCCTGTTCGATCAAAGTTACATGTCACCGCGTAAAATATTTTTAAGGCAACGTCGAGGCCAACGGATCGAACGCTAGATGATTTCCCTACAAAACGAGCCATAAATGGCCACAATCGGATCATTATTTCAAAAGTTATACTCCACGAATCATCGAAAACAGCTACCTCCGCAATTTCACGCCAAAATCATGGATCACCAAATCCGCGCAAACAGACTCGGGCCATCCGACTGGCCACTGCCACTGTATATTTTATTTCCCACCAATCGGATGGCCCGAGTCTGTTTGCGCGGATCTGCTCAGTTCAATGAATGTCAAGGTCACGTATGGCCGACAAGTGAGTAGGTTTGCCAGCGATTTTGGTGAAAATGTTTGCTTACTGTCGAGAAAATGACATGTAGGTGTTGCAATAAGTTTTCCGACCCACGGAATGCCGCAGCCGATCGAATCCAGCCCAGCGCTGGTGCTGTCAACGTGTCTGGAATTAATAAACTAATTTAAAAGGTGAGTTTTCGCCGTATTTGGTGATCCATGATTTTGGCGTGAAATTGCGGAGGTAGCTGTTTTCGATGATTCGTGGAGTATAACTTTTGAAATAATGATCCGATTGTGGCCATTTATGGCTCGTTTTGTAGGGAAATCATCTAGCGTTCGATCCGTTGGCCTCGACGTTGCCTTAAAAATATTTTACGCGGTGACATGTAACTTTGATCGAACAGGGGGTGGTTTCTTCGTTACATCCCTTTCCTTTTATATAGTACTAGGGTATGGTCTATACACATATATGTCTTTCGAGCGCTGTTTCTAAGCGATACAAGTCCCTGTGGTTGAAACATCTTTCTTGTTTGGTTGTTATTTATTTATTGTTTGTTTGCACACAGCAATATTCCATTTATATGGCAGCGATCTGTAAATAATTGAGTCCCGACAACCCAGTGATTGACATCATGAGCATCGGTCTACGCAGCTATTATTGAAAAGTCAGCGATCCTGAACACCCGATCCCGATAGTCTACTTTTACGATTAGAATAGGTTGTTGAAGAATTTGTTCAGTGGTGAAGAGGTTGTCATTGATAGTGATCACGATGTGTGAGCAATGACGACGTCTGCATTGACGACCACTCCAACAACGTTCTAGTCGCATAACATGGGAAACACAGAGAACAGACCAAGAGCCTACACCAATGTCGTACCTCGTAACGTCTGGACTGTCCCATCTCAACCTATGCCGATGATGAACGAGTAACAAATTTGTCTCCTGGTAGTTATCTATCACGGTCAGTAGTTTGAAAGTGTACTGCCTTTAAATTCAAATATGGACGTAAGCGGAAAGTGTAAATCAAAGTTTCATACCTCGTAAGTGTAAATAGAACACGATCAAAAAGGTTCATGTGTGGAAAACAGAAGACGTCCTTGCGGGAAATACAAAACGTTCAAAAAGGTTCATGAGTGGAAAACAGAAGACGTCCTTGCGGGAAATACAAAACGTTCAAAAAGGTTCATGTGTGGAAAACAGAAGACGTCCTTGCGGGAAATACAAAACGTTCAAAAAGGTTCATCGCCGGAAACAGAAGTTCAAGACAAATCACGAGGTAAATAACAGAATATTGCTCTTGCATTTTACCTTTCACGTACCTCCCTCCAAATAGTCTGTGTGCTTCAGGCTCCACCCCAGTTTCTTCTTTTCACACATACAAACGCTGGTGACAAGCACCTTGTGTGGGTAATGTTACTTTTCTGTTGTGCTGTAGAGTATTACACTCTTCGCCATGATTAAACGCTGTGGTGATTTCCGACAAGGGCGCTACGGAAACACATATAAATGGACATATGACTGTGCATATCTTGAACGTTTTAGCCTGGATCGAGCTGGTTGAGGATGACGTATATTCATGATGATACTTCGTTGTTTACAACAACATAATGCGCATCAACATTTGAGTTGCTGTTTAAAGATAATCCGTCCGATGAAGGAGCAAGCGAACACTGCGAATTATTCACAACAAAGCAGTTGACATCCATAAATCTTGCTTTTTTATGCATTCCTTTTCTAAGTGCCCTTCAAGCATTTGCTAAAACTTTGTTTGTTTTCTTACCCCCTTCAAATATTTCATTGAGAGTTAATGAAATGTTAATGAACAAATACGGAACAGGTTGGGCGTGCTCAGTCATACATCAGCGTTGGTTAACTTTCGTCGACTGAATAATTCGTTCAGAACGAGCTGCAATTGTGTACTGGTGCGCATTTAACTCTGATTTTAGGTCAAAATGAGAAACAGTTAGGTATATGTTTATATCTGTATATACCTCTTCACGGGCACATAAATGTGATTTGGTTCAATTAATCTAAAAGATCTAAAGATTTGAATGCTGTCCCATACACTATACAGATAGTTGTTTTCAGTAGCTGCCATCACAGATCAACATCTAGCTATTGCTAACAAACGCAATGAACATATGCCAGCGTCTGACCTTTCTTACAAAATATTCCATTCATGGAGGTAGGTTACATTACTTACAGTATGAAAAACACCTCAAGGAAACGTTTGGAAACTGTAGTAGAACATAGAACTTACCACACTATCCAAGTCATCAGCGAGCCTGTGTCCAAGGTCAGAGAGTGTGAACAAACGTTAACGTCCGTGTCCTTGTGAAAACACTGATAGATCACTGTCCAGTTAGGTATTTATACCTTGACCATAACAAGGACATTAGTGTGGATAACTGGCCTTCATCAAAATAAGTTTACTCTAATTCGCTGCCCGAACAATTTCGTAGGCTGCAGTGGAACCACTATGGAAAAGTTATCTGCGGATTAACGCTTGAAGTTTGAAGCATACACATCTTCAATACAATGGCTGAACATAGGCATGTTTTAGAATGAATTTAAAGGGTGTCAGGACCATGTACCAGGTTAACAGTGAATGCTGGCGTAACTCCTAGTGGGTAAAGCGTTGGTTCGTTACTTCAAAACACCAGGTTCAAATCTGTTTTACTTTAAGACTTGGAGCATCTGAATCAAATTGCTTTGTTCCAGCTTTACGTCGAAAACTTCTACTATACATTAGTTACTGTTTATTCAAAGGATAAAATAGGCGCCGGGTGTTGGATGGAAATGTAAACATGGAGGAGAGGGTTTGCCCGGACCGTTAGTGTTTACACTTTTACCCAAACCCGATATATAAAAGTGTTATATTTATGCAAACATTTAACCGAAAATCAATCCTACATAACACATACTCACAGTTTTAAGTTTTCGCCTTTATAAAATAGGCATACATCATCTTTTGCAGACGCACATGTACTTGATACAGAAATTGTCATCGGAATTTGGTTTGAAAGCGCCACTGAATCCAAGTGGTTCACACACTATAAATGGAAATACGAAGGGTTTCAGGTTTAATCCCAGTTAAATATAAGTTCAACCTGTAAGTTTGATTTGTAAGCAACTGTAAGTAAGCTTGTGTTTTAATGTCTCAAAGGAAAATGAATCCTGATTCTCCTCCAGCCTGATTCTCTCCATTCTGGCTGATAACTTTCGTCTTGACATCAACTCTCACCTTACCATGTTTATGTCAGTCACTAAATCATTTCAACAAGTTTCCTTAAAACTTCATTTATTCAAACCATCTATTTGTTTCAATTTAAGTCCAAAGTGCACCGAAATTCTATCCCCTTTGTCTATGTAATGTATTCAGTAAACATTCGGTGTATCTTATCATAAAACCCCCTCCGGAAGGACCCTTAATTCTCAAACGCTATGAATACATGTCAATTAAAACCTCCCTAAGTCGCCTAATCGGACGTGTGTACATGTGCATGGGCCAGTGACCTTGCACAATGTGGCGTAATGGCCCTGTGTATAAAAACCTGACTGATGTGGTCAGTCGCAGGGACCATCCAGCAAGACCAACCAGCAAGACCAGCCATGGAGACTAGATCATCGACAGAAGTGAACGGATTGTGCGTCTAGTCGGGGTGCCGGCCAAGGCCGTCGCCCCACTTACGACTACGTCGACGATGAAGAATCGCCGTCAGACTTCTGATTGTGTGTAAGTGACAGAGCGGGTCTCCACATCGGGATCATTGGCCACTCAGTCCCGATGTGCGTTCTGTCACATGTTTACCACTGTGTATACCATTTCGACCATCATTCAACCAAACAATAATAAAACATGGCTGCTGCTGTCTTCATCTCTACCACTGACTCACGTCTTCCCTATCTCTTGTCCACCATCCTAAACTACCACCCGAGAGCGACCACCACGGACGCTCTCGGACATTTACATTAACCATCACAACTACCATCCTGATGTTGCCCTCCCATTTGTGAGAACTCCCAGTTGTGAGACGCATTCAGTAATGGCTAGGTGCACTCAGGTGGTGTCTCCACACCCCTACAGTGAAAGTGGGGACAGCCCAGTTGCTGAAGAGTAAGCACAGGAGGCATAGCATTTATTGTTTGCAATAAAGAACATCGATAGATACAGAAATAATGAAGTAGATTATCAAAGATAAGAATCAGTAAGATCGGCATCGGTACTAGTTGAAGCCTGTCATTTAACGGTAATAGAATAAAGCAGTCAAAGGTTGATAAATATATTTATAGTAAATAAAACAGTTACAGTTAAATAATTTAAACACGTAAATCTGTGTAGGTGCATCAATTTTTCTTTCAAACGATGATCACGAAGTTACCTACACAAAGTGTTGATCTTTTAAGACATTTACTTAAATAAGGTTAGTTAATTTATCTTTTAAAGTTTCATTACGTTACCCCCAGCCCAGGGCATCGAAGTGTACCCAGTCGAAGAATGTGAAGCAGTCAGTTTTTATTATTTCCGATGAAGCAGATACCAAATCAGTATATCCGTAAAAGTTATCAAACTGAGCAAAATGGTATGCTGTAATGGCAAATTAAATATTGTTATAATGTTGCGTACAATTTATATGAGTCAAATGTTGATCTTAATTTTCCATTGTTATCAAGTGTCAAGGGTATCCTTCACTCCTTCCTTGAATTGTATTATGTGTGGACGATCAGTTCAAGTGGTTATTGTGGCGCTCTGCTGCTGACTCATCGAAAGGTTATTAGTGCATAATGTACAGACATTCACTATTTTTAGAACCTCATTTGTTACAATTACTTAATTACTATAGACGCTAGTTAACTAAATTTAGAACTTCAAAGCACAGGTTGACCATTGAAACCGGACGATGTTATTAAACTATCCAGCACTACATGCCCTTAGAAGCCCTACATGCCCAATGTCTTCCCCAGTATTTCTGTAAACATCCTGATTGTGATTATTTAACGCAATATTCTTAAGTTGCGAAATTTCTTAAAAGTGGACTATGTTCAGTGGTTTAATAGGTATCAATATGCTGTATGTTCTCTGTGTCCTTCTATGTGATTTTTCAGAATATAATGTCCGTTTTATACTGTTCACAAGGTCCAGTTACATAACTAGACAGGGTTTATCCATTCCATCAGATACTGGAGTATGTTGTGTTTTCTTTACTAATTATCTATTCCACTGTCTCACAAATGGGAGTTCTCACAAACTGGTGTAGACCCCCCTGATTCCCCCATCTTTACATCAATGAGCGCAACACTAACTCCGATATCTTCCTGCTTACATCAATACGACAGGAACTGTTATAAAGTCTTGTTTACATCAAGCAACACAACACCTAATCTGATATACTCCTGTTTACATCAAGCAACACAGCACCAACTCTGACATCTTCCTGCGTACAACAAGCAACACAATACCAACTCTTATATCTTCTTGTTTACATCAAGAAATCCAACACTGAATCTGATATACTCCTGTTTACATCAAGCAACACAACACCGACTCTTACATCTTCTTGTTTACATCACGCAACCCAACACTAAATCTGATATACTCACTAAATCTGATATACTCCTGTTTACATCAAGCAACACAACAACAGCTGTTACATCTTCTTGTTTACATCACGCAACCCAACACTAAATCTGATATACTCACTAAATCTGATATACTCCTGTTTACATCAAGCAACACAACAGCAACTCTTACATATTCTTGTTATATACATATATATACATATATACATAGCATTCATTGTGCCTTACTGAATGTTTACATCACCCAGATTTAGAAAGGTTACTCATGCACAATCAACTTGATTCACGCAACGTTTCCCCGGAGAAATCTGTGTCAGAACTGTTTTTCTGGCATACCACAGCAAAAGATCTGGTGACGCAGTTTGCGTACATCGGTGTTCATGCTGCCAATCCCCAGATTATTTTTATAATGTGTAGTAAACGTATTTCGTGTTAACTGTTTCATTACAGTATCCACAAGTTACATAATGAGGTGGAAAATATTGCAGCACACGAAAGCACAAGTGTTCCTTTATTTTTTCCAGGTTCCCTCACAAGCTTTGTATCCCACAACTTGTGAAGAAACCTGGTAAAAAGAAAGGAACACTAGTGGTTTTATGTGATCCCTTATTTTGTACATAGCAATGTTTGTGATGAACTAGAGCCACTGTAACATTCACAAACACGTCTGCAACCTGAAACAAATTCAGGTTAGCGCCCGTTCAGCTAGTGAGACGTTTTCCAGGTTCTCAAGCACGTGTTACAGTTTAGGAGTTCCAAGTGTCTTTGAAATATTTGAATGACGGGATCAGGTGGTCAGCACGTTTACGTCTTTGATGCATATCATAATTATTCAAATTGCGCAGATTGATGTTAATTTTGTCAATCACGGGATTGCCTGATGCAGATTACATTATTTACAAACCACAGGTGTGTAGCTGGAATATTGGTGAAAGGGGCGTTAAAGCACAATCAAACAAAACAAAATAGGAATGTTTGACAAGAGAGATTCCTTCAACTCTAGACGTCAACATTCATTGACGAGCAATATTCCAACTGCTTTCAAGAATGACTGCTCACGTGATATATATATATATATATATATATATATATATATATATATATATATATATATATATATATATATATATGTTAAACCGTTTTCCTGTCACCGAATACCTTTGTTCGATTCCCCATCTGAGAATCCCATTTCCAATGTCTCTTGCCATGATACTGGTGGAATATTGCTAAAGGCGGCGGAAAACTAAATTCACTCACACACTCACACATATCCATTCATTGTTCGATAACAGACATAAAACGTGTCACTGACACACCGATTACAGGCACGCTGGGGTAAAGAAGAAATGTTAAAATTAACATATAAAACCGTCAAATACTGCTGTGTCGATGTTGAAGGTTCTTATGCAAATACTTCGAGCTATCCGAAGTTCGAGATAACTGAAAATTTATGACTAAATTAGATATACGCGGGGAGACAGGTTCTAGCTCAAGGGAGATCTACGTTCGACACATCAATGTTCGACACAACGGTGTTTATGAAGGAAATGAGGCCTTACCAGGTCACTTTAATCAGTCAGTGTCGAGCCGAGCAGGTCGCCTGGCTGGGGAGACTGGGTACTGTGAGAGTGAAACATCACACAGCCTCTCTGAAGGGAATTAATGAATTAGGAAAACCACGGCGAACTGATATCCGGTAATTATTTAGCTTCAACGGGACGTCCTCTGTTTTTGTTCATCATTGGCTGATGTCGGTGTACATTTCACATATGCAAAATTTCTTTTTTAGTTTCTGTGTGACGTGATGACTTTTGAAACAGCCTAAACGACTGTGGCCATTTCCATTTCGTACACCTGGTTGTCCATCTTCACATTGCATTTGTCACCTCACAAATGGCGACTTGTCATTAAATTACATTTGTTACATTCCATTGTCTGCTTGCTCCATTACTTTTCAGGAATGGAGCGATGTGAACCAGTTTCAAATTAAAGACTTCATTTTGTCATGTACTTTTGATAACAGAAATACTCCCAATAACTAGAAAGTAATTTAAGTAGGGCAATATCCTCGTAACTCAACATTTTCATAACACAATAAGTCTTTCCCCCCTCAGGAGCATTGTTTTTAAGGAATGGAGAGTTACACGGACTTTACCCTATACATAATATCATGATAGTTTGTTAAACTTTGGTGTTTCTAGGACATAAAATCTTCAAAAATCGCGCATGGCTGGTCTGATGTTTTGATCATGATCAGCGTTTCATTGAGTATTACATGTTTATTAGTTTTCGAGTTACATTGCCGGTCCGCTGTTGAACCAAACGGACTGTTGTTGATAGCATGACCATGGATCCACACAACTTGGATAAGACAGCTTGCATTAAAGACCGCATCACCAATATGTATGTATGTATGTATGTATGTATGTATGTATGTATGTATGTATGTATGTATGTATGTATGTATGTATGTATGTATATGTGTGTGTGTGTATGTGTGTGTGTGTGTGTGTGTGTGTGTGTGTGTGTGTACTGAAGCATGGAATGACCACAATGATGTGTATATTCGTCATTGTAACTCCGCACTCAGCAATAATCCACGACTGTTGACCGAACCAGACAATGCCGTGATTGATCAACGCCGTTAGATTGTCAGTGTTGTAGTGGTTCGCTCGTCAGACCGAAGATCCGAGTTCGATTCCCCACATAGGTGCAATGTGTGAACTGGAGGTGCACCTTGAAATGGCCATGGTCATCATGGCAGCTCTTTCATGAATGCCTTTGTCCGGGTGGACAGCTTCTTGGAGGAAGCTACATGTTACCGTGGCGGCTACGGAAACTGGTGGGCAAACCAGACAGTGGTTAGACTGAAACATCCGTGTTCAATCCTGGAGTTGTCTAGAGGTTCAGTGTTTTCGGTAAACATTTCTTGACACCTATGTGTATTTTTGGTCTCTGCGTTATTGCGCTATTTGCGGTCGAGTACAATTCATTCCGATCTTTTGTTGTGAACGGTTGTATATTCTGAGAGCTTGTATATTCTGACAGGTTGTACATTCGATAGGTTTCCATGAAGGTTATAACAGAACAACTCACACTGCAGTGTATCAGTGTGCGTTGAGTCGTTAACGTTACATGAAAACAGGATAAGCAGGGAAACAAGTAAAACTAACATAAAACTCTTCATTCATTTTGAAACCACAGCTTTAAAGTCGTCATGTCTGACTCGCGGTCTTGTCTCATGATTTATGTTATCTATTGAATCCTGTTTTGTAATATTCCTTCGAAATATGAATGGGTATGTTAGATACAACGTTGTCGTGTCAATCTGCAGGGTAAGTGTAAGTATTTAACCTTGTTCAAGAACTTGTGGAGATCTCCTGAATGAACCCTCTCGAAGGAACAAACGTAATATTCTGAAGTGCCAACACGCGCCTTGTCTCTGATGCACGGGTCCGTGGCTGGTTGACATTCGGTGATTTTGTCACATCTGGTTCATCGTTCTTGAATCCTTGCGTTGCACATGCCGAAATATTGTCGAAAACACGTTACAATCAAATGCATCTATTAACATCCTACCACAGATCATGGTAATATAATTTTTTAAAAATTAATTATTTATTATTTATTTTTTAAAAGTAGTCTTTCATTTTCATATCCTTATTTCACAAATACATTTGCGATATTTATTCAACATAAAACCATTTACAAATGAAGCTTTGATTATCTGTTTGTAGAGACTTTAGAATTAGCAGAGACGGCCCAACAGTCGTCTTTAGGACTGTTTATTGTAGAGATTTGTGTAGAGATAAAGTAAGATTTCAGTATTGTAAAAAAAACGTGGTATTACAAATTTTCTTTAGAGGTTTCAGCTGAAACACCACAAGAAATTTGTAAATATGCCCTGCATCTTCCACTAAAGTTTCAATCTAGCTGACCTTACATTCTCAATCACGTAGCGTTAAACTCAGTGGCCAGTGTGACTCCAGAGCTACAGACAATTTTTGCGGTCCTTGGGTTCGTCTCATTTGGGTATTCCTGCAAGTAAACAAATATATTATACAAACCTCACTCAAACTCAATTGGGTGCTTAGCAATTTTCAAACAAATGTAAAAAGTAGAATAAGATTTAAATGTTGGGTTGAAAACCTTCAACAGATGAAACTGTGTGAAAAAACATTCTTTTAATGCCACTAACGCTTGTCTCACATAAACATGTTTAACATCAACAATTAGAATCAGTGTATATAATTCATTTGTAAATTCATTAACAACATAAACGTGTCACTGACACACAGGCACGCTGGGTTAAAGAAGAAATGTTAAAATTAACATATAAAACCGTCAAATACTGCTGTGTCGAAGTTGAACGTTCTTGTAACATTCTTATGTCACAATACAGAATATGATTGCGAATGAAGAACTCGACAACTTTGCAGTTTGTGAGTGAGTATGGTTTTCACACCGCTTTTAGCAATATCGCAGCCACATCACAGCTCAGACACCAGGAATTATACCCATGTGGGGAATCAAACCGGGTCTTCAGTGCGACGAGCGACCGCTTTAACCAGTAGGCTACCGTAGTACAAGTGGGGATGAATGCAAGGATCATGTGTGGCCTATATTCAGTAGATTTTGTCACACTGCTCTGGGACTGGCCACGACGACACATCTCCGTCTTTAGTTTGAGAGCAGAGGCTGGTTGACATTCGATGATTTTGTCATGATCTGGTTCATCGTTCTTCAGGCGAGAATAAGGACTTTCCCTGAAAGCAATCTGTGCATATCACCAACATATTACATACATTTAAAAAAAGTACAAGCAAATCGGGGCATCAACACTGCGCTGAGTATGGATTCAGCAATATTTCAGCAATATCAAAACCGGGGACACCAGAAATGGGTTTCACACATTGTACCCATGCGGGCACTCGAACGCGGTCTACGGCGTCCCCAGTGCTCATGCGTCAATAGTAAAAAGAGAATCCTTGCGTTGCACATGCCGAAACACTGTCGAAAAACACCGAATAAAAACCCCCGTTACAATCAAGTGCACCTAATTAACATCCTACCACGGATCATGGTAATATGGGTTCTTTTTAATTATTTAGTTATTATTTAATTTTTTTTAAAGTAGTCTTTCCTTTTCATATTCTTATTTCACAAATACAGTTACCATATATATTCAGCATTTACAAACGTCACTCAAACTCAACTAGGTGCTTTGCAATTTTCAAACAATTGTAAAAATAGAAATAAGATTTAAATGTTGGGTTACGTGTTTACTATCTATACTTCATCGGTAATATGACAAACGATAAGAAAAACTGCTAACAAGTTAACAAGATCACATGAGGTTGAAACACAACCTCTCAGTGTACCTCAAATATTGTATCTAACCACGGGTACGCAAGTGAAAATTTAACATTTTTGTGTGGATGCATGCAAGATCAATTTTTTTAGCATTTACAAGCAGTTCTAGTGTACTTATACTGCGCAAAAGACTAAATAGAAATTGAGTTTTCAAATAAATACGCAACTTATCTGTACCACTGAGTCACATTTTCATTATTGATATTTCCTTGGAATTGTACTATTCCAAAAGAGAATGAGTGAGTGAGTCAGTTTAGTTTTACGTCGCGTTTAGCATTTCTTCAGCCATACCACGGCGGGGGAAACCAGAAATGGGCTTCAGTCATTGTACCCATGTGAGGAATCGAACCCGGGCCTTCAGGGTGACCACCAACACTTTAACCACTGGGCTACCCCACCACCTCAACCTCGCTTTGATGCAGGTTACTGTACTAAAACCTCTTCCACACTGTCTAACTAACTGGATTTTGCTATGCGCATCCGGACAGATCTGACAGATTTCAGTTATACTACTTGCTGACAAACCTCAAACGTATCACCTTACTCAGATACCTCAGCCATGTTACCTAACGGATCTGAGGTAGGTGCCGTCATTAGCACTGTGCACACCTTGACACTAATACCACTAGCAGTAATTCATCACCATACACTTGACTATGACACCGCATAATTATTTATTGTAATAATACATACGTCAATGCGGAGTACCTCTATTGAAAGCATTGCATGTTTTAGACGCTGTGCGACAGATAGATCAACACTGTTTCAGTGAGTGAGTGAGTGAGTGAGTTTAGTTTTACGTCGCACTTAGCAATATTCCAGCTATATGGCGACGGTCTGTAAATAATCGAGTCTGGACCAGACAATCCAGTGATCAACAACATGAGCATCGATCTGCGCAATTGGGAACCGATGACATGTGCCAACCAAGTCAGCTGTCTGACCACCCGATCCCGTTAGTCGCCTCTTACGACAAGCATAGTCACCTTTTATGGCAAGCATGGGTTGCTGAAGGCCTATTCTACCCCGGGTAGACCTTCACGGGTCAACAACACTGTTTCAACGTTCCATACAGAAAATGAACCTTTCGAAATTGCAGGACACCCTTTCAGCAAGTATCGACTTGGACATTTACATTTGGTCTATGGCAAATAGCCAAAACTTCAATTCTAGAAAAAGACATTTTTGACAGATATCACATGACCGAGCCCCAAACACATGTATTTGATCCTTGCTGTCTCTGCACTTGGTATTACTGTGTATAGGATTATTGATTTATTAATTCACCAACCTGCTGAAGTTATTGGCATCTTCTATAGTCTCTGGTAGATCTCCGTTGAGCATTTCTGGGAAAGTAAGATCGAGGAGACCCGCAATAACAGAGAGACTTCCAAACAGAGGCAGCACCCGCCCCTATGAGTTTTCAAACTCAAAGGAATCCGTTAAATACGATTGTAATCTTACCAGTGACGAATCGTCTTTTCGCGAACTTACCAAAAAGTAGAAGATTCTGAAGTGTGGACAAACGGGATATCGAGGTCAGAGCACAATGCTTCTTGTTCGGTGTGCTCTGTTGTTATCCCTTTCTTCTTATTTCTACGCCAACACCACTATACGACAGCTTTTTGTGTTAAGAAGTCACAAGTGATACGGGGCTGAGAAGTCTACACGTTTGGTGAAACCCGTTTAAACTGTAAATAATCTCATGAGTCTTTCGAGGCCTAAGGGAAGTAATTCGTCCTTGATGTTGTCCCCTTGACTGATGTTGCCCCGATCGACACGTTTCAGTGAGTGAGTTAGTTTAACGCCGCTTCAGCAGTATTCCAGCACTATGTCAGAGAGGACAAATGGGCTCCACACATTATATCCATGAGGGGAATCCAACCTGGTCTTCGGCGTAAAGAGCGAACGCTTTAACCACTAGGCTACCCAACCGCCCTTCAACAGTGATAATTGGAAATATTGTTTTGAGATGATAGTTTACACTTACCAGGTCTATGAAAGAAAGTACCACCAAACACACAAGCACACGCACACGCACAGACGCATTTACCAGGTCTATGACGTAAGAGGCCAACGTCCCTCCTAATCTGGCAAAAGACGAGCTGAGACCTGGTGCTTACCTCCGTACAACAGTAGGGAAGATCTCTGAGTACACATACACCACACCGAATCCACACACAATATCCCAATCTTTGACAGCGTGACTGTGCTCCACTGGTTGGCTGTGGAATAAAACGCGTTGTCTGATATACATCCATTCCTTTGTGATAACAGAAAACCATCACTAATGTAATGTAACACTCACCAGATACGCATTTTAGTTAATTGTCAACAAATTACCTATCAGTCTTTATTAACAGACATATTAAATAAATATTTTAAGAGAGATAAATTAATATTCCGGTGTACATATCCCAACACAAGTAGGGAACACATCCAGTAATTATAACCCTGTAATTTTACCTGACTATTCAAATGACTAATCAAACATGGCAGCGATCATGCAGGGCGTGATATTAGATTACAGTTTTCTGTGTCAGTATAATTAAGCGATGGAATGCTGTATCCCTTGAAATATGAAACATCGATATTTCATTCATGTGGAAAGATATAGTGACAAAACTATCTTCAGTTTGCTACACACTTTGGCTTTCCATCTAAATATTGAAGCCTGTGGTGTTGAAGGAAATTGTCCAGACTAGTCCCTGTAAGTAAAGCTGTGAACCGACCATACTAGAAGTGAACCGACCACATTAGAAGTGAACCGACCACATTAGAAGTGAACCGACCACATTAGAAGTGAACCGACAATACTAGAAATTCAAGAATAGATGCAACATCGTTCAAAGTGTATTTGTTTGCTGATATGAATAAAGCATGAATTTCTCATGTCTGCATGCACCAGAAGAAATTTGTATGAGATGAATAAAGCACGGTAAAAAAATTCCAAAATGTCGGGAAAACGCAACAAGCCGACCACGAGTTTCATTAACCAATTTGGACAATGACCAACTTTTCACCGATCTGAATTTTGTCGTGTGAAGGTGAAAAGACACTCTACACTCAACTGTGGTTAGACGAAATTCAAATTCCTTGTTTTATAAGAAAATGGTATTTACTAATGAATTTACATTCTAAACTCTAATGAAATCATATTTCTATATTTTATGGCGAGGTTTAGACCTAAACCAACCCGTCACAGACTGATCCTGTTTGATGAGGTCGTAAAATAATTCACAGTTCATTTGGCTCACTGGAAGGGGCGTGGTGTTGCAATATACAAGTAATTAGATGCATTAAATAACACTGATTAATATTTATATATCTAGCTGAATGAGTTGGTCTCAAAATTTTGGAATCGTTATTACACTAAGTTGCGCAATAGGACGGAACCCAGTCAGCAAGAAACGAGACGGTGTCAATGTTTTGACATTCTATAACGACATGGCGGCCAAAACACCAACATGAAATGGCATGGCATGTAAGTTTCGTTTTGCACGTAGTGTAATTTTTTCATGATGTATATAAATTGAATGTTGCCATGCCAGCACATTCTGTATCTTTAGGAGTATGTATAAGACGAGAGAAAAAAACGACGGATCACGCCACTTATTCGACACAGACAGTGACTCTCCAATATTGTGTGCTCAAACCAAACGTCAAGAGACGAATTACCCTCGAACCGGCCCCAGATATTTGACCCAAACCAGCCCTGAGAAGTACATATTTCTACAAGGACATATGGAAATATATTTGCGAATGTTAGTGTCAATGAGAAGCGAGTGATCAGGCAAGTGCTACTGATCACGGAGATCCCGTGGTAGAAGACATTTTATGTAATCGTTTTTAAAAATCTAAAAGATAAATCCTCAAAACGATACTATGTAAAACTGAAATAAATCGTGTACTTAAAATTTCGTTGTATCGTATCCACAGAATTGACACATTCATTCAGTGTAAGACTAGCACGTAAATCCAATATAATGAATTCAGGTTTCACCTTTGTTATGCCAGTATGTTTCCTGTAACGAATTCACAAATAATGTCATCCTTCGTATTTTCGTAGTTTCCATGCACAGGCAAACTGTAGCGCAAATGAGGTTGCGCAACATAGAGAATATGAAAAGTCTTCTTGTGTGCGAGCGAATCGAGCAAAGGCTGGAAACGTATTTTTCTCGCTTCGGATCGAAAAATATGTCAAAATAAAATATCGCCACCATCAAAAGTACACTTCCATTTCCTCGCTTGGCTGTACTCTCACATATCCTACCCCATGTTTAGTAATTACTCTCATGAAATATGTTTTATTCAACAGTCACTTGTGGTATTCTGATCGTTCTTCGCCTCCATTATCCCTGTCAGCTTCCGGTTGAACGGAGTGACGGATCGAGAATAAGCAGAAATTAGAAAGAAATACCACATTGCCTAATTTCATCATGAACCTGTCGGGGTTTATTTGTGTTATCTGTCGTTGCTATTGGTAGAATTTTCGTAACAATTATTCTACATAAAAACAATTTTGGCGTAATGGGCGAATGGAGCAGGGGAGGTAACTGTAAGTATTCCACATAGAATAATACCCTCCTGTTCCTTCACTCCGTTGAACCGGAAACTGGAAGGGGGAATGGAGGCGAAGAACGGTCTGATATACCACGAGTTGCGCTTAAAATGTTGAATACAATTGTTCAGCTTGGGGTTGGAAATGTGAGAGTACATTTTCATTGATGGCGTATTTTTATGACAAATACTGTGAGGAGTAATACTTTTCAGTTTGTGCAATGCTAAAGATGAAAGAGCAATACATATAGCAGTTTTTGACTCATTATGTATCAGTTCTTCTATTTCAGGCATATCTCAAACCTTTTATCGCCGTCTGTGTAAAGGTTTCGAAACACTGAGTGAATGGGCCTGCCATGGATGTCGTCTGATGGTGACACCAGAGAATGCCATTGTGGATGAAGAGGCTCCTCAACAGGTCAACAAGATCCGTTCTCCGGATACATCGACCACCCTGTTTCCCATCACTGCGTCCATCATCCGCAGCATCTCCTGCATCCGCATGTCCAAACTTTCAGACTCCTCAGCGCCTTCTTGACACATCAACAGAGGATCTTTTTCCCCGACCACGTCGCTTAGATGAGAGCATAACTTTAGGCCTGTTCCTGATATCATTAGTAACGAACCTTTTGACTCTCGCGATCTTTCCTTTTGGTACGCAGCTGAATAAGAGTCGGCATGTGGAGAACCACGGTTATTAGTACACTAAGAAGGTATGAAATATATGTTTCATATACATACTTTGTAATATCTGTATTTCAATGTAATATTAAGTATAAATATTTCTGAACTCACAACCATTTTCATTTTCCTACTTTTTTCCATATGGGTTCTGTTATATATGTTTTGCTTCTCTAATATCTGCAACAAAAAGGTGAGGTTGTGGTTTGGAGATGCCTCCCGGCGTTCCAAATCCTTCATGTGCACGGCCACATGCCTACAGAGAGGGGGACGTCTTCACACCTGGGAAGCATGTCTATACTCATGATGCTGAACTGGGTATTGGTGAAGTCACAAAAGTAACTGTTGATGTAATTAATTCATTCATTCATTATAAAAACATGAAACATTTACAATCTAAATAAAAGTTATAATAGTAAGTCCAAATTCATTCCAAATTCATTCGTGTTATCCCACCATTAATTATTTTACTATTACGTAGGAGTGAAATGGGCCCTGCAATCAATTTACATATGCATGTAGATATCGTATATTATTGGCTGTTTGTATTATTTACTTATTTATTTATTGTTATTTCTACAGTTTCAGCACCACCACTTCACGAGCGACATTTTGACGGGGAAGTGTGAGTTGTCAAGGAGCAAGATGTCTCATCTTCGCTACAACGGAGCAACTCGAATCGATGAGTGTGAATGTGAGTGAGCTTAGTTTTACGCCGCACTCAGCAATATTCCAGCTATGGCGGCCGTCTGTAAATTAATCGAGTCTGGACCAGACAATCCAGTGATCAACAACATGAGCATCGATTTGCGCAATTGGGAACCGATGACATGTGTCAACCAAGTCAGCGAGTCTGACCACCCGATCCCGTTAGTCGTCTCTTACGACAAACATAGTCGGCTCTTATGGCAAGCATGGGTTGCTGAAAGCCTATTCTACCCCGGGACTCGAATTGATGAAGAAAGCCAAAACATGGTATATGGATCGGACTTTCAGAGTTGTTAGGTAACCTTTTAAAAAGCTATACACCATCTATGTCTTCATCCTAGGTGAAAACGGAGAGATGAATCAAGTTCCAATGGCATATGCTTTCATGTCCCGTCGTCAGGAAAACGATTACAGGAAGGTAAGTTCTTGGGGACATTTTCTACCCTACGACAATTTCGTATTAATTGAATTTTAAAACGTTCAATTAAAACTTTGTGGATCAAAGTTTGATATTTAGATATATTTAGTTAACAAATGTCTTTTTTCATGTGTTCTCTACCCTTGTAGAAGAGATGGGAGGGCTAGAATTTCTATTCGTCAAGCGAGTGATGGCTGACTTCGAGCGCGGTGTGTGGCAGGCTGTCCGAGGACTGCTACCCATGGTTGAGATCAGGGGATGTCAATTTCACTGGGAGCAGGCCATCCGCAGAAACGTGCAAGTCCTTGGTCTTGATGTAAGTATATTCCAGTGCGTTATTAGTAAAACAATAATCAGCATATTCATAATAAATATCATATCAGGTTATTATACATTTTATTATACATTATTCTGTTTATTTGCAGAACAAATTCCACCGACGACAAGAATCCCACAGAACAATAACGAAGCTGGTGGCATTGCCCTACTTCAGGAATGTTCAGCCACATTCCTGAACATTCCACATTGCCACCGTCAAATCTACGCCAGAAGACACTATGCTGTATCCCCTTTTCACGTACGCAGAGAATACCTGGACTTTTTCAAATATTTTGCCAATCATCAGCTGTTCTGTGTATGGAATGACGTTCAGGACCAACAACGATTGTGAAGGTAAGTTCCCTTACAAAAAATTTGAATTTCCAAATTTTAACACTGAGTTTTACACAGTTTGCCGTGCAACATTTTCTGATGTTATGTGAGTTTAATTTTTTATTTCTCTGTTCCAGGGTGGCGGCACAAGAAGATCAATCAGGCGGCCGGCAAAAGGAATCTTCAGTTCTTCCTTTTGGTGAACCTCTTTCACAAATAGGCTTGTACGTACCCCAAGTACCACAGTTGCTGGCCTGGAGTCAACTGTCACGCCACCAATCGCAAAAGACTAGGATATTTAATAAGCAAGTACAAGACATCTGGACAGAGTATTCCCAAGGCATTAAAACTCCACCCCAGACCCTTATTCTGGTTACCTCTCTCCTAACTTAGAAGTAGCTATGTCCACTGTAGGTGATCCCATGTATGTCCCCCACCTCTCCTGTCTAGTACATACTTGTAATCTGTATGTTTTATCCTGCATATCTACATATATAAGAATTTATTTGAAATCGTTATTTCTGTACATGTAATGAATAAATTGAAATCTTGATCTATCTGTATATATAACGAATTAAATGAAATTGTGTCTGTAAATATATAATGAATTAAATGAAATTGTGTCTGTAAATATATAATGAATTAAATGAAATCATTATGTCTGTGTTTGTATAAATATAATGAATTAATTGAAATATTTATCTGCCTGTGTTGTCAGTGATGGATTACAGTTTCTTTTCAGATAATTAACGAACCATCGTCACCGTTAATTGTCACAGGGACCGGTTCGGGTGCGGGGTCGGTTTGGTCGGTTTAAATATCCAGAGGCCAGTTTGGGTTAAATATCCAGGGGCCAGTTTGGGCTAAATATCCAGGGGGCGGTTCGGCTTGAGTAATAGTAATTTTGTCCCGTCCCAAGCACATCCCGATTCCCCGATACTACAGACATTGTAACTAAAGGAGAAAGTATTGTTTTCATTATGCCAAGAACAGTCAGCGATTAAAAATTGCCAGAATAAGGGATTACTTCCTACGAGGGGTATATGTCGTAACTGTTCGTGCACAATTACCAAACTCCAGAAAATATGTGCTAAATCTCATGCCTATCCCCAAAACAGATTTCAGTGTAATAAAAATAGGTGCAAAAAGGTGGACGCAATTGTGTTGAAAAGGGACGTGGTCGAGGCAAGCAATTTAAGTGTCCGTAAAACTTACATTATATTCTTTTGCCAAAATTATTCCTTATACACTCACACTGTGTGCTCAGGAAAATAGCATTCCATAAGAGGCTAAAGGAACTGGTAGAGAGACAATAGCTGATTATTACAATTATTGCCGAGAGGTGTGCATTAATGCTATAGAGGAATCCGGTGTGCCACAGATAGGAGGTGTGGACTGTACTGTGGAAATTGACGAGGCAAAGTTTGGGCGAAAATATATTCGGGGACCATTTGTGGAGGGGACTTGGGTTTTGGGGGCAGTTGAAGGGAAACCAGAGAGTTCTTGGTCCCGTTAGAGCGCCGGGGTGCACAGACTTTGTTGCCCTCAATTGAGGCCCACATCAGGAAGAGCAGTACCTTTTAACTCTTTGCGTTGCATTTTGCTTGAAGATAGTGGCTGCATACACCTCAAAACCTAAATAGTAAGGTAGTTTATATAGGGAGTGAGTGAGTGAGTGAGTTTAGTTTTACGTCGCACTTAGCAATATTCCAGCTATATGGCGACGGTCTGTAAATAATCGAGTCTGGACCAGACAATCCAGTGATCAACAACATGAGCATCGATCTGCGCAATTGGGAACCGATGACATGTGTCAACCAAGTCAGCTAGTCTGACCACCCGATCCCGTTAGTCGCCTCTTACGACAAGCATAGTCACCATTTATGGCAAGTATGAGTTGCTGAAGGCCTATTCTACCCCGGGACCTTCACGGGTCAGTTTATATAGGTATCATACATGTGTTTCGGCGAATGTCATGTTTTCATATCATTTGTACGTGTTTGGTAAAATCCAAGTTTGATGTTTAGTGCGGATTAAAGTGAACTATAAACACAAAAGCCATTGAGTTGTTGTATATGACAATCACAACTGTGTTTGGGGTCAGAAGTTTCAGAGGTTCGATGACTTTTTAGCCAAGTAACGTTTTCATATCTTTCGTACTTGTTTGGTAAAATCAAGTTATGAGGGGTATGTTTTCCGCTTGGTCCGGACGTTAGACATGGGTATTCAGTATAGAAAGACCACAGTGACATCTCTGTAACGCTTACGCTGGTAACACTGCAGCCTAATGGCCTATTTCATTCGCAGAAGCAGAGGGAAAAACATACGAGAAACAAAAAGACTTTCCATTGTTAAATACGACATTTTTTTTACTAAAACCGAACAACTTCGATTATCGACCATGTCCTACTACTCACTGTCAAAGACGAATTACTTTCTTCCGGTATTTTCGGGTACAAATTGGATTATTTTCAGTGTGTTAGGCTACATGTTTTCTCCATTAAGATGGGTAAAGATTTGCACACTAACAACAGCAACGTAAAACATAATCAGTTTAACGTTTCCATGTGCCTACCAAATATTCTTTGCTCAAATAAGATGTAAACAAGAGAAATCAGGAATCCACAAAGTGTTAGTTGCGCATTGGCATTCAAACTGTCTGTCTGTAATGACATTCGAAGGCTTGTGATATATCACTGAGTTACGACAGGTCACAACGTTACGAAGGCTTGTGATATATATATCACTGAGTTACGACAGGTCACAACGTTACGAAGGCTTGTGATATATCACTGAGTTACGAAGGCTTGTGATATATCACTGAGTTACGACAGGTCACAACGTTACGAAGGCTTGTGATATGTCACTGAGTTACGACAGGTCACAACGTTACGAAGGCTTTGCTGACCGGTATGCAGAATTGGAAACATGTTCAGTAACATCTGGTTTCAATGTATAGTTTGACGTCAATGGCAATGTATAATTTGACGTAATTTGGTAACATCTGCAGATAACCATTTCATCATGCCTTGTGCACGTGTCATCAGACTCGTAATAGCCCCATATGCGAACAGCATAACCATGTACTGAGAGTATTGAAAATATGAAGAGATGTGTATAATGTATTTCCATATCATTAATATCATATATCAGAAACATAATACGTTTAACCAGCCTGGTTGGAGAAAAACACCTTTACATTTCGGATGTTTTTACTTAGTAGATAGAAATACACTAGGATAGTAATCTCTGCATGAGATGACGTCATGCTGGAAATAATTGAATTTGATGCCTGGTTCCATTCACACAATTATGTTTAGATACAGAAGAATGAACTGCACCATTCTTTATACGGAGAGTGTGGGTAGGAACCCCGGATTGGACTCAAATGAAAAAAGTATAAGAATTTGTACTTTACTGAGAAAGTGTTATCCCAAATATAACGTATGTTAGAAGGCCTAAGTCGTCAATGGCAAGACACAATCCTGTTCGCGATGAATAAATGTACGTAAACTCATTCTGACTGTAAGGTATGAGATTCTCCGAAAGGATGGCATTAGGCGTGCTGACAGGAGCCGTCAATTCAACATGTTTATGTGCACGTCATTTGTGTATACTGTGAAATAAACAAGAAAGCAGGCGAGTTACCGCTACAAATTCTGAGCAGGGATTTGGGCTTGGAATCGTGAAATCACGAGTTTTCGTGCTTCCGAAGACCCTAGCTCCCAAATACTGCTGAATCTATTAGCTTGACATTGCTAATACTCTTAACAGGAAACCATCATACTTACGGTGACAATTGTTGAATTCGCCCTGAATCTAACTTGGTGTGTTGACCTCGTTGCACCCCATTCCTATAATTTAGTTCTAAAACCCTGTTTGTGACAGTATACATACCTTGATGGCTGTTTTTAGCGTTACAAGTCCCTGTATTTTGTCTTTGAGAAAGCCGCTCACCTATGGTCGTGGACATTGAGAAGGTAAACATTGATCATCATCCGAGTTCCATGGGGAATAGCAGGGTGACACAACATTAAGTACACCCATTTCTGGTACCTGCCGCAGTCTCCAAGATGTTGTAAAATATCGTCGAAGTTGCCCATGTTCTCCGAAAGTGAGAGAAGGTAAGAAACTGGTTTATGAGATCACGATATGTAAATGTCCACAACACAGACGCATTTCACGTTATACTTTCGTTGCTGAGGTTATTCACACACTGGGTGAGATTCGTTATTAACTGAATGACATCGACCAGTACTACACACACTGACACAGTGATACCCACAGACGTTGCACCAAGACTGCAACCACTTCCTTGTGCCTTCACCAATATTAACATGGTACTTTCTTCTAACAATGTGGTTATTTGATTCGCAGTCATCACAATAATAGATCTACGGTTTTGAGATGACAACAGGAACACACTCTTCGCCTTCAGTTCGTTTCGAAAGGTATGTTCCTGAGATGCGAGCTGCAGTAAGCTTACATTTTCAGAAGCATAGTAATTTTGCCCATGCCAACAAGAATACGAAGAATTAACTGAATGTATTCTCTTCGAAGCTGTACTCGCTGATAATGACATGCAACGTGCCAATCACGGTATAACCAAACAATCCGTGCACAGCGTGCTGGTAACAAGATGCCCAGGTTCTGAACTGAGGTCCTGTATGGGTTATCTAATCGTTGTGTTGTGTATTTCAAACTTTCCTTTGGGGGTCATCAAAATTGATCTTCAGCACACTTTCTAGGACTTCGGTCCTGCACCGCAACGAAACACACGTGACTCATGTGGTCTCAGGCAAGTGAGCTTATTCAAAAGTGTTTCTGTTTACCAAGCAGTAAATGGGTACCTGGTGGGATAGGTCATATATTCGTCTTAACCTTGTAGCACCTCAGAAGTAGTTTGGGTTTACCAGGGTAATGATGTCATAACGCTTTGAGCATGCACTAGTGCGTGGATTCAGGCACTTCATACATGTCCATTATCAATGTTATTAAGTGATTGCTCAGTTCATGTTTTGATAGGGAGTAACGACGACAGCTTGACCTATTCTAGTTGTCCACGCCTTGGCGTCTACTTTGAGATCAAGCAAACCATTTCTATGTTCATGAAACAGCCACAAACGACTCTTGCTCAAAATGTTGTTTGATCACATACACGGACTACCAGACCTCAGTAAAGCTTCTAAGCTTTACAATTTTAGGGAGGCGGGTGGCCGGGTAGCCCAGTGGGTAAAAGCGTTCTCTCGTCATGCCCACATGGGTACGACGTGTGAAGCCCATTTCTCGTGTTCCTCGCCATGATATTGCTGGAATATTGCTTAATGTGGCGTAAATTCCCGCGTGGGAAACTGAACCCGGATCTTCGGCGTGACGACCAGCCACTGGGCTACCCCACCACCCCATTAGCTCCATTCAGTTATATGCACAGCAATATTCATAGACACATGCTACTGATCTCAAAGGGTAATCGTAAGTATGAACCTCGTCAAAGAACAGGTTTAAGCCTCTTGACCAGACCTTGCTGTTTCGAAGGGACAAATTCAGAATTGTCCGGCAATGTGAAACTGAAGAACCACTCGTACATAAGTAGGTAAAACCCGTGAAGGTCAGGTTTAGAGTTGATCTTCAATAATCGCTGTTTGTCGTAAGAGGTGATTAACTGCATCGGGTGGTCAGGCGCGCTGACTGGGTTGACATATGTCATCGATTTACAGTTTTACAGATCGATACTCATGGGGTTGATTACTGAATTATCAGGTCAAGAGTCTTGCGGCGTAAACCTAAACTCACTTAAAACGACAATCAGTAATGTGGCATCTATACTCACAGTTAAAAGTGGCGGTGGGGTAGATTAGTGGTCGTCACGCCAGGGTACAAAGTGTGATTACCCTGCTAAGATATTGCTGGAATATTGCTTGAAGTGGTGTTAAACCAAACACACTCACAATTCTATACGACCCGTGAAGGTCCGAGGTAGAATAGTTAGAACAGGCCTTCAGCCACCCGGGCTTGTCATAAAAGGAAAAAGTTTGTAGTATGAGGCAACTAAAGGGATCGGGTGGTAAGGCTCGCTGACTTGATTGACACATTGATCACTGGATTGCCTGATCACTCGATTATTTACAAACCAAACGCCATATAACTGAAATATTGTTGAGTGCGGCGTAAAACTAAACTCATCCACAATTATATGCAATGGCACATTTCAGTTGTTTCTCACGGCAAGCACCAGCTACTACTGTTCATTCACCAATACAAAACATCAGATTTACATACCATGAAGGTTTAATGAAACAAAATATACACAACCTTTCTCGAGATACACTCCTAAAACGAGACATGATTTACATTCTTCAAGAAAGAAAATATAAGGATTGGTAGAATTACTACTGTTGAACCTGTAAAAACATATTTGAGACAGAGTGAACATAAGATTTACTTTGGTCCTTCCTCGAACATAACAGTATGGGAATACCTTTAAAACCAAGCCCTTTCTAGCACGCACATACACGAAAGATAGAACTTTTTCACGCGCACTAACACATTTCACCTTCAAAAAAAAAGAAATTCCAGGTAATGGTTCAACAGATACTAGCAGAGGGATCGTTGATATATCTTACATTTTACCGGTCGTCGTTAATGCATATGTATGACAGCTATGTAAAATAACTAAATAATGCGGTATTACTAGAACCGTGGAATTATTTTGCCAATGCCTATATAGGCTTGACTCTTGTAGTCAGTCTTGCATTGTGATATTATTTCATGTAACAAACTGAATCAGACAGAACAAAAGACTTTGTAGCTTAACACGTTCCGCATCATCCCTACGTAGTAGTGTTTTCCTGTCTAACTTCAAGAACCTATCTACCTAACCTTTAAAACTTTCTATTCTAATGACCAGCCATAGGGACAAGGTCTATATGTTTAAGGGAGCGGACTATGTATATGAGTATAATACATAAATATTACATGATAGACTGCAATGCGACAAACCACGTCTTTTTTTCAGTGTTAATAAAGCATTAATTAAAAGTTCGTGGTTGTATCTTGTTCGCCATAGCGAATGCATCATGTAGTCTGACACTATTGTGTAACGTTTCATAAGCAGATAGACCTGAGTTGATTATATGCATAGCAGGTGCGAAGTGCTATATTAATGAAACGTGTATTCACCCAAAGTAGCCAAGTACAATGTATCGGAAAAATTTGTCCCAAAGACAATGAGGTATGTTTAAAAGATCTGATCAACGAATTACATTCGCTATGATCTTCGATATAATTCATGTGTGAAGTCATATGATGAAAACACCACAGCGTCCATACGTCATAATACACATTCTGGAAATCACAGCCACATGACCACATATTCTACCTGAGCATTGTCCAGTGTTAGAGATCACAGTTAAATACACTAGTCAGTGTTTCCAAGGGCATATTTGGAATGAATTGGTGTACCCTTAATTGTTGTGCCTTTTTTGTTTGCTGAATGCCATTTTGAAATTCAGAGTGCCCCTTTCCTGTGAGTCCACTTGTCCTTTCATAATCCTTGGCAGAACTATTGGTAATGGAGAACACAACAACTTTGCAGTTTCTGACAATATGCACAAGTAGAGATAATTGCGCAGATACTTCATGTCATATAACTGCTCCAATCGTTCGTATCAAAGCTGACTGAGGTTGACTGAGGCGAATCCTCCATCGAATAACGTTATGATGTGTCTTTGTCTCATAATAATTCAACTGTCTTGTGTCCAATGCCAATGCAGTGTAAATACATGAAGTGTACCACTGTTGTTTACCGTTTGGTAAAGGCGTGTTCACAGCTCGTTTGCCAGCACCACATTTCCAGGAGAGGCTGTTGTGAACGAAGCAGACGGCCATTAAAAAGCAACCGTTGTTCATCAGATAGGGTAATCCATCCACAGTTGACGTGATCACATTTGGACTGTAGGTGACGACGTAGTTCCATCCTTAGAGAGGAGAGGCCGGGTTGCACTACATGATTCTGGTCCGTCTTGGCCATCGTTCTTCAGGCGGGAATAAGGATTTTTCCTGAAAACAGATTATGAATGCCACCAGCATACTATGTACACTTGGAAAACCTTACAAGCAAGAAGACCTCATGTTGAGGTGTCAACACTATGTCAGGTTCAACGCTCAAAACACAAACTTTGCGATGAAGATGACGAATATTCATTGAAAACCCACCCGTACAAAATTGTTGCAACCAAGGGCACCCGTTGTTAGAGAGGCCTAAGCCGACGTGTTTTAGACACAAGAATAGGTATACCCGGTAATAACATGCACCATCTGATGATATACTACAACGACTTAATTCAAGTATTTAACATAGACTGGATAAAGTCCAGGGTATAATTCATGCACAGACTCCCCATTGTCCGAAATTCAATTTTTGTCTCGTTGATATGCTGCAGGGGTGAGGATGGGAGTGAGAGTTGGAGCGAGAGTTGTGGTGAGGGCAGTGTGGGGGTTAGTTTTAAGCCGCCTTTAGCAATATTCCAGCAACATCACGGTGGGGGACAAAAGGAATGGGCTTCACACGTACCCATGCAGAGAATCGAACCTGGGTCATCAGCGTGACGAAACAACGCTTTACTCACTAGGCAACCCCACCGCCCCTGAGGACAGCTCAATGATTATGTAATGACTATCAATAGAGGAAATGCACCAAAAGGCATCAGTGCTCTTGTACCCGCGATATTAAACCACCATTCATAAAATGACCCCAGATGTTAGCCATAAACAAGCACATGGCGTATTCCCTCGAAGTCACTGAAAATTGAGGTCTAAATCCTAAATCTTGTTGTATAGTTTAGGTTTCTGACATTATTCAGTGGCGGATCCGGGGGGACCGACCTCTCGACAGTCTGTTGTTAATTTGAAACAGATCACTGCTCACCTCTTTGTATGGATTTGTAGATCAAAGAGAGGCAGCGGTTAATGAACTATTTCTGTATCATATCTACTGTTCAGCATATGTGTGACCAACCCTTGAGACATCATAACGTCACTTTACTTCTCAATATGAGTCAGGTTACCATACCGGTAGCTGACCTCAGATAGATTTACTTCACTGGCAAACCGTGCCCTGCTACCTTATTTACATATCATAAACATTGTTTTGAAAAGAATGAATGTTTGAATCCATAGTTCAAACACGTTATGTTAAGTTTAATTCGATGGCATTCAACAATAACTATTTGATACAGCATCGGGGTGGGGGGATACTCTGTCCTCAGGGGCGGTGGGGTTGCCTACTGTGTAAAGCGTTGGTTCGTCACGCTGATGACCCGGGTTCGATTCTCTACATGGGTACGTGTGAGACCCATTCCTTTTGTCCCCCGCCGTGATGTTGCTGGAATATTACTAAAGGCGGCTTAAAACTAAACCCACTCATCCCTCTGCCCTCACCACAACTCTCGCTCAACAAGCCCGAGACTCGGTTCTATCCCTCTTGTGGGTGTACTGTATAACGCCCATTTCTGATGTCCCCGCCATGATATTGATGGAATATTACTAAAAGCGGGATAAAGACGTACTGACACACTCGCTAACTTTATCCCACGTCTCAGCGTAAATATGACCATACTCATACAACATCAATTCAGTACATTGCTACAGACCCCTCTAGACTGTAGAAACTGTTATGAACGAAATCTGTTTGTGGAATATTCGTAAAGCTTTGTCGAAGCCTCATGTATGAGGCATTTGTTCATTTTCAGTTTAGATTTGAAGCTGTTGTAATGTGTATTCGCCCGTGAGCTCCGCGTGGCGCTACTTCCGATATTTGGTTGTTCCTGCCTCCTTGCGCGCGCAAGTTGCGAAATGCGAGACTGGACCCAGCTTACTTCCGGTACCAGAATTCCAGTGACAAGCATAATAAATTTAAGAAAGAGTCCTGCTTCCAAACTGCGCGACCGCCAAATATGACTTTACTAGACCGGACCAAGTAGTACAACCATGCTTAGCTGTCACAGTTGTTGACAGTCGTAATGGTTGGCTAATTAGGAGATGGTCGTAAATATGTTACCGGTTCCTTACTGTCATCTGACAACCATTCGAAATGGCATGACACGTTGTCACCAGAAGTACTCGCGAAGTGGGGTGACCTAGTTACGGGCCCAGCATCATGAAGATAAAAACACATGACAAGAGTATCGATTTGCTAATTGCAAATTGGTGCGTGACAAATAGTCAAATAATATCATTATATTAATGATATTGTGATACTTTAATTGATATCATATGATCCCGTCCCAATCACATGTATTCGATCCCTGCTGTCACCCACGTGTTATTACCGGAGATATGATTGATATATTTATTCACCAACCTGCTAAAGTTCTTGGCATCTTCAATAGTCTCTGGCAGATCTCTGTTTAGAGTTTCTGGTAGAGCAAGATCGAGGAGACCCGCTATAACAGACAGAACCCCGAACAGGAGAAGAGGCAGCGCCCGCCCCCACTTGCCCTCCACCTCTTTGCCCTGGAAGGTAAGCCATGATGATGAAGGATTATGTCTGGATTAACGGGTTCCTTGCACAAGGAAACTGCGATAGAAATATCAATTTACAAAACGTTCGTAAACACACTCACAAAACCTTCTATCAGGACTGTACTCATCCTACTGATTTTCTCTTCGAATGCAATGTTCCGAGAGTAACATTCACGAAGATACATCGTCTGGATGGGGTATCATGTGAACATTACTTCAAACAGAATACAGCTATGAAGATCGGGGACGGAAGCAGTCTCCAGTATCATATGCTTGTCGTAAGAGGCGACTAACAGATCGGGTGGTCAAGCTTGCTGATTTAGTTCATACCAGCCATCGTTTTTCAAATGCTCAGACTGATGCTGATGAGGTCAATTATTGGATTGTCTGGTTGAAACTAGATTATTTATAGATCAAAGTGATAAAACAGCAGTATTTCTTAGCGCGGCTTTAAACATCAAACATACAACTGAATGCTTGTTTTGGGGATAAGAGCAGGATGTGATGTGTTGATCTCAAACATAGAACATGTTTACTCACTCATGCATGTACTAACTTACCAGGTCTATGAAGTAAGGGGCCACCATGCCGCCTATCCTGGCAAAAGACGAGCTCAGCCCAAGTGCTGAACTCCGTACAACAGTAGGGAAGATCTCCGTTGAGTACACATACACCACACTAAATGCGCCCGCGACACACAACTTCCCAATCATTGACAGTGTGACTGTGCTCCACTGGTTGGCTGTGAAAACAAAAACGAGTGAATATGTAAAATCGATATTTTGCTAAAAGTGCAAAACTATGCTACTGTATCTGAAATATTGTTTGTAGAGGACCTGTAAGTGGGTCTCGGCACTTCGCGAGACCTTAATACTTCCGGTGACAAGGAACGTTTCATACCTTTTCAAATGGTCTCATGATGGTCAGTCCTAGCAGGAATAACAAATTTCTTATGTAGCCATCCCCAAATTACCCAGCTATTACGACTGTAAATATAAAGGTCAACAAACATCAGGCTTACATACGTAGCCATATTACGTAGCCATATTCCGTAGCCTTAACCAAATGAAACACAAGAATCATATGTCATACCATCGTCCACATATAAAATAGTGACGACTGAAAGCATACAGGCAGCGCCCCCTAGCGTCATGAAGGCACACAGCAGTGCTTTTCTCCCGAGTCTGTCCAAGAGAAGCAGACAGAGGATGTTAGCTGGGTACTCCACTAGACAGGCCAACATGGAGTTGAGGTGCAGACTGCCGGCACCGAGGTTGTCAGTGTTGGACGATAGGCCGAAGTAGGCAAGACTCACTGTCATCCTGAAACAAACCATGACCCAACAAACTGTCAATTGTTTGTTTCTGTCTTTGTCTGTTAACAACGCACTCCAGTGCATGAGGGTGGTTTGTGAGGGATTATCTGGGCAGAACATCATGAGCATCGATCTTAGCAATTGGCATGCGATGACAAGCATGGAAACAAGTCATCGTTCGCAGAGAGTAGTGCCCCGAATCTTAACCAGCCATAAGGGAATGGGATCGGACCAAAGCCTTTAATGCCATTGATTGTGGGCGTCACAAAGATCAGCATCACATCGGGATTTCCTCCCATAATTATCTGACATGCCTTGGTATAACTAGAATACTGAACTCACTCGTAGAATCTGAAGTTTCGCCCACTTTACCAGGAGCTTTAATATACTACGGTGCCAAATTTTCATATGAAGAGGTGTTCATCCAAACTAACCAATACTGAAAATTATGCAATTTCTTACCAGGAATAAAACAGAACGACTGTTCTGAAGAATAAAGTCCTGTGTGTGAATAACTGGACGATGCTGGTCTTTGGCATTTTCAGTTTGGCATCCATGTCTTCTTTTTCAAACTGCATGGCACTGTCGGGGATTGTGACCTTGTTGACACGTGCAGCGTGACGTATGATAATTTCCGCCTCCTCCAACCGGAAGACGTTGAGCAGCCATCTTGGCGACTCTGGAATAATCCTGATCGAAGTAGAGATATTAGGTTCACATTAGGGATTATCAACTTTGCATTTACAATTTAATACCGAAACCATTCACTTATGTTAAAACAATTTAAATTACCCAAATGAACAATAGGCGTTGATAAACAAGTAAAACACAGAACACAAAAAGACAAGTTTTGGCTGAAAGTGTTTTGCAACATTGTTCACTTGGACTCGCGTCCTTGCTTTCGCCAAGTCTTCAAAGGTTACAGGACCCAAAATGCCTTCTTGTCACCAATACCACATAGCCACAAGTGACTAGTGATCTTGGGGCCAAAAGCTAAGCCACAACATTTGTAGGTAAATGGTTTAGGTATAAGATCTACATTGCGTTGGCTTTGTCAATTTGAAAACCAGAAGTTTTGTTATAACTGAAATCATGTCATGGGGCATTAACATCCTTTATTACATTTGAATGTTAAACCGACCTACCACCAGTATATAAATCAGGCTAAATGACAATCTAGTAGCAGCTAATCAGGTAATACCACGATTTTTGTCTGAAAGCTCATTACTACCTCATTCAGATCATCCTTTTCACCGCCTTGGTGTTTAAAGGACGTCAAGTCACATCACGTGATGGCAACTGAAATCCCTTGCATAGAGGTTCTTACTTTAGGGCACTCACACATTTCCTATACTTGAAGCCTTGGTATAACTGAAATTACGATCATGCGGCATTAAGGTAAGGCACTTGAAGCAATCTGTCTTATTACATTTGAATAGGAAACCGACCTACCACCAGTATATCAGGAAGACTGCTACAGGTGTCGCCATGACCAGCTCCAGGGTGTGCCAGTCTCGGATGAAGAAGGCGACTCCCGTCAAGAAGAGGTAGCCACTGGTGAAGAAAAAGCTGCTGATGATGCCGGCCCATACTCGTTTGGAAGGACCAACAAATTCCATCCCTACAAAGTAAACAGACGTAGTTGTTAATGTCCAACATAGATTTCCCTGTTTGGGCGGTGAGGTAGTCAAATGGCTATAGCGTTCGTTAGTCACACCGAGTTCGATTGCCCGCACGGATATAATGTGTGAAGCTCATTAAAACTGTCCCCACCCCTACCCTCACCCACCCCACAATAACACACACACACGCGCGCACGCACGCACGCATGCATGCACACGAGAGATGATCTTGCTGGTATATTGCTAAAAGCGGCGTGAGACGTACACAGGCGAAGGTGAAGGACTTGACCAACAAAATTCATAGATACAAAATGTATAAGGCCAGATATATGGCGGCCGTCTGGAAATATTCCAGTCTGGACCAGACAATCCAGTGATAACCAACATGAGCATCGGTCTACGCAATTAGGAACCGATGACATGTGTCAACCAAGTGAGCGAAACTGACCAACAGATCCCGTTAGTCGTCCATTACGACAAGCTACCCCGGACCTTCACAGGTTGGAACATTCGCTCCGCGGTGAAAACATTGTAGATTAAGTTACATTGACATCATCACAATAATTTAATAAACGGATGACATGTGTAAACCAAGTCAGCGAGTTTCTCCACCCGTCAGTCGCCTCTTACGACAAGCATGTTTAACTAAAGATCAATTCTAACCCCGATCGTCACGGGGTGCAAGCACCGGCAAGTAAAACACACCAATCACGAAGCAGGTTGTGAACATTCCCGCAGTACTGGCGCCGTTGATGAAGCGGATTACAACAAAGAGGGCGTAGCTGTTAGCCCAGTTCAACGCAAGGCCACCAGCAAACAGAATCACAATAGACAGGAACAGCGCTTTCCGGCGTCCGAATCTGAGAACAGAGGATGTCTGACAGTCATGAACTAATGCAGTCGATAGTGTCTATATTTATGCGAGGAGGGAAACACCACCTGCTTTCTATTTCCATTCCTTTACCAAAACCATGTGGCCAATTGCCGAAATAAATCTAATGTATATCAAGTGTCAAAATAAGATGAAATAGATGTTCCTCTTTCTGGTCGATGGGCTACAATAACGAAGTCAGTAATGAATTTAAAAGTTGTTTAACGGTAAATAGGTTAGGAAAAATCCAAAATAAATCTACTTCGCAAGTACATTCAAATTTATTTCAGTCACATATTTTGAACCAGGGGCAATTACTGATGTGGCCTGTCGGGTTCGTTTGCCAGTGTGCAGGGCATTAAATGTTATATTAAATGAATTCATTCATGTCTCTAAATTTGTCATGTGTCGGAAACAGAAGTCACATATTGTCATGTCGGAATAATTTACCTGTGAAACTAAGCGTTAATTACCTGTCTCCCAAGGCACCGAATATAAATGCCCCCGCAAAATATCCCCCCATGAAGATCATCTGTGCGTTGGAAGGCTGCAGTTCATTCTTGCAGACCATGTTCAGCTGTATGGAAACAACGATGAGGGGTTATATTCATTTAGCGTTGTTTCATGTTTTGTATGCTTAACAACCCACTCAGCGCGTTCCAGCTTTCTGGCTGCGGTCGGTACATCGGCACATAATAAAGTCTGGACCAGACAATTCGGTGATAAACAGCATGAGCATCGATCTACGGAATTTGGGATACGATGACATGTGTCAACCAAGTCAGTGAGTCTGAACACCCGATCCTGTTAGTCGCCTCTTACGACAAGCATGGGTTGATGTAGTTCAATACAAAGAGAGAAAATAAGAAGTAAATTCAGCTTTTAGCCAAATTTCAGCAGTATTCAAGCACAGTTACTGGTGAATGGCGAATCTAGGTTAGGCAAACCAATGGTTGGCAGAGATCTGCACAGTTGGTCACAAAGGTCACACCCAGACAGGGCCTCGTTTCACAAAGCTATCGTGCTACGACTGCCGTAAGTCTTCTTCTGTAAGTGTTACAGAAGAAGATTTATGACAGTTGTAGCGCTACGATAGCCTCGTGAAAAGGGGCCCTGGTCACAGATCGTAATCATCGACCTTGTCAGGTTGGGTTCAAGACCAGCATCAGTATTACAGGAAGACCTTATCCCATTACGCAAATCCTCCAGCTCTGTAACGAGGCGAACGTAACTTGGTTGTAGCTTGGAGCGTCACGGTCATATGCAGAGCTTACCTCCGTGGCGGCGGTTGACTGGAACTCGGACTTATCGTACACCCATTTGTTGCATCCTATGATGGTCCTGTTGATGGAGCCAGGACTGGAGAAGTACAAGTGACACTGGTCGTACTGGAGCTTCCCGTCACGTTCCACAAAGGGTATGGTCTTGTTGATGAGCTCGGCGTGGTACTTTGACTGGACGGCGTAAGTGTCGTTGTTGTAGCCGGGGATCGCGCATCTGAAACAATTATGGTATCACTCAACTTATCGTTCATATTCATGGGATAAATGAAACCCTCTAAATCAACAGAAACCTTTCGAACCTAAAGTTCGAACATGTCATCAAGGGAGAGTTTGTTAGCTTTACACAGTTGCCGAGACTGAAGTTCGAACATTTGAGCATGGGGGACTTTGTTGGGTTGACACGGTTTTCGATACTAAGGTTCGAACATTGGATCAAGACTAAGGTGTTTGGTTTTGACACCTGAAGTTCGACATTTTGATCAAAAGTGATGGAATAGCTTTCCGAACATTGGATGAAGAATTTATTGGGTTTGACACTGTTTTCGAACGTTCAGTTCGAACATTGGATCAAGAATTTATTGAGTGGACAACCTCGAACCTTCAGTTCGAACATTTAAACGAGAAAGGGATGGTTGGGTTTAATACAAGTTTGGAACCTGAGATTTGAAATTCGAACTTTGGGTACCGATACTTATCTCTTCGTCACTAATCGCAGCGCCTTAAACGAATTGTGTCGACAGAAACATGTCTTCTCCGAACCTAAATTAATGACTCGCGCTTCTGAGTCGTGAATCAACTGAAATGAGTGTTTTACGTTGCTCTTAGCTATATTCCAGCAAGCAACATGACATGGACATCGGAAATGGACTTCTATTTCCGCATGTCGGATATCGAGTCTTCGGGATTACAGTGGAACAATTTAGCTAGTACACTACCTCATTGTCGCATAACTAGGGGCGGTGGGGTACATTAGTGCTTAAAGCGTTCGCTCGTCTCGCCGAAGACCCGGTTTCGATTCCCTCCATGGGTACTGTGTGTGAAGCCCATTTCTGGTGTCCTCCGCCGTGATATTGCAGTAATATTACTAAAGTCGGCGTAGCATTCAAGTCACTCACAAAAATCGAAAAATGTATATCTGGGAAGGTAAACTTACGTTTCATGCCATTTCAGGAGAATGTTATAAGTAAGTTAGTTGTGATATTTAAAGTTCCTGCACTAGTCTTGCCTCTACAAGGAGTTACTAAACTGATGTGTTTTGTATCACTGGCACAAAGGCAACGGATGACCACCTTCTCACTTGTGGATGTCTCATAGGTAAGCAAGATAAGATCCATAAGCAAATGTATGCATGACAGTGAGGTTATGTGGAGCTAACACTTTTTCCATCAATACATCTAATCGATTCTAATCTTTCATGTAATTAAAGGTCAAACTCCTAGTTAGTTAGTTAGTTAGTTAGTTAGTTAGTTAGTTAGTTAGTTGTCCCCATCGAGCAACTTCCACGTCTATTGTGGGAAGCATGTCCATAGTGTGAATAGTAATGTGAATGTGGTGACGTTACGTTGTTTGTAACATCATGATGACAGAGATTTGAAGCAGCAGCATTTAATTCCAAAACAATACGAATTTAACTTTCATTGGCCATGCTGAAATATCAACTGTTCTCTCAAGAACGTCTTATTGATACCGAGGCCCAGTAAGGGTACCTCGAACGGTGATGAAGTCCAACTTACAACGTAAGGAAATGCGTCCCCACACCATTACTGAACCTTCGCCAAAAGGAACCGTCTCCTGGATGTGTCGTGGAACCATAGTGCACTTAACTCGTCTTCTGGTCCTGCATTGATTTTCACGTTTAAACCTCGTGCGGCGCACTGGGCTATTGGGCTATTGTCTTCTTTCTTAATTTTCCGATTTACAGGTCTTAGAAATTGGTGTTGCTCAATTAATTTCCAACTGTATAGTTAGCCACAGCTAACATGCACAGGTGGACTGCAACAAGAAATATGTTTGACTCCGGAATGCAGCTGTTGCATAATAACAACTAATTACTTGTATTCACCCATACGTGTCTGCGCATTAAATGCCTTTAGACATGAGACCTACGCCTTTGTTATACTAATTACTTATGTCGCAGAAAATTTATTTATCTCACGCAAATCTGGGCTCTTATGAAAATAACAATACATATTCGTTAAGGTCACAAAAATAGGTCTGAATACGTCGTTATCAGTTACAGACACGGGATGTTACAAATTGTGCATTTGTGCGTGCACTGGAGGTTTGCCGCTAAGGCATTTCAAGCTCTTTTTCTTTTGGGGTTCTGGAAGAATTGCCATTCATGCCCCATCAGGGGCTTGTCCTGTCAGCCAGAACGGTCAAGCCTCATTTACTGCCGAGTAACGAAACTGTGTTTGATGGTGGCTAAATACAAACATAAAACTGTTTTGGAATAAAGTATAAGGTATTTATTACAGGTACCATTCGTGTTTTGTTGCCTGTTTTCAATCTGGTAATGTTTCCATGATATTTTGGAATTATTGAAACAAGTCCAATTGAGGTTTGTAAACTACCTCTTGCCCTGTAGCTTTTGTTGATAGAATCCGCAGTGTGTGCCTAGTAAAGCAGGGTATGGAAATATGTTTCAGGGCACATCTGTGCCATCCAGTTAACGCTGGAAACATAACCGATAGATGCACGCATAGATGTAACGGAATCTGTTTATAGGCAGTACTCAAAAACATTTTGACTGCAATGAGAAATAAAACTGTTTTCGCAAAACGTAGAGACTAACTATTTTCTCTCAGATACTTCGGAAACAGGGTTGTTTCCACTGAGGTTCGAATAACTGTTTGGACACAAATCCTACTGTTACAATCACTACATGAAATACACGTGTATTTTATTAAATTAATATAGTGGTAGGATTTTATTTCTTCGCCGATTTTGTTCAAATTTGAAACTGATGTTAATCATAAGATATAAAAACAACATTTGATTGCCAAGATGTAGATTTATTTATTGTCTGTTTATTTTTAGAAATTATTGTCTACACAGTGGTTGTATCCCCAGTGGCTGTTTCTATGGCATGCGTTAGATAATGGTATTCCGTTTCCATTAAGAGGAAGGGAAATGGGTGTCTACCCATACAAAAACACACCCAAAATATAATTACCTGAGGTATACAAAGTCCATATGGACGAAGATTATTTTTCACACATACATGAACCAACCAATGACTAATAGCAGAGAATATTCCTAGATAACTTCTATATAGGTTGGTGCATATAAGTACGTGTACATGTAACATCTGCATATAACGATTGTATCACATGTTGCCGAGTTGTTCTTCCAGTACTCAACATTCAAATTACACACACAATGGTCCCTGGGCATGGGGGCGATACAAAATATGGACTCGAACGTTTTCGTATTGTGTGTGTCATGCATAGGCTATTGAAATGTCTGGGGCAAAATGACGTGTTCATCAGAATATATGCGAGATATTTACGAGACAGCAACACTCCGGGATATGATGTTTAAAATCACTGAAGTTAAGACATGCTTCATTGACAACAGCGTCTTTAGAAACAGCTTTGGTATAGAGCGCTCGACCGAACCGCCCGTGTATATTATGCTTACAATGGCTAAATCCCTCACATCTATTCAGTGGAGTGCGAACCTTTACAGAGCGAAAGCCAGGCTCGCTTGGTTAGGAATAGAGACAGACATGTATTTTATTCAAGTCTCACCTCATACAAATAAAATATAAACATTTATGATATGATACACAAAAATACAAATAAAATAAGGTCACATGATAATGTGCATATGATGAGCTAGCTACCCCCCTACGGGTTATCAGAGACTATAAAACGTAAAACGATGCACATAAAATATGCAATAAATATATACACATTAGTAACAGGGAAAATACCTATAAAAGCTTAAAGGGAATATAGAGGTAAGTTTTGAAAATCTAATTCATCGATGCAGGTTTGGGCAGTAATTCTAAAATAATATGGGCATGACATAATAAAGTTAACTGACAAACACCAGACAAATTAACAATACAGTGGTTGGTGAACCGTCCAAATTACTACGCTGTGTTGTGATTCGGCGATACAGTGAATGTGACCAGTTCAGACTCATTTGTCACATAAGCCTTCCCACACGAGAAACGCCTATCTACATTTTTAGTGGCATGTTTAGATGTTGGTAAAGCAGATAAGGACAAACTTTATGGATGGGCAACTTCTATATTCGGGTGAAGCGACGTTTCGATACCGGTTCTTGCTTGACAACGATACAAGAATCTGTATCGAAACTTCGCTTCACCTGAATAAAGAAATTGTTCATGTATAAAGTTTGTCCTTATCAGCTTTGGTCATCCATAACGCTTGTCCTTATCAGCTTTGGTCATCCATAACGCTTGTCCTTATCAGCTTTGGTCATCCATAACGCTTGTCCTTTGACGATATGTGATGGCAACCTCACCACGTAGCGACAGGTTGATATAACAAACCAAGACGTCAGTTCGGTGAATATCACATGTCCAAGGTCGATCGGCCTCACTAGAGGGCAATTATTGCATGATGTTGAGCGGTAGTAGTTCATGCATGTTGTAACATGTAACGCTTACAGTGACAAGGTGAATTACTTGTCTTTTATCGGATCGACATGAATCAGGTTATCTTGACAGAAAGCTCATGGGATAGGTTTGTTGCATTAATAACAATACATGACTAATCACACATGAATTTATCCGATTTAAGACCAATGTAAGACCACTTGACGAGAGAGTGAGTGAGTTTAGTTTTACGCCGCTTTCAGCAATATTCCAGCCATATCACTGCGGGGGACCCCAGAAATGGGCTTCACACATTGTACCCATGTGAGGAATATCACCCGTGTCTTCGGCATGACGAGTGAACGCCTTAACCACTAGGCTACCTAAATGCCCCACACACCGAAAAATAGCTTTCGCTGTAATAATAACCGAGCTGTTCATCCATATATTGTTAGCCTTCCTTCCTGGTATTCCGGTTACGTCTAGGAGTGTTAGTTTCACATGGCAAGCCGAAAGTGGTGCAGATCGTTTACCTACAGTTTACAACTTTTGTGAAACCCCCCAATACAAGAATGGTGCTGACTTGAAATATTAACGTGGCAATCCGGTTCCACCGTACCAATGTCCGGAATCAAACACCGTCCAACCTGTTATTACATTGCAACATTTGAACATATGTTGATGGAAAAAAGTGTTTTTACTTCATTAACCCGGGTCTTCAGTGTGACGACCAACCCACCTTTAGCACTAGGTTACCACAACCGTCCTCTAACCGAAGGACCTATAGTCGCTGTTACCGTGCAGGAGAGCTTAATGTGGGATCTATTTAAGAATAAGCGTCGGGGATTACACAACAAGAACGGAGACGGGAAATATTTGCCGACACGAATGTCACGCGTCCGGAACAGGATTTTATTATAATTCTGAAATATCTACACCGATATATCATTAGACACGTAGTGTAGGCTTGTCAGGAATTATTTCCTTCGCAAATATGAACAGAGGGGGAAAAGAAACTAACAAAATTTGCACGTGGTTGGGTTTTATGTTTTAATATTCTCGGTCACTTGGTGAGGTGGGGTGGGCTGAACCCCCAAACCCCAAAGAATATATTTATACTAAAGTTTGCAATCCTTGAACTAGTGAAGATGGCCTCGGCTCCTGATATTGAGCATTATTCTACGCTTCATATCGACCATAACTTTGTAAACCTATTTCATATAACGTCCGCATCCGAGTTAAAAAACGACGTCTGCATCAGTAATATACAATACATGTGCTGACTGACATCTGTCGCCATCAGCTTGTAATCGCTCAGGTGTAACGGAAATGTGCTATAGTGATTGAGAAGGTGATCTCAGTGAAAGTTAGCTGGTACATATTGGACATAGCATAGCGAGCATAACGATGATTAAATTACATTTGTAGGGCCATTCTATTGTTTTTGCACTTCATTATTTTTAAGGAATGGAGAGTTGCTCAAGCAACGGAGCGCAGGTGTTTCAGTGCTCGTTTGGCATGCTGTGTTATGTAAAGAGGAATCACTGATTTGTATTTAAACATGCCTACGTTTTTACATGTCTTTTTTTTACATGTATCGAGACACGTTTTACCACGTCACATAACATATATTTTAATTAGGGGAAAGTCCTCACTGACCTGACTGAGCGAATGCTGATACCCTTTATCTTTCGGGATTCAGCATGCGGATGAGTTCAAGGAAGGGATTTGCGTGAGAGGTTAAGTGTGCACACAAGAACACTGGTCATAATATTATTTTTCCTAAAGAATTCACACTGTTTGCAAACCCAACTTGTTTTGTGAAATACATACAGAATTAATCCCATCCCTTGATTAAAGTTATAAATTTATTTTATTTTAATCAACGAGTATTGATACTTTAAAATCAGGAAACACAAGGATCATGTTTTCTTTATCATCCAAAATCATTCTTCATCAGTTGTCATTAAAAGAATGAATTTATCTCAACACAAAACTGTAATTCTACCATGACTTTAGTAAATACTGGATTGTGATTGGTTAATCAGAGTCATTCATAGGTATATAATTAGGAGATAAACATACAGTGTTGGAAAATCAGACGTATATAACGAGATTATGATAGCTCTAAATCTGATTTAAAACCGTAACGTGAGGTTTTAAATAGAGAACTTAGAGCTATTATAATGATATTATAAATGAAATTTAGAGCTATTACAATTTCGTTATACTAGTATACCTCTGATTTTCCAACACAGTATGTTTATCTCCTAATTATAGGCTTCTTGAGCAGTGATCTCAGTGAGGTCACAGCACTGTGGCGTCATGGCACTGTGGTGACATCAACTTTGTGACGTCATAGCACTGTCAGCTGTAATCTTAGCTATGTCAAATCATTGTGAGCTCATTAACTGAAGTTTTTAAACCATTGTGACAATACAGTTGTTGATCTCGCACAAGCTAAGTGGGTGGCAGGTTTTCATGATAAAAAATATACTGTTTGCAGTATGCAGACACGCGCATGCACGTACGCACGCACGCATACGCATACACCCACCATTCTCCAAAGTAATGATCCCGAGCTTGACACAAATACAATATGAAGTACGTATAAACTGATACTGTCAAACGAATACAAGGTGGAATTCACTGTTACAAACATACACAATTACACTGAGAAAACCCCTTACCTGTGATCGGGGACATTGAGAAGGTAAACATTGATCATCATCCGGACTCCATGGGGAATAGCCGGGAGGCACAACAGAAAATATACCCATTTCTGATACCTGCCGAACTCCCCTAGATGTCGTAAAATATCGTCGAAGTTCGCCATGTTTTCCGAAAACGAAGACAGAAAAACACTGTTATCTATTCCCGCCCGGTATGTTAACGCTCAGTCTCACGCGATAGAGGCATATCAGGCCACATTCATTACAGCACGAAGTCAATGACTGACTAGCAGAGATCCACTGAAACACTAAGACAGTCTCATCAAGAGTACCTCCTAAATTTACCAGCAAACGCAGTACGTTTCCCCTCCATAGGTCAAAGGTTCAACTTCACACAACAACGACACGGTCCGTTGAAGATGAAGCCAAAGCGTTTAGCTACTCACGTCGGTATTTCTCACACGCCACCTCTCCGTAATCGATGTTTATAATGCTGAATATTTATAGCCCCAGCAACAGAATCTACAGTGATTCCGTATTCAGCAGATACAGTAAATCCAAAAGGCGTGGAATAAGCACATGTGTCTGTGTTTCGGTTACGGAACGACAGTGATACTTTCTCGGCTGATTACAACGAGTCTGTTGTCGTCTGCTCGGGTCACGTGACTTCCGCGAATATTAGTGTTTGAAAATGAACGTCAGCTATCTCCGTAATGATTGCTATTTTTAGAATTATAAATATGCAGTTGAATTAGAATGTCTCAGGAGGTTAAAACTTTTCCGACACGTTATCTTGCGAGTCGATGTTCAGGTTACTTATCTCGTGACAAGGGGTTGCGTCGATTTTGTGACGGGGGTGCTTTCCTCTCCACAATTTTAAAGTACTCATCTGACAGTTGGTCAAAATCCGATTGCTAAAATCAGTCCCAGCGCTAGCATAAACAATCTTTCATTTATAAGTAAACTCAAACGCGATGATGCATCACAATGTATTTGTTAATCATTTAAATTAATATACAATGATATACAATATTACTTCCCGTAATTATTCACCAGCGCTGACCTCATTCACTGAGAACTTTTCTGCAGTAGTATACAGTAAAATACTGCTCACTCAAATACGAGTACTTCTATGTCACTGTCCATTTTTTCAGAAAAACAACCAAACAAAAAATATTTTTAAAAATTAAGCCCTAGATTTTAATGAAAAATTCTTACCGTAGTGACGGACAAGTACAAACTAATTTTCATACTTTTCGTCTCAGGTGTACATCAAGGAGAAAGCATGACACCCTTTCATTTTCATTTAGGAAAGTCACTTGTCAGCAAACGGTGTGAAATGTCAATACAATGAACTGACAATAAACGTATACCGTGAAAAAGTTAAGCGCCACCCAGTATCTTTTCCAAAAAAAAGGTTGGCACATAGGAAATCTGTCAGAAGAAAAACGAGCTATCATAATTTGGTTTAGTACTTTTAGTTTAAAAACAAAGCCATAATGGAAATTATCTTTTACTTTCAACAGGATGCATACGCTTTTGGAAAACATGCATGTTGTTTTCCTCAAAAAGGTTAGTGAAAATCAGGAATAACTGTTGTATGGTCACAGGATTGTCACTTTTAACAAGTGAAACCTGAAGTTTAATAGTCTTGTATAAGCACAACAGGCCTAGGAATAGATATTTTGATTCAAAAAGCATTGTCATCATTTCCTTTGTTTGTAAATACAAATGATTATGGCATCCCTAAATCAGTTACCAGATGAACCTTCTCTAAATATGGATTGGTCTTCCCAATTAGTTCAGTTTAACATTTCCACAGCTTCACATCTTGGTTTTGAAATCAAGGAGAAAGCATGATTAAAAACTTTAACTTTTTATTCTCGGTATATTTCTTGATCAAATTCCAAGCTTTATTGTTTTCACATGGCACAGCTGTCGTGTACCCTTCTTCCTTTCAGTTCAGGTTGGGAGTCGTGCCAACCACACTAAAATCACCCTTTTTCTTTGGAACAGAAATATTTTTGAAAGAGTAGTAACTTGTATAAAGTTTGGATGTACTGAAAAGGATAGGATGTACACGAAAACGAATTTTCGGGATTATAGAACAAATGAACACTTACCTAAATCTAAAGAATGTTCTTACTGTAAATGTCGAATAATATCAGTTGACGTTCATGCTTGCATTGACGTTAATGTTAGCGTCATTGTATTGGAGGGAAACACGTGCGCATATACACACAGACGCTTGCATTTCACCTGTACCGCCACCATCATCCAGTGAAGGTAGACCTGTGTGAGATGGAGGTGGGGTCTGGGGGTCTCTTTGTATTTATCAAAGCTTCACACAATATTTATTCACCATGATGTCTAAAATGCAGTCGGAAGTGGGCGCTTGGTCGAGGACCACATAGACCCATTCGTAACTACTCTTCTCTTTCCGTGACCTACAAGAAGACTCGTACCACTCTTGTACGCCATCATTGCCAAGAATCGTGGCAAATCAATCAAATCGCGTGTGGTAAAACGCATTTCAAAACATGAAAATGGCGGAACCGTTGAACTTTGAAACTTCGCTAAACTATACAAAGCACAATTTAAACATAAACTTTGAACTAAATGATGAACAACTTTCGGCACTGAAACATATTTGCAAAGGGAATGAGATTGTACTGCTGTTTTGCATACCGAATGTAGGATATTCTACGTTCCACTGCACTATATCAACATCACATGCAGTCCGAGCGAGGACCGTATGGAAACAACTCAGACAGAGGCCTGTCACAGCTGTGATTGGAAGAAATAGTGTAAGATGTCTGTGTTTTAAAAGCACATCCATCCAGTAATTAAAACTGACCACAATTTTAAGTATTCAGTGCTGTCATTTTTTATCATCATGACTTATGCGTATGTGTGCACCGATATTTTCAAGTAGGTGACATTTGGTGCCCAATGGAGGGTTGATGTCTTCTGCTTCCTATGCTGGGAAAAAGCGCAGGACAAGTTGGACAGAATGTGTTCTATTGTTGTTTAAAGGCCAGCCTGTACCCCTATGTATATGGATTGGCTGTTGATATCCTGGATATTTTTTTAAAAGATATAAGGTTACTATAGAAGTCTATGTGAAAACATTTGGTATTGTGTAACCTCTGAGAGCCATGTTAGGAAATTGAGAGTTATCTTCCCTTGATAATAGTACTTGACTATGTTCATCTCTATGCCCGTTTGCGCTTACACAGGACTCAGTCGTAAACATGGCCAAGAGATGGGTACGAGACGCCATCCGGGTTGCCGGAATGACACGAGCAGTTACGAATGCATATAGACCACGTTCACGACAACTTAATAAAGTACATTGAAACCTCGTTAACTAGAAGTTCAAGGGACTGACAAAAACTTGGAGTTATCCGATGTTGGAGTTACAAGGAATTCAGATAAATATGCAGGCTCTCTTGTTACTCTCATGGAACACGTTGTTACGCATTTGAATATATAACTAGGTTACGTAAAGGTAACTATGGAAAATGACATCATTGGGTTTTTTTCTGAAATAGATATTTATTTATTATTCCATACACATGTATACATTGCACTCTAGTATATAATAACATCAATTCATCGGAAGTACAGATAAGTACAGTTCTGACTAAATTACAATTTGCGGATTAATATTTACCTCTATGAAGTATAATAACACTGTTGAGCCGAGACTAAACTGTAACAAAAACACACCTGGAACAAATCTTTTGTCCACACCTATTGGCCAGTTGAATTTGTACTTAATTTGAACTTGGCAACCTTTTGTCTGTTATTATGAACCAAACAACATGCCACTAACAATTAGCGACATCAGCTGCCAATCTGTGACGTTACTGCTCCTTTAAATGAATGACATCCGAATCATAGGTACAGTGTCAGTAGGGGTCAAGGGTGAATTATGTGGACTCAGTCATGTCGATTCAAAATCATTTCCATGCGTAACCATTTACAATCTTACGTGTGGCCAAGCTGTTACATGGAACTAGCGATAACGTCCAAATGGTTACCATTACAGAAATGTGGATATAAATTGCCATTCTGAGTCGACATTGTTCTATGAAATTGATATCCTGAAATTGATTTCATTTACATGGTTGGGCTATTACTTTCAGATACTCATATCCAGGTTGTCAAATTACTGTCTAACAAAAGATTTTACAATGCCTGAACAAGAGGCATTGACGTCACGCAAAATAAGTCAATATTAAGGCGACTAACGGGGTCGGGTTCCCTGACTTGGTTGATAAATGGCAGCGTATCTCAATTGCGTAAAAACCCGTGAAGGTCCCGGGGTATAAGGTCTTCACCAAACCATGCATGCCATACAAGGCGACTATGCGTGTCGTAAGAGGCGACTAACGGGATCGGGTGGTCAGGCTCGCTGACCTGCTTGACACAGGTCATCGGTTCCCAATTGCGCAGATCGATGCTAATGTTGTTGATAGCTGGACCGCCGCCATATAGCAGGAATATTGCTGAGTGAGGCGTAAAACTAAACTCACTCACTCAGTTGCGTAGATCGATGTTCATGCTGTTAATCACTGGGTTGTCTAGTCAAGGCTCGGTTATTTATAGACCCCACCGTGTAACTGGAATATTGCTGACAGCCTGGTTCCCTGGGTCTGTTGCGCCTGCGCTAAAGCTCCCATACTCAGTGTCGGGGAGTTAGCGCAGGCGCAACAGACCCAGGGAACCAGGCTGTATTGCTGAGTGCGGCGTAAAAGTAAACCAACTCTCGCTAATTACGCTGTGGTTTATAATGTAATTAGGAAATAAAGTTCGCTCCACCCCAATGTATTTTGTAATAAAGTATAGTTTTGCCCTGAACTATTATAATTGAAGGACGAGGACGGTAGTCTACCTTCACTGGATGATGGTGGCGGTACAGGTGAAATGCAAGCGTCTGTGTGTATATGCGCACGTGTTTCCCTCCAATACAATGACGCTAACATTAACGTCAATGCAAACCAAGAAACGGAATGCAACGGAGAAGTATACTGTAGGAGGTTGTACCACGCGATGGCTACTGATATGACGTCGGTTGCATAGTGAGGTTGCAAAAGTATTCGATTACGAGGGGGCAGACTAGAATGGCGCAGGGACGCCAACGCATTGTGACGAAATGCAAAAAGTCCACATTATCGTTTGATAAAGTATAATCGACGCCCTTGATCTTTCACTGAAGCATCTTAGAATTCCCCAAGAAACGAACTTATTCTGTCTATTTTTTCAACACAAAGCTCTGAACATCTAGCTAACCCCTTCCTTTAAGTTTACAAACGCGTTCAACCAATTACAGAAAGAGAGAGAGAGTTTGGTTCTGTGCCGCTTTTACCAATATTTCAGCAATATCACGACGGAGGACACCAGAAATGGGCTTCACACACCGTGTCCATGGAGGGAATCGAGCTCGGGTCTTCAGCGCGACGAGCGAACGCTTAACCCGCTTTGTACATGGGTACAAAGTGTGAAGCCTCGCCTTGATATTGCTGGTATATTGTCAAAAGCGGCACAAGACTGTACTCACTCACTTGCTCATTACAGTCCAGCGGTGGGGTTCCATTCCCCGCATGGCTACAACTTGTAAAGCCCATTTCTGGGACCCCCAGCCGTGATATTGCTGGAATATTGCTAAATGGGGCGCAGAACTAAACTCTCTCACCTGTAACAGTCCACCCTGTGCTTGCTGACCGTGAGAAACAGCTTCTTGTTCTGTGTAAGTGACTATTACATAACCACGTGAAGACGTCCTCGTACACTGAGGTCAAACTTGGCGTTGTCTGTCGCCCGTCAGTCAGTCAAACCTTCAGAAATGTTCAGTCAAAGAGATGGTCCTTTCTTTGCATCAGCCTATTGAATTCGACGTTTCACAGGGTCGTAATGAGGTGTGTTAATGCACAATCTGTTTGGCATCAGTCCGAACATTAGCTCTACAGTATACCTCCACACTTACCCCATGTCATGCATGCATGTGCATAGCAATGATATCTTGCGTTCCAATACGATTTCCACGTGTACAAAGATAGGCAGGTGTTTTTCATGATACGGCTGTAGTACACTAACTTAACAAACGTGAAGATCCAAGGTGGAATAGGTTCTTCAGGAACCCATGCTTGCCACGAAGGGCGACTATGCTTGTCATAAGAGGCGACTAACAGGATCGGGGGGATCAAGCTCACTTGATTTGGTTGACATATGTCATCGCTTCCAAATGGTGCAAATAGATGCTCATGCAGTTGATCACTGGATTGTCTCGTCCAGACTCGATTACTTACAGGTCGCCCCATATAGCTGGAATATTGCTCACTTAACTTAACTAGAGTGTGAGGCCTATCGTCAAAACGTCAGCGTACTAGTGAGTTAGCTCTCTGTCTAAGGCATCTTCATGTCGTGCACTCGATTCCCTACTTGCGTTCTACAGGTGAATCTCATTTTCAGAATCGTGACATTTTGCGTGGTGCAACGATCCTGTGCACTGATGACACAGTCACTTCCTATCACGTGATATATTTTACAAATTAATTACTTTGTACATAACTTTTAGGCGGGGTCTTTCACATTCAGGTTGCACTTGCTTCTCCGTTTTATCACACACGGAAATGCCAATGATCCTTGACAGACTGACCAACGAAGGGGTGAGTGAGTGAGTTTAGTTTTACGCCGCTTTCAGCAATATTCCAGCAATATCACGGCGGGGGACACCAGCAAATGGGCTTCACAGATTGTACCCATCTGGGGAATCGAACCCGGGTCGTCAGCGTGACAAGCGAATGCTTTAACCACTAGGCTACCCCACCGCCCCAACCAACGACGGAAATGAAAGAAAATGTTTATGGTATCACACAAAGCTGATATTCTTAGTGTGAACTTCGTTGAATTTTAATGAACTTTCATAACAATCGTACTTTGTTTAAACGGATCTCTTTATTTGAACAATTTTCGTATAAATATTGTTTGAGTTAGATATCCTGCCATAACAATATGTTTTAATCGAATTTAAATTGATTGTAATATCGAAAACTAATTTGCATATATTGGCTTATGACACATGAAGTAGAACATGGAATGCAATACTGCACCATATGGCACCATATGTGAAATATATATCTTTTCCAGTGAAAATATATTTGAAAACCAAGCATAAATGGCTCAAGTTCTAAAAGGCAAAATACTTATTTGCAGTAAATTATAATCATGATCATGAGTCACTTAAGTCGTGTTGAATATTCATACAGTTTTTGAATATACACAAATATAACCACTAAAACATTATGATATGATGAAAAACATTCTCATACTTCCAAAAACAAGAGGGTAAGAGGGTAACAAAACAACATCATGACATCTGTGGAAGTCTTGAAGAGAGCTCTAAAATGCTCACAATGTCTGTGGAAATCTTGAAGAGAGCTCTGAAATGCTCACACTGTCTGTGGAGCTTCATTTTCTTCAAAACAAATTTTCAAATTCTCCTCCATTTCAACTAAGGTCTCATTCATCTTATACTTCTGTACAAAACATCACTGATAAGGTCGTTATTTCAGTGCCACTTGAAGAAAGGGAGATTCTGTGATCATTTCCTTATAAACATTGGTTTCTTCAACAAGAGCAAGTCCATTATGGCGGTTTCATCAGAGTATCCCAATCTTACAAGAACTGTCTCGTATGTGTGGAATCAGGTGACTCTTGCACAGTTCCAGAAAGTCTTTCTTCACTTCAGGAATATCAGTAATTCTCTTAAACTTGATGTCTCGCCAGTTCCAGTCTACTATAACATACCTCAAATTGTCCAGTTTTAATGAGCCTGGAAATAAAGTTCAAAATTAAACACAGCATTCTAGTTTGTATCTCTCACAAGTTTTGCAAAAGGTTTCGTAACTAGGAATGTATACTAACAGGGTCTGGCCTCATAAAACATCTTAATGAGGAATTTGAAGTCAATTCATTCTGAGACGAGATACAGTTTACACCATAAAAAAAACATGTCAAAACAAACAACACAAACATTTTGTTCCACCCATTGAGGAGTCGAAATGAAAGATGGATGAGGCGGAGAGAGAAAAGAGGGGAAGGGACAGGAGAGGGCAGCTGTACATCCCCACTTTCTCAATGCACCCCTCCCCCCAACCAAGAAAATTGCCTGAGGAGTCTTTTTTGCTATCTGTTGGACATGATTATGTGTATCACCCACTTCTCAAAACTCATGGATGCTGTTCTACTCTATAAATAAGAAAACTAACTCAGCACCTGACTTTATCAATGCTCCAATTCTGTTTGGTGTGCCGATGCCGAGATGACAGACTTTCTTCGTCAAAAACTCTGCTTGTTCAGCTAACTGGAAATCGAAAATATTTGACAATGAATCCTTGAATAAAATAACCTCATATATGGTGGTAAAATGTCAATGTGTTTACGTAATCAGAAAATACAAAATGAATCATGATATCTAGTTTCCCCACTCTGGCCTACATCCCGTCCTATTGTGTGGTGGCGAGTGGTCTTGTGCGTAGTGCTCAGGTCACCATCAGTTGAAGTTAAGCACCGTCGAGCTCGGACAGTCCTTGGATGGGTGGCCGTGTTTGGCAGTTTAACTCCTGAGAGTTTCTAGGACTTCAGTCCTGCCCCACAACGAAGCACATGGGAAACATGTGGTCTCACCTTAGGCAAGTGAGTTTGTTCAAATTTGCCTCTGTTCACCCAGCAGAAAATGGGTACCCGGTGATAGAGTCTTGTGACTATAACCTTCTAGCGCTTAAGAGGGCAGCTTGGGTTATCCGGGGTAATGATAATCAGATTCTGATTACAGCATCCAGTGAGCAACTGGTCAGATGGATACTAGGCGCTATATAAGTGAATTATTATCATTATCAAACAGTGATACACATCTTGGTTCAAAACTATAACCAATTCTGAATGGGCTGACATTGATACATAGGATGTTTGTTTTTAGAATGAGCATGTCAAATGTACCTGGCTTAAGAAATAGTGCACATGTATTTACTTTCATGCAATATAGAAACTGGTATCAATCAGGACAACCTGTAGCATCATATATACACTTCCATTTACCTTAAAATGCTTGGCAAACAGTTTTGCACATTTACAGTCTTTGCCCTTGAATTTCTGAATATCCCTGAAACAGTACACAATAAACATCAAAGACCTTCTCACACTGGGTGTGTAGGGCAGTGTTGGTTATACCAAAAGAAAAGATGTCATCCACACACAACTATATGGTATTGCTTACCCGAATCTAATCACATCTATCCGAGTGAAATTCAGTAAAGATTAAGATATGGGAACATACAACCTGTACACGTGAGTAAATTCATTACAAATGAAGTATACAGACCTACAAATGCTGATGAAATGATATACCTGTTGAGTTCAACAGCTCTCGCCCCTGAGCTGGCAATAATCAACATGAATGGAGTCCCTGGCTTCTGGTTGGTACTTGCCACCATACTGGGCCATTTCGGCACCACAGACTCCAGGTAATTACATGGCGCTGTCCCGTCTGAGGATGGGTTGCTCACAAGAAAGTCGGCAGCTGAAGAATAAATATACATATGAAACTTTTGACAAATGCCTGGAGATTCCACTTAAGAACATTCCCATCATAAACATCCATCTACACATCAGAAAGCTAAATAATTATTTTCATTTGAACAAACCAAAATTTAAACAAGAAGACAAAGTCATCAATATCCCCCGCATTACCTCCAATTTCAGTTGAAGTCAAACTTGTTGTCATGGAAACACCAAAAATATTTTACTAAGAATTCCAAAACTATCAAAAGGCGCCAGTATACCACTAGACCAATCTATGTGTCAAGTTTGGTAAAGAAATACTGAACGGTTTTAGAGTTCTGCTCCGGAAAAGATATTGTGCACGGACAGACAGGGTGCATTTTAATACCACTGCAAAACGCAAAGAGAACTGAAATCAAGTCTGAACCTGACAAGTGAGTTGATACTATAGGAGCAAAGATCTATGTTGCCATGGTATTAGGTAACACAACCAAGATGAAACACACAAAATACAAACAGCAGTCAGGACAAGCATAACATGGATCTGATAGCTGAACGTTTGAGCAACTCTCCCAGCAGATAGCTTGATCATGCTGATGAGTAGTGACATCAAACACTAAGATATGGCAGTCAGCAGATTCAGGAAGGATTTCAGTAGCTCACATGGTGACGCTGAAGCAGCAGTCAGGGCAAGGGATCCAATTCTATGGCGGCTGGCAGATTGAGTATTGAACTGACAGTGACATTGGTGACATGCAATCAACCCAGCCTACTTGTCAGTTCCCCTGGTAAGAAGCATATAGGACAAAATTTGTCCTCGAAATTCTCCACAAGGCACTCATTCTCGTATTTCATGAAAGCCTACTTTTTAACAGACTGTTATAACAATTAGCGATATTGGTCAGCACAAAATTACACTCGCATATCAGTTAAAACCACCACTTATTGCAACCAGTTAGCTGACAAGCATGACCATTCTGTTACCTTCCAACTGGATTTCATCCCATTCAACTGCTGATAGTTTTCCCTCATATGTTGACTTTAGTAACTGTAGAAAGTCATCTTTAACAGCTGGAGTCAATGTTTTGCCTGATATTTCTTCAGAGATCCTTTTCTGAAAAGGGAAAGTCTTGTTTCATTTGTTTTATCCATACATCAGGGTGATATTTAACTGTATTTTCCTAATGACTGGTTACACTCATACCCACTGCCAAATGTGGGTATAACCTGAATAAGATCTTTGCTTTTGGAATATGGGTTTGTTTCAGTTGTTTCTGAGATCATTGGGTTCGAAATTAACACTTTGGGGTAGCAAATTTGCCATTCAAAGTCATATTATGCTACCTACAGAAACCAGAACAGAAGCAACAATTTGCTACTTGATATTCTTTCCGTGAAACTGCTTACGTTCATTTATTAGTCACCATTTTCAAAAGACAGATCTCCACTTGAGCACTTTCACTCGTAAACTTACCCATACTAGTATTTTACCTTCCCCAAAATGCTCATCACAGCTTTTGTTCGTCACTAAAATTGTGACAAAGAACCAGTCAACTCAGTGTGCATGCACATAAGTATAACATTACTGCTTCCGATGTTTGATACTTGACACAATTTGTCATTTCCTGTGAATGGACGATAAAACATCGTCTGCTAGTACAAGGAGATCTAATACAGTTCCATATGGATAATGACAATAATGGACTGGGAGGGAAGAATTAACAGCAATACGAAACAAATACGAATACGAATAAAAGTGACACACTCTTTGAAGAAATGCTGGCGAAATCATTGTTTTGCTAGCTTGTTTAATGTTGGTGTCTGCTACAAAGGTGGTAAATAACACTTCATTACCCGAACACGCTTTTTCTTCTTTTTCTTCTTTGGTTTCTCCTCATCAGATTTTACGAGAGCTTCTTCAACTTTAGCAAATGTTTTTTGCTTTTTCTTTCCATTTACTTCATCTTTTTTGCCATCCTGATCATTGGCTTTTCTTTTCTTTGCCTTTTTCCTCTTTACATCCTGAATGTTCTTGTCAGGGGTCCTTGGAGTTTCATCAGCTGAATCACTGGACTTTTCGTCTGAAAAATTTATGACTTATTTCAATGTGGGCCTGAAAACAAACATATCAAAAATGGGCCACATTAGCAATACAATGCCCTACTGTGTCCCAAGCCAAGGTTGTGAGTGTATCAGGATTTAAACTGCATCTCACACACTTGATGCAGAGTATTGCATTGGCTGTATCCCCCACTGTATCTCTGGGAGAGAGATCGATTTTGACAAAAAAGGACATTTTACAACCACAACACTTACATACCATACATATTCTATGTCCTGAACATCTATAGACAGCATTACTATGGCAGTGCTAGTGAGAGAGATACTCTTTATCTAATGGTGAGCATGGTCAGGAAATCAATCAAAACGTGTGTTTTTCTCTTATATGCTTGGGCAGGATCAGATTCATACATTTTAATATGGGCATCATTGAATGAAAAGATTTCCGCCTGTAACCCCTGTTTCTTTTACCACTTTGTGCCTTAAGAGCAGTTGTGTTTCTCAGAAAACCTACCCTAACCCTAAATCCATCCTAATCTTAACCAACATAACACTAAATCTTAAACCTAAACCCTAACCCTTAGAAATAATCATAATACAGGCCATGTCCTATTCTCGCAGTAAACACATTTTCTGCCTAGACTGCCGATGCGTGATACTTAGCAGTTGTTTACATCACTGACTGGGAACTGGGAAGTGGCCCAAGCCTGTGAATTATCAAAATTTTGCAATGTAACGAATATTCATGAGTTTTAACCAACTTGGAAAAATAGTATCTTTTCCCAACCCTTTCCGACAGGATTCCCCTTCCTTACACCTAATAACATTATTTTCTTGTTATGCCGCAAGAATGGGAGACGCCTAGAAAAGTCAGGGGCAGACAACCATGTTTTTCATCGAGCTCAAGTGCGATAATACACCTGATGGATCAAGCAGTTGATAGTTGCAGATGTTAGAGGGGGAATCTCTTCATTTAAAAACAAGCATACATACGAAAAAAACTGTTTGCATTATTTTTTCAGCCAACATCAGTAAGTACCGCGAGAATAGGAGACGCCAGTATAATTGGAATACATTTTAGTGGGGTTATGGGCGGAACTCTTACACACTGAATGACACAGTCACAGTTGTGAGTTATCAGCAATAAGTGACATGCGATAATTGGGAAAGTTTCTCTCGTATCCCACTCTTTTTACATAGTAAATTTCCTCAAGGGGGATTCCTCTTCTGTGTGATATTCCAGCACTGAATTTCTGAAATTAGTTCACTGACTGTTTATATTCTAATTTATTGAATGCATATTAAGATGAGGTATGCATGTCAGCTTGTAATTTTGATTTTTGGAGGGGGTTGGGGGTACGGGTGGAACTCTTACCCGATAATTGTGACAGCAATTCGTTCTTAAAGGGGCACTGATGCGGAGCGAATAATGTTTCTCGCCAACGGTCTAATTACGAAATCAAACCGCAAATTGGTCAGCGCCCGCGCCTTCGACCGTGACGGACAAAGGAACTGGGCTCCTGTCCATATTAGCAGAATTTCTTCACCTAAACAGTCGGGAGGCCGGATGCCCATCATATGCCATTTCTTTAAAAATATCCATGGTATTCCTTGTTTGATCGTAACCAAATATCCCAGCAGTGTAGTTCTTTTCGGATGCTTGGATGGTATAGTTACTGATCCAATTTGATCCTATTTCAGTGTTTTTAACCTGATATTTAATCATGTTACATGAAAATATGATGTCTACAGGCACGTAGCCATTTGTTTCAGTACGGAAGATTGCAAAGCTTTATATTTAGGTAATTCTGAGTGTTGGTTCAGCTGTGATAGCAAATATCTTACGAAAATTTTGGTAGCTATGGTAGCTACAATGGTTTATTATTTATGATAATAAAAACACATAGTTGATTTATTTGAATTCGTAAACAAAAAACGATGACTTTGCCTTTGGTAGAGAAATCTGAACATTTTCTTACGTAAAAAACCCTTATTTCACCTATTTACCCAAGTACACAGCAAATGCCCGTGTGTATTCCTTATGTAACGAAATTCTGTTGGTATCCTCAAAACAGTTTCGGCCCAATAGTGTTTTCAGGCTGCATGCGACACAGAGATTACATCTTCCTTGCTGTAACTCGCGTTTGATGGTGTAAACCTACACGTGTTATTTGTCATCATTCTCTTTATGGTCAATTCATGAATTTATAACAGGTATAATTAGTAGTAACACAACTTCGGTTACTCAACAAAGGTTCCCATTTGGCATTTCTCCTGTCTTTAGTAAATACATTATAAATTAAGGTCTGTAATGGCAAATGTATTGTATGTTATGTAGTATGTGCATGTAAGTGATGCAAGAGGGTTTATCAACTAAGTTACAAAAACAAACATCGATCAAAGGATTAACTGATAACTCACTGATTGATTAATTACTTTTTTCTTTTAGCGGATTTGTCAAAAGGCAGTGTGTGTAGATGACTACACCCTGTCGTAAAGTGTGAGTGCAAAAACAACATCCTCCCTTCAAAGAATTAACCACCCTTGCGTTGATTGATTGATTGCTCATTATTGGTTAACTAAATTACTTAGAATAGTGGACATCATACAATTAGTTGCCAGGTGTGCTATCTTGGGAGACCAATCAGAGGTTTATCTGGTTTTCACCAACGAAAGACGTGAAACGATGTGTTACTTTTTCGCAAATGAGACAGTTGTAAGGCACGCGACACAGAGCAGGATTACTTACCAGCTGCAGATGAATGGAATACGATTTCTTTTACGTGGATATTGATGGATACATTCCTGAACAAGGTAGTAGCCTGACATCGTTGCTATAAAATTAGTCTGTTTTACATTCATTTTTTTGCATTTTGTTTTAATTTATTTGTTGTAGCATTCAGCAGAATCTGTATGACAGAAAAAAACACACTAGATCGCGTATGTGTGTGAAATAGGATCCACATTGGCATTCTATACAATGTATAAATGTTGCTGTTATGTTAGAAATTTACTATGAGTATAAGCAGATCGTGTGTTCTTTTATTAATTTTCAGAATCATACAAGTATGACAATAAACTAACTAGGGTTATGAGACAAAATATAGAGACGTTTTCCGTCCTAATAGTTTTTTACCATTTCTGCCACGGGCAGATGATTAACCTTCAAAGTGTTTCATTTGTTTTCATAATACATTTGGAATGAAGTAAAAATGACTTCACCTCAGTTGATCTGTCTATAATTAAACTATCAATTGCGCTCACGGACTGCGCAGCAGACGTCACGAACCAGTCACGAATTCTGGGATATCATCCGGGTACTCACGGGAGAAAAACAATAACAAAAGTTTACACCAGTCCACGGAAATTGCTCCGCATCAGTGCCCCTTTAAGTGTCCGAAAACGCAAAACATGTGTATACAAAGATAGTCACCCGAGTAAAACCTGGAGAGAATAAACCCATATCTTACACGTGTGATACCTGTTTTTATGACTAGGGCATCATAAACACATTCTGCGACATTTAGAGCAAATAGTGCAAAAACACTAACCACGTGGTGCATTATCGCCTTTCAACCACCACTCGTCACCTAAATCATCCGCCATTTTAAGTTCTCTCTGACAGCCGCATTTTACATTGAAGCTGGCTCCCCAATACAACTCCGTCAATTGTCAGAAAAATTTGTTTGGGGTTTTAATTGTTATTTTAAACTTTAAAATTCACTTTGCATTATCTTTGTGGTTTGTTATTGCTAAAATGTTCAAGTTTCCAAGTCGATTCTATCTCTCCGTTACATTAGCTTTACTTAGTGCAAAAGCAAGGTGAAGGACATAGTTCTGTGCATCCAAAATGGGAGGAAGTCGGACGAATTGAGGTGTTTTCTCACTTCACACTTAATATGGAGGCTAAGCCCATTGTGACATGTACGTAGCACGCCCCGAAATCTATTCGAATTTAAGCTGTGCTGAAATTGTTGTAGAATTATGTTTGTGTTATAGCGACACATGTAAACGCTACGACTGGTTGCACTCTACTCTTTAGTCTAGACCAGATTGTTGTCAGTGTTGATCAGGCAAGGGGCTGTCATCTGTACTGTTAACATTGATAGGTGGTTAAAACTGCAGGTGCTACTATCTTCCACTGTGGTTCTTGCTTCACAGAACTAATATGAATGTCTTGTATTCGTTACTCTTTGAGTCAGTTAAGGATTGGTTAGGATCCAGTTTGTTTTGAGATTGGAGAGAAATGGTGTTGGTCTCAATCTCCCTCTTTTAAACAGTGTTAAAGATTGGCTAGGTGCAGTTTACCCGGCGCGCTACCTGGGGACTACTGAGCACTTGCTAATGAGCGCGCTACTCTATCCTTAGCCTTTGGGCACCCCCTTCTACAAGTTCTAGATCCTTAGCCCTTGGGCACCCCCCTCCTTCTAGATCCTTAGGGTTAAAGAATAAAGGTTAGGGTTTGCTTACCTTTGGTGCAATTATATCCATCCCCCAAAAAATCTGAAAAATTGCCCGGTAAAGTGCACGACTCCCAAAGATTTAATCACGTATAATTTGAGGGAAACCAGTAACATGATTTTTTGCAACAAGTAATGGATAGGGTGCGATTGCAAAGGACACACTCAGAAATTAACTTGTGTGGTGCCAGAACTGTTCTAATCTCCCAGGTTTTGTTTTTGCAGGCCATGGAGACCAAAGCTTGTTTTCCCAACTGCATCCCATGGTTCTCAGTGGTTTGCCAAAAGAATCATGTGAATGGAAAAGGTATCTCTTATGACAAATGATTATGCTGATAGTAATTGTAATTGCAAAATCTTTAACACAGTGTCAAGTTCCACCCCTCCTTACCATTTAGTTACAAGTAAACTATACAGCATTATACAGTAATAAAGGCATTCTCAAACTTGAACCAAGTATATGTTGTGTACTCATGGTTATTTTAATCATATGAATGTTGTTTGGTTGCCAGGGAGTTGAGATTGAATATACATCCATTGATTTAGGGAAAATCAAAGTGCCTTTGAGCAGATGAACTGGATATCGACACTATACTAATGTTAACATAATAATAATTAAATATTTTAGGTCATATGGCCGAGCACCTCGCACTTTACAACTTGAAGCAAGTTTTGTTCCCTATGATGCTGACATCCTCCCTGAAGAAGATGACAGAGTCCTCATCAGTAGACCATACTTCCATATCTACTGGACAGACTGTGTAAGTGCATGTAATGAGGTAAGCTTGGAAATGTGATTATTGCCAGGGGAAGTACTATTATCCTCTGAAAGTCTCTTGCATTCATAATAGATTGAGATGTATATTCCCAGCAACATAAGTTTGATGAGAATAGGAGACTTAATGTTTCAGGTAGTCAGGCTTGCTGTCTTGGTTCATTGCTTGTCATTTTACCCCAACAGGATGAATCATTTCTTTCATTATTTGTCACTGGATTATCATGTCTAAGCTTGATAATGTATAGGCTGCCATTATAAATGTTCAGTGTTGCTGGGTGCATAACTCACATATACACACTCAGGGTACCTGGGTTCTAACCGTAATGTAACCAAACCGGTAACTTATTACTTTGATATTGAGTTATTCCCCTTTTGACAAATAGTAAAGAAACATGACCAGTTTAGTTTTCTTTCTGTATTTCTCCTTAGGTACAGTATCATGGTCGCATGAGTGCTGGGCCTAGATTTTCGAAGTTCTCTTAGCGCTAAGATAGTTGTAAGGTTAAGTTAATGTATGGCACTTACAACTATCGCAGCGCTAAGAGAGCTTCGAAAATCAAGGCCCTGTTCCTTAAACACCAGTGGGTGGTGATACATAGTATCAGTCTGCCATGTTTTCTGATGTAATATCTTGTATTGTGTAGGACTTAGAAGGCTACAAGCAGACTGTGAAAGAAGATATTGCTGAATGGCAGGCTGCACTGAAGGGAAAGAACATCCCAGACTGGTTGATTGTAGTGGTAGTCATGGATGAAAGCAAACTCAAATCCAAAATTCTGCCAAGGTCATCTGTGATAGACAAAGTCAAGAGTGATTTCTGCAGCAAGGCACAGGAAAGGTGAGATTTCTGATAGTGGAATACATCAAACAGTGAGTGACATTAGGTCTACTTAACACAGTATTTCATATATATCATGGTTATATCAGACTGTTTGTCAACTTCACTGATCCAGATGACACTTTTCTTCACTGGAAGGTGGCGCTTCTTGACCTGTTGACCTTGACCCACTTGTGAGTGACCTTGTTTGCAGATGTCTGGTGCTGACAGAGCCAATGAAGACTGACGCTAAGAGTGCTGAATCCTGGTATAACTTCTTCACCAAGCTCCGACCCTTACTGTTGACCGCATATAATCGGCAGTTGGGTCGTTTTGAGGACAACATGCGGGCACTGAGAGAGAAACGAAATGAACCAGGGTGGAACTACATGGAATATTTTGTTGTGCAGGTGACATATTTATCATTTTTAGTTTTTCCCAGTGTGTAATATGAAGTATGAAATAAGCCCAAAACCCAGTCAGACATCAGTGCTGGTAACTTCAAAATGTTACCAGCTCAAAATGGATTTAACAGACCAGACACCATGAGTTCACTCAGACTCAGTCATTATATCTATAGGTTTTATACTGAATAAGTCATTATATCTATAGGTTTTATACTGAATAAGTTATTACATCTATGATCAGTGTGTTTTATGGTACAATACCTATATTGAACAGCAAAGGAAACACAAGTTTAAAGAAATTAAATCTCATAACAGTAAGCGTTCATGTTTATGTGTTCTATTGAACAACTTGACTAAAAGAGACCTATGTTTCTTTTGCTGTTCAGTATATGTTACATGCAAGATGAACTTTTCTATTGCTGTATTAGTACTGAAGGGACTTAATGGAACAGATGGTCAGTCTTGCTGACTTGGTAGACTGTGTGTCACTATATCACTATGTTGTTCATGCTGATGATGTTAGTCACTGGATTGTCTGATCCTGTCATATCTTAACAAGACATTATCATAGTTTGAAGTGCAGCTGTATACAAGAAGTGTTTGTGTGGTGTTTGTTTGCAGGAGGAGCTGGCCTTTATGTTTGAGATCCTGGGTGTGTACGATGATGCACTGCTGCAGTATGACGAGCTGGATGCTCTGTTTACACAGTTTGCCGAGAACCATGCAGCAGGAGGTATGTCACTCTGGGGTAGGCTGTGTCACACCCTGGGGTAGGCTGTGTCGCACACTGTTGGTAGGCTGTGTCACACTCTGGGGGTAGGCTGTGTCACACTCTGGGGTAGGCTGTGTCACACTCTGGGGGTAGGCTGTGTCACACTCTAGGGGTAGGCTGTGTCACACTCTGGGGGTAGGCTGTAGGCTGTGTCACACTTTGGGGGTAGGCTGTGTCACACTCTGGGGGTAGGCTGTGTCACACACTGGGGGTAGGCTGTGTCGCACACTGGAGTAGGCTGTATCACACACTCGGGGTAGGCAGTGTCAAAGTAGGCTGTATGACACTCTAGGGCTAGGCTGTGTCGCACACTGGGGTATGCTGTGTCACACATTGGGGTAGGCTGTGTCACACACGACCCGTGAAGGTCCGGGGTAGAATAGGCCTTCAGCAACCCATGCTTGGCACAAAAGGCGACTAACAGGATCGGGTGGTCAGGCTCGCTGACTTGGTTGATACATGTCATCGGTTCCCAGTTGCACAAATCGATGCTTATGTTGTTGATCACTGGATTGTCTGGTCCAGACTCGATTATTTACAGACTGCCGCTATATAGCTGGAATATTGTTGAGTGCGGTGTAAAACTAAACTCACTCACTCCTCACTGTGTCACACACTGGGGTAGGTCGTTTAACACATGGGACTAGTCACACACAGGAGTAGGCTGTGTCGCACACTGGGGTCTGCTGTGTCACACATTGGGGTAGGCTGTGTCACACACTGGGGTAGGCTGTGTCACACATGACCCGTGAAGGTCCGGGGTAAAATCGGCCTTCAGCAACCCATACTTGCCACAAAAGGCGACTAACAGGATCAGGTGGTCAGGCTCACTGACTTGGTTGACACATGTCACAGGTTCCCAATTGCGCAGATCGATGCTTATGTTGTTGATCACTGAATTGTCTGGTCCAGACTCGATTATTTACAGACTGCCGCTATATAGCTGGAATATTGCTGAGTGCAGCGTAAAACTAAACTCACTCACTCCTCACTGTGTCACACACTGGGGTAGGTTGTTTAACACATGGGAATAGGCTGTGTCACACTGGGTAGGCTATGTCACACACAGGAGTCGGCTGTGTCACACACTGGAGCAGGCCATGTCCCACACTGGGGTAGGCCGTGTCCCACACTGGGGTAGGCTGTGTCCCACAGGGGTAGGTTGTGTCACACTGGAGAAGGCTGTCACACTGAAGTAGGCTGTGTCACACACTGGAGTAGGCTGTGAGCTGTGTCACAGACTAATGTTGGCTGTGGGAGAAACTAGGGTAGGCATTGTCTCACACTGGTGGGTTGTGTCACACTTTTAGAGAATATGACTCTGTCATATTGTTTTCCACAGCTCATGTGAAATGGCTGGCCCCTCTCATAAAGCCATGTAGCAACTGGAGTGGTCTGTCCCTCACCAAGGCCTTGAACCACCAGCTCCGGGACACCATCAAGATGAACAAGGCCAGCGTGTTGGAGTTCCGAAACTACCTCTTCTCTCGCCAGTGTGCTCTGTTGTTCTTGATGAAGCGCCCCGGGGATGTGGCCCAGAGAGCTCTTGACTACCTCCATTACACAGTACAGGAGATGATTGCACTTGAGGTTAGTCTCATTTGTAGCTTGTACGGTTAGATGTTTCATCTTTATAATGTTATGTGGGAAATTATTATCCTGACTTGTAGATTTCTTTACTAAATTGGATTTGGGGGTTGTGATTTAAGAATTTGCCTGTCAGTGGGTTAGTGAGTTTGGTTTTATGCAACGTTTTGCAATATTCCAGCAATATCACAGCATGGGACACCAGAAATGGGCTTCACACATATCACCCATGTGAAGAATCAAACCTGGGTCTTAAGCAGATGACTTAACCACTAGGCTACCAAACCACCCCCTGTCATAGTGTACAATTGTATAACACACATTGACAGTGTCAAAGCCTATTCTTGGTGTCCTATGCTGGACCGTTGGAATTATGATGCTCATTCATTCAGTCAGACACCAACATGCTTCCTCTCCTTGACTTCCTGGTGGTCATGCAGTTGCAACATGGTATGATGTGATGCCACATGCTTCCTCTCCTTGACTTCCTGGTGGTCATGCAGTTGCAACGTGGTATGATGTGATGCCACATGCAATTAGTACACGACTTTGATGACACTGACACACCTAGCAGGGTATGAAACTCAAAAACAATCTGCCAGACCACAGGGCTGGTTAGATGTGAAATTGCCAGTCCTGACCAAACCAAAACCTACCTTCCCACAAAATATTGTCATATACATGTCTAAATTTTAATCCAACCATCCTGCAGGTGAATTTGAGAATCTGGCAGTCTGCGTTGAAAATAACCTGTCCCGGGCAGTGAGGCAGGTATTTTGAATGCTGCCCTCTGCTACCAACAACTTGATTGAAGCCAAAAGTTTGTTCTCACTATTCCTAAGGTACAAAATTCCAGCTATATGGTCCTTATGTCCTTTATGCAATCAAATACAGGTGTTCAAAGATATGTACAGTAATTTGCAGTAGTGTTAGTGTTTCAATCTCTACTGTTGTGTCAACAGGTGGAGGTTCCGGAAGGCGCCCTCTGGTGTTGGGTGTTCCTCAGCAGCCTAGCAGTGCTGGAGGCATGTGAGCGGTACAGTGAGTCATCACGAATCAGCAAGAATTCCCTGTGTACTGCCAGTCTATGGGACTATGCCAGGAGGAAGGTGAGTCAGTCGTGGACACAAGTTAAGGTGCATCCTAAAGGATTAAGGCAAATTACCAAGGTATTTACACTTTCTGGCCAGCAAATAGCAGTTACCAAGATGCCTTAGAAATTCTTCTTAGCATTGTTCTGTACTCGCCAAAGCATTAATAACATGCAAGGACCCCTATCTCTTGACCTACTATCCCATACAAAATGGCAGTGCTAGCAAACTGGATTTTCATTGTTGCAACCACATGTTGACTAGATTACTAAAATTGTCTCATCAATTTTGATAACCTGTACTGCTGGGATGTGTAAAGCAACTGAGTGAATGTTTCAGTTGAGGGAACTAGGAAGCGTTTGTGGCCTGATTCCTGGGACCATGCCAACATCCAAGCAGCTGAGTTGTCGAGTGGATCTCACCTCAGGCATGGTCACACTGGACAGTGAAGAGACAGGTCAGTAGAAGTGTCTGTGTAACCATGGTTACTGTTGGAGCTTCTTTCTGTTGAACACTCAAGACAAAGATCAGTTGTTGGGTCAGTTACTTGTGACTCATATTTACAGATGTTTTTACATTTGATAGAACATTGTTGTTCTGTTAGGTACCCCTTGTTTCAGTACACTTTTGCAAGAACAGGAATTATTTCTATATTTCTGAAGCTTTGTTGATGTTCTGATTTTGAAAACTGAAAATGATAGATAAATATTTAAAAAATAATAAGTAGTTTCAAATTGTAGCACCTACTGACAAGATCACACCTCTAGACAGACTGCGGCAAGCCCTGTCTTCTGATGAGTCCTACAAGAAACACTACCTGGTAAGTTCATGTACTCATGCACTGCCTTTGGTGTAATGGATAGAGTGACCAAAAGAAACTTCCCAAAGAACACTGAAGTCAGTGGTTCAATTCCCAATCTGTTTCTTACTGAAAGATGTTACAAAATGCACTTGTATTATGCTATATGCCAGTACCACACCACACCACACCACACCGCACCACACCAAGGTACCTCACAACCTAACACCACCTCAGCTCAAAAAAGATAAAGAATCAATGTGACAAAACTTTCTCATGAATTACATTGAATTCTCTCAATTACATAGTATGCACAACACAGCAACTGGTTTGTAGGCTAGCATAACATAACATACATGGGAAATAATTAGCTGCCTATATTGAGAAATTAAGATGTTTTGAAAATGCTTGAAATGTTTTTCCAGCCCTCTCTTTGCATTAAGGATTTCAGTAATCATTTTCTCAATGACAGGAAATGTGTGAACTGGCCATGGGAACATACAAACACATCTGTCGGTTCCGATCAGCACGCATAATAGGCAGAGACCTAGCTGACTTCTATATGTAAGTAAATATTCTTACAGAATAGTGTCCATAATGTAATTTTCTGTCATAGTTTTGTTGACTTTCAAGCAGTGATTAAACTTTGTATGCTGGCAATAATTAACATTCACCCCCTCTGTTTGGCAGGCTGCTGGGGGAGCCCCAGAAGGCTGAGGGTTTCTTGCTGGATGCCATCAAGATGTACCGACAGGAGCACTGGGAACACTTGGCAGATGGCACCATGCTGGAGCTTGCCGTCTGCCAGGCCAAGATGGATGACAATGCCAAGTATCCTCTGTGAGAAGGGTTGTGTCCCTTTGTTGTGCAAATCTTTTAGGTTCAAATCTTGATACATATGAATACCATTTCTGGATTTGTCAGCACCATATCCATGCAGGTGGAATATGATACTTGCTTCAGAGCTATGAACATGTTTATCTGTTCGACTGGAGTGATAATGTCACCAGACAGACATCAAAATAACTGATTACACATAAACAATAATCTAACTCCCCTTAGCTATATTCCCAGCTGGACAATGTTTCTCAAAACAGTTCTAGATTAATAGGGGTATAGAGTTGTCAAATGCTAATTGTCCTCTTTTTTTCCCCACCAGCATGTGATGTTGGGATATATAGTCAACACCTCATCTATGTGTCTGCTGGTAATCATTTTGTTTCAGAAGTATAACTGAAAAACTGTTCATTGTTTTTCGACAGAACATGGTAGCTATATCAAACAGGACCTAAAGGTGGTACCTTTTGCTATTTACAGATTTTTGTGATTTTTGTATTTCTTGGTTTCCATGGAATCAATTTGAACTTGGTCCAAAAAGGGAGGAGTGACCTTTGTTTCCAGAGCACAACTCGAAAAATGTTCAATATCTTTCTTCAAGACTTGGCAGATGTATCAAACATAACCTAAAGTGGTGATATTTTGATACTTACAGATTTTTGGCATTTTTTGTCTTGGTTTCCATGGAACTTGGTCTAAAGGGAAGAAAGATCTTAATTTCTGGAGCACAACCCGAGAACCGTTCATTATGGACTATTTGGTTCTGTGTACTATATGTAATGGCTTTAAAAAGTAATTTTGCTAGTTATTATTGAATTCTAGAAAAGGAAGGATATGGAAGGTAATTGGTCCTGTTATTTGTTTCCTTTAGGAGTTGTGGACGAAACAGTAGTCCTTTACACCTAGTTTCATATGTCAGTAATAGGTATTCTCAGTTCTTTGATGGTCGTTGGTGGAGCCTAGAGGTTAAAACACTCTCCCATCATGTTTAAGACCTGGGTTTGATACCCCACATGCATACAATGTGTGAAGCCCATTTCTAGAGTCCCGCGACATGATATTGCTGGAATGTTGCTAAGAGCAGAGTAAAACTAAACACACTCACTCAGTTCCTTGACTAAGTGAGATTTCTGAAGACAGCCTGCCACATTGCCTGCAGCCCTCACCTCAAGATGGCCGACAGGGAGCACTACTTCAGTGAAGTGATGAGAATAGCTGAAGACAAAGATGGTGAGTAAGGTTTCAGACAGAGGCAGTCTCAGCAGAATCAACTCTGTGTGAACAGGGCCTGTAAGTCTCGTGAGGATTGACTTCCAGTACTGAGCTGGCCCCTTGTTATCTTTGTGTGCGCAAACTTGTGATGAGCAAGAGGGGGCCCAGCATACTTCCAAAGCCAGATTTCCAGTGACAAGCATATATTCAACAACCAATTCTGGTTCCAAATTGCATGACCACTAAATATGACTCAACTAGACCATACCAAGTGTATGCTGTTTGCCATCGGGAGTAATAAGGTCTCGCAAAGTGCCGTCACCTTCTAACGAACCCTATACCAGGCCATGACTCCCTGAGACTGTGGTGAACCCAGAAATAGATGTTCATGCTGTTTGCCTGGTCCCAACCTGCCACAAAGTAATTATGTATCTAGTTGATTGTATTGATTAAATCATTCAGATTGTTTTGTATGGCAGTAACACTAGAAGTATGTAGTCTAGTCTGTAAGTTTCTTGTCATGTTGTTTTGTCTGTAACATAGAAATGTGCATCCTGAAAGCCTCCAAGATTCTTAGTCTGGAGAGTGCAGCAGTTCTGACACCAACTGTGATCCTTCATGAAGACTTTGTCATAGACACAAAGATCTACAACCACTTCCCAAGATCCATCACATGCAGTAAGATCAACATGTCTGTCTCTCACTGCCCACCAGAGAAACAGCCAAACTCCTCTCATTTCTCCAAGAAGAAAATCTCCCACACTCGAACCCCCAGCTTGACCATTCACAAGCCTGAACACATAGCAAACTTTCAGCCAATCAGAAAGCAGCTGCCTGCAATGATTGACACTGTGGCCACCTATGAGAAAAGGCAGGGGAAGATTGTGGGGGCGGGTCTGACTTGTAAGAATGCTCATGAATTGTTAAAGAGGACAGACAGTGGACCAGGAGCAGGGAGTGATGTGGACCACACAATGAAGGGAGACTTCACAGTGAGCCTTCTAGCAGAGGACGTTGAGCTGAAGCCAGGCGAGAATAATGTACAGCTCAAGATGAAGGTGGGTGTAGCTCCTACTTATGTATACTACAGTATGTTAGAATTGGGTGTCTTTTAATATATTTGAGTGTGATTTTCCATATCATTTTAGAATGGTGAAGAGTTTATATCATTGAAATATTCTGTCAACGGTTTTTTTTGTATATCTGTTCCAGTATAAGTATATGGTACTCAACAATTTGGCAGCAAAAGTGTAACTTTTTGAGGGGTTTGAGAGTTTGGGATATTTTATTTCACACCACATCATGTTGTTTTGTTGGTTTATAGACAAAGTGTGCTACTTTGAACAGATTTTTCATTCTCCAAGTTTTTCTAGTCTTAAGACAAAAATGTGTTTTGAATATAATATCTTCTACAACATACAGTTTGAGAAAGATAATAAAAAATATTACAAGATTAGTATCACCAGTTTATTGACCAGCATTCTTTCACTCACTCCATTACTGGCTCTGGACAGCCAGACAACCAGAGCATATTATGAGGCCATGGACAGTATTAATACTTGTGTACTTTTCCAATGAAGAATCTGAATTATCAACACAGACAAAGTTTTACTTAAGTATTTCATGTTTCACTTGATCAGTTCAGTGCTGTTGTCAAATGAGAATATATACTGAACAGCAAGATGTTTGTGTCTTCTATTTAAAAACTTGAGGAAAAGTTAGAGTTACATTTCTTTTGCTGTTGAGCATATATAAAAATGTTATGAAAGTCATAAGTGAACCATATTCCTACAGACAGTGGAGAAGGGCGTGTTCTACCTAAGTCAGCTGTGCTACGAGGTGAAGCATCTAGATTTCCTCAAGTCTCTCAGTGGCTGGGACCTGTTCTTCAAGGTCGTCTGTGACCAACCAAGAGTGGAGCTGAAGCCTGTCAAGTCAGGTACGACACTGATGTCATGTGACAACACCACCTTCTGAATGGCACATCATCCATGCCTATATATAATGTACTGATGTTGTTGTTGCTGTTGTACTTGATGGTTTGTTGTTTACCACCCCACTTAGCAATATTCCAGCCATTTGGCAGTGGTCTGTATCTAATCGAGTCTGGACATGACAGTCCTGTGACCAACGTCACAAGCATAGATCTACGCAATTTGGATATAATGACATGTGTCAAACAAGTCAACAAGCCTCACCATCTGTTCCCATTAGTCTGTTGTGCTGACCCTGGTTACTATAAAATATCTGCATACTAAAACCCCAGATGGCAAGAAATGTCTGCCAGTGCAAAGCGGGTAATGTTCCTGAACTGTTTTTCTATGATCTTCCAAAGAAGAGAATTTGCACAGATTAGCTGTTCAGAGATTTCATTCAGGAGAAAACAGATGAAAGTTTTAAGTGATCAATTTGATCAGTTCATTTCACTTCAATTTCTTAGATCACTTCATTGCTGGTATAAAGCAAGAGGCAACCTTGACCTTGCTGACAGGAAGCTTTGCACTCCCGCAAGGCTGCAGTGCTCAGTTCAAGACTGCCGAGAACCTGGAAGTCTTTACAAGGGAAGGTAACTCAGTCCTCAAGCTTTCACCACTGGAAGCTGATCAATCGTCAGACTTTTGTACAACTGTCCTCCATCACACTCGACAAACGTTTGATGGTTCTACAGATACTAAGGTAATTGTCTTAATCATGAATGTTACATATTATCTAAAGCTGTCACCATTGTACTTTTATGAATCTGCTTTGTATTTTAGCCAAGTGGTGCAAGAGTTGGCTTTTCATAACTTTGGAGAAATCAGGGTTAACACCCACCAACCAAGCAACTCACTCACTCACTGTGATCTGTTGTTTCAGCTGACATGCCATGTTGATGTATGGGACAAGAAACTTGACGTTCATCTCACCTTTATCCATCCCTTCAAAGTGGAACATGTTTTACATACATGCAAGGAAAAGTAAGCTTTTTATTTCATGTTACCTAGATGATGAATGCTTTCTTACTTATTACAGTGAGTGAGATTAGTGTTATGCTGCACTCAGCAGTACTGCAAATCAGCACACCTGATGCTGTTAGTCACCTCTTATGACAAGCATGGGTTACTGAAGATCAGGTCTAACCCAGATCTTCACAGGTTACATATTACATGATATATCTGGGAAATATGCCGTCTTTATATAAAAGCACTAGTACTCATTCTTACCAGCATTTCACAAGTCTTAATTTAAGTTTCAGCACCTAAAACCTATAATTTAAATTACTATCAGTGTGTCTATATTCTGCTGCCATTGGTAAAGAAATGATCAAAGCAAAATTAGTTTTCAAAGCAGTCTTGATACGACAACATGTGTGTGTAAGGCTTGGCTGTTTGTTGTCATCAAACACTTTTTATGCATTGATATAATCATAAGGTACACCAAGAACGGCTCATATATTGTAGCTGTGTCTTACAGAAAATATCTTCAAATCACCATCAAAGGCAATACCAAAACAGAATTCCTAGTCAGTCAACCAGAGTTATCTGCCCTCAATTCCAATGATGTGGAGTTGCAGCTGATGAACAAACCAGGACAGCAGATGGTAAGAGAACACTGCTGTGTCACCATGGTAGCAACATGCCAGTACATGTCTTGTTGGAGAAGAAGTATGATTTGTGGAATGGCTTATTAAGCTCAGTTTTATCCATCCAGATACAGAATAGTAATTAATCAGCAGGGGATAGTTTGACTGAAGAATGGTTTTTATCATGCCAGAGTTTCAATAAAAATCAATCATGTTAAAGACTTTGTCAATGTATTTATGACTTTATCTAGAAGCATTTATCTTTTTCTTAACAACTTATAATGTGTCTACTTCACACAAATACAAAAATATGACATTTAGTAATCTGCTTTCCAGAAAGTGAATAGCAGCCAGACAGCCTCCATCTTGTGGCAGATCCGCTGCAACATTCCAAACATTCCCCGACTGGAGACAGAGTTCAGCTTTCTCTACACCTGTCCACTTGATCTGCAGACTACACCCCGCAAATACCTGTACACCTGTTATGTGGAGAACTTCCAGGTAGGCAATAACTGTACAACTGTAACATAGAGAAGTTCAAGGTGAAAAATGCATGTACTCCTGTGGTGGGGAGAACTTGAACCTAAACAAATACCTGTACCCGTGTGGTGTGGAGAGCTTCAAAGTAAACAAATACCTGTACCCCTGTTGAGTAGAGAACTTCCAGGTAAACAAATACCAGTATCCCTGTAGTGTTGAGAACTTCCAAGATAACAAATACCCGTACCCCTGTAGTGTTGAGAAGTTCCAGGTAAGCAAATACCAGTACCCCTGTAGTGTTGAAAACTTCAAGGTAACAAATACCTGTACACATGTGGTGTGGAGAACTTCCAGGTAAACAAATACCTGTACAAAAGTAATTTGGAGAACTTTCAGGTAAACAAATACCTGTACACCTGTAATGTGGAGAAATTCAGGTAAACAAATACCTGTACACCTGTAATGTGGAGAAATTCAGGTAAACAAATACCTGTACACCTGTAATGTGGAGAAATTCATTTAAACAAATACCTGTACACCTGTAATGTGGAGAAATTCAGGTAAACAAATACCTGTACACCTGTAATGTGGAGAAATTCATTTAAACAAATACCTGTACACCTGTAATGTGGAGAAATTCAGGTAAACAAATACCTGTACACCTTTAATGAGGAGAAATTCAGGTAAACAAATACCTGTACACCTGTAATGTGGAGAACCTCTGGATAATGTTACAGTTAATAATGTGCTGTGACAAATAGTATGAGAAACCCCCTCAGTCTTAAGTATTCAGTATTATGTATTGACCAAAGAGCAAGATACAAAGATTCACAATAGAGGTTTTTATTGCTATGCAGCAGAATCAAATGTAAAGTAATGGGTCACAAATATAACATCAACTCACCGAAGTCTTGGTTTTCAGTGAGAAAGAGTTCTACTAAATCTTTAGCAAGTGATCTTGACTGTAGGCTAGACTTGGCGATGAGGCAGATGTAGATAGGTCAAATGGTGACACAACTCCTGTATAAGTCCATGTGTGAATCCGTCTGTGTGTCGTCAACACAACAACCAGCCTTATATATACACAGTCACTGATTCTTGAGCATTCCAGCATAGTATGGAATCTTCGAGATCGGCTCATGTTTACACACCAAAGGGAGGCAAATCTAAAACACAGCCTTAAAGGAGTATCGCTAAAACTCTATTACTGTGATAAGAAATATGAGCCATAATAACTATCACTCAGAACTCTGAACATTGTGACCCAATAGCAACTTTAACTTAATCAAAAATAATACAAATTCCAGAAAATAGACTATCGTAACAGTAAACAAATACCTGTACACCTGTAGTGTGGAGAACTTCCAGATAGGCCAATACCTGTACACCTGTAGTGTGGAGAACCGCCACCTCCAGGTAAACAAATTCCTGTATACCTGTAGTGTGGAGAACTTCCAGACAGGCCAAAACCTGTACACCTGTAGTGTGGAGAACTTCCAGACAGGCCAATACCTGTACACCTGTAGTGTGGAGAACTTCCAGACAGGCCAATACCTGTACACCTGTAGTGTGGAGAACTTCCAGACAGGCCAATACCTGTACACCTGTAGTGTGGAGAACTTCCATGTAGGCCAATACCTGCACACCTGTAGTGTGGAGAACTTCCAGACAGGCCAATACCTGTACACCTGTAGAGTATTTGGCACTGAGGCTCTATCTTCATTCTGTGTCTCACACTTGTAACCTATTACTTAGGTCAGTGTAGTCTAGATTTAATGAATGAAGCTAAATGTTTCCAGACCAAGTACATCCTGAGCTACAATGTGTCATCCCGCGAGGAGGATAAGCAGTGCAAGACAGGGAAGACTGTGGCTCTCAAGCTTCAGGTGAAGAAATGTAATGGTCACAACAACCCTGACGAGATTCTGGTCTATGATGTGAAGTCTGACACAGACACCTGGGCACTTGTTGGCAAGTCTACAGGTGAGTGATGAGCAGTGTAGGGTTCTAGATCCTGTCATACATCATAATGATTGTCTGTAGCAGAGTGAGTCACCAGACATTACGAGATAGAGGGATCAGGGTTCCCCAAATATGAAAAATTCAAACATAAAATATTGTCAGTTTCTATTTTTTTATTTTACTACTGTCTCCCTTGAAAGAGTGAGTTTAGTTTCATGCCTCTGTTAGCAATATTCCATCAATATGATGACGGAGGAGACCAGAAATGGGCTACACGCACTATGCCCATGTGTGGAATCAGATCTTTGGCATGAAGAGCGAATGCCACGTCAGATACAAGGGACAACTAGGTCATTTGGTTTGTTGATTCATATTTCCTTGCTGAGTAATGATTTTTATTGTACACATTACAGTGAGCGAGAATAGTTTTCACTGCACCGGGCGAAATGTGTTTGGTTGATACTGATTTAATTATCTAGTATCAATTATTGTTAGTAGACATTGCCAGCTTCATAATGGATTTCATACCAAGAAAGCTGACTGAAAAATGATGGAATCGGGGGCCTCTATAGAAAATCGAATCAAGGTCTGGATGAATTATTGCAATACTGTATGCAGGAAGTAGATGGAGCTCACTCACTCATTTGGGGCAGTGGGGTAGCCCAATAGTTGAAGCTTTTGCTCATCACGCCAAAGACCAGGGTCCTGTGTTATGTGTGTTGGTGTGACTTTACATCAGTGGGAAGGGTATACATACAGATGACTTACATCTGGGTAATTCATGTTGACGGTCTGTGTAAACATACCTGCATATCTAACTATCAGCCTTGTTCGTGTACAGGGATATTTTCCCTCAAGGATGACTACTATGAGACTGTCCTGGATGTCGTGGCTTTGAAAGCAGGCTTCGTTCATCTCCCTTTGGTCCACATACACAAGTACCGAGCTGGTGAGTCAGATATTAACATTCATGAGAAGTTATCAGATTGTGTCCAGGGAAAAACAGGGTTTTATCAGTCCCAATTAAGGTTGTATTCCCCAAGTCAGAGACATGATGTGATGATGCATTGATCTAGCAGAATGTTTTTTTCTAAATCAAACAAAAACAATACACATCAACTTTTTCATATTTATGTAAGATGCCACAGTTCATGTTTCCTTGCTGCCACTACTGAATGACAACAGATGGAATATTCATGTTGCTGACTGCAGCATTAAACAACACTGGCTCAGTTTAAGTATGCTTTTTGTGGTTGTTAGAATGACAGTGGAGTATAATGAAATGTAGGCATGCAATTTTTCAGTAATAGATTGGGATTTGTGAAAACCTTTTTTTTTTTTTTACAGTATTGCAACATTGTCTTTCAGACCAATCAAATATCGAGGAGAATGGTAATGATATATCAGCTGATCCTCCTGAATTTGTCAAGTTCTCCAGGGGAGAAGTGTACAACAGTAGCTTGGCTCAGCAAGTTCATGTCTACCCTGAGATGGGAGGCAAAGATGTGGAGGTTTCTCTGGTAGAAGGGTAGATGTCCTTCAAACTGTGACTTGAAGTATTTGACCTTGTTGGTCATGTTTACCCTATGTTTGGTGTGTAAGATGTCAAGATGCCCCTGGTTGAAGGTAGATGACCTTCAGTCTATCAACTGAAGTCTTTGACCTTGTCCACATTGAGATGGAAGGATTTGAAGTGCACCTCCTTGAGGGATAGATGACCTTCAATCTTGGACTTGAACGTCTTTTCCCCATGGGACTTCAGAAGACCTTTGTAGACTCAATTGCCTGAAATATTGTCTGGAGCTCTGAGTCTACAACCAGCTGAATACTATTCACTCACTTGAAGGTAACAGGCTGTGATGTAAGGGAAATATTGTTGTATGGGAAGTAGATCCATCTGACATAGTCACTTTGGTTAACATGGAAGAGTAGATTACCTACTGAGTGTCATTTGTGGAAGGGCATGTTGTGAGTTGACCTTTCACCCACAAATGATGCCAGTGTCAAGGACTCAGGCTTTTTTTGTAGATCACAGTCCAGTGAATTGAGATTGGAAATGGCAAATTTATAGTTCTCATGAGAACCATTAAATGAAAAGGCACCTGGTTTTAGCTTATTTATTATATATGTGGATTAATGTATATACTGTACTTAGAATTCCACATTTCCAGGTGATGTTAGTGATTTCTTGTAAATGTTCTTAAGTTGTGTATATCAGCTATGTATATATTCACTGCTATTCCTTGTAAATTGTAAATACAAAAATGTAAAACAGTTACAAACATGTTTCCTTTTTTATTGACTCACACAACTCACAGGGGTGGTTAGGTGGCCTCATGGTTTCATTTTGATTATCTTACCTGAAGAATGGGTTTAATTTTCCTCATGCATACATGTTTGAAACCCATTTCTGGAGTTTGCCTATGAGAAATAGCAAAAATTGGTGTAAAGCCCACCTTCTTCACTTGATTATGTATCTCTCTCTCACCATAATCCCTGCAGACAAAGGCAAGGCAACGGTCATTATGGACACAGCTCATTTCAACAGCCTGACTGACACCATCCCTCAAGACCAGACTACCTACTAGAAACTAAAGAGGGCCCCCACCTAAGCTCTACAAAAAGAGCACAAGACATTACTCAACAAACGTCTTAACAACAAAACCGGCCTGACCCTAAAAAAAGCTCATCACACTCCACCCCAAGTCACCATTAAAATCCATAAGGACCCAGTGAAAGCCCGTCTCCTAGTCTGTAGCAGGGATACTGTCCACTACAATACAGCCCAATACCTCTCCCGCCTGCTAGCACCCTCGGAAAAACTGCCATCATTCATCTCAGTTTTATCCTATTTCTGCAAGAAAATCCATGACATCAACCAACCTGGAAAATTAATGTGCTATGTATGTCGCAGTGGGTCTGTTTACTAATGTGCCATGTGACTAAGCCATTGAAGTCATCAGAGGCCGCATTGATGAATTCCGCCCATCCCAAGAAACCCATATAACAACCGACAGTATCATCCAACTGATACACTCCTGTATCACCTCCACATACATTCCGACTATGCTTGTCATAAGAGGCAACTAACGGGATCGGGTATCAGGCCCGCTGACTTGGTTGGCACGTCATCGGTTCCCAATTGCACAGATTGATGCTCATGTTGTTGATCACTGCATTGTCAGGTCCAGACTCGATTATTTACAGACCGCCATATAACTGGAATATTGCTGAGTGCGGTGTAAAACTAAAATCACCAACATGCATTCACCTGGCTAGACAACATACTAGTATACCAGCAAACCCACGGCCTCCCCATGGGTTCCCCACTATCGCCCTTAATCACGGATATCTTCTTGACCTACCTGGAAGAAAAAGCCCTGGAAACATTGCCCATAACACCCCTCTGCTGGTTCCGCAAAGTGAACGATACCTTTGTCGTCCTTAAGCCTGACAGTGGCCCCAACTCTCAAAACCCACGTATCCAGTTCACCATGGAAGAAGAGTCCAACCGTCAATTGCCCTTCCTTGATGTACTGGTCCTGAGACACAATAGCAACAAACTAACTACGACAGTATACCGTGAGCCAACCCACACAGACCAGTACCTTCACTACGCTTCCAACCATCCAGCCCAAGTCAAGAAAGGAATCACCTCCACCCTAGTACGACGAGCCTACAACGTCTGTTCTACCAAGCAGCACCTAAAACAAGTCTTCATACAGTACAACAACTACCCCGAAAAGCTTGTGCAACAATCTATACAGAACTTCAACAACAAAACAGAGGAAACCACCCGTCAACAGACTGCACCCTTTGTCATCAGCTTCAGATCCTGCGGACGTGCTGAACCACAAAGTCCAGAGACCCCTAAAACCACAGGCCAATGTAGATGTCGTCTTCAAAAGAAAGAACAATACCATCGTGAACACCATCAAAGCGAATGGCAAACCACCTACCAGCCAGAAACAACAATCACTTGGAACAGTTTACCACGTCCCATGCGATGTCGGACAAACATACGTAGGAAAAACATCAAGACTCCCCAAAACCCGAATCAAAGACCACCAAACTTCCGTATCTAAATTTGACTCAAAATCAGCCCTAACAGATCACATCAAAGACAATCACGACTTTATTATCCAGTGGGACAGAACCCAAACTCTTGCAAGCAACCTCAAAGACTTCAAGTTCAGGAAACTCCAAGAAGCCATCCACATCAAAAGACTTCAGCCACCAATCAACCGTGACCAGGGTTATTACATACCTCCTGCATATTATCAACTCCCGCTTATGTATACTACAGGCTTCACTACCCCTATTAGTCTTTACAGGCTTCGTTTGTCAACACCCTATCAGAGCCCATGTGGTGTTAATCTGTCTGACTTCCTACCCCAGTCAACCTGTACACACATATCCACTAATCTGTATATAAGCTCCCCTTCCTCATACTGTTCATCACTTGCTTGATAACGGTGTTACAACCTACACTGAAAGGTCGCTGTCATAGCAATAAAGTAGTTGTTCATCCATATATTGTCATCCTCCCTAGCTACACCTCATTGTCTCATCCTTTACCAAAGGTTTATTTGTATGTCGTGTGGTATTAGTTTCAAATACATTTTCTGAACGTCACCTGGTGACTGGCTGCCTGATTTTTCAGGAGGTCCTACTGTTATTGCTCTCCCGTCATTTCTCCAACTTTCTCCATTTCTCCAACTTTAACTCTTCTCCGTTATCTGACCAGTGTCACTGTTTTCTTACTGTGTGAAGCTGATACATAACTGGCAACAAACCACACACAACACGTAATGTAGCTGTAAGTGCATAAGTAGATATAAGGGTCATATTATTTTTGACATGTGTGACACATACTCCAACTTCAGGATTCAACTTCAAGAAGGTGGTTGGGATGTCTAGTGGTTACTGAGTTCGCTCGTCACACCAGAGACCCAAGTTTGATTCACCACATTGCCACAACGTGTGACACCAATTTCTGGTGCCCCCAAACATATTGGGTAAGTGTAGTGTAGACCTCAGCTCACTCGCTCAGGATTCAAGGAAAGTTGAGTTGTGATATGAGGTTCAAATATTGGAGTTAAAGCTTAGGCCCCGCACCCTTTCCACGGAGCTCCTATAAAGCTGATGGTGAGACCCTGACTGATGTAGACACATCTGCGTGCTAGCCCTACAGATAGCAGTGGTGTATGTGGAATTACGGAATCTCAACTCTTCTTCGTCATGTTTGATATCTGTATTTTTCGTGGTAAAACTGCCTCATGGATCAATGTTAATGGATGCCTGTAAACACAAGCAAATGAAATCCAATTTAGTAGCCAATTTTATTGACCAGCGTTTAAACGTCACAATGATTTCAACATCTACAAGCTTCAGAAATGTTTGAAGATCCACAAGCAATATTGATCAACACTGCACGTTAATTGATTGAGAAAGTCTTGAATAATTGCCCTCTGGCAACTGTCTTCGCCCAACAGTTGGAACAGCCTCTAGTGTTTCTTCCAGATGAAAACAAATTGCAAGACTACACAAGCAGTGTTACTATGTGTTTTAAACAGTTCTTTTTAGGTGTACAACAGTTTTTAAAGATATAGAGGTACATGCTGATTTGTTCTGTATTGGAACACCAGTTGGAACTTTAATATTTAGACTTTTACTAAAGATCTTTGTGTTTAAACAAACAAGGCGTGAGTTCAGATTAGCATTCACAGGAGGCCCCAGCTGCAGTTGACGCCAAGCAGATGTTTGACGTCTCTCAGTCCTGTCGACCTTTCTGCTGGACTAATTATACAAATCACCACACATCGCCAACCAGACTTTGTGCACAATACGCCCCGCACTCAGTAATATTCCAGCTACAAGACAGACAATCCCGTGATCAACAGCATGAAAACTGATCTACACAGTCGGGATACAATAACAGGCCTTAAGAACAAGCATGAGTTACTGTAGACCTATTCTAACACGGATCTTCAAGGTTAATACACACCCAAAGATGGCTACTCGAAGTAACAGAATGAAAGTACAAACACCTCTGCTTTCAAGTCCTCACATACTCGCCGTAAGGAGAAACAATATTTCATCTGACAGGTAATTCACCATAAACTTTGCCAATCATAAGGTTCGTGACTTTGGAGCTGACCTCGTTAGAGGAATCCGACTTCAGACACTGTTTAGGTTTTCTACTCAGTTTTCCAGCCTCGGGGAAATATGTGTAAGCAATAATCAATCTGAGGGAACTAAATTAGAATTATTTACCTCTTTCCCCTCACAGCTTCGAATTCGAAACAATAGTACTATAGTACATTTCTTGAGCCCACATTCGAAACAATCGCACTTTTGTTTCGAATGTGGACACAAGAAATGTGAGATTAGAAGAATTGAAGACATATCATCAACTACAAGGATCTCCACGTGAGGTAGTTTAAAATGCTGTTCATAAAGCAAGAAAAATTCCAAGAGACACTTTTGAAAACAAAAGAAACAAATACAGAGATGGACATTCTTCCATTTGTTCCACTTACAACCTTAATGACTGTACAATTATGCCCATTAAAAAAAGCAAACCTTCCAATTTTGTATCAAAGTGATACGATGAAAGAAGTTTTATCCTAGACTAAATTTATACGTAGCACTAGGCAGCCTAAAAATCTAAAACAAATCCTGTGTCTGTCTAAACATTCACAAGGTACAAACACTGTCATTGTAACAAAATGTCACACACCTCAACGTTGAACTTGTTCCATCATAACCGAAGACTGCAGATATGCATTTTGTGAAGACAAACTATTTACTGTCAAAACAAACACTGCAGCAGCAAAAATGTTGTATATGTTTTAAAATGTGCGGGATGTGGTGAACATTATATTGGAGAACCTGGAATACAACTAAAGGACCGAGTCGCTGTACACAGACAGCCACTTCGAGATCCTAATGTGCGATGTATAAATATAAGCAAACACATTGATGAATGCAGAAATGACCGGTTTTCTAACTTTCCGTTTTATCAACTGCTTAAAAATTATAAACAACTACGGATGATAAAAGGACAAAATGTTCATAATTCTGTTTAACCCTAAGCTCAATTCAAAAGTATGATTTTGTAACCTTCCTAATGTAACTCATTCTACCATGACTTCAGTAAATACTGGATTGTCATTGGTTAATCAAAGTCATCCAGAGGTATATAATCACGTTATATACCTCTGATTTCCTAACATGTTAAGTATTTGTTTAAAGTCTGAATAACACGGTAATGGTAGAATGGAGATAAACGTATTGTGTTGGTATATAACAAAATTATAATAGCTCTAAATTTTGTATTTAAAACCTCACGCTGTCCACTGAAACCATAACGCATACGTATTCACCTCTATTGTTTCTAACTATGACGTCACAACATGATGACGACATATCTAATACAGTTGTGCGTCGCCTATAACGACCATTAACCATTACTACCTAAAGAGCCGTTGAACGGCGAAAGATCTTGTGTAAGATATGAAGGAGTTTTTGCAAGAAGAAATATTTGGACGCTTCATGGAATGGCCTGTAATACTCTCAGATTGTGGTATTGTTTTTTTTTTCACAGGCCATTTTATGTGATGGGGGTCTGTGAGCATTTTCATGTCATTTGGTCTTGCTACCAGACAACATCTCAAAATTAATCATGGATAGTTTTACTACTATCAATCTGATCACTTTCATTTTGACTTTTGTGTATTGGTAAAGGATGTGTAACTTTTTTATACTTATTTCTGCTTTTGAAACTACATTGGTACGTCACTTCTAGCGCTCGTGCTTACGGACAAGACACGAAATGAGTGTTGCATTGGAAACCACCGGACAATTCTAACAATAAATTATTTTAAAAAGATGACGTGATATTTATTGACGGAATTACAGTTTTGATAATCTACTGATACGCAATAATGTCCATGATCATCTTTTGCGCTATTGCCCCAAAAACACGCTACACCATGGTAAAAGTACCGTGCATGCGTATCTCCTGGTCAAGGGAGCTAACTCTTGACTCTCACCAGTCCAATTCGGACTCCCCGTAATTGGGACACAAAAGTCGGTCCCAGTCGAGTCCGAATTAGACAGCTTCCACTGTAATCAAATTTGACCGCCATTTATGCATTGCAGAGGACTAAGTTTGTACTGATATGTAAACAAACAATTCATTTGATGTCAAATGTTTTATACAGTATCGAAAAAGAACAAAATTGCAATGGTGTGGTTTATGAAAGCGTCATTTACCTAAAATAGTTGAAGTAATAACACCATCCAAAGTGTTAGAAAACCAAGCTTCAAGGTCGGTAACTGCGTCGTGAACTCCAAAATTGTGACCCATTTGTTGTGTTGAGCTTCTCATCCCTGGGCTCTATACACTTTTTGGGAATCAATGCAGAAGAGTAGATTTTCAGTTTCAGGTTCAGTAGATGTAAAGGTGACCAAAAGTTTGTCTTGGAAGAGTTCAGCAGACTACATATGATATTAATCCTTTTGCTCTGTTGAACGTGCAAGAAGCTGTGAATTATATCCTTTAGGACAACAACTTCACTTGCAATGTTCATAAGATGCAGACATGACACGTCATTAATTTGGAAGACAGAATGGATTTCCCATCAATCCTGATTAGCACATTGACGTTTCTGGTGTTCCTTTTACAATAAGGGAAACTTCAAACGGGAGTGTTTGGTCCTCCATTGCCTACTTGCAGGGGAGAGAATGCTGGCTCTTCATTTAGTTAATGGAATGGCAAAATTGCAAGTGTGCAGAAAGGGAACTGCTTTAAATTTTGGAGACTTGGCTGACATGCATTGAGATAAGTTCGGAATAGAACTGACTGTATTAGGGCTGATGCAGTTTGGGTCAGGTATGCCAAGCAAGAGTCGGTCGAAGTAGGGGAGCGAATCAAAGGTGATCGTCAACTGCACAAGAAGTCAACATTGTTTGTAAAAACACACCACTAACATGACATTAGGGCAAATCAGCGGTCCTCTCAACAAGTCTAGTCTTGAACGATGGACTTCTGTTGGTCCGGCCATGCTTACCTGTTAGTAGGCCCGCGGCACACCCAGGTACATTTGTAGTTCTTAGGACGTCCTGACCTGTATTGACGATGACTGTGAAAAGAGATTGAACGGGATTGAACGTGGAATGATCATATAAATTACGATACTTGTTTGATCATAAACAGTTGTCATTTTGTCTACCTCATCTGTGCCCAATTCCCAGACAGTTGGTATTACGTATACACTGGGAAGACATGCGCCTTCACCCGGTGTGAACAACGTTTTCAAGCGTTTATATCCGTTCTGAATTAGACCTACCACGTTCTTAACATGCACTACACAGCTCGTACTCGGACACCTCTTCCCGTTCGCACCACATTCTCACTCTGAGGGTGTGGAGTGGTAATGGTAGACATGTCTTGGTTTCATTTCTGTAAGTACCCAGCCCATTCTTATTTCCGTTATCAGTTTCAAGGTGGAAACGTCGACATCACCATGCCTCCACAGAAAAATGAGGGTGGACCGAGAAAGACATCTTATTTAATGAAGGGGTGATGCATTTAAGAATTTCATCAAACATGGGTGGGGTGATTCTCTAGAAATTGTAGGCCTCATGATCTTCCAGGCGGAGATCCTGTGTCAGTTGATGAAATGTTCCACAGCTGTTGGCCTCTCAGGTTAAAGCCACTTTCTCACCCAACAAGTTCTTGTTCGTTTCCTCCTTTCTTGCTCTACCAACCCATTGTACTCTTCTTCTGCTTCCAATAAAAATTCCAGCAAATAAACATTCAGCATGTTGACAGCTGCAAATTTGTTCATGTTTCACAGGCAGAAATGGAGAACATGTTAAAAAAGCATGTCTGTGTACCCTACCGTGTCATATCGTAATGCACACAGTGTTGACATACGAGGGGATGCCAATAAGTTTTGAACCTTGTGCATTTTTCATTCCCAGGTGTCACAGCCTATGGTACGACATTGAACCTTGGGGTGTAGCTGATGTGATATATAAGTTTTGGTATCCTACTCTCAGAAGTTATTGAACAGCTCACATTGACAGAAAGAGACCCCTCTCACGGCAGTGAAAATGAATAAAATGGAGTATAGAGCAGTAAGCAAGTGTTTAGTTTTTGAAGGAAACTCGGCGAAGAACATTGAAGAAACATTGACAGAGTGCATAGACTTGTGATGGAAAATCGTCGAATCACACTCCACGAGTTAAAGGAGACCTCAGGCATTTCACACGGATCCATCGACACAATTCTTCATGAACATCTCGTCATGTCTAAGGTGTGCGCAAGATGGGTGCCAAGAATGCTTACAGATGAAATGAAGCAAACAAGGGTCACCATAAGCAACTCCATGCTAACCAGATACAACAAGAATCCAGAAGATTTTCACTTTAGGCTAGTAACCTGTGATGAAACCTGGATCCACCACTATGATCCTGAGAGCAAACAAGAATCCATGGAATGGAAACATGTCACTTCTCCCAGGACCAAAAAGTTCAAAGCCTCCAGATCAGTGCAGAAGGTAATGGCGACAGTCTTCTGGGATAGCAAATGCATCATCCACATAGATTACTGACCAAAAGGAAGAACAATGAATGGGGAATATTACGCTAACTTGTTGAGGCAAGTGCGACAGTCAATTAAGGAGAAGCGCCGGGGCAAGATCAGGCGTGGTATTCTTCTACATCAAGACAATGCTCCAGTACACACCTCTCGCGCTGCAGCCGCTGCTGTCCAGGAATGCGGGTACGAAATCTTGCCGCATCCCCCCTACTCTCCAGACCTGACACCAAGTGATTACCATCTGTTCCCAAATCTCAAGAAACACTTGCGTGGTCGTAGATTTCAGGATAATAATGAGCTTATTGCTGCTACTGAGGCTTGGTTTGAAGACCAAAATGGCGCCTTTCTACAGAAATGGCATCAGCGCCTGGCAGAAAAGATGGAACACGTGTCTTGACTCACAAGGGGACTATGTTGAAAAATAAATGTGGTTCATACCAATATTTTGTGTTTTTCTAAGCAAGACTCAAAACTTATTGATATCCCCTCGTATACTGCGTCTGCACACATCCCCATTAAGTTTAAGTACGGCGATTCCGTTCGTCACCGTCCCAAATCGTATCTTCATTACACCTGACAGGTCAAAACCTTGGAAACGGGTCAAAACACTTCAGTGTAATATCAGACAATGTCAGAGAAAGCTCCAGATTGTATACGCTTACAACGTGGCCATCAAATCCTAACGTCCAGAATAGCTTAGTGATTGAGTGAGTGAGTGAAGCGTTTTGACAATTAGTGTAGGTTCGATCCCCCAAATGTTAGTTTTAAAGCCATTCTCAAGGATTCTCAAGTTTAGTGAAGTCCTATATTATTATGTCCTCATTTTGTGCAGTTGATTCAATCTACCGAATATGCCCTTCCCTGAAACAAGACACAAAAAAGTCATTAAAACATCGGAATTTCACAAGAATATCTTTACATTGTAAGGGAATAAATCGGAATTCGATACAATCATATAAAACATGTATTAATTTATATGTTTTATTGTCTGCAACCAGATCTTAATACGCGCATAGGCAATTACGATTATTCAAAACCAGATTTAATCCATAAATGTACAATCTACGATCATTTAGATGCAAATTTGAATAAACAGATGTAGAATCTTACGATCATTTAAAACCAGATCTAAATCCACAAATGTTTAACCTACAATGTACGATGACTGGAAGATGTATCCACACCATGACTTGTATCTACGTGACAGCTGATTCAGCAAAAGAGCATGTACCTGAAAATGTAGCCAAGAGGTATTCTAAACACTGGCTAGTAAATATAACATCTTATCACCTGGAAAAAATAGCTGACTAGGAGCAAGAATTAGCTCTGAAACGTCGTGTGAAGAATAAAAAGAAGTACTGTTATCAATAAAACGTATAATGTGTGTAAAGTTATATTGTTATTGTTTTTGGAATATCGCAAAACTGAGAGGATGTCATATGTACTTTGTAAATCACCTAGGTGCCAATATTGTGGTTTCAAATGCATATTCCTTTAACGTCAAATTCATTCATATCGAGAGATTTAAATCACTGAAAAGGTATGATCCTACCATGCCTTTCTAGGATGCATGTCGCACCAGAGCACATCTTTAGAACTAGTTTGCACAAGGAAAGGATGAACAAACCCACCACTAAACATGGTGGGCTAAAAATACTTCAGTGTCCACCATAGCACCACATCTTTATGATGACATGCATACAGTAATAGATGTGGTTTTTGTGTTGGCAGTGGTGTAGTGGTGGATGTAGTTCTGTCGTAATTAGTGGTGGCTGTGTTGCGTCCCATGTTGTATCTGTGGCTATAGTGTCTACATGTAGGGGTGCATGTGTTGGTGCCCTATGCATTGGTAGATGTTGTGGTGTACCCATGTAATGCAGGTGGTGGTGCGCCATGTATTGGTGAATGTGACGGTGGTGTCTCATGTACATGTATGGTGGTGTCCGATGTTGAGATGATTTCTCACTTTACACTAAACGTAAACCAGACATAGTGGAGTTAATATTTCGAATCCACGTAATTTTATCTTGCCAAATGAAAATTTAAGTCATAGAATTTTATTCAAGTTAGGATAGCCTAGTGGTTAAAGCATTCGCTCGTCACGCCGAAGACACGGGTTCGATTCCCCACATGGGTACACTGTGTGAAGCCCATTTTCTGGTGTCCCCCGCCGTGATATTGCTGGAATATTGCTAAAAGCGGCGTAAAACTAAACTCACTCACTCACTCACTCGGTCTGAGCACCGACTTACAATGATGTGAAAGATTCGTTGGGGGACAGAAAGTCTTGAGATCCTGTAGAGGTAGGACGACTTCAAGTATTCTTTGGAAGGGCGACAGAGGACCAGACAGGCAGGTGTTTCCAAATGTATTTGGAAGAAAATATGCGTCTTCATGAATGTTTGTTTAATATACAGTGCACACACATTCTCTCATAGTATACAGCCATTACGGTATAGACAGGAAAGGTTGATACTGGTTTCTGCATGTAAACGGAGTGGTAGTATAGCGTAATTGTTCAAGTCTTGGCACGCCACGTTCAGTGCCATTGTTCGAGTCCCCACTTAAATACCATGGCTCACGTCTACTTCTGAGGCCCGTAGTTGGAATATTGCCAAAGCGGCATAAAACCACACTTACTCGCTGTTGTTGAACCAATCTACATACGCGAGAAATGTGATTCCTGATGCTTATGCATGACTCATTTCTTTCAGACGCAGGAACCCTGGCACATTCTGGATTTGGTGTTGTGTCCCTCTAAACCCTTCCACCTGGCTTTCCGAGGGACCGATGGGATGAGCTTTTGTCCCATGGTGGCTTCATAGCATGTCCGCACTCGCTGACTGTACATGGAGAAGGTTCGGTGCTAGGGCCTGATTGTACAGTCAGGACGTTTGTTAGAGCAACCCAGCTAGTTTAGGGGTGGCGCACTCTGTGGCCCCAGTCTTTTCAGTATCCCCAGTAGGCCCAATGCTGACTGAACTTGACTGGTAGATTTAGGTGGTAGTGTAGATAGGCCCCCTTTCGTGCATGCCCTGTAAGATGGTATCTTTTGATGACATAACTTAGTGTTAACCCACCATTCTGTCCTTCAGTAGGTAGCTCGAGACAAAGCAAGTCCCGGATGGTCATTTTGAGAGTCAGTGTACTAGCCGACTGCGCGGCCACCTGCTGGTAAAAAGCATTTCAATATTTCAGTTTAATATTTACATTAAATTTTGTTTTCAAGTCCCGACATTTGTTTTGCTTTTAAATCTATGGGGATCGTCGAATAACCGAATGGTTAAAGCGTTCGCTCAGGATGCTCAGGACGCTCAGGACGCTCCAAACAACCCTAATTCGATTTCTCATGTGGAAATGATGTGCGAAGCATGTATTTGTTGTTTCTCACCGTGAAAAAGCTGGTATATTGCTAAAGGCGGTGTAAAAGGTACGCAGTCATAATCTGTGTGGGAAGCATAAATTATGTAAGGTGTTCTTTGCTCTTTTTGGTAGAACCGCCCGTAGCTTGTGCAAGCAACTGTTTCTTTCAAACAATCTTTTGAAGAAAACAAAATGCAATGCATACTTGTTTACCATGACGTCTACTGCAAAGTTACAACTTGAGTTTCATGTTTGAGATTTTTTCACGTGTAGGAATATAACTTGCATTTATACGCACAGTAAGTACCAATATATTCACTTTACCAGGGATACCATCGTTCTTGGGGCGGAAATGGACCCTGAAGTCCCCCAGAGGCAGGACGACTGCCAAGAAGACATTCCATGGACAGACGTGGACCAAGGATTCGTCGGAAGGGCGACAGAGGACCAGACAGGCAGGTGTTTCCAACTCTATTTGGAAGAAAACTATGACGTCATGAGCAAGTTACAACTTGTGTTTCAGGTTACAGCGTTTTTCTCATGAAAAAGCATATACTTTTGATATTCATTATCTATGGAGTAAGTATCAGTGATATGAAACATTAACCTATTCGTTATCTTCACTGTTAGGAACGTGGATACCATCGTCCTGGAAGCAACATTGGACCCTGAAGTCCCCCCAGAGGCAGAGCGACTGCCAAGAAGACATTCCATGGACAGAAGTGGATCAAGGATTCTTCTGGAGCAGGATGTGGATGTTTTACTGTTCGTACCAGGGGATGTCAATACATTTTGAGCCTTGCATAGAAAAACACAAAATATTGGTATGAACCACATTTATTTTTCAACATAGTCCCCTTGTGAGTCAAGACACTTCTTCCATCTTTTCTGCCAGGCGCTGATGCCATCTCTGTAGAAGGCGCCATTTTGTTCCTCAAACCAAGCCTCAGTAGCAGCAATAAGTTCATTTTCATCCTGAAATCTACGACCACGCAAGTGTTTCTTGAGATTTGGGAACAGATGGTAATCACTTGGTGTAATATTCCCCATTCATTGTTCTTCCTTTTGGTCAGTAATCTATGTGGATGATGCATTTGCTATCCCAGAAGACTGTCGCCATTACCTTCTGCACTGATCTGGAGGCTTTGAATTTTTTGGTCCTGGGAGAAGTGACATGTTTCCATTCCATGGATTCTTGTTTGCTCTCATAGTGGTGGATCCAGGTTTCATCACAGGTTACTAGCCTAAAGTGAAAATCTTCTGGATTCTTGTTGTATCTGGTTAGCATGGAGTTGCTTATGGTGACCCTTGTTTGCTTCATTTCATCTGTAAGCATTCTTGGCACCCATCTTGCGCACACCTTAGACATGACGAGATGTTCATGAAGAATTGTGTCGATGGATCCATGTGAAATGCCTGTGGTCTCCTCTAAGTCGTGGAGTGTGATTCGACGATTTTCCATCACATGTCTATGCACTCTGTCAATGTTTTCCTGACTAGTGCTTGTTGTTGGCGATCTGGACAGGGGTCATCTTCAAGACTCTCTCTGCCATGCTTAAATTCATTGACCCATCGTTTGATGGTAGCAGATGAAGGGGAAGACTTCCCATAAACTGCTGAAAGCCTTTCTTCAATGTTCTTCGCCGAGTTTCCTTCAAAAACTAAACACTTGCTTACTGCTCTATACTCCATTTTATTCATTTTCACTGCCGTGAGGGGGGTCTCTTTCTGTCAATGTGAGCTGTTCAATAACTTCTGAGAGTAGGATACCAAAACTTATATATCACATCAGCTACACCCCAAGGTTCAATGTCGTACCATAGGCTGTGACACCTGGGTATGAAAAATACTCAAGGCTCAAAACTTATTGACATCCCCTCGTACATTTTATGACAATGTACTATGCGTGTCTATACTGTAAACCCTCCAGGAGAATAAGTAGCGTTGCATACGTTTTCGGGAACACGGTTCTCATAAAAGTTTTTTTTTTATCTGTGGTTTTACGTGTCGGGCTTCAGGTACCTTTGACCCTGTTCAAATCTCAAATTTGAACAAGGTCAGTTTAGACACACATTCTCTGGCAACAATTTTGGTGTTTGTGTTCGAGGATTTGGTACTGTTCCATGTTGGGAATGATGACATTACAAAAAGTAATCCACACAGATGGTCCAATTGTACTTGTTTGTTTTGTTGTTTTGTTTTGGAAAGTTGTGAACTCGAGAAGAACTGTCCATTGCAATCGCATGTGCCCAACTTTATCGCCGCGTATGAGTGCTTGTTTTTGCCATACACTGCCAACACAGAAACACATCAAGAAACAAGTCCAGCGTTAAAAGAAAAATACATCAGTACACGGGCGTATTATAATATCTACAAACCAGAACTTACAATACAAAAGCCTATCAACATTACCAGATTACATCGCACAGACCTTTAGTTCAATGCATGTACCAAACAATCCAGTGATGTCTGTAGATGAGACAAGACATTAAATGAAAAGCTTCCACAAACAGTCTAGAATGTCACATTGAGCAAGTAAACTACCAAGTGCATGTTTGGAAACAGTATCTGCAGCCAATCATATTCCTTCACCACTTGACCATGGTTGGAGCATTTGTGATGGTCAGCTTATCCCTTTCTGGTGTTCTGATGTCGAGAGATTCTGCTCCCCGTGGATTGGTTGAACTGACATAGAGTAAATGCAATAAAATCAGTATGCCAACAGAGAGATCTATGTCAATGCAGATGAACTGACTTATTGTGCACAGAGACATGTCTTTTTGTATGGAAAATGATTGTTGTCCGAACAGATTTTGCTTGTAGATGACATGGTGTAACTTATGATATGAAAGAAAGTGAAGAGAAGAGTTAATTGTAATCTTCTGAATGTATCAAAAGTGATTAAGAGTTATCTGACAGACCATTTGAATAGCTACAACAACAGCTTAGACGCAGTTATCGACCATGAAGCATATAGTTTTCTAATACCTTGGATAATGTTATTTCGTCAAATATTTTATGAATGTGAAACTTTTATTAACTATAACTTTGATTTTTTTTCTATACTGTGTTAAACATGTGACACCAAATGAATTGATTGTTTTATAGATCAGTACAAATTTAGTCCTCTGCTATTTTACAACTAGTAAAACTACAATGACGGCCATCTTGGGAGCCATTTTGAATTCTGGATAATATGAAATAATTCCATATAACATGCTGTCACTCTAGAAGTAAACAGGAAACAAAAGCAACTGATTCTAGTTGCAAGAATAATGTAAACTTTCAATAAATAAATCACCACCACACATTTCCATGAAAGTCGGAGAATCGCTAAAATCCCGTCTCGAAGAATAAGCTGTATATTATATAAGCTGAATAAGCATTATATTACCACGACATGACCATACAAAATTACCTGTTCTGTGCTCAAGCCACCACTCTAGAAGAGACAAGTGGACATTGAATGTAAAAGGACACATTCGGTGTTAATTTTTATGTAAATTTAACTGCCGAGAAGGCAACACACGATAATTCAAGATGGAGGCCATTTTGATTATTTCTAAAAGCAAAAATATGTGAAAAAAAGTTATACATCCTTTACCAATACACAAAAGTCAAAATGAAAGTGATCAGATTGATAGTAGTAAAACTATCCATGATTAACTTTGAGATGTTGTCGGGTAGCAAGACCAAATGACATGAAAATGCTCACAGACCCCCATCACATAAAATGGCCTGGGAAAATAAAACTGATACCACAATCTGAGAGTATTACAGGCCCTTTCATGAGCCCAGGACGTCATACTAACTGAAAATAGTGTCAAACCAAATCAGTACTGGGGAGGCTACGACATCAGATTTTTCAGCTGCCTCTTCCTGGACTAAAACGTATCGAACTGTTGTAAGCAGTGATTAGACGGGTGGATGTCGGAAAATTTCCGTAAATGCTACACAGTGTAAGATCGGATTTTTTTTGTTTTAACACCCAGTATCTTTCGTTTTGTTTTATCAAGACAGTTGGCATTGGTGACAAAGACAATTTGTAATTTGATTCGAAGATGTATGGGGAATTCAACGATGCATTTATTGCAGCTGACTATGAAGTATGAGTGTTGTTATAGACGTCTCAATACCGGCCTTCTCGAAACGTGATTTTGTAAACACTATTCAATATATATGGCGGAAAGGGTACTTCGGCGTTCGTGTGTGTTTTCGATGACATCCTAACCGATTCTGGATTCAAGGGCGACGTTTCAGAATTATCATGGTTACATGAAAACTTGATACCAGTGATCACTAATGTGCTATTTTTGAAGCTAAGTACTCCCATTAATTATCCTATTTACATATTTCCAAACATACAGCAAATAGCCCGGTGAATCGCGATTTTGTATCGTGGTAAAAATGGCGACATTTACGATGAAGCCAATTTTGAGAGGCTATTTTAATCGCTTTAGCTTTCTGAGATTAATAGTGGATGCTATCAAGAAGCAGGAAATTTCCCGTAGATTTCAAAACTGTGAAGTATATTAATGTACAAAATATATTTAGAATTTTATTGGACTTGCACGTGAGGGTTGAAGAGGAAGGACATATATGTCCCCGTGGCACACCAACCAACCAGCCAAGGGACCTAGTTGTCCCTTGCAACTGTAAGGTTCTCGTCACACCGAAGGTTCGATTACAGCCATTGGTGCAATGTGTGAAGGCAATTTCTGTTCTTCCGCGCCGTCATATTGGTGGAATGTTGTTTAGAATCGGCGCAAAACTAAAGCCATTAACCCACCGTAATACCTGGCAAGCCAGAACCGGTACACAGATAGTCTCATAATACACTGACAAATACAAATCTATGGTGAAATGATATATAAGGAACCAAATTAACAACAAAGATGTAATTATATCTGGATATTTTAAAAATATAAAGCCAGTGCGAGCAAGTGCAACATGATAGTCAGAACAACATGGAATTCACGTGTTTTTCAGTTACAAGACGAATGTGATCAAAGCCGAGGACACGGAAGCAATATATCTACAGACGTCACAAACAGGAGCTTTTCGCAAGACCTGCATGCGTGTTCATATAAATCACTGCATGTGGGTTCGGTTTTTGCTCATTAATCAACAACCCGAGCTCTAGAGTCTATTGCTCCCATGTACTTCTCCGGAGACAAATAATATAATGATCACCCGAGTGGAGTTGGATACGAACTATCGATCTGCAAGACTTGGAACAATACTGAATACTGACACGAGGAAAGGGGCTTATCTGGTTTTGCTTGACGGAGACGACTAACAGACAGCTAGGAAATCGATAGTATCGATGTAGATGGCTATATAATGCCGCAGTCTTTTGTCCGTATGTTTTGGTTATGCAGAATAATTGAGAGAGTCCACAAATCTTAGGATTATATGGGATCTATGCTTCAGTTATCGACTTTGTCTTGAAATACGTCTAAATACGGGGAATCAAGAAACATTAGATAGGTATTGATTAAAACCGGTTGCGATGAATGATACATGTCACAGCAAGATAACTTCAGATACTGTTGTCGTGATGCCATGGATAGTATGCGCCCTGAGCGGAAGGTCTGTGTTTTGGTCCCTGGTCGCTTCCTGCCAAACTACGCTAAATGGAACCAGGTAAATTCAACAGCGCTCAGCCTTTACGGTACACAATGAGTGAGTTTAGTTGTACCCCGCACAACAGTCCATCAATATGGTGGTGGTCTGAAAATAATCGAGTCTGGACGAGACAAACCAATGATCAACAGCATGAGCATCGATCTACGCAGTTGGAATACGATGACAAGCATGGGTTACTGAAGATCAGTTTTAACCCTGATTTTCACGGTTGTTAATAGTAGAGAAGAGGGTTAAAACAAAGACTTGGGCGCTCGTGTGAGTTTCCCGTGTGTTGGTGGCTACCTCTGAGCAGCTATGTGGGCAAGTACAACACTACAACTTCGGTATGGACGATACACATGGCTCAAGCTTTCGCTCGTTCCCGGTTCGTTTCCCCAAATGGGCACAATGTGTGAAGCCCGTTCCCGTAGTGATATTGTAGCAATATTGCCAAAACCGGCGGAAAATCCAACTCACTCACTCGAACAGATGCAGAATCTCAACCGGGAGAATGATAGATTCGAACGTACGAGCTGTCACTGCTTTTAGATGCAACTCCGCTCTTGAGTCGTCTTGAACCAAAGGGTCATTAATATAAATATGCAAAGAATAGACAGGCGTCACTTATTTGAGGTTGTTGTCTCAAACCTTCTCGTTCATATATTCAAATCTAATTTTACTCATGCAACAACGACCATTACACCTGACTGATGTTAACCTCAAAGTATGACCTCTGGTATATGCTTGATCGAGGCTTGAGTCCCAGATGACCATCGTACGTCTCATCTACCATCTGAGGTATTCATGCACGGAGAGTTTGCAAACCAACTCAGTTTTGTAATACTACTGAATAGTTAACACAAACAGATTTCATGTCTCAGTAAACGAGGTTATTTCGTGTGTCACGTTTGAGATCGAAATCGCAAAGAGGTCGTCACATAGACTCAGCTGCGTTCTCCATTGCGCTTGAAGTAGCGCAATGATTTCGTATCTATTATTTACCATAACATACCGTATTTATTGATAAACCTGTCAACAAATATTGATTTCCCTGCACATTTTGAACAATCAGTTCATGTCATATAAATCACAAAATTAAGGGATACGTGTTGCCGTCGAACCCAAAACAGGTCAGTAAACATACGTATATGCTGCCTGGCTTTATTTCATCTACAACTTTCCCCGTATCCAATGGCGGAATGTTACCGTATGCGTAATCACGCAAAGATGTACTGGTCGTTGTGAGGACAGCCAGGATGTTAGAGTGTCCTTGAAAGCATACAATTCTCACATTGATTAGCCTGCTGTACATAAGGGCGATGCGACAGGTGTGTTCACTGGCATGGTATTTACCTATTATCTTTTACGAGCCTCGGGGCAAACCCTTTTGTGATGATCATCGAAGGGCGATCGAGAAATAAACGTTTGCAGACAGAAAAGCCCTGTGATTTTCTTATACATCAATACCTTAATGTTACCTTAATTACCTTGGAGTTTCCTCGTTTTATCATATCGCTAACATCACATGAAGCATGAGTCCTTTCAACGTGGCACCGTGAGCAATGACTCGATGCTGGCAGTCCATTGATCATCATCAGTTTCAAGATTCAAACCCACCACCATACCAATGCAATCCCAAGGTGTGAGTACTGACCTCGGCGTATATTGCATGCGTGTATATTACAGGAACAGATTGATTTGGGGATTGGACGGCTGTCGTGTCATGATCACCTGCATCAACAACTGATTTGTGGTCCAGGCGTCATTACAGGCAGTCATATATTACACTTTCATTAAGCAAAACACATTTACCCGATGTCACAAAAATAACATTATATAGCATTACACGCGTCGAGCGTGGTCGCTGTGAGGTGAGTTGGGTACATTAGTGTGTGATTTGTGGTGTTGGTAATTGAAAATCTCTGTCCAGATCCGCAAACCGGTTTCGCAGAGAAAGGAAGGGTTGAGTGGTTCATCTGTTTCGTTTCATTAAACTATCCTACAATGCATACATGTATATTCAGAACATATTTGGCACTAAGGATCGTCATCAAACCAGTTTAAGGAACAGTTAATTAAACTGTTTGTCCTACCTTCATTGTACATTTTGGCCAGTATTTGTCATTGGATACGGTCACTATTAAAGTCAGCGATAAATCCGCCTTGAAGATGTAGTTACACCTGATACATCGTTAGTGATGTAGCGGAAAACCCATCGTGGCATTATACATCAACCTGTCCTGTTAGGTCGCATCACAGTAGGCTGGCTGAAAAGCTTAGAATTAATGCTCACTGAAGGACAGTGAACTGTTTTAACGCATCTGCCAGTCTGCCAGTCACCAGTCTACGTTTATTCGATATCAAAAAGTACAACAGATGGATTCATCAATGAAGGACAAAGGACCCCCAATATATGTACATCGGCTAAGCACCTCCGGGAACGCTGTCTTGCTGCCATATAATGGAATCTCTAAAGATAAAAAAGAACAGCATATTGGGACACAAACGAGAATGAAATTAGATTTTGAATAACTAACTGTGAATAGAAAACGATTAACCAAAGACTATGTAAAAATCATTTGTAAGCAGTCTTTTCTGGTACCCTTATTAATGTGTCATTGTTTTGTCGTGGAAGAATGTTTCTTTTACACCTGACGTCAGTTGTATAACAAGCAGCATATAGCTATAGACTCGAACAATAATTGTGAAGTCTATACTTTGTGAAAACCTACTTTAATTAGTTTTGAATTCAACCAGGAACAGGTATACATTGTCAACATGTTAACCCTTGAGAAGGATTTCAGTGAATAAACAATTACATATATACAAACACGCACGGCAGGGAACTACAACGGTTGGCATCTGACGGACTTTGAATTCTTTGGGACCATAATTCAAGACACTGATTTCCTGAAGGCATATCACGGACCATGAAAATATTAATATAGACAAATAACCACAATAAACACATAGCGACAACGTTCGTCACTGAGACTGTTTGTCCCTTGCGTTATGGTTCACAGCGGAACCCGTACTTTGCACGATGGTGGCCTCTCGCGTCAACTTCTGACGCAACGCCTTCCTGACCTTCTTGCGCATAAAGGCGTACAGCAGAGGATGGGCGATGGTGGTCGAGTATGCAACGACCTGACAACACAACTGTGCAGTTTCCAAACTTAGGTTTCCTTCTAAGACCATCTCAAGCACAGTGACGACCACGTGAGGTCCCCATAGGCACATGAACGTCACGACAACCACCAATGACAGGCGTAGTAATTTTCGTTCTTGATCACGCGCCAATTCCCGTCTAGACTGGCCCTGGCTTGATAACGATACAACAACAATGGCAGCCTGAATTGCAACGCGTTTTCGAGCAACGCGCAAGATGGCGACGAAAAACATAATCATGCCGATGGTTGTGATGGCAAAGGTTAATACGTAGAACAATTCGTAGAAATAATAGGGTCCTAAGGAGGACATTAGTTGGTTGCAGCTGAAAGACTTATTTGTGCTCAGACTATTAATCGTTGATTGGTCAAAGCCGATAAAGGGTGTACAGAATGCAAACAGCGCCAGACTCCAAATAAGGGCAATGACAATAGTCACTTTCGTTGTGAAGACCTGTCGTTTGGTTGGCGTCACGACAGCATAATAACGGTCTAGACATATCATCAGCAATGTCATGGAGCTCGCCACACACACAAGTGATATTATACCCTCCATGAAGAAACAAAACAGAGCACCCTTGAAGCGGGACGTCAGAACCATTGTCAGTGTCATCGGAACAGCCGTCAGACATATCACTACATCGACGACGTTCAGATTCGATATGAACGTGTTTCCACGTTCGTCAGTATTTTTCAAAGACTTCAGACTGATAACAAGTACGATGATATTAAACGAAAGTCCTAAGAGAAATTCTAATATTAATAGCATTGAAGCCAAGACAACAAAGGCAACGTGAAATTCCCCTTCATCTGCCATGGCCGTTTATCATAACCCTTCACAGAATTCAGTCGTGTTTCCACTTCACATGACGTTGTCCTTTCAGTGGAAATTCTTCTGACTGCAACTCTTTGACTCAAGTTCCGGATTATCGGTGAACCGGGCCCTCTGAAAAAGAACAGTCGGTAATCAGTTTTACCATCATCAATGCTGTCCAATGCAATACATATGCAAATGAGGTCACCTGAGGTAACTATATTTGATACCTCCTTACATCGGGCGTTCTCAGAAAAATAATGTATACTGTCTCCAAACATTTAATGTTATATGTACACGTCACATATGCTTGTTCGTTCAGATTATACGTCATATATGTTCTTTCGTTCAGATGCATTTCGTTCCGGGTGCAGTTGTATAAAGCGATCTACGGCTATGGTGATCGTTATTTGATGTTTGGTGTCATTTTCATCACCCTCCTCGGCATTCTCTAAGTAGAACCCGGAATACACCCCTCTCCTACATTCACTAACACCTCATCTATTTCTCATATTAGGAGCCATTCACCTCGGTGCAGCCCGCAAATAACTACGAATTGTAAGCTTGACATTGTGAGTAACGGTAACTGTTGTATCGTATCCAATCAAGAGTTTTTCTGTGACATCGATTACCTCTTACATTCTACTTTAGGAAATTATGCTTAATATGGCATGAATAATACAGCAATATTGGCTTTTTGGTCAAGTAACCCGCGCGTGAATATCATATGCAGAGTACAAACAGTGCACAGGTTAAACGAGGTCAGTGACGTTTGATACTCATTTAGGAGTTAGTAGGGTAACACTCACTAATATAGTTCCCTCACTAATCCAATTTATAAACAACTCTCTGGCTTCCTGTACATACCATTTCTGTACATACTGTATATACCACAACTCTCTGACTTAGTGCAATACCATATATAACACACCTGTCTGGCTTCCTCTACATACATTATATACAACTGTCTGGCTTCCTGTACATACCATATATACCATAACTGTCTGCATTCCTGTAATACCATATATATCACGACTGTCTGGCTTCCTGTACATGTCACATATACCACAACTGTCTGGTTTGCTGTTTATACCATATATACCATAACTCTCTGGTTTCCTGTACATACCATATATATCACAACTATCTGGCTTCCTGTACATACACACATGTCACATAACCACAATGTAAACAGATGCATAGTTGGACAGTAAAGAAACACACACACACACACACACACACACACACACACACACACACACACACACACACACACACACACACACACATACATCAGCTGATCGCCGAGTCGCCCATTGAATTTATACTGAGGCTATGCTGTGTCGCTGTGTCAAGTCCAGGCTTCGCTTAGTGAAAACCTGGCAAGTTCAAAATTTACATTTTATGTGACTTTACTTCATTCGATTTGCAAAGGTCATTACCTGTATTTATGCTAAGTGACACAGTAACACATTTTGTTTCTCAATCGCACCATATTCCCTACTCCAAGTGCGCCTTGTTCGCAGTATTCGTGTGAGGGCTGTGGGGTTGGCCTCGTGGTTTAAGCATTCGATTCGGGTTTGATTCGGGTTCGAGTCCACAAATGTGAATCCCATTCCTGGTGTTTTGACGTTTATGCTATGACCAAAAGGCTTGTGTGACGGATATCATTATAAGCTCTGATTCCATTCATAGGTTGCCAATAAAATGCTGGCGATGTGTATGTTCTGTTCTAATACCGATTCAATCTCATGTGTGTGCCTAAACAAACAAGTAAACAGCCTTCATTTGACAGTCCGGGGAATTTGTATGTCGTTAATCGAAATTTCCGCCGATTGTTACTGTTTAAATATAGTTAACCACAATTTTGAAGTATATGAATAGGATTATTCCATGTGACGAATCAAGAGCATTAGTCGTGACTCGAAAATATCACGTCTTATACGTCACTCAATGACAAATACATCCTAATTCACTTGGCACATAAAATATCTCCTGTCACTTGCTACAAGGATCGTTCAACTGCTGTTCTACATTTGGAACACGCGTTGCCTTGCACTACATTTTCTAACCTTCTATAACATTTCTATTCCTGTATCTGAACGCAACGCAACACTCGCTGAAGTATTTCTGCCAATCGATTTATTGGTTACCTGTATTTATATTTAACTCGTTACTCTTACTTGATTGAAAGAATCTCTTTGTTTGCGAAAAATGCCGTTATTTCACGCTTACACCTTATTGGCTAGTATTGAATAGACAGTTAAAAGGGTGTTTTATAAATCTTGCTAGAGAATACTGACATTAAATACAGTGAAAAGGGTGTTTTATCAATCTTGCCAGACAAAATTGGCATTAAATAGACAATTGAAAGGGTGTTTTATAAATCCCACTAGGGAATGTTGACATTAAATAGACAGTTAAAAGGGTGTTTTGTAAATCCTACTAGGGAATGTTGACATTACATAGACAGTTAAAAGGGTGTTTTATAAATCTTGCTAGAGACTATTGACATTAAATAGACAGTTAAAAGGATGTTTTATAAATCCCGCTAGAGAATATTGACATTAAATAGACAGTTAAAAGGGTGTTTTATAAATCCCACTAGGGAATGTTGACATTAAATAGACAGTTAAAAGGGTGTTTTATAAATCCTACTAGGGAATGTTGACATTAAATAGACAGTTAAAAGGGTGTTTTATAAATCCCACTAGAGAATATGGACATTAAATAAACAGTTAAAAGGGTGTTTTATAAATCCCACTAGAGAATATTAACATTAAATAGACAGTTAAAGGGGTGTTTTATAAATCTTGCTAGAGACTATTGACATTAAATAGACAGTTAAAAGGGTGTTTTATAAATCCCACTAGGGAATGTTGACATTAAATAGACAGTTAAAAGGGTGTTTTATAAATCCTACTAGGGAATGTTGACATTAAATAGACAGTTAAAAGGGTGTTTTATAAATCCCACTAGAGAATATGGACATTAGATAAACAGTTAAAAGGGTGTTTTATAAATCCCACTAGAGAATATGGACATTAAAAAGACAGTTAAAAGGGTGTTTTATAAATCTTGCTAGAGACTATTGACATTACATAGACAGTTAAAAGGGTGTTTTATAAATCCCACTAGAGAATATTGACATTACATAGACAGTTAAAAGGATGTTTTATAAATCCCACTAGAGAATATTGACATTAAATAGACAGTTAAAAGGATGTTTTATAAATCCCGCTAGAGAATATTGACATTAAATAGACAGTTAAAAGGGTGTTTTATAAATCCCACTAGGGAATGTTGACATTACATAGACAGTTAAAGGGGTGTTTTATAAATCTTGCTAGAGGATATTGACATTAAATAGACAGTTAAAAGGGTGTTTTATAAATCCCGCTAGAGAATATTGACATTACATTGGCAGTTAAAAGGGTGTTTATAAATCCCGCTAGACAAAATGTAGGCTTGCAGCTGTAGTGTTTGTCAGTTGACGACACGATGTTGCGAATGTTTACATGAAGCATTTGTATATTAAATACATTCTGTTGTATATCTCCCTATATATCCACATCGATAGTGTATGTATTGATTACAGCTGTGATCAAATGTGCATATGTGGGTATATTTCCTGAAAGGGCAAGGGAGCGATGAAAAGTGGATCATCTACGTGATAATGGCTCGGAATTTGCCCATCCTATCTGTATTGGCTCATCTGAAACTAGCAAGCAGGTGAGCGTGTAGGTTAAAAAAACTTAATAAATAAAATAAAATAAATAAATATACATTTCGCTAATTATGTATTTAAGCTTATACATTTTTACAATTTAGTCTTTATGATGTAGAACGAGTAGCTATGCTTTGGGAAACGTTTTTTCATAAGGACAGATGAAGAAGGATCAAGCTGACCTGACCTGAATGTGCTTGTATAAGAATATTTTCTATCACATCAGGAAATAGATCACAATAGCGCTGGTGGAAACAGAAAAACAAACGGACAACCTTTCAGAGGCGCCAGAGACATTTCAGCATCTATTGCGTCAGCTATCATGTACATGTCACTTCCACAATAGTTTCTGTATAAGAATGTTTTCGTTATCTAAATATATTCAGTCAAATTTTCATGCTCGAGTGACATACGAGATATTCCGATACAACTTTAGTCTCTCCGGGATTAAAAAGGAAAAGAACAGTCTGAGGCCATTTGGATTTTCTTGTCAAATAGCATTTGATGCACCTGTTTCGTGAAAGTTATGAAACTTTGACATCTTCAGATCAAGATAACTTTCACAACACTGGCCACATATCCTCTGAATGTATTATTCTGAGCATATGCCCACGTTGTGTTTTTGATTTATGCCGGGTTGTTCCAGAACGATAAAATGATGACACATTACAGGTTCGTGGCGTTTCAGCTCATTTTGGAGATATATCCATACTGACGCACCACATGCTGTTTACATACAGCAGGTCGGCACGCTGATGATCCGGGTTCGATTCGGCACATTGGCACAATGTGTGAAACCCGTTTCTGGTGTCCCCCACCGCGATATTGCTGGAATATTGCTAAAAGCGACCTAAACTCAACTCACTCACTCATTCACTGATTAATTTCTTGCTACGGATTTGGGACATGAGAATTCTTTTTTTTTAACAAAAGAAAGAAAGAAAGGCAAGAAAAATACATAATGTGCTTTACTGAATTTCTGTGCTAATTATTATCTTACCGTCGTTAGTACAAAAATAGCGATTTTCACTTTGATTTCACTGATTTGCACTGACTAAATTAAAGATGAAAGATGAAAGAAACTAAAGATACAACATATAATGGACAATTTTCAGCGGCGTAATATCATGCTAACTTACACAGAGCATTGTAACACACATGGTCTTGTCTTCACTGGTGAGTTACGTACGCTGTTGTATTTGCTGTCTAGCGTGTCAGTCATCTATAGTCCAGTATATGACAGAGGCCTGTAAATAATTTAGTCTGGACCAATCAACTGATCGATGTAGTGAGCACCTCACTACTCAATAGATGACACCTACTCCATTTAGTCGACCCCCTTGGTTTGCCACCGAGTTCCCGAGATACTGACTAGCGAAGGGTCATAACTGAATATCGTACGCTGCAACGAGCGGATCCTGGTGGCTCTTAGGTGGATGCGGCGCCTCATACAACACGACCTACTACACTTGCCCTGGATACTGATATCTGGTAGAAGTCAAGTTTGATTACACGCTACATCAATCACCACAGGGGCTTAATGAGCTTATTGGTGCACCTACATCTACCTTATATCGTCAATAAACCTTACTTCCATCATAAATCACAACCAAGTAGTATCAAATTAAATATAACCTGAGTCTTAAAGTTTGCTATTTATTCACCACACGAGGAAGAGCCGTCATTATCCGCCTATGGTTGATATTTCTCTATCAACAGATACCACCCCTCACAGTGAAGCCTGCCAATAGACCAAGTACTAGTGAAACCAAATAACTCCAGTGTTGTAATTACTGCTGAGCAGCCAGTCACTAAAATCGATCCAGGTAACACACTAAAATATTCAGATTAATGTACCTACTGCAAATTTGCTTCTAGTTTTCAGAGTTAATGTTTCTACACCGTATTGTCATGACAATAGGAGCGGCGTTAAAATCTGGTAAATAGAGTCAGCTTATCTAGCGTCGTGTTTGTACACCAACTTCAGTATCTGTCCTAACAGAGTATCGTATCCGATCTGATAAACATTTTATGGTAAATTACTTTTATCGACCCAACTCAATGGACTCATTAATGATAAAAGCGACAAAACCCTTTCCATAGACAAACAAACGAAATCAGAAGCGAGTCTGTCCTAACGCTGTTTAGGAACCATGTGAAATAGTGATGATACCAGGTGAACGTAACGCCGGTGGCACCCGTTTAAATACATGCAAAGAAAAGTCAACTGTTCTGAAAATAAATGAGACAAAAAGGACAAATCAAAATTGGGTAATTACATCAAACACAATCCATACACCCTTCTGTTAATATATCGATAATCAACAGTAAGAGTTTGGCAATTAGCAGCACGACAAAGATATCCATTCTTTGCTGTTGCCTTTTTCATATGAAGCAGTTACGGTGAATGCCATGGAATACATTTTTATACTACTATCCATGTCATACAGTGAAAGAGACTGATAACAGACTCCATATAATAACGACTGCGAAATAGAGGCGGTGGCATTTTGCCTCAGTTTTAAGCGTCATTGTTAATACTAGAGAAGAATTCATAGAAACGAATCCGATATTTATACAGTTTTCATAAACAGGCTATTGTGACGTTTCGTGAACACGCCTACAAAACCACATCCTTTCGCTTACATTTTTTGCCCAAATTCGTATTGCGGTTTAAATCAAGTTTGTGGTTCAACTTTGTCCCAAATATTACTTTAGAAATACGGCCTGTCGCACCCGTTAGTTAAACCATGAAAATGAAAATGACAAACACATTCAATCAGAAGTAAGAAGTTAAGTTCCTAGTCACAACATGAAGTTTTATATGCAACTATACAACAATTTCTTTCAACAAACGCGACAATACCATTTCACCATTCACAAGAAATTTCAGGTAAAACCTCGATTGTAGGATTTCGTATCTAACAGTAGTGAGTATTTATGAATCGTTTTCAAACAGGGATAATGCAAGGCGTCTGCGAACAGGTGAGCGTATGCGGACCACATTGCAGCACCCGTCATAATCACATCTTAATCAATCAGTTACCTTAAACAAAATCGAACGGGGAACACATGGTACAAGTAAAAAAATAGGGATTTGCATCCGACATCATTTTCGCCCGTGATGAGTCAAATTTCGAAATTCCTTTCATATGTCTGGCGTAGTACTTTTGAGTTAATCTTCAACGATGGTCTAAACATGAGTTAACTGTAGAAACAAGTCACTTTCATTTCTCTGAAAGCATAACAATTGTTTGAATACCTTCAACGTGAAATCCCGCTTAGACAATCGCTCGCTGCCTCTCTGAGGAGCCTCCCTCGCTGCTGACTGCATGCAAGACATTGGAAGGTCTCTCTCTCCTGTAAGTTGTTGTCACGAAGCATGTATCAGGTATCCATTTACTGTCGAGAGAATCGCATACTATAATTAATCTGAACAATACCTGCTGTCGTCTGCTGCCTCGCGGGTTGAAGACACGAATATCGATCTGCACACAAACAGATGACGTCATACACACCTTATGTGATTCGTAAACCAACGCCGATATAAAGCGGCGTCAAGTTTTTTAACACGTCAGATTATGTTGTCCCTGCATCGAAAAGCTGAAAATTGTCCATTATATGTTGGCATAACGCATTTTTCAGTGACAAATTGGAGGGTTGTAACACTCTGTACACAGAAAACAACTCTGGTGACATTAATTATCCGATTGTCATTTGACTATTAATAAAAGCTTTTAACACGCATTAGTGTACGCGTATGTCCGAACTGTTGTTTTGTTACAGAGATACTGAGGTTTTCACTTAATTTACTCGCTATTTAATCGCTATTTTTGTACTAACGACGGTAAGGTAATCCTTAACACAGAAATTCAGTAAAGCGCATCATGTATATTTCTTGACTGACAATCACAGTTTCTGCTGCAAATGAAATATTATATTATACATGGCAAAACATATCTTTCAAGGTATGGTGACGATCAACACTCCATCAGCTAAAAACACACCTAGCTCGTGTATGCATAGGAACCAAACACAAGAGGGGTTCACAAGAACTTTTAGATGGTCAGTAACGAGTGTGCCCACCTTGTGCGTTAATGCAGGCCTCTTTGCAAAGATATTTATTTCCATTTGAAGATTTCAAAGACTGTTCTACTATACTCTTCCTCAGACGTTTTGTGAGCAAGGTTGCAGCATTCAAAAGTCACTAAAAATGAAAGAAAGTCCCGTAGAAGGTCATTCCGAACCCAAGAACGATGTGGACGTCCTCTAGCGTCGGAGGATTCTGGTGGCGTCGCTGCAATTTCATTCCAGACGTGTTCAATGGGTGACAAAACTCGTGAAGATCGCGTTAGAATGGATCTTCAGTAAGTCATGCTTGTCGACTAAGACGACTGAGGGGTTCGAGTGGTCAGACTCGCTGACTTGGCTGACATGTCATCGCATCCCAGTTGCGTATAGCGATGCTAATGCTGTGATCACTTTATTGTCGGGTCTCCATATTTTCAAACCTCCGCCATATCGCTGGAATATTACTGAGTGCGGTGTAAAACTAAATTCACTCAGTCGTCGTAATGTCCTCACAGGTGCATTAATGCTGCTGGGTATGTTTGGGAGAACTGCCGGAACGGGTGCGGTGTTCGAATCCATCGGTCTATACGTGGTGGAACGGGGGAACGGTCGATAACTTCACTGTTTTACGTTGCCATACGTGCCAAATGGTGTTGTTATTGACTGGCAACGTCACGCTGCAATGTACCAGTCGCTAGCGTACCTAAATCTGCCATTTTGGCGTGGTACCATGCAGCACTTTCCAAGATTGGACCAGTGAAAAGCCGGATTAGAAGTGATCGTCAGTAAGCCATGCTTGTCATACGACACGACTGGTGGGGGTGAGTGGTCAGGCTCGCTGACCTAGTTGACACGTCATCTTATTTCAGTTGCGTAAATCGATGCTCATGCTGTTGATCACTGGACTTTATGGTTCAGATTCGATTATGTTCAGACCGCCGCCACATAGTTGAAATGTTGCTGAGAGAGACGTAAAACTAAACTTGCCTACACCATCTTTGTAGGATTGCATGGAGAGGGAATGCTAAGCATCTGGTTGTTTGTTTACATTGATGACCATTTTTCTCGAATATACGATGCGTCTTTCAAACTTTGTGCAGTTGGAACAACAACTGCTTACCTGCGTTTGTTCGACGTTTTTCGACCAAAAAATTTTTCACACCATTATCAGTGACACTATAGCCTTTGCCTTTTGAGTATATAGATCCCGGATATGTGTTACGGTACGATGCAGTAAAAATACAATGCACAGTATGTCATGCAAAGAAATGTAATGTTTTGTAACGATATGTGTAAAACTGGAAATGTTACTGGCTAACTGACCACTTTCTTCAACTTGAAACCTACCAGGGGCCACATTGAATACTAGCTTTGCACATAATCCTAGACTAGTATTTCATAATACTGTCCAAGAGCGATCGTCGTGGTCGCTCTCGGGTGGTAGTTTAGGATGGTGGACAAGAATAACGGTAGACAAAATTCAGCGGTAGAGATGAAGACAGCAGCAGCCATGTTTTATTACTGTTTGGTCGAAGGATGGTCAAAATGGTAAATACAGTGGTAAACATGTGACAGAACGCACATCAGGACTGAATGGCCAATGATCCCGATGTGGAGACCCGCTCTGTCACTTACACACATATTAGAAGTCCGACGGCGATTCTTCATCGTCGACGTAGTCGTAGGTGGGCGACGGCCTTGGCCGACACCCCGACTAGACGCACAATCCGTCCACTTCTGTCGATGATCTAGTCTCCATGGTTGGTCTTGCCGGTTGGTCTCCTGGATGGTCTCGCTGGATGGTCTGTCGACTGACCATATCAGTCAGGTTTTTATACACAGGGCCCTTACGTCACATTGTGCAAGGTCACTGGCCCATGCACATGTACATACGTAAGATTCGCCGACGTAGGGAGGTGTTAATTGACATGTATTGATAGCGTTTGAGAATTAAGGGTCCTGCCCGGAGGGGGGTTTATGATAAGAGGGGATACACCGAATGTTTGCCGAATGCATTACATAGACAAAGGGGATAGAATTTCGGTGCACTTTGGACTTAGATTGAAACAAATAGATTGTTTGAATAAATGAAGTTTTAAGGAAACTTATTGAAATGATTTAGTCTATGACAATACGCTAATAGAGGAGCAATGCTTTATCTGTCTTTACGGCCTTTTGTAGTTCACACCGGTCAAATCACGTGTATACACACACGTGTGAGCCTCATACACCTTCGTAGCATTCTCACCTCTGGCCATCGTTGCTTTTGGTCCAACTAGATGACATAATCTCACGTTCACAACTACAACGTTGTTGTAGTTTTATCTGTAAACGCGATTATCTGCGATAGCTTGAGAAGGTATTACATACGGACGACAGTCACAAATCACAGGATGGCTGTCTAGTAAATTCACTTACATAACGTATTTACTTTCTTCAAGTTGAATAAATCTTTACCATTACGGTTCTGTGTCAACTTTAGTCTTACGGCTTTACTGTTTCTTAAACTTGGCACTTCCTTCAGATTCATGAGGAACGAGACATCCTTAAATATCCCCCGAAAATTCTGCATTACTGTTCAGGAATGTTTATTCAATACTGGTTACCATTAATCTGTTTTGTGACTGTTATGGAATGTATAGAGTGTATCCGGTATTTTAACTATTGTATTAGGTTGTGAATATTATTCTCTTTTGAATGAAGAATTAATAATGTGTGAATGTCTACGGGGTGGTGTGTCGAGTATTGAACAATTGCATTACATTGTATCTTTTTGAATGTTTACCGTATGTCGCGTTTTGGTCTCTTATTATCGGAGACAAATATTAGGAGGCGGAGGTGTTTTAAAAGCTGTTTGTTTTCCTGTAATTAGAAGCGTCAACATCATGAAATATTGACATCTGTCTGCCGTCGTCCGAGACTGATAGCTGGCAATTGAATTAAGATTGTCCTGTCGTCAAAAGCAAAAGCCCAGGAATTACCTGTTCGTCTGATTTATTGTTGAGAGGCATCCGTAGGAAAGAAGAAAGAAAAAATACGGCTATTGGCGACATATTTCTCCCTTCAGCAAATGATGTTCCCCCAACATTGAACATGTGAGAAGAAGTGAGAAGAAGTCATTATTAGAAATAACGGAACACTTGGTAATAATTCCAAGACAACAAATCAAAGGAACTGATACACTCAAAATTCAACAAAGGACATCACAACTATCAATGACGCTGATATCATTGAATGAAAACAGGCAGACACCCTGAGCAACTCACGACTGAAATTACTGAAAGTTATATATAACATAATAGACCCGTGAAGGTCCGGGGTAAAATAGGTCTTCATGAACCCATACTTGCGATAAACGGTGACTCAGTGCTTGTCGTAACAGGTGACTAAAGGGATCGGGTGGTCAGGTTCACTGACTTGGTTGATACATGTCTTCGGTTCCCAGTTGTACAGATCGATGCTCATGCTGTTGATCACTGGATTATCCGCTCCAGACTCGATTAATTACGGACCGCCGCCATATAGCTGGAACATTGCTGACTGCGGCGTAGAACTAAACTCACTCACTCACTCACGATGCAGCATAATACCATGGTACTATACAAAAACGTGGCTGGTGGCTGGATTGTTTACTGCAATTGCAAAGTTGCAGTTGGTAACCCACTCCTCATTCCTCACCGTAGCAGGACATGTCCTCTGTCTGGTAGGCCTTCCCGACCTAGAACTGTCGATTTGGGTAGGAGCTATAGGAGGTCCAACGGAGGAGATCTTGATGGGATAGACGATATCATCTTCCGGTACCACTGAAATTCGACTGGAAAGTCGCATCAACGGTAACGGAACCTGGGAGCGAGATGCTATCAGGCGATGTAGCCGCTACTGAGGAATCCTTCACACAATCGGGTGATGTGTGCAAGGAAGCCGACTCTGGGGTCTGGTGGTCTTCTAAGGACCCACCTGACACGAGGGAAACATTATCTTCGGAACAACTATGTCAATGTAGCATGTGCAAAACATCTACATATGATGTTTTTTTTCTTTGATACCAGGGGCCTGTTTCACACTCTCGTAAGCCTAAGACCTCGTAACACCTGGTACACTGAAACACATAAGGTGCAAATGTTCGAGAACGGTTACGATATGTTCGGCTTACGAGAGTTTTGTGAAACGGTCCCTGATTGCATTGAGAACATTCTGTAATGATATATTGTAAACCATCCTATCCTTGCATGCTTATGTAACAAATCGTGTATCTACTCATGCGCTGTGTGTTGGTTGGTGTGGTCAGATCTCTTGCCAAGCGAGTAGATTCCCCAACTCTAATGGTTTGTTGTTAACAGACAGGAACTGCCTTTTTCATTCACCTCACCACTTTGCAATCCTGGATGTCGAGTTCTGAAATTGTCACCTTGTGCTTCTACATACAGTCCAGGAAGTCCGACCTTTGGGAATACAGTACATTTCGTTCCAATTTCCCATTTGTTGGAAAAACTATTGCAACAGAAGACGTCAGTAACGTAGCATGTGCATAGCATACGTCTCCTCGTACACTCGAACTAGAAGTTCACACATGCTAGTCTTCGTCCTTGCAGGATGTAGGTTTGATTCATCCTCTGTAGCACTTGTATTTTCGGCTCATTGTTAATGTGTTCTGTCTGATGCAGTCTGGCAACGCAGGTCACGCGTTATATGTGAAGTACTGTTTATAAAGACATCTGTAATTTTTTTTCTTTGAATTGTCCGTCATAATTCCCAACTGATGTTGCTTGTTGCATTACGTCCTTTGAGACAGCAAGGACGTACCAAAACGTAGTTAGACGCAGTTGTTGATCTTATTGTATTGGGAGGCAATTAATCAAATCAATTTGATCAAATTAACTGATTGGTAAAAATAGTTACTTTCCTTCCTGTTTACCTCCCGAGATAATTCGTCTTCATTTCAGTGATTTTATGTTGTGAAAGTTCCCTCAAATAAAACAGGACCGAACGGACGTTGTTTCTCGTAATTTGATTGGTCTAGAACGGACATGTGATCATTTTCTTACACCTATAAATATGACGAAATCCATATTGGGTCATTTTGACTATGGCAGTCTACATGTCAGTCTCCAACCAAGGGCAGATAATTCAGCCCCAAAGTTCTTACATAATTCAATAGATGATGCAATATAGACTGCGCTTTTTTAATACAGACACAAATTATGATCTTAATAACTATCGAATTAAACAGTAATCTTCGCAAAGACATGAGGGCATGTGGCTCGTTCCTTCAAGCGACCCTAGCGCTACGATTGTCTTAAGTTTATACTAAAGTTTGGGAGTTACGATCACCCTAGCGCTACGATTGTCTTACGTTTATACTAAAGTTTGGGAGTTACGATCACCCTAGCGCTACGATCGTCTTGGGAAACCGGGCCCACATCTACTGCAATGAATTGTCACGTATCACGCCTGCCCTTGATATGGTTACTTTCTTAGACGTGGTTTGCTCGGTTCTTCTTTCAGCTTGCAGTTTCGATGCGTTTTCATCTTTAACAATGTATGTGATACCTTGCCAGTGCTCGTGCAATCCCTAGGGCCATCACGTGGCTTATTGCACGTGATTGTTGTGTGTCACACTTTTTCACTCTATGTAATCAGTCCGTCACGTCTGTCTCCATGACCGACCGTACTCTTTTTCCGTACCCCTCTGCAGACCATAGACGATAGAAACAGGTTGCACGTCGTTGTTGGTGTATGGCATAACAGGACTCCAAAGTGGATTAACCCGCAGTTCAAACCAATAATATGGGTGTCCAATTTGGTAAGTCGTGAGGATAATAGCTTTGGTTCATTTCATTTGTGATTTAATGGACGCTGCTGATGTTTGAGATGAGCTGTTTGACTCCACTCACACACACACGTAGGAATCACTGCCTGAAACAAGGGATTATCTTCCATTAGAACAGCTTTTCAAGACGTTGACAGCTGACAATGCTTATTGTCACGAATGATCTTTACGTTTCATTACGACTTCATTAAGGTCCAGTGGGATGATGGAGTGGAGATAGAAATCGTTTGATTTCATTTAAATGGTGAAGTCAGCGTATGTCGGCTGTGTTCTGTTTCCGCTAGTAATGAAGGGTAAGGAGAAGGATTTGATAATTTAATGACTCGGGTCGTTTATTTCAGTCATTTCATAATTAACTTGAACAGATCCCTAAGGAAAAGGACACAACGGGAAGTAATGTCTCGTTATTTCGGGAAATAAGCTCACGTCGTTTTGACGGACCACGGAGCAAGGCCTAGATTTTCGGAGTTCGCTTAGGGCTAAGATAGTCGTAAGTGCCATACTTTAACGTTAACTTACGACTATGTTAGCTCTAAGAGAACTTCGAAAATCTATGTCCTTTTTCACAAAGCCTGTCGTAGCACTACGATGGTCGTAGGTCTACGCTATATCACATAGTTACGATTTTTGTTACGACCGCTTCAAGGCAATGACCCTAGGGCTGTTCTCCACTACGTTTTACTTTTGAGTAGTGTAAGTAACAAAGGCGGTTGTTTCATTGGATGCATAGTTTTTAATCGTTTATTCTACTGAATGATATCAGATCGCTGAAATTAATTCATACCGGTGAATTCCAGATCCGTCTTCATTTTATTTCTGCCTTTGAAATCACTTTCGTTGTGCCTCTATAAATAGACTGGAATGCGGCCTTACTCAAACACGAAGATGACTCGTCATCTGAAATACTGTTACAGGGACATTCAATATACCGCATTCATTCCATGTATTCTTTTTTTACCAAGTGAAACCACAGGCGATCGATGCATAGGGTATGCCCCTATACTACCATAAGAACAAGGTAATTCACCCGCTATATGGGATACTTCGATAAACTTCGATTCTCGCTAATTTCTCGCTTGACATGGATAAACATTGATATAATCCGTGACGTAAATATTCCTTTTGCTCTACAACTATGGCTCACCTTCATAAAAACCTTTTATTTTGGCTTATTACGCCGGTTTGACCGGTTATAGACCGGTATCGCATTTCTGTAAGACGGAAGTTTACGTTACACGATCGGGGACTCCGCACCGAATGCAACCGAAATCTCTGATTGGTCCAGATTACGATCACAACGCACATAGGTACTTATCGATGTCATATTCTTGGAAATGTATTCTTTAAACGCTGAACAGACACTTACATGTGAATTGATAAGAAAAGGTCAAAATGTAGTTGTTTTAGGACAGGCTGGCACTGGACAATCTCTTCTCATAAGGGAAACTTCTGTCTTACAGAGATGCGACACCGGTCAATAAGCGGTCGAAACGGCGTAATAAGGCAAAGTAAAAGTGTTTATGAAGGTGAGCCATAGTTGTAGAGCAAAAGGAATATTTACGTCACGGATTATATCAATGTTGATCCATGTCAAGCGAGAAATTAGAGAGAATCGAAGTTTATCGAAGTATCCAATATGGCGGGTGAATTACCTTGTTCTTATGGTAGTATAAGGACATATACCCTATGCATCGATCGCCTGTGCGTGAAACCTGCATTAAAACAGAGATCATGCATCGGTACATGGTCTCTGATTAGCCGTAATTATGACTGGGATCCATCCCCATGCTAGAGTGAATCAGACGCAAATGGAACTTTGTATGTACACACCTGACGGATGAGGTCGCCTTGTAACATGACACTGACAGAGCGTGGGATCTGAAGCGTGTAAAACACATACGCCTTGGGAAATAACAAGAACACGTTCAACAAAGTGCCCGGTTCCTCCTCCGAACTGTTCGAAGCTCAATGATTAATTGGACATAGGATGTGACTAAATAGTGTGAATGCACATTATTGCGGCCCCACAGGTTAGAATAATTGCTATAAACTGTAAATAGAACCTTTGGTGTGACCAGCAACAGCTGTAGCCACTGGCTACTTCAAGGCTAGTTGTGTATGCGCACGAGCGGAATTCCTTGACAATGTTTGATTATTCTCGGGTTGATGCTGGAGGAGAGGGTACGTAAGTCCACAAACATTTAAAGTAAATTCAAACTCTCCGCTATTTTAATCGTAGTATATGTATCCTTTTAAATGTATGGCTAGATGTGCCTAAATTAGCTAACGACTGAGATAAGGTTGGAAATCCAGCTAGGGTACATGCAGGTAGCAAAAGTAATGTACGTCCCCCTTGGTCCCTAGTGTGGTGATCTGCCTTGAGCTGTTAGCAGTCTATAGCCCATTTTTATATTTTATTATCCTCTGTAGTTAAAATGTTTTAGATTTAAATGCTAGTCTTAAATGGATATCTCTGATATATACTAGTGGTTTTACTGTTCTTCGTCAACAGGGTTTTAGTTTCTTATATTCTTGATCTACAGTGTCGTTACTTCTTCTCGTCACGATATGACTGCAATATTGCCGATGTGACGATAAATATTAACTCACTCACTCACTTGATGCTGGGGGTTTAGAAGGTTTACGTTCTTGGTGAGTGTGTCATGCTCCACTGATGGCACAAACGCATACAGAGGCACGGAAAGTGTCCACCTGAACAAATACTGGAACAAGCTGTCCGAGCCAAGGCATGTTGTAACCTTGGCTTGTTGTAACCTTGATCAGAACATGCTTGAGTGTACCTTTTGAGTCTGGACATGTGGACATCAGGAGATAGAATATTGCTAAAAATATCCACAACGAATTGTACCGATCCTTGAATATTGGTCGAACACAAAAGAATAGGTCTGGTCCTGAAATACCTAGAAACATAACCGGACGGATCCAGGTTTCGAAACCACAACCACTGGTGTCCACCTGCTGTGCCTAAAACGACAAAACCACCTGCAGTGCTCCGAGGTTTAAAGCATGTAGGTTTGTAGGAACATGTAGGTTTGTAAATAGGAAGCCAGGTGGCATCTAAATATGGCGTTAGACTTTAACAAACTGTATATTTACAATCCTGTCACTGTGTAAATACAATTGCAAGAGTGGTATGTACCTATGCCAGACAGTCCACTAAAGGCTGACAAGAACCGCTATAAGCCTTATTTCACTTTGTTTGCAATTCATTACAGGCGAGAACGGGCAATGACGTTATCGGCCTGCGTCTAACCAACGTCAACATTCATTAGGTCCAAGAACACGAATCTGCTATTAATATTTACTGATGCATGTTATAGTGTGTGTATAAATCCCAATATCCACGCCACAGAAAAAAAGTCACACACTCATTCAATAGCATAAACGTGTATAGGGGCTGTACCACTTTGAATAATGATCTTTCAACAGCATGTGAAGACTGAGTGTTTATTCAGTTAGAGTACACCAACAACGTACACTGTATCCGTTGATCTGACACAATTTCAAATGAAATTTTAAATCAAGTTTTTTGGGGGGAAATTTCATATTCCAGCATAAAAATTATGATAGATTCTGTGATAGGATCCCGACCAAGAAATTGGTAACGGTACGACCTGTTGTAACTCAGGTATTTATCATAGGCTCACGTTGGGCCCGATTAGTGGGAACGATTGTTCCTCTAATTGTACGTTAAAGCATGGGCTTAAAATTACGACCTCTTTAGTGACCTCGTTCCTCATAGCCCTATGACTGTCGTAAGTTTATGTATAGGAGTTACGATCGTCTTAGTGACCTTGTTCCTCGTAGCCCTATGACTGTCGTAAGTTTATGTATAGGAGTTACGATCGGCTTAGTGACCTTGTTCCTCGTAGCCCTATGACTGTCGTAAGTTTATGTATAGGAGTTACGATCGTCTTAGTGACCTTGTTCCTCGTAGCCCTATGACTGTCGTAAGTTTATGTATAGGAGTTACGATCGTCTTAGTGGCCTCGTTCCTCGTAGCCCTATGACTGTCGTAAGTTTATGTATAGGAGTTACGATCGTCTTAGTGACCTTGTTCCTCGTAGCCCTATGACTGTCGTAAGTTTATGTATAGGAGTTACGATCGGCTTAGTGACCTTGTTCCTCGTAGCCCTATGACTGTCGTAAGTTTATGTATAGGAGTTACGATCGTCTTAGTGACCTTGTTCCTCGTAGCCCTATGACTGTCGTAAGTTTATGTATAGGAGTTACGATCGTCTTAGTGGCCTCGTTCCTCGTAGCCCTATGACTGTCGTAAGTTTATGTATAGGAGTTACGATCGTCTTAGTGACCTTGTTCCTCGTAGCCCTATGACTGTCGTAAGTTTATGTATAGGAGTTACGATCGTCTTAGTGGCCTCGTTCCTCGTAGCCCTATGACTGTCGTAAGTTTATGTATAGGAGTTACGATCGTCTTACTGGCCTCGTTCCTCGTAGCCCTATGACTGTCGTAAGTTTATGTATAGGAGTTACGATCGGCTTAGTGACCTCGTTCCTCGTAGCCCTATGACTGTCGTAAGTTTATGTATAGGAGTTACGATCGTCTTAGTGACCTTGTTCCTCGTAGTCCTATGACTGTCGTAAGTTTATGTATAGGAGTTACGATCGTCTTAGTGACCTCGTTCCTCGTAGCCCTATGACTGTCGTAAGTTTATGTATAGGAGTTACGATCGTCTTAGTGACCTTGTTCCTCGTAGCCCTATGACTGTCGTAAGTTTATGTATAGGAGTTACGATCGGCTTAGTGACCTTGTTCCTCGTAGCCCTATGACTGTCGTAAGTTTATGTATAGGAGTTACGATCGTCTTAGTGACCTTGTTCCTCGTAGCCCTATGACTGTCGTAAGTTTATGTATAGGAGTTACGATCGGCTTAGTGACCTTGTTCCTCGTAGCCCTATGACTGTCGTAAGTTTATGTATAGGAGTTACGATCGCTTCAAGGAACGGAGCCGTTGAGCAAGGCGCTAAACGTCAGTTATATTACAAATGAAGGGCGGTGGAGTACTGCAGTGGTTAAAGACTTCGTTCGCCACACTGAATGCCCGGGTTCGATTCCTCACAAAGATATGAGCAACGGCCATATCTGATGAAAAGAGAAAGAACATGCCTGGAGTGACTTTACTTTAAGTCATATGTGCGCGTTAGTTTATGAATCTTAGTCAACGATATATTTCTGTCTATGCCTCGCATTACTAATGAAATCTTTCTTAGAAAGAGGGGACAGCTGAGGCGACTCTCCGTATTTCATGGATTTATGAAATATTGATTATTATAATTATTAAATAATAATGATGAGAATTCACACCCTGGGCAAGTAAGGGGTGTCTTGGTAGCCTCGTGGTTAAAGAACTTTGCCCTACACGTCAAAGGTTCGAGTTTAGTTTCCAGCCCGCATTCGTAGCATACCCCTTCCTGTGTCAACTGCTATGATATGCTTAAATACAAGCTCCGAAGGACTAATACCTCACTCACTCACATACAGTTCCTTTTGGAATGACTGCTCATGTGTTCAAGTTTTTTCAGACAAGAAATTGTGAACTTTTTTCTTCCCCAGCTTCAAACCAAAACAGTCGCAAGAACATTTAGCTTGACTCTCAAAAGATCGTAGAATCTGTAATTCACCTCATGAAGATAATCTTATGCCACAAACGGAGATGGTAAAAATAATTCCAAAAGGAAATTCATATCCGCCCAAGTACGACAGAAGCAATAGATCATCTTCGACAAAGCACAGTTCCGCGTTAACTCTGATTAATGGGTTTGCTCAGCTCTATGCATGACAACGTGAATTATTATCTTCCCTTACCAAATGCACATTGTTCTGATCGCAGTTTTTCTCCAGGACATCGGACATGATTTACAACTCTCATTTCGCAATTATATTTAACTAATCGAAACGTGACATCGCTAATTTGGATGAAATAGGTCTTTTTTAATAAACCTCGTGTACCCTGACTGTTATTTGTCGCCCATTCACCGTCTTCAGATTTCTGTTTTCCTTCATTTGACAATATTCTAGTTGATATTTGTTCATTTTTTATCCCACTGATGTTTTCATTATCTATAATAAAATTATTACTGTACTAACATTTGTATAGCGCCGATATCCAGATCAGCTGCCTAAAGGAGCTTTGTTTTTCTCCTCCATCACTAGATGTCATACTGAACGGCACGTCGTATTTTCAGTCTCAACTCCCTGGGGAACAGACTCGTGAAGGTCTGAGGTAGAAATGTCCCGCAGCATCCCATGCTTGCCATACAAGGCGACTATGCTTGTCGCAAGAGGCGACTAAAGGGATCGGGTGGTCAGGCTCGCTGACAAGGTTGACACATGTCATCGGTTCCCATTTGCGCAGATCGATGCTCGTGTTGTTGATCACTGGATTTTCTGGTCCAGTCTCTAATGTTTACAGACCGCCGCCATAAAGCTAGAATATTGCTGAGTGTGGCGTAAAACTCAACTCACTCACCCTGGGGATCACTCATCTCTTGCAGTCATTAGGCGTACCGAGTTAAAGTGGCTTTGCCATCCTTACGAGATATCAATTCACAGCTGGGTGGACTGGGACACATAGTCACAGTACTTTGTCCATGTTTACAGCACGATGCTGTACCTACAACTAATTTAAATGTTTGCATGTATTCATGCGGCCACCATCTGGTCATTTCTCAATGGATTCGTGGGTTCTTTTAAGTGTAACGGTTGTGTATTGTCTTGACTGCAAAGTCTTTACATCCAGTCGGCTCAATCCCTGTTTAGCAATATTCCATCAATAAGTGTAATCTCATGCATAAACATTGACTGCACATATTGCAACCATGTTGGGGGTCCAACCGGGGTGTGACGAGCGAACAGTTTAACCATTGTGCCATCCCATCCATGAAACAAGATCTATAGGGACATAGTACCCCAGCGTATATCAGGTTCAATCATTCCATCTTTCCAGTTTGTGGTGATTTCCTTCGTTTTCATGGTCACCTGTTTCGCTCGGATGGTGTGGTAGCATAGTAGTTAAAACGTTCGCCCGCAACGCCGATAAGCCGGGTTTGATTCTACACATGGGCACAATGTGTGAAGCCCATTTCTAGTGTTCCCCACCATGATATCGCTGGAATATTGCTTAAAGCGGCATAAAATGTTCGTAAATATTCAGTCATATATTTCAGATGCTATTGTATGAGGTAGAGTATATAACAATATGTGTCATGCGCTATATGTCTTGTTTCATGTCGCCGTAACTCTCTGGTACGACTCTTGTACGACTGAGCTGGTAATTGTGATGTCTTTCGTGAAGGGTGATAATTATGACAATGATAATCCATGCTAATCAGGGAATCACTTAGCACGGCAAGAGGGAAGAACTGTACCCAGGGGCGTAGCTCAAGTACAAAAAAAGGGCTTACAAATGATTGTTTACTAAAAAGGTTGGGCAAGCCCTCAATACTTAAACTTAAGTTTTGCAAAGTATTTGGCTTGCGCATCCTCTACAGCTCTATAGATGCACCTGACACAATAAGTAGGCATGTACCGTATTTGCGTGGTGTACAATATTAACAATCCATTTATAGTGTGCATTTATCAAAGAGCTGACATATTACCCTTGGTCAACGAGTACAGAACACACCCTGTGGAGAATACATCCTGTCTCCTGTGAGACGCTCAAGGTTCAACTTCTCACCACCTTTTTTGTTATACCATGTGCCCAAGTTCCTGCAGGGTTGACCTAGACAACTTTGAACAGCTCGCTTCCTTACAGTACTGCATATAATGCATGTGCTTCGTCGTGGGGGCAGGAGTGAAGTCCAAGAAAGTGTCAAGCGTCAAACTGCCAAACACGGTCACCCATCCAAATACTCTCCGCGTCCAGCGAACCTTATCTTCAGCTGATACAGACGCACAGGAGCATATACCACCACATTAACGACAGCTCTAGATATATCTAACCACATACTCGGGTAAATCTTTGCTCATGAGTGAATATACTATGAGGTCATTTTCTACTGACAGAAATTGTTTTTCCACCGCTTTTAGCAGGATCGGATGAGAAACGCCAGAAACTCGCTTCAAATATTGTATCCGTGTGGGAGAATAGAACTCGCCTTTTAAGCGTAGCTTTAACCACTGGGCTACCGTACTGTCGTCCAATTGTATATGAATGTTGTATATTCCTCAGGATGTCGGTTCACGTCGTGACAGAATTTATTTTTGGGTTTGGTAATAGTATTTATTTTTGGGTTTGGTTATGGAATTTATTTTGGAGTTTGGTAATTGGTAATACAATGCCAAGACAAATCAGGGCCTGTTATGTCGTTTCATTACGTGTTGAAGAGATAATCTGGACAGTATACGATCTCAGCCTGAGGCTTTTTACGTTAATTATATATGGTAAAATCCTATCGGCAGTGCTCCTCCAGTCGACCACGTTGACGCTGTCAGTAAAACCAAAGCCTCGTTGATAATTCCATTTTTTTACATACTTATCATAGTTGAAAGCCAACATTTGCCCTTGCGCTCTCGGATGCGCTCCATCTTTCTACTTATACCACAGAGAAGAGAGACGGCCCCGTATGCAGCTGGGTCGCGACCCCCACAGGTCACGTGACCCCTTGACACGTCATTCCTTTTTTAGAGATTGGTGGCGACAGGCCATTTTGTCTCAGCCTGTAAAATTCGCTCTCTATCTGCTTATTAATAAGGGTTTTGTCCTCTTTTGGGGTTCCAGCACGTGGCTGTTACCCCCTACTTTAGGTAGGTTTACTAGGATTGGTGTTACGACTTTGTATTATTGACTAATTAACCTTCATTAGTCTCAGGTAGCTGTGACCCACTTTTTCACCTGTTCGACAGGTAGCTACCGTCCCGGATTGCACGGGCTGGTGTGAGCAAACCCTCCGTGCACCGAACCCTCCGTGCAACGAGCCCTCCGTGAACCGAACGTTCGGGTACTGAACCCTGCGGGTTTATTTCCTTGTGTGTGGACGAATCCTTCGGGGTATTAAGGGTCCGTACTCGCACGGGTAGTTGCACCACGGATGTCCGCAACTCAGCCTATTATGGATCGGGTCTACACCCCTACTGTGGGAGATGCGGGAAAACCCTCATGCGGTCTGCAAGGGGTGCAAACCAACGTGTGCGGCTAATTCCCGTTGTTCGGAATGTAAGGATCTATCTGACCCGGAATCCAAAAAGGAGTAGGTTGAATGAAGTTTCTCTGACCACTAAGGTACTCAACTCAGTGAAGACGTCTCGAGCCTTCTAGAGTAACAGCTGGGTCCTCCGAACCCTAAGCCAAGGTCCCTCTCCCCTCTACGGGACTCTTCCCATTCACCCTGGAGGATGGTATGGTTGGTTTCCCGAATCAGACAGCCTAACCCTCCAGATGAGGTGGATATGTATAACCCTCCCCTCATTCGCATCCTTCCGGAGGCTGAGGACGCTACCCCTCCACCTACGGGAGGGCGCCTGTGGCGGAATTTTCAGGGGTACCTCTGGTGGAACTTTAGGACCACCCACCCTCCACTAAGAAGGCTAGGGTAGCTTCCTTTTTTGGCGAGGATTCCCTCCGTTCCCCTCAGAAGGCCCTCCCACCCCATCGTCTCCTTCAGGAGGCGGGAAGTGACTTTCAATCGGAGATGGCCGCCGCAGGACCTGGTCGTCTCCTTCCTCCATTACAGAGGAAAGACAATGTAGCAACATCCCCTTGACTAACTCCCCACTACCACTAGACCCCGCCACGTTGGACCAGGGCATCATAAGGTACCTGGCAGGTACCTCATAAGGTTTCCGATGCACACTTATCACACCCTGACAAGGAGGCTCGGTCTATCTTAGGTTCGGCCAATTACTTAGCCCATGCCAGTCAGGCCTTTTGCCGGGGAAGCAGGCATGGAAGATGGTGCAGAGCCTCTATACCGTGCATTCAGTTCCGTGGCCTGAAGCATAGCCCAAATCTGCCTGTCTGCAGAACGTATTTCGGCAGGCATCACTAATCTCCGACATGAGGGGTTCTTGGGAAGAACGAATCTCCCGGCAGAGATCAGGGATTCTCTCCACCAAGCCTCCCCCTCCGCGGGAACTCTCTTTGCAGGAGAGATTCTGAAGGCCCTTCGTTCGAGGCATGAGTTTCAGCAACAGGAGTTGACTAACAGACTCGCCTCGACCAGAGGGAGATGTCGTTCGCAGCCACTGGAGTGATCCAACCGAACCCCCCAGTCTACTCCCCAAAAATGGACAGGCCAAGTGTCCTTTGGGAAGGGGAAGGGAAGGAAGGCCACAGGGGTTCCACCCCTTCCTCCACTCCCGGGAAGAAACTTGGTGGGCCCAAGCGCGGAGGCAAACCTGCCCGAATCCCGGAGCACAATTGACTGGTGGGTCCCTCCTGTCCTCCCCCCTTCGATAGTAGATCATTCCATAGGGCCTGTAGTTGGTCGCCTCTCGAAATATGTACCAACCTGGGGTCAGCTCGGACTTTAGACAAGTTTGAATGTCAGATTCTGGAGTCGGGCTTCCACATCCCTGTCTCCTCCCCTCCACCTCTCACCTGCCAACTAGTCGAACAGCTTCCCGATCCGAACAGGTGGAAACTCTCAGTGGAGGAACTCCCTCTCGAGAATCTGACTCCCGGCTATTACTCTGATTCACGATTTGAAGGAGTTCAGCTCCTCCTTCCTCGTACAGCCACCACATTTTCGACTCTTGACATTTGGATCAGCCATGCAATCGCTGGAGCCCTCGGACTGCATGATATCCCTCGACCTTCAGGATGTGTACCTGCACATTCCGATCTATACACACATCCGATCGCAGGTACCTCTGTTTCATCATGAGAGGTCCAGACTTTCAGTGGAAGGTTCTTCCGTTCGGGATTTCCTCCACCCCACGGCTGTTCATGCGAGTAACTCAACAAATTGTCCACTTCCTTCACAAACATGTATCTGGACGATGGGTTTGATCACGACCATTCGCCAGCTGTTCTGGAAGCACAACGGGCCTTTGTTATTCTTCTCCTCTGGCGGTTAGGAGGGCTTGTAAACTTGGACAAGTCGGACCTAGTGCCTACAAAATCTCTACAGTTTCTCGGGGCCATCCTAGACACAGCAGGGTTCAGAGCCTTCGTGCCACACGAGCGAATGACGAGACTAAAGTGTCTGTGGACCCAAGCTCTGAACGGACCTCTGTCCTTCCATCAGTGGCAGAAGCTACTGGGTCTTCTGACATCCGCACAAGACTTAACGGTCAGGAGGCGACTCGTCCTCCGACCTCTTCAGATCATCCTGAACCATCACATCTGTACCCACCCCATAGGACTCCCGGATCATCTTCTCCACTTGCTCAAATGGTGGAACCAAGATGAGAATGTGTTCAGGGGTGTCCCCCTCCGTCCTCTAACCTCGTCACTCAATCTCTTTGTGGACGCCAACTGGATCGCTTCTGCCATAGCAGGCTCGCAGGGGGTGACAACTATGAAACTGTATGATTTCCAGTGGGAAGCGTTTGCTTCCTTGTGCGAGGGTCAGGGGTTTTGTGCTGACACTGCTTCCCTTCCCCAGGTAGCGGACTATCTGGTCCATCTACGTACCGCAAGAGACCTCTTCCATCAACATCAACCTGGCAGGCATCGTGTCCGTCATCAGGAAACGGTCCCCAGGGTTGGATGTGTCGGTACTCAAGGAGCTCATTAAGAGCTTCAGGCAGGCACATGGCAGATGCAAACCCAGGGCCCCCGAGTGGGACCTGAGCCTAGTCCTTAACCACCTTAAGTCGGACTTTTATGAGTCCCCAGCAAGCCCCCATCCTTAGGATGATGGTCAAGACTGCCTTTCTGGTAGCTATGGCTTCAGCCGCTAGGATCAGCGAGATTCATGCACTTCATGCGGACCTCTTCAGGTTCGAACTGGCGGATGGTGGATTGGCTATTCTAGGGCTCGATCCCACTTTTGTGTGTAAAAATCAAGAGGCGGATGAACTCGACCGCACTTTCCACATCGCCTCTTTGACTCCACTGGTGGACCCCAGTGAGAATGCATTGTGTCCGGTCAGGCTGCTGCGCATATACACGGACTGCACCCGCACCCTGAGACGGGGTCGACGCAGGTTTTTTCCTCTTCATTCCCAAAGGAGCAAAAGGGAAATTGACAAAAGGGCACTGGGTGTTTACCTCCGCTCAGCGGCGATAGAAGCCTACGAAAGCCAACCCACATACAATCAGGGCGGCATCGGCTACCTTGGCATACTACAGCAATATTGCTGTGACAAACATCCTCGGCGGGTGTTTCTGGAGGTCAAGGTCAGTCTTTGTCGACCACTATTTGAGGGAACTATCGCATGAAGATTGGTGGGAGTGTCCTGGTTAGGACCCCAGGTCTTTACACAGCAGAGAACTTCGGGGTCACTGACGAAACACAGTAAGACCTACATAGGTCTCCTAGTGGTGCAGGGCAATCTGAGATTCTTTGTTTATAAACGTTCGAATCTTTCCTCGTTCTCTGTTATCCTTTCGGTTGGACTTTTAGTTCCCTCCTAAATGGTTCCTCCTTATGCGGGATCCTCACCACAGATGGGGTCACATACAGGGGTGAAAGGAACGGGTCGCTCTTCCTTCCGACTTTCAGTCTCCCTCATCAGAACCACTTACACTACTACAGATTGAGAGACGATCTGGGTCTTAACCCCCTCTAGCCCTCCTCCTACTGTGGAATCCTGCGCAATTGTTGGTTTTCAACTATGATAAGTATGTAAGAAAATTGGACATTTTTTTATTAAATGTTATTTTTTATACTTACCTTGTTGAAAGCCAACAAATAGCGATTTTCCTCCCTCCTCCCCTCTCAGGTGGGTGGCCTCTGTCGCCGCCAGGGAATGACGTGTCAAGGGGTCACGTGACCTGTGGGGGTCGCGACCCAGCTGCGTACGGGGTCGTCTCTCTTCTCTGTGGTATAAGTAGAGAGATGGAGCGCATCGGAGAGGGCTAGGGCAAATGTTGGCTTTCAACCAGGTAAGTATACAAAAAATAACATTTAATCAAAAATGTCCCATTTGGTGCATGTGTCCTTGAGTGTCCTCACGCCATTTGTTGCTGATTACGCGCTGTCAGTGAATTTATTATTACACATTTATTCCTGCCGTTGATGATGGAGTCGGGAACATTTTAGTCACGACAGACGATGCTAGGCTGTTTTTACGTGTGATACATAATGACCATGGTTGCCGACATGACAGCTTGTAGGATGAAAGTCCAGCCTTGTGCGGATCTTTGGCTTAATCCACGAGCCCGAGTTCTGCCAGACGAGGAAGCATGATTAGTGAGATGCCGGATCGAAAATCTCAGTCTTAGGATTCTGGTACCGGTCATAATTTATGGCGCGCGTTCGGAGGTGGGGACAGTGAGTACGGACATTCACATTGTAATGCGCCTCCATAACAATCGTCATCACCCCTACTAGCCAGTCTAAGTAGACTTAGTCTCAGTTCTTTGGGTTACACTCCACTATTGACTGAGACTGAGCAGTTTCCATAGACTGCCCTAGTAGACATACACTGAGGACGGTCCTCAACTTTGTTGAGACAAGTCCAGCTGGTACCTTCACTGCAGTGAATTACATTGAAGATGGATGGATGGTTGCTTTGTTCGGCAATGTTTCGGCGGCGGTCTGTAAGTTATCGAGCCCGGACATGATAATCCAGTGATCAACATCATGAGCATCGATCTACGGATTTGGGAATCGATAACTTATGTGAGCAAAGTCAGCGACCCTGACCACCCGATCTCGTTAGTCGCCTTTTACGACAAGCGCTAGTCGCCTTTTGTGGGTTACTGAAGATCAATTCTAACCCGGATCTTCAAGCTTCCCTACCACGACAAGTGCAGCTAGCAGGTGTATAAGACTGTATCCTACCCACGACTGTAAATTACACTGAATGTTGTTTCATCACTGGATTGGCCCAGGTTCGATTATTTACAGACCATCCGACGAACGTTTATAAGATTCTGACCAGTACATCTACGACTTGAGAAGCCTTCACGGCACCTACTCATCGTGTTGTAATTCCAATCCTTCGTCCAGGTGTAAATATGAATTGTCTTGTTTGATTACTCGCCACCTTTATTCCACTGCGGGTATTTTTGTCATACATAGTACGATGACTCACTCTCCAGTGTAATCTATATACATACATATAAACCTGAGCAGTGGGAGTCCTTCTGGCACGACGAAATTATTTATATCCATGTATGTGGGCGTTATTTTCAAAGTAAGCCGTCACGCCGTCAGAATTCAGTTTAAGCAGGGATGCTCTACAACAGGCTCCCTGCTTCAAGGTCACTGTCTTACCGTACATTTAACGAATCTAGAGTCGTTTGGAACCAATGATTCCAGTGCCCATCCAATGTTTTCAAATACTGGAAAATATCACACCCGCTACTGCATAAAGAGATTGACATTCAATCCAGTTCCTCTTATTCAGTATGGAGCTGTTGTCTCCTGCGGTCTTGAATGTACGGTTTTTCCTTTCTTGCATGTTGAATGTAATTTATTTAATTAGTCAACACAGGCAACATGTTCATAGCATATATAGTTCATTATTACCTCGGATAGCCGCTTTGAGGCTCTAGAAGGTTATTGTCACCTGACCAATTCCACCTATTTTCTGCTGGGAGAACAGAGGTGCAATGTTGATGCTACGTACGTGTGCTTCATTGTAGGGCAGAACTGAAGTCCCGTGTGCATTATGTTGTGTGCAGTTAGAGCATGCCTCCGTCACGCGGAGTTCAAAGCTATACTTGAAACGGTATTTCCTACGCATTGAGAAATGAAGATGCCTCCAGATATTGAAGCGTACTTACAAACCATGTATCAACTTTCTATATCTGTACTGTGTTCTTTTCTGGTTGTGTTAATAAAATAAAAAATCAAGAAAACTGAGTTTTATTTCGTGTTCCTTTTTGATCAACTGAACCTGTTTTTTTAAAACATGTGTTCTTATGTGTGGCTGGCCAATACATAGTTTGTGATAATTACCTCCCTTGAAAGAAGGGAGGTAAACAAGTTCCAAACCGTTGACGAAGTTGGGAAGTCAGAAGAAGAGTTGACAACGAAACCAGGACAAAATCGCTTTTCTAAAATGTCTTTCAAGGTTATTGATGTTTTTCCACTCTTTGGGATAATTACATATATCTTTCATTTTGTTTCATTTGGTCGGTAAGCATGTTATGACTGAAATAAGTTATGGAAACTTTGGGAGTTTGGCAGCCGCGGCAAATTTGATTCGATTTCAACTTCAAGCATCTCAGATACGACTTTGTCAGTTATAGTTGTTTGAAACAAGTTCCCTCCGTTCCCCCATTTTCTTTCTTCCGTAGAATTACAGAGCTAACATTAATTGAAAAAAGCCTATATACTGTTCTTAATTTTTGGACGTTAAATTGTTTGTGTGAGTCCAGTCTAATAAGTGTTGCGTTAGGTTTTATTAAAGGGGCACAGATGCGGAACAATTTCCGTGGACTGGTGGTTTCTTTTGCTATTGTTTTTCTCCCGTGAGTACCCGGATGATATCCCAGAATTTGTGACTGGTTTGTGATCTCTGCTGCGCCTCCCATATGCGCAATTCATAGTTTATGTGTAGACTGATCAACAAAGATGAAGTCGTTATTATGAAAACAAATCAAACACCTTGAAGTTTACTCATCTGCCAGTGATATGGAAAAAAAACAACGTTAGGACTGAAAAATAACGAAGTCAGTGTATGTCTTTATATTTAGTTCCATGTCACATTTGTATGCATTGTGAAAGTTAATTAAAAAACCCACACTGTCTGCTTATACTTACAGTGAATTTCTCACATGATTTTAATATCTAAACATCGTATAGATTGCCAACGTGAATCATATTTCACACACACCCTATTCGCGACCTAGTTCATGTTTTTTGTAATATACATTATGCTGAATCAGAGACCATATAATATGGTCTCTGGCTGAATGTTACAAGAAGTAAATTAAAACAAAATGCAAATATTAAATTTAAGACAGACGAAAGTTATAGCAACAATGTCATGCTATTACCTGGTTCAGGAATGTATCCATCAAAATCCTTATAAAAGAACAATATTCCATTCATCTGCAGCTGCTAAATAATCCTGCTCTATGTCTTGTGTCTTTCAACAGTCTAACATGCGAAAAGGTGACACACCGTTTGAGAATTTTTCACACTGGTGTATACATAAACTCACAGGTCATCCACCTGGCACACCTGGCAACGAACTGTATGATGTCCGCCATTAGTTAGCCAATAATGAACATCAATCAATCAGTCAAGGCAATGGCGGTTAATTCTTTGTAGGAAGGATGTTGGTTTTACACTCATACTTTACGACAGGGTGCATTCAGTATAGATTACCTAAAATCTACACTCATAAACATTGCCTTTTTGACAAATCCACTGTGGAAGTAATTAATCAATCAGTGTGTTATCGGTTAATCCTGTGATCGATGTTTCTTTTTGTAACTCAGCTGATAAACCCTCTGGCATCACTTGCATGTACATATTACATAACATGCAATACATTTGCCACTACAGACCTTAATTTATAATGTTGAGTATTTACTCCAGACAGGAGAAATGCCAAATGGGAACCTATGTCAAGTAATTTTAGTGGTGTTATCACTATTTATACCTGTTATAAATTCATTAACTGTAACGCGAGTTACAGCAAGGAAGATGTAATCTCTGTGTCGCATGCAGCCTGAAAACACCTTTGGGCCAAAACTGTTTTGAGGATACCAACGGAACTTCGTTGTTACATAAAAAATGCACATAGGTGTTTGCTGTGTTCTTGGGTAAATGGGTATAATCAGTTTTTTGAAACCTAAGAACATTTTCAGATTTCTCTACCAATGGCAAAGTCATTGTTATTATTTACGAATTCAGATAAATCAACTGTGTGTTGTTTATTATCATAGATAATAAACCAGGGTCGTAGCTACCAAAATTTACGTATGATGTTTGCTATGACAGCTGGACCAACCCTCAAAACTATCTAAATATAAAGCTTTGCAATCTTTCTGACTTATGTGAAACAAATGGTCATCCGATGTTTTAGGGTGAAGAAATTCTGCTAATGTGGACAGGAGCCCAGTCCCTTTGTCCGTCATGGTCGAGGGAGTGAGTGCTGACCAAATTGCTGCTTGGTTTCATAATATTAGAGACCCGTGAAGGTCCCGGGGTAGAATAGGCCTTCAGCAAGCCATGCTTGCCATAAAAGGCGACTAAGCTTGTCGTAAGAGGCGACTAACGGGATCGGGTGGTCAGACTTGCTGACTTGGTTGACATAAGTCATCGGTTCCCAATTGCGCAGATCGATGCTCATGTTGTTGATCACTGGATTGTCTGGTCCAGACTTGATTATTTACAAACAGCCGCCATGTAGCTGGAATTCTGCTGAGTGCGGCGTAAAATTAAACTCACTTAGATCGTTTGTGAGAAACATTATTCGCTCTGCATCAGTGCCCCTTTAACCATTCCCATGTATACCCATAATATATATAATTTTATAAATAATATTTGGGATTGCAGATCGAGAGGAACTTTTACCTGTTGTTTTTTAGTTCAAATGTTTGATGTACTGATCGGGGTAGGATCAGCAGTGAGTGGTTGCACTAACTACCACTCATCACCCAGAATGGCACTTGGCAATGTATACTCGGAAATCGTTGTATTGCAGCATTCAGGGTATCATGGCAAATCAGTATTTCCGGTTTTACATGCCAGACACACCTTTTAGAGGTGATTTTGTACGTAAATCAACAGCCTGACATCAGTGGCTTGTTTACTTTTTTTAAACCAACATAAGGAAATTTCTTCCAGCAGAATTATTAACATTATACTCTGGAAGTCTGTATGAATACACAAAGGGTGCTAGCAGCATGTGCTCCCTTCCTATATATTAAGAGTCTCTATTTGCAGGGTTTGGTAATGGTAATGGTAATGGTAATATTAAGGCATCATTTGAGTGCACTCTCTTGAAAAATTACTAGTGTTTTATTTTAGCTACATTTTCAATAGCATTTATTAGTGCATATATGTTGGAATGGATTATTTGTATGTATGCTCATCCTTTACAGTCTACTAATACTATCTACTATTAACATAATGTTTCAGTGTAGTACCTACAACTTTCTTTTATTTTTCAGCCATGTTTGGGAGACATGTGGGCTGAGAACACATTAGAGCGAGCGTCACGGGTAGGGCAGGAAGTACTCGAAAGAACCAGGGCAAGGAAGGTGGATTGGCCCTCACACAAGCAGTATGGCCACAACCCTGTACAGGTGAGGAAACTAGAACTGGGTTTCAGTGTAGACACATGCTTGACAAGTGTCCCAATCCTGATGCCACTTATCAGTCTGAGACGTAACGTGTACACGAGACAGTTTATTGTCTGTTGTTCACGAGACTGTGCGCTCCGCAGTACTAACTGAATGCTTCACCCAAATTAATTCAATCACCAATTCCATTGAGTGCGAACACGGAGTGGGGTAATTGAAGGGTCCTGCAAAATCCCCAAGCATGGTGGTTAATTGACAGTCGTGTATAAACAGGTTTCTTGATTATTTCTGTTTAACATTAGCTTGATCAGTCGATAGATATTTTGTCTGACAGAATATTTAAAACTTATCCTAGGTGCATGTATACTGGGACTTTTTGGCGGCACGTGAAAGCATCAGGAAAGCAGAAACACCACGCCGTGAGTGGGCTGTGTACATATGCAAATTAATGTACAGTTCATGTAACAGTTCATGGCATATGAAATAGTGATTCATTTCATTTGAATGTACTACTGGTAAAAATATCAACATATTCAGCTTTGCAATAAGTTCTGGGACATTTTGAAACTAGTATCACCCCTGTTGCCATTGCATCTTGCATGAATGAAAAAATAAACCTAATTTATCAAGAGAAACACTGTGATAACTATGCAGTCATTTGCATATTTTCCGGAAGTGGCGGAGGCCTATTATGTAACACCCAGCACATGGCACATGTTTTTATTATTGTTATAAATACTGTAAAACATGAAATTAATGCGAGCATTTTATTACTATGAAAAATGCGTTTGTACTCTTCATGCATTATTATAATGATGCATTTCAGTCTGACCAATTCAGAATATTTAGAACCCATGTCATCTTTATTATCTTCAGGTTAGTATTTATCATAGCAATACAGAATATAACAACAATTTAGACATCTCTCAAACTTAATTCACAAACAATATTTTCCATGACACTAATTGCTGTCCTTTGAATTTATTCATCATCAGATCACTAATATGTAGCAGCAGTGTTGACCTTTTGGATTATGTTTATGAATGTTGTTATTACTATTTAGACATGTATTAGTAAGCAATTGTGGGATTAAACATGCAGCATAATGACAACACCAGCAGCTCACTTCCATTCATTGCTTAACAAGATTCACTTCAGGTTAAATGGTAAATAACAAGTGTGAAAAGAAAAGGAACTTTAAAGATTCAGGATGTCACATTTTAGCATCAACACAGATTCCTGACCTCGAATTAATTTCGTGATGCATTTTAGGCAAGACACTGGTACTCGCATTCATTTTGTGATACATGATAGTCTGTTTGGCTCAAAAGCAGACCAATGAATTGCAATGTAACTCAAAAACAAATAAGTGTAACATACTCAATAAAACGCTGATCATAATCAAAACATAATACCCACTCTGTGACGTTTTTGCAGAATTTTTGTCCAAATAAAAAAAAAAGTTGTTCAAAAAAACTATCATTAAAGTATTGATACAGTTCACTGTTTATTACGAGTTAGGAGTGGAGAGAAAGGCACAGCCAGGTGGTCGAGAAGCACGTGCACAAGTGCCAAGAAAGTTACTTATGCATTAACCTGTGCTGTGCTATCTCCATGCTTTTTTGCACACCTGGCTGTCCCTTCCTCGGCACGTATCACTCATACCAATTAGTGAACTGTGTCAATATTTTAATGATGGTTTGTTAAACAATGTTTATATTTTAAGGGAAAATATTCTGCAAAAGCTCAGCTCGATAATATTTGTACCTCCCTTTTCTGGCTTTGCCCTCTCACAATGGCCAGTCAGATAAATGAGCTGAAATTGCAGCTGGAGTGATAAAGGTTTGCTCTTTTACTAGAACGGGAGTCAAGTTTTCTATGTTGAAGCAAGATGACACCACCACCAGCACTGTTTATGAAAGAAACACAAGTGAGATATAAGCCTTGTGATTGGTATGCTCAACTTCCTAGATTGGATAGAAAGCCAGCAAAGGGAGGTAATGAAATTATTCCTATATGCCATAGCATGCATCCAAGGTCCTAGTAGAGATTTATCAGAACATATAGCCTGAAGACCTTGAGTCATATTGACAAAGAAGTACACGTCTCATTAAAGTCATCATGTGAATGTTGTCACTATGTGTGCCGTGGTTGTTCTGAGAGTGGTGTTTCCTGACCTCCCGTCATCCTAGGTCGGAATCCAAGGTTTGTCAGTACAATACTGATCCAAGACTTGCATTACTTTGATCATTCCTCCCACATAGAGGTGACATGCCCAGGTTATTTGATTATCAACATGATCAATCACTGATTAACTTCAGCCAAACATGTTTGTAAAAGCAAAATAAATACACATTCTCACACTAGTCACAGCACTTGTTTTGTTATATTGTGTTTTGCAAACAACCACAAGTACGACATGAACTATCGGACAGCCAGCACAACAAGCAACTGTTTTCACTGAACTTTTTAGCACAACCACAGTCAGCCATCAGCATGTTTCCTTAAACCTTAATATCAGCCAGTTAAATGAGGCAGTTATTGTTTACATTGAGCATTTTCAACACAAGAGGTATTAATATTTCCAAGAAATTTTCAACACAGCTAGCAACATTTGTTGGAGTAAAATGTTAAACACAAGTGTTGACTAGCAACAGCTGTCGCTTGTTTTTAGGAAAATCATCTTGTCGACATGCTAAGGCTTCAAAGCTGAGATTAGTTTGGGTTTTTTTTGTTCACTTGTGAACTGGCCAAACTGAAAAGACACAGACCATAAATATTATGATATATATACTTTGATTACTATTTTCTACCAATCAGTTATCGATGAAATCAATTAACACCACTAGCCCTAATAAGTAAATAGTGTTCAGTGTGCCCTACAACTCGCTGGTCACCTTCTTGTGCCTCACGGGGCAGTGGGTAGTCTTGTGGTTAACATGTTAGCTTGTCACACCGATAACCCAGGTTTGATTCCCACATGGGTATAGTGTAAAGAAGCCCATTTCTGGTGTTCCCGCCATTATATTGCTGGAATATTGCTAAAAGTTGCATAAAACTAAACTCGCTCACTCTTGTGTCTCACAGGATCCTCATGTACACACATCGCTAGATGATGCATTGGCCAGTATACTGCACTATATGTCAGTGACAACAAAGAACTGCAAGGTGAGCTCAAACATAGAAATTCAGTGACCAAACTATTGTATCAATTTACTGCTATTTTAACACTGTAAAGAAGGTTAAAAGAAAGTGCTCTACTAGACCTCATCCTGAATATGTTTATTGGTCTCAGATTGACAGGGAACCTAGTTTATATTGAAAACACTGCTGTGGCCTAATTATTCCATTTGTAAATTTGTTTTAATGACAATACGTGTAGGTTTCAATGTCAATCAAACAAATAATGACAAGAGCAGGATTTGACTATATTCCCAGGGATCTAATGTAGGGGGAAATATGGGTCTGGATCCCATTTCACAAAACTCTCGCAAGCATAAGATCTCTTAACTTTCCTCGTAGCATTTTCACCTCTTATGTTACAGTATACCAGGTACATATGCTATGAGAAAAGTTACGAGATCTTAGGCTTATGAGAGTTCTGTGAACCAGGCCCCTGTCTGTCTACAATTTTTTTGTTTCCGGAACATAACTCAAGAACTGTTCAATATTCTTTTTCACAAAAATTGTTAGATGTACCTAAAGTGATGCTTTTTAGCTACTTGCTGATTTTTGTCATTTCTATTTTATTCAGTTGCCATGGAAACAATTTTAACATTAAGTAACTATCATATCATTTGTCCTTTCAAATATGTGAGGACCGGGGTGTCATCTTCTTATGACTCTTGTTCTTATTGAGGCTGCTTGTATTTTGTTACAGCGTTACTACAACAGCATTGGTGAATCTCAACGGAGTGCTTCAGACAACATCCACTGCAACAGATTCCACGCCCCAGCGTACGCTGCAACACACAAGACAAACCCAGTAGGTCACTGGGATGAACTGGTGCACAAACGTCACTATGCCATACTTACAGGAATTTCACTACTAACATGATACATATTTGTACAGCAATGATTTTAATGAAAGATTATTTGAAGTTAGATGCCATAATAATATCATAATAACACTGATTATGTCTCATCTATTGATGACCCGTGAAGGTCCTGGGGTAGAATAGGCCTTCAGCAACCCATGCTGGCCATAAAAGGCGACTATGCTTGTCGTAAGAGGCGACTAACGGGATCGGGTGGTCAGACTTGCTGACTTGGTTGACACGTCATCGGTTCCCAATTGTGCAGATCGATGCTCATGTTGTTGATCACTGGATTGTCTGGTCCAGACTCGATTATTTACAGACCGCCGCCATATAGCTGGAATATTGCTGAGTGCGGCGTAAAACTAAACTCACTCACTCACTCACTCACTGTTGATTAACATCTTACATGTCTTCCTTTCATGAAGTTTACGTTAATGTTAATGTAGTCACTGCGCCACTGAGCATCTCTATGGTGGATTTTAGGCACATTATAAATACATTATTATTATTTTCATGTTATTAAAAACCCAAATGTGGGCCAGTAATGTTCCAGATAAATAAGTCATTCATCCCAAATTGTTAAAAAGAGAAAGCGAGGCTATCCTGTAATGTGCTGCAGGATATTTTGTGATGATGCGCATGGCACTTGTCAGTCGCAGGTCGTTGATATGTGTAGATGTGGAATATCTCTTCAGTGATAATCACACTGGAGACTTGATTATTCACCTGCAGCCATCATACAACTGTTGTACTGCTGATTGTGGCATTAGAAATGAAGAACCCATAGAAATAATAGTGGCATTAACGATTTGATTAGTTTTAATGAATCGTTTGAAACCTGCATCACTGAAGGTTTCTGTCAAATTATTAGTAGGAATGGATAGCCCAGTCATCTAAGGCACTGAAAGTTGCTGTGTAGAGTTCTCTCTGTTGAGCACTCAGAACCATATGATCGAGGATTTAAATAAGGAATTTCCCTTAGACTTAGGTAACCATAGTGCAGTGTTAAAGAACGGGAGTTAAGGTTAACCTTAGTTAAGGTTGCTTTGTGAAAGGAGCCCCTGGGCTACAAAATTGGGTCCCAGGCTCTTGAAATAATATTATCAGTGCAATGATATGATATAGTTGTCTTGCAGTTGCTATTATTGTGCAAGTGTAACGTGATAACCACATTGTGAGAGCAAATAAATTGCAAATGATACTATAACCCGACTAGTAGCAGACTGGGTGATAACTTATTGTTACTTTGATCGAAATTTTTACAAAAAGTATTTGGACTTTTTCTGTGTCCTTGTGAAGGTGCTAATAAATATTGTTGCATCCATTGTTAATATTTACGTGTATAGGATGCAGGAATTCGCATCCCATAAATCCCTGACCATTCAAATGTCCATGGGATCCACCAGTATGGTCAGTGCCTCAGTCCTTTGTTACATCTGGCCTTCTTCCCAGTGTTATCTAACACACAGTCACATAGTAGAAATACTGTTCAAACCAGTGTTACAACTCTCTCAGCTATTAAGCAGAGATACCCTTGGTACCTGTAACGCTGCATGAAAAATATTAAATGTTTCTCAGGCACATTTTTTTCAAAAGTGATGAGGGCAGAAAAACTTTTTTTTAAAAATATTTTGTACAAAAAGTGATGCGAGAGGAACACGTTTTTATTTTGTTCTCTCAGAAATACAGCTTGGGAAGTTTAGAATGTTATGAGTAGTAGATTCAGTCATAGTCAGTTCTTACAGACACTCATTCTTATAGTGGACAAATGGGATGATCAGGACGTGGCCAAGTCAAAACTATTTTTTTTCAATGGCAATAAAAAATGTTACGCGCATAAATGTAAGTGACACGCCAAAGCCAGAGAAACATTTCAATTTTTTGATAGTAATGAAAGCAGTGTTAAAGTTAACTCATTTGCTTTTTGTCAGCTTCAACGGACAGAAGATGTCCACATCTTGGTAGAGCCAGGAGCGTACGCTGTGTCAGCTGGAGCATGGGGCACCCAGAACCAGCAGAAGCATGTTGTCCACGTCCGAGAGGGAACCACCGTCAACATGGATTTCATGTTATGACAGCCTGTCAGGCCTCAGGAAGTCACACTTTAAATACATGTTATACTAGTCATACTGTTAATCATGATATTAAACACAAATGGTCTTTTTGCATCATGTCAGTGATGTCAACATTGAAGTTTTATATCCTGTTACAACTTACATTGGTGCAGTGTAATTTGCCAAAACATTATTGCCAAAACTAATATTAAACGACATGGCTTCCATTCTATTCACAGTTCTCCCTTTGTTGACTTTCCACCTATGCTGTCTCAATTCTACCAATACAGTGAGCAATATTTTAGGGTTATTTTAAGGAGCTAGACTTCCAGTTTGGACGCTGAAAACGTTCCATATTTTCCATATTCAGAACAATCTATTTTGACTTCAGACTGTTTTAAGTGTAGTGAATTGTTTACTCTTTTATACTTTGGTTTTACAGTCTACTACTATACAAAATCTCTTTTTAACATGAAGCTGGTGTATATATTGATAACAATTTTCAATGAATCTATCATCTAATTATCATGCTGTCACAGGATTTTAACTGTGTGATGATTAGAAAAAATCAGTAAACTTTGGAATTGTGTATATGTGATTGAGGATCATTATGCTAGCCAAATCCATGAAAATCAGACCTATTACTATACACTACTGGTTTACAAGAGCTGAACTGGGCCACATTCACAAAGTAGGCACGGCACTAAGATGATCTTAACTTTCATACTTTAATATAGACTTGCAACAAAGTTCTAAGGGAACTCTCATACATAGGCTTGTAGTAACTTCATACAACAAGACTAAGATGTGCAGGATTGACTTCTACATAACATACTGCAAAGAGTGGCATTTGCCTTGAATACAAAGGAGCCTTGTGAATGTGGATGTAGCATCTCCTCAGATGTCTTCCTGATTAACGAATGTCGAGACTGGGTCCTGTGGTAATTGTCAGGTTTCTGGATGAACAGGGTCTGCACAGCTAGTTTCCAGTTTTCCAGTACACATCTTCAAGCCATCTTGCTATATCTTAGGTTTTCAGGACTGTTTCACCAAGTGTAATAATTATTAAGGTGCAACTGCAAACATGGTAATTGTTTTTTCTGTTTTAATGTTTTTAAGATGTGCAATACATATTCTTCCTTTTGTGTAGACAGTATTGTTTTGAAATATGTGCCTGTTGAAAATAATGTTCCTTTAAAGTCATATTATCAGCAATGCATTTATTCTGCAGTGTTTGTGGTGCTAAGAAAAAATGTGCTTCATTTTCACACTATTTTGAAACTTGAGGGTAAGTTCATACCTGAACGGTGTTTTGCAGGAGAAAAAGTGCAAATTTACACAAGCATGCTGCTTCTGCATTGAACACAAGTCATTATCATCATACAAACTCAAATATTGCAATTCTCATTGTTATTTTATGGGTCACAAGATTATCCAGATATATGTATGTGATAATGATACATAAATAGTAATGTGGAATAAAGTTTGTTTTATGACATGTTTTTATGCGTTTATTATTGCTTATTAACATTTATTTTGTCTTAGAACACTGCACATGTACAAATTCACATTTCATTTGTTCCTTCACCATATGTACTTTTTCCACATCTGTCACGCAGTAGTGTGTATATTGAGCGAGTGAGTTTAGTTTTACACGTCACTCAGCAATATTCCAGCTATATGGCGGCAGTCTGTAAATAATCAAGTCTGGACCAGACAATCCAGTGATCAACAACATGAGCATCAATCTGCACAACTGGGAACCGATGACGTGTCAACCAAGTCAACGAGCCTGACCACCTGATCCCGTTAGTCGCCTCTTATGACAAGCATAGTCGCCTTTTATGGGAAGCATGGGTTGGTGAAGACCTATTCTACCCCGGAACCTTCACGGGTCGTAGTGTGTATAATTTATGTTGGCTGAACCTGCCAAGATAACAATGGCCCATGTATATAAACCTGAAGTGTGCTTCGTACTATATATTACGTCATCTCGTTTTCCCAGAATAACCGCATTTTAGGTTGTTTTGAAGGGACAGGTTTTACTTTTCGCTAGAAAGACCTCTTCCCAGGTTTTGCTTTTCGTAAGTAAGATCTCTTCCCAGGTTTTACTTTCCTGACTTTATAGGGACATCAATATTCAAATGATATGAGTGTTCGAAGTCAAATGAAAAATGTCATTCAAGATTATGCTCAAAGGACAAAAGTTTTCCTTAGCGAGAATGGAAACTGCAACTCTCAGAATAGTAGGCAGACACCCTACTGCACGGCAACCTTGCCAACAAAGGTAGTGGGGTTAAATTATTGTCTTATAGTTGATTAAATTGATTTTACATGTGCATCAGTTATTGTTATGTAGCTTCATTAAGTGATCATCTACATTGTAATTATCCATCATTATTGACGGGATATATGTGAGAGACAGCACTTCTCAGTTTTGGTACACAACCATCGGGTTTGGGAAATCTGTCATACATAATCAAGTCCAAACAAAAGAATCAAGGGGCCGACATGGGCAATAATCCACTCCACCTGGGTCATGTGGCCTCTCATCACCATGGTCACAGAATCAACCATAGCCTTGTATGACCAGCAGAGGTAGCTGGGGAGCTGATTTTTATACTGAAACCTCAACCATGCCATCCGGTTTCTGTGATCAACATTCCATGCTGCCAGATTACATGACATGCAATCAACCATAACCTCTTTCAACCCACATGGCTGACTGGGGATGCATTCACACTGATAATAATAACAAACATTTAGGCTTACATAATTTTATTGTCGTCTAGTTTGAAATATGGCAAAAAAGTAAATATTCTCTTGCTGTACATAACTTGACACTTGAACAATTCAGATCTACTCTGCAATGTGGAGTCGCTAATCTTAGTCAGTTCTGGCAAGGAATGGACAATAAAACAGTTTCAAATCTCACTGTGCATTAGGGGAGACAACTCAAGTAGTCTTAGTTGACATCTGCAGTGTCTATCAGTTAAGGTACTTTGGAAGTTACCACACAAAAGTAGCTTTGCAATTTTCTATTTCATGATCGAAGGATCATATGCTTCTAAAATTTATCCACCATGTTTTACATGATGACATGTACCTGCTTTCCTCAAATGCACAAAGAAATGCAACAAGAAAATAACAAATGACAAACAGCTTATCTACTATAACACAGACTTAAAATATATATAACATTTTGAGATGAGCCATGATAACAATGCAATATCTGACAGGTAATGCTTCTACACTAAGCACTACAGCCTAGGCATACCTTTGAAGTGTAACATCACACGTCTTCCTGTCACACAGCACTCCCACAATGATGACTGTCAGCACACAAGAGTAGGAGCCCTATGATTTACATAATGTCAAGCTAAATCAATGTCAACAGCTTTACAAGCAGATGCAGTTCTAAGAATGTCTTGACACTTTAACAGTATTTGTAGGTCTGGAAGTCCTGTAGCCTCTAGCAGACTTAGACTGGTGACTGCGGTACGGCTAAATTAGGAAAGTGAAAGGTGTCTCGGGCATCCATGTGTCACTTTTATTTGTGTGCGCAACATTTTTTTATTGCCATTTAAAAAAAGTAATTTTGACTTGGCTGCGTCCCGATCATCCATTTGTCCACTTTAAGAATGAGTGTCTGTACGGGTGAGACTGAATCTGCAACTGATTAACATCTGCTAAACTTCCAACATTGTATTTCTGAGAGATAAAAAATAAAAGTGTGTTCCTCCCTCATCACATTTTTCTATCAAAAATTTAAATAAAAGTACTACCACCCTCTTCACTTTGAAAGAAATGTGCCCAAGAAACATTTAATTTTTTATGCAGCCTAAGATTGACATATCCTAACAGTCTCATCACTTACAGGATGGGTGCAATGCTTAGAATCCCATTGGAGCTACCTATTATAACCAAGACACGTAGATAAGGAGTCTTTAGTAATTTGATTATAAAAGTTTCCACTGGCCCTCTGAGCGTTCACAGTATGACGTCATTCGTAAGCCTATAGTAAACTATAGAGTTATGACAGGTTGTAACATTACAAAAGCTTTGTGGATCACAACCCGGGTAGTGCATATTTCAAAAGCATTTTATCATGTACAAAATATCCCATTTCAAAAGTTACTCTTCATGCTATCCCCCAAAATATGTGTCAGATTTGAAATGTGTAGTAACCTATAGTCCTCCCTAAATAGCTATCCTATTTAACATACTGTTGGAATGATGAGTTTAGCCCTTCTGTAGTAGACGCTAGACATATTACACTATAACCAAGGAACAAAAAATAGAACACTTTGGGTCTTAAATAACTGGCTATATCCTCAATAAATAGAAATATTATTCATTGCTAAATATCACACATCTATGTTTGAAGAATTGAATTATACCCATCCATGTTGGATTATTATGGTCTAGGGTGGTAAGTTTTATATCTATACTAAAGAATTCATAAACACACAATGGAAACCATTTATAGAAGATTATCATACACAGTTAATCTTTCTCATGAAATATAACAAATTCTTGGATCATGCAAACAGTAGACACAATCCGATACAATGAGCTTAACACATTTTCACTAGTATTCCAGCAATAACAGGGCAGGGAACACCAGAGATGGCTTCGCACATTGTACCCATGAGGGGAATCAAACGCAGATCTCCAGTGTGACAAGTGTATGCTTCAACCACAAGGCAAACCCATTGCCTCTCTTTGCCAAACAGTCTGTACACATGTAATAAACTTGTTGGGATTTGAAACAAGGTTTTGAGTGTGACAAGCAAACACACTAACCATGTAGCTGTGATACCTAGTGCAATTCACAATGAATAACAGATAAACTGACATATTCATTGATCAATAACACTGTGGCCAATGCAAGCCTACAGCCACCATGACTGTCACTATTGCTGTCCAACACGTAAACAAAGGTTTCAGCATGATCAATCACAGTAGCTAGCTGAAATCTATGAACTAAGGCCAACTGTCAGTTGAATCACTCGAGTGGCTCAAACCAGTCATTTGACCAATGACATCCAAGCTGGGAGCTGTGGTTAATGGTCACTGTGACATCAATATGGCAGGCTCATCCTGTCTGATGACATTCTCAGAAACCAGATCCTGAGGATGTCTCAGTCAGGTTAAATCAAAGTGTCTCCGACCAGCTTTTAGTTGGATATCAGACACTATAAAAATATATTATAAATCATAAGCTGACATCTGTCAAATATATGTGACAGCGGTGTTCATGATGCCTCTGACAAATGGTTTCCATATGGTGCTCTCTACACAATGTCTAGGTTCATTATATCTTAGCTCTAAATAAAGAAACAGTATGACATTCAGGTTGTGTTTGGTTGTGCATCTATGAGAGACAGGAAAGAAAGAAACAAAGCTGGCAAGCTATTCTCCAAACATTCATAGCCCTATGAACTTTCGCCCTTTCCTAACACACTGACTACAATCAAAGTTAAGAATTCATAGGGCTAAGAACGTTTCTAGAATGAGGGCCCTAACTATTTCAAGATATGAACGTTCCTGTGTGTATACCCTGCCCAAACATGGTAAGTGAGTATGGTTTTATGACACTTCTAGCAATATTCCAGCAATGACAAGGCAGGGGACTCCAGAAATGGACCTCACACATTGTACCCATGTGTGGAATCGAACTTAGAACTTCTGTGTGATGAGCCAACACTTTAACCATTAAACTATCCCAAACACAACCTAAGCACAAATCAATACTGTGTAAGCACAGTGCATGGAGCAGAAAGACCAGAGACACATTATGCAGGACAAACATAGTCACTCCAGTGGTTATAGCAGTGAGATCAGAGAGTGGAATTTACAGTGTCTTCAACAAATAAATACAATCTATGCCTTCAAATTACCAAAATTACAAGAACTCGAAAGATATGATACACCTTCAGAAAATTTTGAGTCAAATTTTCAATAAAAATGTGTTTCATACCCACATATGTGTTCAGAAATGTACAAAGTTTTCAAATACTTACATATTTACAGTATCAACATATTACTTCTACAGGATAAATTATCTCCAAAATGTAAATATATCTCCAAAGCTGTACAGCATCTCTTAGTTTTGTTACCCTCACTGACAGCAAGAAATATAATATCACTGACGACAACACGACCATATGTACTACACATACACGGGCTTGCTCAAATCTAAGGCGCCCTACAAACTCCCAGCGAAAAAGAACTTCACAACAACTAATATTAAAACAAATATCTACCTGTTTGATAATTTGTAACCACAAATCTGCACAAAAAACTGTCCTACTTACAAATCAGTCTACTGATCAAAAATTCATCTAATCATCACAAATCATACTACTAACCACAAAACCTTCAGAATCCACAAAACTTACTACTAATCACAGTCAACAGAATGTTTCGCACTTCTAGCAGAATCTTCTGTGCATCCATTTGGTGACTGCAGGGTTTCACTTCATTCTTGTCATCAAGTTTCCATGTCTACAATTCCTCAATCATCCCCCAGGCAAATTACAATTCCTCCATCATCCCCCAGGCTAATTCATCTGATGTCTGGTATACAACTTTCAAAATTTACTAGTTTATTTACTATTTATTGGACTTTAATACTTAAAAATCATTAACCCATCACATTTCACAAGACTTGATAGGAAGGATCAGCAGGACTGAAAACATTCATTCTAATCAATTCCAGGACCTTCAGTGTACAACTGGAACACATCAACCACTAGGCTATCCAAATGTCCTTTTGTGTCTGGGAGCGAACTCTGTTTTATGACCCTTTAGCAGTATTCCAGCAATATCACAGGGTTAGCGAGTTGTGGTTTACACTGTTCTTAGCAATATTCCAGCAATACCAAGACGTGGGGGCACCAGAAATGGGTCTCACACATTGCACCCATGTGGGGAATCGAACCTAGGTTATGGGTATAACAAACACTTTAATCACTGGGCTACCCCACTGTCTCGATTATCAAAGGAGGGGATGCCAAAAATTATCTCCTCAAACATATTGGGAATTGAACCCAGGCCTTTCCAGTGATAAGTGTATGGGTTGACGACTAGGTATCCCCACCATATCTAATGCTGTTTGAGTACTCAAATATCTTTCACTGAGTAAAAACATTTGGACATTGAGAAATAATGATTCAGTAAACATACCTGGGATGATTGGAAACTGTAACCATAGTAACTGTACAAAATTCACCTCATGAACCTCTTGAACACCACATGGACACATGGTTGATTACGCTTGGCACCATGCTATACTCAGTCGTCATCACGTTCTGTCCAATCTCACACACTCATTTCTAGTTCTTTGGTTGCAGAAAATACTAATTAGTCATTCATCAAACCCTCACCTAATGATTCACATAACTTTCATCATTCATAATATTTGGTACAAGATGTTTCAAAAGATGAATGACAATATAGAACAAAACGTCCTAGTGTATAAAACTCGTAATAGCTGTGATGTACTTGTAACACAGGCAGACAGAATGGTGAATGTATCAGTGTCTTGCACAAAGGATATAAACTGCAGCATAAATAACTTGATGCAGCTTAAACATCGTCATACATATTTGTAACTAGTCAAAATTTTTGGAATTATTCAATCCATATCAGACTCCTGTGATATAAAACAGTCAGGGCAAACCATTCTATTTTAGGGCAAGGGGGCATTCCAAGTGCATTCGACCAATTTGGGAATGTCTGAAAATATTCTTTCATTTCAAATTGCACGAATAGATTCGATACAAAATATTATTTTATCAGAACTAATGTCTGAAGGTTTCTCCTATCCATACCCCAAACAAAAATGGTTCGTCCCTGAGCCGAGACTAGAATATAGACTAGGTGTTATCCTCCTCCTTTGATTTAGGTCTTCAGTACTGGCAAGCATTGTTCTGTAGCACATCTCTAAATCTGATATGTTAATATACTGTTGGAATACATTTGTAAATATCAGCATGGATTTACATTATTGCAGATGTACAGCAGCTTATATTATCCAAAATAGTTCAGACTATACAACATAAATACATTAAATAGCATCTTCAGGTATTGTACAAACTACTCAGTCCTTTCCGATTCATACCCTGTGTACATAACAGCTGTACTAGCCACTGTCAGGGCTTATGAGTATAACAGGAGTACCCTGAACATGCATATTAATCGTCACACAATAGCATGGACTGCATTGTAAAGACTGATATAAATAGCATCTTCGTGACTGCTATGAGAATGATAATTATTATTCATCGAGCTCTCTATAGTATCTTGATAAACACTACAATGCTCATAAAGCGAAAAAACCCTTATTTACAGACCTAAGATTGCACCTCTTGATGGGTATGACAGTTTACTATATCCGGTGTTTTGCAAGTGTATGTTTTACTACAAACATTAAAAATGGACTTAAAAATGTCAAAATCTCTAGAATTCAATGACAAGAGCTGCTAACATGAACTGCTACACAATCATCCATATACTGAGATGAATGTCAAAGTATCCTTGACCTTTGACCTACCTTCCCTTCCATGTCCCAGATTTCCAGAAAGTAACATTCATATATTTACCATGTAACTTTAATCATCCATTTTTCAAAATCTGCAATTCAAATTTTGCAAAACATATAAGTGACTTGAATATGCATTTTTGTTCAAGACTAGATGCAGCTTCAGACATATTGTTATTCATAAACTGAAGTGTAAAATAAGAGATTCTTCCATGACAACTGAGACCGTGCACACATTGCAGTGCCTTCCACACTAGTTTGCTGTATATTGTGATTAACATATTGACCCATACTTCGATTCCTCAGACTGCCAGAATATGGATACTTTCTAATGAGCAACCATTATATAACTATGAATATTACAGGTTCTCATCAATCTCAGTTTGATTCAGAGCTCAAAAAGAGAAACTCAAGTAACACAAATAAAAAAGAATATCACATATTATTGCAAAACATGCACTACTAATGATCCTCTTTACTCTAAGTTATCTCTATACCATTTGGGTTCAAGCATAAAGTATGTGATTGTCTTTGAACAACCCACCTAGAAAACTGTCACTTATGAAAATCTTAAACACATATATATTTTTTCTATACTCTTCAAAAGAAGTAGGGGAACCTGAACTTTGAAGTCTGGTAGAAAGAGAACCCATTGACGAACGTTACAATGACATTCATCTTGTGTCTGCAGAATCATTTCACGTTATCACCACACGCAAACACAATGCATGGGAAGCACATGCACAACGTGGGAGTCTCCTACACATGCATGGGCTCTCATTATGAATCTTGACGTTTTTTAGGCAGGTCAATAAATCACTGTAGACCATTTTTTCCGATGATTTTCTTGCATTTGTGCATGGTCAGGGTCTTCAGGGTCAAATCACACACTACTGATGGCAAATTGTAAACCTGAAATTTTCATGTCATACTTCAGTGACCTAACAAGGGGGATAACTGAACGAACAGCTTTGCACTGAATGAAATCCAAGTGGTGATGCATTCTCAAAACATCCATTATTATTGTATCAACATTGATTCAATCACATATATCTCCCATTTTTGACAATCATGCATTGAAAGTTGTCCCTCTACTTTTTTGGAAGAGTGTATTAACAATTTTTCACACAATGCTGCAATTCTGAATCTTTGACATAATTTTCATCAAAATATTCATGATGGGTCTGAAATCTATCTCCATCCAACAGGCTACTTTCAAGACACATCCAAGGGTCTGTTCCAGAATCTGTCAACTCCACAAAACAATATTCTAAATATGAAATAAAATCATGTATTTTGAAAAAATTGATAAAAAGCTTAACACTGTAAAATTTTCTTTCTCCATTCATCCTGTTTCATAACATCCTAAAAAAATCTCGAAGTTCAATAAATAGATGTAACAATAATTATACAGATATCTGTATGTCCCCTTGTATTCATCCCATATTAATCAATAACTCAAACACCTTGACATGAAATTCTTAATCACACATGCCAAATAATCTTACACATAGTGTTTGAAACCATTTACTCGAACCAATACACTGAGTAAATTACAAAGTCAAGAACTCGTTAAACAGGTCTATTATTAAGGTGCATGCAATGTAATCTTTAATCACTGCAGAGACGATATGTAAAGTATTAATATACTGTATTAGATTCATAAAGTAAATGGCACATTAGAAATGAAAAATATAAACAAAACAATAAAATCACAACCAAACTCACAATCCAACACAAAGTTGTTTGCTCTCTAGCTGCTTCAAGAGAGACAGGAAAATATAACTGTAAAATGTTTTCTCAACTTCATTAGATTCAGTAAACTGATTATATCTGTATAAGTAAAAGCATTAACTTTTCAGGGATGACATATACAAAGAGTGAACACAGGGCAATCTTGTAAACAGACAGAATCAATCACAGGAAAAGGTAACAAACATTGTGCAAAATATAATGATTCATCTTCTATAATGACAGGCAGCAACTTATCACATTTAAAAATGCAGTTTCATTACAAGACAAATGTTAAACAAATAACATTAAATCCATCAATAATAACTTTTTAAAAAATGGGATGTTATGATTACTAAAGGTTTGTTTCTTTGTTTTGAAAGACTGTAATGTCGGTGGTTGACAAAATACCATAAGAAAAAGAGGTCATGATGATGGTATAAAACTAGCAACAGCCAACACAGGTGTTCCAGGGACCTTACGACGCGTGACACTCCTTTACTAAGATCAGCACACAACATTCCCACACAGAGAATAGAACACATCCTCAGTTTGTTTGTTTGTTTATTATTAATGCCACTCTTAGAAATAACTGAGTCTGGACCAAACATTCCAGTGACCAACAGCATGAGATTGATATACACTGCTGGGATAAGAAGACATGTGTCAACCAAGTCAGCGAGCCTGATCATTGTCATCAAGCCTATCATCACTGGGGTACTATGTTGCATTGGTGAGTTTAGTTTTATGCTGGTTACAATGTATCATATACGAGCATGTGTGCAGGGTTGATAACCCTAGAAATATAATCACTGCAAACCAAAATTCTAACCCACAGTTACAGATTTCAAACACATGTGAGTGATGCATTTATGGAAGCGCATTCCTCGGTATTCCAGGACTCGACCTCTTGTGCCCCAACATGACAAGCAATTGCCACAGAGTGAGTTTGGTTTTTAGACCACTTTTAGCAATATTCCAGCAATTCCAGCAATATCTCTGACTATTGGTCACAAATTAATCCACATGTTTCTAGCCCCTGCTCACGGTTTCATCTTCGGGTATAGACCCTGCATCATCCCCACCATGACCCCCACCCACTTCCACATCAAGCTGACACACCATGACGTAAGTGAAATGCTGTGTTTAGTTTACGTCACTTGTACCAATAATTCAGCATTATGACAGCAGGGGGCACCAGAAATGGGCTTCACACATTGTACCCCATGTGGGACATCAGACCTGGGTCTTAGTGTGACAAGTCAACTTTAACCATAATGTCACAAAGTCATAGAAGCGTCTTAGACATATCACGGCATTAGAGAAGATGTTGGCAAAAATAACATGGGAAGGTGTACTGAACTTTGTACCACTATGCAAACTTGGGAGCAGTCCTAAATTACACAAACCACAAAACAAGATGTACACCACAAACGTCAGGAGTTATCTTTCACAACCATGCATAGTTGAGCAAAAGTTATTTTAAAATTTCTTTGGCTTGTAGTTTGCAGAATGCACTTGATGTGCAACAAAAAGAAGGAGTGAGGCCGAAGATGATCAGATTTTCCCCGGAGCAATGCAATGCCCATACAAACCAAAAACATTCATGCTAATGTTGATCAATTACATTTGGCTGTGTTGTGCTTGTATCCTACTGAACACTTGACATGGAAACAGAAAAATAGCAAGCAAATAAAGCACAATATAAGCCTGATAAACAAACAAAAAATGTAAAAGAAACTAAATTAATAACTTTTAAATGCATTTTCAATCATATTTATTGAAGGGAACCTGGAAAGATCCTACTATTGACGGTACTGTAAGGTGCAGCATCACCAGGCGGTAAAAGCACTCCACACCAGTTATCTACCTTTCAAAACAAGGATCCTATCATTTATCCATACTATTATCATTAATCTATCATGCCAAGAAATAGCATGGTGTGACCTACAGAAGGCAATGGAATTGTTGTAAGGTAAAAGGTATGTTTTGATTGCTATTTCATACGGGTGGGGATTATGTTGATTTTAGCAATATACTTTTCCTACAACTCACGCCACTGACACGTAATTTAAATGTTGTTTCATATTCAAATCATCACCTATTCTTAAACCTACCACTTTGAAAACATTTGAAGCATTTCTTTATAAAAGAAAATATGAAAAGGGTGATGTACTTTATCTTAACAATATTTAAAGAAGGAAAGAGGAAGAGAATAAATTAGGCCTGTGAAGTATGGGTTTTCTAACATACCTGCTTGAACTTCATCAGCACAACTTACTAGTATACTCCGAATTACAGTGTTGTTTCAAATCTTTCAGTAGTGCCCAACTATGAATTAATAATTTCAGACCGAGAGAGGGTCTCAGTGCTGCAGGCTGTCACCAGCACCTGACTGATTACCACACGCTAGTAATACACACTGATCCTGCTGGTGACAAGAATGAGTGAGTCTAGTTTTAACACCAAACTCCGCAATATTCAGCTTTATGTCAACTGGTGATAAGAAATAAGGCAGATTAATCTTCACAATGGTCATGGGACAAATATCTTCAAAAACGTGCCACACAAGACACTGCTAAACTTCACATACAAAAGATCACAGATACATATCAATAGCTAAATCTGTATCACAACTACACTTGTTGCCCCTCATTCAAGTATAGGAAGACATTTACCTACAACTAGTCAAAGTGATCAAACTCAGAAAATAAATGAAAATACCTTCTCAGAAATCCTAGCATTTGTAAAGACGTGCTTCATAAATATAAATATGATTGAAATAACAGTATGTGATATTGTCACAAGAAACAGGGTAAAACAATTTCCTTTCAAAGGACTCTGATCCAAACAATGATGTCCTTACGTCCTTGGGCTTAACATCAAGCTGTCAACAGAACGGTATCAACTGGCATCCCATGATAAAAACAAACTGTAATATCTAGAACTGGAACAAATCCAAGATAATCTGAAACATTGAGCCATAGCAGTAAACATGGACGCTAGTAACTGGACCACTACCAGTAGACACTGGTTCTAACTGGCACAAGTTGGATATATCGCTTGAACTGCACAAGCATCTAATGGCAATTGCGGTTTTAACCTGTGACTTCAAAACAGCAAATATGTCTTTTTCTAACAATATCTTTTACATGAAAATGAGATGGTGCCATGATTTCAATGGCCACCTTGTGAAGAAGTCAGATGTCGTATGAAAATGAAGAGAAAATGTTTTTCCAATCTGTGAGTTAAATGAAATATACAGTCTTAGTGATGGTCTTTGGTTCAATATGGAACTGTTAGCATAATTTTGTAATGTCCTTAGATGAATCACATTGAACTAATAAACTAAAGTGATAAAACATTGTCTTGGCATTGATCTATTTCATCTTTGAAGTGACAGGTTAAATGGCACAGCACATGAACACAATAAACATGTGTGTAACTTGACACATGGGGCCCTTTTGGGGTTATTTACAACACTTTATGGCCAGGAGGCCCTGTTGAGGTGGTCTCACACCATCCCTCAGCTAAACCTCAGTAACCATGGTAACACAGATGATGATCACTAGACATTGGTACTAAGCTGAGACATGGCTTTGATTAAAGCACTCTTGTCTTCCTCCAGTTTAATGTTTTCATCTTCAACTTCATCAAGTTCCTGAAAAGAAGAAGACAGTAAATTAGTGCAGGAAAAACTTCCAAGTTCAATATGGCCATAATAGTAACTTGAACTGTGACTGAATTACAGTCTGTCAACAACAACTGGCACAGATGAATCTGTCTGAAACTCACATTTACCACATGGTGTATAAATTTTGGAATGTGGACCTGGTTCTTTCAAATAACAAGTGAATTCCTGGCAGCGTCTTGACTATAAAAATATTTCAAATTTGGCAATGTTATCAAAGAACATCCTATCACACCAATGCAGTGATATGAAGCAAAAGAGTTATCTCCCTTTCCAAACTCTCTGGTTTCTTTTTTGTTTTGTTTTGTCTTGGTTTGTGGGTTTGCATTTGTTCTTATCAAGTACAAACAAAACCTAGAATGAATAGTTCCCTTTAGTCCTGTTGACATACAAGTCATACAGAACTCACAACCTAAACTGGTGTCAAAAGTAGATGAAATGGTCCCTACAATATCACCGTGAGTGCTACTAGCTTCACTGCTACACATGATGTATTGTTTTTATTCAGGTCATGACTTACAAAATCTGGATTGTTTTGTACCCAGTTTTCTCTGTCAGTTGGAAGGTGATGTCTGATAAGCTGCAGTAACTCAAAGATAAAAACTAACCAGATAGTGAAACTATCATGTCAGATGCCCATTATAAGATGTGTATCCAGATAAAATATGCATAGAAAATTTCCAATTATACATTGAAAAATAATTGTTAGGTACCAATTACACATTTAAAAAGTTAAATGCGCAAAAACTTTAAAACATATGCATACAGAATAGATTTACAAAACTCGTTTGCCCAAAATAATAGACACTGAATGCTATCATTGGTATCAAGATGTTGTACTGCTAGTATAGGACTAACGTTGTACTGTCATTATGGGATGAGTGTGTTTTTTTTATGAAATCATTTCCATTATATTTAAGTTGGTTTTGAATAGTTCTGACATAACATAGTACATACCTGCTTAGTAAACTTTCTATATGATATATACTTAAGTGATTAAAATCACTGAAATACCCACATATTTGAAAGCAGTAGGTAACACAAAATGAAATACCCACTCAACATTCATAATACCCACTTAGAGAAAAATACAGTGTACAGTACACTAAAGAATTAAATCATATCATATCTCCTCAAATACATAGGAACAATCCATCAATTCCTGAGTATCATGTTGAGTCAATGACACCACTGCTTATCTCCCTTTTACTTCTACTCAAGGTGGAGCCTACGACACTTACACACATTCAAAATGCACAAAATTCAAAAACATATCTATGTAGATGCATCTACTACAAAAATACAAGGCAAATAATAGTGTTAGTTTTCAATTTAAGCTGAAGGAGATTCTGCAGCACTGTAGCTCACAGTCAGTGACAGTGACATTCACAGAAATATAGAATTGACTTCACGCTGTTGCAGCGAGTTTGTAGTTAAGCCACAAAAACCTTTCACAATCATAATTTGGTTATCACATTCAGCTGTAGGTTGTCATGTGTTGGGTCCATCCTTTATTGTAGGAAGGTTTGTAGCATACAAAATTTATGTGGCTACAAAGTTCGATAAAATGCCTAACTTGAGGGAGCAAAGATGCATTAAAATCACGATGTACACCTGAGTAGTGGAGAAACCAGCAGAAATAAACTTAGCAGTGTAGGGAAATTGTTCAGATGTCTGTAATTGTGCAAACTTGTGTGCAATCATAAAGTTGATTAAAGGTATGTTTTGAATATCACCATTTGCAGCATCTTTCAGGCTTCTTTTTTCTAACAGACTGCATTTCCTACATGCATCATAGGTTGCTGATGGTCAGTGGCCTTTGCCTGAGACAGTATTACAGATGGGTGGCTTCCATTAAGAAATATTCCAATAAATGCAAATCCAAAAGCTGTTATGATAAGTAAAAGGGAGATGATAATCACAGGTTACAAACACACAGAGCTTCCATGCAAAGGGTTCTGAGGTGACTAGAATTTTGCATTACAACAACAAATGAAATCACAATAGACACAATCAAGCTCAGGAATTACGCCAAAAGAAAAATGTCATAAAATGCTCTCATTTGTTAAAACTCTATAATGTCAAGAATGATATTTCTTTCGAGATCTACACATTCAGACATTACTCTAAGCATATATCCTCCGAGAAAATCTTCAACTGCTACTGTCACCATTAGCCTGAATACTGCTCAGTATGGCATAAAATTAAACTCACTCACTCAATTTCTTTCATGATTTTTCATTGTATTTAACAGAACGTTTGATAACTTTGATGAGTGTCTGTGAAGCTGTTTCTATGACTTCCATACAAGAAAATGAAAGCTTGACAACAAATGTTTGAAGATGACATGCCAACAGAAAGGGGAGATACGAATCAATAACAACCATGCTATATCACTGATCATTACCCTGTTTTCCTATTCCTCAATGGTAACACTGCAATAGGAGAGGTCACATGTAATACACATCCCACAGCACTGACAGCATGCATTGTTCCAATGTTAATTAAATATTGCTGAATACATTGGGTTTTTTTTCATCTAATCTTTAATCATCCTGAGAGAGTCGTAACTGCCTTAATTTCTGCTATGAAGAACTTACTTACATAATAACTTTTGCATTTGAAAAATAGCTCCTGTCAACATCACTAAAGGAAACAATCTGGCAGTGACTTTAAAGATAGTGAAACAGTTAACTTCTTGCAATACTTGATTGGGAAATAATGAGTTAATTTTTCTCCAATATCACTTAGTTCAGCTCGTTTCTTTGGCTGGTCAGTATACATACAATCCTTACACATGAATACATCATATGGAGTCCACAGGCGCTGGTGTCATTGCCAGGATTAAAGTCTTTTTTCAAACATGACAATTTTTAGATGACCCCCAACACTTTGGTGTACCCCACTTGCCTGCTTAGCTGATAGCTACGCTACCATCGCATGCGATCAATTAAAACTTCATCTAAACATAATCATGGATGACTGGCCTATTGATCACCACTCATGACATCTACCAGTTCTTTGTTGTTACTTCTACAAGTCAATTGAAAGCCGATTTTAACCCTCAACTACACAATCTGGACACAAATGGCAGATGATTGCAAGGACAATTGGCCGCATAAAGGGGTGTGGTCAAATCAAGACCTCTCATTGGCTGATGCTTGCTATAATCCGCCACCTTCCTTGTCTATCACTGAACCAAGGTACGATGAGGAAGGCTAATATCCTACCTTATTTAGGAGGGACACCTCCTTCTCCAGTTCCGCTATCCTGCGGTCCTTGTCGTCAAGCAACTGCTGCAGCCTCTTGTTCTCCTCCTTCTCCTTCTCCAGCAGCTGCAACAGCAACAACCTAGTCAGCATACAGTGACCACAGCACTGGACCACCAGCAACCACCAAGAATGAAACACCAATTTAATATGGGGAATCAAGCTAACAAAGAACATCTTATTACCAGTCAGAACACCCAGTTTCTGTAGGGTAATTATGACTGGTAATTAATTGTTAACCCATATGAAAGCAATATCCCACAAGATTGCCAAAGAGAACACTCAGATGGGAAGACCCATCTGTAGAGAGTGAAATAACAGCAATAACACTCAGTTAATAATTTAACAAAGCAAACTCTCCACTAATAAAGACATTACCCAGTGATAGCAAACACCAAGTTAACAAGGAGAACACCAAGATAACAACCTTTGTCATCAATTAATCACCTTTCACAATCAAAGGGTTCTTACATGTGATTATGTGTTCATATTCCTTTAGCTAATATCTAAGCCTTGAAGGAATGTTTCTGATAACCGGTTTTGCATTTTCTCACATTCTGGATACATCAGAATGCCACTGTGTCAATACTTGAGACTCCACAATTGTCCAAGATTGTTAATTTAATTATACAGATATCAATCTATCAATAAGGTTTTCATATCAAAAGTCCCATTATGTATGTACAAACATCAAATTATTAACAAACTTTAGATTGTGGGGACAGACATCCTCTGAAATATGGTGACAGACAGATGGACGACTACTGTGCCTTGAAGTCAGATGGTCCTTCACCCTGGAGAGACAGGAACATTCTGCACCCACCCTGCAAATAAGTAAATGAGTCACCTGTTTCACCTTGTCCAAAGAAGCAGCATTGTCATTGTTCTGCGTCATGAACGGTCGTGGGACGTGGTAGTTGAGGCGAGACGAACCATGAGACTGATCCTTATCACGGAACCGAGATGATAAATAGCCGTATGAAGATTCAGTTTTATTGTCTCTCATCTTAGAAATATTGGATCTGTTTTGATCAATGTCTCTTAGTGGGGCTTCTGATTCCCTGTACCGAGACAAAACAGAGGAACTGTTCATGGATGAGACTGAGCCCTTGGCCTCCTGATCACTAATATTGGCCATATGCGTTGAAGTGAAAGACTTGGTAGATTCTGGTGAACACCGAGTAAATTTGGAAATTCCTACAGGCCTGTCCAGGAGAGATTGGGACATGTGGGTGTCAGATGACTCGGATCGACCAATCAGGGTGAGATTTGTCTCTGAATGGCTGACAGTACTGTCGTAATCTTGGTTGTCCTCCAGATCAGCCTCGAGATCAGATGGACTGGAAATAAAAATATGACCACATCTGTATCATTAGTCAGCCTTCAATAGCATACAAGTGATTGAGTTTTAACATGTTGAGTCAGTGAGTGAGTCCTACACTGCTATTAGCAATATTTCAGCAATACCAAGGTGCTGAATCGACTTCACATATTACCTGCCTACAATAAACACGAATTTACTTGATATAATTAGTTTAAACTTTGTAAATGGGTTACTGAAGACCAATTCTGATCGAGCTTTTCTGGGGTAATATTTCCATAATTGCAAACTGCAAAGCAGAACATTTGGCTCTGAGATGGTAATTCCTGCAACAGGTGAGGCAAGGAGCACCAGTCAGTCCGGTGGCTACAAACCTGTGCACAATCTTACCTCTTGTTTCTCCTTGTTGTGAATGTGCTTGAATGGTGACCATGGCCCTGGAACAAGAGGAATAGGTTTGGTTAAGACGAGGCATGAAAATGATTTCTAATGACATAGGAAATCTGTAAACGTCTTACCTGCTGGAATGATGGACAAGAGTGATAATCACAGAAAATTGTGGATTTGGACTGTAGTGCTGAATCCTGAGATGATGATGGGGAGACTGATTGAGGATGTTGTAATGACACACTGAACAGTCAGGGTTACCATGGTTACAGAACTCTGAATGGAACACCTACATTTATTACTACAACCACTGGTAATCACTTAAGTCCCTTGTAAACAGATGTAGCTGAGTACGGAAGTCACATCACTGACTCAGCTGGTGTGTGGGTGTTTGTTTGATGTTTAGCACACTCAGCAATATTCCAACTGTATGGCACCACTCTGTAAGTAATCAAGTATGGACCAGATAATCCAGTGATCAATATTATGTGCATTGGTCTACACTGATGGGATATGATGACATGTGAGTGAGTGGGTTTGAGTGAATGAGTGAGTGGGAGACACCAACATATGTTACCAAGGTTACCCATTGCCACAGGCTGTCCAATAACCACTGATATTGACATAACCTAACACTGTAGCATCAAACAAATGTAACAGTATCATGAGCAAACAATAAACTAATTGTATATTTGATTGCAGAAACAACCAGCAACTGGAAATATGACAACGGTAACCATGGTAACCAAGATTTTATCATATCATGTATCATGTATATCATAGGTGCGATAGATGATATTGTGACTGGTATGTATGCATGAGCACATCTCATTTACACCATGACACTTGCCAGAGTCAGTATGCCTAACACCAGTTTAAGTCACCCACTAGACTTGACCTCTACAGTTTGTGGGGCTGCCATTATATTAGTGCTTTACAGGTGAGCAAATTCACAGGTGAAAATATCTGACTCATCTTACATCCTGTTAATTGAGAACCAGGCAGTGGTAAACATCACCTCAAGAATTATGTCATGACTAAAACCTGAGTCAGCATTTATCATTTACCTAAAGCATTTATCCATGAAAGTCTATGACACATGTATGCAAATTATACATACAGACTAGTTAACCAGAACTGAAACAGCAGTGAAATTATATCAGAGATATAACAGGGGAGGAAATAACTTTAAAAGTGCTAGTGTACTGAAAAATTGATTGACCTGACAATTTTTCCACTACCCAGACAATCTTCTTAGTCATTTTTTAAATAAACAACACAATTAACTTTTCAAAGTCAACTGGACAGTGGACACTGGAACAGCATGATACGCAAATTTGCTTGCCCGACTGAAAAATCCACTGGACTAGGACATCAGGCAATATTGTTTTTCCCATGATACAGCATTGTTTCAGGTACAAGTGAAGCATTTCTAACTTAATCTGGGGAACTTCTTTCTTGGTGAATGAACATGCCAAAAAGGAGTTAAATGACTGTGTAATTTGGTTCACAGCAGAATGGAAAACATGCATCACTGCAAACAATATATATCTAGATGTTTCTAGAGTTAATTTTGAGGCATTTATTTCATAAAAGGGAGGGAGTGAGGGACCTTGGTTTTATGCTACTTAACAATATTCCAGAATATCAAGACTGGGGAAACCAGAAATGAACTTCACACATACCCATGAATCAAACCTGGGTCTTCAACGTGCAGAGTGAACGCTTAAGGCAGCCACTTGGCTACCGTACCGCTCCCTCATAAAAGGGAAACTCTTGCATGAAAATGACACACATGCTTCTTTAATAATGGAAACAGCCTCCTTTTGTTGCTCTGTATTTGCCAAGCCTGAAGTAAGACCTATTTTCCATATCGAAAACACTTGTAATGAATCGTGTACATGAAATGTATAACTAAATATAATCTCTTCCCATCCTGATGGTGGGCGACACTTACAGTGTGATGCTATATCTATTGAAGTGGTTACTAACAATACTTCGCTATCCATTGACTCAAGCACCACTTCAGATAGCCTGGGTCTCAAGTACAACAATGTTGTTAACAGCCATACATTGTAGCAGCTTGAGGTCTGATAACACCATAAATAGGCCCATTAAGTACAATATGTACATAACATGCAGCTGATATACAAGCGGCAGAATGGAATGTTGGGAAACAACAAGGCTAGCATTGATCACAAGGATCGCTCACGGTCTCATAACACTGATGGCTGTGACAACCTGAGGATTTGCCTTGGTGGTTTATGGGAATACTTAGCATTACATACAGGTCCTATTCAAAGTTCCTTTGTTCAGGCAGAGTGCAACATTTATCATTCTTCTATATTTCGAGAATTCTGTTAACACAATACTACTGATGTCTTCTAATCTAAATGGTATCAGTTGCACGTCTTTTGGAGTACCTTAAGCAATGGGCCAGAAATTCCTTGAATTATGGTGTTAATAGCCTGGCCAAATTCAGAACAACACTGAAATGAATTTCCAGGCCCTAAAACATGTAAAGAGTATACACTGATTTTCTTAAATACTGTTATATGATGTAATGGTATACTGAATGATGCTTGCGACAATTCTTACTCAAAAATATAAATCTATGTTATTCACTGGATTGTCTCATCCAGATTTGGTTATACTAAACCTGTAATTTTACTGACCATGGCATTGAGCACAAACAACAGCATACATACTATCGACTGCTGTCCCTACTTACATCATGTCTCTCATGAACTGGTTTGTTTTTATCTGTGATTTCATTAAATGCTGTGTTTTTCTTGGTTTCCATGGCAACTTTGTCATCATCGTCATCTTCATCCAAAGAGTCTCCGGTACTCTGAAATGTACAAACACATCACTGTATCCATGACACTAAGACTGTCATATTAGATAAACAAACACATCACCATATCCATGACACTAAGACTGTTATATTAGATAAACAAACACATCACTGTATCCATGACACTAAAACTGTTATATCCGATAAACAAACACATCACTTTCATGACACTAAGACTGTTATATCAGATAAACAAACACATCACTGTATCCATGACACTAAAACTGTTATATTAGATAAACAAACACATCACTGTATCCATGACACTAAAACTGTTATATTAGATAAACAAACACATCACTGTATCCATGACACTAAGACTGTTATATCAGATAAACAAACACATCACTTTTATGACATCACAAAAATTTCATCCCCACACCTCTTTTGGGGCCATACCAAACCAAGTCATATAGATATATATAATTACTAAATAATGCTAACAAATTATTTATAAATACAATTTGTTTTCCCACCTTAACTCACTTTTGTGGAGGCATGAAGCACAAGTCTATGTTTTGGCCAGGCCTACACATGAACATCATATATATTGTTCCTACACCATCCACACAGATGAATGATATTGATTATTGATGAAACAAATATGCTGATCTCCCAGACAAATACCAGACAGCAACAAAGCACCATGGTGGTTCACCATGTTCACTGGATGAGGTACACATGACATGGCCCTACATTCAACCATTGTTAAACATGGTAGCCGAACAAATGAGCAAAGTTTGGCTCTTTATTCTTGATATAATCATGATAATGGTATGGAAACTTTGTGAAATTGATTTAACTTGAAGTTGTGCGAGAATGAGTTTAGTTTTACGCTGCAATATTCCAGCCACATGGTGGTTGCAATATTCCAGCTATATGGCAGCATCTAATAATCAAATCTGGACCAGACAATCCAGTGATTAACAGCATGAGCATCAGTCTAAGCCTTTATCGCCTCTTACGACAAGCATGAGTTAATGAAAAACAATATAAATCTGGATCTGTTTGAAGGAGATTAGGGATGTCAAGTTTATGGACCTGCACTTCCAGTTGTTGTAGTGCTATGAATACTGTCTTTGTCTTGATGACCCAGCAAATGTATTGCCTGGATACAATGTCTACTGTTGAAGCTCTAAAATCAAAGAATCAGTGGTAGAAATGAAAATCTATCAACAGCATGTGTGACCATTGATAGTTTAGTAACTGACTTTTGGTGACAAATATTTATGTTGTTTTGTGAATGAGTGAGTGAGTTTAGTTTTACGCCGCACTCAGCACTATTCCAGCTATATGGCGGCAGGTAAGACAATCCAGTGATCAAGATCACGAGCATCGATCTGCACAATTGTGAACCAATGACATGTGTCAACCAACTCAGCATGCCTGACCAACCGATCCCGTGAGTCACATCTTACGACATGCATAGTCGCCTTTTATGGCAAACATGGGTTACTGAAGGCCTATTCCACCCCGGGACCTTCACGTATTTGTTTAATACTTTTATATTACCTTGGTGCAGACTTGCAGCTTCCCTGAGTTTAAGGTCTAATTGTTCATTAGATCAGGATTTCATGTGTCTTGTCAGTTATCAAAAGAGACAAACTACTTCATCTTTTTATTTTATATAAACTTCATATTAATTTGGGAAATGGCTTCAAATGGGAGAATAAAGGAGCTAAAACTACTGAAATAGGACTTCAATAGTTGATGGCAAGAAGACTAGCACTATCACATTAGCTGTTTCCCCTTTAATAATCATCCCAACTGGATGCTACAGCTACTGTCACAAGCAGACAAGTACAATTTCACGTGTATTCTTGTAAAGGTTGTTCATATTAATCATGAGGCAATTCAAAGGTGTTGTCTGGGGGTTTTTTTGTTGAAAGATCTCTATACAAAAGAAATATAACATAGACTGGTATGTTCATTTTCATTATCAGTAACAGGAGCCAAAAACATTACTGCAGATAAGTCTCCAAGTTGATTAAGTCGGCATTGATAGAATGGCACCACCTGTGGCAAATACAGACAACTACAACATGACATAATAAAAGCCTTGAAAACTGTCATCAATGACTTCAAAAGGCACTGAACAATAGACGTGGTTGCATACAATCGTATATGATCCACAACTGCAACACCTCTGAACTCTGAGTTCAGCTAATAAAATACATTTCGAAGATAATATATTCTTTCAATTGAAAAACTGTTGTGACACGTGTAAGCCTAACATCCCTGGAGGTTAAATTTCATTTCAAATTGATGAAGTAGCTGGCAAGCAGTTTGTTATCTTGATAAAAACATTTCCATTTCAGTCAACACTGAATTTCAAACCTACCCAAATTAACTTACAACATCGTGTTTAGATAGATGTTATGCATTAGTGATGCTATATTACATGTTTCCCTGTTTCATGAATGTGTTAGAATTATTCCAGCAATATCACAGCGAGGGGGACCAGAAATGGGCTTCATACTTAACGTACCCATGTGGGGAATCAAACCCAGGGGCCCGTTTCACAAAACGCTCATAGCCTAAGATCTCGTAAGTTTTCTCGTAGAAATTGTACCTCCTATACTGTAACACAGGAGCTATGGATGCTACGAGAAAAGTTACGAGATCTTAGGCTTACGAGAGTTTCGTGAAACGGGCTCCTGGTCTTTGATGTGACAAGCGAACATGAATCTCAGTGACCATGAAGGCAACAAACCAGAGTCTTCCAGAAGCAAGCAAACACCTTAACCATTGACCTACCCTGTATTCTGTCTATACGTTTTCTTAATGAAGCATAAACAAAGAATACGTTAAAAATAAAAATGCTTGGCATGCTTAACTTCACTGTGCCATGCAACCTAACGGAGAATAAATGCAAAAATACTAACAAAATAATTGACCAGCTGCATCCTCATGAACAACATATGGTACACGGTACACGGTACATGGTACACGGTACACAATATACATCCACACAACAGCTCTTCGGTCCATCACAATTACACAGTTCCCGCTGATTGGGCTTTGGTTAATAATAAATACTCTCTTCGTCATTAACTTGTTCAAGCCATGTCAGGCATGTCAATTAGGAATAAGCTTTATAATGGAATAGAAGAAATCAATATTTACATTGGAATATTTTCATATGAATTAGCCATATTGTTCAGGACTGTTGCTAAACATTGTTATTGGTACAAGCAAGTTATGCTTAGAAAATATTTGTAAAACTCCTGCCATGTTGAGAGTACACTTGTCACAAATGCTTCTACATTTGTAAACAAATGCACTGCCCAATTATAGCAATGAAGCCCACAAATCATTCCAATGCCAAAGCTCTGAGCCTGCTGACTGTTTGCTTGGATTCTTCAAATATAGCTCTCTAACACTATATGAACTAGTCAAAGATAACATATAGCCACTGGATTACAAATTACATAAATGCTAAGGTATTATGAAAATGATTAGAAATCATTCTAATTCTTAATAATAATGATGATTCGATGAAACATGGTAACAGCCAAGATCAACTCCTAATAAAAAGCACGAGTAGGGATGTAATAATACATGTCATATGACATGCATAAACAGAGAGGTTGTGCTGTGATACACCTCATCTTGACAAAACACATATCAACAGAGGTTGTGCTGTGATACACCTCATCTTGACAAAACACATATCAACAGAGGTTGTGCTGTGATACACCTCATCTTGAAAAAACACATATCAACAGAGTGACTCTTCGTCATGCCATGACACATACAAACAGAGAGGTTGTGCTGATATACTTTGTCATGGCATGACATGTATCAACAGAGAAGTTGTACTGTGACACTTAGTCATGCCACAACACATTACAGAGCTTGTGCCATGACATGTACAGAGAGGTTGTGCTGATATGCTTTTGTCATGCCACAGCACATATCAACAGACATTGTGCTGCGAAACTCTTTGTCATGCCACAACAAATTAACCGTAAGGTTGTGCTGATACACTTTTTCATGCCATGACACATATCAATAGAGGTTGTGTTGTGATACACTTTTTCGTGCCATGACACGTATCAGTAGAGGTTGTGTTGTGATACACTTCTTCATGCCATGACACATATCAGTAGAGGTTGTGCTGTGATACACTTCTTCATGCCATGACACGTATCAGTAGAGGTTGTGCTGTGATACACTTTTTCGTGCCATGACACGTATCAGCAGAGGTTGTGCTGTGATACACTTCTTCATGCCACGACACGTATCAGCAGAGGTTGTGCTGTGATACACTTCTTCATGCCATGACACGTATCAGTAGAGGTTGTGCTGTGATACACTTCTTCATGCCACGACACGTATCAGTAGAGGTTGTGCTGTGATACACTTCTTCATGCCACGACACGTATCAGTAGAGGTTGTGTTGTGATACACTTCTTCATAACATGACACGTATCAGTAGAGGTTGTGCTGTGATACACTTCTTCATAACATGACACGTATCAGTAGAGGTTGTGTTGTGATACACTTCTTCATGCCACAACACGTATCAATAGAGGTTGTGCTGTGATACACTTCTTCATAACATGACATGTATCAGCAGAGGTTGTGCTGTGGCAGACTGTCATACCACAACACATACCAACAGACATGACATCAACAAACAGGTCATGAGGAGATTAGTGCCATCATCATCTGTGATGATGCATTGAAGCCAAACAAAGAAACCTTGAGTAGGTTTGAGTTAATGATAACAAGACTACCAGTGTCTTGTACAAGACAGGTAATACAGTCACATTTCACTGTAGAGTGATGCCACTGTAATCAGCTCATTATCCAACCTTAGTATTAATAAGTGACCTGACAGTACTTGTATCATTAAGACCATGGCATTGCGTACTGAAGTGTACCACGTGACTGTACAAGTTACTTCGAATCATTACAAAGCTCAATCTAGTTCTAAACATCCTGGCTACTGTACTAAGTGATGTCAGCGCTAAGGTGACCATAACTCCCATACCAGGTAGGCTTAGCACTAAGGTTGGGTGGTACAACAGCACCCTAGTAGATAACAAGCAACCAGCTGTTTGCCTTAAGTGACCATACCCCAGAATCCATCACAACCCCTACAAATACCAGGCAGTAAATTGATACAAGATAGTCATGTCAACATTATTTAGTTGTAGAGATATACACTAGACATATTTAAAATGTTAGAGGTGAAGCAAGAAGCATTACTTCAAAGCATGTTAAGAAATGAATCACATGGCAGACATAACTGTGATATCATTACTGTGAAGATCCTACAGAACAAATGACTGAAAGTCACTTAACCCAAACAGCATAAAATACTTATGTATCTCTCTTGCAGTTTATCTAAAAGCATGAAATGGATGGGGATATGTTTTTATTTCATTAGTTTCAACTCTTCAGTAAATAACCATGTGCAGCAGAAAATTAAGGTAGGTCAACTTCACAATTTTCTTTCTATTAACTGATGTAACTTTGTTAATCATTTGATGGTGGAAACATTGTTAAACACACAAGCAATAAAATACATTTCATACTGAATGATGGAGTATAGGTTTTTGAAGCCTAAATTATATTCTGCACTGATAATAGAGGAACATATTTAGTAAGAGACACAAGCTGATGGAAACATGTTAACATGAATATGTCATAATGAAAGTTAACGTCTGGGTTGGAAAGACTACAAATGAGAGGATAATATTAGGTATGCAGTGACATGGCTGGTCTCGAAAATTACAATGCCTTTTGTATTAAATAATCATAATTCAATTTGTTGAAATATTTGGTGGCCAAATGATCTATTAGTATCTACCACACTCAGAGAAATGGCAAAAGGTGTGGGTTTGAGAGATAGTGAAAGAGGCATTTTTCTGTTAATTGATATCACATGAAATCATTTATAATGTTGAGTAATGTAATCTACACTCTTCACAAGAAGATATTGCTACAACTTAAAACGGCTGAGAGACTAACAATCAAAACAAGAGAGACAAATTTGGAAAAGAATTTGTATCAGTGTTTGTTTACCGCCACTTTCAGCAATATTCCATCTACATGACAGGTGTTTATGGTTAGAAAATAGAAACAGGACATATATAATTTTATTAAAAACAGTTAAGTCTCCATTCATGTACCAACAACAATAATCAGCCATGTCACAATGTTGGATATATAGTTACATGTTCTAGCAGTGATAGAGATACAGTAAAGTACGATTTTCATACCCCTACTTCGGCTACAGACAGCTGTAGAAAAACACAATTGTAAGAGACATACAGACATAAACAACAAAAACAAAACAAAGAAGCAAAACTGTTAAGAAATATGTAAAACAGGAGAAAACAGAAGCATGCCTCGTCAGGGAAATAGGTGTGAACACCGGGATGACATAGCTGACTCAAAAATGTCACACGAACAGGTGATTAAAAGTTTAACAAATAATATAACAACACCACTTTCACCAATAGAATCAGAATACGGGAAAATGACAATTGATGCACAACATTAGCAACGCTGTAACAACAATTATATAATCCTAAGTTAGTATGATGTCATCGGAATGCTTACAATGTAGCTGGTCATCAGCTGGTACCCGTCACAGTACTGAGGAAAACATTCAAATGTGGCGGTGGCTATCTGCCAAAAAACATACCTCAGTTGACGGCAGGTGGACGACGCCGGTACTCCTCCTTTTCTCCCTCAACTTTCTCTTGTCTTTCGGTAATTTCCCTTTATGTAAGTGATTTGGTCGGCTTCTTTTATCTTTGCTTCTGCCAACAGTACGCGTGGGCGAATCGTGGTCTTGACTGAACGAGGTTGGATGGCCTTCCCCTCCCTCCCCGTTTTGGTCCCGACCCTCACGATCCAAATGATCCCCTCCGTCCCTGTCCCCCCTGTAAAACATTCCTCTCCCTCGGTGTGTCCTTATCCTGTTTCTTTGTCGCGTCGTTTCAAAGTCCTCCATGTCTAGGCTCTCTTGACTCACTGAACTGGACGCCATGTTGACAAGCAAATGTACAAATTCGACTTCAATAAAATACAAGATAAATTCACTCCGTCATCATAGCCAGCTGAAAATGAAGCACCGTGTACAACTATTCATCAGGAATCCAGTCCGCTCAATGAATTTGCGTTGCTTATCGATTGTAGCCCACAAGTTCTCGGTAAATAGACGATCAAACAAAATAATGCTTCCCGTAATCTGCCTCGTTTTCACTTGCACCTGCCTTCAACATGACGTCACCATTTCAACGTCATATTGCAAGGTACGAGAAATGTTGCGACAATTTCCCAACGTCTCGCTTCAGGTAACACCCCCTTGATGAACTGAAAGACAGACATCATTATTCCTCTTGTGATATATGATGATGACATCATGTCGACACTTGTTTCACACTTTTCAGAGTGATGCGCATTTTGATTAGTAAGGAATAGCATTATGATAATTAGTTCGATTTGGGATACTTATAATATGTATATTCAACAAGTAAAAATATACACACGTTTTGTGAATGATTATTGTCTAAACAACAAAAAACATACTTACTACTTTCACATATAAGAAAAATAACATACCGTTGTACAGGTCAATCGAAAACGCCTGGTTTCAGTTGGAAACATGATATGAAACTACGAACCTCTTTTAAACCGCATAATATTGCTCAAGTAAACTTGTCGCTTTAGACATGTCGATTCGCTGTAAGTGGTCCCATGGGTTTGTGTTCCATTTATCCCGACTCCTACCCCAAGCACCCCACCCCGTCTTATCTGTAACATTCACTATGGCCTGTGCTCCTCTCTAGAAATATGAATTACGTTTATTATAGCAATGTGTTTATTCGACAAAAATAAACAAATTTTTAGAGTGAGTTTATTCGAAAAAAATTAAACACTCTTTAATTCACCCCCCATCACCCCTCCAACTTTTACCGACACTAACTTCAATCCGCTTTCGCTGTGTCATTTTCACTACAATTACCCCTCCTAATCTCAGCACGCATGCATGCATGCACGCACACTCGCATAAATAGCCATTCTCTTTCTTGGGAATACAGATGTGAGAAATACCTACACGATGAATGAAAGTACAAGCGTGTGTTGAAGCTTGCGGTTGTAACATATAATTATGTTACACATGTGGGCTGTATGTTTCATCATATAAGTATGTTTCCACTCAAAGTGTGTTCAAATTTAGAAACCATTAAAACACACACATTCCACATATACATGCCTAAACAAATTATTAAATGCGTGATTCGGGCGTTACCACAAGATCGGTAAGTATTAGCTCCACCCTAACATAAGGCGATTAGTCACGTGCAGTGTGTCAAACTATTAGGTAAATACCTACTTACATATATTACATTCGCGCGAAATCAAAATGACGGTGCCTGTTTATTTCATACGTTGAGCGTCTTCATAATGGAATATTAACATATTCAGCATGAATACCAAGCACTCCCCGACATATAAGGACTGGACCAGGGTTGCCGCTGAGGTGGTACACCCCATGTGCATCGTCAGTGACATGACAGGTAGACACGCTAATGAGTGACATGTGATTGATGGATTATATTTCAATTGCAACGGACACATTCTTTAGCTCGAGGTAATGAACAGACGAGCATGTTGTTTTTTTTTATGCGGAGACAGTTAATCAAGTTACAAGTTACAGATCAAATCTTTTAACAATTATTTATATAATATTTTTTCAGGATATTTTCGAAGTGAGGTTGAACAGAATAATAAAGAACTTTTTTTTGATAACTGCTTGTGGGTAATAACTTGTTTAATGCACTGAGCGACGCTTTCGTGTAGATTCTTACGCCGTTTTCATGGTAAAGGTTGTATGCTTTATTATTGTCTATTTATTTCTGCAATGCCGATCAAACAATTTAACCGACTAGGGTGTGTAAATATGATCAGGTATAGAACGGGAAAATCGTACCATATGCTGCACAGAAAAATGCGAATAAGGGGCAAGCATAAAAGTTCGGTCGAAAGTAAAATTGGATTTGATTAAAAAAGGTTTACAACCGTTATCAAAAAGACACTGTGATGAATACCGAAATACTACAGACATGAGCTCAGAAACAAATCTGTAACACCCGTGCCAGATAAAGTACCAACGAAAAAGCATGTCTTGAAGTGATCAAACACAGGTGTATATTTTCATAGTGTATGAGATAGTAATGACGCACTTCAGGTAAGTGCATTGTATACGTGCAGGTTGTCAGAGATTAGAAGACGGGGATTACAGAAGGATAAAAAAATATTTTATTAATGTGTCAGATGCTAGTATTCGGTGCATGACACGCTTAAAAAAGAATTACATCGTATCCGGCCATTTGGCCTTTGAGACACATGTTACCATATATCACAGCTAAACAATTAAGATAAATAACAAATATATTTTGCACTTACATCCCAATTCTTGCACACAAAAGAACGTTCATGCATGCATCAAGAGACACATCCACACACTCATCCTACCTCTCCCTCTCTCTCTCTCTCTCTCACACACACACACACACACACACACACACACACACACATTGCAGTTAAAACAAATATTTTGAAAATCGTGTCAATCATTTTTTTTTTTTTTTTTTTTTTTTTTTTTGTTATTCGATCGGAAAAGGTTGTTTTTGTTTGAGGACAGCTACAGTCGACTTTCATAAAAGAGAACAAGGCTAGGGACACGTTCGAGGACCTCAGGTAAATCCATTGTAAATGAAATGCCCGAGATTAAAAAAATTACAGATTTATAGCTGGGACACATGTTTGGAAATCATGTCAAGTGAATATATGAAAAGAATCTCAGTCGGAAAAATGCTTGTTTTGCTCGCTCGCTTGTTGGACTATGTAATAAACTCTGAAACTATGTAACAACCAGAAAAAGTACGACGTAGCATATTACTCAAACAATGGTGTTTTTGATATTTAGTTTAGTGCAACACGCTGGGCTGGCATGTCTGTGGGATCCAATAGATTGATGTATCGTTAATGGGGTGAGTAAAACAGATTCAGCGACAGGTGACAGGCTTGCTAGATAACCACAAAGAGCACCTGATGACTGGCCCATTGCCACTTGTAGCAACTGTGTGTAGCTGTTTATGTAATTAACCTTATATGGTCATAGATATCACGCGCTGATGACAATGTACATGGCAGCTCGGTTAGATCAGTCATGGAGTTGACAGGTTGATCACCGAACAAAACCCAGCAATGACGTAATGCAGTTATAACTTCTGAATTGATGTAATGCAATTAAAGGCTGTGTGATCACAAAACCATGCACACTTGTGCTAGATTTATACAACTATTCTCCCGGCCACATGCGTTTGGTGATCAGTTTTATGTTGACAAGAGATGGTGACATAAGACAGTTTACATGATGTACGAATATGTTTACAAGTATACCTAGTATACCTTGAACAATGCATTAATTAAATTCCGAATAGACTTATTTTTCGTAAACTTTGTGCGAAGTATAGTTACTGTTTTCCGTTAGCTCTATGGTGGTGTGGATGAGGTGTTCGCCCGGTCAGTAGAAGGTAAGGTTCCTGCCCGCACCATTCAAAAAGATTTTAAAGTATGGTACTTGATGTTACTCTGGCGGCCGGCGTATTATGGAGACAAAACTGAGTTAGCATACTGAATTTCATTGTTGTGTCAGTGTTGTGACATTAATTCTTTCATCCATACACGCACCTCCACACACTCTCTCTCTGTCACACACACACACACACACACACACACACACACACACACACACACACACACACACACACACACACACACACACACGGTACATACATACAAACACAGTCTGCCGTGGAGATGTGGGTTAAACTTGGTCTTCAGAAACCCATGCTTGTCGTAAGAGTCGACTAACGGGGTTGGGTGGTCTGGCCCCTTGACTTCGTTGACACGTCATCGTATCCCAATGTCGTAGATCGATGCTCACGCTGCTGATCACTGGTCTCTCTGGTCCAGACTCGATTGTTTACTGACTGCCCCAACAATTAATGGAATAGTGCTGAGTATGGCGTAAAACAACTTAAACCAACCGCCATACATACACGTTACGTATGTGTCAGTACATGTGCACGTTTTCAGAAACAATCTGAATAGTTTATTTCTACTCTGTTCAAAGTACAAGCATTACTGTCTGTGGGCTAAAAATCTTAGAATATTAATGGAGAATATAACACCTACAAGATAAAAAATGAAAGCACACGAAAAGCAAGAATGCCTAATGAACCCACCTCTGTATTTGATATCCTGGCCTTGATCTGTTCATCCCTCCACACGGAAAGAGAACATTTCAATAGCAACACGCAAAGGAGCACATGAGATACGAAAGCTCACCTTTATCTTGTAGGGTGATTATTTGTTAAGTTTCATCTTAAAAGCACACAGAAAGTATTTTCATGTATCTTATTTATTTTCCGTGAACATTCGGAAACGTACTTTTAGAATGTCCTCATATCCCATCTATATATTTCATTATGATGCAGTCCATATATTGTCAACCTTATTCTGATTTTCCTTCGATTATTTATACCTAAACCTATACCTCGAAACCCGCGAGGATCCGGGTTAGAAATGATCTTCAGTAACCCATTTTATCGTAAGAGGCGTCTAACGAGATCGGATATTCAGGCTTCCTGTGTTGGTTGACGCATGTCGTCATATCGCAATAGCGTAGATCTGTGCTCATGAAACTGATCACAGGATTGTATGGTCCAGACTCGATTGTTTACGGACCGACGCCATATAGCTGGAAATTTGCCGAGTGCGACATCAAGCTAAACTCACTCACTCACTCACCTATACCAAGACATTATGATGATAATGTCAGTTTTCATATACCGAGACAACATCTCTCGTTATTTGTGACTGAAACAAAACGATCGTTGACAATCCTCATAAAAAGGTTGATTTAATCTTGATACAAAATGACATATGGTTCCTATGTAAAACGTTTTGACTGATCAGTCCTAACTGGGTGTTAGTTATGATACAACATAGATATTCTTTGTCATATTACTTAGGTGTGAAGCCTTCTTGGGCGCTGCAAGTTGCTGTGTCGTAGACTGACGTGAAGTTGGGTTCGAATCCCGGTTTGACGTGATAATTGTTCCAGGTTTATCAGCAGCATGCACGTGCTGATCGGTTCCAAAGGCAGTTTGTAAGTAATCGAGCCTGGGCCAGATAATCCAGTGATTGACAGCATGAACGTCGACCTACGCAGTTGGGATACGATGACAAACATCAGTGTTACCAAGTTTGTCACCTCTCATGAAAAGCACAGGTTGATGAAGACCAGTTCTGACCCGGATCTTCACGGGATCTCATGAATATGAGTCTGAGTAGTGCATTAAATGGGGAGGGTGCACTTTCATAAATGTCTTTTGACGAAGAGGAGCATTAGGTCCCTGGAACATAAAACGATTACATCACATTTCTGACTAATATATGCTGTCCCAAAAGTACTAGTCCTCCCTACCTTCAAATAAATGACTGCTTATGTTACATAAGTGGATAGTCTGAAATTCGTGAAAGCAAACAATACAATCAAACCTTGTAAATAATACCGTGTTGACAATTTAAGTATGGACACTCGATATGACTGTTACGCATGTACTCCGATACATACAATGCATTGGAGAACGGATGAGTCACGGGCTCTCGTTACGACACAGCACAGATTGAAGGAACTCGTGTGGCCGCTCACCTGGTTTCTCACCTGGCCCATTTGCATTTCAGACCGGCTTCTGACATGTAGGTGTGACCTGACCGGTGGACTCTGGGGTTAAAGGTCACCACGACCCGTTACATGATCGGAATGCGGACGGTGTTTGTAAGTGCAGGATGTCTTAGGTGGCGGAAGAGTTAGGCAGAGAAGGATATCGGATGACCTGGCTTTTTCACATGATTGATTGCGTGGTACGATGGACGTTGCTTGCAATATCACTGGATTGACTGGTCCAGACTCTATTTACAGCCCGCCATCATAAAACCTAACAATGCCGAGCGCGACGTTGCGTAACAAATGCTGTTGCCCTGAACAAGCGTATGGATGGAAACAGATGGATGGAATATCCCCTGCCTAATGTATCTGTATTTTGTACGCCCCAATTAAAAAACAGTCACATAATTTATCAAAATTCATACAATGGAAGATATTGTTGGTTTGATGACCAAATTAAATTACATAGCTCATTATATCATTATTATCAGTTGATTACTCGCGTTAGGAAAGCAGTCAGTTGATGATCTTGCCGGAAGTATCATCTGTGAGTGAATGCAACACACACAACAGTCTCTAGAGTAGTTTACAGTTATTTGAATAAGGCAACCTGCAGAGAGGTGGTATTTTGTATGCCGTCGTTTTTATACCGCTCAAAAGAATTTAAGAAACAACAAACGTGAGTCCGTTAAAGCCCTGGCAAGGTAAGTATCATAGTCAGACGGCGAAATGCCGGATGCTCCTAAACCTGTTTTGAGTAGTATATATATATTTTTCCCCCAGAAGACCGGGCTGGGTGTTTTGAGTAGTATATATTTTTTCCCCCAGAAGACCGGGCTGGGTGTTTTGAGTAGTATATATATTTTCCCCCAGAAGACCGGGCTGGGTGTTTTGAGTAGTATATTTTTTTTTTCCCAGAAGACCGGGCTGGGTGTTTTGTGTAGTATATATTTTTTTTCCCCAGAAGACCGGGCTGGGTGTTTCAGTAGTATATATTTTTTCCCTCAGAAGACCGGGCTGGGTGTTTTGTGTAGTATATATTTTTCCCCCCAGAAGACCGGGCTGGGTGTTTTGAGTAGTATATATTTCTTCCCCTAGAATACCGGGCTGGGTGTTTTGAGTAGTATATATTTTTTTCCCCCAGAAGACCGGGCTGGGTGTTTTGAGTAGTATATATTTCTTCCCCTAGAATACCGGGCTGGGTGTTTTGTGTAGTATATATTTTTTCCCCCAGAAGACCGGGCTGGGTGTTTTGAGTAGTATATATTTTTTTTTCCCCAGAAGACCGGGCTGGGTGTTTCAGTAGTATATATATTTTCCCCCAGAAGACCGGGCTGGGTGTTTTGAGTAGTATATATTTTCAGCTTTGGGAACGATTTAAAATTGTTTATTTAAATATATATAAACGATAATCTGTTGGGTAAGTAATATGAACGTTCGGTAAATAAATATGAACGTTGTGTACTTGTCTGAAGGTCACAGAGGCCTGTGGAGTGAGTAGCCGCTACATTCACGAAGTGTGTGCAAGGGCTTAGCCAGCAGGTGTGACGGTGTTAACATCCGGAGGTGAAATGTCTATCGTCGACGATGAATGCTCATTTGGTCGGGGTTATAATCACTTTGTCATCTTTACGCTACGGGAGACTCTGGCGTTTTTAGCGGGTACAGATTATTTCATGAACGAGCGACCCGAAAACGATACATTAATATCCAACGCGTGCCGCCATGTTTACCAGTTGGTGCTGCAAGACTGTCGCATCTGTTGAGTGAAGTGAAGTCCCCCATCCGCGCACAGTCCGGTGCGTTTGTGGTGCTGGGACACGTTGTGACAACACGGAGACGTGATCTCCGTAGACTGACCTCCACTAAAACGTCTACACACGGGAGCGCCTACTCGTGACTCTTGTCTCGTTTTTGTAACGAAAGTGTATGGTTTGTGGTCAGACATTTAACAGAATAATTCTGTCCAGACACCTTAATCCTTTAAACATCGTGTTGACAAGTGTATTGGGCTTTGTTCTCTGAAAACACAACGCGGTCACTCGAAACAAAACATTGGTATTGTTCACATTTTGAAGAGAGAAGCTTATGTAAACTGTATACAGTCAAACTTCGGTTTTCCAGACTAATATCTAGGCTCTGGCCTTTACATATGTTGCAGGGAAAGAGTTCCTAAATTATATTCATAAAATGTATCATCGAAGGAACTAATTGACTTTGGTGGTACTCTAGTCTTGCCACGTATTGTAGACTTGAGCTGTATTAGGTATATAAATATATTTTGGACCCCTTAAAACCGAAACCCGATGGATTATCATCCAGTGCACGTGTTATAACACAGGGGCGTCAGTTGCTATGCTTTGCTCAGTTCTTACATTAGGTGGGACGGTGGGATAGTTTAAGGGTCAAAGCGTTCGCTCATCACGCCGAAGACCCGAGTTCAATCCCCCCATGGGCACAATATGTGAAGACCATTTCTGTTGCTGGAATATGACTAAAACGGTGTAAACTCACTCACTTGTACACTGTGTATTTGCGAGTGTTGGTCAAAAAGTTCTAAGCCTACATAACTTCTAGACTGGTGACACCAACTAATTTTAGGAGTGTTGTTGGACAGTGTTCGTCTTCACTATTTCCAGTCATTATACTCAAGAAGATCAACTAATTCGAAAGCAACATGTCCTTGAAGCCTACTGGGGTATACATATCTGCTTCAACGTAACATGCTGTTATAACGTTTTTGACACCGGAAGGCATTCAGCCATCAGAAGTGCATGGTCTTGTGTTGAAGGTGTAAGGGGGATGATTGTCCTTCACACCCCACAGTTAAGAGATGGGCTGCTTTATTCAAGTCTAGCTGATGACCCACGGTGTGGACTGCCGTCTACAGCCATTAATGAAGAAACAGTAGAGGCTGTGGAGAAATGTATTCTTGCAGACAGAAGTGTGACTATCGCTGAAGCTGAACGAGAAATGGGCTTAAGCCATGGATCCATTCAAAGAAGTATCCATGATCATTTGGGCATGAATAAAGTATCGGCGCCATGGGTCCCAAAGTTTCCCAATGCTGATTTGAAGAAAAAGAGAAGTGATATTTCAAAGGAAAATTTTGAATTGATGGAGCATGATTTTGAAAATTTTAAAAGTAGATTAGCAACAGGATATGAAACATGTATTTATCACTAGGGCCCGGAGTCAAGACGTCAATCCATGGAGTGGCACCACCCGACTTGTCGTCCACCCATGACGTTCAAGTCTTCAAGGTCAGTTAAGAAAGTTATGGCCACAGTCTTCTGGGATGCGAAGGGCATCATTCATGTTGACTACCCGGAGAGTCAAAGACTATCACTGGTGTCTACTACGCTGATCTATGCCACAGATAGAGAGCATCTATCAAAGAAAAGCGCCGGGGTTTGTTGTGGGCTGGAATTCTGACTTTGCATGACAACGTTTCGTTTCACACATCTCGATTGGTCAAGTCTGCAGTAAATCAATGTGGCTTCGAAGAACTTCCTCATCCTCCATATTCACCTTACCTGACCCAAGCGACTTTCACCTATTTCCAAAACTATCTCTGTGGAAAACGCTATGCCGGTAATGACGAGCTCAAATATGCTGTAAACGAGTATTTGACAGGACTTCCAGAAGAGCTCCTTCTAAGACCACGCGAATTTAAATCAGCAAACAGACAAAAAGATTATTACCAGTAAAAGGTAAGACAACAGACACACATTTCTTATACCTGGTGTAATCGTGACACCTGCATATTAAAATCATTATAGAGAGTAGGTTGCACAAAGTCTGGGTTTTTTCTGAGCAATAAACTATTATCCATACGAGGATTAACAAAAGAGGTGAATGTAAGCAGTAAATATGACAGCGAAACTGACAAACCCTCTCCTTTCTTGAGCATGTCTGCATGCAGTGTTTATCTGGTTGCTATGGCTGGAGCGCCACAGGTGTCCGAATCACGTGTTAATGTCTGACACCAACATCTGACGTGCACTGTCTGCCCCGAGGGCTCTCCTCGCTTGGTGGACGTGCACGGAGCTGTCATGGAAGGTGCGTCAGACATTACACCAGCTCTATATATACACTATGTGATAGAACATACATGTCATTCACCTGATGGTGTCTGGCTGGATACATTTCCCCTCTTTGTTAGGGCAAGTTGGGAGTTTGGTGTAGGACATTGTCCTTTTGGTGGGATTGGTTTGGTTGGTTTGTTAACACCGCACTAACTAACATAACAACTATATTGCGGCGATGTGGACTAAACAACCAGTGATCAACAGCACGAACATCAACCTACACAATTGGGATACGATGACGTGTCAACCAAGTCAGTAAGCCTCACCATCAGATCCCGTTAGACGCATCTTAAAACAAGCACGGGTTAGTGAAGATCAGTTCTAACCTGGATCTTCACGGTTACTTTTGGTAGGGGAATGTTCTTGTGGTGAATTGTCCTGTTGGGAAATGTGAGAAGGGGAATTTCGCTTTAATTACTGGGGCATTTCTTTTGGGAATTGTCGTTTTATTGGTTGTGACTTGTGACGAGGTTTCTCGTCACTGATGGGGAAATGTCAGCGTGGGAATCATTTGGGAATTGTCATTTTATTGGTGGGGACATGTGACGAGGTTTTTCGTCACTGATGGTGAAATGTCAGCGCGATGAATCGTCACTATATTATATGCCACATAAGATGACCTGTTGAGATAACGTGTGATGAGGCAATATTGTCCTCTTTCGTGGAGAGATGCCCTTGTGGAAAAATGCGTGAAGGGGGAATTGTCCATATTTGATTGGGGATTGTCCTGATGGGACTTGTCCCTTTACTGGTGGTGTAATGTTCTGACCTTTCGATACCAAGAAGCCTTATACCAAGTGAACAAATAGATGTCACCAGAGCAAATTCTGAAATGGAGGAATGTTGACAACTTCATACCATACTATGTATATTACGGATTGGTCGGTATTAATTTGTACTCTCTTACGTCGCATTTAACTGCAGTCTAATATCATAGTGTCGATAATGCGAGGTATCCGAGTGCAAAAGGAGGAACAAGCAGGATGCGCAGTTTTACTTCGAGACAAGGGTATGTTCGACACAACGGTGTATGACTTCAACGACCGCATTTACCCTCTGTTATTGTTAAAATGTGGAACATTAGAACTCGTATTCCAAAATGTTAAATATCTTAAACGATAATATGTATTTAATTTGTAAAAATAAATTGATCTGAATAAAGATCATGTTAAATGTTTGAAATTCAGATAAAAGTTAATATAATATATAGCTTACATACGCAATAATCTGCCTCTGACAAGCATCTAGTCCTCACCTCGTGAGTCACGCAAGTGTTAGTCCCGTTTGACGAATAAGACCAGCTCAACACTCATGTATTGAAGAAATATTTCAAAGCAACGCAAAACATAAACCTTCCCCTCAGCCCTGATGTTATTTGACATTGAGTTTGCCCAAGATGATTAAGGTCATCGGAGATAAAATACTTTATTTACAACATTAAAATAGACATTTCACCAGCCATCTAAGACACAAAAACACATTGCCTATTTCTATTCGAAATATGTCTGTCATCCCATTTCCATCCCGACTCCTGGAGGAACTGACAAACTGAAGCAATTCCCAGTTGTGTCCGAGATGACACAAAATACACAAACTATCTCATCCTGAATGCCCGAGTAACTCCTACCGCCACTTAATGAAGTCAACGGGCGTGCTATATTGCTTACGTTTCCTAGTGAGGTCGTGAGACGGCGACCTCTCTTTTCATGGTATATCTACTTTCCTTACCGTTGTGCGCGGATACGCGTCGATTCCCACAACGATGAGATGGGACCTGTACTTTGACATAATGTAACCCTCAGTTGAGATGTATTGAATGTAGGAGAATCTCTAATCCAGAAAAGATGATTGTCCAGACCAAATTCCCCTATAATAATCGTACTCAGTGGTGTAAAAGCATGCGTCGAAAAGGGACGGGTGAATTATCATGGTGCTTGTAGTTTACCCTTGGTTCATGCATTACAAGTCTGACAAACGACGCATCTCATCCGTAAGAAACAAAATAATCGCCCATGTGCCTATCCCCTTTGAGGTATCACTTAGTACAACCATGGGCGGATCCAGGAATATTGAAAGGAAGAGTTTCAGGGGTTTCGAATCCCATGAAGCCTCCATTGGCTCCGCCAACGCCTAAGAAAAAAACCCCCTTCAATGTGATCATGAGAGCGTGGGGTGGGGGTGGAGGTTAGGGGTTTGAATCCCCACCTCTGGATCCACCAATGGGTACGATCCATGGGTGTCATGAATGTCTTAGTGGCTTGAGGCTCCCTAGTCACTGGGCAGATTTGTCACCCGTGCATGAGCAAGAAACCGATGGATGTTACTTCGAATCCATAATTTGCCCGTTATGGTTGACCGTTTTCGTTGCTTTCGTGACCTTAAACTAACACCAAACAACAGTATCCTTAACTATATGTTCGACATGATGATCAGTGATCAGGAGACGAGATTATTTGAGGGGGTCAAGCATTCATAGAAGCACACATGCAATCTTCTCGAAGTTGATTTCTGTCTCAAGTGCCACATTTGTCCTCGAAGTGATTTAGAAAGGCTTCAATCCACAAAGCAAATATTCTTGCATTCTGTTGGACTCCAGTACAATACTGGTTCCCCTTCTATGCACATGTTGTTTGTGTGTCCTGCAACACTTGTTCAGTCTCCTGAATACAGGATACATACAGCATATGTCTTTTATTGACCTCTGGTATGACAGACAAGGGATCAAACCAACACCATGAAAGCCCATGCCTAACCTAATCCTCACAGTCAGACAGCTGTTGGGCAAGGAGGCAAATCAGTGGTTGAAAACAAAGGCAACAATCACATCACTGGCCACAGCGACACACTGCCATCCATGTCACATGAGCAATCCTCATTAGCTACCCCATGAACTATTCTGCTTCAATTCTCACAGTATCATTTTATTGCAGTGACTCTGTATCAGACTTACAGTATGTGCAAGCAATCTCCCATGCCAAACCTTCCTCTTACTCAGTCCTTACTCAGTCATCATTGTCTGGCGGCTGGACAAGCTAGGTCTATTCTTCATGCTGGTTGCCCAAAAGAAACAATATGTCAACATACTGGTTTTGTAAACATGATGTGTTAACACATAAGCAGGTGTTCCTTGAGATTCTCTTCTATAAACAAAACACAAAAGACACAGTCAGATTAATTAGGGAAACCCCAAACAAATTTATTTAAGTGGGTAGGTAATCTTAGTGCTATACATTCCTAATGTTACAATCATTACTGATGCAAAATTAACACATATTCACAAAATGGTGAATGAGGGAGCGGTCTCTGACTGACCGCATACAACATCACAACATCCTCCGACAGTTAGGTCAAGTCTGTGTGCAGACATCATATTATGGTGCAAGACAACCTCTCTCTGTAACCACCATCTGAACCCCCACAACCAACATCTCTAGCAACCCCGAATAATTATGCAAGTCTCCATAGCAACACTTCTACATAGGTCCCATGTTTCTGATAAGATACATCACAGTTTCTAAGCTTCTTCTGTGTTATTTTGCAAGTAAGGCAGTCTTTAGCTATATTAACTACACATCTGACACTGATAGTGTCAATTCTACTCTCTGGACACCAGAAGTGTCAGCAGCTACACTTGCCATCACAAGTCTCAGTCTATGATCTACAGTACTCCCAGCTCAGGACAGACAATCTTCCACTGCCAGTGTTAAGAATGTCTTCCCTGCTCTGTCAGAGAATTCTATGCCTCTTGGAAACTCTCACATCTAACTAAACTGTATTATTGATGTGGTATACTGAAAATCTGAAGATTGATATCTTAACTGGATTGACTGTAATGTGTAACCTACATTTGTCTTAAGATGAAAGCCTTGATCTTGTAGTGGCCTGTCTTCTCCTAAATCAAACAAATCACAGACTGAGATGAGAGGGCACAACATGACCAAGTCTTCAAGGAACATATCTCCCCAGGCTCTTCAACCAACTCCTCCATTCCATCAGATAACAAGCATTAGCACTATGTCATGTGTAGCACTAGATGAAACTTTCAATAAATTAACACTCCAAATACAAGAACCAAAGAGCCTGAAAATGAGTCTTGTCCTCGAACTTCATAAATATTTAATCCATCATAGGAGTAACAGCAACTGGATAAACCCCCCAATCACTATGGTATCACTATTTGACAGGCCACATAACCTATTTCCCTACTGCCAGCTATCTATGTGCTGAGTACTGTACCCTGTACTGTGAGAGCCGAGATCATCAGCTGGACCAATAAGAGCAGCGCCAGTCACTTTGAAGACCACCAAAAAATGATCCAGCCACATCAGCTGTACAATAAGGCCTTAGATATCATTGATGATCCAAATATCATCCACTACCACCAAGATCATTGATGTTTTCATTACACAGATCAGCCTCATTTTCCCAGGTTATGTTTAAAATCTGGCTAAATGTAGGCAATGTAATTAAAAGGATCCATTACAGATCCTTATGTCTTAAATGGGGACCAATGGAGATTTTTTTTCAAGACCACCTGTTGGGTCACCTCAAGGCACACCTCCAAAACTCCTCACTGACCCACTTCTGTACAGTTTCAACTAAGGATTAGCTAGCTGCCTTGATGCTCTCAAGCAAATGCAGATAGGGTGCCACTAGAACTTTTGAACTGCTCTTTTACATAGAGCCAGTATGTTATCAAGCAAAGAGCACCAATTGGATGGAAAGTCATGTTCCCAATCTTCTGAGCATATTTGTTGACAAATGTCAACAAAACAAAAGCCCAAACTGTGAAGATCAGCATAACCTTTGTGGGAAGCGTCTAACAGAAACTCAAAAGGCAGTGGACTTTGTTTGAAATATGGTACAATTTCAATGAAAATTTCCACAAATTTGCCTCTTGTTTCAAATGAAGAGTCCTAAAAGATACATTCTCTCAAGATCAGGTAAAGGTAACATTCAAAGAAAGTCCTCTGGACAAATTTGATTTTAAAAAAATATTCATTGACCGAAACTGCCACAGACGTTCTTCAACTCATTTGCAAGCTCGAGGTCCAGCATGTCACCCCGAGGCCCATCACTGCCTAAGGTTCACTCGGCCAGTTGGATCCATTATTGTCATAGCAACAAAGCCACTTGGTCAATGCAAACAAGAAGCAGGAGCGACACATGCAGATTGGTTGAAAGAACATCATTATGGTAAAAACATTTGAGGCATGCCGTAAACTCGGACTGTTATCTTGTGAGTTCATGAGTAGTGCACTATACAAGCCTTGGATCCAACGTGTCATTCAAGGAAGAATACTGGGAGTTGCGTTTGTAGTTGGGTTGACATCAACCGTCCTCAAGATCAACACCAAGTATCACGTGATGTACAGCAGCTCACTAACTCCTGAATCGCGAAGATTTGAGGCCGGAGTTTCCAGTATGCAGAAGCTACTCTGAATGTAGTCTTGTTAATGAATCAGTAGTGCAAAATAAAATTAATTGGGCAAAGGCTATGCTGAGCAACACTGCTTAGTAATTTGGTCTCAAATCACATGCAAGAAATAACATGTACATAAGCATATGGGATTGATCATATCAAAACCCTTATGCAAAGTACATATTATCACTCTGCACAACCAGGTCTATGGCTCTAAAGTAGCACATTTCTAAGAAAAAGCGTTACAGAGTTAATAGACAAGTCTGTACAGAGTTAGTGCTATAAAATGCATAAAATACATCATTGTGCTGTATGACTGAAATGGCCATGCTTGTTAGTGAGCGTGGCATGCAGACCCGCAGTCCAACATGTCACTGCGGGGAGCATGATGGTCAGAGTCACATCGATGATTGGGTGTTGTTGCCACCATCACAACATCACCTAAACATCGTTGAGACAGCAGACGTCAACTATTGTGCATGCCAGTTTATCACAACAATCACGGCAGACAGCAGACACAAGGGCCAGATTCTGGAACTAGCTGCCCAGACACAATCTTTAGCTGATTCCACTGAAGACATCACCAAAAGAGGCATCCTGAAGGACCTTTATTTGCAGAGTCTGGCTCCTGATATGTGAGTTGTCTGCAAGCTATCTTGTGGTCCGGCAAAAAAATTCCAGCCATATGCAAGCCTTAGATCCAACATGTCACCTAAGGAAGCTTAACATTAACGTCATCGGGTTGGGCAGGGTCAAGCCAAGAGTGACCTTGACCTGACATTGACCTCAGTTGACATTCATGATAGCGCTGGTGCACATAACTCAAATATTGGAGCCAATCACCAACAAGATATCATGCCTACAACTCTGAGCTTGAAATCGGCAGTGACCTTGAGTGTAAAATACCTGGCAAAACCACCAGTTTAAGTACGAGTGTTTGTGCTCGCCAAGGTCACTGCTTACCTGATCTATGTGGACTAGTGCTGGGAAGGTTGATACAAGTGAATGCCTTCTCCCAAAACAGCACTTCAGTTGATTGTAGTAAGTAGTACTAAAGTGACTCCCTCGTAAGACAGAGGGAGAAAGCAGCCATGACGGTACCTTGAACTCATCAAGACGAAATAGTCACTCAACTCATGCACACTGTCTTTCACTCTTCTTCCACTCACGACAACACAAAAATAGAACATATGCTGCATATAAAATCTTAATCTCATTTTGAGATCTGTGTGATCACAAAATATACTTTGTATAAGGGGTTTTGATATAATAAATAATTTCCATATGAAAATGTACAACATTATTTACAAATGCATGAATATATACAGATTGGTAAAAAAAAATGTTCAGGAATACAAAATATGAAGTATAAACAATGCTTAAATGACTTAAATAGAACTTAATCTCAAAAGGTGCAAATATTACATGCTATTTGGTGCTTGCTCTATGTTGAATTAAGTCAGATGGCCATGAACGAGGCAAGCTAGCAGTCTTTCACTAGTCTGTATTATCCTGACCTTGGCACAAGTGGGACCCTATGATGGGTAAGGGTCAGCAGTTTGACAAGATTACATTTACTCCCAGAGATTGACAGCGAGATCGCTTCCGATTGGTCAATGGCCAGTGACCATGTGACTAGTTGATTATGCTCTCTGTGTTGGTTGGCCAAGATTGTATGGAGGCGGAGTTTAGCATCTGTCAGTCAGAGCACCGAGAGAGATGTCTGTCTACATATCACATTGCACATAAGGGAACGAAATGCAACTCAAACGATCAACGCAACGTTCCAACTATGTCCTACCACTCACTTAATGACTAGCACTTTTAATGACACCCAATCCAGGCACTATTCACGTATTCTTTCATCACCAGCTTCCAGCATAAAACATTTCCCACATCCTAATACTGCCACTGGCAAACTCAAAACAGCTAGATAAAATGTACAAGCAAATAAATTTCAAACATTCTAACTGTACATGTAACGTGATTGCAAAACTCGCAGAGTTTCATAAACACTATGAATAACTAATTCACACAACATTTGTTGAAATTATCACATTTGCTTACGGGGTTGTTGGTGTTGCTATGGAGACTTGCATACGATAGTTTTAGCACCATGTTCACAGTACTGTATGGTTGGGGGTTCTCTTACTGCACCAGAATGGTCATGTGTCTTGCACCAGGTAATTCTGCAGGGAGGATTGTCGGAGGACATCGCAGCAAGTGACAAAACTTTCTCAGGTAAGCAACGAAAGCATAACCAGTAGTTAATACCAAGCTACTCTACATTATCATAGGAGCTCAGGGCTCTGTACTATACATGTATTTATAATTGGTTCAACAAACAACCATGCCATGCAAATGTTTTGTCCTTTAGAGTCGCTTCAGTCTCCCATACGGAGATGCTCATGTAGCTGGATTAGGACTTCAACCATGACATCCACAGCTTGGAGAGATCAGACTTGCCTCTCAACCATGTGCCTTCGAAAGTTACCTCCCCTTCCACAACTCTGACAAATGTCAGTTTGATTGGTCTTGCAAAACTGAATTCTTTTCCTTGACAAAGTGGAACTTAACTGGGACAAAATGAGAAACAACCCGACAAAAAAAGGAAAGATCAGCACATCCTTCAATTACAGCATTGCGTACTGTACACTCCACCTACTTCATTATTTCACAATACCATTCCAATATGCAGACATTCTATTCATACAACACAAAATACACATCTCCAGACTATGAGAGTCTAGCCTCCTGCAGAGGCTCAACAAGCTTTCAATATATTTTTTTGTATTTTTTTTGGCAAACATTCAATGGGCAGAGAAAAAGAGGAGGAGGCAAAGTAGGTATGTAACAGGAGTAAGCAGGTTTGTAAATGTACATCAAGTGCCTGCAGTGACAACAGAAGCTAGAGATCGCATATGTTCAGATCAAAATTCACAAAGACAACCAATCAGATCCAAGTGTTTCACCTGCCTCTGTCAAGCAGTCACAATCCGAACAGTGGACACCAAACCAGTTTGTATAATGCTATGATTTCGAGACATCATGTTCACTTATTTCAGATGTACATGGATCTCTGGAGCAACTGATTTCAGATGTTTGAATACCGGTATTACTCATAGCTCTCCTGGATAGAAATTCTGCTGAACTGTGACAGAAAATGAATGAACAAAAGAAGGGAAGATTGAAACAAGTTGTAGACCTAAGGACTCTGTACTACAGTTGGTAACAAGTCAATATAATGGTATGGAAAAGAAGGAATTGCTACTGAAGGCAGTAAGGAGTCAGTATTAAGGTTGGTAAGGAGTCAATATTAAAGATGTTAGGGATAAGGATTCAATATTACAGAGGCCAGGAAGTGGGAAGGTTCACATCAAAGGATAAAATACAGACACATAGCTGACCACCCTTTTGCCCTAGGGGTGAAGGGCAGTCTCTCGAGAGGTCAAGCTCTCGAGTTGAGAGGTCAAGGTGATCTCGTGGGCTGCTGGTATAATACTACGGCCTGGCTTGACATCGAGTGAGAGGCTGGACAGGCAGGCGGGCAGGCAGGCAGGCAGGTATAAAACAGGAGCAATGGAAGACATTAATTAAGTGTCTTTAAAATCCCCAATTGCACCTTTGTAATGACTGTCCTTGGACCTCTATCCATGATGAGAACATTATGAGTAGGAGAAGAAAACAGCACTATTTTGATAGTTTGCTTATGACACGGATTAAGGCTCCGTTTTCCTCTCGGAGGCGAAGGTTATCGTTCTTAAGGCTGTCCATTTTCTGAAACAAGAAAACAAGCACAAAATTAGCTTGGTCAACTGTATGATTTATCTGATGCTCCTTGTCTTGTTTCCTTTTCAGTCTCTTGTCATGAATTTTGTTGAAATTAGTACTGATTAGAAGAAAGAAATACTCAGAGATAAAACAAGAAACTAAATGATTCATCACTTGAAACAAAGGAACAGGAAATGAAAAGATACAATATAAAATAAGAAAATTTAACCTTTATTTGTTTCAGAAGATTTTGTTAATTAATAAAATAGATAAAGCATAGATTGTACTTTTTTACACTATTTACCTCAAACCAAGAACTAAGACACTAGTTGAAAGTTAGTTATAACAAACCTCAAGACAGCAGAAAACATTTGTGACATGTAACCACAGTTATGGACAAGAAGGGTCGAAGACTTCAACAATAAGCGACATGGAATGAATGAATCTATTCTGTCACTGAATGAACTCCATCCTCAACACTGGAAGTGATACAGTGGGGTCTTGTGGGGTATCCTAATGGTTAAAGCACTGGCTCATCACACTGAAGGTCTGAGTTCGAATCTTCACAGAAGTACAATGTATGAAGCCCATTTCTAGTGTCCCATGCTGGATTATTGGTGGAATATTGCTAAAAGCAACATAAAACCATACAGAGCCATGTGATGTCCAGCAGAACAAAGAGTGGGTTTTTACTGATGCTTGAGTATACCCTGACTTCAGTTTGCTGACTAGCCCACTTTCTGTATTGAAATGTAGTCAGTCATTAACCAATGCACACAGTGAGTGATTGAATGTGTTTTTTGTGCCACATTCTGCACTATTTCAGTTATCTCATGGCATACTTATGTTTGTTTTTTAAAACTGTACTCAGCAATATGCCATTACATAACTGCACTCTGTAAATAAATCAGTTTATCCCAGATAATCCCATGATCAACAGCATGAACATCGATCTACACAACAGGATAACGATGACATGCATCAACCAGGTCTACATGCCTGTCCAACCACATTGCTTAGTAACTGCTTATTACAAGCATGGATTGCTGACAGCTAATTGTCTTTACCGGTACCCATTTAAACCATTCATCGACATCAATGTCCCATGCCGTATGGGTACACTAACAGCCAATCAAAAAGGTACACCTGACTATGAGACTCATTCTCGCTGCCTCTGATGACAAAGCACAGGGCATTACATGTTTTTTTCAGTCCAAACATTGGTCACAGGTGTCTTAATCATCTTATGTGACTCAAATCCAAACACAACACACACTTCACCTATAACAGCATGAATGATGACAACATTAAAAATCAGTAATGAGAATACCCAATCCTCATCCAAAAATACTCTTACTGCAGAAGAATTCAGTATCCACTACCCTGTCTGACAAACTCCAGGAAAATCCATGGTGTCATCATAACTATTTTAGTTATTTCATGAACCAGTTCATGCACCCCTCCATTCTGGATGGAAACTGCCCAAATACATTGAACTCATCATGCTAGACATGGATTAGTACTCAGGTTAAAGCTCTTAACAGATTCAACAAACCAGGTCTCTGCCTACAGAACAAATTAGAACAAGTTTATATGCATCATATGCGCACTACGGAAAACCAAGATCTGAATGGGAGATGAAGAAGATACGAATTATGGAAACATAATTTAGTACTGGATGAAGATGTCAATGTTCACACGCATGAATGCTATTCTAAGTTTGATCCCACTGCTTGTGACTCTGGTATGAAAACAATGGTACAGGATATGATCTGGTGACATGAAAGTCAGTTTTCGGTAACACCTGCTCAGATGATAACATGCCTAATGTGTATGATAACGTCTACCAGAAACTTGCATCCTTATCTGCAGTGCCTTCCATGACAGCATCATTACCACTACATCACTGACTTGCTATGTTACTTAAGAACAGGTTCGAACACTTCAAACAAAAATAAATTGGGTTGGGTCAGTCCCACTGTGAAGAGTGTTTCAGTTATTCCATGACAGAAATTATTTCAGAAATTGACACATTCTTTCAAAACTGATCACATTCCTGAAATCTTACAAGTAATGGTTTTGTGTTCATAAGCCAAGCTTCATGTCCCTACATGTCTAAGGGAAATAACTCTTCTAAGCCCACACCTGAAAAGGCTGGATCACCTACAGTGAGTGAGTGAGTGAGTTTAGTTTTATGTCGCACTTAGCAATATTCCAGCTATATGGCGACGGTCTGTAAATAATTGAATCTGGACCAGACAATCCAGTGATCAACAACATGAGCATCGATCTGCGCAATGGGGAACCGATGACATGTGTCAACCAAGTCAGCTGGTCTGACCACCTGATCCTGTTAGTCGCCTCTTACGACAAGCATAGTCACCTTTTATGGCAAGCATGGGTTGCTGAAGGCCTATTCTACCCCGGACCTTCACGGGTCTGGATCACCTACACTTCACATTATCTTCAGTGTATATGTGAAGGGAAAGTTTTACAATACCTTCAGTAAAATACAGCATCATCACAGCAGGTTCCCAAAATATTACCATGTGGTAACTTATAGTACTGCTAACTAAACACATTCAGGTTACCCTTCTGCCAGGTATAAAAAATGCCTAACAACACTGGGATCTTACACAATTCAGTCAGGCATAGGTTTCTACCTCACCTTTCAAACCTTTCTAACATTTCACTTCAACATAAAACCTATACACCTGTATATTTTGGATACTACAAAACTGACAGTATTACCTTGACAACGTACCATGAATATTTATAGTATGTGAGTTATAAGACAAAAAAAAAATGTTAAGGAAACTCATATACAAAACTGTATGTAGTGCTGATACGTTGTGATGAATGAAAAAACGGTGACTTACACAGACATGCATAACATGTAAGCAGAGAAGCTGATGAGTCCTAATAACGATAGACTACAAATGATTAGTTGTCGGTAGGGTAGCATATTTGGCACAGGTTTGAAACTAAGTATTTCATTGAATTTCTGAAAACAAATGAGATATGTTTTTCAACATTATTTCACTAACATTTAATTCTTTGATTTCAAGTAGATATTTGACTCTCTGTGAAAACAGGACAAATCCTACCTTCTTGAATGAATTTGTGAAAACAGTTTTATACTTTTCTGTAAACATTCAGCTTAAGAACACTTTTCAGCTAACAACAATTATGTATCAAGACTGGATGAGAAAAGATGCCCCCAAAATATTGAAGATGTTCATAGATAAAAAGGCTTTGCTGTTCTGCAGCTCACCTGTAAAATATATGAAGTAATGATAAACTTCAAAAAGTAAAATAACCTTGCAACAAAGATACAAGTAGTTTTAGTTTCCTCAATTTGGATTGAATAACCTTTGATCATGTTCATAAGAATTTGAGCATCTGCATAAACATGAACACCCTTTGAGCCTGCTTATTAGTTGATGTGTGACATTTAGATGACATGACATGAATGATAGCAATAAGAAAAACTAGCCTGCCCCATGTGAGCTGTCAATGAGTATATAGGTTTGTGGCGGGCCATGAGATGGGCAAACAGATGAATGGACAGATGGACGAATGGACAGACAGATCAGCATGGAAGGCACTGCGTGAGGGTTAGTCCCACCTAGCTGTGTCAGTAGCAAGGCACCAGTCGTCGTGATTTCATACACTTTCGTATACCAGGGATATCAAACAAACTTTTGAAACATACTTCTTGAAAATCCTATACCATTCACTTTCATCCTTTGATAAAAAAACCTACCACTATTAACTATCTACCACAAATGAATTTGAAAAAAAATATTGTTGTACCTTTCAACAATTACAATTCATCTCAGAAAAACATGATGTTTTTGATGTGTATAAATATATAGGCATATGTACAAATACTTCTCAAATCTAAAACCCCTGTGCCAAAAGTAATGGTCAGCATAAACAGCTGTAAAGTAAAATTAATTTGATCAGATATACAAAAAATTAACATTAAAACAAAGAGAAATTTTGTAACTACACATTTTGACATGTTAATGTATTAAACTGAAGGAAAAAGTATTAACGTACAACAAAAAATACAGATAGTACTATCATAAAGTACTTTCTGGTTTAGTAATGTTAATATGTGCTGCATATTTATAAAGTAGACATGTATATACTGATGCTCTCTCTCAAACTATCCCTCAATAACCCACTACCACAAATCATCAAATCATACAACTAAACTACGATTTGTACAAAACTCGAATTCAGGGCTACTAAAAATATAAACAAAAAGACATTTGACCCAAAATCTTCCCCTGTAAAATTTGACAGACTGGTTGAAAGACCATGCTTAGTAGAAAATAAAGAAAAATTCAATCATGCTTCAAATAAAAACCGCCTGTCGAAATATACGCTGACTGGGTGCATAGCTCCACAGTATTTTACCTATTTGGACAGTTTGGATACGACTCGCGTCAAGGCCCTATTTTCATCCTTAAGTTTTGCATTATCAGCTTTTAGTTTGTCCATAAGCTGGAAAGGTAGAGAAGGAGTTATGTAACATACAATCTGATTGGAAGATGCTTGGTGGTCGTCTCATCTTGTTACATACAATCTGATTGGATGATGCTTGCTGGTTCATTCACTCAGTTGACAAGTAGGCACATTATATAAGAAGGGACTGACAAGAGAAAGATGAGCAAGTTGGATCTAACAGTAGTTAGGCTAGGTTAAAGGTGGCGAGTGCTGGCAGTTCAGCTAAAATAACCCCACCTAGGACTCAATAATGTACAGGTACATATTGGGATACAGTCAAGATCACACAAGATTACTTCATGCACAGAGGTGCGCAGTTGGACAAAAAGGTTACTGTTTCACTTTGCTCTAAGGAATAATTTTTTAACGTCACACTTTGTACAATTTAGGCTGCAATATTTCAGCATCAGTTTTCCAACTCTGCCACATGGCACTGAGTAAATTCATTTTGTGTACTTGTCAGAAATAATACATTGTCACAAGCCACGCTCCTTTAAGGCCATCTCATCCCAACTTAGTTTTAGTGCAGCATAGCTTGTTTAAAATGTATGGTTCCTTGTTTTCGTAAAATGACCAAAATTCTCTCCACAAATTGTCAATGTTTCAGATTTCTAGGAAACTGACAAACTGCAATCAAAACGTCCTCGGGTTCTTTCCAAATTTCTGAATCATTCCATGTAAAATACTGATAAATTCTAAATATGATGTGACATCACCTGTTCCAAGCAAGGGAATACGCTATGAATTCCCACTCTCCAACTTTGTGATGCCTCCAGTTTGCAGAGAGTGCTACCTTGAATGTATCCCTATAGTGTCAAGGTAATACTGTATACATCAGGTTATGCTTACATACAAACTTGCCTCAAACTGCAAACAACCCTCACCTTTAAGCCAGACTAGAAGCTTGAGAGATATTTCCAGAATGTTTATAGATTTAGAAGTATGATATAGAACTAAAAGCTAGCTACAAGTCATCCTACACAAGTCCAGCCACACAATACTCACTTTGAGTTCTTCTTCCAACTCGGACACTTTTCTCTCCAGTGCTCTCTTTTCCTGAAAATAGATCAGGAACATCAACTGAAATTTTAACAGTAGACAAACATACAGTATCCATAACATGCTGTTATTGGCATCTAGTACTGGCACTCCAAAAACACAAGTAAGATAACAATGAGGGATGGCAGTGAGACATATCATTAAACACAGTGAATGAATGTTCTTTTATACTTAAGTCAGCAATATTTCAGCTACATCACAGCATCTGTCAAGAAAGAACCAATCAGACTAGTGCTGGTCTGACAAGGATGGCTGGTTGGTTGGTTGGTTGCCACCACATTCAGCAATATTCCAGCTGTAATCAAATCTGGACACGACAATCCAGTGATCTTACAGTATTAGCATCGATCTATGCATTAGGGATACAATGATGTGTCAACCAAGGCAGCAAGCCTGACCACCCAACCCTGTTAGTTGCCTTTTGCAACAAGCATGGGCTGCTGAATGTCAAGTCTATAAGGTATTAGGGCCTGCCAGGGACAGACTGCTCACAGGGTCACTGATATAATCCATAACACAGGCTTATTAACACTGGAGTCTGGGAAACTGCACACTTCAGTATTCCACAAGGGAAAAGATTTCCATACTACATGCAGATCTATTGCCCTATCACATCGTATAACATTTAATATCAAAAAGTAACATTAAATTACGTTTTCTTCATATATGGAAATTGAAGTTATCCAATCCTTACTATTTACATAAAAATATCAATGAGATCAAGTATAACCCTTTAAGAGAAGACAACACTTAATAAATCTTATCCCTTCTTTCATGTCCTGATACAGTATACATGAGATGATGTTGTGATTTGCTCCACAGTTGCTGATGCAACATACAAGAAATAAGAAAGTCCGAAACAGGCATTAATTGCACACTTAAGCTGATGTATATGTGAGACGGGTGGGAAATGCAGAAACTCCCATCATTTCTGTATTTCACAGGGTACAACTCTGTGAATGGGTTAGTCAGGGTGAAACAAAAGCAAACCAATATGTTCACAACCACACTGTGCGGTGTTTTGTTTATAACGAACATCCACCAAATAAATCCCTTTATGCAGCTATGCAGATTTACAACTTTGTAACACCTGTTCACAATACCAATTGAAATAGGACAAAAGTGTTGTCCAGAGTCAAAAGATTTGAGTCAAGTTCAAAATTGGGTAGTACTTTAGGGCAAGAGCAATTTCTTTACTTCCACAGTTATTGATCATTTAAGTTGGCTTGAGCTGGGTCAGCATTGCTCAAGGCCTGCTTCAGCATTTGGGCCTGTTCTAAGCATTCTCTAGAGGCATATCTGAGCTACTATGCCACCCCTCATGCAAGATTGGTGTTAGTGATATGTTACTTGATCGCAGTCGAGCGTGGACTCGGATAGTGGTGTTACCCTCTTGTCGTTGGTCTCAGCTGTGCGCGCAGCGTCAGTGTGTTTTCTCATCATTTTGTCCAACTCTGTCTTTGCATCCCGAAGCTCTCGCTTCGTCTGTTCTAGCTCTCTCCGTAACCTCTCATTCTCAGACTTTTCATCTTCATACAACTGAAAAGGAATACTAATAATTAGAAAAAAGTGTGAAGTACATGAGCAATTGTAAAAGCCTGTTGAGACAAAGATTTTATTACTGCAATCAGTTCACCTCAATTCAATGGCAAGACAGATGCCCGTGGGTGAATGATTGCTGATGCAAGATCAGTAAATATGGTGTCAATCCACTAACCTTAATTCAGTATCCTTAAAAAAACTAATATCTAATCTGTAATGATTTTTTGGGGGAAAAAGTTTTATTTTAGTCATGTATAAACACCTTGATATATCTTCACTATCAAAGCAGTTTTACCAAGGATGGTATCAAAAACACCTTTGCCTTTCACATGGATGATGATTATGTTGATCATAATCTAATGCTGACTGCAGTGAAATGAACCAATATTTTGAATATGCAATTGATTAACATTAATATCATAACCAACTGTAGTATAAAGTTACAGAACATATTATAACCCACAGTGGTAGAAAATGTCATATTATCATGATCCACTCTGATATAACATGGCAGAAGAATCTGATGTGACACAGGTCTCAGATGCTTACCTGGTTGTAAAACACCTATGGCAGAGGTATGAAGCTGACAAATTCGAGAACATAATCAGGGTGTATCAAGATTGAAATGAGACTAACAACTAGTCTCTGAAATGAACATATTGTACTGAAAAAAGCTGAAAGAAAATGAAATGAATGAAATGAAAAGGAATCCTGAGACTTTCCGCATTTTCCTGAAGCTGTGGAAATCCAGACTTTCTAGATTTTTCTAGGCTTTCTTGGTTATATTTACTCCAGGGTGTGTATAACAGACTAGATTGGAACCAGAATCTGAGGCTTTAAGCTGACAAGGGAAACAACTCTGTACAGCTAATTGAAAACTGGGTCTCCCATTCCCTCCAAGTTATAATTGTTTTATGGTATAAAATGATATTATGATCCACTGTCATGAAGTAGGCTGTGGTGTACTGAACTTGTCATCATTATACTGTGACATGACAGAATAATATAATCCACTGTCATATGACAATATATCACATTTATCAACTGAGGGAAACAAATCAGTGTTCCTTTATCCATTCTCAGAATTCCTGCCATTGTGCAATTCAAATCAGGTGATAAAGAATGGAAAATATTTAAGGAAAGCTTGAATTTTCTTGTGGTCCATCATTCATTTCTCACAATATATGACTTAAATTAATTCACTGTGGTATAAACTGACCACATATTTTAACTTATATTAACATAACATGATAGGCTATTTTAGCCCTTGAGATAAATTTACTCTATCACACATCTCAACAATGTTCATACTTTATGCAAGGCTTGTGCTCCCTATTAAAATACAATAACAAAACGTACAAACTTTTTAGTCGGTCAAACTGTTTATAGTACCAAAGGGGGATAAATCTTGTGAAAGCAACAGCACCGACACCAGACCACTAGGTGGCATATCTCTGTTCCTGACCTACTGCCAGAGCCTAAATGTCATGTCATGATGGGAACAGATACTCCCTGGGCACAAAACAGAGGTGCCACACCACTCAGAAATTCCTGCATAAGGTCATGGGTCAAATGATGACATCATGACATTAAATCAACAGACATTTCTTGCGACAAAAGCGATATGTGTTTGGCATAAATTGTAAAATCTAAGGTATCCATTGGACAAAGAGTAAAAGCTTACATCCTTAAAAGTATCCTTAATCTTGTTAATTTGAACTAATATAATAAAATGATTCATTTGTCTGAAGACTGACATCACACCAGCCAAAATAATGGCAGGCTGGGGTTGAGTAAGAAGACAGGGAACAGGGCCTAGATTTTCGAAGCTCTCTCAGCACTAAGATAGTTGTACGTCCCATACATTAACATTAATTTATGACTATCTTAGTGCTAAGAGAGCTTCGAAAATCTAGGCCCAGGGCAAGAAGAGAAGTCACCAAAGATATGCATCAAAGATTATCACCATCCAAGGAACAGGACTCATTATTGTGTAGAAAATACAACTCTTATGCTACACTCTAGCAGTGAACAAGCATACCTTTTTATAATCACTGTCTAAAGCTGAAGGTGTTGACCGGGAGTACTCTGAGTAGGAGCTGGGCCTGTCCCTGTACCGATCTGTAGGGGTCATGTCTGTGGAGGAGCTGTAGCGAGATGAACCATAGCGGGAGCCTAGTGTCTGCAACACAAACAACAGCCAACATTACACTCCATCTTTGCAGCACCACAGCATAATGATTCTCATCATTAACTGATATGTGCAACCCTTTTTTTTGACTTCCATTTCATTATAATGCTAGCATAAAAAGATGTAAAAGTCCATCAATGCAAAACTGTCATATTGCATAAGTCAGCGTTCTAGACCAGGAGATTTTAATGAATTTGGAAAATTACTGTCGTCACTGGAACTAGCAATTTAAGGTTAATGTACTGAATCTCATTAAACACTTGGAAGTAAGAAGTGGTCGGCAACATTTTGGCAAATGATGAAGCTGTCATCCTTCAAAGGAGTGATGATACTTCAAGCTATAACTGTTGAAATGATTGTAGCAGAAACACTACTGTCTGTAAAAAAAATCTCAGAAAAATTTGTAGGTTACTTAAAGTAGCAAAAGCAAATATTTTTGTCATGGACTTGCAAAAACATGCAGTTTAAGCATTTGTGATAACATTACTTATTCCAGTCAAGAAAGAAGTGAAGTTTCCTGCCTTGCACGTGCGTAAGAAGCTGGGCAGCAAGAAACAATTATTTGCACAAATGGTTACGGATGGTAGACAGTGAAGAAGATGTAGTCACAATTCAAGATAGATAACATCACATGGTTGGATTGAATAAAATGATAAAATAAAGAAATTCTTTGGAAAACTGGAACATTCCATTATTGTCATGACAGACCTTAGAGAAAAATTGTATTCTTTGCAGGGATAAACCTGGCTCTGAGGAGATAAGAGATAAAATCTCACATTGGACATTTTCTTCAAATTTAATGAGGTTTAACTGTTCATGATCCAAACAGTCTTCAAAACTTGCAGTATTGAATGAGATGGTTCCGTTGGTAGATGCTTTTTTGGAGGCATGATGTTGCAGAACAGAACTTCCGAACACGAACTCTGTACAGTGTCACACAGTGCATACCAACACAGTACTGTGAGGTTCAGAGTTTACCATACCATACTCCTTGCAGCACAGTTTGTTTTGTACACAAGTGTGTAACAATGTTCAAAGTTCCATACCGGAAGTTATGTTTGAAAGATTTAAAATAGGTAGAAAGTGATGAGAATATCTTTGACAGAAAAAACATAACAACAAAGCCTTTCTCAGTAAAACAGATTTAAACACTTGTTTCTACTGTTTCTAATTGTACAGGTGAGCAGGATGCGATTTTATATTGCTGCAGATAAATTTGAGTTCCATTTTGTAGCAATTGATGCGAGAAAATCACGATATCACGGCCCAAGTCAATCCCTGCTGTTATTGTTCAACATTATCCCTTACATGACTTCCCCATGAACGTCCCGTCAACTCCCTCTATGGGAGGAATACCATAATTGCTTCAAACTAGACTATCAACTTCCTGCACTAAAGTATCACCAATTTACCACCATCATAAATAAAACCTCATCTTTCTCTGACCTTACCCCAGACACACAGTATAAATATGTCTGACAAATGCATTTACCTCCTAGGCCTGTATATACATTGAGTGTCATACAAAACCTAAACATTTTTTTACGTATTATCTTGTTTGCTGTTTCTTAAGTACAGGTAATACAAAGGGACAATATAAACAATGGCAATAGTGACCAACAAATTCTGTTTACCATCCCTTAAACAGATTCCAGTGATATGAAAGCTTCAAGTGACAGTAGAGCTTGTACCAGGACACTGACAAGTACAAGTCTAATTCAATCCTTGAAATACTTCACAAATAAATATCTTCCATAAATACATCAACAGAACCCATATGTAACAACATATTGTGCAGCCATTAAGTATTACTGATTTGCTTTTAGAGTATTAATATATAAAAAAAAATAGAGGATACTAAACAACCGTCCTTGTAATACTATTTTTATCAAACAAGTTACTGATCCTGTATCAAACAACCAAGAGGGACTTTTATGATAAATCTTTCATGTGTTAAATAAACCTGGTATTTCACAGATGCAAGTTCAGCATTGTGTCTCGAACATAAACTGATAGAAACTGTTTACAGTATGATGACTCAGCTTTCCGCGAGTCAAACAAGGTATAATACCACTGTGAAAAAGATATTAGTATTGTGAGGTCATAACTGTAATCCATTATGCTATCATGCATCTAGTGGTATTATACTTCTGTAATATTGCGGTAAAAATATCTTTCACCAGGAAAATCTGTTTTTAGCTGAGAACTTATATTGTGTCATAGAATGGGGGTTCAGACGATTCACATAATTGATCAGTTTGAAATTTAATTTACAGAAATCTGCGGATCCCTAGAAAATTGCCATCCCTGTTCCATGGGCAAGAAAATCTAACATCTCATATTTTTCAAGGAGAAATCTAGATTAATCTAGGATTGAACAGTTGTTTTGGACATTAGAAATTTGTGTTTCATGGCCTGTACTCCACAGTTGTATTCATGCCCCATAGCCAAGAAAGATTCTTTCAACCCTACAAACAGATGGACTGGTCCTGTCAAAACCTTATCACCAGACATGTCCTTCCCTGAATGACATGGTGCCTTGGCTTCACACCAAGAAATTCTCACATTTTTTTACCATAGCTCTGACATATTTACAGTGACACTGAGCATGATATAATTGAAACGCCTGACAGTGCTGGTTATTGTTTGTGACACTCGGCTGTTGTAGTAATGATCCGTCCATGCCCTGCTGATGTCATGAACCCAGGTGTGATCAGTGTGCTAGGGTTTGCCCAGGTATAGAAGTAGGTCTACCTCTCTAAGTGTTATGTTCTATGCAGCTGAGTGGTGGACAATTTAGGAGACACCGACTATTCAATACAAGGACAGGACATGATCATGTATTATATTACCTCTTTAAAACCTGGCTAACATTGCGTGACAAGGTTAGGTGTGAGGCTATACATTTACGTATCCTCCCATTACATGGGCTTCCAGATATCAATCTGGGTGCTTGATGGAATATACACAATTTAAAAGGCCAATAGACTTCTTGAACTTCTAGCCTTTACCTAAACTTTAACATGAAGCTATTTCTTCAAGTTTTAGATACACAAACATGTTGTTCACATTTTAGTTGACATTTAAGTAAAATCTGTTTCTCATGACTTGAGTGATAAAAAGAAATTAAATTTAAGCACCGAAAACAATTTCCACTTTCACAAAAAGCTGTTCCATTGAGATTCCTGTACCATGTGTTTGGGAAACATTATCAATGGTACCAGGTATTAACAAAGAAATAACATATCCTGTCAAGCCTGTGCCATTCACCACAAACAGTCAGTGTTTTACTTGAAATATCCCTCAGATGTCATTCTTGTAGACCTTCTTGTTCACTGATCAAACCCATACTGACAAGATTCACAAAACCCAAACTCAAATAGACAAGACAAATCAAACCCATACAAGCAAAACTGATCAAACCCACAGGTAAAATTGATCAAAGCTACAGGCAATATTGACCAAACCTGTACAGGCACTACTGCCCAACTACACCAACATTATGTACTGCAGAAACCAATAGAGGAAAGATCAATCCAACCCAGACAAGACTTGTTTCTTACACAGGTTACCATGCAGTGAGCTATCAGTTTTCAAAATCAGTGAAATCAAACACGATGGTACTGCCAAGAACATCTCCAATACCAGGCTTCCAAATTCCACAGTCATGAGTAATGCTACCATACTATTCATAAGCTGATCCCCAGTTATGAAACAAAATACAACAAACAGCAACACACCTACAAGACTGGCTAAGACCGGCCTATGATACACCTTATCACTGACTGTACCATTGGTTCTGTGTAACACTGCACATGGGATGCAATGCAAGGAGACAGCACAAGAACACACTCCAAGCTTTCAGCACTGCCATTTTGACTATAAATTCTGGCATTGCACTTGAATAATTTACCAGTCTCACTAGTGGGCCATACATGGTGCAACACTAGTCATGCCTGTCTCAACATGTGGGCAACATCTGTACCTACACATCACTGTCAACATATCTAGGGACAAGAATCCAATACACCATAACTTCTTTAACAAAACACTCAATGGAAATATTTACAGAAAAAAATGAAAATCTGTTGGAGCATTTGTTTGCCGTTGAAACCTTAGCTGATGGTCTTTCTCCTGTTACCATTTTGTGAACAGAAAGACCAAACCAAGAAGCAATTAAATGTCATATCTGACCTGAACAGAATGCATACAAGTTCTCAAAGTTGTATTGCATTACAACATACAAGTATCCTCAGGTGATACCAACCATACAAATACAACAGGAGCAAATAAGGCATGGTTTATGATCATAAAACAATCTGAGAAATATGATGGACCTCTTCCTGACATTGCCAATATCTTCATATATCCAACACATAGTAGTAATGATGGCTCAATGTATTTCATTCCACGCCTTTTGCCAGTTTTTATCAGTGCAAGCAATATTCCAGCCACTCTGAAGAGCACTACCCAAAATTGGCTTTACCGATTGTACCCATGTTAGGTAATGAGTCAGTTATTGGCAATGTTGTTTAGGTAAGCACTTCAGAAATATTTGTAAGGTGACAAGAAAGGTAATGAAGTATTTTTAAGTTTGAAGAAATCATACATTCAAGCACATGTCCATCCCCACAGCAGGAGGATGTAGTAAGACAAACTGGGAAGTGCACTTGGGTTATTGTCAACATGCCAATCGTATCTCCTTCACTGGATCATCTGCTTCTAGACATAACAGTGAAACTGCACTTAAACATTTGCCCATACTTCCAGGTCACAGAGACTCTACTTTAATAACAGGCCACACTTTGGGGATATGAAACTGCTCTTTACACATGAGACCCTACTTCAAGGTTAGTCACACTACAGGAAATTGTCAGTACTTCTGACTTGACATTCTGGCTTAGAATTATCTCACATTAGAACCAAACATAACAGCAGCATTTTATAAACATCAAAGAGGGATTAGATATTGAGAGATAACTTAAATGACATTGTGGTATACCTTACCATTCCAGAACAAAATGCTGAACCAGGTTTCAAAGTAACATTAGACATATGCATGATGGCCCCATATATTAGGCATGTTTCAGTACAGAGAGTGTGCATGGAGACAGTCTTGAATGCAAGTAGGGTCTCATTGCTGGGACACAAGCAAGAATATAATTGTAGCAAAACAACCGTCAAGGATATGAGACAAACAAACTTGATACTCAACATTGCCAGATAGTCTAGAGAAACTGTCAGACAAGGAACAAAATAGTTTTTGGATAACTACATATACATGAAAAAAAAACAATGTCACATTCACTTACAAAACACATACACTGGGAATACTGACAAATTTATGGATAACAACTTTTTACGTTGTGAGTGTGATTCGGTACATATACTTGTACATTGTCTAGCAGGAATGTACCAGCAAGACAACAGTAAAAGAATGTACACCTAAACGTCGCAATATAAGAAGTTGTATTCATACATTTGTTGATAGGTCCCAGGTTCAGAAATGCCTCTCAGATGAGACAAAAACAGAAACCTTGAACTTGAATTAACTGCTGTACAATTAAGAACAAGGGAGCCACATTGGTTCTACAGCACCAGAATGTACAAGGCAGTCTCAGCAGCAACAGACTTCATCCTAATTCATCAGTGGGTGGCCGTGACAACATAATGCACCCCCTCTTTAAGTTTGCTTACAAGTGCAGTGATAGGTGTACACTGAAATAATAACAAGCCTTATTCTATAAATACGGCTGCTATCATCGTTCTGGCAACATAAGCCAGTGGTTTGCAGGCTCAGATAGGTAAAGCCATCCATTCCTCTAAATAGCAAATCTCATCAAGGGCTTGAAGTCTGGCAGCGAAACACATGGAGAATGTCACGGCAGACAAACCCTGGTCCTTGAACTGAATGCTTGTTGTTAACACATTTTTCACCTGTCTATGAAGAGGATGAGGACATTTAACACTGTTACTCACAAATTGGTGTGCGCTGTTATTGCCTCATAACCTGGTCCAAATGGAGTTCAAATTGTAAACTGAACTCAATACAGCTTAATACTTTTTAATGTACATAATAACATATAATGCATTTGTTTTCCCCAAAAAATATTAAAACTGGCAGCAGAGCATGTTATTTCAATTTCTGTTTGTATTCAGTCTGATTATAACTCAAAGAAACCTTTCACTTCATCTCCCTCAGCATCAGTTTGTTATGGAGGCATATGACTTTAGTCAGTGTTCATACTGTGTCTTTACGTTAACAACTGAGAATTCTGGCTGATACCACTGGGTCAGTTCTTAAACTGTGGTGGTACCTCAAATATTTCTGGTCATACTTTTTACTTTTTTTTTAATTCAGAAAGTGATTTTAATCAGTATCTCATACAAAGGGCAAAGAGTAGGTGAGTATACAGACTATGAATCAAACAATGAAAGAAATCATTATTTATAGTCAAAATTAGTTTTATACATTCATGTTAGTTGAACTTTCAACTTCTGAAAAATATTCCAGTCATATAACATGTCAGTTTAAACATAGGAGGGAACCCAAAGTAACGAAAGTGTTCCTGAAAACCAATCGCCAAGCATTGGTCACTGCTTTATGCAGTAAGACAAGAGCAACATCTTTGTACAGTCTAGGATCAAACAAGGACAAGAACTCGAAACAGCAATATTCTTAGCACCTACAGAGAAACATCACTTCCAAATTAGACAACCACACATTCTTCTCTCAGCTGAACTGCTAAAAATAACCTGTCAGTCATATCAGAATTTCAGGCAAAATCTACTCCAGTTCCTCTTACACTTCCTCATTATCACCAACATAACCCACAATACCACACAGTACAGGAAAGATTCCATACATATCCAGTCAAATTTTCTCCCTTCAGATGCAAATACAGCACTACCATGTTGTTTTTTCAATGAAGCTGAACCCTTTTAACCTCGAGAGAGTTTATCAGTGAGAGTTGAAGTAATGACCGAACCATCTGTGGCCTCAACACTAAATTTGTGGTTAAGACCCAGCTCAGCATAACAATTTTATTAACATGCACAGCACATGGGCGAAGGGGAGGGGTTAATCAACCTTAAACCACATGGTATTTTAAAATAGCTACATCTTCAATAACAACACTAAATGTGTTCCCACTCATTTTCAGAACCTATAACCCGGGCACAAACACTAGTCAAATAAGCATTGGTATGCAACTACCGGTAACATATTCTTGTCATGAGATGCCTTTATTTCTTAAGTGGGGAAGATAGCTTTGGTCTAGACTCCCTAAGCTAACAATGTTGCACTGTATGAACAGAGCTTTTTTGTGTTGTTTCCATGGTAACTGTGAAATAACCAGTCAGGCACTAAGTACACCTTGACCCAGATATTGTTTCCAAAATGTTCTCTTACAAAGCAAAAAGAACTTCAATTTCTATTAATAGAACTGTGCAAATAAATATGAAAGAAATCAGTTTCTACATAAAAATTACATGCTAATATTCAATTCTGCCAACATGAAATGAAGGGCAGTTGAAACTCATTGTGAGCACAAGACTTTTTTTCCTATAAGCTTCTTTCACTCACATTTCCACCACAACTCTCACTTAATCAACCTTCTACAATCATCACAAGGTGTTATGAAAATTTCCTGTACTCCAAACTCAAAATATTTTCAAATGCAGTAAACAGCTTCATAACATCATGTATGTGTTGTTTTACTTTCATAACAACAAAAGAAACCTGATACAGAAAAAGCATCATCTCCAGTTATAGATGTGTCTTGTTTAGGAATATTTCTTTTTTTTATTGTTTCCTTGTAAACACCAAACATGTCACCATAGTGAACATGTAACTTGTTATCTCCTACCAGTAGGTAATCAAGCGCCTGTAACAAACATGTCCTTCATCATGTAACTTTCAGCTTGAAATAAGCAAGAACATATGCTGTAACTGGGATGCCAGTTGTTATTAAATCTTATGGGGTTCTTTATCAGTTACAGTCGTACTCCGTTTATCCAAACCGCAGATATCCAGAAAACTCGCCTTCCGAACGAAAATTCCATAAAACAAATTCATAACGTTGTAAAATTACTCACCTATCCGGAAATCCAGTTTCCGTAACCGTACGGTCATTTTTACATACAAAACACTAAATTTTGTATATTTTTGTCTCGTATATCTGGATGGATGAGCACCTATATGTTTACACACGCGATTACCGAGGGTCTCGCGTGACGTAACAAAGAAGTCAGCAGTCTTTGAAGCGTGAGAAGATTAAACTACCTCTGAGTAGCAAGGTGACACTGAGTTAATTTTGAGGGGTGTCAATTTGTGGGTCACTATAATTAATTAATTTGGATGATCAAGCAAGCTTGGACAGTTGTGAGCGAGAACACAATTGCTAACTGCTTTCGTCATGTGGATATTATCAAATCAAATGAGGACATGGCCTTGTCGGAAGTTCGCGATCCACTACGATCTTATGCACAAGTTGAAACTGTGACTGTTACTGTCGATGATCTTGTGAATGTCAAAAGTGACGAACTGAGCGGCTAAAGTCCTAGCTTTTCTACACAGCCAGTGCAAAAAGCAATGACTGATTTCTTCAAGCGAACATTACTGCAAGAGCAGGTATGAGACATTTTATGTATGCACTGATATTTGTTTATGTGTAATCAATAAAGATTATGTCTGATACCTACTTTGTTTGTTTCTTTGTACGTTTCTTTGTACATATGGCCTGTGATTCAGATATCCAAAAATTTGCTTATCTGCACAATTTCAATAAAAACATAAGTGTTCAGATAAACGGGGCACGACTGTATTAGGATATTACTGCCATATAGCTGGAATATTGATGAGTGTGGTGTCAAAGAACAACAAATCATGATATTATCTTTAATGTAGTTCAAGACTCCTTGTACAGAAGAGTGTGTGCTAGACTGCATACGCCATCAGACTAGCTTGTACCTCTGCATCTCCTCAGAACAATACTCTCACTACATTGTCAAATAAACTTCCTCAGTTCCCAATATTTCAGTTTCTTCTTTCAGCTCATCATAATAAACGAACTTGACATTTAATGTCATCTGTGCTATGGAAAGAACAGTGAGTGGACCTGATGGGTTTAACCTTCCTTTGAACAGAGTTTCAGTTATATCACAGTATGACAGTCTCATGAGGGATGCTTGTGATTCAGGTTGCAGATGTTTACTAAACTACTACTAAAACCCACAAACAGGAAAAGTGATGACACACAAAAAAAAAACTAATCTGGGTGAACCACTAAAAGTTTTTTTTCCAGAGTGACGTTCAATAAATTCATACTTGTGGTGACAATAACAGCATGGTGCGATTAAAGAAAACTGAAACAGGATTATCGTGCAGGGATAGAACGAGTATGGTTTTACACCGCTTTTTGAGCAATATTCCAGCAATATCAGGGGGACACAAGGAATGGGCTTCACACTCTGTGCCAAAGTGGGGAATCAAACCCTGGTCTTGCACAAGTGGATGCTGTAACCACTTGGCCACCACACAGCCCCTCCAGGGATACAGACAAAGGTCAGCCACTAAACAGGATTCTGGTATGTACTGTTTTGGCCTTAGAAGACCAAATTCATAATTAACAGATTTTCATTTGAACCTGCAGAAAGTACAATGAGGCAGGTAGGTAAAGGTAAGAATTAAATGGTTTGTCATTTCTCTATTTCTTACAAATGGCCAACCTGGACAGCACCTAGCTGACAGCAATGAGAGGTAGTTCACATGAGTTGACACCAGTACTTCATGAATTAATCATATTTAACTAAAGCCTATGGACATTCCAGAATTTTGAGCCTAGGTGAGTACTTTTTCCATTACGTTCTTAATATTCATGAGAATATAGGTTAATGTTCATAATGGCCAACATGCTTTTGACAGATCAGAGAAAATAGACAGGAAAATGTTTAATTGTTGGGCAGGGTTCAACAAAAGCCTTCCTTCCAGCTTTAAAGGGATCTCAATATCAGCTGTCAGTGTATGAAGGAATTTAATGACTTTCACGTCTTCCATATGGAACAACAGTGTTTCAGCAAGTCCACTGACATTTACAGTGGAATCCCAAACATTTTGCATATTTTGTTTCCTCATAAATAATGATAAACGATAAATTATTCATCAAGCTGCCAGTATAAAATATTTCAATAATTCCTTTATAACATAATATTCAATATTACATAATGAATTAAAGATGTATGCTTTCACGAGGATCAAAATAGTAGAGTTCTGCAGAACACTGAGCTCATGTAACAAGAGCCTAACTCATTACTCTTCTCATGGTCATAGAGATTTCCAAATTCTGAATAATTATCTTTCCTTGTCACAGTTCCAGACTGATGGACATCGCAGGGTCAATCCTGTCAACCTGTTTATTGAGCCTGACCACAGATCTATGTTATTGCCTGTAACAACCACTACAGGACAAAGGCGAAGTTGAATCAGTGGTCGACGTTAATTGGCAGGACATCCTAGTTCGGCAATGTGTATAAACCCATACATAAATGTGTACAAGCCACTATACAAATTGACATAAAATACATACAAATAACACTAACAGTAGTCTAATCTACATGAGATTTAAGAAGCCTTTGTCCTCAATAAATGACAACAGTCCAATGATATTAACATGTTTATGATACCACTGCAACCTGATTTGATGGGGTCTGTGAGTTACCCACCAATTCAAAGCCACAATTTCTGTCTGGCCTCAAAATTCAGCTCATAATAGTCCATATAACACTGATCGCTACTGAAAATGATGCATACATGTAGAGGAACACTGAAGAAAAGCAAAGCTGACACTGGATTATCAGGATAATGTTGACGTTAAATTGTAGCAAACAGCAATCATTTAAGACTTGTTGAATTTTACAGAATTAATATCAAAGTATAAGAAATCATTAACCAAGTCGTAGAAATAAAGGAACTTTCTCTACTAAACATCTGATTGGCATTTATTTAGAAACTGATCAACATGAAATGCTATATGGGCCACAACTTGACTTCATATTAACCTGCAGAGGAGCAAATTGCAGTCAAGCAACAAAACGACACACAATAATAAAGTTGTTATCCGTAAAAGGTTAAAATGTTTTCATAATTCATAATTACCATGCTATATGAAGTGTGGCCTGACATCTCGCATAACATTCAAAGCATCCACACTGAACTGCATCCAAAGGCTAATCATGTTCCCAGTGTCAATATCAAAGGTTACTTTAATTACAGCAGGGGCCCTACACAAGGCTAAATGGGGAAGGCCAGCTGACCTACAATCCAACAGTGTTGTTTTCATTAATTGTCCTTGTCTCTTTGTAGTCATACTTGTTTGCAGCCAAATGTACCTTTGATCAGGAACATAGACATGAAAGCAGTGTATTCTATAACTGTGTGTTCTTGCTCTGAACCATGGGATCAACATAAACAAAACATCAACAATCCTTTCAAACAGTAGAACTTTGAAAAGTGTTGAAAATAGTAGTTTCAAAGATCAAAATTAGTAGTCTGACCATAAAATTAGCAGCCAACTAAATGCATTAAATTGTGATGAATTCTGAGAATAATAATATGACACTATTTGAAAGTGAAGCTTTAATTTCGCATGCCAACAACTGTCAACAGCAGATTTCCTGTTCCCTTCCTGTCATTTCTTGTTCGTTTCAAGCTAAAATGTATTCAATCAACAAAAATATATATACATGTATTTCTGTCTACAAATCCAAATTTAATGCATTTTTGTTAAATTCCATAGAATTTCTAGTGTAGTCATATTGGCTTAGTTTGAGGGTAATATGTATAGTGACTACGATAAAATAATAGAGGCTGGCATCTCTGAAAACTTAACTGCAACCAGAAAAGGAAAACTTAAAAGTAGATATATTTATTCCACAGCCACCTCAAGTGACATGAAGTACAGAAAACTTAAAGTAAAACTTTTACTTTGATTGTCCGTGTTATAAAGCAGCAGTTTGTATTAAGATCAGTGGCAGCTACAATTTCATCACAGATTAATCAATTTTATAACAATTGTCTTTGTCAATAGGAGTGGGAGGCATGAATACTGAAGTGTGGAATCAGTTTGCTGTTATCAGCACTTCCACATGAAGTGGCAGTTATATCATTCAGGTTTAGATGTAAAGCTCATATTCTCCCATGCAATAGTGTTATGCTGGAGGAGGTCAGAGGGTGGGGGCCGCAGTTGTCAGAAAGGAGGGGTGTGGTGGGCACAACATACCACTCTTAAAACTGATCATTGATAAGCCCATACCGAATGTAGATATCTGGATGGATCTAGCAGACCATGTACACCATACTGTAACAAACAGTTGTTTACAAATAACATCATGCACTTCTTGTAACTACAGCCCATATTTGGAGTTCAATATTAATGGTTGTGATTTCTATCATGGGGGAAATGTAACTGAAATAAATACATGAGTGTTTTTCATCACTACACCTATATTTGCTCAGCACAAACATGCTACTCACTGCTATATTTACACAGATTCTGAATGAATATTTTAATCTGTAGTACACCGTTGTAAAGGGAGGCTACTGATGCAATGAGTGAGTGAATGAGTGAGTTTGGTTTTACGCCGCTTTTAGCAATATTCCAGCTATATCACGGCGGGGGACACCAGAAAATGGGCCTCACACTACTGATGCAATGGTTGTAGTATTCACATGCAGTATTGTCATGAATCATGTATGGATGATAATATAGTAGCAATTATATACTTACATGTCAACATAGAACATTCTGATTGACAACAAAGCATAGCACTAACATCTGTGTCACACATGCGTATAGATTAAACGTAATCAATGGACATGAGGACAAATTAACATTGAACACATGTAGTCCACTGACCCCAGGTGAGCCCACCCCTGAGCTATAACTTGTGGTCCCTGCTAATCCAGGCAAGGAACTTGTTGATCCTGAACGTGAACTGTATCCTGAACCAAGTCCTGAACTGGATCCGAGTGCTGAACTGGACCCAAGAGCTGAACTGGACCCAAGAGCTGAACTGGACCCAAGTGCTGAACTGGACCCAAGGCCTGACAACAGACCTGAACTAGACCCAAGTCCGGAGCTGAAGGGGCTGCTGTAGGAGCTCCCATAGGAACCTCCATAGAGTCCACTGGAATATCCAGGTGAGGAGGTGGATGAGTAACTAGGGTTGAAAGGTGTACTTGAGAAATTGGACAATCCACTCAAGCTGCTGCTGGGCAGTCCACCCAGGCCATACCGGTAGGATCCATACGACATGGTGCTGCTGGGAAAGTTTCACCAAAGTGAGGAAAACTTCGAAAACAAGGACTGAGGTGAGTAACTCCTCTTTGGAAACACAATTCTAGCCGATGCTGTGGCAGATATCCATAACCTTGAACACTGGCAGTAATCCACAGTTACTCATCAACATGGTGAAAAATCTTCTCTGACAGAAGTGCTGAAGTTTAGAAATTTGGAGTACCCCAGTCTGAGAGAGCAGACATGAAAAGTCAGTTATGGCTGCTGGTAATGGCTGCTACAGCTAGCAGACGTCACTGAGACAGTGTGGCAGAACATCAGAGGGAGGGAATCCCACAGATAGCACCAGCCCACACTGATGAAAGGGAAACCAGTGGGGGGAACACAGAATGGCAACCTCCAGAAGTCATCATCAAAACTCAGCAAAAGGGAAACTTTCCGGCTATCCCACTATCATACAGAGGGATACGAGGACTTGCACACTTGACCCTTTCTCAATTGCCAACTCTAGCTCTGACCAAGAAATGTGACTGAAATCCAACCTGTACAGCTCGACTGATCACAGATTATCTTTCCACGTCAGTACACAGGGTAGGCAGAAAACCCCACTATAAATATCTTCTTCCTGGCTTGGAGTCCACCCTACACCCCCATAAAAGTGGACAGGCCCAGATAATTGATACGCTGCAGCCTTAGCTGAACCAAACAGAGGGCAGGCAGCCGAGGGGAGATATTGGAAGCAGACATGTGCCTTTCCTTTATCTTCCTCTACCTATGTTCAATATGTCTGCTGGGTCAAGCCAGTAAGAAGGTCAAATACATCTTACATGGGACAAGCACTTCAAGGAAATTGCTGTTTGAAACCCAATCAAGCAACCTTATGTGTGTCCTGATAAATAATGTTTGGTGAACTCTCAACTTGAGTTATGAGTGGCAGGAGCGATAGAAGCTTACTGGTCCACAGCTTAACCTAATCTTCCTCATTATACCACCATAGGTAAAAACAATCACCCCATTATAACACTCATCAGCTATTACACTTCAGATACAAGTTTCACATTTACAAATATTTTGAACAGAAAACCTGGTAAACATGAGAACATGATTTGCTTGATGTTGGCAGCTTTATTTCGAAGGGTAGAATCGAGTCTATCAAAATGTCAACAAGGGTAGAAGCATGTCTATCAAAATGTCAACAACTGATCCATGGTTGGTGTGGCCTATCCTTTCACCAGCAAGAGATCACTTTCATTACTTTCACTGTGGAACAGATCAATCAAATTGAGTCCACACAATACCGATCTGTTTCCTATCATGTAGGTAAAGGAATCTACTTGATTTAAACCGAGTTGACATCGGTCATCCGTGACAAATGTACAGTCTCTGTGGGTTTAGCAATACAATAACTCTCATGGTGAGACAAATAGATTGAGGAAATTGCTTCAGCTATTTTCAGAATAATGCATTACAAGTGGCACAGTCAATCACATTCCTGGATATTCCATGCAAGACACTGTAATATTTTAAGAATGAAATGAACATATGGAGAAAAGAGATATGAAATAATATCAGGACACACAAAATATCCCGATACCAAATTTAATTGATGGTGACAGGTGACTATCACTGGAGTCTTTGTTCCTTAACTTGTCAGCTATAACACTGTGAACTGAATAGTCGACCCCCTACCAAAACAAACCGGTGTTCGATGTCAAAAGGCTTACTTGTTGAAATTAATTAGGGATGCCACGATACATACATATTTTTTCTCAGACGGTACAGTTATTGATAAATTCAAAACTGTATCGATACTTAGTATTGAAAGTATCTTTAAAATATGTTTCTGTATCATTTACATTTTGATGTTAGCAGAGCAATAAATACTTATTTTTCATGCACAAAGATGGGAAATTAGAAAATATTGATCACTTCATGGACAATTATAACATACTAAGGTTATAAAGAAAAGTATGTTTACATAATGATGCCATGAAAATAGGTATCGTGACATATATCGAATAGTGATGAGGGTATTGACATACTCATCAATTCACCTAACTTAAGTATAATGACATCCCTAAAATTAATCTTGCAGAAAATGTATTGAGACACTCCACTTTCTCCTCTCCATCCCCTGCCCTCCCTCCTCCACAGCATCAGTGTCTGATGGCAGTGAGCTCATCTGCATGTTCCGTGTTTGCTTTATGTCAAGGGTTTACATACACTACAACTCGCGAGCCACACCTGAATTATAACATGTACAAGACCAGACCATAGTGCTGACTGATATTATCTAAAGCTGGGGTGGTCAAGTGCTTGTTCTAACTAGGGAAATTGTTGAATTTGAACACCTGCTGTGGCACATTAAAAATGGTGTAACACATTTTCAGCTTGATATGTGGACAACATAATGAGAAGCATTACTTGGAGCACCCACAGTTTCACAAACAAGACCTTAAACATATGTATATAGAATAAAATTCTCAAATAAATAATTTTTGTAGGGAGCAAAAATGATTTACTTCAATCATTTACAAGAGTCCTGTACAGTTGATTGTGGCCACTTGTCAGCCAGAAGCCGACTTCACTTTCTGCTGCTGTAAAGTGCAAGAGCCTGTCCTGGAATAAGTGAGCCTGGTTTGACACAATTAACACATTTTGATACAGTTTGAGTTATCCATGTGATTTAGTGATGCAGGGTAGAAAATAACCATCGGACCACCCAATCCCCATAAACGTCACAGAACCACCCTTTACCAATAACAACCATGAAGTTCCCTTCATTCCCCCAAAAGTCGAATCAGCACTCATGCCTGTCAGAAGGTCACCTAATCCCCACAGCATCCAATGCCTGTTACAGTCGTAACTACCTAAATCTTAAACAGTTAGCCTATACAAGCAGAGTAAAGGGCATAGATATAAACAGCCTGGGGTGAGAGATCCTCTTCCTCCCAGTATCCTTAGAAACTTGAAACTGAAACTGTAATCCTATAAGCAGGCCTGGAGTTAGTTTCACTTACAGACCCCAGAAAACTGTCCACAGACTAACACTTAGTCTCTGAATATGGATACCTTTGATGGAAACAAATAATCCTATTCAAATTTAAAAGCAGACTCAGTGAGATAGGAGATTCAGAACCTGGAAATGTAGACTTGCTTCATTTAGAACTTATCACTGAAGGAAGGGCTAAGCTGTAGCCAAAATTGAGAGTGAGACAGACTACACTACCCATTCTCATCTTCTTTTCAGATCAAGGAAATGAAAAATGGTGCTCCTTTATGCAATTTTCATCAATTAACCTTATACAGAGACCATATTATGTACTAGAGACCATATGATAAATTACACAGTGACACACAAACAATACTTTACTGAAAACTATCCACAGACCAGAATACCAGAAACGATAAGAGTCATGTTCACTTTCCCACATCAACCTGTGTATTTATTACTCAACAACCCTGGGAACAGGAGACAACTACAGCATGTTACAACACAAACTGACTCCCACACATGGATTGGTCACACTCATTACACATCCACCATAGGCAGCTTATAGCTAGTCAAGTGCAGCACACCTACAACATGACATCCATATCTCGCAGAGTCCCAACTCAACATACATTGTTGTTCACCTCTGGGCGACCAACACTTATGACGATCAGAGCTCACAAAACAATGTAACTGAGCTCCCGATCATAGCTCACAAAACAATGTAACTGAGCTCCCGATCAGAGCTCACAAAACAATGTAACTGAGCTCCCGATCAGAGCTCACAAAACAATGTAACTGAGCTCCCGATCAGAGCTCACAAAACAATGTAACTGAGCTCCCGATCAGAGCTCACAAAACAATGTAACTGAGCTCCCGATCAGAGCTCACAAAACAATGTAACTGAGCTCCCGATCAGAGCTCACAAAACAATGTAACTGAGCTCCCGATCAGAGCTCACAAAACAATGTAACTGAGCTCCCGATCATAGCTCACAAAACAATGTAACTGAGCTCCCGTAATCAGTGTTTTCAATGTTGACATGTTTCCCAAGATGTCTACTTTATGTCAAGTGGGCATTAGTCTTAAACATTACGTCTCACTAAAATCGAAGATTAACAATCCCATGCCTGCCTCATTTGTAAGCCAAGTGATTATGATGTTACACCAACTATTTACCTATAACAGTTTCGCCAAGGATTAGCTGTAGACATGTGCCAAACACAAAGCAAATATCATGTTGAAACGGGTCCAAAAGCAAGGGTTAAGACTCATTTTACACACTGTATATGTAGTCAGTGACTTCTGACAGTTAACTGTTTGTGTTTGTGGCACTAGTCTGTTACTTCGGGTAACTTCTGGTGGGAGAAGGGTAGGTTATATAACCCTTTACAGGAAGTCATGAGCCTAAGTGTCACAAAGAAATAATGAAGGCAAAAACTAGGGTTGTTGATGGGTTACATGTGAAAATATACTAGGAGGGTTGCTAGACCATGTGACCAGTCAAATAGGACATAAAACTAAAAAGTCAGAACTGTCAACTATTTAGACAAGTCAGAGCTGTTTTATCATAAATCCATTACTAAGAATTTTGAAACGCCTTTTTTTTAGCCTCTGTGGGTTCTCCTATGACATATATTCAAACACTACTGCATTGAAGTTCCAAGAACCTATGTAGATAAGTTCTCTGAGGTTCAACAGAGACAAAAACAATTAAAGAGTACACTGACAGTAGTATTACATACCGCTTTGACCCCCCAAATCGAAATTACTTTAGTCACCTTTTAAGAAATAATTTAAAATGAAGTGTATATAACATATCTCTAAAGTTTTGACACAACATGGTATTGCAGGTAAATGTCACTGAGCTGACACTGCCATGAAAGTGACTAGTTTCATCTTCAGTTTACCTAAATTATACAAAGTTTAGGGCCATACTTGCATTTGTGCCATGTAAACTTAGGTAGCCCTAGAGAAGCAGTGTACTTCACACATACCCTGAAATCTTTATCCTGACAAAACATTTTTCGAAGGTTTTATTACAGCTACGTGAATAGACAAATGTGATTTACACTACACAAGTAGACAGTGTGGATGGCTGATGTCAAGTATGATTTGTATGTTCAATGAGAGGCTGGAATGAATCCCAGATAAAGAGATAGGGAAAGAATGTACCTTGTTATATTAGGCACGCCCCTGTCACAGCTGAAACACAGCCAGCTCCAAAGTTTCTAATGAGAGATAAAGACACATTAACACGTAATCGGCAGAACAGGCATAATGTAGTGAGTGAGTGAGTGAGTTTAGTTTTACGCGCACTCAGCAATATTCCAGCTATGTGGCAACGGCCTGTAAATAATCGAGTCTAGACCAGACAATACAGTGACCAACAACATGAGCATGGGGTAGAATAGGCCTTCAGCAACCCATGCTTGCCATAAAAGGCAACTATGCTTGTCGTAAGAGGTGACTAACGGGATCGGGTGGTCAGGTTCGCTGACTTGGTCGACACACGCCATTGGTTCCCAATTGCGCAGATCGATGCTCATGTTGTTGGTCACTGGATTGTCTGGTCTAGACTCAATTATTTACAGACTGCCACCATATAGCTGGAATACTGCTGACTGTGGCATAAAAGTAAACTCACTCACCCAAGCCTAAGACCTTGTCCTGAGAACGATTATGTACAATACTTGTTTTGGAGTTTTCTTTTCTTCTCTTTGAGTAAACACTTGACTTTCTTTATGGTTTATATTTAAAAAAAGACATGTCTTCATACTTAGTGATTGTTCCCCTTATCATAATACATTTAAAAAAATTCAAAGTAGTGTGACTTAAATCCTACATTAATTTTGAAATGTGACACCTGTACCATTTGTGTATGAAGTATGTATGCAGCATTCGCCAGATACATGATATGACCTGAACTTCAGCATTCCTCAACATTTGCCACCCCAATATTAAAGCCCTTGAGTCCTGAACACCTGTCTGTTTGGTAGTGTTCTATTACCCTCAGTGCATCCCCCTACAGAAATAGCCCCAGTGTTGCTACCACTGGTGCCCAGCTCTCTCCCCCTCCCAGTACCCATCATGGGCATCTGGCTTAGTACATCTGTGGTCATTTCATCCCTGACCATCCTATTTAATCTAAGAGCCCTACACCCCCCTGTCCAGTTCTCTCCCCACAGACATCTGGTTTTGTTTATCTGTGGACAATATCCATGACGGTCAATAGTGCCTCACTTCCCACTTCCTATCTGGGACCCACTTCACAAAATGATCATAGCACTAACGTGATCATAACTCCCCTAGTTTAGCACAGGTTTACACTTGTAGCACTATGTTCACTTTGTGAAACTGGGCCCCTCTCTTGGTATATCCAAGGTAACTTTTCCATGACCATCCTTAGTCCTCTATCCTCTGCCTGATCCCCCTTCCAAGACATCTGGCTAGGAATATATCTTGTCACTTCATATAAGACAATCCTCAGTGCCCAACCTCTATCCAGTCACCAACCATGGCTAGATATCTCTCCAGTGACATGAATTCGTGAGTACTTTGCCTATTCTTAGATCCTTTCCCTTTCACATTTGGTTGCCGCATCATATCTACATTCTGTACATCAGTGCTCATGATAGCCATCACAAGATAGTCAGTCAAGGCTTGACTATTTACAGGACAAAGGTTTTACACCTCAAATATTACAGTGTGTGGCTATAAACAACAAAGACCAATAAAATCTCTCCTGTTAGACCATAACAGCTTGCTGTCAATCTGATTAAAACTGCTCAAGGTTGCTCTTTCAAAATTACACCCAAATTCAAAGAGAGTCAAGTCTAGCAGGCAGCAGAAGCACATGGCCCCAGTAGCAGCCTAGAAGTCGGTCTGATTTATGCTGGCAAGACCTACTGACAAGGTATGCAGCACTGATTTCCCCATTACCTGGTCACTACTGAGTTTGCTCTCCACTTTTTACATAGTTGAGAAATGTACTGGAGGCCTCACTGAGACCCAGGTAGCTCATTATCGTAAACCTCAGGGTAACTGGGACTGCCCGTTATCTGCTAGATGTAATCACTGCATTAGTCATGCTAGGGATAATACACACCAGGGGCGTGGGAGCTCAAGAACATGGCTCATCATCAGGCAGAGATGGCAGAGAAAGTGCCAAGTCAATGATGGAAAGGCTCGCGGAAATTAGTTCAAGCATATTTGATTCAAAGAGTCCTATGTTCCAGAAATATCCCGTTACAATTTTAGCAACAGAATGATGCAATTGTGTTAGATCAAGTGGGTCATAGTTCAATGTTGCATTGGCCAACATTTTGGCCATACCTTAAGAATTGTAAGTGTGATGAACATAACCCAAGTGATTTTCAAGTTGCTTCTACAACATTTTCAGTGTGTCAGCTTGATGCATGAGGTAAAAAACTTAGTGAGGAAGGTCATAGATGTTATCATTTTTATGAGGCCCATCCAGCCCAGGTATGGTTCTGATAGTTAAGGATGATTGCTTTATGCTGGCTCAGCAATTCTGAATTTCCTCAGATCAGTACTGCAGTATAAGAGATAGACTACAGCTTAGTCTCTGAGTATATAATTTTGACTGTAGCAAATAAACCCATTTAAATTGAAATGGAGACCAGAGATTCAGAACATGAGGAAATCTAGACTTGTTTCATTTAGGGCTTTAGCACTGCACAGAGGGCTACGCAGTAGGGAAAATAATGTTTCAGGGACTGCGAGATGGACCATGTCCAACCTATGCTCGCCTCCCTTACTTTAACTCATGAATCAACTTGTTTACGGTCCACTCCCATGATGTCTTGATCAGTTAAGACAGCATCTGTCTGCTGCAGATAGTACTGCTGTATTTCTACCATCACACACAACCAATAATTCTATCAGGATTCTATAAATATGTTGGTCCACTGGAGAAATGCAAGCAAATTAGAATCAAGGCTACATACTCTCTTCAAACAAAAATAAACACAGGAAGTAATTGACTAACATCAAGTCATTGAAATGAACTCATTTTACAGACAAATACTGAAACTGTCCCCATCTTGACTTGCCACTCATTCTAGACTTGCATGGGATTCTTTGGCCATATTTGTTTCAGGGTCTGTGTGACAGACTACAGAGAGGATCATGACTATAGTTTTCAAAATTGAGCATACTTTGTTTATTATCATTAAAGTATGGTGGGACTATGTTCATGATGTAATGATCAACATTGTTGGAGTGCAATGACACACAATTAGACAAATCACACACAGCCATCCAATCATCATAAATCATTTCTTACTAGTAACAGGAACCTATTTTGTGCTCAGATCCTTGCGAGATAATTTACTGAGTAAACGAGTATGTATTTTCACCATGGAACAAGGAACAATTAGGTACACTTGGCAGGCCATCAGTAAGGAACAGGTGTATGAAAGGGCAATAGTCACGTTGGCAAAACTAGTGATTGGACTTTACCGCTAACAGTAATCCACAATGCTATTCTGCCAGTGCTGAGAGAAACGTTGAAAAATGTTTGTCACATGCTACTGAAACAGCCAGTGTTTTAAGTAAGCCAGGACCTGCTCATGTCAGAATGTTCCATCATGGTCTGAACCAAGGTGCACAGCATGAAGAAGGAGTCACACCTTTGGTAAAGACAGGTGAAAGATGATAACTTTGAAAACATCCTCAGTGAGTGAGTGAGATTAGTTTTATGCTGCTTACAGCAATATTCCAGCAATATCACAGCAGGGGACACCAGAATGAAAACATCCTCAGCAAGCCATAACCATCTTGTGGTACTCAACATCCATTCTGCTCTTTAAAAAATGTCAAAAAATAATGTGACAACTTCTTCTGTAGGACCACTGCTCAGTACTTTTTGAAATCCTGAACACAATATTCAATTCCATTTTCAAGGTTAGATATGGCCAGTGAAGTATTCAAACCTCCTACTGGATGGGTCAAGATGTCTCCTTGAATGAGTGGACAAGGGGCTCCTGCTGGAGAAAGTGATGATCCTGACTCAGCGATTGATGTGTAGTTGTCAGACATTGAAGAGTAACTGCAATCTGCCACATTCTTCAATGGATCCTATGTAAAACTGAGTCAATGGTGCTCTGACCACCCAGGCTACATCATGGGGTGAAGCAAACCCAACCATTTCGATGAAGCTCTTGACATCAGCCAGTGTTTTCACAAATCACAGGTCAGTATCTGGGGAAATCTGAGATTCACCCAGACAATCTTCATCGCCCAGGAATACATACCTGCACACCTTGTTGTCAAGGTAACTCAGCCAAAGTTATCCGTGTGTGAAATGGTCAAATAATCATGATAGGAGAAGGTAAATATGATTATTTTACTTCACACATAAATGTTGTTTTCTGATTGGCTGAGTGCTCTTGTATTATTTTTAATGTACCCGCTTACAAATGAATAACATGTACACCGCTGGGAATGCCTAACTCATTTGGTACTTCAAGGTAGTAATTCCTTATCTAAAATAACATTGAATCACGCATGATGTACAGAAATTACTGATGTTTTGCGAATCGATGGAAAGGAGATAACTATGAATCTGTTTTTGTTGTCGTCTGTAAAAACTAGCGATGGCTGCACAAGGTTTTGTACCCATGCTTCAAGCAATCCAAAATTGAGGTGTTCAGTAAGAAAAATATGTTGTTCACTGGTCCCTTGGGACCCATGGGTTGGGAGGCAAAGGGAACATGAAGAAAAATAAAAGGTACATGAAATCATGTTCTCCTCATAACCAGAGAACAACTTCTGATATGCAAGATGCAAAAGGATGAAGTCAACACTAAAAGATAGATAATCGCAGGTTCTGTGTCCAGTGTTTCCAGTGCAAGCAGAACTCCAACCAATACGTTATTTCTTCACGGCTGTAAGCACCCATACTATAGTGACCTGAGGACTTCAGTCATTCTACACAATGAGCAAACCCAATAACCACTAGGCTATCTGTTATATTAATATGATAAGGAAAGCATGACTCACCTCATCCTTCTTCTCTTCTTCTGGCTTGTTCTCTTTACCCTTTTCATCCTCTTCATCCTGCAGAAGAGTTGCTATGTGAATATTCCAAGGGAGACAACTCACAGGCAAATCAGGATACTGCATGATTTCATTCATAAAATCTACAATCCGGCAGAAACACATCTTGATGTGAATGTTTATAACAACATGTCAGTTTTGAGTGCTACTGATTTCTTCACTAAATGGAGATAATCACACTAAGAAACTCATTCCAACAGAAACTTCTGACAAAATGTTGTCCTGAACATGAGTCACTAGAATACACAGTGACCTGTAAATTGTAGAATGTGGACAAGAGATGTAATACATTGCCAGCATGAGTGGTGATCCACATGAACCAACCATGCATGCTGTCTACTAGATCAACAAGGCAGATAGTGGTTAATAGTGGCTGGGTATTTCTAGCAGTCCCCATTTTACGGTCGCATGTGGAAAAGTAAACTCATTTAGTAATAAGGCCAGGGTCCATATACTTACATCAGGAGTGTAGGTGACAATGCCGGTGGAGCGTCTTTCTCTCCGCGCCCTCCGCTTCTGTAAGGCTGAACTTTCCTTCTTCTCTTCATGATCTGCTACAAACAATCAGACAAACTACAGTCAGCAACAACAGAAGACATGTACTGGCCCGTGATCATAACCAAACTGCAGAAAGGAGTGAGTGAGTGAGTGAGTTTAGCTTTACGCTACCCTCAGTAATATTCCTGCCATATGGCTGCAGCCTGAAAATAATCGCATCTGGACCAGACAATCCAAGAATTAACTGCATGATCATAAATCTATGCAACTGCGATATGATGACATGAGTCAACCCAGCCAACAAGCCAGACTACCTGATCCCATTAATTGCCTCTCATGACAGAGCATAGGTTGCTAAAGATCAATTCTAACCCGGATCTTCAGGGGCACTCCCACAAGAAAAGGTAATGAAATGTATGATATAGTCAAACTTGTGTAAAGTATTGAACTCTTCAATCAAGTGTTCCTTCATTTGTTCTTAAATATCAGCCATTTCTTTGAAATTCTTGAGTCACTGTCAATACTGAATAGCAGGAATCATACGTGGATTTCCTACAAAGATGCTTGCACTACTATCGATACAAACTTCATCATGACATAAAATTAATGCTTCAACATAAACTATTATGAAATAAATATATATTTGGAAAACTTTTTTCCAAGTTTTTAATCTATTTTTTGCGCTTGAAAAACATGTAATTTCAAATATCTTTCTTCAAGACAAATACTAGTACATTTTCAAACAACTTAACAATTGAAGCATTTAGTGCAACCATCAAAAGCATGTTTCCAAGAAAATTGACATCAGTCCTTGATTCAAAATAATATAAAACTACTTTTAAAATGTAAATATCTAATAAAATGTCAATGTGTCTTCTTCATGACAGATACTGGTACATATTCAAATAACGTAAAAATTGAAATATTTGGCACAATTACATGTTTTCCAGAAAACTGACATGGCACATATTCAAACAACGTAAAAATTTAAGCATTTGCTGCGATAACATGTTTTCCAGAAAAATTACATTTTTTACGTGTCGTTGATTCAAAATCATATGGAACTCATTTCAATATGTAAATATACATTAAAATGTAAGAATGTATTCTGAGAGCCTGTGATGGGACATAAAATAAGAAATCACAAGTAACTGACACACAATAAATGAACAACAACGAGGAGGATAAACAGCAAACAATTTCAAACAAACTTCTGAAACTTTTCAACGAACTCAGTAACCAACAACAACACATAAAGCAGTGACAAGGTCCGATCTGACCTGGATGATCAGTTAGCATGCACATAAGGGCAGGTGTGGATAGGAAGGGTCAGACGTCCTGTCATACAACTCAAGAAAGTACATGCCTTTTCAAAGACTGGTTGATTTCACAAAACATATGTTCTACTATACAAACAGAAAAACAGGTCTTATCTCTATTCTAACACAAAACTGATACTCACATTAAGTCAGGTTTTTCCATTAAAGTGAATGATGTACTAGAGAAGAATGCTTCAGAGACGTGAACATTACTATTTAGAATTATCCCTGAAGTAATTTTCAAAATATTCTACAGATGCAAAAGATGAAATAACAAAAATGAAAATGTAAAACAGAAAAAGGTCTAGAGCATTCAAGTGAGGAGGTGTATTTTTGTTACAGGAATACTGCTTTCTATTTTCTTTTTGTGTCAAATGAAGAAGTTTATTTTTATTCAAAATGTAGCTAATTTTAACTTATTTTAATGAAAAGGATATTTCCACTGATAACAAAATTTAAATTCTTCAATATTTTTTGTTCCAAAAGAATAAGATTACGCTCACCTCTCACATCTAGACCATGAACAAAGGAAGGAGGGAAGGAATACCATGCACACACCTTTCTTACTTTCATCTTTCTTGGGTTCTTCCTTGGCAGACTTCTGTTCTTCCTCTCTAGAGGACACTTCTCCGTTACGTAACCGACTTCGATAAGAGGATGTGCGTGCTAGACTGGAACTGCCTGTTAGACTAGTTGTAGTGTTGGTGTCAGACGTTGATAGGGCGTTGCGCTGACTGCGAGGTATGTAAGCTGCTGTGAGGGGAAGAGGGAGCAGGTCACAGTGACGTAGTGAAGGGATCAGGGCTTAGTTAGTGTACACTGTTAGTCTGGTGCAGCATGGTGATCTGCTTGCAGGGGGAGAAAGACCTGGCATGTCCACAAGTCACAATGCACTTCCATTGTATTCCGGTATCTAACCAAAATATTCGATTTTCATCACTCCCTGTCTCAGTATCCAATAAACCCTTGGTTGACATCCTATTATTTTACAGGAACTTTTGTCACAAAAAAAAAAAAGAAAAAAAAGAAAGAAACTCTTTCAAATGTTTTTCTACGGAATAAACAATCAGTCTCAGCACACCCTTGACGACCCTCATGTTTACATTTTAAACCCAGCCTTAGGGAATTCATCACATCTTCTTCCTACATCATGTGTTTCACATCCATTTAGTGCCCCCAACATGGAGACAACTGATCCTTGTTTCTTACCTTGGGAATACAACAAATACCTAGTAATGACAAAAACACTTGTGTCACTTTACTTTTGGGCCATTTGCCCTACAAAAAATAACCCGTTTCTAACCCTACTTTTCAAATTGTATCGTAAACCTAAACAGTAATTTCTTGCAGCCTTGGATATTTTTAATTCTTTAATTCAGCAATGACAGATTTCATTTCACTTCTGTGTTTGTGAGCAATCACAACAACATTCCCAAGAATCAACATGCACAAGGTGCCATCTTCATCAAACATTCATTGTGATGCATATGCAAGGTAGCTTAAGTGTCTGTAGTTGTGGGTGAAACCAACTTATTAGCGTTAAATATCCCTGCTGACTGTGTCAGCCTGACAACAGGCAAAACCAACAGTTGCAACATAAGAATTCATCCCATCCATGTTGACACACTAGATCAAACAGTTCACGAGGCTTTTAGCGATATTCCAGAAATATCATGGTCGGAAACACCAGAAAAGGGCTTCACACATGGTACAAGGTGGGGAATCGAACCCGAATCTTCGGTGTCATAAGCGCACGCTTTAACTGCTAGACTAACCTATGACTGGCAGAAGGGTAAACAATGTCCACCTTTTAACATCTTTAGGGATAGTAAGGGCAGTGAAATAACAAAAGGCTGAAGGAGTCACAGTATACTGACAAGATGCCAACTTATGCTGCATCTACTGGTTTGCCTGTCTGCAGCCTGATGTTTGCAACTGCTATGATGTATGATGTAGATGCCAATATCATCGACCATGTAAAACAAACATGTATTTAGCTTGTATGGACCCATTCCAACCAACTCGCACCAACTTTATAAAGGATTTCATTCATCTTGATCTACTTACATGTAGAGTTATCTGAAGAATATTGACTACTGGAACTTGATACATCTCGGGGTTGATCTCGAGATCTTCGAAAACTGCTCCTAGTATCATCCTGAAACACCCAAGGTCATGTTACCATTGACAGTGCAAGGCCACTGCCATAAACATCACTGTACATTCTCCCCAGCTAGTGTGACCACTCACAGTGTAAGGACTGCCATAAACATCACTGTACATTCTCCCCAGCTAGTGTGACCACTCACAGTGTAAGGACTGCCATAAACATCACTGTACATTCTCCCCAGCTAGTGTGACCACTCACAGTGTAAGGACTGCCATAAACATCACTGTACATTCTCCCCAGCTAGTGTGACCACTCACAGTGTAAGCACTGCCATAAACATCACTGTACATTCTCCCCAGCTAGTGTGACCACTCACAGTGTAAGGACTGCCATAAACATCACTGTACATTCTCCCCAGCTAGTGTGACCACTCACAGTGTAAGCACTGCCATAAACATCACTGTACATTCTCCCCAGCTAGTGTGACCACTCACAGTGTAAGGACTGCCATATAAATCCCTGTAAACTCTCTCCATCCACAGCCTTATTACCAATGTCAGTGCAAGCACTGCCACACATCACTGTAAACTCACCATCCAAGGCCATGTTACCACTGACACTGCAAGCCCTTAAATAAACATTACTGTACACTCTCTTAATCCAAGGTCATGTTAGCATGGACTGTGCAAGCACTGTCACACATCACTGTAAACTCTCCATCCAAGGCCATGTTACCACTGACACTGCAAGCCCTGAGATATACATTACTGTACACTATCTCCAACCAAGGCCATGTTACCACAGACAAAGCAAGCTCTGAGATATACACTCTCCCCATCTGGGAGTGCAAGCACTGGTAAGCACAGAACTGACCCTGATAAATAGCCTCACTCCATGTAAACGCTAGTTACAATTTACATACATATGCAAATAGGTATTGTATCTTTCTCACTTAAATACTGTCGCAAGAACGCAAACCTGCTCACACACCCATGCACACAGACACACACACACTCCTGCACACTCACCCATGCACACAGACACCACTGCAAAATTGTTTTCAATTGAACGCAGGGTTTGCAGTACTAGCTAGAGGCGGATGCAATTTAAATTTCATTGTTTGAACACACTTGATGTTTAAACTGCTGAAATCAGAAGACAGTAAGTAAAGTTACCATCTGACTTCAATGACAGCATTCAAAGCTAAAGATATTTTTAACTTGGGACTGAAGATTGGAGGCTTAGCTACAGCTACAGCTACAGCTTTTCTGTGAATTCAACACCTGGATAATGGCTACAGATCGTGGCAATCACATTTGGAAAATGCATCCCAAGCAAGATAAACAAGATAATTTGATCTTGTAGCCAGGTTTCTTGCTAAATCTGACTGTAATCTAGATTTTACATGAGGACTTCACACTGTGGGCTGAAAGACTGGAACTATGATGATGGTTAGCTGACAGAACAGCTTCGAAAACACTCCAACTGTGGTACATCCAGGAATTACATGCAGCAGGACTTGCGCCGACTTACTTCATGACGATCTTCCAAGTTTCTCCGTCGATAAGAAGTATCCTCAGAGGAAGTGTCTTTGGAAGACAAACTAGAACTAGTTCTATTTGAGTCTCTGCCCGAGTCTCTAGGCACGTCTCTACTCTCGGTAGAGGCACTGTCTGTCACATCCTTTTGTGATAAGCGAAGTTTTTCTCGGTCTTTGTCTGTGGAGGAGTTTCGAAGTGTTTCCTCTGCCTTTTCAATGTCTTCCAAAGAGACACCCTGACAAGTACATAAATGAGTTTACAACATGTCAAGTGTCAAAAGTGATTGGACAAACAACGTGTACACAATGCCTGAAAATTGTTTATCATTACAGATGAAGCAGTACTTCATATCTACAGCTACATTTCTTCTAAATCAAACACATAGCATATGCTCATGACAGCAAACACATTGTGCACTTAGGAAATAATTAAATAGTTTAAAAATGTGAAAAATAAATTAAAGTGTGTAAAGAAAGACTCTTAAGACAAACAGATTCCTTCCAGGGTCAAGTGATATGCTATTATTCCTAGACAAAATCCTACTTGTCTTTCAACAATAGAACACTACTGGAAATATAAATGAATTTCTAAACAGAATAGGTGTTATGGAGACAGAACACACCTGTGTTGATCGTCTTGTTTCTCTGGCTCGCTTAGCCCTGGCTTTCCTTTGAGTTTCCGTTTCTTCATCACGTTTGGGAGGTTCGTAAGACCTGAACACAAAGATGGAGTTACTTTGTACACATGTGCTCATGAACACATTTTTTTTTCCTGTTTTCTAAATCCATTTATAAGGTTTGTCCCTCACCAACACCATGGTGCAAGAGTAACATTTTATATTGCAGTAATCAGTATCATGGCAGGGTCACAAGAGATGGCTTTCAAGCATTGTAACCACGTTGGGAATCGAACCTGGGTCTTCTGATGACTTAACAAAAAGGCTACAAGGTTTTAATTCTTTATTGTAAACCAAAAGTTACTGTGTTCTGTAATCTGATTGGTTGAAAAACATGATTAAATGGTATTAGATTCCTGGAAACTGAAAGACTATTCACCACGTATTGACACGTAAACAATTGTTTTGTTGTGTCATCAACAGTGGTGACGTCATTCAAATCATATTGTGACGTAAAGTTAGAATGACGTCACAAATCCAGATGCTACCATGAGAACCAGCTGAAACGGCCAGCTGATGACACTTCACTGCTGTGTCCGTATTCGATGTAAACGAGTGCAGACACTAAAACCCCTTTGGTTTACTTTTGTGTTTACAATGTCGATAAACATCATGTGTTGGCCAATTTCTGGGTGTTATTGAGTATTTGAAGTCGTCAGTTCCAAATGCATTCCCGTGCTTCAAATACTCAATAACACCCAGAAATTGGCCAACACATGATGTTTATCTCCTAAATGCCACACAGCAAACGAGCACCGATCAATGGAGTAAGTGTTTTTGAAATCAATTATTAGTATCTCACTGGATTACACCATTGTTCACTGCTTTCATTCTACAGCTGAATAGTTAGAAATGGGACATTGTTGTCTTATGCTGCTTTAATCAATGCAAGGGTAACTAAGAATGGGCTTCATACATTGCACCAAACACTATTATATTGACAGATTGGTTTGTTTGGTTTGCTTTTTGTTCTGTTTACTGCTGCGCTCGGCAATATTCCAGCTATATGGCGGCAGTCTGAATATTAAGTCTGGATCAGGCAATCCAGTGATTAACATATCATGTGCATAGATCTTAACATATGGGATACAATGACACATATTAACCAAGTCAAAGAACCTGACTATCCGATCCGATTAGTCACCTCTTACAACAAGCTAAGGGTTACTGAAGATCAATTCTAAACCTGATCTTCACAGGTAATTTGTGTTTTTCATTTGACTTGACAACTTTTCTTACAAAACATGGAAACTAAAGTCAAGGACACAAACCTTCTGAATACTGAATTGGTACTAGTGGGGGTCGTCGGTGAAGTGACAGTTGTGGTTGCTGATGATACAGACGTCGTGCTAACCGTTGTTGTGGAAACAGGTCCAGTTGTTGTAGTGACCGTGGACACAATGGACGGTGTTCTGGAAATAATTCTATCCTGATAATCTTGGCCATCCTTGCGACTCGTACGATCGTTCATCCTGCGATAATACGGCTCGTACTGAGAATGGTACGTGAGGCCAGATGAGTTATAGGAGGAAAGACTGCGGTAGGGGGACCTACTCTGGTCCATACTGCCTGTATGACTAGGCCTGGAACGAACAAGCAGAATATGGCATGCATCATGCACGGGTTGACGGTCGCCACAACGACGAAACGAGAAGCAAATGCAATCACAAACAGGCAGTCACATACACTCAGGGGATGTCAGGATTCATCAATACAACCGAGCATTGATAATACCCTCATATGATATAATATGCAATGTACACCTGTATCGACTCATATTTGAAATAATTCTATATCATTTCACACATTGAAAACAATATGATTGCCAAAACTCAGTAACAAATATTGTACTTTCAATCACATTTTGTTCCTGAAACTTCCATGTTTTCAACTCTTTTGAATAAATTTCACATCCCTTCAAAATGTAAAGCTTCACCCAGAACTGCTGTGAAGTATATATCATGGCCAGTCTATACCATGGAAAGAGTATCGCAAAATATATATCGAACTGATAGACCATATCTTGACATCCCTCGTACACACATATATCTACAATTGAGAGAACATGCTTGTCAGTAGCTCAAACATCAGAGTTAATCATGCAGTCATTACCACAAAAAGGCTGTTCAAGAGGATCTTGTAAAATATTTCAAAGATCCTGTCAGTTTTCAGAGGTCTGTGTTCAGAAATTCATTTTGGAGTTAAGAAGTAAGAAAAATGCATATCAAAATGTAACAGAAAAGTGTAAACACACTGACAACATTCAAAATGTCAAAAACAAATCTACAACAAAGAAGTCAACTTATCAATAAATGAAAGTCAGATTTTCAGTCACTTATGTTAAACGTAGCATGACTAAACAGGTGTTAATAAAGTGACTGGAAATGTATTTCAGAGAAGTAAATGTAATTTAGGGTAGGTTAACTTATGTTGAATATCGAAGTCCATTTGGATAAAACACTGAGCTACTGACGTGTTCACAGTTGCAGGGATAGTTGTACTAGCTATCTCCAGAAAATACACAAATATGTATTCATATTTACGATTTCAAATCAGATTCTGAATATTTTCTGGAGATGGCATACTTGTAAGTAAATATTGACCAATCAACATGCCAACCTAGATCACATACAATCTTTAAGACAACACGTACAGAAAGTTCAGATCCGGATATGACACGTGACCTGTCATTAGTTTCACAAAGGGGAGCAGCACTATCAATTGTAAACAATCTCGTCAGCGTGTATCAACTCCTGTTTACACATTCTGGGATATTTTCCACTTTTGGATATTGCTACATTATTCTTCAATTGTTCACACTGGACTCTTTTTCAACCATGAATATACAAAAGCGTCATTTCTTTCTATAAAGAGAGTGGCTTACTGACATGAACAATGACTTAAACATATTCTGCAGAATTTGTTTCGGGTTAGTCTGCATTTCTTCAACTGTGACATCGAGTTAACATTCTCAAAATTGAGCATTTGATTCTCCTACACAACATCCAACATTAGAAGACTGCTACTTATTAGAATGCAGACATTGTGCTGAGTATGGTACATTTGTTACTGGGATGAAACATGCAACGTGTTTGAAAGAAAATGAATGTTTCACAAAGATTGGCATGCAGAGTTGGGGCTAGTCTACTCTCCTCTATGCTTCATGTGCATCAGCTAGTGTGAAAATCGGCGGGTGTATCAACGTCAAGTCACACACACAACATCAGAGCTCAGAAACCAAGCGCATGACATTATCACACATTGCACAAATGAATTAGCAAGGTGTGACGATGTTTTATCTTTATCACAAATGCATTACTTTCCATCATAATACTGATATGATGGTATACTGAGATTTCATTGAAACAATATGATTAAAGATGGGAAAACATTGAAACAATATGATTAAAGATGGGAAAACATTGAAACATGTTCCAACCCCGTCCATTGTTACATGAAAAGAAACATAGAAAACTGCATGGTTCTTTTCATAAGATGACACATTTTTAGGCAGTTTAATAGGATAAGAAACACCAACATGTTATCAAAGTTGTGTGTGTGACTCTTCAGGACTAACTACACTGCAAGGATATAGGTAGTAACTGGACTAAACTGATCCACTGACACGGGAAGGTAATGACACTCCACTCACTGCCAGCTCCAAATCCATAGAGCATAAATTTTGTTTCACAATTGAAAAGCTTAACGTCAAAACACTTATTTCAAATAATCCACCATTGTTCATTACCACAAAAACGGACACGATCAGGCATCTGATCCACAAGATCAAATTAAGTGTTCACTTTTAATTTTCATGATATCTAGAGACAATTTCAGTCTTCATCTAATGATCTCCAACCTTGATCGAAAATGTTTGCAAAACAGGCCATGCAAGTGGAATGTCAAGATACTACAGAGTTAGAATTGACTTGCTCCTGAACCCATGATAAGATGTTGATAAAATACAAGTATTATAATTCTGTTCTATTACAGTATCTCAATACTAGTTTGATATACACCCTGCATCCATTTGCCACCACAGTATCTTTTATGATATCTCAAACTTAGTACAAAACTGTGCAATGGTCATCACCTTGGGGTTCAATGATCCTCATAAGACTAACTGGAACCCAGAATCTCACAAGTGAGTGAGTGAGTGGAATGGAGTGGAGTAGAGTTTCACGGACATTCTGGGACATCAGAAATGAATCTCCACCTACTCAGCGAGGTTTAGTGGACAATATGTGAGTGTGTTTCACTTCCCCATAAACAGTACTTATACCCAAGTGTGCCTAAAGAGAGAAGAGAACCAAGGTGGCACATACTGTAGACACTGATCACATAGTGCCATGCGGGTGTGCACTAACAGACCAATGATCACAGCGGGAACATGGAAGTTCAAAACTCACACCAAGCTGACCTTGGTAGCTTAGGGACACAACTCTACTCACAATACTTATAAATGTGGTCCAAAATGTTCTCTTCAATTTAAATTTCTGCACTGACAATCAATATGACCTTCAGAACAGATATTCAACTGTTGCAGAAAAACTCAAAAAGAGACATCTAAAAACAGGACTAGAAATAACGAACATGAGATATTATCTTACCTCACACATGAATGTCGCTTTCTGATTGGTTAGGCGCTATTCTATTATTTTCAATGTACCCTGCTTACAGGCGATGTATTATTTTCAATGTACAGCGCTGGGAATTCCGAACCCTTCTGGTGCTTCATGGTAGCACTTCTTTGCTATAACATTGAATCATGCATGAAGCACGGAAATTACTGATATTTGCGATTGAATATCGATGGAAGGGAGATAACTCTAAATCTGTTTACCTTGTGTCGTTTGCAAAATGGCGATTCGCCTCGCATTCAACAAAAGTGCTTAAAACAGTTCAAAATTAAAATGCAGGTGTTTGGTAAGATAATAACGTTGTTCACTGGTCACTCGGGCCATGGGCTCATGTACCCTCAAGGTTTGTTTATGTTCCCCTCGGCTTGCGGGCTCGAGGAACATAAACAAATCTAGTGAGTACATGAACTATTGGCCCCCTCGTGACCAGTGAACAACTTATAAAGTACTGACGGGATGACAAAAGCCACAGCTACAGATGTAAAGTTGAGCGATACAGTGATGAAATATGGTGCAATACTTGCTAAAATGAAATGCATGCCCAAATGAGTAGAGGTATGGATGCTACTGAGTTACATCTACTAGTGACACCATGCCAGCTATGGAATACAGGCTACAGACGTGGAATACGGAGTCCATACAGGCATAGCCATATTCTGCATGTATTCAGAGTAGACCAGGGAGGCAGGACCACAAAACGGAAACTGATTCATCATCATCAAATCCAGGTCTCCTATTCTTGAATTCCATGCTCAACTGTGTGAAGATCTGACAAACCTTTCATGATGTCAAATCAGCTTAACTTTTAGTCAACCAGGTAAACGTTTATTCAGTCAGAAGAACTGTCTAATCAGTTTTGAGGTTTCCAATGAAAAGATTCCTGGGTATGTTTTAGGTATCTCACACACAGCCTGTTGTTGCATCAAGGGAATATTTGTGCTTGGAGCAGGCTTGGTATGTTAACATAAAAAATTACTAAACAAGGGTTACAGAAATAAAAAAGAACAGTTTTAGAAAGCTGCTGTGTAACTGGGTGAAGAACCCACACATCTTTCAGTCAGCTGGTGTTGTCAAGTTCATCTGATCGTTTGTGGAGAGTTTTGCAAATCTTCACACAGAGAGGCATTACATGGGGTAAAAGATCTAATAATAATGAGTGTGGGTGCTGATTGTGATATGTTACGATGTCATATTCACCATCACCCATGTCTGTCGCCAATACATATTCATGACGTTTACTCAAACTTGTGAAAGGTAAGAGACATTGAATATTGGCTCCTGATAAACAGTCAAATGAGCTGCTTCTGATAATACATTATCGACAGAAATGATAATAAATGTTATTCTCAACAAATACGTCTCTCAAAATCTATTCCATCTTCATTTCACTGTATACCATCTACAGAGCAACTGCTGACTGAATTAATTCATTGAGTCCACAATGGTAAAGAAAACTTCATGACTTCATACCTTATCTATAGACAAATGATTACAAACTGTCATGTCAGTCAGAACATTTGCGAAGAACAAAAATATCAGTATTTACTGAAATTAATCATGAGATGAGCAAGTCAGTTGGGATCTACACCCTTCAGCAATACTTCAGCCGTCATCTGAACCAGGAGAAATGGCATGTTTATGCCTGTCAGCAAATCCAAGCTACATGATGGCGGACAGGCCATAATTGTGCCGATGGGTAATGCTATGAGCCAAACAATCCTGGTCACACACTAACAAACCATGGGACAAACATGGTGCACAGTGGACCAGCCCTGAACCTCTGACAGCAAGAGTATCGATCCCTGCAGATCCCAGCACATTCTGCTGCAGTCTAGAGCAAGGCAGGTGAAGTGGCCATTTTCTCACCATGGCTGCCAACTATGCACTACTTACCTTCCTAGTTTTGAAGATGAATGCAATTAAATGTGATATTTCACGAGACCATTGAGTGACCGGTATACTGATCTATCTACCAAGGCTGAAAGGAAACAGGACCAATTTGGAATGATCCAAATAGGCTCATCCAGAGGAGACAACTCTTTGTTGTCAGGGGAGACAACTTTCTGTTGCCACCAGTCTGCAGACCAACATACCTATCAGTTACTTTAGCATCTCCCTTTTCTGGTGATGACACGGCTGGAGTGCCCTGTGAAGATCTTCGTGTACCATTACGATCCTGAAAAAGCAGCCAATAGTTTCATCAAGGGAACTACAAAAATCCCCCTAAAGAACAATTTCAGATGATAAAATTTATTTTGATGTTAAGTGAAGTAAATATGTGCTTGATGTGCTTCATTGTTACCCATGCCCCATAGAAAATTACAATAAGATGTCTCAGGAAATAAAATATGAAAGCTACAACAAAGCAGAGAAGATATTAACTGACTCAAAATTAAAAAAGAAAAGACAACATAAGCACAATAGAGATTTTAAATGATTTGTGAAAGCAAAGCTCAGTCTTCAGAGTGCAGTGTATTACAATATATAATAAGTCCTCCACTGTCCCAAGCAATAGATGGGTAATACATTAATACATTCACAGAAGGCAGAATTAATCGGTAATGAGCTACTTAGCAGGTAAAAAAATCTTTGCTTTAAAAATCAACCAGTGCAGTATTTTCTTTCATATAGTTTTCATCAAGTTTTCAAAAGTATTTTGTCTATGCTAAACTTCAAAGAAAACAATCACAAACAATTCAGAAACCTTAACACTTTGTGTCAAATGTTAATTGGCAGAAATATTTCCCTTCTTATGGTACATCAATAAGACTTTAGTATCAACCCAATTCATCAAACAGGTCAAACAGTTGGGACTAGGGTAGCACCACTCATAAGGCTCTCAAAAACTTAGTAATTCTACCAATCAGGGACAAGAACACAAACAAGAACTGTAACAAGGGTTTTGACTGGCCATCAGCCTGACTCACGTCCTCTATCCTTTGATCAAAAGCTAGTCTTGGACTAGATGCAGATCTAGGTAACGACCTATCATCTTCATTTTCCTTGCTCATTCTTTCATGCACCATGCTAGTACTGCCGGTCTTCCGAAGGCCTGCTCTCCAAGCAGAGTAGTCATTGTCTCGGGACTTGTGATTGGTCGAAATTTTCAAGCCCTTCACGCAAGGAAAACAAACCATGCAATTAGGCTTCAAGCAGTCAGATTTTTCATCTTTTCGCCACACATTTGTTGTGTCACAAATTTGAACTTATTGCTATTTTTCTCAAAAAAAAAACATTTGTGTTCCCTAAGTTTATTCTGTTAGTGGTCTTAGAATTTGTTAGTAAGTATTTATGGAATTAAAAATCATTATTCAAAAAACCACCAAATCTCAATGATATCTTTTAAAGTACAATTTGCTCAAGAGCCTGTTTTCTTACACTATTCAATCTGTGGAAGCTAAATGACAGCATCGTGTGTATAGTCATGTCTGCAGTGTCCAACCATTCCTTGATATTGGGAAAAGTAAATGAGTGAAGGAGGATGCCTAAAATGGGCTTCACGCATTGTACCAAAGTGGGGAATCAGAACCAGGGTCTTTGGCATGACGAGTCAATGCTTCTACCACTAAGCTACCCTACTGCTTCCAAAATAGGGTATAAGGTCATGGATTTATCCAGACAGACCGACCTGGCTATTTATCCCAAGTCAGTAAAAATGACACCAGAGGGATATTACACTTCCAAATTCACTTTAATCAGTACCAATTTCTGACTTTGTAAAACAAGAATTGTAATCACTGACCAATTTGATCAGATAAGTTCCAAAATTTACCTGGCACTTGGTTTGGAATCCTTCATTAACCAGGTTTCATGATACTAGTATGCAACAAAGCAGTCCCTATGATGTTCTCAGTACCATCCTCTATGAGGAGTTTTAATGACAATCCAATCATGAATAAGGGCTTCTGGCACGTTCTGAATGTATGAAATATGTAACTACAGGGACAGAGGGAAAATACAAGAAATATGTTGCTCAACACTATACACAGCATTTTCCAGATATAAGATATTACAATGGCTTGTATATTGTAAAATCTTTTCAAGGTAGTGAACAGGTGAAAACAAGTGAAAAGTGTTACACCACTTTCAGAAATCTTCCATTGATATCCTGGCATGAGACACCTGATATGGGCTTTAATCCCTATACTGATAAAGGGAATCAAACCAGTTCTTTGATATCACAAGCGAGGGTTTTAACCATTAGGATACACCATTGCCCCAAGATTAGATGAGTAAACTGATGAACATCAGAAATGGGTTTCACAGATTGCACTCATGTGGGGAGGAGAATCACAGATATTCAGTGTGATGAACGAACGATTAAAGCATTAGGCTACAACATTGTCCCATGGCCAGATGATCGCAGGTGGTAATGGTCGATAGTATGAGCACCTACCAACAGGTGCCCTATGTACTGATGTACAGCTGTGGGATTTCACATGACAAAAAGGTCTACCATAAAACCTTCACTTCCTAGCAAGTTATTGATAATGTAAAATTAGAAGCAAGTTAGAATAATAATAGCATACTAAACTGTGAATAATCATGCTGGTATATATTTTTTGTATGTATTAAAGTATGATAAAGCTAAAGCATATGTACATAATGGTATAGATTGAACAGTCCCAATAATATCATTTAGACACTGGCTTATCCCAACACCCTGACTGTGCCAGCTGTTTACAGTTGTTTATTGGTAGTTGTAGATTTGTGACAGAACTATGTGTTAGTGAAAAGATGGTTCATTATGAGAGATATAACATGAACATAGCTTCATTAACAGCAAGAAAAGGATTTTATCTAAGCAAAAATACTGAGCTATGAAACAATCATTTTCTTGCTACACATGAAAAGACAAAAATATGAATTATTACCAGACTTCAATAAAATCTGTTAGATTTCAGCAAATTCTTTTGCATGCAAATATTCTCATGCAACTTAAAGTAACATCAACAAAGAGTCTGTTTTTGTGAAACTGTAACATAAAACGTCTTTATGAAAATGCAAAAGTCTGATAATATGACAAAATCACAACATATGAACAACAATGCATTCAAAATCTGAAAAGTGAAATACCCATTCAAAAAGTCAAAGATCAAACTTGGTGCATCCATGTTAGATGTCTGATGGAATGAGGGTGTTAGATGGTCACCAAAGGGAGATAACTTGGGGCATTCTAAGGGGAGATAATCATGCAGCCACCATCTTACCTCTTCATCAGTTGGAAGGCTGGACGGTGCACTGATTGATCTTGAAATAAGTTCTTTGGGGGGAGGAACTATGGAGGTATCCTTAATTGTAGAGTTAGAGGAATCCTTTAGAGACTTATTGCTGTCTTTAACGGAATTGGGTGTTTCCTTGAGAAAAGCAACGTAAAGGGGACATAAGCTCAATGAATAGAGGCAGCTGTCCATCTTAGAAAAGGGGCATGCTGAAGTTGTGTGATGGATACATATAATACACATGCATATAGATACATATCATGAGAATGAAAATATGAAAGACATTGTGAAATTCAAGTATGGCATACGATAATGTCTTTAGGTGCACATATGCCACAGTGAATGTGATTATACGCATGCATTGGTTAGATATACATGTCGTATACAAGGTGTAAATATTTCTGTGTATAGCATTTCTACGACTCTTAAGCACAGAACTGGTTACAACTATTCAAAGCATATTTTACAAGATTACTTAGTGGTATACAAGCAATATTGCTTTCTTACTTTACCATTTATTTGGTTTTAAAAAGCATCAACTTTATTTCATCAACAGCTGCAGATACATGCATTAAAGAATTCAAAATAGTGCAGGCAGTTAGTGTAATTCAATTCATTTCACTATTGGTCTAATATTCACAAAGTTATCAAAACAGATATCTTATCAAGATCAAATAATGTACTTTTCTCAAATGATGCTTCAATGTAAGTTGTATGAGTATTTTAAACTAGTGTAATCCTTTTATATCTCTAGCTAATAATCAGTTAATATTTGCAAGGTGAGGAATACAATCCAGGTGATTGAGCACAGTGCAGGAGCATCAAGTTTCAGATTTGAGTAAAAGCAGTCACAAGAATGAACGAGGTCGGCAAGGTCCGTAGGGGAGGTCTTTCTCAACTTATTCCATCCTCCGCATCAATGCAGGTCTCAGCTTAGCATCAGTCTTCAATTTACCGTTCATCAGTTTCAGCAACCTGTATTCTTTGCTGTAAGTGGTCCACAATTTTGACTAGTGCATCATACAGTTATGAAACTTGCTTCGTTGATTCCAATATTCCACTGCGTTCTCTTATGTCCTCTCATCTTTGAGATATTTTGTCACAAGTGCATTCTAACGGGCACTGATGTCTGCATTTCTATCATAGATCTCACTTGCTTAGTTTCCATACCTTTTACAAACAGGGTAAGTAACAATAGTTAGTGCCAAATACTTCAAGCTCTTTTCACCATTCAAGTAAGTCCTGTTACAAGATAAAATCGTTTTATTTGTTAGATAACAGATCCTCAATCATGTTCTCTTCAAAATGGGATAAAATATATTGAAAACACACCACACAGGCAAACTGAGATTCATCTGTTTTTTTTTAAAAATAATCACAAATCATTAATCAGTTTAGTCAATGAGTAAGAGTGTTTTTATCTAGCATAATAATTGAAGTGTTATCTTTGTCTTGTCTTTCAATACACAAGCAATAAGTACCTCTGTGATCGAGGAAGAACTCTAAGAAAATGATGATGGTGAATTCACCCATATTTTCATGTTTTCTGCCCCTTCACTTAGTTTTGCTAAAAAGACAGCTAATGACAGCATTTTATTAAATCCCTCCAAAAACTTTGATCCAATTTGAGCCAGCAAACTGAAAAATACTGTCCTGAATAAAAAAATAATTTTGGACTGTACCTCGTAGAATTATGATTCTCATCTCTGCTATCTTAAGAAAAAGGATACCGCATCATTTGAAATGCAAACATGTGCCCGTTGAGTCCACTGCTCCTATCGTTTTCCAAATAAAATGACAAAAGATAACATTATGTTTGTCTACAGCGAAAAAAAAAAAAAAAAAAGAGTAAAAATAAACCAAGAACCAGAAATACACCAAAGAAAAATGAACAAAATGAAGTTCAATCTTTTGAAGCATAGGTGGATTTACTCTCCCCTGCTGATGGCTTCACTAGACACAAAATCGGGATTCTGGACAATGAGTCAATGTGAAGTTGATTTAGTGACCCCTCCCCAAATGACCATCACATGTAAAGCAGGGAGAATGTGTTAATAAGTGTCGCAAGTGGGTTGGTGGCCTGTAACACTTTCGTCAATATTCGTTGATCTGGCTACTTGAATATTCAGAGTTAATTTGTCAGTAAGAGATGAGTAGATAGCACACTCATCACTCTCAACAGCATTAGACGATGTCACTCAATCAAAATGATTTTATTATGAATTGTTAATGATTTCACTAAAATATACGCAAGCGTTGAAATAAACAGTCGCTGACTTACTTCTGTGCTATTCTCAACAGATTCTCCATTGCTAAGAGTTATGGTTTCATCTGTTGCCGGGAGAATTTCAGTTTCTGTGATTGTTTCTGTTTCTGTTTCCGAAGTAATTTCTGTTTCCAATGTATTTTCTGAATCTGAAGGTTTTCCTGTATCTGAAGGCTTTTCTGTTTCTGAAGGTTTTTCTGTTTCTGAAGGCTTTTCTGTTTCTGAAGGTTTTTCTGTATCTGAAGGTTTTTCTGTATCTGAAGGTTTTTCTGTATCTGAAGGTTTTTCTGTATCTGAAGGCTTTTCTGTTTCTGACGGTTCTTCGGCATCTGAAGGTTTTTCTGTTTCTGACGGTTCTTCGGCATCTGAAGGTTTTTCCGTTTCTGAAGGTTCTTCCGTATCTGAAGGTGTTTCCGTTTCTGATGATTCTTCCCTATCTAAAGATGTCTCTGTTTCTGAAGGTTTTTCTGTTTCAGTATTTTCTGCTTGCACTATGTTTTCTGTTTCTGGGATATTTTCTTTGTCTGGACTTACATCTGTTTCTGGTACAATTTCCTTTTCATGGATTTTCTCTGTCTCGGAGACCTCATCTATTATTGGCATCTTATCGACCTCAGTACGAGTCGGAGTTTGGTCTCGCTCCTGAGGCTGCATGCAGATAAAGGCAATCACTGCTATGGAACTACTACTGTCATACATAGTGATGTCTTCCATGCATAGTAACTACCAGTGCTTCATCACAGTCCTAGATGTTTCACCTTCAGGACAATTTGTCCATCATACTTGCTAATGATTATGTCTAATAAGAAACTCTGTTCCCTATCTGACATCGTTACTTTGCTACATCTTTAATTTGACAGAAAAACATTTTGAAGCATTATGACTGTTTCCATTGTTTACGATTTTCTTTTGCAAACTTCTGGAAGCACCAATCTGAAAACTAAACTCTAATCTAACATGACCATGAAATCATCAATTTGAAGTATTCTGCGCAAAACAATGCTTAAACCTTAGGTAATTCCTGTTCTAGATCTACATATATCAGCATTCTCTGTGCATTGTTTACATACAGTGCCTAGATTTTCAAAGCTCTCTTAGCACTAAGATAGTCATAAGTTAATGTTAATCTATGGCACTTATGACTACCTTAGCGCTAAGAGAGCTTCGAAAATCTAGGCCCTGATCTGTTTGTAGTTTGCAGCAAGTATACTCTTTGTTTAAAAAGGCACTGTTAGAAGCATTGATAACATGTATCCTCTTGTTCTGTGTTTGCAGGCATGCACTGACTAAATGGCTCATGGCTAAAATGCACGATTCTTTAGAAAGCTACTTGTCTCCTTATGAACCCATCGCATATGGGAAATCTAGTGTGCAATGTCCAGTGTAAGTGCAATTTCCAAGCATGTAGCCTGCTGCTAACCGAAGCAAATGTGAGTGTCAACAGTGTGCCATTACCATGCTGATTGTACAGTGCTTTGTTTGTCAATGTGAACAGTATTCAAATCAAACTGTTGCTGTACTCATTTAGGAAATCCTGTCCTTTCGAATAATTAGCAACATAAGTACTGTTGGTCATGTTACAATCATTTCTAGTAATAAAATAACATTAAACATTTCATAATTTTTTAAAGCAATATTTAAATAAAGAATTAGATTTGCCCAAATGGAGATATTCATGTATATGCATGAGCAATACTTGCAAATTTCAAATCCTGCAAAATAGTATAACAAACTGAAAATCATGTGATGCATGAATTATTTGTGTATGTTCACTGAAAACCTAGCAATAACTTACATGTTGTGATCTTATTTCCTCAACCCAGAGCATGCAGTACTGAATCCCAACCAAATTGTTTATGACTGACTGAAATGTGAAGATTGAATTGTGAAACATGCAATGTGAATCCCAAGGAAGGTAACCTACCTGGTCTGTCTGGGAGGTCTGCTTGTTGATCTCATTCTGTCGTTCTACAAAGGAATTGTATAATACTGTGTACAACTGATCATCTTCATAATGTTTACAAAATAACCAAATCAGCTTTTAAAAAATGGGGGGTTAATAGTCAATAATTAATGATCTGAAAATATGTGCACAAATCAACAATAGTGAACAATGCTGTGCCTAGAACTACAGCATTGCCCATGACATATAGGAGGTAACTCTAACCTGTTTCTGTGCTGCCCTCTTCTTCACTACCGGAACTATCAATCTTGTCACCGTCACGCTTGATGATCTTGTTCGTCTCAAGCGCCACACGTTCTTGTTCGGAGGTTTTGTGTAGAACGTTCTGCTTTTGATCTCCACTCATACGCGTCACAGAACTCCTGGAAAAATAAACATGTTAATAATTAACAGTATACAGACCTTACTGATTTAATAATATGAATACACAATGCCATTCTTCAGAAAGTAGTTTTGCTCCAGAAACGAAACCCGCTGTTTCCTTTTGAAACTTAGTCCAATTCGCTTCCAAGGAAATTGAGAAAAATACAAAATGACCAAAATCTGCAAATCGCAAAAAGCAGCACTTTGGAATCATTTGAAATATCCATCAAGTTTTGCTGGAGGATACTGATTGGTTTTTGAGTCATGCTCTGGAAACAAAATGATGGATGGACAGACAAGGACTGTAAGACAATTAACCATCAACTGTGATGTTTCATTCTTCATTCACAGTACAGAATAAATGCTATTTGACACTAGTCAACAGCTCATACCTCTCATTGAATATGGCGGGTCATATGTTTGTAAGTCCACGGAAAAATCACATATTAACATATATTATCACACATAGGATGAAGAGTGCAAGTATCGGAAACTCAATGAGTAGGGTTGTGATACCTGGCAGTATTCCAGCAATAATATGACAAAGGACACCAGCAATGACCCTTATGCTTTGTGCCCACATCTGGAATTGAACCAGGCTTTTAACAAGACAAGTGAACGAGGAACCCTCTAGGCCACACCACTGACCCATAATGCCACACACTCAGGGTATAAGACCCCTAATCAGCCTTGTATGTTTAAGTGGTCATAGACTGTTCTGCCATATCTACCCATGTCAGTTCAAGATAGGCCAGTCATGAGGCACTCAACACATACTCTAAAGTAAAAACATGAGAGAAAACAAACTTGACAGACAAAAAAACTGAACATGTAAGGTACAAGAAAGAAACATGTCATGTGGATTCATGTCAGGTTTAGTCAACTGGTTCTTGCAGGACGAGATGATCATAGGCGAGAGGCTCATCCACCAAATCTGGGTGTGTTGCTGTCCTCTCAGCAAACACACACAAACCAAGGTAGACATGTATACAAACCAAGATAAAACCACTCAGCTAATTTCAACAACCCTCAAGTCCACAGACCAATAGTATTGACATAAGACAACTGACAACTTTTATTCCCACGAAACACTGACTCTGTGAGAGAAGCATCAGAAACCAACTTGCAGGATGAATGTGACTACTGGTTATAGTTCAGTGTACAGTTGATAAGTGAGCGAATTTTGTTTCACACTGCTTTTAGGAATATTCCAGTAATATCATGGCAGGGGACTCCACAAATGGGCTTCACACATTGTACCAATGTGAGGATGAACCAAGGTCTTTGATGTAACGAGCATTTGTTTTACCCACAAGGCTACCCCACACCCATGAGTGTACAGTGTACACTTTCTTGTACATCTACCTAACAATATCCATATTCATTGTAATCACACGGTAACACAACAAATACATAATGATACTCTGCAAAGTTGATGGGCAATCAATTTTATCAGACAAAAAGCATCTACTAAATGAGTATGATTAAGCATTTTACCTCAGAAAATCATGCTTCTCCTCTAATCAAATACGAAGTGTAGCCAGTCAAGTAATGCAGGAGCATGTACACACCTCGACAGTGAAAAGATAAATGATGGCGTTTCTTGTCATACCTTTCCTCATACACAGGATAGGTGCAGATTGTTGAGGATGTGAGTCACACAAAAAGTCAAATGATATGCACAACCAAATGTTGTTATTCAGCCACTGGGGAAAGTAAATAAGTCAGCTGTTTAACACTGTACTCAGAAATATTCCAGCTACATAACATAAGCCTGTAAATAATCTAGTCTGGACCTGTGATTGATATCATGAGCACAATGTCATGGCAGTACAGTAGGTGACATGCTGTCATCACATGTCGGTGCAGTGGGTGACGTGCTGTCATCACATGTCAGTGCTGTGGGGTGACATGCGGTCATCACAGTTACCTTGACTGACAAACTACACCTCATATGACGAGGATGCTTCTGAACTAACAACTTAACAACATTTGAACATATTCATCATCGTCTTATCTCTTACTGCACTGAAAAAAGGTTTCTGAGAAAACTGTTTACTACTACATAACAGGGCACTCCAGATGCACCTTTAACAAAGCTCATAAACAATTACTTGATAAACTTAGGATACACACCACAATTTACTGCAGTGGGATTTATGCTAAAAAACTGTCCACTCTACAAGAAAATGACAAAGCAAGAAATCCCTCGACACAATGTTTAACACGCTTTAAAACCCACAAAGAGTCACCAAATGGAGGTTCACAGGGAAGTGTTCACTTGACACATCAAATACCTTAGTTTGACATCATGGAATACACTGAGTAAATCCTTATATACCATGCAGTGATATGGCACCCATTGCTAAAAGCATAAGAAGAGTCAAGCTCACACACATCTGACAAATCTGAAAAATTAAATGACAGTGTGCAACAGATTTAAATACCTAAGATTAGCCAGAAATCAGAACAGCTGAGCAGCAAAACAATCCATGCAAAGGTTAAGTAACAGGTGAACCCCTCCATTGCTCTGTGAAACCTGTATTTACGTACATGGACAAGCCAGGGTTAGTTCCAGCCTTGTAAGCTATCTCCATCAAAGTGTGGTCAGTATTACCTATGTACCAGCAAGTCCTTTTATCTGGACACTGTAGCAGACGGTCAGGGAATGTTTGGACATACACAGGCCACGGATTAGACTAATCCTTATATATAATACACAACAGAGGTCCGCAAGCCAAGAGACCACAACACGGCTGTTTGTGTTGGGGATTAAGAGCTTGACAATTCATTAAACGCCACTTCACCTACAATAAATTCTATTACTACCGTACCTACATTATTTTTTCCCAAATGTAAAGCCATTATTTGGTTTGACCGCCTTGAGTGATTGGTTGCTCATACTTATAGCTTACTTAAGCTACAGCATTCAACTCTTCTATAAACGGAATACTTTAGCTTATCCATACATATGACGCCCAATTGGCTATTCAAACATCACTTTGTTTTCCAATCGCATTTTTCCTCAATAAATCCAACCACAGTATGAAATTAAGACTGAGATGCAAGTAGTTCTTCTAACTACCTTTATGTGGAAGAGGCATTACTGGATCAAAATGATATCCCAAGATCTACCTGAACAGCAACATTTGTCACAAGTATACAGAATAGATCACTGGCATAGCCATCAACAAATATATTGATGCATTATATATATAGTCTTCAAAGCCTAACCAGGATCTATAATACTGATTCTGGAAATGATTCCATACATAATAATGACTGACTGTTAGTCTTGCTATGCACAGAAATTTCAAAGAATTAAATCAAAATCATGTAATATCTCTAAAACCAAATGCTACGATTCCATGGCTGCAAATTTAACAAATACAACTTATTCTAAAAAGAATCATAGTTCAAATTCATTTTCAAATGTAAATGACAAAAGAATCAATTATACCTACAATTCTATGTAAGCCATATCTACAAATGTAAATGCCCAAGTAAGTATTATTCATCTCTGTGTACAATTTGCCACATATTTGGTGACTGACTCATATTTCTCTGGTTGAAAGACTCCATACCTACCACCATGAATGTCATCCAACAACAACAGTGTCTGTCACAGATAGAGATAAGTAATGTGCATACAAGAGGTCTGTCCCCAGCTACATTCATCAACACACTGTTCAGAAATCACTCATGCACACATCCAGGTGAGTGTCACCACAATGACACACAAATCAACATTTTACCTTCCTGAAAAATCATCAGTAAAAACCCACTTTATCTGCTCCTTCGTCAAATGTATATCAGGCAGACGTGAAACTGGTACCTGAAATCTCCAAGTTAAAGCTGAGAGAGAGTGAAAGAGGAGAGTTTAACGAGTGAACGTACCTGTACACACAACTCCTACAACCAACTCAGCCCTGACACATCAAAGACTGAGATATTAGAGGACTTAGAGTCAATCAGCCCTAACATACAAGCACTGCTGGAGAACACACAATGGCCACAAGCCATGGGTCGGCCTGTCCTGGGTAGATGTACTGCATACAACTCACCTCAAACACTGACTCATCTACCATTATAAAGTTGTTTCTTAAAAAGTTAAATGAATGTCTTGTTTCTTCAGTACAAATATAAGCTAGGACCTCAAGATGAAAAGGTATAAAGTATAACATAAATAACGGACACATAAATCAGTATTAGTTCTGTTTGCTCCTGCCAATGTCTCCACGTGTAAATATGTCTTCCATAAGAGTGTTAGATACATGATGAGCTGCAGACAAGTTTTACAAAAATAAGCTTACAGGTGGAACATGTTTTTCTCTCTGGAGATGGATGATCTGCTCCTAAGAGATGATAAAGTTGTTTGTTAAGAAAGCTTTGCCCCAAGACAATTTCACTTGAAGTACCTTGTCCTTGCATCTACATTTGGGTTATTACGAAATCAGACCTTATCTTTTCAAATGACAAAATTGTTTGATCATTTTGTTATCCAGTATAAAGACCACCTTTTTTGGCAACATAAATGGGACCAACGTCCACAATACTGGAATTAGAATACATCCCATTATTCACATATCACAAAACATCACTCACAAATTCTGAATTGATTATTAGTTCTACCTTTTTGTGGAAGGATAATAGTCATGTTATGAACTAAAAATCATTTATCCACAAACAATATGATATATGTATTAAAACAATAAATGCTATTTTCCATCTTATCTTTCTTAATACAGCATTCTCATCCAAACTCTATGCCACACTCCATTTCAAGTAAAATAAACACTTCAAAGATACTGAAAAGGCATAAAACACCAAATCCTGACTTGTATCATATAGGCATCTTGTTATACTGTGAATAGAACATCATTCAGGGGAAATTGTTACATAAATATTAAATTCATCATTGAAAAGGAAATGAAGTGAAAACAAATGAACTAAAAGCAACCCTCCTCCATCTAAAAATATCCCCAAAACAATGAGCCAGTTTACAACCTCCCCTCCTTAAAACCTGTTTATGTCACTTTTGAAATGGAAACAAAATGCAAAACAAATGAACTAAACGCAACTCTCCTCCCTCTGAAAATATTCCCCAAACAATGAGACACCTCATAACCTCCCCTGCCTCTACTATATTAACTGTAAGCCTGGAGTTTAATCTTTACCTGCAGGTGAGTGTTCCCAGGAGAGTCCTGCCCACACAGCCAGTCACGACATATACCTGTTATCTCCATCCTGACTCATCTAACCTACTGGCCAGGAAGTTCCAGCAGAGTCAAGAGACAACAACTTTAATACTTCAAACTAGATTAACATGTCTCGGTGTTGCACCTGCGGGGTGTCTGTGAAGGTTTTACTGTCTCTCAGTGTTACATGTTAGTAACAGTGGTTCGTGGGGTTCTTTAGGGCCTTGCTGTAATACCTGAATGTAGGCACTCCTGACCTTGGACTGTCAACATCAGGATGACAAGAAGTACCTCGCACCTTTCATTACAAGAGCAATAAACTGAAGAAGTCTCAAGAACTCAACATCAATGATTACTTTATTTCAGGACACAAAATCTCCTGTGACAAGATTAATTAAAATTGTTAGTCACTACCTTTGATATGATTTGTGGTCAGTCACACCAACACTAAATGAGTTTAGTCTTATGCCACTTTTAGCAATATTCCAGCAGTATCACCATAGGGGACATCAGAAACGGGCTTCACACCTTGCACCCATGTGAGGAATCGAAAGCGGGTCTTCAGCATGACGAGCAAACACTTTAACTACTAGGCTACCCGACCTGCCAAGTTGCAAACAACTTTCTTCAGCTATGATACTGAGCCAAGCACCAGCACACATTTACAATACAGGTATCTGAAAACATTAACCTCTATGTGACTGTTACATTTTATAAAACTTTGTTGCTGTAAAACTGTTGTGTCGACACCTGACCTATCAAGCATAAGCATTATAACAAGCATGGCGCATTGAAGTAGTTTATACCAAGCACTATGTACAAAGTTGTCCTCAGTTTTCATGTCCTACGTTTTCATGCCGAAGTGTCACAACACTACACAGCTTATTGCTGTGCCACTTGTGATTTCTTATTCCAACAGTGGCAAAAGAAGGAACATCATCCCCTGAAGTTGGCCACATGACTGGTGGGGTTATCCCTTTCTGTTGAACCCATTGGGTGTAGCGTGGGTGCCAACTTTGTTAATTTTCATCAACCGAGAATATCTAGGTGCAGTTACTTTGATACCAGCAAATACATGATGAATAGCTGTGTATTTACTTACAGCCGCCTGTGAGCAAGGAATGTGCTTGTACTTCAGTCATGCTAACTGCTAAGGGTGCGCTATAAAAACTTTCAAGGTTTTGGTATGTTTCTATTTGTAATGATGATAGTACTTCCATCACTTTCTCTGATTTCCAACAAATGAAGAACAAGAAGAAGACACAGTCATCAATGTCCCCCACATTACCTCCAACTTCAGTCTATGTCACACTTGTTGCCATGGAAACGTGGGCACTAATACACCACCAGATCTATCTATGTGCCAAGTTCGGTGAAGAAATATTGAATGGTTTTAAAGTTCTGCTCTGGAAAAAGTAAACGTGCATGGATGGACAGACAGGGTGTATTTCAATACCCCCGCAAAACGTGTTCCGGGGGATAAATATACATGATACCATACAGGGAATGAATGAGTCTGTTAAATGCTACGCCTCTTTTAACAATATTCCAGCAATATCAGAGACGAACACCAGAAATGGGCTTCACACTGTAACCATGACAGGAACTGAACGTGGGTCTTTGGTGTGACAAGTCAACACTTTAACCATTAGGGTAGCCCAAGGCCCTTTGAAATAATGAATATACATTGTCCACATCAGTCTGTGACTTCAGCCACAAGATCCATGCTTAAGACTAGTGGGTCTGTGCTCAGCAGAGTAAGATCTGCTGATGATACTGAAAATTAGACTAGTTGGAGCTAGTGTACCAAAATGTTTCTGGCACAGACTGTTTATCATAGTTATCTATCAGATCTTTTGGAAGAGAAGGTCAGAAAAGCATTTATCATGTCATCCTAACATTTGAGCATGGCCCTACAAACCATACCTTCTTCTGGCAACTCATAATTAGCTGAACTTACAACATGAACACATAATCCATGGACACATAATATCATGTCAGCCTTGCAATGTAATTTACATGTCGTTCAACAGACCAACACACTAAAACTTAGACTCTTCAGAACATCAGAAACTGGGAAACAAAACCACTGAACTTGAATACAGCTGAAATTCTATCCTTTAGAGTATTAGTTAAGAGTCTTGTGTACATCATTGATTGTTGTAACTCCCACACTCTTGAAGGAAGCACTTAAGTCAAAGTTAATCAAACCCTGCATAAAAATTCCCTGAAGAACTTGCTTTAAAACACTGATATCTGAACACACTCGATCCTGACGCTATGGCAGAAAGAAATAACACAAAATGAAGCTAACAAATATTTCATAATAAGCAAATAGAACAATTAAACACCAAGCTTCAAACATAAGTAACCAGCATTTGAGAGAGTGTGTTTGGTAACCACTATTCTGAAAGAAGCTAACGACTGACAGTGAGCGAGGATAACATGAGTCAGAGTCTGTCCACCCCATCATATGCACAGAGACCCAGACATGTACTCTGACCAGGCTGAAGTAAAATGCATGAATACTGTCTCATATAATCAGCAACATTCAACCTTGTTGGATGCCTATAAACAGAAATTCTTTGATACCATCAGCATCTAGTAAGATCTTGCAACGAACATAGAGTTTATCATGCTCAGGAATCCCCAAAAGAGAGCATTGTAGAAATAGATGCATATACAGAACAATACCAGTCACCAAGGTCAAATGAACAAACCTAATATTCCATTTATCAGTGGAGTGTTAAATACTAATAATAGCAAGCATGTGAAGCAAGTCATGTGTGAGTCTAACAATGCATGTACAGAGAAGCATGCCTGTTGCATAATGACTCAGGTAAATATAGACAATGCAAATTCAACTGATATCATTTATGACAAACACCACCTCTTATCTACCTTGCTCTACCACCCCTTATCTACCTTGCTCTAATGAGTTTGAACATATTGGTCAAGTACAATGTTTTGTAAAATGGATAATAATTCAGAAAAACAATGAAGAAAATACTACAAAAATCAACAAGAGTGTAAAGATGAATAATTAGCTTGAGCTGAAAGCTATTTGGACGAAATATTCTTAAATCCATGACGGGAAAGAATTATTCATTTCTAGTTGAATATTCAGTAAATGCTAAAGGTCCCTAAAATTAACAGACAGTTTTCATGTGCGGACCATGTGGCTAATTTGTATCTTCATAAAGAATCACTGTTCCTTTAGTTCAGACACTAAGCTATATCAGAGTTACTTCCCTTTCACCATATCTTCACACTTTCCTATTACAGCATACACACATTACACTTTTTCCGCATGCTACAAAGACCGCCTGATGGCAAATATCAACATATGTATGATTTTGAGATGTACGAACTACCCAATACAGTCCCAACACGAACCATGATAAATTCATCTTCAACTCATCAGCTTCTCAATGTGGTACTCCCTGTAGTCTATGCTCTTGGTTGGTTGGTCTTGTTGCACTCAACAATATTCCAACTATATGACAGTGGTCTGTAAATAATAGTCTGAACCCGACAATCAAGTGATCAACATCATGAGCATTCAACAACCCAACTGGGATACCGTGACATGTGTCAATGAAGTCAGGAAGTCTGACCACCTGGTCCCGTTGGTCACATCTTGTTAAAAGCCCTAAAAGCTCTTGACACTGCTTCTCCCGATCACAATGATCTTGTGCGGAGCATGTTTTTAATAGCAATGTATTGTTATCAGTCTCAAAAATTGAAAGAAGGAACAGAATAGCCCGATACATTTCATGCCTTAATATTTCCGGTGCTGGTCTTGCAATGTGAACAACAACTTCCTCAGGCCAATGAATATTTGATGAACACAACACAAAGACATAAACAAAACCAAAAACAAAGTCCTAGACTAACAGCTAGTCTCTGAAATGAACATATTTTACTGAAAAAACGTTCATAGTGAAAAAAAATAATATAATGAAATGGAGCCCTGAGACTTTCTTCATTTTCATTTTCATTTCTGAAGCTAAGGAAATCTAGACTTGCCACATTTTCTAGACTTGCGTGGGCTTTCTTGGATATATATACTTCAGGGTCTGTACAACAGACTAAAAAAGTCCCTGAGTGTTGGTCTTCCTTGCCTGATGTTTACCCAACTTTGGTCACACACTGCAGTCACAACACACAAGCCTAGATGTTAGTTCTAAATGAGATTGAGTGAAAATGCTTTTACACTACTTCTAGCAACATTCCAGCAATATCATGGCCAGGGACATCAGAAATGGGCTTTACATACTGTACCCATGTGGGGAATCGAACCTGGGTCTTCGGTATGAGGAACCAACACTTTAACCACTGGGCTACCCCATAACCCCTAGTTTTCCCATGAACTTTTACAGGTGTCAAAGCCAAGTAAACACATTCTGTTGATCAAGGCAGGATGTGACTCCAATCCACAGAACTCAACATTTCAACAGAAACTGTGAAAAAGCGCATATTTTCAGAGCCATGTCTCTCTTAAGACCATTGAGAATATTTCCTCAGTATTCTTTTGCACTGAAGTTCTATATTAAAGGGATAGTTTTTTAATTTACAGCAGTCATAGCACTTCAGTCAGTATGTGGACTATGTGCTAGAACCTCATTCCACGACCAGCACTGATTGCCAAACCTTCCACGATCAGCACTGACTGTCAAACCTGTGCATATGATATAATAAAATGTCAGTGAACTAGACCTCATTCTACATTTCAGCAGTACAATCAAGCATTTCCTGATAGGTCAGGACAATACATAAGGTTCCTATGCAGTGAAAGATCTCCACCTACCTTCGTTTATTTGGCGGCCCCTTCGTCTGTATAATGTCTTCATTCATTTCCTCAGCTCTCGATCGCAACTACATAAACAAAGAATGGATTGTTACAACAAGTCTTTACAGTCTGTAACCTGATCAACACAGCATCTTACACAAAGCAACCAGAGATGACAACATTTACCTGCAATGACAAGCTGACAAATGCTGAAAGATGATAAAAGGAGACTTCTGTGACTAGCACTGTACTTTCCAGAATTATTACAGCCACATCAGATTCAGAGACTGTATAAGGCAGACCATGTGTAGAGAGCATGGTTGCTAGGTCACCTTAACCTGATCCTCATTAGTAGTGTCATGGGATTCTGGACACCCATTACTCCTGAAATCCTATGTTAACACTTGTGTCACTGAGTCTCTCATACAAGACATTTTTTTCTTCTTTCAAGCAAGACCTAATAATCATATACTTATACATTTACGTATCAACTTCACAGCAGAAATAGAATCAATGTTGAGGACCAGCCAAATGACCAAATGGTTATTTCAAGACATGTTGAATCAAGGATCTCCCCCCATGCTGAACTTAACACAGACAATGACCACAAAGCTCCAGGTCCAATGTTAACTCTGGAAGAATTTGACTCATCACAGATGTGTTTAAATCTCAATCAGCACCAAACTCCCATCCTGAACTCTTAGTGAAGCCAGAAAATGACCCCCACCATACGCAGACTACTGTCAAGTTCCTAACCCTGCCATGAAGAGCACACTTCATGCTCAGAACTTACCAGAACTTGTTTCTTCTTCAGATCTTCTAGGAATTTCTTCATGTCCTCATCAGCTACATCTAAAGCAGTCTGACCCTACAAAAAATATGATATCTTGTCATTCACATCCAACTACTTACTTTTACAGTGACTGGGATACACAACTTTGTCAATAGGTCATTTTCAGGATTACCTGCCACTTTCAGAATATAGAATGGGCCATTGCCCTTGTATCAATTGTAAACTTCAAACTTTAAGCAGTCCCTTTTTTATTCTAATATGCAAAATGGCCCATGGCCCTTGCCTTTCCCAACCCCTGCACATAGACTGTGTAAAAAGTAAATTCCAGTAAATCCCTGGACGATAAATAAGATAATAAAAATGGAGTGAGAATATGCTTGTCTTTATCCATTATGAAAAGTCATGAGTAACTGGTAGCCTTAAATCAATTCCATCAATAAACAAGCACCTGTCTCTCAGTACACTATATTTACTGAAAAATCATCTACATTATCATCTTATTTTTGACATAAAAATAAGAATAATAATAATAAAATCATTTAATTATTATCTCTAAAGCCTGACTAAACTTTCATTCATGATGGTTTCAGCAGGTAGAAGTCTTGAATCATTAGCAAGCAACAGTATTCTGGATAGGTGTCATACTCAAGGGACTATACTTGTACAGACAAACAGGAGTTATCTCCCTTAAACTAGTTCCTCTCTCCATTTCCTGACTTCTGCAACACTCATGGTCAGCCGACATGTTCTCCCAAGAAATGTTCCACTCCTTTTACAAATCACCAGCTTTAAGTGTGTCTTTTGATGACATTTACTTTACTAATATATATGTGTATCACTTGTACTCCACTACTGGAATCTTCCGAGGTAAAGACTGAATATTTTGTTCCTTAGGTGCAAAGCAATAAATGTTAACTGACTAACAACACACTGTCACGTCAACAGTATCCACAGTACCTAAAAACACCCCCAGCCTGTGTACCAACACTTTAGCATTTTTAACACTAGTGAGTGAATGAGTTTGGTTTTACACCGCTTGTAGCAATATTTCAGCAATTTCAAGGCGGAAAACACCAGAAATAGTCTTCAGGCATTGTGCCCACGTGGAGAATCAAACGCAGGCTTTTGGTATGACGAGCAAATGCTTTAACCACTAGGCTACCCTCCAGTCCATTTCCAACACTACTTCAGGCACTATATTGTTAATATGTCTGGTTTCTGTATATGAAAACTTTTCCTGTAAACTTACTGCAGTGTTCTTCTTCTCCATGTCACAGAGCTGTTCTACTAGCAACTGACACGCCTCACACTGCGCCCAATGGGCGGCAGCATGTAGTGGCGTCCATCCGTCATTGTCTTCTGCATTGATGTCTACACCTGCCTGTAGTAGAACCCTGCAACACATCAATCATACCGTGGAAATGATCGCCAAACATTGATGTTGTTTATAAAGTACCAGATAATGTTCTTTAGGCGATATCAACATGTACAGTGAAAGTTTCTGTTCAATGCTTAAGTCAATATACTTTGTGAGATGACACAGCTTCAGGACTTCCAGAACCCCTTAGGCAGGAAAACATATTTACAGCTATCTGTTTCTATGGAACATCAGTCTGAGTAAACTTGGTCTCAGTGCATTTTGTTACACTCCACCACCGAGTCTAACGAAACCTAGTAGAAGGTGGCATCAGGTAACCTTTGAGCGACCAATGACCGTCCCATCACACGCGAGACCATTAAATAGATTTAACCAATCAGACAACGGCTACTATTTAGGGATTGGAGGGACTTTCAAAATATTCAGGTCACTGGCACAGATCTCTCCACAAACAAAAATCGGTATATAACACAATTATTTGACCTGCAGTATATAGGCTATATGGTTTCTATTGACATGGTTACCATTAGCTAATATTTCCGCAAGATGACATCATTGAATATTGCCAAAAACACCATTTTCAGCGACTGTTTACTCGAACCCCTGCAGAACAGTGTCTACTGTCACAGAACACATATTTTTCATGTAAATTCCAGTCCCAACTGTAAGCAAAGAGCAAGTGAAAATTGATCAACACAGTAAGCACTATTCCAACAAAAAACCCTGTCGATAATCTGGAACAGGACCTAGATTTTCAAACTATGAGCCGTAAAAGTCTTTAACATTAAGGTACGACCATCTTAGTATTAAGAAACCTTCAAAAATCTACGCCCAGGAAACCAGTGCCTGAAACCATGACCAACACATCATCAGGGTACAATGACATGCAATGGCAGAACCTCTGTCTGACCAGCCCATTCCCTTGTCCAAGCAGAGGACAGTACTCCCCATGAGGAGTGAACCTGCAACCTACTTGAGAACTGTAAGATATCCCTTGGCAGCAGCCACATGCAGAGCTGTGGCGCCAGTCTTGGCATGTTTCTTCTCTTTGATGATGCGACTGTTGAGCCACTGGTTGGCGTCAGCTAACATCCGGTTTTCTTCTTCTTTCCTTGCCTCATCTGCGTCAATACCTGGAGAGCGAAATACTGGTTACTGATAGCCAACGATACTATAGGCCTCATTTCTCTCACATGGACTGGACAATAACTTTACATTGCTACAGACTTTCATGTCACTAGTTTGCAAAATTAATCAAAAGTCTGAGTTAATCTTAATGTGAAAAGAAAGCCCCCAGTGATAAGGATTCAAGTCACTGACTAACAGCCTCAGTCAGATGCTGTGAGAGAGATGGCATCTTTACATTTGACTGTCTACTGAACTTCATACTTACAGCAAAGCAACATGTATCTGTCATTTTGAGACTAGAGCGAGTGCTTAATTTCAAGCAATATCACAACATGGAACACCAGAAATGGGTTTTATTTATTGTACCCATGTGGGGAATCGAACATAGGTTTCAATGTGACGAGTGAATGCTTTTGCCACCCGGCTACCCCACCACCATTTCTCAGACTAGAATACTGTGTTACGTATATCCTATGTTACCTTGTTTGTCTAGTTCTGCCTGTAGTAGATTCTCCATCTCCTCATCTTCACAGATGTCTATGGGAAGGTCCCCATCGTTGTTGACAGCTGCAATGTTAGCCCCCATCTTGATCAGGTACCTAGAAACACAGCAATCATGTAATCAACTCGCATTATACACTTGGGGGTGATTCAAATGCTACTAATATCTACCTCGTATACTAAACAGAGACTTACGACAAGTGCAGTGCTTATAACAGAACCTTGCAGTAAAAGTAGATGTCCACGCAAATTGGCTTTAAAACCATGTCAGGAAACACTGACACTTTTTTTTTAATGGTAGCTAAACACTTGAGATTTTTATCAACATAAACCACTCAACAAAATGTGCACCACATCAACATCTATTTTCTGCTTTATCATGACTGGAAAACTCAAGGATGCAGATAGTCACAGTGAATGAGAGCAAATTTAGTTTTACACCACTTTTAGCAATAATACAGCAATATCAGGTCTGGGCAGCAGATGGTCAAAACCCTGCTGGATATCTTTAACTAGCATCATGATGTCATAATGTGTGAGCTGACATCACATGCTTGTCACATAACAACCAACCCCACTGATCCTTAGGGTTAACACACTGAAGGTTTGACATCAATCCAGTGGGGCTGCTTGACATAGCAATCTTAACGCTACGACTGTCTAATGTCTATCTTAGAGCATTGTAGCATCGTAGCAGTAAGATTTGCACTTTGTGCAACTGGACCCTGGTCCTTCAGGTTACTATACCGAGGGTTTGACCAGGGGGCTGCTTGCACAGAGTTATCTTCTTGCTAAGTCTATATAATACGTCTAAGTTAGAGCATGGAGGTTACAATCTTCGCAGCTGTAAGATTTGCACTTTGTGCAACTAGACCCTGGTCCTTCAAGTTACCATATTGAAGGGTTGACTGTCATGCAGTGACAGAAAACATGTGTAATGGTCACCATCAACGTAAAAAATGGCTATGAAACCAGTCAGCCCTGACAGGATCACTGTACCTTGCTATTTCTGTGAAACCACACGATGCCGTTGCATGTAATGGTGTCCAGCCTTCATTGTCACAGACGTCCACATCTGCTACCTTCTCAACAAGGAACTCCACCATTTCCAGGTTGTCATCGATACATGCCTGCAAAAGAAAAACAGCACTGAATAAAAATGTCTTCTAAACATGTCTTCACCAGAAAAAAACAAACTATGCAACTCTCATGCATTGAGAATGGATGTTTATCTTTGACATATGCCTCCAACTGAAACACAGAGTACTTGTCATCGACATGTGTCAACACATACATGTCTAAACCAAAAATCAAATTGTGTATTTGTCACAGTCAGTCAACTTCCATCGTTCCTACATCAAAAAGATCCTGTACACTGACATCATATCGAGCCACTAGTTGTGATATCCCCCTGTCTGGACTGTTTGGGAGACAAAAGTCAACAAATGCATGCCACATCTATGCAGTGTCACTAACAACTGACAATGATCATGACGTCATCTATTATAGTTTCTTTAATTGTGCTTATACAATGATCTGTGAACAATAGATTGAATTAAAGTCAGTCTCCTGAAATTATCTGAGAAACACATCTACAAAACATGATGATCATCACTACACAAATAGCCATTCTAATAATAAATTTTCTTGAGTCATTTTCTTGGTAATGTTTGGAAGGTTAGGAATCAATAATTGACAACTGACTACAATCAACCATTCTGTCAATATGCACACCAGTTAATCGTGTATACATAATTACATAGTGAGGATCATAGGGTCACAAATTATTTTTCCGCTGTTTGAACTTTCTTAGCCACGTTGCTATGGCAGTAACAGTGATTGATGAAGTCCGTAGATTGATATCCCTCATACAAATAGCCTCAGCTCCTCTCTTCCTGTCATGTTGGTCCTCAATCATTTCTAAATATATGACACCCATGACCTCACACACACAACTAACCAGTTATACCTCTGAAAATCTATCAATTATAAAAATCATCTTCCGTGCTTCATATGTTGTCTCCTGATATGCTAAATCTATGTACACATTCAAGGTGTGATTTGGAAATGATATATCTACCATTACAATACACATGTATGCCAAATTCTTATTTACCTATCAATCCTAGGTTCTGCAAGTCATAGGCAAACACATACTCGAAAGCTTGACAAATAACAGATCAACCATTTTTGGATATACTGAATTCTACAAGAACAGGTGCTGTAACTACACAATCTCTCAAAAATAAGATATTTTAATAAAGGTGTCAAATCAAGGAAACAGGTCGGGACCAAATAATCCTGTGACTGATACTATGAGCAACAATCATTGGTGGCAGGTCATGATGAGATGTAATACCCAAGTCCCAGAGTCTGAGTCCATAAAAGGTGTCTCTTACAACAAGAGAGGGTTGCTCAGGGTCTCTATACCCACAGGAATCTCAACAGGGCTGTCCAAGAAAAAAGTAATTCAGCAGTGACATCCACAGTAACTTCAATATAGATACAGCATCATACATCCTTGGAGTCAAGTCAACAGGGTCAAACAACAACAAATTGAAGCAAATTCACATTACATCTTACACAATGAAAACCACTTCAAAACTCCATTCTTCAAATATCTTTAACATACAGGTCCATATCCCACCTGTTACTGGCACATAGATAATATTGACATCAATTAGAACTTAAATTTTATGAAAATATTTACATTTGCTATCTTGTTCCATTAATCAAACTTCAAAGACAAGTATATGATAGGAAAAATCTATTCTCTACTACAATAGCCCATACAATGTTTGACCAGAGTGTAATTACCCTGCATTGACAGCACTGCACCTGCACTGTGGCAGAGAATGTGTGCCATGCACTTTACAGGCATATCATCACGTCAGAGGACCCTGAATCAATATCTGGTATTACATCACTGCAGAGATGAGGACTTGCTATGAAGTGAGTAGGATTCAATACCCATGATTCAGAAGGATTCAATACCCAGTATCAACATGTGTAGCTTCAATAAATCAAGTTAATATGATTGAGAATTAGGCACATTTAACAGAAAATAAACACCCTATGCTGTAACCATGGTAACATATCTGCAAATAAACTATTTCACCCATGATTACCATCCTCAAACCTTTGTGGTAGAAATAAAGCATCATTTCTTCTGCCAGGTGTTTCAGAGGCACTGAACTGTAATTACATACCTGGTTTATATGAATGCTAACATTTTTACCTGTATGGAAAGCATGGAAAAAAATTCTATTATCGCTCCTCATGAATAGCAAATATCACACATATGAGAGATACTTTCACAAAAAAAAGAATTGAGAAAATGTTTCAATCCACAAACCCCTACTGCTTATATTTGATCAATGTACATTCTTGCACCGCCTGCAAACACAAAGCAATATGACTGATACCAAGAGGTATACTAGCCTGAAATTAAGTCATAACATTAACCCAGTTTGAATAGGTTAAACATCTCAACTTATTGTATCAGCACGATAAGCATCTATTGTGCTGAAGTGTACACAAACTCCTAAATCATAATTCCCAATGTTCCGAAAGCTCTGTACAGAGTGAGTCACACTACAAACCAACACAGACATTTGTAAGTAAGTTAGTACCCAGTAGCACATCCATTAAATTCCTTAATGTCAAAAAGCAATGAAGAGTTTAGTCAAAGCATAAAGGTGATATCGTTCCTTGTATTTATCTAATTCCAAATTTCATTTTGTTCCAGCGCTGTGTAAAGTGTGAAACCATGTAAGTAGTGTGTACTGGGTGACCCGGAGATTGAAGCAAATTGATAGGCCTCGTCCTGTGTGTGGGTGAGAGGAAATAAGGGAAACAATATACCACTATCATGGTTTCTGAGTTAATCTTACACAAACTTATCAGCTCTATGGCAGACACTTACAATCAATAGACTAACCAATCAATCACTGTTATTGTTTCAAGGTCAACTCACCTGTAATCTGTACGACGTACACTACACTTAGGCAGCTTATGAATATTTATATCTTTCACGCAATTCTTTTCTGATCACCAATTACAACAAATTTAATACCTGTAGTTGAATGAATAGTAATAAAAAAAAAATTATAAAAAAAATTTAATACCTGTAAGTACGATTCTATGATTTTGTAGGAGAAAAAATGGCTGCCGAAATCTTCAATTTTGATATATAAAAACACTTTTGATAGCAAAAATCCTCTCTATTATTACAAGACTTAACAAGAACACCTACTTCAAGACAAATGATTTGATATCCCAGAAAAACAACTAATTAGAAAGTCTATTAAAGGGCAAGTGATAAACTTACAAATTACAAAATACAAATTAGAATCAAAATAAACATCTGAGAAAGTGTTCATGTTGCACAAGAACAGATTAAAAGTCAGTACATACTTCACTTCCGATACCTGATTTCTTAGCTGTTTCGCTCATCAGGTAAACAATTTCAACTTTCTGACCTCATACTATTCCATGATAAACCAAACTGTTGCAGGTACATTACTTCAAAGTCCCAATGATGAGAAAACACCCCCTTTTACATTCTTCATTAAACACACAAACAAGAAAACAAAACAAAATAATTCTTTATAATCAAGTTAATATGAAAGACAATCTACGTAGGAAATAAATTTAACTATTTTTCTATGCAATCATACTAAGGCAATTTCTCCTGAATAGGTATGATTGTAACAAGCTTATAACAATTACTCCTTCAGGAAGGACAAGAAATGTGTCAGCAGAATGCGGAAACACGCAGGTCTCAAGTAGTGGTTTGGGCAGGATAGTAGGATCTACTTCAACAACAATAAATCCTTTACTGTAACACTGTAGTCACTGTGGAATTTCCTTCTTAATCATCACTAAAGCTGATGGTTAAAGTCTTACTCTCCTCCATGTTGAAGGGAGGTAGGCGTTCACTATGATCATGGGGTCTAGTTCATAGATTCTATGGCCGTTCAGTATGCTCCTGGGGTCTTAGTAGTTTATAGATTCTATGGCCGTCTCTGATGCAACAGTTGTAATGTTGGGGTGTGAACCAGCCAAGTCAGCAGTGTATTCTTGTTCCTTCACTCACACAGTGTGAGGGAGGGATAGAGATTAACCTTGAGAGTCATCTAACTGGAATAGTGGTAAGAAGGGGCACTGTCTGAAACACTTGTTAGATATTAGACTAACAACTAGTCTCTGAAATGAACATTTTTTACTGAAAAAAGTTCATAGTGAAGAAAAATAATATAATGAAATGGAGCCCTGAGACTTTCTTCATTTTGAAGCTAAGGAAATCCAGACTTGCCACATTTTCTATACTTGCGTGGGCTTTCTTGGATACATTTGCTTCAGGGTCTGTCCAACAGACTACCACGATATGTACTCAAGCACTCACCAAATCTGCTTAGTTGGCACATATTTCTCTCTGCATAGAATCAAATCCATGAATAGGAAGTCTAATATTCTTGGTGAAAAGAAAATTATACATAAAATGAAGCACAATATCATGTCGTAAGTGAGTGAGTTTGGTTTTATGCCTCTTTAAGCAATATTCCAGCAATATCCTGGCAGTAGACACATGAGAGAAAGCAACAGGACGTGTCATCTTTTATCTTGATATGACAGCAAGTATGTCATGTACACATGGTTACTAGCAAAGCAAGAAGTGCCAGTTCATAGGTTACTAGCAAAGCAAGAAGTGCCAGTTCATAGGTTACTAGCAAAGCAAGAAGTGCCAGTTCATATGAAAGTCATATTTACATATCTTTTTCTAATAACTTCTGACTTTGACTTGGACGTGACATGACACCTTCAGTCTGAAACCTAACTTGCCATAATCTAAATCCAGCAAAATGTCACGGAGTATATTAAGAAGGAGATGTTCAATAACCTTCCACAACACTGATCAACATAGAATCAGTAGACATAGACTGCACAGAACCTGGCTAATATTCAACCTGTTATTATCATACGTTACTACAGAAACACTGCGAGTCTTCATGCCCACATATTCCGCTTGTGAAAATATAATCTCTCAACGAAATGTCACTTGGTATATCTCATATCAGTTCTTACACTCGAAGCCTTAAAATTTGTCTGCCTTACACAAGTTAGGAGCACTCATTCTTGATTTGAACACTTTCCTGATATTTACCATGAAAATAATGAGGTGACCTGGAGCTTTTCAGAAATAAACATAACTCAAAAGGAGGCGAACATGATAAACTGTTTACACGAGCTCAACTAAGTCCTGATCACATGAATGCTGGTTAAGATAAACATGTTGGGTAACATCAGTATGTAAGCTCTTCAGGTATATATAACATAAAACTCAAGTACCGTATATCCAGTATATAACGTGACCCTGCCTTTAACATGAAGAGACATCAACATCAGTGATAATTCATCTGTGCACAACACGTTCTGGCATGAAGCTGCCCATGAATATACAGGTTACAACTGGCCTTCAATGGCCCATGTTTGTCCAATGACATGACTATGGTATCGGCTGTTTAGTTTGCTGATTTTTACATCACTGTATCCCAAATGTGTAAATCGATGTTCATGCTGTTGATTACTGGATAGTCTTTTGAGATAAGCCCACTTTTCTTATTTCTTATTACAGGTGTAAGTCTTTATTCACACTGTCAGTACTCATTTTTAAAAATTACTAAAAGGAAATATATAGCAGTAAATATGAAAGATAATAAAGTGTGTCCCTGTTTCTAAAGTATTCTAATGATATTTATTTGGGGTGAAATATGTCAGCACTTGGCTTGGTTTCATATATCAGTTGACACTGCTAGAGGAATCTGGAAAAACGTAAGTTAAAAAAATACCATGAATGTCTATGCCATACGTAATACAAGCCACCTTCACACCTCCATCAGTCTAGGTAGCCCAACAGTAGTATTACACGCTGTGACACAGTCTCTATAGCCTCATCAGTTAGGGGAACCAAACATCTGCATTTACAGACCAACACACTGTATAGATCATCACTTGACAGTTTCAACCACAGGCTTAATCCTGATCATTCATATCACTCGTAAGACAATGATTAAAAATCACACAAACATACTTTCTGACATATTTCTCATCTAGCAGATAAGGTCTGGTTGTGGAATAATAACTGTTGTTTCTTGGTCTCTCAACTCAACTCGTCTCCTACGTGTTGTAAATGTGTCCGACAGGTTCTGCTTTTATGTATCTGTAGTTGTTTTAAAGACAAGGCATCACCATGGGAAAAGAGCTGCATCGCTGTGAAAATGGGATACACAGAGTGTCTTAAATGAGTGAATGTATTGAAGTATAATGCAAGCAGAGAGCTTGAAAGTGGCACTAAAGTTTTCAGCAGAAATCAGCTCATAATCAGCATAATATTAATCAAAACCAGTATAATATCATAACCCAGTACTAGATAATAACCAAATATTACCCAGTATTAAATCATAACCCAGTATAGTATCATAACAAAGCATTTTGTCATGACCCAGTAATAGATCAAAACTCAGTCCTAGATCACAGCCCAGTGTTAGATCATAACCCGGCATTAAATCATAACCCACTATAGTATCATAACCCAGTAATAGACCATAACCCAGCATTAGATCATAACCCAGCATTAAATAATAACCCAGTGTTAGATCATAAAGCAGGATTAAATCCTAACCCAGCATTAGACCAACAAACAGCAGTTCCTAGAGTGGCTGAGGCATACAACTCTCAGGCAGAAATTTAACCAACCAGAGCTTGAAATGTCAGCATAACACTTCCCTGACCAAACCAATTTAACTCTGTTACACAAGTGCAAAGCTTTTCTTTCCTCAGGATAAAAATTCTGCCTGGTATTTCTGCAAAATGCCTGTCAACAAAATCCAGTTTAGTACCACTATCCTAATTTTCAAACACCTTCACACATCCTGTTAGTACAAATTTCCTCATAAATCTTAATAACGTAAATGAATCCAGCGGCACTAATTGTCAATGAAAACAGTGTGTCCGCAAGAAATGAAAGAGTAAAGGAAATGAGGTAAAGCACATATCATGAGTATCCAATCAGATCCTCCTGCATATTTACGATCCGCAAATGACTGCACATCTGTCCCGATGTTTCCCAAGATATAAATAATAAACACACAATAAATCATTCTTTGATGTTAATGACACACATGGCAATATTCTAGCAATATTGAAGAATCTGGATCAAATAATCCAGTGATTGATATTCTGCACCCCAATCCAGGCCAAGATGACAGCCTATTAAGTCCCTGAGCATCACTCTCTATCAAATTCTTACAATGATGTGAAGCTAAGGACTTAAAATTTCTTATGTAGAATCAGTGTAGGCAATAAATCAGTGAATGAAGGTGTCTTACACTGTATTAACAATTGTTATAGTCTTATCATATCAGCTTTTCAACATCAAGAACATCCCAGGCAGACTGGAGATAAAGATATACGATCAGCAGGTAAGACAAGCACATCCAAGTGAGTGAGTGAGTTTGGTTTTACACCAATTTCAACAGTATTCCAGGGATATCAGGGCTGGGGACAACAGAAAACTGAAAGCTGCTCCACACATTTTACCCATAAGGGAATCAAATCCAGGTCCTCGGCATGACAAGTGAATGCTTTAACCACTCTACAAACATACTGCCCAAAAGCACTTCAAAGTGGCTGACTGACTTAACAACAATTGTAGCAAGCTAGAGTAAGTGAGTGAGTTTAGTTTTACGCCACACTCAGCAATATTACAGCTATATGGCGGCAGTCTGTGGATAATCGAGTCGGGACCAGACAATCCAGTGACCAATAACATAAGCATCGATCTGCGCATTTGGGAACCGACGACATGTGTCAAACAAGTCAGCAAGTCTGACCACCCAATCCTGTTAGTCGCCTCTTATGACAAGCATAGTAGCCTTTTATGGCAAGCATGGGTTGCTGAAGGCCAATTCTATCCCAGGACCTTCACGGGTCCTAGCAGGCTAGACATAACACACAATCAGCAGGAAAAGCAAGCATTACTAGGACATGGTGACTGACCGCCTGAACAACAATTCTACCAAACTAGACATGATAACACACAATCAGCAGGCAAGGCAAGCATTACTAGGACATGGTGACCGACCGCCTGAACAACAATTCTACCAAACTAGACATGATAACACACAATCAGCAGGCAGGGCAAGCATTACTAAGACATGGTGACCGACCGCCTGAACAACAATTCTACCAAACTAGACATGATAACACACAATATCAGGCAAGGCAAGCATTACTAGGACATGGTGACCGACCGCCTGAACAACAATTCTACCAAACTAGACAAGATAACACACAATTAGAAGGCAAGGCAAGCATTACTAGGACATGGTGGCTGACCGACTGAACAACAATTCTAGCAGGCTAGACATGACAACATATAATCAGTAGTCAGGAAAAGCACACAATGATACCACTTGATCATCGTTTGCCAGTTCATTACGCATTGAAAACTGGAGAGAGCAGTAATTGACCAACACTCACTCTTACTTTCACGATACCATCTTTATTTATTTTACAATGGTCCATTCATACTTCATATAATACTTGATACTTCTGTACAAAAAAGTAAAAACCTCTGAAGCAAAAATACTTTATCCCTATGAACTGCTATTAACTAGATCAATTACCATGTACTAACAACTCTACTCAAGTGGCTCCCTTTCTCATAGTTCCACAACCCATCAGGTCACATAGAAAACATATCTTAAATCCTTTCCCAACAAGATAATCACATATATGTGTTAGCTGATGAAAGTTGTGTGGTGAAAAGAGGCACTTAATGAACTGAAGCATGATGAACATGAATAATAATGGGGTCAGATGCCCTGGGTGCAGCCTGCCCTAGAACATCAGCTGGGCAGAACACTACCACCAACCCAGTGATTTGTCAACAACAATGGAAGGAATCACTTCTTAGTGGGTGTCTCACCTCCGGGAAATGCATGCAGAGCACCTACTTCGATCACATGCAACACGATCATCTACAGTTTAAGTAAAATGTGCTCCATTTTACAGAAATGTGATCTCTGTTGGCCACTAAAGCTTGAATTCTGTCACAATGTCTGAGAGTCTGATGTTCACCCAATAATGTGATAATTATGATTACAAGGATAAAATCCACCGGAAAAAAAAACAAAACAAACATTTTGCTTTGATTTGCCATTACATCATTAAGATTACTGATGACTGATTTCAATAAGAGAAGGGTTATCAAATACAATACAAGTCATATCACCACCAATCAACTTGATGTGTATGGGCAGGTTTTAAGTCAAGCAGATGCTATCATACTTGATAAACCCACAACCAAGCTCAAGACACTCCATAGCAAGCTTCAGATCACACTCTTCAGCATATACAGCTTCAGGTTGCACCACATCACATAAAAAGGTTCAAATCATACCCACCACATACACAGCTTTGTGTCAGTGTCTATTCTACGATGCGCGATTGCACGATTCATGCTGGTAATGATCAAATCGACCCTCATAAAAACAACAGAGCGCGAACTGTCACCCATAGTAATTTGCTCCCTCCCACTTTCAAAAAGCATACAAAAAAAGCTATATATTGACAAGGAATGACTTTCTAAATTGGAGTCGGCCACAGGGTCAAGTTCGAGTGACAACATGTAAACACAACAGTAACCTCCCTTGGTTACAACCATTATCGGCACTGGGAAAACGAAATTCCATTCATATCAGTATGAAAACAGATTACATTTTTTCGATGAAGTTATGATTTGATTAACTAATTAATCGAAAACGTTAGACTATGAACTCTAGGCATAGTGCATGTTTACAGTGCTTGCATAACAGTTTCGTCGATCTTTTTCAGAACATCAGAAATCAGACAATATTATCACTTGCTGTTGCAGAGACAAACGGTTTGTGGTAATTTGGCGTGAATAATGTCACGCAAAAGAATGAAAATAACTGACTTTTTTCCACAAAATACCACAGAGAAAGCAACAGTGTCAGCCACGTCTCCCCTGACCGATACGTCTGTTAAGGAGACGTGTGAATCGAAAGGCGAGAAAAACCCCAAGACTGACCCCGGTCCCTCTCCTCTCTAAAAAAACCTAAAGCAACTGTTTTTCAGAAAAAATGGTTGAAAGAATGGCCTTGGCTCTCTCAAAATGAGCTTGGTGCTATGATATGTCACTATTGTTGCCAAAATAAAATGAGCAATAGTTTCACTGGTGGTGTTTGCAATAACTTTCATACATCCACACTATTTTGAAAGACGGTAATACAAGTATTCCCCCTACATTTTCCAAATCCTCCCTCCTTTTTTGGTGAGGAGGCGACAAATAACCCCAAGATTGTTAGTTCTAGCATAGACACTGAAGGTCACTGCACACATCATGCAGGCAGAACTGCAGGTCATACCACACTACAGACAGTTGCAGGACACACCACAATGTACACACAGCTTCAGGTCATACCACATTGTACATAGCTTCAGGTCACACTACATTAACTTAGACAGCTTCAGGTGACACCACACTGTACACAGCTTCAGGTCACACAAAACTACCTACACATATTCAGGTACCCGTTCTCCGGTAATTACCGTTTTTTGACCAATAAAAATTGGGATGATCCGGTATTTTGAAATGCCGTTGGTAGCTGATGCCGGTAAATTTTTTATTGCACTGAGTTGGCTTTTATCAGTAAATTTAATATAATTGCAGTTAAAATCGTCTTGGCACATCTAGATACATGTATAGACTTTAGCACATTGCGCATATGCAGATCAAGCCATGCTACATGATTGGCTGATACAGACAGTCGCACATTGCCACGCCCCATTACCTAATCATTGTGTGCGTAGTGAAAAGAAATGGCTTCCAGTGGTAAAAAGGAACAGCGTACACTGACAGGGTTCTTTTCGCAAACAAATAAAAGTCAAACATTTAATTCAGTGGTAAAGGGTATGGAAAAATATGGCGATGTTTTTTTCCAATTGTGACATGTCATAACAGCCCCGTGCCTTTTCTTTTATTTTGTCATATCTACAGAAAATTATCATAAAAAGATATCTTGAATAGTATACATAGTCGCCCATTTTCCACTCGCTAACATGACACAATAGTGGAAAACACCTTGAGTTTATAAACTTCGTATGAATAACATGCAAGGCGATTCTCTTGATGGCTGGTATCGTTCGCTAGCTGTGATTATCAACTATACGACTGTGCCCTTGCCGAGAGTATTTTCACAGTTGTAAGAAGCAATTGTATTGGAAAAAAATTGGTTTCTAATGAATCAGTTTTGACACAGTCTGCCATAGGGATTATGATTGGCCAAAATCAGGCAAGGCAGACCTAAGGCAGCCAATCATATACAGTAATGTTGTCCTGGTAAACAAAAACTTTTAGATTTAGATGAACGTTTTGGATATTTTGAATGCATTAAGCAAGAAACCGCTATCAGTATGTAAATTATGGAACCTACTGGATGTATCGTTATGACCTATGACATATATACTTCATGCTCGTTTTCTTCATTAAACATCGAGTCTGAGCGTAAAGACTGAGATGGTGAAAGACGAGATGTCACTGATGAGTGACTAGAGTTACATTACAAGATCGCACAAAAGGATGGACAGAGTAATTTATTGAAATATAGTGGACCACTTAAAATCATTTCCTGATTGCCTCAGCATGCCATCGAATCGATAATTGTATTTAATCTAGTTTAATGAACATATTCTCAAACAACAAGCACAGACAAACAGCACACTCTGCAACACATTTATTGACAGTATTTCGTTATAAATACTGACTATTTTCTCTCCGGATAAAAACTGGTTCAGACAGAATTTTCAGACCCTGTTGGCTTAAGAGACCGGCAATTTTCAAAACCACCGTGAACTCCGAGTCTACCTACACATCTTCAGGTCATACCACATACATAGCTTCAGGTCACATCACACTACCTACACGGCTTAAGGTCACAAAAACCTACATACACGTTTAATGACTGGAATATAGAGTGCATTGCCAGCCGAAAATCGCTTAGACTATAGACTAAGTTAGAGTAAGCAAATGAATCGCTTATTCCGGACTTGCAACAGCTCGAAGCGTATATCGCTCTTCCAAAAATGGCGGAGCGTTTATTGTTCGCTCGCCTGTCGCTAATAAAGAACGTATTTCGGGAGTCTGGATGACGAGTGATGAATTTATGATTGTTGATGCCTACACTGAACCAGTGGAACAAACTTATGATGCTGGGATGTAAGCTGTTTTTGCCAATTTGGCTGACGAACAATTTTGTTCAGCCTTCGAATTCAAATTTTCCTAAGCCGCCATTTTGGTTTGAGAACGAAGCGACCTCATCCAGCAATTGCTGCGATTGCGGCTGAAAGTTAGCGCTCTGTTGTCAGGTGAATTGCTGTATATCGCTTGTAAGCGATTGGTTGTTTGCAAAGCACCCATAGTCTGTATGATGACAGGTAACTGTGGGCTTACATATGAATGAGTCAAAGAGCTCTGTTCTAATCACGTGTAAACTGCCTGTCATTAAACTGGCACTGACTCCAAATGTACACACATACGCAGCCATGTTCAGAAGGTGGCAGTCAAACAGTATGAGCTGTGTGGATTCAGTGCCACCGAAACTACAAGAAATGACATCTTTGAATCAGTGTGGAATCTATATTTCTCATTCTGTTTCAGGGCTTATTGAAGGCTGAGTTACACTAGTTCCTTCAAATCACCAATAAAATTCACAAAATGTCTGCAAATGAATAGAAGAGAAAAGCGTCTGGCAGTGTATGGCAACATAAAAAATGCTCCCAAAGTTTCACAGTTGCAATCCCACAAAAAGGAGCATAAAGAGAGGGCTACACTTACAATGTCAGACTTGTCTCCAAGGAATGGTTATTCTATAATATAATATAAAGTGTTTATGGATTTAGTCCTTTCATGGACCATCACAATAAATATGTGCTTGGACACTGGAAGGGCAAAATAATATGACAAGCATCAGGGGAAGGGCGTTTAGTATGACTGCATCAACAACATAACCTGCTACCCTTCCCTGAAATAAATTACTCTCCCCTAATTGCAGTCTTTATGTATATTCATTCAAACACCAAAACACCACTCCCATACAAGACGTCAACAAAGAATGGATGTAACACTTAATGATTTGAGTCAACTCATTAATAAAAGATCTCTTTTCATCAAGGTGCTTGCTACACAGTTACCAAATTGATTTTCTACCACAGCCTCAGGGCATGATCTGCATGTGCTGAACTTAGACAAACATTACACCAACAACTAATGTTTGTAAAGCCAGTTGAGCGGCAGAAACTTCAAGTTGGACAAGACCAGGGTGGACAAGCATTAGGCTATCTGACAATAACAGTCATATATAGCATCCATGGGCACGAAGACTTCTAACAAATTCTTTGAAATTTGTTCTTACAGAACATTTAAAATCCAACTTCATAGTAAAGACTCTGGAAGGAGTGCTGACTGGATCTGTGGTAGAAGTCCTGAGATCAGAGGCCATTGATTCAGCACTTGATATGTAGCACTTTTTCAAATGATCTCGCTAACGATGTGACCCTTATGACAAGCAGAGGTAACCTGGACCCAATTCTATTCCAGAGGCCCAATGGGGCCAACAGTGCCTTTGGAAATTTAGCATGGATTTCAACAATACTCTGTTATTTCACAGCATGTAGGCCAGATGCGGAACAAAGGAGCAAAGTGATTAAGTCTTTGAAGTTTAGCACTTTTGCGCAACACAAGCAACAAACTAGGGTATGGTTCTAAAAAATCTGAAAAGAATAATCAAATAAACCGAAATTGGAAACAATTTAAAAAATCTAAACAACAGTTCATGACTCAGCAATAAGAGTGAGTGAGTGAGTTTAGTTTCATGCCACTTGTAGCAATAATCCAGCAATAGCACAACAAGGAACACCAGAAATGGCTTTCACACAATGTATCCATGTGGGGCATCAAGCCCAGGTCTTTGGTGAGATTAGCAAAGGCATTAACCATTGGGCTACCCCACTGCCCGTCAACAATAAGGAACTGTTAGTGTGAGATGTGAAACCTATCAAAATTGAGAAAGATTGTTATAAAACATTGAGTAGTCTTTTTACGTGCCAAGGCATTAACATCAACCATAATCTGTATGGATACCTATCAAATCTTGATGGTGTATAATCTCTTCACAATACAAGAAGGCCAATTATTGTTCTTGAGAAAACAATGTTATCTACTGTAAAAACTGACACTAGGGACCCATTGAAGGTTATTATCTGCAGAGTAAAGTGTATCTTTTCACACCTCCTTCTGCAGAAAGCATTACATTTTTTCTCATTCAACAAATTATACTATTGGACACTTTCCATGTTCAACAAGTCCCCGGAAATGGCCACAAATCAACCACAACTCCAGTCTACCCTGATGATAAAATCAGAAATATTTCAAACACAGCACAGCTCCCCAAATGAAGGTAACTAGGGCTGCAGCAACAGGCACCTGACACATGTTATGAGCTATGAACATGATTCCCTGATTTCCGCCCCAAAAACTGGCGACGTTGCAATACAAGAGCTGTTATAGAATACACCTAGTATACCTGGAAGAACTAAATACACCTTGATACCATCAAAAACCAGAAACCAGCTATATAATAACAGGGCATACATTACAGGATCTTTGGGTGAGTGAGTGAGTGAGTGAATGAGTGGGTGGTTCACTGCTGCTACAAACAGTACTAGCATTAGATATTAGCATGGGTGAAAGCTGAAAGTGTCATTTTGGACAATGATAAATAACTAATATGTTTAGGAAGGAATTACACGGCCTCAAGTTTTAAAAAACACATCATGATTAAAGTTGACAAATACTTATTTTCAATAACCAACTTTCACATCATACTCATTTCAAACTGTCAACTCAAATTTGTAAAATATGGTGTTTCTAACACCAATAAGCTCATAATACCTTTTTCAAGCTTGTAACTTAAGCATGGGCTATTCGAAATAGTTTGTTATTTTCAAAATGGTGTAAAGCCAAGGTAAGACACAAATAATCTTGTCCACTTTATTAAGGGGAAGAACCACAATGCAGCAATAAAAACAGCAAGTTAGCCATTTCACTTGGAAAAGTGACCACTACGACACAACCAAGTAACCAGAGAAGAGACAAGCAGATTCCAGCAAGGACGTATATGAATGTAGCCTTTGAGTCTCCTACCATCCTATGCAACACACATTATATCATCATATGGGATCCATTGCATGGGCACTATGTTATCTATTGTCCATGTGAAGGAGAGACTGTAACGCTGGTATGAAGTCCCCTGTATTATTAGCTTGGTGCTCAACAATGTCTGTTTGTTTTGCTTATTTGTGTACTGTAATTCTACCATCCTGTGGTTTCACATACATGAAACTAATGTATCTCCAAGTTGCATACGTCGCAAGTGAATGTTTAAAATGGACACAAATATATATACAATGGACTCTGCTAAAACCAGCATCTGTCCAATTCGGCAAATTGTCACCACTGGCATAAAATCTCAGTCCCATTGTGACATGTTCATTTATCATCAGCTCTACAATCCAGCACATTGTCTAAACCGGATTATTTCTTCAGTCCCAAAGAGTGCTGGTTTAGACAGTTTCCACTGTATCTAAATGAGACACAAGGGACACAAAATTGTTTACTGTACTAAAATGTTCATATATATATAAAAGTAACATGTAGTTCTTTTAACATAATTACATTTTACAGTTTGGTACACAACTGCAGCTTTGTGCAAGAACCTCCTTTATTACCGGACCTGGGTTTGCTCTGGGTCACTAGTTTTATTGGACAAGGTGAACATCCAGGTTTTGTGTGTCCAAGCTTTTGGCAAGAAACTGCTTGAATGTGGTTGTATGTTTGTTGCCAGCAATACTAAACTATGGCCACAATTACGGAATACGATGATCAGGTGCAACCTTCTGACAAATTTTAGCACGTTCTGTGCCGACAAACATGTATAATTAGAACAATCAAGATCATTACTCTAACAGGCCTAATGTTCTGATGTCTCAACTGCTGTCTGTCTTCTTGCCTCATTCAAACCTTCTGCTTATATTCCATTCAATTCATCTGTCCCAGACACTGCACAAAACCAGGTTGCTCTGGGTCTGAAAAGGTTGAGATAATACAAGGGTGGATTTGCTTACAATCTGCTTGTTCAGCTCATGCCAAACACTGGTGTATTTCTGGTGTGGAGAAGTGGTCTGCCTGGGCACCCCCCAAGGTAACACCATCTATTGTTACTTAGAGCTGCTTTGACCTTCAAACTCCCTGGAATTCCAGGCAGCAGTGTTAGATGTCCCTCCATCCCACTGCTAGGATACAGATACAGATGAACGCTACACTTGTCATTTGGCTCACAGCAAGCAATGCTTCCACGTCCATATAGATGATTATGTTCGATATCCATAGATTGTATAAAATATTACATGAAACATGCCTGATTTGGAAGATTTGTAGAAACATTCTCAACAAACTAATATGGAATATTTGAAAATAGGTATCCCCTGGTAGTTCAACACTAACAGAAGTTTAACAGATAAGATTTCAATAAATATGCTGTGCCGATGAAATTCAGGACAAATGGCCATGAACTCTCAGTAAGTATATTGCAACTGCTAGTCTACAATTCCTGCAACTGCCCCAAAGTGTTTTGAAATGTTGTGAATGGACACAATCGTTATCTGAAAAGTGTTAACAATTCAACTGAACACATTACTTCAAATTGCTTTACTGGTATATTGGTACAAATTTATATTTGGACTTGGATCTTGTTTGATTTACAAAGTAAATATGATAGATTTGCAGTTACTTGAAACGAGATCAGTCATTGTGGGAATGAAATGTTTTATCATCAATCAAACGATAATCAAACGCTTTCATCCCATATATCAGCTCAATCATAACCAATGAATATGATAAAGGAATTCCATGTAACCACAACTGAGAGCCTCCCTCACTGTACTGGGTGTTCCACTATTTCAGCAATGTTGATAGGCTCACCAAGGAGCAGATCTGTGACCTGTCAGTACAATGTGGGGTTCACACCACAACACTGCTGATCTCGCCAGCAGGTAGGGAGATTTCATGCCACTAGGATGCACATTCTTGTGCACTACTGATCTGACAATCCACATAACGTGAGAATCTACCTTGCCCAGTTAGCCTTCACTAATGGTGTACAGAAATAGTTGACTTGCTGTCAGCTGTGAAGTCCAGTGATGGACTAAGGATTTGGCTGAGGCAGCTGAAAGGTTGTAACTGCCAGTTGAATGCTGCCCTGAACAATATTTCAGCTCTACTACAGCTGTCAGCTTAATGCATTGCAAGGCCCAAGAGCAGCTAGCCATGGATATCTACTTCATTGGTAAAACCCGCACACATAGGTGTAGTGTTAAGGAACCCATATCATAATCAGGTCAATTCTGGGATTCATACCAATGAAGAGCAGATCCAGCTGCAGCTTAGGATTCAGTTTCCAGACTAAGAAACTTTAAACTTTAATTCATAAATAACATTAGGCAAGGGCAAAAATCAGTGAAGAAAGGTCCATCACCATTTTGGAAAAGCATTTTGATCCCATAACCCCTTTTTTCAGTTTTGAAACATTTGTATTTTCAGTTTTGAAACAACTTTGGTAGTACAATGGCATACTGACTTTGAATAATGTAACCATTATCATTCATTACTAGTCGTAATTTGAGCAGTTTGCAATCATTGCTGTCATTAGCTTTTCCAGCCCATAACACCGTAACAACAATGGAAATCCCCAACAGATCTAGTAGCAAAAGAAGTTTCTTACAAATGTCATATTACGCTTATTCTGATAACAAAAGCAACCCTTGACTGACAGATTCCCTATTTCCTTTACCAGACACAAAAATTACGTCAATCCTCACTCTTGACCTTCAAGCAATCTGCCACTACTCGCATCAAATGCATTTATGTACCTTCCTTAAAATTTCAACCAAGGTCTACTTCATGAGTCCTGTGAATTCACATACAAAAGCATAATTGTCAAATCCAAAGACTGCAAAAAGATCTGTTTCTTCATAGTCCCTACTTAAATTGAATGAAAATGGATATATACATCCTTCATACACTTTCAACCAATTACAAGCTGCTTCTTATTTTCAATGCAATTTTCCACCTGACCTGAGTCAAGGTCAACTGGGTTACTAGCCCATCCATGATTGTTTGAGCTACCCTACCTCAACAAGCTTTGTGAATGCATCGGGAAACTTGTTGAATGCATTAGAAGGCTTGTTGAATTTAGGTTTGCTCAATGCAGAACAGGCCTGTTGAATGCAAAAAGCCTGTCTACCAGCCATCTATGCCACAATCTTGTTCTAAATGGGGATATAAAGTTATCTTTATACAGACTGATATTGTTACTCATGTCCACTGCTTGCCCCCAACCTGCCTCCTGCACAGTTCAGTGTATATCAGCTAAATACCATCACTGTGAACAGGCTAATGCCTTTCAGAGACTCTAGATAAAACAGCAGAGTGTAAGTATGGGGCACTCCCTCCCTCCCTCTCTGCCTGAACCAACTGACGATTCACTGTTCACAGATAGTAAGAGAAAACATCTGGAGTTGATGGATAGATAACATTGTTTCCACTAACTTGGCTACACCAGTAGTGCATTCTGTTTGAAACCTCTTACACAACCAGCCCCTATGGCTGCAGGAGGGTTGGCTGTCTCTATCAACACTGGCAGGGCAAACTATCACACATACTACTCAACACATCTCCATTGCATAATCCATTTCAGGGCACACTCTCTCAGATGAACTCATTACGTGGACAAACTTCATATTGGAAATGTCGCTGCCCTCAATACATGGTTTAAAATCTGAATTTCTCCCTGGCATGGGTCAACCTCATTTATTAAACAAAAACAAAACATTATTAATATGATATAAAGTAAATGTTTTGTCCCATTTACACCAATGTATTTTCTTCTTTCAATGCCTGTCAGACACAAGAACATCTCAAAGATGCATAATGCATCCCACAACATACACGTTTTGCTGAGTAAGCCTACTGAACTGTATCAGATAATTATCAAATAAGTCGTTCCCTCTATTAAACAAAATTCCAGAAATGTAAAGGTTGAGAAATCCCTAAATTTTATTGACATGTTGTTAGTGAGGAGGCATGGTTTTACGATGTAAAATATTCCAGCAATGTCACCATAGGTCACTACAGCTGTGCTCCACTCTTAGTACCTAGCTGGGAAATGAAAGAAGTCCACTACAATTATCAAACCGTCATGGTAAAACCCAAGTGTCTTGTGTGACGACAGACCACTTCCCTCCACCACCACTCCTACAGCTAAATATACCTTCATCTCATCATTTTGCTAACATACAACCAGTGATGACAAATCAAGTCTCCCTTTCCGCTTATACCACATAGGCTATCACCACTGTATTACATGTTACTGAAAGACATTCAGTCACGCTATGTGCAGAATTTCACCACATAACCTCTCCAGTTTGCTCACAAAAGAAATCGAACTGCCAAAAATAACCTTTACTCCATCATTAACATATCCTTTAGATATCATTTTGCAAAGGTGACTCTACTTGATTCAACTTTCTCTACAGGGACAGTATTGGTTAAATTTCCTGCATACGTAACTTACCTTCAGTACCTCACAGCAACACTTGGGCCAGATTTAGAATTTCTCATAAGAATTTCCACAAACATTAACTTGTATTTAATGGTTGTTGTGATGACCGGTTTTCACAAAAGAGGGGAGACAGTTCTATGAATATACCACATATTTATTTCAATAAATGCAAGAATTTGGTGTCAGTACCAATATCCTTATCAATGAAGTGATTGTTGTTAGATAATACTGTGAGTATCACCATCAACACATTGCATTTGTAGCAATAAAGAAATTCTATATGTGTCATGTCATGAACTTCATTAAAAACAGATTTGTTTTGGACATTTTTATATGAATCAAAGACAAGACAGTGCAACATGATAAAAAAGGGACAGCTTTGTGAACAGGGGGCTGTAGCTGAATAAAGTAGCCTCAAGTTTTTCATTGTTACTTATCTCTATAAAGAAATACAAAGAAAGAATTATGCTTTTCAATGGCTGTGAAAGAATTGTTTTGTCCTAAGCGGAAATATTCTGAGTTAGTACCAAGACCATAGCATAAATCTAAACAGGTTTGGTATAGGATCCAGAATAGTGGAATAACACTGTGTGCAAAAGAGTTTTTAATATGATGGCAAGTGTAAATAAGGAGCATGAGAGTCCCCAGAAGAGCCAACCATCAGAGTCACCTATCATCATACATAGGACTGGTGGACATAAGGCATTATCACAGTCAGGAAACACCCACTCTTGTTGCAGGCCTATTGACTTCAACTAGTTCCGGTTGCACAGCAATAAAATACTTATCATACTCAGATTTTTTTTCTTCTGATTTCTCGTGTAACTTCAACTTACCACAGTAGTATCCAAAATGCCTATGAAAAGTTTGCAAATCAAACAGATCTGAATGTCATCTGGGAAACAAGACTGAAACAATGACATGGATGACATATGGGAAACAAGACTGAAACAATGACATGGATGACATCAGGGAAAGAAGAATAAACAATGATATGGATGACATCTAGGAAACAAGACTGAAGCATGGACAGGGATGACACAAGGGAAAAACACTGAAACAATGATATGGATGACATCTGGAAACAGACTGAAACAAGGATATGGATGACAAGACTAAACAAGGACATGGATGAAATCAGGGAAACAAAACTAAACAATGACATGGGTGACATCTAGGAAACAAGACTGAAACAATGACATGGACGACACCAGGGAAACAACACTAAAACAATAACATGGATGACATCTGGGAAACGACTGAAACAATGCCAGGGAAGAGTTCTGGATGACATCAGGAAAGTAAGACTGAAACAATGACATGCATGACATCTGGGGAACAAAACTGAAACAATGACATGGATGACATCTGGGGAACAAAACTGAAACAATGATATGGATGACATCAGGGAAACAAGACTAAACAATGACAGGGAAGAGTTCTGGGAAGCAAGACTGAAACAATGATGTGGATGACATCAGGGAAACAGACTAACCTATAGTCTGACATGGCAGACACATGAATCTAACTCTGGAGGAAAATTTACCAGCCAGGTGTTGTCTTTATTAATCTCAGGCAGAGAACAGATTTGTTTGTTTACTGACAACAATAACTACTTATTGCAAAATCAGCACTTTATTTTGTTTCATTTACAATGGAGCAAATGATAGTTAATATTTCAGGAAGAGCTGAGTAGGCCTGATATTATCTCTAAGTCAAACAAATCAATGTTCTATGAGCCCTTGTGTTGATCAATACATCTTACACTTCTATTATGTTGTGAGTGTGGCTATAGATCAAGCACTTGTACCTGACCAGGCCCTGCTACCTTCAGAGGCTTATTAGAAGGAAGATGTCTTGAATAATCTACAGCTGGTCAGACACTCCAGATTGTGACTGCTTTACCTGTCCTCCAACTGCATATGCTTAGAGACTGGTGGCAACAGTATATCCAAGGATTAAAAATACATGTGATTTCCATAATATTGGAGATGCATACAAATCAGTTTTAGGCCCCATCTTCCTTCATCTGCCTGATGTTCTAACATAGTGCCTATACTGGACAATGTCTCAAAAATGAGTTATCAGACACTTCATATCAGAATGGTTCATGGTATCTCTGTGGCTACATGTCTGCAAGCAGACTGGTTCAAGTCTCTAAAGGTATGTCTTCTCCAAGAAAGACACTTCAACTCTTCACATTTGCTCTTTAAAAGACATTGGCTGTCAGCCAGCATATAGACTTTGAAAAGTCTCCAGAACTGCTAAACAGCTGAAAAGCCTTCCCTGTCTTCGGTGTTACTGTTATTTGAAGGCTGTCAGGCAGAACAACAAGAGTTGTCATCATGCCAGTCTTAGCCCTAACACTACCACTGTGGTGGTCAATACTCAGTCTAAAAGCTCTGGGTGATAAATAGCTCATGGTGTAATAACATATCAGTCTGCACGTGAATATTGTTCCATACCACTCCGCAATATTCCTATTATATCACAGCGATGCATAGTACATTCTGAGCCAGGCCAAACCATGCTTGACTCACTGAGCTATGAAGAACATTCTACATGATGATACCTTATCAGGCTACACCTGTATCCATCCAATCAACATTTGACATCTTAAACAGAACATATTTGGTACTGGGAACCTAACACAAACAGGTCATTTACTATATTGATCTAATCCACTTTTAACGGCCCAAAAAGAAAATAGTATACTTAATCCTCATCAAAGTTCCTCACATGCAAAAGAATAAGTTAACACCTTACAATAACTCATGAAACTAGCCATATGACTATCTTAAGCCAATGCTAATGATCACTTTGTGGGATGGAATAATGATCACATGTGCAACTTGGCAATGAGTGAGTGAGTGTAGTTGTATGCCACTTTCCGCAATATTCCACTTATATCAAAATGGGAGATACCAGAAATACACATTGTCCTATGAGGAGAATCAGACCCAAGTTTTTGGAGTGACAAGCGAATGTTCTGACCACAAGGCTACCATACCATACCAACCTGTTAATGATGTATTTACAATTACTATATCAAGACAGGAACTGCAACCTCCCTGTTTGACAAGACTTACACACACTGGCTTACTCAGTGGTGCTTTAGCAGTGAGCATTTTCCTGAATCGTGAGATACTTGAAATACTTAAGTGACACTTTCCCAAACCACTTCCGGAACATCATATAAAATGTCTCTAACTTGACAAGTCAATGATAACAATTACATGCATAAACGAAATAATACATCTTTTCCCTTAGCAATATCAGTTTCTACAAATATTTCATTCCATAAATGTACAGGCTGAACTATGAAATCAGGAAATAGTGCAGCTGATCTGTACTATAGCCACCAGTTTTCTGGGAAATAGAAACCTCATCAGCATGTCATGTCACAGTCAAATGAACAACAACCACATAGCAACATGGCATGTAAAAGTAACCAAAAATGTCTTTTCAAACTTTTTTGAGTCCAATTTTAGCTCACATCTCACATGTATGGCTATAGCAAAATTAGCTATCAAATCTTGCAGATTCTGTTCCCAGCAGCCTGTGTTGATAGATATTATGGAGATCAATAAATGTTAACAAAACATTGATAAATTACTGACAAAAATTGGAGAAGTAACTTTAAGCAAAAATGAGATTGAAAAACCTATTTCACATTTAGGCTGAGTGGTGCAAGTATCTGTGTATAGATTACTAATAAAATAGCTCTCAACATATTTCAGAACCAGCGTTGAATAAAAATGTAAATATGTATTGTCTGTTTGAATAAAGTCTATCTTTCATCACAATAATTCATGGACGATATTATCAATGATAAAATTTTCATTTCAACAATTGTTAATAATTCAACCCATTGCCAGTATTTCTGCTCATCAGTCTACTTGGCCAGCACTAGCAGACAGAAGCAGCTTAATCTGAGGTCAGGTTCTGGGTGTTGGTCTACGCTATCTCATCATATCTTCAGGGTATGGATTATTGCTCGAACATAATTAATCCGATCCATGAAGATGGGGTTAGAAATGATCTTCTGCAACTTATGCTTGTCCTAAGTGGTGACTAACAGAACAGAGTGGTCAGGCTTGCTGATTTCGTTGACACATGTCATAGTATCCCATAGTAGGTTGATGCTCATGCTGTTGATCACTGGATTTACAGACCACAAGTATATAGCTGGAAGATTGCTAAGTGTGGCATAAAATTGAACTCACTCACCCTTAATGAATTCAATGTAAAGACTTTCAGAAAAAATCATCAAAATCTATCTCAAACTCGAACTAAACATTTTCTCTGGACCATTGATATTTAAGAATATAATAACAATTTGTTTTCATATGTCTGCTTAAACTGGACCTTGGAATCCAAATCCTTCACACTACATCTCAGTATCTCAACTCCATACATGTGACTCGCAAACAATGAGATAATTTGAGCAGTCTAAACTAAATCAATAATCCAAACCAAAACATTTAGATGAGAATGAATGACCGACTTCTCTGGTAACCGACAAAAGACAGCCTCAGCAAGTCTATCATTTTTCACCTGATATAGAGGGATTCATTGAAAGGTCAGGGGAAACCTATCTCCCATATACAACATAGGCAACCAGCTGCCTCAGCTCGGTCGTACCATTTATTGATAGGGGGAACAGGTGATAAGTTCAACAGCATCTTAATCTCAAACATCTCAGTCAACACATGGTCTACCCTGAACATATCCTCAACTCACATGAAATGCCATGAAAGGGTATATATATATATATACACAAAAGCATTTCTATTGATAGCGCACCTATTCCAAAAATAATTCCTAAAGCCTCAGCACCCTCCAAATAAGCAAACATCGCCCAGGCATACACCCACAAATATGGATTATAACAAGGCAGTGATTAATGGTGAAGAGACTTGATAAAGAGAAACAGCAAGGCGCATTTGGCCGATATTTGTTATGCTGCCATCATGCAGATAAAACTAAGACATGAACTTGTGATCTTAAGGTGATCTTGTTACACTGACTTGTATAACCTTGATAGATTCAGAATAACAAGCAGGCATCTGCAGCCGTTTAGACACACAATTATATTCTCTACACATTGGAAAATAATACAGGCATCACACAATAACAAGCTTACACAAGCTGGATTTATGTCTTTCATGTTATGTAGTCATCGTGTTATTTCTGTTGGCAGTGCTCACGGTTTGGGGAAGAATCTTCAAAGAAGCTGCTCCAGGTTGAGTATCTATGGATCTAGTAACTCAACCAAACTTGATGATCAAAACCATGCACAAGCTATTTCAATATTTCAGAAATTTGATATTGTAGAAGCGAGTCCGGTGATATTGTTATATATTTAGCACAGAGTGGTAAAACATTCGGTGAGAAACAATTTGCCCAACTGCGTCATTGTGAGGGTACTCTGTAAACCAAAGCACTCTTTCATGTTATAAAGTATTACACCATGGAAATGTCCGTAAACATGCTAACATGGCCACCACGTACAATAGCTGATTTCAAAATGCATTTTCAGTGCTACTGTGTAATTTCAAGCAAGTTGTCAGAAACTCACTGAAGGTCAATGTGATAATGGTGAACTGTAAATAACAAGGAACCAACAGTGCCAAACATTTGTCTCTGAACAAGACAGTTGTGCTCATAGAAATAATATATGTTAGGCAGCCATCCAATGAAGTTGTTCATTGTAAAAACATCTGGTACAAGGTTTTCAAGCTTGCCAGGTAACCAGCATTCACATCAACTGGACTAAGACTAGTGAGAGGAGGAAGCATCCCTTAACTTTAGCTTTGGGTTGGTGGATAAGATATCAGGCTGGACTGATGAAGAATAATATTTCTTTGAAATTAAACATTAAAGCTAAGGGCCATGTATAACCCTTATGATACTATCTAGTTCTTTGTGGCTTAATGCCACACTCAGCATTATTCCATCTGCATGGTCTGTAAATAATAAAGTGTGAACACGACAATCCTGTGACTGCAATCTTGAGAATAGATCTAAGCAATTGAGACAGTCACCGTAAGTCACCTCTTACAACAAGCATGTGTAGCTGAAGACTATTTCCAATCCAGACCTTCATGGATTTCTTAATACAAAGTCTTATCATGGCCCTTTGAAACAGTAACACAGAAGACAATACAAGGACTATCTTTTTTCTTCGGGAGTACTAGTATATGTGCGTGGCAGACATGAGGTATGGGAGTGATCTGGCGCCAACAATACACAATCCTCATGAAAGGTTATGTGGCATCATGCATCTGAATTGATCCTCAGCTACCATGTCGAATGAACTATATCTAAATATAAAAGAATATATGAAATCGAAGACATCAAGAATTCTAACATGCAACATGAATTGACACTTCCTCTGAATACTGTACTTTGCATCATTGTCACAAGATCCCAGAGTTGCTATTTTGTTAATATTTTTTGGACTGAAAAGTGTTTCAACGGATTCAGCTTTGGACAAATGATGAATCAAATTGTTACAATCTAGAGATATACATATCAGACCGAACAAGGAAAGCAGTTGCACCTGGTAACTCGTACCGTACATCCATGGGCGGACTATTCCTGCACTTTGTTTATAACAACCACTAATGAATGCCCAATACATGTGTTGCAGATGCAGTGAGATAGGGCCTTAAATCACATGATCATTAGGATATTTCATATCCTACAAGCAGCTACTAATACAACACTGGCTGTAATTAACAAGAGTCTAAGCATGAAACTAACATGGAAAAACAAGCGTTTCTCAAGATATACACATGCCAATTTCAGCTGGAGATGGTGACTATGGTGGAAGTGTGTAGAGACGTATGTATGCTTATAAACACTCCCAGTTGATGATGCTGCATCGGTGTGTATTCAGTATCTCTGAGTCAATGTTCTGGTGGGAGGGCTGGTGAGTGAGTTAAGGGAGGAAGTGAGTGTACAGTCTATAACCCCCTAAAAGTTAAACCAGTGTAGCAACACCCACATTTTTGACAGTATAGAGTGTATATGGATATCTGCCATTTAAAGACAAAATAAAACAAAACAAATCAACTGTCAAAATTTTGCTTGAACAAGTATCATTGAATGGAATATAAAAGTGTCACAAATTATGAAGACATGAACTCCAGTATTTAAAGGGACACAGTATTCTATTAGGAATCCTTATTCCTTTATCAGGTCATGTTGCCCATTATACCAGAGTTGACATTTAAACATGTTCTCCTTCAGCCTTGGTTCCTACCAGCTGCCACCTACCTGGAATGTGGCTGACTTCAACATTAAATTGAACTCACTCACTCACTGATTCCTGCCAACTCAAGTTCAAGAAAAAATGCAACGCTTTGCTAAATGAAAATACACAATTTTGATAGAACCACAAGCACCATCATTTCAGTTGAAAAGGATATTACCTTAGGGATGTTTATCAAATTCATGTGTAGTGTTTGGTTCTAAATATCCTGGCTATATAGAATACATTCAGACCTAAACCTGAGGTAAGATCTCCAGCTGCTTCATTTAACGTTATACTTATAGAATTACTGCAAGAGCCTGACAAGAAGGAGAATAATCCTAAGGTGACTGAGACAGACTAGCCGCAGTCCACATGTCCATCCTAAGACCTGACAAGCACAGCCACACTGTGGGAGCAGCTTGATTACATCCCTCCATATAGTGATGCCATGGACCTGTGCTCTGCTAGTATTAACCACGGCAGGTTCAAACCCAATTACTCACAGGCAGCTGACAGCCTGTGATATATGTGTAACACAGGTGACGGCAACACAAACAAACATTCAATCCCTCACCTACAATTGTCATGTTAAACTGCAACCATGTAATTATGATGAACAAGGTCGGCCATGACTGTCACACGGCTCCCTCCCCACTGTCCCAGCTGTAGCACTGACTGATGCAGTAACACACATAGCTCACATTTACAGAGCTTGCTTACATACATGCACACTTACTGTACCCTTAAACACAATCTGGTCACCCTGCAAACTTTTTCCTCAATTCTAGAACCCAAGCAAATGTCAAAGTAACTAAACCTGGCAAGACACAAGCTCTTGTTTGAGACTATGAACAACCTGTGTTTTAACACACAATCTGGTTATATTACTTTACCATAATCTGAAGTAAGCTGCATCTGAGCTGAATACAATTAATCTACCCCTGTACGTAATGATGTCTTTACACTTGTTACAAGTGGTATCATGTCAAACCCAAATTTACTCCACGTATTGAGTCTGCACTAACATACGCAGTTTCTACTGAGGATGGGACTGACACAACATGCCTGTCAAAGTAAGAGCATCTAAAAACATGCGACAGAATCTGTAACGGTAAATCCAGGAAAGAATTTGCTACAACTTGTACTGGATTCCCACTGATGTAGGGAATAACATTTGTTTCATATCAATACCAGCAAGCAGAGTAACGACAAGAGCAGGAAAATAAGACAAGTGTGCTGTTACGCATATTAGTTCATTGTGCTCACCATGTGATTCTCTGAACTCATTATAACAATGTGTTGTATCCTACACATTCCTGGCTAGCAAAGAAATACAATCATCAGTGTCTGAAAGTAAGGACATAGCCTTTTATTTCCCTCGACATCATGTTCAATGAATCCTGGTTATAGAAACATATTAGGCCAAATGAAAATTTATTAGACGCTGATTTGACATCAGTAGTACTAGCAGTGAAAGTCATAAAGGTTTTGTCTAATAGTATGAAATTCAGAACCCTTGAAATTTTACCTTAATATTTAAGTTATATCTGTAAATCCTTGACAATGACCACTCGACTCTGAGGATTAATATTGACCAATACATCACATAGGTTGTATTCAAAATTACACTCAATCCATAAAATACTGAACCAAACCTTATTGGATCTCGGCGACCTTGGCCTGTGAAATGGATACACTAAACAAATGAAACTCTCCATTGTAATTCAATTTGACCAAGACACAAGCAATTGTGCTACATTTAAAAATCAGCATAAAAAGAAATAACTGATCATGACCCTTTCATCCTATGTAGTAAGTATCTTTACTCAAATATATCTATCTGTACTAACCAAAACTGTATTACCATAAATTAAAGTGGAGTTTTAGGCCAATTTCTAGCAATAATTCTACAGTTAAAACCAGCGATAGGCTGCTCACACATTGCATCAATGTGCTGAATCAACTGCTATTAACATAAAAAGAACATATGTGACAACAAAGATGACAAAAAACAAGTCAAGGATATGAAAGATAAAGGAAAGCAACAGATCCATGATATAATCTTTGTAAACGTCTCACAAACTGTATTAAAAATATGATCAGTCTCAAGTCTCTGTCACTCAGTATGACAGGTTGATCTCTCTCTCTTCCCATCGGGAGCAACCCCTGAGAAGAAATCGGAACCAAGGCAAAAGGTGTCATCAATAGTATATGATATGGTGAGTGTGTACTATCTATTGACCAGAGATTATTCAGAGGCACACTACACAGTGTCAGTCTCAAAGGCACAAACATTCTACATTTGACCTCTAACGGCCTACACCTAATACCACAAGTTCCAACAACTGCTGATTTATGTCCAGGCAGAGCTGGCCACAGACCAGCATCTCATCTGCTATCACAGGAAAACTAGTCAACGTATCACTTCCATCATATCATGAAATGATGGGATTTCTGGATCCGGGATAGGTTACAGGGATTAGACTGAGTGCTAAGTTTGTAAATATATAGACAACAAAGAGGAATTAACAGACGACTAAATAGCAATGTTGCATTGACGGGTCTAACTGACAATTAAATAATCAACAGAATAAAGGACAATCTGATATGTTTGATGTATTTAGCTATGTTTCTAAAACAGTGATCTCGACATGTTGATCTGATCTGGTATACATTTCTGTCTTCAGTTATTTTCTGTCACTGCCAAATAATCAGTGACTAAACTTTGTGATCAAAACAGATGTTGTAGTCTCGACATGATCAAGACACATCCCATCTGTGATTAAAACATACACATACACCACACACAAAGGGAATTCAATTCACAGTTTTCAACAACCTGAAATTCAGTTTAAAGTCTGACATGATTGTGTCAAATCTTTTTCATGTTTCATCCATCACAGATTGAAAAACCAAGTAATTATACATTTCAAAGTATGCTTTCAACTCCACACATTCAAGGCCAGGAGATTGTCGACCCATATGACTGAACAGTACAGCATCAAAATTTAACAGCTGTAACAAACCAATCAGCCTAAACATCTATTTCCTAAAACACCAACCGGCACAAGTCAATTGTCATGACATTTCTGCATAAATGGAAAATTGCATATTTTCATCTTGATGTATTTTGGAAGAGAATCATTTATTGAAAATGGTGAAAAAAACTGAACGGGTTGATTTATGCTGCTTCCAGCAATATTCCAACAATATCAAGGCAGGCGACACCAGACATAGGCTTCACACACTGCTCAGGTGGGGAATCAAAGCCAGGCTTTCAGTCTGAAGAGAGAACTTAAACCACAAGGCTACTCGAACACCCACCCTAGTACTAAGGTACCAACAACACTGAAGACAGATAGTAAGTCCTGGCTTGAGACACTTGCCAATAACTTTTAAACACTCTCCCACACCCCTTACCTCACGGTCCCATATTCCTTACCTCCCCCTCCTGTACCCCTTACCTCACAGTCCCATATTCCTTACCTCCCCCTCCTGTACCCCTTACCTCACAGTCCCATATTCCTTACCTCCCCCTCCTGTACCCCTTACCTCACAGTTCCATATTCCTTACCTCCCCCTCTTGTACCCCTTACCTCACAGTCCCATATTCCTTACCTCCCCCTCTTGTACCCCTTACCTCACAGTCCCATGATCCTTACCTCCCTTCCAAGTATCCCTTACCTCACACTCATGCTCCTTACCCCCTTTGCAAGTACCCCTTACCTCACAGTCCCATATTCCTTACCTCCCCCTCCTGTACCCCTTACCTCACAGTCCCATATTCCTTACCTCCCCTTCCTGTACCCCTTACCTCACAGTCCCATATTCCTTACCTCCCCTCTAGTATCCCTTATCCCACAGTCACATATCCCATAATGTATCCTTACTTCTCCCTCCATACCCCTCCTCATACTCCTTACATCACCCTCACCATTCCTCCTCTCCCGAACCACTTATCTCCCCTCCTATCCCATAACCCTTTCCTCTCCAGCCCCTAAACTTAACTTTCCCTCCCGCATCATTACCTTCTCCAATACTCCTTACCTCCCCATCGGTACCCCTTACCTCACTGTCTTGTGTCCTTACCTTCCCTCTCGTATTCTCTAAGTGCCCAAATGCCACACTCACACAATAAAAAGAAGTTGGTATCCATAAATTTGTCAGCATCGTACTTGTTAACTTTTAAAATGCCACTCAAAGCAGTGATTACAAATTTGGGAAAATCTACCACAATTATTATCCAATCAGAGAAAGAAATCCCAATGCTCGATCTCAATATTATGAAATGTTATACTACATTTATCACAATTATGGCGAAAGAGAAAACCCATACAACTTATCTTTATCATCACACTGCATTTAACACATAATACATACAGCGAAGTATGTTATTACAGTGAGACATTAAACCTGCCAACTATGAACAAATGCCTACGATAGCAGACTCCAGAAAAACTACACCAATTAACACCATAACATCCCGAACAACACATTTAATGATCATATCAATTCACATAATTTCCCATGTATATACCAGCCATGAAGTATGATTACACTTTGAACTACATAATAAAGTTAGATGACATACTGTCATAAACCACGTCCAACAGCGTTGCAGCTACTACTGCTCTGCATTGTGCCCATAACTGTTGATGGGTTATCGAGTTCATATGAATAAAGTCTACTTGATAATACAGTTCTAGCAATCTCCCTCTGTATCACACATCCACAGCAATTCATCAATAATACAAGTAAAACTAGAAAAGACTATTTTTAACGAGTGAGTGAATAAGGGTTTTACATTTGCTTTTAGCAATATCAAAGTGTGGGACACCAGACACTCAGCTACCACACTCGCCCAAATCCCCAATCAAAATATGGACTAGCTATATTTATAAAACCCAACTTAACTGATTTAAAATTTGAAGCTCTCAATCATTGATCTGACAAACCCAAATGCATGGAATATTTTTACCCTACCAAATGGTAACTCTGATGATGATAGCATATTGTGGAGTAATTAGGAAAGACCGAATTGAGCTAGAAAAATACACTGGTTAAGAATATCAAAATGCATCGTATTTTTAAATGAATGCCTAAGTGACACTGATAGTGACAGCACAGAATCCTTTCCCTTCCCCCTTGCCATCAGCATCAGTAGAGATCAGCACGATGTCATCTCATCACAACACAGCTCTGAGTCATCCCCTGCCTCAGTAGACAAACTGTTTGCATGGTTAGAATCAGCATCCTATCACTACATGAAACTATCCCCACTCAACAACCTGGCATGATTCAAATATGGGATTTGGCCTCATTGAGCATGTTCAGTTCCTATAAAGCAATACACTGTAAGGCTTCCTAGCAAGCTTAATCACTTCCTGTCTATATATTGGTCAGATCAATGAGATGCTAACTGCCATTGGATAAAGTAGGTTATTACCAAAACCAAAGGCATTCACATTCCATTTGTCTGATAAGACTTAATTTAGAAACATGAAAGCTTTTTATCTCTTACAGGTCATGGAAGTAAATTAGGTCAGTGTGACCTTATACCATAAACATTAGTGATAATGATCACCTAAAACAGTTGACACTTCAAAAATGCTCTTTTTCTTCATTTGAAACTTGAGACTGCCCAAACATGTAACCCTGACCTTGTTAGTGATAGCAATGTGCGTTTTGCTGAACAGACAGAATGATTCCCTGAATATTAATTATGGAGAGTTATAGTTATATCATGTTCACATCCGAAAACCCTTCACTGATACCATAAGCAAGAAGCCATGCTTGTGTCAGGATACAACAATATTCCACCAAGTCAGCATTCTGGTCACCCAATCCACTCTTAGGACCAGCATGGATTTCTAGTTACCAATCACCATGGAGACATGTTCAATAAAAGCTATGAACCAAATTTAATCAGAAGAACAACCTATTTTGGGAGGTGAGAAATTCAGAAGAGGGAGGAAGGAGTTTGGTATTTCCAAAATATTTTAGTAATGTCATGTCCATTGGTATTTTAAATTAGAAAACCATTTCCTCACAACTGTTTATGTAATCCACGTCAGTAACCCATACTTCAAACCAATAATCAGTAATAATTCATTCCAACGACAATATTTACATTTGTACGGATTGGGAAAGAGAACTTTGACAATGGGCCAGTTTCACTAATTTCAGGATTATTAGCCATTTTCTGAATTTAGAATGGGCCACTGCTCTTGTATCAATAGTAAACTTCTAAATTATAATGAAGATGACAAGAATTTTTATGGATGATCAACTTCTTTATTGCAGGGTAGCTGCAATAAAGAAGCTGCAATAAAGAAGTTGATCATCCATAAAAATTCTTGTCATCTTTATCTCAGCAACTTCTAGAATGCCTCTCAAACAGTTTAAATTATAATGAGCCATTTTTCATTCTAGTGTGCAAAATGACCCATGATCCCTGCCTTTCCCAATCCCTGCGATTGTCACGTTTTCTTGCAAGGCCTAGCAAGCAATGATAGTAATAACAGTAATTAACACTTTCATAAATTGCTTGCTTTACCTAGTGGCAATGAGAGATTAGGTAAATACACTGGTTTGATTCTTTGTGGCTTAATATCGCGCTCAGCACTATTCCAGCTATATGATGGCAGTCTGTAAATAATCCATTGATCACCATCATGAGCATCTATCTTTACAACTTGGATGTGTCAACCGCTTGATCCTTTCAAAATATATTGGCAATGCTTATATACAGTTAAATGTTTAGTCTGTCTGTAGATTAATGTTTAGTCTCCCTGAAAAATATAACTTCAACAGAAACAAACCAAACAAGGAGTGCCATTGAAAACATGGGAAAATGTAGATTACTTGATCAATGGTCATATCACTACAGCAAATGAAAGGTAAATAATATGGTTATGGACTCTGTGACCAACTATGACTTCAATCTACTGATACTATGAACACAATTTCAAATTGATACAACTAATATTAAAGTTCTCAACCAGATACTGTCACCTTAACCATACAACTAAAAAAAACCCATAGAAACTAAGTTGATCCATCCATGTCACCATGAAGGAAATAACAAATTAAAAATAAGCTGACATTACAACCCCTACTGTTTTCTTAAAAGAAGACATCAGCCAAAAGAACACTGGTTTTATGATAATCATACAGCTAGAAAAGCTGTATTTGGTTTGAATAATTTAAATTGTTGAAATGTAGCATGTTTATTGATGTAAAGATAGAGAGTCCAGTTTACGGCTCTATACAGTACTTGATCAAAATCAGATATTCATTTTCTTAAAGGGGAAAACTGAAGTGGTGAGCGTGTGTGTGTGTATATATATGTATATAACCTACTAGGGCTGCATCTATTAAAAAATCAGATCAAACTTAATTTAGCTAACCTATTAAGAAATGTAGGGATACCTGCTACTCATCATGATAAGTAAACTGACAGAAAAAAGGTGTCTTCAACAAGCTGAAATTACTTCAAGGAAAGAGCTAAGTGAACAATGCTCATAATCCAAATCTATAGTGAGAGCAACCCTTAACATGTACAGTAAAATTTCGATGAATTGAATGCTGTAGTCTCGATTTTTATGCCTAACTCAAAGTGATTGTCGCTCCCAACCATTATTTCTACCATCATAGACATACCTATGTCTCATATACATTGTTAAGTTGAATTTACTACATGGTGTACAGCGATTTGACTCCTCTGGATTTGACTGTATAAGATAATGTTGTGTAGGTACTTGTAAGGGACATCTATAAAATAATAATGAAAGATTCATGGAAAAGTTAGTCAGGGAAGCTTAAAGAAATGGGCACTCAGTACAGCTAATATGGTACTCTACTAGAATAAAAAAAATACATGTGCACCTATCTTTGAGTAATCGTATCTTCAATTCTGTTTGATGAAAAATATGATATCTAAAGCAAAGTCTGCAACGTTTACTACAATAGACATTGAAGATCTCCTCTTTCCAAAAATGATGTCACATTCCAAATTTAATGTTTGGAATTCTACATTTTCTATCCTGATGAGATCTGTCCTGATATACTTTGTCCCTGTTGTTTATGAAACATGTAGAATCCCACACTGTGTAATATCCTTGTCACAACTATGTAAACAAATTCATCAGTGCAACTCTGGGTTTGTGTTTAAATGTATGTCATTTCCTGGCATGACATGGGTTCCCATACTCTGTTCATAACCAATTTTGGGAACCTTTTCGTTTTCAACTGATGCAAAACATGTAAAACATCTTGTGTGAGATCGCATAATATGACCCAGCTCTATGCTGGTATCGGTGTTACAAACATAAGAGAAAATGTAGGAGAGTTTACAACCAAAATCGTAAACGGTCGACTGTCAACAACTGGAGAGTATTCACCTAATTATAGCAAAACAAATGGTGATCATGTCCATTTTTAAGCAATACCATTCCGTTAATACATCCAAGAGTCTGATACCAGTTTGTGGCATGGGTATAGAGCATAATTTTGACGATTTCAGTCTATTTTTACCTGATGGAGGGCTGTCAGACCGTCGACATTCGCTGTGTTGATGTCGGCCCCCCTGTCCAGAAGTCTAGTGACTTCTTCTCGGTCCCCACTCGAACAGGCTGCCAGAAATATACATCCATCTTGAAATTGAACTTTTCTAGGTTTTAATTTAGGTGAACCTGGCTCTCTGTTTGTCTCAGAATCCTCCCACCGCTTTAATTGTTCATGCCTACGAAACATGGCATTAACTTGTTTCTCCTCCGCCATGATAGTTCATCCCTAGAAGGGAATGACCTGAATAACACAACCTCGGAAAGTTAGTCACCGTAAATCCCCTTTCTGTTTTCTAAGGGAGGTAACTGCAGGTGCCCACTAAAGTAACAAATAGTGTTGTGCGCATGTCAGGCCGTAAGCGACAGCCGGAAATAAGCCGGACTTGCGCATAGCAATGCGTAGAGCATTCCGTTCGTCCTGACCGAATGTAGAACGAGGCTGTCAGCCTAGTGGCGGTGACTGGAACTAATAGTTCCTAAGGATCATACTTTCCGTACTACTTACACTTCTTCTAAGCGTCCTTAATGATGATGGGTATTTACAAATGGCCACGTTTATGATATCTCAAATAGATTCGAGGAGAGTTTAGCCATTTTTCACATGTCAAACCCCTGTGTTTATCAAGACAACGCTTTGATAAAGACAATCGCAAATGTATTGTATTCACACACAAAAATTACTACTTATTAACGATTGTTTCCTTGCACCAACAGACACACGACAATAATCTATCAGATTAACAATTACAAGCCAATATAGGGGCGGCATGGAAATAAATGCGTCTAGACTGAACTAGACAATCAAGTGATCGATAGTTTGAACGACTATCGATGCCTTCAGGTTCAATGTCAGCCAAGTCCCTGATTAGTCATAATCCGGATCAAGGACTAATGACAAGCTCCGGGACGTCTGTTATAATTATATAGATCTGGTGAGACTTTACTTTTCTTGACAATACAGGATAAGGGAAATGGTTAGACAAACAGAGAGAAAAAGAAAAAAAATCGATTCTACATATTTGGTTCTGCTAGGATTTATGTCGCTGGCAGTGGCAGATTGTCTGTTCTACTGATAAACGATGTCATTATTATAAAGATGTTTGATACTGCTTGATGCTTAATACTGTATTAATTGCACACACACGCACAGTTGTGTCGTGTGCGTTTTTATATTGTCTTCAGACAACACAAATGATTAATTAAGTAACAAACAACAAAATCACATACTAGTACATTCATTGTCGTCTGTAACATATATAAAGATACACACACACACACACACACACACACACACACACACACAGGGGGAGAGAGAGTGAGTAATCAGAGTATGCAGCCTTATATGGGTGGAAAGTGCTCTGTGTTGCATGTCTGTTGGATGGTGAAGCGTGAGAGAGAGAGAGAGTTAGTTAGCCTTTACGCCGCACTCAGCAGTATTCCAGCTACATGGTGGCAGTCTGTAAATAATCGAGTCTGGACCAGACAATCCAGTGAGCAACAGTATGAACATCGACCACAGTAACAGGGATGCGATGACAGGTGTCTACGAAGGCAGCGAACCTGATCCCGTCGCCCTTTACGACAAGCATGGAGACTAGCTACTAATCCCTGAAATGAACATTTCTTTTGCAACAAAAAACCCAGTTATTAAAAAAAGCTATAATGAAAAGGAACCCGGAAACTTTCTTCATTTTCCGAACGTACGGAAACCTAGGCTTAATCTAGACTAGCATGGGCTTTCTTGGATACATTGTTTGTTTGTTTGTTTGTTTCAGGATCTGTATGGCAGAGGAGGGTAACTGAGGATCAGTTCTAACCCGGATCGTAACGGGAACAGTGAGCGAGCGAACGAACGAACGAACGAACGGACGGACGGACGGACGGACGACACATGATAAACGGAATAATGATGCTGTGGACTGTCACCTCACCGTAACATCCGAACCGTGGTGACCGTGACGCATGCGTCGCCAAAATACATGCATGCTTGATTGGAGTGTCTGATTGATGTTTACACTGTACTAAATGGAAATTGCAACCGATTACGACGTAAGTGGGCAAATAAGCGTATTGTGTGTTTATGCTACGCTAATCCGTTTCAGACAAGCGGACATGCCTCGGTGACTTATCCAGGGGACTCCTCCATGCAGGACGGCCGCGACATTTGTTGGGGTCGATTATGATAACGTCACGCACCAATAGAACCTATTGAAAGTCGTGTTTATGGCCACTCAAGTTTGCTATAGGCTACTTGTGGAATTGTCTAATTGAACCGTATATTCATAATCATATAAATGTGCTCGAAAGATATTCTGATGTTGAGCACTGGGATGTCAGGAAACACACCGGAGTAACGAGGAATTGTCACTCCCAAATCACCAAGGGGCCTTGAAAACAAACTAAATGTTCTCGAAACTTTTTATATCGCAAAACAACATGCTAAGTAAATTGAAAACAACGTTGTCGATCAACAAAAATGGTTCAGCGCATCTTTTCAAAGAAAAAATTATATATCTAAAAACCTGATTAAAAAAATATTCTGTATCGAATAAACATCCAAACAAGCCATTTCCGAATATGAAATATGTCCCACTACGATTATATTCCGCATGCGTGTTTTGTTATTTTTTGTTTATTTGTTATAAATACTTGATGTTAATTATTAGCATTATTTGCTGCAGGGGAATCTCATTTTACCACTAATTTACTAGATATAACGTCTACACTATTTCGTTTTGACCCCGAAGTCTCCATTATCCCCCTATTAATATGGAGACCTCGTTCGAACATCCGGTGCAAGCCTACACCACCTTGGAAAATCTAAGTATGTTATGATTGATAAGCTAGAAGTCGCTTGAAAAACATGCTGTTACCACAATTCTGGAAAACAATTCATCGTCAAGCATTTTGAACGCAACTCACTCATTCTTTGTATATTGATAATGCAACTGCTCCTGCTGGCACGATCTCGATCGTGATATTTTCGTGAGCAGGTTGGTACAGTTTTGAGCGATCGGCATCAAACGTCCTTAGGCGATTGCAAAAGAAAATAGTCTTTGGGGAAAAAATGTGATGAAATGTGTCATTATGCATCGTTAACTGTATGTTAAAGTTGTTAAGACACGCGATTTGTATTCCAGCAATATCACGGCGGGGGACATTAGAAATGGGCTTCACATATTGCACGCATGTTGGGAATAGAACCCGGGTCTTTGGAGTGACGAGTGAACGCATTAACCACTTGGCTACCCCACCCAATGCCTATCTATGGTGTTCCGTTATTCAACATTTAAGCAGAACTGATACTACCCGGGCAACGCAAGACTCTAATGCTAAGCGCTTTTATTGCTTGGATTGTGACTTCATGTGGATAGTAAACAGTCTCATGCGTCGGTTTATAATTTCCGTCATTTTGGGCGTAATTAAACATCATTATTCTCATTATTGTACTTTAAATTACTATTTCATTTTTTGCTGTAGTTTATGTTTTCAGAAGGGTATAAATGTGTTCGCATCCATTTTCATAGGACACCTCATTCGATTGAATAATTTGTTCGGAAAATAGTTTCTGTAAAGCAACATGGCGGCCGCCATGGAATCAAGAACTCTGCGATGTGCTATGCAACGCTTATACGCAATGAAACTCACAAATGGTATTTCTTGGACGTGCTTTGTAAGAAGTCTTTCAAGTTCCACACGCAGTGGTCATCGGAACAGACGGATAAACGATTCGGAACATGGTGTGATCAGTCATAATCATACAACCTCCGTCAAAGTTAATTTGTGATTTGTCACAGTTTTCGTGTATCTTGAATATGTTGAAGGGCATTAGCGATGCACTTTTTCCAAGTGTTGTTCATGCGCTTCCTGAGTCTGGTATGATTTTAGAGTTACCATGATATGACAAATATGTTTATTCAACCAATGTTGGAAAGCTATCGTTCATTGAAATAGAACTGAAGTATGACAATATCTTCGAGTGATCTTGCATAAAAAAGTGAAACATGGCATCAGATAAGTCAACAGGTTAAATACAACATGTCCTCTTGGCCAGTGCCAAAATCCCGTATCCAACAGGTCTGCAGACAGGCAGCTTTTTCCAACTCTATACTTGGCAATGCAAAACTCTCCAACATTTGTATGATAAAGGTGAACATTTGCATGAAATAATATACAGATGACTTCTAAAGCATCTTGTATATACTTTTGTTTTTGTGTTTATATTTGTCAGGTGACAGTGAATTCAGAACATTTGAAATACCTGGCCTTAAACCTATGAACAGGGAACGAGAATCTTTCCGGAGGAGAAGGAGGCAGGTATGTATTATTTAACTGTATGATTTATTGCTGTTGCTGTTATTCAGCAATGAAACATTAATGCTGATAGTGAGAAGGATTACAAGTTGTTCATGTTTTGCAGGTAGCCCCACCTCGGTATATGCAGATGAAGCAGGACCAGGACTGGACTAGTGTGTGGCCTTCCGCTGCTTCCTTCAAGTGGAGTGTTGTCCCTTTGCCCATGAGACAGGGTTTTGCAGAAGTAGGTACCAGCAGTTTTCAGACTTGGGTCAAGAAATGTTTAAAGACAAATGGAGTTAATGTTTAAGTATAAGACAAAATGCTGTAGATGTCGACTTCTTTATTGTATAAACAATGTTTCTTGGCCATTTCGTGTCCCTTCATCAGGTGAATACTGACTTGTAGTTTTACAGGATATATATACCAGTAATGTGCATGAAACCTGAGTGATTTTAAGCATGTATATACTATAAATTATAGATTGAAAGATGAAAGATAATGAAATATACAAAAACTGATATGGTGTTGTTATAGTGAATTAAGTGGGTAAGCAATAGAAGCCAATGAATCTAATTGGTGTACAATAGGGTGGCTGATAGTGTAAAGATATACAAAAGATGGAAAAATACAAAAGGAAGGGGAAAAGCTGTTACAGTGTATTAAGAGGTAATTGGTGAAGCTATGAGTCTAATTAATTTCCCAAGCATTGGTCAGGTAAACCCCTTGATCTCTGTTCATCTGTGGTGCTTAACTTTGATGTTGATAAACTCTGAAATTTTTCATCTTCACCAATCATGGTTCTTCAATGCTATGATGGTTCTTGCTTACCTGTCAGTGGAGTGTAATGGATTGTTCACAGTGTCTTCAGAAAGGGCTTACTTTAGATCTCATTTCTCTACCAAAGTTTTGTGCTTTTTGAACCTAATGTCAATGGGACAGGATGTTTTAGCTGCTGCCACAGTCACACATTAACTTGTAGGTGCAACCCGTAGGCATGTCAGCGGTTTTGGTTGAGGTACATCTACCATTAGCCTTCAGAATCATCTTTAGTGTTTTGTCAGAGCTGAAGGTCACATCTATACCTGCAGTTAATGAGTTAATATTGTTTCAAGTCACAGTCAGCAGTATCAGTGCTATTTCAGAGTGAAAATAATAAGTCTGGAAAGATGAAATATTTTCAGGGTGTAATCTTGTTGAAATAACTTTGCTACTTGTCCCCATCACCACTGGACCTGTTAAGGTCTGGGGTAGAATAAGCCTTGCCATGAAAGGCAAGTATGCTTATCGTAAGAGGTGACTAATGGGATCGGGTGGTCAGGCTTGCTGACTTGGTTGATTCATGTCATCGGTTTTCATTTACGCAGATCGATGCTCATGCTGTTGATCACCAGATTGTCTGGTCAAGATTTGATTATTTACAGACCAACACATATGGCTGGAATATTGCTGTGAGTGGCGTAAAACTAAACTCACTCACTCGCCCATCACTACCAAAATATGGTGACAGTTTTATCCGTTTTGAGAAAAATTTAGTTGAGAAAATGGAGGCGTTAATAAGATGACAAGAATGGATCAGGGATCAAGACAGGGTTAAAATAAAAAAATAGGTTCATATTGCAGGGCTCAATTTAGTGCTATTTTGCTTTCACTGGTGCAACCCAGTATTTTAAAGTGCAACCTATTTATTAATCTTACTTGCGCCAGGTGCAACTCACTTTTTGAGAAGGTAAACCTCAGAATAAAACTTCTAAATAAGTCAGTAGCATATTTTTTTTCATCACTTATTACATTAAAAGCAGTGCAATTGCAATTTGGTCAGTGCAACTAGGTTTTCATCTCAAGTTACACCAGGTGCAAGTAGATGAACATCTCTTAAAATGACATTGTATTGTTTTGTTGCGCAACATTTCATGTGTATTTTACTTAAAGGTCACATGCAACCAAAAAATCAAACTTAATTAAAACACAATTATCACTTATTCATGACATATAATGTACATTGCTGCTTGTGAAAAACAAGTAAACAAAATATTAAGCGTACAATTGCGATTCAAAAGTGCAATATTTTATACTTGGGCTTACTTCCCTCGAAACGAAGCCCTTGGGAGACCGAACCCAGTCGTAGCGGGTGGATGTGGACTCAAGTGTGACAATGGCTTCCAATTGGCTGGCTCATTTGCTGACACGCTGAGGGCTCATTGTATGTACAGAAAGATGACCTGTTTGATAGGCATTTTAGAAGTATAGCGAGTCACAAGAAAGGAAGATTCTTTATGGATAACATCTTCTTTTGTTGTACTTGATGTGTCGTTTCAGTATGGAGTCATATGTAGTTGTCAAAGAAAATCATATACACTGGAAGAAGTTGTTATCCATAAAGAATGTATATGGAGATACATGCTCTCTGAAATTGCGTTCGAGCCAATCAAAAATCATCTCAGTAGAGATGGTGAACTACTGTGTGGCTGGAAACTGCCATTCGTTCAAGTACAAAGCAGGACTTAAAACTGACAAAAGTTTGCACTAGTTTCCATCAGACTCCAGTCATCCGAGAAAATAGATGCAACCCACAGACATAAAAACATGTCATGTGTACAAGTATCACAGCTGCCTAATTACATAATGTGGCAGAGACAGGACTCAGGTGCACAAGTCATAAATCAGTTTATATTGTTTATGGCATATAGCCTGATAGGTGTTAAGTTCAAATTGCATGTGGTCAATGGTTGAAGCTGTGTGTCGCATATTGTCATTAGCAGACAGGCAAGCAGGCAGGCATATAGGTGTCAATAAACCAGACATTAAGCTTTCTTTGTGACAGAGGCTTGTTATCAACCAGTTTTTTTATGTAATGAGTAAATTATTTACTTGTTTATGTATACAACCAAGATTAGACTACTGCTCACGACCTCATACTCCAGACATGCATACTGTTTTGAGCTCCGTGAACCTATTCACTGCGCATGCATTTGGAGCGCAGAGCAGCACAGCTGTCAAAACCACTTTTTTTTTCCCCAGCGCTGGGGGAAATTTATTGAATCATTTGAACTCCCAATTTCCAGGTCTTTTTTCAATCACGTTTTTTTTTTCAACTTTATTGTTTGAATTGGCATTTTTGATGATTTGTTTCAGTAAGTGCATACCAAGAGGTATCAGAATCTGCAAAGTTGTGTTTTACGTTGCATGTGACCTTTAAGTACCTCTGAGCACCTTTTGAGATAAAGGTCACAGAATAATGTAGATGTGCATCAAGTGAGCTGCTACTGCCTTTTAGTTAGGCTTACATGTCATGTACTGGAGAATCATTAAGCTAGTGACTCCACACAGTCACTAGAGTAGGACATGGACTATATCACCCATATTATGATGATGTTTGTTTGGATTGATAGAAAGAGACAGAGAATAAGGGCGTGTCCCCAGCAAAGTATGGGAACATGGAACTCATGAAGCCACCCAACTTCCTACATCTCACGCCAGCTCACATCAAGAAACACTGCCAGGCCATCAAGAGTAAGTCTACGGAGTAAAATGGCAAGTAATTATACCCCAGAGTCTTTGAAATATGACTTCTTGCGAGCTTGAAATAATCAAAGCTTAAATGTATTCCAATTTAGTGAATCTTATGAGCATATGTTCGGTGCTGATGTGCAATGGATTGTTTCAATATTTTAGATTTCAACCCAAGACCACTGACTGCAAGCAACTTGGTTTCAGATGTAATTCGTCACTTTTATGGCTGAAATATTGCCGAGGTGATATTTTGATTTTAAATTTTAGCTCACTCAGATGTCATTCAAGTGAACAAACAAATAGTAAGCCAAATTCATGCTTTCAGATTAAAGAGGCAGCAATGGCCATGGATCATAGGCTGTTTCCAGTGTTATGTCCCTTAGTTAGGCTAGGATCAAGTGATGGTGGATGGGAATCCTATATTTATGTGAAATGATCGTATCTTTGTCAGCTCAGTACTTGTGTTCATGGATGTTACAGAAGTGGTGGACATTTATGACTTCACACACTCATTTATTCCAAGAACCTTGTCTCCATTTTCCTTTTATAGAGTTTTGTACAAAGTGGCCAGAGGGATTGAATACAAGTAAGGAAATCAATAAGCACTTCCCAATAACAGTAACAACATCTGACTACAGTTTCTCCAGCACATCAATCCGAGATCCCCGGGCTCGCACTGTCACTGTAGAAGTAAGTTGAGTTGCTCACACAGATTTTCAGATCTTTTCTTGGCTTCAACCATTTTGATACACATGCTTGCACTGTGATATAGCAGCTGTATGTGTTATGATGAAAGTGTTTCTTTGCTGTTTAATGTACCAACCTGCATTATTCCACCTATATGGTTGCCTTCAGTAAATTATTGAATCTGGACCAAAAGTTAACAGCATGAGAATTGATCTGTGCAGCTGGGATTGACAAGTGAAGTGTCAGCAGAGTCGGTGAGCCTTTTATAAGATAGAAATGACAGTACAAAAAAAACAGAAAAAAACAAATTTTGTAATTACATCACAGTATACTGAACCGAAGGCAAATTACAACAGTTCTACTAATACTGCAGTATATGGTTTTACCCCTATGAACCACTGGCTTCTGGGCTGAGAATGCATTTCTAAATCTTACACTTTGAAACATTACATGATTTACCTCAGGAAGCATATGATCAGTCAGTGCCATTTTCAGCTGAAGCTGTCTCATCTGAAGCTGGACAAACATGCACAGCAGAAGCTGTTGAGACTGGTCGGAAACAGGTTCAATCCCAAGACCAAAAAACTGACCATTACCACTGACAGGTGAGCAGCTCTAGACTTACTGACCACATCCCAACCACTCAGCTCGGTCACAAGCTCTAGTGCTAGCACGTGAACTAGCATTAACACAAGCAGTAGTACATGCACTGGTGCTAGCACTATGACAAGCACAAGAACTAGCTACAGTGAACGCATTAGCACTAGGACAAGCATTAGCACTAGCATTAGGACAAGCACTCGCACATGAACTAGCATGAGTGCAAGCATTAGAACAAGAACTAGCACAAGGACTAGATCTAGTGCTAGGGCAAGCACCTGCACAAGCCCTAATTGCAAGCACTAGCACAGGCACAAGCTCTAGTGTTAGCACGTGAAATAGCATTAGTACATGCACTGGTGCTAGCGCTGTGACAAGCACAAGAACTAGCTCTAGCGAACGCATTAGCACAAGCAATAGCATTAGGACTGTTATTCAATAGCATCAGCACTAGGACAAGCATTAGCACTAGCACAAACACTAACATTAGGACAAGCACTAGCACATGAACTATCATGAGTGCAAGCATTAGAACAAGAACTAGCACAAGGACTAGATCTAGTGCAAGGGCAAGCACCTGCACAAGCCCTAATTGCAAGCACTAGCACTAGCACAGGCACAAGCTCTAGTGCTGGCACGTGAACTAGCATTAGCACAATCATTAGCACAAGAACTAGCACTAATGCTAGCACAAGCACAAGCTCTAGTACTAGCACGTGAACTAGCATTAGTACATGCACTGGTGCTAGCGCTGTGACAAGCACAAGAACTAGCTCTGGCACAAGCAATAGCACAAACTGACACTTGTATTTTCACTTTACTCAACCTCCAGCCATACCCCCAATCCACAACAGACCCACCCATCTTGTCCTGAACCACAACCAATGTCCTCTGTCCACCCCAGCCCACCAAACCTTCTCCTACATGACATAACGTTTCTTAAGATTATTTATCATCCCATATTCCTATGGAAACAGAAATTGATCTCTTCTAATGAACATTGCAGGTGTCCAGTGCGGCTGCAGAACTACGACTACGCCATGTACCTGCTGACGGCCATTTACTTTGAGTCCTGGGTAGGTGCACACCATCAGTCACTTGATAGTCGGGTCCAGACGTGATATACTGTCAAGAATGGAATACCGTTAGCCATTGTTAGCCCCACCGGCTCCTTTGTTTAACAGGGAACAGGATTTGAATGCACTTACTGGCCTCAACTGGACATATCACGTCTTTCCACCTGTCCACTGATTACTACATAAGAGTTATCGTTTCCAGGTTGAAATCCCAGTTCATATACATTTTGTTTCTATGTTCGTTTGCACCCAGACATGCTTTCTGCTTTCTCCATGGTCATAAACATCAGAGACTTTCTTCCCATATTAAGACTATGCTGTGGTTTAACTTTAATAATGTTTTGACATGCTAAACTCAGCTAAATTTCTCATTATCATTGATTTGATAGTGAACAGAATTGTTACTTTTCCACATGAACCATTCTTGTGGATATTGCTTCTTTATTATTAGTGATAGGACTAAAAATGTATGTATCAAACCTGGATTACAGGGCAGCATATGTTCTGTTAAACCTATGTTCCAAGGGAAATAACTCTACCTTCTTGTAATATAACAAGACCAGACTGAATAAGTCATTTGTTGGCAGTTAAAATATCTGGGATCAAGTAATAATTGATTGATGTTTACATGCTTAAGTAGTATATTATTTATACTAGTAAACTCCAGATAGGCTGTTTATCCATCGTAGAAATAGTAAACAGATTAAAACTTTCTCTGACAATGTTTTTTTTACTTGTGTGAAAACATTGAAAAACCCACTGCATATCTAGCCATGGCTATATCCTTCAGATCTTCAGTTACAGAATCGTTGCTGATGTTGACAATAATAATGCACAAGAATGATACTTCATCTTGTAACAAAGATGTTTGCGTGCTCCTTAGATTTGTCAGGTGTTCCCACTTTTACACAGACCAGAACATCTGTGAAGTGTTCAGACGTGCAGATAAGCTGTGTATCTCTGCAAATTACACAGATATTTGTGTGAAAACGAAATTTTATTAAATCCACTGCGTACAAGTACACTTGAGTTGTTTGTAAGTACTCAGTAAACTTGATCTAACATGAGTACACACAAAAATAGATAAAACGACTGAGGTATACTGAGAGGGTTTTTTTTCAGCACCTGACTTTGGCAACCTGCATGTCATTCCTATAGTTTCTCATATTACCGATCAAAGATAAATATCAAACACATTAACCTACATTTTATCTTCATTGTATTTTTACAATTATGGAAAATGGTGAAATCCCAATTGTGTTTGAGTGAGGTGGGTACAATTTATCTCGTTGCTCAAAGAAAAATGAGGATACTTAATTGAGATGAACACAAGCGAGTACATAACTCAATGACCCAAATAGTTATCCGTAGCTCTGATTGTTGCAACTTTCACCACAGAAAAAGGAACCATGGGAAGACGAGATGACAGAGGCTGACCGTCTCTTCTATACATGGCATCTTAGTCAGTCACGCAAGTCAGTCATCGACCTGTTCAAGAAGTACCAGGACATCAAAGAGGTAGGTAATTTGAATATACTGTATACGAAAATAACCAGTCAGATATCACCATAACAACTGGCGAATTATAACCCATCTCATGCTTGCAGTGTGTGTGTGAATTATTGTGTCCCAAGACTATAAGGATGATATTTACTTGAGTGGTTAACTGATTTTTCACTTGATATTTTAAAGGAATTGATGTTTGACTGTTGCTTCATTGTTAAACGTCATTTACTTGTTCCAGTGGAAGTACGGTGACGTATTACTTCCAAAGGTTCTGGCAGCAACATAAAAAATCATGCATATTGCAGTCCAAATGATCAACATCATGAACACAAATACCTAGTCATGATGAACATTGGATATATCTGTGAACCTTTTGATTGAGCAATATTTTATTCTATTTTTATACAAGTTCAAAGTATATTAAAAAATATTTCAATACATTCTGCATACTAAAAGTACAGTCTAAGTAAACTTATCCTCAGTACTTTTTGTTACACTCCACTACTGAGTCTAACAAAACCTTATGGGAGGTCGCGTGAGGTAACCTTTGAGATTGACCAATCAGAACACAGCTTACCAAATTGTGAAAGTAGACATTTGCACATACCTTTTGAACTTTTTATGTCAAAAAGGTTCGTACCCGAACGATTCCGAATGCTATATAGCGTACGCTCGCTTCCGGGTGATGCACACAGCATACATACCAACCATGACAACGGTGAGTAAACAGTTGCTGAAAATGGTGTTTTGGGCAATATTCAAGGATTTCATCTTGTGGAAATATTAGCTAATGGTAACCATGCCAACAGAAAGCCCAAAGCGTATATACTGCAGGTCAAATAACTGTGTTATATGCCTATTTTTGTTTGTGGAGAGATCTGTGTCAGTCACCTGAATATTTTGAAAGTCCCTCCGATCCCTAAATAGTAGCCGTAGTCTGATTGGTGAAATCTATTTAACGGTCTCGCGTTTGATTGGGCGGTCATTGGTCGCTTAAAGGGGTTACCTGACGCGACCTTCTACTAAGTTTTGTTAGACTCAGTGGTGGAGTGTGACGAAATACATTGAGACTAAGTTTACTTAGACTGACTAAAAATATTTCACTGCAGTCTTATATTACTATATATGTGACATGGGTGGCCAAGTCATCTATAGCACCACAATCTGCTGTGCGGAGTTAATTCCTATGAGTATGCCAGAAGATTATGACTATTAGATGCTTCAAATTCCTGGTCAGTGATGTTTGTTAGCACCACACCTGCATTTCAACAAAGTTGTAAATGTTTAAGACCTACAACCTTTTAATCTTACAACCTGATATAATGGTATGCTGTTTGATGCAGCATTAAGCTCAGACACACGTAAGCTGTAATGACTTGTGCTCAATTCCTGGAAACGCTTTACATATACCTACTGATTGAATAAAATAGAATCCCCTTTTCTGCCTCAGTGGGAAAGAAATTATACCCTGTAATTGTCAACTTTTTTCCGGTATATTGAACCTCATTTCATCATCAGCACACAGCAGGTGTCACGAAATGCTCATGCATCAGATGCACGTGTCTATTCCTGTTGCTACCGTGCACCACCCCACCCCACCCCACTGTCAACAATCATGTTTATAATGATGGTAGCTCGTTAAACAAATTTTTATGTGATGCATGACAATTTCTAATAGATGAAAAGATGTGTGAGTATAGGTTATTCATGAACATCTTGCCTCATAATATTTATTAACTACCTTTCTAAACTGATCAATTTATCAATTCATTGTGACACTTTCTAGTCAAGCAGACTGTAAGTATGGAGCCCATGGATGTATAAAACAGTTCTTTTTAAAAATATTTTTAGGTCGAAATTTGAATTATCTAATGCAGTTTTACAAATTCCATACAGTAAATTGTAGGGTGACATACAAGTGAATGTATTTTTAAATGTTGTCTGGATACTGACCTGTTGACAGAACACATTTCAATATATTTTCAGAGCAAGAAAGATGACCCATCATTCAAGGAACTGTCACACCTGCCCAGCAGTCTGAAGGAGGAAGACATTGTTAGCCTTGACCTTGTCAAGGAATACAGCAGATCAGTGTCAGAAATCATGAACAAGGGAGAGAACTCTGAATCCCTTGCTAAATACAAGAACTCTGTGAAGAAAATATTGAACCTTCAGGCAGAGGTGTCCTGATATATAAGAGTGATTCAGTGTGAGATGAGTGACAAGGCGCTAATGGATGTAGACATAAAAAGGGTTATAGAATGTCCATGGAAATTCCAAGAACTGTGCTCTGAAACCAGATGAAGAAATTACTGAGGCTGCCAAACACCTACTGGTGTCCAGGAATCAGGGGTGTATGTGAAAAGCTTGGCAACTGTTATAGGTGGAACACAAATAAAATTCATTTGTTTAAAAACTCAATGATACTCTCTTTTCTCAGTGCTTTTGATGTTTATGTTTAATGGTAATCTGGACTCCGCAGTTTCAGAGTGAAAAATAATATAGTATCTGTATTCTCACTAGGGGTTGGTGCCCTCATTACATTGTCCATCATGTGAATCTGAGGATGGCAAAGATTTTACTACCCCCATCTCTGTTCTGCCACATTGTGATTCTCCTGTTCCATTCTGGAGTAAAGGTGGTGATCTTGCCATTGTCTGGTTGTGCTACTGAAAAATAGCCAGTTCATGTTATTTAGTGTGATTTAATTGTTAGTTTTGAAAAGGGGACTGCATTTCACTGATAACATGACCTTTTGAGGAAGTGATTTTGAGGCTTCATTTTGAATTTGAAGTACTAGTTTTTCATTTTCCCAATATGTCTGACAACCATATATTATGTGGACTGAATTAGAGTATGGAACATGCAGTATTACTCCCACATCACCCTGCTAACATCACAACATCTACTTGCTTTTCCTTCATGATGACGAAAGTCTAAAATACTCCTTGTGGTCTGAATAAATGAAGTAAAAACCAGCCTCGGTACTTGCTTCCGTGTGTCTAAGCACATGTAGCTTTCAGCTGAGATTGCAAACGTCTTTCTTTTGGTTTGATCTCAGTTATGCAGTATTCTTAGGGGCGGTGATGGAAGTAGTCAGTTGGTTATAACGCTCGTCACGCCGAGGCATCTGGTTCGATTTAAATTGTCCATTCTGTGAAGTCATTCCCCCGTTATTAATATGTTTTAAAGCAGAGAAAAGCAATCCACTTTCGTGTGTGCCGTCAGTCTCAACAAAGGAAAACAGAATCGTTTTGAACTCTGCGACACCTGGCTTAGACTTTCGAAGCTCTCTTATTGCAGAGATGGTCGTAAGTCAATGTATATGTATAGCACTTACGACTATATTACCGAACATCTAGGCCGTAGGGCCTTGATTTTGGAAGCTTTCTTAGCACTTAGATAGTCTTAAGTCAATGTTAATGTATAGCACTTACGACTATTTAAGAGAGCTTCGAAAATCTTGGCTCAGGTGTCGTAGGGTTCATGACGTTTCTTACATCTAAAACACACAACAGTCTGGTGACAAATGGAATCTACTTCAAAAACACATTAATCAACTGAAATGACCCCTTTTGGGTATAATGAAATCAAGACGTGAGTCGCGTCATGTTATACATACTTTACAGATGAAGACCAGCACATTTCAAATACAATATGCAGACGTCCCAGCCATTGTTTAAAAACGCCAGGGCTTACACATAATTGTTGCTAAGAATTTTTGACAAGCCCTCAACACTATCTAAGTATAAGCTTTCCAACCTACGGAGTTTACACAAAAATGTGGTGTTAACAATAAATCAACCAAAACAACCACATCAGGCTCGCCAACACACCTGAAGATTGGGACCCAAGCCACACAGCGTCCGTAGCGCTACGGCATTCGGAAGTCTATGATATACAACATTCGTAACTACTCGTGTCATTCTGCCAAGCAACGGTCACGGAAAGAGACGAGTAGTTACGAATGTGATATACAATTGAGTTGCGACTTGTCGTAACGTTACGAACGCTTTGTTGATTGACCCCGAGAAGATCCGGGTAAGGATTAGTCTTCAGCAACCCTTGCTTTTCTCTAGATATGACTAAGGGGACCAGTATGTCAAGCTCACTGACTTGTGTAATGCCCGCCATCGTATCCCGTTTGCGTAGATCGATGGTCATGATGTCAATCACAGGAGTGCCTGATCGAATATTGACAGACTGGCGTCATTTAGGTCGAATATTGTTGAGTGAGACATATTATTACTAACACATAAGCAAGTATGATACACACAAATTCCACCTAACTGGTGGCATCATTCGTAACTACTCGTGTCGTTCCGGCAAGCCGGATGGCTCTTCTTGTATGTCACGGAAAGAGACGAGTAGTTACGAATGTGGTGATATAGGAGATAAGGGAGATAACTGGTCCCTTCCCACGTAAACCCTTGGCATTGTCTCTTGTTTTCTCTATCACATCATTCTACTTACCAACAACCTGTGAAGATCTAGGTTGGAATTTATCTTCAGCACCCCATACTTGTGAGGGAATCGGGTGGTGAGGCCCGCTGATTTGGTTGACACGTCATCGTATTCCATTTGCGTCTAACAATGCTCATGCTGTTGATCACTGGGTTGACTACAGAAGACTCGATCTACCGTCACCATATAGTTGGAATGTTGCTACGTGTGGCGTAAAGCTATACTCACTCACTCACTACTTACTGACAGCCCTTCCCCCTCCCAATGCCCATAACCCCCTGTCATGTGTGACCCCCCATTCTCTCTATAACCGTACCTAAGACCACCCCAAGTGAAAGCCTACATTGTCAGCCTCGTACATTACCAGGTTTATTTTCTTGTCAATCTCCCCCAAGAGACAAGCAATCGTCCGAGACTACTGTATCAATATTATTATTATTCCCACAATTAATTTATGCAAAAAGAACCGTTTATTGATCGCACTAAATACAACCAGGAATAGAGTATTCTTGTGACAGGAGGCAAGAACGTCAAAGTGCTCAATTAGAAAGTGCTAAATTATATGTTGGTTTGCTAAAACTCGGTATAATTGTCGACTTCATTAATTGAATATATTGATTGTCCTATGTTTCCTTCTTGATCGTCTATGGCAACATTGTATTGCCATTAACAGCAGACCGAGCCTTTGTTGATGTTAACTCATTCGCTGCTGAAGGTTAGATTAAAATAGCACGACAAGTCGTAGATCGAGTAGATGCATATGGGGCACGCGGGGCTCGTAGTTAGAGCAGACCCAGTATTGAAGGCAGACGCCAGATCGTAGATAGCACAGACCCAGTATTGACGCAGACACTAGATCGTAAATAGCGCAGACCCAGTATTGACGCAGACACTAGATCGTGGAGAGCGCAGACCCAGTACTGACGCAGACACTAGATCGTAGATAGCGCAGACCCAGTATTGACGCAGACACTAGATCGTAGATGGGCCATAGTCCAAATAAAGCCCAAATACAAAACCGTACGTTACCCGAACCTGACTGGTTTATACCCACCAGATCCTAAACAGGGTAGAACCAGTATGGACACATAAACAGTAGGTGTCCTAGGTGGCGTAGACCCCGGCTTGAACTGATCCTCAGTAACCTAAACTTGTTGTAAGAGGCGAACCCGTGAAGATGTCAGTATTGGCCTTTAGTAGCCCATGCTTGTAGTCGCAGGCGACTAACGGGATCGTGTGGTCAGGCTATGTGATGGTGGTTTGTAAATAATCGAAGCTGGATTAGACAAACCAGTGATCAACATCATGGGCAACGATCTACGCAGTTGGAATACAATGACATGTGTCAACCAAGTCAGCGTGTCTCATCACTCCACCCTCTTAGTGCCCTCGTACGTGATTGAGTGAGTATGGGTTTGCGCTGCTTTTTCCCCAATATTCCAGAAATGGACATCACACCATTGCACCCATGTAGGGAATCGAACCCGGTTCTTCAATGTGACGAGCCAACGTTTAACCCACTTGGCCACCCCGCCGCTCCTGGGTGATGATATAAATTTCCAGTGATGTTGAAGTACACACCGCTGCTAACGTTGTGGTTTTTCTTGAATGTAGGTGAAGGTCCCGGGGTAGAATAGGCCTTCAGCAAGCCATGCTTGCCATGAAAGGTGACTATGCTTGTCGTAAGAGGGATCTCTTACGGGATCGGGTGGTCAGGCTTGCTGACGTGGTTGGCATATGTCATCGGTTCCCAACTGCGCAGATCGATGCTTATGTTGTTGATCACTGGACTGTCTGGTCCAGACTCGATTATTTACAGACCGCCGCCATATAGCTGTAATATTGTTGAGTGCGGCGTAAAACTAAACTCACTCACTCACACTCTTAAATGGAGAGAGAGTCCTCTCGAGAGACTCAAGAACCATGGAACAGTGACGACTTTACAAATCACTCTGATATTAATTTTCGATAAACTATAGGTTCGCGTTATAAATAATGATCTCACAAACAATAGATATTTAATGTCGATCAGTTTCAGAATGTTGACATACCTTCGCCGGGGGACTCCAAAACACGATATCATTCTCCAGCCCTTCCCGAACCCATTCCCAAATACGAAGGGGCGGTGGAGTAGCCTAGTGGTTAAAGTGTTCGCTCGTCACGATGAAGACCAGGTTCGATCCCCTACATGGATGCAATGTCAGAAGCTCATTTCCAGTGTCCCAGTTATTTGCTGGAATGTTGAAAAAAGCGGCATAAAACCATACTCACTCACTACACTGTGAAGGTGTGTATATCTAGAATTGTTAAAAACCACACACCGTTATATCCTAAATAAGCAATAATTCTTCCATGACATCACGATAGTGTATTTACGATTGAAATCTGGTTGTCCATTTACAATCGTTACTACGCTCCGCATTGGTTGTGTGAAACACTGCATTTGTGACATAAGGTTAGAGAGGCAATTTCCGACGTCATGCAAAGTACCTATTACAGACATTTTATTGTTCCTAACCCAGCACTGAAAGTGTCAACGCCACATGGAAACACTTGGCATAATAGACTATAAAACACCTACGTTACCTGACGGAATGGAGGCGGCGGTCTACACTGCAGGTCTAATTTATCCCTAATTTCCCCCTGACAGTCTTCTAACCAGAAGCAAAATGTGAGCGAGTCACGGAACAAGGTTACTGAAAAATATCCGGGTTTGAACTTAGTAAAGGTAGGTTCCAATGTGTTAAGATTCTTTGGATATAGTCGACCATGATCAGCTTCCTTGTGTGATATGGTTCTGATTGCAAAATCGTTAGGGAAATAGATGGCTTGACTTGTAGCTTGGTCAGTGAGAGCCGAGGAACTGTAGGTACATCTAACTGTGACCCGTGAAGGTCCGGGGTAGGCCTTAAGCAACCCATGCTTGCCATAAAAGGTGACTGCTTGTCGCAAGAGGCGACTAATGGGATCGGGTGGTCAGGCTCGCTGACTTGGTTGGCACATGTCATTGGTTCCCAGTTGTGCAGATCGATGCTCATGCTGTTGATCACTGGGTTGTCTGGTCCAGACTTTACAGACTGTCGCCATATAGCTGGAATATTTTATCTGTGTGCGGCGTAAAACTGAACTCACTTACTCACCTGTACTGTAATACTGAACTAACAATGAACTTACTAGGATTTTATGTCATCTATAATATTCTGGGAACTATACTACCCACCAAAGGTTAAGACAATGAAAACACTCTCAATGCGTTATGTATATGGTTACATCAAAGACTGATTATCTTCATTAACGTGAGGGAACCAACTGCAAACTTTATGCAGATGAGCTGCTCGAGGATCAAGAATCGCAGTGGTGCAAAGCATGTGCAAATATTGTACATGTTAACCACTGTGTTTTGGTGTAAAGATTTGATAGGAACTCGCCAATATTCGCTGAGTTTTACCATTTCTTGAATTCGTGGCTATAAGTTTTTCAACGCTACGAATTGGTTTTACAATACATCAGTTCTTTAAACAATGCGGAATATTTTGCAAAACTTAGTTTAGAACAGTTGCCTGAAGCAAGTGGCTATATTTACACAAGAGAGTCTAAACTTTTAATGGGAAGTATATATTTGACGATATACCATCTTTGGTAATCCAGTGCAATACAAAAGAGGGGAATATTGCCCTGGATAATCGAGGATAGTAGATAACGGTGAATATTTACTCCGGCGTGGGTAGAATGTTCTTTGACAAGTATCGGTTGTTTTCTAAGAAGAACGTGACCAGGGAAAAGTACACGTGCACTGGATATCTATATTGTGAAGATCTTGTACAGCATTATTGGGAGAGAAGCTACAATTAACGTATGACAACAGTGTTCTCATAATGAAACTTTAAAATTTTCGACGTTAATAAGGAATAATCTTTTCAAACGCGGAGGTCCTTGCTGAAGAAAACTAAACTGCTTGGTTCATCTAAAGAAAGTGTACACCTATGTTCGATTCTGGCTGAAAGTGAAAGAACTAATAAAATCATTGTTCAGTTGTGATATATTAAAAATAAATTTAAAAGAAAACACACCGTTCGTTTTCTGTTTAGAATATTTAAATACAAACATTGTCAAAACGCTACTTGGTTGAAGATGCCCTTTCAAACTGACGACCATTGTTTCGTGTTTCAGTTGTAGGTACCGTCACGAACGACGTGTTGCACGAACGACATTCACATAGAGGATGATGTGATACTCTGTTTACAGTGAAAACGTTCGGATAATTTTTACTTTCAACACTTGTCTAAATCGAATAAAGTGAAGTTAAGCTTGCGAATCGTTATAATTTATAATTTTTGTCTCGCCAATTGAGCACTTAAATCTCAGAATTTTATTCAACTATACACCAAAGTATAAAACCTTTTTCTGGTCTTGTTGGAATGGCTAAGAAAACATGGCAGCCGTGGTTTAACTGTGATAGTACTTACAGTGGCGTAAAACAAAATTCACTCAATGACACACCCTGATTGCTTGATGCACGTCTGATCCATAAACGCCGACAGACTCTGCTACCATGACTAACTGCTTTGGTGTCCTTTGGTGGACTGGGCACAATGTATGACTGTCACACGGAAGACAAAATATCCCGAGTTCTAACTCATCCAAACGAAAACAGACCTGACTATGTAACTCAGTTTGTGATTATGGCATCTTCTAATGGAAAAGCAGTTAACATCTAGATTCTTAGAGTTATTCTTTCACATGTTTGTGTAAAATCACATGATAGTATTTCTTCATACTATCATCCTTACGACTGCTTCTTCGAATGTAACAACAGGCATGAATATGTTACGACGCTGTCGGTATCTTAACTTATGATCAAATGAGATGTTAATTCTTAATTCTTATGTTGTGTTTGTAAAAGGATATGTTAGTACTTGTCGGTACTAGTACCCTTACGACTGCTTGTTGCACGACGAAAACCGACATGAATATGTAACGAGGTTTGCCGTTATCTCAGCTTATGATCACAGGGAATGTAACTTCTATATTCTCAGTGTTCTTTTGTCTGTGTAAAATGATAGGATGGTGTTTGACCATACTGGTATCAGTACGACTGTTTCTTGCACGACGATAACAGACCTGGTTATGTTACGGTTTGCCGTTATCTCAGTGTGATCAAAGGCAATGTTACTTCTTTTTCTTAATGTATGACATATATTTTGTAAAACAGGCAAACTAACGCAGGTATTATTTCAGGAGAAGGTCGTTAACCTCTGTGTTTAGAAGCAGAAAATGACACTAGAGTATATGAAAATGTTTGACCCATCTCGTATCGTTTTGTTTCACTGACTCCAGACATTGTCTGCATAATTGACTGTAGGACACGCTACCCGGTAATAAATACCACCCTAAGCCTCAAAGGTACAGATTATTATCCTGTATGAAGTACAAATACTGCCTGTGATCTTAGATAGGGTCCTTTATCCGGACGCTCTAGTTGGGGTATATACGGCCGTGGTTGTTGAATGACTCGCGGACATTTTTTTCAATATGGCGTTGGTCCGGTACGCGAGGTATGACAGTTGATGCCTGGCCAACTGTCTCATTCTGCCGACTTGGTCTTCTTTGACATTGACTTTGGTACCTATTATCACGTGACACACGGCCTCACACAGGTGAAGAATTTGTCATTTGTTGATTTAACTCAGGTAGGTGGGTTTGATATTTACATTCTCAAAGGTTTACGTTACGTTTTACGACAATCGTATAAGGTTGGTAGAGTCTCTTTTGTATGGAATCCTACAAGAGACATTGTCGCCTTTACAGAAACAAGCAAAGTGTAAAAAGGAAAGCCTCGGTGCGACAGCGCGACAATGTCCCTTCTAGGAATCCATACTTTTGTCAGGTTGTTGTTTTCGTTTTAAAAAAACGGTGACACGCCTTGAAACCGACTGGTTATCATTCCCGTGTATGTTACAGTGTAGGACTCAAACACGAAGTGATGAACTGAACTTTTTGGTAGTTATTCAGATAACTGATATGTACACATGCTGTCACATTTAAGAAAGCTGGTCGTTGTTATCGCGTTCTCAGAGCCACTGATCCAGGAATTATGAAGCAGTTCTGACTGTGTAACCTTTGTTTCCATGCTTTACAAATGACCCACGGCAACAGAAAATACATATTAGATTTAATCTTGATCGGTGCAATAATCACGCTTACAGTGCAGGTGACAGTGATCTTATCGTCGGTCAGAGCATGTATTTTTCTGTTATTGTTTGATGCTGTATGGTTAATATGTGTACATAATTTGACATTTATCCAAATTGGAAAGGCGTAGGGCCATAGAACTTGCGTAATGGTAACAGCTATTATTTAGTGTTCCAAATAACCATTTCATTCAGTGTATGAAAGACAAGCTGAACCACTGGGTTAAAGAGCGATTGAGTGAGATTAGTTTCACGCCGCTTTTAGCAATATTTCAGCAACATCACGGCGGGGGACACCAGACATTGGCTTTATATGTGGTACCCATGTGGGGAATCGAACACTATGTATGTGATGATTATGCGAAGGGTTTTATCGGTTTTATCCTGAATATGATCGTGAAACACCAAGAGTCTAACTTAAGAATCTTAACATAAAAAAACACATGGTTCAAATATTGCCGAGTGCGGGGTTACACTCACTCACTCACTTAACGTATATTTTTCCGTCAGTGATCAGGTACGCGTGACTAGAGAAGGCCCTCATCTATCACGCCAAATGTTTCGAATCGAATCTCCCCATGGGTACATTTCTTGACTCTTACTAAATACAGGCTAAAACTTTACTCACTCATTCACTCACTCACCCACTCACTCACTCACTCACTCACCCACCCATCCACCCACGCACTCACCACCCACCCACCCACCCACTCCCAAACTCACTCACTCACCCACTCACTGACATTCATGATCGCGAACACTACTTCAGTAAAACAACAACTTTTATAAAGCAAGGTTCCACTATATCACCTTAATACAGTTCACATTACCATACCATTATCAATATTTAATATCTGATTGTTTTTACTTAACGGTGTGATAAAACGTTTCTTTATCTATACCTGACCCCACACCTGGGCTCCCCTAACCCAGAGAACATGCACCGAGGAAAGAATATGAAATCAATACCGTGCGAATATCACTGCCCTGTGTCAAATTCTAATTAAGTCCCTCAATATCGACACGCAAGGATTACACACACAGATAACGGTAGTTCAAACAGCCCCCATATCCGTCACAGCAACGTGAATACTGCCTCAGAGGGTCACGGAGCCAGTGAAGTACTGCCCCAATATCTTCAGTCTGACAGTCAGAATATAGGCCACCATACGCCAATTACCCATTTAATTGACTGTAAATAAGTGAATGGCACAGTCTGAATGTCTCTTTGAGAGCATTATGACACTCTATGTCCCAGTTGGTTCATTTACTATACTCATTATCGCTACCTGTGGTACATAAGGCTAATTACGTGCTGCTCTCAGAAGTACCATATTGGATTTCCTGGTACTAAATAAGTAACGGTTTGATTGGAATTTCTTACAAATGGAGCTTCCTGCCAAGTGAAGCGAATTAACACGTTGTTGTTGAATGTGAGGGTATTCACCTACTTTCACCCCTGATAATTGGACGTAAATGATATTTGGTGTTAAATGGGCTTTATGTTTGTTATAGTGTTTTTACACGTGCTCTCACGTCCGGGGTAATAGAACGGTGTCACTGACTCACTTGCCCAATGGGTTGATGCATCTTCCAAGGAATATAAATATTCCGTATCTAATTTTGTATATTGCTTTAAGTTGTAGAATTATTTGATAATCCTTTTAGTTTCAATAAGTATTTCTAATATTTCAGAACAATATAATGTAGATAAATGAAATGGGACGAATATTGGAAACAGTTAAGGAGCGAGTGGGTTAGTATTTAACATCGCATCAGGTGTATTCCAGCCATATCGTGACGATAAAATAAGGTGTTGCGACTTTGTGGAGGCGAGTGGTCCTGTGCATAGTGCTCAGGTCACCATCAGTCGAAGTAAAGCACTGTCGAGCTCGGACAGTCCTCGGATGACCGTGTTTGGCAGTTTAACTCCTGAGAGTCTCTATTACTTCGGTCCTGCCCAACAACGAAACACATGTTTCCCATGTGGTCTCACCTTAGGCAAGTGAGTTTGTTCAAATTTGCCTCTGTTCACCCAGCAGAAAATGGGTACCCGGTGAGATAGACTCCTGTGACTGTGACCTTCTAGCGCCTAAGAGGCAGCTTGGGTTATCCTGGGTAACGATAATCAGATTCTGATTAGAGCGTCCAGTGAGCAACTAGTCAGATGTTTACTAGGCGCTATATAAGTGAATTGTTAGCGTTATTATCATTATAAACTCTACCATCTTGTATTCTGCTTGTCTCGCACTACGGATGTCTCGATATTTGAGGACACCGTTTCACTGTGATGCCTAATTATATGCTCGATGTCCAACGTTTGTAAACTTTCGATTTTATTGTGGAGGGATCGTTAGCAAAGCCATATCAAACGTTTCACATATATCTATGTAATGTGGTTCACGAGATATGATTCATCACAACACACTGGGGTGAAATAATAGCAGAAAATGAAAACGATATGTCATTTAGTACCTCTTGGATAAGGGTATATCCACAGATAATATCATTTAAAATATGTTCAGAATGGTTTTAATGTATTCCCGTCGTAATGAGCAGCCAATTTGGACTGCTTGACTTACATTTAGGGTCTGTCTTTTTTAAGGACATGCCCACTTTGATCGTTCACAAACATTGCGTCCTGATATTCTATCTGGCACTGTTTACAATATATTGGGAGCTGTCACATGTGTGACTATTCGGTATTTAGCTTAAACCCTTGGTGTCATGTGTGAATAGTGAAAACATTAGAATTAGTTATGTCCTTATGATTATGTCATCTGGAAGGGGATTGGTCGTGTCTCCAAATCAACCTCTTTCAGTAATCATGAAGTGGTGAGCGACTTAAAAAAGCGGTTGCAGTTTCAAATTGCTGGTTTGATTTTAGCGGACTCCTGCGTATCTCAAACGGACAAAATGCTTCTTGCTTATTTTGTTTCCTGAAGGTTGTGGTGCATTTATCGCAGATTTTGTGTTTTGAGGGATACCAAGAAAACGTGTACCAAATGGGAATTGTGAGGTCTGAACATAGCAAGCCAATATGCTTGAGGTTGACAGATATTATGCAGAACAGTAAAACATTTTTACATCAGCTGCATTTTTAACTTTGGCCTGGTGAGGCTCACTATTTTTGATGTCCCCTCGTATATAGTTACCAATGGGGTAGATTCATACTGTAATGTAGGATAAACAAAGTATACGAGTCGTGAATGCTATATAGAAAGAGAGGCTGGGGGTCCCTTGTAGCCTATGTGTGAGGTATGTGTTGAAGGTATACTTTCAGAAAACTTTGTACATGCCCGTTGAAGGTTTGATCCGTCATTAGCATCAATTAATACTGACGAGAATTCAGACAGGTGTGCTGGTATGTGTGTGTGCGTTTCCGCTCATGTGTACCTGTGTGTTAGCGTTCTGGTGTGCAAATGGATGGAATCCGAGAAGGGACATTGCCGCGTTGTCGCATAGTCGCGTTGTCGCGTTGTCGCCCTCTCAAAAACAAGCAAAATGAGGCAAAAATTAACCAAAGTGCGACAATGCGACAATGCGACATTTCGCCCATTGGTCGCACTGTCGCGATGTCGCGTTTTGAATGACATTTTCTCTGTTCCTCCAAAGTGCGACAAGCGACATAGAGACATTTTTCAACTTTTTGTCTGCTTTCCTTGCCCTTAATGCAAATCTTCATTGTTGGTTTGAAAATTATTTTATATATAAATGTATTTAGCCAATGAAGTGTGTGTTTAGCAGCAAGACAATTATTTACGCAACTTTTCATTGTAATCACGGCACACGGTTGCCTTGTCATTCAAGGCGGGGCAATTTGATATGCAGGTTAATGTCTCCTAGTCACACCAGGTAACTATTATCATAAGTTCGAATCCCAGCACCTACCTGTGTTTTTTAACGTGATTTTAAAGGTTTATTCTGTAGGAATGTGTTTTTATGTGCATTCTTATGGCTTGGCTACATCATCACGTTGCAATGCACATTCGTTATTATTGACATCTATGTATAAGAATATTTATACAATGATTAATGAAGTTATTTCAACAATGAGACCCATATAGTATACACCTCTTCAGTGAGATTGTTCATGTTAGCCACTATGGACCTCACAAACTTCAGGCCTCCTTTCACAAAACACTAAGGTGATCGTAAGTCACTAAGCTAACCTTACTGCAATGTTAAAGAATGGGAGTTAAGGGTAACCCGAGCAAAGGTTGTTTTGTGAAAGGGACCCCAGAAAGCTATATGCTGCAGATCAAGGATTCCAACTGACGGGTCCATCCCATGGCAGACACGACACAGCAACAGCCGTCGATCAAAGGGCTATATGATCAATATGACTTGATGCTGTCAAACATACAAATATATACTGGGAAGTGAATAGTGGCAGCATCCACAGACGTTAATGGTATGCTGAATTTGGCCTCGTCGCTATATGGCTGGAATATACTGCCGAAAACTCAACTCACCTTTACTCAATTCTGTCTCTGTCCCAAGTTATACACACATAATGCAAATGCGACGCAAACCTCAGCTCAACTCAAACTCTATACCAGTTTCTATACAAACAATGCCAATGTGACGCAAAACTCAGCTCAACTCAACTCAAACTCTATACCAGTTTCTATACAAGCAATGCCACTGTGACGCAAAACTCAGCTCAGCTCAACTCAAACTCTATACCAGTTTCTATACAAACAATGCCAATGTGACGCAAAACACAGCTCAACTCAAGTCAAACTCTATCCGAAGTTGTATACAATGAACGTCAATGAACAATGGACAATGAAAATTGGGCTCTAAACCACAAGGATGGACCAATTTTACATCCACATTAAAAGTTATGTGAAAAGGCGCTTTATATTCGGAAACAAATCGATCCTAGATGCGACTGTATCGACACAGGTAAAATACGAACCACCTGGAGCCCCGTGCTTGGTGGTTTCTACTGTGACTAAACCATGATTAAACAATTGTGATGTTGTTATGCCCCAGATCCGATTATCCTGCTCAAAAGGTAAGAGAGTTATGAATTAAGGACTCATTGTGTTAATCCATCCGTAAGCGGATAAATCCTCAGAGTTACAGTGAGATGACCAACCCTGACCAGAGCAATACCCGGAAATATCCCCCCCCCCCCCACGTTTACCTTTAAGCCCTGATACCGTATTGCCTGTAATGAGTAACAGTCATCAACCAGAAATACCTGGTCTGTGATTGGGTTTAGTCTTGTGACTGTCGAAGATTCCAACAATAACATGGCGAGGGATACAAGAAACAGACTTCACTAATGACACCGTCGTGGGGAATCGAACTCGGGACTTGGGAAGCGACAGTGACAATATGCTTGTATCTTATAAACATGCACGGCCGCCTCTGCGTGTGACGGGTTAATCTGTCGATCAAAGAGCTTAGTTCCACTCCTTTAATAGACAGAGTGTGTTGAAGTTATGAGCTGTCACTGTTTGTATTGCATAATAGATAATGTGCAGGATGTGAAAATAACATTCGCTTTCTTCGCTGTAAATGGAAACACCACAAAATTCAGAATTTACAGAATTTGAGAGTGAACTGTTTCGACACAGGGCAATAACTTGAAAAAGAACACTTAAGTGAGTGAGTGCGGTTAGTTTTAGGCCGAACTCAGCAATATTCCAGCTATGTGGCGGCAGTCTGTAAATAATCGAGCCTGGACCAGGCAATCCAGTGATCGACAGCATGAGCGACGATCTGCGCAATTGGGAACCGATGACGTGTGTACCAAGTCAGCGAGCCTGACCCCCCGATTCCGTTAGTCGCCTCTTATGACAAGCATAGTCGTCTGTTATGGCAGGCGTGGGTTGCTGGAGGTCTATTCTACCCCGGACCTTCACGGGTCAGAACGCTTAAGAGATAAAATTTGATCCTAATTAGTGGCTGCCTAGGTGCTTAAGAACATGTTTTTTGGCTGTATTCGGACTAGTTCAACATGAGATATGTTTATATAATCAAAAGTTTTTAAAATGTCTCGCACTGGAATTAATCGCATTTGAAATAATTCCTTATTTGAAATTTGAGTAGAATTTTTTTTTAAAAACTCGTATTATATTAATGCATCTAAAATATAAACCTTTAAATGTACGAGCAGCTTCCGTATCCCCCTTATTCCTTTATAGTTTCTTCATCTTTTTATATTCACATAACAATCCCTAAACCTTTATTTAAAAATCCGTCGGGTCCAGCTCCGTCTGTTGCCATCCACTGAACAAAAGCCGATTTCAGTCACAATAACTTGTAATTTCCTTTATTAGGGATAAGTGGATAAATTAGCCAATTCATAGTCGATACAAGAGATCGCACTATAGGTGATTCATTTGGCAATTCTTTGACGTTATGAAGATTTATTTTCGACCTGGAGATTACAGATAAATCGATGAAGAGGTCTCAAGTATATATGTACAGCCATCGGATAAACTTTGATGTTTATAAGCCATTTGTCAGGCTAACAAGTCTCTCCGGTAGCCCGCATTGACAGAGCGGAGCTTATACCTGGCATGAGGTGAGCAGAATATCTGTAATAATTGTTAACGGGGTTGAACTTTAATGCAGAGAATATATATCATTATTATGTGCCGCAAGTAGGTATTCTTTGATGTCTGTGCATCGATGGATTGACCATTAGAAGACATGTACGTATAGAGGACTGGTTTCTTCATACTAGACAGAAGGGAATGACCTATGTTAGTATGCCAGTCATTGGTGTCTTTGTTACGGTTGATATGTTAAAGGCCTTTACAGGTTGACTAACAAGTACACTACGGTAACACGTAGATTAAACACTAAGATGTTGGTGAATACTGGCGATATTTCTGGGTGGTTAACACGGGTATACTGTGCGGGTGTGTGTAGAGTCAGGTGACATGGAGTATTGCAGCTAGGGGTAAGTATGGTGACATTGGTTCTGTGGTGTCTTGTCATAGATGAAATTATTTAGTGATATTTATCGCGTCTATCAGTCATATATATATCTTTCTTATCATATATCTTCTTGGCAGTCATTATTCATACATATATGTATACTTGATAGCAGTGTTCATATTTTATATATATACCTTCACGGCAGTGTTCATATTTTATATATATACCTTCACGGCAGTGTTCATATTTTATATATATACCTTCACGGCAGTGTTCATATTTCATATAGATACCTTCACGGCAGTGTTCATATTTTATATATACATATATCTTCACGGTAGTGTTCATACATTGTATTCCATATATATCCCTTTACGGCAGTGTTCATATTTCATATATATACCTTCACGGCAGTGTATATATTTCTTATTATGTACCTTCTTGGCAGTCGTCATTATTCTTACATATATGTATACTTGATGGCAGTGTTCATATTTCATATAGATACCTTCACGACAGTGTTCATATGTCATATATATACCTTCACGGCAGTGTTCATCAGTCATATAAATACGTCAGGAAAAGTGTTCCACTTCATACGTCCATGGCAGTGTTCAGTTTTCCCACTTTCCGTGTGGGACAAAAGCGAAGGCTTAGAAACTCTCAGGAGTCAAACTGCCAAACACGGTCACCCGCCCAAGGACCAACCTTGCCCAGCCTCAGCTTGTTTGTGACTTTCACTCTATGCTCTAATAGGTCATTTAACTTATCCATGCTAGTCATACATACAAGCTGTGATGTCTTACATATTTCCGCCCTCTCCTGACGGGTCTTTTTGTCTACATGTGACACAATAAATCTATGTGTAAGTTTACGTGGGTATGGGCTGTCCTATCGTAAGTTTGACTTCGGCTTGATGCTTAATCTCAGCATGGGTTGCGCCATTAATGGCTATATGTCAAAGCATGGGTTGCCCTTTCGATGTTGCGGTACTGCCACTGTGCGAGTGACCCTGAATTCCAGTATCAAAGATGATACAAATACTTTGTGTTCGTTGGTATACCAGCCCATCATCAGCCACATGGACATGTTATTTCGTCTAGTAACTGTCAGGGTGTCTCCAGCGGCGATAAAGGGTCATGTTTTCGTCCCGGGTCATCAGCCCTAGCACAGAACCTTTGTTCTTCTGATCCAGCTTGTTGAAGAGCGGCCCTCGAGACATTTATTCCTCGTAATAAGTAATTATATACACATTCAGTGTCACGTATTTAATTGCTACAACCTATTAGCGATAATATCAGAGTTGTAGTTACAGATTAGATGTAGTCGTTCATTTCAACCTCGACACATATCTGTTTCGATAATGATCGTATATACAGATTAGACGTTAATGGGGGTCTCGAGACTACGGCTAACACAGTCGGGTGTAGATCGTTACAGTAATAGCCAGTTGGAAGAATACAGGTAAGACAATATACATCAATGTTGTCAGGGAATCAAATCAACGATTCTGTACCCAGGGTGGGGGTCGAGATGGGAGCGAGAGAACAAAAGAGGCGTTCTCCAAACAGGACTGAGACACATAAAATGTTGCAGACAGTGTGTGAGTGAGTGAGTTTAGTTTTACGCCGCAATATTCCAGTTATATGGCGGCGGTCTGTAAACAGACTGTATGTAATGACTGTTGCATAACAACTGTACGCAATCTGTAGTGATGTGTCGCTGAAAAACTGAAGCATTAAATACTACATCAAACTGCTGATGTTTGTCTGACAAAGTGGTTTGAAAAGCATGTACGTATTATCATCATTATACTAACCTCTAGTTTCTGATATAAACATATTTGACGAAAACAAAACAGTGGCAATTCTAGACCTGCCACATATTCTAAAGACTGGTGCACTGGGTACACATGTTAATTTGTTTCAAGGTCTGTGTGATAGACTAAATCACCCTCTCAAAAAGCTTTTGTTTTGTTATTTATACGTGGCATTCGAGCTATCCATTTAACCAGCATTAGTGTTCGCACTGACTGCTTACCGAAGACGGTGAGAAACTATGACTTACAAGGCCAAGATTCCATAAGTGAGTTTAGAATCACTAGAGTGAGTACAGTCACATCCTTCAAGCAGATGTTCCAAATTAGATTTGTACAAATATTCCATACCATTTAAAGCTGGTGTTTACAAATGAACTGATGTATTGTAACGTTGAAAAGATAATTGTCATAAGTTCAGTAAATGATAAAATTCAGTTAGTGGATTCTCAACAACACTTTACACCAATATGCAGTTGTTCACAACCACGATATTTCCAAATGCATTGCAGCAATTTGATGCATGATCCTCATGCATTTCATCAGCATAAAGTCTGCAGTTGGTTCCCTATAGTTAGTGGAGAAATCAGCCTTCGATGTAACCATACACGTATGCATTACATATAGTGAGTGTTTTAAGCGAGTCTGAACTTTTGAGGGGATGTACGTACAGCAGTGTATCTTTGGCGGTAGCATATGACCCAGGGGCCACACAAGGGCGATGTGGTAGGGTGGTCACAGTGCTGAAGAGGTTCGAATGGAAAGAAAGTAGAAGGTAGGGAACGGAGGAGTGCAGGTAGACAGTATGAGGGGAACGAGCGGAGGAATGGCTGCAATCCCGGAAAGCAAGGGGAAAATCTGCCCTGACCGTAAACGTTCGCAAAGTATATGATCATACTGTGGATTCTTACTGGATAGGAATGCTAGCTCTGTAATGTCAGATGAATGCCTGAGAATATACTGTTTGAAATTTTAGTATTATATAATCGAGGTGCATGTAAATGGGGTATCGTCACAGTGCAGACACCTTTTGTTCATAATGACTGAAGCAGTCAGACATGTAGAATAGCAAAACTAAGGCATTACTGGTGGACCGTATCAGTGTAAACGTGGAACGCAAAGATAAAACTTTTATTTTTCTATACATTAACATACTCAAAAGTAGGTATTCTAGAAAATATACAGTTTATATCAACTATGTACATACACAAACACACACAGCCATACAGAAATATCAAAAGTTTACAAGAGGAAAAGGAGGGGGGGGGGGGGAGTACTGGAATTCATAGTACAGCATTAATTACTTTTTGTGTTGGCACTTAAAAACATCAAAAACATCCAAGTAAATGTAACATGGAATCAGCAAATTCCACCGAGGTTTTTACGCCGTTTGCAAGTAGTTTTTTTCGGGTTTTTTTCAATGAACCTATATGTACTGGGATGGTTGTTACCATTTTTTTCTAAGTATTGCAAGTCACTATAAATCACTTTGTAATCACTATTTCAAGAGCGAAACAACAATGCTCACAAAACAAACGACTCATAACGATCAGTAAAGTAGTGAAGTTAAAACTTCTCTTGGCGAAGAATTCCACTTAGATCCTATTAAACATTTGAACCTCTTTGACCTGCTAAAGCTCGCATCACAAGCTTGGTCGAATCACCACATACCATGTCCCATCCGTCTTTTTCATTCAGCCAATTAAATCGAGGCCTCGGGCCCTGATTAAGTTCATTCGGTCTCTGTATACTACCGTAATAAGGTTTTTATGTTAATTCTAGATTTAGAGTACGTTATCCCTCGAGCTTTTAAGAATATTATTCAGGCGTATGACTGCTGTGTACAATTGTGTTACATGTAGAAATAACGACTTAACTGACTGGAGCCTCAGGTCTTCTACACTGTACATTCATCCTGTGCGTGCATGGAGTTGTTAAACGGAATGCTGTAAGGTAAATCTGCTACGGTTGAACGTTGATCATGCGGTAAAAACTAAGATATAATGTATGATATTTGCGTTTAAATATTTTATCAGTTTTATCGATTAATATTCAAAATGTACCACTTCTATTCATATTAATCTTCTTGTGATATTTGATTTGTGGCAATATACAATATTTTGAATTTTGGGGTTTAGAAAACAACTATAGAAGAGAAATTTGTTTTCAAATTCACTGACCTTATCTGCAGTTATTTCTAATTACTAGACGATCCTGCCATTTGACAAGACAGCATATATACTTCGCGTTGTATATCAGTGTGCGTCGGTGTGACGAGATGAAAGCCTCTACTTCATAACGCCTAGTTACAAGTAACACAAAATTCTAAAGTAATAATAACTTTTTAACGCGTTACTATGGGATTATATCCGGGATAATTATGCTCGGACTGAGTGATCTGAATACTGAAAAGGTGCGTTATCATCAACATCACCATCACCACCATGATCACCATCATCATCATCATCATCATCATCATCATCATCATCACACTTTCTCAGTGAAGTACAGGTTTCAGTACTTTTGTTGGATTGAGTCCCATCTTTGATTCGAACCCACTCCCTGGATGGGACTCAACATAGCGAAAAAACTAGAATCTGTACTTTACTGAGAAAATGTAATCCCTGATATAACATGTGTTTCACCACTTTCATGGTGAATACACATTCCATTGTGTATTTATAATTACCTTTTGTTAATCACGCAAACAAACTGAATGAAATCTTTAATTTGACTGCGGAAGTCAATTAGCGCGTGTCATGAGACTATGTATTCGCTATTGTGAAAGACTAATCTGTGAAACTAATCTTACAGTTGGTGAATTATAAATGTTGGAATTTGTCAATTTTCTATTTCCGCTTGTGTCATTTTGAGGCGAAATGACTGAATATATTGTCACTGAAACTATTTACCTAGCAACCAAGGAGACTGCAGTATTTCAGTAGCGTCTCTGGCGTGCGTCAACGTCAAGCTGCCTCCGATAGTGTGTTGTTACCCTCGAACCATAATTGCCGTTAGAGCGGATTTTCATGACGCTTCCCTCAGACATTGTTTGAGAAAACCGTGACATCGAATAAGAAATAAGATTCATATATCATACATAACATGAACTGGAATTTATACTTGAAGTTTATATAACAGAATTGAAATATGTTTTGTTTGTGTTATGTTTTGTGTACATTATGTTAGCATTGCTTCCAGTGCGTTCGCTATGGTACTCAAAATCTCAACAACGGTGTCATTTGTAGACATATTAGAATTTATTCATTTGGGAGAAAATTATGTATTTATTTTTTTAATTTATCTGTTTATTGATTTACTTATTAACTTACATATTTATCATGTATTCACATGCAACATTTATCCTCCTCCTCCTCCTCTTCATCATCATCATCATCATCATCATGACCCGTGACGGTCCGAGGTAGAATAGACCTTCAGCAACCCATGCTTGCCATAAAAGTCGACTATGCTTGTCGTAAGGGGCGACTAAGGGGATCGGGTGGTTACGCTCGCTGACTTGGTACATACGGCATCGGTTCCCAGTTGCTCAGATCGATGTTCATGTTGTTGATGACTGGATTGTCTGGTCCAGACTCGATTATTTACAGACCGCCGCCATATTGCTGCAATATTGCTGAGTGCGGCGTAAAACTAAACTCGTTCACTCATTGACATCATCGTAAATGCTATATGTATCATAATCTCCACCTTCTTCTATCTCAGCGGGCAGTCAGGGACGGAGATGCCGATACGATGGACGTCGACAGGGGAGCGCTTCATTCAGGCGGACAGGAAGAACCGGGTTGAGAGGGCAAGACTCGACCTCCAACTCAAGATCTATGAGCGAGAGAGGCTGCGAAACTGGGGCCTGCAGGAGCGGGAGAAGAAGTTCCTCTACGCTAACATAGAGTCAGTGAGAAGGACCTCTGGCAACAGCAACATGGGCATGGCCCCTGCTGGCCCAAAGGACAACTCGTATGAGAAGTCCATACACAGTCGTAGTGCCATAAGACTGAGCGAGAAGAGGCTGATGGAGTGGAGGCTGTGCGAGAAGCAGCTGCAGAGGTTCCTCAAGCAGAAGGCCGTGGCCGCAGACGATACCCTTCTCGACTCCCGCCTCATGTCAAGCAGAAGCGCGTGGGAGGAAGAAAGGAAGAAGCCTGCGTCTGCTAAGGAAAGACATGGCGGGAAGGTGGAGAAGGAAAGGGCCGAGGTGCAACAAAGAGTAAGCGCTTTCTTACACAGCGGCATGCATGTTGTGGACGGTTTGGCAAAAACGGATGGGAAATCCCAGAGTGAAGCTAAACATGACGTTAAAAGAGGTAGCAAGGATGGTAGGCAGAGACATCATAGTGAGCATGTGATACGCCCTCATACAGCTTTCGACAAGACTACTCCTGCTGTGAAACAAAAGCAGCGACCCCAGTCGGCATGTGTTGATAACTCGTCCCGAAAACCCCAGTTCTTGATAACAAAGGGGGATGTGTACATGAACAGCGGGATGCAGTTTACTAAAATCTCAGGATCAAGAGCAGATGCTCCAGCAGCTCAGGTGAATAACTTTGTCCACGATATGAGTAGGTCCCACTCACCTTTGTCATCAGACTCTGAACCCGACCAGGATGTTTTCCAGGACGACCTAGACTCTAGGTGCAACAGGCCATCCCAAGATACAGACACTTTGTCAGAGACATCGAGAAGCACACTGACCGACAAGTTATCAAAGAGACTTACAAAACATGTTTCTATACCCAGCATTCTCGATCAGTTGACAGAGGAAGAGTTCTCTCCCCCTTCTCATTCAACAACTAGACAGGTACCTCATAGTGCTAAATCTTCAAAAGGCAGCTTGTATCATATACCTAGATCCGGTCACTCTACTAAGAGAAGGGAGAGCATTCTGACCCCTACGGTGTTGGAGATTAGTGATGAAGAAGACCATGACGTCAGACCGGAAATGACGTCAACAAGGAGTAGCCGGAAACAGGACTTAGACCAGACGCACGTGTACGACGCTCACAAGGCCGAGTCGGCAGTGAAGAGTGCTATGGTGTTTTCCAAAAGTTCTCGAAAGAAGGCCCTGGAATACCTCATCAATCAAAACAGTCCTGATAAAAGGGAGGTCTTGAGACAGGAGAGACTGCAGAGCATGAAGTCTCGTTCCGCCATGTTGTCCTGCATGGCTAGGGGATTCAACATTATCTAGTGTGACGTGTTGGTGTACCTCTGTTGAAGCCAACAAGACGCATAACATTTTTGTTAGAAAACGACCAAACGTTCCTGAAGGACACGAATTGTGCATTGTAAAAGATAGCGGAAAGACACGAATGTCATTCATCATGATGTTTCTATTTTAGACGGTCAGTATGTAAAATGTTCTGAGCATTTATCACACATGAATGTGATAATGACCGGGCGTTTGATAAATATACGTTTAATTATAAAGACATGTAAAGAACCATCTTAGAATTTTGCGGCCTAGAGTTATTTGTTCCAGAGTTGGTAGGTTTGTTTGTTATTTAACGCCGCACTCAGCAATAGTACAGATGTATGACGGCTGTCTGTACATAATCGAGTCTGGACCACACAATCTAGTGGTCAACAGGATGAACATCGATCTAAGCAATGTTTGTACGATGACGTGTGAACCAAGACCATCCGATCCCTTTTGTCGTCTCTGACAATAAGCATGGGTTCCTGAAGACCAGTTATATCGTAGATCTTCAGGGGTCTGTTCACATGAAATCAGGACCAACAGATTCTTTGATTTGTCTTGTATATAATAGAAATTCATGTATGCTCTTCTTGTTACTGTGACTGGCGATGAAGTGGACGTGGTATATTAGTTTTGTCACTGCATCGATCGGATCTGGAGCTTGCAAACCATATTCCGTAGCTGTTGGTGTCGAACCTGTAAGGTGCCATCGTGGTTAAACGCCAGGTAGGTGGTCAGCAGACTCGGTCGCTGGGTATGAATGACTGTTGTTCGGTATTGATGATAGTTGTCCATGTACTTGGTTCATAAATGTCATTGTATCCCATTTGTGTAGATCGATGCTCATGATGCTGATCACTGGATTGCCTGGTCCAGACTCGATTATTTACAGACCCCTGCAATTTGGCTGAAATATTGCGGCTTTTGACCATAAAAACCCCAACAACCTACCAACCAACAAGTACAATGATTTGTATAGTATACCAAATGAAAAAAATATGAATATCATCCAAATTAAGAACACAGGGTGAGATGAGCAAAAATGGGAGTGGGAGTATTCTTAACAAGAACAGCACAGAATTTATGCTACCGCATGTATTCTCTTCAGACCAGGATTGTCCGAATAAGCCCAACTTGTCTTCTGTTGGACCGAGTCGGAAATTCGAAGCGGACATAAAATAACTTTTGAATTGTGTTCCTGAGATAGACTGCTGACCAGGCACACATGTTCATTTGCAGCATTTCTTATCGAGATGTTGTCGGTTCCAAAAAATTAAGTTCATTTAAACACCAATAATTTAAACACCAAATATTACGCACGTGTAATGATTAAAATCTTGGTACCTTTCGGAATGTAGTGGATGAGGGGAGATAACGCATATGACCATACAATTACAGGAACTCTGGGCTTCTGAACAACGTCATGTACAGAACGGTTTTGTCGGACTAACTGAAATCATTTGATGTGCAAAAATAACATTTGTCTCCTGCTGCTCTAAATAATGTGAACAGAAATGTTTTGCTTCAAATAATAAGTGCAGTTGCTATGGTAACCAGAAGAAGAAGCGTTGCCATATTAAACACCGCTTTTCCATCATGAATCAAAGACGATAACTGAGATTTACTTGTCTAGGACAGTGGTTGTTTACGATCCATTGCGAAATACTGTATTGCATCGGATCAGAGAAAAATAGTTTGACAGTATGAAATTCAAATCACGATCACCTCAAGGCAAAGGAGGAACATCAGATGATTTCTCATCCATAAACCCACTCAGAAATGAATTTACTTTTCCAGAATCGAGTTTGTTTTTCTAGTGATCTCAAACCCATAATACCTCCTGAAGCCAGCTTTGTTTATCAAGTGATCTCCCATCCACAAAAACACTCAGGAACGAATTTACTTTTCTAGTGAGCGCGCAGCCATAACTCCACCCAGAATCGTTTTTGTTTTCCAAGTGATCTCAAACCCATAAACCCACCCAGAAACGAGTATGTTTTTCAAGTGATATCCCACCCATAAACCCACCAGAATCGAGTCAAGAGATCTTCCACCCGTAAACCCAACCAGAAATGAGTTTGCTTTTCCAGTGATCTTCCACTCATAACTCCACCCAGAAACCCACCCAGAAACAAGTATGTTTTTCAAGTGATATTCCACCCATAAACCCACTCAGAATCGAGTTGGTTTTTCAGGTGATCACCACTAATTATGAACCCATCCAGAGAAGCGCTTGTTTTTCAAGACACCACCCACTGACTAATGCGCACATATTGGAGTTTATCATCCATTAACTCACACAGAGCCGAGTTTGTTTTCCAGATGATTAACCCGTTCAGAGTCGACTTGCCCTTTCAGAGTCGACTTGCTATTTTCCCCTGAAAAATCTCGGCGTCTTCTCCATCTGCAACATCTGGAAATATCGACCTAGTTGAAATATAGAAGGTCTGTGCAAAGAGATACCTAGTATTAACTCTCCCCGGGAACAATTTCCGTTTAGCATAAGAGAAACACCAACCCGCGATGGTGATCTACCCATCAGCTAACACCCAGCATCGGTTTGGTTTATTTTCAAGTGATCACGCCACACCCTTCAACCTATACACAGTACAGCCGAACTGGGTTTTTTTTCCAGTTGATCACGCCACACCCTTCAACCTATACACAGCCGAACTGGGTTTTTGTCAAGTGATCACTCGCCCACGTAGTCCGCGTCCTCAGAAGTCATCATGGCCGATCACACGCCTTGCATGGCGCCTCGTCAGGGAAGGAGCAGTTATAATCTGGCGTGAATCAGCCAACCCAGCGATGCGCATCATCCTTGTAACGGATCAATGGCAGTGGCTGTAGATATTTACAACACGTTATTTTGAATGATAAATCATTAAAACCTGCAATTATTTGACCGTCCTAACGTCATTTCATATCCTACCATGTAATCCCTACTGTCACAAAGATGCTGAAAAAGTGTATTTACGACGCTGACATTTTCCAGTTCATAAAACGTCAATTGCGAAATTACGTAATCTCGTCTTAAAATTCCCGTTTCTATGGAAACTGATATTGAATTATTGCAGTGTGGTCGATTGTAATGTCATCTGAGACCAGCTACGTGATCAGCTGTCGGTGCACCTAATATGCAGATAGTTTTACCCCGTGATTCATTTCGTCGGGATGTACTTCCATTGGTTCCATGCGGTGAAGACATGTGCGACACTGACGAGTATATTGGTGTTCTGTTGTGCATCCTCCTCCTGCAAATGATACACACAGCGAGTCAATAACTATGATAACTGTCCTGCGATTTTACACAAGCATTCTATATTCCATCCTCGATTATAATCTTGTGCATATTATTGTATATTTAGCACATATTGAATGAGAAATGCCTGGATCTACGGTACCCGTAAACTGTCTGCAGTTCCATTTCCGGCGGCGGCAGTACGATAATCGCACGTCTGACGAATTAGGAATAAAACCCAGTAGCCCGTAGATGGCATCGCACGGGCATCTTTGGAAAGAAAGGATCGTAGAATCGTGGGATATCCGCACGATCACCGTGTGGCCTTCGTAGGATCTGCGTACCATCTCTGTACGTTTTCTGTGTAGCTTCGGTGCAGGTTTGCACGGCTTCACACACTGCATCCATGTGGGGATACGGACCTGGAAATGAGGCGCGACCGTACTTTAGGCGATTGCTATATAATCGAGTCCGGAAAAAACAACTCAGTGACTGATGGTTGTTGTTAGTTTCTTGTTTAACGCTATTCAGCAATGCTCCAGCTAATGGCGACAGCCTCTAAAATAATCGAGTCTCGACCAGACAATCCAATGATCAACAGTATGTTCACCGACATCTATGACAGGACAATACCTCTACAGATTCGTTGGAGTGAATCAGCGATATTTCTGGTTACTTCCAGCCACTCGGAGAGATGTTTAGTGGGACATTTACGATAACGAAATTATTGTTTTACCTTTAGAATGATGACACATATCCTGCAACCTCAAGTCCGTCAACGGCGTCAGCTCAGAGCAGAAAGTGAAACCTTTGGGAGATCGTAAGCTAAATTTAAAGAAGCCATCTTGTACGGACGACTTTTAGGGTGATCTGAGATTTTTTATGTACTACTTGAAATTCAAAGTTGAAATTTCAAGACAATATACTCCCTTGGAATTTATGTTGGCAGAGTGCATGTTTTCTCAACCTATATACGCTTGAGACGTTCTCAACAAGCAATATACTGGTGACAAAATGCCAGATTATTATCTTAAGTTGAACTTCATACCTAGAGATTTTAAGAAAACAAATAAAGTCCCATCAAGTTTCTTTTATATTTAGTTGATCCAGAATTTGGAACTCGCTAACCCCGATTATCAAAACTGTATTTTAAATGTTTACGATGGTATGACTTGAAAATTCAAGACAGCGTAAAATAGTTTTAGGACGATATATACTTACAAATTGAATATACTTTGGAAGCTGTAATTTTCAAGACAATACAAGCGGCAGGTTTCCGATTAAGAAAACGACTTTGGCGCCACGATGATCGTAGGGCGATAGTAAAGGATGGGAGCTGGGACAACGTTAGTGATGAGATCGTTTGTTGAACAGGACCAAGGTCTCGAATGGACTTCTAATAACGACAAGTTATGATGTTTTGTTTGAACAATATAGCCATGGCGTACTTCAGCTTTGTCATTCGCATTTTGCATATCCGCACTGTGTATTAGTGAGAGAATCTTGTATGCAGCAGTTCTCCTCGATGACGTGTTAATGAGCGATTGAATTTCTAGATTGGTTTATGCTATTGAATTGCAACTGAATACCCGAGGCCTGAATTACTTCGCGCTTTGTTCCACATTTGGCGATTATCTCGTAAGGAACGGAATATTATCTAAAATCCAAAACGCACCCACTCATGAATGAATGACAGATTTTGACTTAGTACACCGGAGGTGGACAACCAGTCATGTTAGAAACTGCATCCAACAGGTCTTCGTCTGCACGATCACAATTTTGGCCAATGAAGACCAATTAATTTCAGCGGACCATGACTGATTTGATGAGACCTAACATCCTTGTACTTTTTCAGTTTGAAGGATGGGAATTCAGGAGTTGAAACGAGGTGAACTATACCAAACTGATGCATCCATACTGAAAGCTCAAGCACAGTACACGAATGACTTATCAAACGTTTCCAAAACCAGCTCGTATAAATGCAGCACTTATTTTCAGCTGAGGTCACGTTGTCGCAGACACGAGTTGTCATACTGAGAATGTGACGCCTGGCCCTGGGCCCCGATTCACAAAACGATCTTAGCGCTACGGTGATCATAAATCCCGTGCTTTAACAGTTGTTTATGACAAGATCGCTTTGTGGAGTGGCATCCTGTTCCAGTTGACAACCAGTACCAGGGAGACTTGCACTGTGGTCTTCGGCCAAATCCAAATGGTTTACCGTGATCCACGGACAAAGCCGTACAGTAAGCTGACTAAGGTCATCGCTTACTTTTCTCAAATTCAGAGGAATAAAATGTCGTTGAATTTAACAAAAACAACAACACCGACAAAGACCAAGTTTATTATGATAAAGAACTAAAATTTGGCAACGTGTTCAAACAGCCCCACCATTTGAGCATCAAAAATCGTCACAGGGTCTAAGGGAGACAACTGTGTGTGACGAAACTGCCCAGTATGATATATTTCAACGCAATGTTACTTATCCTCAGTGTGGACAGACATATTCAATAAAGAATAAAAACGTTTGGCAAAAAATGTTGTAAGAACTTAAAATGACGTAAATTCATATTTACATTTATGAAATTCGCCATGAGATTAAATCAGAAAAATATCTAAAGCAGAGTCAAATTATGAATCAAGACGATAAAATGATGTCGTAAAGAAGTTTTAAAACGGAGCACTACGTACTTGAAACCTTCGTCATATATTGAGCCCTCTTTTCCACCTTTTCCGAACGCTCGGCTTGTCCCGGAAGGTTACGGTTGAGAAAACAAATTCTTGTGTGTATAAAGCTTTAAATGTTCTTTAGAAAATGGAAAGCATTTACATTTGATGTAATCATTCATCACTAGGAATCCGTGTGAGCAAGTCACTGCCGACAAAAAATAAATTCAGTCTGTTCGACACATATTGTCTTATTGTGGCAATTTAAGCTTATTTTTCGGTTTGTTCTCTTGTTTAATGCCACACTCCGCAATTTTTCAGCTTTATGACTGAGGTGGGTATATATACGAGAGGGCTCGTAACAGACATCATGAGCATCGACCTGCGCAGCTTGGACAGGATGTGATGCATGAACTGTTTTTTATTGGTTTGGTTATTGTTTACTGCCGCACTCCAATAACCCAGCTATATGGCGACAGTCTGTAAATAATCGATTCCGGATCTGACAATCTAGTGATCAGCAGCATGAGCATCGATCTACGCAGTTGGGTTACAATGACATGTGTCAACCAAATCAGCCAGCCGGACCACCCGACCCCGTTAAACGCCACTAATGGCAAATATGATTTACTGAAGACCATATTTTACCCGGTTCGTCGCCGACTACGTTCAGAACTTCAGAATGGTTTTCGTATAAAGGCGATGCGTTTACGTGCCGACTTGGTCGAGTATATAACTGTGTATGTTAAGCAAACGGACTGATATTTCAAACAGCACTTCCCTATACATACGTGCCTAAGACACATTAGCAAATACATACGTGGCTTCATCATTTCCCTGGACGTAGATACATATCATAAAGCTTCGTTCACACAAACGTACACAGCAGAAATATCACCATGGAAACACATCTATTTTGATGTTGTTCAGTGTTGTTGACGTATTTGCATACCGTCAGTATATGCTATTTATATATATCTTACATTATATATCATATTCGGGAAAAAATTTCAAATACGGTTAAACAGCACACATATTTAACGCCATTACTTTTCTGTTACCATTTACGTATTTTTCCACATTGTGGTGTTACCTATAAAATGCATCTGTTCTAAGCATACCTAAGCGGTCACTCTGTGCAGTCAAGGGTGTTATATACACAAACACATTCAAGAACTATCAAAGCAGTTTTATAAGAACAATTAAGCATTTATAACATAATAAAACTTTAGACGTAATGGAAATGGATACTCAAAACAGTCAATAATTTGCATATTCATATCGGGGATACTTTAACAATTCGACGTCCACATTCTTCGTTTTTAAGTACTGCCTTACACTGCCTGGTGTCCAGTGTTGATAATTCAAGCCTTAATCAATGTTACCACTAAGGCTGTCGTAACTCTAAGATTTCACTCAGAGTTACCAAATCGTGACGCTCAGATCGCTCTATGGGATGGAGACCTGAGTGCCGTTGTACAAATAGATCTCAGCGCTAAGTTGACTGTAACCCCCATACCTTCACATAGATTAAAGGTAGTCTTAGCGCTGTGACCGTAACACACACACACACACGCACACACGCACACACACACACGCACCCATACCTTCACATAGATTAAAGGTAGTCTTAGCGCTAAGGTGACTGTAACCCTCCCCCCATTCTTTCACATAGATTACTGGTAGTCTTAGCGCTGTGACTGTAACACCCCCCACCCCCCACCCCAGAAAACAAAACATAACTACATACATCGTTCACATTGACTGGATCCTGTAGATCGCTGAAGTCAGAACTTCACAGAAGAGTTGACAGCTTTAATATTGATGGTGCCACACCTCCTGACGTGGATGGTGTAATATTATAGTATCCAACTTCGTACTGTCGCACATCCGCTGCGACCAAACCTTATATAATAATAATATACATGATAATGTGCTTTATAAGCCAGCGACTAAATGTCGTTTAATGCCGGAGTCAGCATTCTTCCAGCTATATCACGGTAACAATGTTTCGAGTCTAGATCAAACAAACTAGTGAGAGAATGTGAACTACGATCCGCACCACATGTACGAAGAACGACAATTTGCAGAGGCAGCTTTATACGACTTTACAGACATAAATGTTTTCCATGGTCTGATTGAGAGGTCATCTGTCAGGAATGTAGATGGCCTTCGGTTACTTCATGTCAAAATGTGGTACTTGATCTTATCCTGTCTGACGCTCGGCACTAATTGGATAAGGAGTGTCTGGACTTTCTGAGCGCACGCACACACGCACACACATACGTACACACATACACATTCGCGCTCTCTTACACACGCACGCATGCACGCACGCACGCACGCACACTCGTCGTGACGTACGAGATGTATTCTTTTACGCGACGCTAGATACCGTGCCATCTTTACCAGCATGAAAATGGATGCATCTGTACTACAAAGTGCCGAGTACATCCTGCACCTGCAGTACAAGGAGGGAGAGAAAAATATACAGTATATCATACATATATACAATATGCATCTGCGACTGCACGGAATAGAACTAACACAGAAACAAACATTATCCTGTCGTTTCGGCGTTTCCTTTTTTGGACGCACTTCTAAACTGGCAGTTCTAACTCTAACGGCAGTTCCCGTTAAGTCACGTGTTAGTATAGGTCACTCAGCTTTGGGGCATCTCTCGATGGTGTCCTCTAAGGTTGCGTATACCAATGTTTGCTCTATAACACTCGCTCCACAATGTACTATTTGTTCTGCCCTACGACTTACACTTTCTTATTTACTGTGATTTAAAGATTTAACATTTACTTTCACTTTACAGAAAATATAACATGGCAACAGCCATGGTGGGTACACGACCTTGTGTTTAGCACAGCATATATGTCGTTATGATTACGTCACAACGGTGCACATGATTGCATAGGGTCGTTAGAAGATGCTCTGGCGGGTTTAAGCACCCGGATGTCTACCGCAAGGAAGCAACGCGGTGTTAGAACATAACTGACGACAACACAGGCTGTTGTATGAATGCATCTACTACAGATTGCTGTCACGTGGCGGTAACTGGCCTGTACTGTGAAATAAACCGCAGGAAACAATCTGAGCCGAAGTCGACCTTGCCCTCAATGTCCATGAGACTATATCCAGTATATCAGTTATAATATCCCGGCTTGTCGTCAATGTCCATGAGACTATATCTAGCATATCAGCTATAATATCCCAGCTTGTCAATATCCATGAGACTATATCCAGTATATCAGTTATAATATCCCGGTTTGTCAATGTCCATGAGACTATATCCAGTATATCAGCTATAATATCCCAGCTTGTCAATGTCCATGAGAATATATCCAGTATAATATCCCAACTTGCCGTCAATGTCCATGAGACTATATCCAGTTTAATATCCCGGCTTGTCGTCAATGTCCATGAGACTATATCCAGTTTAATATCCCGGCTTGTCGTCAATGTCCATGAGAATATATCCAGTATAATATCCCGGCTTGTCGCCAATGTCCATGAGACTAAATCCAGTATAATATCCCAGCTTGTCGTCAATGTCCATGAGACTATATCCAGTTTAAAATCCCGGCTTGTCGTCAATATCCATGAGACTATATCCAGTATAATATCCCAGCTTGTCGTCAATGTCCATGAGACTATATCCAGTTTAAAATCCCGGCTTGTCGTCAATGTCCATGAGACTATATCCAGTATAATGTCCCGGCTTGTCGTCAATATCCATGAGACTATATCCAGTATAATATCCCAGCTTGTCGTCCATGTCCATGAGACTATATCCAGTTTAATATCCCGGCTTGTCGTCAATGTCCATGAGACTATATCCAGTTTAATATCCCGGCTTGTCGTCAATGTCCATGAGACTATATCCAGTTTAATATCCCGGCTTGTCGTCAATATCCATGAGACTATATCCAGTATAATATCCCAGCTTGTCGTCAATGTCCATGAGACTATATCCAGTATATCAGTTATAATATCCCGGCTTGTCGTCAATGTCCATGAGACTATATCCAGTATATCAGCTATAATATCCCAGCTTGTCAATGTCCATGAGAATATATCCAGTATAATATCCCGGCTTGTCGTCAATGTCCACGAGATTAAATCCAGTATAATATCCCAGCTTGTCGTCAATGTCCATGAGACTATATCCAGTTTAATATCCCGGCTTGTCGTCAATGTCCATGAGACTATATCCAGTATATCAGCTATAATATCCCAGCTTGTCAATGTCCATGAGAATATATCCAGTATAATATCCCGGCTTGTCGTCAATGTCCACGAGATTAAATCCAGTATAATATCCCAGCTTGTCGTCAATGTCCATGAGACTATATCCAGTTTAATATCCCGGCTTGTCGTCAATATCCATGAGACTATATCCAGTATAATATCCCAGCTTACAATTTTCGAGTCTCACAGTGTATTATTGTAACTGGGATGAATCTACGGACTGGATATTGTGTACAAGTAAGCATTTTCATTCTGTTTAGGTTTTGGTCATCCGACAGACGACTTCTTTATACATTTCATAAGTTGCAATTAGTTGTCCGTTCAGCTGCATCTTGTCAGAGTACAAGGTTGTTCACAATCTGATAGCTACATGTTAACCCAAGGTTGTGATAACATGCGCCTCTATTCCAAAAGATCCTATCTTCCCATCAGTTTGTTGTCTGACAAGGCGTGAGCCGTGATATGAACATTTATCTGAACAGCCACATCTTCCACCATATTGAATGACGCAGTCCCCGCTCGTCTATCGTCTGACAGTCATGTGATCATCTATGTTGCGTATTATTTCAGATGCTGAATAATATACAATCACTGGAGTATGCGCAGTCCCATCTCGTCTGTTGTTTGTGATCATCTATGTTGCGTTCACATCCGGTAGAAAGTCATATTCCTTCTGCACTTTGTTATTCCGGTGTTGATTATCTTGCATAGTGGCGATGCTATTCTTTTGTTCTAGAACGCACATGTCGTAGCCCTCGGTCATGTGGGTGACCAGGTACTCAAACACTGCCTTCCAACACTCCCTCACCTCCATAATGAACTCTTCGCCAAGCTCCTGCTCCCAGACTTCCAGCATACACTTGGAGTACACGCTGAAGTAGTGGGCGTCGAAACCGTCGAACAGCACATGGGAGGCGCCGAGTGCCATCAGCTCGTGCTGTGTGACGGGTGCGAGGCACTCAAGGTTGTCCACGATGTTCTGAATGACTTGCATAAACTTCTCGGCATGTTCCCGGAACTGAGGGCTCTTCTGAAGATCATCCACGTTGTACACACTGCAATGAAATTGTGTAATGTATAGTCCTTGTTATTTATTGACCGGTTCTGCCTATCCGACCATATCATTGACTTTCTTCCCCAGATCTATAGAGAGAGAGAGAGAGAGAGAGAGAGAGAGAGAGAGAGGAATTAGTTGTTTCCTAACAGTACATTGTTACCGGAAGTCTCGATACGTCATTGGACAAAAGGCATCATGGTCCTTCTTGTACGGTTACTTGATTAAACAAGTTCTGTTCGACCCAATGGTCTCGTCATCAGTTCCTAAATATCTAAAACGACGACGAATTCTCGACGGGAGGGAGGACTGCAGGAAACTTGTTCCCATGTCGACATGTCCTGGCTTTGTCCCTTCAATGCCGCGCTCCCGGATGGGTTGCCACAAGTGCCACATTTGGGTATGGAGCGACAATCGACTTTCTAATGAACAGTAAGAATTATTATTGACCGTGATGCCATTTAGTCAATGACATATCCAGACTTACGATAACAATGTATTGTTAATAAACATAATGATAAGATATACAATTTACGATTTCACCCCATACGATAACCATATGGCTCTCCATCAAACCATGGTTCGTGAAGATGCCCGCGGGTGTTCGAGAAAGGTGGAGCGTGCCCTTCACATTTGCACAAACCAGTTAACAAACACACCCTGATATAGTGAGTGACGAATACATGTCAATGATGCCTTCTTGTCCAGCACTGCCCATGCAGTTTTGGGCGTAGTGTACGACTAAAGATGCATTATGTCGATCCTACATAACGCGTCGAGTAAACATTTGAAACAGAAATACTAGGCAGAATACAGTCCAAAACACATATGAGATGCTCGTATGTAATACATAATCGCACAGTAACCTGTGTTCATCTTGGTAAGGTGGCCTAGTGGTTAAATGTTCGCTCGTCACGCCAAAGACTCCGGTTCTTTTCACAACATGGTGTCCCCGGTGATATTGCAGGGCTATTGCTAAAGCGGCGTAAAACTGCATTCTCTCACTCATTTATCTATCTAAAAACAGGAAAAAAAGAAAAACGAAACAAAGACGGTCTGTAAATAATCGAGTCGGGACCAGACAATCCAGTGATCACCATCATGAGTATCGATTTACGCTACTGGGATACGATGACGTGTCAGCCAAACAAGATAACCTGACCACCCGATCCCGTTTGTCGCCCCCTACGACAAGCATGGGTTGCTGGAGATCAGTTCTAACCTGGGACTTCCAAGTTCAGTTGAAAGAGTGCATATCATCATCATGGTTGATGACTATCTGTTAGTTAAATAAACATACATCTTGAAAATGATGACGATTGTGGGATTTTATTGAAACTGTAAGAAAAACGCAGTTCCTCTTCAACTTCCAGCACCATCTCTCCATCACTTCCCCTCACAGACGTTGCGCATTCGGAGCACGCAATGTATTACGCCCTGTCCAGGTCATTAAATATTTACAGTCTAGTGGCTGTTACAGACTGTTATCACATACCGGGACACGCGATAGATGTCACGAGTTCCTGCTAAAAATCGTAAAACTGGCAACGTCAGTTATTTTTATCCAGGACAAAGTAAATTAGCTGCTAGTCTTTATGGATCAATTATTCAACGTCGTGGTGTTTTGCGGTCGACACTTATCTGATTGTGCCCTGTTGCTGAAGGTGAGGGCGGCTGATTGTTTCTCTGTATCTCGTAAAGAACATGGCAAGTCGGTAATTATGCACGGTTTGTCACGCAAGTGTATAAGTGTAGTACGTGTGTATAGATAAGTGGCATTAATATTTCTAAAATATGATATATATATTTCTATTCTGAACGACACGGGGGCAATGGTATCAATCTTAAAATGATGAAAGTTTGAGATATTTATTTCTGTCGCAGTCAATGCCGTAATCCTTAATCCAATAAGATCCAGGTTTGAACCGATCTTCAGTACCCCTCCCCCCCAATACTTGTCGCAGTAACGCAGTAGGTGAGTAACGGGATCGGGTGGTCAACCTCGCTGACTTGACGCATGTCATCGTATTCCATTACGTAGATCGATGCTCATGCTGTTGATCACTAGATTATCTGGTTCAGACTCGAGTATTTACAGACCACCACCATATACCTGGAGTGCGGCGTTATACAACATACAAGCAGTGACTTTTTAAAAAAGTTTGAATACGTCATTTGAACGATATTAAAACTACATTTTCTAATATACTGGTAGTCTATTTGTACCCATGGCTGTTTACAGGGACCCGTCCTTTGGTAAACACATATTGGCATCGATGAAGTGAACTTACAAGAATGGTTCCTGGAAGTCTGCATATTTATCGGATCCTGACACCAAGTTTACCTGATTGGTTTACCGGATCCAACTACAATACCGTTATGAAAACGATGATCATGCGGTTGATCACAGCGTACCGCTGCATTGTCTGGTCCAGATTAGACTATTTACACATGCCGTCATATAGCTGGAATATGTGCAGCATTAAAAGACAAAGCACTTCCATTGTGACTATGATTGGAAGGGTTAAACTCGGCCGTACTTGCAATGCGATGGCCTTACCAAAGCTCAGTACAGTACACTGACAGTGATACAACAGGATGCCACACATCACACGTACAGCCCTGGGCCCAATTTCTCGAAACAAACTTAAGTTTTAACTCAAATCTCAAACTGAGTTTGACAATATGAAACAGCTGAAATTTTAACTCAATTGCATTTTTTAGACTAAAAAAGTTCAAACAACTAAAGAAATCTGTCCCCCAAATTCAGATTGTCTACTATGTTTGAGCTGGATACCAATTTCCTTTCATTCTGGAAAATGGGTGTTCTTGCATTTTCTCAGATTTGAGCAAAAACTTGAACTTAAGTCAAAACTCAGACTTAAGTTTGTTTCGAGAAATCGGGGCCTGGGCCTAGATTTTCGAAGCTCTTTTAGCGCTAAGATAGTCGTAATTGTCGTACAATAACATTAACTTACGGCTATCTTAGCACTAAGAGAGCTTAGGCCTTGGCTCTCCATACCACTCTGTCTATGATAATCACGACTCACGGAAGAAAGGCATACACAATCATTCCTCACGGAAGAAAGGCATACACAATCACTCCTCACGGAAGAAAGCCATACACAATCACTCCTCACGGAAGAAAGCCATACACAATCACTCCTCACGGAAGAAAGTCATTTGGACCATCTGTATGGACATGAAGCAGAACTAAATTACCTTACACCAGTTCCTTTATACCTTCTAATGGGCGGGTGATAATCACACCAAGGCCCTGATTAAGGACAATTAATGCAATACAGCATAGGCTAACAGGTAATTCCTGCTTTTTATAACACATCACGGGATCTTTGCACACAATAGATTTACGATAAATACTGGTCGTTAATGATGTCAGCGTAAAGTGGTGAATCTGAGATACAGTCGGCCAACACAAACACTGTTTGCAGTCTTTTATATTCGCGTTGTTGGTAGATGCTTAGGATGTTGAATCTCTGGTAAAGCAAATATGATACGATCTTGGAAGACAAATACTGGTTATGGGGGTAAGTATTTGGGTTTTATCAAATTACACTGGTTTGGTTGCGAAATCAATGAAACTGATAACATTACGTGCGTTATGAAATTGATACGGTCTTAAATACATAGTGCTCGATGGCGGTGTCGTTCTATTATTAACCCCCGTGGCGTCCAACCAGTTTCAGTACGCCAATTCAAAGTAGGGATTGGGGTGGGTGTGGTGTGTCTGTGTGTCGGGTGTGCATGCATAGTGAGTGTGTGCGGTTTTACAACGCTTTTAGCAACATCATTGCATTATCACGATGGGGACACCAGACATGGGCCTCACAAAATGTACCAAAGTGGGAAATCGAACCCGGGTGTTCTGCGTGACGATAAACAGTTTTAACTACTTGGCTATCCCATCGCATAGAAATATAGATATCAAACCGACTCACTATAAATTAATGAGAAAACATTTTGAAATGATTTTGCTATTTAATTTTGATTTTAGTCTTATGGTTTTGCAACGATGAAAACATAAAATAGAAAAACTTAGGAAGAACGTCTGAATTTCCCTCGGTGATCATGACTAGGCCATTCGATGCTGGAATTTAACCAAAAGACGTTTCTCGTAAACTCGACTGGGTTTCTAGTGTTGTGCACTTTATCCATTGTCTGGCTTGTAACACGCACGGACAAGATGCCAACCTGTGAGAAACTGTATTCCTAATTACGCTTGATTCTTGGAAAGTCCATGGACATTGATTTCCTTAATTGCCGCAGTAGGTAGTCTCAAATACCGCAGGTACCTTCATGTCGTACTCATCTACTCGTTCTTAAGGGATATTGATCGTTTCAGAAGTAAGCAAGGGAGTTAAATAAGTTAATGGGTGTTATTTTTACAATTCTGATTATTGTTTAACTAGTTAATGGTCGTCGTCAGAGCCAATTGTTCACAAGAGTGAATTGTTTCGACACTCGAAGCTCAAGGTCACCGTTTGTACTCAGATCAGAATGTGCTAAGATCAGAGATACTGTGTTCGTCTTCAAGAGGAAATGGAACTGAAGATCGGTTTTGAAACGAACTTTAGTAGCCCATGTTTGCCGTAAGAGACGACTAATGGGATCGGGTGGTGAGGCTTGCTGACTTGGTAGACACATGACAGTTGGTCCCAGATGTTGATCAGCGGATTGCCTGGTACCGACTTTTTAAAGACCGCCGCAATATAGCTGGAACATTTCTGCGTTCATAAAACTGAACTCACTCACTCATGAGGCATCAGTATCAACTAGAGGAAGACTGGTGAAAACTATGATTTAGGTAAGTAAACATGTCTTGAGAAAATATTCTACATTGCGTATGCCAATGATATCTCAGTTTCTACGAGTGAATGCAAAATATTTGATGTCCAAATGTGTCAATCCACTGTGATCGACCGGAGCGGTGGGATAGCTTAGTGGTTAAAGCGTTTGCTGGTCACGTCGAAGACTCGAGTTCGATTCGCTATCTAGGCCCACGCAGTGATGTTGCGAGAGTGTTTATATAAGTGGTGCGAATCCATACTCACATTCACTGTATCCTCACAGAAATTTAGAATTAGGTGGAGAAATATGCATCACAGCATGTAAAATATACGCCAACCCTTCGTCTTCAGTATTAACAGTGTACACTGCCCATAGTAAATAAGTAAGGTTTTACACCAATTTGTGCACCTTGGTGCAAACAAGGGATGGACTTTACAAACAGTTACAATGTAGTGAAGCGAACCCGGACTTCGACGGGGCATATCTCTAACCACTGGGCACCTGACCACTCATCATTCTCCAATGGCACATTTATTAAGTGCTTATATATACCATTATGGTATATTTTCGTGGGATTTATAAGTCTTCAATCATTGAACACTGTACCTGAATTTTTCGAATAATTTCTTCACACCCGGTGCGTCGATAAAGATACGGACGAATATTTCCGCTCCTATTTTGATGACATCACGCGATAATACTGGCCACGTGCTTCTGATGGTGTCTATTTGTGTATCACTGAAGTCCGTTGTAACAACTTCCGGATCCGGTTCGACATGCGCATTTGGCACCACTGTGGGTTTGCTGTTCTCGCAACCCATAACAACGTCACTTCTGGTCACGTGGCATCCCTACTGAGCCGCGTCTTGACCTAAGAGAAAAGAAGAAATCATGAACTTTAAAAAACACAAGATTTTGGATTTCACGCAATTCAAATGAAACGACTGTATTTTTCAGAAACACATTGCAAGGGCAGTTAGTTAATATTTGAGAAAAGCCGTAAGTACATGGTACTGACAAACCCGGGACGAACATAAATTCAAATATCGGCAATACGAAGAGCCAATACTTTGCACAACGTATTATGGCGCCTATGACGAAGGGCCATGCTGCCATCAGCTTAGAATGCACGTGCTTTATGTGTTCATCGCATGGTAATATATAAACAGCGGAGTAATTTGAAAGTCATTTAGATTTTGGGCACATTGTATCCCCGTGAAGATGTTCAGACCTTCAGAAAGCCATGCTTGTCGCAAGAGGCGACTAACGGGATCGGGTGGTCAAGGTCGTTATTGATGCATTCCTAAATGCTTAAATCGATGCTCCTGATGCCAGTCACTGGATTGTCTGGCACAGAACCAGTAATTTACATCCCGCCGTCACACAATTGTAATATTTATGAGTGCGGCGTTGAACAAACAAACATATCAAACATATGTTCATAGTTAATAGCTTGCTTACCACACCAGCTAGGAACTCAGTGTACTGCAAGACCTGAGACGAAGAGCACTGTATACACAAACCCCAAACAAACAAGTAATATCACCTATTACCGAGTTAGAGTAGAAGCTGTCAGAACCGGCATCTGTCCAATCCGGCAAGTTGTCAACGCTGGTATAAAATCCAGCCTCGTTCATGGCTGGTACATTTATCATCAGCTCTACAATCCGGCACATTGTCTAAACCAGATTATTTCTTCAGTCCCAATGAGTGCCGGTTTAGACAGCTTCCACTGTATGTTACTCAATATCGTTAAGAGATACTTTGGCAATTTTATAGATTTTAGCTTGAGAGCATGCTTCCATAACCCTTTTAGCACGGGGAAATGCTTCATTATTCATAATGATCGACCCTTTGAGTTACAAAAAAATCGGGCTCTTTGTCAAATCAAAACACAAAAGAAACTTGATTGAGTGACGTTTGAATATCCTAGCAAGGCTTTCAAACACCACAACAGCACGAAATGAAAATGTATCGATTGCTTAGCTTACTATAAGTGGCATTCATTTTAAAACATTCGATAAATGGGGCTCAAGCTGCTTGATGTATGATTATATAATGTCAAATATGAAAAGTGCTAGATACCCGGTTGGGTGTGAGTTGGAGGACAAACCCACATGTCGACGTGGTGACATGTATACCCGGTTGGGTGTGAGTTGGAGGACAAACCCACATGTCGACGTGGTGACATGTATACCCGGTTGGGTGTGAGTTGGAGGACAAACCCACATGTCGACGTGGTGACATGTATACCCGGTTGGGTGTGAGTTGGAGGACAAACCCACATGTCGACGTGGTGACATGTATACCCGGTTGGGTGTGAGTTGGAGGACAAACCCACATGTCGACGTGGTGACATGTATACCCGGTTGGGTGTGAGTTGGAGGACAAACCCACATGTCGACGTGGTGACATGTATACCCGGTTGGGTGTGAGTTGGAGGACAAACCCACATGTCGACGTGGTGACATGTATACCCGGTTGGGTGTGAGTTGGAGGACAAACCCACATGTCGACGTGGTGACATGTATACCCGGTTGGGTGTGAGTTGGAGGACAAACCCACATGTCGACGTGGTGACATGTCCACAAGTGTTTACTTAGTCTTACATGGCAACAGGTATTAATAAGTCTGACACGTCCACGAGTAGTCCTAAGTTAAACATGTACATAGGTGTTATTAAGCGTTACAGGTTTGTTGGCATGACAAAATGCTGCATGTACAGTCGTATGACTAAGTGTTACATTTATGTTGGTATGACTAAGCAGAGGCCGATCTAGGGATGGGTTAGGTGTGTGTGTGTTCGTGGGTGTGTGTGTGCGTGTGTGTGCGCGCGCGTCCGCAAAAACCACCACCACTTTTTTGTCCCGAAAGTTTATTATATGTCAATTGAAACTATCGTGAAAACCTCAATAAAACTGTAAGTGCTGTCTAGAATGGTAAGAACCTGTGAAAACTGTTCTACACTTAAACGTGACTACATTGCCTTCGTTACACATTATTAAACTCCATTGCTATATTAGTTTATCTATTGGTACATGAGTAGAAGACGTCACTCACAGATCGACAGAAGTGAATTTCTGACTTGTGTCTTCTGATCTCGGGATCTAATTGGGCCTGCTAGATATATTGATATACTGGCACTGCTCACTGCAGTTCCTATGAAACGGCCCTGATGTGTAATCTGTTGTGTTCCAGGCTAGCTTTGTGTACGTAATTATCCGGATGTAGCTTTCGATTCACTCTATACATACAAAGCGCTTGAACTTTCGGGTAATTGGATCGACCAAGGGGAAATTCCGAGCTCGTTACAACCCACGGGTATTGAAACAGAATGGTGTCGTGGGACCATTTCTGTACAAAGCTCTGTAAATAATCGAAGATATACCTGTTGCAAATACTTAAATAGCCGTGACATGAATATTCAATACCTCGTAAACGAATAACAGAAGCCTAAGTCAATAAGTGGGGGACGAACGGATTCCCAATAGGTAAATGCTAATCAATGCTGCACATACATCACCTTTGTACTGACCTATCATCAATCGAGAATGTATTATACAACAAATATGTATTGTGTCACCCGTACATTTCAAACGGAATGGGTGGGGTGGTCTGAATAACGGACAACTTATTTTTGCCCTGCCGTTGTATTAAACAGTTATGTATATTTCAGTAACATTGATATCTGGGCACGATACTGACAGAGTTGTGTCCATTGTCTGTATAGGTACTCTGTCCTTCATTGCGAATCCCGACCCTGCTACTTGCTGTTTTCTTATAACATGATAAATGTATCTAAATACATTATACATCAAGCTGATTGGGAAGGGTATCAAAAAAGTTTAAGACCTCTAAAAGCTATCCCATTAGTTTTCCCATATGCCATCACCCATGTTAAGTTGTAACACTGTGAAATGATAAAAGATCAGTAACATTATAATCGACCTTAAACAAATCAAACACCTCGCTCACAAATCCTCAGCCATGGACACCAGGTGCGGTGGGGTAGCCTAGTGGTTAAATTGTTCACTTGTCCGAAAAGCCAGGTTCGATTCCCACATGAGTACAGTGTGTAAAACCCATTCCTGATGTCCCCCGCCGTGTTATTGATGGGGGTATTGCTAAAAGCGGCGTAAAACTAAACTCAATCAATCCATTTTTCACACTTACTGCCAATATCATACAATATCTGACACAGTCCCAGATCTAGTCTAGAAAATTGGCAGAGAACGTCTGCACTAAACACATGATTGATCCATTGTCCTTAAAAACTTGTGGCGTGGCTTGAAACTAAAGAAACCTTTGTGAAATATACCGATGCGTCATCTAAATAATCTAAGTTACGATTAGCGAATTTACTTTTGCTTGTTCAGTGAAAAGGTCGTGGTTATAGTAAGTCTTTACTAAACATTAGTTGTCTGTACGTAGTGTTAATGAACGAGCTAACCATGTGTTACTGATCTGGAGATCCCATTGGTCCAACGATCTCATCCGCTTATACTGACCTGCTTATAAGTGATACTATATCCCCCACCACTATCTCTGTACCTTCACGATCGTACACCTTTGAGGTAACATAGAAGAAAACACACATACCTGGGTCCCAGTTGTCCGAAGTGACTGATAGACAAATATAATCCAAACCCAATAGTTTAAGCTGGATATTGAGGAGATTCTAAAAAATTCCTTCCCAATTTTCGATGTATTATATACATGACAGCGATGAAATCATAACACCACGTTGAAGGTACCAGGAGAACGATGTGGTGATTTTCGTGTGATACAGTCAACCCCAGTTTTGTCTGACTTTTATGATTTGGACTTGCGTTTGTCTACAGTCGAAGTACAGTGTCGATTCCTAAGTAGCCCTTCATTAGTCTGCATTTCGCGGTTGAGTGGAACCTTGGATATTTCGATATGTTTACCCAGATCGCTTTAACTTCGACAACGTTTTGCTGTCGAAGTCCTCGACGACTCATTCGTCACCCAGACTTCGTCTTGCGTCCATTTCGACACTAAAAATAGTCATCCAGTCAATTTTCAGCCATGAGTTAGTCGATCTTTTCGAAAAGTTACTGCGAAGAGGCGGTGACATCAATGAAACTGTCGTACAGAAGAGGCCCACTTTACTTGTTATGGAGCCATATAATGCCGTGGCTTATCGAAGATGGTCTAAAAGTGGCATATCTTATGCCCTTTCCATGTAGAAAACCTCAACAGCTCCATGCAATCACAAAACCAAGGCTGGCACAACAGAATAAAAAACCAAACAAAATACAGTATACCTCCATGCTTAATGGTGGCAGAACTAAAATATGAACCATTGTCAGTACATCATCGAAACATCAGATGAAGAGGCTGCAACTCATGTGGACGTGAGCAAATCCATCACCTCCCCCCCATCCCTTGGTCCGTTTCACAAAGCTCTCTAAAGTCTGTAAGATCTGGCAACTTTTCTCGTAGCATTTGAACTCCCTGGGTCACAGTATTTAGGTAGCGGTAAGAGAAAAGGCTTTCGAGAGCTTTGTGAAACAAGTCCCTGGTTAGACAATATGAGTGATGAATTCATGCCCATTGTACACAATCAAACCAGGACCTTCAGTGTTAGAAGGAACTGCCTCATCCGCACGCCTACCCAATATACATCGAGGTTACGATTTCACTAGTAAATCCGTAAGATGTGAACAAGACCTACTCACGTGTATTGTAAACACTAGCAACCGCCGTTCTGTGTATGTGGCAAAATTAGATTAATCCTCCATCATCCTTAACCTCAGACTCCTCGCAGCGTATCCTTACTTCAATACAGGTCATTTTGAGCATATTGTCACAACCCCATGTACCAATACCATGCGGCGAGCTTTACAATGCCTTGCGATAACATGGAAGTCCCATACAGTCAGTGTTCCTGTAAGAAGCACGGTACGCGAGTCCCATCTGCAAGCCTGGTAGCGTTAAGGTTCTACCTGACTGAAGGGATCGATGGATGAACAACAAGCTCAACGCATAGCATTCCTGAGGTGTTTTTTTTTGTCATTGAAAAATGGTGTATTACAATAACGTGCTGCTCGATAAGGGCTCGTGGCTTGTAACGCTAGGACCCTCTGATGGGTATGTTGTATAAATAGTAAACTAAACAGGGCATCTTCCTGTGTGATCAATAAAATATGACTACCGCCACTGGACTACAGGTTGTATATCTTATAAGCTGTGTGACCTGAAAACGGTAAGAACATGGCGCGATAATTAAGTTCTGGATCATTAATCTCGGTAGGGGAATTCATGGTGTTTGATTAGGGATCCAGGTTTACTCACGGGTATAGGTTTCAGTTAACTGGTATATCTGACGTAAATCTGAACTTTTGTATATAAACAAGGATATGATGTCATATATATATGACGTGAGGTACGTAAGTCCCAAAACATCCGTTGTAAATCTCAGTCTATCAGTTTTTAATCGTAGTATTCTTTTCATTTTAAATTTGGCTAGCATTTCGTACAGTCGCTAGCAGCTGAAGAGATGGTGTAAATCCAACTAGGGTCCATGCAGGGAGCAAAGGTACTTTAAGTTCCCATGGTCCCTAGTATGGTGATCTACCTTCGGTTGTTGGCGATCTATAGTCCGTTTTATAATGTATTGTCTTCTTTAATTACAATGTTTTAGTTTTTCATACTGGTTTTATATTCATATCTGTGAAATTCTAGTGTTTTTACTGTCCTTTGTCGACAGGTTTTTATATTACACATATATTCCATTTCAGTGTTATGTTCCCGTCACGATATGGCCGAAATATTGCCGATGTGATGTTAAATATTAACTCACTCACTATGACGTGAAGATTAACCCTGGTTGTCTGTTTTACAGAAAGGTGAAATCACACGTTAATGTTTCACACCTGAGGTATCTCTCAGGTCTGTATACGCAAAGAACATTAAACACCCCTGTATTTTCTCAATGCTTTTTCAACATGTACATAAAACACGATAGAGAGAGCATACGGTTTTTCTAACAAACAATAAACTGACTGGAATCCATGCTGATTTTATGATGGTAATTGTTCATTTCAAACGACATTTTCGTTCAAAACCATGTCTGAACAAGTATGGCCCTGGAATGTTTAATGTTGAATTCAATGGTGAAGTGAACATTTATTGTGTCATTTTGGGTGTTTTACACAATTCAAATCGATACCGACTGTAACCTCGAAACGACTGTATGACAGCCAGCACTCTCCTCCTTATACCCGATACCACCTGCCAAATCCTCTACGTCATTGCTATTGTAAAGCGAATTCTAACTGGTTCTGTACAGGAAGTTCTGTACAGAAGGGTTCCTTTTTTTCACACGACGACCAGTCAAGTCCCAGATATGCCTTTTTTCAATCGTAAGACAGGGGATGCTTAACTAAGTTCTATGTGTATAGTTCACACAAAGGCAAACTCTCCGGTACATATTTCACATGTCAGAGAAATGGAAAACACCGAACCACGACAAGTTTATGAATGTGGAGTTCCTAGTTCAGCAGTATTTAAGTACAGACAGGTTGACGGTGTACCCCACGGGCAGGTTCATTGACAGCAGACTGAGCAGCATGTACAGCTGGTTATATAAGAGTAATTGTACGCTAATTACAGGTAAAACCAGTCTAATCAACAATTCTGATATGTATCGCCACTTCACGGCTCTGCCCTTGGGCTCTCACTGCCAACACATCAAACCAGGTTAATTCCATGATGACAAGGGTTTTCATTCATAACTCGTCACACATACAACTTGCATCCTGAAGTAAACCCTTGAAGCTATGCAGTGGGTCTTTGGTAAACATCAACTATTTGTGATTTTGTCCTAAGTGGTTCGATACACACGGCAATAACAGCGGTCTCTGTCTGACAGTATCAACTTTCGATTCGAGCTATCTCATTCTGTGGAATTAACCTTGTTTTCCATAATTATGCCATTCGCGTTGATAGCTCGTTATGGTCTGTGACGTTGCCATGGTTACTATTTTTCACAAAATGGAAATAATTCTGATACTACGTGTGAGCGATACATCACAGAAATATCACGTCTATCAGACGAACAGCGACTTCGGGTGACCATGTCCGTGTTTCCCAAATCACACTATTGTTTCTGTAGGTAAGGGTAAGATAGAGGTGTAGCTAAGGTATTTTTCTAAACTTTTTAATAAACGTGCCGTTTTTTCTCATAAACAAAAAAGTCAGATGATAAACCAACCGAATTGGAATCTATTTCTAAACACCATGATGATCTGTGTCAAAATATGCATTTGGAGAACCATTCTGTGCGACAATGCATTTAAGATTTACAATAAGTGTTCATTGGTAATAATGAGACATTCTAAACACACTAGTCTCTGTCTAAATGTTCTTTTTCTAAACGTTTAGGTGAATTACTATTCGCACAATAGGCACTGCATAAACATCCAGTTGAATTATTATTTCCACAGTTTTCACCACCAAAACATTAAGCTGAATCACTTTTCCACGGTTTCCACCTTTACAAATACAAACCGATGCTGCTATCTTTAAGGATGCTCTCTTTCCAGACGTTTTTCCGACTTGATTATGTCAGAATTTTGACTGAACAAACATAATTGTAGCTGAATTACTATTTCCACAATGTTTTACCTCACAAACATTTAGCTCAGTTATTATTTACATAAATGCATTCACACAGTTTGCATAAACAGTAAGTTTTTTGTTGTTTTAATGCATTCACAGCCGAACAGTATTGTAAATGATTTAGACAACCTTGATGAGTACAAGTTGGTAGCTGAAAATATAATATTCGCGTAGGTGCAACTTTTGTCTTAGTATTCACGTAACTTCAGGACACTGTTTTGTTTGCTAAAACATAAAAAATGGATCAATGCCGACCGCTTTAACATTGCATGACACACGGGGCCTTCATGGCGGTGTTAGCTCCAACCTTGTGTGAAATAACGAGACTGAAGAGTGGATGATTACTTCAGTTACTCAAAGAACAACGTAGTAGCCGAGGTGACACCGTGCACGACGCCACTGCATATGAAATGTTCACTTGAAAAATATTCTTGCAGTCGTTACACTTTTAGATCAGATATTGTGTGGGCACAAGTGGTATGACGTCATCAGGACGACTGCAACGTAGGCCAGGCCAACAAGTACAACATACGTCGACATGAATATAATCAGGGAGCCTATTTAGAGATATAATACACGGATACATTCCTACAACATAATTATATACAGCTACAACATACGTCGACATAAGTACACTAATCAGGGAGCCTATATAGAGGGGGAGAAAAGACTCCTCGAAAAGCCCTTGAACGTATGTCTCGGGTCGTTACGTAACCAGTGTAGCCAATATGGTGGCAGCGTAGTATTTAAGATTGAGCCCGGTTTATTTTCAACAGCTGATTAAGTTCGCTGATGTTGTAACTACTGAAATCCTACATGTAGAAGACAGGTTAATTATTTTGTCACTTCAGTTTAAGTCAAATAATTGGTATTAGTGTCCGTATTAGGACAGAAGATTTGTAGTAAAGTTTCAAGTCGGTATGTTATAGCTCACTGGCTTCTATTCTCGATTCACCGCGAAGATAGACTAAATTGTGCCGATAAAAACTTCTTTCACATATTCGTTTAATTTTTAGGAGGAAAACATGCCTTTAGTTGAAAGGTATTTGCAAGTAATAGTAACAATTTATGACTTTAAAAATTGTTAGGGTATAATTGAGGTGTGTGAAATATATGACATATTGCCGATCTGTTCTGAGTCGCCATTAAAATGCTATACGCCGTTGTTTTCCTAGTTACTTCCTCAAAAACATCTTTCACATACACCTTTAATTCATATGAGGGGAATATACTATCAGGTGAAATGTGTTTGCAAGTAATAGTGATATTTTCATAATTTAAAAAAGAATGTTAGGGTGTATTTGAGGTGTGTGAAAAATATGACATATTGCCGATCCGATCTGATGCGCCATTGATGCTTGAGGGTTATAATTCCATAACTTCTTTCTTTCTTGTTGGTCTTATTATTTGACAAACAGGGCTAAACACATGATCCTATAACTACATCCTAAGTCGACATGACAACACATACGTCGAGATATTTACAATACATGTTCACGTAACAACAACGTACGTCGACATGGCTACAGGCTACGTCGACATACTGTAAAACACATCGACACGATTACAACATAGACCCGTCGGTTTCCCACTGGGCAGTCCTTGAGGTAACAAATGAAGGCGACTTCATTGGAAGTCGCACACCGTGTAAATCTATACACATGGAATGGTACGGATGCAGGCAGTGGCTATAGTACCTGATACTATACATCAGAGTCAACGGAACCAATGTTCCCACCTGAATGTCGACAATTGCCTGGGTACACCATCTCCTCATTACCGTACACTTCCTTATAATTCTGTATTTTTTTAAGTTCCACTCCAGCACAAAACGGAATTGTTTTATCACGAATAGACTCACCTCACCTTTCCTTGTGACATCGTGACCAAAGGACAAGGTGTAACGTCGACGTGTATATTCTAGTCTTCCCTAATTATTACTCACTACTGAGCGAGCGGATGGTTGGGGAAGATGGGTCAATACCCTCGGCTCCCATACCCATACTCTCATCGTATCGTCACACACACACACACACACACACACACACACACACACACACACACACACACACACACACACACACACACACACACACACACACACACACACACACACACACACACACACACACACACACGGAGTAATTGATTTAATTCCAATAGAGACCATATACGGTATATGGTCTCTGACACCATATACTAGTATAACAAGTGTTTCCTGTTTGGAAGCTGTTCAGTAATTCATTAGCAGGGGCACTGCCTAACTTTTCTACTATCAGTGACGGACCTCTCCCCCCTCTCTATCTCTCTCTTTCTCTCTCTCTCTCTCTCTCTCTCACACACACACACACACACACACACACACACACACACACACTCACACGGAGCAACTGATTAAATTCCATTAGGGACCATGTACCGGTATATGGTCTCTGACGCCATAAATGGCAAGTGTTTGGGAGCTGTTCGTCACGAAATTTCAGTTACCGATTCCAGGCAAGTAGTATGGGATAATAAGTCTTTTATTGCATGAGTGAGTGCGTATACCGCGATATATATATATCACTGTCTCAACTGGATGCAATATCGTCAATGATAAAGGCAGTGTTTCACCTGGAAGCAATACCGCCAGTGACAAAATCTCTATACCCCTAACTCTCGCCACTGACAAAGACACTGTTTCACCAACACACCATGCCCTCGATGCTAGTGGTCTGGTCTCCTCTACATAATCTCTTTACCAAACATTGATCAGCATGCAACAACAACGTGGTATATTGACGTCCACAGATAAAGACGTACTCTTGGCATCTGGGATCCTTCCATTACGCAAAGGTCCCAAATAGACAGGAAATCCCAAATGGTGTTATTCCTAGTGTACAGTCGATGCTGATTATACAAGGCTGAAGACCATGGTTACCGCTGGTTATGGACAAGGAACACGGCTAGTAGGTAGACCCATGTAAGTGTATGGCGATGGATATCGATCTATTGGAGGATAACGTCCATGGATTGTCCTCGTACAACACCATTCTCGTCGTTATGTTGGGACACAATGCTTCAGTCACATGGAAACCGCGGGGTTTGATTACACCATCTCGTTCCTCAAATATTTGAATTAAATATCAATGAATTTTATCTTGTGCTGCACGAATGTATGGAATTATTTTAACAGAACTGCTTTAAAGATTAATATGCAGTCAATGAGGATGGCATTTCGTCTTTCATAACAGTTGGCTGCGATCCAGGGTATCCTTTACAAATTGTCCCATACTGGAGACTAGACACCGCCTGTTGGTGAGTCGGGACCTGACAGCATTCACTTAGATATCTTGTATTGCATTGCTAGAATACCATCTACCGACTACTTCATCCTTCGCGGGTTGTACGGTAGTCGAGTGGTTAAAGCGTCCACTCGTCATGCAAGAGTTGGTTGGTTGATGTTTAACGGTACATTCAGCAACATTCAAGCTGTATGGCAACAGGCTGTAAATAATCGAGTCTAGACCTGACAATCCAGAGGTCAACATGGCACAGTACCGCAAAAGTGTTGTCGATATGGTCACTGGCCTCTGCACACTAAAAGATGTTAAAGTAACTTACGATAACGCATCTACTTTAGCGACAATGCCCACCTTCACGGGAACTAACTCGTAATCATCCAAACATTTAATAGCGTACACGTAAGGGTGGTATGCGAAAACCATAACTACACAGACAGATTGAATCAAGGGCTCAGTGAAACCAGACAGAGGTTTCTTGTTTCATTAACACATTTATTGGTGATGACCACCTGAAAACATTAAGATCACTGTATTGTCCGGTCCAGACTCGATTGTTTACAGACAACCGCCATATAGGTGTAATATTGCTGGGTGCGGCGTAAAACTAAACTCACCTAATCAGTCAGTCTTAAAGCATTAAGACATTAAGCAACCGGTTATACACGTTGAACTGACACAGCTTGAGATGTATCTAACCAGCCAATCGGTAAGTGATTAGCAAGAACACCAGATTAGTCAGCGCTAGTATAAAACTGATCTAATTCCACAGAGGGTAGTGAATCCAGGTATACAATCACCACGGTGCCGGATGTGTTAGGACTGGCGTGCTTCGACTCAAATGACCTGTTTGGTAACAAGCCTCTTTCGTGATAGCTTGAAGACTTCTCTGCCCTTTGATCTTCCAACGGGGATACCGACGGTCTACTAACTGCTACTCAGCTTTTGAGAATCACCCATGGGAAATCCAACATAAACCATATTACACGAAAGCCTAGTGGTGCCACAAATTATTTTTAAACCCAAGTTATTTTTTTTTAATTCGTGTCGCAATTTTGAGTGAATTTTGTTATTCGCTTTGTTCCCAAAAGGAAAAGTTACGATTTTATCTCTCGTTATTTTGATCGTTTTCTTGTTATTTCAATTACTTATGAGTAATTTCCATGTTACAAATGTTTTCTCGTCATTATAAGGTATTCAAAAACTAAGAATTTCGAATATGTTGTCGTTGCTTTGATTATTTTCGCGAAAACTGAAAATAATTTAAATCAAGCTGGGGGGTTTGGTGATGAAAAAATCCCATTTTCTTTAACAAACGTTAAAACTATGTCCCTAAAGAATTTGTTCATATATTTCTGGGCTTTTTCGCCATTCAGCAATATTTCCGCTGTATGCCGATGGCCAGCAGACAACCAGTCTAGGGGTGATATCATGAGCATGGTCTCTCGCTATCTTTAGATCTTAGGATTTGTTTCTTTCACACAATAACAATACATATCCTGTGCTCCATTCTAACCCATGTCTCCCACGACGTTAAGTGTTGTTGTTGTTGTTGTCAAGGACGACGTCGTTGTCATGGCATTTGTCGTTGTTGTATCCTGTCATATAGTTGAAAGATGTGGTCGTTTGTATGCATGCCCTTCTGTGACACACTTTCAGTCTCTGTACCCAATGACAACAACAGCGCAAGACGTCATCCTAAGGGTCGGAAACACACAAGACCACAGTGGACCATTTCCGACAGCCATTATGTCTGCGGTATTTCCATCGCATCCCCTGGCTCCAGCTGAGACACGAAATTAATCAGGTTCAGTTAATACCTGCTGCAGACTTAATCATTATTGAGGAAGAGATCTTGTTGTCTGCGGGAAGTGGGGTCGTCAGAATACTCTCACCTATATAAACAGCGATTAAACATGGATGAAACAACATTTAATCATTTCTGAGTGACTTTTCAAACAACAGTTGTATATCCGTCATTGTACAAGCCAAGTGTTGAATCTTAGAAGCAGTTTTACTACGTCAGCCTAAAGTGCTTCAAATGGCCAGACAAAAACTGAAAATGCATAAAATATCATGAAAACAGACCATACAACTGCATCCACTGGTCCGGTAGACGCTCAAATGTCATAAATCAAATGGATAAACCAAAAGACCCTGGCCGAAAGCTCACATTGCATCAAAGAGCCAAACAAAGGCTCGTATTTCATCAAATAGTCCAAGAAAAGTATCAGTTTTCGTGTGACTACCACCCAAGTAAAGTCACCAGGTCCTCTGCAATAAATCAAGTCTCCTGGAAACTTTCACGGACACGAAGACGAGAATATAACACATTTACAGACTATAAGTGCTGCCTTCCGGAAATACAGACGGGAGATAACTGCTGGTCATGTCCGGTATGTCTTTGAAGACTCTGATTGGTGTTTGGAAGCACTTGTGGTCGGAATATGTGGAACGTAATGGGTGCTAGAATTTTCATTACTGGTCGCATAATTGTTCAGGCGTCGATGTTACAGCTTCGTTAGACAAGCAATATGTTACAACAAGAATATTGATTGTATGAGAACTGATCTTATCAGTTTAAGCCACATCCCTCAGTCTCCTTGGGATATAACGGGTTGAAAATCAGAGAAGTCTTCATAATCATGTATTAGTATTCACAATTTTAGTACGTTTTTATAAAGAAACATTTCTAGTTTATAAATGACTTTTAATTTAACTCTAAACAGTCAAACAACCCGTCACGGGTGTAGCTTTATGTGTTGTATCAGTTTTACAAAGAAACATTTCTAGTTTATAAAGGACTTTTAATTCACTTGAAAATCAACAATATGACATCTTACATTGAACAAAGTAACACATAGCCAGCCAAACTGCTTCTTACAATCAACACGCTAACATCTGTCAGTCGGTCTTGTCACACCTGACAATCAATACGGTAACATATGGAAACCACCAAGGTGAATTTTTAGAATCATTGAGAATCAGGAAACATGGTATTCCACTGGTTATCACATCGAGGGTCTTCCCGATAAGGATTCTTACACTTTAACCGTGTCTTCTTCTCATTGCATGCTCACACACATTATGGGGGCGGTGTGGCAGACTAGTGGTTAAAGCGGTCGCTCGTCACGTCAAAGACCAGGGTTCGATTCCTCACATGGGTACAATGTGTGAAGCCCATTTGTGGTGTCCCCTGCCGTGATAGTACGGGAATATTGCTAAAACTAAAGTCATTCGCTCACTTACATGCCTTCAGCTCACTTACATACCTGAGAGGCTGCAACGAAGGACTGCAAGATTCCAGACGAGGCGTTAAGCAAAATGTACTCACTGACCAATTCAAGTAAACTCATATATATTGTAAGACAGGGTCAATGATGGTTGAATCACGCACAACGCTTGGACAAGGTTGAGACTGGTTGGACGCCAACTTTGCGTGGGGTGAAATCTGATATTCCATCACGCACGGTCAACACAAGCAGCCCATCTGTGGTTGCTAATGGTCCTGAAACAGGAAGCTTCCAGTCGTCCGTGAGACGTGTATTCACCAAGACGACCACATGGTAATACTGTTGCATGACACTAAAGAGCAGGACGGACACCGACAATTTCGTAAACCAACACACGAGATTGAAACATTCATTATTCACATCCTGTTGGGACTAGCCGATACATACACCTTAAGAGCCGTTCCCAACAACCTCGAACGTGTGACAAATGGAATGCGTGTACTGTTGGATGTGGTTTCAGCCAAATTCAGCGGGTCACAAAGAACATTACCTCGCAGAAATGCTACCTGAGTTAAAATTGGATGCATATTTTTTTTTCTTTTTTCAACACATTGTTCCACCAATGGCTTGCATGGCTTTTTCCTTCCTCTCTTTAAAATCTGTTTTGATGAAAACGACATAAAACGCCAAATATTCCAGATTTGTGGGATCTATTTTTTTCTAAATGTGCTCTTACATGTGAGCCGGTCAGGCAAAGGTACAACATGAAATGGAAGAAGTTCTTTATACTGGTTTTCCGGGGAATTTACTGAGAAACTCGACAGAAAACCACTAGTCCTTCTTCTTTTTTATGCACTTTTTCTTCAGAAAGTAAATGAGATAAGTCCACATCTTGTTCCATAACGTTCCAAAGCCCTAAATCCAATTCCAAGAGTGATTGAGTTCAGTTTTAAGGCGTGTATAGCAATATTTAGCAATATCACGACGGGAAACACTGGAAATGGGTTTTACACGTTGTGCCCAAGGGAAAGGAAAGGGTCTTCTGCTCAACGAGCGAATGCTTTAACCATTAGGTTCCTAGTACCTTTCTACCCCAGACGTACTAGACATTCTGTGAACCGCCGCGGTGTTCCTGTTACCTAAGACTTGATAATGGTACAAAACTATATTCATTCAAGGAACGTGACTCAAAAGAGTATGAAAGAGCTCATGAAAACTGAAATGCATAAATTGGTCTAGTAAACAAACCTGGATCTTCATCTTATTGTCATTAGTCAATATATGATAATACAGAGGTCTCAGAAAAGTTCAGAGTACTTCAAAAGTCACAAACCCTTCTACGTCCATGAGAAGTCTCTGCTCAAAGCAAAATCGATTGTACAATTCAGACAAAATCATGAGCAAGTTTCTGAATCACATTCAAATATGAATAAACATGGTGTTCGCAAAAAGGTGAACATACCCTCCCACAAGGATAGCGCCCGTCAAAAACACATACAAAGACTACTAGTCATTTGTTCACTTCATTAAAAAAACCGAGGACGCCTGGTACATATCGATATAGGGAATTGCATCGGACATCATATTGGTCACTGATGCATCAAATTTGGAAAAGCCCCTCACTTGTCTACCACAACACTTCTTGGAAGAGTCACAGTGACGCTCATTGAAATCTTGAACCAAAGAGCATGCTCAGTCGCATCTCAAACGTTGACATGAAGCTGGAGCTGTTGGACTATTGCTCGACATGAAAAGGAACTTGACTATTGGATAGTTGTATCCATCCCTATTGTCACACAGCCTTGAAGAGAGTTATAGTTTGTCTGGATGTATAGATCTCGAGATAAACCACTTGAAGTGGTCTCACTGGGCTCCTTAGTTTCCGGTTGAATAAGTGAATTCAGCGGTAAAGAATAGGCTATTTGGCTGATACTGAACGATAACAGACTATCAGATACCAGATTATCAATATTCCAGAAGCTTTAGTTACACTTCCTCACAAAATTATGTTGTTTTATTTTGCCAAGATCCCACAAGCTGGTTAGATGTAAAACTTGACAGCCCAGACCAAAACTTACCTACCCAAAAAATATCTTCGTACACATGACCGTCTAAATTTTAACCCGACCGTCGAGCAGGTGAATTTCAGAATCTGGCAGTCCATGTTGAAAAAAAAACGTTCCTGGCGGCATGACAGGCAGGAATATCGAACGTTGCTAATCCGCAAAATAATGAGTGAGTGAGTTGGTTTTTACGCCGAACTCAGCAATATTCCAGCTATATGGCGGCGGTCTGTAAATGATCGAGTCTGGACCAGACAATCCAGTGATCAACAACATGAGCATCGATCTGAGCAACTGGGAACCGATGACATGTGTCAACCAAGTCAGCAAGCCAGACCACCCGATCCCGTTAGTCGCCTCTTACGACAAGCATAGTCACCTTTAGTAGCAAGCATGGGTTGCTGAAGGCCTATTCTGGTCCGGGACCTTCAGCATAACAAAACACTTCAACATAAGACCCCCAAGGAGGACAGCACAACTGTTTTGCCCATGGGAATAACACTTTCTTGTCTGGATGTTTAACTTCCAAACTTGACGTGGATGTTATCAATGATGTCCAGCAGGTCACAGATATTTTCTAAAAATGAGTATATGACTTCAGTTATTTATGTTGGTAGAAAATAGCAATTGTCTTGCCTCACTATCAACACAGTTCCTAACACTACGACCTACCTTTCTAGTCATGTACAAGGTCTTGGATCATTCCCAGACGTAGGACCTCACAATCATGGATATTCACTGTCACGGAATTACCTGCATAATCAGTCCCGGACAGAGGTCCTCCCAACCACAGCCACGTCCTCCAGATCCCAAGGCTACTCTCAGTGTCAATAATACACACACATCTACGCGTATAGATCAGTCCACATACTTGCTTTGTGTGGAGACGTCACTGCATTCCTGCGAGTCCGGCTGAATGGTTGGTCTCCGGACAACAATAGCGTCTAGTCAATGATTTAAGAATTCAAAGTCGAACGAGTTGGAAGGCACACTTGAACATTCCCGTTAACGTTTGATCGTCTTTAAGGGGAATACTTCAAGGACACAGCATTAAACCCTTTCCATGTGTTCGGAAGAAAGAAATAGCAGCTTTTAAGACAATCCACACTATCGAGCCTATTTCATCAGAGAAGCCTCTCTGCAGTTTGATGGGGTTGTAATTATCACGTCGGAAGTGCAAGTTGGTAAAAGCGCAGTTTGAATGTGATGGTGGAGGCAGCAATGATGAGTAGTCATTGCAGCGATGCGGGATTCGGGTTGTGAGATGTCGTTTTATTGACATTTGTTGCGAAAGTGGAAAGATATGTCACATTTGACAAATGGGGGCATTGGGTGCCTATGAGTTTCAACGTCTCCCCCCCTCCCCCTCCCTCTCTCTCTCTGTCTCTCTGCCTCTCTGTCTGTCTCTCTCTGCCTCTCTCTCTCTCTGTCTCTGCCTCATTCATTAATACATGCACACGTGCATACACACACACAGCACTTTTTGTGAATATCTTTTTTTATTATTCGATTTAATGTAAAAGTGTTTATCGTACCTTCATGTTTCTCCGTGGCTACAGGGGACCATGTCATCATGTCATGGTGCTCGCCTATTATAAATAGAATGATTTTGCTTCAGAGATGGGTGTGATGATTGTGTGTATACCCACGACGAAAAGCAGTTACCAGGCCATAGCAGACACATGCCCACAGGTAACTGTTCCCTCAGACTACAGCGGGGGTGAGCACTTTGTTTCCCCCACTAGTGTATGTTTGGTATCAGTTTATACAAACACTGACCCACGTAAATACACAGTGTATTCTACTCGTATACATAATCTGGGCGAAGCCTCAGTAAGTCACTGTTCTATGTAATACGCTTGACCGTTCCTGTGTTTAACAATTTAGAGGACACAATGGCAGGGACCTGTAGGCCTGAAATATTCATTACTATATACGGGTAACGGCATTGTATGAAGATAAGCTATATCCACACCCTGTTGAACTCAGTGTCCCAGGGGATTGCAGGCTAGTAGATATGGATCAGCTAAATGGTACATAAACTGATCGCACCCAAGTAAATTGTACATGAATGATAGTACGTAAGATAAATGGTACAGAAATGGATCATTCATCAGTTAAATGGTACAAAAATGAATCGTACCTATGTTAAATGATACCAAAAAATATCTATGTTAAATGATACAGAAATGGAATGGATCGTACATCAGGTAAGTGGTACAAAAATTTATCGCACCTCAGGTAAATGGTACAGAAACTGATCGTACCTCGGGTATGTGTATGGCTGCGCAATATAACCGTTTTACCGGTATTTACCGGTTCGGACGTGAAAACGATATGTATTGCTATACGCTGATGGAAAACCGGCATTTTGACATGCATTCGGACCATTCGTAACTACTCGTGTCATTCCGCCAAGCCGGATGGCGTCTCGTACCCATCTCGTGGCCATGTTTACGACTGGGTCATGTCTAAGCGCAAACGGGCATGGAGATGAAAATAGTCTGGTACTGTTATCAACGAAAGCTAAGTTTGAATTTCCAAATATGGCTCTTAGAATATCTACATCCCATGGACAAAACAGAAATACGGTCATTCCCTTTGCAAATATGTTTCAGTGTTGAAAGTTGTTTATGTTTCAGCTCAAAGTTTATGTTTAAATTGTGCTTTGTATAGTGTAGCGAAGTTTTAAAGTTCAACGGTTCCTCCATTTTCAGGTTTTGAAATGCTTTTTACTACCCGCTATTTGGTTTTCCACGATTCTTGGCAATAGTGGCGTAAGAGAGGGGTACGAGTCTTCTTGTAGGTCACGGAAAGAGACGAGTAGTTACGAATGGCAATCGGACACCTTCGTAACACTCGGAAATCTTCGGATATTTCCGTTTTTCCCACAGATAATGGTGTGGTGATAACAGTGATGATTGTTGCGGTAAATGATGATGTTTGTGGGAATTGTGTGATGGTGGTGGTGATGACTGATGATGATGATGATGATGATGATGATGATGATGATGATGAAAATGATGATGATAATGGATGGATAGTGCCTCAGATATTTGGAATAGAAATGGATCGCGCCTCAGATATATGGTACAGACGTGGATCGTGCCTCAGATATATGGTACAGACGTGGATCGTGCCTCAGATATATGGTACAGACGTGGATCGTACCACAGGTATATGGTACAGAAATGAATCGTACCTCAAGTAGATGGTACAAACGTGGATCGTACCCCAAGTAAATGTACAGAAATGAATCGTCCCCCAGGTAAGTGGTACAGACATTGATCGTACCTTAGCTAAATGTACAGAAATGGATCACACCTCAGGTATATGGAACAGAAATGGATCGTACCTCAGATATATCGTACAGACGTGGATCGTACCTCAGATATATGGTAAAGAAATGGATCGTACCTCAGATATATGGAACAGAAATGAATGGAACCTCAGGTAAATGGTACAGACATGGAGCATAACGACCTTCTCTCGTGATTGCTCAAAACAAGTTTAGTTTTGAAACCAAAGTTTGTTTGCTTGACAGGTATATTTCGTGTTTAAAAAGCGGAAGCAAAATTCGCACAGTGAACAAATTTACATTTACTTTCTCTTGATGAAAATGTTATGTCCAATGTTAAGTTCAGAAAGACGGTGTGTAAGAGCTAGCAAGTTAGTGTGGCGACTGCGGACGAGCGATGAGCTTATAAATGATGTCAGCTATACACCTGCTAACAAGGTTATATCACATCGTAATGTCAGGGTGCTTTATAGATTGTCTGTGACCTTTCACTGAACGAAATGCCACGTTCTATAATTCTCTGAAGTAAATGCCGTTTCTTGTAAATCACGGACTTCAGATAAAGAGGGGTAGCTGGAAAGGTACAGCTGGAATCAACTTGAAGCTAGAGCTGTGATCACTTTTAAAGGGAACAAGAGGGTAAGTTTTGTAATCTTAAATGACGAGCCGAGTTCTGGTTCTTCGCCAAGGAGCTGCACATGGCTACCTCGAAGCTTTTCCTTCACCCTCAATGCATAAGTTAGAACGGAAACATCTGCTAAAGAGTACTGGGTGATCTGTCTTTATGACATTGTGATGAGTGAGTTTAATTTCACGCCGCCTTTAACATTATTCTAGCTATATAACGGCTGCGGACACCAGAAATAGGCTTCACACATTGTACCCATGTGGACAATCGAATCAGCCCTCGGGGTGACACGCGATCACTTCAACCATCAGACTACCCCACCGAGCTCAGGGCCTCCTCATTGCGACGAAACACAGAAACACGTGTATGTAACAAAACAGAAAATATGCCACATTTCACGTTACCCTTTAAACACGATAAGGTGTGACGAATACAAGATTCACATTACAATATCACAGTGCAAATATTACCAGCGTAAAGAAGTAGTGACTAGATAAGTAAAGAATGAGCCAACGGCTGAAGGCGGCACATTAGCAACATTACATCAGTAGAAGTTGTTGATTTTAAATGAAAATCAAATATGGATTTCTGTTGTTTCACGTGTGTACACAGTAAGGACTGATTTGAACACGGTTCCCAGTCTATCACAAAGACACGTATATCCGACCCATTATATGCGAGAGCCGTTTGTGACGTTATTGACTAATCTCTTTAGTGCACATTGATTTCTCATTATCCCAATGCGAAACCAGCACGGAGGATTAACAGAATTGATTGACCAACATTGGCATGTTTTTCTAGGGTAAGTGAGAGAAATCGGTCTCCAGCAATATATGCAGGGTTTTTTTTCTTTTGAAACGTTAGTTTAAATTTGAACAATGGGTGGTAGGTGATTTGTTCTGGTTTTGACATTGGTACAAGGACATGGTGACGATCAAACAAAAGCAGTCTGGTACAAGGACATGGTGACGATCAAACAAAAGCAGTCTGGTGCAAGAACATGGTGACGATCAAACAAAAGCAGTTTGGTGCAAGGACATGGTGACGATCAAACAAAAGCAGTTTGGTGCAAGGACATGGTGACGATCAAACAGAAGCACAGTATTTCCATGCCTACGCGTTCGTGTGCTTCACTGACCGAAAATAGATGTATATTCATCCGTGAGTAGTTCAAATGTCAGTCAATATTCTGTCTCAAAGTACTAATGAGCAACCATACACCAAATGAAGAAAACTGTATAGCACAAATTAGTGCACGTAAGTGAATGGCCCCATAGGGATCTAATTAGTGATTTCAAGGTAGAAACAGGAAGTGGCCTTTTCACTTCTGCAATTGGAAGGAAAAAATAGACGTTATTATCTCCAAATCCAATATTATTGTCTGGGCGCTGATAAGGTCGGTAACCTATACGCTAAACCAGGAATACAGGAACCCTTGTGCATGGAACACAAGAGGAATGCTAATCGTTTACATTGCATTCTGATGATGTACCATAAACACACGATCAAACATAAAGCCACTTTCTACAGAGGCAGGAGAACAGAGTGGAAGGCAATAGAGCCAATGCAAGATGGAAATGAATACAAAACTGTCAACAAATCACAGATAACGTAGCAGCAGTTGTAAGTATCCCGAACGATGACACCATACGCAACGCAAACACCTCGTAAAGAAAAAGGAACCGTAAGCAACGCAAACACTTCAACAAAGTAAGGCAATGTGGGAAACGCAAACGCACGCATTGCAAAAGAACAAAAAACAACACAACACAATACAAACAAACACTGAGCAACGCAAGCACGTAATCAAAACTAAGGCCTCATAAGAAACGAAAGTACCCTCTAAATGTAAGATCAGCAATATCAAGACAAAACAGGTATACAAAAACCTCTTTGAATAAGAGCAGTATGAGCAATGAGAGCGCCCAATAAAACCAAAACAACACGAGAAGCGACAGCGCCCAATAAAACCAAGACAACATGAGAAGCGACAGCGCCCAATAAAACCAAGACAACACGAGAAGCGACAGCGCCCAATAAAACCAAGACAACATGAGAAGCGACAGCGCCCAATAAAACCAAAACAACATGAGAAGCGACAGCGCCCAATAAAACCAAGACAACACGAGAAGCGACAGCGCCCAATAAAACCAAGACAACATGAGAAGCGACAGCGCCCAATAAAACCAAAACAACATGAGAAGCGACAGCGCCCAATAAAACCAAGACAACATCATCAACGAGAGCACCCAATAATACCAAGACAATATCAGCAACGAGAGCGTCCATTAAAACCATGACAACATGACAGAGCGACGAGAACGACCAAAAAAATCAAGATATTATGAGAGAACAACGAAAGCGCCCAATAAAACCAAGGCAGTTAATAAACGCACGCACCCCTTTGAATCAAAGATAATACGAGCAATGAGAGCGCCCAATAAAACCAAGGCAGTTAATAAACGCACGCACCCCTTTGAATCAAAGATAATACGAGCAATGAGAGCGCCCAATAAAACCAAGGCAGTTAATAAACGCACGCACCCCTTTGAATCAAAGATAATACGAGCAATGAGAGCGCCCAATAAAACCAAGGCAGTTAATAAACGCACGCACCCCTTTGAATCAAAGATAATACGAGCAATGAGAGCGCCCAATAAAACCAAGGCAGTTAATAAACGCACGCACCCCTTTGAATCAAAGATAATACGAGCAATGAGAGCGCCCAATAAAACCAAGGCAATATAGCCGTGCAAGCATCCACTTAAATCAAAGGAAACATCAGCAATGCAAGCATTTTATGAAAACCAACACTGTATAGCATCACAATAACCCCCTAAAGAGGAAGTAACAGTAATGAGGCTTCACGGCAACGCAAGGCTTCCAAGACACCAAACGCAACTGGCCTTGTTCAGTCGTCTACTCAAGGTCACACAACACGGACAACCTGCTGAAGTTAAAACCGGACAGGGCGTATCCCATGAAGCCGAGGTATATTGATAATCACTAAACCCTTATACATGTCCTCTTCCTCCTGGACTAACGAATCCCTGCCCCAATTATCGTGTAACCCTAATCACTACTCACCAAAGGTTTGATTTACGATGAAAAAACATGGTTATTCCATTAAAGATCAGATCTATACACAATGAAAAAATAACAAACAAGTTCCCGAGAAATCGAACTCCAAATTCCTGACAAATCTGTCGCAACAGCCTTTAGTGACACTGCTGGCCCCGAGAGGCTGTGTACTTTATCCATAAATGGAGTTCTGACACGATTCCAAAGACCGGACATAGATCCTGTTATGCAATGACCGGTTCCTGCCCTGTAAGACGCGACAACGCCATGAAACGGGAACAAGAGGGCTCAGTGTCAACGGTCCAATTAGGCCGGGACAGATGATGAGTGAGACGGGATGCAGAGCCAATGGACGATGTGTATCATTGCGTGTCAGATTGTTGTGTTAAGCAGTATAATGATACTACCGGTTGTTGGTGAGTACCTGAGTCTATCGAACACACGGTCAAGGATAGGACCAGGTGGGAGGAAATGCAGCAAGTGAGTGAGTTTAGTTTTACGCCACACTCAGTAATATTCCAGCTACATGACGACGATCTGTAAATAATCGAGTCCGGACCAGCAAATCCAGTGATCAACAGCATGAGGAGCTTAAACCAGGAACTGGTTTACTCAGTCAACGGGAACAGAGGACGCCGGATAAACGACGTTTTCGTTAACTTGAGTGGCAGTTTTAGAAGCTGAAGTGTCAAATAAGTTCTTTTGATGAGCATTCTAGAAGCTGGGTAAATGAAGAATGAGGACTATTGTATGCATATACATCTTTATTGCTTGCTTCGTCGCTTGCTTGACGACATTAGAATTTATGTCGAAATGTCTCCCATGCAATTGTCGAAAGGTCGTCTATACAGTAAAGAAGTTGTATAGCCATAAAATAGTCCTCATTCTAGGGTCAAATAAGGATAATTTAGCAGATGTGACGTATCGATACAGATGCCCGCTTGATGATGATACAAAACTCTGTATCGAAATGTCGCATCATGTGATTAAAGAAATTGCTCATCCTTAAAGTTTGTCCTTATCTGACCTTCTCGTTATGCAGTTGGCGACGGTTGAAATTACTCACTGAGGTACAGTTTAACTTCTCCGTCACTAGAGAAATCAACTTTAAAAAGAGAAAATACTATGGACATTTCGATAAAAACAGCACCTTCGTTGAAGCGCTATATGTGAATTAGACAATCTATTCCTCAGTGAAATATACCTCTCCTTCTGGTGCAGTCACGTCACGTGAGTCGATGCCTTGGCATAACAGAACAGAACTTTATATATTTTTTATTTTATGTTTTTTTTACCATTTTTCCTTATTCTTGATTCTTTGTTTCGATATTATGGGCCAGATGACATCTTGTACAATCAAAATAACATTTATAATCTCTTAATCACGTGAGAACAGAACTTTATTGTTTTTCAGGCCGTACGACAATGGCATATGAAGATGACAATGATTAATGCATTTTGGTGACAGGACTGGAATTTGAATATAAGACATATAGCATATACATAGTAGTCCATGGTACTTCCTTTAACACACGGGATGTAGAATTGCGACAACGAAAGTGGCTCAGCTGTTGCTTAATGATATTTTGCTACAATGCATCCATCGTTCATTAAGACAAAGTCACCGGATTAGCATTGTGTGTTGTAATATCGATATCGAACCAAACACAAGCAGATTGGACATAATATTAGTGATTCCTTAGAGGTAAAGTAAGAGAATACTTAGCTGTAGTTGTGCCATGATACAGCAGATATAACCGATCGGGAACATAAATAGCTGCATCACAAGAATACGAGGTTATTGTACGATTCTGACCTTATCACGACCACATGTTAATGAATCACTACCAAATATGTACGCCAAAGGGTAAAGGAGTCTTTCCGAAGTACGGCTCGTACGGGTCAGTTTACCAAACTGGGATTTGACAGTAAATATTCTGCACTCAGAACTGTTTATCTCTTTGAACACACGTGTACAGAGCTTTACTGAGACCTCATTTGCCCAAATTTCATATGAACATGGTTAGACCCACGTAGGGCGCCAATGTAGCGGGCATTAAATTGCAGAGTCACGAAACACGGACCTTCTGATCCGATGTCGGACCTCTTGTCCACATGACCAAAAAGGTTAACCCAGTCAGCAATCTGACAAGGTAAGCGTGTCATCTATGAAAAAACGTCACGCCATGCTTCATATGCCAAGACTTGAAGCTACTGAGACCCCCGTGCTGAGATTCGAACCACGGACCTGATGTCGGGCGCCTTCTCCATACGACCTAAGCGGTTATGAAACAAACAAAATGACATGATAAGGATGTCATCTGTGGGATGGTTCCACGCACTGCTGTACCTACTCTACCCTCACAATCTGCCACCGACCACACACACACACTTCCTACAATCCAAGATGAACCATGTTGACGCCATTCCATCATGCTTGAGGTCATCATCTGCGACAGAAAGCACACGTCTTCAACGACATCACACCTAATGTTCTATCTGGGAAGTGCTTAATAACCATGGTAATGTAAATTATACCGCAAATTAATGGCATTAAAAACTCAATGGAAGCTTGCGTCAGAAATAAAGATGTACGCATATTATTCAAACTAGAAAACGATACCTGCGTCTTCATTTTGCGTCAAGGATAAACGAAACATCCAACAGGTGATCGGACAATCTAAATTAATCTCCGTAACATGTAAAATGATGGCGCCATAGACAGAAATCCTTATGTGTGATATAGCAAGATGACGAATTGATTATCAAAATATGAGCGAAGAGAGTCAACCAGGGTTGGACAGATTCAGATTGGGTTGATTTGTTTGAACCAGCCCGAACACAAGATAAAGCGCATTAGAGTTTTTTTCAGGCCCACATTTTCAAAAGGTTTGCAAAGTGAACGTTGTGCGGGAATTGCTCTCGCGTGGTCCTAGATTTACTTACGGCTATGAAATAACACAGAAATGTAGGCTGTTAAAATTCTCTATCCGATGGTATAGATTCAAGTGCAAATACATTTGAATGTTAAGTAAAATGGAGACATTCACGGTGAAGCCTAGTTTGAAAGGTCATTTTCCGCTCTGTAGCTTTGTCTAAGATAATAGTGGATGGTATAAAGAAACAGGAAATGATTGTGATTGAACTGCGAACAAAGACACAGTAAACTATGCTTAAAACGAACCCCAAGGGGTGACTAATTTTAGATATCAATAACTGAAGTTCGTTATATGCATTTCGGCGAAACTACTGAGTGGTCGAAACCAGTTCGGTATAAGCGTGTTCGTTTTAAACGTTGTTTAATGTGAATGCATAAAGCCAGGTCAGGGTACACTGCCCAGTGGATTCGGTAGAATGGGGCAAGTTTGCTCAGCTATATGTGGCGTAAATACCGGAAACTTTACACTGGTCAGTTAACGTCCACGCGGGTCATCAATGTCAACGCGGGCTCATCAAGATCGTCCAGTCTTCAACAGAACACATGGCGCTTTTAGAAGCTAAACATCAGCATGGTTAGGATCATGTTCGCCTGATCACGAGCATGGTGTTGTCCTTCTATTGAATCCTACTAGTTATATGATCCTGTTACATATCAGGGAGATAACCCAGTGTAGGTCAGGAGCGCATATCACCCAGGCAGTGATATGCAAACAGCATTAATTCCTAATGGAAAAAAGGACAAATCAATATATCTGAGGCATGTCTTGTATATCAGGTAAGAATCCATATTACACCACACCCGTCGACGTTTTCGTAATCAACAGAATGTGACGGAAAAGTGGTCGATGCTGGTTGTCAGCGAAAGGAGACCCGATAACGCCTCTGGCAGCAACACCAACTCCTACGACTACCCAACACCTTCACGTGATCATCTGCAGCGGATGTACGTTATGTGATAGAGTGTTGCGAAGCTTCCTGTACAATAATAAATTTCATCGAGCCATTCAGTTTTACACTGATGCATGAGGTATTGTTTAAACTGTAGCTCCTGCAAGACAATAGTGTGATTGATTAGATGCATGGATAGTCAACGAAAACAGTGGGGACATGTGTTATTGCCGGGTAGATATTTCAGTCGTTGATAAAGCCTGTCTTGTATTGTCTGTGTTGTCTTGCCTGATACTGTCTGTGTTGTCTTGTCTGATACTGTCTGTGTTGTCTTGTCTGATACTGTCTGTGTTGTCTTGTATTGTCTGTGTTGTCTAGCCTGATGCTGTCTGTGTTGTCTTGCCTGATACTGTCTGTGTTGTCTTGCCTGATGCTGTCTGTGTTGTCTTGCCTGATGCTGTCTGTGTTGTCTTGTCTGATACTGTCTGTGTTGTCTTGCCTGATGCTGTCTGTGTTGTCTTGTCTGATACTGTCTGTGTTGTCTTGTCTTGTCTGTGTTGTCTAGCCTGATGCTGTCTGTGTTGTCTTGTCTGATACTGTCTGTGTTGTCTTGTCTTGTCTGTGTTGCCTTGCCTGATGCTGTCTGTGTTGTCTTGTCTGATACTGTCTGTGTTGTCTAGCCTGATGCTGTCTGTCTTGTCTTGTCTGATGCTGTCTGTGTTGTCTTGTCTGATACTGTCTGTGTTGTCTTGCCTGATGCTGTCTGTGTTGTCTTGTCTGATACTGTCTGTGTTGTCTTGCCTGATGCTGTCTGTGTTGTCTTGTCTGATACTGTCTGTGTTGTCTAGCCTGATGTTGTCTGTGTTGTCTTGTCTGATACTGTCTGTGTTGTCTTGCCTGATGCTGTCTGTGTTGTCTTGCCTGATACTGTCTGTGTTGTCTTGCCTGATGCTGTCTGTGTTGTCTTGTCTGATACTGTCTGTGTTGTCTTGCCTGCTACTGTCTGTGTTGTTTTGTCTTGTCTGTTTTGTCTAGCCTGATACTGTCTGTGTTGTCTTGCCTGATAGTGTCTGTGTTGCCTTGCCTGCTACTGTCTGTGTTGTCTTGTCTGATACTATCTGTGTTGTCTTGTTTGATACTATCTGTGTTGTCTTGCCTGATACTGTCTGTGTTGTCTTGCCTGCTACTGTCTGTGTTGTCTTGTCTGATACTGTCTGTGTTGTCTTGCCTGCTACTGTCTGTGTTGTTTTGTCTTGTCTGTTTTGTCTAGCCTGATGTTGTCTGTGTTGTCTTGCCTGCTACTGTCTGTGATGTCTTGTCTGATACTATCTGTGTTGTCTTGTCTGATACTGTCTGTGTTGTCTTGCCTGCTACTGTCTGTGTTGTCTTGTCTGATACTGTCTGTGTTGTCTTGTCTGATACTGTCTGTGTTGTCTTGCCTGATACTGTCTGTGTTGCTCGACGAAAGTGTTAACAACCATGCTAGCCCCGCCCATTCAAATGAAGAAAGTCACAATGCGCAAACAAATGAACATTACCGATAAAACTTGGAAGCGAACCAAAGTAATCTTGCACCACCGTTAAACATAAATTCTACAATGGCATCCTCAAGACGCGCCCAGTGGTTAAAGCGTTCGCTCGTCACGTCGAAGACCCGGGTTCGATTCCCCACCAGCAATGTCTGAAACCATAACTAATAATCCCGACCGTCACATTGCTGGAACATGCACTATTAAAGTAAAAGCTTACTCACTCACACTTATTGCCAGGAAATGATATGTATATTAAAAATTCAATGAGGCGTAAAACAAAATTTACTCACTCACTATATGGACGTGTTTCTTAAAACCATATAAAGTAAACTGCAAATTAGACGTTAATTCTAGAAATGTTTGTTCAATTACATTTGTGAAGAGTTACATTAGGCAATTTAACAGCGTTGTCTACAAATCCTACAGTGTCATGACCACGGCATGGATCCAGTGGGAGTGCATTGCAAAAGCATCGATGTGCACGTCCGTTACTTTACTGCATCTTCCTGCCTGAAGTGTAGGCCTAAATGGCCTTGGTTGAAATCAATGAAACCATTGACCACACTCAAAGCGAACAGTACTGGCGACAGATACATGCCATGCGTTTCCCGTTGTCAATCATTTTAAGGGTGGACGCTGTCAAGGTCGTTGATATAAAGAAGTCACAGCTTGTTAAATAAATAAACCTCGAACCCAGCGAGTGGTTAAATGTTAATCTGAGATGGCTAGTGAGCGAGCGGATTGGTGCTGTTTTCAGAAAAACAGTGAGCGAACGTTGGTCTACATAATCGTGTCCTTGTTTTCTATAACAGCTTAGGTGGGTGTCCGGTTTTCGCGTTACGTCTTTATTGATTTATGATCCTGAGCCACGGATCCGACAGGGCAAATCTTTGACAATGGCACAGCGGCAGCACTGCAAGCTAACCTTATACACGAGTATATAATATTTATACACACCCACGCTTTGGTTTCCAACACAATTAAATCATTATCATTATTACGATAACCATTTATCTCCGGTCCGTTATGATATGTATCCAAGACCACAAAAAGCGTCGTGTCTGAAACGATGTCGCCCGATGTGCATACTTTAGTTTTCTTAAATCTGCAATGACAGATTAAACTAAGTAATGTGAGTAATGCCGCACTGAGTAATATTCTAGCAGCATGGCGGCTATCTATAAGAATGTCTAGACCAATCAATTCAGTGATCAACAACATGAGCATCGACCTACGCAATAGGGATACGCACGTCAGGGAATCTGACCATCCGTTCGCGTGAGTCGCCTTTTACAATATGCATGGGTTGCCGAAGACCAGTTCTAACCCAGATCGTAAAGAGTATTATTAGCTAGTACTAAAAGGGGCCTATAAAACAACTAAACACCTCGCGTTGATGTATTGAGATATTTAGATTTATGTGAGGGCGATAAGTTTACTTTTAGTACGTCCAATGAGGAAGTACTCTTTTTAACGGCCCAAACATGCAAGCTCCTACTGGAAACGCATCAGAATATTCTATATCACAATGCCTACCTTTTATCATTCTCCAGAGTACGAAGACGACGTCTTGAACGGTATGCACAATGTTGTGCACAGGAAGTCGACAGATTCGGGGGCGGAAGCTGCATTGTGTGGGGGGCATTCTGTGGGAACAACCGTTCCCGACTTCTGGTCATCTGTGGAAACCTCACAGCTGCTGCGTACCGCGACCAGGCGCTCACCCCTGAACTCGTTGCTTTCTTGGCCGCTCATGGCCCAGGTCTACAGTTTCAGCTTGACAATGCCCGGTCGCATACCGCGATGTTGACACGAAATGTCCTTCAAACGTTGGAAGCAACGTCATGGACTGGCCATCTAGGTCCCCTGACCTTAATCCAATAGCGCATGTTTGGGATGCACTTGGGAGAAGGCTTCGTGGTCTTAGGAACCAGCCTCAGAATTTGCAAGAACTTGGCGCTGCCTTGCAAAAGCAATGGCGCAGAATCCCCAACCACGTGTTCACACGCATGAGACAGTCGATCAGGAGACGGTGTTTGGCAGTGGTGAATGCGCAGGGTGGCCATACACATTATTGAACTGAGAAATTTCGAATTTTCATTCTTGTGACTTGACATTCTGTATACCCATGTTTTGGAACTGATTGTGGCACTGCCACACAGATCTCAGCAATGAAATAATAACAATTTAACCATCGTACCATCTCTTGTTCTTTTATAGTGCCCTGAAGATAGAATGTGAAATTTCTTTTTTGACTCAGTATATATGCGATAGATTTTGCTTGTTTTCTGTTCACACAGTCTCTATTAACCCTAAAGGCTCATTAATGTATTTTACTGTACTGTATATATGATCTTATGAACGAGGTGAGACTTTAATAAAATATCTGTCTATCTATTGAGCGAAAATCATAGGAAGCAACCGAATATTCAATCCTTGTGTCAGTATAAACACAATTACAAACTGAGGACTGTTTTACATCAAAACATTGCGTTGTTTTCGTACCAGCACGTTACAAAGGTGTTCTGACCGAGTGCCTTGGTAATTATGTTTAGTGATGGTTGGGATCTATAAATGACTTGTTACGTAAAAACATAATGTAACACGCGCACTAGTCGCTCTAAATCTGAATAGTCATTGGAACAGTCTGCAATCGTCCATAACGTCCTGGGCAGTGTTATTCATGCCTTGGGTCTCCGAACCTCCTGATCAGTGAGTGGCTGACTTTAGTTTTACGCCGCACTCATCAATATTTCAGCTGTATCGTGGCGGTCTGTAAATAATCAAGTCGGGTCCAGACAATCCACTGATCAACAGCATCGGTCTACACAGCTGGGATACGATGACACGTGTCAACCAAGAGAGCGCGTCTGATCACCTGATCCCGTTAGTCGCCTCCTCTGAGAAGCGTGGTTTACTGAAGATCAATTTTAACACTCATCTTCACGGGCTGCAGATCAAAGGTTTCCGCGAAAAGACATTATCATTATAAATCCGGAACAATGCGGCGTAATACAACATACAGTCAAATCATTAATATACTTCATAACAATCCGATCACTGTATGCAAATACGTAGGTCAATGCATCTTATTTCGACAAGACGCAAGAACAACATGACCACATTACCACAGAAAGACTCCCCCGTCCATTATCAGTGAGCAACAATAAAACTTAAAAAAAACCCATTATAACAGAACTTGTCGATACGAAAAAGAATCTGGCACTGGCATACAACAAAGGCTCCATGTAGATTGTTCTGAATACTGAAGGCACTATTTGCTAACTAATCTCTTTACAATGGTAAACACCATTTCCCATCTCATTAGTCTTTTGGTACCCTATGATCTCTAATAATGCTGACGCGTCGCTTCAAAGAGGCAATAACATCAAACTGGGTTTCAATCATTACTGATACACAACCCAAATATTTGCTTTTGCGTCAAATCGATAAGGAATCGATGATAACGGCATTGATCTGATTGGAAAGTCTCGTGCAAGGCTAATGAAAACAGAGGTGAGCGATATCAGCTATTATCGACGCAGATGCATCTGTATAACTGCCCATGTGATAAAAAATACTTGACGGTGTACAAATGCGTGATGGAAAAGGCTGTTCTAGTCGATACTTCGTGGCATGTATAATTCCTATACATGCACCAATGTTGGTTATCCTTGATGCAGATCTCATTTTGCCTCATGAACTGGTCAGAAAATATCCGATGTAACGAGGGGAAGTCAATAAGTTCATAGAAGTGGGTGCTGATATATCCTTGGTGATGTTGTCATTGGTGTCATTATTGAGTTGATTCATCTGTGACTCTGTATACTGATACCCAACCTTCCTCGAGCATTTACTTGAGAGTTAGAGCCTTTAAAAGACGATTACCCTGCACAAATCATGGAAACCTCCAAAACTGAGTTATCAAGTTTCTCACTAAAGAAGGTGTGAATGCAACCGAAATCCACAAACGCATGATCAATGAGTATGGCGAGGAAGCCCCTCAATATTCCACTGTGGCAAAATGGTCAGCTGAGTTTAAGCGAGGTCGCAGCTCCTTGGAAGATGACCCACGGTCAGGAAGACCTTCTGAAGCCATTACAGAAGGTACAATTGCCCGGATCCAATGCTTAATTATGTCCGATCGGAGAATAAAGGTGGACGAGATAGCTTCAGAGTGTGGCATTTCACATGGAAGTGTTTGCACAGTGATCCATGAACACCTGCACATGTCCAAGGTATCCGCAAGATGGGTCCCTCGTAACCTAAATGCACATGATCGTCACCAGAGAGTTGAATCCAGTCGTGAGCTGTTGGACATCTACAACGCTGATCCTGATAACTTTCATGCTCGTCTGGTTACTGGGGATGAAACCTGGATTCATCACTGGGATCCCGAAATCAAACAAGAATCCATGCAGTGGAAGCACAAGCATTCTCCTGCACCCAAGAAGTTCAAAACACAACCTTCTGCTGGAAAGATCATGGCAACCGTTTTCTGGGATTCAAAGGGTGTGAGACTATAAACCACCTAAAACTACGATCACAGGGGCTTACTATGCTGACTTGTTGAAAAGATTGAGAGCGGCCATCAAAGAGAAGAGGCGTGGGAAGTTGACAGCTGGAGTCATGCTTCTCCACGACAATGCACCAGTCCACAAGAGCCGTGTTGCACAAGCTTCTCTTCAACAATGTGGCTTCGAACAACTAAACCATCCCCCATACAGTCCAGATCTGGCCCCCAGCGACTACTATCTGTTTCGCAATTTGAAATCTCACTTGCGTGGAACAAGATTTGCCAATGATGATGACCTCAAGGCAACAACAGAGGCGTGGCTGAGGGACCAATCTGAAGACTTCTATTTCAAGGGCATAGACAGTCTCAAAGACAAATGGGCAAAATGCATCGAGGTTCAGGGAGACTATATTGAAAAATAAAACCAATATCACAACCATTGTGTTCTGTTTTATATCGAGTTCTATGAACATATTGACTTCCCCTCGTAGGTAAACATATGTTATACATTGCATTCTTGCAGCTGGTTTCCACTATTCGTGTACTGAACAGCAAAAGAAACGGAACTCTGTTTTTGTCAAGTTTTCAAATAGAAGACATAAACATGAACGCTTGCTTTTATGAGACGTTTTCTCGAAAGTTGCGTTTCTTTTGCCGTTCACAATATATAACGAATAATCGGATATAAAATTAATGATTGAGCCCTCAAGTATTTCGAATTAACCTTCATGAGTTAACGTCTTTTTTGTGTGAATCGCTTACGTGGTATCGTACGTGTATTGTTAACCGAGTCAAGTTTTGGGGGTTCATTTCGGTTTTAGTTGGGTTTTTTACTGGTTCGTTCTTTGGTTGTGTCGTTCGCACTCATCAGTACTACATCGTCTGTAAGTAATCGAGTCACACAATCCAGTGATAAACGACATGAACATGCGCAACTGGGATACTGCATTCATTAATCACTTCATGGGACCTTGCCGCCCGATCACGTAGATTTCCTGGGATTAATGCGGCATGCTGAAGATCAATATTCACCCTGATCTTCTTGGGATATCTTTGAAGCTAAATATTAACCGGATCCTGTCGGGGTATCTCTGAAGATCAGTATTAACCCAGATCCTCTCGGGGTGTCTCTGAAGTTCATCATTAACCCGGATCCTCTCGGGGTGTCTCTGAATATGAGTATTAACCCTGATCTTATCGGGGTGTCTCTGAGTAACCGGTTGCTAGAGACATATTCCACTCGGATGCAAAAGACGATCATTGTAGGTTAAGGTGTTATTGCTGTGAAGATCCGGGTTATAACCGGTCTTCAGCAACCCATTTCTGTCGTAATCCGGACTAAAGGGATCTGGGGCTCAGACTTGCTGACTTGGTTGACACGTCATTGTAAAAGAAATCCCAGTTGCGTAAATCGATGCTCATGGTGTTGATCACTGGATTGTCTGGACCAGTACGCACCGTCGTCGTATAGCTTGCTGAGTGCGGCGTAACGCTAAACAAACAACAAACATTAACTTTGGGCAATATTACGATATCTCATGCGTGTAAATTTAGCTACATGGAAATTTTTTAAACATGACAATTCGTGATACATGTTCACATGTTTTGAAGTTCACACACCGACACTGAAGAAGGGTTGATTATTCTCTAGCCTCTGAATAGTGTAGAAAAAGACGTTGATTTCAACCTAAACTGCGCAAACGTCATTTAACTGCTAACAGAAAATCAGTGTATCTGCATCGATTTGATATGCTGGTGACAAAATTAAGTTACTACACATTTTGGTGTCCTCCGGAACACGATATCATCTCTACGGAACGGTTTTTTAAAAAATGGGATTACGCGAGATTTGCCTCGTACCGTCTGTCCACCTCTGGACGTGTCATCACCTCAGCAAGCCATTTACATTTGGTTGACCTATCAAAGGAATCGATTCCAGAATTGACTGCTCGGACCATTCCTGGCATACGTCCAGTCGGTTCCAGGACTGTGCGGAACCGACTAAGGAAGCATGGCCTGCAATGCGTCCAAATTTGCTCCAACGTCACTGACAGTCACGTCTAGCCTGGTGCAGCCAGCATGTACATTACAGGTGATAATATTGGAATGGGGTTCTGTTCACCGATTATTGACGTCGAAATTTCAGAACATTCAAGTATTCCAATGGTCAGCTGTTACCCCAGACCTGTCCTCCATCGAGCACGCTTGGGATGAAATGGAGAGGCGTTTACGTCAAGCCCAAAATCAGCCTTTGACGTTAGCTGAACTGAGACAAGCGTTGGTTCAATCAAGGAACAACATTTCCCAAGCTCTCTTTAATCGCTGATAGCCCCTTTTATGCGTCGTCGTCAAGCCTGCATCAACGCCAATGGCGGACAAACACGATATTGAATTCGTGAAATGACTCTTGGACAACATATCTCTTCATGGGCCTTGTTTCAAATCATAAAGATTCTGATATTATCCTGACAACAGTTAAACAGTAATTAAGGAAAATACTATATATCATATTACTATCTTTTAGCATCGAAATGGCATAAACATGCACTTCTGCTTTATCACAGTAGTATACGCCTGTCCACTATTTAATGGGGCCATTTATTATTTGTGAGAGCGTCCATCCTACAGGTCTCGCTAACCACGTACAGACCTTAAACTTCCATTGATTAATATGACCTTCTCTGGACGATAATAAGATTCATTAGTAGCCCAACGTAAAGGATATGACAGGTCATCTTTATATACAATGTATGTCCACATCTGTTTACATGCCACTGACGGCCTGCCCAAGAAACATAAGCCTATTACGAAACACAACAAAAGTGAAGTACAGTTTACCAATATTCCACTCAAACCTAGGAAAGAATCACGTTTAGACGATATTGGAAATTGGTCCTACTGATAAAGAGTCAAAAACGATTGTAACACACCCATTGGACCTCAGTTTTGTGATGAACGGATGGAACCATGCGGCCAGAAATCCTCCGTTTTAATTTATAAAGAAAGAATCGTTGTGTAACATCTTATGCAGTTAAACATTTAGGCATATACTGGGTCATGCTTGAAACTGTTATGCTGCAAACATTTTTGCCCGTATGTACGAAAACTGGTCTTGTTCTCTTTGTTGCGCAAACCCATTTCCGCTCCATTTGCCTCTCCTCGGTTATTCGTAACTACTTGTGTCATTCAGGCAAGCCGGATGGCGTCTCTCGTGGCCATGTTTTCAACTGGGTCTTGTCTAAGTGCAAACGGGCATGGAGATGAAAACAGTCTAGTACCATTATCAAGGAAAGAATTTCCAAACATGGTTCTAAGAATATCCTACATCCCGTGGGCAAAACAGCAATACGGCCATTCCCTTTGTAAATATGTTTCAGTGTTGGAAGTTGTCCATCCTTTAGCTCAAAGCTTATGTTTAAATTGTGCTTGGTATAGTTTAGCGAAGTTTCGAAGTTCAACGCTTCCGCCATTTTCATGTTTTGAAATGTGTTATACTACGCGCGATTTGATTGGTTTGCCACGATTCTTGGCAGGTCACGGAAAGAGACGAGTAGTTACGAATTCTGCTCAATATCACGCTTTTGGATCACTTCACTGGGACATGCAAGTGGGCGATAGCGTTCATCGAAACAGTGACCTCTGGAAGGATAGCAGCATCGAACTCAACTCCGACGGTGCGTAGACGTCTCTTAGGGCAGATCTCCGGTCACGGACGGCGGATACACTAATTAGACAGTTAATTAGAGAAAGCGCTCTCCCGACACTCTTAACTTCCTGAATATACAGGAATGGTTTTACTGGAAAGTGGAGCAATCTTCGGGCACCCATCCACTGTGACTTCCTGTTTTGTCTGCAATGGAACTGTATCAACGTTTTCTATTTTGAACTGATTCTTTCATGTGACTGGGGATCTAACATGGTCATATGTTATTTGTTTACATTGTGTTGCACATAACAACGGATGTGTGATTATTGACATGCCATACCACAAAATATCTTTTAAGATGGTTATCCTTTGAAAAGCCTTGAGTAGTATCAAGGTTTAGTTTCCTATGTGAGAATGCCATAATGCGACAATCTAGATTAATAGATCGTAGCAAAAGTGTAATAAAATTCAATAATAAGGCGATTCTATGTACATACCATTTATGTGATGTATACCTTTATAGCTCAGCACCATATATAACCTTGATAAGGATAAGCACTTAAAGTATAGATTGAGAAACACTCCGCCACCATTAAGTTGTGGACAGTGAAAGCGTTTGATGTTGATCGACATTATGCTGGAGTATTTGCGCGCTAATTGTCGTTAAAAGACGTCCCTGCCACTTCTACTTGGCCTGCCTGATACGACGTCCACAGAAAACCAGGAGATAATTCTGATTTAGAGCATCGTTTGCCCTTCTGTGTTGAGGTCTGAGTGATACATGTACATACGGAGAGAAATGGCGTACGGCCACGGTGTGCCCGTCTATACTGATGTTGAGGTGACGGTGGCCATCTTTGTTGTATGTTTTACCCGTTCTGACGTAAGCCGTCGATTTCAGTCAGACACTCTTCTGATTGACTTTCTTGTATCCGATAATCAAAGCGTATTGTCATTGTACCACAGTCTTGGATGATGAACAACGGTTCCTTATGATTAATGTCGATAATGTCTCTAGATGCCTCGGTTTACATTGCCACTGAGGGCGATAATCATTTTATAGACCTATAAGATAATGTGTATTAGCAAGATACATCAAACATATGTAACATGTTTGGGTCAGTGCTTAACAAGAGCACTATTTCAGTTTCCTGCCCAAAAAATCGATATTTGGATGGTAGGGGATTATACAACAGTATCGTACATGTGCAAACCCGATAATATATTTTAATGAAAGCTATGCGCTTAAATATTCTTTTTTTTCCACCGAAAGTGCCTGAATTTCTATGGGTAGCACAAAGATTGAGTTGGGTTTTTTTCTCAAAAGCATAATTATGTTTATTACGAAAATGTTTGGGACAACCATTTTCCCCCCAGTACCCCAATAACCCGCCCCACAATGCGGTGTTTCATCAATGTACATATTACATGTACACGCCATTTGTTGTCATACAAGAACAGAATGGACGTCATAATGCTGTCACCATTTGAAATTCGAACGTGATCTTTCTTCATTCATTAAAAAAAACCCACTTAACTAATTTGCCGTTGGAATGCACGCCTCATGCAGACTGCTCGATGCCCAATCCAACAATGTTCGTCAGCAATGTCATGGCCTGAGCATCTGACCATCATGTCAGATAAAACACTGTACATATATAAAATTTTTTGAGTAAGCTATGGATAAACAATCAGATTGCGAAACACAAAGCTGTTTAAAAATATACCTACCTGTCCCTGATGAGAGCTGCAGCTTCCTCATGCTGTCGTCTGCCCTTTATCGTGTCGTCTGCTCACACTAAAGAAACTCCGATCAAGATCCGAGGCCACGGTCGATATGTGACAGCACGGCGGGGAACAAGGTATAAGCACGTCTTGCAGCTAGGTAGTCAGGAATCTCCACGAGATGCACGTCTGTTCCAGATGGAACCATTTCTATATATGCCAATACGTCTCAGTGCACGTGGAGCATACCTTCATGTCGACTCGATATTCTCCATCGATGACAAATCTTCGGTTACTCTGTTGGCTTCCAGTGTCCACAACGTCCCCATTACTTTTAGCTTGTAAATATAGTCGAATGTATTTACGATCGGGGGATTTGACAATGTTAGTCTGGCTCAGTGTATTCACTCAGCTGGAAAATGTGCAGATCGTAAACCGGTTCGTATGATCCACACCGGATTAGTTAAATCACTTTCCTATCTGTTATATCGCGTCAGTGTTAAATTAAATGTGTTCAAACAAACAAACAAAAATCACTCACTCATTCAAAAAATATCCACCGTATACTATGTCTATCTATCGGACAAGGAAGATCAATGATACATCAGATCTACTTACAAGCCTTTTTGTGTCTCAACTCTCAGTTCGCATATTTCAGTTAATTATTTGAGTACTGTTGGATCACCGCTCGTCGACAATTTGCAAGCGACACACAGAGTAGCTTCCTATCGTTGTTCTCTAGGGAATTCGTGAGTTCAGGATGTGGTGCTGATGACGGAGCTCCAGACCATCAAGTGGGTGTTTGTTCTGTCAGTGTTTTAAAGTACATTTGTGTTGTGGAGGACGTTATCATAGTTAACGCATCAGTTGCCACCATGATGTGTTTGCAATTTCCTGTTTCGACATGTTCCACATTTCCTAGTAAATCCTTGACTTGTCTGTGCATGTGTTTATGGCGGATTCCACTTCCGCTTTGGCAATAGACCAGCAATATCACCAATTGATGAAGTTGATGAAGGAAATACATCAGACTGTTGCATTGTTAGAACAGTCTGTATCGCAGGTCGGTGTACATACCACAGTCTACAAGGAATTAAACCATGGCTGTTTTGTTTCAGTTCGTAGTCTAACCAACCCAGATATTATACTTTATATCAGCGTTTGCCAATTACAATCACCCAACCAAACCTAGGCGCAGATTATTGAAAATGTCTTATGGAACAATAGAAAAAATACCCGTGCAGCAATGAATAATTGTATGTTGTAAATGGCGTTCCCATCTATCACTTCCGTCACATTAATACAAAGTATCGTTTGATCCTGTTTGGCCGTTTCCTCTTTGGGACGCATTTGATTTATCTCCATGTTCTGAAGTGCCTGAACAAAGGGACAATGCATCTAGTGTTTGGGTACTGCCGATGATAGAGCTGAACATACCTAGAAGAGCTGTAACAGCCAATGCAATTTCGACTATATCGATACAGTGATGATACGAGGTGTTTGCGACAAGGTGAATGCAAGCTTCCTACTGGTGCCACTTGTCGCAAACACATGCAACGGCCAGTCACCTGTTCACCTATTAAACACGGGAGCATAAAGGTATTTCATAGGATTCCTACAGCTTGCGGCAATAAATACATCTTCGTTGAATGCGCAAACTCCATTGAACCTGTGATGATGGCAAAGCCACCCTACTGTCAAACAGTCTTGGTAATACTTTCATAGAAGTCACGTTCCTTATGCAACTGAACGGGCGGTTTTAATGGTCCCTATATTTCTATTTCATGTGGGACAAGAGAATTTTCCGTTTATCAAGTATTTAACTATTGTTGAGCGGTTGTATATTAGGCAAACTTGTTACATTCAGTGTAGACCAAATAGCCATGTAAATATCCAAAGCGGGGTATAAGAAGTGTGTATATACATGCTAATTTAAATAATTTCTTTAAGGGATCATTTTACAAGGACACAGAAAAATATAAATGAAATGTTGGCCGCTGTGTGCTAGACTATCCTCTATATGTAGCCGTTTCATTTAAATATAAGCCATTGAGTCAATGGCTGCATACATTGTGTGCTTGGTCGAAAGACAAGTCATTAAAATACGTAACTGCCGTTGAATAACATTAAAGGGGATGTGTACAGGCAAAATCACATTCTTATATGAAACAAAATGGAATTTTTCAATTAGTTAGAATCAGTCTTTCAAAATATGTGCTCATTTGTATCACAATGAAAGTATAACCCTCAATATAAGTGCTAACATGCCAGCGTTACCGCTCTTTGATTATGACGTTAGTGGTGCCATTAGATTTAGACTGGTTTCCTGTTTAGTTCAAAGGAAAATATATAAATACTGACATTAACTACATGAAAATAAGTATGTTAAAATACGAAAGAAGCAATGGAACAGAAAATGTAAGCAGCAAGCTACGAGAAAAAAAACAGGTTCGATTGATGTGGTGGCGTGGTTCCCCAAACAACCCGACCACCAACGAATTTAATGCGATTGATTTATATATAAGTCTGGATAATCGAGGCTGTCACGATAGTTTGTAGGTTGGTGTGTCGAATGGAAGACTCGTTGAGTGAGTGAGTTGGCTTTACGTCACTTTGTTACGAGGGTGTACTTTCTGTAAATTGTATCATTGATTAAGTAATGATTATCATTGTGTCTCACCGTTTAGAGTTTTCGAGTGATAGTTATTATGGGTCGCATCTCGCATTATAAATGTTCAGTGCTATTAGTGTTTTAGCGGAAGGCCTGTAAGGTAGCGCTTTAGAGTTGCCTCCCTTTGGTGTGCTTTGATTTAGCAAACACAAGCCCAGGTTCCATACTTCGCTGGAATATTCAGGAATCAGTGATATATATGTACATGTATAAGGCTGGTCGTGTTGACACACGTAGGGACACACATACGGATTAACTGGAGTAAATCATTTGGCCAATGTCAACCTGTCTGCCTCTCCGTAAACGCTTGACACCTACATGACCGCTTGTGTTACATTCAGTATAACAGTTTCTCACTCTCAAACCAGAGACCATATAATATAATCTATTATATGGTCTCTGCTCAAACCAAGACGTTGACGAGTCGATATTATATTTGTGACCCATTATTTTAGATATGACACAGTTGCAATGTGCATGAAATCTTTGTATCTTGCCTTTGCTTTTTTGCTCAAAACAAAATATTGAAAATTTTAGACTTCTCGGTGTTAGATTTTGCTGATTCTGAGGGGATTTCTTATACCTTTTGTCATGGCGAAATTTAACAGTAAGACTTGACTTCCCAAGAGACGTTCAGATTTTTGTGCTTATGAAATTTTAATTGATTTGTTACATTGAGAGATACAGGGAACCAGTGGAGCGTAACCCCGTTAGATCTCCTGTCTCGCACCGGTGTTTCGTTGTTGTTACAGTTGCTGACATGAATCATACTCCTACACCTTCGTTCATACTCACGTTTGGATTAATCGGCATTGATTTGGTATAGTTGGGGGTACAGAGTGCAGACGTATGATATAGCACAAACTGATGAGATAGTAGCCATGTTCCAACGCTGCACAGAATGCTAAGCCTATGGAGGTGGGGTTGGGTGGGTGTGGGTGTCTGTGTGTTTTGGTGGGCTGGGGGGTGTCAAGGGTACGCATTTACTTAAGTGACTATTTCAACTCTCGTTAATGAAGTGTTCACCCTCACTTTCTCAAGAATGTGCACCCCTCAAATCGATCTACCACAAGTGAGATACAATAACATGTGCCCACCCGATCCCGTTAGTCGTCTCTTACGAAAAGCATGGGTTATTGGGATGCATAGTGTTTCTATCATTTAAAGACTGATGCAAGTCTAGATCGCGGACAGTACAGGTACGACAGCATGTTATATATGTTTTAGTAATTGTAACTTAAAGTACTGTTCATTTTTGGAGTACTATTCATCTTGGAGACTTGTGCAAGTCTAATGAGCGAATGAATTGGGTTTTACGCCAGTTTTAGCAATATGCCAGCAGTTTCACAGCAGATGTGAAGATAATTGGTAATATCCGTCCGTTGGTTGTAAGGGTGTTTGTTATAGGCACAGTCTAAGTAAACTTATCCTCAGTACTTTTCGTTACACTCCACTACTGAGTCTAACAAAACCTTATGGGAGGTCGCGTCAGGTAACCTTTGAGACTGACCAATCAGAACACGGCTTACCAAATCGCGAAAGTGGACATTCGCTCATACCTTTCGAACTTTTTATCTCGAAAAGGTTCGTACCGATTCCGAACGTTATTTAGCGGTCTGTGTCAGTGACCTGAATCTTTTGAAAGTCCATCCGATCCCTAAATCGTACCCGTTGTCTGATTGGTTAAATGTATTTAACCGTCTCGCCTTTGATTCGAAGGTCATTTGTGGTTCAAGTGTTACCTGACGCGACCTTCGACTAGGTTTTGTTAGACTCAGTGGTGGAGTGTAACGAAATACACTGAGACTAAGCTTACTTAGACTGGTTATAGGCATAATTTATTGTACATAACGCCGAACGGAAACTGCCGCGATACCAGCATCTTGTTTGCCCATGGGTGATGAAAGATGAGATGATGCTCAAAGAGGATGACAGATGTAGATGGAGTCCTTCAGACGTGGGTAAATATCACCTGCTGGCTTGTACAATAATCTTCATCTATTTCCGTCCCGTGCACTTTAAATTTACTCCACTGATGATGTCAATATGCTCATTTCAGCTGCACCCTATGGCCTTTACAAAATATCATTTCAAAGTTCTTTCGTATACAACCTTGAATTATTTTTATTATTTTTCACTTGAAAAGTCTGTGTCTTATATTGAGATCGAATATGGTAATGTACATCCTGGCAACACTTTTCAGGATTATATACATCATCATTCCTTGCAGGGGCGGATACAGCTTTTTGAGAAAGAGGGTGCGGTGGGGGGTGGGATGGAGCGTTGCACACTATTGAGAAAGGGGTTGGTGCATACTTTATTTTCACCTGAGTTTCAATAGTAAATTAACACAATTTCACGACTAAAAGGGGCTGTGCACCCCTGCCCCTAAACTCCAGGATCCGCTTATGATTCGTTGATAGTAGGCTAGTATTAACGCCATATGGTTGTAGTTTACTTGTAGTAATCAATGCACGTGCTCTAACGACGCTTATTTCTTAATTCTGGTTCGTTTCAGTGACTATCTCACTACTAAAGAAAAGATAATATTTGGGTGACATCTTCGTTAATCTCATTTAGCTAACGAAAACAACATAAATGTGTGTATGAAAATGGTCGATGTTCACGCTGTCGATCACTGTATTGTCTGACCCAGACTCAATTATTTACAAATCGACACCATTTCGCTGGAATATTGTTGGATGCAGCACACAAGCAAGCAAAACACTCACTAACGCCCTACTGAAACACCAGTAATGTGGATCACTATTTTCTAACCACATATACCCGATCCTTTTTAACCAAAATACAGAATCAACCATTTATGTCGCTTCTATGAACACGGACGTTGATGAGCGAGAGCTCTTAAAACAACCAACACTCACAGTACTTTAAAAATATTTTATTGATCGGTCCTAATCCTTTAACGACTGAACGATTGTTTTGATGAAGTGAAGCGGGTCGGAAAACAGCATTCCATCAATGTCGTGCTTAAGGCTTTTGTCAGTGTTGGGTCTTAATAACACTTGCTGTCCAATCCATCAGGTTCTGTGCTGGAAAATGATAGGCAAGGGTACTCCGATCGTATCAGTGCTGCACAAGGCTTGTCAGATTCTAAGTGTTTTACTGCATCAGATGTCGTTTGTTGTCTCCACGGCGTGGCAGATGTCGGTAGGTTGCTGTCGGACAGATTCAACATTTGTCACTTGTTCCAAATATGTCTGTAACATACGATACGATTATATTCTACACATTCAGATTCAAATCATTCTGTATTATATCTTGGTAGTATGCATAACCATGATTTCAGGTAAAACTCACAGTCTAACAAACCAGGTGAACGATAGATCGTCGTGGGACGGATTCCACCTTCTGCTACAACACACGTTTCCATCCTAAACATTCATACCCTAAGCATATCTTACTACTGCTTCATAGTATAATAACCATATCTTACTACTGCTTCATAGTATAATAACCATATCTTATTACTGCTTCATAGTATAATAACCATCTTATTACTGCTTCATAGTATAGTAACCATATCTTATTACTGCTTCATAGTATAATAACCATATCTTATTACTGCTTCATAGTATAATAACCATATCTTACTACTGCTTCATAGTATAATAACCATATCTTACTACTGCTTCATAGTATAACCTCTCAAGCCTCGTTCGATTTAACGGTCGTGAAAACACTTACACTGGCATAATGTCTTGTCACCTCAGTGTGACAATGATGAAACTTAAAGTCTTCGACGTTTAACTGTTTTGTAAGTCCATGAGCATGGATATGGTGCTTACAAACCTAGAGACATGATGAGGGCGTACCGCGATTCGAACTCACAATCACAAGATCCTGGCACGACTAAGGGACGGAACGCTGATCTGCATCTTGCAATGCAATGGTCGACTGGTTCGCATTCCCCCGTTCACAATGTTCAGTGGAAAATAGAAACGTACACATTACGTTTTTAAGGTTCTTTAATCGGCCAGACAAACGCTTTGCTTCAGCCCAAGTGAATGTACTTCTGCAGGACAAAGAAAAACTTGAAAATGCTTCCTTTTGGCCTGAACATATCGTGGTTAAACCATGGCTGTCCAGAGATCAGTTCTGGCAGAAGATCCACAGTAGAGGAAAGACATCAACAAACCCTGGTCATGAACAAAAGTAACATGTTAAATCTGATGTGTTGGAATGCAAGAGGCATCATGTCTAGTGCACCATACCTGAACAGGTGCTTAGAAGAACACTGCATTGACATATGCGCTATAGCAGATCACCAACTCAGGGGGTATAACTTGGCGTTTATTGATGTCCTGAATGAAAACTACCACGCCATTGCTAGCCCTGCCCCAGAACCAGCTCACAACATACTTAGTGCATGTGCAAGTGGAGGGACAGCATTACTGATCCACAGAAAGCTGCAGCGGTATGTCTCTGATTTAAAACTGGACTGTGAAAGTGGCCGTATATCAGGAATAGAAATCGACAATCAAGACAACACTTATGCATACTTCATATGTGTTTACTTACCTCCGTCCAACCGATCACTTGGTGTGTTCATATATTATCTCCAACAGTTACAAGATACATATGATGCCTACTCACTCAGAGGACGAGTTTATTTCCTTGGGGATTTCAACACAGGTCTCTGTGGACCCAGACACAGCAGAACACTAGACAGTAGAGGAGTTGCTCTCACTGCATTCATTCAGAAGAACAGACTAATCCCGGTTAACATGCTGAACAATTGCAGAGGACCAACATCTACTTTCCAAGCTTATGAAGGTGGTCCTAGAACAGTTTTAGACTATATTCTAGTCCCAGAAGACATAGCCAGTGTTACCCAGAGTATTCAGGTAAAGGACGACAACCCATACAACATATCAGACCACCACCCAGTTATATGTTCAGTACCCAACGTCATCAATGGAGATGTTCCTCCAGAGTACAACTTCTCCAGGAAATCCTGGGACAAGGCAATACGTGATGGCACACTGACTGACTACACCTGTAGTGTTTCCAATCTACTCTGGACGATTCAACTTCCTTCAAGTGAGTGCGACTCAGAAGACATCGAAATGTTCTACACTGAAATTGTTAGCTGCTTAAAGAGATCGTCCGACGAATTCATCCCACAATCCCACTTCTCAAAACACTTAAAGCCATATTGGAAAGGCGTGGTTAAAGATCATCATCGCACTATGATGAGGGCAAGAGACACGTGGATCAAGAGTGGGCGTCCTCGGGGAATGCACCACGACGTGTTTCGTCAGTATAAGAGGAACAAGGATGCTTTTAGAACTGCTCTCAAGACGGCGGCCCTGCAGTTTGAGACTGATGAGTACAGCAAGCTGGACAAGCTTAGCGATGTCGACCAAAAGCTTTTCTGGTCCCTGCTGCGGCGAGGTAGCACAAGACACCAAATAACATGTTTAATGTCCAAGGATAAGCATGTTCGTAATCCAAAAGAGATATGCAACGTCCTTGCAGATCACCTTAAAAACGTCTTCATGGACAAGTCAGAACTACATTTCTGTGAAACCTTCAAGCTACACATTGTAAAAGAAGTCGAAGCTATACGTCAGAAAATAGAGACAGAAAAGAATCTGTCAGACATTGTTCCCACCACTCAAGAGGAGATAACTCAACTATCCCGATCCCTTAAAAACAACAAGGCTGCTGGAGAAGATGGAGTTACCTATGAACACTTAAAGTATGGCGGTAAATACTTATCCAAATGTCTCTCGGTACTTTTTAACCTTATCTTGCAAACGGGCTATATACCGAAGGCTTGGAAGAATGGAGTAATAGTACCAATTTACAAAGGAGGAGATAAATCTAGAATGAACCCAGACTCTTATAGGGGTATCACTCTGCTACCAGCGATACTTAAACTCTTCGAACTCGTCATCTCTAGAAGACTTCCACAAATAACTGAATCAGACAGCTTTCCGTCCAACCAACAGTTTGGATTCCAGAAAGGCATGTCATCTATTCACACATCGTTTGTAGTACAGGAAACTGCACACCACTATTCAGAGCGCTCAGACTCCGTACATGTAGCCTTTCTGGATAGTTCTAAGGCTTTTGACACTGTGTACCAGCCTGGTCTCCTGCTGAAGCTCCATCGGATGAACGTACCTCATCACTTATGGTCAGTACTAGATCACATCTACCAGAACATGAAGAGTTGTGTCCTAATAAACAACGAGAAATCTGACTGGTTCCAGCTTCATAGAGGAGTCCGCCAAGGAAGCGTTTTATCTGCCAAATTGTATCTACTGTATATAGATGAACTTCTGAGAAACTTCCACAAGAGCGGAAAAGGATCAATCATAATGGACATCAGTGTAACAGCTCCAACCCAGGCAGATGATATAACCCTGATATCACCAATCAAATCCCATCTACAAGACATGGTAGCTATGTGCGAATCATACAGTAGACAGTGGCGATTTACATTTTCTCCATCAAAAAGCAGAGTTTTAACTTTTGGACCAGTCAGCCATTCTAACCTGGACATTAAGTTATATGGTCAAAAAATCCCAATTACCAGAGAAATAAAACACGTTGGAATAACTCTCTCAGCAGAATACAACTCCTGGAATAGAACCATCGATGCCTGCTCGAAGATGAGATCAACAACAATGTCACTGTTAAAAACAGGGCTACACGCCAGAGGATTAAATCCTTTAGTCAGCTCTAAAATCATTAAATCTATCTGTGTCCCAAGATCCCTTTTTGGGTGTGAACTGTGGAACAACTTAAGCAAAGCACAAGTGTTGGCTCTGGAACGCTCCCAGAGAGCAGCCCTCAAGATAGCACAAGGCCTACCTCGTTCTACGAGAACAGATATCTGCAACGCACTGCTCGGCTGGACATCACTGGAGTCTGAAATAGACAAGCGAAAGCTGCTGTTCCTTGGAAACCTGTGTAAAGGCAAAACAGACTTCCTCCCCAGGCGTATCTTGTCAACAAGACTGGTTCTGTCTAAGTACAAGTATTCAAAAAATCCTCTTGGCTTTGCCCCGGACATCAAACGGATTGCAGAGAAATACAACCTCACAAGTTTCCTTAACGCCTTCACTAGCCATGGAACATTCCCTAATAGACTTACCTGGAAGAGGATTGTAAAAGATGCTATTAAAGGGAGAGAGCTCGACACATGGAAAAAACGAATAGAAACCAACCCAGACCTGAGACACCTCCTACAGATTCATCCAGTTATCTCCCCCCACAAAGCGTGGGTAACGGCGAAGAGAGTTCCTGGTATGAAGGAAGCTGCAGCCTTTGTGATCCAGATGTGCGCCATGTGGAGGCCAGGAAACCTCCAGTGTGTGTGCAGGCTGTGCAGGAACAGTCACACAGACTTACTGGTACACATTGTGTGCATGTGTCATGAAACAGAAAAACAGAGAGACAGCCTCTGGTGCAACATAGTGGACAGGTGCTCTGTGGAGGTCAGTGCAGCTCTACATCAGAAGCCTGATGTGGAATTAGTATGCTGTCTACTGTCCTGTCATTCTCCTGTGCCAAATCCGGACATTGAACACACATTCTCTGAAGTAGTAATGAAAGGCTTACTCGAGTTTAAAAAAATAACTGTCCTCGAAAAGGAGTATTATAATCACCGCTTTTAAATCTACAAGTTACTAAAAATTCAGATGCCGATATAATGTAAAGCTGTTATAACTTACTTCCCTTGTAACTCTCCTCTGGAGGAATAAAGAATATATATATATATATATATATATATATATATATATATATATATATATATATATATATATATCTGTCCATTGTTGAATCGTTGCCTGCCCACTGTTGTTAAAACCCGTATATATGTGTATGCTCACATCTATACTGAATGTGAGTGTGGAGTCTGGTATTCCGACTGTCTGTGTAGGGACGACCGTGAGCAGGATTATGCAGGCCCCGAGGTTGAGTTGGAAGTCCGCTCACCTCATTCATGTATACACGTACTTGTTTGGCATGTCTTGTGTAAGCAACTAAAGAAGTTCGAACTAAATTATGCCTTCGTCTTCATCAACGTATTCATTTGTCTTCGTCAACGTAATGCTCATCTTAATCATGAGTTAATTCACCACGAGCCGATGACCACAGGCACGCGTTGACACCTTTATTAAACAAAACGTACGTGAGCTACGTTCGTCCACGTTTGAAACAAGTCTCAATTTTTCATAACGTTGGTGCCGTTAGAACATCCGGAAACTGCCGAAACAAGATAACTATGTGATACGACTTTTCATGGCGATCAATGCATTTGGAATAACGAAGGACACCCATCAACTGATGCTATAGGAGCTAGGGTCATGTGACCACATTTATCGGCGGAATAGCATGCCGTTTTTCGTGGGTTCATTGATAATGATTTTTCCCCGTCACATTGTTCTGTATAGTATACTGATTGAACTGGTCGATACTGTGCAATGTCATGGGGACAGCATTAATTTCCCGTAGATAATCCCTTCCAATCAACCGCGACAGAACCAATCGCGGAGTATTGTCGAATCTCCTCCAAACATATTGGTCCCAGTAAAAGCTTAGCTTAACCCTATTAACTGGTCGTCTTTATAAGCGATTCCCGAAACTCTCAACAATCACGAAATAGATAGCAAGTGAGTCGTTAATAACATATTATTTAACACTTACAATCTATAATACATCTTGTACAGAGATCTATCAAGTCAGTTCGCCTGCTTGGTGTTTACACTGTGGCAGGCTGTGCGCCCTGTTCATGAGAACAATTCCAGTAGGAAGCCAAATCGAAGTTGTGAATTAACGCATGATCACGATTCCAGGGTCTGATAAAGAGACAAAGGGTCTTGGATACAATGGCACCATTTCGATGTATTTGTATGCATTGATGACCGATAATTCCTGAATCACAGATTGGTGTGGACTTCGTAACTTCGTAACTGGACTTTGTAATGTGTAAGGCTTCCACTTCTGGTGTCCCACGATGTGATGTTACTATAATATTACTAAAAGCGGTGTAAAGCCAAACTCACTCTTAATTTTGGACTTTTATCTTTGCCTTGCCTTAGTTACGTAAATACAGGTTCGTCAGCAAAGTGTACTTTGCATATATATTTAAACACATTTCAATATTTTGTTTATTTCTAAAGCTGTGCTGTATCCGGGAACCAAAGTCACCCCACGATGCAGGGTAATTTAACAGAAGACAGAGACAGTCCAAGACCGTTTTCTCAAAGGTCAGTCAGACCCATTGGCAATTCAGTCCTTTGATGACCCTAATGTCAGCACTTCGCCTGCTTCAGAAGGTTCGTGTGAATCACATTACGTATATTTCACATGACTTGTCTGATTTTGGATCTGCCCTCTGCGTCCTTGTTGACATACATTCTAAAAAGAGCCATCAGCTGAATGAACGCCCTTCCAAGACACGGCGCATCGTCATGTCTGTTGTAGATGAGACACGACATGATACTATTTCGGTAAATAAGAATGCCAGAATGAACAGACAAGTGACGAAAGTGAAATGGAGACTCACGACTGGTTTGTCTGGCGTCTGAACATGCAGACAGTAATGACAGTCTGGGATAGGCATACTGCCCATCTAAATCTTAGGCTCACTAGTGTAAATGTAGCCATTTACTTATGTCAACTGTTCTAAACTTTTGCAAATATTTCTACTGTTAACACATGAACTGGTGTATTGTAAAACAAATTCGTAACGTTGAAAGGAGTATTGTCATGGGTTCAATAAATGATGACACTCGTTGAAAACTGTCGACTTGTTATCAAAACTTTACACCAAAACGCAGCTGTGCACTTGCACGATATTTGCACGTGCTTGTCAGCAATTTGACGCATGATTCTCGTGCATTTCGATTTTCGATAGAAGGGTTTGCTCATTTGCTGGTTGGGAAAGGATATATATTTTCTGTATTGTCATAAATAACACTAACATTTCTTGTACATAAGGTTTGTAATAAGCAGCACCTGTGAACGTTTACATCTTTGCTATGTATTGATATCAAGTACACAGTCAACAGTGGTCGATGTCCTATCAGTGTAGCAAAGAGTGGCTTGTCATGGTTAGAATAGTAGAAACAGAATGATACGATGTGATAATGATCTTTGATTTCTGAGCATCATGCCAGTACTCGTAGATTTTGTAAACACAGTTTCTTTCGGTTGATGGACGAATTAGACAGAAATTACAATTTAGAAATTACAGAGAGTACAACAAAGGGGTGTAGCTGGGTTTCGCGAGGGGTACATGAGTAACGGCGCGAAGTTATGAACAAGTTCTCCCATGCATCCCGAGGTGGGACAGGTCTATCGAAATGCCGAATGCGACCTTTATAAACACCTAACCAAGCAGCCGTAAAACTTCCCATTTGCAATGTACTCGAGGCGGACTATATTGAACATTTGGATTTAGTATGATTTATGTATGATGTGTCCATGAACGATAACCTAAATTAATGTTTTGGTTTATGTTTTTGGTAGCTGCTACTACTGGCCTGATGGCCAGGAAGGTACGGTTTGCTTTCTTGTTGAACTGTCCAGCCATTACAATACGCTGTGAAGTGGATCGGTGTCCATAGCTATAATTCCAAATACTCCAGTTGTGAGAGTAGAGGTTTGGGATTGTCCCGAGTATGCACTGACGAGCCATTAGAATGCAATATTAGGCACTGATGGCTGTTAGATGCGTTGGAAATGTGAATCAGTTGAAGATCAGAGAAGATATGTTGATAATGGTCATCTTTCGGAAAGGTTGGTGCTGTCGACCATGGTGATGATGATTATGAGGAAATATATTAATGAACTGCAGTTAGTCGGTGCACCGTATCCCGATATGTTATGGATGGGTATTTTGTTGTTGTCAGGGTAAAGAGGAGAAAAGTGGAAAACGATCCTGGGCGTGGGTACTTGGTAAATGGTCATTTGAGATTTTTCAAGGCAAAACGCTTACATGACGCGATGAAATATAACCTGAAAGGTTGCCCAAAGCTGTATAACACTCTACCCATTCAAAAATGCGGACAAAGTTACTGCTTTCAAAGGTGTCTGTTAGATTGACGGTTTAAATAGAACACGCCCAACCTGTGTCGCCTATCGTGTCACAAGACAACAGTACCTTGGGCGCTGTGGCATGAATTCAGTTTCATGTGTATTCTTCGTGTGAATCGTCCTACTTGTCATAATCAAACAGGTCCACGTGGTGTTCCAGTTCAGAACAGATCCTGTCCTCCCTATTAGTAAGAGAAGAGGCGGTTAATGGAAACATGTGAAGATAAGACTTGGTCTTCAGCAACCCATGATTGTCGTAAGTGGCGACTAACGGGATCGGGTCAGACTTGTGACCATTTGGTTGACACGTCATCGTATCCAGTTACGTAGATCGATGCTCATGATGTTGATCACTGGACTGGCTTTCAATTCTAAGAGAGAAACCCCATTTAGTCCTCCGTTTTGTATTACCAGTGGTCACTTTGCCTTCGTATGCATATAGGGTCGATGGATAAGATTTGGTATTCAATGTTTTTTTTCTTGGCATTGCAGTTAATCTATCTGATAATCAGGGGCAATATTCCCAAAGCCCTTCTTAATCGAAGTATATTGAATCTATTGTGGGTAAAGGAAAAATGATTTGGGAACTCTTATGTAAACGTGTGCAGAAAACACACACACACGCACACACACGCACACACACGCACACACACACACACGTGCGCAACACACATGCACATACACACGGGAAAATAATTTGGGAGCTCTTATGTAAACGTGTGCAGGAAACACACACACACACACACACACACACACATACACACACACACATACACCTACATCTGATCAGTATCAAACTCTGGAGATTTAGTTTCTTACTGTGAACATAAATAGTACGTGGTATGAACAGTTAAAGGGATCGTGAGTAATCTCTTTATCTCCTATTGCCTGGGTGTGTTGAATGGTTTGTGTTGTCCAGAGCCTGAAGTGATGTCCTCATGGAAACCTCTTATTTCCACTGTACATAGGGAACTGTAACACACACGAAGAAATATATAAAAACGTATATATCATATCCCAAAAGAGAAAGGCATCAATCATTCGTATTTTTCAAAATATATTAATAATCTATGTTGTGTTCAAACAACCATCAAAATGTGTAACAAACGTGTTGATAACATTGATTTTACCTAAAAATGTTGATTTTGATGAGATTTCTTACAAGGATTAGAAAGTCATCCAACGCAACAGAAATCACCTTCCAGTTGAAATTGTGCATTCACAATTGAGCATTCACTGTCTGGTAATTCGTTTTGCAGGAGTTTCAAGGTCAAATCACTATCATGACTCTGCGGAACATCGCCATTGAAATAAAGCATGCTGGAGGTTACTAATCTTCTGTTGCAAGGTGTCTGAATGCTAGTCTGAGCAAGATATCATAGCTTGCAACCAAACAGGTATAACAATTGATCGTCCTTGTACAGGCAGACCGCCACTTACCACCGCAGCCCAAGATAAGTACATCCGGTACTACGGTTGCGTGATCGTACTGCCAGGGTGCCTGGACTTCAGATGATATTCGGTCAAACTGTATAAAACAGTTTAAATTGGTCTGAAACCCGGGTCACATCAGGATCGTGCTACGTCGTCACCATCGCGCTCAACGTCTAAACTGGTGTAAAATTTCATCCACTGCAGTTTACTTGTGGACGAGTTATACATGTCTGAAATTACAACGTTTTCCCGATAGGTTTTTCGTCTATGCGTGTCTTTGGATAGCAGATTTCGCATCGTATTAAAATATTAAAAGCCTGTGTTCGTGTTTCATTTGACCTTAAGAAAGTACATTGTACTAGAAAGTAAAAATCCCATGAGTGAGTGAGTATGGCTTTACAATATCACCAGAAAATGGGTTCACACATTGTACCCATGTGGGGAATTGAACCACAAAGACAGGATGAGCAATACTTCAATCACCCTGGGCTATCCCAAAGGTCCAGGATCACAAGATGAAACAAGCTAGATTCCTACACAGTTTATGGGGGTAAGAGTGAGTGGGTGGGTGGGGCAATGGTAGATACTGGTCCAACACAAACATGTTATTTCAGGCATGAAGATCAACTAAGGCAAGATACCCAACAGTAGAGAGAGTGCATATACAGTATGGTTCAAAATTATTGAGAATAGCTAAAGCATTTCATATTATTAAACGAGAACAAATCAGATAAGATTGAATGTATTGTGAAAGTGAACTGACCTTTTCATGTTTTGTAGGTAACAATTTAATATTTTATCAAGTCTCCTTGAGCTTCACGGCACAGTCTAAGACGGGTAGGCATACTTCCTATCAGAGAGGTTAGTGTCTCGTGAGTTATGCTGTCCAAGTATCGGACCACTTCTCTCTTCAAGTCTTCAATTTTTGTCAACCCCTTTTGATTCACACATTCCTTCATCATCCCCCAAATGTTCTCAATGGGATTTAAGTCAGGACTATATGCAGGAAATGGTAATGCAGTCACATTTTTCTCCTGAAACCACTGCTTGGCATGTTTTGCGGTGTGTTTAGGATCATTATCTTGCTGCAAAATCCAGTCATTTCCATAAAACACATGTGCACTTGGAAGGAGAATATATCTAATATGTTACTGTAGCGTTGATTTGTCGGATTTCCCTCAAACACACACAGCGGGGTCGTTCCTAATAAGGATATCCCTCCCCATACATGAAACTTTGGGCTGTATTTAGGTCGTCGATACAACGGTGCTGACGCAGACTTTGTCCATATTTTCACATTATTGGGATATACCCATATTGAGCTTTCATCAGTAAAAATCACATTTTCCAAGTCAAAGTTTTCATGTGCCAAACACCACTTAACACGCCTGTCTTTATGTTCTTGTTTCATGAGAGGAGAAGGAATTCCAGTCTTTTTCTCCCATCCAAGATCAATCAAATTTCTTCTAACTGTAGATTTTGATACAACTGTTGATCCCCTTTCTATCATTTCATACCTGATGTTGGAGATGCTTGGCCTTTGCTTTTTAGACGCTAAAATTCCCAGCCGGACGCGATCTGAGAAGTCCAATTTTCTGGGTCTCCCTGCTCCTTTCCGGTGCCCAAAATCCTTTCCCTCTTTAAAATTCTTCCTAATCCTATACACAGTAGAAAGAGGAGTTCCTGTTCTCTCTGCCAATGTATTTACATCATCAATTCCTTGATTACACAACTCAAAAATCAACCTTCTTTTATCTTCAGCAGACATTGTTGACAGTGCTGAGGAAAATGACGTCTGCTACAAATTCAGGGGAGGTAACTCTAATTGTACTATACTCAGTAGGCCAAGATGAGTTACCTCCCTTATACCATTACTTAGTTTTAAGTATCAGTGAATCAGTTGAGGTGTTAGGATAGCTCAAAGTAAGAAGAAAAATTCTCAATAATTATGAACCAGACTATACATACAGTATACCCTAAATTTTGAAATCCATCAAACCTACATTTCTTGTTCTCAACAGGTCTCCTAAACTGATTTTGGCACAATTGTAGGGCCCAATTTGTGTATTATGCCAGTTCATAGAAAGGTTACTGGGTCACCATGTAAAACAGGTGCCTCAGTGGTTCCAACCTATGAACCAGATGACTGTACGAGATTTTAACCGATCCGATCATTTCCCATGCCATCAACAGTGGACATTTGAATCAGGTCTTCAATATGAAGAGTTAACCACTAGGCTACCTCTCCTCCCCATTTGAATGAAGTAGTTACAGTGCTGTTATGTGTAGCATAAAATACCATTCACCTGCCTGGATTTACACAAGTAGCTAAACATTCTCTAAATAAGAAGGTGAGTCCTGCCAGTGACAGGGGTTGTTAAAACCAATCCATATTCCTGTGGTCTTTCACCTTGTTTACTAAAACTGCCCTTCAAATTAACTGTAAAACCCAACATTCAAGTTATTAACAAGTTAGACAAAACTTTATTTAAGCTTTACATACCATTAACAAACACTGATTGGTTCATGTCATAAAAACTGGAATAACAAGATGTACATGTTTTGCTTTCATTTATATCACACATCTCATAATACCCATTTGAATCATATTTAGAACAAAGATCACATCAATGTAACCTTTACATCAAAAGCAGAAATTCACAAAATACTGGATAAAGTCAAAGTGTATTAATATTTCACAACATTATGTGAGATTGCAATTACACATCAAAAGGTATCTGATTGAAATGAACTTATCATGTTCACAGAATTGAACTAACTGCATTTTTAATATATTTCATGTGAGGCATCACTACATGTTTACTGGACAGTATTTTGTTTAATATTCTTAAGGTTTGATTTTCTGACAAAAATGCAGGTGCTCACAAATGATGAAGTGAGCTCAGACAAAATGTCATGACAATCCCTGTAAAACACAAAGCAACAAAATGCAGTAATGCAAAACAAATCAATAGCTGGAATGAATGCACTGGCATCACAGTGAACTAATAAATTAACATGCAAAAAACACCAGTATTCACAAATACACACATATACCAAGGTTTCACATCATCAAGATCATAAGCAAGGATAACATTTTTCACCTTCAGCAACATTTCACACACTTCGTTTTACCTTCAGTGGTGTGACATTCTACATTTTCACCTTCAGTGTTTCACATTCTTAATTTCTGCCATTCCAGTCACATTTTGCATCTGACCATCAGAAAGGGGATGGGAGTTGCATTACTCATTTGAAACATCAGTCCAATTTCAATTTTTCAACTTTTACTGCCACTTTTTAACATTTTGTTAACTTCAGCAGGGATTGAGTGTGTATTTCAATAAGAATATATTTTGATTTTGTCATTAATCACTGGGCTCTGTGTAAGTTCTGTCTACCACTGAGGATTAAAGCTATTTCTACAACTGGTCATTAAAATGTGCTCTAAACAACAAGTACAAGTAACCGTACAATAACACTCAACAATAAAATCAAGAAAATAGATCACAGACAAATCTCAAATAATAAATATCTAAGAACAATACAACCAAATTAACAACAATGAAAACACAGGTAAATCTGAACATCTTACACAACAAAACACCATATGTCTATTTACTGTTAATCTGGCATAAAAACCCAGGCCTTAGTCTTGAAATATTCACAGCCCTAAGAATTCTTAACTTTGATAGTAGCTAATATGTTAACAATTAGCTTAAGAAGTTCGTAGGGCTACAAATGTTTTGAGAATAGCTAGCCAGTGTAACAGTGTGTATATCTGTTACAACACTTTGGTGGATAGATAAATAAATACTGATACCGGACAATTGAATACCTAACATCACATCCTAATAATGCCAACAACATACTTCCCTGCGCTGTTGACAGTGTTAAGAGTGAGAGTTGGTTGTGATGCCTTTGAACAACATTTAGGTTGTATTACAGGGTGTCAGTTCCCAAAGAATACATGTGAAATCCTTGCCTACAAGTAAAGTGCTGACAAAGCAACAATCAGAATATGGATTCAAATGGTTCATGACGCAACAAAGAATATAATGTACTACAGTGTTCTAAACAATATGGTCAGCCATGCCTTCCACATCAGTGATACTGGTATTAATGGATCCTTTATTATTTTCTTTATCTCTAACCAACATCATGACCTATAATGTGGATGTACTTTGATAAAACATTTGTATAACATTTATCTGATTTAATGACATAAGTATGAAATCACAGAAACAGATCTACATGTATTTCAAACCTTTCTATCTTTACTCAAACCTTTACTTAATTTGACATTTAAACAAAATATAATTTAATTTTATTTTTTTTGCGCTATGCATAACAACTATGTACATCAAGTGAAAGTTGGGAGGTGATAACTTATTGAGATGCGTAACTCATAATGTTTCAATCAGGAAGTAGACTATTTCTTAACATTGGCACTGTAGCTCTCCTGAATAAGTAGTTAAACAGATAAATGTCACATAAATTGCTTTAAGCACTAACACTCGAATTGTAAATACATAGTATTAAATACCGAAACCTAACTTTTGATAATTTATACAAAACATGTGATCTTGAGCAGAAATATGCATAAGTTTAGAATCCTCAGTCTGCCATTTTCAGAAGAAAAGGGGTTTACAAAGCAAACGTTAAAAATTGCAAGGACAAAACATGGTAAAAATGTCACTTATCACATAAAAAGGAACACGTATTTGTAGCCCTACTACAGACAATACACATACCGCAGTTTACTCCATTTTACACACAAAATCATTGGGCAACAACCATATCTACTTGCTGCCCCAGCTACAGGTCTTCTAGAAGCAGAGAGTGAGTACAGTGTGACCCTGCTTTTAACAATATTCCAGCAATATCACAGCAGGGGACAATAGGAATAGGTTTCTAACATTTTGCCCCTGTGAGGAATCAAAATGGTCTTCAGCATGACAAGTGGAGGTTTTAACCATAAGGCTATCCTACCGCCCCTATTCAAAAGCTGTAAATGTTTCAGAAATGTAGACTCACCTAGTACTAGGCATTGTGCTCGTATTGTATTTGAAAACAAAATTATGTAGAATGACATGGAAACTCAGTGATCATGTAAATCATCAAATCTAAACATACACCATACAAAGGAATGTTTTAGCATACCCACAGCAACCACTAGAGAAATCAATCATCTCATTTATCAAATTACAACACAATTCAGCGAGTAACAATTACTTAATCACTGATATATATACAATTACACAAAAACAACTCCCTCATCATTCAAGAGAACTTGCTTATGACAATTACATGCATTCCATTTGCAATCAATCTGGATGGGTTGTCAGACAAACTGCTGTAAACTGGAACAACAAAAAGTGGAAGAAATTGCAGAACTGACCTTCAAATCTAAATATGATAAACAAGAACTCTTTCTCTATTGAATAAAATATGAAAAGCCATGAATACACACCTTTTAGAAAGCAGAAAATTTAACAAAATTTATGTTCTTTTTGTGATCACACTTTTTCAGCAAGGTACAAGTTGATACTGGGAGCCCACACAAAGAGTGCATAGGACTCTAGCAGATGCTAGCACTAGAATTTGTACAACAGAAGAATGTGTAAATCCATTTATAACATACCAGGTATTATTTATAACCTTTGAAAAGGTTGCATTTTCAAAATTTGTATGTAATAGCTTAAATCATATACTTTAACGTACACTTGCAGTACTTAAAGTGAAGTGATAAGATTGCTTCGCTGAAAAGGCCCAGTCTAAATCATCCAGACATCAGAGAATGAACACATATGAACAAAACACTGTCCATTTGAAAGCACAAACATCCCAATCATAGTGTTAATTTTAGAGACTCTCTGAAGTCTCATTATTATATTCAGTGGCACTTTCAAATAGTGTCTGTGAACTCTGGCCCATAATGTTCAGGCCCCCCTAAGTAATTGAAGGAATTACAGCAAATTTGAAGGAATTGCATCTCAAATGTAAACAAACGCAGCCCACTCGCGAAACAATTGCAGCGATATCGGTAGTTTAGCGGTAATAACAGAAACACATCGGCCCTATCGGAAGCAATGTCGGTAATACTGGAAACAAGCTTGGCCATCTTCGGATATTTTTCGGTCGCGAGCGGAAACTCACGCAGCAAAACATGGCGTCGTTGGAAGAAACACCCGTCTCGGTGAGTAATGTTTTTAGTTCCTATTATTACATTTTTATACTTATCCATCTTTGACCACCCGTGTTGAATGCGTTTAGGTATGAGGTGTTGTCGGGGCAATAGCTTATGCTTTTAGGAAAAGATAGTCACTCTAGAAGAGTGTCACAAGTCATGCCCCTGGAGGTTGTTTACATCTGAACATCGAAGTCGTGCCGATGATTACGAACGTGCGCTAGATATAACATCATTTTTTGGTAAAATGATGGTTAAATTTGTCAATTGCACTTCATAGAAAGAAAAATTATGGCTCATAAACTTCTTCATGGCGCACGCTCATGATGTTCGTAATCATCGGCACGACTTCAATGTTCAGATGTAAACAATCTCCAGGGGCATGACTTGTGACACTGTTCTGCAGTGACAATCTGTTCCTAAAAACATAACCTATTGTCCCGACAACACCTCATACCTAAACGCATTCAACACGGGTGGTCAAAGATGGATAAGTATAAAAATGTAATAATAGGAACTTAAAACACAACTCACCGAGACGGGTGTTTCTTCCAACGACGCCATGTTTTGCTGCGTGGGTTTCCGCTCGCGACCGAAAAATCTCCGAAGATGGCCGAGCGTGTTTCCAGTATTACCGACATTGCTTCCGATAGGGCCGATGTGTTTCTGTTATTACCGCTAAACTATCGATATCGCTGCAATTGTTTCGCGAGTGGGCTGCATTTGTTTACATTTGAGATGCAATTCCTTCAAATTTGCTGTAATTCCTTCAATTACTTAGGGGGGCCTGATGTTCTAATTTTTATAAATGAACTTGTTAAACATCAGAAATATATATTAAGTGTCCAATGATATGATAACCTTTCGGAAAATAATACTGAGTCTTATGCTGCTTTTAGCAATATTCCAGCAGTATCACAGTGGAGGCCACCAGAAATGGGTTTCACACATTGTACACGTGTAGCGGAATTGTACCTGGGTCTTCGTTGTGATGAGCAAACGCTAGGCTACCCCACTGCCCATTGGAAAATATAAAATACTGGTAATTGTCCATCAGGAAACCTTTCTTGGGTAAACAAACTAAACTTAAAACCTTCACAACCCAACTTAACAAAATCATTTTCAAGGCACATCTTATACTTCAGTCCATACTAAACATGTATAGATATAGGTGCACATGTTTGACACATTGCTTTCATATAAAGCCGTGACTTTTTAATGACACTATAGTTTTGTAAGTCTTTCTCATGCCTGAAGCAATATTGATGCAGAGTTTACTCTGAACTCACTCACTGTCTCACACATTCACTCAAATCTGTAAAACACTAATTGACATTTTGAACAATCTGAGGGATAACAGTCCCTCTTGTGGAATGTGGTTTGGATTTTGACAACCGAGATTTTACACAACACCTGAAAAAAATGTATTATCTATTTCACTGAACGTCTCTATGTATGTATTTTGGACAAAGTGAAGAGCTTTGTAAAGCACACTTCTTTGGATATGTTGAATATCACTCAAGGTAGGACAACAAATATACTGTACTTGCACTCACTGAGGTATTTGTCATGGTGGAAGCATGGATTTCACATGATATATCAGAGAAACAATTTAATAGAGTAACAGAGAGTAACTTTACAAATATGCATCAAACAAACAGCTATATACACATCATATGCTGATATAACTACAGACACATTATTAACAATGCATATCAAAAAGTATCATATTTCTCACTCAGGAGAGTACAACTGTCCTGATCCTCTTAAAACACTGTATATGTATCTGTGTATCGTCAGTGGACATTTTCCAGCATGACAGCTTCTGCAGATTAGTAGTGTGGTTCAGATTCCACCAGTTTGAGAATTTCAGAGAGTGGACTTGTGTGAAATGACTGGCAATAATAACTGACAATCATGTTTACAGGATACAAACCAGAGGCCAAAAGCAGTCACGTACATACTATCCTCTGGTGAAGACACAAAAGTCTTACACCATTTTCACATACATGGACAGTTAAGGTAAACAAACCACAATTATGATCTGACTAGCTGCTTCAAACAATTCCTATATCTCCTTTTGGGTAATCATACAGACTGGTAGTAATGCTTGTGCATGTAGATATACAGAATTGTTCATCATCTTTTATATCTATCTTTCACATTCCGTGGAGAGATCTAAAACTGGCTTCCATAAACACCCTTACATGGTAATGTTTGTTTCTAAACAAACAGGTAAGTTATATGAGGAAATAAATCAAAGTTTGTGAAGTATATAATACTGTGAGAAAAAAATATTTTAAAAAATATGTGATACATAAATTAGGAAATCTTGATACATGGCCCAGGAAACTGAATGATTAAAAAACATATTTAGATGAACTGTATGAGGAACATCGAACAATAGGACATATTCCTAAAATCTCAATACATACTATACCATTTAGCTTAGTAATTTATGACCACAGTTATTGACAAGAATCTGCATGCTTCATATCACAGTATATTGCTAAATAGCTGAATGCCTTTGACTTCAATACAATAACCATACATACAAACACTTACAAATTGTCTAGATTATACTTATCATAAATAATCTACATTATCTACATATGCAACATCATGAATAGTATGTTAGACATGTCAAGAAGCTGATAAATACAAGTGACTAGCATTGTAAGCCATGGTACAGTATAGCTTCCAGGTAATACAAACTTGCTGATGATAATGCTATGCCCCAGAAGTATGTGTCAACAAATTACTACTCATAACAGTTGTACAAACAGTTTCTTTATAAATTCAAGAATCATACAGACTGGTAGTAATGTGTAGTACCCTTTTTTTTGTGCATGTAGATATACAGAATTGTTTATCATCTTTTATATCTATCTTTCACATTCCATGGAGAGATCTAAAACTGGCTTCCATAAACACCCTTACATGGTAATGTCTGTTTCTAAACAAACAGGTAAGTTATATGAGGAAATAAATCAAAGTTTGTGAAGTATATACTATTGTGAGAAAAAAATATTTAAAAAAATATGTGATACATAAATTAGGATGATGATAATACTATGCCCCAGAAGTATGTGTCAACAAATTACCACCCATAACAGTTGTACAAACAATTTCTTTATTTCTGAACTTTTCAAGAACTGAATATGTCTTTGCCATGTCTCTCTATAATTACATAGATTTGACTTGAGTAGTACAATAAGCAGCATATACTACAGTTTATAATATATCAGTCAATTATACAGAACTTCATCTTTAAATCTTACATTTTTAACTACAGAGTTAGGAACAGGACCATTCTATTTCCATGCTTACCAGGTAGTTTTGTATACTGAACATGTTAGCACTAACACACTTTAAAGGGGCACTGATGCGGAGCGAATAATGTTTCTCGCCAACGGTCTAATTACGAAACCAAACCGCAAATTGGTCAGCGCCCGCTCCTTCGACCGTGACGGACAAAGGAACTGGGCTCCTGTCCATATTAGCACAATTTCTTCGCCTAAACAGTCAGGAGGCTGGATGCCCATCATATGCCATTTGTTAAAAATATCCATGGTATTCCTTGTCTGATCGTAACCAAATATCCCAGCGGTGTAGTTCTTTTCGGATGCTTGGATGGTATAGTTACTGATCCAATTTGATCCTATTTGTGTGTTTTTCACATCGATATTTAATCATGTTACATGAAAATATGATGTCTACAGGCACGTAGCAAGCCATTTGTTTCAGTATGGAAGATTGCAAAGCTTTACATATAGGCAGTTTTGAGTGTTGGTTCAGCTGTGATAGCAAATATCATACATCAATTTTGGTAGCTATGGTAGCTACAATGGTTTATTATTTATGATAATAAAAACACACGGTTGATTTATTTGAATTCGTAAACAAAAAACGATGACTTTGCCTTTGGTAGAGAAATCTGAAACTTTTCTTACGTAAAAACCCCTTATTTCACCTATTTACCCAAGTACACAGCAAATGCCTGTGTGTATTCCTTTTGTAACGAAATTCCGTTGGTATCTGCAAAACAGTTTCGGCCCATAAGTGTTTTCAGGCTGCATGCGACACAGAGATTACATCTTCCTTGCTGTAACTCGCGTTTGAACCTACACGTGTTATTTGTCATCCTTCTCTGGATGGTCAATTAACGAATTTATAACAGGTATAATTAGTAGTAACACCACTTCGGTTACTCAACAAAGGTTCCCATGTGGCATTTCTCCTGTCTGGAGTAAATACTCAACATTATAAATTAAGGTCTGTAATTGCAAATGTATTGTATGTTATGTAATATGTGCATGTAAGTGATGCAAGAGGGTTTATCAGCTGAGTTGCAAAAACAAACATCGATCAAAGGATTAACCGATAACACACTGATTGATTAATTACTTTTATCTCCTAGCGGATTTGTCAAAAGGCAGTGTGTGTAGATGACTACACCCTGTCGTAAAGAGTGAGTGCAAAAACAACATCCTCCCTTCAAAGAATTAACCACCCTTGCGCTCATTGATTGATTGTTCATTATTGGTTAACTAAATTACTTAGAATAGTGGACATCATACAATTAGTTGCCAGGTGTGCTATCTTGGGAGACCAATGAGAGGTTTATCTGGTTTTCACTAACGAAAGACGTGAAACGATGTGTTACTTTTTCGCAAACTAGACAGTTGTAAGACACACGACACAGAGCATGATTATTTACCAGCTGCAGATGAATGGAATACGATTTCTTTTATGTGGATATTGATGGATGCATTCCTGAACAAGGTAGTAGCCTGACATTGTTGCTATAAAATTAGTCTGTTTTACATTCATTATTTGCATTTTGTTTTAATTTATTTGTTGTAGCATTCAGCAGAATCTGTATGACAGAAAACACACACTAGATCGCGTATGTGTGTGAAATAGGATCCACATTGACAATGTATAAATGTTGCTGTTATGTTAGAAATTTACTATGAGTATAAGCAGGTCGTGTGTTCTTTTATTAATTTTCAGAATCATACAAATATGACAATAAACTAATCAGGGTTATGAGACAAAATATAGAGACGTACATTGGCTTCGTTATTTTTCTGTCCTAATAGTTTTTTACCATTTCTACCACTGGCAGATGATTAACCTTCAAAGTGTTTCATTTGTTTTCATAATACATTTGTAATGAAGTAAACATGACTTCACCTAAGTTGATCTGTCTATAATTAAACTATCAGTTGCGCTTACGGAATGCGCAGCAGAGGTCACGAACCAGTCACGAATTCTGGGATATCATCCGGGTACTCACGGGAGAAAAACAATAACAAACGTTTACACCAGTCCACGAAAATTGCTCCGCATCAGTGCCCCTTTAAATGGATTACAGCTTGTCCATATGCAGTGTACCAAACTTTGCACATGCCATTAATAGGATCCCAGAACACAATGGCATGAGTAGTGCATGTCCAGTTAGTTGTTCTATAGATACTAGGAGGTAAATACTGCCTTTAAAATATGCAATCACAATCATTTGAATCGTTATTGGACAAGAGCTGATGTCACCAATAACATTCCTACAGCTCTTTTCATACCAGGGATATATCTAGGATACAATATATTTTTTTTCATAATTTCAGTAAGTATTACAGTCTTTTCATGAATCCTGTTGTCAGAGACATACAAATCACCTCCACTCAACCAGCAAGGTATTTACTTACAGCATAAATTTGGCAATTTTTAATTCCTGTTTGAAAATTAATATTGACATTTGCGGGAGATATAGAACCAAGTACTGACTTCAATGAAAGTCTTGATCAAACTATTTAATTATTAAAACACTTTCTAAACAATGTCATTATCATCAGAACGACACAGCTAAGGCAAACAACAATTCACGTCAAAGCATATTTTCTTACCAAGTGCTGTTGCAGTACACAACTGTTTGGTTATAACCCAGTAACACATCAAGACCAACACAATGACAATAATACCATGGAATAACATGAGTATTTTCTTAAGGGTACAAAAATACTGTTCCAACTTTCTTGGACCTGACTTCATCACAAAAAGATGCTAATACTGAGCATGTCACATATGGTCAACTCCAGCAATCGGCTTTACAAACCGACATTCTTCAATTAAACAAGAACTGTCATAAATTCAAAAGAAAAATAATACAAATTACAGATCCTCAAGACCTGAACTTGGCGAGGCAATACTTTGTATTATCAGTTTCCAGACTTTGTTAACTGTTTAAGTGACAATACCCATACACATCAACAAGAATGGATATCGCAGAGTATGACACAAGAGCTTTCATCACAATGATAACTCCAACAATTTGTCATATACCTTTAACATCTTTGTAGAACCACCATGGCTTGCAGAATGGGACCATGAAAGGTTGTTATCCATGGCTGGAAACTCGGACATTGAAGGAAGGGAGGTAATTGATATTATTAGCTACCTTCCATCACTTCTTGTATTTGCCCTTGACATAGAGGAAGCGGTCCCCATCTACGCTGTCAAGGATGTTGTCCTTGCTGTTTGAGCGGTGGAAGGTGAACACTTGAGACGGATCATGGTGGATGAGATAGTGTTCTAGAGTGTCCCAGCCCCCTCCAACTCTCACCATTAGGTGTTTGTCCATCAGGAGCTGAGAAATAACAAGTTCACTGACATGACACACATACATTAACCCTTGCTGTTGAACTTCACAATTATTAGTATTCCTACTATGTGACATAAACAGTACTGACAAGATAAACTAGTGACTAATATTATGAGCAATATTTCACATGTCTATGCAAATAAAATGCAGTCAGGCATTATCCATATGGTCTTGATGATTACTACAGGATACTATACTGGAGATTTTTTCTGAAGGGGCATTTAAGTGAGAGCACATTGTATCATTGTTACATTGTGTTGACAAATAATCTTTGAAAATGGAAATATTTCCATACTCACTCGGATGAAAATGGTCTTCCCAAAAATACTATACAACCCTTCTCTGATCCTCTTCACATGCTCTTGACATCGACACTTTGTTGCAATACGTCTAACCTGAACAATAAATACTGTATACTGTAAACTGGCAGTTTCCTCAACAAAAACTATTCTGTCTGCTACACCAAACAGAAGGTAACAGTAGTTAACATATGATTCACCCATGTGATAAATTGAACCTATATACTTGGTGTGACGAGCAAACACAATAACCACTTGGCTATCCCACTGCCCTGATCTAATATAAGATAATGCTAAATGGAAACTTTAGAGTCAAGCTTTGATGGGTACAGACAGAATTGTTCATTATTGTAATACATAATCAATACAGTAAACTCAATTTATCATACATATTACTTGTCGAAAGCTAAAAGATACTCAAGAAATGAATTTGTATTCTGCACACTGAACACATCTATACTCGTTGAAATTCATTTGGTTTACTTTTAGACAAAGAAATTAAAATGTTCACACTGAATGAAACAGTGTCACAGTGTCAGTGTTTCATAATAACAATTACAACCTACACACAAGATACAACCTTGCGCAGCCACATAACAAAACTATCATTGGTTGCCTGAAGAACCACCTACCTCTGTATCCAAATCTAGTTTCACTGGCTTCTTATTTTCAGGTGCAGCTGGCTTGGCTGGACGTTTTTCAACAATCTCGATGGTTTTCTGCGGAGGTGCATCTACCTCATCCTCCTCTTCTTCGTGTTTGATCTCATTCTCCATTTTGATGATGCTGGGGGGCTCCAGGCCATACTTGTAGCCAAGACGAGCCAGTTCAAGGAGACACACTATCACTGGCTTCTCCTTCTTGTGTGATACTGATACAAACAAACGATAGACCTCTGATCATGTTGAAGATGTATTGTTCTAAGAGACAGTGATTGCAGAGATGTCTGCAATGAAATAATGCCAAGTGCCACATGTTACTCAAAAATATCAATCTCATGATATTCATAAAAATACATCTTTGTTCACTTGTGATACTTCTGTGTTTGCTTCAACCACAAGTTCATTTTTATCTACAAGTGTGTCTTCCTAGCCCTGAATTAATTCTGCAAATTTTCAAGGAATCTTTTTCACTTTTGTACATTATAATCTTGCACAAACAACCTAAAACGACCCTAAAAACTCACCACAAAGAACTAAAAATGCACGACATATTATATGGCCATTCACACTCTATTTTTACCTTGGTTGAAATATCCTGTATGTATCACCCAACTATAGTCGTGCAGATACACAGATTCATTACCTCTATCATCACAACTGCTAGTGTTGACAATCATACATTCAAAGTAATCTCAAATCTATGCAGCGCAGAGGATGTTTTAACATGCTAAGGAAAGTAATGACATCACTTCTCCACTAGAGTTATTCCCCTTACACTACAATCTAGCAATGTGTCCCTCAAATGTAGCACAATATCCATACTTAGCAGGTACCATCATTACTATTCTGAAGAGCCTTTCAAGCCTTTCGCTTAATCACAGCTGAAATGTTCCTGTGATAAGTGCACCCTCCAAATCACTATCAATTTGAGTTCAACATCCTGAATATTTGAAAATTACGCAAACTCCAGCCAACATTTGCGTCTCTGTAGCTATTAATATCCCAAAAGGCTAGCAAGGGTACATCCTATGTTGTAAGATGAACATTTATACATTAAGCACTATTATAGATTGTGAGGATTACTTAAACATAAGCATAACAACACTAAAACTAATGCTAAAACTAACATAAATATTCAACAAATTTACACAAAACAAATAACAAAATCACTAAAAGCCCTAATCTCCTTCCAGAAACCTACAAGGCGCCAGATGCATTAACAGTGTAAAGATAGGTATTAAGTTTCTAAGGAGCGACCTGACAATCATTGCTTACAACACACCCAAACTACATGAACATCTAGTCTTTGAAATGAATATATTTTACAGAAAAAAAAGGTACTTAGACTATTTTAACAAAATATGATTACAGGAGCCCAGACATTTTCTTCATTTTCAGAACTCTAGACTTGCCACATATTATAGACTTTCTTCAGATGAACTGGATATCTATTTCAGGGTTGTCATGACGGACTAAGGAATCTCCAATGGCCATCTTCTAAAAGCCACATCTAGCCAAAACCACATGTTAATTTTTAAAATTTGAACAGCTGTTCAGAAAAGGTCCCACTGGAATCACAAATACACCAACAATACTTGAAAGAACTCAACATAAAAATATATCCATGATTATTATTTCTTACTCAGTACAAAACACTATCAAAGAGAACTCACCAAGTGTTTCTGTATCAAACAGGCACTCATCTTTGATACCCCACTCCTTGCTCCACTGAAGAAAGTTTGCAGTATTGTCCCTGGCAAACCAGGTTCCAGACTGGGCCCTGTTGTTGCATTTCAACTTCATCTTGGGAAGAGGCTGCATAAGAAATAATCAAATCAACAGTTTTATCCCATAAACCTATTTACACATAGATACATAAAGTTAATGTGGTTGAATCAAAGTGAATAAACATTACTGCCATTGTTGAGATATTAAATAGTCTCGCCCGTAGTCCTGGGTGGCCTTGTATAAAGAAAACACAGAGCTTCAATAGTTGTAAGTCTATGTTTATGGCATGGAGTTGTGATCACTTTAGTGTAGAGAGTACACTCTGTACATTGACTTACTTCTTTAGAGTAGTTTGATATGAAATACATATCATTCTGATTTTAAGGATTTTTCCTTGATAATATGTTTTCAAAGATATAAACATGTTTAAAAATTCACAAATACTCAGCAAAGAAAAATTAAAATCGAGATCAGCCTGAATCATATCCACCAGGTTCATACTAACATACTTTCTCCTGGTCATTTAAACTCAGCTAATCCTAACCATATATCAGCTAGAAATGTTACAATTTCAGACTCATACTGCTATGTATCTCATAAACTAAATTTGTCAAGAGTCCATTACTTCAAATCTCTTCAGTTATAGAATGTTGCCAACAGTTAATGTCTTAACATCATCCTCTGTAAACATGATAAACTGTTTACAGTGTTTGTTCGCGAGACTATAAATCATAAATAATTGCTAATATTCCTTGTCAGATTCCTAACCTTTCCTTCTTCCCCATAGCATATTGTGCTAATCAAACAAAGAACAACATATTTAGAAGAAGTAAATATGCATAAAACTGACAATTTGAACAAATGAAACATGCTAAAGCTCTTTCACTACCTCAGTGACCTTCCCTTCAGCAACACATTCCCGTGCTTTGCTCTCGATGAGTTTTGCAAGCTGGCACAAATAGACCCCATTGTCTAGAACAGTCATAAAGGTGTCTGCAGACAAGTCAATGGCTGCAAAGAAAGAGTTACTTGTCACAGCAAAACTGATTTAGAAAATAATCATTAACACACTGCGGTTCTTGAACATCCACGCACTGAATGATCAAAAGACTCACAAGTGATTTCCATTATATAAATCATTTCTAAGTTGATATGACTCTCATGACCAATTATATAAATAAGCATAAAAATGTTAACAAAATACACAAAAAACAAACCTATTATTATAACCATTTGTTTCATAAACATTACTCTACAGACTTCCATGAGATGCAAAACAATTAGACAAGATTGATTAAATGATTATTGAGACATCAATTAGAAACGTTTAAGTGCAGGTTCAAAATCAAAGCGATACTGTCAAAATCACAATCCTGGTGTTACAACACTTAAAATTATGTTCTTGAGAATGACTATTTTATGAAGTCAGAGGTAAATATACATTTGCAAACTGTTCAAACCTTTAGAAAATGAACATATATGTACCAGCTAAACATTCTTTAGCACAGTATGTTTGATACAACATATTGGAGATAAATACATTGAAACGATGTGATCATAATTCTCAACCTAACTGAAAAAGAAGGCATACAACTGTTTCATTTTGATCTCATTATGTTCATAATGTTCATGGTGAAAATAGTGACATGACATTCACTGAAATGTTTAAAAAATATTCCTCTATCTGGACACACTTGAATTTGAAAGCACATGCCTACAGATCTTTGCTAAGCACTCTTATTATAAAAAAATATTTATCAACCTACTCAGAATATTTTGGCCCATTAATATGTTATGTGTAAACATCACACACAATGGACTTGACAAATTAACTGAATTTGATATGGCTAGTGTTTTTGTCAAAATGTCTATATTTCTCTATGGGTTGTACACAGTTTCAGTTACCAGTCATACATGTGTCATGTTGTGAGCAACAGAAAACACACTGATGCATGTCATTTGGACTAACACTTAATCTCTGAACACGTATAATTTTGATTGAAACAAATATTTCTTCTTAATTTAAAAACAATCACCAGTGAGATTAGGAACCTGAGAACAATTAATACAAACTTCATGTAGGAGTTTCAAATTGCTGAAAGGTCTGACCAGAAAGGAAAAAATGTGCTTCAGATGTGAGACTATGTGACTAATGTTAGTATTGTTACTTATGGCTGTTGAAGTCAGGAAATAGCACCTACCTAGATTGGAAATGGAATCATGGCATTAAATGACAGTATGTTCATGGCAACATTTGTCTGCAATTAGTATAATTGACTCACACAGTGTCTTGCCCAGCCAGTCCACCAGGTCCTCCTTCAGTGGGCCAAGGCTCTGTTCCTGGAGATCAGAGACCTTCTTCTGGAACTCAAAGCCCTCACACATGTCTCCCGCATTGTGGACAGAGATGGGTCTCTCCACACTCATGGCTGACTCTACTGTCTCACTTTAACTGTTCATACTATCTGAAATCAATAAGCAGAGTATCAAGGTTCTACATGTTGTGTCACAGTTGTTCAGTGTTTTATGCATCATACTTCATTCAATATTCAAGTGTGTGTATGATCAGCATGTTTTACATTTGGTTTGAACATGATGAAGGAGCTGACTGTGAGTTAATAAAACACCCTAAACACAACAAATATATGAAAGAAAAAACACAAAAACATACAACAATTCTTCTTTATCTTGTTCATCTGTATTTTACATCATCATCTATCTCAAAGAACAAATAAACTCAAATTTGTTGTACTCTTTTAACCATAAGATATGAAAGACTAATACCAAACAATAAAATGTTGCCAAAAAGTCCTCTGGTTCACTCTCGCACGCCAACTAAACCACAGAATGTTACATTAACTCAGGATTTTCAGTTAGTTGTACAGAAAATGTGTAAAAAGCTCGTCATTTTGCTGATTTTCTCGACGTCACCAAAGACATGCTGAATTATTGCAACCGTCAAATGCTCCAAGGTGTCAGGCAATGGTTTCCACCAAACCCCTCCATTCATGCTAAATATGTTGTTTCTGAACACGAAGTGAGCGTTATTGAAAGTCTGTACATATGAAAAAGGGTGATTCGACACCTAGCTACCTCGTTTCTAAGATAGAAGATGCTATTTGGATGTGTTTTCATCAAGTTAAAAAACCAACACTACCTACTAGTTGTAGTAAATGAGTGATGACCAAAAGGATTTTGCATGACACAATTTGTTACATAACAATTTCTTCCTCCGAAGTGAGGCTATGGTTGAAGTGACAGTAACATTGTAAGTAGTATCATATTGACATCAACCTTGCTTCCAGAGTGACATTGTTATGTAATAAGCAATGTTCTGCAAAATGTCTGTCAATCAGTAACATATTTTACTACCAGTAGAAAGTAGTTTAGATTTTGTAACTTGGTGAAAACAATCCTAAATAAAGATAAAGGATCAAAACTACTTGATACTCGTAGTTAAAACATGTTTTGAATGAAGACAAAAAAAGATTTTACACAACACCACTTGTATCAGAACGATTTATTACCATTATGATAACAAGAGATTCTGACTACATCATCTATGAAATAGACACAATCTCAGAAAAAAATCAAAGTAGGTGATATGATTAAATGGCAGTAGACTGTGAAAACATAGAGCATTCATTTTTCAAAACAATTATCACGACTGCAGGTTTAGGCAAAGCTATAGTATAAACAAGATAATCTACCCCTGAAATGTACATGAGTACTACTGCAACCTACATAGGTATACCTCCCATTAGGTCATGGAGGCGCACGCATCTGATTGGTTGAAATTTCGTACTAGATAGAGAGTTGTGCACTGTTGTCAAAAGGCTGATTTAAGGTAACTAAATGTCTAAATGAGTAGTTTTAATGATGGGGTTTCATTCATAACGATGTCAATAAATGATTTATGTATTTGTACACCCCTACATCTTGCTAACATCTTGAACAAGAAACATTATCACCCACTACCTTTTCGCCTAAATATATTTCCAGGGCCTAGATTTTCAAAACTCTCATCGCATTAAGATTGACGTAAGTGCCATACATTAACATTAAATTACGACTATCTCAGTGCTAAGAGAGCTTTGAAAATCTAGGCCCTGGTTATCTATCCTTGAATGTTGAATTTAAGTACTTACAATGTTATGGTGCAGTAGAAGAGCTATTGACACCTGAATTATCATTACAGTGATTGACAACATAACATTACATCCAACATTTTCATCATCATATAGATTAGATAAATCCTTACATGCTTACTGAGACAACAACAAAGCTACATACCTCAGTCATCAGCTTTAATTTGAAGCACATTTCTTCACTGACACAAATGACACCTTAACCTGAGTTTACAGAGAATGTGTTGGAACAAGACCTGTTGGACAATAACTCAACCGCTAACAATGTAATCAGTTGGGTATTAATCAAGCTGACCCACACTCCACCATAGCCCCCTTGCCTGTTACAGTATTAGTTGGCAATTGTTTACTCTACAGCCATACTGCAATGCCAAGTCACACTAAGTTAGAGTACTAAAATTGAAATTTAGGCTTAGTTTCTCAGTGTCTGGTTTCAGTAACAATAACATAAACCTACATTTTGCTATTGTTCCTTAATGCAAGTAGATAATCTGATGAAAAATGGTGGACAACTACTGTGTGGTGGGATCTACAAGTTGGTTTGCCATCTAGCACTTTCATTAGTGAGTGAGCAAGTAAGTTTAGTCTTATGCTGCATTCTGCAATATTCCATCAATATGGCAGCAGTCTGAAATGACCTTTTAATACATGGGCTAAGACAGAATTTTCACAATGGTGGCATCTACTATCATGCTGTATAGGCTGACTCAAGTCAAAATTATGGAATATTAAACTAGAACCTAGGTGTTAGGTGCCAAGATTAAATACAACACTGACAAATTTCATTATATTTTTTTTTAAATATTCCTCATTAACAGCCATAAATGATTTCAAAACTTGTTGACATATTAACATTAAATCACATTCACAAATTTTCAGATTCAGTGCTGAAATTGCAGTAAAATTAAGTAATTTGGAAGGTGAAAAAGTCTCAGCTATATATAAACAGTTTGTATCTGCACAAAAACATGTACAAGTTATCCTGAGTAACAACACAAACTGACATTCATATTTAGGCTAGACCAAATTTTTTCTTGTTTTATGGATCCATCGGTCATATTTTAGTCAAGAATAAGAAAAAAGATAAAAATTTATTTTTTCCCGTTTTCAAAAAAAAAAAATCCTAATCTTATGAGAAATATTTTCTTACTTTGTTTTTTGCCCCATATACACTTCATAAATTGTCCAAAAATAAAATACTTTTAGCGTTTAAAAGGAATATAAATATACTTATTATCTTGACAGGTGAGATTTCTTCTATTAATTTCCCTCTAATGCCTTTAGGGTTTTTTAAAAATCTGTTAAACAAGAAACAAAACTGGTCTGGCCTTATAATTATTTTATTTAATATTACTTTTTATTATAGGATATTTATATAATGCACATATGCATGCAACTAGTGCTTGCTCAAGGTGCTGGGTTTTTTTTGCCCTCAGTCATTGCATGTCAATCTCCAACAGCACATAAAAAGGCATGGGATATTCAATTCCACTTACGACACACCTGTTTTGTGCAAGCTTTATTCACTGATGTGCATGTGGAGCTCATCAGAGGGTGCTGTACATTTCAGTGATACAAACAGGACTGAAATTTGGTTGGATGCAATTTTGAACTCAAACCTTTTTTCAACATGAGGGATCTCTCACGCCAGGAATGGTTATATGTAACTGGCATGTTGGAAGTTGGACCAAAACAGAGCATTGAGGCATGAGCTCTTATCATTTCTCCTTCAGTAATTAGCAGATTACAATCACGATACTGACAGAAAAATGTTGATGATGAGATTGTCTTGATTTCACACTATATTTATGAGTGTCACATTTCATGGTAAATGATGTGGTGGACAGTGTGTTGTTTGGGCCAATTATCAAACATATCTGAGCCAAACACAGAACAGACTCCCATCACTTTCATTCTAGGGAACTAAGAAGTAACAAATATGAAGAAACAGTGGTTGAGAACAAATCGATTAAAGAATTATACTGCATTACATGATATCACATATATAACAATAATATTGATATAATGACTTAGAAATAGAGATATATTTCAGTGGACAATGCATGTATTGTAATATCATGGCTTATTTAAAAACATGAAGATCTCAACAATAATTCTGCATTCTGCATTACTGTCTTATATTAATTCATATTGTGTAAATATCCATCACATTTTGCACACTGACATTATTTACTGTGTAAACATCACTTAGCATTATCATCCCTTACATTAACAGTACAAACATAACTGTACTCATGTTCTTTGAATGACATTTAGAAGTGATACCCTTAAAGAAGTGAGTTTGTATTGATGTCAACTTCTTTATTATGAGGAATACATTCACATGATGAAGGAGTAAGGATATCTCTGAAACACTGTGTTCTTATGAGTGTAAATGCTCTGCACTCAGTACAGTGTATCACTTGCTTGACGATGGTATTAGCGTCTTCACCAAAACATCACATATTGTAATAAAGTAGCATGTCCATAGGATTGTCTTCCTTGTATATCACACCAACTTCAATATCCACTCAAAGAAGAAATTAGGCTGTGACAGGTCCATGTTTCCACTTTTTGAAATGTGTGATGGCAGTACTCATGTTAACAATGCTCCAGATAAAACTTAGCTTATGTGTGTATTGTACCCACTCTATCTTTTGGGAGTGGATATTATGAATGCTCAAAGAGCTCCAGATAAAATTTAGTACATGTAGGTACTGTACCCACTCTACCTTTTTGAGTGGGTATTATGAATGCTAACAGAGCTCGAAATAAGATTTTGCGTATGAGGGTACTGTACCACTCTATTTTCGGAGAAGTGGGTATTATGAATGCTAAAAGAGCTCCATATAAAATTTAGCATATGTGGGTACTATACCCACTCTACCTTTTTGGAGTGGGTATACCCAGTCTACCTTTTTTGGAGTGGGTATACCCACTCTACCTTTTTTGGAGTGGGTACTATGAATGCTAAAAGAGCTCGAGATAAGATTTAGCATATGTGGGTACTCTACCGGTCTTTTTGTATTGATCTTCCCTTCACTAATCCACGAGGTGCAACCTTAAACTGACGGTACATGTCGTATGAGCAATATGCGCCATACATGTTACTATTACACTTAGAGACAGTCAACCAGTACAGCCTTCATCGTCACCGGGAACGTTCATGCTGGTGCATGGACAGTATATCTTTTCACTATATATAAAGAGTTATGGTCTGAAATATTTATTCAATGATTATATGAAACACCTGGGATAGTCATGACTGCTTATAGCATGTATATTGCAAAAATGGATCGAGAAATAGCAGTTCAAAGCGAGGCGGTGGAATCAACTGATTGTTTTCAGGTCATGTTTTGTTGTTTTGTCGACGCTGTGTATTTTCATTGTATATGTACTCAAATCGCTTTAGTATTATAGTCAATGTGGCTGCATCCATGAACTTTACTGCAGCGAGGAGCTGATGCTGTGCATGAAATGTGAAATACTGAATGTCTTGTTAACGGAAAATTTCATCGGGTCATACAAGATGGCATTGAGATTTTTGACAACACAAATATTTAGCAGGTAGAGAGAGAGGTGAGAAACAATGGTCAAGTAATTGTAAAATAACAGTAACAGACAAATTATATAAATCATCAGCTACATGTGGTCACGCAGTGTTGATATACGATAAACATGGGCATAACTAAAATCTACATTTTTATGTCTGTAACAGTTAGTGATGCATAAGATATAAAATCACTGTATGGACAAACAATGCATAAAAACATTTCAAATGTCTACTGCATTTTAATTATCTTGAATTAAGGGTATAAATCAAAATGTTTAGTATTTTCCTAATTTTTAATAAAAGGTAATAATATTACAGTATGCATTTATTAAATATATACTAAGTACAAAAATTACGGGAACCCCTGATTCAATATATAGTAAACATGAATATGACACAAAAGTCTCTTGACTACTGTATCCGAGCGCAGCACATTATCCACTGGAAACTGAGCCATGTTTAACTTCGAAGTCAACTGTACATGATGCACATGCATTGCTTGTTGCACGTGCGAGAAAGCGTATAAAATTCACGGTGTCGTTGAGTCTCTCTCATTGGCAAAAATGCCACCAAAACATTACACAACAAATGCACAGAAATGGCAAGCAATAGGCATGATAGAGGGCGGGCAGTCACAGAATCGCGTAGCACAGTTTTTCAGGAAATCAATGAGTGTCCTTTCACGTCTCATCAATGTCTACCGTCAAACAGGTGATGTGAAAGTCAGACCTGGTCGTGGACGACGTCGTAAAACCACACCAAGACAAGACACACTTCTGAGGACTATTGCTCTGAGGAACAGGTTTGTCACTGCTCCAGCACTGAAAACTGAGTTCTTTAAAGCCACGGTTGTACAGATTCCCAACTCTACCGTATGCAACAGGCTCCGTGACAGAGGTCTCAAATCAAGACGTCCATTCAAAGGCGTGGCCATGACAGCTAATCACAGGCGTCTCCATTTACAGTGGGCTCAACAATGTCACAGGTTTGGCAACCGATACTGGAAAAACCTGATGTTCAGCGATGAGTCCCGCTTTTTTTAAACTAAGGTTCGCTGACGGACGTATCCATGTATGGCGACGTCGAGGGGAATGTTATTGTGGTAACACTGTACAAGAACACAATTCTTACAGTGGGGGGTCTGTCATGGTCTGGGGTGGAATCTCATTCAATAGGAGGACAGATTTGGTCATCGTCCGTGGAAATCTGACAGGTCAACGCTATGTTGATGAAATTTTACGGCCCCATGTTGTTCCATTCGCTCAAAGATCTGGTCGAAACTTCGTCGATAATGCTCGTCCTCACAGGGCTAGAGTTGCAGTAGATCTCTAGTATAATGAATGGCACTGTTAAGTGTTTAAAAGCAACAAATGGTTTACATTTTAAAGCAGTGTCTTCATACAGCTTGCCTTCACAATAGTCAGATTACTATAATAGTCATATTTTATTTATTAGACCTACCTCTTCATGTTTTGTTGCAATAAATTGATTTTTCAAATTCTAACACAAATATAGATAAAAAGTCAGAATCTTTTCCCACTTTACATTGTAGCTGCACTTTATGATGTTGTAATGGATTCATATGACTGAGGAATTGCTGCTCAAAACGTAATTTATATATTTCTAACTATCACATTCTATACAGAATTTCTTCAATTGTCAGGAATGTGTAATAATCACAAAATGGCGATAAAGACCTTCCAGGGGATACTCTTTGGTTGGAGATGTATCTCCGATTTTTCACATTGAGATTGGTGGTTTTATAGGAACTATATGCAAGATTTCAATGCGGCAATAGTAATAGAATTACCAATGAAAATAACATACAGGCTGATAACATATAAAAAGAATTTTCACAGATGCTATGACACCCAAGACTTGTACTGCCTCGTGTTCTGTCATAGAAAAAGCAGTGGCAAAAATACTGTTTTTTTCATTGTGTTTTCCCTCTTTATCTACATCGTGTCAATTCGATGCTTAACGTGTCAGTTAACAACTTTTCGTCGTAAACGAAGTGAATGTGAACACGGCAACACGTAAGCTGGGTTCTGTCTTTACATGTAGCAAAGTGTCACAGTGCACATTGAGTCAGGAACCAGACCAGAAGTGAAAAGTTGGACCATCGCTCATACTATTTTAAAAGGAGAGTTATTGTCCCTCGCAACAAGAAGATTGCCCATTGCTACGCAATGAGTAACTGAAAATTTTCTATGCATATTTGACCTGGACACGGAGCTTATCTGGGCCTCTGCATGTTTTATTGGCTTGATGAACATAACGAATAGCCAAACCGATGACCAGTTTTGTTACTTTAATAAACAGGTTTCATACATAGCCATGAACTCATAGTTGTGTATGTTCAAAGGAGTCCTCTTTGTAGCCCAAGAAATGTGCACTGAACTTTCCATTTTCATTTCCCTGAGGAGTATACAACCCAAAGTTTCCTGTGAGGTGCTTCAGGTTAACAGTCCCATTACTTTCTCATCCCACCAGGTATTTGACATACATGAGTAATCAGGGAAATTTGAACAGCCTCATACAGCAACATTCACCTTTCTCACAAGCATTCGATCCACCAGAATAGACAGTCTGAATAAAAAGACATAGTAATAATCTAATAGTGTTATTTGTATCAGCACAACTTTTCAGTAATTACCACTGATTACATCAATGATTCTAATCATGTCGACACAAAGAAATGCACTCCTAGTTATTATATGGATGTGGGTAAGGTTATGGAGATGGCTCAGAACTTGGCCATCATTCTGACTTCGGGCTTTTAGCTTGATTAAGATGTTTTATTGTTGGGAGGGTCAAGAGGCCATAAGATTGCACAGACCATGTAGACAGCTTGTCTCCACTATTTCTCAAATACTTCTGGTTATAACTTGCAAAGAACCAGAATATACTCAAAAAGGATTTTGTTCTTATGAAATTTAATTGAGCAGGTTTGGATAAGTAAACATTTTAGATGATGGACCTGTTTCACTTGTCATTCTAATCAATTTGAATATGTCACTGCCTTACTGAACATGCTGAAAAGGTTGAATATCATGGGCTCCCACACACTCTAAACTAGAGAATATGGCTTTACACAGCTTTTAGTAATATCACATCAAAACTGCGGGAGGGGACACCAGAATTCGGCTTCCCACATTGTAGTTTGTATCCATGTGGAGAACTGAACTCGTGATTTGGTGTGATGAGCAAGCACAGTCTAAACTAACAGTATATCAGCAATGGACAACATTTCTGAACATGTCAAACAACTATCGTAATAGCTGCATTTCAGATTGGTTCCCTGCTTATGATTACCTGTGCAGTAGTTTGTTCACTGACATATCATGTGCATAACAGCATGCTGTTAATAATTCATGGTATCCTGACCACACAATCTAGTGATTGATAGTATCAGAATAATGGGCACCAAGCCACACAATCAGGGCCAGATGATGCACAATCAAACAAGTCATGGAAAATGAGTGAGTGAACTGTTTTACACTGCACTCAGCAATATTCCAGCTATATAGCTGCAGGCTGCAAATAATCAAGTCTGGACCAGACAATCCTGTGATCAACAGCATAATCATCAATCTACAGAATTGGGAACTTATGACGTGTCAACTTAGTCAATGAGCCTGACCACCTGATCCCATTAGTAGCCTCTTAAAACAAGTCTTTCGACGAGCATAATCGTTCAATCCAAGTCAAAATATACAACTGTTGATTACTAATGAACTGCAGATCAATTAATCGGAAAATAATGATTTAGTTTTATTCTGTCTTGTCGTGTTTTCTTTTACCTAGCAATATGGGCCCAGTTCCTAAAAGCGTCGTCGTAGTGCTGTGGTGATCGTATCTCTTATACTTTGACATATACTCAGACTGTCGTAACGACTGCAATCACTTTGAGCAACGGGGCCATTGCTTGTTTACTTCTTAAACGGAAGCCTTGTACTACACATGCCTCCCCTGTCAGCCAATGGCAATGCTAGATACAGTAGAATACTTTTATAACAAACTACAAGGGACCACTGAAATCACTTCGTTATATCCATAGTTCGCTATTCACGAAAATCCTTTGAAAGAACTATAAAACACACTACACAGTATGACACATTCCTACTCAGTTTATTCATACATTCATTCATTCATTCATATTACGTTCATTTCACTACAAAGTCAGTAATCTTACACAGGCGCCCACCGTGGGTCCGAAAATCGATAAACTAAGTCTCTGTTTGCTATCCAACCCCCTTACCATATAACCTGCAAGGGTGCATCACGAAATCACGGCGTGATCAAAAACCGGACAATTACGCACTCGTCACTTGCCGAAAGTATACAAAGCTAGGTCGTCAGCAACGGGCTCTACGACCTCCGGCAATCTGATTGGTTAATAATGCAAGCTACAACTTCATGTGGGTGAAAAAACTGGTGTGTTTTGTACACAAAAGTGTTAGCCAATCAGATTGCCGGAGGTCATAAAGTCTGTGAATGAAGGTGGGGCCTGGTCTGTTTCATCACTGTTTGTGTCGTCATCATCGCATTCCGAATCAACTTGGGATATTCCATCACACTGATTGGAAACGGCCCTCACGATGTCGATTCACACCATTAATTAGTGTTAACTGGGACTGCCGAGGATTTCAAAGTGAGCATCGGTTACTGGCACTGACACTGATTGAGTTCGCTCAGTTCGTTATTCACACCGTTCATTAGTGTTACCTGGGACTCGCAGGGATTACAAATCAGTTCGCTATAGGCGGTAGGTTCGTTATAGAGAATTCGTTATTCATGACTTTTTTTATATGATAACATTTGTTCGCTAATTGGTTTTTGCATCTTCATTTGTAAGTTTAATTCAATTCTAAATACAGCAAATATCCATCAAAATGTAAACGAAATCTATTTATAAAGAAATCATAATTTGTCCTTTAAAAACTCAATTTTCAAAACGAACATTTCTTCTAACACATCCACTTTTTTTCAAGTTCTTTTGTCGAGCAGGCTGCGTGAGAACTAATTTATATTCATGAGCAAAACCTGTGCAAACCTCATACGTCCAATCATGTAGCCATACATCACAATCCGACCCAGGTATTACAGGTTAGCCATTTTCTAATTGGATGAAGGGGGAATTCCATGAATTGATCTTTGATATTTGGATACAAGCATGTGACAAACTTCATGCACTCACCATGTTCCATCTGTCAAATGTTCCATCTGTCCAATTTCGTAACCAGACGCCAAAACTGACACAGGTATTTCAGTTTATCGATATATTTATATTAGTTATTGGCTGAAAGAAAATTCCTTGAGTTGCATTTACACACAAACACGTGACTTACGTGTGACGGCTGAAATATGGAGTTGTTTCAGTGTCCTGAATGCTGTAGAACATGTCGATACAATGCTTAATTACAATACTTCACAGAATAGATTTCTCTATCTCAACATTATGAGAACATTTTCGTTCACCCTTCAAAAACAACACAATACAGAAAGACAGACGATTTTTTTATTGATGATCCAATGACGCTGCAAGTGTCCGTAACTTGATAGTGTTAACAACTGACAACCAAGAAATCAGTTGGCTGATGCTGGTGTTTGACAATGAAACGACAGTACAAATGATTATAATCAAATGATTATTGATCGGACAGAAGTGATTACCGATATGTAATGGTAACTAGCTCTACTTGTCAATATTTGTTGAATGAATACTGAGTAAAAATTATCCCAAGCATCTTATTTTGCTCTAATTATGAACTTCAGTTTAAGCAGTGACGATTCAGAAAGCTTACAAATTAAAAATGTGAAATCATACCACATACTATGATATGTGTTTCAAAATGGGTTTGTCTCATGAATTACTACACACCTGTTTCTGTAACAGCCATACAGCTATGCAATACTGAAAATAGGCAAACCCCATATTGCACTCTGATTTCTGTATTGCACATTTGTAGGACCTAATTTTTCATATATTTACCAGTACTCAGGGCATTCTGCAACCATCTAAATTTAGACATTATTTCAGTCAATGGTATTTCCATTTTTCATGAGATTTGTAATTTGGCAGGAGGTTTGTGTCAAATATTATTCTGTTTTGTTCTATGATGATCAGAACCTGGCACTTGATTGGACAAAGGAGTGTTGTCTCTTGTGTGGAAGTTTAAAGAATGATGTCTAAAGTTACATATTAACAGTCTATGATTAGAAAAGAGTATGTAATAAATTTGGAATGTCATACTACTGTATCTGGACTTGATTTATTGAACCCAAACATGTCATGATAGGAGAGAAATAACTTGTTCTTCAAACATGCTTTTCTCCTTCAGAGACATCTTCTTGTTCAATAAACTCATATGAAGTTTTTATATATAATCATGATAATGTATTACACTCGGAACGTCCAATACCCATCCCTACTGAACATCCCATCTTTTCACCAGCACTTTTTGCTATGAGAAACATAAATGAACTAATGTTTGTCCTGAGTTCATCCATGATGGTAAATCAGTTAAGTACCTAGTTTGCAGAATAGAGGACCTTCATTTATGATATTTAATAATAATAAATAATTTATCCAACTTGAAATCTGAAATGACTGTTGCATTTTTGCTGGAAGAACATTCTACCTATGCATTCTTACAGATATACATCTTTAGCAATATCAGACTTATTTTTAGATAGTTTACAGCCAAACATCTAATATTCAAATAAAGATAAGTGTCTCCACCAAGAAAGAAAAAATGGACTTTGGAAGTCTGACTAATTCACCTATCTGCTAGTTTACATCAGTTCTTCACCAAGTTCACTAATCTGTAATCATGCACAATTTCTCAGATCATGTTTAACTTGACTGAGAGCACTGCACAGTACTCTTGTGTTCTTCACTGTAAATTTTCATTATCATAATATAATCAAAATGTTTTGTTAATGGCAAAGTTATTCATTTCCATTTTTTGTTTCAGACAAGGCATAGTCATGTTCAAATCAGGACATATGGTGAACGAAAGCCAGTTTTGGATGAATATATAATGATTGTATTGTAATTACACAATGAGACCAAGCCAAGGTTAAACAAGTTTAATGTGGTAAACTGTTTTCTCCTCACTAAGAATCTGTTGTTTACTAGTTTACTGCTGAATATCTCATCCAAACTCACCTCATCTATCACAGCTTCAGTTAGAGAGCAAATCATAAACTCTACTCAGCACTTGTAGTGGAATTTGACTAGTTATCATTTTAGAATATGGAAATAATAAGGTTCATGCCTATGAAATTGGAGATAAGACATCTTTTATATCATCAGATTATTATCAATGCAAACTGACTGTAGCCAACTGAATTCAGTAAAATGTACATCACTGGAGTTTTATGGCATGCTATCATTTGTTAGATTTAATATAAGCTTGTATTTTCTTTTGTTGTTTAATCTACCACATCAAATAGTTCACTTGTTCACCAAGAGTCCTTTCATGGGAACAAAAAACTCTTCTGATCTGAAACAACTGGTTTTACCAAAAAGCATAATAATTTGTTATGTAATTTCCACTCACCATCCACACAACATACAACATGAACAAATCTGCAACAAATATTAAATGCTAACAATATCAAATCACAGTGAACAAGTCCTGAAATTACCATTATTGACATATTTTATCAAACATTTATTGAATAATTTCATCAGTACTGATCGCTTTTAAAATAGCTTGTTCATAATTTGACACATAAATTTAAGAAACATAAACTGTACCATGGAAAGATATAGGACAATCTTAATATCTTGTCAGTTTGCCAATGGGTCATATTCCCTGGCCATATGGACAATGTCAGATTAGATGGTCTACATAGTTTGAATCCTGACACATAAATTCATAAAACATTGCCAAGAGATTATAAGACAGATATGCTAGACAACTCAACAAATGTTTGTAGTCTGTGGTTGAAGTTGAATGTCTCCTAACCAGAACATGTTTCTGAGCCATATTAGCATGAATTCAAATTAAAGTTTTTTTCAGTGAGTGAATAATGACAGCAACAAAATGTTAGAAGCTGACATTACAACATGTATCTGCCAACAAAACCATATAATCAACCAGATTTCGGTTTGGAACACAAAATACTCCAGAAAGGAACATTAATACATTACTTATTGCAACTTTAAATGCAACCTAAGGAAATACAGAAAAACATGGTCACCCAGTAGACTGTTGCTTAAATATAGAAGAGGTTTTCTTACTAAATGCAACTAATGAAACATGGAATAGGGGCAGATACAGCTTTTTGTGAAAGGGGAAGTTTCAATTGTCATTTAAAAAACTTTCAAGCCAAAAGTTTGGGTGTGAACCCTGCTCCACCTAGATGCATCTGCCGATGATGGACTCTGACAGATTTTGGATCAGTAGATAATGCTGTTTGGAGATGATTGCTTAACAAATCCAAAACCAGTTTCTGATTAAGAAATAAAATATAGCTGACCTTATCCATAGACATAACATGACGTATATATTTTTTTGTCCCCACAGGCACAGTTCATTTCTCTAGCAAAAAAGCATCAGTTTTGGGACAGCGTTCTCATGACATTGTAGTTTTTACTGGAACTAAATCTCTCTAGAGGTTTTTAAGATTTTTTTTAAATCAAGTTTTATACCCTCTAAAGTGATACAATAACATGCATTATTTACACAACCCTAGAACATTTACAACATTCCAAAGATCCAAGGGGGTTAATATTTGTTTTAGAATCTGTTGACTCGGACAGAAGGACACTGTCAGACTTGAAACAAGGAACGCAGCTAAGCTTTACACTTTGATCTAACGCTTTGTATCGCATAGTACATTTATGGGTTTTTCAGATATTACCAAATTAACTGTCACGTACTATGGGGGTGTTGCGATCAGATTTTATTCTTACCTTGGTTTGTAAAATCCACGGGTGATCAGGAAAACGATTCAATATATCGAGAACCACCCCACTTTCCTTGCAGACAACAACGTAAACACACCTTTGCTGTCATCTCACGAGACGTGAATGAAACGACGTTCCTCATTGGTTGCCTTTTTCGTCCTCCACCAATGTAACTGTTTGTAACAAAATACACCTGACGGTGGTAACTCGTGCCCGAAGTGTCATAAAAGCAACCCAAACAATAAAACGTTCGTTGTATCAACTCGAATCTCTTCTTTCTCTCAATTTATAAGTAATTTAAACAAAATTAAAGACAAAAAGTATACATTAAAGGCAATTTATGCCCTGGTTCATTACAAGTGAGGGTTTTTTTAAACATACGACTTTCAAATCATCTGCCAATGTAAAGTTTGTCCTAAGTGTACTTCTTAGTCTGTACTTAGATGGCTTAAGCAAAGATGAAAATATTTGCCAATTTGTAGTCATCATGCAAACGTTGTGGCGCGTACTGGAGATGAGAATGTAGATTCAAGGATTATGCTAAAATACAGTTTAACCAACTTGATGCTTAGATAAATTGGATACATTTCATATGCCTTAAGTGTTTGAGACGCAATATGATCAAACATGTCTGACCGAGGTACGGGTTCAGCTCTGGGTTAAACAACGCTTAAACTCTTGTATAAAGTATGAAAAATAAATAGTGATAGAATACGTGAGTTAATACTTGCCACAACCAATGATGCAGACGGATTATTATAAAGGACATGGGTATCGCAAATTTCATTTAGGTCTCAAAACAAAACGAAGGGTCTTACGTTTTGCGAGTACGTCATTAAATATAATCATTGGGGGTGTTTTTGTTGGTTTTTGTTTATGTTTTTGTTGTTGGTGGTGGTGGTGGTGTTTTTTTGTGAGGGTGTGTTTTGTTTTGGTTTTGTCTTTTGTTTTTGTTTTTGGTTGTTTTTTTTTGTTTTGTTTTTTGGCGGGGGTAGGGGACACACGGCACAGTTTTGCATCTCACTGGTTACAAATATATTTACTCTCTCTCTCTCTTTCTCTCTCTCTCTCTCTCTCTCTCTCTCTCTCTCTCTCTCTCTCTCTCTCTCTCTCCTCTCTCTCAGTGTTACCATACTACAAACCAATCCTCAATTGGACCCTGATAAGACAAATAGGTAAATTGGGCACTGTTTCTAACCAAGCATTATTACCATGGTTATTTCAAGACGACGGGAAGCGCATTCCTCCCCTCTCTACTGAAACCAGAGAAATGCACACAGGTCTATTTTTGCTACAACCAATACAACGAACAGACAATTAAGGAAGGAACAACACCAGGAGAGTCTTAGAATTACGAGTGAACGGTTTGTAACCTTAAGAAACTTGTAGCCGTGTGAGACCTTTTTCTCACCTTATAATAAGTGTACTTAAGTCATGGTGATTTTTGTTTAGAGCGACGCCGAGTGAAATACTTTGTACTCTCAGGAGTTTCATTAACTTAAATTCATGACCTGCAGCCAAGCACGGATTGCAGTCTCTCAGGAAAGGTAATACAAGTTCATTATCTAAATCCCAACAGAGACCTAAAGTTCAAACCATCTTAAAACCACGAGCTGTTTCACGTAGCACCTTGTTGAGTCAGAAATCACAGAGTGATGTATTTATCGATTAAACTCCGAGAAAAAATGTAACAGATTACAGCGGTCGCCAAAGCGAATCACGCTGGAACCGACCTGACACCCCCGCTAAATAATCGACCCGCTTAGAATCATTGGCGCTGTTTGCAGATGGGAGTTCGTCTGCTCATGGCAGCTGATAGCAGAAGTACTGAGCGGATTGAAACACACACATCCTTACAGTGGACTCATGCTTGTGCTATTTGATCGTCTGCTACGGAAATTCTTTTGCCTCGCTTTTTCCGCCAGACGAAGGAGTAACCATGATCGGTAAGTTTAGCTAGTGGCACGTATGGTGAAAATATGATTCCTCATATTGAGGTAGCGGAGGTTATACTGATGAGCGCAAGGTTGTGTAATACACCTATATGTTGAGCTGGCCTTGTCCGCAACGCTATCATTCTGTCTGGCAGATAGGACAGGCTTGAATTATCCCGACATGAGGTCTGTTTGTGTATGATAGCTTCAGACGTGTCTAACGGAAGCAAGGATGAGGGTAAACCCAAGCTGATTGTAATCCCCAAGTCGACTTGTGTTTGAGCCGTTTATTACATCTCCTGGCGACATCCGTGGTGTCCTTTCAACCAGTGCTGGTCAAGGCGACTCAATAATATCATTCTGATCATTTAATAATTTATTATTTGTGAAACTTTCAGTTTTGCAGATTTTGTGTGATGATTTGGTTGTATGAAAATCTTACAAAAATTACACATTCTAAGAGTGTAAAACTGAAGCTGCTTTTATCTGAAAAATATTTATTAGGACAATTTTACACATAAAAAGTTTGAAGGAAATGTACATGCATATATGTTTTTGCAACATAATATGATTCTGTCTGTGCTCATGTGCTGTCCAGATAAGTGTTCAACAAACGATGATGTATTCTATTTGAAGTAAAAGTTTTACAATTTTTTATACATTTTGTCAAAATACTTTTTTCATAAAAAAAAGTATGAGCACACGTGTGAGAAAGCACTACTACAGCCTTATGAGAACTTGGCAAAATTTCAAGTCCTTGCCATTAGTCAGTAGAACTTGGAAGCGCAGGATCAATTATCAATTAGCCAAATACCAAATAGGCACTGTAGTGCCATACAACGATGGAAGGTGAGAACAGACGATTAGACCATTCATACAAGATTCAACGCCACATATATATGCTGCATCTAGTTCCTCTTTCAACCCTAACTTCTCATACATCCACACACATCATGTTAAACTGATGCAATGCTTGAATTGAAGGTCACATCACAAAAATGAGTTTGCATATATCTCATTTGTCATGGTTTCTGAATGTCCCAGAAAACATGAAAGCTAGAATAGTAGCATGATAATCACTGAAAGTATTGATTTCAGTTGGAATTTTCTGAAATAGCAAAGATGAAAGAGTTTTTGTTGTGAAGTGGTATCATTTTGCAACAAGAAATATTGTTTCAGAACTGAAGTCAAAAGTTATGTAAAAGGTGAACCTTTGATGGTAATTATTGTAGAATTATCAGAGCAAATATTCTTGTCAACATGACATTTATGTAAAGGTATGATAGGGTGCAAAAGGATAGGAATGCCGGGTGCCAGGGCTGTGGTACTCCATGTTTGTTATGAGAGAAGACTTATAAGGACCCAATGGCTGTGGAGTCGGTGTGATGTTTTTGAATTGTGTCCTGACTGGAATGGAGGATAAAGAACACCCAACCACTTTTTCAACCAACCATTTTCTTTTAAATTCTTTGAAGAAATGCTTTCCCTGTGATAGTCTGTCACACAGACCCAGACTCAATATACAGGTATCCAGTTTAGAATTGAAGATCCTCTAGTCTCTGTTTTTATATTTTTTTCTTAAGACAGAATAATAATGAGGTAGAGATGGGGTAGGGGTGGGGTAGAGGTGAGGTAGAGGTGGGGTAGAGGTGGGGTAGGGGGTGGGTTTTTAAATATATATATTTCATATACTAGAAGAGAGTGTCAGAGGAAATGCAGTCTGAAGAGCTACTACATTGTTTCGAAATGTTTATTTCTTTCATTTTTGCAAAAGTAAAATGATATGAATCCTGGACCAATTAAATGATTTAAACCATGAATTTTTACAGCCTCATTCATTACATATGAATTAGTATTATTGCATTCTTATCCCAATGTTTAATTTATGTGGAGTGAGTTATTTTTATTTTGTATACAAACAGTCAAAAGCATCTGGGGCCATTACCTGTAATAGGAAGTAAACTGAAGAGCAAAAGAAAGTACACAGGTGTAATTGTTACTGCCATGTGAATTTTGCATTATAACTAAAAAAGTGATTGACCACTGATTGTATAGAATGCAGTCATCATGTTGCATTTGCCAAAATGCAATCCACATCATTTGGTCGTGTTTTACACCAATTTTCACAAAGTTGTGTTTAATGTCCAATGCATGAGCACTTTCTGTACACAGGGTATAACACCTGTTTGTCATGAAGACTGAACAATCAAATGACAAAAAACTCATGAGTAAATGCCAAGAGAGACGCAATGAGAACAGGCCACAGTAATGTCACAATTGGATGCTTTCATCATATGTCACAGGAAGTAGTTCAGATGAAATTTGATTGGTCTGTTGGATAATGTGCAGGGTGTATTCTTTGTCTGTAGGATCATAAACAATTACTTCAATAGACCCTGCAAGATCTTACTGTCATGCCAGCTCTACTGTGGCCCTACCAATGAAGGACGGGGTTCCAATTGATCCCCAGTAACCTATACTTGTCATAAGAGGCAACTAATAGGATCAGTGGTTGGGCTTGCTGACTTGGATGACATATGTCATCTGTTTCTGATTGTGCAGATCGATGCTCATGCTGTTGATCAGTGGCTTGTCCAGACTCAATTATTTACAGACCATATAGCTGCCATATTGCTGAGTGTGGCATAAAATGAAACACACACTCACACTCACACTCACACTCACACTCACACTCACACTCTCACTCACTAACTCACTCAGTATGGTCCTGAGAGCATTCATGTGGAATATGATGAGATGTACCAATGACGTTTACCATGATACAGTGATATCATAGGTAAAAGTGGCTCATTGTTTCTCAGATGGTGATCTAAACTTGTAATTCCTGCAGTCAGTCGTACTGCCCTACTACCTATCTGATTGCAGGTCTCAGTCCCACTGCTCACCATGTAGTCCCATAATCAGTGTAATGTTTGAAGCAGGGCTGACCAAACTGGTTTAGACTAACGCTTAGTCTCTGAATATGTGGCTGAGGCTTAATGTCTCCTAACCAGAACATGTTTCTGAGCCATGTTAGCATGAATTCAAATTAAACTGGTTTTTCAGTAATTGAATATTGACTTTAACAGAATGTTGTAAGCTGAAATTACAGCATGTATCTGCCAACAAAACCATATAATCCACTGGATTTTGGTTTGGAAAATTAAATACTCCTGAAAGGAACATTTTTTTATTATTATTATTATTCCACTTTTAAGTTGCTAGCAAGCTCTTATCTGTCATAAAATGTTGTTTAAATTTGTTTCATTGAATAAAGTCAAATAATGTCCTGCAGCAATAAAGTTTCATTGAAAAGGAGTAGCTGAATAGGTTGGTTCAAACAACCACCTTATGGCAACTGGACTGATGTCATACATCAATAAACAAAGTTTCAATGAAAATGGATAATTGAATAAAAAGATTCAGTCAAATATTTCATAGCAACTGGATGAATATCATGTTATCTATAAACAAACTTTCATCAGAGACCATATAATATGGTCTCTGCTTTCATTGAAGAGAGTAATTGAACAGAACAAAACAAATAGCTTATGGCAACTGGACCAAAATTTACCACTTTGTTGTAATCACACTTATAGTAAGCTATGGCTTTTGTTATGTTAAACCAGTTTGTTAACTCTCTGTCTGGATCGAAGCATAGGAAAGTTTTCCTTGATTAATATAAACTTTGAAAATTGTGTTTTATTACAAGGCAGCTTTCGTTAAAGGGGTCCCGTTTAAGCCCAACAGGATTGTTTCCTTAGTAAACCATATGTTTTTTCCGCCATGCTGTTTATCCAGTTTTGGACTTTAATCCAGACTGAGTTCACATTTTCACGTTCTACAAATCATGACAAATATCTGCTATGAACTTATCACAGCTTGTACAAACAGGAGAGTTTACGTGTCCATTCTTAAACAAATATTTTCCAACTGGAAGGAACATTAGCAAATTGACTATTATTACTTTTAATTGCAACTAAAGGAAAAAAAAGAACCCCAAAGTGGCTACCCAGTAAATTATTGCTTATATGTAAGAGGTAATTTATTTACTTGTTACAACTGATGAAACATGGCCCAGGGGCAGTTTTTTTAACAGGGGAGTTTCAAGTGTCATTTATTATACTAATGCTTAGTCTCTGAATATGTATAATTTGGACAGAAACAAATGACAGACTTTAATTTGTAAAAAGCTGAATGGGACGGGAGATTCCAAACCTGACGGAACTAAAGTTAAATGTGTTGCTTTTCTAGAATCCTGGATATGTTTTATGGAAACCAGCTGTTCTCTGTTAATTCAGATTTGAAACAAGGTGACTGGATTCTTAAACTTTTATCATTGCTTAAGGCCTTGAATTGTTCTTTGATATAAGCTGTAAGAGTGAAGGGAGACAGCAACATGTCATAATTGTTTTGACATTGTGTTATGTACAATGTTGATTGTTGATGAAGGGATGAGGAGGGTGGGTACATTTAAATATGACTGTTCAAATGCTATGAAATACTATGAATTACTAATTTTCTTTTCAGTAACTAACTGATTTCATGTATTTTTGGTAGAGGTGAAAAACATGTTTCATGGATTATTGTTTAGTGCTGTTTGATGGCTTTTGTTGTTTTCTAATCCATCTGCAGCATTGCCGTTAGTCCAAGGACCTATATTGAACAATAATCAAACAATTGACCAGATATCATGAAACAGAACAACAGAACTAAAATATATGTATATGTTGACAGGCGTGTTTGCCCTGGTGCAGAAAACCTGTGTATTTGATGAACAAATTTTCTCAAATACGCAGTAAATTTAGAAGCTTGCGTCATTGTTGACGCAATGTTACTCGGCCCTAAGTTCAGATAATCTAAACTTGTAATTTGCTGTTGTTTAAAACTGCTTAGTTTCAAGATTGCCAGTTAACTGCTCAGTGCTAATTAAATACCCAACCAACCTGCCTTACCTTGTTTTGTCATCATTAAACTGTTACAGTTGATGTCTTGATTACAGTTCCAGACTGAAGTTGACTCCCCAACACATGCTCATGACTCTCTCTCATGATACCAGCGAGTCCTGATGACTCCTAATGTTTACACCTTGGGCAAACACTGGTTGAGAGACCCAGATGCTACCATAACCCATGTTTCATCATATTCTGTATTGTGTAATGGATGAGGAGGCAAAATGATAAGTGATGCGTGGTCTTTGAGCGATTTGTTAGGTTATTAAGTAATGCATAACTGTAGGGATGTGAGTGGTCCAGTCATCGAAGACAACATTTGCTATGCCGAGTTTCATCCCTCAGTCATGCTTGATAGTCTATGGTTGTTAGTTGGAGTCTGAAGTCTTCATGATTTTTTATCAGTTTGTCTGCGCTATTTCCACATGCATTGCACTAAAATATGCATGTCTTCAGAATGTGTGTACACAACAAACTGATATGATGTGGTATACCCAAAATGCTTTTTGAAGCAACATTAGGAGCTCACTCATGCATGCATGCATGTATACTCGCATGCATACTCACGTGCATACTCACGTGCATACTCATGCTCACTGATTTTTACCGGTGTGTATGTGCTATTTCCATGTTCATGGAACTAAACTATAACTTCCTTCAGCATGTTTTTGAACAACAAGTTGACATGGTGTATATATTCGGCCCTCTCTCCCTCACTCACTCACAGATTAGCATTGGTAACATGTCTTCTACTGGATACTGTTTCATTCATCACCAGTCAAGCAATGTTTGTCTGAATGCGTTATTTATTCCAGATGTAAATATCATAATCGTGACAAGAAAATATAAATTACACATGTTCTTTACATATTCCTCACAATCACTGGCAAACACATGAACACATGAACACATGATCATTGGAGAGCATGCCAGTTTTTGCCTAATAGAACGTCTTTGGCATTATGTCTCTGAATGCATGCACATAATTTGTGTCACAACAAATGTCAAACTGATGCAGTCATGCTAGTTGATATTTTAGTTATGATAAAAAACCCAAAGCTGTTATAGTTAGCACTGGTTTCCTAAAGGTCAATTACTCCATCTCTTTGACGACCATACTAAGCCAAGCCAACACCAGCAAAGGAACATGTCCACCTCTTTGCTTGTATTCATGTCCTTATCCTTTACATCTTTTGTTGGTATTCTTGCAAGAGGTAATAAGAACTAATAGCACTCAAGACAGTCTTTTATCTGTGACAGCACAGGGCTACCCTGGTCATTGATTAGAATCACAGATTTGACCTGACTGTGATCCTTGGTAAATCAGCATCAGGCATGTCATGCCAAAGTATCTTTGACCTCACATCACACATAGTTCATCCATCCTCCATCTGTGACAATGCAGGGATAACCTGGTCATGGATTAGAATCACAGATTTCACCTGATCATTGTTAAACCAGCATTAAGCAAGTTGTACCAAAGCATCTTCGACCTCCACCACATCCCATGTAAGTTCTCCGTGCTCCATGCAACAAGTATTTCATGTTCGTCAACCCATCATCGTGATTGATAAATTTAACTAGCGATCTAGAATGATGCTCTTTGACATGTTTCCTCTCAGTGTGATTCTTGGGATACTGATTCCTTGTCTGGGAGATTCATTGTCTGATTGGTGTGAAAGTGACAGACCATGGATTAAAGTTCTCCAGCTGAAGTCCAAGGTTTCCGTCAAAGTCTGATCAAGCACCAGCCATCTTGATAAACCTTTGCTAATGAAGTCTGAGGAGATGGTAAGTGCGCTCAAGAAGAAAGTCTTGTCATTTCAATGGATCATTCTATTTTTCAGTGAAGTTGGCCTGGTCATGCAGTGTGTTTAAATTGAGTAGGGTACCATAGGACTTGTGGATAAAGAGGAGACTAGTCTGAGTATGGGATACAGACAAGGCAGCAGTCTCACTGAGGGAGAGTTATGTACTATTCAGACTGTGGACATAGAGAATTATGTTCTTGTAATGACTGGGGATATAGAGAGTTATGTACTATTCCTACAGTGGATATAGAGAGTTATTTACCAGTCTGACTGTATGGGGATATAGAAAATTATGCACTAGTTTGTCTATGGGAATATTGGGAGTTATTGAATAGTCTGACTGGGGATGTAGAGAGTTATATACAAGTCTTGCTGTAGGGATATACAGAGTTATGTATTAGTCAGACCATTGGGATGTACAGAGTAATGTATAAGTCAGACTGTGGAGATATTGAGAGTAATGTACTAGTCTGACTGGGGATATAGAGAATTATATGCAAGTCTTGCTGTAGGGATATACAGAGTTATGTATTAGTCAGACTGTGGAGATGTTGAGAGTAATGTACTAGTCTGACTGGGGATATAGAGAATTATATGGAAGTCTTGCTGTAGGGAGATACAGAGTTATGTATTAGTCAGACTGTGGAGATATTGAGAGTAATGTACTAGTCTGACTGGGGATATAGAGAATTATATGCAAGTCTTGCTGTAGGGATATACAGAGTTATGTATTAGTCAGACTGTGGAGATGTTGAGAGCATGTACTAGTCAGACTGTGAGATATAGAGAGGTATATACTAGTCAGACAGTAGGGATATTGAGAGTAATGTACTAGTCTGACTGTGGGATATAGAGAATTTTATGGAAGTCTTGCTGTAGGGATATACAGAGTTATGTATTAGTCAGACTGTGGAGATGTTGAGAGTAATGTACTAGTCTGACTGGGGATATAGAGAATTATATGCAAGTCTTCCTGTAGGGATATACAGAGTTATGTATTAGTCAGACTGTGGAGATATTGAGAGTAATGTACTAGTCTGACTGGGGATATAGAGAATTATATGCAAGTCTTGCTGTAGGGATATACAGAGTTATGTATTAGTCAGACTGTGGGGATACTGAGAGCATGTACTAGTCAGACTGGGAGAGGTATATACTAGTCAGACTGTAGGGATATTGAGAGTTATGTACTAGTCTGACTGGGGATATAGAGAATTATATGGAAGTCTTGCTGTAGGGATATACAGAGTTATGTATAAGTCAGACTGTGGAGATGTTGAGAGTAATGTACTAGTTTGACTGTGGGATATAGAGAGGTATATACTAGTCAGACTGTAGGGATATTAAGAGTTATGTACTAGTCTGACTGTGGGATATACAGAGTTATGTACTAGTTTGACTGTGGGATACAAGTGTTATACAATCAACTTTCTATGTCAGATGATGAATTTTCACCTGACACAGATGTCATTACAATGGTAGAAGTTCAGCTGACAATAATGCACTATTATCACCTGGATATCACAATGGAAGAGGTAATAATGTTTGTATTGCTCAAATTGGTTTATATAATTGTGAATCGATCTGTTTGAGGCAGGTGTTTATTTAACAAGTCAAAGTAGAACTGCGTAAAATGTCATGATCAATAACAATGTCATATTCTTTTAATTGATATTGATCTGTAGGAAGGTGGTCATTTGTTATTTTGTTTGGTTGGTTTTGTTTAGGCAAGTTAATGGACTGAAGGTGAACTAAGTGTTAGTGTGACATGATGCCATGGTGGTTCCATGTCTCTTTACATTGTCTGGTCTCTCAGAAACACTGTATGTGGACAATCTCAGCAATAATGTCTCTAAAAGGTGCCACAGATTTCAAACATTAAAAATATAATACCATCAACACACATGAATCAGGGCTGATGATTTAGGCTCAGTACTTATCGCTCTCAATAGTTTACGTCAACACAGTAATCAGTTTGGGAATAAGACTGAGAAATGTTTATCCAACCATTGCATGATTGTAAAGTTAGATAACTTATTGATGATCTGTGATGCTGTGTCTTCAGGCTGTGATGTTATCTGATGTGGTATGGTGTAGCAGATGTTGGCTGTTATAGAGGATGTTTTCTGATGTAGAGGTAGTTGACTGATGTTGATGATTCTGGGGACACATGAATATCAAAAAATGAAAATAAAGCATCTTTCTATAAGAAATAATGTTCGATTCATTGATGTCTCTGATTAATTGTTAATGTGACAGTAGTAAGAATAAATGTAAGGAACACTTTTCACAGTGTGTATATTATAAGTTATCACATCGTGTTGAGGGAAATATGGGGTTTTATCAGTCCCGAGTAAGGTTGTATTCCCAGAGCCTTCGGACAACCTTACGAGGGACTGATAAAACCCTGTATTTCCCAAGACACGATGTGATAACGCATTTATCTAGCTGAATGTTTTCACTAAATCAAAACAAAACAACACGTATTGAATCGACTTGCTGCCATGTTGACACCAGCTGATCGTTTGATCTCAATGCACCGCACGTTACTAAAGGCTTGTAGATGCACGTTTTTCTCACTTCGCGTCGTCACCGAGGCGTAGCGGGGTGATATGACTTTCGCAGTGGGAGTATACGACTTTTATACTCTGGCCGGCGGATCGTGATGGATGTACATGGTATTTTATTAGAGTCACGTGGACCAATCAAAACTCGACATTCTTACATGAGGCTAGATAATGTAGCTGATGCATCCATATACATCAGTTCATTAACAAAAAACATTAGTTTGGACCTGATGGTCCGCAGAGTTTATGATATGTCTGTATTATACTTTGATTTAGCAACATAGCTGGATGTAGACACATACACAGAGGTGAACATGCATCAGTATGATGATCTCTTTGTCTTCAGATACAACTAAAGCCACTTAAGGGTTTGATCAGGTGGTTAGACTCACTGACTTGGTTGGTCATCGCCTGTCCACTTGCCTAGGTTGATGCTCTGTATTATTTACAGACCACTGTTATGTAGAGGGAATATTGCTGAGTGTGCCTTTACACAAGAGTGAGTGCGGTTAGTTTAACGTTGAACTCAGCAAAATTCCAGCTAAATGGCAGTTTGTTAATAATCAAGTCACAACAATCCAGTGATCAACAGCATGAGCATGGATCTACATGATTGGGATAAGATGACATGTGTCAACCTTGTCATCAAGTCTGACCACCTGATCCCATTGGTCACCTCTTAAAACAAGCTTGGGTACCTAAGATCAATTCTAACCCAGATCTTCACATGTTATTAAACAACAGACACACAATATCATCATCATAGCCATCATCATAGACTCACATCGAAACATGTTTTCACTACGGGTACCATAAAAACTTGCTTACCACATTTAAGGTGGAAACATTATGTGGTACATTTCCACAGGCTTTTTCCATTTTGAGTTAATGTAGGTTCAGTCTGTGTTCAGCAATACAATGGTAATATTTCACTTTGATCCAGACTCCATACAAACTGAGGCAGTGGTTAATTTAACCATATTTAACAGGACAGTTCCTCCTTTGAAGTGATAATACCATTAACCCTGAAACACATCAAGAGGGTTGATGAAATCTCAATGCTCAACACTCTCAATGGTTTAAGTCTTCACAGAGTGGTCACATTGGGAATAACATTAAGAAACGTGTTTGATTTTGATCACAGTTTTCATACAATGCAAGAGTCAGAGGTCGAACCAGCCAACATAGTGCAAATGAATGAAGACTTGAGTACCAATTAGTTGATTCGCCAAATCATCTTGAAATGTGAATCTGTGTTTGATGCGTGTTGATTAATGTAATTCATCTATATCAACACAAACTAAGCCTAATTCCGGGCCTGTTTATGATCTGTACAGTGATTGTACAGTGCTGGGTGCGAGCATAGCGAGTGTACAGCATTCTGTTGATTGAGAGTGACAAAGTTTGATTACTTTCTCTCGGTTCCAACAGGAACTCATGACGGTAATATCATGTACAGAATCTTGATGGATTAGCTGCCGAGGATTGACTTCAGTATATTGGTCATGGTATGTTTATTTATAATCTAAATACACAAATACATGTTTTTGTCTTTGAAAATGGATGTTTTCTACCAGGAAGTAATATTCTTGTAAGCTAAAGAATAATTTTATACATAGGTTATTCTGAGCCCTGAACTGAAGTATATCATGGTGGGGAATAGAGGGATACAGAACACTGACTGCAATGTAATGATGGTAACTGAAGTAATATCTTGATGTTCTAAATGTGTTTGAATCATATCATGTTAATTCTGAAGAACATGTGAATGTCCTTGACATATGATGGATTTCCATGGTGTCCGCACTGTGTAGATGATATGTATAACATGGGTCGCCACGTTGTCTATATCAAGCAATGTATAATCTACATATTATATTGAATACTGAGGTTATAGCAAATATATTCAGAACAATGTTATTCTTTTGCCTGGACACTTTTTGTATCATTTAGTTGATATAAAGAACTATGGTTATAACTGTTGAGTTTGTTATAACCACTGTTTGCCATGGATATACACTTGCCCCATCTGGGTATTTTGTATGTGTTTTCGACGATGAGCCATACTTTTTGCTGAGAGTGCAAGAGTGTTATATATTGCCTGATCTTTCTGAATGTTTTTGTTATACAGGCAACTGATTTTGCAACTGTAGTTGTATTAACAATCTCGGGTACGTAATACTGTGGTTTGTTTGCTTTTTATATAACATAACTTCAGGATTTTAATTGTCAATAAAGTTTCCTATGACAGCAACTGGGCAGCCACTCTACTGATGAAACTGTGCACTGCGATCGTGCATGTACTTTCCCTGTATTGTGCTAGCAATGCAATCATCGAAATCACCAGAACAGTTGAATTGAGCTCACTTTGAGAAATGTTTGCCAGCAGTCAGTAGCAATGTCGTGCAAGGGCTGCATTTGAAGGAGGTTGGTCGATCCATAATGACAGGTGCCATCTTCATTCCAAGGAACTTTTCACTTCATCAACTTCCTAGTCAATATTTTTCACATTCTTGCACTTAACATTTTTAACCCCTATGACTCAGAGAAAGAGTCGATGATGTTTGGATTTAAATATATATATATCATCTTACATGAATGGTAATATATGAGCATATTTCATGGCACCTTGTCAGCCATACAATATTGCTGACATGGACTTTTTGATGGACTGAACTGAAATATTCTCTGGTATTGCTTACATGTCAATTTGCTTGGTTCTAAAACTATGAAAACCCATTTATTATCTAAAACTAACAATGTATGCAACACTCTAAAATGTTTAAACTGATCATGGCAGTCTGTAGTTTGCTCTATGTTCAGTGGTGTCTGAGCACTATAATGGTAGGGAACACCAGGAATGGGCGTAACACTTTGTATCAAACACATGTGGGGTATAGAACTCAGGTCTCCACCATGATGAGCGAACACTTCAACCACTAGGCTAACCCACCATGGTATCACCCAAATTTGACATTGCTTCATGAGGCATTAAGATTTTGGAGCAGTAAGGAAAACAACGTATGGATGAACAACTTTTTTTGCAGTGAGAGCTATGTTTTAGTGTTGGTTCTAACACTGTCGTCACTTCATAACAGCTGACACCGAAATGTCGCTGTCACTTAAATGAAGAAGCTGTTTATCCACATATGCTATCCTTCCTAACTTTGACGTTGTTGACCTTATTAGTAGCAATGGGGAGTTGAAGTTCATTGGGTGATATGTTCAATGTGTTGCGCTGTCTGTTATATGTACAGGGATCAGGCAGTAATGTGACAGCCCGTGAATAATGGAAGATGGTTGATACAAACCAGTGATTGATGTCATGAGCAATATCCTACACCATCAGAGCACAAGACCATCCAATGACCATTGTTGTAGGATCTAGTCACAGTTGACACGGGGTAGTTTGTCCCTAGCATCGACATTGTGGTACCGGTAAGGAACTACAGTACGCCTTCTGTTATAGGCCCAGGGTGTATATTAATTGTTGATCCACCATTTCTTCTGTTTAACGATAGCAGTTCCTACTTGCTATATTACCTAATTACTAATTCTGCTGTCCTGGCATCTAAGAATGGAAATATTGTAATTATATATACCTAAAGTGTGCTTCTCATTATATATTAGATAATCTCTTGTTTTCCTAGAACAACCGCGTTTGAGGTTTTTGTTTTGGAGGAACAGGTTTCACTTTTCGTTAGTAAGACCGCTTCCCAGGTTTTACTTTTCCTAACTTTATATGAACATTAACGTTCAAGTAATACATGAGTGTTTGAAATCAACTGAAAAATATCATTCAGCTCACAATGCTAAGGTTTTCCGAAGTGGGATTGGAACCACAGTTCTCTCATCCATAGGCAGATGCTCTACCGCACTGCCACCAGGCTGACGTAAGTGGTGGGGTTAAATTATCTATTTATAGTTACTGTCAATAAATTGATTTTCAGTCATTATTACATAGCTTCATTAAATGATAATCTATGTTGGAATAATCATCATTGACGGTATATATGTTAGAGAAAACACTTCTCGGTTTTGGTAGACAATGTAAAACTTCGGAGGCATGTTTTCTCCTATACTTAATTTCATTTGGTGTTGTCATTTTATTTGGTGAGCGAGCTGGCTAAGGTGCCAAGCTAGTAAACCAGAGAACTTGGAGGTACCCACCTTTGTAAAATAATCTTAGTGTCAACTTTGTGTGCAGACTCTTTCAGTGTTGTGACAACCTCTAGTGTACAGTACACACCTAAAAGATCCCACGAATGTGTTGGTAGATGACCAGATGGTGGCCACATGAATATGTGCAAACACCTAGTTGCAGGTACAGCAATGTGCAGTAAACTTAGACAAGGTGTAGTGACTAGGTGTTCCAGTCCACCCAGCTGTGAATGGGTACTGTGTAAGGATGGGAAAACCATGGTAAAGTGGTGTGCCTAGTAGGCAGCAAGAGTTGTATGATCCCCAGGGAGTTGAGATTGAAAATATGATGTGCTGTTTTGATGGACTGTTGTGATGGACATCCAACGATCAAGGGAAATCATAGCAACTTTGAGCAGTTGAACTGGATACAGGCACAATACAAATGTTAGTATGTATGAATGTATTTATGTATTCTGTTGGCCAGGGGTTTAAAGTCTTAGACCTATTGTCTGACGTGTAGATGGAGTATATACTTTAGTTTCAGTCCTGCAGTCTGACTTGCAGATAGACTATATAGTTATAACTTGACTGATGGTCAAGAGATGGCAGTAAAGTAATCGTGAGCTGTTCTAGTGGCTGAAGCTGTACCTCTTAACCTTCAGTATTATCAGCATCACATGATTAGTCGTTCTATTTGATAGAGCAACCTTAACAAGCTCCTAGCTTCATCCACTGCTGATTGAACTCCGATAGTGTCCATTACCAGATCAGGTCGTGCCACACCAAGAGCACAATCTATTTAAGCTGTGGTCATTGACCAATCAGACCTCTCCAATCCAATTTGAACAGCACTCTCCAATGACATATTCATGGCCGATCAGAGCCGTTTCACATTGTATTCACGCGCCTGCATTACTGGGATATTAGGACTTGATGTCAACAATGTTGTTCTTGAAGTTAAGTTGACTATGTGACAAATAACATCAGTAGGATTCGATAGGTTCCACGCCAGCTTCATATCTCCACTTGGTTACCTTGTCTTGACTGTTATAGCTAAAGGCAGGAAGCAAAATTGATGGCTTACTGTAATGTTACCACCAAAATGCATGAAGCAAAAGATATTCATAATGAAATTTCAAAGTAAATAAATTGATGATTGTTTTTTTTTCAAAATTATTTACTAATGTAATGTAGACTTATTAAGATATATCTGCTATTCAGTGATATGATTATTCATTCTGATACTAAGATTTAACACCTATGATGTTTAATTAAGTACTTGAAAACACATTTCATCTGCTGACAAGATAAGCCTTTTGAAAACATAAAAAATGGCCTTGTCAGCAAGTAAAACGTTGGTGACATTTTTGGTGATGTTCATAAAACACATCTATGGTAGGTATTGGGCAGTGTGGTTACCTAGTGCTTATAGCAATTGTCCATTGTGCTAAAGACCAAGGTCTAACCTGTCATTATTCTGCCATAATATCAGCAACATAAAGCCATATCCCCCATCACTGTATATGAGCCACGAACCTTTTATTAAATATGGCAAAGAATAGATAGGGTCCTCTGAACTCAGATTGGTCAGATAGCCCTGTGGTTGCAGTGTTGACTCACTCACTGCCTCAGGTTCTACCAGATTAGTACCAACCATCCATGCCTCTCATCATGTCTGGAATACAAGTATTGTTAAATACTATGTCAACCCATGCTCACTCATATTAGTTTTCCTGACAATAGTATTGAAATTCTTAGCCGTTATGTAAGGAAAAAGCATTTTGGCTGATTGCAGATTCACTAAGGACAGTTAGTGCTAATTTTAAAAAAATGCTTCTGCAATAAGTTGTCTGACAGCATGATGAAAGAGGTTAGCCTCTGTAATAGGTGGAGGTGCAAATGTCAAAACATGGACTACTGGTTATGTTTACTTTCACATCAGTTTGTGAATTTTATGCATAGTGATCCTCCCTAACGATTCTTTAACAATGGTAAGCTCCACGAATAACATTAAGCTTCTCATTAACTATCAACCGCCAGAATTTATATAATCGCCTGGTTTCATCAATATGGACTATTTGGGGACAACACTGGCTTCATTCATTCTACGCAATATTAAATGGGCAAGCCTTGACTGGAATTGATGGTAGTTCATGTCGCAGTCAGGATTAATGGACAACACCAGATTTGGCGGAATCCCATTTCAGTGAGAGAAGTTAATCTACGGCATTAAGATCCAGTACGATCCATTGCAGAGAGTAAGTGCTACGTAATTGCTGCAATGATTGTAATTGGCTAGTCGGGCCTGACTCTAGGTTTGGCTGACGTTCAGAAACAATTCCTGGATTGACAGTGCATGTTGCTGCTGCAGAACATCATAGGATGATTTAACACCACACGTCTTGACGTCTTTGTACATTCTCAGCTGGCAAAAACCAGAGAATGTATTTGGGAATGTCTGCCTTGTATTTGTCTTGATAGATGACAAGTAAGCATGAGAAGCAGAGAGTTTCAACTTCAGGTACTACAGGTATAATTGAGTAATTTTCTTCTCAAACATTCTTGGTTCAAGTAAGGTGGTGTTCTCTGTTCTCTGTTCTACAACAAGTAGTAAGGCACAACAGCACCATTTTGTATGGTACAATTCATCAGCCATGGCTATTCATTGTGGTATGATCATTTAGTGTTTAGATCTTTGTAAATTAAGAAAAATATGTTTTTATATATTTTTAGATACAAGTCACAAACCCTTTTCACATCCACAAACAATTTTGACAAAGGGAAGTTGATTATGTTAATTTGAGTTTATCATGAGCATGTATTATTGAATCTGTCAAACAGTGATGAATCCAGGTGAAATGGTCAGTGCAACCTGACCCACTTGTAAATCTTGTCATAAACACATGCAAAAGCTGCCTATAAAAGTTCAGGAATATATGTTACAAATCATAACAGGGAATTACATCATTTTGAGTCCAAGTTTGAAATGTCATTCACTTGTCTCCAGTAATGCTCATCAAAAGTTTTAGTGAGGCCTTGAATGAACTGAACTAGAGTCTACTGAGGTATTTTTTGTGGTGAATTTGAATCACACTGAGCAAGAATACACCCATATACATAAATTTGCAATAATTTCACTAATTTACTACATGATTAATCTGAGCACAACTGCAGCCTTGTTGATCTGCTGTTTCCAGTAATGTAAAGATGTGATTTTCAAGGGAGCCACTGGTACCTGACGGTTTAACAGAAACCACGGTATTGCAGAGAGCCTTATTGTGACTGAGACCTGTGTGATAATACATTACCAAATTGAAAAACAAGAACAGGCGCGACAAAAATGGTAATTTCTAGTCCTTTGAGGTGCAGTGAGTCTTATTGATACGTTCAAAATGTTTGCACTATACAATTAACCCTGCTTGTGTGCGTGTGTTGGCTTGTACTAGTTGAGACTAATGCAAGTTTAAAAGCTAGGCCACAGACACAACTTGACATGAACACCCCTCTCTGTCAGTATACTGACTCTGAGTCAACTAGTTCTTGGTCTATCTCCTCCAACCCAAGCTCCATGGAGGACAAAACCAGGATCTTCTTTTAGCAATTCTTGATATGAATCAGCAACGGACTGAACCACCAATCTCCCCAAGTCAGACGCTGCATCCAGTAAACCAAGAGAATCTTCTGTAGACTTGGTGATAGTAGTGTGATGTTAGTAGACATGTTGGACACTGAATCAGCCAGAAATCATACCACCAACCTCCCTCACTCAGGGCAAACACTCATTTCACTACACCAAGAAGCAGTCTTCTGTAGACTTGGCGATAGTAGTATGATGTTAGGTGACGTGTTAGACACTGCATCAGATGGGAACCAAAATCTATTTGATAATATATTACATTTATCATGGTCCAATACACATGACACTTTTGTTGATCTCAAACATGTTAAAGTTAATAACATTATAGAGACTGTCTGCTAAGAAAACTGAAGTGCTGGATTTTTGTGTTGGATCCTGTCACTGTCAGTTCTGCTGCACTGATCATGAGCTGTGAGATAACTACAATTGTTAGATAATTAGATACATTTTCCCTGTTTCCCTGAGCCATTATATACAGGAGTTGACACCTGGATGGTTTGCCATGACTGGATCATTCCTCCTATTGTAACGACATTGAGTGACCTTGACACTTGCCGTCTGCTTCATCAGACAGTATGTCGGAGTGAGTGTGTGAGGATTGTTTTATGACACTTTTAACCATATTACAGCAATATCATGTCTTGGGGCACCTGGTGCTAGCCTTTCACATGAATTTAAGCTAGAACTTCTGCATGAATGAACTAGGGAACCCTCTACCCTTCTAGTCAGAAAAATGAGCCTAATAAGAAACTGTTGATCAGCTAAGAAGGACTGTGTATTAAAATACTGAAATATGAAATGATGCCAAGATACTATTTCTAACTATGGATTCGGACTTTAGTTTTTGATACATACTGTGAATGCGTATATTCTAACTTTTATTTCATTAAACCATTATCCCAGTTACAACAGATGAAAAGGTGTGAATCATCACAATAGCACCATTAAAGTAAGTTTTTGCCATTGTTATCTTTCATGATTGACAGGGACATTATGAACAATGACTAATGATGCAGTCCATAGGTCAAGCAGGCAGCTAATCATTGATGTTTGAGGTCGGTGAATAAACAAAAATACATACCTAGCATTGTTTTATTACTCATGATTTATCAGTGAATGTTACAATTAAAACTTTTACATTGACAGCAAATCATAGTTTGAAGTTCAGTTCAATAGGCTATGAATTTGTGGCACAGCTGAAAATGAAATGGCACAGTCAAATTATCATGACAGTGAGGGACACTTGAAGAAAAACTAATTTGAATCCCTTGCATAGGTTACACAACAACCCAAATATCTTACCATTGACGTCTATAGTAACATTACATTATTTTTAAATTAAACAAGATATGAACAGTTATAAACTAAGATGTATGTGTGTGCAAGGTCTGGCCTTAAGGCCCCACCAATTTTTCTTCTTGTTTAAAAAGCAGGAGGGGAATTTTTTATGTATATAGAATCACCAGTCATAGTAATGTTCCTTTTATGTAATAAAAGTATTTTAATTTGGGCAATTTACAGAGTATTCAAAGAATAATCTAAAAAATATGTTTCTTGTAAGTTCACATTTTGGGTCAATGAAAACAATACAATTTTACTTTTTTGAGTCGGAAAAGTTGATTTATATATTTTTTCACTTTCTTGAAGAAATATGATGGCTAAGTCTGTAAAACAAGAAATAGAAAGGTCCGGCTAAAGAAGAAATAACAATGTAAAATATCTCCACCACAGCCAACTCTTTTTTCAAGTACATTAAGTAGCTAAACAAACCCCAGTTCCACACAAAATGTCAATTGCTTGAAAATACCTATGGTCACATTCAGTATAAGTTATATGTTATAAATTATGGTCAGTTTTAATTACTGGATGGCAGTACATTGAAAAAGCACAAAAATCTTCCCATCACAGCTGTCAGATGATTCAGTATGTACTGAAGGCTCCCTACATATGTGAAAAGTGCTTGATGTATTCTGATTTGGTGTAGTTCAGCCAATGCTGTAGACACAGTCCCATGAACTGCTATTTAATGAGAGCAGTTAGGAAGTGTTTGACATTTGGTTGAACCTGGTCTTAAAAAGCAGGCAATAGTTTGAACTTATCAAATGGTGCCAGCTGTAGACTGGTTGTTAGGCAGTCTGCATTTGTTATAAATTAATGTTGAATCTCAAGCAAGATTGAAAATAAGATGCAATTTTGATTAATGGGTAAAATATAAATTTCAAAATGCTTGGAAATTGTACATCTCGTTGAAAGGGAAATGGTGGTGGTACGAGGAAGTCATGTAGGAGAAAGATATGAAAAATAACAAAAATTTTTTGCTTTATAGGGGTTCAAAAATTTTTTATGAAGTCACTTGCCTCAGGACAAGTGACTTCAAGAAAGTGACTTGTCCTGACTAATTTTCCACTTGCCCTGATTTAATGACACAATGTGTGATGTTAATGTTTACAGGACTATTTATCGAAGAGTTATAATTTCACTCTCTACTACCTCTACTTTATTATTAGTGCTAAATTTAATAGCTTCATTATGAGCAGATATGAAATAAAATCCAAGATTATATGCAGTTTGAAACAGTAAGTGAAAATTAATAGTCCAGGTACGAGTAAGATAGCATTATTTGATTGCCTGAAATGAAAACTGACTTGTCTAGGGCATCAGACGATGGGATTTTTTGAACCCCTGCTTTCACAAATATACATTAATGCATTGTGACTCAGATATTCCATATTTTTCAATGCACCTATGTATGAGCTCTTACAATTTCCATATTTTGTCTGGACATTGGTGAATATGAAACAAAAATTTATGAATAAATTATCATTAAGACTCCCATGGTACAGTTTAGTTCCTAACATTTCCCTATAGAAACGTGTAAAGTGCTTGAATAATGAATGATTTTGCTAAACTGCAGTGTGGAGAGCATATTTCTGGAGTCTTCTCCTTTGTTTATTGATCTAAGGAATGTGATGGGAGTCTATAGGGAGATCAGAAAGGCTTGCTTCCATCAGGGAGCATTTCCAAGGCAGGCTGTGGGACCAAGATGAGAGTCGCAATTTTTGTTTGGGCAATTTTCAGGTACAATTAGGTTTGGCTTCAAGGTTAATGAAAGTAGCTCTTCCACAAGAGATGTTTGGAGTGTAGAGTCGGGTTGGGAGTCTGGCAGACGAGATGATGATGTTCTGGAGATCCGTCGGACATAACACTATAACAGAATCAAGAAGAGCATGTTTGTGCAGTCAGACAAATGGGTATTTGTTGGTATAGGATATACCAGTATTTTCTGTTGAATTTTCAGAATCTTCTGATATGTGGGTACATGCCTGGCACAAGTAACCTTGTGGTGTTTCAGGGGATGAACTAGGTCATAGAATCTGCCTGTTGAAGTAGGAGTTGTTCACCTTACCTCTTCAACCATGGGTACACCTTGATTTAGCTGTTCTGGTAGATGGATGGGATATCGTGATTAACTGTTCTGGTAGATGGGATGGGGTATCTTGATTTAGGTGTTCTGGTAGATGGATGGGTTATCTTGATTAACTGTTCTGGTAGATGGGATATCTTGATTTAGCTGTTCTGGTAGATGAATGGTATATCTTGATTTAGCTGTCCTGGTAGATGGAAGGGATATCTTGATTAACTGTTCTGGTAGATGGGATGGTATATCTCAATTTAGCTGTTCTGGTAGATGGATGGGATATCCAGTTTAAGCTGTTCATGACAGATGGTTGTGACATGCACTGTAAGCTGTTCTCGACAGATGGATGGGACGTTGAGTTTAAACTATTCGTGACAGATGACTGGGATATCCAGTTTAAGTTGTTCTTGACAGATGGATGGGACATTCTGTTTTAAGCTGTTCTTGACAAACATCTGAATTTCATATCTGCTCTTTGGAAGCCAAATTGTCAAATGGTAGAGTTATCTTTTACTTCCAATACCACCTAAAGTAATCTGTTTCAGAGTAAGCATCTAAAGACAAACATTCATTACATGGCCTAATGTGACTGGTTCCATGTTACATTGCTAGGAGGCTGTTACCAGATGATGACTTAAGCAGGTGATGTCAGCTCCTGCTGCTGCCACCCGTGATGCTGGATGTATCCCTGAACATACTCTCATGGCACATATTAGTTGCTGTTCCACCACACCGCCCCAACTCAGTGTTGCCATCTGTCACAGTGTCTGTTACCACTCAACCACCTCAGAGACTTGTTTGAGTGTATTTGTACACCTCAGAGACATCGTCATACCTAGACTGGGCAAGAACCTTCTGATTACTGTTTGAAACTTATCATTTTTCATGGGTAAATTGGATTTTATTGCAGAGAAAGATCATGTCTCCCACACAATTAAGGATACTGAAAGAGAAAATATACAGAAAATAACTGATATATTTTGTCTTTTACCTCATTAATAGACATGTTTTCAGATTTGCATGTGTAATCCAGTGTTTGATTTCTTGAAATTTCAGTGCTTGGAACATCAGTCTAACAGAGCTAAAATTTCTGTACTTAATAATGGCAGTACATTGGAAAATATAAATGTTCTTCTCTCAAAGGATGACACTCCAGACATTAGGCTTCAGTTTCACAAACCTCGCTAAATTCAGAGTAAACTGATATCTGATGCAACTGAAATACCTTTCAAAGCAACATTAATATACTCACTCACTCTGATTTTTACACCATCTGTATTCATGAACACATGCTCTTGTTCCGTGTAAACAGTTGTCAGGTAACAAACATCCTCAGCTTCTGGATAATAAGCAAATATTGACAGACTTTGACAATGTCATTTCCAGAGATAAACGACAGGTCAAGTATGATAGCTAATCGAATCGCTCATCACGGGGAACCTGAGGACAAGGGCTGATTAAAGGACCTGGTTCTTCCACATATTAGGTTTATGGGAAGTGGTTAAAGCCTTGTGGTTAAGGTATTTGCTCATCACACAAGACCTTGGTTTGATCCCTCACATGGTACAAAGTGTGAAGCCCATTTCTTGTGTGCTATGGTGTGATATTGTTGGAATACTGCTTAACCCAAGGGTTCCAGGAAAACAAGGTTTGACCATTACTTGAACAGTCTCACAATCTCTTTGTCTACATTATTGTCCCCACAGCCTACCATTCCTGTAATGCTAAAGTCCTAATTAAAGCAAGTCTAGATTAGCTCTATATCCCATCCAACCGGGGCTCCCTTCCAATTTAAATGAGATATTTACTATAAGAATTATATATATTTAGAGACTAAGTGTTAGTCTATAACTCAGACACAGATGAAGCTTATGATCAAAAGTATCCAACAGGATGAAGAACATGATGGCTAGGTGGAGAACGCTCAAACATCTACCAATAGTCTTGGATGTCTGGTCATCACAAGTATCCATCTTAATTGACTAATTTTCCTGTCTCGTCTAATTTTGCCTTGGAGTTTGAGAAGAAACTGTAAACTGAACCCATTTGCCGTCTCTCTTTCATGGATGAGCATCGGTTACAGAGACGCCCAATCCTGGCTGCTATTTCTGGTAGTAATTCAGCTGTGGTAAGAAGACATTTCTTCCCTCTCAGTGACATGTCTATGTAGTTTAGGTATGAAAAGGTCAGCAATTTGGGAATATCTATCAGTAAAATCCAATTAGTGCCAAGGCAACCTGTTTCCTCTTTTCTGTTTTTAGGAAGGAGTCATCCATATTTTTAAATAATTCTAGATCCTTGTAGCAGTCTTTGGTTTTTTTTAAGCAAACTGTATTTAGAAAATAACTAGTCACCTGATTTTAGGGTGTTTTTTAACTTTTTGAAGAAGGCTGGGTTAGGGTTGTTTGGGGAGTGGGAGGGGTTCAAACTAAGTCACCATGTCAGATGCACTTTGTTGGTGTTCATCTTTTGGATGGGCTAGCTCTTCACAGGTTGGCTCATATTGCAGCCTTTCTGTGTTCTGTTCCTTTACACTGTTACAGTTTAAAGCCCTTTCACGATGATATGGCTGAATTAATGCTGAAAAACTTACTTTGGTCTTGACCTTATGACCACCTCACTGGAACTTGGTGTTAACCCTGTCTCAAGCTTATGGCCACCTCATTGGAACTTGGTGTTAACCCTGTCTCAAGCTTATGACCACCTTATCGGGACCTTCGTGTTAACCCTGCCTATTACCACCTCATTTGGAGCTTGATGTTAACCCTGTCTCAAGCTTATGACCACCTCATTGGGACCTTGGTGTTACCCCTGTATGGAGCTTATGACCACCTCATTGGGACCTTGGTGTTAACCTTGTATGGAGCTTCTGACCACTTTGTTTGGGAACTTGGAGTAAACCCTGTCTTGAGCTTATTACGTTTTTGGGAGCTGCATGTTATCCCTGTCAGGAGCTTTTGACCACCTTAACTACTGGTGCCCAACTTGTTGAGAACTTTATAAATTAAGAACCTGTTCAGATATATTTCTTTTGACTTGGATGTGCTAGCATTGCAGAGAAGGTAAAGAATTGAGATCCGTTTAAGGAATATCTGTAGAGGTCACTCAGTCTTTTCAGTCGCCTGTCTCCTTCATCTGAATGCAGACATTGTTTCCTCCATGTGTACAAGCCATGATTTCAAAGTAGTCTTAAACATAACATATAGATCTGTACAAGCTGTAGAATAATCAATCACATCCTGCATCCTACTTTTGAACGGCTTGTTTACTGAAACATTTTTGTAATGGCATATCTATTCCAGTATCTGGAGATACAGAACGCCATGTGAGGCATCCAATTTGGAGAGATATTTACAGTTACTCATAAACACTGGATTCAATCGATTCTGGAGGCAATCCTTGGAAGATTCGAAAAACTCATGAAAGTTTAGATTCAATCATGGTGCTGTGTTAACATACTCATTATGCTCTTCAGTCCAGTAATACCTGTCTAGATAGAATGAGTTATCACCAATTTCCTATGATATCACAACAAGATTAAGTCCCGTTGCATGGCAGGATGTTCTTTTGCCCATAAGATTTCCAGTTGCTGAATTATTCTCTGAGAAAATAGGAAAAACAAAGTGAAAATTGTTTCACAAAAGTGCAGGAATAGCTTGTACTGTCCACTGATTGGTTGATGATGGTGAGATGGAAAATGAAGAGAAAAGAGCACGGGGATAAGCACTGTACAATGCCATGTTAATTCCCTGGCGATGTATTTCCTGTTATTGAACTGTCCGTGTGATATTGATTTTCTGGAACCTCTGTGATACAAGCAGCGTCACGACAAGAGGTTACCGAAACACTCAGTGCTCAGAGCTTACAGTTCCCTTTGACACACATTTGGATGTCAGCATTGGCTGTTGTTTTGTGTCCTTGTATTGATTAGCTGTCAGGAAAGGGCTTGTTACGGCATTTACACCATTAAGTAAGTATGCTGTGTTTTGAAACTTTGTGGAAGTGTTTTTGTGGATGAGGGGATATGGCTTATGAGGAATACTGATGGCAGTTGAACACTAACATTGTCTTATTGGGTTTTCATGATCTGGCCTTGTCACCACACTCAATATTTAACTTCGTACCTGCAAATAACCAACTGAACAAGAGTGATTGATAATATGAGCAAAACTTCACATTAAGAATTTCTTTCACTACAGAATCATTTACTTTGATAGTGCTGACTTTGGATATTCATATTATCTGATGATTGTGACGTATATAGTACATCTAGGACAGATGGTATGGTATGATATGGTTTGGATATGGCAGCAATATTCCAGCTATATCACGACAGTCTTCTAATAATCTGGACTAGACAATCTGGTGATCAACAGCATGAGCATCAATCTCCTCTTTTGGGATACAATAACATGTGTCAACCATGTCAGACCTATCCTAGTGTTATAGTTGCCATACACCAAGCATGGGTTGTCAAAGGACAATCCTGGTATGACCTGGAGAGGATGTAGAGGATCTACGGGGACAACCGATGAAAGACCAACACTTTTGATAACTCTAACCATTGCAAAATAATGGCCTAAGAAATCAGTTAAGAAGTGTTTAACTTCTGTCATTGTATATTTAGTTTGAAATTAAACAATTAATGACATGTGATGTACTGATTCAGCATTTGCATTGAACTAGTACTTTCACAGCAGGAGACTTTAGCAGCATGACCTTGAACTTTTTGTCAACATTTATCTTTTTCCTGTTAAAAACGTCCATTGAGCATGTGAAAACTCAGAGAATGGTAGAATGCGGCATGTTAACATATTTGAGGGTGTTATATTAGGCTTCCATTGGTTTAATTTCCTGTATTAACAATCCCATGAACAGCTGTGTAAGCAGCAGATCCTGTTAAGCTGGAGTCAGTGTGAACAGGTATTCTCATTACGCCATGACACCAGGAAGGAGAGAGTTATAGACATACATAGTGGCCATAGACAGCAGTGTCATGTGACATACAGCCTTGAGTCTGCTGTCAGATCCAGTGGAGCTGGAGTCAGTGTGAGCAGGTATTCTCATTACGCCATGACACCAGGAAGGAGAGAGTTATAGACATACATAGTGGCCATAGACAGCAGTGTCATGTGGCATACAGCTTTGAGTCTGCTGTCAGATCCAGTGGAGCTGGAGTCAGTGTGAGCAGGTATCCTCATCACTCACATGGGGGAGTTATAACCTCATATCACGCCAGGACGGAGATAGTTATAAACAAAGTGGTCACAGACAGCAGTGTCATGTGACATACAGCCTTCAGTCTGCTGTCAGATCCAGCTGAGCTGGAGTTGGTGTGAGCAGGTATCCTGGTCACTCAGATGGGGGAGTTATAGTCTCACATCACATGACACCAGGAAGAAGAGAGCTATAGACATACGTGGTGGTCACAGAGAGCAGTGTCATGTGACATACAGCCTTGAGTCTGCTGTCAGATTCAGTTGAGATGGAGTCAGTGTGAGCAGGTATTCTCATTACGCCATGACACCAGGAAGGAGAGAGCTATAGACATACATATACATGGTGGCCATACACAGCAGTGTCATGTGACATACAGCCTTGAGTCTGCTGTCAGATCCAGTGGAGCGGGAGTCAGTGTGAGCAGGTATCCTCATCACTCAGATGTGGGAGTTATAACCTCGTATCACACCAGGAAGGAGATAATTATAAACAAAGTGGTCACAGACAGCAGTGTCATGTGACATACAGCCTTCAGTCTGCTGTCAATTCCTGTTAAAGGTATATATCTACCACAGTAGCCAGTTGACTCATCACTCAGTATGGATGGCTATTATGAGATCTGATGTTGATGCAGAGTTGTGTCTCTTTGTGTGTTCCAGGTTGCTTTGGGGCACCAGGGTGGTCAAGTAGTAATACTGTTTGCTTGTCACACTGAAAGCCTAGGTTTGATTTCCCACATGAAAGTGTGATGCACTTTTCAGGTGGTCCCTGCCATGATACGTTTAGAATATTGCCAAAAGCAACATAGAGCTTAACTCACTTTTTCAAGATTGGTTGTCTCCCAGTTCAAATCCCCAGTTTGTTGGTGTTTCATTGAAATTTGTAAATGCTTTGGTCACTTTTGACTTGACTGCGTCATTAACCAATGTTGTCATTATGTAGCTGAGATGCTACTCAAAGAGACGCACAACCAGTCTGACCTATCCTACACAGTCAACAGTATCTGAATCCTTGAATGTCTGGTTTGTTGCCTCTGTTCATCCAGCAACAATGGGTATCCAGTAGTTTAAATTCATGTGACTATATCTTTTTAGGGCATAACAGTCAGTTTGTGTTATATGGGGTAGTAATATCTTAATATGTTTTGAACATTCCCTCATTGCATGTAGACATATACAGAGATAGACAGACAAACAAAAAGTTTATTAGAGTGTTACCTTGCACATACAAAATATTATACATTGTAAACTGTGGTCTGTAATCTGAAAAACATGATCAAATGGTACTAGATTCCCAGAAACTGTAAGACTATTCGCTGTGTATCGACACGTAGAAACATCGCAAACAATTGTTTTGTTGTGTCATCAACAGTGGTGACATCATTCAAATCATATTGTGACATAAAGAATGACGTCACAAATGAGCAACTCCAGATGCTACTGTGGGAACCTGCTGATGACACTTCACTGCTTTACCCGTACTTGATGTAAATGAGTGCAGACAGTAAGACTCTTGGATTTACTTTTTTGTGTACAATGTCGATAAACATCATGTGTTGGCCAATTTCCAGGTGTTACTGAGTATTTGAAGCGCGGGAATATTTCATTTGAAACCACCAACTGCCCCGTCAGTTCCAAATGCATTCCCGTGCTTCAAATACTCAATAACACTCGAAAATTGGCCAACACATGATGTTTATCTCCAAAATATAAAGTGATAAAAATGCAATGAAATATGTACAAGCCATTCCATAGGTATTCTTTTAAAAGAATACAATTGTGTAAAACACATATATGTAAGAGAAATAAAAACTGTTTGAACAAACAAAATTTACGTCCAGGGAGAAGATTTTGTCACATAAAAGAGACAACTCTCTAAGGTTAAAAGCACTGAGAACTTCCCTGCATCTGGCACATAAAAGATTAAAACCGCTGTGAACGTACTCTACGTCTATAAAGAGGGTTCTTCTAAGATCATCATAAAAAGGCACTGTAAAATAACATGCTGTTCACTTTCCACATCATTATTATATGTGCCATTATAATTACTATTGGCAGCTTGTGTCAACAATAGCTTCAGTGTTTACCCTGATGAGGGAACAGTATGTTTTCTACATACCAAGTTTGGGAATTAACCAGTATTCATTAATATTAATATGCATTGTCTGTTTGAACACAAATTGTGGAGGTTGAAACAAGTGCTATAGCACATTAGGAAAAAAATCTCTTGGTGTAGAAGACAATCTAATGGTAGAATTTGATAAATCCCCTTTAGAGGTCCTACGTAATATTGAACTCATCATGATATCCTGTTTTTTTTATGCAAAGGAACATACGTATCAGTAGGGAATACAAAGGGAACGTGTCTCCATATGGAATACATTGAACATGTGTATCAGTAGGGAGGACAAGGGAACGTGTCTCCATAGGGAATACAAGGGAACATGTAACAGTAGGGAATACACTGAACATGTGTATCACTAAGGAATACAAGGGAACATGTAACAGTAGGGAATACACTGAACATGTGTATCACTAAGGAATACAAGGGAAAATGTGTATCAGTAGGGAATACAATGGAACATTGTATGATTATGAAATACAAAGGAACATTGTATTGTTAGGTAATACAAGTGAACATTGTTTCATTAGGGAATACAAGGAAATATGTGTCTATCATCAGACAACTGCATGAAAGCCATGCTGTTTTGAATGGTATATCTCAATGCAGTAGGTTGATAAGCAACATGCATCCAAAGGCTGTATCATAGCCCCTTTATGTTGGCATGGAGTATATTATGTAAATGTTCAGCAACACAGATTATCTTCCTGATCTTATTTGAAGATTGCATTAATGCCATGAAGTCAGGCAGACACAGCGTTCATTTATGTGGACACATTGCAAAAGTGCATTATTCAAGCTTACGTAATTAGCATTGCAGTTTATTAGTTACACTCTGGCAGATGTTTCACACGAAGAATAGCCATTTTTATAGGGATGAAACAGCTGTGTCTATTTACTTCTTGTTTAACTGACGACTCATGAAGGTCACAGGGTAGAAAAGGCCGTCAGCAACCCATGCTTGCCATAAAAGACGACTTTGTTTGCCATAAGAGGCGACTAACAAAATCAGGTGGTCAGGCTTGCTGACTTGGTTGACGCATGTCATCGGTTCCCAATTGCTCATGTTGTTGATCACTGGATTGTCTTTTCCAGACTCAATTATTAACAGACTGCCGCCATATAGCTGGAATATTGCTGAGTGCGGCATAAAACTAAACCCACTCACTTGTTAATCTGACCATGGAAGGTCCAGGTTAGAATATTGATCTTCAGTAACTGGCAGGTGTGTCGTAAGAGGCAACAGACAAGATTGTATGGTCAAGCTCGCTGACTTGGTTGACAAATCTTTTCGGTTTAAAATTGTGCAGATTGATGCTCATGCTGTTGATCACTGGATTGTCTGGTCCAGACTCGATTATTTACAGACTGTTGCCATATAGCTGAAATATTTCTGAAATATTGAATAGAGCTAAACTCATTCACTCACGCCTTGTTTAATTTTGACATGCATTCCTTTTGTATTATCTATGTTTGTACATAGATATAAATATGTACAGTATACAACAGTATTATGAACACTTTATAAATAACATAATCTCCCTTTTTCATAGATACAACATTAATATAGACAGTATTTGATAATATTTGATCAGAATTCTTCAAGTTGGTGAGTCAGTAATGAAGTGTGCAACTTTATGGATTAAGAAAAAGTTGTTTTCCATAACGTTGTATGCTTCAACATTTCATAAAACAATCATATTGCACATGCTAATATATAGAGCATTATTATAAACACGTATTGATAAATAATGTTATTGTACTTGCTTCTTTATACAAAATTAACATAAACACCATTTGATCAATAGTGTTATCACACATGCTTATTCATACAACAGTATTATTTTACACCGTTTGATCAATATCATCATACACATGTTCATGGGTACAACAGTATTATTAACACCATTTGATAAATAATGATATCGTACATGTTCAGGTATACAACAATATTATCAACACCATTTGATCAATAATGTTATGGTACATGTTCATGTATACGACAATATTATCAACACCATTTGATCAATAATGTTATGGTACATGTTCATGTATGAGACAATATTATCAACACCATCATTATGTTATGGTACGTGTTCATATGTACACAGCATTATCAACACCATTTGAACAATATTTATACCATACATGTTCATAACAGTACCATTTGATCAATTGTGTTATGCACAATTTTTATGTAGACTACAGTATCATAAGCACCATTTGATGAATAAGATGATGTTCTGGGTGATGGGTATATCGTGCATGCATCCTCTCACCCCTACATCCACTCACTAACTCTATCTCCTTCTGTACCAGGATTCTACAGTGAAAATCCTTTCCATTGCCTGTGATGGTTTTTTTTGTACTGCATTGCATGTATAAATAGAATAAGCAGACAAAATTTTGCCATTGATACTTATTTTTAGTTGACATCAATGTCAGGATATTCTTCTATGTGAATCATGTTTAAAGGTGTTTTTTCCATAAGACACAGAATTTAACTCTAAATACATACACATATATATATACATCAAGTACATCATGTGCCTTTAATAGACAGGGTAATGTCTGTGAGTTGCAGCATTGTGTCACCTTATGCTACCAGCTCTTTGAATAACATGTCAAGGACATGGATCTGTTATTGTAATTTGAACATAAAAATCTGTCATATATGTCAAGCAGTATCTGTTTATTCTGTAACAAAGCAGTGCAATCTTACGCAGCAGACTCCATCTTGTTATGTTGGGTATTAAAGGGGAACTGGTCTCTGACAAAATAGCTGTCCCAGCCGGGGTCGTACCGGGAAGTACATAAATCAAAGTTCCCAAGTACCGCGTAGTAGATAACGCGGAAATGAATAGGGTGCCGCTATGTAGACGTTTCTAAAATGGAGTATATGCCGCGAAGTAGATACATTCATTAAATCAAACACCGAGAAAAACAAACTCCCAACAATTAAAAACATTTTACACTAAAAGGTGATTTTAATCTCAACACTCGGATGAGACAAGTCATGAGTTGATAAGATTTACTTATCATTGCTCAATTTAATTTGAACTTAATTACGTTATAGAAACACATGTACACAGAAAGAAATTACCGCTGGGTACGCTGAGTATGGTATTGTTATCATATTATTATCTACTATTTTACTATGAAAACACTGTATGAGTAGACCAATTAGTTGTTTTTGTGCATTGGACATAAAAGTATGGTGTCATTAAAGTTTCATCACCCTTGCATGAAAAATGGCAAATGTATAAGTTAGAGTTAAGTTCATAGAGAGTGTCCATGGGGGAAGACATCTATATTCCAACAAGAACAAGTTTCGCCTTTATCATCAGAGGGGAGAGAAGACCTACTGTAAGTGTGTAGTATCAACCTGTTCATCTTACATCGTGACATATCAAGATCGACTCCAGACAGCAGAAAACGCCCACAACCATGCGGATCCTGTATTCATCTTTGAAGTAGATGCATTCAAATCCAAGCTGATTCACAGAGCGAAGACTGAGACAACGCCGATCCCTAAGATTTACGACGATGAGATAGCCAACTTACGAAAGCACCATGATACAGTGCCTGATGGTCTTCTTCGAGGGATTCCAGCGTTTACATCACTGAAGACAATCCTCTGCCCTCAATGCCAGAAAACCCTGCCTGGTCTTCCCAAGACAAGACAAGACATCCGACTCGAAGGACAGTGGGCTTTGGCTGATGCTGGTGACCAGTTCCTACACACTACCGGTGACGGAGACCAAATACTTACCTTCACCACTGACAAGAACCTTGAACTTTTGTGTGATGTTGACACAGTCTTTGGAGATGGTACATTTTCCTCAGCACCAGGATATTTCACCAAATACTTTGCATGCAACAGTTCAAGGACTCATGTTCCCACTGGTGTTTTGCTTGTTGCCAAATAGGACAGAACAAACATACATACATATGTTTGAGTACATTGAGGAAGCCGCACAGAACCTTGGTCATCGTCTTTCTCCTCCGACTATACTGCTAGACTTTGAACGACCCATAACGCCGTCAAGCATGTTTTTCCCAACACCGAGATCCGAGAGGATGCTTTTTTCACTTCACTCAGTGCCTCTGGCATTACACCCAGAAGGTTGGATTATCTGTGAAATATTCGGAAGATCCTGAAGTGAAGAAGCTGGTCCGCAGAGCTGCTGCATTGCCTGTTGTTCCCCTTGACAAGGTCGAAGATGTGTGGGCTGAGACTGTTGGTGATAACCCAGGTGGAGAAAAGGTCATGCGCCTTATGGACTATGTTACAACCACTTGGATCGAAGGACCATGGAGCCCTACCATGTGGAATCACTTTGGAAACGATGGTCATCGGACGAATAACAACCTCGAAGGATTTCACCACAAGATCAACAGAGTCGCAGCAAAGAAACACCCAAACATCTACGAGGTTGTTGGTCTTCTGAAGTCACCGAGGTCAAGGTGCAGCAACTCCAAGGTCACTGGCGTGATCCACCACGCAAGAAGAAATATCGCACAATCGACGCACGACTATGATCCCTCAAGCAAGACCTTATCAGCCAAACATTGAGTGAGATTGACTACACGGATCACGTGTCTGAACTTTTAAAGCTTGGCTAAATGTGTGTATATTTAGTGACTCTGACTCTGACAGCGATTCCGAAGTGACTTTGGTCCAGTGACCTTTTAATTATAGTTTCAGTGACATCTCTGAGTAATATCACAGTTCAAATTTTAGTGCTTATAACTACCTGATTGATCAAGTCTACCTAGAAAAAAAATTTTAAAATGACAGATTAATAGTACTTGTAAATCACATTTTGTTATTGTTATCTGTATTTGTCGTCCTATGTTGAATAATGTGTCCACATTCAAGAGTGTCCGCTTTATGGTAGCCTTAGCCTTTTTCTTGCGTCCCACAACGTACACACTTTAAGATCGCTCAGCTATGTCAAGTCCCACTAAGCAGATGCCAGTATTTTCGGTCTCTCCCACTGAATAGACACTATTTTCAAAGAAAGTAATTATGTTTGTCTACTTCCCGGCCATGAACCTCCTATCCAATTCTTTCAAAAGTTTTTCAAACATCACTTGTCTACTAATGCAAATCTTGTATATCATTATAACTGTTGGTTTCCTTCACACAGAACCTGAGCTACAATATCTAGACCAAAATTGAAAATGGACCACAGAGATACTGTGGCCTACCCATGTCAAACATTTACATAAGCCACCAGATAAAACGTCTGAATTGAAAATGGACCATGAAGCATGTTCTTTCTTTGGATGTGATGAGGCCTACACATAATATCCTAGGCCATCTCGTAGTCTCTGAATCTCATTATTTTCTCCACTGCCTTGCCCTCACTGCAATGCTAAAGCCTTAAATGAAGCAAATCTAGATTTCCTCAGCTTTTTTCAATTTAAGCTAGGTTTGTTTGTAGTTATCAAAATTTTCTAAGCAAATCTAAACGTTAGTCCAGTAATATCCACTGGCCACCAACAAAAACATCTGGAGCTGACTTAAGTCCATAGAAAATATCCACTTTCACACACATCTCGAGCCACATCTAGAGCTGAATATGGAACATAGACGTATAGTAATACCCTTCTTTATGGGAACAGAAGTCCGAAGATAATGTTTCATTGTTTGGTGTTTGATAAGACCATTAATGCCATCTATTGAGCCAAATGGTTTACATTCCATGTTTCTAGATGTGTGTACCAGTATTGGCACAGCTCATATGGATACAGCGATGGAGGATGCAAGGTTTCCATGGCCCCATGCTTTTGTAATATTAGATGATTAATAGTTGTAACAAGAGTAGTATTGCTGGAGTATGTCTCGTTACTTAGGGTGTAACCAGAGTTAATGAAGTACTATTGACTCTCACTCTGTGCAGGTCTGGTGGATTTATTTTAAAATGTTCCTGAATGATTGCTTCAGGTTGACAGACGGATGAACACATGATGAGGATTGCAGGTGACTTTAAGATGGGAGATACAACTCAAGTCCCAGTTTATGAGTGTGTTGCTGGTTTAATGCTGCAGTCAGTATAACAGCAATATAGCAGCAGTTTGTGAATAACTGAGTCTGGACCAGACTGTCCAATGATCAACAGCATGAGCACAAATATACACAAATGGGATATTATGACATGTGTCAACCTAATCAGTAAGCCTGATCACCCAATCCTGTTAGTTGCCTTTCTGTGTACAGAAATGTACCATAGCCAAAGTAAATTGGACGATCTCATTCTGCACTGAATTTCCTGGACACATACTCTTATTCCTGCCTTTCAAACTGCATAATTCAACATGGCAATGTGCGTTTTCAGGAAGAACAATATACCTTCCTTCCGCTGTCAGTTGTAAAATATCGGCTCCATATTCATTTGGGTTAGAATACAAAGTAAATAAAATGTTTTTTGATATCCAGAAAGCGCTGAAATCAAGCAATCTAGAACAACACCACAAACCAGTTTCGTTTTCTGCTTGAGAGAAGTGGACTAGTGCTATTTAGGGTACTGAGTATGTTTGTGTACATTTACTTTGCCTAGAGTGCATTTCTGTATACAGAAAGGTACCTGAGGTACATTTCTGCAGTACCTGTGCCGACAACAACCCTTTCAGCATCAGTTGCCTATTTTACAAGGTAGATTGCCTTATTCTAGCAAAGGGAGACAACTCGTTTGAATATATGGGCATTCAAGTGATAAAAACCCCAACATTTCACAATGTTAACATACACATGCATCTTTCTTTCACCAGCATAACAGTTAATAGCAAGGAACACAGTGTTATCCTGAAAACTGTTTCTGTGTTGTATTGGATTAATCAGAATGATCAGCACATGCTTCAGATTTCCATCAGCAGCTGATGAGACCATTGAGAAATAAATGTGTGGGTGATGGAAACTATTATTATAACCTTTTAAAGTGTATGTTTTGCAACTGATACCTGATATTGGAAAATGTCATCCGATATCTGATATTATCTTACAAACAGGTTTTTGCTCATTTTGTCAGATACTGGATGTAGTCAAGGGCCAGCATGATAGCTATGTGTCTTCAAATATGAGATGTAAAGTTTACACAACACTTGATTATACTACATATACAATGTAATACTCAAAGGCATTTTGTTTCTATCATTCTAAGTATTCATCTTATCAAAAACTGACAAGTTGTTATGAGGGAAATTACTGTTAAAGGTTGAAATCTTAGTAAGACATAATGTGTGAGCGTTTTTTGACAACTGGTACATTTTGAAAATTTTCTTAAAGCGATACTGCACATGAACACAGGCTGAAAAGCAATATTACTTTTGGAAATGGTTTCAAAATAGAACCTTGGCATTAATGTGTTTTTTAGGTTTATTATATTTTAGACATAATTTGTTACAAGGCAAAGTTTTATCCCCAAACAGTAATTTTCCAGGGTAGTGGTATGGTTCATCCATTCACAGAGTGTTCTGAAGCAGCGACTGAAAATAATTTCTAATTATGGCCAATTTCTAACAAACATTACTGCTTGCATATATAAGGGAATGTCAAAACTTTGATGAAATCATACTTTTGTACATTATCCTATAACACATGTCAACTGTCAAATAGGGGTGTAGGTACTGAGAGGATCTGTGCAGACGTTTGATCCTGATTTCGATGCACCCTGATTTATAGGTACACCTGCTATGCTCACTGGAAAGTACACATCTCTTTGACTTAAGTTCTGCTGCTGCTCATTCAATCAAGCAATCAATCAATCTCCACCCCATCCACTCAGTCACTCACCCACCTACTTGCCCACTAGCTTGCCCACTCACTCACTCACTCACTCACTCACTCACTCACTCACTCACTCACTCACTCACTCACTCACTCACCCACCCATCACTCGCTCGCTGTAATTGGTGGAGGATGACTTGGTGAATGCAATGTCTTATCATGTCAGAGAGTCTGTATTTATTGCCTGCTTAAGTAGACCCCAAACTGCTCCATGGCAGTGATGCTGTAATGCAAACTAAGGAATTAAGGTGTGATTACTCATTTATTGAGTCAAATCCTTAACCCCCAAAATACCCAAATCTTACACTCAAGATGACCCAGTAAATGTCAAAGGCATTGCTGCCACTTTGTTGAGCTTTCTAAAAGTGACATTGAATAACGGCTTCCAATTCCCAATCTAATGGGCAGCTAATAAATTCTCAACATTATTTTATGAGAAGAGTCTCTTTTACGTCCAATAAACAGTCACCTCATGATGTCCTCATATCATCGCAACAGTCCAGTCAGCCAGATCAGTATAAGTCAGCCATTGATTGAGCCATTCACATTGATCCAGAATCAGGCTCAAGAGTGAAAGAGAGTATTTGGAAACCTTGAAGGATGAGGGGTATTACGTTGATGACAGGAGTAGTGTCCAGAGATTGTCATCATCTGCTGCTTTAGCAAAGTATCTTTGGTCAGTTCATGAGTCATGAAGCTTCTGTCCTTGTATATATGTATGACTTTGCAAAGGAAGAGTTAAATGCCAAGTTTGTTGATTTCAAGACCTCATGGAAAGTACTGGAATTGGTTGGTGTTCCTGAACTGTTTTGTTCTGGGAAATGGAAATACAAATACTGAGTTGAGTTTGTATTTCTGGTGATGACAGCTAGTTGGCCAGACACTGTGTGGTGATGACCAGGACATGTTTACCTTTGTAGAAACAAAATTTGCACAATGATGAACTGAACAATAAATTTACTTTCAAACGGGATAGCTGGCAGCTTACAATCAGCTTGTTACATTTATATGATTGTAAATTCTGACTGGATGTCAAACTGCACTGCACCAGTAGTGTCCTCCTTTGTATGCACCATCTGTATGTCTTTTGGGGCACATGGAGGATGGAATATGGCTATGTGTATACAAATGTTTCTACTTTATTAATTTGGGAACATTGTGAGACTGACCAGTATTGGTGACTTGTAATTTAATCCTCCCCTTCAAGCAAGATCCAGCACCTTTTGAAAATGAAGTGATTGCTGAGAGACATATTCAAGTGTATTAAAGGCTTTCAAGTGTTAGTCTTTCTGTTGGCACTTTGACATGTTTACAAATCATTTCAGCATCTACTGGTGGCAATGGTAAGGGGCTTGCTTTCTTTAATTCCCCCTCACTTAGGTAGATGTGTCCCAATGTCATCATACTCACTCCAACATATTTTTTCCTTGGTTTGTTGTTTGACATGCATGTTCATGACTTCTGCGATGAAGACTAGGGATTCTCCCGAAGGACAGTTCTCTTTGGTTGATGAGTCCAACATCAGTGCATCAACGGGAATATCATTCACACCATTATGCACAGGAATACCAAAATTGGTTACGTTGTATTATTGGATGGAGTTATTAGCTCCCAGTTGCCTCAGAATTGGCCAAATGTATTACAGTTGCCAGCCATGATCGGTATGAATCAGTTTGGTGGAAACCAAGATGCCAGACGGTTTTGACACATAATTTTTATTTGTAAAGGAATGTTTCAGCTGACCACATGCTAGAATGTTGAGGATTGCGTTAACTTCTCTCAGGAGTATACTGGGTACCCATGATCCTTTGACCCCTCTGAGAATGTCATCGATGGCTGCCGAGGCTGATGGCTGCTGAGACACAGAATCATACATCATTTCTGCATATGACGATTGTTTGAAAAATCAGTATGACAAGTTACTTGAGGGTAGCAATTGTTATTAGTGAAAGCAGAAAAGAATAATCAGTAAAAACGAAACTGATAATGAGATAAGAGCTTCTGCAAGACTGATGAGCAGAGATAGCGATGTAATGAAACAAGTGGTTCTGATGTCACAAACAAGATGGCACTGAGATAATGGTCATGTACCTTCTGGGGAAATGAATGTCCAATGTTGAAACTGCAAACAAAATAAAGTCGGTGCTAAAAACTTTATTACCTTGTACAAAGTGAAAGTCCTAATTTCCTGTGTTCAAATACTTACTTTAACTATAATTGACATGTGTTATCTATATTTTGTTGCCTATTTGAGGAGTGGCTCACCACCCTCTATACGTAAATAGCACATCTGGCTAGCAAGATGAATAAAAGGCAATCAGAGGAATTCAGAGAGCAGTACAGTTCAAACCTGTGTATATTGAACTCTAAGTGTATACTGTAAACTTTTATTATGTTGAGTTCTGTATACATAGTTGGAGAGCTGCGAGGTTGATCTGTAATGTTCTGTGTTAAAGATGCCATTGACTGCCTCATACGTGTAAATGTGAACATCTCCATCATTGTCAGCAGTGGAGCAGACAGCCCACAATGACTCTGTGTTTACCAGATAACCATACTGACAATATAATGGCATTCGAGGCATTCATATATTGGAATATTGATGTAACATGTCCAAGAGAGGTTCCATGATGTCTTGACCTTGAGCTGCCCACGTCAGGATGAATCCGTGGACACTTGTAAAGAGTGGGTATTTTTTAAACTCAACATTTTGAACAGTTATTAATGTGCTATTTTAATCTTTGAGATTAGATTACAAGGATTTATCAATAAACAGTATTTTTTTAGGTGTGTGTGTGGGAGTGCAAAGTACATAACAACTGATTAAAAAATTGTTAGAATGTGAAAAGCTGACAGATGAAAGCTTTTTTTTGAAAGGCTATCACACATGCTTGGATTTCTGTAATGAATGTCAATTTTCTGCGAAACTTGCTAGAGACCTTTAATAATCAATGGAGTCCTTGTAGCTGATAGATCAATAGAATGAAGATGGATCGCTCATTTGTGGGCAAAGTCATTAACTCTACCACAGAATTGTACTCTGCTGGCTTAAGTTTCAGTAACCCTGTTCTAAAGGGCCTTATATTTCAAGAAAGTATGGCTGATTTTGATATCCATCCTTGTATTAAAAGCATTGGTTATACTTGACAGTGCTGGATGTTGAAGTGTGTGTGATATGTGTTAGTGTGGTTTGTTTGTTTGTTTGTTTGTTTGTTTGTTTGTTTGTTTGTTTACTTACTTACTTACTTACTTACTTACTTACTTGTCAAACTTCCAGTTTTGTGGAAGGTGTGGTGGCTGAGAGGGTTAGATCACTGACTTTACTGGTTATTAAGACTGTGTGTTTAAATCCGGGATGCCCCTCAAAGTACTAGATTCTGTACTTTACTGAAAAAGTGTAATTCCAAATGTAACATATGTTGAAATACTCAGTGTTTGAAAACCCATCCATAAGTGTCTTTGGTCTACCTACTAAGATATTCTCCTTCTCTAAACTGACACATATTATACAAGTGAGGACCAGTTGAAGCTGGTGTTAACCACACCAGACAATATTTAGTAAGTACACTAGCATCACTTTCAACACAAGGAGATGTTCCACTAAAACATCATGATGCTCAGACTGTCATGACTTGTGAACATGGCATGGAACCAGCTACACACACAAGTAAAACTGGCTGACTATGCACAACACTGGTACTAAAGAAGCTGTGTCTGGATCACCTAGTGTGTGCAGTCTGGAAACTGATGGGATGTGGCTTATACAGATACTGAGCTAGAGGAGAGATGCACTTGTACATAGGCTATAGATTACACTTTATCAGAAAAGTACAGATTCTAGTACTTTGGAGGTTGATCTGGGATTTGAACCCACATTCACAGAGTGAGGCACCAAATCAGCACAGAAAGTCAGTGATTTAACCCACTCAGCCACCATGGGTGTTCAGTTCCATCTGGGATTCGAACCCACACTCTCAGAGTGAGGCATCTAAGCACCAGCATAGAAAGTCAGTGATTTAACCACTCAGCCACCATGGGTGTTCAGTTCCATCTGGGATTCGAATCCACACTCTCAGAGCCAGGGGATGGATGCACTTGTACATAGGTTATATATTACACTGTTTCAGAAAAGTACAAAGTCTACTTCAAGGGTTGAGTTCCATCCATCATTTGAACCCGCACCCTCAGAGTGAGGCCTCTAAACACCAGGACAGAAAGTCAGCAATTCTAAATACTAGAATCTGTACTTTTCTGAGAAAGTGTCACCCCAAATATAACATTTAACTGCATTTAACAACTTTCCAAGTGACATTCTGTGTATTTGGAGAGATGAACAAATATAGTCTTCAAAAGTCATTTTCAGAAAAAATAGTAATTTAGACATGCCACATATTCATTTTCAGAAAATATAGTAACATAGACATGCCACATATTCCTGGGTTGCATTTCTTGGATATATTTGAACCAAGGTCTGTACAATGCAGTTAGCTCATGACCCTTTGCTGCCTTATAAAGGCAATACTCACAAACCGCTTTCACACATAGCTGGCACTGGCATGTCATCTTGGGAAGTTTCTAGTAACACATCCACAGTGGCTAAATTCCTCCAGATAAGTTGAAGGCCTCAGTGGTTGAAATATTGGTGACTGCATGCTGGGAATAGTCCATGGATACCACTTGTGAATATGATTGGTGGTGTCTTGTGATACTTGGATTTTGGAAAATTTCATCTTTTATGAAGCACATTATTACGCAACATTATTGAGAAATTATTCAGCAAAGATAAAAATAATGGATATTTCATCATAAACCTTTTCAACTCATCAGCCTTTTGTGGCTTGTGTATGTGGTAATTTCAGAATCTGTATGATTGTCTTTAACTGGCAGGACAAGTACATGTCAAAGTGACATAGCTCGAAGATTGCTTTTTGTGGCAATAAATAACATTCACTCCTTGTTGGTAGATTCATTATTGAGGCAAATCTGTTTGCACAGCATAAATAGTGAATAATTTTTGTTGTGAACGTTTGATATGAGCTAGGGTTGTGTGCCCCTAGTCTGATGACAGTACTTGTTTCCCTGGAAGACTGGTACTAGTACTGACTAATGCTGAAGCATTTAGATGACATCAACAGACAATCTACAAAAACATCCACCACATTCCAGTCTCGATTGTTTACATTTGTGCTTCATCAGAAGGTTTTGTCAGTTTCGTTACAGAGTAAGAATCAAAAGCATCTTCAAGACATGTTGGCTTATGGAGAATGAAATGTTGCTTTGAAAATAAACGCGGGCATTACTTCTGCTTTGCACAGTATTTCTGTTGTATGTGTCATCTTATTGTGGTTTGACTGCCTGAAATAATGAAGGACTCATATGTTTACTGGGCCAGTGGGGTAGCCTAGTGGTTAATGTGTTCGCTCATCATACCGAGGTTTGATTCCTCACATGGTATAATGTGTGTGCCCATTGTTTGTGTTCCCCTTCGTAATGTTGCTGGAATATTGCTAAAAGCGGCATAAAACAAAACTCACTCACTTGACACCAAGATGTTTACCATTGTTATGAAACTATAGAATGTGGATATGATGGTGTGAAACCCAAAACATAATCAGTGATTCAGACCCACAGTGACAGAATCCTGGTGTGTGCAAAGGGACAAAGGCACAGCGAAATGCAGCTAGGTTTATGTATACAAGTAGACAAACTTGAATCTCAGCCTTCAAAAGCTGTGAAAACTCCAAGTCATTTCTAGAGCGGATTGATGAAAATACTGTGTGACTGCAGATCCAAGTACTTCATCCCTTGATATTGTATTTCATTCAGCTTGTTTCTAGGTAATGCCACCCGGCATTATCACTCATTCCTCAACTCCAACTCACTTGAGCCAGACACTTTGCCAATACCATCAGCGATGAAGTTACTTCAGTCGTTCAATAACTCCTACTCACGTTTAAAATAAAGGCCAGGTGCATGAACATCATCTGAACACAATGCTTACGTGCTCTACAGCTCATCCTCGCTGCTTCCATGCTCCCCACATGCAAATTTTGTGGTACGTTTGTGGAGAAGCATACAAACTTTAATCAGATTTATACGCGTAACAACAAAGTTGGGCAAATTTTTTTTAACACTTTTTTACTGAAGGCATGATAACATTCATGATTAAATCAGAAAAAAATTTGGATTTAATTTCCACACTGGAATTGGAATAAGGAATAGGCGATGTTTTCTAATGTGCTATCTTTACTCCATCAGAAAACACAAAGAGAATAGAGCAGGACAATTGGGCTTTAATTCCACACTGAATATTTCATGGTGAAAAAAAATTGATGTTTTCCAATTTGTCGGCCATGTTGGTCCAGATGCAACTGTATGCTGGCAATTCTGGCCCCTCGCTCGATAACATGTTTAGTGAGGATCGGCCCAGGACTAATCTGGGGCCTGTGTATGTGTGTTGTTTCTCAATATGAATTTTCTGTCAATTAAGACTCAAGAGAGAAAAGTTGGGTATTCTTCCTGTTTTTTTCTCACTTTCTGCATAGTTCCCCGATTTCAGATAAAGTGGTACGTTAAAGCATTACTTTGCTGCTGCTCTGTGTTGCAAGGAAACAGCAAGAGAGATGTCCATGCATGCGTTCACATGTGTACGTATGCATGCAGGCATGCATGTGGAAGAGTTGTAAGATGCAGTGATACAGGAATCTATGTTATATCATGACGTAAATAGGCAATGCTGAATTAAGAAAATCAGGGGTAGATAGGATGAACAACAATAAGCCAAGTCCCACAGTTTTGATCAACTGATTTTCATTTTTGTCTGCTTGTGAGACAAACATAACAGTGGCGGTGGGGTAGCTTAGTGGTTAAAGCATTTGCTCATCACAACGAAGACCCGGGTTCAATTCCCTACATGGGTACAATGTGTGAAGCACATTTCTGGTGTCTCCCATCGTGCTGGAAAAAGTGGCATAGAACTAAACTCACTGACTCACCCAGGCATACCAGAGTGAGTGAAATGCACAAACAGTGAGTGAATAAGTATGGTTTTTTGCCACTTTTTCCAGCACTAGGCTACCCCACCGCCCCTCTGCCTTGTAACTAATTTTAAACAGGCTTAGTTTCATCAACACTTTTCATCATGCCCACTCAGTATGGATGGTTTTTAATAAACATCCCCTTTTTCAAATGCACAAGGTGCTTACAACAGGCAAGAAGTACTCTGAACTGTTAATTTTTGCATGGTACCTTCTTGTGCAGGGAGTCTAGGGACTTGTGTACAGGAAGCACACAAATAGATACTATGGGATGTTGATAAAATCCATCAAGATAAGTGTAAGATTTCCTGCTGAGGCAAGTGCCAGAAAATGGATGCTACGATAGTTTGAGAATCCCCAAATGAAATGTATGAGCACAAACTGTGAACAATGAGGAATGAACTGTATAATCAACAACTTTCTCTCGTCTTTGATAGGCAAGACAAGCATTTCTTTAGACACTCTGTTATCGCCTGCTATTTTCCTCACTGCAAGTTATTTATATGTTTTCAAATTATCTGTCCAACCACGTCAGAGGTCTGACAGTCTGGAAGCTTTCACACCTGAGGATAACGAGAGATTAGTTGCTCCTATTGTTGAGAAGCATTTGGTCTATGTTTCTGTGGTATGTTTATCATTATCGAAACTGATATGTTTGATCAAGAATAATGGTATAATGTTAGTAGTCTTGTTTAATAGGTTTATGATAGACACTGTTCTTTTCAAAAACATTTTAACGAAGATGTATGTTTAAGATTTTATGCTACCCTAAAAATAAACATGAGGTTTCGGTGCTTTCCAATTAGCTTGGAACTTTTTCTCTGTTCTGTTATGTTTGATGTTTAATTTTGCCATATAGATGTAAAGAAAACATTATTCACTGGTTGTATTTAACTAAATTGTTTAGCATAAATGTTCATATGGAGGTGTGTGGTCCTGTGCACAGAGCTAAGGTCAGAAATCAGTTTAAGGTAAGCAATGTTGTGCACAGAGAGCCGTTGGTGACTGAGTTTAGCAGCTAGGCTCCCGATTTTTTCTTGGACATCAATCCTACCCATAATGAAGCACATGTGATACATGTGGTCTCACCTTGGGCAAGTCAGCTTGTTCAGATCACCACTGTTCGCCCAGCAGAAAATGGGTACCAAGTGGGATAAGTCATGTGACTATTAACCTTCTAGTGCCTAACAGGCTGCTTTGGTTTTCCAGGGTAATCAGGAAATCTGAGCACTGCTACATTTGGAAATAAATGTTATACAAATTAATTACATTAACATCATGTAGTTCCCTCAGTTCAAAGAGTATGTATAATCAGGGTGTAAATTTAGACATTGCTCCTGGCCGGTCACTGCTGCAGCGAGACTCAACGAGCCCAAAGCATCAGATGCTGTCAACGCTGTTAATAGATCAGACAAGTAAACCAAGTAATTCCTACAAAGTTGTATGTGGGGCTAGCATCAGTGGTGTGCATGCACAGTACATCGGTAAAGCAGCATGTTTTGCTGTAAGATCATGTCTTAACTACACGAAAATTAAAAAAAGGACAATTTCATTAAACATTTTAATAATGGATATGGCACAATGTACAAATCATCTGATTTTGTTCCAAATAATAGCATTGACATGTTTGGAGTTAGAGAGCGGATGAGGCAAGATGGCATGTATATGAGGAGTGAGTGTAATTTTCTGCAGGAGAAAATCAAACTATTCCAAGGGAAACCTGTAAATAATGGTATCTGGACCAGACAATCTAGTGATCAACAGCATGAGCATTGATCTATACAACTGGGATATGATGACATGTGTCAACCAAACCAGTAAACCTGATCACCCAATCCGCTAAGTCACCTCTTACATGACAAGCATGGGTTACTGAAGACCAATTCTAACCTGAGGATATTCATGCATGCTCAAACATAATGCTGACACACAGATAAAAAAATACTCATGAAGCATACATTAACTGCAGCAACACACTGAGCTTCCAATATAAACCAGGTTGTTATTGATGTGAAAGGAGGGGTGGAATGAAATAAGAAAAATCACCAGTCACAGCCAAAAAACACATGAATTTTTCAAAGACATTTTTTTAAGTTCACACTTGCTGAGGCACTCGAAGCACTGATTTTTAACACAAATATTTTAGTTTTAAAATTTGAAATAATTTCAATTTAATGTCCCTGAGAACAGATATCAGTGTTTTACAGTGCAACAAACTGTCTCGCTCCCATATATCTTGACATTAGGCTTTTATTTTTCACGCAGGGAATATTTTTGTCTATTCTTTAAAAATCCAAATGGCTAATCAGTAAACCAAGAAATAAATTTATTCTGGCCTAAGGGTAGATCCTTGGGCAATTCACATCCATTGCTTAGCTGTCATATATTTCAAATCACAAAAAGCTAAAAATAGCTATCTGATAAAATTTTTTACACTTTTCTGTCATTATTTCATTGAGCTTCATGTACTAAAACTGTGACACAGTACTCAACTGGCCTCAGATACCATCCTGAATACTTGGAACATAACACCTGTCAGAATGCTTAGGGAAAATACCATTTACATCAGTGTTCCAATTCAGTAAAGTAACATGTATGTTCACTCATACAAAGATGCTATTTTAGATATAGATCTGTGCCGAATTCTCCTTCAGAAAGGTTGGTTTGATTGGTCGAATTCAAGATGGCGAGCAAGAGAATATTTTAATATTTTGTCGTTTGTCACAAAGGAAGCTGGTTTGACATATGTGTGCAAAACATTTGTCACAGTTGAATGAGTGAGTGAGTATGGTTTTACACCACTTTTAGTAGTATTCTAGGAATACCTGAAGGACACCAGATGACACCCATGTGGAAAATTAAGCCTGGGTCTTTTGTGCGAACACATTACCCATAAACCACTGATCCCAGTAGAATGTAGATAACTGTAGATACAATGGATAATTCAGACCAACAAAAACATAGAAGAAATGCTGAAAATCGTTAGCAAAAAACATATTTTACTCATACAATATCAAACATCATTAAAACAATGTGAAACAGAGTTTTACCATCTGTTTATTTGGTGATGGATGAAAGAAATATGAGGAGTGCGGAAGACGCTGCTGAAACTGTGAGAAGTGGTTCGGTAAATAGCATCCTGAAATACTCCTACACTACTAATTAGATTGGCAAAAGAAATATATCAATAATTCCCACAGTTATTTAACATTAGGAAAAACTAACAAATGTCAAAATTGTTAGACACGAGACTGATCCAGATGCGAAAAAAAAAAATATTTGAAATTATAGACAAAACTCATCATGAATGGATAATGTCTAAGGGAACATGTATCAACCTAATAATGCTAAGAGTGTTGCTAAAACTGATTGTATTTTGTCCCATAAACACTTAGTAAATATTCAAAAGTAAAATACTTTTAGTAACTAGAATGAATGTTACTTTAACCAGAGACCAAATAATAGACATTATATGGTCCCTACTTTAACTGGTGATATTTCTCTCTCTTTTTTTTTCATTCCTGCCTTCTGCCTTTAGGTTTTCTGAGGACATAAATCTGTAAATCAAGAAATAAAATCTGCATTATCTGTAAGAGTGTTGCTCATGCCATTACAAGTATCTAATTTGTCATGACAGTGCAGTACAAATAACGGGTACAGTTTTGGAGAATAAAATCCACAAAAGCTGCTACCAAAATAGATTCCTTCAACAGGTAGAAATGCTTCTCTCTGGAAGGTAGGCAAAATGTCTTAGCTGATGCAAGCCGGAGAGATTGTATTTCCAAGGTATACATCAGGATATTTTTGGCCCCCATGCTGAACATTGCATGAGAGAAGATATTTCTTGCTGTCTATTTTTCGCAATCCTTTGCTCCTTTCCAGTAACCATCACTGCAAGCACCAGAAACATGTGCTGTTAATTGGATGCTAAGCTAGTCTGTGGGACATTCATCTGCATCCTTATCACAAATTGTAGGTCTCCCTGGACAGATTTGACATCCAGTTTCACAGTTTGTTATCACTGGACTGGAAACTGGTTAGGAAGGAGAGCTGTGTTAAAAGTACAACAGAGACGGAGACCCGAGGTGCTTGGAGGTGGTTGTGTTACATGCAGGAATTACTTGGTGCTTGTGGATTAAGTACCACTGTATCTGGTAACATGCCAGCACTCACCTTATCAATGGAACACCAGGCAGAGGAAACTTGTAAGTAGGGATTCTTAGCAACTAAATTCTTCCATCTCGCTCTTAAGCAGGTTTTTGAAGTGATATTTCTTGGAAGATCAGTGGGAAAAGCCTGCCTTGGGGGTCGTGACTGTTGTGTGTGGGTAATATATTATGAATGGTGACTGTGTGATACGAATACTGCTGATCCTGAACAATTTAATATTGTATCTTATTTATTCCTGTTGCACTGTAAATGCACTACTTGAAGGTGCAATGTGAATGAGAAATTTGAGAAACTTTCAATATGTGAAGTCAGAATTGCAGATATTTTCAGAGTCTTTAAATGGCATTTAGAAGCAGGGCTTAAAAAATCCCATTGCCTGACACCTGAAACAAGTCAGTTTCCATTTCGAGCAATCAAATAATGGTAACTTACTTGTCTGTGAGCTACAGACAGATAATTTCAGCTTATGGTTTCAAATGGCAAATAAACATGGATTTTATTTCATATCTGCTCATAATGTACTTATTAAATTTCACAATGATAATAAAGTAGAGTGATCATCATTAGCTATTTATCACGTTTTGATAACTTACACTTTTCAATTGTACACATTACACCAAATACCATGGAGATATGTTCTGTCATACTTTCATCATCTTCATTATGTCATTAAAATCAGGGCAAGTGGAAAATTTCTTGAAGTCACTTGCCCTGTGGCATATGACTTTTAAAAACACATGTTGAACCCCTGAGAAGTAATGCACATAAGGGGCCGGGGAGAATTTGTTGATGTCAACTGTTCTATGTTGATGGACATGATGTTTCAGTGTATATATCCTTGAGATATTTTCAGTTTCATTTATCAATCATCTTCAATTAAAGGCTTAAATTTAAAACTATGCATTTCTGTCATTGGCATTTACTTCATTCCATGATGAAAGTTCTTTAATTACCATCCCTTGTTTTGACCTATGTTGAGCTTTGATCTGATGGTCAGTTGGTGGCCATTGTTGGCAAGAGGTAGTGTCTGGGGATTTTTGACCTGACAAGACCTTTAGTTGTATTCCTAGAAGACACAAATCCTTCCTCACTCATTGCTGACATTCATGAGGTAGCCTTTCTGCATACAAGTTGCTGGAAGAATATAGATGCTGGAACATATAGTTGCTGTGAGAATATAGTTGCTGGAGGAATATAGTTGGGGGAAGAATATAGTTACTGTGAGAATATAGTTTCTTGAAGAATATAGTTGCTGGAGGAATATAGTTGGGGGAAGAATATAGTTACTGTGAGAATATAGTTTCTTGAAGAATATAGTTGCTGGAGGAATATAGTTGCAGGAAGAATATAGTTACTGTGAGGATATAGTTTCTTGAAGACTATAGCTGCTGGAGGAATATAGTTGCTGGAAGAATATAGTTGTTGAACACTACTGTTCAATCAATAGGCATTCAAATTTTACACAAACCTTATAACACATTTCTGAAGTCTTGTAGAATGTTTTGCTTGTTTATGAATTCAGCAATATATCAAACATGTCCTGTTCAAGCATTGGCAACTGAAAACTGATTTTCACCTGAAAAAATTATTCTAACTGAGATCTTCACAGATCTCCAAGCATCTATTGCCGGATCTACCATTTCTTTGAGTAAAAGAAATTTTGAGCAGAAAGCAGTTGGCAGAAGCAAGTCTATACTTTAGATGACCGATAATATTATTTGGAGACAACACGGCTCAGTGCTTCAACTGATGTTGACATATTATATTTAAATTAGCTTGTTTCAAAGTAACCTGAAACTGCCCTATCACTCATTCCTCAACTCCAACTCACTTAAGCCAGTCACTTTGCCGATTCCATCAGCGATGAAGTTACTTCAGTCGTTCAATAACTCCTACTCATTTTGAGACAAAAGAGAGGCCAGGTGCATGAATGACAGTAATACAACATGCTCATGTTTCCTTTCATTCATGGTGTTTTTGTCTTTATTTTGTCTTCCCTTTTTCAAAGATGTCAGCCATATTACTACACATATATGATCAAAAACAAACCACACTCTTTCTTAGTACTATAGTAGTCTCTCATGATGTAACTTATCATCTTTAGTGTTGTCAATAATCAAATGAACCTGAACTTATTTTGAGTGGTGTAGGTGATGGGCAACTAGTGGTCAACAGCATCAGCAACAATCTGGTGAAGATGACACATAGTCAACGTGGCTGTCACAATTCCTTGGCATATTCTGTGAATTGAACCACGCTCCTTCATATCCTTCATGAATATCCTATTCACAATCACTACAATTAAATAGTCGTAACTTTTTTGAAAGACACTTTTACTTGAATTTGTGTTATGTATGAAAAAGAGATGAAAAATGGGATGTATGCAAGCTAGGCAGAATAATAGCCAGTTCTGTTGTATATTTAATTTGACAGTAATGTGGTCACTGGTCGTTGCTCAACATGATCAAAACGTATACAAAGGCATTTAGAAAGTACATATTTTGTTATTAATTGATTATCACTGTTTCAATTAATATTTTGACCAATACATCAACAGCAGACTCGATATTGTATTCATGACCCAATATTCATGATATGTATAATGTTTGCCTCCCTAGTACATGTAGTTACATCAAACATTGTTTATTCAGTCACTTGTTTCCATTCATGACCAGTGTCGGTGATATGTCCGTGATTTCCCTGTCCAGTAGGTAATAGTGTGGGGTCTTTCCAGGGACGTGAGCTGAAGACAGTGGAAATATTACAAACACCATTCAACAAACTTCAATGTGTCAAACTTGTGGTTGAAAAAGTGTTGTCCTGTGTAGTCTTCATTCACATAGATCTTTTCAACCTTGACTCTTCCTCATTTAGGTAGGCCCTATCAACTTCGACATCTCCGTCTTTGTGAAGGTCCTTTCAACTTTGACACTTTCTTCATTGCGTAGTCCCTTTCAACTTTGACACTTCGTTTTTGACGTACTTGCTTTCAACTTTGACATAACAGTATCATTCAGTTGTTTATTCTGCATGACCCAGTCTAGTACTGTTTCCCTAACAACATTAATATGTGTTCTATTGGACTTCAGTATCCCTGTGGGAAAAGTATTGGCTTGTCTCTAGTTAGATTCGATACACAGGTACAATAAATAAAGCCAATTTCAGGTGATATTGTTTGATCATTCCTCAAATGAGTTTTAGATCATACTCAGTCACCACATGTTGTTTGGAGTCCTTTAATGTCTGTACTTATAAAAGAGCCAATTTAGAAATGTAGAGCCACATGACTGTGGTAAGTGTCATCACTGGGGAAGTATTGACCATATGAGGACCCTGCTTTATGTTCTGTAACCCGGTGATTTGTTGAGCCAAAGATCAAGAGAATGTGTGATCATAGAGCTTTGATCATCTCAATGATGGACAAAGCTTTCCGGTCAGGTCTGTCCACCGATACGTTGCAAATGAACACCACAGATTGAAAATGGCTTCCTGCAAAGTGCAAGATCAATACTGAACAAGACCTATTTTAGAACGATTACAACGAAACTGTAATCTCAAGATGATTATCCTCCATCTGGGCTGGTAGACAAGAAAGAAGGTGCTTGGTTGTGGATTTCAGGATGAAACACGTTCTTGCGATGAGTATTCACTATCAGGGCTGGTAGACTAGGAAGATAAGCCTCAAAGGAGGATACTTCAAATCCAGTAGCCATGTCAAGATTTCATTCTCTCTCAGGGCTGGAGGGAAGGAAGAAGATTTCCATTAGGCATTCCTTCAAACGACAGTGTCAAGTTGTTAGTCCACTGTCAGGGCTAGAAAACTGGGTGAAAGCCTTGATGGGGCCATTCAGCAAACCAAAATCTAATGTTTAGTCTCTTCCAGGGCTGGCAGACTAGAAAGAAGGGCCTCATATGGAATCTCAGCAATCCAGATTAAAAAATATATATGGTAACACCTATGATGGGAAGGCAGGATCTTCATGAGGTATTTTAAGCTTGGTAATTTGTTAATACAACAACATAATCTATCAGAATAATTGCTTGAAGCATGGACCCTATAATACCAGGATGGCCCATTAACCATCATGACTGAGTACAAGTAAAGACTTGTAATAGGCCTTGAGTGTTGAATGAATGATCATAAACTGATGGATGTTGATATCACCTCTCATTATGATGGTGTATCAAAATTATGCCTGTGGATGACTCATTCACAGCAGAGTTAGGTTTATTGTGAGGCATATTCAGTGTCCTTAAATATCACTTAAACCTTTATGATTCCTAACACAATCATGGTTACTAGACAATGACCATACTTGGAAACTGTCACATATGATGTACAACTGCCCTCAATGTTGGACTTATTGGAACAGGCTCATAATCCTTAGTTGGGGCTAGTGATAAGGAAAGCTGATGTGTATAACTGTAAAACATTTTAGCTACTTATCACACAGAATTGTTTGCATAGAAATAGAGCAGTGAGCATAGGTAGGGAGAAATGAACTAGACAGCAGTGAGTTGAGACACATGAGCATAGATACAGCACAGTGAGCATAGACCTAGAGCAATGAGCATGGAAACAGGGCTGTGAGCATAGACAAATAGATATGAGCATAGAGACATAGCTGTGAGCGTAGTTAAAGAGCTGTGAGCATAGATACATTGTGGTGAGCATAGAGCTATGAGCATAGATACAGTGCAGTGATCATAGATGGGAGAGAAGTGAACAAAGATACACTCCTATGTTCATAGGCAGAAAGCAGTGAGCATAGATACAGAGCTTTGAGCATAGACACAGAGCTGTGAGCTTAGATGTAGAATACTGAACATAGATGGGAATAAATGAGCACTGACACAAACACAGACAAATGAGCATAGACACAGCAGTGAGCGTCACTAGACATGCTGATGTGAGCCGATCCCTAGAGCAGTGAATCTAGACACTGAGTAGTGTGCAAAGACACTACACAGTGAGCACAAACAGTGAGCATAGGCGTGAGTCATGCAGCCCAATTCAATCAGATATGTATCAGATCTGGAGGAATAGCGAAAGATATACCATTTTGTCAAGACTGTTGGAAGAATGTCTACTACAGTAATCTTTTGATGAAACGGGAAATCCATTTATACATTGATGCAGTTGCAAATGTCCTTTCCTACCTTAATCAAAGGAGTAAGACAAGGTGTATATTGCTTCAGGAATTATTACATATTCACTGGCCTTCAAGAATTCGGTAGCTAATCAAAAAAGCTTACAACATAATAAAGTCAAGGTTTTATTTGATGCACAAATGTGCATTCAGTACTCACAAACGCAGAGAATGGATGCTGAACCAAAATTCACTGCATCCAGACAGACGCACAATATTATTATTACTATGACTTTGCGAAGTGTTGTTTATTTCTCTCAAAGCAGTTACTTGCATCATTTCGCCCATCAGTCCAGATTCTAAAGAAATTATGAAGACATACAGTTCTCTACACTGTTACTTCACAGGGCCATTGTATTGCTTGCAGGGAGTCTCTAAACTAACAATTAGTGGTCCTTGGGACCCCCATATTTGTGAGTCAAGGTAAAACCCTGTAAGTCATTCAAGCTGTGTAAGAATTCACTTGTCACAGATGCCTCTGTCAGATGTTGGGATCCATAAAAATGTTTTCAAAATAATAATAGGATTTAGCACAGATCATGAATTATTTGTGACCTATCCAAAGAAGACATAATAAATTAATTTGAAATCTGATATCACCTTTCAATCAAATCAATTTTAAACATTTACATAAGACTACTGATATCTTCATGACCATAAAATCAAACATTCTCCAACTTAGACACACCTTGTTCTTGAGAGATTGCAGCTGGAATGATAACTTCATATAACAAAGCGATTGCAGTATACAGAAGTAGCATGAATATTCATATATCTTATGCATGACATATTCTTGGAGGATATATGGAAATAAGTACCACAGTACAAGGAGCATTATTCCACCCTACCATACCTTGGTATTAAGGTTATATTGATCAGCTCCTCATTTTTATGTCATTTGTTACAATCCATTTGTAGAAGGTATAGCCTTGTTTGTGATACAGGAGCTGAGTTCTGAAGCCAATGCTAAGGAAGGGTACCTGGAATGAAAACACACAACTCAGCAAGAGCAGTTCTATTTTTGGCAATGGATTTTTCCATGAGGATTATGTTAAAGCACACTGGATGGCAGACTGTCCCACAATGTGTATCATGTAGGCATTTCCACACAACTTGCAGGTGTTGAAAACATTTTCGGGATGAAATGCAAAGAGCTGACATAATTATGATTTAATATGTCCTTGAGAAATGGTTTGGGATTTTACAGTTTTCCAAATGTAACAGAATATTGGTTCATTTGGTGTTGTTGCAGTTACTTGAATAACCACAATTACTTGGATTTCTTTTGTATGAAACATCTATGATTAATTAATAGGTTAAATCAGAAATATGAGAAGTATTAAATGAAAAGACAGTTTCACTCAGATGAACATTGGAATGTTATATGCTCATCTAATATTTTTGTTGTCCTATTTGGCTGTAAACATGATTTTCTTAGAAACAACAACTGAACCTTCATGTTTGTACATTTAGTGATGAAGGCGTCTGAATTTGTAGAAGCAGTTCAAACCAGTTTTCAAAGTTACCACCATGGAAATGATTTGGAAAAATATCAATGCCCTGCTCATACATTTGTGCTCAAACTTCAGTGTAATGTTCTTAAATTCTTTCTATATTCATCTTCTCTGACTTGCGTGAGTTAGTGATGTGATGTAATCATGCTGTGACCCAATCACTGAGATACTGACATGCTTCCTTTTATAGACTTTTTATGAAAAACGTATATGGACTTTGAAAATTGTGTGTAACTACTTTAGATGTTTGTTCACTACTTGTTAAACTTTTGTTTTCAGTATTTAATCAGAAAGTGCATGACTAGCAATATGTTGATAAGTGGCTGTCTTTAACGTTTCTAAATGTTTTTTTTTCTATGGGTTTGGTGGCGTAGCGTGGTGATTAAAGTGTCCATTTGTCACACTGAAGACACGGATTTGATACCCCACATGAGTACAATGTGTGAAGTCCATTTCTGGTGTCCCCTGTAAAACTGACTCACTCACACACTCTAAAATGTTAATTACAAATTCAGGTGAGCTACACTTTGTGAGTGAGTATGGAATTGCATCTCTTTTAGCAACATCACAGCAACATCACAGCAGAGAACACCAGAAATGGGCTTCACACATTGTATCAATGTAGGGAATCAAACCAGGCCTTGAGCATGATGGCCAAACGCTTTAACCACTAGGCTACCTCACTGCCCAGGTGAGCCGTGTACATTTTACATGTTTTATAAACAACATATGTCACTGTCTAATAAATCACTGATCTTATGCAGCACAGACTGTAACCATCATGTATGTACTACAATTGATAAATAGGTTTAACACTTTTCAGAAAGATTTCATCATCAACGCAGATGTGTGTTAAAGCATTTACTGAACCTGTTTCCTATGTATATTTTCTATATACTGTGCAGTAGGGTATAGCATCATGATGACAGGTTGCTAGGTGTATCACAATCTTATCAGATGGGTGTAGGTAAATACAGAGTATATAAGCATATCTTGTCTGTAGTATGGGGAGGCGATATTTCCACATTATGACAACATTGAGGCAGACTGGTTTCTTCATGGGAAGCCATGTTGGTAAGCTGAATACATCCCAGTGAATTCTGATAGCTCTTCTGATGAGGCAGTGGACGTATAGAAGAGATATCCTGTTGTTTTTAATCAGACAAGATGTGATAACTCCCGGGGTATTCTTTTAAATCAAGGAGATATGAAACATTATACATGTAACCTTATAATGGCTGCATACAAGTCACATCCGCCTGAGCTGGCATGAATTAAGCACTTGTTGTTTTGAAGTAATTTTACTTGCAGGGTTTGTGACACAGACTTTGAAGTCTTTTAAACATTTAGTTGTAGTTGTACACTACGTTTTTATCCCCCCGGCATGTAATGCGTGGGGATATAGTCGACACCTCGTCTGTCCATCCGTCTGTCCTCCGTCCGTCCGTCCATAATCATTTTGTTTCCGGAGCATAACTCAGAAACCGTTCAATATTTTTAGACCAAACTTGATAGATGTAATGATCTCAACCTATAGTTGTGCCTTTTGCTGTTCACAGAGTTTTGGCATTTTTATTTTTTTTTTTCATTTTTCCATGGAACATTTTGGTGTTAGTCTTATCGTGGGGTGGGCTTGGTTTCTGGAGCAGAACTCAAAAACCGTTCAGTATTTTTCTTCAAAACTTGGTAGATATGTGTGGCAGGCCCCAAAGTGGTGCCTTTTGGTATTTCCAGGTTTTTGTGATTTATTGTTTTCTTGGTCTCCATGGAAACGTTTTGGACTTAGTCTCAAAAGTGAGAGGTGTGTTTCGTTTCCGGAGCAGAACTAAAAAATTTCTTAATATTTGTCAGTAAATTGTGGTAGATATGTGTGGCAGACCCCAGAGTGGTGCCTTTTGCTATTTACAGGTTTTTGTGATTTATCATTTTCTTGGTTTCCATGGAAACATTTGGGACTTAGTCTCAAAATGGAGGTATGGGCTTTGTTTACGGGGAAGAACTCAAAAACCGTTCAATATTTTTCTGCAAAACTTGGTAGATATATGAGTCTGAACCTGTCGTGGTGCCTTTTGCTATTTCCAGGTTTTAGTGATTTATTATTTTCTTGGTCTCCATGGAAACATTTTTGACTTACTCTCAAAAGTGAGAGGTGTGTTTCGTTTCCGGAGCAGAACTAAAAAACTAATATCTGTCAGTGTTACTTGGTAGATATGTGTGGCAGTCCCCAAAATGGTGCCTTCTGCTATTTACAGGTTTTTTTTATGTATTATTATTATTATTCCATGAACATGTTGCTGACTTCGTTTCTGGAGCACTACTCGAAAACCATTTCATATCTTTCAAAAGATCTTGAAATGGTGACTTTTTCTGATTGCAGAAATATGGCATTTATATTTTTCATGAATTCCATGGAAACAATTCAGACTAGGTTTAAAAAAACTGTAAGTAATTGTCGGATGATTTGTCCTTTCAAATATGTGGGGGCTGGGGGGATATGTCATCTTCCGATGACTTTTGTTTACTGTGGTTTTAAAGCGCTTGTCCTTTTAAGGTCATTAGACATGTTGTGATTTAGAACTTTGAAGTCATTTTAAGTGGGAGGATTTAAGAACTTGTTATTTTGAAGACAGTTTAAGTGGAGGGATTTAAGTAACAGATGTTTCTTAAGTCATTTCACGTAGTGGTTTTTCAGAAATTGTTTGTTTGAAACTCCTCTAATTTAATGGAATTTAAAACACTGTAAAGTCATCATACTTAATATAAATGATTACTTTGAAAAATGTTATCTCTCAGAAATTTTTTTTCAAGTTGTTTTACATATTTATCAGATATTTTCATTGGAAAGAAGATCAACAAATGACGATTTAGTAGATATGTTTTCTGATAATTCTATAGTAATAAGAATGTGACATGTTGACACTACTGATTGAGTCAGGATTAGCTTTATGAGTACTGAAACACATGCTTGCTGCAAGAGGTGACTATAGGGTTGGGATGGTCCACTTTTCCTACTGGGTTGACACATGTCATTGTATGCTCACTGGGTAGATCACTGCTCCATATGTCGATCACTTGCTTGTGATTATGAAAGCAAAATAGATACATCTTTATATAGAGGCCAATGTGATATCGCCAGATTAATAGTAAGAGAAACTATATACCAATGTGATCTCTTATCATGGCCATGTGAAAAATCAATTTCCTTAAGTTATTTATAGTCAAAATCTTTGTGTTCTTCAGTTTCTTGAGGTTGTAGTGATATAAAAACAAATTTTGAAATGTCAACCAATGCCAATTTTGTTGCTAAGTATAATCATCTAAATCATTTGAAGCAAATGTTTCAATAATGATTCAAATGCTCCATTAAAACCTGTGCAGGACTACAGGGCACCTACTACTCTTTCAGTAAAATAGAGAGTGCCTCTGTACCATGCTGTTTAAATGGTTTTTGTAACAGACAGTTGACAAGTGATGGGGAGTGTGTCCTCCGCCTCCTTGTGCCCTATCAGCAGCAATCACCATCCTGTCTGCTGGTACTGCCATTACACCTTATGTTAAAATCAATAAAACACAGGTTCACATTGCATTGGAACCAGGGCATTGCTTGGGTAACTCCAGTTCCATGTACACAACTATCATCATGGCCAGCGTTCCACGATCAAGTTGGCTTTTCTGCCATTATTTACCTTCACAGGCAAATTCAGGTTTCGTTTGTTTCCTGTAGATCTTGTGATCATAAAATGTTGGTCATTTTGGTGCCATGTTCATGATCTGTTTGATGTATAGCAAGATGTAATTGTTGATACACACTGCTCTTTGCTGAAGCCTCTTGAAGGCAGACGTCAGTGGAGGTTGGTTTCGTGGCTTGCTTGCTGGTGTCTTGTGACATGATGTTTCAAAGAACTTCTGACAATGGTTTTGTTCAAAATCTGGAATGACATATGAATATGAGGTTGGGAGGGATTATTCTTATTTCCTAGGGGTAATTATGTGATTGTTTTTACCACGGTCAGATGACCAAGCAAATTCAAAATATCAAACACATCAAAGAATCAGCCTGGAATAATTCTGCTGATACAGATTTCATAAAGAATATATATATGAGTGAATGAGTTTTGTTTTTCACTGCTTTTGACAGTATTCCAGCAGTATCACAGCGGGGAACACCAGAAATAGCTTTCAGACATTGTACCCATGTTTGGAATTTAACTCAGTATTCAATGTGAGCGCTTTCACTATGAGGAAAGCACACTACCCGTTGCAGAAAGAATAATTAGAAAGAAGTGGTGAAAATTTGCTGAATCACTGTAAACTAATGATGATATCATCAGTTAGTGTAATGTGTAAGTAGATGTCAGACACAAATATTTCGATAAGTATGTTGGTTGGTGTTGCTGCCCAGTAGTTAAAGTGTGTACTTGTCACGCTGAAGATCAGGGGTTGATTCCCAACATACGTGTAACTACAGTATGTGAAGCCAGGTTCTGTTGTTCTTGGTGGTGATATTGCTGGAATATTGCCACAAGCAGCTTAAGAGTACACTCATTCCAGTGAGCATGGAAAGTGAAGACTCACTCGCGGTCAAGGTGATAGCAGGTGATAGAAACTTTCTTTGACAATAGACACATCATGCTTTGAAAATATAATCTGTGCAGTTTCAAGAAGAGTGAACCTTGATTGAAAAGCAAATCACATAAGTGCCCAATTGAATTGCCACATTAAGATTATATAGTATGATGAATCAATTCTTTAACAGATGTGAAATGGGATAGTTTGCTTTGACAGATGGTTAATAGGGTTGTTAAGTGGTTAAAGTTCATCAGGTCAAAGATCCATGTTCAATTACAGCGTGTAAAATACAGTTTAGAGTATTTTCAGAATATTGCTAAAAGCTGGGTCACTCACTCACTCACTCTCTCACCCACGCACGCACTCACTCACTCACCCACCCACCCACTTTTTTTAACAGTCATCAGTAAAAGGTTATTACGAGAAGGGATTAATTTTGCAAATATACAGTCATCCCTGTAACAAGTATAGAAAAATTTAAATATTCATTATGGAACATTATTTCCCTGCCAGTTATGATTGAGACGCTTTCAGCAGCTTTGAAATTGACCTGTCATAGTAATAGATTGACAAAGACCATTTCACCAATCAGGCTGAACGTCCACTTCATGCAGCCATACTTCCATTACAGTGCTGGTCCACAGGGAGATTATATGATGCCATAAAGCATGCTATACATAATATACAGCCCTTGTGATATGTTCTTTCTCTGGTAGGAAATTACAATACAACCAGGAATGGTCGTTTCCTAGTAATTGTGTTGCGGATGGCTCTGACAAGAGAGAGTTGGGCTGGGACAAAGAACCTTGGTACCTACCGAACCACTCAGACTTTTCTAGAAACTTAATCAGGTAGAATATCAGATTCACACCAATGATCATAGGATCCTTGTTTACCAACTGGAGGTAACTCTGCACAGTGTAACAGGGCTGACTTCACTGACCAAGTCATCTATATCCTTCATGCCTAACAAGTGTTAACTTAGACTTGTATATCTCTAAGGTAAACATTAATAGTTTCAATGATGTTTTCTTAAAAAATAGTAAGTAACACACTGGCATCCTTAGACTGTACTGTCTGCTTATCTAAATCTAGATTTACCTCTTTAGAGGATAGAATTACTATGCATCCATGGGCTCAGCATTCAGTACAGACTTGAAGCAAGGCAAGTGATAGTTCTGTGAATGATGCATCGTCTTGTGACTCCAAAACACCAGATATGTTTCTCCATATCACCACAATATGCAAATAGCGAAGTATTGTGGTGCCTGGGTGTCAAGTATTTCTAAAAGCATGTAATTAATTTCATGACTTGTGTTATCACTGTAACAATGAAAAACACCTGCGTTGTACTAATGGTTAGGTTTGGTTGTTGGTTAACGCTGCACTCAGCAATATTTTTGTAATATATGCATGGCAGTGGTCTGTAAGTAATCAAGGTCCAGACAATCCAATGATCAATATCATGAGCATCAATTTATGCAATTGGGGTTTGTGTCAACCAAGTCAGCAAGACTGACCAACAGATCCCCTAAATTGCCTGTTATGACAAGCATGGGTTGCTGAAGACCAGTTCTAACCCTGATCTTCATGGCTTCCATATTTATGAATAATGAATATTTTCACTGACAATGTAAAGTAGGGACCTGATCAGGTTAAGCAGTGTAATGGAAGGTCTGATTACCCATAAGGTAAATCTTTTCCAAGTTCACTATGAAGGGATAAAACACTTCTAAACTTTTATATAATTATTTATTATTTAAGAATACTTAAATTTTCATCATCCTCAAAGCACACAAGTCATGGTATCATTACATAATTATCAACAAGACGTGCCAGAACGAAACCATCAACATCACAAGCACATCAATGGAGGTTTTTACAGCTGCAATATTTCTAGTATTTCATCTTGTTTTAAATACAATGATCATTTTCTAAATACAATTAGAACACATCATCACACAACCAGAATGGAGTTTACATGGAAATTATTGCCAATTTTTACAATAAGGGACCCCATAGATAGATTACTAACGTTGTATTAATTTGGTTAGATGAATTCAGATCATTTGTCATGACAAGATAATCACCAGTCTCAAGACAGATCTTGAGAAGGTGAAATTAGCGACCACTCTTCTTCAATGATAAAAGCAGCATTAGCAAGCAGTGCAAGTTTCAAATCAATATTTTCATTTGCTTTTTCAACCAATATGCCATCAAATTGCTTTAATGCTGTTTTGATTAATAATTCTGTAAACAAGAGTCACACAAGCTTTAGTAAGTATAAACTCATGCTGAAAGGTCTCATTCAAGGCTATAGAACATAATAAACAAGTGATATTCTATTTGCTAATAAGTGTCATGTTTTTCACATAGATCAAAATCAGGCTGATATGGCAAGAGATTGAAAGTACCACATCTAAAGGTCCTTATGCAGTTTTTATAATGTGGTGTTTTCTAACATGTGTAGACAAATTACTAGTTTATCAAAATATGTGTTTTGAGGAAAAAAGAAATAACCGAATGTTAACTGAAAAGGATCCCTAGTGAGATAGGTGTTTCAGGACATGAACCACACTAAAATCTACATTTGCAGTAGTTAGAGTTTTGGTAGTGTTAAAATGGCAGAGTGAAGGGAACAAACATAATGTGGGTTCAGTGGCTGCGAGACAGACTATAAGAAGTGCTTTGCTTGATGAGGAGAAACATTTCCTAAGAAGATTATAATAATGACAGAAGGGGTCCTTGAAAATACTGCCCCTAATGTGATAGCTGTCTATAATTGGCATGTTGTACTTTGGTCCACATTGGGTCAAGCATTGTTCGACCAGTATAAATAAACCTTTTAAAGTGCTACCATTTATGCTTCCAGTAACAGCCTACCACTTACTCTGCTATAGAAATAATCACCTTTTGTGTCAAATCTAGCACATTTTCCTCCCATGTTGTAATTTTCCCATCAGCTAAACAGATTGTACTATCTATTTTGATCATGTTTTACTTTGTAGGGACGTGATATTTTCTCTAAATAAATCATTGATGTGCAGAGTGTTCATTCATACAGCACTCCAAGCATTTGTACAGTGTTTACCATCTTGTGTTTTGGCCAATGGTAAGTGCTTCAGATGTGTGACTGATAAGTTTTAGCAAGGCATTCATCCTCACATTTGAAGTCAACAGTTTATCCTTTTTCTGATTTTCAAGTGGTCTACGTCTGCAAATATCTTCCTTGTTCGGGACTCTCAAGTGGGAGATGTCCACATGCTGTGTCACTCTGTACAGAAAGGAAAAGGGAAAAGGGCATAGCATGAAAGGGTGTTAACAGGTAAAATTGTCTCCTGGCAAATTTTCAAGGGGTTCCTGGTTGTTTTCAAATCACCTCAAATCATCTTTAATAATATTACTGTATGGTATTTCACAAAAGAGCATTTTTCACAAAACAAAATTGAGTGATTGTATGAAAGGGAAGATATGAGAGGAGAATGTGATAACGTGAAGCAGACATTTGTTTGATATAGTCTGCAATGTTGACATGTTTGAAACATTGAATTTAGTTTCACTGGTATTTTTGGCCACTCAAACATTTCTTGAGTCATGGCAGCGGCTAGTGCTGAAGACAGATATCTTAAAATCAAAGAATTCAAGATTACTGACTGAGGTTCTGATTTCAAAGTATTCTTTGATATTTTTAGCTTTTAAGAATCGACGTCTGCTGATATGGGTTATTCAATAAATGTTACAGACAGACAGTAGATATGAAATCCTAAAGTAATCATTTCTTCAACATGAAATGTACACAGTGCTTGGAATGTCTTTGAATTAATGAAAGGGAAATTCATCACAGGGTATGTTCTTTTCCACTCATCTCGGCACCTGAATGTGGACAAAGCTCATAATCCCTTGGCAGTGACTATATTGAACAGGAAGTTGATCTCATGATCCTTTGTGGATGTTTATGACCTACATACATTTTGGAGCCGGCTATAGGGTCAAAGTCATTTTCAATAACCATGCATAATTATTAAGATGTGACTCTTATATGTAATACATGTAATATTTTCCCCTACCCTCTTCAAATTTAATCAAGTGCTTTCAAATATTGAATATGTAAATATAATCCTTGTAGTCCTATCATATTGATGAAATAACAGCACTGTAGCATATTCAAGAGTTCCTCCTTAGGGGCTGTGGGTTAGCCTAGTGGTTATAGCATTGGCTATTCAGACTGAAGTCCTAGGTTTGATTTCCCTCATGGGTACAATGTGTGAAGCCCATTTCTGGTGTACCCTGCTGTGATATTGCTTCAGAACTGGTGTAAAATTAAACTCATTCACTCACTCAAGTGTTTCATCATTGATATATGGGGGAGTCTTGTAGACTGGGCACTCACTCACTCACTCTGAGTAATTAAGGGGATCATTGAAGTTAAATCAATAGTATTTTAGTTTGCTGACCCTTGAAACCATTTTCATTTGGGACCATTAACATTTGACGCCTAATATTGAACTGAAATATTCCTCTTCTAAACACAAAGAAACAGCACCTTTAACCGTGATCAGGAACAACATGGCTCCTGGATGACTTCAAACAGCAAGAGACTTCAATCACAGTGGGCCCATGCTCAAGTAGATATTTCCCCAAGAACAGAGGCATCTATTTTGGCACCTTTATGTCCCTTTCATGTTGAAGGAATCATTCGTGTTTCCCTGCCGCCTGTGAAATGTTGAGGTCACCCAGATTCTCGTTCCATCCTGAACAGAGTAGTGATATGCCTACTTGCTTACTGAAGTCATTACTCTCAATGAGGCCAACTTGTCATAGTACGTCTGTCTGACAGCTTCCTACACAACTCATCTCAGATCATGTACTTCAGTATCCTGTCCATCTCCTGAGTGAGTTTAACCCTGCTTGGAACATGATTCACTTATGTCACAGAGCAATTTAAAGTCCAAAGTGGTGCAGATATGGATGTTTACCAGTATGGTGAAACCCATTTGATAGGGGAAAGATGGTTTATGGCAGAGGACCAAGGTACCTACCAAACTACCCAGACATTTCTAGAAAATGAATCAGGGAGAATCTCAGATTTACACCCATGATTGTAGGATCTCTGATTGCCAAGGGGAGATAACTTTGCACATTGAAATGGGGCTGACTTCAGTCACTTGGGCAATTAAATCCTCCATAGCTAGAAAGTGTAACCTTTGTGAATGAAGCCCCAACTTGTTGTGCCAGCTAGTTTGATTCCCCTTACCGCAGCATTATGCAAATAGAGAAGTCTTGCAGTGTCTGGGAGTAATTTGACTGAAATATTTTTTAAAGCAGCAAAATAATAATAACAATAAAAATGTGTACTTCTATAGTTCTAAGTTCCATAAGTGCATACTCAAAGCAGATACAAATACACAGTTCATTACTACCCCAGTTAACTCAAGCTGCATATGAGGTGCTAGAAGGTTAGCGTCACATGTTTATCCCTCTGGGTACCCATTTTCTGCTGGGTGGACAGAGGCAGTTTTAAACAAACTCACTTGCCTCAGGTGAGACTATATATATCACATGTGATTTGCTGTGGGGCAGGTCTGAAGTCATAGAAACACTCAGGTGTCAAGCTGCCAAACACATTCACCCATCCAAGGACTGTCCGCATCCAGTATTGCTTAACTTCAACTGACTTGTGACCTTAGTACTATGCACAAGACCACATGCAACCTACATGCAAAACAATTTGGTCACTTTGTTTATTGAACATGTTCGACTGTTTGTGAAATATAGATTCAGAATGTACAGAAATGGCAATTGTGTGTTTAATTTTTTTAAGTTGACCTCCATTTTGAAAAAAATACAGCAGGCTGGCAAACAACATCTACTGAAGGTTCATTGCCATATGATGATTTGGGATTTCTTGTCTGTTATGTTTTCTGTAAATGTTTTCATGACAGCAAGGTAGACTTAGATAGCAAATGAGGTAGACTTAGATAGCACGTGTTGGCTTCCGTAGAAGAACTCCAAAAGCATTAATAATTCAAGATGGAACTGTCTGTATAAAACAATTAGGTGGTGAACCAAAATTGGCATGGGTTGTTCTGAAGATGACTTGGCCTTCGACCAAATATGAGGATATGTGTACATGTTTTTGAAATACAACTAAGAAATCATTAACATGATTAAGATGATACAGTGTATACAGGTCAATTTACTAGTGAGCTGTATTGATCCAAAGGCAGTGAGCTGATTATGAGTTACCAGTAACCAGGTCAGCAGGATTGGATGCTTGGATTCTTTAGTTATGTACAAGACATAGAATTATCAGAGATTTCGAATGAATTGTCATCAGTTGATGATAAATAGGTGTATATGTAGATACTAATTTTGAAATAAAAACGGTTCCTGGGTGTTCCTGTTCGTTGGAGATTTAAGTAGCCTATAACAGGTCCTGTTCCAAAGAGAGGCATGATCCCTACTATAAACCAACCACAACAGGAGGGATAGGGCAGGTACAATACGACTCAGTGTTTATATGGAAACCACTTGCGAGAATCTGCATCCAATCTCAAAGGATTCCCTGACCTTTACCGAGATACAGACAGGTACGTTGGGCGCACATCAGTGAGGCGGCTATCTTGCAGGTAGATTGGCATGTTTGGAAACAGTCCCTCACCTTCCTGTCAGCTTTCATGTTGTGGAGATGAGTTGTATGACAGCATTGCTTCAGCATGGGCAGGGGGATAGTGAAGGTCAGACACTGACCAGAGAACAGAATGGTAATCAGGTATGGCGGTTCCCACATGTGCAGAGTAAGGTAGATTGCTGATAATGTTGTAGATATTTTCACAAAGTCTTTGTGGTCTGTTTGTTGTGGGAGGAATGCCTGAAAAAACACACAGGAAGGAGTTGCATACCACACCTAATATTATACCTGGTGGCAAGGCCTAGGGTGACTCATAGCACTATAAATGAACCCCTGACAAAGGCTAGAGGATCCATAGATCCACAGACATCAAGTGGCTCCTTGGCAGTGTGACTGGCTCCATGGCAAGTGGATCATACTAATAAGAATGTGAAGTGGCTCCTTTGTGGCATGACAGGCTCCACTGCAAGTGGATCCATAGTAACATGAATGACAAGTGGCTCCACAGTAGCATGACTTGCAACATCTTTCTTATCTGCATCTGTCAAACCTCCAAAATTGCAAAGATACTTGGAGATTTTTCATTCTAGGGTTGTCGCTGATCATGACTACAGAGCCAATCAAATAACTACCCCAGTTTGGTAGTGTAGGTCCCCAATTACCCACACTTCCTGTCTGAGGATGACACAAACTCCCTAGATATGATACAAAGTGCCAAGGTAGGTCACAACATGACAAACCTACAAACTGACACCCCTGTTACACATGGACCAACCCAGATAACATTTGTAGTCTGATTGCATTGCACATGGCTGGTTGTTAAAGTGTGGAATAACATTCCTGTGGTTTTATGACGTAATAACCACATTATGCTCACATGCCAGGTAGTTAGCCAGAAAACAACCTGAAGATCAATAGAAATAGTTGCTGTAAGAGTCAAATAATTGTTGAGGATGTAGTTATCATGTGGTGTTCAGCCAACCATGCCATCACAGGTCGTTCTGTTTCTGTCAAGGTTTAAGTTCGGTCATTTACAGATCTTTATGATCTGGACTAAGCTGTTCACCCCATCACCCGATATCACACCACCCAGTCATAATTAAAGCACCATCATCAGTCATCACCCATCATATCATCACCCTATCCAACCAGAATCATCATAACCATCCCATCAACCCTCATCACTATCACCCCATCACCTCATCACTTTCACCCAATCACTACGATCCCATCACTTCATCACTTTCACCCCATCACCTCATCACTATCATCCCATCACCCCATCACTATCATCCCATCAAACCTCATCACTATCACCCCATAACATCATCACTTTCACCCAATCACTACCATCCCATCACCTCATCACTATCACCCCATCACCTCATCACTATCATCCCATCACCTCATCACTATCACCCCATCACCTCATCACTATCACCCCATTACTATCATCCCATCACCTCATCACTATCATCCCATCATCTCATCACTATCATCCCATCACCTCATCACTATCACCCCATTACTATCATCCCATCACATCATCACTATCACCCCATCACCTCATCACTATCACCTCATTACTATCATCCTATCACCTCATCACTATCACCCCATCACCTCATCACTATCATCCCATCACCTCATCACCATCATCCCATACCTACCTTCCTTCCCATCCCGGTGAACCACATGCCGACTGTGATGTTGCATGGAATAAATAAGTAAAGCTAATGCGGCAGCAGTTCAGAAATGTGTGACCTTTAGGTTCATTCATGTGTAAGACAAGCGATCAACTGCTGAAAACAGGCGATACAAAATTTATTAGCCTGCATTTAGTGAGCAATATTTCTGTTAAGTTCTGGCTGACTGCAGGGTGTAATCCGACTTGGAGCAAACAAATCTGGCCAGTAGTGTGAGCAATCTGGTCAGTCCACCATGTTGTTGCATCAAAGGACAGCACTCAGCAGGAGGACATCTTGTCTTGTTCTTCCCAGGATGCCACCTATCCTCATACATGCATAACTTGACATGACTGTAATCTATTATTTCCACCAGCTGCTGTTCCATGGCTGAACAGGTCACAAGCATCTGTCTCATTGTGGAGATCCCAGCACAGAGAAGGCCTTCCATGACAGGGCAGGTCCCCAGTCCCAGTAGTTCACTTGCCACAGAGATTCATGGGTAGACCAGATCCACAATACCAATGCTTGACTTGCCACAGATTATCAGGGGTAGAACAGGTCCACAATACCAATGCTTGACTTGTCACAGATATTTCAAGGGCAGAACAGGTCCCCAGTACCAATGCTTGGCTTGCCACAGAGATTCAAAGGCAGAACAGGTCCAGAGTACCAATGCTTTGCTTGCCACAGAGAATCAAGGACAAAACTTTTCTCCAGTACCAATGCTTGGCTTGATACAGGGATTCAAGGTCAGAACAGGTCCCCAGTAAGAATGCTTGGCTTGTCATAGATTCAAGGACCAAACATGTGCCCAGTATCAATAAACACCATGAATATTATGTCAACCCATTGTCGTGGTACATGGCCCTGTTTGGTAGCTTGATAAGCTCTACAGAATGGAATCTTGTGGTTAGTGTTACTGAAGGAAGAATGCGTGAACATCCTACAAGAAAAACTTTTGGGGATTCATTTTTCAAAATGCATCATCAAATAAGTACAAAAGCTTTTACTGGAATGCTTTCCTGTAATATATTCTATTTTGAGAGAAAATAGATCTTCCTCTAGACTAATTGTCAATTCAATAAGAATATATCAGTCACTGACTGGCATGATTGGTCTGTCTTGTCAGACATATTGAAAAAGGCATGCTTCATCTCAGGCCTCATCGCTGAGGACTGTGGTGGACAGGAAAGTTAGGACATACCAACATACATCTGTCAGGGTTTGTGTTGTGTGACATCTATACATCAGGTTGTCATCTCAGCAGCATCTCGATGTACCATATTGTATCTAATACACACTCCAACATATATGTAAGTTTACCTGACTGAAAGTTATCTCATGGTCTGTTTGTCTCTCATCCTTCATGTATACTATATATATGATATCAGAATAATATATTCTCAAAATCTACTTGATTGTTTCAACAAATTTTGACATCTGATGCCAGAATTGGTTCAAGAACATTTTCTATATGGCCTCCAGAGCAGTTATATTGGAAAATCCTATTTATGGTAATTGCTTGACCATTTCTGTGCAGAATGTTATAAAATTTGGTATTTGTTTAATTAATTGTGGGATTCAACTCCAAGTTTTGCAGAATTTCACATTTTGAGGTGAATTTGACATTGAATCTGTTTGTGTTCTCTAACTGCAAGTATCTTTATCACAGCTGTCAGTTTTGACACGTGTGTTTCTCATTATAGTGACACCATACTATCCTACAAAAATTTGTGGTGATTTTAGTTCTGTGTTTAGGCAGAAAATAATAGTTCAGTGTCTGTGTTACAAGTAACTCATTCATCGGCTAGCATGACAAAGGTTTGAACCTGTAAATGTCATATCAGGGTGAGTTGTTGTATCAGTATTGTAATTATTGTCACCATTTTTGTGTTAAACCTGGTATCTAAAAATAGAGTGGGCCTCTATTAGAGGAACTTTGGTAATGTTCTGCTTCAACTTGATCATGGGGCATTTATCTTCAGGATTGATTATATAGGCTCACAAATTTGAGATACACTGAAAACCTTTAAACTTTATTTAACTTTCTTAACTAAAAATGACACAATTTGTTAAATTTTTCTCTATGTGCAGCAAACAATAAGCTGCTGGTGAAAGTAAAGTATGTGCATGCTGATACAGAGCAATGTTGACTGCTGATACAGACAATGTGTGTCTGAGTTGCTTATAATGTGAAGCTGTCAAGCTAATGATTTCCCTTAGAAAATCTTGTAACCTCATGACGAACATTTTTGTGAAAATTCTTATGAAGTCCTCATCAAAAGAAAAATGATTTCATCAATAAATTGATTCTTCTCGTGCAGAAAAGGTTTCTCACTTATATTAAGTTATTGGGCATGGAATGATAGTCTTGTGTTGGTAACATTAGGAATTATGAGGATGAGAATCAAGTAGAAGGCTCATCTCATTCTTCATTAATGCTAGAAGGTCAAGGCTATAGTCTCCCTGGCTTGTGATTTTCAATAGATTGTGCATAACGGACTCTGTCACAGGAATATCGGTTTTTGCTTCCCACTGACTGAGAAGTGCCTGTTGCTGGTAATTGTGCATGCGCTCTGTATGAAGTTGAACTGAATCATGTCGCGAAAAAGGTATTCCCTCAAATCCGTTTTCACTGAAGTGTAATTAATTGTTGGGTTTTGTTGGTTATTTCCAAATAGGCTGCTATTGACTAACTTCTGAAAGTTTGCTTATTATTGTTAATACTCTAGCCTTGGAAATAATAGATTTTTTCTAAACATTTAATCACAGTGATTGAACAAACAAAACCATGAAAATGCTCATCCTTTATTAAACTGATTGATGTAGAAGTAGTTTATTACTATTAAGGACTATTAAGGCAGCATGGGTGTTGCAGTTGTGTGAAGGTGAGTTGTATTCCTTACTACAACCAGGATCCTGATAATGGCTTGAACAGCAGATCTTATGATACTTTGATTGTTGGTGCCATACCTAACTGCTTAGCGTTCTTCCATCTGTCACACTCTTGTGGATCACTCACTCACTCACTCACTCACTCACTCACTCACTCACCTTTGGGACAAGAGCAGTGACAACTTAAATTTTTTTTGGTTGAGACTAACTGAAATCCAGACAGTTCTTAGATCATTGTCAAAAGTGAAACAACTGAAGTTAGACATCGGTACAATGAGATTTTCTAAACTGCATTTGTTTATGTTTAGATATGTTATATTTAATGTTACCCTACAAGATATCAGGAGTGTGTGAATATAGTCTAGTACCAGTAGTCCAGAAACATCACAGTGGGGGACACAGTCAAACCCTGGGCCTGGGTTTGTGAACCCTGCAGATGAAGACTGCACTTTTATTATGAGTTGGATCAAGGGTTTAATCTCTGTATATCACCAACTGCACTTTCCCTATGATCATGCCAGCCAGTTGGATGGGTGTTGTCACCTGGCATTATCTCCAGCATGTTAGCCAATCAGCTGGCAGTATCTCCAGCATGTCAGCCAATCAGGTGTCATTATCTTCAGTATGTCAGCCAGTCAGCTGGCAGTATCTCGATCTTGTCAGCCAGAGCCGTTATTATTGTGTTGATGAACCTAGAACATGGGAGATATATTGAATTTTTGTATTGGAAAATTAGCAGACATGTACTATCCTAATTTTGAAAGAATTTGGGAAAAAAAGAAGTGAGTTAAGTTATTATTAAAAAGAAAAAGCTCAATATTATACCTTGTTGGGCATAATGTGTATGTTCACAAGATTTCAATGATTTTTTGTTTATTAAAGAGCTGGTTTATCATGCAAACCATCTTTGAACACCATGGGAAAGATTATAAAAATTACTACTAAGTAAACCTGCTTCTCTGTCTTTGGAGTCAGTATATTGTTGGATCCATTTTACAAATGCCTTACTAGTCTTACAAGGATTCACACCCATAAAGATCCAGGTTAGAATTGATCCACAGTACCCATACTTGTCAGAAGAGGCAACCAATCAGATGGTCATCATATCCCAGTTGTGTAGATTGATGCTCATGCTGTTGATCAGTGGATTGTCTGGTCTAGACTCCACTATTTACAGACTGCCACCGAATAGATGGAATATTGGTGAGTGCTGCATAAAACTAAACTCACTCACTCACAAGATTTGACACATTGTGCAGAAACAGAGGCTGATCAGATCTATTTGCCTCATTTTACAAAGTGTGGACTCATTGTTGCTATTTCTTACTGTTTCCTAGCTACCCATGTTTTCAATGTACTTTGTACTCACAATGTCTATTTTCTCTCTTATCAGACAGTTATCTCCTATTGAGGATTTAATTTATCATGTCAAAGATGTCAGCTGATAATGCAACCTGTGGCAGAGGCATCAGGCACCCCTAGTCCTGAGTCAGAACATGGCACCCAGTGCAACCATAAGTCTATACCCAACCAATGACACCCTGTTCAACCATGAGTCTATATTTAACCAATGGCACCCAAACCACTAGTTTGTACTCAACCAATGGCATCTCATACAACCACCAGTCAATATCCAACCATCTGTCTACCGGTATATCAAACCATTGGCACCCCTTACTTCCGTCAGTCTATACCTAACCAATAGCACCCCATACATCTGTGAGTCTATACCCAACCAATAGCACCCATACAACCATCAGTAATACCCAACCAATGACACCCTGTACATCCATCAGTCTATAGCCAACCAGTGGCACCCATACAACCATCAGTCTATACCCAACCAATGACACCCTGTACATCCATCAGTCTATACCCAACCAGTGGCATCCATACAACCATCAGTCTATACCCAACCAGTGACACCCTGTACATCCATCAGTCTATACCCAACCAATAGCACCCATACAACCATCAGTCTATACCCAACCAATGACACCCTGTACATCCATCAGTCTATAGCCAACCAGTGGCACCCATACAACCATCAGTCTATACCCAACCAATGACACCCTGTACATCCATCAGTCTATACCCAACCAATGACACCCTGTACAACCATCAGTCTATACCCAACCAGTGACACCCTGTACAACCATCCGTCTATATCCAACCAATGACACTCTGTACAACCATCAGTCTATACCCAACCAATGACACCCTGTACAACCATCAGTCTATAGCCAACCAATGACACCCTGTACAACCATCAGTCTATACCCAACCAATGACACCCTGTACAACCATCCGTCTATATCCAACCAATGACACTCTGTACAACCATTAGTCTATATCCAACCAATGACACTCTGTACAACCATGAGTCCTCAATCAGGACATGCCAGCAGGTACCAGTAAGGTTCTATAACCTTCATGTTCCCCTTCAAGTAGACCACTGCCAGACCTCCCCTGCTTGTTTTGTAACAGTCCAATATTGGCGCTGCCACTATGAGCACTATCCAAGTAGCAGATGTGTGCCATTGGTCACTGGGTCAGGCTGGAAACCATCTGCTGGGTAGGTGGTAAGATGTAGTGCTTATTTGCCTTGTGCCATAGAAGGTTAACTATATTGCCTACCTGGTGTGTATATGTTAACTGGTGCAGTTTAGAGGGCAGTCATGTATGTTATTCCCCTGCAGCCAACACTGAGGAAACACAATTTGTTTGGCATAGTTTGTATGTTGTGTTTTATACTCATTTGTTGTTTGTAAACTGATCTGTCAGCCCTGTAACTAACATTATATATGGAGTCATATATTTTTAGCATGCAGTCTGGTTTATCCTTCCCTCACTGACATAACTGTCCTGGCATATTCATGTTATGTGTCAAACTGTTAGCTGATCCCATCATTTTTTCCACCGATAATTAGTATATTGTTAATATGTAGTTATTAACCTTCGAATTAAAAATACTGAATTATATTAGGTGTGATCCATTTCTGGATGAATGATGAATCAGGATTTATTTATGTAGCGAAAGGTATAAATTATACAAAATGCTTCATGGACCTTGTGTTTTACATTGCCTATTTTACAGCTGTAAACTTACTTGTAAACTCATGTAAAGCGTGTATACGAGTAGTTAGCCCATACCAGACCCCACATATTAAGTATTATTACTGTTATTATCATCATTATATGGTCTGATTTATACCTCATGTTTGTATAAGGATGTGACCGGATGAGGCATGTTAGTTCTAACATACAGAAAGGTGAATGACTAATATATATCTGACATTGTTGAACCATTCAGTGTGGCATTCCTTTCACTAATGTGTTTAAGTGTTGGGCATCCAACGAGTGAATTAAGTGTATATATACTGAACTGCAAAAGAAGAGTAAGTTTTTATGAAATTAAATTAAATTAAAGTAAATGTTCATGTCTTCTGTTTAAAAACTTGAACAAAAGAAAAAACCCCAAAACAGTTGCATTTCTTTTGCTGTTCAGTATATGTGACTGACCGGGTTCATTAATAAGCCTCATTGATGATACACATGTTGGAGTGCAGGTCTTTAGCATCAAAGTAGTGGACCAATAATTTGTGTGTATCTGACCACTTGAATGTATACACGGATGCTGTTGTTTCAGTAGCTGTGTGTTAAAGTCTGGAGTGAACCAACATTGCAGCTGTAACTGACCAGGTGTCAGAAATATATCCTTCTGGGTTAGTCTGAGAGATTGAGTGGGTTGGGGGGGAGGGATGAAGGGGATACCAATCCATGCTAGTGGGTCATGGCTCAACTTTCATCACAGGTGCATCGTGGGTAGAAAGATTGTGTGTTTTCTTTTGCCTCAGGTACTGTGATATTTGTTTTTTACTTGTCCTTGTTTAGTGGAGGAAGGTTTCCAGATGCCTGTACGGATCCTTGTAGACTTCACTGGTCTGGTATGTCTGGCGTGGGCAGGAGGACTGTGTTCCTTATGCCAATCAATTGATAGCAGCTAATAGTTGTATGTGCTTTCAGTTCCAGGATGGTCTTGTTAGAGGTATGTTAGAAGTGTTATTTTCACAATTTGTTTCGGGAAGATTCAGCCATGTTTGTTTCATTTGACAGTCATTTGTGTCTACATATGTCAAAAACCTTTTTTTACTTATATTGTTGTTTTTTTAAGTTACAGAGGTGTCAAAAAGTACATGTATATATGACTGAAACTTCATATTTTTAAACTTGACTGTGAATTGAGAAATATGGTGGTTTAGACTTGTGGATGTAATGTTTCCTACATGGGTCCAGGGTTTGATTGCCATCTTTGGTACAAAGGTGTCTGTTCTTTATGTCCCTGGTAAGTTGATAGAAGTGCCAGAACTAAGGAGCCAACATTAAGATTACTACTGGATATTTATGTATACAATGTTGTTTGAAGTTATGTGCAAATATCTGCAGTTGTTATCTGAAGTGTGTAGAGCTAAAAGCAGTAACATTGCTCTCATTATTCTTTTACAAGAATGATTACTCAAGCTTAGACTGATGACCAAGTCTGTCTAAGGTGCTGTGTCTTGAACTAAGTTGCTACCCTTAGCTGTCAGAGGATCCGCTTATTGTGTATTCAGATCTCAGATTCACCGGTCCTTAATTGGTTAGACATACAGTATCCTATTGACATGTTTCATGCTCATCATTAGCAAACAATTGTGTGTAGAAAGAACATACCTGTAATTCCAACTAACATCCTCTTTTTACATTTCAGCTAGCACGGATATGAGTATGTGATGGACTCGGCTGTCGTCCAATGGAAAGAAGTGGTGGCCAAGAAAGCCATCATGACCAGACTGGCCGCTCTAATAATGCTGACGCCAAGGTGAAGGTTGGTGCTCGGGCACAGGGGCAGTCTTCAATCCGTAGCCATGAAGTCGTCTCTCCCAAACCTGTTGCCAACAGTCAGACAACAGGCAACAGGTTGGAGGTCTACAAAATTGAAAAGAAGAGGCTGAAACTGGATGTGGACAAACGAGGCAGTCTTCCAAGACAACCTGACAGGATAATAGATGCAGCTGTGTTACCCAGGTTTCCTGGAGCAAGTCCTTTCAATCTCACCCAGGTTGTGGAGTCCGCCAAGAGCCAGAAGGCTAATACAGCTCAGTCCAAGTCAAGCCAGAGCTCTACTCCTGCCAAAAATCAAAAAAGTCAAAAAATATCCAAGCCTCAGATTAAGATCACCCAAGTCACTGATGCTGCCTTGAAGAAGGCAAAGAAAGCTGAGGATTCCAAGAAGACCTTGCTCAAAGGAAGCCAAAAGGTTGAAGATTCAAACAATTCCAAACCAAAGGTATCCAAGGAAGACCAAAATGATGACACCTCCAAGAGTAAGACAAAGTCTGCCAAAACATCGGAAGACTCCACAATTCCAAAAACAGAAAAGAAAGAAAACAAAAAGACTAGTGACTCTGCATCTCAAAAGATTGAGAAAGAAGGTAAAAAAATTGAAACTTCAAACAATAAGAAACCACAAACTCCAGCAGAAACTACAGTTTATATCAGTGAAACACCTAAAGTCCCAACAAGCCAAAATTATGAGGTTCCAAATAATGAGATTACTAAAGCAGCACGCAGTACGGAACCACCCATCACAAAACAACCAACAGCAGTGCAGTCTCCAACCAAGGTCACATTCAAGGTCGAAAGACCTGAGCGACCGGAGGAAGTCCACATTGACATGTCGCGTGTCTCGGACAACCCAAGGTCAGTACATTCCACATCAGAAGGTTTTCAAAGACACTTTGTACGTTTGGGATTTCCAAGTGCCCCTTTCCGGAGGATAGTTCATGTGACGTCTAAGAGTATATGTCTTAATTGCTGTACGACATTTCTACTGCTTCTTGTGTCTTTACTCCTGTTTGGCCCTGTTGTGATCCTGGTGGCTATTGTGGTTCCAGTGTGTGTGATTGTGAAGAGAATATGTGACGTGTGCTACTGTTGCCGATTCTGTAACCATTGCTGCGCATTCTGCTGCAATGAGCATCTGTCATCGTCGGAGAACATCTGGCTTCACAAATCCAGCAACACTAATCCTGTCGTTGTTCAAAGTCTTATTATCATACAAGCTGGACTTGACACCGACCGCATACGTGACCTCATCAATGCCCGCGTCATTACTGCAGAAGACAGACGCGGAAACAAGCTATATCCTCGTTTCAGTGAAAAGGTTGTACCGTTTTGTTGCGGGTATGCGTGGGTGGACGACTATCATTTCTTCATCAACAATCATGTATTCAATGCATCTGTTCGTTTATCGTCTTTGGAAGATTTACAGGAATATATATCAGAAATGGCTTCTAAGCCCCTTCCAGAAGACCACCCACTCTGGGAGATTCAAGTCTATCATAACTTCGGGCCACAGCGAGACACAGCGCTCCTGTTCCGGATGCACCCCAGCATGACGGATGGTGTGTCCATGATTCGCATCCTTCAGGAGGCGCTGGTGGATTCCCAAGGAGTCTCTTCTCCATCATCTCCTCTAGGAAGTGGACCAGCCTTTCTGGGAACATTCAGAGCATTTCTTTTTGGACCCTTGACCTTCTGTTGTAAGTACTTGTGTTTGAGAGATGATTTCAACCTGCTACATGGCCGCCATGTCCATCCTTCTGGAGACATGGTTGTAGCCTGGTCAGCTCCGTTCAGCATGAGGTCCGCCACACGCATTAAACAGGTCTCCAGGTGTACAATGAATGAGCTGCTAATGTCAGTCACTGCGGGGAATGTTAGGTCATATCTACAAGTTAGCGGAATTGGGAACCCTTTCAACATGCAGTGTGCCATTCCATTTGACTTTCATCATACAGACACAAGACATAGGTCGGAGATGGGGAGTAAGTATTCATTCATAGTCCTACCTCTACCTACCAACACAGAAGGTGCTATTCCACGCCTGTGGGAACTGAAAATGACAATGGATCACTTCAAACGATCTCCAGAGGCAGCAGTGATAAAAGGGGCAATGTGGTTCACGTCAGCCACCCTGCCCAAATCCTTGTACAGAAAACTGTGGAACAATATATATAGCAAGTGTACATGTCTAATCTCGAATCTGGCTGGTCCAGAAACCAACTTGAGATTTGCATCGCGTGAGATTAAGTGTGTCATGTACTGGTTACCCCCACTGGAGAAGGTGGCGGTTGCCATTTCTTTCCTTACTTATGGTGATCAAATTCGAATGGCTGTGATAGCTGATCGCTCAGTGCTTCCAAACCCTGAACTTATCACAAAGGATTTCATATTCCAGGTAAGTGTCACTCACAATAAATAATCCCTAATATGCAAACTGTAGATGCATTAGAGTTGGTCTGCAGTATCCCATGTTTGTCGTAAAAGACAACTAACGGGATCAGGTTGTCAGGCTAGGTGACTTGGCAGACTCATGTCACTGTGTCACAAATGCTTATGATGTCAACCACTGGATTGTCTGGTCCAGACTTATTTACAGGCTGCCATCATAATGGTGGGAAACTGCCGAGGGCAAGGTTAAACAACAGACAGACAAAAATGTACTACTTACAAGAACAACTTTTCTCCTGCATTGGAACTTTTCAACAGTAATAAATATCTCAGTTACCACAATGTTCATCCACAGTATTTCAGTCATCCATTCTTGGAGAAATCATCCAAATTATTAGTTTTCTTGAATAATGATTGATAACACTGTAGTATCTGAGCAACCTTACAGAATGATAGATTCACGGTGGTGATGATAGCTAATGGTGGACAGACAACATTCCCTGTAATTATAACCTGGATGTTCCAGAAGACAGGATTCAGACAGCAGAGGGTCCAATGTATCCAGTGCTTTCTTCTCTGAGCCATACATAGTTGGATTACTTCTAAGATTTCTTGTGTTGATGTGTATTTATAATACTATGTAAATATATAATGTGTAGACGATCCTTCCTCTGGGAATAGATTATGGGAGACAGTGCAGTTGTTTGTACCAACACCACCATTACCACACTGGTAATATGGGCCCCCTGTATTATTTTCATAGAATTAAGATGAATGGCATGAGATATTCTTCTTCCATGATCCTCTATAAAATGTCCCAGGGGAATTCTGTTCATGTATGTGATGTAAATGTCAAATGTCAAGAGTTTTTCAAAACAAGAGAAAGTGTTTGTAATTTGATTTTCTCCCCACTAAAAAAAAGAACTTGCCATTAGGAAAAGGAAATGTTTCTAGGCTTTGTTGTTGGAAATCTTCTGGCCAAGATTAATCAAAGGTCAAGGTCAGGTGTTTTGGAAAGACGTTATTTTATGCAAGATGCTTCATCAGTTTCCCAAATACAGTTCAATTCTACACCACTATTGATCACAAATACCCATGGGAATCTTAAGCATTTTGATACTGCTGAAAAATACAAGATTAGTGGAGGTCATAGACAGACCTTATAAATTTAAGTAATTTTCTGAGTGTAGCTGCCATGTTAACGGTAGGGAAGAAGCAGTGTTGGTTATTTTTCTCTTGCTCATTGTTTTACAATTTTGTCAGAATAGAATGTCACCTTACTCGGACTGCTTATGGGTATTTCAGATTTGGACAACAGGAGTAACCATGACTGAGTGTGTCCAGGCTGACAGTGTCCAGACTGGTCAGACTTATTTGTATGTAGACATCAACAGGAGTTATCATGACTGACAGCATCCAGATTGATGAGGTTTATCTGTATACAGACATCAACAGGAGTAACCATGACTGACAGTGTTCAGAGTGATGAGGTTTATCTTCATACAGACATCAACAGAAGCAACTGACACTGACAGTGTCCAGACTGGTCAGGCTTATCTGTACATATACATCAACAGCAGTAATCATGACTGACAATATCCAGATTTACAGACAATATCCAGACAGATGTCATTTATCTGTATACAGACATCAACAGGAGTTATCATGATTGACAGTGTCCAGAATGATGAGGTTTATTTTTGTGCAAACATCAACACGCGTTATCATGATTGACAGTGTCCAGACTGATGACGTTTATTTGTATGCAAACATTGACATGAGTTATCATGACTGACAGCGTCCAGATTGACAGTGTCCAGACTGATGAGGTTCATCTGTATACAGACATCAACAGGAGTTATCATGACTGACAGAGTTCAAACTGACAGTGTCCTGACTGATGAGGTTCATCTGTGAACAGACATCAACAGTAGTAACCATGAATGACAGTGTCCAGATTGATGAGGTTTAACTGTATACAGCCATCAACAGGACTAATCATGATTGACAGCATCCAGACTGATGAGGTTTATCTGTATATGGACCTAGTTTATCAAGCACCAACAGATAGCTGGCATACCAGCTCCTACTAGAGGCATCAGTATGTATGTCTGTGTTATGTGTGTGTAGTCAGGGCACTCGACCATGACTGATTGCTGTCTGCCTGATGGCCCAACATGCCTCTACTTCATTGCATGGAGTGTTGTGGGGCCACACATGGCATCTCTTGTATCAAATCAACCAACACAACCCATGTTGAGTAAACACAACCTACAGGGTAGATCACTGAACTTGAAGGAGTTGTGTTTGCTATGCTTCTATCTTCATGTTTAGCTATACCTCTCTTCAGAAGTTAGATAAAAGCAATATTCGACCAGGGGTATTCTGTTGAACACAGTCTGTCTCACATTTCCTGAACCTTATTTACCCAACCATTCAGTTTCTACAATTCAGAAGTTCTAAGTGAAGCAAGATTCTAAATCTAATAGCTCACTAGGGTATGTTTTCAAAGAACTTATTTGTGTCTGTCAAAATTATACATGCTTTTAAAGTGTGCAATAGTCTATCAAACATGCTTTCTGTCATGTTTCAAAAGGTGTAATTTTCCCGGTCTTCCTCTGGTTAGCAGGATTGCATGACCATTGCACAGCCATATTGGGAAAAAGTTATGTTTAATCTTTTGTCTGCATTGTGAAAATAAGTTTGAATGATTGTATAATAGGGTTAAACGTTTGCAAATTTTGTAGGTATTCATGCATATTTTAATATCTTAGCAAGCTTATCCAATGCCACAAAAACTGACTTGGTAGACAGGAGAATTTTCCGATGTTTCTATAGTAAATAACTGAAATCTATGTAACATCTTTAGCCACACCTTCAGTTTGAAATACACACAGCATCCCATATTCTACAGTATTGACCTAACCCTATGTCAAACACACGGGCTGAGATTCCATTTATTTACCTGCTTGTTCATTACATGGCATGTGCGATAAACATGGATACATCATTAAAGTTTTCTGTATATATAGCTCATAGCAGATTGAAAGTTTGGAATTTCAATCCAAGAGCAAGCAGTGATAAACTACACAAGTGCAATCAGAGTTTATTCACACCGTCACTCGATTATGAAAGTCACTGAGTTGGCCTTCAAACCGGAAACTGGTGTAAACACAAATTTAAAAATAAAGGAAGATAATAAAACCTAAGTTAGTACTGCTTGGCTTAAACCAGGATGAGAAAATGGTTTGAGTGCAGTCTCGTTGAAGTCGTGTTTAAACATTTGTAACAACTTTCTCTGTTTTAAATTGTGTTTTATTTTTGTGGCTTTATTTACAATGGGTTTTGGGGGAGTTTTCTTTGTGGTAGGGATAGTCATTTTCCTGAGATGTACTCAGGCCTTAAAAAAATGGTGCAAATGTACCATATTTCTCCAAATAAATACCTTATTGGTTATTCTTTGAACAGCTTCAAAACCAAAGTGTTGATGGGGCCTGACTGTTAGAAACCAGATGCTGAATGTTTCAGCTATGGTGTTGCATGATCTATTGTCAATGATAAATTGATACACAGGATTTACAATATGTCAGTGAACATTGAGGCCTTCTACAGAAAAATATATCGTAATGGCCGCAACCCTCCATCCCATGTGGTGTTTAAAATAAGACTCTTTGTTTCTAAGAATTTGTTTCTGCTTTTGGATAAACTAGCAGTTTTCAGTAAATAGTGGATAGTGACATACCTCATATACAGACACCCAAACCACACATAGAGTCCTCTTTCTCTAATACTGACTATTCGAGGAACAGGTTAAGTGTTTGTTCTAACACTATATTTGCCCTTATCGCAGCCAAACATATGTTTAGGTATGTTTTCACTAGCCACTGACTGGCACGTTCTAAATTTACCAGGTGGTATTGTGGGTGTAGAGTATGGGCAGTTAGTTCTAAACAGACACTGGAGTATACTGAAGGGCAGCTGGTGTCTTCTCAGGCATGCCCAGAATGAAACAGGCCACCCTAAGGGTGATGAAGCATTCCACCCCTGGGAAGTGATGAAGCAGCCCACCCCAAGGAGCTGTTTAATCAGCCCACCCTTAGGAAATGATGAAGCACCCACCCCGAGGGTGATCAAGCAGCACACCCCTAGTGGGTCATAAAACAGCTCTCCATTAGGAGCTGATGAAGCAGCCCACCATTAGGAGCTGATGAAGCAGCCCACCATTTGGAGGTGATGAAGCAGCCCACCCCTAGTGGGTCATGAAGCAGTCCACTCATAGTGGGTCATGAAGCAGCCCTCCATTAGGGAGTGATGAAGCAGCCCATCATTAGGAGGTGATGAAGCAGCCCATTATTAGGAGGTGATGAAGCAGCCCACCATTAGGAGGTGATGAAGCAGCCCATTATTAGGAGGTGATGAAGCAGCCCACCATTAGGAGGTGATGAAGCAGCCCATTATTAGGAGGTGATGAAGCAGTCCATCATTAGGAGGTGATGAAGCAACCCACCCCTAGTGGGTCATGAACCAGCCCACCCCAAGTGGGTCATGAAGCAGCCTATCATAAGGAGGTGATGAAGCAGCCCTCCATTAGGAGGTGATGAAGCAGCCCATCATTAGGAGGGGATGAAGCAGTGCATCATTAGGAGGGGATGAAGCAGCCCACCATTAGGAGGGGATGAAGCAGTCCATCATTAGGAGGTGATGAAGCAGCCCATTATTAGGAGGTGATGAAGCAGTCCATCATTAGGAGGTGATGAAGCAACCCACCCCTAGTGGGTCATGAACCAGCCCATCATTAGGAGGTGATGAAGCAGTCCATCATTAGGAGGTGATGAAGCAGCCCACCATTAGGAGGTGATGAAGCAGTCGATCAGTAGGAAGTGATGAAGCAGTCCATCATTAGGAGGGGATGAAGCAGCCCACCCCTAGTGGGTCATGAAGCAGCCCTCCATTAGGAGGTGATGAAGCAGCCCGTCATTAGGAGGTGATGAAGCAGTCCATCATTAGGAGGTGATGAAGCAGCCCATCATTAGGAGGTGATGAAGCAGTCCATCATTAGGAGGTGATGAAGCAGCCCGTCATTAGGAGGTGATGAAGCAGTCCATCATTAGGAGGGGATGAAGCAGCCCATCATTAGGAGGTGGTGAAGCAGTCCATCATTAGGAGGTGATGAAGCAGCCCATCATTAGGTGATGAAGCAGTCCATCATTAGGAGGTGATGAAGCAGCCCATCATTAGGAGATGATGAAGCAGTCCATCATTAGGAGCTGATGATGCAGCCCACCCCTAGTGGGTCATGAACCAGCCCATCATTAGGAGGTGATGAAGCAGCTCACCATTAGGAGGTGATGAAGCAGCCCACCCTTAGTGGGTCATGAAGCAGCCCACCATTAGGAGGTGACTAAGCAGCCCACCCTTAGTGGGTCATGAAACAGCATACCCTAGCCAAGATGAGTTGTGATGTTAGGAGACACAAGGAACTTGCTCCAGATGTTGTACAGACAAAAAGAATCAAACCTCTATTTTGGTAGACTAACCCACTTACACTTGAACAATCGATATGAGATATGAAAGGAGGTGAGGTAGCTTTATGGTGAGGATGAAAGTTTCAACTTTTATTCCCAGATGGATACAATGAATTGTCCAATGTTTGGTAATGTGATATTGATGGAATATTTCTATAAGTTTGGTCGTACCCATTGTGATATTGCTGGAATATTTACCCTTGTTCATGTCTTGTCATATTTCTGCAGCATTTCAAAATCAGTGTAAAGCCATACCTACTCTATGTTACGACATCATCCAGGGGCAGTTGAGGAGACATGGAATTTGCTGTCATTAAACTCCTGGTCTATTCTCAGGCTGCTATATATGGGGACCGCAAGCCTCTCATCCAGTCCCTGAGTTGTCCAAAGAAGAAGGTCAATCTCCAATAAGTCACCTAGTTACACTACTGACATTCTGACATATGATAAGTCTGATTTTACAGATGTTCAAAGGTCTTCTTCTCAGACATTGTAAGGACCAGAAAGTTGAAACTTTGTGTGAATAACAATAATTATACCAGCAGCTAAAGGCAAGAGATCAACTTCAGTTCAACAGCCATACAGAACTCTCTAGACTAACACTTAGTCTCTGAATATATATCATTTTGATAGTAACAAGTAAACCCCTTTTAAATTCAAAAGGAGACCCTGGAAGACCATTTAGAGGAAATCAAGACTTGCTTCATTTAGGGCATTTGCAGGGTTGGACGGGCTGTAGGGAAACAATATGGTTCTGGGACTTTGAGACAGACTAACAATGTTCAAACATACAGTCAAGTCTCATCAATCCGACCTCCATTTATCCAACAATGGGTTTTAACTGACACTTTTGTTGGTAACTAATTGAATAAATGTAATTTAGTTTCATTTATCTATTTCAATCAATGGTTTGTCTGATTCAGATTTGAGTATTTACAAACTTTTGTCCAAAACTTACAAAAACTTGTCAGCAAAGTCAGATCAAAGTGAATTTTGAAGATGGAATTCAAAGAGGTCCCTTCTTATGGACAACTATGTATGTGATGCACGTAGATCATTTACACAGGACAAAATCTTGTCTTTATAAGTGAATGAATCAAGAAACTGTCAGCCTTGTCTACACTCAGACGTCTTTAGCTAGTAATCTGTCTGCTGACTTGGCATTACATGCCGGGGGGTATAGTCGACGTCTCATCTGTCTATCCATCCATCCTTCCATTAACATTTTGTTTCCGGCGCATATCTCAAAAACTGTTGAATATTTTCGACCAAAATTGATAGATATGATAATCTGTACCTATGGTTGTGCCTTTTGCTATTTACAGATTTTTAGCATTTTTTTTTTTCCATGAAAGGTTTTGGTCTAATGGTGGGGTGGACTTTGTTCCCACAGCAGAACTCAAAAAACGTTCAATATTTTTCTGCAAAACTTGGTAGATATGTCAGTCAGAACCTAAAGTGGTGCCTTTTGCTGTGTACAGATTATGGTATATATATATCTTTCAGGAAATGGAAATGATTGAAATCATCAAGTAACTGTCAGATGATTTGTCCTTTCAAATATGTGGGGGCCAGGGGGGATACGTCTTCTTCTGATGACTTTTGTCTTCTCCATGTGATGATCTTATGGAGACAGGAAGCCTGAGCTGACAGTCACTGTCTCTGAGTCTCAGTAGTCCACACTTAAAGACATTTAGAACACTGACTTCAGTTTAACTGGCTAACTTTCCAAAACAGGATACAGAAACAAAACTAAATATTGCCGTACAAATTTTCACAATCTTTAATTTCACATTGAATTCTTATATGATGACCCTGTCTAAGAGAATATACTAACTACCTGGCATCAAGTGCCTTATCACCAACTGGACATTTGAGAGGGAAACTTCAATTTATTTATTTATTTATTTATTTATTTATTTATTTATTTATTTATTTATTTATTTATTTATTTATTCATTCATTCATTCATTCATTCATTCATTCATTCATTCATTCATTCATTCATTCATTCATACATTCATTCATTCATTTATTTATTTATATATTGCCATATAAGGTTATTTACAAACACAGTTTAACCTGATATGTTTATATGAACTCAAACGCTTGATAGTTTTTTTAAAAACAAAAGTCATAATTCAGGGAATTTATGAAACATATTTAAAATCAGAATGTCATTGACCACCCCGAAAGTGCTTCCAGTAAACTGGTGAACAGGGTGTGAAAAGAATTCCCATTTAAATATCAGCTTGTGCAGCCTAAGCTTATAAGCAGGTTTCATTGTATTTTAATTGTTATGTCATAAACACCCAAGGACATTATAAGTGAGTGAGTTGGGTTTAACAGTTCCTGTTCTATCACAGTGTGGCAAGTTATGCATTCCTCAGACATTTACTATTATGCTGAAACCCAGATGCTGACAAAGCTGGTGAACAAGGATTCAGATCCACAAACCAACAAGGGAGGCAACTCTGCATTGCAGATTGCAGTGCCTCAGACATCTGGTTTCTCATGTGATTATCATCATGTGTTATGTATTAGAGATGTCCCCAGGATCCACAATCCTGGAAGGGTTAACTTTGTATTGCAAATTGCAGTGTGTCAGACAGCTGGCTCTCACCTGATTATCATCCTCTGTGATGTATTATAAATGCCCCAAGGTACAATTACAGCTAATATTCCAAAATAGGAGAAAGAAATATTAAGTAAAGCTGAGACTCATCTCTTCATTTTAATTTTCAAGCAAAGCACACGGTTCATCCAGTTTATCTGCCATGCATACGGTTATTAGCTGCAGCCTGTTCGAGTGAAGTGGAAAGGAAAAATAAATAAAATGGCACCCATGAAGATGAGAAAAATCTTAACACTTTCATGAGGAAAAGTATGTTAATAAGGGTGGGTGTTTATTGGGGTAATTACAGCATCTATGACATGTCTCCCATCACTCCTGCAGTTCATGGTTTCAAATCCATCTTTCAATGTTGAAACTCATGTAAACATGCCTCAAAACTAGGGGCAAGTATATGTTCCTGTTTTTTAAAGGCTTGTAAACTTACATTTAAAAACATGGCATCCAGTCTGGTGATTAAAATTCCAAAACAGCCATATGGGAAAAGATTTCATTGAGAAATCAGCCCGTATAACAAATTCCACATGAAAAGCTGGATGGAAGCCAGGTCTTGATTTTTTTCTTCAGAAATAATTTTAGGAGCTTCACAGAGTTTAGAATAGTCCTTAATGAGAAACTTTTAAGTTTTGTGAAGTTAAAAGAGCTGAAAGTGAAATGTTTTGTTGGCAGTGTATGGAGGCTGAGCTGAGGCTGTTGACACTCACAGGTCAAGAAGGGACTACAGAGAATCAATAAACCTTGAACACGGCACGATGCTACCATAAACACTCACAACTTTACTTCACTGTTTTTTGTTAGTAAATCTTAATAAGGGATGAGACATCACAGGAATGGTCTGTGTTAAGAGCGTTACTTCTCACTGGAAAAAAGTATTGTAAATTATTTGTGAGTTAAATTTCAAGAATAGAGACTCCATTATATGGTCCAGATATCGTTAATCTGTATTCAGTGTTGGATGTAACTTGTACATATTGTTGATGATTTTAAGACTGATATGGTAACAACATGATGTGAATTTAGAACTAAAGCTAGAGCTGTGGATAGGTACTTTCTGTCAAATAGGTCATAGGACAATACAACTGTGAAATACACAAACATGTTTTTCATAAGCATCATATGAGCACTTGCCCCAAAATTGAATAGATATGTATCTAAACCTAGAAGTTAAAAGCTAAAGATGTGTAGTGCGAGTTGGGTTATTTGGTGATTTTTTTAAAAATTTTTTTTTTATTGGATGAAGGCTCGGCCAACTACAGTTTTGCCAAAATTGGAAAATTATAACTAATAAAATTTGTGCTAATTTATTTCCGATGATACTTGTTTATGCTCATGGAAAATTTGACATGTGTGTCACCAAATCATTTGGTGATTGAGCCAGAGTGAAATTACCTACATAATGAATCTACAATTATGTCCCTTGTCAAGCATGCACCAATCATGGCTTAATTCAACCTGTGGGGATTGTAGTATGGATAGGGATGCAGCTCCATTCATTGTTGTTGTTTTTTTCTCTATCAACCTGGGACCAACATGCTCCAATGCAGTTAGAGAATTCAGACATAAAACATATAAAAACCACCATGATTAATTGCCCTCATTCGAAAGGGCATGTTTTAGTTCCTGGGAGAGTACTTTGGGAAAGAGTACAAGAACTATGGAAAGATCATAAATATATCAATGACATGTTTTAGGCTGTAGATGTTTTGTTAGCTCAATTTAAAAGTCAAGTGAGCTCATGCTTGTTCAGCAAGCAGATTCAACATCCTCTCATCAGAAATGAATGGACCAGTGACTGAAACATTCTTGTTGATACCATTAGTGACACTTGTATTAGCTTAAGCGGTTTGAAGCCTTCTTTCAATATGGCCACCATGGCATCCATATTGAAAAGGCATTCATGGCCATTATTCTACCAAAATGTAATGAAACTTGTTATGTGTATTGTCAAGTCTCAGCTTTTAAGTTATGTTTCATCTAATATCTGAAATCATTTAACTTTATTTCATCTTTTCGTTTCAACAATACCGTAGCCTAATCTTGTGGCCATTATTCAAAAAGGCCATTATTTTCTTTCAAACTGGCATTAAATTGTGCACATAAGTAGTTAGTTGTGGTGCTAAAAAATAATGGACAGAGTTGATAGAAACTTTGCTCTGTTTTCTCTTTGTGTAGGTGTAATGTCTTTACCTACAGGACAGTCAGAAATCACAGTGGGTGCAAGTGTTAAATAGTAGAAAAAAATCTTCATGAAAAAGTATATCAGCCTTCTTGAGACATGTATGCGATATGCAAGGTTTTCTGAAATTGTTTTTACCTGCAAAAATACGGGTAGGAATTGGTCTTCAGCAACCCATGCTAGTTGTAAGAGGAGACTAATGGGATCAGGTGGTCAGGCTCGCATAGCATTTGGATGGTCTAGAAATAGACGTTCTTCACGGTATCTCTTCTCTGATTTGTTTGACACATGTCATTTTGTCTCGATTGTGTAGATCAATGCTTATGCTGTTGATCTTTGGATTGTCTGGTCCAGATTTGATTATTTACAGACTACATGTAGCTGGAATATTGCTGAATGCTATGTGAAACAAAACTCACTGATTTCTGAACTTTTTAAACTCTGTAATTTTGCGCAAATTGTTTCTGAACAGGTCAGGATATAGGTAATTAGTTTTCAGATAAGCATCTCTTGTCTGATTTGTTTGACACATGTCATTGTGTCTCGATTGTGTAGATCGATGCTCATGCTGTTGATCTTTGGATTGTCTGGTCCAGTTTTGATTATTTACAGACCACATGTAGCTGAAATATTGCTGAATGCTATGTGAAACAAAACTCACTGATTTCTGAACTTTTTAAACTACGTTGATTTGTCTCATTGGTAAGCTGAAATGCACACACATGGACACACGTTCAAAAACACACGCATGCACGCACGCACGCACGCACGCACACACTCATAAATGCTGAAGGCAGTCAGTTTTCATCAAATGCAGAAAACAATTTTGCTGCAATTGCTTAATAGATATTTAGAGGTGAAGGCCCCATGCTGTCTCTGTAAGCATGTTTTGACGTCAGTGTTCTTTGAGATAAGATAGAGAAAATAAATTGAAGACACATTGTAACCTTTCCTCCCACTGTAACAAGTTGGTATAAGCCAGATGAAGACATAGACCAGTCTACCTCATAAGCAATGAGGGGAGACCGGTTGTTTAACTGGGGGATGAAATCAGATGTGGGACGTAATTTTGCGCAAATTGTTCATGAACAGGTCAGGATATAGGTAATTAGTTTTCAGATAAGCATCTTTGGGATGCATTGATCTGTGGGGCCTGTCAAGTCTTGTACGTAAATAGATGTTCTTCACAGTATCTCTTGTCTTTTACCTGCCAAGGTTAGGATGAGGGATTCAAGAGCTTGCAGGAATTTGATGAGAATGATTAGGATCATTACAATTTATGGTTTATGGAACCCTTCTGTCCCACACCATAACATAACTTCAAGATGGCAACACACCAGCTTGCAGTTAAATAAGGGTTCATTTTGCCATGCTCCAAGACAAAATTATCATAATCGACATAACTCGTTCAGTGCTGCTGTAGATTACACGTTGTGATAACTTTAGTTAGATAGGTGTCCATAAAGTTGCCCACTCTGTTACTTTCTGTTCTGGAGAGAAGGCTCACATGAGAGAAGTCTAGAAATTATCATCAAGCCCCACACTAAGCCCCACTGCATCATGTGATTGTCAGTATTTCAGGGTAATATTCACTTACTGCACACATCATTTAAGCATGATATCTGCCAATATGCTCTCTGTTGATAAGGTCTACTAAAATATTATTCTCAAATGCATTTACACTTGTTTTCCCCATCCCTCTGTAATATACATAATGGTCAAGCGTGAAATTCGAGCTTTGTAAAACCTAGTGGTTGATACAATGAACATGAAGCAATGACATGTATCAACCATGCCCCCGAGTCTGACCACCTGATCCACTAAAGTCATATCCAAAGACAAGAATGTGTTACTTTGGACCAGTTCAGTTTGTTAAATGATAGTGTTTATATATAAGCTCAGACTAAGCAAGGGTGAGACCTAGAATTAAACCTCATTTAGACTAAGGCAATTATTTATCAATAAAATATAGGTGATGGAAACTGAGAATGAAATGCCATTAAGATGATACTGCAGTTCAAGAAGCGTATAATTTGAAATGATGTGAGTGATAAGTCTTGGACCCTTCAATTCTTGTCTTCATTTTTTTTCTTAATTTTGTATGTTGCTAAATTATTATTTTTTTATTGAAATACAAGGTGTACTGTCTTGCATAAACTGTTGATGAACAGCAATTAAACCAAGGGGTAAACTATGACCTGACATATACTCGAGATCAACCACACTACTCTGACTGCTCAAACAAACTCATTGACTTTCTTGTGGAACAGGAGAAAAAAATTCCTTGCACTATGTGTGAACTGTCCTTTCAACAGAGGGTAAGATTCTTTATGGATAACAACTTCTTTATTACATATGATGCGACGTTTCGGTATAGATCCTGTCACTCTTGCTTGACAACGGTATAAGGATCTATACCAAAATGTCGCATCATATGTAATAAAGAAGTTGTTATCCATAAAGAATCTTACCCTCTATTACTCTCCAGCTTCTAATAATGCCAATCAAACAAAAGTCTTTTCAGCATGCAGTTTGAACACAAAAGCCACAAACCCAGTTTTCCCTCATTCAGTGCCTCAGTAAATCTGTGATTATTTCAGATGGATTCATTGTCCAAACTCCTGGCCCATCGCCGAATTCCTGGTGAGCAGATCTGCCGCCGCATGGAATCTATGCAGCTCCTCTCAAGCTACTCCCTCAGTGATCTCACTGTGGAACAGGTAAATACATCACTATATCCCCTCTCAAGCTACTCCCTCAGTGATCTCACTGTGGAACAGGTAAATACATCACTATATCCCCTCTCAAGCTACTCCCTCAGTGATCTCACTGTGGAACAGGTAAATACATCACTATATCCCCTCTCAAGCTACTCCCTCAGTGATCTCACCGTGGAACAGGTAAATACATCACTATATCCCCTCTCAAGCTACTCCCTCAGTGATCTCACCATGGAACAGGTAAATACATCACTATATCCCCTCTCAAGCTACTCCCTCAGTGATCTCACCATGGAACAGGTAAATACATCACTATATCCCCTCTCAAGCTACTCCCTCAGTGATCTCACCATGGAACAGGTAAATACATCACTATATCCCCTCTCAAGCTACTCCCTCAGTGATCTCACCATGGAACAGGTAAATACATCACTATATCCCCTCTCTAGCTACTCCCTCAGTGATCTCACCATGGAACAGGTAAATACATCACTATATCCCCTCTCAAGCTACTTCCTGAGTGATCTCACCATGGAACAGGTAAATACATCACTATATCCCCTCTCTAGCTACTCCATCAGTCATCTCATGATGGGACAGGTAAATACATCCCTATATCCCCTCTCTAGCTACTCCCTCAGTGATCTCACCATGGAACAGGTAAATACATCACTATATCCCCTCTCAAGCTACTTCCTGAGTGATCTCACCATGGAACAGGTAAATACATCACTATATCCCCTCTCTAGCTACTCCATCAGTCATCTCATGATGGGACAGGTGAATGCATCACTATATCCCCTCTCTAGCTACTTCCTGAGTGATCTCACCATGGAACAGGTAAATACATCACTATATCCCCTCTCAAGCTACTCCCTCGGTGATCTCACCATGGAACAGGTAAATACATCACTATATCCCCTCTCAAGCTACTTCCTGAGTGATCTCACCATGGAACAGGTAAATACATCACTATATCCCCTCTCTAGCTACTCCATCAGTCATCTCATGATGGGACAGGTGAATGCATCACTATATCCCCTCTCTAGCTACTTCCTGAGTGATCTCACCATGGAACAGGTAAATACATCACTATATCCCCTCTCTAGCTACTCCCTCGGTGATCTCACCATGGAACAGGTAAATACATCACTATATCCCCTCTCAAGCTACTTCCTGAGTGATCTCACCATGGAACAGGTAAATACATCACTATATCCCCTCTCTAGCTACTCCATCAGTCATCTCATGATGGGACAGGTGAATGCATCACTATATCCCCTCTCTAGCTACTCCCTCAGTGATCTCACCATGGAACAGGTAAATACATCACTATATCCCCTCTCTAGCTACTCCGTCAGTGATCTCACCATGGAACAGGTAAATACATCACTATATCCCCTCTCTAGCTACTCCCTCAGTGATCTCACCATGGAACAGGTAAATACATCACTATATCCCCTCTCTAGCTACTTCCTGAGTGATCTCACCATGGAACAGGTAAATACATCACTATATCCCCTCTCTAGCTACTCCCTCGGTGATCTCACCATGGAACAGGTAAATACATCACTATATCCCCTCTCAAGCTACTTCCTGAGTGATCTCACCATGGAACAGGTAAATACATCACTATATCCCCTCTCTAGCTACTCCCTCAGTCATCTCATGATGGGACAGGCGAATGCATCACTATATCCCCTCTATATAAACCTGAAGTGTGCTTCTCACTACATGTTAGGTCATGTCTTGTTTTCCCAGAATAACCGCATCTGAGGTGTTTGTTTTGGAGGGACAGGTTTTACTTTTCATAACTTAATACGAAAATCAACATTCAGTTGATACATGAGTGTATGAAATCATTCGAAAAATATTGTTCAAGATTAAACTTCCAATACAAATGTGTTCTCCAAGTGGGATTTGAACTGCAATTCTCAGATCCAGAGGTGAGATGCTCTACTGCACAGCCACTGGGCCTACAAAAGTGGTGTGGTTAAATTATCTACTTACAGTTACTGTCATTAAATTGATTTTACGCGCACTTCAGTTATTGTTATGAAGCTTCATTAAATCATCATCTACATTGTAATTACCCATCATTGACGGTGTATATGTTAGAGAAAACACCTGTCCTCGATTTTGGTGGACAGTGTAAAACTGGTTTTACATTGTCTACCAAAACCTCGGAGGCGGGTTTTCGCCTCTACCTAACTACTCCCTCAGTGATCTCACTGTTGAACATTTCGTTATGATATCTTTGGTGTTTCAGCATTATATACATGATGTTTGTGGCTTGTAAATTGCAATAAAAACATTTGACAAATTTACTTTGTTATTTTCAAAATAGCCCCAAAACACCAAAACACTTTCTTTTGTAAATCAGTTTAGTCTCATTCCATGCCATTATGTATAGATCTTCATTAGAAAAGTGACATTGTTTCCTCTTCATGATCTTGGTTCTCGTTTACACATCTTTAAAACCATATAGTAGGTGCAACATAAATAAAATAGTCTTATTTACTGTGGTGATCTGTCAATCTCAAGTTGAGTAAAAAGAGTCAGAATTATTTGCTAAATCAAAGATACTTACAGCTTATAGGTTTCACTGAACTCAGTGAGTTACTTCCCCTTCATGTATTGAAATACCTGATTTATCACATCTAATAAGAAAAATCAGCTTCCAGTTTAAATATTTATTAAAATATATTGAATTTGGCATCTATGTGAAGAAAGTAATGATGAAACATCAAACTTTCTACTCTAAACTGTTCCCCTCAAATACATTTGTGTAGTGATGTAGATTTGTTGATGGTCCCAACATATTCATAATCTAAAATGGAAAACAATCTTGAAAGCACCCCTGACCTCAAAAATCATATTCTTCGCCTGAATTTTGAAAAACACAGTAATCTGAATACGACTTGCATCACCGATACAGGACAAAGGCAAAGTCAGAATCTAAATAGAGTATCAGTATTTTAAAGCTGTGCACAATGTGCTGTTTTGGGAAACACTGTTACCAAGGATGATATAAATGTGTGGAAATAAAACCAGGATGAACAAGATAGTCCTCAGAAGCTGCTTGTGCTGGAGAGCTAATTGGTGGTGAGATGATATGTAAGTGTTTCTAATTGGCAGTGTATTAGCACGATGGAAGCAGGATCGGTACGGAGGCTGCATCTATCCTGAACCTGAGAGGGATATATTGGTGTTGGACAGCTTCCAACAAGAAACTTTCCTTTAGGATCACCTGAACATGGCCACTATTTGTAGAAATTAGCTCACAGGGTGTCAGGAACTATTTCTGTACCTTTTCCATCTTCTAGAATCTAAGCTTAAAATGATTAGAATTTCAGTCAATCTTGGCATCACCATACAAGGTCTGGGTTTAACGATGCATATATGTTGATATTGATCATTGCAGGCACATGTTGCATTAAGATGCTTCACTGGATGAAACAAGTATTGCACACAGCTCGACAGTGCATATATCAGTTATGTATTTCATTTGTGCTACCCTGATTATTCAGTTGCGCAACCCTTGAGTTTGAGCCCAGATAATAGCCCAGTAGCTGACCTGGGATCCACAACAGTGGGGATTGGTAGGTTGCTGTGGACCAGGCAAACTGGTGATTGGAAGGACAATGAAATGGAGATTGGATGGATAACCTTGGTAGCTGGAGTGGTTGTGCTTCATTATGAGGCGACAAGGTCATCTATCCTGGTATAGTCCCGAAGTTGCCTCATCAAGATCTGTTGTTGTGATATGTAGCATAAAATATACATGCCACCTGATGTCTTGAAATAGCTGATAAATGTACAATAAGACATAGGATATGAGTGAGTGAGTATGGTTTTTATACCACTGTTAGTAATATTCCAGCAATATCTTGGTGAGCGACATCAGAAATGGGCTCCACAGATTATACCCATGTGGGGAACTGAACCTGGGTCTTTGATGTGATGAGAGAACACTTTAAACCACTAGGCTAGCCCACCGAGAGATATAGGATATGAAGGTATAGCAGCAATAGGTCTTTCAAGGAAAACTGTGGAATAGAGGCTTGGTGATCAAGTTGTTAATGGTAACAAAGAAGTTGTTTATCTATATATCTTATCCTTACATGTGTCACTTCCTGAAGGCATGGAAGGATAATAGTGACTCCCTGTATGTGGTGTGCTGGTTGTCGATTCTCATTTCACTTATTTCACTCCCAGTATTAATGATTTAACAAAATCATCCTACTCAAAATATTTGGCGTTTGGTAATGAGAGTTACCTCCCATCTGAAATGCTGATGGTGTGTCAGAAGTTATGATTATGCCAGTATAACCAGTATGAACTTGAGTTATCTCCCCTTTCAGATCCAGCTGCAGATGTCCCTAGTGCAGCAGGAGCTGCATGATCTGAAGCTGCAGCTGGAGTCACATTCTGCGCGTAAGTTCTCCCACAACGAGGCTCACGCCATGAAGAAGATCGAACATCTGAAGGAGCAGTTCCGGGAGATGATGGTTGAGCTACGGAAGAAGAGGGCTGCAGAAAATGAAAATGCTGTTGTGCTGACAGATGACACTGTAAGTTTGTGGCTTGTCTTGTATGCAAGTAGTACCTTCAGTAAACTAGCTAATTGTTACAGTAATTGGCTCTGCTGCAGGTATCTCTGTAGTGTGTGTATTTGTTGTATTTGTAGGCATTGTATTTCATTCTTGTGTACAACCAGCACCTGACTGGGAGGAAGCAAAAGGCTTCTGGTTTGAATAATTTGTACATAGCTGACACAAGGCACATGCATGGTAGCGTCATAGCGTAATAACACACACACAATGCCGCTCGTTCCATGTAAATTAATCTAACACTACAAAATCAATAATGTTCAGGTGAATTTTGGGATTTTCATCATATTTTTCCTCAGTTGTCCCTTCTTGGTTTCTAAAACACTTGAGATTACCTATAACCATCTTGTTACGTGATGGGCGGTTTGGTTTCCAGGATGAGGAGTTGGACGTTGATCGACCCCAGCGACCGTTCAGACGGCGCACGCTGTCCATGTCCTCCCGAATGTCCACCGCATCTGTCTCCTCCATGGTCCGACCCTTGTCCACAGCACCACAGTCTGGCCAGCCCTCCCCCACTCACCCTGGCATGCCATCATGGCCAGGACCAGAGATAGAGGTAAGTCAGCATGGTTCTCATACACAAACCTTCATCTTACCAAGGACTTCTTATAGTGATTTTTGCTCACACTGAGGAGTGCGATGTTTATATACTGCCAATATATTAGAGTTCTGTTGATAGTATGCATAACGATCAGTAGTTAAAATAGTTGCAGGTAGGTATAAATAACAAATACATTGTGCACAAAATAGCTATGCTTACATGTTGGTAAGTAAGGATTATGACAATTTCAGATTAGAGTTACTTCCCCTTGTTTTGAGTGGCAGCATGGAGTTGATTGCCAGGCTTTGGGTCGTCATCAATATATTCATTTGTATTAAAATGATTGATATATTTATCAAAGTTAAAGTTGGTTTCTTACTATTGTCAAAGTAGTTTTACTTTAGTTGACAACTATTAAAATATTACTGTAATAAAGTCAAATAGTTAATAGCACCAGGAGTAACGCCACAGTGACTGTCTGATATTCTACTTCCTGTCTTGCTGATGCCCATGCTGTTGTTGTTGTTGAAGCTGAAGGATGTTGAGCGGTCACTGATGAAGAAGCATCCTGGCTACAAGCAACGCCTGTCGACAATGGAAGAATACGACATGGATGATGGTGCCCAGGGGATGGATGAACGCCGTTATCGGACTTACTGACCTCAAACTTAACTACGTCACTGAGTTTGTCAGTCACTGATAGCTAACTGTCTCAGTGAATTGGGTACTTAATGATTGACTGGTCACAAATTCACATGAACAAACTAGATCACACCATGTTTAGTACTGACAAGCTGTGTAACAGATATTTTCATCTGAAACTACTGCTTTTCAATTTGATATACTGTTATTGTTGTTTGTACACAGGTCCTGTATGACTTGTGCATACACACAACCGACTGCTTTGTGGGATGGTTTGCTTGTTAATGTTCTGTTGTAATGATTGTATGATTATCCTAGGGATTGGTTTAAGCATTTCTTAGATGAAAATTTTATTTATGTATGCTTTTAAGGATATGAGGAATTGAATCTGTCAAACCAAGATTTGAACAAAGTGTTATCGAGATGGTCACAAGAATGAAAATTAGATCCACTAGTTGGTTGTCTGACAGTCAGGGTCACAAACATGACAGCAGCACCTGTAACGATGTAACAACTGTAACCTGCTCACGTGATTGCTGTAATCATGACTTCTACCCGCTGTATCACAACACTGGCTTCCTCAACTGCAAGAACTGTAAAATATGCTGTCTCCATTTCAAGGCAACACTGTAACCATGTCCACCTCTACACCTCTAACACAACACAAACTGTAACAGTCAGATGAAAGATCTGATGGCTGATGACAGTGGCCAACAAATGATGGTGAAGACTGGCATCAGCACAATATAGCAAGTTAATTGCCTGTTCCACGTCTACTGTTATATGCTGGACAAGCGTCCTGGTTAAGTCATGAGATCACCAAGGCCAAGACAGACTAAACTGGCCTAAGTCATTTCTTTGAAAGGCATTTAGTGGTTGTATAGATGAAGGAAAACAAAGTTCAGGATTGTCAACTTCTTTATTGCAATGGGTTCAACATTTTGGTGCAGGTACTAACACCATTATCAATCACTTGCTCTGTAATAGTGTTAGTATCTGCACCGAAATATCGCACCCATTGCAATAAAGAAGTTGACTATCCATAGAACTTGGTTTTCCTTGGCCTTACTCAGTTACCACTCCTGTAAACAGAGCAAGTCGCATATGGCAATCATTTAGGAGCAGTTCCTGGCATGACAAAGGGAAGCAACTCAGTTCCTTAACCATCAAGATATTTTGATTGATCAACTGACCAAATAATTCACATATTTCAAGCAAATTTCAATTTGATGACAAATTCTATTTCTTGAAGCTAAGTCTTTGTTTAAGTTTTAGTAATTAAGGACATATCTTTAAACTGGGCACATAGAGCCATGATGTAAGGTTTTACATATATTTTTAGTGATCACTTAAGATCGTCTTTTCTAGCTGTATAATTGCACCAGGAAAGTGCTGTAAAGCAATAAAACAGGTCATAAAATCAACTTGACAGAACCGAAGGAAGCTCAGTTAATCATTAATTCATGATGGCCTACACTGTAATAATGGTACTACCGACACCACTTACTCCATGTAGCAGGTGCACGTTGCTCTACTGGAAGTTGGATGAAACATTACATACCTTTCAATTTGGTCTCAGGACCAGCCAATTTTTCCTGAGAATTTAATCTCTTGTCCTTAACTAAGTTGGATGTCATGCAGTTTCAGACATTAGCATGAAAGTTTCATCAGCCCAGGGTGTAATTTCTACCAGCTCACGACACTGTAACTAGATGTGTGTGTACAGGATTCTTTCATGTTCTGATGTCCAATTTGGGAGGATGGTGTGAAGCCTGTTCCTGGTGTCCCCCATAAATCAGACTGCTAGAATATTACTAAAAGTGAAATAAAAGTTTACTCCCTACAGAGGTGATGGGGGGAGTGGATAAAGTGTTTACTTGTCATGTCAAAGGACAGGGTTCAGTTCCCAGTGTTGCATGTCTGGTCACAAATAAGCATCATGTGCCGTTAATTCAGAAGTCAGCCGATAAATTCAGTTTCTCAATGGCTGTTGCGGTCTTCAAAGTTTGTCTTACTTTTTTTTTTTCAGTTGTTTGTAGCCATGGGGTGGCATTAGTTTCGGCAGCTGGGATACAATTACAGACACAAAGAAGGGACTGCAAATCTGACTGGATTAAATTGTCAAACTCTGTATCCGTTTGTTCACCCACTGACGGCAAGGAACACTGACAAGGTCTTAACTACAGGATTGACAGAACACATTGGGTTTTCTCCCTTGCATCCTCTAGCTGCAGTTGGTGATGTTGGTTAGAACTCCCAAACCATGTATTCTGTTCAGTGTGTGAATGAGTTAGCTTTTAGGAATATTCTATCAATATCATGGCAGGGGACACCAGGAATGATCTTCACCCATGGTACCCATGTGGGGAATCAAACCAGGGCCACTGCATGATGGCCAGACACTTTGACTATTAGGCTATGCCAACACCTTGTATTCTGTACATCCCAGTCATAGGTTTGACTTGGTTATGGTTGAAACAATTCCAAAATTAGATAGATGAGTTTAAATGCTGTGCTTTATAAAAAATATGCTTATTTCATTTTTTTACAGATTTTATTGTTTGTCATAACTCACGGTTGTTTAATGGGTTTATTTCGTTATAAGAGCTGGCTTAGGTTGTTTTGTCCTTGGATGGATGTGAATCTACTGCCAGATTCAAATCACTATAATCTTTTTCAAGTTGTCCTCTCAAGGAATTCTGACCAACATCTAAACTATGAAAACAATGTCTGGCCCTGTTCATTGAGCAAATTTGTTTGGACACATGTAATTTACAGTACATTACTTTAAGCAAAAAGTCTTCATATTTCAGAGATTCCGTTAAACCCCAACTTTACATATCCACTTAAGTGGCATTGGAAGATTGTGATGGTTATCTACCAAGAATGTTTGTGTTTAGTACTTGTAAGTCATCGTCTTGTCATCATGAGCTAAAATCAAAGGAAGCTTCAGACTAAGGTTCATGGAAATTGAAAGAACCTGTATTTATAGTACACAAAAGTAATCCAAGTCACATCATCCTGGAACTAGATTCAAAGAAGACTACTGACTTAGTGAGGGCCATGTTCGAACTTGTGCAATCAGTGGGGTGTGCAATATTGAGGATGTCTCAGCTAAACCTGGCAAGGACTGGTAGCCATAAGTTCATCACACACCCAACCCTTTCTAGTTCTGGGATATACAGTGGTGTGAAGACTTACCATCCTGAGAATCTGTGTACACTGTAATTGTTTTTATGTGTGCTTTGGATATTAGTTTTAAAAGTAACTTTGACAGATTTTTTTCTTTGTGAAATGTCCAGATTTTAGATTTTGAAAGTTGTAAAGTCCTATTTTCCAATTTTGCTTTTATTGTAGGTGAATTTTTTTATATTGCATTTATTAGCTTCAAAGTTCTTGAGCATTTGTACACACGACAATCCGAACATGGTCATTGAACAGAAATGGAACTAGGGAATGTAGATAAAGGTTCTGCGGCTTAAGTACAGCCAGTCACCAGTCCATATGACACAGGTGTAGGGCTATTCAATGGAGTTTACCTATATGAATATACACAAGATGGTGACATTGCCATGGAACTTTGGTAAACTTGGCTTGTCTTTAACTGACATCCATGCTGGAATAATATATATATACAGATACAATACCACATGAATGAATATACATTACATTGATCCAGCACCGACAGATTGAGGCAATCACTTCAAAACTTTGTATTGAACTATCTTCACCTATAAGAGGTGTTTGTTTTCTTATATCTTAATCAAATACATAAACTATATTTTAATTTATTTTCACAAATTTTAGTAAAACTTGTCATATGAAATGTATTTGTTGCCTTTCATATTGGGATGGACCCTGGAAATACCATGTGTTTGTCTTGTTCTGGATGATCCAGTAAACATTTTGAATGTAAACAACCTGCACAGCCCTTACTTCTGCACATTATCATGTCAATATTTCATGTTTTTTAGCTTCTAAATATGTGAGCAAATATATTACTGAAGTCTTTTAATGACTTATTGATCGTTTGATGTGTTTAAATTTGATTACTTGATCTGACATTGATTGTAAGATGGTTGTACCGCAGTTGTGATGATTGTACACATATATGCATTTCAAGTCTGTTTTACACGTCACCAAGGTTATCTTTACCTGAATGTATCATTTTTGAATGATGTGTGGTGGTGCTTCATTTTTTAAATATTTAGTTTATTTGCTTTTGAAAAGTTGTTTTTAATTTAAATATGCATATGTCTTGCAGTCATATTTTTCTTTAAAGAATTTTGTCATCATGCTGAATTATTGTAGATGCCTTGTGAGGAGCAACATCGCTTCCAAGACTTGGGTTACTTTGTGAAAACATTTCACTTTTTTTTCACTGTTTTCTGAATATTACTCGGCAAAAGACATTAGAGGTTTTTATTATTTTGGGGATATTGTGTTGGAAGTGAAGCTTGGTGGATACAATTCCACACAAACGTCACCCAAATAATCATGGCCCTTATCATTTTGGTAACAGAACAGTTCTGTTCTGGATAAACTTCTTCAGTTTACTTAGTTTGACGCATTCTATTCCAGATGTGTAGATTGATGCTCATGATGTTGATCACTGGATTGTGTGACTCAGTTACTGTCGCCATAGAGCCGGAATATTGCCGAGTGTGGCATTAAACAACAAACAAATTTTCAGTTTACTTTTCTGCCATTATATTTTCACTAAACTGCATCTAAACTTTGAGTTAACATATTTATCATGCAGGTTTAAGATTCTGATTCATCAGTTGTCCTCCATGACATCATGCTGATGTTGCCGAGGGTGTTGTGGTGGTCTCTTTTTGCTTCTTCCTCTAAGCATCCATTAGGGTGGTTTGCTTTCAAAGGTTAGGGAATTGATGTTTTGAAACTGTTATTATTCATTGATTTGTGACATATAAAGAAAATATGCCAAAGATCTGGACAAATGCCACAAAAGGAGTTGTATATACGTCACAAGACATTCAGAGATGTTTTTTTTTTAATTTGAAAGTGCTGACACAATGTTACTTACGCACTTTGGGGATGAACATGTGAGCTGGGTGTGAATGTGCAATCTAATGTAAGAAATTCTTTATTTGATCTCATCAAGGCCATTATTTTTTAAAACCTACTTGGCTATTTGTCAGCAAGAACACCTTATATTTTCACACCTCACAATTGTCTTGTAAAAACCTGTGTTGCAGCAGAGACAATAGTATGGTCTCTGGTTGCAGGAACCGTGGTAACTACATGGTTGCCGATCTCCACAAGGCAGGTAACTCTGTCATCTTGTGTGGCATGTATGCAAAGGTTTCATAGACAGTAGTAAGAATGCTGGATTGTGTGAGAATGCGCCATAATACTGCATTGTGCAATTATCTATGACAATTTAGATTTGTCTGTATCTTTGTAAATATAAATAACTTATTGTGTAAATAATTGTTGAGAGTCAGAATACTCGTATTTACCTTTAGAATTTACCAGTGTTTGATATTTTGTCAGTTATTACCATTTCGGTTTGATTAGAGTATGTTATTGTGGTTTTGAAGAGTTTATTTTAAGTTGAATCACCTGAGTAGATAAAAGGGATGTGTTTCACAAATCGAATCGATGTTCTTGCTATCCAATGATCTTTTTGCAATTTGTAACATCTGCTATCAAGCCCTGTGTAACTTGGACATAGGTGAGAGTCATTCAACACGTGAAAATGCTACGAGGGCTGGTCAAAAAGTTCTAAGCCTGCTAGACTGGTGACACCAACTAGGAGTATTGTTGGTCAGTGTTCTTCATCAGTAGTTCTAGCTATTTTGCTCAAATAGATCAACTAGTTTGAAAGCAACAGGTCCTTGAAGCATACTGGAGTATACATACGAGCACAGCAGATTTGAGCTTGTCATTACGGGCACAGTGTTTTCCATGGAGATATTCCTCCAATTTTGCAAATAGGTGAAAGTCGTTTGGGACCAGGGCCGCGTTTCACAAAACTCTCGTAAGCCTAAGGTCTCGTAACTTTTGTCGTAGCCTTTGCACCTCCTATGTTACAGTATGCCAGGTACAAATGCTACGAGAAAAGTTACGAGACCTTAGGCTTACGAGAGTTTTGTGAAATGGGGCCCAGGTCTGAATATGGAGGATGAGGAAGTTCTTCAAAGCCACATTGATGTACAGTAGACTTTGACTATCGAGAGGTGTGAGACAAAGCATTGTCATGTAAAATCAGAACTCCAGCCCTCAACATCTCTGATGTTGTACTCGTATGTATACCCCAGTATGCTTCAAGGACCTGGGACATACTGGGATACGTCAGTGAAAATCTGGAAGGCTACAAGGGTGAAACCCAGGGATAAATCAGTGAAAATCTGGATGGCTACAAGGGTGAAACCCAGGGATACATCAGTAAAAATCTGGATGGCTACAAGTGTGAAACCCAGGGATACATCAGTGAAAATCTGGATGGGTACAAGGGTGAAACCCAGGGATACATCAGTGAAAATCTGGATGGCTACAAGGGTGAAACCCAGGGATACATCAGTGAAAATCTGGATTGCTACAAGATGGAACCCAGGGATGGCTACAATGGATAGAATCCCATTGTTTTTTGCACACAATGTCAACACAAAAGGCAAGGTAATTTCTTAAATGGTACTTTATTGTATTTTCAATAGCATGATGGACACAAAAACTTTCACCATTTACAATTATACCTTCATGGAAATACCTGTATTCAACCTTTATAAAAACTCATCCAGTAAAGACTCCTCCAGGACCAATATACAGTCTGGGAGTTCTACACCTGCACAGAACACCTGCATGGAACATCACTCTGACACATGCTATACATCTGTATCAAGAATAGGGACAAAACACCATACAAACATGGATCCGGGATCAGACACTTGTTAACTTACCTGCAAAAATAAGAACTTTATACCCTCTAATTAGTTTGCATTTACATTTCAAGATCTCCCACACACTTACATCATTGTCAGTAATATTTCAGCAACATCACAACAGTAGACAACAGGCTGCAGACACTGAGCATACAGGGACCTTTGGCACAAAGATCACACGCATTAAACTAAGCTACCTACCTTAACCTGGTCACATTATTGTAGGACAGTTTGTCTTCAACAGGCATCTTCCCTGAACTCAACATGTTAACACATTAACTGAACATACCCAGATCCAGGCGCAAATCTGGAGATCAATCGATTATTGTCATACATATAGCATCAACATAGCGAAAACAATATTCAGCGAAGCATCATAAAATCTTCATCTCCATCCACCAGTGACTGCTGATGCAGAGCATCACTGACTAATAATTAACAAACATAAGTATAATATGGTCGACACTAACAAAGACAGCATTATCCAATGCCCTCACATAGCTGCTAGTGTAAAATGAACAACACAGTTGTAAATCAATCATGGGCCAAAATGGACAATACTTCCTCATTAAGAGTCAGTCTGCAGTTTCAAAGTACAACTGACAATATTCCAGCTTCATGACAGTGATCTGAAAACAATTCGAGCCTGGACCACACAATCCAGTGATTGATAAGCATTGACCGCTGCAACTCGGACACAATGTAATCCATGAACTAAGTCAACAAACTTGAACACATGATCTGTCAGTCTACTCTTAGGTGGATGCCTGAACACCTATTTGAACCCTGATCTTCAAGTCTGTTTTTTAAAAATCAGTATTCTTGCAGAAATAGGTCCAAGATTAGACTTCCAGATTATAGATCTTGTTACAGCAAAATTATTATCACACAAAAAGAGGGAAATCCCAACACACCTGTTCAGTGGATTCTTAACTGATCACAAAAAAAATCCAGCTTGTAATATTTTAAAATTGAAACACATACTGTCTTGAACTTATCTTCATAAAAACATCATTACAGGGCATGACAAACTGTTTCCCTCTGTGCAAGGATGCAGATGCTGCTGTGAGGAACTTGTGATAATCCTGTTTCAGTTCACAAGCGTATCAGGCACATCAAAGAGAAAAGGATTATGTTAAGAATTATAAAGAAATCTTACACTGAGATTGGAAACTGAATGAAGAATGTACTTGAAATATATGTCTTTGTCAGTTTAGCAAAACGATGGGTCGTTGAAAATCTGACCATGCCCATTACATGAGTCTCTAAGCATGTGTATCTGCCTGTTACACAGAAACAAATCCTAGATGACAAACTGTTCACTTGTGAGCACTGGCAGTGGTGGAGTGTCTATGACAGAAACATGATCAAAGACTTTGAGTGAGTGAGTGATTGAGTTTGGAAATGGGTTCGTGAGTGAGTGGATGGGTTCGTGAGTGAGTGTAGTTTGAGTCTGGACCAGACAATAATCAACAGCATGAGCATAGACCTGTGTAATTGGGAGCCGATGACATGTGTCAACCAAGTGTCAACCAAGTGTCAACCAAGTCAGTGAGCCTTACCACCAATCCCATTAGTCACCTCTTAAGACAAGGAGCGTCGCTTTTCTGGCAAGCATGGGTTGTTGAAGGCCTATTCTACCCTGGACCTTCAAGGGTCCTTTCTGTCAGGATCCAAAAATACCTCATCTGTTTGTTATAAGCATGCTCGTTATAAACACACTTTGCTGTACTAATGTACACTGAAAGCAATATCTAAAATAGTAAAAATATAACAAAAACACACATTCAATAAAAACATGAGAACCATTCCTAATCAGAATACTTTACATAATTTCAATAGGATTTGCTCGCAAAAATATTCTGAGAGTGGACATTTGAAGGAACATGTTCTAAAACATACACCAAGGAGTTATTCAGTATATAGCAGTGTAAGACCAGTGTGAGGCAAGACTGGCACAGAGAATGTGTGTACAAGAAGTAGCCAGTGCACAGCAGTGAGCAAACCCTTTTGGTTTATGAAAGGAAGATCAGATGTAGGCTAATGTTCATGCAGTGCATGACCATTAAATTGACTCCGCATGTACGTGCACACACCTTGCTCATAAGACTCTCACATTGTCAGTGTAGCACGTTGGTCATATCATAACCTAGGGCCCCTTCGCTCATTATGGCCGGCATCAGTGGGCGGCACTCATGCTTATGCTAATGTGGGTCATTTGTCAGGTCAGTGCTCAACTTAACCTTGTTTGCCAGCAGTACTATTCATATGAAAGAACTTAATGATATATTTTGCTTTCACATATCCTCCACTACTTGGGATGTCTAATTCAAAAGACTATCGTGGTAAAATCTATAATATTCCACATCTAAATATAAATCTCTATGTATGATACAAGCACCAAGTTCATCTGCTTATGAACTCATGTCAATATCACGACTGATGTGATGTGAACTGAGAGAGGTTTAATGTTGTAATGTTAACAGATGTTTCACTTCCTTCATTGTCATGAATAGCAGCATACAAAAAGTGTTTAGAGGAGTCATTGAGTATGCTTTAACACCACTTTTAGCAACATTCCCGCAATACTATGACAGGGGAAACCAAATGTGGGCTCAAACCCAGGTCTACAAGCCAACACTCTAACAATCAGACTTCCCCCTCACCCTAAAAAGCACTTTGCTGGTGGAAAGAGGCACTCTATAAATGGCCATTATTAGCATTATTCAGTGGTTGTTGTAATGTTTGCTTTATGTCATGCATTAATTCAACAGAGATACCAAGGACACCCCTACCTACTGCACCCACATGTAATCTGAATCGAGAAGAAGCATTGTTTTGTTCACTGCTCTAACACCTCATCAAAAAGAGTATCATCCTTCTCACACGATCAGATACCTGCATATGTAGATATTTCAGCATTAGCAAGTTTTGTTCAAGTTTTCTTGTGAGAAGTGAGGAAAGAGTACAGAAAATGTTTTAACGTTCTTTTTGTCAACAATTCTAATGATATGTCAAACATGTAGATGGGGAATGGCTCTTAAGTGAAGCTTCATTTGTGACCTGACACTGAGGAGGTGCTCCCCACAAGAGAAGACAAAACTGCACAAATTAATAAAGGGGAGGTAAACAAGCTGGGTTCTGCAGGTGACTTAGAGCATTTTGACAGTATGTGGAAATGTTTTGTAAACTTGCACAGTGCCAATATTTATATGTAACTGAAGCTGAGTTCTGTCACACAAAACACTTGTTTCTAAGAGTTACTTAGGTACTGACTTAATTATTGTTGTGTTTATGAAGGCAAAGTGTACATACCTGTTTTGCATTTTTAATTCCATAAACACAAATACATATTAGAGTCAGTTGTAAATAAATATGTCAGTATTCACAGAATGCTTGTTTCATAATAATACATATAATGTAGAGACTGTACAATATCAGTGACATTATTCTGTACAACAATCTTGAAGGGCATCGGAGAGCCTGCCTGCTTTGGCCAGCCAAAAAGCATGAGGTGGTATTCACACAAAGCTTTCTCTGCAGTCTTCTGGACTATAAGCAAGTGAGTGAGTTTAGTTTTAAGCCGCTTTTAGAAATATGCAAGCAAATATCATGGCAAAATGGACTTCACAAATTGCAAAATCCTGAAAGAAATGAAAGCAGAGTCATGCCTTGTCCAAAGCAATTCTCGAGCCCTGAAGGTGTGAGTTGGGGCCGAGCTTGAGATGGGGATCGCAACCCTTTTGACGGTGGGTGTCTTTGGGGACCTCCCCTACAAAAATAAATTTAGTGTGCTGGAAATATGCATTTTCTGGGCATACTTAACCAGACAATATTTAACTCAAATGAACATATTCAAACGGATATTTACTAAGATTCTTTCAAACATTCTAAAATTATAAACATATTTGGATTTTCTAAAAATCAGAGTTTTTTACAGACAAACTGGAGAGTAGTTTTTGTATTTGAAAATCAGAGTAACTCCTCCAAAATCAGAGAGGTTGCCATCTCTGTGTAGGGAATCGAACCATGTATTTGGCGTGACAAGTGAACACTTCAACCACTGGGCTACCCCACTGTACTTCCTAGATGATAAGATAGTGAGGTATAGTTCAACATCCCTCTGAACAGTACTTACGTCAAAGTAGTATGTCAGCTTAATCAAGGTCATTAATTGTTATGCCTTTTGTTGAAAGACATGTTAAAAGGTAGGGTTGTAATAAATCTTGGATTCCCACCCTTGATAAGTTTTCTGACCTACATGCACTTGAATGATGGTACAGCCACATCCTAGACCCTGAATATGAGATACTTTTTGCTTTGCAGCACTCAGTATATTCCAGTTGTCTGGAACAGAGAAGCCAGTGATTGATATCATGAGCATCAATCTACACAACTGACATGCATCAACCCAATTTGATCATCTTACAAATAACACTGTTTGCTGGATCTTGGGTTGTAAACATATTGAGTATCTGGAGAATTACTTATCACAAGCTTCCTGTAACTGCCACTCATAACACCAAGGTACTGACTAAATCTACAAAAAGGCATTTAGACAGTCCATTGGATATGTCTGTAAATATTCAAAGTTACAATCGCCATAGTGTTACGACTGTAGAAAGTCTACTTCATGGTATGAGAACACAATCACCTTAGCATGAAGGTACTTTGAACAATGTCAGTCTTGTCAGTAGTTTGGGCCTCAGATGATGCAAGTCCTACATGTGTACACTTTGATGTTACAAAACCTAGGGGTCTTAATCCAGTTTTAAACTGTGTTTTAAGACCAGGAGTATTGACACAAACAACAGACATGTCTATCATGGTGACAAACTGTTGACAGGTTTTCTTCATCTAAAAGTCACCATCAAGCTCTAAATAAAGGTTTCCAGACCAATATATTACAGAATTCCAGTCCGAAAATTCACTGAAGATTCATAATCAGTGTCTGAAGCTTACAAATATGGAAAACCAATACTATCATAATAAAAATCACAGGTTTATTATAAATCTTATAATACACTCTTGACAAAATAGTTGACCCCCCAAGCACGTTTCACAAATCTCTGTGATACAATCCTTCCTTTTCCTACAGACAGATTGGTATTTTATTACAAGATCTGTATGTCATAGTGGAGCACTTTGTACAAGCAGGTTGACAATGATGAGTTACCAAGGCTTGACAAACTTTCCATGTAGGACACACCAGCAACAATATAGATACAGAACAGACAAAAGTCGTATTGTAGACCTCAATGACGACAAGATAAATTAACAACAGCAAGAATACATAGTGTTTCTTTAACTAGGACTACAAGTGAAATGGCACATAGTGTACTGTCTAGCATTCGACGAAGTCTCTATCAGCTGTGTGTAGTCATATGAATGCCCCTGACAAAAGTCGATGCTGTGCTTGTTCACACTTCAAGGCTGTGTCCCTATGCGTCAAGTGAGGTCTGCTGTTGCCAGTGTTGTTCTCAGCATGATCTGTGTGTCACTCCAGGAAGTCCACTACCTCAGCCAGCTCCCTCTGTCTTGCCTGTTTGTGAGCCCAGCGTGCCTCAGCCAGCTCTGGGGAAACTTTCCACTTCTCATGGAAAATCTGACAACCACATCCAGGACACTTCTTGCCTCCTTCAACACAGAAAACAATGTGTCTGTCAGAAAACATTCATAGGATATCAACAAAGTGAAAACTATGTTCAATGTACATGAAGTAAATTAAGTTTGAAGCTAGTCTGGGAGCAAGCAAATGTGACCTTTTTTGCCGATCTCTGGTACAGTAAATGGAAGCACAGAAAAAACAATGTCACAACAATGGATGGCTATGCACTATTTCATGCAGATTCTGGTTAGAACTAGTTGTCAGTAAACTATGCTTGTCACAAAAGGGGATCAGGTGGTCAGGCTTACTAGCTTGGTTGAAACATTCAATTGCATAGAACACTGATCATGATGGTTATATGGTCTTGAAGCTGATGTAAAATGTCTTCCTGCAGGACGTAAACATTGCTGTAGAACCGTGACAGTTATTTTGAGCATCTCATAGAGATGTTCTCACTTAGGAAGCATAGTCGTAATGGGAAGATGAAATGCTGCTGTCTCTATTTTTCAAAATTGTTCAAAGGACTCATGTACTTTCATTGCTATTGAAGAAGGATTTACGATACAGGACAGCTCAGATAATATAATATCTCATTAATAATAGAATACATTATAAAAATGGTTAACTAAAGATATTCCAAATGATCACTGTGTGTAGAAGTAATTTCAAACAGTTACTGAATACATTACCAACATGCAATTAATTATCTCCCAGGTGTGTGTAGCATAAGGCCTGTTGTAAGAGTGACACATCACAGTTGGACACTGACCTATGAAAGGCGGAGTCTTCATGTAGGTGTTGAGACAGCCAGTATGAAACAGGTGGCCACAATACACACGCTCTAGTCTCTTCTTCGGCTCTCGGGTCTGGGTCTGGAATGAAAACAAGTCACTGAGATCCTCAAAGTACCAATACAACAAAACATGTTGATTGACACTGCTGGAAGTTGAGTTCTTTCAGAATGGTTTTGCTTATGAAAGATTCTAGCCAGGCTTTGGTTATACAGTCATGCTATATACCTTACAACAGCAAGGAGATGGGACACTTCATGACCACAACTCATCACTATCAGACATAGGGAGAAGCTATTGTGGACTGGAGGAGAGGCTGCTATGTCCAAAGAGAGGCTGTGGTCACCAGTGAGGGGCTTTAGTGACCAGTGTAGGGGGTTATTATGACTGGTGAGGGAGGCTGTTCTGCTCAGTGATGATACTATTTTAGAGGTGTTTCTGACCAATGAAGGCAGCCATTAAGAGGCTATGGGGACTGATGACGGAGGCTTTGGTGACCAACTAAGGAAGCTGTCATTTATGCAGGAGGGTCTCCTGACCAGTGAGGAAGATGATTCTGCCCAGTAAGGATACTATTCTATTGTAAATAGGAAATCTTTCTGACCAAAGAGGGGTGGCCATTGTTACCAATGTAGGAGACCATTCTACCCAGCAGGAATCTGTTTAGCCTAAACTGTAAAACATAGAGAGAATTTCACCTCAGGGTCTTCAGACAGAACGTTGTCCTTGCACAACTGACAGACTTCCTTCGGGTAGCGTTTGCAGCAGTCTCGAATGAGGAACTCACACACAGGACGAAGTGATGGCTTGGGCTGGAATGGAGGGTCTCTGGGACCCAAAGTAACATTACAGTAGCGGTAACACATAACCCACTTATCACTAGAGTAGTGGTGGTAACAAATACGCCAGGCAACATTAAAAGAGTGGTAACACAACCCAGGTAACATTAGAAGAGTGGTAACACATAACCCAGGTAAAATTAGAAGAGTGGTAACACAACCCAGGTAACGTTTGAAGAGTTGTAACACATAACCCTGGTAACATTAGAAGAGTGGTAACACATAACCCAGGTAACATTAGAAGAGAGGTAACACATAACCCTGGCAACATTAGAACAGTGTTAACACATAACCCAGGTAAGATTAGAAGAGAGGTAACACATAACCCTGGTAACATTAGAAGAGTGGTAACACATAACCAAGGTAACATTAGAAGCGTGGTAACACATAACCCTGGTAACATTAGAAGAGAGGTAACACATAACCCTGGTAAGATTAGAAGAGTGGAAACACACAACCCAGGTAAGATTAGAAGAGTGGTAACATATAATCCTGGTAACATCAGAAGAGTGTTAACACTCTCTATCAAAGGTAACTCTCTATCAAAGGAGAGTGAAACAATCAGACACCAGTGAGAGGAAATCTAAGGGACCTCAGTAAATACTTCAGGTCATCTGCACAACCAGTAGTTGGAGACACCAGGTCCACATGTTTGAAAATGTGCAGGTAAGGAAATGTACCAGTATGTCACATGTTTACAGTATTTAATAGCCTGTTTAATATTCACAGGAACACCAGCTACAGAAGGAAACATTTTTCACCTTTTTATGGTATTGTTTAATTTTTTCCACACAATGCCAACAGTTCTACTTACTTTGGTTTTTTCTTGAGCGGAGGTTGGACACATTGTCGGGAAATCTCAATGGCTTGTGCCTGGAAAAATGTCTTTAATAATGGTGGAAAGTTGCAGTCCTCAATCTCACATCTAGAACAAAATATTTCAAGTTTCTGTCAATCACAACTTCATTGTCAGCACACTGGAATGTCACTGCAAGATTTTATGCTGCTTCAAGATGTAAAATATGTCTACGATGGTAGAAGTTATCTCCCTTGGACTGCTTATGCCATCTGACCTCAAGATACAAAAAATTATCAAATTAAAATATGTCTATGCAACACATAAACAAATCATACATATAACATAAACTAAACACTGACAGAATCAATTTGTAAAAACTATGACTATTTCATACTGTCAAAAAAATCAATCCCCAAAGTATCCTTTTCAGAACATGAGCGAGTTACTCACTGGACTTGGTGCACAGGGTAGTCATTCGGCACAGTTACTCGGAGATTCATGAAATAGCTTCCCTGCTTCACTTTAATCACAATTTGTGAAGTCTTTTGTTTTAAAATGACTTTGTCTTCTCCAGACACGAGATTGCGTTTGATGTATGAGATCTCTTCATTACACACACAGAGTGGGTTGTCCTGCAGAAACGTCTTCACAAACATCACCATCAGCACCACCTGTAACAAAACAGAGTTCACAGGTTGACCATGTCATAAACATTACTTCAAACTTCATTATGCTATGATGAACAACATTTAAAACTCAAAAGATATCTAAAGGCCTTGGCACTCAATCACAATGTCACTTGATTGTAAGGAATGAGAACAGAAACATGTTTTGACAAGATAGAATCTCATAAAAGTAAGCATTCATGTTTATGTCTTCTATTTTAAAACTTGACAAAAAGGTGCGTTTCTTTTGCCGTACATGCTATTTAAGCAACCTGGTAGATTTTGTGTGATAATAGTTTGGACTAGTGTCATGGGACAAACATAGGAAAACTAAAAAATTTCTAAACTCATCAGGAAATAGGAGGTACGGCTGAACAAAACTTTTTCCCACTTTTTGGGTACTTTATGTCTTTCATATTCTGGCAATGTAGTGTCACCTGTGTGACTCTTCTACCCCTCTACCATCTGCTACCCTACGACAGTGCACTACTATCCCTACATGTCTCTGTCACACATTCTACCCCTCTATACCTGTCTGCCCCTCTACCCATCACTCTACACATCTGCTACCCTGCGAAAGAGCACTACTCTCCCTACCTGTCTCTATCCCATATTCTACCCCTCTACCCATCACTCTACACATCTGCTACTCTGCGACAGAACACAACTCTCCCTACCTGTCTCTGTCCCACATTCTTGCGAGCTTCCTCATCACACATCTTACACAGGCCGTCCAGCAACTTGAATGACAGACTCTTGCTCTTCAGCTCCACTACGATGGGCTGGTGTGGGTAGTTCTCTGGGAACATCAGGTGGATGGTCAGTTGTTTCTGCTCTGTCACACTGCAACATAGGACAGTATCCAAAATTCACAATGTATGGTTAGATTTATGGCAGAAACGTTGTCCAGGAAACAGTAAAAGCTTGTAATGGTCATTTTGACAACTTCTCAATAACCTCAACATACTGAAAAGTTGAAAATCGTGACTGTCTCCCTACTGGCTTTCACACACAAACAATATGGACACCTTGTGTGAGTGAAGGAGTTTAGATTAACACCACTTTTAGAAATATTCCAGCAATATCATTGGTGGGGAACACCATACATGGGCTTCACACAGAGTATCATCTGGGAAATTGAACCTGGGTCTTCGGCATGATGAGTGAACTCTTCAACCATTAGGCTATCCAATTGCCCCTTGGACACCTTGAACACCTTGAACAAATCTCACACTGGCTTTCACACACTCATACTCCTAGACAACCTGCACGTATCCCCTATACTTACTATACAGATACCCTGACAAGTTCCCGGACAGAAGCCTCTAGTTTGACTCCCTCGATGCCCACCAGCCTCTGTCTGACCTGGGCCAGCTCTGCATCAATAACCTGGGTTGTCCCCTCTGCCATGTTGGTGTGGCGGCAGCGACACACTGCTACTGTTATCTTGTGATCATCTGGAAGTGTGGTCTGCAAACACAAGTAATACAGGACATTTATTTAACATACACCTGACAAAGTGAGGAAAAAGTTGGGAAATACATAATACATTCCTTGTTTTATCCTAAAGTGGATAAAAATAACTTTGTTTTACAAATATCCCAAGCCAGTTTCTGCTGATCCCTAGTTAGTCATCTTCTTGTGAAGAAACCCCTGATGTGATTGCTAACAGCTTCAATACATCCACTCTTTCTTCTCCATCTCTATGATGGTGATTTGTTAGCAATCACATCTGGGTCAGTCAAATTTGTGATTGTCATCTGGACCATCACTTCAAACAACTGAGACAGATGACATGCCATCAATCACTAAGCAAGAACACCTGATCAGTTGGGTCTCCTCTAATGACAAGTATCAGTTGCCAAAGACATATGTATTCTTACCCAGAAGATACTATGTGAGCATTAAGAGGATCAAGCCATAAGCCATACTTCCCGAAATGTCACATAAGCATGATGTAACATATCCACAGAAAAGACAAAATCATATATAAGAATATTAAGAGGAATCCATCACTGACTGAACAGTACCAAATGGATTTCCAGAACCCATCCACATGCCAGGTGTCCTGTGTACACTTTTACAGTCACTGGCAACTACTACATCCATATGTCCCCAAACTTGACGTGTGCTCAAACAATCTTTTGGTCATCCCTACCTGAATATTAAAATCCTTTGCATACCAATTGTTCTCTTACTCTGCACCTGTGCTTTAGAACTCTCTCCCTTGTGCCATTAAAAGCTCTAACACATTTGACATATTTAAGTCAAGTCAAAACCCACCTTTTCTCACCATGTTTCTTATTCTTTTGGGTGAAAATATTCTTTGGCTTTGGGCATGCCTTACAGTGTTGAATAGTTACACTATAAATATGCATTTATTATTTATTATCAATATAGCTCCATAGTGCGGACTTGTATTTGGCTGGACCAACAATGAGTATTGGAAAGGTTTCAGTGCACAGAATTACACACCAGAATGCAATGTTGAAATACCTCTAAATTTCAGAAAATAAGACAATTAACACACTCTATGCACTTTTTCCTGGTTTGGTAGCAAGGTTGTCTGAAAAAGCTTGTTACTTCATTAACAAAAACTCGTTAACTTCAGGTGAAACAAACCGTAGCTGTCATTGCATCTTGGTGCTAAAAGAAGACGTCCCAAAGAGTTAGTGTAAGCCTACTGTTATTGGCCTATGGAGCATGACTACATTGTTGTAAACCTATTAGTACCACAGACTGTGTTGGGTCTGTGACGAGCTAATCATCTGGGACACCTTGCGCACAAATGTCAGCATCAAAGATTCTACCAAAGGGATTTCCTGGTCCGCTTGCCAAGGTCATTTAGACTGGAATCCCAGATAAACCCCCACCACTATGGAAAAACACCAAAACACCAGTGCCAAAATAAACCTTAACAACATTCATAAATGAAAACATTAAAGCTTAAAGATTAACATACATTCCCTCCAAAATGGAATGATTATCGTACACTTCCCTTTGCGATATAATACACATGGTAATAAAAAGCTTAGACTGCCTTTAGTCATTAAGGGACCACTTATTTCAGATCGTTTTAACACCAGTTTGTACATGCAATCACATTCAACAAATAGGGACAGAAGTCATACCTCAGAAAACAATTAATTTTTCGGAGGCCAACTTCTTACTTGTGAGGAACATGTTTACTCCTTCATCAGGTCAATGGTTTCACATGATGAAGGAGTACTTCTATACTTTATTATTGTAAGTAAAGAAGATGAATTAAAAAAATGCCATTCATAGACCTAATCAATTTTCCATTCAACGAAAAAAGCTTCCAACATAATAGTTCTGATACTCTTTGCAAATACCTTCAAAGATAACTTTAAGCATAATTAGTTACCACAAAGGTACAAATTCCAACTGACATAAACACAACTTTAAATAGGATCACATCAGCTGCTACCCAGGGGTTTCAAGGGGGGATAACTCTAATCAACAGACTTCTCTATCAGCTTCATCTATCCAAACATGCTCTTAATCCCCAGTGTGGGAACATGCTAAGGGTAATATGTAGATCTATTAGAGATTAATTACCTCCCCTGGCCTACAGTGGTAAACTCAGCTGCCCTTTTGACGTCATATGGGCTTGGCCTGATACCATCAAGAGCTGTTGCATCACCATTGCTTGGAGCAAAACCATCTATCAAAACTCATCAAATCCTGAATGGCTTCTGTTGTGACACGTAAACCCATCAACACTCATCTATGAATCTTTTAGCAGTCAAAAACTCCCTCAAACAAGTTTAGCTGGCTAATATTGAAAGATCGAGGAGCCGATATGATCCCAAGTCTGTGTCAAACAGGTTATGGTTACGTAACAGAAATAGGCTCTTGACAATAGGTTGATTTAAAGGAAGACTGAAGCCATCTTTGATCTGTCATCAATATTGATAACAGAAAGAAATCTGATTTAAAAACCATTAGTGTCATCAACTGATTGACGTAGAGTGTCATGGTAGGGAAGATTTAATTGAGTGTGTCAGGAAATACAAAGTGTTCAATGCTATCGCTTTAACTGATGGTTCATTTCAGAGTCTCCATGTACCTCCGCTATGATCCATCATTGTGAATTGTTTTTTGTATCTCCACAAACATCAAGCATACTGATGTAAATTTATGTATTTGATGATAACTTATTTCATAAAAGTTATCATTCATAAACTCACACAGTAAGGAAAGTGTTTTTTTCATTCCCTGAAATGATGGAATATTTCCTGTTAAAAAATCTCATATTTTGCTTTATAATTGCTGACACAAAGCTCAAGGATCTTAGAATATTAACAACACCTGGTAAAACGGTTTTAAAAATACACAGTGATTAATTTCATATTTGAAAATTATTTTGTTAAATTTACAAAAATATTGAAATATTGACTTGCATTTCAACCTATAAAAGTGTCAAGAAAATTCTAATGAGCTTACAACGTAGGTGCCATAATCATGGGCCTCTTTGAATCCTTTGGAAAAGATTATCCTCCTTTAATCCCTTCCTACCAGATCAAGTAGCCCACCTTGCCCCTTAATGAGTGACTGAATCAGGTAAAACAAAAGATGTGAGGATTTAGTTTATTTCTTAACAGGTGTTGCTGAGGACACAAAACCACCCTTCATCATTTGTAGAGAATACTACTTGATTTCTCCACCATTGCAATTAAGAAGCTATTTTGACATGTTTACCTTGGCAGAGTGCTGCTAACCTAATTACCTTACACCTGATTATGCCAGTGTCTATCTTAAAGTCTTCATGCTAATTACAGGTATAAAATTGTCACCTGGGCAAGGTGTGAATTGATAGCAGGTGACGACACAAGACACTGTCTACCTTCTGGATAAAACAAAGAATTATGATGCAATCAACACGGACCAGTGTGAGATAGGAACTTATCTATGTGTTCAGGTTCATAAAATACCTATCAGCTATAATCAACCATGCTAATTTTGTTTGTACAATTAAAATAAATTGCAATAATATGCTAAACAGTTATATTAGGTTCAATTAGTATTTTTGACACATTTGCCAAGTTTTTATAAAAACAAAAACATGTCATAATAAAGAATACCTTCATAGCCTTCAGTGATTTAAGTTCATGTGACATTGTCTTTGGTTTAGTAGTTGTAACACTGTTTAATTTCTACAATGAGTATTGTATTGTCGACAGATGAGCAAACAGAATATCAACACTTAGTAGTCAAGAAATAATATTTTTCCTTTAAGTTCCCTAGTCATGATTTTACCAACCAACAGTATGCAACATTTCTACATCAATATTGACTTGGAACTGTGCACTTCTACATCCCTTACATCAATATCTGTGCCAGGTTTACTTTCCTCAAAGCACCCTCTTCCTCAGAAACAAATATATTGATGGATTGTTGAATACTTGACTAACTGGTAATGACCAACCATTTGAAGTGATTTCAATTCAGCCAAGAGGCATAATTAACATGGACCTTACTATTTGTGATAAGTCATATGATCAATATTTTGTTCTTCATGTTATTAAATATTTCCTTACTTATCATGCAGGGGCCCGTTTCACAAAACTCTCGTAAGCCTAAGATCTCGTAACTTTCCTCGTAGCATTCCTGCTTTCTATGTTTCAGTATAGGAGGTGCCATTGCTACGAGAAAAGTTACGAGACCTCAGGCTTACGAGAGTTTTGTGAAACGGGCCCCTGGATTCTCTTTTGTGTGAATTAACCCGAATTTAAATTTACTTAGCAATAACCATGTGATGTTTTACATCCAAAGTTCTTACTTGCAATGATTCTCCTGAATGAATGTATGAAAAATAAACAACTGACAAATCGCTGTAAATTTCAAAGGATAATTCATGTACATTCATATATATTGTATTAGCGATAAAAATTCTGTCACATGATACAAAACTGGGATACCTAACTATCTGGATAAAGATTTAATAGTTTCATTTATCACAACAATGTACTTTGAAAAACAGGGCTATCAAGATGATTTGTCAGTGGCGATGTTACAGTTAGCTGACCAAAAACGGTTTGTCATCTAAATAAACCTCAGCCCAAATTCATTCATCTGTTTTATACTTTTAATTTCATTTTACAGAAACAAATTTAACACCTCATTAAATTTAGAAAAACAAGAGAACAGGTCTTTCACAGATGTTCCTTGGTAAATATTTCTACAAAAGGGATATGTCACTTGTTTCTCTACTAAGGGATATATGTCAATCATGACTCAAGGTATCCAATCAATGGGAACTGACAAATATTTCTTCTCATACAATACAGCACAGAAACACAAAGATAACAACAATTCTGCCACAAATTAACTGCCTTTGAGGCATGTAAATATAGATAAACATTTATCTTTCGTCTGAAAAAGCTTGTTACTTCATTAACGAAAACTCGTTAACTTCAGGTAAAACAAACCGTAGCTGTCATTGCATCTTGGTGCTAAAAGAAGACGTCCCTAAGAGTTAGTGTAAGCCTATTGTTATTGGCCTATGGAGCATGACTACATTGTTGTAAATCTATTAGCACCAGAGACTGTATTGGGTCTGTGACGAGGCAATCACCTAGGACACCTTGCGCACAAATGTCAACACCAATGCTTTCATTAGATTCTGCATGCTATTATCAAATTCCAAGTTTTTGGTTTCAGTATTTAAACTTAAATACTGCCCTGCTCTTGTAATTTCAGCATATTTTTTCTCCCCTAATACCTAATTTATCCTCACTATTTTCTGTTTTGGACTTTTACCTTCCATAACTTTTTCTATAATTTTTCTCTTGTTCTTCCAAAACTCTCATCAGTAGGTAAGCTACACATCCATAATCTACAGTTTGGGGGTGAGATGCATTATTCCTGGATAATAATTATTATTAGATATACTAAAACACACCTATCCATATCGATAAAACAGGTTCAGCATCATCATAGACCTGTAATCAGTATGAGGTATAGAAATTATCAGTCAGATGTGTTTTCAGTCCCTAACATCATATTTTAGAAATACGCCCTTATGTAAGCCGTTGACCAAATTTGAGATCTCCCTTAAACAGATCATATTCGTTTGGCATATATCACAAATGCAATGTCTTCGAAAAGATTATCATTAATATAAATAATAAAATAGCAAAGCTCATACTTTCTTTCACTGGAGTCTGTTTTTTGTTTAATACTCAACAATATTCCTGCTACATGGCGGTAGTCTTTCAATGAATATACTTTAGACATCACATGAATACACTGCCTGAGTAAAGCACCCAATGTATATCATGGTGCCACAGTGTGTTTGCAGACAATTTGTCCCACCATGGGTGAAATCTCCACCACTTTCACACTATGAAAACTGTAACAGTCCCACAGCATCACACTACAGAGTCAAATTTGTTATTGTCTAAGTGAGTGTTAAAATACTACACCCCACATTCAGCTATTTGGCAGCAATTTGCAACTAATCAATACCTGACCTGATAACTATGTGACTGATATTTCAGTTATCTAAATGGTGCTTAATTTATGTGCCATGACATGGTAAATATTGAAATATTTTCATTGTGCCTTTCAGGCAACATTTAAAGTTTACAAATATATGCTGCACTTTCAATGTTTTTCGATGGTAACTTTGCAAATTATTTAAACAACTAAATGTGATAACACTATTCTGTAATGTTACACTCAAGAACTAACACTTGATATAAACATATTTTATTCCTTCATGTCATGAATGGATTGTTATCCAAATATCATACATCTCAAATTCTAAATGAGTTTCAAAAAGTTAGTCAGAGTCTATGGTACTTTAACTCCACAGAGTAGCTGCGATTTTTTTAATGAAAATTTTATGGCATAAACACTAACTGAACAAGATTCGTTTGAGCAAAGTCTCCTGAACACCGAGTCCTGTTTGCAAATCAGTAAACCTGGAACTCAACATGGAAAGTGGTGAACATTTGCTTATGCTTAGTGCCAACAGAAAACCTGCAGAATAAAGTATTGAGAATGGAATAATTAACCTTAATGAGAAAGTCCTAAGACTTGCCAAATGTTTTATTATATATCAGCAACTTATTTTCACAAAGTCACACCTAAATTATCTGTCCAGAGCCCTATGGTATTGCTTTTAGCAATATTCCAGCAATGTCATGGGAGGAAACACCTGAAATAAGCTGCACACATTGTACCCATGTGGGGAATCGAACCTAGGTTTTTAGCATGAGGAGCAGACCATTAGGCTACACTCCATTCCAACACTTGCAGTAATGGTACCAGAACTTTGAATGTAAGCACTGTGTCTGACAATCCAATCTATTTAGACACAACAGAAGAAAAAATTTGAGACAAATGTTATTTTGAATCCCCATGTGTTTGAAATCATATGTGGAAACTGTGGGAAGCAGCCTTATACAAAGGTTTTCAGCAGGTAGTCATCACATTTATGTATAGATATAAGTAGGAACTTTGAATGGCATTAAAAGTTTGACATGAAGCCACATGTAACATAATATTATTAGAACTCCTATATTCACACTGTAGCCATATGTCACATTTAGCCAAGAGTGGCAACAGGGTCTTAAGGCAAGATATGATTCTACATTGCAACGTATTGCACTCATTGTAGATCCCAGCACCGGTCTCTGGTGAAAAGTGAGTGAGTGAGTGAGTGAGTGAGTTTAGTTTTACGCCGCACTCAGCAATATTCCAGCTATATGGCGGCGGTCTGTAAATAATCGAGTCTGGACCAGACAATCCAGTGATCAACAACATGAGCATCGATCTGCGCAATTGGGAACCGATGACATGTGTCAACCAAGTCAGCGAGCCTGACCACCCGATCCCGTTAGTCGCCTCTTACGACAAGCTGAGTCGCCTTTTATGGCAAACATGGGTTGCTGAAGGCCTATTCTAACCCGGGACCTTCACGGGTCTGGTGAAAAGTAGTAAGAATAGTTAAGTGATATTTTATGGGGAAAGTACTTGAGTTAAAAATATTGCTTTCTTATCACAATAACCACTCAGTAACCACCTAAACAGTAATAAAGAGGCTAAAGTGGAAAAATCTTTACACAAACTTAAATTGTGTTAATGCTGTATATTATTAATAAATATACAGCCAAAAGGATTTATCAATAACATGTGTTGATGGAACTAATGCTGGCTTTAAATGTACACATAAAACTCCAGTACTTTTAATTTGCATCGACTGTATTCTCTTCGACTCTTGCTCTTACTGAAACTGTTCAGACATTCTTCAGTTACAATTACGCTTGTCGTCTGCTACTGTTTCCCTTGATTTTCGTTTTCCGTGTTATTAATCAAAGATGGGAATTGGGTTCTATGATGTGTATTAATGAACGTTTTAACCATAATAGTGTAAAACATGCAAGATTTTACCTTAATACCAAGTTTCACAATGTCACAAACACGGTGCAACTCTCACACATGATGTTCCGCGTACACATTTCTATGACGACGTCTCCTGCTAATTATGTAATGTATGTGCGAGAAGCAAATTATCTTTAAAACAGTCTATTAGTAAAACCAGAAGACCCTTTAGATTTACCCTCCGATGTTTATAGCAAAAATAAAATCAAAACAAAAAATATTAATGTTTGAGGACATTATGGCAAACAGGGGAGGCTATTCACATGAAATGTCGCTATTAGCATACCACTAGTAGGTTTCTATGCTGTGACAGAGTTGTTAACGTTTGTGGTGTCCATTAGTTATCACATTTTATCGTATACTGAAACGTGTGAAACACTTTCAGAAACGTGACATCATGCAAATACTTTCAAACGTTAATGGATACGTGTGTCTGAGCTTGAGTGTGCATATGTTTGTGTAAGTCTCTCAAAATATACATGAGATAGTATGCATTCAAATATGTATGTTATTTTATGAGTAACGAACGATTACAAAGTCAGGACAAAAAAAATTATAGGTGGAAAAGAACACAGAAAAATCAATGTGATATAAGTAGTAAGAGAATACAGTGTCATATAATGTACGCGTATTTGCTACAGGTGTGCCATTTACTGACTTGGTGAAAATCACATTAGTGACATTTGTCAAATAACTGTATTTTTTAAACACCCTCACATTCATGAAGTGAGGAGATTAACTTTTGATCAGCACTTTACATCTATTTTGTCAAGTTTGACTGAGCGTTAATCCCATCTCGTCTCTAACATTCTTTACAACGATCAATAGTTTTGCCGCAAGTTAAACTTAAGTACTTTACGACATGGAAACTTTGACCATCGGCGAAAAATTCTAAACAAAGAGATGATCTCTGGTTTGCTAAGCAAAGATAAGAACGAAATAAACTGCATCACCTTTTTGCAGATTCCTTTATCTGCTCAAAACATGGCCGAAATCTCGTGTTTTAAGCCTTTGTACGTATCCATAAGCAGATTACCTGACCCTCATATCTACATGGCGGTAACTTCAAAGAGCGCTTCTCTGATTTTATCTATCCACATACAAAGCCATAATCACCCATTTATTTACCCAGAGGAGTTAAGTGTCTATCCTGGTCAGCAGATGTTCGGTCATAGATGTTGGACAGAAGGACTGGGGTCAAGTTGAAATAAAACACGAACAGTGACCTGTGAAACGGACAATTGTGTAATTACAATCTGATTGTCCTGTGACAATAGCTGTGACGTGTTATGTGCTTATGAAATGTACATGTTTGACGAAAAGTGTTTCTCGGGAAAGGTGTCCATCAAAAGCACCGTGCAGGTCACTTAAGCTTTGAGAGATGATTGATCGTTGCATGAATGAGGATATAAATATATGTCACTGAACGGGATGTACAGATAATATATAACACTCGGAGTCCGTTGATACAAACACGCACGCGCACACGTGAAATATATACCAGAATGAACGAAATGAGTAACTGACAGAAAGACACTTCGACTGAAAAAATGATTAGGGATAAAGGTGGTTAAAAAAGGTATAAACATTATTTCAACTCTACATGTTCAATGGATAACACGACCAATGGCTTATAAACAAATGCAGCTTTTCTTCTTGAGTAACGTTTATTATGTGTGCAAAAGAAAAACCTGAACGTCGAATGTGCCACAAGCTTATCTATATATTTATACAAAATCTGTGAAAAACTGTAGTGGTACCTTTTGGTTTCAAGATCACATTCTAAATACACCAGCGATTAAAAGTTTGTAGAACATTTCACAGAGAACGTTATAAAACATCATAAATGACATTGTTCAACATCCAGAAATGTACTACTAACGCAAAGAAAGAAAAATGCAACAATTTACATTTAAGAGTACTTGATCGCAGATAAGCGTGACAGGTTTGCTCAAATCTGTGTATACTGTCGATTAATTTGAGCAGTACGTGTCCATATCACGACGAACAAGCAATCATTTCTTGTCTCGTTTTTAGAAATCTGAGTAGTTGTAGTCTCGACGCCGACACACGTGAGGGTCGCGTGTCTGGTATATACCTTGGAATGCAAATGAGTATAATTAAAACACATCTGTTTTCCCAGACCGAATATGCATACTCTCCTGAACAAGCTCTCAAAACAGTGTTGATCTTAGTCAAAGTAGCCCTTTGTTAATTCACGTATTCAGGGTTTATATATATTTTCAAAAGGAGATTAAATAAAGGGGGAAAAAAAGAAATTTTTTTCTAAATGTGCATTATTTCCAAATAAAAGAAACAAACAAACAAAAAAGTACTGTATACAATTACTCTTAGATGCTTCAGCGTGGTGCCAACGAATATTTTTTGTGAAGAATTCGTTTCCACAGTATTGCAATGGCTTAATACCTGTGTGATAATGACTGTACTCTCCTGGCCGGTATTAGTACCACTCATATCTCAATATTGTGTTACTAATGGTCAATGCAGGCAGTTATCACCCATCATAAACCATGGTCACTTTGAGGTCAGTTTAACACAGCGACCATTGTGCGACGCTTTGGATTTGATAACGTTTCCGTCAAGATGATCTCATTATAATTTTTGACATAATAATTCCGGGTTCGTATCGGTGTTCCGAGTTGTAAATGCAGTGGGAAGTTTAGTATAAATCAACGAATCATTGTTTTGACACATGCTATCAACATGAGTAATAAAAAGGTCACAGCGTTGTCGCTGGTAGTGGAGCACACATCACGTCTTTTATGACTGCTATAAACACGCTGACGTCTCAATCACGTATCATTTGCGAATAGGACTCTTTATATACCACAGGTGTTGTTGGTGCCTATTTCGTGAAAAGTGACATTGTTGTAAGTGTTGTGTTTTGTTTGAAAAAAAAAATGCTTTGGTTCAAATTGTATACCACACCACAGAATTAATATGACCGCGGATACACGAGTGTCAGTTTTGTGGCACAAACAACATGATTTAATTGCAGTTTTGTTCGGGTAGAAGAATTATACGGCATTGCCTAACTGAAACAATATACATGCATCTGTTAACATATTGTATTGTTATTGTGATAGTTGATAGAAATTATATTGATTGGATGCACGGGTGGCGTTTTAAGTTTCGTTACAATGAAAATTCCATCGTTGTATTTTAAGTGTACAGGGAGCAATGACAATGCTGACAATGATTTGGAGTTCTGAGCATGGCTTCGAAATATACCCCACTGGAAATGGCACGTTTTAAATGTCTTTCGTACATCTTCTTGAATTTATTTTAAAATAATACCCCTACATAGAGAGGTATCTACATACATCCTTCGCTTGTTTAGCTATCAAGGTTAACTTATGAACACATGAACAAATGTATAATTTAGAGTTACTTCCTTACTTCAGATAACCATAGCGTTGATATAAATCTTTAATACAAGCGATGGACTACATGTCCTATATTTACAAAGGTATATTGTTTTCGATGTCCTTTTACCACACACTTATCTATATTTACAGTAAACATCTACTCCATTTGTTTAATGAGCACAGTAATTTCTTCGATATTTGATCACAAGAAAAATTGATGTCAGAAATAATTGCTTGGTGTTTTAGCACTTTGTTTTGTCTGATTACAAATCAAGCTATCGTGAGTTTGTGTGTAGGTAATCGAATGATGATGGTTGTAACAGCTGTGGAAGGAATATTCAGATAAAATGAGGATTTGTAATGATAAGGCAATCATGTTTGCAAAAATGTCGAAAAAACAACTGATTTCAGTTGCTAGAATTAATTGACACGTTGTTTGCGTTACATTATCCAGAAGGAAAAACAACCCAAGGTGTATTCTTCTAAAGTAGCGTATATACACAGTGGCAACCTAAACTAAAAACAGCCGAAATCATTTGAAGAAATATTTTGAATATACGATTTCTTGAAGGTCGCATGCTGTTGTCCGTAATCAGTGTTTTGAATGATCTATTGATGATGAATCTACAGATGTTGGTTATAATTACGCATTATTAAACACATGCTTCTATGAAAACATTATACAGTTTTCAACGTTGCGGCAGGATGTGAGCCAGGCTTTTCTGCTGGACAGTGTTATTGGTAGACATGTGTTCCATATTCTGTGTACAGCATGTTCCCAATAAGGCGGTCGTCTTAACACAGTCAGCAGTAGAAACATATTTTGACAAAGAATCATCCTGGTAACATGTGGTATACCAAGCCCCTAACTTGTATCCCCTAATGAAGCATTGAAACGGGAGGTAAATTAACGTTACGCGAGAGTCAGCTGGGGCGAGTGCCGTTTGATCTTTCGCTTGACCCCCGCCTCGGGACACTGTCCCCTGAAAGGAGACATTATTTCCTATGTGTTTTTATAACATGTTCCCTCAAATGCACACACGTCCCTGGTCAGACAATGTACTAGTTTAATTTCGCACTGTTGTACAATCATCGAATTGTATTATAATTTCTTTACGGTGAATAATTCATTTGTTTTAACAAAGCCAGCGTAGGTTCCTCCGTGACAACATTTTTCTTTTATCTTAAGCGCGGCGGCGAACTTCAAAGGGGTGTCACTTTGAGCTTGCTGCAACATAATTAAGACTGCGCAAGGTGCCCCAGAGATAGTAAACTCATCTACACAAAAACACAATTTCACAGAGTCGTAAATGTTTGAACAACTGCTAAAACACCTAATGTTAAAGGAAATGAGTGTGAAAGTGAGTGTTTTGGTGTGGGATATCTACGCGATGAGTGTTGTGTTAGATGGTACCTTCAGGCCCACTCAACAAGGAAATAACGTGATTTAACAGTATAAATTCCGAAAGGGGCATCAACTTTTGAATAGTAATTAAATTTGTATAAATAAACGGAACATAGACAGAAAGTGTGTAAATGCATATAACACTTCAAATCAAAGCACTCTCAGAGGAAATGACTATATTCTCTGGCATTCTGTCTTATACTCTCGAGTCTTTTTAGGAGACTCGTTTACACACAGCTTCGTAGAACAGAGGTGCATATAAAGCCCATAATAAACTTATATCTGTTGTAAGAAAGAACCGTCAGGTCTTACTGTCTCAGAAAATGGAAATGTCACATATTCTTTCTGTATTGTATATGATCTTTTTGTACCGGAGCGGCATTCACATAAGTGTATTTGCTTGTTTGCCACTCCGGATTTAATTTTCGAAATAAAATATATTTAAATTCAAATGTCACCAGTATGAGCATCACTCTAATCAACACCAACAAAAAGAGAGTTTAGTCTGTACAAAATGGCGAGAAACAGTGAATATTTTGGTGGGATGCTAACTAATAATTAGGATAATTTGGATGGAAATGCTTATTTCAAATTCACCTCTAACCCTTTCTGTTACGTGTACAGTCAGTGCAGTATGGTATGTTCTCTCGGCGTATTGAACTGAATTAATTATGCATTAAATAATAAATTTCAAGATATAATTTAACTGAATTATTTCGGTACTACATAAGCTTATACAGGACTAACAACCAAAGTATGTCAGCTAATATATTTATATGTAAACTAATAATTAGTTGTCTTTTTTTAGGGAGAAGTCTTTACATAAACGTGTAGGCTGTTCACCAATCTTTATGTGGTTCAATAGGGAAAATTAAAATACGTTTAAATTAAATATTTCGGTGAGAGACAACATGTGTGATAACGGTGAAGTGGCAGACTTATACGTCATGTCTCCTCCCAAGGCACGAGTAGACATTTGAAAGGCGATACTGACACATCTACCGTTATGTAACAAACATTCCACATTCTCTCATCAGCTATACGATTTCTCTAGTGTTTCCGCATAGGCCATTCTCACTATAGGAAGTCGAATCCTGAAGTCGGCGACTAATGACAACTACAGCGGCCGTAATGAAGGCTAATGTTCCTCTAATGCGTTTAACATACCCCACGATAGACCAGTATCTTTGTCTTTGGAGAAATCGACATAATTATATCACTGTAAGTGTCATAAATATGAAGGCGGTGAATGTATGTTACAGTCATTATATAGCAATTCACGCCATTAAAACGATGTTCGCATTGAATTTTCATAGAATTTCAATTAGACGTTAAGTGTAGGGTAAAATTACACACAAAGGCCGCTCTTTTTTCTCAGCATGGATCCTTTCAGAGATTATAAGATATTAATTTGCATTTAGTTGATCCTGTGACCAGACTTTCTGTTGTAATTAGAAACGGTAAAGAATTAGCGGTTACGTACACAGAGGTCGGGACCCCCAGCGCTGTCGGGTCAACTGTACATGCACGGAAGTCGACCGCATACTCACCAGAGTACCGACATTGTCAGGTTACACAACATACGGGCACTGTTTATTCCCATACCCATAATCAGTGAATTTGAGGTCAAATTTGAAATAAAATCGCAATATACCAGTATAACCCATACACCCATATCGAATTTTACGACATCAGCTAACACAATGGTTACAATGTGTTAAGATTAATCGTTTAACTGTACCCGATCTTGTTTCATGGATTCGCATTACTATACTTCCATACTGAAATTATAAAATTTGAATATTTGTATCGCAATGATCTTTATGGTCCTACTAATCAATCTGTGCAAAAGTCTATGATATATGATATACGACGGTAAATAAAATACTTACATATTTACAACACATGTTATATTTGAGATTACAAATTCTCAGTGAAGTACAGAATCTGATACTTCAGTTGGGTGAAGTCCCATCCGAGATTGGAACCACACACTCTCAGGCACCTAATATGATATAAGATAATTACAAGGCACCTAATCTGGTATATTAAGTTAATAAAAAGGAGCAGTAAGAATGACAACTTCTTTATCGAACATAACCCTTGTTTAAGGACTGAACTGTTGTGTACGTATAATATAAGCGTTATCTGCAGTAAGACTCCTTGTCATGTTTACGACAAATATCTAAATAACTGTGAAGAGTCTCATTCGTTATGGCTGAAAGACAACAAAATGTGTCCACATAAATTATTATTTAAATCTGTATATACTGTATCAAATCATGGAATAGCATCCCGTGATCAGTCTGCAATCGGAAGGAACATATGCTATCTCTTCTATTTTAAATTCCTTAAGATACACCGACACTTCAACGTTATAATTTGTCTAATTGAGGTGTCTTTTGGAAACCATTTCAATTAAGGATAGTGTCCATCTGTGCTTTATCTATAATTACAGAGTTTGTTTACAATTATTGTATTCTTTTGGTATTTATTCTTAAGACAGCGTTTGAAAACAATTGGTAATTACCGAGTGCATGGATCTTTAAAGGCAATATTTCAAGGGGATGCTCAGTTAACAATTGAAAATGTCAGTTCTAATTATTGGGCGCAAGTTATTTTGCTGTAAATACATAGTTAAATCTCTGTTGAAGCCAATTGGGCGTGGACAAAATTAGAATCAGAAATTAGCTATACTCTTTGAAGTTTCCCTATAGGCCGTCTAAAAACAGTCCCGCAATCTTTGCTCATCTGCAAAAACAACACCCAACCGAAGCCAGTCGAGCATGGGATAATATGACTGGGTGAACCGCTACGGGCACCTGCTGTCTCATTGGCTCATGCTGTCACGTGATTAACGGTCCCGCCAAATCTAAAAGGGAGACGAGTGAGCGAGTGATCACCAGTGTGTGGATTCACATCGATCGAGTGCGTTGGATTACTTATTTCGAGAATTTACCAGTGAGTGCTAAATATTTGTGATGATGTCTTGCGTCAAACCAAGACTGAATCGTAGTCGACGATCGATGCTTCGACGAGAGGAAGGGTGTATCATGAAAACTCTCACATACGACGATTTCGACGAGACCAGTCTACATACATCAACACCATTTGCGGAACAGCCCTCGGATTTTCTCGAAGTGGATTTTCCTTCACCATCACCTGTAGCCAGCCCGAGACCCAGAAGACGGATTACTAGACCCCGTAGAATGTCTCCTGTGGCAGTGACTCTTTCTTTCGAGGATATGGAAGACGACGAGCAACAAGTGCCCGGTGAATGTGATTTTTCCCCGAAATCGATTTCCCCTCCCCATCGAAGACTGCGTGCCTTGAGACTGTTTGATACCCCACACACACCCAAGTCACTACTTCAAAAAGCACAGAAACAGAAAATCAAGGAATCTAGGAAGAAATCCCCATCAACAGAAAAAGTAGAAGCTAATGTCAATCCCTTCACACCCGGTAACAGACAGAGTGTAGGGACCAAGAGAAACAGATCGGATTTCGAAAGGTAGGTGGTGGCGGCCATGTTCGTTCAGCCCCTTTGACCTATTTAAATAGACTGACCCCTTCAAATTTGCATCTTCTTAGGATCGAGAAATATGTTTGAACTTTAGTATGTGAATATCTACGGGTTTATATTTTGAAGAAGTGTTTATCGTTCCTGTGGTCTGTAACATTATTTTTTAAATCTAGTGTGTATTTTTATCTCTGTATAACAGTTTATGGAATGTTTACAAGTCAGCAGTTGGTTGCGCTTGAGTGACCACCGAAGCCAGTTTGAACTGGTTGATGTTGAGGGGGTTAAACTGACCACATCGTACTTGACCAGTGGGTGTATCAGAAATTTAAATGGATGGATACCAACACCTGGATCTAATATGACTCATTTCTTATGACGTCAGTCGGTAACAATAAGTTGTGGAAATTGCCATATTTGGTATTGGCTAATAATGAGTTGGCAAAAAAGGATCACATCATTCCTATTTTTGTTTTTTTTTTGAAAAGTGATTTTTGAGTTAAGATGGCCAGTGGACCCTGGTCATATAGGTTTGATATGAATGTAGATATCTCACACTACACCTTTTGCAATAAATCTTTTTCACAACCAACATTATATTATATTATATTATATTATATTATATTATATTATATTATATTATATAGGAGTTTACTAGATGAGTCCATGAGCGATGAAACAGAAGATATGGTTGACATGCCATCAAACAAGAAAATTGCACTTCATGAAATCAACACATCCCGCTATAATGAAGAGTTCTATGAAGTCTGCAAGCTTGGTGACGGAGAGTTTGGCAGTGTACACAAATGTGTTCACAGGCTCGATGGATGTACCTACGCCATCAAGAAGTCAAAGACACCAGTAGCTGGCAGTGTCTATGAGTAAGTATTATTTATTTTTTTTTTTCCAAATATGGGATATTTATATGGTACACAAAAGTAACTAGTACATGCTCAAGACACAGGTATTTTATCATATTGGGTGTCAGTCTTGGCACATTGTATTATCAATTTCAACTCCCTGGGAATCATACAACTCACTAGTCAAGTTAATGTGGGATTTAGGTAGGGCCTCCACGAATGATAATCAATATGTGTGTCAGTTCGCTTAAATGTTACTAGCAACTGGTTGCTTGGTGTCAGCATAACATGATAGTGTGTAATATTAAGTGTTTTATGTTTATCTTTTACAGACGCAATGCAATGAATGAGGTGTATGCCCATGCCGTCCTGGGAAAGCATGCTCATGTTGTGAGATACTATTCCGCGTGGGCAGAAGACGATCACATGTTCATACAGAACGAGTATTGCAATGGTGAGTTATTCTATGCAGTCATAAAATAAATTCTTAAGTGTCATCCCAGATAATATTTGTAGATGTGTAAGAACTAAAACCCCAAGATATGACGTGTATTGATTTAATATTTATATGTTTGTAGGTGGAAGTTTAGCTGACATCATCGAAGACAACAGAAGATCAGGGGGTCATTTGATGGAGTCTGAGTTGCGACAGATCCTGTACCAGACATCCCAAGGGCTCAAGTACATCCACTCACAGAACCTGGTCCATCTTGACATCAAGCCTGGCAACATCTTCATCCACAGAAACCCTAAGTTCCTAGCCTCGCCCGAGAGTGGAATGGAATCGTGTGAAGAAGATGAAGAGCGAGAAGAAGCAGTCACATATAAAATAGGTATGTGTACTGCAATATATGCCATATTTGGGATTTCACTTTCTTAGTAAAGTACACTTTCTCGTACTGGGTTCAGGCCCATCTGTGATTTGAACCCGCACCCTCAGAGTCAGACATGTAATCGTTTGTGTACTGGTTATTCAGAAGCTGGCAAATGTAAATGAATGTAAGTAAGAAAAGTGAAATATATAAGTAAATTGTGTTAGTAAATACATTTAGCATAAATATTTATTTAGTGTTTTCTGTGTTTCAGGTGACCTTGGTCATGTGACATCAGTCAGTAACCCAGTGGTGGAAGATGGCGACTGCAGATACCTGTCCAGACAAATCTTGAAGGAAGACTTCAGCCACCTGGCGAAAGCTGACATATTCTCTCTCGGATTGACAATATTTGAAGCTGTAAGTATCTGCCAAATGCATATATATATATAGTAAATGCTATCATATCTGTTTTGTAATGGTACTCAAATTTCCAAAGACAATAATATGACCTGTAGTATTTTCTTGTGCTTATTGATGTATTCTTTGCTCAGGCTGCCTGCAAGGAGCTTCCCAAGAATGGTGACGAGTGGCATTCCATACGTGATGGCCAACTCCCAAGTCTACCCCAGTACAGTGCAGAGTTCCACAGCCTTCTCCAGAGTATGGTGTGTCCAGATCCCCGTGACCGTCCCTCTGCACAGTCCCTCACAGTGCACCCACTTCTGTGTCCCCAGATTCAGATGACCAAGGCACAATTGAGGAAAGAACTGAATGAGGAGCGATTCAAGAACCAGCTCTTGTCAATGTAAGTGATCACAATATCTCCACTACAAATCAACTTTATAAATAAAGGCTCGTAAACTGTGGTATTTTGAACATATAACTGATTATACTTGTATCATTATTAATATCTATCATAATGAATCTATGATACTTTATAATATTTAATAATGTCTTGTTTTTGTTTCCAGGAAGCTCATTGAAGCCACCCAATTCATGACCCAAGTCAGTCCTCTAGCAGTACCAGCAGTAGCCAGTGCAAACCGAGTGCTTCCAAGGTCAAGTCGGCTTATCGGCAATAAGATGAAGAGAAGCATGAGTTTATCTGCATTTTGAGCATCAGACCATGCTCTCCCACCCACGATGTGATACTAATGTGCTCTACTTTTTATTCTTGGTTCATCCAAGCCCCAGGCTGTGACTAAAGTGCAAACAATGACTTCTACATGTGCCAGAAGATTGTATATATTAATAATGTGGACACAGGTGCTCTTGGTGACTTTTATGCGAGGATGGATGGATGAAAAATGTGTGCTGCAGTGGTTCCCGAAACTGAACAGTGATAATAATGGCTGGAATTTTATTTCCACACTTGTGATAAGCCAGAGGATGTCTGGAGCCCAGTGCAGAGTTTCTGAACAGACATTAGTTCATCTCTAAGACTGTTTACTATGTAGCAAAGTTCTAAACTATGTATCTTTCTATCTGTCAGTTGTCACACTTCTGTAGTATTTCTCATCTTTGCAATGCCATTCCGAGTTACGTCATTTGATCCGAATGAAGGTATTAAGTTCTTGAAACAAAGTTTGTTACGTTTGATGTATGGATTGTTGTAGACATGGTGCTGTAAAGCTTCACTTGAAGGGAGGCAATGCCCCAAGTAGGCTATTTACTATTACTCCAATCATGATTTGTAATTCTCTTGTCTAGTAGCTGAATATTGTTAGGGAATTAAATATGCCAAAGATGTTAATGTACAATTTTTGTAAATAAATGAATGACAAGTGTCAACCAATAAAATGAAAAAATCAAGAAATAAAAAAATCAAAGAAATAATTTCTGACTTTTGTGATGTATTCCACATTTGCAACCTTTTACAGGGATAGCAATAATGCAGTTTATGAAATAGTTGGTATGTTCCTGGACTTAGCAAGCCAAAGGGACCCTGCAGGGGGTTTACACTCTTGACATGATATTCTTTGGGAACTAATATTCTGTGGGACAGACTCATTCATTTTTTTGTTGAAAAAATGAAACAATTCCTTCACCACATGCTGGTACCTTGTACCTTCCTTGTCTTTGGGACTAACTATATGGATGGAGAACAAGTTTTTAAACCAAATCTGTATTAAGGGGGAAAAAGACATAAACTATATATATATATCATTATGGGGTAAAAGGATTATCTGACTGCCAGCGAATTTTTGGTACTTTGGTGTCATTGCTAAAAACAGAAGAAATGCCACATACTGCATAACCTTTCACTAATAAGGAACTAAATTCAATCAGGGACCAATTTTGTTAATACGTTTGCAGGTCTTTTTGAAAGGGACATGCTGCATTTGAGCAGTGAAAACCTAAAAAATCCAGCTGATGTTGAATGTGCACAAATTACATTTGACACGTGGGATACAAAATCAAGACAGAGCCATGTTAGCTGTCAATATTAAGGAATTTGATACAGAATACTTAGCTAGTTTTTAGTTTCACAGTAGACATATTTTCACACAAAATTATTTTTCACCCAAGTTTACAGAAGTTCATGCCAACACCTGACAACAGTAATCTATTGTCAGCAGTGAAAACAATGGAGTTCAATGCGTCAAGAGCTGTCAACAGTAGCCTATTGTTTGGTCAACCTTTGAAGATTATGCCACATGTAATTACAATGCTTCACTCAACCTAATTAAGATTATAGGTATGTTGTGTTAACTTCCTTTTTGATTTTTCAGGGGAACCTGTCATTAATTACCCAAACAATGGGATGGTGTGAAGAGACCCTGACACTGATCTCCGTAGCTAATGAATCTAAATGTTGTTACTGTTCACAAGCCACACAATCTGTTATGAAAACTCAGTTAAGTGGGTTTGAATAGATTTCATTGCTACTGCTGAAGGTGACATGCTTGTATTCTCTGGCTGAGTACTGTGGACTTTAAACAAAGGATTTTACAATAAACTGATCTTTTGAGATGTTAGTCTTGTTTTAAGTGGCTATATGCTTGACACTTAAATGTTAGCTTTGATTTTTAAGCAAAGGTGATTTGTTAGGACAAAATGCCAACCAACAATTCACAGTGTCTTACACCCAGGCATTGGTTGTTAGAATTATATTCTTAAAAACAAAATTCATTGATTCAAGTGACTTGTGTAAATGATGTAACAAAACCCAGAAGTTTGGGACATTTAGAAAGAAAAATAGTCAACTATAGCAATTAATGTCAGAACTTAATCCGAGGTTTGAAATGTTCATCCTTACTAGATTCACAATAGTGTTGTTTGACATGGGCTTCTTTGAAGTGTGGATGTGTCAGTAGCAGATTACTGTTATACTAACTTGATGGAAGCAAGTGCCTGTCGAAGCAATAAAAAATCCAACACATCACAGTCTGACCTTTTCAACCTATGAAAGTGTCACAGTTGATGGTTTTTACAGTGATGGACTGTTCAGATGAAGTGCCTGTGCTCCTAAGTCACTAAAACTCTCATCAATGCATTTTAATGTGTCTCATGAACTTAAACCCTTTCTCCAAATCTTGTAGATCTCAAGCTATTTCCTTTCAATAGTCATGACAAAGCTAAGGTAGATCAAAAATATATTTATTGTTTCAACTGTAGGCTGAAGCACACAATTATTCAACATGAATAAAATGTCAATAAAACAAGGATAAATGATAGCTCTGATTGAAATTACAATAAATTATTGTGGGACTATTGAGGAGTGTTGAGCTTAACACTGTACAACACACAGCACCAGTCCTGCAGCTAATGATTCCGTTGTAACAATATCCTTTCAACAATGTACTAAGCCATTAGCTTTTTCACAATCTATCCATTTCACACAAAATCACCAATTACTTGCATCATGTTTTAAATGTGATGTTAAACAACGAGAACAAGTGCATAAACAGCACTCATATTACCAGAGCTCCAGACAAGGTGCGCATTTGTGTATTTTACTCAATACAAAATAACATGCTCAATTAATTACAAATATTGGAGTACAAAAGCACATAAGAATCACTTCAAATCCAATAGGTCTATAATACCATGCATACTTTACTCAAGTAACTGAACTGGCTTGCATATGATAATTTGTTGTTGGGCCCAAACTCTTCACCAGCGTTAGCAAAAGTTAAGCGATATGTATACAAATACTATTATAGCCATAGACACTGTCAGGAGTTTACTGTAGTAGTCACATGACTTCCATGTTGAGTGTGAGAAAAAGGCTGCTAAGTATTTGTCAATACAAGAATTACTAAAAACTTTCGGCTATTGAGATGCATTTGTATTTATATATTTAAAAGTGTTAATTACACAATAAGGATAAGAAACTCTGTGCACAAGTACTCAATTCTTTAAACTGGTAGAAGTATACAAAATGCTAGTTACTCCTGAAAACAAATGCAGCTACTCATACATAAACAGACACGGGACTTATTTACAAATTGCTTGAAAAATTATCTGGAGCTCTGATTATTAGTGAAAAAGAAACATTGAGAAGCATTTATATAAGCCCACTGAGCTTGTTTGCCAATCCCACTTTTTTTCTCTTGAAATAAAATATGTTTAAAACCCATTCAGAAGCAAAACTTCCTGATTACATATTTTTAACAAAATCCATCTACTTTCTCCAGATGCAGATTTAATGTCAAGTCTGATAAAAACAGAAGGAAAACAGAAGGGCAGTCAGTGCCACCTGTTACTATGACAGCCTCTTTTTGTCTCTTGATACATTGCTGAACTGGTATTGAAGTCTTTATTGTAACAGTTACCAAATCAAGCACGAACTTCGAAAACGAAAAAAGTTTGAACTTGATTAGTAAATAAATATCACAGAAATATCTAGGGATTGAATATAATTTAAACAGCATTGCTATACATCATACTTTACATGAAATTGCACACCTCATTATGTTCGTTAAGAACACTACCACAGATGGATGGCCTAATTCATGTGACATGGACATTTGAAAACACATTTTGATTGCTCAAATCCTTTCTTAATTTCTGATTATAAATAATAAAATAAATAATACACAAAACAAAAAACACAACTTGAGCACTTTTTTACATTATAATTTTAATGTTTTTTTTTAGTTGTGATGCATTTGGGTGAGGCATACTTAGAAACTAATCTGTAGATCTCAGATGTAAAAGTACTATAACTAACAATGCATATATGAAAGGGTTTAACTTAATTCTTTGTCATTGATTAAATGAGAATATAATGAAGAATGACACCAAACAAGATTGAGTTCCTATAACATACTCTACATAGTGCAAAATATTTGTCAATAAGATACATCCTTATCACTTTAACAAAATATTGTAATATTTCATTTTCTGAAGCATGTTGAGTAATGTGTCAATGAAATAGTTTTGTGGGGCTGGACGTGATACACATATTGGATCAATATTTGATATGGCAAGGTGTTACGAATGTTGAAATCAAAATATCATCTGCCTCAAAAGTTTGCTTTTTCAACCAGAGACCATATAATACATATATATATATCATATGGTCTCCGCTTCAACATTTCAACATGATTCACACAAATGTGTATCCTTATCCCACTAAAAGATTAAAATGTATATATATACATACATGTGATTTTCTATGAATGTGTGATTTGATTTTCAAATGTGATATGTTTGTAATGCACTTTGGAGGTGATTTAATGCACTTAATTGATGTGAAAAATTCATCACTGTGTCTTAAGAAAATACCTCATGAATAAAGTTGTGTCATTTATTAGATGAATGAACATTACACATTTCTTAACATTAAGTAATCAGCACCCTAAACAGTGTTCTAAATAATGAAGTGTCCCAAAGGTTGACTCCCGTACTGACAGAGGCAAGGGAACCTCTAGATGTACCTTCTAATGTAAATGTTATGACTGGGACTCGTGAACGTCTATATACCAACATTGCTAAAAGATACATATCAGAATACAAAGCTGTAGTCAAGACAAATGTCTACAACTTTGCAGTAACAACCCACTTCACCAATATTCTGAAGCAACCAGATCACCCATGAATGACAGGATCTTTAGTCCCGGATGCTCTACACACAGGGACATCGAGTCGTACAACCAGAGAACATGAATAGATCAACACTAAATTGAGGGGAAAAGAGTGACGGGACCATTTCACCCTTTGTGCTGAAATTATTGAGGCTATGGATCAGTTTCAGAATGTAGCATGGTACATTTTGTACAGCTTAATCCTTCGATCTCCAATACAGGATGAAATTTGATAGGGAGGTCTGTTGCTGTAAGTATTGACGGGTGTTAATTTATATATATTTATACATATATTCATACAGGCATGATGCCTCTTTACTAGTCTATTCATATATTGAATAAATATTGTTTAAATCATGGTAATTCTATATACATGTATATGTAAGATTTAGACTTTGGAATAGGTCTGACCAAAATTAAACTTCACATAATGCACTTAAACTTCTGGTCAAAAACTTCTACTTACCTCTTTTTTTTTTCCAAAATGATTAGGCATCATGGCTAAATTAGAGACAAATTTCCAGTTAGTATCTAGACACCCAGCTTCAGTTACATGCAATGTAGTGTCAGCAGTTCTTGATACAGTGAGGGACAGATGCAGTTAATTCTAAAACCTCAGTTTGTAAGTCCATCTTCCCACACAGGCATTTGACATGCAAACATCAGGTGAAGTGGACTGAGATCATCTTTCAGTAATATCAGTCCTCATGTAAATATTTTGAAAACAGAAAGACCTTGAGGAAATATGATTTCTTAAATGTTTCTTTACTATGTTAAATCTTATATTCTTGCAATAAAATACATCAGAAAATCATTCTGAATTCAGTCATTGGTACTGAAGAATTTGCTAGTCATTACTTATGTTGAGATAAGAAACAAGTCATTAACTAGTACACAGGACAATCGTTCAAAACATTGCAAAACATTTTTCTTTTTTTTAAAAATACTCAGGTAAAACTATGTGAACTGTATCAATACCAAATTAATAACCACCAAAATTCTACTGAATTCCAACAAACATATTGATTGAAAGAATCTGAACACAAAATTCACAGAATTGACGCAAAAATCACTCTCATGACAATTTGATATTTTGTACAGCATAATATAATACAATATACACAGATATATAAGCTTTTATTCTATTTCATACCACTTACAGGCCATATAAAGAGGTTTGGATTTGGCTAATAAATAGGATGCACACAATCACAGCATATAGCCAGTGAGTCTTCCAAGGCTCGAAATATAGTCTCTTCATTTGATGATGTTGACAAACTATATCATCTATACAACCTGAGAAACAAGTAACCTTCAACAAATGCGAGCTGTTTATCAGGGTTCTCAACACAACTCAGGGTACACTTCGCTTGGAGGTCAGAAAAGTCTTCACAAGCCTCAAAACTAGTAACAGCATCATTGGTAATATTGCCATCCTCCTCCACCCCAGGCACTGGGAACCACATGACACACTGATCATTGGCCAAACGTATCTATAGTAGATGGATCTGGGTTGTCTTACACCAACATCTGATCTGGTGAGTCAAACCAAACCAAGATCATATAATGTTGATATTTCTGGCTTGGCTGATATCAACACACACCTTTGACTTGGCACCGAATGTGGATGAGGATTATTCAAGGTACACACTGTTCACTGTTGGATTTGCTATCTGTTGGATCAGTTCAGTTAGGAAAGACAAGGCAAGCACATGGCTCTATACAGGTGGCACACCGAAATGTTGGACGTCTGTGTGGACTTCCATGCCGGACGCTGACCCTGGGAGTATTGTCATGATGACCATGCCCACTGCTATCATGAAGATGAGCCCGGCCAGTGCCATCCGAAATGTATGTCCTGCGTTGTCCCAACTTGGCTTGTGAAGTCCCAGGGCTCGCATCTGCATCATTCGTCTTTCAGCAGCTTCCTCCTTCTCCCTGAGTTGGGAAAATTAATACAATTAATCAGTGTTGTTAAATGTGATCAACATAAAGGAATGAAATAAGGACCTATTATCTTTCTGTTGAAACCCACAAGTACATTCTATCCTAAGAAAGGGCCCAAATCAGAGCCAATCTGAATCTTAACCTGAAATCAGATCCTGCCAAGGCCAAGGGAAATCATTAGTAAAGAACCACACATTTCTGTCAAAAACTGAAGTTTAGTGTTATGGGAAGTGTTGTTCAGTTGAACCAATTGCTGGTATTAAAAAACAGATGAGTTACTGTTATATTTTTTTCAGAATATGTTCTAACGTCTTGACTGATCAACTTATCACGATATAGTCACAACTGTTTCAAAACGCTTTGCGTCTTACAGAGTGAGTGAGTCTAGTTTTATGCCACTCAGCAATATTCCAGCTATATGGTGGTGAATCTGGACCAGGCAATCCAGTGATCAACAGCATGAGCACTGATCTGGCCACTTGAGAGCCAATGACATGTGTCAACCAAGTCAGCATGCCTGACTACTAGTAGTGGGATCTTACGAAAAACATGGATGACTGAAGGCCAATTCTAACCCGGACCTTCACAGGTATTGTCTCTTGCAAGAAACAAAGTCCAAGATAGTGCTATTTGTACACGAAAGGTGCAAAGAATCCAGTGAAATCATGTGCCCCACCTCTCATCTTCCTCCTTTGACCTCTCCACCTTGTCCATGACGTCCTCCAGACTCTGACCTATGTTGTTCTGTTTCTCTCGGAGGTCGGACAGCTCATGGCTTAGTTTGGCTTTCACACCATCTTCAAATCTGCACATCACAAAGACATGGCAAGGTAAACTTGTTGCTCACATTTTTTAAAATTAAAAGTACAAAGCGTATGTTTAAAATCAGGACTATTGTCTGATTAACTCTTTGATTTGTTAAAGTCAGATATTCTATGCTGAATAGTAGGTGACAATACAACTTTACAAAGGGAGATAATCCTACCCCCTGTGGTATGCCTCTTCTTCTTGTGAACCCTGTTTTGGTGGACCACTTTCCTTGCCCTCCTTGCTCCTGTCACAACCAAGACAACACTGACACACTTCTGACAGTAAACAACTGTAATTTCATAAACATGATCTTCATACTGATTATATGAAAAGAAAATATAAAGAAGAATTCTCCTTAATTAAATTCTCTTTGAAAACAGTTACGGTGCTACCCAAGGTTTCTTTACTGATCACAAACTAGCTGCTATTGTTGTTGTAGTGCACATAAATGAATATAAATGTATGACCACATGCTGTCTCATTTCTAAATGCATGATCATATTTATAGTTCATGTTGCACATTCACATGGACAATAAGTATGGACTAATTCCTTGTAATAATTAAACAAATAAACCTACTCTTAATTTGGAAGTGAAAAACAAAAGAAAAACATGTCCTTAAATGAAGACAGTCCTTAAACAAAATAATATTTTTTTTGGTTCCAATTTTATCATAAATCTTTTCAAACCATCTTATTCCCGAAATTAACCTTGATCCAGAAAAATATGACTTAAGATTTGACATTCTACCTCAGCATGTTCACTAATTTGTAACATAGCACAGAGAATAACTGGCTAGATATTATTTTGTGTATCAAATGCATGTGGTGTTTCTCTCACTTTTCAGTGGAACTCTCTCTGGACAGTGAGAACGTGGAACTCTTGGAAGACTGTACACTTGCTTGGCGTTCTAAAGAGCCGCGTCTAAAAGTTGTAGCTACTGTATTTCGCATCTGCGTATTGCCCACTAATGCTTGGAATCGCTGTCTGGGATCCTGAACAACAAGCACATGGTGTTAAAATCACATTTCAGGAGGATCAGTGGTGAAATAAATAATGTTACAATGATTTCCAAAACCTAAATCAGTTTCTCACAATTTTCACTCAATGATAATGTACTGCAAATAGATATAAAAATTTACATACCACTAGTGCTTTCCTTCTTTGAACTGATGCAGAGCAAAGAAATATTTAAATTATATAGTCTGAATTACTATAAATCATATTATTCTTAGTGTAAAAACTGTGTATCTTGTTAAATTTATAACTAGAATCATTATGGCATCAATGTATGAAATTTTGTAAATTTTGTTTTTCATCTTTTCCAATTCTCTTTCATGATTGAGGGATGAATCTAACAAAATAATGACAGTACTGAAGATCGGGATTCAAATCTTTCTAAACAAGGTATAATTTCCCTGTGTAATCCGTTAGTTTGAATCCAACTGACTTGACAACATCCTCTGTATGGCAAACACTCTAAATGGTGACAATCAACAAGTGACAATCAACAAGCCAGGCATTGTCATACCCTCTAATGCACATTTTCACACGCTTTTCTTAAACATCCAAACTAGAAAAGCCTACAAGGGTACCCATCTTCCTTTTGAGCTCTCCTCCCCCTGTTATGGTAATTTTATTGGCGTGCCCCCTGGGCTGGGGGTTACTCAGAGTTCTGCCAGGGCAGCAGAGGGACCTGGGGGGAGCCTTACAAGGTAGAGGTGGTGAGGAGGGGGGGGAAGAGAGAAGAATCTGAGGAGGGGGAAGCATTAAAATTATAGGTACTAAATAGTTTGTCTGATTTAGGGACAGAGATGATTGTAGTATTTAGATATGTAGAGTTCTGTGTAATGCACAGGTGTTTGTTGGTTAGAGGATTTGAGAAGGGTCTTGAGGTGTATTCAAAGGGGTGGAGGAAGTTGAGGGGTGGGGTGCCTGGACAGCTAGTTGTACTGTTTCTCTGCTAGGGGTGGGAGGATCAAATTTCACCCTGTGACCTGGGTGTCTGGTTTTGTGCTACTACCTGAAGTACAAGACTGGTGACACCACATCAAACACACATCAGGACTCAGGCCTTGACATGTGTAATTGTTTCCACTGCTCAATGATGGATGACATTTCCCCATCAACTCATTGACACTTTACAACTTACAAATTCTACTTACCCAACTCATTAACTAATCTGATATCAAGATGACATTTTCATATGAGTTAACTGTCCATATCATTCTAATTTGTATAGACTTCCTGCAATTACACAGGCAAAAGATACAGATTCACTGTTTTTATACTATGTAAAGATGCTTAAATGTGTAGTTCTCAAAATCATTTATGCATATGTTATGAAAAATTGTAAATGTTTATAAAATTGAAGAGTGAGGTGTCAAGAGCAAACTGCTTGACATAATGACGAATGGTTGAACAATAAAATTAATGATGCTAATGAGTGACAAATTGCAATCATCATTTTATAATCATGCTGAGGTCATCTTGACATGACCTTATGGCAGCAATTACTCCAGGTAATCAACCCTCATTACAGATCTCAACATTGAAAGTAAATATTTCACTTGGAGGTATTATTTGAAATAATTTGTAATTAAATCACTCTTGTGAACATGAATTTCAAAGTTAATACAAAAATTGCACCACCTATTTTTAATAACTGTATTATTTCAAACAGCAGTATTCAACATCTTTAAAATGCATGAGAGTGATAAAGTGGGTATTTTGTTAATTTTACAAAATTTACCACAATATTATGGCAAGTCTGATTATTTTTCATGGTTCAGTTACAATATTTCAACTGACACAATTATATTTCTCATTGTAATAATTTTCAAATTTCATCTGAATCTGAGATATTTTAAAGGAAAGATATTCAAAACACAGGAAATTCTAATATTCATTGAATTTACATCACGCTGAATAGAACAAGTCATGTGAGAACTAAGAGTGGGTTTGAGTTATAATCCATTTAACAAAACAACTCCAGACTGCTGTCAAAATATTTCTTTCAAATTTAATTGCCCTGAAAGTTTCACAATTTCTTAAGCACCATCATCCTGTTCTGTGTATTCACATTTAATTTTCACACGATCTTTGAAACAAAAGTCAAGTCCGAGCCTCATCTCTGAACCACAATTATCGCGATGAACAAAAGGTACTCAAGAGCGTGGTCACACATATAATTAGGTGGACACGAGAAGTAATGAATATGATAAAACAACAGTTGAGAAAGTTGGGCGAGAGGCAGGATGACCGATAGCATTGATCTCCACAGGTGGGGTATTGTGAAATGTGACATGTGGGGGACAATGGGGTTCCCCTCAAGGCCTGTACCAGTCACAGTTGGGGGGACAGGTATTGTTAGTGGGGACAGGGTGATAATGTATGCTGGAACAGTCTATGGGAAAAATCTGACACTGCTACTGTACAATGGGCACACTATGGGTGATTTACTTTTGACAGAGGAGGAATAAACGGTGATTATGATGAGAATTAATGAAGCGGGTATGACATTCTGGTCATTAGGCTATTTCCTGAAATCTCTGGAAATATTTTGTAAGGTGACTAATTGATTTTAAGTGGTGGATGAAAAATCTAGAGATGGGAAGTGATAATGGTTTGTTGTGCATTATGCAATCCTGAAAGAAAAACATTTTCATCTGTTGATGCATTAGGATGAAATTAATGTGTGGGAACAGTCATATCTAATACTGAATCTAAAAATAATGCTGTAACATTAAATGGCTAGTTAAGTGGAAAAAATCGATCTGGAAATATGTTGTTTTAAAGTGAAAAGAAAATAAGACAAAAGTACTTAGACACATAACTGTTAGTGGAAAATCTAGCACAGCATCTACTGCATAGGACATCACACACATGTATCTACGCTCATAGAATATCTACTGTTATCTGCTCTATAAGCACAATAACACTACTGACATGCAAATAAAACATTCAAGGGAGGAATCTTTTAATAAAGGCAAAATTTCATAATTTGTAATATTAGAGTACTATTATTTCTGATGAAGACAACTCAGTCTTTCAACAATAAAAACATTGTTCATTAACTGCAAAGTTACTATTATCAGTATACATGAACATTACCTCAGCCAACAAATGCATGGTGCTTTAAGCAAGTATTAGCAAATATTTTAGCAAACATCACATGTTCAACTTGTCTGCAGGTTCAATGTAACCAGACTTTTAAGCCCAGATCTTGCTACATATTTGAATGAAATCCAAATCCATGAAATACATGTATTGACTCCAAAGCAACAAACGTGTATTGAAGTAATATCGTCATTGATAAATCAGAACAAATAGAGATAAATATATGTAAAATTATGAATTTCCAATAAACATATCTCTTAACTTCTTATTCTATTTCACACAGTGTATTTCTTTTATTAGGCTAACATATTGGCTGTAAAATTACCACATTTTATGGAAAAAATTGGTACTTGAATATTATGAATAAAATGTAATAAAAAGGATCTGAAAAACTAAACTAATTTTTCAGATAATGTGAAATAGAATATGTAAAATATCAATGCTTTTACTATTTTCAATGAAACAGAAGATAGACATTTTATGTAAATTAACAACACTATGCTAACTGTTGATGTCAGCTTGACTTGCTTCCAGTTGAACTGACATGTTATCCAACTATCTGACTCACCTCGTCATCAGTTACATTCTCTCTACTGCCTCCATGCTGCTTGGATTCCGTAAAGAAAGGATAGTCCTATGAAACATGCATGCATGTCAGTTAGAACATCTACACTAGTATGCTATATGGCACTACAATAGATCCTGAAACACTAGCGCAATTAGTACACAGCAAGTAATTACTGCTATTGTTTTCTTGAATTTGGTTAATAGTCAATATCTTCAAAAGACTCCTGTCATCCATGAAATCTACTTTCAATACACACAACAAAACGTAAATTAGAGATCGAATGAAAAATATATTGCAGTCCAAAATAATGTGTTTATTTTTAACATGAACCCCCCACCCCAAATCCATATATTTTGCATATTTAAATGTTAAAATTTACCAGAATTTACTGATATTATCACTATTAAATATTTCACATGAAACTAGAAACACCAAACGTTTATACCAGATTCAGTGTTATTTTGAAATGACAGATATACATGATTGATAACAGGAGAAATCTTTCGTTCAGTGAGCAATGTAAACAGATGGCGGCTAGGCTAAACTCCAATACAGACTTGTTATGTTTATATTCTCATAGTGATCCATCTCTTGTCAAATAACTGACCACAGATACTGATTTATTCACACATGTTATATTAACTCTGTTTTTGTAGGAAGCCTCTGTAAATATTGTCATCTCTGGTCTGTCAAGCGTCACCAAAGTCGTATCACTATGAAAGAAAGTGAATTGGTTCTTATGACAGCTGGCAAGCTTAGCATTTTGGAACACACAGGCCTTCCTTCCTTGCATGAGATACTTTCTAAACAACACTCTAGAGTAGGTGTAGCAACTCATTATCACACAAAGACTGGGCTGAAAAAAACTGATCTGAGTTTCGTTCCTGTTCAGGCTACAATGTTTGCAAGACATTTGACAAGATAAAATATAACATATGGCAAACTGCAACATAATGCCTCTATTTACGGGCCTGGTGTACTGTAATAAATTATTCATAATAACACAGACAGGTGGAAGGATCTTGAATGGGGACATGGTTTATTATTTGTAAATTTCTATAAAATTGTGACTCAATAAAGAGTAAACTGTGTGGCTTCAGCTTAAAGATAAAAAAATGAAAGAAAATTTATTGAAATAAATTATTTATAAATACAATAAATATACCTCTGAAAGGGAGCACCTTAATTTTGAATTAAACTGCCAATAATATTTGCAAAATTTTACACTTTCAAATGGTCAGTAGACGGTTATGATCAGGTAAATGGACAACATAACAATTCCAGACTGTCAAATCATAATGTTATGAAATTAATCATGTTATTCAATAATTTAGACTATAAATATGCTCAATTAAGTCAATCATTCTGAAATTTATCACCCCTTAGTCAGGAGGTAATCCTTATCACAAAAAATCAATTACAAGTGGGTGTAAAACAAAACAATATAGGGATAAACGTCATGGGTTGGGTAAGGGGATAAACAGTAGGGATCTGCCAGGGTTAAGATGCTGTTAAATGACAATATGCAGAAGCTATTTGTTCAGGTGGATACAGCCTTAAGCCAAATGGCAACAGACAAGAGGTAACACTGAGGGGCTAGGTAACACAATTAGAGGAGAAAGAAAGTGTGGCCCATACTTAAAGCAGAAGGTCCAAGAACAAGTCCTTTAATAAAAGTGGCACAAGGTTGTGAGGTAATTATGAGGCAATAGAGCCTCCTCTACCATGGGATAAACTGTAGCTGGGATGAGAGGACTCCCTTGTGGGATATGTCATTCTAGGACAGGGATAGGGCTTGTCCTGGTGGGGGTTGTATTGTGTGAAGGTGCTAGGAACATGATACACCTCACCTAAAGGGATTTGCTTTTGTTTTGTGTCTGTCACAGTCACTAAATGTCAGGATTAACAAAAGACTGGAGATTTTTTGTGTGCCTGCCTACTTTCAGCTCCCCAGAGACCAGATTTCAATGATACTTCTGACACTTACATAACTGCTAAAAACAAATTAACCTTGGGACAATTCTAATTGCTTTTGGTGAAAACAGTTTGAGAGATATTTTGCTATTGGACATTGATTGGTACTTGTGTGAAGACTGTTGTTGAATCTTAACACTGACCTAATGATCACCCCTTTTGTCACACATGTATCTAGGCCCTTCAGCAAATTGCAGTAATGGACTATTTGGTTGCTAGCTATTTATATGCTTGTGATTATCCTGCAAATCTTTTCAGTGTTCTTGACACCCTTTCAAATGTGTTTTCAGTCACTCAAAACTACATTTAATGATTGCTCTCGAGGCTACAGTAAGTAGAAGGTATTTTCATTTTCATCCCAGGAACATAATGGGATGATCATTAATATAAAACTGTGAAATCATGCATATCTAAAACATTAATATTCCATCTATCTACTGATTAAAACATGCAGGACATTCTGATAGAAATATCTCCTCCACTAAACACATATTGAACAGATGCATGCATCTAAAGCAGGTAGTGAAGAATATATGTAGCAAAAAGGAATAATTTCATATCAGAACAAGATAAAAATTCTTTATATAAATAGCCAACATATTTTAGGATGAAGAATGGCTTAATGCAGTGTTACATGATGTATGAATAGGGTGATGTGTTAGAATGTGTCTTTGCATGAGCTCATCATCAGATGTGATGGACCAACAACGCTGGGCGTGAACTGCTGCAGTATTGGAATGAGGCGGACTAGGATGGTAGAGACTGATAACATTGTTACATAACATCTGAATGTTACATTGTGTGCAGAGTTATGAAATATTTGATATGCACATGTGTAAGACATGCTGTAAAACTCACATGGGATTACAGCAAATCTCTGATAATCACTAATGAAGAAATGAATAATTATTTAGATTTCGAGATAAGCTCCATGGAGACAGGATAACTGTATCTGCATGTTGAAGTAATGGAGGAGGATATCTACAGTCAGCATGATGAATCTAAATTACTCATAATCACTTCTACAAATACCACCTGATTTATTACCATTTGTTATAGGAATACAGTGTTAGTGGATTAGGCAGGTGTTAACATAGGAGAGAGATATGATGTGAGATACAGATGAGTATTGGCATATCGGCAAGTGTGCACACAGATTGGCACTAATGCAGAGTAGTCATTAGTCCTTGTGTGAGATAAGAAACACAGTTGATGGTAGTAATTAATTGAGTATTAATCAGCAAAGATGGCCAGTGGGTGAACAGAGATACACAAATATCATAAAAAAGATCCAGGAGTTATATGAATTCTTAGCACAATAAAGAGCTTTAACATTATTGACATATCTGATGAAATGTGTTTTGAAAACAGATGGCACTAAATATAATGTTTCTTATGTAATTCATACAAATTAACTCAAGAAAATATTACAGCACTTTAAATATTTTTAAAACTTTAAATTACATTACATAAGTGTTACAGTAGAATATTTTATCGAAAAATGAATGGCTTTAGATGAATGTTGAATGTTAGGTTAGAAAAGAATAATTATTGTTGTGTACTGTTTCATATTAGAACGATAGCAATGCAGTGAAGATTTGGACAAGTGAGAAGTGCAGTAGAAAAGTAAAATAGTAAGATAAGTAACAATATGCACTGAAGCATGTGATACCACACTGGTTGATAGAAATAATGGCACTTTGCCAAAAGAAGCACTGTAGAGCCAGGCAAAGTGGTTGAATGAGGGGATGTGCACAGACGTTACCAACAACGTTGTTTGTGGGGTGAGTGTTGATCCTTACCAATGATGCTGAGTGTCTGAGAAGGGGGCTACCTGCGCCACCACACATCCGCGGCAAGACAACCTCACTTCTCCACCTTGTCTACAGGACACATCATATAATTCACTTATATTCTAACAAATTCCTTTGGGATATTTCATAATCACACAGGGTTTTATTTGTCACCTGTTTAGAGCAGAGTATATGAACATCAGAAAAGAAAATGGTATTATTCAGAACTAATTCATTCAAACTCATCTGAAATATCTTTACTTTGACTAACAGGAATTTCATTTTTTTTTTTAAGCATAAATTTGAAGACAAACTTTATCAAATTCTTCTGCCACTGGATTCATATAAAACCCTGAGTTAATACTTACCATGGTTGATTCAAAGATTGACATTTAAATATATTGCCAGTCCATTTTCTGCTCTGTTGAAACTGGAAATCTATTTATTCCATCAACAAATCTATGCATGTTGTTATGTTTGTTACCTAGAAACCTGGGATACCAAGAATACGATTGTTTCATGTAAACAAGTGACTACCAACTGACACCACACAAACGATCTGACCACATGTTCTTGCTGCCATTCTTAAATATGTGTTTCAGACCAATTCCCATGGGACACCAAGAAATAACAGTCTAAACTCCATGTGCAATAAAAGATTCACATCTTGAAATCTGTTATTACAGAATCTGCAACTGTAATTTAGCAATGACACGGACCATTCAACAACACCCTCCCCTAATGAAAACCACCTGTGCCAAAACAACAGTGAACTGCATTCATTCAGTGGGCAGTGCCAACACAAGGGAGGTAACTCCAAGAGGCCTGATCTTGATGACAATAAATCTTGACACTTGTAACACCATCTGTATAGAATCTAGCACCAGGGACACCTGAAGTATCCTTGCTGAGAGGAACTGATCCTAAACCTGTGTAAACATCTAGATATTTATGGAGATTGGGCTGATGAGTTATCAATGCTCTTATGGATGGAGAAGCATGTGGGGGGCTGCCTCCTCCTGAAACTGATATGTCACCACTGCAAGATGCCGGTATTGTCTGTTTGTTCTAATGTATTAAACTTGTTGAACGACAAGATATTGACAGATACAACTAGAAATATTGACAGGAACAGATGTTGGTGAAGTTTGTCAGTTTTCTTGTTTGGAAAATAATCAAATCCAATGTTGACTTCTCTGCAAGAAGAGCAGCAATGGTGTGGATTGCAAATAAAAAGAGCGGTTACCTGGGTGATGCGATAACTGTATCAAATTATTGTAAGGTCATTCATTCCACGCAACTTGGATGTTACTACTGCATGAATCAGTTCAAAGCATGAACAATGCATGGGAACATCTAGCAGCAAATCATATTTTGAATGCTATCGCAAATCACAGCAAACAAATATATGTCCACATTCAAAGAACATTCACTGTATGGTTGGATGCAACAAAACATATCATAAAAAAAGCAAAAAAATAAACAAATAAATGATAAATCTGGAAATATTTGATGCAGGACATCAACAGTATGAAGCAAAATAAAACTATAAAAGCTTTGATTGTGGCAAAATGGCACAAACTGACAACCCTGTTGGACAACTACAGTGGAAACAGGAAAACTGATTTTTAATCTACAGGACAATGATAAGGTTATATATGTCAACCAACGGTCAACCATAATAGCTACATCTATAGCTGACTGAGCAGATCTAGATCTATACAACACTGCTGACTGATAGAGAGAAGAGAGAGAGCAAGGTCAAGGTTGTGGACCATCCAGTACCTTCTCCTTAGAACCACCTGGGCTAGGGGATCGGCTACGAAGATGAGGAAGCTAAATTGTCAAGTTAAACTGATATTTAGTGTGTGGCAATCAAACATTGATAAAATCCCTAGGTCCTCTTCCACCAAAGGAATTGTGTCTGTCATAAGTCTGTGAATATATGTGAGTTATGACATCCACAGCATTGCCCTTTGCAGAACAGGATACTGAAATATAACAGCTTCAGCAAATATGAACTGAAGCCGAAAAGTGACTACTACCACAAATAAACACTAATGTCTTTGAAGAAAAGATAATATACACAAATATGATGACACAATTTACTCAAAGTTAACAATAGTTTAAAAGTAATCTCAGAAACAAAAACATTATGTGAATTCTATAAATACACAATATCTCAGATTGATAGAAAAATGTCTAAAATGTATCAATAATTTAGATTCTGAAAACAGTGTATAATCAATGTGATCTGGTCAAGTTTCATGTTTGAGTAAGGGCAATACCTACCCTGAGAGGGGCAGTTAAGGCTGCAACTGACATTGACCGATTGGACCGATCTGTAAGGGAAGAATACATGTTACTCGCAGGAACAAAGTGTAGAGAAATTATTGAGACTTTGGGGATTCATAAATCCAGTTATAGCAAAGACTACAGTATTCACAGTCTATTGTAAAAGACAGTAAGTGACTAATGTAGAATGGTGTAACTTGCCCATTCAGCTTTGCATAAGAACAAATAATCTTTACCCTTTACTTAACATTGTACACAGTAAGGCAACAAACCTAAATCATGAAGAACTGTCTGACCAAAAGGCTTGTCTTGCAAAATTTTTCTGAAAAAAAAGATAGAAAGAAAAAGAAATAAATGCATGACACCTTATGAAATGCAGTGGTGAATATATATTTCTTAGGTCATTAACCTGTTGACTGCCCCTCAGAAGTAAACTTGTAGAATCAATTCTTGTCAAATTTGCCACTAAGAGTTACCTTGTTGCTACATCAATGGTGTTTCATATGCTGGCAAAACAGGCACAAGAAGCAATGGTCTCCTGATGTTTTTTGCTACTGCCAGGAACCAAATGCTTCTTGTGTGTGTATTACAATATCACTGATAAAGCTATGAGGTAATAGTGTCAAACTGATACTAGGAGTATACTCATGGTGGCAGTCAATGAGTTAAAACAAAAGATAATACAATTTATACCTATTTTTGATATGTCATCAGTATAGTTTGAATCATCAATGCACGAAAACATCTATGAAAATAAAAAAAACACCCAGCAAAATTAATCACTGCTGTTTCTTTTTGTCATTCATAGTTGATCACATTGATGGTAAAATCAATTTCTATATACTACTTTGACTGGGAACAGAAAAACAAAACTAAAATTACTGCCATGTGTTGATTTCCTTGTTTGATAATTCACAAGTAATCAAACTTGAGCTACTAATAAGGACAGATAATGTGTTTAAACATCTCACCTTGCACATAACAGGCACATAGTTACATAAAAACATATTTATAGGGTACGAAGCTGCTCCTCAAAAATAAGTGAGTGAGTGAGCGAGTGAGTTTTATGCTGCATTTATCAATATTCTAGCAACATCATGGCATGGGACACCAGGAATGGTCTTAACACATTGTCCTCATGTTGTCATCCACCTCTTTCCCTGGAATAGAGTTGATTGTTTTAAGGTTATTGTGATAAAGCTGGAAAAGTCACTGACAAAATACCAAAGGGCCTTATATACAGCTATTGACAGACAGTGGAGTTCAGCTCTCTCATTAGTTGTGTGTATGACTGATACCTAGAACACTCACCTGGCATCCTCCAGCTCTGCATGTTCTTTGTCATACATGGACCGGAGGTGGTTGACATATGTGATCATGATTTCCATGGCTGTACTCATCCGGTTTTCCTGTCACATTAAACAGTTTAAGTGTTTTGTATGACATATATGGTTATTCAATGATTTGCTATGAAGGTCTTGGATGTAAAGATGACACCAGTTTCTCTCTGTGTTGTGCCACACTCAGATGAAGCTAGGCAGATAGAAAGTGAGTGAGTGAATTTAGTTTTAAGCAACACTCAGTGGTGTTCTAACTATATTCCAGTGTTATGTAAATAATCGAGTCTGAACCAGACAATCAAGTGATCAACAGCATGAGCATCCACAATTGGGATATGATGAAATGTGTCAATGAAGGCAGCAAGTCTGACCACCTGATTCTGATAGGTGCCTCTCATGACAAGCGTGAGTTACTGCAGATAGAAAGATATGAACAGGATTGAAGATTGAAAGTAGAAATATGAGTGCATGAGTATTATTTTCCACTGCTGTTAGCAATATTCAAGCAATATCATCACTGGGGACATCAGAATTGGCTTCACACATTGTACTCGCATGGGGATTTGAATGCTTTAACCACTAGGTTACCCCACTGCCCTAAGAGAAATATTAAAGTGAGTAAGTCAGGTTGGTCAGGTTTCGTTGCTTTCATAGTCAGCTTGATGTGGTAAAAAAGCCCCAAGTGACATTTCCTTTAAATTTTTCACATGGCACTTCAAACTGATACATGTGAAGAAAAAACATCTATTGAAGAAAACGTCTGTATTATGAGGAACAACACAATGTTTTGGTGTATATTCCAACACCTGAAATAGTAAGAATATACCCCGAACCCTGTGGTCCTCATAATACAGAATTTGACATCAAACCTTTCCCTCCTCCTCTAGTCACTTCAGTGACGCACACAATAATGAGTATGTACATAGTATGATAACTATAACCAGTGTTAAATAGGGGATCTGAATCCAGCATCTTATGTTTCCTGGATGCATTTCCACAGCGAATTGTAGTGCTCTAGAAAATGTTCATCAATGCCTTCCAAAAATATGATGATTGAATAGATGGAGAGAAAGGAACAGCATTTGGAAAAAAAGAAATGAGAGAAAAGGTTGAGTGAGATACACTTCTGTTATTTGCCAATGAACTATTTATCTAGATATATGTGTTCATTATTCACAAGTCATAATTTTTACAGTATAGTCTCCACACAATCACAGTGAGTCATGGAGATGTGTTTTCTGCCTGAAAAGACTGTTCAGGCCTGAGACAGTAGTCTGTGTTTGACTTGGAGAAACCCTTACTTAGCTATCGTTTACACCATTATTTTGATCTCAAGACTGACACCATTTACATCAGTGTCTGGGAGAAGGACTAGGGCTGCATCACGTCAGCAACACACCATTATTTATGTTTGTTTGATTTTGATAATAATACAATTTATTGTATGACATTATTTCCCATTTTTCATCTTTTGAACAAAATCTATCGATAAGGATGATCATCATTAATTCCCTGTCTGATAGGACACATGGTGGTTTCCTTATTCCTTATCACATTTTGTAACAATACAACAAAATGCTAGAATTAATTGAAATAACATGTCATTGATCAAAATCTAGAATTACAATGCGTACACATCCGTACATGATTGGAAGGGCAAAGTAAACCAAATGGCTACTCGGCAATGCAAGAGATACTAACGCTGTGTAACCAGTAAATCACATTGCGAGGCTTGCATCCAAAGTCAGTATTTTCTCAATATAACTGTGGACCAGACAAAGATCGAACAGGTTGATAAGGGTGTTTGTTTGAGTCATTGATCCTTGGACAAACAGAGAGGCTGACAAGTGAATGTTGACATGGGGTATTGTGAACACTGGAACAGTCCTCAATCCCCTGTTGCTTCACCCAACTGTCAATACTCCTTGCACTATGACATCAATGCAAACTTGGTTTTACATCTTCATTGGCAATGAGGACTTTGTGTGTATGTCAAACGTACCAACATGGCTTGCATGGGTGGGTGGAACTGTTGGTGTAAGGATCTACTTAGTTATGCTAATGTTGTTTACTTCACCAGTTGGTGTAGTCAGAGACGAGAGATGGTCAGCTAAACCATCCAGCAACAACAACAGTTTTGAAACCTTTCAGCTTACGCTAAATTTAAGAAGATTATGCAAAGCATTCTCCTTACTTGTAACATTATCAAAGTGGTTGAGAAGACAGCATCATGTATTCTATCCAAGGTTTTGAATGCTTTTGGTCCATACCAGATACATTTTGTAGTTCAGCTGGTATGATCTACCATGCATCCCAATGTCAGGTCATCATCAGCTCATTTCTCTTTATTTAGGAAAAAAACATGTTGATGCCCTGAAGACCAAATAATGTTTATGTCCTATTACAGGAATAGGAATAGACTACCTGCCTGAAATATAAATGAGTGACATTTTGAAACACTTTGAAAAGGTGTAGCAAATCCATTGCTTCTGGAATTCTAGGACACATTTACCATGTAGTAAACAGGAAGTCATTCGGTTGGAGAACAAACTTTGGTTTAGTCAGTCTTGAATTTGGTATTTTGCTTAGTTTGCACATTTTTTATAATAACGTAATTGCAATCATGACCATATCTGGCGTATAGTCATCGGACAGTAATGCATAGCTTAAACTTTAAATTCAGAATTAAAAAACAAATACTGTTATAATTTTGAATATCAGTTATCTGTATCTGCAGAGGCCTTAGGCCCTGTGTTACATGGGAGCATGCAGATAGCCAAGTCCAGTGATCTCATTTGTTATGGTCAGATGACACAATGGGCCTGAAACTTATGTCACCTGTCACCCCAAACACTTGCACTGAACTCTGAGGTGACAGGTGGAGGCTAAGGGCACTTAGTAAACTGACCACAACCTAGCAACTTCTGCTCTGGACACAGTCCTGTTTTGTATCACATTAAAATTAATATTGACCAAGTTAATGGCCAATTAAAGATATGTTTCCACATCAAAATTACCATTAATACTGACCAAATTAATGGATAACCCAAAATAGTTTTTCCATGTATGCTTTTATCCTATCATTATGTTGAGCATTTCAAAACAATCCTTGTTTAGTAGTTCAATGAAAATCTTAACCTTGTTTACTTATATCATCGGTCACCCACCATATCACCAACCTCATCTCTCTTCCTGTGGGGTATTTGGACCGGAGGATATCTTTGATAGGCAATCTAGAAGTCCAGTAAATGAAGAATGAGGACTACGATTTATGGATATACAACTTCTTTTATCCAGTTCTTGTAATACCCTGTACCATTTGCTTGACGACATTAGTATCTCCATCGACATTAGTATCTATATTGAAAAATCGCACTCACTGAATAAAAGAAGTTGTATATCCATAAATCATAGTCCTCATTCTTCTGGACTGGAGGATGTTTAAAGAAACTCAAACTGACTTTGAACCAAAGCAATTAAATACCTTGCATACAAAAGTAAATGACCTCAGTATGTTTTGCCATCGAACCAGCAGCCATAAAGGTGGCAAACCTGATAAACATTTAGATTATTTGACATAAGGACAACACTCCATTTTCATATCTTTTACTAAAAATATGCCACGCACACACACCAGGGATTTACCCAGGCCTTTCTACTTGAGTGGAAGGAGGTCTCAGGCTTGTGTCAGGAGTCCCAGACACCAAAATGGGGTTTGAGTGTGACCTCCGTATCAGCCATGCAGATGAGATTTTCCTTGTTTGAAACACAGCCACTGCGAAACTGGATATGGTCTGTAACATACAGTTGCTTGCACCTATGGCTACAACTGAATTTGTTGTAATGATGCAAAAGAGAAACATAATTTGCAGCCCAAGGGACCATTCATACAAATTATCTGCTTTGATGCATACAGGACTCAATACCTTAAATCCCTGATATATATAAATTTCTACATCTGAACCCAAAGGGAGGACCTCTGATATCAGACTCAAGAAATGAGATCAGAAGAAATTAACTCTCTTTCATCATATATCCTCTTCATGATTTTCCATGGAGAAATTTGCACAAATTTTGTTCCTTGATTGATTTGAATGCTATTAATCAATGCAAGGATGACTGAATGTTCCTCTTCCCTTTTCATCTTTGATTAGGTTCTCATCACTGGGCTAAGAGTTACAAATGTCAATGGCCCATCAAGCACGTAGCATGGCCATAACTCAACAGCTTATGCCTTACAAATGCTGATCGGATGGGGGCTAGTCCAGTTATGTTTATCTTTCAATCAGACATCTAAACCATCAACTGACTACACTAAATGAATATCCAAGGTTATATTTGGGGAGGACGAAAGTACCCAGAACGGCATCCTTAATGATAAGCATAACCACAATATCCTATTGAGCTGTTTCTTTGCAGATTTATCAAACACAATCGATAGCTACATAATCTAAATGGTACACAATGATCACTCTCCTGATCCCTTAATTTTAAGTCCTCTAAATACATATGTCCAATGGCCTAATGGATAAATATTTTGTCTTTTTACATCAGACGTTTGAATTTCATTCCTGATATCTGATCTGCTTTAGACATCAACTAATCTGACATTTATCGCTTGTAAAAACACTAAGCTGTGACATTTTTACCTGTTGGTAATAAAATGACTCCAATGATAGACATAAAACCACTGGACTGGTGTTTTACTACCAGGGATTACATGGATTTGACAAAATTCAATGATGCACAGTTTGAAGTCTCCAAACATTCTGTGGAGTAATTTATAGCTGTGCTTCAAATCTATTAAACAGTAATGCTGAATTTAAACGACAGCAGGCAAAATCCCCAAGTCCCCAGACAAGGCGGTTCTTGGGATATCAAAACCTACTGATTCAATGGCTAGGTGGAACCCATTCAGCCAGTTGTTTAGGATGACAATTTGAGCTTGCTTGTAAACTGACCACAGAATGAGGTTCAATAGCCTTGACCAGTCAGAGGTGGCTAATAGAGTGACCACCCACTGACCCATGACATTGCTGCTCTTGAACTTTAGGGGCTATCTCAAAACCATGTACAAATGAAACACACTGGATGCTTATAATCAAAAACATTTTTTGTCTAAATAAAGGTTCTGTTATAAAAATATGACTTGGTCTGAGTCTCATCTTCATTTTGAGCCTGAAAATACTGATACTTTGACAATATTGCTATGAAAAATATATCATGGAGCTGGCAATTCATCCATTTTGCTATGCCTTTGTACAAGGATCTCTTTTACAAAAAGGTCACCCATAATACTAAATCAGGGCTGTTCAACAAAGAGCTCGTAGTGATATGGCATTTGCAATTAGTATAACTTGCTACCATTACTATCTGGAATGCCACCCTGGTATATGTTTCAATATCATGACCAGACTGTTTATTTGAAATAAACCTATTAAACAGCTGATATAATTGGTGCAGAAATGCATAGATATGCAATGAGAATTGGCATAAAGTTAACAAATTCAATATCCACTGTCAAACACTTTGGTTCCAAATAAAATTTAGTGCAGAGAATATCTCATGAATCAGAAAAACCATAATGCAAATCTACTCATAACCTATGATTCAACTTCACTCTTATGACACAGTGTTGCTGATATGACCCCTCTCCCCAATGGCCTGTAACAGATTCTCTCTTGCATGTGGTTAGAGTGTAATAGAAAACAGTTTCAGTACCACTGCAGCCATATATCAGTAGCCTTCCATTTATGGGGACACAAAGTAGGGAATCTTGATGGCCCATAAAGATCAGCCAATAGTTTCTGTTACTTCATTAGTAGTGTGATTATATAAAGACTACATCACACCTTGCAATCTCCAGTAGACTGTACAGCACAAAGACTATCCCTGTGGGGTAACTTGTACATAAAACACACCACTGTTGCATGTTTTTACATAGTCCTTTTTCTCAATACTGTTTGATGATTGTCCATAGGAGTTGAACACCTCTTTATTGAATACTTTAGGTCCTAACTTTACATAAGCTTTGGCTTAACATACAAGTTTACACACAGTTTAGCTGCTAATATAACCAAAGAGTTGATGAAGATTTGGCAAGGTTACATAGTATGTTACCTGATGTACTGTAATGCACTACACTTGGTAATCTGCACTGATGGCTGTTGAACACCAATATCAGACTACACCTGGGTTAGCAGCTATTAGATTTTATTGTTGTCATTTTCCAACAATGCACTACATCGTATTACTGACCAGTTTTATACCTGCTAATTAAATCTGAAAATGCTATACAGAACTCTGAATGTAAGCTCATGTAATAAGGCTCAATGAATTCATGGGTCTGATCTCAATCAAATCATGGATGTACTGACTGCAAATTGGATGAATTCCTCAAATTCTGTGCTAAAATGGATCATGTCATATCATTAGCTACATAGCTGTTGTAATCCTATCCTGAATTTAGACAGAGAGCAAAGATCATGTGGGACAAAATCAATCTAATTTTGATATAACTGAAATGATTGAGTGGAATAATCCATGTTCCATGAAGCACTAAATTTGAAATAAAAACAATCCATGCTAACCTGCAGAACAGGCACTACTCATCAGGAAAATCTTTCAAAAACAAATACAAAAAAAAATAATAAAAAAAATGGTAATTTCTCCTCTACATATACACTTATATACCTTGGGAATCCAGCTTCAAATGTATTTGTTTATTATTTCCCATCTTATTATATTTTCAGTATCAATATATACAGAGTGCACAAGGAATAATCATTACTGTTATTGATAATTACATATGAATGTTGATAAATGTTATTTTTTTTAAAAAAGCACACCAGTCAATTATACCTTTTTCCCTGTTATATCTGCTAGGCATGGATTTTACTACCATAATTACTGCATTAGTTCATTATTCTTCACTTTGAAGCCAAACAATATATTCATTACTAATATTAACTACACAACTGCATACTGTCCATGTCAACTGGCACATTCATTCCATAAGTTCAGCAGAGTGACAACTACATTAGATATGAGAGTTTCATATGCATCACTACCTGTTGCACGGCACCAAACACCTCTGCTCTACTTGACACCTTGGCAGCTGACTGTTCCAAGACTTCAATGTGAACCTGGATCCTCTGAATAACATCTCGTAACTTGGCATCAGTCACAGACTGGTTGAGCTCCTGAAACAATAGCCATCATGTGCATCGACAACATGAAACAATAGAGTCTTAAATCCAAAATCTTGGTTTTCTGACATTGTTTACATTATGAAAAACACAAACTGAAATAAAAAAACACACTCAAGCATCACATATTTCTGCTTTGAGACAAGTATCACACAACCAGAGTTATTCTGTGACACAGTACCTGAACCACATTATTTCCCTTAAACCCCTTGCCCTCCCTACCATGCTAAAACCCTAAATGAAGGTCTAGATTTCTTCAGGTTTTTATATCACTTGGGGATCCATTTCAGTATATATATATTCAGAGACTAAGCATTAGTGTAGCATTGCTACTGCTCTAGACATACATCTTTGGGATTTCATAAGCTATGTTCCTAAAGGTTGTATGTCAAGGAATCATGATAACAGAACATATCTGCTCCGTAGCTTCTAATTTCAGAAGTCACATTTGAAAACCAGGGCCTCATTTCACAAAGCTCTCGTAAGGCTAAGGTCTCGTAACTTTTCTCGTAGCATTCGTACCTGGCATACTGTAACATATGAGGTGCAAAAGCTACGAGAAAAGTTATGAGACCTTAGCCATACGAGAGTTTTGTGAAACGTGGGCCCAGTTCATGGAAATGGCAAAGTTTCTGACATACAATAAGTGGCTTCATATATAGCCACAGAGACTGTATACACAAATCCTCAATGTTTTCGGTGTGTTCCACTGATGATAGCCAGTCTGACTGACATTGATATATGACATTGATATGAAAGTATGTAGCAGCTCTTGTAACATTAGCTGTTCACAATGCAGTTCATTGTATGTTTCAAGAGTAAAGATTCTGTAGTAGAAAGCAGCTCAGTGGATCACATGCTTGGGTTGAATGAATTTGCTGCTTGCATGTGATCATATCCAGTTTTGTGATGGATGCTCATAATGCTCAGGAACATCAGGCCCAGATGTAATTATTTACAGATCACTGTCATGTAGGTTGAATATTGCTGACAGTGACAAAAGAACATGGGATGATAAGAGTCATTTTGTCCTCAGTATCTTCATGATCCAGAAATGAGAATAACTTTCACAAATAGTTTTGATAGGTACGGTTCATATGAATCAGGATTATGGTTTGTTTAAGCCCTACAACTAACAACAAAATGAACTGGTAAAGCTAAAAATGTGTTTTATCAGATATGTACATAATTACATGCAATCTTAAGGTTTACAAAATCAGCTGTCCTCACTCATTTTGGCCTTACTAACATGTTTGATAGAAAAGAAAGAAAAAAATGGTTCCTTGTCAGTTACTTGTTCCTGTCTGATAATATTTATGAAAATATTTCAAATACTGCTGCAACTTTTAAGTCTGACATTTCCCTAGCACCAAGAAGGCCCTCTGTCCCACGACGTCCAATACCAACAATAATAACTTGGCTGTTTAGGTTTCAGTGTTGCGAACTCTCCATGAAGCATTGCTACTGTAGAAAACCTTGCTTCATCAGCATTTCAAATGAAGGATGAATGTCAAAGAGCCATTTCCTTGCCATAATGTAACTAATAACAAATTTTAAGGGTGCCAGACTGGATTCTATGCAACAGACCTCAAGGATCCTCTCAGTTTCTAAAGTGCTCATGTTTATCAAGCTGAACTTCCACATATAACTGATATTGATTTCTAACACAAAGCAGCTTAAAGAACATATGCTGATCCTTAGAAAACAGTTGATGTAATCTTATTTGCATTTTAAGCATGTTTATGAAGCATTTGATTTCCAAGTAAAAACTCATACGATGTGTAACTAAAAGAAATATTTATCGTGACATGTTTAAACATTATCACCTGCTGACCCATGTTCATGCAGTGGTGATTAAGAAACTCCCAAAATGCAAGAATCAATCAAAATTCTTGGAAACCTTCATGACAGCACCAGAGTGCTTTAAGGGAAAATCAATAAATGGAAATGAGGATATGTGGGAGATTGGGAAAGAAGGAAGTAATAGCCAGGCTTCGTGCAGAATGCAAGAATTGTTCGGTGAAAAGATCATCCCTGCTTAACCCCTGCCCCTGAAGACAGACAGATTCACAAGAGGAACAATATTAGGAACAGAAAACATCTTCTGTTGGTCACGTACAATTTCAGACAAAGTATTTGTACTTGGTGCCCACTGGATATTTTAAGCCAGGTCTGCCCAGTCAGCCAGAGAAAATATAACAGAAGACTCAAGTTTCTGGTACCAATATATCCAAAGTGGAACCAGGCTTAAATGCCCATAGACTCATGCTAGGAACCTATCCTGTAAGTGGAAAGTTAGCTGTGTCAGTGTGACAGTGTTTACTCTCAACTACAGGAGCCTGTTGGTGGCAAGGCTATAATATGTAAGGCTAATGTAATGCATATACGCAACAGTGTCAATGACATTCTAACATGTAATGCTAATGTAATGTAATGCATACATCCAGCATTGTCACTGTGAGTACAATTTGTATTTCTGATTCAGTGCATGTACCCTGGAGTGTCAATGTGACTTCAGTGTGTAAAGCTCATGAAATGCATAAACCCATCAGTGTCAGAGAGAGTACGGTATGTAATGTTGTTTCTATGCATCCTTGTGTAAGAAGCCACAATTTATGCTTTAGACATTGACAAGCCATCAATACAATAATAACCTCTAAAGGCTGACAGAACCTTCATGAATACATATGGTAAGGTATTTACTGGGTTGTATTGATCCTTTATTTCTCCCCTGGACATTTGCACATCAAAACACAAACCAGTTTATTCAAACGAAATATTTGCATCACCATTTCTTTTTCAGAACCTGTAGGAGTTTACAGCAATATTCTTCAAATTACACTGATAATTTTGACATATTCTGTCAGACAATTTCAACAGTACAGGCTGTGCTTTCTATTCAAATGTAATAAAGTAAGCATTAACGCATATCCATACACTTCAGTGTTTCATATGGTAAGAATGAATAAAGCAAGTTGTTTCACAGTGAGAAAGTCATTCTTCTTTTCACCAAAAAAAGGACTGTTCACCTCCAAGTGTTCTTATTATACAAATATTCAAAAACAACTAAATATTGTTGAGACATAGCATAATTGTGAAGATGTAAATTGTTTTCCTTTTTCTTATGAGGCATATCTGCATGACTGCTTATACTTTTGGTTCATGGTTTCTGGACTTGTACACAGCTATCAAGGCACAAAGGTGGTGGTAACTCACATATCTCACAGGATTTGTGACTGTCTTGCTGCTAAGGTTACTGTCATCTTGTACAAGGAAAATGATTGGTCAATATCCTGTCTGCCCCCAAACTAGTACGGAGGACAAGAATACACTGCACCTGTCAATTCATGAATGTGACTGGTTGCACAAAGGTGTAAAACATTTGAAACATTTCTGAAGAAACAATACCAGGGAAAGATGATTAACATGCCACATGACGTCTGTCAAAGAAGCTCCAAGAGGATTTTCAGAGAACAGTTAATTAAACATGACTGATCAGTCAGTATGAGAGTGTCCTTCAGAAACAGCAGAGACGTTAGCCTGATTCAGAACCAAATGATCTGAAATATCTGATATGATTAATTAGTAAGAAATATCAACCACCAAATCATTCCCCATCTTAACAACATTCTGCGGTCACTCCTCAGTGAAAGGTTGTTGCTGAACACACATTAAATAGAATCCTAAATGTAGTCTGATTAAGGAAGAAGCTGACAATGACAGAGAACTAGACACAACCTACAAAGAACTCACTGATCCTTCAATGACATTGGTGCCAATAGGATAAATCAGGCCTGTGGTAAAGGTCATATATATTTTATCTCATTCAGTATTGATGGAACTATTGTTCCTGAAAGGTTCCAACCATGAATCAGTTTCTACATTCATGGAATTGGAATGAGGCACAGTGTCTATCTTGGAGCTGCCAAAACAATGAGGCAAATTTAATCAATGAGGTTCATCTTTGACACACAGCAAAGCTGCTTTCCCTTCATAACATTCTTCTAGAAATATATTTTTCCGTGTCTTGTGGACTATGGGGAATTTGTATTTAGTATCTGAATCTAAGCCCCTTTCACATCTCTCACTGTTTAACACAACTATGAGAGAAGAATCCTTTGACCATCATTCAGAATCTCAAATGTTGCTGTATGAATACACATTGCTGGTTAGAAAGTGGTCAAATCTAACATGTCATATTTTGAATCATAGCTGTGTCTGAAAAAAATCCTATTGATCAAAAGCTGCCTTACAAACTTTAGTACTTAGCTCCTGCAGGTTAATAAGTTCTGATGTCAACAGGAGTGGTAGTTACTGAAATAAATTGGCATCTACTTCTTTAGAATACACTGACATAGACTGTGTCGGTCTAATACACTGACAAAGGATGTGTCAGCGAGTAAGGTTATTGTGATTTTAGGAACATTCCATCAATATCACTGCAGGGGTTGTCCCCGGTCTTCGGCAGCACAAGCAAGCACTTCAGTTACAACCTCTTTATGGTCAAACACACTGACAATAATAGCATGGCATATCTTAATAAAGATATCAACTGTCCATGAAGGCATATGGGCTATTCAAACTATTCACTATAGTGAGGATTTCACATGGTGTACATGGTGTCTTTGTAACATTCTGAATAAAGGTTAATTAGCTGATCTCTGATGCCAATTTGCTGTAATCTGGTTTCACCTCAGGCAGCAAATGCCTTGTAATTATCCACACAAAAGACTATCAAATAATATATTGAATTTTTCTGTGTCATTTTCACACTTTTCCATACCAATAAACCATCATTTCAATTAAAATCTTATATGGGAACTGTCAAATCATTTATGCATGTCATGTTTAACACACTGTGCATGTATTGGAAATTTGTCAGTCCAAGAACTTATTGCTTGATTCTAATGCCTTCCATAAGGACATTATGTGGATGTACAGTCAAAAGAATAAAGATCTATACAAGAAATTCAAGACTTGATTCTTTTCATCAAATGCATATGCACCATTAATCTCAGATTGAATGGCTCCTTTGAAAACTGACACTGCATATCTAAGCATTCAGTCGGAAATGGTAGGGGAATTTTAATTGAGATCCACACCTTAATGGAACCATTAATGTCCTACTTTTGTGAAAATAGCTCATAATGTTCCAGGATCTTACAGCAGAGGATGCAATTGCCCATTAAGTTATATACATGTTTTTTTGTCAGGGAGAATAATCATCTGTAATGTTATAGATGACTTGACAATACCTGCACCAACAGCAGGGTTGATTAAGATTCTTCAAAGGATAGAGGTAACAGGGTGCAAAGCTGTACAGTTTTATTACAGTCCAGTCAATAACACTGATTAGAAAAATTACAATTTTTTTGCCGTTTTCTCTGACATTACTGAGTTCAGTAAAAATGATGAAAGAGATTAAACTCTCCTTATTGCATAATGAATTGACAGTAGATCTTATTAATCTGTTCTGTGTTTTAATGATTGAACACAATATTGGACAAATATTTCATATTACTTTTTAATCATATTCTGTTGAAGAGGCGTTCCTCTAATTTTGGAACAATATAACAGGTAAATCAACAGAAAAATTTCTTGTCTCCACTCATTTATTTTTTATTTTTAACTGGTCCTTGCAAAATCCTGATTTCCTAAACGATATCACCCCTCTCAGTGTTATCAAGTAAACATTGAAAACTCAAACCCAATAATTTTGGTCATCAGCCATTTAGTAACAACATGAAATTATTCCCTACTGTAAAATGTAAAACTTCTTTACATTTATCATCGCACATTGTAAAGTGATAAAAGCATTAAAGTAATAATAACATGTTCCAATTACTTCAGGAAGACTAATTTTACATATTTTATCTGGTTTTGAACTTTTGGCTAATACTTTCAGAATATATGTTGATGTCAGTTTCTGATCATAATGAAACTTTCTGAGTGAGCATAAACTGTGTGTCTTATAAAAACGAAGCTGTATTAACACTGGTCTAATGCACACTGCTACAAATCACAACTATAAGAGCTCATATGAAACTCCTCTGTATGTATTTTGTGTACTCACATGTGAGACAAAAGCGGGGACAAATAGTATCATTGAAATAGGTTTCTATCTTTGTGAATAAGCAGTTCAGTTGTGTAATGTAGTTCTAACATCATACTCAGCAATATGCCAGCTATATGGTGGCTGTATGCAAATAATCAAGTCTTGACCAGACAATCGAGAGATCAATGCAACTGGGATACAGTTATATGTGTGAACTGAGTCAGCAAGCAACTATATAACAAGGTTTACATTGAATACTAATGCTACACATTCTGTGTGATATTATTGATTCTGTTAATATCCTTTTACAAAAAGGTTCAAGCATTCACTTGTCATGTTGAAGACCCTACTTTGATTCTTCACATGAGTACAATGTGTGAAACCCATTTCTGCTGTCCCTTGTTGGGATATTGTAAGAATACAGCTAAAAGCTGAGTAAAACTGAACTGACTCACTCAGATCAAAAACACATCAGTCTGAAATCAACAAGTGGCTACTAGTACAAAACTAGGTTCCTTTGTCTTACACACAGAGGATGCACAAGTTGAACAAGAAGAGTTTAAAGATATACATGTTCTTTAACATAATATGTTATCAAGCGAGTTAGTAGCTACACCAAAACATTGCTCATATTATGTTAAAGAAGTTGTAAATCCACAAATTCTTGTTCATCACACCAACTTCTAAATGCCACTCAGAGATGCAGAAGTTGCCATTCAAGTTTGCATTACATGACGCAGAGGGTCCGAGGCCAACTAGATCGCTCTGTATTGTGAGACAGTAATCCAAGATGACAACAGGTGTGTGCTCCACACACAGGTGAGGGAAGTTGCATAAAAGCTCTGCTGTCGCCACACACTTCTCTCTGTCTATTTACATGACCTTTCAACAGTTATCAGCTGCTTATACAACTTACTGACCTGGTTCTCAAATGAAATATGGACTGATGATATTTGTCAACCACTCACACCTGTCTGCCTTCATTCACATCACTTAAAGGAACAAATGTTAGAAATGTTATTCCTGTTGTTTATTTTACAGTAGTTGAGATCATGAAAATTAGGTGGTGGAGGGAGTGACAGAGTATAGTTTTAAGCCGCTGATGTACCAGCAATATCACAGCAGGGACACCAGAAATAGGCTTTACACATTCTACCCATGTGGGAAATTGAACCCAGGTCTTCAGTGTTTAATGAGTGAATGCTTTAACCACTTCTTTATCCCACTAGTGAGTGAGTGTGGTTCTATGTTGCTTTAAGCAAAATTCCAACAATATCATGATGGGGGACATCAGATTCCCACAAAGTACCCATATGTGGAATCGATCCCCGGTCATCAGCATAAGCAAATGCTTCAATAACAAGGCTACTCCACTACCCCACTAATAAGCTGTGGACAGTGTAGACAGGGTCAGCTGCATACAGTACAAGATCTGTTATCATGAGATCATGAGTGAGTAAATGTTACTGTACACCTCAGTCAGCAATATCCCAGCTACAACACTATGACCAGTAAACGACTGTGGTCTGGGATGAAACTCGTGGATGAAAACATGAGGAACAATCTGTGTGGTCACAGTGACCCAAATGTATGCACCAGAATCCCAGTAATATAACCATACAGTATGAGGATAGAGTGGTGGGGTAGCCTAGTGGTTAAAGTGTGCGCTTGTCATCCCAAAGGCCCAGGTTGGATTCCCCATATGGGTACAATGTGTGAAGCCCATTTCCAGTGTGACCCACGGTGATATTGTCAGAACATATATTGCTTAAAGAGGGGTAAAACCATACTCACTCACAAGTGTGAAGACACTTCCCCTGATTCTATTATTCATTTTATAGAACATTTTTCTGTATCAGTACCATATTTGAACATGAACTATCGGAAGATGATAAATCCCTCTGCCCCGACCAGTTTGATTGTGACATCAAGTGCTGTAACAGTGATCTGCCCAACTTGATGAGAGTATTACTATCTAATTGGTCTGTAAGTATACAAGAGTGGCTATAAGCTCTCACAACAACCCCATGTTATCGGGATTCTAAAACTGCACATCAGACAAATTCTGCCAAAGACATGAAATCATGGATGTCACACCACACTTGAAATTCTGCAAAGAATTCAAAGCACCAGTTTACCATTTGGTCATTGTGTGTGCATACTGAAGAAAACCATCCCGTTTTGGACATATAGAAAAATATGTTACCATGAACCAAGTCAGAAGCACCCTTGGTGACATAAAAATGTCCTTGTACAAAGATGTTTTACAAACAAGTAACTGTTAGCCTCAAAGGTGTGATTAGCATAAAACCACTAATATGAACATAGTCCAAGACAAACTTGATATGGAACAGGACAAAATAAAATACTACTAATAAATTTTAGAGCAGGAAAATAATGATTTCAAATGGATGAGCAGGCAGACAGGCTGATTATTCTATCCTCATATGGGTAAACATACATGTTTTATGATGGTCAGTGTTTGAGAAAATGAACAAATCTGAGTGAGTGAGTGAGTGAGTGAGTGAGTGAGTGAGTCTGTCTGGTTTTACACCAGTTGTAGTAATATTCTAGGAATATCACGAAACCAGAAATGAGCTTCACACATTGAGTACCCATGTGGGGAAACAAACCTGTGCCTCTGGTGTGATGAGCACTAGGCTACCCTACTGCCCCTAGCCAATTTGTAACCCTGCAAACTTCATCAGCCTGACAAGAGACACATTCATGGACAACATACCAGTATGTCAATGTATTTCATCTAAATATGTTATAGATAGCGGATACATACAGAAATGTTAGGTACAACTTTCCTGGCCAAGGAACAATAAAATACTACTTCCACTTCAAGAAGGGATATCATATGCAATATGTTCTATGATTTAAGTGTGTGATACTTAACATTTCTACCATAGCAATGAAACTACAAAGAGTGGTTACCTCTGGAAGTCAATCTCTATAATGATAACTTGCATTTGAAATTCTACACAAGCAATTCCTTCTACTTGAAGGCAGAATAAGTAGCCTAAGGGAGGATTATTTGCATTTGCCCCACTCATAGTACAGTAGTAGTAGCAGTGAATTTGCACTAAAAACCAATAATATTGATAGGATCAGGTAGACCTTGGCACCCCTAGCTCATGTTATTACCAATCAAGAGTTGTGCCTTACAAGTCGTATCTATTAGAAATTTGTGTTTAAATAAAATTATAGGTATCATTACCACCAGCAGGGTGGACGGTGTGAAGGGAGTGCACATGTGATAAGGCTGATGATGTGAGAGACTATAAACAGATCAGAACAAGATATGACAGCTCTCAGGACATGTGGCTCTGACCTCAATCATAGGGATAGTCATGTCAACCAGTTTTCCCCTCTACAGAACCCTTCCTGTCAAACCATCCTGTCTTTCCGAGAATGCTCCCTGCCAACCCATCCTCTCCTTCCAAGAATCATCCTGTCAACTCATCCTCTTTCCAAAAATGCTCCCTGTCAACCCATCCTCTCCTTCAAAGAATCATCTTGTCAACCCATATTCTCCTTCCAAGATTGCCCCCTGCCAACCTATCTTCTCCTTCCAAGATTGCTCCCTGTCAACCCATATTCTCCTTCCAAGATTGCTCCCTGTCAACCTGTCTTCTCCTTCCAAGATTGCTCCCTGTCAACCCATTCTATCCTTCCATGATTGCTCCCTGTCAACCCATCCTTTCCTTCCAAGAATCATCCTGTCAACCCATATTCTCCTTCCAAGATTGCTCCCTGTCAACCTATCTTCTCCTTCCAAGAATCCTCCTGTCAACCTATCCTCTCCTTCCAAGATTGCTCCCTGTCAACCCATCCTCTCCTTCCAAGATTGCTCCCTGTCAACCCATCCTCTCCTTCCAAGATTGCTCCCTGTCAACCCATCCTCTCCTTCCAAGAATCTTCTCTGTGTTCCCTAACCCAGAATCCTTCTACCCAGATTCGCTGAAACCCCATCCAGTCCTTCACAAAATCCTCCCTGTTACCCCATGGTCTCCGCACCAGAACCTTAACTGTATACCATTCTTCCAGTTTCTAAGACCCTCCATGACAGCCCGTCTCTGTACTAATTGTGAATTAAGTAATGCACTCCCCAAATTTTGAGATTTGCAACATAACATATTCATGCAAACCAGTACTTTTAGTTGCTGGCCTGTATCTGAATGCAATGAAACACATGCTTTATTTTCATACTGAATGTATTACAAAACATGAGTGCAGATGATATAAGAGGAATAGAAACACTAACTTGCCATGTCTTATCAACAGCAAACCTGCCTACAGTTTACATAAATGCAACACAAATGTAACAGATTTATCAGATAATAAATCTACTTCATAGTCTATTCCTCATTGACTCCAACTGAGGTAAAATTTGTACCCAGACAATCTGATGTCAAATATTCATCAACAGATAAAGTAAAATATACTTTCATGGGAACCATAATGACTAATCTTACTACAATGACATTTAAATATCTTCTTAACCACATTCCTCCATTAATGGCTATCGGTGTTGACCTCTTGAAGCTGGACTAAATAAAAATAATCTAACCCCACTTTTATCACAGAGAAAATCTATAAACCACCCAGAATCTGAGATTTCCCATGAATATTTAGGACCTGAAACATCCACTACTTTAAATCCAATTAAGCAAAAGAGAAAATCTGCTCACCTCGGCTGCATCTCTGAGCCCAACAAGCTCTCTATCCACATTCTCCTCCGCCAGATCCCGAGACCTCTCTTGGATACCTTTCCGTTTTTCGAGGGTCAACTTGTCGGTTTTGAAGGCCAGTGCCAAGCTGCAGAACTTCCTCTATGAACAACATGTACACATTTACATTTTAGGACTGATCAGTTGCTTATCACACTTCCTACTCATGATGTTATTTGAAAATATTTCTAAGGATCTGAGACTAATGCAGTCACACATGGTTCATGATGATAGATCAAATGTAAAACTGCAAAGTTACATGATCAATAATATATCAGTTCCATAACAAATGCAAATACAGTTGCAATCATCAAGGATAAGAATTTAAAGTTTCATTTCTTTGGAAATGTTTCATATAATGCAAGTATCTTACACAGTATAGAAGTGTGACTGAACAAATACAATGAAAACACCTGTCAGGTATTAGACTATATTTATATTGCCTGTCACAACAGATTCCGGGGTACATATTGTTTGGGGTGTTAACATTTATACATATTTAGCATTTTTACAGGGGATTGCTGACTTAATCTGTTTATCCATGTCTCAGTTAAGGCCAATCCTTTGTCATACAGTAGGCCTGAAGATTATATACCTCCAAGCCTGCTCTCACAGATGTCATGTTTCCCATAGCACTAAGCACAAGTTATGCCAACACCTCATTCAGCTCATTCAGGCCTATGTCTTGACTCACTTTGAAACATATATTTAAGTTTTTGTAATATTTGACTGAATGACTTTCCTGGGCATATTGGGGATGAGATAATGAAATAATGAATTTTATTTCACATGTTTTGAGACAAATTGCCAAATATTAGTTTTGATTTCACTTTAAGTTTTAGTAGATTTTTTCAGTCCAGAAGATTTTATAAAATAACATTGCATCCTTATACAAACATAATAGTTAAAGAGTTAAAAATGCCACAGCAATAAAATAAACATTTCCTGCATAACGATGAACAAATTACAGAAAAATGATCACGTTCCAGATGCATTTTGTGTTACTGTGTTATATAAGATACAACTAATTTTAAAAAGATCATCAAAATATGTTCCTTGGGAAATAATATACAACAATGGAGAAAGTAATTCATACTTACTTCAATCTCATTTTCGGGAAGTTCATCAACACTGAAATCAAAACGAAGCAAATTAATCCACAGAACGAACAATTCATGTCAGACATGATACTCATGATGCCAGCTAGAATAGGATTAAACAAAACAGTAAATGAACACGTAGTTCCAAGTGGGAAAAAAGGGTGTTCCGAACTGTGAGTGTCCTACCCTTTGGCCACCTTCAGCGCCTGCTTGACTAGTTTGTGGAATGCTGCCATATTTCACCAATGTTAACATGCCAAAGACAGAGTCAGTCACACTTCCCTAGCGTGGAACTACATTGATCACACTGGCGGTCTCCTGCAAGCCTGCTCAGTCCAATGTAATGTTAGCCTGACTCCAATCTTTGTAATAAGAAAGCTTACTCTGCATGTGATTAAACTGATAAGCAAGACACAAGTTTCTCCGTTCCTATGACCACTGAGACTCTGTCCGATCAGGAATTTCATGCAAGTCAATGAGATTCTCAGACCTCCACTGTGATGGTACTCCAGCAACTGCCCAACAGCTGAAATCTAACTCTGACACCTTTTATAAATTGCTACAACAAATGTTTAGAGTATTTGAAAGCAACAGGCATGTCCAAAAAGTGATGTTCTGGTGGTGGTCATTATTGTTGAGGTTCCCAAATGATGAATGGAACAAGCTTGTGAGGTCTATACAACTCTGCAGGGATCGGTCATTTGTCTCACTTGACCGCAGGCAGACAGTAACTCACATAGTCTTCTCAACTAGTCCGGTAATCCTCAGGCCATTACACAGCTGGGTTATACTCTCATTATTCCACAGCTATTGTTTTCCCTGCTTCAGTCTCTATGGCATATCACTAGGTCCTGAATAAAGGCATATGTCAGCACAATGGGGATTACATGGTAAAGTGTTGGTATGACACAGATTGGATAAAAGATGGGAATCTCCCTATTGAACTTCCTTAGATTTTCTGTGATGGATTAAGGTTGGTAATGAGGCTGTGACTGGGATTTGATGATGTGACACTTATCAGTGAGAGTTTCCATTGTTGACCTTGAACTGTTATTAGTGTTACAGTAACTGTTATTATAGACGATGACTGTAACTATCAGGTACAGTTCTTCTATACACCAATCGAAGTATTTTGAATAAATCAATCTTACCCAGCTATATCCATCACATTAGTGACAAGTGGTTTCCATTTCAGAAGTTTTCACAACTTACATCTATCCAAAAATCAATCTATCTTTATTGAGATGCATGCTAAAATGAAGGCACTGTTACCATAAAAAGTTACAAGTCTTTATGCTACAGCCAACTTCCTTAATTCCTCAATCTTAAATTCCTCTCATGCTTATGTCAAACCAAGGCTTCATTTCCAAATTCACCTTACATAGATATCATCATACCTGTATTTATACATCAAAGTTTGAGAATTGCATTCAAACAATATCTCAAACATAGAATTAAGTCTCAAGTCATATAAACAAGAAGTATCTGATCAGCATTCTAGAAGTTTGTGGGTCTATGAAGCATGAGCTTATGGATACAAATTTCATGTTTATTGTATAGAGACATTTCAGTGGAGATTCCTAAACTGTTAATAAGCTAAACAAAATTGAATTCCATAAATGAGTTTATTTTTGCGCCACTTGTTGCAATATTCCAGGAATATCACGGTGAGGGTCACCAGTATGGGCTTTACACATTGTACCCATGAGGGGAATCAAATCCAGGTCTTAAGCTTAATGAGCGAATGCTTTAACCATTAGGCTACCTGTTCGCCCTAAAACTGAATACAATCTTATTTGTTGTTCATCAAATGTAAAATAATGACCAGTTATGTACTTAGGATAAAAAAATGGTAACTGAAAGATATTGGTCACATGTTTGTATCAGCACCTGGAATCTTACGATATCTTGAACCTGAAGATTTGGACCAGACTGTGTGTACAGTTCAAAATGTAATCATTATCAAGGGAATATTTGTGCTGGAGCATTGTCACCGTCTAAAATGTCATATCAACTAAAACGGAAATCTGAATATCTTTCTCATAACAATTCACCATTGGGAATATGCTTTTGGCTGTTATCAAGTAATATCTCCCCTGGTACAGTATAATATTGCTTGTCAGCTGGCAGAGATAGAGGTTTATTCTAATAGTTCCTCATATGACTTGGAGCTAAGCCCAAATTGTTTGCAGACTCAGAATAATTCCATTTCAGGGGATTCCAGTAACAATATTTGATAAATGACATCCCTGAGCACTGCGTTATTTACTTTCCTCTGTTTTATCAGAACTAATATCTTTCCAACCGGGTTTTCATGTTTGTTCAAATTTCAAATTGCTTCTAATTAGGGCTGGTTGTCTGCCATGTTTTATTTCAGTTCTCCCGTAGGGAATACCAATTTTATTAGTTTAGACATGCAACATATCACAAAAATCGTTTACCAAAACATACTTAAACAGCACATAAAATGGATTAACATACTACCAAAAATAACAGAAACATTTACAATTCTACAAACAAATATTTTGTTACATAGAAAGATTATTAAATAAAATCACAAATTATGGGAGAAACAAATAGAATATTGCATCAAACATGCTGTTCTAAGAGTGCATACCCACAAACTGTAACACCATTAAAACTATTTGCCCTCTGTTCAGTGATTCATTAAAAGTGATGCTAGCTCCTGTAACACTGACAGTAAGGTGGGTGGTATGCCCTGGGGAGAGATGGGACAAGATAAGTCAGTAGGAAAACATCGTGATGTCACTACCACAGGGGTGGTACAACTCCAATCAGTCTTTCACTTGAACTTTGCCCTCACCTCCATAGGCTTAATTTCTGAATATATATAATTTTGATAGTAACAAACTAACACATATAAATTGAAAAGGAGCACCAAGGAGAGCAGAGATTCAGAACCTGAGGAAATATAGACTTGCAGAGAGGGCTTGGAAGTAGGGAAAATAATGGGACTGTGGAACAGATTTCCATTACTTATAGGAACACCATACATGGATATGTGATGTGTGAGGTTGTTTCATAGAGTACAGTGACGATTTTGATAGACATTGTAAGTCTGAAACATAAGTTCACAGAATATAAAGTGTTAAAATTTGCCCCTTCCCCACCCCATCCCACCCCCAAATAGTTGGAACAATGCCAGCATTATGTTTTTTCGATCACTAATATAAGGAAGTTAGAAAAAAGTAGAGTTTCAGAGTGGTCATACATTACCTCCTACCAGTCTGTTGATTAATTTCAGTAATGAAAAACTTTCATGCAATTCAGTAAGATTAACAAAAAAATGTCTTCAGTTTAGGGCTTATTTACTTGTAGAAATAGTTAAGCACTATTGACTTTGGAACCATTCTTTGATTAGAGTTGACTAAGAAACACTGACTAACCAAGGGGAATAAAACATTTGCCATATTCACAGTAGGATATTTGAAGATATTTTTCGATCTGACTATTCATCACAACCTATCCCAGTTTATCTTTCATGAATAATAAAAACTGTTTAAATAGATTAATGAAATTTTCAACATTTCACAAAACATATATTTCTATTGAGCTTCTTATACTATTTTAATTTTCTGTTCACAATCAAGCAACCACTTAAGGTACAGAACAGTGCAGGTAGGTGGTAAAAATGGCTTGGAGCTTGGGAGAATACTTTATTTGACAGGTAATCAATACTTTACAGCTGTTGATACATTTCACTGATAATAGGACCGTTCTGTTTGTATAAAAAAGCTGTTAAATCTAATTTGAAAGGACAACAGATATGCATGTCAAAACAGACTGGCAGAAAAACCACTGGGGAAAGTTCATGTGATAAGGCTGTGACAGGAATCATAAGTATCCGGTTATGGTGTACAAAGATACATGCAGTGTATTCACTCATACATGATAAACAATAGGCTGAAGAAAGCTGACAATTTGGCAGAACAGAATTTATTATGAGACATTGGATGATTTTGGATCTATCTTCTTTTTGTTTATTCTTTTGTTTGACAGTGTGCTCACTAATCCAGCAGTGTCCAGCTTAATATCAGTCAGTAAATTATCAAGTCTGGTTCAAATTATCCAGTGATTGACATTAGGAGCATTGATCTACATATTGGGACATGATGACGTGTCAACCAGGTTGGTACTGTTGTTGCCTCGTATGACAAGCACAGGTTGACAAACATTAAATTGTATCTTTATCTTCACAGGATGGGAGGTGTGGTCTCTTTTCTTCAACATCTGATAATAATACCATCAATAAACAGGAGTCAGACCAAGATTTGAAACAGTTTGTACTTGTTTTGAAATTCTATTTCAATGTCATAGAAAGTACCGTAGGTGTGATGTCTAAAGGAAAAATTGTATGTAGAAAACCAGTTGCATTATGTGAAATTAGCATAAATTGCTCATGGCTGGTTAACACACAAGATGTTGGCTCTATTAAGTTATATTAAATCCACTACATGTATATGGAATTACCTGTACTCCTATTAGAGTAAGACTGCAACAGCAAACACACAAACATTTTACTACATAACATGATATGAAAACTGTGGTCTCACCAAACCATTATACATTGATTCCAAATACTATATCAACCTTGAAATAATTATTATCAAATCTTACACCGTCTCTGCTGGGTCTGACCACCCACATGCAAAGGACCTCCAATAGCTATTTAAGGGTTACAGTAAATGAATCGGTTCTATATGGCTTTGCTACACAGACTCGTACAATGAGACAAGCCTTATAGTCAGAGGGTCTATCACCTACCCTCCAATTACACATAACAACATTAGGAACCAACATCAAGTCAGGAATCACATAATCTCTGCTGAAGAACATTCCCTTCCCTGGATCCCTGTTGACCAACATTGCAAAACCAAACTGCTAAGGTCAAGACAAACTTGTTGATTAAATCAAGGAGATTGGGCTCATTACATGGGTGAAGGCATCAGAATAGACCTTAGACAGGGCATAGCCAAGAGGGCTGGGAGGTACAATTATGTGGGAAGTGGCAAAGGCAAAGGTTAGCTAAGATCAATGCTGTCAACTCTGATCAATATCTATACAGAACCTATCTCTTCCAATCAACACTGATGCATTGAAGACTTTTCTTGGACCTAAATCTGGCTTCCTAGATGTCACTTCTAAGGGGATTGTTTCAAATTTGAAAGAAAACAGTTTTTCTTTTATTAGATTTTACCATCTCTAGAGTATACAGTGTAATTTGCAGGCAGAGTAAGCACAGACAACTATGACTCCAGTTGATGTATCATGAGCAAGCAAACTGAAAGTGACAGACACCACTGATGTAGCCATGTTATGCTACTGAGTAGTGCATGCACCACATTTCATAAAGCACATTATAACTGTTATCTACAGTGTATATCAGCTCTAAACAACCCAACTAAATATCTCAAATCCTGTCACAATAAAGACAGTTCTTAAGAAATTTCCTTTGAATGTTGTTCAAAAGGAATATAGTAGTTAATTCTCATATCACTGAATCTCTGAAAAGAATATCTTTTAGTTTTCTAGGCTCAAATCATTTGGAAAGACACCTTTCCCTACCAACTGTTCAATTATATTTGTTCTGTGTGTTTAATGCAGGACTTAGGAATATTTCAGCAATATTACATCAGCCTGTAAATAAGCAAGTCTGGAACAGACAACCCAGTGATTGACACGATCATTGGGTTACGATGACATGCATCAACTAAGGCATCAAGTTCAACTACCAAAACCCATTAGAGGTTTCTTATGACAAGCACAGGTTGCTGAAGACCAAAGATGTATGTTTATACTCCTCAATACATCTTTGCTGAAGACCAATCCTATGCTGGAAAATGTAAATGAAAGAAAAAAAGAAGTTCCATCAAGTAGTGTTAACTAGTAATAAGTTACTTAATGTCATTTAAAGAGAAAGGAACCCATAAGTCACATTTTCTTCCTGAACACGTTTGATAAGAACTTCAACTTGACTTCCATGGAAACACCAGTTCTCTTATTGCTTAAGGTATTCCAACAAGATTTTTAGTCTCTTTTTATTGCCCTTTGTGTAACGGTGGATGGGTATTAACATTTGAAGCCACTAGGCTGATGGAGTTGTGTGTCAGCCTCATCCTGTCCTTGTGGATTTACAGACTGCAGATGGAGAACACTGCCCAACTTGAAAAAAGCTTACAAAGATAAATTTGTATTTACAGACACTTACTGGAATCTATAAAAAAGTACGCAAATTTGGTTGTAGTCTAGGTCATGTTGATCTGCTCTTTCATGGATGGGTACTGTAACTTGTGGAGTAATCAATAATACCACTTTTTGCATCGTATTGATTCTGGATATATAAGAATCTCCATGGAATTCCATGATGGGGTTCAGCACACAGCATCAAAGTGACCAAATCTGACCTCATCCTTGCACAGTCACAGTCTATTAACCTGATGAACTGTAACTGTACCTGCATCCTAATTGATTGTTTCATGGGGATGGTATATTTTTTTTCACTGAAAATAATTTAATCAGATCAAGTCAGATAGTTTGACACAAAAGAATAATTTCATAAGAATACATTATTTATGGTGTGGCACATATGATATTGGTTTCAGTGTTATTTACTTTTCACTTATACGATTGACTGTTCTGGTTTGGTGAATGTCTCCTGTCATAATACCCCAATGATATGGATCATTGTTCATGACATCAATCACTAGATTGACTGATCCAGATTTACACACTTTCAGGCTGCTGTTATATAGCTGGAGAGGTGGTGGAGTAGATTCGTGGCTAACACGTTTGCTCGTCTCACCATAGACCCAGGTTTGATTCCCCACATTAGCACAATGTGTGCAGACCATTTTTGGTGTCCCGTGTCCCATGCCATACCATGCCATAATGTTGCTGGAGTATTACTAAGTCGGGGTAAAACCATGCCCATTCACATGGCTGGACATTGCTCAATGCAGCATTAAACAACAAATAAAACATAACTTCAAAAGTAATTGACTGTAGCCAGTTAAGAAATAGTGACTATTTAAAACACAACATAAGATCTCAGATGACTTGCTAAACTGGCAAGAACACTGCAAGACATGCTTCATAAGAAATGAATGGAAACATCAATATTCCTCCTTGGTCTTTACATGCCCTGTGAATAACACTCAGTCAACCAGCCACACAAACCACTATTTATCTGAAGGAATGCAAAAACAAAGCTGCAAATTTATGTCGTTCCAGAAAAGGCAGAATGCACCATCAAAAGAATTTATCATCATTACATGCTATATATCTCAATTATTCTTTTTGCATCAATTGATTCTTCTTGACTGTTAATCTTATTCAAAGGAAGATAATTGCAATACACAATGAAAGTGTGTCCCTTTGTTTGTGATGCTGTGGGGAAGGACCAGCATTACAGAAGCTTGCTGAGATGCCACTACAACCTGAAGGGAACAGCAATAATACAATGTAATCAATACTGGCGATACCATGAAGTACAGGCTGTAATCATCTGTCTGAAGGGTGTAAACACAAAACAACAAGGGTGTTTCATGGGCATCTTGAAACCCAAAGACATAAACCTTCCAAGGGTACCTAGTATATCATGGCAATATTGTAGGCTGCTTCATGTTCAGTCACCAGGTCAATTCTGAGCATTAAGCCACTGGAAAGCTATCATTACTTCAGCACTTTCGGGCTTCTACCTTACAAGTAGGTGTCAAAAAGTGTCCCACAAAAGCTGCATATCTTAAAAAAAAACCACTGTATGTTCCCTTTGTTAATTTAGGCCTGTCTTTGATTATCTCTCTGGAAAGGATTTTCTCAATCAAAATTCTAAGACAGAGAGTAACTAGCTACGAAATATTGTAAATTACTTGAACTGCTAAGTAAGACATGAAATAGGATATTTTCTAACCATGATAATTGGTTCCTGAAAATGTCATAAATGAAAGTGAAAATAGCCCTTGTGTTAACACAGACTTTCTAGACCTTTGTTTCTATAACTGGAGTTAACAAATAAGGTGATGTGGTTTGTCCTCATGGTGGAAACAAATGACAATACACTGGTTTGAAATTAGGGAGCTCCTAGTATCTTTAAGGCATTTCTTATGGTATCTGAATCTCCAAAACTTCTAAATCTTCATGTTCAGTTCACCTCATGGAAATTTTATGTCTTTTAACCCCAAATCAACATCAGGTGCATAAAAAAAAATGGATGTTCATAGACTTCAACTGTACATCCTTACCCTGAAATGTAAATATAAAACATTTCAGCAGGTCTCACTTGAAAGTAGAACCTATGACATACATAGCAACATATCTATAGTACAAAATGTAAAAGTGGCAGCAGAAGTAAACATTCTTTCCACAGTTTACAGTTTCTCTGTTAATAGCGGGCAGCATTTCACAAGTACACACACATCCTCACACAAGCTGTATATCAAACTATCTGAAGCACCCATATATAGTTCAATCAATACGTATCACAAGTGTTTTATTGCTCACTGGGAGGCCTCAAAGTCAGCTGTATAATTCTCCATGAATACTTGATGTTGATATATGTTACATTCACACAACATAGCCCTCAAATATACATACTTACATACATTCAAAACTGTATGCACATAACTAGTGAAAAGATTTGGAATAATATCACCTAATATTGATAAATTGAATATATGCATGTATTTACAAACAAGAATTTTCTTGCAAGAACTATTCTGCTACCATACTGCCTTGACATTGGGACTCACTAACAGAATATATTATAGATTTCTTTGGGGTTTTTTTTCGCTTTTTTTTTTAAAAATTTAAATGATATTTTTGAATCCCTGTTACAGTCATGACTCAGCAGCTAGGAACCAATCAGTCAGAAGATTACCCACAATCTAATGGGATACAGGTGCTTATTTTTATGTATCAAGACGAATCACTTACTCACCATTCACACAAACACAATATTATTTTTAATTATCAAACAGATTAATTATGAATAGAATTAATTCAGTCTGCTTTGAATAAGCCATGATATAAAAGTCATTTAGAACAAAATTTGGCGTTATACCTTTAGCTACAGAAAATACATTTTTCAATACTATATCTCAATCTCAACTCACTTCTGAACTAAACATTACTTGGTAAGGCAGAAATGAGCTTGCATTTGTACAAGCCAAAATTGATCAGTTTCAAAGTGACTTCCATCACGTTGGTGGGATAGATAACAGATAAAATTACATATATTAGCGATCATAATGAAAAAAAAAACCCAAATTGTTTATCAAATCATTATTATTTGTAACGTTTCATTTTAGATTTCTTTAAACTCAGGACTGGGCACCCTGAATTCCACTCATGAATGTTCTTTGCATAATAGCAAGAAAAGTAATTGTTTTTGGACGATAAACGAACATTCATAGCCAATGACGTTAAACCGATCAGCATGTTATCCTCATGCATCTCATATCGCAAATATTTGATAACATTGCTTGTGTCAGTTGCGTTTCTGTGCTAGGTCAAGTATCATCCTATGACTCGTTACCTTTCACATGCATTGGTTTTTGCGTGAAGTTATTCGCAATACAACCTTGGAAGATAGTGACAGAAATATGTTCAGGGTAGATTTTGAAATCACCATTTTAGGTTGAAGATTCTAAAATATTTTAGAAATGAAATGATGGGTTTGTTGAAAACACCTTGAAAATCTAAATACGTAACATCAAAATTATGAAATAAGTCATGTGAGTTCAAACAATGGAATATTTGTTATGTGATACTCATAATGAATGCAATATTGTAACAGTGAACCCCATGATTAGACCCTGTAATAATATCCACATCTTTGGATTCAGATATATGGTTTGAGGAAGAACATGTAACACATTGTCTAAGATCATGAAGACACTGACAATGTTTTTTTTCCTACTTTAAACTCACACTAAATATGCTTATTCATGGTACAGAAAACCAATTTTGCTAAACATTATCTGATTAGAAAAAGATACTGACCGTTCATCTTCAAACTTCTGGCAAAGACTGCGCACAGATTCCATAGACGTGTCATGCATTACGTAGAACAATATTACAGTTCAGCAGTCGGGATGTGTGGACTATGAACTAATCAGATAGTGTATGTTGCGTGAGTGTTGAAATGTACGTCTTATCAGGTAAACCAGGAAGTAATTGACAAGTGAAACGACAGTGAAACGCAAGTAAAATATAAGACATGAGACTGGTATTATCAGCTTGGTAACAAGTGTGCAGAGGTACTTAAATTATTAGCTAAACTATAGCCATAATATATAAAACCTTGCAAATATTCTGATCTCCTGATTATTCATGACCATGCTTTATGCATAGCTTTGAGTTATGACTGAGCAACAATGCAGACAATTTTAAAAGTATTTTACAGTAATTCTTTTTATAAATTTGTTCATGTGCCAGACAGTGACACTGCCTACAAGGACTGATACTTGAAATTTGTATTTCTTTTTGAAAGAATGATTGTGATTCTTTGAACATTCTGTTATACATGAATCCCTTATGTATCAGGTTCTGATATCCTTTTTACTGACATTGATAAATTTAGATTAATTATTTTCTTCAATGCAAAAGTCTCAATTAATTAATTGATAAATCGGATTCCTAAGCTATTAGTCTGAATAAACAACAAAACAACCCCGCCCAACGGGGAATCCCACATTGGCAAGCTGTGTAGTCACGACGTCACAGTAAGAGAACATACATACTTGTTACGTCACCAATGATGCTACCACCTAGATTCTCCTTGGTGAGGTGAGGTGAGGTGAGGTGAGGTGAGGTGAGGTGAGGTGAGGTGAGGTAAGGTAAGGTAAGGTAAGGTATTTATTGCATATCATTCCGTCAAGAACAGTAGCAATATTCTATAAACTACAAATATGAACATTACAGTAGTTACAAACATAATATAAATATAGATACATGAATGATATACATTACAACAGTTTATCATATGCAGTATACAAAGGCACACACACATATGGTATCTCCATCTGATGAGTACACGCCATACGAAACACATAATCCAGATACACTCTACCCAATCAGAAGCTGTGTAGTCTACTTCATTGCTATTTATTTCCCTCAATTAAAAAGTTAACAAATTGAAATAAACTTGATTGGTAAGCGTTGCAAGGAAGGATCAGATATTTTACATGTATTTACTTCTTTTTGTGTTACCTAAAGAAAAAATGTCTTGCAAACATAATATGTTAAAAATCAATTTATTTTAAATATTCCCAATATCAGTAAAATGTTACTTAAATTGATGAAAAAAATTGTTGAGTGCTGAGATACATAAAATACAAGATTGCCTTGATGAGTGAGAATGGTTTTAAGACAGTTTGAACATAGTCTAGCAATACCATGACAGGGGACACCAGAAATGGCCTTCATACATTGTGCCTATGTGGGGAACTGAACCTGGATCTTTGGTGTGATGAGTTAACACTCCTACCGTACACTAACTCAATACAAACCCCTTGAAATTATATTCCTGGTGACAAGAAGAAGGCAGTGTCTGGGGAAAATAATGAAATTTATGGGAACCATCAATTACTCTGCAATTGTAATGGAACAGCAAAAAGGAGGTCAGCAGAAAGGACAGTATAGTTGAAAATGGTTTGAAGAAGGAACCCCCATGTTTTAATGTTCGGAGAGAACATTTCTACTCTCTAAAAAAGCAATTTTAAACAATTTGTTCAAACATAAGTCCTGAAAGTATTTCTAAAATAAGTCATGACATTTACAATTTTAAATGAATTTTGTGTATAATCATAGTCTGCTGTATTATAATACTATACATGATTTGTAAAATTATAGTTATGTACATCATTTATATATCTGTATATTCATGTTTGTAACTACTGTGTTTATATTTGTGGCTTTTAGAATATTACTAAACGTATCTTCAAGGAATGCTACAAAATATCTTATGCTATCTTATCCCAGGAAAATGCCAGGTCAAATAAAAACAAGAAAGATGGTATGCATCTAACCACAAAAAGAGGAAGTATTTTGAGTGGATATTCCTTCTATGACAAGGACAGTTGTTTCAGTGAAGGTGAAGACAATTCAGACAACTATTTTCACTCATCAGATGCTAGGTTCTTTACTCCAGAATTTTACTGCCAAAACATTTTTCATTCAGGGGCCGCATTGTCCTAGGATCTCTTTACTGATTGGGAGGCATGGGCGGGCTAGTCATCAACATGACAGAAGGGTGCATTGAATCCTCAGGTCTTTATCCAAATATAACACCATTGACTTGACAGCCCTAACACTGATGAAATTCCTCGTGTGACCTCAGAGACACTGGTAGCTGAGTTGTGTTGGGCACTGTGCAGTCATTAGCCTTGTCAGATATCTTTTCTGTCATCTCAAATCCCAGTTCCTTTTATGTGTCTATGTATCTCATAAGAGTCATCTGAGAGGTAGAGGATTTTAAATCAAACTTTGCTAACATGCTGTCAAAATAACACTGCCCATGGTGGTCTTAAACTACATCGATTCACTTTTTACCAATGACAGTATGTATTGATTACAATTTACGAATAGTCTGTGTCAAAAACCTCTTCTAGACAGAACCTGTCACCTGTGACAATATTTTCAATTGATCATTGATCAATTGTTATTGATCAGAAATACAAGATACAAGACACAGGTTTAGTAAGATTGACTGCTTGATAATGATAAAAGGTTCTAATTGAAACATCCCCATTAATATACTGCAGAAGTTGTAATCCATACACTTACTACTTTGTCATTATCCAGCTCCTAAAGATTCCTTTCAAACAAGCTGGTAACGTTAATTGTAGAAACCTGATAGATTCTTACTTAACATTTTCTCGTTTAAGTACACAAAGGCAAGTAGAAGAACACTTATTTTCATCAGCAAAACTATTCATACCATGCAAATACACATACCTTGAGAAATTCAAACAAACTTTAACAATTATACATTAACACACAAAACAGTTTAAAATCCTAAAACACCATGCTACATAGGGCCATGGATGTCATATTGACATAAATATCAAGATCAGTTTGCAGTGAGTTTAAGTTTACACCACATTCCGCAATACTCAAGCTATATGATGGCAGTCTGTAAATAATCGAGTCTGGACCAGACAATCCAGTGATCAACGCCATGGGTATCGATCTGTGCAACTGGGAACTGATGACATTTGTCAACCAGGTCAGCGAGCCTGACCACTGATTAGTCGCCTCTTATGACAAGCCTAGTTGCCTTTTGTGGTAGTCATACTGTGGAACACGCCTACAATAGTGAGAAGTATTCTTCAATGAATATTCAAACCCAAAATTGTCCACCCTAATCTGTAAATAATCGAGTTGTGTACCAGACAATCCAGTCATCAGCTGCATGAGCACTGATCTGCACAACTGGGAACGAATTTCATGTAATATCCATGATAACTAACTTCCACCAGGACTAATAAGTACCCCTTATCAAATACAATGTTCATAATCCACTTGCTCTGCCATTGCATGCATTTAGCTAGTATGACAGAACACTAGGGACACATGCACTAACTACTCACTTCTTTAGGAGGGAAGGAACAATCTGATAAAGGCCCTCCTGTCAAATCCTGTTTGGAGTCATAATGAACGTAGTGTTACATAAGGCTTGAAGAAATAATCTGATTCTTCATGTTCAGTTTTGTAACATGAAGCAGTAATATGGCTTATAGAGCATTGCAAAATTGTTAGAGCATGTGAGTGATAAAGTGGGGGTATATGTGGGTGGTGAGTGAGTTAGTGAGTGAGTGTTTCTGTCATATCACAGCAATATTGTTAGAAAGGCATATTTCATTTATGTCCTGGATGTTTACCTCTTTGGTGAAACCCACAAACATGGATACTGTGGGTGCTGCCAAACCTATACACATACTCAGAGTAGATATAGTCAGTTTGCTGTGAAAACGTACTGATGAACTTCACTTTAAACAAATAAGTTAATCAAATGAAGTGAAATTAGATCGAGAATCCTCATAGTTTCACCTCGTCAAATGACAATTTAAGGCTCAGAATTTTATTCAACTTAATAAAATTTGTTTAACAAACGATCGTATATTCTGTCATTATTACTGGTTTATATTGCAAGGGGTAAACGCAGTAGTTGGAACAATGAACCAAATAAACGTGTGGTAACATGATGACCGATAACTTTGACCAACTTGTTCTTGCTGTTTCATTTAATGTGCATTTAATGTGCATACCCCCATGTAATACAAACAACTAAAGCCTTATCCATTTAATTCAAAGCTACCCAAATTCTGTGTTAACATCTTTCAAAACTATCAAACATTAAATTGACAATTTTGTGCATATGTAACAAAAATTTACCGATCATTGTAGAATCTCATGCAGAGACTGCGAACAGATTCCATAGTCCCACTTTATTAGGGGTGAATGGTGCAGCACTGGTCCTATGACTATCAGCTGTTAACATAGTGCCTGTTCCTGTGTCTTAACTCCTTATATCCTGACTTCTTATCACATCAACCAGGAAGTCAATGTTCCATGGCATTGGATAAACACCTGTAAAACAGGTAGCTGTACGTATATGCATACATACAATCAAATAAACCTGTCAGAGGAAGTAAAAAAGCAAAACTCAATACTTTGATCTTTGTTTTACTTGTTTTTATCATGTCTTTTAAGCAAGTTGGTTTGTTTTTTTAAATACCACTATATACCCTCATATTGTATAATGATAACCTGTAGATACTCTCATAATCCATCTACAAATAATGAACAAGTTAATTAAGATTATCACCTTGTGTTGGAAAAGTCACTGGAACCTAATGGTCTACTGTAATCATCACTTTTATTATTTACATGTTTCATGCAGATTAGTCAATCATGGGAATCAACTGACAAAAAAATACTTCTGATATTTAATTGCTGGTTTTCAAATAATTACACATACAATATCCATCCACACACATTAGTTTCAGCACTTCATAATACGGACTTGAGCAAACGGAAGAAATATCTGGCATTAGATACCACACAAAATATCTTATTCAAGTCTGGAAATGTGAGCTACAGAGACTTCCTCAGTGGGAGTTAGTTTTATGCGGCACTCAGCAATATTCCAGCAATATGGCGGCAGTCTGTAAATAGTCAAGTCTGGACCAGACAATCCAGTGATCAACAGCATGACATTGATCTGCGCTATTGGGAACCAATGATGTGTGTCAACCAAGTCAGCAAGCCTGACCACCCGCTCCCGTTAGTCGCCTTTCATGGTAAGCATGGGTTGTTGAAGGCCTATTCTACTCCGGATGGGTCTCTGCCATGGGAACAGAGAACATACACTGTAAAGTAATATAGAATGAAGCCAGATTTGACACATTTGAGGCATGGGCAAAAAAGAACTTATTGAAAATCCTAGCACCAGTTTTTAACACATGGCATAAGTTACTGGAGACGGCGAAGTTTTATTAAAAAGGCTCCATGATACAGGGTTAGCCATTGATCTTTTACCTGTCATAACAGAAATAAGGAAAAACAATACGTTCATATAGAGAATAATAGCTTGATTAAAATGAATTCCTCACATATAACTCACTCATTGTCATTCATTTTCATTACCAAAGTGGCAGTTTCCTGACTGCATATAAAAAAAAAAGTAACAGGCAAAACTATTTCTTATTTAACCTTGAACAAGCGTGTCTGTGTCATGATACATTTTCTTCCATGTTATATAGCCTAAGGCATGAATCATAAAACAGTAGGATTTCACAACAGTAGTAGCCAACAATTCTTGACCGAGTTTGGTTTCACTCCACTTTTAACAATTTTCTAGCAATATCATGGCAGGTCACACCAGAAACGGGCTTTACACATTGTACACATGTGAGGATTCGAACCTGGGTCTTTGACTGCTAGGCTACCCCACCTCTGCCAACACGTCTTGAGACAAGCCTTGAGCAATGTAAGATGTTTTTACTCTAAAAGGTGGAAAAAAATATGACACGTTGGCATGGCAACTCACCTGGTCATCCTTTAAATATTCAATGAAGTTGCTTTAGTAATAGCTTAATTAGTTCAGTTACACTACATTTAAACTCTGACACTTTCACAATACCATAAAACCTTTGACTGTAACAAGCTAACATTTCTCTCAAAAGACAAGAGAGTCGAATATTGAGCCTTCTATTTTACAGGACTGTTTACATTAAAACATTAGGGTAGCCTTCCTTATGCTTATGAGTATTCTTCATATATGAGAGCCCATTGGAATTATGATGAGGCATTTGAGAAGACTCAAAAAATGATAAATAGGTGGATCTGTAAAACCAGAACTAAACTGAACTAAACAAGCTGATATAAGTAAGAGCACCAGTGTTCCGTACCTGATTTCAACTGTGATATGGATTTTAGCCCCCACAGTGATGATATCACATCAGAACTTCAGTCAATCTGCATCCAACCCACACTCAACCCATCAGTTACAGCTCTCATGGAAATGTACTGGTAGCATAATATCTATTGCTGGGATGACTAGTTGTGTATAATTGACAGAAAAATGTGCTTCTGTTGAACATCTCAAAGTTTCATGTCATGTGATAGCAACCAGAATACAAGATGTATGGCAATGCTGTGATAGGGGTTTAGCATTACTAAGAAATATATTTATGAACCACTTTCCTACCAAGGAGTCAGTCCAGATCATGAGAGTTGAAGGTTTAAAACCAACACATGTCACAACAGCTTAGCAAATCAAAGGCTAAATTTCATAAGTAACTTCCTCTTGCTAGGCCAACACAGATAGATTGACAAGGCGGAGCTGAAAGGTATTTACAGACACTTCCCGCTATGGAAAATAAGTACAAAGCAATGGTAGCTCGCTGATAGATATGTGTAGATTGATAGATTGTGTCAGTTGAAACTTGTGTCAACAAAAGGTGTTGGTTTACTATAAGCTTTTGACCATGATGAAAACAATACGAAATTTATCTAGAAGAGTGTCTTGACAAAAGGGCAGTATTGACAATATTGCAGTATTTCTTCCAGCCAATTTTGAAAGGATTTCCATACATACTGGCACTGCTGACAAATGATACGAGTGTAAGCTACGTTATGTCAAGCAAGAAACACAAAAATGTCATCTCTGAAATGGAAATTCTTTGCACAAAAAAATCAGTTTGGAAATTGTCTTAACAAAATAAACCAACACACTTAGGCGCCAAGGACTCTACTTTTAATCTAGACAATGCCACATATTATACTGCAGAAGCTGTACATATTTGTTTGGGTCTGTATGACTGACTAGGAGCATAAACAAATGCCCTTATCACCCTATCCAATTCTGTTGTATCTGGGAGAGATTGCCTTGGAACTGTGTCTAATTCTGATGGCCTGCATTGTAAGAATGACGCAGAACAATGGCACTGAAACAACCACAAGTCCACAGAGATGTATTGTCACAGGAATGAATAGGTACATATGGCAAGTCTAGTTAGACCTTGCAGTTGCCAACTATTTGTCTAATTTGAGTGAGTGGATATTGCTTAACACAGCATCAACAATAACCATTCATGGTGATAATTTGTCTACAAGGTCCAAGAGTTCAAGAACTTTGGTTATGTGTTTTGTTTGGCATTACATGCACAGACATGGATGCAGAGTATACAATTTCACCATTACACAAGACATAGTATACAAAATATCAGTGTGTTATCACATACCTGGGTCAACTACTAATTAAAGAAAGTTAAAAAAGTCACTAGCAGACATTAAACAATCATCCACTATAAAATCACTCAAATCCAAATTCAAGATGTTGATCCAGAAGTTCTTGCCACAGGCTTTGCAGGTCATGAGTTGTTCCAGTAACATGAACCAGAAATATTCACATGAACCAAATTTCACAGCATCTGCATTCACTGACAACTGTCTGGTAAGAATTCATCAGGACAACTAGATAATAAGTTTGCAGTGGTCCTGGTGGCCTGTGAATTTGCACTGATAGATAAGTAAATCTATGACTGTAAATCTAGGACCAGCGAGTAATGAAAGGACCACCAAATTATTGTCTGCTTGCTGGCCCTGTAGTCTAGAGGAAATTTTGAAAGGTTTCTTTCACTCTTTATTTAAGTTTACTGTTCATTAAGAATATATATCGGTACTAGAGTCAAATAAGGGGTTGTACTGAACACTGATCAGTAATGGCAATGGCTGGATGGTCCTAAGGACGTAGACTTGAATAGGTCTATAAGGTCATTATTAATAGTTTGAATTATGTTTTTTTTCAAAATTACCAATATATCTTACACACTGTCCCTCTATCTAGACCTGCCTCTTTAGAGGATAGCATCACTATACATCCATGGGGTTAGCATTCAGAGCAGCCTTAGAGCAAGGCTATTGAGGACCCAGTGTATTTACCTGGTGACAGGTACTAATATAACAGTCCTGAATTCCTTTGCTAAAGCTTCAGCAGGTATTGAACTAATATGCCAGAAATCTAATGCCACAAAAATGAGAGAAAATCCAGAAAACCTTTAATTAGTGGGACAATACACCAAACTCACATACCTACTCAAAAAGGGGGTTATTGGAAGGCTGTTAAGGAAAGTGATACTACAGAATATTATATTATCCAAAATGTTAGGAAAGTAGTATTCTGCAGTCTTCAAAATCTATGACAATCACAAAGTGAAAAGAATGGGTTCATTAATGATCCACATGTCAGTTCTCTGGTTTCAAAGTGTGATCAGGCAAGCTGCAGCATCACTCTGTGGACAAACTTGTCAGAGACAATAAAGTCACAGCACATGATTGCAAGCTAAATCCACTCCCAGTATTTTGTACCCTGTTGGATTAGCTAGACAAAACTCATATACAGACAATGCTTATCTGGAGTAAGAATGATTTTTATCACATACAACATATATGTTAAAACCCAATTCCAGAGAATGGTAAAACCCAGTTGAAGAGAACTGTCATGTTGCAACTGAAAGATCAACATGGAATGAATTAGGACAAAGCTTCTCCAAGGATCAGTTTTAGGCTAGAAGCTCATTGCTTCAGCCCTGTAATAGTCAAATGTAACATATGTTATCTTTGGGAATCCATTTCTTGGTAAAGTACAAATTCTAGTACTTTAGGTTAGGCAACAGACCTTGTGTACTGGTAATTAGGTGCCTGAGTGTGTGGGTTCGATTCCCGAATGGGCTCAACTAAAAAAAAGTACTAGAATTTGTACTTTACCAAGAGAGTATAATCCCAAATATAACATATGTTACATGTGATTACTTTCTAAATGGCATTGTGTAATCATAGCTTTTGGCAGTGACAGCTGTGCTGATTAACACTTATCAGTGGAGTACACAAAGCCTACAGTCTAGACTACCAGTTGTCCGACTTTAATTTTTGTGGACGTCGTGGTAGCTGAGTGGGTTAGGTGGCTGACTTTGTGTGCTGGCGACTAGGTGCCTGACTATGAGTGTGTGGGTTCAAATCCCAGATGGGACTCAACTAAAAAAAGTACTAGATTTGTACTTTACCAAGAAAGTGTAATCACAAATATGACATGTTATATTTGACCATTTTCTAAATGGCATTGTGTAATCTTAGATAGTCTGTTTTGCAAAATGGACAGATGCATTTCACTTTAAACAAGAAAGTAAACCAAATATAGTGAAATTAATATTCATAATTTTACCTTGTCAACTGAAAAAAAAAGTCCTTGAATTTTATTCAACTTAGGATAAAAATTGTTTCACAAACAATCATAGATTCAAATCATTATTATTGGCTTGTATTACCAGGGGTTTAAGAGCAGCAGTTGGAACAGTGACACAAAAGCATACGCTGTATGTGATGAATGTTAACTTGGACCAACCCTGCTTGTTCATTTAATTTACTGTTCAAATCCCCTGGTAATAGAAACAAATAAAGTGATTTGAAATTATGATCGCTTGTTAAACAACATTTATCCTAAGTTGAATAAAATTCTGAGATTTAAATATTCAGTTGGCAAGGTAAAAGTATTAATTTCACTGTATTTAATTTACCTATTTGTTTAAAGTGAAATTCATCGGTACATTTTCATGGAACTATAGTTCCTATACGCCATCAGTCATGAATGATGCCTCTATCAAGCACATGATAACTGATCACCAGCAGTTTGATGAAACCACTTTTCACAGGTCAGTGGAAAAATAACTCATGCTGCAAATGAGACTTTCATTCAATTTGTTCCAGCACCAGTAACCAAAAGCCAGTCTGTCTCACAGTCCTGGAACTACACTGTTTTCCCTACTGCCAAACCCTCTCTGCAATGCCTTATATGAAGAAAGTTCAGATTATGGGTATAATTGTTACTATCAAAATTACATATATTCAGAGACTTAGCATTAGTCTACCAAAATGCTGGATTACCCAGAGGAGCTGTACTCCGAGCAGACGTCAATTTTCTTTGTGAGATGATCCTTGCAGCATCATGAAGTTAAGTACACAGCAAACCTGGTCCTGGTTTCACGAAGGTGATCGTAAGTCATAAAGGTAACCTTACTGCAATGTTAAAGAATGGGAGTTAAGGTTAACCTTAGTAGAGGCTGCTTCGTGAAAGGAGCCCCTGTACTTACTTTACTAGTTTCTCATCAGGTGATGACATCTTCAGACCTAGTTTTTCCAGGAACTCATCAGGCAAACTTGGCATGACCAAGTCCTCAGATGGAGGGGGCGGAGTCAATGTGTTCTCTGATAACGTCAGGAGTTGAGGGGGTGCCATATCTCCCTCACTTAGTTCTCGGAGCTCAGGTAGTTTCATTGTGCGCATATGATCACGCTTCTTTGCCAGGTTGTTCTGAAAATATAGTGATAACATCATCTTGAGGGTTCTCGATGTCAAGGTTCCAAAATGCTTGATCATACCTCGTGGTACAAAAGGTATAACACACCATATCATTCCTGAATAACAGTTTAAATTGGGAACATTTCAGTAGCATTATTCAACTTGGAGTTTTAGTTTGCAATTTATTCACTGATAGTTACTTCTTTTTCCCTCTAACATGTATCTCTGCAGTAGTTTACAAAATCTCAAAAGAAAATGATGTTTACAAATTTGACTTTTTAATGTTAGCATACAGTATACAAAAGGCCAATACAACAGAGTAGAAGCAACTACAATTGATTGTACAATTGTGACTATATCATGAGTGGATATTTGTTTCAGCAGTACTGCAGCAGCATGATTTGGTTTGTAAACAAATCAAATCTGGGTCTGATAATTCAGTGACTATCACCATGTGATATGATGACAATGCATATGTTTGTGACTCACTATGAAATAGTGATGATACAGGCACTTGCAGAAAGGCAAGCGTATCCTGCCTCTCAGGTGGCATCCATCAAAAAACTATAAGTCAAGTTTATTTTTCTTTGTCAATAAATATCACTTAATGCTGACTGCATTGTTTGTTCCAAGTACCCTAGGATAATTACCTTAACAAAAAACAAGAAAACCAACTGATCTGGTCTAATCTATCACACTGTTGAACCAACCAAGCACACCAGAAGATGTTACTTATGACAGGGTGTCAAATGTCTCAGTAAGCAATATTTTAGCTTTATCATGGTGAGCTGTAGATAACTGTATCTGGGTTTGACAAATCAGTGGTTGACAGCATGAACAACACAACAGCAACTGCAGCTATGAAGATTTGTTCGCAGGGCGACTCAGATTTTGGGAACATCATAGAGACAAATTGTCAGGTCCAAAACTTTAAATAAATATATGCAAGAACTCCTACCTTTCAGACTTCCTCTGCATGTGTTGCAGAGATTAATCAGTTGGATAATTTATGACGCGAAAGTGAGTTGTGATTGGTATGCTCAACTTCCCAGTGTAGACACCTGATTGGATAAAAAGCAAGCCAAGGGACGAAATAAAATTATCTGGCTGAACTGTAGATGCATCCTGGGTATAGTGGAGATTTAGTGGAGATATCAAGGATGCAGCAAGTCAACCACTGTAACTATCAGCTTCTCACAAGTTAGCACTTTAATAATGAGAAACAGCAAGTATCAACAAAATTGTTGTTACAATCTATGCAATCTATACAATCTTCAGCCATCAGCCTGAACTCTTCCAGTCCAGTAATCTCAGTATATGATACCAGAGTGTATGGACGGGCTGTAAGGACATTTATATTACATCTAACATGGGATTACACTTTCACAGTAAAGACCAGTTCTAGTATTTTTGTTGGGTTCAGTCCCATATGTGACTTGGACCCACACCCTAGGTGTCATGTACTTACTTGCCAGGACCACACAAAGTCAGCTATAACTGACTCAGCCACTGCAGTGGAAGGCAGGGACTCAACCCGCAAATGTACCAGAATATGTACTTTCTGAGCAGCACTGTGTATTCATATGGACATTTAGTTATCCCAGGACCACCATCTATCATGGAGTGTAGACTGTAACATTCAGGCTCTGATCAAGCTTACATACTTAGAACATACGTCTACTACATTAAAACATCCAGGTGCCTGGTTCTCATGAGTTAAAAAATCTAAGTCTCTGTTACCATTATCAAAAACCAGTGTAGACACTTATGCTCAATCTACAGTACTATCTCTGCTGCAAAGGCTAAGCCTACTTGTCATGCAACTTGTACAGGTAAATGGGATAGGTAGTTACTGTACTATGTCTTAGTGGCCTGACTTGCATTGACAAACCCTGATATCTTGATAAACTCTTCCGTGTAAAGGTAACTGAGTCCAATTGCCAACGAGGAGGAAAATCCTATACATCCATTGAAATCGGACTATACACTGACATTGACTATTTTTTTTGATAACTGAGGTATTAAACTACCCTTGATTGCACACTGTCACCAACTGTTGTCTTGCAGGACATTTGTCAAGATAGCCAATGATGTTCAATTACACTTTCATACGTTTAGGCAACCAGTGTGCCCGAAACAGACAATTAAAGCGTATGACAAAATTCATATATTTTTCTTGTCAAAAGTAGCCACATAATTTTCTGTCAAGCCAGTGTATAGTAAATCTTAAACAAGCAAATAAGGGCATATGGAAATATTCAGTCTAGAAATACATGGGGGTAGCCTTTCTATACAGAGAGTAAATATATCACGGTATTGATGTATATTAATAATAAACTGCTAGTCTTTCTGCCAATGGAGGAAGAAGAAGAAGAAGAATGAGAAGGGGAGGAAGAAGAGGAGGAGGAGGAGAAGGATGAGTGTATTTGAATGAAGGCCTTAGGTTAATGAATATTCATGGAAGGTAACACATGAATGTACAACTGTTCCTTTATTTCCGGAATTTCAACCCACAGTGCAATACTTACTTTGTGCAGAAACACGGAAAAGAATAAAGGCACACTTGTACTTTCATGTGTTCCCTTATTTGTTTCCATGAGTCTACAAAGATGTGCATCAAATTAAAGCACAGAGATCATTCACATATAAGAAATCATCAAGCAACAACCATGTCACTGCAATACAAAATGTTTCCTTTCTAAAATGTTGTTATACAAAGTGTCATTTATTTCATAATGAAGACATTTATGATTACTATGAACATAACAAATTTCAATATGTACAGAATCTTCTGCATCCTTCAGAACATGAGTATAGTAGCAACAAGGCCTAAACCTGTCCTCAATAAGATTATTGCAAGCTGGACATATCTTCACCGATTTCCCACTGAATCTAAATATCATCGTGTTATATGAGGAGCATTTACCTGTGTGTTGATCCGTACCTTGACAGCAATGTTAAAGAGTTACCTACGTCCAGCTGTTATTCCAGCGTTTATCACTGAATTACCAGCCGGCTTCTCCCCTAAAGGGCATATGTTGACCCAGGTCAACTGACAAGACTGGCCGATATACACACCTAATGTGATTTATATTCAATGCAAACTGTTTCATGGACTCTACAACAAACAGTTAGGATTTCTGCATGAAAGTGTTCATGACAAGTGCTTAAGATAGCCTCCAGGACTGTTTGACCACAATCAGTTAATTAAATCTCTGATGTATGTTATTAATGAACAACATGGAATAATATATTAAATCTTCGGGGGTCAAACCACTCTTTGGATTTAAAGTTTCCTTGAACATACTGACTCAGCATTTATGTTTACTTTCTTTTTGTTTACACATGATTGGATAAAACTGGATACGTAGCTGGTGCCATGCATTTTTTTAATGAAGAGAGCACACATTATTTCCAAAATATTATTGTTCATTTAAGTCCACATTCAGCAATATTCCAGCTTTAATCCGGTGTGCAGATAATCAACTGTGGGCCTGACAATGTAATGATCAACATCATGAGCATGGATCTATGCAGTTGGGATACAATGACATGTGTAAGTCAAGTCAAAGAGTCTGACCACCCTATCCCATTATCGTCTCTAACAATCATGGGTGGGTGAAGAATTCCTGGATCTTCATGGGTTCCTAAAGTGTTAACTTCGTATACGCTAACACAGTGTTTGATTCAGGAGTACTTCCAAACTCATGGTCCAGTGGAACTTGCAAACTTAACTATAAATTGTCTGGTCCATAAGAAATATTGGCCAGTAATGGTAACTTTTACCAGTTGTGTTTGAAAATTGTATATTGTAATGTAGATAAGATGAGGTTCCAGCCTGACTCTTAAACTCAGTACAAAAAGATGGTATGTGTGACACAGAAGTCATTCCACCAGTCTGTACATCTTGTTGTCATGATCAGTCATGGGAAATAGTATATCTACTAATCTCTATTGCATTACATTAGTTAATCCTGTTGTTAAACTATCTCATAATAAAACATGTTCTTTGCATATTTGGACTTATGTTTTTTAATCTGGTTTATTAAATTTACTCAAAATGTCAATTAATAATGCTTCTGTTACTTGCAAGATGAAAAAGTATCCAACAAAATACCAACATGCTGTCACTTGACCTTAGTCATAGTTATGATATATTCATATAAAAATGACTTTATTCAGGATGTAAAATGAATGTATGTTTATCAGAAGCATAAGTTGGCTTTAGAATACCTTATTCCACAATAGCAGATTACATACATACACTCTTTAATTGAACTGCATATAGCAAGGTACTTTTAGACATTTTTAAGAAGCTTTTGGCAGTGTATAGAGACATGGACATAAAAAATACTGATTAGCTATGAAGCACATGGACATGTATATATTTGCACCCTTAATGATACTTTAATAGCCAGAACCGGAAGCTGTAAGGGGGAATGGAGGCGATATGAATATGTTGAAAATGAATGAATGTTGAATAAAAAGTATTTCACGTGAGTGATTGTTCAGCATGGAGTTGGAAATGTGAGAGCACAACTCAGTGAAGACATGGGTGTAAAACTTCTGAAAACATGTCTACAATCTTCTATGAAGTATTATTTGCTGTGTAGCATGTTATCTTTTTGCCTGTCTTCTAAAGACCTTCACAATGTGCATTTGAATTGTATGTTCTTCTAACAATACAGACAATGGTTTCAATGCAATCAGTTTCAGTTCAGTTGATAAGTATTCAGTTAAAAAGAGCAGAGTAGGTATTGAGACAGAGTCATATGCATGACTAAAAGATAGGTAACAAAGCACATTGATACACCTCCGAGGCTTTGTTTGTTAGGTTGCCACTGCTTGACAAAACATTCCTGTGAGTTAATCAACTCACTACTGTTAACCTCCTATATCATATTCATATGGGAGATCCATGCTATTGCAGATATACAAATACATATGTACACCATTAATTCTGAAAAAAAAGTCTATGTAATATTCATAAATGTATTGCATTATAGATAACTTGATCTGGACTAAAAATATTAAAATAATTTCATGTTAAGATTCTTCAAAGCTGAATCAAGTCATCATCCTGTCTTCAAGTATAATACCTAACCTTATCAAGCCCATAAAAAGTTACTTTTTTAGAAATAATAAACTGGAGGAGTAAGACCTAGCCTTCATATTCTATACTGAGGGAATGATAGACTACATTTGTCCACTTGTCAACACTGCTGGACATAGTAAAGAGTGATTGATGTAAATCTACGCAGCCATAGAACATGAGACAGCTTCTACCTGTGGGTGTCTTCTACCTACTTTTCCAAGACCATGCATCACCTCCTGAGAAACTTGCATTCCTGGATAGTTCAGTATTCAGCTGTTGTACATATACTTGACACTCACAAGAAGACTGTGTATCTATGATTGAGATTTATCACTTGTTACACTGACACAAAAGTCCAAACATTATCTTCAACCTATCACATTAAGTCATGCTTCAATTAGAGTGTTATCTTAGGTAAACTTTGCATGATGCACTTCATAACAAACATTACATTCACCAGGACATCATAAACTTTGAACAAATATATATGTCTTATCTTCAGTGATGAGCGATAACAAGATCATAATCTAAACTCATACAAGCTAACACCTGTTGACCAAAACAAATTACAATACATTACCACTCATGCCCAAGATGAAATCTAATCCTTGGGGATTACATCCTTTGTGACATCGGAATCAGCAGGCATCAAAGTGGGTCAGGTCTGGTACTCTCCAGGTGATAATCAAGATAACATCCCTTGGATGCAGTAAGCTCCTGGTCACTTCAAAGTGTAGCGGTCACTTGTTCCCCCTGGGTGGTTACTGCTCCAGGTTGTTCCATGTCCTCCCCATCCACACATACAGTGCAGCAGTTCCAAGCAATGCTAATTGGTTAGGTATTTCATGTAGCCAGGGCTGTAGAGGAAACCTGATATTCTCTATATCCTCCACATATTCCTCATTATTACACACTGGGAAGGTTATCCCCTGTACAAGGGCGAGGATGTGACCACTCCACTACTATAGCAAGGTCAGGTGTAAGATAATCACCACTTCTTTATATCAGAGTCAAACGAGACAGATGTATTGCTTCAACTAAAACGTTTTTCTCTATAGTATGAGGCAGGGAATAAAGTTGTGAGGACTTAAATATTCCAAGAAAGTCTTCAAACTGACATTTGTGATTCAGTATTGATTTATTATATGTACCATGTAAATCGTGTGCCCCATAAATGTGATGTAAAATCTTGTTGATCTACCTTATTTGTGAAACATATCTAACACATGGATCTCCAAACCTCATGTCCTGCTTGCGTGTCTGCATGGAAGAAGCCATTGTTTCTATCGCTTGTATAGTACACTCTTCCAGCTTATTGTCCTCTTAACGTAACAAGGTAAGCAAGTGCAACCACAGATCATAACTGTATAACCACTCTCCTCAACTTTCAGCTTTTTCTGTACATGAAACAATGGTATAATGTTGGTTCAGATGCATGTTTTTTCATTGGGGTGAACTGAATTTTCCCCACAATACCATTACAGAGAGAGCAAATGTTTTTTTCACATCCTCTCATGCAGCTACACTTGAAGAAATTATGTAATGTTGATATGTCAAACTAGAATTGCTCCAAGGCTGTACTGAAGGCTAAGCCCATAGATGTACAGTAATTCTATCCTTTAAAGATCAAACATACTCACATGGGTACAAATACATAAATAATTTACTGTCATCATTATAAATGAAACCCTGTCATTAAAACTACTCATGTTGACATTTAATTACTTAAAGGTGACATGCAACCGAAAAATCAAACATAATTAAAACTGAAAATCCTTCCTCACATGATGTCACTGCAGTTTGCAGTAGTGCTCTGGTGACACAGTTATGTAAACTGTCTGTGGTTTTGCTGGCGGCGGGAGTGAAGCAGATGACTCTTTCACAACTTTTAATCACTTGGTATTGATTAACCACAGTTTTTTTAGAATGAAATTGGTGTTCCAGTAAGTCTTTCATATGTTATACTTAATAGAGTACAAAAAACAAAACTTTATAACCTTATTCCTTCTTTAAAGAGGTAGACACTACAAAAGATGCCAGTTTGTGTTTGGGGGTTAGTTATGTTTAAACTATCAATTATTACCTTAAAGACTAATGCAAACCTAGTGACAAACCAGTAACTGAAAACATAAAGAACACACCAATTCAAGGGGTCACAATGACATTCAACTACCAGTTCAATTCAGGGCTTGAAATTGAAGGGGTCATGGAGTCCCAAAGTTTCAGAATCCTATCCCCAAACATTTTGGTTATGATAAGGACCCTTAACTTTTATGCTCCTTAGCGAGCTCACATGAAAAGCATATAATATAGGGCTCCTAGACCAACAGGACTTCACTATATGCTAGTAGTTGACAGCAGATCAATTAAGAATATCAGTTGTGTGAACATATGGGGACACAGTGCAGCAAATCAAAGTAGAAAAACAATTATCAGAATGAAACATTCTTCACAAATAACCATTTGAAGGAGCACATATGATTTACTAACCAATACTCTCACAAACCTGTCCTCACACGAGTACAAGTGTGAATTTTTACGAATTTTTTGAAGATTTAAATCTCTTATCATCTCTTTCTATACAAAGAATGGTAAGACCCTTGAACATGAACTCTATGGACATCAAAGTGTCAGAAACCATTGTAGCATATGGATGGAGCTTATAAAAATTCAAGAGCCTCTCTTGATCTGGTTAACATAGAAACAAGAATGAAAATGTAAGAAATAAAAGTTAATCAAACACGGTGGAGAAACCTATAGCCATTGACAATGAAACTCAGTCAGTAATGTCAATAAAACAAGCAATCAACCACTTTAAATACTTAAGACTGTAGACACTGTGTCCATCACCACAGGAACTAGTGACAATTTACTGCGAAACTTCACCAGCCTTGACAACACCTTCTGGGTAATATCACTGGCAACATATACTTATCACAAACAAACATTACGATAATTACTTGCTTTTTAATTCATGAATCTGTTAAATCTTATTATTACTGATTATTACTGAGAATAGTAATACCTGAAGTACTACAGCCTCACTATACAAGACATTGCCAAGCTTTACACTTTCATTCACATGGTCAAGGCGAGCAACATTTTTGTTAACAATAGGAAATATTGTATGTAACAATGCCTTGTTATATTTCATACTAAGGTGAGATTGAGAGAGTTTGGTTTTACTCTGCTTGTAGCAATATTCCAGCAGTACCATGGTGGGAGACACCAGAAATGGGCTAAAGACACTGTACCAAAGTGGGGAATCAAACCTAGGTATTCAGCACAATGAGTGAATGTTTTCACCACTAGGCTACCCCACTGCCCTTTATAATAAGTATGTACAGGGGAATATGATCATGTTTTATACCTATAGGAAGCCAGCTCAGAAAATTTCAAGTTATAAACAAACTGTAACAGAACACGACTATATGTAATAGTGACTCACTACATATATTAAACAATGCAGGGGAACAGGCCCACAGTGCACAAATGAGCTAAATTGAATGTATAAACAACTATAACAGAACATAACTGTGTATCTGTACAGACCCCCCTCCTAGATGCTGGGGTCAAGACAATAAAACATGCACAGTGCCAATGATGAGCTTTATGAAGCCTATTACACAGAACATCAACATGGAGGCGTGGAACAAGGAAGTAGTGTATGCCAGTAATGTTTCCATTAACTAAGCTGCAATGGCCAGGAGCTGTGGGACGATCATGTTACATGCTGTGACTCCCAGCTCCTACTGCTGACTTTAACATGATCACCAACACAAACACACTCATCCATTCCTAGCATTCAGAGCTCTGCTACAAAAACACCACCTCATCTTTGATGATGGGGAGTTTGATTCAGTATTTTGGCTCCTGTTTGTCCTGCTTATTATCAGATTGATCTCTTGTTTATATATTTTGCTGGAGTTATACTTGAACTCTGTGAATTTCAGAATCTTTTATTGTGATGTCAATTCCAGCCCCTTTGCCATAAATATCTCAAGGAATGTCTTTGCTGTTTTAAGAAATATTCTGTCACTCAAATTCAATCAAAAGATCAAGGGAGACTCAAATTAGACAGATGTTGACATGGAAGAGACGAGAAATGCACTGCACTGATGTTTTGTTTGATTGGGTTTGTTGTGACAGGTAGCATTTCACAATAATCCAGTTGTATGAAACTCGACTTCCAAAATTCAAGCATGAATTAGAAAATCCAGAGACTGATAGCATGAGCAACGAAGTCACTGAGTGTGACTACCACCATCCTGATCCACAAAGAACACCTTGTGACAAACAGTGAAAAGTGACCTGGGGTACAATACAGCACCAGAACAGACAAAGTAGGAAGGAAGGAAGGAAGGAAGGAAGGAAGGAAGGTAGGTAGGAAGGTAGGTAGGTAGGTAGGTAGGTAGGTAGGTAGGTAGGTAGGTGGGTAGGTGGGTGGGTAGGTAGGTAGGTAGGAAGGAAGGAGGAATATGAACTGCACAGGGCTACAAACATTTTATGAATAAGGCCTTTGACCATTAAGTATAGATGAGTTTGGATCAGATCTATCAGCACATCACTATGGATTAATCAGGGAAAGATCCTGTTTCTAGGAAATGAATATATCTTACCAAATTATTATATTAAGAGTAAGGTCATTATCAATAGAAGAAAGAACATTACTGAACCGTAATGTGATTAGTAATGATCTAAAATACATGAAGTGCAATCACATTTCAAGTTCAAATGAGATAAGTGTTATGAGCTTGTATTTCAAGACCACAACAAACAGATTAGATAAATTTGCAAATCCTAATTACATCAATAAAGATCCTGCCAGTCAAATCAACCTTTAAGGTACTTTGTATTGAACAGAGCAGACATATTTCTCTTTGAAGAAATCTGATAGGACAGTTTAGTAACATCCATATCAAAAGATCTCCTTTGTAAGAATTAGCTCCCTTTGATCAGATTACAGTAATCCCTGAAACACGCTCTAGTATTTCTGTCTGGACAAGGTTGTGGGGTCTCTAGCCATGGTTACACTGATATGTTTCTCACTGTCTGCTAGATGCCCCTTTGTGTTGTAACAGTAAATTTTCCCTGTCACTAAGGTTCACGCTGATCAGAGTAAGAACTGTGGATGGATTGAGTTACTGAAATTACTTCAACATACACACAGAGTGTGTGCAGAGGGTTTGGGTCAACAAAGAAACAGATTTTCTGTTTACTGTAGAAACAATGCAATTTTGCAACATACTATTGACTGAAATTTGAAAGGGTTATCTTTTGACCATGTGAGTAAATAAATACTTCTGTAGTAAGAACAAAGGAAGCATGTCAGGCAATACAAACGAAAGATCTACATAAAAGCAGACATGTTGAACCCATGACTAACATCTGTTTCTTTTATCTGATTTATAAAATGAGACAGAGCAGACTACTTACGTTTTTAACGCACAAGTCATAGGTTAAGAATGTATGACTTTTCGTCTGACTATATTTAATCTATCATGTTCATGTTTGATCAACTGCAGTCATATAAAAATATAGATGGTTCTTCACTTCTCGTGAGTAGTACACAAAGTACTAATACTAGATGTCACTAAACCATAAAACTAATAGAAAAAAATCCAAAAATGACCTAGACCACAGTGAAGATTGAGGCAAGGTCCCACAACCAGCCATGAACACATATTTTCAACTAGCCTCAAATATGTATTCATTCACATGTAGTAAACCTTTTCCTCAGTCTCTAAATCCATGTAAATCCATTCTCCTTTCTGGAGAGGTTAAGGGACAACAAATACATTAAGTGGTCAGTGTGGTAAAAGTAAGGATATACATCAGAAATCTCATTTGTATTACATACAGTCCAGAAAATTTGTAATGTTAGTGGTGAGTGCTGAAGTAATTTGTGGGTGTATATAATTTCCTGAAGAGTGTTAATGAGAGCGCTGATGCCTGAATCTCTGGAGAGAGTGAGACAACTCTCTGTACCTTCTGCAGTTGATTAACTACTTGAAACTTGGTGATAAGACAGATAAATAAAACCTTTCTAGCCCGTGTTTAATCAACAATGTGTGGGGCAACCTAGTGGTTATTGCTTGTCATGCAAAAGATATGGGTTTGATTCCTGACATGGTTACCATTTGTGGAGCTATTTCTGTTGGGCTGTGATATGGATGGAATATTGATATAAACCGTTTATTATGGCGATGTGCTCTATGTTTCTTTGTAGAAAGTATGCGTGCTCTCTCATCAAGTTTAAATAGTTATTTGATATATTTCATTGTAATTAGTGTTAAACAAAGACTAAGAACCAGTCTCTAAAATGAACACATTTTACTGAAAAAAAGTTCACAGTGAAAAAAAATAAATAATGTAATTACATGGAACCCTGAGATTTTCTTCATTTTCTAAGGTTAAGGAAATCTCATCCTCGATATCTCCAGAGTATACGTTCTGATGAATTTCCACTATACCCTGGATGCATCTATGGCTCGGTCCGAAAATTTCATTACCTCCCTTTGCTGGCTCCGCATTCTCACAGTAGCCAATCAGCTAAGTTGCCGTTACAACTGAACTTGCCAGTGTCAATAAAGATAGTGTCTGCGACTGCAAAGGTTTGCTCACAGTGCGATTCAGATTTAGTGGAAATCATACAGACACATTGACGGGTCCGAAAACTGAGGACAAAAAAAAAAAAGCATAAGCCAGAACTCCTACTGTGTCTTTCAGAGAACTTGTGCATGGTTCGTGCTGCCAAGTTTATTTGGTTAGATAATTTCAAAAGGGAAAGTGAGTTGTAATTGGTTCACTCAACTTCCCAGCATATACATCTGATTGGACAAAAAGCCAAGCAAGAGAGGCAATACATTTTCGGGCTTAGCCGTAGATGCATCCAGGGTATAGTGGAGACTTATTGGAACATATACCCTGGAGATATCGAGGATGAGGAAATCTAGACTTGCCACATTTTCTACACTTGCATGGGCTTTCTTGGATATATTTGTTTCAGGGCATACGGACAGTGTCTGTGTGACAGACTATGTTAAACACAACACTCAGCAATATTCCAAATATATGACAGAGATCTTTACATAATAGCATTTGGGCTAGACAATCCAGTGACTGACATCATCAGCATCATTCAAAGCATCTGGAATATTATGACCACCTTTTTGACAAGCACCAGGGTTGCTGAAGAAACTAGATTTTCACTTATAGATACATGTAGTAGACATAATGAGAACTGTTGACTACCACGATACTTGAGATACAGTGACTAGTTAATTGTGAAAATGAAAGGACATGTGTTGTAAATATTTTAGGCAGGGGTCCCATACTCATAAGAAAAGAAGGGGTAATGGGTTTTATCTGGGTCGATAGCCATACTCCCTGCTATTCTGAATGACTGATGATGATAATGAATAATGATACTGAAATCAGTTGTACGACAGCAACCTGTTAATAAGTGTTAGAACTATGAAACTATCACATTCAATGGTTGTGTCTGTAGTGTTGGTACAGGTACATAGGATGAGTCATAGTCTTTCTCACAGTCCCTCAACAACATAATTTTCCTAAATTAAAGTCCTAAATGAAGCAAGTCTATATCTCCTCAGGAATCTCCCATCTCACTTGGGTTATATTTTCTTCTCAGTTAAAGTGAGATAAGGGATCACTATCAGAATAATATACTAGTATGTTCAGAGACTAAGTGTTCTTCTAGGTCACTCAGGAAAAGGTAGTTGAAAGAACAAGCAATGAATCCACATCTTTGGTCTACAATGATAGGACAGGGCTTGGAGGACATCCACAATGCATGCAATATTTGTAAGCTTATAATAGACTTTCTAAGATGCTTCGGTGAAAGATCAAAGGCGCTGACAATACTTTATCAGACGATAATGTGCACTTTGTGCATTGCGTCACAATGTGTTGACGTCACTGCGCCATTCCAATCTGCCCCCTTGTAATCAAACTTTTATGCATTATGTCACATTGTAACCGATGTCATGATGGATGTCAGTTGCCATCGCCTTGTACAGCCTTCCATAATTAACTGCTTCATCGCATCCTGTTTCTTGGTTTGTAGTTGCATCACACAGCTAACATCACTGGTGGAAACGTTACGTTTATGTTTTCCGAAAGATAAAATGTCTCATGGTTCGACTCAAAATTTTACAGAGACACAGTAATGTTTGCAATGTTTACATTCCCACGATGCAATCGTGGAATGTTACATGACTAGTTAGCTTCAGCTGAATGTACTAATCTAAACTTTTGTTGGTGGTAGAAATGAGACGGTCATATTGCCTTGTATGGTTTAAGAGAATCACAGATGTAATTAAAATGATCTAGAGAAGATATTTAACCCGAACATAAACCGTCACCAAACTGTTCATCATTTGTTTTCTAGTAATGTTTGTCTTAACGTAGGAGGCTGACATGTCAAGAGAACAGCTTGTCAGTTAGCCATGTGTGAGGATTTTTAATTTAGGTCACAGGCACCATCGTTTGTTTTCTGCCATAGATTATTTGAAATTAGGCTTAGAAATGATTAAATACGGCATCTTAGAAAAGAAATACGTATACAGTTCGTTCTACCACCATGTATAGCAAGCATCCTTGTGCTTTAACTATAATAGTTCAGGGCGAAAGTGTGCTTTATTATACTATACATGATGGCAGAATGAACTGTATTTCTTAAATATATTTACGATAGTTCATAACATGACAAACTCCTGTGGATGAGCACGGTTCTACAAAGTAATCTAATTGCTATGACTACATGAGCCCATGTTAAGGCATAGGAGCTACAATCATCTTACCTCATTAAAAGCTTTGTGGAATAATGCCCACGTCTTATTGTACAACTACAACATCTCAATTTCAGCTGTTGTTATGATAATAATAAACCACTGAGAACATAATCTCCACCTGTACACCTACAAGGACGAAAAACTGTACATATAAGAGTGATAAATTCCTGATATAATCAAACAAATATGAAATCAGTCATGTAAATGATAGCTCATAATTCAAGAGGAGCCTGAGCATCATCATCAGATTGGAATACATTTGTAATAACTAGCAGAGCCTGAAAGGGGCTTTAGTATCCACTTACAGTTTTCCAGTACGTACCTGACAATAATCCACTGCTACAGGAACTGAATGATTCTTCAGCACTATTTAGGCGACTGAGTAAAAATAGAAGTAAAGACAATACGGGTCCACCTGGAAGGTTGAAACTGATGCTGCAAACTACACCCTCAGTATAAGGCCACCATGGGAACAGGAACTTGCAAACTGTTAGAAAATATCTTGATACATTTAGCTTGAGAAGAGAGGTAACAAGAATCAGTCACCATGTAGGCATATTGCCACCTTTGAAAGTGTTAATAATACATGTAGATGTGTCTTGAGTTTCTTTTGGTGACCATGTCATGAAAGGCAACACTGCTCGTCTCAATAGGTAGCTAATAGGAAGGTTGGTCAGGCACAATCACTAGATTGGTCATATCCTAACTGTGTAGCTCAATGCTAATATTGTCGCTCCTTGGATTATCTGTTAGCATAAATTATCTCCAGATCGCATGGAATATCAAATGACCAGATTGCAGAAAACCACATCTTATATTTTTGACAACTGTGTCAACATGACATTCACAAATCACTTCTTCATCCTGAACTTCATGTTTTCAGTTGCTATTTACCTCCTAGATGACACAGCTGGAGTAGGGTTATTATATAGGGAATGTAGATGAATTTGTAGTCTCTAGTAGTATCTGTATCCTCTAGTACACAACTCAGTGATAAATATACAATTTTAGTGTGCGAGTCCTGGGACTCACTCGTGTTGAAAATTTGAAATTTGTGTGAGTCCTTCAAAGGGAAAGGATCAAATAATCAAAACAAAGAAGGAACTTCCTCAGTTATGCCATGACACTGAGGTCATAGATGGATCATATGTAGATTTATCCCTGCAACTTCAACATTAATTTGATTGTTTCTTGGTAGTTTGGTTAAAGGTACCAAAATCAGCAGCAGGAAATCATTCCTAAATGGCAAAATAATTCTCACACAATGATTACACGATGCCATTTAGAAAGTGGTCAAATGCAACATATGTCATATTTGGGATTTCACTTTCTTAGTAAAGTACAAATTCTAGTACCTTTTTCGGTTGAGTCCCATCCGGGATTCGAACCCGCACCCTCAGAGTCAGGCACCTAATCGCCAGCACACAAAGTCAGCCGCCTAGCCCGCTCAGCCACTTGTGGAAGTCGCGGTGGCTGAGCGGGCTAGGCGGCTGACTTTGTGTGCTGGCGATTAGGTGCCTGACTCTGAGGGTGCGGGTTCGAATCCCGGATGGGACTCAACCGAAAAAGGTACTAGAATTTGTACTTTACTAAGAAAGTGAAATCCCAAATATGACATATGTTGAATTCTCACACAAGTGCTTCACTATCACAATTGGGTTTTTCGCCGATGATGCAGGAAAGTGAAAATTTCTATGTGATATGGATCTGACAGCTCCACATTACTGTTGCCCTGGCCATCTAATTCACAGGCTTTGGTCATTTCAACTTTTGCCTTATGGGCCAAAGAGCATTGGTAGACAAAGATTTGGCAAAGACAAGGTTGTATTGAATGATAAGGCCAAACATGTGTAGCAATCCGATCTTCATAAGGACATTAGTCTCTTATGAAGACATCTCCTTATCATTATTTCTTAAATCTAGGAATTATGTGTCAAAACAACAATCATTCCTTAGAGCAGAACATAAGCAGAAGCCATTATACGATAAAACAATCACCCTGATTCGTTTTTAATACCCATCTCAGTGAGCGAGTGAGTTTGGTTTTATGCCGCTCTTAGCAATATTCCAGCAATATTATGGCACACACCAGAAATGAGCTTCACTCACTGTGCCCACATATCGGGTACACATCTCAACTATAGCAATCTGTAATCCCACTGAAGGTTCCTTTGCAGAATAACTGTAAATCTATTTGAAGTTGCATGTGGGTCTACTTGATGCAATGAGTATCAATATCAGAGTAAAGTTCTCACTTAAGAGCAGACAATGAGTTAAGACATAATTCACGTAAGTATATTTCAAAACAGAAATCTACAAGAATTCACATTGTGTATTTTTTAATTAGTTGGGAGGCTCTTTTCAGTTTTCCTCATGACGGTAAATCTGAAGCGGTATGTGCTTACTAAGTCAACTGTGACTACAAAACTATCAAACCATTATGTGACTGACAAAGATCAAACTTCAAAGAAGTAGTCTGATATTCTGATGAGACACTATTTTCCATGTTGCAACAGCAATAGAAATTCATAAAAATGCTGGAATGCATCCAAACCCCAAGAATCCAAGCAGTAAATGTATGGAAGAGGGAATGTAAACAGTGAAGTATGTTTAGAGCCTGAAGCACATCTCTTGCATGACTTTATCTGTCAGAATATACCACCCATCTTCTTTGGGTAAGCAGGAACAGCCTCCCCCTACAGCGAAGCAGATGCGAGATTCCTCTCCCCTGCAGAGTACCAGATGAGGGATGCTCCCTCCCCACTAGGCGGCAGATCACCGCTTCACACTAGAAACATACAAACTGACATACCTGCCTGAGTTTAGCCAGTCTAGACGGTGGCTTGGATTTGGGGGAAGCCTTAGGAGAAAGGCGAGCTTCTTCCACCAGGCCATTTTCTGGGCTGTTTGGCACCACAAGCGATTCTTCAGCCCTTGTCTGAAATGTGTGATGTTTCATTTAGGGACAAAATAATACATGTACATCAAGGTAAACAAGTTAAATGCTACAATAATTTAAGAAGGTAAGGCCAGTGTTTTGGCAGTTGCAAATTGTTTGCTAGAGGATACATGCTACAGATACTCCGTATAACTGTTGAGACTGCACAACAAGTGCAGTGGTAATAATCTGTCTATGTGTGTTGGAGAAATTTGTAAGTATATTTGTATAGACAAAGGTAGTCTGTCTTACAGTCCCTGAATCACATTATTTCCCCTACTGTCAAGCTTTCTTTGGAGTGCTAAAGCCTTAAATGACGCAAGTCTAGATTTCCTTAGGTTCTGAATCTCTGGTCTCCTTAGGGTTCTGTTTCAATTAAAATGGGTTTGTTTGTTACTATCAAAATAATATACATGCAGAGACTAAGCCTTAGTCTAAGACAAAGGATGTGAATGTACAACCTCATATGATGACTAAGGGTTATTTGAAGGCAATATTGGACATCGAACTTATGTTTTGTACTTTCTAAAAAATAAAGCTCTACGGTGACTAAAACATGAAATCACATTTTACATAACTAAATTTGCTACATTTTGTCTCCAGATAAAAGTTTCGTCCCCAGTAATGGTGCATTAGTGTGATTGATAGCTGAACCCTTCTTCTTAACCCTTCCACTTTGCATGTTTCATATATGATAGCAAAGGATAACAAAACAGAGCAGTTTGATGGTTTTAGTATCCAATGCTAGAAATCAAAATTATGTTTGGAAGAATTGAAAATTATGCATCATGTGCAAGAATATTATGAAACTATCAAAAAGATTCCCACACGGTAGCTTATCTCACAGACTAGCCCTTAAGTCTCTGAATATACATTTTTGAAAGAAAGAGTGAGTGAGTGAGTTTAGTTTTACGCTGCACTCAGCAATATTACAGCTATATGGCGGCGGTCTGTAAATAATCGACTCTGGACCAGACAATCCAGTGATCAACAACATGAGCATCGATCTGCGCAATTGGGAACCGATGACATATGCCAACCAAGTCAGCAAGTCTGACCACCCGATCCCGTTAGTCGCCTCTTACGACAAGCATAGTCGCCTTTTATGGCAAGCATGGGTTGCTGAATGCCTATTCCATCCCGGGACCTTCATGGGTTTTTGAAAGAAAGAAATTTCTCTTAAACTGAAAAGGAACCCCAGTGCGAAGGGAGCCTCAGAACCTGAGGAAATCTAGACTTGTTTAATGAAGTCATAAAAAATGCAGACAAATTTCCACATGTGTTTATTTATTGTCTAAAATTCCACAACAATACACGGTAAAGCCTGTCTACATAATCATATTTGTACTACGCCTGTCCACACACTGTGTAAGCACGAAAATTGCCCTAAAATCAAATTTATGAGAATTCATCGAAAATTATGTTGGTTTAATCAAACAAAAACCCAAATCATAGACATCCATAATCAGCATTCCAATAAGTATCATTTCTAGGGTTGGAAATCAGAGTCTCTAAACAGATTCACAATCATCTGGAGTATAAACATATTGTGAATTGTCATAAAGTACAACATCACATGTACAAGTGGCAACTGAAAAGTAAGTGTCAAAATAAAGATGAGTTCAAATAACTGAATTTACTATAACTGGACAAAAACACACATTCACCTAACGGTTAATCACATAGGATGACATTATATTTCTATTCGTCTCATACATAATGTCACACACAACTGTATCTGGACCTTTTTACCAAGGGCGTCTACAAGACATCCTCTACCGACAACACCAGTATTTTTCTGCTATGTTCTCACTAAATTTATATTACACTGTTCATTACAATGCTGGCTGTCCTTGGAAATGAGAAGATTCTAGAGGTATGCACTTGAGGATTTTACCTTCACCTGGTTATGTAAACAAGATTGGCACCTGGAACAACCCTGGTTTTAAACACTGATTCAGGAAATGGCAACAGGTGAAAGAGAAAGTGAGGGCGTTTATGTTTTTACAGCCAGCTGGATCCTGTACTGATGTTCTAGTGCTGGATCTGTCATTGATGCCAGATGTAGACTTGCGCAAGTTCCCCATGCCAATGTGAGTATAATTGTACCTTCTTGTATTGACTGACAAGTGTATATGAGAAATATGTTTGTAAACATAGAATATTTGTGCATGTTTCTACTATGAAATTCAAACATTCACACAAATGCAATGATTACTTCATGAATGTTTTCAGTTCAGTCTAAGTAAACTTATCCTCAGTACTTTTCGTTACACTCCACTGCTGAGTCTAACAAAACCTTATGGGAGGTCGCGACAGGTAACCTTTGAGATTGACCAATCAGAACACAGCTTACCAAATCACGAAAGTGCACATTCGCACATACCTTTTGAAGTTTTTATCTCGAAAAGGTTCGTACCCGAACGATTCCGAATGCTATTTAGCGTACGCTTGCTTCCGGGTGATGCACACGGCGTACGTACAGCAATGACAACAGTGAGTAAACAATCACTGAAAATAGTGTTTTTGGTAATATTCAAGGATGTCATCTTGTGGAAATGTTGGCTAATGGTAACCATGCTAACAGAACCCCCAAAGTGTATATACAGCTGGTCAAATAACTGTGTTATATACAGATTTTTGTTTGTGAAGAGATCTGTGTCTGTAACCTGAATAATTTGAAAGTCCCTCTGATCCCTAAATAGTAGCCGTTGTTTGATTGGTTAAATCTATTTAACCATCTCGCATTTGATTGGACAGTTATAAGTCGCTCAAAGGTTACCTGACGTGACCTTCTACTATGTTTTGTTAGACTCAGTGGTGGAGTGTAGCGAGACTAAGTTTACTTGGACTGGTTTTCAGTTGCAAGATGGTATTTCGATGGCATTTATGAAAAAAGTATCCTTCAATCAGATCAATATTAAACATCCTACAAATAGAATGACTTATCATAAGCAATAACATCTATCAAAGACAAAAGCACCGCCTAAAAGATCCATCAATTCCACTGTATAGGAAAGAGCATGAACCTACATGATCCATTTGCAAAAATCCACTGCAAAAGAACTTATAATCAATTCAGCAATTGTTCAGGAACTATCCAAGTATTACAAGCACAGTGTGTATCAATGGTGACAATGTGGACATTGTAAATGATTACATATAGCTGTGCAAAATTATAGATAGTAAATTAAACTTGAATGCTAAGACAGATGCCGTTTTCAAAAATGTCAATGGACATTACATTTCCTGTGCAAGTTGCGATCTTTTATCGTATATGAATGTGCGTTATCTGTCTTTTATTAATTGTTTCTTTGGAAGGGTTTATCATTCAAATGTTGGTATGACTCCCGATATTCTGGGTAACCACATTTGTTTAGAAAAAGTTGTTTTAACCATGTAAAATAGCAGGACATTGCTTTACAATCTATGAGTATCTTTATGAAAATAGAATATACTATTAATATTCAAGTTAGAGACTTGTGCAAGTCTAATAGATTTCTACATACTGGTGATACAGTACAACAATTTTTCGCTTGAATTGTTTCAACTGCTAGCCAATAAAACATCTCTGACCAATCAGACCAACCTTTCAACATGTAAACCTTCATGAAAGCATGTACATTTAGAGAAGAACTTTTTGTGTCATGTTAGTGTCAAAAAACAATCTGAAATTGCAAAAGAAAGAGTCTTGATCTATTTTCCCAATGTCTGTAACATGTGATGACATATTCCTTACACACTTGAAACATAAAGGTCGGACACAATTTGATAATACACTTGTACATTTGTAGGTGTACCTGGGGTTTCTTTTCTGATGCCTTGGAACTGGTGTTCTTTGGAGAATCTGATATGACTAATGTTGTTTTCTCCATAGACCTATCCTTGATCTTTTCAGGAGTCTGCCCACTGTCACCTGAAAACATAAGGACTGAAGCATGTATTTTAGCTTGAAACATCCATATAATGTACTAATATACTAATATACCTGCTTTATAAAGTCGGGTTGCGATCTGTAACCTGCAACATTGGGAGTCTTTTCAAATTCAACCTTTTCCTCTTGCACATTTATCCATATATGTTCAGACAGATTGTAATGTTTTTGACAAAGTTTGATAGTATGTGATCTTCGCCTTCATAGAACCTACTTTGTCACACTCATGATATGTTACAACTATCCCTTCATGGTACCTAGCATACTAACTATATAACAAGGCTAATAAACACATCCAGAATCACAAATAACTCAACATGATCATGAAAGCACTTCTGCAGATAGTTCAGTTTGACATTTACAGCACGTATGTTTTGCCCGCTATTACATACCCTATAGTTACACCGAACCTTATCTATGTAAACAGTTGATCAGCTGCCTGGTCCGGCCCATAATGGGAAGGTACTGATCTGAGTCAGCTGAATCACCCAACAACTCATTAATGGGGGTGTGCACGTGTGTTTGTGCATGTATGTTTGTGTTATTTTAATCATCACTAAACAATCTTCCAGAAATATGAAAAGAAATATAACATAGTAAATAGCTGAGTCAGGACTAGGCAACCAACCCAGAGATTGAGACCATGAGCATCAGACTATGTATAGTTCATGTCAAATACCAGTATGGACATGGTGTTCTGTGTTGAACCAAGTCAAAAGGGAATAATACATGGAGACCAGTCACATGTATTGGTGCCGCTTAGAGAAGAGTTCACAACAGACTGATACACAATTATGTACATTTTATTGTCACACACATTTTCTCAGCTTTAATGAATAACATAGTTTCTACCATTGTCTTGGGAAATATCAAGGGCATTTCAAGATGACCTGAAAATAGTTTGAGCCAGATAAAACATTGGTTGACTGTATGTAAAATAAGCAGTGTATGCTTGAATATCCAAAAGGAGTGAGTATTTTGATACATGAAATCATCTGAAATGTACAGGAATTATGAGCATATATTTGGATTCAATCAGTTCTGTGTGAGACTTATTTTACATGAGAATACTAAATGTTCTACAGCTAATTTCACAATCAGCATGCAGTTCAATCAAATCCTGCAGTTTCAGACAGTAATTAGAACCCAAACTTACATGCAAATAAAGAAGTAATTTTTTTGTTTATTGATGCAAGATTATTGTGCTCACTTTCTAAATGTTATTTAAAGAGTTGTTACCTATGTACACATCAGTGAGTTCCATATGACTGACTGACTGGGCTACCCTCGATTTCATAAGTTTTCTTAACACAACCAGATCAGTTAGGTGTAAAACAATAGAAGGATTAGTATGGGCCCATTCTTGGTGGGGGTGTCAGATTGGACTTTCAGTCAAACTGAAATGTGTTCTCTAAACTTGACATATAGTATATATTTATATACTCTAGGGATCCTCTCTTTGGTTCATTGCAATCGTGCAAATGCTAAAGTTGGTATCAGTGCATCAAGAACAAGCATGGAGGTGAAAGCCTTGTCTATAATGGTCCAGACCATTTTGTTCTGTTTGAGTCACCTGTTCAGCCTGTCCCCACTAAAATGAAAATGGGTCTGTCCCACAGTTCTTAATTCTCTAATCCCTCTGTTTACTTGAGTTTCCAAATGTTGGGAAAATGGGAGTACATCGCCTGACCATAACTTCAAGCTGAGGGGAAACGTGGTTTAACATCATACTTCAGAACCATATGACATTGAATGTGTTGGTATGTGTGGCTGCTTGTACAAGCCCAGACTTCAGCTTGTTTTATGGCACAAGCACAGAGCCACAGTTAAGAGGAAATACCTCACTCAGACACACTATACTGACTCAAAGCCGACCAGTCCTTGTTGAAGCCATTTATGCCCAAGTGACAGGCAGGGACCAAAAAGTACCATATTTTGAACGTCTTTTCATTTGACATGGCTGGGGACTGAACCTGCGACCTTCCATTGTCTAGGCGGACGATCTAACCAATACACCACAAAGATGGTCAAATAACATCAAGAGTCAGTAGCAGCGTGTTACCATACGCCAACAAACCACCATTTACCTGCTTTCAGCCATCTGCTCTACACACACTAAGTTTACTATTTTGTGATAAGAACTCCTTTAATAAACCTGTCACAATCATTACATCAACACAGAATATTGTCTCACATTGAATGGAATACTAGTGTCACTATCAGAGGTTAGTTATTTGAAGACATCTTTAGCCACCATCAAAATATTTGTTGGGAGCATCTTTGAGATCACGCAAGTATATGGTGTATTCTTAATTCAAGCTGCAGTTGATATAAGAGTGTCTTCTTGTCATGACTAGTTCTGGTACAGCAAAGGGAGGTAAGTCTTCTTGAACTTATTAGCCTCACTAATGGTAATGAAAAACATCTTCCAACTTTCACATCATAATTAGGAACTACAAATATGAGCCAAGATGTCAAACTCAGTGTTAATTTCCTACAGAAGCAGCCTCATCTCTAATACATTTTCAACATAATTCCAACTGTAAATTTCTTACTCATTTTGTGAAAGTTCATATATAGTTAGAAAGAAATATATCTACTTCTGAAGAAAAACTGTACTTAAATTACAAGAAAATAATTTATGTAGGTTATTTTGCTGTTTTGCCTGGCTCTGTGTATTTCCAAGGTAATTAATGGGTCAGAGGACGTGAACACACCAGCACTTGTGAATAGTGTCAGACCCTCGGATAAACCTGGCAGATTCACTGATGGTCTGATGAAGTCTGCAACATGCTGGTGGGAGTCTGACTGTATATTTCCCAATGACTTTGTCTTAAGTTGTTATATGTGACACGTCATTCTTGTTTGCAGTTTATAAATTTTATGTTTGTTAATAATTTCAATGCCAATCATACAAAAATTTAAATCAGAAATATCTGTTAAGATTTTATTCTGTATTTCCTGTGAATTTTCAGTTGGTCAGACAGCCATCTTAAGCCTACAGGACATGTTACATTGAAACACCATTCATGAACACTGACATACTGTGAATTAGGTGGTTATAGTGTGTGATTTTCATTGGTGTTGATTGCTGCTCATGCTATCAACCAGTGGTATGCATACCATTGAACATGTTATATTTTCGCTGAACGCAGAAGCTTCACATCCATCTACACAAAAATCATATTTTATCAACATTTTTGTTTTAAGCTAAGAAAAGAAATAATAAACATCTGATCTGGCCTAAGTGGTGTTTTTACAAAGTGATACATATTTACCAAGGATTGTTTTGGTTCATTTCAGAAGTCTTGAGTAAACTGAACTCTCACCTGACACTTCGCCTGATCCCACTAGGTGTCAGTTTATAGAAACAAGTCTACCTAGTATTACGTACCTTGACTAGTTTTCTTGTTTTTCTTGGCCTCTCTCTCTGGCTTTGTCTCCTTCACCGGAGAGTCCGTCTCCCCAGGTTTTGGTGTGGAAGTCTGATGAAACAGCAATGGTAAAAATTATGAGCATTTACCAGCCATAATGTATTTCAATAGTAGCAACTGAAGTATGTCCTTCAGTCAGGCCTCCTCATCAACACCTCATCAAAGTCAAGCTAAACTTGCCCCTCCAACACTGACAGCTGAAATTAGAATGTTCATCAGGAATACTTCAACGCAGCATGTTGAAGTACACCTATTCCTCCTATCTATGTCACAGCCACCCACTTCCTTCTCTTATTACCAAACACCAGGATGTGTACCTGATGAAGACGGTCATGATAGACTGGAGTGTTAACTACTACAGTCTGCTGGGACACACCCATAACTTACATGTAACATCATTAAGACTGATTGGAGCATCCTTGGGAAGGGGACATTACGGGAGGGTGGGAGGAGGTTGGTGAGGGAGGAGGAACTGGATGGCACTTACAATGATTTGCTTCATTTCAAGTAAATCATTACAGACATGGTGCACAGTGCTTGATAGGTACTTTCAACACCGAGAAGCTATTCGGAAGAGCATGAACGTAAACATTGTATGTATGCGCTCCAAAGCCATTCTCTCTGTTTACATCTGGTTTCTTCATTCAGGTTTTATGTGAAGACACCGGTAAAAGAATAGAAATTGTGAGAAACACATTGTCTTAGTTGAGAAAACTATTTATCTATTTTTTCAAGCTCTGTTGGTATTTCTGTTTGTTGCAATAAGTTTCTTCCACTTAAAATAAACTTGAAATAAATAATTTCCAGGTTTGACATGATGAGTATGAAATGTACAAATTGGACAAAAAAAAAAAAAAAACTTTTAAAAAAAATAAATACACTATGACTGAAGCCCCCAGAAATCTATTTTCAGCATCATACATTACTGGTGAGAGAGATGTGATCAATCAGAATTTAATCTATCAATCAATCATCATTTCCAAAGATCAAATAAAATAAATTATTTCCAAAAGCAGAAAAAGCCACAACTTAATTTCTAGAAAATACAATAAGCTAAAAGCAATGATTGATCAGTACCGGTAATCAGGCTTCAGTCTGATGAATGATAATGACATTTTTCCAGTGATTTCAAACATAAAATCTGAAAAGTTACCTCATTTTATTCATTATTTCAACAGTGTGAACAGAGTGAATGATGACAACATAGTCACAGGTCAACCTCCAGTACAGTGTATACAGTATTTGAGAGTGTCGCAAATTCTAAGGTTAAGAACATTTTTGGAAATGTAAGTTAACACTATAAAAACATAATCCAAATATGCCACTTTCATGATTTCTTTTCTATTTCATACAAAATATGCACAATAATTTTTAAAAAAAGCAAAACAGATTGTGTTCAGTCAATAGGAATCACACTATGAAGCAATATGAATACAGGAATCCCATACCAATCCCATACCCGTTGTACAACTGCTTCCTACCATCATAACACTACACCAGTCATCATATGTGCACATAACATAAACACTAAACTGAGCATGAAACGAGCAGAATGTACCTGTCCTCGAGCCTTGTCCTTAATGGCACCACACCTTGCCAACTTCGAGGCCACATTATTATCCATGAAGACAGACACCCTCTTGCTTATCCTTGGCGCCCTAGCCTGGAGATGCTGGCAGGCCAAAGGTTGCTAGACTAATGAGTAGGACCCATTCACCAAGTGCTCCAGGTAATTCACAGACCTATAGCAGGATTGCTGGACTCCTGAAGGTATGCCTCATTTAGACTACACCCTGTGACTACTGCATCTAAATCATACAGCACCGTGGCCCCATCCTCATCAGACCTCACCAGCCTTCACACAAGTCATAGAGAAATGATGTTCCAAGAATGTGTTGATACACACTCGAGGGTAATATTGTTCTAGTAGAAATTCTTTATCACAGATCTGTTAATGTTGAGACACAAAGTACTGAGCTGTAGTATGAATAAATGGGAAGATTAAATCAGGAGATATTTTGATCTGTGTTTGGCATGATCTGTGTTGGGCATCTCATGACCTCAGCTATTTGGGTAAAGTTTTCTTTTCACTGATATAAGGCAGAAACGTTTATGCTTGAGTGATGTCATCACCCACAGGGTTGCTGCCCCAACTATCAGCTGAGACTGGTATCTTTATCTGTCTAAAACCTCATAGGCACACTGAATTGATACAAATACCGACCCAGATACCATTTGGTTTCTGCTAATGCCAAAGAGAATGTAGTAAATGAACGTTTTTTTTTCTTCACAGTGTATCTGTCAACATTAACGAGGGTTGTGGGGTACTTCAGGTTTGATCCTGAGGTAATCAGAGCCTCCAACTTGTACATTTTCAATGTAAGGATTATGACAAGGACTACTGTAATACAAGGAATTTTGACCTCAGTTCTGATCACTGAAGTGGGTAGCATGATAGTCTGAAAGTCTGACATGTGATAAATTGCCAAGACAAGTGCAATTTCACAAAATTTATGGCTGCAGTTATCAAAGTATTAAGGACACTGTTTCATAAATATTTATTTGTTTCATGCTGAACTTAGCAATATTCCAGCTACATGACAAATAATTGTCTGTAAATAATTGACTCTGGTCTGGTAAACCTAGCAACATGAACACTGACCAACACAGTTTGGATAAAATAACATATATCATCCAAGTCAGGGAGCCTGAACACTTGACCCCATTAGTTGCCTCTTATGACAAAATGACCAATTCTAACCCAGATATTTATGGGTTGAGTCAGTGTGATATTTATGGGTTGAGTGAGTGTGATATTTATGGGTTGAGTGAGTGAGTGAGTTTAGTTTTATGCTGTACTCAGCAATATTCCACCTATGTGGCGGTGCTCCATACATAATCAGATCTGGACCAGACAATCCATGGATCAACAGCATGAACATTGATCTATGCAACTAGGAACCGATGACGTGTCAAGCAAGTCACCAAGTCTGACCTTCTGATCCAGGTAGTTGCCTCCAATGACAAGCATTATCTTTATGTTTTGTGCTATGAATAAGGTCTAAAGAGTTCTGACGGCAACATTTTAAACATAAATACACAGGTCAGTTCTTTTCCAATTTGTTCTGTACACATCAAACAGTAGCATGTATGTGAATCCAAAAGTAAATGATTGCAAATATGACACACTGTTACAGTTTCAACTTGTAAACTTCTAGGAATGAGCAGCAAATTGGAAAACAAACCCCCTTTCATAATCCATAATGCATTTTCATTGGTGCATCAAGCATATGAAGAATCAATCTTAGCCTCATGACTTCATATTTTGTTCATGTTAATCCAAAACGAAAACTGTCCTGTATCTGCAGTATACTAAATGGAAACTTGGAATGTCATATGGACATCACAACACGTTGAAATGATATTGCCTGCAATAAATGTATTGAAGCAACAATAGTGTAAGACTGATGTGTAAATGATCGGCCCAGTGATGGGATTCTAGTAAAATAGAGACACAGAAATGAGGAAGAAACTCTAAGAATAACACTTCCAAAATACAGTAACAGACTCTATCACAAGGAAAACAGGTGTAAGAGGACTGGCACCATGTAGCCTTGGGTCAAGGCTCTACTGAATGCTAAACCTCCTATCCTTTAAAGAGGAAAGTCTACATCAATGGATGAACGGTCTGCTATTTATGATTTATTTTTAAATACTGATTTAAATTATGCATTATTACCTTAGAGACATGTGCAAGTATACAGTACCCTGATGCTTAAGGTGTTATCACACCAGACTCAGTTATGTGTATGTCCACTATCTGCAACACAGCCGAGGAGTCAGCTGTATAGGGAGGCAGTGTTTTGTGGGAGGACTGCTACACTGTCTTCTCTCAGATGGTTTAAATCTGTTGTGAGGATGCACTGAGATGTAATCAAGAACAGGGATCAGCTGATGCCAAGGAGATGAGTTTCTACGCAGGGGGAATTAAAAGTAAGGAAAAGTGCGCCAACGGGTACTGTGTTTGTGAATCACATGTTCTGTTTCAGTAAGAGATGGAGGACAGACAGGAGATGTAGGATAAAACAGTGTTGTTTAAGCTAAACCTGGGATGAATAATTCATCAGGTCTAAAGACTGACTACAATGCTTCCAGAATCAAGGATAAAATGTCATGAGTCTTAATATAAAAACGGGTTCAAATGAACACTACACACTCTTTGGCAGTTGGACCCATGAAGTTCTTTGTTGGAATTACCATGAAGATCCGGATTAGAAATGATCTTCATTAACCCATGCTTGTCGTAGGAGGCAATTACAGGATTGGATGGTCAGGCTCACTGATTTGGTTGACCCATGTCATCGAATCCCAATTGCGTAGATTGATCCTCATGCTGTGGGTCACTGGATTGTCTAGACCAGACTCGATTATTTACAAACCGCAATATAGCAGTGTTCACGAATAGTGGTTAAAAATAACAGGACATTAGGTCCTGTAAGTTTAGATGTCTGTCTGACCCACTGAAAATTCACAGGCCCCCATAGAATGGAAATTAAACACACTATTCAATATTTTTCTTATGATGTGCATTGAGATTATTAACAAACATACAATTCATAAACGGCAAACCAGTATCATGAGTCACATATGACAACTTCAGTCAAAGTCATTGTAAAACATACAGTTGGACTTCGACCCTTTGTCAGAGGCTTAGAAATTATTGGTGAACACTGTATAGCTGGAATATTGCTGAGTGTGGCATAAAACTAAACTTACTCATTCACTCTTTGACAGTTATATGAGAATCATATTTTCACACTGTCTGAATGTTTTTGCCTGCTGTACAGTCCCTGTTGACTACATACAGTCCAAATCGGGCTGTTTTAAAATTCAGTACTATACCCATGATTGGGATAGAAGACTTTGACAATGGACCATTTTCAGGATTATTAGTCATTTTCTGAATTTCAAAGGGGGCTACTGCCCTTATATCAATAGTAAACTTCAAAGTTTTAATGTGTCATTTTTGATTCTAATGTCCAAAATGTTTCATGGCCCCTGCCTTTCCCAATCCCTGTTATACCATGTTCAGCATTTAAAGAACGAATAATCTCACATTTTTTGCACTCTTTTAACCATTACATATGAAAGACATGTGGTTAGTCTTGGGTGGAACACCAAATCCATTCTTAAAAATCCTGTGGTTTACTTAATACTGAGAGATTAAAAGTTGTCAAAAAGTAGTTTGCTTCACTCTGGCCTGCCAACAAAACTACAAACAGGTTATGTAACTCTGTCGCCAGACCACTGCAGTGACATCACGTAAGGAAGAATTGTCATTTAGTTGTATATAAAATGTGTAAAAAGCTTGTCAATTCACTGATTTGCCAACGTCAACAAAGACATGCCAAATTGTTGCGTTGCAGTCATATGCTCCTAGGTGTCACGTGATGGTGTCACCAAGAGCAGACTTCCACCAGACCTCTTGGTTCATGTTGCGAGGTAGTGGTCGAAGTGACAATAATATTGTAAACAGAATCACACTGACACCCACCTTGCTTCAAAAAGTGAAATTGTTATGTTGTAAGTAATGTTACGCAAAATGCTACTGTCCATCATACAAATACATTACTACCAGTAAAAGGTAGTCTAAATTTTGTAACTCTGTGAAAACAATCATAAATAGCATTTATTCCCAAACTGTATGCGACAGGGTGCCGCCATGTTTTAAAATCATGGTGTCACGGTCTAAAGTCAGTTTGAGAAACAATTAGACTATGCTTTGCTTTCATCAAGTCAAAAGATCAAAACTACTTCCTACTCGTAGTTAAATATGTTTTTGAATCATGACCATAACACTGCTTGTACCAGAACTACATGAACAGTTTATAACCATAATGATAGCAAGCGATGTTGACAGAATCGTCTATATGTATGAAAATATGTTGTATTTCGGAAAATAAGCAAAGCAGATGACAAGATTAAATGGCAATAGATTTTTCAAAACAATTGTCGCGATTGCAGGTATAGACAAACCAATAAACAAGATAATCTCCCCCTTGAAATGTACATGAGTACTACTGCAGCCCACATAGGTATACCTCACGTTACGTCACAGAGGTGTACCCCACTGATTGGTAGACATTTAGGGAGAGATTTGTGTACTGTTGTCAAAAAGGCCGATTTAACGTAATTAAATGTCGAAATGAATAGTTTTAATGACGCAGTTTAATTTATAATGATATCAATAAATGATTTATGTATATGTACCCCCTAGAGTATATGTGATTTTTAACATAATGCCCTCCAGTACAATTGGCCATGGGCCAGTGGTCACCATTTAACCCAGCCCAAATACAAATGGCCACTGACAAGACATCTTCATTTAACTCAACCCGAAGAACCGAAGAGAAAGAATGACTGATATTATTTTCAGCCTAAACATGTATCACTTGTTGTGGGGGTTCTTGTTAGTCTTGCCAACAGATGGTATGGTACTGTGTTTTCATAATATTTCCTTACATGAGTCAAGTGTCTCTAACCCTGTTCAGAAATAGTAACTCCTTCCGATCGAAAGTAATTAAGTCATGAACATGGTCCTTTGCAGCAAAGATTCACCAGTCAGTACATATGCTTCTGTCCATTTTAGATTAACTACCACTGTAAAATCAGTTTCTTTGCTCACAAAGATGTGGTAAGAGTGCATAATGGACCATCAGGAACTAGAACTTACAGTACATTCACAGTAACAAATACACCATGAAAGCAGCTTACAATCAAGTTGGTCCCTTGCTGAGGGACTAGAAGATTTCTGGCTTGTAGTTACAGGCACTACTATTGATTACTGGTTTGACTGGTCCAGACTGGATTTAAACAGCGCCTCCATGTTCTACCTGAATGAGCTGAATGCTCAAATCTACACATTTCCTAGCAGGTACATATAAGTTATGACAAGTGAACTGATGTCACTCATCCCCAAGGCCAGGTTAATTAGTGAAAGAATTTGAAACTTATCCTTATTGACCAGGAAAATATGAAAAGACTTTGAAACTCATCTCCAAGGCCAAATAAATAGTAAAAGATTTGAAACCTATCCCTTTGCCCAGGTAAATAGTAAAAGAATTTGAAACTCATCTCATAGGCCAGGTAGAAATTAACAAGTCATAAGACTACACCTCAAGCCTGAAACTCACCAATAAGACAGAAAGTGAGAGAATCTGCTTATAAAATATTCTGGTTCAGATAGAACTGTGAGGAGTCTGAAACTCATCTCCCACACCAGGAAGAAAGTGAAAGTGCCACCATGAGACGGGCACTAGTTGTAGTGCTCTGCCCTGGCACTAGGCCAGATGTAGGGGCAATGTGTTTTACTACCACATACATGTCAAATACAGACGTAGTCACACAGCTACATTCATCTCTCAACAGGAACTGCATCAGTCATACAGATTATGCTTTGAGAATGCTGGACTACATGCCCATCTGAATGGGAGACTTCAGGATGCTCAGCAACTATATTCCGTTTCCTCAGCTTCAATAAATAATAATTGCTAATTGCTGACTTGAAAATGTTTAATATAAAAAAGCTACGTTAGGTTCCATACCTGATAGAAATATAAACATATCCGAGAATGTTTAAACCTTTGCATTCTAACGGAAACATATATGCAATAATTTAAAATGTACTTTTCATTTTCATGGCTACACTTGACTTCCTACTTCGTTAAAGGTCACATATACTCTAATAGGTTACAAATGCAAAATCACTTGCTAACATCGTTATAAATGAAACCCTGTCATTAAAAGTGCTCCTTTCGATTTTTAATTACCTTAAATCGACCTTTTTGTCAACAGTGCACAATTCTCAGCCGTAAACGAAATTTCAACCAATCAGAGCGGTGCGTCTCTGTGACGTAATAGTGGGTATAGAAATGAGGGTCTCTGCAGTATTCATCTACATTTCAGGGGTTAAACTATTTTGTTTACAGGTTTGTACAAACCTGAAATCGTGAAGGCTGTTGAGAGAAATGAAAGCCATATATTCTCACAATCTACTATCATTTAGTTTTGTCTCCTGCTTTGCCTAGTTTTCGAGTTACAATCCTTGTTTTCATAGACGATTCTGTCAAAATCACTTGCTGTCGCTAGGTTGTAATCTGTGTTAGGTGGTATAAACCTACATGTTATTTGTCATCATTCACTTGATTTATAACAGGTATAATTAGTGGTAACGCCACTAAGATTACCTGACAAAGCCCCCATGAAATGTCTATATAATACATTCCTGTTATACATTCGCAGATCGCTTCTTCAAAGTTTCAAAATGCATACAAGTATGGTTATAAAATAATTAGGATCATGAGACCAAGTATAAAGACGTATATTGATAAGTGTCTACATACCGGTGAGTGACCATTACAAACCAAGTAAATTTAGCAAGTGAAGAAATTTATCGCGCAGTATTTTCACTTCGACCCTGACCACACTTAGGTTATGTTACAGGTTGTGTCATGCAAACTTCTTTTGGTAATGATTCAAATACATACTTATGTAGTTTTGATTTTCTAACTTCATACATAATCTCATTAATTCAAATGGATTTGACTTCACGATTTTCAAAAATGGCGGCGAACTGTCTTGGGATGAATGCTATTTAAGTTTGTTTTCACTGACTTACAAAAGGACAATTACTTTCTACTGGTAGTAAAATATGTATTTTATTGATGGACAATAGGATTTTGCATGACACTGCTTATAACATAACAATTTCGCTCTTGGAAGTGAGGTGGAGGTCAATATAATATTGCTTGCAATATAAATGTCACTTCGACCCCCACCTTGCTTCCTTGGAAGAAGTCCTTATGTTAAAATTTGTGTCATGCAAAACCCTTTTGGCCATGATTCAAATGCATATTTAACTACCAGTAAAAAGTAGTTTTGATTTTCTAACTTGATGAGAACAAATCATAATCTCAATAATTCTAACGGACTTTAGCCCATGACTTCACGATTTTCAAAAATGGCGGCGCCCTGTCTGAGGATGAATGCTATTTAAGTTTGTTTTCACCGACTTACAAAATCAAAATTACTTTCTACTGGTAGTAAAATATGTATTTTATTGATGGACATTAGGATTTTACATGACATTGGTTATATCATAACAATTTCTCTCTTGGAATCGGTCAATATAAGGGGTCAATATAATATTACTTACGATAATATTGTCACTTCGACCACAACCTCGTTTCCGGGGAAAAAGCGTTATATCCATGCAAAATCCTTTTGGTCAGCAATGTGTAGTTAGCAGTCTTTATTTTATAAACTCGATGAAACTTGAACTCCATTTTCTATCCTGGAAGCATGGTAGGGGGCGAACCATCCGATTTAGTATATACCACAGGCTTCCAAAAAGCTCACTTCGCACACACTAACATCCAATTTCAGCACAAACTACAGAGTCTGGTGGAAATCAGTGCATAGTGACACCATCACCCGACCCCAAGGAACAACTGACGGCAACACAACAATTGGGCATGTCTTTGGTGATGTCGAGAAATCAGCAAAATGACAGGCTTCCTACACATTTTCTATACTTTTAACTGCATATCGTTCCTTCTATGACATCACTGTATGGCTCTGGCGACAGAGTTACATAACCTGTCTGCAGTTTCGTTTGTGGGCGAGAGAGAAGCAGATGGCTTTTTAGCAACTTTGAAGCGTTTGGTATTAATTAACCACAAGTTTTTTTAAAAAACAAATGGTGTTTCGTTTATGACTAACCAAAAGTCTTTCATATGCAGTGATAAAAAGAGTACCCAAAAATTGAGTTTAGTGATCCTTTAAGAGCACCATGGTTAGAGCTGACCTGAAAACAATCATTTTCAGGTAACCTGTGAACAAGTCCATATTTACATTTATGTATGAATAATAATTGAAAAGTCTAACCTAGTTACATCAGTTGGGCAAAAAACATCATTCACTTTACATAATAATGAAAAACTTTAAGACTTACTATCCACTGTCCCATATCAAATTGTCTAGCCTCATATTGCAGATTGACAGCTTATACTGGTATTAGTTTCAGAGCGTAAGTTTGAGTTACAACAGAATGACATGTACATTTTTGTAGATGTAGCAAATGGCCAACAGCCAAATTCTGACCAGCACTGAGACAAGGACGTTCAGTATCTCTGCTATATGGACATTATCCTAAAGAATTTTCACCTATTTCTTAGCTGACTGGCCATTGTTTGAATTAAGAAATACAGTTCATTCTACCACTATGAAGTCTGAGTGCTTTAACGATATAATACTTCAGGGTGAAAGTGTGCTTTATTGCACTATACATGGTGGTAGAACGAACTGTATTTCTTTTCTAAGATGCCGTATGTAGTCATTTCTAAGCCTAATTTCAATTAATCTATGGCAGAAAACAAACGACAATGTCTGTGACCTAAATTAAGAACCTTTGCACAGGGCTAACTGACGCGTTGTTCCTTTGACGTGTCAGCCTCCTACGTTAAGACAAATGTTACTAGAAAAACAAATGATAAACAGTTTGGTGACGGTTTATGTTCGGGTTAAATATCTTCTCTAGATCATTTTAATTACATCTGTGATTCTCTTAAACCGTACACAGCAATATAACTGTCTCATTTCTACTACCGACAGTTTTAGATCAGTACATTCAAAGTAAAATTTTGAGTCAAACTATGAGACAATTTATTATCCGGAAAACATAAATGTAATGTTTCCACCAGTGATGTTAGCTGTGTGATGCAAGCGGGATGAAACGGGATGTGATGAAGCAGTTTACTGTGGGAGGCTGTATGAGGCGATGGCATCTGACATCCATCGTGACGTCGGTTACATTGTAATGCAAAAACGTTCGATTATGAGGGGGCAGACTGGAATGGCGCAGTGACATCAACAGACTGTGACGCAATGCAAAAAGTGCACATTATCGTCTGATAAAGTATTGTCGGCGCCTTTGATCTTTCACCGAAGCATCTTAGAATGTTCATTCATCATTTGAAATAAATATATCACAATAAATTTGTTGCAGGAAACTCCTGGAAGGTCTAAAAATTCCTGGATTGATGTAGGGTGATATACTCACATGGTTCACATTTAGGAGTAACAAAAGAGGTACAGTGAGAAACCATATAATGGCACATATGTTCTGATACAGCAACTGCAACTGCAACTACACAGTCTATAATACTGATGTTTGGGGTTGTAATGCATGTGGCTATCATTTTGTTAATGCCTCCAGCTCTCCAGAGATATAACCACAAACAGGAGAGAGGTAAACATATCATCTCTTGTAACACTGACATCAGGACATGAAAGACATTTTATTCCTACATAAACCATCAACTGCACCGAGGCAGCTGCACTATCACCCATGGCCAAAGGGACATAACTGCTACTTGCTTCTGTTTCAGAATTCTGGGACAAAGTTAAATGCTACCAAATTTGAAAATAATGGTTTCCTAGGCAATGAGATTTAAAACTTTGAATGCTGTCTGTTTCAATAGAAGAAATAAACTATTGTTATGTGGAGGCATATAACCTCCCTTAGAGGCCGGTCAATAACATAACAGGTGGTTTGAGCAATAAGGCCAACTTATGTGAATCTGAATAGGTAGGTAGGAATTTCTTTATATATCTGACCATGAAAATGAATAACTGCAGTGTGGAACAGTGTAACATACACTCACACACAAAAAAACATGAGCAAAAAAGTTTTGAGCTTCATGTGAAGCTAATTTGCAGGGTTGGAGACAAGTTTCTTTTGATTGTTAGGACCTTTCAAAATGATATTTCTTTATCTGTCAAATTTATTACTGATGAATAGGAAGTCCATGACTTGTCCTGGTGTGAGACAGACATGTTTTCATGTACAAAGAAAATTGATGATTAAGATAATTAAATCACAAAATCTCAGATCAACCTGGAAGCATTGAAAAAAAGCCACTATCTTTTGATAAAAACTACTCACACTGATGGTAGTCAGTGCAAGACACTCAGTGAACTGAATATTCAATGTCCTCATCAACAGAGGATCTGATTCTGTAATATAGGCTTGAAATTGTGATGGCTTTCACTCTCATTTGGTTTATTTGATGTGAGAAGACAGAATGGTATTAATGTAATGAAATGTGACGATATTAACTGTTTATGACTTCAAGCATGATCATTATGAATCACTGACACAGTGGCAAAAACATTGAAACAATATATTACTCTCTCATGTATCAAGTTTATCTAGATCACTTTGACATTCTGAACCATAACTGCAAAAGCTGTAACTCACTTTATGCATCTTTATCTAATTGTAGCTGAACCCTTCCTACCAATATATCAACTCTCTGGAACTTGTGTCTCCCATGATGGTGCTCACACAAGTCACAAGAAGAATTCATTCATTTCTTCTTAAAGACACAATGTCACAAAAATATGCCAATACTGATGCAATAAATAAATGTCCTTATCTCTAACAGTTTGCCTGAAATCGATAACTGAAAGCAAACAGCTTCCAAACAAATAACACTTGCCATTTATGGAATGTAAACAAGGACTCGAAATCTGTTGAATGTGGAGTTGTCAGTGTGTGACGAACTGGTCTCCATCACATGATACATTACATCATATTTTAAAAGAGCATTACAAGGGACATAACTCTATGGGGTTCAGTTGAAATAATATTTGGGAGGTATAATGCAATATTGCATTAAAATCATTTGAACTTTAAATATGTAATATTGTTAGCAATAAATTATATGGTAGCTTCCCTGAGGGCTGATAGTATTGTTGAGAGAAATGTGTTATGTATTATGAGAGAAATGTGTTGTGACATTGTGGCTTTAACAGCATGCTGTACCTGTTGTATTGCTATACGCATCACCGCAGTTTCAGTTTCCAACCCTTGTGCTTTCTGAGGAGTAAGATTTCTACATATTTTTCACTGTTTTTTTGTGATGTTAACAAAATATAACAAATGAAAGGTTAAAAAATTGAGACTTGCTTGTCATAATCCATTTCAATGGATTTTAAAAAAATTTTCAATTCATGCATTGGCCATTTATGTATATCCCTTCTGAGCTACACCAGGACCAATCTGTAAGTCACTGCCACCTTTCTCAGTCGAAACATTGCTGCCCACATTATTGTGCTATATATAAAGTTTTTACAGAAAACAGAGATTGTAAAAGTGGTATGTTATTATCCAATCGCTTTCAACATCATCGATATTTGAACTAGGTTTGTTCAATCCCACTTCACCTCAAAACAAACTGAACTCTGTATGTGTGATTTTTCTAGGCACCCTCTCATGACAATTTCTTAAGTGTCTAGGGAGATTATGTTGGTGAACACTCTGACTGAAGAATATAGAGAAGTATGACAGTCTGCTGATGGTGCTTCAGATTCAGACAAACAGGGCATGGCGACAACTCATCAGCATTAGCTGCAGAGTGGGGAATGCTGAAAACTGGTTCATCGTTGCGTGTTGTTATCCCAGATCATATAATAAACACAGACATCTGGAGGTACTATTGTACTACCATATCAAGTGATGGTGGGATTATTGTGTGACTACAACCAGGGAGCTTGGGTTATCATACGTAATAATGTGCTGTGCTGTTCATTGTTAATGCTATGAGCATATCTGGTGTCGAGTTTGGTGCATCATTAAACGTTAGTCCTTCCTTGAAACAAGATTTGAGAAGAAGATAGAAATGATGACAGAAATGTGAATGGACGTATAATGTGCACAGCTTAATGCCATAAATGTACCTGAACCATTGGTGCTGGTGAGTTAGAAATGAACTAAAAAACATCAGAATTCAAGTTTACCTTCTCATTCTCTCTGGTGTGATCAAAGGAGTCAAAGTTATCTGATTCAGACATCTGGGCACAAAACCTGTAACATGAAATTAAAGTTGTACGTATTTTATCCATCACAGAAGGTGTGAGCTTGGTTGATGATAGTCTGGACTGTATTATGTATATGTGTACTGACATCAAAAAGACATTTAAACAGTTTTTACATGTAACATGTTTGTCTTCATATATTTCTTACAAAAACATAACAGCTGTCAAGTTTTAGTAAAATAACTGAAGACATTTATAGAGCAATGTAGTTACAATTTACAATAACCTTGAGAGTAAGTAATCCACGATGGTCAAAAGAGTTGATGAAATGGGTCAGGGTGGCCAGCATCAGTGAGTTCACTATGGATAATCATTCATAACATCAACCACAGAGCTGATTATTTACTGGCCATGATCTTATGGCTGAATACAGTCTTGCCAACAAACAAATGCTCTCTCAAGACACAACAGGCAGACCCTAGGTTAACCACTGTGCATGACTCACCTGTTCTTGGTGGGTGTGGCATACTCATCTACTATGCGTTTGATCAGTTTGGGTGTGCCCAACTTATCACTCAGAGCCTCAGAGGGATCTGACTCCTCCTCTATCAGTGTCGACAACTTCCTTGCCGGCTGAACAGAACTTTGCCTGACAAAACAAAAATGCAGAACAAAAATTATAATATGTTTCACATAATATTATCTCAGAAGTACATTGCACTCAAGACACTTTTTCCTTTAAAGATCTGAAGTGGATGGCATTTAATCTGACTGAATGGGTTTTTGGTAAGTGTTTATAACAAATTTTTGTGCAGCAACTTAAAAGGAAAGAAATTTGGTAAACCAATGAGTGTGTATGATTAATACCACTTTTAGCGATATTTCAGCACCATCACGGCTTGGGACACCAGAAATGGGTGTCACACATTTTACCCACGTGGTGAATCAAAACCACATGTTTGGCATAACAAGCAAATGCTTTAACCACTAGGCTACCCTACTGTCCTAAAAAAAGTAGGTACACTATACATATTTTATAGATGACGGGACAATGGCAGTTTTTAAATCAGCCTTTACACCTCAGGCAACTTGCTTATTGTCCCCCAAACCTCAGCTATGCAATGTTTTACCTTGCAATTTGTGCTGAGAATGCCACATCATGTGCTGTGGTCTGAGTTGTGTCAGTTCTCTCATGGTACCTTGGATCTGGGTCATGGGCAGGGAGCTCACTGCAACTGTCAAAGTACTCCTCTGTGGAGAGGTGGAAACTGACAGATTTGCCATCATTCCTTGAGGAGGCTGCAGCCATGTCCTGCTGGACATATTGAGGGTACTCTGGTCTGTCTGGAGTGGAATCTGGACTGGTTGAAAGAAGGTCCACTTCATCAACTGGGCTCCTTCGTCCACGTTCAATGGCGGCTTGGAAACTCAAGCTCCGACTTCGGGTAAACTGGGACACATTGTTGTCATTTGTGTCTTTCCTATTTTCAATGGCATTTGTGAAACTGGGCCTTCGGAATCCTGCTGGACTTTGAACTCTGACATGGACATTTTCTTTCTTATGCATTCTGTCTCCTACACTGCGAGAATATTTATGCTGCCTGTGGTAGGAGGAGTCAGAGTTTGCGTTGCTCTCAGCAGACGTCTGACTGCCACTGCCATATCTGATAGAACTCCGAATGAAGTCTCTCCTTCTGTTCTGTCCATCCACACTTCGGGAACATCTTGGACTGACATCTACACCGCTGGTGCTAGAGCTGCTGGAGGTGTTGAGATTGGTGTAGAAGTTGTTGTGACTCTCGGGGTCATGGTAGCAGTGGCGCTGATGGAGAGAAGGGCAGGAAAGGGTGTGGTGTGATGGAGCATTGCTGTTCTTCTGGCACACGGCACAGCTGTCTCTGTCTAGGGAGGAGTACTGGTTCAGGGCTGAGAGTGTGCTTGCACGCTTGTTGGGTCTGGTGGTTGGGTAGTTGCCATTGAAGAAATCAATGGTCAGTGCATCTATTACATAAAGAGAACAATGAATTCCTCTCGATACATTGGAATCTCAGGCAATACACACCCTATTTCAACATACCCAAAATATCTGCAATGCCTTTTAATACTAGAATATTGTCCTTGAGCTTCACACATTATACCTAGGAACTTCAGACCCTGATGACTTTTCAGGCTGTCATATAAAGACTATGCAGCTCTGTGACAAATACCTTGACATGTAAATTTCCTGGAGGCCACAAGGAATAATACAAAATTAACAGAGGTCTTTTTACCTGCCACTGGTGAATGAGTTTATTTTGAACACTGATTACGGGTATACCTACATCACGATACAATGCCATTGCAATGTATCAATGTTAGTGTTTTCTTGTTTTACTACAGTCAGCAACAACAGTCAAGGAATACCAAGGTCCAGGCAGACATGAGCAATGTCCATGCAATCAAACAATCAACATAATAGAAATCACTCCACTGAATGTAGCTTTCACATACGACTAGCCATTGAGTTCTGGGAACCTATGCTAGCTTGGGTCAGCCTAACATACCACATGATCAGCGTCTGAGCAGTGATCACTGTCAAGTGCTTCTTCCCCGTAATTCCCATTATAGTAATTTATTACAACTCACATAGTAAAATCATTTCCCCTGCCAGACAGAAAGTTAAAAGTCCATCTTTATGATCTCCCGAATTATACACACACACACACACACACACACATATGAGAGATATGCAATTATTACTTCCTTTGTTCAATACAAATAAATCAAAATAATTATGATCTAATACATCTCTGTTAGCACCCTTTAGGTTGTGTGTGACACAGAGTGTACATTAAAATACAACATAATTCTGTTGCCTCTACAGAAATTGGATTTTCAGTTAAACAACCAAATAATTTATTGCCTACCATTTCAGAAAAATATAGGACACACTAATCAGTAACCATCCAAAATGTTCCAACCATCCTTAATGCTGAATGGACCTCATGGAAAAATCATTCTGACATTTACTAGCAGTGATACTAAGCAGTGTGCTGCCAGATCAATATATTTGACAGTCCTCCTACCAACAAGTGGGGAGCTTGGAGAGGTGTCCATGTGTTCGCAGTAGTTGCCAGATGAGTCCAGCTTCAGCTTCATGGGCTTGCCCTTCTGCAACAACAAAAACTCTGATGAAACATTGCTGTACCTTTCAGCTACCCTACTGCTTTGGGTGCTAACAATTACAGGAGCATTGGCTTGGTGTTGACAGATTTGGTCTCTCCAGTATTTAGTGCCACACTCAACAATATTCTAGCCTCATGATGGTGATGTATAAACAAGTTTGGACGTAACAATCCAGTGACTGACATTATGAGCATCGACCCATGGATATGGGATAACATGTAATGCAACAACCAATCAGCAAATTTGACTCTCCAATCCTAATAGATGCCTCTTAAGGAGGAGTTGTTGAAGACTAATTACGCTCACTTGAGGTGAGGTGAGGGGATTGGGTGGGTTGAAGTGATGTGAGGTGAGACTGGACTGGGTGAGGCAATGAAAGATGAGACTGGATGGAGTGAGGTAATGAAAGATGAGACTGGATGGGGTCAGGCAATAAGAGATGAGACTGGATGGGGTGAGGCAATGAGATTGATGGGGTGAGGCAATGAGAGGTGAGACTGGATGTGGGTGAGGCACTGAGAGATGAGATTGGACAGGGTGCAGCAATGAGAGATGAAATTGGATGAGGTGAGGCATTAAGAGGTGAGACTAGATGGGGTGAGGCAATGATAGGTGAGACTGGATGGGGTGATGCAATGAGAGGTGAGACTGGATGGGGTGAGGCAATAAGAGGTGAGACTGGATGGGGTGAGGCATTGACAGATGAGACTGGATGGGATGAGGCAATGAGAGGTGAGACTGGATGGGGTGAGGCATTGAGAGGTGAGATTGGATGGGGTGAGGCAATGAGAGGAAAGATTGGATGGGGTGAGGCAATGAGAGGTAAGACTGCATGGTGTGAGGCAATGAGAGGAAAGATTGGATGGTGCGAGGCAATGAGGGGAGACTGATGGGGTGAGGCAATGAGAGGTGAGACTGGATGAGGTGAGGCAATAAGAGGTGAAACTGGATGGGGTGAGGCATTGACAGATGAGATTGGATGGGGTGAGGCAATGAGAGATGAGATTGGATGGGGAGAGGCAATGAGAGGTAAGATTGGATGGTGTGAGGCAATGAGAGGTGAGATTGGATGGAATGAGGCAAATTGAGGTGAGATTGGATGTTGTGCAGCAATGTGATGTGAGGTGGAATGCATTGAGGTGAAGTGCATCATTTTAGCATTTATATAGTAATGTACAAGGACGTGTGTGAGTGTGTGGTTGCATGTACCTTGTACAAGACACAGTTTGATAATGCAAGCCTGGTGAGATAACAAATGACACTTTAACATGGATACCTGATTCAAACACAATATTTTCATTCTGATCCAACTGGTAGCTGTTTTGTACCCTTAAAGCTGATCAAAAGACAGGACATCAAGTACAACATCTTTTTGGATGGCAAGGGGATCAAACAATTGACCTTCCTCTTGCATGAACAGGGAACATGCAAAAGTTTTGTGTTGTATTGGTGACAAAGGGTATTGTTTTTTTTGGTTATCTTAATAATAAGGATTCAAAATGACCTATAAGTCACACATTGATGCTCAATGCCAGTAAATTAACTGACATAAAACCTGTCTTGTTTACAAATTGCATTAAATACTTACTATAAAATTACAACAGATAATATAAACTTACACACTCAAAGAAAACTCTGCATTAACAGAGATTTCACTTCAATAAATTAATCAAAGAGACACAATTACTGATTGTTGTGATCATAGTTTCTCAAAAGAGCAATGGTGATCAGTTGTAACTTGACTACAGACAGCTAAAAAACAGACAATTAAACTAATTCAAGTTATCCACCAAATGTTCGTAAGGTCATAAACAACCTCCAGTAATCAGGTGACATGTGTTGAGTCCCAGCTGCACTATGTGTAAAAGACATGGTGACTGGCCAGCAAAATGTCTGTTAAAGAGAATTGGGCAAAGCACCGCCTTGACATGTGCCATCACCCATACGATCAGTACTGTGACCACCAATTTCCTTCATCCCACAAGTGTACACCCATCTTTAAGATAAGCCCACCAACAATTACTGTATAATTGCTTGTATTGCTTTTCAAACACAAAATGGGTGTGAGATCTGATGATAAATATGATTATAGGTGCAGAAAGAGAGTGGCTATCCACTGACCCAGCCAGGGCTCAGATACAACAGTAAGCTGTCTTGTTGATACACAGTGAAACCTTGCTAGTCCTGAACTATCTTCATATTGGCTTACATATTGGAGACAAGGAGATCACTGGTGTCAGACCACAGTGCTGATAAGGATTCTGACAGGGAGATTTGGACACTTGTCTGAAGCTAGTGTAGGGTAAAATGTATTTTGATGTTATCAGTTTTGTAAACGAAAGTCCATACATTAACACCAAGGCGGACTGAAAATGATGTCAAGAGGCTTTGGGTTTGTAGAAGACTTTGGCACAGACTTGTCACATCTTCTTAAACAGAAGACTTAATATGTCACTGTACACTGATGAAAAAAATGGTCGCAGCACAATCAGTCCTTGTCCATAGACCTCATTCATCCATCAAATAATGGTGTGAGACTTAAAAAATATTCTTTCCTGCATGTCTTTCTTAAAATTACATCACAGTGATGGAAATGCATTTATGTTTCAGTGTTAGCTAGTGAGGCATGCTCTTCAAAATATTGTTTGTCACAATAATCCATATCAGTCCTAGAGAAAAACAGCATGCACAGTAAAGACTACAGTCAATGATCAATCATCAACCATTTTCCTCGAAGAGAATATTGATTGGGACTTATGAATTGATTCCAAACTGAGGTTACAATTCACATGATTAATAGATTATTATACATAACAAAACATATTCAACTTATCATGCAAAACGGCACATTTTAAGTTCAAAAGGACATTTCAGAATAGCAGTGTACCTACTCACGTCTGTTTTCACTGGTTTAAACCAAGTTTCTAGTTTCTGAGTACATTACAAACAAACAAAAGAAATAAAAGAACAGACAGAAGGCAAATCTTGGTGTGTGTCTTATTTCAGCGCATGATTAGTTGTATTTAGTCTTGATAACATACATGGGTTGTTACTGGAACAGGTTCTTTAAAGATGATACTTTGTGTCTTTCTGTTCCATGTATATAATTATGTAACAACTGACAATGGGTTTGAGATATACTAACCAAAGCTCCCAGAGCCACTTGGCGTTTCACCAGCTTGTCTTTCAGGGTCTCAATCTCTTTGGAGATCTGCTCCTTCAACAGGTCTGTGGAACTGGACAGTGGGCTATCCTTCTGGGTGAAAAAAAACAGTTATGATGACCTTTTACATAGTTATCAGACACAAAGCCCCTAATGCTGTAACTGCACAAGGCTGATTCCCTCGTTTTACACCTCAAACTAATCATAGTAGAGACATAAGCAAGCTTACTTAGGGATCACTAAATCTTGAATGGTTTCAGTATTTCAGAAACAGAACCTTCAACTTTCACATGCAGAAGAATCATCAAGAAATATATGTCATAGGTTTTTCCCAAATGCATCAATACAGTAACCTGCCTGGAGAGTTAAACCTTCAATATGTCTTCTGTTGTTTCCAATGTATCTGTTCTGAAAACAAGTGACTCCAAACTGTAAAATTAACGCATGGTGACCACAGCTCAATGACTGATTTTGGAGTAGGACACTTGGGAAAAGATTTATGCAGCATTCAGAACAAAAAGCAAAAACATAAACATATTGCCATACATAAAATTAACACAATGACAATACCACAGATTATTACACACACACGCACGCATGCAGGCACACACTCACTCACGCACGCACACATGAACCTAACTATCAGAAATGAAATAGGAGACATTGTGTGCTATTTCCATCAACCTGAAAATCAAAGCTATTAGCATCTGCCTGACATGCTCCTCGACACCAGTCAAAATATGACAGACACCTTACATATTCTCCATGGATAAAATGTTCTATGCATCAGCATCCATTTGAAAATTTTGCATTCCACCTAAATGCAAGTCTGACAGACCAGACCAGCCTCCGGGGGGTAGGTCCTCATCAGTAAATATGTAATAATTTCACACCTAAGTCCTTCTGTAGCCTAGCAGACACAAATCATCAATTCATCTCTGACCATATTCTTTGAACTGGTCTCTTGAGAAGAAAACAGCAATGCTGTGAGAGCTGGTATGAAATGCAACAATAGCTAGGACATGATCACAGACAACACCTGGAATATATCATGGGTCAGACTGCTGATCAGGGCTAGGCTAAAAGTTATCCTGAGACAAACAAAAGTCATACAGTCTAATTCATTCCTGGCACCCAAGATTGATGTCTGGTAATAACCACTCCTGAGAAGACACTGAAGTCCATTCAACCAGACAAATACCAGCACAGGGAATTATCAAGCTGAAAATAAGTTGAGATCAATACATGTGGTTAAAATGCCAAAAAGTCCAATTTTAATAGAATCTAAATGTCTTGAAAAGTAACATTAATTAATCTTCTCTGACAGTTAATATGATTACATCTTTTATTTTTTTTCAAAACGTGTTACCAGAATTTCTGCAAGGTTGAATAAATCCTTGGGATCATAAGATTTTTCAAATCTTCCTTTTTCATTTTGCATTATCTAATCTTCAAGGAGAAAGATCTAATTTATCCAAAGACAAAGCAAGTGCTCAAATGGTCATTCCCTTTTGCATGTTAAAACAAGCATCAGGCAAAGAACAAGTCAGAAATCCATGAAGAAGGATAAATAATGTTGAGTATCATTACTGTCCATAAGAACACAGCACTTAAGATGGGTTGGAAAAATTTAGCTAAGCAACATGTCGCTGTTAAAATCTAACAGGGGAGATTCTGAAATTGGAAATTTCTTCAATGAAAAGATCTAAATTGAATTGTTGGGTTCCACTGACAGCTTGAAGTTCCCTAAGCAAATAAATGACATTGTGACAAGTTTAATTAAGTGCCTAACACTGCTTCTGAAAATGGGAGGATGAGACAATCAGTTTACAGAGTAGTAATTAAGGCTGATCATCCTGTTATACAAGAGAAGAGGTGAAGATCTGTAAACAACAAGGTTGCTCACAATTTGTGAGCATGAATTATCTGTCAAAACCCTATGTAACACCCAGCACCTATTTAGGGCTTTACATGAGGTATACATAATAGACAAAAGACATGCTCTTACACTAAGGTTTATGCCAGTGGTTTATAAGGCACCATAGGGACAGAAGATTCTAATGTTTGTTTGCCTGAAGAGATGTTCTGGAACTAGGTTTTCATCCACTTTCTGGTTAAAGTAATAGTTTACAAGGGAATATCACTAGTCCTTTCAGCACTTTACAAGGCAATAACAGACATTCATATTTTCAACACTGATGGCATCACCATAATAAAAAATGATCTCAACATAGTTTTCAACTGTTGACTTGTTCACTTACCATCCAAGTCATGGAAGATACCTCTGATGACTTTCAACAGAACAATATGTCATCATAGCGACTTTTTGCATCCATTCATTATGGTCATGAGTATATAGTCTTCTGCAACTTAAAGTAATATTCTAGCATCGTAAATTCCAGGAATAACCAGTAACAGGCTTTGGAAATTGTACCCCTACATGGAAAGGAATCCATGTCTGAGTGATCGCAGCAATCAAATTAATCACTCAAACTGCCCCACTCAAATACCTGGAAACATCTCCAGAACTGCATCATACCCAGAGGTAACAGGGATGTTGTTCACTTTATGTCTGCCCAAATTGAATCCATGAACACATGCAGCAAGCATACCAAGAAACACATTGATACCTGATATGAACCACATGATGTGGGTAGCTACCTGGCCTGGTAATCAGTTGGCAGCAACTGCACCAGCAGATTGGGTTCAGATGCACAGAAACTGGATGTGATGCTTTAGAGACTTAGCCAAAATGCGAAACAGGCAACAGTGAGAAAGCCTGTACATTTGCAATGTTCATTGATCCTGTCCAGACTTGGCAATAGCGTTCAGCGCTGTACTCTGTTGTCCCTACCTGATCGTCCATAAATTCGGTTTCCACATCCTTCTGAACCAGCCTCCATATGTCTCGCAGGTCCAGCTGCCGGGCCAGCTTGGTGCCAGCTAGAGTTTCCTGAAACACACCCCAACAAAATACATTCACCATTTCTTTGGCAAAGAAAACTGACAGCACAAGAACTCCATGAAAGTTTAATAAGAACAATGCTGGTTAGGGTGTTGATTTAAGTGGTATTGCACCTTTTTCCTATGATTACATCTTGGAAGTCAATGAAGAATGTGCTTTACTGTCTACATACTGATGGCGAAAGTGCCTTGTTAAAAGGAAAGAAGAAGTTAGAACATGAAGGTCTCTATAATCATTTACATATGATACATTCAACTTAAACAAAAAGGAATAACCTATAGATGAGTATAGAAAGATTTCAAGCCCTAATATCCCAAGCAGACAAAGGACTGATTAGCATACCACTGTGAGCATAAATGCAACATACCAAGCCAGTTAAAGAAGTGTAGCACTACGCTCAAGCATAATATTATATGCTTGAAGAATGGTCTTAACTATGAGACAGTTATCAGTATCTTGTCTTGTAAAATGTCTGGTACTTTTTTTTGTTCCTTTGTGGTCATTGCAACTAATACTTGCCATAAGTGAGTGAATATAGTTTTATGCTGCTTTCAGCAACATTCCAGCAATATCATCATGGGGGACACCACAAATGGGTTTCACATGTTGTACTCATGTGGGGAATCGAACCATGGTCTTCTCTTTGGTCTAACAGAAATGGATCAGATGGAAGGGGCTGACTGTGAGGCAATGTGTTCAAAAGGAATGGAATTGCTCACGTTTGGTTTGTCTGATCCACAGTTTTGGACTGACAATGCAGAAACATTTTAATTGTCTATGCATGTTGTTAAAGAGAAAAGAGAAACCCTGGCATTGAGGAAACTCAATGCTATAAATTAAAACTAATAATCTTCTTTTAGAAGAATAACCATTTAATGCACGACGATACTTATAAAAAGTCACATAGGTGATACCTAACAACTCTTTCCGTTTCATAAGTGTGTATTTTTGCTGTGTTGCTGTAATGACATTTTGATTTGAAGTTGAAATGTCACAATAAATTTTATGTCAAATTCTTGTCCAACATCACTGCTAATGCAATTATACAAATCATACAAACCATGAAGACACTAAGACAAAAAATACAAATAAAACTTTCTTAAGTGAAACAGCTAAAATTGTCATTTTCCATTTTCATTTTATTTCAAAACAGATTCTTTACATAGGAATTAAAATAGTAAAATCTACAATAAAAGCACAGACTGCAAGATTCAAGAACAAGCTATACATAAAAACATGTTAACTAAAAACTTCAATGTGAATAAAGAAGTCGCCCATCATATGTCAACGAAACTATCAAAGGACAAGTCACTAAACAATTTTAATCCACTGTGGTCAGTGGGTGACGCTTACTTGAAAAAATACCATAATGATTACTCATTGTAGCTTTTGTAGCAACAAGGTTTGCACTTGAAATATGGCTTTAGCTGCAATAGGTATTTTTCAGATGTGTCTTTCCCAGATGGACACCACACTAGACACGGCCATGTCTTTAGGAAACCATGGCAAGCTCATAAAAAAATTAATGCACTGTCAGCTTGATTACAAGTAATACATGCTGAATCAGCTTTCTGATCCCAGAACTGTTGTATTTGATTACTTCATTGTTTTGATCAATCCAGTTGAGACAGTCTACTTCACACAACCAAAGATATAGTGTGAAGCAGCCTTTCATGGCTTGAGCACAAAAAACAGTGATATGGTGCAGAAAACAACTGACACTGGGTTTAAATTGTGATGTTTTCTGACATGCAGTAACAATAAAAAAAGTCTTAACATAAAACAGAATATTATATCAGTAAGAAGTGATGAAAAGAGTGACTTCTTACAGTATTCGGTTTTCTAAAAATAGCACATGGCAACTTTTAGACAGTTATAAACTTTTCATAGGACATTCTCATGTATCATTATGAGGTTCGAAAATAAGACAAGGACAACAGGAGTCTGTCACACAGACCCTGAAGCAAATATATCCAAGAAAGCCCATGCAAGTCTAGAAAATGTGGCAAGTCTAGATTTCCTTAGCTTCTGAAAATGAAGAAAGCCTCAGGGCTCCATTTTAGTATATTTTTTTTTGTTTAACTATGAACTTTTTTCACTAAAATATGTTCATTTCAGAGACTAGTTGTTAGTCAAGGACAACAGTCTCGTAAGAGTGAACCATATGAAACCCTCCAGCTTCATAGTCACTAAGCGTTTGTGATATGCTGTCCCTGCAAGGTCAAGGATATTTTGTACTGAGGTGACACTACAGGAACATCCACTAAATATGTGGCCAGAAGTAATTTAGTCATTCACCGCTCTCAACGACCTCACTGCTGTTTTCACTGATGACTTTAACCACAAGAGTCAAGATGACATTGCTGACTTATCAGAAGCATGCTGTGCATGATTTGTGCATTTCAAGCCAACAGAAGTGGCTTTATCTGATTATTACTGATGTTACAGCAAAATGCGACTTTTGAATTTGAGCCCATTCTCTTCAGTGCGCCACCATCTCATCACAACAACCATTAGAACCCATCAGATTTGATCTCCTACTCCACAGTGGATAGCATCACACCATTTCCATTGCCCATGGCATATGGATCAAACAATATGTCCTGATGATTCCCAATATCCCTAACTTTTCGGGGGCAAAGTATGATACTGTGTGACAAAGCCTAAATAAATGACTACACAATGACTGAACTGTGCCCTGAATAGGGGTACTGCCTACCAGGATACCAGAGGATTAAACCATAAATCATGGACCTTAGAGACTCTCTTGTAGAGCAGTTCTATAACCTGAAATGTCCAACCTTACGTATACAAAACGTTTACAAATGAGAGTATACTTCCTACTGAAATGATTACCATTAGTCTCTTGCATCAGGTAGTTAATTACTGAAGGGTAACTGAATAATGGTTTATCTATGTAAACCAGGGAATCACTGAAGATGAAGTAATCGGTGGTAACTGCTACATCAACACAAGAGGTGACTTGTCGACTACATCATCTCGCTCATACTGTATTGTATAATGAAATGAAAGGAATAGCACAAGACCTGGCTATGCCATCAATCTAATTACAAACCAAATCACTGGCCAAAGGCAGAATTACACTGTTTTAATACAAATAAACAAGACTTGAAATAAATATTTTCAACAACTGTTTTTATTTCTCTGATCATTTGACCTCTGTCAGAAGTTAATCCTTAGTTAATCCTGATAACATTGATTGATTGTCAGTGATATTTTCCCCATGGCTATTGTTGGACATTTGTCAAATATTTAATGTTTCTTGGCATACCTTGTTTACCACACAACAATTTCTCACAGTGTATTTAGAAACAAAATAAGGTAATTAATGAATCACTAGTACCATTTGCTGGGTATGAACAGACTTAGGTTGGGTAAATAGGTGTTTGTTATAGTATGTAAAGTATGCCATTTGCCACACAAATAAGGATAGGAAATGTCAGTGGTAAAGGAGAGTCTGCATCTTAAACAATAGAGAAGATAACCAAACTTGTTATATTTCCTCATCAAATAATATTGAATATAATATTATATAACTATATAACTATATATTATATAATAATATATAACTGAATAACATATTGTAGTATGTATTGCATGAAGCATACTGAAGTATACCAGTATACAGGTAATTTTGAGAATGCTGTTATCAGAACCATAACATAATTTTAGGGCCTAAGTATGTAGAAATTAGGATCTGTATGTAAAATAAGTGTCTCTCACTGTGCTTCTGAGATGAGACTGGCTTCATACTACTTATATTCATGTTTAATGCTTAAGGAAAATATAGCCCAAAATGTGCCGCCAAGGAATTTTGTCTTAAAAACAGCTGTAAACCAAGAACAAATATTTTTCCATAATGAGACATTTTGGTGAAACACATGAACATACTTCATAATGAAGAAAGATATATGGCCAAGCATGAACATGACATTTTGCTGTTAAAGCCTACATTATTATCCTGACAAGCTTTAGCCATACAATCCCCCAAGTTATATCACAAAATACAAAATAACACTCATCCTACAAATGGTTTAATCCAATCATCTGATATGATTACTGCAGGCAGAAATACAATAACCGAGTCAAATCCCAAACAAAACATTCATAATAGTTCAATTTCATGCAAAAGAAACATTGAAACTTTCAGCTTTGTTCTCATCATCTCAAAATGACAGGTTAGGATGAGGTATCAAATTAAGAAGCTCTTTTCCTCAGGGTCATAAAAAAGGCTGTGTCCAGAAAAACTATCCGCTCCATACCCTGGGGGATCTGCACCCTGGGATTAACTGTAGCAATGGAAATCTCCTGGCAGGACAAAACAAACATATCTTAAATTCAAATCAATTTTAAGCTTCACTTATTTTGTCTTGGGTTAAAAAAATCAATGACTAGCCTAAAATGTCAGTGGGCAGAGGAGATGTAATTTGATCTAGTTCCCACACATGAATGGCCTCAAGTCACCCCTAACACAACTCAATTTGTTGTCCTGTCACAAGTTAATGAGGTAAGTAATGGTCACAAGATCATGTGTGTTTACATAGATATTATCATGTAACATGGATCTATGGTATCTCCAAGGCAATCTCAAACAAATATTACAGACACAGGCTATAGGCAAGTTCTCACACATACTAAAATGTTACATACAATGATGGGTATCCTTGTGTTATGGGTTTCAACATTCGTTGTCCTCTTGACTAACACTTGAACAAATGCCACTAAAAACATGTCACTAACTTACTGAAGACAACTGAACCTAAAACATGAGTGAGTGAGTTTAGTTTTACGCCATACTCTGCAACATTCCAGCTATATGATGGCGGTCTGTAAATGATCGAGTCTGGACCAAACAATCCAGACATCAACAGCATAACCATTGATCTGTGAAATTGGGAACTGATGACATGTGTCAACCAGCCAGACCCCTCCAACCCCATTAGTCGTCTCGCAGACAAGCTTAGTCGCCTTTTAAGGCAATCATGGGTTGCTGAAGGCCTATTCTACCCCAGACCTTCATGGGTCTTAAACATAAGCCATCATATCAGTATTAACAACGTCTATCGGATGCTACCCAGTCATTATTGTTAAAGTACATAATCCTAAAACATGATGTCTGAAAACATATGATAAGATGATATATGAGATAAAAGTTAATTCTTGTTCAAGACTATTGCTTTTATATACATGCATGCACTTGAACATGCAGCTACCTGTTGTTGTCCGGAATAATGCAAGTTTTATAGGGCTAGCCCCCTACCCCACACAGCATGTTGTAGTTTAACTTGCATCCCCAACTACCACACAGCCTGAGTCAAGCAATGCATGTTGTAGCTTCTTCATGGCAAAACCCAGGCAGGGTAATACTTGTCATCTATTAATGTCTTTTGGTATGGTGTCTAGGATTCAAACCACCATCCTTCCACTGTACAGTCTAAGTAAACTTCGTCTCAGTGTATTTCGTTACACTTCACCACTGAGTCTAACAAAACATAGTAGAAGGTAAGGTAACCTTTGAGTAACCAATGACAGTCCAATCAAATGTGAGACGGTTAAATAGATTTAACCAATCAGACAACGGCTACTATTTAGGGATCGGAGGGACTTTCAACATATTCAAGTCACCGACACAGATCTCTCCACAAACAAAAATCAGCATATAACACAGTTATTTGACCTGCAGTATATACGCCTTGGGGTTTCTGTTGACATGGTTACCATTAGCTAATATTTCCGCAAGATAACATCCTTGAATATTGTCAAAAACACTATTTTCAGTGACTGTTTACTCTCCGTTGGCAGTACGTAAGCCGTGTGCATCACCCGGAAGCGATCTTTCGCTAAATAGCATTCAGAATCGTTCGGGTACGAACCTTTTCGAGATAAAAACTTCAAAAGGTACGTGTGAATGTGCACTTTCGCGATTTGGTAAGCTGTGTTCTGATTGGTCAATCTCAAAGGTTACCTGACGTGACCTCCCATAAGGTTTTGTTAGACTCAGTGGTGGAGTGTAACGAAAAGTACTGAGGATAAGTTTACTTGGACTGTCCACTGTCTGGACGGGGGCTCTATCCCATACACTGCTGAGGTGGTTATTTGGATATTATAGGAGGAGAGAATTTTGAAATGAAACTAATTTTGCATTTCAAGATATCATGAGTTATTGAGAAAGTCAGGAAGGGAAAAGGGTATAAACAGGTGAATGAGTGAGCGAGTGAGTGAGTGAGGGAGTGAATGAGCTGATTATAATGCCACTTTTATAAAAATTCCCACCATAATACACAGAAGACCTAATGAGTGAGCTTCATGCATTTACCCATGTTGTCAATGTCACAAAATCTTGGCACTTTACTGGCACTGATATCATGTTATGAAGAAGAACCAGAACCATACTTTTTAATCCCAAAATATGCAACATCTACGTCAGCAATCTTCAAGTGACATCATAAATTGCAAGCTCCCATGACAGCAATTATTGTAAATAGGTATCTGGCATGAGTAAACAACTCAATGTCAAGTCCTCCAGGCGAAAACAGAAACACAAATTGATACTCTGAATATCAGGATTCAGCTAAAAATCAATCGATGTGATCACCATAGTGAAATGGAAGTGCTAATAAAGGGGCCGCCATTTCCATATATAACTCCTGCTTCTTTTATTGCTTCAAGGCCACAAATTTACTTTAAATTATGTCTCAATTGATCAAACCCTGAAAATCTAGATCCGACAATGACGCTTGTGCAAACAGATATATCTGCAGCTCGTTTCAGTGAAATTGATGGTGTGAGATGATCATTGATTGCAGCAAATTATTGCATTTGATCACAGGATTAGAAGGGTCACTTTGCTCCAGTATTTGATACACTTGAAGCAGCTCTAAAAGCAATGATGTGTTTACAAGGTGATGTGACTCCCTCCTTAGTGATTATGTCCTGCGCACTGACGTAAGGCTCTTGTGAGGACATATTCTGACAGACCTGATATCCTTGAGGAAAGGGACGAGAGAGATGCAATCACTCTAGGGTGGGTAGGACAATGTGATATTCATATCAAAATGAGGGAGTACAGTATGTAAAGGTATTTTATGGCACATTCATGTCCAGGAAACTCAATGGTTGATTGGAAGTGGAATAGATGAATCATTTGCCATGGGTACACACCCAGATCACATAGTCTCCAACACTTCATTTTAGCTGGTTTGATACAAGCACTGAACGCTAAGGAATACATGCACTTGAATGATGTTCTCCTCATGGGAGGAACTAGGGATCAAATACAACACAAGAGGTTTATGAATTCAGGCCCAGGAGAGAAAATATGTTAGAACATCATTGATGGACACAAATTATACTTGCCCACTAGTTGTTGAACCTGTGATAAATTTACTTTGCTTGGTACTCATCCCTGCCCAGACTTAGTCTGTTATGATATTAACTTTTCAGGTAACTTCAAGAACTGGATATTGAACAAAAATTAGCTAAAATATTTCGTGCATTGGCATACATGCTCAAATAATGGTATTGAGCTCAATAAACTATCCTTATAAAAATATGTGCAAGACTAACTGGTCTCTCATTTTGTTATATGGGAATCCAAATTATGCCAAAATATTTGTATAAATTTCCCTCCAAACTTGGTACATGATACATTCAGTCTGTATGTTACTTATATTACACATATTCTCAACAACTTCATTTTCTTTGCCTCTTAAAAAACTTTTGTATTGACAAAACCATAATGACTCTTTTTTATCAACCCTTTATACAAAGTGTGGGGACCTACAATTTTTTATGTTGGTATGGGGGTCTGTCTGCTCACAACAAAAACAAACTTTTCAAAATTGTTAATTCTGCCAACAAAATTACTGGAGTGTCTTTTGAGTATATTCCCTTTATTTATATGTGCCAGATTGTCAAAAAAGCAACTAAAATTACAACTGACAGTATAACTAGAACCCATATTTCATATCTGCATTTTGAACTACTTCTATCTGCATGCAGCTTTCAGTTACCTTTACTTAAAACAGAGCTTGACAGTCCTTCACACCATCCAGCATTCGTATTATTTATTCATCAAATGTTTTTGAATAGTCATCCTGCTTGCAACAACCACTAATTCCGCCTGTGTAGTTTTGTATTTATTATCATAAGCATTCATTTGTGAATGTAATTATCATGCATATTTTTTGTTCATTTTGTATATATTCATTATGAGGCTGTCTTTGATACAAGAAAACAAGACAAACTGCTCATATTTGGTATATCCACAAATCATACTTGCTATTCAGTGTAATGGTTTCCAGTTGCACATACTCAGTTTCCTGCAGCCTACTGAATCATATACATGAGTGTAGATATTTGTAGATATATGGATTAAAGTTTCGCTTGAATGAACAACTTATTGTTGGTTGGTTCTTGTTTGATTTAGACATATTCTATTTAACATGAAATGATGAAATAATCTGGCACATTACTGCAATGAAATTCTCCTCTGAAATTATTTACAAGCACACTTTCTAAAAGAAATTCTTGTTGCTTATTAAATTGACAATAGACCATGGGACTAAATAATAAAACTATCATATAGAATAGGTTATGTTTTTTGTTCCACTTACAAAACTGGAATAACACATTCAAGATCAGACACAATGCTGACATGGAACCAAACAAGATCTTACTGGCAATAACAAAAAAGAATTATGGTCAATAGTAGATCGATTGGAGCCAATTTAAGCAACTCAGGGTCAATGAAATGATTATTGACTTGCTCACCATTTGCTACCATAATTCCATCATAAATCTGGCATTATAAAACCAGCTTGAAATAACCCTTAAGGTATCTCAAGCATGAATTATTGAGGTTACAATCATTCTAGTGGACGTTGATCCCAAACTCTCAAAGTTTCATGAACAAAAGTCTTTAAAAAGTATCATCTGTAAACAAATGGACTGCTGACTGAAGATACCTTTTTGAAAGAAATGTATATTGGCAGTGATTTTGCTTGGGGCAAATGGCACCAGAAAACTTTTAAAGATGGTGTTTGCGAATTATTATTGCAAAATTTTCATTTGTCCATATCATGACCGATTTCCAAGAGAATTTTGGCTCAGTTTGCTAACAACAGTAAATTTTCACTAACAGGAATCAATGCAAAACTGGGATCATGTCAGAAGATGCCAGCCTCATTAGTTAAGACTACAGCCACAGGCTATTTCACTGAAGTAATCCTCACCAACTTCCTGATTTACTGGTGGAAAATATTACTGAAATCAAAGAGATCCACTGCCAATCCTTTCGTATTAAGATAACTGTAAGGCTGTGGCCATCATATGGAAATGTAACTGTTTCAATGATGAAAGCACTATGTCAGGAGGACTCTCCAGCACCTGACTTCCTGCAGGCCACAGATCCTTCTTCTGACATTTGGTGGAAACTGGAGGCCACATCAGAATGGAAACATGACTCACCTCAAGATCATTGTTCCTCTGCTTCTCCCTTTCAAAACTTAGTGTGGACTGTAATATGTCATCTTGTAATTCGGAAGCCCTCACTGAAAATTGAACCATAAATATGTTCTTAATGAAGTTTGGTGAATGTTAGAAGAACCATTTTGAATCAAAAGACTTTTTTAAAGTATGAATGAATTTATGATTCTAAATTAGACATTGCTAGCCATAATCCGGAAGGCAAGATGAATAGGCCCGAAAACTAACATACTCACCACACTCCCCAGACCTCTACCCAACCCTTTCAAGAATGATGCATCATCCACACAACCCCAGAGATGATTTACAATGAAAACAACATATGAAATGACTAATTCCATATTAAAAAACAGACAAATATGATCATGATGGATCACAGGAATCAATAAAACGATCAAAGCATTTTCTTAGAAGATTAACAAAATGAAAACTACAAAAATGTATCGTGGTAAGTTGCATTACTCCTATGGACAAGTGAATGAGTGGGTGAACACAGTCTTCTATCATGAATCAGCATCAGCAGAAACACTAGACTTCAGTCACTCGTTAAACAGAACACTTGATAATAAAAACATACACAACGATCTGAGTAATATAGGTACTTACATTCAGATTTATGACATTTCTCAGCTAAATCTAGATTGGTCCTGAAATGTAAAAAAACAAAGATCAGATGGGGGACATGAAGTTCTCAATGGGATTGAACATGCAGTGTGTCATCTTCACTGCTTTCATGACTCTAAATAGTACAAGAAGACATTATAGCTCATCCATATACAACTGAGAATTACTATTTGAAACCTGGTTGATTTGTTTTGTCTTTTTAACATTTTAAGATGTCCAATAATATTTGTACAGCAGCAGTGGAATAAGGACAATATGAAATAGACACAATAGTGCACGGATGTAGTTTCTCTGATCATCCACGTACATTGAATCACTCAAAACAATGGGCACAAATGCTGCATTCAGCATGCATGGAAACCAGGAAAGAATGAAAATAAATTGAATTGTGAGTCTGTGGGGATGAAAAAGATTTGTCAGATTCATTTATCAAAATTGTTGATTACATGTAACCTAAATTTTTACTCTGGTATGAAATAACTTAAAGTCGGTTGTTGATTTCTTCAATCCAATATTAAATCCCCCATCTACTACAGGTTTTACAGTAAACAATGATATGACATCATGTGAAGTATGCTTTGTATGCCCTGAATGTGATCCCCAAGTTCAAGTCATGTGCTGCAACACTGTATCACAGAGCGTACGCAAAAATATACAGACTCTCTTAAAGTCCATAACAATGTAACTGAGAACTGTTCAGTTGGTAATTTGGGACATTGTGATCAGTATTGGAGTGATAAACATGAAAACATGACAATGAATAGTGTGTGTGTCCAATGTACTACAAGCATCATCATTTGAGATGTATTCGAGGACAGACCTTAAAGTTTATAGCTTGGTATCAGAATCCATTACACCATCCAGAACATTGATCAAAGTATCCAACATCACACTACAGTGACAAACACATTACTGTCTCTGTAACATTCTGCTCAAGAAGTTCACACTGATCCTGATTGTCTTAAAGATTTTTTTCATGCATTATTTTAACTTAAAGATCCCCTGAATATACTTTTGAACATGATCCTACAACAAGGAGCTGTTCACAAGGAGCTGCAACTATACAACATAAAAACGTGAATAATTCCTAAAAGACATGCACAAACCTGCTTTTGCTTTTCTTCCCAAACAAACGTGAAAACATGATAAAGCAAGTGGGGTCCTCATTGGTCATTTACAGTATTTAGGTATCCTCCATCCTGACACTATGACACAATGTCTTGTTCCACTACAGACACCGACTGTATGAAGTTCCCCTTTGTAGTTGTCCAGCTCACACAATCATGAAACACAGGTCCTTCCACGACACAGAGTAAATGAAACTCCTGTCTGTCACTTCAGAAAAAAGACCACATTCAATATCTGAAGAGTGTTTTCCATGATCAAGGCATCATCAAATTGGATCCTTGCCACAGAATTCACATTTGACAGCATATCACTGAATATTACATGCTATATTTAAAGTAATTTATTCAATCAATACCAGATTAGTATTCTTTTTGAAATGAAATTTCATGAATCACTTCTTCAAAATAAAATTAACAACACATTATGAATGATGACAGTAGACCCATCATAAGAATGTCACAGCAATGGAATGGATATTTGTAGAAGGTTCATTAATCCCACAACAATATTCTGAAACTGCACCTTTGCCGTCAACCCTATGCACTTAAAATCACATTTCCTTGTCAGCGCGACCATCACAGCAGAAATCTGCTGGTACATGATCCAGTCAAGTAATACAGCAATCCAGGAGCGAATAGTGAATCTGGGTGTACACAGTGATCCAAATACTAGTCAATGACAACATCTCAATGGTGGGTACAGACCCAGACGGTAAACAAATCAATTCGTAATAGAATCACCCAGTATTGCAGCCCTAATCAAGCCAAAAATCCAGTTGAGTCTGCAGGTAAAACTCTATTATCCTAATGGAGGCAACACATGTAGTGTCACAGACATGTGAACACGGAAATACACGCATGCAGGTCACAAACCTGACATTTCGGAGGTGGAACAATCGCCGCTACAGTCACTGTAAGGAGAATGGGCAATTTCCATTTCAATGCCTCTAATTCAGATTCCAGCAGCCTCACTTTTGGTCATATTTTACTCAGCAGATCTTTACAGCATCTATTTTCACAAATGTGTCTGCATCAATTCATATTTAATTCATGGCTGAACAGCAGATTTGTCAAAATGTCCTGCAAAGTCTTCTTGTTAAGCAAAAATGTATCGCAATGCCAATATCATGTGTAATGGTTACAAGTACATCTGCAAGACCAGTAAGACCAGTTGCATACAAATAATTGCAAATGGATAGACTTAACTAATATCAATCTTCATGGGGCAAAGTCCACATAATGTAATTTGATCTGGAGATGAATTTTCCTTGGTTATTACCGGTCACATTTGTAGCAGTCTGAAGAGGCAAGTCAATTTAGACGACATCAGCTTGTGATTCTATCCTGGGGCTAATCAAGTGTAAATATGTAAATGCAGACAGATTTCTTGTAGGTTAATTCTGTATCCCACCACTGGGTCATGTTATAAATCTATGTCTGATCCAATCATTACATTGACTGTTTTGTCTGACATCCCAAGACTAACAACACACAGAGGAAACAAAAGCATCACTTGGCATCATCTTCATCATATATCTCACTTTGTTCAGGGAAAGTATGAACACAGTCCACCCAAACACAGGAATATCTCAACTCCAGTTCTGATAATCAATTTCCATGTCAGCATAGCAAGACATTGCTGTGGTATTACACCACCATGCAGAATTCCTCTGGGTCACTGAGACATACACCTTGACCTTTGGATAACAGCAAAAAATCCATACATCTTGAGGCAGAGAGTTTGTCCAATTGTTTGAATGGAAGCAAGGACGCAGCTCATCTTCCTGCCTACCTAACTTGTGGAGAGTCCCCAGACTGAGCCACTGACAGTGACATAATGAGTGGCAAGGGAACAAAACTGCTCTCTAGTAATTGGGATGAAATGATGTTTGATTCTCAAAAGTGTATCGGCATTACCATACTTACAGCATATAGCACTCCACATGCATGAGCAAAACTTTTGACAGACATCAATAAACAGCACCTTCTGCTCAATGCCAGGGAGTAATGGTTTTAAGCTGCATCACTGCTACTGGTTTGATTGATGCTTCAATATACTCCAACTTCACACAGCAGCAAAGGAAAATTCATATGTTAGCTTCCAGTACAGGAGGTCAATATCCCTCATCAAAATCAAGTATCTTACTCAAACCAATATTCCTTCTTTGTTGGCAATCTATTCTGAGATATGCTTCTTGATAATAACAGGATTAGCATGTGTTATTTCATGGTGTGAACCAAAATTGAAAAACTCATTTTCCCTCTTAAGAAATTGTGAATTATTCCACAATGAAGAAATATCAATATGTGAAGCTTTTGTGATCAATAAATTCCACACAATAACAGTCTAATACAACAGGCATCTTGAGATGAAATATTCCCTTGACATGCACAAGGTTTATATGTTGAGAAAATGGAAACTAAAATCTGAAAGGGAATCTAAAAAATATGTACATCAAAGCCAGTTCAGATTCACAATATGAATAAAACCATAAGAAGGGCTAAAGATGAAAAGATCTGTGTGTTATATTGAACAGCTGATAACAACAAACAGGTACTTGAAATAGCCTCAGTAAAGAAAATTTCTCACACATACACATTTGCAATACAGTCAGCTAGTTTCTACATTGATACAAAGGTAAGCAATTATTAAAAACATTGATCCGCCCATACTGTATATAACATTTCAAGCACAGTTACAGGAAATCATGGCATGTTTGCTGTTGAATCTATATTCCCTAATTACATTAAATCAACACTATTCTGATATATTATACAAGTGTTGATGCTATCCATGATCAAATGATACATATGTATTGAATATATCTCTGTTTTGAAAGACGATGATGCACATTTATCCCATCACATGCAGTGAAACCTTGACCATTATGAACCAGTAGTTAAGAACTGCTGCGGTGTCAAATCATGTTATGCAGTGGACAAAATTGTTACATATTATCATCCAGACCATGAACAGATATTTCCCATTTGATTGTATATGCTTGACCTGTGTTCAGACACTGGTAATATGCTAGCCTCAAGTAGATGATCGAGGTTGTGAAAGCTCTTGTCTGTTGCAGTTATCAGTATTCACAGCAGCCTGGACATAATGCACTCTGGGCTCCCAGTGAGAGTTCATTTTAGGTGTATCCTCCCAGAGCGAATAGTTCCAAAAGGCCTCAAGGCTGCAGAGCTGACAGATGTGTGGATAAGTGAATCAGGCCCTATGACTTAGCTGATTCTTGTCATCATTTTCAGATGGCATAAGTCATGTTCCATATATCCAGTCAAAGGTTTGTCCAGACTGAGTTATTGATGGCTTGTTGTGATATCACTGGATTATTTCCGATTGTGTCATTAAAGAGCACTCATTCATGGAAGGATTTGGTACTGATGACCCACAGAGCTAATACTGATGCTTCTTCATCCAGCAACACCAGCCAACAGTATCCTGGAAGTTTTAGTACATCTGTGTATCAAGAAAAACTCAGTTATTCTTACATCATCAGTCATTGGTTTAATAGCTCCAAATACCATCACAATTTCTGAACAAAGGGATGAAATCCGATTTCCTACCAAAAGGCAACTTACATTGTGCAATCCATCTTCTGTATTCATAACTGATAAGAGGTTTGGGATAAACTGCATGAAATACCATCACTTGAAACCCTCCCTGATGAGCTGCATCCTTCCCCAAACCTCCTTACACTGATCAATAGTATCAAGACCTGGCCTTCAGGAGTCACTTCAGCACAAACCGCCAGCTTGTTTTAAACAGAACAAAACTGAGCAGTTCAGAAAGTTACATTATGCATGGAAATTTGTATAAGACTAGCCTGAAGACAAGATTTTAAGCCTTGGCACTGTGTTGCATAGAAATAGTGAATCAATGCTGGTCTGGGGAATTTCAGGCGCATATTTAATGTCCATTTTCTATCCTAAAGCAATTATAGGGATATTCAAGAAGGACTGGGTAATACACCTGATAATGCTGAAGATGTATTAATAAGCACTTTACAAGTAATATCTTGGGAATCTTGCCTTGAAAGGTCAATGTCTAAAGACTATGATGGATTGACACAACACATACATATATGGTTATCAATTACTAATAGATTCCCCATGGTGGGTGGCTTGAATACTTCATAATTAACGATGATATATGTACAATGAATATTTGACTTTCAAAGATACAGAGACAAACGGTTTCTAGTTTGCTAATATATCTGTTTATATGTGATAAAGGTAGTGCAAGAGGAAAATATCAAGAGACTATTCTAGTATCAGAATTATTTTTTTCTCATGTTAACAGTTAACAGTTATTTTGTCATAGTGTGAACTGGGTTTTAGCAATATTCCATTAGTATCATGAAGTGGAAGATCAGAAATGGGCTTCACAGATTGTACCTATGTGGGGAATTGAACCCAGTCCAGCGCATGATGAGTGAACACTTTAACCACTTGGCTACCTCCCTCACTCTCACTCAATGACTGCAGTTTCTTGTGCCATGATTCAAACAGTGAATTAGTGAGACATATTCCAACTCCATCAGTGGTCTGTAAATAAAAACTAACAGGTTAACTTCTAGTCTGTGTCTCAGTCCCTGAACTACATCGTTTCCTCTTCTAGTCAAACCTTTCTGCAATGCAAAAGCCTTGAATGCAGCAAGTCTAAATTTCCTCATGTTCTGAATCACCCATCTCACTGGGGCTCCTTTCCAAATCTTCTTGCACCAACTTACCATACTGTGACATTAGCTGTCAAAAGATCATGAAAAAATTCACACATACCTCTATGCTTGGACAAACCTAATACTAAATCCTGGGTCTAAAATTCAATTCCATAACAATTACACATGTGTGACACCACGTGACTTGAAAAATATTTTCAACTGTCCTGTTGCTGCATGCATGCAAATTGTCATTACGCTATATGTTATTGGCATTGATATCAGACACATGGGAACTTTCACGATAATTAGGCATTTAATGTCCCTTTTAACATAACATTACCCATGCAATATTTCTTGCTAGTTATCACCACCCAACAGGTTTAGCACATGTTCTTGACCTGGCAGAAAAGTCAGGAATGTGAATATTCCAGAATGCAAGGTAGGCCTTAGGGTGTCGGAATTAATTTCTCCAGCAAATTTGCTTCATCCTATCAGCTCCATGGATGCAAGAATTTTAAACCTGATGAGAATTGTCATAACAAATGCTATGGGCAAAGAAGTTAATTTCATTCGTGACCACAATGTGAAGAGAAAATGAAGCTCAAATTGATCTGTCTCCCCGTCAAGAGATAAGACAAGACCCTGTCCAAACATACTGGATCAAATTCTGAGAGTTGTGAGAAAGCAGACAAGGCAGCAGAACTGGGATTATCAAGATTGTCACTATATATCCTGGTCACAATGCCCGCTGATGTAAGTCAGTACCATTCACATAGGTAACAGGTAGCAAGGAAGGTCAATCTACCTTGATATGATCTTTGCAATGTTTTGCCAATGACTACATTTTGGAATCCTCAAATAATAGGGTCAGAATTGGTTTCAGAAATCCATGCTTGTCATAACAGGTGACCATTGGGATTGGGTGCATGTCACCCTAATCCAATTGCATAGACTAATGTGCAAGAAGTCAATCATCGGAGGGTCTGGTTTTGACTTCATTATCATTTGACTGATGTGTTACAGCTGGAATATTGCTGAAAGTAACAGTAACCAACATGCAAATGAAAATCATTCTGAAGCGATCCACACATTATATCACTGACATTGTGACAAATTTGTGATATCAGCAATATGCAAGCTAGTGACCTGCTCATAACCAAGTCTGGATCAAACAAACCAGTGTCTGAAAGCATGAGCAATGATTATGAATAACATGTAACCAGGCAATTCACAAAACCTAGGCACATGATCCCTCTATGGTCAGCTTTAACAACAAACACTGGAGACTTCTGTCTTGGATCACTCATCATGTCTTCACATTATGCTCACACACATTGTTTCATTATTAGTATGAAGCATCAAAACCAGGTATTAATCTGTCATGATTTTCTGGGTATAAAAAGCAAAACACTAGTGAGAACAATATGAATCACAGGTAATAGTTACTGACAACAGTGTTCCTGAAAAATGTTACTACTGAATATGCGTATATAATCACAAACTGAAGTTTCCTACTGTTAGGCGTTTATATTGATTACAACTGCCTGGGAAATGATGATGTAGCAAGTTATCACTTAGTTGTAACACAATGACCTGTAATGTGATTGAATTTGATCCAGAGCTACATCAGGTTAATAACACCATGAGGTCATTTACTGCCACCATCAACAGCAAAATGACATTGTCCAAGGACTTATTTTTTGTTCCACCATAACAAACTGACCTTGGTGGGAAAATAGGTAACACTTCATTACCTTGTCCCAAATTTTGATTTGGAAAAAAAAGGTTTTCTTGAACAAAACCTGAATATTGGTCTCTCAGCAGGTCAAGACTGATTCCTGACATGGCTGTCTGTAAATAGAAACCAAGATCTTCAGGGGGGAAAGAAGACAAAAGAAACTTTTTTTCTTTTCTTTTATGATCCATGAAGACTTGGTGGTGGTCTTGCTTTAAAAAACTTCATGGTTTCAATAATCATTGAAGATGAAATAACATTTCAGACACATTAAACTCACAAATCTACTTTAGTAGTCTTGTGGAAAATCTACTCATAAAATTACTCTAGTGACACTTCTTTGAACCCATCTGTACATGTTCTGATATAATACAAACCTCAATAAAGTCTGAAGTAACCTATTTCAGTCATTTTATGAATTTCATGAGGGCTGGGTAATTAAAAATTATGACATAACTTTGTAATTTAACCTAGATTGGAAATATTTAGTAGGTGAGGTATAATGGTTATGAATTCAACATGTCATCTATACTCCGTCCATCACATTCAGAATGACAAGTGTCAGCATTTCTACTGACAGAGTGTCAAGAAATGGTTACATGCTATCCCCCACCCTGTGACATCAGTGACCCACTGCCCTCTTCATTTCCTGAGTTACACCATTCTACATCACTACATGTTCCATGTTGGTGATGAAGTGAAGGGCGACTATGACACCTTCCTGCTCCTGTCATGCAATGTCACAGTCTCAACTCCACCTTGCGTAAGCTTGTACCATAAGGTTGGGGTGATTAATGGCATATTATGGGATTCAAAACTGTCTGTTCACAGGTCAACATTCCTTACAAAAAATCTTACAATAGTGTATTTTTTTAAAATCTGAAAATACACCAACCACCACAAGAAATTACACAATATCTTTTTCATTGCTATTCAGAGGTAGACATTAACCAGGGTTAAAAAATCCCATCGCCCGATGTCTGGGACAAGTCAGTTTTCATTTCGAGCAGTCAAGTAATGGTATCTTACTTGTTGGTGGGCTACTGGGTAATTTCTGCTTACAGTTTCTAACTGCAAATACACTTGGATGTCATTTCATATATCTGCTCAAAATGTACCTATTAATTTTCACAATGATCTTTCTTTGCTATTTATAACTTATCAATAAATAGTCCACTAAACATTTACATCAAATACTATGTTGATTTATTCTTTCATAATTACATTATCATGATTTTGTCACAAAAATCAGGGCAAGTGGAAAAATTAGTCAAAACAAGTTACTTTCTACAAGTTTAGGAGGGAAAGAAGAGATGGGTACTCTACTATTATCTATACCCCATTCCTATTGAAATCTTCACAGGTCATATTTATGTATGCTATATGTAATCATGTACTAATTTGCTTCTAGTAGATAACTAAATTATGATGTTACCCTTTGTGCAAAATCTCTAAACTCTAAACTGGTTCCTGGCGTACATCTGAGATTCGTAGTCCAATTCTCCATCCTTCACTCCTCATCTAAATATACTGCTTTACATACACTTCAGTTAATGTCTACACCTAGACAAGATTATGCTCAAGTTAATTACCCAAAACAATTGCATGGGAAATAAGACTATTTGAAACAACAATAAAATGTCTGCTGAAGCATGGATAAGTTGGATGCACAATTCCATTAGTCAATAATGTACATAGCAGACATGGTCACACACCTACTGGCTGGCCATTTGGTGTTCTGGGAGGTCTGGGACTTTCATTTTGTTAAGTTTGTTCCCTAAAATGCAGGAAAGAAATTTCATGGTGTCTGTAAACCATGAATACTGTATGTTCTGATTAATAACATGTTGGTGTAAAATATTATGTGGTGCATCCTTTTTGATGAGTAATCTGAATGTCAATAAGAGCTGAATAAAAACTTACTCAGCCTAAAAACAAAAGTCCCTGCTCACACCCCCCCATACATATAATTTTGTTATGGTCATCATCCTGAAGTCCGCCATGGCAAGTCATATTTGAAAAATACCTACTGCAGCTAAAGCCATATTTCAAGCACAAATCCCGTTGCTGCAAAAGCCACAATAAGTAAGGGAGTAAGGGAATCATTACTGTTTTTTCAAATAAGCAGCACCCATTGATCACAATGGATTATAATTGTTTTAGTGACTTGTCCTTTGTTAGTTTAGGTGACATATGATGGACGACTTGCTGAAGAATTTAGTTAAAATATGATAACAATAATCCTTTTATGTTTATTTTTTTCTTTAATCTTGCATTCTTTACTTTTATTGTAGACTGTATTACTCTTAATTCCTCTGAACAGAATTTGTTCTGAAATAAAATGATAAATGCTAATGAGTCATTGTATGGAAAAGAGCAATTTCAGCTTTCGCTCTAAAGAAAATTGTATTTGTATTTTTTTCATATCTTTGTCTTCATGTAAACTACTTTGCCAGGCCTACCATACAAACGGTGAACAAATTATCAAAACTGAACTCAAATACACCAAAACAGAGCTCATATCCGTCAAAACAGAACAAAACTTACCAGAAACTGCCACAATATCCTCTAAAACCGATACAAACATTCTGTAACGGAATACTAATTGTTTGAAATGGAGACAAAACTTGCGCATCAGCTACAACAGTGCCTGAGAACAGTCGCTGAACGCACAAAAAGGCATTCACAGCATCGAAAAACGGCAACCACAGCATCCTGAAATGGCATAAATATCATAATAATAAGACTGAATAGGGTCTGTTCTGAAAATGTCAACGTGTGAGTGTATTCAGTGTAAAAAGAAGTTAAAACTCGGACAACATTGCGTTTCTATCAGAGAAGGAAACATAAACTTGCTAATAATTTCAACTGTGAAGTGTGTATCAGGATGGTTTATCATTCTGCAATGTTATCATCCCCATATTCTTCAGAATTTTCCATACATAAAAATATTTTTACATCATTTAACAAAAAATACCATAAAATAACGCTTAAATTGTCGTACAAACATTTGTCCGTATTAGTTCTTGTAAGTGTCAATATGTTGCCTCTTGTGGATTTGAAACAGAAGTCCCTGCCCAAATCAGTGGATTGAGTTTGCACTCATTCACTTTATTGTGAAAGTCAAAATGGCACCTAGATATACAATTCACAGATAGTGATCAACATTTTAAATCACCAAAATATATTAACTCTGAATATTCAAGATTAGACTCACGGTGACGAAAAATATTGTTGACTACAGCCTGTTTGTCTCCCCTCTTTGGTGATATTTATGCCGTTTCAGGATGCTATGGTTGCTGTTTTTGGATGCTGTGACTGTCGTTTTGTGCGCTCGGCGACTGTTCTCAGGTGCTGTTGTAGCTGATACGTAAGTTTTGTCTCCATTTCAAACGATAAGTTTTCCATTACAGGGGGTTTGTTTCAGTTTTAGCTGATATTGTGGCAGTTTCTGGTAATTTTTGTTCTGTTTTGGTGGATACTAGTTCTGTTTTGGTGTATATGAGTTCAGTTTTGATGATTTGTTCACCGTTTGTATGGTAGGCCTTTTTGTTTTTGTATGATTTGTATACTGCATTAGCAGCGAAGTCTGGACAAGAATTTTACATAAAATTTTCAACTTAAAATCAAACTGTCATTTCTGCAATGGCAACAAAAATTTCATCATAAAAAATGGAAAGAGTTGTCAGCTGTCACATGTATGACACACATGTGACTTTTTATCAGTATACTCTTGCAATAAGTGGTGATTCTTTTTGATTTTTTGTTTTTGTAGTTTTCATCATGAATGTAAACCAATAATTGAAGCAATTATGGTTCTCTTTGAGTACCTACGTGATGCATCTAGTTTGATATCCAATATTTATGGTAACATGGATTAGCATTGTCTTGAAAACCACATTCACACATTCTCCCAACCATGCCCACTGACCGGTTGAGCCAAACCATTTTCAACAATGTTTTTCTTAAATGATGCTTCCTATGGATGTAACCATCCTCCTCAAATATGACTCCAATAATCAGTTTCCTGATAATACAGGAGTGTCATTACTTTGAAACTAAATTCATGAAGTAGCAAATTCAGCATAGTGTTCTGATGAAAAGAGACTCTAAACAACATACAAACAAAATTAATTGCATAAAACACCTTCAAATTTGATATATATGCTGTTTTCAAAAAAATATTTGAAGTTTCCCTTAAAAATATTGATTGCAACACTGTGCTGAGGAGTAAGGTGATGAGTCTGACTTTGTGACATGATAGACTAAAGGCAGGCTGCTGGTATAGATTTCATGCTATCTCCCAGAGCCAGCATTTATTCATGGAACATGGAGAAACCGTGGGCTGAGCCGGGTATTATCCAGTCCGAGAGAAAGCACCTGGTAAAGCTGAATTATATAAGGCTGTTGGTGGTTTATGTTATTCTTTCACTAGCTTATTCATGTAATAAGATAACAACTGTTTCATAAAAAGTAAACTCTCACATACATAAATGTAGAATACGTAGTAAGGGGAAAAAAAGAAGGTTTTATTGCATTTTGCATTTAGGTAGTGATCATTACAGTATACTTGAAAGCAGTCTATACACTGATATAATAATACATACAATAATGTCAAGCTGGAAACAACTGCTCTGACCACTCTGTGAAACGAGCAATTTGTCTGAAACCTGTGTCTTATACAGTTGATTGTAGTAACCTAGCAAATGAAATATATGCAACAAAAATAACGTTCTTAATCATAAAAATATCTCTACTTAAATTACGATTCAAAACATAGTGTAAGCATATATTGATGAATTGCTCATAGTGATGGTACTGGCTGATTGTGAAAAGTGACTGTATCCCAGTCCATGAACCATATTATTTCCCCTACGGCAATAGTAAATTTTTCAATAGTAAATCCCAAAATGAGCAAGTCTAGATTTCTAGGTTCTAACTCTCTGAACTCCCTGCAGCTGCCTTGAAATTTAAATAAGTCTGTTTGTTATTATCAAAATTATATATCTTCAGAGACTAAGCATTTGTTTACCTTCCCCAGATATCCACTAAATGTGCAGGACCTGTCAAATGACAGGTTTGGGCTGATGCAGTAAAGAAATATCTGGCTTGGAATTAATGCATGTGACTTAATCACTTATCAATGAGTTTTTAATTCCAGTTTGGGTTCTATATTTCCAACTTGAAGAAAAAGAATGACCAAATTACATCCCAAAAGGCATTGCTGTCGCAGATTTAGTAGATTTTCCTACATCTGGTGAAAAATATCTATGTGGATATCAGCTATAGAAAATTAATTGGCTGTGTTGATGAATACAAGGTTTGTCTCGAGAGTGTTCTTGTGAGAGTGCGGAGGAGAGATAATCTACTAAACTGTTCCTGCATACTCAAGTAATGAGTTAATGGCTTCTTGGCCATTTTAGGCCAGCCTGGTAACTTTCACTTGAATAATGGCACCAGTCCATGGTGTCAACATGTTTACAGCAAACAGCGTCAACGCTGGATGTGCTATGTACTGGATGGTACAAACATGTTTTGGAGGCTCAAACTGCATCTGCAGCTTAACAAGATGTAAGAAATAACACACTGAAATATATTTAATAATTTACTTATATAAGTATTTATAGTTAAAACTATATTTATAATGAACTACTGGACATAATGAACTATTTTCTGGTCCTTGTCATGTGCTGTGTATTTTTGTTGATATGTGGATAACAACCAATCAGAACTAAAATTGGTTGTCCCTTTGAGTTCATTACAAGGGGCAAAACAGGATGCTGTTACTATGGTACGGTATATATTTCACTACTAGGCCTTCATCCGTGAAGGTCCGGGGTAGAATAGGCCGTCAGCAACCCAGGCTTGCCATAAAAGGCAACTATGCTTGTCGTAAGAGGCGACTAACGGGATTGGGTGGTCAGGCTCGCTGACTTGGTTGACACATGTCATCGGTTCCCAATTGCTCAGATCGATGCTCACGTTGTTGATCACTGGATTGTCTGGTCCAGACTCGATTATTTACAGACCGCCATTATAGAGCTGGAATATTGCTGAGTGTGGCGTAAAACTAAACTCACTCACTACAAGGCCTTCAGTTTGGTTCGGTATATAAGATCATAACACAGCAGGGGTTAAAAAATCCCATCGCCTGACACCCAGAACAAGTCAGTTTTCATTTCGGGAAATCAAACAGTGGTATCTTACTTGTTCGTCCGTGGGCTACTAGATATTTTCCGTTTCCAGTTTCAAACTGTAAATAAACTTGGATTTCGTTTGATATCTGCTCTAAAAGTAGCTATTAAATTTCACAATGATAACAGTAGAGTTATCCTTCTTTGCTATTCACTTTTCGATAAATAGTCCTAAAAACATTAACATCAAATGCCATGTTGATCTGTTCTTTGATAATTACATCATCACGATTATGTCATAAAATCATTTGGAACATTAGTTATTAGCTTAAAGTCACTTACCCTGTGGGAAGTGGCTTTAAAAAGAAATTTTGAACCCATGCACAGAAAACTGACAAGAGCCAAAACTTATATTATTCAATAACATGGAAAAAAATAACCCAAATCTTTGATATTTTGAACGAACAAATCTATAAGTCTACATTTCTATTAGGAATATTTTCATGTAAAAAGGAAACGTGTACAATAACAATGGACAAATTTGCTGATTTCTGCTTGAGGACATGTATATAACTATTAATGAGTGTGAGAAAAAGCATGTATTGCTTGCTGTTTTCCATAGCAGTGAACAACAGTCCCCTGTGAACATGCTGGAACTGTTAGCACCAAGGCCATTTCAAAATTTTATCTTCTATCTTTACCAAATGTGAAAACTTGTCTCAGGACATATTAGGGAAACAATAAGTGTAGTTTGTAGAAAATGAGCCAATCAGAAACACTGCACCTGGTACATCAGAGGCTTGTGAAAAAATCCAGTCAGGGTCAGACAAACCAGTGGTTGATGACATCACTTTACGGTTTAAGGGTATTATGATACATTATCCACCAACTCTGATGCCAAACCAAAAGGAATCTCATTTGAAGACAAACAATAGGGTCGTGGGGAGCTATTCTTACCACTGGGGAGGATAGATATACATGAATTCTGATATGAACTCAATAACATCTGTCAGGAGTCAGTGAGTATGATTCCAAGTTGGTTTTAGCTATATTCCAGAAATATCACAAGTTGAGTCTTTAATATAGCAGGTGAACCCCCATTTGTCAGACATTGTCACAAATGATAATTTGAACAAAACATATACCAAAATATCTTATTATCAAAGGTTTTACTATTTGATTGAAATAGCAATGCAAGTGACACAAACATATAAAATCTGTGTAAATACAAGAAATATGATAACTGGGAATAAATTTATTGTTTACTGCTTGGCTGAAACAAGAGTCATCAGAAGATGACATATCCCCCCCAGCCCCCACATATTTGAAAGGACAAATCATCTGACAGTTACTTGATGCTTTTTAGACTAAGTTTGAATCGTTTCCATGGAAGTCATGAAAAACATAAATGTCATCTATCTGCAAAAAGCAAAAGGCAACACTTTAAGGTCTGCCTCACATATCTGGCAAGTTTTGCTGAAAGATATTACATAGTTTTTGAGTTGTGCTCTAGAAACGAAGCCCATCCCTCCATTTTGGGACTAAGTCCGAAATGTTTCCATGGAAACCGAGAAAATAATAGATCACAAAAGCCTGTAAATAGCAACAGGCACACTTTAGGTTCTGACTGATATATCTACCAAGCTTTGCAGAAAAGTATTGAACGGTTTTTGAGGTCTACTCTGGAAACGAGCCCATCCCTCCATTTTGAGACTAAGTCTGAATCGTTTCCATGGAAAAGCAAAAAAATAAAAATGCCAAAAATCTGTAAATGGCAAAAGGCACAATAGGTTCAGATTACTGTATCAATCAATTTTGGTCTAAAAATATTGAATGGTTTTTTAGTTAAGCTCTGGAAACAAAATGATTACGGACGGATGGACAGACAGACGAGGCATCGACTATATCCCCCTGCATTACGTGCCGGGGGGATAAAAATGATGACACATACAGTATCATAACACTCAATGTGTAAAATTCCCTTAATTTTCAGTCATATTTACCTCCATTTTTGTAACCTGTTGATGAATGTAGCTGTAAAATTCACAAAGAAGTGAAATCAATTTTAAGAATTCTTTGATCTGAAACACACTAGTAAATACTCAGTCTGTTACAGCTCATGCCTGCATCAATAATGTCTTGGGCTCATGAATATTGCTGCATACTGCCGAGTTGTAACAAATCAAAAGCATTAATGAATACTGAAATCTGCAGCAAATTCCTTAGATATTAGTCAGCAATAGAAATTTGCACTGCCTTTTTCAGTCACAGCCAAACTACCTAATAGCCACTGTATCATAAGAGCTATCACTAGCTGCCATTTTAAAGATTTAGGTATTTGTTACCATACGCACTAGTGGATAAAAAATGTTAGTCTCTATCCCTGTTAATTCATTTTATTTGTCAGCTATAATATACTTTGAAATGTTGAAAAAAGACAGAATAAATTTTTATGGTGATAGTGACATGAAAGTCAAACTTAAAGAAGAGTATGTACATAATTTTCACCAAGATGAAGTACAGTTGCAGTTATCTTATCAGAAATGAACACCACAAAACAGCTGGTAGACATTAGTCATTGACTGACTGACCCCACCTGAGCAAATACATTCACTAATACTGATAATTATGTACTGTGTACATTTCATAACATCATCCTTTATCAGAATCTAACCAATTTAAGCATACATCATATTAGAAAGATATTCACAGCACCCTAACTTAAAAGTACAGAAAACAGGCTCTGGAAAAGAGGCACAATGATACTGCCATCTTGTTCTTTACACTGTAATAGATAATGTCTCCTCGATAGACCCAGTGATGAAATAATCATGGTTTTCATTACCACAGTGGTTACAGTACCAACAAAACGGTCAAAGAGATGTTAAATCATCATTAAAAGCTGTGCCACATAGGCCATAAAAGAGACAGCATTTCAGTTAAGATTGACAATAATCCATTAATAGTCTGGTAGCAGACATATATGAATGTGCCTATAGTTTGACCAGTTTCTAGATGGCAGCAGTTTGCCTTCTTTCCCAATGTGTCTTGTTGCCAAACAAGGCTGGAATAGTATTGATGGAAGAACATTACTGGTGCTCCTATAGCCCTGTAACCTTTCCCAACTGTAATGATATTGAACACAATCTCAATAATCAAGTTTCCTTCTCTAAAAGGATCCTTAGAATACATGATGGAAATGCCATCTGATTGCTTGACAGATGTGGTGGTAAAAATGTATGGTTTCACATGATGCATTTTTGCAACATTCACGAAACAACTATTCAAACATGACATATTTGATAGATGCTTTAGATGTGCTTGACTTGAATCACAATTGCAAATATTTCTAGAAAACATAAAACACAACACACCACAAACTTAATCTGCAAGTTTTTGCAGAAAAGATTTTCACTGCAATTTTATACATAATGATAAACTGCACACAGCAAACAAAGATAGCATAACTGATGATGTCAACAGTCTTGTCAAGAATGGGAAAGCTATCAAGTTAAACATTGATGCAATAGTTTTATACATTACACCTTCCAAAGGGGTGTGCATGTTTTGTGTGGCATAATTGAGCCATATTACAGCAATATGAGCTGTGAATCTCACATCATGACCAGACACAAGAATGGATGACATGATGTTGAATGATGTAAACCTTTTCTGTTGAATGCAATCAACAATGCACCAAATATGAGGAATCAAACACAGCTAACATGATAGAGAATTTCACAATGCATCCTGAGTGGTCAATATGGACTGTACTCGAGTTTACATACATGTTGACAGCATCAGTTAGTTTTGTAAAGCAAAATAATTGTAACATGGTAAATGGATAGAATGAAAGGTGTCATTAGCTGCTTCTTGCAGCAATGTGTAATGGTTAAGATGAGGTTATGTGTAAATTTAAGACTGTGTGCTAACCTGCTGAATATACACATGGCAACCACAGACAATCTTCTTCAGTGTAGTTTGTCACCCATGGCTTTGATAAAATCTAACCAAAAGATGTAGTCACAGAAACATGTGAGCTATCGACGTGTACATATATATCCGCAGGGATTGGGAAAGAGCACTTTGACAATTATCAGGATAGTTGGCCTTTTTCTGAATTCAGAATGGGACACTGTCCTTATATTAATGGTCAGCTTCAAATTATGTATTCTAATGTGCAAATTGACCCATGACCCTGCCTTTCCCAATCCCTGCATATCAGTGCTTTTCCACAAAGCATTTCCATTCAGTAAGTATATAATATCAACCTTATATAGCAAGCTAAATATTAACTTAACCACACAATGGTGTTCTGGAAAGATGTCAGCCAAGTAATCTTTATATACAATGGTGCATACAGAAGATGATATCTCAGTCAAAATATTTCCTTTACAACAAATTATCGTAATGTGTCTTGTCCTTCATGAAGAGCCGACATCTATCAAACAAACTGTTGTTTTGAGAATGTACGAGCAGCTTGAGTCTGTTTGTCACTGGTGCCTATTCCAGCAACAAACACAACCCAAATCCATGTATTTTGTTTACACAGGAAATACGATGAGAGAACAGGTAATAAAAACCAAGGCTACTGAATTGGACCTACCACTTGTTCAACCACAAGGTGCACAAAATATTGATTTTAAAGTTAAAGACCTATCTCAAAACCATCATCAGAATTCTCCAAAAAATACTGATAACCATCTTACTTAGGAAGGCCCAAAAATATTGAGGCATTGGAGAAAATCGATAAAGGATTTTGACCTACTTTGAAATCCCTCTTCATTGGAAACACTACCTTAAGTAACAACAAGGGATGAAAATTATGAAACCTGTTTCAGCCCTGTGTTTTGAAAAGATAATCCATAATAAGAACTCACCATCCACTATGCTTGGAGGTATGTAAAGCCCTTTTGGATGCACACGTTCCCATGGCTACATCTTGCAATACAAGGAAAGAAGGTTGGCTGAAGCAACACTAGGATGGTGCTGGTATCAACATCTTTGAATGTTGTCAAGCTGTCTATATCTGTGTGGGCTCTTGGGATGCCCCTCGTGTAATAATGGCATTGATTGATCAATAAATTGGCTGGACTCAATGCTATGGGTGTTCCCATAGTCTATTAGGAAACCAATGTAAGGTTCCTGTTGTGCATGTCTGGCTAAATAACATAAAACTACTGCTTCCCTTCATTTGAAAACTGTGCCATATCTAAAAAGTTGTGGAGAGGTAGAACCCTTCCCGCGAGTTATTGATTTGTGCAACTGATTCTGAAGTCTCGGTGATTTCAATTTCCGAGTATTGATCACATCTAGGTCAGCGGTTGTTGCTCTCTACACATGCTACTTTCATCTCCCTGCGGAAAGTTAAATTTGACGGAAACTGTTACACATGGCATGTTCCATTTTATACCTCAATGCAAACAGCAGGCATATTTGTGCCAGCTTTTACACTGCACTAGTCTCTCTTTCAAGACTATCATTCACATTTGCAATCATGAATTCCAAAGAACCTATTCAAGAAATTATGATGATTTATTCGTAAAACATTGGACTAATACAAAAATGATGTGACATTTAAGTTTTAACAAATTTGATTTCTTTGTTCAAACTGATCAAAAAACACATATTGTTCGATATTGACAGCTGATTATGTAATTTATTCCTATCATCCTGTCAACCGACATATTCAGAACACCCTGAAAATGTATTTTGATCTGTGTTGGAAAAAAAGATGCATAATTTGGGCAATGTATTTGATCTTGTTCTGTCTCAGGATAGAATTAGTCAAGTATAGCGACTATTAAGAAATGTGACATGAGAAACTTCACAATATATCTGTCCAAAAAGAGAAAGCCTTGAGCTATGGACTGTTCCATGCATATTGTAAGGATGCCAATACTGACAATTGATTACAGCTCATCCAACCAGCTTTTCTGTTAGCATAAGTCTGACTGCCTTCATAACAGAACCAGGAAACGACATAGACAGAGTCACTATGGGTCATCATGTTGCTCTTCTTCAGGGCCTAGGTGAGTCCAAAGGTCTCATTAAGTTTCATTTTGGACATAAAAATAACACCCATTTGGTATAAAATAAATACTGTACATATACCCACCCTACCCTCCAGTAATGTACAGGGGAGGTGATGTAGCCTAATGGTTAAAGAATCCTGTTATCATGCTGACAACAAGGGTTATATTCCTCACATGGATAAAGTGTGGGAAGCCCATTTCTGGTGTCTCCCACCATGATTTTGCTGGAATATGGTCACGCCATACTCATACTATACTCACTCTCTCCAGTAATGTAAAAGACATTCAGTATTTATTGCTAACACCTCAGTGTTTCTTGTTTCTTGACTGAGGTTGTAGCTCTGTGGTTGAAACCTGAACTGGGTACACTGGTTGACCTTTGGTGTTTGCTTTGTCACCTCAGATTGGATAATATGCAACCTCAAACAGGTACACACAATTTCGATATTATGAATTAGATGAGCATTTTGAATACAGTATGGGTGGGCAAATACAAGATACAGTCAAATCCTGATGAGCCAAATGCCGAATTTTATGCATAACTTGAAGTACCTGTTGGTCCCAACCATTCCCCATTATGGCAGTCATTATTTGATCTCTGGTTACACAAATCCATCTTATAAATGCACCTGATGACACAGGATGGTAATTTGGTCCCATGAGATTCAAACAACAACAATCTTGCATACATAAGCCCAAATCAGTCAATGAGAATTTAACTGGTGTAGGTAACTGATCCAATTAACAAAGCAGCATGACTCACACCTTTCCATCATCAAAAGGCCGATTAGTGATTTTATGATCCACTACAGGAATGCAGCTCTTGACCATTACATATATGATCATCTTATTTTTCTACCCTCATAGACATATCTATGTCTCAAATACATGAATTTAATTGACTCATCAGGATTTGGCTGTATGTTCTTTATTCTCAGTGACTGTCTTTAGTATCATAATGGATCAATAAACTGAAAATCAAATGAAAATCAATGACTTGCATATCTCACTCCATCTTTCTATTCTCACTTATCTGAATAGTCCTTTCAAAGTGGTGTATACCCATTAGAGCACCACCTTTAACATTAATTACTCACTGCAAACACTTAATATTCAATCATCTGTTTATACTCACGGCTTTCAGGTTGACTTTCAAACAGTGACTTTAGCAACTGGACAAAAGCATGGTTGAATGTAATACTCTTCAAAAAAATAAAGTTGACATGCTGTTTTGGAGTGTATTGACTGAGTACATCTATCTGATTCAAACACGACATCATTGTTCAGTTACAGTAAAATCATCAGTTTGCAGATTTCCAAAACCTGAATATCCAGAAAGTGTTGGGTAAAACCACAGAGGCCTGTTAAATCCACTTGGCCAGAGTATAACGCCAGTATCAGATGTGGCAACCATGTGCATCAATAACATCTTAGCAGTGGTGACCCACTGAAGAAGGAGATGTTGAATGCTGTTTTGAGGAATGTTTTGATTCTGTTGTTGAAGTACTGCGTGCAGTTCTCGTAGTGTCTGAGGTGGCAGATTATTCTGGTGCAAGAGTATACCATAGATGTTCAATAACAAACTGGGTGATCGAGAAGGCCATGGTAACTGTTACACCTGAACGTTGTTTTGCAGGAGGAAGTCCTGGTGAATGCTTGCAATGACGTGAGGTCAAGCATTGTCATGGCAAGACACCCTGTTGATGTTGTGTCAAGATGTTACGGCGAACTGGTCTTCTGGCAAAAGTCTGACTTCCTTTAGCCGATGTGGCGTTTTAAAATCCACAGCCACAAGCTTCAGATCAGGGTGATACACAATTTAATGATTCACATGCATTTCATGTAGTGTGCATTTCAGTGATTCCCTACAAACATGAGTGTAATGTTACATTTTTGTTCCACATTTCTGTTTTTTAAAACATTCTGTCGTCTGCTATTATTCCTGCAGATGCTGGAATTCAGCACGGATTGGTTTGTGTAAAATATTTTCTTTAATTTAGATTGTTCCTAAGTCAAGTTTCTTTTTTTGAAAAGGATATTTTAACAAAAGATTAGTTAAGCAAACATTAAATATAAACATCAAGCATGAATAAAACATAATGGCTGATAGCTACTTTCAAGCAGATATAACAACTTGATTTAAACTGAGCTAGTTTATGTAGCAGCAGCTAGACCAGGACATGGCCTTTCAACACTTTACATGGCAGATGCGAAATGTATGGTGGCTTTATATAACTGCTGAAGATAATTTTCAAATGCCAATTCTTGCCAACTAAATGGAAATATCATTCAATTTTGAAGCAACTGCTATGATCTTTTGTGGCAATTGTGTTCCAGATTCTTTCCAAAGCATGTTTGAATAGCAGGAAACAGTCTAGCTTTCTGTTGGCACAGTGTGTAATAGAGTACGCTATCATATGCTGCTCATTATTTCCTCAAAGCAAACATTAACAAAAGCCATACATTATGGAAAGCAAAAAACAATTGTTATTACATTGTGTCCACAGTGAGCTAGCTGCCTGTTATGAAATATGGACTGATATTTTTTGCACAGATAATGAGCAGTATTAATGCTTGAAATATTGATGTTCAAAAAGTTCATGCTTTGGATACAGAGATCAGAAATATTGATGTTTTTAATCTGAGCTTGAGAAATGCACTGATATATATTAGTGCTGCTATTTATATCGTGATAAATGCTTGATCTACATTTCCAAACAAGTCGAGTAAAAACTCTTGCAGTAAGCAGAAGGATATTTTTCAGTATCTTTGACAACACAGAGCCATGTGTGTTCTGATGTTGATCCATGAAATCCTGAGAAGAAAACTAGCTGAACCTTCAGAAGTTCATACATTCCACTGCCCATTGCTTGTTCACCAATATAACTTTACCTTGAGAACAGGTGATTGCTGTCTTTGTCTTATTCTTTCGCAATAATGTTTTGTAAATACTTCTACATGGTCGACTAAAGTGTCCAGATTTCATCATAAACTCAGTAGCATTTGTCAATGTTGAGTCAACATCACAAGAAATGTTTGGTCCTAGTCATTTGAATTACCCCCCACTGTGTTGTAAAACACATCTTTTTCCATTACACAGAAGTAATTATTGAAAAAGAACAACTGGACTTTCTGGTTAACCCAATAACGTCACTGTCTGGTTTGTTCTCTGGAAGGAGTACTGCTTCGTGATGTCAGGATGTAAATACAGTTTTAGAAAACTATAGGAAGGGTGTGTGCTGCTGATAGGGCAAGACATGCTTATCCTTTTACTGAGCAACTGGGCCTTGTTCCACAAAGAGATCAAACTGCTATGATTGTCGTAAGTCTATGATAAAGTATGGGAGTTATGACTGTCTTAGGATTTCGACTGCTTTGAGGAATGGGGAATGGGAATGTCATCACTGATTTAGTGGCCCATTCACATGATTTTCATAGCCTTTTTTCCCTCATTTTATGAATGAGAATCTTTTCCCAAAAGTCAAGTATTCCTACAAGCAGTGTAAACCAAACTCACCCACTTACTAAGTCAAGACTGGGTAGAGTTTTTGCACTTATATTTATGAATGAGTGAGAGAAATAGAGGATACTAAACGACCTTCAGTGTAATACCATTTTTATCAAACGAGTTAATGATTTGATACTAAATCTTTAACGAGTTTAATGAAAATGATATATCACGGAAGCGTGTTTAGTATTCTGTTTATTACCCGCCAACATAAATTGACAGAAACTGTTGCGAAATTCCCTACAGTGTGATCACTCTCAGCTTTCCGTGAGTTAAGCAAGGTCTAGCAAAATTATGACATAGGCATTAGCATTGTCACGTCACAACTTTGAACCATTTTGACGTCATACGTCAAGCGGTATTACACTAGTGCAATACTGCCATAAATATATTACACTGAAGTATCTTCAACGGGCGAGTAATAATATGGTTCTACACCACTGTCAGCAATATTCCACTAATATCAGGGACACCAGAAATGGGCTCTACACTTTGTGCCCATGTGGGGAATCAAACCCCGATCTTCCATGTGATGAGTGAATGCTTTATCCACATGGCTACCCAACCACCTCCTTATATTTATGAGACAATAACATGTGTTGAGTGTATTCTCTGCATGCCAAATGAAAAAGACAAAAGTGAATTATGTCTTGGAATCTGGTTTTGCTGCCAAACTCATTTCATACAATATGTATCTTGTAGGGGACTGTTTATTGAGATGAATATTGTGGAGGCATCTAATATTTGACTGTACAGTGAAATCTCTACAAGTATTCTGACAATCATGACACACAGCACAAAATGTCTGAAAGAGTTTAACCAGTCATGAAAAAACGGGCATGGGTACCCATGATGTCCCCATTGTTGAAATGAAAACATTTGGGCAATTCGCATTTCAGTCATTGTGGATGGGTTTGACTTATTTCCCTGTTTTGGCAAGTGGATTTAAACAAAAAAATTTCAACCCTATATTTGGAGAAATTGGTTCTCAACCTGAAAACCACATCCTTCTTCAGTGAATCTAAACACAGCAATCATAAATGTCTGAGTCAAAAGGGGCATTTTGGGTTATTTGGTGTCTACAAGTCATTTTCATCATGTTTTCACCCCATAGTATGTATTGCAAGAACCACACTCATATAAGCTACAATATTGTGTCAATATCTGAACTGCTTCCTACTTGGGATCAGCAAACACTGGATGTTCATGAACACTGTCTCTCTTACTGATATGACTGCTTGAATCAGAAATATTATTGTGATTGGAGATTGAGTTGAAACCTTCATTAATATCAAACAAAATATTTACAATATTTAAAGCAAATCAATGTCAAGATTTCCTGTTTATCTATGTAATCATGTACCCCTATTGATGAGAAACAAGCTTCATCTTTGATCCAGGCTTTATCTATGGAGTGGAGCTATTTGTGAAGTCCCCTGACTGAGATAGATAGTAAAGAAATGGCTGATATTGTGCATGTTCAGAGTCACAAGTAGTACCATGTCCATTTAATAGGGTTGATCTTTATTTTGAGATATGACATTGTCATTTTATCAGGACACTGGGACACTGTGATGCCACAGAGCAACGGCGAAACACAGGAACGCCTACAGACTAATTCTACAAGCAACAAACAGCAAAAAAATGCTGGATAAAAATAACAGATGGAAAACTGTTTTCTGACATTGGTTCCAAAGTTAAATTTTGTCTTCATTTGAAGCATATAAGCTACAAGAGTGAGTGGGTTAGTATCACAGCCTGCACTTTATTGTGCGAGAAAAGCCAAATTTCACCAACTTTCAGCAATTTTCCAGCAATATCATGGTGGGGATATACCAGAAATGACATTTTCATTAAAGTGCAGACATGACTGCATTTATACAGGTCAGGTTGTATTGACATAGGGTGGAGGTTCATGATTTGATTCATAGAAAGAATGAGAGTTGACACTTTGTCTTCACTCAATAGCTGTTTGACCACTCAGGCACAATACACAGTACACATTCATAAATATTCTATGAACTAGGACATTAAGTCCATAGGACCTTGTCAAAAAGTTTGAAAACTTTGTTCATAAACCTTAAATCTGAAAATTTCAAAGAAATAAGGACCCTCCTCCTTGTAAGTTCTTATAATGCACAAGGTATCAAGTTAGTTCACCTTCAGATTCTTTAAGTTTTGGAATACACATAAACACCCAGCAATTCTTTCACACCATTGTCAGCTCTGATGAGCAAAAGTTCCCCCTTTCCTTAGTTGTGATGATGATGATGATGATGATGATGATGATGATGATGATGATGATGATGAAGAATAATCAAGACAACTGACATATTCTTAAAAAATGACCAAGAAAATGAAAATGAAAGCACACAACTGCATAAGCCTCAGCTATCAACAGCTGTACTGATATCAGTCACTACCTGATGCAGCCTGTAAGTAGTACTGATTTTTGTATTACGTGTAAATGTATTCCACTATTATTTTCTTGTGTCCTAAATATAATAGCATTCAATATAAATCACATTTATTCTGTGAAGGTTTCTCCCTGAGGGATGTGCTAAATGCTAAATACGTTGGTATCATATCAGATGAATATGGATATTCTACAGTCACTACAGTCATTATTACATCAAAACGATTTGATTGATAAAAGTCAGGTAGTTTCTAGTATGTTCTTATTTGGGTAAATGGCCACAAAACTAAACTATGGCAGTTTGTTCAAAATCAAGATTGTTATCATTCAGAGATAACGTGTTATTTTCACAATTTGTTATAAATATAATGTATAACACTATGTATAAATGTGAAACATACATTTTCTGGAGTGGAATCGAAATAAGCCATGTAGACCTGTTTGCCAATCCTTTTCATTTCTGATCTGAATAAAATATTTTCAAACCATCAGGTGTATATTATTGTATATTGGTACACAGCAGTTATTACAACCATCCAATCACCATTCTAGTGTTCCTTCATGATCAACAAGTAATGGCAAACTTTTCAAAAATAGGAATAATCAGTCCTCACACTTTAGTTTTTCACTAATGTCAAATGACTGTCACAATCTAATAAAACACCAGGAATAGAAACCACTCAAGGGATACCTTAAATAATGACAAAACAACAAGTATCTTACTTTTTCAGCAGGGTCATTTGTGCCACCAGGTCCACTTCTTGCTGCTGAAGTTGCTGAGTCAGTTCTTCTTTATCTTTTAATTGTCTCTCAGTCTCATTAACAACACTCCTCAGGGTCTGAACCTAATCAGATGGAGAAGAAAGACTGGCTAGGCAGAAGCAAGCAAATGCAGAGCATTTGTCTCTTACACTCTTCGGAGAATACTAATTCTCTTCAATGAACATAAAACATAATTGTCTCATTACAAAGGACATGTTTTGACTGTAAATTCCTAATTCTTTCCTTAAAAACAACTTTAGCCATTTTGCGTTTGTTCTGCAAGGAAACAGTTGGCAAGAGGCATGCTGAAGAGGAAGTCAGTAGGTTGTTTCTGAAATACCATTAATTTAGTCACATGTTTCCTTCTTTAGCACTGCTGATGTCCAATCCTTGAACACATTCAAATGGAATTTGTAAATACCTTTCAATATCTATGTTTTAAAAAGTGAAGGTTCTATCTTCTTCTGAATGCATATGTGCCTTTTCACATGACAATTAAACACAATCAGACTATGCCTTGACAACACACAGAGATGTGGTGTGAAGTACATATACATTGGTCATTGAGCTGGCATATTACATGATAAAACTGGCATCTGGCTGAAATCAAGAATGATATACAAATGATTCAATTTTGTATTCCATTTTGGCTAAGTGATCACAATATAAACCTGTTCACATAAAATTGTTTAAGAATGCTAAGATTGTACAGGTCACCCAAACTACAATGACAAAAGCACATCAATTATCATGTCTTTCTTCATTAGAGAGAACAGAGAAATCATATAAAGCAACATTTTCAAACACTCAACTACTTAATATTGTCAAGAAAGAACTACAGCCAGTGGGATGAAATCTGCTGAATACCTACACACACGCCATATAGAAAGTGGTTAAATGTGACCTAGTTTGGGATTATACCTTCTTAGTAAAGTAAAACTTAGTAAAACTTTCTAGTACTTTTGTTAAGTTCCATCCATGTTTTGAACCATCACTCTCAAATTTCAGGCACCTAATCACCAGCACTCAGCTAACGTGGCTTGCGCAAAAATGGAAAGTAAGACAACTGGTAGTTTAAATGATGTAGCTGTGTACACCATATTTTGATCTGATAAATGTTCAGACGTTGATGTAGGTGATGCAGAAATAGAAAGTCTCATCTGCAGAATTAAGTGATACTTTTCAGATTGAATGAACCTCCTTCATGTTTCAAATTCAAGTTGTTACTGAAATGACCTGTTCATCAGATGGAGTCAATAAGATTCCTGTGAGATGAGATTCCTCCAAAGAACCTATCTGAATGCTTGTGATCAATATGACAGATAACATATTTAAAACTGTAACACTTTGGACAGAAACTATTAGTATGTCCAGTTACCTCAGAAGTAAATCTTCAAACTGTAAACAAATTATAACCAAAATTTTGTATCATCAGACACCAATTCTCTAGAGAGGTGAAAAGGGATAACATCACGTTCAAGATTGCTTCACTTACTTTTGTGCAAGGCTGCTTGAAAAAACACAGAGAATGTTCTACAGCAGCAGCAGTACCATGATACAGTTTAACATGGCTACCTCACTCATACCAATTTTACTGGACTGATGATTGTTAACTAACGCCACTCTCGGCAGTTTTCCAACTATACTGCTGTGGTCTGTAGATAATCAAGCCTGGGCCCAATAATCCATTGATCAACATCATAAGCATCATTCTAAGCCATTGGATCATGATGCCATGTGTCAAAAAAATCAGCAAGTCTGACCACCCAATCCTATTAGTCACCTCTGATCACAATCATGGGTTACTGAAGTCCAATTCTAACCAAGATCTTCAAAGGTCATCTGAGCAAACATCCTTGATTCAAAATGCCAGGCAGGGGAACAACAAGTACCATCTTTCAGCACCTTAGAAATAATGCTGTCATGGAACTGAAATATTGACATTCTGTCACATGGCTCTACCCACACCATGATGCAGTGAGCTAATTTGGGGCTCTTAAATATTTTCAGTTTTCTAAATTGTAAGACATCAAAAAGAATTAAAAAAATGTTCCCAGATACAGTTTCAGGATTAGTTTGTGGAATCTTCTGTGTGCAGAAATTTTTGTTTTCAATTAAATCTTTGGGCTATTTTAGTGGATGCCTTCAATAAGATTGTGCTGGTTCGGGTCAACCCTTATTGATTCTGTGAGAATGGAGAAGACAAAGTTTTTCATGAATACTGATATGTTTGAAAGATGAATGAATCACATATCAATACTGCTTTGATAGCACAGATTCTATAAAACATCCCTCCTAAAGTGTATGTACATGCTGTAGATCAATCAAAGTCACTGCTCACAGCAGAATGTAATCTTTTACGATGATCTTTTTACAGTAAAAAAAACCCAAACCATTTACAATCCAACCAAATCAATATGACTCAGAGCCTAATCTAAATTTAATATAATTTCAGTATTCAAACTGAATGGTTAAAGAAATAAAACAAGAAATCTCTGATTATCATTGATCATACTGTTTCAAAGAATAATGGCATAAACTGTCATTTATTCATCAATTTCTGAATGAATGATTTCAATTCAGGAAATCATCTGAATGTGTTTATAAGTGATAGTGGAGACATATGCTATGTTTCATGCATAAATTTCTTATTTGACAATTCTATTCTTAACTGTGTAGAAAATTTGATAGTTCACAAATAAGTTCTAATGAACAGTCGATTATCAAAACAAAATTCAAAGCTGATGTTAACAGAATAGCCACCATTTTTTATCTCAAGTATAAAGGCCATACGCTTCAACAAACATCAATATTTACAAAACCGTGTTCTATTCAGTTTTCTAATTTCTAACATTTCTAAGTTCTGTCTTTCATAGTTTTTCTAAGGTATTATATTAACATATTATATTATAAAAGGCTCCTAAAATTTTAGAAAACATGACTGGATGTCACTTTGAGATCTGTTGAAGGTAGTTAACATCCTTTTGAAGGAAAGGCGGAGGATAAGCCTAATGGTTAAAATGTTTGCTTGTCATGCCAAAGACCTGGGTTTGAATTCCCACTTGGGCACAATGTGTGAAGCATATACCTAATGTCATGATGTTGTTGGAATATTGCTACAAGTGGCATAAACCTCAACTTACTGACTCGCTCTTACAAAAAAAGACTAGGTTGTGAAAGAAGACTATTGAGATTTTGTTGCCATAAAGATGAATTCAGCATGAATACTAATCACCACATAATCACATCATTCAAAATAACCTAGCTATTTACATACCAAAAATGAGATGTGTGAGGACTTTTCAACTGAATTTACAGCAAAAAAGCTGCAACTAATTAATTAGAGCTATATCTCATACACGTTTTCACAAAGCTACTTTAAATATCTAAAAAATGTCATTAATTTTTTCAACATATTAAGTGATGATTGACCATTAGCAAATATCAGATGGTCAATTACTGAGCCAGGCCAGAGCAGCACTTATATGACCTTTCTTTTGGCACTGTGAGATATGATAAGTAATGGTAGTTACTCATGAAGTCAACTTCTGCCACAGAATCCTCATGGGGAGTTATTATAGTGATTATGTGTCACAGAAGAAAATGACTGAATGAAAAAAATGGATTGGAATGAACTGTATGCCATTTATATCTGGGTACACTGTTGACTCACAGACATACAGGCTTGTTTTTACCATTTTTTATTCCAAGCTTTTATCCGGTGGTTGATCTTAAACACTGGATAAAAAACAATGTGGCTCATAAACAGACTTCATTGAAATATTGTCAGTTGGGTGAAATAGAGACTAAACTAAAACAAAAATATGAAAGAATTACTTTTTGATACATAAGTTTTGGCATATGTATATTTTCAATCTCTTTCAAAAGACTGCTATCAAATTTATTTATACTTTATTCAGTTTATTCAGCGGATAAATAATCCTGTAATAAAACATAAACAGCAGTGAGGTTTGTGCTCCTGTGCCAGTGCATCCATGCAGGGCCTCTACTCACCTCTCGCTGATACTGTTTTTTCAGGGCTCTTTCCTCCAGCAGAACATCCCGCAGCACTGTAAGCCTGTTGTCCAGAGTACTGTCCGCAGTCATCTCCCAGTTGGACACACTCTCCACTGCCTCGTCATGGAGCCGTTTTAGGTGCTCATTTTCGCCTTTACCGGAAAAAGGTACCAATTACTGTGGGTGTTTCAAGCTATAGACACTGATAGAATAGTTACATATTCTCTACAGCATCATTAGTGTGAGAATCTATGATGTGACTATTACTCTGGGTAGGAGTACAGTCACAGGAGTGTCATATAGGTTGGCCATTGTTGCCATCCAATCTTGAGTAACCATAACCAAAGGCATTCACACCTCAAAAATAGAAAGCTTAAAATCCCTGATTAAGCAAAATTAGGGGGAAAAATAACATATAGTTCTCAGTCTTACTTAAGCCACTAAGGAAAAAAAGAATTCTTTCTAGACTAGCTTTAACGAAAATTATGAAAAAAGCAGACTTTGCTTCTTTCATAGTATAGTATGACCAGAAATTATTAAGAATTTAAAGATTGTAATTTTTGTATATTTTTCCACTTATTACTACTGTATTAAATATGAATAATAGCAGAACATAACTCCAGATTCAAAGACAGTTAGTACTTTGTCAAGTCACCATGGGCAGTAATGCAGGATTCAATGTGATGGGGCATACTGCTGATCAATGAAGTTAGAAAGTCGTGGTCCATGCTGTCAAAATATCGGACCACCTCCTCTTTCATTTCAGCAATATTTGTCAAAGTTTTCTTACTGACAATTTTCATCGTAAGTCCCAAAACATTTTCTATTGGATTTAGATCAAAGCTACAGATTGGACAATCTTACAATGTGATATTTTGGGTCTGAAACCAGGCCTGTGAATGCTCTGAACTATATTTTGGGTCATTGTTCCGCTGGAAAATCCAAAAACTTCCATAGAACACAGGAGCAGATAGAAGTAAATGTCCCTCGAGAATATCTGTATACCACTTACTGTTCATATTCCCTCCAAATACACAGAGCGGCCACACATTAAATTTCGGACTGCACTTTTTCGTGTGGATACAGAGGTTGTTCAGTTTGTTTGGTTCAGTGTATTAGGAAACAGCCACACAGAATTTTCATCATTGTCCTAGATAAAATTTCTATGCTGTAAGCACCAGTTCAACCTTTGATTATTTTGTTCAGGTTTCATGATTGTTGATGGAATTTCTCAGCTTTTCTGCCAACTCATGCAGTTCAGTTTTAACTGTCTCGTTACACTGTTTCTCTATCAATCATATCCAGCCTTAAGTTTTCTAAAATCCTTTGTTTGTTTTTAGAAACATGAATACCATGACACCTGACAGTCACTGACAGTCAATTTCAGTTCCTACCTGCGCCTACCAGGTGCTAAATGCCATATCCATTTGCAATATTTTTCAAAACACGATAAACCAAAATCACTTTAGCTGATCTGATGTCCCTGTTATAATTCTCTAAAATCAACATCCTGTTTACTAAATCATCCATACTGTGGATCACTGAAAATGTCGTCTGCTAGCAGGTTAAAAGGGGGGATAACTCTTCACAACTAATTAAAAAGGATGAACAGGGTTGTATTTTACAAATGAAACCAAACACTTGATAGCTGGCTAAGGTTCTTTAGACTAGAAATCCAACTAAACATATTCCTAAAATTCTCAATAATTTCTGGTTATACTGTAAGTAGGACACAGGACTAATCAGTATGTTTGTAATTATCTTGAATCAGTGTATGTAAAGATAAAATCCATTGCTGATATCCTGCTAAGTGATATTGCTCTTAGTACTGCTAAAAGAGGCATTAAACCATACTCACTCCTTTTTCAGTCAAATGTCAGTGAATGCAAATTCCATGAATACAAAAGCAGTTGCATTGTCTTTATCAATATGTAGGTGTAACATATGCATATGTCATGAACTGATAAATCTACTGGTATATATGCCATGACTTAAGCTCATGATATATTCTATTTTGAATTTTATATTCTTTGAACATGTTACCTTTAAGCTTTTGCAAAACCAGTGTCAACCTTTGGCACCTGAAACACCAGCATAACAAAATATATTAAAGAACAAAAGATACCCATGTAAACAATGCAGCCTTTCAATTACCAATCATGGAGTACAATTTTTCACTCTTCTCTCAAACATTTTCCAAACATTTTATCAGATGGAGGATTCTATACAAATGAAGGCTGAAAATTCCCTAAGGTAAAATTATGCACAGATACATGTATAGGTACAGGTATAGGTACATGTATAGGTACAGGTATGGGTACAGGTATGGGTACAGGTATGGGTACAGGTATAGGTGCATGTATAGGTACATGTATAGGTACATGTATAGGTACACGTATAGGTACAGGTATAGGTACAGGTATAGATACATGTATAGGTACAGGTATAGGTACAGGTATAGGTACAGGTATAGGTACAGATATAGGTACAAGTATAGGTACAGGTATAGGTACAGGTATGGGTACAGGTATGGGTACAGGTATAGGTACATGTATAGGTACATGTATAGGTACATGTATAGGTACACGTATAGGTACAGGTATAGGTACAGGTATAGATACATGTATAGGTACAGGTATAGGTACAGGTATAGGTACAGGTATAGGTACAGGTATAGGTACATGTATAGGTACAGGTATAGATACATGTATAGGTACAGGTATAGGTACAGGTATAGGTACAGGTATAGGTACATGTATAGGTACACGTATAGGTGCAGGTATAGGTACACGTATAGGTACAGGTATAGGTACATGTATAGGTACATGTATAGGTACATGTTAAGCTCAACAGTATTTTCTATGTATCAACTGGAAATGCTTCATCAGGAAAAAGGGACTGTGTAGTTCAGTGGTTACAGTGTTCACTCGTCATTATGAAGGCCCATGTTTGATTCCTCACATGGGTACAAAGTGAAGTCCATTTCTGGTGTCAACTGCCATGATACTGCCACAAGTGGCATAAAACCATACTCACAGTCAGTCAGTCAGTCACTCTTTCATTAGGAATAATGTGAACAAGGAAAATGCTATATCAACTGCATTTCTTGCTTGTTTAAAATTACTTGAGAATCTTTCCATGAAACGTATTTGCATGCTGACTTCCTATCAGTGCATTTTCTGCCTCACATGTAAACCTTTTGAGCAATGAAGCATTTTGAATTAAACTGTGCAGTAACTTCTCCCAGAGGCCTCGTACATACATGATCAGTGGGTTCAAAGCAGTCTATTATGTTGACCTATGACTTGAAGAGAAGTGTAACAAACTCAGCTTCACTTTACATGTAAAACAGGATGTACAACAAAAAATATTCAAAAGATTTATTCCTGTTAGATCTGACTCTTCCTACAGCTACCAAACCGAAAATGCACTTCATTTCTTCTTTCATGTAAGCTAATGATATTACAAATAAAATGTACATTTTATATAATATAATTTGAAAATGCTTTAAGCATATAAAATGTTGATGATTCAATTATAAAAACAAACCGATCTGAAATAGCTCAATGACATCTCATTAGGATTATGACTTGATATGATCTTTCAATTGGACACTGTATCTCTCTTTGCCAACTCAGACATCTGTTTGTGGAAGATTGGAATTTCTATAATCAAGCAAGTTTGTAATTGTTTGGTTGCCAGAGCCTTTGCCAACTCATTTGTATGTGGAAGACTGTTTGGAATTTCGATAATCAAACAAGTTTGTAATTGTTTGGTTGCCAGTGCAGGAACAGAATAATCAAGTGGTGCTTGTTGACCAATCCAAGTCTTTCTGAACATATATATATATATAAAGCAGGTTTAAATAATAAGATTGTCTTTTTGTGGTGTCTCATGTTTGAGAATTACAATGAAACATATACCTTCTCTCTGGATGGTCTTTTTCATTGTTTGATATTCCATTTGGGGAAGGCTCTTGCTTCTCTCCATCACTGTCAGTGAAGAGTCGTCTAGAGTAGCCTCCCCTGTCTGGGTTTGCCTCCACTGTACTGATCACTTCATTGATTTGCTGTGTAAATGCATCTTGTTGTTCCCTGAATTTCTCAACCTGGTGCCAAGTTTTAAATGACAGACTTACAGAATGCATCATTATGATATAAAAATATGAATGACAGTCAGTCATCAGGTCTGTTGTTCAGAGCAATTCCTCAAACATTTTGAGAGGCATCCTCGCCATCAGTAACAGGTCCTTCAAAAGCTGCTCTCAACTGGTATTGTTTAATTTGACATTCAGTGACAGGACATGGACTCAGGCTTTTCATTTAAATACAAGAGACTTCTTCACTCTTTTCAAAGATGCTATACTGAAGAAAGAGATTGCGTGTAACTTGCCAGTTTGACAGGATAAGAGTAATTTTTTGCCGCAGCCTAGATTACTGGACATATGGCATTGCCATATGAAGCCATGATGTCGTAGAACTCTCTGCTAGACCTTTCATGGAAAGTCCAGTACCTCTGCTACATCTTAGAAAGTCAACTTAAGATGCTAAACACAGCATAACACAGCATATTAAGGTACATGTATCTCATGAAATGGTTGAATTTATAGCAAAAATATGATAAAACATGAAAGACTATCGCCATTTGTGTATTTATCCTCTGTTAATATTGGTTGTATTGTACCACACGCTATTGATGCCCTAAAGAGAACTAACAATAGTCACTACAGCTATATTATCATCCACAGTTATCATGTCTCGCAGTTAGAGTGCATGAAAGGATTGCATTAGGTCTGTCTTTTCTGATTTCAGAATCAGCAGAATAAAATATTTCGAAACTGGAGATAGTCCAGATACATTACATTTGCTGTAAAGCTTACATTTGCAACATTTTAGATGGAGCACAAACTTGACTCACATTCAGAAAGAAGCAATGAGCTAAAAAAGACCCTAAAGAAATATCGGCTATCATCTGCAAACAAAATGCTTCAGAAAAGTCAAACTGTACAATTATATAGCCATTACATGTCACATACTTAATGCAAATAGATACATCTCTTGACATACAATGGTCAAAAGTGGGTTATAAATGATATCCATTGTGACCAAGTATTTCATTGGAACTGATTAACACAATTAATGGAAGTGCATTCAAAATTACTTTGCAATGTAGAAATTTCTGAAGCCCTGTGGTTTCAAAACATTAACAAACAGAAGCGACATGGATGTCGCATGTGGAACACATCAGTAAGGGAATGTCAGGCAGTCATAGCTGATCTTGGCATCACCAAGGGAAGTAACTCAACAGAGTCTGATATATCACCTCAGAGTACATTTTTGCAATCTGGCTGCTGTCTCAGAGTACAGTCAAATCCAATTGGCATTTTTCTTACAATTATGGTTGAGCCAGAATTATGAGAAAAATGCCATGCACATGGGGGTTACAGACCAACCATAATATTTAGGGGGTGTAACCAATGACCTGTGGATCTTGGCATGATTGAGGAATTGAATTCTGCACATTGAGAAACATTGCCTAAAATGCAAGAGCTATCTAGGTTCTTTCATCCATTCAGTCGCTTGAGCAAACATAATGTTCAGCAAGACTGTGGTTCGTAGGTTCAGTAATCCAGATATAACATTTTCATGATTTTCAAACACATATGAAATATGACTACCCATTCCACTATATTATTAAGTTTCCTAGAATCAAGTCTGAACCTTTCTTCAGATAACCCAAAGACCTACCAGTTTTGCCCCATCCAGTGTTTTGATGTCATTATCTCCATTTGAAGGCATGAAGGAAGCAGCCTCAAGGTCTATGAGGTCCTCAGTTGTCCAGGACTCAGCCCCTGAAGAGAAGGACCGAGCCAGGATGCTCTCCTGAAGCTCCTTGTCACTCAGTGGGGAGGGGAGGTGCAGAGACTCTTCTAGCTGAAGACAGACCAAGTTCAGTCACTGACTTTATGCCTTGACAGTCACAATGCTCAAGCAAAATGCTACTGAAAAGTATGCATATGTGTGAATGTTGTCTTGAAACACAACTGGTAGTAAAAAACTAGAGAGGCGTTTGCCTCACATGATGCAAGCTGAAAACACATCTAACTAACCTTTTACTGAATGACCCCAAACTTAGTCACCAGAACCATCCTTCTGTAAACAGTTTGGTAGCCAAAAAAACATCTACAACCCCTAATGTTGACTAACTTGGTAAACACTGAAAAGGGATGTTCCAAGTCACAAGATGCCTTGCTATAGGAACATTGAAAACAGCTCCAGTTCAAAGAAATGCTTCCTGGTTTGGAAACCTAAAAGGCACATAGAGAACCTCTTCAAAAGAAACATTCATGTGTCTTTGACTACCGTAATAACGAAGCTTCAGTTTAATGACATCATTCACTTTCAGTTCATGGAAACATATGCCCTGTACAATATAACTACAAACCACAAGAGCCCATGAATGTAGATACCTTAATTGCATATTTGGTTCAAAACTTCACCTCCAGTTCAGAAAGAAAAAGAAAAAAACAACATATCACCAATGTCATGACAATTATGCTCATAGTGACCTTTCTGTAAGGCCACAGAGTGTTCTCATCTGAGACCAACCATAGAGATAATTTAGATATTAAATATGTAAAAATATCTAATGATGAACACTACAGACATTGTGAAAAGCATGACTTAATGATTTGTTTGAGAGGCACTTAGAAGTGGATCATTAATGATGGATAACAACATATAATCACTTGCTGGAAAATGGTGTTTTATGCAGTGCTCAGCTGTATAACAGAGGTCTGCACCAGAAAATCCAGTGATCAACAGCATGAAGATCAATCTATGCAATTGGGATTGAGCATCAATGACTGGAATATGATGATGAGTCAATGAAGTCAGTGTGCCTGACCAACCGATCCCATTAGTCTTGTATAATGACAAGCATGGGTTATTTAAGTTCAGTTCTAACTTGGATGTTTAGGGGTGAAGGATCTTGAACAAGTGGCATTTAGAAATTGGAGCAGTGATCATTTGCTTGATAACTGTGTTACAACCTTCACTGAAACTTCGCTCCCACTATAATAAAAATGCTGTTCATTCATACTTTGTTATTCATCCTTAGGACTTAATGACTTCATTCTTCATCTTCTGTTATATTTGTGCTACAAAGGAATCAAGAAGAGAAAGACGACTGACCTATGGTATAGTGTGAGCAAAGCCCAGTGTGGTGGCCATATTGAAAATAGTTTTGAACCTCTTGACCAAATCCAGGTGTGAAGTTAAAGCCTCACTGGTCGACTGGTTCCAAAGGATGTTCACAGGCTATGGCTTTGATAATGCCCGGAAAAGCAGCCCTTGACAAGTGCTCAAGAGAAATTATCTTATAATCTATATTGGTTTTCTGCCTCATACTGACTCATCCTATCATCAGGTTAATCATGGTGCATCCTGCATCTGCTGCCAGGGTCTCCAGTCGATATCAGTTCCCCTATATGTACTTATTTTCACTGAGTGTTTTTCTTGAGGGAATATTCACCATTTCCTTGATCTCATTATGTATAGACGTCTGTTTGACAGGAGTACTGTGTGCTGTAGACTGGTGAGACAAGGCAGGTTCTTCCTCCAACACCTCCCCCTCTAGGTCATCGACACACCCAGAGGAGCTTGACATATTTGGCATGTCTTCCTTCATTTGGTAACTGAAACAGAGAAAGGTGCAAAGTAGTTGCTGATCTTCTTATTTTGAGTTAAAAAAATATAAGCTGAATGTACTAAATAGTCAATGGAACCCTTTGCAAACATTCATAGGAATATAGATGAAATATTCACACAATTATGTCAGGACATTAACAGTTGTTCTTGACTGTCTATAAATGTACATGGCTTGAAGATTGGTAAATTTAATTCCCTAACTTTATTAACAGCATTACTTTTTGAAGGGATTACAAACAGCATATTGCTGAAATTGTGTCTTATCTAAGTGTACCATGAAGACGATATTGAGCCAAGACATTGCACTAAAGTGTTTGCATAGACTAATTTGGTCTCCAAGGACAAGAATATGTTTCCTGGTATCTGAAGGAAGTGAACTGACATTTCAATATATTACATCAGATGACAATATTACTCTCATTACAAGAAAGTTTTGTCCTTACTTGGTTATTTCCTGATGAGCTTGTATAAGCTGCATTTGTAGATCATCATGTTCATATTTCAATTCCTTTAGAAAGAAATGAAACAAAGGCTGATCAGGTTTAGTTGAAGGCTGAGTTTAAGGCTCACTGGCCACAGAGTTGATCCTCAGATGTAAGAATGAACACAATGGTTAGTATGACCTCAGTTATGAGTGAGTTAGTATGGTTTCATGCCACTTCAACCAATATTCTGGCAGTGTCATGGTGGGGATACCAGAAATGGGCTTCACACATTCTACACTTGTGGGGTATCAAAACTGGTCTCTGGTGTGACGCGTTAATGCTCTAACTACAAGGCTACCGACTGCTCCACTTCACTAGTGAAACACATGACATGGCAGGTAGTGGTTCCCTAGAAGTATTATTTGTCAGGCAGTCTAGCTGGTCTCAGCTAATGAAACACTTTTATGAAAATTAAGAAGGAAACATTTACTGTCTGCAAACTTAATACAACAAAATAAGCATTATGGGAGCTCAGAAAGTTGAGAAAGCCTTCATCAAGATCGTTTTTAGGGAGGGAAAGTGGTAATGATCAAACTAATATTTTCAAACTATGTCAAATGCCTATGATTCACTTAGAATTTCAAGGCAATTATGAACACCTTGATGTTATCTAGGATAAATATTGATTATGTACAAGAAAATTTGGTTTCTGTTGTAAATTTTAATTCATTGTGGGGCATGATTGTGAAGATTACTCATATATTTGTTTAACAGTTGTCAGGGTACAGTCTTGGAACAGGGCACATTATATACAGCAAATGTTGTAAGCTAAAAATATCAGTATATTTTGAAACATACTATTTTCTAATTCCACCTTCATCATGTTTTAACAATGAATAATACAGTGATTAATTTGCTTTGTTTTTAATGGCATATTTCAGTCAGAGATTAAAGTTTATGACTGTGACTGAGACCATGGTACCTCCCATTCACTGGAAGTCACATGATCTAAGGGAGGCAACTCCCTTTAAATGCTGTCTGATGATAGAACTTATGTGTTTCACTTTTCTGTGATAAATAAGTGATTTCCCTTGAGCTTCTTGTGTTTTCCTGAACATTCTGCTGCTGACTGGATCCAAGAAACATATAGTAAATAGGCCGTGAATCTTGTAAGTCACTGAAGAATGAGTGTGCGTCTGTTGTTTCAGAAGTTGACAGCAGTAGCTCAGTTACATTGCAATAGCTACCATAAACGGGAGTGCATGAGGCCACTTTCAACAATATTCCAACATCATGACAGGAACCACCACAACTGGACCACGAACATTGTACCACCATGGGAATTGAACATGGGTATTTGACAAGATGAGTGAAAACTTTACCTCACTATACCACTTCCCAGACAGAACATAATCAATCCTGGGTCCCTATCCACAAAGCGTTTGTAGCAGTATGTCATTTGTAAGCCCATGATAAAGTATAAAATTATGATAGGTCATAATGCTATGAAAGCTTTGTGGATCGGGAACCAAGGTATTTTCCCTAAAATTTTCTTAGTGTCAGATTCATAATAATTTTACTGTATAGCCATGAAACTGTCTCTGTGTTAAGATAGCCTTGTAAACGAGTTCCTGGATCAGAAAAACAACCATGGTGTTTTAACCTTTTAGAATAATTAGTCACATACCTCATTCATCTTATTGAGCTCATCCACACAAATCTTTAAATCTTGAATTTGTGTATGTTTCTGAAAAAAAGAAAACACATACTCTACTCTCTAACTAGTCATTTTCCCCACAAAATGTATATATTTTGAAAAAAAAAGTGAACATGAATCTGTACTAAACCTCTGTTAATCAGTCATGGTCAACACAAACAACAACAACAACAATAATGCTCTTGAACAATGATATTTCTTTCAAGAAACCCATCTGATGATTCAGAATCAGTACAAATATGGAAGGTGTACTTGTGCTTTCACAAAATTTATGTTTCTAATTCAAAGAAGTCTGAAATAGATTGTTGACTAGTTCAATAGACTTCATGTAAACACTTGATCATGAGTGAGTTTAGTTTTACGCTGCGCTCAGCAATATTCCAGCTATATGACGGCAGTCTTTAAATATTCAAGTCTGGACCAGACAATCCAGTGACCATCAACATGAGCATCAATCTGCACATTTGGGAACCCATGACATGTGTCAACCAAGTCAGTGAGCCTGACCACCCGATCCCATTAGGCGACAAGCATAGTCGCCTGCTACCCGGGGAATTCACTTGATCATGAAGATCTGGCAAAAGCATAAACTGATAGTGATATTTTGAATATGAAACGGTCATAGTAACAACCAAAACTTTTATTGGTGATGTAATTAGAACCTTTTTCTGACATACTGTTTACTTACTTCAGACAGCGTTATTTCGTGCATTGTTCTCTCCTCTGCTAACTTCTTTAAAAGTTGCTGCAAACAGTTGAAAACAGCTATAACCATTCCAGTATTACAGCATCAAAATCTCTGTGAATATTATGCACATAAGAGTCTTTATCAATACAGTCTAATTTGGTAAAGTAATAGAAAATGTAATTTTTTCAGGAAAACATGTTTTGTCAATTTCACATGGTAATCACAAAACTGCAGATAATTAATTCCCCAAAACATGCATTAGTTAATAACCTTTCTGCTGGAAAAGGGAAACCAACTGATGGGTCAGTATAGTCTGTAGTTACTTATTTTCATTCCTAAATTCAACATAAGAAATAGTCTTCATTTTTGTAATGAAAAGACCTCTGACAAACTATTGATTCAAAGGATTTCTAAACCAAACATTCATTATGATGAACAAACTAATGCAGACTTGGCTAACTCTCCTTAAGTTATAATGATTTCTCCAGACATAAGAAAATCTCAATTTCTTCAAACAGACAATGCATTTTGATTGAAGTTATGCTAGTATGCATAATGACAGTCATACTCATTTGAATCATTTCTTACTGATATTGTATCATCCTATTTAACAAAATTCAACAACAAACCAGATTACCCATGAAAGAATATGAAGCCATTTATTGGTAAATTATCACTTGCCTAACACCAATCCTTCAAAGCTATCTTGATATACACATTTAGCATAGTTCTGAAATTGCAGTATAACTAGAGATATGAATCTTGAATAAATAGCAATCTATTTACATCTTAGACCAAATATTTAACATTATGACATGAATAAACAAAAAAGACACATCTGCTATCAAGCTTTATTGCCTTACTTATCTCAGTGTCAGTCTATCCTATCCAACACAAAGTTACATTCAAAGATACCCATCTGAATTAAAATAGAACACAAACATAATGGTCTATTTTCCTTGTTTCTCATATTGTATCAAACATTTCCTTAATAACATTTGAAGGATATGGTTGATTCCCATATCATATATAGTCATACTGAAATCTGTCAGGAGATGATGATATCTTTCCTTGAATATTAAGAATGTGACGCCAGGTATGTGAAGTGTTTAAGAGGTAGTGAAACAAATCATTAAAGCATATATGATAGGTAATTTGGCATGTATTTGTGTCAGCCAAAATGTGTGACTAACATTGTTCTATGAAGTGAAAGGACTTTAAGATAAGCACACACACACATGAATACGTTTCTAACACATTGGGTTTGTCAACCATGATGACATACGACCACTGTCCTGCATGCTGAAACTATTTATTACCTTCTAATGGTAACAAATTATCGATAATACTGATAAAGGATACACAGTCATAAATAACAGTGTGGTAGGGTCTTGTGCTGTTATTCTTGTTCATTCTGACTGTGTTTTCTGTTTCTAGATGTTTTAGTATATAGTTTGTCGCAACTATGACACAAGGTGACAATAGTTCATAATCTTGGTCCTATGAACTTTTCAGGGTCAAAGTAAGAAATTCTCAAACCATCATAAAAATAATGAAAAAAAAAAAAATTACAAATGCTATTCAAATTATTGGCTCAAAGAATAATCCTATAGATCTTACTTTTTGTTCTATTAGAGTTGATTGAAGAGATTTCTGTTGTATGTTAGCATTTTCCAGTTCAGACAGTAGTATCTGTACCTGCAAAAGTAAAATTCATAATGTCAAAATTCATCTTGAGATGTAATATAAAGAGTGGACTGAAAAAAGCTATTACCTGTGTAATAATTACTCGCTCAGTAAACCACATACATTTAAACCATGCAATGTTTACTTGCAGTTGCTGATATTTAGAAACAAACTGTAAGTTGAACTTGAGCAGCAGGTTGAATTACCAATCCTTTTCATAATTTCAAAAACTAGGACACAAGAAGACATTGAGATACACAATCAAACTAAAAAATGAGAGAACAATATTTCACAAAAGTCAAGCTGAAACAGGAACAGTATTAATGTGAAACACGCCCAGTTACCTTAGGATTTTGAAATCATGACAGCTGCATGTGTCTAAGAAAAAACATACCAGCAAATCTCTCCTATGAACTATGAATGAATTATATAAATACTCTTGCTAGACTTCTACCATAAACGTTTTACACTGAAAACAAACATAAGTGAGGATGTATTCACATACACAAGAGTTACAAGTAACCTGTTGACAGAACATGCGGAACAAACCTGAACTAAATCCCAAGGTCTAGCATTTCACCTTTTCTCAGCCTCAGTTAATTAACACTGATTAGTCCTGATAACTAGCAGCAAGCCAGTCTCACAACTGTCCCAAACATAGCGATGCCGCCATTCTCCAAACACAACACCATCATCCTGGATGGCTATAGTTTCCACAGGTCCATGTCTGGGTGCATGTACCAGTGCTGCACTAGAATATGGTCCAGGTACAATACAAGGTGGGAGGCGTGTGTCAACACTAGTGAGACCGCTGTGGCAGTGTGGAGAGGGGGGTTTGTTGACACGGATCACTCCCCTACCTGTTATAGCCCTATATATCTCTACTTGACCTGCCATGTAATCTGGTCCTTAAGACAAATCCACTGGATACACACCTATCCAAAGCATAAACACTTACATAAGTTATCATAGATTATTCAGGGATGACATGCTGTGAGAAATGCATGTGTGACACACTCAGTGGGTTGATTCATATCTGGCTTTGTGATTTGTAACTTTGCGTAAGCTTAGTTATGATTTCAAATGATAAGAATGCAACAATAGGTTAGAGTACAAAACACTTAATAATTAGTCATACCAGTCAAAGCATATAATTGTGAATAAAACTGGTGTCTTTCTGATCAAGATCAACTTGATCTTAGTTTAGTCGCTTCATTTTAGTTTTAACTTACATATCATGAAATTAACACAATTCCTATCAGGAATGTGAGTATGTCGTTATCACTTATGGTCCAGTTTTTAAAGCTCATTTATTAGAACCTTGACAATCTCAACAACCATTAACAAAATATGATATGACTTATAAAAAAATAAATAAACAAAAACATCCCTCAGCACTATGGTGTTGTCTTGGGACATGGTTTAGAGGCAGGAACCAAGTAAGCAGGTGTCACATACATCTAATTTTAGCTTCATAACTGTACTCAATAAGGTCAGTATTGATGGGTGTTGAAAAATTAAGTGTAGGATAAAACATGTCTGAAAGTTTTTATGGATTAACTCATAACTGGAGGGATAAAACTGAGGGGCATAAGCAACAAGACTTTGCACCAAGGGTTATGGGTTTTAAAACTCATAAAAACCCAAAGGAACATGTTTTATCTCACTTATTAACAAACATCATTCATTAAAGTGTATTATAGAGTTTTTGATAACTGAAAAACAATTGGCTTCAGTATACCAAGTTGAGTGGTACAGTGAGGTGATCTTTCAAAGTCTCAACCAGCGCATGTTATGCATGTGCATTGAACAGAGAATCATGTGGTGTTCTGTCTCAGTTTTGTTCGATAGCGGTTTTAGCAGATGGTGAAAATGAAAGACGAAGATGATAATGTCTTCATTACTCAATCTTTGTTTAGACTGGTCAGTGGTGAAAACGAGACAGTAGATGATGATTTTAAGTACCATTTTGGAAAGCCTCTTACCCGGAGAGAAGAACCCCACAAAACACTAAAATCTGAGTCCCAAAATCAACAAGGTACTAAACCAACTCCTGGCAATTGGTTCATAAAATATCCAGATGGGCACAACACACTACAGGGCACTATCAAGCAATTGTGTGAAGCAAGTGGGAAAAGAGGCAAAACCAATCACTCCATGTGAGCTATGGGGGCCATGCGACTAGCCCAGGGAAATGCGGAAGAGCTGCTGACCTACAATGTAACAGGTTCATTAATAACATTTGTAAAAACTATGGAGGACCATGTGATCCTCTTGCCGCAATCTGCTAAAAACAATTGGTCTTCTTAATCACAATATCATCCTTTTATCATCAAATATATGTGTCAATTGCAACAGACTTTTCTCTTTATAATCTCTGTGTATGCATCAGTGTGGTAAAATAATATATTCCCAACAACTTGTGTAGGATAAAACAATTTAATAGTCACATTATATGTTCAGAACACACAAAACGCTGCAATGAAGCGGAAACCTCGTAAAATTGTTCTTTGAAAGTATATACATAGCTTACAGAATGGCGAAGCGAGGCTGTAAGGACCTGTAAGCATCTGTCTGAGGTTGTGTTGACTCTCCTTACAAAACGGACACGCACAACATCTAACACCATGCCCACTAAAGCGATTGAAGCTCGATTGAAGGTTTATAAGTGTTAACAGAAAACAATATATTACATTTACCATTTTGATTTTATGTGTGCTCCTGTGAGGATTACATTTCATTAATAGAAAAGCTGTCTTTTGAAATATTCGTCTACTCTTCCTGCAATCAATCCTGCTACACGTGATGCCTCTGGTATGTAATTGTAACACTGAATTAAAGGAGTCACCATACAGAAGGATAACAATACATTTATAAGGGTGAACAACTTCTTTACTGCAATGAGAGTGATGTTTCAGTGTAGATTGTAACACAGTTATTAAGCAAGTAAGTGATCACAGACAGCTGCCATATAGATGGAACATTCACAAGTGTGGTGGAAAAATAAAATCACTTACTCACACACACAATATGCCCACACAATCTTCATTTTGGTCAAACTCAGGAACAGAAATTCAGACAGGTCACATCTTGTTGCCACCCAATCCTCAGTTTAGGGGACCTCTGTACCAGTAATTCTCCAATACAACAATATTCAGACAGTGTTAAAGGAGGTTAAAGAATCCAGATGTATCCACAACTGTATCATATCAGTGTATGTGGTACCAAATTTAAATGTTCAGATTCACTCTGCATGACGATGAAAAGCACTCAAATGTCAAACTTACTTCAAGAACAGCAGAGGATGTCAAACACCACAAGCTTCCAGCCAGTGTTACAGTCACCTACCTTTAGCCCTAACATACTACACTGACTGAATTAAATGTTTTACTATCTTATCATCTGAATCACAAAGATGTACACCATGCTGTGGTATTATCAGCTTATGGTCATGCAGAAAACTGAGAAGTGAGACTGATAGTGTGTAATATCTGATAACAATAGTACACACTATATATAGTTATACTATTTTTGGAACTGCATGCATTTTGTGTGTGTGAAAAGCAGATTGTTCATAATCTTATTTATTTACATTAACCAGAGTTCAAAATTATACAAAGCAAATGTTCTTGTCAAAACACTAATGTGAAATTTATGGGGTCCCTGAATTAGAGACAAAATTTCCAAACCACGCAGACCCTGGTCCCCATTAGGTAATATTGCTGCTGGTTGTACTATTCTCGCTGGTAATGCAACGGTGTCAACACTGAGATTCGTACAGGTTTAGAGCTGACAGTTACAACTATACTCTGTCAGAGGTAGACAGACACCTGATTATCTCAGTAACAACAAAAATGGCATTTTACAAATGAACAGATAGTCTATGGTGAACTCTAATTACTGCAGTGAAATTCAGAAAATGTTGACATAAAACTTCTAACCATAAATGACCAGCTGTTTCCTTTCATGAAATAGTGAACCACATTTCCTAATTCTTTGTGAAAGTTAAGGTATACAAATAGGTATGATTTAAAACTGATTACAATATGAAAAAACTACTTGAATAACAACAAACAAGCATGACTTTTTCAACAATGAACAATGTACAAATAACGAAGAGATAATGACATGGGAAGAGATGAATGGTTTAAATACCGTCTTCACATTATTTAATTCTTACAGCTTCATCACCTCTAATACTCAGTAAAGTGATCTAGAATGTAGATGTATCATAAACAAGACTGAATATCAGTGTCAGTGGGCCATCATGTAGTGTTGGAAGCACCCATACAATATCTCATATATGCAGTTTTATTTTTCACCATAAAATGCAAAGACAAGACATATTTAACCCATCTTGTGACTGAAGGAACCTACCTGTTGATCACACATTCATGTTGACATAATACTGGCTAACATGCCCTGTATTAGATGGAGTATGTATTGGCATAGGCAGTAATAGTGAAGTATCTGCTACAGAACCGCAAGGACTACACATACAGTAGGGTTGTGTGATTCTCTTTGAGGTGTTTGACAGTCCAATTCTAAGTTTCAGATCAGTGAAACTACATCATATATTCATAGAAAGGAACACACAAAAGTGCAAGGGTTCCTATACACTTTTCAAGGTCTCTTATCATGCTTTATATTGCACTGTGGGTGACAAAATGGAAAGAAATAAAGGAACACTTGCCTAATTGCTTACCCTCCTTCATGCATTTCCTTGAGTGTATATAGGATGGTCTCATTAGCCTATATCTGCATCACTGTGGTATACTTACTGACCAACTGGTAAATCTACGTACAGATATTCCAACACTTACCTTGCTCTCATAGTCTGTTATCTGTGCCAGTAAACTTGTATTTTCTCTTTCCACCTGGTTCAGTCTGTTTTCTAGCTCCTTCCTCTTGTCTTGGTATTTAGTTAGGGTCATCTTCAATTCTTCATTTTCCTCCTGTGTCTCTGAGCGGAGGTCAACCAGTTCTTGAAGGCTGGAAAAATACAGTGAAAATGCTGACATGCATGGTATAATAATTGTATCAGTGCTAATCAACTAGTATAAATGAAACTGTTACTTGAAGAGAGCTTAGGGTAGTGGGGTAGCCTAATGGTTAAAGTGTTTGCTTGCCACGCCAAAGACCCTGGTTCAATCCCCCACATAGACACCATGTGTGAAGGCCATTTCTGGTGTCCCAACCATAATGTTGCTGGGTTATACCCAAAAGTGGCCTAAACCTAAATTCACTGCATAAGGGTGTTGATGTATACCCACCTCTTTATTTTCTTCTTTGTGATGACATAGTCTTGGTTCATGGTGTTCATACTCTCTTCCTGGGCCTCCAGCTGCAGCTGTAGCTTGACATTGTCCTCAACCAGCTTCCGGTTCTGGTGCTGTAGGTCTCCCACTCGACTTGTCAGCTCACTGATCTCGCTAGGGGAATATGGATAACTTTTTACTACTGCTACATATATTTACTTAAATTATTTTCACATCAACCCATCTCAGTTTTGTGCTTCACATCAATGTACTATTCTGAGTGCAAAATCAGCATCATGTCAGAATGCAGCAGGGCTGCAACAATTCACCCACACCTTGATTCGATTCAATTTTCAACACTGGACCCTCAATTCAAATGGAAACTAAGGTGTCAGATTTAATTTTCAATGAAATAAATCAAACCGTATAGTTGTAGCTCTAGAATGCAGATGTAATAATCTCCAAATCACTTCACACCCACATGGTCGGTTGAACTGAAGTCATTCTGCAATCTTGACACAATCATAGACTGAATGAATTTGATGAAAGATTTATGCTCAAATGTGATAACGTGTTCTATCTATCTGTTGTATCTGTATCTATGTGATAGTCATAAAATCACTACCCTATCCTGTAAACCAAAGCTACAATGTATGTGAATGACAGTGATAATGTCTTGCAGTGACTTGTGGACAAAAGATACTGATCATGTCTTACATCATCTCACCAAAATATAGGATTTGGGTTGAGTAACATGATGATAGAATGAAGTAGGACAAGTGTTATGTAACCAAACTACTCTGCTGATTTGATCATAATACAGATCTAGTAGTTGATGGGTAAAAAAGAGACAACTCCTCTATCAGTTCATGTCTTTCTGTCCTGCCATGCAACACTGCATTCTAAAACTTCTTCAGCGCAGATGATCCCGAGGGCAGCATATTTTCCTGATTCTGTTCGTATGGGAAGAGTGAGTGAGTGAGTGAGTTTAGTTTTACGCCGCACTCAGCAATATTACAGCTATATGGCGGCGGTCTGTAAATAATCGAGTCTGGACCAGACAATCCAGTGATCAACAACATGAGCATCGATCTGCGCATTTGGGAACTGATGACACGCGTCAACCAAGTCAGCGAGCCTGACCACCCGATCCCGTTAGTCGAATCTTACGACAAGCTGCCGTATGGGAAGAGAAGCAACACCACCCTAAGGAATTAATCTGGACCAGACAAACAAGTGACTAAGCATTATCAACAGTCTACCCAAACAACTATCAATAAAGGTGCTAAGCCTGATCTATCAATCCTGTATTATCAAGCATTTTTCCGTTGCATAACAGTAAGTGCTTCTTGAGCTGGTTTACCTTTCAAAATGCCTGGTACTTGTATCAAGAGAAGATGCATCCAGGACTGAAGCTGACAAATTTGCATCTGGAAAAGTGAGTGAATGAGTGTGTGAGTGAGTGAGTGAGTGAGTGAGTAAAGTGAGTGTGTGAGTGAGTGAGGTTTTACTCCACTTTCAGCAATATCAAAGCAGAACACACATTAAGGGGACTGCACACACTGTACCCATGTGATGAAATGAACCCAGGTCTTTGGTGTGACAAACCAACACTTTAGCCTTTAGGCTATTCCAATGCACAAGGTAAAGGAAAACCTCTCATGTAAGCTCTTACAACACTCTGACATAAGCAGACAATTCATACCATTTTTGTATTTACTTTATCATTTAACCACTCTCCAAGCACCTATAGCCTGGTGTTATCCTGAAATATTATTTTTCCTCAGAAGTTTTAACAAGAGGTTCTATGAAATGCAATGAGATTATTTGAAAATGAAATTTCTCTCTTACTTATTGCATGTTACAAGTTTGTAAGAGAGGAGTCCCAAATATACAAGATACATATTTTACATCTCAACATAGTTGATTGAAGTTGTAATGTAACAGAACTGAGTGAAGCACCTGTAAATTATTTTGAAAATTTATATTGAAGCACTTGGGTTCTCTGTATACAGAATTATCACTGTACTGATTAAATCAGGCCTCTTGAGACAAATTTTATTAAACAAGAACACTGCACTGTCATATCAATAAGACAGCATAGCATGGGAACATATTCATTGGTTTTACAACAAATGGAAATTTAAATCCTGACAGCTGGGATGCATCACTGGACAGAATCAAATCTAATCTTGAAATAATAGAATATAAGCTATCTTGAAAGTACTTTGAAATATATGAAAAACAATTGTCATTCTTCTTCAAACTCATGTGTATCTTGCTGACATAATTTCAAAGTACAAAATTTTTATCACTGTGTAATATTACCTTCCATTTGGCTTGAATCATTGTCCTGGCTGAGGAATGATTGAAAATTGTCTGGATAGAACAAAGTGTTCTTTTGTCTCCTTAGGGGATTGTGAGGCATGAGTTCTTCTGAGACACTATTTCCGCTGAAATAAAGTTGAAATGAATGATTTTAATTCAGAACTGGAGAACTTACAAGCCCCTGAACAAAAACAAAATGACCAACTCTTTCCACTGTCATACATAACCATATCAAACATGAAAATGAACAAGTGCTTGGGTCTTTGAATGTCATTTAGAAGTGAAAATACATAAGAATGAAGATTTTTATGGATATCAACTTCTTTATGAGAGAACACAACGTTTCGGAGTTAATGCTCCTCCAGTAAGCATTAACTCCGAAACGTTGTGTTCTCTCATAAAGAAGTTGATATCCATAAAAATCTTCATTCTTATGAACAAGTGCTTGTCATGACTGTAATATTAAAAGACGAAGACTTGATAAATGAAAGGGGTGACTGTTGTTTTCCAAGATCCTATAACATTCTGCATCTAATTCTGCATCCAAGTTTGAATCATATACATTCAGTAACGCTTACATTGTTATTACCACAACTAAATCTGGACATCTGTTACAGAAGAAATATTATATTTCATATTCACTGCTGCTACTTTAACGAGGGAGCATAACCTTCTTACAATGTAAGTTTCACAAGTACTATATTTTTACTGAAAGTCTATTGTTACATGACTAACAAGTTTCAAATGGTCATTTATTTATTGAACTCAAATATATAGTTTCAGTGGATGATATTTTTCTCTGACTGGTGACAAGTCTGCTTTCGAAATGATACAAATAAGGGTCCAACTGCTCATTTTCTTATTAGTTCCCAATTCACTGTGCGCTGTGACAATTTTCGACATGTATAGACAAGTTGACATTATGCCCTCCTGTAGGCATTGACAAATGATTGTTTAGAACAGAATACCTTTAACTGAAGGATGCTTTGCAGTGATTGTTAGGATAGAACAACATTGATTGTTTAATCTTAAAGTGCAATATGAATTGACATAAAGGTAGATATACTAAGTGGTAAAATGCCATGAAAAATCATTACACTGTCACAGCATTTCCTACGTCAGAGCATCTGTGGGACATTCTCAGGTGGAGAGTATACATCAGACACCCACCAAAATGGCCCCAATAGATGATATCAGATGGAGAGTCACAGTACACCACATATCCACCAACATTTTCCCAATAGAGCATCTGTGGGATGTTCTCAGGTGGAGAGTATACATCAGAAACCCACCGAAAGCCCCAATAGATGATACCAGATGGAAAGTGTACACCATATATCCACCAACATGTTCCCAATAGAGCATCTGTGGGATGTTTTCAGGTGGACAGTATGCCACAGACTTTGCATGCTCAGAATGGTGGTTAATATCAATGTATGCATCTGGACTAAACACATGCACATTCATTCCCCCCCAAAATTTTTTAGACATTTATTACTATTACACCTTCACTATCATTTCATCTGTTCTGTTGCTGCTTTTGTATTAGCCACTTAATCTAAACCTGAGTTCTGAAAAGACAATTATCTTATCTTCCCTTCACATTAAAAGTAAGTTTTATCAGCAACAAGAATAAAATAGCTATTTAAACAGCATTACATCATTTTATTGCAAACTCTAGAAAATTACATACCTTCACACAAATATTTCAAAAGGATTTGTACTATGTGGCTGTTTATTTACACTGGTAAACATATGGAATTTGAATACCTACATCAAAGAAGATGGCTGATAAACACTTAAGATGTTTTGTTTCTTAGAATATAACTGTTGAACGATTGAAATCTTTTCTCTTGGAAACCTGAACAACAATAATCCATACATGGAATTTTACTCACCCAGGGGAACTAAAATTTGCAGGGAATTGAATAGCTGTACTAAGAATATATGAAAAATCCAGATTTTTTTCATGACAGATTTATTCTTCTTTTTCACATAGCAAACTGACCCCAAGTGAATGTTACTTGCGTGATCAACATGACAACAGGATAAAGTGTCAAGTAACCACAGCAACACACACTGGGATTTATATGTATTCACATGGGAAACAGGTTGGAAAATGAAGCCAGGTATTATATCAATAATCATAATAATAATAATTTGTTTAAAAAATATAATTGATATTTTATACTTATCCTGACTCATGCTAATTATGCATATCTTCCTCTTCTATGCAAATGATAGCGGAACACTTGAATCCCTTGTTCCCTTGAAGAGGACATAAAAGTTCACTCATTCATGAGTTGCCTCCCTTGAGTACTTTCCAACCACAACCAAAGAGCCTTCTGTGGGGAGGTTGGAAGGGCTTGACACCATGAGTCAGGATTGGTATAAAATCTCAATTTTATCTGAAAAACTACATATATTTCCTTATCCTGAGCTCTTCATGGGAACCGCACAACAACACTTCCTTGATCCTGTTCTTCAGACTTCAGCTGTCAACTTGGGGAGACTACATCTGGTCATACTTCTCTAAGACAAGTGAATTTTAAGGATTCATGTGGATTTTACATATACTAGTATCTTCTTCTTTAGTAACTAGGTATATATAACAACTAATAAATGAGCTGCAACTCATACAGAGTCTTCATCACTCATACCAGTCTGGTCTAAGTGGTGTGCATGGACGCTCAACCCAAACTCTCCAGAGTGAAGGTTATCAGCAAGTCAGCATGATAAAAAGTGAGATTTCTAACTCAGCGCATTTGTTGAACCTTTAGTTGCTATGATACATCAAGTGGCCCATACTGGTGAAAGCCAGAGCCGTTTTTGGTGGTGATGTCTCTGAGGTAGTCATCAGCACACACTCATGACTGCGTTTGACTTCCAAAAGCAGCCCTCCAATATCAATGATATTGGCTGTTTCCTTTCAGAGCCAGTCTGGATGCCAGTGCTGGGAGGATGCCAGGTTCAAGTCCAGCTGCTTGTAGGCCATAAGTGTAACAACTCTCATCCAAAACGATAATGTTGTTGAGACTTTGTCTCTGTAGACAAGGGGATGAATAGACACTGAATTTTCTTCTCCTTGTTTTAGTCTTTTGAAGATATATCTTCAGGGTTCTGACAGGACACAAGGATAAGACTTGGGTGTCCACTAGTCTGAGGATTGTAGATAGTGCTGGGGAATAGAACTGTCTGTCCAGTTGGCCAGGTGAATGATTCTTTGCCATGAAGTCCCATCTAAGTCCTAGATGCACTGCAGCATGGTGTCCTGTGTCAAATCCAGTTCGTCCCAAGTCTAGAGCATATGTCTCAGACATCCTTAGCTGCTATTGGATAGGGCAAGGAGGAAGAGAGTTTTCTGTGTGAGCAGTAGACTAACAGCTAGTCTCTGAAATGAACATATTTTACTGAAAAAATGTTCATAGTGAAAAAAAAAATATTATAATGAAATGGAGCCCTGAGACTTTCTTCATTTTCCTGAAACTAAGGAAATCTAGACTTGCCACATTTCTAGACTTTCTTGGATATATATACTTCAGGGTCTGTACAACAGACTATGTGAGCAGCTCAAAGGTCGTTAATTTGCGCTAGTGGTTTGTAGACATCACTCAATTTCTTTTGCTGGTATTACAGCTTGGAGGAGTGTAGCAGAGTGAGTAGTTCTGGCACTTTCAGCTTGATACCCATCTTCAGTGTGATGACTGTACTGATCAATGCCAGATATGTAGATTGTATCGAGCCTTTGAATTGTCTCATATGTCTAAGGTGACATTGATAATCTGCCACTTGAGGATGAGACGCTTTCATTGCTGTGAAGCCTTTCCACCATGCATATTGTTCAAATCCCTGCCACGTGTTGTCATGCAAGTTGCGAGTTGATCTGCAGGGAGCTAAGGTTGATGCTTTCACTAATCTGGTGGAGTATTCTCTTTTCTTCAAGCAAGTCTTGATATGGTCCAAATGTGTAGGTGGAATGTGAGCGGGTTTCCATGAGCTTGCTTGGTATGCAGATGTACAAGCAGGTTTGGCTACTCTGATAGTTTCATTGTGGACTTTCAAATTTTTGTATTAGATCTAGGAACCTGACTCTCACTGGCCAGTTGGGCGTGTTTCCTGTCAGTTTTTATGCATATTTACCATTTAAAATTTTGTAAAATCAAATACTTTCTTAACAAATGACTAGTTCAAACTAAAAGTCAAGTAAGTTCTCTGCAAGAGTCTGTGTCAGTGAGTTGATATTGAAATAACTCATTATCAGAGATTACTGTAAAGAAAGAACAAACTTGTCTTCTATGTTATCATTGTAATATAAAAAATGCATATTGTAAACATTTGTCTTTTCATGCTACGTTTTCAAGCAACCCATTTTCCAAGCAGTAATTCAAACTGTTTCTGCAAAGTTACTTCCTTAGGAATTAAAATCAGTTATAAACAGAAAAACATACATTTTGGATGACTGCAATTTTCTGTCTCTATTGAAATAACATCTTACCTTTTACTCTGTCGGACTTGCTGAATCCACTTGTTGATGCACTTACGATAAGTGAGCAGATCAATAGCTATGTCTGAAGCATGTGGATCCAACATCTCAGACAGGTTTGCTATCGCTGCTATGGACTGAAATATACACAGTATCCTAGAAGCTGAAAGAACTTGTGACAAACACATCCATTATAACGTCTACAAAGCTGGATATGCCAAGTTTTCAGCCTCTTGTAACACCTTGCCCGTCATACTTCATCTTAAGCCACCCAGCAGGCAAAAGATGTGTACTACATGAGGTTTAAATCTGGTGTAGATGTAAAACAAAGTACCCATTTCAATGTCTATGCTTAGAGGTTGATTCAATGTTTAATAGATGTCTAAATATCGTCCAGCATTTTCTTAATTTTTTTGTTATTAATTATTTTACATTCCTTCTTGAAACATGTTTTCAGCACACTAAATGTGCATCAGGCGACGTTTATAAAGTTACATGTGTACAATTAAGGAACTTCATGGTTTTGCAATATTTTGTGGATATGAGAGTTTTACGTATGAAATTCAGTATATATGTATGTATGGAGTAAGAACTCAGTATGTATGGTCAGATTGTTTCCATTAGCCACAGTGGCGGAGCAGCAAACTGTGTGCTGGTCATTAGATTCCTAACTCTTTAAGGTGTGTGTTTGAATCCCTAATTGGACTCAACCCCAAAACAGACCCAGCATCTGTTTTTAACTTAGAAGCATAATCCCAAATATATAATGCATTACATTTGGCCGCTTTCTAAATGACTTTGTGTGTTAAAAATCTCACTAGAGCTCTAAATAACAATGTCTCCTTATGTATGATTTTGCCCTGTGAAGGTCTGAGTTTGAATTAATTTTCAGTAGCCCATGCTTGTTGTAAGAGGCGACTAATGGAATGAGTGGTCAAAGCTTGCATACTTGGTTTACAGACCACCGCCATATGGTTGGAATATTGCTGAAAGCAATGTAAAATTTAATTCACTATTTACTGTTTCAAAATTTTAAATTATATTTGAATAATGTACATTGACAATAAATGTTGAAACTTGCTTTGTCGTTCCAAACATCTTTCTATTGAAGTGAGGTTTTGCAAAACTGGTACAAATTAGGCAGAATAAAGATGCCATCATATTGTTCACTTAATAAATTTCTTTTGTATTCATTTACAAACATGTGTTTTGTTGTCAATAACTAATTACTTGTAAAGGCATAATTGCACACACCCTCCCTTACATGTACATGACTGCAATTCTGTTATATATTATAGTGAGTGAGTTTAGTTTTACGCCGCACTCAGCAATATTCCAGCTATATGGCTGCGGTCTGTAAATAATCGAGTCCAGACCAGACAATCCAGTGATCAACAACATGAGCATCGATCTGCGCAAATGGGAACCGATGACATGTCAACCAAGTCAGCGAGCCTGACCACTCGATCCTGTTAGTCGCCTCTTATGACAAGCATAGTTGCCTTTTGTGGCAAGCATGGGTTGCTGAAGGCCTGTTCTACCAGGGGTTTTGTATATTATAACTAACAGCATCAGTGGGTATCTAAAGCAGGTATTTATGCCCCATTATATCAAATTTTACTTCGAAAAGTGTGAGTATTACTTTATTATACCACTGTATCCATTTTGGTATTGTAACTTGAATCCAGATGGAGATGAATCAACATTGCAACACATAATGCTAATAGGGGGCAGACAACTTCTTTATGCACCCATACACATAAAGGTTGAACCTCTTTTAAACATTTAGATGAAGTCTATCTTTAGATGTTTAAACCATGCCTAGGCTTAAAAAATGTCTTCTAGACTTTCATTTTAAACTATATTTAGATATCTTTTCAAAGTCTTGTGTAGACGTCATTCAGACGCCTATTAGACATTGATGTGCCTGCTCGGCATGCTTCTTATTCATGTGGCTACCTAAGACAATAGCTTGATGTGTTTGAACAAAGTGTTACAAGAGGTTGAAAACTTTGCACTAGCCTGTTTCCATTGTATCTCCAAAAGGAAAGGGAAAGTACATAACATAAGACAGGATAAGTTTAATACATGCATGCAGCATCCATCCAACCATCCACCCCACCCCACCCACACTCACATACCCTAACACACACACACGCGCGTGCACGCATGCACGCACGCACGCACGCACGCAAAAAAAACAACGAACAAACAAAAAAACAGTGAGCAAGTATGATTTTATGCTTTTAGCAATATTTCAGCAACATCACAGCAGGAACACCAGAAATGGCCTTCATATTGAACCCATGTGTAGAATCGAACAGCTTGATGATATGCACATGTGAACATTCCACATTCAAGCGTATGCAGTCTGCTATAAAAACATGGTTTTGATTTTCAGAACTAAAAATTAATTAGGATAATGAAGAGTAGATGGCAATAGCTATGTGGTCATCATGATAAATATAAATAATTCTTAAGTTTGGTTAGCAATGATTATTTTTTACATTAGTCGAGTCAAGCTCCACAAAGTAAACATACTTGTACTAAAGCACATACTATCAAAATGGTCACAAGGAATTAATGCCTCCCAATCACCATGCACACAGAGACTAGCCAAATTCTTAAGAACTGGAGACATCTAGGAGTGAATGTAGTTTCATGAAACTCCATAATATTCCTGATACAATTGAGTTGTGGTAAATCTTTTCACAAGCACCCTAAACAATTCAACTTGATTGAGGACCAATGATTTACCATGAACTGCTGATACAAACACTTGATGTCACATAAGAACATATGTGCTGCTGATCCATCAACATACCTGTTTGTCTTGACCAGCTGTTGAAGTAAGGTATCTGATCAGTCTAGACACACACACCCTTCCATTTTTGTTGACATCACACTTGTAAAATAATCCATCAATCAAATCTTCCTCAGGTATGAGGCGTGTTACAGTGTCCGTTGACATGTTTGTTGACATGTTTATCTTCAACGTGGTTAGTAAGTCCCTTCAGCTCCAGCTACTATCTTCATTATGGTGTGCCTGTGGTCAAGAAAATATTCTTGACTTTCAAATTTGGCAAATCAAAATAGTCCATGGTAAATTGAATTCAAGCTCTCCATCAGATATAAGTGTAATATGCAAATAGGAACATACAATAACCTTTCTTACAGTTCAAAACTGACCGTTTTCACATAAGCATTCATTTTGGTTATTGAAGTACAGTCTGTTCACTCATTCTTTTGACAACACAACAAAGCACAGAATACCACTAACTTTTCTAACTCTTAAAGATTATTGCCAAATAGAATTTGGGATTATAACTAGTCAACATGTTCCAGTGAAAAATCATGATGGAAATCCTACAGTACAAGCAAAACAAGGTTGATCTAGACCTAAACCATGCTTATCACAATTTTGGATACCGCTGGATGAAAGGTTTTTTGACGTTACTCTTTTTCGGAAGACTGTGTTTACTTCAGCTTTGAGGAGGTGGGTTGTGTTTGGTTGAACACAGAAAGGGAGATAACTTGACGTTACGAACGTCAACCTTTATCGTTACGTCAATAGTTCTGCATGGAAACCTATTCTGCAAGTAACTCAAACGAAAAGCATACCACTGTTTCAATACTGCATAGATTCCCAAGTATATAGAACTGTTGCGTGCTTATGGGTTTACGCACGAATGGTATTGATGTTGACACGCCCACAAGGCACCGAAACGATTGGTCGTCTGCCTCCAGACGGCACTTTTTCCCAAACCGTACATTGATAAGAACTATTAAATCTATCATTCCAAACCTAATATTCGATTTAAAAACGAATAACCCATTACTTTTTGGCAGATTCCTTTTTAGGAAGGTATCTGTAACAACATTCACTTTGTTTACCCATTTTGCTTGAAAGACCCGCTTGTGATTTCGTGTCATAGCTGCCTAAAACTTATGCATGAATTATACAAATAAAATTTGCCTTATGATGTTTTTCTGTTTATCAATTAATTAATTATTATGAAGTAATATGTAACATCTCTTGTCTTAGTTAGGTACTAATATCAGCAATAGAGTAAATGAAGTTTTGATTTACATTCCATTAGTTCGGACATAATATAAATAGTTGTTCCTAAACTGTATATATCTTTTTTAACAAAACCCGTCGTACATCTGAAACGGTAACGACACCAACCATGGTTCATCTACTATAATGTAATCAGCCTTACGGGATTATAGTACTCACGAGCCCCACATTTAACGGGTTAACACAAGTTTTATATTTACCAGTTTACATGTAATGTTCGGTAAATACATTTGTATTTTGTTGAGTCGGTTGACTGACACACGCGAAATGATTCACGTGATTGTGCAGTCGTTGAAATGAAGATTACGTTAAGCACTCGAGTACAGGTGAACTCAAACCAATCGGGTGGTATTATCCTCAGCGGATCCTAACGTACCCTAGGGGCGCAACCCGCTGATCGAATCGTGGCAGTCTGGTACTTTCGAAGGACTAAAGCAAGATCGTGGCGCTATATCTTATTAAACAAAGTAGATCTAAAATAGATTTTGATTACGGTATGACACAACTAACGTCGTTCGATTCTACAACAGGTGCAGTTGTCTCCCTTAAATTGACGTCGGCGCCCGCATGGGGTGAGGCTTTAAACACCCAATCCACCCTACCAGAAGTATAGTGAAGACAGAACAAATGGCTTTGGTTAAAATCTGAAATTTATGCTAAAGAATAACTATAGATCATCGTTTTAAAATCACATTCTGAAGGAGGCATTGACGACACATGACGAGTGGGGATCGACTTATGGGACAATGGTGAGGTACGAAATACCGATTTTCAGTGATATCTCAACAAATGTGTAAGATTTTTCAGGTTCTCAAGCAATTCACCTTGACACAATTAGAGTTTCAGTAGCGTGTATGGCCCCTACGTGCCCCAATGCATGCTGTGATCTGTCGCCTCATCGATGACGTCAGTTGTCTGATGACGTTTGGTAGAATCCTTTGCCATTCTTCCCCCAGGTCACGTTCCAGCTCATGTCTCTTCACAAAGGGTTGTAAGCGTCTTATAATCTGTCTGTTTTAAACATGGTCTCTCAGATGCTCTATCGGGTTCATGTCAGTTTCGCTCTATGGGGCCTGGCATTGTCGTCTTGAAACATCGTCCCTTCTGGTTGGGTTTGTAGGAATGGAAGCACAACTGGCTGTATGACTTGGTCTCGGTACTGCACAGCATTCAGGTTCCCCTGCACAATCACCAGGTCAGTCTTCTGTTCCCCACAAATACCGCCCCACACCATTATACCTTCTCCACCGAATGATTGGACTTCTCGAATGCATCCTGGAGCTAATCTTTCATCTTTACGACGATAAACTCATTCCTTGGCATCATTCTGAAACAACTTGAAGCGACTCTCGTCGGTAAACGGCACTCGGCGCCACTGTTTCACTTGTCAGACTAGAACTCTTCTTGCCCATCGTAGTTTCTGGGGTCAATGTTGTGCAGCTAAGGTCATTCCTCGGAAAGGGCGATATGCTCTGGTTCCTGCTGCACGAAGTCTACGAAGTACTGTGCGTTGGCTGATGCGATGTCCCACAGCTGTAGGGGCCGTCGCCGTCGCCGTAACCAAGCAGTTCGCAAGTGAATGGTCCGGTCTCCCCGTTGTGTTGTGAGTGGTGGTCTTCCTGTTCTGGGCCTGTCATCTGTACTTCCTGTCTGTCGGTATCGCTGCAGAGGCCTGGCTACTGTCACTACTTCTTGCAATGCGGACCTTACATGAGTGGTAAAATACTAGTGCCAGAAAAACATATGTCAAACAGCACGTGAGACACGTAACGTACTTGGTACAATCTGTTTCCTTCTCACACGAAGTTAACTCTACATAAAACTTATTTTCAGCATATTGAGGTGATATATTTGGACAAACACTACCTCGTCTGGGTGTCCTGTTTTATATAAATCGTTACATTGTCGCCCGACACACATGGAACATACAGGTAGGCGTTAAAACCTGCCAATCAGAAGGTTTAAAATAACACGTATCTATTCTAGTCATCTCTGTTTTGAAAACTAGGTAAAACCGTCATCGTAACAGGGAGATTCAAATGTCATAATCGAATAAAACATCATTTTAAAGACATATTAATAACTTTCTGTAGCACTTTTTAAGCACATGAATGTGAAGATGAACTTTTAAAGGCTCACTCTGGGTGCGTGTTGTTATACTGCCATTTCGAACAGCATCACCGTTAATAAATATCACAAGCTAAAATTATGTCTTAGTGAGAACTACCTGAGACTGGAACCTTAGCTAAGCATCTTAGTTGGGCAGTTGTTCCACAATTGTGCAGACGTATAACGGTGTACCTATGGATGGAACACGTTAACCACCAAATGGGGAAGCGTACATGCATTCACAGTCCTGACAAACCAGGAATACCTAACACTCAGCGGATCCTGGAACAACGAATTAAGGCAACTCTGGAGAGTGAATTGTTAGGAAGGAGCAGCTGTCGCCATCTCAAAAAGTACAATAACATTCTAGCTTGAAATGACACGAAAATTTCGTCAGTTCATTCACTTTATAGCAACATCAAATATTACTATAACACCACAGGCAAAGAAAATAGTCGCATTCACTTTCAGCCAGTACTCATGTTGATACTATTCACATTTTGAGTAGTGTTAATAATGTTCGTGTTCAGTTCATGAACTGTGCACCATTCATGTTATACGCATAAACACAAATCTATATGAGAACTGGTACATAATGTAGAGTTTGCGATCAATACTAATATAGAGACGGGGTCAGTATACGACTTTGTCTGAGACCAGTATATTTATACAATAACGCATTGACTTCTTCATGTGCTCAAGGTACTGTATCATTGCTGGAATACCTGTATTTAATTATAACCCTCGCTACACACCCAGAAGAAAACAAAAGACATTCGGCTATCTGCAGTCAACACTGGAACACGCAGAATTAGGAAACAGTGAGCACGTCATTATAATATCCTGCTATGAAATCGACCTTAAAGAAAAACCCCAAGCACATATTATGGGTGCAACATGAAATCATAGACAGTTCTTTACTCCATTTCGTACACTTATCTACGGAATCGAGCTTAGATAACAAAAGGTTTGCTCAAAGTTATGAAATGTCTTCACAAGAAGTGTTAGACACAAAACAAGACACAAGTGTTCACGACAACGACGGGTCGACAATTTGTGCATTAGAGCATACCTTCATTTCTGGGTCGTTTGCCTGAGCTCGTGGTGCTGAAACAATGGACAGAGGTATCCATTTTGATCGTTGTCCATCGACATCGACACATACTATCGAGGTAACCCTTCCGTCAAGCTTGTAGAGTCCCTGTCTGTAATTTAGGACATGTTGAATGTCTGACAGAGCAAACCGGCAGACGTGTTGTAGTTATGGATTATCACAGCTGGCGGCAGTTTTTTCAAAAGTCTGATCAATTTTAACAAATATTCAAAGCGACTGACACTGATGCATGTGACAGGTACAGTCATGTCTCGATGCCAATGTGGGTGTCATTGCGTTACCTGCACACCTGGCAGCTAAATATATGTAAGCGAAACCGGTTTTTCCTTGAAAATCGATGTCAGCTTCAACCACCATCGTAGATGTGAACACACCACTGGCATGTAAACTTTAGCTCATTTTGAAGTGATAATACAGAATTATAGCAAATTATATTTTTGGGTGGTTTTGGGTGTTGGGTGGGTGCGTAGGGTTGGGATGGGTAGCTTCAGGGTAGAGGGTAGTTTATGTTTCTTCAAAGTTAATTCACATCAGCTAATGAGTGTATGCGTGCTTGTGCGTGTGCGTGTGCGTGCTTGTGCGTGTGCGTGTGCGTGTGCGTGGTTTGCACGGCTGTACACATGAATGTGTACAGTTTGCTCGTTGGGGTTTCGATTCATGCCGCGATGGACTAACATAACATATCCAATCAATGATAAAATGCATCATATGGCTATGTTTTGCATGATTGCGTACAGCTCACAGTCCCTCGCCATCTAATGTAGTGAGTCCTTGACTAACAGATCAGTTACATACTTAACTTGTTTGCCGTTGTTCTAACAGCGACCTTGGACGAATGAGTGCACGAGTAATGATTTTTTGCTTTATTGCGATGCCGTTGAGGCTGCCATAATGTTAAAATACATCAAGCTATCAGTTAAACTCAACGACCGGATCCCGGCTCAGATACACTCGGGTTCGAATCCCGGTATCCCCTAATCACGACTTTATGTTTGTCAGCATCTTAAACGTCATAAACATCCCAATGTTCCTCTTAATTAGGAAACGCCAAAGATCTTAGTGAGTTTAGTTTTACGTTCTTGCAGTATTCGAGAAATAGCGTGGCGGGAGACACCAGCAATGGCCTTTACACATTGTACCCAGGTGGATTATAGAACGCGGGTCTCCGTCGTGACGAGCTAACGTTTTAACCATTAGGCTACCCCTCCGCTCCCAGTTCTGAAGAACAAAAGTGCTCCACGTCCTTATTTTGACGGGATGATGATGGTGAGAAGAAATCTGAGAAGTAAATATCATAGAGATATTTCTCACACATATGAGTTAAAGAGTTAAGATATACAAGAATACACTTTATTGTTGGGTCTGAGTGGCATCATGTTATATTGCGATAGTTGAAGATTTTCTCAGTAACATTTATAATGCGTGTGATAACATAGGTTCGTCTACCTCATGAATAAATTCTGTGTATACTCTACCTTGCGAAATGTCATTGTACAATCAGATACATGTGTACAAATATCACTCAAGCCACATCTTTGCTGTATGGTTGTCAACGGAAGTAATCAATGCTCTGCGTCTTTCCTCTTATGAAATATATTGATAGAATACATCCGCTAAAATCACTACTAAACTATTAAAGGAAGTAACTGTAGTAATGTACCTACTGGACCCATAACTGAAATATCAATATCAGGTCTATATAAGTGTGAATTCATGAAATGTTCAGCCCATGATACAGACGTTATATATTGCACTTGGAATAAATGGATCCGTGAAAATCCGGGTTAAAATTGGTCTTCAGCAACCCATGCTTGTCGTAAGAGGCGATAAGAGGCGACTAACGGGATCGGGTGGTCAGGCTCGCTGACTTGGTTGACACATGTCATCGGTTCCCAATTGCGCAGATCGATGCTCATGCTGTTGATCACTGGTCCAGACTCGATTATTTACAAACCGGTGTCATATAGCTAGAATATTGCTGGGTGAGGCGTAAATCTGAACTCACTCACTCACTCAATCCAGGTGTAGTGACATGTGTACGTATATAAATTTTTCTTTATATATTTATATGTGTTATTCATTTTAATAAACATATGGTGAGGCGTGAATAAAGTATCTGTCTGTCCGCCGCTTCAGGTGACACATTGTGTTAGAACTGAAACCAACATATGTCTATTTATACACCATTCGTCACTAGGATACACAGAACCCCTACCAAACCTGCCCTAAGGAAACACTTGAACACTTGCTGAGTGTAAAACGTGGGACAGCCTCGCGTAAGATTACTTATGCAACACATAATTAATGTATTTGGGGCAGATAATCTGTAATTAATCGTAGTTTGAAGTAAATCACTAAATAGAAAACGCGGCTTGTGTTGTTACAGAACAGCTAAGAAATAATGTTATTAATTGATTTCACGGTTTAACATGAGTAGCTATTGTCATCCAGCAAATCTTTATATACTTCCGCTTATCCACCTTGTGTGTGAAATACAAGAGTCATAGGTAACAGCCTGACATGTTTAGAACACTTAAAGTGACAATAATAACAGCGCTCTGTGTGTAATGGACAAGGCTAGGACCGTACACATTGTAAAGGCGAACGATCTGGGATTTGAAAGTATACTCCCGTATACCTCGGATATAACGCGGATATGTTTCCCGGATCGTCATTTCCGTTTCGTTTTACCAACTATTTTACCTTCATTGTCTGTCTACCCAAACTTGATCTTATAATGCAATTGTTTATTTGAAAGATCAACTATGTGTTTGACGAGTGCATATAGTAATGTTCCTGGTAAACATATTTTATATTTTATAACACAAAACACGTATGAGTGGATGAAGAACTACCCCCTATGTTTTGTCACAATGGAATATGTCATATATACATTAAATTAATATCGAAATATATATATAAATTAATACATAACTATCACGAGTTAATCATGTTAAAATACATTAATCGACATACATACCTGTCAGGTGACCATTTCATCGGGAGTGCAGCGTTTCGATGCAGGCGTAAAAACATGTCACAACACTACTCCAAATATTAATTGTGTAGACGTATGAGACAACATTGAAAATATTGTCGAGCAAACAACGGAGACATCAGTAGCTAGTGGTATATATTTGCCTCTAAAACACTCCACATAGCTGAAGTTGACTCACGGGAGGTGGGTTTGTGAGCAGACGGTAGAATCAACACAACTAGGACAGCAAGCGTAAAGTCTCACAAAGGCCAAGTGTCACATCGTATCTCCACAAATTATACGTTTCTGTCTATAACCTCGAGTTTTCTCATAAGGGAGGGCAAATGGGGTGTTGGTGTGGGGTGTAACAAAGCGGAAGGGCATGTTATATTATTATATGTTATGAAATTGTGATTTCTTTTATTATCAAATGACTTGGTTTTCATAACGTAACTGTTTAAAGGCGCTGGGGTAGTACAGTGGTTAAAGCGTTCGCTTGTCACACAGAAAACCTGGGTTCGTTTCCCCACATGGGTACAATAAGGTGAAGCCTATTTCTGATTACCCCCCTCGTGATATTGCTGGAATACTGCTAGAAGCGGCATAAAACCAAACTCACTCATAACCATATAAGGTCCAATCGCGTTAATGCCGAACAACAAAACAACTTAACTAATATAATTTAGAGTCCATTTGTCAAATTAACAAACTACTATCTGACCTTGGCAAATAAACAACTCTCTGAGAATCAACAACTATCTGATTTTGTCAAATAAACAACAAATGTCAAACTTTGTCAAATAGACAACAACAACTATCTGACCAAATGACGTATTAGTGACAACAAATCTCTTGTTATTGACCAACTATATTATATTATATTAGTTTCACTAAATCGTCAACCAGGTAGTTTTATTACTCACGGATACCAATACATACGGGTATTCGTAATTTGTGAAATTTCAGTCTTCCTAGGCCTAAACGACCACAAGAAAGCTACATTCGTCACAGCTGATACTTTCACACTTGCGGCGATGTAGTGAGTGAGTACACCTTTACGCCGTTTTTAGCAACATGACAGCTATGTCACGGCGGGATACACCAGAAACGTGCTTCCCACACTGTACCCCGATGTCGTGGTTATGAAAGGAAATGTATAAGAAAGTTCTGGACATCCCCAACCGTGTTTATCAAACACTCTGGTTCACGCGCCAGCGTTGGTGGAGCCACCGTCAACACCACTACTCGTTCAGTTGCTTTTTGTTTCACGTTATCAGCTACAGCTGCATAGAGTCCCTCATTTACATTAAGCGTCGCCTCGATTAAGATTTGTGGACACAATACGAGGTTATTCAAATACATCAACAGGTTCTAGTATAGTCTTGAAAAGCACATCCAATGATAAACATGATGACTTATGATTACAGATTTAAATATATTTTATTTTTGTGCGGGGGGTGCATTTCCACCTGGTCACGCCCTTGTTGTTAATCGCTCTGCTATGTACTTACGTTACTATACATTTACTTATCCGTAAATGCAAAATAATAAACCAAGTGAATTATTACAAATGAAGGTTACATCATTCACAAACTTCGTATGTAATCGGAAAGAAAATGTTGACAAGGAAGAGGTAATGTTCAGCCTAATACTGCAATGCATAACACGACCATTGCTGTAACAAGCTGGGTCCCCTTTCACAAAGCCCTACCGTAAGTCAATGTCACAATATAGGAGGTTGGAATGCTACGAGGAAAGTTACCCAAACTCAAAACTCTCTTTTATTCTAAAAAAACCAACACTCTTGGTGGTACAAGAGAAACATTTTCAATACATATGCATAAATGTAAACTTTAAGGCAAGATGGCAGAAAGTACAAGTATAGTTTTACAATTTAAATACAAGATAATCACAGTTTACCCATTTCGTCTTTATCACATTAGTATCGACTAGGTTTAGATATTTTGCTACTTTGTTTTGACTGTGCAAGATTTTGCTGCAGGAATACGATTTTATAAGTTATTAGATTAGGGAAGGATAAGTATTTAATGGGAATGTATGTCTTTCTGTAAAAGCTTCACATTTATATAGATAACGTAATTCCTCTGCTACAGCAGGTGATTGACAGAGGCTGCAGGTTCTATTTTCACGATCAATGCCATGACAACGGCCAGTTCCATCAGGCAGATTATGGGTACAGGTTCTGTATTTTAAAATTGGTAGATATACATATAAGCGGACAGGAGAAAATAACTTCGTAAAATCGGGAGATTTTTTTATGTATTTGTAATAAAAAACCTTTAGGGCTATTTTCTTTCTCAACTTTCAAACTTTCACAAAACTGATCTTTAAGGATTGATTCCACCTGAGAAGCTAACCAATGAATTGAAACATTTACACGGGGCATTAAAGATATAGGACAGACATACATTTATCAAGTATTTCTTTTACATATTTGGTCCAAATATCATATTCGCTTTCTATAGCACCTTGGATAAGATGCATAATTATCAATCAGTTCTGATAGTTTTGCTGTAGTTCCAACAGAATGTAGCTTTTACAATAACAGATTACTCCCTTTAGCGGCTACTGTATAAAGGGGAACTCTTCCTAGTTCTCCAAATACCATATATATTGGGGTAGAGGAGCGTAAACCAATAGCTAAAAAATTTCAAGTGAATCTTCTCCATAACTTGAACATTTTCATATGTCCATAAAGCAAAATCGGTAAGATCATAACATCAAATGCTTTCAGTAGACAATCTCTAGGTATATTAAAGCTTCCTGATTTTTTTCAAAAGGCAAAACATAGCTTTAGATGCGCTGTCTGTGAGATTTTGTTATTGTTTTATTGAATTTTCGATTTCTGTTGAACTGAGTGAGTGAGTTTGGTTTTACGCCGCTTTTAGCAATATTCCAGCGATATCACCAGAAAATGGGCCTCACACATAGTACCCATGTGGGGAATCGAACCCGGGTCTTCGGCGTGACGAGCGCTTTAGCCACTAGACTACTGTTGAAAGTCTCTCCAAGATAAATGTAATCATCTACAGTGTCAATCGACGTATTTCCATTCTAGGACTTCAGCTTAGAGTGTTTTGCTGGACCGCACCTAAATGTAATTTTATCTAGGTTTACGTTAGGTGTGCTGCCACAGGTTACAGTATGTATGTATGTATGTATGTATGTATGTATGTATGTATGTATGTATGTATGTATGTATGTATGTATGTATGTATGTATGTATGTATGTATGTATGTATGTATGTATGTATGTATGTATGTATAGAATGAGTTAAAGGTACAACTATCTGACCTTGTCAAATAAACAACAACTATCTGATTTTGTCAAATAAACAGCAACATGGTTGGTTCAGCATATTCACGATACGAGATCTTAGGCTTACGAGAACTCTGAACTATATATGCTGAAAAAAAAACAACAGACACCTGACACTTGGAGAGATGAATTATACTGAAAACGGGTAGTATACAAGGTAGTTAATGGCGAATATCATAATGGTGAAACATCTGGCATGCACGCAGCAAGATCTTTTGAGAAAAAAACCAAACCTTACGTGCGTGATATTCAGTAGCGTTTCACAACCTGAAGACACGTGCGCATCAAACAGGTACGGCATCTGACTGTCACAGATCTGGATGGCCACGTGTGACGTCACATGTCGAAGCCATTACCTCCGCAACGTTAACCAGTAACGCACGATATCTGTATGGGTCCTTATGTTGGGCTGATTGTGACACAAGGAAACAGTAGTGGGCGTCTACAGTGGGCACGAATGGTCTTGCTGAGGGCTTAATTTCCTGCGGCTATTGGCGTCATGGAGTGGGAATCGAGATCAATTGACTTCAGTCCCACCGAACACATATATGGGATGCTCTTGGAATGAGTAGCCGTACCTTGAGATGTCCACCCCAGGATGTTCAAGAGCTCGGCACCATGTTGGTACAGCAACGGCGTAGGCTGCCTGATACTGAGTTCACGAGTGTTGGGCAGTCAATGAGATAATGTTACCTTTTTGCCGTGAATGCCAGTACTGAACAAGCTCCAATACAGTTTTCACTGTGCAAAAAGCGACCTAGTGCACATTAATGCTTAATCCTGGTGTAGTGTATGTCATTACGTCCATAAAACAGATTTAAGGACACTCACAATGTAAGCTGTATTATGAAATGTTACTGTTTATAGCTGTATTTTGCGTATATTATATGTATCTAGGTGTTCATTAAGATCGAAAATATACAATGTGGAGAGACCTTTTTAAAAATCCTTTAAACCTATCAGACCCCGTTAGACAGCAATAAGAGACGGTGGAGCTTTGTTAAGGCTTTTCTAGCACCGTTCATGGGACTCAAGCACAACAGTGGTTACCAGCGAGAGTCATTCCTTGTGTCGCGGCCTCAAACTTTCCGAGGCTCGTGCTGGGATTCGAACGACAGACCGTCTGTTCCAAAATCGGACGCCTTATCCACATGACTAAAGAGGTTAACCCCGTTAGCAAGCTGACAAGGTAAGGATGTCATCTGTGGGATGACTCCATGCCCTGCTATACTTGCATGAAGACCCATCAAGCATATGAAACTGTCTCTATCAATAGGAACATTGCATCATGGAGGTGGGGTCACTTATCCAATGAAATTTGTTTCATACTGCAATAGGGTAAGGCTGAATCGTGATATGGGGATCCATTTCCTTGGTGTGGGAGGCAGACCTCATTACCATTCGTGGTAACAGGCCTCCGTATCAACATGAGATCTTTGAGGGGACTGATGTCCCGCATCTTCATGGACAACAATGCCAGGCACAGCTTCCACCAACTGTGTAAAGAATTGCAGGATCCAGTGGCCTGCTGTGAGGCCAACAAGACAATAATACCTTTCACAACATCGCCACTGTTTCTTTGTTGTTTTCAATGTTCAAGCTATATTACGAGAATCTGTGTATAATCGGGTCTGGTCCAGACAATCCAGTGATTGATTTCATGGGCATCAATCTTTGCTATTGGATTACGGTTTACTCTTTAAGCGAGATAGACCATGCAATCCCGTTATTCGCCTTTTACGACAATCAAAGGTGGCTGAAAACCATTCCTAACCTGAATCCTTATAGGTGTTTCGTCACTGAGGAGCTGTGATCTTAGGCTTTATTTTCCTACCTGTTTGACTGGCATTTGAACAACTGAAGGTTTATTGCTTTACACACACACACATACATACACACACACACACACACACACTATCTCTCTCTCTCTCTCTCTCTCTCTATATATATATATATATATATAACTGACAAAGGCAAAAATCTTTGGATCATTGCATTCATTATGAGGACAATCAAGCAATTGATGCAAAAACGAAAATGTCATGCTGCTGTTGTAAGCATTAGCAGAAGCTTTAAAACATGGTTTGACATAGCATAGGATTCTGCATTCTTTTCCCACAGAGGTCACATGTCATATCTTCCTACCTAACCTCTGTTCTAATACGACCCTTTCATGGTGCGAGTGTTCAAGAATCGTGATTGGAGGCAATCAGATTTAGTTGTGCAATCAGCAACCTTGTTTCAAAAGTGATCGTTCGCAAGATCTCGGTAATTTCCGGATGCATCCTGAACACTAGAACCTCTTCCCGAACGCGATACTCAAATGTTTCTTCTAGACAGAACCCAGTCATGTCGTATTTGTTTCTCCACATTGCTTACATGCGTCAAGTTGAAACTAGATCGATGTAATACGTGTTCTGATTGGACAGAAAAAATGGGAGATAAATCTGCTGCCATTTTTTGCCGCTAGGGGATTTTATGAGAACCGCGAAATATGGCCGTATTAGAACAGAGGTTCGTAGGAAGATATGACAAGTAACCTCTGTGGGAAGAGAATGAAGATTCTGTGCTCCTCTGTACATATTTCATAGTAATACATAAACATCAAATTGAAAAATATTAGCCTGAGACAACAGTGGTAGTCTCATTTCCACATAGGCAGGGTGACACAGAGTTAGGATTGCGGGCGTTATTGAATTAGGAACAATTCCACGAAGGTATGTACAAAGAACAGATATAAGTGGTTTAGTCTGTCATAGAGACCCCGAAACAAATGTACCATAAGAAACTCATGCAAGTCTAAAATGTGGGGCAAGTCTACATTATCACATTTTCAGGAAACGTCTCTGGTCTTCTTTTAACTGTATATAGGAATGATTATTTTTGTAAAATATGTCAGAGACTCAGTTTAGTCGACAACGGGTCGTGATCAGTTTGTTAAAGGACGAAGGTAAAAATATCTACACTGATGGTTAATTTGCTTTATTTGAGGCTTATAATGATGAATTGTTAAAGCTTATGGTCAAGTGAACAAGTCTTGGAAAACTGACGTAGTAACTTATGACAGGCTCTTGACATTATATTTTAGGTGATGACACATTCTAATCAAATACTGAATATAGTGTGACGTGGTGGCATTGACATATGATTATTTTATGAATAACAATATGCTGTGAGGTCTATAGCTGATAGATTTCTTACCAAAAACATATTTCCAAATATGGAATTACGTAAGAATGAGGTTGACATGATATATTGATGTTCATCTGCAAAACTGGTAGTAGGATAATTATGATGAGAATGTGTGCACACCCATACAAAAGGCATCATTCTACACACAGGAAATACTGGGATGGTATTTTTTGTTGCCTGATTATTTATCAGTGAAAGTGTATATGTTATGGTTATCACAACAGTATGTTTAATGTCAAAGAGCATGGAAGGCATGTCTCTAACTCATGTACGCTTTGACGGTGCCCCTGATGTTTGCACGGCACATGGGGCACTTCCTGAGAGCAGGGGCACATTCCACACAGCAGACGAGATGACCGCAGGGCAGGAAGACGATGCTGACCTCCTTGTCCAGGCATATTTTACACATCGTCTGCTGCTTCAACCTTTCGTTCTCCTCCAGCAGAGAGTCATCTGCAACACGATGTAGTTTATAGTCGTATTCCACCTAACAGTCATCAACAACGCAAGTCTGTAGTCTCAGTCTCCCATAGGATTAACAACACAAGCCTGTAGTCTCAGTCTCCCATAGGATTAACAACGCATGTCTGTAGTCTCAGTCTCCCATAGGATTAACAACACAAGCCTGTAGTCTCAGTCTCCCATAGGATTAACAACGCAAGTCTGTAGTCTCAGTCTCCCATAGGATTAACAACACAAGTCTGTAGTCTCAGTCTCCCATAGGATTAACAACACAAGCCTGTCGTCTCAGTCTCCCATAGGATTAACAACACAAGCCTTTTGTCTCAGTCTCCTACAGGATCAACAACACAAGCCTTTTGTCTCAGTCTCCATCTGGATCAACAACACAAGCCTTTTGTCTCAATCTCCTACAGGATCAACAACACAAGCCTTTTGTTTCAGTCTCCATCTGGATCAACAACACAAGCCTTTTGTCTCAGCCTTCCAAAGGATCAACAACACAAGCCTGTAGTCTCAGGCTCCCACAGGATCAACTATACGTTTTGTGCACCACTTCGCATCTTAGGCGCCACACAAATGTATTTCATGCATAAAACTCACCTTCGTGTTGATCATCCGATGCGTTGCCTGCTGCTTCTTGAGGCGCTGGTGCCACGCCATCTGCCCCTACAATACACATACATACAAACTAACACCCTGCAGGAAACCAGTTAGACGTAATTTATATATAATTAGCTGTGATGACGCCTTTACTAAATATACTGTCATGCTATAGATGACACGAGACAGTGCAGGTACTTCCAACAACCATAACCCATCGCTTTGTAGACCCGGGATAGAATAGGCCTTCAGCAATCCATGCTTGCCACAGAAGGAGACTATCCCGATCGCCGCCTCTTGCGATAAGCATAGGTTATTAAAGACCGACCAATTCTAACCTGGGTCATAAGCAGAAAGAACAATGTGCAAGGTTGTACATCTAGTGATTTAAAAAGCGTACTGCATAATGTAGACATTTTAATAATGGTCATCAACATGTAGCAATTGGTCAACAATAGGGTTTTGTTGTGGCTGTGGTTTTGGAACCAATTCATTGTATCTGTACCTTTCTGTGGCACGAAGACGGCTTTGGGGCGCATGTCCCGTAGAATGTCCTGCACCTGGCTGTATTCAACCTATAACAGAACGAGTGATGACAGGTATCTTTCAGATAAACCAAACCACTGAATCTTCTGTTTGTATCTTTAACTTGACATGAGAATATACATATATACTTGCGCGTAAGTATTCAAACATGGGGGCGGTAGCAAGTAGGGGTGTCACGATACAGGTGCCTCACCATCTGATACGTATCTCGATACTGGGGTCACGGTACGATACGTTTCGCGATATAGTTTTTACCAGCCATTACCTTGATGGGAAGTTATCTGATGTTGAAACCAAACTCTTGACAAATAATCCAAGTCATTTCTGTCATAGGTAGAGGTTAATAGACAAAGGACAACAAGTCACCTGCCAAGTACCGATCACTCATTCTCAACAAGTCGTGTTTGCTGTTTTTTGTAATAAATACAAGAGACAAATGTGTTAAGACTCAAAACAGTAATGTAAGAAAAACTCAAATCGTTTTAAAATCACATGTATCGTATAAAGCAAAGCTCGCGACGAAGCACCAGTGCATCGGTGAAACGTGACATCCCTGGTAGCAAGCCTTCTTGCAGTGATTGGCGTGTTTGATCGTCTCGCGGTATACACGGGTTCGATTCTTCAAATGGGTTCAGCGTGTGAACCCTATTTATAGTGTCCCCTACCGTGCTGGAACATTGCTAACAGCGGCGCTAACCTCAACTCACGCACTCACTCTAAATCTCCTACTGCACTACCTGATTGCCACCTGATGACAGACTCAGCACAAGGTCCGCGAAGTCCCGCCCCTGGTGCTGGACCAGGTACACACACTGGGGAGACCAGCGGGCGTGCTCCACCCAAGCATTGTCGCCGCTGTCCCAATTCCGAAGACCTATTCCACAGAAGAAACACCGAACGCTGTCTCCCTGACCTGTGAACACCATCGAGAAATTGTGCAAACTTATCGCTATATATTTGTTTGCACTTAAAGGCCGTTTCCAACAGCGTTCCCATCTGCATGGCGGCGGTTTGTAAGGTATGGAATCTGTATCAGACAGACATGTGATCAACATCATGAGCATCTATCCGCGCAAATAGAATACGATGACACGCATCAATCGAGGCGACAATTACATACATCAAGCGAACCTGACCACTTGGTCCCGCTTGTCGTCTCGTAGATAAGACCAAAGTAGAACATACATGAGACCAAAGTAGAACATGTATAAGATCAAATCTTATGCGAATCTTTATCGGTCAGTTATCTTCATTAGCAGAAGATCGGAATACAGAGCAAGTTCTGTTTTGAGAGGATACATACCAGTGTAAAAGAAACCTGCTTCGGCAAGGTCGACGGGCGTCGGACATGAATGCGGCCAAGCTACGTAGGACTTGATCCTGGCGGAGGTGACAGCATAAGTGGGATTCTTGGGTCGGTCAGTGCTTATACCCATATTACTGTCATGGCCTGTTTCATTTTGTTGAGTAGTCTGTAGTGTTGGTGTCGGGATCTGAGTTATTGGCGCTGTCATTGCTGGTGTACCTGGAACTGGTATTTGGGCAGGTGCAAGTGACTGTGGACCAGCAGTTGAGTCTGGTCGTCTGGAAGGTGGAGATAAAGAAAGAAATCTCGCCGAATTAGCTACTGTGTTTGTTTGTGGGCGTTGTGGATGCGACTGCTGTGCTGTGACTGCTGTGCCCGCGGTATGGGGTGTGTCGGCAGTATGTGGACTTGTGTGGGGTGATTCATTTCTGCTGACCTGGATCAAGTGGTTGATGGCTTCATTGCTTGCTATGACCGGGATATTCCCAGCCGTTCCATTGACGAACCTGCAAGACGGGGACTGTCTCTTGTGGACGACCATAGGTTCCATCCCCGGCTGCCAGCCACTACACGTGCAACCGCAGCTGAAGCAGACGACTTCGTCTCCTTGGTTACGGTAGTAGAACCCAGCCGCTGCTAATCTATTTGGCCAAGCAGACGGGTTGGTCCAGGTGTGGAAAGTTCCATACCTCAAGAGTTCACGGCTCAGGTCCAGCCTATCCACACCAGAGGGTGCATCGTGCATGGCTTTGTGTGGACCTGGCTGGATGTGGGGTGTGGAAGAGTGAAGCATATTTACTGTCAGTTGAGATGTCATGAACCCATCACTGTGGTAATCTAACCAAAAAGGGCGTGTCTTCATAGAAATACATCTTGCAGATTCGTAGAGGTCCTCGAAAAAAGTTTTACTTTGTTCCAAAAGTATTTTCTTTCTTCTGTGTCTGCGGGATGTTGCGTGTTCTGGTCTGTGCCATGACGAAAGCGGGTCCAAGGTAGATTCAGAACCACAACGTTCAGTGGAACCAGACATTTCAATGTGTGGTTTTCCTTTAGATGAACACGAATGAGTCAAAATCTCGCTAGGCATAACATTTATAACAACAAAATCCGTTGTCTCAAAGACGTTCGGCCTGCACGCATCTATGTATAATGTTTCAGCATTCTTTTTCACATGTCGAACACGTCGTCCTATCCTTTGTCCACTTTCAGCCATCGTGCCGCAACCTTAAGTCTCTGAAGAAGAAATATATAAAGAAATTAATTCGTGAGAATCAGCATTTATGTTTGTGTAGTATAATTAGCTACAGAAAGTCACTAATTTGAGTTCTACATTTTATTGAATAAATGCATCACAAGCTGACTGTGCACATTATTGCCCGTTTACATGACATATTACATTTCTGGGTATAGTAACTTAATAAGACCCATTCACATGCATCTGTTTGCACACCCATGTATGAATACACACGAGCAAATTATACATACGTGTGTCATGTGTCATGTAAACGCATTTACTCACGTGTGTTAATATACACTAGAATCAAAAATACGCGTGGTCAGGACCAGGTGCAAATGATTACGCATGTGCAATGATAGGAAAGTGACATCAATCTATGGCTCCTGCAGTTTAGAAAAGACCACTTTCGCACAAATCCTTGTCTCGCCTCCTTCAGATCTTCATTTATTTAACAAATAAAACAAGAAGGTGAAAACAAAAAACCCAAAGCAAAACAGAAAAAAAACCTATCTGGTGTTTCGTCTTTTTCGTACAAGGCATCTTCATGGTTACCAAATTTACCACAGCTCGTAATATCTGTACATGATCGCTTCAGAAGGATTTTGATTGTGTGATCATTAAAACCAATATGTTCTGTTCATTGTTGATGCTTCCGCTGCATAAAATATCTGACAGCTCGTGCTTCCCATTGGGCATTTTGAAAAAGTTAGGAAAAGTCGTGTATGTACGACGAATCGCTGAAAATAGACTCATCTATAAACTGATATATAGACTGGATCTATAAACAGCTGTTAAAATGTTTCAATAAGCATAAAAATCTGTATAACTAGAGTTTTTAAAACCGGTTTTACCCACAGCAACTGTAAGCCCATAAATTTCCTTAAAAGTCAAAGCGTGTTTTTTAACCTAAAGCTTTGGGGTGTTTTTTTCAGTTTCTTCTATTTGGGTGTGATGACAGTTTCCAGTTGTCCATAGCAAGGAGTACCCAAACATCTCCCGGGACAAGCTGGTAGGGTACCAGTCCTGTGAACGCGGTGATGCCGATACAACGACAGGTGTGGTCGACAGTCTGTGCATCTTGGCAGGGAACCAGTCCTGTTAATGCGGTGATGTTTATACAATGACAGGCGTGGTCGGCAGGGTGTGCATCTTGGCAGGGTACCAGTCCTGCGAACGCGGTGATGCCGATACAACGACAGGTGTGGTCGACAGTCTGTGCATCTTGGCAGGGTACCAGTCCTGTGAATGCGGTGATGTTTATACAATGACAGGCGTGGTCGGCAGGGTGTGCATCTTGGCAGGGTACCAGTCAGGTGAAGGTGGTGATGTTTATACAACGACCGGCGTGGTCGTCGGGGTATGCACCTTGACAGGGTACCAGTCCTGCGAACGCGGTGATGTTTATACAATGACAGGCGTGGTCGGCAGGGTGTGCATCTTGACAGGGTACCAGTCAGGTGAAGGTGGTGATGCTTATACAACGACCGGCGTGGTCGTCGGGGTATGCACCTTGACAGGGTACCAGTCCTGTGAATGCGGTGATGTTTATACAACGACAGGCGTGGTCGGCAGGGTGTGCATCTTGACAGGGTACCAGTCAGGTGAAGGTGGTGATGCTTATACAACGACCGGCGTGGTCGTCGAGGTGTGCATCATGACAGGGTACCAGTCCTGTGAACGCGGTGATGCTTATACAACGACAGGTGTGGTCGTCGGGGTGTGCATCTTGACAAAGTACCAGTCATGTGAATGCGGTGATGCTTATACAACGACAGGCGTGGTCGGCAGGGTGTGCATCTTGACAGGGTACCAGTCAGGTGAAGGTGGTGATGTTTATACAACGACCGGCGTGGTCGTCGGGGTATGCACCTTGACAGGGTACCAGTCCTGCGAACGCGGTGATGCCGATACAACGACAGGTGTGGTCGACAGTCTGTGCATCTTGGCAGGGTACCAGTCCTGTGAATGCGGTGATGTTTATACAATGACAGGCGTGGTCGGCAGGGTGTGCATCTTGACAAAGTACCAGTCATGTGAATGCGGTGATGCTTATAGAATGACAGGTGTGGTCGGCAGGGTGTGCATCTTGGCAGGGTACCAGTCAGGTGAGGGTGGTGATGCTTATAAAACGACAGGTGTGGTCGTCGGGGTGCATCATGACAGGGTACCAGTCAGGTGAGGGTGGTGATGCTTATAAAACGACAGGTGTGATCGTCGGGGTGTGCATCATGACAGGGTACTAGTCCTGTGAACGCGGTGATGCTTATACAACGACAAGCATAACCGGCAAGGTGTTACCAGGGTACCAGTCAGGGTACGTCAACACGGGGATGCTAACATATATAGTCGAGGTCTGGCAGGACGTGGAAGTTGGAATGTACTAGGCATCCCAAGCAGTCAGGTCGCCTCTAGGGAGCTTGAAACAAGAACGATACAAAATCAGTCTGTTTTTTCCAACCTGACTGTAATATACAGTTGTACTTACAGATTAAATATTCAAACTGGATGTTTAAATGACATGATCACTGCAATGAAATCTCTGTTTACACGAATTAAGGTACAGTAGACTTAGCGCTGATACAACACATCACTGTAGCATGAAGATATATTAAGTTGTGGATACTTTAGCTTAATGTGCTCACCTGGCGGCCTGATTGTTTGGATGATATCCCACTTACTGGAACGTATGGCAATCTCTCTTCTCGCTCAAATATCGAAATTACACCATCATTGTTATTCATAGCCGGGGAATTCCAAGTATACCCAGCATTCAATGCGCCGGGTTATTAGGGTTATTTATAGCCATTCGTGACCAACTCGTGGTTTTCCCGGAGATTACGGAAACGGGCGAGTAGTTACGAATATAATGAGCTGTAATCATGCATTCGTCACAACAAGCCCTCCAAGAAATCGAAATTCGGCTTCTCCGGGATTAAGACGAGTGGGGCACGAATGTAGCTATACCATGTCCTGTTTGCGCTGCAGATGTTTTAACAAACAGTCATCCCGTCTCTCATCCAGCAAAACACAAGAGCCGACACAGGCCAAAGAGATGGATTGGTCGTTATTTTTAGACACATCGCTTTCCCCTACAGAAACCAGTTCTTGGACTTCCACGTGTTTGACATGCTCAGATGAGGAACTGTAAAGCCCGTCGAAAACCTGAGTTTATGGGAAATTACTCTTGTAAAATTATGATCAGTGAATGTATATATTATGCGTTTTAAGTGTACACCCTAAATGTGCAATGGGACCAAAAGTTTTTTTTTATACATTCAGTAGCGTAATCGCCATTAGGCATTTTAAACACGTGCCTACACATAATGTTTGGGCATTTCACCACCACATGTCTGTGACATCAACATCAAGTGAGAGATCCTTCAGTACAATGAGTAGGATCAAGAAGTACCTTCAGTCCAGGGTGGTGAGTATGTCATGGATGCTTAGACAACGATAGAAAGCCTTTTAATTTGTACTGAAGGGAAACATGGAGTACAACTATACCCTGATATGTTGGAGATTTTAATGCTGCTGTTTGCCGACGACGTGATATTAGTATCAGACACAGTGGTAGGTTTACAGAACCAACTAGACATTTTGGAGAACTACTCGAAAGTATGGAAATTAGACGTCAATCTAGACAAGTCAAATATTGTTGTAATAAGAAGGGGAGGGCATATCGCTTATGGCGAAAAATGGTACTATAACGGCATTTCAATGCAAATAGTTCCTGAATACAAATATCTTGGAATACTTTTTAATTATACATTGAATATGGGTAAAACTGCCGTTGCCTTAGCGGCAAAAGCGAAAAAGGCTCTAGTATATTTACTGTCATCACTCTATCTATTAGCGCCAATAACGCCAAAGATGTTTTTTTTAAACTTTTCGATGCACAGATTCAACCAATGCTTTTGTATAGGACAGAAATATGGGGTTTCCAGACTTTCGAACAGATTGAAAAAATACATCTGCTAGCATGTAAGAAGTTCCTTAATGTCAATATTACAACAAAAAACTATATGGTATATGGGGAAAGTGGAAGATACCCACTATACACAAACTCTCATCTTCGTTGTATTAAATATTGGTTCAAAATACTGAAAATGCATGAACAGCGTCTACCCAAAATGTCTTATAACATGTTACTGTATCTAGATAATATTGGTTGTGTACCATGGGCATCAAATGTAAGACATCTGTTATTTTCTTATGGATTGCGGGTATGTGTGGATTTTCCAAGGGGTCGGTAACGAATTATGAACGAATTCCGTTAGAGACGTGTATATGTTTATAGAATTGGATGAATACCCTTAATCTAAGTTCTAGATTTGATGTATATAGATCCTTTAAAACGTTGATAGAACCTGAGACATATTTGACAAACATTACAATCAAGAAACTTAGAAATACAATTATTAGATTTAGACATGGCTTAACAGATATAATGATCAATACTGGCCGTAACAAGTCTCTGGCCAAACATCTAAGATCTTGTCCGGTCTGTATGGCGAATATCGAGAATGAATATCATCTGTTGTTTATATATGATGCTTATACAGAGTTAAGAAAGGAGTACATTCCACAGAAATACCTGCCTCACTCTACAAGGGAATCACTTATATGAATTCTATCACCAAAAGACGAATCTGTCCATGTTAAACTAGCTCTGTTTCTAATACATTCATTGTCGTTAAGGCAGAGTCTCATTTCGCCTGCTAACTAATTTCACAATGCTGTGATGCTTTTCACGCTTTGCAATGTCAATATGCTGGCTGTCATTATAACACTATGTATACCGGCCAGAGGCCCTATGTGCAATAAACCATCTTGATCTTGATATGGAAGTCATGGATGCAGCTATCAATGTCCTTAGAGACATGCCAGTGAACACACACACCATGCCATTGAGCTGCTCGGAAGACAAGACACGTGGATTTAGACACGTGGATTTAGACACGTGGATTTCATTTAAGACTGTACATAACATAAGTTTCTTTTCTTATTGGTCCACATATTTGTTTAAATTATGTTTTATATAAAGTGATCAGAAGTAAGCATCCTAGCATTTAATGTTTATTCAGCAAATCCAACACTACATTAAACAATTATTATTGGTCTATTACTAGCACTAGTCTGCAGGATTTCTATATAAGTAACGGTATACTGACAGATTACATAAGAAAATGCTTGGAAAGTTTTATACATTTTGATAAAAAGTAAACCAGCTGGTACATAACATTTCATTAACAAATAGAATAATGACTTTTGCTGAAAGCTATTTTGTCATTGTTTAAATGATATCACGTCCAGTTGTGCCTACTCTTCATTTCTGTCCTGGGTACACCCATGGCATTTCTCAGAAAACTTTTGTAGTAATTCCATGATAAATTATGAATATTTCCAATTTAATATTAGAAATGAAATGTTGAATGCGGCGTAAAAAACACAGAGAACACACAAAGTAGCATGTATCAGTTCGAATCCGTTTGACTGGAAATATAACACTGTTATGTGTATGACTCTAAGTTTAGATGGGCTGTCTTGAAAATTCAGTAAAACATTGTTGTTTATCTCTACCCAACATATATCATCAACTCAATGACTTATGTTATATCCTATCCATTCAGTAATAATGTCACTCTCTTTGTGAATATACTTTATGTCTACTGAAGGTGATGACGACTACCTTCTGATAATGTTGTTATATTTGTTTAAATGCATGTGAGTTACAGGGTATGTTAAGTTGTATGTCACTGGTTGTGCACGTGAGCACTAGATTATGTTTACTATTTAATCAGATGAATGATACGTTTTCTTGTGTTTCTTTCTAGTGGTAATCGTTCTCATTTTCCTAACGTTACGTATTGTTTTACTTAAATTTATATTTTCGTTTTGTTTTTTGTAATGGAAATTTAAATACGAACCCGGTGTGTAAAACGCAGGAGCCACAGCACGAATAAAAGGGGTATAAAGTTCATAAATCCTCCAGGGGCAGTGGTTTTTTTTCACTTAAAACATAAGAATGATGACATAAAAAGAATGACAAATAGCAAACGGAGACAATAAGAAAAGAAAAGAAAAAGAAAAGAAACAAACAAAACAAGCACAATTTGAAGTTTCAAACATACTTTAACCTAATGAAACGGGCATAAAATATCTCCAGCTGACTGTGCTCAACTTGCAATTGAAAAGAGTTCCTCAGAGCCCCGTAAGGCAGCAGGTATGAGATTACATGTAAGCTGGATACTCTACAATATGGAGAAGTCTGACCATTCGTCATTTGATTTTGTAACATACAGTACATTTCCTGTTTACTTTGTGCAACATATCAAATATATCTCACGCAAGGGACATCTACGTGTTACAAGGCTCACTCAAGTATCCGCCGTAAAATGTCCTTTTCTAGGGGATACGTCTCGTCCTCTCTATGTACGACACATGTCCGTCTGTGGGTCCACAATAGCTTTATTCCGGAGCAAGTTACAGAAGTAGCTTTGGCGCTCAGGTTCACAATAATTCTAGATATACATACTACTAACATATTTTACATTCCTAACCATGATCCTGAAAAGGTTATACGTATGGGAGAAAACACGCCTCCGAGGTTTTTGGTAGACAATGTAAAACCGGAGGGGGAGGGATTGGTGAGAAGGTGTGGTTTTTCAATTGATTTCAAACAGTCATCTATCATTTGAATGTTGATGTTCATATGAAGTTAGGAAAAGTAAACCCTGGGAAGCGGTCTTAATAATGAAAAGTAAACCATGTCCCTCTAAAACAAAAACGTCAAATGCGGTTATTCTGGGAAAACAAGAGATGACCTTATATATAGTGAGAAGCACACTTTAGGTTTATACCACCAGATCAGTAGTACCTGATCAGCAATCCTCTGCGTTCCTACTGCAGTGGTCATCCGTGTTCTAAGACTATTCGTGTCCCAGTCCCTTTGTGGACATTTGTCTGGACTGTCTGTATATTCTGGCGAGGTCAAAAGTGCATCCCCTATCAGAGTGTTTGTCTCATGGCGAAGGGTGTGGGGACTGCCACTGATTAGGGTTTCTCATAATATGGGTTGCTGTCATATGCATGAATAAATACACAACAAATAGAATAGAAATATTTATTGGACCATAGTAAGAAGCCAAATGCACGAAATAATTTTGTTGAGTGACTTCACTACTCGTAAAGTAAAACCTGCTGACGTTTGTTGTACTGTTTACAAAGGCCACTGGACACTAAACGCGCTGGTCCTTTGAGTGAGTGAGTTTAGTTTTACGTCGCACTCAGCAATATTCCAGCTTTATGGCGGCAGTCTGTAAATAATCGACTCTAAAACATACAATCCAGTGATCAACAGCATGAGCATCGATCTGCGCAATTTGGAACCGATGACGTGTCAACCACGTCAGCGAGTCTGACCACCCGATCTCCTTAGTCTCCTCTTACGACAGGCAGAGTCGCCTTTGATGGCAAGCAAGGTTTCTTGAAGGCCTTTTCTACCCCGGGACCTTCACGGGTGGCTGGTCCTTACGAATAAGATTGGGGGAGTGAGTGAGTGTCCGAGTAAGAAAGTGAGTGAGTGAGGTTCTATTTACCCTTTATATTCCGCTTTCTTGTGACTCAGTTAGTTAGAAACCTTAAAACTAGTACCATAATTTACTCTTAAATAAAATAATAATTCCATCGTCGTTTAATGACATATTTTGAAGCTAACATGTAATGCATGTTCCTGATGACATAAATGATATGATATAACTGCACACAGTTAAAATTTCAGAGAAAGTCAAAAGACATGGCCAGAGCACTGGATGACATCTGGAAACAAAGACAACGAGTTAGGCACTTCTCTCTGGAGATGAGATTGAGTGGGTTTAGTTTTACGCCGCTTTTAACAATATTCCAGCAATATGACTGGGCTTCACACCTTGTACTCATGGGGTGAATCGAACCGGGTTTTCGGGGTGACATGCGAACGCTTTAACCACTAGGCTACCCTACCGCCCCTTGAACTGGTCGAATAACAAACATAATAGTCTGTCATGCAGACCCTGAAAAAATACAACCAAGAAATCACATGGAACTCTAGATTATGTGGCAAGTCTAGATTATGAGGCAAGTCTAGATTATGTGGCAAGTCTAGATTATGTGGCAAGTCCAGATTATGTGGCAAGTCCAGATTATGTGGCAAGTCTAGATTGTGCTCCAAGTGTAGATTTCAGTCTCAGCTGATGAAAATGAAGAAGTCTTGTTTGTTTGTTTGTTTGTTTTATTTAGCATTGAAAGGGATTGGGCACATATTTTTCAACTGATTAAAGCCCTCTACCGACAGTTACATGGAAAAATACATGTAATGGACAATGGAACATGGCAAGATACATTACACATTAATTGAAACGCTTATAATAAGTACAATGAATTTATGGACGAGGCTTCAAATATTTTCATTTATATTTTTTGTCAGACTAAGACTGTCGTACAGAATGGTTTTACTATCTAAACGTACTTTTAGGATTTCAAAGTCTTTTGTCAAATCAAACCGACAGCTGATATACCTACACCTGCAAAGACTTGTGCTGCTTTGCCGTCTGAATGGCGTTGTAACATGAGGGCGAACACTTCTCGAACAGGTTACAGTTTTGGTCGATGAGGAAATACAGGCTCAGAAGTTTGGGATCAGTTAACGACAATGCTGCCTTCCAAGGACAACCTTCATATGTGTCCTGCATGTCAAGCATACAGTAATGAATACTCAGGAAACTGTTGAAGAATAATCTCCTGGCGTTTTGTCGAGGGTAGTAGGTGATGAAGCTGTAGCGCATTTCGTTGGACGTCGCGTCGCCATGTATTGTTGTCGTTGACTTCTTGGAAGACTCGAACTCACACCGCGTCCACAGTTCGTCGCCAGGATGGATCTCAATGGGATCCTTAAATCTGCAGATATACATTACACGTGAACAATTCAAAGTTTCATTTACTCTGTTTTACTTCCGACCGAACTTTAGTGAGTTAGTTAATATTTAACGTCACATCGGCAATATTTCAACCACATCGTGACGTGAATCATTAATGATATTTACGATTATTACGATTGATTTTTGTAAACCATTTTGTTTGACGTCAGTGAGAGTTCTTTTCTATGGCCACGTCAGAGTAAGCCACACTGATGCGGAGGTGCAGGCCTACTGTGGTTGTAGGTGTAGTTGTAGGTGAAGGTGTCGTGTAGTGTAGTGTAGTTGTAGTTGTAGTTGTACGTGAAGGTGAAGTTATAGGTGCAGGTGCAGGTGCAGGTGCAGGTGCAGGTGCAGGTGTAGATGTAGATGTAGATCTAGTTGTAGGTGTAGTTGTAGGTGAATGTGAGAGTGTAGGTGTAGGTGTAGGTGTAGTAGAAGGTGTAATTGTAGGTGTAGTTGTAGTTGTAAGAGTAGGTGAAGGTTAATGTGAAATTGAAGGTGTAGCTTTAGTTTTAGTTGTTGGTGTAGTTGTCAGTGTAGATGTAGGTTAGGTAAAGGTGTAGTTGTAGCTGTAGTTGTGGTTGTATTTGAAGGTGTAGTTGTAGTTGTAGGTGTAGTTCTAGTTGTAGGTGAAGGTGTAGTTGTGGTTGTAGTTATAGGTAGTGTAGTAGGTGTAGGTGTAGGTGTAGGTGTAGGTGTAGGTGTAGGTGTAGGTGTAGGTGTAGGTGTAGGTGTAGGTGTAGGTGTAGTTGTAGGTGAAGGTGTAGTTGTGGTTGTAGTTATAGGTAGTGTAGTAGGTGTAGGTGTAGGTGAAAGTGTAGGTGTAGGTGTAGGTGTAGGTGTAGGTGTAGGTGTAGGTGTAGTTGTAGTTGTAGGTGTAGGTTGAGGGTGAAGTTACTTTTGTGTCCATTTCAATCGATCAGTTTTCCACTGCAGGGTCTTGTTTATTTTAAACTTTAAAATCTGTTTTCTGTTTTGGTGTCTATAAGTTCAGTTTTAAGATTTTGTTCACCGTTTGTATGGTAGGCCTGACTTGGAGATACTAGTAGCATGGGGCATGGAATTGTTTCATGCCAGATAGATAGAGTGAGTGAGTTAAAATTTAATGTCACATCGGCAATATTTCAGCCATATCGTGACGGGAACGGAACATTAAAATGGAATATATGAGTATTATAACAATCAGTCGACGAAGGACAGTAAAACAACTAGAACATCACAGAAATGAATGTAAAACTAGTAGCTATGCCTAAAACAATTTATCTATAGAGGACAATACAATATAAAACCGGGCTATAGATTGCCAACAACTGAAGGTAGATCACCATACTTGGGACCATGGGGACTTACAGTACTTTTGCTACCTGCATGGACCCTAGCTGGATTTACATCATCCCCTCAGCCGTCAGCAATTTCGGAAATCTAGCCATACAATAAAAATACACTTACACTACCATTAAAAACGTGGAAATTTAGAATTTACCTTGTATGTTTGTGGACTTACGTACCCTCTCAGGAGGACAATAATTTTACAATACTTCAACCCCCTTTGAGGGTACAGCCACCAACAATTCAAGTTACTAATTCAAACTACCAGTCATTAAAATACATCTATTTACAGAAACATATTATTAAAAATTCAACCAAAAAATCAATTTCTTTTAAAAAACCTATAATGAAATGAGAATTAAGGCTGGTAAAAAGGTCCTTAATTGTTTTAACTGTAAAATACTTGTCCCTTGTGATGGAGAATTCAACACAGTCAAGCAGAATATGCTTGACCGTGACTCTCTCATCACAAGGGATACAAAATGGAGGATCTTCACCTTTTAACAGGTACGCATGAGTGTATCTAGTGTGGCCAACACGACATCGTCGCAAAATAACCTCTTCAAATCTGGACTGACAACCCAAGTGGGTATAACCAATGTAAGATTTTGTCTCATGTAATTTATTGATACCCACTTGGGTGTCCCACTTCTTTTGCATCAGATCACGGATATAAGATCTAATGGTGGCTTTGTAATCACTATAAGGAATAAGAAGTGGTGTCACAGATTTGTTGAGTGCTGCTTTAGCAGCAAGGTCAGCCAGTGTGTTACCAGAAATGCCTACATGGCTGGGTAACCAACAAAAGACGATGTCGTATTGGCCAGTAGCAAGATCATTATACAATTCAATAATTTCTATTAAAAGTGGATGTTTGCAAGAAATATTTTTAATAGCCTGAAGGCAAGAAAGAGAATCGGAATAGATTATATATTGTTTACGTTTCGGGTGTCTTTGAATATATTTGAGAGCTGTTAATATGGCGTTAGCTTCAGCTGTAAAAATAGAACTATTATCTGGTAATCTAGAAGATATTGTTCTGGATCCAATGACAGTGGCACAAGCCACTGTGCCACCGTCCTTGGACCCATCTGTAAATAAGGGTTTGTAATTGCTATATTTATGCTTTAATTGATGATATTCTTGTTTATATTGTAAGTCATTTGTTTCTGATTTTTTAAAAAATGTTAATGTTAGGTCAACTTGTGGCCTAACCAACTGCCAAGGAGGAGAAGAAAGAAGATGGGAAGGCGATACACTTTCCAACTCAATACCGGCAGAAGAAATAAATGGTTTAATTCTGTGCCCAAGAGGTGGAACAAGAGAAGACTTTTTGTTATACAAATCCTCATAAAGGGGATTGAACACACAGTTATAGGCAGGGTTAGATTCATTAGAATATAATTTAGTAATGTATTGTAAAGACAATTTTATACGACGTTGAGTAAGAGATGGTTCATCGGCCTCAACGTAGAGCTATCAATAGGTGAAGTTCTGAAAGACCCAAGGCAAAGTCTTAAGCCTTGATGGTGGACAGAATCAAGAAGTTTAAGGTTGCTGTTGCAGGCTCCACCATATACGATGGAACCATAATCGAGTTTCGAACGTATGAGTGATCGATACAGGTGTAAGAGGGTTGCTTGATCCCCTCCCCACTTTGAGCTGGAAACAACTTTCAACAAGTCAAGAGCCTTCAAGCATTTAGTTTTAAGGGACTTGATATGAGGCAGAAATGTTAAATGGGAGTCAAAGATTAGGCCCAAGAACTTGGCCTCCTTTACAACTTTGATGGGAGTGCCATCTAGAGATAGTTCAGGGTCCTTATGTGGTTTATATTTTCTGCAAAAATGTATACAGTTAGTTTTGGATTTAGAAAATTTAAAGCCGTTTTCAAGACACCATTTATTTATTTTGTTTAAGCACAACTGCAGTTGTCGTTCAATAGTATGCATAGTTTTCCCACGACAAGAAATATTAAAATCATCCACAAATAACGATCCATCAATTGAATCGTTTAAAACTTTTGATAAACTGTTTATCTTTATGCTAAAAAGTGTGACAGACAAAATACTGCCTTGTGGAACACCCTGATCCTGATTGTAATGATCAGACAGGGTAGAACCCACTCGAACTTGAAACTGTCTGTCATTTAAAAAAATTGCTATAAATCGAGGTAAACGACCTCGCAAGCCGTAGTCATGTAGGTCTCTTAAAATACCATATTTCCAGGTTGTGTCATATGCTTTTTCTAGATCAAAAAAGATAGACACAGCATGTTGTTTATTAATTAGTGCATTTTTAACAAATGATTCTAAACGCACTAAGTGATCGACAGTACTTCTGTTTTTACGGAAACCACACTGTATATCAGTTATAAGGTTATTTGTTTCCAAGTACCAAACTAGTCGATTATTTATCATGCGTTCCATGGTCTTGCAAACACAGCTAGTTAATGAAATCGGACGATAATTGGATGGATCCGTATGATCACGTCCAGGTTTAGGTATGGGTACTACTATGGCGTCACGCCATGAGGGAGGAAAGTTACCCGATGTCCAAATATCATCAAAAATATTGAGAAGAGTTTCTAGGCAGGATTCTGGTAAGTGCTTCAGGAGTTGATAATGTATGTTATCAGCTCCAGTAGCAGTGTCATGAGCTTGATCAAGAGCAGTATGGAGTTCATGAATAGAAAACGTTTCATTATAATCTTCCCCATTATCGGAATTGAAATTAATAGTTTTCTTTTCTTCTTGTTTTTGATATTGCTGGAATTTTGGTACATAATTTGAAGAGGAAGAGTGTTTAGCAAGGGTTTCACCTAGCTTATTAGCAATATCTGATTTATCAGTAAGCAATTGATCTCCATGTTTGAGATGATGGACAGTAGATTTAGTACCTTTACCTTTGATTTTCTGGACCATGTTCCATACCTTGGACATGGGTGTCCGAGAATTTATTTTGGACACATAATTTTGCCAAGATTGGCGTTTGTTTTGTTTAAAAGTACGCCGCGCTTTAGCATTTAAAATTTTAAATTTATCTAAATTATGTACCATAGGATGGCGACGAAAATAATGTTCTGCCTTTTTCCTTGCCTTCCTAGCTTGTTTGCACTCATCGTTGAACCATGGTTTTCTTATGTGTGGAACTACAGAGGAATTTGGTATACACTCATCAGCTATGGAATTCAGTTCATCAGTAAAACATTTAATAGCATCAGGAACGTCAATAAAAAGTTCGGGTTTAAGTTTTTCAGCACACAGTGTTTCATATAAAGTCCAGTTAGCCTTTGTAAAATTCCGCCTTGATGATGGAGGAACATCAGATGGAGTTACAGCTTTTAATATAGTAGGAAAATGGTCAAACTGTAGCATAACTTTCTAGAAGGTCAGATCTCTTCACCAGTTTCTTTGCCTCAGAAAAAGAGATATTTTGGGTGAACTTTATTTTGTTAATCGCCATTTACTCTTTCAATATTGGACACTGTTTTGACGAAGATGAATGGTCGCCAGAGCAGTTAGTGCATTTTTTAAAGTCACTGTCACAATCTTCTGTTGTCTGTGTCTTCTCACCACAGTGAGCACACACAACAGACAATGTGCAGGTAGATACACCGTGTTCATATTTCTGACATTTAAAACACCTGAGCGGGTTGGGGATGTAGGTTTCAACTTGGATATTGCAGTAACCCGACTGTACTGATTTGGGAGCATTCGGCAATGAAAAAGAAAACAGATAGGTATTTGTTTGGATTGTTTCATTGTTTTTTCGGGTGGAAAAGCGCTTCACATACAGCACACCTTGATCCTTCATTTCGCATGCTATATCAAGCTCGGACATGTCAGCAAACAACCGATCACGATCTCTGACGATACCTTTACTTGTGTTCAAGGTCTTGTGAGCAGAGACCGTGACCGGAATGCCCACAAAAGATTCAATGTTCATCAGATGTTTCTTGCCACACTCTATTAGCAATGCACCCGAACGCAAGCGTCTAATGTTCTTAACATCCCCAGCAATACCTTGAATGGCCTTAGATACTGCGGAAGGGTTCAACTTCAATGGTGTCTTGTCCGGAGTCTCAATAACGAGGAAACGTGGCCAATACTCAATCGATAGAGACGGTCTATGAGAAGTATCAACGGGATCAATTTCAAGTGGACGTTTGGTTTTTTTGGGGGGTATTTCATAAGCCATGATTGGTGTCATATGGTTCATCATCCGAGCTCCCCACCCACCTCGGAGTATCACAAGGACAATGCTAAAGCAAGCGGGCCTCCAGCTTGCAGCACCAAGGATACCCGGATGATATACTCCAGCAGAAGAATTAAGAGATTAATAATTCTACCAGATTGGCCCATGAGCCACCGCCTTCTGGCATAGGACTCTAGGCAAATTACAGAACAACATACTTCAAATTCAAAATGTTTTAGATTATAAAGCCAAGTCCAAATTTACAACGATTCCAAATGATATATGTGCATTGATAAATATAATAATGCCCCATGCACAGGGCTTGGCATGACCAGCCGATTGGTCGAACCGGGCCTATTCGACCACCCGTCTAGGCGAAGTCAGGGCCGAAGTGGTGTATTGAGCAACAGGAACACGGTTGCAAGCTCCTATTGCCCTCAACCACCAGGATCCCCTCCTCCGCCGACACAGGGCTGCAACCCACGGCAAACGGGCTGGTGGACCAAATATGCCCCCGGGACGACTACGGGGATGTCGGCGAGCTCTTGGCGTTACCCAGCACCCACCACGAGGAGGTGGCTCGCCACGGGTGCCACGAAGATAATGAAAAGCTTAGTGTTTAAAATAACTGATGTTACTTGATGTGTACTTGCCTTTGTGGTCCTCTGTCAGCTTCGTCCACTTCCGTCCATGGAGTTCTTCTCGGCAGTCGTCACTGCCTCTGGGGGACTTCATGGTCCATTTCTGCCCCCAGGATGATGATGTCCATGGTGCTGAGAGCAAAGATAATGAGAAGTTTAATGTTTGAAATAACCGATGTTAAATGATGTCTACTTGCCTTTATGGTCCTCTGTCAGCTTCGTGGCAGTGGTCCTTCGTCCCTACCTCCTGGGTCCAATTCACGGTCCACATTTTCCCCCAGGATGATGATGTCCATGGTCCTATTGTATATATAAAGAATAAATTCATGTTTGAAATCATTGATATTGATTACATAGGCAATGAATGCCAAAAGCATGTATATACATGTATACAGAATTATGGAAAAAGTTGTATCCTGAAAAGCATGTTGTAACGAGCACATGACGTCATGGTGAACATGAAAAGATTGAAACACTTGCCTCCCTGGTCCTCTGTCGGCTTCGTGGCACTCGTCCTCCCTCCCTCCCTCCTGGGTCCACTTCTGTCCATGGAGTTCTTCTCGGCAGTCGTCACTGCTTCTGGGGGACTTCATGGTCCATTTCTGCCCCCAGGATGATGATGTCCATGGTGCTGAGAGCAAAGATAATGAAACGTTTAATGTTTGAAATAACTGATGTTAATTGATGCCTACTTGCCTTTGTGGTCCTCTGTCAGCTTCGTCCACTTCCGTCCATGGAGTTCTTCTCGGCAGTCGTCACTGCCTCTGGGGGACTTCATGGTCCTTTTCTGCCCCCAGGATGATGATGTCCATGGTGCTGAGAGCAAAGATAATGAGAAGTTTAATGTTTGAAATAACCGATGTTAATTGATGTCTACTTGCCTTTATGGTCCTCTGTCAGCTTCGTGGCAGTGGTCCTTCGTCCCTCCCTCCTGGGTCCAATTCACGGTCCATTTTTGCCCCCAGGATGATGATGTCCATGGTCCTAATTGTATATATAAAGAATAAATTCATGTTTGAAATCATTGATATTGATTACATAGGTAATGCATGCCAAAAACATGTATATACATGTATTCAGAATTATGGACAAATTTGTATCCTGAAATGCATGTTGTAACAGGCACATGACGTCATGGTGAACATGAAAAGATTGAAACACTTGCCTCCCTGGTCCTCTGTCGGCTTCGTGGCACTCGTCCTCCCTCCCTCCCTCCCTCCTGGGTCCACTTCTGTCCATGGACTTCTTCTCGGCAGTCGTCACTGCCTCTGGGGGACTTCATGGTTCATTTCTGCCCCCAGGATGATGATGTCCATGGTGCTGAGAGCAAAGATAATGAGAAGTTTAATGTTTGAAATAACCGATGTTAATTGATGTCTACTTGCCTTTATGGTTCTCTGTCATCTTCGTCCACTTCCGTCCCTGGAGTTCTTCTCGGCAGTCGTCACTGCCTCTGGGGGACTTCATGGTCCATTTCTGAACCCAGGATGATGATGTCCATGGTGCTGAGAGCAAAGATAATGAGAAGTTTAATGTTTGAAATAACCGATGTTAATTGATGTCTACTTGCCTTTATGGTTCTCTGTCAGCTTCGTCCACTTCCGTCCATGGAGTTCTTCTCGGCAGTCGTCACTGCCTCTGGGGGACTTCATGGTCCTTTTCTGCCCCCAGGATGATGATGTCCATGGTGCTGAGAGCAAAGATAATGAGAATTTTAATGTTTAATATAACCGATGTTAATTGATGTCTACTTGCCTTTATGGTCCTCTGTCAGCTTCGTGGCAGTGGCTCTTCGTCCCTCCATCCTGGGTCCACCTCACGGTCCATTTTTTCCCCCAGGATGATGTTGTGTATGGTCCTAATTGTATATATAAAGAATAAATTCATGTTTGAAATCATTGATATTAATACATAGGTAATGAATGCCAAAAGTATGTATATACATGTATACAAAATTATTTAAAAATTTGTATCCTGAAATGCATGTTGTAACGGGCACATGACGTCATGGTTAATATGAAATGATGGAAACACTTGCCTCCCTGGTCCTCTGTCGGCTTCGTGTCACTCGTCCTCCCTCCCTCCCTCCCTCCTGGGTCCACTTCTGTCCCTGGAGTTCTTCTCGGCAGTCGTCACTGCCTCTGGGGGACTTCATTCATGGTCCATTTCTGCCCCCAGGATGATGATGTCCATGGTGCTGAGAGCTAAGATAATGAGAAATTTAATGTTTGAAATAACTGATGTTAATTGATGTCTACTTGCCTTTATGGTCCTCTGTCAGCTTCGTGGTAGTGGCTCTTCGTCCCTCCCTCCAGGGTCCAGCTCACGGTCCATTTTTCCCCCAGGATGATAATGGCCATGGTCCTAATTGTATATAAAAAATAAATAAATTAATGTTTGAAATCAATGATATTGAATACATAGGTAATGCATGCCAAAAACATGTATATACATGTATTCAGAATTATGGAAAAAATTGTATCCTGAAATGCATGTTGTAACGGGCACATGACGTCATGGTGAACATGAAAAGATTGAAGCACTTGCCTCCCTGGTCCTCTGTCGGCTTCGTGGCACTCGTCCTCCCTCCCTTCCTCCCTCCTGGGTCCACTTCTGTCCATGGAGTTCTTCTCGGCAGTCGTCACTGCCTCTGGGGGACTTCATGGTCCATTTCTGCCACCAGGATGATGATGTCCATGGTGCTGAGAGCAAAGACAATGAGAAGTTTAATGTTTGAAATAACTGATGTTAATTGATGTCTACTTGCCTTTATGGTCCTCTGTCAGCTTCGTGGCAGTGGTCCTTCGTCCCTCCCTCCTGGGTCCAATTCACGGTCCATTTTTGCCCCCAGGATGATGATGGCCATGGTCCTAATTGTATATAAAAAGAGTAAATTAATGTTTGAAATCATTGATATTTAATTACATAGGTAATGCATGCCAAAAACATACATATACATGTATTCAGAATTATGGAAAAATTTGTATCCTGAAATGCATGTTGTAACATGGACATGACGTCATGGTGAACATGAGAAGATTGAAACACTTGCCTCCCTGGTCCTCTGTCGGCTTCGTGGCACTCGTCCTCCCTCCCTCCCTCCTGGGTCCACTTCTGTCCCTGGTTTTCTTCTCGGCAGTCGTCACTGTCTCTGGGGGACTTCATGGTCCATTTCTGCCCCCCGGATGATGATGTCCATGGTGCTGAGAGCAAAGATAATGAGAAGTTTAATGTTTGAAATAACTGATGTTAATTGATGTCTACTTACCTTGATGGTCCTCTGTCAGCGTCGTCCACTTCTGTCCATAGAGTTCTTCTCGGCAGTCGTCACTGCCTCTGGGGGACTTCATGGTCCATTTCTGCCCGCAGTATGATGATGTCCATGGTGCTGAGAGCTAAGATAATGAGAAGTTTAATGTTTGAAATAACCGATGTTAGATGATGTCTACTTGCCTTTATGGTCCTCTGTCAGCTTTGGGGCAGTGGTCCTTCGTCCCTCCCTCCTGGGTCCAATTCACGGTCCATTTTTGCCCCCAGGATGATGATGGCCATGGTCCTAATTGTATATATAAAGAGTAAATTAATGTATGAAATCATTGATATTGATTGCAGAGGCAATGAATGCCAAAAACATATATATACATGTATTCAGAATTATGGAAAAATTTGTATCCTGAAATGCATGTTGTAACATGGACATGACGTCATGGTGAACATGAAAAGATTGAAACACTTGCCTCCCTGGTCCTCTGTCGGCTTCGTGGCACTCGTCCTCCCTCCCTCCCTCCCTCCTGGGTCCACTTCTGTCCCTGGTTTTCTTCTCGGCAGTCGTCACTGCCTCTGGGGGACTTCATGGTCCATTTCTGCCCCCCGGATGATGATGTCCATGGTGCTGAGAGCAAAGATAATGAGAAGTTTAATGTTTGAAATCACTGATGTTAATTGATGTCTACTTGCCTTTATGGTCCTCTGTCAGCTTCGTGGCAGTGGCTCTTCGTCCCTCCCTCCTGGGTCCACTTCACGGTCCATTTTTGCCCCAAGGAAGATGATGTCCATGGTCCTAATTGTATATATAAAGAATAAATTCATGTTTGAAATCATTGATATTGATTACATAGGCAATGAATGCCAAAAGTATGCATATACATGTATACAGAATTATGGACAAATTTGTATCCTGAAATGCATGTTGTAACGGGCACATGACGTCATGTTGAACATGAAAATATTGAAACACTTGCCTCCCTGGTCCTCCGTCGGCTTCGTGGCACTCGTCCTCCCTCCCTCCCTCCCTCCTGGGTCCACTTCTGTCCCTGGAGTTCTTCTCGGCAGTCGTCACTGCCTCTGGGGGACTTCATGGTCCATTTCTGCCCCCAGGATGATGATGTCCATGGTGCTGAGAGCAAAGATAATGAGAAGTTTAATGTTTGAAATAACTGATGTTAATTGATGTCTACTTGCCTTTATGGTCCTCTGTCAGCTTCGTCCACTTCTGTCCATAGAGTTCTTCTCGGCAGTCGTCACTGCCTCTGGGGGACTTCATGGTCCATTTCTGCCCCCAGGATGATGATGTTCATGGTGCTGAGAGCAAAGATAATGAGAAGTTTAATGTTTGAAATAACTGATGTTAATTGATGTCTACTTGCCTTTGTGGTCCTCTGTCAGCTTCGTTCACTTCTGTCCCTTTAGTTCTTCTCGGCAGTCGTCACTGCCTCTGGGGGACTTCATGGTCCATTTCTGCCCCAAGGATGATGATGTTCATGGTGCTGAGAGCAAAGATAATGAGAAGTTTAATGTTTGAAATAACTGATGTTATTTGATGTCTACTTGCCTTTATGGTCCTCTGTCAGCTTCGTGGCAGTGGCTCTTCATCCCTCCCTCCTGGGTCCACCTCACGGTCCATTTTTCCCCCGAGGATGATGATGGCCATGGTCCTAATTGTATATATAAAGAGTAAATTAATGTATGAAATCATTGATATTGATTACATAGGAAATGCATGCCAAAAACATATATATACATGTATTCAGAATTATGGAAAAATTTGTATACTGAAATGCATGTTGTAACAGGGACATGACGTCATGGTGAACATGAAAAGATTGAAACACTTGCCTCCCTGGTCCTCTGTCGGCTTCGTGGCACTCGTCCTCCCTCCCTCCCTCCCTCCTGGGTCCACTTCTGTCCCTGGAGTTCTTCTCGGCAGTCGTCACTGCCTCTGGGGGACTTCATGGTCCATTTCTGACCCCAGGATGATGATGTCCATGGTGCTGAGAGCAAAGATAATGAGAAGTTTAATGTTTGAAATAACTGATGTTAATTGATGCCTACTTGCCTTTGTGGTCCTCTGTCAGCTTCGTCCACTTCTGTCCCTGGAGTTCTTCTTCTTCAGTCGTCACTGTCTCTGGGGGACTTCATGGTCCATTTCTGCCCCCAGGATGATGATGTCCATGGTGCTGAGAGCAAAGATAATGAGAAGTTTAATGTTTGAAATAACCGATGTTAATTGATGTCTACTTGCCTTTATGGTCCTCTGTCAGCTTCGTCCACTTCCGTCCCTGTAGTTCTTCTCGGCAGTCGTCACTGCCTCTGGGGGACTTCATGGTTCATTTCTGCCCCCAGGATGATGATGTCCATGGTGCTGAGAGCAAAGATAATGAGAAGTTTAATGTTTGAAATAACTGATGTTAATTGATGTCTACTTGCCTTTATGGTCACCTGTCAGCTTCGTGGCAGTGGTCCTTCGTTCCTCCCTCCTGGGTCCACCTCACGGTCCATTTTTGCCCCCAGGATGATGATGTCCATGGTCCTAATTCTATATGTAAAGAATAAATTCATGTTTGAAATCATTCATATTGATTAGAGAGGTAATAAATGCCAAAAGTATGTATATATATGTATACAGAATTATGGAAAAAGTTGTATCCTGAAATGCATGTTTTAACGGGCACATGACGTCATGGTGAACATGAAAAGATTGAAACACTTGCCTCCCTGGTCCTCTTTCGGCTTCGTGGGAGTGGTCCTCCCTCCCTCCCTCCTTCCTGGGTCCACTTCTATCCCTGATTTTCTTCTCGGCAGTCGTCACTGCCTCTGGGGGACTTCATGGTCCATTTCTGCCCCCAGGATGACGATGTCCATGGTGCTGAGAGCAAAGATAATGAGAAGTTTAATGTTTGAAATAACCGATGTTAATTGATGTCTACTTACCTTTATGGTCCTCTGTCAGATTCGTGGCAGTGGTCCTTCGTCCCTCCCTCCTGGGTCCACCTCACGGTCCAGTTTTGCCCCCAGGATGATGATGTCAATGGTCCTAATTGTATATATAAAGAATAAATTCATGTTTGAAATCATTCATATTGATAAGACAGGTAATAAATGCCAAAAGTATGTATATACATGTGTTCAAAATTATTTAAAAATTTGTATCCTGAAATGCATGTTGTAACGGGCACATGACGTCATGGTGAACATGGAAAGATTGAAACACTTGCCTCCCTGGTCCTCTGTCGGCTTCGTGGCACTCGTCCTCCCTCCCTCCCCCCCTCCTGGGTCCACCTCTGTCCCTGGAGTTCTTCTCGGCAGTCGTCACTGCCTCTGGGGGACTTCATGGTCCATTTCTGCCCCCCGGATGATGATGTCCATGGTGCTGAGAGTAAAGATAATGAGAAGTTTAATGTTTGAAATAACTGATGTTAATTGATGTCTACTTGCCTTTATGGTCACCTGTCAGCTTCGTGGCAGTGGTCCTTCGTCCCTCCCTCCTGGGTCCACCTCACGGTCCATTTTTTCCCCCAGGATGATGATGTCCATGGTCCTAATTGTATATATAAAGAATAAATTCATGTTTGAAATCATTCATATTGATTAGAGAGGTAATAAATGCGAAAAGTATGTATATATATGTATACAGAATTATGGAAAAAGTTGCATCCTGAAATGCATGTTTTAACGGGCACATGACGTCATGGTGAACATGAAAAGATTGAAACACTTGCCTCCCTGGTCCTCTGTCGGCTTCGTGGCACTCGTCCTCCCTCCCTCCCTCCCTCCTGGGTCCACTTCTGTCCCTCGTGTTCTTTTCGGCAGTCGTCACTGCCTCTGGGGGACTTCATGGTCCATTTCTGCCCCCAGGATGATGATGTCCATGGTGCTGAGAGCAAAGATAATGAGAAGTTTAATGTTTGAAATAACTGATGTTAATTGATGTCTACTTGCCTTTATGGTCCTCTGTCAGCTTCGTCCACTTCCGTCCCTGGAGTTCTTCTTCTTCAGTCGTCACTGTCTCTGGGGGACTTCATGGTCCATTTCTGCCCCCAGGATGATGATGTCCATGGTGCTGAGAGCAAAGATAATGAGAAGTTTAATGTTTGAAATAACTGATGTTAATTGATGTCTACTTGCCTTTATGGTCCTCTGTCAGCTTCGTCCACTTCCGTCCCTGGAGTTCTTCTTCTTCAGTCGTCACTGTCTCTGGGGGACTTCATGGTCCATTTGTGCCCCCAGGATGACGATGTCCATGGTGCTGAGAGGAAAGATAATGAGAAGTTTAATGTTTGAAATAACTGATGTTAATTGATGTCTACTTGCCTTTATGGTCCTCTGTCAGCTTCGTCCACTTCCGTCCCTGGAGTTCTTCTTCTTCAGTCGTCACTGTCTCTGGGGGACTTCATGATCCATTTCTGCCCCCAGGATGATGATGTCCATGGTCCTGAGAGCAAAGATAATGAGAAGTTTAATGTTTGAAATAACTGATGTTAATTGATGTCTACTTGCCTTTATGGTCCTCTGTCAGCTTCATCCACTTCTATCCCTGGTGTTCTTCTCGGCAGTCGTCACTGCCTCTGGGGGACTTCATGGTTCATTTCTGCCCCCAGGATGACGATGTCCATGGTGCTGAGAGGAAAGATAATGAGAAGTTTAATGTTTGAAATAACTGATGTTAATTGATGTCTACTTGCCTTTATGGTCCTCTGTCAGCTTCGTCCACTTCCGTCCCTGGAGTTCTTCTCGGCAGTCGTCACTGCCTCTGGGGGACTTCATGGTCCATTTCTGCCCCCAGGATGACGATGTCCATGGTGCTGAGAGGAAAGATAATGAGAAGTTTAATGTTTGAAATAACCGATGTTAATTGATGTCTACTTGCCTTTATGGTCCTCTGTCAGATTCGTGGCAGTGGTCCTTCGTCCCTCCCTCCTGGGTCCACCTCACGGTCCAGTTTTGCCCCCAGGATGATGATGTCAATGGTCCTAATTGTATATATAAAGAATAAATTCATGTTTGAAATCATTCATGTTGATTAGAGAGGTAATAAATGCGAAAAGTATGTATATATATGTATACAGAATTATGGAAAAAGTTGTATCCTGAAATGCATGTTTTAACGGGCACATGACGTCATGGTGAACATGAAAAGATTGAAACACTTGCCTCCCTGGTCCTCTGTCGGCTTCGTGGCACTCGTCCTCCCTCCCTCCCTCCCCTCCTGGGTCCACTTCTGTCCCTCGTGTTCTTTTCGGCAGTCGTCACTGCCTCTGGGGGACTTCATGGTCCATTTCTGCCCCCAGGATGATGATGTCCATGGTGCTGAGAGCAAAGATAATGAGAAATTTAATGTTTGAAATAACTGATGTTAATTGATGTCTACTTGCCTTTATGGTCCTCTGTCAGCTTCGTCCACTTCCGTCCCTGGAGTTCTTCTTCTTCAGTCGTCACTGTCTCTGGGGGACTTCATCATGGTCCATTTCTGCCCCCAGGATGATGATGTCCATGGTGCTGAGAGCAAAGATAATGAGAAGTTTAATGTTTGAAATAACTGATGTTAATTGATGTGTACTTGCCTTTTTGGTCCTCTGTCAGCTTCGTCCACTTCCGTCCCTGGAGTTCTTCTTCTTCAGTCGTCACTGTCTCTGGGGGACTTCATGGTCCATTTCTGCCCCCAGGATGACGATGTCCATGGTGCTGAGAGCAAAGATAATGAGAAGTTTAATGTTTGAAATAACTGATGTTAATTGATGTGTACTTGCCTTTATGGTCCTCTGTCAGCTTCGTCCACTTCCGTCCCTGGAGTTCTTCTTCTTCAGTCGTCACTGTCTCTGGGGGACTTCATGGTCCATTTCTGCCCCCAGGATGATGATGTCCATGGTGCTGAGAGCAAAGATAATGAGAAGTTTAATGTTTGAAATAACTGATGTTAATTGATGTGTACTTGCCTTTATGGTCCTCTGTCAGCTTCGTCCACTTCCGTCCATGGAGTTCTTCTTCTTCAGTCGTCACTGTCTCTGGGGGACTTCATGGTCCATTTCTGCCCCCAGGATGATGATGTCCATGGTGCTGAGAGCAAAGATAATGAGAAGTTTAATGTTTGAAATAACTGATGTTAATTGATGTCTACTTGCCTTTATGGTCCTCTGTCAGCTTCGTCCACTTCCGTCCCTGGAGTTCTTCTTCTTCAGTCGTCACTGTCTCTGGGGGACTTCATGGTCCATTTCTGCCCCCAGGATGATGATGTCCATGGTGCTGAGAGCAAAGATAATGAGAAGTTTAATGTTTGAAAGAACCGCTGTTAATTGATGTCTACTTGCCTTTATGGTCCTCTGTCAGAGTCGTGGCAGTGGTCCTTTGTCCCTCCCTCCTGGGTCCACCTCATGGTCCAGTTCTGCCCCCAGGATGATGATGTCAATGGTCCTAATTGTATATATAAAGAATAAATTAATGTTTGAAATCATTCATATTGATAAGACAGGTAATAAATGCCAAAAGTATGTATATACATGTATTCAAAATTATTTAAAAATTTGTATCCTGAAATGCATGTTGTAACGGGCACATCACGTCATGGTGAACATGAAAAGATTGAAACACTTGCCTCCCTGGTCCTCTGTCGGCTTCGTGGCACTCGTCCTCCCTCCCTCCCCCCACTCCTGGGTCCACTTCTGTCCCTGGAGTTCTTCTCGGCAGTCGTCACTGCCTCTGGGGGACTTCATGGTCCATTTCTGCCCCCAGGATGATGATGTCCATGGTGCTGAGAGGAAAGATAATGAGAAGTTTAATGTTTGAAATAATTGATGTTAATTGATGTCTACTTGCCCATATGGTCACCTGTCAGCTTCGTGGCAGTGGTCCTTCGTCCCTCCCTGCTGGGTCCAGCTCACGGTCCATTTTTTCCCCCAGGATGATGATGTCCATGGTCCTAATTGTATATGTATAAAGAATAAATTCATGTTTGAAATCATTCATATTGATTAGAGAGGAAATAAAAGCGAAAAGTATGTATATATATGGATGCAGAATTATGGAAAAAGTTGTATCCTGAAATGCATGTTTTAACGGGCACATGACGTCATGGTGAACATGAAAAGATTGAAACACTTGCCTCCCTGGTCCTCTGTCGGCTTCGTGCCACTCGTTCTCCCTCCCTCCCTCCTGGGTCCACTTCCGTCCCTCGTGTTCTTCTCGGCAGTCGTCACTGCCTCTGGGGGACTTCATGGTCCATTTCTGCCCCCAGGATGATGATGTCCATGGTGCTGAGAGTAAAGATAATGAGAAGTTTAATGTTTGAAATAACTGATGTTAATTGATGTCTACTTGCCTTTATGGTCCTCTGTCAGCTTCGTCCACTTCCGTCCCTGGAGTTCTTCTTCTTCAGTCGTCACTGTCTCTGGGGGACTTCATGGTCCATTTCTGCCCCCAGGATGATGATGTCCATGGTGCTGAGAGCAAAGATAATGAGAAGTTTTATGTTTGAAATAACTGATGTTAATTGATGTCTACTTGCCTTTATGGTCCTCTGTCAGCTTCGTCCACTTCCGTCCCTGTAGTTCTTCTTCTTCAGTCGTCACTGTCTCTGGGGGACTTCATGGTCCATTTCTGCCCCCAGGATGATGATGTCCATGGTGCTGAGAGCAAAGATAATGAGAAGTTTAATGTTTGAAATAACTGATGTTAATTGATGTCTACTTGCCTTTATGGTCCTCTGTCAGCTTCGTCCACTTCCGTCCCTGGAGTTCTTCTTCTTCAGTCGTCACTGTCTCTGGGGGACTTCATGGTCCATTTCTGCCCCCAGGATGACGATGTCCATGGTGCTGAGAGGAAAGATAATGAGAAGTTTAATGTTTGAAATAACTGATGTTAATTGATGTCTACTTGCCTTTATGGTCCTCTGTCAGCTTCGTCCACTTCCGTCCCTGGAGTTCTTCTTCTTCAGTCGTCACTGTCTCTGGGGGACTTCATGATCCATTTCTGCCCCCAGGATGATGATGTCCATGGTCCTGAGAGCAAAGATAATGAGAAGTTTAATGTTTGAAATAACTGATGTTAATTGATGTGTACTTGCCTTTATGGTCCTCTGTCAGCTTCATCCACTTCTATCCCTGGTGTTCTTCTCGGCAGTCGTCACTGCCTCTGGGTTACTTCATGGTCCATTTCTGCCCCCAGGATGACGATGTCCATGGTGCTGAGAGGAAAGATAATGAGAAGTTTAATGTTTGAAATAACTGATGTTAATTGATGTCTACTTGCCTTTATGGTCCTCTGTCAGCTTCGTCCACTTCCGTCCCTGGAGTTCTTCTCGGCAGTCGTCACTGCCTCTGGGGGACTTCATGGTCCATTTCTGCCCCCAGGATGACGATGTCCATGGTGCTGAGAGGAAAGATAATGAGAAGTTTAATGTTTGAAATAACCGATGTTAATTGATGTCTACTTGCCTTTATGGTCCTCTGTCAGATTCGTGGCAGTGGTCCTTCGTCCCTCCCTGCTGGGTCCACCTCACGGTCCAGTTTTGCCCCCAGGATGATGATGTCAATGGTCCTAATTGTATATATAAAGAATAAATTCATGTTTGAAATCATTCATATTGATTAGAGAGGTAATAAATTCGAAAAGTATGTATATATATGTATACAGAATTATGGAAAAAGTTGTATCCTGAAATGCATGTTTTAACGGGCACATGACGTCATGGTGAACATGAAAAGATTGAAACACTTGCCTCCCTGGTCCTCTGTCGGCTTCGTGGCACTCGTCCTCCCTCCCTCCCTCCTCTCCTGGGTCCACTTCTGTCCCTCGTGTTCTTTTCGGCAGTCGTCACTGCCTCTGGGGGACTTCATGGTCCATTTCTGCCCCCAGGATGATGATGTCCATGGTGCTGAGAGCAAAGATAATGAGAAATTTAATGTTTGAAATAACTGATGTTAATTGATGTCTACTTGCCTTTATGGTCCTCTGTCAGCTTCGTCCACTTCCGTCCCTGGAGTTCTTCTTCTTCAGTCGTCACTGTCTCTGGGGGACTTCATGGTCCATTTCTTCCCCCAGGATGATGATGTCCATGGTGCTGAGAGCAAAGATAATGAGAAGTTTAATGTTTGAAATAACTGATGTTAATTGATGTCTACTTGCCTTTATGGTCCTCTGTCAGCTTCGTCCACTTCCGTCCATGGAGTTCTTCTTCTTCAGTCGTCACTGTCTCTGGGGGACTTCATGGTCCATTTCTGCCCCCAGGATGATGATGTCCATGGTGCTGAGAGCAAAGATAATGAGAAGTTTAATGTTTGAAATAACTGATGTTAATTGATGTCTACTTGCCTTTATGGTCCTCTGTCAGCTTCGTCCACTTCCGTCCCTGGAGTTCTTCTTCTTCAGTCGTCACTGTCTCTGGGGGACTTCATGGTCCATTTCTGCCCCCAGGATGATGATGTCCATGGTGCTGAGAGCAAAGATAATGAGAAGTTTAATGTTTGAAAGAACCGATGTTAATTGATGTCTACTTGCCTTTATGGTCCTCTGTCAGAGTCGTGGCAGTGGTCCTTTGTCCCTCCCTCCTGGGTCCACCTCATGGTCCAGTTCTGCCCCCAGGATGATGATGTCAATGGTCCTAATTGTATATATAAAGAATAAATTAATGTTTGAAATCATTCATATTGATAAGACAGGTAATAAATGCCAAAAGTATGTATATACATGTATTCAAAATTATTTAAAAATTTGTATCCTGAAATGCATGTTGTAACGGGCACATCACGTCATGGTGAACATGAAAAGATTGAAACACTTGCCTCCCTGGTCCTCTGTCGGCTTCGTGGCACTCGTCCTCCCTCCCTCCCCCCACTCCTGGGTCCACTTCTGTCCCTGGAGTTCTTCTCGGCAGTCGTCACTGCCTCTGGGGGACTTCATGGTCCATTTCTGCCCCCAGGATGATGATGTCCATGGTGCTGAGAGTAAAGATAATGAGAAGTTTAATGTTTGAAATAACTGATGTTAATTGATGTCTACTTGCCTATATGGTCACCTGTCAGCTTCGTGGTAGTGGTCCTTCGTCCCTCCCTGCTGGGTCCAGCTCACGGTCCATTTTTTCCCCCAGGATGATGATGTCCATGGTCCTAATTGTATATGTATAAAGAATAAATTCATGTTTGAAATCATTCCTATTGATTAGAGAGGTAATAAAAGCGAAAAGTATGTATATATATGGATGCAGAATTATGGAAAAAGTTGTATCCTGAAATGCATGTTTTAACGGGCACATGACGTCATGGTGAACATGAAAAGATTGAAACACTTGCCTCCCTGGTCCTCTGTCGGCTTCGTGGCACTCGTTCTCCCTCCCTCCCTCCTGGGTCCACTTCCGTCCCTCGTGTTCTTCTCGGCAGTCGTCACTGCCTCTGGGGGACTTCATGGTCCATTTCTGCCCCCAGGATGATGATGTCCATGGTGCTGAGAGTAAAGATAATGAGAAGTTTAATGTTTGAAATAACTGATGTTAATTGATGTCTACTTGCCTTTATGGTCCTCTGTCAGCTTCGTCCACTTCCGTCCATGGAGTTCTTCTTCTTCAGTCGTCACTGTCTCTGGGGGACTTCATGGTCCATTTCTGCCCCCAGGATGATGATGTATATGGTGCTGAGAGCAAAGATAATGAGAAGTTTAATGTTTGAAATAACTGATGTTAATTGATGTGTACTTGCCTTTATAGTCCTCTGTCAGCTTCGTCCACTTCCGTCCTTGGAGTTCTTCTTCTTCAGTCGTCACTGCCTCTGGGGGACTTCATGGTCCATTTCTGCCCCCAGGATGACGATGTCCATGGTGCTGAGAGTAAAGATAATGAGAAGTTTAATGTTTGAAATAACTGATGTTAATTGATGTCTACTTGCCTATGTGGTCACCTGTCAGCTTCGTGGCAGTGGTCCTTCGTCCCTCCCTGCTGGGTCCAGCTCACGGTCCATTTTTTCCCCCAGAATGATGATGTCCATGGTACTAATTGTATATGTATAAAGAATAAATTCATGTTTGAAATCATTCCTATTGATTAGAGAGGTAATAAAAGCGAAAAGTATGTATATATATGGATGCAGAATTATGGAAAAAGTTGTATCCTGAAATGCATGTTTTAACGGGCACATGACGTCATGGTGAACATGAAAAGATTGAAACACTTGCCTCCCTGGTCCTCTGTCGGCTTCGTGGCACTCGTCCTCCCTCCCTCCCTCCCTCCTGGGTCCACTTCTGTCCCTCGTGCTCTTCTCGGCAGTCGTCACTGCCTCTGGGGGACTTCATGGTCCATTTCTGCCCCCAGGATGATGATGTCCATGGTGCTGAGAGTAAAGATAATGAGAAGTTTAATGTTTGAAATAACTGATGTTAATTGATGTCTACTTGCCTTTATGGTCCTCTGTCAGCTTCGTCCACTTCCGTCCCTGGAGTTCTTCTTCTTCAGTCGTCACTGTCTCTGGGGGACTTCATGGTCCATTTCTGAGCCCAGGATGATGATGTCCATGGTGCTGAGAGCAAAGATAATGAGAAGTTTAATGTTTGAAATAACTGATGTTAATTGATGTCTACTTGCCTTTATGGTCCTCTGTCAGCTTCGTCCACTTCCGTCCCTGGAGTTCTTCTTCTTCAGTCGTCACGGTCTCTGGGGGACTTCATGGTCCATTTCTGCCCCCAGGATGATGATGTCCATGGTGCTGAGAGCAAAGATAATGAGAAGTTTAATGTTTGAAATAACTGATGTTAATTGATGTCTACTTGCCTTTATGGTCCTCTGTCAGCTTCGTCCACTTCCGTCCCTGTAGTTCTTCTTCTTCAGTCGTCACTGTCTCTGGGGGACTTCATGGTCCATTTCTGCCCCCAGGATGATGATGTCCATGGTGCTGAGAGCAAAGATAATGAGAAGTTTAATGTTTGAAATAACTGATGTTAATTGATGTGTACTTGCCTTTATGGTCCTCTGTCAGCTTCATCCACTTCTATCCCTGGTGTTCTTCTCGGCAGTCGTCACTGCCTCTGGGGGACTTCATGGTCCATTTCTGCCCCCAGGATGATGATGTCCATGGTGCTGAGAGCAAAGATAATGAGAAGTTTAATGTTTGAAATAACTGATGTTAATTGATGTGTACTTGCCTTTATGGTCCTCTGTCAGCTTCGTCCACTTCCGTCCCTGGAGTTCTTCTTCTTCAGTCGTCACTGCCTCTGGGGGACTTCATGGTCCATTTCTGCCCCCAGGATGACGATGTCCATGGTGCTGAGAGCAAAGATAATGAGAAGTTTAATGTTTGAAATAACCGATGTTAATTGATGTCTACTTGCCTTTATGGTCCTCTGTCAGATTCGTGGCAGTGGTCCTTCGTCCCTCCCTCCTGGGTCCACCTCACGGTTCAGTTTTGCCCCCAGGATGATGATGTCAATGGTCCTAATTGTATATATAAAGAACAAACTAATGTTTGAAATTATTCATATTGATAAGACAGGTAATAAGTGCCAAAAGTATGTATATACATGTATTCAAAATTATTTAAAAACTTGTATCCTGAAATGCATGTTGTAACGGGCACATGACGTCATGGTGAACATGAAAAGATTGAAACACTTGCCTCCCTGGTCCTCTGTCGGCTTCGTGGCACTCGTCCTCCCTCCCTCCCCCCCTCCTGGGTCCACCTCTGTCCCTGGAGTTCTTCTCGGCAGTCGTCACTGCCTCTGGGGGACTTCATGGTCCATTTCTGCCCCCAGGATGATGATGTCCATGGTGCTGAGAGTAAAGATAATGAGAAGTTTAATGTTTGAAATAACTGATGTTAATTGATGTCTACTTGCCTTTATGGTCACCTGTCAGCTTCGTGGTAGTGGTCCTTCGTCCCTCCCTCCTGGGTCCACCTCACGGTCCATTTTTTTCCAACAGGATGATGATGTCCATGGTCCTAATTGTATATATAAAGAATAAATTCATGTTTGAAATCATTCATATTGATTAGAGAGGTAATAAATGCCAAAAGTATGTATATATATGTATACAGAATTATGGAAAAAGTTGTATCCTGAAATGCATGTTTTAACGGGCACATGACGTCATGGTGAACATGAAAAGATTGAAACACTTGCCTCCCTGGTCCTCTGTCGGCTTCGTGGGAGTGGTCCTCCCTCCTTCCCTCCCTCCTGGGTCCACTTCTATCCCTGGTGTTCTTCTTGGCAGTCGTCACTGCCTCTGGGGGACTTCATGGTCCATTTCTGCCCCCAGGATGATGATGTCCATGGTGCTGAGAGCAAAGATAATGAGAAGTTTAATGTTTGAAATAACTGATGTTAATTGATGTCTACTTGCCTTTATGGTCCTCTGTCAGCTTCGTCCACTTCCGTCCATGGAGTTCTTCTTCTTCAGTCGTCACTGTCTCTGGGGGACTTCATGGTCCATTTCTGCCCCCAGGATGATGATGTCCATGGTGCTGAGAGCAAAGATAATGAGAAGTTTAATGTTTGAAATAACTGATGTTAATTGATGTGTACTTGCCTTTATGGTCCTCTGTCAGCTTCGTCCACTTCCGTCCCTGGAGTTCTTCTTCTTCAGTCGTCACTGTCTCTGGGGGACTTCATGGTCCATTTCTGCCCCCAGGATGATGATGTCCATGGTGCTGAGAGCAAAGATAATGAGAAGTTTAATGTTTGAAATAACTGATGTTAATTGATGTGTACTTGCCTTTATGGTCCTCTGTCAGCTTCGTCCACCTCTGTCCCTGGAGTTCTTCTCGGCAGTCGTCACTGCCTCTGGGGGTTTTCATGGTTCATTTCTGCCCCCAGGATGACGATGTCCATGGTGCTGAGAGTAAAGATAATGAGAAGTTTAATGTTTGAAATAACTGATGTTAATTGATGTCTACTTGCCTTTAATGTCACCTGTCAGCTTCGTGGCAGTGGTCCTTCGTCCCTCCCTCCTGGGTCCACCTCACGGTCCATTTTTGCCCCTAGGATGATGATGTCCATGGTCCTAATTGTATATATAAAGAATAAATTCATGTTTGAAATCATTCATATTGATAAGACAGGTAATAAATTTCAAAAGTATGTATGTACATGTATTCAAAATTATGTAAAAATTTGTATCCTGAAATGGATGTTGTAACGGGCACATGACGTCATGGTGAACATGAAAAGATTGAAACACTTGCCTCCCTGGTCCTCTGTCGGCTTCGTGGCACTCGTCCTCCCTCCCTCCCTCCCTCCTGGGTCCACTTCTATCCCTGGTTTTCTTCTCGGCAGTCGTCACTGCCTCTGGGGGACTTCATGGTCCATTTCTGCCCCCAGGATGACGATGTCCATGGTGCTGAGAGCAAAGATAATGAGAAGTTTAATGTTTGAAATAACTGATGTTAATTGATGTCTACTTGCCTTTATGGTCACCTGTCAGCTTCGTGGCAGTGGTCCTTCGTCCCTCCCTCCTGGGTCCACCTCACGGTCCATTTTTGACCCCAGGATGATGATGTCCATGGTCCTAATTGTATATATAAAGAATAAATTCATGTTTGAAATCATTCATATTGATTAGAGAGGTAATAAATGCGAAAAGTATGTATATATATGTATACAGTATTATGGAAAAAGTTGTATCCTGAAATGCATGTTTTAACGGGCACATGACGTCATGGTGAACATGAAAAGATTGAAACACTTGCCTCCCTGGTCCTCTGTCGGCTTCGTGGGAGTGGTCCTCCCTCCCTCCCTCCCTCCTGGGTCCACTTCTATCCCTGGTGTTCTTCTCGGCAGTCGTCACTGCCTCTGGGGGACTTCATGGTCCATTTCTGCCCCCAGGATGATGATGTCCATGGTGCTGAGAGTAAAGATAATGAGAAGTTTAATGTTTGAAATAACTGATGTTAATTGATGTCTACTTGCCTTTATGGTCCTCTGTCAGCTTCGTCCACTTCCGTCCCTGGAGTTCTTCTTCTTCAGTCGTCACTGTCTCTGGGGGACTTCATGGTCCATTTCTGCCCCCAGGATGACGATGTCCATGGTGCTGAGAGCAAAGATAATGAGAAGTTTAATGTTTGAAATAACTGATGTTAATTGATGTCTACTTGCCTTTATGGTCCTCTGTCAGCTTCGTCCACTTCCGTCCCTGGAGTTCTTCTTCTTCAGTCGTCACTGTCTCTGGGGGACTTCATGGTCCATTTCTGCCCCCAGGATGACGATGTCCATGGTGCTGAGAGCAAAGATAATGAGAAGTTTAATGTTTGAAATAACTGATGTTAATTGATGTGTACTTGCCTTTATGGTCCTCTGTCAGCTTCGTCCACCTCTGTCACTGGAGTTCTTCTCGGCAGTCGTCACTGCCTCTGGGGGACTTCATGGTTCAATTCTGCCCCCAGGATGATGATGTCCATGGTGCTGAGAGCAAAGATAATGAGAAGTTTAATGTTTGAAATAACTGATGTTAATTGATGTCTACTTGCCTTTATGGTCCTCTGTCAGCTTCGTGGTAGTGGTCCTTCGTCCCTCCCTCCAGGGTCCACCTCACGGTCCATTTTTGACCCCAGGATGATGATGTCCATGGTCCTAATTGTATATATAAAGAATAAATTCATGTTTGAAATCATTCATATTGATTAGAGAGGTAATAAATGCGAAAAGTATGTATATATATGTATACAGTATTATGGAAAAAGTTGTATCCTGAAATGCATGTTTTAACGGGCACATGACGTCATGGTGAACATGAAAAGATTGAAACACTTGCCTCCCTGGTCCTCTGTCGGCTTCGTGGGAGTGGTCCTCCCTCCCTCCCTCCCTTCCGGGTCCACTTCTATCCCTGGTGTTCTTCTCGGCAGTCGTCACTGCCTCTGGGGGACTTCATGGTCCATTTCTGCCCCCAGGATGATGATGTCCATGGTGCTGAGAGCAAAGATAATGAGAAGTTTAATGTTTGAAATAACTGATGTTAATTGATGTGTACTTGCCTTTATGGTCCTCTGTCAGCTTCGTCCACTTCCGTCCCTAGAGTGCTTCTTCTTCAGTCGTCACTGTCTCTGGGGAACTTCATGGTCCATTTCTGCCCCCAGGATGATGATGTCCATGGTGCTGAGAGCAAAGAAAATGAGAAGTTTAATGTTTGAAATAACTGATGTTAATTGATGTGTACTTGCCTTTATGGTCCTCTGTCAGCTTCGTCCACTTCCGTCCATGGAGTTCTTCTTCTTCAGTCGTCACTGTCTCTGGGGGACTTCATGGTCCATTTCTGCCCCCAGGATGATGATGTCCATGGTGCTGAGAGCAAAGATAATGAGAAGTTTAATGTTTGAAATAACTGATGTTAATTGATGTCTACTTGCCTTTATGGTCCTCTGTCAGCTTCGTCCACTTCTGTCCCTGGAGTTCTTCTTCTTTAGTCGTCACTGTCTCTGGGGGACTTCATGGTCCATTTCTGCCCCCAGGATGATGATGTCCATGGTGCTGAGAGCAAAGATAATGAGAAGTTTAATGTTTGAAATAACTGATGTTAATTGATGTGTACTTGCCTTTATGGTCCTCTGTCAGCTTCGTCCACTTCCGTCCCTGGAGTTCTTCTTCTTCAGTCGTCACTGTCTCTGGGGGACTTCATGGTCCATTTCTGCCCCCAGGATGATGATGTCCATGGTGCTGAGAGCAAAGATAATGAGAAGTTTAATGTTTGAAATAACTGATATTAATTGATGTGTACTTGCCTTTATGGTCCTCTGTCAGCTTCGTCCACTTCCGTCCCTGGAGTTCTTCTTCTTCAGTCGTCACTGTCTCTGGGGGACTTCATGGTCCATTTCTGCCCCCAGGATGATGATGTCCATGGTGCTGAGAGCAAAGATAATGAGAAGTTTAATGTTTGAAATAACTGATGTTAATTGATGTCTACTTGCCTTTATGGTCCTCTGTCAGCTTCATCCACTTCTATCCCTGGTCTTCTTCTCGGCAGTCGTCACTGCCTCTGGGGGACTTTATGGTCCATTTCTGCCCCCAGGATGACGATGTCCATGGTGCTGAGAGTAAAGATAATGAGAAGTTTAATGTTTGAAATAACTGATGTTAATTGATGTCTACTTGCCTTTATGGTCACCTGTCAGCTTCGTGGCAGTGGTCCTTCGTCCCTCCCTCCTGGGTCCACCTCACGGTCCATTTTTGCCCCCAGGATGACGATGTCCATGGTCCTAATTGTATATATACAGAATAAATTCATGTTTGAAATCATTCATTTTGATTAGAGAGGTAATAAAAGCGAAAAGTATGTATATATATGTATACAGAATTATGGAAAAAGTTGCATCCTGAAATGCATGTTTTAACGGGCACATGACGTCATGGTGAACATGAAAAGATTGAAACACTTGCCTCCCTGGTCCTCTGTCGGCTTCGTGGGAGTGGTCCTCCCTCCCTCCCTCCCTCCTGGGTCCACTTCTATCCCTGGTGTTCTTCTCGGCAGTCGTCACTGCCTCTGGGGGACTTCATGGTCCATTTCTGCCCCCAGGATGATGATGTCCATGGTGCTGAGAGCAAAGATAATGAGAAGTTTAATGTTTGAAATAACTGATGTTAATTGATGTCTACTTGCCTTTATGGTCCTCTGTCAGCTTCGTCCACTTCCGTCCCTGGAGTTCTTCTTCTTCAGTCGTCACTGTCTCTGGGGGACTTCATGGTCCATTTCTGGCCCCAGGATGATGATGTCCATGGTGCTGAGAGCAAAGACAATGAGAAGTTTAATGTTTGAAATAACTGATGTTAATTGATGTGTACTTGCCTTTATGGTCCTCTGTCAGCTTCGTCCACTTCCGTCCCTGGAGTTCTTCTTCTTCAGCCGTCACTGTCTCTGGGGGACTTCATGGTCCATTTCTGCCCCCAGGATGATGATGTCCATGGTGCTGAGAGCAAAGACAATGAGAAGTTTAATGTTTGAAATAACTGATGTTAATTGATGTGTACTTGCCTATATGGTCACCTGTCAGCTTCGTCCACTTCTGTCCCTGGAGTTCTTCTTCTTTAGTCGTCACTGTCTCTGGGGGACTTCATGGTCCATTTCTGCCCCCAGGATGATGATGTCCATGGTGCTGAGAGCAAAGATAATGAGAAGTTTAATGTTTGAAATAACTGATGTTAATTGATGTGTACTTGCCTTTATGGTCCTCTGTCAGCTTCGTCCACTTCCGTCCATGGAGTTCTTCTTCTTCAGTCGTCACTGTCTCTGGGGGACTTCATGGTCCATTTCTGCCCCCAGGATGATGATGTCCATGGTGCTGAGAGCAAAGATAATGAGAAGTTTAATGTTTGAAATAACTGATATTAATTGATGTGTACTTGCCTTTATGGTCCTCTGTCAGCTTCGTCCACTTCCGTCCCTGGAGTTCTTCTTCTTCAGTCGTCACTGTCTCTGGGGGACTTCATGGTCCATTTCTGCCCCCAGGATGATGATGTCCATGGTGCTGAGAGCAAAGATAATGAGAAGTTTAATGTTTGAAATAACTGATGTTAATTGATGTCTACTTGCCTTTATGGTCCTCTGTCAGCTTCATCCACTTCTATCCCTGGTCTTCTTCTCGGCAGTCGTCACTGCCTCTGGGGGACTTTATGGTCCATTTCTGCCCCCAGGATAATGATGTCCATGGTGCTGAGAGTAAAGATAATGAGAAGTTTAATGTTTGAAATAACTGATGTTAATTGATGTCTACTTGCCTTTATGGTCACCTGTCAGCTTCGTGGCAGTGGTCCTTCGTCCCTCCCTCCTGGGTCCACCTCACGGTCCATTTTTGCCCCCAGGATGACGATGTCCATGGTCCTAATTGTATATATACAGAATAAATTCATGTTTGAAATCATTCATTTTGATTAGAGAGGTAATAAAAGCGAAAAGTATGTATATATATGTATACAGAATTATGGAAAAAGTTGCATCCTGAAATGCATGTTTTAACGGGCACATGACGTCATGGTGAACATGAAAAGATTGAAACACTTGCCTCCCTGGTCCTCTGTCGGCTTCGTGGGAGTGGTCCTCCCTCCCTCCCTCCCTCCTGGGTCCACTTCTATCCCTGGTGTTCTTCTCGGCAGTCGTCACTGCCTCTGGGGGACTTCATGGTCCATTTCTGCCCCCAGGATGATGATGTCCATGGTGCTGAGAGCAAAGATAATGAGAAGTTTAATGTTTGAAATAACTGATGTTAATTGATGTCTACTTGCCTTTATGGTCCTCTGTCAGCTTCGTCCACTTCCGTCCCTGGAGTTCTTCTTCTTCAGTCGTCACTGTCTCTGGGGGACTTCATGGTCCATTTCTGGCCCCAGGATGATGATGTCCATGGTGCTGAGAGCAAAGACAATGAGAAGTTTAATGTTTGAAATAACTGATGTTAATTGATGTGTACTTGCCTTTATGGTCCTCTGTCAGCTTCGTCCACTTCCGTCCCTGGAGTTCTTCTTCTTCAGCCGTCACTGTCTCTGGGGGACTTCATGGTCCATTTCTGCCCCCAGGATGATGATGTCCATGGTGCTGAGAGCAAAGACAATGAGAAGTTTAATGTTTGAAATAACTGATGTTAATTGATGTGTACTTGCCTTTATGGTCCTCTGTCAGCTTCGTCCACTTCCGTCAATGGAGTTCTTCTTCTTCAGTCGTCACTGTCTCTGGGGGACTTCATGGTCCATTTCTGCCCCCAGGATGATGATGTCCATGGTGCTGAGAGCAAAGATAATGAGAAGTTTAATGTTTGAAATAACTGATGTTAATTGATGTGTACTTGCCTTTATGGTCCTCTGTCAGCTTCGTCCACTTCCGTCCCTGGAGTTCTTCTTCTTCAGTCGTCACTGTCTCTGGGGGACTTCATGGTCCATTTCTGCCCCCAGGATGATGATGTCCATGGTGCTGAGAGCAAAGATAATGAGAAGTTTAATGTTTGAAATAACTGATGTTAATTGATGTCTACTTGCCTTTATGGTCCTCTGTCAGCTTCGTCCACTTCCGTCAATGGAGTTCTTCTTCTTCAGTCGTCACTGTCTCTGGGGGACTTCATGGTCCATTTCTGCCCCCAGGATGATGATGTCCATGGTGCTGAGAGCAAAGATAATGAGAAGTTTAATGTTTGAAATAACTGATGTTAATTGATGTCTACTTGCCTTTATGGTCCTCTGTCAGCTTCGTCCACTTCCGTCAATGGAGTTCTTCTTCTTCAGTCGTCACTGTCTCTGGGGGACTTCATGGTCCATTTCTGCCCCCAGGATGATGATGTCCATGGTGCTGAGAGCAAAGATAATGAGAAGTTTAATGTTTGAAATAACTGATGTTAATTGATGTCTACTTGCCTTTATGGTCCTCTGTCAGCTTCGTCCACTTCCGTCAATGGAGTTCTTCTTCTTCAGTCGTCACTGTCTCTGGGGGACTTCATGGTCCATTTCTGCCCCCAGGATGATGATGTCCATGGTGCTGAGAGCAAAGATAATGAGAAGTTTAATGTTTGAAATAACTGATGTTAATTGATGTCTACTTGCCTTTATGGTCCTCTGTCAGCTTCGTCCACTTCTATCCCTGGTGTTCTTCTCGGCAGTCGTCACTGTCTCTGGGGGACTTTATGGTCCATTTCTGCCCCCAGGATAATGGTGTCCATGGTGCTGAGAGTAAAGATAATGAGAAGTTTAATGTTTGAAATAACTGATGTTAATTGATGTCTACTTGCCTTTATCGTCACCTGTCAGCTTCGTGGCAGTGGTCCTTCGTCCCTCCCTACTGGGTCCACCTCACGGTCCATTTTTGCCCCCAGGATGATGATGTCCATGGTCCTAATTGTATATATACAGAATAAATTCATGTTTGAAATCATTCATTTTGATTAGAGAGGTAATAAAAGCGAAAAGTATGTATATATATGTATACAGAATTATGGAAAAAGTTGTATCCTGAAATGCATGTTTTAACGGGCACATGACGTCATGGTGAACATGAAAAGATTGAAACACTTGCCTCCCTGGTCCTCTGTCGGCTTCGTGGGAGTGGTCCTCCCTCCCTCCCTCCCTCCTGGGTCCACTTCTATCCCTGGTGTTCTTCTCGGCAGTCGTCACTGCCTCTGGGGGACTTCATGGTCCATTTCTGCCCCCAGGATGATGATGTCCATGGTGCTGAGAGCAAAGATAATGAGAAGTTTAATGTTTGAAATAACTGATGTTAATTGATGTCTACTTGCCTTTATGGTCCTCTGTCAGCTTCGTCCACTTCCGTCCCTGGAGTTCTTCTTCTTCAGTCGTCACTGTCTCTGGGGGACTTCATGGTCCATTTCTGCCCCCAGGATGATGATGTCCATGGTGCTGAGAGCAAAGATAATGAGAAGTTTAATGTTTGAAATAACTGATGTTAATTGATGTCTACTTGCCTTTATGGTCCTCTGTCAGCTTCGTCCACTTCCGTCCCTGGAGTTCTTCTTCTTCAGTCGTCACTGTCTCTGGGGGACTTCATGGTCCATTTCTGCCCCCAGGATGATGATGTCCATGGTGCTGAGAGCAAAGATAATGAGAAGTTTAATGTTTGAAATAACTGATGTTAATTGATGTGTACTTGCCTTTATGGTCCTCTGTCAGCTTCGTCCACTTCCGTCCCTGGAGTTCTTCTTCTTCAGTCGTCACTGTCTCTGGGGGACTTCATGGTCCATTTCTGCCCCCAGGATGATGATGTCCATGGTGCTGAGAGCAAAGATAATGAGAAGTTTAATGTTTGAAATAACTGATGTTAATTGATGTCTACTTGCCTTTATGGTCCTCTGTCAGCTTCGTCCACTTCCGTCAATGGAGTTCTTCTTCTTCAGTCGTCACTGTCTCTGGGGGACTTCATGGTCCATTTCTGCCCCCAGGATGATGATGTCCATGGTGCTGAGAGCAAAGATAATGAGAAGTTTAATGTTTGAAATAACTGATGTTAATTGATGTCTACTTGCCTTTATGGTCCTCTGTCAGCTTCGTCCACTTCCGTCCCTGGAGTTCTTCTTCTTCAGTCGTCACTGTCTCTGGGGGACTTCATGGTCCATTTCTGCCCCCAGGATGATGATGTCCATGGTGCTGAGAGCAAAGATAATGAGAAGTTTAATGTTTGAAATAACTGATGTTAATTGATGTCTACTTGCCTTTATGGTCCTCTGTCAGCTTCGTCCACTTCTATCCCTGGTGTTCTTCTCGGCAGTCGTCACTGCCTCTGGGGGACTTTATGGTCCATTTCTGCCCCCAGGATAATGGTGTCCATGGTGCTGAGAGTAAAGATAATGAGAAGTTTAATGTTTGAAATAACTGATGTTAATTGATGTCTACTTGCCTTTATGGTCACCTGTCAGCTTCGTGGCAGTGGTCCTTCGTCCCTCCCTCCTGGGTCCACCTCACGGTCCATTTTTGCCCCCAGGATGATGATGTCCATGGTCCTAATTGTATATATACAGAATAAATTCATGTTTGAAATCATTCATTTTGATTAGAGAGGTAATAAAAGCGAAAAGTATGTATATATATGTATACAGAATTATGGAAAAAGTTGTATCCTGAAATGCATGTTTTAACGGGCACATGACGTCATGGTGAACATGAAAAGATTGAAACACTTGCCTCCCTGGTCCTCTGTCGGCTTCGTGGGAGTGGTCCTCCCTCCCTCCCTCCCTCCTGGGTCCACTTCTATCCCTGGTGTTCTTCTCGGCAGTCGTCACTGCCTCTGGGGGACTTCATGGTCCATTTCTGCCCCCAGGATGATGATGTCCATGGTGCTGAGAGCAAAGATAATGAGAAGTTTAATGTTTGAAATAACTGATGTTAATTGATGTCTACTTGCCTTTATGGTCCTCTGTCAGCTTCGTCCACTTCTATCCCTGGAGTTCTTCTTCTTCAGTCGTCACTGTCTCTGGGGGACTTCATGGTCCATTTCTGCCCCCAGGATGATGATGTCCATGGTGCTGAGAGCAAAGATAATGAGAAGTTTAATGTTTGAAATAACTGATGTTAATTGATGTGTACTTGCCTTTATGGTCCTCTGTCAGCTTCGTCCACTTCCGTCCCTGGAGTTCTTCTTCTTCAGCCGTGACTGTCTCTGGGGGACTTCATGGTCCATTTCTGCCCCCAGGATGATGATGTCCATGGTGCTGAGAGCAAAGATAATGAGAAGTTTAATGTTTGAAATAACTGATGTTAATTGATGTCTACTTGCCTTTATGGTCCTCTGTCAGCTTCGTCCACTTCCGTCCCTGGAGTTCTTCTTCTTCAGTCGTCACTGTCTCTGGGGGACTTCATGGTCCATTTCTGCCCCAGGATGATGATGTCCATGGTGCTGAGAGCAAAGATAATGAGAAGTTTAATGTTTGAAATAACTGATGTTAATTGATGTGTACTTGCCTTTATGGTCCTCTGTCAGCTTCGTCCACTTCCGTCCCTGGAGTTCTTCTTCTTCAGTCGTCACTGTCTCTGGGGGACTTCATGGTCCATTTCTGCCCCCAGGATGATGATGTCCATGGTGCTGAGAGCAAAGATAATGAGAAGTTTAATGTTTGAAATAACTGATGTTAATTGATGTCTACTTGCCTTTATGGTCCTCTGTCAGCTTCGTCCACTTCCGTCAATGGAGTTCTTCTTCTTCAGTCGTCACTGTCTCTGGGGGACTTCACGGTCCATTTCTGCCCCCAGGATGATGATGTCCATGGTGCTGAGAGCAAAGATAATGAGAAGTTTAATGTTTGAAATAACTGATGTTAATTGATGTCTACTTGCCTTTATGGTCCTCTGTCAGCTTCGTCCACTTCCGTCCCTGGAGTTCTTCTTCTTCAGTCGTCACTGTCTCTGGGGGACTTCATGGTCCATTTCTGCCCCCAGGATGATGATGTCCATGGTGCTGAGAGCAAAGATAATGAGAAGTTTAATGTTTGAAATAACTGATGTTAATTGATGTCTACTTGCCTTTATGGTCCTCTGTCAGCTTCGTCCACTTCCGTCCCTGGAGTTCTTCTTCTTCAGTCGTCACTGTCTCTGGGGGACTTCATGGTCCATTTCTGCCCCCAGGATGATGATGTCCATGGTGCTGAGAGCAAAGATAATGAGAAGTTTAATGTTTGAAATAACTGATGTTAATTGATGTCTACTTGCCTTTATGGTCCTCTGTCAGCTTCGTCCACTTCCGTCCCTGGAGTTCTTCTTCTTCAGTCGTCACTGTCTCTGGGGGACTTCATGGTCCATTTCTGCCGCCAGGATGATGATGTCCATGGTGCTGAGAGCAAAGATAATGAGAAGTTTAATGTTTGAAATAACTGATGTTAATTGATGTCTACTTGCCTTTATGGTCCTCTGTCAGCTTCATCCACTTCTATCCCTGGTCTTCTTCTCGTCAGTCGTCACTGCCTCTGGGGGACTTCATGGTCCATTTCTGCCCCCAGGATGATGATGTCCATGGTGCTGAGAGTAAAGATAATGAGAAGTTTAATGTTTGAAATAACTGATGTTAATTGATGTCTACTTGCCTTTATGGTCACCTGTCAGCTTCGTGGCAGTGGTCCTTCGTCCCTCCCTCCTGGGTCCACCTCACGGTCCATTTTTGCCCCCAGGATGATGATGTCCATTGTCCTAATTGTATATATACAGAATAAATTCATGTTTGAAATCATTCATATTGATTAGAGAGGTAATAAAAGCGAAAAGTATGTATATATATGTATACAGAATTATGGAAAAAGTTGTATCCTGAAATGCATGTTTTAACGGGCACATGACGTCATGGTGAACATGAAAAGATTGAAACACTTGCCTCCCTGGTCCTCTGTCGGCTTCGTGGGAGTGGTCCTCCCTCCCTCCCTCCCTCCTGGGTCCACTTCTATCCCTGGTGTTCTTCTCGGCAGTCGTCACTGTCTCTGGGGGACTTCATGGTCCATTTCTGCCCCCAGGATGATGATGTCCATGGTGCTGAGAGCAAAGATAATGAGAAGTTTAATGTTTGAAATAACTGATGTTAATTGATGTGTACTTGCCTTTATGGTCCTCTGTCAGCTTCGTCCACTTCCGTCCCTGGAGTTCTTCTTCTTCAGTCGTCACTGTCTCTGGGGGACTTCATGGTCCATTTCTGCCCCCAGGATGATGATGTCCATGGTGCTGAGAGCAAAGATAATGAGAAGTTTAATGTTTGAAATAACTGATGTTAATTGATGTCTACTTGCCTTTATGGTCCTCTGTCAGCTTCGTCCACTTCCGTCCCTGGAGTTCTTCTTCTTCAGTCGTCACTGTCTCTGGGGGACTTCATGGTCCATTTCTGCCCCCAGGATGATGATGTCCATGGTGCTGAGAGCAAAGATAATGAGAAGTTTAATGTTTGAAATAACTGATGTTAATTGATGTCTACTTGCCTTTATGGTCCTCTGTCAGCTTCGTCCACTTCCGTCCCTGGAGTTCTTCTTCTTCAGTCGTCACTGTCTCTGGGGGACTTCATGGTCCATTTCTGCCCCCAGGATGATGATGTCCATGGTGCTGAGAGCAAAGATAATGAGAAGTTTAATGTTTGAAATAACTGATGTTAATTGATGTGTACTTGCCTTTATGGTCCTCTGTCAGCTTCGTCCACTTCCGTCCCTGGAGTTCTTCTTCTTCAGTCGTCACTGTCTCTGGGGGACTTCATGGTCCATTTCTGCCCCCAGGATGATGATGTCCATGGTGCTGAGAGCAAAGATAATGAGAAGTTTAATGTTTGAAATAACTGATGTTAATTGATGTCTACTTGCCTTTATGGTCCTCTGTCAGCTTCGTCCACTTCCGTCCCTGGAGTTCTTCTTCTTCAGTCGTCACTGTCTCTGGGGGACTTCATGGTCCATTTCTGCCCCCCGGATGATGATGTCCATGGTGCTGAGAGCAAAGATAATGAGAAGTTTAATGTTTGAAATAACTGATGTTAATTGATGTGTACTTGCCTTTATGGTCCTCTGTCAGCTTCGTCCACTTCCGTCCCTGGAGTTCTTCTTCTTCAGTCGTCACTGTCTCTGGGGGACTTCATGGTCCATTTCTGCACCCAGGATGATGATGTCCATGGTGCTGAGAGCAAAGATAATGAGAAGTTTAATGTTTGAAATAACTGATGTTAATTGATGTGTACTTGCCTTTATGGTCCTCTGTCAGCTTCGTCCACTTCCGTCCCTGGAGTTCTTCTTCTTCAGTCGTCACTGTCTCTGGGGGACTTCATGGTCCATTTCTGCCCCCAGGATGATGATGTCCATGGTGCTGAGAGCAAAGATAATGAGAAGTTTAATGTTTGAAATAACTGATGTTAATTGATGTGTACTTGCCTTTATGGTCCTCTGTCAGCTTCATCCACTTCTATCCCTGGAGTTCTTCTCGGCAGTCGTCACTGCCTCTGGGGGACTTCATGGTCCATTTCTGCCCCCAGGATGATGATGTCCATGGTGCTGAGAGTAAAGATAATGAGAAGTTTAATGTTTGAAATAACTGATGTTAATTGATGTCTACTTGCCTTTATGGTCACCTGTCAGCTTCGTGGCAGTGGTCCTTCGTCCCTCCCTCCTGGGTCCACCTCACGGTCCATTTTTGCCCCCAGGATGATGATGTCCATGGTCCTAATTGTATATATACAGAATAAATTCATGTTTGAAATCATTCATATTGATTAGAGAGGTAATAAGAGCGAAAAGTATGTATGTATATGTATACAGAATTATGGAAAAAGTTGTATCCTGAAATGCATGTTTTAACGGGCACATGACGTCATGGTGAACATGAAAAGATTGAAAAACTTGCCTCCCTGGTCCTCTGTCGGCTTTTGTGGCAGTGGTCCTCCCTCCCTCCCTCCCTCCTGGGTCCACTTCTATCCCTGGTGTTCTTCTCGGCAGTCGTCACTGCCTCTGGGGGACTTCATGGTCCATTTCTGCCCCCAGGATGATGATGTCCATGGTGCTGAGAGCAAAGATAATGAGAAGTTTAATGTTTGAAATAACTGATGTTAATTGATGTCTACTTGCCTTTATGGTCCTCTGTCAGCTTCGTCCACTTCCGTCAATGGAGTTCTTCTTCTTCAGTCGTCACTGTCTCTGGGGGACTTCATGGTCCATTTCTGCCCCAGGATGATGATGTCCATGGTGCTGAGAGCAAAGATAATGAGAAGTTTAATGTTTGAAATAACTGATGTTAATTGATGTGTACTTGCCTTTATGGTCCTCTGTCAGCTTCGTCCACTTCTGTCCCTGGAGTTCTTCTTCTTCAGTCGTCACTGTCTCTGGGGGACTTCATGGTCCATTTCTGCCCCCAGGATGATGATGTCCATGGTGCTGAGAGCAAAGATAATGAGAAGTTTAATGTTTGAAATAACTGATGTTAATTGATGTGTACTTGCCTTTATGGTCCTCTGTCAGCTTCGTCCACTTCCGTCCCTGTAGTTCTTCTTCTTCAGTCGTCACTGTCTCTGGGGGACTTCATGGTCCATTTCTGCCCCCAGGATGATGATGTCCATGGTGCTGAGAGCAAAGATAATGAGAAGTTTAATGTTTGAAATAACTGATGTTAATTGATGTCTACTTGCCTTTATGGTCCTCTGTCAGCTTCGTCCACTTCCGTCCCTGGAGTTCTTCTTCTTCAGTCGTCACTGTCTCTGGGGGACTTCATGGTCCATTTCTGCCCCCAGGATGATGATGTCCATGGTGCTGAGAGCAAAGATAATGAGAAGTTTAATGTTTGAAATAACTGATGTTAATTGATGTCTACTTGCCTTTATGGTCCTCTGTCAGCTTCGTCCACTTCCGTCCCTGGAGTTCTTCTTCTTCAGTCGTCACTGTCTCTGGGGGACTTCATGGTCCATTTCTGCCCCCAGGATGATGATGTCCATGGTGCTGAGAGCAAAGATAATGAGAAGTTTAATGTTTGAAATAACTGATGTTAATTGATGTCTACTTGCCTTTATGGTCCTCTGTCAGCTTCGTCCACTTCCGTCCCTGGAGTTCTTCTTCTTCAGTCGTCACTGTCTCTGGGGGACTTCATGGTCCATTTCTGCCCCCAGGATGATGATGTCCATGGTGCTGAGAGCAAAGATAATGAGAAGTTTAATGTTTGAAATAACTGATGTTAATTGATGTCTACTTGCCTCCCTGGTCCTCTGTCAGCTTCGTCCACTTCCGTCCCTGGAGTTCTTCTTCTTCAGTCGTCACTGTCTCTGGGGGACTTCATGGTCCATTTCTGCCCCCAGGATGATGATGTCCATGGTGCTGAGAGCAAAGATAATGAGAAGTTTAATGTTTGAAATAACTGATGTTAATTGATGTGTACTTGCCTTTATGGTCCTCTGTCAGCTTCGTCCACTTCCGTCCCTGGAGTTCTTCTTCTTCAGTCGTCACTGTCTCTGGGGGACTTCATGGTCCATTTCTGCCCCCAGGATGATGATGTCCATGGTGCTGAGAGCAAAGATAATGAGAAGTTTAATGTTTGAAATAACTGATGTTAATTGATGTGTACTTGCCTTTATGGTCCTCTGTCAGCTTCGTCCACTTCCGTCCCTGGAGTTCTTCTTCTTCAGTCGTCACTGTCTCTGGGGGACTTCATGGTCCATTTCTGCCCCCAGGATGATGATGTCCATGGTGCTGAGAGCAAAGATAATGAGAAGTTTAATGTTTGAAATAACTGATGTTAATTGATGTCTACTTGCCTTTATGGTCCTCTGTCAGCTTCATCCACTTCTATCCCTGGTGTTCTTCTTCTTCAGTCGTCACTGCCTCTGGGGGACTTCATGGTCCATTTCTGCCCCCAGGATGATGATGTCCATGGTGCTGAGAGGAAAGATAATGAGAAGTTTAATGTTTGAAATAACCGATGTTAATTGATGTGTACTTGCCTTTATGGTCCTCTGTCAGATTCGTGGCAGTGGTAATTCGTCCCTCCCTCCTGGGTCCACCTCACGGTCCAGTTTTGCCCCCAGGATGATGATGTCAATGGTCCTAATTGTATATATAAAGAATAAATTAATGTTTGAAATCATTCATATTGATAAGACAGGTAATAAATGGCAAAAGTATGTATATACATGTATTCAAAATTATTTAAAAATTTGTATCCTGAAGTGCATGTTGTAACGGGCACATGACGTCATGATGAACATGAAAAGATTGAAACACTTGCCTCCCTGGTCCTCTGTCGGCTTCGTGGCACTCGTCCTCCCTCCCTCCCCCCCTCCTGGGTCCACCTCTGTCCCTGGAGTTCTTCTCGGCAGTCGTCACTGCCTCTGGGGGACTTCATGGTCCATTTCTGCCCCCAGGATGATGATGTCCATGGTGCTGAGAGTAAAGATAATGAGAAGTTTAATGTTTGAAATAACTGATGTTAATTGATGTCTACTTGCCTACATGGTCACCTGTCAGCTTCGTGGCAGTGGTCCTTCGTCCCTCCCTCCTGGGTGCACCTCACGGTCCATTTTTGCCCCCAGGATGATGATGTCCATGGTCCTAATTGTATACATAAAGAATAAATTCATGTTTGAAATCATTCATATTGATTAGACAGGTAATAAATGCGAAAAGTATGTATATATATGTATACAGAATTATGGAAAAAGTTGTATCCTGAAATGCATGTTTTAACGGGCACATGACGTCATGGTGAACATGAAAAGATTGAAACACTTGCCTCCCTGGTCCTCTGTCGGCTTCGTGGCACTCGTCCTCCCTCCCTCCCTCCCTCCTGGGTCCACTTCTGTCCCTGGTGTTCTTCTCGGCAGTCGTCACTGCCTCTGGGGGACTTCATGGTCCATTTCTGGCCCCAGGATGATGATGTCCATGGTGCTGAGAGCAAAGATAATGAGAAGTTTAATGTTTGAAATAACTGATGTTAATTGATGTCTACTTGCCTTTATGGTCCTCTGTCAGCTTCGTCCACTTCCGTCCCTGGAGTTCTTCTTCTTCAGTCGTCACTGTCTCTGGGGGACTTCATGGTCCATTTCTGCCCCCAGGATGATGATGTCCATGGTGCTGAGAGCAAAGATAATGAGAAGTTTAATGTTTGAAATAACTGATGTTAATTGATGTGTACTTGCCTTTATGGTCCTCTGTCAGCTTCGTCCACTTCCGTCCCTGGAGTTCTTCTTCTTCAGTCGTCACTGTCTCTGGGGGACTTCATGGTCCATTTCTGCCCCCAGGATGATGATGTCCATGGTGCTGAGAGCAAAGATAATGAGAAGTTTAATGTTTGAAATAACTGATGTTAATTGATGTGTACTTGCCTTTATGGTCCTCTGTCAGCTTCGTCCACTTCCGTCCCTGGAGTTCTTCTTCTTCAGTCGTCACTGTCTCTGGGAGACTTCATGGTCCATTTCTGCCCCCAGGATGATGATGTCCATGGTGCTGAGAGCAAAGATAATGAGAAGTTTAATGTTTGAAATAACTGATGTTAATTGATGTCTACTTGCCTTTATGGTGCTCTGTCAGCTTCATCCACTTCTATCCCTGGTGTTCTTCTCGGCAGTCGTCACTGCCTCTGGGGGACTTCATGGTCCATTTCTGCCCCCAGGATGATGATGTCCATGGTGCTGTGAGGAAAGATAATGAGAAGTTTAATGTTTGAAATAACTGATGTTAATTGATGTGTACTTGCCTTTATGGTCCTCTGTCAGCTTCGTGGCAGTGGTAATTCGTCCCTCCCTCCTGGGTCCACCTCACGGTCCAGTTTTGCCCCCAGGATGATGATGTCAATGGTCCTAATTGTATATATAAAGAATAAATTAATGTTTGAAATCATTCATATTGATAAGACAGGTAATAAATGGCAAAAGTATGTATATACATGTATTCAAAATTATTTAAAAATTTGTATCCTGAAGTGCATGTTGTAACGGGCACATGACGTCATGATGAACATGAAAAGATTGAAACACTTGCCTCCCTGGTCCTCTGTCGGCTTCGTGGCACTCGTCCTCCCTCCCTCCCCCCCTCCTGGGTCCACCTCTGTCGATGGAGTTCTTCTCGGCAGTCGTCACTGCCTCTGGGGGACTTCATGGTCCATTTCTGCCCCCAGGATGATGATGTCCATGGTGCTGAGAGTAAAGATAATGAGAAGTTTAATGTTTGAAATAACTGATGTTAATTGATGTCTACTTGCCTATATGGTCACCTGTCAGCTTCGTGGCAGTGGTCCTTCGTCCCTCCCTCCTGGGTGCACCTCACGGTCCATTTTTGCCCCCAGGATGATGATGTCCATGGTCCTAGTTGTATACATAAAGAATAAATTCATGTTTGAAATCATTCATATTGATTAGACAGGTAATAAATGCGAAAAGTATGTATATATATGTATACAGAATTATGGAAAAAGTTGTATCCTGAAATGCATGTTTTAACGGGCACATGACGTCATGGTGAACATGAAAAGATTGAAACACTTGCCTCCCTGGTCCTCTGTCGGCTTCGTGGCACTCGTCCTCCCTCCCTCCCTCCCACCTGGGTCCACTTCTGTCCCTGGTGTTCTTCTCGGCAGTCGTCACTGCCTCTGGGGGACTTCATGGTCCATTTCTGCCCCCAGGATGATGATGTCCATGGTGCTGAGAGCAAAGATAATGAGAAGTTTAATGTTTGAAATAACTGATGTTAATTGATGTCTACTTGCCTTTATGGTCCTCTGTCAGCTTCGTCCACTTCCGTCCCTGGAGTTCTTCTTCTTCAGTCGTCACTGTCTCTGGGGGACTTCATGGTCCATTTCTGCCCCCAGGATGATGATGTCCATGGTGCTGAGAGCAAAGATAATGAGAAGTTTAATGTTTGAAATAACTGATGTTAATTGATGTCTACTTGCCTTTATGGTCCTCTGTCAGCTTCGTCCACTTCCGTCCCTGGAGTTCTTCTTCTTCAGTCGTCACTGTCTCTGGGAGACTTCATGGTCCATTTCTGCCCCCAGGATGATGATGTCCATGGTGCTGAGAGCAAAGATAATGAGAAGTTTAATGTTTGAAATAACTGATGTTAATTGATGTCTACTTGCCTTTATGGTGCTCTGTCAGCTTCATCCACTTCTATCCCTGGTGTTCTTCTCGGCAGTCGTCACTGCCTCTGGGGGACTTCATGGTCCATTTCTGCCCCCAGGATGATGATGTCCATGGTGCTGTGAGGAAAGATAATGAGAAGTTTAATGTTTGAAATAACTGATGTTAATTGATGTGTACTTGCCTTTATGGTCCTCTGTCAGATTCGTGGCAGTGGTAATTCGTCCCTCCCTCCTGGGTCCACCTCACGGTCCAGTTTTGCCCCCAGGATGATGATGTCAATGGTCCTAATTGTATATATAAAGAATAAATTAATGTTTGAAATCATTCATATTGATAAGACAGGTAATAAATGGCAAAAGTATGTATATACATGTATTCAAAATTATTTAAAAATTTGTATCCTGAAGTGCATGTTGTAACGGGCACATGACGTCATGATGAACATGAAAAGATTGAAACACTTGCCTCCCTGGTCCTCTGTCGGCTTCGTGGCACTCGTCCTCCCTCCCTCCCCCCCTCCTGGGTCCACCTCTGTCGATGGAGTTCTTCTCGGCAGTCGTCACTGCCTCTGGGGGACTTCATGGTCCATTTCTGCCCCCAGGATGATGATGTCCATGGTGCTGAGAGTAAAGATAATGAGAAGTTTAATGTTTGAAATAACTGATGTTAATTGATGTCTACTTGCCTATATGGTCACCTGTCAGCTTCGTGGCAGTGGTCCTTCGTCCCTCCCTCCTGGGTGCACCTCACGGTCCATTTTTGCCCCCAGGATGATGATGTCCATGGTCCTAATTGTATACATAAAGAATAAATTCATGTTTGAAATCATTCATATTGATTAGACAGGTAATAAATGCGAAAAGTATGTATATATATGTATACAGAATTATGGAAAAAGTTGTATCCTGAAATGCATGTTTTAACGGGCACATGACGTCATGGTGAACATGAAAAGATTGAAACACTTGCCTCCCTGGTCCTCTGTCGGCTTCGTGGCACTCGTCCTCCCTCCCTCCCTCCCACCTGGGTCCACTTCTGTCCCTGGTGTTCTTCTCGGCAGTCGTCACTGCCTCTGGGGGACTTCATGGTCCATTTCTGCCCCCAGGATGATGATGTCCATGGTGCTGAGAGCAAAGATAATGAGAAGTTTAATGTTTGAAATAACCGATGTTAATTGATGTCTACTTGCCTTTATGGTCCTCTGTCAGCTTCGTCCACTTCCGTCCCTGGAGTTCTTCTTCTTCAGTCGTCACTGTCTCTGGGGGACTTCATGGTCCATTTCTGCCCCTAGGATGATGATGTCCATGGTGCTGAGAGCAAAGATAATGAGAAGTTTAATGTTTGAAATAACTGATGTTAATTGATGTGTACTTGCCTTTATGGTCCTCTGTCAGATTCGTGGCAGTGGTAATTCGTCCCTCCCTCCTGGGTCCACCTCACGGTCCAGTTTTGCCCCCAGGATGATGATGTCAATGGTCCTAATTGTATATATAAAGAATAAATTAATGTTTGAAATCATTCATATTGATAAGACAGGTAATAAATGGCAAAAGTATGTATATACATGTATTCAAAATTATTTAAAAATTTGTATCCTGAAGTGCATGTTGTAACGGGCACATGACGTCATGATGAACATGAAAAGATTGAAACACTTGCCTCCCTGGTCCTCTGTCGGCTTCGTGGCACTCGTCCTCCCTCCCTCCCCCCCTCCTGGGTCCACCTCTGTCCCTGGAGTTCTTCTCGGCAGTCGTCACTGCCTCTGGGGGACTTCATGGTCCATTTCTGCCCCCAGGATGATGATGTCCATGGTGCTGAGAGTAAAGATAATGAGAAGTTTAATGTTTGAAATAACTGATGTTAATTGATGTCTACTTGCCTATATGGTCACCTGTCAGCTTCGTGGCAGTGGTCCTTCGTCCCTCCCTCCTGGGTGCACCTCACGGTCCATTTTTGCCCCCAGGATGATGATGTCCATGGTCCTAATTGTATACATAAAGAATAAATTCATGTTTGAAATCATTCATATTGATAAGACAGGTAATAAATGCGAAAAGTATGTATATATATGTATACAGAATTATGGAAAAAGTTGTATCCTGAAATGCATGTTTTAACGGGCACATGACGTCATGGTGAACATGAAAAGATTGAAACACTTGCCTCCCTGGTCCTCTGTCGGCTTCGTGGCACTCGTCCTCCCTCCCTCCCTCCCTCCTGGGTCCACTTCTGTCCCTGGTGTTCTTCTCGGCAGTCGTCACTGCCTCTGGGGGACTTCATGGTCCATTTCTGGCCCCAGGATGATGATGTCCATGGTGCTGAGAGCAAAGATAATGAGAAGTTTAATGTTTGAAATAACTGATGTTAATTGATGTCTACTTGCCTTTATGGTCCTCTGTCAGCTTCGTCCACTTCCGTCCCTGGAGTTCTTCTTCTTCAGTCGTCACTGTCTCTGGGGGACTTCATGGTCCATTTCTGCCCCCAGGATGATGATGTCCATGGTGCTGAGAGCAAAGATAATGAGAAGTTTAATGTTTGAAATAACTGATGTTAATTGATGTGTACTTGCCTTTATGGTCCTCTGTCAGCTTCGTCCACTTCCGTCCCTGGAGTTCTTCTTCTTCAGTCGTCACTGTCTCTGGGGGACTTCATGGTCCATTTCTGCCCCCAGGATGATGATGTCCATGGTGCTGAGAGCAAAGATAATGAGAAGTTTAATGTTTGAAATAACTGATGTTAATTGATGTGTACTTGCCTTTATGGTCCTCTGTCAGCTTCGTCCACTTCCGTCCCTGGAGTTCTTCTTCTTCAGTCGTCACTGTCTCTGGGAGACTTCATGGTCCATTTCTGCCCCCAGGATGATGATGTCCATGGTGCTGAGAGCAAAGATAATGAGAAGTTTAATGTTTGAAATAACTGATGTTAATTGATGTCTACTTGCCTTTATGGTGCTCTGTCAGCTTCATCCACTTCTATCCCTGGTGTTCTTCTCGGCAGTCGTCACTGCCTCTGGGGGACTTCATGGTCCATTTCTGCCCCCAGGATGATGATGTCCATGGTGCTGTGAGGAAAGATAATGAGAAGTTTAATGTTTGAAATAACTGATGTTAATTGATGTGTACTTGCCTTTATGGTCCTCTGTCAGCTTCGTGGCAGTGGTAATTCGTCCCTCCCTCCTGGGTCCACCTCACGGTCCAGTTTTGCCCCCAGGATGATGATGTCAATGGTCCTAATTGTATATATAAAGAATAAATTAATGTTTGAAATCATTCATATTGATAAGACAGGTAATAAATGGCAAAAGTATGTATATACATGTATTCAAAATTATTTAAAAATTTGTATCCTGAAGTGCATGTTGTAACGGGCACATGACGTCATGATGAACATGAAAAGATTGAAACACTTGCCTCCCTGGTCCTCTGTCGGCTTCGTGGCACTCGTCCTCCCTCCCTCCCCCCCTCCTGGGTCCACCTCTGTCGATGGAGTTCTTCTCGGCAGTCGTCACTGCCTCTGGGGGACTTCATGGTCCATTTCTGCCCCCAGGATGATGATGTCCATGGTGCTGAGAGTAAAGATAATGAGAAGTTTAATGTTTGAAATAACTGATGTTAATTGATGTCTACTTGCCTATATGGTCACCTGTCAGCTTCGTGGCAGTGGTCCTTCGTCCCTCCCTCCTGGGTGCACCTCACGGTCCATTTTTGCCCCCAGGATGATGATGTCCATGGTCCTAGTTGTATACATAAAGAATAAATTCATGTTTGAAATCATTCATATTGATTAGACAGGTAATAAATGCGAAAAGTATGTATATATATGTATACAGAATTATGGAAAAAGTTGTATCCTGAAATGCATGTTTTAACGGGCACATGACGTCATGGTGAACATGAAAAGATTGAAACACTTGCCTCCCTGGTCCTCTGTCGGCTTCGTGGCACTCGTCCTCCCTCCCTCCCTCCCACCTGGGTCCACTTCTGTCCCTGGTGTTCTTCTCGGCAGTCGTCACTGCCTCTGGGGGACTTCATGGTCCATTTCTGCCCCCAGGATGATGATGTCCATGGTGCTGAGAGCAAAGATAATGAGAAGTTTAATGTTTGAAATAACTGATGTTAATTGATGTCTACTTGCCTTTATGGTCCTCTGTCAGCTTCGTCCACTTCCGTCCCTGGAGTTCTTCTTCTTCAGTCGTCACTGTCTCTGGGGGACTTCATGGTCCATTTCTGCCCCCAGGATGATGATGTCCATGGTGCTGAGAGCAAAGATAATGAGAAGTTTAATGTTTGAAATAACTGATGTTAATTGATGTCTACTTGCCTTTATGGTCCTCTGTCAGCTTCGTCCACTTCCGTCCCTGGAGTTCTTCTTCTTCAGTCGTCACTGTCTCTGGGGGACTTCATGGTCCATTTCTGCCCCCAGGATGATGATGTCCATGGTGCTGAGAGCAAAGATAATGAGAAGTTTAATGTTTGAAATAACTGATGTTAATTGATGTGTACTTGCCTTTATGGTCCTCTGTCAGCTTCGTCCACTTCCGTCCCTGGAGTTCTTCTTCTTCAGTCGTCACTGTCTCTGGGAGACTTCATGGTCCATTTCTGCCCCCAGGATGATGATGTCCATGGTGCTGAGAGCAAAGATAATGAGAAGTTTAATGTTTGAAATAACTGATGTTAATTGATGTCTACTTGCCTTTATGGTGCTCTGTCAGCTTCATCCACTTCTATCCCTGGTGTTCTTCTCGGCAGTCGTCACTGCCTCTGGGGGACTTCATGGTCCATTTCTGCCCCCAGGATGATGATGTCCATGGTGCTGTGAGGAAAGATAATGAGAAGTTTAATGTTTGAAATAACTGATGTTAATTGATGTGTACTTGCCTTTATGGTCCTCTGTCAGCTTCGTGGCAGTGGTAATTCGTCCCTCCCTCCTGGGTCCACCTCACGGTCCAGTTTTGCCCCCAGGATGATGATGTCAATGGTCCTAATTGTATATATAAAGAATAAATTAATGTTTGAAATCATTCATATTGATAAGACAGGTAATAAATGGCAAAAGTATGTATATACATGTATTCAAAATTATTTAAAAATTTGTATCCTGAAGTGCATGTTGTAACGGGCACATGACGTCATGATGAACATGAAAAGATTGAAACACTTGCCTCCCTGGTCCTCTGTCGGCTTCGTGGCACTCGTCCTCCCTCCCTCCCCCCCTCCTGGGTCCACCTCTGTCGATGGAGTTCTTCTCGGCAGTCGTCACTGTCTCTGGGGGACTTCATGGTCCATTTCTGCCCCCAGGATGATGATGTCCATGGTGCTGAGAGTAAAGATAATGAGAAGTTTAATGTTTGAAATAACTGATGTTAATTGATGTCTACTTGCCTATATGGTCACCTGTCAGCTTCGTGGCAGTGGTCCTTCGTCCCTCCCTCCTGGGTGCACCTCACGGTCCATTTTTGCCCCCAGGATGATGATGTCCATGGTCCTAGTTGTATACATAAAGAATAAATTCATGTTTGAAATCATTCATATTGATTAGACAGGTAATAAATGCGAAAAGTATGTATATATATGTATACAGAATTATGGAAAAAGTTGTATCCTGAAATGCATGTTTTAACGGGCACATGACGTCATGGTGAACATGAAAAGATTGAAACACTTGCCTCCCTGGTCCTCTGTCGGCTTCGTGGCACTCGTCCTCCCTCCCTCCCTCCCACCTGGGTCCACTTCTGTCCCTGGTGTTCTTCTCGGCAGTCGTCACTGCCTCTGGGGGACTTCATGGTCCATTTCTGCCCCCAGGATGATGATGTCCATGGTGCTGAGAGCAAAGATAATGAGAAGTTTAATGTTTGAAATAACTGATGTTAATTGATGTCTACTTGCCTTTATGGTCCTCTGTCAGCTTCGTCCACTTCCGTCCCTGGAGTTCTTCTTCTTCAGTCGTCACTGTCTCTGGGGGACTTCATGGTCCATTTCTGCCCCCAGGATGATGATGTCCATGGTGCTGAGAGCAAAGATAATGAGAAGTTTAATGTTTGAAATAACTGATGTTAATTGATGTCTACTTGCCTTTATGGTCCTCTGTCAGCTTCGTCCACTTCCGTCCCTGGAGTTCTTCTTCTTCAGTCGTCACTGTCTCTGGGAGACTTCATGGTCCATTTCTGCCCCCAGGATGATGATGTCCATGGTGCTGAGAGCAAAGATAATGAGAAGTTTAATGTTTGAAATAACTGATGTTAATTGATGTCTACTTGCCTTTATGGTGCTCTGTCAGCTTCATCCACTTCTATCCCTGGTGTTCTTCTCGGCAGTCGTCACTGCCTCTGGGGGACTTCATGGTCCATTTCTGCCCCCAGGATGATGATGTCCATGGTGCTGTGAGGAAAGATAATGAGAAGTTTAATGTTTGAAATAACTGATGTTAATTGATGTGTACTTGCCTTTATGGTCCTCTGTCAGATTCGTGGCAGTGGTAATTCGTCCCTCCCTCCTGGGTCCAACTCACGGTCCAGTTTTGCCCCCAGGATGATGATGTCAATGGTCCTAATTGTATATATAAAGAATAAATTAATGTTTGAAATCATTCATATTGATAAGACAGGTAATAAATGGCAAAAGTATGTATATACATGTATTCAAAATTATTTAAAAATTTGTATCCTGAAGTGCATGTTGTAACGGGCACATGACGTCATGATGAACATGAAAAGATTGAAACACTTGCCTCCCTGGTCCTCTGTCGGCTTCGTGGCACTCGTCCTCCCTCCCTCCCCCCCTCCTGGGTCCACCTCTGTCGATGGAGTTCTTCTCGGCAGTCGTCACTGCCTCTGGGGGACTTCATGGTCCATTTCTGCCCCCAGGATGATGATGTCCATGGTGCTGAGAGTAAAGATAATGAGAAGTTTAATGTTTGAAATAACTGATGTTAATTGATGTCTACTTGCCTATATGGTCACCTGTCAGCTTCGTGGCAGTGGTCCTTCGTCCCTCCCTCCTGGGTGCACCTCACGGTCCATTTTTGCCCCCAGGATGATGATGTCCATGGTCCTAATTGTATACATAAAGAATAAATTCATGTTTGAAATCATTCATATTGATTAGACAGGTAATAAATGCGAAAAGTATGTATATATATGTATACAGAATTATGGAAAAAGTTGTATCCTGAAATGCATGTTTTAACGGGCACATGACGTCATGGTGAACATGAAAAGATTGAAACACTTGCCTCCCTGGTCCTCTGTCGGCTTCGTGGCACTCGTCCTCCCTCCCTCCCTCCCACCTGGGTCCACTTCTGTCCCTGGTGTTCTTCTCGGCAGTCGTCACTGCCTCTGGGGGACTTCATGGTCCATTTCTGCCCCCAGGATGATGATGTCCATGGTGCTGAGAGCAAAGATAATGAGAAGTTTAATGTTTGAAATAACCGATGTTAATTGATGTCTACTTGCCTTTATGGTCCTCTGTCAGCTTCGTCCACTTCCGTCCCTGGAGTTCTTCTTCTTCAGTCGTCACTGTCTCTGGGGGACTTCATGGTCCATTTCTGCCCCCAGGATGATGATGTCCATGGTGCTGAGAGCAAAGATAATGAGAAGTTTAATGTTTGAAATAACTGATGTTAATTGATGTGTACTTGCCTTTATGGTCCTCTGTCAGCTTCGTCCACTTCCGTCCCTGGAGTTCTTCTTCTTCAGTCGTCACTGTCTCTGGGGGACTTCATGGTCCATTTCTGCCCCCAGGATGATGATGTCCATGGTGCTGAGAGCAAAGATAATGAGAAGTTTAATGTTTGAAATAACTGATGTTAATTGATGTCTACTTGCCTATATGGTCACCTGTCAGATTCGTGGCAGTGGTCCTTCGTCCCTCCCTCCTGGGTGCACCTCACGGTCCATTTTTGCCCCCAGGATGATGATGTCCATGGTCCTAATTGTATACATAAAGAATAAATTCATGTTTGAAATCATTCATATTGATTAGAGAGGTAATAAAAGCGAAAAGTATGTATATATATGTATACAGAATTATGGAAAAAGTTGTATCCTGAAATGCATGTTTTAACGGGCACATGACGTCATGGTGAACATGAAAAGATTGAAAAACTTGCCTCCCTGGTCCTCTGTCGGCTTCGTGGGAGTGGTCCTCCCTCCCTCCCTCCCTCCTGGGTCCACTTCTATCCCTGGTGTTCTTCTCGGCAGTCGTCACTGCCTCTGGGGGACTTCATGGTCCATTTCTGCCCCCAGGATGATGATGTCCATGGTGCTGAGAGCAAAGATAATGAGAAGTTTAATGTTTGAAATAACTGATGTTAATTGATGTCTACTTGCCTTTATGGTCCTCTGTCAGCTTCGTCCACTTCCGTCCCTGGAGTTCTTCTTCTTCAGTCGTCACTGTCTCTGGGGGACTTCATGGTCCATTTCTGCCCCCAGGATGATGATGTCCATGGTGCTGAGAGCAAAGATAATGAGAAGTTTAATGTTTGAAATAACTGATGTTAATTGATGTCTACTTGCCTTTATGGTCCTCTGTCAGCTTCGTCCACTTCCGTCCCTGGAGTTCTTCTTCTTCAGTCGTCACTGTCTCTGGGGGACTTCATGGTCCATTTCTGCCCCCAGGATGATGATGTCCATGGTGCTGAGAGCAAAGATAATGAGAAGTTTAATGTTTGAAATAACTGATGTTAATTGATGTGTACTTGCCTTTATGGTCCTCTGTCAGCTTCGTCCACTTCTGTCCCTGGAGTTCTTCTTCTTCAGTCGTCACTGTCTCTGGGGGACTTCATGGTCCATTTCTGCCCCCAGGATGATGATGTCCATGGTGCTGAGAGCAAAGATAATGAGAAGTTTAATGTTTGAAATAACTGATGTTAATTGATGTCTACTTGCCTATATGGTCACCTGTCAGCTTCGTGGCAGTGGTCCTTCGTCCCACCCTCCTGGGTGCACCTCACGGTCCAATTTTGCCCCCAGGATGATGATGTCCATGGTCCTAATTGTATACATAAAGAATAAATTCATGTTTGAAATCATTCATATTGATTAGAGAGGTAATAAAAGCGAAAAGTATGTATATATATGTATACAGAATTATGGAAAAAGTTGTATCCTGAAATGCATGTTTTAACGGGCACATGACGTCATGGTGAACATGAAAAGATTGAAAAACTTGCCTCCCTGGTCCTCTGTCGGCTTCGTGGGAGTGGTCCTCCCTCCCTCCCTCCCTCCTGGGTCCACTTCTATCCCTGGTGTTCTTCTCGGCAGTCGTCACTGCCTCTGGGGGACTTCATGGTCCATTTCTGCCCCCAGGATGATGATGTCCATGGTGCTGAGAGCAAAGATAATGAGAAGTTTAATGTTTGAAATAACTGATGTTAATTGATGTCTACTTGCCTTTATGGTCCTCTGTCAGCTTCGTCCACTTCCGTCCCTGGAGTTCTTCTTCTTCAGTCGTCACTGTCTCTGGGGGACTTCATGGTCCATTTCTGCCCCCAGGATGATGATGTCCATGGTGCTGAGAGCAAAGATAATGAGAAGTTTAATGTTTGAAATAACTGATGTTAATTGATGTGTACTTGCCTTTATGGTCCTCTGTCAGCTTCGTCCACTTCCGTCCCTGGAGTTCTTCTTCAGTCGTCACTGTCTCTGGGGGACTTCATGGTCCATTTCTGCCCCCAGGATGATGATGTCCATGGTGCTGAGAGCAAAGATAATGAGAAGTTTAATGTTTGAAATAACTGATGTTAATTGATGTCTACTTGCCTTTATGGTCCTCTGTCAGCTTCGTCCACTTCCGTCCCTGGAATTCTTCTTCTTCAGTCGTCACTGTCTCTGGGAGACTTCATGGTCCATTTCTGCCCCCAGGATGATGATGTACATGGTGCTGAGAGCAAAGATAATGAGAAGTTTAATGTTTGAAATAACTGATGTTAATTGATGTCTACTTGCCTTTATGGTGCTCTGTCAGCTTCGTCCACTTCCGTCCCTGGAGTTCTTCTTCTTCAGTCGTCACTGTCTCTGGGGGACTTCATGGTCCATTTCTGCCCCCAGGATGATGATGTCCATGGTGCTGAGAGCAAAGATAATGAGAAGTTTAATGTTTGAAATAACTGATGTTAATTGATGTGTACTTGCCTTTATGGTCCTCTGTCAGCTTCGTCCACTTCCGTCCCTGGAGTTCGTCTTCTTCAGTCGTCACTGTCTCTGGGGGACTTCATGGTCCATTTCTGCCCCCAGGATGATGATGTCCATGGTGCTGAGAGCAAAGATAATGAGAAGTTTAATGTTTGAAATAACTGATGTTAATTGATGTCTACTTGCCTATATGGTCCTCTGTCAGATTCGTGGCAGTGGTCCTTCGTCCCTCCCTCCTGGGTGCACCTCACGGTCCATTTTTGCCCCCAGGATGATGATGTCCATAGTCCTAATTGTATACATAAAGAATAAATTCATGTTTGAAATCATTCATATTGATTAGAGAGGTAATAAAAGCGAAAAGTATGTATATATATGTATACAGAATTATGGAAAAAGTTGTATCCTGAAATGCATGTTTTAACGGGCACATGACGTCATGGTGAACATGAAAAGATTGAAAAACTTGCCTCCCTGGTCCTCTGTCGGCTTCGTGGGAGTGGTCCTCCCTGCCTCCCTCCCTCCTGGGTCCACTTCTATCCCTGGTGTTCTTCTCGGCAGTCGTCACTGCCTCTGGGGGACTTCATGGTCCATTTCTGCCCCCAGGATGATGATGTCCATGGTGCTGAGAGCAAAGATAATGAGAAGTTTAATGTTTGAAATAACTGATGTTAATTGATGTGTACTTGCCTTTATGGTCCTCTGTCAGCTTCGTCCACTTCCGTCCCTGGAGTTCTTCTTCTTCAGTCGTCACTGTCTCTGGGGGACTTCATGGTCCATTTCTGCCCCCAGGATGATGATGTCCATGGTGCTGAGAGCAAAGATAATGAGAAGTTTAATGTTTGAAATAACTGATGTTAATTAATGTGTACTTGCCTTTATGGTCCTCTGTCAGCTTCGTCCACTTCCGTCCCTGGAGTTCTTCTTCTTCAGTCGTCACTGTCTCTGGGGGACTTCATGGTCCATTTCTGCCCCCAGGATGATGATGTCCATGGTGCTGAGAGCAAAGATAATGAGAAGTTTAATGTTTGAAATAACTGATGTTAATTGATGTCTACTTGCCTATATGGTCACCTGTCAGCTTCGTGGCAGTGGTCCTTCGTCCCCCCCTCCTGGGTGCACCTCACGGTCCATTTTTGCCCCCAGGATGATGATGTCCATGGTCCTAATTGTATACATAAAGAATAAATTCATGTTTGAAATCATTCATATTGATTAGAGAGGTAATAAAAGCGAAAAGTATGTATATATATGTATACAGAATTATGGAAAAAGTTGTATCCTGAAATGCATGTTTTAACGGGCACATGACGTCATGGTGAACATGAAAAGATTGAAAAACTTGCCTCCCTGGTCCTCTGTCGGCTTCGTGGGAGTGGTCCTCCCTCCCTCCCTCCCTCCTGGGTCCACTTCTATCCCTGGTGTTCTTCTCGGCAGTCGTCACTGCCTCTGGGGGACTTCATGGTCCATTTCTGCCCCCAGGATGATGATGTCCATGGTGCTGAGAGCAAAGATAATGAGAAGTTTAATGTTTGAAATAACTGATGTTAATTGATGTGTACTTGCCTTTATGGTCCTCTGTCAGCTTCGTCCACTTCCGTCCCTGGAGTTCTTCTTCTTCAGTCGTCACTGTCTCTGGGGGACTTCATGGTCCATTTCTGCCCCCAGGATGATGATGTCCATGGTGCTGAGAGCAAAGATAATGAGAAGTTTAATGTTTGAAATAACTGATGTTAATTGATGTGTACTTGCCTTTATGGTCCTCTGTCAGCTTCGTCCACTTCCGTCCCTGGAGTTCTTCTTCTTCAGTCGTCACTGTCTCTGGGGGACTTCATGGTCCATTTCTGCCCCCAGGATGATGATGTCCATGGTGCTGAGAGCAAAGATAATGAGAAGTTTAATGTTTGAAATAACTGATGTTAATTGATGTCTACTTGCCTATATGGTCACCTGTCAGCTTCGTGGCAGTGGTCCTTCGTCCCCCCCTCCTGGGTGCACCTCACGGTCCATTTTTGCCCCCAGGATGATGATGTCCATGGTCCTAATTGTATACATAAAGAATAAATTCATGTTTGAAATCATTCATATTGATTAGAGAGGTAATGAAAGCGAAAAGTATGTATATATATGTATACAGAATTATGGAAAAAGTTGTATCCTGAAATGCATGTTGTAACGGGCACATGACGTCATGGTGAACATGAAAAGATTGAAAAACTTGCCTCCCTGGTCCTCTGTCGGCTTCGTGGGAGTGGTCCTCCCTCCCTCCCTCCCTCCTGGGTCCACTTCTATCCCTGGTGTTCTTCTCGGCAGTCGTCACTGCCTCTGGGGGACTTCATGGTCCATTTCTGCCCCCAGGATGATGATGTCCATGGTGCTGAGAGCAAAGATAATGAGAAGTTTAATGTTTGAAATAACTGATGTTAATTGATGTCTACTTGCCTTTATGGTCCTCTGTCAGCTTCGTCCACTTCCGTCCCTGGAGTTCTTCTTCTTCAGTCGTCACTGTCTCTGGGGGACTTCATGGTCCATTTCTGCCCCCAGGATGATGATGTCCATGGTGCTGAGAGCAAAGATAATGAGAAGTTTAATGTTTGAAATAACTGATGTTAATTGATGTGTACTTGCCTTTATGGTCCTCTGTCAGCTTCGTCCACTTCCGTCCCTGGAGTTCTTCTTCTTCAGTCGTCACTGTCTCTGGGGGACTTCATGGTCCATTTCTGCCCCCAGGATGATGATGTCCATGGTGCTGAGAGCAAAGATAATGAGAAGTTTAATGTTTGAAATAACTGATGTTAATTGATGTCTACTTGCCTTTATGGTCCTCTGTCAGCTTCGTCCACTTCCGTCCCTGGAGTTCTTCTTCTTCAGTCGTCACTGTCTCTGGGAGACTTCATGGTCCATTTCTGCCCCCAGGATGATGATGTCCATGGTGGTGAGAGCAAAGATAATGAGAAGTTTAATGTTTGAAATAACTGATGTTAATTGATGTCTACTTGCCTTTATGGTGCTCTGTCAGCTTCGTCCACTTCTATCCCTGGTGTTCTTCTCGGCAGTCGTCACTGTCTCTGGGGGACTTCATGGTCCATTTCTGCCCCCAGGATGATGATGTCCATGGTGCTGTGAGGAAAGATAATGAGAAGTTTAATGTTTGAAATAACTGATGTTAATTGATGTGTACTTGCCTTTATGGTCCTCTGTCAGATTCGTGGCAGTGGTATTTCGTCCCTCCCTCCTGGGTCCACCTCACGGTCCAGTTTTGCCCCCAGGATGATGATGTCAATGGTCCTAATTGTATATATAAAGAATAAATTAATGTTTGAAATCATTCATATTGATAAGACAGGTAATAAATGGCAAAAGTATGTATATACATGTATTCAAAATTATTTAAAAATTTGTATCCTGAAGTGCATGTTTTAACGGGCACATGACGTCATGATGAACATGAAAAGATTGAAACACTTGCCTCCCTGGTCCTCTGTCGGCTTCGTGGCACTCGTCCTCCCTCCCTCCCCCCCTCCTGGGTCCACCTCTGTCGATGGAGTTCTTCTCGGCAGTCGTCACTGCCTCTGGGGGACTTCATGGTCCATTTCTGCCCCCAGGATGATGATGTCCATGGTGCTGAGAGTAAAGATAATGAGAAGTTTAATGTTTGAAATAACTGATGTTAATTGATGTCTACTTGCCTATATGGTCACCTGTCAGCTTCGTGGCAGTGGTCCTTCGTCCCTCCCTCCTGGGTGCACCTCACGGTCCATTTTTGCCCCCAGGATGATGATGTCCATGGTCCTAATTGTATACATAAAGAATAAATTCATGTTTGAAATCATTCATATTGATTAGACAGGTAATAAAAGCGAAAAGTATGTATATATATGTATACAGAATTATGGAAAAAGTTGTATCCTGAAATGCATGTTTTAACGGGCACATGACGTCATGGTGAACATGAAAAGATTGAAAAACTTGCCTCCCTGGTCCTCTGTCGGCTTCGTGGGAGTGGTCCTCCCTCCCTCCCTCCCTCCTGGGTCCACTTCTATCCCTGGTGTTCTTCTCGGCAGTCGTCACTGCCTCTGGGGGACTTCATGGTCCATTTCTGCCCCCAGGATGATGATGTCCATGGTGCTGAGAGCAAAGATAATGAGAAGTTTAATGTTTGAAATAACTGATGTTAATTGATGTCTACTTGCCTTTATGGTCCTCTGTCAGCTTCGTCCACTTCCGTCCCTGGAGTTCTTCTTCTTCAGTCGTCACTGTCTCTGGGGGACTTCATGGTCCATTTCTGCCCCCAGGATGATGATGTCCATGGTGCTGAGAGCAAAGATAATGAGAAGTTTAATGTTTGAAATAACTGATGTTAATTGATGTCTACTTGCCTATATGGTCACCTGTCAGCTTCGTCCACTTCCGTCCCTGGAGTTCTTCTTCTTCAGTCGTCACTGTCTCTGGGGGACTTCATGGTCCATTTCTGCCCCCAGGATGATGATGTCCATGGTGCTGAGAGCAAAGATAATGAGAAGTTTAATGTTTGAAATAACTGATGTTAATTGATGTCTACTTGCCTATATGGTCACCTGTCAGCTACGTGGCAGTGGTCCTTCGTCCCTCCCTCCGGGGTGCACCTCACGGTCCATTTTTGCCCCCAGGATGATGATGTCCATGGTCCTAATTGTATACATAAAGAATAAATTCATGTTTGAAATCATTCATATTGATTAGAGAGGTAATAAAAGCGAAAAGTATGTATATATATGTATACAGAATTATGGAAAAAGTTGTATCCTGAAATGCATGTTTTAACGGGCACATGACGTCATGGTGAACATGAAAAGATTGAAAAACTTGCCTCCCTGGTCCTCTGTCGGCTTCGTGGGAGTGGTCCTCCCTCCCTCCCTCCCTCCTGGGTCCACTTCTATCCCTGGTGTTCTTCTCGGCAGTCGTCACTGTCTCTGGGGGACTTCATGGTCCATTTCTGCCCCCAGGATGATGATGTCCATGGTGCTGAGAGCAAAGATAATGAGAAGTTTAATGTTTGAAATAACTGATGTTAATTGATGTCTACTTGCCTTTATGGTCCTCTGTCAGCTTCGTCCACTTCCGTCCCTGGAGTTCTTCTTCTTCAGTCGTCACTGTCTCTGGGGGACTTCATGGTCCATTTCTGCCCCCAGGATGATGATGTCCATGGTGCTGAGAGCAAAGATAATGAGAAGTTTAATGTTTGAAATAACTGATGTTAATTGATGTCTACTTGCCTTTATGGTCCTCTGTCAGCTTCGTCCACTTCCGTCCCTGGAGTTCTTCTTCTTCAGTCGTCACTGTCTCTGGGGGACTTCATGGTCCATTTCTGCCCCCAGGATGATGATGTCCATGGTGCTGAGAGCAAAGATAATGAGAAGTTTAATGTTTGAAATAACTGATGTTAATTGATGTCTACTTGCCTATATGGTCACCTGTCAGCTTCGTGGCAGTGGTCCTTCGTCCCTCCCTCCTGGGTGCACCTCACGGTCCATTTTTGCCCCCAGGATGATGATGTCCATGGTCCTAATTGTATACATAAAGAATAAATTCATGTTTGAAATCATTCATATTGATTAGAGAGGTAATAAAAGCGAAAAGTATGTATATATATGTATACAGAATTATGGAAAAAGTTGTATCCTGAAATGCATGTTTTAACGGGCACATGACGTCATGGTGAACATGAAAAGATTGAAAAACTTGCCTCCCTGGTCCTCTGTCGGCTTCGTGGGAGTGGTCCTCCCTCCCTCCCTCCCTCCTGGGTCCACTTCTATCCCTGGTGTTCTTCTCGGCAGTCGTCACTGCCTCTGGGGGACTTCATGGTCCATTTCTGCCCCCAGGATGATGATGTCCATGGTGCTGAGAGCAAAGATAATGAGAAGTTTAATGTTTGAAATAACTGATGTTAATTGATGTCTACTTGCCTTTATGGTCCTCTGTCAGCTTCGTCCACTTCCGTCCCTGGAGTTCTTCTTCTTCAGTCGTCACTGTCTCTGGGGGACTTCATGGTCCATTTCTGCCCCCAGGATGATGATGTCCATGGTGCTGAGAGCAAAGATAATGAGAAGTTTAATGTTTGAAATAACTGATGTTAATTGATGTCTACTTGCCTATATGGTCACCTGTCAGCTTCGTGGCAGTGGTCCTTCGTCCCTCCCTCCTGGGTGCACCTCACGGTCCATTTTTGCCCCCAGGATGATGATGTCCATGGTCCTAATTGTATACATAAAGAATAAATTCATGTTTGAAATCATTCATATTGATTAGAGAGGTAATAAAAGCGAAAAGTATGTATATATATGTATACAGAATTATGGAAAAAGTTGTATCCTGAAATGCATGTTTTAACGGGCACATGACGTCATGGTGAACATGAAAAGATTGAAAAACTTGCCTCCCTGGTCCTCTGTCGGCTTCGTGGGAGTGGTCCTCCCTCCCTCCCTCCCTCCTGGGTCCACTTCTATCCCTGGTGTTCTTCTCGGCAGTCGTCACTGCCTCTGGGGGACTTCATGGTCCATTTCTGCCCCCAGGATGATGATGTCCATGGTGCTGAGAGCAAAGATAATGAGAAGTTTAATGTTTGAAATAACTGATGTTAATTGATGTCTACTTGCCTTTATGGTCCTCTGTCAGCTTCGTCCACTTCCGTCCCTGGAGTTCTTCTTCTTCAGTCGTCACTGTCTCTGGGGGACTTCATGGTCCATTTCTGCCCCCAGGATGATGATGTCCATGGTGCTGAGAGCAAAGATAATGAGAAGTTTAATGTTTGAAATAACTGATGTTAATTGATGTCTACTTGCCTATATGGTCACCTGTCAGCTTCGTGGCAGTGGTCCTTCGTCCCTCCCTCCTGGGTGCACCTCACGGTCCATTTTTGCCCCCAGGATGATGATGTCCATGGTCCTAATTGTATACATAAAGAATAAATTCATGTTTGAAATCATTCATATTGATTAGAGAGGTAATAAAAGCGAAAAGTATGTATATATATGTATACAGAATTATGGAAAAAGTTGTATCCTGAAATGCATGTTTTAACGGGCACATGACGTCATGGTGAACATGAAAAGATTGAAAAACTTGCCTCCCTGGTCCTCTGTCGGCTTCGTGGGAGTGGTCCTCCCTCCCTCCCTCCCTCCTGGGTCCACTTCTATCCCTGGTGTTCTTCTCGGCAGTCGTCACTGCCTCTGGGGGACTTCATGGTCCATTTCTGCCCCCAGGATGATGATGTCCATGGTGCTGAGAGCAAAGATAATGAGAAGTTTAATGTTTGAAATAACTGATAGTAGTATAGGGAATGATAGTCCGAAAACACTTTTCAAAAACCCCTCTACAAAACCTCATTTATTAAATGAGGCTTTGGTGGGACCCTTAGCTCTTGCTATTATTACCCCTACTACAAAGCTACTCCATCACGTTTACCGTGCCTTGGTAGGAGGTAACACTGTGCCATACGGTACGATCAATAATTCTTCTCTTACAAACCCCCTACCCGGCCCACCCCTCAAGTAGTACAAGTTAGGTTCGTCGGTTTTCATATCCACTTTATCTATGTTGTAAGTTTTGACTGACCATATAGGATCGGTGGCTCGCTTACGGCTATGTTATATTTATATCGATGAAACAGTTTAACGTGAACCGCCTACGATCTCTTTGGTGTTCATAATAAAGGCTTGCTGGGCTTTTTGTATTCCCTGTGCTATGTACTTTTTTTTCTCGTCCTCGCTGATAGCAGACTTACGAGACTTGGATCGAATATCTTGTTTCATTCCGTTATATTTTTTGAGTTCAGAGAGGATTGAACTAAACTCCTCTTCTGAGATCTTACTGTCAGAGAGTGCCGTGGAAATTCGCTCACTCACTGTGTTGAGTTTTGCTTCGGCCAGAACCCTGATCTCGTCATGTTTCAATGCCTTACGATTAAGTCTGCGTGATACTAACTTAAACGCCAACCCTACCAACCCTGTCACCCCAGCCGTTATTTCAATACCTAACACTATAGGTGCAGCCACGATGGTGGTTAACAACCCAACGCCTGCCGCCCCTAACCCCATGCTGGTTGCCATAAGGGTAGTGTCAGCCCCATCCACGATATTGAAAGCTCTATTGTATTTTTTACATAGTGCTTTCCGCGTGTCACGGTCTTGTTCTAGTTGACGTTTTACATCACATAACTGCCTCAAGCGGAACCCATCTACGGTTTCCAACGTCTTAGCTACTTCCTCTACAACTGGGTACAGACCCATCCTATAATATATATTTAAAAAGATATTTTAATTGGGTTTCAGTTAATAGTTCTTCAATGTATTTGAAGTCTACAAGTTGTATACTAGTATTCAGGGTAATAGGTGAGAGGCTAATAAACTTTTCTGTTGTAATAAAAACCCCACTGAGATTTATTAAGCGGTTTATAGGACCCCCGTAGGTATCCTGTTGTATAATAATACGGCAATATTGATCTAAGTGTTCATCAAACCAGTGTATTGACACCCCGGGTAAAATTTGGTGTACTTTTGAGGTGTTTTCATTATCTAAAACCTGTAAGAAGACTTCTATGATGAGTGTGTAAGGGGCGGCTATACTAAGACCTACGTTAGGATTATAATTTATAAATGCTAATTTATTGTCTTCTCCAGGCATTAACCTATTTTTTTCAGTCTCAGAAGTTGCTATGAATACCCTATCCGGAACGAAATCCCCGGTCCAGATACCGTTGTTCCTAATCTTAGTGACATATTTTGTATATGTATCTATTGTGATATAAGGTGAGGCGAGTGTTAAGTTGATCAGCCATTTGGGCTCTTTTAAATCTGATAACAGCACCAGTCTGTACACGTTGTCTTTGAAGTGTAGGACGTATAATTCATCTTCCTCACCAGGCTGATCGAATCCCTCCGTATCTCCCAGGTCGTTAAGCGTAGTGTTGGGGTGATGACTGGTCATTATTATACTATTACGATATAATTTCCAACTGGTTTTCTGATAATAATTCAGGGGTTAACTTTATACCCATGAAGTGTATGTTGTCAGGCAGGAAGATATTGATTAGTGATATCTTATTTTCCACGATCACGTTGACCCCCTGCAGACTGGTCTTGGAGTCGACACCCACCCGCACGTAAACGTTGCAAACTTGATACTGGTGTCGTTTCACCCACCCGAGTTTGATCCCCTTCACAATCTCGACATCATTCACCGATGGTTCCCCTAGGTAGACTTTGATGAATAGTGTTGAGTTTGCCGGTAGACTCTCTAGTATCTTGACCACGCCTTCGAATTCAGACACCAACTGCAATTTCACGTTTTGTATGGCTGGTTTACTCGATAGCATGTGGGCTGCTATAGTGTTGACTGGGCTGACGACTATGCTACGCCTCTGAGTTGGGACGTAAGCCACGAGCAGGGTTCCATTGTTTACGACTTTGTTTAGGTGGTTGTCTTTGTTATCCGTGAACACGTAAGGGGAGACGAGTCTATATGGTTTGTTTTTGACGACGGTAGTGCTCTCAACATCGTCTAAGTCGAACAGTTTACCTCCGAATGATGGGTATATTCTCCAGTTGTCATCACCGGTGTTGACGAGGGCGTACTTAGTGTTGGCTGTTGCTCCTGTGGTATCTATCATATCACTTAGGGCTCCACCGGAGGGGATTTCAACGCGTTTGTAAATGTTGTTTTTCAGTTGCAAGGCGTATGATTTACCATCTACTCCGGGAGCGTCGAAACCGCGTGTGTCTCCGAGGTCGGAGATCCCGATATTGACGCATTTTTTCACTCCGGGCCCTTGTGCGCTGGTCATGTTACGTGAAGCGTTAAGCTGAGGTATCCTATATTTACAGGATTATGATTTATATCTAACACCGATATTGTCAGCTCAGGTATGTTGCCCTGGGTTAATCTCTTATACTGCCGTGGTGAAAATGACTCGGTTCTACCGTCGTTGAATTTCTCAGTTTTCACCGGCACTGCTCTCAGTATAGTGGAAGGGTGGCCTCCTTGAATGTTATACGTTGTGCTCACCTGACCGAGATGAATGTATAGCTCTCGGTACGGTACTAGTTCAGGTAACTTCGTGCCTGTGACGGTTGTTGTTGGTTTTATCTCGTCAGGAGACATACCGAGTATCCTCGCTAATGGTCGGCCGAGCCTCAAGGAGGTTCTTCCGTTGTTGATTAACACCACTGTGCCGTTTGAGTCGTTCATCTTGAGTTCGGCTCCCAGGGGTTTGAAGACCTCGTCGTTTAGCGAGCACACGCTGTAGTAGCCGTCAGTTATTTGACTGCGAGTTCCACTGACGAACAGTTTATTGTTGCTGATATTAATGTTAGTCCATTGCGGTAGGTAGGTGATATCGCAGAGTGCGACTTCGAGTTGACCTGACGTGTTATCGATCGCGTGCGTCAGCTGAACGGCCTCACCGCTCGTTATTCCTGGAAGTGTTATGTACATATTACATATATATTTATTTATATAATAGTTTTAAAATGTATTCCCCTGGTGTGTTTTACCCTAAACTGGACGTAGATTTCTCCCCCATGAAGATCGTGGTTGCTCCTGAGTTGTATTTCAATGCCCAGCTTTTAGATGTGTTCGATAAGTATAAACTTTCGGTGACTAACATCAAGGTAGTCCACGCTTGGTTCAACAACCCTATGCAGTTCTGGCAGAATCAATTAAACTTTGCCGTGTGGTGCGCTACAACGGGATGTGGTGTGACATTGACCGACACTCGGCGTGGACCGCTGAGTCAGTCTGTGTTCAAGTTCCACGTGTACTACCAGGTCAGACGTATCCTTAAAGAGATCAGCGCCCCCCTCCCACAGGACAAAGCGTGGGACGCAACAAACAACCCGTACGATAGACTGGTCTACGAACGTATTTGCAATGAATTCGAAATAAACCCTAAGACGGATTGGCGTTTGCCGGGGCTGAACCACGGGTTGGGTATTCCTTACAGCGATGGGCTCTCAGTAAAAGCATTTAAGAAAGATTTAATAGCAAACTTTATGAAACGAAAAATGTTTAGTACTGAGAATTTTTTCCATGCATTAGATGATATTGTTCCTAAACCTACCAAATATGGACCACAACCAGTGAAAGATGCCAGTGATGATTTACTGAAACGAGGTATACTTAGGCAGGACTTTGCTTTGTCGAGTAATGAATGGAGGGATGATCGTATGGACTTTAAAGGTGGTGTTGCTTTCACAATCCAGAAAGTGGAGCAGGACCAGTCAAACGCAGACGGGTGGAAAATGTTCATGCTGGACACGTCGAAGGGATTCACTCGTGCCGGGGTAGTCAGGTTGAACGACTCGATTCGAACGTACGTGTGGGCGCTGTTGGGTGCTCAGTCGATGACGCGTTCCAACATTATCGGTAAGGGAACTGCTTTCGACGCTCAGACACAATTCGTTTCCAACGTTGAGGATGCTATCAATTCTCCAATTGATCTCCCGCGGGCCATCAACCGTTACCAAAACGTGTTAGAATACGCCAGATCGAAAGTCAACTACGTGTTCGGCGTGGGGTTGTACATGGCTCCGAGTGATATGCAACTGAGAATAAAAAAAGTGGTGGGTTATAACAACAAAATAGTCATAGCCACGGCGGACCAAAAGTTGGGTATCAACCCCGATATTAACACCCCACATATCCCACACATCCCACCACGTGAAAAGGGTATAGTTGCGCCGCCCCCGGGGCCTAAAATTCATGTGGAGGTACCCCCCCCACACTCTCATATTCAGGCTCAGCAGCATATTGATAATAAAACAACCCTAGTGGTTGGTGGGGTAACTTTGGGACTTATTTGGTTAAAGATTTCTTAGCCGCTACGTACACCAGACCCGCCACGGCGACGATGGCTGCCCACAGGTTTTGACTGAGCCACATGGCAGTTTTAGACAGAGCGCCCAACAACCACGAGACGATGCTACCCAGGATGCCGGGAAGGGCTTCGGCGGCTTTACCAGCCAGTTTAGCTAGGCCTTCCCCGAGTTTTTTAATCCAGTCTTTAACACCACCACCGCCACTTGGAGTTCCGCCGCCTCCTATAGACCCAACAGGGGCACCCCCCACCAGTGACACCACCAAGGTTGATATGATGAAACCCAATGCAGTCAGAATGCTGGCGATGGTGATCCCTTGCTCCCTGAACAATATCCGAATCCTGTCTGCTAACGTGGTGTCTCGGTGGAGGACTTGATTGATGGTGTCCCGTATACGGCTGACCTGGGATCTAAGCTTTTCTTTGTAGCCGGACGCTGTCTCCAACCAGGTCTGCCTTTCATCTTCCAAATTACGTATTCGTTCCTCAATGGTGGCTTTTATAGACTCATCCTCAGTTTCACTGAGTTTTTTCTTTTCATAGGCGATGTGGTCGTCTATCTCACTTATTTTGGCTGTGCTTTTCCAGAGCTGACCACGAATGGTTTGCATCAACAAGTCCAACCCCCGCAGTTCCCGAACGGTAAATTCGAGCCCTGGGAATGGTTTGTTCTCGTAGTCGGCCAACACCTTTTTAATATCATAAGTCATGTTTTGATCTGATGTGGCGTCCCTGATGCCTTCCAGGCCTTGAACTAACTTCGGAGGAATCTTAGGTCGCGCGCCACCGTAATCTGTGAAGCCTAGTTCATCTTGGACAAACTTACTTCCATGTTTACCGGCCAATGTTGATAAGGCAAGCGGTTTTCTCGTGTGTTGATGCATGAGATCGATATCCGGGTGAGCCTTCAAACGCAGCTTGCCATTACTATCGAGGGTAAAATCGGAATAGTTCCTTCCCGACGACTTGAGTTTGGATTTATTTTCAACTACGTCGTAATAACCGTCGACGGCGCCTTTAAGGAGCTCGTCACCTTGCGAGAATGAGGTCTCCTGGTCATCATTGAATGCCTGGGCACTATAGTCCCACATATCATCCATAGGTATGTCTTCATCCATTAGTATTAAAAATATATTTCATTTATATAACAATGTACGGTAGAAAATTAGATCCTTTCAGAAGATTGAGAGAGCCATTAGGTGCCAGAGCCGTGCGACAGTCGGTGACCATCACCAACAACCCCAGCAAGATAGACCAGAATCAAACTCTGCTGGTTAGATTTCCAAACCTTGGTGAGAATGACCTCATTGTACCAGGCACTGTTCGACTGGCGTTCAATATCACGTTGACCTCCGACAACGACAAACGCGAGTTAGTGCGGAACGTGGGTCGAGCTATCATCAAGAAAACGACCGTCAAGATCAGCGGTAACGAGGTACTGAGCATCGACGACAGCGACGTGTTTCACTGCTACAAGGATCTCTGGAAAAGCGAGAGAGAACGAGTCAATGATGTGTACCAGGGTATCAGCAAATCAACCCGGGCGCGCATAGGATACGTCTTCACGACAGACCAGCAAGACAAGCTATCGGACGGTGAAAAGGCTATCGCTCTAGCATACGGGAATCGATTCTGCGTGCCGCTAGACTTCGAGTTGCTCACGGGACACGCGCCGTTTTACCAGGCCGCGCTGGGTGATAGGCTCGAATACGAGCTCACGTTTAACGACTATAGCAAAGTAGTGCGTACGCCGAACGGTGATGAGGCCAGTTATGCCATAGACAACATCTCTCTGGAGTTCGACATGGTCACTAACCCGGAGCTGGCCAGGCAGGTTCGAAGCCAGTACTCTGGGAAGATGGCTATCCTGTACGATCGCGTACTGAGGCATAGATCAGTCATGCGAGATAAGAGCGACACTGTATGGAATATCAACCTGAACGTACCGGCGCGATCGATGAAAGGTATCCTGGTCGTCCCCGTGGAAGATTATGAGCCATTCCGGAGGGACAGCGAGAAGTTTTTCAACCCCGAGATTGAAAAGGTGGAAGTTACCATCGAGGGCGTGCCCAACCAGCTGTTCAGTCATGGTATGAGACCACACCAGCAGTGGGATGAGATAAAAAAGCTACCAGTGGGGGATTACATAACAAAGGACCTGGACCTAGGCTCCGTGCAGATCGGTGAATACCTGACCACCAAGTACGCCTTATGGTTGGACATGCGATCCACGGATGATGATAAACTGCACGGTAGCGGACGCCGTATAGATAACGGCAGCGAAGGGATAACCATCCAGATTACTAAGAAGGCTCAAACCGCTGGTAAGTTGAAATTATATCTGTACGTAATTATGGACGCGCAACTTAATATAGACAATGGGAGATTCGTGCAAGCCATCTACTGATGGGGGAGACCCCCACACCCCCCAGGGGTACCCACAACTACCCACTGACCCACACTGCGCTATCATATGCGGGCAGACTGGCTGTGGGAAGACCGTTTTCGTGTTGGATATGTTGGAGGGTTACTACAAGGATGTGTTCGATAACATCGTTATCATGTGCCCTACTCTGAGCATGAATAAAACGTACGCGCGACCTTGGGTGATGACGGACCCGGACGTACACAAAATCGACCCTGGAACACGCCTGCAGGACTGGTTGAAAGCTCTTCACGAGAAATTTAAAGGGGAACCGACGCTGTTTATACTGGACGACTGCAGCGCTAATCGCGAGATAACAAAAAAGAGAGACATGCTATCGTACCTGGCCTTCTCCGGCCGGCATGCAAATCACAGCGTCTGGGTGCTAACACAGAAGTTCAACTCGGTGTTGAAAGACCTCAGGGAGCAGACGCGATGGGTGGCCTTATTTCACTGCAAGGACAGGGATTCGTTCGAGGAGTGTTTGAGAGAGAACGATGTGATGAGTAAATTAGAACGGGAACGGGTGAAGAAACAGCTCGCTGAAACTAAACACGCTAAGCTCGTTCTAAAGACCGACCAACCAGTAGCATATATAGTTTGCTAAGCAAAGCTAAGTAAAAGCTAAGCAAAGCTAAGCAAATGCTAAGCATAGCTATGATATTTGAAGTATTTATCGTGTGCAACTTAACCTTCATTTCTCTGTGTTTTGTTTGTATCGGGTATTATATAGTTAAAACTAAATCTTACTTGTTATATTATAAGATGGAGTGTGAGGAATTGCTCGAACAATTGTCGCCCGCAGGCCCCACTGATGACAAGCGAGAGAAACTGGTGGCGTTGGCTGTTGGCGGCAAAGCCAAACATTACTTTGGAGACTACACTCCAGATAAAATTAACAAAATGTCAGCCGAAGAAATCGATAAGCTGTACGCTAGATACGAGTCCCGGCTCGGAGCAGAAATGACAAAGACAATAGGATCGGCTATGACCCAGATATACACCGGTATTGTATCACACTTCCTTCCCATTCCACCAGAGCGCCGACTTTACCTGTGGGAGGACCTCGAGAAAGACCCTTTTATCGAACATACCGTGAGCTCTATCAGCTGCGGGCTGTACCACAAATATGGCATGTTGTTGGCCCCAGTGACGGCGGCGATTATCACGGCAAAACATTGTCAATTTGAGAGAAAGAATAATAATAATAGTATAGATGGATGCTGCACAGGAGGAGACCCCAGTGGATTCACAGGAACCAGTGACGGTGGAGACCCCAGTGGTGGTACCCCCCACAGTAACCAGGCAGAAGAACCCTAAGAGAGTAGCTGCCGGTAAAAAACGGTGGTGTAACCAACATAAAGTGACTAACCCAACCCGACTGTTGTTGGCTGTAGGTGTAACTGCTGCCGTGGTTATAACATGGTTATACACCTCCCACAGTGAGCCACAACCCAACAGTGAGGTAACCCCCAACAGTGGGGGTATGGGGGTATCCCCCATGGTAGACCCGCATATCATGTTATAATTTAAAATATTTTATATCATATACATAATGTCTGAGGGGAAAACGTTCGTCAACGACGCATACCACGCCACAGTGGTAGCCAGTCTAGCAGTAGGGTACGCTCGGTTGACTAAAATGGTGCTTAAACAACCAACTATCAAGCTAGATTTCAACCTGCAGGATATGGGTATGCTCATAATGAACCTTGGTATGGCGATGGCCACAAAAGACATCCTAGTAAAACAAGGAATAATACCTGATAATATAATGAAATAAATATAAGGATGGCCACGATAGCTATGATGGTCGGTGGGGCGTTAGTGAATGCCCTGGCATTTTCCGGGAGTAATTTCCTCTTCTCTAAACTACGAGATGATCACGCGGCTGAAATACAGGAAGAAAGGAAGCGACACGATCTCGCTACTGAGAAATTACAAAGAGCACAGGCCGAGTACGTTAAAAAACGCCTCCAGAGGATCGATTTTATTAACGAACAACTCAAGCGTGAAAACCATGCTATTAAAACATTCTACGATGTCGATGAAGGAATGAAAGAATACTACCTACTAACTGGTAAACGATTGGAAGCGCTCAATAAACCCACACTCGCTCAGTACTACACACCATCCAATGGGCAAATGAATCGTGAACTGGGCTTCATAGTGTTGGGTATAGCAACTACTGCGTTGGTTGCTAAGCAATTAAACTAAAATACCTATATAAGTAAACATGAGACCCGCTCCATACCGATGCGAATATATACTTATGGGGAAGACCGAGGCCTGTGGTAGGAAATGCAGGAATCAGGGGTTCTGTTGTTTCCATATGGGAAGTCCTAACTACACGTGTTCTGTGTGTGGTATCGGGGTTAAAGGACACTACTGTTTATGTAAAGCTCACGGAGCGAACGTAGTCAGACATCAACTCATCTACGAGAATAAAAAAGGCTACATAAAAGAACGTAGGCGACTGCTCAAGATAGACTCCAATTAGAGATTATACACACCTACGTATAGCTATGTCTGTGGAAAATATATTCAAATATGAACTGGCCTTATGGGGCAGCTTCAGATTTAAGATAATAGTGGACGTGGTATGGATTAAAGAGGGTGTTAAGTATACTCACCCCTTCGAATGGGAGCGGGATATCGCGTCTCAATACCATATAGAACGTTTTTCAAGTATAAGTGAATACAAGGAATACTATACCCAAGGCGAGTACTGGATTGAAACAGCCACACTATATATTTTACCAGGTACGTGGGATGATTTGACAGAATGTCTAGAATTGTACCCGGCCACCAGAAAATATTTTTTTAAGAGTTACCTCCCCTTTACTGCCGACCAATTAGACATTGATTCTCTTAGGTGTAAACACTATGGCTACTGTGCGCGAGCTCAAGCGGGCCGCAAAGCAGAGAGGTGTTATCGGGTATTCTAGAATGCGGAAGCCAGCATTGTTGAGATTACTAGGTTTAGAAGCCCCTCCTACAGTAAAACAATTAAAAGCTCAAGCAAAACAGCTTGGATACACGGGTTATTCAAACCTGGGGAGAGCCGGGTTAACCGCATTGTTATCACATACCCCCGTAGCACGTCCAACTGTAAAACAACTGAAAGCCGAGGCACACGATTTGGGTTTAGGCGGGTATTCTCGTATGAGAAAACCACAGCTTGTAGAATTATTACGACAGAATAGAGCTGTTGACCTGCAGTTCGTGCGCACTGAGCACGCCGTAGGCAATTATTTGAGAAGTTGGCGCATGCACATTGATAGAAACATAGACATTACAGATATTAAGCCTCTGATAGCTGATAAGGCCAACCAGGAACTAAATAATCTAGGAAGTATCAAGTTTCAGATCACAGTGAAAATGTCGCTCGATAAGCAGGTTGGGAGTACCACTGAGTATGTTCAGCCTTACTTCCGAGGTAAACAAGAGGTCGTCACACATGCAGAGACCATTGACGCATCAATCGATACAAGTTTTCAGCAGATACGAGAATACCTAGAACGCTACACACACTTAGGGTCCGGGTGGGTTGTAGATAAAATCGATAACGTCTATCTAGATATAGCTAAATACGTGCCGTTCAGAGGTGGGTCATACCTAGCCTTGCCTCCCTACTATAAGAACAAACAAGCCATAGTAAACGTTAAGAATAGAGGAAACGATTGCCTGAGGTTATCTATCAGGTCAGCCTTATTTCCAGCTGCCACTAATCCGAACAGGCCTTCTAATTATCCACAGGACGATGGGCTCAACTGGGATGGTATAGATGAACCCACCCCAATATCCCAGATCACTAAAGTAGAAAAACAGAATAATCTGGCTATAAATGTCTTTGGACACGAAGGTAACACAACAATAGTACACAGGGTCAGCCCGGTGAAGGATTGTCAAGTTATTAATTTATTCATGATTCAAAAAGGTGAAAAGTATCACTACACGTGGATAAAACATCTCAGCCGGTTGTTGCACGACCAGTCGAAACACGTTGGGGAAAAACACTTTTGTGTACGATGCCTACACTGTTTCAGTCGGGCTGATTTATTAGAATCCCACCTGGAGGATTGCCAAGGTGTTGGGCAGACGGCCATACGAGTCGACATGCCTAAGGAAGGTGAAAATATCCTAAAATTCGATAATCACAAGAATCAAATGTCTGTGCCTTATATCATATACGCCGACTTCGAAGCCTTAGTTGTGGGTGGGGATTCCCCCACACCCACTAGTGGGAGTTTCACACACAAAACACAAGAGCATAAAGCCTGTTCGTTTGGATACATTGTCGTCCGTTGTGACGGGGAAACGAAAGCTCCGGTAGTGTATAGGGGTCCTGACGCGGCTGAAAGGTTTCTAAAATGCTTGCAGGAGGAAGAAAAAATTATTAGGAATGCATTGTATAAAATCGCTCCCATGCGTATGACCCGAGCCGACAGGCTAGCTCACGCTAGTAGCACTAAGTGTCACGTGTGTGACTCACCGCTTAACGGTGATTCGGTGAGAGATCACTGTCACATAACTGGTAAGTATAGAGGCGCCGCTCACAACGCGTGCAACCTCAAGCTTAAAATCAACCCTAAGACAATAAACATCCCCGTTGTCTTTCACAACTTGAGAGGATACGACTCTCACTTGATCATGCAGGCCATCGCGAAAATCGATGGTAATATATCGTGCATCCCAAACAACATGGAGAGATACATCTCCTTCAGCTTAAACGGACTTAGGTTCATTGACTCGTTTCAATTCCTCCTGTCGTCACTCGACAGTCTGGTCAAGGCCAACAATACCTTCCCTATCACAGATCGATACACAGACGCCGAGACTAGACACCTGCTCATGAGGAAGGGCGTATACCCATATGAGTACATGGATAGCTGGGCTAAGTTCACAGAGACCAGACTACCTCCTATCGACTGCTTTTATAGCAAGCTGAATGAAGCGTCCGTCTCACGAGATGATTACTCACACGCGATTAACGTATGGAATAAACTTGGTTGTAAGAACCTTGGCGATTATCACGACCTGTACTTGAGGACAGATGTACTGCTGTTAGCCGACGTGTTCGAGACGTTTCGGCAAACATGTTTCAAGCAGTATAAACTCGACCCCGCATGGTATTACACCAGCCCAGGTCTGTCGTGGGACGCCTTGCTTAAAAAGACAGGAGTTAATTTAGAATTGCTCACAGATTACGACATGCACCTATTCATTGAGAAAGGCTTGCGAGGTGGGATTTCCATGGTATCCAAACGATACGCGAAAGCAAATAATCAATACATGAAAGGTTACGATCCTAACAAACCAACCAATCACATTCTCTACCTCGACGCAAATAACCTGTACGGCTGGGCCATGAGCCAGTATCTACCTACAGGAGGATTCGAATGGGTACCAAACATTGATATTATGAGCATTGCACCAGATTCGAACAAAGGGTATATCCTCGAAGTTGATTTAGAGTATCCCAAGGAATTACACACATCGCACAACAGCTATCCCCTTGCACCCGAACGTATGAAGGTTAACACAGACTGGATGTCTGAGTACCAACATAACTTATCAGGTGGTCGTGTGGCGGACGTTGAGAAACTCGTGCCTAACTTAATGAATAAGACCAAGTACATCGTTCACTATCGCAACCTACAGCTGTACCTGTCGTTGGGTATGAGGCTGACCAAAATACACAGGGTGCTCATGTTCGACCAGAGCCCATGGATGGAGCCCTACATCAGAATGAACACAGACCTACGAAAAAAAGCCACCAGTGATTTTGAAAAAAATCTCTACAAACTCATGAACAACTCGGTGTTTGGTAAGACTATGGAGAACCTGAGGAAACGCGTGACCGTGAAGCTGGTTAGATCTAGTGAGGAAGACAAGCTCAGGAAATTGATAGCCAGTCCGGCATTCAACCGTAATAAAATATTCACAGACAACCTGGTTGCCATACACATGAAGAAAAGCCACATAAAATTCAACCGGCCTGTTTACGTGGGGATGAGCATCCTCGATTTATCCAAACACCTGATGTACGACTTTTACTAGAACGAGCTCAAGAAACAGTACGGCGACAGGTGTGAAGTGCTGTACACTGACACGGATTCCCTGCTGATGGAGATTCGAACCGAGGACGTGTACGAGGACATGAAAAAACACCTTGATTTATACGACACCAGCGACTACCCTAAGACCCATACCCTACACAGTACGGTAAATAAAAAGGTCCTAGGTAAGATGAAGGACGAGTGTGCTGGCACGCCCATAGCCGAGTACATAGGTTTGAGACCTAAGATGTACTCCATACTGAAAGCCGACAATAGTGAGATCCGGAAGGCTAAGGGGGTTAAGAAGTATGTGGTGAAACAACACATCAAACACGCCAGATTCAAGGAAGCCCTGTTCAAGACCCGTACCTTTAGACATAAAATGAACACACTTAGAAGTGATGGACATAAGATATACGGACTGACTATAAACAAGACGTCACTATCACCTATGGACACGAAACGTTGGATAGCTATTGATGGTATAAACACATACGCGTATGGACATGAAAAAATTTGAGGCTATTTACTACAGCCCGCGTGGGTACTGGAAAGGAGCTAGCGCAGTAGATAAGCTAGCTAAAATAGCGCGAGTACCCCCGGAGGAAGCCAAAGCGTGGCTTGAAAAACAAGCCCTGTGGCAGATCTATTTGCCTGCACCACGCTACGTGCCTAGAAGGAGGTTCGGTATTAACATACCTAATAGCGTTCACCAGGCAGACCTACTGTTCCTACCCCACGACAAGAGGTACAAGTATGCCTTAACCGTAGTTGATATAGCCAGTCGTTACAAGGAAGCCGAACCCTTGACCACGAAAGATTCGGCCCAGGTAGCCAGAGGATTCGAACGCATATACAAACGCAGCCCGCTGACGTGGCCAACAGAGCTGCAAGTTGACCCCGGACGGGAGTTCATGGGTGCCGTGTCACAACTGCTAGCCAAACACGATACAAAGGTCAGACGTGGCACGGCCGGAGCCCATCGCAGCCAAGCCATAGTTGAGAGATTTAATAGGACTTTGGCTGAGCGCTTGTTCGGCTATCAGTATGCTAGGGAGATGGCCACCCCTGGAAAACGATCGACTGAATGGGTCACGAGGTTACCCAATGTGGTGTCGGCAATCAACCATGAAGTCACCCGTCTCACCGGTAAGAAACCGGCAGACGCTATCAAACTAAAATCAATAGTTGCAGAGTCGGCCGCTCCATTGCGTGGGAAGGAGAAACAGATACCGGATAGGGCCCTAGTGAGGTATCTGTACCAGCCTGGGGAACACGAGGGTGATAGCCGTAAGCGAGCCACCGATCCTATATGGTCAGTCAAAACTTACAACATAGATAAAGTGGATATGAAAACCGACGAACCTAACTTGTACTACTTGAGGGGTGGGCCGGGTAGGGGGTTTGTAAGAGAAGAATTATTGATCGTACCGTATGGCACAGTGTTACCTCCTACCAAGGCACGGTAAACGTGATGGAGTAGCTTTGTAGTAGGGGTAATAATAGCAAGAGCTAAGGGTCCCACCAAAGCCTCATTTAATAAATGAGGTTTTGTAGAGGGGTTTTTGAAAAGTGTTTTCGGACTATCATTCCCTATACTACTCTGATGTTAATTGATGTCTACTTGCCTTTATGGTCCTCTGTCAGCTTCGTCCACTTCCGTCCCTGGAGTTCTTCTTCTTCAGTCGTCACTGTCTCTGGGGGACTTCATGGTCCATTTCTGCCCCCAGGATGATGATGTCCATGGTGCTGAGAGCAAAGATAATGAGAAGTTTAATGTTTGAAATAACTGATGTTAATTGATGTCTACTTGCCTTTATGGTCACCTGTCAGCTTCGTGGCAGTGGTCCTTCGTCCCTCCCTCCTGGGTGCACCTCACGGTCCATTTTTGCCCCCAGGATGATGATGTCCATGGTCCTAATTGTATACATAAAGAATAAATTCATGTTTGAAATCATTCATATTGATTAGAGAGGTAATAAAAGCGAAAAGTATGTATATATATGTATACAGAATTATGGAAAAAGTTGTATCCTGAAATGCATGTTTTAACGGGCACATGACGTCATGGTGAACATGAAAAGATTGAAAAACTTGCCTCCCTGGTCCTCTGTCGGCTTCGTGGGAGTGGTCCTCCCTCCCTCCCTCCCTCCTGGGTCCACTTCTATGCCTGGTGTTCTTCTGGGCAGTCGTCACTGCCTCTGGGGGACTTCATGGTCCATTTCTGCCCCCAGGATGATGATGTCCATGGTGCTGAGAGCAAAGATAATGAGAAGTTTAATGTTTGAAATAACTGATGTTAATTGATGTCTACTTGCCTTTATGGTCCTCTGTCAGCTTCGTCCACTTCCGTCCCTGGAGTTCTTCTTCTTCAGTCGTCACTGTCTCTGGGGGACTTCATGGTCCATTTCTGCCCCCAGGATGATGATGTCCATGGTGCTGAGAGCAAAGATAATGAGAAGTTTAATGTTTGAAATAACTGATGTTAATTGATGTGTACTTGCCTTTATGGTCCTCTGTCAGCTTCGTCCACTTCCGTCCCTGGAGTTCTTCTTCTTCAGTCGTCACTGTCTCTGGGGGACTTCATGGTCCATTTCTGCCCCCAGGATGATGATGTCCATGGTGCTGAGAGCAAAGATAATGAGAAGTTTAATGTTTGAAATAACTGATGTTAATTGATGTCTACTTGCCTATATGGTCACCTGTCAGCTTCGTGGCAGTGGTCCTTCGTCCCTCCCTCCTGGGTGCACCTCACGGTCCATTTTTGCCCCCAGGATGATGATGTCCATGGTCCTAATTGTATACATAAAGAATAAATTCATGTTTGAAATCATTCATATTGATTAGAGAGGTAATAAAAGCGAAAATTATGTATATATATGTATACAGAATTATGGAAAAAGTTGTATCCTGAAATGCATGTTTTAACGGGCACATGACGTCATGGTGAACATGAAAAGATTGAAAAACTTGCCTCCCTGGTCCTCTGTCGGCTTCGTGGGAGTGGTCCTCCCTCCCTCCCTCCCTCCTGGGTCCACTTCTATCCCTGGTGTTCTTCTCGGCAGTCGTCACTGCCTCTGGGGGACTTCATGGTCCATTTCTGCCCCCAGGATGATGATGTCCATGGTGCTGAGAGCAAAGATAATGAGAAGTTTAATGTTTGAAATAACTGATGTTAATTGATGTCTACTTGCCTTTATGGTCCTCTGTCAGCTTCGTCCACTTCCGTCCCTGGAGTTCTTCTTCTTCAGTCGTCACTGTCTCTGGGGGACTTCATGGTCCATTTCTGCCCCCAGGATGATGATGTCCATGGTGCTGAGAGCAAAGATAATGAGAAGTTTAATGTTTGAAATAACTGATGTTAATTGATGTGTACTTGCCTTTATGGTCCTCTGTCAGCTTCGTCCACTTCCGTCCCTGGAGTTCTTCTTCTTCAGTCGTCACTGTCTCTGGGGGACTTCATGGTCCATTTCTGCACCCAGGATGATGATGTCCATGGTGCTGAGAGCAAAGATAATGAGAAGTTTAATGTTTGAAATAACTGATGTTAATTGATGTCTACTTGCCTATATGGTCACCTGTCAGCTTCGTGGCAGTGGTCCTTCGTCCCTCCCTCCTGGGTGCACCTCACGGTCCATTTTTGCCCCCAGGATGATGATGTCCATGGTCCTAATTGTATACATAAAGAATAAATTCATGTTTGAAATCATTCATATTGATTAGAGAGGTAATAAAAGCGAAAAGTATGTATATATATGTATACAGAATTATGGAAAAAGTTGTATCCTGAAATGCATGTTTTAACGGGCACATGACGTCATGGTGAACATGAAAAGATTGAAAAACTTGCCTCCCTGGTCCTCTGTCGGCTTCGTGGGAGTGGTCCTCCCTCCCTCCCTCCCTCCTGGGTCCACTTCTATCCCTGGTGTTCTTCTCGGCAGTCGTCACTGCCTCTGGGGGACTTCATGGTCCATTTCTGCCCCCAGGATGATGATGTCCATGGTGCTGAGAGCAAAGATAATGAGAAGTTTAATGTTTGAAATAACTGATGTTAATTGATGTCTACTTGCCTTTATGGTCCTCTGTCAGCTTCGTCCACTTCCGTCCCTGGAGTTCTTCTTCTTCAGTCGTCACTGTCTCTGGGGGACTTCATGGTCCATTTCTGCCCCCAGGATGATGATGTCCATGGTGCTGAGAGCAAAGATAATGAGAAGTTTAATGTTTGAAATAACTGATGTTAATTGATGTCTACTTGCCTTTATGGTCACCTGTCAGCTACGTGGCAGTGGTCCTTCGTCCCTCCCTTTTGGGTGCACCTCACGGTCCATTTTTGCCCCCAGGATGATGATGTCCATGGTCCTAATTGTATACATAAAGAATAAATTCATGTTTCAAATCATTCATATTGATTAGAGAGGTAATAAAAGCGAAAAGTATGTATATATATGTATACAGAATTATGGAAAAAGTTGTATCCTGAAATGCATGTTTTAACGGGCACATGACGTCATGGTGAACATGAAAAGATTGAAAAACTTGCCTCCCTGGTCCTCTGTCGGCTTCGTGGGAGTGGTCCTCCCTCCCTCCCTCCCTCCTGGGTCCACTTCTATGCCTGGTGTTCTTCTCGGCAGTCGTCACTGCCTCTGGGGGACTTCATGGTCCATTTCTGCCCCCAGGATGATGATGTCCATGGTGCTGAGAGCAAAGATAATGAGAAGTTTAATGTTTGAAATAACTGATGTTAATTGATGTGTACTTGCCTTTATGGTCCTCTGTCAGCTTCGTCCACTTCCGTCCCTGGAGTTCTTCTTCTTCAGTCGTCACTGTCTCTGGGGGACTTCATGGTCCATTTCTGCCCCCAGGATGATGATGTCCATGGTGCTGAGAGCAAAGATAATGAGAAGTTTAATGTTTGAAATAACTGATGTTAATTGATGTGTACTTGCCTTTATGGTCCTCTGTCAGCTTCGTCCACTTCCGTCCCTGGAGTTCTTCTTCTTCAGTCGTCACTGTCTCTGGGGGACTTCATGGTCCATTTCTGCCCCCAGGATGATGATGTCCATGGTGCTGAGAGCAAAGATAATGAGAAGTTTAATGTTTGAAATAACTGATGTTAATTGATGTCTACTTGCCTATATGGTCACCTGTCAGCTTCGTGGCAGTGGTCCTTCGTCCCTCCCTCCTGGGTGCACCTCAGGGTCCATTTTTGCCCCCAGGATGATGATGTCCATGGTCCTAATTGTATACATAAAGAATAAATTCATGTTTGAAATCATTCATATTGATTAGAGAGGTAATAAAAGCGAAAAGTATGTATATATATGTATACAGAATTATGGAAAAAGTTGTATCCTGAAATGCATGTTTTAACGGGCACATGACGTCATGGTGAACATGAAAAGATTGAAAAACTTGCCTCCCTGGTCCTCTGTCGGCTTCGTGGGAGTGGTCCTCCCTCCCTCCCTCCCTCCTGGGTCCACTTCTATCCCTGGTGTTCTTCTCGGCAGTCGTCACTGCCTCTGGGGGACTTCATGGTCCATTTCTGCCCCCAGGATGATGATGTCCATGGTGCTGAGAGCAAAGATAATGAGAAGTTTAATGTTTGAAATAACTGATGTTAATTGATGTGTACTTGCCTTTATGGTCCTCTGTCAGCTTCGTCCACTTCCGTCCCTGGAGTTCTTCTTCTTCAGTCGTCACTGTCTCTGGGGGACTTCATGGTCCATTTCTGCACCCAGGATGATGATGTCCATGGTGCTGAGAGCAAAGATAATGAGAAGTTTAATGTTTGAAATAACTGATGTTAATTGATGTGTACTTGCCTTTATGGTCCTCTGTCAGCTTCGTCCACTTCCGTCCCTGGAGTTCTTCTTCTTCAGTCGTCACTGTCTCTGGGGGACTTCATGGTCCATTTCTGCCCCCAGGATGATGATGTCCATGGTGCTGAGAGCAAAGATAATGAGAAGTTTAATGTTTGAAATAACTGATGTTAATTGATGTCTACTTGCCTATATGGTCACCTGTCAGCTTCGTGGCAGTGGTCCTTCGTCCCTCCCTCCTGGGTGCACCTCACGGTCCATTTTTGCCCCCAGGATGATGATGTCCATGGTCCTAATTGTATACATAAAGAATAAATTCATGTTTGAAATCATTCATATTGATTAGAGAGGTAATAAAAGCGAAAAGTATGTATATATATGTATACAGAATTATGGAAAAAGTTGTATCCTGAAATGCATGTTTTAACGGGCACATGACGTCATGGTGAACATGAAAAGATTGAAAAACTTGCCTCCCTGGTCCTCTGTCGGCTTCGTGGGAGTGGTCCTCCCTCCCTCCCTCCCTCCTGGGTCCACTTCTATCCCTGGTGTTCTTCTCGGCAGTCGTCACTGCCTCTGGGGGACTTCATGGTCCATTTCTGCCCCCAGGATGATGATGTCCATGGTGCTGAGAGCAAAGATAATGAGAAGTTTAATGTTTGAAATAACTGATGTTAATTGATGTCTACTTGCCTTTATGGTCCTCTGTCAGCTTCGTCCACTTCCGTCCCTGGAGTTCTTCTTCTTCAGTCGTCACTGCCTCTGGGGGACTTCATGGTCCATTTCTGCCCCCAGGATGATGATGTCCATGGTGCTGAGAGCAAAGATAATGAGAAGTTTAATGTTTGAAATAACTGATGATAATTGATGTCTACTTGCCTTTATGGTCCTCTGTCAGCTTCGTCCACTTCCGTCCCTGGAGTTCTTCTTCTTCAGTCGTCACTGTCTCTGGGGGACTTCATGGTCCATTTCTGCCCCCAGGATGATGATGTCCATGGTGCTGAGAGCAAAGATAATGAGAAGTTTAATGTTTGAAATAACTGATGTTAATTGATGTCTACTTGCCTATATGGTCACCTGTCAGCTTCGTGGCAGTGGTCCTTCGTCCCTCCCTCCTGGGTGCACCTCACGGTCCATTTTTGCCCCCAGGATGATGATGTCCATTTTCCTAATTGTATACATAAAGAATAAATTCATGTTTGAAATCATTCATATTGATTAGAGAGGTAATAAAAGCGAAAAGTATGTATATATATGTATACAGAATTATGGAAAAAGTTGTATCCTGAAATGCATGTTTTAACGGGCACATGACGTCATGGTGAACATGAAAAGATTGAAAAACTTGCCTCCCTGGTCCTCTGTCGGCTTCGTGGGAGTGGTCCTCCCTCCCTCCCTCCCTCCTTGGTCCACTTCTATCCCTGGTGTTCTTCTCGGCAGTCGTCACTGCCTCTGGGGGACTTCATGGTCCATTTCTGCCCCCAGGATGATGATGTCCATGGTGCTGAGAGCAAAGATAATGAGAAGTTTAATGTTTGAAATAACTGATGTTAATTGATGTCTACTTGCCTTTATGGTCCTCTGTCAGCTTCGTCCACTTCCGTCCCTGGAGTTCTTCTTCTTCAGTCGTCACTGTCTCTGGGGGACTTCATGGTCCATTTCTGCCCCCAGGATGATGATGTCCATGGTGCTGAGAGCAAAGATAATGAGAAGTTTAATGTTTGAAATAACTGATGTTAATTGATGTGTACTTGCCTTTATGGTCCTCTGTCAGCTTCGTCCACTTCCGTCCCTGGAGTTCTTCTTCTTCAGTCGTCACTGTCTCTGGGGGACTTCATGGTCCATTTCTGCCCCCAGGATGATGATGTCCATGGTGCTGAGAGCAAAGATAATGAGAAGTTTAATGTTTGAAATAACTGATGTTAATTGATGTCTACTTGCCTATATGGTCACCTGTCAGCTTCGTGGCAGTGGTCCTTCGTCCCTCCCTCCTGGGTGCACCTCAGGGTCCATTTTTGCCCCCAGGATGATGATGTCCATGGTCCTAATTGTATACATAAAGAATAAATTCATGTTTGAAATCATTCATATTGATTAGAGAGGTAATAAAAGCGAAAAGTATGTATATATATGTATACAGAATTATGGAAAAAGTTGTATCCTGAAATGCATGTTTTAACGGGCACATGACGTCATGGTGAACATGAAAAGATTGAAAAACTTGCCTCCCTGGTCCTCTGTCGGCTTCGTGGGAGTGGTCCTCCCTCCCTCCCTCCCACCTGGGTCCACTTCTATCCCTGGTGTTCTTCTCGGCAGTCGTCACTGCCTCTGGGGGACTTCATGGTCCATTTCTGCCCCCAGGATGATGATGTCCATGGTGCTGAGAGCAAAGATAATGAGAAGTTTAATGTTTGAAATAACTGATGTTAATTGATGTCTACTTGCCTTTATGGTCCTCTGTCAGCTTCGTCCACTTCCGTCCCTGGAGTTCTTCTTCTTCAGTCGTCACTGTCTCTGGGGGACTTCATGGTCCATTTCTGCCCCCAGGATGATGATGTCCATGGTGCTGAGAGCAAAGATAATGAGAAGTTTAATGTTTGAAATAACTGATGTTAATTGATGTGTACTTGCCTTTATGGTCCTCTGTCAGCTTCGTCCACTTCCGTCCCTGGAGTTCTTCTTCTTCAGTCGTCACTGTCTCTGGGGGACTTCATGGTCCATTTCTGCCCCCAGGATGATGATGTCCATGGTGCTGAGAGCAAAGAGAATGAGAAGTTTAATGTTTGAAATAACTGATGTTAATTGATGTCTACTTGCCTATATGGTCACCTGTCAGCTTCGTGGCAGTGGTCCTTCGTCCCTCCCTCCTGGGTGCACCTCACGGTCCAGTTTTGCCCCCAGGATGATGATGTCCATGGTCCTAATTGTATACATAAAGAATAAATTCATGTTTGAAATCATTCATATTGATTAGAGAGGTAATAAAAGCGAAAAGTATGTATATATATGTATACAGAATTATGGAAAAAGTTGTATCCTGAAATGCATGTTTTAACGGGCACATGACGTCATGGTGAACATGAAAAGATTGAAAAACTTGCCTCCCTGGTCCTCTGTCGGCTTCGTGGGAGTGGTCCTCCCTCCCTCCCTCCCTCCTGGGTCCACTTCTATCCCTGGTGTTCTTCTCGGCAGTCGTCACTGCCTCTGGGGGACTTCATGGTCCATTTCTGCCCCCAGGATGATGATGTCCATGGTGCTGAGAGCAAAGATAATGAGAAGTTTAATGTTTGAAATAACTGATGTTAATTGATGTCTACTTGCCTTTATGGTCCTCTGTCAGCTTCGTCCACTTCCGTCCCTGGAGTTCTTCTTCTTCAGTCGTCACTGTCTCTGGGGGACTTCATGGTCCATTTCTGCCCCCAGGATGATGATGTCCATGGTGCTGAGAGCAAAGATAATGAGAAGTTTAATGTTTGAAATAACTGATGTTAATTGATGTGTACTTGCCTTTATGGTCCTCTGTCAGCTTCGTCCACTTCCGTCCCTGGAGTTCTTCTTCTTCAGTCGTCACTGTCTCTGGGGGACTTCATGGTCCATTTCTGCCCCCAGGATGATGATGTCCATGGTGCTGAGAGCAAAGATAATGAGAAGTTTAATGTTTGAAATAACTGATGTTAATTGATGTCTACTTGCATTTATGGTGCTCTGTCAGCTTCATCCACTTCTATCCCTGGTGTTCTTCTCGGCAGTCGTCACTGCCTCTGGGGGACTTCATGGTCCATTTCTGCCCCCAGGATGATGATGTCCATGGTGCTGTGAGGAAAGATAATGAGAAGTTTAATGTTTCAAATAACTGATGTTAATTGATGTGTACTTGCCTTTATGGTCACCTGTCAGATTCGTGGCAGTGGTAATTCGTCCCTCCCTCCTGGGTCCACCTCACGGTCCATTTTTGCCCCCAGGATGATGATGTCCATGGTCCTAATTGTATACATAAAGAATAAATTCATGTTTGAAATCATTCATATTGATTAGACAGGCAATAAATGCGAAAAGTATGTATATATATGTATACAGAACTATGGAAAAAGTTGTATCCTGAAATGCATGTTTTAACGGGCACATGACGTCATGGTGAACATGAAAAGATTGAAACACTTGCCTCCCTGGTCCTCTGTCGGCTTCGTGGCACTCGTCCTCCCTCCCTCAACCCCTCCTGGGTCCACCTCTGTCGATGGAGTTCTTCTCGGCAGTCGTCACTGCCTCTGGGGGACTTCATGGTCCATTTCTGCCCCCAGGATGATGATGTCCATGGTGCTGAGAGTAAAGATAATGAGAAGTTTAATGTTTGAAATAACTGATGTTAATTGATGTCTACTTGCCTATATGGTCACCTGTCAGCTTCGTGGCAGTGGTTCTTCGTCCCTCCCTCCTGGGTGCACCTCACGGTCCATTTTTGCCCCCAGGATGATGATGTCCATGGTCCTAATTGTATACATAAAGAATAAATTCATGTTTGAAATCATTCATATTGATTAGACAGGTAATAAATGCGAAAAGTATGTATATATATGTATACAGAATTATGGAAAAAGTTGTATCCTGAAATGCATGTTTTAACGGGCACATGACGTCATGGTGAACATGAAAAGATTGAAACACTTGCCTCCCTGGTCCTCTGTCGGCTTCGTGGCACTTGTCCTCCCTCCCTCCCTCCCACCTGGGTCCACTTCTGTCCCTGGTGTTCTTCTCGGCAGTCGTCACTGCCTCTGGGGGACTTCATGGTCCATTTCTGCCCCCAGGATGATGATGTCCATGGTGCTGAGAGCAAAGATAATGAGAAGTTTAATGTTTGAAATAACTGATGTTAATTGATGTGTACTTGCCTTTATGGTCCTCTGTCAGCTTCGTCCACTTCCGTCCCTGGAGTTCTTCTTCTTCAGTCGTCACTGTCTCTGGGGGACTTCATGGTCCATTTCTGCCCCCAGGATGATGATGTCCATGGTGCTGAGAGCAAAGATAATGAGAAGTTTAATGTTTGAAATAACTGATGTTAATTGATGTCTACTTGCCTATATGGTCACCTGTCAGCTTCGTGGCAGTGGTCCTTCGTCCCTCCCTCCTGGGTGCACCTCAGGGTCCATTTTTGCCCCCAGGATGATGATGTCCATGGTCCTAATTGTATACATAAAGAATAAATTCATGTTTGAAATCATTCATATTGATTAGAGAGGTAATAAAAGCGAAAAGTATGTATATATATGTATACAGAATTATGGAAAAAGTTGTATCCTGAAATGCATGTTTTAACGGGCACATGACGTCATGGTGAACATGAAAAGATTGAAAAACTTGCCTCCCTGGTCCTCTGTCGGCTTCGTGGGAGTGGTCCTCCCTCCCTCCCTCCCTCCTGGGTCCACTTCTATCCCTGGTGTTCTTCTCGGCAGTCGTCACTGCCTCTGGGGGACTTCATGGTCCATTTCTGCCCCCAGGATGATGATGTCCATGGTGCTGAGAGCAAAGATAATGAGAAGTTTAATGTTTGAAATAACTGATGTTAATTGATGTGTACTTGCCTTTATGGTCCTCTGTCAGCTTCGTCCACTTCCGTCCCTGGAGTTCTTCTTCTTCAGTCGTCACTGTCTCTGGGGGACTTCATGGTCCATTTCTGCACCCAGGATGATGATGTCCATGGTGCTGAGAGCAAAGATAATGAGAAGTTTAATGTTTGAAATAACTGATGTTAATTGATGTGTACTTGCCTTTATGGTCCTCTGTCAGCTTCGTCCACTTCCGTCCCTGGAGTTCTTCTTCTTCAGTCGTCACTGTCTCTGGGGGACTTCATGGTCCATTTCTGCCCCCAGGATGATGATGTCCATGGTGCTGAGAGCAAAGATAATGAGAAGTTTAATGTTTGAAATAACTGATGTTAATTGATGTCTACTTGCCTATATGGTCCTCTGTCAGCTTCGTGGCAGTGGTCCTTCGTCCCTCCCTCCTGGGTGCACCTCAGGGTCCATTTTTGCCCCCAGGATGATGATGTCCATGGTCCTAATTGTATACATAAAGAATAAATTCATGTTTGAAATCATTCATATTGATTAGAGAGGTAATAAAAGCGAAAAGTATGTATATATATGTATACAGAATTATGGAAAAAGTTGTATCCTGAAATGCATGTTTTAACGGGCACATGACGTCATGGTGAACATGAAAAGATTGAAAAACTTGCCTCCCTGGTCCTCTGTCGGCTTCGTGGGAGTGGTCCTCCCTCCCTCCCTCCCTCCTGGGTCCACTTCTATCCCTGGTGTTCTTCTCGGCAGTCGTCACTGCCTCTGGGGGACTTCATGGTCCATTTCTGCCCCCAGGATGATGATGTCCATGGTGCTGAGAGCAAAGATAATGAGAAGTTTAATGTTTGAAATAACTGATGTTAATTGATGTGTACTTGCCTTTATGGTCCTCTGTCAGCTTCGTCCACTTCCGTCCCTGGAGTTCTTCTTCTTCAGTCGTCACTGTCTCTGGGGGACTTCATGGTCCATTTCTGCACCCAGGATGATGATGTCCATGGTGCTGAGAGCAAAGATAATGAGAAGTTTAATGTTTGAAATAACTGATGTTAATTGATGTGTACTTGCCTTTATGGTCCTCTGTCAGCTTCGTCCACTTCCGTCCCTGGAGTTCTTCTTCTTCAGTCGTCACTGTCTCTGGGGGACTTCATGGTCCATTTCTGCCCCCAGGATGATGATGTCCATGGTGCTGAGAGCAAAGATAATGAGAAGTTTAATGTTTGAAATAACTGATGTTAATTGATGTCTACTTGCCTATATGGTCACCTGTCAGCTTCGTGGCAGTGGTCCTTCGTCCCTCCCTCCTGGGTGCACCTCACGGTCCATTTTTGCCCCCAGGATGATGATGTCCATGGTCCTAATTGTATACATAAAGAATAAATTCATGTTTGAAATCATTCATATTGATTAGAGAGGTAATAAAAGCGAAAAGTATGTATATATATGTATACAGAATTATGGAAAAAGTTGTATCCTGAAATGCATGTTTTAACGGGCACATGACGTCATGGTGAACATGAAAAGATTGAAAAACTTGCCTCCCTGGTCCTCTGTCGGCTTCGTGGGAGTGGTCCTCCCTCCCTCCCTCCCTCCTGGGTCCACTTCTATCCCTGGTGTTCTTCTCGGCAGTCGTCACTGCCTCTGGGGGACTTCATGGTCCATTTCTGCCCCCAGGATGATGATGTCCATGGTGCTGAGAGCAAAGATAATGAGAAGTTTAATGTTTGAAATAACTGATGTTAATTGATGTCTACTTGCCTTTATGGTCCTCTGTCAGCTTCGTCCACTTCCGTCCCTGGAGTTCTTCTTCTTCAGTCGTCACTGCCTCTGGGGGACTTCATGGTCCATTTCTGCCCCCAGGATGATGATGTCCATGGTGCTGAGAGCAAAGATAATGAGAAGTTTAATGTTTGAAATAACTGATGATAATTGATGTGTACTTGCCTTTATGGTCCTCTGTCAGCTTCGTCCACTTCCGTCCCTGGAGTTCTTCTTCTTCAGTCGTCACTGTCTCTGGGGGACTTCATGGTCCATTTCTGCCCCCAGGATGATGATGTCCATGGTGCTGAGAGCAAAGATAATGAGAAGTTTAATGTTTGAAATAACTGATGTTAATTGATGTCTACTTGCCTATATGGTCACCTGTCAGCTTCGTGGCAGTGGTCCTTCGTCCCTCCCTCCTGGGTGCACCTCACGGTCCATTTTTGCCCCCAGGATGATGATGTCCATTTTCCTAATTGTATACATAAAGAATAAATTCATGTTTGAAATCATTCATATTGATTAGAGAGGTAATAAAAGCGAAAAGTATGTATATATATGTATACAGAATTATGGAAAAAGTTGTATCCTGAAATGCATGTTTTAACGGGCACATGACGTCATGGTGAACATGAAAAGATTGAAAAACTTGCCTCCCTGGTCCTCTGTCGGCTTCGTGGGAGTGGTCCTCCCTCCCTCCCTCCCTCCTTGGTCCACTTCTATCCCTGGTGTTCTTCTCGGCAGTCGTCACTGCCTCTGGGGGACTTCATGGTCCATTTCTGCCCCCAGGATGATGATGTCCATGGTGCTGAGAGCAAAGATAATGAGAAGTTTAATGTTTGAAATAACTGATGTTAATTGATGTGTACTTGCCTTTATGGTCCTCTGTCAGCTTCGTCCACTTCCGTCCCTGGAGTTCTTCTTCTTCAGTCGTCACTGTCTCTGGGGGACTTCATGGTCCATTTCTGCCCCCAGGATGATGATGTCCATGGTGCTGAGAGCAAAGATAATGAGAAGTTTAATGTTTGAAATAACTGATGTTAATTGATGTCTACTTGCCTATATGGTCACCTGTCAGCTTCGTGGCAGTGGTCCTTCGTCCCTCCCTCCTGGGTGCACCTCAGGGTCCATTTTTGCCCCCAGGATGATGATGTCCATGGTCCTAATTGTATACATAAAGAATAAATTCATGTTTGAAATCATTCATATTGATTAGAGAGGTAATAAAAGCGAAAAGTATGTATATATATGTATACAGAATTATGGAAAAAGTTGTATCCTGAAATGCATGTTTTAACGGGCACATGACGTCATGGTGAACATGAAAAGATTGAAAAACTTGCCTCCCTGGTCCTCTGTCGGCTTCGTGGGAGTGGTCCTCCCTCCCTCCCTCCCTCCTGGGTCCACTTCTATCCCTGGTGTTCTTCTCGGCAGTCGTCACTGCCTCTGGGGGACTTCATGGTCCATTTCTGCCCCCAGGATGATGATGTCCATGGTGCTGAGAGCAAAGATAATGAGAAGTTTAATGTTTGAAATAACTGATGTTAATTGATGTGTACTTGCCTTTATGGTCCTCTGTCAGCTTCGTCCACTTCCGTCCCTGGAGTTCTTCTTCTTCAGTCGTCACTGTCTCTGGGGGACTTCATGGTCCATTTCTGCACCCAGGATGATGATGTCCATGGTGCTGAGAGCAAAGATAATGAGAAGTTTAATGTTTGAAATAACTGATGTTAATTGATGTGTACTTGCCTTTATGGTCCTCTGTCAGCTTCGTCCACTTCCGTCCCTGGAGTTCTTCTTCTTCAGTCGTCACTGTCTCTGGGGGACTTCATGGTCCATTTCTGCCCCCAGGATGATGATGTCCATGGTGCTGAGAGCAAAGATAATGAGAAGTTTAATGTTTGAAATAACTGATGTTAATTGATGTCTACTTGCCTATATGGTCACCTGTCAGCTTCGTGGCAGTGGTCCTTCGTCCCTCCCTCCTGGGTGCACCTCACGGTCCATTTTTGCCCCCAGGATGATGATGTCCATGGTCCTAATTGTATACATAAAGAATAAATTCATGTTTGAAATCATTCATATTGATTAGAGAGGTAATAAAAGCGAAAAGTATGTATATAGATGTATACAGAATTATGGAAAAAGTTGTATCCTGAAATGCATGTTTTAACGGGCACATGACGTCATGGTGAACATGAAAAGATTGAAAAACTTGCCTCCCTGGTCCTCTGTCGGCTTCGTGGGAGTGGTCCTCCCTCCCTCCCTCCCTCCTGGGTCCACTTCTATCCCTGGTGTTCTTCTCGGCAGTCGTCACTGCCTCTGGGGGACTTCATGGTCCATTTCTGCCCCCAGGATGATGATGTCCATGGTGCTGAGAGCAAAGATAATGAGAAGTTTAATGTTTGAAATAACTGATGTTAATTGATGTCTACTTGCCTTTATGGTCCTCTGTCAGCTTCGTCCACTTCCGTCCCTGGAGTTCTTCTTCTTCAGTCGTCACTGCCTCTGGGGGACTTCATGGTCCATTTCTGCCCCCAGGATGATGATGTCCATGGTGCTGAGAGCAAAGATAATGAGAAGTTTAATGTTTGAAATAACTGATGATAATTGATGTCTACTTGCCTTTATGGTCCTCTGTCAGCTTCGTCCACTTCCGTCCCTGGAGTTCTTCTTCTTCAGTCGTCACTGTCTCTGGGGGACTTCATGGTCCATTTCTGCCCCCAGGATGATGATGTCCATGGTGCTGAGAGCAAAGATAATGAGAAGTTTAATGTTTGAAATAACTGATGTTAATTGATGTCTACTTGCCTATATGGTCACCTGTCAGCTTCGTGGCAGTGGTCCTTCGTCCCTCCCTCCTGGGTGCACCTCACGGTCCATTTTTGCCCCCAGGATGATGATGTCCATTTTCCTAATTGTATACATAAAGAATAAATTCATGTTTGAAATCATTCATATTGATTAGAGAGGTAATAAAAGCGAAAAGTATGTATATATATGTATACAGAATTATGGAAAAAGTTGTATCCTGAAATGCATGTTTTAACGGGCACATGACGTCATGGTGAACATGAAAAGATTGAAAAACTTGCCTCCCTGGTCCTCTGTCGGCTTCGTGGGAGTGGTCCTCCCTCCCTCCCTCCCTCCTTGGTCCACTTCTATCCCTGGTGTTCTTCTCGGCAGTCGTCACTGCCTCTGGGGGACTTCATGGTCCATTTCTGCCCCCAGGATGATGATGTCCATGGTGCTGAGAGCAAAGATAATGAGAAGTTTAATGTTTGAAATAACTGATGTTAATTGATGTGTACTTGCCTTTATGGTCCTCTGTCAGCTTCGTCCACTTCCATCCCTGGAGTTCTTCTTCTTCAGTCGTCACTGTCTCTGGGGGACTTCATGGTCCATTTCTGCCCCCAGGATGATGATGTCCATGGTGCTGAGAGCAAAGATAATGAGAAGTTTAATGTTTGAAATAACTGATGTTAATTGATGTGTACTTGCCTTTATGGTCCTCTGTCAGCTTCGTCCACTTCCGTCCCTGGAGTTCTTCTTCTTCAGTCGTCACTGTCTCTGGGGGACTTCATGGTCCATTTCTGCCCCCAGGATGATGATGTCCATGGTGCTGAGAGCAAAGATAATGAGAAGTTTAATGTTTGAAATAACTGATGTTAATTGATGTCTACTTGCCTATATGGTCACCTGTCAGCTTCGTGGCAGTGGTCCTTCGTCCCTCCCTCCTGGGTGCACCTCAGGGTCCAGTTTTGCCCCCAGGATGATGATGTCCATGGTCCTAATTGTATACATAAAGAATAAATTCATGTTTGAAATCATTCATATTGATTAGAGAGGTAATAAAAGCGAAAATTATGTATATATATGTATACAGAATTATGGAAAAAGTTGTATCCTGAAATGCATGTTTTAACGGGCACATGACGTCATGGTGAACATGAAAAGATTGAAAAACTTGCCTCCCTGGTCCTCTGTCGGCTTCGTGGGAGTGGTCCTCCCTCCCTCCCTCCCACCTGGGTCCACTTCTATCCCTGGTGTTCTTCTCGGCAGTCGTCACTGCCTCTGGGGGACTTCATGGTCCATTTCTGCCCCCAGGATGATGATGTCCATGGTGCTGAGAGCAAAGATAATGAGAAGTTTAATGTTTGAAATAACTGATGTTAATTGATGTCTACTTGCCTTTATGGTCCTCTGTCAGCTTCGTCCACTTCCGTCCCTGGAGTTCTTCTTCTTCAGTCGTCACTGTCTCTGGGGGACTTCATGGTCCATTTCTGCCCCCAGGATGATGATGTCCATGGTGCTGAGAGCAAAGATAATGAGAAGTTTAATGTTTGAAATAACTGATGTTAATTGATGTGTACTTGCCTTTATGGTCCTCTGTCAGCTTCGTCCACTTCCGTCCCTGGAGTTCTTCTTCTTCAGTCGTCACTGTCTCTGGGGGACTTCATGGTCCATTTCTGCCCCCAGGATGATGATGTCCATGGTGCTGAGAGCAAAGAGAATGAGAAGTTTAATGTTTGAAATAACTGATGTTAATTGATGTCTACTTGCCTATATGGTCACCTGTCAGCTTCGTGGCAGTGGTCCTTCGTCCCTCCCTCCTGGGTGCACCTCAGGGTCCATTTTTGCCCCCAGGATGATGATGTCCATGGTCCTAATTGTATACATAAAGAATAAATTCATGTTTGAAATCATTCATATTGATTAGAGAGGTAATAAAAGCGAAAATTATGTATATATATGTATACAGAATTATGGAAAAAGTTGTATCCTGAAATGCATGTTTTAACGGGCACATGACGTCATGGTGAACATGAAAAGATTGAAAAACTTGCCTCCCTGGTCCTCTGTCGGCTTCGTGGGAGTGGTCCTCCCTCCCTCCCTCCCACCTGGGTCCACTTCTATCCCTGGTGTTCTTCTCGGCAGTCGTCACTGCCTCTGGGGGACTTCATGGTCCATTTCTGCCCCCAGGATGATGATGTCCATGGTGCTGAGAGCAAAGATAATGAGAAGTTTAATGTTTGAAATAACTGATGTTAATTGATGTCTACTTGCCTTTATGGTCCTCTGTCAGCTTCGTCCACTTCCGTCCCTGGAGTTCTTCTTCTTCAGTCGTCACTGTCTCTGGGGGACTTCATGGTCCATTTCTGCCCCCAGGATGATGATGTCCATGGTGCTGAGAGCAAAGATAATGAGAAGTTTAATGTTTGAAATAACTGATGTTAATTGATGTGTACTTGCCTTTATGGTCCTCTGTCAGCTTCGTCCACTTCCGTCCCTGGAGTTCTTCTTCTTCAGTCGTCACTGTCTCTGGGGGACTTCATGGTCCATTTCTGCCCCCAGGATGATGATGTCCATGGTGCTGAGAGCAAAGAGAATGAGAAGTTTAATGTTTGAAATAACTGATGTTAATTGATGTCTACTTGCCTATATGGTCACCTGTCAGCTTCGTGGCAGTGGTCCTTCGTCCCTCCCTCCTGGGTGCACCTTACGGTCCAGTTTTGCCCCCAGGATGATGATGTCCATGGTCCTAATTGTATACATAAAGAATAAATTCATGTTTGAAATCATTCATATTGATTAGAGAGGTAATAAAAGCGAAAAGTATGTATATATATGTATACAGAATTATGGAAAAAGTTGTATCCTGAAATGCATGTTTTAACGGGCACATGACGTCATGGTGAACATGAAAAGATTGAAAAACTTGCCTCCCTGGTCCTCTGTCGGCTTCGTGGGAGTGGTCCTCCCTCCCTCCCTCCCTCCTGGGTCCACTTCTATCCCTGGTGTTCTTCTCGGCAGTCGTCACTGCCTCTGGGGGACTTCATGGTCCATTTCTGCCCCCAGGATGATGATGTCCATGGTGCTGAGAGCAAAGATAATGAGAAGTTTAATGTTTGAAATAACTGATGTTAATTGATGTGTACTTGCCTTTATGGTCCTCTGTCAGCTTCGTCCACTTCCGTCCCTGGAGTTCTTCTTCTTCAGTCGTCACTGTCTCTGGGGGACTTCATGGTCCATTTCTGCCCCCAGGATGATGATGTCCATGGTGCTGAGAGCAAAGATAATGAGAAGTTTAATGTTTGAAATAACTGATGTTAATTGATGTGTACTTGCCTTTATGGTCCTCTGTCAGCTTCGTCCACTTCCGTCCCTGGAGTTCTTCTTCTTCAGTCGTCACTGTCTCTGGGGGACTTCATGGTCCATTTCTGCCCCCAGGATGATGATGTCCATGGTGCTGAGAGCAAAGATAATGAGAAGTTTAATGTTTGAAATAACTGATGTTAATTGATGTCTACTTGCCTTTATGGTCCTCTGTCAGCTTCGTCCACTTCCGTCCCTGGAGTTCTTCTTCTTCAGTCGTCACTGTCTCTGGGAGACTTCATGGTCCATTTCTGCCCCCAGGATGATGATGTCCATGGTGCTGAGAGCAAAGATAATGAGAAGTTTAATGTTTGAAATAACTGATGTTAATTGATGTCTACTTGCATTTATGGTGCTCTGTCAGCTTCATCCACTTCTATCCCTGGTGTTCTTCTCGGCAGTCGTCACTGCCTCTGGGGGACTTCATGGTCCATTTCTGCCCCCAGGATGATGATGTCCATGGTGCTGTGAGGAAAGATAATGAGAAGTTTAATGTTTCAAATAACTGATGTTAATTGATGTGTACTTGCCTTTATGGTCACCTGTCAGATTCGTGGCAGTGGTAATTCGTCCCTCCCTCCTGGGTCCACCTCACGGTCCATTTTTGCCCCCAGGATGATGATGTCCATGGTCCTAATTGTATACATAAAGAATAAATTCATGTTTGAAATCATTCATATTGATTAGACAGGTAATAAATGCGAAAAGTATGTATATATATGTATACAGAACTATGGAAAAAGTTGTATCCTGAAATGCATGTTTTAACGGGCACATGACGTCATGGTGAACATGAAAAGATTGAAACACTTGCCTCCCTGGTCCTCTGTCGGCTTCGTGGCACTCGTCCTCCCTCCCTCAACCCCTCCTGGGTCCACCTCTGTCGATGGAGTTCTTCTCGGCAGTCGTCACTGCCTCTGGGGGACTTCATGGTCCATTTCTGCCCCCAGGATGATGATGTCCATGGTGCTGAGAGTAAAGATAATGAGAAGTTTAATGTTTGAAATAACTGATGTTAATTGATGTCTACTTGCCTATATGGTCACCTGTCAGCTTCGTGGCAGTGGTTCTTCGTCCCTCCCTCCTGGGTGCACCTCACGGTCCATTTTTGCCCCCAGGATGATGATGTCCATGGTCCTAATTGTATACATAAAGAATAAATTCATGTTTGAAATCATTCATATTGATTAGACAGGTAATAAATGCGAAAAGTATGTATATATATGTATACAGAATTATGGAAAAAGTTGTATCCTGAAATGCATGTTTTAACGGGCACATGACGTCATGGTGAACATGAAAAGATTGAAACACTTGCCTCCCTGGTCCTCTGTCGGCTTCGTGGCACTTGTCCTCCCTCCCTCCCTCCCACCTGGGTCCACTTCTGTCCCTGGTGTTCTTCTCGGCAGTCGTCACTGCCTCTGGGGGACTTCATGGTCCATTTCTGCCCCCAGGATGATGATGTCCATGGTGCTGAGAGCAAAGATAATGAGAAGTTTAATGTTTGAAATAACTGATGTTAATTGATGTCTACTTGCCTTTATGGTCCTCTGTCAGCTTCGTCCACTTCCGTCCCTGGAGTTCTTCTTCTTCAGTCGTCACTGTCTCTGGGGGACTTCATGGTCCATTTCTGCCCCCAGGATGATGATGTCCATGGTGCTGAGAGCAAAGATAATGAGAAGTTTAATGTTTGAAATAACTGATGTTAATTGATGTGTACTTGCTTTTATGGTCCTTTGTCAGCTTCGTCCACTTCCGTCCCTGGAGTTCTTCTTCTTCAGTCGTCACTGTCTCTGGGGGACTTCATGGTCCATTTCTGCCCCCAGGATGATGATGTCCATGGTGCTGAGAGCAAAGATAATGAGAAGTTTAATGTTTGAAATAACTGATGTTAATTGATGTCTACTTGCCTATATGATCACCTGTCAGCTTCGTGGCAGTGGTCCTTCGTCCCTCCCTCCTGGGTGCACCTCACGGTCCATTTTTGCCCCCAGGATGATGATGTCCATGGTCCTAATTGTATACATAAAGAATAAATTCATGTTTGAAATCATTCATATTGATTAGAGAGGTAATAAAAGCGAAAAGTATGTATATATATGTATACAGAATTATGGAAAAAGTTGTATCCTGAAATGCATGTTTTAACGGGCACATGACGTCATGGTGAACATGAAAAGATTGAAAAACTTGCCTCCCTGGTCCTCTGTCGGCTTCGTGGGAGTGGTCTTCCCTCCCTCCCTCCCTCCTGGGTCCACCTCTATCCCTGGTGTTCTTCTCGGCAGTCGTCACTGCCTCTGGGGGACTTCATGGTCCATTTCTGCCCCCAGGATGATGATGTCCATGGTGCTGAGAGCAAAGATAATGAGAAGTTTAATGTTTGAAATAACTGATGTTAATTGATGTCTACTTGCCTTTATGGTCCTCTGTCAGCTTCGTCCACTTCCGTCCCTGGAGTTCTTCTTCTTCAGTCGTCACTGTCTCTGGGGGACTTCATGGTCCATTTCTGCCCCCAGGATGATGATGTCCATGGTGCTGAGAGCAAAGATAATGAGAAGTTTAATGTTTGAAATAACTGATGTTAATTGATGTCTACTTGCCTTTATGGTCCTCTGTCAGCTTCGTCCACTTCCGTCCCTGGAGTTCTTCTTCTTCAGTCGTCACTGTCTCTGGGGGACTTCATGGTCCATTTCTGCCCCCAGGATGATGATGTCCATGGTGCTGAGAGCAAAGATAATGAGAAGTTTAATGTTTGAAATAACTGATGTTAATTGATGTCTACTTGCCTTTATGGTCCTCTGTCAGCTTCGTCCACTTCCGTCCCTGGAGTTCTTCTTCTTCAGTCGTCACTGTCTCTGGGAGACTTCATGGTCCATTTCTGCCCCCAGGATGATGATGTCCATGGTGCTGAGAGCAAAGATAATGAGAAGTTTAATGTTTGAAATAACTGATGTTAATTGATGTGTACTTGCCTTTATGGTCCTCTGTCAGCTTCATCCACTTCTATCCCTGGTGTTCTTCTCGGCAGTCGTCACTGCCTCTGGGGGACTTCATGGTCCATTTCTGCCCCCAGGATGATGATGTCCATGGTGCTGTGAGGAAAGATAATGAGAAGTTTAATGTTTCAAATAACTGATGTTAATTGATGTGTACTTGCCTTTATGGTCCTCTGTCAGATTCGTGGCAGTGGTAATTCGTCCCTCCCTCCTGGGTCCACCTCACGGTCCATTTTTGCCCCCAGGATGATGATGTCCATGGTCCTAATTGTATACATAAAGAATAAATTCATGTTTGAAATCATTCATATTGATTAGACAGGTAATAAATGCGAAAAGTATGTATATATATGTATACAGAACTATGGAAAAAGTTGTATCCTGAAATGCATGTTTTAACGGGCACATGACGTCATGGTGAACATGAAAAGATTGAAACACTTGCCTCCCTGGTCCTCTGTCGGCTTCGTGGCACTCGTCCTCCCTCCCTCAACCCCTCCTGGGTCCACCTCTGTCGATGGAGTTCTTCTCGGCAGTCGTCACTGCCTCTGGGGGACTTCATGGTCCATTTCTGCCCCCAGGATGATGATGTCCATGGTGCTGAGAGTAAAGATAATGAGAAGTTTAATGTTTGAAATAACTGATGTTAATTGATGTCTACTTGCCTATATGGTCACCTGTCAGCTTCGTGGCAGTGGTCCTTCGTCCCTCCCTCCTGGGTGCACCTCACGGTCCATTTTTGCCCCCAGGATGATGATGTCCATGGTCCTAATTGTATACATAAAGAATAAATTCATGTTTGAAATCATTCATATTGATTAGACAGGTAATAAATGCGAAAAGTATGTATATATATGTATACAGAATTATGGAAAAAGTTGTATCCTGAAATGCATGTTTTAACGGGCACATGACGTCATGGTGAACATGAAAAGATTGAAACACTTGCCTCCCTGGTCCTCTGTCGGCTTCGTGGCACTTGTCCTCCCTCCCTCCCTCCCACCTGGGTCCACTTCTGTCCCTGGTGTTCTTCTCGGCAGTCGTCACTGCCTCTGGGGGACTTCATGGTCCATTTCTGCCCCCAGGATGATGATGTCCATGGTGCTGAGAGCAAAGATAATGAGAAGTTTAATGTTTGAAATAACTGATGTTAATTGATGTCTACTTGCCTATATGGTCACCTGTCAGCTTCGTGGCAGTGGTCCTTCGTCCCTCCCTCCTGGGTGCACCTCACGGTCCATTTTTGCCCCCAGGATGATGATGTCCATGGTCCTAATTGTATACATAAAGAATAAATTCATGTTTGAAATCATTCATATTGATTAGACAGGTAATAAATGCGAAAAGTATGTATACATATGTATACAGAACTATGGAAAAAGTTGTATCCTGAAATGCATGTTTTAACGGGCACATGACGTCATGGTGAACATGAAAAGATTGAAACACTTGCCTCCCTGGTCCTCTGTCGGCTTCGTGGCACTCGTCCTCCCTCCCTCAACCCCTCCTGGGTCCACCTCTGTCGATGGAGTTCTTCTCGGCAGTCGTCACTGCCTCTGGGGGACTTCATGGTCCATTTCTGCCCCCAGGATGATGATGTCCATGGTGCTGAGAGTAAAGATAATGAGAAGTTTAATGTTTGAAATAACTGATGTTAATTGATGTCTACTTGCCTATATGGTCACCTGTCAGCTTCGTGGCAGTGGTTCTTCGTCCCTCCCTCCTGGGTGCACCTCACGGTCCATTTTTGCCCCCAGGATGATGATGTCCATGGTCCTAATTGTATACATAAAGAATAAATTCATGTTTGAAATCATTCATATTGATTAGAGAGGTAATAAATGCGAAAAGTATGTATATATATGTATACAGAATTATGGAAAAAGTTGTATCCTGAAATGCATGTTTTAACGGGCACATGACGTCATGGTGAACATGAAAAGATTGAAACACTTGCCTCCCTGGTCCTCTGTCGGCTTCGTGGCACTTGTCCTCCCTCCCTCCCTCCCACCTGGGTCCACTTCTGTCCCTGGTGTTCTTCTCGGCAGTCGTCACTGCCTCTGGGGGACTTCATGGTCCATTTCTGCCCCCAGGATGATGATGTCCATGGTGCTGAGAGCAAAGATAATGAGAAGTTTAATGTTTGAAATAACTGATGTTAATTGATGTCTACTTGCCTTTATGGTCCTCTGTCAGCTTCGTCCACTTCCGTCCCTGGAGTTCTTCTTCTTCAGTCGTCACTGTCTCTGGGGGACTTCATGGTCCATTTCTGCCCCCAGGATGATGATGTCCATGGTGCTGAGAGCAAAGATAATGAGAAGTTTAATGTTTGAAATAACTGATGTTAATTGATGTGTACTTGCTTTTATGGTCCTTTGTCAGCTTCGTCCACTTCCGTCCCTGGAGTTCTTCTTCTTCAGTCGTCACTGTCTCTGGGGGACTTCATGGTCCATTTCTGCCCCCAGGATGATGATGTCCATGGTGCTGAGAGCAAAGATAATGAGAAGTTTAATGTTTGAAATAACTGATGTTAATTGATGTCTACTTGCCTATATGGTCACCTGTCAGCTTCGTGGCAGTGGTCCTTCGTCCCTCCCTCCTGGGTGCACCTCACGGTCCATTTTTGCCCCCAGGATGATGATGTCCATGGTCCTAATTGTATACATAAAGAATAAATTCATGTTTGAAATCATTCATATTGATTAGAGAGGTAATAAAAGCGAAAAGTATGTATATATATGTATACAGAATTATGGAAAAAGTTGTATCCTGAAATGCATGTTTTAACGGGCACATGACGTCATGGTGAACATGAAAAGATTGAAAAACTTGCCTCCCTGGTCCTCTGTCGGCTTCGTGGGAGTGGTCTTCCCTCCCTCCCTCCCTCCTGGGTCCACCTCTATCCCTGGTGTTCTTCTCGGCAGTCGTCACTGCCTCTGGGGGACTTCATGGTCCATTTCTGCCCCCAGGATGATGATGTCCATGGTGCTGAGAGCAAAGATAATGAGAAGTTTAATGTTTGAAATAACTGATGTTAATTGATGTCTACTTGCCTTTATGGTCCTCTGTCAGCTTCGTCCACTTCCGTCCCTGGAGTTCTTCTTCTTCAGTCGTCACTGTCTCTGGGGGACTTCATGGTCCATTTCTGCCCCCAGGATGATGATGTCCATGGTGCTGAGAGCAAAGATAATGAGAAGTTTAATGCTTGAAATAACTGATGTTAATTGATGTGTACTTGCCTTTATGGTCCTCTGTCAGCTTCGTCCACTTCCGTCCCTGGAGTTCTTCTTCTTCAGTCGTCACTGTCTCTGGGGGACTTCATGGTCCATTTCTGCCCCCAGGATGATGATGTCCATGGTGCTGAGAGCAAAGATAATGAGAAGTTTAATGTTTGAAATAACTGATGTTAATTGATGTCTACTTGCCTTTATGGTCCTCTGTCAGCTTCGTCCACTTCCGTCCCTGGAGTTCTTCTTCTTCAGTCGTCACTGTCTCTGGGAGACTTCATGGTCCATTTCTGCCCCCAGGATGATGATGTCCATGGTGCTGAGAGCAAAGATAATGAGAAGTTTAATGTTTGAAATAACTGATGTTAATTGATGTCTACTTCCCTTTATGGTGCTCTGTCAGCTTCATCCACTTCTATCCCTGGTGTTCTTCTCGGCAGTCGTCACTGCCTCTGGGGGACTTCATGGTCCATTTCTGCCCCCAGGATGATGATGTCCATGGTGCTGTGAGGAAAGATAATGAGAAGTTTAATGTTTCAAATAACTGATGTTAATTGATGTGTACTTGCCTTTATGGTCCTCTGTCAGATTCGTGGCAGTGGTAATTCGTCCCTCCCTCCTGGGTCCACCTCACGGTCCATTTTTGCCCCCAGGATGATGATGTCCATGGTCCTAATTGTATACATAAAGAATAAATTCATGTTTGAAATCATTCATATTGATTAGACAGGTAATAAATGCGAAAAGTATGTATATATATGTATACAGAACTATGGAAAAAGTTGTATCCTGAAATGCATGTTTTAACGGGCACATGACGTCATGGTGAACATGAAAAGATTGAAACACTTGCCTCCCTGGTCCTCTGTCGGCTTCGTGGCACTCGTCCTCCCTCCCTCAACCCCTCCTGGGTCCACCTCTGTCGATGGAGTTCTTCTCGGCAGTCGTCACTGCCTCTGGGGGACTTCATGGTCCATTTCTGCCCCCAGGATGATGATGTCCATGGTGCTGAGAGTAAAGATAATGAGAAGTTTAATGTTTGAAATAACTGATGTTAATTGATGTCTACTTGCCTATATGGTCACCTGTCAGCTTCGTGGCAGTGGTCCTTCGTCCCTCCCTCCTGGGTGCACCTCACGGTCCATTTTTGCCCCCAGGATGATGATGTCCATGGTCCTAATTGTATACATAAAGAATAAATTCATGTTTGAAATCATTCATATTGATTAGACAGGTAATAAATGCGAAAAGTATGTATATATATGTATACAGAATTATGGAAAAAGTTGTATCCTGAAATGCATGTTTTAACGGGCACATGACGTCATGGTGAACATGAAAAGATTGAAACACTTGCCTCCCTGGTCCTCTGTCGGCTTCGTGGCACTTGTCCTCCCTCCCTCCCTCCCACCTGGGTCCACTTCTGTCCCTGGTGTTCTTCTCGGCAGTCGTCACTGCCTCTGGGGGACTTCATGGTCCATTTCTGCCCCCAGGATGATGATGTCCATGGTGCTGAGAGCAAAGATAATGAGAAGTTTAATGTTTGAAATAACTGATGTTAATTGATGTCTACTTGCCTATATGGTCACCTGTCAGCTTCGTGGCAGTGGTCCTTCGTCCCTCCCTCCTGGGTGCACCTCACGGTCCATTTTTGCCCCCAGGATGATGATGTCCATGGTCCTAATTGTATACATAAAGAATAAATTCATGTTTGAAATCATTCATATTGATTAGAGAGGTAACAAAAGCGAAAAGTATGTGTATATATATGTATACAGAATTATGGAAAAAGTTGTATCCTGAAATGCATGTTTTAACGGGCACATGACGTCATGGTGAACATGAAAAGATTGAAAAACTTGCCTCCCTGGTCCTCTGTCGGCTTCGTGGGAGTGGTCCTCCCTCCCTCCCTCCCTCCTGGGCCCACTTCTATCCCTGGTGTTCTTCTCGGCAGTCGTCACTGCCTCTGGGGGACTTCATGGTCCATTTCTGCCCCCAGGATGATGATGTCCATGGTGCTGAGAGCAAAGATAATGAGAAGTTTAATGTTTGAAATAACTGATGTTAATTGATGTCTACTTGCCTTTATGGTCCTCTGTCAGCTTCGTCCACTTCCGTCCCTGGAGTTCTTCTTCTTCAGTCGTCACTGTCTCTGGGGGACTTCATGGTCCATTTCTGCCCCCAGGATGATGATGTCCATGGTGCTGAGAGCAAAGATAATGAGAAGTTTAATGTTTGAAATAACTGATGTTAATTGATGTCTACTTGCCTTTATGGTCCTCTGTCAGCTTCGTCCACTTCTATCCCTGGTGTTCTTCTCGGCAGTCGTCACTGCCTCTGGGGGACTTCATGGTCCATTTCTGCCCCCAGGATGATGATGTCCATGGTGCTGAGAGCAAAGATAATGAGAAGTTTAATGTTTGAAATAACTGATGTTAATTGATGTCTACTTGCCTTTATGGTCACCTGTCAGCTTCGTGGCAGTGGTCCTTCGTCCCTCCCTCCTGGGTCCACCTCACGGTCCATTTTTTCCCCCAGGATGATGATGTCCATGGTCCTAATTGTATATATAAAGAATAAATTTATGTTTGAAATCATTGATGTTGATTACATAGGTAATGCATACCAAAAACATGTATATACATGTATTCAGAATATGGAGAAATTGGTATCCTGAAATGCATGTTGTAACAGGCACATGACGTCATGGTGAACATGAAAAGATTGAAACAGTTGCCTCCCTGGTCCTCTGTCGGCTTCGTGGCACTCGTCCTCCCTCCCTCCCTCCCTCCTGGGTCCACTTCTATCCCTCGTGTTCTTCTCGGCAGTCGTCACTGCCTCTGGGGGACTTCATGGTCCATTTCTGCCCCCAGGATGATGATGTCCATGGTCCTAATTGTATATATAAAGAATAAATTCATGTTTGAAATCATTCATATTGATTAGAGAGGTAGTAAATACGAAAAGTATGTATATATATGTATACAGAATTATGGAAAAAGTTGTATCCTGAAATGCATGTTTTAACGGGCACATGACGTCATGGTGAACATGAAAAGATTGAAACATTTGCCTCCCTGGTCCTCTGTCGGCTTCGTGGGAGTGGTCCTCCCTCCCTCCCTCCCTCCTGGGTCCACTTCTATCCCTGGTTTTCTTCTCGGCAGTCGTCACTGCCTCTGGGGGACTTCATGGTCCATTTCTGCCCCCAGGATGATGATGTCCATGGTGCTGAGAGCAAAGATAATGAGAAGTTTAATGTTTGAAATAACTGATGTTAATTGATGTCTACTTGCCTTTATGGTCCTCTGTCAGCTTCGTCCACTTCCGTCCCTAGAGTTCTTCTTCTTCAGTCGTCACTGTCTCTGGGGGACTTCATGGTCCATTTCTGCCCCCAGGATGATGATGTCCATGGTGCTGAGAGCAAAGATAATGAGAAGTTTAATGTTTGAAATAACTGATGTTAATTGATGTGTACTTGCCTTTATGGTCCTCTGTCAGCTTCGTCCACTTCCGTCCCTGGAGTTCTTCTTCTTCAGTCGTCACTGTCTCTGGGGGACTTCATGGTCCATTTCTGCCCCCAGGATGATGATGTCCATGGTGCTGAGAGGAAAGATAATGAGAAGTTTAATGTTTGAAATAACTGATGTTAATTGATGTCTACTTGCCTTTATGGTCCTCTGTCAGCTTCGTCCACTTCTATCCCTGGTGTTCTTCTCGGCAGTCGTCACTGCCTCTGGGGGTCTTCATGGTCCATTTCTGCCCCCAGGATGACGATGTCCATGGTGCTGAGAGCAAAGATAATGAGAAGTTTAATGTTTGAAATAACCGATGTTAATTGATGTCTACTTGCCTTTATGGTCCTCTGTCAGATTCGTGGCAGTGGTCCTTCGTCCCTCCCTCCTGGGTCCACCTCACGGTCCACTTTTGCCCCCAGGATGATGATGTCAATGGTCCTAATTGTATATATAAAGAATAAATTAATGTTTGAAATCATTCATATTGATAAGAGAGGTAATAAATGCCAAAAGTATGTATATACATGTATTCAAAATTATTTAAAAATTTGTATCCTGAAATGCATGTTGTAACGGGCACATGACGTCATGGTGAACATGAAAAGATTGAAACACTTGCCTCCCTGGTCCTCTGTCGGCTTCGTGGCACTCGTCCTCCCTCCCTCCCTCCCTCCTGGGTCAACTTCTATCCCTGGTTTTCTTCTCGGCAGTCGTCACTGCCTCTGGGGGACTTCATGGTCCATTTCTGCCCCCAGGATGATGATGTCCATGGTGCTGAGAGCAAAGATAATGAGAAGTTTAATGTTTGAAATAACTGATGTTAATTGATGTCTACTTGCCTTTATGGTCCTCTGTCAGCTTCGTCCACTTCCGTCCCTGGAGTTCTTCTACTTCAGTCGTCACTGTCTCTGGGGGACTTCATGGTCCATTTCTGCCCCCAGGATGATGATGTCCATGGTGCTGAGAGCAAAGATAATGAGAAGTTTAATGTTTGAAATAACTGATGTTAATTGATGTGTACTTGCCTTTATGGTCCTCTGTCAGATTCGTCCACTTCCGTCCCTGCAGTTCTTCTTCTTCAGTCGTCACTGTCTCTGGGGGACTTCATGGTCCATTTCTGCCCCCAGGATGATGATGTCCATGGTGCTGAGAGGAAAGATAATGAGAAGTTTAATGTTTGAAATAACTGATGTTAATTGATGTCTACTTGCCTTTATGGTCCTCTGTCAGCTTCGTCCACTTCCGTCCCTGTAGTTCTTCTTCTTCAGTCGTCACTGTCTCTGGGGGACTTCATGGTCCATTTCTGCCCCCAGGATGATGATGATGTCCATGGTGCTGAGAGCAAAGATAATGAGAAGTTTAATGTTTGAAATAACTGATGTTAATTGATGTGTACTTGCCTTTATGGTCCTCTGTCAGCTTCGTCCACTTCCGTCCCTGTAGTTCTTCTTCTTCAGTCGTCACTGCCTCTGGAGGACTTCATGGTTCATTTCTGCCCCCAGGATGATGATGTCCATGGTGCTGAGAGGAAAGATAATGAGAAGTTTAATGTTTGAAATAACTGATGTTAATTGATGTCTACTTGCCTTTATGGTCACCTGTCAGCTTCGTGGCAGTGGTCCTTCGTCCCTCCCTCCTGGGTCCACCTCACGGTCCATTTTTGCCCCCAGGATGATGATGTCCATGGTCCTAATTGTATATATAAAGAATAAATTTATGTTTGAAATCATTGATGTTGATTACATAGGTAATGCATGCCAAAAACATATATATACATGTATTCAGAATATGGAGAAATTGGTATCCTGAAATGCATGTTGTAACAGGCACATGACGTCATGGTGAACATGAAAAGATTGAAACAGTTGCCTCCCTGGTCCTCTGTCGGCTTCGTGGCACTCGTCCTCCCTCCCTCCCTTCCTCCTGGGTCCACTTCTATCCCTGGTTTTCTTCTCGGCAGTCGTCACTGCCTCTGGGGGACTTCATGGTCCATTTCTGCCCCCAGGATGATGATGTCCATGGTGCTGAGAGCAAAGATAATGAGAAGTTTAATGTTTGAAATAACTGATGTTAATTGATGTCTACTTGCCTTTATGGTCCTCTGTCAGATTCGTCCACTTCCGTCCCTGGAGTTCTTCTTCTTCAGTCGTCACTGTCTCTGGGGGACTTCATGGTCCATTTCTGCCCCCAGGATGATGATGTCCATGGTGCTGAGAGGAAAGATAATGAGAAGTTTAATGTTTGAAATAACTGATGTTAATTGATGTGTACTTGCCTTTATGGTCCTCTGTCAGCTTCGTCCACTTCCGTCCCTGTAGTTCTTCTCGGCAGTCGTCACTGCCTCTGGGGGACTTCATGGTCCATTTCTGCCCCCAGGATGATGATGTCCATGGTGCTGAGAGCAAAGATAATGAGAAGTTTAATGTTTGAAATAACTGATGTTAATTGATGTCTAGTTGCCTTTATGGTCACCTGTCAGCTTCGTGGCAGTGGTCCTTCGTCCCTCCCTCCTGGGTCCACCTCACGGTCCATTTTTGCCCCCAGGATGATGATGTCCATGGTCCTAATTGTATATATAAAGAATAAATTTATGTTTGAAATCATTGATGTTGATTACATAGGTAATGCATGCCAAAAACATATATATACATGTATTCAGAATATGGAGAAATTGGTATCCTGAAATGCATGTTGTAACAGGCACATGACGTCATGGTGAACATGAAAAGATTGAAACAGTTGCCTCCCTGGTCCTCTGTCGGCTTCGTGGCACTCGTCCTCCCTCCCTCCCTCCCTCCTGGGTCCACTTCTGTCCCTCGTGTTCTTCTCGGCAGTCGTCACTGCCTCTGGGGGACTTCATGGTCCATTTCTGCCCCCAGGATGATGATGTCCATGGTGCTGAGAGTAAAGACAATGAGGAGTTTAATGTTTGAAATAACTGATGTTAATTGATGTCTACTTGCCTTTATGGTCCTCTGTCAGCTTCATCCACTTCTATCCCTCGTGTTCTTCTCGGCAGTCGTCACTGCCTCTGGGGGACTTCATGGTCCATTTCTGCCCCCAGGATGATGATGTCCATGGTGCTGAGAGCAAAGATAATGAGAAGTTTAATGTTTGAAATAACTGATGTTAATTGATGTCTACTTGCCTTTATGGTCCTCTGTCAGATTCGTCCACTTCCGTCCCTGTAGTTCTTCTTCTTCAGTCGTCACTGTCTCTGGGGGACTTCATGGTCCATTTCTGCCCCCAGGATGATGATGTCCATGGTCCTAATTGTATATATAAAGAATAAATTCATGTTTGAAATCATTCATATTGATTAGAGAGGTAGTAAATACGAAAAGTATGTATATATATGTATACAGAATTATGGAAAAAGTTGTATCCTGAAATGCATGTTTTAACGGGCACATGACGTCATGGTGAACATGAAAAGATTGAAACATTTGCCTCCCTGGTCCTCTGTCGGCTTCGTGGGAGTGGTCCTCCCTCCCTCCCTCCCTCCTGGGTCCACTTCTATCCCTGGTTTTCTTCTCGGCAGTCGTCACTGCCTCTGGGGGACTTCATGGTCCATTTCTGCCCCCAGGATGATGATGTCCATGGTGCTGAGAGCAAAGATAATGAGAAGTTTAATGTTTGAAATAACTGATGTTAATTGATGTCTACTTGCCTTTATGGTCCTCTGTCAGCTTCGTCCACTTCCGTCCCTGGAGTTCTTCTTCTTCAGTCGTCACTGTCTCTGGGGGACTTCATGGTCCATTTCTGCCCCCAGGATGATGATGTCCATGGTGCTGAGAGCAAAGATAATGAGAAGTTTAATGTTTGAAATAACTGATGTTAATTGATGTCTACTTGCCTTTATGGTCCTCTGTCAGCTTCGTCCACTTCCGTCCCTGGAGTTCTTCTTCTTCAGTCGTCACTGTCTCTGGGGGACTTCATGGTCCATTTCTGCCCCCAGGATGATGATGTCCATGGTGCTGAGAGCAAAGATAATGAGAAGTTTAATGTTTGAAATAACTGATGTTAATTGATGTCTACTTGCCTTTATGGTCCTCTGTCAGCTTCGTCCACTTCCGTCCCTGGAGTTCTTCTTCTTCAGTCGTCACTGTCTCTGGGGGACTTCATGGTCCATTTCTGCCCCCAGGATGATGATGTCCATGGTGCTGAGAGCAAAGATAATGAGAAGTTTAATGTTTGAAATAACTGATGTTAATTGATGTGTAGTTGCCTTTATGGTCCTCTGTCAGCTTCGTCCACTTCCGTCCCTGGAGTTCTTCTTCTTCAGTCGTCACTGCCTCTGGAGGACTTCATGGTTCATTTCTGCCCCCAGGATGATGATGTCCATGGTGCTGAGAGCAAAGATAATGAGAAGTTTAATGTTTGAAATAACTGATGTTAATTGATGTCTACTTGCCTTTATGGTCACCTGTCAGCTTCGTGGCAGTGGTCCTTCGTCCCTCCCTCCTGGGTCCACCTCACGGTCCATTTTTGCCCCCAGGATGATGATGTCCATGGTCCTAATTGTATATATAAAGAATAAATTTATGTTTGAAATCATTGATGTTGATTACATAGGTAATGCATGCCAAAAACATATATATACATGTATTCAGAATATGGAGAAATTGGTATCCTGAAATGCATGTTCTAACAGGCACATGACGTCATGGTGAACATGAAAAGATTGAAACAGTTGCCTCCCTGGTCCTCTGTCGGCTTCGTGGCACTCGTCCTCCCTCCCTCCCTCCCTCCTGGGTCCACTTCTATCCCTGGTTTTCTTCTCGGCAGTCGTCTCTGCCTCTGGGGGACTTCATGGTCCATTTCTGCCCCCAGGATGATGATGTCCATGGTGCTGAGAGCAAAGATAATGAGAAGTTTAATGTTTGAAATAACTGATGTTAATTGATGTCTACTTGCCTTTATGGTCCTCTGTCAGCTTCGTCCACTTCCGTCCCTGTAGTTCTTCTTCTTCAGTCGCCACTGTCTCTGGGGGACTTCATGGTCCATTTCTGCCCCCAGGATGATGATGTCCATGGTCCTAATTGTATATATAAAGAATAAATTCATGTTTGAAATCATTCATGTTGATTAGAGAGGTAGTAAATACGAAAAGTATGTATATATATGTATACAGAATTATGGAAAAAGTTGTATCCTGAAATGCATGTTTTAACGGGCACATGACGTCATGGTGAACATGAAAAGATTGAAACATTTGTCTCCCTGGTCCTCTGTCGGCTTCGTGGGAGTGGTCCTCCCTCCCTCCCTCCCTCCTGGGTCCACTTCTATCCCTGGTTTTCTTCTCGGCAGTCGTCACTGCCTCTGGGGGACTTCATGGTCCATTTCTGCCCCCAGGATGATGATGTCCATGGTGCTGAGAGCAAAGATAATGAGAAGTTTAATGTTTGAAATAACTGATGTTAATTGATGTCTACTTGCCTTTATGGTCCTCTGTCAGCTTCGTCCACTTCCGTCCCTGTAGTTCTTCTTCTTCAGTCGTCACTGTCTCTGGGGGACTTCATGGTCCATTTCTGCCCCCAGGATGATGATGTCCATGGTGCTGAGAGCAAAGATAATGAGAAGTTTAATGTTTGAAATAACTGATGTTAATTGATGTGTACTTGCCTTTATGGTCCTCTGTCAGCTTCGTCCACTTCCGTCCCTGGAGTTCTTCTTCTTCAGTCGTCACTGTCTCTGGGGGACTTCATGGTCCATTTCTGCCCCCAGGATGATGATGTCCATGGTGCTGAGAGCAAAGATAATGAGAAGTTTAATGTTTGAAATAACTGATGTTAATTGATGTGTACTTGCCTTTATGGTCCTCTGTCAGCTTCGTCCACTTCCGTCCCTGGAGTTCGTCTTCTTCAGTCGTCACTGTCTCTGGGGGACTTCATGGTCCATTTCTGCCCCCAGGATGATGATGTCCATGGTGCTGAGAGCAAAGATAATGAGAAGTTTAATGTTTCAAATAACTGATGTTAATTGATGTGTACTTGCCTTTATGGTCCTCTGTCAGCTTCGTCCACTTCCGTCCCTGGAGTTCTTCTCGGCAGTCGTCACTGCCTCTGGGGACTTCATGGTCCATTTCTGCCCCCAGGATGATGATGTCCATGGTCCTGAGAGCAAAGATAATGAGAAGTTTAATGTTTGAAATAACTGATGTTAATTGATGTCTACTTGCCTTTATGGTCCTCTGTCAGCTTCGTCCACTTCCGTCCCTGTAGTTCTTCTCGGCAGTCGTCACTGCCTCTGGGGGACTTCATGGTTCATTTCTGCCCCCAGGATGATGATGTCCATGGTGCTGAGAGCAAAGATAATGAGAAGTTTAATGTTTGAAATAACTGATGTTAATTGATGTCTACTTGCCTTTATGGTCACCTGTCAGCTTCCTGGCAGTGGTCCTTCGTCACTCCCTCCTGGGTCCACCTCACGGTCCATTTTTGCCCCCAGGATGATGATGTCCATGGTCCTAATTGTATATATAAAGAATAAATTTATGTTTGAAATCATTGATGTTGATTACATAGGTAATGCATGCCAAAAACATATATATACATGTATTCAGAATATGGAGAAATTGGTATCCTGAAATGCATGTTGTAACAGGCACATGACGTCATGGTGAACATGAAAAGATTGAAACAGTTGCCTCCCTGGTCCTCTGTCGGCTTCGTGGCACTCGTCCTCCCTCCCTCCCTCCCTCCTGGGTCAACTTCTATCCCTGGTTTTCTTCTCGGAAGTCGTCACTGCCTCTGGGGGACTTCATGGTCCATTTCTGCCTCCAGGATGATGATGTCCATGGTGCTGAGAGCAAAGATAATGAGAAGTTTAATGTTTGAAATAAGTGATGTTAATTGATGTCTACTTGCCTTTATGGTCCTCTGTCAGCTTCGTCCACTTCCGTCCCTGTAGTTCTTCTTCTTCAGTCGTCACTGTCTCTGGGGGACTTCATGGTCCATTTCTGCCCCCAGGATGATGATGTCCATGGTGCTGAGAGCAAAGATAATGAGAAGTTTAATGTTTGAAATAACTGATGTTAATTGATGTCTACTTGCCTTTATGGTCCTCTGTCAGATTCATGGGAGTGGTCCTTCGTCCCTCCCTCCTGGGTCCACATCACGGTCCATTTTTGCCAACAGGATGATGATGTCCATGGTGCTGAGAGCAAAGATAATGAGAAGTTTAATGTTTGAAATAACTGATGTTAATTGATGTCTACTTGCCTTTATGGTCCTCTGTCAGCTTCGTTCACTTATGTTCCTGGAGTTCTTCTTCTTCAGTCGTCACTGTCGCTGGGGGACTTCATGGTCCATTTCTGCCCCCAGGATGATGATGTCCATGGTCCTAATTGTATATATAAAGAATAAATTCATGTTTGAAATCATTCATATTGATTAGAGAGGTAATAAATGCGAAAAGTATGTATATATATGTATACAGAATTATGGAAAAAGTTGTATCCTGAAATGCATGTTTTAACGGGCACATGACGTCATGGTGAACATGAAAAGATTGAAACATTTGCCTCCCTGGTCCTCTGTCGGCTTCGTGGGAGTGGTCCTCCCTCCCTCCCTCCCTCCTGGGTCCACTTCTATCCCTGGTTTTCTTCTCGGCAGTCGTCACTGCCTCTGGGGGACTTCATGGTCCATTTCTGCCCCCAGGATGATGATGTCCATGGTGCTGAGAGCAAAGATAATGAGAAGTTTAATGTTTGAAATAACTGATGTTAATTGATGTCTACTTGCCTTTATGGTCCTCTGTCAGCTTCGTCCACTTCCGTCCCTGGAGTTCTTCTTCTTCAGTCGTCACTGTCTCTGGGGGACTTCATGGTCCATTTCTGCCCCCAGGATGATGATGTCCATGGTGCTGAGAGCAAAGATAATGAGAAGTTTAATGTTTGAAATAACTGATGTTAATTGATGTGTACTTGCCTTTATGGTCCTCTGTCAGCTTCGTCCACTTCCGTCCCTGGAGTTCTTCTTCTTCAGTCGTCACTGTCTCTGGGGGACTTCATGGTCCATTTCTGCCCCCAGGATGATGATGTCCATGGTGCTGAGAGCAAAGATAATGAGAAGTTTAATGTTTGAAATAACTGATGTTAATTGATGTGTACTTGCCTTTATGGTCCTCTGTCAGCTTCGTCCACTTCCGTCCCTGGAGTTCTTCTTCTTCAGTCGTCACTGTCTCTGGGGGACTTCATGGTCCATTTCTGCCCCCAGGATGATGATGTCCATGGTGCTGAGAGCAAAGATAATGAGAAGTTTAATGTTTGAAATAACTGATGTTAATTGATGTGTACTTGCCTTTATGGTCCTCTGTCAGCTTCGTCCACTTCCGTCCCTGGAGTTCTTCTTCTTCAGTCGTCACTGTCTCTGGGGGACTTCATGGTCCATTTCTGCCCCCAGGATGATGATGTCCATGGTGCTGAGAGCAAAGATAATGAGAAGTTTAATGTTTGAAATAACTGATGTTAATTGATGTCTACTTGCCTTTATGGTCCTCTGTCAGATTCATGGGAGTGGTCCTTCGTCCCTCCCTCCTGGGTCCACCTCACGGTCCATTTTTGCCAACAGGATGATGATGTCCATGGTGCTGAGAGCAAAGATAATGAGAAGTTTAATGTTTGAAATAACTGATGTTAATTGATGTCTACTTGCCTTTATGGTCCTCTGTCAGCTTCGTTCACTTATGTTCCTGGAGTTCTTCTTCTTCAGTCGTCACTGTCTCTGGGGGACTTCATGGTCCATTTCTGCCCCCAGGATGATGATGTCCATGGTCCTAATTGTATATATAAAGAATAAATTCATGTTTGAAATCATTCATATTGATTAGAGAGGTAATAAATGCGAAAAGTATGTATATGTGTGTATACAGAATTATGGAAAAAGTTGTATCCTGAAATGCATGTTTTAACGGGCACATGACGTCATGGTGAACATGAAAAGATTGAAACATTTGCCTCCCTGGTCCTCTGTCGGCTTCGTGGGAGTGGTCCTCCCTCCCTCCCTCCCTCCTGGGTCCACTTCTATCCCTGGTTTTCTTCTCGGCAGTCGTCACTGCCTCTGGGGGACTTCATGGTCCATTTCTGCCCCCAGGATGATGATGTCCATGGTGCTGAGAGCAAAGATAATGAGAAGTTTAATGTTTGAAATAACTGATGTTAATTGATGTGTACTTGCCTTTATGGTCCTCTGTCAGCTTCGTCCACTTCCGTCCCTGGAGTTCTTCTTCTTCAGTCGTCACTGTCTCTGGGGGACTTCATGGTCCATTTCTGCCCCCAGGATGATGATGTCCATGGTGCTGAGAGCAAAGATAATGAGAAGTTTAATGTTTGAAATAACTGATGTTAATTGATGTGTACTTGCCTTTATGGTCCTCTGTCAGCTTCGTCCACTTCCGTCCCTGGAGTTCTTCTTCTTCAGTCGTCACTGTCTCTGGGGGACTTCATGGTCCATTTCTGCCCCCAGGATGATGATGTCCATGGTGCTGAGAGCAAAGATAATGAGAAGTTTAATGTTTGAAATAACTGATGTTAATTGATGTGTACTTGCCTTTATGGTCCTCTGTCAGCTTCGTCCACTTCCGTCCCTGGAGTTCTTCTTCTTCAGTCGTCACTGTCTCTGGGGGACTTCATGGTCCATTTCTGCCCCCAGGATGATGATGTCCATGGTGCTGAGAGCAAAGATAATGAGAAGTTTAATGTTTGAAATAACTGATGTTAATTGATGTGTACTTGCCTTTATGGTCCTCTGTCAGCTTCGTCCACTTCCGTCCCTGGAGTTCTTCTTCTTCAGTCGTCACTGTCTCTGGGGGACTTCATGGTCCATTTCTGCCCCCAGGATGATGATGTCCATGGTGCTGAGAGCAAAGATAATGAGAAGTTTAATGTTTGAAATAACTGATGTTAATTGATGTGTACTTGCCTTTATGGTCCTCTGTCAGCTTCGTCCACTTCCGTCCCTGGAGTTCTTCTTCTTCAGTCGTCACTGTCTCTGGGGGACTTCATGGTCCATTTCTGCCCCCAGGATGATGATGTCCATGGTGCTGAGAGCAAAGATAATGAGAAGTTTAATGTTTCAAATAACTGATGTTAATTGATGTGTACTTGCCTTTATGGTCCTCTGTCAGCTTCGTAAACTTCCGTCCCTGTAGTTCTTCTCGGCAGTCGTCACTGCCTCTGGGGACTTCATGGTCCATTTCTGCCCCCAGGATGATGATGTCCATGGTCCTAAGAGCAAAGATAATGAGAAGTTTAATGTTTGAAATAACCGATGTTAATTGATGTCTACTTGCCTTTATGGTCCTCTGTCAGCTTCGTCCACTTCCGTCCCTGTAGTTCTTCTCGGCAGTCGTCACTGCCTCTGGGGGACTTCATGGTTCATTTCTGCCCCCAGGATGACGATGTCCATGGTGCTGAGAGCAAAGATAATGAGAAGTTTAATGTTTGAAATAACTGGTGTTAATTGATGTCTACTTGCCTTTATGGTCACCTGTCAGCTTAGTGGCAGTGGTCCTTCGTCACTCCCTCCTGGGTCCACCTCACGGTCCATTTTTGCCCCCAGGATGATGATGTCCATGGTCCTAATTGTATATATAAAGAATAAATTTATGTTTGAAATCATTGATGTTGATTACATAGGTAATGCATGCCAAAAACATATATATACATGTATTCAGAATATGGAGAAATTGGTATCCTGAAATGCATGTTGTAACAGGCACATGACGTCATGGTGAACATGAAAAGATTGAAACAGTTGCCTCCCTGGTCCTCTGTCGGCTTCGTGGCACTCGTCCTCCCTCCCTCCCTCCCTCCTGGGTCAACTTTTATCCCTGGTTTTCTTCTCGGAAGTCGTCACTGCCTCTGGGGGACTTCATGGTCCATTTCTGCCTCCAGGATGATGATGTCCATGGTGCTGAGAGCAAAGATAATGAGAAGTTTAATGTTTGAAATAAGTGATGTTAATTGATGTCTACTTGCCTTTATGGTCCTCTGTCAGCTTCGTCCACTTCCGTCCATGGAGTTCTTCTTCTTCAGTCGTCACTGTCTCTGGGGGACTTCATGGTCCATTTCTGCCCCCAGGATGATGATGTCCATGGTGCTGAGAGCAAAGATAATGAGAAGTTTAATGTTTGAAATAACTGATGTTAATTGATGTGTACTTGCCTTTATGGTCCTCTGTCAGATTCATGGGAGTGGTCCTTCGTACCTCCCTCCTGGGTCCACATCACGGTCCATTTTTGCCAACAGGATGATGATGTCCATGGTGCTGAGAGCAAAGATAATGAGAAGTTTAATGTTTGAAATAACTGATGTTAATTGATGTCTACTTGCCTTTATGGTCCTCTGTCAGCTTCGTTCACTTATGTTCCTGGAGTTCTTCTTTTTCAGTCGTCACTGTCTCTGGGGGACTTCATGGTCCATTTCTGCCCCCAGGATGATGATGTCCATGGTGCTGAGAGCAAAGATAATGAGAAGTTTAATGTTTGAAATAACTGATGTTAATTGATGTGTACTTGCCTTTATGGTCCTCTGTCAGCTTCGTCCACTTCCGTCCCTGGAGTTCTTCTTCTTCAGTCGTCACTGTCTCTGGGGGACTTCATGGTCCATTTCTGCCCCCAGGATGATGATGTCCATGGTGCTGAGAGCAAAGATAATGAGAAGTTTAATGTTTCAAATAACTGATGTTAATTGATGTGTACTTGCCTTTATGGTCCTCTGTCAGCTTCGTAAACTTCCGTCCCTGGAGTTCTTCTCGGCAGTCGTCACTGCCTCTGGGGGACTTCATGGTTCATTTCTGCCCCCAGGATGACGATGTCCATGGTGCTGAGAGCAAAGATAATGAGAAGTTTAATGTTTGAAATAACTGGTGTTAATTGATGTCTACTTGCCTTTATGGTCACCTGTCAGCTTCGTGGCAGTGGTCCTTCGTCCCTCCCTCCTGGGTCCACCTCACGGTCCATTTTTGCCCCCAGGATGATGATGTCCATGGTCCTAATTGTATATATAAAGAATAAATTTATGTTTGAAATCATTGATGTTGATTACATAGGTAATGCATGCCAAAAACATATATATACATGTATTCAGAATATGGAGAAATTGGTATCCTGAAATGCATGTTGTAACAGGCACATGACGTCATGGTGAACATGAAAAGATTGAAACAGTTGCCTCCCTGGTCCTCTGTCGGCTTCGTGGCACTCGTCCTCCCTCCCTCCCTCCCTCCTGGGTCAACTTCTATCCCTGGTTTTCTTCTCGGAAGTCGTCACTGCCTCTGGGGGACTTCATGGTCCATTTCTGCCCCCAGGATGATGATGTCCATGGTGCTGAGAGCAAAGATAATGAGAAGTTTAATGTTTGAAATAACTGATGTTAATTGATGTGTACTTGCCTTTATGGTCCTCTGTCAGATTCATGGGAGTGGTCCTTCGTCCCTCCCTCCTGGGTCCACATCACGGTCCATTTTTGCCAACAGGATGATGATGTCCATGGTGCTGAGAGCAAAGATAATGAGAAGTTTAATGTTTGAAATAACTGATGTTAATTGATGTCTACTTGCCTTTATGGTCCTCTGTCAGCTTCGTTCACTTATGTTCCTGGAGTTCTTCTTCTTCAGTCGTCACTGTCTCTGGGGGACTTCATGGTCCATTTCTGCCCCCAGGATGATGATGTCCATGGTCCTAATTGTATATATAAAGAATAAATTCATGTTTGAAATCATTCATATTGATTAGAGAGGTAATAAATGCGAAAAGTATGTATATATATGTATACAGAATTATGGAAAAAGTTGTATCCTGAAATGCATGTTTTAACGGGCACATGACGTCATGGTGAACATGAAAAGATTGAAACATTTGCCTCCCTGGTCCTCTGTCGGCTTCGTGGGAGTGGTCCTCCCTCCCTCCCTCCCTCCTGGGTCCACTTCTATCCCTGGTTTTCTTCTCGGCAGTCGTCACTGCCTCTGGGGGACTTCATGGTCCATTTCTGCCCCCAGGATGATGATGTCCATGGTGCTGAGAGCAAAGATAATGAGAAGTTTAATGTTTGAAATAACTGATGTTAATTGATGTGTACTTGCCTTTATGGTCCTCTGTCAGCTTCGTCCACTTCCGTCCCTGGAGTTCTTCTTCTTCAGTCGTCACTGTCTCTGGGGGACTTCATGGTCCATTTCTGCCCCCAGGATGATGATGTCCATGGTGCTGAGAGCAAAGATAATGAGAAGTTTAATGTTTGAAATAACTGATGTTAATTGATGTGTACTTGCCTTTATGGTCCTCTGTCAGCTTCGTCCACTTCCGTCCCTGGAGTTCTTCTTCTTCAGTCGTCACTGTCTCTGGGGGACTTCATGGTCCATTTCTGCCCCCAGGATGATGATGTCCATGGTGCTGAGAGCAAAGATAATGAGAAGTTTAATGTTTGAAATAACTGATGTTAATTGATGTGTACTTGCCTTTATGGTCCTCTGTCAGCTTCGTCCACTTCCGTCCCTGGAGTTCTTCTTCTTCAGTCGTCACTGTCTCTGGGGGACTTCATGGTCCATTTCTGCCCCCAGGATGATGATGTCCATGGTGCTGAGAGCAAAGATAATGAGAAGTTTAATGTTTGAAATAACTGATGTTAATTGATGTGTACTTGCCTTTATGGTCCTCTGTCAGCTTCGTCCACTTCCGTCCCTGGAGTTCTTCTTCTTCAGTCGTCACTGTCTCTGGGGGACTTCATGGTCCATTTCTGCCCCCAGGATGATGATGTCCATGGTGCTGAGAGCAAAGATAATGAGAAGTTTAATGTTTCAAATAACTGATGTTAATTGATGTCTACTTGCCTTTATGGTCCTCTGTCAGATTCATGGGAGTGGTCCTTCGTCCCTCCCTCCTGGGTCCACATCACGGTCCATTTTTGCCAACAGGATGATGATGTCCATGGTCCTATTTGTATATATAAAGAATAAATTTATGTTTGAAATCATTGATGTTGATTACATAGGTAATGCATGCCAAAAACATATATATACATGTATTCAGAATATGGAGAAATTGGTATCCTGAAATGGATGTTGTAACAGGCACATGACGTCATGGTGAACATGAAAAGATTGAAACACTTGCCTCCCTGGTCCTCTGTCGGCTTCGTGGCACTCGTCCTCCCTCCCTCCCTCCCTCCTGGGTCCACTTCTATCCCTGGTTTTCTTCTCGGCAGTCGTCACTGCCTCTGGGGGACTTCATGGTCCATTTCTGCCCCCAGGATGATGATGTCCATGGTGCTGAGAGCAAAGATAATGAGAAGTTTAATGTTTGAAATAAGTGATGTTAATGTTAATTGATGTGTACTTGCCTTTATGGTCCTCTGTCAGCTTCGTCCACTTCCGTCCCTGTAGTTCTTCTTCTTCAGTCGTCACTGTCTCTGGGGGACTTCATGGTCCATTTCTGCCCCCAGGATGATGATGTCCATGGTGCTGAGAGCAAAGATAATGAGAAGTTTAATGTTTGAAATAACTGATGTTAATTGATGTGTACTTGCCTTTATGGTCCTCTGTCAGATTCATGGAAGTGGTCCTTCGTCCCTCCCTCCTGGGTCCACATCACGGTCCATTTTTGCCAACAGGATGATGATGTCCATGGTCCTATTTGTATATATAAAGAATAAATTCATGTTTGAAATGATTCATTTTGATTAGACAGGTAATAAATGCCAAAAGTATGTATATACATGTATATAGAATTATGGAAAAAGTTGTATCCTGAAAAGCATGTTGCAACGGGCACATGACGTCATGGTGAACATGAAAAGATTGAAACACTTGCCTCCCTGGTCCTCTGTCGGCTTCGTGGCACTCGTCCTCCCTCCCTCCCTCCCTCCTGGGTCCACTTCCGTCCCTGGAGTTCTTCTTCTTCAGTCGTCACTGTCTCTGGGGGACTTCATGGTCCATTTCTGCCCCCAGGATGATGATGTCCATGGTGCTGAGAGCAAAGATAATGAGAAGTTTAATGTTTGAAATAACTGATGTTAATTGATGTGTACTTGCCTTTATGGTCCTCTGTCAGCTTCGTCCACTTCCGTCCCTGGAGTTCTTCTTCTTCAGTCGTCACTGTCTCTGGGGGACTTCATGGTCCATTTCTGCCCCCAGGATGATGATGTCCATGGTGCTGAGAGCAAAGATAATGAGAAGTTTAATGTTTGAAATAACTGATGTTAATTGATGTGTACTTGCCTTTATGGTCCTCTGTCAGGTTCGTCCACTTCCGTCCCTGTAGTTCTTCTTCTTTAGTCGTCACTGTCTCTGGGGGACTTCATGGTCCATTTCTGCCCCCAGGATGATGATGTCCATGGTGCTGAGAGCAAAGATAATGAGAAGTTTAATGTTTGAAATAACTGATGTTAATTGATGTGTACTTGCCTTTATGGTCCTCTGTCAGATTCATGGGAGTGGTCCTTCGTCCCTCCCTCCTGGGTCCACATCACGGTCCATTTTTGCCAACAGGATGATGATGTCCATGGTGCTGAGAGCAAAGATAATGAGAAGTTTAATGTTTGAAATAACTGATGTTAATTGATGTGTACTTGCCTTTATGGTCCTCTGTCAGATTCATGGGAGTGGTCCTTCGTCCCTCCCTCCTGGGTCCACATCACGGTCCATTTTTGCCAACAGGATGATGATGTCCATGGTGCTGAGAGCAAAGATAATGAGAAGTTTAATGTTTGAAATAACTGATGTTAATTGATGTGTACTTGCCTTTATGGTCCTCTGTCAGATTCAAGGGAGTGGTCCTTCGTCCCTCCCTCCTGGGTCAACATCACGGTCCATTTTTGCCAACAGGATGATGATGTCCATGGTGCTGAGAGCAAAGATAATGAGAAGTTTAATGTTTGAAATAACTGATGTTAATTGATGTCTACTTGCCTTTATGGTCCTCTGTCAGCTTCGTTCACTTATGTTCCTGGAGTTCTTCTTCTTCAGTCGTCACTGTCTCTGGGGGACTTCATGGTCCATTTCTGCCCCCAGGATGATGATGTCCATGGTCCTAATTGTATATATAAAGAATAAATTCATGTTTGAAATCATTCATATTGATTAGAGAGGTAATAAATGCGAAAAGTATGTATATATATGTATACAGAATTATGGAAAAAGTTGTATCCTGAAATGCATGTTTTAACGGGCACATGACGTCATGGTGAACATGAAAAGATTGAAACATTTGCCTCCCTGGTCCTCTGTCGGCTTCGTGGGAGTGGTCCTCCCTCCCTCCCTCCCTCCTGGGTCCACTTCTATCCCTGGTTTTCTTCTCGGCAGTCGTCACTGCCTCTGGGGGACTTCATGGTCCATTTCTGCCCCCAGGATGATGATGTCCATGGTGCTGAGAGCAAAGATAATGAGAAGTTTAATGTTTGAAATAACTGATGTTAATTGATGTGTACTTGCCTTTATGGTCCTCTGTCAGCTTCGTCCACTTCCGTCCCTGTAGTTCTTCTTCTTTAGTCGTCACTGTCTCTGGGGGACTTCATGGTCCATTTCTGCCCCCAGGATGATGATGTCCATGGTGCTGAGAGCAAAGATAATGAGAAGTTTAATGTTTGAAATAACTGATGTTAATTGATGTGTACTTGCCTTTATGGTCCTCTGTCAGCTTCGTCCACTTCCGTCCCTGGAGTTCTTCTTCTTCAGTCGTCACTGTCTCTGGGGGACTTCATGGTCCATTTCTGCCCCCAGGATGATGATGTCCATGGTGCTGAGAGCAAAGATAATGAGAAGTTTAATGTTTGAAATAACTGATGTTAATTGATGTGTACTTGCCTTTATGGTCCTCTGTCAGCTTCGTCCACTTCCGTCCCTGGAGTTCTTCTTCTTCAGTCGTCACTGTCTCTGGGGGACTTCATGGTCCATTTCTGCCCCCAGGATGATGATGTCCATGGTGCTGAGAGCAAAGATAATGAGAAGTTTAATGTTTGAAATAACTGATGTTAATTGATGTGTACTTGCCTTTATGGTCCTCTGTCAGCTTCGTCCACTTCCGTCCCTGGAGTTCTTCTTCTTCAGTCGTCACTGTCTCTGGGGGACTTCATGGTCCATTTCTGCCCCCAGGATGATGATGTCCATGGTGCTGAGAGCAAAGATAATGAGAAGTTTAATGTTTGAAATAACTGATGTTAATTGATGTGTACTTGCCTTTATGGTCCTCTGTCAGCTTCGTCCACTTCCGTCCCTGGAGTTCTTCTTCTTCAGTCGTCACTGTCTCTGGGGGACTTCATGGTCCATTTCTGCCCCCAGGATGATGATGTCCATGGTGCTGAGAGCAAAGATAATGAGAAGTTTAATGTTTCAAATAACTGATGTTAATTGATGTCTACTTGCCTTTATGGTCCTCTGTCAGATTCATGGGAGTGGTCCTTCGTCCCTCCCTCCTGGGTCCACATCACGGTCCATTTTTGCCAACAGGATGATGATGTCCATGGTCCTATTTGTATATATAAAGAATAAATTTATGTTTGAAATCATTGATGTTGATTACATAGGTAATGCATGCCAAAAACATATATATACATGTATTCAGAATATGGAGAAATTGGTATCCTGAAATGGATGTTGTAACAGGCACATGACGTCATGGTGAACATGAAAAGATTGAAACACTTGCCTCCCTGGTCCTCTGTCGGCTTCGTGGCACTCGTCCTCCCTCCCTCCCTCCTGGGTCCACTTCTATCCCTGGTTTTCTTCTCGGCAGTCGTCACTGCCTCTGGGGGACTTCATGGTCCATTTCTGCCCCCAGGATGATGATGTCCATGGTGCTGAGAGCAAAGATAATGAGAAGTTTAATGTTTGAAATAAGTGATGTTAATTGATGTCTACTTGCCTTTATGGTCCTCTGTCAGCTTCGTCCACTTCCGTCCCTGTAGTTCTTCTTCTTCAGTCGTCACTGTCTCTGGGGGACTTCATGGTCCATTTCTGCCCCCAGGATGATGATGTCCATGGTGCTGAGAGCAAAGATAATGAGAAGTTTAATGTTTGAAATAACTGATGTTAATTGATGTGTACTTGCCTTTATGGTCCTCTGTCAGATTCATGGAAGTGGTCCTTCGTCCCTCCCTCCTGGGTCCACATCACGGTCCATTTTTGCCAACAGGATGATGATGTCCATGGTCCTATTTGTATATATAAAGAATAAATTCATGTTTGAAATGATTCATTTTGATTAGACAGGTAATAAATGCCAAAAGTATGTATATACATGTATATAGAATTATGGAAAAAGTTGTGTCCTGAAAAGCATGTTGCAACGGGCACATGACGTCATGGTGAACATGAAAAGATTGAAACACTTGCCTCCCTGGTCCTCTGTCGGCTTCGTGGCACTCGTCCTCCCTCCCTCCCTCCCTCCTGGGTTTACTTCCGTCCCTGGAGTTCTTCTTCTTCAGTCGTCACTGTCTCTGGGGGACTTCATGGTCCATTTCTGCCCCCAGGATGATGATGTCCATGGTGCTGAGAGCAAAGATAATGAGAAGTTTAATGTTTGAAATAACTGATGTTAATTGATGTGTACTTGCCTTTATGGTCCTCTGTCAGCTTCGTCCACTTCCGTCCCTGGAGTTCTTCTTCTTCAGTCGTCACTGTCTCTGGGGGACTTCATGGTCCATTTCTGCCCCCAGGATGATGATGTCCATGGTGCTGAGAGCAAAGATAATGAGAAGTTTAATGTTTGAAATAACTGATGTTAATTGATGTGTACTTGCCTTTATGGTCCTCTGTCAGGTTCGTCCACTTCCGTCCCTGTAGTTCTTCTTCTTTAGTCGTCACTGTCTCTGGGGGACTTCATGGTCCATTTCTGCCCCCAGGATGATGATGTCCATGGTGCTGAGAGCAAAGATAATGAGAAGTTTAATGTTTGAAATAACTGATGTTAATTGATGTGTACTTGCCTTTATGGTCCTCTGTCAGATTCATGGGAGTGGTCCTTCGTCCCTCCCTCCTGGGTCCACATCACGGTCCATTTTTGCCAACAGGATGATGATGTCCATGGTGCTGAGAGCAAAGATAATGAGAAGTTTAATGTTTGAAATAACTGATGTGAATTGATGTCTACTTGCCTTTATGGTCCTCTGTCAGCTTCGTCCACTTCCGTCCCTGGAGTTCTTCTTCTTCAGTCGTCACTGTCTCTGGGGGACTTCATGGTCCATTTCTGCCCCCAGGATGATGATGTCCATGGTGCTGAGAGCAAAGATAATGAGAAGTTTAATGTTTGAAATAACTGATGTTAATTGATGTGTACTTGCCTTTATGGTCCTCTGTCAGCTTCGTCCACTTCCGTCCCTGGAGTTCTTCTTCTTCAGTCGTCACTGTCTCTGGGGGACTTCATGGTCCATTTCTGCCCCCAGGATGATGATGTCCATGGTGCTGAGAGCAAAGATAATGAGAAGTTTAATGTTTGAAATAACTGATGTTAATTGATGTGTACTTGCCTTTATGGTCCTCTGTCAGCTTCGTCCACTTCCGTCCCTGGAGTTCTTCTTCTTCAGTCGTCACTGTCTCTGGGGGACTTCATGGTCCATTTCTGCCCCCAGGATGATGATGTCCATGGTGCTGAGAGCAAAGATAATGAGAAGTTTAATGTTTGAAATAACTGATGTTAATTGATGTGTACTTGCCTTTATGGTCCTCTGTCAGCTTCGTCCACTTCCGTCCCTGGAGTTCTTCTTCTTCAGTCGTCACTGTCTCTGGGGGACTTCATGGTCCATTTCTGCCCCCAGGATGATGATGTCCATGGTGCTGAGAGCAAAGATAATGAGAAGTTTAATGTTTGAAATAACTGATGTTAATTGATGTGTACTTGCCTTTATGGTCCTCTGTCAGCTTCGTCCACTTCCGTCCCTGTAGTTCTTCTCGGCAGTCGTCACTGCCTCTGGGGACTTCATGGTCCATTTCTGCCCCCAGGATGATGATGTCCATGGTCCTGAGAGCAAAGATAATGAGAAGTTTAATGTTTGAAATAACCGATGTTAATTGATGTGTACTTGCCTTTATGGTCCTCTGTCAGCTTCGTCCACTTCCGTCCCTGTAGTTCTTCTCGGCAGTCGTCACTGCCTCTGGGGGACTTCATGGTTCATTTCTGCCCCCAGGATGACGATGTCCATGGTGCTGAGAGCAAAGATAATGAGAAGTTTAATGTTTGAAATAACTGGTGTTAATTGATGTCTACTTGCCTTTATGGTCACCTGTCAGCTTCGTGGCAGTGGTCCTTCGTCACTCCCTCCTGGGTCCACCTCACGGTCCATTTTTGCCCCCAGGATGATGATGTCCATGGTCCTAATTGTATATATAAAGAATAAATTTATGTTTGAAATCATTGATGTTGATTACATAGGTAATGCATGCCAAAAACATATATATACATGTATTCAGAATATGGAGAAATTGGTATCCTGAAATGCATGTTGTAACAGGCACATGACGTCATGGTGAACATGAAAAGATTGAAACAGTTGCCTCCCTGGTCCTCTGTCGGCTTCGTGGCACTCGTCCTCCCTCCCTCCCTCCCTCCTGGGTCAACTTCTATCCCTGGTTTTCTTCTCGGAAGTCGTCACTGCCTCTGGGGGACTTCATGGTCCATTTCTGCCTCCAGGATGATGATGTCCATGGTGCTGAGAGCAAAGATAATGAGAAGTTTAATGTTTGAAATAAGTGATGTTAATTGATGTCTACTTGCCTTTATGGTCCTCTGTCAGCTTCGTCCACTTCCGTCCCTGTAGTTCTTCTTCTTCAGTCGTCACTGTCTCTGGGGGACTTCATGGTTCATTTCTGCCCCCAGGATGACGATGTCCATGGTGCTGAGAGCAAAGATAATGAGAAGTTTAATGTTTGAAATAACTGGTGTTAATTGATGTCTACTTGCCTTTATGGTCACCTGTCAGCTTCGTGGCAGTGGTCCTTCGTCACTCCCTCCTGGGTCCACCTCACGGTCCATTTTTGCCCCCAGGATGATGATGTCCATGGTCCTAGTTGTATATATAAAGAATAAATTTATGTTTGAAATCATTGATGTTGATTACATAGGTAATGCATGCCAAAAACATATATATACATGTATTCAGAATATGGAGAAATTGGTATCCTGAAATGCATGTTGTAACAGGCACATGACGTCATGGTGAACATGAAAAGATTGAAACAGTTGCCTCCCTGGTCCTCTGTCGGCTTCGTGGCACTCGTCCTCCCTCCCTCCCTCCCTCCTGGGTCAACTTCTATCCCTGGTTTTCTTCTCGGAAGTCGTCACTGCCTCTGGGGGACTTCATGGTCCATTTCTGCCTCCAGGATGATGCTGTCCATGGTGCTGAGAGCAAAGATAATGAGAAGTTTAATGTTTGAAATAAGTGATGTTAATTGATGTCTACTTGCCTTTATGGTCCTCTGTCAGCTTCGTCCACTTCCGTCCTGGAGTTCTTCTTCTTCAGTCGTCACTGTCTCTGGGGGACTTCATGGTCCATTTCTGCCCCCAGGATGATGATGTCCATGGTGCTGAGAGCAAAGATAATGAGAAGTTTAATGTTTGAAATAACTGATGTTAATTGATGTGTACTTGCCTTTATGGTCCTCTGTCAGATTCATGGGAGTGGTCCTTCGTCCCTCCCTCCTGGGTCCACATCACGGTCCATTTTTGCCAACAGGATGATGATGTCCATGGTGCTGAGAGCAAAGATAATGAGAAGTTTAATGTTTGAAATAACTGATGTTAATTGATGTCTACTTGCCTTTATGGTCCTCTGTCAGCTTCGTTCACTTATGTTCCTGGAGTTCTTCTTCTTCAGTCGTCACTGTCTCTGGGGGACTTCATGGTCCATTTCTGCCCCCAGGATGATGATGTCCATGGTCCTAATTGTATATATAAAGAATAAATTCATGTTTGAAATCATTCATATTGATTAGAGAGGTAATAAATGCGAAAAGTATGTATATATATGTATACAGAATTATGGAAAAAGTTGTATCCTGAAATGCATGTTTTAACGGGCACATGACGTCATGGTGAACATGAAAAGATTGAAGCATTTGCCTCCCTGGTCCTCTGTCGGCTTCGTGGGAGTGGTCCTCCCTCCCTTCCTCCCTCCTGGGTCAACTTCTATCCCTGGTTTTCTTCTCGGCAGTCGTCACTGCCTCTGGGGGACTTCATGGTCCATTTCTGCCCCCAGGATGATGATGTCCATGGTGCTGAGAGCAAAGATAATGAGAAGTTTAATGTTTGAGATAACTGATGTTAATTGATGTCTACTTGCCTTTATGGTCCTCTGTCAGCTTCGTCCACTTCCGTCCCTGGAGTTCTTCTTCTTCAGTCGTCACTGTCTCTGGGGGACTTCATGGTCCATTTCTGCCCCCAGGATGATGATGTCCATGGTGCTGAGAGCAAAGATAATGAGAAGTTTAATGTTTGAAATAACTGATGTTAATTGATGTGTACTTGCCTTTATGGTCCTCTGTCAGCTTCGTCCACTTCCGTCCCTGGAGTTCTTCTTCTTCAGTCGTCACTGTCTCTGGGGGACTTCATGGTCCATTTCTGCCCCCAGGATGATGATGTCCATGGTGCTGAGAGCAAAGATAATGAGAAGTTTAATGTTTGAAATAACTGATGTTAATTGATGTGTACTTGCCTTTATGGTCCTCTGTCAGCTTCGTCCACTTCCGTCCCTGGAGTTCTTCTTCTTCAGTCGTCACTGTCTCTGGGGGACTTCATGGTCCATTTCTGCCCCCAGGATGATGATGTCCATGGTGCTGAGAGCAAAGATAATGAGAAGTTTAATGTTTGAAATAACTGATGTTAATTGATGTGTACTTGCCTTTATGGTCCTCTGTCAGCTTCGTCCACTTCCGTCCCTGGAGTTCTTCTTCTTCAGTCGTCACTGTCTCTGGGGGACTTCATGGTCCATTTCTGCCCCCAGGATGATGATGTCCATGGTGCTGAGAGCAAAGATAATGAGAAGTTTAATGTTTCAAATAACCGATGTTAATTGATGTCTACTTGCCTTTATGGTCCTCTGTCAGATTCATGGGAGTGGTCCTTCGTCCCTCCCTCCTGGGTCCACATCACGGTCCATTTTTGCCAACAGGATGATGATGTCCATGGTCCTATTTGTATATATAAAGAAAAAATTTATGTTTGAAATCATTGATGTTGATTACATAGGTAATGCATGCCAAAAACATATATATACATGTATTCAGAATATGGAGAAATTGGTATCCTGAAATGGATGTTGTAACAGGCACATGACGTCATGGTGAACATGAAAAGATTGAAACACTTGCCTCCCTGGTCCTCTGTCGGCTTCGTGGCACTCGTCCTCCCTCCCTCCCTCCCTCCTGGGTCCACTTCTATCCCTGGTTTTCTTCTCGGCAGTCGTCACTGCCTCTGGGGGACTTCATGGTCCATTTCTGCCCCCAGGATGATGATGTCCATGGTGCTGAGAGCAAAGATAATGAGAAGTTTAATGTTTGAAATAAGTGATGTTAATTGATGTCTACTTGCCTTTATGGTCCTCTGTCAGCTTCGTCCACTTCCGTCCCTGGAGTTCTTCTTCTTCAGTCGTCACTGTCTCTGGGGGACTTCATGGTCCATTTCTGCCCCCAGGATGATGATGTCCATGGTGCTGAGAGCAAAGATAATGAGAAGTTTAATGTTTGAAATAACTGATGTTAATTGATGTGTACTTGCCTTTATGGTCCTCTGTCAGATTCATGGAAGTGGTCCTTCGTCCCTCCCTCCTGGGTCCACATCACGGTCCATTTTTGCCAACAGGATGATGATGTCCATGGTCCTATTTGTATATATAAAGAATAAATTCATGTTTGAAATGATTCATTTTGATTAGACAGGTAATAAATGCCAAAAGTATGTATATACATGTATATAGAATTATGGAAAAAGTTGTATCCTGAATAGCATGTTGTAACGGCCACATGACGTCATGGTGAACATGAAAAGATTGAAACACTTGCCTCCCTGGCACTCGTCCTCCCTCCCTCCCTCCCTCCTGGGTCCACTTCCGTCCCTGGAGTTCTTCTTCTTCAGTCGTCACTGTCTCTGGGGGACTTCATGGTCCATTTCTGCCCCCAGGATGATGATGTCCATGGTGCTGAGAGCAAAGATAATGAGAAGTTTAATGTTTGAAATAACTGATGTTAATTGATGTGTACTTGCCTTTATGGTCCTCTGTCAGCTTCGTCCATTTCCGTCCCTGGAGTTCTTCTTCTTCAGTCGTCACTGTCTCTGGGGGACTTCATGGTCCATTTCTGCCCCCAGGATGATGATGTCCATGGTGCTGAGAGCAAAGATAATGAGAAGTTTAATGTTTGAAATAACTGATGTTAATTGATGTCTACTTGCCTTTATGGTCCTCTGTCAGCTTCGTCCACTTCCGTCCCTGTAGTTCTTCTTCTTTAGTCGTCACTGTCTCTGGGGGACTTCATGGTCCATTTCTGCCCCCAGGATGATGATGTCCATGGTGCTGAGAGCAAAGATAATGAGAAGTTTAATGTTTGAAATAACTGATGTTAATTGATGTGTACTTGCCTTTATGGTCCTCTGTCAGATTCATGGGAGTGGTCCTTCGTCCCTCCCTCCTGGGTCCACATCACGGTCCATTTTTGCCAACAGGATGATGATGTCCATGGTCCTATTTGTATGTATAAAGAATAAATTCATGTTTGAAATCATTCATTTTGATTAGACAGGTAATAAATGCCAAAAGTATGTATATACATGTATACAGAATTATGGAAAAAGTTGCATCCTGAAAAGCATGTTGTAACGGGCACATGACGTCATGGTGAACATGAAAAGATTGAAACACTTGCCTCCCTGGTCCTCTGTCGGCTTCGTGGCACTCGTCCTCCCTCCCTCCCTCCCTCGTGGGTCCACTTCTGTCCATGGTGTTCTTCTCGGCAGTCGTCACTGCCTCTGGGGGACTTCATGGTCCATTTCTGCCCCCAGGATGATGATGTCCATGGTGCTGAGAGCAAAGATAATGAGAAGTTTAATGTTTGAAATAACTGATGTTAATTGATGTCTACTTGCCTTTATGGTCCTCTGTCAGTTTCGTTCACTTCTGTTCCTCGTGTTCTTCTCGGCAGTCGTCACTGCCTCTGGGGGACTTCATGGTCCATTTCTGCCCCCAGGATGATGATGTCCATGGTCCTAATTGTATATATAAAGAATAAATTCATGTTTGAAATCATTCATATTGATTAGACAGGTAATAAATGCCAAAAGTATGTATATACATGTATATAGAATTATGGAAAAAGTTGTATCCTGAAAAGCATGTTGTAACGGGCACATGACGTCATGGTGAACATGAAAAGATTGAAACACTTGCCTCCCTGGTCCTCTGTCGGCTTCGTGGCACTCGTCCTCCCTCCCTCCCTCCCTCCTGGGTCCACTTCCGTCCCTGGAGTTCTTCTTCTTCAGTCGTCACTGTCTCTGGGGGACTTCATGGTCCATTTCTGCCCCCAGGATGATGATGTCCATGGTGCTGAGAGCAAAGATAATGAGAAGTTTAATGTTTGAAATAACTGATGTTAATTGATGTGTACTTGCCTTTATGGTCCTCTGTCAGCTTCGTCCATTTCCGTCCCTGGAGTTCTTCTTCTTCAGTCGTCACTGTCTCTGGGGGACTTCATGGTCCATTTCTGCCCCCAGGATGATGATGTCCATGGTGCTGAGAGCAAAGATAATGAGAAGTTCAATGTTTGAAATAACTGATGTTAATTGATGTCTACTTGCCTTTATGGTCCTCTGTCAGCTTCGTCCACTTCCGTCCCTGTAGTTCTTCTTCTTCAGTCGTCACTGTCTCTGGGGGACTTCATGGTCCATTTCTGCCCCCAGGATGATGATGTCCATGGTGCTGAGAGCAAAGATAATGAGAAGTTTAATGTTTGAAATAACTGATGTTAATTGATGTGTACTTGCCTTTATGGTCCTCTGTCAGATTCATGGGAGTGGTCCTTCGTCCCTCCCTCCTGGGTCCACATCACGGTCCATTTTTGCCAACAGGATGATGATGTCCATGGTCCTATTTGTATGTATAAAGAATAAATTCATGTTTGAAATCATTCATTTTGATTAGACAGGTAATAAATGCCAAAAGTATGTATATACATGTATATAGAATTATGGAAAAAGTTGCATCCTGAAAAGCATGTTGTAACGGGCACATGACGTCATGGTGAACATGAAAAGATTGAAACACTTGCCTCCCTGGTCCTCTGTCGGCTTCGTGGCACTCGTCCTCCCTCCCTCCCTCCCTCGTGGGTCCACTTCTGTCCATGGTGTTCTTCTCGGCAGTCGTCACTGCCTCTGGGGGACTTCATGGTCCATTTCTGCCCCCAGGATGATGATGTCCATGGTGCTGAGAGCAAAGATAATGAGAAGTTTAATGTTTGAAATAACTGATGTTGATTGATGTCTACTTGCCTTTATGGTCCTCTGTCAGTTTCGTTCACTTCTGTTCCTGGAGTTCTTCTCGGCAGTCGTCACTGCCTCTGGGGGACTTCATGGTCCATTTCTGCCCCCAGGATGATGATGTCCATGGTCCTAATTGTATATATAAAGAATAAATTCATGTTTGAAATCATTCATATTGATTAGACAGGTAATAAATGCCAGAAGTATGTATATACATGTATATAGAATTTTGGAAAAAGTTGTATCCTGAAAAGCATGTTGTAACGGGCACATGACGTCATGGTGAACATGAAAAGATTGAAACATTTGCCTCCCTGGTCCTCTGTCGGCTTCGTGGGAGTGGTCCTCCCTCCCTCCCTCCCTCCTGGGTCCACTTCTATCCCTGGTTTTCTTCTCGGCAGTCGTCACTGCCTCTGGGGGACTTCATGGTCCATTTCTGCCCCCAGGATGATGATGTCCATGGTGCTGAGAGCAAAGATAATGAGAAGTTTAATGTTTGAAATAACTGATGTTAATTGATGTCTACTTGCCTTTATGGTCCTCTGTCAGCTTCGTCCACTTCCGTCCCTGGAGTTCTTCTTCTTCAGTCGTCACTGTCTCTGGGGGACTTCATGGTCCATTTCTGCCCCCAGGATGATGATGTCCATGGTGCTGAGAGCAAAGATAATGAGAAGTTTAATGTTTGAAATAACTGATGTTAATTTATGTGTACTTGCCTTTATGGTCCTCTGTCAGCTTCGTCCACTTCCGTCCCTGGAGTTCTTCTTCTTCAGTCGTCACTGTCTCTGGGGGACTTCATGGTCCATTTCTGCCCCCAGGATGATGATGTCCATGGTGCTGAGAGCAAAGATAATGAGAAGTTTAATGTTTGAAATAACTGATGTTAATTGATGTCTACTTGCCTTTATGGTCCTCTGTCAGCTTCGTCCACTTCCGTCCCTGTAGTTCTTCTTCTTTAGTTGTCACTGTCTCTGGGGGACTTCATGGTCCATTTCTGCCCCCAGGATGATGATGTCCATGGTGCTGAGAGCAAAGATAATGAGAAGTTTAATGTTTGAAATAACTGATGTTAATTGATGTGTACTTGCCTTTATGGTCCTCTGTCAAATTCATGGTAGTGGTCCTTCGTCCCTCCCTCCTGGGTCCACATCACGGTCCATTTTTGCCAACAGGATGATGATGTCCATGGTCCTATTTGTATGTATAAAGAATAAATTCATGTTTGAAATCATTCATTTTGATTAGACAGGTAATAAATGCCAAAAGTATGTATATACATGTATATAGAATTATGGAAAAAGTTGCATCCTGAAAAGCATATTGTAACGGGCACATGACGTCATGGTGAACATGAAAAGATTGAAACACTTGCCTCCCTGGTCCTCTGTCGGCTTCGTGGCACTCGTCCTCCCTCCCTCCCTCCCTCGTGGGTCCACTTCTGTCCATGGTGTTCTTCTCGGCAGTCGTCACTGCCTCTGGGGGACTTCATGGTCCATTTCTGCCCCCAGGATGATGATGTCCATGGTCCTAATTGTATGTATAAAGAATAAATTCATGTTTGAAATCATTCATATTGATTAGAGAGGTAATAAATGCGAAAAGTATGTATATATATGTATAGAGAATTATGGAAAAAGTTGCATCCTGAAATGCATGTTTTAACGGGCACATGACGTCATGGTGAACATGAAAAGATTGAAACATTTGCCTCCCTGGTCCTCTGTCGGCTTCGTGGGAGTGGTCCTCCCTCCCTCCCTCCCTCCTGGGTCCACTTCTATCCCTGGTTTTCTTCTCGGCAGTCGTCACTGCCTCTGGGGGACTTCATGGTCCATTTCTGCCCCCAGGATGATGATGTCCATGGTGCTGAGAGCAAAGATAATGAGAAGTTTAATGTTTGAAATAACTGATGTTAATTGATGTGTACTTGCCTTTATGGTCCTCTGTCAGCTTCGTCCACTTCCGTCCCTGCAGTTCTTCTTCTTCAGTCGTCACTGTCTCTGGGGGACTTCATGGTCCATTTCTGCCCCCAGGATGATGATGTCCATGGTGCTGAGAGCAAAGATAATGAGAAGTTTAATGTTTGAAATAACTGATGTTAATTGATGTGTACTTGCCTTTATGGTCCTCTGTCAGCTTCGTCCACTTCCGTCCCTGGAGTTCTTCTTCTTCAGTCGTCACTGTCTCTGGGGGACTTCATGGTCCATTTCTGCCCCCAGGATGATGATGTCCATGGTGCTGAGAGCAAAGATAATGAGAAGTTTAATGTTTGAAATAACTGATGTTAATTGATGTGTACTTGCCTTTATGGTCCTCTGTCAGCTTCGTCCACTTCCGTCCCTGCAGTTCTTCTTCTTCAGTCGTCACTGTCTCTGGGGGACTTCATCGTCCATTTCTGCCCCCAGGATGATGATGTCCATGGTGCTGAGAGCAAAGATAATGAGAAGTTTAATGTTTGAAATAACTGATGTTAATTGATGTGTACTTGCCTTTATGGTCCTCTGTCAGCTTCGTCCACTTCCGTCCCTGTAGTTCTTCTTCTTTAGTCGTCACTGTCTCTGGGGGACTTCATGGTCCATTTCTGCCCCCAGGATGATGATGTCCATGGTGCTGAGAGCAAAGATAATGAGAAGTTTAATGTTTGAAATAACTGATGTTAATTGATGTCTACTTGCTTTTATGGTCCTCTGTCATATTCATGGGAGTGGTCCGTCGTCCCTCCCTCCTGGGTCCACATCACGGTCCATTTTCGCCAACAGGATGATGATGTCCATGGTCCTATTTGTATATATAAAGAATAAATTCATGTTTGAAATGATTCATTTTGATTAGACAGGTAATAAATGCCAAAAGTATGTATATACATGTATATAGAATTATGGAAAAAGTTGTATCCTGAAAAGCATGTTTTCACGGGCACATGACGTCATGGTGAACATGAAAAGATTGAAACACTTGCCTCCCTGGTCCTCTGTCGGCTTCGTGGCACTCGTCCTACCTCCCTCCCTCCCTCCTGGGTCCACCTCTGTCCATGGTGTTCTTCTCGGCAGTCGTCACTGCCTCTGGGGGACTTCATGGTCCATTTCTGCCCCCAGGATGATGATGTCCATGGTGCTGAGAGCAAAGATAATGAGAAGTTTAATGTTTGAAAAAAGTGATGTTAATTGATGTGTACTTGCCTTTATGGTCCTCTGTCAGCTTCGTCCACTTCCGTCCCTGTAGTTCTTCTTCTTTAGTCGTCACTGTCTCTGGGGGACTTCATGGTCCATTTCTGCCCCCAGGATGATGATGTCCATGGTGCTGAGAGCAAAGATAATGAGAAGTTTAATGTTTGAAATAACTGATGTTAATTGATGTCTACTTGCCTTTATGGTCCTCTGTCATATTCATGGGAGTGGTCCGTCGTCCCTCCCTCCTGGGTCCACATCACGGTCCATTTTCGCCAACAGGATGATGATGTCCATGGTCCTATTTGTATATATAAAGAATAAATTCATGTTTGAAATCATTCATATTGATTAGACAGGTAATAAATGCCAAAAGTATGTATATACATGTATATAGAATTATGGAAAAAGTTGTATCCTGAAAAGCATGTTGTAACGGGCACATGACGTCATGGTGAACATGAAAAGATTGAAACACTTGCCTCCCTGGTCCTCTGTCGGCTTCGTGGCACTCGTCCTCCCTCCCTCCCTCCCTCCTGGGTCCACTTCCGTCCCTGGAGTTCTTCTTCGTCAGTCGTCACTGTCTCTGGGGGACTTCATGGTCCATTTCTGCCCCCAGGATGATGATGTCGATGGTGCTGAGAGCAAAGATAATGAGAAGTTTAATGTTTGAAATAACTGATGTTAATTGATGTGTACTTGCCTTTATGGTCCTCTGTCAGCTTCGTCCATTTCCGTCCCTGGAGTTCTTCTTCTTCAGTCGTCACTGTCTCTGGGGGACTTCATGGTCCATTTCTGCCCCCAGGATGATGATGTCCATGGTGCTGAGAGCAAAGATAATGAGAAGTTTAATGTTTGAAATAACTGATGTTAATTGATGTCTACTTGCCTTTATGGTCCTCTGTCAGCTTCGTCCACTTCCGTCCCTGTAGTTCTTCTTCTTTAGTCGTCACTGTCTCTGGGGGACTTCATGGTCCATTTCTGCCCCCAGGATGATGATGTCCATGGTGCTGAGAGCAAAGATAATGAGAAGTTTAATGTTTGAAATAACTGATGTTAATTGATGTGTACTTGCCTTTATGGTCCTCTGTCAGATTCATGGGAGTGGTCCTTCGTCCCTCCCTCCTGGGTCCACATCACGGTCCATTTTTGCCAACAGGATGATGATGTCCATGGTCCTATTTGTATGTATAAAGAATAAATTCATGTTTGAAATCATTCATTTTGATTAGACAGGTAATAAATGCCAAAAGTATGTATATACATGTATATAGAATTATGGAAAAAGTTGCATCCTGAAAAGCATGTTGTAACGGGCACATGACGTCATGGTGAACATGAAAAGATTGAAACACTTGCCTCCCTGGTCCTCTGTCGGCTTCGTGGCACTCGTCCTCCCTCCCTCCCTCCCTCGTGGGTCCACTTCTGTCCATGGTGTTCTTCTCGGCAGTCGTCACTGCCTCTGGGGGACTTCATGGTCCATTTCTGCCCCCAGGATGATGATGTCCATGGTGCTGAGAGCAAAGATAATGAGAAGTTTAATGTTTGAAATAACTGATGTTAATTGATGTCTACTTGCCTTTATGGTCCTCTGTCAGTTTCGTTCACTTCTGTTCCTGGAGTTCTTCTCGGCAGTCGTCACTGCCTCTGGGGGACTTCATGGTCCATTTCTGCCCCCAGGATGATGATGTCCATGGTCCTAATTGTATATATAAAGAATAAATTCATGTTTGAAATCATTCATATTGATTAGAGAGGTAATAAATGCCAAAAGTATGTATATATATGTATAGAGAATTATGGAAAAAGTTGCATCCTGAAATGCATGTTGTAACGGGCACATGACGTCATGGTGAACATGAAAAGATTGAAACATTTGCCTCCCTGGTCCTCTGTCGGCTTCGTGGGAGTGGTCCTCCCTCCCTCCCTCCCTCCTGGGTCCACTTCTATCCCTGGTTTTCTTCTCGGCAGTCGTCACTGCCTCTGGGGGACTTCATGGTCCATTTCTGCCCCCAGGATGATGATGTCCATGGTGCTGAGAGCAAAGATAATGAGAAGTTTAATGTTTGAAATAACTGATGTTAATTGATGTCTACTTGCCTTTATGGTCCTCTGTCAGCTTCGTCCACTTCCGTCCCTGGAGTTCTTCTTCTTCAGTCGTCACTGTCTCTGGGGGACTTCATGGTCCATTTCTGCCCCCAGGATGATGATGTCCATGGTGATGAGAGCAAAGATAATGAGAAGTTTAATGTTTGAAATAACTGATGTTAATTGATGTGTACTTGCCTTTATGGTCCTCTGTCAGCTTCGTCCACTTCCGTCCCTGCAGTTCTTCTTCTTCACTCGTCACTGTCTCTGGGGGACTTCATCGTCCATTTCTGCCCCCAGGATGATGATGTCCATGGTGCTGAGAGCAAAGATAATGAGAAGTTTAATGTTTGAAATAACTGATGTTAATTGATGTGTACTTGCCTTTATGGTCCTCTGTCAGCTTCGTCCACTTCCGTCCCTGGAGTTCTTCTTCTTCAGTCGTCACTGTCTCTGGGGGACTTCATGGTCCATTTCTGCCCCCAGGATGATGATGTCCATGGTGCTGAGAGCAAAGATAATGAGAAGTTTAATGTTTGAAATAACTGATGTTAATTGATGTGTACTTGCCTTTATGGTCCTCTGTCAGCTTCGTCCACTTCCGTCCCTGCAGTTCTTCTTCTTCAGTCGTCACTGTCTCTGGGGGACTTCATGGTCCATTTCTGCCCCCAGGATGATGATGTCCATGGTGCTGAGAGCAAAGATAATGAGAAGTTTAATGTTTGAAATAACTGATGTTAATTGATGTGTACTTGCCTTTATGGTCCTCTGTCAGCTTCGTCCACTTCCGTCCCTGTAGTTCTTCTTCTTTAGTCGTCACTGTCTCTGGGGGACTTCATGGTCCATTTCTGCCCCCAGGATGATGATGTCCATGGTGCTGAGAGCAAAGATAATGAGAAGTTTAATGTTTGAAATAACTGATGTTAATTGATGTCTACTTGCCTTTATGGTCCTCTGTCATATTCATGGGAGTGGTCCGTCGTCCCTCCCTCCTGGGTCCACATCACGGTCCATTTTCGCCAACAGGATGATGATGTCCATGGTCCTATTTGTATATATAAAGAATAAATTCATGTTTGAAATGATTCATTTTGATTAGACAGGTAATAAATGCCAAAAGTATGTATATACATGTATATAGAATTATGGAAAAAGTTGTATCCTGAAAAGCATGTTTTAACGGGCACATGACGTCATGGTGAACATGAAAAGATTGAAACACTTGCCTCCCTGGTCCTCTGTCGGCTTCGTGGCACTCGTCCTACCTCCCTCCCTCCCTCCTGGGTCCACCTCTGTCCATGGTGTTCTTCTCGGCAGTCGTCACTGCCTCTGGGGGACTTCATGGTCCATTTCTGCCCCCAGGATGATGATGTCCATGGTGCTGAGAGCAAAGATAATGAGAAGTTTAATGTTTGAAAAAAGTGATGTTAATTGATGTGTACTTGCCTTTATGGTCCTCTGTCAGCTTCGTTCACTTCTGTTCCTGGAGTTCTTCTTCTTCAGTCGTCACTGTCTCTGGGGGACTTCATGGTCCATTTCTGTCCCCAGGATGATGATGTCCATGGTGCTGAGAGCAAAGATAATGAGAAGTTTAATGTTTGAAATAACTGATGTTAATTGATGTCTACTTGCCTTTATGGTCCTCTGTCAGCTTCGTCCACTTCTGTCCCTGTAGTTCTTCTTCTTTAGTCGTCACTGTCTCTGGGGGACTTCATGGTCCATTTCTGGCCCCAGGATGATGATGTCCATGGTGCTGAGAGCAAAGATAATGAGAAGTTTAATGTTTGAAATAACCGATGTTAATTGATGTCTACTTGCCTTTATGGTCCTCTGTCAGATTCGTGGCAGTGGTCCTTCGTCCCTCCCTCCTGGGTCCACCTCACGGTCCAGTTTTGCCAACAGGATGATGATGTCCATGGTCCTAATTGTATATATAAAGAATAAATTAATGTTTGAAATCATTCATATTGATAAGACAGGTAATAAATGCCAAAAGTATGTATATACATGTATTCAAAATTATTTAAAAATTTGTATCCTGAAATGCATGTTGCAACGGGCACATGACGTCATGGTGAACATGAAAAGATTGAAACACTTGCCTCCCTGGTCCTCTGTCGGCTTCGTGGCACTCGTCCTCCCTCCCTCCCTCCCTCCCTCCCTCCCTCCTGGGTCCACTTCTATCCCTGGTTTTCTTCTCGGCAGTCGTCACTGCATCTGGGGTACTTCATGGTCCATTTCTGCCCCGAGGATGATGATGTCCATGGTGCTGGGAGCAAAGATAATGAGAAGTTTAATGTTTGAAATAACCGATGTTAATTGATGTCTACTTGCCTTCATATTGATTAGAGAGGTAATAAATGCGAAAAGTATGTATATATATGTATACAGAATTATGGAAAAAGTTGTATCCTGAAATGCATGTTTCAACGGGCACATGACGTCATGGTGAACATGAAAAGATTGAAACACTTGCCTCCCTGGTCCTCTGTCGGCATCGTGGCACTCGTCCTCCCTCCCTCCCTCCTGGGTCCACTTTTGTCCCTTGTATTCTTCTCGGCAGTCGTCACTGCCTCTGGGGGACTTCATGGTCCATTTCTGTCCCCAGGATGATGATGTCCATGGTGCTGAGAGCAAAGATAATGAGAAGTTTAATGTTTGAAATAACTGATGTTAATTGATGTCTACTTGCCTTTATGATCCTCTGTCAGCTTCGTCCACTTCCGTCCCTGGAGTTCTTCTTCTTCAGTCGTCACTGTCTCTGGGGGACTTCATGGTCCATTTCTGCCCCCAGGATGATGATGTCCATGGTGCTGAGAGCAAAGATAATGAGAAGTTTAATGTTTGAAATAACTGATGTTATTTGACGTGTACTTGCCTTTATGGTCCTCTGTCAGCTTCGTCCACTTCCGTCCCTGGAGTTCTTCTTCTTCAGTCGTCACTGTCTCTGGGGGACTTTATGGTCCATTTCTGCCCCCAGGATGATGATGTCCATGGTGCTGAGAGCAAAGATAATGAGAAGTTTAATGTTTGAAATAACTGATGTTAATTGATGTCTACTTGCCTTTATGGTCCTCTGTCAGCTTCGTCCACTTCTGTCCCTGGAGTTCTTCTTGTTCAGTCGTCACTGCCTCTGGGGCACTTCATGGTCCATTTCTGCCGCCAGGATGATGATGTCCATGGTGCTGAGAGCAAAGATAATGAGAAGTTTAATGTTTGAAATAACTGATGTTAATTGATGTCTACTTGCCTTTATGGTCCTCTGTCAGCTTCGTCCACTTCTATCCCTGGTGTTCTTCTCGGCAGTCGTCACTGCCTCTGGGGGACTTCATGGTCCATTGCTGCCCCCAGGATGACGATGTCCATGGTGCTGAGAGGAAAGATAATGAGAAGTTTAATGTTTGAAATAACCGATGTTAATTGATGTCTACTTGCCTTTATGGTCCTCTGTCAGATTCGTGGCAGTGGTCCTTCGTCCCTCCCTCCCGGGTCCACCTCACGGTCCAGTTTTTACCAACAGGATGATGATGTCCATGGTCCTAATTGTATATATAAAGAATAAATTAATGTTTGAAATCATTCATATTGATAAGACAGGTAATAAATGCCAAAAGTATGTATATACATGTATTCAAAATTATTTAAAAATTTGTATCCTGAAATGCATGCTGTAACGGGCACATGACGTCATAGTGAACATGAAAAGATTGAAACACTTGCCTCCCTGGTCCTCTGTCGGCTTCGTGGAACTCGTCCTCCCTCCCTCCCTCCCTCCCTCCTGGGTCCACTTCTATCCCTGGTGTTCTTCTCGGCAGTCGTCACTGCCTCTGGGGTACTTCATGGTCCATTTCTGCCCCCAGGATGATGATGTCCATGGTGCTGAGAGCAAAGATAATGAGAAGTTTAATGTTTGAAATAACTGATGTTAATTGATGTGTACTTGCCTTTATGGTCCTCTGTCAGCTTCGTCCACTTCCGTCCCTGTAGTTCTTCTCGGTAGTCGTCACTGCCTCTGGGGGACTTCATGGTTCATTTCTGCCCCCAGGATGATGATGTCCATGGTGCTGAGAGCAAAGATAATGAGAAGTTTAATGTTTGAAATAACTGATGTTAATTGATGTCTACTTGCCTTTATGGTCACCTGTCAGCTTCGTGGCAGTGGTCCTTCGTCCCTCCCTCCTGGGTGCACCTCACGGTCCATTTTTGCCCCCAGGATGATGATGTCCACGGTCCTAATTGTATATATAAAGAATAAATTCATGTTTGAAATCATTGATGTTGATTACATAGGTAATGCATGCCAAAAACATATATATACATGTATTCAGAATATGGAGAAATTTGTATCCTGAAATACATGTTGTAACGGGCACATGACGTCATGGTGAACATGAAAAGATTGAAACACTTGCCTCCCTGGGCCTCTGTCGGCTTCGTGGCACTCGTCCTCCCTCCCTCCCTCCCTCCCTCCTGGGTCCACTTCTATCCCTGGTGTTCTTCTCGGCAGTCGTCACTGCCTCTGGGGGACTTCATGGTCCATTTCTGCCCCCAGGATGACGATGTCCATGGTGCTGAGAGGAAAGATAATGAGAAGTTTAATGTTTGAAATAACCGATGTTAATTGATGTCTACTTGCCTTTATGGTCCTCTGTCAGATTCGTGGCAGTGGTCCTTCGTCCCTCCCTCCTGGGTCCACCTCACGGTCCAGTTTTTACCAACAGGATGATGATGTCCATGGTCCTAATTGTATATATAAAGAATAAATTAATGTTTGAAATCATTCATATTGATAAGACAGGTAATAAATGCCAAAAGTATGTATATACATGTATTCAAAATTATTTAAAAATTTGTATCCTGAAATGCATGCTGTAACGGGCACATGACGTCATGGTGAACATGAAAAGATTGAAACACTTGCCTCCCTGGTCCTCTGTCGGCTTCGTGGAACTCGTCCTCCCTCCCTCCCTCCCTCCCTCCTGGGTCCACTTCTATCCCTGGTGTTCTTCTCGGCAGTCGTCACTGCCTCTGGGGTACTTCATGGTCCATTTCTGCCCCCAGGATGATGATGTCCATGGTGCTGAGAGCAAAGATAATGAGAAGTTTAATGTTTGAAATAACTGATGTTAATTGATGTGTACTTGCCTTTATGGTCCTCTGTCAGCTTCGTCCACTTCCGTCCCTGTAGTTCTTCTCGGTAGTCGTCACTGCCTCTGGGGGACTTCATGGTTCATTTCTGCCCCCAGGATGATGATGTCCATGGTGCTGAGAGCAAAGATAATGAGAAGTTTAATGTTTGAAATAACTGATGTTAATTGATGTCTACTTGCCTTTATGGTCACCTGTCAGCTTCGTGGCAGTGGTCCTTCGTCCCTCCCTCCTGGGTGCACCTCACGGTCCATTTTTGCCCCCAGGATGATGATGTCCATGGTCCTAATTGTATATATAAAGAATAAATTCATGTTTGAAATCATTGATGTTGATTACATAGGTAATGCATGCCAAAAACATATATATACATGTATTCAGAATATGGAGAAATTTGTATCCTGAAATACATGTTGTAACGGGCACATGACGTCATGGTGAACATGAAAAGATTGAAACACTTGCCTCCCTGGGCCTCTGTCGGCTTCGTGGCACTCGTCCTCCCTCCCTCCCTCCCTCCCTCCCTCCTGGGTCCACTTCTATCCCTGGTTTTCTTCTCGGCAGTCGTCACTGCCTCTGGGGGACTTCATGGTCCATTTCTGTCCCCAGGATGATGATGTCCATGGTGCTGAGAGCAAAGATAATGAGAAGTTTAATGTTTGAAATAACTGATGTTAATTGATGTCTACTTGCCTTTATGGTCCTCTGTCAGCTTCGTCCACTTCCGTCCCTGTAGTTCTTCTTCTTCAGTCGTCACTGTCTCTGGGGGACTTCATGGTCCATTTCTGCCCCCAGGATGATGATGTCCATGGTGCTGAGAGCAAAGATAATGAGAAGTTTAATGTTTGAAATAACTGATGTTGTTTGATGTGTACTTGCCTTTATGGTTCTCTGTCAGCTTCGTGGCAGTCGTTCTTTTATCCCTCTCTCCTTGTCCCCCTTCTGTCCATAAAGAGTCTTCTTGGCAGTCGTCACTGCCTCTGGTAAACGTCACGGTCCATTTCTGCCCCCAGAGTGATGATGTCCACGGTCCTAATAGAAAAGATAACTTGAACTTTAATGTTTAACATCATTGACGGTCACTACATAGATAATGAATGCCAAAAGTATCTGAATATGTCTGTACGATGGTCCTACTAATAAAGGCAAACATAGTTTATATCGTTCACACTTACCAAAGATGTTATGACTGCATGAATGTAGTTTTACACTGCTTTTAGCAATATTACAACAATGTCACAATGGGGAACACCAACTATAAAATGATGTTTACAAAGATGTTAAATGCAAAACATATGTCGGGTCGTGAAACACGAGATTTAACCTGAATATCGAACTGAAATATTGCAATACTTTACCAGATGGTGGTCACCCAAAAGTGACCATATAGGACTTGCCCTGTCTGGGAACTACCTACTGAAGGAATTAATGGTGGGTAAGCACTAAATTATGCCATCTCTATGAGAGCATCATGCAGGGTATGCATGAGGAGACCCTATTGACCTAACCGCCTAAACTACCAGTCAAGTGCAGTTAGCATTGGGCCCACTGGGGAATGCCAAGAAAGACTGGGGGCATAGAGTGTACCAACCCTAACTTGCTACAACAACCATCCTGACTGGACAGTCAGGCGCTAGCACCGAACCTACTCCACAGTACCATCGGTTGGGAGCTACGCGAAAAGCGGAGACACTGTAGAGCTACCATCAGACATAAACTCATCCCATTAGTCTCTCGGAGAATCGGTGTACTGAAGTCTGAGTAGGAGTGGGTGTGGAGGGACTAAAACCAAATCTAAATTGTGCCAGGGTTCCCGCGTCTGAAAGAAACCGGGCATGGAATCACATTTTAACGCATGTAAATTTGTTTAGTAACAGCGTGTAAGTGTGGTTTCTGCCGTTTTCAGCAATTTTCCAACGGGTCGTCAATGACAAAGTTTAGAAATGTAACTGCAGTACTCATGTTCTCTCAATCACAAGCGAGTACTTGCGGGGTTCGAGTGATATATTTGTGTAAATGGTAGTCCAGATCTGTCCTAAGACATACATAATTCAATCATAAATATCATGGTACTGCATGGACCATGTTATATCACTTTCAAGATTTACAATTCATTTGTATATGCTTTACAAATCCCTTCAGATAAATATATATAAATTTTGGGGGTTTAAAGCGTTTAATGGGGGTTTAGAAGTTTGGGGTAATATTCAAAAAGTGGGGGGAGGGGCGATGACAAAAAATTACAACGCCTTTGTCCATCTATTGTCTTTGTGTTTCTTCCTCCGACTTTGCTCCATCCCTCTCGTCACCTGCAACTTCCTGTGAATTAGCATACTACTTTCATACATCTAATGATAGTGGTGAAAGCATTCAAGTGAACTACATATCTAACGATTTTAACTAAGAATCTAACTAAGTCTGAAAGAAATGAAGTCGCTTCTGGGAACCGAACCGGGTCGTCTGGTCGAGTGTCCTCCGTCTTACCTCAGTGCTACGGAGAATGGTGATCGACAGAGCGGAACTTTTTGTATTTAGACGCTGGTTTGTAGGCTTACGCGTGGGTTGTATTGTATTAATTTACAGACACACTACAGATGTCTCTGTGGCTCCGAGGATTAGTTGCGATTCACTTAGAGATGAGGGTGGTGAGATCACGAGATCGAGGCTCGTACCCAGTACCTTTATATTTTTTTCCGTTATCGTGTTGACATATGGAGGTAATAATGGTGTAACAAATAATTATGTTAAAGGAATAATGTTGTGGTACTTTGATGGTGGGTGCGACTGTCGTACCCCGTACCTTTGTATTTTTTCCCGTGACATATGGAGGTAATACTGACGTAACAACTAATTATGTTAAAGGAATTGTGTCGTCGTACTCTGTTGGTGGGTGCGAAATTGGTGTGCTTTTCCCGTGCATATGATGATTTGGCACGAGGTGCTTGTATCTAAACACGTCACATGATTTAATGCTTTTTGAATAAAACACAGACTCTGTCGTCATTCCCATGCTAGATCCCAGCTGAGTGAGTCTGCTAGACATTGCCGTTGTCTAAAACCTAAAAAAAACCTCCTCCAGCACCTCGGGTTGTTACACGTTCCAGTGCTAAACAACCCCCTCCCATGAATCTTTTCTTTCTAATTTCATATTTAGGTAGCACTGAGAGCACTGTTTCTTTCTGTCAGCGGTACGGGGTGTTACCAACCCAAGCTGCTTGTCCTAACTGTCAGCAAGTACTCACTCGCACTTATACAGGTAATCGCAAGGGTAAGGTTCCTGACTATCGCTGTCAGTGTAACCGCAAGGTATGTAAAAAAGTAACAAAAATCAAGTTCCAGCACGGAGGGGTACGTGGTTTTCTGGGTAGACTTTGTCACTGAGAAAAACCGTTTTGCTCACCTACTGCTTTGCTCATAAAATGTCATATGCAGACACAACCAGAGAAATGAGTATTGATTGTGATGGTGATGGGAAAGTCCTAGAAACCTCAAGAGAAACAGTATCGGACTATTTCATGTATTGTGGAGAGGTATGCTCTGCGATGGTTGAAAAGAATGGTTCGGACAGAATTGGTGGGGCTGGCTTGACGGTAGAAATTGATGAAAGTAAATTTGGGAAACGGAAGTATCATAGAGGTAGGATGGTAGAAGGTCAGTGGGTTTTGGGTGGTATTTGTAGGGAGACGAGACAGTTCTTTCTGGTTCTTGTAGAGACGCACGACCGACGGACACTACTTGATGTTATTTATAGGAAAGTGGGGGGGGAGGTAGTCATATAGTTACGGACTGTTGGAAAGCTTACGACGGACTGTCTGATCTGGGTTATACCCATAGTGCAGTCAACCACTCCGAGAACTTTAAAGGTAAGTGTATGCAGTAAAGTATATGCGTGCAAATAATTTGCTAATAATGCGCCATTTCCAGTAACTTTTGTTTCTATTTATTACCAAATCCCACCACCGGTGCCTGTACTAACTTAATTGAAAGCCGGTGGTGGTGCATCAAAAGCGGAATACATGTATCGGTCAAGTGTCAGAAGGGACATTTTCTTACAGTTGCTACATGACATCGGCACCATTTACTCCGGAGGACAGTAAAGGTACGTTATACTTTTCTTGTGTATTGATCAGTTGTATGGAATATAGGTTACATATGGCGATGTTGTTATGCTGACCTCAACCGATGTGGACACCCGTTTAATTCCCGTGGCTGAATACGAGAATGGCAGTTATTGCAAGTCATTTATTGTTTATTTATTGAGGGGGGGGGGGGGGGACGGGCGGAACTCTTACCCATTATACACTTCCAGAAATAATATACATACATGATACTAGTATATAAGATACCTCTAACCCGTGTACACGTGCAAAATGTACGTTTATATCCTGTGCAATACACTTGGTCTATACCTCTATCAAGTACACAGGTAAATTGAATAAACACTACCACACAACATAATACACTACTTACTAAAATGCTACGTATGTAGCAAGGCTTAAAATACATGTTGATCAACCTAAGATTCTAGATAAAGTAATACATGAACTTACCCTATGTTCCCTCGCGCAGAACATGTGCTCACTGGCAGAAGGGAGAAATAGTCTGCTGATGAGCCAAACGTTTCAAGTTTGACCTCACATAACCAAAACGATCACGTGACCCCAGAGAACAATAAAACCCCAATCACAGGCCAAGCCCGTGACTGCCCAAGTGACAGTACCCAAGAACCTATATACAATAAAGAGGCTACACTATCAAAGTGCTGGAGTTAACACAGGTATTTAAGGAAATTAAATGTTACATGCTTAGGTTTATGTCATTGAATATTTAGGTTTAGGTTATTAATTTACTTCACGTTTACTATGATAGAAAGTACAAACTTAAATGCACATGTAGATATGTTGGAGCGTTCATGTAGACATTCTGGAATGTACATATAGCCATGCTGGAGAGTTTATGTAGAGTACATGCAGGCAATCTGAAGCGTTGTGTGTAGATATGCTGGAACTTTCATATAGACATGCTGAAACATTACATGTGGGCATGGTGGATGATTACATGCAGACATGCTGGAAAGTTGTATGTAGACATGCTTGAACATTCATGTAGACATGCTGAAACGTTACACGTAGACATTCTGAACCGTAACATGTAAACAATCTGGAACTTTATATATAGACATGCTGGAGGGTTCATGTAGACATACTGGAGTGTACATGCAGACATGCTGCAGCGTTCATGTAGACATGCTCGAATCTACATGTAGACATGCTGAAAGTTGTATGTACATATGCTGTAACATTCATGTAGACATGCTGAAACGATACATGTAGACATGCTGAAACGATACATGTAGACATTCTGCAAGTTTACATATAGACATGCTGGAACATTACATGTAGACATGCTGGAGCATTCATGTAGACACGCTGAAATGTTACATGTAGACATTGTCGAATGTTACATGTAGACATGCTGGAACGTTACATGTTGACATTTTGTAAAATAGTACATTTGAGACCGCCAATAGATGTAACTACCAATGCATGATGAATCGTAGACTATGGAGCAGTGACGGGGATAAAAAATGATCGATCTGCAGAGCTACCGGGCCAGGGTCGGTGGTTTCGTGCACCCACCCGACTGGAGACAGGTAGGCCATGTCGCCATTGATGCGAACCACACACCTTTTACATCGGCCTCGGACACCCCGCTTCGGACATCGGCATGCATGATATTTCTCACTCTACGCCTACTTCTGTCAGCCACTGCCATCAGGTGTCTACACTCCATAACCCCTGATTCCGTTCGTTCGTTTGGTGCTTTTGAGGTCGCCTTCGCCGGTTGGCATGTCGGCAGACCTATCCCTCCTTGGGATGCGTGGGGTGTCCCTCTTTGGGACGCATGGTTGTGGACGTGGTTGTGGCTGCCAAGGGCTGGGGGTGTCCCACCTTGGGACGCATGGGCCGGTGCTGGTGTTGGTGTCCCACCTTGGGATTGATGGGGGAGTGGGGTACACAGTGGCCTGTGTAATGGGTTGTGTTGCACACGTGCAATGGTCCCAGACTTTGGGTGGGGAGATTCCAGACCATGGTGCGGTTGGGTTGAGACCTTGGGGATGGGAGCTTGGGTGCAATAATATCCCTGTGTATGTAACAAACCGGAGGACTGGCTGATTGATATAATTTCTCTATATATACTGACATAGTTCACTGTCCAGAAGAAAGTTTGCTAGTGGCTTATACATTGAATGGTGCTCCGTGTGAGCCAGCAACTGCTTTGCTGTCAATGTATCTAGCTTGGTTTTTTCTTTAAGTGTCTGCCTGATTGTGTCAAATCGTTGGCAGTCCAGCATGATATGAGAGACAGTGGCCTTGGTGTGGCATGTTGGACAGTTTTTATATGAGGTTTTGGTGGTACCTAGCCTCAGGCGTGTGATCATAATATCCACTCGCCTGTTTTGTGAGGGGCCTGGTAGCTTCCCTTTGACACTGGGGCGGAGTTGATGTAACCATCTGCCTTTGTCTGAGGTGTCCCATAGCCTCTGCCACTTGCTAGTGATTGAATTCTGGATCATACTTCGGATTTCGCTTTTTGAATAGGGATGTTCCAGTGACACATTCAATTCTAGCGCCTGTCTGGCTAGTTTGTCCGCTCTCTCATTGCCGGCCCTGATTCCCTAGCAAACACTCTGATATACTCGCCTGCGAGCGATTGTGTTTACATAGATGACGTCACACCTTGTACCGTGGGTAGTGAAGCACATCATATGTGCGACATAAACTCACTAAGAGGCAGAATAACATCTGCTAGTGTCACTCAATTCCAGATTATTCTGTCAAATGACGTTGAAAGTAACCCAGGCCCAGCTCATGTAACTATGAAAGATTTAAACTCCGTTAGGTGTGACATCGTGAACGAGATAAAGGAGTTCAAACAGATCATGATTGCTGAAATATCTACAGTGAAATCCCAACTGAGTGACCTATCAGACAAATGCTAAACACTAGAACATACTGTGACGGATATCCGCAAAGATTTCGATAGGTTATCACAGGAACAGTCTATTATATACAGTGATGTAGACGAGCTTAACGGGAAACTAGAAAACATAGAGGGTAAACTAGAGTCGCATGGAAAGGATATAGACAAACTTGAATCTTTTTGTCGAAGGGACAATGTCGTCTTTTACGGCGTGAACGAGAGTGAAAATTAATCGTTCGACAACAGCAAGAACATAACTGTCGATTTACTCACAAGGCATGTCCAAGCAAAGACTTGGGAGCGTAGTGACATTGTACGGGCGCATCGTATTGGGTCCAGGAGAGATCATCAAACCAAGCCGCGCCCCCTTATTGCAAAGTTTGCGTGCACAGACGACAAGATCGAAGCATTGCGGCACCGGGAAGAGTTCAGGAAGTCTATCATAGGTATTGCAAACGACCTAACAAAACTCTAACGAGAGACATTGGCAGACGTAAGAAAAAGAGACTTAATCGGGTACTACAAGAACGGTCAACTCGATACGAAGCCCACCAATACCAGTCGAGCCCCCAGCGACAATAGGAGGACCAGGGCTCCATGGGCACCTCGGCGCACACCAGCTACACAGACCAGCACCCCGGAGGAAGTGGTACCCCTCCCTCGGGCACTGCAGGGTCATGTGGTATCTCCTCCCCGCAGGCTATGGATGACGAATAGGGAAGTGACCGGTCCAGTGTAGACTCACCAAATACAACAGGTGATGATATTTCTTATGATATTGGTGACCTTTCAATACTCGTATGGAACGTAGATGGCTTAATATCTAAAATACATGATCCCGAATTTATTCAGTTCATAGAAAAATTCCAATGTGTATTGTAGAGACGTTCCTTGAGAGAATTATCGACATCCCGCAACTCTCGGCATATAATGTTTATGCTGCTAAAGCACATAGGCTAGCTACTGCCGGTAGATTATCAGGCGGTGTTTATATGTTCATACAGACGTCACTAGCTAATCACTGCCAACATGAAAACTTGAATATAGATAATGCGGTTGGCATTAGGATAAATGAATCCCTTGTAGAAGGGAATAAAGATATTCTATTCATAGGGATGTATGTTCCTCCCTCTGGCTCTTCCTTCTACAATTCAGGAGAACGGGTTTCCGGCATAGAAGAACTCGACCAGTGGTTAACACATAACGTCGACCACAGTTTTGAGACAATAATATGCGGGGACTTAAATGCACACGTTGGATGTGGCAATAACCCCCCTGAGACTGTTGATGAGCCAGATATGGACAGAGCAGCGTTCCCGGAGGAGCAGAGTATCCCCACAGATCACTGGAACTCTAGTGACCGAACTGTAAATGCGTTTGGGCGAAAGTTGTTGGATGTTTGTTTTACGCACAACCTGTAAATATGCAATGGTAGAACTGCTGGTGATAAAGATGGCAGTTATACATATATTTCAGAAACTGGGTGTAGTGTCATCGACTATTTCATAGCTTCTGTAAGTATTCATACATTTTGTAAATATGTTCTCGTGCACTCAAGAATTGAATCAAAACATTTACCAGTTAGTTTGATGTTGAGCTGTAAATATGCCATTCCTGTAGATACCGATGATCAATGTAATGGTGAGCCATTTTCTGGACACAAATGGAATGATAAACTTGCTAGAAATTTCCTAGATTTACTTCATGCTCAACAACCATCTGTAACTTCCTTGACAGAACTGATAAGCCTTGATATAGAAATGTCTTTGAATTCATTTGTCAGAAACCTTCTAAATGCTGCTGAAGTGTTCAGAAAAAACACAAGTCAAATAACTAGACATTTTATAATAATAATTGTCCATATGCGAAACGAGAGGCAAGGCGTGAACTCAGACGCTATAGAAGCACCAAGTTACCTACCAGTAAACAACACTACTGTACATTGCGTAACAGATACAAGAACGAATGTAGAAAGGCTAAATATCTGTATCAACGTAAAAAGAGCTCCAAACTATGTTCATCAATCAGCAACCCATCTGTATTCTGGAGGGAACTTCGAAGCATCTCCATTAAAAGTTCAAGTTGTCCTATTGATAAACCAATCTTATACCATCATTTCAAGAACTTATATTGTGAACTGGAACCGAAAGAAGATGTATCTTGCAGTCAAGATTTTAATATCGATGAAACTGTTGTTTTAGATGAAGTTGATCAATGTATTTTAGAGAACCCTATCACTGAGTGTGAAATAAGTTCATGTCTCAATCAGCTAAAAAGGGGTAAAGCAGCTGGGCACAATGGAGTAATAGTGGAACTGTTAAAATCTTCTGAAAATATTATCATGCCTTTCCTTGTGAAATTGTTTAATATGCTCTTTGACAAGAGTATTTGTCCAGACGCCTGGAGTAAAGCTGTTATTGTACCCCTTCATAAAAGGGGCGATCGAAGTAACCCTGACAACTATAGAGGAATATCCCTCCTATGCGTGTTAAGCAAGCTATATACATCTATCTTTAATGTTCGTATTACGAATAGGTCTAGTATAAGAGACAAGATACCAGAGAGTCAGGCAGGGTTTAGACAGGGATATTCAACCATAGATCATATTTTTACCTTAAATGGAATTATAGAAAAGTGTCTCCTTAAGAAGAAGAAGAAATTATATGTGGCTTTCATAGACTTCAAGAAAGCCTTTGATTTTGTTGACAGATAAAAACTATGGAAATGTTTATGTAAAACTGGCATGGAAGGGAAAATGTTAAATTCAATTCTTAGTATACATCAATCTGTAAAGGCTTGTTAGATGTAATAATGACCACTTCAATTATTTTGATTGTCCAGTAGGTCTAAAACAAGGCTGTGTTCTTAGCCCGATATTGTTTTCTCTCTTCATAAGTGAACTGTCAAAGTATGGTAAATATGGCATACAACTTTTCCCTGATTTGCTAGATATTCTACAACTCATGTTTGTAGACGACGTTTTACTTATGTCAGATACTGTCCATGGATTACAAAACCAACTGAACATATTACATGATTTTACGGAACACTCCGGTTTAAAGGTTAACCTCGATAAAACCAATATTGTTGTTTTTCGAAGAGGTGGAAGTTTAGCTAAACATGAACAGTGGTTCTTAAGTGAAAACAGAATTACGGTAGTAAATAGTTATAAATACCTCGGTATCTTATTTTCCTCAACTCATAAAATGGGAAGTTGTATTGATGATTCAGCGTCGAGAGATAAGCGTGCACTAATGGAAGTTATTATTAATCTAAGTAAAGTGGGAATGATAAATAGTAATGTCTTCTTCAAAATATTCGACACGCAAATACAACCAATCTTATTGTATGGGGCAGAAATATGAGGTATAAAAACATTTGATAAATTAGAAAGAGTGCATTTAACTGTATGTAAAAGATTTCTTAATATTAACCCCCATACCCTGAATGCCATTGTGTATGGGGAATGCGGTAGGCATCCGCTTTATATTAACGCAATGTGTAAAGCATTAAGATATTGGCTGCGAGTTTTAGGTATGCATGCAAATCGGATACCTCTCAGAGTATATAAAATGCAATTATATTATTCTAACTGTGGTTACACGACTTATGCATGGTATATTCGTAAGATCTTGTTCTCACATGGTTTTGGTTATGTGTGGATGTTTCAATCTGCAGGAGATATATCCTCCTTTATTAATGCCTTTAAAAATGTTGCTATTAATATGTTTTTCCAGTCTTGGACATGTACTCTAAACAATAGCTCCAGATATTGTTTATATCGTGAATATAAAAGGTCCTGAGAAATATCTAGATTGCACTATTGACAAACGACTAAGGAATATATTTGTTAAGTTTACATGTGGTTTGTTAAGAGTAAAATGTAACGAAGGGAGATGGTTAGGAATAGATAAATCTCAGCGTTTATGTCCACATTGTAATTTAGCTACTGAAGACGAGTACCATTTTTATTCATTTGTACATTATATAGCACGCTACGAATTAAGTACCTCCCTTCTGTGTACCATCAAAATCCGAATACGTACAAATTTAGATCCCTTCTATCAACGGATAATGTAGTAGTTTTGAAAAGCTTAAGTAAATTTCTATGGCATGCATATAAATCAAGAGAAATTACATGTACAACTTTAGATAATAAATAGATATCACATAGACAGTATATGACTACCATAATATATATAATATATATTGTATGTACAGCTGTATACTCTGCATTGTATATGGGCCTGAGGCCTTCGTACTAGAAATAAACACCTTATATGCAAACATACTGCAACGTTACATGTAGACATGCTGGATCAGTGTATGAAGACATGCTGCAACGTTACATGTAGACATGCTGAAACGTAACATGTAGACATTCGGGAACGTTACATGTACTCTTGCTGGAACGATACATGTAGACATGGTGGAACGTTCATGTAGATATGCTGGAACGTTACATGTAGACATTCTTGAACGTTACATGTAGACATGCTGGAAAGTTACATGTAGACATGCTGTAGGGTACATGTATACATGCTGAAACGTAACATGTACACATACTGGAACATTCATGTAGACATGCTAATACGTTACATGTAGAGATGTTTGAACGTTACATGTACACCTTCTGGGACGTTAGATGTAGACATGTTGGCACGTACATGTAGACATGGTGAAATATACATGTAGACATGTAGATGGAGCGTTGATGTAGACATGCCAAACCGTTATATGTAGACATTCTGGAACGTAACATTTAAGTATACTCGAACTTTACATGTAGACATGCTTGAACATTCATGTAACGTTACATACTGAAACGTTATATTCTGACATGCTCTTACGTTCCATGTAGGCATTCTTAAAAGTTACATGTAGGCATGCCGGAACGTTACATATAGACATGATGGGACATTTATGTAGACATGCTGGAACGTTACACCTACACATTCTGAAGCGTTACATGTAGACATCATTGAATGTTCAATGTAGACTTGTTGTAATGTACATGTAGACATGCTGGAACGTTATATGTAGACATCGTGAAACGTTACAAGTAGAGATTCTTTAACGTTACTTATAGACATGCTGGAATGTACATGTAGACAAACTGGAACGTTAGATGTAGAGATGCGTGAATATTTCTGTAGACATGTTTTAACGTTACTTATAGACATGCTTGAATGTACATGTAAACATGTTGGAATGTACATGATGGATCATTATATGTAGACATTTTGGATCGTTTATGTCGACATAATAAAACTTACATGTCGACATGCTGGAAGCTACATATAGGTATGCTGGAGCGAACATGTAGACATTGTGGAACGTTATATGTAGACAGGCTGGAGCTTTCATCTACACATTCTGGAATGTACATGAAGACATGCTGGAACGTTCATATACAGATACTGGAAGGCACATGTCGGTATACTGAGACGTTGCATGTAGAGATTCTTTTACGATACATGTAGACATGCTGGAACGTTACCAGTACTCATGCTAGAACGTTACATGTAAACATACTGGATCGTTCATGTGGACATGTAGATGTGGCTCTAGCGTACCTATAGACGAAACGTACATGTAAACATTCTGGAATGTTACATGTAGATATGGTGGGGCATTCATGTAGACATGCTGGAATGTTACATGCTGAAGCGTTACATGTAGATGTCTTTGAATGTTCAATGTAGACATGCTGTAATGTACATGTAGACATGATGAAACGTTACATGTGCACTTGCCTGAACAGTTTTGAAGACATGCTGCATCGTTACATGTCGACATGCTGGAACGTTATATGTACACATGTGGGAGCCTACATGTAGACATCCTGGAACGTTCATGTAAACGCGCTGGAATGTACACGTGGAAAGGCCGGATCATTATATGTAGACATGCTGGAACGCTATGTGTAGACATGGTGGAACGTAACATATAGACATGCTGGAACGATGCATATAGACGTACTCAAATATACATGGAGACATGCTGGAGGGTTGATTTAGACATGCTGGAATCTACATGTAGACATGCAGAAGAGTTTATGTAGATATGCTGGACTGTAGATGTAGACATGCTGGATCATTTAAGTAGACATGCTTGAGAGTACATGTAGACATGCTGAAAAGTTACATGTAGACATGCTTGAAGATTCATGTAGATATGCTGTAACGTTACATGAGACACGCTGGAGCGTTTATGTAGATATGCTCGAATGTACATGCACGTATGCTGGAGGGTACATGGAGACATTTTTTAACGTTAGATGTAGACATTCTGGAACATTCATGTAGAGATGCTGGATGGTTTCAAGTAGACATGCTGAAACGTTACATATAGACATTCTGCTACGTTATATGTAGACATTCTGGAACATTTCATGTAGACATGCTGGATCGTTACACGTAGACATGCAGAAATGTTAGATGTGGACATTCTGGGTCGTTACATGTAGACATGCTGGAATGTACATGTAGACAAACTGGAACGTTGCATGTAGACATGTGTGAATACTTTTGTAGATATGCTTTAACGTTACTTGTAGACATGCTTGAATGTACAGGTAAACATGTTGGAATGTACAAGATGGATCATTATATGTAGACATTTTGGATCGTTTCTGTCGACATAATAAAACATAGATGTAGGCATGCTGGAAGGCACTTGTCGGTACACATGCTAGAACGTTACATGTAGACATGCTAGAGCGTTCATTTGGACATGTAGATATGCCTCTAGCGTTGCTGTAGACATGCTGAAACGTACCTGTAGACATTCTGGAACGTTACATGTGGACATGATGGAATGTTCATGTAACAGTTGTAAACATACTGGTAGGTACGTCATGGATCATTACATGTAGATCTACTGCAGGGTTCATGTAGATATGCTGTAATGCACATGTAGACAAGCTGGACTGTTCATTTATACATGCTAGAACATTCATTTTTTTATGCTGGAACGTTACATGAAGATATGCTTGAACTTTAAATGTAGACATGCTGGAACGTTACATGTACACATAGTGGAACGTTACATATAAACATGTATGTGAATGTGAATGTACATGTAAACATGCCAGAATGTACATGATGGATCATTACATGTAGACATGTAGGAACGTTGATGTAGACATGCTGCAATGTACATGTAGGCATGCTGGAATGTACTTGTACGTATGCTGGAGCGTACATGCAGACATTCTTGAACGTTACATGTAGACATTCTGGAACATTTATGTAGACATGCTGGGGCGCACATGTAGACAGACATGCTAAAACGTTACATGTAGACATTCTGGAACGTTACTTGTAGACATGCTGGAACGTTACATGTAGACATGTTGGAGCGTACATGTAGACATTCAGGAACGTTACATGTAGACATACTGGAAAGTTAAATATAGACATGCTGGAATCTATATATAGACATGATGGAAGGTGCATGTAGACATGCTGGATCATTATACGAAGATATGCTTGAACGTTACATGTAGACATGATGGAACGTTCATGTCGAAATGCTGGAACCTTACATGTAGACAACTTAGAACATACATGTAGACATTGTGGATTCCAGCATTTCCACTCGAAACTTTTCACCATGTCTACATGTGCATTCACGCATGTCTACATGTAATCATCCAGAAGGTCTGCATCAATGGTCCAGCATGTCTACATGTAACGTTCCATTATATTATGTCTACGTATAACATTCAAGCATCTTTACATGGAATGTTCAAGAATGTCTACATGTAACGTTTTAGCATGTCTTCATGTTACGTTCCAGCATATCTGCATGAATGTTCCAACACGTGTACGTGTAACGTTCCAGCATGTCTACATGTACTCTCCAGAGCATGAGTACAATGTACCTTCCAGCATGTCTACATGTAACCTTCCAACATGTGTACATGCAACGTTCCTGCATGTCTACATGTAACGTTCCAACATGTCTACATGTAATGTTTCAGCATGTCTACATAAACGTTCTAGCATGTCTACATGAACATTCCAGCATGTATACAGGCACGCTCCAACATGTCTACATGTAATGATCCAGCATATTTATATATAACGTTCCAGAACATCTACATGTACATTCCAACATGTCGACATTGAACGTTTCAAGATGTCTACATGTAGCGCTTCAGTATGTATACGTGTAACGTTCCAGCATGACTACATAAATGGTCCAGAATGTCTACATGTAACTTTCCAGCATGCCTACATGTAACTTTTTACATGTAGCGTAATAGCATGTCAACATGTAACGTTTCAGCATGTCTACATGAAACGTTACATCATGTCTACATGTATATTCCAGCATGTCTACATGTAACGTTCAAAGATGTCTACATGTAACTTTTAAGAATGCCTACATGGAACGTCCCAGCATGTCTACATGTAACATCTCAGCATGTCGACATGATTGTTCCAGCGTATATGTATATATGCTGGAACATTCATGTCGACATGCTGAGATGTTACATGTAGACATATATAGCTGTTACATGTATTACATATATATATATATATATATATTTAAATTTCACACGCCCTCAAGACTTGCCGACTCCAAGTTTGACTCCACTTGAAGAAACGGTATATATATATGTGTGTGTGTGTGTGTGTGTGTGTGTGTGTGTGTGTGTGTGTATATATATATATATATATATATATGTGCTCCAGCATCTCTACATGTACATTCCAGTGTGTCTACATGAACGTTCCAGCATGTCTACATATAATGATCCATCATGTACATTCCAGCATATATACATACATATATATACCCTGGAACACACACGTATTTCACATTGGTGCAATATTGTACAGAAATAGTGTATATATATATATACACACACACACACACACACACACACACACACACACACACACACACACACACCCACAGGGTATATTCCAGGGTATATATATGTATGTATATATGCTGGAATGTACATGATAGATCATTATATGTAGACATGCTGGAACGTTCATGTAGACACACTGGAATGTACATGTAGAGATGCTGGAGCACATACACACACACACACACACACACACACACACACATACACACACATATATACCGTTTCTTCAAGTGGAGTCAAACTTGGAGTCGGCAAGTCTTGAGGGCGTGTGAAATTTAAATTGACCTCTTTATTCTTATGGTTAATTTATGACAATGCCTTTTTTGCTTATTAGGAAATTAAAAGGCGCTTTCAACTGTTGCGTTTCTAATGGATTCCAGCACATAATGAGTTTACACTATGTACATGTATATGTAAGTGTAAAATGTTCCATACACTTACATGAACTAAATCAGTTATTCCCTTTATTGTACCAAATGCAACATAGTTCCATCTTTGTGCACAGATGTACACATAAAATATAACACAATGTATTTCACATTGGTGCAATATTGTACAGGAATATTTAAAAGTTTTAGTAAGATTCTATATAGAGGGAGGTGTCGTCAGTGTCGATTCAGGCATTCGTCCATAATAGAAGAACCAACAGACCAGTGACATGGTCTTAATACAATGCTCATCTGAATATTTGAATTTAGCATTTTTCCTTTAAACAGAATAATCTCTTGACGTCTGAATTATGAATAATAACATATATGAAAACTAATCGCCGTACAACTAACAAAGTGGAAACCTCGAAATATTACCAACATTCGATTAATTATCAACCTAACATTTCTCACTGGGGAACAAAGTGTAATTACATTTGTACTGGGTACAGGGACACTTGAAACCCGAGGACTGCCTAGTGTTCCTTATGACACGACATCGACGTGACCGGCGCAGGTAGCCTAGTGGTTTAAGCGTTCGCTCGTCACACCAACCATCAGGGTTCGATTCTTCAAATAGGTAAAATGTTTCAAGCTCATTTCAGGCGTTCCCCTCTGTGATGTAACTGTTATATTGTTAACAGCAGTGTGATACAAAAGTCACTCACATCGGTCTGAAGGAAGAACCAACTCCAGAATGCACCTTTTTGACTGGAATGTTCAGAGGATTCTTTGAGTACATCAAGGTAAAGGTGCGCTGACAGCAAAATCCAATTTCTCTATATAAGGCAATCGCCGCGTGATTCTCGACGTATGGATACACAACCATGGCGTCTCCTTCCGAGACTTCATCATAAAGCGTTCTGAAGAGTTCGTATCCCACTTCAACATCATCAGCGTACGTTGGACCCAGTTTCCATCCCCCATCGGCTTTCTGAAGAACACCATAACCGATGACGTCATTAGAAAATGTATCCACAGCTATGTACACAGAGCTGGCGCTTGTAATGATGCATTTATGAAAGAAAATAGTTCTCTTGACTGGATGTATCCGTGCATCGTACTCCTCTACACGTACAAGGAGGGCGCCAGTTACCGGAAGTACGCGAAACTTTGTGTCCAGTAAAAGTGGAATCTTGACATTCATCTTTTCCTTTGTCAACATTTGTATTTCATGTAAGGGTTTGAAACCTTCTTGAAATTTAGGATTCAGCACCATGATTGAAATGTTTTTCTCCCTACATTTTGATAGTGATGTTGTTTTCAGTTTCTTCTCGATCATTTGATTTCGATAGTCTTAATAAGTATCAGTGATGTGACACATTCAAATATTCTTTACCTTTACTTTCAGGACCGTGGACACCATCGTCCTTGGACAAAATTGGACCCTGAAGTCCCCCAGAGGCAGGGACGACTGCTACGAAAACATTCCATGGACAGAAGTGGAGCCAGGACGACTGCCACGAAGCCGACGAGTGTACTGGACAACAACAACCACCTTCTATTAAAGTACTGGAGTACTTCAGTTTGATATTCGTGTTAAATCTTGTTTTTCACGATCTACGTTTACATTTTAAAATCAGTGTGGTGAAAATCAATGTGAAATATTCTTTACCTTCTCTTGTACCACCCTTACATAATAAAGTTTCTATTGCGACTTTAATCATGAACGATATTTTTCAGTTTATTTCAAACACTCATGTATCAATTGAATGTTGATGTTCATATAAAGTTAGGAAAAGTAAACCCTGGGAAGCAGTCTTACTAACGAAAAGTAAAACCTGTCCCTCCAAAACAAAAACCTCAAATGCGGTTATTCTGGGAAAACAAGAGATTACCTAATATATAGTGAGAAGCACACTTTAAATTTATATTAGGCCTTCAGCAACCCATCCTCGCCATAAAATGAGAATATGATTGTCGTAAGAGGCAACTAATGGGATCGGGTGGTCAGGCTCGCTGACTTGGTTGACACATGTCATCGGTTCCCCGTTGCGCAGATCGATGCTCATGTTGTTGATCACTGGATTGTCGATTATATAGCTGGAATATTGCTGAATATTGCTGTAAACCCTCACCCACTCACTCACTCATCTTCTTTGGGATTCACTATATGTAAAGGGATATTGCCCATTCCCAGTCTATTAGATCTGGACTGTGTTATGAGCGAAAGAACAAATGGCGGTGAGTAGGGAGTTTAGATCTTGCATGCTTGCATTTTTCAATACATTATGGCGAAATAACTAAATGATGACATTTTCAAGTTAACAGATAGATTTCTTCACTACGTACACTGCCCATAATAGACTGGACATCTGTTCATAAATCCAACTGACCGGATGAAGACTGCAGCGTACTCATCCGTTGTTGTCATGACGACGTTGATGCCATATGACTGTGCTGTAACCATGAACACACAATATGCGACCTACTAGCTTTATAAACTTCAGGATCGTGCACAACAGAGATTGAGTACTGGGCCCCCATGATGTTTTGAGCTATATTTTAACATTTACTCGCATGCTATCATTCCCTTTGATAGTCCTCTTTTAGTCAAGCATTGGGGTAGCCCCCAGTTCCTGGAATATTGCTAAAAGCTACTTCCTTTAGACATTGATCTGTCTGCTGGACATATGCAGTAATTTTTAAACCAATAACTGACCATGTTTAACGGAATCAAAAGATTGACAGTTTATGACGTTATCATTATATTTCATACTCGGAGAATGCGAAGTAAGAGATATTTATCGCAATTACTTGAGAGTGCCAGCTGCGACACAAGGTCCTCCATGTAGACTCTGTTTCGGACGCGGGGTATCAGTGATGAGTTCAGTGATCTCCGTTGTTTAAACACGAGCCAGAGGTAAGGGTTGATCCGGTCCAGGGGATTTCCAGGCCCACTGTGAGTTAGTATAGTCTGTAAGAAGAGTATCTAGGATGTTACTATGTACACGGTGCCATCAGGTGGTTCCCAAGGCTATTGACGCCTTAGTGGTTTTCCCATTTTTCCTCAGAAACGTTTGTAGATTTTCCGAACAGCATTTATGTGAAGCCATTGTGTGTCAGCTTGACCACAGGCATGGTGCTGACCAACATGGGAACACGATATGGGCAAAGAGAAGTTAGCGCCCAAAAGGATAAATAGATATTGAAGGATATATAGGCGAGTAGGATATTCAAGGGAAACAACTCTTGTTGTGTCTTAGACAACTGGTGATCCATGTTCCTTGTGTAGTTACACAAGACCAAATGTTTTCCCATAGACTTCTATAGTAACAGTATATTTAAAAAAAACTTATATCAGGGCTATCAACAGCCATTGCATTGTACATAGGGGTACAGTCTGGCCTTTAAACTACAATAAAAAACAAAAGCAAAAATTACAGCACTAAAAGCACATCCATCCAGTAATAAAAACTGACCACAATTTTAAGTATTTAATGCTGTCATTTTATCACCATGACTTATGCTTATGTGTGTACCGGTATTTTCAATTAGCTGACATTTGGTGCGGAATGGAGGGTTGATGTGTTCCGCTTCCTGTGTTGGGAAAAATCGCCGGACAAGTTGGAGAGTGTTTGCGTTTTCTTGTAATTAAAGGGCCAGACTGTACCCCTATGTTCACGGAATGGCTGTTGACAGCCTTGATATTCCTTTCTAAAAAATATAGGGTTACTATAGAAGTCTATGGGAAAACATTTGGTGTCGTGTAACCTGTCGTGAGGAAAGGTCACCTACGTTTCCACCCTGAAGTCTGTCGTCGGGGACGTTGACGTAGAGTGCATGCATGAAAAACGGACCAGGGTCATACATCATCACAGTGTAGAGAGCATTTCCCTCCGCCGGCCACGTCACTTCCGGCAGTTCACGCAGGTCAAAAGGGGCATAGAGGAAGTCACAGCGGAGGTTGATGCAGAAATCTGCACGTGTTGTCAGTGGAACGTCCACTATCCTCCCGCAGCCGTTGTATGTCTCTGGTGTTTAACAAAGATATGAAACTGAATGTCATACATTCAGCTACACAAATAAATAACATCATCGTAGAGCCTAACATGACCTACATGATTTGCAGCATCTATAATAACACAAATATACCACAATATCGTGTTTTGTTTTTGTTTGTTGTTGTTGGTTTTTGGTTTTGTTTTTGTTTTTTGTGGTTTTTTTTTTACTGTTAAAAATACGTTTTACGCGCAACCAGAAATAGACAGGGAATCATAAATTCATTTCTTGATATGTTGAGATATAATTTGTAGAAAGAGATGAAAGAATTGTTGATCCAATAAAATAAATACATAGTATCTACAAGCAAATAGTAACACTGCATCTGTGTGTTTATGAGTGAGTGAGTATGCGTCTACGCCGCTCTCAGCAAATATTTCAGCAATATCAAGGCTGGGGACACCTGAAATAGGCTTCACGTATTGTACCCATGTAGGGAATCGAAGCCGGGTCGTTGGCGTGACGAGCGAACGCTTTATCCACTGGGCTACCCCACCACCCCACGTATGAATGAAGTATGTATAGGAGAGTGGAAGGATGTATGTACTCACGGCCGGACCCATCATCTGAAAAGATGCAGATCATACAGACTGACGTAGAAAAGAAAGTACATTGGTGCTTTAGGAGTATGTTATGGCAACAATCATATGTCTTTAAATAGACCTTTGTATTAGCATCTTTCTGCTATTCCTCACACATCTAGCAACCTTCACGTTCAGCATTTTTAACTTAGGTCAAGTAAAACGTGCAATATATATTCATCTGTTGTCCGAAACTGTGGTGTCAGTAGGAATACCGCTGCATTTCCTCAAAATATATTATCTGTGTTTATTTCATCCTGAATCAGAAACTGAAAGAGACAAGGCGCGTCACAACAAGAGAAACTCAAAGCTTACCTGGAAAAATAACGGGGCACGTGACGCTGACTACGAAGGTTAAGCCGCCATTGTCGGAGGCGTCTCCCCCCATCAGACGAGACAGGAGGGAGGTTCTGAATGGTTCAGTGTTTCTACACATGGGACTGTCGTTTCCGGGTGGACAATCAAAATCATATCTCGTCCCAAACCAGTAGGCTGATTCGTTGGTGTAGAGGGACCTCACACTCTCAACACGCGTCATCTGGGCGTTAACATCTGCAGGGCGTTGGATTAAAAGAATGAAAGTACATACTTTGACCAGTTAGTGAATACTTAAGTGCATGCGATAAACCTGTTAAAGACGTCTATTATCACTTAAATGTATTTGCACAACACACTCGCTTTCCTTGAATAACATGCTTTGATCCCATTTCGTCAAGCCTGGGCAGATATCACATTCCCATATTGGGCTATCACTCTCAAAACGAAGGGATGAGAGTAGCAGCATCAACAAACCCAATACAGTTTTCTCGGCGCATGAAGGTACTTCCGAAATATAAAAGTAGGAATTTGAAAAGAAGGGATATTACTAGTACACACTAGAGGTGTTTCGATTAATTGAAATAATCGAAGGTTGGTTGCAACGAACAAGCAATCGATCACATTTTCTAAAGATCGAACACAAACAATTTTGGACCTTTCAGTGTTTGAAACGCTTGACGTATGCTAAAAGTTGCCAGTGTTCGAAAACGTCTTTAATTCTTAAACACTTCACTTCGCTCACTGAAAATTCATGACTGAATATTTCTTGAAGACTCCAGAGAGTTTATGTTCGTGACATATTCGTTATTTGCGTCATTTAACATCGGATGTGAAATTCGCTGAGTTTCAAAATTAAAAATAAAATTAAAAAAATATATATAAATAAGAACACAAGAAAAGGCATGTTATTATTCTTTATACTTATCTGCATCAACCGCCTGAACAGGAAATCTGAATCTTACCAGATTTTCTCGATGATTGCTCGTTGGTAATGAACCAATCGTCAGTGATGAAATTTCAACCAGTTTTCAACACCAGTAAATACACAAACGTATAAAAAATATGTCGAAAGGAATCGATGTTGTTATTTTTATAGATTTCTTTGCATTGCAAAATTTCAAATAAAATATAAATAGATACTCTGCGTTAATGAACAAATATACGCTAAATGTATTTTGCTTACAATTGAACATATTACTCTTCTCTAGACTGATCACGTTACTAAGAATTGTTTCAAATTGTTGGTTAATGGATAAACGAGACACAGTCTCCCGCTCATGAACGGCTTGGCTGTGCGGTGATTTATCGTGCATGAGACCTAAAATATGTTAATACTTTAGCAGAGTAAACTTAAAAAGTCCGAGTCATGATGAATGCCTGATGTTGCAAGTGTCGCATGTTGACCTTTAGTCTTTTTTTTAAGGAGGATGCACTCTGTGAGTAATTAGGTTGTGCTAAGTACAGCGGAATCAGCGATTACAAAAAGGCTTAATAGACCCTTTACCTTTCAGCACTCGTAACAGCGCTACGTACGCTAAAGACCAGGCTGTGTCAATACTAAGACGAATCGAACCATATCATAACAGGACGAGTATAACGTCAAAGTTGTGACACAAAAGACGCTGACATATCAAAATATCATTTCAGCGATACCCATACAAAAGACTAATAATGCTTGGCATTGAGCACGATGTTAACACGTGTGTGTGTGTGCGAGCGTGCGCGCGTGTGTGCGTGTGTGCGCGGGTGTGCGTGAGTAGAGGGAAGGGGGTACATTGATGCAGTAAAGGACACAAAGGGCCTTGTTAATTTAACAAACCGTTATTTGCAAAGAAAGCAGGCAATTTCCTCATCATTCATATTTATATCATCAGATGTACAGTGGAACCTGTCTAATCCGGCACTCATTGGGACTGGGGAAATAATCCGTTTTAGAGAATGTGTCGGATTGCAGAGCTGATGATAAATGGACAAGCCACGAAAGGGACTTGGATTTTATGCCGTTGTTGACAACTTGCTGATGCTGGTTTTCACAGCTTCCACTCTATAACGCAAGCATCTGTATAAAAGGGAGAAGTAGATACACCATCTGACAATTATTTTCACCGTCATTTAGGAATCGATTTTAATCGGAAGTTTGGTGTCAAAGAGTAACAAAGTGTCCAGTTCTTCAGATAGTCATCGGTTTACACCGGTTGACCAGGTGTTTGACGTGTCTTGAACCTAAGAAAATGGAGGAACCTCCACGTGCACTGGTCAGATGTTGTGTCTCACAGACGAACCCATACAACATTCGTCCCACACAAGCGGGGAAGCTTGTCCTAATTCTTCAATCTAGACATGCGCAGAGAGCGGTAGAATAGGACGACTGACTGCCCAATTCTCAATGCAAACGTTGTATCACCTTTTGATAACCATCCTCTGCCGACCACACCTGTCTGTGTTGACGACGGCGTGAAACAACATGGTTTTTGAAAGGTAACGGCTCTCACCAGGACGTCAATACTATTCAATGGCCGGATTTTGAAACTTCCTTAGCATCCCGGGTCGCAAGATGGAACATCTAAACCAACGAGTGGCCAGATTACAGGGATTGGCACAACCATGGCACCGATAGAGCTGACACTGTGACCATCATGGCACCGCGGGATTAGAACAATCATGGCACAAAATTACCATCAGATGTCTGAATGTAACACACACGACAATCTTGTCACAGGGAGTAGTTCTTCTTCAATATATATGTCTTTTGTAACAACAACTTATCAGCAACGTTAATGTTAAGGACGCCCACCAGCTACATGCACAGGTCATGCACCAATATTGTCAATACAACATACACGGAGGGTTACCAATGTTAAAATTACCTAAATTTAATGACTGTTGTTCGATTATTTTTCTATGCCATAAATTTGGAGACAGCGGACAGATTATCAAACGCCTTGCCCAAAATATTAGGGGGTGTCTACTGTCTAGTGTCTTTTGCAGTTATACAAAACCGTGGGTATATTAAGGGGAGTCATGCTCAGGTATTACACTGCCATAAAATATCTTGAAAGTTAATTTAGTGAATATAATAATTTATGTGTTAAACAATGTCTTTAAATTCTTCATTATGAATATAGAACGTCAGTGCAACATTCTTCATTGTGAACATAGAGCGTCAGCGCAAAATTCTTCATTATGAATATAGAACGTCGATGCAAAAGTATTCATTATGAACATAGAACGTCAGCAAAATTCTTCATTTTGAATATAGAACGTTAGTGCAAAATTCTTCAGTATGATACAGAGAGTCAACGCAAAATTCTTTATTTTGAATGTAGAACTTTAGTGCCACAGAATGTCCTGTCTCCACATTCTCAAGAAGCAAGTATATGTAGGGATATAATGTGTGGCTGAGTCGGTTAGCGGGCTCACTTTGTGTCCTGGCGATTAGGGGCCTGACTGTGTGTGTGTAGGTTCGAATCCCGGATGGGACTCCACCTTACAAAGTACCACAATCTGCACTTTAGTGGGAAGGTGTAATCGCAAATATAACATGTTATATTTGGCCACTTTCCAGATGACATTGTGTTATTGTATTTAATAGGAATATAGCTGTGGAAATGATAGAAGATAGAAAATGATTACTAAAAATGAGTGATGACACAAGGTACTAGCTGTATATCTAACACTTTGAGGATAGGGTCGCCAACACTTACATGAGATGGCTGTCAACAGGAGAGCCAGAAGGACGGATACAGCGGCCATGGTCGGATCTTGGTGTGAGTCAGACTCATTATAACCACACCATAGCTCTCGCTACCGCTAAACAAAGATCTCAAGACATCCCACTACGGGTTACGTGAAACCGACCTTTCAGCCAACATATCACAAAAACCTCTCCAGATGTGGGAAATTACAGTTGGAATGCGCTCTGTTGAAAACGGGGTAATTTGAACGTTTTGGAATTATTTTCTTTTCCTTAGGGAGGCGGGGTAGCCCAGTAGTAAAAGCGTTAACTCTTCACGCCATACCCGGATTCGATTCTCCCACATGGGTGCAGTGTGTGAAACCTATTTCTGGTGTCCTCTGCAGTGCTATTGCTGGCTTATTGCTGAGTGCGACATAACAGTAACCTCACTCATTCGTTTAACTCTGTCTTATGAAGATTCAGGTTAGCAGCAGCAAACCCCTTTACAAACACACACATCCCATTATCCTACTGCACAATAACAAAGCCGTATCCTGTAGTCAAAAAGTATGTCGTGATCTCTTTGACTAGGACAGATCACATGAAGTCACGGTCTGTTTGACGAGACGTTCATACCTACTGCTACTGAGCCTCACGTCATTAAAGCCGACGTGCCTTCAACCATGCTGGATGCACTTCTTCTCTCGTCCAGGTAGGGCGCCATTTACCTTACTTTACTGCTTTACTGTTAAGAAGGAAGGGTAACAAGTAAAATGTTTTTACGGCACAGAAACACGGACATGACATTGAGCTGTTCTGAAGGTAAGCACTTACCTAATGAATATCATTACCGTATGGAATACTTGAAGATGGATTCGTGAAGGTCAGTCAAGACACCTGCTGCATTTAGACAAGACCACGATTAGGCTACGATAGGAACGATTCAGATATGTTTTAAAATTGTAACTCTTGTTATAAAGCGACCCGTGAAGGTCCCGGGGTAGAAAAGGCCTTCAGCAACCCATGCTTGCCATAAAGGCGATTATGCATGTCGTTAGAGGCGGATAATGGGATCGGGTGGTCAGGCTCGCTGACTTGGTTGACACATGTCATCGGTTCCAAATTGCGTAGATCGATGGTCATGTTGATGATCACTGGATTATCTGATCCAGACTCAATTATTTACAGACCGTGCGGCGTAAAACTAAACTCACCCACACTATAAAGCGTGATAGATCACAGATCCAAATTGTGGTGATCTCCATGATCATGAGGCATATTGATAATCGTTTCAAGATATTATAAACATGTTCAATAATTCGCCACGATCGTACCGATTTTTTAAGCTATCGTTTGATAACGACGCAGTGCGTGGACATCAGAACAAATCGTATAAGAGCGTGGAAAAGCATGAAAAGGCGCACTGGAGCATAACGGGATGATCGTAATATATCGTAATAACAATAATCAAATGTCTATTTCTAGTGGCCCACGATGTTGCCAAGATGCACTATGATCTATAAAGATCCTTGTACATAATCTATCTCGATATAATACTCAACGGATTTCTATGAGCTTTTTAACACGCCTATTACGATTACCGTCCATAATCTATCACAATCTTTTAGGATCTGTTACGCTCCCTGGTGCTGAGACACGTTCTAGTGCGCTTTGTGTGTTTTCTCATAAATAGTGCCACCCTGCCAGACGAAATACATAGCGATCCAACCGCATGCCGTGTCACACTATTTTATCACTATTTTCATTGTAGAATATAGGAGATGTGACCAAACAAGGGCAAGGGGTTCACAATATCGTGTTTAATCGCACTTCTTTGTGTACAGTACAGCTTCAGAGTTTAAGTTAGTAAATCTAAAAAGTTCATAATAGAGGTCTTCAAAGCCATCATTTAGGTCCTCAAGAACAAAGTACTCAAGTGCACAAAAAACTGACAAGGAGTGGAAGGAGGTTTCTAAAGTTTCAGAAAATTGAGTACCAGGGCGGGTACAAAATTCGTGTCAGGGTGGCTTTACTGGTTCGTCATGGCGAACATGTTTAGAGACAGTCTTCAGTAACAACACACACCAACTGTAGCTATTGTATACTAAGGACATTCGTTGAATACCTAAGAAAGTGTGATGGGGTATCTTCACGGTCGAGAACACACGTCTGTTACGTGACCCTGATGTTGTATGTTCACATTCTATAAAAAGCAAGACACACTTGTGATCGGACCATTAAGCGCATGGCGAGCAATTTAACTTCTTTCTTAAACTACGAAATCGAAGAAATGATGTGGAATAGAACGTTCCATTTTGATACAAAGTATGGATTCACAATTAAACGAAATATGTGACATCTCCTCTGTTGTAAGTAAAAGAAATTAACTGTCCATTGTTAGCGCTAACTGTAAAGTTAGCACTGAATCAAAACATTTGAACTCTCTCATAAATAACGTTAAGATCTTAATCATTGAAAGTCTTTCCACGTCGTTATTAATTAATCATAGCGTGATGGTTTGAAGATCAGACGACCCACCGATGTGACACCACTTGGTTGTCGTGATGTGTTAGGAGTCGTAATTGGAGTCAATGTTGTGGTTGTTGGATGCAATGATGTCTCCATCCTCACTTGAGCAGCTGGACTGGTAGAGGAGCTTGTAGGGGGACTAGGAGCCTCCTGCCGTGAATTCAGTTGATGAGGTATCATGTCTCTTGTTCTGCCTATACTCTGCATCTTCTGCTGTCTTCATATAGTATGATCTTAGAGTTTTCTGTGACCGTTGCCGGAATCCACCGTCTCCCTTGTCTCATCCTGATGTTGTCGTTGTTCTGGAAGTCAGCTCCGCTGTGTGCAGATCGATCATAGTAAAACATCTGATTGTCCTCGGAATCTGATAGCGCTGTGAAGACTTTGTTACATTCTTGTGTCTCAGATATCAACAAGCTAGTTTTGCACGGAAGATTATCTCGCAGTCTCCGACGATGCGATAGTGTTGCGATGGAGAGCACCCTGTGTCTCCTATGGGAGTATTCCGATAGGCAAGCACCGACAAGTATGGATCCGACGCACTCTGCTTTGCTTTTGTTAGGAGTCGTTTCACTGTTTGCACAGACTTCTCTGCCAGACCATTAGCCTGAGGATATAGTGGTGGCGAAGTCACATGAACAATGTTCCATGAATCAGCAAAATGTCTGTCTGAGCACTGTGGTCCATTATCTGAAATGATCATGGAACGTATGCCATACCCGATTAAAGATGGATTTCAGATGTGTTACCACTGTTGATGATTTTTTTGTTTGCCAACAGGGTAATTTCATTGAAGCGACTGTAATAGTTCACGAATATTAGGGAGTCTCTACCATCTAAATGGAACAGATCTGTAGCCACAATCTGCCAAGGCAGTTTGGGGACTTCAGTAGTAATCATTGGCTCCTTACACTGTTCTATTACTACAGTCGTCAATCACACGTTCAATGTCTATGTTCTCCGTGGCCAGAACAATATTGTTCGAGCTCGATCCTTGCATTTGACAATGCCCTGGTGCCCAGTGTGTATCTTGTCCAAAATCTCCCTTCTCATAGTGTTCGATATAACTGTCTTGTCACCTTTGTATATGATGTTGTCTACAACACTCTGCTCATCCCTGAAGTTCAAGAATTCCCTGACTAAAGTCGTACAGTCTTGAATCACCTCTAGCCATCCAAAAGTGATACACTTCTTCATTGCTACAAGCTGCTCATTTCCACTCGTTGCCTTTGCTATCTCACCTGGTTACGTATCTGTCAGTGGAAGATTGCTCACACCCATGTGAACGTATGACTGGATGACTGCACCCAGTGAGAGATCAACATTGTTGGATGTGTCTTTGAAATGACAAGACAGCATGTCTCCAACTGGAACTTCTTTGCTGGGTGTAAATTGCACGTCTGTGTCGTATATATGTATATCAGATTCTCATCCTCTGAAGTCTCATTGGCACAGCATGCAAGGGTTTCTTGAAGACCAACCATTATTGTAGTCTGTCCTCACCCTAAAGTGCCTTCCAAATAGATAGTGGTGGAACTTCTCACATCCGAATAGTATTGCAAGCATCTCCTTTTCAGTCGTAGTTTCTCTGTGCACAAGTCACTGCTTTTGATGCGAAAGCTATGGGATCTTGGGAAAGGACTGCACCGATTCACTTCTCTACTATCGCCGGTTTCTGTAGGTCGAAGTACTGAAGTACAGGACCAGGTGATCTTGTAATCAGGTCTTTGACTTCTTGAAAGGCTTGTTCATGATTCTCAGTCCAAGTGAATAGGTTGTCTTGTTTTGTTAGCTCTCGCAGGATGCATGGAGCATACTGTGCTAGGTATGTGAACATACCCAGAAAGCCCTGTAATTTTTTCTTACTGGTTGGGACCTCCATGTCTTGGACCGTTTTCACTTTCTCTAGATCCAGTTTAATGCCGTCTGCCATCAGTATCTCACCAAAGAACTTCACCTGTTGTTGACATAGTTGTGTCTTCTCAAGATTCTGCTTGATTCCTCTTTCTCACACTCTCTGTAGAGTCTGCCATAAATGAACATCATGTTCAGCAATAGTGTGACCTGCTATTAGGATGTCATCCACTATTGGGTAGGTTTGCTCCAGTCCTTCAAAAGTTCTGTCCATCCTTTTCTGGTATATTTCACGTGCTGTCTTTATTCCAGTAGCCTACGAAATCTATAGGTTTATCCACTTTGCACACTATTCCCATGTTTTCCCTCCTCTGTAACTCTCGCTTAATCTTTGGTTCCAAAGCTACTGGACTTCTCCTAACTGTATGAACAATAGGGACCGCATCTCTTTCCAACTGTATTCTGTGTTCCTCCTCTGTACATCCCACTTCCTTGAGTAACTCATCATATTGCTTCAAGATGTTCTTTGATGTTGTGGATTGTGACTGGTTGATTGCAAGAACAACTTGAATGAGATCCATCTGTCTGCATGCTTTGAGACCCAATGCTGGGGGAATGACAGTCATTATGGTCTACCACCACAAATTCAAAATGCTGAACCATGTCCAGGGATTGGGAAAGAGAACTTTGACAATGGGCCATTTTCAGGATTATTAGCCTGAATTTTGAATGGGCCATTGCCCTTCTATCAATAGAAACATTACAAATTTTAATGGGACATTTTTCATTCTGACGTGCAAAATGGCCCATGGCCCATGGCCCATGGTCCCTGCCTTTCCCAATCCCTGCATGTCTCCATATTGACATTTTAATGTCACTGTCCCTAGAGTGCCAAGGGCAACTCCCCCATATGCAAAAGGCGCCTCTGAGGTGGACGTAGTGGACCTGCTTGTTTTTGTTGATTTTGTTGAACTCGTCATCTGGTAAAGTCTTTACCTGAGCACCGGTATCTAACTTAAAATCTGTTTTTTACATTAATGGGAACATACGCTTCATTTTTGTCATCAAGTACCTGTTCCAAAGATCTAATAAAGAAATCCTGCTCCTGGTCAATATTGTGTATCCTGCTTTGTTGTTGATGGTGAAGATGAAATGTGTTTTGGCCTCTGCCTCGACCTCGCTGATGATATCTCCCTCTTCCTCTGTGAAAGGTTGCTCTACACATAAAAGCATAGTGATTCAGTCTATTGCATTTGAGGCATACTTTCCCCGCAGCAGGACATGTATCTTGGAGAACGTGATTTTCCCACAATTTTGGCACAAAGTAACATATTCATATTTCTGTCACCATGGTGACCATAAGTACCACGCCCACGTGGTCATTTTGTTTGGCTCAATGAATGTACATCCCTCTGAATTTCTTTCATTTGCTCCCTACTCAATTCATAACTCCTTGCTAGTTCTCGTGCCTTAGAAAGTGTCAAGTCAGGTTCTTATAACAAGCGTTCTTGTACATGTTTACCTTTTGTTCCACATACAGTTCTATCCCTTATCATCTCATCTTCTATCTTATCGAATGCACAGTGTTTTGATAAGCTCTTCAGTTCAGTCATACTTTGGTCGATGCTTTCATCAAGTTGTTAATTACTCGAGTAGAAACGAAATCCATTTTGGTACAAAGTATGGATTCACAATTAAACGAAATATGTGACACCTGACACTTGCATAAATATTGCCCCTCACCTCCTCGCAATTCATCGTGGCAATGCTTGTAATTTATATCGTACGCATGAACGCGTGAAGCCTATTTTGCGCACTATTTACGTCCTGTTTACGCATAGGTTACGCACCTGGCACGCACTGCGTGACCGAAAATAGTTCGGACTGGTACGCACTGGCACGCTAACGCACGGCTTCTTTACGTGTACATCAAGTATTATTGGCGCATTGTTTGCGTTAGTGTACGGCATGGTACGCACGACGCGCATTGTTCCAGCATGGGCATATATTGCCACAACCACTTCGCGCATGCGTGAAGCAGACGTGATATTATTTGGTTCTGCTTTGTCCCGCTTGACGCGAGGTGCAGGAATATTGCATCTTGAAGACCAGCAACTAGAGCAAGATCAGGCCATGGAAGAAGGGGTAACCACAACTAGAAAACGGAAATCAAGGCAAGTGTGAGGAGGAATGCTTGACGAGAAAACATGACCTCGGACTCAGTTATTGACAGGCTTCCACAAGGAAGATCCGAGAATTTCGACCGACTTGTTCCAATACATGGTGAAGAATTTAACTTGAGAAAAGGCCACATTCACTAAAGAGCCGCTGAGAACAAGCCGGGACCATACAAGTTCCTACCGCCTACGTCACGACAAGTTAGAAGGCATGAACCTAATCAGCCACCATAACTTTGCGCAATCTTTGGCGAAAATGTCGCACGCAATTTGTGATCAGAGCGGACCAATGTGCGACACTGGGCGTCACGATATGCGTACCAGAATTGTTGAACATTTCAAGATTTTCGTAGCGCACTGGTACGGAGCTCGCACAGTTTATGAATACTTCACGAAAGTAGACACCGAATTTACCCATTGGTACGCAAACGAGAGAACAAGCCGGGATCATACAAGTCACGGACGCAAAATTGTCTGCCACTGCGGGTACAAAATTCGTGCGGGTGTCAGGGTGGCTTTACACAATCACTGAGTGATTCAGCAAACCCCAGCTGCCTGACCTATATGCATTCAACTGTGGCGGGACATGAGTACATTTCTAAAAACAGTATTACTGAAACAGTGAAACACATTTAACTCAGTGTTGTTGTTTGTTTACATGTTGCTTGGCGCTTCACTCCAGCACACTTCCAGGAACATTACGGCGATCTGTACATCTGTATATTCATTGATTTCTGTCTCATACGGCTGACTTCTGTCTCCTTAAGAGGAGCGTTCCTTATCACGGATTTCTCTTGAAGAAGGTGATCTCTCTATCAAGGATCTCTCCTCATGACGTTGATCTCTCTATGAAGGAACTCACTTTACCATGGATCTACCTCCTTTGTCACAAGTCTCTCTCAACCAAGGACCTTTCTTCACCACGGATCTATCCACCAACATCACAGATCTCTCTCTATCGGGAAGTCTCTCTACCACGGATCTATCCACCTGTATCTCACATCTCTCTATATCGAGGACCTCCCTTTACAATGGATCTAACCCCTATGTCCACCAGTATCACGGATCGCTCCCTGCCATGAGCACAGATCTATATACCAGTATCTCTCTCTACCGAAGACTACTCTCTACAATGTATTCTTTCACTATGTCACGGATCTCTCGCTATCGAGGACGTCTCTCTGCTACAAATCAACTCCTCAGCACCACAGATTTCTTGTCTAAGACGTTAAATTTATTTGTCATAAATCTTTGATTCTCGATCCACATGTTCTGTTAGATCATTACAGGTGAACCTTTCATGGAAGAAGATCTTCGCCATCACATATTGTCCGCACATTAAAATAATCGCTCAATGAAATAATTCCTAGGTAACACTGACGGGGATCCTGTGATGTATGGGCCGGCGCGGTAGTCCAGTGGTCGAAGCGTACGCTCGTCACGTCGAAGACCCGTGTTCGATTCCCGATATGGGTACAATGTGTCAAGTCCATTTCTGGAGTTCGCGTGATATCACTCGAATATTGCTAAACGCGGCATAAACGTAAACTCACTCACTCACTCACTGTTACGTATATTATATCATGCGACTTGTTTCAGATGGACATTATTTCTCGTGACACTGCTGCACACGGCCTCTGGGTACTTTGACTACCAAGCTAAAATACCCAACGGTAACAATGTCCCCAGTCCCTGCAAAGCTGGGGAGACGTGGCCAGGCGTGGGGCACAAACTGATGTCCGGGGGTGGTGCCAGGAACGCTTTCGGACAGGACTTTGCAGACAGCGGCAGGGTGAGATCTTCGTGCATTTGGTAACTATGCAAATGTTGTAGGCTGATAATATGTTTGGAGTCTCGAGAGTGAATCAGGTATGGTCAGTTCATCTCCCCACCGTCAACATTTTATCTGGAAGTTTAAACTCTCCGTGCCTGAACCCATCCAGAGTTATCTAATGTTAAATATCTCCAGTCTTTTACTACAACTGGTATAGTCCACAGCACAAAACGCTGATTAAACATACAAAGTACTATTACATATGGTACCCAATGCACAGATTGAAAATACAAAATAGTATTAACCATATACAAACCAGATTCAACATGTTGTCTTATTGTTTCCAAGAATTTATGACACACTTGTAAAATGGGTGATTGCACGACTCCTATAAACAAACAATTATAAACAACTTGGAAATGGGTTCTTTTTCACTCAGGAATGGACCAGAGCGTTGTGCGAAAAGGATTCCGATGGTGACGGATGGACAAATGGCCAAGAGCTGGGTGACCCCAACTGTACCTGGTCCCAAGGGACGACTAACTCCACGAGTTCACCGCTATCCCATCCAGGTGAGTGTTAGAACTAAAGAAATCATTAAGCTCAGATACAAAATAAACAGTCCAACAACTTAAATAGTTAATAGACATGTTCCGCGCGACATGGCCTTCCATTGCCAGATATATGATAGCTGGGATTTAATCAAACAGACAATACAAAACCCCATGCATGGCCTGCCGTCATTCGCCTGTCGTCCTATTTAAAAAAAATACACCAAAATGTTAAAGCTTGTGTGTCGGTTGCTCACCGATCTTTGACTGTTTATCAGGAATTCGTCAGGAATGGCAGTTTTCTTCCTTTCTATTTGCCTTCTTTATCAACGACATTGCTGATTCTCTATCCGTTGATGGGTTGCGTCATACAAATACTTTTAGTTTGGCGTGAATTGCATGTAGGCGTTTTTTTTGTAAATATCTCATCCAATAATCGTATCGATATCAAACTTTGCAAGTGGATGTTTTGTCAGACATGTAACATGTAACTGTCAACAAAATAAACAGCAGAGCGCAGACTGCCTGCAGAGGGAGGGAGCCAATGACCTGTAACAGCGGCAGTGTACTGCTCTTGCATCTGTTTCACTCACGTGTGAGGCTCTCTCTCTCTCTCTCTCTCTCTCTCTCTCACTCTCTCCACTATCCTTATTCTCATTACCGCATTCTGTCCACTGTTCCTAGGTGTTTGTGACCCCTGGACCGACCCTAAGTGTCTGGCCAGAGACGAGAGCTGGGTACTGCCAGCCTGTCAGAATTTGGAATTCACTTGTAACGGCATCAATGACGTCAGTACGTATCCATCACATTGCATGGGAGAGTGAGTTTAGTTTTACGCCGCACTTAGCAACATTCGAGTCTGGAACAAAAAATCCAGTGGTCAATAGCAGGAGTACTGATCTACGCAACTCCGATATGATGACATGTATCAACTAAGTCAGCAAGTGTCATCAACCGCTTTACGATAAGCATGGGTTTATTTTATAAATTCGCACCCGTTAAAGTCGGGGTTAGAACATTGGACTTCAGTAACGCATGTTTGTCGCGACTAACAGGATCAGGTGGTCAGACTACCCGACTTGGTTGACACGTCATCGGTTCCCAGTTGTGCAGATCGATCATCATGCTGTTGATCACTGGATTGTCTGGTCCCGACTCGATTATTTACAAATCGCAGGAATAGTGCGGGGTAAAAGTGAACTCACTCACACATATATTCGCCTGTCATAGTGATCTTCCAACTGGTAGAAATGGATGAGAAACGTACTCATAAGAGTGGATATGACACACGACCCCTGCTATTTTATCCAGGGAATGAGTTTAGTTTTACGCCGCTTTTAGCAATATTTCGGCAATATCACGGAGGTGAACATCAGAAATGGGCTTCATTCATTGTACCAATGTGGCGAATCGAGCCTAGGTTCATTTTTTCGTGACGAGCGAAAGCTTTAATCACTTGGCTACCATACCACCCATGTGTTCATTTGGGATGTTCATGAGTTCCGTGAGTTTGCGTGAACTCTCCACCAATGCAAGTGAGCTGTGTGGTAATCGGCACATATCACTTCTGGGAACGTGACTTGCCGATATGATAGGGGTAAATTATTGTCTTATATTGTTCACTAACAATCCAATCACGGATGTGCTTTACGTCGAGCGATTGTCAAAGGACAGAACGTCAAATGAAAAGTTGTGCCACGTGTTCTTTTTAGGAACATCCCTCTGTCACACACACATACATACGTTCTCTGAAAAGGAGCTGCTTCCTTTGTATCCACGCACCCGTGAGTATTCCGTGTAGGAATAATTGTCGTCAGCCACCTGTGCTTGCCGCAAGAGACTAGATATGACACGTGGTCAGACTCACCGTTGGTAGAGTGCAGATCGTGATAATGTCAGTCACCAGATTGTCTGGTCCAGGATTTTCTCATCACAGAGAATGAAGCACATTTCAGGTGTCCCCAGGCGTGATCTGTATGGATTATTGTTCAAAGCGACGTTAGACCACACTCATTAATTCACTCACGCATCACAGAGCGGTATCATAAAGCTGGAATACAGCGGTATTTTACTCACACAAACGATATTGGTATTCCAAAGCCGCATTAACATGCTCACATACCCTCGCCGTGCATTCGGTAAATGATTCCGGAATTACGTTGCTTCAGTACACGCTGTTTAACTCTATCTGTTCTTTCCTGACTAGGCACGAAAAAAATGGATCTGAAGTTACCCAGGACTGTTGTGCCTGCAGCAGAAACTACCTATATGTGTCAGATCTTCTCCATTCCCAACGACACAGACTACCACATCATTGCCACCCAGCCCCTCATCGACAACGTCAACATCATGCACCACGCCGTCGTCTTCGGCTGCACTAAAGGTAACTGTAAAGCCCACAATGGTAATCCGTCTGTTTAAAACTGTACACATCCGCTCGAACATTGGCCACCCATCCCGACTATGGACATCCGCTCTAACATTAGACACCAACCCCGACTGTGGACATCCACTCTAACATTAGACACCCATCCCGATTGTGGACATCCGCTCTAACATTAGACACCAACCCCGATTGTAGACATCCGCTCTAACATTAGACACCCATCCCTACTGTGGATATCCACTCTGACATTAGACACCAACCCCGACTGTGCACATCCACTCTGACGATAGACAACCATCCCGACTGTGGACGTCCACTCTCACATTAGACAACGATCCCGACTGTGGACGTCCACTCTCACATTAGGCAACCATCCCGACTATGGACATCCACTCTAACATTAGACAGCCATCCGTCCTGTCTGTGGACATATACCCCAACCCTTGACACCCGCCACAACTGTATACATAACTCCCATCTGTAGACATTCTGGATGCAAACAGATCCAATGTAGACTTGCCATTAGAATCATGTGATTCACTTTCTCTAAGGGTGAGTGAGTGTGGTTAGCTTTACGCAGCACTCAGTAATATTCCAGTTATATGGCAGCGATCTGTAAACAATCCAGTCATCAACGGTATCGTTCAGCGCAAGTGGGCTCCGATGACATGTGTCAACCAAGTCAGCGAGCCTGTCCACAATATCCCGTTAGTCGCCTCTCACGACAAGCATGGATGACTGAAGTCCCAACATTCTAACCCGGACCTCCATGAGTTGCAAGAAGTATAATGTAAGATGTACAGATTGTAACATGTTGGGTGTGATGAAACCACCGGACGCTGTGGGATCTTTCAGATGAAGCTGCAACCCCCAACCCCTATCCGTGTGGTATGCTGCCGGGTTTGAGTTGTAATGCCATCGTTAGCCTCTGGTCACTGGGCAACAATGGTGATTGTAAACACGAGAATGTGGGAATCAGGTTTGGGATGAACGGCTTTAAGAAGTTAGCTCTTCAGGTAAGTTGCACACTTCAGATAGACAGAGAGAGAGAGAGATCGAGAGAGACACTGATGCGTGAGTCAATAGCATTTATATTTTCACCCAAGCTATCTATACCTCTCTAAAAATAACGATAAGCGAGTGCAACATGAATGGTTTTTTTCGGACTGGACCAGGATATGCTTAAACGCGTCTGCCTGTTTGGGAAATACATTGGAAACGTTGATGATGTTACTGTTGTCACGACCAGAAATGTTTGTGTCATGCGGCCCCAGCTTTTCAAAGGTATACCAACATATGTCAACAGCTTATCAAAATATTTCTGACCCATTCGCTCTTGTCAAAGGTGCACTGGAACAATCCCAAGAAGAGAAGTGACTATTTCGACCAATCAGGAATGAGGATCTACTACACCCCGAACCTGCGAACTTACGATGCAGGTATCCTGACCACTGGTCAAGACGCACTGCTGATCCCACCTGGAGAAACAAGTGTGAAGGTTCATTCTACCGTTCCGAGTGCCTGTACTAGCCGCTTCTTTACAGGGACAATATATGTGACAGCTGCACTGAACCATATGCATTACCTAGGTATGTACTTTCAGTCTAAGTAAACGTAGGCTCAGTATTATTTATTACACTGCTATATTGAGTGCAACCACCGGCAAACTGTTGCGCAAATGGGGTTGCGCAGCATAGAGAATGTGACCAGTCTTCTTATACGTGTTTGCGAGCGAAGCTTCGGTTCGAAAAATATTTTACATGTCGAAATAACATATCGCCACCATCGAAGGTACGCTCGCATTTCCTAACTTGGTTGTGCTCACATATTTCCAACCTCATATTTGATAATTACTCACGTGAAATATATTTTATTCAACATTTTAAGCCCAACTTGGTATTCAAACCGTTCTTCGCCGCCATTACCCCCGCCACCTTCCGGTTGAAGGGAGTGACGGAACAAGAATAAGCAAAAATAAAAAAAGAAACACCTTATTGCCTAATTTTTCATGAACCTGTTGGGGTTTATTTGTCATTTGTATTGTCGTTGTTGTTAGAAGTTTCGTAACACATTGTAACAAAACTTCATGTCTACTCTTGGCTTCATCAATCAAGCTCTCAGCCATCACAGTGATTCCAGCCAAGCACAGGCTAACTGTAGCGCAAATGGGTTGCGCAGCATACAGAAAATGGCGTGTCTTCTTACATGCGAGCGAAGCGAGCAAAGTTTGGCAACGTACTTTCCTCGCTTCAAATTTTTTTTTGCATGTTAGATAAAACGTTGCCCCCATCAAAAGTATACGCCCATTTCTTCACTGGGTTTTGCTCTCACATTTCCTACCCTGTGTTGAACAATTACTCACATGAAATATCTTTTATTCAACATTTTAAGAGCCACTCGCGGTGTACCAGACCGTTCTTCGCCTCCATTCCCCCTTCCAGCTACCGGGTGAACGGAGTGAGGGAACAGAAGGGTATTATTCCATATGGAATACGTACAGTTACCTCCCTTGCTTCATTCACCCATTACGCCAGAAGTGTTTTTATGTAGAATACATTTTACGAAAATTCTAACAATAGCGACGACAGATAAGACAAATAAACACCAACAGGTTCATGATGAAAGTAGGCAATGTGGAATTTCTTTTCAATTTCGACTTAACTCTTGTTCCATCACTCCGTTCAACCGGAAACTGGCAGAGGTAATGGAGGCGAAGAACGATCTGAATACCACAAGTGGCGCTAAAATATTGAATAAAACATATTTCATGTGAGTAATTACTAAACATGGGGTAAAAAATGTGAGAGCACAGTCAAGTGAGGAAATGGCAGTGTACCTTTGATGGTGGCGATATTTCATTTTGGCATGAAAAATATTTTTTCGATCCGAAGCGAGGAAAGTACGTACGTTAACCTTTGCTCGCTTCGCTCACATATAAGAAGACTTGTCATATTCTGTGTGCTGCGCAACCCCATTTGCGCTACAGTTTGCCTGTGAGCCAAGATACCAGTGTTATGCTGCATTTAATTAAGATGACATATTGCGCGATCCTTCTGCATTTCGCCACTTTCGACATTCACTATATGTTAGGTCCTTGTGATATATTTTCACTGAACTTCGTCTCCGATCTCTGGTATTTATTTTGTCACAGTTTGTGACTGGTGGTCGCATCTATTTTTATTTTTGTAGTTCGTCTACTAGTATTTTCCGACTAGTCCTTGGCCGTTCCGTTACAGTATATTCTATATAAACATATTTTTGGTGTAGTGGGCGAATGAAGCAGGGGAGGTAACTCTATAAGTACTCCATATGGAATAACACCCGCATGTTCCTTCGCTATGTTGAACCGGAAGCTGGCAGTGGGAATGGGGGCGAAGAACGATCTGACATACCACGTGTTGCCTTTAAAATGTTGAATAAAAATGTATTTGACGTGAGTAATAAATCACAATGGTTAGAAATCTGAGAGCACAACGCAGTGAAGAAATGGGTGTATACCCTTGACGGTGGAGATATTGTATTTTGACATGAAAAATATTTTTCGAAAAGACGTGAGGGAAGTGCGTTGGTAACCTTTGCTCGCTTCGAGCCCATATAAGAACACTGATCATATTCTCTATGCTGCACAACCCCATTTGCGCAACAGTTTGCCTGTGGTCCAACAGACCCCAGTTGTAGTAGACGGCGACTTCCCGACTTCAAGGCGGCCTAGGGCGTTTTGATTGGCGGCACTCAGGCGTAACATGATGATTTCAACTTTCCCAGGCAAAACAGAATTAAACACAACGTTTGCCTTTCATAGTGATCGATACCACGGGCATTTCCAGTCTGCCTGTTTGGGAAATACATTAGAAACGTTGATGATGTTACCGTTGTCGGGACCAGAAATGTTTATGTCATGCGGCCTCAGCTTTTCAAAGGTATACCAACAGCTAGAGTCCAGCTTGTCAAAATATTTCTGACCTAGTTCTGGTGAATATTTCTTCAAACGCTTCTAAAACCGGAGAAAACAATCGCCAAAGTAAAGGTAGCCTTAGTATTATTAGTTACACTCCTACACTGAATCTAAAAAACCCTAGTATGAGGTTGCGTCAGGTAATCTGTGGGATTGACCAATCAGAACACACCTTACGGTACCTAACGCGAAAGTTGACATTCGCACATACCTTTGAAACTCTTACCTCGAAAAGGTTTGTACCCGAACGATTCTGAATGCTAGTTAGCCAAGTTAAGCAGCTCTGAATTTGTTCTTAGACTCGCAAGGTTGACTGAGCACCTGCTGACATACAATTTCTAAGACGTAACATTATAACCCGATTTTAGTTCCAATTGCCTGTGATATTGTGAGGGTGGCGGATGTCGGAGCTTCGAGTATTTGTATGTTGTAGACATATATTCATGTCGATCACTTCCTTAAAACATTTGTTTATTATGAAACTGTACAGTTATTGTAAAATACACTAAATAGGACATCTATGTATTTGGTAGTGTACTTTGTAGTCGCCTAGGTAACTAATTAGTTAATTATTTAAATTTAAAATGTATAGTAAAATTATTTGGATTTGACACCAATGTGACTGACATGATTCAGGAAAGCCATTGTAAACATGCCGACCTCGAGTGCGCTTTAGTTTTTGTTGTGTAGGTTCATTAACTCTACGTTAATCGTAATTATCCATCATTGACAGTATATGTGTTAGAGAAAACGCTTCTCGGTTTCAGTAAACAATGTGAAACCATCGGGGTCAGGAAACTCTCCACCTTGTTTTCTCCTACACATATATCCCACTAACGGTTGAGAGTTGGTTAAAATAACTGCAATATTTGCTACTTTATGAAGGTGTTTCCCAGACTCTTGAGCTGTACAGGAATGGTGTGAAAATCAGAGATCTTTCAGCTGACCCCAAATATAACTATGACAACCCTATAATCCATAGGTGAGTCATCACATCAAGGTAATTTATCTCATCTAAATATTATAATATTTATTCTCCTTAATATATTCAAATCAATGTATAAAATGTGCCTACTCGCAAGCCCTCTGTCGCAAGGGCGCTCGCGAGGGACGGTGGAGTAGTCTAGTGGTTAAAGCTTTCGCTCGTCACGCCGAAGACCCGGGTTCGATTCTCCACATGTGAACAACTTGTGAAGCCCATTTCTAGTGTTCAACGATTTGCTATTGTAGACATATTGCTAAAGGCAATAAAACCCTTCTCATTCACTAACCACGGATATCCAGGACAGAAGGCTCTTTGTTCTGCATCTGTAGAAAATGGTGTCGCACCCATTTCTTTTCGACTAATGTTCCATATGTTGGTGCACAGAGTGCACACAATTGTGAATTCAACAGAGAGTTAAAAGTCACTTCATTCAGCCATGAAGTAGAGTGAATAAGTATGGTTTTAAGCCGCTTGTCAGCAATATTCCAGCAACATTACGGCGGAGAACACCAGAAATGCGCTTCACACATTGTGCTCAAGTGGGCAATCAAACCTGGGTCTTCGGTGTAACGATCTATCTATCTATCTATCTGTCTGTCTGTCTGTCTGTCTGTCTGTCTGTCTGTCTGTCTGTCTGTCTGTCTGTCTGTCTGTCTGTCTGTCTGTCTGTAATGGAGATCTGTTCGATTGAAATGGAAACAACACTAACTTATCGGCTACAAGGGAGCCTTAGAACGGCCTATTGTAGGAAGCTTCATACTTATGTTCATACTTCTGTGTCACGATTGCTGGTACCAGTTAGGCCAATATGGTGGTGCTTGCTCTGAAAAAAACCCAACAACTACAACTACACCTACACCTACAACTACAACTACACCTACAACTACAATTACAACTACAACTACAACTACACCTACACCTACACCTACACCTACACCTACAACTACCCCTACAACTACAACTACACCTACACCTACAACTACAACTACCCCTACAACTACAACTACACCTACAACTACAACTACAACTACACCTACACCTACAACTACAACTACAACTACACCTACAACTACAACTACAACTACAACTACAACTACAACTACAACTACAACTACAATTACAACTACGACTACAACTACAACTACACCTGCACCTACAACTACACCTGCACCTAAACCTACACTGCAACTACAGCCACACCTACACCTACAACTACGACTACACCTACAACTTCACCTACAAATACACCTGCAACTACAAGTAAATCTACACCTACAACTACACTGCAACTACAACTACAACTACACCTACAACTACAACTACAACCACAACCACAACTACACCTACAACTACACCTACAACTACAACTACACCTACAACAACAACTACAACTACACCTACACCTACAACTACAACTACACCTACAACTACAACTACAACTACAACTACACCTACAATTACAACTACGACTACAACTACAACTACACCTACACCTACAACTACACCTGCACCGAAACCTACACTGCAACTACAACTACACCTACACCTACAACTACGACTACACCTACAACTTCACCTACAACTACACCTGCACCTACAACTACACCTGCACCTACAACTACACTGCAACTACAACTTCACCTACAACTACAACTACAACTACAACTACAACCACAACCACAACTACACCTACAACTACACCTACAACTACAACTACACCTACAACTATAACTACAACTACACCTACACCTACAACAACAACTGCAACTACAACTACAACTACAACTACAACTACAACTACACCTACACATACACCTACACCTACAACTACAACTACACCTACAACTACACCTACACCTACACCTAAAACTACAACTACATCTACAAATGCACCTACAACAGCACCTACAACTACAACTACAACTACAACTACACCTGCACCTACAACTACACCTACAACTACAACTACAACTTCAACTACGCCTACAACTACACCTACAACTACAACTACAACTACAACTACACCTACACCTACACCTACAACTACAACTACACCTACACCTACAACTACACCTACACCTACAGCTACAACGACACCTACAACTACACCTACAACTACACCTACACCTACACCTACACCTACACCTACAACTACAACTACAACTACAGCTACAACTACAACTACAACTACAACTACACCAACAACTACACCTACACCTATACCTAAAACTACAACTACACCTACAACAACACCTGCAACTACAACTACACGTACAACTACAACTACAACTACAACTACACCTACAACTACAACTACAACTACAACTACACCTACACCTACAACTACAACCACAACCACAACTACATCTACAACTACAACTACAACTACAACTACAACTACAACTACAACTAAAACCACAACCACAACTACACCTACAACTACACCTACAACTACAACTGCAACTGCAACTACAACTACAACTACAATTACAACTACAACTACAACTACACCTACACCTACAGCTACACCTACACCTACAACTACCCCTACAACTACAACTACACCTACACCTACAACTACAACTACCCCTACAACTACAACTACACCTACAACTACAACTACAACTACACCTACACCTACAACTACAACTACAACTACACCTACAACTACAACTACAACTACAACTACAACTACAACTACACCTACAACTACAACTACAACTACAACTACAACTACAATTACAACTACGACTACAACTACAACTACACCTGCACCTACAACTACACCTGCACCTAAACCTACACTGCAACTACAGCCACACCTACACCTACAACTACGACTACACCTACAACTTCACCTACAAATACACCTGCACCTACAACTAAATCTACACCTACAACTACACTGCAACTACAACTACACCTACAACTACAACTACAACCACAACCACAGCTACACCTACAACTACACCTACAACTACAACTACACCTACAACTACAACTACAACTACACCTACACCTACAACTAGAACTACACCTACAACTACAACTACAACTACAACTACACCTACAATTACAACTACGACTACAACTACAACTACACCTACACCTACAACTACACCTGCACCTAAACCTACACTGCAACTACAACTACACCTACACCTACAACTACGACTACACCTACAACTTCACCTACAACTACACCTGCACCTACAACTACACCTGCACCTACAACTACACTGCAACTACAACTTCACCTACAACTACAACTACAACTACAACTACAACTACAACCACAACCACAACTACACCTACAACTACACCTACAACTACAACTACACCTACAACTATAACTACAACTACACCTACACCTACAACAACAACTGCAACTACAACTACAACTACAACTACAACTACAACTACACCTACACATACACCTACACCTACAACTACAACTACACCTACAACTACACCTACACCTACACCTAAAACTACAACTACATCTACAAATGCACCTACAACAGCACCTACAACTACAACTACAACTACAACTACACCTGCACCTACAACTACACCTACAACTACAACTACAACTTCAACTATGCCTACAACTACACCTACAACTACAACTACAACTACAACTACACCTACACCTACACCTACACCTACAACTACAACTACACCTACACCTACAACTACACCTACACCTACAGCTACAACGACACCTACAACTACACCTACAACTACACCTACACCTACACCTACACCTACACCTACAACTACAACTACACCTACACCTACAACTACAACTACAACCACAACTACATCTACAACTACAACTACAACTACAACTACAACTACAACTACAACTACAACTAAAACCACAACCACAACTACACCTACAACTACACCTACAACTACACCTACACCTACAACTACAACTACAACTACACCTACACCTACAACTACAACTACAACTGCAACTACAACTACAACTACAACTACAACTACAACTACACCTACAACTACAACTACAACTACACCTACAACTACAATTACAACTACGACTACAACTACAACTACACGTACACCTACAACTACACCTGCACCTAAACCTACACTGCAACTACAACTACACCTGCACCTACAACTACATCTGCACCTACAACTACACTGCAACTACAACTTCACCTACAACTACAACTACAACCAGAACCACAACTACACCTACAACTACACCCACAACTACAACTACACCTACAACTATAACTACACCTACACCTACACCTACAACTACAACTACAACTACAACTACAACTACAACTACACCTACTACTACACCTACACCTACACCTACACCTACAACTACACCTACAACTACACCTACAGCTACACCTACACCTACACCAACACCTACACCTACACCTACACCTACAACTACACCTACACCTACACCTAAAACTACAAATGCACCTACAACAGCACCTACAACTACAACTACAACTACAACTACACCTGCAGCTACACCTGCAGCTACAACTACAACTACAACTACAACTACAACTTCAACTACGCCTACAACTACACCTACAACTACAACTACAACTACAACTACAACTACACCTACAACTACAACTACACCTACACCTACAACTACACCTACACCTACAGCTACAACGACACCTACAACTACACCTACAACAACACCTGCAACTACAACTACACGTGCAACTACAACTACAACTACAACTACAACTACAACTACAACTACAACTACACCTACACCTACAACTACAACTACAGCTACAACTACAATTACAACTACAACTACACCTACTACTACACCTACACCTACACCTACACCTACACCTACAACTACACCTACAACTACCCCTACAACTACAACTACACCTACACCTACAACTACAACTACCCCTACAACTACAACTACACCTACAACTACAACTACAACTACACCTACACCTACAACTACAACTACACCTACAACTACAACTACAACTACAACTACAACTACACCTACAACAACAACTACAACTACAACTACAACTACAACTACAATTACAACTACGACTACAACTACAACTACACCTGCACCTACAACTACACCTGCACCTAAACCTACACTGCAACTACAGCCACACCTACACCTACAACTACGACTACACCTACAACTTCACCTACAAATACACCTGCACCTACAACTATATCTACACCTACAACTACACTGCAACTACAACTACAACTACACCTACAACTACAACTACAACCACAACCACAACTACACCTACAACTACACCTACAACTACAACTACACCTACAACTACAACTACAACTACACCTACACCTACAACTACAACTACACCTACAACTACAACTACAACTACAACTACAACTACACCTACAATTACAACTACGACTACAACTACAACTACACCTACACCTACAACTACACCTGCACCTAAACCTACACTGCAGCTACAACTACACCTACACCTACAACTACGACTACACCTACAACTTCACCTACAACTACACCTGCACCTACAACTACACCTGCACCTACAACTACACTGCAACTACAACTTCACCTACAACTACAACTACAACTACAACTACAACCACAACCACAACTACACCTACAACTACACCTACAACTACAACTACACCTACAACTATAACTACAACTACACCTACACCTACAACAACAACTGCAACTACAACTACAACTACAACTACAACTACAACTACACCTACACATACAACTACACCTACAACTACAACTACACCTACAACTACACCTACACCTACACCTAAAGCTACAACTACATCTACAAATGCACCTACAACAGCACCTACAACTACAACTACAACTACAACTACACCTGCACCTACAACTACACCTACAACTACAACTACAACTTCAACTACGCCTACAACTACACCTACAACTACAACTACAACTACAACTACACCTACACCTACACCTACACCTACAACTACAACTACACCTACACCTACAACTACACCTACACCTACAGCTACAACGACACCTACAACTACACCTACAAGTACACCTACACCTACACCTACACCTACACCTACACCTACAACTACAACTACAACTACAGCTACAACTACAACTACAACTACAACTACAACTACACCAACAACTACACCTACACCTATACCTACAACTACAACTACACCTACAACAACACCTGCAACTACAACTACACGTACAACTACAACTACAACTACAACTACAACTACACCTACAACTACAACTACAACTACAACTACACCTACACCTACAACTACAACCACAACCACAACTACATCTACAACTACAACTACAACTACAACTACAACTACAACTACAACCAAAACCACAACCACAACTACACCTACAACTACACCTACAACTACACCTACACCTACAACTACAACTACAACTACAACTACACCTACACCTACAACTACAACTGCAACTGCAACTACAACTACAACTACAATTACAACTACAACTACAACTACACCTACACCTACACCTACACCTACACCTACAAGTACCCCTACAACTACAACTACACCTACACCTACAACTACAACTACCCCTACAACTACAACTACACCTACAACTACAACTACAACTACACCTACACCTACAACTACAACTACAACTACACCTACAACTACAACTACAACTACAACTACAACTACACCTACAACTACAACTACAACTACACCTACAACTACAACTACAACTACAACTACACCTACACCTACAACTACAACTGCAACTACAACTACAACTACAACTACAACTAAAACCACAACCACAACTACACCTACAACTACACCTACACCTACACCTAAAACTACAACTACAACTACAAATACACCTACAACAGCACCTACAACTACAACTACAACTACAACTACAACTACACCTGCAGCTACAACTACAACTACAACTACAACTACAACTTCAACTACGCCTACACCTACACCTACAACTACAACTACAACTACAACTACAACTACACCTACACCTACAACTACAACTACACCTACACCTACAACTACACCTACACCTACAGCTACAACGACACCTAAAACTACACCTACAACAACACCTGCAACTACAACTACACGTGCAACTACAACTACACCTACACCTACAACTACAACTACAGCTACAACAACAATTACAACTACAACTACACCTACACCTACAACTACACCTACAACTACAACAACAACTACAACTACAACTACAACTACAACTACACCTACAACTACACCTACAACTACAAGTACGACTACAACTACAACTACACATGCACCTACAACTACACCTGCACCTTCAACCACAACTACAACTACACCTACACCTACAACTACAACTACACCTACACCTACAACTACAACTACAACTACACCTACACCTACAACTACAACTACACCTACAACTACAACTACAACTACAACTACACCTACAATTACAACTACGACTACAACTACAACTACACCTACACCTACAACTACACCTGCACCTAAACCTACACTGCAGCTACAACTACACCTACACCTACAACTACGACTACACCTACAACTTCACCTACAACTACACCTGCACCTACAACTACACCTGCACCTACAACTACACTGCAACTACAACTTCACCTACAACTACAACTACAACTACAACTACAACCACAACCACAACTACACCTACAACTACACCTACAACTACAACTACACCTACAACTATAACTACAACTACACCTACACCTACAACAACAACTGCAACTACAACTACAACTACAACTACAACTACAACTACACCTACACATACAACTACACCTACAACTACAACTACACCTACAACTACACCTACACCTACACCTAAAACTACAACTACATCTACAAATGCACCTACAACAGCACCTACAACTACAACTACAACTACAACTACACCTGCACCTACAACTACACCTACAACTACAACTACAACTTCAACTACGCCTACAACTACACCTACAACTACAACTACAACTACAACTACACCTACACCTACACCTACACCTACAACTACAACTACACCTACACCTACAACTACACCTACACCTACAGCTACAACGACACCTACAACTACACCTACAACTACACCTACACCTACACCTACACCTACACCTACACCTACAACTACAACTACAACTACAGCTACAACTACAACTACAACTACAACTACAACTACACCAACAACTACACCTACACCTATACCTACAACTACAACTACACCTACAACAACACCTGCAACTACAACTACACGTACAACTACAACTACAACTACAACTACAACTACACCTACAACTACAACTACAACTACAACTACACCTACACCTACAACTACAACCACAACCACAACTACATCTACAACTACAACTACAACTACAACTACAACTACAACTACAACTAAAACCACAACCACAACTACACCTACAACTACAACTACAACTACACCTACACCTACAACTACAACTACAACTACAACTACACCTACACCTACAACTACAACTGCAACTGCAACTACAACTACAACTACAATTACAACTACAACTACAACTACACCTACACCTACACCTACACCTACACCTACAAGTACCCCTACAACTACAACTACACCTACACCTACAACTACAACTACCCCTACAACTACAACTACACCTACAACTACAACTACAACTACACCTACACCTACAACTACAACTACAACTACACCTACAACTACAACTACAACTACAACTACAACTACACCTACAACTACAACTACAACTACACCTACAACTACAACTACAACTACAACTACACCTACACCTACAACTACAACTGCAACTACAACTACAACTACAACTACAACTAAAACCACAACCACAACTACACCTACAACTACACCTACACCTACACCTATAACTACAACTACAACTACAAATACACCTACAACAGCACCTACAACTACAACTACAACTTCAACTACGCCTACACCTACACCTACAACTACAACTACAACTACAACTACAACTACACCTACACCTACAACTACAACTACACCTACACCTACAACTACACCTACACCTACAGCTACAACGACACCTAAAACTACACCTACAACAACACCTGCAACTACAACTACACGTGCAACTACAACTACACCTACACCTACAACTACAACTACAGCTACAACAACAATTACAACTACAACTACACCTACACCTACAACTACACCTACAACTACAACAACAACTACAACTACAACTACAACTACAACTACACCTACAACTACACCTACAACTACAAGTACGACTACAACTACAACTACACATGCACCTACAACTACACCTGCACCTTCAACCACAACTACAACTACAACTACACCTACAACTACAACTACACCTACAACTACACCTACACCTACAACTACAATTACAACTACGACTACAACTACAACTACACGTACACCTACAACTACACCTGCACCTAAACCTACACTGCAACTACAACTACACCTGCACCTACAACTACATCTGCACCTACAACTACACTGCAACTACAACTTCACCTACAACTACAACTACAACCAGAACCACAACTACACCTACAACTACACCCACAACTACAACTACACCTACAACTATAACTACACCTACACCTACACCTACAACTACAACTACAACTACAACTACAACTACACCTACTACTACACCTACACCTACACCTACACTTACAACTACACCTACAACTACACCTACAACTACACCTACACCTACACCAACACCTACACCTACACCTACACCTACAACTACACCTACACCTACACCTAAAACTACAACTATAACTACAAATGCACCTACAACAGCACCTACAACTACAACTACAACTACAACTACACCTGCAGCTACAACTACAACTACAACTACAACTACAACTACAACTTCAACTACGCCTACAACTACACCTACAACTACAACTACAACTACAACTACAACTACACCTACAACTACAACTACAACTACACCTACACCTACAACTACACCTACACCTACAGCTACAACGACACCTACAACTACACCTACAACAACACCTGCAACTACAACTACACGTACAACTACAACTACAACTACAACTACAACTACAACTACAACTACAACTACGACTACAGCTACAACTACACCTACACCTACAACTACAACTACACCTACAACTACAATTACAGCTACAACTACACCTACACCTACAACTACACCTACAACTACAACAACAACTACAACTACAACTACAACTACAACTACACCTACAACTACAACTACAATTACAACTACAACTACACCTACACCTACAACTACACCTGCACCTTCAACCACAACTACAACTACAACTACACCTACAACTACAACTACACCTACAACTACACCTACACCTACAACTACCCCTACACCTGCAACTACAACTACAACTACAACTACAATTACACCTACAACTACAACTACAACTACAGCTAAAACTACACCTACAACTGCAACTACAACTACAACTACACCTACACCTACAACTACAACTACGACTACAACTACAACTACATCTACAACTACAACTACAACTACAACTACAACTACAATTACAACTACGACTACAACTACAACTACACCTGCACCAACAACTACACCTGCACCTAAAACTACACTGCAACTACAACTACACCTACACCTAAAACTACGACTACACCTACAACTTCACTACAACTACACCTGCACCTACAACTACATCTGCACCTACAACTACACTGCAACTACAACTACAACTACAACTACAACTACACCTACAACTACAACTACAACTACAACCACAACCACAACTACACCTACAACTACACCTACAGCTACAGCTACACCTACAACTACAACTACACCTACACCTACACCTACACATACAACTACAACTACAACTACAACTACACCTACACCTACAACTACAACTACAACTACAACTACAACAACAACTACACTTACACCTACACCTAAAACTACAACTACAACTACAAATGCACCTACAACTGCACCTACAACTACAACTACAACTACAACTACACCTGCACCTACAACTACACCTACAACTACAAGTACAACTTCAACTACGCCTACAACTACACCTACAACTACAACTACAACTACAACTACACCTACACCTACAACTACAACTACAACTACAACTACACCTACACCTACAACTACAACTACACCTACACCTACAACTACACCTACAACTACAACTACAACTACAACTACACCTACACCTACAACTACAACTACAACTACAACTACACCTACACCTACAACTACAACTACACCTACACCTACTACTACACCTACAACTATAACTACAACTACAGTAACAACTACACCTACAACTACACCTACACCTACAACTACCCCTATACCTACAACTACAACTACAACTGCAACTACAACTACAACTACACCTACAACTACACCTGCAACTACACCTACACCTATACCTAAAACTACAACTACACCTACAACAACACCTGTAACTACAACTACACGTACAACTACAACTACAACTACAACTACAACTACAACTACAACTACGACTACAGCTACAACTACACCTACACCTACAACTACAACTACACCTACAACTACAATTACAGCTACAACTACACCTACACCTACAACTACACCTACAACTACAACAACAACTACAACTACAACTACAACTACAACTACACCTACAACTACAACTACAATTACAACTACAACTACACCTACACCTACAACTACACCTGCACCTTCAACCACAACTACAACTACAACTACACCTACAACTACAACTACACCTACAACTACACCTACACCTACAACTACCCCTACACCTGCAACTACAACTACAACTACAACTACAATTACACCTACAACTACAACTACAACTACAGCTAAAACTACACCTACAACTGCAACTACAACTACAACTACACCTACACCTACAACTACAACTACGACTACAACTACAACTACATCTACAACTACAACTACAACTACAACTACAACTACAATTACAACTACGACTACAACTACAACTACACCTGCACCAACAACTACACCTGCACCTAAAACTACACTGCAACTACAACTACACCTACACCTAAAACTACGACTACACCTACAACTTCACTACAACTACACCTGCACCTACAACTACATCTGCACCTACAACTACACTGCAACTACAACTACAACTACAACTACAACTACACCTACAACTACAACTACAACTACAACCACAACCACAACTACACCTACAACTACACCTACAGCTACAGCTACACCTACAACTACAACTACACCTACACCTACACCTACACATACAACTACAACTACAACTACAACTACACCTACACCTACAACTACAACTACAACTACAACTACAACAACAACTACACTTACACCTACACCTAAAACTACAACTACAACTACAAATGCACCTACAACTGCACCTACAACTACAACTACAACTACAACTACACCTGCACCTACAACTACACCTACAACTACAAGTACAACTTCAACTACGCCTACAACTACACCTACAACTACAACTACAACTACAACTACACCTACACCTACAACTACAACTACAACTACAACTACACCTACACCTACAACTACAACTACACCTACACCTACAACTACACCTACAACTACAACTACAACTACAACTACACCTACACCTACAACTACAACTACAACTATAACTACACCTACACCTACAACTACAACTACACCTACACCTACTACTACACCTACAACTATAACTACAACTACAGTAACAACTACACCTACAACTACACCTACACCTACAACTACCCCTATACCTACAACTACAACTACAACTGCAACTACAACTACAACTACACCTACAACTACACCTGCAACTACACCTACACCTATACCTAAAACTACAACTACACCTACAACAACACCTGTAACTACAACTACACGTACAACTACAACTACAACTACTACTACAACTACAACTGCAACTACACCTACACCTACAACTACAAATACAACTACAACTACAACTACAGAAACAACTACAACTACATCTACAACTACAACTACAACTACAACTACACCTACAATTACAACTACAGCTACAACTATAACTGCACCTACAAGTACAACTACTCCTACAACTACAAGTACAATTACAACTACAACTACTACTACAACTACAACTACAACTACACCTGCACCTACAACTACACCTATAACTACAACTACAACTTCAACTACGCCTACAACTACACCTACAACTACAACTACAACTACACCTACACCTACACCTACACCTACACCTACAACTACAACTACACCTACACCTACAACTACTCCTACACCTACAGCTACAACGACACCAACAACTACACCTACAACTACACCTACACCTACACCTACACCTACACCTACACCTACAACTACAACTACAACTACAACTACAACTACAACTACACCAACAACTACACCTACACCTATACCTAAAACTACAACTACACCTACAACAACACCTGCAACTACAGCTACACGTACAACTACAACTACAACTACAACTACAACTACAACTACACCTACAACTACAACTACAACTACACCTACACCTACACCTACAACCACAACCACAACCACAACTACATCTACAACTACAACTACAACTACAACTACAACTACAACTACAACTAAAACCACAACCACAACTACACCTACAACTACACCTACAACTACACCTACACCTACAACTACAACTACAACTACAACTACACCTACAACTACAACTACAACTGCAACTACAACTAAAACTACAACTACAACTACAACTACACCTACAACTACAACTACACCTACAACTACAACTACAACTACACCTACAACTACAATTACAACTACGACTACAACTACAACTACACGTACACCTACAACTACACCTACACCTACACCTACAACTACACCTACACCTACACCTAAAACTACAAATGCACCTACAACAGCACCTACAACTACAACTACAACTACAACTACACCTGCAGCTACACCTGCAGCTACAACTACAACTACAACTACAACTACAACTTCAACTACGCCTACAACTACACCTACAACTACAACTACAACTACAACTACAACTACACCTACAACTACAACTACACTACACCTACAACTACACCTACACCTACAGCTACAACGACACCTACAACTACACCTACAACAACACCTGCAACTACAACTACACGTGCAACTACAACTACAACTACAACTACAACTACAACTACAACTACAACTACACCTACACCTACAACTACAACTACAGCTACAACTACAATTACAACTACAACTACACCTACTACTACACCTACACCTACACCTACACCTACACCTACAACTACACCTACAACTACCCCTACAACTACAACTACACCTACACCTACAACTACAACTACCCCTACAACTACAACTACACCTACAACTACAACTACAACTACACCTACACCTACAACTACAACTACACCTACAACTACAACTACAACTACAACTACAACTACACCTACAACAACAACTACAACTACAACTACAACTACAACTACAATTACAACTACGACTACAACTACAACTACACCTGCACCTACAACTACACCTGCACCTAAACCTACACTGCAACTACAGCCACACCTACACCTACAACTACGACTACACCTACAACTTCACCTACAAATACACCTGCACCTACAACTATATCTACACCTACAACTACACTGCAACTACAACTACAACTACACCTACAACTACAACTACAACCACAACCACAACTACACCTACAACTACACCTACAACTACAACTACACCTACAACTACAACTACAACTACACCTACACCTACAACTACAACTACACCTACAACTACAACTACAACTACAACTACACCTACAATTACAACTACGACTACAACTACAACTACACCTACACCTACAACTACACCTGCACCTAAACCTACACTGCAGCTACAACTACACCTACACCTACAACTACGACTACACCTACAACTTCACCTACAACTACACCTGCACCTACAACTACACCTGCACCTACAACTACACTGCAACTACAACTTCACCTACAACTACAACTACAACTACAACTACAACCACAACCACAACTACACCTACAACTACACCTACAACTACAACTACACCTACAACTATAACTACAACTACACCTACACCTACAACAACAACTGCAACTACAACTACAACTACAACTACAACTACAACTACACCTACACATACAACTACACCTACAACTACAACTACACCTACAACTACACCTACACCTACACCTAAAACTACAACTACATCTACAAATGCACCTACAACAGCACCTACAACTACAACTACAACTACAACTACACCTGCACCTACAACTACACCTACAACTACAACTACAACTTCAACTACGCCTACAACTACACCTACAACTACAACTACAACTACAACTACACCTACACCTACACCTACACCTACAACTACAACTACACCTACACCTACAACTACACCTACACCTACAGCTACAACGACACCTACAACTACACCTACAAGTACACCTACACCTACACCTACACCTACACCTACACCTACAACTACAACTACAACTACAGCTACAACTACAACTACAACTACAACTACAACTACACCAACAACTACACCTACACCTATACCTACAACTACAACTACACCTACAACAACACCTGCAACTACAACTACACGTACAACTACAACTACAACTACAACTACAACTACACCTACAACTACAACTACAACTACAACTACACCTACACCTACAACTACAACCACAACCACAACTACATCTACAACTACAACTACAACTACAACTACAACTACAACTACAACCAAAACCACAACCACAACTACACCTACAACTACACCTACAACTACACCTACACCTACAACTACAACTACAACTACAACTACACCTACACCTACAACTACAACTGCAACTGCAACTACAACTACAACTACAATTACAACTACAACTACAACTACACCTACACCTACACCTACACCTACACCTACAAGTACCCCTACAACTACAACTACACCTACACCTACAACTACAACTACCCCTACAACTACAACTACACCTACAACTACAACTACAACTACACCTACACCTACAACTACAACTACAACTACACCTACAACTACAACTACAACTACAACTACAACTACACCTACAACTACAACTACAACTACACCTACAACTACAACTACAACTACAACTACACCTACACCTACAACTACAACTGCAACTACAACTACAACTACAACTACAACTAAAACCACAACCACAACTACACCTACAACTACACCTACACCTACACCTAAAACTACAACTACAACTACAAATACACCTACAACAGCACCTACAACTACAACTACAACTACAACTACAACTACACCTGCAGCTACAACTACAACTACAACTACAACTACAACTTCAACTACGCCTACACCTACACCTACAACTACAACTACAACTACAACTACAACTACACCTACACCTACAACTACAACTACACCTACACCTACAACTACACCTACACCTACAGCTACAACGACACCTAAAACTACACCTACAACAACACCTGCAACTACAACTACACGTGCAACTACAACTACACCTACACCTACAACTACAACTACAGCTACAACAACAATTACAACTACAACTACACCTACACCTACAACTACACCTACAACTACAACAACAACTACAACTACAACTACAACTACAACTACACCTACAACTACACCTACAACTACAAGTACGACTACAACTACAACTACACATGCACCTACAACTACACCTGCACCTTCAACCACAACTACAACTACACCTACACCTACAACTACAACTACACCTACACCTACAACTACAACTACAACTACACCTACACCTACAACTACAACTACACCTACAACTACAACTACAACTACAACTACACCTACAATTACAACTACGACTACAACTACAACTACACCTACACCTACAACTACACCTGCACCTAAACCTACACTGCAGCTACAACTACACCTACACCTACAACTACGACTACACCTACAACTTCACCTACAACTACACCTGCACCTACAACTACACCTGCACCTACAACTACACTGCAACTACAACTTCACCTACAACTACAACTACAACTACAACTACAACCACAACCACAACTACACCTACAACTACACCTACAACTACAACTACACCTACAACTATAACTACAACTACACCTACACCTACAACAACAACTGCAACTACAACTACAACTACAACTACAACTACAACTACACCTACACATACAACTACACCTACAACTACAACTACACCTACAACTACACCTACACCTACACCTAAAACTACAACTACATCTACAAATGCACCTACAACAGCACCTACAACTACAACTACAACTACAACTACACCTGCACCTACAACTACACCTACAACTACAACTACAACTTCAACTACGCCTACAACTACACCTACAACTACAACTACAACTACAACTACACCTACACCTACACCTACACCTACAACTACAACTACACCTACACCTACAACTACACCTACACCTACAGCTACAACGACACCTACAACTACACCTACAACTACACCTACACCTACACCTACACCTACACCTACACCTACAACTACAACTACAACTACAGCTACAACTACAACTACAACTACAACTACAACTACACCAACAACTACACCTACACCTATACCTACAACTACAACTACACCTACAACAACACCTGCAACTACAACTACACGTACAACTACAACTACAACTACAACTACAACTACACCTACAACTACAACTACAACTACAACTACACCTACACCTACAACTACAACCACAACCACAACTACATCTACAACTACAACTACAACTACAACTACAACTACAACTACAACTAAAACCACAACCACAACTACACCTACAACTACACCTACAACTACACCTACACCTACAACTACAACTACAACTACAACTACACCTACACCTACAACTACAACTGCAACTGCAACTACAACTACAACTACAATTACAACTACAACTACAACTACACCTACACCTACACCTACACCTACACCTACAAGTACCCCTACAACTACAACTACACCTACACCTACAACTACAACTACCCCTACAACTACAACTACACCTACAACTACAACTACAACTACACCTACACCTACAACTACAACTACAACTACACCTACAGCTACAACTACAACTACAACTACAACTACACCTACAACTACAACTACAACTACACCTACAACTACAACTACAACTACAACTACACCTACACCTACAACTACAACTGCAACTACAACTACAACTACAACTACAACTAAAACCACAACCACAACTACACCTACAACTACACCTACACCTACACCTATAACTACAACTACAACTACAAATACACCTACAACAGCACCTACAACTACAACTACAACTTCAACTACGCCTACACCTACACCTACAACTACAACTACAACTACAACTACAACTACACCTACACCTACAACTACAACTACACCTACACCTACAACTACACCTACACCTACAGCTACAACGACACCTAAAACTACACCTACAACAACACCTGCAACTACAACTACACGTGCAACTACAACTACACCTACACCTACAACTACAACTACAGCTACAACAACAATTACAACTACAACTACACCTACACCTACAACTACACCTACAACTACAACAACAACTACAACTACAACTACAACTACAACTACACCTACAACTACACCTACAACTACAAGTACGACTACAACTACAACTACACATGCACCTACAACTACACCTGCACCTTCAACCACAACTACAACTACAACTACACCTACAACTACAACTACACCTACAACTACACCTACACCTACAACTACAATTACAACTACGACTACAACTACAACTACACGTACACCTACAACTACACCTGCACCTAAACCTACACTGCAACTACAACTACACCTGCACCTACAACTACATCTGCACCTACAACTACACTGCAACTACAACTTCACCTACAACTACAACTACAACCAGAACCACAACTACACCTACAACTACACCCACAACTACAACTACACCTACAACTATAACTACACCTACACCTACACCTACAACTACAACTACAACTACAACTACAACTACACCTACTACTACACCTACACCTACACCTACACTTACAACTACACCTACAACTACACCTACAACTACACCTACACCTACACCAACACCTACACCTACACCTACACCTACAACTACACCTACACCTACACCTAAAACTACAACTATAACTACAAATGCACCTACAACAGCACCTACAACTACAACTACAACTACAACTACACCTGCAGCTACAACTACAACTACAACTACAACTACAACTACAACTTCAACTACGCCTACAACTACACCTACAACTACAACTACAACTACAACTACAACTACACCTACAACTACAACTACAACTACACCTACACCTACAACTACACCTACACCTACAGCTACAACGACACCTACAACTACACCTACAACAACACCTGCAACTACAACTACACGTACAACTACAACTACAACTACAACTACAACTACAACTACAACTACAACTACGACTACAGCTACAACTACACCTACACCTACAACTACAACTACACCTACAACTACAATTACAGCTACAACTACACCTACACCTACAACTACACCTACAACTACAACAACAACTACAACTACAACTACAACTACAACTACACCTACAACTACAACTACAATTACAACTACAACTACACCTACACCTACAACTACACCTGCACCTTCAACCACAACTACAACTACAACTACACCTACAACTACAACTACACCTACAACTACACCTACACCTACAACTACCCCTACACCTGCAACTACAACTACAACTACAACTACAATTACACCTACAACTACAACTACAACTACAGCTAAAACTACACCTACAACTGCAACTACAACTACAACTACACCTACACCTACAACTACAACTACGACTACAACTACAACTACATCTACAACTACAACTACAACTACAACTACAACTACAATTACAACTACGACTACAACTACAACTACACCTGCACCAACAACTACACCTGCACCTAAAACTACACTGCAACTACAACTACACCTACACCTAAAACTACGACTACACCTACAACTTCACTACAACTACACCTGCACCTACAACTACATCTGCACCTACAACTACACTGCAACTACAACTACAACTACAACTACAACTACACCTACAACTACAACTACAACTACAACCACAACCACAACTACACCTACAACTACACCTACAGCTACAGCTACACCTACAACTACAACTACACCTACACCTACACCTACACATACAACTACAACTACAACTACAACTACACCTACACCTACAACTACAACTACAACTACAACTACAACAACAACTACACTTACACCTACACCTAAAACTACAACTACAACTACAAATGCACCTACAACTGCACCTACAACTACAACTACAACTACAACTACACCTGCACCTACAACTACACCTACAACTACAAGTACAACTTCAACTACGCCTACAACTACACCTACAACTACAACTACAACTACAACTACACCTGCACCTACAACTACACCTACACCTACAACCACAACCACAACCACAACTACATCTACAACTACAACTACAACTACAACTACAACTACAACTACAACTAAAACCACAACCACAACTACACCTACAACTACACCTACAACTACACCTACACCTACAACTACAACTACAACTACAACTACACCTACAACTACAACTACAACTGCAACTACAACTAAAACTACAACTACAACTACAACTACACCTACAACTACAACTACACCTACAACTACAACTACAACTACACCTACAACTACAATTACAACTACGACTACAACTACAACTACACGTACACCTACAACTACACCTACACCTACACCTACAACTACACCTACACCTACACCTAAAACTACAAATGCACCTACAACAGCACCTACAACTACAACTACAACTACAACTACACCTGCAGCTACACCTGCAGCTACAACTACAACTACAACTACAACTACAACTTCAACTACGCCTACAACTACACCTACAACTACAACTACAACTACAACTACAACTACACCTACAACTACAACTACACCTACACCTACAACTACACCTACACCTACAGCTACAACGACACCTACAACTACACCTACAACAACACCTGCAACTACAACTACACGTGCAACTACAACTACAACTACAACTACAACTACAACTACAACTACAACTACACCTACACCTACAACTACAACTACAGCTACAACTACAATTACAACTACAACTACACCTACTACTACACCTACACCTACACCTACACCTACACCTACAACTACACCTACAACTACCCCTACAACTACAACTACACCTACACCTACAACTACAACTACCCCTACAACTACAACTACACCTACAACTACAACTACAACTACACCTACACCTACAACTACAACTACACCTACAACTACAACTACAACTACAACTACAACTACACCTACAACAACAACTACAACTACAACTACAACTACAACTACAATTACAACTACGACTACAACTACAACTACACCTGCACCTACAACTACACCTGCACCTAAACCTACACTGCAACTACAGCCACACCTACACCTACAACTACGACTACACCTACAACTTCACCTACAAATACACCTGCACCTACAACTATATCTACACCTACAACTACACTGCAACTACAACTACAACTACACCTACAACTACAACTACAACCACAACCACAACTACACCTACAACTACACCTACAACTACAACTACACCTACAACTACAACTACAACTACACCTACACCTACAACTACAACTACACCTACAACTACAACTACAACTACAACTACACCTACAATTACAACTACGACTACAACTACAACTACACCTACACCTACAACTACACCTGCACCTAAACCTACACTGCAGCTACAACTACACCTACACCTACAACTACGACTACACCTACAACTTCACCTACAACTACACCTGCACCTACAACTACACCTGCACCTACAACTACACTGCAACTACAACTTCACCTACAACTACAACTACAACTACAACTACAACCACAACCACAACTACACCTACAACTACACCTACAACTACAACTACACCTACAACTATAACTACAACTACACCTACACCTACAACAACAACTGCAACTACAACTACAACTACAACTACAACTACAACTACACCTACACATACAACTACACCTACAACTACAACTACACCTACAACTACACCTACACCTACACCTAAAACTACAACTACATCTACAAATGCACCTACAACAGCACCTACAACTACAACTACAACTACAACTACACCTGCACCTACAACTACACCTACAACTACAACTACAACTTCAACTACGCCTACAACTACACCTACAACTACAACTACAACTACAACTACACCTACACCTACACCTACACCTACAACTACAACTACACCTACACCTACAACTACACCTACACCTACAGCTACAACGACACCTACAACTACACCTACAAGTACACCTACACCTACACCTACACCTACACCTACACCTACAACTACAACTACAACTACAGCTACAACTACAACTACAACTACAACTACAACTACACCAACAACTACACCTACACCTATACCTACAACTACAACTACACCTACAACAACACCTGCAACTACAACTACACGTACAACTACAACTACAACTACAACTACAACTACACCTACAACTACAACTACAACTACAACTACACCTACACCTACAACTACAACCACAACCACAACTACATCTACAACTACAACTACAACTACAACTACAACTACAACTACAACCAAAACCACAACCACAACTACACCTACAACTACACCTACAACTACACCTACACCTACAACTACAACTACAACTACAACTACACCTACACCTACAACTACAACTGCAACTGCAACTACAACTACAACTACAATTACAACTACAACTACAACTACACCTACACCTACACCTACACCTACACCTACAAGTACCCCTACAACTACAACTACACCTACACCTACAACTACAACTACCCCTACAACTACAACTACACCTACAACTACAACTACAACTACACCTACACCTACAACTACAACTACAACTACACCTACAACTACAACTACAACTACAACTACAACTACACCTACAACTACAACTACAACTACACCTACAACTACAACTACAACTACAACTACACCTACACCTACAACTACAACTGCAACTACAACTACAACTACAACTACAACTAAAACCACAACCACAACTACACCTACAACTACACCTACACCTACACCTAAAACTACAACTACAACTACAAATACACCTACAACAGCACCTACAACTACAACTACAACTACAACTACAACTACACCTGCAGCTACAACTACAACTACAACTACAACTACAACTTCAACTACGCCTACACCTACACCTACAACTACAACTACAACTACAACTACACCTACACCTACAACTACAACTACACCTACACCTACAACTACACCTACACCTACAGCTACAACGACACCTAAAACTACACCTACAACAACACCTGCAACTACAACTACACGTGCAACTACAACTACACCTACACCTACAACTACAACTACAGCTACAACAACAATTACAACTACAACTACACCTACACCTACAACTACACCTACAACTACAACAACAACTACAACTACAACTACAACTACAACTACACCTACAACTACACCTACAACTACAAGTACGACTACAACTACAACTACACATGCACCTACAACTACACCTGCACCTTCAACCACAACTACAACTACACCTACACCTACAACTACAACTACACCTACACCTACAACTACAACTACAACTACACCTACACCTACAACTACAACTACACCTACAACTACAACTACAACTACAACTACACCTACAATTACAACTACGACTACAACTACAACTACACCTACACCTACAACTACACCTGCACCTAAACCTACACTGCAGCTACAACTACACCTACACCTACAACTACGACTACACCTACAACTTCACCTACAACTACACCTGCACCTACAACTACACCTGCACCTACAACTACACTGCAACTACAACTTCACCTACAACTACAACTACAACTACAACTACAACCACAACCACAACTACACCTACAACTACACCTACAACTACAACTACACCTACAACTATAACTACAACTACACCTACACCTACAACAACAACTGCAACTACAACTACAACTACAACTACAACTACAACTACACCTACACATACAACTACACCTACAACTACAACTACACCTACAACTACACCTACACCTACACCTAAAACTACAACTACATCTACAAATGCACCTACAACAGCACCTACAACTACAACTACAACTACAACTACACCTGCACCTACAACTACACCTACAACTACAACTACAACTTCAACTACGCCTACAACTACACCTACAACTACAACTACAACTACAACTACACCTACACCTACACCTACACCTACAACTACAACTACACCTACACCTACAACTACACCTACACCTACAGCTACAACGACACCTACAACTACACCTACAACTACACCTACACCTACACCTACACCTACACCTACACCTACAACTACAACTACAACTACAGCTACAACTACAACTACAACTACAACTACAACTACACCAACAACTACACCTACACCTATACCTACAACTACAACTACACCTACAACAACACCTGCAACTACAACTACACGTACAACTACAACTACAACTACAACTACAACTACACCTACAACTACAACTACAACTACAACTACACCTACACCTACAACTACAACCACAACCACAACTACATCTACAACTACAACTACAACTACAACTACAACTACAACTACAACTAAAACCACAACCACAACTACACCTACAACTACACCTACAACTACACCTACACCTACAACTACAACTACAACTACAACTACACCTACACCTACAACTACAACTGCAACTGCAACTACAACTACAACTACAATTACAACTACAACTACAACTACACCTACACCTACACCTACACCTACACCTACAAGTACCCCTACAACTACAACTACACCTACACCTACAACTACAACTACCCCTACAACTACAACTACACCTACAACTACAACTACAACTACACCTACACCTACAACTACAACTACAACTACACCTACAGCTACAACTACAACTACAACTACAACTACACCTACAACTACAACTACAACTACACCTACAACTACAACTACAACTACAACTACACCTACACCTACAACTACAACTGCAACTACAACTACAACTACAACTACAACTAAAACCACAACCACAACTACACCTACAACTACACCTACACCTACACCTATAACTACAACTACAACTACAAATACACCTACAACAGCACCTACAACTACAACTACAACTTCAACTACGCCTACACCTACACCTACAACTACAACTACAACTACAACTACAACTACACCTACACCTACAACTACAACTACACCTACACCTACAACTACACCTACACCTACAGCTACAACGACACCTAAAACTACACCTACAACAACACCTGCAACTACAACTACACGTGCAACTACAACTACACCTACACCTACAACTACAACTACAGCTACAACAACAATTACAACTACAACTACACCTACACCTACAACTACACCTACAACTACAACAACAACTACAACTACAACTACAACTACAACTACACCTACAACTACACCTACAACTACAAGTACGACTACAACTACAACTACACATGCACCTACAACTACACCTGCACCTTCAACCACAACTACAACTACAACTACACCTACAACTACAACTACACCTACAACTACACCTACACCTACAACTACAATTACAACTACGACTACAACTACAACTACACGTACACCTACAACTACACCTGCACCTAAACCTACACTGCAACTACAACTACACCTGCACCTACAACTACATCTGCACCTACAACTACACTGCAACTACAACTTCACCTACAACTACAACTACAACCAGAACCACAACTACACCTACAACTACACCCACAACTACAACTACACCTACAACTATAACTACACCTACACCTACACCTACAACTACAACTACAACTACAACTACAACTACACCTACTACTACACCTACACCTACACCTACACTTACAACTACACCTACAACTACACCTACAACTACACCTACACCTACACCAACACCTACACCTACACCTACACCTACAACTACACCTACACCTACACCTAAAACTACAACTATAACTACAAATGCACCTACAACAGCACCTACAACTACAACTACAACTACAACTACACCTGCAGCTACAACTACAACTACAACTACAACTACAACTACAACTTCAACTACGCCTACAACTACACCTACAACTACAACTACAACTACAACTACAACTACACCTACAACTACAACTACAACTACACCTACACCTACAACTACACCTACACCTACAGCTACAACGACACCTACAACTACACCTACAACAACACCTGCAACTACAACTACACGTACAACTACAACTACAACTACAACTACAACTACAACTACAACTACAACTACGACTACAGCTACAACTACACCTACACCTACAACTACAACTACACCTACAACTACAATTACAGCTACAACTACACCTACACCTACAACTACACCTACAACTACAACAACAACTACAACTACAACTACAACTACAACTACACCTACAACTACAACTACAATTACAACTACAACTACACCTACACCTACAACTACACCTGCACCTTCAACCACAACTACAACTACAACTACACCTACAACTACAACTACACCTACAACTACACCTACACCTACAACTACCCCTACACCTGCAACTACAACTACAACTACAACTACAATTACACCTACAACTACAACTACAACTACAGCTAAAACTACACCTACAACTGCAACTACAACTACAACTACACCTACACCTACAACTACAACTACGACTACAACTACAACTACATCTACAACTACAACTACAACTACAACTACAACTACAATTACAACTACGACTACAACTACAACTACACCTGCACCAACAACTACACCTGCACCTAAAACTACACTGCAACTACAACTACACCTACACCTAAAACTACGACTACACCTACAACTTCACTACAACTACACCTGCACCTACAACTACATCTGCACCTACAACTACACTGCAACTACAACTACAACTACAACTACAACTACACCTACAACTACAACTACAACTACAACCACAACCACAACTACACCTACAACTACACCTACAGCTACAGCTACACCTACAACTACAACTACACCTACACCTACACCTACACATACAACTACAACTACAACTACAACTACACCTACACCTACAACTACAACTACAACTACAACTACAACAACAACTACACTTACACCTACACCTAAAACTACAACTACAACTACAAATGCACCTACAACTGCACCTACAACTACAACTACAACTACAACTACACCTGCACCTACAACTACACCTACAACTACAAGTACAACTTCAACTACGCCTACAACTACACCTACAACTACAACTACAACTACAACTACACCTACACCTACAACTACAACTACAACTACAACTACACCTACACCTACAACTACAACTACACCTACACCTACAACTACACCTACAACTACAACTACAACTACAACTACACCTACACCTACAACTACAACTACAACTACAACTACACCTACACCTACAACTACAACTACACCTACACCTACTACTACACCTACAACTATAACTACAACTACAGTAACAACTACACCTACAACTACACCTACACCTACAACTACCCCTATACCTACAACTACAACTACAACTGCAACTACAACTACAACTACACCTACAACTACACCTGCAACTACACCTACACCTATACCTAAAACTACAACTACACCTACAACAACACCTGTAACTACAACTACACGTACAACTACAACTACAACTACAACTACAACTACAACTACAACTACGACTACAGCTACAACTACACCTACACCTACAACTACAACTACACCTACAACTACAATTACAGCTACAACTACACCTACACCTACAACTACACCTACAACTACAACAACAACTACAACTACAACTACAACTACAACTACACCTACAACTACAACTACAATTACAACTACAACTACACCTACACCTACAACTACACCTGCACCTTCAACCACAACTACAACTACAACTACACCTACAACTACAACTACACCTACAACTACACCTACACCTACAACTACCCCTACACCTGCAACTACAACTACAACTACAACTACAATTACACCTACAACTACAACTACAACTACAGCTAAAACTACACCTACAACTGCAACTACAACTACAACTACACCTACACCTACAACTACAACTACGACTACAACTACAACTACATCTACAACTACAACTACAACTACAACTACAACTACAATTACAACTACGACTACAACTACAACTACACCTGCACCAACAACTACACCTGCACCTAAAACTACACTGCAACTACAACTACACCTACACCTAAAACTACGACTACACCTACAACTTCACTACAACTACACCTGCACCTACAACTACATCTGCACCTACAACTACACTGCAACTACAACTACAACTACAACTACAACTACACCTACAACTACAACTACAACTACAACCACAACCACAACTACACCTACAACTACACCTACAGCTACAGCTACACCTACAACTACAACTACACCTACACCTACACCTACACATACAACTACAACTACAACTACAACTACACCTACACCTACAACTACAACTACAACTACAACTACAACAACAACTACACTTACACCTACACCTAAAACTACAACTACAACTACAAATGCACCTACAACTGCACCTACAACTACAACTACAACTACAACTACACCTGCACCTACAACTACACCTACAACTACAAGTACAACTTCAACTACGCCTACAACTACACCTACAACTACAACTACAACTACAACTACACCTACACCTACAACTACAACTACAACTACAACTACACCTACACCTACAACTACAACTACACCTACACCTACAACTACACCTACAACTACAACTACAACTACAACTACACCTACACCTACAACTACAACTACAACTATAACTACACCTACACCTACAACTACAACTACACCTACACCTACTACTACACCTACAACTATAACTACAACTACAGTAACAACTACACCTACAACTACACCTACACCTACAACTACCCCTATACCTACAACTACAACTACAACTGCAACTACAACTACAACTACACCTACAACTACACCTGCAACTACACCTACACCTATACCTAAAACTACAACTACACCTACAACAACACCTGTAACTACAACTACACGTACAACTACAACTACAACTACTACTACAACTACAACTGCAACTACACCTACACCTACAACTACAAATACAACTACAACTACAACTACAGAAACAACTACAACTACATCTACAACTACAACTACAACTACAACTACACCTACAATTACAACTACAGCTACAACTATAACTGCACCTACAAGTACAACTACTCCTACAACTACAAGTACAATTACAACTACAACTACTACTACAACTACAACTACAACTACACCTGCACCTACAACTACACCTATAACTACAACTACAACTTCAACTACGCCTACAACTACACCTACAACTACAACTACAACTACACCTACACCTACACCTACACCTACACCTACAACTACAACTACACCTACACCTACAACTACTCCTACACCTACAGCTACAACGACACCAACAACTACACCTACAACTACACCTACACCTACACCTACACCTACACCTACACCTACAACTACAACTACAACTACAACTACAACTACAACTACACCAACAACTACACCTACACCTATACCTAAAACTACAACTACACCTACAACAACACCTGCAACTACAGCTACACGTACAACTACAACTACAACTACAACTACAACTACAACTACACCTACAACTACAACTACAACTACACCTACACCTACACCTACAACCACAACCACAACCACAACTACATCTACAACTACAACTACAACTACAACTACAACTACAACTACAACTAAAACCACAACCACAACTACACCTACAACTACACCTACAACTACACCTACACCTACAACTACAACTACAACTACAACTACACCTACAACTACAACTACAACTGCAACTACAACTAAAACTACAACTACAACTACAACTACACCTACAACTACAACTACACCTACAACTACAACTACAACTACACCTACAACTACAATTACAACTACGACTACAACTACAACTACACGTACACCTACAACTACACCTGCACCTAAACCTACACTGCAACTACAACTACACCTGCACCTACAACTACATCTGCACCTACAACTACACTGCAACTACAACTTCACCTACAACTACAACTACAACCACAACCACAACTACACCTACAACTACACCCACAACTACAACTACACCTACAACTATAACTACACCTACACCTACACCTACAACTACAACTACAACTACAACTACAACTACACCTACTACTACACCTACACCTACACCTACACCTACAACTACACCTACAACTACACCTACAACTACACCTACAACTACACCTACACCTGCACCAACACCTACACTTACACCTACACCTACAACTACACCTACACCTACACCTAAAACTACAACTACAACTACAAATGCACCTACAACAGCACCTACAACTACAACTACAACTACAACTACACCTGCAGCTACAACTACAACTACAACTACAACTACAACTTCAACTACGCCTACAACTACACCTACAACTACAACTACAACTACAACTACCCCTATACCTACAACTACAACTACAACTGCAACTACAACTACAACTACACCTACAACTACACCTGCAACTACACCTACACCTATACCTAAAACTACAACTACACCTACAACAACACCTGTAACTACAACTACACGTACAACTACAACTACAACTACTACTACAACTACAACTGCAACTACACCTACACCTACAACTACAAATACAACTACAACTACAACTACAGAAACAACTACAACTACATCTACAACTACAACTACAACTACAACTACACCTACAATTACAACTACACCTACAACTATAACTGCACCTACAAGTACAACTACTCCTACAACTACAAGTACAATTACAACTACAACTACTACTACAACTACAACTACAACTACACCTGCACCTACAACTACACCTATAACTACAACTACAACTTCAACTACGCCTACAACTACACCTACAACTACAACTACAACTACACCTACACCTACACCTACACCTACACCTACAACTACAACTACACCTACACCTACAACTACTCCTACACCTACAGCTACAACGACACCAACAACTACACCTACAACTACACCTACACCTACACCTACACCTACACCTACACCTACAACTACAACTACAACTACAACTACAACTACAACTACACCAACAACTACACCTACACCTATACCTAAAACTACAACTACACCTACAACAACACCTGCAACTACAGCTACACGTACAACTACAACTACAACTACAACTACAACTACAACTACACCTACAACTACAACTACAACTACACCTACACCTACACCTACAACCACAACCACAACCACAACTACATCTACAACTACAACTACAACTACAACTACAACTACAACTACAACTAAAACCACAACCACAACTACACCTACAACTACACCTACAACTACACCTACACCTACAACTACAACTACAACTACACCTACAACTACAACTACAACTGCAACTACAACTAAAACTACAACTACAACTACAACTACACCTACAACTACAACTACACCTACAACTACAACTACAACTACACCTACAACTACAATTACAACTACGACTACAACTACAACTACACGTACACCTACAACTACACCTGCACCTAAACCTACACTGCAACTACAACTACACCTGCACCTACAACTACATCTGCACCTACAACTACACTGCAACTACAACTTCACCTACAACTACAACTACAACCACAACCACAACTACACCTACAACTACACCCACAACTACAACTACACCTACAACTATAACTACACCTACACCTACACCTACAACTACAACTACAACTACAACTACAACTACACCTACTACTACACCTACACCTACACCTACACCTACAACTACACCTACAACTACACCTACAACTACACCTACAACTACACCTACACCTACACCAACACCTACACTTACACCTACACCTACAACTACACCTACACCTACACCTAAAACTACAACTACAACTACAAATGCACCTACAACAGCACCTACAACTACAACTACAACTACAACTACACCTGCAGCTACAACTACAACTACAACTACAACTACAACTTCAACTACGCCTACAACTACACCTACAACTACAACTACAACTACAACTACACCTACACCTACACCTACAACTACAACTACACCTACACCTGCAACTACACCTACACCTACAGCTACAACGACACCTACAACTACAACTACAACTACTACTACAACTACAACTGCAACTACACCTACACCTACAACTACAAATACAACTACAACTACAACTACAGAAACAACTACAACTACACCTGCACCTACAACTACACCTATAACTACAACTACAACTTCAACTACGCCTACAACTACACCTACAACTACAACTACAACTACACCTGCACCTACAACTACACCTGCACCTAAACCTACACTGCAACTACAGCCACACCTACACCTACAACTACGACTACACCTACAACTTCACCTACAAATACACCTGCACCTACAACTAAATCTACACCTACAACTACACTGCAACTACAACTACAACTACACCTACAACTACAACTACAACCACAACCACAACTACACCTACAACTACACCTACAACTACAAGTACACCTACAACTACAACTACAACTACACCTACACCTACAACTACAACTACACCTACAACTACAACTACAACTACAACTACACCTACAATTACAACTACGACTACAACTACAACTACACCTACACCTACAACTACACCTGCTCGTAAACCTACACTGCAGCTACAACTACACCTACACCTACAACTACGACTACACCTACAACTTCACCTACAACTACACCTGCACCTACAACTACACCTGCACCTACAACTACACTGCAACTACAACTTCACCTACAACTACAACTACAACTACAACTACAACCACAACCACAACTACACCTACAACTACACCTACAACTACAACTACACCTACAACTATAACTACAACTACACCTACACCTACAACAACAACTGCAACTACAACTACAACTACAACTACAACTACAACTACAAGTACACCTACACATACAACTACACCTACAACTACAACTACACCTACAACTACACCTACACCTACACCTAAAACTACAACTACATCTACAAATGCACCTACAACAGCACCTACAACCACAACTACAACTACAACTACACCTGCACCTACAACTACACCTACAACTACAACTACAACTTCAACTACGCCTACAACTACACCTACAACTACAACTACAACTACAACTACACCTACACCTACACCTACACCTACAACTACAACTACACCTACACCTACACCTACAACTACACCTACACCTACAGCTACAACGACACCTACAACTACACCTACAACTACACCTACACCTACACCTACACCTACACCTACACCTACAACTACAACTACAGCTACAACTACAACTACAACTACAACTACAACTACACCAACAACTACACCTACACCTATACCTACAACTACAACTACACCTACAACAACACCTGCAACTACAACTACACGTACAACTACAACTACAACTACAACTACAACTACACCTACAACTACAACTACAACTACAACTACACCTACACCTACAACTACAACCACAACCACAACTACATCTACAACTACAACTACAACTACAACTACAACTACAACTACAACTAAAACCACAACCACAACTACACCTACAACTACACCTACAACTACACCTACACCTACAACTACAACTACAACTACAACTACACCTACACCTACACCTACAACTACAACTGCAACTGCAACTACAACTACAACTACAATTACCACTACAACTACAACTACACCTACACCTACACCTACACCTACACCTACAACTACCCCTACAACTACAACTACACCTACACCTACAACTACAACTACCCCTACAACTACAACTACACCTACAACTACAACTACAACTACACCTACACCTACAACTACAACTACAACTACACCTACAACTACAACTACAACTACAACTACACCTACAACTACACCTACAACTACAACTACAACTACAACTACAACTACACCTACAACTACATCTACAACTACAACTACAACTACACCTACAACTACAACTACAACTACACTTACAACTACAACTACACCTACAACTACAACTGCAACTGCACCTACAACTACACCTACAACTACAACTACAACTTCAACTACGCCTACAACTACACCTACAACTACAACTACAACTACAACTACACCTACACCTACACCTACACCTACAACTACAACTACACCTACACCTACAACTACACCTACACCTACAGCTACAACGACACCTACAAGTACACCTACAACTACACCTACACCTACACCTACACCTACACCTACACCTACAACTACAACCACAACTACAGCTACAACTACAACTACAACTACAACTACAACTACACCAACAACTACACCTACACCTATACCTACAACTACAACTACACCTACAACAACACCTGCAACTACAACTACACGTACAACTACAACTACAACTACAACTACAACTACAACTACAACTACAACTACACCTACACCTACAACTACAACCACAACCACAACTACATCTACAACTACAACTACAACTACAACTACAACTAAAACTACAACTAAAACCACAACCACAACTACACCTACAACTACACCTACAACTACACCTACACCTACAACTACAACTACAACTACAACTACACCTACACCTACAACTACAACTGCAACTGCAACTACAACTACAACTACAATTACAACTACAACTACAACTACACCTACACCTACACCTACACCTACACCTACAACTACCCCTACAACTACAACTACACCTACACCTACAACTACAACTACCCCTACAACTACAACTACACCTACAACTACAACTACAACTACACCTACACCTACAACTACAACTACAACTACACCTACAACTACAACTACAACTACAACTACACCTACAACTACACCTACAACTACAACTACAACTACAACTACAACTACACCTACAACTACATCTACAACTACAACTACAACTACACCTACAACTACAACTACAACTACACTTACAACTACAACTACACCTACAACTACAACTGCAACTGCACCTACAACTACACCTACAACTACAACTACAACTTCAACTACGCCTACAACTACACCTACAACTACAACTACAACTACAACTACACCTACACCTACACCTACACCTACAACTACAACTACACCTACACCTACAACTACACCTACACCTACAGTTACAACGACACCTACAACTACACCTACAACTACACCTACACCTACACCTACACCTACACCTACACCTACAACTACAACCACAACTACAGCTACAACTACAACTACAACTACAACTACAACTACACCAACAACTACACCTACACCTATACCTACAACTACAACTACACCTACAACAACACCTGCAACTACAACTACACGTACAACTACAACTACAACTACAACTACAACTACAACTACAACTACAACTACACCTACACCTACAACTACAACCACAACCACAACTACATCTACAACTACAACTACAACTACAACTACAACTACAACTACAACTAAAACCACAACCACAACTACACCTACAACTACACCTACAACTACACCTACACCTACAACTACAACTACAACTACAACTACACCTACACCTACAACTACAACTGCAACTGCAACTACAACTACAACTACAATTACAACTACAACTACAACTACACCTACACCTACACCTACACCTACACCTACAACTACCCCTACAACTACAACTACACCTACACCTACAACTACAACTACCCCTACAACTACAACTACACCTACAACTACAACTACAACTACACCTACACCTACAACTACAACTACAACTACACCTACAACTACAACTACAACTACAACTACAACTACACCTACAACTACAACTACAACTACAACTACAACTACAACTACAATTACAACTACGACTACAACTACAACTACACCTGCACCTACAACTACAACTGCACCTAAACCTACACTGCAACTACAGCCACACCTACACCTACAACTACGACTACACCTACAACTTCACCTACAAATACACCTGCACCTACAACTAAATCTACACCTACAACTACACTGCAACTACAACTACACCTACAACTACAACTACAACCACAACCACAGCTACACCTACAACTACACCTACAACTACAACTACACCTACAACTACAACTACAACTACACCTACACCTACAACTACAACTACACCTACAACTACAACTACAACTACAACTACACCTACAATTACAACTACGACTACAACTACAACTACACCTACACCTACAACTACACCTGCACCTAAACCTACACTGCAACTACAACTACACCTACACCTACAACTACGACTACACCTACAACTTCACCTACAACTACACCTGCACCTACAACTACACCTGCACCTACAACTACACTGCAACTACAACTTCACCTACAACTACAACTACAACTACAACTACAACTACAACTACAACCACAACCACAACTACACCTACAACTACACCTACAACTACAACTACACCTACAACTATAACTACAACTACACCTACACCTACACCTACAACAACAACTGCAACTACAACTACAACTACAAGTACAACTACAACTACACCTACACATACACCTACACCTACAACTACAACTACACCTACAACTACACCTACACCTACACCTAAAACTACAAGTACATCTACAAATGCACCTACAACAACACCTACAACTACAACTACAACTACATCTACACCTGCACCTACAACTACACCTACAACTACAACTACAACTTCAACTACGCCTACAACTACACCTACAACTACAACTACAACTACAACTACACCTACACCTACACCTACACCTACAACTACAACTACACCTACACCTACAACTACACCTACACCTACAGCTACAACGACACCTACAACTACACCTACAACTACACCTACACCTACACCTACACCTACACCTACAACTACAACTACAACTACAGCTACAACTACAACTACAACTACAACTACACCTACAACTACAACTACAACTACAACTACACCTACACCTACAACTACAACCACAACCACAACTACATCTACAACTACAACTACAACTACAACTACAACTACAACTACAACTACAACTAAAACCACAACCACAACTACACCTACAACTACACCTACAACTACACCTACACCTACAACTACAACTACAACTACAACTACACCTACACCTACAACTACAACTGCAACTACAACTACAACTACAACTACAACTACAACTACAACTACACCTACAACTACAACTACAACTACACCTACAACTACAATTACAACTACGACTACAACTACAACTACACGTACACCTACAACTACACCTGCACCTAAACCTACACTGCAACTACAACTACACCTGCACCTACAACTACATCTGCACCTACAACTACACTGCAACTACAACTTCACCTACAACTACAACTACAACCAGAACCACAACTACACCTACAACTACACCCACAACTACAACTACACCTACAACTATAACTACACCTACACCTACACCTACAACTACAACTACAACTACAACTACAACTACACCTACTACTACACCTACACCTACACCTACACCTACAACTACACCTACAACTACACCTACAACTACACCTACAACTACACCTACACCTACACCAACACCTACACCTACACCTACACCTACAACTACACCTACACCTACACCTAAAACTACAACTACAACTACAAATGCACCTACAACAGCACCTACAACTACAACTACAACTACAACTACAACTACACCTGCAGCTACAACTACAACTACAACTACAACTACAACTTCAACTACGCCTACAACTACACCCACAACTACAACTACAACTACAACTACAACTACACCTACACCTACAACTACAACTACACCTACACCTACAACTACACCTACACCTACAGCTACAACGACACCTAAAACTACACCTACAACAACACCTGCACCTACAACTACACGTGCAACTACAACTACAACTACAACTACAACTACAACTACAACTACAGCTACAACTACACCTACACCTACAACTACAACTACAGCTACAACTACAATTACAACTACAACTACACCTACACCTACAACTACACCTACAACTACAACAACAACTACAACTACAACTACAACTACAACTACACCTACAACTACACCTACAACTACAAGTACGACTACAACTACAACTACACATGCACCTACAACTACACCTGCACCTTCAACCACAACTACAACTACAACTACACCTACAACTACAACTACACCTACAACTACACCTACACCTACAACTACAATTACAACTACGACTACAACTACAACTACACGTACACCTACAACTACACCTGCACCTAAACCTACACTGCAACTACAACTACACCTGCACCTACAACTACATCTGCACCTACAACTACACTGCAACTACAACTTCACCTACAACTACAACTACAACCAGAACCACAACTACACCTACAACTACACCCACAACTACAACTACACCTACAACTATAACTACACCTACACCTACACCTACAACTACAACTACAACTACAACTACAACTACACCTACTACTACACCTACACCTACACCTACACTTACAACTACACCTACAACTACACCTACAACTACACCTACACCTACGCCAACACCTACACCTACACCTACACCTACAACTACACCTACACCTACACCTAAAACTACAACTATAACTACAAATGCACCTACAACAGCACCTACAACTACAACTACAACTACAACTACACCTGCAGCTACAACTACAACTACAACTACAACTACAACTTCAACTACGCCTACAACTACACCTACAACTACAACTACAACTACAACTACAACTACAACTACAACTACACCTACACCTACAACTACAACTACACCTACACCTACAACTACACCTACACCTACAGCTACAGCGACACCTACAACTACACCTACAACAACACCTGCAACTACAACTACACGTACAACTACAACTACAACTACAACTACAACTACAACTACAACTACAACTACGACTACAGCTACAACTACACCTACACCTACAACTACAACTACACCTACAACTACAATTACAGCTACAACTACAACTACACCTACAACTACACCTACAACTACAACAACAACTACAACTACAACTACAACTACAACTACACCTACAACTACAACTACAATTACAACTACAACTACACCTACACCTACAACTACACCTGCACCTTCAACCACAACTACAACTACAACTACACCTACAACTACAACTACACCTACAACTACACCTACACCTACAACTACCCCTACACCTGCAACTACAACTACAACTACAACTACAATTACACCTACAACTACAACTACAACTACAGCTAAAACTACACCTACAACTGCAACTACAACTACAACTACACCTACACCTACAACTACAACTACGACTACAACTACAACTACATCTACAACTACAACTACAACTACAACTACAACTACAATTACAACTACGACTACAGCTACAACTACACCTGCACCAACAACTACACCTGCACCTAAAACTACACTGCAACTACAACTACACCTACACCTAAAACTACGACTACACCTACAACTTCACTACAACTACACCTGCACCTACAACTACATCTGCACCTACAACTACACTGCAACTACAACTACACGTACAACTACACCTACAACTACAACTACAACCACAACCACAACTACACCTACAACTACACCTACAGCTACAGCTACACCTACAACTACAACTACACCTACACCTACACCTACACATACAACTACAACTACAACTACAACTACACCTACACCTACACCTACAACTACAACTACAACTACAACTACAACTACAACAACAACTACACTTACACCTACACCTAAAACTACAACTACAACTACAAATGCACCTACAACTGCACCTACAACTACAACTACAACTACAACTACACCTGCAGCTACAACTACAACTACAACTACAACTACAACTTCAACTACGCCTACAACTACACCTACAACTACAACTACAACTACAACTACACCTACACCTACAACTACAACTACAACTACAACTACACCTACACCTACAACTACAACTATAACTACAACTACAGTAACAACTACACCTACAACTACACCTACACCTACAACTACCCCTATACCTACAACTACAACTACAACTGCAACTACAACTACAACTACACCTACAACTACACCTGCAACTACACCTACACCTATAATTAAAACTACAACTACACCTACAACAACACCTGCAACTACAACTACACGTACAACTACAACTACAACTACTACTACAACTACAACTGCAACTACACCTACACCTACAACTACAAATACAACTACAACTACAACTACAGAAACAACTACAAGTACATCTACAACTACAACTACAAGTACAACTACCCCTACAATTACAACTACAGCTACAACTATAACTGCACTTACAAGTACAACTACTCCTACAACTACAAGTACAATTACAACTACAACTACTACTACAACTACAACTACAACTACACCTGCACCTACAACTACACCTACAACTACAACTACAACTTCAACTACGCCTACAACTACACCTACAACTACAACTACAACTACAACTACACCTACACCTACACCTACAACTACACCGACAACTACAATTACAACTACAACTACACCTACACCTACAACTACACCTACAACTACAACAACAACTACAACTACAACTACAACTACAACTACAACTACACCTACAACTACAAGTACGACTACAACTACAACTACACCTGCACCTACAACTACACCTGCACCTTCAACCACAACTACAACTACAACTACACCCACAACTACAACTACACCTACAACTACACCTACACCTACAACTACACCTACACCTGCAACTACAACTACAACTACAACTACAATTACACCTACAACTACAACTACAACTACAGCTAAAACTACACCTACAACTGCAACTACAACTACAACTACACCTACACCTACAACTACAACTACGACTACAACTACAACTACATCTACAACTACAACTACACCTACAACTACAACTACAATTACAACTACGACTACAACTACAACTACACCTGCACCAACAACTACACCTGCACCTAAAACTACACTGCAACTACAACTACACCTACACCTAAAACTACGACTACACCTACAACTTCACCTACAACTACACCTGCACCTACAACTACATCTGCACCTACAACTACACTGCAACTACAACTACAACTACAACTACACCTACAACTACAACTACAACCACAACCACATCTACACCTACACCTACACCTACAACTACAACTACAACTACAACTACACCTACACCTACACCTACAACTACAACTACAACTACAACTACAACAACAACTACACTTACACCTACACCTAAAACTACAACTACAACTACAAATGCACCTACAACTGCACCTATAACTACAACTACAACTACAACTACACCTGCACCTACAACTACACCTACAACTACAAGTACAACTTCAACTACGCCTACAACTACACCTACAACTACAACTACAACTACAACTACAACTACAACTACAACTACAACTACACCTACACCTACAACTACAACTACACCTACAACTACAACTACAACTACACGTACACCTACAACTACACCTGCACCTAAACCAACACTGCAACTACAACTACACCTGCACCTACAACTACATCTGCACCTACAACTACACTGCAACTACAACTTCACCTACAACTACAACTACAACCACAACCACAACTACACCTACAACTACACCCACAACTACAACTACACCTACAACTATAACTACACCTACACCTACACCTACAACTACAACTACAACTACAACTACAACTACACCTACTACTACACCTACACCTACACCTACACCTACAACTACACCTACAACTACACCTACAACTACACCTACAACTACACCTACACCTACACCAACACCTACACTTACACCTACACCTACAACTACACCTACACCTACACCTAAAACTACAACTACAACTACAAATGCACCTACAACAGCACCTACAACTACAACTACAACTACAACTACACCTACAGCTACAACTACAACTACAACTACAACTACAACTACACCTGCACCAACAACTACACCTGCACCTAAAACTACACTGCAACTACAACTACACCTACACCTAAAACTACGACTACACCTACAACTTCACTACAACTACACCTGCACCTACAACTACATCTGCACCTACAACTACACTGCAACTACAACTACAACTACAACTACACATACAACTACAACTACAACCACAACCACAACTACACCTACAACTACACCTACAGCTACAGCTACACCTACAACTACAACTACACCTACACCTACACCTACACATACAACTACAACTACAACTACAACTACACCTACACCTACAACTACAACTACAACTACAACTACAACAACAACTACACTTACACCTACACCTAAAACTACAACTACAACTACAAATGCACCTACAACTGCACCTACAACTACATCTACAACTACAACTACACCTGCACCTACAACTACACCTACAACTACAAGTACAACTTCAACTACGCCTACAACTACACCTACAACTACAACTACAACTACAACTACACCTACACCTACAACTACAACTACAACTACAACCACACCTACACCTACAACTACAACTACACCTACAACTACAACTACAACTACAACTACAACTACAACTACAACTACACCTACAACTACAACTACAACTGCAACTACACCTACACCTACTACTACACCTACAACTATAACTACAACTACAGTAACAACTACACCTACAACTACACCTACACCTACAACTACCCCTATACCTACAACTACAACTACAACTGCAACTACAACTACAACTACACCTAGAACTACACCTGCAACTACACCTACACCTATAGTTAAAACTACAACTACACCTACAACAACACCTGCAACTACAACTACACGTACAACTACAACTACAACTACTACTACAACTACAACTGCAACTACACCTACACCTACAACTACAAATACAACTACAACTACAACTACAGAAACAACTACAACTACATCTACAACTACAACTACAAGTACAACTACACCTACAGTTACAACTACAGCTACAACTATAACTGCACTTGCAAGTACAACTACTCCTACAACTACAAGTACAATTACAACTACAACTACTACTACAACTACAACTACAACTACACCTGCACCTACAACTACACCTACAACTACAACTACAACTTCAACTACGCCTACAACTACACCTACAACTACAACTACAACTACAACTACACCTACACCTACACCTACAACTACACCGACAACTACAATTACAACTACAACTACACCTACACCTACAACTACACCTACAACTACAACAACAACTACAACTACAACTACAACTACAACTACACCTACAACTACACCTACAACTACAAGTACGACTACAACTACAACTACACCTGCACCTACAACTACACCTGCACCTTCAACCACAACTACAACTACAACTACACCTACAACTACAACTACACCTACAACTACACCTACACCTACAACTACCCCTACACCTGCAACTACAACTACAACTACAACTACAATTACACCTATTACTACAACTACAACTACAGCTAAAACTACACCTACAACTGCAACTACAACTACAACTACACCTACACCTACAACTACAACTACGACTACAACTACAACTACATCTACAACTACAACTACAACTACAACTACAACTACAACTACAATTACAACTACGACTACAACTACAACTACACCTGCACCAACAACTACACCTGCACCTAAAACTACACTGCAACTACAACTACACCTACACCTAAAACTACGACTACACCTACAACTTCACCTACAACTACACCTGCACCTACAACTACATCTGCACCTACAACTACACTGCAACTACAACTACAACTACAACTACACCTACACCTACACCTACAACTACAACTACAACTACAACTACACCTACACCTACAACTACAACTACAACTACAGCAACAACTACACTTACACCTACACCTAAAACTACAACTACAACTACAAATGCACCTACAACTGCACCTACAACTACAACTACAACTACAACTACACCTGCACCTACAACTACACCTACAACTACAAGTACAACTTCAACTACGCCTACAACTACACCTACAACTACAACTACAACTACAACTACACCTACACCTACAACTACAACTACAACTACAACTACACCTACACCTACAACTACAACTACACCTACACCTACAACTACAACTACAACTACAACTACAACTACAACTACAACTACAACTACACCTACAACTACAACTACAACTACAACTACACCTACACCTACTACTACACCTACAACTACAACTACAAGTACAGTAACAACTACACCTACAACTACACCTACACCTACAACTACCCCTATACCAACAACTACAACTACAACTGCAACTACAACTACAACTACACCTACAACTACACCTGCAACTACACCTACACCTATACCTAAAACTACAACTACACCTACAACAACACCTGTAACTACAACTACACGTACAACTACAACTACAACTACTACTACAACTGCAACTGCAACTACACCTACACCTACAACTACAAATACAACTACAACTACAACTACAGAAACAACTACAACTACATCTACAACTACAACTACAACTACAACTACACCTACAATTACAACTACAGCTACAACTATAACTGCACCTACAAGTACAACTACTCCTACAACTACAAGTACAATTACAACTACAACTACTACTACAACTACAACTACAACTACACCTGCACCTACAACTACACCTATAACTACAACTACAACTTCAACTACGCCTACAACTACACCTACAACTACAACTACAACTACACCTACACCTACACCTACACCTACAAGTACAACTACACCTACACCTACAACTACTCCTACACCTACAGCTACAACGACACCAACGACTACACCTACAACTACACCTACACCTACACCTACACCTACACCTACAACTACAACTACAACTACAACTACAACTACAACTACAACTACAACTACACCAACAACTACACCTACACCTATACCTAAAACTACAACTACACCTACAACAACACCTGCAACTACAACTACACGTACAACTACAACTACAACTACAACTACAACTACAACTACACCTACAACTACAACAACAACTACAACTACACCTACAACGACAACTACAACTACACCTACACCTACAACTACAACCACAACCACAACTACATCTACAACTACAACTACAACTACAACTACAACTAAAACCACAACCACAACTACACCTACAACTACACCTACAACTACACCTACACCTACAACTACAACTACAACTACACTTACAACTACACCTACAACTGCAACTACAACTCCAACTACAACTACAACTACAACGACAACTACAACTACAACTACACCTACAACTACAACTACAACTACACCTACAACTACAATTACAACTACGACTACAACTACAACTACACGTACACCTACAACTACACCTGCACCTAAACCTACACTGCAACTACAACTACACCTGCACCTACAACTACATCTGCACCTACAACTACACTGCAACTACAACTTCACCTACAACTACAACTACAACCACAACCACAACTACACCTACAACTACAACTACACCTACAACTATAACTACACCTACACCTACACCTGCAACTACAACTACAACTACAACTACAACTACACCTACTACTACACCTACACCTACACCTACACCTACAACTACACCTACAACTACACCTACAACTACACCTACAACTACACCTACACCTACACCAACACCTACACTTACACCTACACCTACAACTACACCTACACCTAAACCTAAAACTACAACTACAACTACAAATGCACCTACAACAGCACCTACAACTACAACTACAACTACAACTACACCTGCAGCTACAACTACAACTACAACTACAACTACAACTTCAACTACGCCTACAACTACACCTACAACTACAACTACAACTACAACTACATCTACACCTACACCTACAACTACAACTACACCTACACCTACAACTACACCTACACCTACAGCTACAAGGACACCTACAACTACACCTACAACAACACCTGCAACTACAACTACACCTGCAACTACAACTACACGTACAACTACAACTACAACTACTACTACAACTACAACTGCAACTACACCTACACCTACAACTACAAATACAACTACAACTACAACTACAGAAACAACTACAACTACATCTACAACTACAACTACAACTACAACTACACCTACAATTACAACTACAGATACAACTATAACTGCACCTACAAGTACAACTACTCCTACAACTACAAGTACAATTACAACTACAACTACTACTACAACTACAACTACAACTACACCTGCACCTACAACTACACCTATAACTACAACTACAACTTCAACTACGCCTACAACTACACCTACAACTACAACTACAACTACACCTACAACTACACCTACACCTACACCTACAACTACAACTACACCTACACCTACAACTACACCTACACCTACACCTACAACGACACCAACAACTACACCTACAACTACACCTACACCTACACCTACACCTACAACTACAACTACAACTACAACTACAACTACAACTACAACTACAACTACAACTACACCAACAACTACACCTACACCTATACCTAAAACTAAAAACTACACCTACAACAACACCTGCAACTACAACTACACGTACAACTACAACTACAACTACAACTACAACTACACCTACAACTACAACTACAACTACAACTACACCTACACCTACAACTACAACCACAACCACAACTACATCTACAACTACAACTACAACTACAACTACAACTACAACTAAAACCACAACCACAACTACACCTACAACTACACCTACAACTACACCTACACCTACAACTACAACTACAACTACAACTACACCTACAACTACAACTACAACTGCAACTACAACTCCAACTCCAACTACAACTACAACTACAACTACAACTACACCTACAACTACAAGTACAACTACACCTACAACTACATTTACAACTACGACTACAACTACAACTACACGTACACCTACAACTACACCTGCACCTAAACCTACACTGCAACTACAACTACACCTGCACCTACAACTACATCTGCACCTACAACTACACTGCAACTACAACTTCACCTACAACTACAACTACAACCACAACCACAACTACACCTACAACTACACCCACAACTACAACTACACCTACAACTACAACTACAACTACAACTACAACTACACCTACACCTACAACTACAACCACAACCACAACTACATCTACAACTACAACTACAACTACAACTACAACTAAAACCACAACCACAACTACACCTACAACTACACCTACAACTACACCTACACCTACAACTACAACTACAACTACAACTACACCTACAACTACAACTACAACTGCAACTACAACTCCAACTACAACTACAACTACAACGACAACTACAACTACAACTACACCTACAACTACAACTACAACTACACCCACAACTACAATTACAACTACGACTACAACTACAACTACACGTACACCTACAACTACACCTGCACCTAAACCTACACTGCAACTACAACTACACCTGCACCTACAACTACATCTGCACCTACAACTACACTGCAACTACAACTTCACCTACAACTACAACTACAACCACAACCACAACTACACCTACAACTACACCCACAACTACAACTACACCTACAACTATAACTACACCTACACCTACACCTACACCTACAACTACAACTACAACTACAACTACAACTACACCTACTACTACACCTACACCTACACCTACACCTACAACTACACCTACAACTACACCTACAACTACACCTACAACTACACCTACACCTACACCAACACCTACACTTACACCTACACCTACAACTACACCTACACCTAAACCTAAAACTACAACTACAACTACAAATGCACCTACAACAGCACCTACAACTACAACTACAACTACAACTACACCTGCAGCTACAACTACAACTACAACTACAACTACAACTTCAACTACGCCTACAACTACACCTACAACTACAACTACAACTACAACTACACCTACACCTACACCTACAACTACAACTACACCTACACCTACAACTACACCTACACCTACAGCTACAACGACACCTACAACTACACCTACAACAACACCTGCAACTACAACTACACCTGCAACTACAACTACACGTACAACTACAACTACAACTACTACTACAACTACAACTGCAACTACACCTACACCTACAACTACAAATACAACTACAACTACAACTACAGAAACAACTACAACTACATCTACAACTACAACTACAACTACAACTACACCTACAATTACAACTACAGATACAACTATAACTGCACCTACAAGTACAACTACTCCTACAACTACAAGTACAATTACAACTACAACTACTACTACAACTACAACTACAACTACACCTGCACCTACAACTACACCTATAACTACAACTACAACTTCAACTACGCCTACAACTACACCTACAACTACAACTACAACTACACCTACAACTACACCTACACCTACACCTACAACTACAACTACAACTACACCTACAACTACACCTAAACCTACAGCTACAACGACACCAACAACTACACCTACAACTACACCTACACCTACACCTACACCTACAACTACAACTACAACTACAACTACAACTACAACTACAACTACAACTACACCAACAACTACACCTACACCTATACCTAAAACTACAACTACACCTACAACAACACCTGCAACTACAACTACACGTACAACTACAACTACAACTACAACTGCAACTACACCTACAACTACAACTACAACTACAACTACACCTACACCTACAACTACAACCACAACCACAACTACATCTACAACTACAACTACAACTACAACTACAACTACAACTAAAACCACAACCACAACTACACCTACAACTACACCTACAACTACACCTACACCTACAACTACAACTACAACTACAACTACACCTACAACTACAACTACAACTGCAACTACAACTCCAACTCCAACTACAACTACAACTACAACTACAACTACACCTACAACTACAAGTACAACTACACCTACAACTACATTTACAACTACGACTACAACTACAACTACACGTACACCTACAACTACACCTGCACCTAAACCTACACTGCAACTACAACTACACCTGCACCTACAACTACATCTGCACCTACAACTACACTGCAACTACAACTTCACCTACAACTACAAGTACAACTACACCTACAACTACATTTACAACTACGACTACAACTACAACTACACGTACACCTACAACTACACCTGCACCTAAACCTACACTGCAACTACAACTACACCTGCACCTACAACTACATCTGCACCTACAACTACACTGCAACTACAACTTCACCTACAACTACAACTACAACCACAACCACAACTACACCTACAACTACACCCACAACTACAACTACACCTACAACTATAACTACACCTACACCTACACCTACAACTACAACTACACCTACACCTACAACTACACCTACAACTACACCTACAACTACACCTACAACTACACCTACACCTACACCAACACCTACACTTACACCTACACCTACAACTACACCTACACCTACACCTAAAACTACAACTACAACTACAAATGCACCTACAACAGCACCTACAACTACAACTACAACTACAACTACACCTGCAGCTACAACTACAACTACAACTGCAACTACAACTTCAACTACGCCTACAACTACACCTACAACTACAACTACAACTACAACTACACCTACACCTACACCTACAACTACAACTACACCTACACCTACAACTACTCCTACACCTACAGCTACAACGACACCTACAACTACACCTACAACAACACCTGCAACTACAACTACACCTGCAACTACAACTACAAGTACAACTACAACTACAACTACTACTACAACTACAACTGCAACTACACCTACACCTACAACTACAAACACAACTACAACTACAACTACAGAAACAACTACAACTACATCTACAACTACAACTACACCTACACCTACAACTACACCTACACCTACAGCTACAACGACACTAACAACTACACCTACAACTACACCTACACCTACACCTACACCTACACCTACAACTACAACTACAACTACAACTACAACTACAACTACAACTACAACTACAACTACACCAACAACTACACCTACACCTATACCTAAAACTACAACTACACCTACAACAACACCTGCAACTACAACTACACGTACAACTACAACTACAACTACAACTACAACTACACCTACAACTACAACTACAACTACAACTACACCTACACCTACAACTACAACCACAACCACAACTACATCTACAACTACAATTACAACTACAACTACAACTACAACTACAACTAAAACCACAACCACAACTGCACCTACAACTACACCTACAACTACACGTACACCTACAACAACAACTAGAACTACAACTACACCTACAACTACAACTACAACTGCAACTACAACTCCAACTACAACTACAACTACAACTACAACTACAACTACAATTACACCTACAACTACAACTACAACTACACCTACAACTACAATTACAACTACGACTACAACTACAACTACACGTACACCTACAACTACACCTGCACCTAAACCTACACTGCAACTACAACTACACCTGCACCTACAACTACATCTGCACCTACAACTACACTGCAACTACAACTTCACCTACAACTACAACTACAACCACAACCACAACTACACCTACAACTACACCCACAACTACAACTACACCTACAACTATAACTACACCTACACCTACACCTACAACTACAACTACAACTACAACTACAACTACACCTACTACTACACCTACACCTACACCTACACCTACAACTACACCTACAACTACACCTACAACTACACCTACAACTACACCTACACCTACACCAACACCTACACTTACACCTACACCTACAACTACACCTACACCTAAACCTAAAACTACAACTACAACTACAAATGCACCTACAACAGCACCTACAACTACAACTACAACTACAACTACACCTGCAGCTACAACTACAACTACAACTACAACTACAACTTCAACTACGCCTACAACTACACCTACAACTACAACTACAACTACAACTACACCTACACCTACACCTACAACTACAACTACACCTACACCTACAACTACACCTACACCTACAGCTACAACGACACCTACAACTACACCTACAACAACACCTGCAACTACAACTACACCTGCAACTACAACTACACGTACAACTACAACTACAACTACTACTACAACTACAACTGCAACTACACCTACACCTACAACTACAAATACAACTACAACTACAACTACAGAAACAACTACAACTACATCTACAACTACAACTACAACTACAACTACACCTACAATTACAACTACAGATACAACTATAACTGCACCTACAAGTACAACTACTCCTACAACTACAAGTACAATTACAACTACAACTACTACTACAACTACAACTACAACTACACCTGCACCTACAACTACACCTATAACTACAACTACAACTTCAACTACGCCTACAACTACACCTACAACTACAACTACAACTACACCTACAACTACACCTACACCTACACCTACAACTACAACTACAACTACACCTACAACTACACCTACACCTACAGCTACAACGACACCAACAACTACACCTACAACTACACCTACACCTACACCTACACCTACAACTACAACTACAACTACAACTACAACTACAACTACAACTACAACTACAACTACACCAACAACTACACCTACACCTATACCTAAAACTACAACTACACCTACAACAACACCTGCAACTACAACTACACGTACAACTACAACTACAACTACAACTACAACTACACCTACAACTACAACTACAACTACAACTACACCTACACCTACAACTACAACCACAACCACAACTACATCTACAACTACAACTACAACTACAACTACAACTACAACTAAAACCACAACCACAACTACACCTACAACTACACCTACAACTACACCTACACCTACAACTACAACTACAACTACAACTACACCTACAACTACAACTGCAACTGCAACTACAACTCCAACTCCAACTACAACTACAACTACAACTACACCTACAACTACAAGTACAACTACACCTACAACTACATTTACAACTACGACTACAACTACAACTACACGTACACCTACAACTACACCTGCACCTAAACCTACACTGCAACTACAAATACACCTGCACCTACAACTACATCTGCACCTACAACTACACTACAACTACAACTTCACCTACAACTACAACTACAACCACAACCACAACTACACCTACAACTACACCCACAACTACAACTACACCTACAACTATAACTACACCTACACCTACACCTACAACTACAACTACAACTACAACTACAACTACACCTACTACTACACCTACACCTACACCTACACCTACAACTACACCTACAACTACACCTACAACTACACCTACAACTACACCTACACCTACACCAACACCTACACTTTCACCTACACCTACAACTACACCTACACCTACACCTAAAACTACAACTACAACTACAAATGCACCTACAACAGCACCTACAACTACAACTACAACTACAACTACACCTGCAGCTACAACTACAACTACAACTGCAACTACAACTTCAACTACGCCTACAACTACACCTACAACTACAACTACAACTACAACTACACCTACACCTACACCTACAACTACAACTACACCTACACCTACAACTACACCTACACCTACAGCTACAACGACACCTACAACTACACCTACAACAACACCTGCAACTACAACTACACCTGCAACTACAACTACAAGTACAACTACAACTACAACTACTACTACAACTACAACTGCAACTACACCTACACCTACAACTGCAAATACAACTACAACTACAACTACAGAAACAACTACAACTACATCTACAACTACAACTACAACTACAACTACACCTACAATTACAACTACAGCTACAACTATAACTGCACCTACAAGTACAACTACTCCTACAACTACAAGTACAATTACAACTACAACTACTACTACAACTACAACTACAACTACACCTGCACCTACAACTACACCTATAACTACAACTACAACTTCAACTACGCCTACAACTACACCTACAACTACAACTACAACTACACCTACACCTACACCTACACCTACACCTACAACTACAACTACACCTACACCTACAACTACACCTACACCTACAGCTACAACGACACCAACAACTACACCTACAACTACACATACACCTACACCTACACCTACACCTACAACTACAACTACAACTACAACTACAACTACAACTACAACTACAACTACACCAACAACTACACCTACACCTATACCTAAAACTACAACTACACCTACAACAACACCTGCAACTACAACTACACGTACAACTACAACTACAACTACAACTACAACTACACCTACAACTACAACTACAACTACAACTACACCTACACCTACAACTACAACCACAACCACAACTACAACTACAACTACAACTAAAACCACAACCACAACTGCACCTACAACTACACCTACAACTACACGTACACCTACAACAACAACTAGAACTACAACTACACCTACAACTACAACTACAACTGCAACTACAACTCCAACTACAACTACAACTACAACTACAACTACAACTACAATTACACCTACAACTACAACTACAACTACACCTACAACTACAATTACAACTACGACTACAACTACAACTACACGTACACCTACAACTACACCTGCACCTAAACCTACACTGCAACTACAACTACACCTGCACCTACAACTACATCTGCACCTACAACTACACTGCAACTACAACTTCACCTACAACTACAACTACAACCACAACCACAACTACACCTACAACTACACCCACAACTACAACTACACCTACAACTATAACTACACCTACACCTACACCTACAACTACAACTACAACTACAACTACAACTACACCTACTACTACACCTACACCTACACCTACACCTACAACTACACCTACAACTACACCTACAACTACACCTACAACTACACCTACACCTACACCAACACCTACACTTACACCTACACCTACAACTACACCTACACCTACACCTAAAACTACAACTACAACTACAACTACAAATGCACCTACAACAGCACCTACAACTACAACTACAACTACAACTACACCTGCAGCTACAACTACAACTACAACTACAACTACAACTTCAACTACGCCTACAACTACACCTACAACTACAACTACAACTACAACTACAATTACACCTACAACTACAACTACAACTACAACTACAAATGCACCTACAACTGCACCTACAACTAGAACTACAACTACAACTACATCTGCACCTACAACTACACTGCAACTACAACTACAACTACAACTACACCTACAACTACAACTACAACCACAACCACAACTACACCTACAACTACACCTACAACTACAGCTACACCTACAACTACAACTACACCTACACCTACACCTACACCTACAACTACAACTACAACTACAACTACACCTACACCTACAACTACAACTACAACTACAACTACAACAACAACTACACTTACACGTACACCTAAAACTACAACTACAACTACAAATGCACCTACAACTGCACCTACAACTACAACTACAACTACAACTACACCTGCACCTACAACTACACCTACAACTACAAGTACAACTTCAACTACGCCTACAACTACACCTCCAACTACAACTACAACTACAACTACACCTACACCTACAACTACAACTACAACTACAACTACACCTACACCTACAACTACAACTACACCTACACCTACAACTACAACTTCAACTACACCTACAACTACAACTACAACTACAACTACACCTACACCTACTACTACACCTACAACTATAACTACAACTAAAGTAACAACTACACCTACAACTACACCTACACCTACAACTACCCCTATACCTACAACTATAACTACAACTGCAACTACAACTACAACTACACCGACAACTACACCTGCAACTACACCTACACCTATACCTAAAACTACAACTACACCTACAACAACACCTGCAACTACAACTACACGTACAACTACAACTACAACTACTACTACAACTACAACTGCAACTACACCTACACCTACAGCTACAAATAGAACTACAACTACAACTACAGAGACAACTACAACTACATCTACAACTACAACTACAACTACAACTACACCTACAATTACAACTACAGCTACAACTATAACTGCACCTACAAGTACAACTACTCCTACAACTACAAGTACAATTACAACTACAACTACACCTACACCTACACCTACAGCGACACCTACAACTACACCTACACCTACAACTACAACTACTACTACAACTACACCTACACATACACCTACAACTACAACTACACCTACAACTACAACTACACCTACAACTACACCTACAACTACGACTATAACTACAATTACAATTACAACTACAACTAGAACTACAACTACAACTACACCTACATCTACAACTACACCTACAGCTACACCTACAACTACACCTACACCTACACCTACAACTACAACTACAACTACAACTACAACTACACCTACACCTACAACTACACGTACACCTACAACTAGAACTACAACTACAACTACAACTTCAACTACACCTACAACTACACTTAGAACTACAACTACACCTACAACTACACCTACACCTATACCTAAAACTACAACTACACCTACAACAACACCTGCAACTACAACTACACGTACAACTACAACTACAACTACAACAACTACACCTACAACTACAACTACAACTACAACTACAACTACTCCTACACCTACAACTACAACCACAACCACAACTACATCTACAACTACAACTACAACTACAACTACACCTACAACTACAACTAAAACCACAACCACAACTACACCTACAACTACACCTACAACTACACCTACACCTACAACTACAACTGCAACTACAACTACACCTACACCTACAACTACAACTGCAACTACAACTACAACTACAACTACAACTACAACTACAACTACAACTACAACTACAACTACAACTACAACTACAATTACAACTACGACTACAACTACAACTACAGGTACACCTACAACTACACCTGCACCTAACCTACACTGCAACTACAACTGCACCTGCACCTACAACTACATCTGCACCTACAACTACACTGCAACTACACCTACAACTACACCTACACCTACACCTACACCTACACCTACACCTACAACTACACCTACAACTACACCTACAACTACACCTACACCTACACCTACACCTACACCTACACCTACACCTACACCTAAAACTACAACTACAAATGCACCTACAACAGCACCTACAACTACAACTACAACTACAACTACACCTGCACCTAGAACTACAACTACAACTACAACTTCAACTACGCCTACAACTACACCTACAACTACAACTACAACTACAACTACACCTACACCTACACCTACAACTACAACTACACCTACACCTACAACTACAACTACACCTTCAACTACAACTACAACTACAACTACACCTACACCTACTACTACACCTACAACTATAACTACAACTACAATAACAACTACACCTACAACTACAACTACACCTACAACTACCCCTATGCCTACAACTACAACTACAACTGCAACTACAACTACAACTACACCTACAACTACACCTGCAACTACACCTACACCTATACCTAAAACTACAACTACACCTACAACAAAACCTGCAACTACAACTACACGTACAACTACAACTACAACTACTACTACAACTACAACTGCAACTACACCTACACCTACAACTACAACTACAACTACACCTACAATTACAACTACAGCTACAACTATAACTGCACCTACAAGTACAACTACTCATACAACTACAAGTACAATTACAACTACAACTACACCTACACCTACACCTACAACGACACCTACAACTACACCTACACCTACAACTACAACTACAACTACAACTACACCTACACATACACCTACAACTACAACTACACCTACAACTACAACTACACCTACAACTACAACTACAACTACAACTACACCTACACCTACAACTACACCTGCACCTACAACTACACCTACAACTACGACTACAACTACAATTACAATTACAACTGCAACTAGAACTACAACTACAACTACACCTACATCTACAACTACACCTACAACTACACCTACAACTACACCTACAACTACAACTACAACTACAACTACACCTACACCTACACCTACAACTACACGTACACCTACAACTAGAACTACAACTACAACTACAACTTCAACTGCACCTACAACTACACTTAGAACTACAACTACACCTCCAACTACAACTACAACCAGAACTACACCTACAACTACAACTACAACTACAACTACAACTACAACTACAACTACAACTACACTTACACCTACACCTTCACCTTTACCTTCACCTAGAACTACAGCTACACCTACTCCTACAACTTCACCTTCAGCTAAAAGTACAGCTACAGCTACAGCTACAGCTACACCTTCACCTACACCTTCACCTACATCTACTTCTGCACCTACACCTATAACTACACCTACAACTACAAGACCTGCGCTTCCGCATCAGCGTGGCTTACTCTGACGTGGCCATAGAAAAAGAACTCTCACTGACGTCAAACAAAATGGTTTACAAATATCAATCGTAATAATCATAATTATCATTTATGATTGACGTCACGATATGGCTGAAATATTGCCGATGTGACGTTACATATTAACTAACTCACTAAAGTTCGGTCGGAAGTAAAAACAGAGTAAATGAAACTTTGAATTGTTCATGTGTAATGTATATCTGCAGATTCAAGGATCCCATTGAGATCCAACCTGGGGACGAACTGCGGACGCGGTGTGAGTTCGAGTCTTCCAAGAAGTCAACGACAACAATATATGGCGACGCGACGTCCAACGAGATGTGCTACAGCTTCATCACCTACTACCCTCGACAAAACGCCAAGAGATTATTCTTCAACAGCTTCCTGAGTATTCATTACTGTATGCTTGACATGCTGGACACATATGAAGGTTGTCCTTGGAGGGCAGCATTGTCGTTAACTGATCCCAAACTTCTGAGCCTGTATTTCCTCATCGACCAAAACTGTAACCTGTTCGAGAAGTGTTCGCCCTCATGTTACAACGCCATTCAGACGGCAAAGCAGCACAAGTGTTTGCAAGGTGACATGTGGAGGTTTCTGATGAGATCTCCTCCCATGGATAAGAGGACTGTCACGTTTCTGATGAAGTGGCGCTCGTGTCAATGTGAAGACGCTGAACCCCCCTCGGCACCCCCGACAGCCCCCGACACGGTCGCCAAGCCGAACAACAGCACCTGTGACTGGGCCGGCTTAGATCCCTTAGATCCCGTATCTGTAGATAATCCACTCGGCGCTCTGATCAGCAACATCACTAGCAACTGTATTACTATAGGCATCTGCCTCAAGGAGTGCGTGCAGCCTGACATGGCTGCGAGGAAGCACAAGTGTTTCCAGGGCACGGAGTGGGAATATGGACGGCGCTATCTCTATGAAAGGTCCAACTTCAATAATTTTGCAAAGTTTCTCTTGGGCTTTGAATCCTGTAACTGCGAAATATCTGCTACACCCACCACAACACCGGCAACTACACCTGACACTACAACGACGACAATTGCTGCTACACCTCCTACCACGGGTGCATATTCATTTCAGTGTAGTCATCGCCACCTCGTTCTGATAACGTTCATGTTTGTCTTCAGTACTAGTTGTCTTGCTTCGTAAGAAGATAAACCAGTTGGATAAATTTGATAATACGACCTACCCAGAATGCAGATATATCATCTAACAAGAACTCTATATGAGTTTCAAAAGGCTATTTCCCTGAAGGTAACTTCAAGTTGATTTGAACAAGCATTGCTTCACACGTTTTGGCATTGTGTGTCAAAATGAAGCAGATGAGGTTGTCATGTTGTTTCTTTGTCAATCATACGTATATGCTTACACTTCCTGTATGTTAAGAACAACTCTACATATGTCTACCTTGATATGATATCATATTTGCAGACTAACAACGAGTCTCTGAAATGAACATATTTTACAGATATAACAGTTCATAATCTATCTATCAATATAGCCCCGAGCGTTTCAGGTCTTAACAAGTAACAAGTTTTATTTGGCTATCTCGAAATTCCGAACCACATTTCCCTAATTTTCACTTATCTGTGACTGTACTTATGTATGGAGTAATCTCTCACCCACAATAAAATGCACCAATTCATAAGAATGGTATAAATTTAAGTTATCAGAAAAAATGATAAAATTCCTGAATATTTCCTAGTTGGTGAAAGGAAGATAATTATTCTACACACTAAGTTATGACATTCATGTAGTTGTTTAGATGCTGATCTTTTCCGTGTCAATTTTCTGAAAGTAAAGCTTGCCTTTGTGGTGCTCTTGTGGAAGACGCCAATCCATTCTTTCTAAAATGTCCAAAGTATATCAGCTGTCGGTGTAATTTGACACAAGGCTTTGAAATCCTAAAAGTACGTTTAGATAGTAAAACCATTCTGTACGACAGTCTTAGTCTGACAAAAATTATAAATGAAAATATTTTAAGCCTCGTCCATAAATTCATTGTACTTATTATAAGCGTTTCAGTTAATGTGTAATGTATCTTGCCATGTTCCATTGTCCATTACATGTATTTTTCCATGTAACTGTCGGTAGAGGGCTTTAATATGTTGAATAATATGTGCCCAATCCCTTTCAATGCTGAATAAAAGAAAGAAACAAACAAGACTTCTTCATTTTCATCAGCTGAAACTGAAATCTACACTTGGAATATAATCTAGATTTGCGACATAATCTGGACTTGCCACAAAATCTAGAGTTCCATGTGCTTTTTTGGGTCTGTATGACAGACTATTACGTTTGTCGACGAGTTCAAGGAGCGGTAGGGTAGCCTAGTGGTTAAAGCGTTGGCTCGTCATCCCGAAAACCCGGTTCGATTCCCCACATGAGTACAAGGTGTGAAGCCCATTTCTGGTGTCCTACATTTAAGAGTAAATTGTGGTACTAGTATCAAGGTTTCTAACTAAATGAGTCTCAAGAAAGCGGAAATTTGCTGTGTCTTACTTTAAAACTGATAATTCTTACAGTATCTCTCAACTAAAATCATGAAATATGAACATGTTTACGAAATGTAAAAGGAATGCAAGAATTCTGACCCAAAAACTTCAATATTAATTACATATAGCGTTTTACGTTCATTTTCTCAAATTATCGTTGACGAATTATTGTAAAAGGCAATACCTTGTTACTACGGGCTGCTGGTGACATGTCCAGTCCATACAGGGGTGAGCTCTTCATCAATACCAGTGTCATATGGGCGTGTCGCAGTCACTTACTCGCTCACTCGTGTGTTTTCTTTGCCGCTGCTAGCTACAAAAATGATGCTGATTTACTCACTTATATAAAGGGTAGACCCGTGAAGGTCCCGGGGTAGAATAGGCCTTCAGCAACCCATGCTTGCCATAAAAGGCTACTCAGCTTGTCGTAAGAGGCGACTAACGGGATCGGGTGGTCAGGCTTGCTGACTTGGTTGACACATGTCATCGGTTCCCAATTGCGCAGATCGATGCTCATGTTGTTGATCACTGGATTGTCTGGTCCAGACTCGATTATTTACAGACCGCCGACATATAACTGTAATATTGCTGAGTGCGACGTAAACCTAAACTCACTCACTCATATAAAGGGTAAATAGAACCTCACTCACTCATTTTCTTACTCGGACACTCACTCCCTCCCCCAATCTTATTCGTAAGGACCAGCGACCCTTGAAGGTCCCGGGGTAGAATAAGCCTTCAAGAAACCTTGCTTGCCATAAAAGGCGACTCTGCCTGTCGTAAGAGGAGACTAAGGGGATCGGGTGGTCAGGCTCACTGACTTGGTTGACAAATATATTTCTGTTCTATTTGTTGTGTACATATTCATGTATATGACAGCAGAGAAAACATTTATTTTCTGACTTCAGCAGAACTTATATCACAGTCAAGATTACAGGTCCAACCAATATTATGACAAACATGAGACATGAGACAAACACTGGCGCATGCACTTTTGACCTGGCCAGAACATAAAGACTGGCCACATCCGATTGTCCACAAAGCGACTGGGACACGAATAGTCTTAGAACACTGATGACCACTGCAGTAGGAACGCAGAGGATTGCTGATGAGGTACTACTGATCTGGTGGTTTACATTTTGGAGGGATATGTTTTACTTTTCGCTAGAAAGACCTCTTCCCAGGTTTTCCTTGTCCTCACTTCATATGAACATCAAGATTCAAATGATAGATGACTGTTTGAAATCAACTGAAAAATATCGTTCAAGATTAAACTCACAATACTAATACTTTCCGGGATTGGAACCGCATTTGTGACATCCATGGGCAGACACGCTATACCGCGCGACCACCGGGCTATCGAAAGTTGGGGTGTTAAATAATAGTCATTAAATTGACTTCAGTTATTGTTATGTAATTTCAGTAAATGATCATCTACATCGTAATTACCCATCATGGATGCTATATATGTTAGATAAAGTACTTCTCTTCGGTTTTGGTAGACAATGTAAAACAATCGGGGTCGGGAAATCCCTCCCCCTCCGGTTTTACATTGTCTACCAAAACCCTGGGAGACGTGTTTTCTCCTATACGTGGAACCTTTCTAGGATCATGGTTAGGACTGTAAAATATGTTAGTAGTATGTATATCTAGAATTATTGTGAACCAGCAATGCAGGACACTCGGAACCTGAGCGTCAAAGCTACTTCTGTAACCTGCACCGGAATACAGCTATTGTGGACCATTGTCCACTTGTGTCGTACATAGAGAAGACGAGACTTATCCCAAGAAAAGGACACTTTACGGCGGATATTTGAGTGAGCCTAGTGGGTGAAGCGTTCGCTCGTCACGACCAAGGCCCGTTTACGGACCCTACATGGGTACCATATGTGTGAAGCTCATTTCTGGTGTTCCCCAGCGTGATACTGCTGGAACCCAGACAGACAACGCATGGTTAGCATGGATTAGTACATCAGTGTATGGGGGAGCAGTATCTTTGTAGGATTTTATACAAGTTCTGGTGAGATTGTAACACGTAGATGTCCCTTGCGTGAGATATATTTGATATGATGCACAAAGTAAACAAGGAAATGTGTGGTATGTTACAAAATCAAATGACAAATGGTCAGATTTCACCATATTGTAGAGTATATAACTTACTTGCTTTCAGTGGGACTGACACTTCCTCGTATACATCCCATTCTTTTCGGATAGGAGCAGCTACCACTGCAGCGTGCAAGGGTGTAAGTTCAGAGCTAATGCAGCACTTTGGTCAATGGGGATCTGAGTGTTACAAAACTTACATACGCATTCCATTTTTCATATAATAATAATCTAATAGGATCTCTGGTTCATAAATAATCCTTTTGGCTTCATTGTGTACGGTCCATTCTTCTCCTTTGAGTGATCGTGTGTTTCCGTTTGGCTGATCGGGTCCAGTTACCTAGCGAGAGTCAGTAACCAGCGATGCCATCAGCTTGACAGCGACAACATGCTCTGGCTGGTGAGGGGACGTATGCCATGGGCAGAACTACGGCAGATGGTGGACCGACAAGTGGCCAGGACCATCAGCCACCCCAAGACCCTCGTCATTCACTTAGGGTCAAACGACCTAGTCACCACCTGCGAGCTGTTTCATGAGATTGAGCTGTAGATCCGGATCCGCTTGCTGCTCCCCAAGTCCATAATCATCTGGTCGGACATGCTGCCTCGCAGATACTGGCTTGTGAACAGGTGACCCACCCAGCTAGAGAGGGCAAGAGCTAAACTTAACAGGAGGGTTGGCAGCATGGTGCGACGTGTTGGAGGTATACAGGTTCCCCATCCCCAGTTCAACGCCAGAGAAAGGGATCTGTATGCCTTCGACGGTGTACACCTGTCACGGAGAGGCATGGCTGTTTTTGCTAACAACATTGGTAAAACTTTGGACTTGATCCTTAACCGAGGAGAATCACCAAACTGAATGCTAAAACGTTTTCACCTTTTCCTTACGTTTATTTTCTCGAAAGAAGATGGTGGGTTTATCTACTGAATGGCCTGGGTGTGGGGTAGCAACAATAATTTGACAAAATGAACGTAAAACGCTATATGTAATTCTTGCATTCCTTTTACATTTCGTAAACATGTTCATGTTTCATGATTTTAGTTGAGAGATACTGTAAGAATTATCAGTTTTAAAGTAAGACACAACAAATTTCCGCTTTCTTGAGACTCATTTAGTCGAACCGGGTTTTCGGGTGACGAGTGAACGCTTTAACCACTAGGCTACCCTACCGCCCCTTGAACTGGTCGAATAACAAACGTAATGGTCTGTCATACAGACCCTGAAAAAATACAACCAAGAAATCACATGGAACTCTAGATTATGTGGCAAGTCCAGATTATGTGGCAAATCTAGATTATGTCGCAAGTCTAGATTATGCTCCAAGTGTAGATTTCAGTTTCAGCTGATGAAAATGAAGAAGTCTTGTTTGTTTGTTTGTTTGTTTTATTCAGCATTGAAAGGGATTGGACACATATTATTCAACTTATCAAAGCCCTCTCCCGACAGTTACATGGAAAAATACATGTAATGGACAGTGGAACATGGCAAGATACATTACACATTAATTGGAACGCTTATAATAAGTACAATGATTTCATGGACGAGGCTTAAAATATTTTGATTTATATTTTTTGTCAGACTAAGACTGCCGTACAGAATGGTTTTACTATCTAAACTTACTTTTAGGATTTCAAAGCCTTGTGTAAAATCAAACCGACAGCTGATATACTTTGGACATTTTAGAAAGAATGGATTGGCTTCTTCCACAAGAGCACCACAAAGGCAAGCTTTACTTTCAGAAAATTGACACGGAAAAGATCAGCATCTAAACAACTACATGAATGTCATAACTTAGTGTGTAGAATAATTATCTTCCTTTCACCAACTAGGAAATATTCAGGAATTTTATCATTTTTTCTGATAACTTAAATTTATACCATTCTAATGAATTGGTGCATTTTATTGTGGGTGAGAGATTACTCTATACATAAGTACAGTCATAGATAAGAGAGTTTGGGGAAATGTGATTCGATATTTTGAGGTAGCCAAATATAACTTGTTACTTGTTAAGACCTGAAACGCTCGGGGCTATATTGATAGATAGATTATGAACTGTTATATCTGTAAAATATGTTCATTTCAGAGACTCGTTGTTAGTCTACAAATATGATATTATATCAAGGTAGAAATATGTAGAGTTGTTCTTAACATACAGGAAGTGTAAGCATATACACTTGTTAAAATCAACTTGAATTTACCTTCAAGGAAATAGCCTTTCAAACCGATATAGAGTTCTTGTTAGATGATATATCTGCATTCTTGGTAGGTCGTGTTATCAAATTTATCCAACTGGTTTATCTTCTTACGAAGCAAGACAACTAGTACTGAAGACAAACATGAACGTTGCCAGAACGAGGTGGCGATGACTACACTGAAATGAATATGCACCCGTGGTAGGAGGTGTAGCAGCAATTGTCGTCGTTGTAGTGTCAGGTGTAGTTGCCGGTGTTGTGGTGGGTGTAGCAGATATTTCGCAGTTACAGGATTCAAAGCCCAAGAGACACTTTGCAAAACTAGTGACGTTGGACCTTTCATAGAGATAGCGCCGTCCATATTCCCACTCCGTGCCCTGGAAACACTTGTGCTCCTTCGCAGCCATGACAGGCTGCACGAATTCCTTGAGACAGATGCCTATAGTAATACAGTTGCTAGTGATGTTGCTGATCTGAGCGCCGAGTGGATTATCTACAAATAAGGGATCTAAGCCGGCCCAGTCACAGGTGCTGTTGTTCGGCTTGACACGAGCGCCACTTCATCAGAAACGTGACAGTCCTCTTATCCATGGAAAGAGATCTCATCAGAAACCTCCACATGTCACCTTGCAAACACTTGTGCTGCTTTGCCGTCTGAATGGCGTTGTAACATGAGGGCGAACACTTCTCGAAAAGGTTACAGTTTTGGTCGATGAGGAAATACAGGCTCAGAAGTTTGGGGCCAGTTAACGACAATGCTGCCCTCCAAGGACAACCTTCATATGTGTCCAGCATGTCAAGCATACAGTAATGAATACTCAGGAAGCTGTTGAAGAATAATCTCTTGGCGTTTTGTCGAGGGTAGTAGACGATGAAGCTGTAGCACATCTCGTTGGACGTCCTACACCTACACCTACACCTTCACCTACACCTACACCTACACCTTCACCTACATCTACACCTACACCTTTATCTACACCATATATTGTTGTCGTTAACTTCTTGGAAGACTCGAACTCACACCGTGTCCGCAGTTCGTCCCCAGGTTGGATCTCAATGGATCCTTGAATCTGCAGATATACATTACAAATGAACAATTCAAAGTTTCATTTACTCTGTTTTACTTCCCACCGAACTGATTATTACGATTGATATTTGTAAACCATTTTGTTTGACGTCAGTGAGAGTTCTTTTCTATGGCCACTTCAGAGTAAGCCACGCTGATGCAGAGGTGCAGGTCTACTGTGGTTGTAGCTGTAGTTGTAGGTGAAGGTGTCGTGTAGTGTAGGTGTAGTGTAGTTGTTGTATGTTTAGGTGTAGGTGTAGGTGTAGGTGAAGATGTAGGTGTAGTGTAGGTGTAGGTGTAGGTGTAGGTGTAGGTGTAGGTGTAGGTGAAGGTGTAGGTGTAGGTGTAGGTTTAGGTGTAGGTGTAGCTGAAGGTGTAGGTGTAGGTGTAGTGTAGGTGTAGGTGTAGGTGAAGGTGTAGGTGTAGGTGTAGGTGTAGGTGTAGGTGTAGGTGTAGGTGTAGGTGTAGGTGAAAGTGTAGGTGGAGATGTAGGTGAAGGTGTAAGTGTAGGTGTAGGTGTAAGTGCAGGTGTATTTGTAGGTGTAGGTGTAGGTGTAGGTGTAGGTGAAGGTGTAGGTGTAGGTGAAGGTGTAAGTGCAGGTGTATTTGTAGGTGTAGGTGTAGGTGATGGTGTAGGTGTAGGTGAAGGTGTAGGTGTAGGTGTAGGTGTAGGTGAAGGTGTAGGTGTAGGTGAAGGTGTAAGTGCAGGTGTATTTGTAGGTGTAGGTGTAGGTGATGGTGTAGGTGTAGGTGAAGGTGTAGGTGTATGTGTAGTTGAGGTTGTAGCTATAGTTGTAGGTGTAGTTGTAGGGCTTTTTTCAGAGCAAGCACCACCATATTGGCCTAACTGGTAGTAGGAAGCGTGATACTGAGAAATATGAACATAGGTGTGAATCTTCCTACAATAGGCCGTTCTTAGTCGATAAGTTCGTTTTGGTTCCATTTCAATCTATCAGTTTTTCATTACAGGATGTTTGTTTATTTTAAACTTTAACATTTTTGTTCTGTTTTGGTTTCATGCCAGATAGATAGATAGATAGATAGATAGATAGATAGATAGATAGATAGATAAACAGACAGACAGACAGACAGACAGATAGATAGATAGATAGATAGATAGATAAACCGACAGGCAGACAGACAGACAGATAGCTAGATAGCTAGATAGCTAGATTGATTTGATTGCCCACATGACCAGTATGTGTGAAGCTCATTTCTGGTGTTCTCCGCAGTAATGTTGGAATATTGCTAACAAGCGGCGTAAAACCATACTTATTCACCCTACTTCATGACTGAATGAAGTGATTTTTAACTCTCTGTTGAATTCACAATTGTGTGCACTCTCTTCACCAACATATGGAACATTAGTGGAAAAGAAATGGGTGCGACAACATTTTCTGCAGATGCAGAACAAAGAGGCTTCTGTCGTGGATATCCGTGGTTAGTGAGTGAGAAGGGTTTTAAGCCGCCTTTAGCAATGTTTCTACAATAGCAAATCGTTGAACACTAGAAATGGGCTTCACACGTTATGCACATGTGGGGAATAGAACCCGGGTCTTCGGTGTGACGAGGGAAAACTTTAACCACTAGACTACTCCACCGTCCCTCGCGAGCGCCCTTGCGACAGAGGGCTTGCGAGTAGGCACATTTTATACATTGATTTGAATATATCTAGGAGAATAAATATTATAATATTTAGATTGGATAAATTACCTTGATGTGATGACTCACCTGTGGATTATAGGGTTGTCATAGTTATATTTGGGGTCAGCTGAAAGATCTCTGATTTTCACACCATTCCTGTACAGCTCAAGAGTCTGGGAAACACCTTCGTAAAGTAACAGATATTGCAGTTATTTTAATCAATTCTCAACCGTTAGTGGGATATATGTGTAGGAGAAAACAAGGTGGAGAGTTTACTGACACCGATGGTTTCACATTGTCTACCAAAACCGAGAAGTGTTTTCTCTAACACATATACTGTCAATGGTGGATAATTACAATTAATTTAGAGTTAATGAACCTACACAACAAAAACTAAAGCGCACGCGAGTTCGGCATGTTTACAACGGCTTTCCTGAATCATGTCAGTCACATTGTTGTCAAATGGAAATAATTTTACTATAAATTATAGATTTAAATAATTAACTAATTAGTTACAAAGGCGACTACCCAGTACACTACCAAATACATAGATGTCCTATTTAGTGTATTTTACAATAACTGTACAGTTTCATAATAAACAAATGTTATGAGGAAGTGATCCATATGAATATATGTCCTACAACATACAAATACTCGAAGTTCCGTCAGCCGCCACCCTCACAATATCACACGTCAGGCAATTCCGAAAAAACAATCAGGAATATAATGTTACTTCTTAGAAATTGTATCTCAGCAGGTGCTCAGTCAGCCTTGGGAGTCTAAGAACAAATTCAGAGCTGCTTTACTTGACTAACTAGCATTCAGAATCGTTCGGGTACAAACCTTTTCGAGGTAAAAGTTCCAAAGTTATGTGCGAATGTCAACGGTTAGGTACCGTAAGGTGTGTTCTGATTGGTCAATCCCAAAGATTACCTGACGCAACCTCATACTAGGATTTGTTAGACTCAGTGTAGGATTGTAGCTAATAATACTGAGGCTACCTTTACTTTGGCGATTGTTTTCTCTTGTTTTACAAGCTGGACTATGGTATATGTTTGAAAAGCTGCGGCCGCATGACATAAACATTTCTGGTCCCGACAACGGTAACATCATCAACGTTTCTAATGTATTTCCCAAATATTGATTAAATATTTTTTGAATCGAAGCGAGAAAAGTACGTTGCCAAACTTTGCTCGCATGTAAGAAGACACGTCATTTTCTGTATGCTGCGCAACCCATTTGCGCTACAGTTAGCCTGTTCTTGACTGGAATCACTGTGATGGCTGAGAGCTTGATTGATGAAACCAAGAGTAAACATGAAGTTTTGTTACAATGAGTTACGAAACTTCTAACAACAACGACGATAGAAAAGACAAATAAATCCCAACAGGTTCATGAAAAATTAGGCAATAAGGTGTTTCTTTTTTATTTTTGCTTATTCTTGTTCCGTCACTCCGTTCAACCGGAAGGTGGCGAAGGGAAATCGCGGCGAAAAACGATTTGAATACCAAGTTGGGCTTAAAATGTTGAATAAAATATATTTCACGTGAGTAATTATCAAATATGAGGTTGGAAATATGTGAGCACAACCAAGTGAGGAAATGCAAGCGTACCTTCGATGGTGGCGATATGTTATTTCGACATGTAAAATATTTTTCGAACCGAAGCTTCGCTCACAAACAAGTATAAGAAGACTGGTCATATTCTCTGTGCTGCGCAACCCCATTTGCGCAACAGTTTGCCGGTGGTTGTACTTTGTATAGCAGTGTAATAAATAACACTGAGCCCACGTTTACTTAGACTGAAAGTACATACCTAGGTAATGCATATGGTTCATTGCCGCTGTCACATATATTGTCCCTGTAAAGAAGCGGCTAGTACAGGCACTCGGAACGATAGAATGAGCCTTCACACTTGTTTCTCCAGGTGGGATCAGCAGTGCGTCTTGACCAGTGGTCAGGATACCTGCATCGTAAGTTCGCAGGTTCGGGGTGTAGTAGATCCTCATTCCTGATTGGTCGAAATAGTCACTTCTCTTCTTGGGATTGTTCCAGTGCACCTTTGAGAAGAGCGAATGGGTCAGAAATATTTTGACAAGCTGTTGACATATGTTGGTATACCTTTGAAAAGCTGGGGCCGCATGACACAAACATTTCTGGTCGCGACAACAGCAACATCATCAAAGTTTTTAATGTATTTCCCAAACAGGCAGACGCGTTTAAGCATATCCCGGTCCAGTCCCAAAACAACCCATTCATGTTGCACTCGCTTATCGTTATTTTAAAAGAAGTATGGATAGCTTGGGTGAAAATATAAATGCTATTGACTCACGCATGAGTGCCTCTCTCGAACTCTCTCTCTCTCCATCTCAAGTGTGCAACTTACCTGAAGAGCCAGCTTCTTAAAGCCGTTCATCCCAAACCTGATTCCCACATTCTCGTGTTTACAATCACCATTGTTGCCCAGTGACCAGAGGCTAACGATGGCATTACAACTCAAACCCGGCAGCATACCACACGGATAAGGGTGGGGGGTTGCAGCTTCATCTGAAAGATCCCACAGCGTCCGGTGGTTCATCATATCCAACATGTTACAATCTGTACATCTTACTTTATACTTCTTGCAACCCATGGAGGTCCGGGTTAGAATGTTGGGACTTCAGTCATCCTCGTGAGAGGCGACTAACGGGATATTGTGGACAGACTCGCTGACTTGGTTGGCACATGTCATCGGAGCCCACTTGCGCTGAACGATACCGTTGATGACTGGATTGTTTACAGATCGCTGCCATATAACTGGAATATTGCTGAGTGCTGCGTAAAGCTAAACACACTCACTCACCCTTGGAGAAAGTGAATCACATGATTCTAATAGCAAGTCTACATTGGATCTGTTTGCATCCAGAATGTCTACAGATGGGAGTTATGTATACAGTTGTGGCGGGCGTCAAGGGTCGGGGTGGATGTCCACAGACAGGACGGATGTCCACAGTCGGAATGGGTGTCTAATGTTAGAGCGGATACCCATTGTCAGGATGGTTGTCTAATGTCAGAGTGGATGTCCACAGTCAGGATGGGTGTCTAATGTTAGGGCCGATGTCCACAGTCGGAATGGGTGTCTAATGTTAGAGCGGATACCCATTGTCAGGATGGTTGTCTAATGTCAGAGTGGATGTCTACAATCGGGGTTGGTGTCTAATGTTAGAGCGGATGTCCACAGTCGGGGTTGGTGTCTAATGTTAGAGTGGATGTCCACAGTCGGGTTTGGTGTCTAATGTTAGAGTGGATGTCTACAATCGGGGTTGGTGTCTAATGTTAGAGCGGATGTCCACAGTCGGGGTTGGGGTCGAATGTTAGAGTGGATGTCCACAGTCGGGGTTGGTGTCTAATGTTAGAGTGGATGTCCACAGTCGGGTTTGGTGTCTAATGTTAGGGCGGATGTCCACAGTAGGGATGGGTGGCTAATGTTCGAGCGGATGTGTACAGTTTTAAACAGACGGATTACCATTGTGGGCTTTACAGTTACCTTCAGTGCAGCCGAAGACGATGGCGTGGTGCATGATGTTGACGTTGTCGATGAGGGGCTGGGTGGCAATGATGTGGTAGTCTGTGTCGTTGGGAATGGAGAAGATCTGACACATATAGGTAGTTTCTGCTGCAGGCACAACAGTTCTGGGTAACTTCAGATCCTTTTTTTTCACGTCTAGTCAGGAAAGAACAGATAAAGTTAAACAGCGTGTACCGAAACAACGTAATTCCGGAATCATTTACCGGATGCACGGCGAGGGTATGTGAGCATGTTAATGCGGCTTTCGAATACCAATATCGTTTATGTGAGTTAAATACCGCTATATTCCAGCTTTATGATACCGCTCTGTGATGCGTGAGTGAATTAATGAGTGTGGTCTTACGTCGCTTTGAACAATAGCCCATACAGATCACGCCTGGGGACACCGGAAATGTGTTTCATTCTCTGTGATAAGAAAATTCTAGACCGGACAATCTGGTGAATGACTTTATCACGAACTGCACTCTACGAAGGGTGAGTCTAACCACGTGTCATATCTAGTCTCTTGCGACAAGCATTGGTGGCTGACGACAATTATTCCTACACGGAATACTCACGGGGTGCGTGGATACAAAGGAAGCAGCTCCTTTTCAGAGAACGCATGTATGTATGTGCGACAGAGGGATGTTCCTAAAAAGAACATGTGGCACAACTTTTCATTTGACCTTCTGTCCTTTGACAATCGCTCTTATGAGTATGTTTCTCATCCATTTTTACCAGTTGGAAGATCACTATGACAGGCGACTATATGTGTGAGTGAGTTCAGTTTTATCCCGCACTCAGCAATATTCCTGCGAATTGTAATAATCGAGTCGGGACCAGACAATCCAGTGATCAACAGCATGATGATCGATCTGCGCAACTGGGAACCGATGCCGTGTCATCCAAGTCGGCTAGTCTGACCACCTGATCCTGTTAGTCACGACAAGCATGCGTTACTGAAGGCCAATATTCTAGACCTTCACGGGTGCGAATTTATAAAATAAATTGGTGCCACTTGCTGACTTAGTTGATACATGTCATCATATCGGAGTTGCGTGGATCGGTACTGCTGCTATTGACCACTGGATTGTTTGTTCCAGACTCGAATGTTGCTAAGTGCGGCGTAAAACTAAACTCAGTCTCCCACGCAATGTGATGGATACGTACTGACGTCATTGATGCCGTTACAAGTGAATTCCGAATTCTGACAGGTTGGCAGTACCCAGCTCCCGTCTCTGGCCAGACACTTAGGGTCGGTCCAGGGGTCACAAACACCTAGGAACAGTGGACAGAATGCGGCAATGAGAATAAGGATAGTGGAGAGAGAGAGAGAGAGAGAGAGAGAGAGAGAGAGAGAGAGAGAGAGAGAGAGAGAGAGAGAGAGAGAGAGAGAGAGAGAGAGAGAGAGAGAGAGAGAGAGAGAGAGAGAGAGAGAGAGAGAGAGAGAGAGACTCATACGAGAATGAAACAGATGCAATAGCAGTACACTGCCGCTGTTACAGGTCATTGGCTCCCTCCCACTGCGGGCAGTCTGCGCTCTGCTGTTTATTTTGTTGACACTTACATGTCTGACAAAACATCCACTGAGATCGATACGATCATTGGATGAAGAGATATTTACAAAAAACCGCCCACATGCATTTCATGCCAAACTATAAGTATTTGTATGACGCAACAATTTTCAAGCAACTGTCCATTCAAGAAGAATTAATGTCTTAGTCGACCAGCCTTGCTGAATACAATAAATTTGCTTTTATCAATATTAATTTTCAATTTCTACTTGTTACAATACGAAACTAGCTTATCTAGCCTCTTTTGCTAACCTTTAATTGTAAAATCGAAAAGCGCAATATCATCACCAAACAATTGGATGAACAACTCTACTAGGTATATTGATACCCCTCTGACCATCAACGGATAGAGAATCAGCAATGTCGTTGATAAAGAAGGCGAATAGAAAGGAAGAAAACTGCCATTCCTGACGAATTCCTGATAAACAGTCAAAGATCGGTGAGCAACCTACACACAAGCTTTAACATTTTGGTATATGTTTTTTTTGTAAATAGGACGACAGGTGAATGACGGCAGGCCATGCATGGGGTTTTGTATTGTCTGTTTGATTAAATCCCAGCTATCATATATCTGGCAATGGAAGGCCATGTCGCGCGGAACATGTCTATTAACTATTTAAGTTGTTGGACTGTTCTAACACTCACCTGGATGGGATAGCGGTGAACCCGTGGAGTTAGTCGTCCCCTGGGACCAGGTACAGTTGGGGTCACCCAGCTCTTGGCCATTTGTCCATCCGTCACCATCGGAATCCTTTTCGCACAACGCTCTGGTCCATTCCTCGGTGAAAAAGAACCCATTTCCAAGTTGTTTATAATTGTTTGTTTATAGGAGTCATGCAATCACCCATTTTACAAATGTGTCATAAATTCTTGGAAACAATCAGACAACATATTGTTGAATCTGGTTTGTATATGGTTATTATGTGATACTATTTTGTATTTTCAATCTGTGCATTGGGTACCATATGTAATAGTACTTTGTATGTTTAATCAGCGTTTTGTGCTGTGGACTACACCAGTTGTAGTAAAAGACTGGAGATATTTAACATTAGATAACTCTGGATGGGTTCAGGCACGGAGAGTTGAAACTTCCAGATAAAATGTTGACGGTGGGGAAATGAACTGACCATACCTGATTCACTGTCGACACACCAAACATATTATTAGCCTACAACATTTTCATAACAAATGCCTGTTGTTGCACGGAGATCTCACCCTGCCGCTGTCTGCAAAGTCCTGTCCGAAAGCGTTCCTGGCACCGCCCCCGGACACCAGTTTGTGCCCCACGCCTGGCCACGTCTCCCCAGCTTTGCAGGGACTGGGGACATTGTTGCCGTTGGGTATTTTAGCTTGGTAGTCAAAGTACCCAGAGGCCGTGTGCAGCAGTGTCACGAGAAATAGAGTCCATCTGAAACAGGTCGCATGATATAATGTACATAACAGTGAGTGAGTGGGTTTACGTTTATGCCGCGTTTAGCAATATTGGAGTGACATCACGGCGGGGAACTCCAGAAATGGACTTGACACATTGTACCCATATCGGGAATCGAACACGGGTCTTCGACGTGACGAGCGTACGCTCCGACCACTGCACTAGATCGAAGATCTTCTTCCTTGAAGGGTTCACCTGCAATGATCTAACAGAACATGTGGATCGAGAATCAAAGATTCATGACAGATAAATTTAATGTCTATGACAAGAGATCTGTGGTGCTGAGGAGTTGATTTGTGGCAGAGATAAGTCCTCGATAGTGTGAGATCCGTGACATAGGGTAAGAATACATTGTAGAGAGGAGTCCTCGGTAGAGAGAGATGCTGGTGGATAGATCTGTGCTCATGGTAGAGAGAGAGATCCGTGATATTGGTGGATAGATCTGTGCTCATGGTAGGGAGAGATCCGTGATACTGGTGGACATAGGGGTTAGATCCATTGTAAAGGGAGGTCCTCGATATAGAGAGATGTGAGATACAGGTGGATAGATCCGTGGTAGAGAGAGCTTCCCGATAGAGAGAGATCTGTGATGTTGGTGGATAGATCCGTGGTGAAGAAAGGTCCTTGGTTGAGAGAGACCTGTGACAAAGGAGGTAGATCCATGGTAAAGTGAGTTCCTTAATAGAGAGATCAACTTCATAAGCAGAGATCCTTCACACGTAGTCATTACTGCAACATGTGCTTTAGTTCCTGTGATCAGAGACCATATAATATATTATATGGTCTCTGCTGTGATGAACCATCAACGGGATGGCCTAAATATCGGGCCGGGCCGGGCCACGGCGGGCCAAATATATTATTGGATAATGAACCCATTAAAGAGCACCATGTCTACAAATGATGAATGCAACATACATCTTGACAATAATAATGAATTTTAAGCCACAAACGCGTGCCATATACAGTTTACTACGAATAAATCGGCTAAACCTCGTGAAGACGAGTTTCCTGCGAGCTGGCTGACCGAGGTTACGTCTAAAAGTGGAATCGATAATCGAAACATGATTTAAAATGCATAAATATTTGTCTTCATTCGGACACAGGTTTCTATCCGCACGAAAACGTTTTCTACGTCTACATCCAATTAATACCATCCCATAAATTCACTATTCATAGTATTTAAAGCATGCAAGATATGAACTCTTCCCCACACTCTAAACATCATCTCAACCACAATAGTTCATCCCGGCTTGGCCCGACTTCTCAAACACAGCTTAAACCTAACACACGTGTACTGTTTTGTGTTTACAATGACAGATGACTATTCTATCTGCCTAAATACCTCTTTGTTGAGTCTCAAAACGTAGTATTTGAAGCAAGCACGTCGCTTAAAGTCAACCCTATTTTCTCAATAAAGACACAGTATCACAATCTTTCGGTCCGGCTTGGACCGACTCCTCAAAAGCAACTTCAACCTAACTAATGACAACGGAAAGGAGTAGCACAGCACTGTGAAATTTAGTATACAAAACATTATGTGCACCCATCCGATCTTTTCCCCGCCCGCTGAAATCTGAAATATCGAATTTATCTGAATAACTAGTCTGTAGTCGGACAATGCCTTGGCCTTTAGACCTTACTTTGCAACCGCTTGTATAAGTAAATGTCAGATCAAACCGTTCTTATTCATAAAAACGTAACAGGCATTCAAATGTCATGTTTTAAATAGATACATAAAACTAGATGAAATACCCTGGGTTCCGTTTCCTATGATGTCAACCAGTTTCGAAAAGTTGACCAAGACCTGTCCAGGCGTCCTAGGTATGTACGCCAGGTCATTAATCCCTGCGTGGACGATGATGAACTGGAAACAATTTAGAATTAAAAAGTTACTTCAGAAATGAATCGATATGGGCGATCAAAATATGATATGCGCTTTGTAGCTTGCAATATCCAATGATATATTACGACCACGCAAGTGAAATAATCCTCCTTCTGTGCAAAATCCTACATACTTCAACTGTTTCCTACGTTAAAGTTCTCAATGTCCCGCAAGAGATCGGGAATATCAGCCACCTTGGCTCCGGACAGAGACCTTGTCACGATCCCTTCTTTCTCCGTATAACGTTCAACATACTTCAACAACGAGTCGCCAAGATGCAATGTAGAAATTTTGAGATCATATGACTTGAAAACAGTGTTATAGTGATACATTTGGAGAAGGTTACGTGAGACACTGAGGGTTTATGAAAATATACTTCTCCCACGGCCCTCTTTAATGTTTTTATTGTCTGTATGTGTGTTCAGGAAAGCAAGTGTATCTGAAAGGTTGGATGTTTACAACATCCGGAAACAGCATCTCCGAGTAGTCCTTTGTGTTGCAAAGCTCATGCAGTGAAACCAAATTTCTATTGGTCCGGAGCTGGACAACCTAGAGACGTATTGGATGTGTTTTCATAGTTTCGTATGTTCAAATTATGTAACCATGATATGTCATACTCAAATTCCGTAAGATGTCTCGTGTTACCTATCTTCTGATCTGTATTAAGTTTCTGATATGTTTAAATCATGCCATGAATAGCCTCACTCGTCTGTCTGTATCTGTGATAGTATTCATTGATGTCTATGCTATAAACATGTGCGGGAAAGTTCTATATTCTTAACCACTGAAATAAAACCCAAGCCTTTCAAGCATTTCATGTCATATAATTGGGTGTAATATCTTCTACTATTTTTCTCATTTTAATATATGTGTACATGCTCATAAATATATAATGAAACAAATGTCTCATTTTAGTATTTGTAATTTAGTCATTTATTGTGAAAAACGTTATAAAGAAACGGTGGAGTAATCAACAACTCTGAAGGCCCCTGACAGGTAATTAAGGGCAACAGTATGTTGATTGAATCGCAACACCTAGCTGATTGCAATTAGACAAGGGTAATTAAGCAAGCTGGATGCAGGTGTAATTAACAGGTCCATCAAGTTCCCCGTCCTCGGTGCTGACCATACACTGGGCGTCACTTTGAGCAAGGTGCTTGCTTCAAATACTCCGTTTTGAGACTCTATAAAGAACTAGTAAGGCAGATATATTACTATTCCATGGATGTAAACATTAATCAGTATACGTGTGATGTTTAAGGTGTTCTTGAGAGAACGGGCCGAGCCGGGTTCTCGTTAAACAACGTGTTTGTTTCCAATACAACCGTCTGAAACTCTATAAAGTGATATCTAGGTAGATATGATTCTAACCTATGGAATAAAACGAATTTAAGATACATCTATGAGCCTTAAATTTGACGGCCAGAGAAAGTCCTGAGTGTCTTTGTTGAGAATATATGGAAGAGAGTGTTGCACTTTGAGCAACAGTTTTTCCATCAAATACTTCGCTTTTAGACTCTAGAAAGGATTAGTTAAGTAGATATAAGACTATTCTATGTATATAAACACTAATCATTATCCATGCGTGGGGTTTAAGCTGTGTTTGAGTGCTCGGGTCAAGTCGGGCCGAACAGAGACTTAACACTTTTGAATGAGGCTATGTTGAGAATGTAGAGCGAAAAGGGCTTCGATGGATTTCAAATATGTCTGGATACATATGTCAGGTTTATGCTGCTTTAGTGAGCTTGGGCCAAGCCGGACCGAAAGCTTGTGATACTGACTTGGGTTAAATTCTTCACCATGTATTGGAACAAGTCGGTCGAAATTCTCGGATCTTCCTTGTGGAATCCTGTCAATAACTGATCATAAAGTCCGAACATTCCTCCCTCACACTTGCCTTGATTTCCGTTTTCTAGTTGTGGTTACGCTTTCTTCCATGGCCTGATCTTGCTGTATTTGCTGGTCTTCAAGATGTAATATTCAAAATGGAACACTCTATTCCGTATCCGTTCTTCGATTCCGCAGTTTAAGAAAGAAGTAAAACTGTTCGCCATGTGCTTAATGGCCCGATTTCAAGTGTGTCTGGTTGTTTTATAGAATGTGAACATAAACCATCAGGTTCACATAACTTGCACAGACGTGTGTTCTCTACCGTGAAGATACACCATCACAGCGGGGACAAATCTTAGGTATTCAACGAATGTCGTTTGTATACAATAGCTGCCGTTGGTGTGTGTTGTTACAGAAGACTGTCTTTATACATGTCCGCCAGGACGAACCAGTAAAGCCACTCTGACACTTGCACGAATTTAGTACCTTCCCTGGTACGCAATTTTCAGAACCTTTAGAAACCTCCTTCCGCTCCTTGTCAGTTTGGGTGCACTTGAGTACTTTGTTGTTGTGGATCTAAATGATGGTTTTGAAGACCTCTATTATGAACTCTTTAGATTTACTAACTTCAACTCTGAAGATGTACTGTAGACAAAGAAGTGCGATTAAACAGGATATTGTGGACCCCTTGCCCTTGTTTGGTCACATCTCTTATATTCTACAATGAAAATAGTGATAAAATAGTGTGACACGGCTTGCGGTTGGATCGCTATGTATTTCGTCTGGCAGGGTGGCACAATTTAAGAGAAAACACAAAAAAGCGCACTAGAACATGTCTCAGCACCAGGGAGGGTAACAGATCCTAACAGATCGCGATAGATTATGGAAAGTTATCGTAATAGGCGTGTTAAAAAGCTCATAGAAATGCGTTGAGTATTATATCGAGATAGATTACGTACAGCGATCTTTATAGATCGTAGTACATCTTGGCAAAATCGTGGGACAATAGAAATAAACATTTGATTATTGTTATTACGATATATACTCTTCCAAAAAAGAAAGTGTACATGCTAAAAAATAACACTTAAAAAGTAATGTATCATTTTTTTTCATGGAAATTTCATTAAATCACAGATCAATCAATTTGTGATCAACTCAAATGTCATTACGCCTTGGTGCCATGGAACGTCAAAGACATTAGGGGTCAAACACAAAAATCACACACTCAATATCTGGTATGACCTCCATCTGCATCGACTACTTCTGTGCATCAACGCCTCATGAAAGCGAACATGTTAGCATGGAAGTGTTGTGGGATGTTGTTCCATATTCTGATAAGCTGTCTTTGGAGTTCCATAAGTGTTGACGGTGCACGAGGAGGCCGGAGTAGCTGACGTTTCATTTCGTCCCATACGTGCTCAATGGGTGAGATATCGGGCGAATTTGCGGGCCAGGGAAGAACAAGCACTTGTTGTTGCTGCAGATACTGTTGAACAACACGAGCTGCGTGGGGCCCTACTGTAGAATGACGCCGGGGCCGTGACGTTGCAGAAACGGGACAACATCAGGTGCAAGCACTTCATCACGACATCTGGCTGCATTGAGGTTGCCATCAATAATGACCAGCTCAGTTCTGTTACGGGCAGTGATGCCACCCCACACCATGAGAGATCCTCCCCCATAACGCTTTCGCTCCACGACACATGGATCTGCGTAGCGTTCGTTTCCACGTCTGTACACTCTCTGGCCATCTGATGGTGAAAGATGGAAACGACATTCATCTGTGAATAAAACACCAGTGTAGGGGATGCCTGAGATGTTGTCTACACCACTGCAGACGAGCACAATGATGACGTAAAGTCAAAATCGGGTGTATTGCAGGTCTCCGATGACGTAAGCCGTATTCTCTCAGCCGGTTGATTACTGTTTGGGGATGTATCCGTCTCAGGTTAGGGATGTTCCTGGTTGTCGTCTTTGCCGTTTGTTGCCAGTTCCGCAGATGGGTGACACGGATATACCGGTCTTGTGCGGGGGTGGTAACTCGGGGTCTCCCGGAGTGGGGTCGGTGTCTAACGTCAGCATGTTGTGCATGTCAATGGACTTGCCTGTCTACAGTGTTACGGTGGCAGTTGAAATGCTGGGCAACCTCTCTGTGTGTTCTGCCAGCTCTAATCATACCCAGGGCAAGGAGACGTTGATTTATTGTCAATCTTAGCATGCTAAATTGGAGTCGTTTTAACAGCAGCGCAAGTTTAAATGTGAACGATAGGAAGATCTTACTTTTGTGTTTAAATACCCAAGGTTTCACACTGTTTCATGAATTTTCACTCTCTCCACGTGCAAAACATGCCTTTTCACAAATGGGCAGTAAGTCATTTAACGTTGCCGTAATTTTAACGGGGAAAACCGTTTTTGTGTTCCACATAACTTATCCATGAACAGGTCAACATTTTTTACACATACGAATTTTTTTCGGGGTGGGGGTGGGGGTGGGGGGTGGGGTGGGGATGGGGGTGGGGGGTGAGTTTGATCAATTTCTTCAATGCACACTTTCTTTTTTGGGCGAGTATATTACGATCATCCCGTTACGCTCCAGTGCGCCTTTTCACGCTTTTCGACGCTCTTATACGATTTGTTCTGGTGCTCACAGTCTACTACGTTATCAAACGACAGCTAAAACATCGGCACGATCGTGGCGAATTATTGAACATGTTTATAATATCTTGAAACGATTATCAATATGCCTCACCATCATGGAGATCACTTGGGATCACCACGGTTTGGATCTGTCACGCTTTATAGTGTGAGTGAGTTTAGTTTTACGCCGCCCTCAGCAATATTTAAGCTATATGGCGGCTGTCTGTAAATAATCGAATCTGGACCAGATAATCCAGTGATCAACAACATGAGCATCGATCTACGCAATTTGGAACCGATGACATGTGTCTACCAAGTCAGCGAGCCTGACCACCCGACCCCATTATCCGCCTCTTACGACATGCATAGTCACCTTTATGGCAAGCATGGGTGGCTGAAGACCTATTCTACACCGGAACCTTCACGGGTCGCTTTATAAGATGAGTTACAATTTTAAAAAATATCTGAATCGTTCCTGTCGTAGCCTAATCGTGGTCTTGTCTAAACGGAGCAGGTGTCTTGACTGACCATGACGAATCCATCTTCAAGTACTCCATACAGTAGTGATATTCATTATGTAAGCGCTTATCTTCAGAACAGCACAATGCCATGTCCGTGTTTCTGTGCCGTGAAAACATTTTACTCGTTACCCTTCCTTCTTAACAGTAAAGCAGTAAAGAAAGGTAAATGGCGCCCTACCTGGACGAGAGGAAAACTGCATCCAACATGTTGAAGGCACGTCGGTTTTAATGACGTGAGGCTCAGTAGCAGTAAGTATGAACATCTGGTCAAACAGACCGTGACTTCATGTGATCTGTCATAATCAAAGAGATCACGACATACCTTTTGACTACAGGATACGGCTTGGTGATTGTGCAATAGGATAATGGGATGTGTGTGTTTGTAAAGGGGTCTGCTGCTGCTAACCTGAATCTTCATAAGACAGAGTTAAACGAATGAGTGAGGTTACTGTTATGTCGCTCTCAGCAATAAGCCAGCAATAGCACTGCAGAGGACACCAGAAATAGGCTTCACACACTACATCCATGTGGGAGAATCGAATCCGGGTCTGGCGTGACGAGTTAACGCTTTTACTACTGGGCTACTCCGCTTCCCCAAGGAAAAGAAAAATTAAACTAATATTCAAAATTTTATATTTTCATCATCTACGTATGCGGTGTATTGTCCTTCAAATCACAGGCCCTCGTGTCTTTGCGAGGATTAAGGGTGATAAAAAATTGAGGTGACCCCCTCCCTCCCACCACCGACTCGAAATAATCCCAAAACGTTCAAATTACCCCATTTTCACCGTTTAAAGGTTACAAAATAACAGAGCACATTCCAACTGTAATTTCCCACATCTGGAGAGGTTTCTGTGATATGTTGGCTGAAAGGTCGGTTTGACGTAATCCGTAATGGGATGGCTTGAGATCTTTGTTTAGCGGTAGCCAGAGATGTGGTGGGATTATAATGAACCTGACTCACACCAAAAGCTGACCATGACCGCTGTACCCGTCCTGCTGGCTCTCCTGTTGATGACCATCTCGTGTAAGTGTTGCCGACCCTATCCTCATAGTGTTAGACACACAGCTAGTACCTTGTATCATTAATCATTTTTAGTGATCATTTTCTATCTTCCATCATTTTCACAGCTATATTCCTATTAAATACAATAACACAATGTCATCTGGACAGTGGCCAAATATAACATGTTATATTTGTGATTACACTTTCCCAGTAAAGTGCAGATTGTGGTACTTTGTAAGGTGGATTTCCATCCGGGATTCGAACCTACACTCACACAGTCAGGCCCCTAATCGCCAGGACACAAAGTGAGCCGGCTAACCGACTCAGCCACATATTATATCCCTAGATATATTTGCTTCTTGGGAATGTGAAGACCGGACATTCTTTTGCACTAACGCTCTACATTCATAATGAAGAATTTTGCGATGACGCTCTATATTCACAATGAAGAATTTTGCATTGACGTTCTATATTCATAGTGAAGAATTTAAAGACATTGTTTAACACATAAATTATTTCATTCACTAAATTAACTTTCAAGGCATTTTATGGGAGTGTAATACCTGAGCATGACTCCCCTTAATATATCGACGGTTTTGTATAACTGCAAAAGACAGTAGACAGTAGACACCCCCTAATATTTTGGGCAAGGCGTTTGATAATCTGTCCGCTGTCTCCAAATTAATGGCGTAGAAACCTTGCGGTATTCGAACAACATTCATTAAATTTAGGTAATTTTAACATTGGTTGACCCTCCGTGTATTGACAATATTGGTGCATAACCTGTGCATGTAGCTGGTGGGCGTCCTTAACATTAACGTTGCTGTTAAGTTGTTCTTACCAAAGACATTTATTTTGAAGAAGAACTACTCCCTGTGACAAGATTGTCGTGTGTTACATTCAAACATCTGATGGTAGTTTTGCCAATTCTATTGGTGCCATGGTTGTGCCAATTCTATCGGCGCCATGGTTGTGCCAATTCCTGTAATCTGGCCACTCACTTGTTTAGATTTTTCATCTTGCCATCCGGGATGCCAACGAAGTTTCAAGATCAGTATTGAATAGTATTGGCGTCCTGGTGAGAGCCGTTACCTTTCAAAAACGATGTTGTTTTACGCCGTCGTCAACACAGACAGGTTTGGTCGACAGAGGGTGGTTATCAGAAGGTGATACAACGTTTGCATTGAGAATTGGGCAGTCAGTCGTCCTATTCTATCGCGCTCTGCGCATGTCTAGATTGAAGAATTAGGACAAGCTTCCCCGCTTGTGTGGGACGAATGTTGTATGGGTTCGTCTGTGACACATAACATCCGACCAGTGCACATGGAGGTTCCTCCATTTTGTTCCAGACATGTCAAACACCTGGTCAACCGGTGTAAACCGCTAAATATCTAAAGAACTGCATGCTGGACGCTTCGTTACTCTTTGATACCAAACTTCCGATTAAAATCGATTCCTTAATGTCGGTGATAATAATTGTCCGATGGTGTATCTACTTCTCCCTTCTTTATACAGATACTTGAGTTATACAGAGGAAACCGGCATCTGTCTAATCCAGCAAGTTGTCAATAACGGCATAAAATCCAAGTCCCTTCCGTGGCTAGTACATTTATCGTCAGCTCTGCAATCCAGCACATTCTCTAAAACGGACTATTTCCCCAGTCCCAATGAGTGCCGGATTAGACAGGTTCCACTGTATAAATGATGATGAAATATAAATATGAATGATGAGGAAATTGCCTGCTTTCTTTGCAAATAACGGTTTGTTAAATTAACAAGGCCCTTTGTGTCCTTTTCTGCATTAATGTACCCCCCTACCCTCTCCTCACGCACACACGCACACACACATACACACACACACGCACACACAGACGTGTTAACATCGTGCTCAATGCCAAGCATTATTGGCTTTTTGTATGGATGTCGTTGAAATGATATCTTGATATGTCAGCGTCTTGTGTGTCATAAATTTGACGTTATACACATCCTGTTATGATATGGTTCGATTCGTCTTAGTATTGACACAGCCTAGTCTTTAGCGTACGTAGCGCTGTTACGAGTGCTGAAAGGTATTGGTAAAGGGTCTGTTAAGCCGTTTTGTAATCGCTGATACCGCTGTACTTAGCACAACCTAATTACTCACAGAGTGCATCCTCCTTAAAAAAAGACTAAAGGTCAACATGCGACACTTGCAACATCAGGCATTCATCATGACTCGGACTTTTTAAGTTTACTCTGCTAAAGTATTAACATATTTTCGGTCTCATGCACGATAAATTACCGCACAGCCAATCCGTTCATGAGCGGGAGACTGTGTCTCGTTTATCCATTAACCAACAATTTGAAACAATTCTAAGTAACGTGATTGGTCCAGAGAAGAGTAATACAGTGGAAGCTGTCTAAACGGGCACTCATCGGGACTGAAGAAATAATCCAGTTTAGACGACGTGCCGGAATAGAGAGCTGATGATAAATGTACATGTCACAAATGGGACTGAGATTTTAGGCCGGTGTTGACAACTTGTCGGAAAGGACAGATGCCGGTTTTTGACAGCTTCCCACTGTATGTTCATTCGTAAGCAAAATACTGAAGCATACATTAGTTCAACTCAGAATATCTATTTATATTTTATTTGAAGTTCATCGAGAAAAATTGGTTAGATTCAGATTTCCTGTTCAGGCGTATAAAGTATAAAGTATAAAGAATAATAACATGTCTTTTCTTGTGTTTTTATTTATGTATTTATTTATGTATTTATTTATTTATTTATTTATTTATTTATTTATTTATTTATTTATTTATTTATTTATTTATTTATTTATTTATTTATTTATTTATTTATTTATTTATTTATTTATTTATTTATTTATTTATTTATTTATTTATTTATTTATTTATTTATTTTTAATTTTTAATTTTGATCGAATTTCACAACCGATGTTAAATGACGCAAATAACGAATATGTCACGAACATTAACTCTCTGGCGTCTTATAGAAATATTCAGTCATGAATTTTCAGTAGGCTAAGTGAAGTGTTTATGAATTAAAGTCGTTTTCGTACACTGTCGACTTTTAGCATACGTCAAGCGTTTCAAACACTGAAAGGTCCAAAATTGTTTGTGTTCGATCTTGTAATCGATTGCTTGTTCGTTGGGCACTGCAACCAATCTTCGATTATTTCAATTAATCGAAACACACTAGTGTGTACTAGTAAGTACTGTAATATCCCTTCTTCTTAAATTCCTACGTTTATATTTCGGAAATACCTTCATGCCCCGGGACAATTGTATTGGGGTTATTGACGCTGTTACTCGTATCCCTTCGTTTTGAGAGTGAAAACACAGCCCAACACGGGAAATTAATGGAATATTTGCCCAAGATTGATGAAATGGGATCAAGGCATGTTATTCAAGGAGAGCGAGTGTGTTGTGCAAATATATTTTCCGTGATAATAGACGTCTTTAACAGGTATATCGCATGCACTTAAGTATTCACTAATTGGTCAAAATATATACTTTCCAACATTCTTTTAATCCAACGCCCTGCAGATGTTAAGGCCCAGATGACGTGTGTTGAGAGTGTGAGGTCCCTCTACACCAACGACTCAGCCTACTGGTTTGGGACGAGGTACGAGTCTGACTGTCCACCTGGCAACAATAGTCCCATGTGTGGAAATACTGAGCCATTCAGAACCTCCCTCCTGTCTCGACTGATGGGGGAAGGCGCCACCGACGCTGGCGGCTTAACCTTCGTAGTCGACGTCACGTACCCCATTATTCTTCCAGATATACATTTATATTTCGGACAACAATATATATATATTGGAAGCTGTCTAATCCGACAGGCATTGGGACTGAGGAAATAATCCGTTTAGAGAATGTGCCGGATCGCAGAGCTGATGATAAGTGTAAAAGCCACGGAAGGGACTTGGATCGTATGCCGGTGTTGACAACTTCCTGGATTAGACAGATGCCGGTTTTGACAGCTTCAACTGTATATATATATACAGCAACTTTTACTTGACCTTACTTAAAAAGGCAGAACTCTTACATGAAAGTTGCTAACCCATGTTTAGCAGAGCGATGCTAATACAGAAGCCTATTTGTTTACGTCAATACTTTGCAGGGGAAATATCCTCAGATCAACAATATACTACTTCCAAATATAAACTGACAAATGAAATAAGTACACATTTGTTGGGGGAGGATTTTTCTAAAGTATCACCGTAAATATTTTGCGTGTGACTTGCAAGTCGCAAAGGACTGTTGTGTTTTGCGTGCGACTTGTAAGTCACAAACGATTGTTGCCATAACATACTCCTAAAGTGCCAGTGTACTTTCTTTTGTACGTCAGTCTATGTGATCTGCATCTTTTCAGATGATGGGTCCTACCGTGAGTACATACTATACATACTTCATTCAAACATGGGATGGTAGGGTAACCTCGTGGTTAAAGCGTTCGCTCGTCACGCCGAAGACCCTTGTTCGATTCCCTCTATGGGTCTGGTGTCGCCTGCGGTGATATTGCTGTAATATTTGCTAAAGCGTCGCAAAAAAACCCCCCAAAAAACATACTCACACTCATAAACACACGGACGCTGTGTTACTATTTGCTTGTAGATACAATATATCTATCTTATTGGATCAACAATTCTTTCATTTCTATCCACATATTCTATCTTAACATATCAGAAAATGATATTTATGATACCATGTCTAAATATTTTTGGTTCAGCGTAAAACGTATTTTTTAACATTAAAACAAACACACAAGATATTTTGATATATTTGTGTCATTACAGATGTTGCAAATCATGTAGATTGCTCTGACTCTCCTTAGGCTCTAAGATGATGTTATATATTTAGCCTTATTTTGTTTAAACTATATCATATGTGTAGCTGAATGTATGACATTCAGTTTCATATATTTGTTAAACACCAGAGACATACAACGGCTGCGGGAGGATAATGGACGTTCCACTGACAACACGGGAAGATTTCTGCATCAATCCCCTCTTTGACTCCGTCTATACCCCTTTTGACCTGCGTGAGCTGCCTGAAGTGACGTGGCCAGCGGAGGGAAATGCCCTGTACACTGTGATGATGTATGACCCGGGTCCGTTTTTCATGCATGCGCTTTACGTCAACGTCCCCGGTGGCAGACTGCAGAGCGGAGATGTAGGTGACATTTCCTGACTACACGTTACACGACCCCAAATGTTTTCCCATACACTTCTGTAGTAACCCTATATTTAAAAAAATATCCAGGCTATCAACAGCCATTCCATATACATAGGGTTGCAGTCTGGCCTTTAAACTACAACAAAACACTCCGTCCAACTTGTCCGGCGATATTTTTTCACACACAGGAAGCGGAACACATCAACCCTCCATTTCAAACCAAATGTCACCTACTTGAAAATATCGGTGCAGTAAATGCTTAAAATTGTTCTCAGTTTTAATTACTGAATGGATGTGGTTTTATAACACAGAAACATCTTACACTATTTCATCCAATCACAGCTGTCACAGGCCTCTGTCCGTTGTAGTTGTTTCCGCACGGTCCTAGCTCGGGGGAGCATATGTGATTCTGATATGGTGTAGTGGAACCTACGCGGGGAACACGGATCGCCCAGTTGTCTAAGCCCAGTTGGAACTACTCCTCGCCTGTATATCCTTTATTCTACCATGACCTCAGTAAATACTGGATTGTGATTGGTTAATCAACGTCATTCAGAGGTATATAATCACGTTATATACCTCTGATTTTCCAACACATTATGTATTTGTTTAAAATGTGAATAACGCAGTTATGGTAGAATGGAGATAAACGCCTTGCGTTGGAAAATCAGAGGTATATAACAAAATTATAATAGCTCTAAATTTTGTATTTAAAACGTAAGGCTACGCGTTAAATTAAATTTACAGCTCTTATAATTTCGTTACATGCCTCTGATGTTCCAACACAGTATGTTTGTCTCCTAAATATCGCCGATATATCCGCCTATTTATCCTTTTGGGAGCTAACCCCTCTTTGCTCATATCCTGTTTCCATGTTCGTCAGCACCACGCCTGTGGTCAGGCTAACACACAATGGCTCAGTGCCTAAAGGAAGCTGCTTTTAGCAATATTCCAGAAATATCACGGCGAGGGACGTCAGAGTGAGTGAGTGATTTTAGTTTTACGCCGTACTCAGCAATATTGCAGCTAAACGGCGGCAGGAACGTCAGAACTGAGGGCTACCCCAATGCCTGGCTAAAAGGGGACTATCAAAGGGAGTGATAGCATGCGAGTAAATGTTAAAATATAGCTCAAAACATCATGGGGGCCCAGTACTCAATCTCTGTTGTGCACCATCCTGAAGTTTATAAAGCTAGTAGGTCGCATATTGTGTGTTCATGGTTACAGCACTGTCATATGAGACCAACATCGTCATGACAACAACGGATGAGTACGCTGCTGTCCTCATCCGGTCAGTTGGATTTATGAACAGATGTCCAGTCTATTGTGGGCAGTGTAAGTAGTGAAGAAATCTATCTGTTAACTTGAAAATGTCATCATTTAGTTATTTCGCCGTAATGGAATGAAAAATGCAAGCATGCAATATCTAAACTCCCTACTCACCGCCATTTGTTCTTTCGCTCATAACACAGTCCAGATCTAATAGACTGGGAATGGGCAATATCCCTTTCTATATAGTGAATCCCAAGGAAGATGAGTGAGTGAGTGAGGGTTTACAGCAGTATTCAATACAGCAATATTCCAGCTATAAAATCGACAATCCAGTGATCAACAACATGAACATCGATCTGCGCAACTGGGAACCGATGACATGTGTCAACCAAATCAGCGAGCCTGACCACCCGATCCCGTTAGTCGCCTCTTACGACATGGCGAGGATGGGTTGCTGAAGGCCTAATATAAACCTAAAGTGTGCTTCTCACTATATTAGGTCATCTCTTGTTTTCCCAGAATAACCGCATTTGAGGTTTTTTTTTTGGAGGGACAGGTTTTACTTTTCGTTAGTAAGACCGCTTCCCAGGGTTTATTTTTCCTAACTTTATGTGAACATCAGCATTCAATTGATACATGAGTGTTTGAAATCAATTGAAAACTATCGTTCATGATTAAAGTCGCAATAGAAAGGTTTTCCGAAACGGGATGGGAGCCACTTTTCTTTCATCCGTAAGCAGACGCTCTACCGCACAGGCCAGAGGGTCGACGAACGTGGAGGGGGTAAATTATCTACTTATAGTTACGGTCATTAAATTGATTTTACGCGCGCTTCAGTTATTGTTACGTAGCTTCAGTAAATGATCATCTACATTGTAAGTACCCACAATTGACGGTATATATGTTAGAGAAAACATTTCTCTTCGGTTTTGGTAGACAAGGTAAAACCTCCGGGTTTACATTGTCTACCAAAACCTCGGAGGCGTGTTTTCTCCAATACGTCTACCCTGGGACCCTCACGGGTCAAGAAGATAAAATAATACCGACAATAGCTGATACCAGCGGTGTATTATATCAAAGATTGGATGATATTGCTAATCATTTTCGCTAAAAAATGAAATGCTGGTATTATAATAGTAAGTTTTCATCCAGGGTTGAGCAGCTACATCCAGGAGAGAGGTGGGCTGCCGTCTCTTCCGGAGTGTCTTGATCTCAGCGTTTCCACTGACGTCACCTTCACGGCCCCTGCTATAACGTACGAATCATGCAGAACCACCTATCAGTAAAGGTGAATCTATTCTTGTCTTCTTCATAAGGCACAGATCGAGCGTACTGTTTGCAGTCCCTGTATTACATTACACACGATGGAAATCTCAGGTCCCGTCTTCGCTATGCGGAGTTATTAACCCAGCGAGCAATGTTCTCTATGTTAGGGTCAAAGTCATTGTATTTTAGGTGCATTATTTTTAAAGGCATTCTCAAATGTTCTTGTGGTCATCTGTGTATAGGGAATAGCCAAGGGCTCATATACTACCATTCAGTGATGACACATGATAATTTATACCAATACCCTGCTGATTTAATTTGATACGAAATATACGTATCTGTCTTATTTCAGTATGGCTGTAATGGGGTATCGGTCTTTAATCAATTTCTCTGTTCCAGTCCTGTAAACGTCACTGTAGATTACCGGAACATGGATCTGTTGGGAGCCGTGGAGACCCGGATGCCCCCACAAGCCAGCCTGGCTCCCCTGGAGATCAGAGATCAACCCCCATCAATCACACTGAGAGGTGAGTGAACTCAGACCGCCACAAATTTTGGGATGGGATAGGATTTTTCTGAAGATAACCTTCACGAAATACGAAATATACGTATCTGTCTTATTTCAGTATGGCTGTAATAGGGTATCGGTTTTTAATCAATTTCTCTGTTCCAGTCCTGTAAACGTCACTGTAGATTACCGGAACATGGATCTGTTGAGAGCCGTGGAGACTCGGATGCCCCCACAAGCCAGCCTGGTTCCCCTGGAGATCAGAGATCAACCACCATCAGTCACACTGAGAAGTGAGTGAACTCAGACCGCCACAAATTTTGGGATGGGATAGGATGTTTCTGAAGATAACCTTCAGGTTAAATACAAATACCACATTGAAATCAGTGTAATAAACTGCGGCCCAGAAAAGAGTAAACACTTCAAAATTTGCCCTGTCAAAAAAATTACGAACGTTGTCAAAAGATATGCTCTTTCTTTCAAAGCTTTTCCTGGCTCATTCGGTAATGAAGGCAGTTATACTGTCTACACTTGATCTTTTGGTTTGACCAAAACATTAAGGCGATGAATGGAATTTCCCAAACACCGGAAACGTAATGTCCACAAGATATGCAGCTATGATATACATCACCATCGGTTAACAATTTTGTTTGTTATATTCATTGCTATCCTCAAACATTTGTGTTTACTCTTTTAGCTCTGCGGACTATCTATGAGTGTTTGTCTTCTTAGAAAGCAATCTTATTTACTAATCATTCATGATTCATTCATGACGTCAGACGGAGTCAAGGTTAAGAAAATGTCATTTCTTGGTTGCCCAGGGCTGTCCTTTTTACCCCAGTCTTTAAACACATGTGAACAAATGCTCTTTGTTTCAGACAAGATGTAGATACTGTTGATGTTCGACCCAACCCCAGAACTGGGACAAACAGAACAGGACTCCTACATCCACTGGATGGTCATCAACATTCGGGGTACTGACATCACTTCCGGTGACGAGGTGTATGACTGGCTTCTACCCATGACATCAAGGTTGAATCAACTCTATCTGTTTGCGTTGTTAGAACAGACGAAACCTATCAACGCCAGAAGAGTACGATCCTTTGGAGGAAAAGACTGTCATCCGTACATAGTCAGAAGGTACAATACACCTCAACACAATACATTTTCTTGTGAAACCGTGTCCATGGTCAAGTGGACGGAATGTTAAGCAGGAGGTTGGAAGGTGGTTGGATTCTATAACCATGCGACATAATGATTGTTGACACGTCCTGAAGACAACTGCGATATGAATCCGCATCAATACGTGTTTTTGTTTGTTGTTGTTGTTTTCAAATACACGGAAACATTCTCTATTACGGGACCGGGAAGATCCAGGTTAGAATTCTACTTCAGTAACTCAGTGCTTATTGTGAAAGGCGAGTAACGGGATCGGGTGGTCAGGCGAGCTGACTTTGTTGACACATGTCATTGTGCTGTTGATCACTGGATTAAAAAATATTGTCTGGTGCTGATTCGATTATTTACGGACCGATGCCAAATAGCTGAAACAAGAACCTACCAATTACGATAATCTAACAGCCATCATTTGCTGTTTTTGTACGCTTTACTCCAGTGAGTGTTTGTTTTTTAAGCTTTTAACAATATTCCAGCAAGGCGGGGGACAACAGAAATGGGCTTCACACAAATTTACTTTCAAACATGTTTTGAAACCTTACCAAAAGGTACATGATTTTGAAAAGATTTTGAAAGCATTTGAAATTTAGTATATCCCACTTGGTTACCAATACTACCGTGGCAATGAAATAATTTGCCATTTGACTGTACATAATTCATTCACGCTCTGTTTTCGATGCAATATACATCGCGCGGACAAAGAATAGTGAGTGAGTGAGTTTAGTTTTACGTCATTCTCAGCAATATTCTGTAAATGATTCCAGTTGTACCAGACAGTAAAAGTGATTAACAGCATGAGCATCGATCTACACTGTTACGATGATATAATATTATGTGTTTCATTTTCATTTATTTCCCAAACGCCTTTTTGTACTAGAGGACGTACGACTGGTGGCAACACTTAACTAACGAAAAAGACATTTTCAGTGCCAGATGCACTTTGTTTCTGTGAGTTTTGTTTTGTATGTTCTATGGTTAATGAAACTGATGATAAGTATAGTAAGTATATACAAATACACTATTGTTTTTATTTAATTTAAACATTTTATTTTCAGCGAAGAAAGGGATTAGGGACATTCATCCAATTCATCCAACTGAGGTATTTACAGCATGATAAATATACAACAACATACTTGTAATATAGAGGCGAATATGCTTGTCGTAAGAGGAGACTAACCTGATCGGGTGGTCAGGCTCTCTGACTTGGTTGACACATGTCATCGGTTCCCATTTGCGCAGATCAATGCTCATGTTGTTGATCACTGGCTTGTCTGGTCCAGACTCGATTATAACAGGAGATACTATGCACGCGGCAGAAATGACAAAGACGTACGTGGGTTAAATGACCTAGAGTGTGGGGCTGTTGAATTAGCAATGAAAATGCACTTAAGCTACCGCTGCCGCAGTAACTACCGTTACCAGGAAACCCTTGCCACTGCGCTACCGCTGCCAGGCACCGAATGTAAAAGAATATTGAGCCAGGGCAACTACCGTTGCCAAGCCAACTGTTTGCTGTAAAGCAGACCCTAGTCACCTGCTGTAAAGCAGAGTGGATATACCTGATCCTTGCTATAAAGCAGAAGACCCTAACCGTGCAAAATGTAGACGTGCAGGCAAATATAACAGCATCCCACGAGCACCCCGTCACAAGCACGAACGTGCTACCCCACACCCAGGCCATGCAGTAGATAAACCCACCATCTTCTTTCGAGAAAATAAACGTAAGGAAAAGGTGAAAACGTTTAAGCATTCAGTCTGGTGATTTTCCTCGGTTAAGGATCAAGTCCAAAGTTTTACCAATGTTGTTAGCAAAAACAGCCATGCCTCTCCGTGACAGGTGTACACCGTCGAAGGCATACAGATCCCTGTCTCTGGCGTTGAACTGGTGATGCGGGACCTGTATACCTCCAACACCACGCACCATGTTGTCAACCCTCCTGTTAAGTTTAGCTCTTGCTCTCTCTAGCATGCCCGACCAGATGATTATGGACTTGGGGAGCGGATCCGGAGCATCGACAGCTCAATCTCATGAAACAGCTCGCAGGTGGTGACTTGCCCTAGGTCGTTTGACCCTAAGTGAATGACGAGGGCCTTGGGGTAGCTGGTCGTCCTGGCCACTTGTCGGTCCACCATCTGCCGTAGTTCTGCCCATGGCATGCCTCCTCTCACCAGCTAGAGCATGTTGTCGCTGTCAAGCTGTTGGCATCGTTGGTTACTGACTCTCGCTAGGTAACTGGACCCGACCAGCCAAACTGAAACACGCGATCACTCAAAGGAGAAGAATGGACCGTACACAATGAAGCCAAAAGGATTATTTATGAACCAGAGAGACTATTACATTAATATTATGTGAAAAATGGAATGCGTATGTAAGTTTTGTAACACTCAGATCTCCATCGACCAAAGTGCTGAACTAGCTCTGAACTTACACCCTTGCACGCTGCAGTGGTAGCTGTTCCTATCCGAAAAGAATGGGATGTATACGAGGAAGTGTCAATCCCACTGAAAGCAAGTAAGTTGGATACTCTACAATGTGGTGAAGTCTGACCATTTGTCATTTGATTTTGTAACATACCGCACATTTCCTTGTTTACTTTGTGCAAAATATCAAATATATCTCACGCAAGGGACATCTACGTGTTACAATCTCACCAGAACTTGCATAAAATCCTACAAAGATACTGCTCCCCCATAGACTGATGTACTAATCCATGCTAGCCATGCGTTGTCTGTCTGGGTTCCTGCAATATCACGGTGGGGAACACCAGAAATGAGCTTCACACATATTGTACCCATGTAGGGTCCGTAAACGGCCTTGGTTGTGACGAGCGAACGCTTCACCCATTAGGCTCACTCAAGTATCCGCCGTAAAATGTCCTTTTCTAGGGGATACGTCTCGTCTTCTCTATGTACGATACACGTGGGTCCACAATAGCTTTATTCCGGTGCAAGTTACAGAAGTAGCTTTGACGCTCATGTTCCGAGTGTCCAGCATTGCTGGTTCACAATAATTCTAGATATACATACTACTAACATATTTTACATTCCTAACCATGATCCTGAAAAGGTTCCACGTATAGGAGAAAACCCGCCTCCGAAGTTTTTGGTAGACAATGTAAAACCGGAGGGGGAGGGATTTCCCGACCCCGATTGTTTTACATTGTCTACCAAAAACAAGAAGAAGTATTTTATCTAACATATATAGCATCCATGATGGGTAATTACGATGTAGATGATCATTTAATGAAATTACATAACAATAACTTAAGTCAATTTAATGACTGTTATTTAACACCTCAACTTTCGATAGCCCGGTGGTCGCGCGGTACAGTGTGTCTGCCCATGGATGTCATAACTGCGGTTCCAATATTAATCCAGTTTGGGAAAATATTAGTATTGTGAGTTTAATCTTGAAAGATATGTTCCAATTGATTTCAAACAGTCATCTATCATTTGAATGTTGATGTTCATATGAAGTTAGGACAAGGAAAACCTGGGAAGAGGTCTTCCTAGCGAAAAGTAAAACATATCCCTCCAAAATGTAAACCACCAGATCAGTAGTACCTCATCAGCAATCCTCTGCGTTCCCACTGCAGTGGTCATCAGTGTTCTAAGACTATTCGTGTCCGAGTCGCTTGGTGGACAATCGTCTGTGGTCAGTCTGTATATTCTGGCCAGGTCAAAAGTGCATCCCCCATCAGAGTGTTTGTCTCATGGCGGAGGGAGTGGGAACTGCTACTGATTAGTGTTTCTCATATGGGTTGGACCTGTAATCTTGACTGTGATATAAGTTCTGCTGAAGCCAGAAAATGTTTTCTCTGCTGTCATATGCATGAATATGTACATAGCAAATAGAATAGAAATATCTTTTGGACCAGTAAGAAGCCAAATGCACGCAACAGTTTTGTTGAGTGACTTCACAACTCGCAAAGTAAAACCCGCTGACGTTTGTTGTACTGTTTACAAAGGCCACTGGACACTAAACGCGCTTGTCCTTTGAGTGAGTGCGTGAGTGTAGTTTTACGTCGCACTCAGCTATATACCAGCTATCTGGCGGCGGTCTGTAAATAATCGAGTCTGGACCAGACAATCCAGTGATCAACAGCACGAGCATCGATCTGCGCAATTTGGAACCGATGACATGTGTCAACCAAGTCAGCGAGCCTGACCACCCGATCCCCTTAGTCTCCTCTTCCGACAAACAGAGTCGCCTTTCATGGTAAGCAAGGTTTCTTGAAGGCCTATTCTACCCCGGGACCTTCACGGGTCGCTGGTCCTTACGAATAAGATGGAGTGAGTGAGTGAGTGTCCGAGTAAGAAAGTGAGTGAGTGAGGTTCTATTTACCCTTTATGTAAGTGAGTAAATAAGCATAATTTCTGTAGCTGCCGAGTAAGCGAGTAAGTGACTGCGACACGCCTATATGACACTGATATTGATGAAGAGCTCAACCCTGTATGGACTGGACACGTCACCAGCAGCCCGTAGTAACAAGGTATTGCCTTTTACAATAATTCGTCAACAATAATTTGAGAAAATGAACGTAAAACGCTGTATGTTATTAATAGTGAAGCTTTTGGGTCAGAATTCTTGCATTCCTTTTACATTTCGTAAACATGTACACATTTCATGATTTTAGTTAAGAGATACTGTTAGAATTATCAGTTTTAAAGTAAGACACTACAAATTGCCACTTTCTTGTGACTCAGTTAGTTAGAAACCTTAATACTAAAACCATAATTTACTCTTAAAGTAAATAATAATTCCATCATCGTTTAATGACAGATTTTGAAGCTAACATGTAATGCATGTTCCTGATGAAAAGACATAAATGATATGATATCACTGCACACAATTAAAATTTCAGAGAAAGTCAATAGAAATGGCCAGAGCACTGGATGACATCTAGAAACAAAGAAAGAAAGGCACCGAGACAAAGAGCTAGGCACATCTCTCCGGAGATGAGAGTGAGTGGGTTTAGTTTTACGCCGCTTTTAACAATATTCCAGCAGTATGACAGTGTGGGACAACAGAAATGGGCTTCACACCTTGCACACATGTGGAGAATCGAACCGGGTTTTCGGGGTGACGAGCGAACGCTTTAACCACTAGGCTACCCTACCGCCCCTTGAACTGGTCGAATAACAAACATAATAGTCTGTCATACAGACCCTGAAAAAGTACAACCAAGAAAGCACATGGAACTCTAGTTTATGTGGCAAGTCCAGATTATGTGGCAAGTCTAGATTTCAGTTTCAGGTGATGAAAATGAAGAAGTGTTGTTTGTTTGTTTGTTTTATTCAGCATTGAAAGGGATTGGGCACATATTATTCAACTTATTAAAGCCCTCTCCCGACAGATACATGGAAAAATACATGTAATGGACAATGGAACATGGCAAGATACATTACACATTAATTGAAACGCTTATAACAAGTACAATGAATTTATGGACGAGGCTTAAAATATTTTCTTTTATATTTTTTTGTCAGACTAAGACTGCCGTACAGCATGGGTTTACTATCTAAACTTACTTTTAGGATTTCAAAGCCTTGTGTCAAATCAAACCGACAGCTGATATACTATGGACATTTTAGAAAGAATGGATTGGCTTCTTCCACAAGAGCACCACAAAGGCAAGCCTTACTTTCAGAAAATTGACACGGAAAAGATCAGCATCTAAACAACTACATGAATGTCATAACTTAGTGTGTAGAATAATTATCTTCCTTTCACCAACTAGGAAATATTGAGGAATTTTATCATTTTTTCTGATAACTTAAATTTATACCATTCTAATGAATTGGTGCATTTTATTGTGGGTGAGAGATTACTCCATACATAAGTACAGTCATAGATAAGTGAAAATTAGGGAAATGTGGTTCGATATTTCGAGGTAGCCAAATATAACTTGTTACTTGTTAAGACCTGAAACTCTCGGGGCTATATTGATAGATAGATTATGAACTGTTATATCTGTAAAATATGTTCATTTCAGAGGCTCGTTGTTAGTCTACAAATATGATATCATATCAAGGTAGACATATGTAGAGTTGTTCTTAACATACAGGAAGTGTAAGCATATACGAATGATTGACAAAGAAACAACATGACAACCTCATCTGCTTCATTTTGACACACAGTGCCAAACCGTGTGAAGCAATGCTTGTTCAAGTCAACTTGAAGTTACCTTCAGGGAAATAGCCTTTCAAACTGATATAGAGTTCTTGTTAGATGATATATCTGCATTCTGGGTAGGTCATGTTATCAAATTTATCCAAATGGTTTATCTAGTACAACTACTACTGAAGACAAACATGAACGTTACCAGAACGAGGTGGCGATGGCTACACTGAAATGAATATGCACCCGTGGTAGGAGGTGTAGCAGCAGGTGTAGTTGCCGGGGTAGGTGTAGCAGATATTTCGCAGTTACAGGATTCAAAGCCCAAGAGAAACTTTGCTAAACTAGTGACGTTGGACCTTTCATAGAGATAGCGCCGTCCATATTCCCACTCCGTGCCCTGGAAACACTTGTGCTCCCTCGCAGCCATGACAGGCTGCACGCACTCCTTGAGACAGATGCCTGTAGTAAAACAGTTGCTAGTGATGTTGAGGATTAGGGCGCCGAGTGGATTATCTACAGATACGGGATCTAAGCCGGCCCAGTCACAGGTGCTGTTGTTCGGCTTGGCGACCGTGTCGGGGGCTGTTGGGGGTGCCGAGGGGGGTTCAGCGTCTTCACACTGACACGAGCGCCACTTCATCAGAAACGTGACAGTCCTCTTATCCATGGGAGGAGATCTCATCAGAAACCTCCACATGTCACCTTGCAAACACTTGTGCTGCTTTGCCGTCTGAATGGCGTTGTAACATGAGGGCGAACACTTCTCGAACAGGTTACAGTTTTGGTCGATGAGGAAATACAGGCTCAGAAGTTTGGGATCAGTTAACGACAATGCTGCCTTCCAAGGACAACCTTCATATGTGTCCTGCATGTCAAGCATACAGTAATGAATACTCAGGAAACTGTTGAAGAATAATCTCTTGGCGTGTTGTCGAGGGTAGTAGGTGATGAAGCTGTAGCACATCTCGTTGGACGTCGCGTCGCCATGTATTGTTGTCGTTAACTTCTTGGAAGACTCGAACTCACACCGTGTCTGCAGTTCGTCCCCAGGTTGGATCTCAATGGGATCTTTGAATCTGCAGATATACATTACACATGAACAATTCAAAGTTTCATTTACTCTGTTTTACTTCCGACCGAACTTTAGTGAGTTAGTTAATATTTATCGTCACATCGGCAATATTTCAGCCATATCGTGACGTGAATCATTAATGATATTTATGATTATTACGGTTGATATTTGTAAACCGACGTCAGTGAGAGTTCTTCTTCTATGGCCACGTCAGAGTAAGCCACGCTGATGCGGAGGTGCAGGCCTACTGTAGTTGTAGCTGTAGTGCAGTGCAGTGCAGTGCAGTGCAGTGGAGTGTAGTGTAGTGTAGTGTAGTGTAGTGTAGTGTAGTGTAGTGTAGTGTAGTGTAGTGTAGTGTAGTGTAGTGTAGTGTAGTGTAGTGTAGTGTAGTGTAGTGTAGTTGTATGTGTATGTGAAGGTGAAGTTATATTTTTAGGTGAAGGTGAAGGTGAAGGTGTAGTTGTAGTTGTAGTTGTAGTTGTAGTTGTAGTTGTAGGTGTAGGTGTAGGTGTAGGTATGGTTTGGTTTGGTTGTGGTTGTATTTGTAGGTGAAGGTATGCGTATAGGTGTCGTTGTAGTTATAGGTGTAGGTGAATTTTTAGGTGTAGGTGTGGTTGTAGTTGTGGTTGTGGTTGTAGGTGTGGGTGAAGGTTGAGGGTGAAGATGAAGGTGTAGGTGTAGTCATAGGTGGATTTGTAGTTGCAGTTGCAGATGTAGTTGTAGTTTTAGTTGTAGTTGTAGGTGTAGGTTCAGGGTGAAAATGAAGGTATAGGTGTAGGTGTAGGTGTAGTTGTAGTTGTAGTTGTAGTTGTAGTTGTAGTTGTAGTTGTAGTTGTAGTTGTAGGTTTAGGTGAAGGTTGAGGGTGAAGATGAAGGTGTACGTATAGGTGAAGGTGTAGGTGAAGGTGTAGTTGTAGATGTAGTTGTAGATGTAGTTGAAGGTGTAGTTCAAGTTGTGGGTGTAGGTGTAGTTGTAGGGGTAGGTGAAGGTGTAGGGGTTTTTTTCAGAGCAAGCACCACCATATTGGCCTAACTGGTACTAGCAAGCGTGACACTGAGAAGTATGAACATAGGTATGAAGCTTCCTACAATAGGCCGTTCTAGGGCTCCCTTGTAGCCGATAAGTTAGTTTTGTTTCCATTTCAATCGATCAGATCTCCATTACAGGGTCTTTTTTTTAAAACTTTAAAATTTTTGTTCTGTTTTGGTGTCTATGAGTTCAGTTTTGAGGATTTGTTGACCGTTTGTATGGTAGGCCTGACTAGGAGACAGTTGGACCCCAACTCGCCACTAGTAGCATGGAGCATGGAATTGCTTCAAAATAGATAGATAGATAGATAGATGGATGGATGGATGGATGGGTGGATGGATGGATGGATGGATGGATAGATAGATAGATAGATAGATAGATAGATAGATAGATAGATAGATAGATAGATAGATAGATAGATAGATAGATAGATAGATCGTTACGCCTAAGACCCAGGTTTGATTTCCCACATGAGCACAATGTGTGAAGCGCATTTCTGGTGTTCTCCGCAGTAATGTTGCTGGAATATTGCTGACAAGCGGCGTAAAACCACACTTATTCATGGCTGAATGAAGTGACTTTTAACTCTCTGTTGAATTCACAATTGTGTGCACTCTCTTCACCAACATTAGTGGAAAGGAAGTGGGTGCGAGAACATTTTCTACAGATGCAGAACAAAGAGCCTTCTTCTCTCGTGGATATATCCGTGGTTAGTGAGTGAGAAGGGTTTTAAGCCACCTTTAGCAATGTTTCTACAATAGCAAATCGTTGAACACTAGAAATGGTTTTTACAAGTTATGCACGTGTAGAGAATCGAACCCGGGTCTTCGGCGTGACGAGCGAAAGCTTTAACCACTAGACTACTCCACCGTCCCTCGCGAGCGCCCTTGAGACAGAGGGCTTGCGAGTAGGCACATTTTATACACTGATTTGAATATATCTAGGAGAATAAATATTATAATATTAGATGAGATAAATTGCCTTGATGTGATGACTCACCTGTGGATTATAGGGTTGTCATAGTTATATTTGGGATCAGCTGAAAGATCTCTGACTTTCACACCATTCCTGTACAGCTCAAGAGTTTGGGAAACACCTTCATAAAGTAACAAATATTGCAGTTATCTTAACCAACTCTCAACCGTTAGTGGGATATATGTGTAGGAGAAAACAAGGTGGAGAGTTTACTGACACCGATGGTTTCACATTGTCTACCAAAACCGAGAAGTCTTTTCTCTAACACATACACTGTCAGTGATGGATAATTACAATTAATGTACAGTTAATGAACCTACACAATAAAAACTAAAGCGCACTCGAGGTTTACAATGGCTTTCCTGAATCTTGTCAGTCACATTTTTGTCAAATGCACATAATTTTACTATAAATTTTTAATTTAAATAATTAACTAATTAGTTACATAAGCGACTACAAAGTACACTACCAAATACGTAGATGTCCTATTTAGTGTATTTTACAATAACTGTACAGTTTCATAATAAACAATTGTTTTAAGGAAGTGATCCATATGAATATGTGTCCTACAACATACAATACAATACTCGAAGCTCCGACATCCGCCACCCTCACAATATCATAGGCAATTCCAAACTAGAATCAGGGTTATAATGTTACTTCTTAGAAATTGCATCTCAGCAGGTGCTCAGGCTACCTTTACTTTGACGATTGTTTTCTCTTGTTTTAGAAGTGTTTGAAGAAATATTCACCAGAACTAGGTCAGAAATATTTTGACAAGCTGGACTCTGTTGGTAAATCTTTGAAAAGCTGCGGCCGCATGACATAAACATTTCTGGTCCCGACAACGGTAACATCATCAACGTTTCTAATGCATTTCCCAAACAGGTAGACTGGAAATGCCAGCGGTATCGATCACTATGAAAGGCAAACGTTGTGTTTAATTCTGTTTTGCCTGGGAAAGTTGAAATCATCATGCTTGGACTGAGTGCCGCCAATCAAAACATCGCCCTAGGCTGCCTCGAAGCCTTGGAGTCGCCGTCTACTACAACTGGGGTCTGTTGGACCACAGGCAAACTGTTGCGCAAATGGGGTTGTGCAGCATAGAGAATATGATCAGTGTTCTTATATGGGAGCGAAGCGAGCAAAGGTTACCAACGCACTTCCCTCACTTCTTTTCGAAAAATATTTTTCATGTCAAAATATAATATCTCCACCATCAAAGGAAAACACCCATTTCTTCACTGCGTTGTGCTCTCAGATTTCTGACCATTGTGATTAATTACTCACGTCAAATACATTTTTATTCAACATTTTAAGGGCAACACGTGGTATGTCAGATCGTTCTTCGCCCCCATTTCCACTGCCAGCTTCCGGTTCAACATAGTGAAGGAACATCGGTTATTATTCCATATGGAGTACTTATAGAGTTACCTCCCCTGCTTCATTCGCCCACTACGCTCAAAATATGTTTATGTAGAATATACTGTAACGGAACGGCCAAGGACTAGTCGGAAAATACTAGTAGACGAACTACAAAAATAAAAATGGATGCGGCCACCTGTCACAAAATGTGACAAAATAAATACCAGAGATCGGAGACGAAGTTCAGTGAAAATATATCACAAGGACCTAACAGATGGTGAGTGTCGAAAGTGGCGAAATGCAGAAGTATCACACAATATGTGATTAAATGCAGCATATCACTGGTATCTTGGCTCACAGGCAAACTGTAGCGCAAATGGGGTTGCGCAGCATAGAGAATATGACAAGTCTACTTATATGCGAGCGAAGCGAGCAAAGGTTAACGTACTTTCCTCGCTTCGGATCGAAAAATATTTTTCATGCCAAAATGAAATATCGCCACCATCAAAGGTACACTGCCATTTCCTCACTTGACTGTGCTCTCACATTTTCTACCCCATGTTTAGTAATTACTCACGTGAAATATGTTTTATTCAATATTTTTAACGCCACTTGTGGTATTCAGATCGTTCTTCGCCTCCATTATCCCTGCCAGCTTCCGGTTGAACGGAGTGATGGAACAAGAGTTAAGTCGAAATTGAAAAGAAATTCCACATTGCCTACTTTCATCATGAACCTGTTGGTGTTTATTTGTCTTATCTGTCGTCGCTATTGTTAGAATTTTCGTAAAATGTATTCTACATAAAACACTTCTGACGTAATGGGTGGATGAAGCAAGGGAGGTAACTGTACGTATTCCATATGGAATAATTGACATGGAAAATAATTTTTGAATCGAAGCAAGGAAATTACGTTGCCAAACTTTGCTCGCTTCGCTCGCATGTAAGAAGACACGTCAATTTCTGTATGCTGCGCAACCCATTTGCGCCACAGTTGGACGGTGGTTGTATTTAGTATAGCAGTGTAATAAATAATACTGAGCCTGCGTTTACTTAGACTGCTTGGTTGGAATCACTGTGTTGGCTGAGAGCTTGATTGATGAAGCCAAGAAGTAGACATGAAGTTTTGTTACAATGTGTTACGAAACAAAAACGACGATAGAAAAGACAAATAAACCCCAACAGGTTCGTGAAAAATTAGGCAATAAGGTATTTCTTTTTTTAATTTTGCTTATTCTTGTACCGTCAGTCCGTTCAACCGGAAGGTGGCGGGGCTAATGGCGGCGAAGAACGATTTGAATACCAAGTTGGGCTTAAAATGTTGAATAAAATATATTTTACGTGAGTAATTATCAAATATGAGGTTGGAAATATGTGAGCACAACCAAGTGAGTAAATGAGAGCGTACCTTCGATGGGGGCGATATGTTATTTCGACATGTAAAATATTTTGCGAACTGAAGCTTCGCTCGCAAACAAGTATAAGAAGACTGGTCATATTCTCTATGCTGCGCAACCCCATTTGCGCAACAGTTTGCCGGTGGTTGTACTCAGTATAGCAGTGTAATATATAATACTGAGCCTACGTATACTTAGACTGAAAGTACATACCTAGGTAATGCATATGGTTCAGTACAGCTGTCACATATATTGTCCCTGTAAAGAAGCGGCTAGTACAGGCACTCGGAACGGTAGAATGAGCCTTCACACTTATTTCTCCAGGTGGGATCAGCAGTGCGTCTTGACCAGTGGTCAGGATACCTGCATCGTAAGGTCGCAGGTTCGGGGTGTAGTAGATCCTCATTCCTGATTGGTCGAAATAGTCACTTCTCTTCTCTGGATTGTTCCAGTGCACCTTTGAGAAGAGCGAATGAGTCAGAAATATTTTGACAAGATGTTGACATATGTTGGTATACCTTTGAAAAGCTGGGGCCGCATGACACAAACATTTCTGGTCGCGACAACAGTAACATCATCAAAGTTTAATTCATGCTGCACTCGCTTATCGTTATTTTTTAGAGAGGTATAGACAGCTTGGGTGAAAATATAAATGTTATTGACTCACGCATGAGTGTCTTTCCCGAACTCTCTCTGTCTATCTCAAGTGTGCAACTTACCTGAAGAGCTAACTTCTTAAAGCCGTTCATCCCAAACCTGATTCCCACATTCTCGTGTTTACAATCACCATTGTTTCCCAGTGACCAGAGGCTAACGATGGCATTACAACTCAAACCCGGCAGCATACCACACGGATAAGGGTGGGAGGTTGCAGCTTCATCTGAAAGATCCCACAGCGTCCGGTGGTTTCATCATACCCAACATGTTACAATCTGTACATCTTACATTATACTTCTTGCAACCCATGGAGGTCCGGGTTAGAATTTTGGGACTTCAGTCATCCTCGTGAGAGGCGACTAACGGGATATTGTGGACAGGCTCGCTGACTTGGTTGGCACATGTCATCGGAGCCCACTTGCGCTGGTCGATACCGTTGATGACTGGATTGTTTACAGATCGCTGCCATATAACTGGAATATTACTGAGTGCTGCGTAAAGCTAAACACACTCACTCACCCTTGGACAAAGTGAATCACATGATTCTAATAGCAAGTCTTCATTGGATCTGTTTGCAACCAGAATGTCTACAGATGGGAGTACAATGGGTATACAATTGTGGCGGGCGTCAAGGGTTGGGGTGGATGTCCACAGACAGGACGGATGTCCACAGTCGGGATGGGTGTCTAATGTTAGAGCGGATGTCTACAGTCAGGACGCTTGTCTAATGTGAGTGTGGATGTCCACAGTCGGGATTGGTGTCTCATGTGAGAGTTGATGTCCACAGTCGGGATGGGTGTCTAATGTTAGAGTGGATGTCCATAGTCGGGGTTGGTGTCTAATGTTAGAGCGGATGTGCACAGTAGGGATGGGTGGCTAATGTTCAGGCGGATGTGTACAGATTTAAACAGACGGATTACCATTGTAGACTTTACGGTTACCTTTAGTGCAGCCGAAGACGATGGCGTGGTGCATGATGTTGACGTTGTCGATGAGGGGCTGGGTGGCAATGATGTGGTAGTCTGTGTCGTTGGGAATGGAGAAGATCTGACACATATAGGTAGTTTCTGCTGCAGGCACAACAGTCCTGGGTAACTTCAGATCCATTTTTTTCACGTCTAGTCAGGAAAGAACAGATAAAGTTAAACAGCGTGTACTGAAGCAACGTAATTCCGGAATCATTTACCGGATGCACGGCGAGGGTATGTGAGCATGTTAATGCGGCTTTCGAATACCAATATCGTTTGTTTGAGTAAAATACCGCTATATTCCAGCTTTATGATACCGCTCTGTGATGCGTGAGTGAATTAATGAGTGTGGTCTTACGTCGCCTTGAACAATAGTCCATACAGATCACGCCTGGGGACACCGGAAATGTGCTTCATTCTCTGTGATAAGAAAATCCTAGACCAGACAATCTGGTGAATGACATTATCACGAACTGCACTCTACCAAGGGTGAGTCTGACCACGTGTCATATCTAGTCTCTTGCGGCAAGCATTGGTGGCTGACGACAATTATTCCTACACGGAATACTCACGGGGTGCGTGGATACAAAGGAAACAGCTCCTTTTCAGAGAACGTATGTATGTGTGTGTGACAGAGGGATGTTCCTAAAAAGGACATGTTGCTCAACTTTTCATTTGACCTTCTGTCCTTTGACAATCGTCGACGTAAAGCATATCAGCGATTGGATTGTTAGTGAACAATATAAGACAATAATTTACCCCTATCATATCGGCAAGTCACGTTCCCGGGAGTGTTGTGTGCCGATTACCACACATGTCACTTGCATTGGCGGAGAGTTCACGCAAACTCACGGAACTTATGAACATCCCAAATGAAGTCATGGGTGGTATGGTAGCCAAGTGATTAAAGCTTTCGCTCGTCACGAAAAAAAGAACCCAGGCTCGATTCGCCACATTGGTACAATGAATGAAGTCCATTTCTGATGTTCACCTCCGTGATATTGCCGAAATACTGGTAAAAGCGGCGTAAAACTAAACGTATTCCCTGGATGAAATAGCAGGGGACGTGTGTCATATCCACTCTTATGAGTACGTTTCTCATCCATTTCTACCAGTTGGAAGATCACTATGACAGGCGACTATATGTGTGAGGGAGTTCAGTTTTATCCCGCACTCAGCAATATTCCTGCGATTTGTAAATAATCGAGTCGGGTCTAGACAATCCAGTGATCAACAGCATGATGATCGATCTGCGCAACTGGGAACCGATGACGTGTCAACCAAGTCGGATAGTCTGACCACCTGATCCTATTAGTCGCGACAAACATGCGTTACTGAAGGCCAATATTCTAAACCCGACCTTCACGGGTGCGAATTTATAAAATAAACCCATGCTTATCGTAAAGCGGTTGGTGACACTTGCTGACTTAGTTGATACATGTCATCATATCAGGAGATCAGTACTCCTGCTATTGACCACTGGATTGTTTGGTCCAGACTCGAATGTTGCTGAGTGCGGCGTAAAACCACTCTCCCATGCAATGTGATGGATACGTACTGACGTCATTGATGCCGTTACAAGTGAATTCCGAATTCTGACAGGCTGGCAGTACCCAGCTCTCGTCTCTGGCCAGACACCTAGGGTCGGTCCAGGGGTCACAAACACCTAGGAACAGTGGAAGGAATGCGGTAATGAGAATAAGGATAGTGGTGAGAGAGAGAGAGAGAGAGAGAGAGAGAGAGAGAGAGAGAGAGAGAGAGAGAGAGAGAGAGAGAGAGAGAGAGAGAGAGAGAGAGAGAGAGAGAGAGAGAGAGAGAGAGAGAGAGAGAGAGAGAGAGCCTCATACGTGATTGAAACTGATGCAAGAGCAGTACGCTGCCGCTGTTACAGGTCATTGGCTCCCTCCCTCTGCAGGCAGTCTGCGCTCTGCTGATTATTTTGTTGACACTTACATGTCTGACAAAACATCCACTCACAAAGTTTGAGATCGATACGATCATTGGATGAAGAGATATTTACCAAAAACCGCCCACATGCATTTCATGCCAAACTATAGTATTTGTATGACGCAACAATTCTCAAGCCACTGTCCATTCAAGAGGAATTAATGTCTCAGCCGACCAGCCTTGTTGAATACAATAAATTTGCTTTTATCATTATCAATTTTCAATTTCTACTTGTTACAATACGAAACTAGCTTATCTAGCCTCTTTTGCAAACCTTTAATTGTAAAATCGAAAAGCGCAATATCATCACCAAACAATTGGATGGACAACTCAACTAGGTATATTGATACCCCTCTGCCCATCAACGGATAGAGAATCAACAATGTCGTTGATAAAGAAGGCAAATAGAAAGGAAGAAAACTGCCATTCCTGACGAATTCCTGATAAACAGTCCAAGATCGGTGAGTAACCTACACACAAGCTTTAACATTTTGGTATGTGTGTTTTTAACTATAACGACAGGCGAATGAAGGCGGGCCATGCATGGGGTTTTGTATTGTCTGTTTGATTAAATCCCAGCTATCATATATCTGGCAATGATAGGCCATGTCGCGCGGAACATGTCTATTAACTATTTAAGTTGTTGGACTGTTTATTTTGTATCTGAGCTTAATGCCTTCTTTAGCTTTCTGACACTCACCTGGATGGGATAGCGGTGAACCCGTGGAGTTAGTCGTCCCCTGGGACCAGGTACAGTTGGGGTCACCCAGCTCTTGGCCATTTGTCCATCCGTCACCATCGGAATCCTTTTCGCACAACGCTCTGGTCCATTCCTGAGTGAAAAAGAACCCATTTCCAACTTGTTTATAATTGTTTGTTTATAGGAGTCGTGCAATCACCCATTTTACAAGTGTGTCATAAATTCTTGGAAACAATCAGACAACATATTGTTGAATCTGGTTTGTATATGGTTATACTATTTTGTATTTTCAATCTGTGCATTGGGTACCATATGTAATAGTACTTTGTATGTTTAATCAGCGTTTTGTGCTGTGGACTATACCAGTTGTAGTAAAAGATATTTAACATTAGATAACTCTGGATGGGTTCAGGCATGGAGAGTTGAAACTTCCAGATAAAATGTTGACGGTGGGGAGATGAACTGACTATACCTGATTCACTGTCGACACACCAAACATATTATTAGCCTACAACATTTTCATAACAAATGCCTGTTGTTGCACGAAGATCTCACCCTGCCGCTGTCTGCAAAGTCCTGTCCGAAAGCGTTCCTGGCACCGCCCCCGGACATCAGTTTGTGCCCCACGCCTGGCCACGTCTCCCCAGCTTTGCAAGGACTGGGGACATTGTTACCGTTGGGTATTTTAGGCTGGTAGTCAAAGTACCCAGAGGCCGTGTGCAGCAGTGTCACGAGAAATAAAGTCCATCTGAAACAGGTCGCATGATATAATGTACATAACAGTGAGTGAGTGAGTGAGTTTACGTTTATGTCGCGTTTAGCAATATTCCAGTGATATCACGGCGGGGAACTCCAGAAATGGACTTGACACATTGTACCCATATCGGGAATCGAACACGGGTCTTAGACGTGACGAGCGTACGCTTCGACCACTGGACTAGATCGAAGATCTTCTTCCATGAAGGGTTCACCTGTAATGATCTAACAGAACATGTGGATCGAGAGTCAAAGATTCATGACAGATAAATTTAATGTCTATGACAAGAGATCTGTGGTGCAGAGGAGTTGAAGAATACATTGTAGAGAGGAGTCCTCGGTAGAGAGAGATACTGGTGGATAGATCTGTGCTCATGGTAGAGAGAGATCCGTGATATTGGTGGACACAGGGGTTAGATCCATTGTAAAGGGAGGTATTCGATACAGAGAGATGTGAGATACGGGTGGATAGATCCATGGTAGAGAGTGCTTCCCGATAGAGAGAGATCTGTGATATTGGTGGATACATCCGTGGTGAAGAAAGCTCCTTGCTTGAGAGAGACCTGTGACAAAGGAGGTAGATCCATGGTAAAGTGAGTTCCTTAATAGAGAGATCAACTTCATAAGCAGAGATCCTTCACACGTAGTCATTACTGCAACATGTGCTTTAGTTCCTGTGATGAACCATCAACGTTATGAAGAGAGATCCTTGATGTAGAGATCACCTTCATCAAGAGAAATCCGTGATAAGGAACGCTCCTCTTAAGGAGACAGAAGTCAGCCGTATGAGACAGAAATCAATGAATATACAGATGTACAAATCGCCGTAATGTCCTTGGAAGTGTGCTGGAGTGAAGCGCCAAGCAACATGTAAACAAACAACAACACTGAGTTAAATGTGTTTCACTGTTTCAGTAATACTGTTTTTAGAAATGTACCCATATCCCGCCACAGCTGAATGCATATAGGTCAGGCAGCTGGGGTTTGCTGAATCACTCAGTGATAGTGTTAAGCCACCCTGACACTCGCACGAATTTTGTACCCGCAGTGGCAGACAATCTTGCGTCCGGCACTTGTATGGTCCCGGCTTGTTCTCAGCTTCTGAGTGGTTCTTTAGTGAATGTGGTCTTTTCTCAAGTTGAGGGGTTAAATTCTTCACCATGTATTGGAACAAGTCGGTCGAAATTCTCGGATCTTCCTTGTGGAGGCCTGTCAATAACTGAGTCCGAGGTCATGTTTTCTCGTCAAGCATTCCTCCCTCACACTTGCCTTGATTTCCGCCTTCTAGTTGTGGTTACGCTTTCTTCCATGTCCTGATCTTGCTGTATTTGCTGGTCTTCAAGATGTATTATTCAAAAAGGAACACTCTATTCCGTATCCGTTCTTCGATTCCGCAGTTTAAGAAAGAAGTAAAACTGCTCGCCATGTGCTTAATGGCCCGATCACAAGTGTGTCTTGCTTTTTATAGAATGTGAACATAAACCATCAGGTTCACATAACTTGCACAGACGTGTGTTCTCTACCGTGAAGATACACCATCACAGCGGGGACAGATCCATATCACTCTCTTAGGTATTCAACGAATGTCGTTTTTATACAATAGCTGCCGTTGGTGTGTCTTGTTACAGAAGACTGTCTCTATACATGTCCGCCAGGACGAACCAGTAAAGCCACTCTGACACTTGCACGAATTTTGTACCTTCCCTGGTATGCAATTTTCAGAACCTTTAGAAACCTCCTTCCGCTCCTTGTCAGTTTGGGTGCACTTGAGTACTTTGTGGACCTAAATGATGGCTTTGAAGACCTCTAGTATGACCATTTTAGATTTACTAACTTTAACTCTGAAGATGTACTGTAGACAAAGAAGTGCGATTAAACAGGATATTGTGGACCCCTTGCCCTTGTTTGGTCACATCTCCTATATACTACAATGAAAATTGTGATAAGATAGTGTGACACGGCTTGTGGCTGGATCGCAATGTATTTCGTCTGGCAGGGTGGCACAATTTATGAGTAAACACACAAAGCGCACTAGAACATGTCTCAGCACCAGGGAGCGTAACAGATCCTAAGAGATCATGATAGATTATGGAAGGTTATTGTAATAGGCGTGTTAAAACGCTCATAGAAATGCGTTGAGTATTATATCGAGATAGATTATGTACAGCGATCTTTATAGATCGTAGTACATCTTGGCAAAATCGTGGTACAATAGAAATAAACATTTGATTATTGTTATTACGATATATACTCTTCCAAAAAAGAAAGGATGCATGCTAAAAAATAACACTTAAAAATAATGTATCATTTTTTTTCATGGAAATTTCATTAAATCACAGATCAATCAATTTGTGATCAACTCAAATGTCATTACGCCAAGAGGAATATTCTTGGTGCCATGGAGAGTCAAACACACTAGGGGTCAAACACAAAAATCACACTCAATATCTGGTATGACCTCCATCTGCATCGACTGCTTCTGTGCATCTACGCCTCATGAAAGCGAACAGGTTAGCATGGTAGTGTTGTGGGATGTTGTTCCATATTCTGATAAGCTGTCTTTGGAGTTCCATAAGCGCTGACGGTGCACGGGGAAGCCGGAGTAGCTGACGTTTCATTTCGTCCCATACGTGCTCAATGGGTGAGATATCGGGCGAATTTGCGAGCCAGGGAAGAACAACCACTTGTTGTTGCTGCAGATACTGTTGAACAACACGAGCTGCGTGGGGTCAAAGTCAAAGTCAAAAGATTTATTGTTCAAAAGGCCTCCGGCCCATATACAAGAGAGTATGAATATAACAAAAAGTTACGCACAGGGAGTAACACGTTCTTTAAGCAATTCTTTTCTTTTAACTAATGCACGTTTAATGTATAGTGAAAGGTTTAATATTTGAGATTCGTTCTTAGCAGTTAAAACATATGCGAAAGCTTGCGATGGTGGCATCTTTATCAAATGATCTTTAATATATTTCTTTCGAAGGTCACTATAAAATGGACAGACGAACACAAAGTGAATTTCATTCTCTGTTTCTATATTGCATAACTGACAAATTCGTTGCGATTTTGCAATGGTCACCTTTCTTCCCTTATTTTCGACAAGGTCTAATAAACCTAGTCGATATTTAATGAAATGTTTCTTTAAAGTTTCCGTCGTGAGTATTGATAAATAAATTTCTGGTTGGAGTAAAGTCTTGAAAGCTCTGTAATAAGCATAATGTGAGCTATCTTCTAAAGTTGAATGAGTTGAACTGCGTGGGGTCGGGCGCTGTCCTGCTGTAGAATGACGCCGGGGCCGTGACGTTGCAGAAACGGGGGAACAACAGGTGCAAGCACTTCATCACGATATCTGGCTGCATTGAGGTTGCCATCAATGACCAGCTCTGTTCTGTTACGGGCAGTGATACCACCCCACACCATGAGAGATCCTCCCCCATAACGCTTTCGCTCCACGACACATGGATCTGCTTAGCGTTCGTTTCCACGTCTGTACGTCTGATGATAAAAGACATTCATCTGTGAATAAAACACGTCGCCACCAGTGTAGGGGATGCCTGGGATGTTGTCTACACCACTGCAGACGAGCACAATGATGACGTAAAGTCAAAATTGGACGTATTGCAGGTCTCCGAGGACGTAAGCCGTATTCTCTCAGCCGGTTGATTACTGTCTGAGGATGTATCCGTCTCAGGTTAGGGATGTTCCTGGTTGACGTCGTTGCCGTTTGTTGCCAGTTCCGCAGATGGGTGACACGGATATACCGGTCTTGTGCAGGGGTGGTAACTCGGGGTCTCCCGGAGTGGGGTCGGTGTCTAACGTCAACATGTTGTGCATGTCAATGGACTTGCCTGTCTACAGTGTTACGGTGGCAGTTGAAATGCTGGGCAACCTCTCTGTGTGTTCTGCCAGCTCTAATCATACCCAGGGCAAGGAGACGTTGATTTATCAATCTTAGCATGCTAAATTGGAGTCGTTTTAACAGCAGCGCAAGTTTAAATGTGAACGATAGGAAGATCTTACTTTTGTGTTGAAATACCCAAGGTTTCACACTGCTGCATGAATTTTCACTCTCTCCACGTGCAAAACATGCCTTTTTGCAAACGGGCAGTATGTCATTTAACGTTACCGCAATTTTAACGGAGAAAAACGTTTTTGTCTTCAACATAACTTATCCATGAACAGGTCAACATTTTTTACACATACGAATTTTTTGGGGGGAGGGGGAGTTTGATCAATTTCTTCAATGCACACTTTCTTTTTTGGGCGAGTATATTACGATCATCCCGTTACGCTCCAGTGCGCCTTTTCACGCTTTTCCACGCTCTTATACGATTTGTTCTGATGCTCATAGTCTACTACGTTATCGAACGATGGCTAAAACATCGGCACGATCGTGGCGAATTATTAAACATGTTTATAATATCTTGAAACGATTATCAATATGCCTCACGATCATGGCGATCACTTGGGATCACCACGGTTTGGATCTGTGATCTGTCACGCTTTATAGTGTGCGTGAGTTAGGTTTTACGTCGCCCTCAGCAATATTCAAGCTATATGGCGGCGGTCTGTAAATAATCGAGTCTGGCAAGCATGGGTTGCTGAAGGCCTATTCTAACCCGGGACCTTCACGTGTCGCTTTATGATATGAGTTACAATTTAAAAAAATATCCGAATCGTTCCTATCGTAGCCTAATCGTGTCTAAACGCAGCAGGTGTCTTGACTGACCATGACGAATCCATCTTCATACGGTAGTGATATTCATTATGTAAGCGCTTATCTTCAAAACAGCACAATGTCATGTCAGTGTTTCTGTGCTGTGAAAAGATTTTACTTGTTACCCTTCCTTCTTAACAGTAAAGCAGTAAAGTAAGGTAAATGGCGCCCTACCTGGACGAGAGAAGAAGTGCATCCAGCATGGTTGAAGGCACGTCGGTTTTAATGACGTGAGGCTCAGTAGCAGTAGGTAAGAACATCTCGTCAAACAGACCGTGACTTCACGTGATCTGTCTTAGTCAAAGAGATCACGACATACTTTTTGACTACAGGATACGGCTTGGTTATTGTGCAGTAGGATAACTGGATGTGTGTGTTTGTAAAGGGGCCTGCTGCAGCTAGCCTGAATCTTCATAAGACAGAGTTAAACGAATGAATGAGGTCACTGTTATGTCGCTCTCAGCAATATTCCAGCAACATCACGGTGGAGGACACCAGAAATGGACTTCAAACATTGTGTCCATGCGGTGACTCGGGTTTTCGGCTTACGAGCGAACGCTTAAACCACAGGGCTATCCCACCACCCCAGAAAAGGAGAGTCATTAATAAAACTGACTAAATTATCAAATATATTTTTTAAAAATAGTTCAAGGAAAACGAAATGTAACACTATCAGTTTTCGATATGGGGAAAAAGATATTGGCTTCACACACTGCACCCATGTGGGAGAATCGAATCTGGGTCTGGCGTGACGAGTTAACGCTTTTACTACTGGGCTACCCCGCTTCCCCAAAGAAAAGAAAAAATAAACTAATATTCAAAACTTTATATTTTCATCATCTACGTATGCGGTGTATTGTCCTTCAAATCACAGGTCCTCGTGTCTTTGCGAGGATTAAAGGTGATAAAAAATTGAGGTGACCCCCCTCCCTCCCACCACCGACTCGAAATAATCCCAAAACGTTCAAATTACCCAATTTTCACCGTTTAAAGGTTACAAAATGACAGAGCACATTCCAACTGTAATTTCCCACATCTGGAGAGGTTTCTGTGATATGTTGGCTGAAAGGTCGGTTTGACGTAACCCGTAATGGGATGTCTTGAGATCTTTGTTTAGTGGTAGCCAGAGATGTGGTGGGATTATAATGAACCTGACTCACACCAAGACCCGACCATGACCGCTGTACCCGTCCTGCTGGCTCTCCTGTTGACGACCATCTCGTGTAAGTTTTGCCGACCCTATCCTCAAAGTGTTAGATATACAGCTAGTACCTTGTGTCATCAATCACTTTTAGTGATCATTTTCTATCTTGTATCATTTTCACAGCTACATTCCCTATTAAATACAATAACACAATGTCATCTGGAAAGTGGCCAAATATAACATTTTATATTTGCGATTACACTTTCCCATTAAAGTGCAGATTGTGGTACTTGGTAAGGTGGCGTCCCATCCGGGATTCGAACCTACACCAACACAGTCAGGCACCTAACCGCCAGGACACATAGTGAGCCGGCTAACCGACTCAGCCACATATCATATCCCTAGATATATTTGCTTATTGGGAATGTGAAGATCGGACATGCTGTTGCACTAACGCTCTACATTCATATTGAAGAATTTTGCGCTGACGCTCTATATTCATATTGAACAATTTAAAGAAGTGTAATACCTGAGCATGACTCCCCTTAATATATCCACAGTTTTGTATAACTGGAAAAGACACTAGACAGTAGACACCCCCCTAATATTTTGGGCAAGGCGTTTGATAATCTGTCCGCTGTCTGATGGTAGTTTTGTGCCATGATTGTTCTAATCCCGGTGCCATGGTGATGCCAGTTTCATTGGTGCCATGGTTGTGCCAATTCCTGTAATCTGGCCACTCGTTGCGATCTTGCGATCCGGGATGCCAACGAAGTTTCAAAATCTGGCCATTGAATAGTATTGGCGTACTGGTGAGAGCCGTTACCTTTCAAAAACGATGTTGTTTTACGCCGTCGTCAACAAAGACGGCAGAGGGTGGTTATCAAAAGGTGATACAACGTTTGCATTGAGAATTGGGCAGTCAGTCGTCCTATTCTACCGCTCTCTGCGCATGTCTAGATCGAAGAATTAGGACAAGCATCCCCGCTTGTGTGGGACGAATGTTGTGTGGGTTCGTCTGTGACACATAACATCCGACCAGTGCACGTGGAGGTTCCTCCATTTTGTTCCAGACATGTCAAACACCTGGTCAACCGGTGTAAACCGCTGAATATCTAAAGAACTGCATGCTGGACGCTTCGGTACTCTTTGACACCAAACTTCCGATTAAAATCGATTCCTAAATGTCGGCGATAATAATTGTCCGATGGTGTATCTACTTCTCCCTTTTATACAGATGCTTGAGTTATACAGTGGAAACCGGCATCTGTCTAACCTAGCAAGTTGTCAATAACGGCATATAATCCAAGTCCCTTCCGTGGCTAGTACATTTATCATCAGCTCTGCAATCCAGCACATTCTCTAAAACGGACTATTTCCCCAGTCCCAATGAGTGCCGGATTAGATAGGTTCCACTGTATATCTGATGTTGAAATATAAATGTGAATGATAAGGAAATTGCGTGCTTTCTTTGCAAATAACGGTTTGTTAAATTACCAAGGTCCGTTGTGTCCTTTTCTGCATTAATGTACCCCTCCCCTCTTCTCACTCACACCCGCACACACGCACACACACACGCACACACACACACACACACACACACACACACACACACACACGCACGTGTTAACATCGTGCTCAATGCCAAGCATTATTGGCTTTTTGTATGGATATCGTTGAAATGATATCTTGATATGTCAGCGTCTTGTGTGTCATAACTTTGACGTTATACTCATCCTGTTATGATATGATTCGATTCGTCTTGGTATTGACACAGCCTGGTCTTTAGCGTACGTAGCGCTGTTACGAGTGCTGAAAGGTAAAGGGCCTGTTAAGCCTTTTTGTAATCGCTGATTCCGCTGTACTTAGCACAACCTAATTACTCACAGAGTGCATCCTCATTAAAAAAACACTAAAGGTCAACATGCGGCGCGAGACACTTGCAACATCAGGCATTCATCATGACTCGGACTTTTTAAGTTTACTCTGCTAAAGTATTAACATATTTTACGTCTCATGCACGATAAATTACCGCACAGCCAAGCCGTTCATGAGCGGGAGACTGTGTCTCGTTTATCCATTAACCAACAATTTGAAACAATTCTAAGTAACGTGATTGGTCCAGAGAAGAGTAATACAGTGGAAGCTGTCTAAACCGGCACTCATCGGGACTGAAGAAATAATCCAGTTTAGACGATGTGCCGGATTAGAGAGCTGATGATAAATGTACATGTCACAAATGGGACTGAGATTTTATGCGGGTGTTGACAACTTGTCGGAATGGACAGATGCCGGCTTTTGACAACTTCCCACTGTATGTTCATTCGTAAGCAAAATACTGAAGCATACATTAGTTCAACTCAGAATATCTATTTATATTTTATTTGAAGTTTTGTAATGCAAAGAAACCTATAAAAATAACAAACATCGATTCGTTTCGACATATTTTTCATACATTTGTGTATTTACTAGTGTTGAAAATCGGTTGAAATTTCACCACTGACGATTGGTTCATTACCAACGAGCAATCATCGAGAAAAATTGGTTAGATTCAGATTTCCCGTTCAGGCAGTTGATGCATATAAGCATAAAGAATAATAACATGTCTTTTCTTGTGTTCTTAATTATTTTATTTATTTTTAATGTTATTTTTAATTTTAAGCGAATTTCACATCCGATGTTAAATGACGCAAATAACGAATATGTTAGGAACATTAACTCTCTGGAGCCTTCAAGAAATATTCAGTCATGAATTTTCATTGAGCGAAGTGAAGTGTTTAGAAAATGTGATCGATTGCTTGTTCGTTGGGCATTGCAACCAATCTTCGATTATTTCAATTAATCGAAACACCTCTAGTGTGTACTGGTAAGTACTCTAATATCCCTTCTTTTGAAATTCCTACGTCTATATTTCGGAAGTACCTTCATGCCCCGGGACAATTGTACTGGGGTTATTGGTGCTGTTACTCGTATCCCTTCGTTTTCAGAGTGATAGCCCAACATGGGAAATTAATGGAATATTTGCCCAAGCTTGATGAAATGGGATCAAGGCATGTTATTCAAGGAGAGCGAGTGTGTTGTGCAAATACATTTTCCGTGATAATAGACGCCTTTAACGGGTGTATCGCATGCACTTAAGTTTTCACTAATTGGTCAAAGTATATACTTTCTAACATTCTTTTAATCCAACGCCCTGCAGATGTTAAGGCCCAGATGACGTGTGTTGAGAGTGTGAGGTCCCTCTACACCAACGACTCAGCTTACTGGTTTGGGACGAGGTACGACTCTGACTGTCCACCTGGCAACAATAGTCCCATGTGTAGAAATACTGAACCATTCAGAACCTCCCTCCTGTCTCGACTGATGGGGGAAGGCGCCACCGACGCTGGCGGCTTAACCTTCGTAGTCGACGTCACGTACCCCATTACTCGTCCAGGTGAGCTTCACTTGTTATGATCCGCCTTGTCTCTTTCAGTTTCTGATTCAGGAAGAAATAAACACAGATAGTATATTTTGAAATGCAGCGATATTCCTACTGACAGCACAATTTCGGACAACAGATATACATTTATGTTTCGGACAACAATATATGTATATATTGGAAGCTGTCTAATCCGGCAGGCATTGGAACTGAGGAAATAATCCGTTTTAGAGATCGTGCCGGATCGCAGAGCTAATGATAAGTGTAAAAGCCTATTTGTTTACGTCAATACTGTGCAGGGGAAATATCCTCATATCAACAATATACTACTTCCAACTATAAACTGACAAATGAAATAAGTACACATTTGTTGGGGGGAGGATTATTCTAAAATATCACCGTAAATATTTTGCGTGTGACTTGCAAGTCGCAAACGATTGTTGCCATAACATACTCCTAAAGTACCAGTGTACTTTCTTTTATACGTCAGTCTATGTGATCTGCATCTTTTCAGATGATGGGTCCTACCGTGAGTACATACTATACATGCTTCATTCAAACATGGGATGGTGGGGTAACCTCGTGGTTAAAGCGTTCGCTCGTCACGCCGAAGACCCTGGTTCGATTCCCTCGATGGGTACAATATGTGAGCCCCATGTCTGGTGTCGCCTGCGGTGATATTGCTGTAATATTTGCTAAAGCGCCGCAAAAACATACTCACTCACTCATAAACACACGGACGCTGTGTTACTATTTGCTTGTAGATACAATATATCTATTTTATTGGATCAACAATTGTTTCATTCTCTGTCCACTTATTCTATCTTAACATATCAGAAAATGATATTTATGATACCATGTCTAAATATTTTTGGTTCAGCGTAAAACGTATTTTTAACATTAAAATAAACACACATGATATTTTGATATATTTGTGTCATTACAGATGTTGCAAATCATGTAGATTGCGTTGACTCTCCTTAGGCTCTTAGATGATGTTATTTATTTGGTCTTATTTTGTTTAAACTATATCATATGTGTAGCTGAATGTATGGCATTCAGTTTCATATCTTTGTTACACACCAGAGACATACAACGGCTGCGGGAGGATAGTGGACGTTCCAATGACAACACGGGAAGATTTCTGCATCAACCCCCTCTGTGACTCCGTCTATACCCCTTTTGATCTGCGTGAGCTGCCTGAAGTGACGTGGCCAGCGGAGGGAAATGCCCTGTACACTGTGATGATGTATGACCCGGGTCCGTTTTTCATGCATGCGCTTTACGTCAACGTCCCCGGTGGCAGACTGCAGGGCGGAGATGTAGGTGACATTTCCTGACTACAGGTTACACGACCCTAAATGTTTTCCCATACACTTCTATAGTAACCCTATATTAAAAAAAAATATCCAGGCTATTAACAGCCATTCCACATACATAGGGTTACAGTCTGGCCTTTAAACTACAACAAAACACAGCACTAATTACTTAGAAGTGTGGTCAGTTTTAATTCCTGAATGGATGTGCTTTTATAACACATAAACATCTTACACTATTTCATCCAATCCCAGCTGTCACAGGCGTCTGTCCGTTGTAGTTGTTTCCGCACGGTCCTAGCTCGGGGGAGCATATGTGATTCTGATATAGTGTAGTGGAACCTACGCGGGGAACACGGATCGCCCAGTTGTCTAAGCCCAGTTGTAACTACTCCTCGCCTGTATATCCTTTATTCTACCATGACCTCAGTAAATACTGGATTGTGATTGGTTAATCAACGTCATTCAGAAGTATATAATCACGTTATATACTTCTGATTTTCCAACACATTATGTATTTGTTTAAAATGTGAATAACGCAGTTATGGTAGAATGGAGATAAACATAATTATGCATCTTGCGTTGGAAAATCAGAGGTATATAACGAAATTATAATAGCTCTAAATTTTGTATTTAAAACCTCAGGCTACGCGTTAAATTAAATTTACAGCTATTATAATTTCGTTATATGCCTCTGATTTTCCAACACAGTATGTTTTCTCCTAAATATCGCCGATATATCCGCCTTTTTATGCTTTTGGGAGCTAACCCCCTCTTTGCTCATATCTTGTTTCCATGTTGGTCAGCACCATGCCTGTGGTCAAACTAACACACAATGGCTTCACATAAATGCTGTTCGGAAAATCTACAAACGTTTCAGGGGAAAAACGGGACTATAGCGTCAATAGCCTTGGGAACCACCTGATGGCACCATGTACAAAGTAACATCCTAGATACTCTTCTTACAGACTATACTAACTCACATTGGGCCTGGAAATCCCCTGGACCGGGTCAACCCTTACCTCTGGCTCGTGTTTAAACAACGGAGATCACTGAACTCTTCACGGATACCCCGCATCCGAAACAGAGTCTACATGGAGGACCTTGTGTCGCAGCTGGCACTCTCAAGTAATTGCGATAAATATCTCTTACTTCGCATTCTCCGAGTATGAAATATAATGATAACGTCATGAGCTGTTACTATTTTGATTCCGTTAACAGTTATTGGTTTAAAAAATACTGAATATATCCAACAGACAGATCAATGCCTAAAGGAAGTAGCTTTTAGCAATGTTCCAGAAATATCACAGCGAGGGACGTCAGAGTGAGTGAGTGATTTTAGTTTTACGCCGTACTCAGCAATATTCCAGCTATACGGCGTCAGGAACGTCAGAACTGCGGGCTACCCCAATGCCTGGCTGAAAGAGGACTATCAAAGGGAATGATAGCATGCGAGTAAATGTTAAAATAAATACAGCTCAAACCATCATGGGGACCCAGTACTCAATCTCTGTTGTGCACGATCCTTAAGTTTATAAAGCTAGTAGGTCGCACATTGTGTGTTCATGGTTACAGCACAGTCATATGGCATCAACATCGTTATGACAACAACGGATGAGTACGCTGCTGTCTTCATCCGGTCAGTTGGATTTATGAACAGATGTCCAGTCTATTATGGGCAGTGTAAGTAGTGAAGAAATATATCTGTTAACTTGAAAATGTCATCATTTAGTTATTTCGCCATAATGGAATGAAAAATGCAAGCATGCAATATCTAAACTCCCTACTCACCGCCATTTGTTCTTTCGCTCATAACACAGTCCAGATCTAATAGACTGGGAATGGGCAATATCCCTTTACATATAGTGAATCCCAAAGAAGATGAGTGAGTGAGTGGGTGAGGGTTTACAGCAATATTCAGCAATATTCCAGCTATACAATCGACAAACCAGTGATCAACAACATGAACATCGATCTGCGCAACTGGGAACCGATGACATGTGTCAACCAAGTCAGCGAGCCTGACCACCCGATCCCGTTAGTCGCCTCTTACGACAATCATAATCGCCTTTTATGGCGAGGATGGGTTGCTGAAGGCCTAATATAAACCTAAAGTGTGCTTCTCACTATATTAGGTCATCTCTTGTTTTCCCAGAATAACCGCGTTTGAGGTTTTTGTTTTGGAGGGACAGGTTTTACTTTTCGTTAGTAAGACTGCTTCCCAGGGATACTCTAAGCACCGGATATGGAAACTAACAAGAAGCTATGGTCATGTATACACTGTTGGTTTCCATTCCTGACTGAAACTTTGAAGATTAACTTAGAATATTCGCGATTGGATGACATTGCTGAACAATTTCGCTAAAAAGTGAAATGCTGGTATTATGACAGTAAGTTTTCATCCAGGGTTGAGCAGCTACATCCAGGAGAGAGGTGGGCTGCCGTCTCTTCCGGAGTGTCTTGATCTCAGCGTTTCCATTGACGTCACCTTCACGGCCCCTGCTATAACGTACGAATCATGCGGAACCATCTATCACAAAAGGTGAATCTATTCTTGTCTTCTTCATAAGGCAAAGATAGAGCGTACTATATGCAGTCCCTGTATTGAATTACACAGGATGGAAATCTCAAGTCCCGTCTTCGCTATACGGAATAGTGCATCAAGAGTCATTAACCCAGCGAACAGTGTTCGCTATTTTAGGGTCAAATTCATTGTATTTTACGTGCATTATTTCTAAAGGCATTCTCAAATGTTCTTGTGGTCATCTGTGTATAGGGAATAGCTAAGGGCTCATATACTACCATTCAGTGATGACACATTATAATTTATACCAATACCCTGCTGATTTGATATGCGTATCTGTCTTATTTCAGTATGGCTGTAATAGGGTATCAGTCTTTAATCATTTTTTCTGTTCCAGTCCTGTAAACGTCACTGTAGATTACCGGAACATGGATCTGTTGGGAGCCGTGGAGACCCGGATGCCCCCACAAGTCAGCCTAGTTCCCCTGGAGATCAGAGATCAACCCCCATCAGTCACACTGAGAGGTGAGTGAACTCACACCGACACAAATTCTGGGATGGGATGGGATTTTTCTGAAGATAACCTTCAGGTTAAATACAAATACCACATTGAAATCAGTGTAATAAACTGCGGCCCAGAAAAAGAGTAAACACTTCAAAATTTGCCCTGTCAAAAAAAATTACGAACGTTATCAAACATTCTGTAACGAAGGCAGTTATACTGTCTACACTTGAACTTTTGGTTTGATCAAAACGTTAAGACGATGAAAAATTCCTAAACACCGGAAACGAAAAGTCCACAAGATGTGCAGCTATGACATATATCACCATCGGCTAACGATTTTGTTTGTTATATTCTTTGCTATCCTCAAACATTTGTGTTTACTCTTTTTGCTCTGCAGGCTGTGTAAGAGTGTTTGTCTTCTTAGCAAGCGGTCTCATTGACTAATCTGATTCATTCATGACGTCAAACGGAGTCAAGGTTAAGAAAATGTCATTTCTTGGCCTTAGAAATGCCAGTCTAGGATATTCAGGTTGCCCATGGCTGTCCTTTTTACTCCAGTCTTTAAACACATGTGAACAAATGCTCTTTGTTTCAGACAAGATGTACACACTGTTGATGTTCGACCCAACCCCAGAACTGGGACAAACAGAACAGGACTCCTACATCCACTGGATGGTCATCAACATCCGGGGTACTGACATCACGTCCGGTGACGAGGTGTATGACTGGCTTCTACCCATGACATCAAGGTTGAATCAACTCTATCTGTTTGCGTTGTTCGAACAGACGAAACCTATCAACGCCAGAAGAGTAAGATCCTTTGGAGGAAAAGACTGTCATCCGTACATAGTCAGAAGGTACAATACACCTCAACACAATACATTTTCTTGTGAAACCATGTCCTTGGTAAAGTGGACGGAATGTTAAGCAGGAGGTTGGAAGGTGGTTGGATTCTATAACCATGCGACATAATGATTGTTGACAAGTCCTGAAGACAACTGCGATATGAATCCGCATCAATACGTGTTTTTGTTTGTTGTTGTTGTTTTCAAATACACGGAAACATTCTCTATTACGGGACCGGGAAGATCCAGCTTAGAATTGTACTTCAGTAACCCATGCTTATTGTAAAAGTCGAGTAACGGGATCGGGTGGTCAGGCGAGCTGACTTTGTTGACACATGTCATCGTATCCTAACTGCATCGTGCTGTTGATCACTGGATTAAAAATTATTGTCTGATGCTGGTTCGATTATTTACGGACCGCTGCCGAATAGCTTAAACAAGAACCTACCAATTACGATAATCTAACAACCATCATTTGCTGCAGATGCAAGTACAGAGCTGGAGACTTTATCCGCACCAATAACCTGTGTCTGGTGGGTATGAGGCACCTGAGGGTGACGCCGGACACCTACCGTCAGTACATGGCATACGCTGTGACAGAGCTGGAAACCAGAGACCAGGCCTGTTGGGGACGGGACAGTCAGTGTCCACATTGTCCAGCAACTAGAGATCCTGACCAGCATGTAACCAGCCCGTAACTGAATAAAGGTGCTTATGGAACTGAAAACGTGAATACAATGTGTATTTCGTGGCGACATTTCGTGTCAGATTGTGGTTCTAATTTATGTTGTAGCCTTGTGTGGGTCAACCAACTGGTGCTCTTCTCTGTCAGAGACATAATTAAAAAGTGTACAAATCAGTTTAGGTTCCATGGTGCTCGAGCGAGTGAGCGTGTTTGGTTTTACTCTTTTAGCAACATTCCAGCAATATCAAGGCGGGGACACCAGAAATGGGCATCACACATTGTGTCCATGAGGGGAATCGACCCCGGTGTGCCGGGCGAACGTTTTAAGCCTATACAGGCTGCCCCGCCGCCCCTACAGTACTTGAAAGGTGATGTATCCGTCGACTGCAATATGGCTGCGTGACGAATGTCCCGGAGAGTGTCTTGCTGCTAACAACTGCTACAGAACCACGCGTGACGTACGTCTTTTATATGAAGCGTCTGTTTTGGGGTTTTTTAGTTTACAACATATTCTTGCACTAAAGTACGGTGTTTCACATTAAATCTTTTTCACATCACCTCGTAGCCACACGACTTCAGACAGCCCAAGGCCAAAGAAAGACAACGTACAGCACAAGGGATAAACATGCGAGCGCTCAATGGGAATACTAAATCCCGTAGTGACTTTTGTATTGTATGACGCAATATAGCAATATCCAATCAATATGAGACATATGTCCTTCAAACGCCCTATTTTGCCGGCGAAAGGAATTTCACTGTGGCGTATTTAGATTTGTCAAACATACCAAAGCCGACATAATGCTGGTATAGTTAAACGCACGATCAGTTGTTGGTGCTGGCAAATCTAGAATAACTGCGGGAAATCGAAACTGAACCCACACCCATCGGTTTCTAAAAGTGAAAACCCGTATCCTGTGCTTATAAGATTTATTATCATTAGAGTGCGAAGAGTGAGTGAGTGAGTGGATGAGCTTTGTTTGACGCAACTTTTAGCAGTATCCCAGAATATCATGGCGGGGAACACCAGAATGGGCTTCACACAATGTGCCCACGTGGGGAATCGAACCCGGTCTTCAACCTTAACTACTATGCCACCCCGACACCCTTAGAATCCGTGCAAGGATGCATGTATGACACATCATTTATCAACAAATTTACTGTTAAACATGTTTAGAAACCCTACTACGGAGGTACATGCTTTTGAAAAGATCTTGAAAGCATATATTTGAAATTTAGATAATCCCTCTTCAGTACTACCGTGGCAATGAAATAATTTGCCATTTGACTGTACATAATTCATATCACGCTCTGTTTTCTATGCAATATACATCGCGCGGAAAAAAGAATAATGAGTGAGTTTAGTTTTACGCCGCACTAAGCAATATTCTGTAAATAATCGAGTCTGCACCAGACAGTCCAGTGATGAACATCATGAGCATCTATCTAAGCTGTTACGATGATATATGTGTTTCATTTTCATTAACCTCCCAAAAGCCTTTTCGCACTAGAGGGCGTACGACTGGTAGCAACACTTGACTAGTGAAAGAGACATTTTCAGTGCTACATGCATTCTATGTTTCTGTGAGTTTTGTTTTGTATGTTCTGTAGTTAATGAAACTGATGACACGTACAGTAAATATATACAAATACACTATTATTTTTATTTGATTTAAACATTTTATATTCAGCGAAGAGGGGGATTAGGCACAAACCATCTAACTGAGGTAGCCGTCTCCTGAGTATCTTCAATATGACAAATATACAACAACATACGCAATATTGAAATGTAGTACAGAAAATGGTAGACTATGGAATACTGTAAGGGACATTCTCGCGATCTCGCGATCTCGCATTCTCGTGTTTTTGGTACAGTTCAAGTTTTTGTCAAAAGTCGACGACACGAGAATGCGACTTTTAAACATGCTGTCAAATCTCGCAATCTCGACTTGTCAAATAAGGCCACAAAAACACGAAATCGCGAGAACACGAGAATGCGACATTTCCTTTTCTCGCGTTCTCGCGATCTCGCGATCTCGCGTTTTAGACGTTGGCGTTGCGCATGCTTATTATCACAAGGTCAAGGCGCATGCGCATGCTAGTAGTGCTGTGGTCATGCTTCTTTCATGTTTTTCATTGCCCAAGTAGCAGTTAACAAATTTATGACATAGCTTGAAAATACTAAGCATGTAATTTACATTCACGAAGTGTAGGGTAGTGTATATAAGTCCGCTCCTGTTGTTACAATTTCCTACGTGCATAAAATCCTCAACATGTCCTGCATAATTTAACAAACGAAATTGTGAATATCCAATGTAAGTGGAAATATGTAGGTGAGAAATATATTTACGTTAGTGAGAATAAGAAAAATAATGCTAAAAGCCGCATCAATTCGCAGCTAGTCGCAGCAATACCGGCAGTTACAGAAATAATCACAGACCAGTGAGTTTCTCCATTATGTAATATCATATGAGGCCAGCATTAGTCTGTCTCACAGACCCTGAAGACATTATCTTTCTCTACTGCCCAGCCCTCACTGCAATGGTTTAGCCCTAAATGAAGCAAGTCTTGAATTTCCACGGGTTCTGTCTGTCTAGCTCTAGTCTGTCTTTGGCGCGTTTTCAGTTTAAATGGGTATATTTTATGCAATCAAAAATTTATATATTCACAGACAAAACGTTAATGCTAGGCTAACATATACGTTCAAGCAAAATTCTAACACACCAGTTGTATCAATCGGCAAAAATTAACGTGTCCAATGTTTTAGTCGACACCATTTTAACCGCTATGGGCCATGAAATACTAATCAATATATTTTCTTCCGCTCCAGCCTGACTACAAAACACCCTGCCTTGCAGTATTCTTTTGTCTCCACATTCAAAGAAATAGAAATACATTTGTTTCGTAAATATTAGTTTTCCTGTGGTAGCCATGAGTTCCAATGTCTTATTAACCACAGACTAGGGGTTATGTGTGAGATACCCGTTTATTTCTATATATTTCGGGAAGAACACACCCTTTAATAACAATAATATACGCGATGTACATAACATTAAAACACATCTGATGAACATGCCTTCATAATAAACAGAGGGCATATACATGTATTACGCCATGCAATATAACACAGGTCACTTTCGTGATAACATGTTTACAGCGATCAACAAAATGAACGTTGGGTAAAGAGTTTTAGAGCTGAAATAGATAGAATTATTATCGAAACGCCCGCACGTTATCAGAAATGAGCGGTCAATGTTATAAGGGTAACGCTATTATTAATATCAATATCTTTCAATATCTGTGTTGTTCTATGGCGTGTCTATCTTTGTAAAATGTGTGTCATTGATCTCCGTCGTTTGTTGTTAGCAGTAAATGCTTCTAAACCGATGCCGTTGTTTGTATTCTTTTTTATTAAAAATTATATTTATCTTAGCTATGATAACGGTAACGCTAATTTTCAGGGCATTATCATTTACAGGAGCCCTCGGTCCTTCGTTGGGTAGTAATGAAAAACCTCGGGATATGCCCTGAAAAATAGCGTTACCTTTATAATAACATGTGGCCTAATGGTGAAAACAGGGGATAACTGTACTGTGTTTGACGGACTGGGGATGTGTACCGTAGGTTATATGACATAGTTACGTCCCTTATTCGTCAACCACAGTACATTATCCCAATTCGAATTCAACCCGTTTTATGCTGTTTTTAGTGAAAACAAAATTATTGTTTAGATCAGGTCAAAGTTCTCCTAGCTCAAAGGTTAATCATATCACTCCATGAACTTACACAATCACCAGACAAATTAGTTCCCTTCAGCACGGTTGTTGTGTGCACACTGACTAAGTCTGACAACGATGAATAAATCATAGTGTTACAGTTAAAATGAAATGGAATTAACATGAAACCGCCCTCTGGTTATCAGAAATGAGCGGACCGCTGCAAATGATAATGGCCCTTTGACGTCCTTACCGACGGACCGTTACAGGTCTTTTGTCAAATGACGTTACGTCACACTCCATAATGACGTGATGAACCTTGTTTCATGATCTAACAGTGATGGGTGAACAGCCGTTGCGAGTACATTGTTTGATCTTACAACAGAATTTATGCTACTGTGCTGTCTTTCCATCCATTTCTGCGGGATAGGTGAGTTAACTGACCTAGGGCTTCTGCAAATGTATAGTTTTACAAAATATGAAAAAAACCCAGCGTTACCCTAATAGTGTAGGGATTCATTCAAAGGTTTTGATTAATCGGTTTTCAAATTGCGACCGTGTATGCTGATTATGCGGTTGGAAATTCATAGCATTGACCAATCAGAAGTCGTGTTACATACCAAGCTGGATTAGAATATACTATAGTCTGGTTCATAATTATTGAGAATTTTTCTTCTTACTTTGAGCTATCCTAACACCTCAACCGATTCACGGATACTTAAAACTAAGTAATGGTATAAGGGAGGTAACTCATCTTGGCCTACTGAGTATAGTACAATTAGAGTTACCTCCCCTGAATTTGTAGCAGACGTTATTTTCCTCAGCACTGTCAACAATGTCTGCTGAAGATAAAAGAAGGTTGATTTTTGAGTTGTGTAATCAAGGAATTGATGATGTAAATACATTGGCAGAGAGAACAGGAACTCCTCTTTCTACTGTGTATAGGATTAGGAAGAATTTTAAAGAGGGAAAGGATTTTGGGCACCAGAAAGGAGCAGGGAGACCCAGAAAATTGGACTTCTCAGATCGCGTCCGGCTGGGAATTTTAGCGTCTAAAAAGCAAAGGGCAAGCATCTCCAACATCAGGTATGAAATGATAGAAAGGGGATCAACAGTTGTATCAAAATCTACAGTTAGAAGAAATTTGATTGATCTTGGATGGGAGAAAAAGACTGGAATTCGTTCTCCTCTCATGAAACAAGAACATAAAGACAGGCATGTTGAGTGGTGTTTGGCACATGAAAACTTTGACTGGGAAAATGTGATTTTCACTGATGAAAGCTCAATATGGGTATATCCCAATAATGTGGAAATATGGACAAAGTCTGCGTCTGCACCGTTGTATCGACGACCTAAATACAGCCCAAAGTTTCATGTATGGGGATGGATATCCTTATTAGGAACGACCCCGCTGTGTGTGTTTGAGGGAAATCCGACAAGTCAACGCTACACTCACATATTAGATAATTTTCTCCTTCCAGGTGCACATGTGTTTTATGGAAATGACTGGATTTTGCAGCAAGATAATGATCCTAAACACACCGCAAAACATGCCAAGCAGTGGTTTCAGGAGAAAAATGTGACTGCATTACCATTTCCTGCATATAGTCCTGACTTAAATCCCATTGAGAACATTTGGGGGATGATGAAGGAATGTGTGAATCAAAAGGGGTTGACAAAAATTGAAGACATGAAGAGAGAAGTGGTCCGATACTGGGACAGCATAACTCACGAGACACTAACCTCTCTGATAGGAAGTATGCCTACCCGTCTTAGACTGTGCCGTGAAGCTCAAGGAGACTTGATAAAATATTAAATTGTTACCTACACAACATGAAAAGGTCAGTTCACTTTCACAATACATTCAATTTTATCTGATTTGTTCTCGTTTAATAATATGAAATGCTTTAGCTATTCTCAATAATTTTGAACCATACTGTATAAATATTGTACAACGAAACCTATCATGTGGTTGATACGGAAGTGTGTCCACACATCCAGCACCCGGACAGTCAATGCATGCAATAACCACGTGTAAGTGGCATACACTGGTCAAATGTATACATACTTATATAATAGAGAAAATAGTACCAAACACGAACTACTACTATTTGTTAAATGATATTCCGAGTGCTGAGTTTTCTTTGGTTTACAGGCATATTAATACCTGTTGTGTTCAATGATTAATATCAGGGTTTTATTTACTATGTATGTGTCAATAAAAATTTTCCGATATAGTAACTATTATTTTTTCATTTATGTACACAATATACAACCACTTAATTCATCCATCGTACGTTCCTATTCCTTTCCTTGATGAAACATTCTACAAACGTAGGCGACTGAATACGCATGATACATGTGAATCGAATTCTTAGACACAGATGCATCACATCCGATTAGAAAAAAAGGTAAAAGGGAAAAAACGAAAATCAAACTAGTTATTTATTTATTTTGTCCCGTAACATTCACATTTTTACCGCTTTGAACAGTACTTGTCCATTTCGCGACATTTGTCAAGCAAGTTCACGTGCTTTTGTGTCCATGGCCCATACAGTTCCAGGTACTGATTTCTAAAAACGCGAGAATGCGAGATCGCGAGAATGTCCCTTACAGTATTCCATACATCAAAGCCCCGCTACGTACCCCAGGACGTATGTTGACATATATATGCCAGCTGTTGATTATTTACATTGCCTCCTACGGGTGTTCCTATGCAGAGGGGAGGGGGAAGGTTGGAAGGGGAGGGTGCATGTAATCGATCTTATTCATTATCCATATCAAACGGCTGTGCTTCGTGTTATGCAATTCTAAGACCACACGTTCTGCTTGTTATTAGAAACCGGATATTTGCTTCACACGTTGTATACATATGGGGAAATCGAACCTGGGGTGACAAGCAAACGCTAGAACGCTTTAGACTACGGTAGTTGATTGGTCAAACCCGATAAAAATTGGTCAATACCTTTAGTCGAGCATCGAGCAACGACCAAAGCAAGACAACACACGGCCCAGTTCGTCCTTCTTTGAGAAACATGTCATTGCAAGGTTCGAATACACCCGTCAGTATTAAATAGCGAAGGAGGGCGGCGGTAGCTTAGGGGTTAACGTGTCATCTCGTCACGTCGAAACCCGGGTTCTATTCCCCACATAAGTACAATGTGTGACTCCCATTTCTGATGTCCCCCATTGTGAAATTGCTGTAATTTTGGCAAAAGCTGCGTACAGGTAAACTCACTGTACCACTGTTACTCTCTGTCGACATGCGTCAACCTTAGTAAGGTGTACAATGTCTATGCGATTTTAGATAGCGTGATTCTATAGCCAAACTCCATCGATTTACTATGTCTCTTGTCTTGATATTGCGGGAATATTATTAAAAGCGACGTAACCGAAACTCGCTCTAGTAACGGTCCAGGTATTAGGCCTAAACTCGGAGACCGGATGGGTTCGGGTTCACGTCAGGGGAAAATTCGGAATTTACAGTGAACGTGTTAGTGCGCTACTGTACATAACAAACAAACAGATAACTGTACAAACAGATGAAAGTGAAAGTTGTTCTGAGATTGTCTGCCAGGCGTGGTCCGACCGAAGACAGGAAGGTTGCGGGTTCAATACCCGGCAGCATCATACCCAAAGACATTAAAATATGGTTGGTCCCTGTCTGGCGCTCGGCTCAGCATAATGTGTCTGAGTGGGGCATTCATGTTTAACTGTGGCATGGTATCTCAGTGAACAAACACTATAAAAGACACTAAAGTCTAGGGAAGTACATGCAGCCACACATGCACATATGAGCGAAATTTTTAACAATATCGACGTTAAACTAAATTTCACCTGAACTATGATCCCCAACTATAACCTTTCTCACATATGGGCCACTCGGAGTGAGCGATTTCTACTGGCTAACTGGAACCCCTCTATACCTCCATATAACATTCATAATCGTGTAATGTCAAGTAAGGTATAAGAAACACGATCAGCAAAATAACAGATACTTAGGGAACCAAAACATAGAGCAGAAAACATACTTATGCACCAAAACATAGAACAGATCATGAGTCACCCATACGTAGATATACACATTTCCAAGCAGATCATGAGTCACCCATACGAAGATATACACGTTTCCAAGCAGATCACGAGTCACCCATACGTAGATATACACATTTCCAAGCAGATCATGAGTCACCCATACGTAGATATACACATTTCCAAGCAGATCATGAGTCACCCATACGTAGATATACATATTTCCAAGCGGATATGACACAAACTGTAGGTGTGGCCATAAGTACAGCAAATATGTCTACTTCGTCTACAAGATCCTGCTGCTGCTGCTGCTGCTTGAAAAAAAAAACAAAGACACTAAAACCTCTTCAATTCATAATTTACCTTGGCCACCCATACCAAAATACTATCAAAATAATAATAATAATAGTGAATAAAATGTGTGGAGGCCAAAATAAAACACCACACGAAGCCCTAGTGTGTATCTAGCTGGGCCGGACTGAACTAGCGATGTGTAAGCAAGCCAGCCTTGCTAGATTAGTGTGGGTTTGTTTCAGAGTGAGAAATAATCACATTTTATATGAAAAGGAGACGAAAATGGGAGATTCACATACCTAAGGAAATCTATACTTGCTTCGTCTAAAAATCTGTAATCCTCGCAATGACACAAGCGCTTTTGAGCTGCGGCTCGGTTCCACTAACAATCACCCGAGGGCATTGGCCGAGGCAAGACAATAGACTTGGTTTAACGTTATATTCTATTAAACATAGTCGGGGGTTTTCCATTTCGGGTTGATTTTGAAAAGGAACCAAGGCGTATGAGTGTGTATGAATGTAAAAAAACAGCATGCCAGCGTTTTTCAAGATGTGGACGTGAACGTGGTCGACGTAATATCGGGAAAATAATCAGTGTGTTTAAGCACATTCCTGGGACAAGAATGAGGGTGAATGGGTTTTACAGGTCTCAGTGTTGTTAACGGCTACACAAAACGGGCGTGTTAGAAAATGTCACAATGTGGACAGATATACTACACTGATGACAGACGTCAGACAAAATGAACTGTCATCAAATGTTCATCGACTAATGTTAATCACAACCAGATACCTGTCCCTGTTAAACTACTAGTAGTTATCGCATTAAAGTAGCTGTGAGGCATTTCTGATAAATCTATCCTTTCGGTTGTTATTTCTGCGCAGAGCAGAGGCACATGTTGTTGGAGTTTTTTAGTTTTATAATTTAATTTAACATTTCATAGTAGATGGATAAGATCAATGAACGTGCAACAACTGAACAGCAGACGAACAACACATATTGCTGATTACATATCTGACTACACATGTTTAACCATGGTATAATGTGGCGGTGTGCCTGCCCACATCTATGTTGAACGCTGCCCACCAAACCAGCTAAGTAATTTGTTCGCGCTGATCATTTTGATATCAACCGTTTCTCCTACTGTACTATTATTAGTGATGATAGCGGACTGTTGAACACCCTGTGGAAATTAGTCACTTGTGCAGATCAGTCACTGGCAAACCAGTCCACGGCTTCTGGTATATACGTATACAGCTTAACAGTTTAACAATGCGCAAATATTTGGGGGGCTAAAGTTACAAAAGACACGGACACCGAGGGGTACTGATTCCAAGCTATATTTACATCAATTACATCAGCTCCAGGTACTGAATTCAAAGCATGACTCTTTATTCTTAGCATGTGTCAGTTTGGCGACAACTTTACAACAGAGTTGAAGTGTTTAGCGTACGGTCTCAAAGGAAGGCGATCGCGTTTCAATGTTCGATGACTGATTGGGCCGTATTGTGGTACACACCATGATCGTCCACATACAAATCACGATTTTGTTCAGTGTGATGCCCCCACCACCCCTGCCACACACAGGGTACATTGTAATTTGTCTTAGATGATGTAACATAAATCTACCTTGAAATGTCAGATCTGTGTTTATTTAAAACACCGTTCCAACATTACACCGCACAAGCCAGGAAGCGCACAAAGGGCTGGTGCAGTCTTTCAGGGGAGAATACTCTTTCCCAACAATTGTCCCCTCGGAAAATCGTTGACGTGTCAGGTATATAAAATCCCCACAACATCTCTGCTCTCTGGTATATCTGCTCTCTCCACACGATACCGAAGCAAACCATGCAGGTCGTACTGACATTATCGTAGTGCAAATCTTTTAAGGTACTTTTGTCAACAATTTATATGATAATACAACACACTAGAAGTCAATGTGCAACTTCTTTACTATTTGCACGCGGCGTTCCTGGGCTAACGTTTGCCCCTTCACCAGATGAATGAATCAGGTCACCTAATGACTCGGCAAGCATTAGCCAACATATGTCGGGATAAATAATGAGGAAGCTACACATTCATATTAAGTGTTGTGTATTATCCTGCAATCTTCCAAATACCTATCAAGCATCTATGCATATGACATGGCGATATGATCTTCCTTTTGCTGAACAATTGCCATTTTCTCTAAATATAATTTTGTTTTACTGCTTAGACGATTCTTAGAGAATGTGAAAATTAATGTAACTAATATTAATCTAAAGGTGCAATCTACAAGTGTTATCTAAAGGGTGACCTGAAGGTGTTATCTACAGGTGCAATCTAAAGGCGTTGTCTAAAAGTACAATCCAATGGCGCAATCAAACTATATAACACGAAGATGTAATCTAATGTGGCAATCTATAAGTCGTATCTTCAGGTATAAATCTAACGGTGTAATCTAAAGGTGAACTCTAAAGCTGTTATCTGAAGTTGCTGTCTAAAGGGAAAGCAATATTTATGGATATCAGCTTCTTTAATAACACGACGTTTCGACGCTCCCAAACGTCGTGTTATTCACAACAAATAACTTGACATCCATAGATCTTACTTTTCTTACGCATTTCACTTCTAATGCTCTTCAAGATTTTATTTAAAGGGATTCAGCAACAAAGGAGAGGCGTGGCAAGAAACAATATCAATGTTCGTGTAGCGGCCATAAAATGCCCGAGACCCGTGCTGGGCTTAGAACCTTGGACCTTCCAATGCGAGGTCGGACACCTTTTCCACATGACCAAAGAGAATAATCCCCGTCGGCAAGCCGAAAAAGGTGAGGATGTCCTCGGTAGGATGTCTCCACGCCTTGCTACATCAATATAACACTGTCGTTCACTACCGTCAGTCCGGTGCAACGTCACTGTTTCAACATGCTGACACTACTGCAGTGATGACCCACACTGATAAAACATGAACATGTCCCGAAGAAACACACAGAGATAAATCAGGACGTCCTCCTCATTGTAAAAACGATCTTACTATATACGTGATAATATAATCATGTTTTCTTTATTATTCCTTTGTATAAACTAGGCTTGTATTACTTGTTACAGAAAAATCTACTTATATGGCAGCCGAGCACTGTTTCCAACAATCGGAATCACCGGTGAGTAAAGGTGCACCCATCAATACACACAGGGCATAGACCGTGGATGCACCTATACTACAGTGTTCTTATCAAGATAATTAGTCCACTGCGTACTGATATATTTATTTAACAATGAGGTATTTAACAATAACACACCTTCCACAAGTACATCGGGAAGTATGGATCGTTGCTAAGCACAGTTATATTCTGCACGTGTCCTTACCTATAAATAAACGGTAGAATTCGGTGATCATAACCCTCAGTACGAGTGCTTGATTGGTTATCTTCAGACAAAGATTATTCCTCATTATAGACCTACGTGACTATCATTTGTGTCACTTCCTTGTCGGGGACGCTCGCCTAGATTACAGCCTGTACTCAGTATCTGCTGATACCATGTGACTTTTCACAAGGCCACATAAGGAAGGAGCATGCGCACTTTCTGAATGTAAACTTCCCGGTAGTTCACAGTAACACACAACAAACTACATGTCTAGATACGATCAGGTGTCTTATTGTGAACACTTGGGATGACCCTCATTAATTAATCAATGACGTCTTTAGGTGTATGGACTTGTTGTGGTGTTGTGGGCATGTGCACGCTTAACACTCATTGATGTATTCGTGGTCTTATGTTTCACAACAAAACTTGGCGTTTGGTTTCGAGCCAGTATATGATATTTCGTGTTTGCACAACAGTGCAATGATTATCTAAAGAGGTATCCTGTGATGTTCACGATAGATGCACTTCATACAGCTAACGTAAACCTGGCGTACGTCTCAAACGTTTGCGTTCGTGTCCAGCGCTAACATTGTTGATAATGTACGGGTTCACTGAACAAATAGTGTCTTTCAATAAGCAACGATCTATCTTTACCGCACTCAGAGGAATGGATTCAGGGCCTTTGTTTGACGTTCTATTCAAATGCACAATACATAATATCAAGACTGAAATCTAACTCTAATGACACAACAAAGTGTGATTACCAGTTCATCTGACTGTAAAATATTTCCATTGTAAATATGCCTGCGGAAACATGTACATGTACATGTATAGAGGAGTTTGATAAATACTGTCGTGTAAAAGGGGGTGGAGGTGTGATGCTAACATCTTTTGAGAAGCTTGTATAATGTAAATGATGCCAGTAAAGTGTATGCACAAAGTATGTGACCCCCCCGCATGTCATGTACACAATCAACGACACCCCACCCATAACTTTATGCATATTTTGGAAATTTATCCGAGGACTGGGACTACACATGTAACCTTAATGAAAAATTAAATGACACTTTCTCTTCGACGTCCATGTTGTTATAAATAATTGCGAATCATTTGTGTAGCATATACCAATATACTTTCTACCTGTCAACACCATTTGCGTGTGATGCGCTTAGTTGTGCAAATTAATGGTCTTCAGAGATGATTCAATTTTACTTTGATGTAATAATCCATCAAGTATTGGCGTTTCATTATGCGCAGTTCGGGATTAAACTTAATCCGAAATTGACAGATTAAATTGATTTTCCTAGGTCGTTCGTATCATGTTATATTTCACACACAGGCTGTCAAGCTGTATAGAAGGGTCAATGTATATATTTTTTCTCTTGCTAGCTGAACAACACAGAATAAGGCTATCAAGAACATATGGGTAGTAAGTAACCTGATCTGTTGGTTAGAAATTGTCGGATGTAATACAGATCATACTCAGTAAAGTACAAATTGTAGTACTGGTTTGGGTCGAGTTCCATCCGAGATTCGAACATCTTCTCTTGGAATGATGTCTCTAATTGCATATCAGTTGATAAAGTACCTTGTCGGACCAACATTTAGTCTGATTTCAATTATGAGTGCATTATTAACTGGCATTGAGCTACATGTATCTGAACAATCGTCATGCTTTGCTGAAACACACTCAAACCACTTCAGACATCGACATAAAAAGCAGACAAACACTTTTAACTCGGAAAGTACTATTTAGAATCGTCAATCAGTGAAACATGAAGTGCAACATGAAGTGCAACATGAAGTATATAATGAGTCAAGTTGATTATGTGTCGAATGCTGTTTTCTGATCTTTAATGGACCAAGTTTGTTTGTTAAGCCATTTCGTGTATACAGTATGTTTAGCAGCACATTAATCATTGAGTTCGGAAACATAACAGGTAGCACTTCTTATCATAGCGAGTTCTGAGAGGTGTTACAAGCTAAAGTCAGGTATCCTCATCTCACAACACTGAACTTCTGATTCTCATCAATGGATCGCTTCCGAACTCTTGCAGGCAGAAGGTCTTCTCGGGTGATGGTGGGGTACGAGGTACACGTGTGGGTGTGGGTGTGGTTGTGGGTGTGGGGCGAGATAAAGACAACTGGTTTAAGAGATGTTCGAGTTCAGGTTTATCAATTAAACATGCCCGTTTCATTGTTTTGTGAGGTGATATTTTACACCTATTATATAGCTTCAACGATTGTGGTTGACTGTAGGGGTCAAGTGTGGTGAATGAAGGGGTCAATTTCAATTCATGCTCATACAGAATCAGATATCGTACACGTTTGACACCACCTACAATTGATCGGTTGACGAGATGTGTTGTTTAACAAGCTTCATCTGGAATGAGTGGAATGATTCACTCCAGTAATTTGTTCCACCTTTAGAGACTATTGATCCATATCTGAATGCGGCGTTCCAATGGGGCAGGTGAACCACCTTGATGCGATGAACTGACTTCTCCCATAACAGGTCGGTTACCATTCAAGGGTCCTTGTTGGTACCCGACTCATGATACTCGAACAAAAGTCAATGCAACGTCAATAATCAATATATATCTGTTATCTCCTCATAGCATTAGCCGCTTTGATTAACGCTTACGTTGGATAGTGTTCCTGAATACCCGTGAAGTCAGGAGTTACTGGAATGCGAAACACGTCAGAAATAACCCCACTTACAGGTTCATCATATAAAAGGGTTTGTGTTATTCACCAAGAACACTGTCAAAGAAAGTTTGGACTGCACGGCAGGTAACTTTAGGTGTGTATGATGCTTTTGAGATTTCAAGTTTGCACGATTGTTTTTACATGTTGTGTATTTCAGACGTTGACAGCGGAAGGAAAATAGTCTTGTCGAGACCAAACTAGAATATGACTGACATAAGCAGTAGCAGGTATCCGATGGCATACATCAAACAAGTCAGCAAATGATCCCGTTAGGCGCTTCTTAAGACAAGCATGGGCTGCTGAAGATGTTTGCTGCTTCATGCATGTTACATTGAAATATATAGGATAGTACGTTTTAAGATGTTCTTCTTTCGATAGCATGTTTTTGGTTGATAATTAGTTCCGTTTTACAATTCCTTCTTGGTTATATTAGATTTCTCAAAAGAACACTTGAGAGTCTTCTTCATCAATGTACATTTTCGATTGCTGGAGGTCCTGTCTGCAACAGTACACTGACGTTAATATCTGCTTCTCTAGTTGACTTGTTATTCAGAACAAGAAATAACACCGGAATATGTCTTCTACTCGTGTTTACAATCATTGGAACGTTATCAGGCAGGGTGTTGTGATGATCACTTCGTGTTCCCGTATTTTAGAAATGTGACAGCCAGCAATGTGATGTGAATATCGCATATCTGTTTATCACCGGTGTGATTTCTCCGCATCTTAATGCAACCAGATTTCAATGGGTCGTCTACAAAGTCAAATATATGTGGCAGTACATGAAACTACTAATTATAAATCCATCACAACTGTTAGAGCATGCATACTGACAATAACTGGCAACATGTTTCAACTGTTGACAGGTATTCGAGTGAAACTGATTTGCCTTTCGTGGCTGTATTTCTAGGGTTTAATGTATCTGGTAAATCAAAAACAGACGATGTTCTACTCTCAACCAGGCATATATTCTATATGATCTTTTCATGCAAAATTAATTAAGGTTGATAAGTTGTGCACTGGATCGGAAGCGATCATGGTACGCAGGCAAAAACAGACAAAACCAGAACGATTACAAATAGACAGCCCTATATGGTTGCTATGCATTTAACAGGGAAAGACCGAATCAAATACTTGTGGGAATCATATATATAAAATGTCTTCGCTTACGGCACCATTTCAGAAGGAAGAACATACGGATAGGAGATGGTGTCCAAGATACGGATAGTTCATCTTTTCACTTTCACCCTTCAGTTCGTCGGTAAGCATGGTCACTCAACAAGAAACTAGGAGACAGAAGGAGGGAGAGTCATAGGCTACCCTTTCAGTTTACCAAGCACGGAATGCATGTAATGGATCATCGTATATCCTGCTCTTGTCTAGCCTCTTTTCTTTCTTGCCACTCTTCTTTCACTCTCCTGACTGTCAGTGTCTTTTTCATGCGTACTGAATGCGCACATACCACATAGAAAGCTTTTTCATATGTGGTAGCCCTATGCCATTAGGCATATGTGAAAGCGTGGCCAAATAAGTATGAAATTAATTAAACATTCGATTAACGAAAGCGCACGCAAAACCGCATATACACTCGACATTTGAGTAAAGTAAGTCTGAATGCTTTGAAACCTTAACTGTACCTTAGTATATCATCGTGGAAGTAAATAAAACGTAAAGGTAAATGCAGCCTGGATGATATGCTATAATTAGCCAATTTCTTATTCCACAATGCAGATATCGTTGGGAATAGGACGTATACCAAAGCAGGATGCTATCCACACCAGTTCTCCACCGATCCCGGTAGATGTAAAGATCGTGAAAAGATGTATCCTAAAATGTTCACAACCAGAAAATTTAAAACCGCTTCGCATTGTCAAAATTTGATAACATCGAAGACACTAAGTGGTAAGACCTGTGAACAATGTTGTCAGAATTTGACGGTTGTTGAAGACATGAGAACGTATGAACTTCCAGCTAAAGCTTTACTGATCCCGGGACAGGACAACATGTACAAAGATTTTGTGACACAATGCATAGGAAGACAGTACTGTCAGTTGAATGGGAAAGACAGTGACAGGATCCAAATGGACTGGAATTGCATTATGTTTGAATACGAATGTGTTGATGGTAAGTACTGTTGAATAGATACATTCAAGACAACTCTAACACTTTACGATAACATACATAATCAGCATAATAATAGTTTTACCAACGTATGACTTAGAAATGTTTGACAGGATACTAGAATAAGGCCAAAAAATGACAGGCTTCGTTGTCCACTACATCTCCTGAAGGGTGTGATCAAACGTTTCAGGTATTAGCCTTACTATCGATTCAACACTTGATGTGTTCATCGTTATATAGAACTCTAATTAGCGTCATTTCCTATTGGCTGATACCTCACGGGCATCTAATTATCACTTCCATCATTAATTGTTACATATGATGATGACCTACCTTAAGGATGTTTCGTGCCGCTCCTGACACCGCACACGAGAGTACTCATCCAAAGGTTTCGTGTGATCCATATAAAGATGAATGACACATGTCATCGTATCAGACTTGTGTTGTTTATCACAGGATTGTCTGATCCAGACTTGATTAATCACAGACCGCCGCCGTATAGCTGGAATATAGCTGAGTGCGGCGTAAACCTAAACTCACTCACTCACTCACCCACTCAGATCTGTTTCATGTTATTGCTGACCGTGACTGCAACACTGCATTTTCAGATGATAAAATTTTGAGTTTCACCGGGGACTCCACGCTCAAAGACTCACAGGTGTTCTTACTTGACAACCAGGCAGTCCATTCTGATACAAACTCTCATTGCGTTGCATATACATGTCAGTCAAGCATTACCGTTAAACTTGTTGGCAACACCGTGAACTCATCCTCTTGCACCCTCGTCTTTTCGGAGGAAGGCGGAAATCGCACCATTTTGAAGTGTAATGACACCGTTAACAACATATTATTTCAAAGTAATACCAGCAAGATAGACATTACCCTGAACAAGACTGCAAGCGTTGGCACGAGTACCAGTGGACTGCTGTGGATTCTTGTGACAGGTATTGTATCCTTTAGACATGTAATTGAAACAACTGGTTTTCATTCACCATAGTCAGAATTCAGAATTCATCAAAGTTGTCTGGTGTGATATGATCTGTTTCGATCTATGACAAACTAAGGGGTGTGTACATGTAATCATCTTGTGATATATATGTATGGGGGAACATTTATTGACATGCAACTGGTGGCACATGTGTGGTAGCCATTACAGTTGCATTGCGTATTCGATATTCAATCGACTGCACTTCATGATGCAGAAATGAGCATGCTTGAATGGGTACGGTGCTGTATTTTCAGCTTCTGCTAATAAAGGACTTGTGTCTGTGGCATGTGGATCGAAAATTCCATCAGACGTGACACATTATTGTCCGAAGGTTACAACTACGACCCCACTGGTCCCATCTGTGATGACTGGTGTACCAGACACATCAGACACACCTACTTCCGGCACAACACGCGTGAAAGGGACTCCGTCAGTGACAATGATACTACTGACAACAGAGTCTAATACAGGTAAGAAGGATCATAAATCACCATAATCATTTACTTACATTTATATCTAATATATGTTTAGTGCAGGATCAAAACCGACTGCAAAGTTTTCTTTGAAAATGTAAGCCTGCAGCAAGGGAAATTGAGCAGAGATTGACACAAGTTTATAAGGCCAAGGACTCACCTTTTCCAACAAAACTCAGGAGAAGGTTTTGGTCCAACTTATAAACCGACTGACACTCAATTTCAATATTTTGTATTTACTTTTGAAATCAACCGGGAAGCGACTGGCAGTTGATGCCTTGCCTTGGAGGGCAATACATGTGCTCTGTGCGCACTACCTGTGTCCTTCATGAGCGCTGCCTGCACTACCCATCTTGCGAGAAACGCACAGTTCACACTGACGACGGGTCGCATCTTCTGCAGCGATTTTTCATGGCCTAGTGGATATAACCACGAAGCTGGCGATGTATTGTTGGGTCGATGCCAGACATCGGCACATAAATACTGGACGTTTTCAATAATGTGATACATTACCGTTACGTTCAGTAAAAGCAAGACAAACTTACACCAGTCTTCAAAAGTCGTTAAAGTAAAATAATTCAACGCCCAGGACTATTCCTGGGAAATGCCCGCGCATTGCCTGTAAAGGTGAACTGGGTAAAAGGAGAACTTGGCGAGACTATAGAGTAGTGTCACTGGAGTGAGTGAGTTTAGTTTTACTCCTCAGTAAGCAATGTTTTGGCTATATCGCGGCGGTATGTAAATAACAGAGCTTGGACCCGACAATACAGTAATCAACAGCATTAGCATCGATCTGATCAATTGGGAACCGATGACATGTGCCAACTAAGTCAACGAGCCTCCCACCTAATCCCGTTAGTCGCCTCTAACGGCAAGCAATGCCGCCTTTTATGGCAAACATGGGTTGCTGAAGGCCTATTCCACCCCGGACATTCACAATTCGACGTCACTGGAGGTTCATAACGACACATACCATATGTCATCCCAACAGCGTGGTAATACATACATACTGTCGCACATTCTTTACTGGGCACAGTCTGTCAACGACGGGAATATTTCCTGTCATGCATTTTCACATCTAAATGACCATCTAGTAAATTTAGTACGACTGGTTAGAGTATTAGGTTCAGCATCGTCATGGCACATGTTTATAACCTTGATGAAGTCATTGTGCTTGAGTTATGTGCAAACAAGCTTCCAACTTTCTCTACACTTTAATTATGTCTGCTATAGGGGACGGTAATATTCAGGTTGGAATCCCATCATCCAAGAAAAATCCTTCATTTTTTACCTGATTATGACATAGTACCTTTTGTCATTTTACATCATGCACCATATATTTTCAGCGATCATCGGAGGTGTCGTCGGAGGGCTCGTTGCAGTGCTTTGTCTATCTGCGATCTCTTTTGCTATATACAAGAAGTGCCACAAAACGGTGATTACATTAAAACGAAAACATGTCATTCCCTAGCCCAATGCACGTCAGGATGCATTGTGTATTACTAAAACATTACCACTCTCTAACCCCTCAATATGTATGGTTTTGTTTTTATAATATTAATCAATATCAAAGGGTCAAGTGGATGAGGCAAACATTTCCAACTTAAAAATGTTCCTTCTATAAACATACAAAAAAAATGGCAAGCGTGTAAATAGTTGTGTGTGTATGTGGGCCATACATTCAGGGTAATTCTGTCAAAGGTCTTAAAATAAAACGATAAAACATTTTGCTGTGATGAATGATGGATGCAAGTCATCAGAAGACGATGGTGGATGGTAAAGAAGCAAACGAAATATACAACAGTGTTCACACAATGCCATTTAGAAAGTAGTTAAATGTAACATATGTTATATTTGGGATTACAGTTTCTTAGCGAAGTACTGATTCTACCACTTCTGTTGGATCGAGTCACATCAGGTGAGGCACCTTATGATCGTGTGCTGGCGATTAGGTGCCTGACTCTGATGGTGTGGGTTCGAATCCCAGATGAGACTGAACCAACCACGACATGGGTCTTCTCTCACTGTAGGAGTGGCAACTTTCATTTGTGGTGTTGTGACGAGGTCTTAATGTTCACAGTCATTAGTTGACATATTACAACCACGATGTCAACTTCGATGGCACACGTTGATCTAGTCGACCAATGGCCATTGCAGGCGCACATGACCTTTACTGAGCTACAAGTGTTAGAGCGAGTGGACACGATTCGTACTCGGCTTTCAAGGGGGAGCCTACCATCCCACGATTGACAGACCATTACACTAATGGAAAACGTCGTTCGTGTCAAGAACGAGTCGGAGTAGGAGTGTTTTGGATGAAGTAAGGCTTGTTTTTACTTCTTTGAGAGCCGCAGAGCGTAGCGTAGACAAGACGAACGTTTTCATGCCCTTAACTTTGAACAGAACGACCGTTTTGGCTCGGTAATGGTGTGGGGTGAAATCTCTGTGGCTAACAGAAAACCATTACATGTTATTCATGGCCATGTCACTGGTCAGTCCTAACGAGAGTACATGCTGGAGGCACACACTGTGATATTGGGTCGCCGACATGAACGTCGTGCCTGTTTAAGGTTGACGAAGCGACGTTGGGCGGGGCCCACGTTTCTACTTAATACCCCCACCAGAGCAACATTAACATGTTACCATGTTGTCCAGGTCTGTCGGCGCGTTCGTCTCCGCCAATAACAAAAATACATTCTCAACGATCCTGGAGCTGGCCTGCAGTAAGAATGCCCTGACATGAACCATGATGACTTGGAGCGTTTGATTAGGAGTTTTCCTAGTCATATTCACGATTGTCTTGGGAACATATTATTATATTACTATTAATTATATTCATTAGTTTAACAGTTCATGGTAAATGATGCGATGGACAGTAGGTTGGGTAGACCAATCATTTTAATAGCATCCATGGTCATTTCAATGTCAACGACAAATGCCAACATCAGGTCGATGTCCCACTGTTTTACTATTTATCTCATTAAAGACACTAAATATCCAGTACCTTTCGAATAATATATAGACTGTTATGTGGTGCATGAAATATTCCCATAGAGAATTGTTTGAATCGTCAGTCATTAATACGATATTGTTCTATAATGAAGCTCTGATCATGTTATAATTAAGACATTCGTTTTCAACAAAGACAAGCTTAGATTGTGGGCAGCCAAAGGATACTCCAGTGACAGATACTCCATGACTCTTGTCATTAACATATTCACACAGTGCAACCTGTTTATTGCAATTATATAAGATTAATAAGTAAATATTAACATAAATGTCTCCTCGTTTATAGTCAATATGAAACGAGAACCTAAATATGTTCTCACCTGTAAATTCATGAATACGGTTTTGCTGATATTTCAGAACAAGGTTGAAGATGAGAGTGCCCAGGTTACAGGCGTGGACGCGCCCTTTCATCACATGAGGGTTGGTCTCTTACACACAGTGATACCAGAAACTATCAAAACACATAGTATGACTATTTAGTGATGTCATCCATGACATTAGGACCAAGCAACCTGTAGTGTCAATGAGTATGTGAAGTGAATATATTCATTTCATCCACAGTTATCAGCTTCATATCATGTCTTGTGTTAATTTCAGAACACCCCTGACAGTCGGCGTGCCTGGGGTGATTCTGCCCGCAATACTGGTGTTTCACTGGGTTCACTGCCTGCACCATTCGGAGCTACGTCACTCCAACTGCCACGTGCTGCTAACTCATTACCTCCTATCAGACATATTGATTTAAAGATTTAAGTTCGATTTCCTTTCATTTGTTTCTGACAAATGCAGATAAGAGTGTCAATTTCAGACATGGAGGAAAGCTTATACCCACCATTTCAATGGTTATCATTGAAACCAGTTGATAGGAATGTAATTCTGGCGACAATTCGATAAATATAATACATGCTTTATCTTAGTTAAACTGTATTCTCAAACTTGTTACTTGTTGGGGACAGGTTTTTTTACAATGACGTGAGGATAGCCGCTTAATGGTATGTAATTAGTGTTGGTCGGAGAAATAAGGGGTTCCTTTCCAAATCTGTAAAATAGTATTTCAGTTCAATTAGTTTTGATGATTCGTCCGTTTGATCATAATTCAAAATAGAGACACATATTATTCCTGAATGAATGTGTCCATCAAAGTACGATGTTTCATATTACACGTGTTTGTATCTTCCACCCCATATGTACGGTTTTTCAGTTGATTCGCCATCCTGCCCCGTGTATTTTTCATTGGTACTCAGCATGTTTATATCATGACTAGGGCATGGCGGCTGGTTACCTAGGTATTTAGTCTTGCACGGTTCGAGATACAGCCTGGTACTATGTCAGAGATGGTGATCATGTTAGTACACACATAGATAAGTATAGACTGATACTATGAAAAGGGTGTGGGTCATGTTAGTACACACATAGACAAGTATAGACTGATACTATGAAAAGGGTGTGGGTCATGTTAGTACACACATAGACAAGTATAGACTGATACTATGAAAAGGGTGTGGGTCATGTTAGTACACACATAGACAAGTATAGACTGATACTATGAAAAGTGTGTGGGTCATGTTAGTACACACATAGACAAGTATAGACTGATACTATGAAAAGGGTGTGGGCCATGTTAGTACACATATACTCCAGTATAGACTGATACTATGAAAAGTGCGTGGGTCATGTTAGTACACACATAGACAAGTATAGACTGATACTATGAAAAGGGTGTGGGTCATGTTAGTACACACATAGACAAGTATAGACTGATACTATGAAAAGGGTGTGGGCCATGTTAGTACACACATAGACAAGTATAGACTGATACTATATTAGGGATGTGGTCATGTTAGTACACACATAGACAAGTATAGACTCATACTATGAAAAGTGTGTGGGTCATGTTAGTACATACATAGACAAGTATAGACTGATACTATGAAAAGGATGTGGGCCATGTTAGTACACACATAGACAAGTATAGACTGATACTATGAAAAGGGTGTGGGTCATGTTAGTACACACATAGACAAGTATAGACTGATACTATGAAAAGGATGTGGGCCATGTTAGTACACACATAGACAAGTATAGACTGATACTATGAAAAGGGTGTGGGTCATGTTAGTACACACATAGACAAGTATAGACTGATACTATGAAAAGGGTGTGGGCCATGTTAGTACACACATAGACAAGTATAGACTGATACTATGAAAAGGGTGTGGGTCATGTTAGTACACACATAGACAAGTATAGACTGATACTATGAAAAGGGTGTGGGTCATGTTAGTACACACATAGACAAGTATAGACTGGTGATATGATAGTGGTGGGACCATGTTAGTACACACATAGACAAGTATAGACTGATACTATGAAAAGGGTGTGGGTCATGTTAGTACACATATATACAAGTATAGACTGGTTCTATGATAGGGGTGTGGTTATGTTATTGCACATATATACAAGTATAGACTGGTACTATTTTAGCGGCGTGGATTATTTTCGAGCATGTACGCACAAATACTGGCATCACGTGCGCTGCAAGCCACGATTTTGGGAAATTATAGCACTTTGGACAATGGCAGCACGATAGCATCTCTGATCAATACAGTTAATATAAACCGTAGTTTGTCTTATATACAACGCCCAAACCACTGATATAGGACTGGGCGGTGGGGTAGCCTAGTGGTTAAAGCGTTCGCTCGTCACGCCGAAGATCCGGGTTCGATTCCCCACATGGGTACAATGTGTGAAGGTCCATTTTCTGGTGTCCCCCGCCGTGATATTGCTGGAATATTGCTAAAAGCGGCGTAAAACTAAACTCACACACTCACTGATATAGGACTGAAATGAACGGACGGAACTGATATACACAGGCACTGTAAGAGTCGTGTCTATCAGTCATGGAAGAAAAAAAACAACAACGTTAATGCATTTCACAATGCTGTTTCATTACCGTTATCGTATACCGAATAATTATGTTTGGGTTGTTTTCTCCCATCAAACTGAAGCTTTATAATGTACTCGGTTACTCTCAAATTAAAAACTTTAAAACTCATTGATTTTCATTTTTATTTTCATTGAGTATTAAACGAGGTAGCAGAAGGGGAAGTGTTCGAGGTTACATGCGATATATACTGACGTTTGTGAATACAGATGAGTAACGTCTTGTCCACTCAACATACGAATGTCTACAGATATTTTTATCTGCACGTCAGTCTCAAAGTTAGTGATACGAGGCGTCATGGATACCCCGTCATTTAGTTACTAAGACAATGTCGTATCAGAATGTGTGATTTGAAACAACACATCAGGAAGCGTTTTCTAAGCATCGCTAGTCATGTATCAACACTAAATGTACCGTCAGCAAGTCTACGGCAACACATATGTAATACGTGTAGTACATAGACGTGGGCTAAATATGTCACCACATCGTGGGTTTACAGTACGGAACTCATAGCCTAAGATTTTCAGCTTTACATATGACCATCTATGCTTGCATATGGCGTGTCAGAGCATTATATAAGATCATCTACCTATGTACTTGGCGTGTCAGAGCATTACATATGATCATCTTCATATGTGCGTGGCGTGTCAGAGCATTAAATATACCATGATTCAAGTGGTAACCCAAGCTCTCTAGATCTAGTATTTTATTGACCAATATTAGGTTCTGCTTTTATTTATGAAAACATTATACATGTACACACTTAAAAGTGCATTCTTAGTATCAACTTAATCAAATGAGGAGTCACTGGTCCAAACGAAGACAAACACACCATAATTATGTTATCTCTTGGGGTAGATGTTATCATTCTTACACCACGTACCAGGTGACATACATCATGGTGACAGAGGAGTGGGTAAAGGATGGTTACTCGTCTCTCATGACGCATTGTTTTGTATAGTGAAACTCACGGTCCCTGTTACAGTTCTGATCATCCAAGGATTAACAGTGGTGTTGGATGTCAATATCGAACGATCAGTCGGATCGGTTTCTGGGGATGTAACACCGTCTGGATGCAGGCCAGAGATGACCGTATATCATGTTTTGGTAGTATTTTTTTTTGTGTGTAAACATATTTTATTCATGAACATAAATAACATGAATATGGATTGGCACAACGAGCCAAAGGCTTAAGACAAGTGCCTCTCCATTACCTATGATATAATGCAATCAAACTTTACACAGTACAGGGGCAAGGAATTATTTCAGAAAATAAAAAAGCAAAAGAAACATTTATTTCCACAAAGGCATTAGATCATTAACATTCGGGAAATACGTCTACACAAGTTGCATTAAAGGGGTTCATAGTAGTTGTAGTCTAGAAGAATTTGAATCTATTTGAAAGCAGTATGTATTTATGAACAGAGTCAAGAATAAGTTGATTACTTCCGTTGCTTGAAGTTTGATTACTTTGAAGAACTGAGTTTAGGTCAAAGCCACTAGTGTAGAAAAATTGATCTGATTTTATTGAGTCATAATAAGAGCAGGAGAGAGTTTTCCCATCTATACCCACATGCACAATTTTGATTATGTGAAATATGTCTATCAAAGCGATGAGCGTTCAAGTCACTACACCCCAATCTGAGACCCGCATGAATTATTTGACAAAATCTAGATCCAAAGTTTAGGTCAAAGAGAACATGTCTTTCTTTGGTCTGTCGTTTATTGAATGAATTTACTGATTCTGAGTTAATTATTTCAAGTGGTAAATTGTTCCATAAGAGTATGGTGTTTGGTAAAAAGGACCGAGCATACGACTCTATGTGGCAACGAACTGTGCTAATACTATCATTTATAAATTAATTTAATTTATTTCTCAGATTGTAGGAACTTAAAACTGAAACATGTTCTGGACTTAAATCTGATAAGTAGGCTGGAGTAAGATTATTATTCATTTTGTAGAGTAAAGTAAGTTTCTTGATTTCTCTACGCTTAACTAATGGTACGAAGTTTGTCTCATTGTAGACTTTTTCATGACTGGTTCCTCTCACGGCTCCGCAAATCGTTCTTAGAGCGTCTAATTGTAAATTTTCTAAAATAATAGATTGTTCTGTCGTACAGTTGTCCCATATGTGGCAACAATAATCAAAGTGTGGAAGTATATAATAAGTATACATACATTCTAATGTATGTCTAGTTAATCTATATTTAAAGCTTCGTAAACAGTTTACCATAGGACTTACAACTTTTACTATCTCTTCAAATTGTTATTTCCAATAACAATCTTTTTGAAGATAAATACCTAAATGTTTATGGAAATATACTTCATTTACTTGAGTTCCTTTCATTTGATTTACTTTGCGAGAGAATAAAATCGTTTCAGTTTTTGTTGGATTAAAATTCACTTGCCGCATATTGGAAGTTTTGGTAGTATAGAATGTCCTGGATTACCTGCTTCTCATTTTTGGAAACATATTTATGACAACTGCTTGTTGAAAGAGAGCGACTGAATTTCGTGATTTCGTTAGTTGCATGTTCTGTTCCGAGGAGGACTTCGGCAACGACTTCGGTTGGAGTATTATATGTCAGGTGAGAACAAGGTCCAATGAATAGTGACTGACTGGGTCTAGGAGAAATTTAGAAAACATAACGTTGATGATATCAAGGTAACACATAGTGCTGACAGAAAGAATCATATGTGATACATGAGGTCACATCTTAAGCAAGTGAATTTGCTCAAAATTGCCTCTGTTCACCCAAGAGGAAATGCGTTCCCGATGGGATAGGTCACAGGACTATTGACATTCTATCGCATCGCAGGCAGTTTCGGTTATCCAGGGCAATAATGTGTTTTGATGTTTATTGTTAGCGCTGTGAGTGTTTCTGATGTGCAGTGTTGTGCTATATAAATGGACAAATATTATTATTAACGTCACACAAACGTGAAAATGTGGTCCCTAGAGAATGAACAATTAACTAGTAATAAATCAAATGTCTTGGAACAAATCACTCACTCACTCCTTCACTCACTTAGGAATAACATGGATGTATGTCTGTGATGCCGTTTGTTAGTTGCTATGATACCCAGACAAACCATGATTTCCAACACTGGGAATTGTTACTACATGTGTGTGTTATAGTAATAATGCGTTGAATTTATTGTTGATCGACTGTGTCATTTCCGTTTTATCCTGTTGTCAGATGCAACAGGTTATCAAGCAGCCAGCAAGCAAGGGGAGAAAACACGTTCTGTGTTCACCCTACCGTACGGTTTGACATCCTGTATTGTACACCTTTACGCTTTCGTATCCTTGACACCTCGGCTAGATCTAATTGTGATATGTAATTTACAATGTATGTATGTATGTATGTATGTATGTATGTATGTATGTATGTATGTATGTATGTATGTATGTATGTATGTATGTATGTATGTATGTATGTATGTATGTATGTATGTATGTATGTATGTATGTATGTATGTATGTATGTATGTATGTAGGTAGGTAGGTAGGTAGGTAGGTATGTAGGTAGGTAGGTAGGTAGGTAGGTAGGTAGGTAGGTAGGTAGGTAGGTAGGTAGGTAGGTAGGTAGGTAGGTAGGTAGGATGTTTTTATATTATATTTTAAAGAGATAAAGTATCGTGTAAATGTTATATGCTGTGGTACAATAAAGTTCAGATCAGAACTGGTTGTACTTAATCCCTTGTTAATCCACCCTGAAACAAAGGCAGGGGGCACAGTGGGGTACCCCACTTTTGACAAATCCGCTGTGCAAGATAAAAGTAACAAATCAGTTAGATTGTTATGATTACACGATGCCATTTAGAAAGTGGTCAAATGCAACATATGTCATATTTGGGATTTCACTTTCTTAGTAGTGTATGTTTCTTGTGGAAGTCGCGGTGGCTGAGCGGGCTAGGCAGCTGACTTTGTGTGCTGGCGATTAGGTGCCTGACTCTGAGGGTGCGGGTTCGAATCCCGGATGGGACTCAACCGAAAAAAGTACTAGAATTTGTACTTTACTAAGAAAGTGAAATCCCAAATATGACATATGTTGCAGTTAGATTGTTATCGGCTAATCCTTTCATCCGTGTTTGTTATTTTAACTCAGTTGTTATTCCTTTTGATGCTCCTCCAACCATACATTACACAACATGCAATACATCCGACCTTGATTTATAACTTTGAATATTTAGTGCAGACATACGAAATGCTAAACGGAAATCATTGTCGGGCAATTTCGGCATTTCAGTATTGAGAAAGCTTACATTGCCGAAATACTTTATAACAACCAGACTACGTCCATCGATACTATTGTTTCATTTATTTAATGCCTGCCAAGGGAGAGAGCTGCACTGTCCCTGTGTCCGTCACGGCCGATGGAGCAGGCGCTGCCCACCTAGCAGCCAGACTACGTAACCGGAAGCGCTTGATTAGGAATGAATAAGGCCTCGCGAGATGTAATGTAATTGTGAAAACACATTGCAGTTATCACTGTTTTTCTAAAACTATGAAGGGTACGCAGACTAGTGACATGTTTACAATAGAATTTAGAAAATAACTGAGCACCCATAGGTCTTTGTTTGAAATGCCGCCATATGGTTTAAACATATTTATTTCCAGAAGGGGAATTGGATCGGTAAACAAGCAATATATTGCTTATGTTAATACCGCTCCGGGATACAAGTAACTTATAAAAAGCAGTCGTGAGGAGAAAAGCGTGCAACTATCAAACAATAAACAATAGCTTTCTGAGAATGCAACAATCAAAACATGAAGACGTAGCATATGTATTTGAAGCATTACCAAAAGGAGTTTGCATGACACAGCCTGTAAGATAAACTAAGCGAGGTCGGGGTCGAAGTGAAAACACTGCGCGATAAATTTCTTCACATGCTAAATTTTCTTGGTTTGTAACGTTCCCTCACCAGTATGTAGACACTTGTCAATATACGTCTTTATACTTGGTCTCATAATCCCAATTACTATATAATCATACTTATATGAATTTTGAAACTTAATAAAAAGAAGCTATGTGCGAATGTATAACAGGAATGTAATATGTAGACATTTCATACTTTTCCCATATGAATCATAATTCGCTCGCACGCCCTAGTGTATGTCGTCTGCATCATTACACTTAACGACGAAAACAATGATTCTGTTGAAAGCTACGACAACTTATTAAAAACAAAAATGCAAATATTAGAATTAAAGTTAAAGGAGCAATGTCAGGCTAATACCTTCTTCGAGGAATGTATCTATCAGTATCCACAAAAACAAGTGATGTGAAAACGTGATGTATCGTTTCAGGTTTTTCATAGTGCTGTATAGTTTCATTGGTTACCCAAGATAGCACACCTAGCAAATAATTTGCATAATGTGCGTCATTCTTTTTAAAAAGTTATTTAGTTAGCCAATAATGAGCAATCAATCAATGTATTGACGGTTAATCCTTTGAAAGAAAAGTGTTGTTGTACATAGACAGAGACACGATATAGTGTATTCAGTATAGATTAGTAAATATACATACATAAGCACAACCTTTTGACAAATCCCCCATTTAAATCCCCATAAAACTAATTAATCAATGAGCGTGTTATCGGTTAATCCTTTGATCGATCCAGACGAAAGAAATGCCAAATGGGGGCCTTTGTCGGGTAATCTAAGTGGCGTTATCACTAATTATACCTGTTATAAATTCATTAACTGAGCATCAAGTGAATGATGACAAATAACGTGTAGGTTTATACCACCTAACACGGATTACAACCTAGCGACACCAAGTGATTTTGACAGAATCGTCTATGAAAACAAGGGTTGTAACTAGAAAACTAGGCAACTGAATGATAGTAGATTGTGAGCTTTCATTTTTCGCAACAGCTTTCGCAACTTCAGGTTTGTACAAACCTGAAAACGAAATAGTTTCACCCCTGAAATGTAGATGAATACTGCACAGACCCTCATTTCTATACCCACTATTACGTCACGGAGACGCGCCGCTCTGATTAGTTGAAATGTCGTTTGCGGCTGAGAATTGTGCACTGTTGAGAAAAAGGTCGATTTAAGGTAATTAAAGACCGAATTGAGCAGTGTTAATGACGGGGTTTCATTTATAACGATGTCAGCACGTGATTTTGCACTTGTACCCTATTAGAGTATATGTGACCTTTAATAGTTTTCGCAGGATTACTTTTGACGAAGTTGGCTAAGTTTTGATTCATGCAAGATGCAAGATGCAAGATGCGGTAGGGTCGTATTAGTTTCAAAACATTCCGTAACTTTCTGAAAGGTAAATACGTTAACATTTCCACCAGTTATACATTCAAATGAAATAAATCACCTTTTCATGAGCGATGAATTGATTTGCTTACGTAAACAGCCGAACCTGGGCGTGGTATTTCTGCTTTCCCGATGTTTTCACGTGCCGAAAAAAATCGAAAAATAGAGAGGTCCAGTATGCATCAACCTAGGATGATTGTGCATATTTTGTCGGACAAACAACTTGTATTCTGCACGTTGTAATCCACTGAGTGCAAATGACGAAAGCGTGGCATCCGAGATCGAAAAACCTGTTCATTCACGACAGTCAAGTACCCCACCACCCTTGGGGATTTTACGGGACGCTTTAATTACCCTGCATCGTATTCACACGCAGTCGAGGTGGTTCCACGGTGATTGAATCAATTAGCGGGAAGCGCTTCAGTTAGTACCGCGGAGCGCACCGTCTCGCGTACACGTTACGTCTCGGACTGATCAATAGATCTAGCTTTTGATCCAATCCAGATGGCTTTCAATTTATCTAAATCTTCTAAATTTTCAAACCTGATAATTTGTAAAAGGTTGTCAGTAGCAGAACACAATGTCTCTTCAGCCCCATCAAGAAACAGTTCAGTATCATCAGCATATTGTTCCAGTTTATATCCATTATCATTGATAACTTTAGCTTGATAACTTTCATCATTTCTTATGATGCAACCATGATATCTAGTAGAATTGACGTAGCACACTAAGGCTTTGCATGGCGCATAATTTCTACTGGACGCCTCTTCTCATCCCCATGCGCGAAATAGCAGTAGTTCGCCTCGAAAGGGGAAAAGTCTGTCCCCAGTACTACCCCCTGCTATTAAATGAACAATAACTCCTTAATCCAGTGGAATTGCAGAGGACTTAGGACCAATTTTAATGAAGTACAATTACTAGCACAGAACTTTACACCGTCAGCATTTAGTTTTCAAGAAACGTACTTGAAACAAAAGTTTGAATAGCGTAAATTCTTATCATTCTTTTTCACCCCCCTGGTGACATAATAACTGGTGGATCTTCCATACTGGTGAGAGATGGTATTATTCATAGACCTGTTCCTGTTAAAACCAATCTTCAGGCTGCTGCTGTTCCTCTTACTTTACATATAACCCTTACTCTTTGTTCCTTGTATATCTCTCCTTCTGCCATTCTTCACCAGACTGATCTATTTATTTATTTATTTATTTATATTTAGATTTATTTGACCAATTACCAAAATCCTGTATCATAATTGGTGATTTCAATGGACATAACCCACTATGGGGTAAGTCCTGATACCCACAGTAAAGGAAAAGTTCTTGAGGAGTTTAAGTACATTCAGTGATGGCTCTGACACATATTTACATCCTGCAACGGGAACATATTCTTCCTTAGACCTGTCACTCACTGATTCAAACGTTTATAATGAATTTGAATGGTCAGTTCATAATGATCTTTGTGGCAGTGACCATTTCCCAACAGTACTTACAGCAATTAACCCTTCCCATGATCCGCCTGTAACAAGATGGATTTTTTCAAAGTCCATTTGGTCCTTATTGCAGGCCACCTGCATTGAGGAGCTTAAGTCAGACCTTTTCATGGATGTACGTACCTGATCCAGTTAAAATGTTCTCGGACAAATTAGAACATATAGCTGATGAAAATATTCCTGTATAAGTCCTCTGTAAAGCTGCACACCCGTAAACCATGGCTTAATCATGAATGCAAACAGGCTAGGAAAAAGAGGAAGAAAGCCAAGAAATATTGTCGCCTTCATCCTACTGTACATAACTTATATAATGTAAAAATCAGCTACGTTAAGGCTCAACGAACGTTTCAACACATTGAACGTCATACGTGGAAAAGAACGTTTCCAAAATAAATTCCCGTACTCCTACGTCAAGGGTATGGAATATGATGCAAAAATTTAAAGGCAAGGGTTCCAAATGCAGTAGTATTCGGCATCTCAAAAATGCTAATAACATACTAACTGAAAAATCTGATACTGCAAACAAGTTGGGTGAAACTTTGGCTAAACATTCGTCCTCCTCAAATTATCATCCAAAATTCCAGCCAAACACACCAAGAAAAGAAAACAGCGAATCTTGATTCTAATAATTATGAAGATTATAATGAGGCATTTTCATTACATGAACTTCATGCTGCGCTATCACAGGCTCACGATACTGCAACAGGACCTGATGATACCCATTACCAACTCTTAAAACACTTGCCTGAATCCTGTCTCGAAACGTTACTTGGCATTTTTACCATATTTGGATAACGCAACATTTTCCCCCTTCATGGCGAAAAGCCATATTTGTTCCTACTGCAATGCCTGGCAGGGATCATACAGATCCATCAAATTATCGACCCATTTCCTTAACTAGTTGCGTTTGCAAAACCATGGAGCGAATGGTAAATAATCGCTTATTTTGGTTTGGGGAAACCAAGAATCTGATCACTGAGATACAATGTAGTTTGCGTAAAGACCGAAGCACAAAGACCGAAGCACAACTGACCACTTGGTTCTTTTGGAATCATTTGTTAAAAATTCTTTCATTAGAAAACAACATGCAGTATCAATCGTTTTTTATTTTGAAAAAGCATATGATACTACTCGGACGCGTGGTATTTTTAAAGATTTACATACTTTGGGGTTGAGAGGTCGCTTGCCTCAATTTATATCTATTTTTTTAACTGACAGACAGCGTCAAGTACGTGTGGTTTCAACCGTCTCAGACTAATTTCATCAAGATCAGGGTGTTGCACAAGGCAGTATTTTGTCTGTGACTTTATTTAGGATTAAAATCAATAGTCTGTCTAAGGTTGTAAGTGATTCAATAGATGGATCACAATTTGTGGATGATTTTATTGTTTCTTGTAGAGGTGGAAATATGCATACAATAGAGCGGCAATTATAAATTTGTCTCAATAAAATTGAAAAATGGTCACTTGAAAATGAGTTTAAATTTTCTATAACAAAAACAAATTGTTTGCATTTCTGCAGAAAGTATAAACCGCATAAAGGTCCAGTATTATTGTTAAATGGCACTCCAATCAAAGTAGTAAAGGAGGCCAAGTTCTTGGGTCTTATTTTCGACTCACGTCTAACTTTTCTACCCCACATTAAATCCCTTAAACCTAAATGCCTGAAAGCACTTGATCTGTTAAAAGTTCTTTCCAGTTCTAAGTGGGGAGGAGACCACAGTGCTCTACTCTACCTATACAGATCTCTCATCCGTTCGACACTTGATTATGGCTCCATCCGTTTATGGTGGAGCCTGTAAAAGCAACATCAAAATACTTGATTCTATCCACCATCAAGGTCTAAGACTTTGTCTTGGGTCATTTAGAACCTCTCCTATTGACCGTCTTTACGTCGAGGTCGATGAGCCATCTCTTACTCAACGACGTATAAAACTCTCCTTACAGCATATAACAAAAATATACTCTAATGAGGCCAATCCTGCATTTAACTGTCTTTTATTCCTCTTTATGAGTATCTATACGATAAAAAGTCTTCTCTAGTTTCGCCTCTGGGAGTAAGAGTGAAACCTTTTCTTTCTGCTGGCGGCACTGAGGTAGCCAATATATCTCCTTCCCGTCTTCCCGTCTTCTTTCGTCTCCTCCTTGGCAGCTAGTTAGACCCGAAGTTGACACCGACGAGGTTTAAAAAACGGAAACAAGTGAATTACAATATAAACAAGAATACAGTCAATTAAAAATTAACTATAGTACATACAAATCTTTTTTTACGTCCAAGGATGGTGGCGCAGTTGCTTGTGCCACTGTCATTGGATCCAGAAAATATCTTTCAGATTACCGGATAACCGGTAACATAACATTTTCACAGCGGGAGCAAACGCTATATTAACGGCTCTTAAATATACTGAAAGACATCCTCGACATAAACAGTTAATAACCTACTCAGACTCTCTTTCTTGCCTCCAGGCTATTAAAAACCTGCCATGTAAACGTCGATTTTTAATAGAAATTATAGAATTGTATAATGATCTTTCTACTGGTCAATGCGACATCGTGTTTTGTTGGTTACCAAGCCGTGTAGGCATTTCTGGTAGCGCAATGGCTGATCTTGCTGCCAAGGCAGCACTCAACAAATCTGTGACACCACTTATTCCATACTCTGATTATAAAGCTACAATTAGATCGTATATCCGTGATCTGATGCAAAAGAAGTGGGACACCCAAGTGGGTGGAAATAAATTACATGCAATAAAACCTTATATTGGGTATACCCACTTAGGTTGTCAGTCCAGATTTGAAGAGGTCATTTTGCGGCGATGTCGTATTGGCCATACGAGATATACTCATGATCCTCCGTTCTGCATCCCGTGTGATGAAAGAATCACAGTCAAGCATATCCTGCTTGACTGTGTTGAGTATTCCATCACTTGAAAGGCGAGAATCCTCCGTTCTGCATCCCGTGTGATCCTCCGTTCTGCATCCCGTGTGATGAAAGAATCACAGTCAAGCATATCCTGCATGACTGTGTTGAGTATTCCATCACTTGAAAGGCGAGAATCCTCCGTTCTGCATCCCGTGTGATCCTCCGTTCTGCATCCCGTGTGATGAAAGAATCACTGTCAAGCATATCCTGCTTGACTGTGTTGAGTATTCCATCATTTGAAAGGCGAGAATCCTCCGTTCTGCATCCCGTGTGATGAAAGAATCACAGTCAAGCATATCCTGCTTGACTGTGTTGAGTATTCCATCACAAGGGATCAGTATTTCAATTCACGAACCATGAAGGATCTTTTTAGCAATGTTAGTCCTCGTTTAATTATTGCATTTTCATAGGAATTAGATTTGTTGAATGAATTGTAAATACATAAAGTATTTTATGATTGAAAGATTAAATTAGTAACTCAAATCGTCAGTGGCTGTACCCTCAAAAGGGGTTAAAGAACTGTAAAAACATTGTACTCATGAGAGGGTATTTAAGTATTTAAGCCAAAACATTTGATGTAAATTTAAGTTTTCCAGGTTTTTAATCGTAGAATACAGTTCTTTTAGTGTATGGCTAGATTTGTCTAAATTGCTAACAGCTGAAGGGATGATGTAAATCCAACTAGAGTCCATGCAGGAAGCAAATGTACTTTAAGTCCCCATGGTCCTTAGTAAGGTGGTCTATCTTCAGTTCTGGGCACCCTATAGTTCATTTTTATACTGTATTGTCCTCTATAGATACATTGTTTTAGGTCTAACCACTAGTGTTACGCTTTACTCTGCGATATACTGGTTAGTTTTACTGTCCTTCGTTGACAGGTTTTTACAATGTATGTGCTATTAATTTATTTGTATTTTTATAATTAATCGTTCTCGTCACGATATTTTTGCAATGATGCCGATGTGACATTAAATATTAACTCACTCACTCACTTGTGGATGGTTGTCAAAGTCAGTGAAAAAGACTCTTTTTGAAGAAAATGATAATATACTGAGGGCTGCAAGGGCGTGCACATATTTCAAACTGCCGGCCCGATGCAATAACAATCGGCGCTAGGCCTCCGGGTCGGCGATTATTTCGAACGCTGCAGCGTTGTGTTGGTAGAATATGGGCCCAGCGACCACTGCGTGGAATTGGCTGCGTGGAATTGGCCTCCACATTCCAACATCGTAGGAACCTTCTACAGTGATCATTACCACATCGCTGTTTATTGGTACAGTGTCATTCTGCTTATAAAACAAGCGTGTATTGCAGTGTGCTTCAACTTTCATCAAGAGTTTTTATTACTTTTTATTTTTTTTAACAAACACAACCTGTGTACTTTCTTTTGTTCGTCAGTTTGTTCTTATATTCGGAGGCCTTCATATCATTACGTCAAAAGCGTGAATGAAGTAAACAGTCCAAAGGTACATTATGATTTTTCTAGATTTTCTTCAAAGACAAATATGATTTCAGAGGCACTCTATGATAAATATTTGATTGCTAATCTAAAAAGGTTCTTTTATCTACTGAATTTAACGCCGAAGTATTTATTATTGTCTGCGATGTCATTTTCGATATTTACCTGATACAAATATAACCAAATGATTGGGGTGGCCCGCTTTAAAGGAAGAGAGCTATTCTGACGATATATCGTAGTATCGATAATAGTGATACTTTATCCAACGATAAATGAATCGATACTTTTTCGTATCGTGATGCGTATCTTTAACCTTCAAATTGTTATTTTTCACTAGAAATTGACTTTTATGTCAATATTTACATGGTTACTTGACATAAAATATACATTTTGAAAGGAAATAACTAAAGATTGCATACCGTGATGTGCATCGAATCGAAGCATATCTTTCCAAGATATCGCAATATGTATCGTATCGTCAATTTTCGGTATCGTAACACTTTTAATTTATAGACACAACTGATCTATTTGAATAATTTGTACTAACTGGAAAGAATTACCCATAACATCACATTTTACTCTATGTCATAACACTTTCAAGAAAGGTACATGCCTTGTAAACGAATGCTGAAAGGCGAACCACTACAACGCGGTTTTCTTCGTCATCCAGACACATGTAATAGTACTTTCGTTTTCGATTTCAGGGCTTCATAGACAAGATATTAAACCTCAATTACACTTTTTAAAACAACTGAACCTTGCACAATAAGTATGTATATCATATAGATCCTATTTTAGGAAATGATAGCATTCACTTTCGACTGACGAACAATACCGAAATGGAAAGTAAGAAATATTCGAACATTGATTAATATGTTAAAAACCAAGAGGACGTTTCCGTAAAAAACTTAAATCGTAACCAAAATTTGAAGAAAACAAACTATTACCAACATAAGTAACGTAGGCTTACATACTTTCAATGTCAGGCGTCTTGAGAGACAGTGCAGACACGTTTCATTGAAGCACTGTTTCTGACGTGTGACCCAGCCTTCTCTGCTCCATCTACACCCGAGACTGACCATATTCGTGCGCAGTATCTGTTCTGCAATCGAGAGAGTACATGCGAGAATATATGTAGCCAACATGGCAAGTTCAGTGATCCGGCGGTTGTTAGGCCGATCTGAGGTGAAACATGTGACTGATGTGGTCAACAGAAAAGGATAGAACCTGTCCCTCCGCTGCTACGACGCTGGCTTCTCTACGTGGTGGGCAGTGGTAAGGAACGACGGCCTGATCATTGGCGAGTCTGGCTCTACTGACATTGGTTCAAAATATCACTCATCCCTGCTTTCCTAGTATACTGTAGTAGCACTCTACTGTCATACATTCCTGTCCCCAATCGCCAGAAATAGTGTTAGCCTCAACTTTCGGCCTTCAAACTTCAGACTTGACTAAGGAATACTGACTAAGGTATTGACTAGAAAAACATCACCTAGTTATTTAAATCGTATAGTATGATTGAACAGATGAAAGTACTGGTAAACACATATAAGATGATCCACAACCTGACAAATGACCCCAATTTGCATACTTGGGAACGCCCCACAGAACGATCCACTTGAAACAAGAGGGAGACAGGTTGTCTGATAAATATCGAGAAATTAATTTCCCCCGTGCGTTTCACGCATGAATTGTTATAGCACACTCGATTTGGGAGCAGGTACAATCCCAACGAATTTAATCATCACAATATACTGAGCAAATATGTTTAGGACCACCGATCCATTTCACAAAGCAAATGACATTTTCCTGGGTTTTTTTAACAAAATCGTTGTGTGTGTTTTTTAACGCCATATAAACTTTGTACAAATTGCAGGCTGCACACCGGTCGAAATCATCAAGTTTGTAACTGCAAGTTTTGGGTTTGCGTAACTTGGTGGGACTGATAAATGTAGGTCCACTCGCACTCCTACCACCTTCTGCCTTAATGCGCTTCAAAGTTGCCGTCGAGAGTCCAGTAGCAAGGCTACTTTGTAAAAGAGAATCTGCTTTGGTTGCACAATTTTTGTCCATATACATGATAACATTGTATGCTATCTCCCTTGACCGAGAATGAACTATTTGCCCATGTTTTCCTAACTTGGACATTTTTTACTACAACTGAAATCTGTTTCACAGTATTGACACAGGTGTAAAACAGTAGCGAGACTGGCGTTACACAGCAGCGAGACAGGTGTTAATCAGTAGCGGTGTTGATTTCATGTCACGGTTAGCATGTATTGCACGTGCACAGACATTTTTTTACTACAACTGAAATCAGTTTAACAGTCTTGAGACAGGTGTAAAACAGTAGCGAGACAGGTGTTAATCAGTAGCGGTGTTGATTTCATGTCACGGTTAGCATGTATTGCACGTGCACAATCGTCAAGCTACTTGTAGCAGCCACGTGTACTCGCCCAATTCGTTGTACCGCCTCTCTTGTCACAAATGCGTTTAGTGCGCGGGATCATCTAATATGTGTCTAGCAGTAGGTGAGTATGGATTTACAGCGGTTTTAAGCAATTTCTGCAATATCACCAGAAATGGGCTTTACACACTGTACCAACCACTAGGCTGTCTCCCAAGATACAGAAACAGAGTTTGGAAGGTTTGTCAGCTGTCACATGACATAAACTGCGTTACTCTCCGATGTGTAAACATGGCATGAAACATTCAGGGCGATTTCCTTTTATATTCAGTTTCCTGAAAACGATCCCATATCTGTGGCTGATTCCTTATTGTTTTTTACTGAACGGTAAAGAATCACTTCAGCATAACAAGAGCAGTTCTGGGTATATATCTAGGTATATATTATAAGGTGTTTATTTGTTGAATGGACCACACAGCCAACAAGACAAATGATTCGTAAAGTTTATGGAGTTACCTGTCTGGTTCTTTGCTTTGTTTTCACAAACATAAACATCAATCAACGATTTGGCAACATAAACTAGTAAAACATATATAGTTCTTGTGTAGGATGCAGGGCCAAAACACAAAGTTTATTTTTAGATGAAGGTGTCGGCCTGTATATAGACTACCTTAAGTGTTATGTCAAAGGATGTAAAAGTTGCTTCCAAGTTTTCAAATGGGGAAAAGGATGCCTTTGGTTTGATCCGCTCAACAAGACTGTCCTCGTGACTCAATCTCCTCTTCCTTCTGGAAGGACATGCACATGACGGAATCCTGGTGGTGTCATTTCGGCTATATATTGCTTCATCCCCTGCCTCTTGAAGCTAAGTTTCAGTTAAGAATAAAACATCAATGTCATATTCAGTAAGCATGTCAGCTATTTCTGTGGATTTATTTTTGGAAAACTGAACATTCCAGAACACAGCATTGAGTAAACAGTTTGAACTATTACTGGTTTTGTGTTGTATGCGTTCGTGGTTAGTTGCATGGACTGTACATAAATTGTTCACTTCCCGTCCAAATCTACAACATCTTTTTCTTATTTTCCCCTTCACATATAGTGTGTTTATAATGACTGGCGGACGATGAAGTTGGTGTACTGATTGTCTGATTGATAATTGCATGTCTCAGGAGTACACGGGTGGCTGATTGGTCACCATTGTTCCATCCTCTCACGCTCTTGTCTGACTATCAGAGTATGGATACTGATTAGCAAGACATTTGAGATCACAGAGAAACACATACAGCATAAAACTACCCATAGCTTTCCAAATCATGCACTTACTTTTTCAACCAGGTGTGAAGGGCTACGTGACAAATTCCGAGGGCAACGGACGACCAGGACATCCTGTTACAGGTTTATTTTTACAATCCAGCATATGCTTTTCGCATTCATGTAGCAGTATGTTTGTGTGTAGTATATTGTTAGATTTTAAACCATCATCATCATCATCATCATAGTAAACTTATATGAAGTAAATTAATAACCTAAACCAAAATATTTAATGACATAAACCTAAGCATGTAACATTTAATTTCCTTAAATACCCGTGTCAACTCTAGCACTTGGATAGTGTAGCCTCTTTATTGTATATAGGTTCCTGGGTATTGTCACTTGGGCAGTCACGGGCTTGGCCTGTAATTGGGGTTTTATTGTTCTCTGGGGTCACGTGATCGTTTTAATCATGTGAGGTCAAACTTGAAACGTTTGGCTCATCAGCAGACTATTTCTCCCTTCTGCCAGTGAGCACATGTTCAGCGCGAGGGAACATAGGGTAAGTTCATGTATTACTTTATCTGGAATCTTAGGTTGACCATTATGTATTTTAGGCCTTGCTATATATATAGCATTTTAGTAAGTAGTGTATTATGTTGTATGGTAGTGTTTATTCAACTTACCCGTGTACTTGATAGAGGTATGGACAAAGTGTATTGCACAGGATATAAATGTACATTTTGTATGTGTAAACGGGTTAGAAGTATCTTATATATCACGTATGTATTTCCGGAAGTGTATAACATAATCTGTACATGCTAAGAATGAAGATTTTATGGATATCAACTTCTTTATTATGAGAACACAACGTTTCGGAGTTAATGCTTACTCCTTCATCAGGTGATTGAGAATGGGGTACAGAGCTATATTTATATGTACAGGTAAAACAATAACAACGTTATGTAAACATCATCCAATCATGCGTAATGTATCACCATTCACTTCCATAGTTTATCCCCAATCATGTATATCGTCCTTATCCCCTTTCCGTGTTATGTATACATATCCTTTCATCTGTAATACCATTGGCCTCCATCATTGTTATCATAACCGTCAGCTTCCTATCAGTGCTTGTTTATACTGGCTTCCAGCTTACGTTAATTCAATCCACTTGTTACTTTGTTATTGTTTTACCTGTACATGTAAATATGGCTCTGTACCCCATTAAGCATTAACTCCGAAACGTTGTGTTCTCATAGTAAAGAAGTTGATATCCGTAAAATCTTCATTCTTATGTATTTTACTTCTAAATGCCCTTCAAAGACCTGTACATGCTAGTGTTCCATAAGTTTTATCATAAACTTATATAGTATGTTAATCCAGCCTGCGTCCCTTTGAGGAGGTAATATATCTATGTGCATGCTCTTTATATAAAGGGTAATGTGATTTATCTAAAGGGATTTGTAAAGCATATACAAATGAATTGTTAAGTGTTATAAATAACATGGTTACATTGTGTGTGTGCAGTGCCATGATATTTATGATTGAATTATGTATGTCTTAGAACAAATTTGGACTACCATTTACACAAATATATCCCCCGAACCCCGCAAGTACTCGCTTGTGATTGAGAGAACATGAGTATTCCAGTTACATTCCTAAACTGTGTCAATGACGACCCATTGGAAAATTGATAAAACGGCAGAAGCCACACTTACACACTGTTATTAAACAAATCTACATACGTTAAAAATGTGATTCCAAGACCCGTTTCTTTCAGACGCAGGGACCCTGGCACATTTTGGATTTGGTTTTGGTCCCTCCACACCCGCTTCTACTCGGACTTTAGTACACTGCTTCTCCGAGACACCGATGGGAGGAGTTCATGTCTGATGGTGGCTCTACAGTGTCTCCGCTTTTCGCGTAGCTCCCAGCCGATGAAACTATGGAGTAGGTTCGGTGTTAGGGCCTGACTGTCCAGTCAGGATGGTTGTTGTAGCAAGTTAGGGTTGGTACACTCTGTGCCCCCAGTGCTGACAGCCTTTGACTGGTAGTTTAGGCGGTTAGGTCGATAGGGCCTCCTCATGCATGCCCTGCATGATGCTGTCATAGAGATGGCATGATTTAGTGTTTACCCACCCTTAATTCATTCAATAGATAGTTCCCAGACACAACAAGTCCCATATGGTCTCTTTGGGGGCAGTGTACTGCCACCACCGGATAAAGTATTGCAATATTTCAGGTTGATATTCAGGTTAAATCGTGTTTTTCACAACCCAACATATTTGTTTTGCATTTAACATCTTTGTTAACATCATTTTATAGTTGTTGTTCCCCATTGTGGCAATCATGTAATATTGCTAACAGCAGCGTAAAACTACATTCATGCAGTCATAACATCTGTGATAAGTATGAACGATATAAACGATCTTTACCTATATGAGTAGGACCGCCGTGCAGACATAAACAAATACATTTGCCATTCATTATATATGTAGTGAGCGTCAGTGATTTTAAACATTACAGTTCCAGTTATCTTTTCTATTAGGACCATGGACATCATTATCCGGGGGGCAGAAATGAACCATGAAGTCCCCCAGAGGCAGTGACGCCTAAAAACAAGACGCTCCATGGACAGAAGTGAACCAAGTGCCGAGTGATGGAGGACAAGTGCCACGAAACCGACAGAGAACCAGGGAGGCAAGTGTTTCAATCTTTTGACATCATGTGCCAGCTACAACGTGCATTTCATGACACAGATTTTTCCACAATTCCGCATACATGTATATACATACTTTTACCATTCATTACCTATATAGTAAGAATTCATGATTTCAAACATTAATTTATTCTTTATATATACAATTAGGACCGTGGACATCATCATCATGGGGGCAGAAATGGACCACGAAGTTCCCCAGAGGCAGTGACGACAACCAACTAGACACTCCATGGACAAAACCAGGAGGGAGGGAGGACAAGTGCCACGAAGCCGACAGAGGACCAGGGAGGCAAGTGTTTCAATCTTTTCATGGGGCAGAAATGGACCATGAAATCCCCCAGAGGCAGTGACGACTGCCGAGAAGAACTGCATGGACGGAAGTGGACGAAGCTGACAGAGGACCACAAAGGCAAGTAGACATCAATTAACATCAGTAATTTGAAACATTAAACTTCTCATTATCTTTGCTTTCAGCACCATGGACATCATCATCCTGGGGGCAGAAATGGAACATGAAGTCCCCCAGAGGCAGTGACGACTGCCGAGAAGAACTCCATGGACAGAAGTGAACCCAGGAGGGAGGGAGGGAGGGAGGACGAGTGCCACGAAGCCGACAGAGGACCAGGGAGGCAAGTGTTTCAATCTTTTCATGTTCACCATGACGTCATGTGCCCGTTACAACATGCATTTCAGAATAAAAATTTTTCCCATAATTCTGTATACATGTATATACATATAGTTTTGGCATTCACTACCTATCTAATCAATATCAATGACTTCAAACATGAATTTATTCTTTATATCTACAAGTAGGACCATGGACATCATCATCCTGGGGGCAAAAATGGACCGTGAAGTGGACCCAGGAGCGAGGGACGAAGGACCACTGCCACGAAGCTGACAGAGGACCACAAAGGCAAGTAGACATCAATTAACATCAGTTACTTCAAACATTTAACTTTTCATTATCTTTGCTCTCAGCACCATGGCCATCATCATCCTGGGGGCAGAAATGGACCATGAAGTCCCCCAGAGGCAGTGACGACTGCCGAGAAGAACTCCATTTACAGAAGTGGATGAAGCTGACACAGGACCACAAAGGAAAGTAGACATCAATTAACATCAGTTATTTCAAACATTAAACTTCTCATTTTCTTTGCTCACAGCACCATGGACATCATCATCCTGGGGGAGAAATGGACCATGAAGTCCCCCAGAGGCAGTGACGACTGCCGAGAAGAACTCCATGGACAGAAGTGGACCCAGGAGGAGGCCGGGAGGGAGGACGAGTGCCACGAAGGCGACAGAGTACCAGGGAGGCAAGTGTTTCAATCTTTTCATGTTCACCATGACGTCATGTGCCCGTTACAACATGCATTTCAGGATACAAATTTTCAAAAAATTCTAAATACATGTATGCACACACTTTTGGCATTCATTACCTATGTAATGAATATCAATGATTTCAAATATGAATTTATTCTTTATATCTACAATTAGGACCATGGACATCATTTTCCTGGGGGCAAAAACGGACCGTGAGGGGGACCCAGAAGGGAGGGACGAAGGACCACTGCCACGAAGCTGACAGAGGACCACAAAGACAAGTAGACATCAATTAAGATCAGTTATTGGAAACATTAAACTTCTCATTATCTTTGCTCACAGCACCATGGCCATCATCATCCTGGGGGCAGAAATGGACCATGAAGTCCCCCAGAGGCAGTGACGACTGCCGAGAAGAACTCCATGGACAGAAGTGGAAGAAGCTGACAGAGGACCACAAAGGCAAGTAGACATCAATTAACATCAGTTATTTCAAACATTAAGCTTCTCATTTGTTTTGACCTCAGCACCATGGACATCATCATCCTGGGGGCAGAAATGGACAATGAAGTCCCCAAGAGGCAGTGATGACTGTCGAGAAGAACTGCATGGACAGAAGTGGACGAAGCTGACAGAGGACCACAAAGGCAAGTAGATATAAATTAACATCAGTTATTTTAAACATGAAACTTTTCATTATCTTTGCTTTCAGAACCATTTACATCATCATCTTGGGGGCAGAAATGGAACATGAAGTCCCCCAGAGGCAGTGACGACTGCCGAGAAGAGCTCCATGGACAGAAGTGGACGAAGCTGACAGAGGACCACAAAGGCATGTAGACATCAATTAACATCAGTTATTTCAAACATTAAACTTCTCATCATCTTTGCTCTCAGCACCATGGACATCATCATCATGGGGGTAGAAATGGACCATGAAGTCCACCAGATGCAGTGACGACTGCCGAGGAGAACTCCATGGAGAGAAGTGGACGAAGCTGACAGAGGACCACAAAGGCAAGTAGACATCAATTAACATCAGTCATTTCCAACATCAAGCTTCTCATTTGTTTTGCCCTCAGCAGGATGGACATCATCATCCTGGGGGCAGAAATGGACCATGAAGTCCCCAAGAGGCAGTGATGACTGTCGAGAAGAACTCCATGGACAGCAGTGGACCCCGGAGGGAGGGAGGGAGGGAGGACGAGTGCCACGAAGCCGACAGAGGACCAGGGAGGCAAGTGTTTCAATCTTTTCATGTTCACCATGACGTCATGTGCCCGTTACAACATGCATTTCAGGATACAAATTTTCCCATAATTCTGTATACATGTATATACATATAGTTTTGGCATTCACTACCTATGTAATCAATATCAATGATTTCAAACATGAATTTATTCTTCATATCTACAATTAGGACCATGGACATCATCATCCTGGCGGCAAAAATGGACCGTGAAGTGGACCCAGGAGGGAGGGACGAAGGACCACTGTCACGAAGCTGACAGAGTACCACAAAGGCAAGTAGAAATCAATTAACATCAGTTATTTAGAACATTAAACTTTTCATTATCTTTGCTCTCAGCACCATGGCCATCATCATCCTGGGGGCAGAAATGGACCATGAAGTCCCCCAGAGGCAGTGACGACTGCCGAGAAGAACTCCATTTACAGAAGTGGATGAAGCTGACAGAGGACCACAAAGGCAAGTAGACATCAATTAACATCAGTTATTTCAAACATTAAACTTCTCATTATCTTTGCTCACAGCACCATGGACATCATCATCCTGGGGGCAGAAATGGAACATGAAGTCCCCCAGAGGCAGTGACGACTGCCGAGAAGAACTCTATGGAGAGAAGTGGATAAAGCTGACAGAGGACCACAAAGGCAAGTAGACATCAATTAACATCAGTTATTTCAAACATTAAACTTCTCATTTTCTTTGCTCTCAGCACCATGGACATCATCATCCTGGGGGCAGAAATGGACCATGAAGTTCCCCAGAGGCAGTGACGACTGCCGAGAAGAACTCCATGGACAGACGTGGACCCAGGAGGGAGGGGGAGAGGGAGGACGAGTGCCACGAAGCCGACAGAGTATCAGGGAGGCAAGTGTTTGAATCTTTTCATGTTCACCATGACGTCAGGTGCCCGTTACAACATGCATTTCAGGATACAAATTCTCCAATAATTCTGTATACATGTATATACATACTTTTGGCATTCATTACCTATGTAATGAATATCAATGATTTCAAACATGAATTTATTCTTTATATCTAAAATTAGGACCATGGACATCATTTTCCTGGGGGCAAAAATGGACCGTGAGGTGGATCCAATAGGGAGGGACGAACGACCACTGCCACGAAGCTGACGGAGGAGCATAAAGGCAAGTAGACATCAATTAACATCAGTTATTGCAAATATTAAACTTCTCATTATCTTTGCTCACAGCACCATGGACATCATCCTCCTGGGGGCAGAAATGGACCATGAAGTCCCCCAGAGGCAGTGACGACTGCCGAGAAGAACTCCATTTACACAAGTGGACCCCGGAGGGAGGGAGGGAGGTAGGACGAGTGCCACGAAGCCGACAGAGGACTAGGGAGGCAAGTGTTTCAATCTTTTCATGTTCACCATGACGTCATGTGCCCGTTACAACATGCATTTCAGAATAAAAATTTTTCCCATAATTCTGTATACATGTATATACATATAGTTTTGGCATTCACTACCAGTCTAATCAATATCAATGATTTCAAACATGAATTTATTCTTCATATCTACAAGTAGGACCATGGACATCATCATCCTGGGGGCAAAAATGGACCGTGAAGTGGACCCAGGAGGGAGGGACGAAGGACCACTGTCACGAAGCTGACAGAGGACCACAAAGGCAAGTAGACATTAATTAACATCAGTTATTTCAAACATTACACTTCTCATTATCATTGCTCACAGCACCATGGACATCATCATCCTGGGGGCAGAAATGGACCATGAAGTCCCCCAGAGGCAGTGACGACTGCCGAAAAGAACTCCATGGACAGAAGTGGAAGAAGCTGACAGAGGACCATAAAGGCAAGTAGACATCAAATAAAATCAGTTATTGCAAATATTAAACTTTTCATTTTCTTTGCTCTGAGCACAATGGACATCATCATCCTGGTTGTAGAAGTGGACCATGAAGTCCCCCAGAGGTAGTGACGACTGCCGAGAAAAACTCCATGGACAGAAGTGGAAGAAGCTGACAGAGGACCACAAAGGTAAGTAGACATCAATTAACATCAGTTATTTCAAACATTAAACTTCTCATTATCTTTGCTCACAGCACCATGGACATCATCATCCTGGGGGCAGAAATGGACCATGAAGTCCCCCAGAGGCAGTGACGACTGCCGAGAAGAACTCCATGGACAGAAGTGGACCCAGGAGGAGGGCGGGAGGGAGGACGAGTGCCACGAAGGCGACGGAGTACCAGGGAGGCAAGTGTTTGAATCTTTTCATGTTCACCATGACGTCATGTGCCCGTTACAACATGCATTTCAGGATAGAAATTTTCAAATAATTCTGTATACATGTATGCACATACTTTTGGCATTCATTACCTATGTAATGAATATCAATGATTTCAAACATGAATTTATTCTTTATATCTACAATTAGGACCATGGACATCATTTTCCTGGGGGCAAAAATGGACCTATGTAATGAGCATCAATGATTTCAAACATGAATGTATTCTTTATATCTAGAATTAGGAGTATAGACATCATCATCCTGGGGGCAAAAATGGACAGTGAGGTGGATCCAGGAGGGAGGGACGAAGGAGCACTGCCACGAAGCTGACAAAGGACCATAAAGGCAAGTAGACATCAATTAACATCAGTTATTGCAAACATTAAAGTTCTCATTATCATTGCTCTCAGCACCATGGACATCATCATCCTGGGGGCAGAAATGGACCATGAAGTCCCCCAGAGGCAGTGACGACTGACGAGAAGAACTCCATGGACAGAAGTGGACGAAGCTGACACAGGACCATAAAGGCAAGTAGAGATCAATTAACATCAGTTATTGCAAACATTAAACATCTCATAATCGTTGCTCTCAGCACCATGGACATCATCATCCTGGGGGTAGAAATGGACCATGAAGTCCCCCAGAGGCGGAGACGACTGCTGAGAAGAACTCCATGGACAGAAGTGGACGAAGCTGACAGAGGACGACAAAGGCAAGTAGACATCAATTAACACCAGTTATTTCAAACATTAAACTTCTCATTATCTTTGCTCTCAGCACCATGGACATCATCATCCTGGGGGCAGAAATGGACCATGAAGTCCCCCAGAGGCAGTGACGACTGACGAGAAGAACTCCATGGACAGAAGTGGAAGAAGCTGACAGAGGACCACAAAGGCAAGTAGACATCAATCAACATCAGTTATTTCAAACATTAAGCTTCTCATTTGTTTTGACCTCAGCACCATAAACATCATCATCCTGGGGGCAGAAATGGACAATGAAGTCCTCAAGAGGCAGTGATGACTGTCGAGAAGAACTGCATGGACAGAAGTGGACGAAGCTGACAGAGGAGCACAAAGGCAAGTAGATATAAATTAACATCAATTATTTTAAACATGAAACTTTTCATTATCTTTGCTCTCAGCACCATGGACATCATCATCATGGGGGTAGAAGTGGACCATGAAGTCCCCCAGAGGCAGTGACGACTGCCGAGGAGAACTCCATGGACAGAAGTGGACGAAGCTGATAGAAGACCACAAAGGCAAGTAGACATCAATTAACAGCAGTCATTTCAAACATTAAGCTTCTCATTTGTTTTGACCTCAGCAGGATGGACATCATCATCCTGGGGGCAGAAATGGACAATGAAGTCCCCAAGAGGCAGTGATGACTGTCGAGAAAAACTGCATGGACAGAAGTGGACGAAGCTGACAGAGGAGCACAAAGGCAAGTAGATATAAATTAACATCAGTTATTTTAAACATGAAACTTTTCATTATCTTTGCTTTCAGAACCATTTACATCATCATCTTGGGGGCAGAAATGGAACATGAAGTCCCCCAGAGGCAGTGACGACTGCCGAGAAGAACTCCATGGAGAGAAGTGGACGAAGCTGACAGAGGACCACAGAGGGATGTAGACATCAATTAACATCAGTTATTTCAAACATTAAACTTCTCATTATCTTTGCTCTCAGCACCATGGACATCATCATCCTGGGGGCAGAAATGGACGATGAAGTCCCCCAGAGGCAGTGACGACTGCCGAGAAGAACTCCATGGACAGCAGTGGACCCCGGAGGGAGGGAGGGAGGTAGGACGAGTGCCACGAAGCCGACAGAGGACTAGGGAGGCAAGTGTTTCAATCTTTTCATGTTCACCATGACGTCATGTGCCCGTTACAACATGCATTTCAGGATAGAAGTTTTCCCATAATTCTGTATACATGTATATACATATAGTTTTGGCACTCACTACCTGTCTAATCAATATCAATGATTTCAAACATGAAATTATTCTTCATATCTACAAGTAGGACCATGGACATCATCATCCTGGGGGCAAAAATGGACCGTGAAGTGGACCCAGGAGGGAGGGACGAAGGACCACTGTCACGAAGCTGACAGAGGACCACAAAGGCAAGTAGACATCAATTAACATCAGTTATTTCAAACATTAAACTTTTCATTATCTTTGCTCTCAGCACCATGGCCATCATCATCCTGGGGGCAGAAATGGACCATGAAGTCCCCCAGAGGCAGTGACGACTGCCGAGAAGAACTCCATTTACAGAAGTGGATGAAGCTGACAGAGGACCACAAAGGCAAGTAGACATCAATTAACATCAGTTATTTCAAACATTAAACTTCTCATTATCTTTGCTCACAGCACCATGGACATCATCATCCTGGGGGCAGAAATGGAACATGAAGTCCCCCAGAGGCAGTGACGACTGCCGAGAAAACTCTATGGAGAGAAGTGGACGAAGCTGACAGAGGACCACAAAGGCAAGTAGACATCAATTAACATCAGTTATTTCAAACATTAAACTTCTCATTATCTTTGCTCACAGCACCATGGACATCATCATCCTGGGGGCAGAAATGGAACATGAAGTCCCCCAGAGGCAGTGACGACTGCCGAGAAAACTCTATGGAGAGAAGTGGACGAAGCTGACAGAGGACCACAAAGGCAAGTAGACATCAATTAACATCAGTTATTTCAAACATTAAACTTCTCATTTTCTTTGCTCTCAGCACCATGGCCATCATCATCCTGGGGGCAGAAATGGACCATGAAGTTTCCCAGAGGCAGTGACGACTGCCGAGAAGAACTGCATGGACAGAAGTGGACCCAGGAGGGAGGGGGAGAGGGAGGACGAGTGCCACGAAGCCGACAGAGTACCAGGGAGGCAAGTGTTTGAATCTTTTCATGTTCACCATGACGTCATGTGCCCGTTACAACATGCATTTCAGGATACAAATTTTCCAATAATTCTGTATACATGTATATACATACTTTTGGCATTCATTACCTATGTAATGAATATCAATGATTTCAAACATGAATTTATTCTTTATATCTACAATTAGGACCATGGACATCATTTTCCTGGGGGCAAAAATGGACGGTGAGGTGGATCCAGGAGGGAGGGACGAAGGACCACTGCCACGAAGCTGACGGAGGAGCACAAAGGCAAGTAGACATCAATTAACATCAGTTATTGCAAATATTAAACTTCTCATTATCTTTGCTCACAGCACCATGGACATCATCATCCTGGGGGCAGAAATGGACCATGAAGTCCCCCAGAGGCAGTGACGACTGCCGAGAAAACTCTATGGAGAGAAGTGGAAGAAGCTGACAGAGGACCACAAAGGCAAGTAGACATCAATTAACATCAGTTATTTCAAACATTAAACTTCTCATTTTCTTTGCTCTCAGCACCATGGCCATCATCATCCTGGGGGCAGAAATGGACCATGAAGTTCCCCAGAGGCAGTGACGACTGCCGACAAGAACTCCATGGACAGAAGTGGACCCAGGAGTTAGGGGGAGAGGGAGGACGAGTGCCACGAAGCCGACAGAGTACCAGGGAGGCAAGTGTTTGAATCTTTTCATGTTCACCATGACGTCATGTGCCCGTTACAACATGCATTTCAGGATACAAATTTTCCAATAATTCTGTGTACATGTATATACATACTTTTGGCATTCATTACCTATGTAATGAATATCAATGATTTCAAACATGAATTTATTCTTTATATCTACAATTAGGACCATGGACATCATTTTCCTGGGGGCAAAAATGGACAGTGAGGTGGATCCAGGAGGGAGGGACGAAGGACCACTGCCACGAAGCTGACAGAGGACCATAAAGGCAAGTAGACATCAAATAACATCGATTATTTCAAACATTACACTTCTCATTATCTTTGCTCTCAGCACCATGGACATCATCATCCTGGGGGCAGAAATGGACCATGAAGTCCCCCAGAGGTAGTTACGACGGCCGAGAAAAACTCCAGGGACGGCAGTGGACGAAGCTGACAGAGGACCTTAAAGGCAAGTAGACATCAATTAACATCAGTTATTTCAAACATTAAACTTCTCATTATCTTTGCTCACAGCACCATGGACATCATCATCCTGGGGGCAGAAATGGACCATGAAGTCCCCCAGAGGCAGTGATGACTGCCGAGAAGAACTCCATGGACAGAAGTGGACGAAGCTGACACAGGACCACAAAGGCAAGTAGACATCAATTAACATCAGTTATTGCAAACATTAAACTTCTCATTATCTTTGCTCACAGCACCATGGACATCATCATCCTGGGGGCAGAAATGGACCATGAAGTCCCCCAGAGGCAGTGACGACTGCCGAGAAAACTCTATGGAGAGAAGTGGATAAAGCTGACAGAGGACCACAAAGGCAAGTAGACATCAATTAACATCAGTTATTTCAAACATTAAACTTCTCATTTTCTTTGCTCTCAGCACCATGGACATCATCATCCTGGGGGCAGAAATGGACCATGAACTTCCCCAGAGGCAGTGACGACTGCCGAGAAGAACTGCATGGACAGAAGTGGACCCAGGAGGGAGGGAGGGAGGGAGGACGAGTGCCACGAAGCCGACAGAGTACCAGGGAGGCAAGTGTTTGAATCTTTTCATGTTCACCATGACGTCATGTGCCCGTTACAACATGCATTTCAGGACACAAATTTTCCAATAATTCTGTATACATGTATATACATACTTTTGGCATTCATTACCTATGTAATGAATATCAATGATTTCAAACATGAATTTATTCTTTATATCTACAATTAGGACCATGGACATCATTTTCCTGGGGGCAAAAATGGACAGTGAGGTGGATCCAGGAGGGAGGGACGAAGGACCACTGCCACGAAGCTGACGGAGGAGCACAAAGGCAAGTAGACATCAATTAACATCAGTTATTGCCAATATTAAACTTCTCATTATCTTTGCTCACAGCACCATGGACATCATCATCCTGGGGGCAGAAATGGACCATGAAGTCCCCCAGAGGCAGTGACGACTGCCGAGAAGAACTGAATGGACGGAAGTGGACGAAGCTGACAGAGGACCATAAAGGCATGTAGACATCAAATAAGATCAGTTATTTCAAACATTAAACTTCTCATTATCTTTGCTCTCAGCACCATGGACATCATCATCCTGGGGGCAGAAATGGATCATGAAGTCCCCCAGAAGCAGTGACGACTGCCGAGAAGAACTCCATGGACAGAAGTGGACCCAGCAGGGAGGGAGGGAGGGAGGACGAGTGCCACGAAGCCGACAGAGGACCAGGGAGGCAAGTGTTTCAATCTTTTCATGTTCACCATGACGTCATGGGCCTGTTACAACATGCATTTCAGGATACAAATTTTCCAATAATTCTGTATACATGTATATACATACTTTTGGCATTCATTACCTATGTAATGAATATCAATGATTTCAAATATGAATTTATTCTTTCTATGTACAATTAGGACCATGGACAACATCATCCTGGGGTCAAAAATGGACAGTGAGGTGGATCCAGGAGGGAGGGACGAAGGACCACTGCCACGAAGCTGACAGAGGACCACAAAGGCAAGTAGACATCAATTAACATCAATTATTTCAAACATTACACTTCTCATTATCTTTGCTCTCAGCACCATGGACATCATCATCCTGGGGGCAGAAATGGACCATGAAGTCCCCCAGAGGTAGTTACGACGGCCGAGAAAAACTCCAGGGACGGCAGTGGACGAAGCTGACAGAGGACCTTAAAGGCAAGTAGACATCAATTAACATCAGTTATTTCAAACATTAAACTTCTCATTATCTTTGCTCACAGCACCATGGACATCATCATCCTGGGGGCAGAAATGGACCATGAAGTCCCCCAGAGGCAGTGATGACTGCCGAGAAGAACTCCATGGACAGAAGTGGACGAAGCTGACACAGGACCACAAAGGCAAGTAGACATCAATTAACATCAGTTATTGCAAACATTAAACTTCTCATTATCTTTGCTCACAGCACCATGGACATCATCATCCTGGGGGCAGAAATGGACCATGAAGTCCCCGAGACAGTGACGACTGTCGAGAAGAACTCCATGGACAGAAGTGGACGAAGCTGACAGAGGACCACAAAGGCAAGTAGACATCAATTAACATCAGTTATTGCAAACATTAAACTTCTCATTATCTTTGCTCACAGCACCATGGACATCATCATCCTGGGGGCAGAAATGGACCATGAAGTCCCCGAGACAGTGACGACTGTCGAGAAGAACTCCATGGACAGAAGTGGACGAAGCTGACAGAGGACCACAAAGGCAAGTAGACATCAATTAACATCAGTTATTTCAAACATTAAACTTCTCATTTTCTTTGCTCTCAGCACCATGGACATCATCATCCTGGGGGCAGAAATGGACCATGAAGTTCCCCAGAGGCAGTGACGACTGCCGAGAAGAACTCCATGGACAGAAGTGGACCCAGGAGGGAGGGTTAGAGGGAGGACGAGTGCCACGAAGCCGACAGAGTATCAGGGAGGCAAGTGTTTGAATCTTTTCATGTTCACCATGACGTCATGTGCCCGTTACAACATGCATTTCAGGATACAAATTTTCCAATAATTCTGTATACATGTATATACATACTTTTGGCATTCATTGCCTATGTAATGAATATCAATGATTTCAAACATGAATTTATTCTTTATATCTACAATTAGGACCATGGACATCATTTTCCTGGGGGCAAAAATGGACCGTGAGGTGGATCCAGGAGGGAGGGACGAACGACCACTGCCACGAAGCTGACGGAGGAGCACAAAGGCAAGTAGACATCAATTAACATCAGTTATTGCAAATATTAAACTTCTCATTATCTTTGCTCACAGCACCATGGACATCATCATCCTGGGGGCAGAAATGGACCATGAAGTCCCCCAGAGGCAGTGACGACTGCCGAGAAGAACTGAATGGACGGAAGTGGACGAAGCTGACAGAGGACCATAAAGGCATGTAGACATCAAATAAGATCAGTTATTTCAAACATTAAACTTCTCAGTATCTTTGCTCTCAGCACCATGGACATCATCATCCTGGGGGCAGAAATGGATCATGAAGTCCCCCAGAGGCAGTGACGACTGCCGAGAAGAACACCATGGACAGAAGTGGACCCAGCAGGGAGGGAGGGAGGGAGGACGAGTGCCACGAAGCCGACAGAGGACCAGGGAGGCAAGTGTTTCAATCTTTTCATGTTCACCATGACGTCATGGGCCTGTTACAACATGCATTTCAGGATACAAATTTTCCCATAATTCTGTATACATATATATACATACTTTTGGCATTCATTACCTATGTAATGAATATCAATGTTTTCAAACATGAATTTATTCTTTATATGTACAATTAGGACCATGGACAACATCATCCTGGGGGCAAAAACGGACAGTGAGGTGGATCCAGGAGGGAGGGACGAAGGACCACTGCCACGAAGCTGACAGAGGACCACAAAGGCAAGTAGACATCAATTAACATCAATTATTTCAAACATTACACTTCTCATTATCTTTGCTCTCAGCACCATGGACATCATCATCCTGGGGGCAGAATTGGACCATGAAGTCCCCCAGAGGTAGTTACGACGGCCGAGAAAAACTCCAGGGACGGCAGTGGACGAAGCTTACAGAGGACCTTAAAGGCAAGTAGACATCAATTAACATCAGTTATTTCAAACATTAAACTTCTCATTATCTTTGCTCACAGCACCATGGACATCATCATCCTGGGGGCAGAAATGGACCATGAAGTCCCCCAGAGGCAGTGATGACTGCCGAGAAGAACTCCATGGACAGAAGTGGACGAAGCTGACACAGGACCACAAAGGCAAGTAGACATCAATTAACATCAGTTATTGCAAACATTAAACTTCTCATTATCTTTGCTCACAGCACCATGGACATCATCATCCTGGGGGCAGAAATGGACCATGAAGTCCCCGAGACAGTGACGACTGTCGAGAAGAACTCCATGGACTGAAGTGGACGAAGCTGACAGAGGACCACAAAGGCAAGTAGACATCAATTAACATCAGTTATTGCAAACATTAAACTTCTCATTATCTTTGCTCACAGCACCATGGACATCATCATCCTGGGGGCAGAAATGGAACATGAAGTCCCCCAGAGGCAGTGACGACTGCCGAGAAAACTCTATGGAGAGAAGTGGACGAAGCTGACAGAGGACCACAAAGGCAAGTAGACATCAATTAACATCAGTTATTTCAAACATTAAACTTCTCATTTTCTTTGCTCTCAGCACCATGGACATCATCATCCTGGGGGCAGAAATGGACCATGAAGTTCCCCAGAGGCAGTGACGACTGCCGAGAAGAACTCCATGGACAGAAGTGGACCCAGGAGGGAGGGTAAGAGGGAGGACGAGTGCCACGAAGCCGACAGAGTACCAGGGAGGCAAGTGTTTGAATCTTTTCATGTTCACCATGACGTCATGTGCCCGTTACAACATGCATTTCAGGATACAAATTTTCCAATAATTCTGTATACATATATATACATACTTTTGGCATTCATTACCTATGTAATGAATATCAATGTTTTCAAACATGAATTTATTCTTTATATGTACAATTAGGACCATGGACAACATCATCCTGGGGGCAAAAACGGACAGTGAGGTGGATCCAGGAGGGATGGACGAAGGACCACTGCCACGAAGCTGACAGAGGACCATAAAGGCAAGTAGACATCAATTAACATCAATTATTTCAAACATTACACTTCTCATTATCTTTGCTCTCAGCACCATGGACATCATCATCCTGGGGGCAGAAATGGACCATGAAGTCCCCCAGAGGTAGTTACGACGGCCGAGAAAAACTCCAGGGACGGCAGTGGACGAAGCTGACAGAGGACCTTAAAGGCAAGTAGACATCAATTAACATCAGTTATTTCAAACATTAAACTTCTCATTATCTTTGCTCACAGCACCATGGACATCATCATCCTGGGGGCAGAAATGGACCATGAAGTCCCCCAGAGGCAGTGATGACTGCCGAGAAGAACTCCATGGACAGAAGTGGACGAAGCTGACACAGGACCACAAAGGCAAGTAGACATCAATTAACATCAGTTATTGCAAACATTAAACTTCTCATTATCTTTGCTCACAGCACCATGGACATCATCATCCTGGGGGCAGAAATGGACCATGAAGTCCCCGAGACAGTGACGACTGTCGAGAAGAACTCCATGGACAGAAGTGGACGAAGCTGACAGAGGACCACAAAGGCAAGTAGACATCAATTAACATCAGTTATTGCAAACATTAAACTTCTCATTATCTTTGCTCACAGCACCATGGACATCATCATCCTGGGGGCAGAAATGGACCATGAAGTCCCCGAGACAGTGACGACTGTCGAGAAGAACTCCATGGACAGAAGTGGACGAAGCTGACAGAGGACCACAAAGGCAAGTAGACATCAATTAACATCAGTTATTTCAAACATTAAACTTCTCATTTTCTTTGCTCTCAGCACCATGGACATCATCATCCTGGGGGCAGAAATGGACCATGAAGTTCCCCAGAGGCAGTGACGACTGCCGAGAAGAACTCCATGGACAGAAGTGGACCCAGGAGGGAGGGTTAGAGGGAGGACGAGTGCCACAAAGCCGACAGAGTATCAGGGAGGCAAGTGTTTGAATCTTTTCATGTTCACCATGACGTCATGTGCCCGTTACAACATGCATTTCAGGATACAAATTTTCCAATAATTCTGTATACATGTATATACATACTTTTGGCATTCATTGCCTATGTAATGAATATCAATGATTTCAAACATGAATTTATTCTTTATATCTACAATTAGGACCATGGACATCATTTTCCTGGGGGCAAAAATGGACCGTGAGGTGGATCCAGGAGGGAGGGACGAACGACCACTGCCACGAAGCTGACGGAGGAGCACAAAGGCAAGTAGACATCAATTAACATCAGTTATTGCAAATATTAAACTTCTCATTATCTTTGCTCACAGCACCATGGACATCATCATCCTGGGGGCAGAAATGGACCATGAAGTCCCCCAGAGGCAGTGACGACTGCCGAGAAGAACTGAATGGACGGAAGTGGACGAAGCTGACAGAGGACCATAAAGGCATGTAGACATCAAATAAGATCAGTTATTTCAAACATTAAACTTCTCAGTATCTTTGCTCTCAGCACCATGGACATCATCATCCTGGGGGCAGAAATGGATCATGAAGTCCCCCAGAGGCAGTGACGACTGCCGAGAAGAACACCATGGACAGAAGTGGACCCAGCAGGGAGGGAGGGAGGGAGGACGAGTGCCACGAAGCCGACAGAGGACCAGGGAGGCAAGTGTTTCAATCTTTTCATGTTCACCATGACGTCATGGGCCTGTTACAACATGCATTTCAGGATACAAATTTTCCCATAATTCTGTATACATATATATACATACTTTTGGCATTCATTACCTATGTAATGAATATCAATGTTTTCAAACATGAATTTATTCTTTATATGTACAATTAGGACCATGGACAACATCATCCTGGGGGCAAAAACGGACAGTGAGGTGGATCCAGGAGGGAGGGACGAAGGACCACTGCCACGAAGCTGACAGAGGACCACAAAGGCAAGTAGACATCAATTAACATCAATTATTTCAAACATTACACTTCTCATTATCTTTGCTCTCAGCACCATGGACATCATCATCCTGGGGGCAGAATTGGACCATGAAGTCCCCCAGAGGTAGTTACGACGGCCGAGAAAAACTCCAGGGACGGCAGTGGACGAAGCTTACAGAGGACCTTAAAGGCAAGTAGACATCAATTAACATCAGTTATTTCAAACATTAAACTTCTCATTATCTTTGCTCACAGCACCATGGACATCATCATCCTGGGGGCAGAAATGGACCATGAAGTCCCCCAGAGGCAGTGATGACTGCCGAGAAGAACTCCATGGACAGAAGTGGACGAAGCTGACACAGGACCACAAAGGCAAGTAGACATCAATTAACATCAGTTATTGCAAACATTAAACTTCTCATTATCTTTGCTCACAGCACCATGGACATCATCATCCTGGGGGCAGAAATGGACCATGAAGTCCCCGAGACAGTGACGACTGTCGAGAAGAACTCCATGGACTGAAGTGGACGAAGCTGACAGAGGACCACAAAGGCAAGTAGACATCAATTAACATCAGTTATTGCAAACATTAAACTTCTCATTATCTTTGCTCACAGCACCATGGACATCATCATCCTGGGGGCAGAAATGGAACATGAAGTCCCCCAGAGGCAGTGACGACTGCCGAGAAAACTCTATGGAGAGAAGTGGACGAAGCTGACAGAGGACCACAAAGGCAAGTAGACATCAATTAACATCAGTTATTTCAAACATTAAACTTCTCATTTTCTTTGCTCTCAGCACCATGGACATCATCATCCTGGGGGCAGAAATGGACCATGAAGTTCCCCAGAGGCAGTGACGACTGCCGAGAAGAACTCCATGGACAGAAGTGGACCCAGGAGGGAGGGTTAGAGGGAGGACGAGTGCCACGAAGCCGACAGAGTACCAGGGAGGCAAGTGTTTGAATCTTTTCATGTTCACCATGACGTCATGTGCCCGTTACAACATGCATTTCAGGATACAAATTTTCCAATAATTCTGTATACATATATATACATACTTTTGGCATTCATTACCTATGTAATGAATATCAATGTTTTCAAACATGAATTTATTCTTTATATCTACAATTAGGACCATGGACAACATCATCCTGGGGGCAAAAACGGACAGTGAGGTGGATCCAGGAGGGAGGGACGAAGGACCACTGCCACGAAGCTGACAGAGGACCATAAAGGCAAGTAGACATCAATTAACATCAATTATTTCAAACATTACACTTCTCATTATCTTTGCTCTCAGCACCATGGACATCATCATCCTGGGGGCAGAAATGGACCATGAAGTCCCCCAGAGGTAGTTACGACGGCCGAGAAAAACTCCAGGGACGGCAGTGGACAAAGCTGACAGAGGACCACAAAGGCAAGTAGACATCAATTAACATCAGTTATTTCAAACATTAAACTTCTCATTATCTTTGCTCACAGCACCATGGACATCATCATCCTGGGGGCAGAAATGGACCATGAAGTCCCCCAGAGGCAGTGACGACTGCCGAGAAGACAGAAGTGGACCCAGGAGGAGGGCGGGAGGGAGGACGAGTGCCACGAAGGCGACAGAGCACCAGGGAGGCAAGTGTTTGAATCTTTTCATGTTCACCATGACGTCATGTGCCCGTTACAACATGCATTTCAGGATACAAATTTTCAAATAATTCTGTATACATGTATGCACATACTTTTGGCATTCACTACCTATGTAATGAATATCAATGATTTCAAATATGAATTTATTCTTTATATCTACAACTAGGACCATGGACATCATCATCCTGGGGGCAAAAATGGACCTATGTATTGAGCATCAATGATTTTAAATATGAATGTATTCTTTATATCTAGAATAAGGAGTATAGACATCATCATCCTGGGGGCAAAAATGGACCGTGAGGTGGATCCAGGAGGGAGGGACGAAGGACCACTGCCACGAAGCTGACAGAGGACCATAAAGGCAAGTAGGCATCAATTAACATCAGTTATTGCAAACATTAAAGTTCTCATTATCATTGCTCTCAGCACCATGGACATCATCATCCTGGGGGCAGAAATGGACCATGAAGTCCCCCAGAGGCAGTGACGACTGACGAGAAGAACTCCATGGACAGAAGTGGACGAAGCTGACACAGGACCACAAAGGCAAGTAGACATCAATTAACATCAGTTATTTCAAACATTAAACTTCTCATTATCTTTGCTCACAGCACCATGGACATCATCATCCTGGGGGCAGAAATGGAACATGAAGTCCCCCAGAGGCAGTGACGACTGCCGAGAAAACTCTATGGAGAGAAGTGGACGAAGCTGACAGAGGACCACAAAGGCAAGTAGACATCAATTAACATCAGTTATTGCAAACATTAAAGTTCTCATTATCATTGCTCTCAGCACCATGGACATCATCATCCTGGGGGCAGAAATCTACATGAAGTCCCCCAGAGGCAGTGACGACTGACGAGAAGAACTCCATGGACAGAAGTGGACGAAGCTGACACAGGACCACAAAGGCAAGTAGACATCAATTAACATCAGTTACTGCAAACATTAAACTTCTCATTATCTTTGCTCACAGCACCATGGACATCATCATCCTGGGGGCAGAAATGGAACATGAAGTCCCCCAGAGGCAGTGACGACTGCCGAGAAAACTCTATGGAGAGAAGTGGACGAAGCTGACAGAGGACCACAAAGGCAAGTAGACATCAATTAACATCAGTTATTTCAAACATTAAACTTCTCATTTTCTTTGCTCTCAGCACCATGGACATCATCATCCTGGGGGCAGAATTGGACCATGAAGTTCCCCAGAGGCAGTGACGACTGCCGAGAAGAACTCCATGGACAGAAGTGGACCCAGGAGGGAGGGGGAGAGGGAGGACGAGTGCCACGAAGCCGACAGAGTACCAGGGAGGCAAGTGTTTGAATCTTTTCATGTTCACCATGACGTCATGTGCCCGTTACAACATGCATTTCAGGATACAAATTTTCCCATAATTCTGTATACATGTATATACATACTTTTGGCATTCATTGCCTATGTAATGAATATCAATGATTTCAAACATGAATTTATTCTTTATATCTACAATTAGGACCATGGACATCATCATCCTGGGGGCAAAAATGGACCGTGAGGTGGATCCAGGAGGGAGGGGCGAACGACCACTGCCACGAAGCTGACGGAGGAGCACAAAGGCAAGTAGACATCAATTAACATCAGTTATTGCAAACATTAAACTTCTCATTATCTTTGCTCACAGCACCATGGACATCATCATCCTGGGGGCAGAAATGGACCATGAAGTCCCCCAGAGGCAGTGACGACTGCCGAGAAGAACTGAATGGACGGAAGTGGACGAAGCTGACAGAGGACCATAAAGGCATGTAGACATCAAATAAGATCAGTTATTTCAAACATTAAACTTCTCAGTATCTTTGCTCTCAGCACCATGGACATCATCATCCTGGGGGCAGAAATGGATCATGAAGTCCCCCAGAGGCAGTGACGACTGCCGAGAAGAACTCCATGGACAGAAGTGGACCCAGGAGGGAGGGAGGGAGGGAGGACGAGTGCCACGAAGCCGACAGAGGACCAGGGAGGCAAGTGTTTCAATCTTTTCATGTTCACCATGACGTCATGGGCCTGTTCCAACATGCATTTCAGGATACAAATTTTCCCATAATTCTGTATACATGTATATACATACTTTTGGCATTCATTACCTATGTAATGAATATCAATGTTTTCAAACATGAACTTATTCTTTCTATGTACAATTAGGACCATGGACAACATCATCCTGGGGGCAAAAATGGACCGTGAGGTGGATCCAGGAGGGAGGGGCGAACGACCACTGCCACGAAGCTGACAGAGGACCATAAAGGCAAGTAGACATCAATTAACATCAATTATTTCAAACATTACACTTCTCATTATCTTTGCTCTCAGCACCATGGACATCATCATCCTAGGGGCAGAAATGGACCATGAAGTCCCCCAGAGGTAGTTACGACGGCCGAGAAAAACTCCAGGGACGGCAGTGGACGAAGCTGACAGAGGACCTTAAAGGCAAGTAGACATCAATTAACATCAGTTATTTCAAACATTAAACTTCTCATTATCTTTGCTCACAGCACCATGGACATCATCATCCTGGGGGCAGAAATGGACCATGAAGTGCCCCAGAGGCAGTGACGACTGCCGAGAAGAACTCCATGGACAGAAGTGGACCCAGGAGGAGGGCGGGAGGGAGGACGAGTGCCACGAAGGCGACAGAGCACCAGGGAGGCAAGTGTTTCAATCTTTTCATGTTCACCATGACGTCATGTGCCCGTTACAACATGCATTTCAGGATACAAATTTTCAAATAATTCTGTATACATGTATGCACATACTTTTGGCATTCATTACCTATGTAATGAATATCAATGATTTCAAATATGAATTTATTCTTTATATCTACAATTAGGACCATGGACATCATCATCCTGGGGGCAAAAATGGACCTATGTATTGAGCATCAGTGATTTCAAATATGAATGTATTCTTTATATCTAGAATAAGGAGTATAGACATCATCATCCTGGGGGCAGAAATGGACCGTGAGGTGGATCCAGGAGGGAGGGACGAAGGAGCACTGCCACGAAGCTGACAGAGGACCATAAAGGCAAGTAGGCATCAATTAACATCAGTTATTGCAAGCATTAAAGTTCTCATTATCATTGCTCTCAGCACCATGGACATCATCATCCTGGGGGCAGAAGTGGACCATGAAGTCCCCCAGAGGCAGTGACGACTGACGAGAAGAACTCCATGGACAGAAGTGGACGAAGCTGACACAGGACCACAAAGGCAAGTAGACATCAATTAACATCAGTTATTGCAAACATTAAACTTCTCATTATCTTTGCTCACAGCACCATGGACATCATCATCCTGGGGGCAGAAATGGACCATGAAGTGCCCCAGAGGCAGTGACGACTGCCGAGAAGAACTCCATGGACAGAAGTGGACCCAGGAGGAGGGCGGGAGGGAGGACGAGTGCCACGAAGGCGACAGAGCACCAGGGAGGCAAGTGTTTCAATCTTTTCATGTTCACCATGACGTCATGTGCCCGTTACAACATGCATTTCAGGATACAAATTTTCAAATAATTCTGTATACATGTATGCACATACTTTTGGCATTCATTACCTATGTAATGAATATCAATGATTTCAAATATGAATTTATTCTTTATATCTACAATTAGGACCATGGACATCATCATCCTGGGGGCAAAAATGGACCTATGTATTGAGCATCAGTGATTTCAAATATGAATGTATTCTTTATATCTAGAATAAGGAGTATAGACATCATCATCCTGGGGGCAGAAATGGACCGTGAGGTGGATCCAGGAGGGAGGGACGAAGGAGCACTGCCACGAAGCTGACAGAGGACCATAAAGGCAAGTAGGCATCAATTAACATCAGTTATTGCAAGCATTAAAGTTCTCATTATCATTGCTCTCAGCACCATGGACATCATCATCCTGGGGGCAGAAGTGGACCATGAAGTCCCCCAGAGGCAGTGACGACTGACGAGAAGAACTCCATGGACAGAAGTGGACGAAGCTGACACAGGACCACAAAGGCAAGTAGACATCAATTAACATCAGTTATTGCAAACATTAAACTTCTCATTATCTTTGCTCACAGCACCATGGACATCATCATCCTGGGGGCAGAAATGGACCATGAAGTGCCCCAGAGGCAGTGACGACTGCCGAGAAGAACTCCATGGACAGAAGTGGACCCAGGAGGAGGGCGGGAGGGAGGACGAGTGCCACGAAGGCGACAGAGCACCAGGGAGGCAAGTGTTTCAATCTTTTCATGTTCACCATGACGTCATGTGCCCGTTACAACATGCATTTCAGGATACAAATTTTCAAATAATTCTGTATACATGTATGCACATACTTTTGGCATTCATTACCTATGTAATGAATATCAATGATTTCAAATATGAATTTATTCTTTATATCTACAATTAGGACCATGGACATCATCATCCTGGGGGCAAAAATGGACCTATGTATTGAGCATCAATGATTTCAAATATGAATGTATTCTTTATATCTAGAATAAGGAGTATAGACATCATCATCCTGGGGGCAAAAATGGACCGTGAGGTGGATCCAGGAGGGAGGGACGAAGGAGCACTGCCACGAAGCTGACAGAGGACCATAAAGGCAAGAAGGCATCAATTAACATCAGTTATTGCAAGCATTAAAGTTCTCATTATCATTGCTCTCAGCACCATGGACATCATCATCCTGGGGCAGAAGTGGACCATGAAGTCCCCCAGAGGCAGTGACGACTGACGAGAAGAACTCCATGGACAGAAGTGGACGAAGCTGACACAGGACCACAAAGGCAAGTAGACATCAATTAACATCAGTTATTGCAAACATTAAACTTCTCATTATCTTTGCTCACAGCACCATGGACATCATCATCCTGGGGGCAGAAATGGACCATGAAGTCCCCGAGACAGTGACGACTGGCGAGAAGAACTCCATGGACAGAAGTGGACGAAGCTGACAGAGGACCACAAAGGCAAGTAGACATCAATTAACATCAGTTTTTGGAAACAGTAAACTTCTCATTATCTTTGCTCACAGCACCATGGACATCATCATCCTGGGGGCAGAAATGGACCGTGAGGTGGACCCAGGAGTTAGGGACGAACGACCACTGCCACGAAGCTGACAGAGGACCACAAAGGAAAGTAGACATCAATTAACATCAGTTATTTCAAACATTAAACTTCTCATTATCTTTGCTCACAGCACCATGGACATCATCATCCTGGGGGCAGAAATGGACATGAAGTCCCCCAGAGGCAGTGACGACTGACGAGAACAACTCCATGGACAGAAGTGGACGAAGCTGACACAGGACCACAAAGGCAAGTAGACATCAATTAACATCAGTTACTGCAAACATTAAACTTCTCATTATCTTTGCTCGCAGCACCATGGACATCATCATCCTGGGGGCAGAAATGGAACATGAAGTCCCCCAGAGGCAGTGACGACTGCCGAGAAAACTCTATGGAGAGAAGTGGACGAAGCTGACAGAGGACCACAAAGGCAAGTAGACATCAATTAACATCAGTTATTTCAAACATTAAACTTCTCATTTTCTTTGCTCTCAGCACCATGGACATCATCATCCTGGGGGCAGAAATGGACCATGAAGTTCCCCAGAGGCAGTGACGACTGCCGAGAAGAACTCCATGGACAGAAGTGGACCCAGGAGGGAGGGTTAGAGGGAGGACGAGTGCCACGAAGCCGACAGAGTACCAGGGAGGCAAGTGTTTGAATCTTTTCATGTTCACCATGACGTCATGTGCCCGTTACAACATGCATTTCAGGATACAAATTTTCCAATAATTCTGTATACATGTATATACATACTTTTGGCATTCATTGCCTATGTAATGAATATCAATGATTTCAAACATGAATTTATTCTTTATATCTACAATTAGGACCATGGACATCATTTTCCTGGGGGCAAAAATGGACCGTGAGGTGGATCCAGGAGGGAGGGACGAACGACCACTGCCACGAAGCTGACGGAGGAGCACAAAGGCAAGTAGACATCAATTAACATCAGTTATTGCAAACATTAAACTTCTCATTATCTTTGCTCACAGCACCATGGACATCATCATCCTGGGGGCAGAAATGGACCATGAAGTCCCCCAGAGGCAGTGACGACTGCCGAGAAGAACTGAATGGACGGAAGTGGACGAAGCTGACAGAGGACCACAAAGGCATGTAGACATCAAATAAGATCAGTTATTTCAAACATTAAACTTCTCAGTATCTTTGCTCTCAGCACCATGGACATCATCATCCTGGGGGCAGAAATGGATCATGAAGTCCCCCAGAGGCAGTGACGACTGCCGAGAAGAACTCCATGGACAGAAGTGGACCCAGCAGGGAGGGAGGGAGGGAGGACGAGTGCCACGAAGCCGACAGAGGACCAGGGAGGCAAGTGTTTCAATCTTTTCATGTTCACCATGACGTCATGGGCCTGTTACAACATGCATTTCAGGATACAAATTTTCCCATAATTCTGTATACATATATATACATACTTTTGGCATTCATTACCTATGTAATGAATATCAATGTTTTCAAACATGAATTTATTCTTTATATCTACAATTAGGACCATGGACAACATCATCCTGGGGGCAAAAACGGACAGTGAGGTGGATCCAGGAGGGAGGGACGAAGGACCACTGCCACGAAGCTGACAGAGGACCATAAAGGCAAGTAGACATCAATTAACATCAATTATTTCAAACATTACACTTCTCATTATCTTTGCTCTCAGCACCATGGACATCATCATCCTGGGGGCAGAAATGGAACATGAAGTCCCCCAGAGGTAGTTACGACGGCCGAGAAAAACTCCAGGGACGGCAGTGGACAAAGCTGACAGAGGACCATAAAGGCAAGTAGACATCAATTAACATCAGTTATTTCAAACATTAAACTTCTCATTATCTTTGCTCACAGCACCATGGACATCATCATCCTGGGGGCAGAAATGGACCATGAAGTGCCCCAGAGGCAGTGACGACTGCCGAGAAGACAGAAGTGGACCCAGGAGGAGGGCGGGAGGGAGGACGAGTGCCACGAAGGCGACAGAGCACCAGTGAGGCAAGTGTTTGAATCTTTTCATGTTCACCATGACGTCATGTGCCCGTTACAACATGCATTTCAGGATACAAATTTTCAAATAATTCTGTATACATGTATGCACATACTTTTGGCATTCACTACCTATGTAATGAATATCAATGATTTCAAATATGAATTTATTCTTTATATCTACAACTAGGACCATGGACATCATCATCCTGGGGGCAAAAATGGACCTATGTATTGAGCATCAATGATTTTAAATATGAATGTATTCTTTATATCTAGAATAAGGAGTATAGACATCATCATCCTGGGGGCAAAAATGGACCGTGAGGTGGATCCAGGAGGGAGGGACGAAGGACCACTGCCACGAAGCTGACAGAGGACCATAAAGGCAAGTAGGCATCAATTAACATCAGTTATTGCAAACATTAAACTTCTCATTATCATTGCTCTCAGCACCATGGACATCATCATCCTGGGGGCAGAAATGGACCATGAAGTCCCCCAGAGGCAGTGACGACTGACGAGAAGAACTCCATGGACAGAAGTGGACGAAGCTGACACAGGACCACAAAGGCAAGTAGACATCAATTAACATCAGTTATTTCAAACATTAAACTTCTCATTATCTTTGCTCACAGCACCATGGACATCATCATCCTGGGGGCAGAAATGGAACATGAAGTCCCCCAGAGGCAGTGACGACTGCCGAGAAAACTCTATGGAGAGAAGTGGACGAAGCTGACAGAGGACCACAAAGGCAAGTAGACATCAATTAACATCAGTTATTGCAAACATTAAAGTTCTCATTATCATTGCTCTCAGCACCATGGACATCATCATCCTGGGGGCAGAAATCTACATGAAGTCCCCCAGAGGCAGTGACGACTGACGAGAAGAACTCCATGGACAGAAGTGGACGAAGCTGACACAGGACCACAAAGGCAAGTAGACATCAATTAACATCAGTTACTGCAAACATTAAACTTCTCATTATCTTTGCTCACAGCACCATGGACATCATCATCCTGGGGGCAGAAATGGAACATGAAGTCCCCCAGAGGCAGTGACGACTGCCGAGAAGAACTCCATGGACAGAAGTGGACCCAGGAGGGAGGGGGAGAGGGAGGACGAGTGCCACGAAGCCGACAGAGTACCAGGGAGGCAAGTGTTTGAATCTTTTCATGTTCACCATGACGTCATGTGCCCGTTACAACATGCATTTCAGGATACAAATTTTCCCATAATTCTGTATACATGTATATACATACTTTTGGCATTCATTGCCTATGTAATGAATATCAATGATTTCAAACATGAATTTATTCTTTATATCTACAATTAGGACCATGGACATCATCATCCTGGGGGCAAAAATGGACCGTGAGGTGGATCCAGGAGGGAGGGGCGAACGACCACTGCCACGAAGCTGACGGAGGAGCACAAAGGCAAGTAGACATCAATTAACATCAGTTATTGCAAACATTAAACTTCTCATTATCTTTGCTCACAGCACCATGGACATCATCATCCTGGGTGCAGAAATGGACCATGAAGTCCGCCAGAGGCAGTGACGACTGCCGAGAAGAACTGAATGGACGGAAGTGGACGAAGCTGACAGAGGACCATAAAGGCATGTAGACATCAAATAAGATCAGTTATTTCAAACATTAAACTTCTCAGTATCTTTGCTCTCAGCACCATTGACATCATCATCCTGGGGGCAGAAATGGATCATGAAGTCCCCCAGAGGCAGTGACGACTGCCGAGAAGAACTCCATGGACAGAAGTGGACCCAGGAGGGAGGGAGGGAGGGAGGACGAGTGCCACGAAGCCGACAGAGGACCAGGGAGGCAAGTGTTTCAATCTTTTCATGTTCACCATGACGTCATGGGCCTGTTACAACATGCATTTCAGGATACAAATTTTCCCATAATTCTGTATACATGTATATACATACTTTTGGCATTCATTACCTATGTAATGAATATCAATGTTTTCAAACATGAACTTATTCTTTCTATGTACAATTAGGACCATGGACAACATCATCCTGGGGGCAAAAATGGACCGTGAGGTGGATCCAGGAGGGAGGGGCGAACGACCACTGCCACGAAGCTGACAGAGGACCATAAAGGCAAGTAGACATCAATTAACATCAATTATTTCAAACATTACACTTCTCATTATCTTTGCTCTCAGCACCATGGACATCATCATCCTAGGGGCAGAAATGGACCATGAAGTCCCCCAGAGGTAGTTACGACGGCCGAGAAAAACTCCAGGGACGGCAGTGGACGAAGCTGACAGAGGACCTTAAAGGCAAGTAGACATCAATTAACATCAGTTATTTCAAACATTAAACTTCTCATTATCTTTGCTCACAGCACCATGGACATCATCATCCTGGGGGCAGAAATGGACCATGAAGTGCCCCAGAGGCAGTGACGACTGCCGAGAAGAACTCCATGGACAGAAGTGGACCCAGGAGGAGGGCGGGAGGGAGGACGAGTGCCACGAAGGCGACAGAGCACCAGGGAGGCAAGTGTTTCAATCTTTTCATGTTCACCATGACGTCATGTGCCCGTTACAACATGCATTTCAGGATACACATTTTCAAATAATTCTGTATACATGTATGCACATACTTTTGGCATTCATTACCTATGTAATGAATATCAATGATTTCAAATATGAATTTATTCTTTATATCTACAATTAGGACCATGGACATCATCATCCTGGGGGCAAAAATGGACCTATGTATTGAGCATCAATGATTTCAAATATGAATGTATTCTTTATATCTAGAATAAGGAGTATAGACATCATCATCCTGGGGGCAAAAATGGACCGTGAGGTGGATCCAGGAGGGAGGGACGAAGGAGCACTGCCACGAAGCTGACAGAGGACCATAAAGGCAAGTAGGCATCAATTAACATCAGTTATTGCAAGCATTAAAGTTCTCATTATCATTGCTCTCAGCACCATGGACATCATCATCCTGGGGGCAGAAGTGGACCATGAAGTCCCCCAGAGGCAGTGACGACTGACGAGAAGAACTCCATGGACAGAAGTGGACGAAGCTGACACAGGACCACAAAGGCAAGTAGACATCAATTAACATCAGTTATTGCAAACATTAAACTTCTCATTATCTTTGCTCACAGCACCATGGACATCATCATCCTGGGGGCAGAAATGGACCATGAAGTGCCCCAGAGGCAGTGACGACTGCCGAGAAGAACTCCATGGACAGAAGTGGACCCAGGAGGAGGGCGGGAGGGAGGACGAGTGCCACGAAGGCGACAGAGCACCAGGGAGGCAAGTGTTTGAATCTTTTCATGTTCACCATGACGTCATGTGCCCGTTACAACATGCATTTCAGGATACACATTTTCAAATAATTCTGTATACATGTATGCACATACTTTTGGCATTCATTACCTATGTAATGAATATCAATGATTTCAAATATGAATTTATTCTTTATATCTACAATTAGGACCATGGACATCATCATCCTGGGGGCAAAAATGGACCTATGTATTGAGCATCAATGATTTCAAATATGAATGTATTCTTTATATCTAGAATAAGGAGTATAGACATCATCATCCTGGGGGCAAAAATGGACCGTGAGGTGGATCCAGGAGGGAGGGACGAAGGAGCACTGCCACGAAGCTGACAGAGGACCATAAAGGCAAGAAGGCATCAATTAACATCAGTTATTGCAAGCATTAAAGTTCTCATTATCATTGCTCTCAGCACCATGGACATCATCATCCTGGGGGCAGAAGTGGACCATGAAGTCCCCCAGAGGCAGTGACGACTGACGAGAAGAACTCCATGGACAGAAGTGGACGAAGCTGACACAGGACCACAAAGGCAAGTAGACATCAATTAACATCAGTTATTGCAAACATTAAACTTCTCATTATCTTTGCTCACAGCACCATGGACATCATCATCCTGGGGGCAGAAATGGACCATGAAGTCCCCCAGAGGCAGTGACGACTGCCGAGAAGAACTGAATGGACGGAAGTGGACGAAGCTGACAGAGGACCACAAAGGCATGTAGACATCAAATAAGATCAGTTATTTCAAACATTAAACTTCTCATTATCTTTGCTCTCAGCACCATGGACATCATCATCCTGGGGGCAGAAATGGATCATGAAGTCCCCCAGAGGCAGTGACGACTGCCGAGAAGAACTCCATGGACAGAAGTGGACCCAGCAGGGAGGGAGGGAGGGAGGACGAGTGCCACGAAGCCGACAGAGGACCAGGGAGGCAAGTGTTTCAATCTTTTCATGTTCACCATGACGTCATGGGCCTGTTACAACATGCATTTCAGGATACAAATTTTCCCATAATTCTGTATACATATATATACATACTTTTGGCATTCATTACCTATGTAATGAATATCAATGTTTTCAAACATGAATTTATTCTTTATATCTACAATTAGGACCATGGACAACATCATCCTGGGGGCAAAAACGGACAGTGAGGTGGATCTAGGAGGGAGGGACGAAGGACCACTGCCACGAAGCTGACAGAGGACCATAAAGGCAAGTAGACATCAATTAACATCAATTATTTCAAACATTACACTTCTCATTATCTTTGCTCTCAGCACCATGGACATCATCATCCTGGGGGCAGAAATGGACCATGAAGTCCCCCAGAGGTAGTTACGACGGCCGAGAAAAACTCCAGGGACGGCAGTGGACAAAGCTGACAGAGGACCATAAAGGCAAGTAGAGATCAATTAACATCAGTTATTTCAAACATTAAACTTCTCATTATCTTTGCTCACAGCACCATGGACATCATCATCCTGGGGGCAGAAATGGACCATGAAGTCCCCCAGAGGCAGTGACGACTGCCGAGAAGACAGAAGTGGACCCAGGAGGAGGGCGGGAGGGAGGACGAGTGCCACGAAGGCGACAGAGCACCAGGGAGGCAAGTGTTTCAATCTTTTCATGTTCACCATGACGTCATGTGCCCGTTACAACATGCATTTCAGGATACACATTTTCAAATAATTCTGTATACATGTATGCACATACTTTTGGCATTCATTACCTATGTAATGAATATCAATGATTTCAAATATGAATTTATTCTTTATATCTACAATTAGGACCATGGACATCATCATCCTGGGGGCAAAAATGGACCTATGTATTGAGCATCAATGATTTCAAATATGAATGTATTCTTTATATCTAGAATAAGGAGTATAGACATCATCATCCTGGGGGCAAAAATGGACCGTGAGGTGGATCCAGGAGGGAGGGACGAAGGAGCACTGCCACGAAGCTGACAGAGGACCATAAAGGCAAGTAGGCATCAATTAACATCAGTTATTGCAAGCATTAAAGTTCTCATTATCATTGCTCTCAGCACCATGGACATCATCATCCTGGGGGCAGAAGTGGACCATGAAGTCCCCCAGAGGCAGTGACGACTGACGAGAAGAACTCCATGGACAGAAGTGGACGAAGCTGACACAGGACCACAAAGGCAAGTAGACATCAATTAACATCAGTTATTGCAAACATTAAACTTCTCATTATCTTTGCTCACAGCACCATGGACATCATCATCCTGGGGGCAGAAATGGACCATGAAGTGCCCCAGAGGCAGTGACGACTGCCGAGAAGAACTCCATGGACAGAAGTGGACCCAGGAGGAGGGCGGGAGGGAGGACGAGTGCCACGAAGGCGACAGAGCACCAGGGAGGCAAGTGTTTGAATCTTTTCATGTTCACCATGACGTCATGTGCCCGTTACAACATGCATTTCAGGATACACATTTTCAAATAATTCTGTATACATGTATGCACATACTTTTGGCATTCATTACCTATGTAATGAATATCAATGATTTCAAATATGAATTTATTCTTTATATCTACAATTAGGACCATGGACATCATCATCCTGGGGGCAAAAATGGACCTATGTATTGAGCATCAATGATTTCAAATATGAATGTATTCTTTATATCTAGAATAAGGAGTATAGACATCATCATCCTGGGGGCAAAAATGGACCGTGAGGTGGATCCAGGAGGGAGGGACGAAGGAGCACTGCCACGAAGCTGACAGAGGACCATAAAGGCAAGAAGGCATCAATTAACATCAGTTATTGCAAGCATTAAAGTTCTCATTATCATTGCTCTCAGCACCATGGACATCATCATCCTGGGGGCAGAAGTGGACCATGAAGTCCCCCAGAGGCAGTGACGACTGACGAGAAGAACTCCATGGACAGAAGTGGACGAAGCTGACACAGGACCACAAAGGCAAGTAGACATCAATTAACATCAGTTATTGCAAACATTAAACTTCTCATTATCTTTGCTCACAGCACCATGGACATCATCATCCTGGGGGCAGAAATGGACCATGAAGTCCCCCAGAGGCAGTGACGACTGCCGAGAAGAACTGAATGGACGGAAGTGGACGAAGCTGACAGAGGACCACAAAGGCATGTAGACATCAAATAAGATCAGTTATTTCAAACATTAAACTTCTCATTATCTTTGCTCTCAGCACCATGGACATCATCATCCTGGGGGCAGAAATGGATCATGAAGTCCCCCAGAGGCAGTGACGACTGCCGAGAAGAACTCCATGGACAGAAGTGGACCCAGCAGGGAGGGAGGGAGGGAGGACGAGTGCCACGAAGCCGACAGAGGACCAGGGAGGCAAGTGTTTCAATCTTTTCATGTTCACCATGACGTCATGGGCCTGTTACAACATGCATTTCAGGATACAAATTTTCCCATAATTCTGTATACATATATATACATACTTTTGGCATTCATTACCTATGTAATGAATATCAATGTTTTCAAACATGAATTTATTCTTTATATCTACAATTAGGACCATGGACAACATCATCCTGGGGGCAAAAACGGACAGTGAGGTGGATCTAGGAGGGAGGGACGAAGGACCACTGCCACGAAGCTGACAGAGGACCATAAAGGCAAGTAGACATCAATTAACATCAATTATTTCAAACATTACACTTCTCATTATCTTTGCTCTCAGCACCATGGACATCATCATCCTGGGGGCAGAAATGGACCATGAAGTCCCCCAGAGGTAGTTACGACGGCCGAGAAAAACTCCAGGGACGGCAGTGGACAAAGCTGACAGAGGACCATAAAGGCAAGTAGAGATCAATTAACATCAGTTATTTCAAACATTAAACTTCTCATTATCTTTGCTCACAGCACCATGGACATCATCATCCTGGGGGCAGAAATGGACCATGAAGTCCCCCAGAGGCAGTGACGACTGCCGAGAAGACAGAAGTGGACCCAGGAGGAGGGCGGGAGGGAGGACGAGTGCCACGAAGGCGACAGAGCACCAGGGAGGCAAGTGTTTCAATCTTTTCATGTTCACCATGACGTCATGTGCCCGTTACAACATGCATTTCAGGATACAAATTTTCAAATAATTCTGTATACATGTATGCACATACTTTTGGCATTCACTACCTATGTAATGAATATCAATGATTTCAAATATGAATTTATTCTTTATATCTACAACTAGGACCATGGACATCATCATCCTGGGGGCAAAAATGGACCTATGTATTGAGCATCAATGATTTTAAATATGAATGTATTCTTTATATCTAGAATAAGGAGTATAGACATCATCATCCTGGGGGCAAAAATGGACCGTGAGGTGGATCTAGGAGGGAGGGACGAAGGACCACTGCCACGAAGCTGACAGAGGACCATAAAGGCAAGTAGGCATCAATTAACATCAGTTATTGCAAACATTAAAGTTCTCATTATCATTGCTCTCAGCACCATGGACATCATCATCCTGGGGGCAGAAATGGACCATGAAGTCCCCCAGAGGCAGTGACGACTGACGAGAAGAACTCCATGGACAGAAGTGGACGAAGCTGACACAGGACCACAAAGGCAAGTAGACATCAATTAACATCAGTTATTTCAAACATTAAACTTCTCATTATCTTTGCTCACAGCACCATGGACATCATCATCCTGGGGGCAGAAATGGAACATGAAGTCCCCCAGAGGCAGTGACGACTGCCGAGAAGACAGAAGTGGACCCAGGAGGAGGGCGGGAGGGAGGACGAGTGCCACGAAGGCGACAGAGCACCAGGGAGGCAAGTGTTTGAATCTTTTCATGTTCACCATGACGTCATGTGCCCGTTACAACATGCATTTCAGGATACACATTTTCAAATAATTCTGTATACATGTATGCACATACTTTTGGCATTCATTACCTATGTAATGAATATCAATGATTTCAAATATGAATTTATTCTTTATATCTACAATTAGGACCATGGACATCATCATCCTGGGGGCAAAAATGGACCTATGTATTGAGCATCAATGATTTCAAATATGAATGTATTCTTTATATCTAGAATAAGGAGTATAGACATCATCATCCTGGGGGCAAAAATGGACCGTGAGGTGGATCCAGGAGGGAGGGACGAAGGAGCACTGCCACGAAGCTGACAGAGGACCATAAAGGCAAGAAGGCATCAATTAACATCAGTTATTGCAAGCATTAAAGTTCTCATTATCATTGCTCTCAGCACCATGGACATCATCATCCTGGGGGCAGAAGTGGACCATGAAGTCCCCCAGAGGCAGTGACGACTGACGAGAAGAACTCCATGGACAGAAGTGGACGAAGCTGACACAGGACCACAAAGGCAAGTAGACATCAATTAACATCAGTTATTGCAAACATTAAACTTCTCATTATCTTTGCTCACAGCACCATGGACATCATCATCCTGGGGGCAGAAATGGACCATGAAGTCCCCCAGAGGCAGTGACGACTGCCGAGAAGAACTGAATGGACGGAAGTGGACGAAGCTGACAGAGGACCACAAAGGCATGTAGACATCAAATAAGATCAGTTATTTCAAACATTAAACTTCTCATTATCTTTGCTCTCAGCACCATGGACATCATCATCCTGGGGGCAGAAATGGATCATGAAGTCCCCCAGAGGCAGTGACGACTGCCGAGAAGAACTCCATGGACAGAAGTGGACCCAGCAGGGAGGGAGGGAGGGAGGACGAGTGCCACGAAGCCGACAGAGGACCAGGGAGGCAAGTGTTTCAATCTTTTCATGTTCACCATGACGTCATGGGCCTGTTACAACATGCATTTCAGGATACAAATTTTCCCATAATTCTGTATACATATATATACATACTTTTGGCATTCATTACCTATGTAATGAATATCAATGTTTTCAAACATGAATTTATTCTTTATATCTACAATTAGGACCATGGACAACATCATCCTGGGGGCAAAAACGGACAGTGAGGTGGATCTAGGAGGGAGGGACGAAGGACCACTGCCACGAAGCTGACAGAGGACCATAAAGGCAAGTAGACATCAATTAACATCAATTATTTCAAACATTACACTTCTCATTATCTTTGCTCTCAGCACCATGGACATCATCATCCTGGGGGCAGAAATGGACCATGAAGTCCCCCAGAGGTAGTTACGACGGCCGAGAAAAACTCCAGGGACGGCAGTGGACAAAGCTGACAGAGGACCATAAAGGCAAGTAGAGATCAATTAACATCAGTTATTTCAAACATTAAACTTCTCATTATCTTTGCTCACAGCACCATGGACATCATCATCCTGGGGGCAGAAATGGACCATGAAGTCCCCCAGAGGCAGTGACGACTGCCGAGAAGACAGAAGTGGACCCAGGAGGAGGGCGGGAGGGAGGACGAGTGCCACGAAGGCGACAGAGCACCAGGGAGGCAAGTGTTTCAATCTTTTCATGTTCACCATGACGTCATGTGCCCGTTACAACATGCATTTCAGGATACAAATTTTCAAATAATTCTGTATACATGTATGCACATACTTTTGGCATTCACTACCTATGTAATGAATATCAATGATTTCAAATATGAATTTATTCTTTATATCTACAACTAGGACCATGGACATCATCATCCTGGGGGCAAAAATGGACCTATGTATTGAGCATCAATGATTTTAAATATGAATGTATTCTTTATATCTAGAATAAGGAGTATAGACATCATCATCCTGGGGGCAAAAATGGACCGTGAGGTGGATCTAGGAGGGAGGGACGAAGGACCACTGCCACGAAGCTGACAGAGGACCATAAAGGCAAGTAGGCATCAATTAACATCAGTTATTGCAAACATTAAAGTTCTCATTATCATTGCTCTCAGCACCATGGACATCATCATCCTGGGGGCAGAAATGGACCATGAAGTCCCCCAGAGGCAGTGACGACTGACGAGAAGAACTCCATGGACAGAAGTGGACGAAGCTGACACAGGACCACAAAGGCAAGTAGACATCAATTAACATCAGTTATTTCAAACATTAAACTTCTCATTATCTTTGCTCACAGCACCATGGACATCATCATCCTGGGGGCAGAAATGGAACATGAAGTCCCCCAGAGGCAGTGACGACTGCCGAGAAAACTCTATGGAGAGAAGTGGACGAAGCTGACAGAGGACCACAAAGGCAAGTAGACATCAATTAACATCAGTTATTGCAAACATTAAAGTTCTCATTATCATTGCTCTCAGCACCATGGACATCATCATCCTGGGGGCAGAAATCTACATGAAGTCCCCCAGAGGCAGTGACGACTGACGAGAAGAACTCCATGGACAGAAGTGGACGAAGCTGACACAGGACCACAAAGGCAAGTAGACATCAATTAACATCAGTTACTGCAAACATTAAACTTCTCATTATCTTTGCTCACAGCACCATGGACATCATCATCCTGGGGGCAGAAATGGAACATGAAGTCCCCCAGAGGCAGTGACGACTGCCGAGAAAACTCTATGGAGAGAAGTGGACGAAGCTGACAGAGGACCACAAAGGCAAGTAGACATCAATTAACATCAGTTATTTCAAACATTAAACTTCTCAGTATCTTTGCTCTCAGCACCATGGACATCATCATCCTGGGGGCAGAAATGGATCATGAAGTCCCCCAGAGGCAGTGACGACTGCCGAGAAGAACTCCATGGACAGAAGTGGACCCAGGAGGGAGGGAGGGAGGGAGGACGAGTGCCACGAAGCCGACAGAGGACCAGGGAGGCAAGTGTTTCAATCTTTTCATGTTCACCATGACGTCATGGGCCTGTTACAACATGCATTTCAGGATACAAATTTTCCCATAATTCTGTATACATGTATATACATACTTTTGGCATTCATTACCTATGTAATGAATATCAATGTTTTCAAACATGAACTTATTCTTTCTATGTACAATTAGGACCATGGACAACATCATCCTGGGGGCAAAAATGGACCGTGAGGTGGATCCAGGAGGGAGGGGCGAACGACCACTGCCACGAAGCTGACAGAGGACCATAAAGGCAAGTAGACATCAATTAACATCAATTATTTCAAACATTACACTTCTCATTATCTTTGCTCTCAGCACCATGGACATCATCATCCTAGGGGCAGAAATGGACCATGAAGTCCCCCAGAGGTAGTTACGACGGCCGAGAAAAACTCCAGGGACGGCAGTGAACGAAGCTGACAGAGGACCTTAAAGGCAAGTAGACATCAATTAACATCAGTTATTTCAAACATTAAACTTCTCATTATCTTTGCTCACAGCACCATGGACATCATCATCCTGGGGGCAGAAATGGACCATGAAGTGCCCCAGAGGCAGTGACGACTGCCGAGAAGAACTCCATGGACAGAAGTGGACCCAGGAGGAGGGCGGGAGGGAGGACGAGTGCCACGAAGGCGACAGAGCACCAGGGAGGCAAGTGTTTCAATCTTTTCATGTTCACCATGACGTCATGTGCCCGTTACAACATGCATTTCAGGATACACATTTTCAAATAATTCTGTATACATGTATGCACATACTTTTGGCATTCATTACCTATGTAATGAATATCAATGATTTCAAATATGAATTTATTCTTTATATCTACAATTAGGACCATGGACATCATGATCCTGGGGGCAAAAATGGACCTATGTATTGAGCATCAATGATTTCAAATATGAATGTATTCTTTATATCTAGAATAAGGAGTATAGACATCATCATCCTGGGGGCAAAAATGGACCGTGAGGTGGATCCAGGAGGGAGGGACGAAGGAGCACTGCCACGAAGCTGACAGAGGACCATAAAGGCAAGTAGGCATCAATTAACATCAGTTATTGCAAGCATTAAAGTTCTCATTATCATTGCTCTCAGCACCATGGACATCATCATCCTGGGGGCAGAAGTGGACCATGAAGTCCCCCAGAGGCAGTGACGACTGACGAGAAGAACTCCATGGACAGAAGTGGACGAAGCTGACACAGGACCACAAAGGCAAGTAGACATCAATTAACATCAGTTATTGCAAACATTAAACTTCTCATTATCTTTGCTCACAGCACCATGGACATCATCATCCTGGGGGCAGAAATGGACCATGAAGTGCCCCAGAGGCAGTGACGACTGCCGAGAAGAACTCCATGGACAGAAGTGGACCCAGGAGGAGGGCGGGAGGGAGGACGAGTGCCACGAAGCCGACAGAGCACCAGGGAGGCAAGTGTTTGAATCTTTTCATGTTCACCATGACGTCATGTGCCCGTTACAACATGCATTTCAGGATACAAATTTTCAAATAATTCTGTATACATGTATGCACATACTTTTGGCATTCATTACCTATGTAATGAATATCAATGATTTCAAATATGAATTTATTCTTTATATCTACAATTAGGACCGTGGACATCATCATCCTGGGGGCAAAAATGGACCTATGTATTGAGCATCAATGATTTCAAATATGAATGTATTCTTTATATCTAGAATAAGGAGTATAGACATCATCATCCTGGGGGCAAAAATGGACCGTGAGGTGGATCCAGGAGGGAGGGACGAAGGAGCACTGCCACGAAGCTGACAGAGGACCATAAAGGCAAGAAGGCATCAATTAACATCAGTTATTGCAAGCATTAAAGTTCTCATTATCATTGCTCTCAGCACCATGGACATCATCATCCTGGGGGCAGAAGTGGACCATGAAGTCCCACAGAGTCAGTGACGACTGACGAGAAGAACTCCATGGACAGAAGTGGACGAAGCTGACACAGGACCACAAAGGCAAGTAGACATCAATTAACATCAGTTATTGCAAACATTAAACTTCTCATTATCTTTGCTCACAGCACCATGGACATCATCATCCTGGGGGCAGAAATGGACCATGAAGTTCCCGAGACAGTGACGACTGGCGAGAAGAACTCCATGGACAGAAGTGGACGAAGCTGACAGAGGACCACAAAGGCAAGTAGACATCAATTAACATCAGTTACTGCAAACATTAAACTTCTCATTATCTTTGCTCACAGCACCATGGACATCATCATCCTGGGGCAGAAATGGAACATGAAGTCCCCCAGAGGCAGTGACGACTGCCGAGAAAACTCTATGGAGAGAAGTGGACGAAGCTGACAGAGGACTACAAAGGCAAGTAGACATCAATTAACATCAGTTATTTCAAACATTAAACTTCTCATTTTCTTTGCTCTCAGCACCATGGACATCATCATCCTGGGGGCAGAAATGGACCATGAAGTTCCCCAGAGGCAGTGACGACTGCCGAGAAGAACTCCATGGACAGAAGTGGACCCAGGAGGGAGGGGGAGAGGGAGGACGAGTGCCACGAAGCCGACAGAGTACCAGGGAGGCAAGTGTTTGAATCTTTTCATGTTCACCATGACGTCATGTGCCCGTTACAACATGCATTTCAGGATACAAATTTTCCCATAATTCTGTATACATGTATATACATACTTTTGGCATTCATTGCCTATGTAATGAATATCAATGATTTCAAACATGAATTTATTCTTTATATCTACAATTAGGACCATGGACATCATCATCCTGGGGGAAAAATGGACCGTGAGGTGGACCCAGGAGGGAGGGGCGAACGACCACTGCCACGAAGCTGACGGAGGAGCACAAAGGCAAGTAGACATCAATTAACATCAGTTATTGCAAACATTAAACTTCTCATTATCTTTGCTCACAGCACCATGGACATCATCATCCTGGGGGCAGAAATGGACCATGAAGTCCGCCAGAGGCAGTGACGACTGCCGAGAAGAACTGAATGGACGGAAGTGGACGAAGCTGACAGAGGACCATAAAGGCATGTAGACATCAAATAAGATCAGTTATTTCAAACAGTAAACTTCTCATTATCTTTGCTCTCAGCACCATGGACATCATCATCCTGGCGGCAGAAATGGATCATGAAGTCCCCCAGAGGCAGTGACGACTGCCGAGAAGAACTCCATGGACAGAAGTGGACCCAGCAGGGAGGGAGGGAGGGAGGACGAGTGCCACGAAGCCGACAGAGGACCAGGGAGGCAAGTGTTTCAATCTTTTCATGTTCACCATGACGTCATGGGCCTGTTACAACATGCATTTCAGGATACAAATTTTCCCATAATTCTGTATACATGTATATACATACTTTTGGCATTCATTACCTATGTAATGAATATCAATGTTTTCAAACATGAACTTATTCTTTCTATGTACAATTAGGACCATGGACAACATCATCCTGGGGGCAAAAACGGACAGTGAGGTGGATCCAGGAGGGAGGGACGAAGGACCACTGCCACGAAGCTGACAGAGGACCATAAAGGCAAGTAGACATCAATTGACATCAATTATTTCAAACATTACACTTCTCATTATCTTTGCTCTCAGCACCATGGACATCATCATCCTGGGGGCAGAAATGGACCATGAAGTCCCCCAGAGGTAGTTACGACGGCCGAGAAAAACTCCAGGGACGGCAGTGGACGAAGCTGACAGAGGACCTTAAAGGCAAGTAGACATCAATGAACATCAGTTATTTCAAACATTAAACTTCTCATTATCTTTGCTCACAGCACCATGGACATCATCATCCTGGGGGCAGAAATGGACCATGAAGTGCCCCAGAGGCAGTGACGACTGCCGAGAAGAACTCCATGGACAGAAGTGGACCCAGGAGGAGGGCGGGAGGGAGGACGAGTGCCACGAAGGCGACAGAGCACCAGGGAGGCAAGTGTTTCAATCTTTTCATGTTCACCATGACGTCATGTGCCCGTTACAACATGCATTTCAGGATACACATTTTCAAATAATTCTGTATACATGTATGCACATACTTTTGGCATTCATTACCTATGTAATGAATATCAATGATTTCAAATATGAATTTATTCTTTATATCTACAATTAGGACCATGGACATCATGATCCTGGGGGCAAAAATGGACCTATGTATTGAGCATCAATGATTTCAAATATGAATGTATTCTTTATATCTAGAATAAGGAGTATAGACATCATCATCCTGGGGGCAAAAATGGACCGTGAGGTGGATCCAGGAGGGAGGGACGAAGGAGCACTGCCACGAAGCTGACAGAGGACCATAAAGGCAAGTAGGCATCAATTAACATCAGTTATTGCAAGCATTAAAGTTCTCATTATCATTGCTCTCAGCACCATGGACATCATCATCCTGGGGGCAGAAGTGGACCATGAAGTCCCCCAGAGGCAGTGACGACTGACGAGAAGAACTCCATGGACAGAAGTGGACGAAGCTGACACAGGACCACAAAGGCAAGTAGACATCAATTAACATCAGTTATTGCAAACATTAAACTTCTCATTATCTTTGCTCACAGCACCATGGACATCATCATCCTGGGGGCAGAAATGGACCATGAAGTGCCCCAGAGGCAGTGACGACTGCCGAGAAGAACTCCATGGACAGAAGTGGACCCAGGAGGAGGGCGGGAGGGAGGACGAGTGCCACGAAGCCGACAGAGCACCAGGGAGGCAAGTGTTTGAATCTTTTCATGTTCACCATGACGTCATGTGCCCGTTACAACATGCATTTCAGGATACAAATTTTCAAATAATTCTGTATACATGTATGCACATACTTTTGGCATTCATTACCTATGTAATGAATATCAATGATTTCAAATATGAATTTATTCTTTATATCTACAATTAGGACCATGGACATCATCATCCTGGGGGCAAAAATGGACCTATGTATTGAGCATCAATGATTTCAAATATGAATGTATTCTTTATATCTAGAATAAGGAGTATAGACATCATCATCCTGGGGGCAAAAATGGACCGTGAGGTGGATCCAGGAGGGAGGGACGAAGGAGCACTGCCACGAAGCTGACAGAGGACCATAAAGGCAAGAAGGCATCAATTAACATCAGTTATTGCAAGCATTAAAGTTCTCATTATCATTGCTCTCAGCACCATGGACATCATCATCCTGGGGGCAGAAGTGGACCATGAAGTCCCACAGAGTCAGTGACGACTGACGAGAAGAACTCCATGGACAGAAGTGGACGAAGCTGACACAGGACCACAAAGGCAAGTAGACATCAATTAACATCAGTTATTGCAAACATTAAACTTCTCATTATCTTTGCTCACAGCACCATGGACATCATCATCCTGGGGGCAGAAATGGACCATGAAGTTCCCGAGACAGTGACGACTGGCGAGAAGAACTCCATGGACAGAAGTGGACGAAGCTGACAGAGGACCACAAAGGCAAGTAGACATCAATTAACATCAGTTACTGCAAACATTAAACTTCTCATTATCTTTGCTCACAGCACCATGGACATCATCATCCTGGGGCAGAAATGGAACATGAAGTCCCCCAGAGGCAGTGACGACTGCCGAGAAAACTCTATGGAGAGAAGTGGACGAAGCTGACAGAGGACTACAAAGGCAAGTAGACATCAATTAACATCAGTTATTTCAAACATTAAACTTCTCATTTTCTTTGCTCTCAGCACCATGGACATCATCATCCTGGGGGCAGAAATGGACCATGAAGTTCCCCAGAGGCAGTGACGACTGCCGAGAAGAACTCCATGGACAGAAGTGGACCCAGGAGGGAGGGGGAGAGGGAGGACGAGTGCCACGAAGCCGACAGAGTACCAGGGAGGCAAGTGTTTGAATCTTTTCATGTTCACCATGACGTCATGTGCCCGTTACAACATGCATTTCAGGATACAAATTTTCCCATAATTCTGTATACATGTATATACATACTTTTGGCATTCATTGCCTATGTAATGAATATCAATGATTTCAAACATGAATTTATTCTTTATATCTACAATTAGGACCATGGACATCATCATCCTGGGGGAAAAATGGACCGTGAGGTGGACCCAGGAGGGAGGGGCGAACGACCACTGCCACGAAGCTGACGGAGGAGCACAAAGGCAAGTAGACATCAATTAACATCAGTTATTGCAAACATTAAACTTCTCATTGTCTTTGCTCACAGCACCATGGACATCATCATCCTGGGGGCAGAAATGGACCATGAAGTCCGCCAGAGGCAGTGACGACTGCCGAGAAGAACTGAATGGACGGAAGTGGACGAAGCTGACAGAGGACCATAAAGGCATGTAGACATCAAATAAGATCAGTTATTTCAAACAGTAAACTTCTCATTATCTTTGCTCTCAGCACCATGGACATCATCATCCTGGCGGCAGAAATGGATCATGAAGTCCCCCAGAGGCAGTGACGACTGCCGAGAAGAACTCCATGGACAGAAGTGGACCCAGCAGGGAGGGAGGGAGGGAGGACGAGTGCCACGAAGCCGACAGAGGACCAGGGAGGCAAGTGTTTCAATCTTTTCATGTTCACCATGACGTCATGGGCCTGTTACAACATGCATTTCAGGATACAAATTTTCCCATAATTCTGTATACATGTATATACATACTTTTGGCATTCATTACCTATGTAATGAATATCAATGTTTTCAAACATGAACTTATTCTTTCTATGTACAATTAGGACCATGGACAACATCATCCTGGGGGCAAAAACGGACAGTGAGGTGGATCCAGGAGGGAGGGACGAAGGACCACTGCCACGAAGCTGACAGAGGACCATAAAGGCAAGTAGACATCAATTGACATCAATTATTTCAAACATTACACTTCTCATTATCTTTGCTCTCAGCACCATGGACATCATCATCCTGGGGGCAGAAATGGACCATGAAGTCCCCCAGAGGTAGTTACGACGGCCGAGAAAAACTCCAGGGACGGCAGTGGACGAAGCTGACAGAGGACCTTAAAGGCAAGTAGACATCAATGAACATCAGTTATTTCAAACATTAAACTTCTCATTATCTTTGCTCACAGCACCATGGACATCATCATCCTGGGGGCAGAAATGGACCATGAAGTGCCCCAGAGGCAGTGACGACTGCCGAGAAGAACTCCATGGACAGAAGTGGACCCAGGAGGAGGGCGGGAGGGAGGACGAGTGCCACGAAGGCGACAGAGCACCAGGGAGGCAAGTGTTTCAATCTTTTCATGTTCACCATGACGTCATGTGCCCGTTACAACATGCATTTCAGGATACAAATTTTCAAATAATTCTGTATACATGTATGCACATACTTTTGGCATTCATTACCTATGTAATGAATATCAATGATTTCAAATATGATTTTTTTCTTTATATCTACAATTAGGACCATGGACATCATCATCCTGGGGGCAAAAATGGACCTATGTATTGAGCATCAATGATTTCAAATATGAATGTATTCTTTATATCTAGAATAAGGAGTATAGACATCATCATCCTGGGGGCAAAAATGGACCGTGAGGTGGATCCAGGAGGGAGGGACGAAGGAGCACTGCCACGAAGCTGACAGAGGACCATAAAGGCAAGTAGGCATCAATTAACATCAGTTATTGCAAGCATTAAAGTTCTCATTATCATTGCTCTCAGCACCATGGACATCATCATCCTGGGGGCAGAAGTGGACCATGAAGTCCCCCAGAGGCAGTGACGACTGACGAGAAGAACTCCATGGACAGAAGTGGACGAAGCTGACACAGGACCACAAAGGCAAGTAGACATCAATTAACATCAGTTATTGCAAACATTAAACTTCTCATTATCTTTGCTCACAGCACCATGGACATCATCATCCTGGGGGCAGAAATGGACCATGAAGTGCCCCAGAGGCAGTGACGACTGCCGAGAAGAACTCCATGGACAGAAGTGGACCCAGGAGGAGGGCGGGAGGGAGGACGAGTGCCACGAAGGCGACAGAGCACCAGGGAGGCAAGTGTTTCAATCTTTTCATGTTCACCATGACGTCATGTGCCCGTTACAACATGCATTTCAGGATACAAATTTTCAAATAATTCTGTATACATGTATGCACATACTTTTGGCATTCATTACCTATGTAATGAATATCAATGATTTCAAATATGAATTTATTCTTTATATCTACAATTAGGACCATGGACATCATCATCCTGGGGGCAAAAATGGACCTATGTATTGAGCATCAATGATTTCAAACATGAATGTATTCTTTATATCTAGAATAAGGAGTATAGACATCATCATCCTGGGGGCAAAAATGGACCGTGAGGTGGATCCAGGAGGGAGGGACGAAGGAGCACTGCCACGAAGCTGACAGAGGACCATAAAGGCAAGTAGGCATCAATTAACATCAGTTATTGCAAGCATTAAAGTTCTCATTATCATTGCTCTCAGCACCATGGACATCATCATCCTGGGGGCAGAAGTGGACCATGAAGTCCCCCAGAGGCAGTGACGACTGACGAGAAGAACTCCATGGACAGAAGTGGACGAAGCTGACACAGGACCACAAAGGCAAGTAGACATCAATTAACATCAGTTATTGCAAGCATTAAAGTTCTCATTGTCATTGCTCTCAGCACCATGGACATCATCATCCTGGGGGCAGAAATGGACCATGAAATCCCCGAGACAGTGACGACTGGCGAGAAGAACTCCATGGACAGAAGTGGACGAAGCTGACAGAGGACCACAAAGGCAAGTAGACATCAATTAACATCAGTTTTTGGAAACAGTAAACTTCTCATTATCTTTGCTCACAGCACCATGGACATCATCATCCTGGGGGCAGAAATGGACCGTGAGGTGGACCCAGGAGTTAGGGACGAACGACCACTGCCACGAAGCTGACAGAGGACCACAAAGGAAAGTAGACATCAATTAACATCAGTTATTTCAAACATTAAACTTCTCATTATCTTTGCTCACAGCACCATGGACATCATCATCCTGGGGGCAGAAATGGACCATGAAGTCCCCCAGAGGCAGTGACGACTGCCGAGAAGAACTCCATGGACAGAAGTGGACGAAGCTGACAGAGGACCACAAAGGCAAGTAGACATCAATTAACATCAGTTATTGCAAACAGTAAACTTCTCATTATCTTTGCTCACAGCACCATGGACATCATCATCCTGGGGGCAGAAATGGACCATGAAATCCCCGAGACAGTGACGACTGGCGAGAAGAACTCCATGGACAGAAGTGGACGAAGCTGACAGAGGACCACAAAGGCAAGTAGACATCAATTAACATCAGTTACTGCAAACATTAAACTTCTCATTATCTTTGCTCACAGCACCATGGACATCATCATCCTGGGGGCAGAAATGGACCGTGAGGTGGACCCAGGAGTTAGGGACGAACGACCACTGCCACGAAGCTGACAGAGGACCACAAAGGAAAGTAGACATCAATTAACATCAGTTATTTCAAACATTAAACTTCTCATTATCTTTGCTCACAGCACCATGGACATCATCATCCTGGGGGCAGAAATGGACCATGAAGTCCCCCAGAGGCAGTGACGACTGCCGAGAAGAACTCCATGGACAGAAGTGGACGAAGCTGACAGAGGACCACAAAGGCAAGTAGACATCAATTAACATCAGTTATTGCAAACAGTAAACTTCTCATTATCTTTGCTCACAGCACCATGGACATCATCATCCTGGGGGCAAAAATGGACCTATGTATTGAGCATCAATGATTTCAAATATGAATGTATTCTTTATATCTAGAATAAGGAGTATAGACATCATCATCCTGGGGGCAAAAATGGACCGTGAGGTGGATCCAGGAGGGAGGGACGAAGGAGCACTGCCACGAAGCTGACAGAGGACCATAAAGGCAAGTAGGCATCAATTAACATCAGTTATTGCAAGCATTAAAGTTCTCATTATCATTGCTCTCAGCACCATGGACATCATCATCCTGGGGGCAGAAGTGGACCATGAAGTCCCCCAGAGGCAGTGACGACTGACGAGAAGAACTCCATGGACAGAAGTGGACGAAGCTGACACAGGACCACAAAGGCAAGTAGACATCAATTAACATCAGTTATTGCAAGCATTAAAGTTCTCATTGTCATTGCTCTCAGCACCATGGACATCATCATCCTGGGGGCAGAAATGGACCATGAAGTCCCCGAGACAGTCACGACTGGCGAGAAGAACTCCATGGACAGAAGTGGACGAAGCTGACAGAGGACCACAAAGGCAAGTAGACATCAATTAACATCAGTTTTTGGAAACAGTAAACTTCTCATTATCTTTGCTCACAGCACCATGGACATCATCATCCTGGGGGCAGAAATGGACCGTGAGGTGGACCCATGAGGGAGGGACGAACGACCACTGCCACGAAGCTGACAGGGGACCACAAAGGAAAGTAGACATCAATTAACATCAGTTATTTCAAACATTAAACTTCTCATTATCTTTGCTCACAGCACCATGGACATCATCATCCTGGGGGCAGAAATGGACCATGAAGTCCCCCAGAGGCAGTGACGACTGCCGAGAAGAACTCCATGGACAGAAGTGGACGAAGCTGACAGAGGACCACAAAGGCAAGTAGACATCAATTAACATCAGTTATTGCAAACAGTAAACTTCTCATTATCTTTGCTCACAGCACCATGGACATCATCATCCTGGGGTCAGAAATGGACCGTGAGGTGGACCCAGGGGGGAGGGACGAACGACCACTGAAACGAAGCTGACAGAGGACCACAAAGGAAAGTAGACATCAATTAACATCAGTTATTTCAAACAGTAAACTTCTCATTATCTTTGCTCACAGCACCATGGACATCATCATCCTGGGGTCAGAAATGGACCGTGAGGTGGACCCAGGGGGGAGGGACGAACGACCACTGCCACGAAGCCGACAGAGGACCAGGGAGGCAAGTGTTTCAATCTTTTCATGGGGCAGAAATGGACCATGAAATCCCCCAGAGGCAGTGACGACTGCCGAGAAGAACTCCATGGACAGAAGTGGACGAAGCTGACAGAGGACCACAAAGGCAAGTAGACATCAATTAACATCAGTTATTTCAAACAGTAAACTTCTCATTATCTTTGCTCACATCACCATGGACATCATCATCCTGGGGTCAGAAATGGACCGTGAGGTGGACCCAGGGGGGAGGTACGAACGACCACTGCCACGAAGCGGACAGAGCACCAGGGAGGCAAGTGTTTCAATCTTTTCATGTTCACCATGACGTCATGTGCCCGTTACAACATGCATTTCAGGATACAAATTTTCCCATAATTCTGTATACATGTATATACATACTTTTGGCATTCATTACCTATGTAATGAAAATCAATGTTGTCAAACATGAATTTATTCTTTATATCTACAATTAGCACCATGGACATCATCATCCTGGGGGCAAAAATGGACCGTGAGGTGGACCCAGGAGGGAGGGACGAAGGACCACTGACACGAAGCTGACAGAGGACCACAAAGGCAAGTAGACAGCAATTAACATCAGTTATTTCAAACATTAAACTTCTCATTATCTTTGCCCACAGCACCATGGACATCATCATCCTGGGGGCAGAAATGGACCATGAAGTCCCCCAGAGGCAGTGACGACTGACGAGAAGAACTCCATGGACAGAAGTGGACGAAGCTGACACAGGACCACAAAGGCAAGTAGACATCAATTAACATCAGTTATTGCAAACATTAAACTTCTCATTATCTTTGCTCACAGCACCATGGACATCATCATCCTGGGGGCAGAAATGGACCATGAAGTCCCCGAGACAGTGACGACTGGCGAAAAGAACTCCATGGACAGAAGTGGACGAAGCTGACAGAGGACCACAAAGGCAAGTAGACATCAATTAACATCAGTTTTTGGAAACAGTAAACTTCTCATTATCTTTGCTCACAGCACCATGGACATCATCATCCTGGGGGCAGAAATGGACCGTGAGGTGGACCCAGGAGGGAGGGACGAACGACCACTGCCACGAAGCTGACAGAGGACCACAAAGGAAAGTAGACATCAATTAACATCAGTTATTTCAAACATTAAACTTCTCATTATCTTTGCTCACAGCACCATGGACATCATCATCCTGGGGGCAGAAATGGACCATGAAGTCCCCCAGAGGCAGTGACGACTGGCGAGAAGAACTCCATGGACAGAAGTGGACGAAGCTGACAGAGGACCACAAAGGCAAGTAGACATCAATTAACATCAGTTATTGGAAACAGTAAACTTCTCATTATCTTTGCTCACAGCACCATGGACATCATCATCCTGGGGTCAGAAATGGACCGTGAGGTGGACCCAGGGGGGAGGGACGAACGACCACTGCCACGAAGCTGACAGAGGACCACAAAGGCAAGTAGACATCAATTAACATCAGTTATTTCAAACAGTAAACTTCTCATTATCTTTGCTCACAGCACCATGGACATCATCATCCTGGGGGCAGAAATGGACCGTGAGGTGGACCCAGGGGGGAGGGACGAACGACCACTGCCACGAAGCCGACAGAGGACCAGGGAGGCAAGTGTTTCAATCTTTTCATGGGGCAGAAATGGACCATGAAATCCCCCAGAGGCAGTGACGACTGCCGAGAAGAACACCATGGACAGAAGTGGACGAAGCTGACAGAGGACCACAAAGGCAAGTAGACATCAATTAAAATCAGTTATTGCAAACAGTAAACTTCTCATTATCTTTGCTCACAGCACCATGGACATCATCATCCTGGGGTCAGAAATGGACCGTGAGGTGGACCCAGGGGGGAGGTACGAACGACCACTGCCACGAAGCGGACAGAGCACCAGGGAGGCAAGTGTTTCAATCTTTTCATGTTCACCATGACGTCATGTGCCCGTTACAACATGCATTTCAGGATACAAATTTTCCCATAATTCTGTATACATGTATATACATACTTTTGGCATTCATTACCTATGTAATGAACATCAATGTTGTCAAACATGAATTTATTCTTTATATCTACAATTAGGACCATGGACATCATCATCCTGGGGGCAAAAATGGACCGTGAGGTGGACCCAGGAGGGAGGGACGAAGGACCACTGCCACGAAGCTGACAGAGGACCACAAAGGCAAGTAGACAGCAATTAACATCAGTTATTTCAAACATTAAACTTCTCATTATCTTTGCTCACAGCACCATGGACATCATCATCCTGGGGGCAGAAATGGACCATGAAGTCCCCCGAGACAGTGACGACTGGCGAGAAGAACTCCATGGGCAGAAGTGGACGAAGCTGACAGAGGACCACAAAGGCAAGTAGACATAAATTAACATCAGTTATTTCAAACAGTAAACTTCTCATTATCTTTGCTCACAGCACCATGGACATCATCATCCTGGGGGCAGAAATGGACCATGAAGTCCCCCAGAGGCAGTGACGACTGCCGAGAAGAACTCCATGGACAGAAGTGGACGAAGCTGACAGAGGACCATAAAGGCAAGTAGACATCAATTAACATCAGTTATTCAAACATTGAACTTCTCAATATCTTTGCTCACAGCACCATGGACATCATCATCCTGGGGGCAGAAATGGACCATGAAGTCCCCCGAGACAGTGACGACTGGCGAGAAGAACTCCATGGACAGAAGTGGACGAAGCTGACAGAGGACCACAAAGGCAAGTAGACATCAATTAAGTTCAGTTTTTTGAAACATTAAACTTCTCATTATCTTTGCTCACAGCACCATGGACATCATCATCCTGGGGGCAGAAATGGACCATGAAGTCCCCCAGAGGCAGTGACGACTGCCGAGAAGAACTCCATGGACAGAAGTGGAAGAAGCTGACAGAGGACCATAAAGGCAAGTAGACATCAATTAAAATCAGTTTTTTCAAACATTAAACTTCTCATTATCTTTGCTCACAGCACCATGGCCATCATCATCTTGGGGTCAGAAATGGACCATGAAGTCCCCCAGAGGCGGTGACGACTGCCGAGAAGAACTCCATGGACGGAAGTGGACCCAGGAGGAGGGAGGGAGGGAGGACGAGTGCCACGAAGCGGACAGAGAACCAGGGAGGCAAGTGTTTCAATCTTTTCATGTTCACCATGACGTCATGTGCCCGTTACAACATGCATTTCAGTATACAAATTTTCCCATAATTCTGTATACATGTATATACATACTTTTGGCATTCATTACCTATGTAATGAACATCAATGTTGTCAAACATGAATTTATTCTTTATATCTACAATTAGGACCATGGACATCATCATCCTGGGGGCAAAAATGGACCGTGAGGTGGACCCAGGAGGGAGGGACGAAGGACCACTGGCAGGAAGCTGACAGAGGACCATAAAGGCAAGTAGACATCAATTAAAAACAGTTATTTCAAACATTAAACTTCTCATTATCTTTGCTCTCAGCACCATGGACATCATCATCCTGGGGGCAGAAATGGACCATGAAGTCCCCCAGAGGCAGTGACGACGGCCGAGAAGAACTCCATGGACGGAAGTGGACCCAGGAGGAGGGAGAGAGGGAGGACGAGTGCCACGAAGCGGACAGAGCACCAGGGAGGCAAGTGTTTCAATCTTTTCATGTTCACCATGACGTCATGTGCCCGTTACAACATGCATTTCAGGATACAAATTTTCCCATAATTCTGTATACATGTATATACATACTTTTGGCATTCATTACCTATGTAATGAACATCAATGTTGTCAAACATGAATTTATTCTTTATATCTACAATTAGGACCATGGACATCATCATCCTGGGGTCATAAATGGACCGTGAGGTGGACCCAGGAGGGAGGGACGAAGGACCACTGGCACGAAGCTGACAGAGGACCACAAAGGCAAGTAGACATCAATTAACATCAGTTATTTCAAACAATAAACTTCTCATTATCTTTGCTCACAGCACCATGGACATCATCATCCTGGGGGCAGAAATGGACCATGAAGTCCCCAGAGATAGTGACGACTGGCGACAAGAATTCCATGGACAGAAGTGGACGAAGCTGACAGAGGACCACAAAGACAAGTAGACATCAATTAACATCAGTTATTGCAAACAGTAAACTTCTCATTATCTTTGCTCACAGCACCATGGACATCATCATCCTGGGGGCAGAAATGGACCATGAAGTCCCCCAGAGGCAGTGACGACTGCCGAGAAGAACTCCATGGACAGAAGTGGACGAAGCTGACAGAGGACCACAAAGGAAAGTAGACATCAATTAACATCAGTTTTTGGAAACAGTAAACTTCTCATTATCTTTGCTCACAGCACCATGGACATCATCATCCTGGGGGCAGAAATGGACCGTGAGGTGGACCCAGGAGTTAGGGACGAACGACCACTGCCACGAAGCTGACAGAGGACCACAAAGGAAAGTAGACATCAATTAACATCAGTTATTTCAAACATTAAACTTCTCATTATCTTTGGTCACAGCACCATGGACATCATCATCCTGGGGGCAGAAATGGACCATGAAGTCCCCCAGAGGCAGTGACGACTGCCGAGAAGAACTCCATGGACAGAAGTGGACGAAGCTGACAGAGGACCACAAAGGCAAGTAGACATCAATTAACATCAGTTATTGCAAAGAATAAACTTCTCATTATCTTTGCTCACAGCACCATGGACATCATCATCCTGGGGTCAGAAATGGACCGTGAGGTGGACCCAGGGGGGAGGGACGAACGACCACTGCCACGAAGCTGACAGAGGACCACAAAGGCAAGTAGACATCAATTAACATCAGTTATTTCAAACAGTAAACTTCTCATTATCTTTGCTCACAGCACCATGGACATCATCATCCTGGGGTGAGAAATGGACCGTGAGGTGGACCCAGGGGGGAGGGACGAACGACCACTGCCACGAAGCCGACAGAGGACCAGGGAGGCAAGTGTTTCAATCTTTTCATGGGGCAGAAATGGACCATGAAATCCCCCAGAGGCAGTGACGACTGCCGAGAAGAACTCCATGGACAGAAGTGGACGAAGCTGACAGAGGACCACAAAGGCAAGTAGACATCAATTAACATCAGTTATTTCAAACAGTAAACTTCTCATTATCTTTGCTCACAGCACCATGGACATCATCATCCTGGGGTGAGAAATGGACCGTGAGGTGGACCCAGGGGGGAGGTACGAACGACCACTGCCACGAAGCGGACAGAGCACCAGGGAGGCAAGTGTTTCAATCTTTTCATGTTCACCATGACGTCATGTGCCCGTTACAACATGCATTTCAGGATACAAATTTTCCCATAATTCTGTGTACATGTATATACATACTTTTGGCATTCATTACCTATGTAATGAACATCAATGTTGTCAAACATGAATTTATTCTTTATATCTACAATTGGGACCATGGACATCATCATCCTGGGGGCAAAAATGGACCGTGAGGTGGACCCAGGAGGGAGGGACGAAGGACCACTGCCACGAAGCTGACAGAGGACCACAAAGGCAAGTAGACAGCAATTAACATCAGTTATTTCAAACATTAAACTTCTCATTATCTTTGCTCACAGCACCATGGACATCATCATCCTGGGGGCAGAAATGGACCATGAAGTCCCCCGAGACAGTGACGACTGGCGAGAAGAACTCCATGGGCAGAAGTGGACGAAGCTGACAGAGGACCACAAAGGCAAGTAGACATCAATTAACATCAGTTATTTCAAACAGTAAACTTCTCATTATCTTTGCTCACAGCACCATGGACATCATCATCCTGGGGGCAGAAATGGACCATGAAGTCCCCCAGAGGCAGTGACGACTGCCGAGAAGAACTCCATGGACAGAAGTGGACGAAGCTGACAGAGGACCATAAAGGCAAGTAGACATCAATTAACATCAGTTATTCAAACATTAAACTTCTCATTATCTTTGCTCACAGCACCATGGACATCATCATCCTGGGGTCAGAAATGGACCATGAAGTCCCCCGAGACAGTGACGACTGGCGAGAAGAACTCCATGGACAGAAGTGGACGAAGCTGACAGAGGACCACAAAGGCAAGTAGACATCAATTAAGTTCAGTTTTTTCAAACATTAAACTTCTCATTATCTTTGCTCACAGCACCATGGACATCATCATCCTGGGGGCAGAAATGGACCATGAAGTCCCCCAGAGGCAGTGACGACTGCCGAGAAGAACTCCATGGACAGAATTGGAAGAAGCTGACAGAGGACCATAAAGGCAAGTAGACATCAATTAAAATCAGTTTTTTCAAACATTAAACTTCTCATTATCTTTGCTCACAGCACCATGGCCATCATCATCTTGGGGTCAGAAATGGACCATGAAGTCCCCCAGAGGCGGTGACGACTGCCGAGAAGAACTCCATGGACGGAAGTGGACCCAGGAGGAGGGAGGGAGGGAGGACGAGTGCCACGAAGCCGACAGAGTACGAGGGAGGCAAGTGTTTCAGTCTTTTCATGTTGACCATGGCGTCATGTGCCCGTTACAACATGCATTTCAGGATGCAAATTTTCCCATAATTCTGTATACATGTATATACATACTTTTGGCATTCACTACCTATGTAATGAAAATCAATGTTGTCAAACATGAATTTATTCTTTATATCTACAATTAGGACTATGGACATCATCCTCCTGGGGGCAAAAATGGACCGTGAGGTGGACCCAGGAGGGAGGGACGAAGGACCACTGCCACGAAGCTGACAGAGGACCACAAAGGCAAGTAGACATCAATTAACATCAGTTATTTCAAACATTAAACTTCTCATTATCTTTGCTCACAGTACCATGGCCATCATCATCCTGGGGGTAGAAATGGACCATGAAGTCCCCCGAGACAGTGACGACTGGCGAGAAGAACTCCATGGACAGAAGTGGACGAAGCTGACAGAGGACCACAAAGGCAAGTAGACATCAATTAACATCAGTTTTTGGAAACAGCAATTTTCTCATTATCTTTGCTCTCAGCACCATGGACATCATCATCCTGGGGGCAGAAATGGACCATGAAGTCCCCCAGAGGCAGTGACGACTGCCGAGAAGAACTCCATGGACAGAAGTGGACGAAGCTGACAGAGGACCACAAAGGCAAGTAGACATCAATTAACATCAGTTATTGCAAAGAATAAACTTCTCATTATCTTTGCTCACAGCACCATGGACATCATCATCCTGGGGGCAGAAATGGACCGTGAGGTTGACCCAGGGGGGAGGGACGAACGACCACTGCCACGAAGCTGACAGAGGACCACAAAGGCAAGTAGACATCAATTAACATCAGTTATTTCAAACAGTAAACTTCTCATTATCTTTGCTCACAGCACCATGGACATCATCATCCTGGGGTCAGAAATGGACCGTGAGGTGGACCCAGGGGGGAGGGACGAACGACCACTGCCACGAAGCCGACAGAGGACCAGGGAGGCAAGTGTTTCAATCTTTTCATGGGGCAGAAATGGACCATGAAATCCCCCAGAGGCAGTGACGACTGCCGAGAAGAACTCCATGGACAGAAGTGGACGAAGCTGACAGAGGACCACAAAGGCAAGTAGACATCAATTAACATCAGTTATTGCAAACAGTAAACTTCTCATTATCTTTGCTCACAGCACCATGGACATCATCATCCTGGGGTCAGAAATGGACCGTGAGGTGGACCCAGGGGGGAGGTACGAACGACCATTGCCACGAAGCGGACAGAGCACCAGGGAGGCAAGTGTTTCAATCTTTTCATGTTCACCATGACGTCATGTGCCCGTTACAACATGCATTTCAGGATACAAATTTTCCCATAATTCTGTATACATGTATATACATACTTTTGGCATTCATTACCTATGTAATGAACATCAATGTTGTCAAACATGAATTTATTCTTTATATCTACAATTAGGACCATGGACATCATCATCCTGGTTGCAAAAATGGACCGTGAGGTGGACCCAGGAGGGAGGGACGAAGGACCACTGCCACGAAGCTGACAGAGGACCACAAAGGCAAGTAGACATAAATTAACATCAGTTATTTCAAACATTAAACTTCTCATTATATTTGCTCACAGCACCATGGACATCATCATCCTGGGGGCAGAAATGGACCATGAAGTCCCCCAGAGGCAGTGACGACTGGCGAGAAGAACTCCATGGGCAGAAGTGGACGAAGCTGACAGAGGACCACAAAGGCAAGTAGACATCAATTAACATCAGTTATTGCAAACAGTAAACTTCTCATTATCTTTGCTCACAGCACCATGGACATCATCATCCTGGGGGCAGAAATGGACCATGAAGTCCCCCAGAGGCAGTGACGACTGGCGAGAAGAACTCCATGGACAGAAGTGGACGAAGCTGACAGAGGACCACAAAGGAAAGTAGACATCAATTAACATCAGTTATTGCAAACATTAAATTTCTCATTATCTTTGCTCACAGCACCATGGACATCATCATCCTGGGGGCAGAAATGGACCATGAAGTCCCCCGAGACAGTGACGACTGCCGAGAAGAACTCCATGGACAGAAGTGGACGAAGCTGACAGAGGACCACAAAGGCAAGTAGACATCAATTAAAATCAGTTTTTTCAAACATTAAACTTCTCATTATCTTTGCTCACAGCACCATGGACATCATCATCCTGGGGGCAGAAATGGACCATGAAGTCCCCCAGAGGCAGTGACGACTGGCGAGAAGAATTCCATTAACAGAAGTGGACGAAGCTGACAGAGGACCACAAAGGCAAGTAGACATCAATTAACATCAGTTATTGCAAACATTAAACTTCTCATTATCTTTGCTCACAGCACCATGGACATCATTATCCTGGGGGCAGAAATGGACCATGAAGTCCCCCAGAGGCAGTGACGACTGCCGAGAAGAACTCCATGGACAGAAGTGGACGAAGCTGACAGAGGACCACAAAGGAAAGTAGACATCAATTAACATCAGTTATTGCAAACATTAAACTTCTCATTATCTTTGCTCACAGCACCATGGACATCATCATCCTGGGGGCAGAAATGGACCATGAAGTCCCCCAGAGGCAGTGACGACTGCCGAGAAGAACTCCATGGACAGAAGTGGAAGAAGCTGACTGAGGACCATAAAGGCAAGTAGACATCAATTAAAATCATTTATTTCAAACATTAAACTTCTTGTTATCTTTGCTCTCAGCACCATGGCCATCATCATCCTGGGATCAGAAATGGACCATGAAGTCCCCCAGTGGCGGTGACGACTGCCGAGAAGAACTCCATGGACGGAAGTGGACCCAGGAGGAGGGCGGGAGGGAGGACGAGTGCCACGAAGCCGACAGAGTACGAGGAAGGCAAGTGTTTCAATCTTTTCATGTTGACCATGACGTCATGTGCCCGTTACAACATGCATTTCAGGATGCAAATTTTCCCATAATTCTGTATAGATGTATATACATTCTTTTGGCATTCATTACCTACGTAATGAAAATCAATGTTGTCAAACGTGAATGTATTCTTTATATCTACAATTAGGACCATGGACATCATCATCCTGGTTGCAAAAATGGACCGTGAGGTGGACCCAGGAGGGAGGGACGAAGGACCACTGCCACGAAGCTGACAGAGGACCACAAAGGCAAGTAGACATCAATTAACATCAGTTATTTCAAACATTAAACTTCTCATTATCTTTGCTCACAGCACCATGGACATCATCATCCTGGGGGCAGAAATGGACCATGAAGTCCCCAGAGATAGTGACGACTGGCGAGAAGAATTCCATGGACAGAAGTGGACGAAGCTGACAGAGGACCACAAAGGCAAGTAGACATCAATTAACATCAGTTATTGCAAACATTAAACTTCTCATTATCTTTGCTCACAGCACCATGGACATCATCATCCTGGGGGCAGAAATGGACCATGAAGTCCCCCAGAGGCAGTGACGACTGCCGAGAAGAACTCCATGGACAGAAGTGGACGAAGCTGACAGAGGACCACACAGGAAAGTAGACATCAATTAACATCAGTTGTTGCAAACATTAAATTTCTCATTATCTTTGCTCACAGCACCATGGACATCATCATCCTGGGGGCAGAAATGGACCATGAAGTCCCCCGAGACAGTGACGACTGCCGAGAAGAACTCCATGGACAGAAGTGGACGAAGCTGACAGAGGACCACAAAGGCAAGTAGACATCAATTAAAATCAGTTTTTTCAAACTTTAAACTTCTCATTATCTTTGCTCACAGCACCATGGACATCATCATCCTGGGGGCAGAAATGGACCATGAAGTCCCCCAGAGGCAGTGACGACTGGCGAGAAGAACTCCATGGACAGAAGTGGACGAAGCTGACAGAGGACCACAAAGGCAAGTAGACATCAATTAACATCAGTTATTGCAAACATTAAACTTCTCATTATCTTTGCTCACAGCACCATGGACATCATTATCCTGGGGGCAGAAATGGACCATGAAGTCCCCCAGAGGCAGTGACGACTGCCGAGAAGAACTCCATGGACAGAAGTGGACGAAGCTGACAGAGGACCACAAAGGAAAGTAGACATCAATTAACATCAGTTATTGCAAACATTAAACTTCTCATTATCTTTGCTCACAGCACCATGGACATCATCATCCTGGGGGCAGAAATGGACCATGAAGTCCCCCAGAGGCAGTGACGACTGCCGAGAAGAACTCCATGGACAGAAGTGGAAGAAGCTGACAGAGGACCATAAAGGCAAGTAGACATCAATTAAAATCATTTATTTCAAACATTAAACTTCTTGTTATCTTTGCTCTCAGCACCATGGACATCATCATCCTGGGATCAGAAATGGACCATGAAGTCCCCCAGAGGCAGTGACGACTGCCGAGAAGAACTCCATGGACGGAAGTGGACCCAGGAGGAGGGAGAGAAGGAGGACGAGTGCCACGAAGCGGACAGAGCACCAGGGAGGCAAGTGTTTCAATCTTTTCATGTTCACCATGACGTCATGTGCCCGTTACAACATGCATTTCAGGATGCAAATTTTCCCATAATTCTGTATAAATGTATATACATACTTTTGGCATTCAATACCTATGTAATGAACATCAATGTTTTCAAACATGAATTTATTCTTTATATCTACAATTAGGACCATGGACATCATCCTCCTGGGGGCAAAAATGGACCGTGAGGTGGACCCAGGAGGGAGGGACGAAGGACCACTGCCACGAAGCTGACAGAGGACCACAAAGGCAAGTAGACATCAATTAACATCAGTTATTGCAAACATTAAACTTCTCATTATCTTTGCTCACAGCACCATGGACATCATCATCCTGGGGGCAGAAATGGACCATGAAGTCACCCAGAGGCAGTGACGACTGCCGAGAAGAACTCCATGGACGGAAGTGGACCCAGGAGGAGGGAGAGACGGAGGACCACTGCCACGAAGCTGACAGAGGACCACAAAGGCAAGTAGACATCAATTAACATCAGTTATTGGAAACAGAAATTTTCTCATCATCTTTGCTCACAGCACCATGGACATCATCATCCTGGGGGCAGAAATGGACCATGAAGTCCCCCAGAGGCAGTGACGACTGCCGAGAAGAACTCCAGGTACGGAAGTGGACGAAGCTGACAGAGGACCACAAAGGCAAGTAGACATCAATTAACATCAGTTATTGCAAACATTAAACTTCTCATTATCTTTGCTCTCAGCACCATGGACATCATCATCCTGGGGGTAGAAATGGACCATGAAGTCCCCCAGAGGCAGTGACGACTGCCGAGAAGAACTCCATGGACGGAAGTGGACCCAGGAGGAGGGAGAGAGGGAGGACGAGTGCCACGAAGCGGACAGAGCACCAGGGAGGCAAGTGTTTCAATCTTTTCATGTTCACCATGACGTCATGTGCCCGTTACAACATGCATTTCAGGATGCAAATTTTCCCATAATTCTGTATACATGTATATACATACTTTTGGCATTCATTACCTATGTAATGAATATCAATGTTTTCAAACATGAATTTATTCTTTATATCTACAAATAGGACCATGGACATCATCATCCTGGGGCAAAAATGGACCGTGAGGTGGACCCAGGAGGGAGGGACGAAGGACCACTGCCACGAAGCTGACAGAGGACCACAAAGGCAAGTAGACATCAATTAACATCAGTTATTTCAAACATTAAACTTCTCATTATCTTTGCTCACAGCACCATGGACATCATCATCCTGGGGGCAGAAATGGACCATGAAGTCCCCCGAGACAGTGACGACTGGCGAGAAGAACTCCATGGACAGAAGTGGACGAAGCTGACAGAGGACCACAAAGGCAAGTAGACATCAATTAAAATCAGTTTTTTCAAACATTAAACTTCTCATTATCTTTGCTCACAGCACCATGGACATCATCATCCTGGGGGCAGAAATGGACCATGAAGTCCCCCAGAGGCAGTGACGACTGGCGAGAAGAATTCCATGGACAGAAGTGGACGAAGCTGACAGAGGACCACAAAGACAAGTAGACATCAATTAACATCAGTTATTGCAAACAGTAAACTTCTCATTATCTTTGCTCACAGCACCATGGACATCATTATCCTGGGGGCAGAAATGGACCATGAAGTCCCCCAGAGGCAGTGACGACTGCCGAGAAGAACTCCATGGACAGAAGTGGACGAAGCTGACAGAGGACCACAAAGGAAAGTAGACATCAATTAACATCAGTTATTGCAAACATTAAACTTCTCATTATCTTTGCTCACAGCACCATGGACATCATCATCCTGGGGGCAGAAATGGACCATGAAGTCCCCCAGAGGCAGTGACGACTGCCGAGAAGAACTCCATGGACAGAAGTGGAAGAAGCTGACAGAGGACCATAAAGGCAAGTAGACATCAATTAACATCAGTTATTTCAAACATTAAACTTCTTGTTATCTTTGCTCTCAGCACCATGGACATCATCATCCTGGGATCAGAAATAGACCATGAAGTCCCCCAGAGGCAGTGACGACTGCCGAGAAGAACTCCATGGACGGAAGTGGACCCAGGAGGAGGGAGAGAAGGAGGACGAGTGCCACGAAGCGGACAGAGCACCAGGGAGGCAAGTGTTTCAATCTTTTCATGTTCACCATGACGTCATGTGCCCGTTACAACATGCATTTCAGGATACAAATTTTCCCATAATTCTGTATACATGTATATACATACTTTTGGCATTCATTACCTATGTAATGAACATCAATGTTTTCAAACATGAATTTATTCTTTATATCTACAATTAGGACCATGGACATCATCCTCCTGGGGGCAAAAATGGACCGTGAGGTGGACCCAGGAGGAAGGGACGAAGGACCACTGCCACGAAGCTGACAGAGGACCACAAAGGCAAGTAGACATCAATTAACATCAGTTATTGCAAACAGTAAACTTCTCATTATCTTTGCTCACAGCACCATGGACATCATCATCCTGGGGGCAGAAATGGACCATGAAGTCCCCCAGAGGCAGTGACGACTGCCGAGAAGAACTCCATGGACAGAAGTGGAAGAAGCTGACAGAGGACCATAAAGGCAAGTAGACATCAATTAAAAACAGTTTTTGCAAACATTAAAATTCTCATTATCTTTGCTCTCAGCACCATGGACATCATCATCCTGGGGGCAGAAATGGACCATGAAGTCCCCCAGAGGCAGTGACGACTGCCGAGAAGAACTCCATGGACGGAAGTGGACCCAGGAGGAGGGAGAGACGGAGGACCACTGCCACGAAGCTGACAGAGGACCACAAAGGCAAGTAGACATCAATTAACATCAGTTATTGGAAACAGCAATTTTCTCATTATCTTTGCTCACAGCACCATGGACATCATCATCCTGGGGGCAGAAATGGACCATGAAGTCCCCCAGAGGCAGTGACGACTGCCGAGAAGAACTCCATGGACAGAAGTGGAAGAAGCTGACAGAGGACCACAAAGGCAAGTAGACATCAATTAAAAACAGTTATTGCAAACATTAAACTTCTCATTATCTTTGCTCTCAGCACCATGGACATCATCATCCTGGGGGTAGAAATGGACCATGAAGTCCCCCAGAGGCAGTGACGACGTCCGAGAAGAACTCCAGGTACGGAAGTGGACGAAGCTGACAGAGGACCACAAAGGCAAGTAGACATCAATTAACATCAGTTATTGCAAACATTAAACTTCTCATTATCTTTGCTCACAGCACCATGGACATCATCATCCTGGGGGCAGAAATGGACCATGAAGTCCCCCAGAGGCAGTGACGACTGCCGAGAAGAACTCCATGGACGGAAGTGGACCCAGGAGGAGGGAGAGAGGGAGGACGAGTGCCACGAAGCGGACAGAGCACCAGGGAGGCAAGTGTTTCAATCTTTTCATGTTCACCATGACGTCATGTGCCCGTTACAACATGCATTTCAGGATGCAAATTTTCCCATAATTCTGTATACATGTATATACATACTTTTGGCATTCATTACCTATGTAATGAATATCAATGTTTTCAAACATGAATTTATTCTTTATATCTACAAATAGGACCATGGACATCATCATCCTGGGGCAAAAATGGACCGTGAGGTGGACCCAGGAGGGAGGGACGAAGGACCACTGCCACGAAGCTGACAGAGGACCACAAAGGCAAGTAGACATCAATTAACATCAGTTATTTCAAACATTAAACTTCTCATTATCTTTGCTCACAGCACCATGGACATCATCATCCTGGGGGTAGAATTGGACCATGAAGTCCCCCGAGACAGTGACGACTGGCGAGAAGAACTCCATGGGCAGAAGTGGACGAAGCTGACAGAGGACAACAAAGGTAAGTAGACATCAATTAAAATCAGTTTTTTCAAACATTAAACTTCTCATTATCTTTGCTCACAGCACCATGGACATCATCATCCTGGGGGCAAAAATGGACCGTGAGGTGGACCCAGGAGGGAGTGACGAAGGACCACTGCCACGAAGCTGACAGAGGACCACAAAGGCAAGTAGACATCAATTAACATCAGCTATTTCAAACATTAAACTTCTCATTATCTTTGCTCACAGCACCATGGACATCATCATCCTGGGGGCAGAAATGGACAATGAAGTCCCCCAGAGGCAGTGACGACTGGCGAGAAGAACTCCATGGACAGAAGTGGACGAAGCTGACAGAGGACCACAAAGGCAAGTAGACATCAATTAACATCAGTTATTGCAAACATTAAACTTCTCATTATCTTTGCTCACAGCACCATGGACATCATCATCCTGGGGGCAGAAATGGACCATGAAGTCCCCCAGAGGCAGTGACAACTGGCGAGAAGAACTCCATGGACGGAAGTGGACCCAGGAGGAGGGAGAGAGGGAGGACGAGTGCCACGAAGCGGACAGAGCACCAGGGAGGCAAGTGTTTCAATCTTTTCATGTTCACCATGACGTCATGTGTCCGTTACAACATGCATTTCAGGATACAAATTTTCCCATAATTCTGTATACATGTATATACATACTTTTGGCATTCATTACCTATGTAATGAATATCAATGTTTTCAAACATGAATTTATTCTTTATATCTACAATTAGGACCATGGACATCATCATCCTGGGGCAAAAATGGACCGTGAGGTGGACCCAGGAGGGAGGGACGAAGGACCACTGCCACGAAGCTGACAGAGGACCACAAAGGCAAGTAGACATCAATTAACATCAGTTATTTCAAACATTAAACTTCTCATTATCTTTGCTCACAGCACCATGGACATCATCATCCTGGGGGCAGAAATGGACCATGAAGTCCCCGAGACAGTGACGACTGGCGAGAAGAATTCCATGGACAGAAGTGGACGAAGCTGACAGAGGACCACAAAGGCAAGTAGACATCAATTAACATCAGTTATTGCAAACATTAAACTTCTCATTATCTTTGCTCACAGCACCATGGACATCATCATCCTGGGGGCAGAAATGGACCATGAAGTCCCCCAGAGGCATTGACGACTGCCGAGAAGAACTCCATGGACGGAAGTGGACCCAGGAGGAGGGAGAGACGGAGGACGAGTGCCACGAAGCGGACAGAGCACCAGGGAGGCAAGTGTTTCAATCTTTTCATGTTCACCATGACGTCATGTGCCCGTTACAACATGCATTTCAGGATGCAAATTTTCCCATAATTCTGTATACATGTATATACATACTTTTGGCATTCAATACCTATGTAATGAACATCAATGTTGTCAAACATAAATTTATTCTTTATATCTACAATTAGGACCATGGACATCATCATCCTGGGGGCAAAAATGGACCGTGATGTGGACCCAGGAGGGAGGGACGAAGGACCACTGCCACGAAGCTGACAGAGGACCACAAAGGCAAGTAGACATAAATTAACATCAGTTATTTCAAACATTAAACTTCTCATTATCTTTGCTCACAGCACCATGGACATCATCATCCTGGGGGCAGAAATGGACCATGAAGTCCCCGAGACAGTGACGACTGGCGAGAAGAACTCCATGGACAGAAGTGGACGAAGCTGACAGAGGACCACAAAGGCAAGTAGACATCAATTAACATCAGTTATTGCAAACAGTAAACTTCTCATTATCTTTGCTCACAGCACCATGGACATCATCATCCTGGGGGCAGAAATGGACCATGAAGTCCCCCAGAGGCATTGACGACTGGCGAGAAGAACTCCATGGACGGAAGTGGACCCAGGAGGAGGGAGAGACGGAGGACGAGTGCCACGAAGCGGACAGAGCACCAGGGAGGCAAGTGTTTCAATCTTTTCATGTTCACCATGACGTCATGTGCCCGTTACAACATGCATTTCAGGATACAAATTTTCCCATAATTCTGAATACATGTACATACATACTTTTGGCATTCATTACCTATGTAATGAACATCAATGTTGTCAAACATGAATTTATTCTTTATATCTACAATTAGGACCATGGACATCATCATCTTGGGTGCAAAAATGGACCGTGAGGTGGACCCAGGAGGAAGGGACGAAGGACCACTGCCACGAAGCTGACAGAGGACCACAAAGGCAAGTAGACATCAATTAACATCAGTTATTTCAAACATTAAACTTCTCATTATCTTTGCTCACAGCACCATGGACATCATCATCCTGGGGGCAGAAATGGACCATGAAGTCCCCCAGAGGCAGTGACGACTGCCGAGAAGAACTCCATGGACAGAAGTCTACGAAGCTGACAGAGGACCATAAAGGCAAGTAGACATCAATTAAAATCAGTTTTTTCAAACATTAAACTTCTCATTATCTTTGCTCACAGCACCATGGACATCATCATCCTGGGGGCAGAAATGGACCATGAAGTCCCCCAGAGGCAGTGACGACTGCCGAGAAGAACTCCATGGACGGAAGTGGACCCAGGAGGAGGGCGGGAGGGAGGACGAGTGCCACGAAGCCGACAGAGTACGAGGGAGGCAAGTGTATCAATCTTTTCATGTTCACCATGACGTCATGTGCCCGTTACAACATGCATTTCAGGATGCAAATTTTCCCATAATTCTGTATACATGTATATGCATACTTTTGGCATTCATTACCTATGTAATGAAAATCAGTGTTGTCAAACATGAATTTATTCTTTATATCTACAATTAGGACCATGGACATCATCATCCTGGGGGCAAAAATGGACCGTGAGGTGGACCCAGGAGGGAGGGACGAAGGACCACTGCCACGAAGCTGACAGAGGACCACAAAGGCAAGTAGACATCAATTAACATCAGTTATTTCAAACATTAAACTTCTCATTATCTTTGCTCACAGCACCATGGACATCATCATCCTGGGGGCAGAAATGGACCATGAAGTCCCCCGAGACAGTGACGACTGGCGAGAAGAACTCCATGGACAGAAGTGGACGAAGCTGACAGAGGACCACAAAGGCAAGTGGACATCAATTAACATCAGTTATTGGAATCAGAAATTTTCTCATTATCTTTGCTCACAGCACCATGGACATCATCATCCTGGGGGCAGAAATGGACCATGAAGTCCCCCAGAGGCATTGACGACTGCCGAGAAGAACTCCATGGACAGAAGTGGAAGAAGCTGACAGAGGACCATAAAGGCAAGTAGACATCAGTTAAAAACAGTTATTGCAAACGTTGAGCTTCTCATTATCTTTGCTCTCAGCACCATGGACATCATCATCCTGGGGGCAGAAATGAACCATGATGTCCCCCAGAGGCAGTGACGACGTCCGAGAAGAACTCCAGGTACGGAAGTGGACGAAGCTGACAGAGGACCACAAAGGCAAGTAGACATCAATTTACATCAGTTATTGCAAACATTAAACTTCTCATTATCTTTGCTCACAGCACCATGGACATCATCATCCTGGGGGCAGAAATGGACCATGAAGTCCCCGAGACAGTGACGACTGGCGAGAAGAATTCCATGGACAGAAGGGGACGAAGCTGACAGAGGACCACAAAGGCAAGTAGACATCAATTAACATCAGTTATTGCAAACAGTAAACTTCTCATTATCTTTGCTCACAGCACCATGGACATCATCATCCTTGGGGCAGAAATGGACCATGAAGTCCCCCAGAGGCAGTGACGACTGCCGAGAAGAACTCCATGGACAGAAGTGGACGAAGCTGACAGAGGACCACAAAGGCAAGTAGACATCAATTAACATCAGTTATTGCAAACATTAAACTTCTCATTATCTTTGCTCACAGCACCATGGACATCATCATCCTGGGGGCAGAAATGGACCATGAAGTCCCCCAGAGGCAGTGACGACTGCCGAGAAGAACTCCATGGACGGAAGTGGACCCAGGAGGAGGGAGAGAGGGAGGACGAGTGCCACGAAGCGGACAGAGCACCAGGGAGGCAAGTGTTTCAATCTTTTCATGTTCACCATGACGTCATGTGCCCGTTACAACATGCATTTCAGGATACAAATTTTCCCATAATTCTGTATACATGTATATACATACTTTTGGCATTCATTACCTATGTAATGAACATCAATGTTGTCAAACATGAATTTATTCTTTATATCTACAATTAGGACCATGGACATCATCATCCTGGGGGCAAAAATGGACCGTGAGGTGGACCCAGGAGGGAGGGATGAAGGACCACTGCCACGAAGCTGACAGAGGACCACAAAGGCAAGTAGACATCAATTAACATCAGTTATTTCAAACATTAAACTTCTCATTATCTTTGCTCACAGCACCATGGACATCATCATCCTGGGGGCAGAAATGGACCATGAAGTCCCCGAGACAGTGACGACTGGCGAGAAGAATTCCATGGACAGAAGTGGACGAAGCTGACAGAGGACCACAAAGGCAAGTAGACATCAATTAACATCAGTTATTGCAAACAGTAAACTTCTCATTATCTTTGCTCACAGCACCATGGACATCATCATCCTGGGGGCAGAAATGGACCATGAAGTCCCACAGAGGCAGTGACGACTGCCGAGAAGAACTTCATGGACAGAAGTGGACGAAGCTGACAGAGGACCACAAAGGCAAGTAGACATCAATTAACATCAGTTATTGCAAACATTAAACTTCTCATTATCTTTGCTCACAGCACCATGGACATCATCATCCTGGGGGCAGAAATGGACCATGAAGTCCCCCAGAGGCAGTGACGACTGCCGAGAAGAACTCCATGGACAGAAGTGGACGAAGCTGACAGAGGACCACAAAGGCAAGTAGACATCAATTAACATCAGTTATTGCAAACATTAAACTTCTCATTATCTTTGCTCACAGCACCATGGACATCATCATCCTGGGGGCAGAAATGGACCATGAAGTCCCCCAGAGGCAGTGACGACTGCCGAGAAGAACTCCATGGACGGAAGTGGACCCAGGAGGAGGGAGAGAGGGAGGACGAGTGCCACGAAGCGGACAGAGCACCAGGGAGGCAAGTGTTTCAATCTTTTCATGTTCACCATGACGTCATGTGCCCGTTACAACATGCATTTCAGGTTACAAATTTTCCCATAATTCTGTATACATGTATATACATACTTTTGGCATTCATTACCTATGTAATGAACATCAATGTTGTCAAACATGAATTTATTCTTTATATCTACAATTAGGACCATGGACATCATCATCCTGGGGGCAAAAATGGACCGTGAGGTGGACCCAGGAGGGAGGGACGAAGGACCACTGCCACGAAGCTGACAGAGGACCACAAAGGCAAGTAGACATCAATTAACATCAGTTATTTCAAACAATAAACTCTCTCATTATCTTTGCTCACAGCACCATGGACATCATCATCCTGGGGGCAGAAATGGACCATGAAGTCCCCGAGACAGTGACGACTGGCGAGAAGAATTCCATGGACAGAAGTGGACGAAGCTGACAGAGGACCACAAAGGCAAGTAGACATCAATTAACATCAGTTATTGCAAACATTAAACTTCTCGTTATCTTTGCTCACAGCACCATGGACATCATCATCCTGGGGGCAGAAATGGACCATGAAGTCCCCCAGAGGCAGTGACGACTGCCGAGAAGAACTCCATGGACAGAAGTGGACGAAGCTGACAGAGGACCACAAAGGAAAGTAGACATCAATTAACATCAGTTATTGCAAACATTAAACTTCTCATTATCTTTGCTCACAGCACCATGGACATCATCATCCTGGGGGCAGAAATGGACCATGAAGTCCCCCAGAGGCAGTGACGACTGCCGAGAAGAACTCCATGGACGGAAGTGGACCCAGGAGGAGGGAGAGAGGGAGGACGAGTGCCACGAAGCGGACAGAGCACCAGGGAGGCAAGTGTTTCAATCTTTTCATGTTCACCATGACGTCATGTGCCCGTTACAACATGCATTTCAGGATACAAATTTTCCCATAATTCTGTATACATGTATATACATACTTTTGGCATTCATTACCTATGTAATGAAAATCAATGTTGTCAAACATGAATTTATTCTTTATATCTACAATTAGGACCATGGACATCATCATCCTGGGGGCAAAAATGGACCGTGAGGTGGACCCAGGAGGGAGGGACGAAGGACCACTGCCACGAAGCTGACAGAGGACCACAAAGGCAAGTAGACATCAATTAACATCAGTTATTGCAAACATTAAACTTCTCATTATCTTTGCTCACAGCACCATGGACATCATCATCCTGGGGGCAGAAATGGACCATGAAGTCCCCCAGAGGCAGTGACGACTGCCGAGAAGAACTCCATGGACAGAAGTGGACGAAGCTGACAGAGGACCACAAAGGAAAGTAGACATCAATTAACATCAGTTATTGCAAACATTAAACTTCTCATTATCTTTGCTCACAGCACCATGGACATCATCATCCTGGGGGCAGAAATGGACCATGAAGTCCCCCAGAGGCATTGACGACTGCCGAGAAGAACTCCATGGACGGAAGTTTACCCAGGAGGAGGGAGAGAGGGAGGACGAGTGCCACGAAGCGGACAGAGCACCAGGGAGGCAAGTGTTTCAATCTTTTCATGTTCACCATGACGTCATGTGCCCGTTACAACATGCATTTCAGGATACAAATTTTCCCATAATTCTGTATACATGTATATACATACTTTTGGCATTCATTACCTATGTAATGAAAATCAATGTTGTCAAACATGAATTTATTCTTTATATCTACAATTAGGACCATGGACATCATCATCCTGGGGGCAAAAATGGACCGTGAGGTGGACCCAGGAGGGAGGGACGAAGGACCACTGCCACGAAGCTGACAGAGGACCACAAAGGCAAGTAGACATCAATTAACATCAGTTATTTCAAACATTAAACTTCTCATTATCTTTGCTCACAGCACCATGGACATCATCATCCTGGGGGCAGAAATGGACCATGAAGTCCCCCGAGACAGTGACGACTGGCGAGAAGAATTCCATGGACAGAAGTGGACGAAGCTGACAGAGGACCACAAAGGCAAGTAGACATCAATTAACATCAGTTATTGCAAACAGTAAACTTCTCATTATCTTTGCTCACAGCACCATGGACATCATCATCCTGGGGGCAGAAATGGACCATGAAGTCCCCCAGAGGCAGTGACGACTGCCGAGAAGAACTCCATGGACAGAAGTGGACGAAGCTGACAGAGGACCACAAAGGAAAGTAGACATCAATTAACATCAGTTATTGCAAACAGTAAACTTCTCATTATCTTTGCTCACAGCACCATGGACATCATCATCCTGGGGGCAGAAATGGACCATGAAGTCCCCCAGAGGCAGTGACGACTGCCGAGAAGAACTCCATGGACGGAAGTGGACCCAGGAGGAGGGAGAGAGGGAGGACGAGTGCCACGAAGCGGACAGAGCACCAGGGAGGCAAGTGTTTCAATCTTTTCATGTTCACCATGACGTCATGTGCCCGTTACAACATGCATTTCAGGATACAAATTTTCCCATAATTCTGTATACATGTATATACATACTTTTGGCATTCATTACCTATGTAATGAAAATCAATGTTGTCAAATATGAATTTATTCTTTATGTCTACAATTAGGACCATGGACATCATCATCCTGGGGGCAAAAATGGACCGTGAGGTGGACCCAGGAGGGAGGGACGAAGGACCACTGCCACGAAGCTGACAGAGGACCACAAAGGCAAGTAGACATCAATTAAAATCAGTTATTTCAAACATTAAACTTCTCATTATCTTTGCTCACAGCACCATGGACATCATCATCCTGGGGGCAGAAATGGACCATGAAGTCCCCCGAGACAGTGACGACTGGCGAGAAGAACTCCATGGGCAGAAGTGGACGAAGCTGACAGAGGACCACAAAGGCAAGTAGACATCAATTAACATCAGTTATTGCAAACAGTAAACTTCTCATTATCTTTGCTCACAGCACCATGGACATCATCATCCTGGGGGCAGAAATGGACCATGAAGTCCCCCAGAGGCAGTGACGACTGCCGAGAAGAACTCCATGGACAGAAGTGGACGAAGCTGACAGAGGACCACAAAGGAAAGTAGACATCAATTAACATCAGTTATTGCAAACAGTAAACTTCTCATTATCTTTGCTCATAGCACCATGGACATCATCATCCTGGGGGCAGAAATGGACCATGAAGTCCCCCAGAGGCAGTGACGACTGCCGAGAAGAACTCCATGGACGGAAGTGGACCCAGGAGGAGGGAGAGAGGGAGGACGAGTGCCACGAAGCGGACAGAGCACCAGGGAGGCAAGTGTTTCAATCTTTTCATGTTCACCATGACGTCATGTGCCCGTTACAACATGCATTTCAGGATACAAATTTTCCCATAATTCTGTATACATGTATATACATACTTTTGGCATTCATTACCTATGTAATGAAAATCAATGTTGTCAAATATGAATTTATTCTTTATGTCTACAATTAGGACCATGGACATCATCATCCTGGGGGCAAAAATGGACCGTGAGGTGGACCCAGGAGGGAGGGACGAAGGACCACTGCCACGAAGCTGACAGAGGACCACAAAGGCAAGTAGACATCAATTAAAATCAGTTATTTCAAACATTAAACTTCTCATTATCTTTGCTCACAGCACCATGGACATCATCATCCTGGGGGCAGAAATGGACCATGAAGTCCCCCGAGACAGTGACGACTGGCGAGAAGAACTCCATGGGCAGAAGTGGACGAAGCTGACAGAGGACCACAAAGGCAAGTAGACATCAATTAACATCAGTTATTGCAAACAGTAAACTTCTCATTATCTTTGCTCACAGCACCATGGACATCATCATCCTGGGGGCAGAAATGGACCATGAAGTCCCCCAGAGGCAGTGACGACTGCCGAGAAGAACTCCATGGACAGAAGTGGACGAAGCTGACAGAGGACCACAAAGGAAAGTAGGCATCAATTAACATCAGTTATTGCAAACAGTAAACTTCTCATTATCTTTGCTCATAGCACCATGGACATCATCATCCTGGGGGCAGAAATGGACCATGAAGTCCCCCAGAGGCAGTGACGACTGCCGAGAAGAACTCCATGGACGGAAGTGGACCCAGGAGGAGGGAGAGAGGGAGGACGAGTGCCACGAAGCGGACAGAGCACCAGGGAGGCAAGTGTTTCAATCTTTTCATGTTCACCATGACGTCATGTGCCCGTTACAACATGCATTTCAGGATACAAATTTTCCCATAATTCTGTATACATGTATATACATACTTTTGGCATTCATTACCTATGTAATGAAAATCAATGTTGTCAAATATGAATTTATTCTTTATGTCTACAATTAGGACCATGGACATCATCATCCTGGGGGCAAAAATGGACCGTGAGGTGGACCCAGGAGGGAGGGACGAAGGACCACTGCCACGAAGCTGACAGAGGACCACAAAGGCAAGTAGACATCAATTAAAATCAGTTATTTCAAACATTAAACTTCTCATTATCTTTGCTCACAGCACCATGGACATCATCATCCTGGGGGCAGAAATGGACCATGAAGTCCCCCGAGACAGTGACGACTGGCGAGAAGAACTCCATGGGCAGAAGTGGACGAAGCTGACAGAGGACCACAAAGGCAAGTAGACATCAATTAACATCAGTTATTGCAAACAGTAAACTTCTCATTATCTTTGCTCACAGCACCATGGACATCATCATCCTGGGGGCAGAAATGGACCATGAAGTCCCCCAGAGGCAGTGACGACTGCCGAGAAGAACTCCATGGACAGAAGTGGACGAAGCTGACAGAGGACCACAAAGGAAAGTAGACATCAATTAACATCAGTTATTGCAAACAGTAAACTTCTCATTATCTTTGCTCACAGCACCATGGACATCATCATCCTGGGGGCAGAAATGGACCATGAAGTCCCCCAGAGGCAGTGACGACTGCCGAGAAGAACTCCATGGACGGAAATGGACCCAGGAGGAGGGAGAGAGGGAGGACGAGTGCCACGAAGCGGACAGAGCACCAGGGAGGCAAGTGTTTCAATCTTTTCATGTTCACCATGACGTCATGTGCCCGTTACAACATGCATTTCAGGATACAAATTTTCCCATAATTCTGTATACATGTATATACATACTTTTGGCATTCATTACCTATGTAATGAAAATCAATGTTGTCAAATATGAATTTATTCTTTATGTCTACAATTAGGACCATGGACATCATCATCCTGGGGGCAAAAATGGACCGTGAGGTGGACCCAGGAGGGAGGGACGAAGGACCACTGCCACGAAGCTGACAGAGGACCACAAAGGCAAGTAGACATCAATTAAAATCAGTTATTTCAAACATTAAACTTCTCATTATCTTTGCTCACAGCACCATGGACATCATTATCCTGGGGGCAGAAATGGACCATGAAGTCCCCCGAGACAGTGACGACTGGCGAGAAGAACTCCATGGGCAGAAGTGGACGAAGCTGACAGAGGACCACAAAGGCAAGTAGACATCAATTAACATCAGTTATTTCAAACAGTAAACTTCTCATTATCTTTGCTCACAGCACCATGGACATCATCATCCTGGGGGCAGAAATGGACCATGAAGTCCCCCAGAGGCAGTGACGACTGCCGAGAAGAACTCCATGGACAGAAGTGGACGAAGCTGACAGAGGACCATAAAGGCAAGTAGACATCAATTAACATCAGTCATTCAAACATTAAACTTCTCATTATCTTTGCTCACAGCACCATGGACATCATCATCCTGGGGGCAGAAATGGACCATGAAGTCCCCCGAGACAGTGACGACTGGCGACAAGAACTCCATGGACAGAAGTGGACGAAGCTGACAGAGGACCACAAAGGCAAGTAGACATCAATTAACATCAGTTATTGCAAACAGTAAACTTCTCATTATCTTTGCTCACAGCATCATGGACATCATCATCCTGGGGGCAGAAATGGACCATGAAGTCCCCCAGAGGCAGTGACGACTGCCGAGAAGAACTCCATGGACAGAAGTGGAAGAAGTTGACTGAGGACCACAAAGGCAAGTAGACATCAATTAAAATCAGTTATTTCAAACATTAAACTTCTTGTTATCTTTGCTCTCAGCACCATGGACATCATCATCCTGGGGGCAGAAATGGACCATGAAGTCCCCCAGAGGCGGTGACGACTGCCGAGAAGAACTCCATGGACGGAAGTGGACCCAGGAGGAGGGAGGGAGGGAGGACGAGTGCCACGAAGTCGACAAAGTACGAGGGAGGCAAGTGTTTCAATCTTTTCATGTTCACCATGACGTCATGTGCCCGTTAGAACATGCATTTCAGGATGCAAATTTTCCCATAATTCTGTGTACATGTATATAAATACTTTTGACATTCATTACCTATGTAATGAATATCAATGTTGTCAAACATGAATATATTCTTTATATCTACAATTAGGACCATGGACATCATCATCCTGGGGGCAAAAATGGACCGTGAGGTGGACCCAGGAGGGAGGGACGAAGGACCACTGCCACGAAGCTGACAGAGGACCACAAAGGCAAGTAGACATCAATTAACATCAGTTATTTCAAACATTAAACTTCTCATTATCTTTGCTCACAGCACCATGGACATCATCATCCTGGGGGCAGAAATGGACCATGAAGTCCCCCAGAGGCAGTGACGACTGCCGAGAAGAACTCCATGGACAGAAGTGGAAGAAGCTGACAGAGGACCACAAAGGCAAGTAGACATCAATTAACATCAGTTATTCAAACATTAAACTTCTCATTATCTTTGCTCACAGCACCATGGACATCATCATCCTGGGGGCAGAAATGGACCATGAAGTCCCCCGAGACAGTGACGACTGGCGACAAGAACTCCATGGACAGAAGTGGACGAAGCTGACAGAGGACCACAAAGGCAAGTAGACATCAATTAACATCAGTTATTTCAAAGATTAAACTTCTCATTATCTTTGCTCACAGCACCATGGACATCATCATCCTGGGGGCAGAAATGGACCATGAAGTCCCCCAGAGGCAGTGACGACTGCCGAGAAGAACTCCATGGACAGAAGTGGACGAAGCTGACAGAGGACCATAAAGGCAAGTAGACATCAATTAAAAACAGTTATTGCAAACAGTAAACTTCTCATTATCTTTGCTCTCAGCACCATGGACATCATCATCCTGGGGGCAGAAATGGACCATGAAGTCACCCAGAGGCAGTGACGACGGCCGAGAAGAACTCCAGGTACGGAAGTGGACGAAGCTGACAGAGGACCACAAAGGAAAGTAGACATCAATTAACATCAGTTATTTCAAACATTAAACTTCTCATTATCTTTGCTCACAGCACCATGGACATCATCATCCTGGGGGCAGAAATGGACCATGAAGTCCCCCAGAGGCAGTGACGACTGCCGAGAAGAACTCCATGGACGGAAGTGGACCCAGGAGGAGGGAGAGAGGGAGGACGAGTGCCACGAAGCGGACAGAGCACCAGGGAGGCAAGTGTTTCAATCTTTTCATGTTCACCATGACGTCATGTGCCCGTTACAACATGCATTTCAGGACACAAATTTTCCCATAATTCTGTATACATGTATATACATACTTTTGGCATTCATTACCTATGTAATGAATATCAATCTTTTCAAACATGAATTTATTCTTTATATCTACAATTAGGACCATGGACATCATCATCCTGGGGGCAGAAATGGACCATGAAGTCCCCCGAGACAGTGACGACTGGCGAGAAGAACTCCATGGACAGCAGTGGAAGAGGCTGACAGAGGACCACAAAGGCAAGTAGACATTAATTAACATCAGTTATTGCAAACATTAAACTTCTCATTATCTTTGCTCACAGCACCATGGACATCATCATCCTGGGGACAGAAATGGACCATGAAGTCCCCCGAGACAGTGACGACTGGCGAGAAGAACTCCATGGACAGAAGTGGACGAAGCTGACAGAGGACCACAAAGGCAAGTAGACATCAATTAACATCAGTTATTGAAAACAGTAAACTTCTCATTATCTTTGCTCACAGCACCATGGACATCATCATCCTGGGGGCAGAAATGGACCATGAAGTCCCCAAGAGGCAGTGACGACTGCCGAGAAGAACTCCATGGACAGAAGTGGAAGAAGCTGACAGAGGACCATAAAGGCAAGTAGACATCAACTAAAATCATTTATTTCAAACATTAAACTTCTTGTTATCTTTGCTCACAGCACCATGGACATCATGATCCTGGGGGCAGAAATGGACCATGAAGTCCCCCAGAGGCGGTGACGACTGCCGAGAAGAACTCCATGGACGGAAGTGGACCCAGGAGGAGGGCGGGAGGGAGGACGAGTGCCACGAAGCCGACAGAGTACGAGGGAGGCAAGTGTTTCAATCTTTTCATGTTCACCATGGCGTCATGTGCCCGTTGCAACATGCATTTCAGGATACAAATTTTCCCATAATTCTGTATACATGTATATAAATACTTTTGGCATTTATTACCTATGTAATGATTATCAATGATTTCAAACATGAATTTATTCTTTATATCTACAATTAGGACCATAGACATAATCATCCTGGGGGCAAAAATGGACCGTGAGGTGGACCCAGGAGGGAGGGACGAAGGACCACTGCCACGAAGCTGACAGAGGACCACAAAGGCAAGTAGACATCAATTAACATCAGTTATTTCAAACATTAAACTTCTCATTATCTTTGCTCACAGCACCATGGACATCATCATCCTGGGGGCAGAAATGGACCATGAAGTCACCCGAGACAGTGACGACTTCCGAGAAGAACTCCATGGACAGAAGTGGACGAAGCTGACAGAGGACCACAAAGGCAAGTAGGCATCAATTTACATCAGTTATTGCAAACATTAAACTTCTCATTATCTTTGCTCACAGCATCATGGACATCATCATCCTGGGGGCAGAAATGGACCATGAAGTCCCCCAGAGGCAGTGACGACTGCCGAGAAGAACTCCATGGACGGAAGTGGACCCAGGAGGAGGGAGAGAGGGAGGACGAGTGCCACGAAGCGGACAGAGCACCAGGGAGGCAAGTGTTTCAATCTTTTCATGTTCACCATGACGTCATGTGCCCGTTACAACATGCATTTCAGGATACAAATTTTCCCATAATTCTGTATACATGTATATACATACTATTGGCATTCATTACCTATGTAATGAATATCAATGTTTTCAAACATGAATATATTCTTTATGTCTACAATTAGGACCATGGACATCATCATCCTGGGGGCACAAATGGACCGTGAGGTGGACCCAGGAGGGAGGGACGAAGGACCACTGCAACGAAGCTGACAGAGGACCACAAAGGCAAGTAGACATCAATTAACATCAGTTATTTCAAACATTAAACTTCTCATTATCTTTGTTCACAGCACCATGGACATCATCATCCTGGGGGCAGAAATGGACCATGAAGTCCCCCGAGACAGTGACGACTGGCGAGAAGAACTCCATGGACAGAAGTGGACGAAGATGACAGAGGACCAGAAAGGCAAGTAGACATCAATTAAAATCAGTTATTTCAAACATTAAACTTCTTGTTATGTTTGCTCTCAGCACCATGGACATCATCATCCTGGGGGCAGAAATGGACCATGAAGTCCCCCAGAGGCGGTGACGACTGCCGAGAAGAACTCCATGGACAGAAGTGGAAGAAGCTGACAGAGGACCATAAAGGCAAGTAGACATCAATTAACATCAGTTATTGCAAACATTAAACTTCTCATTATCTTTGCTCACAGCACCATGGACATCATCATCCTGGGGGCAGAAATGGACCATGAAGTCCCCCGAGACAGTGACGACTGGCGAGAAGAACTCCATGGACAGAAGTGGACGAAGCTGACAGAGGACCACAAAGGCAAGTAGACATCAATTAACATCAGTTATTGCAGACAGTGAACTTCTCATTATCTTTGCTCACAGCACCATGGACATCATCATCCTGGGGGCAGAAATGGACCATGAAGTCCCCCGAGACAGTGACGACTGGCGAGAAGAACTCCATGGACAGAAGTGGACGAAGCTGACAGAGGACCACAAAGGCAAGTAGACATCAATTAACATCGGTTATTGAAAACAGTTAACTTCTCATTATCTTTGCTCACAGCACCATGGACATCATCATCCTGGAGGCAGAAATGGACCATGAAGTCCCCCAGAGGCAGTGACGACTGCCGAGAAGAACTCCATGGACAGAAGTGGAAGAAGCTGACAGAGGACCATAAAGGCAAGTAGACATCAATTAAAATCAGTTATTTCAAACATTAAACTTCTTGTTATCTTTGCTCTCAGCACCATGGACATCATCATCCTGGGGGCAGAAATGGACCATGAAGTCCCCCAGAGGCGGTGACGACTGCCGAGAAGAACTCCATGGACGGAAGTGGACCCAGGAGGAGGGCGGGAGGGAGGACGAGTGCCACGAAGCCGACAGAGCACCAGGGAGGCAAGTGTTTCAATCTTTTCATGTTCACCATGACGTCATGTGCCCGTTACAACATGCATTTCAGGATACAAATTTTCCCATAATTCTGTATACATGTATATACATACTATTGGCATTCATTACCTATGTAATGAATATCAATGTTTTCAAACATGAATATATTCTTTATGTCTACAATTAGGACCATGGACATCATCATCCTGGGGGCACAAATGGACCGTGAGGTGGACCCAGGAGGGAGGGACGAAGGACCACTGCAACGAAGCTGACAGAGGACCACAAAGGCAAGTAGACATCAATTAACATCAGTTATTTCAAACATTAAACTTCTCATTATCTTTGTTCACAGCACCATGGACATCATCATCCTGGGGGCAGAAATGGACCATGAAGTCCCCCGAGACAGTGACGACTGGCGAGAAGAACTCCATGGACAGAAGTGGACGAAGCTGACAGAGGACCACAAAGGCAAGTAGACATCAATTAAAATCAGTTATTTCAAACATTAAACTTCTTGTTATGTTTGCTCTCAGCACCATGGACATCATCATCCTGGGGGCAGAAATGGACCATGAAGTCCCCCAGAGGCGGTGACGACTGCCGAGAAGAACTCCATGGACAGAAGTGGAAGAAGCTGACAGAGGAGCATAAAGGCAAGTAGATATCAATTAACATCAGTTATTGCAAACATTAAACTTCTCATTATCTTTGCTCACAGCACCATGGACATCATCATCCTGGGGGCAGAAATGGACCATGAAGTCCCCCGAGACAGTGACGACTGGCGAGAAGAACTCCATGGACAGAAGTGGACGAAGCTGACAGAGGACCACAAAGGCAAGTAGACATCAATTAACATCAGTTATTGCAGACAGTGAACTTCTCATTATCTCTGCTCACAGCACCATGGACATCATCATCCTGGGGGCAGAAATGGACCATGAAGTCCCCCGAGACAGTGACGACTTGCGAGAAGAACTCCATGGACAGAAGTGGACGAAGCTGACAGAGGACCACAAAGGCAAGTAGACATCAATTAACATCGGTTATTGAAAACAGTTAACTTCTCATTATCTTTGCTCACAGCACCATGGACATCATCATCCTGGGGGCAGAAATGGACCATGAAGTCCCCCAGAGGCAGTGACGACTGCCGAGAAGAACTCCATGGACAGAAGTGGAAGAAGCTGACAGAGGACCATAAAGGCAAGTAGACATCAATTAAAATCAGTTATTTCAAACATTAAACTTCTTGTTATCTTTGCTCTCAGCACCATGGACATCATCATCCTGGGGGCAGAAATGGACCATGAAGTCCCCCAGAGGCGGTGACGACTGCCGAGAAGAACTCCATGGACGGAAGTGGACCCAGGAGGAGGGCGGGAGGGAGGACGAGTGCCACGAAGCCGACAGAGTACGAGGGAGGCAAGTGTTTCAGTCTTTTCATGTTCACCATGGCGTCATGTGCCCGTTGCAACATGCATTTCAGGATACAAATTTTCCCATAATTCTGTATACATGTATATACATACTATTGGCATTCATTACCTATGTAATGAATATCAATGTTTTCAAACATGAATTTATTCTTTATATCTACAATTAGGACCATGGACATCATCATCCTGGGGGCAAAAATGGACCGTGAGGTGGACCCAGGAGGGAGGGACGAAGGACCACTGCCACGAAGCTGACAGAGGACCACAAAGGCAAGTAGACATCAATTAACATCAGTTATTTCAAACATTAAACTTCTCATTATCTTTGCTCACAGCACCATGGACATCATCATCCTGGGGGCAGAAATGGACCATGAAGTCCCCGAGACAGTGATGACTGGCGAGAAGAATTCCATGGACAGAAGTGGACGAAGCTGACAGAGGACCACAAAGGCAAGTAGACATCAATTAACATCAGTTATTGCAAACAGTAAACTTCTCATTATCTTTGCTCACAGCACCATGGACATCATCATCCTGGGGGCAGAAATGGACCATGAAGTCCCCCAGAGGCAGTGACGACTGCCGAGAAGAACTCCATGGACAGAAGTGGAAGAAGCTGACAGAGGACCAAAAAGGCAAGTAGACATCAATTAACATCAGTTATTGCAAACATTAAACTTCTCATTATCTTTGCTCACAGCACCATGGACATCATCATCCTGGGGGCAGAAATGGACCATGAAGTCCCCCGAGACAGTGACGACTGGCGAGAAGAACTCCATGGACAGAAGTGGACGAAGCTGACAGAGGACCACAAAGGAAAGTAGACATCAATTAACATCAGTTATTGCAAACATTAAACTTCTCATTATCTTTACTCACAGCATCATGGACATCATCATCCTGGGGGCAGAAATGGACCATGAAGTCCCCCAGAGGCAGTGACGACTGCCGAGAAGAACTCCATGGACAGAAGTGGAAGAAGCTGACAGAGAACCACAAAGGCAAGTAGACATCAATTAAAATCAGTTATTTCAAACATTAAACTTCTTGTCATCCTTACTCTCAGCACCATGGACATCATCATCCTGGGGGCAGAAATGGACCATGAAGTCCCCCAGAGGCGGTGACGACTGCCGAGAAGAACTCCATGGACGGATGTGGACCCAGGAGGAGGGAGGGAGGGAGGACGAGTGCCACGAAGCCGACAGAGCACCAGGGAGGCAAGTGTTTCAATCTTTTCATGTTCACCATGACGTCATGTGCCCGTTACAACATGCATTTCAGGATGCAAACTTTCCCATAATTCTGTATACATGTATATACATACTTTTGACATTCATTACCTATGTAATGAATTTCAATGATTTCAAATATGAATTTATTCTTTATATCTACAATTAGGACCATGGACATAATCATCCTGGGGGCAAAAATGGACCGTGAGGGGTACCCAGGAGGGAGGGACGAAGGACCACTGCCACGAAGCTGACAGAGGACCACAAAGGCAAGTAGACATCAATTAACATCAGTTATTTCAAACATTAAACTTCTCATTATCTTTGCTCACAGCACCATGGACATCATCATCCTGGGGGCAGAAATGGACCATGAAGTCCCCCGAGACAGTGACGACTGGCGAGAAGAACTCCATGGACAGCAGTGGAAGAGGCTGACAGAGGACCACAAAGGCAAGTAGACATTAATTAACATCAGTTATTGCAAACAGTAAACTTCTCATTATCTTTGCTCACAGCACCATGGACATCATCATCCTGGGGGCAGAAATGGACCATGAAGTCCCCCAGAGGCAGTGACGACTGCCGAGAAGAACTCCATGGACAGAAGTGGAAGAAGCTGACAGAGGACCATAAAGGCAAGTATTCATCAATTAACATCAGTTATTGCAAACATTAAACTTCTCATTATCTTTGCTCACAGCACCATGGACATCATCATCCTGGGGGCAGAAATGGACCATGAAGTCCCCCGAGACAGTGACGACTGGCGAGAAGAACTCCATGGACAGAAGTGGACGAAGCTGACAGAGGACCACAAAGGCAAGTAGACATCAATTAACATCAGTTATTGAAAACAGTAAACTTCTCATTATCTTTGCTCACAGCACCATGGACATCATCATCCTGGGGGCAGAAATGGACCATGAAGTCCCCCAGAGGCAGTGACGACTGCCGAGAAGAACTCCATGGACAGAAGTGGAAGAAGCTGACAGAGGACCATAAAGGCAAGTAGACATCAATTAAAATCATTTATTTCAAACATTAAACTTCTTGTTATCTTTGCTCTCAGCACCATGGACATCATCATCCTGGGGCCAGAAATGGACCATGAAGTCCCCCAGAGGCGGTGACGACTGCCGAGAAGAACTCCATGGACGGAAGTGGACCCAGGAGGAGGGCGGGAGGGAGGACGAGTGCCACGAAGCCGACAGAGTACGAGGGAGGCAAGTGTTTCAATCTTTTCATGTTCACCATGGCGTCATGTGCCCGTTGCAACATGCATTTCAGGATACAAATTTTCCCATAATTCTGTATACATGTATATAAATACTTTTGGCATTTATTACCTATGTAATGATTATCAATGATTTCAAACATGAATTTATTCTTTATATCTACAATTAGGACCATGGACATAATCATCCTGGGGGCAAAAATGGACCGTGAGGGGTACCCAGGAGGGAGGGACAAAGGACCACTGCCACGAAGCTGACAGAGGACCACAAAGGCAAGTAGACATCAATTAACATCAGTTATTTCAAACATTAAACTTCTCATTATCTTTGCTCACAGCACCATGGACATCATCATCCTGGGGGCAGAAATGGACCATGAAGTCACCCGAGACAGTGACGACTTCTGAGAAGAACTCCATGGACAGAAGTGGACGAAGCTGACAGAGGACCACAAAGGCAAGTAGGCATCAATTTACATCAGTTATTGCAAACATTAAACTTCTCATTATCTTTGCTCACAGCATCATGGACATCATCATCCTGGGGGCAGAAATGGACCATGAAGTCCCCCAGAGGCAGTGACGACTGCCGAGAACAACTCCATGGACGGAAGTGGACCCAGGAGGAGGGAGGGAGGGAGGACGAGTGCCACGAAGCCGACAGAGTACGAGGGAGGCAAGTGTTTCAATCTTTTCATGTTCACCATGACGTCATGTGCCCGTTACAACATGCATTTCAGGATACAAATTTTCCCATAATTCTGTATACATGTATATACATACTATTGGCATTCATTACCTATGTAATGAATATCAATGTTTTCAAACATGAATATATTCTTTATGTCTACAATTAGGACCATGGACATCATCATCCTGGGGGCACAAATGGACCGTGAGGTGGACCCAGGAGGGAGGGACGAAGGACCACTGCAACGAAGCTGACAGAGGACCACAAAGGCAAGTAGACATCAATTAACATCAGTTATTTCAAACATTAAACTTCTCATTATCTTTGTTCACAGCACCATGGACATCATCATCCTGGGGGCAGAAATGGACCATGAAGTCCCCCGAGACAGTGACGACTGGCGAGAAGAACTCCATGGACAGAAGTGGACGAAGCTGACAGAGGACCAGAAAGGCAAGTAGACATCAATTAAAATCAGTTATTTCAAACATTAAACTTCTTGTTATGTTTGCTCTCAGCACCATGGACATCATCATCCTGGGGGCAGAAATGGACCATGAAGTCCCCCAGAGGCGGTGACGACTGCCGAGAAGAACTCCATGGACAGAAGTGGAAGAAGCTGACAGAGGACCATAAAGGCAAGTAGACATCAATTAACATCAGTTATTGCAAACATTAAACTTCTCATTATCTTTGCTCACAGCACCATGGACATCATCATCCTGGGGGCAGAAATGGACCATGAAGTCCCCCGAGACAGTGACGACTGGCGAGAAGAACTCCATGGACAGAAGTGGACGAAGCTGACAGAGGACCACAAAGGCAAGTAGACATCAATTAACATCAGTTATTGCAGACAGTGAACTTCTCATTATCTTTGCTCACAGCACCATGGACATCATCATCCTGGGGGCAGAAATGGACCATGAAGTCCCCCGAGACAGTGACGACTGGCGAGAAGAACTCCATGGACAGAAGTGGACGAAGCTGACAGAGGACCACAAAGGCAAGTAGACATCAATTAACATCGGTTATTGAAAACAGTTAACTTCTCATTATCTTTGCTCACAGCACCATGGACATCATCATCCTGGGGGCAGAAATGGACCATGAAGTCCCCCAGAGGCAGTGACGACTGCCGAGAAGAACTCCATGGACAGAAGTGGAAGAAGCTGACAGAGGACCATAAAGGCAAGTAGACATCAATTAAAATCAGTTATTTCAAACATTAAACTTCTTGTTATCTTTGCTCTCAGCACCATGGACATCATCATCCTGGGGGCAGAAATGGACCATGAAGTCCCCCAGAGGCGGTGACGACTGCCGAGAAGAACTCCATGGACGGAAGTGGACCCAGGAGGAGGGCGGGAGGGAGGACGAGTGCCACGAAGCCGACAGAGTACGAGGGAGGCAAGTGTTTCAATCTTTTCATGTTCACCATGGCGTCATGTGCCCGTTGCAACATGCATTTCAGGATACAAATTTTCCCATAATTCTGTATACATGTATATAAATACTTTTGGCATTTATTACCTATGTAATGATTATCAATGATTTCAAACATGAATTTATTCTTTATATCTACAATTAGGACCATAGACATAATCATCCTGGGGGCAAAAATGGACCGTGAGGTGGACCCAGGAGGGAGGGACGAAGGACCACTGCCACGAAGCTGACAGAGGACCACAAAGGCAAGTAGACATCAATTAACATCAGTTATTTCAAACATTAAACTTCTCATTATCTTTGCTCACAGCACCATGGACATCATCATCCTGGGGGCAGAAATGGACCATGAAGTCACCCGAGACAGTGACGACTTCCGAGAAGAACTCCATGGACAGAAGTGGACGAAGCTGACAGAGGACCACAAAGGCAAGTAGGCATCAAATTACATCAGTTATTGCAAACATTAAACTTCTCATTATCTTTGCTCACAGCATCATGGACATCATCATCCTGGGGGCAGAAATGGACCATGAAGTCCCCCAGAGGCAGTGACGACTGCCGAGAAGAACTCCATGGACGGAAGTGGACCCAGGAGGAGGGAGAGAGGGAGGACGAGTGCCACGAAGCGGACAGAGCACCAGGGAGGCAAGTGTTTCAATCTTTTCATGTTCACCATGACGTCATGTGCCCGTTACAACATGCATTTCAGGATACAAATTTTCCCATAATTCTGTATACATGTATATACATACTATTGGCATTCATTACCTATGTAATGAATATCAATGTTTTCAAACATGAATATATTCTTTATGTCTACAATTAGGACCATGGACATCATCATCCTGGGGGCACAAATGGACCGTGAGGTGGACCCAGGAGGGAGGGACGAAGGACCACTGCAACGAAGCTGACAGAGGACCACAAAGGCAAGTAGACATCAATTAACATCAGTTATTTCAAACATTAAACTTCTCATTATCTTTGTTCACAGCACCATGGACATCATCATCCTGGGGGCAGAAATGGACCATGAAGTCCCCCGAGACAGTGACGACTGGCGAGAAGAACTCCATGGACAGAAGTGGACGAAGCTGACAGAGGACCAGAAAGGCAAGTAGACATCAATTAAAATCAGTTATTTCAAACATTAAACTTCTTGTTATGTTTGCTCTCAGCACCATGGACATCATCATCCTGGGGGCAGAAATGGACCATGAAGTCCCCCAGAGGCGGTGACAACTGCCGAGAAGAACTCCATGGACAGAAGTGGAAGAAGCTGACAGAGGACCATAAAGGCAAGTAGACATCAATTAACATCAGTTATTGCAAACATTAAACTTCTCATTATCTTTGCTCACAGCACCATGGACATCATCATCCTGGGGGCAGAAATGGACCATGAAGTCCCCCGAGACAGTGACGACTGGCGAGAAGAACTCCATGGACAGAAGTGGACGAAGCTGACAGAGGACCACAAAGGCAAGTAGACATCAATTAACATCAGTTATTGCAGACATTAAACTTCTCATTATCTTTGCTCACAGCACCATGGACATCATCATCCTGGGGGCAGAAATGGACCATGAAGTCCCCCGAGACAGTGACGACTGGCGAGAAGAACTCCATGGACAGAAGTGGACGAAGCTGACAGAGGACCACAAAGGCAAGTAGACATCAATTAACATCGGTTATTGAAAACAGTTAACTTCTCATTATCTTTGCTCACAGCACCATGGACATCATCATCCTGGGGGCAGAAATGGACCATGAAGTCCCCCAGAGGCAGTGACGACTGCCGAGAAGAACTCCATGGACAGAAGTGGAAGAAGCTGACAGAGGACCATAAAGGCAAGTAGACATCAATTAAAATCAGTTATTTCAAACATTAAACTTCTTGTTATCTTTGCTCTCAGCACCATGGACATCATCATCCTGGGGGCAGAAATGGACCATGAAGTCCCCCAGAGGCGGTGACGACTGCCGAGAAGAACTCCATGGACGGAAGTGGACCCAGGAGGAGGGCGGGAGGGAGGACGAGTGCCACGAAGCCGACAGAGTACGAGGGAGGCAAGTGTTTCAATCTTTTCATGTTCACCATGGCGTCATGTGTCCGTTGCAACATGCATTTCAGGATACAAATTTTCCCATAATTCTGTATACATGTATATACATACTATTGGCATTCATTACCTATGTAATGAATATCAATGTTTTCAAACATGAATTTATTCTTTATATCTACAATTAGGACCATGGACATCATCATCCTGGGGGCAAAAATGGACCGTGAGGTGGACCCAGGAGGGAGGGACGAAGGACCACTGCCACCAAGCTGACAGAGGACCACAAAGGCAAGTAGACATCAATTAACATCAGTTATTTCAAACATTAAACTTCTCATTATCTTTGCTCACAGCACCATGGACATCATCATCCTGGGGGCAGAAATGGACCATGAAGTCCCCGAGACAGTGATGACTGGCGAGAAGAATTCCATGGACAGAAGTGGACGAAGCTGACAGAGGACCACAAAGGCAAGTAGACATCAATTAACATCAGTTATTGCAAACAGTAAACTTCTCATTATCTTTGCTCACAGCACCATGGACATCATCATCCTGGGGGCAGAAATGGACCATGAAGTCCCCCAGAGGCAGTGACGACTGCCGAGAAGAACTCCATGGACAGAAGTGGAAGAAGCTGACAGAGGACCAAAAAGGCAAGTAGACATCAATTAACATCAGTTACTGCAAACATTAAACTTCTCATTATCTTTGCTCACAGCACCATGGACATCATCATCCTGGGGGCAGAAATGGACCATGAAGTCCCCCGAGACAGTGACGACTGGCGAGAAGAACTCCATGGACAGAAGTGGACGAAGCTGACAGAGAACCACAAAGGCAAGTAGACATCAATTAAAATCAGTTATTTCAAACATTAAACTTCTTGTTATGTTTGCTCTCAGCACCATGGACATCATCATCCTGGGGGCAGAAATGGACCATGAAGTCCCCCAGAGGCGGTGACGACTGCCGAGAAGAACTCCATGGACGGAAGTGGACCCAGGAGGAGGGAGAGAGGGAGGACGAGTGCCACGAAGCGGACAGAGCACCAGGGAGGCAAGTGTTTCAATCTTTTCATGTTCACCATGACGTCATGTGCCCGTTACAACATGCATTTCAGGATACAAATTTTCCCATAATTCTGTATACATGTATATACATACTATTGGCATTCATTACCTATGTAATGAATATCAATGTTTTCAAACATGAATATATTCTTTATGTCTACAATTAGGACCATGGACATCATCATCCTGGGGGCACAAATGGACCGTGAGGTGGACCCAGGAGGGAGGGACGAAGGACCACTGCAACGAAGCTGACAGAGGACCACAAAGGCAAGTAGACATCAATTAACATCAGTTATTTCAAACATTAAACTTCTCATTATCTTTGTTCACAGCACCATGGACATCATCATCCTGGGGGCAGAAATGGACCATGAAGTCCCCCGAGACAGTGACGACTGGCGAGAAGAACTCCATGGACAGAAGTGGACGAAGCTGACAGAGGACCAGAAAGGCAAGTAGACATCAATTAAAATCAGTTATTTCAAACATTAAACTTCTTGTTATGTTTGCTCTCAGCACCATGGACATCATCATCCTGGGGGCAGAAATGGACCATGAAGTCCCCCAGAGGCGGTGACGACTGCCGAGAAGAACTCCATGGACAGAAGTGGAAGAAGCTGACAGAGGACCATAAAGGCAAGTAGACATCAATTAACATCAGTTATTGCAAACATTAAACTTCTCATTATCTTTGCTCACAGCACCATGGACATCATCATCCTGGGGGCAGAAATGGACCATGAAGTCCCCCGAGACAGTGACGACTGGCGAGAAGAACTCCATGGACAGAAGTGGAAGAAGCTGACAGAGGACCACAAAGGCAAGTAGACATCAATTAACATCAGTTATTGCAGACAGTGAACTTCTCATTATCTTTGCTCACAGCACCATGGACATCATCATCCTGGGGGCAGAAATGGACCATGAAGTCCCCCGAGACAGTGACGACTGGCGAGAAGAACTCCATGGACAGAAGTGGACGAAGCTGACAGAGGACCACAAAGGCAAGTAGACATCAATTAACATCGGTTATTGAAAACAGTTAACTTCTCATTATCTTTGCTCACAGCACCATGGACATCATCATCCTGGGGGCAGAAATGGACCATGAAGTCCCCTAGAAGCAGTGACGACTGCCGAGAAGAACTCCATGGACAGAAGTGGAAGAAGCTGACAGAGGACCATAAAGGCAAGTAGACATCAATTAACATCAGTTATTGCAAACATTAAACTTCTCATTATCTTTGCTCACAGCACCATGGACATCATCATCCTGGGGGCAGAAATGGACCATGAAGTCCCCGAGACAGTGACGACTGGCGAGAAGAACTCCATGGACAGAAGTGGACGAAGCTGACAGAGGACCACAAAGGCAAGTAGACATCAATTAACATCAGTTATTGAAAACAGTTAACTTCTCATTATCTTTGCTCACAGCACCATGGACATCATCATCCTGGGGGCAGAAATGGACCATGAAGTCCCCGAGACAGTGACGACTGGCGAGAAGAATTCCATGGACAGAAGTGGACGAAGCTGACAGAGGACCACAAAGGCAAGTAGACATCAATTAACATCAGTTATTGAAAACAGTAAACTTCTCATTATCTTTGCTCACAGCACCATGGACATCATCATCCTGGGGGCAGAAATGGACCATGAAGTCCCTGAGACAGTGACGACTGGCGAGAAGAATTCCATGGACAGAAGTGGACGAAGCTGACAGAGGACCACAAAGGCAAGTAGACATCAATTAACATCAGTTGTTGAAAACAGTAAACTTCTCATTATCTTTGCTCACAGCATCATGGACATCATCATCCTGGGGGCAGAAATGGACCATGAAGTGCCCGAGACAGTGACGACTGGCGAGAAGAATTCCATGGACAGAAGTGGACGAAGCTGACAGAGGACCACAAAGGCAAGTAGACATCAATTAACATCAGTTATTGCAAACAGTTAACTTCTCATTATCTTTGCTCACAGCACCATGGACATCATAATACTGGGGGCAGAAATGGACCATGAAGTCCCCGAGACAGTGACGACTGGCGAGAAGAACTCCATGGACAGAAGTGGACGAAGCTGACAGAGGACCACAAAGGCAAGTAGACATCAATTAACATCAGTTATTGCAAACATTAAACTTCTCATTATCTTTGCTCACAGCACCATGGACATCATCATCCTGGGGGCAGAAATGGACCATGAAGTCCCCCAGAGGCAGTGACGACTGCCGAGAAGAACTCCATGGACAGAAGTGGAAGAAGCTGACAGAGGACCATAAAGGCAAGTAGACATCAATTAACATCAGTTATTGCAAACAGTAAACTTCTCATTATCTTTGCTCACAGCACCATGGACATCATCATCCTGGGGGCAGAAATGGACCATGAAGTCCCCCGAGACAGTGACGAGTGGCGAGAAGAACTCCATGGACAGAAGTGGACGAAGCTGACAGAGGACCACAAAGGCAAGTAGACATCAATTAACATCAGTTATTGAAAACAGTTAACTTCTCATTATCTTTGCTCACAGCACCATGGACATCATCATCCTGGGGGCAGAAATGGACCATGAAGTCCCCGAGACAGTGACGACTGGCGAGAAGAACTCCATGGACAGAAGTGGACGAAGCTGACAGAGGACCACAAAGGCAAGTAGACATCAATTAACATCAGTTATTGAAAACAGTTAACTTCTCATTATCTTTGCTCACAGCACCATGGACATCATCATCCTGGGGGCAGAAATGGACCATGAAGTCCCCGAGACAGTGACGACTGGCGAGAAGAATTCCATGGACAGAAGTGGACGAAGCTGACAGAGGACCACAAAGGCAAGTAGACATCAATTAACATCAGTTATTGCAAACAGTTAACTTCTCATTATCTTTGCTCACAGCACCATGGACATCATCATCCTGGGGGCAGAAATGGACCATGAAGTCCCCGAGACAGTGACGAGTGGCGAGAAGAACTCCATGGACAGAAGTGGACGAAGCTGACAGAGGACCACAAAGGCAAGTAGACATCAATTAACATCAGTTATTGCAGACAGTAAACTTCTCATTATCTTTGCTCACAGCACCATGGACATCATCATCCTGGGGGCAGAAATGGACCATGAAGTCTCCCGAGACAGTGACGACTTTCGAGAAGAACTCCATGGACAGAAGTGGACGAAGCTGACAGAGGACCACAAAGGCAAGTAGACATCAATTAACATCAGTTATTGGAAACAGTTAACTTCTCATTATCTTTGCTCACAGCACCATGGACATCATCATCCTGGGGGCAGAAATGGACCATGAAGTCCCCCAGAGGCAGTGACGACTGCCGAGAAGAACTCCATGGACAGAAGTGGAAGAAGCTGACAGAGGAGCATAAAGGCAAGTAGACATCAATTAAAATCAGTTATTTCAAACATTAAACTTCTTGTTATCTTTGCTCTCAGCACCATGGACATCATGATCCTGGGGGCAGAAATGGACCATGAAGTCCCCCAGGGGCGGTGACGACTGCCGAGAAGAACTCCATGGACGGAAGTGGACCCAGGAGGAGGGCGGGAGGGAGGATGAGTGCCACGAAGCCGACAGAGTACGAGGGAGGCAAGTGTTTCAATCTTATCATGTTCACCATGGCGTCATGTGCCCGTTGCAACATGCATTTCAGGATACAAATTTTCCCATAATTCTGTATACATGTATATACATACTATTGGCATTCATTACCTATGTAGTGAATATCAATGTTTTCAAACATGAATTTATTCTTTATATCTACAATTAGGACCATGGACATCATCATCCTGGGTGCAGAAATGGACCATGAAGTCCCCGAGACAGTGACGACTGGCGAGAAGAACTCCATGGACAGAAGTGGACGAAGCTGACAGAGGACCACAAAGGCAAGTAGACATCAATTAACATCAGTTATTGAAAACAGTTAACTTCTCATTATCTTTGCTCACAGCACCATGGACATCATCATCCTGGGGGCAGAAATGGACCATGAAGTCCCCGAGACAGTGACGACTGGCGAGAAGAATTCCATGGACAGAAGTGGACGAAGCTGACAGAGGACCACAAAGGCAAGTAGACATCAATTAACATCAGTTATTGAAAACAGTAAACTTCTCATTATCTTTGCTCACAGCACCATGGACATCATCATCCTGGGGGCAGAAATGGACCATGAAGTCCCTGAGACAGTGACGACTGGCGAGAAGAATTCCATGGACAGAAGTGGACGAAGCTGACAGAGGACCACAAAGGCAAGTAGACATCAATTAACATCAGTTGTTGAAAACAGTAAACTTCTCATTATCTTTGCTCACAGCATCATGGACATCATCATCCTGGGGGCAGAAATGGACCATGAAGTGCCCGAGACAGTGACGACTGGCGAGAAGAATTCCATGGACAGAAGTGGACGAAGCTGACAGAGGACCACAAAGGCAAGTAGACATCAATTAACATCAGTTATTGCAAACAGTTAACTTCTCATTATCTTTGCTCACAGCACCATGGACATCATAATACTGGGGGCAGAAATGGACCATGAAGTCCCCGAGACAGTGACGACTGGCGAGAAGAACTCCATGGACAGAAGTGGACGAAGCTGACAGAGGACCACAAAGGCAAGTAGACATCAATTAACATCAGTTATTGCAAACATTAAACTTCTCATTATCTTTGCTCACAGCACCATGGACATCATCATCCTGGGGGCAGAAATGGACCATGAAGTCCCCCAGAGGCAGTGACGACTGCCGAGAAGAACTCCATGGACAGAAGTGGAAGAAGCTGACAGAGGACCATAAAGGCAAGTAGACATCAATTAACATCAGTTATTGCAAACAGTAAACTTCTCATTATCTTTGCTCACAGCACCATGGACATCATCATCCTGGGGGCAGAAATGGACCATGAAGTCCCCCGAGACAGTGACGAGTGGCGAGAAGAACTCCATGGACAGAAGTGGACGAAGCTGACAGAGGACCACAAAGGCAAGTAGACATCAATTAACATCAGTTATTGAAAACAGTTAACTTCTCATTATCTTTGCTCACAGCACCATGGACATCATCATCCTGGGGGCAGAAATGGACCATGAAGTCCCCGAGACAGTGACGACTGGCGAGAAGAACTCCATGGACAGAAGTGGACGAAGCTGACAGAGGACCACAAAGGCAAGTAGACATCAATTAACATCAGTTATTGAAAACAGTTAACTTCTCATTATCTTTGCTCACAGCACCATGGACATCATCATCCTGGGGGCAGAAATGGACCATGAAGTCCCCGAGACAGTGACGACTGGCGAGAAGAATTCCATGGACAGAAGTGGACGAAGCTGACAGAGGACCACAAAGGCAAGTAGACATCAATTAACATCAGTTATTGAAAACAGTAAACTTCTCATTATCTTTGCTCACAGCACCATGGACATCATCATCCTGGAGGCAGAAATGGACCATGAAGTCCCTGAGACAGTGACGACTGGCGAGAAGAATTCCATGGACAGAAGTGGACGAAGCTGACAGAGGACCACAAAGGCAAGTAGACATCAATTAACATCAGTTGTTGAAAACAGTAAACTTCTCATTATCTTTGCTCACAGCATCATGGACATCATCATCCTGGGGGCAGAAATGGACCATGAAGTCCCCGAGACAGTGACGACTGGCGAGAAGAATTCCATGGACAGAAGTGGACGAAGCTGACAGAGGACCACAAAGGCAAGTAGACATCAATTAACATCAGTTATTGCAAACAGTAAACTTCTCATTATCTTTGCTCACAGCACCATGGACATCATAATACTGGGGGCAGAAATGGACCATGAAGTCCCCGAGACAGTGACGACTGGCGAGAAGAATTCCATGGACAGAAGTGGACGAAGCTGACAGAGGACCACAAAGGCAAGTAGACATCAATTAACATCAGTTATTGCAAACATTAAACTTCTCATTATCTTTGCTCACAGCACCATGGACATCATCATCCTGGGGGCAGAAATGGACCATGAATTCCCCCAGAGGCAGTGACGACTGCCGAGAAGAACTCCATGGACAGAAGTGGAAGAAGCTGACAGAGGACCATAAAGGCAAGTAGACATCAATTAACATCAGTTATTGCAAACAGTAAACTTCTCATTATCTTTGCTCACAGCACCATGGACATCATCATCCTGGGGGCAGAAATGGACCATGAAGTCCCCCGAGACAGTGACGAGTGGCGAGAAGAACTCCATGGACAGAAGTGGACGAAGCTGACAGAGGACCACAAAGGCAAGTAGACATCAAATAACATCAGTTATTGCAGACAGAAAACTTCTCATTATCTTTGCTCACAGCACCATGGACATCATCATCCCGGGGGCAGAAATGGACCATGAAGTCCCCCGAGACAGTGACGACTGGCGAGAAGAACTCCATGGACAGAAGTGGACGAAGCTGACAGAGGACCACAAAGGCAAGTAGACATCAATTAACATCAGTTATTGAAAACAGTAAACTTCTCATTATCTTTGCTCACAGCACCATGGACATCATCATCCTGGGGGCAGAAGTGGACCATGAAGTCCCCGAGACAGTGACGACTTGCGAGAAGAATTCCATGGACAGAAGTGGACGAAGCTGACAGAGGACCACAAAGGCAAGTAGACATCAATTAACATCAGTTATTGCAAACAGTAAACTTCTCATTATCTTTGCTCACAGCACCATGGACATCATCATCCTGGGGGCAGAAATGGACCATGAAGTCCCCCAGAGGCAGTGACGACTGCCGAGAAGAACTCCATGGACAGAAGTGGACGAAGCTGACAGAGGACCACAAAGGCAAGTAGACATCAATTAACATCAGTTATTGAAAACAGTTAACTTCTCATTATCTTTGCTCACAGCACCATGGACATCATCATCCTGGGGGCAGAAATGGACCATGAAGTCCCCGAGACAGTGACGACTGGCGAGAAGAATTCCATGGACAGAAGTGGACGAAGCTGACAGAGGACCACAAAGGCAAGTAGACATCAATTAACATCAGTTATTGAAAACAGTAAACTTCTCATTATCTTTGCTCACAGCACCATGGACATCATGATCCTGGAGGCAGAAATGGACCATGAAGTCCCTGAGACAGTGACGACTGGCGAGAAGAATTCCATGGACAGAAGTGGACGAAGCTGACAGAGGACCACAAAGGCAAGTAGACATCAATTAACATCAGTTGTTGAAAACAGTAAACTTCTCATTATCTTTGCTCACAGCATCATGGACATCATCATCCTGGGGGCAGAAATGGACCATGAAGTCCCCGAGACAGTGACGACTGGCGAGAAGAATTCCATGGACAGAAGTGGACGAAGCTGACAGAGGACCACAAAGGCAAGTAGACATCAATTAACATCAGTTATTGCAAACAGTTAACTTCTCATTATCTTTGCTCACAGCACCATGGACATCATAATACTGGGGGCAGAAATGGACCATGAAGTCCCCGAGACAGTGACGACTGGCGAGAAGAATTCCATGGACAGAAGTGGACGAAGCTGACAGAGGACCACAAAGGCAAGTAGACATCAATTAACATCAGTTATTGCAAACATTAAACTTCTCATTATCTTTGCTCACAGCACCATGGACATCATCATCCTGGGGGCAGAAATGGACCATGAATTCCCCCAGAGGCAGTGACGACTGCCGAGAAGAACTCCATGGACAGAAGTGGAAGAAGCTGACAGAGGACCATAAAGGCAAGTAGACATCAATTAACATCAGTTATTGCAAACAGTAAACTTCTCATTATCTTTGCTCACAGCACCATGGACATCATCATCCTGGGGGCAGAAATGGACCATGAAGTCCCCCGAGACAGTGACGAGTGGCGAGAAGAACTCCATGGACAGAAGTGGACGAAGCTGACAGAGGACCACAAAGGCAAGTAGACATCAAATAACATCAGTTATTGCAGACAGAAAACTTCTCATTATCTTTGCTCACAGCACCATGGACATCATCATCCCGGGGGCAGAAATGGACCATGAAGTCCCCCGAGACAGTGACGACTGGCGAGAAGAACTCCATGGACAGAAGTGGACGAAGCTGACAGAGGACCACAAAGGCAAGTAGACATCAATTAACATCAGTTATTGAAAACAGTAAACTTCTCATTATCTTTGCTCACAGCACCATGGACATCATCATCCTGGGGGCAGAAGTGGACCATGAAGTCCCCGAGACAGTGACGACTTGCGAGAAGAATTCCATGGACAGAAGTGGACGAAGCTGACAGAGGACCACAAAGGCAAGTAGACATCAATTAACATCAGTTATTGCAAACAGTAAACTTCTCATTATCTTTGCTCACAGCACCATGGACATCATCATCCTGGGGGCAGAAATGGACCATGAAGTCCCCCAGAGGCAGTGACGACTGCCGAGAAGAACTCCATGGACAGAAGTGGAAGAAGCTGACAGAGGACCACAAAGGCAAGTAGACATCAATTAACATCAGTTATTGCAAACATTAAACTTCTCATTATCTTTGCTCACAGCACCATGGACATCATCATCCTGGGGGCAGAAATGGACCATGAAGTCCCCAGAGGCAGTGACGACTGCCGAGAAGAACTCCATGGACAGAAGTGGAAGAAGCTGACAGAGGACCATAAAGGCAAGTAGACATCAATTAACATCAGTTATTGCAAACAGTAAACTTCTCATTATCTTTGCTCACAGCACCATGGACATCATCATCCTTGGGGCAGAAATGGACCCTGAAGTCCCCCGAGACAGTGACGAGTGGCGAGAAGAACTCCATGGACAGAAGTGGACGAAGCTGACAGAGGACCACAAAGGCAAGTAGACATCAATTAACATCAGTTATTGCAGACAGAAAACTTCTCATTATCTTTGCTCACAGCACCATGGACATCATCATCCCGGGGGCAGAAATGGACCATGAAGTCCCCCGAGACAGTGACGACTTGCGAGAAGAACTCCATGGACAGAAGTGGACGAAGCTGACAGAGGACCACAAAGGCAAGTAGACATCAATTAACATCAGTTATTGAAAACAGTAAACTTCTCATTATCTTTGCTCACAGCACCATGGACATCATCATCCTGGGGGCAGAAGTGGACCATGAAGTCCCCCGAGACAGTGACGACTTGCGAGAAGAATTCCATGGACAGAAGTGGACGAAGCTGACAGAGGACCACAAAGGCAAGTAGACATCAATTAACATCAGATATTGCAAACAGTAAACTTCTCATTATCTTTGCTCACAGCACCATGGACATCATCATCCTGGGGGCAGAAATGGACCATGAAGTCCCCCAGAGGCAGTGACGACTGCCGAGAAGAACTCCATGGACAGAAGTGGAAGAAGCTGACAGAGGACCACAAAGGCAAGTAGACATCAATTAACATCAGTTATTGCAAACATTAAACTTCTCATTATCTTTGCTCACAGCACCATGGACATCATCATCCTGGGGGCAGAAATGGACCATGAAGTCCCCCGAGGCAGTGACGAGTGGCGAGAAGAACTCCATGGACAGAAGTGGAAGAAGCTGACAGAGGACCACAAAGGCAAGTAGACATCAATTAACATCAGTTATTGCAGACAGTAAACTTCTCATTATCTTTGCTCACAGCACCATGGACATCATCATCCCGGGGGCAGAAATGGACCATGAAGTCCCCCGAGACAGTGACGACTGGCGAGAAGAACTCCATGGACAGAAGTGGACGAAGCTGACAGAGGACCACAAAGGCAAGTAGACATCAATTAACATCAGTTATTGCAAACAGTAAACTTCTCATTATCTTTGCTCACAGCACCATGGACATCATCATCCTGGGGGCAGAAATGGACCATGAAGTCCCCCAGAGGCAGTGACGAGTGGCGAGAAGAACTCCATGGAAAGAAGTGGAAGAAGCTGACAGAGGACCACAAAGGCAAGTAGACATCAATTAACATCAGTTATTGCAAACATTAAACTTCTCATTATCTTTGCTCACAGCACCATGGACATCATCATCCTGGGGGCAGAAATGGACCATGAAGTCCCCCGAGACAGTGACGACTTGCGAGAAGAATTCCATGGACAGAAGTGGACGAAGCTGACAGAGGACCACAAAGGCAAGTAGACATCAATTAACATCAGTTATTGCAAACAGTAAACTTCTCATTATCTTTGCTCACAGCACCATGGACATCATCATCCTGGGGGCAGAAATGGACCATGAAGTCCCCCAGAGGCAGTGACGACTGCCGAGAAGAACTCCATGGACAGAAGTGGAAGAAGCTGACAGAGGACCACAAAGGCAAGTAGACATCAATTAACATCAGTTATTGCAAACATTAAACTTCTCATTATCTTTGCTCACAGCACCATGGACATCATCATCCTGGGGGCAGAAATGGACCATGAAGTCCCCAGAGGCAGTGACGACTGCCGAGAAGAACTCCATGGACAGAAGTGGAAGAAGCTGACAGAGGACCATAAAGGCAAGTAGACATCAATTAACATCAGTTATTGCAAACAGTAAACTTCTCATTATCTTTGCTCACAGCACCATGGACATCATCATCCTTGGGGCAGAAATGGACCCTGAAGTCCCCCGAGACAGTGACGAGTGGCGAGAAGAACTCCATGGACAGAAGTGGACGAAGCTGACAGAGGACCACAAAGGCAAGTAGACATCAATTAACATCAGTTATTGCAGACAGAAAACTTCTCATTATCTTTGCTCACAGCACCATGGACATCATCATCCCGGGGGCAGAAATGGACCATGAAGTCCCCCGAGACAGTGACGACTGGCGAGAAGAACTCCATGGACAGAAGTGGACGAAGCTGACAGAGGACCACAAAGGCAAGTAGACATCAATTAACATCAGTTATTGAAAACAGTAAACTTCTCATTATCTTTGCTCACAGCACCATGGACATCATCATCCTGGGGGCAGAAGTGGACCATGAAGTCCCCCGAGACAGTGACGACTTGCGAGAAGAATTCCATGGACAGAAGTGGACGAAGCTGACAGAGGACCACAAAGGCAAGTAGACATCAATTAACATCAGATATTGCAAACAGTAAACTTCTCATTATCTTTGCTCACAGCACCATGGACATCATCATCCTGGGGGCAGAAATGGACCATGAAGTCCCCCAGAGGCAGTGACGACTGCCGAGAAGAACTCCATGGACAGAAGTGGAAGAAGCTGACAGAGGACCACAAAGGCAAGTAGACATCAATTAACATCAGTTATTGCAAACATTAAACTTCTCATTATCTTTGCTCACAGCACCATGGACATCATCATCCTGGGGGCAGAAATGGACCATGAAGTCCCCCGAGGCAGTGACGAGTGGCGAGAAGAACTCCATGGACAGAAGTGGAAGAAGCTGACAGAGGACCACAAAGGCAAGTAGACATCAATTAACATCAGTTATTGCAGACAGTAAACTTCTCATTATCTTTGCTCACAGCACCATGGACATCATCATCCCGGGGGCAGAAATGGACCATGAAGTCCCCCGAGACAGTGACGACTGGCGAGAAGAACTCCATGGACAGAAGTGGACGAAGCTGACAGAGGACCACAAAGGCAAGTAGACATCAATTAACATCAGTTATTGCAAACAGTAAACTTCTCATTATCTTTGCTCACAGCACCATGGACATCATCATCCTGGGGGCAGAAATGGACCATGAAGTCCCCCAGAGGCAGTGACGAGTGGCGAGAAGAACTCCATGGAAAGAAGTGGAAGAAGCTGACAGAGGACCACAAAGGCAAGTAGACATCAATTAACATCAGTTATTGCAAACATTAAACTTCTCATTATCTTTGCTCACAGCACCATGGACATCATCATCCTGGGGGCAGAAATGGACCATGAAGTCCCCCGAGACAGTGACGAGTGGCGAGAAGAACTCCATGGACAGAAGTGGACGAAGCTGACAGAGGACCACAAAGGCAAGTAGACATCAATTAACATCAGTTATTTCAAACATTAAACTTCTCATTATCTTTGCTCACAGTACCATGGCCATCATCATCCTGGGGGCAGAAATGGACCATGAAGTCCCCTAGAGGCAGTGACGACTGCCGAGAAGAACTCTATGGACAGAAGTGGAAGAAGCTGACAGAGGACCATAAAGGCAAGTAGACATCAATTAAAATCAGTTATTGCAAACATTAAACTTCTTGTTATCTTTGCTCACAGCACCATGGACATCATCATCCTGGGGGCAGAAATGGACCATGAAGTCCCCCAGAGGCGGTGACGACTGCCGAGAAGAACTCCATGGACGGAAGTGGACCCAGGAGGAGGGCGGGAGGGAGGACGAGTGCCACGAAGCCGACAGAGTACGAGGGAGGCAAGTGTTTCAATCTTTTCATGTTCACCATGGCGTCATGTGCCCGTTGCAACATGCATTTCAGGATACAAATTTTCCCATAATTCTGTATACATGTATATACATACTATTGGCATTCATTACCTATGTAATGAATATCAATGTTTTCAAACATGAATTTATTCTTTATATCTACAATTAGGACCATGGACATCATCATCCTGGGGGCAAAAATGGACCGTGAGGTGGACCCAGGAGGGAGGGACGAAGGACCACTGCCACGAAGCTGACAGAGGACCACAAAGGCAGGTAGACATCAATTAACATCAGTTATTTCAACCATTAAACTTCTCATTATCTTTGCTCACAGCACCATGGACATCATCATCCTGGGGGCAGAAATGGACCATGAAGTCCCCCGAGACAGTGACGAGTGGCGAGAAGAACTCCATGGACAGAAGTGGACGAAGCTGACAGAGGACCACAAAGGCAAGTAGACATCAATTAACATCAGTTATTGCAAACAGTAAACTTCTCATTATCTTTGCTCACAGCACCATGGACATCATCATCCTGGGGGCAGAAATGGACCATGAAGTCCCCCAGAGGCAGTGACGACTGCCGAGAAGAACTCCATGGACAGAAGTGGAAGAAGCTGACAGAGGACCATAAAGGCAAGTAGACATCAATTAACATCAGTTATTGCAAACATTAAACTTCTCATTATCTTTGCTCACAGCACCATGGACATCATCATCCTGGGGGCAGAAATGGACCATGAAGTCCCCCGAGACAGTGACGACTGGCGACAAGAACTCCATGGACAGAAGTGGAAGAAGCTGACAGAGGACCACAAAGGCAAGTAGACATCAATTAACATCAGTTATTGCAGACAGTAAACTTCTCATTATCTTTGCTCACAGCACCATGGACATCATGATCCCGGGGGCAGAAATGGACCATGAAGTCCCCCGAGACAGTGACGACTGGCGAGAAGAACTCCATGGACAGAAGTGGACGAAGCTGACAGAGGACCACAAAGGCAAGTAGACATCAATTAAAATCAGTTATTTCAAACATTAAACTTCTTGTTATCTTTGCTCTCAGCACCATGGACATCATCATCCTGGGGGCAGAAATGGACCATGAAGTCCCCCAGAGGCGGTGACGACTGCCGAGAAGAACTCCATGGACGGAAGTGGACCCAGGAGGAGGGCGGGAGGGAGGACGAGTGGCACGAAGCCGACAGAGTACGAGGGAGGCAAGTGTTTCAATCTTTTCATGTTCACCATGGCGTCATGTGCCCGTTGCAACATGCATTTCAGGATACAAATTTTCCCATAATTCTGTATACATGTATATACATACTATTGGCATTCATTACCTATGTAATGAATATCAATGTTTTCAAACATGAATTTATTCTTTATATCTACAGTTAGGACCATGGACATCATCATCCTGGGGGCAAAAATGGACCGTGAGGTGGACCCAGGAGGGAGGGACGAAGGACCACTGGCACGAAGCTGACAGAGGACCACAAAGGCAAGTAGACATCAATTAACATCAGTTATTTCAAACATTAAACTTCTCATTATCTTTGCTCACAGCACCATGGACATCATCATCCTGGGGGGCAGAAATGGACCATGAAGTGCCCCGAGACAGTGACGACTGGCGAGAAGAACTCCATGGACAGAAGTGGACGAAGCTGACAGAGGACCACAAAGGCAAGTAGACATCAATTAACATCAGTTATTGCAAACAGTAAACTTCTCATTATCTTTGCTCACAGCATCATGGACATCATCATCCTGGGGGCAGAAATGGACCATGAAGTCCCCCAGAGGCAGTGACGACTGCCGAGAAGAACTCCATGGACAGAAGTGGAAGAAGCTGACAGAGGACCACAAAGGCAAGTAGACATCAATTAAAATCAGTTATTTCAAACATTAAACTTCTTGTTATGTTTGCTCTCAGCACCATGGACATCATCATCCTGGGGGCAGAAATGGACCATGAAGTCCCCCAGAGCCGGTGACGACTGCCGAGAAGAACTCCATGGACGGAAGTGGACCCAGGAGGAGGGAGGGAGGGAGGACGAGTGCCACGAAGCCGACAAAGTACGAGGGAGGCAAGTGTTTCAATCTTTTCATGTTCACCATGACGTCATGTGCCCGTTAGAACATGCATTTCAGGATGCAAATTTTCCCATAATTCTGTATACATGTATATAAATACTTTTGACATTCATTACCTATGTAATCAATATCAATGTTGTCAAACATGAATTTATTCTTTATATCTACAATTAGGACCATGGACATCATCATCCTGGGGGCAAAAATGGACCGTGAGGTGGACCCAGGAGGGAGGGACGAAGGACCACTGCCACGAAGCTGACAGAGGACCACAAAGGCAAGTAGACATCAATTAACATCAGTTATTTCAAACATTAAACTTCTCATTATCTTTGCTCACAGCACCATGGACATCATCATCCTGGGGGGCAGAAATGGACCATGAAGTGCCCCGAGACAGTGACGACTGGCGAGAAGAACTCCATGGACAGAAGTGGAAGAAGCTGACAGAGGACCACAAAGGCAAGTAGACATCAATTAACATCAGTTATTGGAAACAGCAAACTTCTCATTATCTTTGCTCACAGTACCATGGACATCATCATCCTGGGGGCAGAAATGGACCATGAAGTTCCTGAGAGGCAGTGACGACTGCCGAGAAGAACTCCATGGACAGAAGTGGAAGAAGCTGACAGAGGACCATAAAGGCAAGTAGACATCAATTAAAAACAGTTATTGCAAACATTAAACTTCTCATTATCTTTGCTCTCAGCACCATGGACATCATCATCCTGGGGGCAGAAATGGACCATGAAGTCCCCCAGAGGCAGTGACGACTGCCGAGAAGAACTCCAGGTACGGAAGAAGCTGACAGAGGACCACAAAGGCAAGTAGACATCAATTAACATCAGTTATTGCAAACATTAAACTTCTCATTATCTTTGCTCACAGCACCATGGACATCATCATCCTGGGGGCAGAAATGGACCATGAAGTCCCCCAGAGGCAGTGACGACTGCCGAGAAGAACTCCATGGACGGAAGTGGACCCAGGAGGAGGGAGAGAGGGAGGACGAGTGCCACGAAGCGGACAGAGCACCAGGGAGGCAAGTGTTTCAATGTTTTCATGTTCACCATGACGTCATGTGCCCGTTGCAACATGCTTTTCAGGATACAAATTTTCCCATAATTCTGTATACATGTATATACATACTTTTGGCATTCAATACCTATGTAATGAATATCAATCTTTTCAAACATGAATTTATTCTTTATATCTACAATTAGGACCATGGACATCATCATCCTGGGGGCAAAAATGGACCGTGAGGTGGACCCAGGAGGGAGGGACGAAGGACCACTGCCACGAAGCTGACAGAGGACCACAAAGGCAAGTAGACATCAATCAACATCAGTTATTTCAAACAGTAAACTTCTCATTATCTTTGCTCACAGCACCATGGACATCATCATCCTGGGGGCAGAAATGGACCATGAAGTCCCCCGAGACAGTGACGACTGGCGAGAAGAACTCCATGGACAGAAGTGGACGAAGCTGACAGAGGACCACAAAGGCAAGTAGACATCAATTAACATCAGTTATTGCAAACAGTAAACTTCTCATTATCTTTGCTCACAGCATCATGGACATCATCATCCTGGGGGCACAAATGGACAATGAAGTCCCCCAGAGGCAGTGACGACTGCCGAGAAGAACTCCATGGACAGAAGTGGAAGAAGCTGACAAAGGACCACAAAGGGAAGTAGACATCAATTAACATCAGTTATTGCAAACAGTAAACTTCTCATTATCTTTGCTCACAGCATCATGGACATCATCATCCTGGGGGCAGAAATGGACCATGAAGTCCCCCAGAGGCAGTGACGACTGCCGAGAAGAACTCCATGGACGGAAGTGGACCCAGGAGGAGGGAGGGAGGGAGGACGAGTGCCACGAAGTCGACAAAGTACGAGGGAGGCAAGTGTTTCAATCTTTTCATGTTCACCATGACGTCATGTGCCCGTTAGAACATGCATTTCAGGATGCAAATTTTCCCATAATTCTGTATACATGTATATAAATACTTTTGACATTCATTACCTATGTAATCAATATCAATGTTGTCAAACATGAATTTATTCTTTATATCTACAATTAGGACCATGGACATCATCATCCTGGGGGCAAAAATGGACCGTGAGGTGGACCCAGGAGGGAGGGACGAAGGACCACTGCCACGAAGCTGACAGAGGACCACAAAGGCAAGTAGACATCAATTAACATCAGTTATTTCAAACAGTAAACTTCTCATTATCTTTGCTCACAGCACCATGGACATCATCATCCTTGTTGCAGAAATGGACCATGAAGTGCCCCGAGACAGTGACGACTGGCGAGAAGAACTCCATGGACAGAAGTGGAAGAAGCTGACAGAGGACCACAAAGGCAAGTAGACATCAATTAACATCAGTTATTGGAAACAGCAAACTTCTCATTATCTTTGCTCACAGCACCATGGACATCATCATCCTGGGGGCAGAAATGGACCATGAAGTCCCCCGAGACAGTGACGACTGCCGAGAAGAACTCCATGGACAGAAGTGGACGAAGCTGACAGAGGACCACAAAGGCAAGTAGACATCAATTAACATCAGTTATTGCAAACAGTAAACTTCTCATTATCTTTGCTCACAGCATCATGGACATCATCATCCTGGGGGCACAAATGGACAATGAAGTCCCCCAGAGGCAGTGACGACTGCCGAGAAGAACTCCATGGACAGAAGTGGAAGAAGCTGACAAAGGACCACAAAGGGAAGTAGACATCAATTAACATCAGTTATTGCAAACAGTAAACTTCTCATTATCTTTGCTCACAGCATCATGGACATCATCATCCTGGGGGCAGAAATGGACCATGAAGTCCCCCAGAGGCAGTGACGACTGCCGAGAAGAACTCCATGGACGGAAGTGGACCCAGGAGGAGGGAGGGAGGGAGGACGAGTGCCACGAAGTCGACAAAGTACGAGGGAGGCAAGTGTTTCAATCTTTTCATGTTCACCATGACGTCATGTGCCCGTTAGAACATGCATTTCAGGATGCAAATTTTCCCATAATTCTGTATACATGTATATAAATACTTTTGACATTCATTACCTATGTAATCAATATCAATGTTGTCAAACATGAATTTATTCTTTATATCTACAATTAGGACCATGGACATCATCATCCTGGGGGCAAAAATGGACCGTGAGGTGGACCCAGGAGGGAGGGACGAAGGACCACTGCCACGAAGCTGACAGAGGACCACAAAGGCAAGTAGACATCAATTAACATCAGTTATTTCAAACAGTAAACTTCTCATTATCTTTGCTCACAGCACCATGGACATCATCATCCTGGTTGCAGAAATGGACCATGAAGTGCCCCGAGACAGTGACGACTGGCGAGAAGAACTCCATGGACAGAAGTGGAAGAAGCTGACAGAGGACCACAAAGGCAAGTAGACATCAATTAACATCAGTTATTGGAAACAGCAAACTTCTCATTATCTTTGCTCACAGCACCATGGACATCATCATCCTGGGGGCAGAAATGGACCATGAAGTTCCTGAGAGGCAGTGACGACTGCCGAGAAGAACTCCATGGACAGAAGTGGAAGAAGCTGACAGAGGACCACAAAGGCAAGTAGACATCAATTAAAAACAGTTATTTCAAACATTAAACTTCTCATTATCTTTGCTCACAGCACCATGGACATCATCATCCTGGGGGCAGAAATGGACCATGAAGTCCCCCAGAGGCAGTGACGACTGCCGATAAGAAGTCCAGGTACGGAAGTGGACGTAGCTGACAGAGGACCACAAAGGCAAGTAGACATCAATTAACATCAGTTATTGCAAACATTAAACTTCTCATTATCTTTGCTCACAGCACCATGGACATCATCATCCTGGGGGCAGAAATGGACCATGAAGTCCCCCAGAGGCAGTGACGACTGCCGAGAAGAACTCCATGGACGGAAGTGGACCCAGGAGGAGGGAGAGAGGGAGGACGAGTGCCACGAAGCGGACAGAGCACCAGGGAGGCAAGTGTTTCAATGTTTTCATGTTCACCATGACGTCATGTGCCCGTTACAACATGCATTTCAGGATGCAAATTTTCCCATAATTCTGTATACATGTATATACATACTTTTGGCATTCATTACCTATGTAATGAATATCAATGTTTTCAAACATTAATTTATTCTTTATATCTACAATTAGGACCATGGACATCATCATCCTCCCGGCAAAAATGGACCGTGAGGTGGACCCAGGAGGGAGGGACGAAGGACCACTGCCACGAAGCTGACAGAGGACCACAAAGGCAAGTAGACATCAATTAACATCAGTTATTTCAAACATTAAACTTCTCATTATCTTTGCTCACAGCACCATGGACATCATCATCCTGGGGGCAGAAATGGACCATGAAGTCCCCCAGAGGCAGTGACGACTGCCGAGAAGAACTCCATGGACAGAAGTGGAAGAAGCTGACAGAGGACCATAAAGGCAAGTAGACATCAATTAAAAACAGTTATTGCAAACATTAAACTTCTCATTATCTTTGCTCTCAGCACCATGGACATCATCATCCTGGGGGCAGAAATGGACCATGAAGTCCCCCAGAGGCAGTGACGACGGCCGAGAAGAACTCCAGGTACGGAAGTGGACGAAGCTGACAGAGGACCACAAAGGCAAGTAGACATCAATTAACATCAGTTATTGCAAACATTAAACTTCTCATTATCTTTGCTCACAGCACCATGGACATCATCATCCTGGGGGCAGAAATGGACCATGAAGTCCCCCAGAGGCAGTGACGACTGCCGAGAAGAACTCCATGGACAGAAGTGGACGAAGCTGACAGAGGACCATAAAGGCAAGTAGACATCAATTAACATCAGTTATTCAAACATTAAACTTCTCATTATCTTTGCTCACAGCACCATGGACATCATCATCCTGGGGGCAGAAATGGACCATGAAGTCCCCCGAGACAGTGACGACTGGCGACAAGAACTCCATGGACAGAAGTGGACGAAGCTGACAGAGGACCACAAAGGCAAGTAGACATCAATTAAAATCAGTTATTTCAAACATTAAACTTCTCATTATCTTTGCTCACAGCACCATGGACATCATCATCCTGGGGGCAGAAATGGACCATGAAGTCCCCCAGAGGCAGTGACGACTGCCGAGAAGAACTCCATGGACAGAAGTGGAAGAAGCTGACAGAGGACCACAAAGGCAAGTAGACATCAATTAAAAACAGTTATTGCAAACATTAAACTTCTCATTATCTTTGCTCTCAGCACCATGGACATCATCATCCTGGGGGCAGAAATGGACCATGAAGTCCCCCAGAGGCAGTGACGACGGCCGAGAAGAACTCCAGGTACGGAAGTGGACGAAGCTGACAGAGGACCACAAAGACAAGTAGACATCAATTAACATCAGTTATTGCAAACATTAAACTTCTCATTATCTTTGCTCACAGCACCATGGACATCATCATCCTGGGGGCAGAAATGGACCATGAAGTCCCCCAGAGGCAGTGACGACTGCCGAGAAGAACTCCATGGACAGAAGTGGACGAAGCTGACAGAGGACCATAAAGGCAAGTAGACATCAATTAACATCAGTTATTCAAACATTAAACTTCTCATTATCTTTGCTCACAGCACCATGGACATCATCATCCTGGGGGCAGAAATGGACCATGAAGTCCCCCGAGACAGTGACGACTGGCGACAAGAACTCCATGGACAGAAGTGGACGAAGCTGACAGAGGACCACAAAGGCAAGTAGACATCAATTAAAATCAGTTATTTCAAACATTAAACTTCTCATTATCTTTGTTCACAGTACCATGGACATCATCATCCTGGGGGCAGAAATGGACCATGAAGTCCCCCAGACGCAGTGACGACTGCCGAGAAGAACTCCATGGACAGAAGTGGAAGAAGCTGACAGAGGACCATAAAGGCAAGTAGACATCAATTAAAAACAGTTATTGCAAACATTAAACTTCTCATTATCTTTGCTCTCAGCACCATGGACATCATCATCCTGGGGGCAGAAATGGACCATGAAGTCCCCCGAGACAGTGACGACTGGCGAGAAGAACTCCATGGACAGAAGTGGACGAAGCTGACAGAGGACCACAAAGGCAAGTAGACATCAATTAACATCAGTTATTGCAAACAGTAAACTTCTCATTATCTTTGCTCACAGCATCATGGACATCATCATCCTGGGGGCAGAAATGGACCATGAAGTCCCCCAGAGGCAGTGACGACTGCCGAGAAGAACTCCATGGACAGAAGTGGAAGAAGCTGACAGAGGACCATAAAGGCAAGTAGACATCAATTAAAATCAGTTATTTCAAACATTAAACTTCTTGTTATGTTTGCTCTCAGCACCATGGACATCATCATCCTGGGGGCAGAAATGGACCATGAAGTCCCCCAGTGGCGGTGACGACTGCTGAGAAGAACTCCATGGACGGAAGTGGACCCAGGAGGAGGGAGGGAGGGAGGACGAGTGCCACGAAGTCGACAAAGTACGAGGGAGGCAAGTGTTTCAATCTTTTCATGTTCACCATGACGTCATGTGCCCGTTAGAACATGCATTTCAGGATGCAAATTTTCCCATAATTCTGTATACATGTATATAAATACTTTTGACATTCATTACCTATGTAATCAATATCAATGTTGTCAAACATGAATTTATTCTTTATATCTACAATTAGGACCATGGACATCATCATCCTGGGGGCAAAAATGGACCGTGAGGTGGACCCAGGAGGGAGGGACGAAGGACCACTGCCACGAAGCTGACAGAGGACCACAAAGGCAAGTAGACATCAATTAACATCAGTTATTTCAAACAGTAAACTTCTCATTATCTTTGCTCACAGCACCATGGACATCATCATCCTGGGGGCAGAAATGGACCATGAAGTCCCCCGAGACAGTGACGACTGGCGAGAAGAACTCCATGGACAGAAGTGGAAGAAGCTGACAGAGGACCACAAAGACAAGTAGACATCAATTAACATCAGTTATTGGAAACAGCAATCTTCTCATTATCTTTGCTCACAGCACCATGGACATCATCATCCTGGGGGCAGAAATGGACCATGAAGTCCCCCAGAGGCAGTGACGACTGCCGAGAAGAACTCCATGGACAGAAGTGGAAGAAGCTGACAGAGGACCATAAAGGCAAGTAGACATCAATTAAAAACAGTTATTTCAAACATTAAACTTCTCATTATCTTTGCTCACAGCACCATGGACATCATCATCCTGGGGGCAGAAATGGACCATGAAGTCCCCCAGAGGCAGTGACGACTGCCGATAAGAAGTCCAGGTACGGAAGTGGACGAAGCTGACAGAGGACCACAAAGGCAAGTAGACATCAATTAACATCAGTTATTTCAAACATTAAACTTCTCATTATCTTTGCTCACAGCACCATGGACATCATCATCCTGGGGGCAGAAATGGACCATGAAGTCCCCCAGAGGCAGTGACGACTGCCGAGAAGAACTCCATGGACGGAAGTGGACCCAGGAGGAGGGAGAGAGGGAGGACGAGTGCCACGAAGCGGACAGAGCACCAGGGAGGCAAGTGTTTCAATGTTTTCATGTTCACCATGACGTCATGTGCCCGTTACAACATGCATTTCAGGATGCAAATTTTCCCATAATTCTGTATACATGTATATACATACTTTTGGCATTCATTACCTATGTAATCAATATCAATCTTTTCAAACATGAATTTATTCTTTATATCTACAATTAGGACCATGGACATCATCATCCTCCCGGCAAAAATGGACCGTGAGGTGGACCCAGGAGGGAGGGACGAAGGACCACTGCCACGAAGCTGACAGAGGACCACAAAGGCAAGTAGACATCAATTAACATCAGTTATTTCAAACATTAAACTTCTCATTATCTTTGCTCACAGCACCATGGACATCATCATCCTGGGAGCAGAAATGGACCATGAAGTCCCCCAGAGGCAGTGACGACTGCCGAGAAGAACTCCATGGACAGAAGTGGACGAAGCTGACAGAGGACCATAAAGGCAAGTAGACATCAATTAACATCAGTTATTCAAACATTAAACTTCTCATTATCTTTGCTCACAGCACCATGGACATCATCATCCTGGGGGCAGAAATGGACCATGAAGTCCCCCGAGACAGTGACGACTGGCGAGAAGAACTCCATGGACAGAAGTGGAAGAAGCTGACAGAGGACCACAAAGGCAAGTAGACATCAATTAAAATCAGTTATTTCAAACATTAAACTTCTCATTATCTTTGCTCACAGTACCATGGACATCATCATCCTGGGGGCAGAAATGGACCATGAAGTCCCCCAGACGCAGTGACGACTGCCGAGAAGAACTCCATGGACAGAAGTGGAAGAAGCTGACAGAGGACCATAAAGGCAAGTAGACATCAATTAAAAACAGTTATTGCAAACATTAAACTTCTCATTATCTTTGCTCTCAGCACCATGGACATCATCATCCTGGGGGCAGAAATGGACCATGAAGTCCCCCAGAGGCAGTGACGACGGCCGAGAAGAACTCCAGGTACGGAAGTGGACGAAGCTGACAGAGGACCACAAAGGCAAGTAGACATCAATTAACATCAGTTATTGCAAACATTAAACTTCTCATTATCTTTGCTCACAGCACCATGGACATCATCATCCTGGGGGCAGAAATGGACCATGAAGTCCCCCAGAGGCAGTGACGACTGCCGAGAAGAACTCCATGGACAGAAGTGGACGAAGCTGACAGAGGACCATAAAGGCAAGTAGACATCAATTAACATCAGTTATTCAAACATTAAACTTCTCATTATCTTTGCTCACAGCACCATGGACATCATCATCCTGGGGGCAGAAATGGACCATGAAGTCCCCCGAGACAGTGACGACTGGCGACAAGAACTCCATGGACAGAAGTGGACGAAGCTGACAGAGGACCACAAAGGCAAGTAGACATCAATTAAAATCAGTTATTTCAAACATTAAACTTCTCATTATCTTTGCTCACAGCACCATGGACATCATCATCCTGGGGGCAGAAATGGACCATGAAGTCCCCCAGAGGCAGTGACGACTGCCGAGAAGAACTCCATGGACAGAAGTGGAAGAAGCTGACAGAGGACCACAAAGGCAAGTAGACATCAATTAAAAACAGTTATTGCAAACATTAAACTTCTCATTATCTTTGCTCTCAGCACCATGGACATCATCATCCTGGGGGCAGAAATGGACCATGAAGTCCCCCAGAGGCAGTGACGACGGCCGAGAAGAACTCCAGGTACGGAAGTGGACGAAGCTGACAGAGGACCACAAAGACAAGTAGACATCAATTAACATCAGTTATTGCAAACATTAAACTTCTCATTATCTTTGCTCACAGCACCATGGACATCATCATCCTGGGGGCAGAAATGGACCATGAAGTCCCCCAGAGGCAGTGACGACTGCCGAGAAGAACTCCATGGACAGAAGTGGACGAAGCTGACAGAGGACCATAAAGGCAAGTAGACATCAATTAACATCAGTTATTCAAACATTAAACTTCTCATTATCTTTGCTCACAGCACCATGGACATCATCATCCTGGGGGCAGAAATGGACCATGAAGTCCCCCGAGACAGTGACGACTGGCGACAAGAACTCCATGGACAGAAGTGGACGAAGCTGACAGAGGACCACAAAGGCAAGTAGACATCAATTAAAATCAGTTATTTCAAACATTAAACTTCTCATTATCTTTGTTCACAGTACCATGGACATCATCATCCTGGGGGCAGAAATGGACCATGAAGTCCCCCAGACGCAGTGACGACTGCCGAGAAGAACTCCATGGACAGAAGTGGAAGAAGCTGACAGAGGACCATAAAGGCAAGTAGACATCAATTAAAAACAGTTATTGCAAACATTAAACTTCTCATTATCTTTGCTCTCAGCACCATGGACATCATCATCCTGGGGGCAGAAATGGACCATGAAGTCCCCCGAGACAGTGACGACTGGCGAGAAGAACTCCATGGACAGAAGTGGACGAAGCTGACAGAGGACCACAAAGGCAAGTAGACATCAATTAACATCAGTTATTGCAAACAGTAAACTTCTCATTATCTTTGCTCACAGCATCATGGACATCATCATCCTGGGGGCAGAAATGGACCATGAAGTCCCCCAGAGGCAGTGACGACTGCCGAGAAGAACTCCATGGACAGAAGTGGAAGAAGCTGACAGAGGACCATAAAGGCAAGTAGACATCAATTAAAATCAGTTATTTCAAACATTAAACTTCTTGTTATGTTTGCTCTCAGCACCATGGACATCATCATCCTGGGGGCAGAAATGGACCATGAAGTCCCCCAGTGGCGGTGACGACTGCTGAGAAGAACTCCATGGACGGAAGTGGACCCAGGAGGAGGGAGGGAGGGAGGACGAGTGCCACGAAGTCGACAAAGTACGAGGGAGGCAAGTGTTTCAATCTTTTCATGTTCACCATGACGTCATGTGCCCGTTAGAACATGCATTTCAGGATGCAAATTTTCCCATAATTCTGTATACATGTATATAAATACTTTTGACATTCATTACCTATGTAATCAATATCAATGTTGTCAAACATGAATTTATTCTTTATATCTACAATTAGGACCATGGACATCATCATCCTGGGGGCAAAAATGGACCGTGAGGTGGACCCAGGAGGGAGGGACGAAGGACCACTGCCACGAAGCTGACAGAGGACCACAAAGGCAAGTAGACATCAATTAACATCAGTTATTTCAAACAGTAAACTTCTCATTATCTTTGCTCACAGCACCATGGACATCATCATCCTGGGGGCAGAAATGGACCATGAAGTCCCCCGAGACAGTGACGACTGGCGAGAAGAACTCCATGGACAGAAGTGGAAGAAGCTGACAGAGGACCACAAAGACAAGTAGACATCAATTAACATCAGTTATTGGAAACAGCAATCTTCTCATTATCTTTGCTCACAGCACCATGGACATCATCATCCTGGGGGCAGAAATGGACCATGAAGTCCCCCAGAGGCAGTGACGACTGCCGAGAAGAACTCCATGGACAGAAGTGGAAGAAGCTGACAGAGGACCATAAAGGCAAGTAGACATCAATTAAAAACAGTTATTTCAAACATTAAACTTCTCATTATCTTTGCTCACAGCACCATGGACATCATCATCCTGGGGGCAGAAATGGACCATGAAGTCCCCCAGAGGCAGTGACGACTGCCGATAAGAAGTCCAGGTACGGAAGTGGACGAAGCTGACAGAGGACCACAAAGGCAAGTAGACATCAATTAACATCAGTTATTTCAAACATTAAACTTCTCATTATCTTTGCTCACAGCACCATGGACATCATCATCCTGGGGGCAGAAATGGACCATGAAGTCCCCCAGAGGCAGTGACGACTGCCGAGAAGAACTCCATGGACGGAAGTGGACCCAGGAGGAGGGAGAGAGGGAGGACGAGTGCCACGAAGCGGACAGAGCACCAGGGAGGCAAGTGTTTCAATGTTTTCATGTTCACCATGACGTCATGTGCCCGTTACAACATGCATTTCAGGATGCAAATTTTCCCATAATTCTGTATACATGTATATACATACTTTTGGCATTCATTACCTATGTAATCAATATCAATCTTTTCAAACATGAATTTATTCTTTATATCTACAATTAGGACCATGGACATCATCATCCTCCCGGCAAAAATGGACCGTGAGGTGGACCCAGGAGGGAGGGACGAAGGACCACTGCCACGAAGCTGACAGAGGACCACAAAGGCAAGTAGACATCAATTAACATCAGTTATTTCAAACATTAAACTTCTCATTATCTTTGCTCACAGCACCATGGACATCATCATCCTGGGAGCAGAAATGGACCATGAAGTCCCCCAGAGGCAGTGACGACTGCCGAGAAGAACTCCATGGACAGAAGTGGACGAAGCTGACAGAGGACCATAAAGGCAAGTAGACATCAATTAACATCAGTTATTCAAACATTAAACTTCTCATTATCTTTGCTCACAGCACCATGGACATCATCATCCTGGGGGCAGAAATGGACCATGAAGTCCCCCGAGACAGTGACGACTGGCGAGAAGAACTCCATGGACAGAAGTGGAAGAAGCTGACAGAGGACCACAAAGGCAAGTAGACATCAATTAAAATCAGTTATTTCAAACATTAAACTTCTCATTATCTTTGCTCACAGTACCATGGACATCATCATCCTGGGGGCAGAAATGGACCATGAAGTCCCCCAGACGCAGTGACGACTGCCGAGAAGAACTCCATGGACAGAAGTGGAAGAAGCTGACAGAGGACCATAAAGGCAAGTAGACATCAATTAAAAACAGTTATTGCAAACATTAAACTTCTCATTATCTTTGCTCTCAGCACCATGGACATCATCATCCTGGGGGCAGAAATGGACCATGAAGTCCCCCAGAGGCAGTGACGACGGCCGAGAAGAACTCCAGGTACGGAAGTGGACGAAGCTGACAGAGGACCACAAAGGCAAGTAGACATCAATTAACATCAGTTATTGCAAACATTAAACTTCTCATTATCTTTGCTCACAGCACCATGGACATCATCATCCTGGGGGCAGAAATGGACCATGAAGTCCCCCAGAGGCAGTGACGACTGCCGAGAAGAACTCCATGGACAGAAGTGGACGAAGCTGACAGAGGACCATAAAGGCAAGTAGACATCAATTAACATCAGTTATTCAAACATTAAACTTCTCATTATCTTTGCTCACAGCACCATGGACATCATCATCCTGGGGGCAGAAATGGACCATGAAGTCCCCCGAGACAGTGACGACTGGCGACAAGAACTCCATGTACAGAAGTGGACGAAGCTGACAGAGGACCACAAAGGCAAGTAGACATCAATTAAAATCAGTTATTTCAAACATTAAACTTCTCATTATCTTTGTTCACAGTACCATGGACATCATCATCCTGGGGGCAGAAATGGACCATGAAGTCCCCCAGACGCAGTGACGACTGCCGAGAAGAACTCCATGGACAGAAGTGGAAGAAGCTGACAGAGGACCATAAAGGCAAGTAGACATCAATTAAAAACAGTTATTGCAAACATTAAACTTCTCATTATCTTTGCTCTCAGCACCATGGACATCATCATCCTGGGGGCAGAAATGGACCATGAAGTCCCCCAGAGGCAGTGACGACGGCCGAGAAGAACTCCAGGTGCGGAAGTGGACGAAGCTGACAGAGGACCACAAAGGCAAGTAGACATCAATTAACATCAGTTATTGCAAACATTAAACTTCTCATTATCTTTGCTCACAGCACCATGGACATCATCATCCTGGGGGCAGAAATGGACCATGAAGTCCCCCAGAGGCAGTGACGACTGCCGAGAAGAACTCCATGGACGGAAGTGGACCCAGGAGGAGGGAGAGAAGGAGGACGAGTGCCACGAAGCGGACAGAGCACCAGGGAGGCAAGTGTTTCAATGTTTTCATGTTCACCATGACGTCATGTGCCCGTTACAACATGCATTTCAGGATACAAATTTTCCCATAATTCTGTATACATGTATATACATACTTTCGGCATTCAATACCTATGTAATGAATATCAATCTTTTCAAACATGAATTTATTCTTTATATCTACAATTAGGACCATGGACATCATCATCCTGGGGGCAAAAATGGACCGTGAGGTGGACCCAGGAGGGAGGGACGAAGGACCACTGCCACGAAGCTGACAGAGGACCACAAAAGCAAGTGGACATCAATTAACATCAGTTATTGCAAACAGTAAACTTCTCATTATCTTTGCTCACAGCACCATGGACATCATCATTCTGCCGGAAGAAATGGACCATGAAGTCCCCCAGAGGCAGTGACGACTGCCGAGAAGAACTCCATGGACAGAAGTGAACGAAGCTGACAGAGGACCATAAAGGCAAGTAGACATCAATTAACATCAGTTATTCAAACATTAAACTTCTCATTATCTTTGCTCACAGCACCATGGACATCATCATCCTGGGGGCAGAAATGGACCATGAAGTCCCCCCAGACAGTGACTACTGGCGACAAGAACTCCATGGACAGAAGTGGACGAAGCTGACAGAGGACCACAAAGGCAAGTAGACATCAATTAAAATCAGTTATTTCAAACATTAAACTTCTCATTATCTTTGCTCACAGCACCATGGACATCATCATCCTGGGGGCAGAAATGGACCATGAAGTCCCCCAGACGCAGTGACGACTGCCGAGAAGAACTCCATGGACAGAAGTGGAAGAAGCTGACAGAGGACCATAAAGGCAAGTAGACATCAATTAAAATCAGTTATTTCAAACATTAAACTTCTTGTTATCTTTGCTCTCAGCACCATGGACATCATCATCCTGGGGGCAGAAATGGACCATGAAGTCCCCCAGAGGCGGTGACGACTGCCGAGAAGAACTCCATGGATGGAAGTGGACCCAGGAGGAGGGAGGGAGGGAGGACGAGTGCCACGAAGTCGACAAAGTACGAGGGAGGCAAGTGTTTCAATCTTTTCATGTTCACCATGACGTCATGTGCATGTTAGAATATGCATTTCAGGATGCAAATTTTCCCATAATTCTGTATACATGTATATAAATACTTTTGACATTCATTACCTATGTAATCAATATCAATGTTGTCAAACATGAATTTATTCTTTATATCTACAATTAGGACCATGGACATCATCATCCCGGGGGCAAAAATGGACCGTGAGGTGGACCCAGGAGGGAGGGACGAAGGACCACTGCCACGAAGCTGACAGAGGACCACAAAGGCAAGTAGACATCAATTAACATCAGTTATTTCAAACATTAAACTTCTCATTATCTTTGCTCACAGCACCATGGACATCATCATCCTGGGTGCAGAAATGGACCATGAAGTGCCCCGAGACAGTGACGACTGTGGAGAAGAACTCCATGGACAGAAGTGGACGAAGCTGACAGAGGACCACAAAGGCAAGTAGACATCAATTAACATCAGTTATTTCAAACATTAAACTTCTCATTATCTTTGCTCACAGCACCATGGACATCATCATCCTGGGGGCAGAAATGGACCATGAAGTGCCCCGAGACAGTTACGACTGGCGAGAAGAACTCCATGGACAGAAGTGGACGAAGCTGACAGAGGACCACAAAGGCAAGTAGACATCAATTAACATCAGTTATTGGAAACAGCAAACTTCTCATTATCTTTGCTCACAGCACCATGGACATCATCATCCTGGGGGCAGAAATGGACCATGAAGTCCCCCAGACGCAGTGACGACTGCCGAGAAGAACTCCATGGACAGAAGTGGAAGAAGCTGACAGAGGACCATAAAGGCAAGTACACATCAATTAAAAAAAGTTATTGCAAACATTAAACTTCTCATTATCTTTGCTCTCAGCACCATGGACATCATCATCCTGGGGGCAGAAATGGACCATGAAGTTCCCCAGAGGCAGTGACGACTGCCGAGAAGAACTCCAGGTACGGAAGTGGACGAAGCTGACAGAGGACCACAAAGGCAAGTAGACATCAATTAACATCAGTTATTGCAAACATTAAACTTCTCATTATCTTTGCTCACAGCACCATGGACATCATCATCCTGGGGGCAGAAATGGACCATGAAGTCCCCCAGAGGCAGTGACGACTGCCGAGAAGAACTCCATGGACAGAAGTGGAAGAAGCTGACAGAGGACCATAAAGGCAAGTAGACATCAATTAAAAACAGTTATTGCAAACATTAAACTTCTCATTATCTTTGCTCTCAGCACCATGGACATCATCATCCTGGGGGCAGAAATGGACCATGAAGTCCCCCAGAGGCAGTGACGACTGCCGAGAAGAACTCCAGGTACGGAAGTGGACGAAGCTGACAGAGGACCACAAAGGCAAGTAGACATCAATTAACATCAGTTATTGCAAACATTAAACTTCTCATTATCTTTGCTCACAGCACCATGGACATCATCATCCTGGGGGCAGAAATGGACCATGAAGTCCCCCAGAGGCAGTGACGACTGCCGAGAAGAACTCCATGGACGGAAGTGGACCCAGGAGGAGGGAGAGAGGGAGGACGAGTGCCACGAAGCGGACAGAGCACCAGGGAGGCAAGTGTTTCAATGTTTTCATGTTCACCATGACGTCATGTGCCCGTTACAACATGCATTTCAGGATACAAATTTTCCCATAATTCTGTATACATGTATATACATACTTTTGGCATTCATTACCTATGTAATGAATATCAATCTTTTCAAACATGAATTTATTCTTTATATCTACAATTAGGACCATGGACATCATCATCCTGGGGGCAAAAATGGACCGTGAGGTGGACCCAGGAGGGAGGGACGAAGGACCACTGCCACGAAGCTGACAGAGGACCACAAAGGCAAGTAGACATCAATTAACATCAGTTATTTCAAACAGTAAACTTCTCATTATCTTTGCTCACAGCACCATGGACATCATCATCCTGGGGGCAGAAATGGACCATGAAGTCCCCCAGAGGCAGTGACGACTGCCGAGAAGAACTCCATGGACAGAAGTGGACGAAGCTGACAGAGGACCACAAAGGCAAGTAGACATCAATTAACATCAGTTATTCAAACATTAAACTTCTCATTATCTTTGCTCACAGCACCATGGACATCATCATCCTGGGGGCAGAAATGGACCATGAAGTCCCCCGAGACAGTGACGACTGGCGACAAGAACTCCATGGACAGAAGTGGAAGAAGCTGACAGAGGACCATAAAGGCAAGTAGACATCAATTAAAAACAGTTATTGCAAACATTAAACTTCTCATTATCTTTGCTCTCAGCACTATGGACATCATCATCCTGGGGGCAGAAATGGACCATGAAGTCCCCCAGAGGCAGTGACGACTGCCGAGAAGAACTCCAGGTACGGAAGTGGACGAAGCTGACAGAGGACCAAAAAGGCAAGTAGACATCAATTAACATCAGTTAATGCAAACATTAAACTTCTCATTATCTTTGCTCACAGCACCATGGACATCATCATCCTGGGGGCAGAAATGGACCATGAAGTCCCCCAGAGGCAGTGACGACTGCCGAGAAGAACTCCAGGTACGGAAGTGGACGAAGCTGACAGAGGACCACAAAGGCAAGTAGACATCAATTAACATCAGTTATTCAAACATTAAACTTCTCATTATCTTTGCTCACAGCACCATGGACATCATCATCCTGGGGGCAGAAATGGACCATGAAGTCCCCCGAGACAGTGACGACTGGCGACAAGAACTCCATGGACAGAAGTGGAAGAAGCTGACAGAGGACCATAAAGGCAAGTAGACATCAATTAAAAACAGTTATTGCAAACATTAAACTTCTCATTATCTTTGCTCTCAGCACTATGGACATCATCATCCTGGGGGCAGAAATGGACCATGAAGTCCCCCAGAGGCAGTGACGACTGCCGAGAAGAACTCCAGGTACGGAAGTGGACGAAGCTGACAGAGGACCAAAAAGGCAAGTAGACATCAATTAACATCAGTTAATGCAAACATTAAACTTCTCATTATCTTTGCTCACAGCACCATGGACATCATCATCCTGGGGGCAGAAATGGACCATGAAGTCCCCCAGAGGCAGTGACGACTGCCGAGAAGAACTCCAGGTACGGAAGTGGACGAAGCTGACAGAGGACCACAAAGGCAAGTAGACATCAATTAACATCAGTTATTGCAAACATTAAACTTCTCATTATCTTTGCTCACAGCACCATGGACATCATCATCCTGGGGGCAGAAATGGACCATGAAGTCCCCCAGAGGCAGTGACGACTGCCGAGAAGAACTCCATGGACAGAAGTGGAAGAAGCTGACAGAGGACCATAAAGGCAAGTAGACATCAATTAAAAACAGTTATTGCAAACATTAAACTTCTCATTATCTTTGCTCTCAGCACCATGGACATCATCATCCTGGGGGCAGAAATGGACCATGAAGTCCCCCAGAGGCAGTGACGACTGCCGAGAAGAACTCCAGGTACGGAAGTGGACGAAGCTGACAGAGGACCACAAAGGCAAGTAGACATCAATTAACATCAGTTATTGCAAACATTAAACTTCTCATTATCTTTGCTCACAGCACCATGGACATCATCATCCTGGGGGCAGAAATGGACCATGAAGTCCCCCAGAGGCAGTGACGACTGCCGAGAAGAACTCCATGGACGGAAGTGGACCCAGGAGGAGGGAGAGAGGGAGGACGAGTGCCACGAAGCGGACAGAGCACCAGGGAGGCAAGTGTTTCAATGTTTTCATGTTCACCATGACGTCATGTGCCCGTTACAACATGCATTTCAGGATACAAATTTTCCCATAATTCTGTATACATGTATATACATACTTTTGGCATTCATTACCTATGTAATGAATATCAATCTTTTCAAACATGAATTTATTCTTTATATCTACAATTAGGACCATGGACATCATCATCCTGGGGGCAAAAATGGACCGTGAGGTGGACCCAGGAGGGAGGGACGAAGGACCACTGCCACGAAGCTGACAGAGGACCACAAAGGCAAGTAGACATCAATTAACATCAGTTATTTCAAACATTAAACTTCTCATTATCTTTGCTCACAGCACCATGGACATCATCATCCTGGGGGCAGAAATGGACCATGAAGTCCCCCAGAGGCAGTGACGACTGCCGAGAAGAACTCCATGGACAGAAGTGGACGAAGCTGACAGAGGACCATAAAGGCAAGTAGACATCAATTAACATCAGTTATTCAAACATTAAACTTCTCATTATCTTTGCTCACAGCACCATGGACATCATCATCCTGGGGGCAGAAATGGACCATGAAGTCCCCCGAGACAGTGACGACTGGCGACAAGAACTCCATGGACAGAAGTGGAAGAAGCTGACAGAGGACCATAAAGGCAAGTAGACATCAATTAAAAACAGTTATTGCAAACATTAAACTTCTCATTATCTTTGCTCTCAGCACTATGGACATCATCATCCTGGGGGCAGAAATGGACCATGAAGTCCCCCAGAGGCAGTGACGACTGCCGAGAAGAACTCCAGGTACGGAAGTGGACGAAGCTGACAGAGGACCAAAAAGGCAAGTAGACATCAATTAACATCAGTTAATGCAAACATTAAACTTCTCATTATCTTTGCTCACAGCACCATGGACATCATCATCCTGGGGGCAGAAATGGACCATGAAGTCCCCCAGAGGCAGTGACGACTGGCGAGAAGAACTCCATGGACAGAAGTGGACGAAGCTGACAGAGGACCACAAAGGCAAGTAGATATCAATTAACATCAGTTATCCAAACATTAAACTTCTCATTATCTTTGCTCACAGCACCATGGACATCATCATCCTGGGTGGTCAGAAATGGACCATGAAGTCCCCCGAGACAGTGACGACTGGCGACAAGAACTCCATGGACAGAAGTGGACGAAGCTGACAGAGGACCACAAAGGCAAGTAGACATCAATTAAAATCAGTCATTTCAAACATTAAACTTCTCATTTTCTTTGCTCACAGTACCATGGACATCATCATCCTGGGGGCAGAAATGGACCATGAAGTCCCCCAGAGGCAGTGACGACTGCCGAGAAGAACTCCATGGACAGAAGTGGAAGAAGCTGACAGAGGACCACAAAGGCAAGTAGACATCAATTAAAAACAGTTATTGCAAACATTAAACTTCTCATTTTCTTTGCTCACAGCACCATGGACATCATCATCCTGGGGGCAGAAATGGACCATGAAGTCCCCCAGAGGCAGTGACGACTGCCGAGAAGAACTCCAGGTACGGAAGTGGAAGAAGCTGACAGAGGACCATAAAGGCAAGTAGACATCAATTAAAAACAGTTATTGCAAACATTAAACTTCTCATTTTCTTTGCTCACAGCACCATGGACATCATCATCCTGGGGGCAGAAATGGACCATGAAGTCCCCCAGAGGCAGTGACGACTGCCGAGAAGAACTCCATGGACGGAAGTGGACCCAGGAGGAGGGAGAGAGGGAGGACGAGTGCCACGAAGCGGACAGAGCACCAGGGAGGCAAGTGTTTCAATGTTTTCATGTTCACCATGACGTCATGTGCCCGTTACAACATGCATTTCAGGATACAAATTTTCCCATAATTCTGTATACATGTATATACATACTTTTGGCATTCATTACCTATGTAATGAATATCAATCTTTTCAAACATGAATTTATTCTTTATATCTACAATTAGGACCATGGACATCATCATCCTGGGGGCAAAAATGGACCGTGAGGTGGACCCAGGAGGGAGGGACGAAGGACCACTGCCACGAAGCTGACAGAGGACCACAAAGGCAAGTAGACATCAATTAACATCAGTTATTTCAAACATTAAACTTCTCATTATCTTTGCTCACAGCACCATGGACATCATCATCCTGGGGGCAGAAATGGACCATGAAGTCCCCCAGAGGCAGTGACGACTGGCGAGAAGAACTCCATGGACAGAAGTGGACGAAGCTGACAGAGGACCATAAAGGCAAGTAGACATCAATTAAAAACAGTTATTGCAAACATTAAACTTCTCATTATCTTTGCTCTCAGCACCATGGACATCATCATCCTGGGGGCAGAAATGGACCATGAAGTCCCCCAGAGGCAGTGACGACGGCCGAGAAGAACTCCAGGTACGGAAGTGGAAGAAGCTGAGAGAGGACCATAAAGGCAAGTAGACATCAATTAACATCAGTTATTGCAAACATTAAACTTCTCATTATCTTTGCTCACAGCACCATGGACATCATCATCCTGGGTCAGAAACGGACCATGAAGTCCCCCAGAGGCAGTGACGACTGCCGAGAAGAACTCCATGGACAGAAGTGGACGAAGCTGACAGAGGACCATAAAGGCAAGTAGACATCAATTAACATCAGTTATTCAAACATTAAACTTCTCATTATCTTTGCTCACAGCACCATGGACATCATCATCCTGGGGGCAGAAATGGACCATGAAGTCCCCCGAGACAGTGACGACTGGCGACAAGAACTCCATGGACAGAAGTGGACGAAGCTGACAGAGGACCACAAAGGCAAGTAGACATCAATTAAAATCAGTTATTTCAAACATTAAACTTCTCATTATCTTTGCTCACAGCACCATGGACATCATCATCCTGGGGGCAGAAATGGACCATAAAGTCCCCCAGAGGCAGTGACGACGGCCGAGAAGAACTCCAGGTACGGAAGTGGACGAAGCTGACAGAGGACCACAAAGGCAAGTAGACATCAATTAACATCAGTTATTGCAAACATTAAACTTCTCATTATCTTTGCTCACAGCACCATGGACATCATCATCCTGGGGGCAGAAATGGACCATGAAGTCCCCCAGAGGCAGTGACGACTGCCGAGAAGAACTCCATGGACAGAAGTGAACGAAGCTGACAGAGGACCATAAAGGCAAGTAGACATCAATTAACATCAGTTATTCAAACATTAAACTTCTCATTATCTTTGCTCACAGCACCATGGACATCATCATCCTGGGGGCAGAAATGGACCATGAAGTCCCCCAGAGGCAGTGACGACTGCCGAGAAGAACTCCATGGACAGAAGTGAACGAAGCTGACAGAGGACCATAAAGGCAAGTAGACATCAATTAACATCAGTTATTCAAACATTAAACTTCTCATTATCTTTGCTCACAGCACCATGGACATCATCATCCTGGGGGCAGAAATGGACCATGAAGTCCCCCCAGACAGTGACTAATGGCGACAAGAACTCCATGGACAGAAGTGGACGAAGCTGACAGAGGACCACAAAGGCAAGTAGACATCAATTAAAATCAGTTATTTCAAACATTAAACTTCTCATTATCTTTGCTCACAGCACCATGGACATCATCATCCTGGGGGCAGAAATGGACCATGAAGTCCCCCAGAGGCAGTGACGACTGCCGAGAAGAACTCCATGGACAGAAGTGGAAGAAGCTGACAGAGGACCATAAAGGCAAGTAGACATCAATTAAAATCAGTTATTTCAAACATTAAACTTCTTGTTATCTTTGCTCTCAGCACCATGGACATCATCATCCTGGGGGCAGAAATGGACCATGAAGTCCCCCAGAGGCGGTGACGACTGCCGAGAAGAACTCCATGGACGGAAGTGGACCCAGGAGGAGGGAGGGAGGGAGGACGAGTGCCACGAAGTCGACAAAGTACGAGGGAGGCAAGTGTTTCAATCTTTTCATGTTCACCATGACGTCATGTGCCCGTTAGAACATGCATTTCAGGATGCAAGTTTTCCCATAATTCTGTATACATGTATATAAATACTTTTGACATTCATTACCTATGTAATCAATATCAATGTTGTCAAACATGAATTTATTCTTTATATCTACAATTAGGACCATGGACATCATCATCCTGGGGGCAAAAATGGACCGTGAGGTGGACCCAGGAGGGAGGGACGAAGGACCTCTGCCACGAAGCTGACAGAGGACCACAAAGGCAAGTAGACATCAATTAACATCAGTTATTTCAAACATTAAACTTCTCATTATCTTTGCTCACAGCACCATGGACATCATCATCCTGGGGGCAGAAATGGACCATGAAGTGCCCCGAGACAGTGACGACTGGCGAGAAGAACTCCATGGACAGAAGTGGACGAAGCTGACAGAGGACCACAAAGGCAAGTAGACATCAATTAACATCAGTTATTGGAAACAGCAAACTTCTCATTATCTTTGCTCACAGCACCATGGACATCATCATCCTGGGGGCAGAAATGGACCATGAAGTCCCCCAGAGGCAGTGACGACTGCCGAGAAGAACTCCATGGACAGAAGTGGAAGAAGCTGACAGAGGACCATAAAGGCAAGTAGACATCAATTAAAATCAGTTATTTCAAACATTAAACTTCTTGTTATCTTTGCTCTCAGCACCATGGACATCATCATCCTGGGGGCAGAAATGGACCATGAAGTCCCCCAGAGGCAGTGACGACTGCCGAGAAGAACTCCATGGACGGAAGTGGACCCAGGAGGAGGGAGGGAGGGAGGACGAGTGCCACGAAGTCGACAAAGTACGAGGGAGGCAAGTGTTTCAATCTTTTCATGTTCACCATGACGTCATGTGCCCGTTAGAACATGCATTTCAGGATGCAAGTTTTCCCATAATTCTGTATACATGTATATAAATACTTTTGACATTCATTACCTATGTAATCAATATCAATGTTGTCAAACATGAATTTATTCTTTATATCTACAATTAGGACCATGGACATCATCATCCTGGGGGCAAAAATGGACCGTGAGGTGGACCCAGGAGGGAGGGACGAAGGACCACTGCCACGAAGCTGACAGAGGACCACAAAAGCAAGTAGACATCAATTAACATCAGTTATTGCAAACAGTAAACTTCTCATTATCTTTGCTCACAGCACCATGGACATCATCATCCTGGGGGCAGAAATGGACCATGAAGTCCCCCAGAGGCAGTGACGACTGCCGAGAAGAACTCCATGGACAGAAGTGAACGAAGCTGACAGAGGACCATAAAGGCAAGTAGACATCAATTAACATCAGTTATTGCAAACATTAAACTTCTCATTATCTTTGCTCACAGCACCATGGACATCATCATCCTGGGGGCAGAAATGGACCATGAAGTCCCCCCAGACAGTGACGACTGGCGACAAGAACTCCATGGACAGAAGTGGAAGAAGCTGACAGAGGACCACAAAGGCAAGTAGACATCAATTAAAATCAGTTATTTCAAACATTAAAGTTCTCATTATCTTTGCTCACAGCACCATGGACATCATCATCCTGGGGGCAGAAATGGACCATGAAGTCCCCCAGAGGCAGTGACGACTGCCGAGAAGAACTCCATGGACAGAAGTGGAAGAAGCTGACAGAGGACCATAAAGGCAAGTAGACATCAATTAAAATCAGTTATTTCAAACATTAAACTTCTTGTTATCTTTGCTCTCAGCACCATGGACATCATCATCCTGGGGGCAGAAATGGACCATGAAGTCCCCCAGAGGCAGTGACGACTGCCGAGAAGAACTCCATGGACAGAAGTGGAAGAAGCTGACAGAGGACCATAAAGGCAAGTAGACATCAATTAAAATCAGTTATTTCAAACATTAAACTTCTTGTTATCTTTGCTCTCAGCACCATGGACATCATCATCCTGGGGGCAGAAATGGACCATGAAGTCCCCCAGAGGCGGTGACGACTGCCGAGAAGAACTCCATGGACGGAAGTGGACCCAGGAGGAGGGAGGGAGGGAGGACGAGTGCCACGAAGTCGACAAAGTACGAGGGAGGCAAGTGTTTCAATCTTTTCATGTTCACCATGACGTCATGTGCCCGTTGGAACATGCATTTCAGGATGCAAATTTTCCCATAATTCTGTATACATGTATATAAACACTTATGACCTTCACTACCTATGTAATCAATATCAATGTTGTCAAACATGAATTTATTCTTTATATCTACAATTAGGACCATGGACATCATCAACCTGGGGGCAAAAATGGACCGTGAGGTGGACCCAGGAGGGAGGGACGAAGGACCACTGCCACGAAGCTGACAGAGGACCACAAAGGCAAGTAGACATCAATTAAAATCAGTTATTTCAAACATTAAACTTCTCATTATCTTTGCTCACAGCACCATGGACATCATCATCCTGGGGGCAGAAATGGACCATGAAGTGCCCCGAGACAGTGACGACTGGCAAGAAGAACTCCATGGACAGAAGTGGACGAAGCTGACAGAGGACCACAAAGGCAAGTAGACATCAATTAACATCAGTTATTGGAAACAGCAAACTTCTCATTATCTTTGCTCACAGCACCATGGACATCATCATCCTGGGGGCAGAAATGGACCATGAAGTCCCCCAGAGGCAGTGACGACTGCCGAGAAGAACTCCATGGACAGAAGTGGAAGAAGCTGACAGAGGACCATAAAGGCAAGTAGACATCAATCAAAAACAGTTATTGCAAACAGTAAACTTCTCATTATCTTTGCTCTCAGCACCATGGACATCATCATCCTGGGGGCAGAAATGGACCATGAAGTCCCCCAGAGGCAGTGACGACTGCCGAGAAGAACTCCAGGTGCGGAAGTGGACGAAGCTGACAGAGGACCACAAAGGCAAGTAGACATCAATTAACATCAGTTATTGCAAACATTAAACTTCTCATTATCTTTGCTCACAGCACCATGGACATCATCATCCTGGGGGCAGAAATGGACCATGAAGTCCCCCAGAGGCAGTGACGACTGCCGAGAAGAACTCCATGGACGGAAGTGGACCCAGGAGGAGGGAGAGAGGGAGGACGAGTGCCACGAAGCGGACAGAGCACCAGGGAGGCAAGTGTTTCAATGTTTTCATGTTCACCATGACGTCATGTGCCCGTTACAACATGCATTTCAGGATACAATTTTTCCCATAATTCTGTATACATGTATATACATACTTTTGGCATTCATTACCTATGTAATGAATATCAATCTTTTCAAACATGAATTTATTCTTTATATCTACAATTAGGACCATGGACATCATCATCCTGGGGGCAAAAATGGACCGTGAGGTGGACCCAGGAGGGAGGGACGAAGGACCACTGCCACGAAGCTGACAGAGGACCACAAAAGCAAGTAGACATCAATTAACATCAGTTATTGCAAACAGTAAACTTCTCATTATCTTTGCTCACAGCACCATGGACATCATCATCCTGGGGGCAGAAATGGACCATGAAGTCCCCGAGACAGTGACGACTGGCGAGAAGAATTCCATGGACAGAAGTGGACGAAGCTGACAGAGGACCACAAAGGCAAGTAGACATCAATTAACATCAGTTATTGCAAACAGTAAACTTCTCATTATCTTTGCTCACAGCACCATGGACATCATCATCCTGGGGGCAGAAATGGACCATGAAGTCCTCCAGAGGCAGTGACGACTGCCGAGAAGAACTCCATGGACAGAAGTGGAAGAAGCTGACAGAGGACCATAAAGGCAAGTAGACATCAATTCACATCAGTTATTGCAAACATTAAACTTCTCATTATCTTTGCTCACAGCACCATGGACATCATCATCCTGGGGGCAGAAATGGACCATGAAGTCCCCCGAGACAGTGACGACTGGCGAGAAGAACTCCATGGACAGAAGTGGACGAAGCTGACAGAGGACCACAAAGGCAAGTAGACAACAATTAACATCAGTTATTTCAAACAGTAAACTTCTCATTATCTTTGCTCACAGCACCATGGACATCATCATCCTGGGGGCAGAAATGGACCGTGAGGTGGACCCAGGAGGGAGGGACGAACGACCACTGACACGAAGCTGAGAGAGGACCACAAAGGCAAGTAGACATCAATTAACATCAGTTATTGCAAACATTAAACTTCTCATTGTCTTTGCTCACAGCACCATGGACATCATCATCCTGGGGGCAGAAATGGACCATGAAGTCCCCCAGAGGCAGTGACGACTGGCGAGAAGAACTCCATGGACAGAAGTGAACGAAGCTGACAGAGGACCATAAAGGCAAGTAGACATCAATTAACATCAGTTATTCAAACATTAAACTTCTCATTATCTTTGCTCACAGAACCATGGACATCATCATCCTGGGGTCAGAAATGGACCATGAAGTCCCCCCAGACAGTGACGACTGCCGAGAAGAACTCCATGGACGGAAGTGGACGAAGCTGACAGAGGACCACAAAGGCAAGTAGACATCAATTAAAATCAGTTATTTCAAACATTAAACTTCTCATTATCTTTGCTCACAGCACCATGGACATCATCATCCTGGGGGCAGAAATGGACCATGAAGTTCCCCAGAGGCAGTGACGACTGCCGAGAAGAACTCCATGGACAGAAGTGGAAGAAGCTGACAGAGGACCATAAAGGCAAGTAGACATCAATTACAATCAGTTATTTCAAACATTAAACTTCTTGTTGTCTTTGCTCACAGCACCATGGACATCATCATCCTGGGGGCAGAAATGGACCATGAAGTCCCCCAGAGGCGGTGACGACTGCCGAGAAGAACTCCATGGACGGAAGTGGACCCAGGAGGAGGGAGGGAGTAAGGACGAGTGCCACGAAGCGGACAGAGCACCAGGAAGGCAAGTGTTTCAATCTTTTCATGTTCACCATGACGTCATGTGCCCGTTACAACATGCATTTCAGGATGCAAATTTTCCCATAATTCTGTATACATGTATATACATACTTTTGGCATTCATTACCTATGTAATGAATATCAATGTTTTCAAACATGAATTTATTCTTTATATCTACAATTAGGACCATGGACATCATCATCCTGGGGGCAAAAATGGACCGTGAGGTGGACCCAGGAGGGAGGGACGAAGGACCACTGCCACGAAGCTGACAGAGGACCACAAAGGCAAGTAGACATCAATTAAAATCAGTTATTTCAAACATTAAACTTCTCATTATCTTTGCTCACAGCACCATGGACATCATCATCCTGGGGGCAGAAATGGACCATGAAGTCCCCGAGACAGTGACGACTGGCGAGAAGAATTCCATGGACAGAAGTGGACGAAGCTGACAGAGGACCACAAAGGCAAGTAGACATCAATTAACATCAGTTATTGCAAACAGTAAACTTCTCATTATCTTTGCTCACAGCACCATGGACATCATCATCCTGGGGGCAGAAATGGACCATGAAGTCCCCCAGAGGCAGTGACGACTGCCGAGAAGAACTCCATGGACAGAAGTGGAAGAAGCTGACAGAGGACCATAAAGGCAAGTAGACATCAATTAACATCAGTTATTGCAAACATTAAACTTCTCATTATCTTTGCTCACAGCACCATGGACATCATCATCCTGGGGGCAGAAATGGACCATGAAGTCCCCCGAGACAGTGACGACTGGCGAGAAGAACTCCATGGACAGAAGTGGACGAAGCTGACAGAGGACCACAAAGGCAAGTAGACAACAATTAACATCAGTTATTGCAAACAGTAAACTTCTCATTATCTTTGCTCACAGCACCATGGACATCATCATCCTGGGGGCAGAAATGGACCGTGAGGTGGACCCAGGAGGGAGGGACGAACGACCACTGACACGAAGCTGAGAGAGGACCACAAAGGCAAGTAGACATCAATTAACATCAGTTATTGCAAACAGTAAACTTCTCATTATCTTTGCTCACAGCACCATGGACATCATCATCCTGGGGGCAGAAATGGACCATGAAGTCCCCCAGAGGCAGTGACGACTGCCGAGAAGAACTCCATGGACGGAAGTGGACCCAGGAGGAGGGAGAGAGGGAGGACGAGTGCCACGAAGCGGACAGAGCACCAGGGAGGCAAGTGTTTCAATGTTTTCATGTTCACCATGAGGTCATGTGCCCGTTACAACATGCATTTCAGGACACAAATTTTCCCATAATTCTGTATACATGTATATACATACTTTTGGCATTCATTACCTATGTAATGAATATCAATGTTTTCAAACATGAATTTATTCTTTATATCTACAATTAGGACCATGGACATCATCATCCTGGGGGCAAAAATGGACCGTGAGGTGGACCCAGGAGCGAGGGACGAAGGACCACTGCCACGAAGCTGACAGAGGACCACAAAGGCAAGTAGACATCAATTAACATCAGTTATTTCAAACAGTAAACTTCTCATTATCTTTGCTCACAGCACCATGGACATCATCATCCTGGGGGCAGAAATGGACCATGAAGTCCCCCAGAGGCAGTGACGACTGCCGAGAAGAACTCCATGGACAGAAGTGAACGAAGCTGACAGAGGACCATAAAGGCAAGTAGACATCAATTAACATCAGTTATTCAAACATTAAACTTCTCATTATCTTTGCTCACAGCACCATGGACATCATCATCCTGGGGGCAGAAATGGACCATGAAGTCCCCCCAGACAGTGACGACTGGCGAGAAGAACTCCATGGACAGAAGTGGACGAAGCTGACAGAGGACCACAAAGGCAAGTAGACATCAATTAACATCAGTTATTTCAAACATTAAACTTCTCATTATCTTTGCTCACAGCACCATGGACATCATCATCCTGGGGGCAGGAATGGACCATGAAGTCCCCCAGAGGCAGTGACGACTGCCGAGAAGAACTCCATGGACAGAAGTGGAAGAAGCTGACAGAGGACCATAAAGGCAAGTAGACATCAATTAAAATCAGTTATTTCAAACATTAAACTTCTTGTTTTCTTTGCTCTCAGCACCATGGACATCATCATCCTGGGGGCAGAAATGGACCATGAAGTCCCCCAGAGGCGGTGACGACTTCCGAGAAGAACTCCATGGACGGAAGTGGACCCAGGAGGAGGGAGGGAGGGAGGACGAGTGCCACGAAGCGGACAGAGCACCAGGGAGGCAAGTGTTTCAATCTTTTCATGTTCACCATGACGTCATGTGCCCGTTACAACATGCATTTCAGGATACAAATTTTCCCATAATTCTGTATACATGTATATACATACTTTTGGCATTCATTACCTATGTAATGAACATCAATGTTGTCAAACATGAATTTATTCTTTATATCTACAATTAGGACCATGGACATCATCATCCTGGGGGCAAAAATGGACCGTGAGGTGGACCCAGGAGGGAGGGACGAAGGACCACTGCCACGAAGCTGACAGAGGACCACAAAGGCAAGTAGACAGCAATTAACATCAGTTATTTCAAACATTAAACTTCTCATTATCTTTGCTCACAGCACCATGGACATCATCATCCTGGGGGCAGAAATGGACCATGAAGTCCCCCGAGACAGTGACGACTGGCGAGAAGAACTCCATGGGCAGAAGTGGACGAAGCTGACAGAGGACCACAAAGGCAAGTAGACATAAATTAACATCAGTTATTTCAAACAGTAAACTTCTCATTATCTTTGCTCACAGCACCATGGACATCATCATCCTGGGGGCAGAAATGGACCATGAAGTCCCCCAGAGGCAGTGACGACTGCCGAGAAGAACTCCATGGACAGAAGTGGACGAAGCTGACAGAGGACCATAAAGGCAAGTAGACATCAATTAACATCAGTTATTCAAACATTGAACTTCTCAATATCTTTGCTCACAGCACCATGGACATCATCATCCTGGGGGCAGAAATGGACCATGAAGTCCCCCGAGACAGTGACGACTGGCGAGAAGAACTCCATGGACAGAAGTGGACGAAGCTGACAGAGGACCACAAAGGCAAGTAGACATCAATTAACATCAGTTATTGCAAACAGTAAACTTCTCATTATCTTTGCTCTCAGCACCATGGACATCATCATCCTGGGGGCAGAAATGGACCATGAAGTCCCCCAGAGGCAGTGACGACTGCCGAGAAGAACTCCATGGACAGAAGTGGAAGAAGCTGAGAGAGGACCATAAAGGCAAGTAGACATCAATTAACATCAGTTATTGCAAACATTAAACTTCTCATTATCTTTGCTCACAGCACCATGGACATCATCATCCTGGGGGCAGAAATGGACCATGAAGTCCCCCGAGACAGTGAAGACTGGCGAGAAGAACTCCATGGACAGAAGTGGACGAAGCTGACAGAGGACCACAAAGGCAAGTAGACAACAATTAACATCAGTTATTGGAAACAGTAAACTTCTCATTATCTTTGCTCACAGCACCATGGACATCATCATCCTGGGGGCAGAAAAGGACCGTGAGGTGGACCCAGGAGGGAGGGACGAACGACCACTGACACGAAGCTGAGAGAGGACCACAAAGGCAAGTAGACATCAATTAACATCAGTTGTTTCAAACATTAAACTTCTCATTATCTTTGCTCACAGCACCATGGACATCATCATCCTGGGGGCAGAAATGGACCATGAAGTCCCCCAGAGGCAGTGACGACTGCCGAGAAGAACTTATTGGACAGAAGTGGACGAAGCTGACAGAGGACCACAAAGGAAAGTAGACATCAATTAACATCAGTTATTGCAAACATTAAACTTCTCATTATCTTTGCTCACAGTATCATGGACATCATCATCCTGGGGGCAGAAATGGACCATGAAGTCCACCAGAGCCAGTGACGACTGCCGAGAAGAACTCCATGGACAGAAGTGGAAGAAGCTGACAGAGGACCACAAAGGCAAGTAGACATCAATTAAAATCAGTTATTTCAAACATTAAACTTCTTGTCATCCTTACTCTCAGCACCATGGACATCATCATCCTGGGGGCAGAAATGGACCATGAAGTCCCCCAGAGGCGGTGACGACTGCCGAGAAGAACTCCATGGACGGAAGTGGACCCAGGAGGATTGAGGGAGGGAGGACGAGTGCCACGAAGCCGACAGAGCACCAGGGAGGCAAGTGTTTCAATCTGTTCATGTTCACCATGACGTCATGTGCCCGTTACAACATGCATTTCAGGATGCAAACTTTCCTATAATTCTGTATACATGTATATACATACTTTTGACATTCATTACCTATGTAATGAATTTCAATGATTTCAAATATGAATTTATTCTTTATATCTACAATTAGGACCATGGACATAATCATCCTGGGGGCAAAAATGGACCGTGAGGGGGACCCAGGAGGGAGGGACGAAGGACCACTGCCACGAAGCTGACAGAGGACCACAAAGGCAAGTAGACATCAATTAACATCAGTTATTTCAAACATTAAACTTCTCATTATCTTTGCTCACAGCACCATGGACATCATCATCCTGGGGGCAGAAATGGACCATGAAGTTCCCCAGAGGCAGTGACGACTGCCGAGAAGAACTCCATGGACAGAAGTGGAAGAAGCTGACAGAGGACCATAAAGGCAAGTAGACATCAATTACAATCAGTTATTTCAAACATTAAACTTCTTGTTGTCTTTGCTCACAGCACCATGGACATCATCATCCTGGGGGCAGAAATGGACCATGAAGTCCCCCAGAGGCGGTGACGACTGCCGAGAAGAACTCCATGGACGGAAGTGGACCCAGGAGGAGGGAGGGAGTAAGGACGAGTGCCACGAAGCGGACAGAGCACCAGGAAGGCAAGTGTTTCAATCTTTTCATGTTCACCATGACGTCATGTGCCCGTTACAACATGCATTTCAGGATGCAAATTTTCCCATAATTCTGTATACATGTATATACATACTTTTGGCATTCATTACCTATGTAATGAATATCAATGTTTTCAAACATGAATTTATTCTTTATATCTACAATTAGGACCATGGACATCATCATCCTGGGGGCAAAAATGGACCGTGAGGTGGACCCAGGAGGGAGGGACGAAGGACCACTGCCACGAAGCTGACAGAGGACCACAAAGGCAAGTAGACATCAATTAAAATCAGTTATTTCAAACATTAAACTTCTCATTATCTTTGCTCACAGCACCATGGACATCATCATCCTGGGGGCAGAAATGGACCATGAAGTCCCCGAGACAGTGACGACTGGCGAGAAGAATTCCATGGACAGAAGTGGACGAAGCTGACAGAGGACCACAAAGGCAAGTAGACATCAATTAACATCAGTTATTGCAAACAGTAAACTTCTCATTATCTTTGCTCACAGCACCATGGACATCATCATCCTGGGGGCAGAAATGGACCATGAAGTCCCCCAGAGGCAGTGACGACTGCCGAGAAGAACTCCATGGACAGAAGTGGAAGAAGCTGACAGAGGACCATAAAGGCAAGTAGACATCAATTAACATCAGTTATTGCAAACATTAAACTTCTCATTATCTTTGCTCACAGCACCATGGACATCATCATCCTGGGGGCAGAAATGGACCATGAAGTCCCCCGAGACAGTGACGACTGGCGAGAAGAACTCCATGGACAGAAGTGGACGAAGCTGACAGAGGACCACAAAGGCAAGTAGACAACAATTAACATCAGTTATTGCAAACAGTAAACTTCTCATTATCTTTGCTCACAGCACCATGGACATCATCATCCTGGGGGCAGAAATGGACCGTGAGGTGGACCCAGGAGGGAGGGACGAACGACCACTGACACGAAGCTGAGAGAGGACCACAAAGGCAAGTAGACATCAATTAACATCAGTTATTGCAAACAGTAAACTTCTCATTATCTTTGCTCACAGCACCATGGACATCATCATCCTGGGGGCAGAAATGGACCATGAAGTCCCCCAGAGGCAGTGACGACTGCCGAGAAGAACTCCATGGACGGAAGTGGACCCAGGAGGAGGGAGAGAGGGAGGACGAGTGCCACGAAGCGGACAGAGCACCAGGGAGGCAAGTGTTTCAATGTTTTCATGTTCACCATGAGGTCATGTGCCCGTTACAACATGCATTTCAGGACACAAATTTTCCCATAATTCTGTATACATGTATATACATACTTTTGGCATTCATTACCTATGTAATGAACATCAATGTTTTCAAACATGAATTTATTCTTTATATCTACAATTAGGACCATGGACATCATCATCCTGGGGGCAAAAATGGACCGTGAGGTGGACCCAGGAGCGAGGGACGAAGGACCACTGCCACGAAGCTGACAGAGGACCACAAAGGCAAGTAGACATCAATTAACATCAGTTATTGCAAACAGTAAACTTCTCATTATCTTTGCTCACAGCACCATGGACATCATCATCCTGGGGGCAGAAATGGACCATGAAGTCCCCCAGAGGCAGTGACGACTGCCGAGAAGAACTCCATGGACAGAAGTGAACGAAGCTGACAGAGGACCATAAAGGCAAGTAGACATCAATTAACATCAGTTATTCAAACATTAAACTTCTCATTATCTTTGCTCACAGCACCATGGACATCATCATCCTGGGGGCAGAAATGGACCATGAAGTCCCCCCAGACAGTGACGACTGGCGAGAAGAACTCCATGGACAGAAGTGGACGAAGCTGACAGAGGACCACAAAGGCAAGTAGACATCAATTAACATCAGTTATTTCAAACATTAAACTTCTCATTATCTTTGCTCACAGCACCATGGACATCATCATCCTGGGGGCAGGAATGGACCATGAAGTCCCCCAGAGGCAGTGACGACTGCCGAGAAGAACTCCATGGACAGAAGTGGAAGAAGCTGACAGAGGACCATAAAGGCAAGTAGACATCAATTAAAATCAGTTATTTCAAACATTAAACTTCTTGTTTTCTTTGCTCTCAGCACCATGGACATCATCATCCTGGGGGCAGAAATGGACCATGAAGTCCCCCAGAGGCGGTGACGACTTCCGAGAAGAACTCCATGGACGGAAGTGGACCCAGGAGGAGGGAGGGAGGGAGGACGAGTGCCACGAAGCGGACAGAGCACCAGGGAGGCAAGTGTTTCAATCTTTTCATGTTCACCATGACGTCATGTGCCCGTTACAACATGCATTTCAGGATACAAATTTTCCCATAATTCTGTATACATGTATATACATACTTTTGGCATTCATTACCTATGTAATGAATATCAATGTTTTCAAACATGAATTTATTCTTTATATCTACAATTAGGACCATGGACATCATCATCCTGGGGGCACAAATGGACCGTGAGGTGGACCCAGGAGGGAGGGACGAAGGACCACTGCCACGAAGCTGACAGAGGACCACATAGGCAAGTAGACATCAATTAACATCAGTTATTTCAAACATTAAACTTCTCATTATCTTTGCTCACAGCACCATGGACATCATCATCCTGGGGGCAGAAATGGACCATGAAGTCCCCGAGACAGTGACGACTGGCGAGAAGAATTCCATGGACAGAAGTGGACGAAGCTGACAGAGGACCACAAAGGCAAGTAGACATCAATTAACATCAGTTATTGCAAACAGTAAACTTCTCATTATCTTTGCTCTCAGCACCATGGACATCATCATCCTGGGGGCAGAAATGGACCATGAAGTCCCCCAGAGGCAGTGACGACTGCCGAGAAGAACTCCATGGACAGAAGTGGAAGAAGCTGAGAGAGGACCATAAAGGCAAGTAGACATCAATTAACATCAGTTATTGCAAACATTAAACTTCTCATTATCTTTGCTCACAGCACCATGGACATCATCATCCTGGGGGCAGAAATGGACCATGAAGTCCCCCGAGACAGTGAAGACTGGCGAGAAGAACTCCATGGACAGAAGTGGACGAAGCTGACAGAGGACCACAAAGGCAAGTAGACAACAATTAACATCAGTTATTGGAAACAGTAAACTTCTCATTATCTTTGCTCACAGCACCATGGACATCATCATCCTGGGGGCAGAAAAGGACCGTGAGGTGGACCCAGGAGGGAGGGACGAACGACCACTGACACGAAGCTGAGAGAGGACCACAAAGGCAAGTAGACATCAATTAACATCAGTTGTTTCAAACATTAAACTTCTCATTATCTTTGCTCACAGCACCATGGACATCATCATCCTGGGGGCAGAAATGGACCATGAAGTCCCCCAGAGGCAGTGACGACTGCCGAGAAGAACTCCTTGGACAGAAGTGGACGAAGCTGACAGAGGACCACAAAGGAAAGTAGACATCAATTAACATCAGTTATTGCAAACATTAAACTTCTCATTATCTTTGCTCACAGTATCATGGACATCATCATCCTGGGGGCAGAAATGGACCATGAAGTCCACCAGAGCCAGTGACGACTGCCGAGAAGAACTCCATGGACAGAAGTGGAAGAAGCTGACAGAGGACCACAAAGGCAAGTAGACATCAATTAAAATCAGTTATTTCAAACATTAAACTTCTTGTCATCCTTACTCTCAGCACCATGGACATCATCATCCTGGGGGCAGAAATGGACCATGAAGTCCCCCAGAGGCGGTGACGACTGCCGAGAAGAACTCCATGGACGGAAGTGGACCCAGGAGGATTGAGGGAGGGAGGACGAGTGCCACGAAGCCGACAGAGCACCAGGGAGGCAAGTGTTTCAATCTGTTCATGTTCACCATGACGTCATGTGCCCGTTACAACATGCATTTCAGGATGCAAACTTTCCTATAATTCTGTATACATGTATATACATACTTTTGACATTCATTACCTATGTAATGAATTTCAATGATTTCAAATATGAATTTATTCTTTATATCTACAATTAGGACCATGGACATAATCATCCTGGGGGCAAAAATGGACCGTGAGGTGGACCCAGGAGGGAGGGACGAAGGACCACTGCCACGAAGCTGACAGAGGACCACAAAGGCAAGTAGACATCAATTAACATCAGTTATTTCAAACATTAAACTTCTCATTATCTTTGCTCACAGCACCATGGACATCATCATCCTGGGGGCAGAAATGGACCATGAAGTCCCCCGAGACAGTGACGACTGCCGAGAAGAACGCCATGGACAGAAGTGGAAGAAGCTGACAGAGGACCATAAAGGCAAGTAGACATCAATTAAAATCAGTTATTTCAAACATTAAACTTCTTGTTATCTTTGCTCTCAGCACCATGGACATCATCATCCTGGGGGCAGAAATGGACCATGAAGTCCCCCAGAGGCGGTGACGACTGCCGAGAAGAACTCCTTGGACAGAAGTGGACGAAGCTGACAGAGGACCACAAAGGAAAGTAGACATCAATTAACATCAGTTGTTGCAAACATTAAACTTCTCATTATCTTTGCTCACAGCATCATGGACATCATCATCCTGGGGGCAGAAATGGACCATGAAGTCCACCAGAGGCAGTGACGACTGCCGAGAAGAACTCCATGGACAGAAGTGGAAGAAGCTGACAGAGGACCACAAAGGCAAGTAGACATCAATTAAAATCAGTTATTTCAAACATTAAACTTCTTGTCATCCTTACTCTCAGCACCATGGACATCATCATCCTGGGGGTAGAAATTGACCATGAAGTCCCCCAGAGGCGGTGACGACTGCCGAGAAGAACTCCATGGACGGAAGTGGACCCAGGAGGATTGAGGGAGGGAGGACGAGTGCCACGAAGCCGACAGAGCACCAGGGAGGCAAGTGTTTCAATCTTTTCATGTTCACCATGACGTCATGTGCCCGTTACAACATGCATTTCAGGATGCAAACTTTCCTATAATTCTGTATACATGTATATAGATACTTTTGACATTCATTACCTATGTAATGAATTTCAATGATTTCAAATATGAATTTATTCTTTATATCTACAATTAGGACCATGGACATAATCATCCTGGGGGCAAAAATGGACCGTGAGGGGGACCCAGGAGGGAGGGACGAAGGACCACTGCCACGAAGCTGACAGAGGACCACAAAGGCAAGTAGACATCAATTAACATCAGTTATTTCAAACAGTAAACTTCTCATTATCTTTGCTCACAGCACCATGGACATCATCATCCTGGGGGCAGAAATGGACCATGAAGTCCCCCGAGACAGTGACGACTGGCGAGAAGAACTCCATGGACAGAAGTGGAAGAAGCTGACAGAGGACCATAAAGGCAAGTAGACATCAATTAAAATCAGTTATTTCAAACATTAAACTTCTTGTTATCTTTGCTCTCAGCACCATGGACATCATCATCCTGGGGGCAGAAATGGACCATGAAGTCCCCCAGAGGCAGTGACGACTGCCGAGAAGAACTCCAGGTACGGAAGTGGACGAAGCTGACAGAGGACCACAAAGGCAAGTAGACATCAATTAGCATCAGTTATTGCAAACATTAAACTTCTCATTATCTTTGCTCACAGCACCATGGACGTCATCATCCTGGGGGCAGAAATGGACCATGAAGTTCCCCAGAGGCAGTGACGACTGCCGAGAAGAACTCCATGGACAGAAGTGGACGAAGCTGACAGAGGACCATAAAGGCAAGTAGACATCAATTAACATCAGTTATTCAAACATTAAACTTCTCATTATCTTTGCTCACAGCACCATGGACATCATCATCCTGGGGGCAGAAATGGACCATGAAGTCCCCCGAGACAGTGACGACTGGCGACAAGAACTCCATGGACAGAAGTGGACGAAGCTGACAGAGGACCACAAAGGGAAGTAGACATCAATTAAAATCAGTTATTTCAAACATTAAACTTCTCATTATTTTTGCTCACAGTACCATGGACATCATCATCCTGGGGGCAGAAATGGACCATGAAGTCCCCCAGAGGCAGTGACGACTGCCGAGAAGAACTCCTTGGACAGAAGTGGAAGAAGCTGACAGAGAACCATAAAGGCAAGTAGACATCAATTAAAAACAGTTATTGCAAACATTAAACTTCTCATTATCTTTGCTCTCAGCACCATGGACATCATCATCCTGGGGGCAGAAATGGACCATGAAGTCCCCCAGAGGCAGTGACGACGGCCGAGAAGAACTCCAGGTACGGAAGTGGACGAAGCTGACAGAGGACCACAAAGGCAAGTAGACATCAATTAACATCAGTTATTGCAAACATTAAACTTCTCATTATCTTTGCTCACAGCACCATGGACATCATCATCCTGGGGGCAGAAATGGACCATGAAGTCCCCCAGAGGCAGTGACGACTGCCGAGAAGAACTCCATGGACGGAAGTGGACCAAGGAGGAGGGAGAGAGGGAGGACGAGTGCCACGAAGCGGACAGAGCACCAGGGAGGCAAGTGTTTCAATGTTTTCATGTTCACCATGACGTCATGTGCCCGTTACAACATGAATTTCAGGATACAAATTTTCCCATAATTCTGTATACATGTATATACATACTTTTGGCATTCATTACCTATGTAATGAATATCAATGTTTTCAAACATGAATTTATTCTTTATATCTACAATTAGGACCATAGACATCATCATCCTGGGGGCAAAAATGGACCGTGAGGTGGACCCAGGAGGGAGGGACGAAGGACCACTGCCACGAAGTTGACAGAGGACCACAAAAGCAAGTAGACATCAATTAACATCAGTTATTTCAAACATTAAACTTCTCATTATCTTTGCTCACAGCACCATGGACATCATCATCCTGGGGGCAGAAATGGACCATGAAGTCCCCCGAGACAGTGACGACTGCCGAGAAGAACGCCATGGACAGAAGTGGAAGAAGCTGACAGAGGACCATAAAGGCAAGTAGACATCAATTAAAATCAGTTATTTCAAACATTAAACTTCTTGTTGTCTTTGCTCTCAGCACCATGGACATCATCATCCTGGGGGCAGAAATGGACCATGAAGTCCCCCAGAGGCATTGACGACTGCCGAGAAGAACTCCTTGGACAGAAGTGGACGAAGCTGACAGAGGACCACAAAGGAAAGTAGACATCAATTAACATCAGTTGTTGCAAACATTAAACTTCTCATTATCTTTGCTCACAGCATCATGGACATCATCATCCTGGGGGCAGAAATGGACCATGAAGTCCACCAGAGGCAGTGACGACTGCCGAGAAGAACTCCATGGACAGAAGTGGAAGAAGCTGACAGAGGACCACAAAGGCAAGTAGACATCAATTAAAATCAGTTATTTCAAACATTAAACTTCTTGTCATCCTTACTCTCAGCACCATGGACATCATCATCCTGGGGGTAGAAATTGACCATGAAGTCCCCCAGAGGCGGTGACGACTGCCGAGAAGAACTCCATGGACGGAAGTGGACCCAGGAGGATTGAGGGAGGGAGGACGAGTGCCACGAAGCCGACAGAGCACCAGGGAGGCAAGTGTTTCAATCTTTTCATGTTCACCATGACGTCATGTGCCCGTTACAACATGCATTTCAGGATGCAAACTTTCCTATAATTCTGTATACATGTATATAGATACTTTTGACATTCATTACCTATGTAATGAATTTCAATGATTTCAAATATGAATTTATTCTTTATATCTACAATTAGGACCATGGACATAATCATCCTGGGGGCAAAAATGGACCGTGAGGGGGACCCAGGAGGGAGGGACGAAGGACCACTGCCACGAAGCTGACAGAGGACCACAAAGGCAAGTAGACATCAATTAACATCAGTTATTTCAAACAGTAAACTTCTCATTATCTTTGCTCACAGCACCATGGACATCATCATCCTGGGGGCAGAAATGGACCATGAAGTCCCCCGAGACAGTGACGACTGGCGAGAAGAACTCCATGGACAGAAGTGGAAGAAGCTGACAGAGGACCATAAAGGCAAGTAGACATCAATTAAAATCAGTTATTTCAAACATTAAACTTCTTGTTATCTTTGCTCTCAGCACCATGGACATCATCATCCTGGGGGCAGAAATGGACCATGAAGTCCCCCAGAGGCAGTGACGACTGCCGAGAAGAACTCCAGGTACGGAAGTGGACGAAGCTGACAGAGGACCACAAAGGCAAGTAGACATCAATTAGCATCAGTTATTGCAAACATTAAACTTCTCATTATCTTTGCTCACAGCACCATGGACGTCATCATCCTGGGGGCAGAAATGGACCATGAAGTCCCCCAGAGGCAGTGACGACTGCCGAGAAGAACTCCATGGACAGAAGTGGACGAAGCTGACAGAGGACCATAAAGGCAAGTAGACATCAATTAACATCAGTTATTCAAACATTAAACTTCTCATTATCTTTGCTCACAGCACCATGGACATCATCATCCTGGGGGCAGAAATGGACCATGAAGTCCCCCGAGACAGTGACGACTGGCGACAAGAACTCCATGGACAGAAGTGGACGAAGCTGACAGAGGACCACAAAGGGAAGTAGACATCAATTAAAATCAGTTATTTCAAACATTAAACTTCTCATTATTTTTGCTCACAGTACCATGGACATCATCATCCTGGGGGCAGAAATGGACCATGAAGTCCCCCAGAGGCAGTGACGACTGCCGAGAAGAACTCCTTGGACAGAAGTGGAAGAAGCTGACAGAGGACCATAAAGGCAAGTAGACATCAATTAAAAACAGTTATTGCAAACATTAAACTTCTCATTATCTTTGCTCTCAGCACCATGGACATCATCATCCTGGGGGCAGAAATGGACCATGAAGTCCCCCAGAGGCAGTGACGAGGGCCGAGAAGAACTCCAGGTACGGAAGTGGACGAAGCTGACAGAGGACCACAAAGGCAAGTAGACATCAATTAACATCAGTTATTGCAAACATTAAACTTCTCATTATCTTTGCTCACAGCACCATGGACATCATCATCCTGGGGGCAGAAATGGACCATGAAGTCCCCCAGAGGCAGTGACGACTGCCGAGAAGAACTCCATGGACGGAAGTGGACCCAGGAGGAGGGAGAGAGGGAGGACGAGTGCCACGAAGCGGACAGAGCACCAGGGAGGCAAGTGTTTCAATGTTTTCATGTTCACCATGACGTCATGTGCCCGTTACAACATGCATTTCAGGATACAAATTTTCCCATAATTCTGTATACATGTATATACATACTTTTGGCATTCATTACCTATGTAATGAATATCAATGTTTTCAAACATGAATTTATTCTTTATATCTACAATTAGGACCATAGACATCATCATCCTGGGGGCAAAAATGGACCGTGAGGTGGACCCAGGAGGGAGGGACGAAGGACCACTGCCACGAAGTTGACAGAGGACCACAAAAGCAAGTAGACATCAATTAACATCAGTTATTTCAAACATTAAACTTCTCATTATCTTTGCTCACAGTACCATGGACATCATCATCCTGGGGGCAGAAATGGACCATGAAGTCCCCCAGAGGCAGTGACGACTGCCGAGAAGAACTCCATGGACAGAAGTGGAAGAAGCTGACAGAGGACCATAAAGGCAAGTAGACATCAATTAAAATCAGTTATTTCAAACATTAAACTTCTTGTTATCTTTGCTCTCAGCACCATGGACATCATCATCCTGGGGGCAGAAATGGACCATGAAGTCCCCCAGAGGCAGTGACGACTGCCGAGAAGAACTCCTTGGACAGAAGTGGACGAAGCTGACAGAGGACCACAAAGGAAAGTAGACATCAATTAACATCAGTTATTGCAAACATTAAACTTCTCATTATCTTTGCTCACAGTATCATGGACATCATCATCCTGGGGGCAGAAATGGACCATGAAGTCCACCAGAGGCAGTGACGACTGCCGAGAAGAACTCCATGGACAGAAGTGGAAGAAGCTGACAGAGGACCACAAAGGCAAGTAGACATCAATTAAAATCAGTTATTTCAAACATTAAACTTCTTGTCATCCTTACTCTCAGCACCATGGACATCATCATCCTGGGGGCAGAAATGGACCATGAAGTCCCCCAGAGGCGGTGACGACTGCCGAGAAGAACTCCATGGACGGAAGTGGACCCAGGAGGATTGAGGGAGGGAGGACGAGTGCCAGGAAGCCGACAGAGCACCAGGGAGGCAAGTGTTTCAATCTGTTCATGTTCACCATGACGTCATGTGCCCGTTACAACATGCATTTCAGGATGCAAACTTTCCTATAATTCTGTATACATGTATATACATACTTTTGACATTCATTACCTATGTAATGAATTTCAATGATTTCAAATATGAATTTATTCTTTATATCTACAATTAGGACCATGGACATAATCATCCTGGGGGCAAAAATGGACCGTGAGGGGGACCCAGGAGGGAGGGACGAAGGACCACTGCCACGAAGCTGACAGAGGACCACAAAGGCAAGTAGACATCAATTAACATCAGTTATTTCAAACATTAAACTTCTCATTATCTTTGCTCACAGCACCATGGACATCATCATCCTGGGGGCAGAAATGGACCATGAAGTCCCCCGAGACAGTGACGACTGGCGAGAAGAACTCCATGGACAGAAGTGGAAGAAGCTGACAGAGGACCATAAAGGCAAGTAGACATCAATTAAAATCAGTTATTTCAAACATTAAACTTCTTGTTATCTTTGCTCTCAGCACCATGGACATCATCATCCTGGGGGCAGAAATGGACCATGAAGTCCCCCAGAGGCAGTGACGACTGCCGAGAAGAACTCCTTGGACAGAAGTGGACGAAGCTGACAGAGGACCACAAAGGAAAGTAGATATCAATTAACATCAGTTGTTGCAAACATTAAACTTCTCATTATCTTTGCTCACAGCATCATGGACATCATCATCCTGGGGGCAGAAATGGACCATGAAGTCCCCCAGAGGCAGTGACGACTGCCGAGAAGAACTCCATGGACAGAAGTGGAAGAAGCTGACAGAGGACCACAAAGGCAAGTAGACATCAATTAAAATCAGTTATTTCAAACATTAAACTTCTTGTCATCCTTACTCTCAGCACCATGGACATCATCATCCTGGGGGTAGAAATTGACCATGAAGTCCCCCAGAGGCGGTGACGACTGCCGAGAAGAACTCCATGGACGGAAGTGGACCCAGGAGGATTGAGGGAGGGAGGACGAGTACCACGAAGCCGACAGAGCACCAGGGAGGCAAGTGTTTCAATCTTTTCATGTTCACCATGACGTCATGTGCCCGTTACAACATGCATTTCAGGATGCAAACTTTCCTATAATTCTGTATACATGTATATACATACTTTTGACATTCATTACCTATGTAATGAATTTCAATGATTTCAAATATGAATTTATTCTTTATATCTACAATTAGGACCATGGACATAATCATCCTGGGGGCAAAAATGGACCGTGAGGGGGACCCAGGAGGGAGGGACGAAGGACCACTGCCACGAAGCTGACAGAGGACCACAAAGGCAAGTAGACATCAATTAACATCAGTTATTTCAAACATTAAACTTCTCATTATCTTTGCTCACAGCACCATGGACATCATCATCCTGGGGGCAGAAATGGACCATGAAGTCCCCCGAGACAGTGACGACTGGCGAGAAGAACTCCATGGACAGAAGTGGAAGAAGCTGACAGAGGACCATAAAGGCAAGTAGACATCAATTAAAATCAGTTATTTCAAACATTAAACTTCTTGTTATCTTTGCTCTCAGCACCATGGACATCATCATCCTGGGGGCAGAAATGGACCATGAAGTCCCCCAGAGGCAGTGACGACTGCCGAGAAGAACTCCAGGTACGGAAGTGGACGAAGCTGACAGAGGACCACAAAGGAAAGTAGACATCAATTAGCATCAGTTATTGCAAACATTAAACTTCTCATTATCTTTGCTCACAGCACCATGGGCGTCATCATCCTGGGGGCAGAAATGGACCATGAAGTCCACCAGAGGCAGTGACGACTGCCGAGAAGAACTCCATGGACAGAAGTGGACGAAGCTGACAGAGGACCATAAAGGCAAGTAGACATCAATTAACATCAGTTATTCAAACATTAAACTTCTCATTATCTTTGCTCACAGCACCATGGACATCATCATCCTGGGGGCAGAAATGGACCATGAAGTCCCCCGAGACAGTGACGACTGGCGACAAGAACTCCATGGACAGAAGTGGACGAAGCTGACAGAGGACCACAAAGGGAAGTAGACATCAATTAAAATCAGTTACTTCAAACATTAAACTTCTCATTATTTTTGCTCACAGTACCATGGACATCATCATCCTGGGGGCAGAAATGGACCATGAAGTCCCCCAGAGGCAGTGACGACTGCCGAGAAGAACTCCTTGGACAGAAGTGGAAGAAGCTGACAGAGGACCATAAAGGCAAGTAGACATCAATTAAAAACAGTTATTGCAAACATTAAACTTCTCATTATCTTTGCTCTCAGCACCATGGACATCATCATCCTGGGGGCAGAAATGGACCATGAAGTCCCCCAGAGGCAGTGACGACGGCCGAGAAGAACTCCAGGTACGGAAGTGGACGAAGCTGACAGAGGACCACAAAGGCAAGTAGACATCAATTAACATCAGTTATTGCAAACATTAAACTTCTCATTATCTTTGCTCACAGCACCATGGACATCATCATCCTGGGGGCAGAAATGGACCATGAAGTCCCCCAGAGGCAGTGACGACTGCCGAGAAGAACTCCATGGACGGAAGTGGACCCAGGAGGAGGGAGAGAGGGAGGACGAGTGCCACGAAGCGGACAGAGCACCAGGGAGGCAAGTGTTTCAATGTTTTCATGTTCACCATGACGTCATGTGCCCGTTACAACATGCATTTCAGGATACAAATTTTCCCATAATTCTGTATACATGTATATACATACTTTTGGCATTCATTACCTATGTAATGAATATCAATGTTTTCAAACATGAATTTATTCTTTATATCTACAATTAGGACCATAGACATCATCATCCTGGGGGCAAAAATGGACCGTGAGGTGGACCCAGGAGGGAGGGACGAAGGACCACTGCCACGAAGTTGACAGAGGACCACAAAAGCAAGTAGACATCAATTAACATCAGTTATTTCAAACATTAAACTTCTCATTATCTTTGCTCACAGTACCATGGACATCATCATCCTGGGGGCAGAAATGGACCATGAAGTCCCCCAGAGGCAGTGACGACTGCCGAGAAGAACTCCATGGACAGAAGTGGAAGAAGCTGACAGAGGACCATAAAGGCAAGTAGACATCAATTAAAATCAGTTATTTCAAACATTAAACTTCTTGTTATCTTTGCTCTCAGCACCATGGACATCATCATCCTGGGGGCAGAAATGGACCATGAAGTCCCCCAGAGGCAGTGACGACTGCCGAGAAGAACTCCTTGGACAGAAGTGGACGAAGCTGACAGAGGACCACAAAGGAAAGTAGACATCAATTAACATCAGTTATTGCAAACATTAAACTTCTCATTATCTTTGCTCACAGTATCATGGACATCATCATCCTGGGGGCAGAAATGGACCATGAAGTCCACCAGAGGCAGTGACGACTGCCGAGAAGAACTCCATGGACAGAAGTGGAAGAAGCTGACAGAGGACCACAAAGGCAAGTAGACATCAATTAAAATCAGTTATTTCAAACATTAAACTTCTTGTCATCCTTACTCTCAGCACCATGGACATCATCATCCTGGGGGCAGAAATTGACCATGAAGTCCCCCAGAGGCGGTGACGACTGCCGAGAAGAACTCCATGGACGGAAGTGGACCCAGGAGGATTGAGGGAGGGAGGACGAGTGCCACGAAGCCGACAGAGCACCAGGGAGGCAAGTGTTTCAATCTGTTCATGTTCACCATGACGTCATGTGCCCGTTACAACATGCATTTCAGGATGCAAACTTTCCTATAATTCTGTATACATGTATATACACACTTTTGACATTCATTACCTATGTAATGAATTTCAATGATTTCAAATATGAATTTATTCTTTATATCTACAATTAGGACCATGGACATAATCATCCTGGGGGCAAAAATGGACCGTGAGGGGGACCCAGGAGGGAGGGACGAAGGACCACTGCCACGAAGCTGACAGAGGACCACAAAGGCAAGTAGACATCAATTAACATCAGTTATTTCAAACATTAAACTTCTCATTATCTTTGCTCACAGCACCATGGACATCATCATCCTGGGGGCAGAAATGGACCATGAAGTCCCCCGAGACAGTGACGACTGGCGAGAAGAACTCCATGGACAGAAGTGGAAGAAGCTGACAGAGGACCATAAAGGCAAGTAGACATCAATTAAAATCAGTTATTTCAAACATTAAACTTCTTGTTATCTTTGCTCTCAGCACCATGGACATCATCATCCTGGGGGCAGAAATGGACCATGAAGTCCCCCAGAGGCAGTGACGACTGCCGAGAAGAACTCCTTGGACAGAAGTGGACGAAGCTGACAGAGGACCACAAAGGAAAGTAGACATCAATTAACATCAGTTGTTGCAAACATTAAACTTCTCATTATCTTTGCTCACAGCATCATGGACATCATCATCCTGGGGGCAGAAATGGACCATGAAGTCCACCAGAGGCAGTGACGACTGCCGAGAAGAACTCCATGGACAGAAGTGGAAGAAGCTGACAGAGGACCACAAAGGCAAGTAGACATCAATTAAAATCAGTTATTTCAAACATTAAACTTCTTGTCATCCTCACTGTCAGCACCATGGACATCATCATCCTGGGGGTAGAAATTGACCATGAAGTCCACCAGAGGCGGTGACGACTGCCGAGAAGAACTCCATGGACGGAAGTGGACCCAGGAGGATTGAGGGAGGGAGGACGAGTGCCACGAAGCCGACAGAGCACCAGGGAGGCAAGTGTTTCAATCTTTTCATGTTCACCATGACGTCATGTGCCCGTTACAACATGCATTTCAGGATGCAAACTTTCCTATAATTCTGTATACATGTATATACATACTTTTGACATTCATTACCTATGTAATGAATTTCAATGATTTCAAATATGAATTTATTCTTTATATCTACAATTAGGACCATGGACATAATCATCCTGGGGGCAAAAATGGACCGTGAGGTGGACCCAGGAGGGAGGGACGAAGGACCACTGCCACGAAGCTGACAGAGGACCACAAAGGCAAGTAGACATCAATTAACATCAGTTATTTCAAACATTAAACTTCTCATTATCTTTGCTCACAGCACCATGGACATCATCATCCTGGGGGCAGAAATGGACCATGAAGTCCCCCGAGAGAGTGACGACTGGCGAGAAGAACTCCATGGACAGAAGTGGAAGAAGCTGACAGAGGACCATAAAGGCAAGTAGACATCAATTAAAATCAGTTATTTCAAACATTAAACTTCTTGTTATCTTTGCTCTCAGCACCATGGACATCATCATCCTGGGGGCAGAAATGGACCATGAAGTCCCCCAGAGGCAGTGACGACTGCCGAGAAGAACTCCAGGTACGGAAGTGGACGAAGCTGACAGAGGACCACAAAGGCAAGTAGACATCAATTAGCATCAGTTATTGCAAACATTAAACTTCTCATTATCTTTGCTCACAGCACCATGGGCGTCATCATCCTGGGGGCAGAAATGGACCATGAAGTCCCCCAGAGGCAGTGACGACTGCCGAGAAGAACTCCATGGACAGAAGTGGACGAAGCTGACAGAGGACCATAAAGGCAAGTAGACATCAATTAACATCAGTTATTCAAACATTAAACTTCTCATTATCTTTGCTCACAGCACCATGGACATCATCATCCTGGGGGCAGAAATGGACCATGAAGTCCCCCGAGACAGTGACGACTGGCGACAAGAACTCCATGGACAGAAGTGGACGAAGCTGACAGAGGACCACAAAGGGAAGTAGACATCAATTAAAATCAGTTACTTCAAACATTAAACTTCTCATTATTTTTGCTCACAGTACCATGGACATCATCATCCTGGGGGCAGAAATGGACCATGAAGTCCCCCAGAGGCAGTGACGACTGCCGAGAAGAACTCCTTGGACAGAAGTGGAAGAAGCTGACAGAGGACCACAAAGGCAAGTAGACATCAATTAAAAACAGTTATTGCAAACATTAAACTTCTCATTATCTTTGCTCTCAGCACCATGGACATCATCATCCTGGGGGCAGAAATGGACCATGAAGTCCCCCAGAGGCAGTGACGACGGCCGAGAAGAACTCCAGGTACGGAAGTGGACGAAGCTGACAGAGGACCACAAAGGCAAGTAGACATCAATTAACATCAGTTATTGCAAACAGTAAACTTCTCATTATCTTTGCTCACAGCACCATGGACATCATCATCCTTTGGGCAGAAATGGACCATGAAGTCCCCCAGAGGCAGTGACGACTGCCGAGAAGAACTCCATGGACGGAAGTGGACCCAGGAGGAGGGAGAGAGGGAGGACGAGTGCCACGAAGCGGACAGAGCACCAGGGAGGCAAGTGTTTCAATGTTTTCATGTTCACCATGACGTCATGTGCCCGTTACAACATGCATTTCAGGATACAAATTTTCCCATAATTCTGTATACATGTATATACATACTTTTGGCATTCATTACCTATGTAATGAATATCAATGTTTTCAAACATGAATTTACTCTTTATATCTACAATTAGGACCATGGACATCATCATCCTGGGGGCAAAAATGGACCGTGAGGTGGACCCAGGAGGGAGGGACGAAGGACCACTGCCACGAAGTTGACAGAGGACCACAAAAGCAAGTAGACATCAATTAACATCAGTTATTTCAAACATTAAACTTCTCATTATCTTTGCTCACAGTACCATGGACATCATCATCCTGGGGGCAGAAATGGACCATGAAGTCCCCCAGAGGCAGTGACGACTGCCGAGAAGAACTCCATGGACAGAAGTGGAAGAAGCTGACAGAGGACCATAAAGGCAAGTAGACATCAATTAAAATCAGTTATTTCAAACATTAAACTTCTTGTTATCTTTGCTCTCAGCACCATGGACATCATCATCCTGGGGGCAGAAATGGACCATGAAGTCCCCCAGAGGCGGTGACGACTGCCGAGAAGAACTCCATGGACGGAAGTGGACCCAGGAGGAGGGAGGGAGGGAGGACGAGTGCCACGAAGTCGACAAAGTACGAGGGAGGCAAGTGTTTCAATCTTTTCATGTTCACCATGACGTCATGTGCCCGTTAGAACATGCATTTCAGGATGCAAATTTTCCCATAATTCTGTATACATGTATATACATACTTTTGACATTCATTACCTATGTAATCAATATCAATGTTGTCAAACATGAATTTATTCTTTATATCTACAATTAGGACCATGGACATCATCATCCTGGGGGCAAAAATGGACCGTGAGGTGGACCCAGGAGGGAGGGACGAAGGACCACTGCCACGAAGCTGACAGAGGACCACAAAGGCAAGTAGACATCAATTAACATCAGTTATTTCAAACATTAAACTTCTCATTATCTTTGCTCACAGCACCATGGACATCATCATCCTGGGGGCAGAAATGGACCATGAAGTGCCCCGAGACAGTGACGACTGCCGAGAAGAACTCCATGGACAGAAGTGGACGAAGCTGACAGAGGACCACAAAGGCAAGTAGACATCAATTAACATCAGTTATTGGAAACAGCAAACTTCTCATTATCTTTGCTCACAGCACCATGGACATCATCATCCTGGGGGCAGAAATGGACCATGAAGTCCCCCAGAGGCAGTGACGACTGCCGAGAAGAACTCCATGGACAGAAGTGAACGAAGCTGACAGAGGACCATAAAGGCAAGTAGACATCAATTAAAAACAGTTATTGCAAACATTAAACTTCTCATTATCTTTGCTCTCAGGACCATGGACATCATCATCCTGGGGGCAGAAATGGACCATGAAGTCCCCCAGAGGCAGTGACGACTGCCGAGAAGAACTCCAGGTACGGAAGTGGACGAAGCTGACAGAGGACCAGAAAGGCAAGTAGACATCAATTAAAATCAGTTATTTCAAACATTAAACTTCTTGTTATCTTTGCTCTCAGCACCATGGACATCATCATCCTGGGGGCAGAAATGGACCATGAAGTCCCCCAGAGGCAGTGACGACTGCCGAGAAGAACTCCATGGACAGAAGTGGAAGAAGCTGACAGAGGACCACAAAGGCAAGTAGACATCAATTAAAATCAGTTATTTCAAACATTAAACTTCTTGTTATCTTTGCTCTCAGCACCATGGACATCATCATCCTGGGGGCAGAAATGGACCATGAAGTCCCCCAGAGGCGGTGACGACTGCCGAGAAGAACTCCATGGACGGAAGTGGACCCAGGAGGAGGGAGGGAGGGAGGACGAGTGCCACGAAGCGGACAGAGCACCAGGGAGGCAAGTGTTTCAATCTTTTCATGTTCACCATGACGTCATGTGCCCGTTACAACATGCATTTCAGGATACAAATTTTCCCACAATTCTGTATACATGTATATATATACTTTTGGCATTCATTACCTATGTGTTGAATATCAATGTTTTCAAACATGAATTTATTCTTTATATGTACAATTAGGACCATGGACATCATCATCCTGGGGGCACAAATGGACCGTGAGGTGGACCCAGGAGGGAGGGACGAAGGACCACTGCCACGAAGCTGACAGAGGACCACAAAGGCAAGTAGACATCAATTAACATCAGTTATTTCAAACATTAAACTTCTCATTATCTTTGCTCACAGCACCATGGACATCATCATCCTGAGGGCAGAAATGGACCATGAAGTCCCCCAGAGGCAGTGACGACTGGCGAGAAGATTTCCATGGACAGAAGTGGACGAAGCTGACAGAGGACCACAAAGGCAAGTAGACATCAATTAACATCAGTTATTGCAAACATTAAACTTCTCATTATCTTTGCTCACAGCACCATGGACATCATCATCCTGGGGGCAGAAATGGACCATGAAGTCCCCCGAGACAGTGACGACTGGAGAGAAGAACTCCATGGACAGAAGTGGACGAAGCTGACAGAGGACCACAAAGGCAAGTAGACAACAATTAACATCAGTTATTGCAAACAGTAAACTTCTCATTATCTTTGCTCACAGCACCATGGACATCATCATCCTGGGGGCAGAAATGGACCGTGAGGTGGACCCAGGAGGGAGGGACGAACGACAACTGACACGAAGCTGAGAGAGGACCACAAAGGCAAGTAGACATCAATTAACATCAGTTATTTCAAACATTAAACTTCTCATTATCTTTGCTCACAGCACCATGGACATCATCATCCTGAGGGCAGAAATGGACCATGAAGTCCCCCAGAGGCAGTGACGACTGGCGAGAAGAGCTCCTTGGACAGAAGTGGACGAAGCTGACAGAGGACCACAAAGGCAAGTAGACATCAATTAACATCAGTTGTTGCAAACATTAAACTTCTCATTATCTTTGCTCACAGCATCATGGACATCATCATCCTGGGGGCAGAAATGAACCATGAAGTCCACCAGAGGCAGTGACGACTGCCGAGAAGAACTCCATGGACAGAAGTGGAAGAAGCTGACAGAGGACCACAAAGGCAAGTAGACATCAATTAAAATCAGTTATTTCAAACATTAAACTTCTTTTCATCCTTACTCTCAGCACCATGGACATCATCATCCTGGGGGCAGAAATTGACCATGAAGTCCCCCAGAGGCGGTGACGACTGCCGAGAAGAACTCCATGGACGGAAGTGGACCCAGGAGGAGGGAGGGAGGGAGGACGAGTGCCACGAAGCGGACAGAGCACCAGGGAGGCAAGTGTTTCAATCTTTTCATGTTCACCATGACGTGATGTGCCCGTTACAACATGCATTTCAGGATGCAAACTTTCCTATAATTCTGTATACATGTATATACATACTTTTGACATTCATTACCTATGTAATGAATTTCAATGATTTCAAATATGAATTTATTCTTTATATCTACAATTAGGACCATGGACATAATCATCCTGGGGGCAAAAATGGACCGTGAGGTGGACCCAGGAGGGAGGGACGAAGGACCACTGCCACGAAGCTGACAGAGGACCACAAAGGCAAGTAGACATCAATTAACATCAGTTATTGCAAACATTAAACTTCTCATTATCTTTGCTCACAGCACCATGGACATCATCATCCTGGGGGCAGAAATGGACCATGAAGTCCCCCAGAGGCAGTGACGACTGCCGAGAAAAACTCCATGGACAGAAGTGGAAGAAGCTGACAGAGGACCATAAAGTCAAGTAGACATCAATTAACATCAGTTATTGCAAACATTAAACTTCTCATTATCTTTGCTCACAGCACCATGGATATCATCATCCTGGGGGCAGAAATGGACCATGAAGTCCCCCAGAGGCAGTGACGACTGGCGAGAAGAACTCCATGGACAGAAGTGGACGAAGCTGACAGAGGACCATAAAGGCAAGTAGAGATCAATTAAAATAATTTATTTCTAACATTAAACTTCTTGTTATCTTTGCTCTCAGCACCATGGACATCATCATCCTGGGGGCAGAAATGGACCATGAAGTCCCCCAGAGGCAGTGACGACTGCCGAGAAGAACTCCATGGACAGAAGTGGAAGAAGCTGACAGAGGACCATAAAGGCAAGTAGACATCAATTAACATCAGTTATTGAAAACAGTTAACTTCTCATTATCTTTGCTCACAGCACCATGGACATCATCATCCTGGGGGCAGAAATGGACCATGAAGTCCACCAGAGGCAGTGACGACTGGCGAGAAGAACTCCATGGACAGAAGTGGAAGAAGCTGACAGAGGACCATAAAGGCAAGTAGAGATCAATTAAAATCATTTATTTCTAACATTAAACTTCTTGTTATCTTTGCTCTCAGCACCATGGACATCATCATCCTGGGGGCAGAAATGGACCATGAAGTCCCCCAGAGGCGGTGACGACTGCCGAGAAGAACTCCATGGACGGAAGTGGACCCAGGAGGAGGGCGGGAGGGAGGACGAGTGCCACGAAGCCGACAGAGTACGAGGGAGGCAAGTGTTTCAATCTTTTCATGTTCACCATGACGTCATGTGCCCGTTACAACATGCATTTCAGGATACAGATTTTCCCATAATTCTGTATACATGTATATACATACTATTGGCGTTCATTTCCTATGTAATGAACATCAATGTTTTCAAACATGAATTTATTCTTTATATCTACAATTAGGACCATGGACATCATCATCCTGGGGGCACAAATGGACCGTGAGGTGGACCCAGGAGGGAGGGACGAAGGACCACTGCCACGAAGCTGACAGAGGACCACAAAGGCAAGTAGACATCAATAAACATGAGTTATTTCAAACATTAAACTTCTCATTATCTTTGCTCACAGCACCATGGACATCATCATCCTGGGGGCAGAAATGGACCGTGAGGTGGACCCAGGAGGGAGGGACGAACGACCACTGACACGAAGCTGACAGAGGACCACAAAGGCAAGTAGACATCAATTAACATCAGTTATTTCAAACATTAAACTTCTCATTATCTTTGCTCACAGCACCATGGACATCATCATCCTGGGGGCAGAAATGGACCATGAAGTCCCCCAGAGGCAGTGACGACTGCCGAGAAGAACTCCATGGACAGAAGTGGACGAAGCTGACAGAGGACCACAAAGGAAAGTAGACATCAATTAACATCAGTTATTGGAAACATTAAAGTTCTCATTATCTTTGCTCACAGCATCATGGACATCATCATCCTGGGGGCAGAAATGGACCATGAAGTCCCCCAGAGGCAGTGACGACTGGCGAGAAGAACTCCATGGACAGAAGTGGAAGAAGGTGACAGAGGACCACAAAGGCAAGTAGACATCAATTAAAATCAGTTATTTCAAACATTAAACTTCTTGTCATCCTAACTCTCAGCACCATGGACATCATCATCCTGGGGGGCAGAAATTGACCATGAAGTCCCCCAGAGGCGGTGACGACTGCCGAGAAGAACTCCATGGACGGAAGTGGACCCAGGAGGAGGGAGGGAGGGAGGACGAGTGCCACGAAGCCGACAGAGCACCAGGGAGGCAAGTGTTTCAATCTTTTCATGTTCACCATGACGTCATGTGCCCGTTACAACATGCATTTCAGGATGCAAACTTTCCTAAAATTCTGTATACATGTATATACATACTATTGGCATTCACTACCTATGTAATGAATATCAATGTTTTCAAACATGAATTTATTCTTTATATCTACAATTAGGACCATGGACATAATCATCCTGGGGGCAAAAATGGACCGTGAGGTGGACCCAGGAGGGAGGGACGAAGGACCACTGCCACGAAGCTGACAGAGGACCACAAAGGCAAGTAGACATCAATTAACATCAGTTATTTCAAACATTAAACTTCTCATTATCTTTGTTCACAGCACCATGGACATCATCATCCTGGGGGCAGAAATGGACCATGAAGTCCCCCGAGACAGTGACGACTGGCGAGAAGAACTCCATGGACAGAAGTGGACGAAGCTGACAGAGGACCACAAAGGCAAGTAGACATCAATTAACATCAGTTATTGCAAACATTAAACTTCTCATTATCTTTGCTCTCAGCATCATGGACATCATCATGCTGGGGGCAGAAATGGACCATGAAGTCCCCCAGAGGCAGTGACGACGGCCGAGAAGAACTCCATGGACGGATGTGGACCCAGGAGGAGGGAGAGAGGGAGGACGAGTGCCACGAAGCGGACAGAGCACCAGGGAGACAAGTGTTTCAATCTTTTCATGTTCACCATGACGTGATGTGCCCGTTACAACATGCATTTCAGGATACAAATTTTCCCACAATTCTGTATACATGTATATACATACTTTTGGCACTGACTTCCTATGTAATGAATATCAATGTTTTCAAACATGAATTTATTCTTTATATCTACAATTAGGACCATGGACATCATCATCCTGGGGGCAAAAATGGACCGTGAGGTGGACCCAGGAGGGAGGGACGAAGGACCACTGCCACGAAGTTGACAGAGGACCACAAAGGCAAGTAGACATCAATTAAAATCAGTTGTTTCAAACATTAAACTTCTCATTGTCTTTGCTCTCAGCACCATGGACATCATCATCCTGGGGGCCGAAATGGACCATGAAGTCCCCCGAGACAGTGACGACTGGCGAGAAGAACTCCATGGACAGAAGTGGAGGAAGCTGACAGAGGACCACAAAGTCAAGTAGACATCAATTAACATCAGTTATTGCAAACATTAAACTTCTCATTTTCTTTGCTCACAGCACCATGGACATCATCATCCTGGGGGCAGAAGTGGACCATGAAGTCCCCCAGAGGCGGTGACGACTGCCGAGAAGAACTCCATGGACAGAAGTGGAAGAAGCTGACAGAGGACCATAAAGGCAAGTAGACATCAGTTAACATCAGTTTTTGCAAACATTAATCTTCTCATTATCTTTGCTCTCAGCACCATGGACATCATCATCCTGGGGGCAGAAATGGACCATGAAGTCCCCCAGAGGCAGTGACGACTGCCGAGAAGAACTCCAGGGACTTAAGTGGACGAAACTGAGAGAGGACCATAAAGGCAAGTAGACATCAATTAAAATCAGTTTTTTCAAACATTAAACTTCTTGTTATCGTTGCTCTCAGCACCATAGACATCATCATCCTGGGGGCAGAAATGGACCATGAAGTCCCCCAGAGGCAGTGACGACTGCCGAGAAAAACTCCATGGACGGAAGTGGACCCAGGAGGAGGGAGGGAGAGAGGACGAGTGCCACGAAGCGGACAGAGCACCAGGGAGACAAGTGTTTCAATCTTTTCATGTTCACCATGACGTCATGTGCCCGTTACAACATGCATTTCAGGATTCAAATTTTCCCATAATTCTGTATACATGTATATACATACTTTTGGCATTCATTATCTATGTATTGAAAATCGATGTTTCCAAGCATGAATTTATTCTTTATATCTACAATTAGGACCATGGACATCATCATCCTGGGGGCAAAAATGGACCGTGAGGTGGAACCAGGAGGGAGGGACGAAGGACCACTGCCACGAAGCTGACAGAGGACCACAAAGGCAAGTAGACATCAATTAACATCAGTTATTTCAAACATTAAACTTCTCATTATCTTTGTTCACAGCACCATGGACATCATCATCCTGGGGGCAGAAATGGACCATGAAGTCCCCCGAGACAGTGACGACTGGCGAGAAGAACTCCATGGACAGAAGTGGACGAAGCTGACAGAGGACCACAAAGGCAAGTAGACATCAATTAACATCAGTTATTTCAAACATTAAACTTCTCATTATCTTTGCTCACAGCACCATGGACATCATCATCCTGGGGGCAGAAATGGACCATGAAGTCCAACAGAGGCAGTGACGACTGCCGAGAAGAACTCCATGGACGGAAGTGGACCCAGGAGGAGGGAGGGAGAGAGGACGAGTGCCACGAAGCGGACAGAGCACCAGGGAGACAAGTGTTTCAATCTTTTCATGTTCACCATGACGTCATGTGCCCGTTACAACATGCATTTCAGGATACAAATTTTCCCATAGTTCTGTATACATGTATATACATACTTTTGGCATTCATTATCTATGTAATGAAAATCGATGTTTCCAAGCATGAATTTATTCTTTATATCTACAATTAGGACCATGGACATCATCATCCTGGGGGCAAAAATGGACCGTGAGGTGGAACCAGGAGGGAGGGACGAAGGACCACTGCCACGAAGCTGACAGAGGACCACAAAGGCAAGTAGACATCAATTAACATCAGTTATTTCAAACATTAAACTTCTCATTATCTTTGTTCACAGCACCATGGACATCATCATCCTGGGGGCAGAAATGGACCATGAAGTCCCCCGAGACAGTGACGACTGGCGAGAAGAACTCCATGGACAGAAGTGGACGAAGCTGACAGAGGACCACAAAGGCAAGTAGACATCAATTAACATCAGTTATTGCAAACATTAAACTTCTCATTATCTTTGCTCACAGCACCATGGACATCATCATCCTGGGGGCAGAAATGGACCATGAAGTCCAACAGAGGCAGTGACGACTGCCGAGAAGAACTCCAGGGACTTAAGTGGACGAAGCTGACAGAGGACCATAAAGGCAATTAGACATGAATTAAAATCAGTTATTTCAAACATTAAACTTCTTGTTATCTTTTCTCACAGCACCATGGACATCATCATCCTGGGGGCAGAAATGGACCATGAAGTCCCCTAGAGGCGGTGACGACTGCCGAGAAGAACTCCATGGACGGAAGTGGACCCAGGAGGAGAGCGGGAGGGAGGAAGAGTGCCACGAAGCCGAGAGAGTAGCAGGGAGGCAAGTGTTTCAATCTGTTCATGTTCACCATGACGTCATGTGCCCGTTACAACATGCATTTCAGGATACAAATTCTCCCATAAATCTGTATACATGTATATACACACTTTTGGCATTCATTACCTATGTAATGAATATCAATGATTTCAAATATGAATTTATTCTTTATATCTACAAATAGGACCATGGACATCATCGTCCTGGGGGCAAAAATGGACCGTGAGGTGGACCCAGGAGGGAGGGACGAACGACCACTGCCACGAAGCTGACAGAGGACCACAAAGGCAAGTAGACATCAATTAACATCAGTTATTTCAAACATTAAACTTCTCATTATCTTTGCTCTCAGCACCATGGGCATCATCATCCTGGGGGCAGAAATGGACCATGAAGTTCACCAGAGACAGTGACGACTGCCGAGAAGAACTCCATGGACAGAAGTGGACGAAGCTGACAGAGGACCATAAATTCAAGTAGACATCAGTTAACATCAGTTATTGCAAACATTAAACTTCTCATTATCTTTGCTCACAGCACCATGGACATCATCATCCTGGGTGCAGAAATGGACCATGAAGTCCCCCAGAGGCAGTGACGACTGGCGAGAAGAACTCCATGGACAGAAGTGGAAGAAGCTGACAGAGGACCATAAAGAAAAGTATACATCAATTAACATCAGTTATTGCAAACATTAAACTTCTCATTTTCTTTGCTCTCAGCACCATGGACATCATCATCCTGGGGGAAGAAATGGACCATGAATTCCCCCAGAGGCAGTGACGACGGCCGAGAAGAACTCCAAGGACAGAAGTGGACGAAGCTGACAGAGGACCATAAAGGCACGTAGACATCAATTAAAATCAGTTGTTTCAAACATTAAACTTCTCATTATCTTTCCTCTCAGCACCATGGACATCATCATCCTGGGGGCAGAAATGGACCATGAAGTCCCCCAGAGGCGGTGACGACTGCCGAGAAGAACTCCATGGACGGAAGTGGACCCAGGAGGAGAGCGGGAGGGAGTACGAGTGCCACGAAGGCGAGAGAGTACCAGAGAGGCAAGTGTTTCAATCTTTTCATGTTCACCATGACGTGATGTGCCCGTTACAACATGCATTTCAGGATACAAATTTTCCCATAATTCTGTATACATGTATATACACACTTTTGGCATTCATTACCTATGTAATGAATATCAGTGATTTCAAATATAAATTTATTCTTTATATCTACAAATAGGACCATGGACATCATCATCCTGGGGGCAAAAATGGACCGTGAGGTGGACCCAGGAGGGAGGGACGAAGGACCACTGCCACGAAGCTGACAGAGGACCACAAAGGCAAGTAGACATCAATTAACATCAGTTACTCCAAACATTAAACTTCTCATTATCTTTGCTCTCAGCACCATGAACATCATCATCCTGGGGGCAGAAATGGACCATGAAGTTTCCCAGAGGCAGTGACGACTGCCGAGAAGACCTCCAGGGACGGATGTGGACGAAGCTGACAGAGGACCATAAAGGCAAGTAGACATCAATTAAAATCAGTTATTTCAAACATTAAACTTCTTGTCATCTTTGCTGTCAGCATCATGGACATCATCATCCTGGGGGCAGAAATGGACCATGAAGTCCCCCAGAGGCGGTGACGACTGCCGAGAAGAACTCCATGGACGGAAGTGGACCCAGGAGGAGAGCGGGAGGGAGGACGAGTGCCACGAAGCCGACAGAGTACCAGGGAGGCGAGTGTTTCAATCTTTTCATGTTCACCATGACGTCATGGGCCTTCTACAAGATGCATTTCAGGATACAAATTTTCGCATAATTCTGTATAGATGTATATACATACTTTTGGCATTCATTACCTATGTAGTCAATATCAGTGATTTCAAACATGAATTTATTCTTTATGTATACAATTAGGACCATGAACATCGTCATCCTGGGGGCAAAAATGGACCGTGAAGTGGACCCAGGAGGGAGGGACGGAGGACCACTGCCACGAAGCTGACAGAGGACCATAAAGGCAAGTAGACATCAATTAACATCAGTTATTTCAAACATTAAACTTCTCATTATCTTTGCTCTCAGCACGATGGACATCATCATTCTGGGGGCAGAAATGGACCATGAAGTCCCCCAGAGGCAGTAACGACTGCCGAGAAGAACTCCAGGGAGAGAAGTGGACCCAGGAGCACGTAGGGAGGGAGGGACTACGAGTGCCACGAAGCCGATAGAGGACCAGGGAGGCAAGTGTTTCAATCTTTTCATGTTCACCATGACGTCACGTGCCCGTTGCAACATGCATTTCAGGATAGAAATTTTTTCATAATTCTGCATATATGTATATACATACTTTTTTCTTTCATTGCCTATGTAATCAATATCAATGATTTCAAACATGAATTTATTCTTTATATATACAATTAGGACCATGAACATCATCATCCTGGGGGCAGAAATGGACCATGAAGTTCACCAGAGACAGTGACGACTGCCGAGAAGAACTCCATGGACAGAAGTGGACGAAGCTGACAGAGGACCATAAATTCAAGTAGACATCAGTTAACATCAGTTATTGCAAACATTAAACTTCTCATTATCTTTGCTCACAGCACCATGGACATCATCATCCTGGGTGCAGAAATGGACCATGAAGTCCCCCAGAGGCAGTGACGACTGGCGAGAAGAACTCCATGGACAGAAGTGGAAGAAGCTGACAGAGGACCATAAAGAGAAGTATACATCAATTAACATCAGTTATTGCAAACATTAAACTTCTCATTTTCTTTGCTCTCAGCACCATGGACATCATCATCCTGGGGGCAGAAATGGACCATGAAGTTCACCAGAGACAGTGACGACTGCCGAGACCAACTCCATGGACAGAAGTGGACGAAGCTGACAGAGGACCATAAATTCAAGTAGACATCAGTTAACATCAGTTATTGCAAACATTAAACTTCTCATTATCTTTGCTCACAGCACCATGGACATCATCATCCTGGGTGCAGAAATGGACCATGAAGTCCCCCAGAGGCAGTGACGACTGGCGAGAAGAACTCCATGGACAGAAGTGGAAGAAGCTGACAGAGGACCATAAAGAGAAGTATACATCAATTAACATCAGTTATTGCAAACATTAAACTTCTCATTTTCTTTGCTCTCAGCACCATGGACATCATCATCCTGGGGTAAGAAATGGACCATGAATTCCCCCAGAGGCAGTGACGACGGCCGAGAAGAACTCCAAGGACAGAAGTGGACGAAGCTGACAGAGGACCATAAAGGCAAGTAGACATCAATTAAAATCAGTTGTTTCAAACATTAAACTTCTCATTGTCTTTCCTCTCAGCACCATGGACATCATCATCCTGGGGGCAGAAATGGACCATGAAGTCCCCCAGAGGCGGTGACGACTGCCGAGAAGAACTCCATGGACGGAAGTGGACCCAGGAGGAGAGCGGGAGGGAGTACGAGTGCCACGAAGCCGAGAGAGTACCAGAGAGGCAAGTGTTTCAATCTTTTCATGTTCACCATGACGTGATGTGCCCGTTACAACATGCATTTCAGGATACAAATTTTCCCATAATTCTGTATACATGTATATACACACTTTTGGCATTCATTACCTATGTAATGAATATCAATGATTTCAAATATAAATTTATTCTTTATATCTACAAATAGGACCATGGACATCATCATCCTGGGGGCAAAAATGGACCGTGAGGTGGACCCAGGAGGGAGGGACGAAGGACCACTGCCACGAAGCTGACAGAGGACCACAAAGGCAAGTAGACATCAATTAACATCAGTTACTCCAAACATTAAACTTCTCATTATCTTTGCTCTCAGCACCATGAACATCATCATCCTGGGGGCAGAAATGGACCATGAAGTTTCCCAGAGGCAGTGACGACTGCCGAGAAGACCTCCAGGGACGGATGTGGACGAAGCTGACAGAGGACCATAAAGGCAAGTAGACATCAATTAAAATCAGTTATTTCAAACATTAAACTTCTTGTCATCTTTGCTGTCAGCATCATGGACATCATCATCCTGGGGGCAGAAATGGACCATGAAGTCCCCCAGAGGCGGTGACGACTGCCGAGAAGAACTCCATGGACGGAAGTGGACCCAGGAGGAGAGCGGGAGGGAGGACGAGTGCCACGAAGCCGACAGAGTAGCAGGGAGGCGAGTGTTTCAATCTTTTCATGTTCACCATGACGTCATGGGCCTTCTACAAGATGCATTTCAGGATACAAATTTTCGCATAATTCTGTATAGATGTATATACATACTTTTGGCATTCATTACCTATGTAGTCAATATCAGTGATTTCAAACATGAATTTATTCTTTATGTATACAATTAGGACCATGAACATCGTCATCCTGGGGGCAAAAATGGACCGTGAAGTGGACCCAGGAGGGAGGGACGGAGGACCACTGCCACGAAGCTGACAGAGGACCATAAAGGCAAGTAGACATCAATTAACATCAGTTATTTCAAACATTAAACTTCTCATTATCTTTGCTCTCAGCACGATGGACATCATCATTCTGGGGGCAGAAATGGACCATGAAGTCCCCCAGAGGCAGTAACGACTGCCGAGAAGAACTCCAGGGAGAGAAGTGGACCCAGGAGCACGTAGGGAGGGAGGGACTATGACCAGGGAGGCAAGTGTTTCAATCTTTTCATGTTCACCATGACGTCACGTGCCCGTTGCAACATGCATTTCAGGATAGAAATTTTTTCATAATTCTGCATATATGTATATACATACTTTTTTCTTTCATTGCCTATGTAATCAATATCAATGATTTCAAACATGAATTTATTCTTTATATATACAATTAGGACCATGAACATCGTCATCCTGGGGGCAAAAATGGACCGTGAAGTGGACCCAGGAGGGAGGGACGGAGGACCACAGCCACGAAGCTGACAGAGGACCATAAAGGCAAGTAGACATCAATTAAAATCAGTTATTTCAAACATAAAACTTCTTGTCATCTTTGCTCTCAGCACCATGGACATCATCATCCTGGGGGCAGAAATGGACCATGAAGTCCCCCAGAGGCGGTGACGACTGCCGAGAAGAACTCCATGGACGGAAGTGGACCCAGGATGAGGGCGGGAGGGAGTACGAGTGCCACGAAGCCGACAGAGTAACAGGGAGGCAAGTGTTTCAATCTTTTCATGTTGACCATGACGTCATGTGCCCGTTGCAACATGCATTTCAGGATACAAATTTTCCCACAATTCTGTATACATGTATATACATACTTTTGGCATTCATTACCTATGTAATCAATATCAATGATTTCAAACATGGATGTATTCTTTATATCTACAAATAGGACCATGGAGATCATCATCCTGGGGGCAAAAATGGACCGTGAAGTGGACCCAGGAGGGAGGGAGAAAGGACCACTGCCACGAAGCTGACAGAGGACCATAAAGGCAAGAAGACATCACTAAACATCAGTTATTTCAAACATTAAACTTCTCATTATCTTTGCTCACAGCACCATAGACATTATCATCTTGTGGGCAGAAATGGACCATGAAGTCCCCCAGAGGCAGTGACGACTGCCGAGAAGAACTCCATGGACAGAAGTGGACCCAGGAGGGAGGGACGAAGGACCACTGCCACGAAGGTGACAGATGACGAGGGAGGCGAGTGTTTCAATCTTTTCATGTTCACAATGACGTCATGGGCCTTCTACAACATGCATTTCAGGATAGAAATTTGTCCATAATTCTGTATACATGTATATACATACTTTTGGCATTCATTGCCTATGTAATCAATATCAATGATTTCAAACATGAATTTATTCTTTATGTATACAATTAGGACCATGGACATCATCATCCTGGGGGCAAAAATGGACCGTGAGGTGGATCCAGGAGAAAGGGACGAAGGACCACTGCCACGAAGCTGACAGAGGACCATAAAGGCAAGTAGACATCAATTAACATCAGTTATTTCAAACATTAAACTTCTCATTATCTTTGCTCTCAGCACCATGGACATCATCATTCTGGGGGCAGAAATGGACCATGAAGTCCCCCAGAGGCATTGACGACTGCCGAGAAGAACTCCAGGGAGAGAAGTGGACCCAGGAGCACGTAGGAAGGGAGGGAGGACGAGTGCCACGAAGCCGATAGAGGACCAGGGAGGCAAGTGTTTCAATCTTTTCATGTTCACCATGACGTCATGTGCCCGTTACAAAATGCATTTCAGGATACAAATTTTTCCATAATTCTGTATACATGTATATACCTACTTTTAGCATTCATTACCTATGTGATCAATATCAATGATTTCAAACATTAATTTATTCTTTACATATACAATTAGGACCATGGACATCATCATTCTGGGGGCAAAAATGGACCGTGAAGTGGACCCAGGAGGGAGGGACGAAGGACCACTGCCACGAAGCTGACAGAGGACCATAAAGGGAAGTAGACATCAATTAACATCAGTTATTTCAAACATTAAACTTCTCATTATCTTTGGTCTCAGCACCATGGACATCATCATCCTGGGGGCAGAAATGGACCATGAAGTCCCCAAGAGGCAGTGACGACTGCCGAGAAGAACTCCATCGACAGAAGTGAACGAAGGTGACAGAGGACCATAAAGGCAAGTAGACATCAATTAACATCAGTTATTTCAAACATTAAACTTTTCATTATTTTTGCTTTCAGCACCATGGACATCATCATCCTGGGGGCAGAAATGGACCGTGAAGTGGACCCAGGAGGGAGGGACGAAGGACCACTGCCACGAAGCTGAGAGAGGACCATAAAGGCAAGTAGACATCAATTAACATCAGTTATTTCAAACATTAAACTTCTCATTATCTTTGATCTCAGCACCATGGACATCATCATGCTGGGGGCAGAAATGGACCATGAAGTCCAACAGAGGCAGTGACGACTGTTGAGAAGAATTCCATGGACAGAAGTGGACGAAGCTGAGAGAGGACCACAAAGGCAAGTAGACATCAATTAACATCAGTTATTTCAAACATTGAACTTTTCATTATTTTTGCTTTCAGCACCATGGACATCATCATCCTGGGGGCAGAAATGGACCATGAAGTCCCCCAGAGGCAGTGACGACTGCCGACAAGAACTCCATGGACAGAAGTGGACCCAGAAGGGAGGGAGCGAGGGAGGGAGTGAGGGAGGACGAGTGCCACGAAGCCGACAGAGGACCAGGGAGGCAAGTGTTTCAATCTTTTCATGTTCACCATGACGTCATGTGCCCGTTACAAAATGCATTTCAGGATACAAATTTTTCCATAATTCTGTATACATGTATATACCTACTTTTAGCATTCATTACCTATGTGATCAATATCAATGATTTCAAACATTAATTTATTCTTTACATATACAATTAGGACCATGGACATCATCATTCTGGGGAAAAAATGGACCGTGAAGTGGACCCAGGAGGGAGGGACGAAGGACCACTGCCACGAAACTGACAGAGGACCAAAAAGACAAGTAGACATCAATTAACATCAGTTATTTCAAACATTAAAGTTCTCATCATCTTTGCTCTCAGCACCATGGCCATCATCATCCTGGGGGCAGAAATGGACCATGAAATCCCCCAGAGGCAGTGACGACTGCCGAGAAGAACTCCATGGACAGAAGTGGACCCAGGAGGGAGGGCTGGACGAAGGACCACTGCCACGAAGGTCACAGAGGGCCATAAAGGCAAGTAGACATCAATTAAAATCAGTTATTTCAAACATTAAAGTTCTCATCATCTTTGGTCTCAGCACCATGGACATCATCATCCTGGGGGCAGAAATGGACCATGAAGTCCCCCAGAGGCATTGACGACTGCCGACAAGAACTTCATGGACAGAAGTGGACGAAGCTGACAGAGGACCACAAAGGCAAGTAGACATCAATTAACATCAGTTATTTCAAACATTAAACTTTTCATTATTTTTGCTTTCAGCACCATGGACATCATCATCCTGGGGGCAGAAATGGACCATGAAGTCCCCCAGAGGCAGTGACGACTGCCGACAAGAACTCCATGGACAGAAGTGGACCCAGAAGGGAGGGAGCGAGGGAGGGAGTGAGGGAGGACGAGTGCCACGAAGCCGACAGAGGACCAGGGAGGCAAGTGTTTCAATCTTTTCATGTTCACCATGACGTCATGTGCCCGTTACAAAATGCATTTGAGGATACAAATTTTTCCATAATTCTGTATACATGTATATACCTACTTTTAGCATTCATTACCTATGTGATCAATATCAATGATTTCAAACATTAATTTATTCTTTACATATACAATTAGGACCATGGACATCATCATTCTGGGGGCAAAAATGGACCGTGAAGTGGACCCAGGAGGGAGGGACGAAGGACCACTGCCACGAAGCTGACAGAGGACCATAAAGGCAAGTAGACATCAATTAACATCAGTTGTTTCAAACATTAAACTTCTCATTATCTTTGGTCTCAGCACTATGGACATCATCATGCTGGGGGCAGAAATGGACCATGAAGTCCCCCAGAGGCAGTGACGACTGCCGAGAAGAACTCCATGGACAGAAGTGGACCCAGGAGGGAGGGCTGGACGAAGGACCACTGCCACGAAGGTCACAGAGGGCCATAAAGGCAAGTAGACATCAATTAAAATCAGTTATTTCAAACATTAAAGTTCTCATCATCTTTGGTCTCAGCACCATGGACATCATCATCCTGGGGGCAGAAATGGACCATGAAGTCCCCCAGAGGCATTGACGACTGCCGACAAGAACTTCATGGACAGAAGTGGATCCAGAAGGGAGGAAGGGAGGGAGGACGAGTGCCACGAAGTCGACAGAGGACCAGGGAGGCAAGTGTTTCAATCTTTTCATGTTCACCATGACGTCATGTGCCCGTTGCAACATGCATTTCAGGATACAAATTTTTCCATAATTCTGTATACATGTATATACCTACTTTTAGCATTCATTACCTATGTGATCAATATCAATGATTTCAAACATTAATTTATTCTTTACATATACAATTAGGACCATGGACATCATCATTCTGGGGGCAAAAATGGACCATGAAGTGGACCCAGGAGGGAGGGACGAAGGACCACTGCCACGAAGCTGACAGAGGACCATAAAGGCAAGTAGACATCAATTAACATCAGTTGTTTCAAACATTAAACTTCTCATTATCTTTGGTCTCAGCACTATGGACATCATCATGCTGGGGGCAGAAATGGACCATGAAGTCCAACAGAGGCAGTGACGACTGTTGAGAAGAATTCCATGGACAGAAGTGGACGAAGCTGACAGAGGACCACAAAGGCAAGTAGACATCAATTAACATCAGTTATTTCAAACATTGAACTTTTCATTATTTTTGCTTTCAGCACCATGGACATCATCATCCTGGGGGCAGAAATGGACCATGAAGTCCCCCAGAGGCAGTGACGACTGCCGACAAGAACTCCATGGACAGAAGTGGACCCAGAAGGGAGGGAGCGAGGGAGGGAGTGAGGGAGGACGAGTGCCACGAAGCCGACAGAGGACCAGGGAGGCAAGTGTTTCAATCTTTTCATGTTCACCATGACGTCATGTGCCCGTTACAAAATGCATTTCAGGATACAAATTTTTCCATAATTCTGTATACATGTATATACCTACTTTTAGCATTCATTACCTATGTGATCAATATCAATGATTTCAAACATTAATTTATTCTTTACATATACAATTAGGACCATGGACATCATCATTCTGGGGGCAAAAATGGACCGTGAAGTGGACCCAGGAGGGAGGGACGAAGGACCACTGCCACGAAGCTGACAGAGGACCATAAAGGCAAGTAGACATCAATTAACATCAGTTGTTTCAAACATTAAACTTCTCATTATCTTTGGTCTCAGCACTATGGACATCATCATGCTGGGGGCAGAAATGGACCATGAAGTCCCCCAGAGGCAGTGACGACTGCCGAGAAGAACTCCATGGACAGAAGTGGACCCAGGAGGGAGGGCTGGACGAAGGACCACTGCCACGAAGGTCACAGAGGGCCATAAAGGCAAGTAGACATCAATTAAAATCAGTTATTTCAAACATTAAAGTTCTCATCATCTTTGGTCTCAGCACCATGGACATCATCATCCTGGGGGCAGAAATGGACCATGAAGTCCCCCAGAGGCATTGACGACTGCCGACAAGAACTTCATGGACAGAAGTGGATCCAGAAGGGAGGAAGGGAGGGAGGACGAGTGCCACGAAGTCGACAGAGGACCAGGGAGGCAAGTGTTTCAATCTTTTCATGTTCACCATGACGTCATGTGCCCGTTGCAACATGCATTTCAGGATACAAATTTTTCCATAATTCTGTATACATGTATATACCTACTTTTAGCATTCATTACCTATGTGATCAATATCAATGATTTCAAACATTAATTTATTCTTTACATATACAATTAGGACCATGGACATCATCATTCTGGGGGCAAAAATGGACCATGAAGTGGACCCAGGAGGGAGGGACGAAGGACCACTGCCACGAAGCTGACAGAGGACCATAAAGGCAAGTAGACATCAATTAACATCAGTTGTTTCAAACATTAAACTTCTCATTATCTTTGGTCTCAGCACTATGGACATCATCATGCTGGGGGCAGAAATGGACCATGAAGTCCAACAGAGGCAGTGACGACTGTTGAGAAGAATTCCATGGACAGAAGTGGACGAAGCTGACAGAGGACCACAAAGGCAAGTAGACATCAATTAACATCAGTTATTTCAAACAGTAAACTTTTCATTATTTTTGCTTTCAGCACCATGGACATCATCATCCTGGGGGCAGAAATGGACCATGAAGTCCCCCAGAGGCAGTGACGACTGCCGACAAGAACTCCATGGACAGAAGTGGACCCAGAAGGGAGGGAGCGAGGGAGGGAGTGAGGGAGGACGAGTGCCACGAAGCCGACAGAGGACCAGGGAGGCAAGTGTTTCAATCTTTTCATGTTCACCATGACGTCATGTGCCCGTTACAAAATGCATTTCAGGATACAAATTTTTCCATAATTCTGTATACATGTATATACCTACTTTTAGCATTCATTACCTATGTGATCAATATCAATGATTTCAAACATTAATTTATTCTTTACATATACAATTAGGACCATGGACATCATCATTCTGGGGGCAAAAATGGACCGTGAAGTGGACCCAGGAGGGAGGGACGAAGGACCACTGCCACGAAGCTGACAGGTGACCATAAAGGCAAGTAGACATCAATTAACATCAGTTATTTCAAACATTAAACTTCTCATTATCTTTGGTCTCAGCACCATGGACATCATCATGCTGGGGGCAGAAATGGACCATGAAGTCCAACAGAGGCAGTGACGACTGTTGAGAAGAATTCCATGGACAGAAGTGGACGAAGCTGACAGAGGACCACAAAGGCAAGTAGACATCAATTAACATCAGTTACTTCAAACATTAAACTTTTCATTATTTTTGCTTTCAGCACCATGGACATCATCATCCTGGGGGCAGAAATGGACCATGAAGTCCACCAGAGGCAGTGACGACTGCCGACAAGAACTCCATGGACAGAAGTGGACCCAGAAGGGAGGGAGCGAGGGAGGGAGTGAGGGAGGACGAGTGCCACGAAGCCGACAGAGGACCAGGGAGGCAAGTGTTTCAATCTTTTCATGTTCACCATGACGTCATGTGCCCGTTACAAAATGCATTTCAGGATACAAATTTTTCCATAATTCTGTATACATGTATATACCTACTTTTAGCATTCATTACCTATGTGATCAATATCAATGATTTCAAACATTAATTTATTCTTTACATATACAATTAGGACCATGGACATCATCATTCTGGGGGCAAAAATGGACCGTGAAGTGGACCCAGGAGGGAGGGACGAAGGACCACTGCCACGAAGCTGAGAGAGGACCATAAAGGCAAGTAGACATCAATTAACATCAGTTATTTCAAACATTAAACTTCTCATTATCTTTGGTCTCAGCACCATGGACATCATCATGCTGGGGGCAGAAATGGACCATGAAGTCCAACAGAGGCATTGACGACTGTTGAGAAGAATTCCATGGACAGAAGTGGACGAAGCTGACAGAGGACCACAAAGGCAAGTAGACATCAATTAACATCAGTTATTTCAAACATTAAACTTTTCATTATTTTTGCTTTCAGCACCATGGACATCATCATCCTGGGGGCAGAAATGGACCATGAAGTCCCCCAGAGGCAGTGACGACTGCCGACAAGAACTCCATGGACAGAAGTGGACCCAGAAGGGAGGGAGCGGGGGAGGGAGTGAGGGAGGACGAGTGCCACGAAGCCGACAGAGGATCAGGGAGGCAAGTGTTTCAATCTTTTCATGTTCACCATGACGTCATGTGCCCGTTACAAAATGCATTTCAGGATACAAATTTTTCCATAATTCTGTATACATGTATATACCTACTTTTAGCATTCATTACCTATGTGATCAATATCAATGATTTCAAACATTAATTTATTCTTTACATATACAATTAGGACCATGGACATCATCATTCTGGGGGCAAAAATGGACCGTGAAGTGGACCCAGGAGGGAGGGACGAAGGACCACTGCCACGAAGCTGACAGAGGACCATAAAGGCAAGTAGACATCAATTAACATCAGTTGTTTCAAACATTAAACTTCTCATTATCTTTGGTCTCAGCACTATGGACATCATCATGCTGGGGGCAGAAATGGACCATGAAGTCCCCCAGAGGCAGTGACGACTGCCGAGAAGAACTCCATGGACAGAAGTGGACCCAGGAGGGAGGGCTGGACGAAGGACCACTGCCACGAAGGTCACAGAGGGCCATAAAGGCAAGTAGACATCAATTAAAATCAGTTATTTCAAACATTAAAGTTCTCATCATCTTTGGTCTCAGCACCATGGACATCATCATCCTGGGGGCAGAAATGGACCATGAAGTCCCCCAGAGGCATTGACGACTGCCGACAAGAACTTCATGGACAGAAGTGGATCCAGAAGGGAGGAAGGGAGGGAGGACGAGTGCCACGAAGTCGACAGAGGACCAGGGAGGCAAGTGTTTCAATCTTTTCATGTTCACCATGACGTCATGTGCCCGTTGCAACATGCATTTCAGGATACAAATTTTTCCATAATTCTGTATACATGTATATACCTACTTTTAGCATTCATTACCTATGTGATCAATATCAATGATTTCAAACATTAATTTATTCTTTACATATACAATTAGGACCATGGACATCATCATTCTGGGGGCAAAAATGGACCATGAAGTGGACCCAGGAGGGAGGGACGAAGGACCACTGCCACGAAGCTGACAGAGGACCATAAAGGCAAGTAGACATCAATTAACATCAGTTGTTTCAAACATTAAACTTCTCATTATCTTTGGTCTCAGCACTATGGACATCATCATGCTGGGGGCAGAAATGGACCATGAAGTCCAACAGAGGCAGTGACGACTGTTGAGAAGAATTCCATGGACAGAAGTGGACGAAGCTGACAGAGGACCACAAAGGCAAGTAGACATCAATTAACATCAGTTATTTCAAACATTGAACTTTTCATTATTTTTGCTTTCAGCACCATGGACATCATCATCCTGGGGGCAGAAATGGACCATGAAGTCCCCCAGAGGCAGTGACGACTGCCGACAAGAACTCCATGGACAGAAGTGGACCCAGAAGGGAGGGAGCGAGGGAGGGAGTGAGGGAGGACGAGTGCCACGAAGCCGACAGAGGACCAGGGAGGCAAGTGTTTCAATCTTTTCATGTTCACCATGACGTCATGTGCCCGTTACAAAATGCATTTCAGGATACAAATTTTTCCATAATTCTGTATACATGTATATACCTACTTTTAGCATTCATTACCTATGTGATCAATATCAATGATTTCAAACATTAATTTATTCTTTACATATACAATTAGGACCATGGACATCATCATTCTGGGGGCAAAAATGGACCGTGAAGTGGACCCAGGAGGGAGGGACGAAGGACCACTGCCACGAAGCTGACAGAGGACCATAAAGGCAAGTAGACATCAATTAACATCAGTTGTTTCAAACATTAAACTTCTCATTATCTTTGGTCTCAGCACTATGGACATCATCATGCTGGGGGCAGAAATGGACCATGAAGTCCCCCAGAGGCAGTGACGACTGCCGAGAAGAACTCCATGGACAGAAGTGGACCCAGGAGGGAGGGCTGGACGAAGGACCACTGCCACGAAGGTCACAGAGGGCCATAAAGGCAAGTAGACATCAATTAAAATCAGTTATTTCAAACATTAAAGTTCTCATCATCTTTGGTCTCAGCACCATGGACATCATCATCCTGGGGGCAGAAATGGACCATGAAGTCCCCCAGAGGCATTGACGACTGCCGACAAGAACTTCATGGACAGAAGTGGATCCAGAAGGGAGGAAGGGAGGGAGGACGAGTGCCACGAAGTCGACAGAGGACCAGGGAGGCAAGTGTTTCAATCTTTTCATGTTCACCATGACGTCATGTGCCCGTTGCAACATGCATTTCAGGATACAAATTTTTCCATAATTCTGTATACATGTATATACCTACTTTTAGCATTCATTACCTATGTGATCAATATCAATGATTTCAAACATTAATTTATTCTTTACATATACAATTAGGACCATGGACATCATCATTCTGGGGGCAAAAATGGACCATGAAGTGGACCCAGGAGGGAGGGACGAAGGACCACTGCCACGAAGCTGACAGAGGACCATAAAGGCAAGTAGACATCAATTAACATCAGTTGTTTCAAACATTAAACTTCTCATTATCTTTGGTCTCAGCACTATGGACATCATCATGCTGGGGGCAGAAATGGACCATGAAGTCCAACAGAGGCAGTGACGACTGTTGAGAAGAATTCCATGGACAGAAGTGGACGAAGCTGACAGAGGACCACAAAGGCAAGTAGACATCAATTAACATCAGTTATTTCAAACAGTAAACTTTTCATTATTTTTGCTTTCAGCACCATGGACATCATCATCCTGGGGGCAGAAATGGACCATGAAGTCCCCCAGAGGCAGTGACGACTGCCGACAAGAACTCCATGGACAGAAGTGGACCCAGAAGGGAGGGAGCGAGGGAGGGAGTGAGGGAGGACGAGTGCCACGAAGCCGACAGAGGACCAGGGAGGCAAGTGTTTCAATCTTTTCATGTTCACCATGACGTCATGTGCCCGTTACAAAATGCATTTCAGGATACAAATTTTTCCATAATTCTGTATACATGTATATACCTACTTTTAGCATTCATTACCTATGTGATCAATATCAATGATTTCAAACATTAATTTATTCTTTACATATACAATTAGGACCATGGACATCATCATTCTGGGGGCAAAAATGGACCGTGAAGTGGACCCAGGAGGGAGGGACGAAGGACCACTGCCACGAAGCTGACAGGTGACCATAAAGGCAAGTAGACATCAATTAACATCAGTTATTTCAAACATTAAACTTCTCATTATCTTTGGTCTCAGCACCATGGACATCATCATGCTGGGGGCAGAAATGGACCATGAAGTCCAACAGAGGCAGTGACGACTGTTGAGAAGAATTCCATGGACAGAAGTGGACGAAGCTGACAGAGGACCACAAAGGCAAGTAGACATCAATTAACATCAGTTACTTCAAACATTAAACTTTTCATTATTTTTGCTTTCAGCACCATGGACATCATCATCCTGGGGGCAGAAATGGACCATGAAGTCCACCAGAGGCAGTGACGACTGCCGACAAGAACTCCATGGACAGAAGTGGACCCAGAAGGGAGGGAGCGAGGGAGGGAGTGAGGGAGGACGAGTGCCACGAAGCCGACAGAGGACCAGGGAGGCAAGTGTTTCAATCTTTTCATGTTCACCATGACGTCATGTGCCCGTTACAAAATGCATTTCAGGATACAAATTTTTCCATAATTCTGTATACATGTATATACCTACTTTTAGCATTCATTACCTATGTGATCAATATCAATGATTTCAAACATTAATTTATTCTTTACATATACAATTAGGACCATGGACATCATCATTCTGGGGGCAAAAATGGACCGTGAAGTGGACCCAGGAGGGAGGGACGAAGGACCACTGCCACGAAGCTGAGAGAGGACCATAAAGGCAAGTAGACATCAATTAACATCAGTTATTTCAAACATTAAACTTCTCATTATCTTTGGTCTCAGCACCATGGACATCATCATGCTGGGGGCAGAAATGGACCATGAAGTCCAACAGAGGCATTGACGACTGTTGAGAAGAATTCCATGGACAGAAGTGGACGAAGCTGACAGAGGACCACAAAGGCAAGTAGACATCAATTAACATCAGTTATTTCAAACATTAAACTTTTCATTATTTTTGCTTTCAGCACCATGGACATCATCATCCTGGGGGCAGAAATGGACCATGAAGTCCCCCAGAGGCAGTGACGACTGCCGACAAGAACTCCATGGACAGAAGTGGACCCAGAAGGGAGGGAGCGGGGGAGGGAGTGAGGGAGGACGAGTGCCACGAAGCCGACAGAGGATCAGGGAGGCAAGTGTTTCAATCTTTTCATGTTCACCATGACGTCATGTGCCCGTTACAAAATGCATTTCAGGATACAAATTTTTCCATAATTCTGTATACATGTATATACCTACTTTTAGCATTCATTACCTATGTGATCAATATCAATGATTTCAAACATTAATTTATTCTTTACATATACAATTAGGACCATGGACATCATCATTCTGGGGGCAAAAATGGACCGTGAAGTGGACCCAGGAGGGAGGGACGAAGGACCACTGCCACGAAGCTGACAGAGGACCATAAAGACAAGTAGACATCAATTAACATCAGTTATTTCAAACATTAAAGTTCTCATCATCTTTGCTCTCAGCACCATGGCCATCATCATCCTGTTGGCAGAAATGGACCATGAAGTCCCCCAGAGGCAGTGACGACTGCCGAGAAGAACTCCATGGACAGAAGTGGACCCAGGAGGGAGTGCTGGACGAAGGACCACTGCCACGAAGGTCACAGAGGGCCATAAAGGCAAGTAGACATCAATTAAAATCAGTTATTTCAAACATTAAAGTTCTCATCATCTTTGGTCTCAGCACCATGGACATCATCATCCTGGGGGCAGAAATGGACCATGAAGTCCCCCAGAGGCATTGACGACTGCCGACAAGAACTCCATGGACAGAAGTGGATCCAGAAGGGAGGGAGGGAGGGAGGACGAGTGCCACGAAGCCGACAGAGTACCAGGGAGGCGAGTGTTTCAATCTTTTCATGTTTACCATGACGTCATGTGCCCGTTACAAAATGCATTTCAGGATACAATTTTTTCCATAATTCTGTATACATGTATATACCTACTTTTAGCATTCATTACCTATGTGATCAATATCAATGATTTCAAACATTAATTTATTCTTTCTATATACAAATAGGACCATGGACATCATCATCCTGGGGGCAAAAATGGACCGTGAAGTGGACCCAGGAGGTAGGGACGAAGGACCACTGCCACGAAGCTGACAGAGGACCACAAAGGTAAGTAGAGATCAAGTGACATCAGTTATTTCAAACATTAAACTTTTCATTATGTTTGCTTTCAGCACCATGGACATCATCATCCTGGGGGCAGAAATGGACCATGAAGTCCCCCAGAGGCATTGACGACTGCCGAGAAGAGCTCCATGGACAGAAGTGGACCCAGGAGGGAGGGAGGGAGGACGAGCTCCACGAAGCCGACAGAGGACCAGGGAGGCGAGTGTTTCAATCGTTTCATGTTCACCTTGACGTCATGTGCCCGTTACATGTATTTCAGGATACAAAGTTTTCCATAATTCTGTATACATATGTATACATACGTTTGGCATTCATTACCTATGTGATCAATATCAATGATTTCAAACATGAATTTATTCTTTCTATGTACAATTAGGACCATGGACATCATCATCCTGGGAGCAAAAATGGACCGTGAAGTGGACCCAGGAGGTAGGGACGAAGGACCACTGCCACGAAGCTGAGAGAGGACCATAAAGGCAAGTAGACATCAATTAACATCAGTTATTTCAAACATTAAACTTCTCAATTATCTTACAATTTAACCATCGATCGTAGCGCCTTCAAAATATCCCGACACAACTAGCGAGTCATTTCATGTTACTAGTGGATCTAGGGAGGATGAACGCTAATCTTTTATGTAATGACATAAAATGACTAATAACAGCATCATCAGCTATAATTTGTAAATCAACAACCGTTTGACACATACCTTCACCAGATGTTACTGCTATTGGTACTCGATCTTTGTTCCACATTTCCAGGTGGCTTGAGTCGCGGGGCAGCAGTCGGCCTCACCATAGGTATTGTGCTGCTAGTGCCTCTTTTGCTGATACTATTATGTGTTTTCTGTAAAAAGAGGCAGAAGAAACATGAGGTAGGGATACACGAATATTGTTTATTCAGTATCCATGATAATATATGTATACTTTAATGTGTATTACTGAACTGTACCCTTGACAGCACACGGATACATTCAGACTATTTTGACAGATCTACCTAAATAATTAGAATGTGATCGAGATACATTGTTTCGAAAGTTTTGATATAGCACTTACGACCATTTACAAATACATATCCAGTACATATCTTATGAAGGATATCTTAGGACGGTTCTGTTTCAGTCACATATGAAGCAAATAATGGTTGAGAATCGAGAGATATTTTGAAACAGAATATCCTCCATAATATAAATTAGTCTGTGTGCTGACAGTAGGTAGGTATACGTATAACTGTGATGGATAATATTGAAAACAACATGTACATGTCCGACCCATGAAGGTCCCGGGGTGGAATGCTTGTCGTGAGTGGCGACTAACGAGACCCGATGGTCAGGCTCGCTGACTTGGTTGACACATGTCATCGGTTCCCAGTTGAGCAGATCGATGCTCATGTTGTTGACCCCTGGATTGTCTAGTCCAGACCTGATTATTTACAGACCGCCGCCATGCAGCTGGAATATTGCTGCGTGCGGCCTAAAACTAAACTCACCCACTAGTACATGTCCATTTTAATGCGTAGCCATTTGCAGCTGAACATATAGGTTTGCTTAGTGTATACCCATTGAAGTAATAACGGACACCTGCAGGTGCATGCTTTAACCTTGTTTACCTGTCATGGATAAGCAAATCCGCAAACATACCGCTGCGTCTCTACACATGATCCCACTTCCACGTGTTGTGACCAGAAATGTTATATGCATTTCATTTCAAGTTATATAATACATTTATAATCAAATGTTTGACCAGGTGTTCTGCCATGCCGTGAATCAATACCTAAAAGCATGGAGTACAATCTCATGTGTTCGCTCATGAACCGTGTCTAAAGGAGAGGTACATGAAGTACAGAGAGTATTTGTATGAATGAAAGACCTTTGCAAAGCCCATTAAGTGTCCTTGATAAAGAAGATACATATAAATGATATTATTATTATTGTTATCAACGATTCTACCTATATGAAACGACCTTCAATATAAGTGTTATGCTAAATTGTATGGACAATACAATGCAGGAGATTAGGACATGAGAATTGTGGATTTTTTGCCATATACCCATGGACCTCAATCGTCACATATAATTTTATGCGAATATTACAATTAATATTTTTAGAAAGTACGAGTCCAATAGATGCAGTAGGAGCAAATAATGTTTCTATATTGAATATATTTCTGTTGTGAAAAGCATGGCATCAGCTGGTGGTAAAACAAATGAGAACAGGTCCACCCAACCTGACTCAACAAAGACTAGTGTGTTTGAAATATCGAGAGAGATGATGGCACAAAACGGAAAGGCGTTCTCTCACGATATCAGTCACAAAATGGAAAGAGGCCAGTGGAGTGCACTGACTACGACAGCTTAATGATGGAATCCATGGGGTTTTGATTATGTTGTCACTTGACATTCACCTATGACATTCACGATAAATCACGTTTTGTTGACGCCTTATACTAACGACTCCTCTGAGATATAATGGGAATATATACTGTCACAATATGTACTTCAATATCAGTATGCATACAACCCAAAAGGTGATCTCAATCATATACATTGCAGTCGCTATGGATCCGCACAGCCTTCTCGTGCCATATTATGAAGGAGTAGAAACAGTGAAACTCCTACATCTAACCCGGTTCGGTAAACACGTTTTAGTTTGTTATACAGTCATGTAATGATCATCGAACTTATGTATGATGTGTTAAGATATTACAACTTAGGAGGTGATGCTTGTGTGTGTGTGTGCGTGCGTGCGTGCGTGCGTGCGTGCGTGCGTGCGTGTGTGTGTGTGTGTGTGTTCACATATCACCAGGAACGTGTCAGGTATTTTTCGTTCAGTAAAAGAAAACATGGCAACTGCCTAGCACGTATTGTACTAAAGGAGTTTGTGTCATGAACCTGTGAAAGTGATCCACATATAGAGACACATCCCTTGTGGAAGGTGTGAGGTATCTTATCTAAGTATATGTGATAATGAATTTACACAGGCGGATCAGGTCAGATCGGCCATATGTCATATTTTTCACACATCCTAACAATTTTTTTAAAAAGTTAAAATAACTTAACACTATTACTTGCAAACACATTTCCACTAAAGGTATATTTCCCTTCTGAAAATTAAACGAATATGTGAAAGAAGGTTTTAACGATAAAATGTAGTCTTTCTTTACGGTGTACCGAGAACTGAAACCAGTGAGTTACACATGCCGACTTGAAACTTTACTACATATCCACTGTGCTAATACGGACACTAACTAGTAGCAACTATTTGACTTGAAATGAAGTTACAGAATATGTAACTTATCTTCTACAGCATCCAGCGAATGTAACCAGCTGTTTGAAATAAATCGTGCTCAAAAGACTGAAAAGATATAAATCTTTCTACCTTTCACGTATATAACCGTTGAGGAATGAAACCGATTTGTAATATGTAAATCTGTGTCTGTTTATCTGACGCTAATGTTAAAATCTAGTCATCCTCTCTGTGGAAATATAACAACGTGATTTGATGATCATAGTTGATTAATAATACTTCGATATATTAGCAGAGTTGCATCCTTTTCAGCTCGTGAAACAAAACACATTTTTATCCACGAATGTAGGATGTCGGTTTTAGGAATAAACCACAATGCCGACAGCATGTGCAGAGCCATATTAAGCTGTAAATACTTCCAAATACTAACCCGCCAAACAAAGTATGAAAACGTGAATAACTGAACATATCACAGTTTGAGCAGTTACACGGCACATATTTACAGTGAATCATAAACAGGGTTAATGCGTAAAGCGCGCGTGGGTCTGTGCGTGTGTGTCTGTGAGAGTGAGTATGTCGCTATAGGAAACTAAGGTTTGATCATGAAAATATGTACATACTAGATCAGAATCCATTACATGTACATACCATTTATCAATATCACTATGTTGTGGACACCTGGTGAAGTACCTGCTATGAGTTGTAAGAGCGTTAATCTCCGTCTTGCTGGTGATAGTAATACTATCATTTCCATGATAACGGCCTTAAGACATGCACCGAAAGGTCGCATTTTTGTAATAAAGAAGTAGTCTATCCATAAAAAGAGTTTCCTCTTCAACATTGTGTGACGTTTTGCTCCCTTAAAAACTGAAGTATCGATGTTGTATTGAGTATACGAACAGATCTGTCTCGTTGTATAAATAATCTGCAAACACATGTGTTGTATAAGTGTGAGGCAATACTTGTATATACTATCCCCAAAATGAAACGAATGATCTTGCTGTATTTTTAAAAACCAATTCATTACCTTTTGTATTCAAACAAAATATATAACAAAGGTGTTGATAACATGATTTTACATAACTGCACAAGTCAAAAATGGACTTTTCATGAAAATGTTGATGTTTCCTTGCCCTGCAAGGTGTTATTCATGTGCTTTATTTAGTCTCTGACGTATTGCAAAATCTTATGTATAATATACATATAAATGTATGTGTCTGTAGCGAGTTATCCATGTGCAATAAAATGATCGTTACCCATATGAGAATCCTTACCTCATACCTCGTGTGCTTTTTCCTTTCATGAAGCGACAAATTACCAAGCCAACTTAATGCTGCTCTGTGCACCCTCGGCAACAAGAGGTCGAGGCAAGTCAGGTGTGTCGTTTCTTGGTAAACGTTTCACGATAAGCACATGGGCATCTGGTATAACACCATCACATGTCGAGGATCGAACTGATTCCAGGTATGATGACGGTGGGGATATATTAACCTCATACATTAAGTCTCCAATTTTCACATTACGTGGACGCTACTACTCGGATGACAGCATTCGCCCTTTGTATGATTTTATCAATCAAGTTAACAGTTATGTCATCCATCACATTAACTCAAATTTGGCTACTTCAGTGGATGCCATCTGTTGTAATATCTTGTGTATAAAATTCAGTTTTATTCTTCTTGCTTCGTTATTCCTGGTTCTCCTGGACTTAAGTGTCATTATCGCTTTTAACATTTCCCTCTTCCCGATACATTAGTCCGTCTGAAGCAGCAGGTATCGGTATTGGCCTCTTTACGTTCGGCATATCACTAATCACATCCGTGTGTGTTCTGCATTACAAGAAATACCAGCTGGTAAATATACTTGTGCGAGTGTAAACGTTTTGCGAAGTATATATACCCCATCCCTTTGTAAATGCAGAAAAAGGCAAAGGATATTGTTCAAAATCATCTTTGATAAGCAGTTCTGTTCTACTAGTAGGCTCTGCGTCATCTCATGCTGAAACTTCTTTGGAAGGCAATCCCTGAAGGGGGCTACCGTGTGGAGATGGCACGGTGTTCTTGTATCAAGCACTACCAATGTCATATATTGTTCAGAGCATGTGGTGATATCTCTCTACAAAATACTATGACTGATCCATTCACACGTAGTGTTCTTTTAATGGGCATAAGTTGTTCTATACATTTATAATGTATGTATAAATTTCATACCGTGAAGTACAAAGACGTATGCTTGACTTACCTAACTCAACAAGTAATAATAAAAACAGTTGTCAGGCTCATGTTCCACAAGCATTGCCACTTTGTCTTATATAATATGATACACTTGTTTTCAACTATGTTTGATATGTCACTTGCCTGTACTATGGGAAAGAATATTACACTGTAGCAATCAATTTATCCCATGCCTTTGTTTCCGGTATTTATATCTATCCTATGGGTGGACTGCTGATTCTTTTGCAAGAAGTTAACTTTCTCCTTTGATGAAGATGTGAGAACATTCCCAATAAGCATAATTCACTTTAAGAATTCCCAATAAGAAGGATTCCCAATATGAAGACATATTTCCTTACCATTTCTTCAAAGGGAAAGTCCTGGCATATCAATTGACTCACATATCATGTTTACATGCCCAGTTTCATAAGTATGAATCCAAAATTACGCAATGTGTGATTTGAAAGTTTACAAGGTATCAGTTTAACTCTTATACACGTACACTGAGATACTTTAACAGGGTTCCTTACAATAAACATCTGTTTGTGTATTGAGTTGTTTTGTCTGACTGTATGCCTGGTGAGGTCAGGTGAGGTTAAGTGGGGTTCAACGTCGTACGTAAGAATATTTGGCTCAATTGACGACGTGCAGGCATCCAAACTTAAGCGCGCTGAGATAGCATGCCGCGGTTAGGCATGACTACCCCACGCAGACACATTATCCTGACTCCAAGCCAACCAATCTTTATTGCACCCACTCATGTCCAGCACCAGGCAGAGACCATCAAGTACCAAATATTAGCATGTTTTGGCATAACGCAGCCGGGGATCGAACCTGTGACCTGCTCTCTGGCGGACGCTCTAACCACTACGTTGTCTAGGCGGTGTGTCCCTGGTGTAGGCGTCGTATGTATCACGTCTTGAGCTAACTGTGTTCATACTTTAAGTTATCTCTGACTCGAAAGAATATGTCCCTGCTTATTTGTAAACACACTGCTGAATGCTCTTTTGACATACTGTTTCAAAACATCCTAATGTATTCTGATCAGGAATCACATGTCGTGTATTACAGCTGCACTTCTCGTTGCAAAGTTGTCAGCTCTACAATGACCTCCGTGTGTCAGTCGAATCATACAGACAGGGACGATCAATTCTCCTCGAGGTACAAAGGTTTGTTCCTCAAGCAGAGGTAAAGCTGTGCAGACTGTAACCATCACAGCACTTGTGCATTGTCAGTGAGAACAATGTTTGTATATACATGTTTATTTCTTCTTGTGTACAAATTCAAACCCAGCTTTTGGCGACTTAACGTTCACTGCATTAAACAGTGATTACTGCACATCAAAGACTCGTGCCTGACAAACAGACTATCTAGGTCAGGAGCATACTTTTAGAGGAAAACCCAGAAAAAAATTACATATACGTGTTTATTTCTTCTTGTGTATAAATACAAACCCAGCTTTTGACGACTTAACGTCAACTGCATTGAACATTGATTAATGCACGTCAAAGACTCGAGCCTAACAAAGAGGGCGTATGTTGACGAAGTGTCAGTTCGGTTCCGGCTGTTAGCATTTTACAATACGCCTACTTGTGTTTCTGTGTAGAGGGCACGGGGTAGGGGAGCAAGCAACCGATCTTATTAACAAATTAATATCACCGTATTTCATGTTTTGTAGTCCTCAAAACACACAACAAGCTCTGAGCTACGTTGTGTTGTGTTGCTAAGACCAAGACCGGAATAATGTCACTAGAAAAAGTGGTAACGGTTCACAGTTTATTATGAGCAGCGAACAATGAACAAGAGTATGTCTGGCTGCTATTATGAAAGATGGCTACAACCGTTCTCCGACAAGATGCATTGACATCCATATAAGTCAGCAGGAAGCAGTGAGTGAATAAATCATTTTTCTTGCTTCCAACAAAGAAGCTTTTACATAGGCAACCAAGTTATTTACGCACATTGTTTGCAATACATCTCAGCTTGTTGGCCTGGTCCACTTACTACTAATGTACAGAACAAGTAACCCCAAGGTGGATAAATACGGAGATACAAATACAGGTATTGAGAGCCTGCCCGTATAACGTCTTTTGGACTATCTAGGTCAGAAGTATACGTTTACAGGAAAACCCAGAAAAGTTACTGGTATGGCGCAAGGAAACATTTCACAGCGAATATTCACTTGACTTGAAGAGTAACTTGACTAACGGCAACGGAAGGTTTTTGACCATGACTTACTTGGTGAACAATGGTCACTAACTAATCAGATGAGCTCAGTAACAACAGACTCACGTCAGATCCAAAAGTCCCATCGATACAGAGATTATACTTGACCATCCAGTAACGACACGGAGAGTAACAGTCCACTAATTGTGGCTAATGATATATATACGATAGAAAAAGCACATTTTCGATACACGGGACACGCACGCCGGAGTGAGCAACCAGTTCTGGCCACCTGGGACCTGTACCACAGGGAACAGTCACGATTGTATTCCATAATGCAAGGTAAACGAACCATCATCAACAGGCTAACAAATAAACATATCGTGTAGATGTAGATCCCTCAATATACGACATACAATATAATGTCACGAGACATCCAACGGTAAATATAAATTTAGTAGTTCATTTTTAGACTGATATGGCACATATTTGTGAGATGGTAAAAATGAACACATATTCAAATGCAACAGAAATGTCTGCATAGTACCAGTTTGTCCCCAGATAGCATTCATAGCTGGCCCAACATTGGCCCAACGTTTGCACACATAGGAGATAACCTGTATCAAAAAGATGTACGCTAAAAGTAACACTTTGCCGACTGTTTGCAGTACTGAATCAGTCTAAGTAAACTCAGCCCCAGTACTTTTCGTTACACTCCACTACTGAGTCTGGCAACATTTTATGTGAGGTGTTGTCAGGTAACCTTTGAGATTGACCAAACATAACACTGCTTACCAAATCGCACATACCTTTCGATCTTTTATTTCGAAAAGGTTCGTACCCGAATGATTCCGAATGCTATTTAGCGTACGATGGCTTCCGGGTGATGCACACGGCGCACCATGACAACGGTGAGTAAACAGTCGCTGAAAATAGCTTTTTTAGCCGAAACCCCAAAGCGTATATACTGTGTTATATGCGGAGTTTTGTTTGTGGGGAGATCTATGTCAGTGACCTGAATATTTTGTAAGTCCCTCCGATCCCTAAGTAGTAGTCTGATTAGTTAAATCTATAACCGTCTCGCTATTGATTGGGAGGTCATAGGTCGCTCAAAGGGTACCTGACGCGACCTTCTTCTAGGGTTTGTTTGATTCAGTGGTGGAGTGTAACGAATAATACTGAGACTAAGATTACTTAGTCTGAGTACTGAATTGTCCCGCCCGACGGCGTATTTCTTTCAGACATTTATCAAGCGTAACTTTCATCAAATTAAATATTATTTGTATCTATGTAGGCGATAGACCTGCGTACAGCTGAACAGCGTACACTTGATAATGAAAGATATCCGTGAACCGAATGGAAACCAGCACTCATAAATGGACAAACTTGGATGCTTTCAGCATTCCTGATATCTCCATTTTAGTTAACGTAAATGGAAAATCCGATGCGATGTTGGTATAACACATTTGCAAATCCTGAAACTCGTTGATTACTGGCACAAGCAAGGGACGCCACTTGGACTAGCTGGTTCAAGTAACAAACAGCTGAAAGGCACTTCTTTTATCTGCTAATGTTGAAATATGTCCTTGGCAATAATTCTGTACAATGCACATTCAAAGTAACGGAGGTTTACGTGTCCAGTGGCATGCAAGATTAATGAGCATATTTAGAACTCGTATCAGCTGCGTATCACTGGCAAATGAAGTCAGCCTGCAGGGTAATTTTGACCTTGATCTAGCTGATTACATGCGTGCATGCATATGGTTTTCCCAGTTACAAGGTGACAGTGAGGTATGCTCCCTTCCTTACCTACCTCCAACCCAAGCCTACATTGTACATTGTCGAAGTAATCACACGGAATTTTTATATGGAATGTTTATATTCCATGCACATGTCTATCACGCAGTTGGGGCAGTATAGTGGCGCATGGGTTGTGGAGAAATAACTTGTCAGTGTGTTTTACCAAGTACGGATGAACAACTTCTCTGTCACATTATCAAACAGTACACACTACGGATACAAGTGTGAGGTGAGTTTACATATGCTACTCACACTTTGCTAAGGATCACAAAATTTGCTAAGGATCATAAACTTCACTTCAAAGTATACTAGTATTTATAACTGTAAATTGTATTCATTTAAAACCGAATAAATAATAACATGGTAGCCCCTCTTTAGACAAACAGCCACGTTACAACTTAAGTACTTACTTTACCTACCTGATACATGTGTAACCATAGAAAGGGTACCAATCAACAATTTGGCAAATCAAGGAAAGAGTCCATGACAAATAGACGATACGTCAATAGCAGGTATGGGATCCACAAGGTGCGATGACATACGGAAACCTAGGATCTATGCCTCCTATAATTTCAAGTATTTCAACCGAACTTTACCAAATTTCAATCCGACTGTCAACCAAATTTGACCCCACATAAAATTTTCTGTGGAATCCACGATTTGATCCTTAGCAAAGTTACCTGAGCGGTATAGCTGGACAGACTACGATGTGTCAAGAGTTGAATGAATATGGGTGATATGTACACACAAAAAAATAAAACAAAAATCCTTACATATTCGAACAAGAGAATGGCGACAGAGAGATGCTTGAAGTCTACATTTGGTTAAACGTATTGTTTTACTTGAGTTTTCTTTGTAAAAAATCTCGGTGATATTTTCTTTGTCAAAGAACTTTGTCCTTGCGGCTTCTGTGCTCTCGGAAACATGCCCTTTACTACAGGTCGACACCAACCACTAACAGAATGTAGCGGAATCTGAAGGCGTTTGTCGCTAAGCCACATTTCCACATATAAAGACAGATCAGGACAGGTCAGTATACGCACTGTTTTCACTGTTTTAAACTGTTCAACGCAGCTCTTAATGGAGATGAAAGAACAAGAAATATTTCAGAAGAAACCACATGAACAAGTCTATGCAAACTTTGAAACTTTGAATGAGAAAACTTTTTGATCGGTCAGCTCTAGTCCAGGCATATCGAAATAGTCAGGCAAGATGGATCACAGGAGATAACGACTGCCTACTTGCACACCTGTAAGAGTAAAGAATACCACCTACACCGTGACATCAGAGTGTTTTTCATAGTACTGAAACCCTCCGTTTCATGTGACCCAAGGGACCAGGAACATGTCACCATCAGCTTATCAGGTATTTGTTTATTAAGTTAAAAACTTAACAACTGCCTTGCACATTATTTACTTACGCGGACTAATACATCAGGTATACCTCCTGTACCTATTACGCAGTTCCACATTACGCTTGTTACAGATGTGAGGTTTCCGCTCTAGATACTTACGATCATGAATACTCGTATTATTTTCTTGAGTGGGCTGGTGGCCTGGTATACACACGTACAAAATGCAGGTATGCTCTACGGTTACCGATTTTAAACTATTCACATTTGAATACATTTGGTTTGATACAAGCTGCCTCTTTGAAGTTCCTTCCTTATGGTGACCATTTCGAAATTATTAAGTCACGTCCTTGCGAAAGAAAACGGAATATGGGTAGTACATTTCAGACTGGCTTCTTTCTGGCGATTGCTATTATTCTGGCCGCACGGTCCATCCATTCTGCATATCTGCATTGATAATACATTTCAGATTCGCTTCAAGCAAGCGGATGCTATGGCAATATGGTCCATTTATCCTGCATTGCCAGCAGAAACGTCATCGCCCTGGACAACATGTACGTAGTTGCGATGTCCCCTAACTGTTCGGTCGGTGGCCATAGTACTGACACACCGATACGCACTTGCTGTGAAATAGCTATGAATGTTCATGGCTGCAAGTTGAACTACATTGGAGAAAGAATTTTCAGAATGACTTCGGCAGTAATGTTTTAACTGTTAGTAGCCACATTACACATTGCAGTCTCTCGATTCCGATTTTATTCGACATTTTAGCAAGCTGCAATTACAATGCTTTTCAGATTCGCTTCAATCGAGCGGATGCCATGGTCCTGGCAATATGGTTTCTTTATCCTGCAACTCGAGCAGAAAGATCATCGCCCTGGACAACATGTACGGTGTTGCAATGTCCGACAACTGTTCTGTCGGTGGCCCGAATACACCGATACGCACTTGCTGTGAAACAGATATGGATTTTCATGACTGCAAGATGAACTACACCAGTGAAAGTGTTTTCCGTTATCACGACGTTTGTTCTGGGAGACAGGCGTGCAAAAAGGAGATTGTGAACCAGAACATAGTATGTGGTTTGACAAATAGGATGCCAATTTCAAACTACATGGCAGTTGAGTATCACTGTGTAGAAGGTAAATATGGTGGCACTTATTATTTGTCCAGTTCATTGCAGAAGTACAATTGACGTAATGTACATTCAAATAATCAGCACACTTTCGATATAGAACTACGTTCAGGTGGCCTTCTTGTTCAAGAGTCCGCTCCCCCTATTTCCTCAGATTCTATTCCGCAATAACAGGGATAAGGTATGGCGTGTGTTGAAATAAATGTCCTGTTGAATGTTATCATGATGCTGATGGTGCCATAAGTGAGCTAGTTTAGTTTTACGCCGCACTCAGCAATATTCCAGCCATATGGCGGCGGTCTGTAAATACTCCAGTCTGGACGAGGCAATCCAGTGATCAACAACATGAGCATCGATCTGCGCAAATGGGAACGTGACATGTGTCAACCAAATCAGCGAGCCTGACCACCCGACCCCGACAAGCATAGTTGCCTTTATGGCAAGAATGGGTTGTTGAAGGCCTATTCTACCCCGGGACCTTCACGGGTCTGGTACCATGAAACTTGTTCAGGGAACCAGGCGTGCACAAAGGAAATTGTAGACCATACCACGTGTTAACAATATAAATGATATATATTAAACATTTTGGCTTGGCCGCGTCCCGATCATCCATTTATCCACTATAAGAAAGAGTGTCGGGCGCGACTGAATCTACAACTCATTAACGCGTGTCAAACTTCCCAAGCTGTATTTCTGAGGGAACAAATATAAATGTGCTCTTTCCGCGTCACCTTTAATCATTTCTATAAAAAATATTTAAAAGGTCCTTCCGCTCTCGCCACTTTTGAAAAATATGTGCCCGAGAAGCATTTCTTTATGCAGCCTTATCGCAACTCAGCTTTGTTCTGCCTGTTTAATAATATGTCAGAGTAGCCTTTTGCTTTAAGTGTTCTTTTTTCTCGACCACGACAAGGTTGTAGTCAGAGCAGGATCACGTATCATTGTTCCCCGTTGTGCACGTTACAGAAGTCCTAACACCAGAATCACCCCCAAGCCCCCATCTCACTCGCTAGTATGAGATCACATATTGATAAGAGAAATTAGTGAAATTATATCATTATTGTATTGCAGCCAGTGGCATTGTACACATTCCGTCCAACGAGAGTGCCAAAGGGACGACAGTTTCAATCCAAAATAAGGGCTTTCCGACATCAGCACCTTCTGCCAGTGCTGGGATGTGCAGAGTCACTGCGTTGCACAATTCATCAATAGTTGTGTCATTGGTACATCTGAATATTACCTGTCAGCAGTACATTGACATACTTGACGGTAGTGCTCGTGAAAGAATCGATTGTAGACACGACACCAACTACAGTTCTGGTACTTTTCTCATAAGCAGGAATAATGTCATCAGCCTTAACTGGACGTCTGAGCTCACTATCTCTGGGCGGTTATGGATTCAGTTTACAGGTAATGGCCAATAATGTGCAGAACATTGTCACAAACTGAATGTTAAATGTGAACGTGCATCCAAAGTTTTCAGGTATGAAAACAGAACATGGAAACAATTATGTTTTTCACTGCTCTTGACAGTTCTGTAGAGGTGATGCGCTGCTGTTAGATTGGCAATGCCTAAATATTAAACTCTGCTTTTGATATATGTTTACTTTATAGTTGATGTATGGGAGAATGAGTGAGTGAGTTAATGTTCACGTCGCTTTGAGCTCTACACATCGATGACCCGGTACTGAAATACCTGGGGGCAGGTGAGGGAGATTTGAGGAGGGTTGGTGTCAGACCCACGTTAACACATTTCGTATAATACAAAGGGATGGCATTCTGTAACTATGAGATTCTTGAGAGGCATTTTTGAAGCTGGTCAATATATAAGACAAATATGGATGACAACTTTTTCTTTATTGTAGGTGTATAACACAACGTCTCAGGGCTACTTCTTTCCCCCTCTTTGGGTGATTAAAACCCGGAGTACAAAATATACTATTTATACCAGAATTTACAATAAGCCAGTGAGGTAAATGTTTATACAAAGAATCAAAGGGGACCGCAGTTATAACTCAGTTATATAAAACAATGATAGTAGGGATAAAGAAAAGCCAGTAGATACAAACAAAGAGGATAAGGAAACGTGAACACAGCTAATGAAGTGATAATTAGATTTACACAAAGCCAGAGAAGTAGGTATATCAATCAAAAAGTAAGACGTTATGTAAAAACTGTGATGATAAGAGATGTAGACGCAGCAGAGTTATGTGCAGCTAATTTAGTGACAATAGGTGCGGCTACTGTGATATTCCAGAGAGATATACACCTTGACCTCTATTAATCTCTGGGGTTAAATTATCTCCTGACGTTGACGGCTTCTAGTCTATCTTCCTTGTGCCAGTCGTGCACATTGGTGGCCCAAGATGCTAGTCTGTTACCAGTCAGTGCAGTGGCTGGGGTATATATTTGAGTACTTTGACAGGTCAGATTTATTGTCGACTCTTTCGACTGATGTTTTGTGTTCTTTGAGTCCAATATCAAAGGGGGTGATGTTTCTCCAATGTAGCTACCGCCTCAGTTGCAGTTCAGTTGGTATGTGTTCGTTGGGGCCTTTAGGATGGCCTTCAAACTTTTATCCGCAACATCACGTCTTTGCTTTTAGTCTTTTTAGATGTCGGCTAATGTAATGACTAATCTGGCATTGATGGGGATGCTGACTGGCGAAGGTTCATTTTTTAGCTGTGTATTTTTTTTCTGGTTGAGAGTTTTAGCTATGGTCTGCTCAAAAAGGTTTTGAGGATAGCCGTTTAGAGCGATGGAAGTTCTCTGACTTCTGGTTAGCGTTCATATAATAGCGCTTTTAATCTGGGGGTGATGATTGGCCAGGTAATGGATGCATTGGTCGGTGTGGGTGGGCTTTCAATAGACTGATGCAGTGATCTTGTTAGGCGAGCTATGGAATGGAAACATCGAGGAAAGGCAAGGTGTGTTGTTGTTCGGTCTCCGTGGTAAATTGAATTCGATCATATTGACTGTTGAGGTGGTCGACGAGGACTGCAGGTTCATGGTGAGGATGGGTGATGGCAAACACATCACCGATCTTCCAGCACCAACACAGAGGCTGGAATGGAGACATAGATAACACAGACTCGCAGAGACCGAACAACAACACACCTTGCCTTTCCTCGATGTTTCCCTCCATAATTCGCCTGACGGCTGCATTCAAATGTCTTTTCCCTCTTTGTTTCCATAAACTGGCTTTACATTTTTTCCATTGCGTTTGCTTAGTCCTCTAGCTTCCTGTAAATTAATATAGTATGTATAGTAAACTGTCTTTTAGTGGCGGATGAAGCTGGTTAACTGTTGTTGTGTCATAGTCTCAAAGATGATTCCCAAACCAAAGTGGCAGTGACTCGGTAAACTCAATTTAACTTATCCTGTTGTTGTTTAACCACGTAAGTGTAATTGTTTTTCAACTAGTTGTTTGTTGACAACGCATTGAATGTGTCTGTAAAATGTTTGCTATGGTGAGTACATTTCGAGACTGAGATACTAAATGTATTTGGTGATCTTGGGACAAATTTTCAAATTCGAGATATCATGTGTATGTGTGTCTCGAACGTCGAGATATAAATGCAAAATAATGATAAACATATAAGAAGAGGTTGGGACAGGAGAAAAGGGTTTGAAGTAATTAGAAGATACGAGATCCAGGGAGTTTATTGTAGTATATTTTGTACTCCTGTCTAGAATCACATGAAGGAGGGGCAAGAGGTAGTCCTAAGACATTCTCTTATGTAACAAAGAAATTGTCATCCATATACTCGTGTTATCAATGATTTGCATGATACCATTTTTCTCATACAGCATCAGACAGCATAGAAAACGTGGATTTACAATGTGCTTCCTTTTCAACAACATATCCCAATATTAATATGATAACAAAATCTCATGCAACAACGCTGCCGAATGTAACAGTGTACAGAGATGCGACAAAGACTACAGCTACGTTCAAGAAGAATCTCTTAGCGAAGCCAGTTGCGTCCCCGGTGTTATCTACAACTATACAACGCCCCTCTTCCGTTCAGCCTGTTTCCACGATGATGCCACCAACACCATCTAATCCTGAAGCATCTGCATCCAGACCGCCGATTTCAACAATGATTACAGCGAAAATATCTAGTCCTCAAACATCTGCATCCAGACCGCCGATTTCAACAATGATGCCACCGATAACACCTAGCCCTCTAACATCTGCATCCAGACCGCCGGTTTCAACAATGATGACAAGGAAAATATCTAGTTCTCAAACATCTGCATCCAGACCACCGATTTCAACAATGATGCCACCGATAACACCTAGCCCTCTAACATCTGCATCCAGACCGCCCATTTCAACAATGATGACAAGGAAAATATCTAGTTCTCAAACATCTGCATCCAGACCATCGATTTCAACAATGATGCAATCAATAACACCTAGTCCTCAAGCAGTTGGATCCAGACCACTGATTTCAACAATGATGACAGTGAAACGATCTACTCCTGACATAGCTGCATCCAGACTGCTGATTTTAACACTGACGCCATCGATAACACCTAGTCCTCAAGCATTTAGATCCAGACCACCGATTTCAACAAAGATAACAGCGAAAATATTTAGTCCTCAAACATCTGCATCCAGACCACCGATTTCAACAATGATGACAGGGAAAATATCTACTCCTCAAACATCTGCATCCAGATCATCGATTTCAACAATGATGACAGGAAAACTATCTAGTCCTCAAACATCTCCCTCCGGACCATCGATTTCACCAATGATGACAGGGAAAATATCTAGTCCTCAAACATCTGCACCCAGACCACTGATTTCAACAGTGATACCACCGATACCACCTAGTCCTAAAAAATCTGCCTCCATTCAAGCGATTTCAACAACGATGACTACATCTAGTCTTCAAACATATGCATCCATTCAGCCGAAGGCGGAAGCTGGTTTGGACACAACTACAAAACTGACTGCATCACCACATGGTATGCAGTTTTATTATATCAACTGTGTCTCTACAAACGCAACAAATAACACACATAATAATGATGTATAATGTGCACGTTTATAACTTACGTTTCATTATATATTTACTCATACTTGAGATGTTATGTGTTTTGTATCTTTATCCTGTATTCCAAGTACCGTTCAGGCTCCTAGACTTTACGACTATTACAGAGATATACCCCTTCCTCCACAGGTGTCATGGGTCTTGTCGAGGCTGCAGGTATTGGTATAGGCGTCCTTGCGTCCTCCCTACTACTTCTCATACTCGTGTATTTTCTGCATAAAAAGAAACACCAGCGGGTAAGTAGTTTACTTGTACATGAAATTGTACAGTTTCTTGAAAGGCAACACTTTCTGATGTAAGAACAGCATTTCAAATCGTAAGATAACAAAGAAGTCTACTTATTTGATCTTCGCATACAGGAAACCAAACCATTTTTGGCAGCTGGCATTATCTGTTCGCACGCATGACAGTATTTTTGAGCTTGTCACTTTGGCCTGATGGCAATGACAGTCCTTTGTCTGTTTGTTCTCCTTGTATTTAACACAGAGGAAGAAGTGTAGACATACCACAGAACAGAGTCATCAATGAAATATTCTATAACACGTAATAGTCCATACATGTCATTCTGTTACACGTGCGATATGTGTTCACGTCCTATAATGTTTTAATCAGTAAACGTGTATAGTGATTGGGGTGCCATGTGAGTGTATGTGTGTGGAATCAATTTATGTAATGTCGATTAGTACTTCATGCCATGATATTCATTTTAAACGAACGAAGTGTAAACATCACATGGTCTAATAGCGATTCCTCCATATTAAATAATTACTCGGTAATGCTACATTTTCTCCATGCTAATGCTTCAACTGCAGGTGAAAGTTGGCAACCAAGGCGACCATGTTCTGGATTCTGAGTTTGCTGATGCCCTAGGTATAACAAGAGCAAATATGGGCAGTACAGCCCCGACTTCCGTCATTCAGCCACGACCATGGCGTCTAGCACCCATAGAGGTCCCAGGAACCGGCATTCATCTTTGATAACCAGTTCTGTTCTACTGGTAGGCCCTGATACTGAAACTTCTATGGAAGGCAATCCCTCAAGAAGAATACCATGAGGAAATGGGCACAGTATTCTTGTATCAAGCACTACCTATGTCGGTTTATATGAGATCACAATGTGATAGCGTGATTCTCTCACAATGAGTTAACATATTGTTTCACAAGTTTTGGGTAATTGGACAGTGACACTAGGTTGCACAGCTACATCTGAAGCATGTGTAGAAGGCATTCCCTCGAGTGGTGTGGAAGATGTATACAGATGTGTATTGTTACCATGATATATTCTGACTCGGAGTGAGTGAGTGAGTGAGTTTAGTTTTACGTCGCACTTAGCAATATTCCAGCTATATGGCGACGGTCTGTAAATAATCGGGTCTGGACCAGACAATCCAGTGATCAACAACATGAGCATCGATCTGCGCAATGGGGAACCGATGACATGTGTCAACCAAGTCAGCTAGTCTGACCACCCGATCCCGTTAGTCGCCTCTTACGACAAGCATAGTCACCTTTTATGGCAAGCATGGGTTGCTGAAGGCCTATTCTACCCCGGGACCTTCACGGGTCATTCTGACTCGGAGCAGTCTTGACACTCAAGAATTCAACAACACCTGTACAAATACAATTGCTTCAGATTCGTCCCAATCCATACACATCTTTTCGGTAGGTGAGCGTGCTTTTTTCATCATTATCCCTCCAGTATCCGACGAGTAACACCAAAAATGTTCTTTGTACTGTGAACATGGTATAATGTGTAGGAAATTGAACATGAGCCTTTATGAGCGGAGTCGTTCACCACTAAGTTACAGATCAGCCCCAGATTTTGGCCTGGATGGAACTGGAATGCTACCGTTCTTATTGGATTCGTTCCTTTTATCTCCAATATAATATATAGAGGATACTAAACGACCTTCCGTGTAATACCATTTTTATTAAACGAGTTAATGATTTGGTATCAAACGAGCGAAAGCGAGTTTGATTCTAAATCTGTAACGAGTTTAATGAAAATGGTATTTCACGAAGCGAGTTTAGTATTCTGTTTATTACTCGCCGACATAAATTGACAGAAACTGCGGCGAAATTGCCTGTAGTGTGAGGACACTCAGCTTTCAAGTAAAGCAAGGTCTAGTAAAATCGCGACATCAACATTAGCATTGTGACGTCACAACTTTGCACCATTTTTGACGTCATAGGTCAAGCGGTATTACACTAGTGTAATACTGAAGTGAAAATATTACACTGCAGTATCTTCAACGAGCTAATAATAAATGTCGTTATACAACTCGTGAGCTGCGTCCGACGTAGATTTGCAGCATCGTGTACTATTCTATGTTAACAATTATACAAGTAATGTGTGTAGAATCCCGATGGGCGCACGACGTCTACTTAAGAGTTAGACTAGGACAATGTCATGTTTGTAAACACTGTACCTCTCTTGGCGTTTTAATTTGCAAATGTGTCTGTGAAAAACCACAACAGATAGCGATTTCATCCTGTTTGGAAACCGCCTTCTAACATCTCATAGTTTTCATCAATAATATTTTCCCAACGCCTTTAACTGTTTCTTGTAATCATATTACGTAAATTCTCAGTGTCAAACCTGTAGTAGAAGTCAGTAGTTGTCGTTGTCAAGAATTATCTGGAAGATGTCTACTCGTGGTCACAAATACGTGAATGCACCTATACATTGTATTTCATGATCACCAGTACCCATTGAAACAAAATGTACACTGTCTGTCATAATGTACATCTACTTTTTACCGTTTTTAGGGAGTGTTTCAATGTATAGAATGTAATATTTACATATATTGTACTGTCAGGTTGCTTTTGTTTAACGTGCACAATATATTACCAAGTATTACTATAACATTAAACCAGCGTTCGAAATACTTGTCTACCAGGTCGCCAGGGACGGGTACTTTCAACGCCGACTACCATAGTCTTAAATTCACCTACCCGACGGCCGGGTTAAAACTTAGACATGTATATGTAGGTATACACCATATCCCAGGATAATATATCATTATTAATTCACTCTTAAAAATAAATGATGAATTCCAATTGAATGATGAACTACCTCGCTTGTCAAACCTAAATCATTTGCGGAAAGGTACGTTTTTGTCAGGGTTGGCAAGTTTTACATCTAACCAGCCCTTTGGTCTGGCTGAACGTTTGGGGAGTACCATTTAATGACCAAAATAAATGTACTTATCCACTTTGTGTGAAGTATATTGGATCTAGTCTGAAACTGAGAATCTGTTTTGTGTCACGGTTTAACAGCGAAAGAGTGAGTGAGTTTAGTTTTACGCCACTTTTAGTAATATTCCAGGAATATAACGACGGGGGATACCTGGAATGGACTTCACACATTATATCCATTTGGGGGAATAGAACCCGAGTCTTCGGCATGGCGAGCGAACGCTTTAACTACTAGGCTGCTCCACCGCCCTAACAACGAAAGAGGGCGGTGGGGTGGTTTAATAGTTACGCTGCCGCTCGTCTTGCTGTAGACCGTGTGACTGTCATCTCTGGTGGCCCACGCTGTTATATTGCTGGAACATTGCTAAAAGCCACGTTAAACATACTCACTCCAGTATTTATGTACGTCCTATATGAGATGGTAATACTGTCTGGAGAGTTCAAACCCCTTGTTGTGGTCAACATAGTATAAGCACATCATCAATACCAAATGCTGACCATAGTTTAGTTTACGAATGAATCTGGTTTACAATATGCCTTCATACGTGTTATTGAATGATATATGAGTGTGTGATGTGAAATTCGTTTTTGTTGTTTGTTGGGTTTTTTTGGGGTTTTTTTTGTTTGTTTGTTTGTTGTTTTTTTTTGTCAGAGCATACTTTCATAAAAACACATTACTTATGTTCTTACATTCATACTTATGTACCCTGAGGTGCCTTTTCCTGTTGGTGTGTAGCTTGTTGGGTTGTGTAGGTTCATTGTGTCCCTGGTTTAGGTGTTCATTACATCATATTTTGACCTTGCCCTGGGAAAATGTACTGCTCTTTTGGGATGAAGATTGAGGAAACAGTATATTTAATAAAGCAGTAGAAATGATTTTTCGTCCTCGTCTAGCGATAATAGTGACAGGAATGAAGAGAGACAATGATGCTTGCCCAAATTAAGTGGAATAATGCTCTTTGAGCTTCTGTTTCAAAACATACTTGTGTTTTCTGATCCTGAGACATATATCATTATTACGGCTGTACTTCCCGCGGTAACTTTATCAGCTATATAAAGACGTCTATGGGTTAGTCGAATCAATACAGATAAGGAAGAACGTCCTTAGGGTACAAAAGTCTGCTCTGTGTGAGGAATTGCAGGGTTCTTTGTTAATGCTGTTATGAATAATATGTTGGGTACTTCGAGTACTTCGGGACACCGTGTTGACCAACAAGAGAAATAACAATCACCAACATGCCCATCGTATTTTACTTTCCCCGAACCTACCCTCACAAATGTATTCCATGTACAGTGCTATAAAAACGTCAACTGAGTTCATAAACTTTCGACAGTGTTGTATTATCGGTCTGTTACTATACACAAATAGACTTTCGACTATTAACTTTCGACTATTAAGTAGCATTGGTCAATTAAGTAACAACAGACTTTCGACTTTGTAATAATATCGGTGAATTATAGAAATACAGTCTCTCGACTATTTCGTCATATTGGTCAACTATGTAGTGAAGAGACTTTTGACAATATAAAAATACCGGTCAATGATAATGGATTTTCGACATTTCGGTAAGAATAGCAATTACTTGTTATAACTATATAACATTTCCAAAAGAAGAAATCCGAAATAAACACAGATTGCTAGCATTAAAGCTTGAGGTTGTGGGAAAGTATATATATGTATATGCCAACAGTCGAACATAACTAAACCGAAGTTGCAAGAGAAAATGAAGCTGTTGTACTGTTAATATTGATTTTTGTTGTTGTTATAAATGAATCCTGTGAAGTAGGACTAAAAGGGAAAAAGAGGTATTTTATTTTATCACGGGACAGCTGACTTTAAACGTCCTGACTGACAGTCACGTGATCAACAACGTACCACATGATCCAAACATGGCGCGGAGTTCGACAATGGGACTCGTTGTGCCTGTCCGCGGTGTTTCTTTAATAGTTCTATTAATGACAGTCGTCAGTTGTCCTGTATTTGGCTATGACTACCCGTTCCAAGACCCTAGTCTGTCCTGGGAAACCCGCGTTGATGATCTAGTTAGTCGGCTGACGATCGAGGAGATTCAGGAACAGATGGCTAGAGGAGGGGCGGGTATGTAAACATTATATAACTTGATCATCATGTCGCCGGTTTAGCCTGTACTTTGTCACATCCGTCCAGTCCATTATTTTCATCTTATGTCATGCATGCCACTGATAACAGTGTCAACGCTTGAACGAGATTAAGTTCAGTCTGTCTAACTGTCCCTGAGAAGCATTGTTCTTTCCTTCCGCTCATGCAGCTTTTTTATGTAGTAGCGAACCGGAAAGGAAGCAAGTCCAAATTTTCTTAGGATCTGAATCCACCACCAGGATCCGTTTCAGTCTAAAAGGAGTTAGGAATTATTTGATCGACCAAAATGATATACATTGAGAGACTAGACATTGTCACTACCACTGTCAAATGCACTGGAGCTTGTATGGGTAAACAAAACAGGCAAGATACATACTGCCCTTGATATAGCGCTAGGACACCTTTAGTGACAGTTCATACGGTGATGACAGTTTTTAATGCTACATCTAAGTGTTGTCAAATACCACAAATGTGTGTGTGTGTGTGTGTGTGTGTGTGTGTGTGTGTGTGTGTGTGTGTGAGAGAGAGATTAATTTAGTAAACTTTCAAAGAAACTGAAACCTTCATACTACTGTCAACCCAATCCTCCATACCATTGTCAACCTGAACCTCCATACCATTGTCAGCTGAAACTTCCATACCATGGTTAACCCAAACCTCCATATCAGAGTTATCCCAAACCTTCATGTTATTGTTAACTCAAATTCTCCATACCATTGATGATACTAACCTCTATGCCATTGTTAACCCAGTCTGCCATACACATTTACACAAAGTTCTATACCATTGATAACAACACGTCCATAAAACTGTTACACCAAATCTTCCAAATAATTGATAACCAAAACTTCCATACCATTCTTAACTCAAACCCTCCCTACCGTTGTTAACCCCAACCCCCTGCACCATTGTTAACCCCAACCTTCCATGCCATCGGTAACCAAACCCTCCATGCCTTTGTTACCCCAGCCCTCCATACCATTATTTACCCGAATCCTCCATGCTTTTGTTAACACAAACCATGAAAAGGTTTGTGTATCGTGAACATACATAATCGTAAGGATGCATGAAATGTACACACAGGACTAACAAGCACATTGGCGAGTTTATTTTTCCTTAAAGCTCTCAAAGCGTTACAATCTGATCATTATTACACTGGATAACCCAATCCAACCATTGAGTAGAGAAAGCATTTATTTGCATATACATTTTGCGCACTCTACTTGTACATCAAACATAATGACTTGCCAAACATGTCAATATAATCTGCAAATTGTTACGAATGAATATCATAATTCAAGTACATTTATTATAGAATTAAAAAAGATACTGATTTATTATAATGTATACACTTGCAGTTGAATCCCCCCCCAATTCATGAAGAATGCATATTTGCTTTGAATGCGAACGAGATACAGAAGATTGATAGTCGGTGTGACTCCGTAAAACAGGTTGTCCAATGCGCATTAGTTTGTTTTACACTTATCACGGGACAAAACTTTACCTGGACATGCATTCTGCCAGAGGCTGTTATTTTGAGGTTGAAAGAGGTGTTCAACTCTCTCATTAATGTTGTCTGATTGAATGATTATATGCATGTGTATCAATTCCGTAACTGATATATTATCCTCCTTTTATTGATGATGGATCTGATACACGCGATAATTATAATGGATAAGATAATTACACAGATCAAATATATACGTTTCTTACACAATGCTTATGTAAATTGCATTGAAAAGTTATCATTTCATATTTGATTATGTATTATTATCAACCTTAGAAATATGAAAAATAAATAGAGTTAGGTCTAAATTACTAACTTGGTTTATTTCAAATCTATAAGAACATGGGTGTAATACAGTATTGCTATTCATGTCTACGCTTCATTATATAAACTATTATAACAAATGAATGAATGATTTAATGTAGAAGACGGTTTTGTAATCTTGTCACTGTAAATTCAATCAATGTGCAAAAATGGTATTTTAGTATTCACCCCCAGTGACGAGTAACAAACACTTACCTCCTGTAACAAGATCTCATAATCCCCTTTCTTGCAGACACGTGTTCATTTACCTGTATAAGCCCATGGCACTGCTAGCAATTGTTATCAAAACACTTTAATATACTTCTTCTACAGAAAGTAACCTCTCTCGTAAGAGAAGCTATTCTTTGATCAGTACTACTAAATTGATTGAAATAATAGGTACAGTATGAATTTAAAATGTAAAATGCACATGTGAGTCTCTCGCTGAATAAGAGGTGCTTTTTATTACTGCCCATACATGGCTCTCACTGTGAGAAGCTAATTGATTTGCTGCACATACGCGTCTCTTGGCCTTAATGAGTTAACCCAAACTTTTATACCATTGCTAACTCAAACCTTCATAGCTTGGTCAACCCAGATCTTCACACTATTGTTAACCCAAACTTCCATACCATTTATAATCCAAAACTTCATACCATTGTTAACCAAAATTTCATAACATCGTTATCCCAAACTTCCATACCATTGTTAACCCAGACCTCTGTATCAGTTTTAACCAAAACCACTATACCATTGTTTACGTAAACCTCATACCATTGTTAACCCAAATGTCCACACCATTTAAAATTAAAAATTACATACCATTGTTAACCCAAACTTCATACCATTGTCATACCAAACTTCCATACCACTGTTAACGCAAACCTCTGTATCATTGTTTACCAAAACCTCCATACCATTGTTAACCCAAACTTCATACCATTGTCATACCAAACTTCCATACCACTGTTAACGCAAACCTCTGTATCATTGTTTACCAAAACCTCCATACCATTGTTAACCCAAACTTCATACCATTGTCATACCAAACTTCCATACCACTGTTAACGCAAACCTCTGTATCATTGTTTACCAAAACCTCCATACCATTGTTAACCCAAACTTCATACCATTGTCATACCAAACTTCCATACCACTGTTAACGCAAACCTCTGTATCATTGTTTACCAAAACCTCCATACCATTGTGTTTCCAAACCTCATACCATTGTTGACCTTACAGCCAACATCATACCAGGTTTGCACCCAATACATTTCTCCTACACACCCAATACCTCTGATTAATACAGGCTAAACTCTTCCTGCTTCGAACATCAGCCCCATTTTCCGTTGTTCACTGATGTTGCAAAATCAGTTCTTTTCACATGTATGGCTTCAATATCTGTGAGGTTCAGTATCAGTCAAAACAGGTTATGCATGGTATTCATATGTGTTTTAATGGAGGTGAAATGTAAATGAAATATTTATGATGAAAAACAATACATAGACATTAGAAATATCAATATGATGAAACTCATTAACCACGATAACATATTAAATGTAGATGTTCTTTATGCTGCTGGCTGTAATGTCTCATTTCTAAATTGGAAATAAATGTTCAGTATTTATTTATTTGTGGGTTAGAATTGTTTTTCAGCAACTCGTGCATAGTTTATATGCTTGTTTGTTTATTGTTTATTGGGATACAACGACATGCATCAATGAAGTCAGTGAACTTGACCACCCGATGCCACCTAAGACAAGCATGGGTTTCTGAAAGCCAGTTCTAACCCAGATCTTCATGCATCATGCTTATAGTAAGATGTGACTAATGGGACAAGGTGGTCAGACTTGAGAACTTGCTTGAGGAAGTCATCAGTTCCCAATAATGACAGATACTCATGATATCAGTCAGTGGACTCTCTGGTCTGGAGTTGATTATTTTACAGACCACTGTTATTTAACTGGAACATTGTGTGAAGCTAAGCAGCTAACAAACCATTAATTAAGAGGTCCTTTTAAATTGTTAATTATGCAGTGAGAGGGTCTTCAACTCAGAATATTGTCGTGAAGATTTAACACAGCTGATCTCAAATTGTTACACAATATGGTGTATTTCTAGCTAATGACCTAGCTGAAATGATACAGTATCCAATGTTAAAGTAGATAACACTCATATTGTCAGTCGTAACACTGCTGGGTCATGTATGACGATTATCAGTGTCATCATGTAGTTGTGGTCATTCAGGGCTGAGTGTTAAATAGCAAGGAACCAAAATATTGAGGATATGAGTGAGTGAGTGAGAGAGAGAGAGAGAGTGAGTGAGTGAGTGAGTGAGTGAGTGAGTGAGTGAGTGAGTTTAGTTTTACGCCGCACTCAGCAATATTCCAGCTATATGGCGGTGGTCTCTAAGTAACTGAGTCTGGACCAGACGTTCCAATGATCAACAGCGTGAGGATCGATCTGTGAAATGGGGAACCGATGAGATGACTCAACCAAGTCAGTGAGCTTGACCACCCTATCCCATTAGTCACCTCTAACGACAAGCATAGTGGCCTTTCATGGGTTGCCGAAGGCCAATTCTATTGCGGACCTTCACAGGTCATATTGAGGATATACTAGTAGATGATTAAAGTGTGTCTCACTGTTCCCTTATGTTTGCATTTTCATGTGGATATGCCTGTGGTATTCACATGCAACCTGGCAAATATCCATTTATGGAACACATCTTGATTCAGTGCTTTCCCATTCTGAAAGTTGTCCTGATGTATGCAGGTTCATCTGGAGGCCCTGCCCCTGCTATCCCCCGTCTGGGTATCGGACCCTACTCCTGGAACACCGAGTGCCTGAGAGGGGATGTGCAGGCGGGGAATGCCACCAGCTTCCCACAAGCCATTGGCCTGGCTGCCTCGTTCAGGTGAGAGAGAGGGCTTAGTGGCTGTTTCAAAGGGTGAGGGAGCTGAGTGCCTGGAGTAGGTCTTTAAGATTGGGTGGAGGTTTGGTGGGAGAGTTTGCGTGCATGCATGAGTGTGTGTGTGTATGTGTGTGATGGGGCAGTTGTGGTGGGCCAAGTATGACTGGCTGCCGTCATTAAAGTGAGATTCTTTTTCACTCTAAGAGAATATTAATATTACATTTAATACCATTTCTTGTCACAGATGAATTTTACAGGAGAAACCTTTATGTTTAGACATATAGTATTGCATTGAATGCAAAGTAACAATACTTCTGAAAGTAACTTTTGAATTATATCTAAGTAACAGTTATTCCCAAGTTTTCTTCAAAGGGCATTTACAGTCTGTTTGATCCCATTGAGACCGATGAATTGCCCACTAACACAAAATCTGATAATTGCAACAAAACCAAATTTTGCACAGCCACATGAAATTGACAGACCAACTCTGATGATGTGTCTGACACTTTTGGACACCCGAATAAAAAAGTTATTTAACAAACGATCATCATTTTCTTGTCACCGTTCACTCTCTTATACAAGGGGTGGGGGGTGGGGGGGGCACTTACTGGTAGAACTGCCAGGTGATCAACAAGAATTCAACAAGAATGTGTTGTGAAGATGGGGTCATCTCAAAAGCTGTTATCTGATTACCACTTAAGATGTTCAATGGGAGTCAGTGTTGCCACTTTCAGTTGGAGTCCGAATCGGTGTCGCAGTCGTCAGAGTCTACCCTGATGACAACTGGCTTGATGGTGGCATGGTCCAGTCCACTTTGTTCCCAATAATGTCTTTCTATTTCATTCTCAACTTTCTCAATGCTTTTTTGCCATGTTTCCTGCGTGATGGTGTCTATTGACTGTTGAACAATTGTCTGTACATCCCGAAGTTTGAATGTTACATTGCCTGCCAACATCTGATTTCATGATACCCCAAATGAGTACTATTGAGTTTAAATCACAATGATAGGGTGGCAATCGCAAAACTGAATGACCATGTTTTGTTAGGTACTCATCAACCTTAAAGACAGGTGTGGTTTTATTTGATTTTATGATGTCATACAGAACAGGTTTGGTTGCTTTTTCTGGATACGATATTGCTTTGTTTTGCAACCATTCTATCATGTCACCCTTCTTACTGTTAGATGTTGGGGCCTTTGTATAAGGTAGTAGAACGCCATGATATGGAGCGTTATCCATGACAATCAGACTTTTGGGGGGCAGTGCTGGTGTCAGTTGATTTTGTACCCATTCTAAGAAAACCATCCCGTTCATTTTGGTATGATAGTCTCTGTTGTCTTTAGATTTTGCCTTGAAGACTAGGGAGCAGCCAGGTAGGAATCCCTGGCAACCAGCATGGAGCACAGTCAGTTGCTCTCCCTTGCCAAGTGGTAATTTTCTAGTGCAGGACTCTGAAGAGGAGCTAGCGAACCATTGTGTCCCAGTGGTATGGGAAGCATTTACCCATGTTTTGTCCAAATATACAGGCTCGTAACCCTCTGTACGTTTCTTTCGAATTGTGTCTAAGTATTGGTTTCTTAGTCGAACAATATCAGACCTCTCGCACATGTCTATTTTCTGAGCCTACATTTTTGTAATGGAAACCAAATTTGTGAAGCAAGTTCCATAACTGATACATGTATTTTGAAATGACCAAAGAATGATTTGTCTCCTTATGCTTTTTCAGAATACGCAGAGAGACAAAGGTATTTTGTTTATATAGAGACTTAATGGCGTTTCTAACCAGCTATTGTTGAAATGAATCGACTTTCTCACATCGTGTGGGTTTTGAGACGGTCCCCTCAGCTGTGTCCGTGCAGGTTGAATCGGTATAGTTTTTCAAGATAGTTTTTATCTTCCCTTCCGTCATCCTAACAGCACAAGCAGTTCGTAAACAATATTGAGCCAAAGCATACTGAGGCCTACCCTTTCACCTTCGTTTTTAAGAAAGTTAAATACTTTGAGTAGTATAGGGAATGACAGTTCTGGCTCACTTTCAAGAAAAGTCTCTACAAAGCCTTATTTAGTAAATAAGGCTTTGGTTGGGACCTTAGATCTTGCTACTATTACCCCTACTACAAAAAGGTTGGGTGCCTATGTCACGTTTATATCGATGAAACAGTTTAACGTGAACCGCCTACGATCTCTTTGGTGTTCATAATAAAGGCTTGCTGGGCTTTTTGTATCCCCTGTGCTATGTACTTCTTTTTCTCGTCCTCGCTGATAGCAGACTTACGAGACTTGGATCGAATATCTTGTTTCATTCCGTTATATTTTTTGAGTTCAGAGAGGATTGAACGAAACTCCTCTTCTGAGATCTTACTATCAGAGAGTGCCGTGGAAATACGCTCACTCACTGTGTTCAGCTTTGCTTCGGCCAGAACCCTGATCTCGTCGTGTTTCAATGCCTTACGATGCAGTCTGCGTGATACCAACTTAAGCGCCAACCCTAACACCCCCGCTATCCCAGCTGTTATTTCAAAACCTAGCACTATAGGTGCAGCCACGATGGTGGTTAACAACCCAACACCTGCAGCCCCTAGTCCCATGCTGGTTGCCATAAGGGTAGTGTCAGCCCCGTCCACGATATTGAAAGCTCTATTGTACTTCTTACATAGTGCTTTCCGCGTGTCACGGTCTTGTTCTAGTTGACGTTTCACATCACATAACTGCCTCAAGCGGAACCCATCTACGGTTTCCAACGTCTTCGCTACTTCCTCTACGACTGGGTACAGACCCATCCTATAATATATATTATGAAAGATATTTTAATTGGGTTTCAGTTAATACTCTATCAATGTATTTGAAGTCTACAAGATCTAGACTACTACTCAGGGCAATAGGTGAGAGGCTAATAGACTTTCCTGTTGTAATAAAAACCCCACTGAGGCTTATTAAGCGGTTTATAGGACCCGTGGGGGTATCCTGTTGTATAACAATACGACAATATTTTCTTCTGTGTTCGTCATACCAGTGTATTGACACCCCGGGTAAAAATTGGTGTACTCTTGAGGTGTTTTCATTGTCTAAACTAAAGAAGACTTCTATGATGAGTGTGAAAGGGGAGTATATATCAAGATTTATGTTTAAAGAATACTTGATAAATGTTAATTTATTTTTTACTACAGTCCTTAACCTATTTTTTTCGGTATTAGTAGTTCCTATGAATCCCCTCTCCGGAATGAAATCCCCGATCCAGACACCGTTGTTCCTAATCTTAGAGATAAACTCATTTTCGTCTATTGTGATATAAGGTGAGGCGAGTGTTAAGTTGATCAGCCATTTGGGCTCTTTAAAATCTGATAACGACACCCGTCTGTACACGTTGTCTTTGAAGTGCAGGATATATAAGGTGTCTTCCTCACCAGGCTGATCGAATCCCTCCGTATCTCCCAGGTCGTTAAGCGTAGTGTTGGGATGATGACTGGTCATTATTATACTATTATGATATAATTTCCAACTGGTTTTTTGATAATAGTTCAGGGGTGAACTTCATACCCATGAAGTGTATGTTGGCAGGCAGGAAGATATTGGTTAGTGATATCTTGTTTTCCACGATCACGTTGACACCCTGCAGACTGGTGTTGGAGTCGGCACCCACCCGCACGTAAACGTTGCAAACTTGATACTGGTGTCGTTTCACCCACCCGAGTTTGATCCCCTTCACGATCTCGATATTATTCCCCGATGGTTCCCCTAGGTAGACTTTGATGATCAGTGTTGAGTTTGCCGGTAGACTCTCTAGTATACTGACCACACCTTCGAATTCAGATACCAACTGCAATTTCACGTTTTGTATGGTTGGTTTACTCGATAGCATATGAGCTGCCATAGTGTCGAGTGGGCTTACGACTATGCTACGTCTCTGAGTTGGGACGTAAGCCACGAGTATGGTTCCATTGTTCACGACTTTGTTTAGGTGGTTGTCTTTGTTATCCGTGAACACGTAGGGAGAGACGAGTCTAATATTGAGAAACCAGTCGTCGTTATCGGGTAACAACACCCACTTGTCATCTTCGGTGAAGACGAGCATATATGGCTTGTTTCGGGCGACGGTAGTGCTCTCAACATCGTCTAAGTCGAACAGTTTACCCCCGAACGATGGGTATATTATCCAGTTATTATCACCGGTGTTGACAAGGGAGTACTTAGTGTTTACTGTTGCTCTTGTGGTATCTATCATATCACTTAGGGCTCCACCGGAGGGGATTTCAACGCGTTTGTAAATGTTGTTTTTCAGTTGCAAGGCGTACGATGTACCATCTACTCCGGGAACGTCGAAACCGCGCGTGTCTCCGAGGTCGGAGATCCCGATATTGACGCATTTTTTCACTCCGGGTCCTTGTGCGCTGGTCATTTTACATGAAGCGTTAAGCTGAGGTATCCTATATTTACAGGATTATGATTTATATCTAACACCGATATTGTCAGCTCAGGTATGTTGCCCTGGGTTAATTTTTTATACTGCCGTGGTGAAAACGACTCGGTTCTACCGTCGTTGTATTTCTCAGTTTTCACCGGCACTGCTCTCAGTATAGTGGAAGGGTGACCTCCTTGAATGTTGTACGTTGTGCTCACCTGACTGAGATGAATGTACAGCTCTCGGTACGGTACTAGGTCGGGTAACTTCGTGCCTGTGACGGTTGTTGTTGGTTTTATCTCGTCAGGAGACATACCGAGTATCCTCGCTAATGGTTGGCCGAGCCTCAAGGGGTTTCTTCCGTTGTTGATTAACACCACTGTACCGTTTGAGTCATTCATCTTGAGTTCGGCTCCCAGGGGTTTGAAGACCTCGTCGTTTAGAGAGCACACGCTGTAGTAGCCGTCAGTTATCTGACTGCGAGTTCCACTGACGAACAGCTTATTGTTGCTGATATTGATGTTAGTCCATTGCGGTAGGTAGGTGATATCGCAGAGTGCGACTTCGAGTTGGCCTGACGTGTTATCGATCGCATGCGTCAGCTGAACGGCCTCACCGCTCGTTATTCCTGGAAGTGTTATGTACATATTATAATATATGAATTATATATTATAATATGGACTTAGCACACTTGAAAATCGTGGTGAATGCAGATGGCACGGGGTTTAAAACAACCTTTATTAATATCTTTGAAAACTATGTCGTGTCCGTTAATAACGCGCAGGCGGTGGTAAACTGGAATCAAAACCCAATGCAGTTTTGGCAGAACCAACTCAACTTTGCTGTGTGGTGTGCGACGACAGGGTCGGGTGTGACACCAGACTACGGTACAGACGAACTGAGTAAGGCGGTTATTTTGTTTCATATTTATTATCAAACGAGACGAATATTGAAGGAAATAAGTGCTCCTCTTCCCCAAGATAAAGCGTGGAGTATGACGAATAACCCCTATGATAAACGCGCTTATGAACGTGTTTGTGGGGAGTTTGAGATTCCAACGAATAAAGACTTTCGCCTTCCTGGTGTGAACCATGGTCTCGGTATAGTTCTCGTGTACTTCTACAGGTCCGGAACATATCAGGCCGGTTCTAAAGATGGTTCATACAACCCACACCGTCATACATTTACAGGCCCCACAACGAATGAACAGATCCATGTTAGCTGTATAAAGCAAACCAATCCTGATGCAGCCACAGCCTGGACTAAAATGATCTCAAAAACATCGAAAGAATTCACTCGTGCTGGTACAATACGCTTGAACGACTCGATTCGAACGTACGTGTGGGCGCTGTTGGGTGCGCAGTCTATGACGCGTTCCAACATCCTCGGTAAGGGAACTGCTTACGACGCTCAGAAACAGTTCGTTTCCAACGTTGAGGATGCTATCAATTCTCCAGTTGATCTCCTGCGGGCCATCGAACGCTACCAAAACGTGTTAGAATACGCCAGATCGAAAGTCAATTACGTGTTCGGCGTGGGGTTGTACATGGCTCCAAGTGATATGCAACTGAGAGTAAAAAAAGTGGTGGGTTATAACAACAAAATAGTCATAGCCACGTCGGATCAAAAGTTGGGTATCAACCCCGATATTAACACCGCCTATATCCCACACATCCCACCACGTGAAAAGGGTATAGTGGCGCCACCCCCGGAGCCTAAAGTTCAACCACAGGAGGTGGCCCCCCATATTCATGTGGGGGTACCCCCCTATCAGCAGCATATTGATAGTAAAACGGCCCTGGTGGTTGGTGGGGTAGCTTTGGGACTTATTTGGTTAAAGATTTTTTAGCCGCTACGTACACCAGACCCGCCACGGTGACGATGGCTGCCCACAGGTTTTGACTGAGCCACATGGCAGTTTTAGACAGAGCGCTCAACAACCACGAGACGATGCTACCCAGGATGCCGGGAAGGGCTTCGGCGGCTTTACCAGCCAGTTTAGCTAGGCCTTCCCCGAGTTTTTTTATCCAGTCTTTAACACCACCGCCTGTGGGAGTGGGAGTTCCCCTGCCGGCAGGTGTGGGGGTTCCCCCTGTCAGTGACACCACCAGGGTTGATATGATGAAACCAAATGCAGTCAGAATGCTGGCGATGGTGATCCCTTGCTCCCGGAACAATATCCGAATCCTGTCTGCTAACGTGGTGTCTCGGTAGAGGACTTGATTGATGGTTTCCCGCACACGGTTGACCTGGGATCGAAGCTTTTCTTTGTAGCCGGACGCTGTCTCCAACCAGACCTGCCTTTCATCTTCCAAATTACGTATTCGTTCCTCGATGGTGGCTTTCATAGACTCGTCCTCAGTTTCACCGAGTTTTTCCTTTTCACGGGCGATGTGGTCGTCTATCTCACTCACTTTGGCCGTGCTTTTCCAGAGCTGACCACGAATGGTTTGCATCAACAGGTCCAACCCCTTCAGTTCCCGAAAGGTAATTTCGAGGCCCGGGAAGGGCTTGTTCTCGTAGTCGGCGAACACCTTTTCAATATCATAAGTCATGTTTTGAACCGATGTGGCGTCCCTGATGACTTCCAGATCTTGACGGGCCTTCGGGGGAATCTTAGGTCGCGCGCCACCGTAATCTTCGAAGCCTAGTTTATCTTTGACTAAGTTAATATCATATTTAGTGACCAATGTTGATAAAGCAAGCGGTTTTCTCGTTTTTTGATTGAAGAGATCGATCCCCGGGTGATCCTTCAAAAACAGCTTACCCTCGTCATCAACGGTAAACTTGGTATAGTCTCGCCACAATGGTTTGATTTTGTCTCTTTCTTCAACTGCTTTATAATAAGAGTCGACGGCGCCCCTCACGAGTGTGGTCGACAGCCGGCTGTAGGCTGAATGAGGTCTCCTGGTCATCATTGAATGCCTGGGCACTATCGTCCCACATCTCCTTCATAGGTATGTCTTCATCCATTATTTAGTATTAAAAATATATTTCCTTTATATATAATAATGTACGGCAGAAAATTAGATCCTTTCAGAAGATTGAGAGAACCATTAGGAGCCAGAGCCGTGCGTCAGTCAGTGACCATCACCAATAATCCCAGCAAGATTGACCAGAATCAAACTCTGCTGGTTAGATTTCCAAACCTTGGTGAGAATGACCTCATTGTACCAGGCACTGTTCGACTGGCGTTCAATATCACGTTGACCTCCGACAACGATAAACGCGAGCTAGTGCGGAACGTGGGGCGAGCCATCATCAAGAAAACGACTGTCAAGATCAGCGGTAACGAGGTGCTGAGCATCGACGACAGCGACGTGTTTCACTGCTACAGGGATCTCTGGAAAAGCGAGAGAGAACGAGTCAATGATGTGTACCAGGGTATCAGCAAATCAACCCGGTCGCGCATAGGGTATGCCTTCACGCCAGACCAGCTAGACAAGCTATCGGACGGTGAAAAGGCCATCGCTCTAGCATACGGGAATCGATTCTGCGTGCCGCTAGACTTCGAGTTGCTCACGGGACACGCGCCGTTTTACCAGGCCGCGCTGGGTGATAGGCTCGAATACGAGCTCACGTTTAACGACTATAGCAAAGTAGTGCGTACGCCGAACGGTGATGAGGCCAGTTATGCCATAGACAACATCTCTCTGGAGTTCGACATGGTCACTAGCCCGGAGCTGGCCAGGCAGGTTCGAAGTCAGTACTCTGGGAAGATGGCTATACTGTACGATCGTGTATTGAGACATAGATCAGTCGTGCGAGATAAGAGCGACACTGTGTGGAATATCAACCTGAACGTGCCGGCGCGATCGATGAAAGGTATCCTGGTCGTCCCTGTGGAGGATTACGAGCCATTCCGGAGGGACAGCGAGAAGTTTTTCAACCCCGAGATTGAAAAGGTGGAAGTGACCATCGAGGGCGTGCCCAACCAGCTGTTCAGTCATGGTATGAGACCACACCAGCAGTGGGATGAGATAAAAAAACTACCAGTGGGGGATTACATAACAAAGGACCTGGACCTCGGCTCCGTGCAAATCGGTGAATACCTGACCACCAAGTACGCCCTATGGTTGGACATGCGATCCACGGATGATGATAAACTGCACGGTAGCGGGCGCCGTATAGATAACGGCAGCGAAGGGATAACCATCCAGATTACTAAGAAGGCTCAAACCGCTGGTAAGTTGAAATTATATCTGTACGTTATTATGGACGCGCAACTTAATATAGACAATGGGAGATTCGTGCAAGCCATCTACTGATGGGGGAGACCCCCACACCCCCCTGGGGTACCCACAACTACCCACTGACCCACACTGCGCCATAGTGTGCGGGCAGACTGGCTGTGGGAAGACCGTTTTCGTGTTGGATATGTTGGAGGGTTACTACAAGGATGTGTTCGATAACATCGTCATCATGTGCCCTACTCTGAGCATGAATAAAACGTACGCGCGACCTTGGGTGATGACGGACCCGGACGTACACAAAATCGACCCTGGAACACGCCTGCAGGACTGGTTGAAAGCTCTTCACGAGAAATTTAAAGGGGAACCGACGCTGTTCATACTGGACGACTGCAGCGCTAATCGCGAGATAACAAAAAAGAGAGACATGCTATCGTACCTGGCCTTCTCCGGCCGGCATGCAAATCACAGCGTCTGGGTGCTAACGCAGAAGTTCAACTCGGTGTTGAAAGACCTCAGGGAGCAGACGCGATGGGTGGCCTTATTTCACTGCAAGGACAGGGATTCGTTCGAGGAGTGTTTGAGAGAGAACGATGTGATGAGTAAATTAGAACGGGAACGGGTGAAGAAACAGCTCGCTGAAACTAAACACGCTAAGCTCGTACTAAAAACCGACCAACTGTGGCTTATATAGTATGCTAAAGCTAAGCAAAGCTAAGCAAAGCTAAGCAAAGCTAAGCAAAGCTAAGCAAAGCTAAGCTAAAGCTAAGCAAAGCTAAGCATATAGCTATGATATTTGAAGTGTTTGTCGTGTGCAACTTAACCTTCATTTCTCTGTGTTTTGTCTGCATCGGGTATTATATAGTTAAAACTAAATCTTACTTGTTATATTATAAGATGGAGTGTGAGGAATTGCTCGAACAGTTGGGGGTCTCCCCCACGCCGCCGGCAGGCCCCACTGTGGGGTGTACCCCCACTGATGATAAGCGAGAGAAACTGGTGGCGTTGGCTGTTGGTGGCAAAGCCAAACATTACTTTGGAGACTACACTCCGGATAAAATTCACAAAATGTCAGCCGAAGAAATCGATAAGCTGTACGCTAGATACGAGTCCCGGCTCGGAGCAGAAATGACAAAGACAATAGGATCGGCTATGACCCAGATATACACCGGTATTGTGTCGTACTTCCTTCCCATTCCACCAGAGCGCCGACTTTACCTGTGGGAGGACCTAGATAAAGACCCTTTTATCGAACACGCCGTGAGCTCTATCAGCTGCGAGTTGTACCACAAATATGGTATGTTGTTGGCTCCAGTGACGGCGGCGATTATCACGGCAAAACATTGTCAATTTGAGAGAAAGAATAATAATAATAGTATAGATGGATGCTGCACAGGAACCAGTGGAAACAGTGAGTCCCGAGGTGACGGTGGAGACCCCACCCCCAACAGTGATGGTGGAAACCCCTTCAGTGGGGGTGCCCCCAACAGTAACCAGGCAGAAGAATCCTAAGAGAGTAGCTGCCGGTAAAAAACGGTGGTGTAACCAACATAAAGTGACCAACCTAACCCGACTGTTGTTGGCTGTAGGCGTAACTGCTGCCTTGGCTATCTCGTGGTTATACGTGGGGGTACCCTCCCACAGTGAGCCACCACCCAACAGTGAGCCCCCCACCCCCACGGTAGATCCGCATATCATGTTATAATTTAAATATTTTTATATCATATACATAATGTCTGAGGGGAAAACGTTCGTCAACGACGCATACCACGCCACAGTGGTCGCTAGTCTAGCCGTAGGGTACGCTCGGTTGACTAAAATGGTGCTTAAACAACCAACTATCAAGCTAGATTTCAACCTGCAGGATATGGGTATGCTCATAATGAACCTTGGTATGGCGATGGCTACAAAAGACATCCTAGTAAAACAAGGAATAATACCTGATAATATAATGAAATAAATATAGGGATGGCCACGATAGCTATGATGGTCGGTGGGGCGGTAGTGAATGCCCTGGCATTTTCCGGGAGTAATTTCCTCTTCTCGAAACTACGAGATGATCACGCGGCTGAAATACAGGAAGAAAGGAAGCGGCACGATCTCGCTACTGAGAAATTACAAAGGGCACAGGCTGAGTACGCTAAAAAACGCCTCCAGAGGATCGATTTTATTAACGAACAACTCACGCGTGAAAACCATGCCGTTCAAACATTCAACGATGTCGATGAAGCAATGAAAGAATACTACCTACTAACTGGTAAACAATTGGAACCGCTCAATAAACCCACACTCGCTCAGTACTACACACCATCCAAGGGACAAATGAATCGTGAACTGGGCTTCATAGTGTTGGGTATAGCAGCTACTGCGTTGGTTGCGAAGCAATTAAATTAAAATACCTATATAAGTAAACATGAGACCCGCTCCATACCGATGCGAATACATACTTATGGGGAAGACCGAGGCCTGTGGTAGGAAATGCAGGAATCAGAGGTTCTGTTGTTTCCATATGGGAAGTCCTAACTACACGTGTTCTGTGTGTGGTATCGGGGTTAAAGGGCACTACTGTCTATGTAAAGCTCACGGAGCGAACGTAGTCAGACATCAACTCATCTACGAGAATAAAAAAGGCTATATAAAAGAACGTAGGCGACTGCTCAAGATAGACTCCAATGCGTGAAAGGGTTACCTCCCCTTACTGTGAACCAATTAGACATTGGTTCTCTTAGGTGTAAACACTATGTCTACTGTACGCGAGCTGACGCGGGTCGCAAAACAGAGAGGTGTGATCGGGTATTCTCGAATGAAGTCAGCATTGTTGAGATTACTAGGTTTAGAAGCCCCTCCTACGGTAACACAATTAAAAGCTCAAGCAAAACAGCTTGGATACACGGGTTATTCAAACCTGGGGAGAGCCGGGTTAACCGCATTGTTATCACATGCCCCCGTAGCAAAACCTCCCACTGTAAAACAACTGAAAGCCGAGGCACACGATTTGGGTTTAGGCGGGTATTCCCGTATGAGAAAACCACTGCTTGTAGAATTATTACGACAGAATAGAGCTATTGACCTACAGTTCGTGCGCACTGAGCGCGCTGTAGGCAACTATTTGAGAGGTTGGCGCATGCACGTTGATAGAAACATAGACATTACAGATATCAAGCCTCTGATAGCTGATAAGGTCAACCAGGAACTAAATAACCTAGGAAGTATCAAGTTTCAGATCACAGTGAAAATGTCGCTCGATAAGCAGGTTGGGAGTACCACTGAGTATGTTCAGCCTTACTTCCGAGGTAAACAAGAGGTCGTCACACATACAGAGACCATTGACGCATCAATCGATACCAGTTTTCAGCAGATACGAGAATACCTAGAACGCTATACACACTTGGGGTCCGGGTGGGCTGTAGATAAAATCGATAATGTCTATCTAGACATAGCTAACTACGTGCCGTTCAGAGGCGGGTCATACCTAGCCTTGCCTCCCTACTATAGGAACAAACATGCCATAATAAACGTTAAGAATAGAGGAAACGATTGCCTGAGGTTAGCTATCAGGTCAGCCTTATTTCCAGCTGGCAAGAATTCAGATAGGCTTTCTAGCTATCCCCAAGACGATGGGCTCAACTGGGATGGTATAGATGAACCCACCCCCATATCCCAGATCACTAAAGTAGAAAAACAGAATAATCTGGCTATAAATATCTTTGGGCACGAAGGTAACACAACAATAGTACACAGGGTCAGCCCGGTGAAGGATCGCCAAGTTATCAATATATTCATGATCCAACGAGGTGAAAAGTATCACTACACGTGGATAAAACATCTCAGCCGGTTGTTGCACGACCAGTCGAAACACGATGGGGAAAAACACTTTTGTGTACGATGCCTACACGGTTTCAGTCGAGCTGATTTATTAGAATCCCACCGGGATGATTGTCAAGGTGTGGGGCAGACGGCCATACGAGTCGACATGCCTAAGGAAGGTGATAATATCCTAAAATTCAGTAACCACAAGAACCAAATGTCTGTGCCTTATATCATATACGCCGACTTCGAAGCCTTAGTTGTGGGTGGGGATTCCCCCAGTGGTAGCTTCACCCACAAGACACAAGAGCATAAAGCCTGTTCGTTTGGATACATTGTCGTCCGTTGTGACGGGGAAACGAAAGCTCCGGTAGTGTATAGGGGCCCTAACGCCGCTGAAAGGTTTCTAAAGTGTTTGCAGGAGGAAGAAAAAATTATTAGGAATACATTGTATAGAATCGCTCCCATGCGTATGACCCGAGTCGACAGGCTAGCTCACGCTAGTAGCACTAACTGTCACGTGTGTGACTCACCACTTAACGGCGATTCGGTGAGAGATCACTGCCACATAACTGGTAAGTATAGAGGCGCCGCTCACAGCGCGTGCAACCTCAAGCTTAAAATCAACCCTAAGACAATAAACATCCCCGTTGTCTTTCACAACTTGAGAGGGTACGACTCACACTTGATCATGCAGGCCATCGCGAAAATTGATGGTAATATAACGTGCATCCCCAACAACATGGAGAGATACATCTCCTTCAGCTTAAACGGACTTAGGTTCATTGACTCGTTTCAGTTCCTCCTATCATCACTCGACAGTCTGGTCAAGGCCAACAATACCTTCCCTATCACCGATCGATACACAGACGCCGAGACTAGACCCCTGCTTATGAGGAAGGGTGTGTACCCCTATGAGTACATGGATAGTTGGGCCAAGTTCACCGAGACCAGACTACCCCCTATTGACTGCTTTTATAGCAAGCTGAATGAGGCGTCCGTCTCACGAGATGATTACTCACACGCGACTAACGTATGGAATAAACTGGGTTGTAAGAACCTGGGTGATTATCACGACCTGTACTTGAGGACAGATGTACTGCTGTTAGCCGACGTGTTTGAAACGTTTAGGCGGACGTGTTTAAAGCAGTATAAACTCGACCCCGCATGGTATTACACCAGCCCAGGTCTGTCGTGGGACGCCTTGCTTAAAAAGACCGGAGTTAATTTGGAATTGCTCACAGATTACGACATGCACCTATTCATTGAGAAAGGCTTGCGAGGTGGGATTTCCATGGCATCCAAACGATACGCGAAAGCAAATAATCAATACATGAAAGGTTACGATCCTAACAAACCAACCAATCACATTCTCTACCTCGACGCAAACAACCTGTACGGCTGGGCCATGAGTCAGTATCTACCTACAGGGGGATTCGAATGAGTACCCCACGTTGATGTTATGGAGGTTGCACCAGATTCGAACAAAGGGTATATCCTCGAAGTTGACTTAGAGTATCCCAAGGAATTACACACATCGCACAACAGCTACCCCCTGGCCCCCGAACGTATGAGGGTTAACCCAGACTGGATGTCTGAGTACCAACATAACTTGTCGGGTGGTCGTGTGACAGACGTTGAAAAACTCGTGCCTAACTTAATGAATAAGACCAAGTACATCGTTCACTATCGCAACCTACAGCTGTACCTGTCGTTGGGTATGAGGCTGACCAAAATACACAGGGTGCTCATGTTCGACCAGAGCCCATGGATGGAGCCCTACATCAGAATGAACACAGACCTACGAAAAAAAGCCACCAGTGATTTTGAGAAAAATCTCTACAAGCTCATGAACAACTCGGTGTTTGGTAAGACTATGGAGAACCTGAGGAAACGCGTGACCGTGAAGCTGGTTCGGTCGAGTGAGGAAGACAAGCTCAGGAGATTGATAGCCAGTCCGGCATTCAACCGTAGTAAGATATTCACAGACAACCTGGTTGCCCTACACATAAAGAAAAGCCACATAAAATTCAACCGGCCTGTTTACGTGGGGATGAGCATCCTCGATTTATCCAAACACCTGATGTACGACTTTTACTACAACGAGCTCAAGAAACAGTACGGCGACAGGTGTGAAGTGCTGTACACTGACACGGATTCCCTGCTGATGGAGATTCGAACCGAGGACGTGTACGAGGACATGAAAAAACACCTCGATTTATACGACACCAGCGACTACCCTAAGACCCATGCCCTACACAGTACGGTAAATAAAAAGGTCCTAGGTAAGATGAAGGACGAGTGTGCTGGCACGCCCATAGCCGAGTACATAGGTTTGAGACCTAAGATGTACTCCATACTGAAAGCCGACAATAGTGAGATCCGGAAGGCTAAGGGGGTTAAGAAGTATGTGGTGAAACAACACATCAAACACGCCAGATTCAAGGAAGCCCTGTTCAAGACCCGTACCTTTAGACATAAAATGAACACACTTAGAAGTGATGGACATAAGATATACGGACTGACTATAAACAAGACGTCCCTGTCGCCTATGGACACGAAACGTTGGATAGCTATTGATGGGATAAACACATACGCGTATGGACATGAAAAAATTTGAGGCTATTTACTACAGCCCGTGTGGGTACTGGAAAGGAGCTAGCGCAGTAGATAAGCTAGCTAAAATAGCGCGAGTACCCCCGGAGGAAGCCAAAGCGTGGCTTGAAAAACAAGCCCTGTGGCAGATCTATTTGCCGGCACCACACTACGTGCCTCGAAGGAGGTTCGGTATTAACATACCTAATAGCGTTCACCAGGCAGACCTACTGTTCCTACCCCACGACAAGAGGTACAAGTATGCCTTAACCGTAGTGGACGTAGCCAGTCGTTACAAGGAAGCCGAACCCTTGACCACGAAAGATTCGGCCCAGGTAGCCAGAGGATTCGAACGCATATACAAACGCAGCCCGCTGACGTGGCCAACAGAGCTGCAAGTTGACCCCGGACGGGAGTTCATGGGTGCCGTGTCACAACTACTAGCCAAACACGATACAAAGGTCAGGCGTGGCACGGCCGGAGCCCATCGCAGCCAAGCCATAGTTGAGAGATTTAATAGGACTTTGGCTGAGCGCTTGTTCGGCCATCAGTATGCTAGGGAGATGGCCACCCCTGGAAAACGATCGACTGAATGGGTCACGAGGTTACCCAAGGTGGTGTCGGCAATCAACCATGAAGTCACCCGTCTCACCGGTAAGAAACCGGCAGACGCTATCAAACTAAAATCAATAGTTGCAGAGTCGGCCGCTCCATTGCGTGGGAAGGAGAAACAGATACCAGATAGGGCCCTAGTGAGGTATCTATACCAGCCGGGGGAACACGAGGGTGATAGCCGTAAGCGGGCCACCGATCCTATATGGTCAGTCAAAACTTACAACATAGATAAAGTGGATATGAAAGCCGACGAACCTAACTTATACTACTTGAAGGATGGGCCGGGTAGGGGGTTTGTAAGAGAAGAATTATTGATCGTACCGTACGGCACAGTGTTACCTCCTACCAACATACGGTAATAGTCATCGATATAAACGTGACATAGGCATCCAACCTTTTTGTAGTAGGGGTAATAGTAGCAAGATCTAAGGTCCCAACCAAAGCCTTATTTACTAAATAAGGCTTTGTAGAGACTTTTCTTGAAAGTGAGCCAGAACTGTCATTCCCTATACTACTCTTTGCAAATAATTGACTTAGCGTCGTGTGATAATCTCATTGTTTCAGGTACTGCAATCACGAATATCTTGTTTGCCGAGCAAATCACACGTGTCAATTTCACTCGTGCACCTTGCCCACCTGGCTGTTCTACCAGCAAGAGACCCCCTTATGCAAAATAGCGAAAGGTGACATGAAAATGATGGTTGTTTGTTAAACAACTTTATTATTTGGGTGTCCCAAGTCCCAGAGTTGGTCTGTTGATTTTGTTTGGTTTTGTTGCAGTTATTAGATTTTGTGTTAGTGAGCAATTCATCGGTCTCAAATGGAATCATACGGACTGTAGTCACCTTTATAAAATGTTGAACATAAATTTTTGAAGTCGTCAGCTGGTGTATGACATTGCTGAGGCAACAAGTGTGGAGGTGCGAGGGAAGTTCCGCTACTACAGTGTCAACAAAGAGTATGGAGACCACCGTGGTCTCAGCTGCTTCAGCCCAGTTATCAACATCATGCGGGATCCAAGATGGGGGCGAAACCAGGTATGGCACATGCATCAACGAAATATGTTTGGTTGTTGCTTTCGCTAACAGTGAGTGATTTTATTCTCAGTCATTTCTAAATTAATAATATTGAGAGAATGATCAAATATTATACTTGTAGGTGTTAATATGACCTGTGGCAAATGTTTGAGTAAAGGATTTGTGATGGGTGCTGGTAGTTGGTGACCTGATACCAGATTTTGCAGGCATCAGCATTTTTGTGACCACCCATGAATATTTCCAGTAAAACTAAAAAAAACACTGGCTTATGTGTCCATTTGTAGTTTTAAGTTATGACGTGACAGTAGTTTCAGATCAGTCATTTGTAAAGTATTGTAGTATGGTTTGTGGAACAACACTTTACATTAAAATGAACAAAGATTTTAAACTGGACTCCACGCTATTTGTCAAAGGTTTTTCTTTGAAATCATATTCTGCATTGTTCGGTTTTAGAAACCAGCTGGTTAAGTAAAGACCTGGGTCTTGTGTAAAACTGACAGTGTCATCTTGAAGATGCTGTGTGTTGAGCCAGTCTTTCAACATGCTGTAGTTTCACAAGACTTACTTCAATAATAATCCAAGCTTTTTTAGCACCATGCTCATACAATGGTGGTAATTTGGAATGTTTCATACCTGCCTTCCTTTGGATTTTCCTGCAAGATTATGTAGACATTATCAGTTGTTCACTGGCCATGAGGGGTCATTGGTTGATTAGAATACTAGTATATCTTTTCGTAGCCATCGCTAGATTTTGCAGGTGACACAAGGAAACATATTTAGAGTCATCTCCCTTCCTTTGGTTTGCATTCACAAAACATCATGCGTGATTCAATGTGTTTTGAGATTATGAAGTACTATCATAAGGCACCAAATGAGTTGCTGTAGATTGAAAATAATAGGAGAGCGCTTAGCCAGTCAGAAAACGACATTTAAGTGTGAGGTAAGATAAGTGTAAATGATTGTTGCAAGCTGCATTAACTGGCCAAATGGCTGTAGACACTAGATAACGGGATTGGGCAAACTAGCGCTTGAAACTGCCTCTGGCCAAGAGAACCGGCTTTTGAACCTGATGAGATGTAGTTGTGATACTTGATGTATGTGCATGGGAGACCTGGCTTGTATTTTCATATCTGCCATGTTACATCTGATTCTGACACCCATGAAGATCCAGGTTAAAATTGATCTTCATTAACCGATGCCTGTAGTAAGAGGCAACCAACAGGATCGGATGGTCAGACTCGCTGACTTGGTTGACACTTGTCATTGTATCCCAGTTGCGTATATAGATGTTCATACTGTTGATCACTGTATTGTTTGGTCCAGATTTGATTATGTACAGACCTTGACCATATATCTGGAATATTGCCAAGTACAGCATAAAAATAAATTCACTCACTCTGATTCTGACAGGAGACATATGGCGAGGACCCCCACCTGTCAGGTGAACTGGCAGTGAGTTTTGTAAATGGCCTGCAGGGAACTGACCGCCGTTATATCCGAGCCAGCGCAGGGTGTAAACACTTCGCTGCCTATGATGGTCCAGAGAACATCCCATCTTCCAGAATGACTTTTGATGCAGTTGTAAGTAGAGACTGTTCCTATAAGGTGCAACACGGGACGCTCTGAAGATGTTAGGTGTACCCTTTAGAAAACATTTGTGCTACAGAGAAGAACATGTTTCAAACAGAGTGCACAGTATCATTGTGTTAATGAAAGTGTTACAGTCTCTATCTACTAGCTCCAGTGCTAGCTCCATCAGACAGTCTCTGCAAGAGCCTCCAAACTGCTTGAATATGTGTGCATGAAATGTTTCACATTCATAAACCAGGTGTTGCGATGTAGTTTCCTGTAAAGTACAATTCATGAAAGTAAACAGAAAAAGTAGCATGAAGTAGTATGTAACAAATTCATTGTTAGGCATTGCATGAAACTTCTGGCAGGATGTCCTTCATTTCCAAGGTTCAGTTGAACACTCCGCTCCCCTCCCTCCCTCCCTCACCCTCCACTCCGCTAAACTCAGCTCCTCTCCTCACTCTCACTCTCCACTCTACTCATCTCAACTTCATTGGGCAGGGGAAGCTTAAAGTTTCATTTGTTGCTCTACAGGTGTCTGAGAGAGACCTCCGTACAACGTTTCTGCCAGCATTCCGAGCCTGTGTGAAGGCAGGTTCTCTCAGTATCATGTGCAGTTACAACAGGTATGTCTAGATGGACCTGCTGATCTGAATATTGGAGGAGTTCTGAACCTTACATAGAAGGTTTTGAATAATGGAGAAATCTTTTGTTGTCAGTTCAGTAAATTGTTTTGTGTGATAAGTCAGTAGAATAAGCATGTTATGCACCCTTCAAAGTAGACTTAAGGAGCTTTGAGTGATAAGTACTTGTAGAAAAAGGGCTTAATGCCAAAAGCGATCCATTAAGACATGAGTCTACAAGCAGACTTGAAGATAACCCTGGTCTGGAATGCATCAGCAACACAAGAAATGATCCAAAAATCATTGTCTTTATGACTGACAAATGACTGATCGTGATATTGCTCATTTAAAAGACATTTCACATTAGAAATTATATTTCTCTGTAACTTGTGCAAGTAAGGATAAGTTCTCTAGATTCCATAGTTCCTGACATGTTTTGAAAAATGCACTACACACATGTCGCAACTATTTGACAAGTTGCAGATATTTGCGTCCTGACTAGTGGTGCTCCGATGATGGGATATAATTGAAAACTGTGAGAAGAAGGATAAAAATAATTATTGATTGTGAAAAACATATTTTCAATTAATTGGAAATTTCTTATTTTAGTTTAGCACTCTTCAATGAAGTAAACTAATCATTAAATTTGATGAATATTCATGAACAAACAAGTGCTCAGCAGTGTGCATGTGCATTGTATTCATTACTGTAGTAAATACTATAAGCTGTCTGTGAATAAATATTACATCTATGTTGAATGTAATGACATATACTGATAAATATTTGCTGTATAGATAAACAGAATAATTTGTATGTCGAAAGTAAAATTTAGAAAATATGTTGCTAATTAGGAAAAAGCTCGGGAAGACCTCTTAAGATCAGTGATTACATTAATATACGGGTAATGCTATTCTTCAGGGCATTTTCACTTGCAGAAGTCCAAGGTCTTTCATCAAATGCCTGATGAAGGAGAGCAGTTGAAAAGATTAAGGGCTCCTTCAAATGATAATGCCCTGGAAAATAGCATTACCGTTAATGTGGCTAAATGGATAGAAGTTTTCATAAATTAAAAACATAAACAATGGCATCGGTTTAGCGGCATATCATCAATAATGAACCCAAGTTCAAATGAGCCGTAGGTGATTGAACTTCAACAGTTGAGCTTCTTATGACATAACCTAACAACTTGCTTGATAATAGCCCGTCGACAAGCATTTTGCAGGCATTATCAAGTTACAGTGGCCGGCTAACTTCTGATGATGTGCTCATGCTTTGATGATAATTCTATCCATTTTAGCCTTAAAATTGTATGTATTTCAATTATAATCAATAATTGTTCACCGCAAGGGCTCCAATAATCAATAGTGAATTTGGTTTCCAAACACTACTCCTGATAGTGAGACAAATGATAATATTGTAAGGACAGTCTGTGACATGACAGGAGAACATGTAAAAATATGTGACTTGTTTGTCCTGACTTTCAGTGTGAATGGCATTCCTGCTTGTGCCAACGAATACATCCTGACAGAGATACTCCGGAAGCAATGGAACTTCACTGGCTACGTGGTGAGTGACGAAGGCGCCATCGAAAACGTCATCTGGACACACTTCTACAAGCATAACCATGTTGATGCTGTCACAGCCTGTGTCAAGGCTGGCTGTAATCTGGAGCTGTCTGCCAATGACAAGAACAATGTCTACACTGCTATTGGTAAATACAACTCTGCTTGTTCAGTACCATGCTTCTTAGGAATCCAAAGGCTGGATTTTGATATAAAATGGCTTTTACAACATCTTGTCAGGTGCTAGTCTGAAAAATATTTTTTAAGGAGAGACATCCCATTGGTCTTAAAAATGAAATATTTATTACTGATTTTGTTCCACTGAATCCAGTTTAGAGTTAAGTGCCCTTGTCTGTTACTAAAAATCAGAAAAGAACAAAATGTTTCTGAACAAAGAATCTTTTAATGTTTCAGTTTTCACATTTGTCTGAACAGCTGGACACAGTCGTTTGAGATATTATATTAAACTAAACTTGAGTGTTTCAAAAATTCTCTTCAGTTGAAGCCATAAATCAACACAAACTGGATGAAAGCCTTGTGCGAGATCGGATTAAGCCACTGTTCTATACCCGAATGAGACTTGGAGAGTTCGACCCTCCAACAATGAATCCATATGCAACAATTGACATGTCATCTATACAAGGTGCAGTTCACAGACAGCTTTCTCTAGATGCTGCCATCAAGTCATTTGTCTTGTTAAAGAATACAGGGGGGTTCCTACCTTTCAAAACCAGCGGCTTCGACAACATTGCTGTGAGTATTAATGACGATATGACCATGGAGATTATCTGTGGTGTCATGGCCAGCTTTTAAGGTAATTGACTGATCGATTCAAAATGTCTAATTTGGTACAAACTACTCAGTCCTTATATCTTGATAATCTTTGAGACCAGAATCTATTTACTGACAAGCACACAAAATGATTACATGTCACATTAAGAGTCTGACGTGGAATAGTTTTGACACCCTGTACATGTCATCTGTTTTAAGTCTTTCTGTCAGAAGATTACAAGCTCCAGACCATGTTTTAAAACCTTGTTGTACCCTTTTACCAGCTGGCCATAGGTATCTTTTACCAAATGTGAAGTCAAAGAGAAGAAAAGAATCTTTTATACCAGTTAGCATATCCTTTTTAAACAAGTCTGAAACATGATTTATTTAGTATATTCATTGTTAGATATATGTCTTATTAATAGTTTTGTTTACTGTGCATTCAATGTCATTGTTTTTGCAGATGTCTTTAATGTTGTTTTCATAAGTTCTTTACTCGGATGTACACAAAATTCCTTTTGGGGCGATAAATCATTATCTTATCTTGAATGCATTTAAGGTATTCAAGTCCTAAAATATGGCTTATTTGTATTTGAACATGCATAGCATTTAAACTGTTGTGCTTATTAATAGTCATTGCTCAGTGTCCACATACAATATAGGTGAACTACAGAACCCCTAGTTTTACTCATTTGTTGTTTTTCATTGGGTAATGTTGGAGGAATTCATTGCTCAGAGGATTCAGTTGTTGTTCATATCTAGCAAGTGTTACTATGTTGAGGGCTGTACTGTGTTGTGTAACAGGTGTTGGGGCCAATGGCTGACAACATGAAGCAGCTGTTTGGTGACTATTCTGCAACTGTGATGCCACAATATGTGACCACACCACTAGCTGGCCTGAAGGGGTTGGCCGTCAACATTGCTTACGCCCCTGGCTGTGATGACAACAAGTGCTCCAAGTACTCAAGTGCAGAGATCAGACAGGCCGTGTCCAACGCCCAAGTGGTGTTTGTGTGTGTTGGGACAGGTGAGTTGTAATGTCATGTCAAGGTGTGCTTCACCTAGTGACAGGTGACAAGCAGGTTTGTGGACAGATGACTTGTAATGTCCTGTCAAGGTGTGCAATATCTAGTGACAGATGACAATCAGGTTTTTGGACAGATGACTTGTGATGTCATGTCAAGGTGTGCAGTATCTAGTGACAGGTGACAATCGGGTTTGTGGACAGGTGACCTGTGATGTCATGTCAAGGTGTACAATATCTAGTGACAGGTGACAATCAGGTTTGTGGACAGGTGACCTGTGATGTCATGTCAAGGTGTGCAATATTTAGTTACAGGTGACAATCAGGTTTGTGGACAGGTGACCTGTGATATCATGTCAGGGTGTGCAATATCTAGTTACAGGTGACAATCAGGTTTGTGAACAGATGACTTGTGATGTCATGTCAAGGTGTGCATCATCTAGTGACAGGTGACAATCAGGTTTGTGGACAGGTGACGTGTGATATCATGTCAAGGTGTGCTTCATCTAGTGAAAGGTGACAATCAGAGTTGTGGACAGATGACTTGTGATGTCATGTCAAGGTGTGCATCATCAAGTGACTGTTGTGGGTGTGTTGTCAGACAGTCGTAATGTGTTGCTCTGTCCTCATAACATTTTATGGAAAAAAATTTGTTGTTTCAGGTCAAGTTTCAGAGAGTGAAAGCAATGACCGATGGGATATTCAGCTCCCAGGACACCAGCCGGATTTGGTGAAGGATGCAGTCAAATACAGTGAGTAACTGTCTTCATTACTTACTGGAGGATGCAGTCAAGTACAGTAACTGTCTATATCAGCTGCTGTGAGTTACCGTGTGTATCACATACAGCTGGCTGCACCAATGGTTGTGCTTCATTGGTTTTGCTACTTTACAGGCGATGCTCCAGTGGTGGTGCTGGTGTTCAGTGCTGGGCCAGTCAACATAACATGGGCCGTTAAGGCCAACAAAGTGCTGGCCATCATGCAGTGTTTCTTCCCGGCTCAGGAGACAGGTCAGGCATTGATCAGGGTGCTGACTGCAAGCGGTACCAACTCTGTCCCAGCTGCCAGACTGCCCTACACCTGGCCTAGGCACAGCTCAGAGGTGAGTTACCATAGTAACAAACTACACAACTAACCTAGGTACAGTTCATGCATGAGGTACCATAGTAACAAACTACTCAGCAACTAACCAATTTACAGTTCAGAGTTGGGTTACCATAGTAAGAAACTACACCACAACTGATCTAGTTACATTACAAGGAGAGTTATTCAAAATATAATTTAGTGACAGTATAAGGTAGAATAAGCGTAATACAAGCTGCATTTCCACTGGCTTAATACAGTACAGAGGTGAGAGTTACCATGGCAACAGACTACCCTCTACCTAGTCCAGATATAGAATACCGTTTTTTTGTGATTTTATAAACACAGGGATATAATTGAACTTAATGTAGGAATTTCTTGAAGGGGTTTGGTCAGAAGGAAGAGGGTCAACCCTACAGCAGCGCAAGGATATCTGTGTTACCCAAAGATAACTGTTTGTGGAGGACACTTTGACCTAGTAGATGTTGCCTAGTTACAATTGTTTGTACAAAATGCACATTGACTGCAGATTGGCAAGATGACTGACTACTCCATGTACGGAAAGACGTACCGCTACTACAATGCTGATCCCTTGTTCCCCTTCGGCTATGGCCTGTCTTACACCACCTTCAACTACACCAGCCTCACCTACCCTGCAGTCATACAGGCTGGACAGAACCTTGCCGGCAGTGTCGTTGTACACAACACTGGACAGTATAATGCTGATGAGGTGAGAGGAAACCCAGCAGTCTCCTGTGTTACCATAGAAACCTGGGTCCAGGGCCCAGAGTTTTTAGATGTTACAACCAATCATAATAGTTGTAGTTTACCATAGGACGTACACGTGTCATAGCACTATGAATGCTCTGTTGGTAAGTACTGATATTTGACAATCATTGTTTCATGTTTCCATGTTCAGTTGATATATGTTATAAATTCTTTATTACAATTTTGTTGTGATTTGAATTGGAAGTTGAGACATTGGCCAGAGTGAAGGAAGAACCGTTTGGAAGATTGTGTGAAACAGAGAATCTCAGACGTGTGTTTTATTTTTGACAACAGCATGTTTCTTATCAGTGTTGAAGACAATTTCAGCATGTCACATCAGAAATATCTAAATGTGATTCATTTCTTCGACTGACAGTTCAGTTCTCACTGTTATTACTGTTTTTATTGGCATTCTAGAAGTTGTGAGTCAATAAGTCATATGACTTTATTGATAACGACTTCTTGTTTATTGCATATAGTGACATTTCTTTTAGTTTGATTACAATCTGCACTTAAACATTTCACAATGCAATAAAGAAGTTGTTTTCCATGAGGTCTTGTGCTACATTACTCACTGTTATTTTTCCAACGACAAAACTGAAGTCTGGTATTAACTGACCAGCATGTCCCCTGACTTTCTTCTACAGGTGGTGCAAGTGTACATCTCTTGGGAGAATGCCACGGTTGTTACACCAAGACTGCAGCTGGTGGACTTCCACCGAGTCTTTATCCCTAGTTCCAAGATGGTGAAGGTTAACTTCACAGTGACAGCAGAGGCCATGGCAGTATGGGTGGACAGCGCTCAAGGATGGGTAGTGGAGCCTGGTGAGTTGTGTGGACAGCAGTTGGGGATGGGTGTTGGAGCCTGGTGAGTTGTGTGGACAGCAGTCAGGGATGGGTGTTGGAGCCTGGTGAGTTGTGTGGACAGCAGTTGGGGATGGGTGTTGGAGCCTGGTGAGTTGTGTGGACAGCAGTCAGGGATGGGTGTTGGAGCCTGGTGAGTTGTGTGGACAGCAGTTGGGGATGGGTGGTGGAACCTGGTGAGTTGTGTGGACAGCAGTTGGGGATGGGTGGTGGAGCCTGGTGAGTTGTGTGGGCAGCAGTCAGGGATGGGTGTTGGAGCCTGGTGAGTTGTGTGGACTGCAGTTGGGGATGGATGGTGGAGCCTGGTGAGTTGTGTGGACAGCAGTCAGGAATGGGTGTTGGAACCTGGTGAGTTGTGTTGACAACTGTAAGGGATGGGAGCCTGGTTAGCTAGGACTTTGAGATTTGATGACAGTTGTGAGTGAATTTGGCCAGCTAATTAGGTGACAGGGATAACAGCTAAAACAATTCATCAGAAGGTTGATCAATAATGTACTTTCTGTTCTCTGCTTCAGGCACAATGGACCTCTATGTCGGTGGCCAGCAACCCAACCAAACAGCCATTGCCGACTCCAATGTCCTCCATGGCACCTTCCAGATAAAGGGTTCTATATCACTTGGCATTTACTAAACATCTTACAAAGAACAGACCTGTCATTTACAGGAAGGTGGTTCCAAGAGAATCACATGCCACATTCACATGCAGGGTTGTCATAAATGATGTAATTTTACGGGTGATTTGTGTCAGTTTCATGATAGCAAACTACACTGGTGTGACTTAGAAGATCTTCAAACCATCACATATTTAGGGAGTGTAATAATTATGTATAATAATGAAAACTCAAGACTTTACCTTAATGGTGATGGATTTGCATTTAAATCTGTGGATTTGCAGAAAATTGCATCCTCATAAAAAGTTCTAAGAATATCTGTCTATTATTTTGTTAATTATGAAAATTCTTAGAAAAGTTAATACTAATTTTGGCCCCCAAATAGTAATTTTTGTATAAAGTTTTGGACAAACTACTAATTGTCCTGAATTATCGTTGGCATCTCTGTAATTGATTGCTGTAATTATGTTTTGATAAATGTCACTGTTTTGTTTTTTCAAAGAATATCATACCTAGCAAAGAGATTGTATTGGTCACTTGTTGGATAAATGTGTGTGTGTAAGTGTATGAGTGAGGCTGTTTTCTTGTCACGGTGTTGAGGGTATGCACAGAATGACTGAATAATGACTGATATGAATAATATTGTTTGAAAATGCTGAGTGATGAACATGCAATAATTTATTAACAATGACTACTTGTGTAGTAGTAACATAAACATGTGCCATGACAGTTGATGCATTCCTTTTTTTATTGTTTTAATAATTATTATAATGATGGGACACAAATTTTTATGTTTTCTACCAAGGTAGCACTCTTTTACCTGTAATCAGAGACCCTGTGTCGTTTAAATAGAAGTGACATTATGGAACAGATATCAGTATTAAATCTGAAATGTCAAGCCAGCTTGTTTTCTTGTTCTTTACTCACAGGATAATTCAGAGGGGTGACAAATAATTTTTTATATAAAACAAATGTTGCAAAACGGCCTCAAAATATTAATCAGTGTGTGAAATTTATGCTAGTCCTGTGGTCCCTGGCTAGTAAAAATCCATTAGGACCACTATATGAAGTTTTCAGTGGTCCTGGTGGCCATTGAATTTTATTGATAGTTAAGTAAATCTATGACTGATATTTTGGGCCAATGAATTACAGACAAGACCACTATTCATTGTCCACTCACTGATCCTGTGGTTTTGTGGGAGATTTTTAAAGGTTTCTTTCCTTGTTCTAAAGCTTACATGCTCAGAACAACTTTTCACATTCTGATACCTTTCCATATGGACTATCAGTAACAAATTATCGAGAAAATTATCGAGAAGCTTATTAAGTGGAAAAAAAGCACGAAAAAAAATCCTGTACAAACGATTCACAAAAGAATAACAGCTGCTGTGAAAAGTGATTTCAACAGCTGTGATGTGCTGTGCACATAGTAAACGCACTGACTGGGTTTGGTATCCTGGGTACCTCGTCTCAAGGGAAGTAAAAACAAGTACAAAATTTTGCATTTTTGATTTGCAATTGTATACGCATGAGTTTGTTTATTTTTTTCATAATGAGCAATGTATATTATATACAATGAATAAATGACAATTTTGTTTTAATCAAGTTATTTTGTTGGTTGCATTTAAGTTTTAATGCTAACAAGTTAAACTGTCGAAGGCACTTTTTTAGATTGAAGCTCACCTTCATCAGTCACATAGAGTTGTAAACATCTTTAGAGAACTACTGAGGATGAAACACGCTTGCTCCAACACATGACGACATGTAACCTTGTCCAATTTGATTTTTAATATTTTCTATTTAGATCTGTCAAATCCTATTTTGGTCAGCAGTATTTTGTGACTATGAAATGACATCTGTATATGTAGTTAAGACAGACAACTGAGGAGAGGAGTGAATAAGTTAATAAATACAGCTGGCATTACTACCATGTATGGTGTAATAAAGCATTCTTTCGTCCTGAACTACAATAGTGAAAGCACTTAGATGCCTGCATCTGCTGACGTGTCTACCCCCTACGTTAAGACAAATGTTACCAGAAAAAAACAAGTGAATAACAGTTGATAGACATTATGTTTCTAACAGTGACGTTAGCTGAGTGAAGCCACAGCAAACCAAGAAACGGGTTTATGGAGTAGTTTACTTTAGAAAGCTATACCAGGGGATAACAGCTGATACCAGTATGCACTGTGATGTCGATTACATTTTGACATGCTGCCAAAGTGTTCAATTACAAGGGGGCAGACTAGAATGGCACAGTGATGTCAATACATTGTGACATACTGCCAAAGTGTTCGATTACAAGGGGGCAGACTAGAATGGCACAGAGATGTCAATACATTGTGACATGCTGCCAAAGTGTTCAATTACAAGGGGGCAGACTAGAATGGCACAGTGATGTCAATACATTGTGACATGCTGCCAAAGTGTGCGATTACAAGGGGGCAGACTAGAATGGCAAAGTAATGCCAATGCCTTGTGGCGTAATGCAAAGTGTACATTATTATCTCATAAGCACTGTCTTTCACCAAAGCATCTTAGAATTTAGTTTTAAGCCACTTTTAGCAATATTCCAGTGATCTTGCGGCATGGGAATTAACAGCTTCTTTGCCTGGGGAGATGCATGGGAGTTCTGAGTTTTTCATGCTTGGGAAGAGCTGATAAAATAATACACAACACAAAAGGCGTCTTGTTATAGTTCATTTAACATATTTCAACGATACAATTCTGAAAAAGATCATCTCATGTTCTGTAAAAAATCTGAAACATGGAAAATATTGTATCGTATGGGACATCTGCTTGGTTAATATGTGGATTATACAAAATATATCATCATTGCAAAAGGAGTAATATTTATCTTGTATACTTCATTAAATCACCAGATTTTGAATTGGTCAAGTCTTGTTAATTTGATATCGTCCAAATTGTTGAATTAATTAGGCTGTCAGACTAAATAAATGAGACTAAGTTACGTTTATTCAATTTGTTACCAACAAAAGCATTGGATAAATCCGATTGTCGGATAAAGCCGATTGTCGGATAAATGGAGGTCGGATTAACTAGACTTGACTGTATGTCACTCTATGTCACTTTCATAATGACAACCTGGGGCATTAATGCTGAATGACATGCTTTCTACAGCTAATGTTTCAAATAATCTAAACAAGCCATTTATCTTTCTTGGAAACATATGCTGAACAGCAAAAGAAATGCAACTCTAAGTATAAAAATATAAACGCTTACTTTTATGTGATTTCATTTTCTTCGAAACTTGCATTTCTTTTGCTGTTCAGTTTATGAGAGTCAATAAAACACATCAAATTATTTTAAGAAAACAAAACACTCAAATCTGACATCACATTCAAAGTATCAGTTCCACTATAGGTTATATTTCATTCTGTTCTGATTTATTTGAATCACAAATATGTTGTCATATTTTGTAATAAACTACTCCATTTGTTCATAAGGGGAGACAATTCAAACGTGGCACATCTAGACAGACATTGAGGTATCACATCACACACGTTGGTAAGTGATAATCTCTATGAGCAATTGCAATAATACATCTTTAGTAGTAATCACACATCAAAGTGCAACACAAAGGAAGATCTCTTCCACAAATACATGCAGTATTGGCATTAATAAGGCAGCTGGTGGTCATCTGTTCATTCATCAACACCTGACTTCAGTAGGTGTGTACCTTGTTCAGCAAATCTTTGAAAGAAACAATTATCTTTCATACAATGATAATACATGTACCTCCTGTACAATTACCATACTAGATAACATCTGTCCTGAAAACCAGGTTTCCAGATAAAAAGGTACTGTTAATAGTTGTGTAATAATACTGAGAACCTTGAGCAATAGAGCAGCAAAAATAAGTATTACAAACACTTCTACAAGTATTAAAGACTGCACAACTGGGTTAATACTGACTTGCTTCATAACTTAATATACAATAAATGACAAGTGATATACAGAGAAATATATAAATATTATACTGGTCACTGGTATAGTGAGTGAGTGAGTTTGGTTTTACGCCGCTTTTAGCAATATTCCAGCAATATCACGGCGGGGGACACCAGAAAATGGGCCTCACACATTGTACCCATGTGGGGAATTGAACCCGGGTCTTCGGCGTGACGAGCGGATGCTTTAACCACTAAGCTACCCCACCAAGCCCCACTAGAACATAGAAATATACCATAACTGTATGCTATTATAACATAATCAAGAATAATAGTTTATTTGACTTGCAAGTAAATAACAAATGTTTACTGTAGTCTTAAACAGTGAGACAAGTGAGCAAGTTTTGTTTTATGCCGCACTCGCCAACATTCCAGCTGTATGACAGTGCTCTGTAAATAATCCAGTCTGAACCAGACAATCAAGTGATCAACAGCATGAGCATCACCCATCAGAACTGGGATACAATGACATGCCTGACCAACCGATCCTGTTAGTTGCCTCGTATGACAAGCCTGGGTTACTGAAGATAAACCCTGATGCTCACGCGTCAGTAAGTGGCACAAACTTAAAGATGTCTCTTATAATTTGTCCCAGTATAGTCCTAATTTGTTCATCATTAATGGTTTTCTCAAACATTTGAAAACTCAAAGTATTCACGTAGGTCTCTTTACTTCCAAAACAGTGGTGTTTGACAGTTACTGAAGGCACAGTTTGTGATAACTGAGGGGCTTTGTTAACAAATAAATCTATTGATCATTTTTCACAAAAAGTATCCAAATATATATCTCATATTTAATAATGAGCATATGTATATGATTATTAGATGCAGTACATTGTGTACATTGTGTAAAAAGGCTTAAATACGGAGATCAGAATAAATATCTTTTTTGGGATGTGATCAATATATTCATTAAAAGCAGAAAAATGTCATGGAAGAATAGTCATGAGCAATCAGGCATATATATTTATTTACATGAAACAGTTTCAATAAATGTATTATATGTATATTAATACTGGCAATCAAACACAACACTGGAAGAATACATATTTGTAAATATAGACGTATATGAAAATGTATATATTGTTACGCACTATGCATGAAGCAACATTGATTGTGGTTTTAGTATACAATAACTGAATAACAGAACAGTAACAATGCTGTATCAACTTTTGATCCCATGTTGATTGTTACATGTCATCAACTTTTGACACAGCCTCTCGTTTTCTCATGTATACAAGTATGTAAATCAACTCGACTATTAAAGAGAAATGGTAACCAAGGGCATAGCTTCCATTATGAAAAAAGCCCGGGCTTACATATGACTGTTGCTTGAAAGGTTGAGCAAGCCCTCAGTACTATCAGAATATAAAGCTTTCCAACCTATCGGGCTTACACGAAAGTGTTAGCTTGCTACCAGTCTGATAACATATTACCCTAACTCAAGAAACAGGCTTCTATGAAATTTGTTAGTTAATTTGTAACCCAATTTTTTCATCTAAAATATGTCCTTAAACACTGTATGGGGATATTAACCTGCTTTGAAATTGTTTGTGAGTGTCAAAATTTCATAAGTTGGTAGAATATATATATGAGGTTATAGATATTGATTCCTTTACACTTTGTTTTTAAGTGTACTACAGGGCACAAGGCATGACATTCAGCTGAATGTTTTAAAGCAGTACAATTTAGTGGTTATGGCAGGAAGGGATGTGATCTTGAATACAAAGATGGCACAGATCCATTTATTCATACTTCCTGAAACTGACAGGCATGACTTCTGGGATTGTGCTTGCCATACTACACATCAACGGAAAGTCCTACAAGTTAAAACTTTCAAATAGATCAATGAAGTGGAATCTGCCAAGTAATGAAAAGGAAAAGGCATTTGAAGTTAACATATAAAACTTAAGATAAACTTAATTTTCCAAATGAAATAACAGTTCATAACCAACAGACCGGGCTTAAAATGAAAGAAATTGTTTAATAAATACAACAAACATTAGTAACAATGTGTCTTCAAACAGATGAAGAACAAAACGAAAAGTACAGATTAATATTTTGTAATCACATTGAAAGTGGGTTGTGAGAAAAGTCTTTCACTGAACAACATGCCATTAAACTACATGGTACAAGTTCAATTAGAAAACTCTCCATGACAGTCTGCACTCAACAACAGTATGTGATCTTCCAACTGAATTTGTAGTTGTATGAAAAAATTCCATTGAAATTAAAAAACTGATAAACAGTCGAATAGATGACACGTTTACGGACACTGTTGTGCATTTTCAGTGTTTATACTAACATCTTCAAAAACTCTTCTTACTCTCAAAAGGTGATGCCAGCCACAAATTTACAGGGTCTTACTTTACTCAACTTTAGCCAAGTCAAATAATGAATGAAAACTGGATTTTGACGTCTATAAAAGAAAGACGGAATTAACATCTGAAAAGGAGCATTGACACCTGGCCATTTTGCAGATAAATGTGATCTCTCGGAAACACATATTAATCAACATTAAAAGATGAAAAGTACATACAATATATTAAACAAAACTTCTTGCAAATAATTCATTGCAAGTTTTTGTGAGTGTAATTATTATGTCAGCTTATAAATTTGCTATTTTTCATAAACAAATGTGTTCATTCATGGATATTGTGATTCAGTGATAATTGTGCCATGTAGATAAGGAATAGAACAGGAGAACCCTTCTTTCTTCCAACAAAACCAGTAATGATTGGCAACAAGTCAGGACGGAGACATCACTGAAGATGCAGTTGTTGCCTCCCTCAAGTGGTTGTTTGTTGCAGCTGACTAAAGTGGTTGTTGTTGTTGTTTATCGCTCCTTCTTGTTTTCCTTCTCCTTGTCCTCCTGCGGGAGAGTGAGAGGGAGGGGCGTAGCAGGCTTCCAGTCGTCCAGCTTCCGGACCTGCATCACCTCGTCATCTATTGAACGCTTCTGCTCCTTTTGTTTGTAGGTCTCCCTGAACACACACACATTACACGCTGGTAGTCAGGACGTCAACATGTCACACATATATTCTACTCAATGTTGGCTAAGGATCACACCTCTGACAAAAGACAACTGCTAGTATTTTGGTCCTTCTGTTTGTAGGTCTCCCTGAACACACACACATTACACACTGGTAGTCAGGACGTCAACATGTCAACATATATCCTAGTCGATGTTGGCTAAGGATCACACCTCTGACAAAAGACAACCGCTAGTATTTTGGTCCTTCTGTTTGTAGGTCTTGCTGAACACACAGACATTACACGCTGGTAGTCAGGATGTCAACATGTCACACATATATTCTACTCGATGTTGGCTAAGGATCACACCTCTGACAAAAGACAACCGCTAGTAGTTTGGTCCTTCTGTTTGTAGGTCTTGCTGAACACACAGACATTACACGCTGGTAGTCAGGATGTCAACATGTCACACATATATTCTACTCGATGTTGGCTAAGGATCACACCTCTGACAAAAGACAACCGCTAGTAGTTTGGTCCTTCTGTTTGTAGGTCTTGCTGAACACACACACATTACACGCTGGTAGTCAGGACGTCAACATGTCAACATATATCCTAGTCGATGTTGGCTAAGGATCACACCTCTGACAAAAGACAACCGCTAGTATTTTGGTCCTTCTGTTTGTAGGTCTCCCTGAACACACAGACATTACACGCTGGTAGTCAGGACGTCAACATGTCACACATATATTCTACTCAATGTTGGCTGTATTCTGGTCCGTCTATACTGTCCAGTAGTACACATTATATAAAATGCTATGGTTGCTGTGATAGCTGTTGTTCATAGGCATGTACAATGTGAAAATTTTTTTTTCAACATTATGTACTAAGTAATGTCATGTACAAAATAACTCTCTCCCCTACGCATAAATTATGGCCATTCCCTAAGTTCTCAGCATTCAGTTAGTTACATACACAGAAATAACAATATCCTGATATTTCAAGACACTTAAAGTGAGTGAGTGAGTGAGTGAGTTTAGTTTTACGTCGCACTTAGCAATATTCCAGCTATATGGCGACGGTCTGTAAATAATCGAGTCTGGACCAGACAATCCAGTGATCAACAACATGAGCATCGATCTGCGCAATGGGGAACCGATGACATGTGTCAACCAAGTCAGCTACTCTGACCACCCGATCCCGTTAGTCGCCTCTTACAGACACTTAAAGCCAGAAATGGGGACAACAGTGTGGGGTGAAGAGTGCTGACACTCAGTGACCAGGTGAACTACCATTGTGTGTGCTGGTGCAAGTAACTTGCAAGGGCCCACTTGCACAAAGCACTCTTAGCGCTACGACTATCTCAAGTGTATGTGGAAGAATGGGAGTTACAAGCACTGTAGCGCTAAGATTGCTTCATGCAAGTCAGCTCAGGAGCATGTGTGGGGTTGAGGGTGGCGGTATATCTGAAGTGGGGGTGGGGATGGGGTATATCTGAAGTGTGGGTGAGGTTGGGTAAATCAGAAGTGTGGGTGTGGGTGTGGGTGTGGGTGTGGGTGTGGGTGTGGGTGTGGGTGTGGGTGTGGGTGTGGGTGTGGGTGTGGGTGTGGGTGGTGTAAATAAGAAGTGTGGGTGGTGTAAATAAGAAGTGTGGTGGGGGTGGGGTAAAATCAGAAATGTGGGTGGGGTGGGGTAAATCAGAAGTGGGGGTGGGGTGCGGTAAATCAGAAGTGGGGGCAGGGGGTATATCTAAAGTGTGTCTGGGGATGGGAAGCATGCTATCATGTGCACACAAACATGTACAGACCTCATAGGGTTGCCTAAACTTTGCCTATTAGTCAGAGACTAACGGTTAGTGTCTGACTATATACAGTCAAATTCTGATGAGTTGAATGCTGGCATCTCGAATATTATGCATAAAATACTTGTCGGTACCAACCATTCCCTGCTGTAGTTATCATCATTTGATTTCCGGTTACATGAATTCGTCAACGACAGCAGTCTTGCATATATAGCCAAAGTCAGTCAATGAGAAGTTCATCGGTGCGGCTAATAGATCCAGTTTACAACCCAACACGGTTCACACCTTCCTGCCAGTGATGAGTGAGGTTAAAAGGCAGATAAGTGCCATGTATATCTATCGATTGCCAATAGATTTGGTTTCTACCTCATAAACATAATGATGACCCGTGAAGGTCCCAGGGTAGAATACGCCCTCAGCAACCCATGCTTGCTATGAAAGATGACTATGTCTGTCGTAAGAGGCGACTAACATGATCGGGTATTCAGACTCGCTGACTTGGTCGACACATGTCATCGGTTCCCAATTGCCCAGATTGATGCTCACGTTGTTGGTCACTGGATTGTCTGGTCCAAACAGACTTGATTATTTACAGACTGCCACCATATAGCTAGAATACTGCTGAGTGCGGCATAAAACTAAACTCACTCACTCACTCATAGACATACCCATGTCTCGAATACATCGATAAGTCAAATTTATTACTTGGTCCCCTGTGATTCGACTCATTGGGATTTGACTGTATAATTTTGATAGTAACAAATAATCGCATTTAAAATGAAAAAGGAGACCCAGCGAGAAGCCTGACCTGAACTTGAGGAAATCTAGACTTCATAAAGGCTTTAGCATTGCAGAATGAGCTGGGTGGAAGTGAAGATAATATGGTTTAAGCTTGAAAACGGTGTAAGAATCTACACTGAAACATGATGAACCAATAAAACCATGTGACTTATTATGACCTTCACCTACCTCGGGATCGCAGACATTGTGTGCAGTGGAACAAATGTGTCAGGTTTACGAATCACAGACACTGGTGTACTGAAATCAAGCATGCATGAGACACAGACAGTCAGCATACCACACAACATATACATGGTGCATGTAACAGTTGACAGACTCAGTGATTGTGTACAACCATGCAGTGCACTTAACTGAGTTGACAGACTCTGAATGTGTACAACCATGCAGTGCACTTAACAGTTGACAGACTCTGAATGTGTACAACCATGCAGTGCACTTAACAGTTGACAGACTCTGAATGTGTACAACCATGCAGTGCACTTAACAGTTGACAGACTCTGAATGTGTACAACCATGCAGTGCACTTAACAGTTGACAGACTCTGAATGTGTACAACCATGCAGTGCACTTAACAGTTGACAGACTCTGAATGTGTACAACCATGCAGTGCACTTAACAGTTGACAGACTCTGAATGTGTACAACCATGCAGTGCACTTAACAGTTGACAGACTCTGATTGTGTACTCAGATTGTGCATTTAACAGTTAACAGACTTTGATTGTGTACAATCATGCAGTGTCAGCAGAATGGGCAGAAAAATCCACACAGTAATATCAACAAAACACGATGAAAATAAAAGAGAGGTCAAGGTCATCAGGGCATTCAGACTTGTCAACAGGGAATATAATTACAAGTAGGCAATACTTGCAAGTACTATTAACACTTCTCTCCTGTGAATGATATTTAGAAAAAGAATATTTTAGGCAGGTTCAGTTTCTCTGCAATCACCTGTCATGACATCAACTGAACTGAACATATACATGACATTAATTAGCATGTACGTGTAAGTGACATTAACTTAGCTTTACCTGTAAGTGACCCTAATTAAAGTATACCTGTAAGTGCCATTAATGAAGCTCACCTGAAGCTAACAAGAGGTCTAGTGGACCCTAGTTTGTGGAAGGAGCTGGAGAACTCTGGCACCTGGTAGGACTTGTCACCTGGCGATGCCTCCGGGATACAGTTACGCATTTGAATATCGGCGACTGGAATAACATAACATCTAAACAATTTGAAGAGAATCTTGGGTAAAGTATAGCATGCCATTTTTACATGGGATGAAGTCCAATAAACCTGTACATAAAAATAAGAAAACAATTGGTCATCAATACTCCCCTCCTCTTGGTTCCTCTTTTTTAACTCCACCATGACATACATGTCCTGAAAACACACACCACATATGGTTTCCCTATCTATAATGGTTACTGTGAAAATGTTTTCCTCTTGGGAATAAGGTGCACTAAGTCAAGAAACACATGACAAGGGACATAACTCTGTAACAAATTGAAACATGGTTCTCATTTTCAAACTCCATCAAGGCTTTCGTGTCCTGAAAAGACATACCAAATTTGGTTTCCCTACCTATAACGGATTTTGAGAAAATCTTTCCCATCGTCTTGGACAATGGATGAACGGAGCTCAAACCTGTATCATTCTCCCACTTTGAGACATTAAAGATATTAGAACGGCCATTCACTTGTGCATGCTCAAAGTACCAACATATTATTATCTCGGATAACCCAATCTGCATATGAAGCACTAGAAGGTAAACAGTAGGGTTGTTACGATAAACTCACATATTCAGTGAATCATAGCCCTTCATGAATACAATTTATTATTCATGGTCACCAGAAACAAATATGAATGAACATTTATAGTTTTTATCTGAGCATATTTTACTTTTATATATGAGCATATTGTACTTGAGCCTTTATTCAAGTGAGATATCCATCCTATATAAACCTACAACCGACCACTTTATCTCCATCCAATGTCCTTAGATATTTAACAAATAACAACCTATTAAGTGTATTTTCTGAAATACTGTTTAGTGAAACTTGCCTCTTTGACCCATATTGTATACATATCGGGTAACGCATCTGTACTGTGTACTATTTTGTACTGTAGGTCAAATTGCCTTATATACAAATAAATAAACTCTTTAAGTGAGATATGCAAGAATGGAATATCTACTAGCCTTGCAGTAGTGCAAGTTATGTTAGTTTGCAATGGTTGCACATGGTACTGTGGACTATAATTACATTCCAAATTTTAGTGTCATGTCAGATCAGTAGATATTACTACAACAAATTAACAGTCAACATGGGGGTTCCATATTGTGCATCTGAGTCATCTAACGACAATATCATATTCGTGAATAATTATTCTTATATGTTACCCAATGTTCATGAAACATATCATATTCATCACTAAGAGTATTCGTTGCAGCCCTAGTGAAAAGAAGCATTTTTGAACAAACTCACTTGTCTAAGGTGAGACCACATGTGTCACATTTGCTACGTTGTGGGGCAGGACTGAAGTCCTAGAAACTCTCAGGAGTCAAGCTGTCAAACTCTCTGCAGCACCACAATTGCTTAACTTCCTGACTTGGGCCTAGATTTTCAAAGTTCTCTTAGCACTAAGATAGTTGTACGTTAATGCTAATGTATGGCATCTTAACGCTAAGAGAGCTGACTTGGGCCTAGATTTTCAAAGCTCTCTTAGCACTAAGATAGTTGTACGTTAATGCTAATGTATGGCATCTTAACGCTAAGAAAGCTTTGAAAATCTAGGCCCAAGTCAGGAAGTTAAGCAATTGTGGTGCTGCAGAGAGTTTGACAAGTTGACTCCTGAGAGTTTCTAGGACTTCAGTCCTGCCCCACAATGTAGCAAATGTGACAGCACAGCAGCACACACACTTAGGTTCCCATTATGACTGTTAACCAAGTAAAGCTCTGTGATATTACTAGGATGATTATAAACACCATCATATCCTACAGCAGCACACACACTTAGGTTCCCATTATGACTGTTAACCAAGTAAAGCTCTGTGATATTACTAGGATGATTATAAACATGACAAAATTGCCATAATGCTGACAAAGCCACAATAAATCTTTTGACTTGGATTTATATTCTTAAAGTTTTTAGGCTTCTTATTTCACCACATTTCTTATTTATATCTCAACTGTCTAAAACGCTGAAATACTTGTTTTCCCACGAGAGTCACCAGCGGCAAATGTTGCATACACCATCATATCCTACTAGGTACCCATTCGCTGCTTTCTCCCATATGTAAGTTATCAAAGAAGACATAGTGTGTTCGCCAAGATGGGACCAGAGCTAGCGTACCAAGAATACTTGCTGAAGATGTAACAGTGGCCATGATTGTTTATTATTGGAATTGTAGGTTGTCAGCAAAACTGATAGCTGCAAGTGGACACTACATGGATTGTCATTCTGGTTAGGGTGGGTTAAGTGCAGTGTCATTGTATCTTACATTAAGGATCGATGCTCATGATGTTAATCACAGGATTGTCTGGTGCCACTGGAACAAAGCTGAGTAAGGTGGTAAGTAACACACAATGTCCTACCATTCCTGCCTTTCCCAAATCTCATGGTATGGGTGATCTCATCATGGGAGGTCTTGGTGGCTGAATGCTGTCCGTTAAAGATACACCTCATACCGATTCGTGTGTGGTCTGGGTCCAAAAGCCACTCAGTTTTACTTCTCATATAAGTGTCTGAAATGCATCAAAATTACTAGATATTAAACAATTTTCAAATCAAAATTGAAATGATTTTAATTGTATATATAATGGACAGAAGGGCCGAACGAACCCAAAACATTCGCACGAATGCACCACTTGAACACGGTGGCTAGCCATTCGTGAAAAACGTGCATCACGCGCAGACGCCTGCATCGGTGTACATGGGCACTGAGCAGGGAGAGTTTAGATATGTTTTTGTTGGGGCAGCCACACTCTCGGGGACTGTTGGTTCAGTGGTCACATAAGGACAGTTCAGACCGTTGTCTATACCGTGTCGAGTACAGTGTCAAATTAGGACATATTAAGGGATATAGTGATGTTGAAATATTCATTGATTCAAAGGTATGCAAGTAAAACTACATGAACTTTGAAAATTGTTGAGTTATATTCAAGTCTTCCACTGCTGATCAACATATATTGTTATACCACTAACGAAAGAGAAAAAAATATGGCTGTGTCTTGCTATACAGTGATTAGGTCAACAATGGCTGACATACAATCAAACTTTGTTGCGTAACTCATATCCTTATTCATTTTAGGCTTCATCTGCTGCATATTGTGAAAGAGAACAAAAGAAAAGACTCTTTATGAAATGAAAACAAATATACTAAACATGACTTTCACGAACACTTTGGCAGGCACGCTGGTTAAAACTTAGGCCAGGCCATATATTTTTAGTCTTGTAAATAATTGTACATAAACTAACACAACGAATGCAGGGGAAATGATGTAGTCTATGCAGACTGAAATGTTCAGTCACAGACTGCTCAGAGAACTAATGTGTATGCATATTGGACAAAGCCAAATTATAAATTGGTTTGGCACCAGTGTTGATACAGAAGTAACCATGGTAACCAATGCTTTGCTTACATGGGTATGGTCTCATAGACCACCAGTTATTGGGCCATATTTCTGCAGCAGGGTAGTGAGGGTTCTTCGGGTGTGGAAGGTACCGTAACCTTGAGTCCCAATCTGGACCTGTACTGAAGTAAACAAAGATTGATACAGTAAGTTAACATCTGTTATCTAAAATGATTTAATCATATGAGTTTCAACCCAGGCAGCTCAATGCCAAATGCCCTGTACCATTTCCTGTCACTATATGCCTACAGATGAAAACAAAGAAATTACTTTCATGCATGTAGCTAATCATCCCAATTAATTTTCCCATATGTCTTGGTCATACAGTGATAAATCTAATTCTTGTATATAATTTGCTAAGCATGAAAATGCCTAGACTTCCACAAGTCTCAAAGGTGATAATTAACACTTCAAATATATTTTTCTTAAAACACATAAAAAATGTAGGCATCCTTAGACTCTACTGTCTGGTTATATTTGGTCTTTCCTCTTTAAAGGAAAGAATTACCATATATTCATGGACTTAGTGTTCATCACAGAACTGGAGCAAGGCTTGTAAATACCATATACTTTGAGGTAATGTCCATCATTAAAATCAGAAATGAGTGCAATAAAGTGTGTTGTACTTACTTGGTGTACTCTACATCCACAAACGTTCCGTGTGGCCTCCATTCTTCATAACGGCCATAGTTGTGTGGAATATACCTCCGACCTCTTGCTGTGTAAGTTGTGTGTCCAGGACGATTGTGAATGTCAGGAAAATGGCGCCTTTCACGCTCTGAAACATTTGCAATTGAACACAATATGAGCAGATCCTTGAGAACATATACAGCATGAAACACCAAACAAATGCTCAAACATCATTTGATTTTGACAATTCAAATGTTTCATTTTCATTCTTGCTTTTGTTAATGGAAAAAGGTCTAAGAGGAGCTTAATACACCATTCAGGAATTTACTGTGCGTAAAACTGACAGAGTTATCCACATATGTAAATAAATAGAAGCTACAAAACAGTAATTGTTGAACTTGATTTCTAAAATCTGCAGTACTGTACTATTAACACAGATACAGACACAATCTTCTTTCATTTTAATTCACATTGCAGTATTTGCATCTGTTAAAATTTGTAAGTTGTAGTGGAAAACATTCTAAGCCAATACTGCCGCACAATTACCGAGATATAATTACATATTAAAATAAACCCCTAAGTTAAAGAAACTGCACATTTTCCACAAAGTGAGATGTGGCTTGATGTGGAATGAGTGCGGCTTTTTACAAAACCGTATTTTCTCGCACTTTTTCGACAGCTACCCCAGTTTTACCACAACTTTGCCACATGTTTCTACGGTGATGTGGCATTCTCATGTATGGGAGAGTCTCACAGTATACAAAACATTCATCCATCCCTTGTAGATATGTGGTTTCCATGTCAAACACTTACAGCGGTAGTGTAGCTAAAGTACTGTCAGAAATACACATTTCTCTCTACATTTTGTGCAGTTGATATGTGACATTGTGAAATATCTGTTGAAATAAGTTCAGTCTAACTTCAGTTCCAGTGGTAGGAGGATAGGAAATGTAAAAAAAAAGGTCTTTACTGAGGAGAGATCAGTGCAGAATTGTGCAATGCAGTTTTGCAAGTCCAAGGGGACTTGTATTGAACAGACCACGCTTTATGCAAATCAGTGTGGGATGATATTATAATTTGTATTACAAAGGACATTTTGAAATTAGACCTAGCTTCATTAGAAATGATAGTTGACATTAAAAATAATAACTTTCATGCTGAAACTATTAAGGATGTAGCTACCATGGAGTCTTACTATCACTGTTTAAAAAAGAAACAGACAGGAGAGGTTGTCTCAAAAGTAAAACCAGCACAAGTGTGGCAGATAATGGTTGGGGTCGGGCTAGGGGATAGACATATCAGCTAAGATATGATAATACTTTAAGGAAACTATACTGGGAAAGTGCAAGGCATGTCATAGTAATTTACAAAAAATACCTCATCCTCTTGATCTTTGGGTGGTCATGCCACAATAAATGAGACATTTAATAGGATGCTTTTCTGTAGATATAAGGTATCATACTCTTTTACATATCTCAACTTAAACTTTACGAAAGAAAGACAAGTAAGATGTTAATCAATAGACAGACACATTTAACACACATAAAAAAGCACAAAATATATTTGAGGTGTGACCCCTTGACCCCTTGTGCATGCATTTTAGTCCAGGTGGATCAACCTGGCTGAGTGACCTAACTGCCATCTATAGTCTGTTCAGTTGTTTTCAGCAGCTATTTATATTTTTTCTAAGTTTTGCCCGATTTTACAAGTAAACATGCTTTTCTGGATACCTTCTTACACATCCCACTGAATGGCCAGTTAGGCAAAAGGGTGTTATTTTGACATTTGCAATTTGCAGTTGTGTAAATGGGGATACAGAGCAATTGCCTAAAACATTTTTTGTCTATTTCTGACAGTTCTTTAGTGAAAATGCATGTAAATCCTGGTTTGATTTCCCACAAGGGTACAAGCTATGACGTCAATTTATGGTGTTCCCCACCATGATATAGCTTAGAACTATACTCACTCACTTGTGAGGTACTGAAATGAGGTCATGAGAAAGTCATAGAGTTCACACACTCTATACTGATCCTATTTATAAGACATCTGTAATATTGCAGCCACAACCATGAAGTCATAACACACTGTGTAAAAAGTATCATTGTTTGTGAGATACAACCATAGTGCTCCTTTAGAAGACTTGCTGGGAATCAGACTTTGACTCTATAATAGTAGTGTAGTAGTGACCCCAAAGCAGCTATTTATGGTTGATAGCAACGACTTGCAGTGATTGGGAAAAAATGTTCTCTGGTTTGTTCATGTTTGCAGGTTTATAGGGTTGCTTTTGGTAAGCATACTATGCATCAATGTTTGCTACAATGAGCCATTAAATTAATATAATATATAATATATCGCTAGTCACTCTATCGATCATCAACAATTATGTCAGTTTCAACTTACAAACAAAACAAGTTTAGCTTTAATCTATTATGAATTGCAATATATATGTAACTATTTTCCTAATCACTTGCTTGCTGCTAACAGCAATAAGTGGCAATAAGGTGACATCAAATTCTGTCATTTGCCAAGATTATAAAACACCAAAACAAATATGAAAAGATATTAATGAACACACAACAAAATATATGTTTCTTTCCTCAAAAAGACAAACATGCCTTGTGAGAAATAGTTCTTCTGACCTAGTCAGCTATCACTGTCTGCGATTACACTTAACTACATAGTGTATTCTACATTTCTTTAATAGATTTAAAGGAGTGCCCGTACCTTGTTTTCCTGGTACTCCTATTTCTGTAGTTACATGCAACATCGTGACAGATGTATGTATGAGTATATCACAGTTAAAGTTGGTGTTTCAGCCCGGAGGCCGGTTTGTTTACATCAAGTCGTCAACTTGTCAAGTGGGAGCCGCCATAATAGTCACGTGATCACGCGGTTGCTTTGGCAATGTGGCTTGTAGTATTTACATGATGTGTTTGTAAATATGATATTTGGGTTGTAGGTTATCTGTTGTCTTATCTAAAATATGAACAACTAAATGCTACTGAAAAAAGTGTGTCATTAACAATTTTGAAAGTTTGGCAATGGAGTTACTTCCCTTACAACGCTAGAGGAGGCATTACGTGGTACAGCGCTCTTCTTTATGTATATGAACAACACCGAAAACTAGTTTTCAATCAAATTTGAAGTAAAATTATACAAACTTGTTGAAGACTAAAACTCTAACCATCGACAATAAAATGAAACTACAGACCACTACCACACTGTGGTTGTCATATTCTCCCTAATCTAGATAAATTAATTAGATTTTCAACAATTGTAGCTGTTTTCAAGAGCATGTGTGAACATGTCTTTTCATGTGCTTTGGACTTTTGGGGTGTTCTTTTTTTTTTCTTTTTTTCTTTTGGAAAACCAATGACCTACAAAACAGGGGTCACTGCAGAACTATGATCGCTGAATGTTTGAGATTTGGGGGTGTTGTTTTAGCTGTTTGTTATTGTTGTTGTGGCATGTTGTTTCATGTAACATCCAGCAATGTTCCAGACGGCGATAAATGATTTATCAAATCCTGACTAGAAATTCCAGTGATCGATATTACGAACACACGAGATAATACACTATGAACTAAATCACCGAGCTCGTCAGCCAGCCCATGATTATCGCCAGTTAAGGGTACAAATATGACAAATTAGGAAACAAACCTTAGAACCTAATAAAAAATCTGAAATAATATAATGCAGATGGACAGCAATCACTAACTGCACGTTCGCCTACCACGATACAGTCGCTTGCCACAACCTTCCCGACTGCTCTTCTCTCGTTGTTTGTGATCGCCTTTATGACGTCAGTATTTCCCGTGACACATTGTTACGATTGTGACGCAGGATTGGTTGAGTGATAGACTGGGACCCGTCTGATTGATGACGCTCATGGGGCGCCGGATGCCAGCTTACAAGATTCCTCTGAAGTGACAATACTGCTTCAAGCTTATTTGCATATCACTGGACCCGACATTTCTATTATTTCTCAATATATTTCCGAAACGTGCTGTATGTAACTACGTTGGAAATGGTTGTCACCAACATATGATGCGCCCTAATACAACCTCGACATATCTAGAGCCATTATGTTGGCAAACATAACTCAATGAAGGTTTGCCGAAATACGAGTGAGCGAGCGAATTTGGATTTAGACCGCTTTCAGCTATATATTCCAACATAATCGCAGCGAGGTGCACCAGAAATGGGCTTCACACATTGTACTCATGCGGCAAATCGAACCTAGCTGGGACTTCAGAACGTGAAGAGCGAACGCTTTACCCACTAGACCACCCCACCGCCGAATACGAGACCAGAAGATATAGACGATGTAAGAGCAACATCATCTACCTTTTCCCACTAGAAGCCAGTATAAACATAGGGTGAGGGAGGTAATGGGTCGGATTGTTATCATAATACAAAAGGCGACTATGCTTGTCGTAAGAGGCGACTAACGGGATCGGGTGGTCAGGCTTGGTTGACACGTCATCGGTTCCCAGGTGCGTAGATCGATGCTCATGTTGTTGGTCACTGGATTGTCTGGACCAGACTCAATTATTTACAAACCGCCGCCATATAGCTGAAATATTGCTTAGTGCGGCGTAAAACTAAACTCACTCACTTATCATGAAACAGGAGTTATAAATCTAGCAGCTTGTAAACAAGTTTAGGTATTAAATCCTCTGTGAGAATGCATTTGCTCGACAGAGCAGAATATGATATGAATTAATATCAATTAATTTTCAATTAAACATACATATATGGTGTAAAATATGTAATGGCAGTATTTCGGGAACGAGTGAAAATGGAATCAAGGGTTGAAAATGTTGGCATCTAGGATAAAACATCCATTGTCACTGGATCTGTAGTTTCGGATTTGCGTGGAAAACCCCTGTACGATTCGACATAAACTGAATAGTAAAACAAACGCAAATTTCGAAAAAAAGAAATCTCATGGAAGTAAACGGTCGTGTTTATATATTCTATTTAGAAACAAACAAACAAACAAAACACAAAACACAAAAACAAACAAACAAACCCAGAGGTGCGGTTCTTTTGTTGTTCAGTATAGGAAGTTATTTTCAAAATGAATATAAAAAGACCAAAGGCTTCGTAAACTGATTTACAGTCTGTTTTATGAAATTGGTTAAAAATTATGTTCTCATTAAAATACATTTTCTGAAACACTGCTTAGAATATGCTTAGAAATAGGGATGTTTTTATCTCCGTGTCAAATGACCCATCTAAGTCATCAGGCCCCGATTTCTCGAAACAAACTAAAGTTTGAGTTTTGACTTAAGTCTGAGATTGTACTCAAATTTGAGAAAAGGCATTTCCCCGAATGAACTGAAATCGGCACAAAACTCAAACTATAGGAAACAATTTGAGTTTCGTGAATAGATTACTTAATTTGTTTGCGTTTTACATGTAAAACATGCAGTTGAGTTAAAAATTCAACTGTTTCAAATTGACCTTAATCCACTAAAACTGAAACAATAATGAGGTAACTGGTTCGTTGCTTTGTTGTCTAATGCCGATTTGGCAATATTCCAACTGTCTGCAAATAATCCAGTCTTGATCAGACAATCTAGTGATCAACATCATGAGCATCGATCTACATGACTGAATACGATGACATGCATCAAACATTTCGGTGAGCCTAACCACACCGATCCCCTTCGTCGTCTCTTGTGACAACCATGGGTTGCTGAAGATCAGTTTCTACCTGGATCTTCACGGGTTGATCACGGAATAGATATTAAATGTTATCAGAAAAACAAATGGTCCATCAATTACGAACTTTCTCATACGCCTTTATGATCTTTCTGCGAAAACAATGCTGCGCTGTGCTGAAGGTATAGCGTTAATTCAATCGTGTATGACACCCATTATATACATCTCAACACAGAATACTTAAGGCATGATACACCATAAATGTCTTCTTCATCACCAATTACTTTATCATGAGACAATTGAACATTAATAAATCAACGACTTGAATCTTTTCCTCACCTTCCTCTGACTCTCTCCTCGAAGGGTCGTGTGTGTTCTGATTCCACATGTACAACCAGTGGTTGGCGAGCAGGTAGTTATTATCGATCACTGATAAATCGGTTCATAAAGAACTCTGAATGGCAGCGTTTGAATGTTAGCCCCTAAGATCAAAAGATACAGTTTGTGAAGGTCTGTATGTGAGTGTCACCGTGTCTCACTGCCAGTTTATCATTTATTTGTGCCCATTCACAGAATCTACAGAATGCAGACTGGCCTTTCTGCCGTTAATCCATGCGTTCACCTCAACTTCTTATGTGTTTAGTGAATTCTCTGAGATCCAAAGCTTTGTTCTTGAGTCTATTAAGGGTCGTCACGCGCTAGCAGTGTGTGCTTCTATCAGTACGTAGTCAATCTCTGGTGGGTTACCCACTTGGCTGAACAAAGTGTATGTATATATGTAAATTGAAACTACAACTCCATAGGAGACACATTGCCTGAAACAAAAGATGCAAGTAGCACTGAATAGAAACACTTGACGACCAACAGTAAGAGTAACAATGTACGACTATATATATATATATGGGCCTTCATACAGAGTTATTGCGTGAGTGTTGTCGTCAGTCAGTCAGTCAGCCGTTTAATACCGCTTTGAGCAGTATTTCAGTTACAATGTCGGCGTGAGCGAGTACAGTTTTAGGCGCACATATATATCTGGTTTCGCTGAATCACACAAGCACATGCACCTATATATATTGTATTTAAGTTTTGTCGTGCTTAATAGATCACGGCGAAAGTGTGCTTTATTACACTATGCATAGTGGTAGAGCGAACTTTATTTTGTAATTCTAATTGTAAACCAAAAGTTACTGTGTTGTGTAATCTGATTGGTTGAAAAACATGATTAAATGGTATTAGATCCCCGGAAACTGAAAGACTATTCACCGCGTATTGACACGTAAACAATTGTTTTGTTGTGTCATCAACAGTGGTGACGTCATTCAAATCATATTGTGACGTAAAGTTAGAATGGCGTCACAAATGAGCAACTCCAGATGCTACCATGAGAACCAGCTGAAACGGCCAACTGATGACACTTCACTGCTGTGTCCGTATTCGATGTAAACGAGTGCAGACACTAAAACCCCTTTGGTTTACTTTTGTGTTTACAATGTCGATAAACATCATGTGTTGGCCAATTTTCGGGTGTTATTGAGTATTTGAAGCACGGGAATATTTCATTTGAAACCTCCGGCGTCAAATGAAATATTCCCGTGCTTCAAATACTCAATAACACCCGGAAATTGGCCAACACATGATGTTTATCTCCTAATTAGCCACCAGGACTCACAAAGGTCATTTCCCAAAATTTGTGTACATATAGTTACATGAATAACCCAACACCTCGGCTTTATATTTGTGAGGGGTTGGGTTTTTCCTTCTGTTATGTGCACCTATTGCAGTGAGTGGGTGAATTTAGTTTTCAGCTACACTCAGCAATATTCCAGCTACATTGTGGTGGTCTGTAAATAATCGAGTCTGGACCAGACAATCCAGTGATCAACAGCACCAGCAGCGATCTACACTTTTGGGATACGATGACGTGTCAACCATGCCGGTGAGCCTGATTAGGGCCATCCAATCCCGTTAGTCGCCTAGTTTGCTCTGGAAGGACAAATAGCGACTACGGTATGTTTATATCTTAAATATCTTAAATAGTATTCATTTCAATCATTCAATGTCTTCATGGACCTTTCTGGCGGTAAAACTTGTCCAATATCTCACTTGTCAACATTATCTTGGTACAGCCAGTAACACCCCTATATAATGGCTTATGGGATCAAATTGCAGAATCTAAAAGAATATGTATATCGTGTAATTCAAACAATATAAAAGATTTGTACCTTTTCACCTTTATATGTCCATCCTTTAAAACCCTCCAAAACAAATACATACTTTATAAATACTTCCTTCGACATTTATTACAACAATAAATTCGCCTTACGACAATCACAAAAAGCTAAAGATAAATTTCAAACATATTTGCAAGAGCAAATGTTTGTTAAATGACCCTGTGCCGCACTTCGTGTATATGGGCCTATGACCTTTCATTCAATAAACGTTTGGATTTAAAAATTTATGTCATCGAGTTTGCAATTTGTCATTATTAACCAGCAGGCCATTGGGTACCCGTCTGAGCTGATATTGTGAATGTAAAAAAATAATCACAATTTACATGATATCACATTGGTTTATTGTGAACAAACGTCTATGGTCGGTCGTAGTACATTTGATGCACGAGGTCCTGGGAATATGAGGAACTTGTTTTCCAACATCATCTAAAATCACCGAAGATGACTGTTGAAAAATCTGAATGTACGCCGACCTTGAAATTCATGCCAGTCTGTCGTGTCGCCCTTCTCGAATATCGGACTGCATCCTTTCGAACATGAGAAGGGTCTTGAAGGGTCTGTAACAGATATGTCAAGCGTCAACCTCTTTGTTCCAGAGGCTTATGCGAAGGTGTTTACAGACCCTGACGCGTCACCTAGGTCGATGGTGAAGATGTGCTTACCTCAACCTAATATAACAATATTCAGTTTGAAACCCTGAAATTACACGTACTGATATCTCCACAGTGTCACTTGGCGTTTGTTCAGAGTTACCGTCCAAGAACGAGCTCCTTCCTGAGCGTGGTGTGGAAACATGGCATCTGACATGCGTTGCCCGGAAACTGAAGTTCAGCAACACGCTCATGCAGCAAGGTTAGACACGTCACAAGGCTGGTTTCTGGGTTGGCTCTCAGTATCTCTACAAAGTTTGAAATAAAGTAAGATCCCTTCTTTTCGTCACGATAAGAGACGTAGCCATCAACGGTTGATCGAGCAATCAGGAAATCAGCTTCGTTAGGAACAGGGACTATGGCATCGTCCTCCATGTCTCCATAACAAGAGTCTGTCTCGTGAAGGTGAAACTGTTGTCCATCTCTACCTCGACAAGCCTGGAACAAGAACACCTTGGGTTTGCCCCGAAGTGTAGAACATGGCCCAGCTGTGAACTGCTTCGTAATCTGGTCTACTGTTACATCTTGTCCATCTGGGGTTCTGATGGCTTTGGACGACCCATGAGACATCACAGCGCATACAAAACAGCTATATTGTGAGTGATCCAATAAAGCCATGGTTTTCAGTGTTTTTAGAACATCACCAGACTCCAAATCTATTTTGTTCTCTACCTTAAAACCAAACTGGCTAAACACTTCTTTCAAATTGAATTCATCCTTTTCAGCGCCAAATCTGTATCTGCTGCCATCTTGAAATGACCTCATGCTGAGGATGAGGCATATACCTTTAGGACTAGTGTCCATCCTGTACTCGTTACAAGGCCTTTTAGAAGGTAGACTGGACAGTGAACATGCACGTATGGCTTGTGTTACCTCAGGTATTTGGCCTTTATTTTCCAAACCTGTAAAGATCTCTACCGTTCTTTGTATCAAGCGATCGATGTTTAGACCAGTTATCGATGAAACCTCCATATGTCCCGACAACCAGCCTTTGTCCGACAACCCAGGGAACTTAGCATGTTGAGTATTTGAAGGCAAGTCGGACTTGTTGCCGATGGTAATAGTAACGATATCCTGCTCGTATAGGTCATTGATCCACGAGTTTTTCATTCTGTAGAGGCTAGTTTTGGAATTCACGTCATACAACAGAAAGTAGACATCGGACTTGTGTTTGTTTGCCTGCCGGAGTTGTGATGTTTTGTTTCCTCGGCATTCTGTGACGTCAAGCATCACTGCAGGGGCATACTCCAGGCGAAGACCATGGACGAAGCAGGAATCACGAACACAAATAAGCTTGAAAGAGTTGCCTTTGATCAGATACTTCACAAACTCTGATTTTCCGCCTGCACTTGGTCCGAGCAGACAAATCTTCAATTTTGTTTCTTTCTTTCCAGATGACACCTTTGAATTAAATGTATCAGCGGAAGCTTGTGCCATCATTGAAATAATATCTGAAATAAACAAAATTCAAGACAACATTTTAGGTTTGAGCCTGGTGTTATACTGTTTTCTCGGTTTACGAGCTGGACATATAGAAGTCTGTGACGTCATCTGATAAAGGCAGCAGGTCAACTGGCTTCAGATTATAAACGGCATACTTTGGGGGTTCGGGGGGACTAACGGGGGACGAGCGGGTGGACGATTTTGAGCGGTCAGCCCAACTCCTCAATGTCCATTTTGACTATGGCATGGTGAAATTATTTTTGTTTGCTGTTTAATGACACACTCAGCAATATGTTGGCTATCTGACGGCGTTCTGTAAATAATCGAGTCTGGACCATACATGTCAGTGGTAGACATCAGGAGCATCAATCCACACAGCTTGGATACGATAACGTGTCAACCAAGTCAGCAAGTCTGACCACCCGATACCGTTAGTCACCTCCTATGACAAGTATGGGTTGGTGAAGATCAGTTCTAACACGGATCTTCACGGGTCTTCTGAAGGAAAGAAAGATCTTTTGTCTTCTTCATATTTACTGTATTCGAAAAACCGTGCCTATATTCTTCACCGAGTTGTTTTACTCAAAAATCCCTTGGCAAGCCTGTTAAATCGAATATGCAAATGATTCAGCTGCATTAGTACATAAATATCACCTTCATTATAGCCATCCCCCCATTATAGCCATAGAGCTGGAAATCCCCGTCTATTAATAACAAATGACGTCACAGTCTATTAATACAGATGACTGGTTCTTTTAACAGTGTACCTGTCTTGCATAATTCAACAAGAAACCTTTTTTTTTTATTCTTAATTTTAAAATGTTAATAAAGTTAAACATCAGTTCTCTTGCTGTGCGATCGAACGAGTAACGACTGACTACTGTGGACATATACTGAATGACAACAACCAACAGATTTGAATACCCTGATTTTCACTTAGAAAGTCAGTAACTGACTTGGTCCTGTAATACTTGCAAATACGTCCAATCGAGGACACAACCTGTTGCATAAAATGATCTCCGACTGCATAAAAGGTAAATCATAAACAATGACCTACAACACAATCATGCACTTGCCTTCTGATGATTACAATGTGTTGAACAGAGATAATCTGTTCTCAAGAACCCTAATATGTTACAGCTGAATGTATGTGACTGAATGTATAGTGAAATACTACGTATGTTATTAACGTCAGGGAATCATACCTGGACTACAAAGTAATATGTCGTTCCATGGCGTCTCAAATCCTGTTTGATACACATGTACTTTCGTTTTACTAATAACCCGTGGTCATCTGCCTAGTCCTAACCACCTCGTATTATTCTTTACTCACTTCCACCCCAGACAGGGCTTTTGGAAATGTAAGAAGGGGAGGTCTGTTTTTTTTTATATTTTTAACCCCCCAAAACAAATTAAGGGACCGTTCATAATTTATGGGCGGTGTGTGATCTGGTGAGGTAGAACAATATGGTTAAGATTTTCTTCCTAAATCGAACTCCCAATCACATTCATCTTGTTCAGTTTGACCTGATCGAATAGACTGGTTGCGTCTATTATTGTGGAGTGGTGCTCATTTGTCAGTTGATTGTCACCATGTCTGAACAGTCGAGACTAGGTTTCTTCTCCCCTACGTAATGAAGAGTTAACTCCACCTGCCGTTTGTGCCAATTGACCTATCAGGTCATGCATGAGTAGAATTGCTCAGGTTAAACTGAACAAGCTGTTCTTCTGGTGTGTTCAAGGGACGCAACTCTACACAGAGAAGTGCACCTCAGTATTTCTTATATCAAAATTTGAAATCAGTCCTATCCTTATGTATCTTAAAAACGATATAAATAATCGGTTTGGATTTTCATTTTTCATCTTTCACCGTTACACATCAAAAATACAAATTTAGGTGCCATAAGATGATTCATGGACTTGATCAGTTCCATGTATGCATAATGAATTGCTGCATGTTCGGTTGAAATATACATGGGAAACAGGGTGGACAAACGTGTTCGATATGTTAGACTGTGGAGGTGGCCCGTTCGGTCACCAGGCATCAGCCCCGTCACTTGAAACTAGAGGCAGATTGCCCTCTCACGAGGCTGTCTTTCTCAGGAGTGGGAATTTGGAAATGCAATTACTGAAGAGTGGAATAACTTTCTCCTTGCAACTATGAAGATATTTATTGGGAATATGCGACAACGGCGATTATACATGCATGTTTGATTATGTACGCCACTGAGAGTAGTACATTCATAACACTAATGAGAGTAGTGTCAGATCTCTAGGTGTTACCAAAGACGTGTTCGTGACATTAGAAATTCAATGATTGCACGAACTTAATTTACTGACAGCACCATTTGAATTCGGCTCCTCCCAGAGGGTTTAGTAACAGATTTCAGACATCTGGAATGATGTTTCTAATTCATTTGAGACAGTTCATTTTCCTTAATTTGAAACGAATGTCGAGAGACATTTTCAGCAATTTATGTTATTTCTTAGGGAATTGTATGTTTAGCTGCACAACAAACAGTGTTGCATTGGCATATCCCATGCAGCTGCTTACACCTTGTCTACATTTTGAGTAAATGAATTAGTGAAATGAATCATCCTTTCATGTGAGGATGGGGTGTGACAATGTCAGGACTGGTCCATGTGTTACACGATTGTCAACCAGATCAAAGATTCATATCATGCTATGGCAGATCCACCACAAGGATATTAAGTATTGGGATAAAAAAAAACCCTGAAGTAGAAAAAAATAACCCACTTTACATTAACTTCTTGTAGATGAGACTGCCCATCTTGGTCATCGAACACCAACTTGCATGTAATAGATATCAGCAACTGTTGGAGGGGTAGCCTTGTGGTTAAAAGTGGTTGCTAGTGATGCCAAGAACCTGGGTTCAATTACCCATATAGGCATAATGTAAGAAGATCAATTCGGGTTCCCTTGCTAAAATAATCCTAAAAGTGGTGTAAAACTAAAGACACTCACTCACTATTATCTGCTCACAGGAAACTCCCAATCAAGGTCTCAGGATAATCAACACTCATGTAACACACATTCAACTGGATAATTGAGGATATAAGAAAGAACAAAACACAATAAACATGAAAACAATGTTTACTTTAAGTGGAAATGCCAACAGGTGAGAACATTTCTTACTTGTGTCACTCATCACAACTAACATCACAGGTGACTGTAAAAACTAAGCATTCACATCTTGGTTATGTGATGGTTCTCGTAGGAGGATCTCACAAACCCGACATTAATAAATATGTACCACTGAAGTGACTGTTTAATATACACAAGCATGGACTGTCAAAAAGCAAATTTTCATATTAAAATCATATCTTTTATTGACTGGGGCTGGGCCTGAAGCTAAATTTAAACAATAATATACATGAAATAGTTCAATTCATGTTTATTGTTAAAAAACGGAAAGCACCTGTTTTTGTTCACTATGAAGTGTCCACATATCAAATGAAATGTTTCACTGCTCACTCACCAGTGATGTGAACCATGGCATATTCTTAAAAACCTTTTTGCTCAGTTAACTCTGATATCTAGTGATTACTTATTAACAATTATAAATCTCCTAACCTGTACTAACTGTCAGTCTTGGAAATGTTCATCAATCAGATCTTAGATGCTTGCTACAATATTTGATGGTTAGACCACACCAGCAAGAGATGGGGACATAATGAAGACAAGAGCATGACTGGATTTCAGTCCTCAATTTTTCTGGTATGGAAAGCCTCCTTAGCTTATCATGTGTCATAACAATGTTAAATGGTCCTCACAGACAGAGCCAAGGGCTGGCACACAATTAGCTGTAATCGCCATACAAGACCTATGGACTGATACTGCAAACACTACATTGATGGTAGCTTTAAGGCAAGGAAGCTGCAATCTTCATGTTAAAACTGTATTACAGTTAATACTTGGGATAGAGAAATCAGTGACTGATATTATGAACTCTAACTCATACACCTCAGGGAATGATACATGAGACACTCTAACCACAGGTCCAGTCTAAATTCTTCTGAATGTATGCAGCACAATCCATTTGAAACCACAATTCGCCAATGGCATCAAGAAGGTGACAAAGATGATTATCTGCAATCAAACTTATGTAATATTTGTTGCTGAAGTAATCATTCCGGGATGGCAACAACTGAAAAATTACTGAAATAACATGTCCTCAAATGCAGGGTTGAGGGTGGTGTTGAATTGACCAATGAGAAATAAGGATGAATCTTTCTGACAGTTTCCATGTGTCTTGTGGGAGCGTTACTATGCATCACAGGGACCACACTAGATGAACACCAAGCATCATAGGGACTCCAGGCAAGTATAATCGCTTTCTCTTTCCTTGTAATAATAACTATAAAATTGTAACATATATCTCTGAAAGAAAGACCATTTAGTTCTAAAGCATTGTAAAGTTGGCCTCGTAATGAAGACATTTTGGTTGTTTCATCCTGTCAGTGGTGTTTGACATTCGCCACAATCTTCAGCTATCAAAGGAGAATGCTGCCCTGGTGATGCTCCACAAGCAAGAGAAAGTTGTGTAGCTGATACAAAGGAAACATCATGTGACTGTTTTCATTGATATCGAGTTGGTATCTGCCCAATACTTGCCACCTTAAACTTAACACAGCATTGAATTCTGGACCTATTAAAATTCCGGTCCCGTTCTTCCCAACAGGAAAGGATGATTGGTCATGAGATAGGGGATGAAGTTTGTGGTGAAACGTTCATCTATTGCCATGTCACAGCTACGATACACAGGGTTTCATGCTGTTCACTATGAGATCTTAAAGCTGTACTCGTTAGAGAGGAATATGGCGTGATCCAGAGCATGGATGTTCACAAACATCTTGCTCACTTGCTTGATGTTTTCTCTGAAAAAAAGAAGAAAGAAAATCACATGCATGTCAGCCAGTGCTCAAATCAGCTTTTAATTTTTTCCATTCCAGACTAATTCAATCCCGTAATGGGTTAAACAACAAAGGAAACATAGGTATGATTACTATAATCACAGAGAAATAACATCAAGCCTCAAGTCTGAATATCAAAAGAAAAGAATCAAAATGCCAAAGCAATATGTCCTTCAAACATTTCATCAACCAAATCTGCCTGCCTGTCAAAACTGTGTGTCTAAATATAATTTTTGATCAATTATAATTCACTGTTATTTGTTTGCAATACAAATCCTATGCATTCTGACACATTAACTAACAGGGAAAAAACCTCACCTGCCCTCGTGCCTCTCTGCATCAGAGCCCATCATTGTGGCCTTGTGCACAGTATCAGCATAGATCGTGAGGTAGCGACACAAAGGTTCCAACTGGGGCATCGTCTTGTCTGTGTCTGCATGGGTGAACCAGGCCTTGGGTAGTGTAGATATGATCTGCACAAAGAGAAGCACAATGAAAGGATTGCACAAAGTGCTTTACAGCTGGAAATAAAGTTTCAGCAATATCAATAGAAGTCTGAACTACTGTATCTTGACTAACTTATTGATACTCATGCTGTTGATCTCTGGAATCAATTATTTACAGTCTGCCTCCATATAACTGCAATATTGCTGAGTGCAGGGTTCAACAAGCAAAAAAATTGGTACCTTGATCTCATCGTTGTGACAAGGAAACTGACATGTGATCTTGTTCACAATCAGTAAAGATCCAACCAAGAGTAGTGTTTTTGCATGTAGTCCTGGAGCAATACGACCAACTTTGACAATGTGTGAGAATCTAGTTTTATACCGCTCTCAGCCATATTCCAGCTATATAGTGACTGTCTGTGAATAATGGGGTCTGGCCCAGGCAATGCAGTGATCAATAGCATGAGCATCAATATGTGACACCGATGACATGTATCAACCAAGTCAGCAAGCATGACCATCCGATCCAGCTAGTCAGGCTTTTACTACTAGCAATGAGCTACTACAGGCCATTGTTCTAACCTGTACCTTTACAAGTCTCAACTTGTACAAACCAGAGGCACATGATATGGGTAAAAAGCCATGTAACTACATCATAATGACAAGGGCAGGCTGCAACTGCAACCACTGCAATCATTTTATATATAAAGCCACAACAACAAGACAGTCCCACTTGCCTCTCTACACGAGGTAATGTCTAGAAAAACACTCTTCCTGCGTGTGTATCTACTCACTGCATTAGTTTTCTCCAGTGCATCCTTGTTGCAGAAACCAGTGTGCAGACTCAGGATGATGTATCGGTTAAGCAGCCCATCAAAGGCTATTTGTTGTAACACTTGATCAGCAAGGATTCCAAACCATGACAGGATGTTACCTAGCAACTGGAACAATGACATAAGTATCTAGTATTAAAGTAATATTCCACAAGTACAACCAAGTAGGGGTGGTGATGATGAAAAGAGGTATGTTTTTAGGTGAGAAGTCATATTAATTAGTAAAGTAATTAATTAGTAAATATATTACTTGATAGGAACAGTTCAAGCTCTCAAAAGATACACCTCTGAGGAAAACGCTTTAGTGAGCATTTCTTGGGCGTGACGATTAAATGCTAAATCATGACTATCCAAGATTAGTCAACACACCTTGATACACGTCCAGGACTGTCTGTGGAAGAACACAGCTGGGCCACCAGATCTGTTCTCCAGAACACTGAAACACAAACAAGTGACACTGCAGTTGTTACACACACTGTTAATGAGCTGCATATTTGGGACATTAATGCAGGTGACTCAGTGATGGACTTCAAACATCATAGCATGTGGAATTCATATGGGCTAAACATTTATTGTAGGTTACAGTGGCTGAAGGATAGTGTTTTGTCTGTTCAAAGTTGTGGGATACAAGGGCAGTAAAAATGATAAAGTAGGCATGCATACAGGAACATAACTTCAAATTGACATCTATTTTCTATTTGTGATGAAACACAGATGTAGGCTTGTGAACATGTAGTGCATGACTATGAAATTGATTCTGTGTGTAGCTATGTGCATGTTTCACCCATACACTTGATTGTGGGCAACCTGAGGCCCCTTTGTTCACCATGGCAAGCGCCAATGGGAAGCACTCATACAAGGCACAAATACGGATCAATTGTCAGGCCATGTCTCACAAAATGTTTCCAGCTGTTCAACAACCTCAGCCTATTCACATAGGGATGACACTCCTGTGATGGGTAAATTTTTCTTAATTGACAGAGAATTAATTAAATCTCGTAAGGTAGAGAATTTCTTCAACAAAAAATGCTGAGGTTTTGGCAAGGTTTAACTTTCTGCAATCTGAGATGCTGTTTAATTGTATGTGAACATGTGATCTTACTTTTTAGGATACATAGGCATGAAGACATCATCATCAAGGGTTTTTTTCATCCTGTTGGAGATGGCCTTCAGTAATGCCTGAGTATTCTTGGCATCTCCGCTGACAGTGGGGTAGTCACGGATGAGTCGCTGAACGAGGTTCACTAGTCTTGAGGTCTGTATTGTTGACATTGGGTCCCAAACTGTTTCCACTAGCTCTGTAAAACAAACACATACACTTCAGCATTTGAGCTTACACCTGCAGCTAAAAGCAGTTTTAGATTAGATTGAAGTGATGTATTACAAGACTTTTACGGTGTTTGGTTGTCAGGCCGAAGCCCTGAGTTTGATTCCACACTCACTTTACAGTGCACAAAGCATATTTCTAGTTCCTCACTGATTATACTTGCTAAAAACATCATAAAACCTAACCAACTCATCCATAATTTGTTGTGTCTTGGGAAGATCATTAAATGTCAGCTTATTAAAGCAACAAAGCCAACAGGTAAGCTGGTCTTTAGACTCCAGTACCATGGAAGATGGGAACGTGAAGGGAAAGGAACCCTGTCAGTTTGTAAACCATTCTTGATGTTAACCGCAGGCTGGAGATTTGAGGACAGATCAAGGACCATTCTGGCAAATTTGGACCTTAAGTCCATCAGATCCATGCAAAATCCATCTGTGCACCAGCAAATGGCGACACAGATCCACCCATGCCCTGCTTTTAGTATTCAGTTGAAATCGCACCTCTAAACAACTCAGTTGGTCAATGTTCATACATTCCCTCACACCCAGACTAACAGGCCCATCTTTAACTATAGGACAGTACTGACGTTAAGGACAAGAAAAGTAAACTAAAATTATGAAAAGATGTGAGTGGAGAGGCTAAGAATCACACTAGATCCAAGGAACACACTGATGAGATAGTCTTACTTGTGAGCTTTGGTAAAATTATTTTATCCACAATTGCTGGTAATAATTTAACGTCATCATCTTCTATGGAGGCCTCATCCTCTTCATGGTGAAGACCCATAAAAACCAGACAGCCATACCATTGACTCTCTTCAAAGTCAACACAGTTCTCCTGGAAAGAATCCTACAAGTTTAGTTTCAAGAGACAAACACAATCCTTAATCACATGAAACAGAGAGATCTATTTTCAGTGGAAAAAATCAATATTGTGTTACAGAAATTGGTAGAAGACGCCCATCCCTGTATGCCGTACCATCCATGTTCCTGTAGAGAACTTAATGCTATTCTACCATTTCATTTCAGGTAGTTTATGAAAAAAATGTTCTATCAGCTGTGGTAGATAGATCAGAGAAACATACTTTACCTCTAGTGGATTCCAACTCAGAGTGTGCAGTCTGATGAGAGGGTTGAACAGCTTGGGGAGACACAGCCCAATGTAGGCCTCCCTGTAGGAATCTTCATACCTGAACTTCCATTGCTCAAACTGACTACGGATACAGTCAATCTCACAAAAATCTTCCACCACGTCTTCAAACAAGTTCTTAGCACTTGACTCCAGGGAGTCTGTGGAGGAGACAGAACAGAGGAGATCAAATGCTGGTTCTACATGTCACTTAATGTACTGTTTGCTCAATCTAGGCCAGTTACAAACACCTGCAGTATTTAACTTGGTCATTTCTTAACATTATTACAACAATCACAGCCAAAGTTAGTTTATAGTCCAACTCATGGTGAGTAGTTTCTAAAAAAGTATTTAGAGCAAGTATCAAAACTCAACCTAATGATAATCATGGAAATAAATAGCAATCTCTAGATCCCACAAGAAATATAACAGAAAACAAAACAAAACAAAACCAACCAAAAGAAAAGGCTAAAGCTCATACATGAATTCAATTAAATGTGGCAATCTTTACTGAAGCTCTCAGGTTCTGGGCAGTTAAACATGGGTGGAACTTTCAGAAAATGCTTCCTACAGTGCAAATGTCATCTAGCCTAAACAATCAAGTAATAAATTCAATACGGGGCTGTGCAAGTCTCCAAATGTACTCTTTTCCCACAATGATGAAGTTGTGATATCAAAATAAGATGACCACAGAGAGACTATAAAGATAAAATCCACCTTTCTCCATAGTGAACTTAGAGATATCAGTTTGACTTTCTTCATCATCTGAAGAGAGACCATCATGGTGGCCACGAATATTTTTGGCTTCTCGAGCACGGCGTCGACGTGACCTGGAGGAGAGAACAGCTTTTTGTTGAGACAATTTCAATAAATGATGACAATATTTCTGATGCACAAAGCAAAAGAATGTGCATAAGCATGGCTAAGATGATATTTATGCAGCACCAATAATACTCAACAAATAAGTGGCATATCATTTGTGGTGAAATGATATGGCAATACAGTATTTTATCAGATAAAAGGCTCACAATACAATACATCGATCTATAACTCTTGAATTCCTAGCTTCATAGCTCCCCTCAAATTAAATCCAGCTCTATCGTAAGTAAACCTTTAACTCACCTCCGTGCTTCTCGCTCAGCAACACGTCGCTGCCTTGCTTGTTCCTCATTGCTGGCCATTATAACCTTCGAGGCAGCCTTACCTACAAAGAAATATTCAGTCTCGGTTAACAATGGTTAGTGAGGTGTAGTGGATTGTCTAAATCTATTCTTAGCTGGGCTTTGTATTTCGCTGAAATTTTGAGTCAACTTCAGGACTATTCAGTCATATTTTCTATTATAAATACACACATACAAAGACTAATACTAATATCTCTTTAAAGTGACCGTAACTTTCAGGCTTCTTCCCACAGGCAATATTTTCAAACAGGAAAATCAGACAGCCATGAGAGGTTAGCTAATAGGAGGAATGGTTTATGGTGCTGTTTAAGACACACTGACCATATGACCATTGGACTTAAGAATTCCTTTTGAAGAGATCATTAATACCCAAGGGCCTCGACATGTTGAGGGAGTTTAGATTCATGCTGCTTTTTAGCGATATTCCAGCAATATCTGGGCGAGACACCGAAAAAAAATTAAAAAAAATAAAAAATAGCTTGTTGGCTTGCAAATGATGTGATTGAAATAGAATTTCACAGGTTTGCCTGAACAGGAAACTCTTCATACATTTGTTGGACAGTATAAAACAAGTGGCAAGTTGTAAATATGACAAATCTCGTATGAATGAATGATTATTATCTGGAAGAGAGAAGGTGAGACTGTAAAGTGTTGTATGTACAATGTACATTAATATGAGAGATAAATACCGACTTGTCATGTAGTCCTGACACTGGTCTCGGACGTCCTGCTGCCGCCGTTGCAGCAGATTCTCCGCCCGCATTTTCAGTAAGTGAAGCATGCGAGTCTCCAGGTCATTGATCAGAGGCACCTGTAACGTGAGGAGGCAGGTTAACACTGGCACATGATACGTGTACAGTGGAGCAGCTTCACCTACACATCACAGCATTAGGCAAGGCATCATCTTCATGTATAACAGCTCAACATCTATGCATGACAATTTAATTGATGCAATATCAATTTATCACAACTGCATGCCACAAATGTGCTCCATGGCCAAGCATCACCCTTGCATGACTTTGCATGACAACTAAAATATCTTACATGGCAATTTAACAAGCCTATGTGGTAACATAATACCACTTGACAGCAGAACACTGACTTGGCTATCGTTTGACAATCAACTCCCTTCATTTGACATTAGAGCATAAAATCATTAATCCCTGCATGACCGCTAAACAACCCCACATGCCAGCTAAACATTCAGTCAGGACATTATATATCTGCATACACAAATATATATCCCTTTAAACTGTTCTGATAAACAGCAAGACAGCTTAACACGCTTATGTCTGCACACAACTGCATAAGAGCTAAAAACTCCTAACATGACACTTGAATACTACAGTGTAGTATCAGAAAAGTCCTACTTGACAACTCAACTGCTTTGAGTTTAACAGTCCAGTAAGGCTGCTGAACACTGTCAAGTAATAGCTCAACATGACTGCATGATCGCTCAACACTGTTGTGTAAGAGATAAACATGACTGCATGGCAGCTGAACGAAAGTGTAATATCTAAAGACTGTTGTCACGTGTAAGAGATAAACATGACAACCACAATAAAGTTATCACCAATGAGTACATTCACACCTTAAATGGGAAAGCTAAATGTTCTCAACCAACAATCCTCAGCTCTATCTCAAATATACCATTACCATACTACAAATTAAGTAGTTCTCAACTATCTACAACACTCCTCCTTCAAACAATATCTCTTTACATATTCCTTCAAGGCTGACATCAAACACTGGCATGTAGCTAAAGGCTGCTCACTGGACATTTTACAATTCTGGTTCATTCGCGACAGATCATAAAATAAAGACAGCAAAGCCAGTATAACTGGCAACTTAATTCTTAATATTCATATGAAAACAAATATTTTCAACTATTACCACTTTCACATTTTTCTTACAGCTTTAAAGTTATCAAGACAGGTATTATGTTAAATGTAGTAAGTTTGCTATGCAACAGCGTGTATTCTGAAATAAACATGTTTTTTTAGTTGTTACATTGAACAATGACTGCTCTAAGATGGAAGTGCATAAGACATCACTGAAACAAAAATGACGGAATTTTGGTCCATGAACATTTGAATCAATGAACTCTAAGCACGTATCACGAAACATCCAGAGAAACAACTGTGCAAGGATGACAAGCAATCCCACCCACAAACAAGCATGGCCCCTGTATACAGTTGATTTGCTTTACAATAATCAGTGTGTCGGTAATGTCAGACACGGAATTGATCAGTGTTGTTTTAGACAATAAATACTACTGGGGCAGCCATTCTAGAACCCTTCCCTCTCGCACATAGATGGTCTCACTGCTGCAATATGACTGCCAAGATCGAGATGAGTATGTTAAGATGGTTTGTGAAGCAAAGTCACATTGTGCCGTGAAACAAGCTTGAAGTCACTGCTTTGTTTGGCCAATACAACATCATAAACATCTCAGCATGAAAAACAAAACTATTAATTCGAAAACCAAACATTTTAGTCACTAGCGAGTAATATCTTACAATCAAGACTTTGCGTTAAAGCTGAATTCCATTCTAAATATATTTTACAGAATATTTGCTTTGAAACTTCTCAATGGCAATAGTAAAACAGTATGTAATAGTAGGACCAATTTTGAAGTCTAAAGGTATTGCTGCATTACAGTTGAACAGTTCCAACTAAAGCAGTGACTTCTGCTGCATCCTATTGACCCACCCAAAAGATAGTATATTGACCCACCTTCTCGTTTAGACACTCAACCAAGTCTCTCACATACCCCCTCATTTCTTGGAAGAACTTATAGCGTTCCCCCAAACTGCTGCATTTCCCTTCACACTCTTCGATGCAAGTTTGGGTGTCGACAAACTCAGTTGCCAGTCTGTCACGTTCCATCTTATGACTTCTGTAAACTTCGTCCATTATGTGGAGCCTACACAGAGGAAACAGTCAGCAGGCTCTCAGACATTCTTATATTTATAATCATATATACTGACATGGAGAAATATGGAACTAGTTATGGCGTAAAGGTTGTTTTTCACTGATTTACCACAGCTTGTTCATCTTGACCTGACTTACTCTACTCTCTAGTTAGGTCGACTAGCATAAATTGTACATTGTGATAACTTCATCGAATAGGGGAGCTGAGAAGGCTAAACAGTGACCTGGTCTCGGCTGTTCAGACATGTTCACAATCAACAGACAAAGGGGCACCAACATTAATAGACCCAACCAGATGTGACATGGTCATGCAATGCATTAGCATTCACTGGATCAGGTCAAGCTGATCAAGCTGTATGTCCTGCAATTCCAGAGTTTTCCTGACAATGTTGTCTACAAAACAGACATGGACACTGCACTGTGAAATGTTGATGTTTTTAGTGGCTTGAGGCTGGTAATTGAGCGACATACAAGCCATGGTGTAAAATGCTGATTCCTGAACTTTACATTCTGATGGTTGATGTTATCAGTGACACCAGATGTTGCTGGGCTTGGATGACAATCACACAAACCATGTCACAGTCTGACCACTGATCCATTCAGTAGCCTCCCAATGAGTCCCATGACCTGCCTGGTGTGCTCCAGGTCAGTTTTGACCAGGAGAAGGACATACATAATTGAATTGCCTCAAAAAAAACTAACATCCAGTGAGCTCAAAAGAAAAAATTCAAAATTTTGCTTTCAAGTTTCGATCTTGTCAGAATTCACTTAACCTGCAACTGAAGAGAAGTCATCGTGACAGACAGGTACTGAATTGAGATAACTGGGTATAACCAGAATCATGCTTGCAATACAAAAAGTAATATTCACCACATAATTCCTCTAACATGTCTCAAAATGCTTGATGTAAAGCTTCAACATGTGCTTCCATGACTATATCTGGCAAACACCTGATCAACATGATTACATGAAAAAACCCCGAAACAATGCTCTTCATTTCCAAAGGCTGAAATGAAGATGTGTAGAGATACAACTGCCATCAACATCATTAAGCTTCTGTTACCTCTCTTGCATTCGCCTCCTGATGGCTTCGATTGTCAGCTGGGAGGCATCAGCTGTCTTGGACAAGGCCTGGAACGGCTCAAACTTGGCCTTCTGTGAGTCTCCATTGTTGAATATTGAGTAGTTCTGGGGGGAACTTGTCTTCCCTTCATACTCATCCTGGTTTGATGACACCTGAAAGCACAAACATGTGTAACAGAGGGGAAGTTTCATGGTATGATATTACTTCTGATGAGTATGCATGCAGTGACTTTCAGTCACATTTTTTCACTATTATCATAACTGGGATACAGTGCTTGAAACTGAGCCACACAAAAACAAAATGGACTTTGACAAAATTGGTTTGCACTTAATATTTATAACCCATCTCTTCCTCCATGACATTTGATGTTCAGCAATTTGGAGACTGGCCATTGCACAATGCCATTGTAGCAAGTGGGTGGGCGGGAGAGTGAGGTTTTACACTGCTTTTAGCTATATTTGAGCAACATCATCGCTAAAGCTACTGAAGGAATCAAACCCAGGTTGTGGACGTGAACAGCCAACACTAACCACAAGGCTACATGACAGACCATATTACCTGCTGTATGTTAGCTGCAGTGACTGCCTTCCTGATCTGCTGGGCTTCCCACTCCTGGATCTCTCGGTCACTTCCTTCATTGTCACTCCCTACAACACAGCATAACACAGGTGTTAGAGGCCAACACATTTCATACTCTCTTCATCAGGTCTGGTGGACATTTTGTCAATAACAATTATCATTTCAGGCAATCCATAGAAACACACATTTATTCTCTGACAGATCAAGATAAGCTCTTGTATTTGCACTCACAACATATCACTTTCTGAGCATCCAGCATTTTTAAGGAACACTGCATTTTTAGGACAAAAATCTTTGATGAATTACTCTTTCCTCAAGCATTTCTGGAACTGATTTTCTAGGGATTATCCATGTAGAGAATGGATTCAAACATGTATATTCAAGTGCATGCATAGACAAAGTGTTACACCCAATCAGACCATTTGGCTACCAATGTCCTTCAAGTTTATGCTGATCAGGAGATTTTTCTGACACACTGAACATACCATGCTCAGCTGCTAAAAAGTCATCTCTCATTCGCTGAAGATCACGAGCAGCAGTGTCAATGGTGAAGTCGATCCTGTCTTCCTCGTCACTGCGGTCATTTTCATCATCCCTGCAACAATCATGCTACTTGGTCAAACACGACAACAACAATCCTGGGTTTCTCTAGCCATAAAATATCACCTCAAAAAATTGGTTTGTTAGTTTACATCAAAACTCATCTGATCAACATTGTGAACAATAAACCACACCATCATGGTAGAGTAAGAGAAAGTTAGTGAGTGTTCGTAGCTCTCAACAATATATCTGCTATATGGTGGTTGTCTGTAAGCAAGTGAGTCAGGACCAGACAAACCAATGATCAACAGCATGAGCATCAATCTATGCAGTTGTGTCAACCAAGTCAGTAAGCCTGACCACCTAATCGTCTCTTACTGAAGATCACTTCTAACCCGGATCTTCATGGATTGGTCACACTGACATGCATTCAACCACTTGATACACTTAGTCGCCATGGTGACTGGGAACCTATTGTCACCAGGAACCCTCTAGGGATCCTTAGGATTTTAATCCACATGCTGCCAATAGCATAGGTTATGGATATGGTTAAAACTCAAAGGGACCACTGATTTTAGTTTGCTACAGCAGAAGTTGAGCATAAACATTTTCACTAAGAAATACTGCAAACTTCAAGCTGATCATGCCGTACCTGACAAGTCTAGCAGTTGTTTTGTTTGGTGCCTCTGGTTCTTCAAGAGGTATTTCATCTCCCAGTTCTCTAGCCATCTGCCGCTGTTTTCGGATCATGTGGATGGTCCGTGCATCTGGGATCTCACCTCCTGCCAAAGCAATTTACACATTTGGTCAAGTGATTAACACCAATCCATTTGTACTGTTCTATAACTACAGGTGGGTATAAACCTTGGATGCGTTAGGACCCAGATAAAATAAACTTGGTGGAACACTTGGATCCTCCTAGCAATCATTTTGGCCCACCCAGGTGGGCATTGGCTCACCCCTCAAAAATCCTAGGCTTGTCCCTGTAAAGGATGTAGTCTCACTGAAGTCAGTGCTTGTTACTACACATACAAGAGACAAATAAACAACAAATACTGTGCATGATACTCACAGATAACAAAGATAACAGACCAGGTCAAACTGCAAACCAACTCGCGAGGTATGCGAGCAAGTATGGTTTTACACTGCTTTTAGCAAAACATTCCAGCAATATTGGAATTGAACCTGGGTCTTCAGCGTGACAAGCGAACGTTTTATGCATTAGGTCTCCACACCACCCGTGTGAGTGTGAGGACGTAAGCTGGAGTCTGTAATACTGCAACAGCTGAGCAAAACATTCAGCTTGATGACAAACCAGTGGCTGATAGTATGAGCAATGGTTGATAGAAAAGGGTACTGAGTGATATCCAAACCTCTTTTTAGTTGTGTCTAATGATTTGAATGGTGTGTTGTTTTATGCCAAAATCAGCAGCATTCAGGCTGTAAATATGTGAGTCTGGACAGGAAAATCAAGTGATCAACAGCATGAGCATTGATCTCCATAATTAGGATAATATGACAAGGACAACAAAGTCATCGATCCTCACTACCTGAACCTGTTAGTCACTTCTTATGACAAGCATGGGTTGCTGAAAACCAATTCTAAACTGGATCTTCACAGGTCTGTGTCTTATGACAGGCTTACTGGACTGGGGTCTTGGTCTCATGCCAACAGACAGTTTAAAAAAATATTGTGAAAACAGATTTCAAAGAAAATATTGCTTGTTTTCAACATAAAAAACAGTCCTGGCAAAATGGACTTAATCCTTGCCATTTTTGACAGTTACTGCTGAATAGAATACATGTAGTTACTATGTGGAAAAGAACAACCAATAATACTGCAAGATAATGAAATCGTACTACCATTTCTGAAATCTTGAAAACAGATTTCAAAGATTTCAAAGAAAATGATATTGCTTGTTTTCAACATAAAAAACAGTCCTGGCAAAATGGACTTAATCCTTGCCATTTTTGACAGTTACTGCTGAATAGAATACATGTAGTTACTATGTGGAAAAGAACAGCCAATAATACTGCAAGATAATGAAATCGTAATACAATTTCTGAAATCTTGTTGGGCCAAAAATACTAAAACGTACATTGAGTTTGTTATTTTCTCAGTTGGAAAGACATCATTGTGACAGAAATACAGATGGATGTAATCTGCCAAAGTACACTCCAGTGGAAAAGGCGTGTAGATTATAAGACTACTTGTGCAATCACAGGAGCTTATCGTAAGTGTAACTAAGAAATTTTACGATGATACATTTAATTGATCTTACACAAATTGATCAAATAAAGTGTTCACTGATCTTTTGACTATTAAACTTTGATTACTGATTTTATGAAATTTTAATCAATAACAGTGTACACTATCTTTAAGAACAACGTAAACAACTGGTGTACATGCAAGATTTTAAATACCTCCAGGTAGGCTCACGATTGCAAGTCTAGGCAATCTACAGCTTGTCGAGGGAGCAGTCATTTTTTCTTCTGCAGGTAGTGGCTCACAGTGTAATAACAGTTTTAGCATGGATGCATAAATTATTTAGACCCATGCTTAATTACATTTAAACAATTAATGTTTGATAATGTAAACATTCATTATGTTTTGAAAATGCACTTTTCTGGGACATATAATACATGATTGAAACAAGCAGCTTGATTAGCTGAGCAGACTGTCAACAAACTGCCTGTTTTCCTGCACATCGTGTTGGCTTTAAGGTAAGATTTTGCTTTTCCAAAAGGCTCGTTTCCCACCAAATGCATGATCAAGGATGGAAATGGATAGCTTTATTGATATTTGTTACATCTACTCTTAGATCTATAGCCTTTCTTTTCTGATTTATCGAAGTTGACAAGACATCTTGACTTCAAATTTATAATTGTATCATTTAATATAAAATAAGACTACTCTTTATTATCCCCAAGGGAACTGTTTGGCATCATATGCAGTTCTCTGGTTTTTTCTTTCACAAAACAGCCATACATAACATTGCAAATAGTAATCATAAAACTATTGTTTAAAATAATCAGGTTATAAAAAAATCAATTTAGTAAACAAACACAGATATTGACTAGAATTTTGACAGCTGGCTGTAAAAAAATTGATCCAAATTCATATTTGTTGTCAAATACTCTGTGATTTTCAATATCCTATGGTCAAAGTGTTTTTTAAATAATTTCTAAGAAGAATGGGTTTGATCTTGTGCAATTTGACAGATCTTCAGAGGTACAAATAAGCTGCATATCTGCGTAAATTATGCAAATATTTATGTAAAAAAGTCAACTGCATATAAGCATGCTTGAATTTTTGTAAATACTCAATAAATGTGATGTTATAAGTCACATGCATAAAGAACAAAAACAGATAAAACAACTGGGGTGTATTTAGAGCTTCTATTTCAGCACATGAACTTGGCAACTTACAGTCTCTCTTACCGTTTCTCATATTACAAATCAAACATCAATAACAAACATTTAAACCAACATTTAGACTATTATATTTTTACAAGTAATGGAAAATGGCAAAATACTCAATCGAGTTGGGTGCAATTTAAAAGGTTACTCACAGGAAATGTCACACTGCATGAACCTGTTTTATATTGTATATTTTCCCTTCTTGATAGTCTTTACAACTGAGTGAGGACACGTTTTATGCCACCTTTAGCAATATTCCACCAATATCACACCAGAAAAAGGTTTCCTATTAGAACTTACCCAGTAAAAGGCAGTTAAATAAAATTAACATGGATTCAACTTGATACATATTACTTTACTTTCAGATTGTCATCGGCCTTCAGTCATAGTCTCTTCATGGTCTGATAACACTTTCAAATGATGGACTACTTTCTGATTAATTAGGACACTCAGCCCCATTGATAATTTTTATGTTCTTTTCACATATGGACCTAATAAATTCAGTCTAAGTAAACTTATCCTCAGTGCTTTTTGTTACACTCCACCACTGAGTCTAACAAAACCTTATGGGAGGTTGAGTCAGGTAACCACTGAGATTGACCAATCAGAACACAGCTTACCAAATTGCGAAAGTGCACATTCGCACATCCCTTATGAACTTTTTATCTCGAAAAGGTTCGTATCCGAACGATTCGGAATGCTATTTAGTGTACGATCTCTCCCAGGTGATGCACATGGCGTACATACTACCATGACAACGGTGAGTAAACAGTCCCTGAAAATAATGTTTTTGACAATATTCAAGGATGTTATCTTGTGGAAATATTAGCTAATGGTAACCATGTCAACAGAAACCCAAAAGCATATATACTGCAGGTCATTTTGTTTGTGGAGAGATCTGTGTCGGTGACCTGAATATTTTGAAAGTCCCTCAAATCCCTAAATAGTAGCCGTTGTCTGATTGGTTAAATCTATTTAATCGTCTCGCATTTGATTGGACAGTCATTGATTGTTCAAAGGTTACCTGATACGACCTTCTACTAGGTTTTGTTAGACTCAGTGGTGTAGTGTAACGAAATACACCGAGACTAAGTTTACTTAGACTGTAATAAATTTTGAAGATCATCATTTACAAATTCAACAAAAACTGAGCATGAAATCCTGATAATGTTTCCACGGAGTGTATGTGTTTACGAATACATTTTTATCACAATCAGTGGCCAAATGAACATGAATTTGACTGCACAAAGGGCTATTTTGACCGTTGGCCAATTGGTGAGATCAAATGTCACTTACTGTTTAGTTATATGATGGCATTGGGATTGAAAAAATGTTTAGAATTTGAGGTCAATGGCCTATAGCCAGACATTTGTTCTACTGCTTTTTATAGGCTTCAAAATCACTGCTTTAGATCACATAAATACATAATTCCATAGCTTGTTAAATATGAATGGACATATTTATATACTTACATGAAAAAAGAGAAGAAAACCAAGAATTAAGACAATTACCTTTGGACAATGAGATCATATATTTTATTACAAGATTACTCTTGACAGGTAAATATGTCTGTGAAACACAATTCTTCAGTTCTTCAAGACACAATTATTTCCTTGAAACACAGTTCACTAATTCTTTAACAAACGTGTACTGTACTCTCCTCATGAATGACATCTCAAAGAAATCACAAGAAAAAACATAGGATCACTGAAATAACGGATAAGAACCTCTTAGGAAAATGACAAGAAAACGAAGAAAATCTCCACCCAAAGAGTTCTATGCCAGTTAGTTGCCAGTGCCATGTGCCATGGCTTGGATAGAGGCACCAGCACCGCCACTCTGGCCAAACTGCTGCTGAAACCGTCTACCCTCAGCAGACTGCAGCACGGCCATTGCCTCCCAGCCCGTAGCAATGAATCTGTCCAGTTGGGGCCCACCTGCTGGGATATCTTGGTAGGTTGGCCAATGTGCATTATGGCGAGTGGCAAGTGCCTGCTGTAACACAGTTATGCGCTCCTTAAGAGCTGCATTTTCTGTCTGTAGATTCGAGATGGATGACATGTCTGAGGATGCACAAGAACTAGGAACACTTTCTGTCTGGAGATCAGACAAGGATGACATATTCGAGGATGCAGATGAATGAGGAACAGATGCACATGGTGTTTCATGCTCATTTTCAGGAACAGTTTCTGTCTTTGGAACAGACATGGTAGAGCCAGAGGTTGAGGCATTCACTGATCTCTTCTTCCTACCCCCCCTCTTTCCCCGGGGTCGCCATGTCTGCCAGGACAAACAACGATTCCCAGGATCAACAAAATTTTCATTTCTCTCCTCCGTAACAGTGACACTAGTGCAAAGTTTATCAACATTGGCAGTAATAACATGTGAATTCAAATGCTTGTGAGCAATATGGTACTTTAAACATTTTAAAGAGGATCGAGCTTCGCTACATTTCTGGATGGGACAAGTGAATGATTTATGAACCCTATGATGCGTCTGCATCCAATGCTCTTCAAATTCCCGTCTGGACGGAAAGGTCTTAGAGTCTGGACAGACAGGGCAGTTCATGTTTGGAATATACTTGATGTATTTCATTCCTGGTGCCCACTCTTTGACTTCTGTTTGCCCTGTTCCTAATTGCATCAACATGTCTTCATCAACTTCTGGGTTCTGTTCATCAGCCGTAGTTGCGACTGCAAATATGAAGTAAGTAACACTGACATGTGGCAACTTCAACAGAGGTTATCTCCTTTCTTTATTCTTGATACAGATACATCCAGGAAACATGATCTTTCAACTTCTTGAATAAGAACTAGAATGAAATCAAGACCAATCAATTGTGTCCAGTAAAAAGTGTATCCAATCCAATTTACATATATATATTGGCATTTAAAATATATGCTGCTGAGCATTCAACTTAACCTTCATAATGAAACATATTCCCTGGATCTCATTTTGATCTGTTGCATCCAGATTGCAACTGCAATAATCACACCTTCACAAAAAAAAATAAAAATAAAAAGACAAACACAGCAAGTAAAGTATTGATTTTAGGTTCATTTGGAGTAACAGAAGAGATTCTTTAGGACTACATAGCCTTGCTGATTGGCCATGCTTCAGTCAAAACGTTTCACTTCCCATGCTGTACTTCTTCTTTTGTATTTAAGAAAATGTTTTCAGCTACAAAGGGAAGACTCCTAGGCATATTCAAACCACTCTGTGAGTTTCAAAACATACTTGTCTTGCTGCTGAACATTTTTATCGGGGATGAGTTGGATCAAGAACTGTATTTCGGTACTCATTGTAAGTTCATTTGGTGCAAACCCAGTAAACTCATGCCCAGAAGACCTGCAAGTTGCCAACACAAAGGCAACTATGTTCCATGACTTTTGTATCCCATTTGAATCCTTGTAGAACATAGCACTCAAAGTTGAAACGAACAGCTGTTGTTCTTATTTCTACAATAATGAGCACCAAACTTAGTTCTTGGGGGGAGTAGCCTCATACTGTCTTCCCTGTCCACTGTGTATTACCACTAGTGCTGATGTACCAAAGCAACAAATGGGTGTTTTCACAACATGAGGCCCGGTTACAATGTTGAAATTTAACAACTATGTTTGTTTACAAATTCACTTTTTATGTTACAGACTGACAGAATACACTCTTTGATGAGTGAATGATACCTGGGCAGAAAATTCATGTGAAATTCATATTTCTATTTCTTCTCATAATAACAGTGTTACATTAGCATGTCATAACCATCACAGTGTAAAATATTCAAGGTACAACAGAAACATTCTTTGGGACATCATATGGACGTCTAGTTGTGAAATCACCCAAACCCACTCTTCTACAATATTCCTGGCTAATGTTCTAGCCTCAGTATTTGGAATAGTATAAGACCACTTTGTAGGGCATCTCTAAGCACCAATTGAACTTACTACCAGTTTATACCATTGGTCCTAAAATGTCTCTGTAGTAGCTCCAACGGTAAGCGACCCGTGAAGGTCCCGGGGTAGAATAGGCCTTCAGCAACCCATGCTTGCCATAAAAGGTTGTTGATCACTGGATTGTCTGGTCCAGACTCGATTATTTACAGACTGCCACTATATAGCTGGAATATTGCTGTGTGCGGCGTAAACTAAACTCACTCACTCACTCCAACACTCCAACGGTAATCCAGTTACATTACTTGCTTCGTGGATGCTCTCCCTTAAAAGGTTGTTTCCGAACTGAACATTATCTGCCAGTGACATTTTTATTTATCAGTTTCCTATGAAAAAATCCCTTTTGTAACAAAACTGCTCATGTTACCAGAGAGCCTTAAAAACATTTGAAGTGACAGACATCTCTTTCTGCTGTGGTCTCATATCACTTGCTCTGGCTTTGCAGATGAATGCATTACCATCTTCGACTAAATATTAATTTTCATCTGGAGATAATGGTTTATAATGACCATCTTACTCCTCGAAGGCTTGGATACGAACCAGGGCCTACAGCTCAGAAGATTCCAAACGACCCCAGACTAGCAACTTCATGAGCAATAACTGCTTAGTTCTTGTAAACACCTGTCCACCTGATTTATCAGGATCTTAATGAGTTAATCTGCTTTCACAAATTACAGCAGAACTATCAGTTCTGATGAAAACATGATGTCCCAGAAAATATGAATGCCTGAACAAGCAAACAGTGACCAGTGCAAGAAGTTCACATTGGGTTCACAGGTGTTCCTCTCTGCTGCAGTCAGAGATATCACAGAACTAATTCCTGAGCTTGCATTTGTGCCAAGATTGCTCCTAGTCTTTCACCTGAAGCATCAGTGTTAGGAATAACTTGGGCTTCTGGTTAAGAAAAACCAAGAATCAAAGCAGAAGTAAAAGCGATAAAAGAGCTACTTCACTGGTCAGTCTTGTCAAGGGTCTTGCATTCTTTTAAATCTTGACAACAAATCACTTGTACTAGTTTGCACACCTCAAACCCTTAAATTTTTGTGACAGCCTTCGTTCAGCTTACTTCTTTAACACATTTGCTGAAATAGCATGCCAAAAGATCAGTTTGGTCTGAAAGAAGTGTCTTTTTTATGCTTCAGTAAGGGTTTAAAAATCCCATCGCCCAATGCTCAGGACAAGTCAGTTTTCACTATGTTATGTTATACCAATAATGGTATCTTACTTGTCTGTGGGCTACCAAATAATTTCCACGAATGGTTTCAAACTGAAAATTAACATAGATTTCATTTTACATCTGCTCAAAATATAGCCATTTAATTTCACAATGATAATACAGTAGAGTTATCTTTCTTTGCTATTTACCATTTTTCGATAAATAGTCCAGTAAACACTAACATCAAATACCATGTTGATTTATTCCTTTAGAATGAAATCATCATGATTATGTCATAAAATCAGGACAAGTGGTCAGAAAATTAATCAGAACCAGTTACTTTCTTAAAGTTACTTTCCCTAAGGCAAGTGGCTTTAAATAAATTTATGAACCCCTGCCACGACACAATCTCTCATTAGTCTTTGGCTAGTGTGTCAAACAACATAGACCTTATTGTTGACAATTCTCTCTAGCAAGTCAAAATGTACTTTTCTTCTGGCAGGTTGGGGATGTACAATCGCTGTTACAGTTTGATGAGTGGTCTGCCCAACAAACTTGCACTCCTTGTAGCATGCAAAAAAAAATGTCAAGAAGTTGGAGACAAAGAAACCTGTCTACTTCTGAAAGCCAAAAGAATAATTACTATGCGCAAAGGCAGAGCCAAGAATGCAGCAAGGTAATTATTGTTCTCGGAATGAATGATCAAACAACTGTATAATCACTTACTGAAAAAAACAACAACATGTAGCAGATAATGCCTAAAAGATATAGTGATGAAAACACAATTAAACAACAAATACAAGATGTGACAATAAATTACATGCAGAGATACAGATATCTTTTTGGGACATTTAGTTACGTATTTGCTTGTGTTCATCTCAACTGGGTATCCTAATTATCCTTTGAGTAACCTATTTTTGTTCAAATGTTGGTTTACATGTTTGTTACTTATACTTGATCTGTAATATGTGAAATGATAAGAAAGACTGCAAGTTGCCAAGTTCATGTGTTGAAATGGAACCTCTAAATATCCCTGTTATTTCATCTATCCAGTATGCAAGCTGTGCAAGCTGGTTCGACCTCCTTAACACTGGCTTCCCCCTACATCAACCTATTGTCACTGCATTATTACCTATTCCATTGTTTATTGTTAATCCCTTTGATGCACTCCCTATGTTGTCTTACTTACCCTCTGTTACATGCACATAAGTCGGATCTGTGCAGTATTATTTCATTCTTGCTTGACAACAGTATAAGAAGCTATACCGAAATGTTGCCTCATAATAAAAAAATAAAGAAGTTGATATCCTTAAAGTATCATATTTGGAGTATTACTGTCTAAGGTAGGAAAAGCCACGTATGAAACATGCTGATGCTTTGACAATATAGGATTATAGGGTACATCTCATGATCCTAGGTGAGCGAAATTCAGAAATTCCAGAAGTGAGCGAGAGTTCAAAGAGGACAATTGTAATTTTAATAAGGAAAGTTTATTGTTTGATTGCAGCGTGATATAATGTATTAAACAACTCCTTTAACACACCGAATGCCATCAGGCAAATGTTCAAGGCTGACAAGAAGGGTGGCTTTCCTACATTCAGCAGTGTATTTTGCGGACAGTGCAGATTTTGAAACTTGTGACTATAATGCTGATGAACAATTCCAGATGCTTGTTAAAAGGTCTTCTTTATCACTCTGGAGGCAATGTGATACTTGAGAGATGTGGTTGCGTGCATTGGATGAATCAAATATTGCCATTAGAAAAATATGCAGTTTCGCCGACTATGTGATAGAACAGTGGGAAGATTCTACAGATCAGTTAATGTTGAATCATTTCGACAGTACCGGCCCAGAACCACCAACCACGTAGAAGAACAGCACTTGAACTTCAACTATCATGGTGCAAGTTACCCCAACCTCTTCAAGTTCACTGACTTACTGTGACAGGAGCAGAACACAATTAAAACTAGTTTTATACAACTGAATGCTGGAGGTCGTGTCCTTCCTAAAAAGAGGAAGAAATATAGGGCTCTCAACAATGCCCTTGAATCAGAAAAATGCCACTTGTGGATGGACATATCAGTAGAAAGCAGTAGAATGATACTCATTCTCATTATGTAGAACAGTGAATGATTATGATGAATTATTGTAAATGTTATTGTTATCTGTGCATATGTCATTATGTCTCCTTTTCATTATCATAATATAGTGTAATGATTATTGACAAATTGCTCTGCAAGACTAAAAAAACAATTTATTTGTCCATAATCTTTGATGCCAATTACTAAAATTCCATATCATTTTGATGCGACAACTGCCTGGTCGGTTTACCAGCCCAGTGTGTCTGGGGACTAGTGACTTTTGGTAAAAAATCCGGCCTATGTGTTGAATGGGCTATCAGACACAATCTTCACATCAAGTTTCCACATGAAATTAAAGTTTTTTCAAGGCCTATAAATCTTTTTAACGGTTATTTAAGGCAAAACTAAATTTTTGTGGCTTTTTAAGGTTAAGTGCCCAAATTCCAGGGCCCACTTGCACAAAACGATCTTCCCGCTACAATTATTGTAAATCCTTAAGACTGCGATTGTAGGCTTAGCATTATGTTTGGAGATTGCTTTTATATTACATAAAACTGTACGATTCACCGCGACGCTTCAACAACACGTAGAATGCAACATCGATTTAACATCAGAAATATCGTTATTTGCAGTGGTGAACAAAATCATTATCAAGGCGATATGATAAAGTACAATTCTCACCCGATTAAGTGTTGGAAAAAGTATGAACACCATACCTTTTTGATAATCAAGGAAAGGATAGTAACGACAGGTGTCTGCATGCGAATAGCAGTGGCCATGACCTTTTGAACAACACAATGGCAGCTAATCGTTTTTACGAAAGATGGGAGTGGTTTCCCTTTACATATTATGCCGTTGCCGTAAAATCTGTCATGCCCAAATACAATGTATGTTATGTTGAAACAACGCAGATCTCCACATATATTTCTTTACGGTCATGTCAATGATTTTGTCTTAGTTTATCATTAAAATAATCTACAGTTGGATAAAGTACAACATTATGTTTCTTTCCAATTCTAAAATCTAAACAAGAAAGAGTTTTAATCTATGCATTTTGAATATAATACAAGTATTCTTCAAACAAGAAAATACACTTGCTGAAGCATGTGAAATCTGCGTAAAAATCTTTTAACAAAAAGAAAAAATAATTATCAACATAACAGCGTAAAGTAATTAACATACTGTGGGTAAGTATTTAATAACACATGCAACACACACAGAATAATATCGTTTTCATATTTCCCTGTCATGCATTTTCCGTAACACTCCCAGTCATGTCACCCTTTCATATCTTTACAAATCTAATGTTTGTGGGATATATTTGGGATTTTACTTCGGATAACATGAACCAGATGCCAAACTATGTTTCATTGACAGCCACTGACAAATCATGGTAGATTTAGGCGTTATATCATAAGTACATTTTAGTTATATGTTATCTTTTAACCTTCATGATTATTAGGTCAATAACTCAAAACCCACAATTGTTAATGTATTTGTTTGTATTTCAATATTTTCATAAAACATGATATTTCTGTGGTTGCAGTATCACATTCTTAGTTCGTATATCAAATTAGAATGAAGAAAAATTAGAGAATAACCCATGTGGTATGAGTGATTATCTGTTATCTTCCACGTTATGACTTCCTTCAAAGATTTGTGGGTTTTTGATTTCTTTTGTTTTGTTTTCATCAAAATTTTGCAAGGTGCCCTTAAGGAAGGTGTATCAGTTGTGTGCAGTAGCCAGTTTCACGTTTTATTTGCACAACATGCTATGTACACTTGCAGACAACTGTAGACAGGAGTCAAGTTTAAGAAATTTCTACCTCCATCGTTGAAGAGTTTGATCTTAGTTAAGATTGTGATCTTAAATCCATGCTGTCTTTAGATCTTTGTGCAAGTAGATTAGGGCAATTGTATGGTGATTGTAAATTTGATTGTAGGGCCTAAGATTGATTGTAACTAAGATTTCTCTGTGCAAGCGAGCCCAAACTTTTTCAAGATAGTGCGTACCCTGCACCTGGGTGTATGGTGATACCAACCTCATCTGAATTGACCCATGCAAAGCATTGGCGTACTGGTCACCTACCCTGCCCTGAACCGGAATCATCTTAGGATTTGTTTCTGAAGATCTTGAGAAAATGCATCTTCAAATATATTACTTCTAAATGACAAGTTAAATTTTATCAGGAAAACTGTATAGTTTGCCTAGTTTACTATTACTATTAGTCTCAAATCTGTGTTGGTTCAGATAATTGAACACAGCTGGTTGTCTGCCAGGCTCCAAACACATCAATAGCAGCTGCTTTTAGTGAAAAATAATTAAGCTGGATCCACTTACTTGCCAACATCGACCTGAAAACCATTTTCCCATCCTCGTCACTATCTTCATCCTCGTCTTCATCCCCATTTAAAGTTCTGATCTCTTCTCTTAGTTTCTGAAAATAGACAAAACAATCCATACATCACAAATGGAACAAATCTGATTTTGATGGAAACATTCTCTAAGTCAAATTCTACATCTGATTTTCATGATCTGTATACAGTAAGTGTTAGTTGGGTCACAGGTCGCATTGACTGAAACATTTACACTGGGGTGCATTAATCATGTCAAGTGATGCTTGAATGACACATTGGGCTGTTAACTAAATAACTTGAAATTGGGAAATAAGCTTCAACATGAACACGCAGTAAGACTTCCGCCTGTATCCCCCCATAATTAAATTGATGAGGAAGTGTGTCTTGGAGTGGCATTTTTAGAAGTTCCATATGCCTTTCAGTATGTCCAGATACAGTGAAAGAAGCATGTGAAAAACAATCCTTATCAGAGGAGAAATATATATTCCAGTGATATATGATTTGGAAGGAATGAAGCTTAAGGGGGGATACGGGTGGAAGTCTTTTTGAACAAACAATGCCACTTAGAAAGTGGTCATGGTTGGGATTAAACTTTGTCCGTAAAGTACAGGTTCCAGTACTTACTGAGGTTGAGTCCAATCTCAGATTTTAATCCACACTTTCAGAAAGAGTGACCTAACTGCCGGCATACAAGGTCACATCCTCAATATCCAGGGCATGTGTTCCAATAAGTCTCCACTCTACCCTGGATACATCTACGTTACCTCCCTTTGCTGGCTCTGCATTCTCACAGTAGCCAATCAACTGAGCCACCGTTACAACTGAGCTTGCCAGTGTCAACAATGATAGCAGTTGCTGCTGCGAAGGTTTGGTAGCAGTGTGACTCAGATTTGGGAGAAATCAGACAGACAAATTGACAGGTCCGATACTTTAAAAACATGTATGCAAGAACTCCTTCTACCTCTTTCAGAGAACCTCTGTATGGCTTGTGTTGCCTAGTGTAATTGACCTAGATAACTTAAACCATGAAAGTGTGTTGTGATTGCTAGGCACAGCTTCCCAGTGAAAACACATGATTGGCTAATAAAAAAAACACAGCCAAAGGAGAAAATAAATTCATTGGACTGACCCTTAGATGCATCCAGGGCATAGTGGAGACTTATTGGAACGTATAGAGTTATCAAGAATACTGAGGACAAAGTCAGTGATCTAACCTACAAGACACTGCAGGTTATGCAAAAGGGGAAGTCTACATCAAGCAGGTTAGATCAATGGCTTTGCTTGCAATAAGGTATCTGCTGGATTACAGCTTCCAAACAAGAAACAAACTCAGTCAGAAAGTACCCTGCTTGACAGCGATATAAGAGTCTGTATCGAAATGTCACATCATCCTAATAAATAAGTTGTTCATCCATAAAGTTTGTCCTTACCCAACCAAAAAGTACTTGAATGATCTCAAACGTGCAATCCCAAATATAACCTTTGCTACACATACTTAAAGGTCTTCATCTAGTAACAAACTTCTTTTGACTAACTTATTGTCATAAAATCAGATGCAACTTAGAACCAACTTACTATTCAGAGCAAATGTTCTTTCAATTTGATTCTGTTAACATTTCTAACTACTTGTACATTCACAAAAAGAGTACTAGCTAAAGAAGCAGCTCTTCACCTTCAGCTTTTCTTCAGCAATTTCCTGAGGCTCTTCCTTGATTTCCTTCTCTTCTTTCTTTGGACTGTCTGGATTTTCCTCTTTCTCCTTAAGGCTTTCCTTCTTCAGCTGTTTGGCAATACGTTTACTGTGACTAGATTTCTTGACTTTAAACACTTCAGTGTCACCTGGAAATTCCAATTTTAAAACATTTTATGAACATAATCATGTATATAGCATAATTTTATATTAATGGGGATGTAAGAAATCTAATATAAAGCAACTATGATACACATCATGAATATTAGGTCGAGAATACACACTAGCTTATCCTCTGTTGATGTATTGTTCATCATATTCAGTGAAACCATACGAAAATATTTTATTTGTTTTGATCATAGTTAATATGTCATGACAATGATGATAACCATGGTACTGTCAAACTGAATCTATAAGAGTTTTAATAATAATCAAGCTTGGCTTGGGCATATTTTACACATCTTACTTTTATAAATAAGACCCTTCAAAAAGCCATGCCAGCCCAAAACGTTAGTTCTCCATTCCATCACCTTTCATTATTTGGTGTACCCTGTTAACTTAAAAATTACAATAACCCTACAGATAGAGCAGCACAATTTGGCAACCCTTTAGAAGTTGGACTACTAGGAAAGGATAATGATAAAGGTTTGTCTCAGACTGTTGGGTAGAAGTTGTTCAGTAAGAATTCCGTCTGTAGCCCCCACCCCCATCAAAAACCAAAATTGCAAACTGACATGCATACCTCACTCTAAATATACATTCAATAAACTAGAACAGGTATAAAAAACAATCAATGAATTCAAATCAGTGTTGGAATATTACACCAGGGAAGGACTCCCCTAACTATTTAAAAAGATGGGGTACGGGCGAAGCTCTTGACAATTCTTCATTATTCTTGCTGCTCTTACTAAATTCAACGGATATTTGCGAAACAGCGAGCTACATTTCCAGAAAATGATAATCTGACAAAGTTTATTTACAATCACACAAATCGTACCATCTTCCTCTGTGTCAAAGCTGAGAGGTTTGACCTTCGAAGGGTCTACTTCTTTATCACGTTTCTTTTTCTTCACTTTCTTTAACTCCGGAATTGGTGGTGGTGGTGGCAGTGGCGGCGGTGCACGCAAAATGTCTGGACAATCATCATCAATGTCCATATAATTTCCATTATCTTCATTATCAACCTCTGCGAATTTATTTTCGTTTTCCTGATCAGAATCGCTGTCAGTAACAACCTTTCTTCGAAAATTACGTTTAGGTTTCTTGAACATTGTCGCCATTTGCAAATCGTATGCCGAATTTAATAACCTGCGAAAGATATGCCTATGAACGCGATGATACAAAAACAGGCCCACAAAAACTCCTTGCACGATCGGTTATGCTTATCGAAACGCCTTATGAACAGTAACATCTCTGCATGGAGCTGTGTTAGCGCGCGTTGTTCGCAAGCTCTGCATCAGCGTGTGGCATCGTTAAGCCTCATACACAGGAATAAACTGCACCTGCAATAAGCTTGGCTGCCTGTCGTATAAAGGGAAATAACTGCGCTTAAGGCAGAATGTTATCAATGTTTTGCCACCTCAGTATGAAAATTATAAAATCTGAATGATAGGGTCTAAAAACAAATCCAGGGGTTTGTTTAAGTATTCGTTTTTCCATTGCACTTATGTTTGAGCAGATTATTTGATGGACGGTGTGATTTCACTTCGGCTTCCCTGGAGTTGTAATCAGGACAACGTATTACAATCGAATAAACAGATGGGGTATATTTTACAATTTAATACAAAACAATGACAGAAATAAAAACCACTACATTTCATTTGCTTCAAATTAAATATGAATGATAGGTAAACATTGATCACTTGATAGCGTTTTCACCTGGAAGCGTATTAAAAATATGTACTGTTGTTATTAGTTGTGCTAGTAGTATTGACATCGCCCATGTTTACGTTTTTAACATGGGTGCTTGACAGAAATGTTCGACTTGAGCATTATCTGCTCTAATAGGCGATACAAATGTATTTTACTTTGACTATATAACCGGGAGTGTTGAGCGGCGAAATGGAATCTCCTCCTACCTTTGTAGAAGAGATCGAGTTCCACGAACTGACATTTCACGAGGTGCGAAATATGTTCTTCCTACTTTTTAGCCTTAATGACAAAAGTTTGCGACAGCAAGACAGAAATGTCTAAACAGTAGTTTTATATCATAGCCCACGACATGTACATTTGCTGTGATACAATTAGCATGTTATGCACTACACAGATGTTAAGCAGTTCCATGTCCCACTCGTTCACTGATTAACAAGACCTTTAAGTCATACCCTTTCAGTTCGAATAAGTACTTGTCATTTGCAGCTATATATTTACGGTTGTGCGCTTGAAGTTTGACATATACAATTGATGTTTTGATAACATTTAACTGACAAGCATTCAACAATAGCAAATTCATGACATACAACTTTGTATGTTGGACGCAATGTTTACCATTATTCTTTATGGAAAACATGCCCTTTGGAAATGCAAGCCCTCCTAAGTATTGAGTGAGTGAGTGAGTTTAGTTTTACGTCGCACTTAGCAATATTCCAGCTATATGGCGACGGTCTGTAAATAATCGAGTCTGGACCAGACAATCCAGTGATCAACAACATGAGCATCGATCTGAACAATGGGGAGTCGATGACATGTGTCAACCAAGTCAGCTAGTCTGACCACCCGATCCCGTTAGTCGCCTCTTACGACAAGCATAGTCACCTTTTATGGCAAGCATGGGTTGCTGAAGGCCTATTCTACCCCGGGACCTTCACGGGCCTAAGTATTGAAGGAATTGCTGACTTTGTTTACATATGAACATCGGAAGCCCCGGGAGCATGCCTTATAACACTCTTTTCCAGTGATGATCTTTTCCTAAAAAAATAATCTATAGCTCTGACAACACCTCTTACCTCAATGCATTCAACAGGGGTGGTCAAAGATGGATAATTATAAAAATGAAAACAGTAGAAACTAAAAACCAAAGTAACTGAGATGGATGCTCCTTGCAGTGACGCCATGTTCTGATGTGTGAGTTTCAGGATGCGACTGACAAATGCGGAGCTGAGAAATCTCTGAAGATGTCCAATCTTGTTTCAAGTATTACCGACAATGTTTCCGATTGGGGCGTTGTGTTTATGTTATTACAGCTATACTACCAATATTGCTGCAATTGTTTCACGAGTGGGCTGCGTTTGTTTACATTTGAGATGCAGTTCCTTCAAATTTGCTGTAATTCCTACAATTACTTAGGGGGAGCGTGGAAATGTATTGTTATCTAAGTGATACAGTCAGTGATGTTATAAACTTATCTTAATCACAGTGTCTGCCCAGAAAACCTGAATATTTGATGCACAAATTATCTTAAATATGCACTGAATTTAAAAGCTTGCGTCATTGTTGAGGCAATTCAACTGGACACTCAGTTCTGATAGCCTAAGCTTGTAGTTGTAATTTGCTGTTGTTTGAATCTACTTAGTTTAAGGTTTGCCAGTTAATTGCTCAGTGCTGATGAAATACTTCACCTGCATTACCTTTCTTTTGTTTTTGTTTTCATCGTTATTAAACAATCACAGTTGATGTCTTCATGAACGTTCCATACTGAAGTTGACTCCCCCAAACATGTCCACACATCACAGTCATGATGACTTCTAAATGTTCATGTCTAGTACAAGCACTGTAAATATCGTTTTTGTAGTTTCCAAGTATTGGGTCATAATATATTGCATTGTATTTGTTTTAGGGTTAATTGTTTCATTTTTGTGGAGAGTGAACTTTAGTTTAACAAACATTTTCAGACCATTTGAATTCAGTGTTAATATATTTTTAAAATTTAGAAACGTTCTATGGTGCAGTGTGTGAAAGCATTTCAAAATCCTGCAGGAGAGACTTGCTGGCTGTAAACAAGCTTGCCTGTTTAAAATCTCACAAGGTTATGCATGCAACAGTATATTTTTTTCAGACATTTCATTCTGCAAAGGTGTAAATCAATGTCATCCAAATTGCAAATTATAAGTTAAATATTGTGAAAGTGGGCAATTTGATCTTTTAATCTTTGGTAGCTGAGGGGTAAGCATAGCCTAGTGGTTAAAATGTTTGCTGCTCACGCAAAAGGCCCGGGTTTGATTCCCCGCACATGTACAACATATGAAACCCATTTCTGGTGTTCACCATTGTGGTATTGCTGGTATATTGCTAAAAGCAGTGTTGAGTTCAGCTCACTCACTCACTGATGTAAATTTATTTTAGTTTTTTACTTTTGATGGTCATGTTTATCTGGAAAGAATTTAAACTTTACCTGATTATTGCTCATCCAAGGTGAAACTTTGTCCAAAACCTTTATACTATTTATAACAATGTAATGTGATGTGGAGTACTGTGAATACTTTCCATATGATTTTCTTGTCTGTTGCAATATGGAAATTGTTAGTTAACGATTGAACCTTTTAACATTTGAGTTAGAACTGACCTTCACCAATAGATGCTTGTCGTTTGAAGCAACTAGCAGGATTGGGTAGTTGGGCTTGTTGACTTCATTGATTCATGTCATCATATCCATATTGGCCCCTCTGAATCATCTGTTTGAGTACTTGCATCATCAACATCTCCAGGGTATTACTTTCTGATAAGTCTCCACTACACCCTGGATGCATCTACTCCTCGCCCCGAAAATTTTCTTACCTCCCGTTTCTGAGTCCGCATTCTCACAGTAGCCAATGAGCTTAGCCGCCGTTCAACTGAATTTGCAAGTGTCAACAATGATAACGGTTTGTTTGCTGTGTGACTCAGATTTTGGGGAAATCAGACAGACACATTGATAGGTCTGAAAATTTGAAAAAGATATATGCAAGAACTCCAACTGCCACTTTCAGAGAACCTGTGCACAGTTCGTTTAGTGAAGTTTAATTGGTTTAGATAATTTAAAAAGTGAAAGTGAGTTATGATTGGTTTGCTCAAGTTCCCAGTGTATACACCTGATTGGGAAAGAAGCTTGGCAAGGGAGGTAATAAATTTATCGGGCTTAGCCATAGATTCATCCAGGGTATAGTGGAGACTTATCGGAGCGTATACCCTTAGTGATATCGAGTATAGAGTTCCAGCTGATGTAGCAAGTTCTGAAAATGTTTCAGTGCATTTATTCACTAACAGAGAATCTGGTCAACATTTGAGAACAACAGTAGTCTTGATCACTAAGGAAATGTTCAGGTCTTTATAAAATTCCTACAGGTGTTTCTGAATTCTTTGCTGGCATATCACGCATACTTGTATCTTCTATATGCAAAGCAATCTAATTAATATGATCAGTATCCATATTCTCGCCAAGACCTTCATCAAAACCAGTCTCACATGTAGACAAGATGAGGCACATTCTGTAAAAGATGATAAACTAATCACCCATCAACAAGAAGATAAAAGAATCACCACCAAAAGATAGATTACTCACCCATGAAGAAGATAAAAGTATAAACTGTCATTTTTGTTTAGAAATGTATGCAGTAATCAGGGGGAAATGTTTCCAGAATTTAAAAAGTGAAAATGACATGAAATGAAGGAAAAAAAACTGTTGGCAATGCTAATTTTTGGGTGGATTCATTAAAAGGGATAAAGTTAGCATACTTACCAGCAATGTTTTAATAACATCTACATAATTATTTCATTTTATATTTGAAACTCTCATTAAGAAAACCACGTTTACCGTGATGAAAATAAGGAAAAAGATCCATATTTATATATTATAGTATATGTAACTAAACAACACACGTTCTAAAGTGACCAGTTGTGTGATGATGAAATGTCTTGCTTGAAAGGTTATCACTTTGGTGGATATGGCAAAATACCATCTGCTTATAAGCTTTATTTTCTCGCAAACAACCTTACCGAAAATTTAAAGCTTACTCGGTCCTTCCGTCAAAGTGTTCTGAACATAATCTGGTGCTGTCATTTCTTGTGTGTTTGAATGGAATGGACAATCTTGCATCTTTAAATCCAAACCTTTCTCAGTCCTATGTCTGCAGGGAATCTCTGCATAGTGATCTTCATCCATGTGCATTTTCAAGTTCTACGTACTGGTGCGACACTTCCTGGAAGTAGATATGTATTGACCAGCACATACGCATTATGTTTCTATTAGCAGTCACCAAGGACAGACAAGTCATGTTTTTAGAGAGGGCAAATGTTCACAAGTTTGTTGGGTCCAATTATTTATAGGTTGCTTTTAGTGTAGCAGGAATATTGTTGAACAAGAGAAGTTAATAACTGTGAGGAGTACATGACTGACCTCCTGGTGCTTTTTTGAACAGCAACAAATAATCATGATTTTAGAAATAAATAATTGGTAAAATATATTTTGTCTGGTAAAATTACATCCATCCATGGATCAATTTGAGTTGTCACTATTGTAATGTATCTCTTTTAGATTGTTGGTAAAGGAGCATTTGGGGTTGTGAGTAGAGCTAACTTCAGAGGGACTGATGTTGCTGTCAAGATAATCGAAACAGAGTCTGAGAGAAAGGCCTTCATCACCGAGCTTAAACAACTGTCAAGAGTCAGCCATCCCAACATCGTCAAACTGTATGGAGCATGTACAAAGTCACCGGTAAGTACTCAAGCTGCTCATGTAAACCCATGGGATGAGTCCCAGTACACTATGCTTGCCCCAGTGAAAATTCCTGGTCCCACTTGCACAGAGCAATCTTAGTTACAATCAATCTTAGGCCCTTACAATCAACTTTTAGTTTACAATCACCATACAACTGCCTTAATCCACTTGCACAAAGACGATCTTAAGATGGCATGGATTTAGGATTGAGATCTTAACTCTTCAACGTTTTAGGTAGAAATTTCTTAAACTCGACTCTTGTCTACAGTTGTCTGCAAGTGTGCATAGCATGCAGTGCAGATAAAATGTGGAAGTGGTTACTGCACACAACTGACATTCCTCCCTTAATCACACCTTGTAGAATTTTCATGAAAAAAAAAAGAAAAACAAAAACAAAAGAAAAACAAACATTGGAGGAAATGAGATAACGTGGAAGAAGGGACTGATAACATGGAAGATGGAAATGATATAATAATCACTCGTACCTCGTTGCTTATTCTCTAGTTTTTCTACATTCTAATTTGATTTATGAACTAAGGATGTGATACTGCAACCACAGAATATCATGTTTTATGAAAATATTGAAATTCAAACAAATACATTAACAAATTTGGGCTATATGAATTATTGATCTAATAATCATAGAAATTAATAGATAACAAATAAATAAAATTTCCTTATGATATAACTCCTAAATGTACCATGATTTGTCAGTGGCTGTCAATGGAACTTAGTTTGGCATCTGGTTCGTGTTATTTGGAGTAAAGTCCCAAATATATCCCACAAACATTAGATTTGTAAAGATATGAAAGGGTGACATGACTGTGGGAGTGTTGTGGAAAATGCATGACAGGGAAATATGAATACGATATTGTTCTGTGTGTGTTGTCCCTGTTGTGAAATGCTTATCTACAGTATGTTAATTAATTTACGCTGTTTTGTTTATAATTATTTTTTTCTTTTTGTTAAAAACACCTTTTACGCAAATTTCACATACTTGTATTATATTTAAAAATAGATTAAAGATTAAAACTCTTGTCCCTCGTCAGATCTAGTTTTAGATTTTAGAATTAGAAGAAAAATAATAATTGTACATAATTGTGTACGTTATCCAACTGTAGATTATTTTAATGATAAACTAAGACAAAATCATTGACACGAACATGACCGAAAAGAAATATATTGGGAGATCTGCGATGTTACAACATAACATGCATTGTATTTGAGCATGGCAGAATTTACGGCAACGGTTAAATATGCAAAGGAAACCACTCCCATTTTGCATAAAATCCAGGAATAGCTGCCCTTGAGTTACTGAAAAGGTCATGGTCACTGCTAATCACATGCAGACACCTTTCGTTACTCTCCTTTCATTGAGTAGCACAAAGGTATGGTGTTAATACTTTTTCCAATACTGGACTGGGTGAGAATTGTACTTTATGATATTGACTGGATAATGATTTTGTTCACTACCGCATATAACGATATTTCTTACGTTAAATTGATGTAGCATTCTCTGTATTGTTGAAGTGTCGAGGCGAATCATACAGTTTTATGCAATGTAAAAGCAATCCCCAAACATAAAGCTAATTATTTACGTGGAACTGACAACAATGTGAACGTCAGTTTGCTACTGACTTCAATGATCTTAGCTCCTTACAATTGGTTCCGACCAATTGTAAGTTGTGATTGTAACTTACAGTGATCTTAGCCTACAATCATTTTGTGCAAGTGGATGGTGACTGTAGCTGAAGCCTAAGATCGCAATCTTCTGGATTTGCAGTTATTGTAGCGGTAAGATCATTTTGTGCAAGTGGGCCCTGGTCAAAACAGACTACTGGAACACTATGCTAGCCCCAGTGATGATTCCTGGTCAGAACAGACTCCCAGTATGCAATGCTTGCCCCAGTGATAATTCCTGGTCAGAACAGATTCCCTCTACTCTTCGCTCGCCCCAATGAAAATTCCTAGTCAGAACAGACTCCCAGTACGCAATGCTTGCCCCAGTGATGATTCCTGGTCAGAACAGACTCCCAGTACACTATGCTAGTACCAGTGAAGATTCCTGGTCAGAACAGACCCAAAGTACACTATGCTTGTTCCTTGGCCCCTGTGTATGCAAAGATCAAAATAATTTTCAGCGCTGTTCCATAGAATATGATTGTTGGAGGAGATTTCATGTTATTATGTGATTTCCATGACCACTTCATTGTTAACTTGATAATTTATCATTTATTGGTGCCTAGTTTTCAAACACCACAAACTTTCTCAAGAATTTGCTTAAATTTAGAATCTGCTATAATTTGAAGCCTTTGCCAGTCAGTAGAATTCATGCCGATTTCAATGCATTAGTTTCAGACAGTAGTTTGATAGGTCTATCCTGGTGTTGGACATTGCTTCCACTCACTGTAAATATATGAGCATAAATATTTTTATTATTCTAATTAAACAGACAACAATCTGGTGACAGAAATATTCCTTCATAAGAGCTGCCAGGCATTAGCATTGTTCGTACTGCAGACTTATGTGATACTTTTATGTAGACATATCAGTATAATAGTCATACAATGACAGCAAATCTTGCTACATCTATGTGATTCGCAATAATGATTGGTACTTACAACTGGTTGTTGTTTTGCAGGTCTGTCTTGTTATGGAGTATGCAGAGGGCGGGTCTCTCTACAATGGTATGTTTCATTTATTATGTTTTATAAATCTATTTCACTGTCCGATCACAGTTTTGTAGAGTGTCTGCTTGGTGGCTTATGTGGATGTTATTGAGTGAGATTTCCGTGACAGATCAGTTTAACTGTTCTGAATGGTGACATTAGCAACACCACAGCTCAGTGTAGCTGTTCTGAATTGCAACACCACAGATGAGTTTAACTGTTCTGAATGGTGACATTAGCAACACCACAGCTCAGTGTAGCTGTTCTGAATTGCAACACCACAGCTCAGTGTTGCTGTATTGAATGGTGACATTAGCAATAGATCCACCTTGATGTTATGTTCAGCCTGATATTTGGGTTGTTCCGTCTTGACCATCTGTTTGACTAAAGTTTTGGCTTGGGATCAATGCAATATAATTTATGATTGAGTGGTTGGAACTAACTGGTTATACTGACTGATCACTGACTGTGTTGAAGACTGTTATACTGAGTGTATGTTCTGTTTCAGTGCTACATGGCTCTGGTAGACAGCCTAGCTACACGAGTGCCCATGCTATGAGTTGGGCCCTACAGTGTGCTCGTGGGGTAGCATACTTACATAACATGAAGCCCAAGGCTCTCATTCACAGAGATCTCAAACCACCAAAGTATGTGACATCGATTTCTTGTATATGCATGTTCAGCAAGGATATGGCATAAATAGTACAACTGGTAGTATACAATTATCTAAAGGCTTCATGAATTATTGACTTAGGTATAGAGAAACCAGTTATATCAGGTTCCAGAAATATAGTAAATCTGAAAAACATGCGTGCGTGTCTGATGCGGAAAGCCTGATAATCTCAAACTCTGCAAATCCAAAAGTCTTCCTTGTACATTACAAGGGAGCCTCTCCAGACATGATTACTTCTTACCTAGTGGCTAAAGTGCTCGCTCGTCATGTCAGAGAACTGGCTTGGATTCGCCACATGGATGCAATGTGTGAAGTCTATTTCTGGTGTCCCCACCATGGTATTTTGGGAATATTGCTAAAATCGGCTTAAAACTAAACTGACTCACTCACTTCTCACCTGCCTAAGTAAGGATACCTTCATCCACAAATGTATTATGTTGCACAATTCTACTGTCTTGATTAACTAGGTTTGAATGTGTTACATTATTGTGACAAAGTTTTTTTGCCATATATATTTTTAATGTTTGATGGAAATCTGATTTGTTAACTTTCTTTCTTTCTGCAGTCTCTTGTTAATTATGGGCGGTACAGTGTTGAAAATATGTGATTTTGGCACAGCCTGTGATATCCAGACGCACATGACCAACAATAAAGGGAGTGCCGCTTGGATGGCGCCGGAGGTGTTTGAAGGTGAGCTGGGGATGATGGGCAGGCCTAACCTGCAGACAGTATGATAGAGTATGTGTAGTGAGATTTAGGTCCAAAATGTACTTTAAAAAACTTTTCAGTCTACTGATCAAACTGTGTTGATGTTTGTAACAAGACTTTGTAAAGTTGCTCTGTTTTACCCAGGGTGCAATTACAGTGAGAAGTGTGATGTGTTCAGCTGGGGTATCATTCTGTGGGAGGTGATCACGAGGCGGAAACCATTCGATGAGATAGGAGGACCAGCTTTCAGGATCATGTGGGCTGTTCACAATGGTGAGTGAGGTCACTGTGTCCATCTGTTAACTGGAACCACATTCAGGTTCATATGGGCTGTTCACAGTTGTGAGGGAGCAACTTTGAACAATGAAGAGTTAGTTTGCAGGACGTTGGTGTGAGATAGCAGACATTAAACCCAACACTTGCAACAACTGCAATGCCTGCTCCAGCTTAGAGGTGAGGCGAGGTGAAACAGGGTTTTACGTTGTCCTCAAGAATATGTCTGTCATATATTGATGTGCATGCATGTGTATGCGTGGCTGCTTGTGCAAGCCCAGATTTAATATGTTTCTATAGTGCTAAATCATTGGGATACCATGCCTCAGTTAAGCATGAATACCCCACTCAGACACATTATATTGACTTTGAGCTGACCAGTCCTTGTTGTACCCATTAATTCTGAATGCCAGGGCAGGATCAACAAGTACCATATTTTAATATCTTTTGGTGTGATGAGGACAGAGATTGAACCTGCAACCTTCCACTCTCTTCCACTAAACCACAGAGGCAGTCTACTTCAGCTTGTACCAAGTAGTTGGCAACACTACAGAGCTCTGTATTAATGCTTACTTTTGTGTTCTAGGTAAAAGGCCACCACCAATAAGAAATATACCCAAACCATTGGATATACTAATGCAGAGGTAAGTAGCTGACACTTTAGTGTTTGACAGAAATCTCACTGAAACACTGTAGAATATCATTAATACCTTGTCCATAGTTAGTAAATATGCTTCACAAAATAAGTTCAGGACCTCCCTCTTTCGTATCACCTGTTAGTTTCATTAACATGAACAGTAGCAAAGAATTCAGTGGTCCTCATATTGAATAGTATGTGAAGTAAATTATCAGTATAATCCTATATTAAATACAGACCATTTAGAAAGTGGTATGATGTAGCATGTTATATATGGAATTGCACTTTATAAGTAAAGTACTGATTCTAGCACTTTTGTTGGGTTGAGTCCTATCCAGGATTCGTACCCACACCCTCAGAGTCGGGTACCAGTACACATGGAATATGTATGGATTAACAAGGTATTTTGTACAGGTCATTTTAAGTGAGTGAGTCAGCTTGATTTAACTCTTTAAACAGTGTCTTGGCTTTATCACGTAGTCTACTGACAAACCAAGAAACATTTTCTGGTTAGATTGGTGTTTGAACATAGGTTGCATACATGTCCGACAGGTGTAGCTGTATCCATGATTTTAGGGTTTTTGGTTGAACTGGCCGTTAGTACCCCATTTTTCTTATGCATGATATTGTTTCATCATCTACATGAATTGAACTCAGGTGCTGGTCAGGGAATCCCACTGAGAGACCATCCATGACCGAGGTGGACAGAGTGATGACACACCTATTTCAGGTGAGTGCCTGCGGGATTTATAACCTGGAGATCACTGTTACAGGGAGGCAAAGTAATATTTGATGTTAGGGGAGGAATGAGCGTGGCTTTCCGTGTAAATCTTGATATGTACTCTAGGGAGAGGAGTCTCTAACACCACTTGCTAGCCATGAGAACCTACTGAACATGAGGAGTAGATGGTAGTATGTCAATAACATATACAGTGTTCATTATTAAATGTCTGGCTATGGTTACATTTTGTAATAAGTTGCTGTATGAGGGTTACATATCGCTAATATAGTCACTCTGGAAGTCCTGTGGTGAGTGTGAGACCTCAGAGCTCACAAGTAACGTTGTAGTAGAATATAAAAAGGGCGTTAATGAGTATGGTGCTTTCAGCAGTATATCAGCAATATATGATGGAGACCAGAAATGGCCTTCACACATTTGAATCACGTGAGGAATCAAACACAGATCTTTATGAGACAAGCCAATGCTTTAACCGCTACAGCAATCCACTTTCCTGGAAGAATGTGAAGAAACTTTGGTGTCTTCCATTTTGTTTATCAATGAGAGTAACAGAAAATTCATGCACTGGCATATCACTTCAGAACCATGTAAACATTTCAGTTCATTACAACATCACTCATTTTGCTGTTTCAGTTTTTCCGAGGTGCTGAAGAACCCTTATTATATCCCCAAGCCAGTGATTCGGATGAGGAGTTGTTCCCCAGTAGTGGTAGGTGCTTGTACTATAGCAGAATATGTCCCCAGTGCCCTGGTCTTGTTATTGGAGTCAGCGTATGAGGATCAGATAGTTCCATTATATCACTTGACAGACTGAGCCCATGAAACTCCGGGTTAGATGTGATGTCCAGCAACCCATTCTTGTTGTAAGAGGCAGCTTATAGTATTGGATGGTCATGCTCCCTGACTTTGTTGACACGTCATTGAATCCCTATTGTGTAGATCTATGCTCATGCTCAAGATCTTTTATGGAAAAATCTTCTTTTTTAATTCTTTGACACACAATGTTTCGGGGTGAACCTGATGAATGAATCTGAAATGACCCTGAAATGTAGTGTGCTGAAGTATTAAAAGAAGATTTATACATAGAAGATCTTGGTCATATATAACAACTTCTAAATGCCAGTAAAAGACATCAATGTTCATGCTGTTGATCTCTGGATGGTATGATCATACAAATCTGTGTGATTGTGAGAGTACCCTGAGAGTATTGAGAATTAGACAGCGACCAATCTCTTTAGCCCAGACTTACTGTTTTAGAAGCTGCAATTCCTGGCTTGTCTGGTCAAGACTCAATTACTTAAAGACCATTTTCTCTTTAGCCCAGACTTACTGTTTTAGAAGCTGCAATTCCTGGCTTGTCTGGTCAAGACTCAATTACTTAAAGACCATTTTCATGTACTTGAAATCTAACTGATTGCTGCATTCAACAAACAAACAATACAAGCTTTAGATGAAAGATTCTACCCCTTTACTGAAACCTATGTACATATACTGGTATCTTTGTGACATTCACTAGTGGCATGAAGAAATTGTAGTCATAACAGTGGTTTTGTTTTTATGCTTTGATGTGTTAGGCACTGTGATTGGTGGATTAATGATTTTTGTTTCAGCACCTATGACACCGCCAATCACATTCTCCAGTACGCCTCCCAGTACAGTGCACTCCCATTCGGTATCGCCTCCTACGAGCGAGTCAAGAGCAGTGACCAATAGCGATACTGTCAAGTTTGGTGCTGACCGACCTGACCATGTGCCTCTCTTCCTTCCAAGCAGACATGCCCCCATTGTTGTGGAGGTACTTCATTATAGTCTTAACGTTTACTTCCTGATATCATCACAATATGGCTGAAACATTGCTGATGTGACATTAAATATTAACTTGATAATGATATAGCTTTGAGAAACGTCGCCATCACAATAAACAGCATGCAGCAAACAGTATATGTAATTATCTTCTGTGCAGTGAATTTATAAACTTCAAAATTGCATATTGGATTTAAGTTGATGTAACATGTGTTCTGACTGGATAGAAAGAAGGGAGATACTTCTTGTTGTGAATTATTTGCCGCTAGTTTATTTTACAAGAACTAGGAAATATGGCCATAGAACAGAACTGAGTGGGAAGATATGACTTGAGTAACCTCTGTTGGAATACAATGTTGTGATGGTGCAACCCTACAATAAATATAATATAGTGTATTGCTGGCACTGGTGTAGCCAGAATATGGTGAAATCAGTTATTGGGATGAAGATGTCGAGCACACTGAGGTACAGCATCCAGAACAAATGATATACTGGTATGTAAGACTCATGTAAACAGGACTCAAAACATGATTAAGTCTTTGACAATAATTTCAGGAGGAGAGACACAGAGGCCAGCAGAGTGCACCCCCATCCCTTGCTGCCAGTCGAGAGAGTCTCCATGATCCCCGAGGTTCAAGGTCAGGGACACCTGTTGACCATTACAAGAGATATTCAGCTGATCTGAGCAAACTGGATGAATACGACATCTCATCTCAGCAGCGGAACCAGGCTACCAACCCACAGAGAGGTGACTCAAAGATTATGTGCTTTTTCCAATGAAATTTTCCATTTTCATTTATTTCATCTATTCATTGGATCATTTGGGATTGCTAAATCTTTAAGAATTCTTGTTTAGTTGCAACCAGTTATTTGAAAATTGAATCTTATATGTAGTTTTTCTCAAACCTTTTTACTTCACAATTAATTTGTGAAAGTGTATTAATTTTGGTTTGAAGTTTTCTGTTGGTCTTGTAGTTGGATTTTGCTCTAGTACAAGTTTGTTATAGGACAGAAATAAGGTTCCCCTGCTATCCGTCTGTAATCCATACTTTACTGCCTGTGAAGTATACAACCCAATTTGTTGTTTAGATACAGGAAGGTTTGCATCGCTGTTCGTCTATGAATCTGGTCCAGGGGTGAAAACTGTCCATTAGCCAAAGTGTGACATAAAAAACAAAGAAATAGTGTTGCTTTATTCAGATGTGGATTATGTAAGACCTGTAATTGTGGTAATGGATGCCACAACAGTGTCAAGTTAACCTCACCTACATTATCATGTTTATGTATGTTGTGACAAGTTCTACAAGTATCGTTCAATACTTCTGCATTCTTGTGAAGGAGGCAATATATGATCATAGTTTGCTCTCTGCAATATCATAATTTTTTCAATTTGTTTTGAATATTTTAGTTCTTTATTTGTGGCTGCTTGTTTGTTTAAGCATTTTATTTGGACACATGTTACTTGAGTTGTAGCCCAGAATAATCTTCACAATAACTACACCTGCATGAGATAATCTCACATCACAGAGCCCCAGTGAATGCATAGAGGACTAAGTGGGGATGTAACAGGTTTTATAACTTGTTGGGTTTAGTTTGTTGTGTTCCGTGTCATTAAATTTCAGTGGGACAGAACATAGGTTTGCTTTAGAGGAGGTATTTTGTACATCCAAAAAGGGTGACTTTTTTGGGGAAAATAATTTCTATGTTAACTGAATGATAAACATCACAACATACATTTGGGACATGAAATGTATTGATTCAAAATAGTGTCATAATGTTATTGAGTTTTGCTATCCTTTGGGAGAATTTTGGCAAGGGAGGTAACTGTGGTCAGTTGCATCAAAATTGGTTTATATATGCGATATTTCAGAAAGGAAAGAGTCATGAGCAAGGTTATTATAATCCTGTATGTGGATGACGTAAAACAAGCTCATAACTGCCGTTTTCCCTACAACTACAAGTATGATTTGTGTGTAGACATATATTTCCCTGCAACTGTTCACTGGGTTAAGGCAAGAGTCACTTGTGAAGTGTCTAGTTGCTTACATACATGTGTACATATTATCTCATCTGTATTCGCACAATGTAATGCTTGCTCCTCTCAAGGTACCTGCTAGAGCATAGAGTTATTGGAAATATTGAACTGCATCAGTGACTGGTTCCACTTCATTACAGAAATATCAACTTTGGTGTAGGGGGTTACAAGTGTATTTCTTCTGAATTACTTTTGGACCTTGTAAACACTAATACATTCATTCTTAATTGAAGCTAAATATTTTCTTTCATGATGGGCCGTTGTTGTAGACATTGCAGCCTTTCCAGTACTTGCATGCCTCTGGCAGGTAGCTGCTCTCTCGCTGTGTGACATGTGCGAGTGTGTGGCATGTGTTGTTGTTGACATCATCGTTTAATTCCCATGCATCTCGTACTACCAGTGCTAGGTCACCGCCGATCGGGGTCGCATGGCACCCCTGCCAACTTCGCTACCGCTGGCATCACCTTTAATCAGACAAACCAAGCAGGTGAGGATTCTGAAGCAATGATCGTCATGGTAGCAGGCTTTTCCAACAACATCTGCCATAGGAGATGATAGCAATACGACTTCCTCATACTGCTACGCACAGTGTAATTCCTCTCAGTGTGTAATCAATACCCTGCTCTTCTCCCTGGAGAATTTACAGTCTAAGCTATAGGTTAGACCTGTGAATGTTTGCATCGCTATCATATATGAATCTGGTCCAGAAGTGAAACTTTCCATTAGTGGAAATCTGGTTGAATTTGAAACTTTTCCTTAAAAGAATCTTCAGGGAATTTCAGATTGTATTATGCCTTTAGTGGACCAGTTTTAATGAGATGGGCAAAAGTGTGTTGTCCCAGTAATCTTGACTAAACAGCTTCAGCGGGTGAAGAATTTGATAAAGCAAAAGTAGGCAAAGGATATGATCAGTCTTTTTGGGTAACGGGGAACCACTGATTGGAGCCTAATTTGCCTTCAATAGACTTGTATTATCTAGCACTGTTATGCTCTCATTTGGCATGCTGTTCTGTCAGTAAACAAACACAATATTTTACCAGCTAATACAATCAGTAGATCACTGTCTGAAACTTGTTCTTGTACAATGCATCAATTCCGAGAGTGTTTTTAGTGCACATCCTTGCTCTAACCTAAGTATTTTCCCCCATTTTGTTTGTGCATGTGTTTGGCATGATGTTGCTGATGTGTTATGATTGTGTTGGTTTTAATGGATTGTGTTTATTATAGACTGAAACCATCCTGTGTCTACAAACTCGTATGTTTATAGCGATTCTGATTGAACTTAGATTATTTGAAGGAAAACAGTTTATTCTCAAACAGTATGATGCTACGTTTTTTTGACAACTTCAGACACTGGAAGTAGTTTCAGCACTTAAAAGATATATTTCCATGATTTCAGACATTAAAAATTTGTTTGAAATTGTGGAAATGAATGAAAATACTTTTAGCTATAGTCTAGGTCACAGTTACTAGATTGTGAAATATATCTGCATAATGCTGCATATGTTCTAGTGCCCTGTTCATATACGTTCTAAAGGAAACCATTTCTAACAAGAATCTTGTAAGCATGCATTCAGAAATATACAGACACTGTTTTTAGCATTTTTCCAAATTATTAACTATATGAACATGTAAGATTTCGGGGAATTTTGATTTAATGTGTGTGATTTCCTCCTCTCTCTCTCCATGCTGCTGGGACTATAGCACTGGGAAGGTTTGGTTCATTTGATGCACTCCTTCCTCCAGCTCGGCCTCCAAAACCTAGTTTCTTGCTCTCTCAAGGTATAACTTGGTGCTGGTATTTTTTGTTATTTTTATCTCTATTTTTATTGTTTTTAAAATGCATTTAGATGTAATGATGGAATTGTAAAGCATCAGTGTTAATGGCTCCCTTTGATTACGCAGTGCTGTCATGAAGGAATTGAAATGAAAGGATTGGGTTTTGGTATGGGGAGGTAGGAAGCCATGCTGTTGAAGTCACATGTAGGACCTGGAGTTTATACATGATATTGTTGAAGTATTTCTGAAATGGCACAAATATCTTTCAAATTAATCATTGGATGTATAACAATTTGAATTTTCCACCAGGAAAGAATAATGGAAGATTAATGTAGAAGAATATTTTGTGTTGACAGTCATCATTTTCACATATTAGATACCAATTCATGACAGTGTGAGTGCTTGGTGGAGTATCATGCTTTGTACATACAGGACACTTTCAGCTGCTTGCAATGTGGGCACATCTTGCACTTACCACTCTTCAGTGGCAGAAGAATTTTAACTTGTTTCATCACCTGTGTATAATATGACAGTGTATATACATATATTTCCATTTGTTAATAGTTAACCTTTGTTGTACACTTTTCCCTCCAAGTATGGTCCTTGGCAGAGTATACTCAATGCTTAATGCTGTTGATTGTGTGGTGTTCAAACATGTTGAAAATGGAATTTAGTCTGTATATATGTGTTTGGTAACCTTGAGATGTGACAGCTTTAGCTTCAGTGTTTTTAAGGTAGGGCGCGTGCACGGAAACAAACAGACAAACAGACAGACACCCACGGGCACAACCACCCAACCATGGACACGGACACACACACGGATACACACACACGGAGACACACACACACACACGGAGACACACACAGACAGACACACACACGGACACGCACACACAGACACAGACAGACAAACATGCACACACTGACACAGACAGACAGACATACAAACAGACAGACAGATACACTTGTCCTTGTTGACTGATGTGCTGCTATTTTGTCGTGCAATCTGCTTACCTTGGGAACTCAAGGAACTGCTTGTGGGTTCAAGTACCTGATGTTTCTTGGTTTGTCAGCACCTGCTTGTTGCCTTCACCAACATGGAAACCTGCATCATTTCATTCTTTCCTCCTACATTTAGCTGATGTAGCTGTGGCTTAAACCCAACTCTCTTACACGGTCTAGTTGAAGCTTCATTCATCAGCATTTTGTGTATACAATCATAAGACAGTTGACAGCGTGTATGTGTCAGCTTGCAAAATGCCAGTCCAAAAGCAAATGATGATTTATTAATTTTAAAAATAATTTATGCGTTGCAGTGAGGCAACTGTTAAGTCATAAATTTACATTGAAAGAAAAGTAAGCATTGTTAAAACCCTTGAAACTATTTGTTTGCATGATCTGAAGTGTAGCTATTAATTTTGTCATGTGTTTGTGTATGGAGTCACAGCTATGGTCACAAGATTCACTGCTTCTGTTGTACTAAATGGGTTTTAGCATGATTTCGCACCGTTTGCAACAGTGTACTGCATGCTAGGCAGTGTAAGTAATTCACATGTCGAGTCATTGCCTGTATGATAACATCGTTCTAAATCCTATCAGTTGAAACAATAGTTGAAACAATCCTTTTCCCATCCATGCTGATGAGTATCCACACTGAACACTATCCAGGTCTATATTGAACCCCACCACCTTCTATCCAGGGCGAGGACACCGAAGAATTGGATCAGACGAGTACACTCACATCACAGGGACATCTAGCGCGTCCTCCACCCCTCGTACAGCCAGCCCTGCCCGCATGCCGGCCACAGGGGTGACTCACTGCAGCACCTACCCTGGTCAGCTGAACCAGATGGGGCATAGCATGTCGCCACCCACTCGCTCCATCTCACACCAGCCCCCACCCAGCTCGTCCTGGACAGCAACCGAAACACCAGGGCAGATGCCTACATCAGGTACTGGAGTTTTGTCATGGTCATGTTTTGGTGGTGAAGAATCACAACTGTCCTCATCTTGTAGGTCCTTGAGCAACAGAGGAATCACATTTTCACTTTGAAACTTTTTGCCATGTACCTGACATGACATTAATATAACTGAATTACAGTTCGGGCAGCTGGGATCTGTGGTCAGTGGCACTTGTATAACAGCATCAGACTGACCAGAATATTCACATACTTATGTAGACCAGTGAAATATTCACCCAGTGTTCAGTGATATGATACTTCTTCATAAGGAGCTGCCACTAGTGAGCAGGAGGATGCTGTATTTCCTGATCAGACTCATGACTGAAAACCAAAATATAGACTGTCATGTGAGATTTCTGTCCATGTAAGAGCCTGTATGATTCCCTTTACAATGGGCAATGGCAGTACCAGTGATTGCTTTGTTACTAATGGGTATCTTGTTTTTGTCTGTCCAATCAATGGCATTTTGTCTGTTTGAGGTGCATAAAGTTATGCAGATGTTGTTCTGTGCATCCTTTCTATGGTATCTGACCATGCATGACTAACAACCAGTCAATGTCCATCCTTCAAGCTGTTGACTAATTACATCATATAGAATTTTTCAAAGACAAGCCCAAAATATTCATAAACCATCAAACAATGGAGTTTCAATCATAACTCTTCCTGTGTGTCAAATAGAGTAGAGCTTCAATCATAACTGTTCCTGTGTGTCAGATAGAGTAGAGCTTCAATCATAACTGTTCCTGTGTGTCAAATAGAGTAGAGCTTCAATCATAACTGTTCCTGTGTGTCAAATAGAGTAGAGCTTTTACACAGAGATTAGTGGCATTTCACATGGACATGATGCATTAATATATATTTCATTTTGTGTTTCCACTGTCACATGTTGTCAACAGGATGTAACAAAATATTTTTACCAGTTTATTTTTAGCTAATTTCCAGTGACATCTCCGGAATCAATGTAGTACTAATGTCATTTTGTTTTGTATTCTTATCATGTGATGCCAATAATATATACTGACGTCCTTGCTTGTGCTGTGTTGTCTTTATATCACCTGATTTCAACACGATGTACTGTTTTCAGTATTGCCTGATGTCAACACGATATCCTTAGATATATTTTCATGTTGTTTCTAGTATTACTGACATCAACATGATGTACTAAGATATATTTTCATGCTGTTTCCAGTATCCCTGAATCAACACGATGTCCTAAGATATATTTTCATGCTGTTAGCAGTACCCCTGTCATCAACATGATGTCCTAAGATGTAATTTATGCTGTTTCCAGTATCACTGACATCAACACTAAGATATATTTTCATGCTGTTTCCAGTATCCCTATCATCAGCACAATGCCCTAAGATGTATTTTCATGCTGTTTCCAGTACCCCTGGCATCAACATGATGTCCTAAAGATGTATTTTCATGCTGTTTCCAGTGTTACTGACATCAAGATGATGTCCTAAGATGTGTTTTTATGCTGTTTCCAGTATCACTGACATCAACGCAATGTACTAAGATGTATTTTCATGCTGTTTCCAGTATCCCTAGCGTCAACCCGATGTCCTAAGATATATTTTCATGCTGTTTGCAGTATCACTGACATCAAGATGATGTCCTAAGATGTATTTTCATGCTGTTTCCAGTATCCCTAGCATCAACACGATGTCCTAAGATATATTTTCATGCTGTTTCCAGTATCACTGACATCAGCATGATGTCCTAAGATGTATTTTCATGCTGTTCCAGTATCACTGACATCAGCACAATGTTCTAACATTTCTCTCATTGGTGTGTTTCTAGGGGCTCCTGATGTAAACATCCCTGCCTCTGCTATGAACATGGTCTATCTATCTCTGGACCACCAGTTACAGGTGAGATCAGACACCACTGGCAATCCATCAGTGGAGCGTTGGTTGAATACAACCCCCTCCGGCTTTGACCCAGACAAAATACCAGAGTTATGCAGGGTACTATTTCTACTTGTTGTCTCCATGCTTGTGCATGCACAGCTTGCATGTACCTGTCCTACCTGGGCCACTTTGGTTGGGTTAAATTTTTGAATGCACAAGCAAAATATTCAATTCAATAACAGTTAACTGGCAGAATATTGTATACTCACACAATTTGCCCCTTTTTAAAAACATCCTCTCGAAATATCTACTTCCTTTTCCATAGTTTTCAAACCTTGTCATTATTTGGGCTGGAAAAACATGAGATTTCCCTGAATTCCTATTGTATCTTGACAACCATTGAATATGTTTTAACATGGTTGATGATGCCATAAAGAAATTCAAAATAGGAAAAATAATCCTTGTTACAAAAAGGATGCAGTCGTATGCAGTTTGGTTGCTTAGCTGGTTTGGGCAGAAACACACATGTATAATTTGTTTTTGACAAGTGAAGTACAATTTTTCAGTTAAAGAAATTCAACTTTTGTTAGAACCCAGTTATTTCTGAATTACTTGGGTTGATGCAGATGGTGTTTAGTTTTTGTTATTGAGGAATATTTTCTCCATGCATGGTGTTTTTACCTCATTTAACACCCAGTGATTTATTCGATTCTTGGTTCTGACACACAGATGTCTCTTGACTCTGTTCAACTTTTTGTGATTTCTTGTGCCATCAGTCACTTGTAGACGTTGGAGCATTTTATTCTGATGTAGAGAGTAGCATGTTGCATCTATCATCTACCACATGTTGACTAGGTTCTCCCTGTTTGTTTGCCACAAATTGTTTCTCACATTAAGCTGAACTTCTGAATCATTTCATCTGATTCCTTCCTTGTATGTAGTGTTCATTATTCATCTGTATTGTCATTAACTCTGTTTCATCAACACTATGGTAATGCTTGGTTGTGTTCTATTTACTGTCAAGATATATGTCATAATGAGGAACTGGTTCAGAGGTATAGTAGGACTTCTTGGATTTCAATCTCATTTGTCAAATTTGAAATTAAATGTTGTCTGAGCGATTGTCAGTGGTATTTGAATTAGACTAATACTAAGTCAGTGAATATATAAAACAAAATTTTGATAGAAACAAATAATTCCTTTTAATTTGAAAAAGACCCAGGGTGATATGTGATGTCATGAAACTGATGAAATCTGAACTTACTTCACTTTGGGCTTTAGCATTGCAGAAAGGGCTAGACTGCAGGGAAAGTAGTGTGGTTCAGGGACTGTGAGACAAATTGTAGAAGGATGTGAGTGTCCACATTGGTATGAATGTTCACTCTAAAATTATTCTGTTTTGTTTTTGGTAAAACAAAAGCTGTTAAATAAACTGTTGACTGACAAGAAAGCAAACTTTACAAACAAAACATCAATTTGTTTTGGTGTCTCTATACCCATGAACCTTTTCCAGCTTGCAAGGTGGAAGTCCAGTCCCTTGTTGATTGTAGACTCTGATGCTTCCAGAAAGGAAATGTCAGATGTTCATCATCTGCATGTCATTCACTGTGTGCTTGTTATTCATATATTATACTGTCAGCTCATGTTGTCTCAGACTAGGCCAACCGTGCCTCTCCTTCACAACCACTCTCTGTGGGTAAATGTACATACTATACTACAAACTATTTCTGATAAATAAAATGCAGAATTCTGTAGGTTTCTTTATTCTTTTTGGGCTGGTGTGTTAGCCTTAAATGGTTAAAGCGTCCAATTGTTATGCTCAGAAACCGAGTTCGATTCTCCACATGGGTACAAAGTGTCCCCCGATGTGATACTGCTGGAATATTGCTAAAAGTGGTGTAAAACTGAACTCATTATCATTTTATAGTTTGGAGAGGATCCCCGTCAGGAGAATGGTATAGACTGAGAAATACATGAGTTGACTAATGAATTGTTGTTTGTTTATTATCCACATTGTTCTGGTGAACATTTGAGGGATTATGATGAACACTTATGTGTCATCTGACACTCCAGTCTCAAAGTAGTTCAAAACAACATTTTTCTTAAGTAAACAGACATTGAAATTGAATCATTAATTGGCCTGTGTGTGTCTATTCAGATCTCTTCAATGTTTGCCAGTGCATCTATTGGTGTTCTGTAAATTACCATAATTAATATTATGTGTTGATATATTCATGCTTCAAGTATGCCTTTCAAAGGTTACTAAGGATCATGTGTCAAATTTTGTGCTTCTGTTGAATTTTCAAAGACAGGATTATGTGGAGTCTGTTCCAACAAACGTGACCCAGCAGGAGTCAGATCACCCATTGGGTGGCAGGTTAGCTGACAGGTTAAAGTGTTTGTGCATCACACCCAAGGCCTGTGTTCGATTGCCCACCCATTTCTGTACAGCTCATTTCTGGTACCCCGCACCATGTTATTGCTGGAATATTGTTAAAATCAGCTTAAAACCACACTCACTCTGTGACAAGAGTCCAGACTCGCAAGGAAGTTTAATTTCTGTTGGAGGAGCAATGTATTCTACACTATGTTATGCAGGTCATTTCTGACTGTGATGATATCTTTGTGCCATCAGGATAAACCTGTCACTCCACTGTGTGATTGAATGCTCTTATCCATCTGTGTGTTGCTGGGTGTGAGATCCAAACGTCTAGTCCCTTCCATTATATTAAAGATGTTTGGAATGTAAGTTTGTGATAACCCAGCTTCTTGCATGCCTGTTCATCTTCCAATTTATAGGTTGTTGTTTGTATTTGATGCATAAACATGTTTCATTTATGAAATTCTCAGTAACAAATTATGTTGTGCTCTTTGATTCTTCACAATACATCAAAACAGTGTTTTCAAGTACCTTGTGATCCTCATGACCCTGAATTCATTCCTTTGTCTGTTCATGTAACTGAGGCAATGTTTGGGGTCACCTCATCATTGTGGACCGAGACATTTCAATGTTTATTTGACCAATGAGTATCTGAGTTAGAATTGATCTTCTGTACCCCATGCTTATTGCAAGAGGCAACTAAGAAGATTGGGTGGCCAGACTCGCTGACTGGGTTGACACATGTCATCACATCCCATTTCCATAGCTTGATGCTTGTGCTGTTGATCACTGATATGTCTGGTTCAGATTCGATTCTTTTCAGATCACATGAAACTAAACTCACTCACTCACTCGGCCTTTAATTCATCAATACTTGATCCTCAGTATACTTTGAGTAGAATGTGCCTAGAGCATGTCCCTTAGTGACATGGATGAGGCGCCATATAAGTACTCTTATTATTATTACTATAATAGTAACGATAAAGGCTATGGTGTGATATCAAGACTAGTTATGACATCGTGCTCATGCATATAGAAATCGAAATGGGATTATAACATGTTTTAGCATGTCTCATTTCATAGAGAACATATACTGTAGATTATATGTAGATGTAGTGAGGCAAACTAGAACAGTAAACAAATTCTGCCAGCTGTCTTAACACAAGGTCTGTCCTTGATATTGCAGGGTAGACAGACAATTATAGGCCTTCGTTGCAGTTTGCCTTAATATTCTCTTTCCTTTCAGATAAGCTTGCTTACCTATATATAATAGATACTGCTATCATTTGATTACACGTAGATGTACATAGCCTCTTGCACATCATGGACATGTGTCATTATTTGATTACACGTAGATGTACATAGCCTCTTGCACATCATGGACATATGTCATTATTTGATTACACATAGATGTACATAGCCTCTTGCACATCATGGACATGTGTCATTATTTGATTACACATAGATGTACATAGCCTCTTGCACATCATGGACATGTGTCATTATTTGATTACATATAGATGTACTTGCACATCATGGACATGTGTCATTATTTGATTACATATAGATGTACTTGCACATCATGGACATGTGTCATTATTTGATTACATATAGATGTATTTGCACATCATGGACATGTGTCATTATTTGATTACATATAGATGTACATAGCCTCTTGCACATCATGGACATGTGTCATTATTTGATTACATATAGATGTACTTGCACATCATGGACATGTGTCATTATTTGATTACATACAGATGTACTTGCACATCATGGACATGTGTCATTATTTGATTACACATAGATGTACATAGCCTCTTGCACATCATGGACATGTGTCATTATTTGATTACACATAGATGTACATAGCCTCTTGCACATCATGGACATGTGTCATTATTTGATTACATATAGATGTACTTGCACATCATGGACATATGTCATTATTTGATTACACATAGATGTACATAGCCTCTTGCACATCATGGACATGTGTCATTATTTAATTACATATAGATGTACTTGCACATCATGGACATGTGTCATTATTTGATTACATATAGATGTACATAGCCTCTTGCACATCATGGACATGTGTCATTATTTGATTACACATAGATGTACATAGCCTCTTGCACATCATGGACATGTGTCATTATTTGATTACATATAGATGTACTTGCACATCATGGACATGTGTCATTATTTGATTACATATAGATGTACATAGCCTCTTGCACATCATGGACATGTGTCATTATTTGATTACACATAGATGTACATAGCCTCTTGCACATCATGGACATGTGTCATTATTTGATTACATATAGAAGTACATAGCCTCTTGCACATCATGGACATATGTCATTATTTGCCAAATACAGGAGCAGTACATCAACAATTCAAATGGTCCTGTTGGTCATAGAGGTAGTGACATAAGGACTTTGAGACTAGAAGAACAAACTCAGTATTAGTAAAAACTTCTGTGTGAACATAAACATAAGTAATAATAATAATAATAATAATAATAATAATTTGTCAGTGGATGCCCTTCCTTGGCACAAACTGCATATCTCAAAAGACATGATGGCATGGCTCGCTGTTTTTATTATCGTCTCCGCCATGCCTGTGGCTTTGACTCCGAGGTCCATCCATGGTATGACCCTGAACATGTCCAGGGCGTCCTGGAAAATGATGCTTTTAAACTTCTCTGGAATAGGCCAATATACAGCCTGAGACGAATTCCAGCCAACAAACCTGATCTTGTCCTTTTTGATAAAGCCAATGAAATTATTTATATCATTGAATTTTCTGTCCCTTTTGACAGCAATGTGATTGGCAAGATTCAGGAAAAGCATGATAAATATGCGGACCTTGCCTTTGAAATGTCTCGCTTGCATCCCAAGTACACTGTCGTCAGGCTCCCCATTGTTCTCGGTGCCCTTGGTTTGGTACCTCCTGATCTCTTGGCGCAGATGAGGAGAGTGCCCGGGTTCTCCACCGGGAGCACAGCCCTTCTGACAATCTGGGTAATGCAGAAGGCTGCAGTGTTGGGGAGCCTCCATATTCTCCGGAAAGTTCTTGGTGGGTTCGACTAGGCAGTGTTTCCTGGGAGAAGTCCCATTCGCTGTCTGGGCTGCGTGTAGAGGGGGCGAGGGCCCTGAGCTGATGATGAGCTTGACCAGCCTGACTGTGCCAGGATCACCCGAACCCTCTCTGCTGCATTTTCATTCTAATCTGTAAAAAGTAATAATAATATGTGTATTTATAATGCGCTGAATTCCACACATAAAGCATGCTCAAAGCGCTACATTGTATTTTTCCCTCCATCACCGGATGTCAATCTCAACAGCACATCGTATTTCAATCTCAACTCCCTGGGGAGTATACAACTCTTGCTGCCACTAGGCGCACCGAGTTTATTGTGGCTCTCTCATCCTAACGAGGTACCCAATTGACAGCTGGGTGGACGGGGACACATAGTCACAGCACTTTGTCCAAGTTTACTGCACGTTGCTGTACCTGCAACTAGGTGTATGCACGTGTTTATGTGGCCACCATCTGGTCATATACCAACGGATTCGTGGGTTCTTTTCAGTGCACAGGGTTGTGTACTGTACACTAGGGGTTGTGACAACACTGAAAGAGTCTGCACACAAAGTTGACTCCAAGGTTTTTACACCCCGTCACAGGTTTGCTCGATCCCGAAACCTCAACCTCGCTGGATCACTAGCCTGGCGCCTTAGCCAGCTCGCCCACCATGCCCCATAAGTACAAGTATAAGTAAAGTTTGATCTGCCTTGTTAAATTGCATTAATGACATTGTTATTAAGCACTGTTATTTTTCTGTCCATTTGTCAATGGAGATTCTGATTCAGCATATAAATTCGGTCGACCATCATGGGAAGTTATTGCAAGCTTTCTTTACCATACCATGACATCCAAAGATATTAGTACCATTTGTGAATTACATATATGAATACAATGGATATTCTGATTATTTCCACTGTATTTTGTGAGAAGTTGACATTGGACCACAACAACGGCTTTGAAGTAAATTGTGTTTTGTTTGACTTTATGTCTATTGATTTCCCCAAGTGTAAAGTTTTGGTGCAGGCTTCCATGTTAGTACAAATAATGCTTAAGGATTTCTTGCCTTGGTCCGTATTTCACTGTCCACCATGTGTGTTGGTTTCCATGCCTTGTCGTTGCATGAACTCATCTACATGCAAGTTGCATTCCTCCTTCCAAAGTGAGTGTCAGTTCAGCTTTTGGCTTAAATTTGTTTAGGTCTCTTACTCTGTGTGTGTTTTGGTATGTACACTCTTTCCCAGCAAGACTTTGCTATGACTTTGTAACTTACAGATACATTTTGTCTGTGTTTTTACCAGGCTGTGTTTTTCAGACACAAAGGCCGTGTTATTACCAGACACTAAGGCCACATTAATACCAGACACTACAGCCATGTTATTACCAGACACTAAGGTCATGTTACTTCCAGACACTAAGGTCACGTTAATACCAGACACTACGGCCATGTTATTACCAGACTCTAAGGTCACGTTACTGCCAGACACTAAGGGCGTGTGATTTCCAGACACTATGACTGTTGTTAAGTACACTTTGAAAACAATTGAAACAGTTCGGCTACAATTCTTTATGACATTGATTAGGACATTTTACAAAAGCACATCCACACAGGACACCACTATTCCCATGATGCTGTGGGTGAAGATGGTGCTTTCAGAGTGAAACCACAGGTTGGAAATGATATGTAAACAATATTTTACAATATAGTACAGCATTTATTTGTGAGCCTTTTGGACAAGTCAGTGTGCTGTCCGAATACCTTACTCATTCGTACTGGAAATTTTGAGGCCTCAATGCTTACTAAAATGTATTCATGCAGAGAGATATGTTATGGAGTGAGAGATGTGATTGAGAATGAGGTACTTTAAACATGGAGGTTAAAAGCTCTTTATCAATGGACAGTTAAAGCATGAGCTTCAAATTATAACATTACAATTGTTAACATGTGGGAACATGCTGTATTTCACAAAGGTAAATGTATGACAGGGGAACTCAAGCTTCTTGTTACATGTCTAATGAGGCATGGAGGAATACAATTAATATATCTGTCTGTCTGTCTGTCTATGTATGTGTGTATGGATGTATGGATGGATGCATGCATGTATGTATCTATCTATATCTGGTCATGGAGGAATACAAACTTTGTACTACATATGTAAGTTAGCATGGAGAAATATAAGGTTCATGTAAAATATGTAGCTGTGCTGGGAGCAATACAAGCTTTGTATTATGTGCTATATAGAAACTGGAGGATACAAATATTGTGTTACATATGTCGCTGGGCATGGAGGAAAACAAGGTTCTTATTACATATGTATCTGGCAATTGGAGAATATGAACATTGTATTAAATATGTATGGGCATAGAGGAATATAAGGTTCATATTACAAAATTTAATGGAACTAGGCATGGAGGAATACCAGGTTCATATCACATAGGCAACTAGGCATGGAGGAATACCAGGTTCATATCACATAGGCAACTAGGCATGGAGGAATACCAGGTTCATATCACATAGGCAACTAGGCATGGAGGAATACCAGGTTCATATCACATAGGCAACTAGGCATGGAGGAATACCAGGTTCATATCACATAGGCAACTAGGCATGGAGGAATACACTAGGCATGGAGGAATACCAGGTTCATATCACATAGGCAACTAGGCATGGAGGAATACTTTTAGCTACACATTGTTTGTAAATTTCGTATTTCCTGTGGCACAGAGGAAATACAGAATTTACAAGGGTCTTATAGTCCTGTACACCCTTTCAAAACACTGTTTGATGAATTTATTACCCTTAAGATCTTTTAAATAACTTATCTTTAAAAAACAGTATTCAACCTTTGGCAGAATGAGACGCAAAGCGATTTGCCGTCATATTTCCTGAACGGTCATAAAGGGAGATAACTTTTATGATAAAAATGATTGAATTAGAGGTTATGTTGAATGAAAAGTGGAATGCTGAAACATATTATGTTTGGATATATTTTTTTGACAGAAGTAACAAATTATGGCAACAATATTAACTCTCATACTCATAACTGTATGCGCCAACTCTAAAATTTTGAGACCTGTGAAGGTGCTGGGGTAGAATAGGCCTTCAGCAACCCATGCTTGCCATAAAAGGTGACTATGCTTGTCGTAAGAGGCGACTAACAGGTTCGGGTGGTCAGGCTCCCTGACTTGGTTGACACATCGATACAGATCGATCGATACTCATGTTGTTGATCACTGGATTGTCTGGTCCAGTCTCGAGTATTTACAGACTTCCGCCATATAGCTGGAATATTGCTGAGTGCGGCGTAAAACTACACTCACTCAATAACTCAATCCCTCACTAAAATTTTGAGGCAATCAGCCATTTGGCAGCTACGTTCCATCTAAGGTCAAGGTCATTTATACAACCCGTACGTGTGTCACGCGACAGATTTGATGGGGTCTATTGTTTGTACACCCAGGCAAATCCCCTATTTTGTTTCGTACGCTTTGGCTATTAACCAATCTGTTTCAACAAATTTATCTTAAGGATAATAAAAGGTTCATAATACATAAGCAGCTAGGTTTTTGGGAATGCAAGGTTCATATTACACAGGCAACTAGGCATGGAGGAATGCAAGGTTCATATTACACAGGCAACTGGGCATGGAGGAATGCAAAGTTCATATTACACAGGCAACTAGGCATGGAGGAATGCAAGGTTCATATTACACAGGCAACTAGGCATGGAGGAATGCAAGTTTCATATTACACAAGCAACTGGGCATGGAGGAATGCAAGGTTCATATTACACAGGCAACTGGGCATGGAGGAATGCAAGGTTCATATTACACAGGCAACTGGGCATGGAGGAATGCAAGGTTCATATTACACAGGCAACTAGGCATGGAGGAATGCAAGGTTCATATTACACAGGCAACTGGGATGGGGAAGTATAAGCCTCATATGACATAGAGGTAGGTTATGAAGCTTTGGAGGAAACAAGGTTTGTATCATTGGTAGTTTTAAACGTATTGGGATCAAAGTTTGTGTGTGTAAGATGAAGGACTGTGAATGTCCAGACTGAATCTCACTATGAACAAGACTGTGTTGTGTTTTCAGCCCCTGGCTCCATGTGTTTCTAACCCTGATTCTATGGCCATGTATGAAGAACACTGCAAGGTAGGACCCTTCTTTGTGTGGCATTTTAGAAGTTCAGATGTAAAATATAGAACAAATTTTATGGACAACAGCTTCTTTTATATTGTTAGTGTGATGTTTTGATTCTTGTACTGTTGTCAAGCATGAGCATCACAGATGCTGATGTTTGCTGTGGAGGTTTGTCTCCCTGACACTTAACAGTGCAATATCTGAGTTTGTGTGTTTCACTGAAATGACAAATGTTTGACTCCTATATCATTTAGGACTTTCCTTCCACACTGTGTGTTCCGACTGAAATGGTGGAGATATTGTTTGTGTTGGAGACTATGCGAGAAGCCCATTTCCGATGTCTCTTACTGTGGTATTCTTGGAATATTGCTAGAAGTGGCATTAAACTGAACTCACTCTTTGATTTGTTGACTGGAAGAGTTCATGCTGTGGCCCCTACATATTTTAGTGTGGCTTGAGTCACAATCACACCTTTTGATAAAGCTTTGCCTGATAAGAAGAGTTGTCTCCCTTTCACTGCTCCAGTCTCTGTCCCATGCTGGTGTTTGGTATAAATGAATACACTATCCCGCCCACCAACATTGAAACATACCTAAATGGATGTGGTGTCAAGCTGTGTTTAAAGACTCATCAACAATGCTGTTGTTAGTGTAATGTGAAGAAAACAGCTGTGAATATCAATTCCTCATTTAAGGCAGCAGTTCACAAGTGCTCCAGTCAAGCAGGACTGCTTGGCGCACTGAAGGCCATGAGCCTTCAATCATGGATGTCACATTGGGAGTGATTTGACACACTTTCCAGATAGGAATTAATGAATAACCATAAAGCAATAGTGATAAAAACATGTGTAACAAAATAATTTTGTGTGCACGCTTTAAGATAATGGCATAAATTGAATTGATGATGAGTGATTTTCACGCATGAAGGAGGAGTGTATGCTATTTACTCTACTGTCCCATGGTAATCAGCTGTGATTTCAATGTTCTCTGTTTTCTGTGATGTGTGTGTTCTGTGATGTGAAATAATTTAAATGTATATCGTATGCCCATTGCAGATATGCGTGTTTTAGTTATCAGATTATCTCTTCTTGTGTTCAGGATATTGCTATTGTTTTAATCTTCTATGTTTGTTAATAATGAATTTTTTTATATCAATGTGAATGTCATCTCAGTATCAAGGGGTTCAGTCTGTTCGAATGTCATCTCAGTATCACCGGGTTCAGTCTGTTCGAATGTCATCTCAGTATCAAGGGGTTCACTCTGCTTGAATGTCATCTCAGTATCAACGGGTTCAGTCTGTTCGAATGTCATCTCAGTATCAAGGGGTTCACTCTGCTTGAATGTCATCTCAGTATCAACGGGTTCAGTCTGTTCGAATGTCATCTCAGTATCAACGGGTTCAGTCTGTTCGAATGTCATCTCAGTATCAAGGGGTTCACTCTGCTTGAATGTCATCTCAGTATCAAGATGTTCAGTCTGCTTGAATGCCATCTCAGTATCAAGATGTTAAATCTGGTTGAATGTCATCCCAGTATCAAGATGTTCACTTTGCTTGAATGTCATGTCAGTATGAAGATGGTCAGTTTGCTTGAAGGTCTTCTCAGTATGAAAGTTTTCATTCAGCTTAAATGTTATCTCAGTATCAATTTGTCCACTCTGTTTGAATGGCATCTGAGTATCAAGATGTTAACTTTGCTTGAATGTCATCTCAGTACCAAGATGGTCAATTTGCTCGAAGGTCATCTCAGTATGAAAGTCTTCACTCAGCTTAAGTGTTATCTCAGTATCAAGGTGTTCACTGCTTGTATGTCATCTCAGTATCAAGGTGTTCACTCTGCTTTAATGTCATCTCCGTATCAAGGGGTTCAGTCTGTTTGAATGTCATCTCAGTATCAAGGGGTTCACTCTGCTTGAATGTGTTCTCAGTATCAAGATGTTCAGTCAGCTTGAATGCCATCTCAGTATCAAGGTGTTCACTCTGCTTTAATGTCATCTCAGTATCAAGGGGTTCAGTCTGTTTGAATGTCATCTGAGTATCCAGATGTTCAGTTTGCTTGAATATCATCTCAGTATCAAGATGTTCAATCTGCTTGAATATCATCTCAGTATGAAAGTGTTCACTCTTCTTGAATGTTATGTCAGTGTCAAGGCATTCACTTTGCTTGAATGTCATCTCAGTATCAAGGTGTTTACTCTGCTTTAATGTCATGTCAGTATCAGTGTGTTCACTGCTTTAATACCATCTCAGTATTGAGGTGTTCACTGCGTAAATATCTCAGTATCAAGGTGTTCACTGCTTAAGTATCATCTCAGTGTCAAGGCATTCACTTTGCTTGAATGTCATCTCAGTATCAAGGTGTTCACTCTGCTTTAATGTCATATCAGTATCAGTGTGTTCTCTGCTTAAATACCATCTCAGTATCGAGGTGTTCATTGCGTAAATATCATCTCAGTATCAAGGTGTTTACTGCTTAAATATCATCTCAGTGTCAAGGCATTCACTTTGCTCGAATGTAATCTCGGTATCAAGGTGTTCACTCTGCTTTTATGTCATATCAGTATCAGTGTGTTCTCTGCTTAAATACCATCTCAGTATCGAGGTGTTCATTGCGTAAATATCATCTCAGTATCAAGGTGTTTACTGCTTTAATATCATCTCAGTGTCAAGGCATTCACTTTGCTCGAATGTAATCTCGGTATCAAGGTGTTCACTCTGCTTTTATGTCATCTCAGTATCAGTGTGTTCACTACTTAGATATCATCTCAGTATCAAAGTGTTCACTGCTTGAATGTCAAGTCAGTATCAAGGCGTTCACTCTGTTAGAACGTCATCTCAGTATCAAGGTGTTTAGTAGGATTCAGTATCATCTCAGTATCAAGGTGTTCACTGCGTAAATGTCTCAGTATCAAGGTGTTCACTGCTTAAATATCATCTGTCTCAAGGTGTTCACTTTGCTTGAATATCATCTCAGTATCAAGGTGTTGACTCTGCTTTAATGTCATATCAGTGTCAGTGTGTTCACTGCTTAAATATCATCTCAGTGTCAAGGCATTCACTTTGCTCAAATGTAATCTCGGTATCAAGGTGTTCACTCTGCTTTTATGTCATCTCAGTATCAGTGTGTTCACTACTTAGATATCATCTCAGTATCAAAGTGTTCACTGCTTGAATGTCAAGTCAGTATCAAGGCATTCACTCTGTTAGAACGTCATCTCAGTATCAAGGTGTTTAGTAGGATTCAGTATCATCTCAGTATCAAGGTGTTCACTGCGTAAATGTCTCAGTATCAAGGTGTTCACTGTTTAAATATCATCTGTCTCAAGGTGTTCACTTTGCTTGAATATCATCTCAGTATCAAGGTGTTGACTCTGCTTTAATGTCGTATCAGTGTCAGTGTGTTCACTGCTTAAATATCATCTTAGTATCAAGATGTTCACACTGCTTAAATATCATCTCAGTATCAAGGTGATCACTGTTAATATGTCATCTCAGTATCAAGGTGTTCACTATTCTTGAATGTCATCTCAGTATCAAGGTGTTCAGTCTACTTTAATGTCATCTCAGTATCAGTGAGTTCACTGTTTAAATATCTCAATATCAAGGTGTTCAGTATGGTTCAGTATAGGGTGGTGTTCAGTGTGTTTCAGTATCATCTCAGTATCAAGGTGTCCAGTATGGTTCAATATAAGGTGTTCAGTGTGATTCAGTATCATCTCAGTATTAAGGTGTCCAGTATGGTTCAGTATCATCTTGGTAAGATGTTCAGTGTGATTCAGTATGATCTCAGTATCAAGATGTTCAGTTTGTTTCAATATCTCAGTATCACAGTGTTCAGTATGATTCAGTAGCATTTCTGTATGAAGGTGTTCAGTGTGATTCAATGTCATATCAGTGTCAAGATGTTCAGTATCATTACTGTCAGTATGAATGGTTGTGAGTAGTATGCTTCAGTGTAATGCCATTTTCCAAAGTGAGGTTAAAAGTTGGAAGGTATGCAAGTATGGTGAGAACATGAAATCCTGAACAAAGACCTAGTTGTGATGAACAAAGCCCAGTAGGGGACCGATGGAAGACTCTTGTAGTATGGTCTGATGGGGAAGTACAACCATGTTGTAAGCATGGCTAGGCACATGCCTCTTGGTGCATCATGAGGCCACTGGGAGAGGGGTTCCCGCTTTTCAGTATCGTGATCTGTTTCCTACAGAATCCTGTGCTGGATGAACAATAAGTTGGTATGTCTTTCAATCAGGTGTTGACAATTTATTTCTTATCAAGGAAGAGCGTTAGTTATGCTGAAGAGGTGTACTGGTCGTAACATCAGTCGACATTAAAGCACTCCAGCACCAGGCATGCACGTGCTTCTCCCTGGAAGCAGGACCACTGTGTCCTCAGATATGCCAGTGTGTGGAGCTTGGGGCCAAGGTAAACTATTGTAGCATTTGCCATCAGGTGGGAGCCTTGTTTTCAAATGCACAGATAAAGAGACTTTTTACAGGAATTTTGGACAATAACCAATAAGAAATCTGACTTTATGAAATCCAGATGACACTTGGTATGCTGGCATGTGTGAATCCTATATTGAGCTGTTCTCATAGGTTAGATAGGCTGGTCTTCAGTCAGTTCCTTCCTGTTGAAGAACTGACATGGAATCAGATTATTTTGGACGCCTTGTTTCCAGTAACCATGGTAACAATGCCAACTGAAACTTCAGTGAAGCAGGATGGTTAGCTTTGAGGCTTTTGAATGTGTCAGTCATTCAGTTTACCTGTTGACATTTGAGAGGATTAATCTTACTTTTAGTGTGATGTTTTCATTGCAGATTGCTAGAAATAGTGTGAACTCAGGAACAGACTTTGATACGGTTATGTATCTAAAAGCTCAATGTGGTAGAGATTGGAATTGGAAACAAAGTTCCAATCTCATCACAGTTCAGAGGCAGTAGGTTAGCATAGTGGTTGCTCATGATGCCGAAGAAATGGTTTGATTCCCCATGTGGGTACAGTGTGTGAAGCCAATTTCTGGAGTCCCCTGCTATTGCTGTAATATTGATAAAAGTAGAAGTTTCATTCACTCACTCACTCAAAGTTGAGAAGGATAGGGTGATCAAACTTAAAGACTTTATGGATTGGTAATCTTCATGGAATTGGTCCTAGATCATGCTTTCAGACACAGATTTGATCATGCACTGGCTGCTTTGAGATTACTGGAATATTACTGACTGCATCTTGAAACACTCATTGATTTGAATATGCAGTTGATTGTGTCCGAGCTGGAGCCCGGAGTTATCCCAACTGGGTTAGTGCAAGAAATCAATTATCTCATGGCCACCAACAACTGCACTATGGCCACATGTTGAGATAATCAAACACCTTGAATTTGCATAACTGTTTAGGCTGTGACATAAACATGTTGGACTGTTGTTAAGGTTTGGGTGCTGTGATTTGCACTCCTTTAATGGATTATGCAAACAGAAACATGTTAGTTTGTGAATTACTGCTGTCAGCTGCATTGTGAATGAGATTGAGGCAACTGGTGGTCCTTCAGGAGACATGGCCATGGACAGGTTCAGATGGGTAGTCCTTGTTCTCTACTCTTAGTTGAGTGCTGTGAGGTTGTAGTAAGTAATCATTATCATTAGAAAATGTTTCCTTCAAGCCATTCTTAAGATTCCCTAGAAATGAGGAATGGGATTAACCATTATGTATTCTTATATCTTTCATTGTAGAGGTGTTGTTGCAGTTTAAAAAAATCTCATGTCCTTCAAAGGTAGGGATGTTGCAGTATAAGGGACCCACATTTAAATAAATCTCACGTTCTGCAAAGGTAGAGATGTTGCTTTATAAGGGACCTACGGTTAAATAGATATCTTGTCCTTCAAAGGTAGAGGTGTTCCAGTATAAGGGATACACAGTTAAACAGATCTCTTGTCCTTCAAGGGTAGAGGTGTTGCTGTATAAGGGACCCATGGTTAAATAGGTCTCTTGTCCTTGAAGGGAAGAGATATGACTGCATTCTGTGGAACCCTCTATTTTGTTATCAATTTTTTGGCCAGGAAGATTCTAACTTCCTGTACTGTGTGGGCAGATGAGAATTTAGGGACTACCTTGACATAGGTGCTGCCACAACCTTTCCTCACAAACACTGTTCAGATGATGAATACACAATGATTTCACTCAGCGGCATGCATGTGAACAAGTGCAGACTGCAGCAGTGGTATTTGCAGAATAGAAGTCTGAGAGATTGATGAATTATGCGTTATGTTGTAATGAAACCTTAAAATTCCTACAGGTCTAATTAGAGTCCTCACACATACATCACTATGCCTGTATGTATCTTTTGAAGCTAAGCTGTCAAAATTTTCACACATACACTGTCACTGAAAATGTTCCATTATTAATCATATCTCCTTTGCAAGTTCACTTTTTAATGTAAGATTTCAATTGAAACTTTACCAGCACTTAACTATAATTGATTTTAAAATTGATATGTATCACTGTAGTAAAAAAGAAGGAACCCTTTCAAAATGCTGGTCTTTTAAAAACTGGTCGTGAAGCAGCAATTCATCTAACTTAGGGCAACGCAAGCTGAATCACTACATGATTGGTTTTAGAGCCCTGGCTCAGTTTTTTCAACAACAAAGTTCTGAATGTCTTTGTGAGTCCTTTATCCCACAACTTCCAAACTGAAGCGATACATGATTGCCTATTGATTAGGTCCTTGCTTCTAGCAGTTTGTGGTAAAATGTCGCCGAGATTGCTAGATTTGTGGAAGTCATGTCCAGAACTTTGTCGTTGGTGATTTCCCTTGACCGCCGTCCATAGTGAGCAGAAGGAGGCTAACTGGACCCTTAGCAGTCTCAGAACACCCTACAGTCAATTGTTGCTTCTACAAATTAGACATAAGGCCGCTTCCGATCCAACCCCAAGGCTACTGCTGGCCCTTTGGTAGGAAATAAATGTCTGTCGCGGAAATGCTGTTTACAAAAGCTGACGGACAGGAGGATGGACATTGAGCTTGTACTGATGCGACTGCTGTGTTGTAGGGTTTGTTCAATGAACCAGGTCACCTGTTGTGTTGGAGACTGGTCTGACTTTGTTCTACTTCCAGTGTCCTCACATATTCCCTCAGTTTCTTCCAGATTGATTAGTTTTTGTTTGATGCTTCATCAGATTTGTCAATCACTTTCAAATTATGTGTCAGTTGGGCAATGTCTTTTGACAGAGCATTTAAATTTAATTTAAACCTAACTTTTTGATTACTTTTTATTTATTTTTGATTACTTTTTTTTTATGTTATTAAATGTATGTTGTTCAGACAGATGGGCTGACATAGTTGAAAGTTTATAGATGTTGATATTTAAGAATAAAACGTAACATTTGTGTGGTATTATGTTGTCATGTACAGCATTAACAGAATTGAAGTTAAGCAAGAAATTTTTTGATCTTTCATATTTAAGAATATTAAAAAATATTTAGTCCGCCACGTGATTGGTAACAAAGAAAATATGAAAAGAGGTTTTATGTCATCACAGGCAGATTTGAATAGATTTAGAATTTGATTTGAAGATATTGAGGCAGCTGCAATACTCCCTGAATCTGTAATTGAGTTAATGTTTTTTGCAATGTTACCACTCAAGACAGCTTTCCCAAGAGGATCTGAGAGGTGATCAAGCCATACACAGCATCTTATCTTCCACTACTCAAGTGTGCTTTATTTAAAAATCCCACCACGTTACAGTGGTGGAGAATCTTGATGCTCATGGTTGTGAAGTCAGTCAGTAGTATATGTTTTAGTGATGAGGATGTCTGTGCTTTCTGCACTCCGCTATCAGAATAGAACTTCAGTCTGTTAGACATCTGCTGAGATCTATCTGTGCCCATGTCACTTGGAATTTTTTCTAATTGATGGAAAATAAACCTGTATGCAGTCCCTGACATGAATCATTGATAAGTGTTTTTTCTAGTCCACTCCTGATAGGACAGATTATTTGTTATTCTGTTCTCTTCAGTTGGTTAAGATGATGCTGTATCTGTGAGTGAAACCTACCTTGAGTACCCACTATTTTGTGCTTCTCACAGTTTTATTGTCATGAGAACCCTGGGTTTGTTTGCCACTGGAATTCTTCCTGGATGTGACGTCATGTCTCCCGTTATCATTATAGGGTAGGATGTCTCTCACTGATGTGAGTAATTTGATTGGATAGTTATTTTAGCCTTGTGACATTTAGACTGGGGCAGAACAGAGCCTTAGTGCAAATGGACCCTGGATTTTTATTGTAAAGAGAATGGACAGATATCTAGTTTTGTATACAACTGGAAAATGTTTTGACAGCTGTAATGGTGATACTTGGGTACTAACTGAGTGAGTATGGTTTTATGCCGTTAGTGCTAGTATTCTAGCACTATCACAGCAGGGGACAGAAATTGGCTTCGCTTATCGTACCCATGCGGGGAATCAAACCTGAGTCTTGATGAAAGACTGCTTTAACCACTGGGCCACCCCACCACCCTTGATTACATATTGAAAGGCTATGTTAATCTCAATCAGGGAAAAAGAAGGATACAAACAGTTGAATGAATAGTGATAAAATGGCCATGGGAGTTTTACAGTATTTATGTTATTTTGACAATTAAAGATATTTGATATTTTCTCTCATCTGCGGCCCACTGATAAACCATGAGTGTACAATGTTTGAAGCCCAGTTCTTGTGTCCCCCATCATGTTATTACTGGAGTATTGCTGAAAACAGGGTAAAACTACACTGGCTCATCCTGATGAGGAGTATTGTCCCCTTTCTGTCTCTTCACCTTTTTCATTATCTCTTCAATAGTAATAAAATTACCCTGTAGTTCAGCAACCCTTGCTTGAAGGCTGTTTGAATCAGCATGGCCCACTATTAGTAACACTTACATTGCAGCATGCAACATAACTTGACTGAACGCGACCCCAATTCATTAAAACAGTCATGGTAACTATGATCATTTTGGTCCACTTGCAGTAACTGTTTTAGCTTTGATTAACTTGGTTTTATCACTGTGGCTTTCATTGTATCAATTGGATCAATGTGATTTCTTTCAGTAATGCCCACATGGCAGTGGAGGTCAAGTTAGTCCCTTTCCAGTAACTGTCATAGACGTTTTATCAATGTGACCTCAAAAGTAACTTTGTACTAACTTTGATCAACTTCTCTAACAGTGAAGTCATTATGGCCTCTTGCATTTACTGTGTGAAGGTAGCTTAGACCAGGTTGGTCTCATTGCCATCAGTATCTGTCATAATGGCCTCTTGCGCTTAGACCAGGTTGGCCTCATTGCCGTCAGTATCTGTCATAATGGCCTCTTGCATTTACTGTGTGAAGGTAGCTTGGACCAGGTTGGTCTCATTGCCCCCAGTGTCTGTCATTATGGCCTCTTGCATTTACTATGTGAAGGTAGCTTGGACCAGGTTGGACCAGGTTGGTCTCATTGCCCTCAGTATCTGTCATTATGGCCTCTGGCATTTACTGTGTGAAGGTAGCTTGGACCAGGTTGGTCTCATTGCCCTCAGTGTCTGTCATAATGGCCTCTTGCACTTAGACCATGTTGGTCTCATTGCCATCAGTATCTGTCATAATGGCCTCTTGCATTTACTGTGTGAAGGTAGCTTGGACCAGGTTGGTCTCATTGCCCTCAGTATCTGTCATTATGGCCTCTTGCATTTACTATGTGAAGGTAGCTTGGACCAGGTTGGACCAGGTTGGTCTCATTGCCCACAGTGTCTGTTATTATGGCCTCTGGCATTTACTGTGTGAAGGTAGCTTGGACCAGGTTGGTCTCATTGCCCTCAGTGTCTGTCATTATGGCCTCTTGCATTTACTGTGTGAAGGTAGCTTGGACCAGGTTGGTCTCATTGCCCTCAGTGTCTGTCATTATGGCCTCTTGCATTTACTGTGTGAAGGTAGCTTGGACCAGGTTGGTCTCATTGCCCTCAGTGTCTGTCATTATGGCCTCTTGCATTTACTGTGTGAAGGTAGCTTGGACCAGGTTGGTCTCATTGCCCTCAGTGTCTGTCATTATGGCCTCTTGCATTTACTGTGTGAAGGTAGCTTGGACCAGGTTGGTCTCATTGCCCTCAGTATCTGTCATTATGGCCTCTTGCATTTACTGTGTGAAGGTAGCTTGGACCAGGTTGGTCTCATTGCCCTCAATATCTGTCATTATGGCCTCTTGCATTTACTGTGTGAAGGTAGCTTGGACCAGGTTGGTCTCATTGTCGTCACTAACCATCACAGCAGCTTCGATTAACTCCCTCTTTCGTCACTGTGATGCAACATACTTTTAAACTTCCATTCCATGATTGAAATTGATGAAATGTGAACGTTCACTGAAAGTCTTTAATTTGTTAGGTATTGATTAGCTCTAAAATGTTCAAATGACCCAAGTTACAATCCCCGGAAAAGTTGTTGTATGTCTGTGTTGAAGGCAGCAAGGGACAGTTGGAAACAGCCGGCAGATGTTGCTCAATGACTAATGCTATGAAATCACCAGGAAACCCAAATGAAACCTGACAGGGATCGGCAACAACGAACCTCCTATCTGTTGTACATGTTTTTTACCCAATCCATCAAGTCTATCATTGCAGGAAGAGAGACCGTACTGGCTTACATTTGTCTTCAACACTCAATTTGACCTTGAAACTGGTTGTTGCTGTTAGAATATTTTTTTTCTACCCACGTTTGTCAGGCATTGTCTGGAGCTACAGTGCGAAAAAAATGGAGTGTAGTAACAAAAATTATAGTAGTTCATCGACAAACAATTTGTTACTGGCCTGCAGAAAGACTTTAAGCTATGGGTCTGTTGAGAATTGTTTTTCATGAAATTCAAGAATTGATGGATCATTGGAAAAGCTGTCACTTGGGTTTACTTTCAAGGAAAGGGATGTTTGGCTGTTTTGATGGGGATGCTATGGGATGTAGTGCCATTACCTGCGATTCACACTGTTGGGGTTCCTAATTACCAAGATAGCAACTGAGTATACGGTGCAATATCCTGTGTTATACCAGCGAGCGTCTCCACTCCAAGTAGTGGATTGTTTCTCTTATTGGCTCTGAAATCTGACATTGAAGGAAGGAATGTTATTTGTCACCTTGCTGAAACTGAAGATGAGATGACTTCTTGTCTTAATTCTTTTGCCACATAAATCAAAATTGTTCTTTTCTCACTCAAATTTCCATAAACCTCATTTAAAGTTGAGATTGATTTGAAAGGTTTTATTCAGTTTGGTACAACAGTTAGCTATGCCCTGTTACTCAACATACTCAGGAAAAATAGAGTTGAGTATTTTGTATTCGAGAGTTGAGTTTGGCAGCTGTTGGTTGTCAAGCTGTCCTCACAGTACAAACTAATTTGCATACATCAGCACGTAAGGAGTGGATCACTGAAGTAACAAATCCGTTTGGTATAATGCAGTGATGAGTAAATTCAAAGTTCATCTCTTTCTTTGATTTGTTGGGAAATCTGTGTTGAGTAACACACTGCTTTTATCAAAATAGGACAGCAGTATCATAGTGGTGGGGCACCAGAAAAGGGCTGCACACATTTTACTCATGTGGGAATTGAACCCAGGTCTGCATCGTTATGAGCGAACGATTTAACCTCAAGGTTACCCCATTGCCCCAACAAACAATTTGATGTTTGGTGAGACAATTCAGCACAAAGTTAACATTGGTACACAGGGCTGGAAACAGCTTTTTCGGTACTAGTGGGAACAGGTATTTGCACCAGGCAAGCTTTGAGCTGCAAATCACTGTACAGAGTTGTGTATGCTTGGCATGACAGGATCCTGTAATCATGGTTTTGAATTCCAGTTTGCTTGGCAGTGTTTCAAGTTTGTCGGGACCATCTCCTGTTTCTTGGTTTCATCAACATTACTACTCTAATCCAGACTCAACACACCAGAATGTTAATGTGGGTGAATTTTATGCCATACAGCAGAAATTTCATTTAGTACGGGGAATTATACACTGCTCTCCAAAATAGCATTTTAGTGTGAGGAATTATATACAAAGTGTCACCAGGCTAATTTTGCATTGACACTTTTACAATACATTCGAAAGTATATTTTCATATGGGGAATTTTGCACACAACATCAGATATTGATTCAGTATTCAGAATTGTTATTATTTATGTGATATTTATATAGCACACATACTCATGCAACCAGTACATGCTTAAAGTGGTGGTAGTTTCACATCACTCAGAGCAATCAAAAGTTCTTCAAGTTAAACAAATTCATTGTGAAAAAATTAATTGATAGGAAAATTGGGACATAAATAAACTGAAATTCTATATTTTCCATTTGCCCAAAAAATGTTGTCAGAATACCTGACAGATCCTTGAATTTTGGTGCTGACGCTATTTTTTTAAGCGGTGTGAATAAAATAAGCTTTCACAGATACTGTGTTTTTTGTCCCAGCAATGACAGACATCAGTCATTCTGATCGAGAAGGTTGGCATGATGGTCACAAGCTTCATTGAATAAACAGTTACACATTGATAAATATTTATTACTTTTAGTACTTCATACTTTTGGTCTAAAAAAGTTAAAAAAAAAAAACAAATCCGACCTACCCTAAATTCCAAAGAGGTGTAATCGGAATCACAACATTTTTTTATTTAGCTGTTGTATTCTAGTTGTATTGTGTTTACAAAGGAACAAAATTGCGTGATGTATGGTGCTACACTGAAGTTACATTCTGTTCATTCCTGATGGCAGTGCCTCAAGCTGTGACCTGACATTTATTGGTCTTGGGTAAAGTATAATCTAATGTGGTTAGGAAGGGAACTCCACATAAAAAATTTGTTAATTAGTCATTAATTAAGATCCTTTTATCTGAACTAATTTTGTTATCACATTCCTGAATTTGAGGTTGGTCAAAGTGAAATCCACTTAATTCTTTTTGATGAATATGCTGTTATGATCAAAATACTTAACATGATGATGATATAGATTTTATGTATGCTTTGTGACACAGTGTGTAGTTCATACAGCTGATACATATGAGGGAATCAGTTTTTGTCAGTGACTGTATCACTCATGGATGATCAACCTTCCGGAAGCCATGAGATTCTGGGAGTTACAGAGTTTATTGAACACTTTTGTTTGGCTCCCCTGTGTCTGAAAAGTGCCCTTTTCAAGCAACTGTCACACAGGGTCTCAGATAGTATCCACACAAGCTGGGAAGTAATAAAGATATCACAGCACTTCCATTGGCTGATGCTATCTGTTTGGATTGATGGCATCACTCGGCTCTCTATTGCAGAGATGTACACAACCTTAACGTGTTGCCACTAATGCATCATCTTCATTGTCCAGTATGTATGATCATGGTGTTATGTTGAATTGCGACAATGGAAATCTAATTACTTGGCAGTGTGGGTAATTTGTTAGTTTTCATGATGAAATTCATTACGCCAGTGCACATGGCGAGAACGTAGTTGTGGAATGTTTCACTGTTTTAACTTGAAGGTGTGGAGTTTATTACTTGTAACACATTGTTTTAATAATTAGTATCTCTTTCATTAGCCTGTGGTTAAAGGCGTCTATTTTCAACATACTAATGTTCTTTTTGAGGAATAGAGTGGCGTTCTTTGGTTTGACAATATAGATTAGAATCACACATGGTGTTAATTTCAGACTGAACATTTTCGGCTGCTGGTCTACAAAGTGATCTTAGTGCTGTATTCAAGTATGAGAGTTAAGGTCACCTGAGCAATGTATAGTTCACAATGTACAGACATAGTGATGGGTTGTCAGTCATGTTTCTGACCAGTACATTTGTGAAATGTTCAAGCAGTGCATTTATTGTATTAGATTTGGGAGGGAACCCCATGCCCCATTAGCACTCACCTCCTCACATCACTGACTGATTGACTGACTGACTCAGTCCCTCCATCCCTTACTCTTTCACTCACTCACTCACCTACATATGACCTATGAAAGTGAATCTGCCTTTGTCACTATGAACTTGAATGCAGGTTAGATTGTCTGTATGCTACAACTGATCACCTCCCATGGTATTCCGACACAAGGCAAATGGTGAATAATGACTTGGGGGACGTCTTAGATTTCTCGTCTTATAATGTACCAGCTCAATACATGGAACAATTTGTCTGTATTATGGTAGCGGGTGGTGTTGTTACAGACATCCAACTCTTAGGGGACGGGTCATGTTTCATCAACCTCTGAGTATGTCTTGCCATACATCAAATCACTCTACTTGGAACGCACTTGGCATGACTTGAATATTTCCAAATGTAAGGCTGCTGTTGAATTTCCCTGTTTCTGGCTGTAGAGCTCAATGACTTCAGTGAAGTAAGGCCCAGTGACTGATGAACATCCCAGTCGTTCTGACATCACACTGGACTGTTGGATGTGTAGTAGTGTAGTTTCACATCACCGTGGAAACAGTCAGTTCCCAAGTAATCATTGTAAAGATGTCATGGGCATGCTTACTGCTTTTCATGAATGACATGGTGTTTGAAAACTAGAACAACTAAATCTGAGTTTGTGAAAACATTAAAAGTGTTGTGAAAGTGTGTTTAAAGCATTCATATTGCGCACAACTGCTGTTTTTCTTTTGAAAGTTTGCACTGACTTTGGAGGCATCAATAAAATATCCAAAAATAACAGATTTGTTAGTGAGTGAGTCTAGATTTATGCTGCATTTTGCAATATTTCAGCAACGCCATGGCACGGGTCACCAGGGTTCACACATTGCACTCATGTGGGGAATTAAACCCAGCCCTACTGCACGCTGAGCACTATCCCGCTGACCTGATAAGTGATTTAGAAAGGGAAAGAAATATACAGTATGTCAAAATAAACAAGTCGGTAGAGAATGCTGAATTTTAGATTTGTGCAGCTGCAGTGAGGACAATATTTAGCCATAACATTTATATTTTCACACATAAATATCTCATTATGCAAGTGCTATGTGAGCTTGTAGACAGGTAGCATCCAATGTACACTTACAGCAAAGCCCTACAGTAAGCAGAGGATGTAAAAAGTCCAAAAGTAGTGAAACTTTGATTCATCATTTAGGATGGTGAAACGCTACCTCACTGACAGAACACTTCCTTGAATACAATATACATTATTCAGGTGTTATGAATCGTCAGTCAACATATTGTCCATGTGAACGCTTCTGTATTGATTAAGAGCACATATCTGCTCATGTAACTTTCAGTGTCAAGAGGATATTCTTTCTTGCTGATATATGGGGCAGTGGGATAGCCAAAGACACTGGTACAATTCGCCTCATTGGTAGAATTGTGGACAAATGTTGTTGAAACAGCAATTAAGGATCGGAGTGTATCCCATTGTTGTTCATACTATGAAACACTTGTGTCTTACCCCAAATCTATTGTCCATATACAGTTGCACACCAAACTCTCAGATTAACAAGGATGTCGGGCTAAACAAATGAGACTAAATTACGTTTATTCAGTTTGTTACCATCAATTTGTAGCATCGGATGAAGCAGATTGTCAGATAAATAGTTGGATTAACAAGACTTGACTGTATACAGGCAACTGGGGTATGACTTGAGTTATTGCTACATTCGGGTTTGTAGCACTTAGATGCCTTTATAAAATGAACTTCCAGTTCAGTGCTGTACGGATTTTAGACGTCACTTTTCAGTGGTTAGTTGAAATCCCTAGAGAAACAAAACTCTTTGCCACAGCTGATGTCTATCATCTCTACCTCGTCAGAGTTGAAAACAGATATTATTTTTGTCTTTAACTAACCATAACATTGTCAATTAAAAGAGAGTACACCATCCACAGATCCCGTTTTGAGCTTCAGTTTTTATGTGGCATTGATGATGATTAGGTGTTTGAAAGTGGAAGCCATGACAGCATGATTAGTGAAGGACATAATGGAGGATGTTGCGTGTGCTAGGGATAGTGCTAGGTGGACTGAAGTCTTCCGGTTGTAATATTGTCTGCCTGGGCTGCTCGCTGCTTATGCTGTCAGCCATTGGTTTATCTGATCCAGACTTGATAATTTACGACAACAGATACATTGTTGATTGTGGCCATAAATTTAGACCAGTCACATGATCAATGATAGATACATCAGTAAGTATTTCACAATAATACATCCAATCGAAAGTATGAAGTAATAACATATTTGTTTCAGTTATCTCTCAGTCCTGATAATTCTGGTGTCCTTTGATGTGATTTTGCTGTAATATTGCTAGACGCTGAACTGCATAGTGATAGATCATATTTTTATTTAAATTACTTTTGAGAATCCTGATTAAACAAATCAAACACCAGCAATAAAATTATTTCCCATTTTCATTTACTATTACATTTTTAAGAAAGAATATTCCATGAATTGTCCATGATGTATATTATTATACCATATTCAACCATTTTTCCAATTAAAAAGTTTAGTGATTGCTGATACATACAGCACAATAGTCTTGAAATGTTCATATGTAATGTTTTAAACAAAAATACAGATCAATGGATGTTTTCTTTTAGTTTTCTAAATCAATATTCAAAGATCTGTTCACCCCAACACATATGGACATCTGTAGACCAAGCAACATGATTAATGGAGATCTCAGCATGTAATACATGGTATTGTGGAGAGTGCGGTGGTGATGTTTGTCATTTCCCACCCATGCCCATCTTTCCATGTGACTTGCCGTCATCATGCCAGTTGGCATTGCAGCCAGCAGGGGAAGCCAAACAGAAATGCTGGACAGATTAAGTCAAAAGCCTTATACATCATGGAACATTGCCTTTCCCATCAGAACACAATTAGCTATGGTGAGTCCTGGTCCGGGTCATCATTGCCATGCTGTTTAAGATGGAAGCTTCTGCTTCTTAGATCTTGGCTGAAAATTTGGAAATGAGTTTGTCTTCCTGGAAGTAATATGCTTGAGGTGAACAGCTGAAAAAAGGCTGAAGTAGCAGTTACTGGTTGTAGCTTTCACTCACTCACCCTGTCAGTAATGCTACATTGCAAGACACCCAGGTGGCGTGAGAAGGGTTTCGTGTAGTCCAACAGTCACTGGTTTCTTACAACACAGCCACAACACTGAGAATGACTAATAATTTATTAAGGTTTCAACTGTCAACTTGAAATTGCTTCTTGGAGCCAGGAGTTTTCCAACAGTAGTGGTTTTGTCTTCAGTCATGAATTGTAGACATTTTTGGAATGACTTACTTGAACAGTCAGTATCCAATTTATCTTTCTACTATTTTTCTAATTTCACTACTGGTATATCATGCCATTCAGTAAATGGACAAATAGGAAAAGGAGATGTATTACTACAGTAGCCTTTGGATGTGTATACCAAGCCTGGGAAGCAAGCTCTCTGTTCTCTCTGTAGACTATGGTTACTGGTTTACCTTGTTGAACTAAATTTGAAACTGATTCTTTGGCTATAATGTCAAAGTTGCATATGGAGAATTGAGAGAGTGTACTATAGCATCTCCAGTGATGTGACAGTCAGATCCAATGTTTTATTCAGACGTAGTTATTGTGTTTTGTAGTGCTGGCGAATAAGATTGATGATCGGAAATATTGGTCAAAAGCATTAGTGATTATCAACATGAAAAGTATGTCATTAATAGTATGGCATGTTGACTATTGTGATGAAATAAAGTTTTAATTTACTCAGAAACTACCTAAAGTTGGCTTTTATACATTCATGGACTGCTTGTAAGTTATGCTCAAGATGGTGTTTTGTTAGAAATTGACACAAAAATATGTCACCCTCTCTAGTGATGTGGGACAGTGGAGTAGCCTTGTGGGTAACGGGTTTGTTGATCATCCCGATTCTCCCCGTGGGTACAATGTGTAATGCACATTTCTGATTTCTCCTGCTATGATATTGCTAGAATATTGTCAAAACAGTCATAAAACTAAATTCATTCATGAATGAGGTTAAATATGATTTTTTTCAGACTGTTTGGGGTTCATTTTCACTTAATGCTACTTCTCTGATATTTATTGATCGTTAAAGGATATTCAGTTAACAATTATTGATCTTTGATCTGTGTTGATAGCCATGTGACCTGACCAGTCAGAATCAAGTGCTCTTCCAAGCAGTGGTACAGTGTTGCTTTTGACTGAGAAAATTAATAACATTCTGATTTTACAAAGCTTTAATTCTTGTTCACATATGAGTTAGCTTTATTTTACTGGGAACACAATCAATTAAATTGCATTCATTTAAATGAGCATGGGGCTTTATTGCATGCAGGACATGACAATGAAGACTATACTATAAATAGTCTGTCATTGTCTGTGTAAGTTTAAACATTGGTATTAGAGTTTGAAAGTTTATGAGGTGGGTATCATGAATGTCTTTGTTGAGTAAACTGAAATGAATTGGTGATGTTACAGAAATAGAAATCACATACTCTGGCACAAATAATATTAATTTACTGACTATATATCCTTGGAGCTGAAGCAATTTATGTTATTGGATTTATTCCTGACAACATGAATGTTCTTCATCTTTGAAAATTGACGTGGATATTTGAAAAAGCCACGTTTGTGTTGTCCTAGCCCAAGGTGCTGATTCTGATGCCTGGAGAAGATTACATAAAGGAGACATTTTTCATCTGTAAAACTGTCATGTAGCGTTTGAAACATGTCATTTTTCATCGTAGAGGGGTAAATATTCAGGAAAGTTTTTTCTCCTGCAGTATAAATATCCTAGTCTGACTGTTTTCTGGATCAGGTTCTTTGTCTTTTAAACAGAAAAGTAAAAGGTGAAGGTCGTTGGATTAAGATGCCTTGCCTGTTGCCTCAATGACTGTTAAACAACCATTCAGAGGTAGGCAATCGGTTGGAATGTGGAGGCAAAATATGGGGCAAAATATATTCTGTGTACAGGACTTGTGTAGATGACAGTGCCAATGATAGTGAAATTTGGCAGAGTTATGACAGGAATGCTGTTTGTCTTCTGTCTTCATTCCACTATACCAGGGTTCCATTCCCTCCATAGGTTCAATGTGTGAAGCCCATTTGCCCCCTGCTCTGATATTGCTGGAATATTGTTAGAAACAGTGGAAAAAATTATTCTGATCTCCGAATTCCATGGACACCCATGAAGATATACAGGAGTAAGACAGTTTATTGCATTGTAAGACACCAGTCTAAGTAAACTTAGTCTCAGTGTATTTCGTTACACTCCACCACTGAGTCTAACAAAACCTAGTAGAAGGTCGTGTCAGGTAACCTTTGAGCGACTTATAACCGTCCAATCAAACACGAGATGGTTAAATAGATATAACCAATCAAACAATGGCTACTATTTAGGGATCGGAGGGACTTTCAAAATATTCTGTTTACCAACACAGATCTCTCCACAAACAAAAGTCTGTATATAACACAGTTATTTGACCAGCAGTATATACGCTTTGAGGGTTCTGTTGACATGATTACCATTAGCCAACATTTCCGCAAGATGACATCCTTGAATATTGCCAGAAACACTATTTTCAGTGACTGTTTACTCACTGTTGTCATGGTTGTAACATGCGCCGTGTGCATAACCTGGAAGCGAGCGTACGCTAAATAGCATTCAGAATCGTTCGGATGCGAACCTTTTCGAGATAAAAAGTTCAAAAGGTATGTGTGAATGTCGCGATTTGGTAAGCTGTGTTCTGATTGGTCAATCTCAAAGGTTACCTGACGCGACCTTCTACTAGGTTTTGTTAGACTCAGTGGTGGAGTGTAACAAAAAGCACTGAGGATAAGTTTACTTAGACTGTGTAAAACACTGATATCTGTTTTCAGATACTTAAAACTGAAATTATTTAACAATTAAAACTGAAATATTTGTGTTAGAAATCAGTGTTTCGAGCACCTCACTGAATTTGAACTTACACAATGCCTTTGAAAAATTCATGTTTTTTTAGCTTTGACTGGTGATTTTATCTATTTCACTGTTTTTCCCTCCAGCCTTTTACATCAATAACAGCCAGATTTACACAGGAAGCTCAGTGTTTGGCTGCAGTTAGTGTCTGCTTCATATGTGTTTCTGTGTCTGTGTGTGAGCATAATGCTTGAGGACGCATGAAGATGCAGGTTAGAATTGATCTTCAGTGAACCATGCTTGTTGTAATCAGTAACTAATGGGATCAGCTGATCAGACTAGCTGACTTGATTGACACATGTCATCACCAGATTGTCTGGTGTTGGAAGGGGAGGTGACATCTACATGGGTCAAAATATGTTTTGTGTGATTTTTGTCACAGTACTTGTGCACAGGACAGTCTTAAAGATATTGGAACAGCAACAGTATTTTTATTCTGTCCTGCAACTATATGGATGCAGTTTCAGTGGTTGTATAGGAGGATTGCTCACTTCTGTCAATGTGATTCATAACAACCTTTTTGGTTTCTTATTTTTAGAATTGGTCTTCTGTATGCCATGCTTTTGATAAGATGTAGCTTATGGGATTAGGTGGCTGTCATTGTATCCCAGTTGCACAGATTGATGATCATGCTATTGATCATTGGATTGTTTAGTCTACGCTCTGATTTGCAGTTAAGGAATGTATGTATTGCTTGATTGCTAGAATACACATCTTAGGGAACCTTTCTTACAACATACAGCTGTATACTAAGTGTGACATTTAGGAACCAGATATTACTGGGCCCGTACTCTTTTTGGATTCCTCTGTGATATAATTAGATTTACATGGAATTCATTTTTCAATCATTTCACTTGTTTGGCCTCTTCTGATATCATCCTGTCTTAAATTAATCCTTGCCAAGCTAAATGAATTGAATGAAAGTCAGGCTGCCTATGACCAAGTTAGCTTGTCAGACACTGTGGTTTCAAACTGTTGCCTACTTGTACAGGTGAGCTACATGACCTTGGCACTCCTTGTTCATTTTGTACAACTTTGTAACTCGGCAACTTTCCCATAACCTCCCTGCTTCGCCCACTCACACTTTAACTATTGTCTTGTTGCTGATTGGTCTTGAAAAACGTTTCATCAACTGAACATTTGTTAATGTTTTTCAGCTGGCTGAACAGTATGTCCATGTGCAGGCTGAGATCGCCCTCCTGATCCAGAGAAAGTGAGTACTTTGTTTTTATGTGTGCATTTTCAACTTTTCACACAACAAAAACATTCTGTCATTGTGAATACCCATCCGTCTGCCACTTTCTTCATGAGTATGATAAGACATGGAGGGATTTAGTGAACAAATTATTTATCTTTTCAGTAAGAAAAAAACCATGGATTTCCCATGAGTACAGACACATCTGCTAAGTGTTATCAAGTAATTTGGGTATGCATCGATACCTGTTCTTCAAACAGGACAGTGGTGTGTGTAATGTGGTAAATGTTTTCCGGATGGTGTATTTTCGTGGTAGCACATTAACTGAATGCTGAACAGCATTCTCAGTCCACTTGTGGCTCATAGAAACAGCCATGTTTTTAAATTCTGTGTGAAGATGAAGGGCCTGGTGATTGCACCTTTAACTGTATTGACTTGATAAAGGCCTTTTTTGATGATGACAGATTTTAGAGTTGGTAAAGTTTTTTTATAATTGTTTTACAATCTTTGAAAGTGTGCATATGAATGACAGCAGTCCGATTGTTCCTTTTAACACTTTCACATTTTGATCCTATAACAACATCAAAACTGAACGTATAACCAGCAAGTGTGAAAAGGATGATTTAATAGAATTTCGCGAAATGTTTGTTTTACTTTTGTGACATGAATAGACTCTGACCTCATACATCATGGATGGCTGGCATACACATTTTTTTCTTCGTAAAACTTGAAGTCTGTCTATCTGACATTTTTTCCATATCACTTTAGGCGATGTCAAAATTCTGTAAGAATTTGCTTCCAGCTTCGTGGACTGATTAGTAATTGTAATTTAATGACAATTATTTGGCGTATAATTGGCCAACTTATGGTCAAACTTGTTCCTTTATTGATCCCTTGTTTAGTCTTTGTTTGATCATTCAAGGGGTTCTTTTAGATTTTGTCTGGTGTTGGATAATTGGTGTGAAAAATTGCAGACAGTTTGGGGATTCTGGAATCCTCTAGTCTGTGGTCACAGTATTTCAACAAAAACGTGAAACAATGAGATGTATCAGACATGAACAGGTCTTATCTGTACTAAAGCCTAAAGAAAAATGCTTGTCATATTCCATATTAACTATTACTATTTTAATAACAGAATAACGGGCTAAAAAGTCCTTTGAAGTTTTCCAAAACCAGCCTTTGATGTTGAATTTTTAAAACTGATTTTTTGGTTATGGAAAAATATGAGTTTGATAAGAGCTGTTATTAAAGGTAGAGTTGTGTCTATCGTTACATTGTTTCAGTAAAGGTTGGATAGTGTAAACATATTTTAACTGTAATTTAAAAGCAGACTTTCCTACTAAGTGAATAATCACAGGGTCTGATAAAGTAAGCCTTTCCATGAGGATATATCTTGGTGTGGTCTCCTGATTTCAACTGGAACTTAATTGAGGCATAATCAGCCACCTCCAGCAGGGAGTCATGTGGCAGCGAGGCTTTGAAGTCATCTTGTATGTTGGACAGTGTCGGTGTAACTCCACTGGTGATACGTGCTAGCTGCCAGTGCCTAATTAGATCTATGTTGTGGGGAGGTCAGGTTGAGATAGACACAACACTTTTAAAGGGTCTAAGTGTCTGCATATAGCTTATGTTGCTGCAGATTGGTAACAGTGCTCAAGGTGAACTGTTATCAGAGATGACATGCAACAGTCTTGATAAGTTCTAGTGGAGTTTGTTGTACGCACATCATACAGTACCTGTTTACCTGTTTTGACTGTGAGGAGAACAGCACGATGGCGCTCACAATTGTATGAAGTCAAATAAGGCCTTCAGTGTGACTTCATGGTAGTTTTGTGAGTCAGATAAGGACAGGGATGTGTCAAATGAGGACATATGTTGCAGCTGAAATTATTTCATTGGTTCAGGTTTCTGTTGGTTAGAATACATGAACTTTGATTTTTGAGGCATATTTTATGTCTTCCACTGCTGCTTAACAGTAAATTTGTTCTTCTGTTTTATGCTTGAGACAGCAGTGAAACATGCGTTTGGATGTAAAAGACAGGATGTTCAGTATTGACCAGGAGTCTTCAAATTTAAATCTTAGTTTTCATCTGTACATATTTTTCTGTGTAATTCATCAGATTTCAGCTGATTCCATAGCATATTCTGTATGTCTCATCTAACTTTGCAGGTGTAGTTAGTATGAAACTTGATAATTGTAAACATGAATCTTGGTGGTTCCTTCCAAATGTGTGATTTTCCAGCTCTATGAACAATTTGAAGAGAATTACAAGGTTGTGTTGTATCTGGGATTGAAAATAGCAAAGACATTGTTGTCTCAGAATGTTAAATCTTTTGTCAGTATGTCTCAAGCATGGTTTCAGTTTCATGTTCTGTGAAATGTTCCTGAAGACATTGTACTATTGTTTTTAGAAACAATGATAAGAAGTCAAACAGATTTTGGATTCTTTGGGGAATTACCTAAAAAAATGTCTACAGATTATCTTTCCAAGTGTTTTTTTGGTTTCCTTGTGAAGCCTCACAACCTGTTTGGAAGGAAAATGTTGTTTAATCTGTGACTTTATAGTGACTTTAGTTTGTTGTTGAAATATTACACTTTATGATAGTACACTTTCTTAGAGCCATTCCAGGATGCATATTTTTCACAAAGCACTATTATTATATCCTTTGGATAAGCCAAGGCACTAGAAGGTTAATAGTCACATGACTTATCTCACCAGGTACCCATTTTCTGCTGGGCTAACATAGGCAATTTTTAACAATCTCACTTGCCTAAGGTGAAATCATATGTATAACATATTGCTTCGTTGTGGGACAGACCTGAAGCTGCCAAACATGTTCACCCATCCAAGGACTCTCCTTTCTCTAATTTGCTTAGCTTCAACTGATTTGTGACCAAAACTCTATAAGATAAGAAAAGATAAGATAAGATAAGATAAGATAAGATAAGATAAGATAATAAGATAAGATAAGATAAGACAATACTTTATTATCCCAAAGGTAAATTTGGTTAAATTGTAAAACACATGATACAAGACAAAACAAGATATATTTCAGTAATCAGTGAGATAGTAATCAAATAAACAGATAAGAGCACTACAACAGGCGAGTAGTGGATATGATGAACTGAAATGGTGAGGTAAAAAAGCAGTGGTGTAAAATGGTATACATAATGGTAAGATGATGAATATAAATATCAGTATAAATACAATGGAATATTGGCTGGTACAAAAGGGTGACAGAACCTTTTTGTTCTAGCTATGCACAGGACCTCACCACCACCACAGTTTGTGCTTGCTGTTGATAATTTCAACCATATCCATGTAACTATAGGTAATGATAGCTTCTTTGGCCCTATGCTACATGCCACTTGCTATACGGAGATGGATCAAGGCTCAAATCAATCCTTCCCATTAGATTTGATTCCTGGTTTGTTGGCACCAAATCCATTCTTGTGCACCAGGGCCTAGATTTTCGAAGCTCTCTTAGCGCTAAGATAGTTGTAAGTTAATGTTAATGTATGGCACATACGATTATCTTAGTGCTAAGAGAGCCTTGTAAATCTTGGCCCAGAAGCAGAAGACATCCATGACAGGTGTCACCTGATGGATTGTTTAACACTGCACATAACAGTGTTCTAGCAGTATGACAGAGGTTGGCAAATACGTGAAGCCCTTGTCATTCATCCAGCTGGGATGCAAACACTGTGAGCCGTAGCTCCTGATCCTAAGTCACCTTGTTCGACAGGTTCCTTGGGATCCAGTCTCGTTTTTGGTAAGCACACAGGGTTCGGGTTCAAGTTTATTGATTAATGTCATAATCATCAGTTTTATAACTTTAAGGAGGTACATGGATGAAGATGGCGTAACCTCAAGGGAACAGATACTTACAGTAGAAGAGAGTTGATGTACAAGAGAGTCATGTTAGAAGCATCATCTAATCCTTCAGCCGTAACGTCTGTCAGTCTCAAGTTTTATTTGCGCAGAATTAAAAGAAAACAGGTTAGGGATCTATAAATAAGGAAATGGAATCCTCCTTGAATCAGGTATGTAATGCAAGGTGATGCAGCAGGAAAGAAATCCAGCCATTAACTTTCACGATGTTGCACAACTAGACTTGAATACAAGAGGTTTCCACTGACAAAAAGTTGATGAGTAAGGGTTGGAAAAGCCATCAGAGGTTCTGTAAAGTTAAGCAAAAAACAACAAAGACTTGTATGATGGCATAGGGAGGAATAATGCTGCTCCAAAAACTCATTGCAATTTCAAGTCTTGAATATTCAAGTTCAAAAATATGTTAAGAGATTAAAGCGAACCTGTCTTTTTTTTTTCAGTGTTAACATATTGTGTCATTTTGCATCTGTATCAGAAGCAACTCCTATGGAGGAGTGTTTAATTTTTTTTTTCATGCCATTTTATGGTACAACAGCTGTAAGGGAATGAAAAAGGTTCCCTGACAGGGATTGTCCTCACTCTTCATCTGACAACTAATTAGATGCTGCTTACAGTTATTTCACAGTAGTGTATTCTCAGTCAGCAGTGTGTCTGTGATTTGGATGAAAGTAGATCTGACATATTTGTTCTTGGTTGGAAGTAGAAATAAAGTCAGGTCACTAATGGCACACATTAAAGCTGAAGGCTGTACAATTTGGTGGCATTATCTTTCCAGCAGGCTGTAAATTGTATTTTGTTCTTTGGTGCTTACAGGCAAAAATTGTATACTTGAGGAAATGGTGCCCATTGGGTTGGGGTATCAAACAATGTGTCGTGTTTCATACTGTGTCACTGTACCTTAATAGTAGGCAATCAGTACTCGCAACCACTGGTTTAAATGTTCTTGTTTGATTTCTTATTACAGGCTCCTGTTATCTAGCCTGCATGCTGCTAAGTAATGCTTTATTTGGCATTTATCAGCAAACAAAACAAAAACAGATATTAAATTTTGAGTAATTCTGTTTATATCATATAACAACAAATCAAGTTTTCAAACACTTCTCTGTATGTGATTCACAAATACTAAGGTATGTTTGATACATAAGGTGTAGACTAGACTATAGTGAAACTATCCGAGATAAAAATTATAGCTCTAAACATTGGCTTCTTATGTGTATATCACACAAAGACGCACTTACTTATTTGTCTGTATTGAAATACAATAGGTACATACAACGTAGGAAATGTAAATAATGTAGAATTTATTAATTTGAAATATGATGACACTGGTTGCTCAGATGTGTTTTGTATATTGTCCCAGATTTCCCTTGAGGCGTTTACATAGTCAGATGATGCGCCATTCTTACAACAGATGATGGTAATAGTGTTAAAATGAAATGAAAAAAAAGTGAATTCAGATGATTATGACAGTATGAAATTCAGAACCTCGTCATAAGGTCTCATGTAATGAATTAATAACAGATGTGTGAGACTTAAACACTTATTTTGCATTTATAGTGCATGTAAAGTTGATATACTGAATGTTGGTTGTTTCCTGGCTGTTGATTCTCAATTTGTCATCCTCGGTAAACCCTGTGAGAGTGTGTTGAGTGTGGGCTTATTAATACAACAGGTGCTGGAATTACATAGTTTTATTCAGTCATTTTAATTCATACTTTTTAAAAAGTTTTTCTCTTTACGTGTAAGTCACAAAATCTGCATTTTTACATGAGAGGTATTCAAAATTAAGATAAGACAGAGTATTAGGAATGAAGTGATCAGATGTATGGCAGATCCCATCAAAATCATCATCTATCTGTCGCTTCAATGGCTTAAACATTTTCTACAGAGGAGAGTTTCAGGCTTCTGGACAACCTCCGTCAGCTAGGCTACATTCTGGAATAAGCTGATGTTGTCAGATTTTGTATCTATGTTTCAAAGTGTGGTCTGGAATGGATATCCTCAGTTGTAAACCAGCACCATGAGGTCTGAAAAAACCATGAGGTCTCCTGATAGGATAGTCTCTTCTTCTTGTTTGTCATACTCACTACTTCTACTCATCGACAGGTTAAAGTCTTGTGATAGGTCATTCTGACATGTAATGACGTGTAATGAGATATTTTTTGAATTAGTGTATATGATCTTAAAATTGGTGAATGACGGATGCCATTGGTAGAATGTGGACATGATTACAATTTGTCATGAACGCCTGGTGTCATTGTTCAGTTATCCATCCATGTAATTTCCATCACCCTTTTGACTTCCGTGCTACTCCATTGATTCTGTTTCCACAGACGACTGACAATGTTTCGTTGCATTTATTAAGCTTTTTGTTGAAAGTAATTCTCACCAGTTACTCGCTACAGCTGGGGGATGTAGATGACAGTGGTCAGAATATTTTCAATTGGTGTGTGGAGTTGTGTCCCCTAACCATTACAGGATCCATTTCACGATTACTTGTACTTTATCAGACTCAGCCTTTCCCATACTTGTAGATTTTATCAAAATGGGATGATTCAGCAGCTTGAGGTGCTTTGGACTTACCCACTCCATTGCTCCTCTCACTCTTCCCAGCCCCATTCCCCAGTCCCCCAATTGTCTCATCTTTTACCCCCTTCCATCTTATTTTTCTGGTTTGGTTATAAACCAGCCATGTGAGGCCATCATTCATATCATTCAGTAAACAAATTCATTTGGACTTTGGTGTTTTTGGTAAGAGTCAGGGCATTAATTAAGAATTCGGTCATTGAAAGCATCACATGATCATTCAGTGCACTTATTACACCCATGATTTCAGGAAGGTCGTACTGACTTGAGCTCAAGAGAATGTTAGGAAAGAAGCATGACTGTCATGGGTCCTGAAAATATATCACATACTGAACATGAAAAAGTCTCCGCCATTTGCACATTTTTTTAAAGAAAAGAGATTTTTTTTCTGATATTGCTGACAATTACAGCTGTGCAAACAAATAGACCAAATTAGTGACTCTTTATCAGATACCAGCGATGCTAGTCAACTCACGGAAAGTGTTCATAAATATTAAAGAGAGACTGTTTTTGTGCAGTTACTAAAATTGACTTTGTTTGTCTCTCTGAGCATGGCTGCAGTGAACCTCTTTCAAATGTAGATGACTTCGAACTTGAGGAACTGTGAAACATGGACTTCCAAACTTTTATTGCCATTTTTTAGTTGGTTCTGTTGAGTGTAGAATGAGGTTACTTTTTTATGTTTTGAGATCCTGACAGGTGTTGTGGCGGCATCTGAACCTTGTGAAGTGATGACTTTGTAGACAGTTCACCTCAAGGAAGCCAATAAGAAACCTATATTGCTTTGATTACTTGGGTGTAAGGGTATTGCTGTTGTTGAATAAATGTAACATCAGACAAGTGCTGGGTTTGATTCACCATAGAGGTACACATGTGAAGACCATTCTAGGTGTCCTCTTCTGTGATGTGGTTTCAAAACATCATCACACATCTCATTCAATGTTTACATTATCAGACTGGTTGAATGAATAATATACTGATGGAAACAAATAAGGTAACACATGAAAGTGCAAGTTTTCCCATATTCTTTTCCGGGTTTGTTTGTATGCTTTTTATTACACTGTTGGTGTAAATCTGAAATAAAGAAAGGAACCCTTGAACTTTCATGTGTTCCCTTATTCATTTCCATCAGCATATATCGGCACAATCTGATATTGTGGCATTTCTAAACCTTTATGACTTAATTGAGTACCATTTGAACCACTGCATGAACAAGTTTCTTTCATTAACAAAGCCAATGTTTTTGTGAATCTACACTGCAGGTTTTTTGTTGGTTTTGTTTGGTGGTTTGTACAAAACCGATTAGGTTTTGATTTGATGTTTGATAAAACTCCTGGCTCAAAACTCTCAAGGATTCATAAATCGCATAGTCAAACTATGGACATCAGCCAAATCAATTCCGTTCTCTGAAGTCTGCAAGACTTGAGCAGCAATGGAGCCCTGATGCAGGGATTTGGTGAAACCTTTGTAAAACTACTCTAACAAGGCATGAGGTTAAATTTAATCATTTAAATGTTGTTTGAAGTCAAAGGAGATTAGACGTGTGTTGCAAAATAGCTTGAAGGATGCACATGATCTGTGAAGGGGATAAGAACCGTGGGAGAATTAATATCAGCTTGATTGGGGACTAGGACAAATGTCAACAGGAGAGGGGTTATTAGGCAGTTGAAACTGTTATTGTAGTGTTAGTGTGTTTGTTTTGCAGACATGAGCTCATCAAAGAGTTTGAGCAGGATGAGAAGGAACAGCAGTCAGTGACACGGTCGAAGCTAGTGGAGGAGTTCACACAGTTGTCCTCTGAGAATGTGAGTGTTGGTCATGCAAATGCACCTTCATGAGTTGGTGAACCCTTGTTGGGTTTTGTTAGTGTGACATATATACTATCATCTGAACCTTTGTTGTGTGACACATTATACTATGAGTACACCACTATACCATGATAACAAGATTACACCCTGGTGACGGGCAGTGTGGTAGTCTAGTGGTTAAAGCGTTCATTCGTCATGCCGAAGACCCGGGTTCGATTTCCCCACATGGGTGCAATGTGTGAAGGCCATTTTCTGGTGTCCCCTGTAGTGATATTGCTGGAATATTGCTAAAAACAGCGTAAAACTAAACTCACTCACTCACTCACTCACTCACTCACTCACTCACTCACTCACTCACTCACTCACTCACTCACTCACTCACTCACTCACTCACTCACTCACTCACTCACTGGTGACACCAAGATTACACCAAGATTAGATTGCATCATGGCTACACCATTACATTATGATTGCAACATGGTGCCATGGTTACACCATTGTAATATTATTACAACATGACACCATGATTGCACCATTCAATCATCATTACAATATTGCTCAGTGGTGACACTGTTATTTTATGATTGCGATATTACACACTGATAACTCAATTACAATATGATTACAACATGACACCATGTTTACACCATTACAATAGGATTACAATATATTATGTTATACCTAGATTACATTCTGCTTAAATAGCACACAAATAGCATTACTATTTAGAAATACTGAACAAATTGCCAGTTTTCAGTTGTACATTGTATTTTCCCTGAAGACATTTTGTTGATTTTCATAAAGGCCATCTTCGTCCTTAGTTTTTGAAAGTATTTGCAATTCCTTTTGAATATACTGAAGTTTTTGCATCATTTCATTGTCCAAGAGCAAGCAGCACGCTTTGAGACACTTTAAGACATGTCTAATACACAAAAAGTACAAAAGATATTTGCCGCTGTCAGATGAGACACTACAATGTGGTGAGCTTTTCTTTGTTTCCAACATTATGGGATTAAAGAAATTCTTCAAGAACCCATACTTATTATCTAAATGTTAATGTGTAGTGTAGGCAAAAACAGAGAGCTTTCTTACAGTAATTGATAGATGTGAATGCCTGATGTGTTGATGGGAATCACAAGAATCTGTCTCTGAGTTGTGAGCCAGAAACACATGGCCCAGCTCATGAAGACCCATAGAAGATATGTAGGCCTGCCTCCACCTCTTTCATTAAAGACCATTAGCTGGCAAGACACAGGTAGTAGGTAAATTAGCACCAATAATCCTCAAGTCAATAAAGGTGTCACCCTGGCCAATCTGTGAACATCTTGAACTCCAGTTGTTGAAATTGATATTCATGTGCTAGTGCAGCTATCCATCATTCTTACTGGGCCTGAACCAACACTTCTCCCACCCTGAGGACAAATTGTCACTTTGTAATTACTCCTTGTGGGGCCACTAATGAAGAAAGTTGGAAGATTAAATGGAGATTTTGCCCGACCTATATATGGTGTTGATGATTTTGATTACTTTCAGGCATGATTGTCTGTTTTCATTGAATTGATGAAATTCCCCAGTCTCCCTAGCCACTCTAACAGTAGACAGCTAAATTAATTTGAAGAGTGTCTTGAGGTGAGGTGAAACAGGACATTGAGATGGAGTTCTCTTCAAAATTTTGTTGAATTTCCTTAAAATTCCAAACTTATGAGATGGATCTATATGATGGCATTTCTCTGAATCCTATCTTAATTTTACAAATTTGAATTCTATGTTCGAAATTTACTGATTTTTATGAATGCATGCAGTTTTACGGTTTGTTGAATTCAGTATAAATCATTATGTCAATGAAAGTATTGCTTCATTAGTCTTAAAACCTATAAATACATCTGCAGATAATCTGCAAATTGTTTATTTTCAAATGTAATGATACAAAAGTAAAGAAAAGATAGATACAATGGGAATTGTATCTTCATAAATGAATGTTCTGTAACGACAAGTGATGTCCTCCATCAATAGATGGTTTAAGGTTGGAGATGCCCTTCATCAATAGGGTTTTTTTTAGGAAAATGTTCTCCATCAATAGGTGATTTAAGGAAGGTGTTCTCCATCAATAGGTGATTTAAGGAAGGTGTTCTCCATCAATAGGTGGTGTAAGGAAGATGTTCTCCATCAATAGGTGGTTTAAGGAAAAGGCTCTTCATCAGTATATGGTTTAGGGTTCGAGGTGCCCACATCAATAGGTAGTTTAAGGTAGTAGATGTCCTCCATCAATAGGTTTTTTAGGAAGATGTTCTCCATCAGTAGGTGGTTAAGGAAGACGTTCTCTATCAATAGATTGTTCAAGGAAAATGTTCTTCACCAGTGTATGGTTTAGGGTATGAGGTGCCCTTCATCAATAGGTAGTTTAAGGTGGGAGATGTCCTCCATCAATAGGTGGTTTAAGGTAGGACTGATGCCCTTCATCAATAGGGGTTTTTTTTGGAAGAAGATGTTCTCCATCAATAGGTGGTTTAAGGAAGATGTTCTCCTTCAATATATGGTTTAAGGCATTAGATGCCCTCCATCAACAGGTGGTCTAAGATAGGAGATGTTCTCCATCAATTGGTGTTTTTAGGTAGGAGGTGCCCTCCAGTTATAGATGTTCCACAATATATGAGGTGTTCTACAGCAGTAGTTGTTTCAGGGCATGAGATGTTCTCCACAAATAGGTAGAATGTGCTCACAGTAGTCTGTCCCCAATAGCTATCTCTCTCTCCCAACATTATCATTTCATCTGAAATATTTGATGCTTTAGGGGAACAGCTCTTGTCATACATCTTGTCAGAAATATATCACAAGCAATTAACAGTAACTAGTAAACAGCTCAAAACACACAAACTGTTATGTATGTAAACACATTGTCATGCATTTAGCCTGGCCAACACAAACACCAACATCAGGTTGGTGTGACAGAAAACATTGAATTAGTGTACAGTTAGTGTACAGACACCAGAAACAGTTATATTGGAATGCTTTCTGGGTCAACATTGCTCTCCAAGATGGAAGAAAATCTCAAGTATATTAACATCATCTGCTTTTTTTAAGGAAAACGTTTTTGAAACAACAGCAATTTATATGCAAATCAGTTCAGTACCAAAACATGTGAAAACTTTCTTTTTAAAGTAAATTGTCATTAAAATAGCTATTTTGTATTTTTATTTGGTACCTTCTCTTAGCATATGCATTCTGCTGAAATCTTTAGATGTTTATAACCATGCCTTGACTGTCAAGTTTTTTGTAAAATATTTCATTCTTTTAACAGGCAAGAATTCTTTTTTGTTTTATTTGTATGATGTAAAATGTGTTTGCATTAAAAATGCAGTGAGAATGTTGTAATTCAAACTTGCTGCTGTCCCTAGATTAAGAAAACTCTTTTATTTCCTGATTTAATCAGTGGCAAATTACGTTCTCATGTCTTGGTGATAACCTTTCATTACTTTAGGGAATAAGGTGTCATGATGTTTTCATTTTAACGTGAATGATGACAACTTAGATATCTCCATAAAAATTTAATCAATGCCTGGGCTTCCTCGCTGTAGAAAGAAAGCCTGTCTTCAGCTTTTAATAATGGACGTTTCTCTCCAAAGGCCTTTTCCAACAACCTCACCTTTGTCAGTTGTTATGCAATTATTATGTTTTTCTCCTTCCTCAATCTTTTCAGGGAGGAGTACAAGATTTCCAAATGTTGCCAATATTACAGTTGACTTTATTAAGTGGCAAACATTGTGCCAAGGTAAAGTCAATCAATATTGGATTGCCCATCCCGGTATCCTTTCGTATTATTCTGAAATAACAGACAACATGTAGGTATTTATTCACTAGAAGATCAACTCAGTGTTGTTATTTGTTTGAAGAAATATTTAAAAGGTAACAACTTGGAGTTGGTGAACAGGATAATTGTGTCCATATTACAAATACTTTGGCTCACCTGGATTACAGTCACTGGGTTTTGTTGTCCAGACTGTTTCTTTGCCAATGAGACCTCGTAGAATTGGTCTTCAGCAGCTGAAGGTTGTAACGAGAGCCGACTTTAAGAATCAGGTTGTCAGGTTCACAAACATTGTTGATGCATGTCATTGTATTCCAGATGTGTGGATTGATGCTCATTATGTCAGTCACTGGACTGTTGAGTCCAGACTTGATTATTTTCGGACTGCCCTCAATATTGTTTTTTATTTATTATAGGGTATGTATAGTACACACCTATCTATTCAACCAATACATGCTCAAGGCAATGTTTTTGTTGCCCTTGATCTTTTGGATGTAGATCTTAAAGGCACATCTTATTATCAGTCTCAACTCCCTGGGGATTATACAACTCTTGAATCACTAGGCACACAGAGTTATTTTGGGTTTCTGATCATATTGCTGGAAGAGTGTGAGTTAAACAGTAAACAAGCAAACAAAAATGTATTTTCCTTGGTAGGAATTCACACAGTTAAGGTCTTGAAACTGAACAGGCATAGTCATTCTGCAAGTACGGAATGTCAGTGTCAAAGAAGAGTCTGCTGAAACAGATTTCACTAGTCATAAAAGGCGAAATAGCAGTCTTAACACGAACACAAACCTAACTCTAAAGTACACAGTGATGTTTTTGACAGAACATAAAGTCAACCTAAGACTGTAACATTTGTGTCTTGTTTTCAGGAGAGTCTTATGGCTGCTCACAGATGTCTAAAGCAACAAGTGGAAGAAATACGTCAAAATCAAGCCCGAAGATTTGTGCCTCCTACTTAACTGCTCTTTGGCTCCACATGGTGTGATCTTGTGTGTGCATGTGCCATACTGCATGGACATGAAGAAACAGAGTAACTTTAAACTATGTGGTGGATAAATTGTACATTCTTTTGTATGCAATGTCAGTAGTTCATTGTATGACATTGAGAAATTCAGCTGTCACAGAAAGCCTTTTGAAAGCTGTGCCTGACTATCAGTACTGCCAATGTATAGAACTATTTGATGATGAGCCAAGGGAGTGGTTAAACCAAGGGCTCACCTTATCATAACAGTGACAATGACAAATAACTAATGCTGTCAGGTTTACCGTTTGTCCCATTCTAAAATGAATTGTGTTCACATACACCTAATGTGTCAAGAAATTCGATATTTCCTTACTATATAGTTTCTAGCTACCTGATATTAATCACCGCAGGGATGAAAAAATCCTGTCACCTGATGCCTGGGACAAGTCAGTTTTCATCTCTGGCAATCAAATAATGGTATCTTACTTGTCTTTGGGTGGCTAGATAATTCCTGTTTGTGATATCAAACAGCAAATAAACTTACATTTCATTTCATGTCTACTTGAAATGTACCTATTAAATTTAACAATGACCGTAAAGTCGAGTTGTCTTTCTTGGCTATTTATTACTTCTCATTAAATAGTTCACCAAACATTATCATCAAATACCATGTTGATTTATTCTTTAATGATTACATCATCATGATTATGTCATAAAAATCAAAGAAATGGCAAAATTAGTCAGGACCTTCCTTTAATTGTTAATACCCGCATCAGTTTTTTTACATTGTTTCATTGTTGTAGATTCATGTAAGAATATATAGAAACACATCTTGATTTTGCTCATAAGTAATTGTCTCAAGAGTTGTCAGCTAAATATGACACATAAACCATTCTGAAGCACATGTATTTTTCTCACATCGAGAGAGAGTTGCTTCTGGATCAGGATTCTGACAATCTGATGCTACAGATCCACAACAACCTTTGCAACTCTTTGGCTGAAGTGTGGAAGCATCATTGTGCCCCATGTAGAAATGATTTCTACTTTTACATTGTGCTTTGTGCTTTGTGTCCCTATACAGAATACCGTCAGGACATAAAGGATGTTTTGCTCATGGCCAAATTTACAAGTGTGTATATCAGTTTAGTATAGTCTCATGTACTTACTATTTGGTGTATGATCAGATGTACTGTAAGTTGATGATCAAGCTGAACATTGTAACAAAAGTGGTCTACTTTTTATCTTTTTATGAATTCCTCACAGCTTTGATTAACAAGAAATTTTAGTAAGGCATGTCTGAACTGTAACCTGACACATGCATCATAGATGATGTATTTATTGGACACCACGTCAGAAATGTTAGAATCTTAGCCACAGAATAAATGTTATGAGCCAGGTGAAATGTTTTCACATTTCTGCCAATTCCCTAAGCTTTCCAGATGACATTCTTGATATTCAAGCTGTAACTGAAATCTCATTACTGCTTTAAATGTAATAGTATTTGACTGGATGAAAGTGATGATGCTTTAGCATGAAGATACAAATCCTGACACACAGACATATGCCTCTATTTGAAAGTGTACAATTCACTCTAGGATTTTTTGAAGTTAACTGAACTGTGAGATACATGACTATATTACAATATTGAGGATCAAACATGCCTATTAAAAACCAACTTTGTGCTTGGGGTAAAATAAAAGTTTGAAGAATAAACACCAAATGAATGAAGACATTATCAGGTGCCTTAATGAAATATGAAATATTTAAGGGAAGAGGATTCAGAGCTCATGGACTGAAATTGTGATATCTTTGTAGCATACACATGTGTTGCTGTTCAACAATGAAATATAATGGACAGCAATTTCATATGAGTGATACTCTTGCATCTGTTCTGTTCAATCAGACAGTGTACTGAAATTATACCCCTCTCATTTGAAACTAGCCATTATCTCAAGCTAGACAGGTCATATTCAATCACAATCTTAAAGTCAACTGAAAATCAATCGGTAGAGTCTAATGAAACATCTGGAAAGTCAACATCAGCTGCCATAAACTGTGCAGTTTTATGTATACTTGCCATCAGAAGTTCACTCACTTAAAGCACTCACTATATATTGTGTGTATATATGTATGTATATATAAGGTTACATTGAAGATGAATTTCTCTACCTACTAGGGGAGCCAACTGCAATCCTTATGCAGATGAATTGCTTGAGGATCATGCATCAAATTTCTGAAATACATGTACAGATATTGTGCATGTGAACAGCTGTGTATTGGCGTAAAATTTTGCAAAGAATGCATCAATTTTCGCTGAGTTTCATCATTTCTTGAACTCATGACATTAATCTTTTCAACATTACATCAGTTTATGTGTAAACAGGACCTTTAGACAGCATGAACTAATTTGCAAAATCTTATTTTGAACAGTTGACTGAAGTATGTGGCTACATTTACACTAGTGAGTCTAAACTTTTAATGGGCAGTATAGTATATTTGTGCACATTGTTTGAAAGAGGAAGACAATGAAATTGTATATTGCTTCATGTGTTTTGGGCAAGAGAAGAGAACATATTGGGGAATACACAGAATATGCTGGATAAGAAGGAAAAGGAAGAACTCATCTGAGAAACAGTTGTGTTTTAAATAAATATGCTAATACATTATCTGAATAACAAAAAAATAAGGAATATGATGAACCGACAGTCAGTATTGAAATGAGTAGCAAAAATGTTTGTAAATGCTTATGGTTTCCATGTCTCTTCAAGTTTCTTCATAATACTACCAACTACATCCCAACATGGTGCAATGTGTGAAACCTGGTGTCCCCTCCATGATAAACCAGCACTGTAAAACCATACTCTCTGACTCACTGACTCTCAGCCACAAACATACAACACAAATATACATGCAGAGATTGTTAAACATCATGATAATTTGCAGGCCATGATTTTATTCTAAAACTCTCCAGTCTGTGTTCACCTGACATCATATCCAATAAACATACTGCATTTATGGCGTAAATGTTTACCGATGTGTTTGCAGTGGATGTAACATAGAGTTACAGAAATGAGCTATGTTTCGTGATCACTGTTGATATAAATAGATGATATTTTACACTGCATGAGATGTTCAGCCCAATGGTTGTGATCAGAAGAGTAAAAGGTTGGTCTATGGTAATATCAGGCAAGCACTAGCTGTCAGAGAATCATCAACTTCTCAAGGTACAACTCAGTAGTTTCAGTGTTGTTTGTAGGAGAAAAAAGTTACACAAAAGTACTACATGGAAGGTCATTTTCCATTGGTGGCATCAGGATTCCGCCATGTTTTAGTGTTTCATGCTGGTATTCAGTGTGTGAAACAACCTTTCACCTGCTAGCCTGTGGCTGGTAAAAATTCAATCTGTCCAGTAAATCTCCAGTCACAGGCCTGCCTGGCTAGGACATTTTCATGAGGCCATTTTGTAAATATAACACTCTCTCCGACTTGTTAAATTATAATACACTTGTACATCGTGCAACTCTATGGCCTGTTCATCATATTAGCAGGTTAATGATGAACCCCATGTCATGCCCACAAAGCCTTTTTCTCATCTATTTTTGTAATCTTTAATTTCGTTTATAAATTCAGATTTTGGTCTGGTGAATTACTTTGTTGACTAGGAACTTTCACATATAGCTAGCTCGACTGGCTAACAAATTTTGGAAACTGCTTTGCACTGGTAGTAATATATCGCTGATGAGCATACATAATCATGTTTGGTTTGGCATGTGAAATCTTTATCAGAAGACCCTTGTTTGCATGTAAGGGTTGAGGGAGTGAGTCACAAAGAACCAAACCATTAAGGGACATAACTGCACAGTACAAGGTGACATCTGTCTGGTTCACATGCATCAACCCTTAGAAGTGATAGTGTTGATGTTGAATCATGTTTGTTAAACTTTAGGTTTTGGCATATTTAATATGGCACAAGCTGACTCATATGCTGTTTTCTGGTACTGTGGAGTACTTGATATTGAGAATCAATGTAAAGAGATCATTTCCGATTCTCCCTGTGATCAACATTAAATATTGAAGGCTCCCTAGATTAAAACACTAAGGCTGACACATACAAGTTGTTCCCTGCTGTTGATTTACTTGCTAGTTTATTTGTTTAGTTTACAAGTTGGTCATGCTTATCATCATATCAGTGGTACAGCCTAAATCATGACAATCTTTACTGTCCTGTGTGTGAAACGGAACATGTTGCAGCCCTAGAAGCAGTTGTGTGAAATGTCTATCAATACTATATTTTATCAGTGTACATTCTTATGTTGCACAGCATTGTGCTATGATGATGTTAATTGAAATTAATACTGTAAATACATGTATAATAAATTACTTTCAGAGTAGCTTGTAGTTGCCTATTTTGTTTGAAGTTACCTATGTTTTTTTCAGTGTTTTTCGTCAGTAGTTTTCATGGTACAGTCTACACAGCTAACAGTCCAGAGATATCAGCATTACACTCCCTCTTTGTCTGCAGGCTTCTGTCTTTGCTTCCAGGACCAAATGCAACCTGTCAAACATAAATTCATTAATCCATTAAGGACTCCTTCTAGCAGATGCTTATGATGCCGGACGTAAATAGGATCAGCTGATGAAAAAGATATATCTAATGTAACATACTTTCTCCTTGATTTCTGCTGGTTGGTTTATGGTGATAGACCTTTCTAGGGGGTGCTGGGACTGACAGCAATGCCATGCGTGGAGGGTGGTGGTGTTTACAATGTTAGAGCTGATCATTTGACAAGACTGGTCTGTGTGATAGGTGACAGTAGTTGTCTCGGCACTGACAACTTGACACATCAGTTTAATGTGTAGAACAAAGCAAACATGCACTTATCCACATTACAACTGGTATTAGGAAAACACCGTGGTGAATGGCTGAGATATAATATTGTCACGAAAGGGTTGGTAACTACGACTTCTGCTCCAGGTGTGTACTTGATGTGTGTTCAAGGTGGACTCCAATTCAGTCATGAAATAGTTTATGACAGGTTGGCTGACAATGGTGTGACAAGTATAGTTTAATAGGGTGATTTCGGTTACGGTCGGACACACACCCTTGTCATCCAGTTGTTCTCAAAGAAACTAAGGGTATTATGACCAAAACAACGGTATCCGGTCCAATGCAACTGTATTATTGTCAATACAGCTGCCTCACGTCTGGAGAAGAGCACATGCAGTAAGTACTGACAGAATACACCTTCAATGTCAGGATTTTACACCCGTTAGTTGAAGGATTTGTTTCTGGCGGCACGTACAGCAAGATTCACAATACCATGCCGAACTTTCATTCTTCGAAATCTTCTAATAAAGGCTGTGACATGATATATTGACACACAAACAACGAGTTTACAGTGTATATGATTATAACAGAACGTACGTAGAGGCAAATGCTCGACTTTAGGCACATTCTGGCCAGAAGATACCGAACCATCCCAGACAACGTGAAGAGACCCTGTCTGTCGTACTGATTGCGGCCACAAGCTGAAGTCGATGTAATAGCCTGTATCAACTTCGTGGCAAGTGATACAGGATTTTAGCCAATATCATATACGTTCTTGCAATTTAGGTTTCCATCAGTCAATTATAGGTCATTACACCAACCTAGACAGGTAGTCAATAGACCGCCATTAAGCACTTCCGTATAGGCTGTAATACATGCTATATAGCGTTGTGCAATATATCAAATAATCGTCATTAAGAACTTCAAGGACAGGGCTGAAACAGACGTCAGAAAGATAAAAGGCCAATGATTTAGAACCAAATGGGTGTCTGGTCTGTTGCAGGTGACCAAACACCTTGGCTGGGTCTATTACGATGGCATAACCTGATAGAGCAAGACCGTGTTGCGTTTGTCACTCCTTCGTAATGCCAAATGTCAAGGCGACATGAAATGGTGTACTGCTGAAGTGACATAAGAAGTTAATGAGTCACATTTTGTGGACATTGTGCGCAGCTGGAACGATTAAGTGTCGTTATTCTTTGTTACACAGGTTCATCACAAGATCGTTCCTACTAAATATAATCTATACTCCTTTAGGAATTGGAAACTAGAAGATTTAATTAGAAACTTGAAATTGCAATGTTGGTAGGGTAAATACCACAGGCCTAATCAAGATGTAACTGGCACGGAACCTACAGTAGACTTTGATTTCGAGCTCTGGCAATCTCGGCATTCCTTCATGCTACAAAGATGTGGGAATGTAGTCGACAACCATCCAGTTCCATCGCAGTATGTTGACAGTTACAGTTACAGTTACAGACAGTTGCAGGCCTCCTAGGTTTGGATGGACAAAGAGTTCTGCTTTTTACTTCTCAAAAGAGTTTCTCCCGTCTTCGTATCTTCGATATTTTCTTTGTGGTTTGCCACTTGTTACATATTATTCACGTCCATATTTTGTGCATTTTGAGACCCCATTTGTGACCCCATACTGTTATTGTTTGAGGTGACACTCCCTCCCATCTGACGCCCTTCCCTTCCCTTCCCCTCCCTTCGACCCCCTCTCTCATATGAGCGGTCTCTGTGTGTCTAATGACCAAGGGCAGAAACAAAAGTGGCAGGAGAGAGACAGGCCTGCAACTTTATAGTCTCTTTAATTGATACCAGTGATCAAGACTATATATCAGCAGAGATAAGGTAATGACGGATTGATAGACCGTAGACACTGTTTTAAGTGACACTAAGTGTTAAACGATAGTGATAAACGTAATGGTATTTTCAATACAGGACGAATACCCAAGCGCTGGAATACATTGATGAAAGTAATAAATGGATAATTAGTTCTTTCTCCTTTTCATCATCTGTTTTATATCTTTCCTCAAAGGGGGCCGTGAGTGGTCTCACTGAACACAGTTGCTTCTGTTAGACGTGGCAGAAACCAAGGATCTGGGCATATATCCGGATTTGTCCTGCTTGTTTCAAGTTTGTCAGCGCCATGCCCTTGTGTGTGGTGTTCCCCGAAGTTGTAGGTGACCGAGATCTTCATCAAGGAAAGCTATCCCGCCATATTGATCTTGTTGCTGTTACTGTTGTTTAATGCTGTAATCAGTAACATTCACGCTATATGGCGGCGGTCTCTACAACGAGTCTGGACCAACAATCCATTGATCAACAGCATGAGCATTGCTTTACTCAGATGGGATATGATGATATGTGTCAGGTCAGCGATCCTGACCATCCGATCCCGTTAAGGGCACCTTACGACAGCTCATATTAGTGAGTTAATGAGTGAGTTTAGGTTTACGTCGCACTCAGCAATATTCCAGCGGCGGTCTTTTAAAAAATAGAATCTGGACCAGATAAACCCGTGATCAATAGCGTGAGTATCGATCTGCGTCATTGTGGTCAACCAAGTCAGCGAGTTTGACCGTTTGTCGCCTCTTACGACAACCCATGTTAAGCTGGTAAGGCGTCATAAAACTAGAATACTGAAAATTTGCGTTAAACACAACCAACTCCCACACTTTCCCTACAGCAGGAAGCTGAAACGGGATTATATAAGAACCTCTGCTACAAGCAGGCTAAGCCAAACTCCCTCTTGTCTTTCTCTCTCCGTGTCATTCTCTCTGTATCACTCAGTCCCCCATCCCCTTTCTCTCTCACTTAAACAGTAAATGATGCTTGTGGCAATAATTACCTGTTTTATATCAAATATTGTAAATAACCTCTACATAAACATCGTAATACGTTTTCACTGAATTCAGAACGTCACCGTCTGCGTCACCATTCTTCAATCAACGTTACTAACGATTTCTAGCGTTTAGATCATGAAAATGCCACACAATATTTTGGGTAATTACTGTCTTACAGAACAACGAAATGGACTAGGATTTCCAAAATCAGCATTATTTGGTGAAAGTTCCTCTCTAGAAGACTAAAGAGAACTTGGTTAATGACAGACGAAGAGACTGTTTCTATACTAAACATTCTACTTGTAATTTTCTCCCCTTGACGAAAGTTCTGCGAGACGTATTAACACCAACTTGGAGTACAGGGACTGCTCGTGACCCAGCAACGTAGACAATTACAGAAGTACAGCTTTCACTACAATCACTGACTCAATCCAGACTACTTTCAAATTAGATCTCATTTCATATGACATGGGCAAGCAACCTAACACAATGAGCCTCTCCAATCATGCTGAAAACTGCGTTACGAAGGCCTTTTAAGTGATATGGCTTCGGTGAATAAGGAACTTTGCCTACCCAGGTTCAAAATGGCACAACCCACTCGTTGTAATTGTCTCTTACTTTCACGTGCATGTAAGTCGGTAATGGAAATTTATTTGGCTCCTGCCTGTCTTGAAATGTTTAAATGTGTAATCAAGGTGGACGCAACCTTTCCCTGTCTACACCGGTCATTCGCACGCATGGCCCCGGGGAGTGGACCGGCAGCCGGAATACAGAATAACCAGGACCGTACGTGTGGTGGAAGTCCTAATGAGGGGACGGATGTTGAGGGGACAATTAGACACTCGTACAGCGCGACTCAGAATCTAATGTGGTATTAGGTAATTTTATTTCACTCTGGCATTTGTGATATAGCCCCTTGGACACTTGCGACAATATCTGTTGAACGTTTATTGACGTCGGAAGCGTTGAGGTTCGCCATAAAAATCATACGAATTAGGTGTGGGTGGTCGTGTGCTGTGCCTCTTTTCTGTTCCAGCTGCGTTGTGGGGAAATGTTTTGTGTTCACCTTCTCTCCGAAGGCGTTTGGTTTTCTTGTGCCAATTTCTATCTCCACCTCTCTGCAGGTGTGTATTTGTCTGTGTGCGTGCGTGGACGTCTCTCTCCACATTCTCTCTCGAGCTCTATGGCTGTCCGTACACGAGGATGTCCCTCTGCACCATTTCTCTCCAGCTGTGTGGCTGCCATGTGTGCTTGGATGTCTCTCTGCACCTTCTATCTCTAGGTATATGGTTGTCCACGTGCTTGTATGTCTCTCTCCACCGTATCCCCCTGGTTGCTCTTTGTGCTTGGATGTCTCTCTCCGCATTCTATCTGTAGGTATGTGGTTGTCCTTTGTGCGTGTGTGTCTCTCTCCACCTTCTGTCTGTAGGTATGTGGTTGTGCTTTGTGCTTGTATTTTTCTCTCCACCTTCTATCTATAGGTGTGTTTCTGCATGGATTTCTCTCTCCATATTCTCTCTCTGGGTATGTGGTTGTCCGCATGTGTGGATGCTTCTTTCCACATTCTCCCTCTAAAGGCGTGTGTTTGTTCGTATGCCAGGATTTCTCCCTCTGTCTTCAATACTGGCTCAGATCCCATACATATATGTAGGCTGTTGCTTAAAGAGAGCTTTACAACTACAAAAATCACTTTACAATCATTTTAGCTCCACTATTGTTGAGTGGGACATGTAACGGTGAATATGATGACAAACAGTTTGATCGTAGGTTTATCTCAAGTCGTCATTTCAGTTGTTCATATACAGCCTAGATATATAATAGTCCGCAGTGGATTCAACTCCCTACTTACTGGTCACAAACACAGATTTATCAATCAGCTAAATAGAACACTAAAGGACTAAAATCTGGTTCTCATCGATTCATTAAAATCTGTGAAGATCTTATCACCTTGGTTACCATAGGAACAAAGTATGGTTTTGTCTGATGAAAAAAACTCAGAAATCCTCATGACGATACTCTGCGACAACCTGCGCTAAAGAACATATTCCCCGTGACATAATATATAAACAGTGAAGGCGACCCTATTGCAATATGCATCCGTCATATGAAGCTTCCAGACGGCCACCATGTTGCGTCTGTCAATTACAAGATGGCGGAGGGGGATAACATGGATTATGACCACGTGAAAATTGAATTTCTCGAATGCGTCGCTTCGGATAGTCCGTGAGACCAAAGGTCTCGGATTGTCATGATGGATGTGGCTGTTAAGACGGATCATGTACATGGATGCTGTGACCTTGAGCTGAGGTCAGTCTGGTATGGAAATGGAAGGGAAGGTTGAACAGGCCTGTTTTGTGTCTGACTCCCAATCATCGGGATCCTCTCAAAGACAGTGTACCGTGGGGTGATGCTTGTTATGTCTATGCCATTCATGGTTAACCCAGTTTTTAAGCACGGTTTTATTGCTTGTGTTATTCGTTATAAAAGTCATGGGTCAGCAAGGGAAAAATATTTATACTGAAAAAAAATCCTTTATGGTAGTGACTGAAACAGTTGAAGAAATGTTGCAGCCATATGGACTCGGATGGAGAGAGCTGGCTTCAGTCATGTTGGTTGGGATTCGAACCAACTTGCTTGTGGTAGCCGCTATGACCTCCAGAGTACATACCCATCTGTTAAAAGAAGTCACTGGACGTAAATGCAACGCTGGAAGACCTTGTGGGCAATTTATTCTCTCTCATAGTACTTTATGTTACGACGACACACACAACACCAACAACACCACCAACACCAACAGCAACCCCAATCGATAAAACATGTTTAAACCATACGAATAGTGTCAAAAAGACGTGATTCGGGAAAATGTAACCTGTTTTCATCATTCAATTTCAGGTCATGTAATCATATGCACCACTTAATCACCGATTTCAATGTTAACCGCAATCTTAAATCCAAAGGAAGAAACATTCTTAGATAATCCTGAAACTGTTTGACTCGAGGTGTTGATACCACGTGGATTATAGAAGAATCATAGTATGTTTCACCGTTGTTCTCATCTCCCCAACACTGGAAACGTTATGAAAAGCTTTATTATATCTTCAGTGTGACAATTTGTCAAAATTGAAGCACATCATCTGTCATCTGACGTTTACTCAGAAAACAGTTACATGTGAAATGTCACACTGCCTCGCGGGTAATATCTATGAAAGTTTGGATTAGAATTTCTGCAAGAGATAAGCATCCCAATGGGGACAAGCTGTAGGTTCTGCCATGCTGAACTGTTTTCTTGTGGAGATTTTCTGCTTATTATGCATATTGTGGAGAGGGAATTCTGGTCAGATATCCATTTCATTTCAGGCATATACCTAAAGATTGAGAGTGACAGAAATGCCGACAAAACTGCAAGACAACAGAAATGGCTTTGACTTCGCAAAAGTCCACTCTCCTGTTATGACCAAAAATGTTCCAACAACCGTAGACTTGAGGGTCTGTGGTGTAGAATTGAGGTATATCCCAGTTGGACAAGATTTCAGATGGTGTTCCAATACTCTTGCCCAAACGTGTTTGAGCTAGGTTTGATCTAAAGCCTCTCGCCGGCAAATATTAGACTCTGAATCTACATGAATTTTGACAGAAATAAATCATTTCATTTAAACCGAAACAGGAACCCCAGTGAGATGGGATATGTAGACACATCTGGACTTCTGCAATATTTCGGAATTTGGCTTTCCGGAGAGGTTTGTGTTGAGGGACAGTAGTGTGGTTCAGAGGTAGTGGAACAAACTAAGTAAATATGTAAATTAAAACTAAACTGACCAAAATGAAGTTAAATGTAAATCTGTAGTTTGGTTTCTACCATAAATGTCCCTGCATTTGGAGTCAGTTGAGGTGAACACTTGTCTCACCTCAACGTGTTCACGGCAGGACCACCGGTGGAACACTATACGTTCATCGTAATAGGACGCGAAAACACTAGATAATGTTGATCATTTATACACACGGAATAGTCGGAATCACACTGGAGTCTTAACAAAGAGCTCCTTTTTTATTTCACCATTTGCAGAAATTCCCAATGTGCTCCTTCCTGAAAAAGGGCAGACACAGCCATGTCAGCGAGTAGTTACATCTTTGAGTGAATTGAATTTACTACGCAGTATCATATACTCTTTGAAAAAAAGGGAACTTAATAATTCTGAACTGACATACGTGTGTGGTATCTGTGAGCTTGGAAGTGAAGTGGTTGCTATCTTTGTTGGGGTAGATACAAGCGATAGGTGTCCTAGAGATATCCTGGCTTGTCACACCAAGGGTTCTGGTCGGTTTCACTACCTGGTATAATTTGAAAATTAGTTCACGGGCTGTAATGTGGTTTGAATTTTGCTGATGTCAGTATAAAACGGCAGGGACAGAAGAATACCCAGTGGTGACTATTTGGTGTAAAGAGCAAAAGGTTATATGAATATAACCTTTAAAACGTACGAGAGCTTAATTTTTAATTACCACGTTAACATTAGAGGATATATCGGAGCCAATCAGTGTTGATATATAATAACGAATGCTTTGAGAGTGCATCACCACTTGCACTTCTTTAGATCATAGGTGTTGTGTGGTAATCGATCTTGAAACAGTAACAAAAGAGTTCAAGAAACAAACACTAACAACTGTGTGATGCAAGATGAATGTCAAAGGTAATGGCCTACAGTCTATTTATCGACCTTCTTGAAAACCGTCAAAACCAAGAATGACACCCCATGCACGTGCATGGCACAGCAGCGTTGTGCACGTGCATCCCATGTATTTTGCTTAGAAGTGGTTGTAAAACGTAATGGCGGTGCGTTCAGCATTTGAAAGGTTTGTTAACGCCCATGCTTCCTGGTCAAATTGGACGTCCATATCCCGTACTTTTGTTAAAGAGTATACATTAGAAACAAACCCGGGTGATAGCCACTGCCGTTATTATTTCTGTGGTATAAACCAGCCATCATATGTCTGATGCAGACAAAAAGCCACAAGAACCAGACAACCTAACGTCATCAATGACCTCAAGAGCGTTGGTGGAATGTTCACCATGAGCCATACGTCCTAATGTTGACAGAGGGAAAGGTAGACACATTATCTTCGGCTAGTTTGATTCAACTCCTGTATCGGGTCTCGGTAACAATGGCCGACAGCAGTATGTCCAACGCCAGATCTGAACCAAAGATGTCATGTATCCACTGTAAGTCAATACATCGTACTCTGCGAAATAAACTCCATCTTTGAAGTAGGAGATGGCAGCCAATTTAATTCAAAGCCGATTAACTTCAATATATTTCATGTCGAATATGTGCAAAGCTGGAGTCCCGTTTAAACGAACCACAAAGTCAAATTGGTAGCAGTTCGATCGCCGACAGAGATTAGATTCGGAGGCGTTTTCGACGGTTTTTATTGGCGATAAAAAAATACGTTTGTTACACTCGGTGTCATTTCAAACATAAACGTTTCCCTTTCCCGAATTAAAATTGACAAGCGAGGTCAAACGTTAAGAAACACGCTAATTAAGCCTGAACACGTTAGTGTTTTTCAGGAATAAAAACTGTGTGGACAGGTCAACCTCACAGTGTCTTTATATACACGGCATCTTTCGAGAACAGAACCAATCAATCATGGCAGATCTTAGCACAAGTAAGGAACACAACTCTGCGCAGTGAACTGCGTCGCCGGTGGCTGCTCGGCCACCATCTACTCACAAACATCTAGGTCAGATAGCCAGTAGGTCATCGGCTTCGGTGGAACAAGTTACACTTGAAAGTCGAATCTCTTTAGATTTTCGGATATTGTGAAGATGTTTTGTACACTTGAAGTGTGAACTGAGAAAAATTATTAGTAAGGTAATAAAACATTACGCCACAAGAAACGATATCGCCAAGCTTTAAGATAAAGGAGAAAAAGAACCAGTGAGTATTGTTTTAAGTTACAATTATTTCTACACATTGCACAGTGACCCTCCCATGCTTCAGCCTAAGAGTTCCAAATTACTTCTACCTGTAGCACAATGACCCTCCCATGCTTCAGCCTAAGAGTTCCAAATTACTTCTACCTGTAGCACAATGACCCTCCCATGCTTCAGCCAAAGAGTTCCAAATTACTTCTACCTGTAGCACTATGGCGCTTTCACACTTCAGCCAAAGAGTTTCAAATTATTTCTACATATAGCACAATGGCGCTTCCACACTTCACCCAATGAGTTCCAAAGCAGTAGGTGGTAGTTGGTGTACTCCTACTTGAATCTGTAGTGTCAGATTGCCACCATCCTGATTCAGCGACTATCTCGGTGTGACAAAATAAATGTCAGAATGATGTATTTGGCATATTTTGCTGATACCTCTTGAGACAATTATTTGTGAACAAAGTCAACATTTGTTTCTGCAGATTCTTGAACAACACTGAAACAATGTCAATGTGTTGACAATAAGAGGACGATGAACAAGTGCGGTGCTAAGGTCATTGTCAAGAACAGTGAGTGAGTTTGGTGTTTTGCCGCTTTTAGCAATATTCCATCAATATCATGCGGGAGACACCAGAAATGGGCTTCACGCACCAAACTCGTGTTGGGAATCGAACCCGGCTCTTCGGCTTGACGATCGAACGCTTTAATCACTCGATTACCCCATTGCCCCAGAAAGAAAAGAATAAGTACATATCGTCATAGTGTATTTCTCCATGTTTCATCTGTGATAAGCACGTCACAGAAAGTTTCATAATTCAATTGCACGCAGCAAAACGAAACATTTCTCCACTTAAAAAGAAAATCATTGTTCTACATTACAGGACAGAAAATACCATTAACTGAAAAAATGCTATATATCACTTTCTACCTGTTTTAGATACATGTACTATTCCTTTTCAAAGAGAATAATTTCCCTGGAGCTAACGCTCACGTGCGAGAATTGTCGTTCTGTAAATTGAAAACAATAAATCACGTGAACTTCATACAGTGGCTAGTTTTTTTTTAAAACTTCACTATCAGAAACATACAAGTGAGCACTCGAGTTGTAGCCTTCGCTAAACCTTCCTTGTATGTTACCGTTAAGGCAGGAAATATTTGATTTTGTGCTTGCTGCATCTGAGTATTATATGAATTGGATTTTTAAATGTGGAAACCATACAAGTTTTACAATTTTGAAAATAAAGAACTCGGGGCAATAGTTGATTTTGACACCATGTAAGTTTTGTTTCAACGGGAAGTGCTTCTCAATCTCAGTCTCAATCACAGTCGGCCATCACCCTAATACCAGTAATAAGAAATATATGGTGCCTCAAATTTTGAGTTGTGATACATTTTGAGCAAAGGACAGTTGCGGTTTGGAAACTGTACACAGTTTGTTTTAGTTCTATGAGGCATTTACTTCGGCAGATTGTGTTCTTCGTTTAGAGGTAGAATGTGTGAAGGCCTTGTTGGGCTAAAATATAACTGGTTTTCTTTTGTTGGGCAAGTCACCTACATTTGTCGTAAGTTGGTATTAAAGTATGGGAGTTAGGATTCTCTTAGTGTTACGACTGTCGTAAGTTGGTATTGAAGTATTGGAGTTGGGGTTGTCTTACTGTTACGACTGTCGTAAGTTGGTATTAAAGTACTGGAGTTAGGGTTGTCTTAGCGCTACGACTGTCGTAAGTTGGTATTAAAGTATTGGAGTTAGGGTTGTGTTAGTACTGCAACTGTCGTAAGTTGGTATTAAAGTATTGGAGTTAGGGTTGTGTTAGTACTGCAACTGTCGTAAGTTGGTATTAAAGTTTTGGAGTTAGGGTTGTGTTAGTACTGCAACTGTCGTAAGTTGGTATTAAAGTATTGGAGTTAGGGTTGCATTAGTACTGCAACTGTCGTAAGTTGGTATTAAAGTATTGGAGTTAGGGTTGTGTTAGTACTGCAACTGTCGTAAGTTGGTATTAAAGTTTTGGAGTTAGGGTTGTATTAGTGCTACAACTGTCGTAAGTTGGTATTAAAGTACTGGAGTTAGGATTGTCTTAGTACTGCAACTGTCGTAAGTTGGTATTAAAGTACTGGAGTTGGGGCTGTATTAGTACTGCAACTGTCGTAAGTTGGTATTAAAGTATTGGAGTTAGGGTTGTGTTAGTACTGCAACTGTCGTAAGTTGGTATTAAAGTTTTGGAGTTAGGGTTGTATTAGTGCTACAACTGTCGTAAGTTGGTATTAAAGTACTGGAGTTAGGATTGTCTTAGTACTGCAACTGTCGTAAGTTGGTATTAAAGTACTGGAGTTGGGGCTGTATTAGTACTACAACTGTCGTAAGTTGGTATTAAAGTTTTGGAGTTAGGGTTGTATTAGTACTACAACTGTCGTAAGTTGGTATTAAAGTATTGGAGTTAGGGTTGTATTAGTACTACAACTGTCGTAAGTTGGTATTAAAGTATTGGAGTTAGGGTTGTATTAGTACTACAACTGTCGTAAGTTGGTATTAAAGTATTGGAGTTAGGGTTGTATTAGTACTACAACTGTCGTAAGTTGGTATTAAAGTATTGGAGTTAGGGTTGCATTAGTACTACAACTGTCGTAAGTTGGTATTAAAGTTTTGGAGTTAGGGTTGTATTAGTACTACAACTGTCGTAAGTTGGTATTAAAGTTTTGGAGTTAGGATTGTCATAGCGCTACGATGGCTTTAAGGAACGGGACCCTGATTTGTACATGGTCCTGACTGCATGCAGTTATTGACACACATATTTATGTAATGTTGAGCACATCTGTAACATGTGTCCTGGTCAGTACCTGGCAGCGACCTGGTCCTAACTGCATGTAAATGTTAACACACCTATCTATGCAATGTTGAGCACACCAATAACATTTGTCCGGGTCTGTACCTGCAGCTACCTGGGCCTAGATTTTCGAAACTCTCTTAGTGCTAAGATAGTCGGAAGTATATGTTAATGTAAGACACTTACGACTATCTTAGCGATATGAGAACTTTGAAAATCTTGGCCCAGATTATAACAACATGCAAATGTTAACACACCTATTTATGTAATGTTGACCAAGTCACTAACATCGTTTCCTGGTCTGTACCTGCAGCGACCCGGTTTTAACTGCATGCAAATCACACCATATTGAACATGTCACTTACATTTGTCTGTACCTGGTCAGTACCTAGCAGCGATCTTGTCCTAACTTCATGTACATGTTACTACACCTATCGATGTAATATTGAGCGAGTCACTTACATTTGTCCTGGTCTGTACCTGGTAGTCACCTGGTCCTAACTGCTTGTAATGTTCTATACTTCATCTTCAAAAGTCAATTCAAGACTCATCTTTTTACCAAAGTTTACTTTTAGCTCCAACGTGGACCTGGGCATCAGATTCTGGAGTTATAAAAGTATTTGTATGTATGCATGTCATTGTTAACACACCATCTATGCAATGTTGAGAACGGCACTTACATTTGTCCTGGTCTGTACCTGGCAGCGACCTGGTGCTAACTGCATGTAAATGTTAACACACCTAGCTATGCAATGTTGAACAAGTCATTGTGCTATTTTCCCCCATTCCCCGGTGGTTGCTCGTCCCGGAACCTCCCAGGAGGGCTGTTCTGACCTATTAGGAATGAATATCACTTAGCCAAGGGAAAGTTATCAGGAACTACAGCAGTCAATCTATCCTACAAACACGGCACAAAACCAGAATACATCTATCCGTGTACCTGAAAACTTCCAGATGTGTCTCATTTCCGCGATAAGTCAGCAACAGTAACGTGAAGACAATACAACGTGGACGTTGGCGGCGTATCGGGGGTTAACCCTCTGTCTCGGGACTTGATGTGACGGGTCCAACAAGCCATGCTGGTAGCATTTGATCTTTACTCTCAAAGGTTCTGTACTCATTTTTTATTTGATAAGGTTATTAATGCTACAATACCTTAATGGAAACTTTGAAAAGTCCCTACAACGTTACAAATAGTGCAAGAGTTTCTGTTTCCATGGCAACGTTTTAAGTGCACAGTTTAGAGAGCTCTGGTATTAAGAAGATTAAGTCTTTCACGTTAAAAGCAAGAGATTGATTTCTTAAATGTTATTTCATAGGTTAGGTCTTTGGTATAGGCTCAGTAAGAAACATCTTCTCACGCCATGCAATGAAGTCTGTAACTTCGGTAATAGCACAGGGTTCATCTGGTTAGGTATTTTGTCAATCAATAAAACGTATGATCATTGCCAAAGATCGGACGACCTTTAAGAATATACTACATACTTTGGGCAGTAATTGTGGCTGACCGAAGCAGGAAACGGTCATTATAGTAGCAATATAACGCAGAGAAACATACGGAATGGCTTCACACACGGTATCAGGGTGGGTATCGAACTAAATCATCTGTTCGAACATTTATCCGCCAAGACATCAAGACACCTCACCAAGACTTATAAATACAGATTTTGCAGTTCTTGCAAGAAGACCCGTGAAGATCAGAGGTAAAACTGGACTTCAGCTACCAATGCATGCCATAAAAGGCTTATATGCTTGTCGTAAGAGACGACTAACTGGATCGGGTGGTCAGGCTCGATGACTTGGTTGTCATCGCTTCCTAGTTGCGCAGATCAGTACTCGTGCTGTTGAGCACTGGGTTGTCTGCTCTAGACTCGATTATTTATAGACCGCCATATGGCTGGAATATTGCTGAGTGCTGCGTAAAACTGAACTCACTCACTCACTCATTCTTGTTCAAATAGCCCTTGTAGGGGAATAGTCGGTGGGCAATGCATATGCAATGCTGAGAAGGTTCACTGCCGACACTTTTATTGAAGCATGCAGGAAAAGACAGCGTCTGTAATGCCTGTCAATGTCCAAACTATGAACATCTGAATTACAAACCCCGCAGCTAACTGCTACATTGGCTGATAGAGTGGGATTTGGCTTACGCCATTTTTAGCAATTTTCTAGCAAAATCAAAGCGGGGGACACGGGAATTTGGGTTCACCGATTGCACCCATGTAGGGAGTAGAACCTAGGTCTTCGGCAGGCGACTGAACACACTTGGCTATCCAACGCCTCGGCTCAACCAGAGGTTTGGTCATTATCAATGATGACTATTTAGGAAGGTTTTTGAGTGACACTGATATCTGATGAGTGAATGCGTTATTCTGTGCCGGAAGAATATGTAAGCTGTACCACGACGGGCTTGGATTGATCATGTCAGAATCGGATTGGTGAACTGTCGCCAGGAACTCCATCGACCCAAAATTGTCGTTGAATGACGACTCGCATAATCATAAATTTAGAAAACCACTTTCATTGTCATAAGAAGTGAAATCAATGGCACTAGCCATGCCTTGGCATGTTTGGAAGGACAAACTATATTAATGAACATGTTTTTTATTCAGGCGGTGCAACGTTTCGATGTGAATTCTTGTATCGTTGTTAGGCAGGAGTCTAGCTAAATGACAAGGGCGTCAGTAACAACAAAAACCCATCGTTGAATGACGACTCACTTTTACAGGCTCCAACATAAACGTATAAGCGACGACCCTTTAGTGGTAATACCAGTTGTCCGAACGTAAATGAGTTCATCCTTCCCAATCGATCACAAACACATGCAAAGGCAATGAAACTGCAAGTCAAATACAAGTCAAGAATAGATGGGGCTGTCTGGCTGTTTGGTGGTTCTCGCTCGCTCGTCACGATGAAGACCTGTGTTCGAACAAAAATGCTGTAAACATCACTTTTGAAACTGAAGCAGAGACTTGGAAATCTAATTCTAATCCAAGTGTTACACAGCTACTGAATGTGGGGATAAGTCGCATTGGAAAACTGAATATCTTGGATATAATGAATAATTTCGTGCAAATCAAATAATGGTGATGAGTGAGTGAGTTTAGTTTTACGCCGCTTTTATCAATATTCCAGCAATACCAAAGCGGGGGGCACCAATAATGGACTGTATTGTAAGATTTACACCACTTCCTATTAGGATGTAAACGGTACAGCATGTACAACATTCAACGACAGACATTAATGTTAAATTTAAGAAAAAACAAAACTATAAAACGTGACTTTCCAAGCACATTGTCATTAATGTCAGCATTTAGCAATATTTCTGCAATATCACGTCGAGAGACCAGAAATAGGCTTCACACATTGTACCCATATGGAGAATCAAACCCAAGTCTTCGGCGTGACTAGCGAACCCCTTAACAACAAGGCTACCCCATTGCCTCCCTATAAAACTGAAAGTGAAGATGAAGGGGAGTGGGTATTTTAAGTTTGGATAACTTGTGTCTAATCCCCTTTGCAATGTTGTTTAATAACGTGTGTTTAAATCAAATAAACAGTTTAGGGTGTAAGAAGGACATGTATAACGGCCGTAAGAGTATGTCGTGTTAAGAGGTAGCTGTTTTCAGGCCACGTAACCATTGGGGACCTGAGATCGATAAGCACATGTCTCATGTGTTTGCATCAGCTGTGTACAAACAATGAAAAAGAGTCAGTTTACATAATAAACCCTTTCCCATGAGCGCAGTCAATTACTGTTTCGGTGATTAAACGTGTTTGAGAACGGAGACAACAACTGCCATCTCCCGGATGACCAAATAACAAGTCAAGTCATAATTACTGCGAAATGAAACGCATAAATCACGATCATATTATTTTCGAATAAGCAATTAAAAGGGTTGTTTTAACTGCTCATGTCAACATCATTTGGATCAAATCAAGCTTGGGGCAAGATGGTTCTTGCCATTTATTGAGGTCGGGATATAAATGTGGTGTTAGGTGTTGTAGGTAATATTTCATACCGGACTGATTGCGGGATGATGTTTCCTTAACGTGAATTGTATCGTGGATAGTGACATAAGTGTATTTGTAAGTATGGAAAGAGAAACCGATATGATATTTACGAGATGGTATTTACGATTTATGGATCGACATGTCAAAACATTGATTACACTCCAGTGTCGTTTCCTTGTGACTGGGTTCTGTCCTATTGTGCAACTTAGTGCAATAACCAGTCCAGAAGTTTTAGGCTAATTCGTTTAACTGGATTCAACTAATACATCTAACCACTTGTATTGCACTACTATGCTCCTTCTAATCACTGCAAACACGTGTTAAAGCGAGCTCTGACAAACGGAAACCTGGAAATCTGAAATCGAGGCTCTGCCGTTAGAAAACTTTGGCGATCTAGTACGGAACTGATATGATACCAATGTCTTTGTGCGTTACATAACTACACTGAAAAGGGCAGAAAACACACATCAGGTGTAACCAGTGAGTCAGATGCATTGTGAATCATTTAACGACCTCATCAAAGACGTTACCTACACCTCGCCATAGAAAATGGAGTACGGTGTTGTAAAACTTTCGAATTAATATTCAGTGTAACCAGAGTTGTTTGTGATGTCTTTATTCAGTTTCATACGAGAAAATAGGCCGAAAAGTAGGTCACTGTTTGAATAGCTTAATGAGACTCATATTTCGGTATGATACCATGAGGCGGGATCAGATGGGTTCTGTTGTTGCTCCTCTGTTGTATGATCACTTTAGTTGGGTTTAGTTCATCCTTATGAATTTCGTGCGTGCCTGGGTGTGCGTGCGTGCTAGTGAATAACTATACGGGCGTGCGTTTATTTGAATGTGAATCTTGGCGCGTACACTTGTAAGTTAATCTATATTTGAACGTCAATTTTCAGGCGTATGTTTGAACGGGAATCTGTGTGCGTATATTTGAACGTGAATCTGCGTGCGCATGTTTGAGGGTGAATCTGCTTGCGTATGTTTGAACATGTTTCTGCGTGCATATGTTTGAACGTGAATCTGCTTGCGTATGTTGAGCGTTCATTTCCAATGTCTCGTTTGTGTATGCGTGCGTTGAATTACGTCTGTTTTTATACCCTATTACGCATAAGGCTGAATCGAAGTATTTTATTTTCTGTTACGTAAACTACAAAATAGGTCAGTAGTAATCTTTTTTCCGTACTGCGCGAGATCTGAGAAAATTATTTCCACCATTAATTTGACATCTATCGAGCTGATCCGTCTTCTGCAATAACATTAACCCTAATAAGCGCGCCTTTGAATTAACACACCTTTACAAAAAATACATATATCTGGACCATTCCAAGTTGTCCGAGTCCTCTGGTCGAGGTTCGAATCCTACACCTGTCCCGGTTCCTGTTCGTGGACTATCAGCACCATAACAATTCACACGTGTTTCAGGTGTCAGGGGCTGTGGGGTAGTCAAGTGGCTAAAGCGTTTACTCGTCGCGCCGAGGACCTGATTTCAATTCCCCACAAAATGTGAAGCCAATTTACTATGTTCCTCGCCGTGATGTTACTAGCATATTACTAAAAGTAACTTACAACCATATTCGCTCACGCATGGCTCTCTGACGTGTCACGACATTTGTTCAGATGTCGTAGTTCTGACGCTTTGCTATTTCTGTCAAGGGCGTGAAACACCGACTCGCACGTCGTCAGACAAAAGTCACTCACTCACACCGGATTCACACATGTCACTCACACACGTCACTTTCAATACCATCACATACACGCATTGTTATCACCATGGGTTGAACGGAACCTTCATCTGGTGTTGTTTGTCTGAAACGGCACCATCCACACTAATCCTTTAAATCACTCCAAGATAAACACCGACTCTCTTAAACAGTCTTTGATTTCTCCCTGCTTGCCGTCAGAAGGAAGTGAAGACGACAGCGAGCCCAGAACTTCAGCCTATACTTGGCACAATCTATACAACAACGTTCCAGCAAATTGTTCCTGAAATAATTGTTAATCTGTCGGTCAGTCAACCAAGGGAGGGTAAATCCCCCAACTGTATACCAATAATACCAATCAATACCAGTGGGCAGTGGGTTCCATGGCACGCTATCGGTGAACTGGGGCAGGACATGCTTGGCCTTACACGGACCCAGGGATCAGTTAGCAGAGTCGCCCACTGGGGTACCTCCCCGGCTTGCATAACGGTATGAACACATGCAACTGCCATTAGCACAGATAGCTGGCCCAGAACCCGGGGTTGGTCCTATAGCTGGAAATGCCTAATAGTGAAACCATCCATAGGTCAATAGGAATATATGCCATGGCACTGTGTACATGCAAGCTCCATTAACTCTAGACCATCTGAGAGTGTGTGGCCCTCCTGTCTGTAGCGTCTTACCTTGGAGTGAGTGAGTGAGTGATTGGGTGGATGGGTGGTAGTGAATTTGTGAGCGAATAAGTGAAAGAAAGAGTGGACGAATGAGAGTGAATTAGTGAATGCAATCGTGAGCGAGGCGATGAGTGAGTGACGGAGGCAACACCAATTATCTGCACACGTTATATCCATATCGGGAATCGAACGGACGGACCAACACTTCAACCACTAGGCTAGCCATCGACGTATAAAGGAAAATGGTTTAGTTCTTATCTTTTGTAAGCATAATTCTACTGCTATCTGGAAAACGGTGCGTCAAACCTTAGCACTACAATCAAATTTATAGTCATAAAAAGTTTCAAGGGGCTAAATGGAAACGTCGAATCAATATGCATTTCATACACTCAAACCTATTTCTCCTCCAAGATGTAATTTACAGATTTTTCTTATACTCGGGACTTTTCCATTCCGTTATCCAGAAAGTCAAGACACCTTTGACCCTAAAAAAGACGTGTTTAATTTAACTGAGTAACGGCGTGACACTGCAGGTCAGTTTCTGAACTGTGTATATTTCTCCGTTCAGGTTTACATTCGCTCATCCATCCGTGCATCAGACAACAACCCGCAGACTGATTCAGCGGTCCACCTCTCCATCGACTCACCAACCAACCATCCATCCGTCCGCACACCCAAACACCCACATACCCGTCCACCCAACCACCTGCCTGTACATTCGTTTACCGTCCGTCAATCAACGATCTAATCCACGATGCATCTAGCCATCTAACAACCTACCCTCTACCCATCCAACAACCTATCCCTCCATCTACCTATGCATTGTTTATTCACCAACACACTTCTAAATGCCTCTCAAGAACCTTTCCTATCTGCCAGCTGTCAACCCCACTTTCCATCAACTCCTTCATCTACCCATACGTTGTCTATCCATGCACAAACCCACCTGCTCTCCATCCTCCCACCATTGTACCATCCATCCATCCACCCACCAACAAATCTACCCATTCATTAACCTATTCCACCATCCCATGACCTACTAATCTGTCCACCCATGTATTATCTATCCACCAACACGCCTCCCTGCCATCCATCAACCCATCCCTTCATTCACCCACCCACCAACCCATCTCTTCAATTACCCATCCTTGAACCAGTCCCTTCATTCACTCATCCATCAACCCATCCCTCCATTCACCCACCCATCAACCCATTTCTTCAATTACCCATCGATGAACCAGTCCCTCCATTCACCCATCCATCCACCCATTCCTTCATTCACCCACCTATCAACCCATTCATCCCTTCATTGACTCACCCATCAACCCATCCCTTCATTGATCACCCTTCAACCCATCCCTTCATTCACCCACCCATCAATCCATTCATCCCTTCATTGACCCACCCATCAACCCATCCTTTCACTGATCCACCCATCAATTCATCCCTTCATTGACCATCCATCAATCCATCCTTTCATTCACTCACACACTCCATCATCCATCATCCATCGTTTTAACGATAAATAAATGCCTTCTTTTCTTTTCTCCGTATAAACATTCCAATTTTATATCAGAAGCGAAATATTTACTCAAATGATCTATTTACTAAGCCGCCGTAGAGCTAGAATGCTGCTGAGTACGGCTTAAACTAAACTCACTCTCACTCACTCACTCACTCACTCATTTACTAACTAACGAGAAGAAATTTCGCTTCTGGGGGGTAACATATTGTTTCAGAAAAGAAACCCGTCTCTTTGAAACAGATCGACAAGGCGTTTAATTCCAGCTTTGCACATCAGACGAACCTATTCATGTGGAACAATTCATCATATTTGCTGCTTCACATATCGATTGCTCTGTCACACTTTAAGATTAGCAGCTGATTGATATTAAATGTCCTCATCTTCAAAAGATTTGAATGAGAACGATTTCTTTAGCTATTTCTTTCGTAACCTTGACCTTCATTCACCTGGGCAGGTGATGGTCATCCATTTCGCAAACACCTTGTTTATTTTTTTCTCCTCGATTGTGAGTGTAAGTCTCTTGTTTGTTTTTTAAAATCTAATCTCATATACATATCACAAAGTTGCTTTTTGTTTTTAATTGTTAAACCTTTTTATATACTCGCCCAAGAAAGAAAGGCATAGGCCAGAAATCTGTTGTATTTTCCAACATAAATGCCTCGTCCACAAATAGACTTCAGTGCATGAATTTGTACACCAGTTTAGAAGAATGTAATGTTTTTACAACCAAGTGGATACATTTACATAACGGAGACGTTGAGCGCGGTGGTGATGTCGGGTCTCCTGGCTCTCAGACCAATCTCTTTCAACCTGTTCTGTGCAGTTTGACCGGATGCCCTCCGATGTCCAGGCACCCTGGCTGCTGTTCTCTCACCCGTGGCAGTAAGATCACACAAATGTACCCGGATGTGCCGATCTTGGACTGCGGTGGTAACTGGAAGTATGCCCATGCGGGGACGCTCATTTGTCATTACTGTTTGGTTGCAACGAGCTGCAAGCCATGCTATCTTGTTCAAACTAACTTTCAGACGCCTGGCAACAGAAATTGGTAATCTCCAGCGTGAATTTTCTTTCAGTGGTGATGTTCCGTGTCGTAGAGTCAAGACGTAGCGTAGTAATTTGACCTTGAAACTCCTTCAAAACGAATGCCAAAACTCAACCAATATCGAAATCACTACATGTTCTAACATATCGTTTAAAGTGCACATTAAGCACACAATAAGTTTCATATATCATAGACTTTAAATGACCTCTCAACGTTTAAGTTTATCAGATGTTAGCGTGTTCCCATACCTTTCGTTTGCAGTGTATTTAAATTTTCATCAACGCAAAACTTATATCCCGGAATTAAATCTACGCAAGGTGTTCACGAACATTTCCTGTAAAACCCTAAACTTAAAACTTTATATTTTCAATGTAGAAATCTTTCATAGAGGGAAAGAAAGAATGCTGCGTAAATCCATAATTCGTTATCAAATGTTCATACCAAACAGAATCAATATAGTGATATCAAACCGACATGGGGCCATATAGAACAAAGCCCCGATTCCAGAGTCTCACGAGGGTGATCTGTTTTCACTGATTGAAGGTGAGCTACAGTGCCCTCTAGTATCGTAGATGGGATGATGCACTTGATTCCCGTTCATACCGACCAGTGTGTGTAATCATGTCAAATTTGATGCTATCGAAGTCTCACAGCACTATACATTTTCCCAACAAATCGTATTGGATATTATTCTGCCCAATAGCTGCCAAACCACAGAACTTGATGCACATAAACTCGCTGCTCAGAGCCATTCATTTATTGGAACAATGCCTGAACATTTATTACATATTTTTTCAACTTGATAAAAAGATACTTTATACGGACAGTTTATCATGTGTGTGTTGACATTTAATGCCGGAGGTTTCCCGACTATCGTAAAAGGCATCCATTCTTAATTTCATCTTCGACTTCTTTGAAGCACGTCTTCATCATGAAACGTCCTGATGTTTCTGAAGCTTGGATGCCTGCTGTTTCAGAATGGGCATATTTTAGCATCTAAAGATTGACATGATCATTTTTGGGTAAATATTGGAGTTTGTTCCCCTGTGACTTATCACAGGAAAATTGGTGACAAAGATATTTTTTAGTTTAGCTGTAAATCCCTCTTGTTTACACGTCAATCTACATGTAATTGAGGATGTGTTTCTTTCTCGCGTGAATAATTCAAGTTCCAGTCCATTATGTCCATCATTTTTGATGACAACCATGACGTACATATGGAGATCAGTATGACTGGCCGAGAACTCCCTGATACAGTCCTGAGGGGAAATCTGTCAATCAGCTACAAAATGGTCCCCCAAACAGGGTTAATCATTCTATCGCCTGTTTGCCATCCAAACAAACATACCGTTTTAAGATGGGGCACCCAAATTGATTTCGTTACAACAATGTGACCGACATTGTTTCTATAAGCTTGCAATATGCTAATCTGACAAGACTAACAGCCAGTGAGTGGGTGTGTGTGCTTGAGTTTGTAAATATGAAAACAGACTGTCTAACATAACCATTAATATTACGTTACATACACTAGTATCATAACTCGTTCATTAAATCTGATCAAGCCACACATGAGGTTGTTCCCTACATGAGCGTATAAGACGGACAACCATTCGTGTCAGTGCATCCGACGTTCATCCTATCTGATCGCCGCGGGGGTTATCCCCCTGCCTGAGGAACACACCTTCCACAAGCCTTTCATGTGCGTGTCTTGCATTGCGGGAATGTGGCAGATGTTTGCAGTGTCCCTGAGCGCCCCGCCTCTTCATCCGAATTCCCCCCGTCTACAACCACTTGTTTGCTTTGGATGAAAGCAGACCAAACTGGAATGAACATGTCTCATCAAGTCTGCCATCTCGGCACTGAAACAATCTACGGCCTTTCCAGAAATTCTTCTGCAATAAAGACCTTGTACAGTGAGACGTGTTGGCATTCTTCAGGCTGTAGATACCGTGTTTGGCTTTTATCAGTATTCCGTTGATAAGGGTTGTTATTTTTCAACACCGGTAAACTTTGTTCAGTCCTTCATGGCTAAAACGACAGTGTGTACAGGAATGGTAAGATCCGATTCAAAATCGCACTCAAACCTGAATGAAAACAATATGATTCACTTGGCTTATAAATGAGTTATTATCAAGTTTTGGTACCATGTTCATTCACAGGAAGGTGGGCAGTATTTGAAACCAGCTGTTTGAAAATACAACGGCCCTTGAAATCAAACTCCACAAAATATTGTACAGTCAGTTTGCTTTCATTTTGGACCGATGAGCTGTCCACTGACACAAATTCTTATAATTGCAGAAAAAATAGCACAGTCCTATGAAATCGACAGACCATCACTAATGATTTGCCTCATAATTCTGGACACCCGAATAAGAAGGTGTTTAACAAACGCTCATTATTGTGTTGTCACGTTTCGCTATTCTTATGAGGGGGTGGGGGTGGGGTGCCTGTGGCTGATAGAACACCCTGGTGTGTGAGTTACACATGTTAAACTGAATTTTCACTTCACACGCTTGCTGATTACCAGGCTGTTATACAAGAATGTGTTAAAAACTAATTGTCACTTTTGTAGAACTGAAGACTTTACTGCTATACGCCGACAAATTTTAATCAAGTAAAATAAAGCCCCAGGGCCTCAACAACCGTAAGGTAATGTTAATGTATGGCACTTACGACTATCTCAGCACAAAGAGAGCCAGGAATGGGCTTCACATTGTACACAGGTGGGGGAATCGGACCCGGGTGTTCGGCGTGACGAGCGAACGCCTTACCCACTAGGCTACCCACCGCCCCTCACTAAAGTGTTAAACTTTAGGCTTGCTTTGTTTGGGGTTTTCTTCCACGTTAAGCTGACAGGACATGATATAACACGTATTGAATGACACTGTCAGACACTTAAGTAAACTCGCGATCTGACTAGAACATCTGTGTTACCCATTACGCTCACGGCGAGCAAAAGAACGCTTGTGAATCTGCCGCATCGAGGTCCTAATGTAATAATATATATAAAACACACCTATTGCAAATAAGACTCTCTGTAGAACGTGATTTAATTAGAAACGGAAAACATTTGGCAGAGTTTGAGACACTTGCAGATTAGTGAATTTAATATAACTAAACAACCCACAGCCAAAGAGAACATTAGCCAAGAGGTTTGCGAGAAATCCCTTTCGTGTATTGAAATGGCCGTCGTCTTGCCAGAAAGCAGAAATATCGGGAGATATGTGAATTATTCTATGTTCCATCCGTCTCATGAAATATATTTACATATTTTATCTTGGATGTAAACTTTGCTAGAGGTAATGTTCCAGTGCGTGTTTTGCTAGACAGCAAAGCGGTTGGGGGCCTCAGAGGGAAGTAGATGTTGTTGCTATAGTATACATGGTTGTATCCCAAGCATATATTACGACATTTTTATCTTTTGCTAAGCTGTGTTTGTTTACATATCCAGTCTCGGCTCAGTGCGATAGATCAGCTCATGTGGACGACACGGGTTTCATATTTTCAGAGAACACGCACATATAGGACAGATAAAAAAATACAGGCAGGCTTATTTTCATAAACTGGAGTCTTGTTTGAAAGCTACGTGGGTATATAGTTCTGAAAGAAAAGGTAGAATCTCCATAAATAAACAAGTAAACAAAGGAGGGTTTTTCTTGGCAGGGTATATTTCAACGCCCGCCAGCTTACAAGGAACCTCAGGAGATGCAGACTGTTTACACCGGAAGTGTTTACATGCCATCTGTTGCGCCATCTAGCTGCAACTTCCGGAACGTAGAAGGCAAGACATTTTGATGCCCTCGCGTCACAATAAGAGCTATTCAAGACATCGGACATGGAATGTAAACATAGATAGATCCTATATTGGGTATATGGCATAAGGAACACATTTCAAATGTCAGAGACTATGAGTACCTCATATTTTCCAGAAATGTAACATACTGCAATTTCATTTTAATCCAGTTTTTCGTGTTTTTGAACACAACATGTGTCTTAGCACATTCCTATTCACCATTGTTCCTTCGAGTTACAAAATTTCCCGTATTATACACCACAGTCCACTGTTATATACTTAAACTGTACAAAACATACAATAGATTTTCGGTAGTTTAGAAACAGTATTCGTACTTGAATGCCAGATAACAATACGTGCAAGAGATTGCTGTGGTTGCTCTTCGAAGACCCGGGTTTGACTGGAAGTGGGCGTTTTCGTGTGTGTTTTTAGAGACTGAAGTTAAGACTAAAACTTGTTTATCACTACAAAGACTCATCGTTCTTTAAAACAACCCCAGAAAATCGGAAATCTTGGTCTGACCCAAGCAATTTCAATTTGAGATTAGGTGACAGAGAATTTTATACTGAACTTTGTAATTTCTCCAAGCAATTCATGGCTTTGCTCCCAAGTAAACGCTTACTGACTCAAATGCCAAATAAAAAAAAAATAAAATCTAACATGCGAAATAGAAGTTGTCTTCAACCTACTGAAAATACCTCTGTATAAAAATGTTGATGGGTTTCATTTAGTACATTTTTTAGATAAGATCTTTCACTGATGAATAAGTGCACAAGTGATCTCTTTCAAAATGTGGTGCTGAAAAAATACAGACTGATAAAAATGTAGTGCCCAACTGCTCTTTTAAGAAGGTTGTGGGAAAATGATTAACATGGGAAACAAAATTCCCTGGACATATGCTTAAAATAATAAATGCATCTTGGATGAAAGTAGAAAAGAGAAGGAAAGCTCAAGAAAAGACTTGAATGAGAATAAGCAGTAATCTGGATCTCGAACATATTCCTGATGAGGTCAGTAGGAACACTAAAGTGTAAATCTCACAGGTAGGTGGCGTTCTAGTGAAAATGTGGGAGAAATACCACTACTAATTGGCACCAGGAGGATGCGTATCAATGTCTTTGAAAGCATGTGATTATCATGAGGAGTCCGATAGGGGGCAGCACTTGAGGTCAGGTGATGCCCATATGTGGGAAGCTAGAGGATGTCCGGTGACTGTACAATGGGTGGTTGTACAAGGGATATTTATTTAAGAAATTTGTGTGTGACGGTTGAGTGTTGAGCAGCAGATGAAGACCTGACCTATCTAGCTATTTACATGTCACATTGATGGAGAACGTAAGAAGAAAATATGGAGGACCGTCCAACAAATTTGTTCTGCCAGTTTCGAGTCATGTTTCAGGTAACGTCAAGCACTGAAATTTGGTTTAAACATGATGATGATCCTCGTCTCGAGCTACGGATAATTAGAAGGTGCGGGTAGGCCTACGTTGTTCCGCAGTACTTCAAGTTTGAACAAACAAACAAACCCAAAACGAAAAACAAACATACAAACCCCACCAACCCCCACCCCCCCACCCCCCCGAAAACAATACAAAAAAAAAAGAAACGTTAACTGAAGGGAGCGTGTCTTCGTGTTTAGACTGCCAGGCAAACAATGCGGTGAACGGGCCTCTCTGCACTCCTGCTGCAAGACTGGCACTTCAGGCCCAGGTGAAAATGCCACATTCTTCTGATGTAACACCTGCTTTAATGTCTCCAGACTGTTGCACATAAACACGACCGATGTTTTGAGTTACAGTGTGACACAGTTCCACTGGAACACCGCACAGAGGAAACTGTAGCGCAAACAGGGCTGCGCAACAGAGAGAAAAATGACTTCCTGTCAGCTTGGTTCAGCGTGGAAGTGTTAGCGAGGAAGACTTGTAATTTTTATCAACCCTACGCCAGTGCATGACGTAAAAGGGTTTATGGACAATACAAAGCGGAGAGAAAGACCATCTTGAGTCCCATATTTGTTTCGATGTACAAGCTGTCCACATGACAATACGTTCCGCCATGTGTGCTTGAGAGTGAGTGAGTGAGAAAGTAATGTTTAAAGCTGCTTCAAACTGTATTCATTTGTTCGTTCTTTGAGCCGCACTGAGCAATATAGCTAGATGGCGAAAGTCTGGACAAGGCAATCTAGTGATCAGCAGAATGAGCATCGATCACATGTGTCAATAAAGTAAGCGAGTCTGATCACCCGATCACGTTAGCCGCTTCTTATGACAAGCCTGGGTTACTGAAGACCAATTCTAACCCGGATCTTCAGGGTCTCCAACTGTATTGTACGCTGTAGGTCAACTATATATGACATTAAAAGCCAGGGTAGCTGCCAATCAAAGTTTACCTGTCACTTCAACTAACTGTCACAAACTAAACAAAACTATTCGATAATTCTTGTAGGTATACATCATCTATCAGAAACGGCTTCAGGGACTCTCAGTCTTGACTGGATCAAGACATGAATCTCCAGACAACAAGTTAATAGTTTACCCAGCCTGGCGTGGACAGCGATATATGTAGTAGCCTGTCATGGTCGCCACGAATTGGATGAACTCAAGTGGAGCCCCTGGACCAGTCGGTTGATAGTATCATCAGCCTGCTCATCACTATGATAAGGTTCCGCTGACTCATCTCGTCATCCATGGCGTTCAGCCGCAAACTAGATCGATATATTTATCACAAATACATATTGCTTTCTCCTGAGGTGTTCTTCTCAGTCAGATGTGCGTTATTAGCGCATTGTAGACCAATTAGATTGTATATCAAGCTGTGTCACTATTGCATTCCTCTGTCTGAAACTCGGCTTGCAGCACATAATCTGCCCTTAGTGTTCACAGATCCAACGTGGCTCGAGACCCAATTGTATTAGGAAGTTATTTTGATATCAGAGCTGAGACAATTAGGTAGGTTACCATTTGATCGCTTTATATAGGAACAGACACCGGTCTGATAAATACGAGATGAGCATTCTGTTTAATATGCCTATTCAAAGAAAAGGTGAGCATGCCGTCCCACGGACCCAATCAGGGGAGGTGCTGTGACGAAACATGGCCCCTGCAGCTGATCCTGCTATACAATATTCACCAACCTACCAAACACATATTTAGCATTTAGTACAATATTTATCACACAATACGATGTGTTCGTAAGCTTCCAAAACATTTCCCGTGCGTCATTTGCTCTTAAGGCGCCACGTTTTGCTGTTGTAATACCTTTCTTTCGCTGGTTGTGGTTGAAATGAGTGAGCATGGTTGTACGCGCTTAGCAAAATTCCAGGAATATCACTGAAAGGGGCACAGAAATGGGCTCTAACTGTGGGCCTTGAACCGATGTGGTATAGAACCCGTATTCTGCCGTCACAGCCGAAAAATCTAACCATTAGGCTACCCACCACCCTTGTAGTAGACGTATCATCATACGCAGTTTGTAGTTAGGAATCTAAACGTAATTATGGTTCCAGAATTGTCACGAGGTAAACCTCACCAGTTCGGAACATTTCGGCTTTCATCCACCCAGATTACATAATCCGTGACTTAAATGAAATCCTTTGAAATAATTATGTCCACTACCTCGTCATTTCTGCTTGTGAGACGTTTCTGTATACATAATGTGTATTTTGTAAACGTTGGTACCTTGCTCCATTATATAACTACGTGTCAGGAAGAACCAGAAAGTTTAGCATTCTAGAATTGTTACATGTGCTGACGGAGAAAAATTATAAAAAGCGCCTCAGTTGGCAGACACCAAAGCTCGGGTTTTGTTCGACAGAGGAAGGACTATGCGTGACTTTGATAAATACTAAGCACGTGCAATAACAACTTGTAGCACTCAGAACACGGAGAACTCTCACTGCAGCAATAACTCACGTCGCTATATTGAGTACAGTCGAGATATTTCTTCTGAAATTTATTTATCAGGGTCACAGTACTATTCAAGCAGGCTGTAAACGTTCAACAATGTTATGGTAGACAATTTGGGCACATTTCAGTATCAGACTCACCAACGCCAAAATGATGTCGATGTAACTCTCAATTGAAACTGTTCAGGTGACAAGTGGTCTTGGATGTGTGTGTGTGTGTGGTGAACATGGTCATCTTGCTGTCAACAGTTCTCGAAAATGAATATATTTTATAAAGGAATGACCCAATATGCAGTACTGTCACTGAGACGATAAGACCTACGGAGGATTTCAACGATTCAAAATTTGAATGTCTATCAGACCTTTAACACGACTGTCCTTGAGGCCTAAGACGAACACACATTTGTACGTGGTAGTTATTATGCAGGCATTGTAACATATAGTACCTTCAAATATGAGATGGAGTCTATGGCAAACCGCAATACGTGTTCTATCCTTACATTGTTACAAATGTGTTTGTTGTGTGCCACTCTAATACTCCATCTAATTCTGTCTGAAAGCTACCTCCAAACAATCTGCAGACCAGTGTTTAATCTTGAGAAACTACCTAAAGGGGTTTAATCCTAACCTTGAATAGTCAGAAAGCGGCCTGGTGGGGTGACCTGCTACATGTGGACACTGAATATATAGTCACTGTTGTATCTAACCTTAATGTGTCGAATTTGAGGCTGTCTCTAACAAAAGCTTAGGTCCTGGGTATACCTTCACATAGGGGCTGTGTCGCAAACCAATTCTGTTTGGATACAAATGTGTCCTACAGCATGTACACGCACACGCATACGCACCCTCTCATATGCACATGCCCCAATTATCTCTCGCTCTCTCTCAGTCTACACACACACACACACACACACACACACACACACACACACACACACACACACACATACACCTGCAGATCTTGTGGAGATATATAGGTGATTTTTTTACGAGAAGAAATATGTATTCACATAAGGAGTAAGCGAGTACCTGTCATTATGAGATTCAATGATGTGATTTCAAGTTTGTCTGATGTTATGACTGTTTTTAGTGAAAGAATGCACATGCACTTTAAAACGAAACAAAACAACCCGCACAGTGATGAAGTCTCTGTGAAATGGCAGGACGTCACCGTGTACAATGATTACGCCATGATACAATTTATGACGTCATGTGCTTCGGAAATAGCTGTCCCCGTCTGTTCAGCACATTGACGACTAAACTTATATCGCAGATGGGTAACACCAAAACCTACTGATTCTAGTCGTGTTTGATTGACGAGGCGGTGAGTAGCCTAGAGGTTCAAGGGTTCGCTCGTCTCACCGAAGACCAGGGTTTGATTCCCCACAATGTGTGAAGCTCATTTCTTGTGTGCCCCATATGAAACATTGCTAACGGCGGCGGAAAAGTAAATTCACTCACTGCTTGATTGGCAAACCAATATTGATACGGAACTAAGCACCACAGTCATTGCTATTTACACATGAACATAATAAAATATAAACTGGTCAATAACAGTGAAAAGTTTGCCTTTTAACTCTAATTTTATGATACTTCTCACCGATCAATGGCAGTCGTGAAATGTACAAATGCATACTTAACACCGTCTGATATGTATGAATGCAATATAATACAACATGCCCTTTCCTTTCTAAATGTGTGTGAAATCTAAACTAAGAACTGCAATATTACGTTTTATATGTATTATATATGTAGGAGCAACAAATGTCAGATGGTTAAAAAACAGCCCTGAAGACTTATTCCAGAATAGGTGTTTATTACTAAATTTTTAAATAAAAAAACCCAACAACACAAAAAAAACAAAAAAACCCAAAAAAAACCCAACAAAACAATTTATAGCAGCCACCGGAGACCATTCTTAAGGGCAAAAAGATCAGAAGTGCGGAAAAAAACGTAACACAATAAAGGAATAAAATACATATCATAAAATATATGTTCATTTTTTTTAAAAGGTCGAGTCCATGTTATTTGTCTGGTGTGAGACCGCTGGCAACGTGTTTATATGGTTACCGGGCGGTAGGATAACCGACTGAAAGCTTTCGCTTGTCCCGCCGTGTGAAGCCCATTTCTGGTGTCCTAGGTGATATTGATAGAATATTGCTAAAACGACGTAAAATTAAACTCACCCACTTATTCTATATGGTTAGAGTATGAGAATGGATTTAAGAAGCCGTAGGCGTATTGACCTTTATTGAACCTTCTGAAAAAGTTCATCAGCCTTTGGTTCATGTCATGGCTGGTGTTTATTCCTGTTGTAGAATTCACGCATAATGGCCTAATAAATGAAATAATAAACCCCGCGTTGACGTTCCGATCGACTCACTACAGATGAATGAAATGGGTGTTATGTGTACCATGACCTTAGGGGATAGATGTTTGCAGTTAGACGTGTGTAATCGCCGCCATTAACACCAACAACCATTCCGACAACAATGGCGACTCATTGTATCATGAACAGCATTACATTTATTTTGCTCAGGGAATAGGAAATGTCTTGTGACAACATCTCTCGTTTTCAATTATATGAAGGCCTTAAGGAGTTCTAAAGCCTCAAGAAAGAGTTCAGCACCTTACCGCCCTTACAATGGTGACCTGGCATTGGTTAGTGCTCTCTTCTGTCACTACAGGCATGTGGCCGAGATGGAGTCTGACCTCATGGGACATCAACATTCCTTAACAAATTACCTTCCTCTCGGTACAGTGGTACTTAGGGATCTGCACTGCACAGGCTATCTCTTACAGGTCGAAGGTCAAGGGGTATCACAACACAAATTGATTGCATCCAGACATGTGCACTGTCGTCGTTAGATCGTGTTGCTGGAGAATGCAATTGTTGCCCATACAACGCTTAGAGGAATTGTACTGTGTCTTATTGCCTACCCATGTCGGAACATTGTGTGACCTAAGAAAAGCCAGATTTATAGATATCAGCTTCTTCATTGTGGATAACACAAAGTTTCGGACCGTGTGCTTGCTCCTTCATCAGGCTCTTTCATCATCGTTCATCTGATGAAGGAGCCAGCATACGGTCCGAAACGTTGTGTTATGAACAATAAAGAAGTTGATATCCATGGATCTGTCTTTTCTAATGATTTCCACTTCTAGGAGCCCTTCAAAGACTTAATTGTGTGACCTGTACACTATTCAAGGCGTAGTCAAACCATATTAATCACTTAATCATATCAGCAATGGTTATTCAAGATGATACTGACATCGTATGTTATTACTTTACTTACCTGTATATCTAAGACTGACAAATGTTTGTGCAGTTCAAACGTGAGATGAGGTAACGTACAGGCTAAATCGTTCTCTCTCCACACCTATGGTTCTGCTGGTACACAAGTCCATATTGTTTGAAAAGTGACGCTGGGTTTCCCCGCCCTGCTGTTGCCTGAATAAAACTAAAAGAGCCTTAAGACCAGCTCATTCAGTTTTTGATGCACAACCCCTTGACACAAGTAAGACACGCAAATATCGACTTCGGTTGAACGATGGTTGTTGGTGGTGGAGTGGAATGAGGGTTAGGTTCGAGGACACACTTGGTATACAAACCATCGCTCTGACATTTCCTTTCCGTTATTACTTCAGTATATGTGAGGAGAATCACGCTAATTCTGACAGATGAATAATTACACTCGATTCCTTGGCCGATTCATGTAATATGACGCTACAACGTCCAATCAAATTATACGCGAGAGAAATTCTCCGCCAGGCTAGTGAAAAGAGACGGTCAATTCCCACTCCAAATTTTGCAGAAAATGGGCACAGTGTATTTGATGGAATGGAATGGAGATATACTGTCCTGATGAGCGAGGATGTTTAGCACTCATAAGAAGAAGCACGGTCGGTTTTCATTACGTATTTCACACCCGTCTCCAAAAGGTTTGGAATCATTCCAACCTGTCATTAGTAATATGGTCCCTTCAAACGTGGACAATTATCTTTCCAAACCAAAGTCATGGAACACAAACCCATACCGTTCATTAAGAACTAACTTCTGAAATGAGTAAATGACCATGCGAGATCAATGAATATCGATAATATATTGAACCACGTAGGTTTGCGATAGGTTTAGAATTGCATTTAGACAAAATGATGGATACAGACATTAGTAAGTAAGAAGTATTTGAAGACCGTGCACTCGTAAATGTTTAGAATATGTGCTCGAATCTGGAACAGAACTGGAAGGTAGATTTCGGTGTTTTCGGATAGTATCGCACTTGGCAAATGCATAAACAATCGGATATCTTCTACTAAGTACGTTCAGCCATGTAGATTTTGTTTATCTTGAAACTTCTAAAATGAAAAAATCGTTCATGATACGTTCTTTGCACAAATGCAGTCTACTCAAGTTACTCGCTGCCGCTAAAATCTGGACACGACGAACACCTTGATTATTTTCTGTCACTCCCAATCGCTGCAAAATGTACAACAATGTCAGCTACATCGTAACAGACACCTATTGCTCTTAAACAGAAATATGTTAAATCCCATAAACGAAAAAGGATAAATATTGAATTATCCATTTAGAATAAATTATCATGATACGGAAATAATACCCACTATCCACATAGCGAGACTGGAAACGGAAGATCTGAAGAACACCTTGAAAATCATATTTTTTCTTATTAATGACTGAGCGCTGCTTAGAATTTGTATGCGCATGCAGAATCCCAAACTACTCAAAGTATGTAGTTATTGTTAATGTAATTACAGAGGCACGCAATGTTACACATGGTACGCCAAGAGATATGTTTTATTAAGTATAATTCAAATTCACACCTTTAACATCACCATTTGAAACATCATGATTACCCCCGTGCCTTGAAGCATTGCAGTGACCCTGACGCCAATATACACGTAACGTAACGTTTAATGATTCACCCAGTACATATTATTCTAATTGAGATCTAAAATCGATAGAACGTCAAATTAAACTAATTCCATTTAAATAACTAATCTATGGGTTAGAGCATAATTGAGTGAAAGTTACCGTTTTGTCAAAGAAAATTGAACCAGTGATATTCGATGGACTGTAAATGATTTATTTAAGACGTTAACCTTTGAGACGTTATTGTATTAATCACCATGGCAATCAGGTCAGACTAATTGGTCGGACTTTCATAGTGTGATCTGTACCCAGGGAACTGTATCTCAAGCCGATATAGTCTTAATGACCTCATTATAGCCTCGACAACTTGATTACGATAATTACTAGCACTAGTTTGTGTAGGTGAACTGTCTACAGCTAGACGTTGAGGGACAATGTCTGTTAGAAACATTAGTGAAAACATACTAGAAGTCCGAGATAATGTCAATCTGTCAACCTGACTTATGGAAAATTTGGTTAGTATCGTCTATTTATCACCCTGCACTATACCTAGAAACATCATTCTTCGTTTGTTTACGGTCTGTTTGCAATACACTCCAATGTAGCTGAACGTCAGTATCAGAGCAAGTATTTTTACAAGAGGGGCTACAAAGAAGCAACCCCAAAGTTCCTGACAAAGGGCACAAAGAAAGTTGTTTTGAATTGTGTGTTTCTACATTCAGTGGAATCCCTCTAATCCGGCATCCGTTCGGACTGGCAAAATGTCGTAGCAGAGAACGTGTCGGTTTAGAAAACGTTTCCTTCCATCCGCTTGACTGATCGAGCCATCTTGACACGGTGAGTGACTGACATATTGAAACACGACAATTAATTGCACAAGTGACACGTGTCACTTTACCTCACCAACGTATCCATACTCTTTTTGCCAGGCAACATCAATGAGATTAATACGGATGGTAATCCATTGTGTTGTTAATACACGCTCAAGCAATCAACAGGTGAGCCATGATACCGGATGCCGGTATAAAGAGCGGTCAGTGTGCAAACAGTCAATTGGGAGGTCTTTGTTGTGCCAAAATAAGGAACAGACTGTTGCTGGATTAGATGGCGTGTAAATGAACATAAATATCTTTCTTCTGTCGGAACTTTATCCTAGTGTCGGACTGGAGGGCTGTCGGTTTAGATGGCTTCCACTGAAGTAATCTAACGACGTAAAGTATGAGTCGGTTGCGACGTTTTCCAGTTATATTTCAGCGAGTGAGTGAGTGAGTTTTTAGCAATATTCTAGCACTGTCCCAGCGGGAGACACCAAAAATGGACTATCTACATTGTGTCCATGTGGGGAATCGAACCCAGGTCTTCGTCGTGACGAGTAAACGTCACAATCAACTCCCCCACATCGTGTGTGCATGATCCCACCATGATGCAGATCTACAAATTGATGCGCTCAAGACTCCAGGTATACAGCCATAATCAGATGAATCCGGGATTCGATCTCGTGGAACCTAATTGCAGATCTGCACAGGTATTTGCGGCGCCTTGGTCGAATGGGCCACTATTATGACATAGAACAGTATTCATGAAGCTACTGTAACACAAAGAGGAGCTGCTGACCTCTAATTCCTCATTTGTTTCAGTTGTTATTTTGGGCCTAAATATGCCTCGTAGCATCAGTGAGCGATAGAAGAAACACATCTTTGCCAACACCCTTTCGCAATATTGTTTTGCCATTACCGGGAAGGCCCCGAAAAACTACTGCAATCTGACATCTTGTAAGGCCACGTTCCACAAGGAAGCCCTGGCTGGATGCAGACCTGCTATCAGGTCTTTCAAGACTGTTCACTCGGATATATAAGACAACAGCACGCGATGTACAATAAGAGGAGACGAGGAAATTAATTTACTACAAATAATTCTGTTTCGGAAGCTGCTAGGACTGTTGAAAGGACTGCAGAGTTCAGTTCATCGAATCGAGTTAAAAGAAATCATTTCACAGATACACGATGCCAAGAGCTTGGGTCGTAGCCCTTCTTTGACCTTTGTATCTCTGTGCTGAGTCAGTTATAACTGACAGGCTCAGTTTGGTTGGTGTAGCTACTGCAAGTTGGTTTGACTGTGGTTGCAGTTATTAGTTTAAACAGATAAATGGAACTTTACACTTTGCGTACCAATACACACCAATGCCACACCATGTTTCCGGCATTTTGTCAGTGATCCTGCTGCTGGAGCAACGAATGACCTTTGGTGTCATCAGTGAATTTCAGAGGTCCATTTATATATACTCTTAAAATTGTAGGGAACCTGAACTTTCAATCTTGACAGGACGTATAAACGTATGAACGGACCAACATTATCACCGCTATACACAACGCATGGAATGCACGTGCACAATGCAGTAGCTCCATCCAAGTATATGGGGTGTCATTCTTGATCATGGGGGGTTTCAAGAAGGACGATAAATCACTGTAGACCATTAATTTTCGGTTTAAGAGTGAAAATGCAAATTTGAAGTTTCAAGCGCGATAACCATAAAAACAATCGTGGTGATATGGAAGTGCAAGTGATGATGCACTCTCTATACAAAGACAGCAATCACTTCACTTCCAACCTCATAGATACCACACACGTGTGTCTGTTCAGATTTATGCATAGCACATCATCGCACCATCGACTTCAATGCTTTCAACTTAAACTCAATGTCGTTTTATTCTGACATCACTGTTAGCATGATTCAAATCATATTACTGCCCGTGAACTTTCAAATTATACCTGGTCCTAAATACAACCAGAATCCTTGGTGTGGCAGCCGCGATATTTCTAGGATACCTATCGTGTGTATCTTCTATTGCAAAGATTGCAACCACTTCACTTCCAAACTCACAGATACCACACATGTGTGTCCGTTCAGATTTATGCATAGCACACCATCGACTTCAATACTTTCAACTTAAATTACGGTAAAGGTCAACGTGGTATTTGACCATCAGTCCCTCCATGATGTGAGACTGTGGTTTGACATCTCAGTATAGACCTAGGCATCACCAGTATGTAAATAGGGACTGGCCCAAAGGAAATTAGTTTGGAACTGTATTCACCGTTGAATTATTAATCCTATTTTGCGTAAGCATGTACGCAAAATGCCAAGACAAGTTTTTGATATATTTTTGTTTCTCATACATGGAAAGTTGTCTATATTTAAATTATGATATGATTACAATTATCGACACAGCATCTGTTTACCTAAAGAAATAAGATATTTTAATAAGAATTCAAAGCACAAGACAAAAAAACGTATAATGGGACAACAGTGGTCTGACAAAAAGTAGGGTTCGGCTGAATGTCAATGGAAAAAACTCAAATCTTTTCAGCATTTGAAAGGAAGGGACACGTCTTCCTTACTGTTTGACTTTACAAAGGTCTCATGGGTTTGGTGAGACAGTCAAGGAGTAACTTGTATCGCCACGATAAATAGTTAACACTTTGTTATCTATAGATGTCATGCCCCATGTCTTCGCAAAGACAATTAACTTTTGTGCGGTTTGATGGGATCTCTGAATTTTCGTCTGTGTTTCTGTCACATTAAACATTCAGCTGCAAGCATTACCCTGACTTCAAAATACAAACTTCGCTGCACAGCTCAATATGACCCGATGTCACTATTGCTCATATTCTTCACTGTATATTGTTCTAGCGTAATTACTTCAAAAGTGTCGGAGAAAGTGCCATGTTTATAGTACTCAGAGTATTTTCTAAAATAATTGTAAACAGCTTTGATAAGCAGTATCCAGGTGCATATCTCTAATTGTTTTATTCTTGCTCGGAATATATTTTATATGTATGCTCTGTAAGAAAATAATAGCCTACTTCACTTTTATCTTCTAAAATATATGTCAGAATTGTTTTGCCAAACAACACAGTTCCGCAATGATTTAGCTGGAATATTGCAACAAATGGCGTAAAATCAAACTCACTCACTGTCCAAACCAAAGGAACCAGATGAATCTTCTTGGTGTACTTGCTCATCATCTATGTATCGGACAGAGGCAGAAGCCTCAGTGGATACCGGCAGCTGGGAGTATGCTGCATGCAAACCTTATTCGATGGACAAATGTTGAACAGACAGATAAGAAGTTTCATTTGCCTCAAATACTCTAACGAGAACCAACTCTATTAAGTTTAAGCCTCTGTAAACTTTCAAATGTTGCACATTTTAGGAATCAGAACGTTTCCTAAACCTTCATTCCTCTCACGTCCGTGAAGAACCAGCATCGCTTGATTCAGTTTCTTCACTGGGTACATGCAGTGCCAATATTACCCTTTCTTTAATAGTGGAACACATGAATATATATTGCTGCATTTGTCAGTATGATTTTAACTTAATATTCCCCGGAGGATGGAAACGAAGTTGTGATTTCTAGAATCAGCAAACGCTAACTAAACAAATGCCTTGCTTGTCATTCAGTAAAGTTTTAAACGTCGCTCAGTGTTTGTACTGGAAATGTCGATGTCAAAACAGAAGAATCTGATCAGCAAACGCTCGACCGAGGCAAATTTGACCTTCAAGTAATTGCTCCGCGAGAGGCGCATGTGGAAAGACACAACAAAACGACTAATGACTATCACTACTGACCCAAACCATGTGCGCTCAAAGTCCAAATAGCTAAATCATATTACCTTTCAACGTGTCATCTCGTAGGCCACATTATGTCTTGCACAATCTCAGCTTTTACGAGTTGATGATTAAAATGGTCATAAAGTTGCTGCTGTTGAGCTTTTTTTCAATAGTCTTAAAAGCGTATTTCCGCAAAAAATGAGACAACGAGGACACAATTATGGGCAGTGGTATGTAAAAATCAGAAACACGTTTGTCCAATTTGTCATTTTCGAAATTGACGAATGTCAAGCCTTGACAGGATTGTGAAGTTAATGGTTGTCCGTATATTGATAACTATTTGTAATTTGTACATAGCTTTTATACCAAAAGGCGCCGTCAAATGTAAAGGAAAGCGAATCCCTGATCATTAGGTATGTCTGGTAAACCTCATAAAAGCCACTTTGTGAAAACAGTGTTCTTCAGTGTCATGACTCGTATTGTCAACAATTTATAAGCATAATGGCTCCGTATCGATCACAGCTAATGCGGTGCCTTTGTCGAGTAGACTGCTCTTTGCAGTGTCGGTTTCAGTTTGATATTTGAGCTTGATTGTTGTTTTAGACCACGATATACTCCAGACTACTTAACTATCTGTGTTTACTAATTACATCTATGGTACGGATTCAGACAAAATAATAAGGACGTGTTTATTATATGCTAAAATAATGATGACACCAGGTGTTCGCAAGATAATGATGGTATCTCACCTTTCTGCACACAAGAGATATTTTGGAAAATTCTTAATTCAATGAATTTTTATTCTGAGGGATTGAGTTGAGTTTTGTACCGCTTGGAATAGTATAGGTGCTTGAAGTCACGATAGACACTACTTCCAGTACTAAGTTGACTGTAAGTTTTGGTTGCTGGAACTTTCGATTTTCGATGTCAGGTCCAGCTTACTTCCGGTATTAGATTTCTGGTGACAAACGTATATTCTAGGAGCAGTTCTGGTTCCAAATTGGGCGCCCGCTAAACATGACTTCACCAGAGCAAAGCAAGCATACAGCCATAGACAGGTCACACCTGTTTACTGTGTCATAACAGTTGGCTAATTTGGGGTTGGTGGCATTGGAAATTTGTTACTCTGCTAAGGATCATCGGTTCCTCAATGTCAACCGACAACCGTGATAAAACTGGTAAAGGTATGAAACGGTGTTTGTCACCGTCACCAGGAGTACAAAGGCTCTCGCATCAAGCGTCGTGAACTACTTACGTGCCCTGTTCTAGTTACTATGTGTCAGCTTGGTGTGTGAAGGAAGATGGGTCATGGTGATCTGAGTCGTTTGGCAAAACACTTGTATGGTGCTGAGAGACGTAAAACTCAAACCTTAGAACCTGGGCAAACGGGACTCGAACCTTAAAAATCAGTCGTGTCGTCACATGTGGATAGTGTTTAGCAGAAGTCGAGAATGATGTATTCACAAGTGTCTTCAGATATGCAGCATTTTCGGACAATCAGTCATGAATAGACGTGTGGTTTTGTGTCTCAAATGGACGTCTCGAACAATAAAGCGTGCCCTGTTCGAGTTACTATGTGTCAGCTTGGTAGTTGAAGGAAAACTGGGTCATGCTGATCTGAGTCGTTTGTTAGAATAATTGTATGGTGCTGACACATCTAAACCCAAACCTTAGAACATGGGCAAACCGGGACTCGAACCCTTGAACAATCAGTTCTTTCATCACGCGTGGATAGTGTTAAGTAGTGAGCGTGAATGATGGGCCAAATAGTGGTGTATTCACATGTGTCATAGTGTCTCAGATGGACGTCTTGAAAGGGTATACAGCAAAAACTTTAGCCTGTGACTTACATATGGTTTCGACGAGTTCAAACAATCAGTAATAGTTACCCAATGGCCACTGTCTTGAAGGCGGCCGAGGTTTCAGACTCACGGCACTGTTAATACCTCTGCTATACTTTACATTCAAAGCGAACAAATACTGAGCGTTGTCACTTTGTCGGCAGGTGGAAGATCCCTTGAGACCAGCAAAGAAATGCATTACGAGGAGCGTCAGAGAAATGTATGTCTGATACAATGAATTAGATGAGGATTGTAGAATCAGGTTCAATCTCACCTTGGAGATTTGATTGTAAGTAGAAAAGCTTGCAACACGGACAGTCCCTTTTCGCCACTATGTATTCGACCGTTTGCCATTAGCTGTAATAATGGAACAATAAAATAAGGATTGTCAAGCCAAGAGACCAAACAAAAAGAGGACGTCCCTGATCAGATGCAGTGAGAGGAGGCCTCAGAGGAAATCTAAAAGTCACGACTTAAAATGTAATCTTCACTTTCTGATCTTCAGGGAAATAAAGCGAAATTCCTTTGGCATTGAGATATATAGCGTTATCATGGCATTTATGGAGTGGATGCAGTTGCCGCTGCTCCGATTGCTATCGGACTTAGGACACGTGAACTCCTTTTGTGGTTATGTCACTATGTCAGATTGTTGTGGCGCGTGTGAGACTGAAACAGATCCGTGGCCGTTCACCACTCGCCAATTGAATGGCTACTTTTCATTTGTTGATTGCGCATTCGTGTCCAGGCGCCGCAAGCTAAATGAACTGTAATGGCTGGTCCGATGGAGGCTATTTTTGCAATATCTCTTTTTCCAAACTGACAAATGCCAGGGTTAGTGTTCTAGCTTGGCCATCTGAAGGGTAGTGAATGTTTTAACCTTAACGTTAACTGACGACGCTATTTTTGCACTGGTTGTAATAGCCTATACTTGTCTTATTTTGATGTTCCCTTTTATCATTCATCAGCTGCACATTTTTTCTTAAATTTAGGAGACATTTTCCTTCTTAGTGTCCCCCTCTGTGTCACCAAATCCCAACCATCAACCATCAGCCATCACGGCGTTTATTTGTCGAGGGTATGGACCATGGTTAATGTTCAGTCTCGTCACCCTTGACCAATATTACAATAATCGTCCATCCTTATGGGGCTTTTGCGTTCTAAGAATACAAAACAAAACAAACAAACAAACAAACAAACAAACAAACAAACAAACAAACAAACACCCCCCCCCCCCCCCCCCCACAAACAAAAAAAAACAAAAAAAAAGAAACCAAAAAACCCCAACAAAACAAAAAATGACGACGCACTATTAACAGTCATAGGTAACCTCAGCTTTCATTCTTTCTGATGAAGTGGTTACGAGTCGTAACCCTGATAATGGAAACTGTTCACGAAAACGGTATTGCATCCCTTGCTCCACTGGTGGCACTAGACACAAACACATGAAAAGGGTAGTCAATTATTGAGATTGAAAACACGTGCAAAATGGATTAGATAAAGTAGAAAATTTCGAAGTATCATATGTAGGTTTATCAGAAAGAATTCTTCAAGCTTCTACTGAGGCCTTTAATATCGAGTCACATCCTGATGACCCAATGATCGGCTTGGTAATGCTTGTTTCAACTACATTTGACATTACGGCGTCATAATTGATTTTGCTGTCCATAAATCCTACTCATTAAGTCGGATACATTCATCATGTTTTGTTACAAGTTATCTGGCATTGGCGGACAAACCTTTTCATGTGTTGAAGTTGCTATGGTAACCTTCACACCGCATGCGGTTTACCTAGTTCTGTATATATTTTATCATGGATACTCTGCGTGCAAAGTTATTGTGACATGGTAGTTTTTCGTTGGTAATTTTGTGAATGAATTTGGGAATTTCAACCAATGGTCGAAGAAACGCAACCAAATCTGAGACGTCATGACATATTCGAAATAAATGGTCTGCAATTTTACTTCAAATGTCAGAGCATTGCTAATAAGGAAAAAAAAAACAAATAAAAAGAATTATAAGCGTTTAATCGCATATTAAAAGTGCAACATTTTGAATATGGGTTTATCTCCCTCGAAAGGAAGCAGTCTCGAATCCGGACCCAGTCAGAGCCGGTGGGTTTGCACTCAAGTGTAACAAAGCTTTTTTCATCTGCCTGTTGTTCAGATACGCTTAGCCGGCTCGTTGGTTATGGGGCATAATCCCGATTTTTGCATTTGGTCAGTGCATATTGTCATTAGCAGACAGACAGACAAATTAGTGTCAATAAACAAGACATTTAGTTTTCTTTGTGATAGAGTCTGCTTATCAAAATCAACATGTTTTCTTTTATGCAAAGAGTAGATTATTTACTTGTTTGTCTACAAAACCAACATACTGCCCACGACCTCATATCCCAGACAGGCATGCTGTTTCAAACTCCGAAAACCTATTGTTCACATGCGTTATGAGCGCAGCGCAGCATAGTTGTTGAAGCTACTCTTCCCTCCAATGCTTCGGGGAAATTAGTGAATCTTTTGAATTCCAATTTCGCGGGCCTTTTTCCATCCCTGCTTTTTCAACTTTATAGGTTGAATTGGCATGTTTGATGATTTGTTTCAGTAAGTGCATACTGAAAACTATCAGAATATGCAAAGTTGTGCTTTACGTTGCATGTGACCTTTAAGTATATACATTTTGCCCACCTTTCGTAGCTAATGTTCCGCAGTTTTGGTACAAACATCCCCATTAGAGATTTTATAGCTGGCTAGTCGGGTTTTCATGTTTTCTTTTGAAAACATTATTCAAGGTCCTGATCCACAAAACATTCGCATATGACAAACTATGGCGTAGTGACAGCTTGAAACGTTATGAACGCCTTGTAAATCCGGACCCTGGGTATTTGCTGGGTGATGCACTCTCAAAACATTCATTATTATTATATCAACATTGACTCCCATATATTCTTCCCAATATTTTCAATCGTAAGTTTATAATGAAGTCGTCGTACTGTTTCAAGAGTATATTTATATGTATTACATATGTGTCGTTTTGTTTTTTACACCAAATAGTCACGACTGGGCATTCTTCTGTCACTGGCGTTTGTATGCTACTACAAAGATAACAATCACTTCACTTCCAACCTTATAGATACCACACATGTGTGTCTGTTCAGATTTATGCATAGCACACCATCGACTTCAATGCTTTCAACTTAAATTACGGTAAAGGTCAACGTGGTATTTGACCAGCAGTCCCTCCATGATGTGAGACTGTGGTTTGACATCTCAGTATAGACCTAGGCATCACCAGTATGTAAATAGGGACTGGCCCAAAGGAAATTAGTTTGGAACTGTATTCACCGTTGAATTATTAATCCTATTGTGCGTAGGCATGTTCGCAAAATGCCAAGACAGCTTTTTGATATATTTTTGTTTCTCATACGTGGAAAGCTGTCTATATTTGAATTATGATATGATTACAATTATCGACACAGTATCTGTTTACCTGAAGAAATAAGACATTTTCATAAAATTTCAAAGCACAAGAAAAAAAACCGTATAATGGGACGACAGTAGTACAACAAAAAGTAGGGTTGGTCTGAATGTCAGTAGAAAAAGAAAGTATTATTATAGAAATCTTTGTTCAGCATTTGAAATGAAAACTTTATGGGGAAACGTCTTCCTTACTGTTTGTCTTTACATTTAAAGAAAGGTCTTACACCCGTGGGTGGAGTGAGACACTCAAGGAGTAACTTGTATCTCCACGAAAGATAGTTAAGATATTTTTATCTGTAGATGGGATGCTCCATGTCTTCGCAAAGACAATTAACTTTTGATCGGGTCTCTGAATTTTTGTCAGTGTTTCTATCACATTAAATATTCAGCTGCAAGCATTATACTGACTGCAAAATAGAAACTTCGCTGCACAGCTCAATATGACCCGATGTCCCTATTGCTAAGTTTTTCATTGTATATTGTTCTGGCGTACTCACTTCAAAATTGTCTGGGAAATTGGTTTTATCATACAACGGATAGTATTCTCGGCAGGATAAAGTCAACGGATATTTTCGGTATCCGCTGTGGTCATATACGGATACCGATGCAAATTAGGGAGGCCATATGCAAATTTTAGGGACTACGTTCACAGTGTAAACAAACATGGCACCAGGGATCGGTGATCGTGTCCGGATTGACGGTCGTGGTTACGGTACTGTCAGTCCTTTGATCTCAGAAAATTCGTGCCTGGTTATGACAGATGGAGTAGATTATGTAGCGAAGATAGAAATCCATAGGCTTGCGAAAACACCAAAGACAGTTTCCCGACCGACTGTCAGTGTTAGCGAGAGGACGGCATAGGAATCCAGGTGCACAATGTCACGCGAACATTGAAGTGTATTTGGTGTTCAAAAGGGTAATTGAAATTTTCTGAAATTCCACACGAGGTTTTTTGTTGTTTTTCAAACGTAAGCTAAAATTTGTTGACAGCAATGTGCTCTTTAACATAAAAAGCTTACTGGGAACTAGATGACGTAACACACTCAAATGGGTGATCAGTACAAAGTTGTGTCACCGAGATTGTGACGTCACGTTTTACATCGCACGAAATTTAGTTTCATGATCTGCGGCAAATGAAATCGCATTTTTTTTTTAAATTATAAAGTAAGAATGGCATTGCATGATAAATAGGTTATCACTATGAACAATGTTTATTCCTGAAGCAGGACATTAACCACTCCCAAACACACTCGCGTGATAACCTATGTATAGCTGTTTATAGTATTCAGTGTATTTTCCAAAATACTTGTAAACAGCTTTGCTAAGCAGTATTAAGGTGCATATCTATAATTGTTTTATTCTTGCTCGGAATTTATTTTATGTGTATTGTCTGAAACAGAAAAAGCTTTTTTATTCTAAAATACATGTTAGAACTGTTTTGCAAATCCACACGGTTTCAGTGGTGTAGTGAAAACGTTCGTTTGTCACGACAAAGATCAGGGTTCAATTCCGAACATGGGTACAATATGTGGAGACCGTTACTAGTCTGCCCTGTCGTAATATTGCTGGAATTTCGCTACAACTGGCGTAAAATCAAACTCACTCACTCTCCAGTGGATACCGGCAGCTGCGAGTATACTGCGTGCAGACCTTTAATGTTCAACAGACAGATAAGAAGTTTCATTTGCCTCAAATACTCTAACGAGAACCAACTCTATTACGTTTAAGCCTTTGTAAACTTTCAAATGTTGCACATTTTAGGAATCAAAACATGTCCTAAACCTTCATTCCTCTCACGTCTGTGAAGAGGAACTAGTGTGCTAGTTGAATCATATGATCACATCTTTACATCTAGACAATCGTGAGATACTAAAGATCATACGCCGAACAGCATGTTATTGAAAGTGTTCAACATATACATAATTAGAGCTTAACAATACTGGAAACGTAGCAATATTGAGCAGCAGAATGAAACAACAAGGTTTATGCGCGCTCCCTAGTTTTGCGTGTACAGTATAGTTATCTCATGTAATACATTTGAATTCAACGCACACAATAATTATTTAGAAATACATTCACTGGTATACATTTGATTGCAAACACGCAATAAATTGTACAAGACGTGCACAAGGATTTCTCTACTTCCACCAGCCCGATTATATGTAAATGCGATTTACTAAAGTTAGATTATGCCTGACGCTACTAGATTATACTCTAAGCTTATGGGGAATGGTGGGCGAGCTGGCTACGGCGCCAGACTAGCGATCCAGCGAGGTTGAGGTTTCAGGATCGAGTCCACCTGTGACCGGGTGTAAAAACCTTGGAGTCAGCTTTGTGTGAAGACTCTAACAGTGTTGTCACAACAACTAGTGTACAGTACACAACCCTGTGCACTTAAAAAAACCCACGAATTCGTTGGTATATGACCAGATGGTGGCCACATGAACATGTGCATACACCTAGTTGCGGGTACAGCAACGTGCAGTAAACTTGGACAAAAAGCTGAGTCTATGTGTCCCAGTCCACCCAGCTGTCAATTGGGTACCTCGTTAGGATGAGAGAGCCAGACTAAACTCGTTGCGCCTAGTGGCAGCAAGAGTTGTAAACTCCCCCAGGGAGTTGAGATTGAAATAAAATGTGCTGTTGAGATTGACATCCAGTGATCGAGGGGACAATACCAGCTCCTTGAGCATGCACTAGTGCGTGGATATGTGCGCTATATAAATATCTTATATCATATTTTGATATAGACTAAATATTTAGGCTGGCGCTACATGGTCTTACCTAACTAAAATATTCACTGGTGTGCTTAGACTATACTGCATAGTTTAGGTGGGAGTATATAGCATAAACTAACAGTATGGAACGCAACAGAAAACAGAAAACATGAACATAATTTAGTAACATACATTGAAAATACACAAACTGGGTCGTTTAGTTCTACTCTATAAACTCAGAGGTATTTATGTAAGACAGAGGAAAATATGGGGTATTTTAAATCTATGATAGGAGAATGGAAACGAAGTTGGGATTTCTAGAATCAGCAAAGGCTAACTAAACAAATGCCTTGCTTGCCATTCAGTAAAGTTTTAAAACGTCGCCCAGTGTTTGTACTGGAAATGTCGATGTCAAAACAGAAGAATCTGATCAGCAAACGCTCGACAGAGGCAAATTTGACCTTCAAGTAATTGCTCCGCGAGAGGCGCATGTGGAAAGACACAACAAAACGACTAATGACTATCACTACTGACCCAAACCATGTGCGCTCAAAGTCCAAATAGCTAAATCATATTACCTTTCAACGTGTCATCTCGTAGGCCACATTATGTCTTGCACAATCTCAGCTTTTACGAGTTGATGATTAAAATGGTCATAAAGTTGCTGCTGTTGAGCTTTTTTTTCAATAGTCTTAAAAGCGTATTTCCGCAAAAACTGAGACAACGAGGACACAATTATGGACAATGGTATGTAAAAAACAGAAACACGTTTGTCCAATTTGTCATTTTCGAAATTGACGAATGTCAAGCTTTGACAGGATTGTAAAGTTAATGGTTGTCTGTATATTGATAACTATTTGTGATTTGTAGATTGCTTTTATACCAAAAGGCGCCGTCAAATGTAAAGGAAAGCGAATTCCTGATCATTAGGTATGTCTGGTAAACCTCATAAAAGCCACTTTGTGAAAACAGTGTTCTTCAGTGTCATGACTCGCATTGTCGACAATTTATAAGCATAATGGCTCCATATCGACCACAGCTAATGTGGTGCCTTTGTCCAGTTCCACTGCTCTTTGCAGTGTCGGTTTCAGTTTGATATTTGAGCTTGATTGTTGTTTTAGACCACGATATACTCCAGACTACTTAACTATTTGTGTTTACTAGTTACATCTATGGTACGATTCAGACAAAATAATAAGGACGTGTTTATTATATGCTAAAATAATGATGACACCAGGTGTTCGCGAGAGAATGATGAAACATACAGCTTTATGGATTACAACTTCTTGTTTATTACGTTGAGCGACGTTTCGATGTAGATTCTTACATCGTTTTCAAGCTAAATGTGAAAACAACCAAACAGTGAGAAGCTTATATACATGGTATGTTGTGACAAACAGCGGATTAACATTAACAACAGTATGTGATAGAGTAAACAAGTGGTACATAATTGGAAGAGGCCAGTAGGTAACTGAAACAACAAACAGCACTAGTGATGAAGCCAGTGATTGGGTTGAGTAGTAACAACAAACAGACACAATGCTTAGATAGTCTATGGTTTGATCAGTTCTTCATAAGCCAATGGTATGTAGTATCCTTGGTCTCTATTGATCAAAGGTTTGTGGCGGCGGATTTCGATAGCTTCCAACAGTTTCCTTTTTGTGAAGTCCTGGTATTTGGTTGACAGGACTTCGAATTCGTCGAACTTGATGCGATGACTGTGGAATTTTTGTTGATGGTCTGAGCGGGAAGATTTTTTCATTTTTGACTCACCAACTTCTAGAATGCCCATTAAAAAAGAGAATGATGGTATCCCATATTTCTGCACACAAGAGATGTTTTGGAAACTTTCTTAATTCAATGAATTTTCATTCTGAGAGTGAGTTGTGTCTTGTACCGCTTGGAATAGTATAAGGGCCTTAAGTCACGAGAGGCACTACTTCCAGTACTAAGTTGACTGTAAGCTTTGGTTGCTGGAACTTGCGATATTCGATGTCAGGTCCAGCTTACTTCCGGTATTACATTTCTGGTGACAAAGAACCAGTTCTGGTTCCAAATTGCTCGACCAACAAATTTGGTTTTAGACCGGACCAAGTGTACAGCCACTGACTGTCACACCTGTTGACTGTCATAACAGTTGGTATAACAGTCTGGTGATGGTTAGATTGGAAAGTTGTTACTCTGGTAAGGATTATCGGTTCCTCACTGTCAACTGACAACCATGATACCATGATACCGTATGAAACGTTGTTTGTCACCGGAAGTACAAAAGTTCTCGCGTGAAGCGTCGTGAACTACCTATGGGCCCTGTTTCACTTACTATGTATCAGCTTGGTGTGTGAAGGAAGATAATGCTGCTCTGAGTCGTTTGGCAAAACACTTGTATGGTGCTGAGAGACGTAAAACTCAAACCTTAGAACCTGGGGAAACCGGGTCTCAAACCCTTGAACAATCAGTCGTGTCATCACATGTGGATAGTGTTTAGTAGTGAGACTCAATGATGGGCCAAATAGTAGTGTATTCACATATGTTTAGTGTCTCAGGTTGACGTCTTGAAAGAAAGGCTTTTGTGCATGTCGAGTCCCAAATCTCATGTCCCAGATACAGTAAAAACTTCAGCCTGTTTGCCATTAGCTGTAATAATGGAACAATAAAATAAGGATTGTCAAGCCAAGAGACCAAACAAAAAGAGGACGTCCCTGATCAGATGCAGTGAGAGGAGGCCTCAGAGGAAATCTAAAAGTCACGACTTAAAATGTAATCTTCACTTTCTGATCTTCAGGGAAATAAAGCGAAATTCCTTTGGCATTGAGATATATAGCGTTATCATGGCATTTATGGAGTGGATGCAGTTGCCGCTGCTCCGATTGCTATCGGACTTAGGACACGTGAACTCCTTTTGTGGTTATGTCACTATGTCAGATTGTTGTGGCGCGTGTGAGACTGAAACAGATCCGTGGCCGTTCACCACTCGCCAATTGAATGGCTACTTTTCATTTGTTGATTGCGCATTCGTGTCCAGGCGCCGCAAGCTAAATGAACTGTAATGGCTGGTCCGATGGAGGCTATTTTTGCAATATCTTTTTTTCCAAATTGACAAATGCCAGGGTTAGTTCTAGCTTGGCCATCTGAAGGGTAGTGAATGGTTTAGTCTTAGCGTTAACTGACGTCGCTATTTTTGCACTGGTTGTAATAGCCTATACTTGTCTTATTTTGATGTTCCCTTTTATCATTCATTAGCTGAACATTTTTTTGAAATTTAGGAGACATTTTCGTTCACAGCGTCGCCAAGTCCTAAGTTACGACATCAACCATCATGGCGTATATTCCTCGAGGGTATGGACCATGGTTAATGTTCAGTCTCGTCACCCTCGACCAATATTACAATAATCGTCCGTCTTTAAGGGGCTTTTACTTTCTAACAAAAAAGCGACGACGCACTATTAACAATCATAAAAAACCTCAGCTTTCTGGCATTCTCATGAAGCGGTTAAGAGTCGTTCTGATAATGGTGTTCAGGAAAACATTATCGAATCCCTTTGCTCCACTAATGGCACTAAACACAAACACGTGGAAAGGCAAGTCAATTATTGAGATTGAAAACACGTGGAAAAATGTATTGGATAAAGTAGGAAATTTCGAAGTATCATTCGTAGGTTTATTAGAAAGATTTCTTCAATGGCTCCACTAAGGCCTTTAATTTTGTGTTACAGTCTCAGGGGTCTATGGTCGGCTAGGCATTGCTCGCTTCAACGACATTCGACATAATGGCGTCATAATAGATTTTGATGCCCAGAAATCCTACTCATCAAATCGCATACGTTCATCATATTTTGTTACAGGTTATCTGGTATTGGCGGACAAACCTTTTCATGTGTTGAAGCTGTTATGGTAACTTTCACACTGCGACGGGTTTACCTAGCTCTATGTATTTTTTATCATGGTTACTCAGAGGCCAAATTTCTTGGCAGTTTTTCGTTGGCAATTTTGTGAATGATTTTGGGGCCTTCGACGAGATTAAGGATTTGCTGAAATTGTAGAAGAAACGCATGCAAACCTAACACCTCATGACATATTCGAGATAAATGGTCTGACAGTTTACTTTAAATGCCAGACCACCATAAGCTTGTCATATAAATTCAGTACAGACGTAAGAAGTCAAGAAAAACATATCGACATATCACACCTTAGACAGATGACGAATGACAGATGGAGAGCTCTTGTAGGTATGCTTAAGTCTGGTCCCTCGAACGTGACTTTGCTGGACCTGTAAGCAGTACCAGAACAAAGGTAACGTCTTACCCTGACCCACGTCATCATCTGATTTAAAACCTATGGAACACGTCTGGGATGAATTGGAGCGACGTTAGCATCACCCGGATCATCCCCCACGGGAGCTCGGCCAAATCCTTCCTCGAATACGGAATGGTCTAGGACATTCAATGACGTTTAGTGACTGCAATCATGCGAAGGTGACAAGCCTGCATCAATACACTAGGTGGACACACGAACTACTGGCGTTTCATTCGCCGTATAAAATATTAAGCAAAGATTCTGTTTGATTTTTGTGTTTCGCATTCACTATTGCCTGTAAGTATTTGGCTGCCTTAGTAGTTTATGATCAACTGATTTGGTACAAACATCTCCATTAGTGATTTAATAGTTTGCTAGTCGGGTTTTCATGTATTCTTTCAGGATCCTGATCCACAAAACGTTGATAGCGCTACGACATTCGCAAGGAAATGCTATACTGTAGTGTAATGACAGTTTGAAACTTTGTGGATATGGACACTGGATATTTAGTAGGTTTTTAGTCGTCCATGTCCACGTTGTCTCCTTCGACGTCCGCGTAATCGAACCTCACAGATGTAAGTTACAGAACAGGACAGGTCAAGCTTATCCTTGTGGTCAGGCCAGGTCTTAGTGTCGGTAGGAAGTATTTAAGAGGCGATTATGACTTTCCTCCTAAGGGACTTCCTTCTGGTGTTACCGAGGTAAACGTACTGGTTGGCGCATTGCATCTCATGAACCGCGATTTCGTCGTTTATGTCAAGCCATTTGTCATTGTCGTCAGCTACGAGTCATATCAAGTCAAGTACCTGAATATTGTAAGAGCTAAGATTTTCTTGGATCAGTCTATGTGACCTTCTGGATTTTATTTGTTCGTGTTAGCCTCATCTTAGTATGTCTCCAAAAGACGTATTTTTATTAAGTTCAAGCTAAGTGCTCCTTTGAGTTAATGAACTTAACTACTGTCACTGTGTCTTGTCGACTGGTTAGGGAACGTTCGGTGTTATCTATATTCGGTAATATCCGGAATAACTTGCTTAGCTAATTGGCTTTTAAATATGCTCACGGCTTCATGATCAGCAAACCTTGTAAATGCTGAAAGGGGCTTTGATACCTTTGATTGTTTGTCTTTAGATAACGACAGCTGATAACAAGCCTATGAACGTTTGCCCTGTTCTTTAAAAGTAATTGACTGTTATTTAATGACACCCTGATTTCGGTGACAAAGGTCCGTGAAGTTGGAATCAGGATGAAAGAGCTATTGACTAGGAACTAGGAAGATGATGGTCTTTGTATATTTCGTAGACAGAGCATGCTTAATTTTACCTCAAACGTTGTGACATGTAGCTAACAAAGCAGATGCTGATGGAGAACTGCTCGACAAAGATAGAACGTTGCTGTGAAGCAGGTCAAGGTATCCCTCTTGTCAAACAGTATTGTGTGCAAGCTGTGTTTACAGATCTAAACATGAATGCGATTAGATGGTATTTATGGTTTAGTTTATCTATAGTTCAGCTGGATGAGTAATATCACTGGAAGGAAGTTTTTATTACTTAACATTTAATGAAGCGATATCAGGCCCTGATGTCTCGAAAAAAAGTCAAACTACGTTTGACAATTTGAAACAGCTGAAGCTCAACTCAACTGCCAATTTCAAGTTACCTATCCAGCAAATCCAAAATAACGTCTACAATGTTTGAGTTTAATATAGATTTTAATTCATTTTAAGAAACACAACTTGCTGTGTTTTCACAAATTTGAGTATAAACTCAAACTTATGTCAATACAAACAGTTTGTTTCGAGAAACTGTGGCCAGATTATGAAGATAACACACTTTATTCTTTACAGATTTCCTACGTTTTGATATAACTGCAAAGAACAGAAATTCCTATACACTGGCATATAGAAAGGAATAATCTGTGGGCGAAATTGAAACCCATGGAGATACCTACCTCACATTATCACCGAAACATTGCATCCAAATGTTTCCTGAAATTTCCAGCAATGAACTATCACCTGATACACAAAGAATTCCCACGCTGTGAATAATAAGGTAAATAAAGTATGACTCAATGTACTCCTGTCAGTTTCCACTCTTTCTTAGTTAGCGAAGTAAACGTTGTGAGGTTCGCCAAAGTCAGTAGCTCCTGTTAGTGGTGTCAACTGAGGAGGAAACGTCTGCTGCGATAGTGATAGTCTGTTGCATCACACTACTGCGACCAGCTATTACAACACCATTCCGGTAGTCTACTTTTTCTCTCCTTGAATTATCTCATTTGAAGTCCCGTCTATTGGAAAATAAAACAAGTTGAAGTACTACTACTTCTGCTGCTACTACTACTACTACTACTACTACTACTACTACTACTACTACTACTATTGTTGCTATAGCTTCTGATACTGGTGTTGTTGCTACTACTGTTACTACTACTACTACTACTGTTGTTTGCAGCTGCCACAACTAGCTACTGCTGCTGCTTTGAACTTGTCCTACCCTCCCTTGAGTGCACCTGTCTTCTGCAAAGAACACAGTTCTCCCCTACAAAGAAGGCTGCTATGCCGGGGTATCCCCTGGAGGGTGTCAGTAAATTCGATTTCTCAAAACATCATGTAAGAAACAAAACCCGAAAAATCAAACATTAAACTATACTAAACTTTCCTCAGTCATGTATTTGTCACTGATGCAGCTGAGTGAGAAATGTTCTCCACAGCATGCCCGCTTTGATCTTTTGGAAGATCTATCAAGGCCTTAAATATCATATGCCTCTTCAAACAACAAGTCAGTCTTTACGAATGTTATGAAACACGTTTATTATGACTATTAATTATCAGCTGCATTTTATACATGTATCTTATATGGTGGGTGCACGTAAATCAGTCCAGATGATTCCATACATCGCAAAAACATCTGATTCCTGATATTAATTTGTTATATTAGTAACTGAAAATGAACTGAAGATCGTATTACTAATTGGATATATGACCTAAAATATTTCTGCTGGCTTCTTTGTACAAAATCCATTAAAAAAATGTCCATTTAATATTGCAGTGTGAAGGTTCCCGAGCAGAAAATAACAACGGTATATGTTACTAGCATCAGTGAAGTTGTAACGAGAATGGCTTCAATAACTGTATTATTTACCGTCGTTGCTATGCATGTGGCGTATTACAGATATGATATACACACTGACTCACTGTGGCAAAAGCGTTTATAAGATTTGTAGAAGTGGAATGTACATGCTAGTCTGGAAGATATACACGTGAATTGCAAATTTTTGTGCCCACGTTCACATCTGTTTGCCTCTGTTATACAATGGACGGCGGGGTAGTCAAGACAAGACAAGACAAGACAATCGTTTATTGTATTTTACCGGCCCTTATACAAGAGAGTTGCATACAGCGTCGTGATACATGTTGTAGGTATATACATTAGGACATGGCTAATTGTAAGTGCTCGTTACGACGAATAAATGCATACTTAAAGGTCACATGCAACCAAAAAATCAAACATAATTAAAACACAATTATCACTTATTCGTGACATCTACTATACATTGCTGCTTGTTAAAAAACAAATAAACAAAATTATAAGAGTACAATCGCGATTCAAAAGTGCAATATTTTGTACTTGGGCTTACTTTCCTCGAAACGAAGCCCTCGGAAAACCGAACCCAGTCATAGCGGGTGGCTGTGCACTCAAGGGTAACGACGACTTCCGATTGGCTGGTTCTTTTGCTGATACGCTGAGGGCTCATTGTGTGTACAGAAAGATGATCTGTTTGATGGGCCTTTCATAAGTATGGCTAGTCACAAGAAAGTAAGATTCTTTAAGGATAACAACTTCTTTTATTGTACTTGATGCATCGTTTCAGTATGGATTCATATACCGTTGTCAAACAAAATCATTTACTCTAGAATAAGTTGTTATCACTAGAAAATGTATATAGAGATGTTGGGTTTTGTAAATACACGTTCTCTGAATTTGAGTTCGATCAAATAAAAAATCATCTCGGCAGAGATGGTGAACTACTGCGTGACTGGAAAGTGTCATTCGTCCAAGTACGAAGCAGGACTAGAAAGTGTTTGCACCAGTTTCCGTCAAATCCAGTCATCCGAAAAAATGTCTGTAGTTTCTTTGCAACCCACAGACATAAAAACTTGTCATGTATACAAGTATCACGCCTGCCTAATTACTTAATGTGGCAGAGACTGGTCTCGGGTGCACGAGTCATAAATCAATTTATTTTGTTTATGGCGTATAGCCTGATAGGTGTTAAGTTTAAATTGCATGTGGTCAATGATTGAAGCTGTCTATTGCACATTGTTTTTAGCAGACAGACAGGCAGACATACAGGTGTCAATAAACCAGACGTTGAGGTTTTTCTGTGACAGAGGCTGCTTACTACAATCAACAAGCTTGTTTATGTAACGAGTAGATTATTTACTTGTTTATGTACACAACCATGATTAGACTACTGCTCACGACCTCATGCTCCGAGCATGCATACTGTTTCAAGCTCCGCGAACCTATTCACTGGCATGCGTTATGGGCGCAGCGCAGCACAGCAGTTGAAACCAGTTTCCCAAACTCCCCCCCTCCCCCCAGCGCTGGGGAGAATTTACCTAGTAAATCGTTTGAACTCCGATTTCGCGGGCGTTTTTTCCATCGCGTTTTTTTCAGCTCTATAGACTGAATTGGCCCTTTTCATGATTTGTTTCGGTACGTGCATACCTAAAGGTATCAGAACCTGCAAAGTTTTACGTTGCATGTGACCTTTAACATAGAGAGCGAGGTTACAAAGGGTGGATTCATTATTAGTTGTTAATACACTAGTAAAGGCTGTCAATGATGGTTTCGATAGATAATATTCTGGGATATAGTTGTAACGTAAATCTTCATAAGACGGACAATCAAGCGTAAAATGTACTCCATCTTCAACTGAGGAATTGCATAAAGGACACATTCTTTCCGATTTTGGGATGGACAGTTTTCTACCTCTATTTACCATTAGGTCCAACAAGCCTGTCCTGTATTTGGCAAATATGTTTTTGTTACAGTTAAAAGTTAGTTTACATAAATACAATTCAGGTTATATTAGAGTTTTAAATGTTCTATATAATTCATAACGAGAGCTACTTTCTAGAGTGAAATGCCACTCCTGGTAAAACATATTTACCGCTCGATCACGAAATTCTTTCAAAATCATAAAGACATCCCCAACACCCTGGCTTATCTACACCAGTCCATACCCATGAGAAAACAGAAGATTTCTTATATGTGATGCCCAAGATGTTTTGCCCATATTATCTAGATGAACCATCATATTATGCGATATTATTGGTAGACGACTTTCAGGCATTATCAAAATTTTAAACCAGTATTTAAGACATCGTATTTAGGAATTAATATACATGGGGTGTCTCCCCAATCCATCGAAAACCATGCAATTTGGAGTGGCGGCCCAACACCAAAAGATTTTTTGCAGGCCATAAGGTGTAGTCTCTCCAAGTAATCGTAGCATTGATATCCCCACACTTCCGATCCAAACAATAAAATGGGTTGTACCTGGGCATCAAACAGTTTTGAAAAATAGTCTAGTGGTTACGCTCGTCACGTTGAAAACTCGAGTTTGTTCCCCCATGAGTACACTGTGTGAAGCTCATTTCTGGTGTCTCCGCCCTGATATTGCTGGAATATCGCTAAAAGCGTCGTAACACTAAGTTCAGTTATTCACTCTTTTACATAAAATGGAATTTATTTACTAGGACAACCAGACTCTTTACTCGTTTACTCTGATGTTCTACATTTAACCTTCTCCACATATGTATGATGATAGCAGCAATCGATACCACAATCTCAGTGAAAGCCAGACTGGTGGGTGTCCCAAAACTGTCTACAGTCTATGTTCTCGGGCTGTTCTCCCACGTTACATTGCGATGCGGTAATATTTTTGACTGCTGAAAATGGCGAGACAACCACTGCGTTTCATCACGTTCAGTATTTCATGCATTGGGAAGCGATTTCATTTATAGCAACACTGTAACCAGAATACACACTGAATTACGACGTTGTGTTTAGAAAATATGATAATGGGATCTATTTGAGTTATCTGTATTTCATTTAGTGTATGAAGTAAGAACTCCAATGACAAATTCAAAACTTCTTGAAGTCAATCATTAAGACATTTTGATACACGTTGCATTTAAAATATGAAGGTCTTGAAGAAAACTTACAAAATATTGAGAATGAGTTTGGTGCCAGTGCAGTCCCTTTAATTGAGAATCTTTAGTGGTTTACTTTTGGAACCAATCAGTTCTGAAAGGAAGACAGAAAACGCCAAACAATCAGAACGCACAGTTCGGGTCTTAGGTTAATCCTCTGCAATGGTTCCAAGCCTCGTTGAGTATTTGTATGAGCAAGAAATTGGTACGGAACTATAAAAACTTATTTTAAAACCATAAATCTCAATTTGTGAGCAAGAACTTCGTGGAGTTGTCCAATTTAGCGAATTACGCATTGATATTTAGGCAATGTTAGCGGTCAATGTTTATGTAGGCTTCAGTTTAGTGATGGGTGAATGGATTTCCAAATGATAGGCAATGTAACGTGGAGGGGGTTCGGTGCAGACTTGTTCAGGATTAAACGTCATCAAACTATAGTAGTGAAATGTATGCAAGAAGTGTGCAGTAAGTGACACGTCAGACAAGGACTGAGGTTCTGTTGACACAGAAATACCATTCTCAACCAAACATTACCATCTTCCACTGTTGTCTGCAGTAAGTTACCATTAGCGTCAGTATTAAAGCAGCGTTCGAGTCGAATTGCCTGATGGAGACCAACTTGGAGAAGAGGTCCCTTGGATCTCATGCTCATTGTATGAGTCCGTTAGTGGGTCGGACAGCCATAGTTTGTGACCAGTGATCTTAGAGAGTCTAGGGTCCAGGTCCACTCTGCATTCTTTAAGGCTGCCTCGGGAATATTTCAGAGAGTGGCAATGAACTGATTGATGAGTCTTACCATTGACGTTCTAAACGAAACATGTGTTCAATGAGACGATTGTATGTTGCTGTTTCTTTTCAGACAGATGCTATCTGCTACTGTTACTTGATTGTATTTTTACCGGTCTTCTCATGTTTGTTCGAGCAGAATGACGCCCCTTGCTTTACTCATGACACGCTACACGAACATAGTAACAAATTAGGAATGTTTGAATTACGTTTCATGGTGGACTACGATACACTCATGTTCATCCTTCGTCTATTAATCGTATATTTTTGGACAATATTATCTTTTTGAGTTTGTCTGTAAACTCATGGGAATCCCAGGTCACCAGTGGCCGATATACCTCGGGACTAGGTGGTCACAAAGTGACTTTATTCTTTAACTGGAATATTGCAGCATAAAAGAATACATGAAGGGACATGGCGTCTATGTTACAGACCACAGATTATAAATAGATAACCACAAGCATGGCAAGAACTAAAACATTCGAAATGTTTTGAAAATGTATTACATATGTATGGCTGACTATCTTATCAAAAGTATTGTTCAAAAAGTATAATAAATACACTCATAACTGATGGACAATTGTGAAGTTTGATGTCTTATTCAAAGCTATTGCCACAGAAATATATCTTTCCAAGTATACATCATAAGTGAGTGAGTTTCCGCCTTTTTCAGAAATATCATTTCGGGGAACATCAGAAATGGACTTTACATATTGTACAATTTGGAGACTCGAGGTCGGGCCTTCGTCGAGACAACCGAACACTTTAACCTCTAGGGAACCCCACCGTCCATAGATATACATATTAAATAATGTGCTAGGTTACTGGGTGTATCGTTTCAAACAGAACTCAACTATTGTACATCTGAGTAGAGTTGTCTCTAACAGTGTAACCTGATTTCGAGATGTATAGATATCAGGTGCAGCAGTTTGCGTGGAATTAAAGACGCAGTGTTATATTTTACACAGGCATAGTCACACAGAATCTCAAATTAACGTTCGTAAATATCCATTCTTGTTTGAGAAATGCCACAACGGGGAAAAGTCAAGTTATTTGAGAAGGTACTACTAACATTTTCGCTACATTAACTGGGATCTATTATTTAGTTTGACGCATGATTAATATATGTCAAATAACCAATGTAAATATGTTTTATGTGTAAGTTGAGCATTGAAACGAATAAATGTAATCGATGTAATAAGAACATGAATATGTTGAATAAATTTCGTACCCATGTTGAGAAACGCTTGCGGCAATCTAAGTTTTATGATCTCTGTAAATCAGTTTATTGTAACTGCAATGAATCGTTGCATGTGTTCCAGTTCCAGTTACCAAGGTTCTGTGACCTTTGAAATCAGAATAGGCTTGAATGAACAGTGATCAAGTGCAGGCAGAAAAAGGGCTTCTCATAAAATCCCAGTATCAAGGAAAAGGATTTTTTACCAAAAGGAATTCAAGGAGATCATCAGTTGATAGAAGAAAGGCAGAAGCACTTGCATAAACCTTTAGTGAGCGCCTTTCAGCACACACCTGTCAGGTAACACGGGTAATGGGGTCCGTCTTAGACGTTTTGTCAATTAAATCAATGCAATATGGTCTCTCTCGTCTCCTTACCAGAAGTAATGACTCGCTAGGTCTATCTCATCCTCATATCACCTGTAAATTGCTCGCATTTTCGTACACCATTTATTAACCCCGTTGAAATGTGTTTTTCATTCCCACTTGATCTTAAAAACATTCCCCATTTTCAAGAATGGGATTGTAGAGGATGTTCTTATCAAGCTTTTATACTATCATCCATGCTCCTCGTAAGACTCAACTAATGGGATCAGGCAGTCAGGCTCGCTGACTCATGTTTTCGTGTCATAGCTGCGTAGATCGATGCTCATGCAGTTCATCACTGGACTCTTTGGTCCAAATTCGTTTATTTCGAGACTGTCACCATATGGCTGGAATGTTGTTTTATGTAGCGCAAGACTATACTCACTCAGTGTAAAATGGTAATGCTGGCGTTATACAGAATTAACATTGAACACGGCAAAGGAAAGTCGATATACATGAATGTTGATACGTTTAACATTGATGTCTATATGCCACCAAACATGTGAAATTGGGTGAGAGAGTGTCTTTATGTCGAAAGTTACATCGCACAGGACGTTTGTGCCATGCCAAGTCTATTTCATTATCACTTGATATGTAACACGTGTCGAGTTTTCGGCAATAATACTGAAGGACAAAAGAAACGCTGGCAACATATTTTGTTATGAAATGAAAATGTAAAACAATATATGTAAGCAATTATGACTTTATTGCAAAGAAATGGTAACTGACAATAGGTGTACACGCTATAACAATCATGTGGTGGATATTTCAGAAATTATGATGAATTTTGTTAAAGCTGTTGGATTGTCTATAATTAGGTCACACTGAAATCACCCAAAATTGAGTAAACGTCATCAGTATGGAGTGTGTCCACCTCTAGCACGAATGCATGCCCTGACACGACGTCTAACAGATGTAACCAGTCTCCTGACAGTTCTGGGGTGATTTGATGCCATTCCTCTTGCAGGGCTTGCGTCAGCGTCTGTCTGTCATGAGGACGTTGCTGACGTTGCTGACGTTGCTTAACAAGTCTCCCGAGGTGATCCCACAGATGCTGTATCGGATTCAAGTTGGGGGATCTGGCTGGCCAAGGAGGAACCTGAATATTAATGGCGTTGAGAAAGTCCCTTGCAACACGTGCACTGTGTGGAGTGGCGTTATCCTGTTGGAACAGACTCCTTGGGTTATTCTGCATGAAGGGAAGCACGACTGGTCTCAATACCTGGTTGATGTATCCTTGAGCATGTGGATTACCATTAATGACCACCAAATCGGTCTTCCTGTCACCACGAATACTTCCCCAGATCATGACACTTCCGCCACCATGGAGCTGCACCTCTTGAACACAGCAACGTGACGTTCGTTCCCTTCTACGTCTGTACACGCGCACTCGACCGTCAGCATTGAAGAGTTTGAATCTGTTTTCATCCGAAAAAACCACCACTCTGTCCCAATGTCGTCTTTGCCAGAGTTGCACAGTTCAAGCCCACCTCATTCGGTTCCGTCGTTGTTGCAGGGTCAAGGTCATTCCTCTGAATGGTCGATAAGCCCTCAGTTCATAATGGCGGAGACGTCGGGCCACGGTCTTCCTGCTGATGGGGTGTTGTAATGCATCTCTTACTGATGACGTAACATTGAGGAATCTCATACGAAGGTGAAGCAGACGTAAATAGCGTGCTTCATTTTGCGTTGTCACCCGGTCTTCCACTCCGTGGTTTGTCTGATGTCTGATCAGTCTCTCTGACACGTTTCACTAGTCTCTCTATCGTGGTTTTCTGACAGCCCATGCTTGTCGCAACCCTGGACTGAGTTGCACACATCTCTAGCATTCCTATCGCTCTCTCGCGCTGTACGGATGCTACGCGTGGCATTCTTGTTCATCAAATCTGAACGGCCGAATGTCAGAGATTGTCAGTCATTATTTATACTCGATCTGTGCACGAAGTTTTCGTAAAAGCACTTTTGAAATTATATACAAAAGTGCAGATTTCACCAAAAATTCATGCTGCATGGTCATCGCATGTTCTCAACGACGAAGGTTGGGTTTGCAAGAATGTTCTTATATTGCTGTAAACCATGTTTTTGAGTTTGAATCAATTTTGCGACAAAGTTTATGAAACCAGCCTTTCTTTTGTCCGTCAGTTTAAATGCATTACCTCTAAGGTTTGAATGCGTTTTGTATCACACAGTGAACTATAGTAAAAATGTGTGAAAATAAGAAACGATTGGCACAGATGGTAGACATATTGAGATCAGCGTGGTTGTTTACTTGGGTTGTCTTGGGGAAGGTTGTCCTGTTGAAGGATGAGACTGTGCATTGGATTACCAGTATCTGTGTTCTGTAAATCAACATACAATCAATCTCCCTACAACCACAGCCTGCCTTGGACTTGTGGAAAACATGGAATAGTGTAAATATCCAAATAATGAGAGAGCCAGCGTGGTTTTACTGCGTCTTTTTGTGCTATTCCATCTTAAAGAATGATGGTAATTGTATGGACAACTTCTGTATTCTGTGAAGGGCGACGAGGATTACTGAAGGTAACTGAAGATCAACTGTAACCCGGACCTTTACAAAGACTCAAGACCAGCACGATAACCTTCATTATAAATAATATCGTTTGTTAACGATTCCAATGTGACTGGGCATTACAAAGCAAAACTATTCATTCAATGGACATGTTTTACGTCGCTTTTAGCAATATTGCAGCAATATCACAAAGGGGAGTACCAGAAATGGACTTCGCACATTGTACCCATGTAGGGAAGCGAGCGTGTGTGAATGAGCAAACTGCTAGACCATCCCACTGGTGTCTATTTTGTGTACTCAGGTGGGCACATCATGGACTGGCTACTCTCGAACACCGTTGAAGTGTAATCCCTGAGACGTAATAAACTCAACTGTAAACGGAATTATGATTATGTCATTATCTATCAAAATCTGACCTTTTAAAGCACATACCTCAACAATTTCTTTCACGGTCTGTATACCACATGAGGGTTTGAATTAAAAAAAGATGAAGACTGAAATTGTAAGGAATCCATATGTCATCTTTCACGTTCACCTTGTTTGAAAATGCTTATTATGACACCAATTTAAGTCAAAACACGATGAAAAGTGTAAATGGTAACAAATCAAATTCTTCTTACATTAGGGCAACTGTGACTATCTGGTTACAATCTATCTTCGTCACTTCGGAGTTGGTTTTCACCTGGTTTCATTTGTTAACAGTCTACAAAAATAATTCTACGATCTGTAATTTAACTAAAATGTTATTGAAGTATGAGTAGGATCATCGACATGTGGTTTCAGGAAGCAGCTGTCATATGTCTTGTACATAATGATGCCATCAAGAAAAAGGTTAGGGATGTTTGATAGTGACGAATACACGTATTTAAAGACTTTCTTTAACTCGCTGAAAATCTGAAGGAGAGAACAGCCAACAGCAAATGATATTGTTCGTTGGAAATAATACACGGATTGAACACAGATGGGTGTTGAAGAATAATGTATTGATCTGATTGCACCTCACTTAATTCAAAATCGAATTTTAGTCTTTGCCATCTTGAAATTCAACATTATAAGAGAAGGAGTGAGTGAGTGAGTTAAGATTTAACGTCACATCGGCAATGTTGCAGCCATATCGTGACGAGAACATACGTGACATAAAAAATATATATGTATGCATATTATGTAGAACCTGTCGACGAAGGACAGTAAAACCACTAGACTATCACAGTTAATATTAAAACTAGTGTGGAAACTTATAAAAATATAACAGTATCATTATTTGGACAATACAATATAAAAACAGGCCAGGATCGCCAACAACAGAGGGTAGATCACCATACTAGGGACCATGGGGACTTACAATACCTCCGCTACCTGCATGGTCCCCAGCTGGATTTACACCATCCCCTCAGCTGCTAGCGATTGTATGCAAGATTAGCCACAAATTGAAATGACACATATTCTACGGCTAAAAAAAGTGGAAGAATAAATCTGACTTCAACAGTTTTTGGACTTACGTACCCTCTCAGGAGGACAATATTTTTACGGTACTTCAACCCCCTTCGAGGATACAGCCACTAACAATCGTAGTTCCTGATTCGACTTCCAATCTTAAAATATTTATCTATTTACAAGTCATGTAATAAATCTAATTCTTTTAAAAACGCCATGATTAAATGATTACTAACGTTACTAAAAAGATCCTTCATAGTTCCCGATTTAAAATAGTTATCCCTTGTGATGGAATATTCAACACAGTCAAGCAAAACGTGCTTGACTGTGATTCTTTCATCACAAGGGATACAGAACGGAGGATCTTCACCTTTAAGCAAATATTCATGCGTATATCTTGTGTGGCCAATGCGACATCGTCGCATGATGACCTCTTCAAATCTGGACTGACAACCCAAGTAGGTGTAACCAATGTAGGGTTGTATTTCATGTAATTTGTTGATACCGACTTGAGTGTCCCACCTTTTCTGCATCAGATCACGAATGTAGGACCTAATGGTAGCTTTATAATCAGTGTGTGGAATGAGAATTGGTGTCACAGATTTGTTGAGTGCTGCTTTAGCAGCAAGGTCAGCGAGTGTGTTCCCAGAAATGCCAACGTGGCTGGGTAACCAACAAAAGACGATGTCGTATTGGCCGGTAGCAAGATCGTTATACAATTCAATGATTTCTATTAAAAGTGGATGTTTACAAGAAATATTTTTAATAGCCTGAAGGCAAGAAAGAGAGTCAGAAAAGATTATATATTGTTTACGTTTGGGGTGTCTTTGAATATATTTAAGGACTGTTAATATTGCATTTGCTTCGGCAGTAAAAATGGAGCTGTTATCTGGAATTCTAGAAGATATTGTTCTGGATCCAATGACAGTGGCACAAGCAACTGCGCCACCGTCCTTGGAACCATCTGTAAATAAGGGTTTGTATTTGCTATATGTACTTTTTAATTGATTATATTGTTGTTTATATTGTAAATCATTAGTTTCTGATTTTTTAAATGAAGTTAATGTTAGGTCGACTTGGGGCCTAACCAACTGCCAAGGAGGAGAAGAAAGAAGACGGAAAGGAGCTATGTTTTCCAGCTCAATGCCGGCAGAAGAAAGAAAGGGTTTAATTCTGAGCCCTAGAGGTGGAACCAGAGAAGACTTCTTGCCGTACAAATCCTCATGAAGGGGATTGAACACACAATTATAGGCAGGGTTAGATTTATTAGAGTATAATTTAGTAATGTATTGTAAAGACAATTTTATACGACGTTGTGTAAGAGATGGTTCATCGGCCTCAACATAAAGACTGTCAATAGGTGAAGTTCGAAAAGATCCAAGACAAAGTCTTAGGCCTTGATGGTGGACAGAATCAAGAAGTTTAAGGTTGCTTTTGCAGGCTCCACCATATACGATGGAGCCATAATCAAGTTTTGAGCGGATGAGTGATCTGTATAAGTGAAGGAGAGTAGTCTGATCCCCTCCCCACTTTGAGTTGGAAACAACTTTCAACAAATCAAGTGCCTTCAGGCATTTAGCTTTAAGGGATTTAATGTGCGGTAAGAAGGTTAAATGAGAATCGAAAATAAGTCCCAAGAACTTGGCCTCCTTTACAACTTTGATGGGAGTGCCATTTAGAGATAGTTCAGGGTCCTTATGTGGCTTATATTTTCTACAAAAGTGTATACAATTAGTTTTAGACTGAGAAAATTTAAAGCCGTTTTCAAGACACCATTTATTTATTTTGTTTAAACACAACTGCAATTGTCTTTCAATAGTATGCATATTTTTACCTCGACAAGAAATATTAAAATCATCCACAAAAAGTGATCCATCAATGGAATCGTTTAAAACCTTGGATAAACTGTTTATCTTAATACTAAATAATATGACAGACAAAATACTGCCTTGTGGAACACCCTGATCCCGATTATAGTGGTCAGACAGGGTTGAACGCACTCGGACTTGAAACTGTCTGTCTTTTAAAAACTGTGATATAAAATGAGGTAAACGACCTCTCAACCCAAAATCATGTAAATCCTTTAAAATGCCATGATTCCAGGTGGTATCATACGCTTTCTCGAGATCAAAGAATATCGATACAGCATGTTGTTTATTTACTATAGCATTTTTGACAAAGGATTCTAAACGTACCAAATGATCAATGGTACTTCTATTCTTCCGAAAACCACACTGAATATTTGTAATGAGGTTATTGGTTTCCAGATACCAAATTAATCTGTTATTTACCATTCGTTCCATGGTTTTGCAGACACAGCTGGTTAAAGAGATCGGTCTGTAATTGGAAGGATCAGTATGATCCTTACCAGGTTTGGGTATAGGGATTACAATGGCATTACGCCAAGAAGGAGGAAAGTTTCCAGATGTCCATATTATGTCAAAGATATCTAAAAGTGTGACCAGACATGGTTCAGGCAAATGTTTCAGCAGCTGATAGTGAATATTGTCATCACCCGCTGCTGTGTCATGAGCTTGTTCAAGAGCAGTATATAGCTCATGTAATGAAAACATTTCATTATAGTCTTCACTGTTATCCGATTCAAAATGAATGCTTGTCTTCTCCTGTTGTTTCTGATATCTCTGAAACTTAGGGACATAATTTGCTGATGAAGAATTTTTGGCAAGAGTTTCGCCAATTTTATTTGCAATTTGACACTTGTCAGTAATTAAATTATCACCATCTTTGAGATGGCGTACGGTAGATTTTGAACTTTTACCTTTAATTCTTTGAACCATGTTCCATACTTTGGACACTGGCGTGCGTGAATTAAGTTTGGAGACATAATTTCTCCACGATTGTCTTTTGTTTTGTTTAAAGGTACGACGCGCCTTTGCATTCAGTATTTTGAATTTGTCTAGGTTATGGACAGTTGGATGACGGCGAAAATAATGTTCTGCCTTTTTCCTCGCTTTTCTGGCCTGTCTACAATCTGCATTGAACCACGGTTTTCGTACATGTGGAGTCGTAGAGGACTTTGGTATACACTCATCAGCTATTTTATTTAGAATGTCAGCAAAAGTGTGAATTGGATCAGTTACATCACTGAAACATTCAGGTCGCAGTTTTGATTGACACATAGTTTGATATAAAGACCAGTTAGTCTTCGAAAAGTTCCATCTTGTAAACGATGGAGAATCGGATGGAGTAATTTCTGAGAGGATAGTTGGGAAGTGGTCACTTCCACAAAGGTCATTATGAACTGACCAATCAAATTCATTGAAGAGGTTAGAATCAGCAAGAGATAAATCCAGAGAAGAATAAGTGCCAGTTGCAGGATGCAGATAGGTGCTTGAATCATCATTAAATATGCACAGGTCATTATTTGAAATGAAGTCTTCAATTATTTTGCCTTTAGTGTTAGTGTTAGTACTGCCCCAGAGTGGGTTGTGACCGTTTAAGTCACCCATAATAACACATGGTTTTGGGAGTTGGTCATAGAGTGATTGAAGGTCAGTATGTTGAAGTGTTGAAGAAGGCGGAATATACAGAGAACATAGTGTAAATGCTACACCCAAAGTCAGTTGCACTGCAACAGCTTGGAGATTAGTGTTTAGTATAACAGGGCTATGAATAACATCTTGCCGTATAAGAATAGTAGAACCTCCAGTGGCCCTATCACCCGGAGGGGAAAGAGAATGATAGGCGTTAAACTGGCGTAAGTTAAAATTATCTGTCTGTTTCAGATGTGTTTCATTCAGACAGAATGCGGATGGTGTGAGATCCTGGACTAAAAGCTGTAGTTCATTGAAATTAGTTCTTAGTCCTCTACAATTCCACTGTACGATATTAGTTAAATGACCTATCTTTTAGGTGGATGGATAGGGGATCTACCCCTTGCTTTTTTTTAGGGCGACAAGCTATGTGCCCTGGGATGGATGTTTTCTGACACATCCATGTCCTCCAATGAACCATATTTGTTAAATAATTGAAGATGGTTCTCCGAACCCTTTGAAGCTCTGACACCTTTTTTCACTGTTTCTGCCCTAGTCTTGACTGTATTTTTAACTGTTTTCTTTGAACTTGTTTCTGGACGAGTCTTCTGAGTGGACTGAGGCAATGACTGTGATTCATCCTGAACTTGGATCTGACTGTTTATACATGGTTCCGAAGTCTGAGTAGACTGTTCTTCAGGTATAAGAAGGTGAGGGGTGTCAGCTGTTACCCAAGTCAAATCTGTTTGACACTCTATGGAAAAACTAGTGACTGCCGAATTTACTCTTGACAAACTTTCAGACGGTGTCTTAATGACTGATGCATATGAAACATTGGGTACTGTTGACTCAACAATCTTTTTAGCATCAGCGAAGCTAATATTTTGAGTAAATTTAACTTTGTTGATTTCCATTTGTTTTTTCCATACTGTACAGTCTTTGGAAAAGGATGAATGATTACCGGAACAATTTGTGCATTTTTTTAACGTACTTTCACAATCTTCAGTTACGTGTGAAGTCTCGCTACAGTGAGCACATGTTATTGGCTTTGTGCACGTGTTGACACCATGACCATATTTTTGGCATCTGAAACATCGCAAAGGATTTGGAATGTAAACATCAACTGACATAGTGCAGTAACCAACCTTGACACACTTAGGAGGATTTGGTGAAGAGAAGGAAAAGAGGTACGTATTTGTTGGAATGACATCATTATTTTTCCGGGTGGTGAATCGCTTGACATATGTGACTCCCTGATCCTTCATTTCAGAAACGATGTCCAGTTCTGACATTTCGGCCAACAAACGATCCCTGTCTCTAATGATACCTTTGCTGCTGTTCAGTGTTCTGTGTTCAGTAACTGAAACCTGGATTCCAGCAAACGTTTCTGTATTCATCAAGTTAGTGGCTTGTTGTTTCCTGCTGCATTCAATCAGAAAAGATCCTGAACGCAAACGTTTTATATTCTTCACCTCACCTGCAATGCCATGTATGCCCTTAGAGATTATAAAAGGGTTTAGTTTAAATGGTGTCTTGTCTACAGTACTGAGAACCAGGAAACGTGGCCAATTGTCTGTTGAGTTGGATGACCTCTGTTCATTATCATTGTCGAGCTGACGTTTGGTTTTTTTTGTAGGGGTTTGGTAGTCCATGGTAAGATTATTTTGATTCATCATCCGGGCTCCCCACCCACCACGGAGTATCACAAGGACAATGCTAATTGCAAGTGGGTTTCCTACTTGCAGCACCAAGGATACCCGGATGATATACTCCAGCAGAAAAATTAATAATTAATAATTCTACCAGATTGGCCCATGAGCCACCGCCTTCTGACACTGGCATCTAGGCAAATTTTCTCAATTTAAAAACAAAACAAAAAAACACATGTATCATAGCATATGTATATATGTATATTTAAATATTGTGTTGAAATTAATACCATGCCAAACAATGATCGAGCAATGAAATTTAGTGCTCAGGGCTCGGCATGACCAGCCGATTGGTTGAACCGGGCCCATTCAACCACCCGTCTAGGCGAAGTCAGGGCCAAAGTGGTGTATTGAGCAACAGGAACACGGTTACAGGCCCCTATTTCCCTCAACCACCAGGATCCCTTTCTCCGCCGACACAGGGCCGCAACCCAAGGCAAACGGGTTGGTGGACCAAATATCCCCCCGGGTCCACTACGGGGGTGTCGGCGAGCTCTTAGCGTTACCCAGCACCCACCACGAGGAGGTGGCTCGCCACGGGTGCCTATAAGAGAAGGAAGTACAGTAAGAATTTCCCCTACTACACGACAACGTTATTTCATCCAATACATGAAAGGTCACGTAATTACGTTAAGAATGGAATTAATAACTGGATCTTTTGACAATGTCAATTTACACATTTCAACAAAATATGGTATGTTTATGCAAGGAGTCCACGGTATAGATGAATTCTGCCCATTTCCACTGTGGGTCTGGACGTTGTGATTAGTGCTGTGGGAAATTGAGATATCCTGTAATTAAGGTAAAGACTTTTTGGACTTAATGAGACGGCCAAATGAGCCATTGCCTGACTTGTTCAATCGCTACTTAATAAACTGTGCATAACCGTCTGCAAGTAAACGACACACCAGAAGGTAGACCATCTTGTAGGGTCTCTTGCTAATCTTTAGTTTTGATTTTAACATTTGTTAAACAGCGAAGTCTTTGTGTAATTAGGAAATGGGTAACTGGCAATATGATACATGTATATGAAACAAAACGAAACACAATTAAGTCTGCACGGAATGGATGGGTACTTCTCCGAACACTCCCTGCAACTTTAAAACACACTTAACCTCAGTAATTTGATTGTTTAGTAGTTGTAGGTACGTATCTTCTGAAACAGAATGAGTACTTATGTTTCAGCATTGATTTTCACTCTTGCTTGTGTAATTAGGAAATACGTAAATAGCAGTATGATACATGTATTTGAAATAAAAAAAATATTTAAGTCTGCAGTAAATGGATGGGCATTAACTGATACCCATGGAGATATCTACCTCACACAATCACCGAAATATTACAGTCAAATGTTTCGTGAAACTGCCAACAGTATCACCAGAGGGGTAAAGAATTCCCACTCTGTGAATAAGAGGGTAAATGACTTGATGCACTTTCGTCAGTTTCCACTCTTTATTTGTCAATACATAAACGTTTTCGTGAGTTTTGTCAAAGTCAACATCCACGTCCTGAGGGGGAACATCTACTGCGATAGTGATAGTCTGTTGCAGCACACTATTGCGACCAACTATTACAATACCATTCCAGTAGTCTACCTTTTCTCTCCTTGAATTGCCTCATATGAAGTCCTCTTTATAGGAAAATGAGACAAGCTGGGGTAGTTACGGTTTTATTTAATAACTAACAAGAAACTTGAAACACACATCAAGTAAACATTTAAAACATAAATTTATTGTTATTCACAATTTTTTAACTCCGAGTCGCATTTTGTGTTTGCCACCACGTTGTTTTAAGATATTGCAGGCGGCGATACCTCTAAGTGAAAGAATATGGTATTTTTGTATTTTGCGCTGAGCATTTATCAAAGAACGTTAGTTACTAAACTTTCGAAAATCACAAATGTTATGGATGCATCGATAGATTTTGTTTCCAACCATTGATATATTGCTATCGGAGACACAACATTTGCAATCCGTCCATTGTTCGATGCAAGGTTACATCGCTACCGCCTGTCATCTTGGACCTTTTCTCCAGAAAGTCCTTAGAAGATAACTGGCAAATAAGCGTAGTTAATACTTCTCTCTACTAGTGTTACGAGAGTGTATTTTCTGTAAATTGTATTATCAATTAAGTAACAGTTATTATGGGTCACATTCCATATCATAAATGTTCCGAGGTATTAGTATTTTATCGTCAGGAATTGAAGTTAGTTCTCTAGAGTTACCTTCCTTTGAAACAGGTAAATACGAGGCTGACCGAGAGAATTCTACGTTGATGGCGATGGTCGTATGTTCTCGAACTTTCAGGAAATGTTGACTATATATAAAGGTTGGTTGCTGTGTTGTCAGACACTGAAATACACACAGATAACTGGAGTACATAACTCTGTCTCTCTGTCAACGCTTGGCCTACATAATCCACAGCCTGACCGCTCGCTGTGTTACAGTTTGCATAACCGTTTCTCACTCTCAGATCAAGACTTCGGTGAGTTGACATTATATTTGTGACCCGTTACTTTTGAATTGACTCAGTTGTATTGTACATGAAACCTCCCTTGTCAGTCTTTTGCATCTTGCCTATGTTTTAGCTCAATACAAAATTATTGAAAATCTTAGACTTGTCAGTGTTATATTTTGCTGGTTCTGAGGGGGATTTCTTGCACCTTTTGTCACGGCAAAGTTTTAACCGTAACAAAATTGGGGGCTCGTCCGGGATAGAATTCATTTGACGTTTGAGACCATTTGTGAAATTTCTTCCAAATTCTTGCAATTTTGCAACAAGTTAATTGTGGAACCAGCAAGATTTTACTTCAACTTGGGAAGTTTCTTAAGTCCCCTGCGCCTGAGACAGTCAGTGAATTGCAGTCATATTTATTGCAGACTTCTTCAGATTTCAAACTTGATGCCAGACTTGCAATGAGGAAATCTCTGATTTTGAAAGTTGTTTTTAATTCACGAGGGAAGTTTTGGGCATGAAGTTTTAAAACTGGTTGAGGAGGAATGTTCAGTCCAGTTGGAGATGAAAAAATGGGAACTGAAAAGGATGGAAACGGGATGGGATGGAAATGGGATGGGATGGAACATTACATTTGTGACTCATTACTGGAGATTTGACTCATTTGCGTCGTACATGAAACCTCTCTTCTGAATCTGTATATTTTTGCCTTTGTTTGCTCAATATAAAGTATCATTGAAAATATAAAACTTGACTTGCCAGTGTCATATTTTGCTGGTTCTGAGGGATTTCATATACCTTTTAACACGGCAATTTATAACCGTACTACTACTACTACTACTACTACTACTACTACTACTACTACTACTACTACTACTACTACTACTACTACTACTACTAACAACAACTACTAGTAACGACTACTACTACTAACTACTACTAACTACTACTACTACCTACCACTACCACTACTAACTACTACTACTACTAATGTTGTTGCTGCTGCTGTTGTTTGGGCTGCTACTGCTGCTGCTGTGAACTTGTCCAAACCTCCGTTCAGTGCACTGCTTCTGGTGTTATTGCTGCTGCTGCTGCTACTACAACTGCTGCTGCTACAGCTACTACTACTGTTGTTGATACCACTATTATTGTTGTGGCTGCTACTGCTACTACTACTGCTGTAGTTACTGTTACTACTACTACTGTTGCTACTGCAGCTGCTTTCAACTTGTCCTGCCCTCCGTTGAGTGCACCTGTCCTCTGCAAAGACCACAGTTCTCCCTACAAAGAAGGCTGCTATGCCGGGGTATCCCCTGGAGGGTGTCAGTAAATTCGACTTCTCAAAACTTCAAGTGAAAAAGAAAACCCGAAAAATCAATTATTATACTATACTAAACTTTCGTCGGTTCCTTTGTCACTGATGCAGCTGAGTGAGAAACGTTCTCCACAGCATGCCCCCTTTGATCTTTTTAAAGATCTCTCAAGGCCTTAAATATCATATGCCTGGTCAAACAACAAATATCAACTCATATTTTATAGTCATTTGATGGACTATTAATTATCAGCTGCATTTTATACATGTATCTTATATGGTGGATAAAATACAGTGAACGTATATCACGCCAGATGATTTCATACATCGCAAAAACATCTGTTTCCTGATATTAATTTGTTATATTAGTAACTGAAAAGTTACTGAAGATCGTATTACTAATAATACTTTGAAATATGGCCTAAAATATTTCCGCTGGCTGCTTTGTAAATCATCCATTGGAAAAACGTCCATTTAATATTGCAGTGTGAAGGTTTCAAGCAGAAAAATACAATGATATAGGTTACTGGCATCAGTGAATCTGTGATATTACCCGGAAGTCATAATGAGAATGGCTTGAATAACTGTATTATCTACAGTCGTTGCTGTATGTGTGGCGTATTACAGATATGATGTACTCACTGACTCACTGTGGCAAAAGGGTTTATAAGATTTGTAGAAGTGGAATGTACATGCAAGTCTGGAATATATACACGTGAAATGCAAGGACTTCTGTGACCACGTTGACATCTGTATGCCTCTGTTATACATTGGGCGGCTGGGTAGCCTAGTGGTTGAAACCTCGGGCTTGTTACCCCATGAGTACACTGTGTGAAGCTCATGTCTGGTGTCCCCGCCCTGATATTGCTGGAATATCGCTAAAAGCGTCGCAAAACTAAGTTAAGTTATTCACTCTTTTACATAAAATGGAATGTGTTTACTAGGACAACTAGACTCTTTATCCGTTTACTCTATTCGTATCGGGAAGCGATTTCATTTATAGCAACACTGTAACCAGAATACACACTGAATTACGATGTTGCATTTGGAAAATATCATAATGGGATCTATTTGTGTTATCTGTATTTCATTTAGTGTATGAAGTAAGAACTCAAATTACAAATTCAAAACTTCTTAAAGTCAGTCATTAACGTAGAAAAAATTGAGTTTGGTGTCAGTGCAGTCCCTTTAATTGAGAATCTTTAGTGGTTTACTTTTGTCAGAAATCGCCAAACAATCGGAACACACAGTTCGGGTCTTAGGTTAACCCTCTGCAATGGTTCCAAGCCTCGTTGAGTATTTGTATGAGCAAGAAATTGGTACGGAACTATAAAAACTTATTTGAAACCCATAAATCTCAATTTGTCCAAGACCTTCGTGAGGTTGTCCAATGTAGCGAATTTCGTATTGATATTTAGGCAGTGTTAGCGGTCAATGTTTATGTAGGCTTCAGTTTAGTGACGGGTGAATGGATTTCCAAATGATAGGCAATGTAACGTGAAGGGGGCTCGGTGATCCAACTTTATGAAGAGCTATGGAGAGTAGTGAAATATATGCAAGAAGTGTGCAGTAAGTGACACTTTACGTCAGACAAGGACTGAGGTTCTGTTGACACAGAAATACCATTCTCAGCCAAACATTACCATCTTCGACTATTGTCTGCAGTAAGTTACCATCAGCGTCATTACTAAAGCAGCGTTTGAGTCGAATTGCCTGATGGAGACCAACTTGGAGAAGAGGTCCTTGGATCCCATGCTCATTGTAAGAGTCCGTTAGGATGTCGGATAGACATAGTTTGTGACCATTGGCCAGCATATTTTAGCGAGTCGACGGTGTAAGTCACGCGTTCATTCACTGGCTTCTCTGATCCAGTCTGCATTCGTTAACATTTCAAACGGTGGCAGTGAACTGATTTACGAGTCGTTTCATTGGCGTTTTAAACGAAAAATGTATATAATGAGACGATTGTGAGTAGTTGTTTCACTTCAGACAGTTGCTGTCAGGTAATGTTACTTCTCATTTTGTTCGAGCAGAATGACGTCCCTTGCCTTATCCATGACACGCTATACGAACATGGTTGGAAATTAGGAACGCTTGAATTTCGTTTCATGGAGGATTATGATACCCTTACGTTCATTCTTTCGTCTATTAATCGTATATTTTGGAATACATACATACATACATACATACATACATACATACATACATACATACATACATACATACATTACATGAATGAACATGGCGTCTATGTTACACATCACAGATAAGTAAGTAAGTAAGTAAAATTGGGGAAAATGTTGGGAAGAATGAAAATTATCGATCGAAAATGATAATAAATAGACCCAGAAGTAATGGCGAAACAGTGAAAGGTGGTATCTTATTAGAAAGATATGTTTTCTCCAAGCTATTGCCATTGAAATGTACCTTTCCAAGTATACATCGTGAGTGAGTTAGTTTCCGCCCTTTTGAGAAACATCACGTCGGGGAATAGCAGAAATGGACCTCACATATTGTACCCATATGGAGACAACCGAACGCTTTAACCTCTAGGGAACCCCACCGTCCATAGATATGTATATGAAATAATGTGCTAAGTTACTGGGTGTTTCCTTTCAAAAAGAACTCAACTATTGTACATCTGAGTAGAGTTGTCTCTAACAGTGTAACCTGATTTCGTGATGTATAGATATCAGGTGCAGCAGTTTGCGTGGAATTGAAGACACGGTGTTATATTTTACACAGGCATAGCCACACAGAATCTCAAATTAACGTTCGTAAATATCCATTCTTGTTTCAAAACTGCCACAACGGGGAAAAGTCAAGTTATTTGAGAAGGTACCACTTACATTTTCGCTACATTAACTGGGTTCTATAATTTGCTTTGTCCCATCATTGGTATATGTCAAATAACCAATATGAATATGTTTTATGTGTTAGCTGAGCATTCAAACGAATAAATGTAATCGATGCAATAAGAACATGAACACGTTAAATAAATTCCAAACGTATGTTGAGAAAAGCTTGCAAGAATCTTAAGTTTTATGATCTCTGTAAGTCAGTTTATTGTAACTGCAATGAATAGTTGCATGTGTTCCAGTTCCAGTTACCAAGGTTCTGTGACCTTTGAAATAAGAACAGGCTTGAATGAACAGTGATCAAGTGCAGGCAGAAAAAGGGCTTCTCATAAAATCCCAGTATCAAGGAAAAAGATTTTTTTACCAAAAGGAATTCATGGAGATCATCAGTTGATAGAAGCACTTGCCTAAACCTTCAGTGAACGTCTGTCGGACACACCTGTCAGGTAACACGGGTAATGGGGTCCGTCCTAGACGTTTTGCCAATTAAATCAATGCAATATGGTCTCTCTTGTCTCCTTACCAGATGTAATGACTCGCAAAGTCTATCTTACCTCATATCACCTGTAAATTGCTCATATTTTCGTACACCATTTATTAACCCTGTTGAAATGTGTTTTTCATTTCCCACTTTTCAACAGTGGGATTGTAGAGAATGTTCTTATCAAGCTTTTATACTGGGTCTAGGTATTAGATGAAGTACAGTATATTACCATTAGAGGGCCAATAATTACTTTTGAATGCTAAGAATAATATATCTCTCACGCTATTACATCGATCTCTTTGGTATAAACTGAAGAAAAGACCACCAGTGAGGTATTGTTAGTGGACGTGTAATCATAAGTTGGTTTTATGTTTATTTATTTATATATCGGATGGGAAATACAAAACTCTCTTCATTTAAAAAAGATGGCTCCAGGTAAGTTCTACAGAACTGCAAAACTTTCACGTAACCTTACACCCCGTTTTCACCTTTGAAGATCTGATTTAGAATTGGTTTTTAGTAACCCATGCTTGTTGTAAGACTCAACTAATGGGGTCAGGTGGTCAGGCTTGCTGACTTGGTTGACTCATGTCTTCGTGTCATAATTGCATAGATCGATGCTCATGCGGTTGATCAGTGGATTGTCTGGTCCAGACTCGATTATTTAGAAACTGACGCCATATCTATCGGGAATGTTGCTGATTGCGACGCAAAACTATACTCAATAGCTGTAAACTCTGGCTATATACAGAATTAACACAGAACAGGGCACACATAAAGTCGATAATCGTGAATGCTGATATGTTTAACATCACATAGGATTTATGTCGAAAGTTACATCACACAGGATGGTTTTGGCATAGATTACTTGGTCTGTATCAATAACAAGTATCACTGCCGTGTTAAGTCTATTTCATCATCACTTGATATTTATCACGCGTCGAGTTTTCGGCAATAATAAATCTAATTCTCTCCAAGGTTTCGACTCATCTTGTATCACACAGTGAAATATAGTGTAATGTGAAAATATGAGACGATTGGCTTAGATGCTAGACGTACTGAGGACAGCGTAGTTGTTTACATGGGTTGTCTTGGGGGAAGGTTGTCCTGTTGAAGGATGAGACTCTTCATTGGATTACCAGTATCTGTGTTCTGTAAATCAACATATTATCAATCTCTGTACAACCACAGCCTGCCTTGGACTTGTGGAAATATAGAATGGTGTAAATATCCAAATAATGAGACAGCCAGCGTAAATTTACGGCGTTTCTTGTATTATATCATCTTAAATATTGATGGCAATTTTATGGATATATAACTTCCTTATTAAGTGAAAAACGACGAAGATTACTGAAGGTAAACGGGTTATCAGTTGTAACCCGGATCGTCACAGGTTACTATTTAACAAGGTCTGAAGAGAGGCACAATAACCTTCATTATAGATAATATCATTTGTTAAAGATTCCCATTCGACTGGGACACAAGAAAGCAAAACTATTCATTGAATGGGCTTGTTTTACGCCGCTTTTAGCAAAATTCCAGAAATATCACGATGGGGAGCACCAGAAATGGGCTTTAACTACTAGACCATCCCACCTTATGCTATTTTTGCAGCCAGATGATCACATTGTGGACTGGCTACTCTCGGACACCGTGTCTGTAAGTGAAGTTTAACTCTGAGATGTAGTAAGCTCAACAACAAATGGCATTATGGCCAAGACATGTCTATAATAATCTGACCTATTAGAGCACATACCTCAACAATTTCTTTCGAGGTATGTATACCACAAGAAGGTTTGGGACCGACAAAAAGTTTGAACTGAAAAGAAAAAAGAAGTGTGAAATTGTAAGCAATGCATATGTCATCTTTCATGTTCACCTTGCTTGAAAATGCTTATTATATAAACAATTTAAGTCAATACACGATGAAAAGTGTAAACGTCAGATTAAAGTTACCAAATTGTGTTCTTCTTACAATAGGACTACTGATTATAATATATCTGTGTCACCGCGGAGTTGGTTTTCAGCTTGTTTCAATGATCAACCGTGTACGAAAATAGTGTATATTTTAACTAAAATGCTATTGAAACATGATCATCGACATTTGGTTTCAGGAAGCAGCTGTCATGTGTCTTGTACATAATGATTCCACCAAGAAAAAGGTTAGGGATGTTTGGTAGTGACGACTACACCCATTTGAAGACTTTCTTTAACTTACTGAAAATCTGAAGGAGAGAACAGCCAACAGCAAGTGATATTGTTCGTTGGAAATAATGCACGGTTTGAAAACAGGTGGACGTTGAAGAATAATGTATTGATCTGACTGCACCTCACTCAATTCGAAATCGAATTTAAGTGTTTGTCATCTTGAGGTTCAACATTATAAGAGACGGGATTACAATACACGACAACGCTATTTTACCAATTACATGAAAGGTCACCTTACTATGTGATTAATTTAATGTGTCTTGTGAGAATGACATTTACTCATTTTGACAACACATGGTATGTTTATGTAATTGTTCCACTGTATAGACGAATTCTGCCCATTTCCACTGTGTGTCTGGACGTTGTAATTAGTGATGTGGGGAATTGAGACCTCAGCTCGTAATTAAGGTAAGGACATTTTGGACTGAATGAGTCGGCGAGAAGAGCCATTGTCTGACTTGATCAAGCGCTACATAATACACTGTGCATAATCTTTAGTTTTGATTTTCACTTTTGTTAAGCTGCGGCCTGGTTTTTGCAATTAGGAAATATGTAATTGACAATGCAAAACGTGTATATGAAGCAACACGAAGTCCCTTAAACTTGAAAACATACTTTACCTAAAAATTTGATTGTTTAGTAGTTGTAGGTACGTATCTTCTGAAACAGAATGAGTACTTATGTATCAACCACGGCCGATATAATAGGCCCATTCCATTTGTTTTATCGGTGAAATTGTACGGATAGCAACTTCTTGAGTTTATTTTCACGACGTTTCAGGGCTTATCCTAGCACCCTCATCAGGTTGAACTGAACCGAACAGTAAGGCTTAACTGTTACCTTACAATGCTTATGACGTCACAATACTATGACAACATGATACCAGTAGTTAACAGGAATACTATGACAACACAATAGAATTAGTAGTGAAATTCATGTTGTAACCATTCAGGGTTTTGCGGTAGTATTAGATTCTAACATCTACTCTAAACACATTTCCGCATTAGTAGCAGGTGATGAATACTGATGCGTAGCGTAAACGATACTGGAGACACATACCTTACATTGCGCCATATGCCACTGGCATTTCCGACCTTTTACTGGTCTTCAGCACAACTTACTGTAGCTGTCACCCAAGGCGTAAGAATACACCTGCTTATTTAATTCTTCCTTTAGTTCCTGGAGATAAATAGTTTTTCACTGGACATTGCTTTCGAATGCTATGACATTCGAAAATAAGAGCAACCCGTTTTATCAACACCTTGTATCAATTGTTTACCTTGACCACTTGAATCTGTGCCTGGATTCAAGTGGTGTGTTAACGCAAAAAGGATAATTGATCATGTTTGATGATGCAAACATAATTGTATATCTGCTACATGTTGAGTATTAGAAACCCGATCCAACTCCGTAAGACATATCCTCTAAAAGCAATTGTACAACTGCAATTACAAGAGCTCTGTACAACTGTACAGCTGTACGATGTTGTTTGCAAAGAAATCGAGTCTCCACGAGCCAGTGATTGTCACAATGCGACATGATGACAGAGGATGTGTTTGTGTTTCAGAATGAATTAGTGCTCACAAAGATGAGCATATGCTGCCCTCTTATCCCCTTACCTCCCCACACCCTATCTCCCCACTGGCACCCATCACAGAGCGTTAAAGAACAACTAAACTCAATTTTGGGGTTCACTTTTTATCACTGCATATGAAAGACTTCTGGTTAGTCATAAACGAAACACCATTTTTTTTTAAAAAAACCTTGTGATTAATTAATACCAAGCGCTCTAAAGTTGCTAAAAAGCCGCCTGCTTCTCTCTCGCCCGCAAACGAAACCACAGACAGGTTACGTCACTGTGCCGCCAGAGACCTACAGTGACGTCATACAAGGAACGATTTTCAGTTAAATGTATAGAAAATGTGTAGGAAGCTCGTCATTTCGCTCATTTCTCGACGTCACCAAAGACATGCCGAATTGTTGTGTTGCCGTCAATTGTTCCTTGGGGTCAGGTGATGGTGTCACTATGCACAGATTTCCACCGGACCCCGTAGTTTGTGCTTACATTGGTTGTTTGTGTGTGCAAAGTGAGCGTTGTGGAAGCCTGTGGTATGTACTAAATCGGATGGTTCGCCCCCTACCACGCTTCCAGGATAGAAAATGGAGTTCAAGTTTATCAAGTCATCGAGTTTATAAAATCAATTCTGCTTACTACACATTGCTGACCAAAAGGATTTTGCATGGATCGCTTTCTTCCTCGGAAACGAAGTTGTGGTCGAAGTGACAATATTATCGTAAGTAATATTATATTGACCCGTTATATTGACCGATTCCAAGAGTGAAATTGTTATGTTACAGGCAATGTCATGTAAAATCCTAGTGTTCATCAATAAAATAGATATTGTACTACCAGTAGAAAGTAATTTTACTTTTGTAAGTCGGTGAAAACAAACTTAAATAGCATTCATCCTCGGACAGGGCGCCGCCATTTTTGAAAATCGTTAAGTCAAATCCATCTGAATTATTAGATTATGGTTTGTTTCCATCAAGTTAGAAAATCAAAACTACATAAGTATGTATTTGAATCATTACCAAAAGGAGTTTGCATGACACAACCTGTAACATAACCTAAGCGAGGTCGGGGTCGAAGTGAAAACACTGCGCGATAAATTTCGTCTTACGTCTTTATACTTGGTCTCATAATCCTAATTACTTTATACTCATACTTGCATGCATTTTGAAACTTAATAAATAGAAGAGATCTGCGAATGTATAACAGGAATGTAATTTGTAGACATTTCATAGTTTGCCTTTATGAATCATAATTCGCACGCACGCCCTAGTGTATGTCGTCTGCATCATTACACTTCACGACGAAAACAATGATTCTGTTGAACGCTACGACAACTTAATAAAAGCGAAAATGCAAATATTAAAATTAAAGTTACAGGAGCAATATCAGGCTATTAACTTCTTCGAGGAATGTATCCATCAATATCCACAAAAAGACTGATATATAATTCATCTGCAGATTTCCCAAGTGCCTTTTAACAGTCTAATATACGAAAAGGTGATGTATCGTTTCAGGTTTTTCACATTGCTGTATAGTTTCATTGGCTACCCAAGATAGCACACCTGGCAACTAATTGCATAATATGTGTCATTCTTTTTAAAAAGTTATTTAGTTAGCCAACAATGAGCAATCAATCAATGTATTGGCGGTTAATCCTTTGAAAGAAGGGTGTTGTTTTTACATAGACACAGACACGACAGAGTGTATTCAGCATAGATTGGTAAATGTGCATACATAAACACTACCTTTTGACAAATCCCCCATTTACATCCGCATAAAAGTAATTAATCTATCAGCGTGTTATCGGTTGATCCTTTGATCGATCCAGACACAAGAAATGCCAAATGTTGGTCTTTGTCGGGTAATCTAAGTGGCGTTACCACTAATCATACCTGATATAAATTCATTAACTGAGCATCAAGTGAATGATGACAAATAACGTGTAGGTTTATACCACCTAACACGGATTACAACCTGGCGACACCAAGTGATTTTGACAGAATCGTCTATGAAAATAAGGGTTGTAGCTCGAAAACTAGGCAAAGCAAGGGACAAAACTAAATGATAGTAGATTGTGAGAACATACAGCTTTCATTTTTCTCAACAGCTTTCGCGATTTCAGGTTTGTTCAAACCTGTAAACGAAACAGTTTAATCCCTGAAATATAGATGAATACTGCACAGACCCTCATTTCTATACCTACAATTACGTCACGGAGACGCGCCGCTCTGATTGGTTGAAATTTTGTTTGCGGCTGTGTATTTGCACTGTTGACAAAAAGGTCGATTTAAGTTAATTAAAGATCGAATTGAGTAGTTTTAATGGTGGGGTTTCATTTATAGCGATGTCAGCAGGTGCTTTTGTATTTGTACCCTACTAGAGTATATGTGATCTTTAAATAAAAGTGACAAATTGATTCTTGTGGGCATTTTATACCCGGGACTTAATTTGAAACTCTGAGATACCAAAGTTGTCTATAAAATTTTATACTCAAGTAATTGATTTAATTAATGAGTAGATAATGTTAGCAAATGCAGGATGAACGATGAGCTAATTACGTCATCAAACAGTTCATATCAATATGAAAGAAATGAAAACTTCGTCAGACAATTGATAAGCATTTTTTAACATCGCCAAACAGTGAATCGGGGCGAATGTTTTAGTGACTGGTTACTTTGTAGCAAACAAAGGGAAGTCAGCCATGTCTTTAGCACTTATACTGAAACAAGATTGCATCACAAATACAACAATTACTCCTACAATACGCATGTAGTGATATAAACCGCAGTGTCTAGTTTCTGTACAACTAAAAGTTTTAGTTGTTTGGTGAAGCCCATTTCTGGCGTTCCCTGCAGTGATATTGCTGGAATGTTGCTAAAAGTGGAGTAAAACAATATTCACTCACGCAATAAAAAAATATTCACTCACGCACTTCAATTCTTTGGACAGACATATTGCAACTTACGTGCACCTTGATTGACAATCGATCATTAAATATAATACACATCAAATGGAATAATAAACATAAAAAGTTATTTTAGTGTCTAAACTCTGATAGTTTTCTTTGTTTAGCAGGAATATGGATCATCTTCACGAGAGATGTAGCGCCATTAAAGTGTATTTGTTTGAAATTTAGTTTATTCGAAATGATTCCTTCTAAATTTTTTCTATAAATGGTATCGTTACTGGGTAACATTGACAGATCAATTTAATTACATCAAGCCCCAAATTATATACATGTGGTTTCAATCAAAGATTATGGCAAACTTTTGAATCTGCAGCTAACAAATTCTGTTTCACTTCAGACAGTTGATATGAGCTATTGTTACTTTTTTCCACCGGTCTTTTTGTTCCAGTAGATCAACGCCCCACCCGTAAGACTATAGTATGTTATTGTTTCACTTCAGACAGTTGGTGTCATGTACCTTTCCTTTTTACCGGTGTTCTAATTTTTATTCGAGCAGAATGACGTCCCTTGTCTCACCCATGACACGCTACACGAACATGGTAACAGACACTGAAACGCTTGAATTACATTTCATAGAGAATTGTGATACCCTTATGTTCATTCTTTCGTCTATTATTCGTATATTTTGGATAATATTACATTTTTAGCTTGTCTGTAAACTCATGGGAATCCCAAGTTATCAGTGACTCCATGCAGCCAAGAGGGAAAGACGTATTGCAGAACGGAAGTGGAGACAATCAAAATTAGAAGTTCACCGACAGATTTACAGATCCTGCAGAAACCGAGTTACACAACTCATCAGGAAATCAAAAACCGAGTACTGCTCGAGAACGATCGCTGGATTAGAAAGTAGATCTGGAACTATGCACAAGTTTCTATCATCTCTTCTCGGTATGAAAAAGGATGTTTGTTTACCCAAATCAGAGAGCCTACCTGATCTTGCAAATAGTTTCAATCGATATTTTGCTGAAAAAATATGTTACATACAAGATTGTGTTAGAAGTGAGATGAAGGACAATCAACACCTATCTACACGCCATTTTGATGGCCCTGTCATGGACTGTTTTCAGCCATTCACAGAAGTGAAAGTCTTGAAACTGATTAAGGATTGTAAGCCAACGACATGTGTCTTGGATCCTATGCCCACCAAATTGTTGTTGGAATTTCTTGATGTGCTCATTGTTCCAATAACTAAACTGGTAAATTTGAGTTTAACTTCAGGTGCGGTTCCTACACCCCTGAAGGAAGCAGTCATCAGACCATTGATCAAGAAAGCAGGATCTGATCCCAACGACTTGAAAAATTATCGTCCCGTCTCCAACTTACCCTTTCTATCCAAACTTGTGGAAAGGGCTGTGAAAGTGAGACTCAACTCTCATCTTACAGCGCATGGACTGATGGAAAAGTTCCAGTCTGCTTATAGACCACGTCATAGTACGGAAACGGCACTCATTCGTGTTATGAATGATTTGCTCTGCTCGGTTGACAGTGGAAAAATCGCCCTACTTGTACTCCTTGACCTGTCAGCCGCTTTCGACACTCTTGACCACCATACACTTTTGAAACAACTTGAAATTTCATTTGGAGTTACTGGAGTGGCACTGTCCTGGTTTGTTTCTTACCTCAGTGATCGACAGCAGTCAGTTATCATAAACAATCATTCATCTAAGAAAACCCCATTATCCTTTGGAGTACCTCAAGGATCCGTTCTAGGACCAGTGTTCTTTACACTTTACACCAGAGATCTTGGAGATGTAATCAGTACACATGATGTGAGCCACCATTTCTACGCAGATGACACTCAGCTGTCTGATTCATGCTATCCCAACACTGCAGAACAAATGTGTGAGCGACTGTCAGAGTGTACTGGTGATGTAAAGACATGGATGACGACAAATTTGCTCAAACTGAATGAGGCGAAGACCGAGGCGTTGCTTGTCGGCACTAAGAAGAATCTTCGTCATGTGATGACCAACTCACTCACAGTTTGCAACATTGTCATTCCATTTTCGAAAACGGTTAAAAATCTTGGGCTTCATCTGGACTCTGATCTCTCTATGAAAGCTCATATAAACACAGTTTGCAAATCCTGTTACTTCCATTTACGAAACATTAGCAGCATTAGAAGCTCCCTTACTACACCAGCAGCTCAAGCCCTAGTGCGATCGCTTGTTCTTTCAAAGATTGACTACTGCAATAGCATATTTTATGGACTTTCTGAAAAACTTCTGTCAAAACTCCAAAAAGTACAAAACTCTGCAGCACGACTTGTCTGCAAAGTTCCCACAAGGATCCATATAACACCTGTCCTGGAAACCCTGCACTGGCTACCAATTAGAGCCAGAGTTGAATTCAAGGTCCTGAGTCTTGCCTACCAGTGCTACCATCATACAGCTCCAGACTACCTTGTTGAGCTAGTCACCAAGTACAATCCTTCTAGAATGTTAAGATCAACAGACCAACACCTTCTCATTGTTCCCAGACAGAAATTACAGGCATTTGGATTTCGCTCATTCGGCTATGGTGCTCCACAGTCATGGAATCAACTCCCGATTGAACTCAAAATGTCTCCCTCCATTGACTCATTCAAAAGTTCACTGAAAACTTATCTTTTCAGAAAATATTACAATGTATAGCTTAAATTTCCTCAGATTGTTTTTCACCATCGTTCCAGCATAACCTCTGCCTTGCTTTGTAAATATTTGCTTGGATTCATTCAATGTAGCGCTTTGAGCATGCTTTATGTGTGGAATTCAGCGCATTATAAATACACATATTATTATTATTTATGTTTCTTGGGACTAGGTGGTTAGCCAGTGATATATTTCTATAACTGGAATATTGCAGAAAAAAACACACACCCCCTAACACCCCCCCCCCCAAAAAAAAAAAACCCAAACAAAACCAAACCAAACAAAAACAAAACAAAAACAAAAACAAAACAAAAGAAAACCCCAAAATTAAAACAAAAACAAAACAAAACAAACAAAAAACAACAAAAAAAACAAACAACAAACAAACACAAAATAAACCCAAAACAAAAAACAGAACAAAACAAAAAAAAACAACACACACATACCACCACCCCAAAAAAACCAACAAAAAACAAAACAACAAAACAAACAAAACAAACAAAACAAAACAAAAAACAACAACAAAAAACAAAAACAAAGCAACGAGAACAACAACAAAGACCAAAAAGAAAACCCAATACAATTTAGTTATAGGTGAAGGAATTTCAACATGAGACGCAATGTACCATGGAGGGGGTTCAGTAGAGACTTGTTCAGGATCAAACATTATGAAAAGCTATGGATAGTAGTGAAATGTATGCAAGAAGTGTCGAGTAAGTGAAACTTTACGTCAAACAAGGACTGAGGTTCTGTTGACACAGAAATACCATTCTCAACTAAACATTACCATCTTCCACTGTTGTCTGCAGTAAGTTACCATTAGCGTCAGTATTAAAGCTGCGTTTGAGTCGAATTGCCTGATGGAGACCAGCTGGGAGAAGAGGTCCCTTGGATCTCATGCTCATTGTAAGAGTCCGTTAGTGGGTCGGACAGCCATAGTTTGTGACCAGTGTTCAGCGTATCTTAGAGAGTCGAGGGTTCAGGTCCGGTCTGCATTTTTTAAGGCTGCCTCGGGAATATTTCAAAGAGTGGCAATGAACTGATTTATGAGTCTTATCATTGACGTTCTAAACGAAACATGTGTACAATGAGACGATTGTATGTTGCTGTTTCACTTCAGACAGTTGCTATCTGTTACTTGTATTTTTTTACCGGTCTTCTCATGTTTGTTCGAGCAGAATGACGTCCCTTGCCTTACTCATGACACACTACACGAACATGGTAGAAAATTAGGTAATAAGGTTTCATGAAGGACTAAGGTACAGTCATGTTCATTCTTTCGTCTATTAATCGTATATTTTTGGACAATATTATCTTTTTCAGTTTGTCTGTAAACTCATGGGAATCCCATGAGAAATTCAAGGAAATCATCAGTTGATAGAAGAAACGTAGTAGCATTTGCATAAACCTTCAGTGAACGTCTGTCGGACACACCTGTCAGGTAACACGGGTAATGGGGGTCCGTCTTAGACGTTGTGCCAATTAAATCAATGCAATATGGTCTCTCTTGTCTCCTTACCAGATGTAATGACTCGCAAAGTCTATCTTACCTCATATCACCTGTAAATTGCTCATATTTTCGTACACCATTTGCTAACCCTGTTCAGATGTGTTTTTCAGTCCCCCTTGAACCTAAAAACATTCCCCATTTTCAACAATGGGATTGTAGAGAAAGTTTTTATCAAGCTTTTATACTGGGGCTATGTATTGGATCAAGAACAGTATATTACCATTAGAGGGCCAATAACTACCCGTGAATGCTTAGAATTATATATCTCTCAACCTATTACATCGATTTCTCTGGTATAAATTGAAGAAAAGACAGTGGATGTGGATGTGTGCTCATAAAAGTAGGTCCTGTGTTCATTTATATACTGGAAAGGCAACACAAAGCTCTCTTCTTTTTGTTGGCTTCACGTGATTTCTACAAACTCGTAAACTTTAATGCAACGTCACACCCCGTTTCCACCCTTGAAGATCTGATTTAGAATTCGTTTTCAGTAACCCACGCTTGTTGTAAGACTCAACTAATGGGGTCAGGTGGTCAGGCTTCCTGACTTGGTTAACACGTGCCATCGTATCATAATTACGTAGATCGATGCTCATGCGGTTGATCAGTGGATTGTCCAGACTCGATTATTTAGAAACTGCCGCCAATGCCTGGAATGTTGCTGGTTGCGACGCAAAACTATACTCACCCATCGCTGTGAGATGGTAACGATTGCTTTATACAGAATCAGTATAGAACACGGCACAGGAAAGTCGATATTCATGAATGCTGATATGTTTAATATCACATAAGGAACACTATGTATTGATGTCTGCATGCCACCAAACATGTGAACATTGGGTGAGAGAATGCCTTTATGTCGAACGTTAACACGGGAAGTTTTTGGCATAGCTATCTTGGTCTACATCAATAAGAAGGATTACTGCCGTGTTAAGTCTATTTCACTATCACTTGATATTTAACACTTGTCGAGTATTGTGCAGTAATAAATCCATTATCTCCAAGGCTTGGATGCATTTGGTATCATGCAGTGAAATAAAGTATAATGTGAAAACATGAAACTATTCGTTTAGATGGTAAACATATGGTAAACAGCGTAGCTGTTTGCTTGGGTTGTCTTGGGGGAAGGTTGTCCCGTTGAAGGATGAGACTGTGCATTGGATTACCAGTATCTGTGTTCTGTAAATCAACATACAATCAATCTCCCTACAACCACAGCCTGCCTTGGACTTGTGGAAAGATGGAATAGTGTAAATATCCAAATAATGAGAGAGCCAGCGTGTTTTTAGTGCGTCTTTTTGTGCTATACCATCTTAGAGAATGATGGTAATTTTATGGTTATGTAACTTCTTTATTCTGTGAAGGGCGACGAAGATTCCTGAAGGTAACTGAAGATTAATTGTAATCCGGATCTTCTACAAAGACTCAAGACCAGCACAATAACCTTCATTATAAATAATATCGTTTGTTGAAGATTCAAATGTGGCTGGGCATAACACAAAGCAACCTATTCATTCAATGCTTTCAGCAATATTCCAGAAATATCACGACGGGGATCACCAGAAATGTGCTTCGCACATTGTACCCATGTAGGGCAGGGAACGTGTGTGAATGAGCAAACTGCTAGACCATCCCACTGGTAGCTATTTTTTGCAGCCAGGTGAGCACATCATGGACTGGCTACTCTTGAACACCGCTGAAGTGTAATCCCTGAGACGTAATAAACTCAACTGTAAACGGAATTATGATCATGTGATTATCTATCATAATCTGAACTTTTAAAGCACATACCTCAATAATTTTTTTCAAGGTGTTTATACCACATGAGGGTTTAGGACCAACACAAAATTTGAATCGAGAAAAAGACTGAAATTGTAAGGAATCTATATGCCATCTGTCATGTTCACCTTGTTTGAAATGCTTGTTATAAAAACAATTTGAGTCCAAACACGATGAAAAGTGTAACTGTCATATCAGAGTTCAGCTCACAAATCGTGTTCTTACAGTAGGGCAACTGTGACTATCTGGTTACAATCTATCTTCGTCACTTCGGAGTTGGTTTTCACCTGGTTTCATTGGTTAACAGTCTACAAAAATAATTCTACGATCTGTAATTTAACTAAAATGTTATTGAAGTATGAGTAGGATCATCGACATCTGGTTTCAGGAAGCAGCTGTCATATGTCTTGTACATAATGATGCCATCAAGAAAAAGGTTAGGGATGTTTGATAGTAACGAATACATGTATTTGAAGACTTTCTTTAACTCGCTGAAAATCTGAAGAAGAGAACAGCCAACAGCAAGTGATATTGTTCGTTGGAAATAATACACGGTTTGAAAACAGGTGGACGTTGAAGAATAATGTATTGATCTGACTGCACCTCACTCAAATCGAAATCGAATTTTAGAGTTTGTCATCTTGTAATTAAACAGTATAAGGAACGGAATTACAATATGGATTTCTGACTACAAGACAATGTTATTTCATCCCTGACATGAAAGGTCACCTCACTATGTTAAGAGTGATATTAATAACTGTGTCTTTTGAGAGTGGCAATTACACATTTCGGCAACGTATGTTTATGTAGGTGTTGAATAGATGAATTCTGTCTATTTCAGCTGTGGATCTGGACGTTGTAATTAGTGCTCTGGGAAATTGAGACCTCTTGTAATTAAGGTAAAGAGACATTTTGGACTTAATGAGACGGCCAGATGAGCCATTGTCTGACTTGTTCAAGCACTACATAATACACTGTGCATAACCGTCTCCAGGTAAACGACACACCAGAAGGTATACTTTCTTCTACATTCTCTTACTACTGTTTAGTTTTGATTTTTATCACTCTTTTTAAACGGTGTCGTCTTTGTGCAGTTAGGAAATCTGTAACTGGCAATATGATACATGTATATGAAATCAAAAGAAAAAGTATTTAGGTCTGCACGGAATGGATGGGTATTTGTCCGAACAGTCCCTTGAACTTGAAAACACACTTTTACCTCAATAATTTGATTGTTTAGTGGTTGTAGGTACGTATCTTCTGAAACAGAATGAGTACTTACGTTTCAACCATGGCTGATATTGTAGGCCCATTCTATTTGTTTTAACGGTGATAACCGTGTTTTGTATTATGCTGTATTCACGTAGAAAGAACCTTACACAGAAGGAAACAAAGTATGAGGTTACATCGTACCGTGACGTTGTTAACAAAACAGTACGGCCATCTGTACGCGAACGCCATGTACCAAATAGATCTTTTAAAATCAAAACTAAATATCAATGAACTATGTTTCCACCGAAATGAGACTTTTGTGAAGATGTCTGCAAACGAACTGAAGAAGGCAGGTTCTTCAGGGATATGTGGTAGTATTAGATTCTAACGTCTACTCTAAACACATTGCCGCATTAGTAGCAGGTGATGAATACTGATGCGTAGCGTAAACGATACTGGAGACAAATACCTTACATTGCGCCATTTGCCACTGACATTTCCGACCTTTTACTGGTCTTCAGCACAACTTACTGTAGCTGTCACCCAAGGCGTAAGAATACACCTGCTTATTTAACTCGAAGACTTGCCCTACTGAACTTTTCCTTTAGTTCCCGGAGATAAATAGTTTTTCACTGGACATTGCTTTCGAATGCTACGACATTAAAAAATGAGAGCAACTCGTTTTATAAACACCTTGTGCCATGTTTACGATGACAGTGCTCTTTGCCTGGGTTCAACCGGCGTGTTAATGCAAAGGGATAGTTGATCGTATTCAGTGGTGTACACAAAATGGTATATCTGCTGTTGGAATGTTGCTACAAGCCGTGTAAAACCATATTCACTCACGCACTCTAATTGTCTGGACAAGCATATTGCAACGTACGTGCAACTTGATTGACAATCGATCATTAAATGTAATACATCAAACGGAATAATAAACATAAAAAGTTATTTTAGTGTCTAAACTCTGATAGTTTTCTTTGTTTAGCAGGAATATGGATCATCTTCACGAGAGATGCAGCGCCATTAAAGTGTATTTGTTTGAAATTTAGTTTATTCGAAATGATTGCTTTGTGAAATGAATATCCTTCTAATGAAAATATGTGGCATGTATTTCAACGTATTCTTTGATCGAGCTGGAGCACGAATGTTAAGTCGTGTTTATGGTTAAGAAATCACATTTACAGATGAAATTCCCGATGTGTCCACAGGCGTTTAAGTATCTGTACCATATCACGAATACTCGAACACTTGTCATGTCATGAATGTCTGACATTGACGAAAGACAAATTCTTCAAAATAACGTTTTTCCATAAAAGATATCGTTATTGGTTAACATTGACAGATCAATTAAATTACATCAAGCCCCAAATTATATACATGTGGTTTCAATCAAAGATTATGGCAAACTTTTGAATCTGCAGCTAACAAATTCTGTTCAACGCCCCTAATATATAATAATATGTTATTGTCTCACTTCAGACAGTTGGTATCTTATACCTTTCCCTTTTGCCAGTGTCCTAATTTTTGTTCGAGCAGAATAGCCCTGCAGAAACATGGTAACAAATATTGGAACGCTTGAATTACATTTCACAGGGAATTATGATACCCTTATGTTCATTCTTTCGTCTATTATTCGTATATTTTGGACAGTATAACATTTTTAGCTTGTCGGTAAACTCGTGGGGATTCCAGGTTATCAGTGGTCCTGTATATCAAGGGACTGGGTGGTCAGTCAATGACTTTATTTTTTAACTGGAATATTGCAGCATGAAACAATACATGAACAAACATGATCTTACAGGTCACAGATGATAAACAAATAACCATAAACATGGCAAAAACTACAACATTCCAAATGTTTTGAAAATGTACTAAATATGTATGTCTGCCTACAGTTTCTTTCTGTTGGTAACCTTATCGAGTAAGGAAAGTATTGTTCGACAATTATTACAAATACACCACTCACTAATAGACAAGTGTGAAATTAAAAAGATACTTTCTCAAAGCTATTGACGTAGCATTATATCTTTCCAAGTATTCATTGTGAGTGAGTTAGTTTCCGCCTTTTTCAGAAATATCACTTCCAGGAACAGCAGACATGGACTTCACACATTGAACCCTCATGGGGTTCATAAGTCGGGCCTTCGTCGAGACGACCGAACACTTGAACCTCTAGGCAACCCTACCGTCCATATATATATACACATGAAATGATACGGTAGGTTACTGGGTGTATCCCCTCAAATAGAACTCAACTATTGTACATCTGAGTAGAGTTGTCTCTAACTGTAACCTGATTTCGTGATGTATAGATATCAGGTGGAGCTGCTCGCGTGGAATTAAAGACACAGTATCATTTTTTTACACAGGCATAACCACACTGAATCTCATATTAACTCTCGTAAATATCCATTCTTGTTTCAAAGCTGCCAAAAAGGGAGAAGTCAAGTTATTTGAGAAGGTACTACTTACATTTTCGCTACATTAACTGGGATCTATTACCTAGTTCGTCGCATCATTGATATATGTCAAATAACCAATGTAAATATGTTTTATGTGTTAGATGAGCTTTGAAACGAATAAATGTAATTGATGTAATAAGAACATGAATATGTTGAATAAATTTCGTACCCATGTTGAGAAACGCTTGCGGCAATCTTAAGTTTTATGATCTCTGTAAATCGGTTTATTGTAACTGCAATGAATCGTTGCATGTGTTTCAGTTCCAGTTACCAAGGTTCTGTGACCTTTGAAAAAAGAACAGGCTTGAATGAACAGTGATCAAGTGCAAGCAGAAAAAGGGCTTCTCATAAAATCCCAGTATCAAGGAAAAAGATTTTTTACCAAAAGGAATTCAAGGAGAACATCAGTTGATAGAAGCACTTGCCTAAACCTTCAGTGAACGTCTGTCGGACACACCTGTCAGGTAACACGGGTAATGGGGTCCGTCCTAGACGTTTTGACAATTAAATCAATGCAATATGGTCTCTCTTGTCTCCTTACCAGATGTAATGACTCGCTAGGCCTATCTTATCCTCATATCACCTGTAAATTGCTCATATTTTCGTACACCATTTGCTAACCCTGTTCAGTTGTGTTTTTCAGTCCCCCTTGAACCTAAAAACATTCCCCATTTTCAACAATGGGATTGTAGAGAAAGTTTTTATCAAGCTTTTATACTGGGGCTATGTATTGGATCAAGAACAGTATATTACCATTAGAGGGCCAATAATTACCTGTGAATGCTTAGAATTATATATCTCTCAACCTATTACATCGATTTCTCTGGTATAAGTTGAAGAAAAGACAGTGGATGTGGATGTGTGCTCTTAAAAGTAGGCCCTGTGTTCATTTATATACTGGAAAGGAAATACAAAACTCTCTCCTTTTTCACAAGTTGGCTCCACGTGATTTCTACAAACTCGTGAACTTTAATGCAACGTTACATCCCGGTTCCAAGAAGAAGAAGATCTGATTTAGAATTGGTTTTCAGTAACCCATGCTTGTTGTAAGACTCAACTAATGGGGTCAGGTGGTCAGGCTTGCTGACTTGGTTAACACGTGCCATCGTATCATAATTGCGTAGATCGATGCTCATGCTGTTGATCACTGGACTGTTTGGCTCAGACTCGATTATTTAAAGACTGGAATCTCGCTGGCTGTGACACAAAACTGTGCTCACTCACGGTAAAATGGTAACGCTGTCTTTATACTGAATTAATATAGAACACAGCTTAGAAAAGTCGATATTCATGAATGCTGATATGTTTAACGTCACATAAGGAACACTATGTATCGATGTCTGCATGCCACCAAACAATTGAAAATTGGGTGAGAGAATGCCTTTATGTCGAAAGTTACATCACACGGGAAGTTTTTGGAATAGATTTCTTCGTCTACATCAATAAGAAGGATTACTGCCGTGTTAAGTATATATCTCTATCACTTGATATTTAACACGTGTCGAGTATTGTGCAGTAATAAATCCATTATCTCCAAGGCTTGGATGCGTTTGGTATCATACAGTGAAATATAGTATAATGTGTGAAAATATGAAGCGATTGGCTTAGATGGAAGACGTATTGAGGACAGCGTATACGTAGTTGTTTACATGGGTTGTCTTGGGGGAAGGTTGTCCTGTTGAAGGATGAGACTCTTCATTGGATTACCAGTATCTGTGTTCTGTAAATCAACATATTATCAATCTCTGTACAACCACAGCCTGCCTTGGACTTGTGGAAATATAGAATGGTGTAAATATACAAATAATGAGAGAGCCAGCGTGTTTTTAGTGCGTCTTTTTGTGCTATACCATTTTAAAGAATGATGGTAATTTTATGGATATTATTCTGTGAAGGGTAACGAAGATTGCTAAAGGCAACTGAAGATCAATTCTAACTTGGATCTTCACGGGTTGCCATTTTACAAAGATTCACGACCAGCACAATAACCTTCATTATAGATAATATCATTTGTTAAAGATTCCCATTTGACTAGGACATAACAAAGCAAAACTATTCATTGAATGGGCTTGTTTGACGCCGCTGTTAGCAATATTCCAGGAATATCACGACGGGGATCACCAGAAATGTACTTCGCACATTGTACCCATGTGGGGAAGCGAACGTGTGTCAACGAGTGAACGCTTGAACTGTTAGGTCATCCTAACTTCCTGGTTTTGCAGCCAGGTGAGCACATCACGTACTGGCTACTCTCGGACACCGGGTGTGTAACTGAAGTGTAACCTCTGAGATGTAGTAGCTCAACACCAAACGGAATTATGATCATGACAGTATATGTCATAATCTTTTAAAGCACATACCCCATCACTTTCTTTTAAGATGGGTATAACACATGAGAGTTTTGGTGACCGACACAAATCTGAATTGAAAGGCAGGGAACTTTAGATTTGTAGGAAATGCATGCCCTTCTTTCACCTTGCTTGAAAATGCAAACACCTATAAAGGTTCTGGTTAGAATATTGGTATTCAGTAAAACATGCTTGTCGTAAGAGGCAAATAATGAATCGGGTTAGAATCATGCTCGCTGACTTGGTTGATACTCGTGATCGGTTCCCAATTACACAGATCTCTGCTTATGCTGTTAATCACTGAATTGTCTGGTGCCGACTCGATTATTTACAGACCACCACCATATAGCTGTGTGCGTCGTAAATCTCACTCACTCATTTGAAACTCTGAGATACACACACTGTCTTTAGCATTTACTCTCAAATAATTACAAAGAAAGAACACAATGATTCGATACATGAAGTAATTAAACATGCATAGCATCATTGTTCAGTAATAGATAACGTTAGCAATGCTGAACCTCGAATAAAGTAGCTAAGCAATGGATAATGTCACTAAGAAATGACCAGTGTTATTTATCATATGGTAACGCCATCAAACATTGCATAACGACATCAGACAATTGATAACCTCACCTTGCTTGAAAATGTTTACTGCAAAATCAATGTAAGTCAAAGTCTTCCAACATGATGAAGATTGTAAATGTCATATCAGAGTTAACAAATTGTGTTCTTCTTACTTTAGGACTAGTCCCACTATCTGGTTACAATCTATCTTCGTCACTTCGGAGTTGGTTTTCACCTGGTTTCATTGGTTAACAGTCTACAAAAATAATTCTACGATCTGTAATTTAACTAATATGTTATTGAAGTATGAGTAGGATCATCGACATGTGGTTTCAGGAAGCAGCTGTCATATGTCTTGTACATAATGATGCCATCACGAAAAAGGTTAGGGATGTTTGATAGTGACGAATACACGTATTTAAAGACTTTCTTTAACTCGCTGAAAATCTGAAGCAGCCAACAGCAACAGCAAGTGATTTTGTTCTTTGGAAATAATACACAGTTTGAAAACAGATGGACGTTGAAGAATGATATATTGATCTGACAGCACCTCACTCAATTCAAAATCGAATTTTAGTGTTTGTTATTTTGTAATTCAACATTGTAAGAGAAGGACTTGCAAGAATAATTTCCGACTACCTTATTTCATCCATTACATGAAGGTCACCTTTCTATGTTAGGAGAGGGATTCATGGTATATATATGTAAGTGTTCCACGGTATAGATGAATTCTGCCTCTTTGTGGGTCTGGGCGTTGTAATTAGTGGCGCGGGAATTGAGAATTCTTGTAATTGGGATACAGATATCGTGGACTTAACGAAACGGAGATGAGCCATTGTCGGACTTGTTCAAGCACTACATAATACACTGTGCATAACCGTCTCCGGGTTAACGGTGCGCCAGAATGTGGACCATCCTCTACGGTCGCCTGTTAATCTTTAGTTTTGATTTTCACCTTTGGTAAATAGTGACGTGTTTGTGTAATTAGGAAATATATGTAACTCGCAATATATATATATATATATATATATATATATATATATATATATATGGGCCTGATGATGTACACCTCTTCGTGGTGGGCCTAGATAGGGGAATTTTATTCCCTGAACTGCACGTACATCACCCACTTAGGGCTGACCCCCCGAAACTGGTTTTACACTGGGTTACAAATAGACAAGAGGACTTGAATCTTTCATTTCCGCAGCCCAGTCAGCCTTCCTCCGGTAGCCAAACCAACCTTACTGGAGATGGGACTTGCCCCAGGGGAAGGCACAGAACCCGACCAAGAATATCTTGGTCACAACATCTAAAATCCACACTACTTGAGTGTGCGATGGCGACTGGATGGCCTCATAATCCACGCATAAATGGCAAGTCGCTTAAGCTGCATTGGGACAATGCCATGCCCATGTATGCTTACTCCGGCGGCTAAAACATCTTATGCCCCGTGAGCCAGTTCATCCCACAACTGGTGCCCGTCAGGAATCTTTGCAAGAGCAAAATGCTCAAGTGGCAGCAGACCCAAAACTTCTTATGGACGTCCGCGTCAACCTCTTTCCTCTTCCTGGTGGAAACTCTTCCGAGAAAGAGCCAATTGGCCCCGAAAGTTTGGACCCTCACTCTTCCTCTTCTTCAGTTGCAGACCTTACCGAAAATCCTGTTTATATTTTGTTTACATCTATTTATGAGGAAATTTGTGATTTACCTTTAGAGAAATGGAGGCCAATTAAACAACTAAACGTGTCTTTTCCCAAAAATGAAATTGATTTACTTAATGAAATTATCTCTTCAAAACATTCTGCGGACTTTTCATTACATGAAGTAAATTGTTGTGTCTATGCTGCCGCTCGAACCTTGGAGGAACTTCACACAGTTTCCAAAGAACAATCTCCCAATACTAAGAACAATAAACCAAAGAAAAACCGGTTTCAAGTTAAACTAACAGAAACAAGAAAACATATTTCCTGGATAGAGCTGTGCCTGAAATTAAGATCATCAGGGAATCCCATGTCTAAACGACAAAAGGCAATATGGAGAAAATTAAAATTACAGTACAAGACAACAAAAGAAAAGGTACTGCTCCAAATTGTCGATTCCCTCAAGGCAAAAATAAAAGTTTGGACTCAAAGAAAGAAAAAATGGGAAAAGAGAAACACATTTATCAAACAAAATAAACTTTTCAAAAATAATGAAAAGCAATTCTATTGGCAACTTAAAACAAGTGATGATGGTGAGCATGATAAACGGCCTCCCATGGCTGCCAGTGAAAGGTTCTGGAAACAGTTGTGGTCTGTACCCGGCAACTGTAACCTGGAGGCACCATGGGTCGATGATTATGACCACGCAATGCATGAGAAAGTAACTAGGTCGTTTGTGTGTTACATCTCACCAGATTGCTTGAAAAGTGTCATTAAAAAGTCCAAATCTAATACAGCTCCAGGGCCTGATGGCATTCGAAACCGGTATTGGAAACTGTTTCCCTGTGTCCAAGCACCATTACTTCACTGTTTCAATTCTCTTGTGGACACAGGTGATGTTCATCCATGGTTCTGCAAAGGTCGCACAATACTCCTCCCCAAAAAGGGAGACTTGACTGATCCCAAAAACTTCCGCCCTATCACGTGTTTGAATACTCAATATAAATTATTCACAGGGTGTTTGACAAACCTCGTGTCATCTTACTGCTCGTCCAATGAGATAATTTACAGAGAGCAGAAGGGGGCGAGAAAAGGATGTTGGGGGTGCAAGGATCAACTTCTTGTACAGAAAATGATTTTGGAAGAGGCTAAAACATACCACCGCAACCTCTCCATGTGCTGGATAGACTACAAAAAGGCATACGACTCTGTCCCTCACGAATGGATTCTGAAGTCTCTTCAGTGTATTGACCTCCCTGAACGACTACTTGATTTACTCAAGTCTTTAATGAGTTGCTGGTCGACTCAACTTGAGATGTACTCGCAAGGAGAGGTGCAGACTTCGGAATCTATTCCAATCAGAAGGGGAATTTTCCAGGGGGACTCCTTCAGTCCTTTGCTTTTTTTGTCTGTCTTTAAATCCTTTGAGTTTCCTGCTCAATAGGGAGGAAGGTTACCACCCCGGACCTCCTCAGCACAGATCCCCAACACCTCTTACTCATCTCCTCTACATGGATGACATCGAGCTCCTTGCCAAAGGAGATACCAATTTGAAAGAACAGGTTCTCCTTGTCGAGTCCTTCTCTAATGATATTGGCATGACATTTGGACTCGACAAATGTAATACTCTTCATTTGAAACGTGGCAAGGTAACTAATGATGGATCGGTCAAGTTACAAAGGGGGGGGGAGTTATTGAGCATCTCGTGGAAGATCAGGCCTACACCTATCTTGGAATGCAAGTTCCAGACAAGCTCCAGAATGCCCAGATTCAGGATAAACTTAGGGCCGAGTATAAATCTCGTTTAAAGAAAATCTGGAGCTCCGAGCTAACTGCTCGAAACAAGGTTAAAGCCACCAATACTTTTGCTGTGCCAGTCCTCTCCTATTCCTTTGGAGTAGTTGATTGGACAAAACAAGACATCCAGAGTCTTGACCGCCTGACTAGAAGGATCATGTCTGATAACAGAGCACACCACCCTCGTTCTTCTCTTAATCGTTTATATATGCCAATCAATTCAGGAGGACGGGGTTTGATTAATGTGGAAGCTCTTCATGACAGAATTTTATTGTGTACTTTTGTACATATTTATTTGTCAGATGATCCTCTGGTGATGCACGTCAAGATTCATGATGAAAGCAAGGAATTCCACAGCTACTTTAAGCGTGCCAAGGTTGTTGGACACAATTTGAAATTTGAAGTTGATTTTGTTGATGGCGATGTACTGCTGGACGGTACAGTGATGGGAGTAAACCAGGTAAAGTCTTTCACCAAGTCTGCCCAGAGTCGGTCTTTTGTGGAGAAGCTTTCTGAGAAGCCACTGCATCGTGTGTATATGCAGTGTGTGGAACAGAACAGCAATCCAACCGACTCCTTTGCCTGGATGAAGTCGGCTGGTCTCAAATGTGAAACTGAGGGCTTCCTTTTTGCTGCTCAGGACCAGTCACTTCCCACTCGCAATCGCCAGAATGTTATTCTTATCGAAAAATCTATATGAAATGTCGTCTTTGCAATGAATTCACAGAGACTGTCCAACACCTTGTCAGTGGATGCCCTTCCTTGGCACAAACAGCATATCTTAAAAGACATGATGGCATGGCTCGCTGCTTTTATTATCGTCTCCGCCATGCCTGTGGCTCTGGGTAATGCAGAAGGCTGCAGTGTTGGGAAGCCTCCATATTCTCCGGAAAGTTCTTGGTGGGTTCGACTAGGCAGCGTTTCGTGGGAGAAGTCCCATTCGCTGTCTGGGCTGCGTGTAGAGGGGGCGAGGGCCCTGAGCTGATGATGAGCTTGACCAGCCTGACTGTGCCAGGATCACCCGAACCCTCTCTGCTGCATTTCTATCTTAATCTGTAAATAATAATATATATATAAAGTATAAAGGTACTCGAGTCTGCAGTAAATGGATGGGTATTCGTCCGAGCAGTCCCCTAAACCTGAAAACATGTTTTACCCATACAATGTGATTATTTTGTTGGTGTAGGTACGTATCTTCTGAGATAGAATGAATGCTCATGTTTCAGTGATGGTTGATATTACAGGCCCATTCCGTTTGTTGTAACAGTGATAACTGTGTCTTGTAATATACTGTATTCGCGTTGAAAGATCCTTACACAGAAGGAACCAAATTATGAAGCTACACTGTACCTTGTTATCTGAACGGCACGTCCTGCTGTATGTGAACATCACGTAGCCAGCAGATCTTTCAAAATCAAAACTAAATATCAATGAAATATGTTTGCACCGAAACACTTGTGAAGATGCATGCATGCGAACTGAAGAATTGCCACATTAGTAGCAGGTGATAATTGGTGATCCGTAGTGTAAACGATACTGGAGACGAAGACCTTACGTTGCTCCATGTGGCACTGTCATTTCCGACCTTTTATTGGTCTTCAGCACAACTTACTGTAGCTGTCACCCAAGACGTAGGAATACACCTGCTAATATAACCCGAAGAATTGCCCTACTGAACTGTTCCTTTAGTTCCTGAAGCGAAAAGGTCTTTCCTTGGTTACTGCGTTCGAATTCTAAGACATTCAATAACAGATGAATACAGAAGAGAGCAACCTGTTTTACGAGCACTAGGTGTCAATGTCTTATCTTGACAATGCATTTGGTCAGGTAGTATGTCAATGTGAAAGGATAGTTGATAGTTTTCAATGCCTACGGCTGAGTTACGCACAATAGTACATCAGCTATATGTTGAACAGAAAGGACAAAACCCTTTCCACGTCCACCAAAAAATCTTTGCTAAAAGCAATCTACAATTGCAACTACAAAATGTCAGTTGTGACTATATCATGAGGATATATTTGTTTCAGCAGTATCACAGGTGTACGATGATGTTTGTAAACAAATCGAGCCTGGACTAAACAATCCTGTGATTGTCACTGTGCGATGGCAGAGCGTGTGTTTGTGAATTACTGTGAATTACTGATGATGCCAGACATTCGCGAGTAGGTGAGCGTATCCTACCCCCTGTTGGCACCTAAATGAAGCTGAAAGGATATTCTTGTGGGGTTTACTGGACATTTTTATACCTGGGACTTTACCAGAAAAACCCATAAAGGCCCTGGTTAGAATATTGGTATTCCGTAATCCATGCTTGTCGTAGGAGGCAAATGACGAATCGGGTTAGAATCATGCTCGCTGACTTGGTTGATACTCGTGATCGGTTCCCAATTACACAGATCTCTGCTTATGCTGTTGATCACTGAATTGTCTGGTGCCGACTCGATTATTTACAGACCGCCACCATATAGCTGTGTGCGTCGTAAATCTCACTCACTCATTTGAAACTCTGAGATACACACATTGTCTTTAGCATTTACTCTCAAATAATTACAAAGAAAGAACACACAATGATTCGATACATAAAGTAATTAAACATGCATAGCTTCATTGTTCAGTAATAGATAACTTTAGCAATGCTGAACCTCGAATAAAGTAGCTAAGCAATGGATAATGTCACTAAGAAATGATCAGTGTTATTTATCACATGGTAATGTCATCAAACATTGTATAACGACATCAGACAATTGATAACCTCGTCAGACAAGTTATAACCTCATCAGACAATTGATAACCTCATAAAAAAATGTTTAACATCACCAGACAATGAATCATGAAGAATGTTCCAGTGACTTCTTACTTTGCAGCAAACGAACGGAAATCAGGCAAGGTTTTTGACTCATTTGGAAACAAGATTGCATCACAAATACAAGAATTATTGCTATTAAGTTCTGAAAGTTCTGAAAGTTCTGAAATATTTTAAAGTTTTAATTGTTTGGTAAAGCCCATTTGTGGTGCCCCCCTCCTTGATAATGCTGGAATATTGCTAAAAGCGAGGTAAAACCATACTCACTCATTTACACTAATCGTTAGGACAGTCACGTTGCAACGAATTTGTGAACATGCAACTTGATTGACAATCGATCATTAAATATAATACATCAAGACTGGAAAAATAGACACATTTTAGCGTATAAACTCCGATATTTTTCTTTCTTTATCAGGAATATGGATCGTGTTCATGAACGATGTAGTGCCATGGATGCTTATTTGTTTGAAATTTAGTTTACACGAAACGATTACTTTGTGAAACAAATATCCTTCGCAACGAGAAACATATGACAACGTATTCTTTGATAGAGATGGAGCACGAATGTTAAGTGTCATTTAAGGCTATGAAATCACATTTACCTATGAAAGTCCCAATGCGTCCAACAGGCCTTTAAGTATCTGTACCATACCTAACACTTCCGGTGTCATGGGTGTCTGACATTCACAAAAAAAAAAAAAGAATGGCATCGTTATTGGCTAACATTGACAGATCAATTTAATTACATCAAGCCTAAAATTATATACATGTGCTTTCATTCAAAATCGTTGAAAACATATTAATTCGTCGCAACCAAATGTTTAGACCTAAATGCCACATTGGTGTCAGATTCATTTTTAATTGCTCGTATTATTGAGGGGTTGTGTTGAACCCCCCTTCTGCTTAAAACATAAAAGGACCGAACAATTCAATGGCTGAAATCAAAACAGATAATGCGACAGAACCAAATATGTGAATTTGTAATTTCAGAACAGAATGGTAGGTTCTCAACCTTAGCAACGGATACAACAAATGTGTTGAAACAATGTGGGTTAACTGAAACAATGTATAATACTTCAGCACACTAACAGAAACGGCAGTGAACGACGTAATTGTTTACATTGTGTCCCATGGCAACCAGGGTTAAACAACAAGATTTTCAGTAATAGTTTTGCATCAACCTAAAAGAACAGGGAAACATTCATGGCTTTCAATTCAACGATAACAACACCGTGAAAGATATAATTCACAGCCAACCTATAACGTATATAAATGACATATCAAGTACATATCGACTAAAACTGGATTTAGTGGGATAATTTAGCCGCAAAGTACTTCGTCCATTCTCCCATTCCGCTTTCCCAAGAAGAGATTGCAAAACATGCATGTGATCTGAAGAAAGAATTAGGAAGATGTAAAACGTAAAACGTAAATTTATGCACAGAATTATTTATACAAAAGAAGAGCTGAGAGAATAGTATGTAACTTGTGTAATGTTTATAGTGAAACTTTGTGTCAGGTATATTGGGAATGTAATGTAACCCAAACTTTCAGAAAGAAACTTAAAAATCGGAAAATCCAAAACATACAGATATTTGAAATGATAAAAACTTTGGCTTGCTTTGGCATTTTAGGCAAGAAGCCATTGTTCGATCACATAATCTTGTTTGCCAAAAGAAATATTTGGTATCTATACGCGCACTTTGAAGAAAATGATTCCAAATGACAATGATTTCTGAAAAACTCATATACAGAATACATATACATTACATATACAGAATACATATACATTACATATACAGAATTTATACAGAAAATATACCTTTTTTGAAAAGAGAGCTTTTATCATACTTTCTTGGAAACATAGATAAATAAGATTTTTGCAAGAGAATGGGTTTTTGAACCAAACCTATTCGATAAATACTAGCTGCTTCATATCGTGGCATCGCAGTTTTTTGTTCGAGAGAGCTCGGTTGACGTTGATAAAGATTTGTATTTTCTGTGAGCCACGACAGTGACAATCGGTTATATTTTAGTTCGAAATATCAGGTTTCCCAGCGACATCAAGAGGTAAAACAATGCCTCAACGGAGAGTTCTTCAGTCTGGTTCACGGTGTGTGCTATGCTAACAATTCGACACATTCGTTGATCAAGGGAACTACCTAGCGCCTTGAGCATGTACTAGTTCCGTGGATATGCGCTATATGAATATCCTCCAATTAAAAAAATAAATTAGTATACATGTTTGTCACACAATTAATTATGATGGCCAAGCCCTAATGCAATAAAGGCAGTATTGTTGATAACATTTAGACATTTTGCTGGCGGAAAGATATTTACAAGTAATACATGAATATGGTACAAGCCATCCCCCTTTAAGAAGTTTCCAACAAAGCAAGTTAAATCAACATGAAATCTTTGCAAAAAGCACTTGTGCCATTCTGACTTTATCCCGGGCATGTGCTGATGACGCGTTATCTCATAGTGATTGTTGGTGTATTCGGGAAAGTGTATCATCACAAACACATAATGGGCAAGTTAATAGTTCACCTAAACGATACGGAAATGTGTGCTTAAGTCAACATAGGAACATGGACAGGTAAGGGTGCAGCCTTTCCACGCCCATAGGAAATCAGGATTTATACAGTCAAGTCGACTGGACAATTCTGACTGTATCATGAGGATGTATTTGTTTCACCAGTATTACGAAAGTATAAATAAAGATGACACCAGATGTTGATGAAAGGTCAGCGTATCCGGCTCGAGGGTGAGAATATCCATGAAAGGATGGGACTTAGATTCAGTATTCAGTGGAAATACCAACAAATCTACTGATAGGAATCTTAATACCTTGTTACTAGTTTACTGTTAGGTCTGACAGATACCACTGTTAGGTCTGACAGATACCACTGTTAGGTCTGACAGATACCACTGTTAGGTCTGACAGATACCATGTGTTTAAGTATTTTTCAACAGTTATCCTTATTGACATCATCTTTGAATTTTACCCGATTGTCTCAAAAATATCATCCACATTCAACGTATATAATTGCCTTGGTTCATCTTGTCATCTGAATGTCACCTTGATTTTATTGTTACCATAGATTGAGGCCAGTAAATTAAAAATATCGCCTGGAGGTGTTGAACATGACTCACAGCGTCTGGGCTGTGACGCAATTTACTGTTTATTTTACTGATTGTTTACAGCTACTTAACATCCGGTTCCGGAAACCGAATTTCTGGATTATCGAGGCAAATTAAACAGGCATCGATTGGTAACTAGCTGAAATCTTGCAGGAGGCCAGACATCCGGATTATCGAGGTCAGGGCAAACGGGGCTTCACTGTACACCAGTCTCATTACAATCTGTCTGTGTACGCCGGTACACAGAAACGTATGTCTACTACAGAAACGTATGTCTACCAGCAGTTAGTGTGTATTCATGTTCATGAAATAACCATCATGTTGGTGATACACTGTACAGGAATCTGTACATTAGTATGTGACTCACGTGTGTATGTTAAACGTGCAACAACTGCTACAGGTAACTAAATCATAACTAAATCATGGAAATTTTACTCTTTCATTTTTTTCGCTCGTCTCGCCTAAGGCCTGGGTTCGATTCCCAATATGGGTACAGTGTGTAAAACCCACTTTCTGGTGTCCCCCGCCGTGATATTGTTGGAATGTTGCTAAAATCGACTTAAACCTCACTCACTCACTCACTTTCAAACTTTAAAATGCCTTTGTTCTGAGAGGCATTTCATAGTCTTTGCCTGTTCTCTTATCCGATCGCTTCCGGGGAATACATATTGTTTCAATCACATAGGAAATTGATTCGGAAACGTGGAAATGTCCTTAAAGTGTCTTAACTAAAACTAAAGTGAAGGTTTACTTAGTCCGTCATAACTATGGACAAACAGGTTTTGAGCACTTTGAAATCCCAGATGATTTGCCTTGCCATTACGATGGCAAAACGTCAATCGGAGTTCGGCTCTACTACCCGCACAATGACACGATATTAAGGTTACCACCTTGTCATACAGAGCGTCAGTACCTCCTATAACCACTACGTTTACATATTAATAACTGTACATTATTCGTTATTGTAGGGTGAGACACTGATACCTCTACGTCCACGCGGTCACAAGTCCACCAGACAGACAAGTTTACTGGCATCTGCTTTTGTTAATACATACATCTTCCTAACCGCTAATCTAATCTTCCTTGAGACACAAGTCATTTTCAGTAAAGTCGTCCCCTGTGCTAAATTTGACATGTGGCCTACTGTCAGGATGGCGGGGTTGATTGAAAACGACAAATCGACCGACAAAGGCCAGAGGAAAGCTGCCAACATGGCAAGTCCTAGCCCGGCCTCAAGAGGTGAAGCTGCTCTACCTTGCGAATTAAAGTTAGTCCTCTATAATTAAGCGTCGGGGAAAGACCTGAGCTGAATGTTTACATCGGGTCACCAAGACCTTTGTAATCATTATATGTGACGTCACAGTTTAACGACAGCTAATGGCGATCAATAGATGGCGGCCATCTTGAACTTAGTCTAATTTCATCACATACATTGATAAGATCTTCGTGTTCACTAAGAGTCCCTTATTCTTGCTTGTAAAAACAATTGCAGGTTATGGCAACAGAACTTTATCTTGAAAATAAATATTTTACAGTAATTTAGGTATGATATATGCTTGATTTTGAAACCGTAGCACATATAAAAGTGATAAAAGCGACTTCCTTGATAGATATAAGTTGTTTTTTGATTAATAGGGTTACGAAACTTGCTGTAATGTTATAATGGGGAGTAATTCAGAATTTAGGTACACTTTTAAGTGATAAATAATATCTCCCTGGGCTAATTTTGATATTAAGGCTGCGTTATGTAGTTCACGGCAGAATGAACTACGTCCAATTGCTGCTTTCGGGCCATCGCAAAAGACATAAATTAGCATTAAACGTTCAATGATGGCTTGAGATTAATCTAATCGTATATTTTCTATCGTTAGGCCACGACAAATGAGTTTTATGTTTTTGGAGTCTGCCACATACGTCTATCTAGCTTTTGTAGGAAACTGTCAACTCCGACCTTTTGCTGAGCAAAATGTACATCATCGCAGGCCTGACAACCCTAAACGTCCGGACACACCGTGATTTACGTACATACCACTCAGCCTGACACACCCGAACTACCTCACACATCCTTATACCCTTACATACTACAACAACCTCACCCGACCCCATCTCAACACCTTTAAACGCCCCAACAACCTCTTCCACTCCATCCCAACAGCCTGACACGCCCCAATACCAGACACGCTCCAACAACCTTACACACCCCAACAGCCTGACACTTCCCAAGAACCTCACCCCCGACCCCATCTCAACACCCTGACACCCAAACACCTTAACACTCTCCAACAACCTCACCCCAACTCCATCCCAGCACCATGACACGCCCTAACACCCAGACATGTCCCAACAACCTCACACACCCAAACACCATGACACGCCACAACAACCTTAGAAACCTCAACAGCCTGACACTTCCCAACAATCTCACCCCCACCCACATCCCAACACCTTGATACTCCCTAACACCCAGACACGCCCCAAGACCCATACACGCCCCAACCAACCTCACTCCATACCAACATCGTGACATGATCCAAGAACCCCCCCACCCCATGCAAACACCCAGGCAAGCCCCAACAACCTAACACTCCCCAACACTCTGACACGTCCCAACCTCACACACTCTGACACCCTGACACTCTCGAACAACCTCCCCTCCTTTCCCAACACCCTGGCACTCCCAAACAACCCCACTCCATCCAAACACTCTGACGCGCCACAACCTCACATCGCCCTAACACCCTGCCACACTCCAGCATCCAGACACGCCCCAACTCCCGAACCAACATACCATCAACGTTTCTTATCTAATCAATTAGGTGTAATCACTTACTGCATGTGTATGTCATATCACATGTTGTTTGCACGCACAAATAAAGCTTCAGTATCGCTACATTGTATGGACACCGGCTGACATGCTTACAAAACCCTCGAGCTCACACGTAAATGCATTCGTAAACATCCAAGACGATTGTCGAACAATTTGGATTTGAAAACTCGAGTCGATACATCCTCACACAACACATTCTTACACTCATACAAAGGTGATTCTTTTCTGAGCCATGCATACTAAATCAATGAAAAGATTCAAACACAAGTACGCTGAAAGTAAAAACAAAATCTGTATTATGAACTCGATATCATGGTCAGGGTGTCTTAATCACTTAACTCTTTGAATGATCCGTTGGCATGGTAACTATGTGAAAGAACTGTCCAACTATAAGATCAGTTAATTACTAGTGCCAGTCAAAGTAACAGAGTCAAGTGTGTTGTTGCCATGACCTTCCCTCACGACGGGCTGTACAGGTATTCTTTGGGTCTGATGTGTTTACCTTTGTCGAGAAACACCTAGTGTCGTCACGATCGCTATTGATTGTCGTACCAAGTAATGTTTTAGTTGACAAAACCGAATATACTGAATATAGTGACGTTTTTATTTGATACTTTTCATGCTGTAACTTAGTGAGTGAGTTTAGTTTTACGCCGCACATAGCAATATTCCTGCTCTATGGCGGCGGTATGCAAATAATCCAGTTTAGACCAGACAATCATCTCATCAACAACATGAGCATGGAACTAAGAAATCAGAATTTGAATACAATGACATGTGTGTCCTTCCTCCCGATCACGTTGGTCACCTCTGACGATAAGCATGCCATTGGGTTGCTGAAGACCAGTTCTAACCAGGATCTTGACGGATGGATGTTTTAGCTTCTGATGCAACAGGATAACACTGAGCCATTTTATCAGGGAGTAAAAAACAAAACAAAACAACAACAAACGAACGAACAAAGAAAAAAATAGAAAAGAAAAAAGAAGAAAATCACAACAAAATAAAAAACAACAAAAAAAAACAACAAAAAAACCCCCCAAAACAAACCCCAGCCAAACAAACAAAAAAAACCCAACAAAACAAAACAAACAAAAAAACATGCCGTTCTCGTGACCAGTACGTGGTATAAGAATTTAAGGACCTTTTGCTTACAAGTGCTGTATTTCTGCAAATTATGTAACACATCAACTAAATTATTACCTCTTTAAAGTGACAAAACTATGCCGGCTATAAGACCCCATCTCAACACCCTGACACCCAAACACCTTAACACTCTCCAACAACCTCACCCCAACTCCATCCCAGCACCATGACACGCCCTAACACCCAGACATGTCCCAACAACCTCACACACCCAAACACCATGACACGCCACAACAACCTTAGAAACCTCAACAGCCTGACACTTCCCAACAATCTCACCCCCACCCACATCCCAACACCTTGATACTCCCTAACACCCAGACACGCCCCAAGACCCATACACGCCCCAACCAACCTCACTCCATACCAACATCGTGACATGATCCAAGAACCCCCCCACCCCATGCAAACACCCAGGCAAGCCCCAACAACCTAACACTCCCCAACACTCTGACACGTCCCAACCTCACACACTCTGACACCCTGACACTCTCGAACAACCTCCCCTCCTTTCCCAACACCCTGGCACTCCCAAACAACCCCACTCCATCCAAACACTCTGACGCGCCACAACCTCACATCGCCCTAACACCCTGCCACACTCCAGCATCCAGACACGCCCCAACTCCCGAACCAACATACCATCAACGTTTCTTATCTAATCAATTAGGTGTAATCACTTACTGCATGTGTATGTCATATCACATGTTGTTTGCACGCACAAATAAAGCTTCAGTATCGCTACATTGTATGGACACCGGCTGACATGCTTACAAAACCCTCGAGCTCACACGTAAATGCATTCGTAAACATCCAAGACGATTGTCGAACAATTTGGATTTGAAAACTCGAGTCGATACATCCTCACACAACACATTCTTACACTCATACAAAGGTGATTCTTTTCTGAGCCATGCATACTAAATCAATGAAAAGATTCAAACACAAGTACGCTGAAAGTAAAAACAAAATCTGTATTATGAACTCGATATCATGGTCAGGGTGTCTTAATCACTTAACTCTTTGAATGATCCGTTGGCATGGTAACTATGTGAAAGAACTGTCCAACTATAAGATCAGTTAATTACTAGTGCCAGTCAAAGTAACAGAGTCAAGTGTGTTGTTGCCATGACCTTCCCTCACGACGGGCTGTACAGGTATTCTTTGGGTCTGATGTGTTTACCTTTGTCGAGAAACACCTAGTGTCGTCACGATCGCTATTGATTGTCGTACCAAGTAATGTTTTAGTTGACAAAACCGAATATACTGAATATAGTGACGTTTTTATTTGATACTTTTCATGCTGTAACTTAGTGAGTGAGTTTAGTTTTACGCCGCACATAGCAATATTCCTGCTCTATGGCGGCGGTATGCAAATAATCCAGTTTAGACCAGACAATCATCTCATCAACAACATGAGCATGGAACTAAGAAATCAGAATTTGAATACAATGACATGTGTGTCCTTCCTCCCGATCACGTTGGTCACCTCTGACGATAAGCATGCGATTGGGTTGCTGAAGACCAGTTCTAACCAGGATCTTGACGGATGGATGTTTTAGCTTCTGATGCAACAGGATAACACTGAGCCATTTTATCAGGGAGTAAAAAACAAAACAAAACAACAACAAACGAACGAACAAAGAAAAAAATAGAAAAGAAAAAAGAAGAAAATCACAACAAAATAAAAAACAACAAAAAAAAACAACAAAAAAAACCCCCAAAACAAACCCCAGCCAAACAAACAAAAAAAACCCAACAAAACAAAACAAACAAAAAAACATGCCGTTCTCGTGACCAGTACGTGGTATAAGAATTTAAGGACCTTTTGCTTACAAGTGCTGTATTTCTGCAAATTATGTAACACATCAACTAAATTATTACCTCTTTAAAGTGACAAAACTATGCCGGCTATAAGACCCCATCTCAACACCCTGACACCCAAACACCTTAACACTCTCCAACAACCTCACCCCAACTCCATCCCAGCACCATGACACGCCCTAACACCCAGACATGTCCCAACAACCTCACACACCCAAACACCATGACACGCCACAACAACCTTAGAAACCTCAACAGCCTGACACTTCCCAACAATCTCACCCCCACCCACATCCCAACACCTTGATACTCCCTAACACCCAGACACGCCCCAAGACCCATACACGCCCCAACCAACCTCACTCCATACCAACATCGTGACATGATCCAAGAACCCCCCCACCCCATGCAAACACCCAGGCAAGCCCCAACAACCTAACACTCCCCAACACTCTGACACGTCCCAACCTCACACACTCTGACACCCTGACACTCTCGAACAACCTCCCCTCCTTTCCCAACACCCTGGCACTCCCAAACAACCCCACTCCATCCAAACACTCTGACGCGCCACAACCTCACATCGCCCTAACACCCTGCCACACTCCAGCATCCAGACACGCCCCAACTCCCGAACCAACATACCATCAACGTTTCTTATCTAATCAATTAGGTGTAATCACTTACTGCATGTGTATGTCATATCACATGTTGTTTGCACGCACAAATAAAGCTTCAGTATCGCTACATTGTATGGACACCGGCTGACATGCTTACAAAACCCTCGAGCTCACACGTAAATGCATTCGTAAACATCCAAGACGATTGTCGAACAATTTGGATTTGAAAACTCGAGTCGATACATCCTCACACAACACATTCTTACACTCATACAAAGGTGATTCTTTTCTGAGCCATGCATACTAAATCAATGAAAAGATTCAAACACAAGTACGCTGAAAGTAAAAACAAAATCTGTATTATGAACTCGATATCATGGTCAGGGTGTCTTAATCACTTAACTCTTTGAATGATCCGTTGGCATGGTAACTATGTGAAAGAACTGTCCAACTATAAGATCAGTTAATTACTAGTGCCAGTCAAAGTAACAGAGTCAAGTGTGTTGTTGCCATGACCTTCCCTCACGACGGGCTGTACAGGTATTCTTTGGGTCTGATGTGTTTACCTTTGTCGAGAAACACCTAGTGTCGTCACGATCGCTATTGATTGTCGTACCAAGTAATGTTTTAGTTGACAAAACCGAATATACTGAATATAGTGACGTTTTTATTTGATACTTATCATGCTGTAACTTAGTGAGTGAGTTTAGTTTTACGCCGCACATAGCAATATTCCTGCTCTATGGCGGCGGTATGCAAATAATCCAGTTTAGACCAGACAATCATCTCATCAACAACATGAGCATGGAACTAAGAAATCAGAATTTGAATACAATGACATGTGTGTCCTTCCTCCCGATCACGTTGGTCACCTCTGACGATAAGCATGCCATTGGGTTGCTGAAGACCAGTTCTAACCAGGATCTTGACGGATGGATAACACTGAGCCATTTTATCAGGGAGTAAAAAACAAAACAAAACAACAACAAACGAACGAACAAAGAAAAAAATAGAAAAGAAAAAAGAAGAAAATCACAACAAAATAAAAAACAACAAAAAAAAAACAACAAAAAAAACCCCCAAAACAAACCCCAGCCAAACAAACAAAAAAAACCCAACAAAACAAAACAAACAAAAAAACATGCCGTTCTCGTGACCAGTACGTGGTATAAGAATTTAAGGACCTTTTGCTTACAAGTGCTGTATTTCTGCAAATTATGTAACACATCAACTAAATTATTACCTCTTTAAAGTGACAAAACTATGCCGGCTATAAGAGGTTTGGGTGGTGTCCATGTTAGGCCAGAGTGATTGTGTTTCGCCCGCGGCGTGAGGTGTTGCTAGGAAACAATGATATGTCTGGTCTAGATTCAATTACGCATTTGTCAGATATTTAGAGAGTGCTGTATGCGACATAACACAAGTCATTCACATAGATAGTGAGGCATTTGTTCTTGTAAAATACGTTGTTTCTTACGTATGGCACGTATCGGCGAAGGCGCGGAAATTCGTTGTGCAGAGTTGCGTCCCTTTTACCCTACCGTTGCTTGTTCGAATCCCGGACTAGGCCTGATTGTGTGTATGGGTTCTAGCAATGCAGTTAACGTCCAAAATGTCTGACCAAACTGAAACCATGCGCACTCACTCACTGTCTCGCCCGAACCATGCATCATACATCTGGGTGCACTTCGTTCCAATAACTCACGGAGAGTGATCTCATACTATGTTTCCGTACAGTCCCCTCGCGGTCCCTTCCTGTCTCTCCCAAAGCCGTTTTCCCAATAAAACAGTCTCGTTTGTTCATTTCGTTTGGTCAAACTATTCAGTGTTCAACAGGAACCGTGTTGCCTAGCAACAGAATCTAAGGGATCTTGCCAGAATTCCCTGGTTTTCGTCAGACTCACGAACCTTTCGATACCATTATCCGCCGTGCAATTTCATTAATTGAAAGAAACAGACTCAACCACGACAAGCAACTTCTGTCAACTAATCTGTGTATTGATGGCAGCCACAAAATCCTGTGTTTACATTTTTTGTGTTCCTCCAGAAGAACATCCCTTCATAATCTCTCCAACATTTACTGCTCTGTGGATCTGAAGGGAACGGATATCACGGTGGTATGCTTCGTATCTGTGTCCTGGCGTTGCGTGATGTAGATAGTGCGGGATTAACTATTCCCAAGTGTATGAGGGTACTTGGTTTACAGTGTGCTTGGATGAGGTAACCTAACTGTAACAGGATATGTAAAACACACAATATACATTTGTTGCTCATAACATGACAACCTCAACTCTATTCCCTTTGAGTGCGTGATGGGGAAGATGGGAGATGGTAGATGACGTTTTGAGGAAGACATACATCCAGATCAAAGCTCCACTGTGTTGATGTTTCATTAACCTAAGAGCTTGTGAAATAAGTACCATTGATTTTAACAGGTGGCATTAGGTCGACAGTCTTTAAAGTAAACCACTCGAACCTAATGTGTGAGAGCAATGCTGTTTAACTGCATTTCCAAATCAGACGTCAATGGTATGCTTCTAAAAAGTAAGTAAATAGAACGGAAAGAAGTTAGTTATCGTTGTGTGTGTTTTTTTTTAAAAAAACGAACCTATCATCACATTCAAGAAACCTCCTCCTTGTTTATTCAGTCTAATAACGATACCATGATGATTACCTCCCTTTGATAATGACGTAATAGATGTGGGTATCACATCATGATATCCATTGACATTTCTTAGCCCCAACAACAAGAGATGGTCTTTGTTACTTGTGCCTTCACTGTACACATAGACGTATCCTGCATTTACAAATATAGTTGAGTGTATTTTTTTTAAAAAAAATATTTTAAATGTTTATTATAATATCATATTTGTCAAAAGCTCGTTAGGAAAATTGATAATCCCATATCATATTAATCCGATATTGCAACCGTATTTGAGAGCGAGACTGGAACAGTACAACGAACATTGTGTGGCCTCTAAGTAATTATTGATATATAAAGTGTTAAAACATAGACAAAGGAATTGCTGATATGTTGTATTCAAATATATGGCTTCACGAAACAAATCATCGAGTTAAGAATTTGTCTTGGTAAATGAAATTATCCACAGTGTTATAAATCGCGTTCCACAGATTTAGGAGAGATACCCCAACCTCCATGGTGTTCGTAGGTCATGGTATATTTAGATATGGTCACTTTTTGTGTTAACATCGTCTAGGTCTAGCCTGTATGGTGTGAAAAAGCCATAGAGGTTTAGACCCAGTTTCTGCCACCACCTCAGAGTGCCACAGTCTCTTTAAAATATTCATACCTGTCTCGATTAGATGATATCATCTGTGTTGTCTCGCAATGAACATCCAGCAGATATCTAGGAAGCTCAGGTATCGACTAGAACGTTAGTCTCTTGTGGGATATATATGCTTTGTAAATAGTTTTTCAAAATGTGCACGAATATCAATTATTAGTACCGTGAAACCGTTTGATTTTAAATACCTTGAAAAGCATAAACAATGTGGAGTTCAGTTGAGTTAGCATCAGTTGCAGCTTCCATTGAGAATGGAGCTTTTGGTTTGAGAAAGAGATGTCCATGATTGACCACAATGGCGAGATTGTTTTGGTTTTAGCTCCATGTCGTTATATTAAGTGTTTATTTGGGCAACATCACAGAGACGTGAGGTAGTAGGACACGGCCGAAATAACGGCACTGAGATGGTTTAACGACCGTAGATAAATGTGGAAATAACGGCATTGAGGTTGTGTAACGGTCGTAGCACCTTCCACGAGATAGGGGAAGTTAGGTAGTCTGACAGCATTGGAACCTTCGTCGACTTACGGGTAATGATGTCGTTTGAGGATTGCATCACCTCGTCGAAATTGGGGAAATTAGGCACGAGAGTTCGAGTCTGTTACATTCAGCAGCTAAGCGGTAAGTTTGTTTAGAGATCTCAGCACCTGGTCCGTGCTATCAGTTGGATAACACTCTTTTGGCGTCAGGTGCACAAGATCTAAATATGTCGTCCAACAATGACTTTATTGGGGAACCGCGGACATTTTTATTGTGCTGCTTCATAAGTCACCTCTCGCATGGACGTCTCGCATGGACGTCTCGCATGGACGTCCTGAGGGATACCACAGTGGTCCAGCAATACACCTTTTATCCTGCCATGACCACTGACCATGAGTTCGAGTCCCATTTCACCCAAGTAGGTCATCCATGGTCACCACATCAATGTCAGGCCATACTATTTCCTCGTTCACCAAACAGCAATAAACTCCAACACACACTTTCGCCAGTCCCTCTATACTTCCAAATATTCCTTCACGAATGCACAGGCCACCAGTCCATTAAACAGTGCAGCTTGCAAGGTGAGGACAATTTTATGAGAGAGGAATACATACGTGTATCTTATTGCGTCGTTGTGTGCGCTACTTAAACTGCAAGAGAACTGCTGTCGGTTCCTGGCATCGCCATATCTATAATGTTCCCGTACACAGATCGATTATATGTTGTCGTTCCTCAACCTTACTTTGCCCGACATAAAACGCTGGTTTTGGTACTTTGAAGTGCCTTTCTCTCCATTATTCTCATAATTAACCGTGGCATTTACTTTGTCAAAGTGTCATTCAGCAGCTAAATTCACTTCGTCAATATTTCTTTATGAGCGCATTTCTGTAAAATATCGGTAACGATTTTTTGGTAAATGTTTATGGCATGTATTTAAATAATTGACGTAAAAATAGATAAAACGCGAAAACTAGCAAAGTAAATATTGAAAGGACTAGCCTTGTGTCTGAAATTGGAGGACGAAAACGGAGGATTATAAATCTATCAAAATGTCACTATAATGCTGTTTGAACCTTGAATTAAAATTAAAAGTAGGACCATTCAGCAATTTAATCCATACCTCTCTAAACCAAAACAGTTCGGTGTCGTTGGTTCGAGACATGGACGTTATCATTTCACATAAAAACCCCAAACCTGCTGACCATCAACTTCAATGCCATTCTCATAATGCGTCGAATTCAAGGTCTATAAAGTAATGAAAAAGTTCAAACGTGCACACTTCTTAGTGTTCTGTTTACGTACTTCCATCTTGCCTTTTTAGGTTGGTCTAGTAAGGGAAAGGTCATTATTTTAATGCTTTTTCTCTGATTGTAGTTCGGATTACGATAATCTTTAAAGAATGAAGACAAACATGTTTGGTCATTGTTCAGGATTCACAAATAACTCATTGACGTAGTCGCTTTGTTGTCCTGTGTAATCACTTGCCTCATGAATACTGGACCGCTGATGTCATTGGAGCAACCATCAGGTGTAGGATGATATGACTCACCATGTTACCTTTGTTGTATTTTTCAGCTACAACTGTAAACATCGACTAAGATGTTCTTGTATGTAACTTGTAATTCAGTAAAAAATTGTAATGCGATCACTGTTGATAAGGCTCTAAATGTCGGTGTGGACAAATTACCAATAAATGCCTAATTTGCAATAATTGGTTATGTTTCAATCCTTTGCTGTTTGCTTTTACAGTATTTGTTGATAATCTTCCTCATTTTACGGATTTTATCATTAATGATATACCACTGACCATATCGTTGTGTCAAATTACATTTGAGAGAACTTCATTCTTGACTTCAATCAACGTTTGCAAAGGCCAAATGCATTAACCTTTACTGATTGTAGGCAACATACGTTCCCCATCCCATAAACCCAGGCTTCGTGAACACCTGGTCGTATCAATGTAATTATTTCATTGCCCAAATCCATTTGTAACATAGACACAAATATATCCCCAAAGCATTAAAGTATTAATACGAAACTTGATGAAAAGATATCATAGAGGGAAATGTCATCATAATTTGAAACAAAATATTGAAATGAGATTTATCTATTAAATTCAGTGAATCGTCTATTTAACATACTGCATATCGAATGTCGTAATGGCTGCCGAAAATATACTTCATCATCTGGTTTTGTCTAAACAGCTCCAGGCCGTGAAGGTGAAAACACACTCAACCAAACCTCTTCCTGACATAAATACGGTAGGAACACAGAGCGCCAATGTAAAGCTTTGAGGAAACTACCAATTTCATTTGGTTACTAAGTTGAAAGAAAACAGACTCACGGCGGTGACAGGGATATTGTTTGGGCAACGAGTTGGATTGGTCAGGCACGGCTCCGACTGGCGACTTCGTCTTAAAACCAGAAAAATCAATCACCGTAAGCAGAACGCATTTAAAGGGAAGCAGTAGAGAAGCAGTCGGGAAGCAGCCGGCTCATTGCCTGGACATCAGTAGAAAGATTCATAATCTGCTTATTGTAATTCTACAATGAGATAAATAATCCTTGTTTGAAAGTTAAGAACATTAGGCATTTATTCAATAATTTTGCATTTTATCATTGTTTATTCAGTTTCTGTGCTTTAAAAAATAGGCATGATATTTTTTTCAGATTGGATTATAGACACCGTCGTTTAAATGCCTATGCCTGTAATGCTATATATAATGGATATAGCTTAAAGTGTGCAAAGGTATCCTGTGGTTTGAAAAGTGGCCGATGTTTAGATAGGCTCGACGTAATGAAATAGCTGAATCCTTTCTAGGAAGCATTGGACTATTGGACATGATCTTTCTTACATCTTATCTAAAAGCCTGCATCTAACATGCACTGCTCAAACAATTCATTATGAAGTTATTTTCTCTTTTCAGTTAAGTAAATTCCCCTAAAGGTTGCATGACAGCATCAGAAAATAGTCACATCCATATTCTCGGTCGTGATAAATGTTGAATAAAGAGCGATATCTTCCTATGACAGACTGGAGCCTTTATTGTCTCCAACACATCAAAAGAACGGTTTGTCATATCCCCCAGTTGCCCCCGGTGTAGATTACTTTAATGAACATTGATGCGGAAGTTATTACATCATTGCATCAAGACGTCTTACCCGATGGCATAGGGCTCTCAAGTGAAACTATCTGGAATCGCATATGACAGGGTAATATTTGGCATAAAATGTATTGCGACAGAGGTGGAACATAGCGTTGTTTGATTAGGGTTCGGCAACCGTTCGTTCATCATGCCCAGACTCAGTGTGTTTATTTTACAGTCGTAGTTCGTTAAAACTGCGTTGTCTCCAAAGACGAATAGTAATGGACATTCAGAAAAGATAATTTAAAATTATGATCAATCTGCGTGGTTATCATACTGTAAACTATTAACATGTGGATGGCAATACTTTTATTACCCTCTGCTAACAGTAGATGTCTTTAGTGTTGCTTGTTGTTTAACATCCGGCGTGGTATTTAGGAAGTGAATAAAATAATGGTGTCAATGTATTGTGTTTTTATTTGTTCAACGTAGCACTTAGTATTGTTTCAGTAATAGATTGTGATTCAGGCGTTTGGTGTATATAACTGTAGGCTAAAAGTAATTTAGTGTGTACCTTATTATTCAGTGATGAGCACTTGACGAGCAGATTACTTTGTTAGGTTATGATGACATACACACACGCATACGGACACACACACACATACATATACACACACGCATGCATGTACAGAGCAAACAGCTACACACACACACACACACACACAGACAGACACACACACCTGACACACACAAAAGAAAGGGTCATGTTTAATTATACTCCAGGGTAGCATTAACATATTCAGATAACAGTCTATACAGTTACTCACGACTGGGACACTGAAGAAGCCGAGTGGTTAAAGCGTTCGCTCACCACTCCGAAGGTCCGGACACAACAGATCACGTGAGTATAATGTGTTCCTCGCTGTGATATTGCTGGAGTATAGCTCAGAGCGGCGTGCAAGCAAACTCACTTACTCACTATTCACTACTCACTACTTGCAACATTTTTAGACATAAAGTACAATTAGAATACACTTACATGCTGATAATGGGACGCAGAAATATTTAGTTCATTTTAAACTCTCGTGTTATAACACATCGCTTTCAGGGTCATTGTGAATTGCTGTTTAAAACAGTGTTCACCATCAGCAGAGTAAAAAGCTTCCGCTCTGACATCTTGTCAGCGACAAGGACATCAATAAAATTAACGGGTTTCATTTTTTTCAAATTAGTAACTTTTTGTTCCCGAGAGGCAAATTGCAAAGACATGTATGAAGTCCAGGGAAATATGTCAATAGAAAAACATATGAGAACCACATCATAGTTTTTTGGTGTATGAGTGAGTGAATGAATTTAATTTTACTCCCCACTTATCCCATATATGGTGTCGATCTGTAAATAATCGACCCTGGACCACTCAGTCCAATGATCAACAGCATGAGTATCGATCTACGCAATTGGTACCTGTGATAATAACCCCGGGGTGAACGTATTGCGCCTTATTGACCACAGACACATATTAAAGACCTGTATTGTCAGCAAGAATTTGTATGGAATGTGATATAAAATGGCGCGAATGAATGACCGAAAGTATAAAATATCCTTTTGAGCACATTTGCCGATTTCTGTCCTCCTGGACAAGCAGAGACCGTCCTATTTTGATATGCAATTATTACAAATGATCATAAACCCAACACCAGGACTCTTTATGACCCAAACATTAATGAAGCCATCAGTTGTTTATGTCGGTCGAGAGTAAAGACTTCCCCGACATGTCATGCAAGGAAGAAATAGCTCCAGCATGTTCGTTTTGCCGTCGTTTCTTCCATCATAAACCTCCTCTAAAGAGTCAATGTGTCGATCTGGAGAAAGAAGTTATGATTTAGACGTTTGCTCTTTCATACCCCATCTCAGAAACGGCGAGAATTGATGTATTTCAAAACGATGGGATTACCAGTCTCTCTTAATCCCATGCGATCATATTTAGCTTATCATTGTCAAATAGTGAAACCGAAAGGTCGAGAGATTCGATAAGGACAAAGTTATGGCCCATAAATCACCGTATACCCAAGAAGTCAAGCGTATTTCATTCTCTTTCCGTCATCCCTGTCTCAGACCTTGGTCGCTCGTCTCGAAACTTTTCACGCTTGATTTGTATGAATGGAAATGGTGCAAGGATTGATTTGAAATTACCCCAACAAACCGTCAGCTCGTCATCTTCCTGGTCAATACTGGTGCCGTCAACAAAGTTATATGTCCACAAATCGGTCCACACTTGATGATTCCCAAGGTGCAATATAGACTGGCCAATGTCAATAGCAGTTACCACAGGAGCCCTTATCGGCGGACTAAGGGATAAATCAAAATGACCAATCACGTTCGTTCGTTTCTCATCAATCACTTCACATTACCTTACAGTTATTCCAATAATTTATCAATTTCTTTTGACATTGGTTCAAGCTGCCCTCTTTCTTTAAAGACAGTGGTATTATTTGCTCATTCTTCGTGGGCACATTTGAATATATGTCTCCCAGTACCAGAAGTGACACAGATGCTGGTGCCTACTGGCCTACTCAGTAGCCTAATTCGTAATCACAGAACATGGCTTACTTTCAGAGCAAATCTGCGCGTAAGTTTGAGTAAATGCTTATTTGAAACTGGGATTATAACGCCGTCTAGACGACGTAAACCTTAAGCTATCAAACTGTATAATTACTTAAGTCGAATATTAGCACTCTCTGTACAATGTATCAATACACAAGACTTCATGGTGTATTTTGCTTTAATAGACACATCCATACTTATGGCATGACATGAACATTACATTAGGAAAGTAATAAGACGATATTCAAAACCAACGTGGATTCCATGGAAAATATGTTTTGACTTTGTGAAGTATGTCAATATTGAATGATATAATGATACTATTGTATAGGTACAATGCTCTGGCCAACATAGTTTTATTCTTCACATGGCGTGTACCAATAATTCTTGAAACAACTAAACATCAGCCTTTATGGGAACTTGCATCTCAGCAAAACCCACCCTTGGTATCTACATCATGATGGCCATTCTGAAGTTTTTTTGAGTGTGTTTCCCTCATGTACTGTTACAATATGTTCAGTTTGAGCTCTTTAGGCTTTGACCGATGTTTCTCATTCAAGACATTCGCCTACCGGTCAGTTACAATGGTTCCCGGATGTGTTTCAGGTCATTAATGTGCCCCTTCCTTTTGATTATGTTATCACATCGCAATCACATATGACTATTCTATCTTGGTCAATGAATACCGTGTTTGCATTTGCATTTTCCAAAGCTAAACATGGGTTATTCGTCGGATTTCGCTCGTTTGATACCAAATCATTAACTCGTTTAATAAAATGGTATTACACGGAAGGTCGTTCAGTATTCTGTTTATTAATCTCAATCATAAATTGATACAAACTGCCTCGAAATTGCCTACAGAGTGATGACGCGAACCAAGCAAGGTCTAATACAACTGCTACAGCGTTTTTAGCATTGTGACGTCGTAACTGTAGCGTAACGACGTCATGTGTCTAGCGATATTTCACTAGTGTAATAGTTAGCAGATAAACATCATGTGTTGGCCAATTTCCGGGTGTTATTGAGTGTTTGAAGCATGGGAATACATTTGGAACCGACGGTTCCCGTGCTTCAAATACTCAATAACACCCGCAAAATGGCCAACACATGATGTTTATCGACATTGTAAACACAAAAGTAAACCAAAGGGTATTACTCTCTGCACTTGTTTACATCGAGTATGGGTACAGCATTAAAGTGTCATCAGATGGCCGTTTCAGCTGGTTCCCATGGTAGCATGTGGAGTTGCTCATTTGTGACGTCATTCTAACTTTACGTCACAATGTGATTTGAATGATGTTGATGACACAACAAAACAATTGTTTGCGATGTTTGTCCGTATCGATACGCAGTGAATAGTCTTGCAGTTTCCGGGAATCTAATATCATTTGATAATGTTTTTCAACCAATCAGATTACAGAACACAGTGACTTTTGGTTTACAATGCCGTGCAAATATTACACTGCAGTATCTTCCACGGGCGATAAAAGTATTGGTTATTACTTAGCCATTCAGTCAGCGTTAAAGAGTTGGCCAAACACACCCAGGCTTCCGTCTCGGGAACATCAGGTGAAGTACCTGTTCCTTTCCCACCAACTATGTGTCGTTATCCTCACTTCGTCCCACGTTGTGACACGTGATGTAGTTCATCTTCTACACGCGCAAATTACAAAAAAAACCCACTAATGTAATATCTACCAAGTCCCTTCAACATCCAATTATTCCTGAACGTGGAATCAAGCTAACCATCACAGATCACACATTCCTGTTATCTGTCTTTCTTAAGTTGCCTGTTATTGTTACAGTCACATGTCTAACGTTATAATTCGACGTAAAAAGCACACCAAAATAGTGTTCGAAAATATAATATCTATACATACAGAACGCTGTCTTCGTGTACCGTATTTATGAAAAATTGGCTTTTACCTGACTCTTGGCATCAGCTCGTTCTATAACCACTCAAAAGTCTAGACGTGATTTGTGTCGGTGTGTGGTCCTGTGCGTCACAATCAGTTGAAGTTTAGCAACGTTGCGCGCGGAGAGTCTTTGGATGGACTCTTTAGGCAGCTCGACTCCTGAGTTTCTACGTCTTCAGTCCTGTCCCACAACGGAGCACCTGTGATACATGTGATCTCACCTTATGCAAGTGGCCACATGGGGTGGTCTGTACTCTTGACCAGGGGCAATATTCCTTCAATTACTGGCATGACAGTTTAACTGTAGTAAACTGAAAGAATAGGGTTTCCTTAGCTTCCTTTGATTAGTATAAATTCCTTTTTGTGTAACCCTGTCGAAAAGTCTTGTCCTTAGTCTTGGTCGATATTCCTTTCGTGACAATTCTCTAATGATAGGATAGGGAATATGATACCGAACTTCAACTCTAAAGCAGCCATATTGACGCCAAAAGATTCATAACAGTGGAAGTATTTTTTCCTGTATTCTAATGGGTTTATATTCATTGTTGATGTTTGCAGTGTAAATAAAATGAAACACGACTGAAATGTAAACCCGTGAGACTTGTGTGCATGTGTGATCACACGATGTGTGTCATGAATCTTGTATGATACTTGCAGTCCTGACGTAGACAGCGTGGCCTTGGGATTTGTCTCGCGTGCACTGCGTTACGGCAACGTTGTAGCACTTTGTGACATAACACAAAGTATGTATATTTAATGGTGAATCAGACTCAACGTCGGCAATGTCAAGCAGCTAGAAGCGTGTCGACTCAATGTATTTGGGATGTGGAGGTAGCCTAGTGGTTAAAGCCTTTGCCGAAGACACGGTTCGATTCTCCATGTGGGTAAATGTGTGATTTCTGATGTCATCAGCAGTAATATTGCGAGAATACAGTTAAAAACGGTTTAAAATCATAAGATATATTCGTACCATTACCGAGTTCAACTTGTTATACTAAATTACCTACAGTAACATACCTGTGGCGGCAGATACTACCCTGATACCCGTACATGCCCATCGTAATTCCACCCACAACATGAACAGTGCAAACAGTTGCCCTACCTTTTTGTATTTACTGTTTTAGAATTTGTATGTATGTGTGTGCTTTTGGTATTAATGCAGACCTCTCCATGTGTCTTCCTTATTAAATCAGAATACCCTCATGTGCCTTTCTTGGCATGCAAGATACGTGTGACTTTCTTATCGATTGAAATATATGAATATGATGTTCCTTTTATCACGTCTAGTGATTGTGACATTCTCTGTCCTGTTTCAGATGATCTGGACAGATTGTAGGGTATGTTTGAGCAACAGAGGACCTGTGGTTTCATAACTGGTTTCAATGATTGCATCAGAGCGGAAGTTTATTCATACGGCACATGATTGTTACGGTTCGAAGACCACGCACTGTGATTGTAACACTTGGACATCCGCTACCTTGATGTGTTACTGTAACACATATGTATTAGTTATAGTTTGTTATTGACGATAAGAAGTTCGGCTTATGGGCTGAACTCTTGTACGCCTTTGTACCAAATTACACATTTATTCTTATTCCTGAAGAAATCGGAATTATGTTACTTATACAGCATTATTTATTTTTATAAACGAACTGTAACAGAACCATTGACGTTTCGAGAGAGAGCTTTAACGACTAACCCTCTGGTCCACTGGAATCGAAGCCGCCATTTTGAGTTACTTACCTGTGTATGTTTGAGCAGAGGTATAAGACACTGCTGTCATCGAGTTAGTGATTAAATCGAACAAAAATTACATTACGTTTAAGTGCATCGCTTATTTAGTGTCAAATGTTTGCACAGTAGTGAAAGAAATGTTTGCACAGTAGTAAAAGAATTGTTTGTACAGTAGTGAAAGGTTGAGACTCTTTTTCCTATAGAAAAAATCTCTAATGTTTCCACGACTAGTGGTAACTAACTCTAGTATTGCCAAGTACATCTAAGGAATAACGACTGTCTATATCTATGCAGAATCGTGTATTTCAAGGTAGTTTTAGACAGAGTCCGTTTTAGTAATTTACTTTGTTCATTCCAATCACTGAAGTGTAAAGGTACCAATGACACGTGTCACTTCTCAGCGAATTCAAGTCTATTTATATTTATATTTATAAATGTTGATGATAAGGTCTCGTCAGGGACACTCATAACCCGTCTTCGTCCCATTTGTTGTAAAAAAGAGCCCGTCTGGCTATTCACATTCATGTGGTGAAACTTTCCTGGCATACTTTATATCGTTTATGCATGGCTAGAAGTTGTCATATTCCATGTTAATATGGTGTGAATCGAGAACCGTAAATTTTGATTTTGTATTCGCACTGGGAGTGTACAAACACACAGTATGACACAGACACGGGCAGACACAGACACACACATTCCGTCGCATTTATTAACTCCATTCAAATCTGTAATAGCTGCCTGCTTAGAACGCGCAGTTGGTGGTACAATTAATTATCGGAAAATAAATACTCGTTTAATTTAACGTGTAATTGCTACTGTTTCGTCAGTCAAGCGAATAAATAGTCCAAAGAGAAAAGTCCATAGGGGCGTAGTGATACATCAGGTGTGAGTGACACGGCCTTGGTCTTGTCTGAAACAGCCAATCCCTTTTGTCCACCATCGATCACGCAAACACTCGCGAGATGTCAGACGTACAGGTTCAAAAGGCCAATAATCGTCAAGAATCGAAAGAATAATGTCCCATGTTGGACGCTGATGATTTTGATAGATGACATAATGGCGTCCGGAGCTAAGAGAGAGGAAGAAGCATTTTACAGCTCGTTGTTACACTCTAGGCTTTCCGCCATGTCGCCAGAAGATTGTGATAAATGGAGCCGCCTTTGGCTTTTAAAGCATCCGTCTCATTCAAACTAGCAGTCGTCGGGTAGATCGTATTAACATTGCTGCCTTTGTTCGCACAGGCATGTCAAATGGTACTTTTATTTAAGTGTAGTTTACATGATTTCCTTAGCGTGACAAACTAGTAGTTGTAATCGTCTGGATATTACACCCATCTCCATCGCATTGATAAGCAGTCATTGGCTTACTTAATGCACAGTTCAGTTCAGATATATATCATGGTAGTATTTGTGCCTCATAGACTTCGTATCGCCTCCATTAATCTAGATAGGGGTTACTTTTAGAAGTTTCAGCCATGTACTCACACGTATTCGTCGATTCCTAAGACATGTTACTGGAACAATTACTTGATCTATGTGCAGGACACGCGTCACATGTTCTTTGCCTACTGATCCATGTTACTTGTTCCATGGCTACTGATCCATGCCAATTTTTTCAGGGCTACTGATCCATGTTACTTGTTTCATGGATACTGGTCCATGTTGCTTGTTTCATGGCTACTGGTCAATGTTACTTGTTCTATGGCTACTGGTCCATGCTGCTTGTTCTATAGCTACTAGTCCATGTAGCTTGTTCCATGGCTACTGGTCCATGTTGCTTGTTCCATGGCTATTGATCCATGCCAGTTTTTTCAGGGCTACTGGTCCATGTTACTTGTTCCATGGCTAATGGTCCATGTTGCTTATTCCAAGGCTACTGGTCCATGTTACTTGTTCCATGGCTACTGCATGGTCCATGTTACCTGTTCCATGGCTACTGCATGGTCAATGTTACTTGTTCTGTGGCTACTGGTCCATGTTGCCTGTTCCAAGGTTACTGGTCAATGTTAATTGTTTCAAGGCTACTGGTCCATGTCACTTGTTCTATGGATACTGGTCCATGTTGCTTGTTCCATGGCTACTGGTCCATGTTGCTTATTTCAAGGCTACTGGTCCATGTTACTTGTTCCATGGCTACTGGTCCATGCTACTTGTTCTATGGCTACTGGTCAATGTTACTTGTTCTATGGATACTGGTCCATGTTACTTGTTCTATGGATACTTGTCCATGTTACTTGTGTCTTGGATACTGGTCCATGTTGCTTGTTCCAAGGTCACTGGTCAATGTTAATTGTTTCAAGGCTACAGGTCCAAGTTACTTGTTTCATGGCTACTGGTCCATGTTGCTTGTTTCCTTAATCCTTGCGTACATGTCCACGCTTGGAAACGTCTCGCAAGCCAAAATACCCCCGAATTCTATCTCGTCTGCAATCAATACTGCCAATTTAATGGCTGTTTTGAATCGAGGTCTTCAGTTTACCATATTTTCTTCTGCTTACACGAATTTGATTCATGCCAGCCATTTGGTTTCTATAATGTGATATTGCAGATCAAGATCACAAAAATTAAAAAAAACCCGCTCGGAATACCCCGAGGAAAGACATTTCAAGAACAAAATGATAAATGATATTGAAAACCGGACTATAGACAGGGAAATGAAACGTGTGACATTTGTAAAACGGAATATAAAACAAGTTCTGCACATTTCATCTGAAAAGAATCGTTCAAGCTGACGTTTGGCATTGGTTTCAGCGTGTGCTAAACGTGTTTTACCTCGTCACGTGATATAACGAATGTGAACAGTTCAAAAGGAACCAAGACCCTCAAATCACATCAACCACACACTGTCGTCACCCTTCATCCTTGTTCATACATAAGAGGTTTGTTGCTATTGGTACAAGCATTCGACCTTCAGACCGATGGCCCGAGTTCGATTCCAACACTGGAAGTGGGTGTAATGCCCTGGTATCCATAGACAGGAACTTGGTGAACTATTGCTGATTGTGTTTGTGGCGTCAAATTCTCAAATAACTGACGATGCTGGCATCAGACTCAATCTTTCAACATTTATTTCGCAATACATTTGTAGGTCGTTTTCGTTTATGTCATATACATGTATTAATATCCTCAACCAGTGAGGGTTTTATATTAAGATCAACAGCAGAACATTATCATGAAACTATTGTTTTCCATATGTTTCCATGCTATTTCTCAAATTTACTGCATAAAACTGTTAGATTTGAAATACATTTTCGTATATGTTTTTGTAATGATGACATTATAAAATATCACCTAGTATTGATAATATCTAACGTCTTTTGCTCAGTATACTTACAACAAAGATAGATAGGAAATAGTCGAGCCTTTCAAGTGATTTGATTTGTCAATTGAAGAAAATAAACACATTCTGTGCATGCCAGCAGGTATTGATATACTGTCATACCTTGAATTGTCTAGCTGTCAATACCAGGCATAAGACTGACGAATGTACCACATGTCAGTGTAAAACACAACTACATCTTCGTTTCTCATACGGTTCAGTACGGTTTTGATGTATTTATCCAACCTAACTATGTAAATAATTGCCTAATACACCAGTAATCTACTACATTGTTCATCGTTTTTCTTCTTTAAATCATCTGGCTAACATAATGATAAATGGAACACATTGCAGATATGGGAAATGCAGTAGGCTCATAGAGACGTTAAGAGTCATGTACCACACGACTAGCTTGTCATCTTTGAAATATAGCAAACTATCTTAACGGTTAAACCTTCCAGTGGCAAAGAGGGATTTTAGTTATTGCAATTTATTGGAACATTTGACATTCCTTATCCGTATAAGTCGAGATTACCAGCCAAGAACTCCCTTTAAACATCGAATAATATTTTTGTCTTGCTTGAGGCATTTTCTGACATGCCCAAATGAAGTTATTTCAGCCAATCATGTATTAGCAGGAGTAACTGAGTTATGATAGGGGGAAAGTATCGACTACCAGACACATCCATCAGATCTGTATCTGACCGCGATGTACAGAGTCATCTAAAACATCTATTGCATTGATTACATTGATTTTGTTTGGATATGGACTGTAAACATGCAATTGCGTTGATTTCATACTCTGCTGTTTTGGCATGTATCATTTGTTTCCCTTGACGGACGCACATATACATCACGGCCTCGCAGGCATTCATGGGTAGAATTCATCCCTTCATCCCATGCTTGTCCTACCAGTCGTCGAGACTGGAGGTCGAAATGGCTGATTCGTTTGGTTTGTATTTCAGTGCGCATCACCTGAGGAAATCCTTTTCGTGACCTAACTTGTGTCATCGTACCCTGGGGAGGGGCGTTTGTCATACGTGGAGAACATGCTAGCCTTGGTGCAGTTTCTTTGCTTGTTGTGGAAATGTGGAGTTGAGTTTGCTGATTGCAACGTTAATGAAATGAGGCACTTTCACTTCTACAGTTTGAAGATACGGTTGTGACTCATTACGAACACTACGATTTGGTTGTTATTTCTTCACTTGGAATTGAAACCAATTTGAAAGGAATGTTAAATATGACTCACGACTATAAATCTATTGATTTTTGAATTCTGAAGAAAATTAAATGAAATCGTTTGTAAATCTAAAATTACTCTTGCTTCCAGTATGGAATTTGTCAAGAACTACTTTCCCAAATCCCAAGAATATATCCCCGTACAAGTTTTCACATCTTCAGACATCCAAAACTGTTTAAAAACTGTTCCCATGGCTAAAATGTTAATGAAACATTTTCAGTTGTTACGGTGACCTTGACCTTGATGACGACGGTGCTACCGGGAGGACAGGTCATAGTTACCCATTCTGCAAATACCCAGGGCAATACTGGAAGTTGTGTTTCAGAGTCGAGCGTGTCCGTTCATGAATTTTTCTTTTCCTTTTTTTTTTTTGATTCCGTTTGAGATCCATTTCTTGTCACAGAAATATGATATAAATTTACCGGAGGCTAATTCGGTTTTATTTCTTAGCTGCGATGGCAATAAGGACTGATACCGACCATGCATGTATCAAGACGAAGCAGCAGCATGGGATAGTTTGTTTCATAACACTGGCAACGAACGATGCCCGAATTGTGAAATCAGCCAATATCAGTGTACGAATTAAGGATTCGTTACTGACCATGTAGAGGTACAAAAGAGTATGAGGATTGTTCATTTCAGCAGCTAATCGATGGCTGCGTGCTTGAAGGGAGCATCGCGGTTGTCTAAGCGAATATATCAAAGGCCGATGTTCCTGATGGTCACATGTCATTTTTCAACTTGAATCCTTAGGGAGGTTTGAAAGTTTACAACAATGGAATCCAATCACCACTCCATGCTTAAGCAAAGCGTTACTGGCAATTTCATCAATGATGGTTTCAATGGCCGAGCGTGAGGGAAAATATCCGAACTATCAATGACAGTTTACTCAGAAAAGCATCTAATGACAACACAAGCCAGTGAAGGACCGGCAAATGGAAGGACCCTTCTAATTACTCAAGGAATGAGGAAGTAGGGTCGTTATAATGATTAAGAGAAACGTTTAGCACTCAACGGAAACTACAATCATTATCATCAGTGCACTTCTCTCTGAGAGTGAGGGGGTTCGGTGTCACTGGATAAATATTGTTGTTCTTACTGTCGACGGGGAGGAGATCTTCATCTTTGATGTAGGGACGGCCGAGAGGCTCAGCTTTATTGTTCCATCTGAAACTAGTGCCATTGGTGCCAGCGGGACCAGATTAACGGCCAAGGAGCAAAGATTGAGGGCAATCGCAGACAAAAGTGTGATCCCTTAAGAATAAAACTCATATTATCTTCTTAATTGTGTAACGAATTTGATTGACTTACGAAGATACTTGGCAGCGCTGGACTCAAATGCATCACCAGGTTTTCACAATGATAGAAAAAAGGTTGTTCGAAAAGTCTCCAACAATAATAAAGTTTAAACATATTAGGTATAGTGTAATTGAATAAGGTTCGCTTTTTATGTAGCTGAAAGGATTCACTTGATATCATTTACAGCTAGTGGGAGTAGACTGTGCCCAGAACTTTCAGCGTCATATATCTACGACGCAAGACGGTGCATTTGGTGAACTCTCATATCATTTGAGTATCTTGACAACAATCGACGTACAAGTTGAAAAAACCCATTGTATACAGGTATCGTGATAAAGTGTTGTGCATTGGAGTTTAACTTGTGCAGAGGTGTAATCTGAAATATATGTTTGACAACTGACATTACCTTTTCCTCTCACAAAGTATATTTTTGTTCAATAAAAATATATAAAAAGGTTGATTTAAATTTCTGTATTTAAATGTTTTAATATGTATACCTCCAACTATTTCTGTAAGTGCCAAATACGCGTATATGCAAACGAATGAAAGTTTTGGTTTCCAAAATACTAGTATACTCCAAGGAAAGTTGAAGATATTGCGTATAAAACATAAGAACAAATAATTGACTGGTTTTATTTCAGTGGGCTGGAACGGAAGGAAGTGGTGCTTTAGTGCACTTACTCCTATATATTTGACGGTTTTTATGCTTTATATCTTCCGATTGTCTAGAGAGAAAACTGTAATAGGCACCGAGTCATCGAGTTCAGTTTACGTCGTTCTCAGCTATTTTGGGCGGTGGGGTAGCCTAGTGGTTAAAGCGTTCACTCGTCACGCTGTAGACCCGGGTTCGATTCATCGCATGGGTACAATGTGTGAAACCCATTTTCTGGTGATAATGCTGGAATATTGCTAAAAGCGGCATAAAACTAAACTCACTCACTCTTAGTAATATTTATGTAACATCACGGCATGGGACACCGAAAATGGGCTTCACACGTTGTACCCATATTGGGAATCGAACCGGTGTCTTCTGCGTGATGAGCGAACGATTTAACCACAAGGCTACCCTGCCGCCCCTATATGACTGACGGTCACATTTCTGAATTTCACTTGAAATCGGTAACATTACCTATTCTCAATTTACACTGAAATTTTATTCGTTCTTGTTTCTTCAAGCCATGTAATGTAAAACACATAAAAAGTAAATGTATTCGTAACTACATATTAGTGAATTTTCCAGCCTAGGGACATTGTAAACAGGTTCTTGTGTAGTTTGCATATTTAATTGTAACTATAACAATATGGAATTGTTATCGTATGCAAATGATCGAACTCGTGGTATTCATCAAGCGGCGTCCACTTTATGTCAGACAGTGCAACTATGTTTGCTATTAATCAAACTTTGTGTGAGCAACTGCAGTCGTGGTATTTTAACCACGAGAAAAGCTTTCAACCATGGATTCAAACTTATCTCAGAGTCTTAAGCAATAAAGCATTGGGTCTTAACCTAATTGAAACAACTCGGTCTATTCGAAAAAAAACCCCTGTAAATTCAACTGCGAAGGTTAAACCATGTGAAACACCATTACGAAGCTGCAAACTGCTACAAAAAATAAAGAGATCCCAGATGAGTTGATAGTTTCACAAACATGCCTTGACACTTCATTGTAAACTGCCATCTTCTAGGTCAGATTCGAAAAAAAATACAGCTCCATTCAATAGTTTTTGTAAAATACTGGTCATACGAAATGAAACTTGAATTACAAGAACGGAAACTACTTGAATTCTTCATTGCCAAAATGCTTAACGTAATAACATTGCGATGTTTGAAATACTGGTATGAAGGTCAAAGTGGCAAGAGGTTAGGCGAAAGCACGGTGATCCACTAAGAGGTTTCCAGCTCAAGTTATCAGACCGGAGAAGCAAAGGCAATTTTCACCCAAGCTCTTCCTTGAACGTCCGGCTCCGCCTGAAACGCCATACTGTGGTAACAATATATGAAAAAAAACCCACGAAGTGAGTCAATTAGGATATTGGCAATTTACTGAAATGAAAACATAATTGATAGGTCATAATTAGATTGGAAATCAATATTTAATGTTAACATTGAATGTGAATCTTCACGAGAAACAAATGTGCGTAGGCTTGAGTGACACACACAGACACACTGTCAAACACATACATTCAGTTCCTTGTAATATAGGTAGTGTGCGAAACAGTTATTTTGACTAGGCTGACAGTCTAGCTGTGGCTGAAAGTTACTAGTCCACAAAATATTCACTAGCCCGAAGTTTGACTGTAAAAAAATGCAAAATAGATGAGAATAAGTTATTGTCAGCACGACGCGGATTTCGTCATTTGTCTGCCAAATGTTGAGCATTTTGTCCGGCCATAATCTTACAATATCTAAAAGTGTATTTATTCATAAATTAACAAGTCAGAGAGTGACATATTTACAATGTGACCCCACGAAAATTCACTAGTCAGTCGGGCCAGTGACTGTGGAGAATTATTGGTCCGACTGAGTTTTACTAGCCTCGGACTTGGGGCCCAGTGGCTATTTCGCACACTGAATTCGAATACAGGACAATAAGGTCACTAAAACAAGTTCATAAGATGATCTGAAAGGGTAATCTGTTTGAGTAAAGTTTCGCAAAGGTCATTAGCATTTTGTTATTTCGAGTTATCATACCGTCTCATTGAAGGTCACCTTTCAGTCATTTATGGTAAACTTCAACGCTGATCAATACTGATCACGACACCAATGAAGTCATTCAGGAGGTGGGGTGGGGGTGGGGGGTTAGTATGAAATCAGGGGTCTTTCTAGAAAAAGGTTTGAAGAAATGTATGACTCTGGATGGTGATTATGAGGAGAAATATTAAGGACAAGAAGTTACAATAAAGTTTCTGGCCTGAATACGTCTCGGTGATAATTAGCCATTTTTGATACCCCCTCGTAAAGGATTATCCAGTCTTGACTAGTCTCTCTAAAACATCGGTTTAGTGTAAATAAAAAAAGTGAAAATTATCTGAATACGAAGGTGTTCACGAAACCTACCGGTAGCCTGCACCGTTCACTAAATTTGCCGAAAAATGAAACTACGTACGTTTGCATGACGCTGCGATGGCGGGCTGTGAGCAAACCAGACAACCGAGTGAACGAGGAACCGGAAAATCCAGATACATGGAAATTGCCGTTACGACGGCTATGTAGGTGAACACAGATTTCAGTGCTTAAAGGGAGAGAAAAATATAGTTGGGAAAAAATTTGTGTGTAAACATATTGGCGGCAGGTTGTAATGTCCAGGAGCAAGTATTTCTTTTGTAGCTTGCACAGCATACTAACATGTGCTACAGCACTGACTTTATGATGAATCTGGGCTCCACCATCAGGCGTATTCAACAGAACAAAATATAGAACGGTATATAGAAATCATCAAATCATTCCGAAATATAATACTTGTAAAGTTACTTCGATATATAATGTCAATTATTATTGCCACTTTTATGCGTTATATCTCATCTCAAAATACCAACGCCAGAGAACACTCAGTGTCAAATGTGGTGGTGGAGGTGTTTGGGGGAGACTGTTTGGACAGGAAATTCTAATCCTGTCCAGGTAGTCACAACATATCTGCGTTGAGGATGGCTGTTGGTTGGTTGGTTTGTTGTTTAGCCTCCCACTCAGCAATAATCAACGCATATGTCGGCGGTATGAAAATTATCGCGTCTGGACAAGACAATTCCCTGGCCATTTATCAACAGCATGTGGTCTACGCAAGGGAGATGCGATAACGTGTGTCAACTAAGTCAACCAATATGACCACCCGATCCCGTTTGTTGCCTCTTACGACAAACAGGGATTGTTGATCACCAGTTCTGAGCCGGATGTCCGTCGAGGAGACATACGGACATTGGGCTGACCTAAGGCAGCGCAAGTCAACATGGCCCAGATTGTAGGTCACCGGTCTGACGGCGGCCAGTACGAAGGCCAAGCATACAAGTCGATCAGCAGTGTGATATCAATGAATAGTACATGTAATGTCCAACGTGTTTGACACACCGGATATTGATCTACTCACCCGGAATTACGTTTACATTACTCCCCCACTATCATTTTATCACTTCCCTTATTTTGTCGGTATCATCATGAACTACTAAACCCAACAAAACATTATCCTATCAGCCTTCACGAGCATATAACCTTTCCAAGGGCATTTTCAATTCATCTTCCTGTTCAATATTCACCTGCTTGTAATCAACTACAAATAGTTGACTTCAAAAGTTTTTTACACTCTGCACTTATTATGCCTTATGACGTTTCTAGGTCAAAGTCAGAACGTTTAATTCTCGTGTCACGCGAAACGAGATAAGGCGAGATTTCAACTTAATCACATTATCGACTATCAGGGTCTTTTATCTGGAAATGATCGGGTGTTATTGTTAATGTAATGTGATCAAATGCGATTGGGCGTATTGCACTGGCTGCCGGGCAGATTGTCATGTCGATAAACAGGCTGCAATAACACATGAGCTTCTCTGTGCTGAAGGTCGTGTTTTATTTACCGCAACTTCTCAACCAGCAGACGTAAAGTTATACATACACATCATTCGCTCCAAGTAAACTCCGACAGCTTATGATGCAAACAAATGCAAACATGGATTACCAATGCCTATCCTCATAACTGCAATGGCAAGGCACACGCTCTCTTTTTCTCTCTGATGGCCCTATGTCTTCCTCTACTTATCTCTCTCCATTCTCACGTCCCCTCACTTTCTCAACCTGTTGTTATCTCTGTCCCTGCTCCGTTCTCTCTTTATATCTCTCCTCTCTTCGCTCTCTCACCCCTTTCCTTTTCTCTCGTCCTGTCTATCAGTCGCTCACCTTCCTTCCATCTCTCTTTTTCTCCCTTTCTCTTTCTACTCACTCTGCCTCAGTGCCCTTCTCTCTCATTTTCTGTTATTCTCGCTCTCCTCTCTTCTCCACCGCCCCCCTCTCAGCCGCTCTTCCTCCCTTCCATCTCACTCCCTACCCACCTTTCTCTCTCCTGTTTCCTCTCCCTCATCCCGCACATTCCTCCCTCACCTGCTGTCTCACTCCTCTCTCTCTCTCTCTCTCTCTCTCTCTCTCTCTCTCGCTGTTAACCTGTCTGAACGTATGAAAAACACCTTGCACTGACCTGACTACAATTATGACCTATTACGCCATAATCAACAGTAGGCGTTTTATCCCCGTTGACTTATCCATGCAGTTGTTCAATCGACAATGGCGCCATCTACAATTATCTATTACAGTCATGCAGGGTATCGTATTTGACGTTATCTGACGTCTTCACCACTTAACAAAGCCAATGTGACAGCTACTAAACAGATGGCATTTGAATGCTAAATTTATTCAGTCACTCCTCCATAACTTTCCCACAACGTGGCAAAGCCAGTCAGTGTACAAGTAACGTTGTACGAACCGTTTGGCTCTTCAGTACAACGCCAACGTGTTTGCAGAACAGGTCAAAGACCGTCATACTATAGGAAACGTTGTACGAACCGTTTGGCTCTTCAGTACAACGCCAACGTGTGTGCAGAACAGGTCAAAGACCGTCATACTATAGGAAACGTTGTACGAACACAACGCCAACGTGTTTGCAGAACAGAACAAAGACTGTCATAGTCATACTGTAGGTAGCACGTGGTTGCAAAAAGGAAAACTAACACACACACACACACACACACACACACATATATATATATATTCAGAGAGAGAGAGAGAGGGGGAGAACATGTATATACAAGAAATATCAATCATAACATTTAACATTTGACTGATCAAATGAGTAAACCGCTCACTGAATATAATACACAAACAACATTCAGTCAGCATGTTGCATTTCCTTCATCCAGACGGTGCGGTGGGGAAAGCTAGTTGTTGAATCGTTCGCTCTTCACACGAAAGACCTGGATTTGATTCCCAATATGGGCACAATGTGGGAAGCCCATTTCTGGTGTCCACTGTTGTGATGTTGCTGGAGTATTGCTAAAAGCGGTCGAAAACTATACTCACTCATTCAAGACTCGTTCTTTACTCCGCATACCATACAGACAGACACACAGGCAGACACATACACCACACCCATATGTATGTATGTATGTATGTATGTATGTATGTATGTATGTATGTGTGTGTGTGTGTGTGTGTGTGTGTGTGTGTGTGTGTGTGTGTGTTTGTGTGTGTGTGTGTATGTATGTATGTATGTAAATAACTAAATAACTAAATAAATAAAATCATCATTTCATTTCACTGGGGTACTCGGTTGTTTTCACCCTCACAATAGCTGACTATCCATTCCTTGGGAATGGAACGAGTCAAGAAAATAGCTGCTGGGGTCCATTCAGCAATACGCTTGCTCGGATTTAAAACCGTGCTAACTCTACCTGACAGTCACTGTGATCAAATGAAAACGGGATATGTGCTACCTACCCCAAAAGTACCTCCCCCGCACCCCCCACCTCCCCCATCTCTTAGACGCTGCCCCCTCCCCCTGCACGCTGCTCTTGCTCTGGATGAGAGCACCTATCCCTGTTGATCACAAGCGCTCTGCAGCCGTCTGGGATTGATTTTGTATTATTCGCCATTTCTACGCGTTTGGACTAATTTACGTAATTTTGGTGAAAAGTGACAAACGTGGAGCCAAGACTATACGATAAAGTAGTAACAGCCCATCGCTACGCTTGAATTAGATCCGTTCACAATGCATTGGAAAGCAATGATATTACTACTGTCTGTCGGACGGGGATGAAACAATTTGCATACTGTTGGCATTTTTCATACTGACTGTGGGATAATTCGGCATTCACAACTGGGGTTTATATTGCATACAGACATATATTTATGCTGTAAACTTGACTTTGCAAATTATTGTATGCACCGCTCATGCCTTTATATGCTCATATTGTGCTTTATTGACAAACAAGTCTATATGGGTACAGGACTGATTGATTGAATTTAATTTTACGCTTTTAGCAATATTCAAACAGTATGACGGCGGGGTGGGGAGGGCATCACACATTGTGTCCATGTGGGAAATCGAACCAGGGCATACGGCGTGACGAGGGAACGCTTTAACCACTAGGCTGCCCCTTGGTGTCCTGTTGGTACAAGAAAGCAGGTCTATATAATTAATGTGTAGATATCTGTATTATAAAAAAAATGTGTATCTGGTGTGCGTTCATGGCGGGGAGCACTAGGATGGGCTTCACATTTTGTACCTTGTGTAGAATCGAACCTGGTTTTTCGGTGCCACCAAAGCTTAAAGCACAATTACGCCCCATATACAATATATATATACAATTATATATATTGTATATGGGGCGTAATTGTGCTTTAAGCATTGGTGGCAACAATATATATATATATATATATATATATATATATATATATATATATATATATATATATATATATATATATATATATATATATATATATATATATATATATATATATATATATACTTACTTATGCATCCATCGTGTACAAGACACGTCTTTTAAGGTAGTGAAGGTCAACTCTTTAAAGTGCCTGTATTGCATAATTAGGGTATATGTATACAAATATGTGGCAATAGTTATGCGTGAGCACCCAGTCGGGGTCGCGAAGGAAATTAGATAATGGATGTATAATATGCTTTGAATAGCATTGCGTGACATCAATGTTATATTTTCATGTTGAATGTTGTTAGTTATAATCATATTTCATCTACATGACGACAGTCTATAAATAATCGAGTGTGGAGCAGACAATCCAGTGACTAACATCACCAGAATCGATCTACATAACTGGGATACAATGACTTGCATCGACCACCTCGGTGAGTCTGACCACCAAATCTTGTTAGTCGCTTCTTATGATAAGCATGGCTTACAGAACACCAATTCTAACCCAGATCCTCTGTGATCATGACAAGACGAAACGAGATAGTATTATGTAAATATCAAGATGTTCCACTTCTCTGGCAAAACACGCCGGTAATGAGCCAGACCGTGGCATTGCTCCAGTATTGACTGGGCCGCGTCCAGTACGCCGTAGCATGTATCATACAAAGTACTTTCACTCAACTAGGAAGAATCGATTAAAAACGTTTCATGATATCTTCAGTTTCCGGTTAAATTTTCGCGGCCATCTTGGATTTTGAGTAAAATTAGCTCTCGCTTTAATATTCAGATTGGAACCAAACAGTTTAAAGCTCCTTTAAATAATGAACACAAAAGAATGGGTGATTTATCTGCACTCTTGCCAAAAAAAAGTACTGTCACGGAATCTCAAGAGCTACTTGACTATATTGTAGGCCTACTGATGCGAGCTATGACAGTGAAACTGGCAGACACGGTGGTGGGAACACGTAAATCTTCCGTTGTTTATGTCTTCACAATTTGCTGTAATTGGCGTCTTTATCGTTGTATTCGTACATTTATAGATCATTGTATCTCTTTAAAGATTTATTCGTTTGTGGATTTCAGTGCGTATCATAGCACGTCATGTCACCCAGTAATGACGTCATGCGTCTGTTTATAGGTCGTCTCGTTAGTCTCTCATATAACGAATGAGTGGGTGGAAAGTATTATCTTTGAAAAGGGACAAGGAAAGGCATTTATAGCTGGTATATGTCTAAATAAAACAGCGGTTTCCTCTACATGTATTCCTGTCTCTTCTTCCCTTTCTATTATTGATAATATAATAATGTATTACCAGTAAAGATCTAATAACCAACAGAATCGAAGTCAGTACAAAATATATCTGACATCAATACTCATTAATGTATTTCTTATACGACCTGATTTGATTTAACAGTTCTGTAGTTGTATTCATGACATCCACCTCCTTTAATTACTGTCAATCCTGGCCCCAATCAAAACCCCAGGATGTAACACTCCTTTATGCAATGTTTGTCAGCCTTAGCTAATCGTGCCATTTATGTGCTGTCTGCACATGATACAAACACCTTATCCGTCGACCTATGTAATATTTATGTAAGTATATTAGTATATGATGAGGACGTATATCGGAATAATACAGTTTTGTACAGGTTGTATCTTTCAACACCACGCTTGAACGATTGACTATGAATGGCCTCTTGAATCACCTCCGAATAAATATGGCCATTATGTAACTCAATATCAGCTTGACAGCATGGTGTTTGCTCGGTACAATATAACTATGCTTCACGGTTCAGACTTCATGTTGAGACACTGAGATGTATAGTGTATAGCGGAGGCATTTATCAACTAGACGGCACACGCAAACGGTATCATACTAATTGTCTTGTCTGAAAATATGCCACGACATGTCTAAGACTGGCAACTGTTAGAACGCCGCAGCCTATCTCATTGTTAACACTGCGAGAGAATAGATTATTTCAGGGTAAATGAACATTTACAATGGGTTGGTCTCTTGACCAAATTCGTGGGAGATCCGATGTATACTCCTGATGCGATTGTCCGCAGTATCAGATCTCGACTTTGGCAACGTCAACTCAAGCGTCTACTCTTGTCACATGAACGGCGCTGTTGGGAGACGTTATCGTATTGCTACCTGCCTGATTAGATACAATTTCTGAAATCAGTGTTGTGCCATGTTCTCAATGATGTCGCTCGAGGAATATACAGCGAACATTAGGCCACCGACCGAGGTAAGGGCATGCTTATTGATCTTCAGAAACAATGTACATTTGTATTTTCAACGTTCGCTGTCTCTTGTGGTTCAAATGTGGACGGTTGTCTTGGGATCTCATCATCATTTTTCTCATCATCGTTATCGAAATTGATATTTCCCATTCAATGAAATTCGGTTTGTATAGAATAGTCTTGGCATTTGCGTGTTTGGGAGCTGTATTGTAGGTAATATCGGCCGATGTTGAACATATGCAAGTCAGTGAGCTATGGGTTTATCCGGCGTTTGCGATGTGTTATTGGTACAGCGCAGTTACAGCAGATCCAGACATCTCACCACGCGTGCACAAAAACTTGACACATGCCAGAATATATCATATGCATAATGACTATTTCATATGTAGCATGACAATTCTTAATATTTTGTCTTGTCAGTTTAGTTTATCGTCTACCGTTCCGATCAAGTAAAAAATGAAAACTTTCTGGTGCTTTTGCTTTGCTGATATTCCTATACCGAACCCTTGTTAATATTTACCTGCCCGGGGAATCATTCGTTTTCATAATCGAACTCATCAATTGTTGGACATTCATTTTTCAGAGTTTTTCGAATCACAAAGTAAATACGTTGACAACTTTATTTCGTCTTTCCCGAATCCTCGAACCGTTGTTCTAAAAGCGTATAATTGATATCTTAAAAATGTGTCTACTCTGTGGAAATAATCAGGAGCGGTGGTGCAGCAGCCTAGTGCTTAACGCGTTCGTTCGAAGACTCTGGTTTGATTCCTCACACGTGGTACAATGTGTGAAGTCCATTTCGCGTGTTCCCCACCCTGATGTTGCTACAAGTGGCTTAAATGTAAACTCACACACTCGAATTAGTGCACATTATCATTGTGAAGATGAAGCCTGTTACATTAGACATGTTCAGTTTCAACATTTGAAAAGTTCAAGGCATATGAGTTTACTTACGTGTTATCATTAAACCTCAGAGCTGTAGTGTGATCTGTAAGAGCTGTAGTGTGACCTGTAAGAGCTGTAGTATGAACTGTAAGAGCTGTAGTGTGAACTGTAAGAGCTGTAGTGTGAACAGTAAGAGCTGTAGTGTGAACTGTAAGAGCTGTAGTGGGAACTGTAAGAGCTGTAGTGGGAACTGTAAGGGCTGTACTATGAACTGTAAGAGCTGTAGTGGGAACTGTAAGAGCTGTAGTGGGAACTGTAAGAGCTGTAGTGTGAACTGTAAGAGCTGTAGTGGGAACTGTAAGAGCTGTAGTGGGAACTGTAAGAGCTGTAGTGTGAACTGTAAGAGCTGTAGTGGGAACTGTAAGAGCTGTAGTGGGAACTGTAAGAGCTGTAGTATGAACTGTAAGAGCTGTAGTGGGAACTGTAAGAGCAGTAGTATGAACTGTAAGAGCTGTAGTATGAACTGTAAGAGCTGTAGTGTGAACTGTAAGAGCTGTAGTGTGAACTGTAAGAGCTGTAGTGTGAACTGTAAGAGCTGTAGTGGGAACTGCAAGAGCTGTAGTGGGAACTGCAAGAGCTGTAGTGGGAACTGTAAGAGCTGTAGTGTGAACTGTAAGAGCTGTAGTATGAACTGTAAGAGCTGTAGTGGGAACTGTAAGAGCTGTAGTGGGAACTGCAAGAGCTGTAGTATGAACTGTAAGAGCTGTAGTGGGAATTGTAAGAGCTGTAGTATGAACTGTAAGAGCTGTAGTATGAACTGTAAGAGCTGTAGTGGGAACTGCAAGAGCTGTAATAGGAACTCACAGTTTGCTTTTGTAACTCAATACCCAAAGAAAATGGTTTAGGAGTAGTAGTCTCTTTTACGGCAGCCAGCGGGTCATTGTGGCTTCGTCTCGTGTAAACTGTCTAAAACATTGTTTAAGACAACCCGTCCACTCACTCACTCGTGACTTCTATAACGGTTACTGGGTGGGTAATCGACCGTTTCACGTCAAGCTGAAGAGGTGAGTGTCGATTCACATCTAAACTGTTTTAAATACAACCACTGAATCAGGATAGTCACAATTATCAGGCGGATAACCATTGTTACATGAAAATCCGTTTTCCACTGTTCACATTTGTAAAAGGTGTCCATTCTTGTAGTACATTCTGTCACAATGAATAATGCTTTAGGCGACCCACTCGCACATTCCTTGTAGTTCCACAGATCCCCAGTGGCCTATAGTGTGTACTTAATGCACGAAAACCGACTTGTTAATTTGGTGGATTTTGTCAACGTGTATTGAAGATGCTGTATTGGGTTTTGAATTTGTTCTGCTACTCAAACATTTTGCTGCAACACAATAAGGGACGTCGCACTATTAACAAATATGAAGTTATGCAGTCAGAAATCATATTAACTAAAATCCCGATTTTGACAAATATGCAACATTTCATATTGAAATATTAAGTCAATTTCCAGTTTGGTTCCTTATTAAAGTCGTTGATTGGCATTAACAAGTTGACAGATCCACGATACAATTGACGCGAGTGACGGTTCCTAATGGTTTCTCAGTGGCCTTTCAATAATACTTCCTGCACCTTCATCCCCACAAAATAAAAACCCTTAATAAGTAGGGTAACCTGAATTTTCAGTTAAGACAGGTAGTAAAAGCGGTAACAAACTTTTAACCAATCACCTTTCAAGAGCAATAACTGTACACACAGCTATTGTCATAAGTGAAGTACAAGTGGTGATGCACTTTCAAAACACTCATTGTTATCAAATCATCACTGACTGACTCCCATATATCTCCCATTTTCTTTCAATCGTAAATTAAAAAAGAAGTTCCCCCAGTACTGTGAAGTGCCTGCGAAGTAATGTTATCTTCAGCAGAGGGTGATTTTCACTAGGCCACTTACACGTTATCACAAACCCCCAAAATGTGTTGTCAACACTTTTATGTCAGTAATGGTCAAGTAGCCAGTATTGTTCCACAGGGGACCAGTAAAACCACTGATGGTTCATATCCAGATATATTTTATCAACAAGACTGTATGACTAGGGAAATAACTTCACGAATCCAAATGTCAATTTACCTTTTTTCCAGCAGTTCTATACTTTCTAGTTCTATATTTCACAACGTTTGAAGTTCAGTCGACCATGCTCTAAAGACTTTCTAGGAAGATTTCAAAGAGTATCATACATCTCTTGTTGAAAGGTTGTTTGATCAGGGATGCAACTTTAGACGCCGTAGTAAAGCGTCCCTAAAGTCTTGTGGTAGACATGTCGAGGCCATTTCCTAGTGTGGAACTTTAGGAGTGACCTTACTGATTAACGATGCTATACTCTATCCTGACTAAATTATTATACCGCATATTGTATTTTTCAGTGTCATTAAATTAATGTCTGTCTACATATTCGGTATATAACCTGCTTTGGCAGACATTTCTCATGCTTAGGGAACCATTAGCGTGTCTCTGTGGTGATTAATGATACTGACTGGAAACGTAGTAACCTGTTGAAAAATGAACCAATCGCCATGAAAGAAAAGAACGAAGACTAGATAGGGGATGGTATTCCAAGCAAGTCTACTTCAAGTGCGGATCAATCTGATGTAATTTTTGTGGCCTCCATTCGTTATGTGGTTCTGTCTAGCAGCTAACGTTAATTCCGGACCGTTGTCACATATTCACTAATCTCCAGTCTTTGAAATGGACACATTGATAAGAGTTGTGCATATCAGTGGACCTGATTTTAGTTTTAGTGCACGTGGATTGAGCGAGATGAGGTACGCTGAAGGGACCAAAATGATGTATTAAATATGTACGGCACTCTTAGTCGTATCATTTCATACGTGGCTATGAGCCTCTTTTACGGAGATCCACCAACCTGTTTTGAAATATTATTCCACGCAACACCAGTTTGAATTTCAGCATAATTGAACATGGTTTTTCATGGAATATTTATTACTGCTGGTGGAAAATAAGTGATTTCATTATTTGTTCTTTCTTTCACTTTTTAAACTTACGCCTAACATCGTTTGATTCAGCCTCGCCCACACAATGCTGCCCCCTTGGGTAATTATCACAACAGCCCCTGTTCTTAGAGAAGTCTCAGTGAAATAAATTTGAAAGTGTTGGTATTTCTGAAATGGGTATATGGTAATTTTCAAACCATGTTGATGTTTCAACAAGCGGAATAAGCAGTCTAATTATATTTTCGTTAAACAAATTGATAAACAGCGAACTGCAAACACTAATATGATCTTTCTCCCATTAATCACAAAAAACAGTATTTGACTGGAGAAAACAGTTTTGATTTTTTTTCAAGAAAACCGTTTCATTTAAATCTTCATATTTCTCCACAGATTGGGTTATTAACTGTAAAATCTCTTGAAAGGGAAGAGGAGATAGATGTCGTTTTTACATCCTATGCAATTATGGCTGTTTCCTTCCGTCCCTCATTTCCAGATATTGCTGTCATCAGCACCAATAAAACATCAGTACTGGATATCAGGATGATTGCAACATGTCAAACATTGTGTAGTCAAGGATTATTTGCTTTCTCTAATCTCCTATACGTGTGTAGCGCCTGACTTGGGGCGGCTGTATTCTAGTGTGGTGATTACCAGCAAACACTCTTGTGTAATTGTTGTGCTAGTCAGTTTGAACAATCTGATCCTCATCATCAAAATAATGGTCAGAATCATGTCACAATTTACGTCCTGCAAACACTATAGCTCATTCCCTAGTTTCTTATTCCAGAAGCATTTTGTGGCTTGTTTGATATGACTGAAAGGATTATAATCACAGAGAATCCCCTTTTCTTAACCAAGCGGTTCATTAAAAGAATGAGAAATTATATGGTGTTTGTGGGTTTTTAAAGCGGTAATGTTTATTGTGGGTACAATGTTCCTTTTTATTGCGAGTATGGAAGACAAGTGAGTGGCGCACATGATTAGGCTCTTCACCATTCACAGAAATATTACACGTGAAAGCAAAGTTGTTTACGTAGGTCTTTAAAGATCTTTCCTTTTCAGTCGGTCAAGATTTTGAATCTTTATGATCATTTCACAGTGTTATTGTTATTTACAGAATAAAATACACGAATGCATCAATAGGGTTCGTGGGATAATGGAACTGTCAGACTGGCTAGGCTCACAGTCCTTTGTGACCTCGTTCTCAAAGAAGCAAATGGGGCTTCTCACAGGACGCGCTACCGAGTCGAAACCACCAAGAACGTTCTCGAGAATGTGTCTCACCAACACTGCAGCCTTCTGTATTACCCAGAATGTCAGAAGGACTGTGTTCTTGGCAGCTAACCCGGGTATCATTCCAGTGCAAGTCAGGGGTGCCAAACCTATTGCATCAAGACCAATGGGGAGCTGGGGAATATGGTATTTGAGATGCATACGTGACATTTCGAAAGCTAGGTCCGCATATTTGCCATGTTTCTTCCTGAATCACGCCAATGATTTTCCTCTCGAAAGGGAAAAAAAATTAAATGATTTAAATATTCATATTGCCTTTATTAAAAACGACAAGGTAAAGCTTGCTGGCTTGGATGCGTCTGAAGCTGAATACGGGCCAAATACAGAGAATGGTTTAATTATCATATTCCATTGCGCCTTCCACCATTCTGGGTCGTGTTATAGATGGACCTCTTGAGTCGAAACTGCACGGACGCCATTATGTCGCTTAAGACACTCTGTGTGTGCCAACGCAGGGCATACACTGATAAAGTGTTCGACAGTCTCATTGAAATTCAGTGCATAATCCTCATTTCATATTAACATTTAGACGCAAAATCACACATTGATGGTTTTGAGAGGGAAATGACTGGATAGTGGTCTTCAACAGCAAACAAACCTTCTACTTAAATTTTCAGCCCAAGCGACTTCATCTAAGTGAAGGTTTTTGCGGTCCTGCTCGTCTTCCTGACACATTGTACAAGGATAGCCCCGACCGTTGAAACACTGAACCTGTGCCCATTTGATTTGACACTTCACTAGGGGTGAAGGGCCGTTTTCAGCATAGGTACAACAGAAACGTACCCCAAGTACCTGTCTTTACACAGAAATGTTCCCTAGTTCCTCAAGTCAATGTACCGAGTTGTACCCAAGGGCGATTCCATTCTGCATCACGATGAGTGTCTTGAACGTGTAATGTTTTTCCTCAAACCGCGGAAAAATTCAGCGCGGTAGTACATGTTTGTCAGTAAGAACCATGTACCTTGCTTCCGTTGTCAGTTGTCAAAAATCACACAATCGTTTCCTGTTGAGTATGGCGTCCCCTGTAGTCCATTTTACAGAAAATTGAAGGTTTTCCTTACCTTTGCTGTCTACAATGGGCATGACATACTTCCGTACAGATCAAGCCCTGTTTTGGATGTCCTGAAAGGGCAGTTTCCAATTCGTTCCCACCAACAGCTGTCGTAAACGAACATGGGAAATCATGATCATCTTCTTAATGCTGTCGTATGGGCTCCATATTCGACTTATAGTCTGATAGAATGCTAAGTGAATATTCCGCTATGCAATGAAAACGATCAAAATCAGGCTATCTAGATATCACCACTAACAGTTTTCGGCTTTAGAAAAGTGGACTCGTCTGCCGTTTCGGCTACCGGGTGCATTTCTGTACATTTAATTTGGGTTGGGCATATTCCTGTATACAGAAACGTACCTGGAGTATTTCTGTATTTCCTTTGCACCTGTGCCGACAAAGACCCATTCAGCTGCGCGCGGTTGACGCTCATTTCTGTTCTTTCAAGCATTACAACAACATCAAAATTGAAATTACTATTATATTCGACATCCTTGAATCATTTAATGTACGGCGAATGCACAGTGTGTGAATTTGTGAACGTCTGAAGTAAAAGAGGTAAAATATACCAAGTCACATGTTCGATCGACATGCAACTTCCATCGCCCATTTTGAGTGGTACTTATCGCGATACCTAACGATAACTTTCGGTATCTGCAGTTTTGATCTGTTGGTGACACCGTCGACGTTGTCTATGACAGGAAATGCTTCGTGTGAATTTACCAAACATAAGTTATAGCTCATATTCAGCCAAAAACTACATTTTAACAATTATAACTTTATCAGCTCACATAAAATGTAAACAGTGTTAATTTCACACTTTGTAAACTGACAGCACACCTGTCCTGTCTTCTGCTTGTTTACGTTGCGGTCTAAATGTCATATGCCAGACAAGTGATAATCTTGTGAAAATTAAAATTTTGGAAACAAGCAAGGGCTAAAGAACGTTTCCTGGACATAGATACCATATTATTACTTGGGACCGCTCTAACTCTGAATCTGACTCAAGAGATCGTCCGTACAAGTCATTCTTAGCCTTAACTTGTGCGATGTTGCTGTCGAGGTCTCTTGTTTCGAAGAGTGAGAGGGCGGCCACGTGATTGTTAAAAGCAGTAATAATACCTGGATTTCGGATGTGTTTGACATAAATAAGCAAGAGGTAAGAGATTTGAAAATTAGATTATAATAAGATTACTTTGTAAATTCAACGTCAGGTCATAGGTGATCAAACTTCCATGACACAAGGATATAACAATAGTTTCTGTGCCTTTTTTGGTCACGTACGTACCTAACATTATTGAAACAGATAGGTCAAATACATCGTTCGAATAATACAATACAATTCGTTCATATGTCTGGCGCAAATTTACGATAAGGAATAGTGTTTTTCTGATTTCTGAACTTGTCCCCAAGTTATAGTAACATGGCAAGGAAAACTTGGTATTTTTAGACCTGCTGTGTATTAATCTACTAAACCAATTGCAAGGATGCACTAAACTGAAGGGAGATTGTGTAAGAGTGTGTGTAAGTGAGGGTAGCAATAGCAAAGGAATACAAATTTCAATACATACTTCATAAATCAGTGTTTTGATAAGCTGATTCCAAAACAAAACCCACGGGCAATATTATATGTACCATGATATCTATGATAAAGAAAAACTTAAATTAAATCGGGAGGAAGATCGGTTTCCATGGAGACTTCGGCATCTTGGGCGGTCTCCTGCAATTCACCACTGATGTTGGAGATGAAAACTGACGTATATTCACAAACTGCAAAATGAAAATTAAAATATGTATGGAAATATACATTCCATTGTTTCAGAAGCTCTTTTCTATCGCATCCATTCTTATCTGAGAGTGCTTGGCAACACTGTTTTAAGAACTGCATTAACATGCAAATCCTCTCGACGCGACAATGTTCGTGTAGAGGGGATAGTTCATTTAATCTCACAGACACCTCTAGGCTTGGGAAAAAATGCTATTTTCCAATACATTACATTCAATATGTTTAATACAGGCTGTTCTGGCATCCGGGATAGACGAGCCTGTCTCATTACCTATCTGTTGCAGAATGTGATATCTTTCATTTAGAAATTATCACTGACTTGGAACAATAATATGTACAGTTAGGCCTTAGAAATTGGCACATGCTCATATCAAAGGCCTCTCGTTGTAGGCTGATAGACGTCTGATTGCCAAGTTGTTAGGGAGATGTTACCATGTGTAAACGAAGGCATCCACACGAAAGATTTCATTGACCTTATTCTTGTACAGCATAAGACAAGCACTTGGTGTTATTACTCGCTCTACGTACGCTGACTTGATTGTTGTCGTGTTAGTAATGGCATGATAGGTAAAGCTGCAGACATACGATGCATAGATTATTTCTGACATTGTTCACAAATTGTATTTTCGGAACTGGGGTTAGGTTAACGCATATGTTGGTTAATACATGTAGCTTGAAGATAGGTAATCAATGAATGCTTGGTGTTTGTTGCCAGGCACACAGTTTGCACTGTAAGGAAGATAGGAATGAAATCTGACGCATTTATGTCGGTCATTTTTGGGTCATTGAGACTAGTTTTATATCACGTTTAGATTAGTAATGGAGCTCAGTGTATTTCAGTGCATAAGTCAGACGCTATTGTTAACCGCACTAAACATAATTCGTTTGGTTTACAACTCTAGTTATGTCACATTAACGTACCTCATCAGTCACCTTAGGATCATATCTTTTCCTCCTATAGGATATCCACGTACTAGAGGATACTCAATCTCACACGGACCTTTGAAGTAACAGGTAGGTTTTCTAAATTTTAGGTATGAATTAAGCGAATCGGAAGTACTTAGGCAATTGTGTGTGATATGTATGTCCTCAAACTCAGTAAATTCCGATTGCAAGAAGAGTAAAGTATCGTTGTGGAGATTTGTTGAGGATATCGTTTCTGAGTGCCAAGGTATGTAAACATGTATCTATCTGTCCTGGTTTTCGCTAGCCAAGATTGACATTTCTGAATCGAAGAGACAGAGAGAAGTGGAGAAGAATCGTTTTTGAAAGCTGACATCTCATTCTCACCGGTGCACAACGTTCGCTCAAGGTTCAGCTGATGCAACCTATATGAACGTCTCGAGGAATCATGTCATGCAGTGTTAAAGCTTTTGTTATTATGAGATTTGTCAAAATGACATGCAGGTGAATTAGAGTAAAGGAGTGTTTTGGTTAGTTTGAGTGAGTGAGTGAAGTTTCAGCATCATTAAATTATGTGATGACTTGTGCCAGCACAAACGTTGTATCTTTATTGGAAATAAAATCTAGGTTTACGTTTGACAGATGAACCACTTTATCAGGTCATCCACTATCTCTTGAATGAGTAAATAAATTCCTGATGTAAAAAACTAAAAATCACTGTATATTTGTAAAGCGTCATGGAGGTGTTATCAATGACCAAACTACGATTCCCTTCATGGCTGAATTGAAAAAAGTAGGAATGAGAGAAACTAAATGCAACTGGGCAAGAACTTGAAACATATGTAATTAAAAGAAAGGAGATCAGTACACATGCATACGCTCTGTATTGTCGCAAACTGACAGTCAGGCCCACGTATTGTGATTACTTAACATCAGACAGAGTCCACTGATACATGGCTAGAGGAATCTGCGACAGAATCTTGCTGACATGCTTCTCTTCTCCTGGACAAATCATACGGTAATTTCACTTCCGCTAAGGCAATTACTGACTGACATTTCCGGTGAGAGTACTGCGAGCTTACAGGAACTAGAGGTCTGCTGTCCCGGATGTAGCGAGTGCCATGATTGCTTGGGTATTCGGGCAAAAATATATTTGTAATCTTCCATCTTAAATAAGTAATAAAGTATTTATGTATGTGACAGTGCCACGGAGGTTACCTAAATTGAATTAATTACAGTATTGGGGATCAGTAATTCTTTTTTATATTGACGCAAGCAGGCGAGTAGGACACGGCTAGAATGTAGTGGTTCTCCAAAAAGATGCACATTTTATTGGATTAATAGGTACCTTAGCTAAGTGTAACATCATTTAAATGACATTATGGAGCATGCAAATGCTGTCAGGTTTGTAGTTTTGTATGTTACATTTATAATATATGCACTTGTTTTACATTCTGATCAACTTGTAGAGATCTATAATGGTAGAAAGCAGATAGCTGGTGTGAGAGGATGTACTGAATCACATTGATACCAAGAGTTATATGTATACGTGTCCACTGTTCCTCCTTACGATTACAAGTTAAAGGTTTTGTGATATTACTGCTCTGATCATATTGTTATTGTGTGATACTGTACCTGGAATATTGCTGTCTTCGGTTTACAAAATTCACACTCACTCACACACTCTGGAGTTCGGAGTTCAAATGACCAAGACACAGTATTTTCCAAATTGGTAACTGTGGCCAAATGAACTCTTTTCATGGCTAAACTAGCATTCTTTTTAAATCAAACCTTATGCATGTCCTTAATACATTATGGACTTTGTGATGCTAATGTTTGTGCCACAGATATTTCAAATCAACACAACAGTCTAATTATGAAAGAGAAAGAAACTGTAAATGCTTCTACGTCCCTAGTCTAGTCCGTGCACCTCTTCTTCTGCAACTGGGGCGGTGGGGATAGCTGAGATCCTGGTTCGATTTCCTACATGGGCATAATGTGTGAAGCCCATCTCTGACTATCCCCTTTACGGCGTTGTTAAACATTGCTAAAAGCAGCGTAAAACTAAACTCACCCACTCACTCCTCACTCACTCCTACAACTACAAGTAAACCAAAGTACTTCTCCTGAACCACGTCTACAGCTACCACAGCGTTTAAATCTAACTGCCTATATTTCTGCAGAGGCTATCTCATCTACAGTGCAATTAATGCTAAAACAGACTTTACTTTCAATAACAACATGTACCAACTACAACTGTTTCATGTGCAACCACTGCATTTGCAGCAACATCTACTGTTACTGCTGACCCTAACCCTGCCCTGACCCCGACTCTAACCCTTTACTACTACCTATACAATAACGTGTTCTCCTATGACTTATGCAACACCTCAGCCTACAACTAGTTAATGCCAATACTACCACTTCTACTGTTCCCACTACGTGTACAAGTGCCACTACTTCGACAGCTACCGCTTCCATTGTTGTCACCTCGTGGACCACTGCCTCAACCTCCACTACGACCACGACATAAATAATAATGCATTTATATAGCGCCTAGTATCCAGTCTCACTAGAGACGCTGTTATCAGAATCTGATTATTATTACCCCGGATAACCGAAGCTGCCTCTTAGGCGTTAAAAGGTTATAGTCATATGACTTTGTCCAACCAGATACCCATTTTTGCAGGGTGACCAGAGGCAATTTTGAACAAACTCACTTGACTGAGATAAGACCAAATGTATCACATGTGGTTTGTTGTGGGATAGGGCTGAAGTCCTAGGAACTCCTAGGAGTCAAGCTGCCAAAAACGATGATATCACCCATCTAAGCTCGACGTTGCTTAACTTCAACTGAAGTTGTGACCTGAGCTCTACGCTTATGTCTACCACCAGCACCAGCACTCAACTACCACAACATGAACAGCAACCACTACAGCTACGACGACAACGACGACTTCTACTGCTATAACAACATCATCATCAACAACTATTACTACTACTACTGCTGCTACTATTACTACTACTACTACTACCACTATGGCGACTACATCAACTACAACTAATATTTAAAGCTGCTGCTATTCCTCATACTACAATGAGGATTCCTGATATCTCACATATATCCCTCCCACGACATCGTTAAGATCAGGCAGTCGGAAGATCAATCAAGATCTGCACACTGTTCACCTGTCATCACATTAAACTATGTGTCCTCTGACATCTCATCCAATGACAACCTTTTATAATCAACGCAAACTTCATTATGGTTTCAGCTGAAATAGAAACATTAATTCGATATCATTAATGTGAATGGAAACACTGATCATATCCTTTCCTCTTTATTTGCCCAAACCTTGCGCTAATCGTTGTTACGTAAAAATATGGAGCAAATCTGAACGGCTTCAAAAGATGGCTAGCTGACAATGGACTTAACGTGGCTGAACCGTTAATTGTTGCGCCTGTTCACTCTTAATTTACGACATCATCACGACCACCCTGTCGTTACTTTCCATACTATACAGTTTGTATGGGTTTTAACGACGCTTGACATATTCTTCTTGCATGGCCTTTCATTCAGCATTTTTTTTAATCCTCAAAAAAGTGAAGCGACATGGCGTAAATATCATCTTTTCATGTGGAAGACCACAGCGGCTGTCTGTGTCCCAGCTTAGCGACACATCGACAGAGTGTCTAATGTTCCTACAATTATATTAGACCCCTCGTAAGTGCAATAATATATTGAGAGCCTACTCTGCATACAATCGATACAGAATTTGGGATTCCAATCAAAGGGAAGTTCTCACTGCTTCCACATGATAGGCTGCTGACGCCCAATTCATAATACGTCCATGGAAAATCACTTTAGGAGTGTGACCTAGATCAGTGGAGTTTTTAGGGTCCAAGATGACCGAGAAGGATGGTGATGCCCTGGAGACGTGTTGATGGCAATAACAACTGATGAGACTCTAACGATGACTGTTTTAGTAGCAGGTCATGAGTTCTTGAAAACTATTTGCAGTCGTCTTTTTTATCTGTCAATCAAAGCACTGGCACTCACTATCATTTAAAGTGATAACAGGGATCTTGATGTCTTCGTTGGAGACTCTAAGTCAAGGATATTGAAACGGTTTTGTTAATACGATGCTCGCAGTGGTAGTCAGAGGACAAAAACGGTTCAACTGGCTTTGGGAAAAAATATATGTAGGAAAATATGATAGCAAATACATTTTTTCATAACGATTCGTGGTAGAACACCACTAAGAAACAAATGAAAAAAAAATAACCTTACCCCAAAAGTTCGTAAACACCATTTGGGGACGATTTAAGTAGAAACACTGAAACTGCTCAGTAACAACACATCGTCAACACAACACTTGATGCCAGATGTGACCGAACCATATGGATTGCTTCAATCACTAGGTCATTCAGTCAACCAATCAGCAAAACAAAGGTTATAGTATGCTAGTTCCTTATGAATAGCGTTACCTTGTGAATGTAGTTACCACTGTGCTATTATACTTAAGATACCAATCACTGTCTAGATCCACTATCATGCAATATGACGGCAGGAGACACCAGCATTGGACTTCACACACTGTACCCATGTGGGGAATCGAACCGTGTCTTCTGCGAGACGAGCTAACACTTTAACCACTTGACTACCCCACCGCACCACCTTAACCATATCTTTAGTATGGTTCTTTACATGGCACAGTAAACATCTTTAGGAGCTATAAGTAGAGTCGATGGCAATTCTAATGAACTAGCAAGGCATGCATTTTTGTTTGTTTTATACAAAGACACTGGTCCCTATGGGTTACGGAGTCTATATGGTGTGGGAATGAAGAAAGGAGGAGTCACATACACGTCTACATATTTACAAAATTTTTAATTTAGTAAACGAATTTACTGAGTTTTCTAAATTATTGCATACATCATGCCATACAATTCATAACTGTTGTGAGCATGTTCGGTCTAAATGTAGTATGTTGTACGGGGTAAAGACACGAACATAAACCTTGGGCTAATGTGTAGTTACAACGGTTTACCGCAAGTCATCGTAGCCTGTCACAAAGTCACATCATGAAATTTCGACACTGCATTTTAGCAAAACGAAAACATTGTTTTCCTGGCTCCATGATACATTCAAATGCTGGACGTGCCTGGATCTAGCATGCACAATTCCATGCTGTGACTGATATAACAAATTTATCAAAACACTTTGAAACACATCTAATGAACAATGATCTGTCTCAATAATTGAGCCAAACATCTCCAGATCAGTGAGAAATTCACATAGAACTGACGGGAGAAACACACAGATGTGGCCACACATGTCGTTATATGCACACATGTTATCTGATTTTCTTTGCATCCTATCGTCTTCAACTTCGATTACTTTCAGACAATACAGAACGACACATAGAATTTACAAAGAGTATCGACCGCTTTTCCCATACACAATTGGTGATGGCAAACCAACGTCATGAAAAATCGCACATGCCATAATATGCAGATGTTCTGATTTATCAAATCTGTCTCCATCCCATATACCCGCAGCTTATAACGCTGAACCTGAGAAATGACTTTACAAAGAAGCGGAAGTGTCAACAAAACCAAATACAGAGAAACAATTTTCCATTGAAGATATTTTCTCCTTGATACAAAATACAGCAACACAGTGATTCATTATCACTGATGTCCAAAAGCCCAAGATTGGAACAAGATGAACTGTATAGAACCATTTGTCAATAAAAGATAACATCAATCTCTCGTTTTGAACACATCAATGTTTATTGTATCTACCTGTATTGTTTGTCGGACTGATTCTAGTTAGGATTATTCAGTTCGATTATTCTTTAAAGGATATTCAGTTGGTCCTGGAACCACACTTGGGTTCAGTAGGTGGGTTGGGGTGGGGTTGAGTCCAAAGTCTCTCATCACATGCTGTCCTGTCAGCGCTTGCTGGTTGCTCTAGTCTGGAATTTGCTTCCACAATATACAGTGTAGAGACTCAAACAAATTGAAAACATTGGCAAATTTATTTCAAGTAATTTAGACACCCATTTGTTTGTCTGCTCCAATACCAAATTTATGATATGTACCAACCTAGCAATTAACAGTTTCCTCACTGACAGTGTCCTGGCTTTATACCGAGCCGTTAGTATAACCCTCTAGATTTGTAATGATAGGAACACCACAGAGCGAAGAACAAGTCCTCTCAAATTTCGAAAGGAAATTTCTAGCGCCGTTTAACCGAATTTCCTCACTCACTTTACATCCCACTGGTATGATATACTTGACAAAAATATTTGGGGATATGTGTAAATTTTGAAATTCTGAATAATGATCAATTTGTTCATTGACACACTGATAAAATGTCAATCCTGCAAATACCAATATCCCTAATTTATTTTGTCAAGTATATTTCGGTATAAATGAAACAAATGTGTGAGCATCCACTCGAAATGGAACAAGCATGAGATTAAGTAAGGCAAAAATCCACACAGTTACTTTCTATAATGCGATGGGTCAGAATTAGCTGGAAGGTTTTAAACAACGTTGATTAAGAATTGCCACCGGGATCCAATTTTACCACTCTTCGAGAAGAACGTCCATGACGCAGGCCAGATGGCGAATATAAGATCCAAAGACATTAAAAGAACTCAATTTTCAAAGAATAATTATGGTATATCCAACAGTAATGAAAGGCTAACCTTTGAACAATTACCAAGCATTGATCACGTCGTTTGAGGCAAGAGAACAACACCAGGATGCAAGAGGAGGATGCTGTCAACGGAACCGGTGGCACAGTCTTCGTCTTGTATGTCATTCCATGCGCTTATACTCTATTGCTATTGATTCTTACAAAGCAGGTGATTACTGCTGAAACGTACCAGGAGCCCACAGCCCTCTCCCACACATACAAGGAGATTATACACAGGGCCGTGGGTCAGATGTAACATCTTCATTGAAAACCAATTTGGAGATGGGAGCTGATTCACTTTCAGATTTTACAAGCTATGAATTTCTTGCATGCACTCGTCTTACAAATTCTTTCCAAATTTTTTTTTTCATTTCTAGATTCTGGCATCTCCTTAATCAGTATACTGCTAATCGTGGACATTTAGAGTTGCTGTCTTCACTGCTTTGGTATGTGAGATTCGCAGTGTGTCAAGGTGTCTTGTTTTATATGGACATTTAGAGTTGCTGTCTTCACAGCTTTGGTATGTGTAATTCGCAGTGTGTCAAGGTGTCTTGTAGGTGGACATTTGGTGTTGCTGTCTTCACTGCTTTGGTATGTGAGATTCGCAGTGTGTCAAGGTGTCTTGTTTTATATGGACATTTAGAGTTGCTGTCTTCACAGCTTTGGTATGTGTGATTCGCAGTGTGTCAAGGTGTCTTGTTGGTGGACATTTGGTGTTGCTGTCTTCACTGCTTTGGTATGTGAGATTCGCAGTGTGTCAAGGTGTCTTGTTTTTTATGGACATTTAGAGTTGCTGTCTTCACTGCTTTGGTATGTGAGATTCGCAGTGTGTCAAGGTGTCTTGTTGGTGGACATTTGGTGTTGCTGTCTTCACTGCTTTGGTATGTGAGATTCGCAGTGTGTCAAGGTGTCTTGTAGGTGGACATTTGGTGTTGGTATCTTTACAGTTTGGTGTATGAGATTCTTGGTATGTTAGGTGTCCTTCTGATGGACATCTGGAATTGCTGTCATTACTGTCTCCTGTATGAAGTTTGTGGATTTAGGTGTCTTGTTGGTGGACATTTGGTGTTGCTGTCTTCACTGCTTTGGTATGTGAGATTCGCAGTGTGTCAAGGTGTCTTGTAGGTGGACATTTGGTGTTGCTGTCTTCACTACTTTGGTATGTGAGATTCGCAGTGTGTCAAGGTGTCTTGTAGGTGGACATTTGGTGTTGGTATCTTTACAGTTTGGTGTATGAGATTCTTGGTATGTTAGGTGTCCTTCTGATGGACATTTGGAATTGCTGTCATTACTGTCTCCTGTATGAAGTTTGTGGATTTAGGTGTCTTGTTGGTGGACATTTGGTGTTGCTGTCTTCACTGCTTTGGTATGTGAGATTCGCAGTGTGTCAAGGTGTCTTGTAGGTGGACATTTGGTGTTGCTGTCTTCACTGCTTTGGTATGTGAGATTCGCAGTGTGTCAAGGTGTCTTGTAGGTGGACATTTGGTGTTGGTATCTTTACAGTTTGGTGTATGAGATTCTTGGTATGTTAGGTGTCCTTCTGATGGACATTTGGAATTGCTGTCATTACTGTCTCCTGTATGAAGTTTGTGGATTTAGGTGTCTTGTTGGTGGACATTTGGTGTTGCTGTCTTCACTGCTTTGGTATGTGAGATTCGCAGTGTGTCAAGGTGTCTTGTAGGTGGACATTTGGTGTTGGTATCTCTACAGTTTGGTGTATGAGATTCTTGGTATGTTAGGTGTCCTTCTGATGGACATTTGGAATTGCTGTCATTACTGTCTCCTGTATGAAGTTTGTGGATTTAGGTGTCTTGTTGGTGGACATTTGGTGTTGCTGTCTTCACTGCTTTGGTATGTGAGATTCGCAGTGTGTCAAGGTGTCTTGTAGGTGGACATTTGGTGTTGCTGTCTTCACTACTTTGGTATGTGAGATTCGCAGTGTGTCAAGGTGTCTTGTAGGTGGACATTTGGTGTTGGTATCTTTACAGTTTGGTGTATGAGATTCTTGGTATGTTAGGTGTCCTTCTGATGGACATTTGGAATTGCTGTCATTACTGTCTCCTGTATGAAGTTTGTGGATTTAGGTGTCTTGTTGGTGGACATTTGGTGTTGCTGTCTTCACTGCTTTGGTATGTGAGATTCGCAGTGTGTCAAGGTGTCTTGTAGGTGGACATTTGGTGTTGGTATCTTTACAGTTTGGTGTATGAGATTCTTGGTATGTTAGGTGTCCTTCTGATGGACATTTGGAATTGCTGTCATTACTGTCTCCTGTATGAAGTTTGTGGATTTAGGTGTCTTGTTGGTGGACATTTGGTGTTGCTGTCTTCACTGCTTTGGTATGTGAGATTCGCAGTGTGTCAAGGTGTCTTGTTGGTGGACATTTGGTGTTGCTGTCTTCACTACTTTGGTATGTGAGATTCGCAGTGTGTCAAGGTGTCTTGTAGGTGGACATTTGGTGTTGGTATCTTTACAGTTTGGTGTATGAGATTCTTGGTATGTTAGGTGTCCTTCTGATGGACATTTGGAATTGCTGTCATTACTGTCTCCTGTATGAAGTTTGTGGATTTAGGTGTCTTGTTGGTGGACATTTGGTGTTGCTGTCTTCACTGCTTTGGTATGTGAGATTCGCAGTGTGTCAAGGTGTCTTGTAGGTGGACATTTGGTGTTGGTATCTTTACAGTTTGGTGTATGAGATTCTTGGTATGTTAGGTGTCCTTCTGATGGACATTTGGAATTGCTGTCATTACTGTCTCCTGTATGAAGTTTGTGGATTTAGGTGTCTTGTTGGTGGACATTTGGTGTTGCTGTCTTCACTGCTTTGGTATGTGAGATTCGCAGTGTGTCAAGGTGTCTTGTAGGTGGACATTTGGTGTTGCTGTCTTCACTACTTTGGTATGTGAGATTCGCAGTGTGTCAAGGTGTCTTGTAGGTGGACATTTGGTGTTGGTATCTCTACAGTTTGGTGTATGAGATTCTTGGTATGTTAGGTGTCCTTCTGATGGACATTTGGAATTGCTGTCATTACTGTCTCCTGTATGAAGTTTGTGGATTTAGGTGTCTTGTTGGTGGACATTTGGTGTTGCTGTCTTCACTGCTTTGGTATGTGAGATTCGCAGTGTGTCAAGGTGTCTTGTAGGTGGACATTTGGTGTTGCTGTCTTCACTACTTTGGTATGTGAGATTCGCAGTGTGTCAAGGTGTCTTGTAGGTGGACATTTGGTGTTGGTATCTTTACAGTTTGGTGTATGAGATTCTTGGTATGTTAGGTGTCCTTCTGATGGACATTTGGAATTGCTGTCATTACTGTCTCCTGTATGAAGTTTGTGGATTTAGGTGTCTTGTTGGTGGACATTTGGTGTTGCTGTCTTCACTGCTTTGGTATGTGAGATTCGCAGTGTGTCAAGGTGTCTTGTAGGTGGACATTTGGTGTTGGTATCTTTACAGTTTGGTGTATGAGATTCTTGGTATGTTAGGTGTCCTTCTGATGGACATTTGGAATTGCTGTCATTACTGTCTCCTGTATGAAGTTTGTGGATTTAGGTGTCTTGTAGGTGGACATTTGGTGTTGCTGTCTTCACTGCTTTGGTATGTGAGATTCGCAGTGTGTCAAGGTGTCTTGTAGGTGGACATTTGGTGTTGGTATCTCTACAGTTTGGTGTATGAGATTCTTGGTATGCTAGGTGTCCTTCTGATGGACATTTGGAATTGCTGTCATTACTGTCTCCTGTATGAAGTTTGTGGATTTAGGTGTCTTGTTGGTGAACATTTGGTGTTGCTGTCTTCACTGCTTTGGTATGTGAGATTCGCAGTGTGTCAAGGTGTCTTGTAGGTGGACATTTGGTGTTGCTGTCTTCACTACTTTGGTATGTGAGATTCGCAGTGTGTCAAGGTGTCTTGTAGGTGGACATTTGGTGTTGGTATCTTTACAGTTTGGTGTATGAGATTCTTGGTATGTTAGGTGTCCTTCTGATGGACATTTGGAATTGCTGTCATTACTGTCTCCTGTATGAAGTTTGTGGATTTAGGTGTCTTGTTGGTGGACATTTGGTGTTGCTGTCTTCACTGCTTTGGTATGTGAGATTCGCAGTGTGTCAAGGTGTCTTGTAGGTGGACATTTGGTGTTTGTATCTCTACAGTTTGGTGTATGAGATTCTTGGTGTGTTAGGTGTCCTTCTGATGGACATTTGGAATTGCTGTCATTACTGTCTCCTGTATGAAGTTTGTGGATTTAGGTGTCTTGTTGGTGGACATTTGGTGTTGCTGTCTTCACTGCTTTGGTATGTGAGATTCGCAGTGTGTCAAGGTGTCTTGTAGGTGGACATTTGGTGTTGCTGTCTTCACTACTTTGGTATGTGAGATTCGCAGTGTGTCAAGGTGTCTTGTAGGTGGACATTTGGTGTTGGTATCTTTACAGTTTGGTGTATGAGATTCTTGGTATGTTAGGTGTCCTTCTGATGGACATTTGGAATTGCTGTCATTACTGTCTCCTGTATGAAGTTTGTGGATTTAGGTGTCTTGTTGGTGGACATTTGGTGTTGCTGTCTTCACTGCTTTGGTATGTGAGATTCGCAGTGTGTCAAGGTGTCTTGTAGGTGGACATTTGGTGTTGCTGTCTTCACTACTTTGGTATGTGAGATTCGCAGTGTGTCAAGGTGTCTTGTAGGTGGACATTTGGTGTTGGTATCTCTACAGTTTGGTGTATGAGATTCTTGGTATGTTAGGTGTCCTTCTGATGGACATTTGGAATTGCTGTCATTACTGTCTCCTGTATGAAGTTTGTGGATTTAGGTGTCTTGTTGGTGGACATTTGGTGTTGCTGTCTTCACTGCTTTGGTATGTGAGATTCGCAGTGTGTCAAGGTGTCTTGTAGGTGGACATTTGGTGTTGGTATCTCTACAGTTTGGTGTATGAGATTCTTGGTATGTTAGGTGTCCTTCTGATGGACATTTGGAATTGCTGTCATTACTGTCTCCTGTATGAAGTTTGTGGATTTAGGTGTCTTGTTGGTGGACATTTGGTGTTGCTGTCTTCACTGCTTTGGTATGTGAGATTCGCAGTGTGTCAAGGTGTCTTGTAGGTGGACATTTGGTGTTGCTGTCTTCACTACTTTGGTATGTGAGATTCGCAGTGTGTCAAGGTGTCTTGTAGGTGGACATTTGGTGTTGGTATCTTTACAGTTTGGTGTATGAGATTCTTGGTATGTTAGGTGTCCTTCTGATGGACATTTGGAATTGCTGTCATTACTGTCTCCTGTATGAAGTTTGTGGATTTAGGTGTCTTGTTGGTGGACATTTGGTGTTGCTGTCTTCACTGCTTTGGTATGTGAGATTCGCAGTGTGTCAAGGTGTCTTGTAGGTGGACATTTGGTGTTGGTATCTTTACAGTTTGGTGTATGAGATTATTGGTATGTTAGGTGTCCTTCTGATGGACATTTGGAATTGCTGTCATTACTGTCTCCTGTATGAAGTTTGTGGATTTAGGTGTCTTGTTGGTGGACATTTGGTGTTGCTGTCTTCACTGCTTTGGTATGTGAGATTCGCAGTGTGTCAAGGTGTCTTGTAGGTGGACATTTGGTGTTGCTGTCTTCACTACTTTGGTATGTGAGATTCGCAGTGTGTCAAGGTGTCTTGTTGGTGGACATTTGGTGTTGCTGTCTTCACTGCTTTGGTATGTGAGATTCGCAGTGTGTCAAGGTGTCTTGTAGGTGGACATTTGGTGTTGCTGTCTTCACTACTTTGGTATGTGAGATTCGCAGTGTGTCAAGGTGTCTTGTAGGTGGACATTTGGTGTTGGTATCTTTACAGTTTGGTGTATGAGATTCTTGGTATGTTAGGTGTCCTTCTGATGGACATTTGGAATTGCTGTCATTACTGTCTCCTGTATGAAGTTTGTGGATTTAGGTGTCTTGTTGGTGGACATTTGGTGTTGCTGTCTTCACTGCTTTGGTATGTGAGATTCGCAGTGTGTCAAGGTGTCTTGTAGGTGGACATTTGGTGTTGGTATCTTTACAGTTTGGTGTATGAGATTCTTGGTATGTTAGGTGTCCTTCTGATGGACATTTGGAATTGCTGTCATTACTGTCTCCTGTATGGAGTTTGTGGATTTAGGTGTCTTGTTGGTGGACATTTGGTGTTGCTGTCTTCACTGCTTTGGTATGTGAGATTCGCAGTGTGTCAAGGTGTCTTGTAGGTGGACATTTGGTGTTGCTGTCTTCACTACTTTGGTATGTGAGATTCGCAGTGTGTCAAGGTGTCTTGTTGGTGGACATTTGGTGTTGCTGTCTTCACTACTTTGGTATGTGAGATTCGCAGTGTGTCAAGGTGTCTTGTAGGTGGACATTTGGTGTTGGTATCTTTACAGTTTGGTGTATGAGATTCTTGGTATGTTAGGTGTCCTTCTGATGGACATTTGGAATTGCTGTCATTACTGTCTCCTGTATGAAGTTTGTGGATTTAGGTGTCTTGTTGGTGGACATTTGGTGTTGCTGTCTTCACTGCTTTGGTATGTGAGATTCGCAGTGTGTCAAGGTGTCTTGTAGGTGGACATTTGGTGTTGCTGTCTTCACTACTTTGGTATGTGAGATTCGCAGTGTGTCAAGGTGTCTTGTAGGTGGACATTTGGTGTTGGTATCTTTACAGTTTGGTGTATGAGATTCTTGGTATGTTAGGTGTCCTTCTGATGGACATTTGGAATTGCTGTCATTACTGTCTCCTGCATGAAGTTTGTGGATTTAGGTGTCTTGTTGGTGGACATTTGGTGTTGCTGTCTTCACTGCTTTGGTATGTGAGATTCGCAGTGTGTCAAGGTGTCTTGTAGGTGGACATTTGGTGTTGGTATCTTTACAGTTTGGTGTATGAGATTCTTGGTATGTTAGGTGTCCTTCTGATGGACATTTGGAATTGCTGTCATTACTGTCTCCTGTATGAAGTTTGTGGATTTAGGTGTCTTGTTGGTGGACATTTGGTGTTGCTGTCTTCACTGCTTTGGTATGTGAGATTCGCAGTGTGTCAAGGTGTCTTGTAGGTGGACATTTGGTGTTGGTATCTTTACAGTTTGGTGTATGAGATTCTTGGTATGTTAGGTGTCCTTCTGATGGACATTTGGAATTGCTGTCATTACTGTCTCCTGTATGAAGTTTGTGGATTTAGGTGTCTTGTTGGTGGACATTTGGTGTTGCTGTCTTCACTGCTTTGGTATGTGAGATTCGCAGTGTGTCAAGGTGTCTTTTTGGTGGACATTTGGTGTTGCTGTCTTCACTGCTTTGGTATGTGAGATTCGCAGTGTGTCAAGGTGTCTTCTAGGTGGACATTTGGTGTTGGTATCTTTACAGTTTGGTGTATGAGATTCTTGGTATGTTAGGTGTCCTTCTGATGGACATTTGGAATTGCTGTCATTACTGTCTCCTGTATGAAGTTTGTGGATTTAGGTGTCTTGTTGGTGGACATTTGGTGTTGCTGTCTTCACCGCTTTGGTATGTGAGATTCGCAGTGTGTCAAGGTGTCTTGTAGGTGGACATTTGGTGTTGGTATCTTTACAGTTTGGTGTATGAGATTCTTGGTATGTTAGGTGTCCTTCTGATGGACATTTGGAATTGCTGTCATTACTGTCTCCTGTATGAAGTTTGTGGATTTAGGTGTCTTGTTGGTGGACATTTGGTGTTGCTGTCTTCACTGCTTTGGTATGTGAGATTCGCAGTGTGTCAAGGTGTCTTGTAGGTGGACATTTGGTGTTGCTGTCTTCACTACTTTGGTATGTGAGATTCGCAGTGTGTCAAGGTGTCTTGTAGGTGGACATTTGGTGTTGGTATCTCTACAGTTTGGTGTATGAGATTCTTGGTATGTTAGGTGTCCTTCTGATGGACATTTGGAATTGCTGTCATTACTGTCTCCTGTATGAAGTTTGTGGATTTAGGTGTCTTGTTGGTGGACATTTGGTGTTGCTGTCTTCACTGCTTTGGTATGTGAGATTCGCAGTGTGTCAAGGTTTCTTGTAGGTGGACATTTGGTGTTGCTGTCTTCACTACTTTGGTATGTGAGATTCGCAGTGTGTCAAGGTGTCTTGTTGGTGGACATTTGGTGTTGCTGTCTTCACTGCTTTGGTATGTGAGATTCGCAGTGTGTCAAGGTGTCTTGTAGGTGGACATTTGGTGTTGCTGTCTTCACTACTTTGGTATGTGAGATTCGCAGTGTGTCAAGGTGTCTTGTAGGTGGACATTTGGTGTTGGTATCTTTACAGTTTGGTGTATGAGATTCTTGGTATGTTAGGTGTCCTTCTGATGGACATTTGGAATTGCTGTCATTACTGTCTCCTGTATGAAGTTTGTGGATTTAGGTGTCTTGTTGGTGGACATTTGGTGTTGCTGTCTTCACTGCTTTGGTATGTGAGATTCGCAGTGTGTCAAGGTGTCTTGTAGGTGGACATTTGGTGTTGGTATCTTTACAGTTTGGTGTATGAGATTCTTGGTATGTTAGGTGTCCTTCTGATGGACATTTGGAATTGCTGTCATTACTGTCTCCTGTATGAAGTTTGTGGATTTAGGTGTCTTGTTGGTGGACATTTGGTGTTGCTGTCTTCACTGCTTTGGTATGTGAGATTCGCAGTGTGTCAAGGTGTCTTGTAGGTGGACATTTGGTGTTGCTGTCTTCACTACTTTGGTATGTGAGATTCGCAGTGTGTCAAGGTGTCTTGTTGGTGGACATTTGGTGTTGCTGTCTTCACTACTTTGGTATGTGAGATTCGCAGTGTGTCAAGGTGTCTTGTAGGTGGACATTTGGTGTTGGTATCTTTACAGTTTGGTGTATGAGATTCTTGGTATGTTAGGTGTCCTTCTGATGGACATTTGGAATTGCTGTCATTACTGTCTCCTGTATGAAGTTTTATGGATTTAGGTGTCTTGTTGGTGGACATTTGGTGTTGCTGTCTTCACTGCTTTGGTATGTGAGATTCGCAGTGTGTCAAGGTGTCTTGTAGGTGGACATTTGGTGTTGCTGTCTTCACTACTTTGGTATGTGAGATTCGCAGTGTGTCAAGGTGTCTTGTAGGTGGACATTTGGTGTTGGTATCTTTACAGTTTGGTGTATGAGATTCTTGGTATGTTAGGTGTCCTTCTGATGGACATTTGGAATTGCTGTCATTACTGTCTCCTGCATGAAGTTTGTGGATTTAGGTGTCTTGTTGGTGGACATTTGGTGTTGCTGTCTTCACTGCTTTGGTATGTGAGATTCGCAGTGTGTCAAGGTGTCTTGTAGGTGGACATTTGGTGTTGGTATCTTTACAGTTTGGTGTATGAGATTCTTGGTATGTTAGGTGTCCTTCTGATGGACATTTGGAATTGCTGTCATTACTGTCTCCTGTATGAAGTTTGTGGATTTAGGTGTCTTGTTGGTGGACATTTGGTGTTGCTGTCTTCACTGCTTTGGTATGTGAGATTCGCAGTGTGTCAAGGTGTCTTGTAGGTGGACATTTGGTGTTGGTATCTTTACAGTTTGGTGTATGAGATTCTTGGTATGTTAGGTGTCCTTCTGATGGACATTTGGAATTGCTGTCATTACTGTCTCCTGTATGAAGTTTGTGGATTTAGGTGTCTTGTTGGTGGACATTTGGTGTTGCTGTCTTCACTGCTTTGGTATGTGAGATTCGCAGTGTGTCAAGGTGTCTTGTTGGTGGACATTTGGTGTTGCTGTCTTCACTACTTTGGTATGTGAGATTCGCAGTGTGTCAAGGTGTCTTGTAGGTGGACATTTGGTGTTGGTATCTTTACAGTTTGGTGTATGAGATTCTTGGTATGTTAGGTGTCCTTCTGATGGACATTTGGAATTGCTGTCATTACTGTCTCCTGTATGAAGTTTGTGGATTTAGGTGTCTTGTTGGTGGACATTTGGTGTTGCTGTCTTCACCGCTTTGGTATGTGAGATTCGCAGTGTGTCAAGGTGTCTTGTAGGTGGACATTTGGTGTTGGTATCTTTACAGTTTGGTGTATGAGATTCTTGGTATGTTAGGTGTCCTTCTGATGGACATTTGGAATTGCTGTCATTACTGTCTCCTGTATGAAGTTTGTGGATTTAGGTGTCTTGTTGGTGGACATTTGGTGTTGCTGTCTTCACTGCTTTGGTATGTGAGATTCGCAGTGTGTCAAGGTGTCTTGTAGGTGGACATTTGGTGTTGCTGTCTTCACTACTTTGGTATGTGAGATTCGCAGTGTGTCAAGGTGTCTTGTAGGTGGACATTTGGTGTTGGTATCTCTACAGTTTGGTGTATGAGATTCTTGGTATGTTAGGTGTCCTTCTGATGGACATTTGGAATTGCTGTCATTACTGTCTCCTGTATGAAGTTTGTGGATTTAGGTGTCTTGTTGGTGGACATTTGGTGTTGCTGTCTTCACTGCTTTGGTATGTGAGATTCGCAGTGTGTCAAGGTGTCTTGTAGGTGGACATTTGGTGTTGGTATCTTTACAGTTTGGTGTATGAGATTCTTGGTATGTTAGGTGTCCTTCTGATGGACATTTGGAATTGCTGTCATTACTGTCTCCTGTATGAAGTTTGTGGATTTAGGTGTCTTGTTGGTGGACATTTGGTGTTGCTGTCTTCACTGCTTTGGTATGTGAGATTCGCAGTGTGTCAAGGTGTCTTGTTGGTGGACATTTGGTGTTGCTGTCTTCACTACTTTGGTATGTGAGATTCGCAGTGTGTCAAGGTGTCTTGTAGGTGGACATTTGGTGTTGGTATCTTTACAGTTTGGTGTATGAGATTCTTGGTATGTTAGGTGTCCTTCTGATGGACATTTGGAATTGCTGTCATTACTGTCTCCTGTATGAAGTTTGTGGATTTAGGTGTCTTGTTGGTGGACATTTGGTGTTGCTGTCTTCACTGCTTTGGTATGTGAGATTCGCAGTGTGTCAAGGTGTCTTGTAGGTGGACATTTGGTGTTGCTGTCTTCACTACTTTGGTATGTGAGATTCGCAGTGTGTCAAGGTGTCTTGTAGGTGGACATTTGGTGTTGGTATCTCTACAGTTTGGTGTATGAGATTCTTGGTATGTTAGGTGTCCTTCTGATGGACATCTGGAATTGCTGTCATTACTGTCTCCTGTATGAAGTTTGTGGATTTAGGTGTCTTGTTGGTGGACATTTGGTGTTGCTGTCTTCACTGCTTTGGTATGTGAGATTCGCAGTGTGTCAAGGTGTCTTGTAGGTGGACATTTGGTGTTGCTGTCTTCACTACTTTGGTATGTGAGATTCGCAGTGTGTCAAGGTGTCTTGTAGGTGGACATTTGGTGTTGGTATCTTTACAGTTTGGTGTATGAGATTCTTGGTATGTTAGGTGTCCTTCTGATGGACATTTGGAATTGCTGTCATTACTGTCTCCTGTATGAAGTTTGTGGATTTAGGTGTCTTGTTGGTGGACATTTGGTGTTGCTGTCTTCACTGCTTTGGTATGTGAGATTCGCAGTGTGTCAAGGTGTCTTGTAGGTGGACATTTGGTGTTGGTATCTTTACAGTTTGGTGTATGAGATTCTTGGTATGTTAGGTGTCCTTCTGATGGACATTTGGAATTGCTGTCATTACTATCTCCTGTATGAAGTTTGTGGATTTAGGTGTCTTGTTGGTGGACATTTGGTGTTGCTGTCTTCACTGCTTTGGTATGTGAGATTCGCAGTGTGTCAAGGTGTCTTGTAGGTGGACATTTGGTGTTGGTATCTCTACAGTTTGGTGTATGAGATTCTTGGTATGTTAGGTGTCCTTCTGATGGACATTTGGAATTGCTGTCATTACTGTCTCCTGTATGAAGTTTGTGGATTTAGGTGTCTTGTTGGTGGACATTTGGTGTTGCTGTCTTCACTGCTTTGGTATGTGAGATTCGCAGTGTGTCAAGGTGTCTTGTAGGTGGACATTTGGTGTTGCTGTCTTCACTACTTTGGTATGTGAGATTCGCAGTGTGTCAAGGTGTCTTGTAGGTGGACATTTGGTGTTGGTATCTTTACAGTTTGGTGTATGAGATTCTTGGTATGTTAGGTGTCCTTCTGATGGACATTTGGAATTGCTGTCATTACTGTCTCCTGTATGAAGTTTGTGGATTTAGGTGTCTTGTTGGTGGACATTTGGTGTTGCTGTCTTCACTGCTTTGGTATGTGAGATTCGCAGTGTGTCAAAGTGTCTTGTAGGTGGACATTTGGTGTTGCTGTCTTCACTACTTTGGTATGTGAGATTCGCAGTGTGTCAAGGTGTCTTGTAGGTGGACATTTGGTGTTGGTATCTTTACAGTTTGGTGTATGAGATTCTTGGTATGTTAGGTGTCCTTCTGATGGACATTTGGAATTGCTGTCATTACTGTCTCCTGTATGAAGTTTGTGGATTTAGGTGTCTTGTTGGTGGACATTTGGTGTTGCTGTCTTCACTGCTTTGGTATGTGAGATTCGCAGTGTGTCAAGGTGTCTTGTTGGTGGACATTTGGTGTTGCTGTCTTCACTACTTTGGTATGTGAGATTCGCAGTGTGTCAAGGTGTCTTGTAGGTGGACATTTGGTGTTGGTATCTCTACAGTTTGGTGTATGAGATTCTTGGTATGTTAGGTGTCCTTCTGATGGACATTTGGAATTGCTGTCATTACTGTCTCCTGTATGAAGTTTGTGGATTTAGGTGTCTTGTTGGTGGACATTTGGTGTTGCTGTCTTCACTGCTTTGGTATGTGAGATTCGCAGTGTGTCAAGGTGTCTTGTAGGTGGACATTTGGTGTTGCTGTCTTCACTGCTTTGGTATGTGAGATTCGCAGTGTGTCAAGGTGTCTTGTAGGTGGACATTTGGTGTTGGTATCTTTACAGTTTGGTGTATGAGATTCTTGGTATGTTAGGTGTCCTTCTGATGGACATTTGGAATTGCTGTCATTACTGTCTCCTGTATGAAGTTTGTGGATTTAGGTGTCTTGTTGGTGGACATTTGGTGTTGCTGTCTTCACTGCTTTGGTATGTGAGATTCGCAGTGTGTCAAGGTGTCTTGTAGGTGGACATTTGGTGTTGGTATCTTTACAGTTTGGTGTATGAGATTATTGGTATGTTAGGTGTCCTTCTGATGGACATTTGGAATTGCTGTCATTACTGTCTCCTGTATGAAGTTTGTGGATTTAGGTGTCTTGTTGGTGGACATTTGGTGTTGCTGTCTTCACTGCTTTGGTATGTGAGATTCGCAGTGTGTCAAGGTGTCTTGTAGGTGGACATTTGGTGTTGCTGTCTTCACTACTTTGGTATGTGAGATTCGCAGTGTGTCAAGGTGTCTTGTTGGTGGACATTTGGTGTTGCTGTCTTCACTGCTTTGGTATGTGAGATTCGCAGTGTGTCAAGGTGTCTTGTAGGTGGACATTTGGTGTTGCTGTCTTCACTACTTTGGTATGTGAGATTCGCAGTGTGTCAAGGTGTCTTGTAGGTGGACATTTGGTGTTGGTATCTTTACAGTTTGGTGTATGAGATTCTTGGTATGTTAGGTGTCCTTCTGATGGACATTTGGAATTGCTGTCATTACTGTCTCCTGTATGAAGTTTGTGGATTTAGGTGTCTTGTTGGTGGACATTTGGTGTTGCTGTCTTCACTGCTTTGGTATGTGAGATTCGCAGTGTGTCAAGGTGTCTTGTAGGTGGACATTTGGTGTTGGTATCTTTACAGTTTGGTGTATGAGATTATTGGTATGTTAGGTGTCCTTCTGATGGACATTTGGAATTGCTGTCATTACTGTCTCCTGTATGAAGTTTGTGGATTTAGGTGTCTTGTTGGTGGACATTTGGTGTTGCTGTCTTCACTGCTTTGGTATGTGAGATTCGCAGTGTGTCAAGGTGTCTTGTAGGTGGACATTTGGTGTTGCTGTCTTCACTACTTTGGTATGTGAGATTCGCAGTGTGTCAAGGTGTCTTGTTGGTGGACATTTGGTGTTGCTGTCTTCACTGCTTTGGTATGTGAGATTCGCAGTGTGTCAAGGTGTCTTGTAGGTGGACATTTGGTGTTGGTATCTTTACAGTTTGGTGTATGAGATTCTTGGTATGTTGGGTGTCCTTCTGATGGACATTTGGAATTGCTGTCATTACTGTCTCCTGTATGAAGTTTGTGGATTTAGGTGTCTTGTTGGTGCACATTTGGTGTTGGCATATTTACTGTTTCCTGTATGAAGTTCGTGGTGTTAGGTGTCTTGGTGGTGGACACTTGGTGTTGCTGTCTTTACTGTCTCCTGTATGGAGTTCGTGGTGTTAGGTGTCTTGTTGGTGGATGTTTGGTATTGCTGTCTTTCTTGATTTCGGGATGAGATATTCGTGGTATGTTATGTGTCTTTCTGGTTGACCTTTGGTCTCCCGCACTTTCCTGTTTCCTGTATGAGATCGGTATAGTATGATCTATTTGTTCCTTTTAATAACAGTCGTTCCCCTGCCACTCTTTAAACGTTTCTTGTATTTTTGTCGGACCATTAGATACTATGTATTCGTGATTACCTACCATGCCAGTTAATAACAAAAGAAATTACAAAACTGTGTAAAAACTCAGTTAGAAATGCATTCCCCTCTCCCTGATTATATGTTCCAAATGCTAATTTGAATTCATGTTTAAAGAGCACATCAAAGGCCTATTGCATAAAACAGATGAACTAGAAAATTACGTTTTGGGGAGAAAAAGCTTATGTGTCTTGAAACGCTCACAGTGGTAAATATATTACTTACTAATGTGCAACCACAATATTACATAAACAAATCTTAATAAAGAAACCGGCCATGTTGTACTGAATTCTAAACTTCCCCAAATCAGTATCCGTTGAGACAGCGATATATTGCTTGGCTTGCAACTGTGCTACAAGACAAGATCCGTTTCAGAAAACAATAACTGTATCCCTCATACAATCAAGGAAAGAAGTACTTTATATTCACAGAAAATATTGAAACACATTAAGTTAATATCGCGCAGACGGCCAAAACACCAGGGATTTCATTTTGCAATCTAGGAAATGAAACGAGTTCAACTGGTCAGAAGATCTGATTTTTTTCAAATCATGTTCTCAGCTATCATTCACGACAAACTTTGCCACAAAAACAGGTGAGTGTACATATGGATATATTTCCTTTTTGACTTGGCACCAAAAATCACTTAAAGTTTAGTTACGAAACATATATGTGAAATTGTGTTTGGGATAAAACATTCAAGCCTTGTTAGTTTTTGCGTTGTGCATGCGAAGTCAGACGTTCTACTGGGGCCGTCAAAAGGAAAATAAAGGAATGTGGCCAAGGAAGTTTAAAAAATGAGCTGATCTTTTTTCAGTAACGACCATGTTACCATCTCCCTTTTATTGTTTAAGGCAATACAACTAAAGCGCTAAGACCGTCTCATTCTTTGTTCAGGTATGGGAGTATGGGTCACCTTAGCGCTCAGATCGCTTGAAATTAAGGAGACAAGGAGGTATGCGCCGCATTTCTTTCATAATCAGATCTATTATGAAGATTGTGTGTCGCAGGAAACTAACAAGACCACTGTATGGCAAGAGGGCTGGCTTCATTCTAAATATTTCAACGTTGAATAATATTTCAGCCGATCCGGTCTTTATGTAATTTCACAACCTTTGAAACAGTTTGCTATGCAATGATTCTCTATATTGTTTAGACACGTTAGCATTCAAATCCAGTTCCTGATTTAACAACAAAATGTATAGACAACCTTGAGTCATGACCTTTTTTTGGACATCATCAGTGTTTCTAGGTTTGAGCCCTTGAATTCAAAATAGGAACATGTAATACAAATAGAACATCGGATATCATAGATGAGGCCTGTACTTGTTTATCTGGAAATTCAACACAATGAATGGCGAAGTGTTCCGGCGTGGTAGACAGACGACGGTTCCCAACAACCATCATGCGATTTTTTCCGCTTGCTTACAGTGGAACAAGAAACTCAACGATCTTTGTTTTGTCTGTGACAAGTATGTACTTTAGTGCAGGATCGCGACATGTTGCCTAAAACAACTTAGTGCTGTGTCGACAGATTGATGTAAAATCTAGTTTGTCTGGTTCTTTTGCGGAGAAACCAAGCAATGATCAATATGGACGTGTGAATGGGATTTAGTATAGCACGCTTGCCTAGACATATCGGTCATTTATTCATAACTCGCATCAGTTGTACAGGGGGAAATTATAACATCTGTTTGAAAAATTAATAGAATCGTTTTGTACTCGTGTAAAGTCAATACTATGACACATGTGAGCAGCTTGGAACACGACGTGGGAAGTTCAGTTTTACAAACATACGCTGAGGAGGTGTGTTCTTGTTTCTCAGATTAAATTAAGACGTATTTACATAAATTTCAGCAGATGTTGATGTTCGATCGGGATCTGTCATTATGTGAACATAATAACGGTATTAAACAAGGATGAAAATACACCACTGTGCAGTTACAGCGTATGACTCATTTGGCTTTCAAAATTGAAAATGTTCCTCAGATTTAAGATGGCTCTGTAGAACACAGGTTTTATCATGTTGTTATTTGAAACAATACTTGTAATAGTTGTGATGGTATTCTTGTCCATGGTTTCTAATGGCGTTTAATCTGGTGAAGGTCGCTCTTCCAGTTATTCTATTACACACACTACTAGTGTTGACTGGAGTTTGTAAAACGTCGTTCACCGGATTCAACTTCTTCACGCTGATACAGACCAGATACACATAAACACACGTGGATGACATCTAATGAAGAGAGCCTTCAGTGTAACCATGTATGACCTCGATAGCAACCACATGACCAGGCGGTCTTTGTAACGAGTCAAAATGTGGCCCGAAAGATTGACAGAATACAATGTCATGTATAATTTATGTAAATATATATTTTCAAAACATAACATACTTTACAGTTCTGAGTTTATCTGTTATGATGTCAAAAACTTAAAAAATATTACCAGAGAAGGTTGTGTATTTAGACTGCCGACATGACAGATGGATTATTTCTATCACGGCATCCTTCATTCATTTGAATTTGTCAAATACCATGATTCTATGATTTCAGCTTGTTCCGGGCCAATGTGTGAAGCCCATTTGAAGTGTCAACTCACTAACTAATTCCAACTTGTTCCTGAATCATCTGATCTCCGCGCGTGTTTGTGTGCATGCACGCGTGCGTGCGTGCGTGCATGCGTGCGTGCATGCGTGCGTGTATTTTGAGAGGAAGGGAGGGGACATTTTGTGTGTGCGTGTGCGTGTGCGTGTGCGTGTACGTGTACGTGTACGTGTACGTGAACGTGTACGTGTACGTGTGTGTTGATATGTGTAAGCGTAAGGAGAGGCGTGTGAATCTTTATAGACCTCTTTATCATTTTATTACACGAAAAACAAACTTTGTCTTCACATGTGATACACGTCATACCATACGTAAAATCAACTCCGCGTATAACGCTTTAAAGACTCTAGCTGCTTCTCAGTAGACTGAATCAGTAGCCTATATCGTGTTGTGTCTTCCGCTGTATGTGGAAGTCGCGGTGGCTGAGCGGATTAGGCGGCTGTCTTTGTGTGCTGGCGATTAGGTACCTGACTCTGAGGGTGCGGGTTCGAATCCTGGATGGGACTGAACCCAAAACGTACTAGAATCCCAAATATGACATATGTTGCATTTGATCATTTTCTAAATGACGTTGTGTAATCATAGTCTATGTCGGGGTGTGTCTTCCGCACCATACATTGTTTTGTTTTCATGCTGTCGTCGCACCACAGGCCTGCTGCTGTGTAAATTTATGCAAAAACTCCATGCAAATATATATGCGAGTAAAGGCTACTGTCCGCTAGGGCAGGGCAATGCAGGGCAGGGCAGGGCATGCCAACAGTGCGCCTTGGTGTAATCAGGTAGTTCCTGTCATTCGTTGTCATATTCTGTTTCTTCCTATACTCGAGCTTGGTAATTCTGTGGCATTGACGTTATATAGTCCGTACGTCATCGTCCTGGCAACTGTGTTGTTGTTGTTGTTGTGGACGTTGACGTTGTTGTTGCAAGAAATAACACTCGCTTTACACAATGGAAAGAAAATTTAAATTAGGTACCAGTATATGCAAATAAGGGTTACTTGAGCAACAAACCTCTTCAGCCTAAGATTAAAGGATTAAAGGATTAGCAGATTCAGCTTAATCAAAATTCAGCTTAATCATAGCCTAGCTGATCATTTCACTTTATACGCTATAATATATGCAGTCCTTTCACCGTTTCATGCGAATGTATGTTTAATAGATTAAAAATTTCATAGCCAGGCGTTATGATAGCTTTCAAAAGATCCGTTACATAAATCATGAACTCAAGCACAAAACTAAGAACCATAGTCTTTTGCTACTGAAACTAACCCCCAAAACACACTAACTCAGTCTTTGTTTTTGAGAAATAATAATCATCGTCTTTGTTTCTGAGAAATAAAACACATAATCTTCGTTTTTTGTGAAATAATAACCACTCTCTTTGTTTGCTGAGAAATGAGAGCCATCGTCTTTGTTTTCTGAGAAATGAGAGCCGTAGTCTTTGTTTTCTGAGAAATGAGAGTCTTCGTTGTTTTGTTTTTTTAAAAATAATAACCATCGTCTTCGTTCATGAGAAAAGAATAAGTTGCCATAGTCTCTGTTTTAGAGAAACAATAACCATAATATTCCCATTTGTATAACAGTAATCATAATCTTTGTTTCTGTGAGAAAATACCCATAGTCTTTGTTTTGGAGTAAAAAAAAATAATTCTGATCTCAAGAGACGGCTTCAGTTAGTGTAACTACGAGTGCAACGTCAAACTAACGTGACGTTATAATCAATTATTGACACTATTACCTATATACAGCGATGCACAGATGATATAATTTGATATATCACTCAACTAAAGCAATAGAAAACAGAACGAGTTTGAAAAAAAATTACATTTATGTGACTTATATTTATATTGTCTCTAGCTCGACCCTCGACCCTCAAAGGGAACGGAAGTGGTCGACTGGAAGTCTATTTAACATATTTAAACACCAAAAGGGAATGGAAGTATTCACGTTTTCCGACCCTCAATTAGTTACTTTATCACAGGAAATGTCGACACGTTGACGTTCCCAGACAGTGTATGCAGACATCACAAACATCAAACTGCACCATGGATACAACATCAATAGACACTTGTATCCCAGCCTGTACCACACCTGTCATCTGTTTGGTAATCACTTGTTACAATTTAATTGAAAATGCATGAGTAGGCACTCCGAATACCCGCCTTCCAATGTGACATTGCACTTTTTATGAGTCATGTGCATATTTTATAATCCAAAGCGTTTAAAAAATAGACTTGAATAATTTGCATTTACGGTTGAATAAGCAAAACATCTACCAAATTGTCAGAACGATTATGCCGCGATTCTGTTCTGTTTCTGAACGATTCGAATGGTGCAATGTCATTGATCATGAGTTACGTTGCACATCAACATGTGAGGCGTTGTTTAAAGAAGGTTTAGGGGATAGTGGTTTACATATTTCCATTATAATATATCAATGATGATCGATGACTTTTGAGCAGGGCCAATTATATCGTCCCTGGTAATTTCAAGAGTCTGGATTACAATCTGGAGAAATTGTTAGGTTGGAGGATCAACAATTCCTCATTGCCAGGGTGTCATCAGAATGTAGGAACGGTGACTGGTTCTTTTGCTCGTCCAAAGCTTAAAATTAAAATACAAACGTGGTTCTTATAATTTTATCTGTATCTAAACAAAGTTAAACAATTCCAATGAGTCAGTTAAAAACTGTTCTTGCATTCATTGAAACAATCAGTATGCTTAGGCACTTAAAACTATTTCTCTATTGTATCGTATATTCCATAGTTTAATGTCTAAAGAGAGAATACAGTACATATCATGCTGATACGTTAAAGGAGAGACTTCAACTTGCTCGTGAATACAACACATATGCGTGTGGGTCTCTCTCTCTCTCTCTCTCTCTCTCTCTCTCTCTCTCTCACACACACACACACACACATGTACACCTACTGAAAATATGAATTCGAGTCAGAATAATAAGTGCTAACATCATGACGTTTATTACAATCCTACAGGAAGTTATGTAATCGTAAGGTTGTTATTTTACAGCAAACTAGCATTTTATGTAAGGTTTCAAATCAGGTAATATTCAAGGTTTCAAATCAGTTAACATTTTAGGTTTCAAATCAGGGTTCTGAATAATAATCGTCCGAAGTAAAATTGGTTTCATTTACAATGTCATTTTTATCAACTAGTTAATATTGCATTTTTCGTCTAAGGGCAATTGACATATTCAGGACATTAAACACCATCAGGGCTCCTTCCTGCAATACTAAAAAGCGGGATGTATCTCGAAACGAAAGTCACGATACTCCCTGACTTGATACCAGCCATGTGTCAAGTGCATTTCCGACCACTTGCCTCGGTTTGAAATTTATTTTTATGTCGGATGGTTCATCGGCTAATTCAACTAAGAGACTTGTCAAACGTTGAGAAGTACATCAGCCAGAAACTTTTTTCCTGAAACGTGCCATCGAATTATGTAGTTATTCAGCTCTCCACATTTTCCTCTCTTTCATGTGACATTTTTTAAAGCAGTATTCCAGCCACGTGATGGTGTTTGCAACAAGAGAAATGGGCGTCACGCATTTTGCCAGTGTGGAACATCGAACCTTCAACCACGCTTTAAGTACTGTGCTACTTATTGCCGCCTCAACGAATGATGAGATGTGACACAAATAATAAAACATCTACAGCTGATAGATTTGTGCAATCCGGGTGATATGATTTGTGTCTCAGTGAAACACGTTTGTGATTATTCAAAGGCACAGACTAAGGATTGTTGAGAAGTGAAGACAACTAGGACACGTGTATGTAAGGTGGTCGAAGACGTCCCTTTCGTTGTATCCAACACCAGAAATATGTCCCCTGAGGGGTTTTCATTAAAAGCTTTCCTACTTTTGTCCTGAACTCGTAATTATCGTTCTCAGATGAATCATTTATAGCATAGATCGCATTGTACAAACACATCGTTCCTCTTCCAAGTCCTCATTCGGAGTCTGTATTGTAGATTGTGTTTCTTTCTACGAGCCAACGGTCTTTGTAGCTGGGGTGGCCGTGGTCGGTATAGTCCATTACTCGTAGATCAGTTATATTCTTCCTAGGGAACTATTTTTGTGGCGTTTCCATTTCTTTTTTTCGCTTTGACCTACATTGTATATGTTTTCTATCAGGTAAACACGAAGTTATCGTTATTTTAGGTTTCATCATGTAATGTGGAGACATGTAAAATATTTTTGTCTATTATATCGAAGAATTCCCTGCATCACAGTTAGTTGTAGTATTTCCTGCATTAAAATTATGTGAATATATATTTGCGATACATTTTACTAGTCATTACCTACTAGTCATTTACTGAATTCTTTTGAGGCAGCAACTGATTTTCTAAGAATGACTTCATTAACTATGTAAGCTGCACAAGACTATATGACTCAAATACAATCTTCCTAAAACTAGAAGGCTTAACAGGGATACCCCGTTTGTGTCGAACTACGGATAACTTGATCTGTACATTTTAACATCATTCCGTGTTAAGATGTTTCACTGTATTTATGAGTGAAACCGGAGATATTACTACTACTATCATGATTATACAAAGTTCACCTTGCTAAGATCAGTGTATGTAATTACAAATCATCATTGAAAACTATTACACATAAACTGAAATTATAACAGTTGCCAGAAGTCAACATTGAGGCTTCGAGCGTCAAGTTAAGCCAAGCCAATTACAATTATGATTATACATAATCTTACAAATACATACACTGATATGATGTTTCCCACATTTAGAAATTACATGTGATGAATTGCTATTCTTTGAAATGAGTTTTGTGATAGAACAATAGTTACTGTGTTGACATGGCTGTACATTATCATGATTCTGACATTCGAGACAAAAGACTAAATTAAATTTCAAAGCGCCACCATTTGGTTGGGAAGATACTCTATCTGAAACTAGATCTGCCTGAGACGAACATCGAGCCTAATGATGCTACTGTCAATTAGATACAGGTCGAAAAATATTTAGCAAAGGATTAGTGATCTATATTTGAGACAGCTAGGATTCCTTTGTTGCAAATAATTACTATCGGGCTATTTGCGTCTTCAGTAGTTGCAGACAGTTCCGAGACTTGACAATCAATCTGATCCATGGAGAAAAAAAACATATGTCGATGAAGGATTAGTTGTCGTTGTGCATGAACTCTATAAAATATCTAGAAAAACTAGAATGCTGTAATGATCTCTCCGTCCCACAATTAAGATGTTGCTAGACAATTCATCGCACAAAATGTCCACGGAACGACGTTTGAGTAAACAGGCAGCACTGTTAATATTCAATAAGATGGTAAATACTTTCGTTGTTCGACAGAACATCAACTTCTTAAGGAAACAATCATGTTGTATCCTCGGGAAAAAATGCCGATTTTGACATCCGAATGAAATCTAACCGTTTTCCACGTTTCAAACGTCCATCGATCGCATACTAAAAACATGTCCATTGTCTGAAGGCAGCGTCCGGTGCTGACGTTCAGAATGACGTAATCATACACCGTTCCGTTGGCCGCCGTCCTTACCGCAGGTGTCAAGGCAGAAATCCCATTAAATGCGCCATTTTTTCATCACGAAGCAAACTTCAGACGTAAATAACCGTAACTCATAAAACTTTAAAATTCCCGCAGGGCCACTATACATGTCCTCGCTCAGATTACAACGAAGATTCAGATCCGGATTTTCCACGACGAGCTCTTATTCTTGTTAAAAAAAGAACATTCAAATCAACTAAATCATTAATTTCCTACCCGCGTCTGTGACGTCATGTTTTTGTGAAATGAACACGGAAGGAACGTGCAGTAGACAACAGAGGACGCTGCCGCTTTTCACGTGACTCTCAATGACCATGCACACTTCCAGTGCAGCGACCAAGCAGTTTCACGTGGAGCTTATAGATTTATACGAGCAATCAAAACTGCATACGATCGAGGCCGGCAGAGTACTAAGACGTAACTCAGCTGTGTATACGGCGGTAGAGACGCTCGGGGTGTTAATGTATGTATTTCGCAACCAAGCCCGCATGGATACGTCTCGATGTCAATCGAGAATGTTGCAATCGTGTGTCGTGCAGCTAACGCCATTGGTGAGTTTTTGATATATTATGATAATATATTAATATCCATGTGTAATACATAAGGACTGTCTTCAACATGCACACTTACGCAGACACACACTAACACACGCACGCACACACTAACACATGCACGCACACACTAACACACACAAAAACAGGGATAGAGAGACAGACAGACGGTGACATAGACACAGGCACGTAATTTGTATGTGTCGTCATACCCTACCGCCACTTATCGCAACAGGAATCACTGGATTGTCTGGTCCATCGATCTCATCACATATGGCTGGAATATTGCTGTCTGCGACGTTAAAGAACAAAGAAAAATAACCCGTGAATCAACATTGTCCCCAGCAGCAAGATAACTTCTTTATGTTAATACTTAATATGTTGTTGTTGTTGTCACGTTGCCAATGTGGGACTCAGTAGCGCATAGGTACTGCGTGCACTCTTCATATATATATATATATATATATATATATATATATATATATATATATATATATATATATATATATATATATATATATATATATTTTCATGCAGAAATTAGTCACACAGTCTGCGCAGCTATTGATATGCTTTTTATGTGTATTGTAGATGTAGTCAATATTATATGCGAGTTTTTATTTGTAGTATATCGACGTAATTGAAGTGAACAAAGGACATGACAATAGTCTATCATATTAATAATATCAGTATAGTATGAGCCATTCTTCACATGAACTTACTTAATGTTTATAGGCCTACATTTAAGTTCTATCGATTAACCATTTACTCTAGATCTATTACACCAATACATCGTATGACAGAACGTGTTCTGTAAAGTTACGTCCCCTGCACGCACAAGGAACCAATACACCGTATGACAGAACGTGTTCTGTAGAGTTACGTCCCCTGCACGCACAAGGAACCAATACATCGTATGACAGAACGTGTTCTGTAAAGTTACGTCCCTTGCACGCACAAGGAACCAATACATCGTATGACAGAACGTGTTCTGTAGAGGTACGTCCCCTGCACGCACAAGGAACCAATACATCGTATGACAGAACGTGTTCTGTAAAGTTACGTCCCCTGAACGCACAAGGAACCTGTGGCCATGGCCTCCAATCTCGAATGGGTCTAATTGTGTTTCTGGGCGTGTCAGAACATTTCATGTAAGCGGTTTACGCCTAATGCCTGCATTACTCTGGGCATTCCTCCTCACAAAAAGTCATACCGTGATGTAGTTGAACCAGTGATCAAACTCAACTCCTCTAGTCTCCTTTTACACAACATATATACTAACGATACTTTGATTTAGTATCGATTTCGTTTCTATGATCCCGAACCCTATGACAGGGTTTGGGTGATCCTGCCATAGTCAGGCTGGTAAAGCTCATCATCAACTCAGGGCCCTTGCCCCTTCTGCACGCAGCCCAGCACCGGAGCCTTCTGCATTACCCTGATTGTCACTGAATATTTATAATTTTGACAGTATCAACCAAACCCATTTTAACTGAAAAGGAGAGAGAGGGAGACCAGAAATTCAGAACCTGAGGAAATGTAGACTTGCTTCATTTAGGTCTTTAGCTCTGCAGAGAAGGCTTGGCATTGGGCAAAATAATGTGGGTCGGGGACTGTGAGATAGACTATCAGAAGGGCTGTGCTCCCGGTGGGAAACCCGGGCACTGTCCTGATCTGCGCCAAGGGATCAGGACGAGCCAAATCAAGGGCCCCGACAACAGTTCCTGACAGTGTACTTGAGATGTAAGCGAGTCATTTCAAAGGCGACGTCCGCATACTTCTCATGCTTTTCCTGAATCTTGTCAATCACATTGCTGCCAAAAGGGAGAGAAAAAATTCAATGATGTAAATAAATTCATTGTAAAATTAATTAAGAATGAATGCCATTGATAACTGTCACTGGGATAGAGATACATTATCAACAATTTACGAACCAACTATCAACGATTATATCGTGAATTTCGCCAAAATTCGGGAAAACGTAATTAAATTTTCCAAACCAACAAACTATTGTTAAGCCAAAATCTCTTCCGAAACTTGAAATGAGACCGAGCGACCGAAAGAAGCCTTAAGACGAGCTCTCATCAATTTGACAAACATTCGCAAACGCCATAAACTGACACCGCTCTAGATTTATCTTTCTCCGTACAAAAACAGTGCTTAAGAAGTTGAAGTTTGATTTGTTAGTAGACACGGCGGGAGGTGACGAGTGGTGAGAACGTACGTTTAGCTGATGGTGAAAACAGAAGCTTAATTATATTATATCATTTCGCGGTTCGAGGAGTGCATATTAAAATTGGTTTCAGTCACCGCGTACTACAACATTTGATATGCAGAACATAATCATGTGTGATGTCAGCACGATACCTAATAACATATTATTTTTTCTCCTATATTCATATATGTAAAACCGTACAGGCATAAACTGTTACAGTAAATCGATATATTTCATGAAAACGAATATTGACGGCTGTTCCTATTTCCACTCATGGTGACAACCTACGTCTAAAGATTGACGATGATACTGTTTCCATAGCTGGCGAGCCTTCTGTTTAGATCAGTGCCACAAAAACAACAGTTTGATGTATTGCCTGTATTTCAAGAAGGAATTCCAAGCAGGGGACCACGACATGTGAGCGAAACTGCAATGTGTAAACAGGAATAACACAGAGAGAGGTATATTAAAAAAGTATCGCTTCACGTGTCGGCAATGACGTGACCATTCGGATCTCCTTTATCAAACACATCTAGACAAGAAAACTTCAATTTACCCATGAGGAAGAAAACAATTTATAATTGTATTCTGTTCCAACAAATTCTAACAAATAAAAAATGAATATTTTGTTGTGTTTAGGAATGCGGACACATGTGAAAAAGCAATTTCTTACAGATGAACGTAAACCTTTTCACAATCGGTTAATCTATGACAGACCTTCAGAAGCCTTTTCCATTGTCATTTTCACGGTATTTTCTTCTTCTAAGTTCACGTCACTACCACAATTAACCCCCACCCACAAACCACCCCACATGCATTGCCGAAATTCACAAGAACAAATTGCATGCGGTGTACTACTGAAGTTAGTTCTGAAAATAGCGGGACTGAGAGAAGCACCTTGCCGTCACTTAATTATTTCACTGAGAGAAATCGGCTCCAGTGCAAATACAAAACACGCACTGTATACATACAACTCGAAGCAATTAGATCATCAACGGTCCTCCGTACTTGAGAGGGAACATCATTACGGGTAATGTGAGTAGCCCACTTGCAAACTGTACAAAACTTCAGCTTGCATAAGCCCTAATATCTCTGATAAAAAGAAAACATCCACTTTAAAATTCCTGTGGATATGGCGTCCTTTGAATTTGATCTTTTTAACTGGTACATGGGAATACTTTAGGGCCTCAAAACACTCATACGCCTAATGCAAAAGTGTCGAAATTGCAAGACGGCCATTACGTTGAACGTGTAAAGCTCTGTGAAAAAATGTAGGGCTTCAGACAACCTTAAAAAGGCATAGGGGCGACTATAGTAGACATATTGTTTTCCAAATTTCGAAAACATTATTCTTTTAAAACGTTTTAGAGGAGCATCTGTCTTGGAAAGCAACATAGACTGTTACCACTAGAAATTATAGAATGTTGAGATAGGATGGTTTACCTGTCTCTATATGCAGTAAAGAAGGGGCGAAATCAGTTCAGTGTGAAATAATATAATTTTTTGACCCAAAAGGAAGCCAACATAAAGTGTATGGTTATATTAAGAAAATGATAATATATAATATAACAATTATACATGCACATCTCATGCGTCAGTGTCTGTTGATTATTTACTGATTATCATGACACGATTAAGTTGTGACTTCCTCAAGCCTCAGATACGATGAAACAACATGTACTTGTGACGAATAAATACATGAACCGACAGGATTTTCAGCATTGTGATCTTGCTCGTCGTGTCCACTAGAGTGGTGAGCGTGAGTCCTGCTTCAGCCCGGGTTGTTTTCTAGTGGTATCATTGAAATACTGTTAAAAGTGGCATAAAAGTCACACATACTCACTCATTTTCTGTAGTAACCAAGGCAGGTAAATTAAAAACCTAAACCGATGGCACAAAGACTGCTGACAGTAATCATGTAAACCTCAGTTCACAAAACATTTCTCACACCTGATTTCCCCGAAACTGTAACAGCTTTAATATTTGCACGAAGTCAAAATGAACGCCGGATAGGACTTGACTGTTGACTGTTGCCTGTTGACTGTCTTTCACTTTTACGCAATTTCGAATTAAATGCGACTTATTCCGAGGATACTGCTTTGGTTCAGACATTATTTTGTAATGTGGACACGTGTTGCGTTGAGTGTTTTGAAATAGTAATCATATCAGTTCCAGACCGTTTGGAATACTGCCTGCGTTTCTCGTTGGCAACATGTGGCTCCGAACAACGATACTCTGATATGTACGCGTTGATGCCGCACTCTAAGAAATGGGATAAGAAGAGATCTGCTCAGTCACTTTTATCGGTTTGGCCAAATATTTCATTAACACTTATGCTACACTAATATTTTAACAAAAATATCTAGATTACCAGGACATTGATTTTTGTAGCTGACATATTTATTGGATGTTTTGTGTAAACCGTTCATCGATCTCCATCTCTTGCATATCTCGTCTATATTATGATGAGAAAACGCCCACAGTCGGAAATTATGACCACGGTGCACGAGACATGTCGGCCGATATCTTGAGCGTCTGTCGAAAAAAGCCTTTTCCATTTAAAATTCCATTTGCGAGTAAATGATTAGTGTTCGACCACGCATGCGCCTTTAACACAATGGTGAAAAGTCTTTCCGGTACCTTTGCCTGTTGCCCTGCAGTTGAGATACTGAATGTTCTACGTATGGCCTCGTTTTGAATGAAAAAAACTAGTTATCCCCCTTTATAAGAGAGCAAACCTTAATATTTTCGGTGGAGGGTATTAGATCATTCAGGTTTTCGGACATACATGTTGAGAAAGAAGATCTGCTTTTCTAGATTGATATGGTCAAATTCAATTTTCTCCCGAACGTGACAATGGATGGCATAACGGCACGAACTAAACTCCAGACAGGGTGATGTGGCGGAGCGGAGAGCTTACAGTATTCCTCACATCGCCATAGTCACCCATCTTTCTTCAAACCCTGCATCTAATGTAATGTAATTGCAACCGATCTTGTCTACCAGACAGAGTGTTCTCTTCAAAAGCTCCCAAAATTTAGATATTTGAAAGGCGTTTTACCATTTTAAGCGAGTGTAGGGGATCGTATCCCGTAAGTAATTAAATTCTTAAAATAAAAGAAAACTTTTCTTTTCTGAGTATCACAACGTTACCACATCTCACGTATGTACTGGCAAGAAGACGACCTTTAAAGTGATGCGTTTATGATAATGAAACTAGGGAGGTATTTTACCATAACAAACACATCGCACCATAATTTTGAGGCTTGCATTAAATGTTCCCAAACCATCTCCCCACAGTGACTTTATGTGAAACAATTATGCATACTGACATAATTGTCACGCTAAGCTATAACAAAAATATACTATTGCCAAAAAGTCGTTTGCTTGCGATTATTTATTCAACCAGCACCTGAAATTGGCCTCGTAATACACCACAAACGCCATAAAGTGAAATGGGACTAGGAAGCCCCCCAACACAAAATAAACACAAAATTGGATTGCATTTCTGTGCATAAAAATATTTCCTCTGTGTCATTGCTAGTCTTAGGGTCAAGCTTGATTTATCGATTTCTACTAAAGAAAGCGTTTTCATATCAATTAATTGTGAAAGCATAAAGAGCAAATAGTTGTTGTTGCGTAAGATACATGTTATGTATTGTCATTGAAGACGCTAAGAAGCCATGTCTTTTCGATCTTACTATAGTTGTCTGACTCATTGTCCTACTTTCTCAAACGCCAATGAAACCTTCGTGGGCATTTCATTTGATCTTTTAAAACTCTTTGAATATCATGTTCATCAGGATTTGCACATATGTTGTCTACACCCAAAGGAATGGCTGTTTTATTTCATAGACTGCCAAGATAATCACTGATAAATGAAAAAGTCTCATATTCGGAATAAACGAAATATGAACCCTAGATGAAACTGCTGACCTTATGCGAGCTAGATTTCATAAGTCCTTGAAAAGGGAGAGAGGGTTGTTGTTTTCAAGAGTAAGGATTCAGTGTTCCTTCTGTAGACTAATGTTGATTATTGCTGTAATTTGCCCCATAAACCAAATGCGTAGTTCGGAGCATGATTGATCAGGGGTATTACTGTCTATCCGCAAGCAGTATCCTAATTACACGTTCCAGCCCTGACAGCCATTTTAGGGAAACCCAAATTATCTTTAAAGCAAACTGGGGGTCTATAATTTAATTAGCAGAGTGTATGCTTCCGTAGTGTCTAGTTATTTCCCTGCAAATAAAGACGCTTTGCCAGACACCCTGAAAAAACACAAGGGGGTTTCTTTCCGAAACGCTGAAACAACCCTTCGTATTCAAGACGTTCACTTCTGCTATGTGGGCCCTAATCAATAATATTTGGAAAAGATATTAGTCCATAGCTTCATCAAAACCCAAACCCGGTGCAAAGAAATACCATTCTTAGTGATCTGTAATTTCTTCGAGCGAAATCGAGGCTGGCTGTTTGGACAGTTGGATAAAGAGAGTTATTTCCCTGCAGTGACGTCATCAGCACGTCTGCCTTAAATGGCAGTGCATGTTGCGGGAAAGGGATTTTCAAATGTTTTGCCGAGGCGGGAATTCTTGTCAAGATCTTGCCCACACTACCATACCGTAGTGAACAAAATGTGTATCTGTTGAGGCTGAATTACAGATATGTTGCTGTGTACGTTTGGTTCCCTGGACCAATGCCAAAGGCTGAAATGGTCATTTCAGCTTATCTTACCTCACACAATGTCGCTGTCTGATTGGCTGAGTGCTCTTCTGTTATTTTCAATGTACCCCGTGTACAACTTACTACAAGCGAGATGCATTGAAATACACCCCGCTGCCAGTAGCAACTTCGTGGTAGTCACCTTTCTTACCTCGAATAACATTAAATGACACATGATGCACGGAAATTACCGATGTTTTGGGAATGGAAATCGAAGGGAGATAACTCTAAATCTGTTGTTCTTGTGTCGTCCGCAACATGTAGCGATGGCTATGAAAACATTTGACTCTCTTTCCAAGAAATAGATTTTGACTAAAAACGTTCAAATGTAGTCCCTGTGAAAATCAACATTGAGGTGTTGAGGTGTAAGGTAACATAAAAAAAACATCGAGGGTACCTCAACCCATAGTCCCCGAGGGACCAGTGAACAACTTATAATATGTAAGATGTATCTATAACTATCTACTTTGCATTGAATCTCTGCGAAACTTTCCAAGTCGTTGATGTTAACATTCTAATTCTTTAGATGTATCTGCATCACATGACTGGCGGAATAACGTTTCACAACGCTTTGGGGAATATTCTACTAATATAACTACTGGGAGCACCAGAGTTAGGCTTCACAGATCACACCCATGTCTTCGACGCGACGAGCGAACGCTGTAACCATTAGACCATGCCACCGCCCGTAATCACATGGGGTGTGTGCATCATACGCAATAGTACCGTTAACACGAAACCATAAACTAAAAGAGTTGATGGATTATTACACATCATACAAAAGAGATGGAGTGATCATTTGGTGAAGCATGTTTTGAAACACACGAAGAAAGTAAGACTGCTTACACGTAAAAAAAACGTATAATTTTTAAGGCATAACGAATTCACGAAACCCGAGGAAGACGAATGAAGCTTCTGATACGCTACTGTCAACACAATTCCCACTGCAAACTAGTTTTCGCGTCCATCTCTCAAGTAAAATCCACGTCCCTTTTATGTAGGTAGCAAAGCAGTTTTGTCAGTAGCTTGTCCATATACATCATTTATCAGACTGACAATGGCATTTCTGTGTATACAGACTTGCCGCACTTAGCCCAGAGGTAAACAAGTTCATGACTAGCAAATCGATTTTGTGATTTTGAAATGTCTGTCAGAAGGTGATTTCACTCAATTTGAAGGACGGGAATATAGTTGCTTTTAGAACTGAAAACCATTCATTTAAATGACAACATTTCAGTGCAGTATGACATGCTATGGATCAAACATGTAGTGTTCTAGTATATAGAACAGATCTGATTTCATCATGTCATCTAACCCTAAACGGATGAGCTATGGTTCATCGCCATGTTTTCCACATTAATGAAAGGTTACTTTCTGCTGTTGTCCAGGACATTTATGCCTGTCACTCAATCACGTTTGTGTATAGGACAGTCATTCAGCCATTCCACTTACACTCGGTGTTCATCAAACAGAAGAATGTGTTACGTGCAAAGTTGAATATACTGTTGACCGTTTCTGTTCCCGAAGCGATGAAATGATCATGTTATATATTGGACGTGGTTCTCAAACGATTATTACTGGCTTTTTTCTCCTGATGACAAAATTTTAAAAATGCTAGTGCGACAGTCTTTGTCAGTTGTGCATTCATGGCAATGTTTCCTGATCTAATGAAATTACTAAGGAGTTATACCTGAACAGGGTACAGGCAATAGGAAGCTGTTCAGATTATGTGAGAGTGCGTGAGAGTGTATGTGAGAATGCGTGTGAGTGTGTGTGAGTATGTTAGAGTGTGTGTGAGTGTGTGTGAATATGTGAGAGCGTGTGTGAGTGTGTGGATGAGCGTGTATGCGGCAACGTGAGCGTCAGTGAGAGTATGCGGCAACGTGAGCGTCAGTGAGAGTGGCAGTATATGAAAGACTATGCTAGTATGAGTGCGAGTGTTTGACGGATGTGAGTGTGTGACTGTATGTGAGTGTGTGTGAGAGTGTGTGGGTGAGCGTGTGTATGACAGTGTGTAAGTGTGTATGTGATTGTCAGTGTGTGAGGGTAAGTGTGTGAATATGTGTACATGTAAGTGCGAATGCGTGTGTTAGTGTGACTGCGTGATTTTGTAAGTGAGTGGGTGCTTGAGAATGTGTGCGCGCTAGAGTGTGTGAATGTCAGCATGTTTATATGTAAGTATGTGAGTCTATGTTTATGTTAGTGTGACTGTGTAAATGAGTGAGTATCTGAGTATGTATGCGTCCGTGTGTGCGTGCGCCGGTGTGTATAAAATGTTTTTGGTCATTCAGAATTTTACGCCAACCACTTGGCACCACCAAAGTACTAAAGGTGTATGTCCTGCGACTCATTTCTTGTACATTCCACCCACATTCCTTGAAACACCCCAATGGGTGTAAAACTGAACTCTCTCATTCCCTATTATCTGACTGCTTGGCAAGCCTCCCTCGTTGTCCATATTACCTCCCTAGTTTCTGGTTTGTGCAATACGTCCAGAGGTCTCATCAAAACACTGGGGGTGTGGAATAGAACTTTTTAACGACGTTTAACAAATTAGACAATGTTTATCAACTGTGTAATTATGTTTAGTGTTATGAGAATGTTTGGTGATGGTGCATGTCGTTAAAGCATAGGCGAGGGAAAGTAGAAACATAAAGATTGATTTGAAAGGCGTTTAGTCGATTACCCTGGTTCTTAGAACGTGTTCATATACCATAGAGGCTTACATGGTCGTGGTGTTTTATCATAAAACTTGAGTAAATAATTTATTTCCTAAATGCTTTGAGCAATAAATGACAGTAATTACTGACATTTTTCGTCTCTTGCACTACACTTTTGTAGACTAAGATTACCATGTTTACGTGAGACGTAATATTATCCATATGCGTTAAACCTGTGTAGCGTTTCCACGATGTGTTTATCCCCATTAGCTATTATCAAATCTTACTGAGCATTCCCCTACATAGAGAGCAAAATTTTGTAATATGAGTCATTACTCTTACGTCACGTACGTAACTCATACCGTCACTGTAACTGTATCATCACGTCAGTGAAATTTACTCTCGCTTTTAACAAGACCAATCGTTTTTAAATGGTCTTGGAGTTGAATGTTTCTAGTGGTATAACCTTCTTAAATCTCTCGAACAATATCAGTATAACAATACTTTCAGAGTGTTTTTATCTTGAAGTTGAAACGGTTCATACGGAATGCTTCCCAGAACTCACGGTCCATTTCGTTCACTCAAGAAACATAATGCTATACCTCTCGTAACGATAATGTGTCCATTCATATAGCACCAAACTCACAGTAGGTATGCTAATAGCGCTAACAATAAAATAACACAGCACATTGTTACCCCGGATGACCCACACTGTTAGACGCTACAAGGTTATAATCACATGATTTATCCCACATGGTACCCATTTTCTGATGTGAACAGAGGTAATTCTGAACAAACTCACTTGGTGAAACTACGAGTATCAGATTGTATCGCACGTCACTGGTTAACCTCTACTGATTATATGATGAACATCGTCTCGTGTAAATTGTCTTAAGTGTAACTGTATTCATACAACGTAATCACTGAGATAAACATGGTGATCATATGTGGTTATCATTGCCAGTTGTCAACAAACAACGTCAAACCTTGTGTTTCACATAAATCAATGACATTTCTGTCTGAAGACGAAATGACAGGAGTAATAGCGTTACTGTGCCAGCAGTCACTCGCTGCCATGACCTAGTTCAGGGTGCCACTAATAAAAGTTGACTGTATTAACCCATTATATCCAATCTGCTTGCCGTCATTGCCCTTCTTCTGGCCCTACAGGACAGACATGTCAAAAGTCTCACGTTGATACGAATGGACGTTAGATCTCTCATTTGTAAATTCTTTTTGCCCGGCCTGCAGACGTCCCTATTTGTTGGTTGTGACATGATGACTCCACACTCCCAATTCTCCTAATCTCCTGCAGTTATTTGTGGTTGTGGTGGCACAGCACGCACTGAAGTGCGACGATGAAATACACGCCCAGAATAGGGATGAACCGATGTGAAATAATTTGCTAGCAGAAACATATGGATGTTTGTATTGAGTGCATACACAGTTACGTGTATGTAAGTCAATAACATGCGGGACATGCTTCTCCTCAATTCAACTACAATGTCTACTGCCATACACGCCACCCGTTGGTATTAGAGCGATTGTGGATAAACCAGACATTGTATGCATGTTGGTAACGGTTCAGTCAGCGCTGTTTCCATCGTGCATGTAATGATTAAGTCTGACCCAGTTCGTTTATTCCGCGGGATGCGATAACGATCAGTCAACCAATAATTCGAATCCAGAATACCTCCCAAACCAACTAGTCCTAATGTGATATAGCATATACATGGATTTCAGAAAGTTTGGGTGAATATATAGGGATACTTCCTTCCTCTTATCAGAAGATAACAACCAGCCACCCCAACGCCCAACCCCAAATTCTAAGGTGTACATGAACGAATCGACCTATGGTGCGTATACCTATTGCGCTCATATTGTCTGTAAGCTTAACAGTCATGTAAATCCGTATACACATATATTGCCATTCTTTATGCGAACACCTGGTGTCACCATTGATGTCAAGGATCATGTAATTTTTAGCGCTAGCGCAACTCTACTCTACTAGGATACGGCAGATTGAAGCGACTGGCTTTCTCCGTCGTCCATGTCTTCTGAAAGGAATCTTGCGAATCTAACGAACAAAGTCGCTGCAAATGCCCAAAGGAAATGGAACACATATACATGCTGATAAATGCATTTGGTTCTTTGTCTGTTACTTCCAATAAAAATCCTAATTTGTTCGAATACGTAGGTCTGTTTCAATTGCCTCTTGAGTAAGACTGTAAATGAAGGTAGACAGTTCTGTCAAAGGGTGGGAGTGGGAGAGGGGAGAGGGGATATTTTTTATTCCCCGGAAATATTACTTGCACATTACTGAGAAGGAGTACTAGTGCTTACAAACTACCATCCACACAGTAACAAGCAAACTTCATTGAAACAACAGACAATCCCGTTACGCCCGTTGGAAGAATATATCTAATGTTCTGCTGTTTGGGGGTACGTATGTATGGGGTGGGAAAAACATCCAATGTTTATTTCAACAGAACATGACGTTACCACGGAATACCCAACACAACTATGTCTTATCGAATGCTAGTAGCTTGTTTCTGTGGAGTCTAGCTAGATTATTTTGACATTAAACCATGTAAACCTTCACTATATATCATTACAAGCCCGGGCTGTTGGTCTATCGGTTCATGCACAGAGTAACCTAACCTCTCGATCTCCCTTCATCAGTCAGCGATAGACTCGCAAAGGCCAGGTTCTGCGTCTAGATGGTCTATCTGGTGTTTGCATCTTCACGACGATGAGAGATCACACGGATCAATGCTGTTTAAGGTTTCTCCAAGGCAAGAGAACATTTCTTCAGTTGCATTTGGAATTGGGGTCTGGAGACATGTAATTGTGTATGTATTTTAGTTCACTGATTGACTGTGTTGACTCGTCTCAGCTGCACGCTCTGCCACAAGGGAGATGATTGGTGATTAGGTGTCGGTCAACAATTGGTTATTTTTCACAGTTGCGTGTCTGGGACACGTATAGAAGACCTGTGCAGGAAAGGTGTAATATACTGTGTTTAAGTGACGTGAGATGTAGTCTGACACATATACAGCTGATGCTTGAATGTAATGTCACAATACTTGTTTCATTGTCGTATGTCAATAATATATTCTTCAGATGCTATACTTATATCATTTAACATGCTTACAGATGTGGTCTTGTAAAGCGATACATATATATTGTTGAAATAATATTGGTACACCAGTCTAAGTAATCGAACGGGGCTATTTTAATTAAAGGAATATTCGAATGCCATGTCTCATATACGGGTATGCCTTGACGTGACGCTTTCATCTTGATGGAACATTCACCTTTTTCTGTTTGAGATAATATTGCTACTATGAGGGCGTGTTTCTGTCCAAAGATAAGCGTGATGTTGTCACAAAAGTCACACACATATGTTCTTCCATTTGACCTGCAACAATGGTACAGGACACAATGTACAGTCAATGATCTGGGACACATGATACAGTCAAAATGATTTAGGACACAATGTACAGTCAAAATGATCCGGAACATATGGTACAGTCAAAATGATTTAGGACACATGATACAGTCAAAACGATTTAGGACACATGATACAGTCAAAATGATTTCGGACACAAAAAACAGTCAAAATGACTTAGGGCACATGGTACAGTCAATGATCTGGGGCACATGGTACAGTCAATGATCTGGGACACATGATACAGTCAAAATGATCTGGAACATATGGTACAGTCAAAATGATTTAGGACACATGATAAAGTCAAAAGCATTTAGGACACAATGTACAGTCAAAATGGCTTAAGGCACATGGTACAGTCACTGATCTGGGGGACATGGTACAGTCAATGATCTGGGACACATGATACAGTCAAAATGATTTAGGACACAAGGTACAGTCAAAATGACTTAGGGCACATGGTACAGTCAATGATCTGGGGCACATGGTACAGTCAAAATGATTTGGACACTGGTACAGTCAAAATGTGGACACATGGTACAGTGAAACTGACCTGGGACACATGATACAGACAAAGTGATCGGTTACACGTGGTGCAGACAAAATGATCTGGGACGAACTAAATCAGTCATAATGATCTAGGACGAACTAAATCAGTCATACTGATCTGGTGCCGTTGTACAAAGCGACCTTAGCGCTAAGGTCACCGGAGCCCCCATACCTTACCAAAGACTTAGGGCAGACTTAGCGCTAAGGTCACCGGAGCCCCCATACCTTACCACAGACTTAAGGCAGACTTAGCGCTAGGGTTGTTAAGTACAACTGCACCCATGGTCACAAGGAATAGACACACCAGTCTTGCACGTGCTATTTCGTCATATGTTACGTGTCACTGTCAAAACGATCGGATTCTTGATTCAGGATACTGTAGTATTGATTGGTGGCAAGAGGTATAATAATGATCGAGGACACTAATATCATAGGTTCAGCATGAGCGAGCAATGATAAAACCTAGGAGATTTGGGACACTGGGTGTTGTCAAAATGATCCAGGACATGACATTGTCAGAATGATCTGCTACAAAGGCTGTTATTCTCTCATCCAGGACGTGTCATAACAATCTGCGACGTGCGTTATTGTAAAAATGATCCTCGCAAACAAGAATCAGTATTGCGCTGCTCCAGATTGCATCGTGTTATTGCCACATCATCGGGCATCTATAACATATTTTGTCAAAGGCGTGTATGCGCCTTGCATATTGCAAATGTGTGCCGCATCATCGGCGCTGTAAACAAACGTGCGTGTAAACGGAAACATGCATAACACACGCGCATTGTTGACAGAATAACAGTACTGATGCGAATGCCTGATGAAATGTACACCGTTGTGTGTGTCTCCCAGGCCTGTGTATCGGCACGAGGAATCTATGTTTCATCTTAGCGGCATCAAAACGTGAGTTTCAAGCAAAGATATATTCTAAAAACGCACAGAATACTGATTGGTTTCTGTTGTCATGATGACATTCTTGTTGATCCTGTGTATAATATCATCTGCTGCTACCAGCCCCCACGTGTATGTGAGTCAACACAACTATCATCATGTGTGTTCTCTGATAGAAAGATGAGCAAAACCCTAATGTAATATTTATCAGCATATCAGCAACAATGATCCTTTGTAACGAAACGCTGAGTCAAAGTACAATATACAAAACAAAACAACCCCCTCAACCTAAAAAAACCCAAACAAAACAAAACACCCCCCAAAAAAACCAAAAAAACCCAAAAACCCAAACAAACAAAAAAACAACAACAAAACAATAAACAAACAAACAAACAAAAAACAAAAAAAAAACCCCACACACAAACCACATAAGAAGGTTACATAGCAAAGTAACAAGGTTTAGGGCTCTATTATAGGTATATGCAACTTAGACACAACGTGTATGCCATGTACCAACATATTTTGTATCATGGTATTATCGTTAATAAGACGCCCAGAGGGAACATAGTAACAATCATCCTTCCTTTTTGAAGCGTATCAAAAGCTCTATTTGTGCACCATTTCGAAATGGTTCCCCACGTAACCCTGCAGGCTTCCGGGTCTTTAAGAAGGGTTATATTTCTCTTACCTAAATGATGCATTAGGAAATAAGTCGGTCAAACCGTAACAGTTCGTCTTGAGGCAGTACATTATTGGGTTACCATAAGTGGTGGCTGAGCGAAGGTTTCCAGTTCCAAAATTGGTTTTTCATTGCTGGTTGGATGGTTTTTTATCTTGAAAATGATTCTCACGGCAATGTAACGTGGAACGTTAGAGGGACTGGCGATTTCTTGGGATATGGTGTCAGGACTGCATGCCATTAATGCTCACCAACTCGAAGTCCTGTGGGCACATCTCCAGAAATATATTGTTTAGTAATTAAGGAAGTCAAGGTTCGTTACAAGCGAAGATACGGAATAATCATGGCGACTGTGCCTTGACTATTTTAACTCGCTCTGATATTGATTGACTATCGCTTAAAGCCGCGTAAAACTCACTCACCTGATCATATCATGTTCTTAATTTACAGAAGATGAATTCGAGGCTAGCGCTACAAGGTTAATAATCAGATGACTTATCCCACCTGGTACCCATTTTCTGATGAGGGAGAAAGGTTTTGAACAAACTCACTTGCCTAAGGTGAGAGCACACGTATCACATGTGTTCCGTTGAGGGGCAGGACTAAAGGCCTAGAAACTCTGAGGAGTCAAGCTGCCAAACACGGTCACCCATCTCTCCGTGCCTATTTATTTGTGAGCTGACCTTTCGGCACAGGCTCTTAATATCTTCATATTCAGTAGTAGAGGTCATTTCTGATCAGCGCTAGAGCCAGGCATTTCGAAAACCGTGTAATTTGACCTGATCCATTGTCTAATTACGTTTGTTGAAAAATTGTGGAAACATTTCGATGAAAAAATATGCTTGTGGTTGTGTGGACACAATGGGCAGAAACAAGTTCAGTGGAATAAACGACACTAGCACTTACCATAATTCTCAGCCCTTAAATGCACAGAGCATATAAACTGAAATTTTATAGTTTTGTACTGCACACACACAAAAAAAAATAAAATACACATGCAATGATTGTCAGAAGAATCTGTTTTAAGATTCTTTACATGAAGTTTCATTTGGGGGAAATTACGCATTATTCACCGCATTATTCTGGGAGCTTCAAAGATTTTACAAATAATGCAAATAATGCAAAAAGGCAAACCCTTGTGGTTTTCTTTGTATGTGAATGAGTGAATGATCAGAACATATAACCCTTTGGAGGTTATATAGTGAAACTCAAAATCACAACTTGTTAGCTAACTCACACTGAAATGAAACCTCCAATCAGACATATGTTGAAGTTTACAGCTGTGGTAATACTCATGAGAAGTCGTATGATCCCAACAGACAAAGAATGACAGTGGGGATTTTCTGGATATCGAACTAACCCTGCTCCAGCTCTTCCACTGTGCCACCCATACCGTCCTGAACGTGGACGGCTGAAGTTACATGTATCAGTTCGTCAAATTCTCATTTCCTATGTACTGGTATGTCTAAATAGTCAATTAAAATAGTGCATACAATACTGATCACACATGCTGTGTGGAAATGCAGCCATAGGAAGCTAGCGAGATGGTAGACATATACGTAGGACGATCTGGTCCTATTAAATATTCATTTAAGAGCCATTACAACGGACATCAAATGACGGATGAAAACCTACAAGGCGGGATGCAGCCGAGACATACCTTTGTGTAGGTCTACATGTTCACCAAGCTTTCTAAAAACGGAGTCTGCAACAAAATCGTAAAGAAAAGTGACTTAAAATGACTAAATTATTTTAAGTGTAATGACGTCTAGTCTGTACATTTTAGTCAGGTTGTTCAAACAGAAAACATACAAACGAAAGTGATAATTTTGGGAAAGACTGGATGGCAGACAAAATGTCATTGCATAACATTAATATGGTATTTCCGGCTGCAGATTATACGTAAACAAAATCCGACTGAAAATTATGTATTAGGGAACAGGTGCGAGTTTCAGATGCAAGAAATAGCACATTTAGCATCCATCATATGCTTATGATAAGACTGAGTGATTTTTGTTGAGACATCTGGTTAACAGACACAGTTGGAAGAGTTACACTGAGCGCTACGTGAGAGGTTTCCACTGTTTTTTCCTGGTTAGGTATCTCCACCTGGCGTGCAGGCCTTTCTTACAAGTGATTAACAAGTAAATGTGTAAATATGCCTGTTTTGATCAATATCTTTGCCCTTTCTATGCGAAAGGCCTGTTTTTGATAATTTCTCTGAAGGTGTAGTCAGCTTCACTTCAAAGTGATTTAAGAGCACTCACTCACAAACTTTTGGAAGGATAGATTAATTAAGGGAGCAAAGCTTTCAGAAGTAAAGATGAATTAATTAGTTGAGCGAGGAGGGCAAGACGTAAAGCTCAGAATGTGGAACACAACTCACAGAGGAAGATGGTTGGAGGTACTGAGAGACATTTAAGGATAATGGGGGAGGGTTGGGATAGGGGGCGTTTAGGAGGTTTAATGTATGTATGTATGTATGTATGTATGTATGTATGTATGTATGTATGTATGTGTGTGTGTGTGTATGTATGTATGCATGCATGCATGCATATATGCATGTATGCACGCACGCACGCATAGGTATATAGGTATCACAGACGTGTTTTACGTCTCTGAATTCCAGTATGATCAGACAGTGTATCAAACAATGAACACACATTGTACCTGCTTTGGCAATCGAACATTACTAATGTAAACCTGTCGCACCCTCATGAACCATTCCAATTACTCTCTGTAGAACTAGTAAACCTCTTCAACGGCAAAAACATCATACACTAAAATACGATTTCAGCGCTTAGCGACTGAAATCATTAGTGACGGCGTGATGGGATCATTTGTCCTCATGAATACCAAAGATGCTCTTATATCTACCCATCACATTGCATTGGCTCAAGGTAATATACCTTTGAGTTAAATTGGATTTACAAATGCCATACATCAATAACGGTATTCATCGCCATTCAACCTTCAGTTTTTGGTATTTTTAAATCTGACCTTCTGCCTAAAGATGATGTTTTGCATTGAAACCAAATTCAAATAGATCAAACTCAGCTGGTGTAATCATTATTTAGAAAACAATTTTACATTTCCTCGAAGAATTTGAATTTGTTTCTTAAAAGGTTAAAGTAAGTATAAACGTCTTGAGAAAATGAGAACCTGAAATAAAACCCATACGTTGACAAAAATGACACACATGTCGAGAATCCTGGAATAAATGTTGCTCTGATGTTTCCTTCCTGTAGCTGTACCAGTGATAGATTCGTAAAATACATGTAGCTTGACGGTGCATGCCATTTATATGTCCTACATTTAAACCACAGACGAACACACAAGACCCCATGCACGGCGCGTATATCTTCTTACCAACTACAAAGATACGAATGAATCTGACCGAAAGTGAATTATGGGTAATTCCATGTGTATTTAATCACTGAAAGAATCTCACTTGCGGCTTTTAACACGTCTTAACCACAAATGACTTGCTTCAAAGGCAACATATACACCTATGATCACCAACAGAAAATACAGTGTGGGGCATTGAATGGAAGTCAACATCTTAAACAGTAAGTAGAGTAAGATCAAAGTTGCATTCCGTAAGCCACACACTTAGTTGTGCCGTATGTACATAGTCCCTCCGAAGTAATTTGGAAAGCCTTTGAGTATAGTCCAGAAGTATCAATAGTATGGTTGGAAATCTTTCCAGTGCCCTATCACCTTCCCAGTCGTATAAAAGGAGCGATATGAGACTCTGACATCAGGCAGAAGTTCTCCAGTGACTGGTGTTTCTTTCACATCCTTGCTGAATGGTCGAAAGTCCAGTCAACAGACAGCTCTAAGCTAACAAGCCTTAGTTATTATGGAAATAATAATTTCCAGATTGATTGCTTGCTCATAGAAGTATTTAAGCCTGGGGAGATTGTGTTAGGTAGACAACCGATACTGAAAAACAATAACCGTTTTGTTTATGATCGACGAGTCCAAGAAAATCGTCTGGAAGAATGCCAGAGAAATTTGATTATTGTAACATCTCGCGGGGAGGTCTGCGAGCAATCCACTCAACGCTTTCTAGGGAGAAAATTTCCTCCAATTTGATCCTTTGAAGATGTTAAGCGTATTCTAGCTAGTTTTGCAGAAACAGCATTTCTATTCCAAAGACCAAAGTATGCTATCAGTCATTATGGTAACGATCACCCGAAACCTTAATGCCTTTGAAATTAATAGTTTTATGGAATAAACTTTGCTTGATGTCATATCAGTTCTTGTAGTTATATGGAAACCCCCGTATTAGGCTGCAGGGTTTTCCGCATTATATGAGTCGTGATTGTAATCACTGAAATATTTTTTAAAAATGCAAAAGACGAGTGACTTGATTTGAAAGCCCAGTTCTGGTATTTTATTGCGTGGTATGAAATGAAAATCATGTCACACGTAATCTCCATTTCTACCAGAAATACAGTGTTGTATTGATAGTATGTAACATCAGATCTGTCATCTCTATTTCTTGGATGCCTGTTCCCTTTGCACGAACGCCTGAAGTCTTCTCCAGTGAATACATTGGAATTCAGAAAGAGATTATTATATGTGTTTACGTTTTCCATACTCGTTCAAAGTAACTTTTGTTAGTTGTGTAAGTTTGCCTTTTGGCTGTAATGCTACCTTGCTCAAACGCTTGTGTACACAAAGACGTTCAGAACATGGTCTAATGGAACAAATTGTCCAGTTTTATTAGAAGTGTGATTCCAAAGACAACATTGTTGCATGCGTTTTCCTGTTAAAGATCTGTATATTTATGAAGACTTTCGATCTTGAATATCCATGCGTGCGATATAACTGATACAGTGAATCGGGTGTTGTGTGTATGTGGAGTTGAGAATTGAGGTTGGAGATTACACTTCGACCATACATCATGGTGGTGTTCATGGTTCCTATATCTAGGAGTATATAGTAATATGATAATTACAAAAGAAAAGAATTTCCATTGTTAATTACTCTGGGCATCATATACCAACAATAGCAATAAGAATAATGACGAGAATAACGAAGTATTCACTATGTGAAGGATGTATTCACCATCTCAACCTTTACGTGTATCGGTATTCTTGAGCACCTGATGATGCATTTTACTTATGGACACTAATGCCATGTGTATCATGGATAAAGGAAGGTATCATATGGAGTAAATTGCTTTTGTTCATTTGTATCATATACAGCACCCGGTGTCACTCTTCCTCATGACATGTTTCTATACTCAGAATGTAATACAGATACCTGGTGTCAGTGTTCCCTCTTTCAACTTACACACAGACATATAAACATGAAGATCTACAAAGGCTATGTCATTTTAGGATATTGAAAAGGGCATTGCATGTCTTATAAGTAACAATGACTATTTAACTGCGAACACGCAAAGACCCGCCAGTCACTATAGCCTATTTCAGGGCGTACAATCACATGCTCTACATAACAGTAGAACCATACAGCTGTAGAGTCTAAAGGTGTCATATATTCAAGATTTAAGTATCGTCCACTTGAATAAATATATTTCAAACTCGACATGGTTAAGTTGGAGATATTACATGAATGTGTTGGTACCGTTTGATTCATCAGATTCTCATGGTTCTTGATCATATGACAAGATGTCTTGTGTGCAGACATGATGAGATGCAGTCTGTATTGGTAGGGAAGGCCGTTGTAATGCCCGAACATATGTAAATTGAGCACCATAATGATTCTTGATTAAAATCCATTTAAGACTGGTCAAATTACGATTGGTTTTGAAAGATGATACCTTCATCACCGACCCAGTGAAAACAAAATACTTCATACCCATATTTGTCCATACTTTATAAGCATTGTATACGTTTTTGGAATAGGCGTTCGTGTTTTCGAAGAAAAATTTAACAAGTGTTTAGGCATGATTTGGGAGTGAAGATATCACTTGTATAATAAACCATACAGGCAAAACAAATGTCGCTTCTCGAAACCGTCGCTCCTCGGAAATCATCACAGTTCTGATCGACATGACAGAATTTTTATAATTTTAAAATTGCACCCTCCACTTACATCATAAATAGTAATGGTCAGTACGAAGTACAACTTTTTGTGTAAAGGACATGGCATGTGTAAACATTGTAAATAGGCCCATGAAAAATGCTCCATCCACTTACAGCGAGACTTGCATCATAAACACTAAACGTCAGTACAAACTATTACATTGGTGTAAAGGACCGAGCATGTGTTAACATAATGAATGGTCCGTAGCAGTGGTGACACCAGGTGTTCGCGAAAAGAGTAAGCATGCCCTGCCCTAACGGTATCACCTGTCATTCGCTCAATTCCCCCGAAAAGTATGTGAACGTTTACAGCCTGACAGCACAGTAGTACTTCTGCGATGCAACTGCGTGCTGAAGACAAACCTAAAAATCAAGTGATCGATGGACCAGACATTTATTATTAATACTGAATTCCGACAGCTGTGTGGAAGTGTTGCTAACAAATATAGAAAAACGTCATGGAAATAGTTATAATTTAAACAGAATTTGGGTTTTGACAAAACAAGGCCAAGTATGCTGCTCCTAGAGTGGAGTGGGTTCGAATCTTAGATGAGATTCATCACTAAACGTACTGGAAGGTGTGCTTTACCGAGAGCGTTTGCTTCCAAAATATTACCGGTGTTACAGTTGATGTCAGTATTAATGGTCTAACACCGCTTTGTTACAGATTCCATTTATACTAACCATGATGGAGAAAGCTGCAAGTCTTACAGTACTTGGACGTATATCTCTTGACAAACCTACAAACATAAAGACCATGAACTGCAACCAAAAACCATAGGCTCCTGGCGTGTACAACAGGTGCAACTCTGCAGAGCGGTTCCTCTCTCTCTCTCTCTCTCTCTCACACACACACACACGCGCGCGCGGAGAAAGAGATAGCGAGAGACAGAGAGAGAGAAAGGAAAAGAAAAGAAAAATTCTTTGGCTATGTGCACCAATGGCAGTATGCAATGAAGTGTTCCGTGCAATAAAACCAATCATTGTCCATAATTTCTTCTCAGTCTGCCAAGACTGAAATTTGGGCTGTTTTAACACTTCATAAAGAATAGCTGGAAGAGGGTCAGAAATATTTTATAAATCTTTCAAAAGTCTCCCTACACTGATTTTACAGGAGGTGCACCAAATTTGGCAAAGAAAATGAAACCCCATGCAAGCGGGAACAGCATTATGTGTATCGCTTGAAAGCTTTGACTATAATTCAGTTGTATGCTGTAAAGAACAAGAAGGTCCTGTAGGAAATAGAAGATCATAAGCGTGAATCATTCACCCATGAAAGCTTAAATTTCCCTTGTACCATAAACATCTGATGGTCTGGGGAAACATATGGTCGTGTGACAACGTGCAGTCCCTGCGTAGCTTAATTCTTGTACTGCGGAGTTGCGTTTGATGCTCTTTGTTCGGAGTCAACAACGGTACGCACAGACGTTACACATAGAATTGATGTTTCAATTATTAATATATGTGCGTTGTGTGGTGTCACAGTTTCTTTTCAAACGCCATACTTCGGTGACTGGTATGAAAGAGATTTTCAAGGGATGATTGTTCTTACTGTAAATTCCTCTCCGGTTCAAAATTTGTCCAAAGGCACCATATGCTGACATGTTTGTGTGCAGCCCCAGAGACATGTACTGTATACCAAACACTCGATTACACCATGAATACACGGACGAACGTGAAGGGATTAATGTCCTAGGATTCTTCCACAAGGGACTAAATTGTTATGAGCAGTGAAGGATAGCCAAAAGCTGTCTGTACGTTCTGATACAGGTGGTGGGAGACTAGCATTGTATTATGGTGCAATGGATGTGTCGCGAGGTTTGCTAATAGGGGGAGATGTGAAAACGTGTTGAAATCACATCCGTAATTACAAAGATGCCACAGTGAAATTGTCATTTTAACCCTGGAGATTTGTATCCCAGACAACGCTGGAATTTACATCAGTGCGTAAGAAATGTATCTGTGCTCCAAAGTTTGTCTTGGCCATTCGTTTGTGTGTAAGACGCCAGTTTTGTCTGAAGCATTTCTATGTTGTCTATTTTGCTGTAGAATGTTTCTGTTCAATAAAAACATAATAAGCAAGGATGACTGAAAAGGTTTTAGCCTAGCCATGATTGGACTGCACTGACGGTGTTGATTTTGGTTATTTTTCAACATCATGCTCTCAGAGGTCCACAACTCATCCCAACGATGTTGGAATGTCAATTTCCATCTTGGCCCAGTTGCGCAAATCTGTCTTAATAGTCAGGTGATCGTACCCCAGATAATTTATCAAATTTGGACATGGACATTTATGTGTGAGATAAGACAAACCTAATTTTAACAAAGATGTTCAGTCATATGTATTATCCTCCTTAGTACTCGAACTCTTGAATGCCTCTCAAAGAAGCTTATATAGAAAGGTGCCTGAATATCGGTTGTGCAACTGGAAGGCCTCATGCACTGATTAAGTGGAAACTAAGAGAAACAAGAAAAATGGAAACACATGTATCTTCTTAATTTCTTCCGACAGCCAGAGGATGTAATACCATCAAGTAAGAACCACTGAACAACTTCGTATGCGATATCAGACTCTTTGTTCCATTGTGACCTTCGCCGATGCTGATAGGAAGTATAGTAATATTAAGATTTTTAGAGTTGTGTCAAATTTCCCTGTCTATTTGTGAGACGCAACTAATTGACCATTCGTATGCATGTCTGGGTGCTAATATCAAAAGAGCATTGCAACGCAAGCCTATAAATTTTCACTTTTTGTGACTGCAGACAATTCCAAATCTCAGCTAGAAATATGCAGATTTGATGAAACTGCAAAAAAACTAACTTGATGCAATTATCTTATATCGCCAATAAGAACGCCATTTTAAGACGAAGTGTCACTGAAATAGAACGGACGTTCTTCGGTTGAGGATCTACTACCATAGAACGATCTCCAAATATGTTTTAACAACTTAAACGTCTTTATTAACAGCATTGACAAAAAGCAACGTTGGCAAATGCACCAATGATTTCAGCGGGCCCGAATTGTCCACATATTACTTTAATTATCGATGGTTCACTTTATAATAAATCAATCATAATTGATCATTTTGTGATCTAATAACTATAACCAGACCGTTACCAGGGCAATTTGTTCACATCAAATATAACCGAAACAGTAGGATACTACGCGGTGTACTTTAAATCACGACATCTACCGGAGGAATGTTCTCATCGTCGTTTCCGTTTCAACCCGTGTCCAATATCATCGTTCTAAGTGATCAATTGAAAAAATATATCCCAGTGGTTCCGAGAGTTGTCTTTTTTTTCCCACAACTGATATAACTGCTTTCAAAGTTGTCATTTCTCAATTACTGAAACGTCGGGACTTTCATATAGGAAGCTCCACAACGATATCGAACATATGTTATGCGTGGCTTAAATGCTTGAAATCCTTCAAGTACTTCTATTGATTTCCTATGTTTTGTTGCGTGACTTAGAAACCAACTTATACAGAAAATGATTCACGCGACATTCTCAGCTGGCTAGGTACGATTTCAAAGTCATTAGTCAATTTTCCCGTCCTTTCAGTATGGGGCTATGTCAGAACGCTATGATTGCACAGTCTTTGTATCCTTTTTCTGACTAGACGCAGGCTAAACAGACCTGAGTGTCATTTGTGATTGAGCGGTCATGGTTGTGATGCATCTCCAGGCCAAAATGTCATTAAAGTAAATTTCACAATACCACCGTAACGAATACGTGAATTAGTATCTATGTGCTTATGTTGCCGAATAAAGGTTTTTCGAAACGATATGTTTTGATTAGCCAAATTACGATGATGCCTTTATGCCGAGTCCTCTAAAACCAATAGTCAGTGCCATATCTCAGGTGTTATGAGCAAATTAAAGTATCTATCACCAGAGACCATCTATGTTATCTGATATCATTCAGTCTTAATGCATTTGCACGAATGCCTTCAAACTCAACTAGATTTCCGTCTCAGTAGACCTTGAAAGCCCACACTGACACCAGTTCATCTATATACTTACGTATTGGCATAAGCGACGTAAAATCAGTTTCATTCAAACTCACTCACTCACTCACTCACTCTTCACTTCAGGCTAACCAAACAAAATAACAAATGTCAACCAACTATAGCATGATCAATATAGCTGTGACACCATACCCATTTACACTTGCTAAAAACCCGATCACAAGTCTTACGTACTGCTGAATGACACGAACTTCCATTGAGTGGAAATCTACACAAGACATTGATAGTTTTAGTTGTGTCTAATATACAAACGATACCATTTTATGTCATTCTAGTAGAACGCAGGGGCTTCATCACATCATCTCATAATAGATGATACGAAAATGAGTAAAACGATGCGGAGATTCAACTGAAAGCATCCTCAAATGGCTTTGGAGCGCTTCAAATCTTGTGACTGGAAACTCGATTACATTGTTTATATCAAACATGGAATGTACCATATATATAAATTACAGCAAGCAATATTTAGCAGTGCTTACCTAGATATCACCGCGTCACTGAGTGGGCATGATCATTTGTGATATAGATCACTTTTGTGATCCTTTTTTGTACTGTTCTATATGTGGAGCTAATAAGTCGGTGCGCTTAAGCTGCATTAGATGCCTCCTCAATCAACGAAAGCCATCCATTAATTTTGTTTCCTGAAAGAACAATGATCGTAATTGACATGCTATTTGAGTTCCTGCCATCATGTTATGGCTGTAAGGATGAGTCTGTTTTGAATACTTGCAACATAGATGCACATAGATATAGGTAAGCTAAACAAAGCATTCATCACGGAGTGTGAGATGTCCCTGAGGTCACAGTGACCCAGCTTAAATCCTTCTTGCATGAGCTTCCAGATGGAATAATGATTGACAGACTTAAACCCTGCAGGGGGGATGTTATGTGTCTAAATACACAAAGTATGACTATATGGTCTCCAAATTACCCTCTTTGTGTTTATTTGGAAATGAAAAAAGTTTTGGAAAGTATATGAAGGCCACCAAAAGGATTGCAAAGAACGTTTTGTTTGTGCAAACACAGAGGAATTATTTAGGTATCATGTTTTCGCTAATGAATCATACATTATCGTAGTATAGTTCTTCTTGATCTTGTTTTTCTGGATGCAAGTAAGATTCGTATAATTCTCGGTCATAAAATGGCAAGTGATTCTATCAGCACCCGTATCTATATATAAACAAATGATTTCATCAGGTGCATAAGCAGTAAAACTATAAAAGATGGCGTCTCTCTCACACACACGCACACACACACATAACACACACAACACACACAACACACACAACACACACACAATAAACACACACACGCATATACATAAAAAGGTGAGTCCAGATATGAGGGCTGGTCAAAAAGTTCTAAGCATACATAGCTTCTAGACTGGTGACACCAACTAATCTTAGGAGTGTTGTTGGACAGTGTTCTTCATCAGCATTTCCAGTTATTTTACTGAAATAGATCAACTAGTTCGAAAGTAACAGTTCCTTGAAGCACATATCTGCTTGAACGTGATAGATGGAACAACGTGCTGTTATAAAGCTTTTGACAGTGGAAGGCATTCACCATCAGAAGTGCATGCACGTATGTTGAAGGTGTATGGGGATGGTTGTCTTTCATACTCCACAGTTAAGAGATGGGCTGTTTTATTCAAACCTGGTAGGACAAGTCTGGATGATGACCCACTGTGTGGACAGCCCTCTAAAGCCATCAACGAAGAAACAGTAGAAGCTGTGTAGAAATGTATACTTGCATACAAAAGTGTGACTATTGCCGAAGTTGAAGGAGAAAAGGGCCTAAGCCATGGATCCATTAAAACTATTATCCATGATCATTTGGGCATGAACAAAGTATCTGCGCGATGGTCCCAAAGTTTCGCACTGTTGATTTGAAGAAAAAGAGAAGTGATGTTTCAAAGGAAGATTTTGAATTAATGGAGCATGATTTTGAAACTTTTAAAAGTAGATTCGTAACGGGATGAAACTCAGTTCTGCTGTAAACAAGTATTTAACAGGACTTCCAGAAGAATTCTATGCACATGGAATCGAGAAACTGAAACACCGATATGAGAAGTGCATTGCAATCAAAGGTGATTATGTGGAAAAATAAAATATTAAAATGTGACCACATCGTTTGTTTTCATATTCCTTTTTGCCGACACAAGGCATTTTGCACAAGGCATTTTGCCGTTCAATGGCTCTTCAGGACACCTGTGCAGAAATACCTATGTATACACAGTACATATATAGGAAGAAATGTCTGACACAGTTACACACGGATCTTCTCCAACATGTTTCACTTTTATCTTCTAGGCAATGTGATTACAGTTAAACAGATTATTTAATGACGTCGCAGGACAGCTGTATACCAATGTGGTGATGCAGCGTTGCCATGACGTCATGTCATGTATACATGATATATACAGATAACCGAGGAACAAAAACTACATGTCTATAACCACTTTATCAAGCAATGCCTTCATTCTACTGATGTCTTCATGTCAAGTAGTCCCCAAGTCTTTGACATTGTTGACATCGACGTCAGACAGCATGCACTAACTCACGTACAAGGTATTTTGTGTACAAATTGTGTGCAAAGTATATGACATCTTGTCTGGATTTTGATCCTGATTATCCGACATCACTCACCCGTGAAGATACGTGTTAGAACTGGTCTTCAGAAACCCATGCTTGTCGTAAGAGGCAACTAACGGGATAGGGTGGCCAGGCTGTCATGTCATTGTATCCAGATTGTGAAGATCGATGTTCATTGTGTTGATTGTCTGGTTCAGACTCGATTATTTACAAACCTCCACCGTTGGAATATTGCTGAGTGCGGCATAAAACAACAAACAATCAAAACAAATAAATCTACTATGAGTACGTTACTATCATTACAATGATTTTACTTTAACAAGTAATATGACGTTTGTGCATACTGTTGTCGTCTTGCTGACTTGATGCTGATGAACATCTGGTGCCAAACAGAAAGCTCCACACTGTATTGATTTTAAATTTGACATTAGTGGATAATTGTGATCTACTTGTAGGTGTCCCTTGAGATCATATCACAACAAGGCTCGCTACAGATGGGCGTAAATCTCATCAAGTAGCTTGACATTTGTATTGATAAAGCTTTTGTGCCATCTGATACTCGCAGTAGCCATGTATGCCTGCTGCTGCAATTGGCTATGCAGTGGAACCATCTTCCAGTGACTACATGCATTTTATTTCATATATCGATTTTAGACTCAGATGCTAAGCTCATTAGGCACAAGTATTAAAAACCCACTTGATACCAAAGTCGATACAGTTGTGACATTTTCAAAGTTCATGACTTCAATGACATAATTGAAATATCAAATTTGCTTCTTGTGAAATAATATGAGATCAAACAGAATGTATTCAGAAACATCAAATCTTAAATTATGAATCTTAGTAAACACTATGTTCCGATACTATTTCGACTCTTATTTAGAGGAAAATCTGATTACTTGTTGAAGTTTTTATTCCAAATATTTAATATCATATATTTTGTTGTAAAACTCGTGCTCAGACTGGAATAATCCCCAAATATCAGATAAATGTAAGGATATTTTCTGTCAGTATCTCACGTTAGAGAAATAAATCTACGTTAATGTTCTTAAGTGCATTCCATAAGCACAAATATCGCTAGCAACTCAATAATGGAGGGATAATATACTCTTAACTTGCCTTTCTGACATTTTCGGGAGGCAATAAATATGCATGAGAATTTGTCCTTGCATGTGCAGGAACATTTATCTTTTACCGGGCACCTATACTCAGGTGAATACGTTCAAATATCAACCGTGTTGCAAACCAAAGACAAGTGATGGTTAACAGTGTGTAAACGTACTATATTTTATTGACTGAATGAAATGCAAAGCGTAATTCCTGCCTTCTGTTGTAGAGCGAATTATCAAGTAAGCCTGGCTTTAAAGCCACGTTTCCTTGTGTCTAAATGGTTACTATTTTCAAGGTTACCTTGCCCTATTCTAAATATACAAACAGGTCTATATATACCCAAATTAGTCGGATTACAGTCATAAATCACACCTTTCTTAACGCATTTCGTTACTCCCTTGACTACGGTTAGAGAGTCAAAACCATATGAAGGAGACAGTGCATCTAAGCAAGCACTTAACTGTCAATTCCGAGCGTCACCTTGTCGATAGCAACTGATAGCATTTCCATATGTAACTTGATTTAAGAGACGGAGTTTTATATCATTTTACGTAGATTTGGCTCTCTATGTGGTGTAATCGATACGAAAGCGGTTGTAAACTAATTTAACCCTCGTCAGGTCTCTAACTTAGGGAAAATTTGGTCTCACTTTTTACATCTTTCCTTCTTTCACTTGGTACTGGAAGAATGTGCACTTGCGTTTCTCCGTATTGAGTCTGAACCCTAATTTACATGCTGTCTGTTTGATATCTGGTGGAGGTGAGATATCAGACTGCGCTGGAAGTTGCTGGTGCCTTGAATATAGGTTACCTTGTGTGGTATGACCGATATGATGGTGATGAGAAGTTGCTGTCTACTGGTTTGAAGGAATGCTATAGGATCGTCATTGTATACAATTTATTCATCCATTTCGAAACTCTTCAGCAGAATTGTTAATTACATAAAACGTCCTGGTTTCTGCATTACTGGATACTAGACGATGATGCTTACTCCAAGGACGTTGAGTCGTCACTCAAGTAAAACAGGGCACGCTTACTGACTGAAGCACGTATATTGTAAGAATATGGGCCCTGATTCTCAAACACAAAATGCAAATATGGTTTTGAAGTATCCGTGTTGTTGCATATCTATCGACATGTAGTTATCTTATTTGATCGATTCCTTTAACATTTTGTTTATTAACGGTTGAATTGTCCAATTTGTATTGATCCACTCTTGACTACATAGAAAGTTATCATTCACCAACAACAGATATGTATTTATCTCACACATTGGTCATACAATAACATGTATATGTACTGTAAAGACAATGTTTCGTTTTAACGTGTACTGATACATAACTCTGTACATATCTACATGTAAACAATACGTTAAAGCATCCTCTATCGTGTCCTCATGAAAGAAAAAATACGAAATGTGAAAGGGATTGTAAACACTAATGAAAGAGACTTCCAAAACCCATGGACAAATATATTTATCGCGTCACACAATAATAAACGAACATTATCCACAAGAAGCACATTAACATTACAAGCACCTCCATAACAATTAATTAAACGCTGAATAAAAGCGTTGGAGATGGTGTTATAGCCGACTCAATATCCCCTTGTCTAGACTCAGATCCTGTAAGAGAGACAACGGTCTACAAGACAGTTTAGCTTAAATTGGGCCTAAATTGGGGCTGTATTGCCAGTATACTAAATGTCATAATGATAGAGCTGGCGTCTATCAGGACACTTTTGAGATGAACGGTTTAGAAGGCCTCGCCTAATTAGATCTATTGCAAAGTTAGGCCAATGTTCGTGGCAGTGCAGTGAAATCCAATTTTGACGATGTGACATTAAGAGACAGAAATAATTGTGTTAGTTGGGATATTACTTCTAACGTTTAATAAACTTCTTCATAAAACATGTAATTTGAACTTTTGAATAACAGTTTAGTAAAATTGTGAGTTTGATTACCCACACTTGTCTCATATAACGTATCAATATAAGGATATATCCAGTTTACACCTGCGTCATCCTCCAGCACGGTCGGACTAATGACACATGAATCGTTGTACTCGTTGGCTGAATACGTTATACATCACCGCTCAGAACAAATATGTACGTATTAGTTTTTATATGAATGGATAAATTTGCCCGGAATAGATATAGGTGCAGAGTTACATGAATATTTCATAAATATGCTCTGTTGCAGCAGACCTATCAATCTATGATACCAAGGCCGAATGATATAGAATATATATGCCTGTACCAGGTGTTGGGATACACCATTCATTTGCATATTGGAGCATGTGTACATGTTACACCAAGTGTAGGATGACACATGCGTGTTTGGAACACAATACACTGATAAACAGTCATCTATTCCTCGGGTCACCGCACTGGTACTAATTGGATCTTTGTCACCTTGATCTGCCTTTCCACAAATATTTGTTAAGATTCTGTGTTTCGTATCACCGTTTGGCATTGGCATATAATGAACATCAGATGATAGCGTGCCGGCTACAGCAACCGCGAGCCTCAGCGTTCGCTCTCCTCCACTCATCGAGCGTGGTGTTCCTCCCCATCTCTCCGCTCTTGTTAAACCTTCGATAAGTTAAGGTAGCGAGCTTGTTCTGCTAGACCCCCGCCAGTTGTAGCGTGACTGACGATAGACTCAGGGTCTGTGAGCGCGTCAATGTCTCATCTGATGGCTCTCTATTGATAACCACAGTCCGACCAATTACATACACCATCCTCTGACCGTTGGACTACTAGCATCTCGTCGCATCGCCTGCATGGGATCTGTTTGGCAATAACCTGCTCGACAGTTCCATCTACATCTCGCCGTGTCGTACCTTAACTCAAAACTCATCTGTTTGTGTTCCTTACGTATGTGATAATTGTTGAACACTGGACTGCATCCAACTTGGCCGATCAATGGACTCGCCCGTTTACCCATGTGCCCACTGCCGTGTTGAAGGATGCTGGCTTTGACGATCTTAAGCTTGTGGGACTTCTGTACTGTACAGCCAGATTCACCTCAGAAATCAATTAAATATCATTTTATTGTTTCTCTAGGTTCAGCAATGACAAGAGGGTAGTATCCGTCGACGACCATCAACAGAGTTGGAGTGGACTAGGGCCCGTGTTTATTATGGAGAACGTCTGAGTCTACGATCCGTTCTCTTCTACTGATATGGGAGAACTAGAAAGAAATACTACGGATAAAAAGTGGGAAAATTTACTTGTGCGGACTGCTACTACATTGTGTGTGTTTCTCCTTCTATGTGGCTTCAGCGACTTCGTGTTAGCCATCGAGGTCCAGCGTTCAGTGGGTGATTAACATGACCCATCGACACAGAAGAAGACTTACTACGTATTTTCTATTGGGGCTGTCATTGCTACAGTGTGTTCGTTGTCTACCACAAGAAATCAAAATAGGTAAGTCATACACTGGTGAAATCGGAGGCGGTCCTTTCATGCGAGTGTGTTGCATCCAATAAAGTATAAATGAAGATGTGTATGAATAATTGTGGCATGGTACATAGTATTATTAATTGTTTGATGAACAATCAATAACATACATGCATCTTTAATAGAAACCTATGCAATTAATTAAATGTATGTACGGTGTTGCTAACATAACGGCAATGCTCAAATGAACACAAATAGAATTGGTATCTGTAATATCGGCGATGGGCCTCCATACATCAAGCTATCGGTACACATGAAGTAGTTACATTTATTCATTACAGTCTATTTTGACGAGACTTCTAGTCCAGCTCTATTGTGTTTATGTGCAGCTTACAAATCGCAGGTCAGGGAGATGTCATGGGGATTTCCATATCGAGACTCATGCTCAAATTTGTGGCACAAATGCTATTATTATGAAGCTAGACCTTTTAAAGCTCCACTTGTGCTGCCGTGTCATGAGCCAGAGCATTACAGGGGATCCGAAATACCACAGACGGAAACACATAATTGTCTTTTCCGATGTTTCATAACATTATTCTATTGGTTCATAGTGTCATAATGTGACTGTGTTATCAGTCGCTGATCTGGTATGGAGCCCCATCTCTCAATTATATCACGAGAAGTACTCACTAGCAGTTTGGGATAGCGGATAACAGGCTTTAGAACTCTCAGATGTATTCAACACTTCCAAATAGTTTTGGTTTTGATTTTTGTACAAATGATTGACTCATAAATAGTTTCGAACTCTTGTAATTCATGAATGTTTTATTTATACCAGTTTTATGTATTTTATGTATGTCATGTAATGATATTCATAACAATTTTGTCACTTGTGTGCATGTATAATGAATGTTCTGGTTCACGTTTATTTACGAAAAGAAGGTGTTAAGAATTAATAACAGCCTCAAGCAATGTGCTTTCACAGTAATTTAATTACATGCATATCCAATGTTTGTTGTCTCACTGCAGCACTGCGAGTACGCATCTTATGAGTGAGTCACATACATTATTATTCGATCACACATACGTCATTGTAGTACCACACGACTGTATTCTGAATTAGTTTTAATGTATCAACGTCGACTGATGTTGAAATATATGGCGAAAGTGTAGACTCTGATGAACGAAAACGATAAAAATAATATTATTCCTTGACTGAGAAATCTTTTAGGAAACTCTGCCTGTTTTTGAGTTTAAAGCTATCGGTTTTCTAAAGAAACATGGCAAAGGTGCAAAGGTGATATGTGACTTTCCAGATGCGTGGGGATGCAACGGGTTTATCCTACGAGGCTCTAACAGTGCATGGTGTATTGGCCGAACAAATGCTCGAATGCTTTTCCTGAAAATAATGGATCTGTATGAAAAACTAATGAAATATTGATTGTTCCAATCAGAAGGAATTGAAAATGACGGGGTAGAGAGGAAACGTGTGAATGTCAATGTTATAGACCATGCAGGCGAGGACTGGTTGAGAGGGGTCAAGCTGTGGCTTCTCTTAAAGTATTATGTAGTCATGAAGACTGAGATTATTTCACGGCGCTCTTACATGCATGACGATTGTTATGCATATGACTGTGAGAGGGGAAGTATGCATAATGCATAGCCATATCCCCAAAATGTATGCTTCCTTTCATCGTTATGCCGAACCTAATGAAACATAAACAGATAACATAGAAGGATTTCGTTTTATGGCGATAGATAACAAGACTTTTACGATGTGACTTGTATTCCTCATCATTTGAGTTTCAATATGTGTGTAACTTAATTGAAGTCTGTTTTATGGTGCTGAAACTTGATAACGTATTGCATGATGTTGAAATGATGTATTGCGATATGACGGCAGATTGTCATTACGTGATTCATAACAAGGGCCATTACGTAGCCCAATTGTTCCCTGGTCGCGCCGCAACCCACGGTTCGATCCCGCACAATGGTGCAATATGTGTAACCATTTCCCTTGTTCCCTGAGGCATAATTGTTGGATTATTTCTAGAAGCAGCGTAAAACCACACTCACTCACTCATTCTTTTATTTTTTTTACAATAAAGACTGCCCTCCTTCAATCACATTCTGAACATGGAACTAAAGGATGAAGTTCCCTGAAGTATCTTATTATAGCATCATGCCATCTGCACATAACTAAGTCGGTAATACTATAACACTATAAAGACATGTAACATATTTTAGATTGAAATTATCAATGGTATTATGTTATGTATAGCCACTTAATAATCAGTTTCTGTAACTGAATATGGGAACTTCGCCCATTAATTTGAGAAAGATAGTATCATCAAGCTACATTTTTCAATAACATTAACCATATGAAAGTACGAAAGAAAGCAGTCAGCTTGATTGTTATCAATAGGATCAGAAAGCTGGTATTTGTGTATATTGGTAACACATAAATACGATCAGTTAGCAAGATAATTACACAAAGGTGATATGTTTAGTTAAATATTGAATAAATGAGGGTAACATGTGTTGGTATTGCTAATGTCATGCATTAAATTATGGCATGAGGGTCACATGTGTTGAATATTTGGTAATACACATTAAACATGTCATCATTGTAACATGTGCTTGTATTGATAACATTATATGTTAAATAATGTCATGAGGGTAACATATGTTTGTACTGGCATCAATGTATATTAAATAAAGGCACAGGGGCGACGTATGTTTGTATTGGTAACATTATGTTTTAAATGATTTCCCGAGAAAATATTTGTATTGATACCAATGTGTATTAAACAATGTCATAAGGGTAACATTATTGGTAACATTATGCATTATATGATGTGAAGAGTACGACCTCTTAGTCAAAATATGACACGGAAATTAGGAATAAATTGAATTATTTAAAGAAATAATGTCTCAATGGTTACGTTTACTTGAATTGGTAACATTTCTAATGATGTACACATGATAAAGTCATTGGTTTAGCTATGACATGACACAAAATGTATCGATAGTGTTACACATTAATCAAATTCTGAAATAGTGTTACAAGGGTAAAATGTGTTTACGTTGTTAACAAACTAATTAACGGGAAACCTAAATTATTTTGAAATAATGTTATGAGGGTAACATTTGTTTGCACTGGTAACACTCTAATGCGATCACCTTAGCCAACATATGGCACAGGATCTTACAAAAAAATCCTTTTGTTTATAAAAGTGTCATGAGGGTAACATGTGTTTTCACTGGTAACACTCTAGTGCACCAGCATAGATGATACATGACACGTGATCTTACAAATGAACTTATTTATAAAATATTGATATGAGGGTAACATTTATTATACTAGTAACAATGTAATGCGATCGCCATAACCAGCACATGGCACAGGGTCTTACAAGTTCAAATTAGTTACTTTTGAAATAGTGTCACGAGGTTAACATTATCAACTTCTAAAGTAGTGTTACAAGGGTAAAATATATTTACGTGGGCAACAAACTAATTACTTGGAAACAAACGTAAATTATTTTTGAAATAGTGTTATGAGGGTAACATTTCTTTACATTGGTAAGACTCAGCTATCAGCTATCAGTTATCACCTTAGCCAACACATGGCACAGGATCTTACAAATAAACTAACTACATGTATTTATATTATAGTGTCACGAGGGTTTGTTTACAATGGTAACAATTTAGTGCACCAGCTTAGCTGACACGTGGCACATGATCTTGCAAATAGGCTAATTACTTTTGAAACAGTGTCATGATGATAACATCCGTTCACATGGTAACACGTTAATAGGATCAGCTTAGTCAACACATGACACATGAGCTTACAAAGAAACTAATCATTTATAAAATAGTGTTATGAGGGTAACATTTGTTTACAGTGGTAACACTCTAATGAGATCACCTTAGCTAACACATGGCATAGGATCTTACAAATAAGCTAAATAGTTTTGAAATAGTGTCATGAGGGTAACATTTGTTTACACTGGTAACACTCTAATGCGATCAGTTTAGCCAAATAATGACACAATGCCAGTTCTGTTGTTCGACAATGCCCATTAGGAATGCTGTAATGGCATGTGTTATAATAGGCCGGGATTACAGCGGCCTGATCGATCAACCCAAACAGCGTGTAATATACCCCAAAGCAAAGTTTGGGGAAGACACAAGTGCTGAGTTTTTGAATAACTCATATTTGTCTTAAGTTGAATATTGCTGATTGAATGTTTAAAGCAGCCATCTGTTTTTCGTCAGCTAACTGTAGTCGATCTGGACTTCGCAGGGGGTCGCAGTGGCGCTGAAACCAGTTGATTCATCCTGGGGCCTAAACGCAATTGGGCGATAAATCTTCAAAATCCTGCGATCGATGTCTATTCATCACCTCCGAGACTAAAGTCATTCGCATCCCCCAGCTCTTTGCATATTTGCTTGCTCAAAATATATGAGACTTGATTTCCTCCACGAATGCTTACATAAAATGAGTATGTTGTGTATTCTACATGCTGACAACTGGCCGTTAGCGCTAATTTTACGTCTTCTCTTCTAATTACGGAAACTCAAACATAGAATTTAAAATACGATTTTAACAATGTCCTTGTTGAATAAAATAGCGTTTTTATGGATTGAATCAATATTACTGACAAAACATCATGTATTATTGCTAAAAAGCAATATAAAATTGCGAATCTACATTTGTCTGGAAACGTAGTGAAAAAAAGTTCCCCGTAGGCTTAAAAGCTTTGAACGCAGGCCTTTCTTGAACCTTAGGCCCCGTCCATTTCACTACCACAGCTGCGTTTAAAGGTGCTGAAAGCCCATGTGTATCGTAACCCACGCACAAAACACACAGACCAATATCAGGCTCAAATGGAGCATTATAATTACAATCTTCTGCGTATTATTTACAGGCGTTAATTGAAGGAAATGGGAATTCACACATGATGTATCGATTCTTAGATTTATTATGATAACATATTTGGTTTTGTTTTAGGTTTACTTCTATGCAAGTTTATACAATGTGTATATAGATGTAACAGGACATAACAATCAGTCTTTCTCTGTCGTTCTCTGTCCATCCCCCTCTAACAGACATATAATATATATGTGTATGTTCTCTGTGTGTCTCTGTGTGTCTAAACGTTTATTTATGTGTGTGTGTTTATGCGTGCCCGCGTGTATGTGTCTGTTTTCGCGTGAGTGCATGTTTCTCAAATTGTGTTCTCGCGTGTGCGTACTTGAGTGCACAAGTGCATGTGTTGTATCTGGACAGGCTTACATGCACGGCCAGTGTCCATGATGGTGAAGAAAGTATATAATGTTGCAGACACTTATCCCTGACAATCTCTGGCTGTTATTCTGTCCATTAACTTCGTGTTGTCAAATGGGATATTAAACTGACGTGATATCATTATGAACAATTCTGTTCACCTGACTTGCATGTCTTCTTATGAATTGCTGTGTTCGTGACAGTTGAAAAGCTGCATTACAACATGAAAGAATGAAACCCATTAGAGCAGGCATCAAAGGCAGTTGTCTCAAGTAACGTTTGTGGTGAGAGTGGCACAAATGTAAGTGAAACATTGACTCTACATTATCAAACATCCTGTAGGCGTCGTTTGATGGCCAACTGCTTTGTCCAAAAGATATTGAAATAGCTGAGTATATCATCATACAGTTTCATGCTAAATTATCTTGGTATTGTAATAGCGTTCTACACGGGAACATACTGTCCAATCTTCCCAGGACTTTCTGGAATACCGTTCATAGACGGTCATCACTACTCTAAATCTCGACAGGAAATGTGCTCTTAGTTTGCACAATCTAACATGCTACCATCATGGAATCAAACAATTAACTGTAGGCAAATTGGTGCAGATTCTCAACACGTTACTCTCATGGAATGGGACAATTAAGTACAGGCATACTGCTTGTGAAAATGTCATCACCAAATATATCGACGGACAGTGCGTCTTAATGCATTATATTCTAGACAGTTGAATCCACTGTACTCACACATACTTTTGTGTTCCCAAATTTTGCCTTTGGGCGTGACTAGTTCGTAATTTTCCTTTTTGTTCATATAGTAGAATATAGATTTGCTATATCGAAGCATTCGGGAGTTGTCGATAGGCCATAACATCCTTTCTCTTTCCATGAACACCCGATGTCAGCGTGGATTATTATTCATTTTCTTCACACATTGTCAGATTGTCATTTTACGCAATGAAATCAAGAATCATGGTCAAGACCTTAGCGTGGAATTCTATATTTATATGCACGACTGGAGCGATGTTTGTTAACAACATCTAATAGCAATTATTTGATTTTTAAAAAAAAAATTCCATGGTTCTTGTTTTCATAAATAAATTGCTTTCCAAAACAACATTTCATTTTTCGCAACTACTTTAATAATCAAATGTTACGTAATCACTGCTGTTACATATGTGATTAATAGAAAATGTGAGCATTGAGAATTAGTGCCACGACGTAATCATATTTACTGAAATTGCAGCGTAATACCTGGCGTCAAACACTATGAATAAATTGCTAATAATTGGAATTATACTTCACAAAGGGTCAGTTTTTGCTCTAAATATGATTATCAGTATTTACAATTCATGTGATGAAGAAATAATGAACTCTATGAATTCATGACGACATGTTACCGTTAGAAATGAAGATAATGATTGGATTCTTGTTTTACTCAGAAACAAATTAGCCTCATTGTTGTTATTTTGTCCAAACAGCAAACACTCTCCTCATTATCACCATATGGTAGGGTTAACACCGTGATGAGTATTCCTTTATTTAGTTTGAAACCCAAACAACAGGGAGACTTGTTACCTCGAGTAGAAAATGATAGTTGATGAATTTATAAGGGCAGTTTTTTGAGCAGGACAATATATTGGCATGCACTGGGTTTGATTAACGTAGGCTGACACGCGCCCGTAAACACAGATGCTATGGTTTCTAGGATGAGAAACTTCGGCACATATTCCCCCTTAATAGCTTTGCCACTCTCTGCCGATGCTTGTTTGTGCATAATGCATAGTGTATGTTTTCTGACGAGGAAGGTATGCAGAACACCGTACACGCATGCGTACTTGTAATTGTTTGTATGTATAGTAAGTCAACTGTACTGTATTTTAAGATCAAATCTTGAAGTGATTCTGGTTACAGAATTCACCGGGACTGTTGTTTTAGCGTGAAACATAGTGGAAGGACAAGTACCTAAACAATCTTCATTGCAGATAGCAACAAACAAACGACAATAGATCCCATGGATTTCAATTGAAGAAGCATGGCTAGGTTCAGAAATAACTCCTTATGTTTTTCACTCCATGTGCCAAGAGCACAAGAACAGTGAATGGCTGCAAGGTCAGACGAGGGAATCAAGGCAACGCTCAAATTACAGCAGTTAACGAGGTGTTACTTTGGGATTCCCTCCGATGATAAACAGATCATCATATATCTGGCATAAAACTTTGCTTCAAAATCATATGTTGCTAAGTGAAAGGTAAATGGACTGAGCTCCCGATAATATATTTTCTGTTTTGTTTCTGTACACGGATTGTACTTTCCGGAGATTATGATGTGAAATTGTTACCTATGGATTTGATGCAACGGTAAACATGCTCTTCACTAACTATGGGTTTCAGTAACTGCATGTAAATAAACATAATGTCGTATTTCTTACAGTACCTATTCAATTCTGACAATTATAATATGTTTTTATCGGAATCATTGTCAAATCAATCTATTTTGTAAGAAGGTTGAAAGGAGCAAGAGTCATTTGGGAGGTTTGGGTAGCCTTGTGGTTAAAGTGTTCGTTTGTCAGGCGGAAAATAGAGATCTATTCCCGGAATATGTACAATGTGTGAAACAGATATTTGTTACCGCCCCCTCCTTTACCCTCTCCCTCGACTTAATATAACTAGCATACTGCCAAAAGCGACAGGAAACCTCGTTCAGCAACTCACTCACAGTTGCATATAACACACAAACCATGCACCTCCTGTCTGTGTTGGTGACCCAGTTAAGTTTATGTAGTGTAACACCTCAAAAACAATATTGCTAATTGTCCCTGTATGTATCAGAATTTTGACACATGGTGTAAAGTATTACTTCATGATTTCATCTCTAGCACACACACCAAACTCTGTCTTGATGCAAGAATGTAGTGTAGCTGTTATTGTAAAAGTTCTTTTCTGGTGTATTTATTGAGCATGAGGTTTTTCATTGTTTTGATGAAGTAGAAAATAATACTTTGAATGCAATAGACGCCCAGGTTTCGTTTGGTCCATAACGATACTAAGTTCCTAACTGTCTTTCCTATTCGGATAATGCGTAGACACTCCCTGTTTCAATGCCTCATTGATTCCATGTCATCCAAACTGTGTAATGTTTAAGATGAATGGAAGCTGTGATGCTATGATGTTATCATCATCACCACAGGAAATATATCACTGTGTTATGATATCATATTGTAAATAATAATTCTAGATATCACATAAGTCATTCCAATTATTTATCGTGTTGGTATGTATTATGGCATGCCTTCACAAAAACCTTTCAGAATGTCGCCTGTGCAGGAGATGGATGAACTTTAATACATGAGGCCATATGCCCTGCGATTAATGACAGAACTATATACCATGCACATCGTTTATGTATGAAATTTAGGATACAGCGATGTAATTTGAATGTCTTTTTGTAGATTACTGACGTTATCCACTGCTGATGGACATTAACCAGATCGATGGCTTGTAGAAATTGAGTGAAATTAATCTCAAAGTGATGGTCAATGGTCGGTAGAGAGCGGTGGCTTGACACGTGAGGTAATAGATGGCGCTCTGTCACAGAGAGGATCATGGTATTATTCGGTCCTCATGCTTAGTTACTAACCGGAGGCACATAACATGACAAGGCACCATGAATCAATATCGCTGTAGCTTTATTGTTCTTCTCTCTCATCCGTCATTTCTGGAGCACAAGCAAGTGCCATCTCCACCATCAGTAACCCCACCGCATGATGACCACATAATGATCCACGTCATTACCTCTCTTAACGCTGCACCTTAGACGCTATCATATGTAATAATGTATTATATGTACTAGCGCATCTTTTAATTTGTCCATTTTCTTTGCGCCACCCACTCTTAGTTTAATCACAAATGGCTCGCCACTTGCAAAACAGTTAAATCTTGCTTCAAGCACCTGATCAGGTGTTACCATTGTTACACTTCGACTGACCCTATAATTTGTTCAACAAATAGTTCTGCATCTCTCTCGTTCTATCTCTCTCCCTCGTCTCTCTCTCTCTCTCTCTCTCTCTCTATATATATATATATATATACATACATATCTGATTAGTTTGATTAGCTATGGGGCTTAGGTGTGAACTAATCGTTCTTAATTAGTAAACTTACGTGTAATTACGTGTTTTACACATTCTGCCAGCTTTGAAGTTAATGTACTTTCTCTATTAATATTAGAAATTTCTCTACTATTTCTACTATGAACGCTAGCTATAAATCACTACTTACACATCACCTAGCTATCAGGGGATGTCAAGAAGTACTGAGTCTACATTCTCAATGTCCAATGTTCGTACAGTTTCCATTTTATTCAGAAGGGATCATTAACAAAGCCAGATACAATGTTTCACATATGTGGGTAATGTGGTTCACGAGATATGAGTCATCACAACACATTTGGGGTGTAATATTTGTAAAATAATTGCAGTAAATAAAAATGATATGTCATTTGGTACCTCATGGGTGATAGTGTGTTCATAGATAATATCAATGACATATAAAATATGTTCATAATGTTCTTGGATAAATTCTCGTCATAATCAACAGCCAAAGATTTGGACTGCTTGATTTAGATTTATACAGGGGCTGTTTTCTAAGGACACGCCAATCTTGATTTTTTCAAAAACATTGTGTCGAGATATTCAAGCTGGCACTGTTTACGAGTTACTGGGAGCTGACCATTAAGCATTTAGACTGAACCCTTGGCATCATGTATTAAGAGTGAAAACATTAGAATCAGTTCTGTCCTTATGATTACGTCATCATCTCCAAAACAAGTTCTTTCAGTAAACATTAAGGGGCGAGTCACTCTAACAAACGATTGTAATTTCAACTTTCATATGTACAATAATAATTATCTAAGTTTCATTCTAGCGGACTTCAACCAATCCAAAACACACAAAATGTTTCTTGCATATTTTGTTTCCTGAAGTTTGTGAATGTATTTATTGTAGATTGTGTATTTTTGAGGGTACCAAGATAAAAAGTCAAACAGCATGGGGATCGTGAGGTCGGAACATGGCAAAACCAATTTGCTTGACGTTCACAGATAATATACTGAACATCATTGAAAACGCACCACCCCTAAAATTGTTTATTTCTAAGAGCAGAAGTGAGCAATCTATGTAAATTTTACATATTTGTGTAGACCAATGTTTGATAAAGAAAAGAAGCAAAAACAATCAAGCAAAACAGTGAAGATTTAATGCAGCTGACAATGAAATAAAGATGGGGTCAAAATGGAAAGTCAGTAGCGTGTATGACCCCCGTTAGCAGCAACACAAGCTGTGCAACGTCTCCTCATTGAACGGATAAGTCTCTGAATAAAGTCCTGAGGCACTGCATTCCACTCTTGCTGCAAGGCATTGTCGAGTTCCCCAAGGTTGTTGATCTGCGGACGACGTGCGAGGCGTTGGCCGATGTAATCCCACAAGTGTTCGATGGGTGACAAATCTGGTGACAATGCAGGCCAATGAAGTAGAGGAATGTTGTTGTTAGCCAGATACTGTATCGAAACACGTGCAGTGTGGGCTCGTGCATTGTCATGTTGAAATGTGTGCAGATCTTGATGCTGGTGAAAGAAGGGAACGACGTTGTTCTGAAGAATGTTGTCACGGTAGTAAACGGCATTCACTCTGCCACGACAAACAATCAGAGCAGTTCTGTTGTGATAACTTATCCCTCCCCACACCATAATGCTGCCTCTACCCCACCGATCGGTTTGCACAACACAATCCTGATGATAACGTTCACCCCGTCGACGCCATACCTGTATACGCCCGTCAGCATTTCGCAAGTGAAAACGCGACTCGTCGGAGAACACCACACCATGCCAACGTCGTAACAACCACACACGATGCTGTTCAGCCCATTGTCGGCGTTCACGGCGATGCCTGTCAGTCAGGATGGGTCCAAAGTAAGGGCGTCGACAACGTAACCCTGCCGCACGGAGACGGCGTCGGACGGTGGAAGCGCTGATCAAACCAGGTCGACCCTGGACAGCGTTGGCGGTTCTGGCAGCGGGCAAGGTTCGATCCCGTATATGGCGCCGTACAATGTCTCGATCTTGACGAGGGGTGGTAACACGTGCCTGACCTGGGCGTTGCCGGTCCCTGCTGGTTCCTGTTTGTTGGTATCTGTTAGCAAGCCTCAGAATGGTCGAATGATGACACCCAAATCGTCGTGCAATGTTTCTGCTTGAAGCGCCGACCTGCAACATACCCAAGGCCTGTTCTCGTTCCTCTGGTGACAATCTTGGCATGGCGAAAAAACTTTACTTACGAAAGTACTGCGAAAATGAGAACGGTTTTGTGCCGAAGGTCATTTATACCCCTGAACAGCATGCTTTCTGCATGCAATTTGTGCCCTTCGTGTGTGATGTGCATGAATTTTGTTGTTTTCATGTGATGTGTTCGATGATGTGTTCGAACGATCCGTTTTTTACTGTAGAGCGTTATTTACGATCTAGTGTGTTATTATCAAAATTCCCACCATTAATTTTCCATTTCCAAAAGATTCTATTGCCTTATTTCAAAATTTACAGGTGGTGCGTTTTCAATGATGTTCAGTATATGTTTAAAAATTACTCATAAAAGAGCTGCATATATATCATTGTCCTGGTGAGATTCACAACTTTTTGACATTCCCTCGTGCACGTTTGAATACAGTATGAGTGAGCTTTTAGCATATGGAGCTTTTGGGATATGGAAAGGGTTTTGTCTCTATTATTTACATATGGAAAGAACATTGTACATGTGCATTTCAAAACCGTTTCCTTATGCCACCTTATTTACAATGTTGGAAGGTAAGAAGTTTCCTTGACAAAGTACGGACTACCAGGTAGTTGCCAGCTCATTGCCACACAGCAAGCTGAAACTGACTTTTTCCCATAATAGCTTGTTCTTCGTTTCTTTCTTTATAATGTACTGTTTCATTCAGCCACGTGATACATACGGTCTCACCTCTGGCAAGTGAGATTGTTTAATATTGATTACCCAGCAGAAAGTGGGTACCCGGTAGTACAAGTGACTATTAACGTTCTGGCGCCTCACATGCAACATGAGGTCTTTGAATGGGGTTTAGCGCATTATAAATGTGGTTATTATTACGTATCATTATTATTATATCCATATTAGATTTAATATCTAGATTTAATTTTTAATTAATTTAATATTTAGATTATTTTCTGAAACGTATCATGATACATTGAAATGGGTCACGATACGATACACCCGAGCAGACAGATTAACTTGCCATGAGGTGACCTTGCTGAAAGAACGCACATTCACTTCCTGTCGGGTACCCATGACGACAAATGAACGTGCCATCATGTACCCGAGGAACCAGACGGATACAGATTAATAGATTAACCCATTTGGTACCATTCTTGTCAGGATACTCTCTTATGAGGCACCTTAGAGCCATCTTGCCTGGTGAAGGACATACACAGACTGCCTCGGGACATAAAATATACAGAATCATACAACTAATAATTTATGGCCAAACAGTTAAACAGTTTTGTAGGCCTTGATCTGGATAAATGGTTTTACATCATTTGCTTGGATGTCAGTTTATAGAAGGTAGGAAGTTGTAAGCAGAGCCAAGCAACTGGACACTTAACATCCAGTACGTTGGCACATGTAGTTCGATGGATATCAGCAGAAAACACCATCAGTATCTTAATATAATACCATTTTTGGCTAGAACACAGTTGGATTATAAATGAAGGTTTGCAGGGGTGAAACCGTTATTTACGTACATCCATACTGTCAATGTACAAGGCACCAAACAGTAGTCTTTAATGATTTAATTTTTTTTCTGCTTCAATCTGTTCCAACGGAATGTTTAAAACAAAAGGGTGAGTGGTTAGTATACTGCGACGGGAGCTCTTGGAAAGGACCTGGCCGAATTTACACCCATTGGATATTTACAGGAAAGTAATTTGTTACCTTTTGGGGCAGATTCGTGTAGAAATTGTTTCGACATATCAATATTTTGGTAACTTTTCCTTCGCAAGTGGATAAGAAAGTGAGCAAGATTCAGACATTCAGTTGACGTTGAACAAAGAGCCATGACGCCGCAGGCACGGTGCAGTGACGTCGTGGACGTAACCAGCATTACATCATGCCGTCGCTGAAGCAAATAATGTCATGGCGAAACTTTGAAATCGAATCTCTGTTTGATAAATCTTATTTTAACGTTTTGACTTTGAGCCATTGACTTACTAACACGCAGCAAGAACCTGTATCGCAACAAATGTATGTTAACCATTCCCATCACTATCGACAAAATACATGTTACAAAAAGCTGATGTCGGAAACTTCGAAATGAAGGCAAGTGAATCAATAGACCAAAGAACAAACAAGTTTGTGATGTGATACCATATTAACAGACAACAATGTTTGGCACTCTGTCCAGGTTGATGAAAATCAAATGTGAATTCATCTTACAAACTTTCGAAATGAGACATAAAAACAAACTTCCAATTCACGTCAGTAGTTTTTCGCAGTGTTATTATTAATCAAAGAACAACGGTTGCTCAGTAATGAAAGAACGACTATCGTGAACTTTTGTCGTGACACTTTATGAACCAAGCCGATTCTCCCTTGAGGTCGAACATCAAAGGCACTCAGTACGAACATATCTAATATCCAGTACTGATACTACAACATTATCAACACTGTCAGTTCCGCGGTTACTTCAGGTTATCGGAATGTGTTCCTATTCGTCATTCATCATTCACCAGACAAGGGTGTTCAGTGATTATCCAAATTACAGCAGAAAGATGAACCCATGGAAATGGACGAATACAGTTTTAAGCCACTTTCAGCAGGATATCCAGAAACATCACGCCCACAAAGAATGAGTTTCTTACATTGTACCTATCGAACCTGTGTCTAGTATATGGCAGCAAATGCTTTAATCACTGTGCTATCTAATCTTTGGTTTTCATTGAATATATTTATTTTAGGAATATCTTTGGCACTGATGACATTATTTCACCATCCTTCCATGACAATCCAAAGACACTGATTAACTTGTCAAAGCTATCACTGACAGCATTTGTCCGTTTCTGGTTACAATCTCTCAAGCTGCGATGTCTTAGGACTAATTGTTCAAGAACACAAACCTACTCCATCTAAAGCCACCATTCTCTACCAACGATACATGACAGTATTGCTATCTGATATATCTGATACTGCTTGATGCTGATTTGGTTAGAATTGCCTGAAATATTAGATCCCAAAAATGACACATGTTACAGTTGCAACAGTTGGGGAATAGACATGTTGTCTGTGTTGTAACATAAAGTTACATTTATGTACCGTTGTGCGACTTAAGTGACAGAACGGACATCACTATTCTTCAGCTTTCAACAGAGGCGATAAGATCAGTAGATTTCACAAACTAACTATTTAACCTAATTACCTAGACCAGAGAGCGAAACAGTCTGAAAAGAGGATTAACAGATTTTTAATCGATTTAATGGGGCTTCATCTGAGGTCCAGTAGGGGATTGATCATTTGCCATGTATTCCGTACATGACGTACGTAGAGAACCACAATTACAATGGAACATGTCTACGAATATTCAAATAGTCCGCATGGAAATTCAATATTGATTTGCTGAATTTTTGCAGCTAAACAAAGCCTTCAGAGTACTTGTTCACGGTAACAGCAGACCTAAGAGGGTGCTTAGGAGATCTCCTCCAATGCATAGAAAAGAATGGCTTAAATAACTGAAGATCAACTCGCTGTGAATAAGTACATTACTGAAGTCATTAAAGTACACTGTTGGTGATGCGGCTTGTGGCTTTTTCTGTCCACGTAGGCATAAATGATATTTCTAATGGTTATTTCAATTAAGTTGAGCTGGCGTTCACTAAGACAATGCGTATTACTTGCAAAAATAACTATCCTATGATTACGCTCATTGTAGTTTCAAAGCATACGACGATAGCCAACGTTCTAATGTAATATATGATGACCTGATGCAATGGCCCGTATCTATCATTGTCACGGTTAATGTGAGTAGATATTATTATCTGATGACCCTCATCTACAGGCACTCACTCTACTCTTAGCAATATTTCTACAGCTATCTGACGTGTATAAACAACCATTTCTGTTGAAGTTTCCTTTGGGTCCTAGGACTTTGAGATAAGAGTTCGCAATATCCATTTCAGCTGGGCTTCGTTAATGACTGTCATTATATATCCTCGCTCGACTTTGACGTAGCTACGTGGACAGAGAAGGGACATAAAGTTTGTACAGAACATTATTTTGTTGGGTTATGCTGCCATTCTATTTGATCAAGATGTTTTTGCCAAAGGTCTTTAGACCAGTATATCGACTTTGCGATAGCTACATCGGATGAAATATGATATTAGGCTGTTGCAGTGATCTCTTGTACGCAATTGTACCTTGTGGGCCCACATTAGCCATGTTCTTTGAAGTGTGTAGGTCTTGGTCTGCTATCAACAATCGCCCAAAGGACATATGCGGAACAAATGCTATTGATCCACGATATATCTGAATGCACTGTTACTCATGTGTGTCTTTACCAGTGGTTGCTTCTGCTGTAGCATTGTAGCGAAGATGATTGCTTTTTTGACATATTGTTTATAAACCATGTTGAAAATTCCTATCCAAAGTTGAATAGCTTGGACTTCGGGATTTAACGCTGTTCGAATAAATTTTCATTCTCAAGTGTTCCGGGGCAGCTTGATCATGAGGCTTTTGGTTGGTGGCATGTTAAATAAGGGACATCACTGACGACATCGCCAACGGTAGGCGTAATTGCTCTTTAGGGGTGCGATAGGTCAATCTTAAGTAAAGCGTATAAAAATAATCGACATACTCGCACATTACTGCAGACTAATTTGCTCAATTCACGAAGGCAAGTATCGGAGTAATCAGTTCCACTTGTTTAGAGAAAAGTAAATCCATTTTATCAAAAGTTAGCAAATAGAATTTTGAAGCAGAGGAAGACTGATTCTGGACTTGACTATACCACATATCGATCGTACTCGTCAGGAGTGAGCTGCGTCGAGTTAGCGGCGGATCACATAACTCTCTACAGTATTGAAAGTAAACATATTTTGGCACGCTATTGACTCTTTTTACTCACAAGAAACCAACACATCCTAGACTAGGAACTGTAGGGGCGATTCCTAGGCTGAAAAAGTTCTGCTCTGCTGAAGCTTATGTGTTTTTTAGAGGTTGTTGTGCTGTTGGATTGTAGTCCTGTGATATGCATTATGTGGCTGGCTTTGAGGAGACGCTTCATGTTGGAACTTCTCAGGCGGTATTTTACTATCGCCATTATCATTTACAACCTCGTAAAGTGTGTTTGTGTGGATTTTGGATGTTACATAAAACCTAGATGGTATGCATAAAAGCCCGATACATCTAACTGTGGATGTAGATGAGGATGTGGATGTGGATGTGGAAGTACCAATCCATCTACCAACTTGTCTTGTGTTTCCCAGTTGCCCATCTGTTTGTGTATCAACCTATATGTAAATGCACCTTATCAGATGTATGTATACCATGGATCACACATTCTATTTTTATTGTGTGTCCAATGCACAAAGGCGTACGTGGAATAGTGTTACGCGATATGACATGCATACTACATAAACATCAGCAGTAACAGTGAGTGAGTTTAGTTTCACGCCGCACTCAGCAATATTCCAGCTATATGGCGGCGGTTTGTAAATGATCGAGTCTGGACCAGACGATCCAATGACCAACAGCATGAGCATCGATCAACGCAATTGGGAACCGATGACATGTGTTAACCAAGTCAGCGAGCCTGACCTCCCGATCCCGTCAGTCGCCTCTTACGACAAGCATAGTCGGCTTTTATGGCAAGCATGGGTTGGTGAAGGCCTATTCTACCCCGGGACCTTCAGGGGTCATCAGCAGTAACAGAACAGACAAGTTATTCCCTCTGATATTTCAGTTGAATACTTTGTATGTGTCTGTTGATAATGTAGCCTAGAGGAAGTACTGTTGTTTTGTTATTAACGCCGTTCTCGGTAATATTCCTGCTTCTAGTCAGACCCAATATGCCAGTGATTGATATAGGGAACATCATTCCACTCATGATGCTGCAATGATGATGATGAATATTATTGTATGTTTGTTGTGTAACACCGGACAGCTATATGGCGGCGGTTTGTCATCAAGTCATCAATATCATGAGTATCGATCTATGCAATTGAGTGAGTGAGTGAGTGAGTTTAGTTTTACGCCACACTCAGCAATATTCCAGCTATATGGCGGCGGTCTGTAAATAATCGAGTCTGGACCAGACAATCCAGTGATCAACAACATGAGCATCGATCTGCGCAATTGGGAACCGATGACATGCGTTAACCAAGTCAGCGAGCCTGACCACCCGATCCCGTTAGTCGCCTCTTACGACAAGCATAGTCGCTATGCAGTTGACATACGATGACATGTGTGAATCAAGTCAGCGAGCCTGACCACCCGATCCGGTTAGTCGCCTCTTATGACAAACCTCGGTTACTGAAGACCAGTTCTAAAACGGATCTTCACTGGTCTGATTAACAGTAGTAGGGGTGTTGCTGATGATGGCTGTTGCTGCTTCTGATGACGATATTGATCCAGTCATCAAACAGACCACTGAGCAGGACCACATGATCTATGTTTTTCTCTTTCATCGTGCATATGACATATGCGAACCCAAAATCCCCATGGGAAAATAAAATTATGCACATGTGGAAAATGTAGCATTTATGTGAGCACAAGAGTTTATGAGATGGGTATGTATCACTCTGGAAGCCTTCCATTTTTAATCCGAACCATGAGATCCATGAAATTAGGAAATGTTTCTAGAATTAGTGTTATAACTGACAAAGCTATAAATACCTCTATTTGTGTTCGGCAACACAGATAAGTGCAATGTGGCACAGGTGTAAAGGATGGGAGATAAACAGCTTCAGCCCAGTTCCTGGAAGTTGTGTGTCTGTGGTTTCGGTTATGGAAAAACGCGTTCTAGAAACAGTTACTGTTCTTTATTAAATCAATTCTCCTCACCTGGTGTTGATAGACAGAAAAGGTGTGACTACCATGAGACCTGTGCTTTGTTTGTCAGGCAAATATGGCGTGCATAATATCACTGCAACCTTTGTAATCCTTTGCATGAATCCTATGATGTGCAAAACTGTAACAATGGGCTTTTAACGCTTGGAAAATCTCATTAACATAATGTATAATCTACGCAAGAACATATCGGGGTTCATATTTTTCATACGATGCCCTAGGGCAAAATATCTCTTTGTGATGGTGGTGTGACGTCATGAATACTGCTATGGCGTCACGTTTCTTCTGTGACGCTGATTTCTATACGAGGCGACAGCGGGTTGCCTAGGTTTGAAATTAAGTATGGGTTTATTTTCCTCAATTTGACGACTTAAGTAATAAACATAATATTATGCCCATATCATACAATGTTTACAACACGCGTGCCTAAATATCTCGCTCTCGCTCGCGAAATACCAACATTTAGGCACTCGTGTTGTAAACATAATATGAAATGGATGCTTATTAGTATTATATCCTCTATATCTTTGAATATGACAGTTTTTAAACATAAATATTGCCCGGTGACTGAATTTATTGCATTATTTGCAGGTAATAATACTTACAGATTATATTACATTACAAATGAATGAGTGGTTGTTTACACTAGGCATCAGAAATGAGATCATTTCACACAGGTACTTGTACTGAAGAAGTATTTAAAAAGGCGAAACATGATTGTGTGTGTACATTTCATAAATACTGCGTCATATGTTTCAGAGTGTTGTATTCTGAATGCTACAGAGCTATTAACATCTGATAGTGTTGGTTCCAGAATTGATTGAAGGGTTGGTGTGATATACCAGCGTGAAGAGAATCTATTTCAAGCCATTCGCCATCTTTTTGATGGTATCCTTCATGAAGGAATTTTGCACTTTTCCAAATAATTTCGAACATATATTCAATTAATTCATACTGATCATTTGTTATATTCATTTCTCATGTACTTTTGTTGCACGAGATAATGGCCTGTCTCCAAGCAACACCCATTCAGTTAAATGAAATGAAAATAAATATGATTAATGATATTAATGATATCTAATATGAACAATGACTTTACGTCAGTTTGTATAAAATATTTGTTTCAACTAAACACCAAACAAATTGAGCTGTTATTTCCGTGCGTTAATGAGGAAATGTGATATGATACCACGATGCTACAAGAGAAATATGGTAAAGAAATTACAGTCAAATTACTGGACATTACATACATGGTGTTCCTAAGAGGCGAGTAAGCGGATCATGGTCCGGTTCTGTGATGTTGAGTGCGTATATTGACGGCATTAAGCGCTGCTCTTAATATCAGTCACCGTGTTGTCTAATCCAGACTCGGTCCTTTGGACCTCCGTGAAATAGCTGAAATGATACTGACAGCTGCACCGAGCAGAGAGAGAGAGAGAGAGAGAGAGAGAGAGAGAGAGAGAGAGAGAGAGAGAGTGAGAGAGTGAGAGAGTGAGAGAGAGAGAAAGAGAGAGAGAGAAAGAAAGAAAGAATAACACCAGTTATACAACTTCAGAATATAAAGGTGGAAATGGGTAGGACTGACTGGACAGGCCCAGCATTTATATTTGTGTAGCGATGACACATAATTGCCATCGATCTTTGAAACAGGGGTGTGATGGCTAACAAGTCAGCAGGCCAAAGCACCCATTCCTGTTACTGTCATTTACGGGTTGTCGAGGACCAATCAAGCGGAACTGCATAGGCTGTTAGGATGTAACAATACCTTGCACTTGTGTTAAATTGCTCTGAAATGATGTTATAGACTTTCTCACCCTCAGTTTCCACGTACGTGCCAGGGTATGTGACAGGAGACATTTACAGGAAGGTCAGGATTTGCATCGAATGTTAAACGTGAAGTGTACACAGAAGTGACGATTATGCTCCGTATAGAAAAAACGTGCATCTTATATTATATGTTTAAAGGGGAAATGGCACGCATGTCAGAGTCAGGTAAACCTGTCAGGTCGGGAATCAAAAACAACAAAACTGCAATTTCACTGTCTTTTTGACCAGGTATATTGTCTTGAATGACAATGTAAACCATGAAGGTTAAACAACATAACCAAACCAGAAACGACAATAAATAAATCAACGGTGTCACACGTATCTATTGTGAAACAGTTTATAATACAGATCAAGAGTGAGTGGGGAGTTTAGTTTCATGATACAGTCAGCAGTAGTCCTACTATATGGTGTCGGTCTGTAAATAATCAAGTCTGGATCAGATAACCCTGTAATCAGCAGCACGTGCATCGATCTACGAAACTGGGATATGGTGACATGTGTAAACCAAACAAGCGAGCCCGACTATCCAGTCCTGTTAGTTGCCTCGTACAGATTACCGAAGATCATCTCTTTCCCGGATCTTCTCGGGTATAGAGGGCAAGAGGTGATTAAATGGTACACGATAAGACTCCAGGAAAGAATATGAATTTAACCAAAGTATCCTTGGAGTGATAACGTTGCTGCAACAGCTCTACTTCGTTTGAGAAATGTGCTGTTTTCACAAAATGAAAAGAACAGAACATGAACACACCAATGTCTTCACTGGGAATATTTTTTGTAGACTGAAGCTACAATGTATCCCATACAACGTTCCTTGACAACTGCCACCGTTTCATCGTGTAAAGGCCATCCATCATCACCACTGTAGAAGTCAGCATGTTATAATCTCCGTCACTTTTATTCAACATGCTATTTCAATTTCGAATCCAAATGATTGATCATGTGATGATCATTAGTGGCCCCAAATGCTATCATGACTATGGTGTAAATGCCATGTAATAAAACTGTTTTATGACATTTGCAGATTTCAGCATGTTTCTAACATCCGACTCGATATGCTCGCTGTGAGTCACATTTAGACGTTCAACATGCATAGAAGCATGTCTGTTTTACTACCATTTGTTTTCAGGCACTTAATATCAACCGGACAGGTCCAACGAAAATACCTCACCATTACCTTGAATCTCACGATTGCCTGTAACAATGAAATTACGATATTATCATGTTAAGAGCGACCATGCTTACTTGAAATATCAAAAGTATCGCAGTGACATAATGCGTGTTATTTATACTAGCTACTGCAATTGTCTGTTGTTTAAGATTTTAAGATTTTTAAAAATGCTTACATCCAAGAACACCCACGATCATTACAACAATTATTTATTGCTTATGAGCGTTGGCGTTCATAACATTATTGTTAGGTTCGTGTTGGTTTGTCTACAATCCTTGTTATCAGAGGTAACATGTTGTGTTATTAAAAATCACCAAGTAACTTTCAGTTCACACCAGATGGAAATCCAGGTATGTGGCGTAAAGAATTCATATTGATCAAAGAGTCATGAATATAAATGAAACCAGAGAAGCTGCAAAATTCGTAACAAGTTTTTAACGTTGGGTACAAGTTTCATACATATGCATCCACATGGGAGAAGCATTGCAGGATGGTGCAGTTCGACATTAATAAATTAAACATTACATCCACTAGATGCTAAACTGCTTCCACTCTTTTGGGAATACCAATGTGTCTGTGAAACGTCATCACCGGCAATACTACCACTGAATATGTTCAGGAGACCACACACTACAATATGTTTTAAAATACACATAAATGCAAATTTGTCTCATACGCTACGGTGATATACTTTGGAAAAGCCTAAACAATCTCCGAGCATTAGTTCGACATATCCAACGACGATAGAAATGGTGCACAGTTCATACACCTGTTTACACACCGTAGTGTTAAGATACACAACACAAGAGTGAGAAAGGCTTGCAGGAATTGTACAATCCTTACCCCGTGTTCTCCTTCAGTTTTGACACCAGCTTGACCCCTGCGTTTTCCTGCTTTTCGTTTCTGTTTGTTTTGGGTTAAGCTGTAGTTCACTTCCTCATTCACCTGTTCACACTTTCACAAGGAGAAAGACTTCTGCAAACAACATGACAACAACGGATCAATACCAGAAAAAACATATACCCAGACCGCCAACAGTACCACACGTTGGAGTATACTGATCTATAGGCATCTAGTCATCTGCCGGAATCTACTGATCTATCGGAATCTACTGATCTATGGGGATCTACCAATCTATAAGGATCTAGTGATCTATAGGGATCTAATAATCTAGTGATCTACAGGGATCTTGTGATCTCTACAATCCAGTGATCTATTGGTATCTACCGATCTACTGATCTGCCGGTTTATAGCGATCTTCTGATCTATAGATATCTTCTGATCTACTGGTCTATGAGGAGATACTGATCTACAGGGATCTACCGATCTACTGGTCTGTAGGTATCTACTGATCTACTAGTCTATCGCTGATAGGCTTTCATTATTCCAAAACTAAGAGTGTGTGCTGTTTCCTGAATATTTCCAATGTATCACAATTTTATTTTTATTATAACCCGGATGTACGCCCAGTTCCCTATAAATCAAACAGGTTTTTTTTCATATATCGATTTTTATTATGCAGTCTCCGTGAATAAATTGCTCTGCTCACCCATCAAGAAGGATCTTAAAATCCTCTCTCTAAACACACAGCGAGGACATCCATAATATTTCTTCATTAGTCCTAATAGTATATGGATTTTTTATTTCACACAAAAATGACGTTCAAAGGTGTCTTCATGACCCCAAATTTGTCGGACACGTACTAACGATAGAGTAATCGTTACTGTACCGCCATTAAAGCAGGACCCGTGGCACTAAATCACCCACTGATCCAAATAAAATAATCTAAATCATTTACTTATCACAGCTATGCCACAGCAGATAAGAACGGGAGACCTCGATCATAAAGTTCACTCAGAAAGTACTCCATGTTTATCTCTATCGTGGGGAAGACAACGTTGTCTTTACTACTGTCAAATTACCATTATTATTGCACGTCATTACGACTACCGGCACTTCTTACATTAACCTCATACACGCCAGCATTGCTACTTTTGAGATTCATCGAGGAACGTAGATAGGTTACGCTATACGTCCATTTTTGTTCAGATTTCATTTCATTCTCGCTTTGCAGTGGCACCAAGAGAAAAGAAAACGATCATCATTTGGTTCGTCTAAACAGATCCCATAGTTGCAAAATGCGCACGATGACACTCTAAAATCTTGATAATTATATTAGGACCTGTGAGATACCTTTGATAACGCCGACTGAAGACCCTTAAGTGAATTCTACACAGGGTTTGACAAGTACAAGCCCAAAGACATGACCTTGTTCTTTTGCAGCGAAAATTACATTTCGTCAATTCGAGAAAGACATAAATGGCTGCTCATTTTGGATCAGAGAATGCTCCATGTTGGCTGCAAGGTTGTCAAGCGGGCATGTCAGATAAAGGCGTCATACCCCGGGCCGTGCTTCTTTCACAAAATGTCAATACATTCCGCCCGGTCGATGGTTTCGGCTATGGTAGCATAATCTAGTGCGTGACCCGTGTGTATATTGCAAATAGAGTGATAGATGTTGTCGAGGTTTAGTGGTACAGGACAAGCGGGAGAAACACGCAATGTCGGTGTCAAGTACGTAGAACTGCTTTAGAGAAGTAGATGTTTGCCATCACTAAAACCCAAACGATGTTCCTTCTTTGGAGTATTTTCCAACTGCGTTTCTCATCTATTTTACCGGCAAGTAATTTGGGCAATTCGTACAGTGGATTTCTGGTTGAGGTTGGGGAGTGGAATAACACTTCCAAAAGAAGGTGAAAAGAAAATACTAATTAAGTTAGTAACCGGCTTACTAATTTTTGTCATATTTCATTGGCAATCTCACTCAGTATATGTACTTACCTTATATTCTTGTCATCGTGGTAACATTATCATATGCGAATAAATATTCTACCATTTCTCATTACCAACTTTGGGGGATTATTCTCAGAATAAACAAACTGTGGTATAAAGTTTAGGTTCCAAGAAAGGGTCAATAGGATACAAACATCTGTTTGGCGTGGGTGGTTCTGATATTATAAGATTTCACAAAACACATTTAACTTAGTTTCTTATTTCTAAGCCATCTATAATGTGAACAAATGATCGTTTCCCTTCACATTTTCAGTAAGTTGATAGTTAAAAAATAGAAACACATAATAAAAATGATATTGCTGAAAGTATTCAACGGCACAACGACAGCAGGGAGTAAAGTTTAGAACGGTTTATAGTGGTCAGTAACACGTTCCTTAAGCTCATATTGGAGAATGACGTGCTGGTGGTTTGGGGAAAGACATTATGATGGATGTGTGTAAATACGTCACCAATCAATAAAGGCGATCTTTAAGCTTTGTAATTTTCGCCGTTGGATATTTAGGACTTGTGTATCTACACTGAACTGTTGACTTGTTCGTTACCAAACACTACAGTCTTGTACGTGACACATAAATACCATTTGTGGAATGTAGTCGGGAAAATAGGAAAACAGTGCTCGTATTCCAAATCGCTTCAGCAAGTGTAACATTCGTACACTGCTTGGCGAATAATGAATTAGAACTTACATTTTGAGACGGTGGTATGTATTTAGAAAAAAACATTTTTGCGATAGCCTCGTCAGCTGATGCCAGGATACTGTCAAGACCGTTTGTGCATATAGAAATCAAGTAGAACCAACTGTCAAGCATTCAGCAAACACATGTAACAGCTTCATTGTCACGATAGCTATGTCCTTAACACGATGTCCACATTGTATAATTGATGACGCTTAATCCCACAACGCATTACATGTAACATTTATTCTGACTTGGTGTTTGAATTTCTCTAAAAGATGACATTGATATTTTACTAATTCCAAAAATGTGCAAATTCCTTTGAAAAAACGATAACTGGTTAACGCGGTGTACTGAGTCATACCACCGCAGGGATTACTGATGGCAGGCATTTAGATTGAGTTCTGTAACCCTGCTTACGTAACAGAACATTACTATCCATATGCATTTCAGCAGCTTAATGTTGAAGAAGAGTACCCCTTTCTGTAAATTGTTTAAAGATTCCTCCTGTTTTCCAGCGGAATCCTATAGTCCTGGGCGGAAGAATATCTTTGTAGAAAAAGCGATGACTGATGATTGTAAGTTAAGCCAGGGTGTTCCAAGGTCTTAAGCTCAAATTTTGTTCGACTCATAAATTGCGAGCGTTTAAACTCTCTCCTTTGCCACCAAAGCCTTTTACTTTCATCGGGTAATTTGCTGATATGGATGGTAAATAAACTACATGGCGACCCTGCGTATCCAATTATGACTTGCCGTCTACGGATCAACCAATCATGAAGGTGAAGTCGTGATTACTGAAACTTGTCCTGCTTATTGAAAGGTCTTCCAATTCTCCAGTGTACCAAATCGTTTCTCCTAATGCTTCTCATTGCGACTGAGACAAATTCCAAAACCTTTATTTCACTGGTTTTTATTGTAGTGAGTTTTATGTCAGCAGAGTAATGCTCCTTTTCAAACAACCGCCACGCTCGTGAATTAGAATCAATCATTGTATGGTAGACGTTCCCGAGTGTATTCATCATCTGGGCCTGCGACTTCCGATGTATGTGATCCGTGGTGATATACTCTCTGGCTGAACAAAAGTCTCTGACGCAATGGAAGTCAAGATGTTCAGTGATCCACCGATGCTCCAACGTTGATTTTTCTGCCCCTCTCGGTGAGGGTTTGGGGTTAACGTTTCGGGACATTCTTTATGAAGTTGTGTATCAAAGTTCTGATCGGTTTCTGTATATCAAAGAAAAACTGATAACCGTTGTTGAACGTATCTTCAGTGATTACATTCATCACTAGATCATTCTCATGACTTATCTGAACACAGTTTATGTAAAGGTTACCCAAAGAATTCCAGTGTCTATTTCAGATAACGTCTTTCACGTTTCACGTGGTTTATAGGGGTGGACTCTTGGTTAGAGTATTCTCTCGCCATACCCAAGATCGGGTTCTATTCCTAATTTGTTCAATGTGTGAAGCCTGGTGTCTGGTCAGGTGTGCAAGTGATATGGCCAGGAGACGGCTAAAACCGTTGTAAAACCATGCCCATTCACAGCTTTTTGTCAAAAGTGCAGGTTTGTTTTTTATTTTTGTATGTCATGTGATGGGTCTGGTAAGTCGCGTCTCACCTTAACCCTTCATCCTGCTCATGTGCTCACTGATCTGCTCAGCCACGATAAGATAATATACTGGTTGAAGTGACATTTACTTGTACTGTGCGGCGTAAAACAATATCCACTTTATGATCATTATGTTTCCTAGAATAAGTACATCATTTCGATCGGTCCATGATATTGTCTTTGAGGGCCTCGTGATATGTCATCATATGCTACCATCTGAAATGCGAATCCTCAGACGAAGTAGCTTCATGTTTAAAAACAGATGTAATGCACATTGTTCAAAATATAGGAGCATTCCTCTCAGGTAATCTTACACGGGTTACCGGCTCATCTGCGGATTTGATGAAGCGTGTTATTTATATCTGTAATTATGATTCCAAGTCAGCTGTGCGTTATATTACAATATTCGATCATATTACAGTGTTACTAAAAGAGCAATAATATGGCGCTGCATGAATCACGAACGAATCCACACACACACACCGAGCAGATCCAGATAGCTAAGGGAGGTAACTCTGTGCGTAAGTAATTCAACATCCTCGGCGCAGTTCTGTACCAAACTATGCTTTAGGTTCAATGACAAAAGATACGATACTTAATGCCAAGACTGACACAAAGTACATTGGAAGGGCTAACATGTGCCAGAATCAGAGGTCAGAGATTTACCATACCACGCAAGTCATCATCAACTTATTCTGATAATGTTTCTTTGTGTGTTGTATAAACATTCATGTTCCTGTGAATATCTATCTACATTACTCTTAACGTCACGCACATTACTCTTAAAGTCACGCACACATAATCAGATATTCGCAATATTCAGTGTCAGTGTAATCTCTGCTGATACCCTGATTACAGATTTGGATATATGTTTGCTTATTCAAAACAAACTATTAGTTGACCAAGTTGTACATCATGAAGTTAGACAGAGCATTATGAATACATAATGCAGAACTTTATTCCCAAGAAGACACATTGCTTATCGATGAGCATATCTGTGTGTTTAGTAAAATTCCGCTTACCGAACCTAACAATGCAAACTGAAAGAATGTGCTCATCCGAGTGAGATTCAATTACCCAAGAACACTTTTAGAAGATCTCTCCTGAACCCTCTCAACTCTATACCAATATTATTGGCGAATATTTGCTTTTACAGTTCTTACGGACATCTCTGAACTCAAATACCGAGATCTACTTGAAAACCCTTTAAACGTTCATATATCCTCATCAAATAGACCTACAACTGCAGCCAGAGAGGTTATTTCCACTGAATTTTAATCCTAGCATATAAATTAATAGAAATCCCTGAGGTCCATGATGCTGACGATTTTACTCAATTTCAGTTCATGCCAAGACACTCCCAACCTTCATTTCCTAACGCGAGGCTTTAAATAGACACTGTTCTCTCGCCATTATCATGGCACAAATGAGATCTTTCTTGGGCCATTTCACGCATCCAGATCCAATTCTTCAATTTCCTTCTCAGTTGTGTTAGTTTGAAAGCGACCAAAATGGAAACAACATCTTACAATACGTAGACTAATCCAGGAATATATACCAGCTGTAACGAACACAGGGCAGTGTTCCGCGTCCTGTCACTATGCCTTGTAAGGACATGTCCATTTTAAACTGGATTAGCTTCCTGACGTTGTAATATGTCAATTCAATTCAAATAGAGCAAATTGTTTTCGAAATCGAGGGTCGAAGATCCAATCCATCTTTGCAAGTTAACATTCAATTTTAAACCAATCATTGTTTTGTAAATTGGTTTTGCGAACGAAAGTGTTTGTGACAAATCATTTTTTATGTGGGGCTGCACTGATGATTATCTGGTTCTTACACTGATGCACAATGATTGTAAATTATCAACTCTAACCACGCTAATTATCAACTCTGACTTCAATAAGTAGTGTAACAGCTTTTAATTAAGTAATGTGTTATTCATTTTGAAGGTTTGATTGGTTGAAATATTGATTGAAGATAAATACTCCAGCGTTAACGACCGTCAGTGCAACTACAGACAGTCAGAAAAATCCACATTACTGTATTGTGTGGGTGGAGAAACTCACGGGACGTCTTGTAGTGGAAGTGCCAGTGAATAACGGGATAAGGCCAGTATAGTTGGCAGCGATATGAGTGTTGGGTTAACTATTAGCTAGAGACCGCAGGGCATACTTCGTCGTCGCTGTGTCAGTGGAAGTGGGTCATGTCGACTGTTATCTCTTTACAAGTTTTCAACATGTCGGCAGTAACTTCGTGTATTGGCATCCAAACTAAACGTAAATCATCATCACCATCATCATCATCATCATCATCATCATCATCATCACACCAACTGCAGCCACTCGTGTATGTTAACTAGCTCTGTTGAGGGGACTGGATTATTACACTCCACAATTTGCAATTCTTCTGGTGTAATTCGTTAAATCCTGATTTTCCATGGTGTACAACATGTCACCGAAAATCCCCCAAAATGGTCAAGTGCACCTCCAGAATCACCTGCTTGTTGGATCGAATCCCTGAGTATCAAACCGTGTTATGCTGGAACCATGCCCGAACCTTGTCACGTGGCATTTCAGTCTATGCCATGACATAACTGAAGGTTCTAATTGGCGTATTAACTTTAAGATGCGTGTACCACAGCTGATGGAAGCATATGTTTACTTCTTGCAGAGGCTATGATGGTAGACTGTCTGGACTTCGTGTGTTACAGCAGCGAGGGTAATGTGTAACACCGATAAAGATAATATCACTGAAAGAATGTCTGAGACCACATTTTCATTTACCTTCAGATGTGTCACACTTGCAGCATACGTTTCATCGAATCTGTATCAATTACTAATACGTCTGGGATGTTCCTTTTATTTCCTGAAGGCAGCTGTGCAATGACTTGGATCTAAATAAGATTATAACGTTACTAATATTCTCGGTAAATTTAGTTTTATCATATTAAGTTCACTGTATACAGTATCAAGTCTATGAAGTTGGTCATCCCGAAAGTAAGCTTTAATATAACAGAGAAACTTTCTTGCAATGTGGAGATAAATTCTGATTAAGAATACATATAAGAATACGATACCCTGCCTGTATGGATTTTCATGATGTCATTAAGTAGACAGTATGCTCAAAACGGGTCCTTCGTTTATTCAAGCAGTAATATCAGACACAAGACATCTTTGATCAGGTCCTGCAATTAAATGCACACACGAAAGACTTGAAACGTAGACGACTAGAGGATTACATCCGACATGGTGCTGTAAGGTTAATCTTCCGTGGAATATCCTACGTGTTATGGGAAGCAATTGGGCCAAACCCGACGTGCTATCCGCCTCTTTCGGTTAGGTCTGTTGGTACCAAGCCAATTGTCTGGCACGATGAAGCTCGGCGTGGGAGAACTTAGGATACAGATACCGGTCAGTGGGATAGCACCACGTTTCCAAAAGTCGTTTACCGATAGGGATAAGAGATGTTAGGCATAACTAGCTGAAGATTGAGATGACCGGCTCTCTCTGTATGCCTGGATTGAAGGCATCGCAGTTCCGAAATTCCCTTAGGTGATTAACTCTTCTGTCCGCAACACTCATTTTGAAATGTCCAGTCTGTTTATCCGAATATTGCGGAACTTCAGTAATGTATGAAATACACTATGTTGATTCGACATGTTTTTCCAAACACCTCCAAGGCAAAGGTGGAGAGATAGGAACGTTAGTCCTTTGCATCGTTTGTGATAAGTATGTTATCGGTAATAAAACGCTTACTGCCAGACAGGAATTGTGCATTATACACAGTCTTTTGTGCTTATGTGATTGAGGTTGCCCGAGTAAGTATATCGACAATAAGTGCAACCACATAATGCTTTATACTTTCGATTGGATCAATACTTGGTTATTGGTAATCGGGTTGCAGTTTTCACTTGATGTAGACATATGCTGCTTGATATTAAAATTTTCTTTTATGTGGCTACTGTTCCAAACGCAGATGACATCCACTTTGCATTCAGTTGAATAATATATAAACCTATCAGCAGTTTTTTTTAAATGTTCATTTTGAAGGAAAATATGGGGTGAATGTTGTTTTATGCAATAATTAGCTGTACCAAAGCGGCCTGATAATACTAAGATTGGACAAGTGGTTGACAGCTTGAGCATCTCCAGCAAATGAATGCTCAGCCTTTCCTAAATTACCCCGGTAGATGGTGGGGCCTTTATTGCCCATGAATCACTGAGGGGGCATGTTTGTATTCGATAGTTCAGATGGGCCACTTCACGTCTGGACTGGAGCCATCTACTCACTCCCTTCATTCGATATGAGCAAACATCCGTGCAATAATGAGTCGCATCTTGCCAGAGTCATGAGAGCAGAGTCGTATATAGTGAACCTCATGATCCGGTAGTCACAGTATACCAATCTTCAGCCTGACCATGGTTAAACTATAATCATGTTTTGTCCAAACGGAGGTCATCGAGAGGTACCGAAGAAGTGAACATCCAGGACTGTTAGTCTATGTAACCCCATAAAAACATGGATAATGTGATTACACCGCGACCGACGATGATCCAACTATATGAAATGCCACTGAACCAGTGTTGCAAGCTAATAGCCAGCGTAAATGAGGAGACAGTCCCACAGATGATCTCCCTCAGCACAATGACGCTGGTGGCGTATTCTAGACAATCACTGTTTACTTTAGAATACGTCACTGCCAGACATTGGGGTGACGGTGGATGATGGTCACTTGCACGAAGCTCTAATATAATGGTTGTAAGTAGGCCGTTGGGGACATAATGGCCCAGGCATCAGATGTGAAACTACCTTTCACGGTGCACAAAAATGACGAGGAGAATTTCACAGCCGGTGAACGTATTCTTCTATATGACGGTGGCTTATATTCTGAATGAACGGAAGTTATTGCAGAAAAACCTGGCTTATGAATGCAGAATGGATTGAAGGAATGCAGTTTATGATAAAGAACGTTGGCTTATTTAGGAACGCAGAATGGCTGGCTGGAATACCGTTCCTAAAGAACTGGCTTATTCATGCAGATTAGATGGACAGAATGCAGTTCATACTGAAGAATGCTGGCTTACTCGCGAATACAGAATACTTTATCCTGAAGAATGTTGCCTTATTCATGAAGTCAGAATAAAGTGACAGACTGCACTTTATTCACCTGTACCCAATGCTTCAAAGCTTCAACGCAAAACATAGAGATAGCAAAGCGTTCGTGTTTGGTGTAGGGATGCTACTTCCAAATCCAAATACAGTTGGATAGCATATGTTGACATATGCCAGAAAATTAACATATGTTTTACATGTCCTCCCTTGCTTTCCTGTTATCTTTCAAAACTACTATATCCTGTTGAAATATGTTCATATCAAGTTGATGGTATTCACGATTAAGTAGCACGGGAGCAAATCTCTTTGAAAACGTCCACCTGAAATGATGTGACATTTCACTGCCGTACAGAAATTGATGGCTGAAAGATTTATAGGATTTGAACTAATTGAAACTATAGAAGCAGCAGATCTACAGACCTTTCGCTTTGGGGATGTTTCAAGGTATAGGATTCTTTTCCAACACGAACAATAATTAGTTGTTTATCCATTTATGTTTTACATTACAAACCATACGGACACAAGCTTGAATGTCCCAAGGACCTATAACAATTACAAATGGTAATCTTGTAGATAACTGTCTCTCATAACAACAAATAACAATCTCAAACGGTAATCATTAAGTCATTTTCAAAGCTTATATATCTGATGTTTTTGACCGTTATTCCCAAATATCACATTGGTTGGAGCCTAAGGAAAAAATATTCAATGATTCTCCTAGGCAAAATACAATAATCACTTCCTCCTGTACGCTGTTAAAGACGTCAATCTTTCTGGAAATAAATACCCCAAACCTCCTTGAGACGGGCACTTGGTGAAATGAATTGAACATGTTTGAAATATGTGATTGTAAAAGTCAACATTAAGTTCTGACAAGTTACATGTTAAGCACTAGACTGAAATTAACAAACGGAAATAAGAGAGCCGGGTTTCAAGAAGCTGGGATGCACTCGAGTTTGGGGGGATGTTAGCAAGCGTGTTTCCCATCAAGTCGGCACCTGCCCTGTTAATTGTTGGGTCGACTACTTCAAGCCCACAGGTTATCAACACGCTAAATTTTATTCCATTGAGACATTTTCGTGCGCCAGCATGATGTCGAAGACGATTTTCAGTGGTAGAGGATCTTCAAGAATTTCATAATTGAATTTGGCAAACATTCAGTATTCTGATCTATTATTAAAGCATTTTCAGTTATTAGTCTGAATTCTTTTCAGGTATAAATTGCGTATTCTTCAAATACACGATAGTTTGAAATGTTAATTGGTATAGATAACGTCAGGTGCTTATGGAGTACGTATTTAGGACGCATTTGTATGTTCGTTAACTCACGAAAATCAGCAAGAAACGAATAAGCAGTCAAATGAAATATCTATAAATAGTTTAAATCTAGTAACATATCATTATTAATCAAAGATTTTTTAAAACCCTTTTACCTCTAATTTCAGATTTATGAAGCATTTTTTATTAATATGTGTCTGTGGATGAATGCGGTTGTAAGTATTGATTTCACATGGTAGACACGATGTTGTGGTGAAATACACGACTCTGAATCATCATTGTCATACTCAAGGGAATAACATTAAATTGTGTGGAATAGCCATCAATGCACGACAGATAACCGGAAATCGCCTATACCTTCATATGTTGTTTGGCAGTTAGTGCAAATTAGATATTGATTAGAGTACGAGGGGCTGGATGGATGTCAGATTTTAAATTGGAACTTCTTGTCGAATGTATGTAAATCACTCAAAGGTTATACTTGGATTAAATATTCCAGTGTTCCTGGTATATAAGGACTTATCTCAGAATGATCTTTCATTTGGACAATGTAGTTTGTGTTAATCTCAGATCTTACTTGAGTGCAAGATGACTAAACTATCGTGCATCATAACTGACAAAGTTTCGTTATTGCCAAGTTATATGCATACTGCATGGTTATATATTCTTTATAACCTTTTTAGAATATTTTTCTGTGTATAGGTCCTTCATTTTAATTACTCTCATGTTGCACAGATGAAAAAATGATAGTTTCTGTTAATGTCTGTAATACAATTCTTGGTTATCTCAAATTACATATCTACTCGGTGTAGTGTTGTGATCAAATGTTTTTTTTCCTTGTACTGATTCTATCTACCTTGATTTCCTTTACATAACATGCTAGAACTACATCCAAAGAATCCGAATACAGTGTATCACTTTGTATAGCCAGGGCCTGCTTATCGTGATTTTAAATTCAAGATTTGCGTTGGTTATATTTGCTAACACCATAACCGAGCTGAGGTTTCGGCTAAGTGAAGTATGTCTTGACTTACCTTACGTTCAGGTGTCTATCAGCAGTGAACAGAAATACATTCTTTGCCGAAAAGATCACATACAGTCACGCTAAGTGAAAGTCTCCACACGCTGTAAAAATGTCTGTTCTCCAGAGTAAGAAACACAAGTGAGCATCCGGGATTAATACATTCTGGGGACACGGACACCCTTCAAGTAATTTGCTGAAAAGTTAAAGATAGGCAAAATCGGTTGATTTCGAGAGCTCATTTTAGGGAGACTGGAGAAATGACAAGATGATCTCTTCGTTGTTTTGTAGGCATCAGATTGGCCCATTAACATCAGGCATTGTAAATACCACGATCATGCGACCTGGGAGCGCGTCACAATATCAGGTTACGAGGACGTAATTTTCTGGTTAGTTTGTCACAACCATTGTGGTTTTCCTGGCACAGGTGAGAGTACCTCATCTGTTTCATGTTTAGATCTTTGGAAACAAAGATTTAATAGGGACAAACTCTACACAAGACTAAATGACATGGGGATTGACCTTAAGTCCTTTTGTCACACGTCTCTTTGTGTCAAACACTATTCCAGCTGCACTTTTGGTGTATGCGTCTTTATTCTTTATCGTAATAACAAAAATAATTCGACTCCTATTTCCGGAGTATAACCTATCGCCAGCGACCTAATTTGTAGTGAGAAGTGTCTTATCGGATGTGTTGATTAGGTTCGTTGACGGCGTACCATTCTGTTCGCCTGGTTTGAATCGATCTTCGCAATATCAGCCACTGGATTGTCTGGTCTCCAGTAGGTATTTAATTTACAGGCCGTCGTTGTAAAGCTCGAATATTGCTGAATACAGCGTTTAACAACATGCATGCACGCACACACACACACACACACGCATGTACGCACGCACGCACGCACGCGCTTACTCAAAGTTGTTCTCAGGTTACACCATTCAAGCAAGACCTTAGCTTTTGTATTTTCAGCGGTATGACAGTAGATATGTATGTTTGAAATCTGTTACATAGAAAACCATTAAGGTCGATGCAATTCCCAGATGTGACGTTCCACTTGTCCTGTGTTCTTTTCATCTGTACAGTTGACTTCCCGGCGGCGTGTTGGTATCACCACAAGTATAACACATGAATACAACCTGCACATTGTTGTCTCACAGTTTTAGTCAAATATTGTTGCTCGTATTGTACAAAAGTAGCTATTCTATCTTATCGACATTGTGGTACGATGAGCGTTACGATACAAACACAGAATAGAATGATATATTTTAAATGTTAAATGTAGGCGTAAGAATATAATGGGATGGACATGAAACACTTGTAATGCCATGTAACTAGGACTGAATGCTGTTTACCGGATCTATCATGGTGTATATCTATCAAATGTTATACAGTTTAGACGCAAATATGTACATGTATGGAAATCCAGGGTACACTTATTTTGGCTGTAATTTCCAACTGCTGTTCTAAACAAAATATTCTAAGCTTTGAGGAACATCTTTAAAGAAATCTCAGGAAGCAACACAGCGTTCATTATTCGGTTCCATCTAGACGTCAGCTACCTGTTAACGAGAATTATATACATCCAGTTTTTTCTTTGCACTTGACTCCATCTTTCTCCTGAATTTAGATGAACGTACCACCTAACGTAGTAACAGGAACGATTCCCAGTGGTACAAGAACATCTGACAACTCATGATCAGTGCCGCGTTAGCAATGCACGGCCCTCACCAGTCCATATTTACCTAACATTTAGTACTTGAACGTTTCCCACCAGTGCAGATTTCACGGTAGTCGGTTGTCTCCCGTTATATGCAATCTGACTGAAAGACGATCACCTGTCGAGTGGAGCATTAACTGTTTTTCCTTCTAGCTTCACAACCAAGCACCTGCCAGTCTAATTAGCTGGCAACTAAAACTCATAGAATTAAGACGGCATTTTCTCTGTCAGGCCAAAACAGACATACTGTGCTGTGGAAAGGTTTTATCTCGTTTGAACCATTTTCCTTCCGGCTATTAAAGTCGTCTCTGAAAAGAATAATTCAGGGATATTACATTTTATATCTTTTAAAGAGCAAAGGTATTAGGGTGGATTTAAATGCTCAGGAAATGTGTAACTCCTTTGTCCGACGTCGACCTTTACATGGTTATAGAGTTGTTCCGTTGAGATACCATGTCGTGTAACCACGGTATAGTTCTCTTCAGATACAGTTTCTGTCATAAACAATATGTGTTATGTCAGACACACCTGTGTGACAGCAAGTAGTACTGTAAACTTTTTAATAGCAATACATTTCCCCCAAGTCGCTGGGCCTGTAAACTTCGCCAAATGTTGCGAAGTAGGCATGATGCACATTGCACAGCTATTAGAGAACTTGGAAATGTCTGAAATTATATACTCTATTGTGAAAGAGGAGTTTGTGTTATCCTGTATACTTATTACTAGTATTTTCAGTCAATGGTTACCAGTAACTAAGGGATGGGGAGGTAGCCAAGTGGATAACAGCCCGCGCTCGTCACTTTGACGACCCGGGTTTGATTCCCCACATGGGTACCATGTGAAGTCCATTTCTGGTGTCCCCTGCCATGATATAAACCAAACTCACTCACTACATGCAACTAAATAGGTATTCTAACGAACATTAATGAGTTCCGAAAAATCTTGTGTTATCTCTCTGTTCGGTTCCAATAATTTAAATTATATGCGGCGTGTCATGATTTGTCAGCGGCGAGTGTGTGTGTTAACTGTGCCAGTGGCTTCTGGTAACATATATGTGCATTAACGTGTCGGAGAAGATCTCTGGAAATGTTTCTGTGAAGCGTGTTAGGAGATACGGGGAATCCTCCATATATCACACCAGCACATTTACGACTTCCCTCCAACACCACAGATACGGTCACGTGGCACGTTTTCCCTTGGCCTGAAATGGTCATGTGTCGACTTTGATTTCGTACATTAGAGGGATGCTAATACAACCAAAGAATACAATGGTAATGTTACTTGTCACATGTAGGCGTAGGAATATAAGAGGGGTTTTGAAATAAAACACTTGATTGAATGTGAGTATTGGCTTTTCATTGAGCTTGGGGCTCGTGCGTGGCACTTGTCGTCCGTCTTTACAGTGACTTTAAACTGTGATGCCGCCAAGTCCAATTCGTGTCTTAAATATGCAGGAAACTATGTGTACAGTCTCTGCGTTTGTTATCGCAGCAGCATATTTCGAAAGTAGGGCAAAGTGCGTATACTTCAGAAAGCAGGCTCTTCACAGCACGGATGCAATTTCTCGCTGCATGCATTAGATCCCAATTAGATCTCAGAATGTTTCCCTTTGTTATGGCTACAATCCAAACGCCCCCATTTGAGTTTTCATCCAATGACGTGCTGAAACGATGGATTGTAACAAGAATTAGCACACACACACACACAGCCACACACACCACACAACACACACACATATACACAGGTTAACGTTGCTCGACAGCAAACAGTACACTGAGTATACTGTCTCTTAAAACTTAGAAAATAAACGAAATTGTCAGAGAGCAAATTTGTAGCTACTCATCTGCATCATGTAGATACATGTTGCACGTTGACAAAAATAGTTCAAATGTAATAATATAATATGGTAAATACCATTTTGCTCTCTGCAGCAGCGCCAGTGTGGGTATGATCTAGGAAACTATTTTCATCATATCTGTCAAACCCACTGTAACAAATCCACATGACAAACACGCCTCATATCCCTTGAGTCTATAAATTCCATTATATGATGCATAATATTATCACTTATCGTCATCAGCAGTTGAGACAAAGATGTTTCCGTCGAATCCTGAAGGAGTGGAAAGACAGTAATTGACAATGAAACATTGCCGTACCATTACCGTCGTGTTTACAGTATCTCTCGTCAGGTTGATGGTGTATATGCCATAGGAATGTCTACCCGGGCAAGCATTTCCTCGGCAAATGTCGAGACATGTTTTCTCAGCATGCTGAGCCTGTTATTGCTACAGGATGCCTCCATGACTAGCCGCTAACTTCTTGATGAATGTCTTGTGTGCGCCTTCGGGAAGTCAGCCTCAGCTAACTAAGCTTATATGTCACAGGCATTTCAATATAGGATGTTGCAGTACTGGAAATGCGGTAAGATGGCCTAGATATCTTTATGATGAAAACACGGGTTCAATCCACTTCATGGGTACAACGTAAGAAACCCATGCCCACTTTACTTTGTGAAGTAAAACACTTCACACTTTTTAGAGTACTGACGCCTGAGTGCACGTCCCTACTTAAAAATTAACCAGAATTCTAAAACAACACTAGCATTGCATTTTAAGATTTTAGACCTTTGAATCACTTAGTACATTTATGAGTAGCTGTGTTGCCGAAATGGCAGTGCAATATATGCTGGCGAGGAAACGTTTGTGTATCGCATAAGGTTGTGTAAGTGACATATGAATATTCACAATCTTGACAAATTAGTTTAAGATTCTCACCTTTGAATCTATAGCAAAGCTTACTCACAATAGCTTGTAAAACAACTCCGGTTAGTAAGAGCATAACTGTTTCTATCCATTCGCCTATGATGTATCGAACCTGCTGAAGCCAGGCAAGCTCGGTGAAGACTAAAGTGCAAATACATGTGCCTGCCTCCATAGAGAATAAGCGAAAAAATGAGAACCAGTTTCATTGCCAAATGTCTGTTGGAGGCATAATGCAGCTGAAGTCGGCTGTAGATTCCGCTGTATTTCTTCTGATTAATAAGCTGTAGCACAAGGAAAGGGTATCCAACACATTGTGGGGTGTTAGTAAAGATTGAAGCGGTGTCTCATTCGTACCAGGTTTACGACACATCTGCGAGGTTAGGAGAAGCTGAAATTACTCACGGTTAACCATAACATTGATAGTAATTCTTACCGCGCCAGTGAAATGCATTTCACTTACCATAAATCATCTGATGAAGTGTCTGTATTGACAAATGGGACGCCGGGCAGAACACACGCGTTTCCAGAGTCAGTGTGGGTAATCCTCCTTGTTTCCTGGTCTAAATGTCATCATGTACAAATTGATCAGTTCGTGATGAGGCTAATTTGGCCGCATGGCCATATATCGCGGTACAGAAGGACATAAAACAGAACCATGGCCTTTGTTCTACAATTACAGCATTAGTTGAAAAGGCAGTGCTAATTCAAAGGTATGTAGCATGGGACAATACGGATAGGAAGGACCTAAGCTTGCCAAAAGAAACAATTTTTCAATTCGTACACTCACTATTCTTCAAGATGAAAGAGCATTGGATAGTTTCAAATAAAGTCAATTTCTGTCAGCTTTTGTTCTCCATTGGGACTACTGGTGATAGACGTAAAATGTATTTACATAAGACGAGTTTTATGGCGAATTAGCGGACAAGATTGAACTCTTTCTTAAGAAGTTGAACTGACTGATTCAAAGCATTTCATCTTAGCTTCTCCCATAATGCTTTCTACTTCTTATTCAAACTGACCATTGGCGATTTGTTATGTATTCACATAGGGTGTCTCACTGTTCAAGTTTTGTTTGACCTTAAAGTCTACTGTATTCTCACACTAATAGGCATCACAACATGCCAGCCAAAGATACTGGAGGGAGTTTTGAGATTGTTTGAGTCTATATAGAGATAGCCACTGTGTATGATGAATTGCTGCCTAAAGCGGGAAACGCCAAGATGGCTCACCTTTTGAATGATACATGCAAGAAGAATATGAATAATTCGTAGGAAATATTGAATAGAGATCTCATCCCACAATCAATAAACAGTGTCCCATCAACATCGGATTTATCATCATGATTACTGTCGAAATGTATAGTTAGTTCATCACAGACTGTCCTCATTTCAAGAACTAACTGACCCAGAAATGAAGAATTTACGACCTTTTTGTGACATGTCGCTACGTTCAAAGTGGAATACGAATATATATCAGACACGCTGTGTGTTCGCCGAGTACCGTGGTAGACGAAGTTTCATTATAAAGTTGGGTCTGTGTGGTTGAACCCGCAATTAATCTCAAACGTAGGCGGGAGTAGACATGAGTGCTTTGGGTCATTCCCATAGCAAATGTAAATCGAATATTATCAGGTCAAACATGCACATTCAGTTATAATCGGATTTAATGCGTACTCTTAGCTAATTAGGTTTCGGAGATTTCTTGATCTTGGAGTTCATAAGGTAACGAACCTATATGTCAAGTTCTTCGGGTCATGAGTTAAACTGAATACGTTGTCCTGAACATTTGCCTCGGTGGAATATTGCAAGGAACATGTACCTTTTACCATAGTGTGGAATATGTTACCTGATGTTCCTAATAGAAGTAGTTCTGTCTGACACTAAGCAGCACAGGTCCCATGTTTCGTGTCAAGTACCATTGCATAGATAGTTTACAACTACAGAAACATTAAGCATTTCTGTAACAGGATAGGGACTGTTGCCTTGTCAGTGTACCGAGCTTGTACATATTATCGTTGCGTGTCTGTTCCCATGGCCTGTTAAAGAAATATTTATGACCGCCAGGCTTGAACGTGACTGGGATGTACTGCATTCCAAGCCATAACTCGTGACTCTTAGTTTCTGTCGACGTTTCGGTCAATTACATAGAATATCAGCTGGCATTAGCACTTGACGCTATTTCGTCTTCATGTTTGCCACAAGAAAGCTTAACTTAGTCAATGTGTCAGCATAATGGCCATTCAGTAATGTGAAGTGAATAAGACGACGGCATAACTGATATGCTTTTTGCAGTGGATTCTTATTAATATTATCCATAGATTGTTCTCGAGGTGACACTATCATCATGTGTTCGATATTCATTTCTGATGGTTGCAACATGTTGAGACATCTTAGCTTGTTATGGTTCGAGAATTATGTGATGTCATGGCTTGTTTCGGTTGCATGTGATACGCGGGAGGAAGGATTGAAAGATACAAAATGGTTCAGTGATGTGAAATATCGTTTATCGTGAATAATTTGAGGTATATGGCTATCAAATTGCATTCATCAATGACTGTTTATCTGCTCATTTTGTCAACCGCCATATAGCTGGAGTATTGCTGAGTGCGGCGTAAAACTAAACTCACTCATTTGTCATTTTTTGACTTAAGTTACACTGTTAATAACATTACTAGAAACGTGTACTTACATGGACCCCAAAAATATCCTTGCTGTCTGATCCTTACACCTTGACAGTTGAAACACTTCCTTCTGTCACATAAACGGGCTATGCTTGGTTACTGACAAGAAAGGCGTGTCCAACAAAGACAACAATAATGTAATGGAGTAATTGGCTGCCAACAGCGTGCATTGCTACATGTATGTACCTTATTCCATCTGCATTGTGGGGATCGTCGTGGGTAACTGAAAGAACATTGCTAGGCTTGGAGGCATATATTGAAAGTGGACATGTGATATACGGATTTACAAACTGAGGCATATATGTTATACACTACACAGAAACAAAGTCACAGAGACACAGATACAGATACAGACACAGATACAGATACAGACTCAGATACAGATACAGACTCAGATACAGATACAGACTCAGATACAGATATACACTCAGATACAGATACAGACTCAGATACAGATATACACTCAGATACAGATACAGACTCAGATACAGATACAGACTCAGATACAGATATACACTCAGATACAGATATAGACACCGAGACACAGACAGACACAGACTCAGATAACGAATAAGATAGAGATACAGATACAGACTCAGATACAGATATACACTCAGATACAGATACAGACTCAGATACAGATATACACTCAGATACAGATACAGACTCAGATACAGATATACACTCAGATACAGATACAGACACACAAATATAGCTTTAGTCATAGTCCATAATTCGTCTAATATGTCGCCCTCTTAACCCCAAAAGTACAATCAATCATAACAGATCCATCTGCAGGTTGTATGTTCAGTTTGTGGTTTAGTTGGTTTAGTTTGAGCACATGTAACTATTTATGGCTGACAACTTCTTTAGTGCTTCAAATAACGTTCCCGAACTACATCACCAGTGAGGCTTAGCGGTTCAAGCGTTCGCTCGTCAATCTGGCTTCGACTCCCCGCATGGGTATAATGAATGAAACCCATGTCTGGTTTCCTTGCCTAGATACTGCTGGAATAATACTCACTCACTCACTCACTCACTCACTCACTCACTCACTCACTCACTCACTCACTCACCCACCCAAACCTCCCACCCACCCACCGACTCACTCACTCACTCACTCACCCACTCAACAGTCGGCAGACGTGCCCTGAGACGTCGCACACAGCAGGAAGTTTCATAGTCACAATGTCTTTTTATTCAGGTGCATCCAACTGTTTAATGCGTACCACAGACTGGGTATATATTTCATGACGGTGTCCAATACACATATGAACATACCTATGCATAAAAACAAACTGTTGACCCCTTATGGTAAATAACACTGTACGTTAATAGCGCTTTGGTTTATCTTTCATGGTTATAACGTCATGCCCATTTGAAGCCTGATAACCCAGAATCATCCAGGTGTTAGGCTTTCTTTTGTTCGTCTCTCTTTACGTTAACTGAGACTATGGCTGTTTTGTCAACAAAATACAATTCAGCCATCATCTGAATGTTATCCGCTTGAAGGCGTATATTTCACGTGCAATAAAACGAATGGCGCGACTATCTCAGGTAACATCTCATCTACTCCTACTGGATGTGTTTAGCATCTCGTCAGATGAAAGTTAGCGTGGTAATCGTGAGTTAAATGGTGATAAAAGAACGGGATATATATACACATATATATATACCTTATCGTTAGTAACAATCACATCAAAGAGACGATGCGAAGGGTTTATGGAATTATTGCTATCCTTCAGTGCTTGTGGTTCATTGAAGTAATGCTCCTTACATTAAGTGTCAAGATAAAACTATGAGCTAAGTTGGTTTATTGTTTATTTTGTCAGATAAGATGCATCCTGTCTATTTGTCAGTGATTCGGAAGCTGCTAAGGAGTCTTTATAGTCAACATTTTGTTCACTGGTGGCTTGCAATAGAGAACAACGTTTTCGAAACAATGCTTGATTTCCCCGTGACTCGGACACTAAACCATTATCTTGATCCAACACTTTATTGGAACCCGGGTAACATGTCACGTAACGTCTTCATAGATCACACTTCGGGGGATCCACGTTTGACGCCTTATTATTTTTCCTATAGTCGTAAATATGTGTTCAACGGTGACCACCAATGAACATCACCAACACACTTCACCATTGACAGAAGGTTGATATACAGCATTGAATGTATACATCTTTATGATCAGAGCATCACTTCTTTATCATTTCATTACGTTATTACCTTATGACAGCCAGCCAGCCAGCCAGGCAGAAACACTGGAAGGAAATAGACATATGACATCGAATGTATACAGAGCATCACAGTATACAGAGCATCACGTTTTACGTCATTACTTTATTACAGACAGGAACAAGATATACGACATTCAGTTATAAATCTTTAAAATGAGATCATAGCTTATTACTCCATTACGGTATTACTTCATGACAGACAGACAGACAGACAGACAGAGGGAGGTTTTCAATCTACAAACGCTTTACCTCTGAAAGAAATTTGCGGATGAAACCAGACAATAACGTACCATGGCCATCAGGACATCAGTGTGTTACACAACTTTCATTTGATGTGACATGGATTGAATTACCATCTATCTCTCTCTATATATGTATAGTTTACGCTTACTGTTAAGCAAAAACGTCACTATGATCACTGCGTTTGAGATCGAATGCCTACCAGATTTGCTTAATCAATATTTTTATGTTGCATTTCAGAACACTGACATTTAGTTTTGCGTGTTTGATACAATATACTCTGGAAGGCAGTCTGATTTCAAGGAGACCGACTGAAACACATGTTTGGTTGTTTGATTTGAGTTTTGTTTACACGAGTATCCTATGTGTAATACTGTGCTTTGAGACACTTACACAGGTTCAGTGATTCTTGGTGTATGTAATGTTTATCTCAAATATGCAATGCCAACATGGAAAAGGATATGGAAGTCGTCTACGACGCTGGAATAAGCCGCTGAGTTGCGTCCCTTTGCAAGGCAGAATCCTACACTCTCGTTGGTTTCATCCAAGTTATTAAGGTCTGAAATAAATCCTCCTTTGTTAAACTGACACGTTGCAGTGTAACTAAGATATTTTTCAAAGTGATGATCGTGATAAATGCCTACGAATATTTCTTAAGGATCATTATTATTATTACTTTTCGAAAGCAACATGGATAAATGCCCCCTTGACTGTGAGCATATCTTTCATAACCATATACACGTACAATCGGAATACACCTAACGGACGATATCCCGTGTCGTCTTCTGAATGCACATATGCTGGAGGTAATGACAGCGTATTACATGGATATATGCAACTTATCTTGTCTGGAACATAGGGTCTGTAAAAACATTAGAATTGCCGATTGCAATGTAAAAACGTTGACCTGCATATATTGTATAAAAAGACAAATGACATGGGCATGTCTTCGCCGTTACGTCTTCAACAGTAGACCCGACAAGGGATAAGAGAGTGTACCAATGACTATTTGTCTCAAGCTTCAAGAAAATCGGATTATTTCCACAGCTCAAGTTTGGACCTCTGGGAGGTTCCCAATAATGAAGTTTGTTGCTAGGAAAAAGCCAATTACGAGGGAAAACTGAAAAAAAAATTACATTTTACAAAGTTGTATATGCCTCTTCATGTTGTTATAAGAACGTAGGTTCACGCGTGAATTGAGAATTGAAGGTTTAAGAAAGTCAGTTGATGAGATGAACGCAATCTAGGGTTAATTTGATTGCTTGTAAGTACATGTATTTTTCTTCCCTCTGTCCATTCCATTAAAACAGTTATTCTGAGTGATAGAGCTCCGTGCAGTACCGACAAATGTCCCTTAATTCAACTATGCTGATGGGGATGGCCTTGTAAGAACGTGTACGTTTACGCTCAAGACCTCATGGAAATGTGGACCAATTAGAAAACCTTTATGAAGGAGAAAACAGAAGACTCTCAATCCATCGAGTCTTTTAATTACACCATTTGAACCTTCTAAGACTGCTAAAAGTATTTTAATGATAACGTTTGTCTATGAATGTGTTTATCGATCCTCAACTGAGTGTATGATCTTTTATATTTGACATTGCACAATGACTGGATTCATGTGGACCGACTGTGATGGTTTTCAGTAGTTTGATGACAAAACGTATGACAAGGACTGTCGGAGTCGGAACTGGTAATGATAGTACTTAATTAGTGTAGTGTATTCAAGGGACATAGAAGGCTGTGATCATATCCAGAGCGTAGCAACCAATCTGATGTCGGCATGCGCGAGGTTCGCTGAGATCGCTCTGTCTGAGGTTGTGATGCACACTAAAAACGGAGGAATCCATTGCCTCGTGCCAGTAAGATTGTAGTTTTTGATATTCAAATTTAATCCCTTTTCCTGTTGTAATGAAAGATGCATTGACTACATAGAAAAAACTCATCAGTTCATGTTTTATATTGTATGGATACAATTCCGAGGCTTATTCCATCGTGGGCAATCACCAAGGAATTGGTTGCATTTCATTACATTCAATTATACGGCCACGGTCTACATAGAAAACTCCCCTGAGTTTTGCTGATATCTTTTGCTTCACGAAGACGAACATATCAATCCTTGCCGCAATAATTACCTTCATAGGACACCTACCAAAATGTTTCTAAATGAGACTATCATCTCATCCCGGAGCGCTTGAGACCAGTGGTCAACATGGAATCAGTTGAAGGTCACTCCACTTTGAATTGTTCTGTGAATGTTAATGAAGACGAACTGATTCTAATAGAAAATAGATTTTACGGACCGTCCAGATCCAGTTGTGGATCTGTTCTAAGTCCAGCAGTAATCTCAATGACCGGCATGACCTTGGACCAGTTGTCACCATAGATTACATTTGCATATATGAATAAAGCCTTCTCACTGTCGTTGTGTTTTAAACAGGAGATGCCGCTGATTACATCTGTCCTTGTCTTTAGGGGGATATGTCGTCCGCATCTACATTGCTTTTGGGTCCCCCGGAAACTCAGTGACAGGACAGATAAGTCAGTTAACGTTAGATGTTTGCGTTGGATTACGAGAGACTGCTTGATATTGTAATTGGAGGTGATCGTTCTTGTGCATCCGGATAATGTAGTATTGCAATATGAGACCGGTTAATGAAGCGGTGGACAAGACGTAGCAATACTACATTCTTGGAAATGCTTCTATGACAATATGACAAGAGCATCTTCTCATTTGTAGCTCATTCGTAATGATTATGCCAGATAATTTGTTCTGATCTATACATTATCAAATGCTGTAACCATTCCCGGGTGGGAAAGTGAAAGGCAGTTAATTATCTGTTAACATGAGTTATTGAAGCAGAATTGAGCAGTATTCAGTTTGTATCACTGCATGTCAGACTGATAGGGGGAAAGGAGCATGCAATAACATTTAACACGTTTGTTTCACCCGCTAATACGGGGGTTGACAAACACATTAAAATAATCATAGCGAATCCGTATTCGAATGAATGATAACAGCTTCTGCTTAACCTCGACGACGGAACTCTCAATTTCATAGCTTAGACGAATTCACCACTTATGTCCTTGTATAATTGAAGATTCTTGTAGTGCAATCTGATGAGACTCCTTGGCGGCAACCAAACTGATCGTGACCTCAGTTCGTTGAATTAATGGTCTCTTGACCATTTGAATCCTGCACGGCAAAATGATACAGCAATCCCGTTTATTGTTTGGATATATTGCTTATCGTAACTTGGTCTTTGGTCTGCGTTAATCAGCACGTACACGTTAACATTGTTTCCCGATGTTTCCCGATGTGCCATCTCACATGCCAGACAGCTTACGTGCTACAGAAGTGTCAGCATATCTGTTCCGGTACCCTATCCTTATAGAGAACACCCTGTCTAACCGACACTTTTGTAATCTGTCACACTCTGTAAATGGACATGTAATTAAGGTCCTGGCAAGATAGTGCAACATATCCAGGTTCTGTGGAGATCGAATACTGGCAAACACCCAGCAGTAGGTTAGTGAAGGTTGAGCGTATGTATTATTACAACTGTCTTTAGCTACAGGAGCCCGGACCAGACAAACCAAGGTCTATAGTTGGGCATCGACCCACACAGTCAATGTAGTCTTACACACAGACATGTGACCGTATCTACGCCCTGTTCACTCGATGCAGTCACGCTCTATATAACATCATCACACCAGATGATCATTGACTTGGCATACTGAGTGCCCTGTCCTGGCTTCTCAGTGTGATTGGTTCCACGGGACATGACATGTAGATTACATATTCCGTTAGCATATTCATTTCAATGCAAGACGGACCAACATGTTTATGTTCATGTAAAGTCAGTTTAAAACGAAAATGGATGTCGAAATTTTACAATACAATTTATGTAATTTAGACCATTAAATTCTACTTGCAGATAATAAATACCTCCTGGCATGTTATTATGCAAATTAGTTAATTTGTTCAAGACGATTAGGTAATAATGTTTATCTATGTGCATTCTAGTAAAATATGTTGGCAAGTGCCCAGTTCGTACTTGGAAGCAAAAATTCTATTTATTGTCTGTAATCTGTGTCAAGGAAGTTTACGTGAACGTTGTCAATTTGGCAGTGATATTTTTCCGTTTACTCGTAAAGCCATTTGCTTTTGACATGATCAGATACATAGAATATGCGGATTCTTCATTATCTGACAGCAGTAACGATTGACAAATTGTTAACAGTGTGTAATGAATATTTTGGCAGATCATGAACATGAGATGGCTCGGTTACTCGACTCAGTATGTAACCTATAACGAATTACAGAACAATCCCCATCCCCCAAACGCGCCAAAACCAAAACAGAAGAAAAGTATTTTTTGCATTCGTTGCTGTCTAGCGTAACTCTGAGATCCAGGTAACACTGGAGTATTCGAGTCTACTATAACAACCGGGAACTCTCAAACCAATTTGTTACATCCGGTGTTTCCTATGCATATAGATAACAACAGAGCACAGTAGTTTTGTTTGTTAGAAACGCTGACTGTCATATTTGACTGCGATATAACCCAGCCGTCTTCTCAGGTTAACGACGCCCCTGTGTTTCTCTCTCTCGCCCATTCTCTGCCGACACTCACAGTATATTTCGTACTACATGTATCTGTTGGGATAATTGACATATAAAGTCTATCTTCAGTGGTAACCAGTGATATAATGCTTCGACCCATTACGACAGTATTTTCCTTGAGTTGAGAATCCCAATCTAGACGCATGTCAACTGTCCGACCTCGTCTCAGTCCTCTAGGGTAATCACAATGCAGGATGTAGCAGGCACGCTAAGCAAACAGAGACAAATGTCGTCTGTAATATTTATTTCTGGAATCTCAGACAAGAGAGGTTGATCTGAACACAACATCTAGCAAAATGCTGTGGCATCACACCTCGCTGCATATATTAAACACCTGGAACACCTTCTCGTCTGAAAAAAGACATCCTTTCACTTGGTCATATGAAAAGGCACATGTTAGCTTCCTACATATTTCATCATTAGGGAAACCAGGATAATATTACAATGTTTCATCGCGTGGTGTCAACAAAGGGCGGAGAACCAATCCAGGTACAATGTCCTCTGGGAGAAATACTTCGGAGGATGACATTCATCACGGACATCCTTGTAACATGAGTATTGTTTTCTCGCATTTGTCTTCTATTCTGTTGGTGTGGTTCATATATCCATTGTATGTTCTTAACAATATTATTCATTGACAGGAATTCGTATACACTTTAGTTTTCATTTTACCGGGTACTGTGACATGTGTGTATGTTATTCACTTATGGATTTCGTTAGTGCTGCAGTTGCATGAAATTACCGTAGTCGCACACTTGTGGATTAAGGCAAAGGCATGTTTTCATTCTTGTGATAGACACTTTGGCGACATTTAAGCATTCAATACAAAACAAATGTTTGATCAAAGAATTGGTAGTAGAGAATGCAAATGAAGGGATAAACAAATGGAATTGATCAAAATGTAGCCATGAAATATTCATGTGTGTATTTTTCATTAAACCACATAGTGTTGCCTTTTATGAAAACCATACTTATTGCACGGGTATTTTACGTTCAGATCCATTTAAAGTCTTGCCGCTGTTTTCTTTTTTGCATTCCTCTTCAACTGTTCTTGTTGCCTGCTTGGAATCTGGATACTTAAAACAATTCAGCAAATGTGTGATATGTGTTCATCAGTGTGGTCACGCAACCGATGTCTATTATAACATTAACACATCACGATGAGATATTTTCTCATTAGTTTCCCTGAGAGGAGCAAGTCAGATATCCATTCCATGCTCCCAACAATGAACCGGTAGCGAATGTCGCCTTAATAATGGACGCTGGAATCACGTTAACGTTGTATCCAATCTTTCTTAACAAAAAACACGGCACAGTGGAATTTGAACATCATGAGAATTGGTTTAAAGTATTGCCCTCGATGATGACTGCTATAAGAGCATGCGGGTCACGTGCGCAAAACCATTTCTGTCAGTCTTAACTTGTCAGTTACCCTACACACAGGATAAATCTTGAAACAATTGACCGATGATTTGCTAAAACCTTCTTGTGACAAACCAAGTGTTAAGTATTACTGTAGGTGATGCTAAGTATCACGTATATGATATATTACCCTGTTGAAGCTTGCTGTGTAATAAAAACAAGCAAGCAAATAACTATATTTATATTAAATGCTCAGAAATGTGTAAAGACTTGCACTTGGTTTAGTACATTCCCTTCACCATTTCATTGTATAAATATATTTCTGAAATAAGCATGAAACCAAATATGGGATTTCATTTACCCGTCTATATGTATTTTGGAAGACAATAAAAGAACTTTGCTCTGTACAAACGCAATATCTATAAGAATCATAGGACAAAAAGAAGTTTCAAATCTCGATTCAACCACATCTTCCTATTGCATAACGGGACCTATGCGTTTCACGCCTAGTGCACATTACTAGTTTTCCGCATTAATGTCATAATGATTAGGGCAAACCGGAAGATATATGTCATTATATATTACTAACAGTATATGCGTGTTCCAGGTCTTTATGGACAATCTATGAACAGTTATCGGGAACAGCTGTATCAGGAGACATAATGTGAAAACATTTTTCTATTTGCAATTATAACATATTTATCAAAATGATGTGACCTCCTAGCTGGGAATTGGGAATAAATATGACGTAAGTGTTCGCATCGTGAACTATGTAATTAATGAGGGTGAAGCTATACTTTTTTATGGATGAAGCGGGATCGGTGTAATTCTGATAGAATAATGAATCCGATTACTTTCAACCCTTTGTACTCTCTATCAATCTGCTAAACCCATCTAATTTCCTAATGCTTCAGATTTGAAAGAATCTATAACATGGGGCCATAGGGTTACATTACAAAGCAAAATTTCCCTGTTTCTGTGCAACAACCTTGAGGGATTTGGCTCTTATTTCCTTGCCAGAAACATTTTCGATGTTGAGGAAAATGATTTCGACAGTGAAATAGAATTGGAATGGTGTAATACTTGTCAAACGAAATCTAATACCAAACCTATTCTCAAAGGGGCCATTTCTGCCAGGAACTATGCTACTTTCGAGTTTTTGTTCTTCCAGTTACTTGAAATTAAACTAGAATTAATCTGTATCAACGTCCGCAGCTAGTAGTGATATGTGATGTACGAGGCTCTCAGTTTATGTTTTCATTCAATCTTTCAATTCCCACGTAATCCAACATTGTAAAGTTGACAATGCATGCACACACACAGACACACACACAGACACACACACATACATACATAGATACATACATGTGTATGTGTGTGTACCACTTTATATTAAGTACAACTAACTCAAATCCTTCTGCTCATCTCGAACATATTGTCCTATTGTCTCATCATGTAGACACGTCAGTACAACATCATATGACACGTATATCGAACGTATGCAAATGATATACGAAGACTGTGCAAGAACATCATCATGGAGCATCGTCATGCAATTCCTGAGTCGTAAACCTCATAAACCCCAGGAACACCTTGTGGCCAGATTGTCGTTCTGGTAATAGAACGTGTGTGCCTTAAATGTCAACCTATTTAATCCGGATGATATAATATGCCTATATCTGTATCAAATAACGTTCCGGGCAGTGGTACAGAATACCTATTGAAGTGGTACAGAATACCTATTGAAGTGGTACAGAATACCTATTGAAGTGGTACAGAATACCTATTGAAGAAGCAAACATGTTCAGTGAATCGAAAACATACCCGTGTTTTGTAGATAACGTAGAAGGTTTCTCCATCCTCCACGTCAGCACCTGTATTGTAGGAATCTAGATTTTTTAGATAACTTCCGGTTAGAAAATAAGACCTGTTCTTCAATTTGTCTTATGTCATTATCAGGTTATTCTTGTTTCGCGGAAACCGTGTACTGCCCTCTTTGAACGCGTAGTCCAAGACTGCAAGACATCCCCCTCATCATTAACGCAACCTCATTTTTGTTTCGAGGAATTCGTTTGAAGACAATCAACAATTATAATAAGCTGGACCGGTGCCTAAACGGCGTGCCTTGGTTTACGTCCTACCTGAGTTTGTACGCTAAGTTTTATGAACCAGTGTTCAGAGAAACGATTGTGTATGTTATATGTATGTTTTTAAATTAGATTTTGCATCATAGATGAAGAAATCTTTCTATTTTTCTACACTTTTTGTGAGGACTGCTATTTATTTATCTGTATATTTTATGTATTTTGTATTGTAATGAAGTAAGCATGTATTGCAAATGACGGCAAGTAAGTTTTGTCCAGATATATTGTCAAGTTTAACATTCAACCATTCGTTTAGGATTATTCTGGAAAATTCAGGGTTCGGAACAAAAAATCAATTTGCAATGTAACAATGTGATCGTATATATTAAAAATTGAGAAGAGCCGCTGTTTCAAATGTGAACTGAAAAGATATCTAAGAAATATGCATGTATCCGTATCCTTGATGTTTTCCAAGGAAACCACATGAATCGTGCTTTGCGTACAAATGCTTTGTCTTCCTTTGCTGAAAGGCAACGTGGGGCCGGTTACTAAGTTTTGTTATATTGAAAGTACAGGCATCAGCGTCACACACGCATCAACGTCTACCCCCAGCAATGGTTGCAACGACCGTTTTAACATTTAGACTGTAGGCAATGATGCATCAGTAGATTTATCCAACCATCTTTCACATTTTAAACGTCGTTGCCAAATGTCTACCTAAAAACATTTCTTCACTCCAAGAACATTTGAATGCACTGAAACCCCATCAATTAGGTCCCGTCTGTTCACTATTCAATAACTGTTAGGAACATTATTTGATACAGATATAGGAATATTATATCATCAGGATTAAGGAGGTTGACATATAAGATGGAGGCACACATGTTCTGTTACTAGACCGGCAATCTTGCCACAAGGTGTTCTTGCTCCATGACGATGCTCTTTGACAATCGTTTTTTATCAATTGCCCATGCATGCGATATACGTTTCATATGATGATGTATTGACGTTTCTGTATGAGGAAAAAATATTTCGAGATCAACAGAATCTTGTGAGTTAGTTGTACGTAAGGTGAATTGGAGAACATTTATACGCGTCGTTGTAAACGTATTGATTCGAGACCGCCCCTTCGAACATATAACTTTGTTGTAACCATGAACCTTTCATCTCTACCAGTCATTGTACTGTTCACAATCAATACACAAGGCAATTGGTATTAGCGAAGATTTGCTACATTACCCGGAGATGACTAGTTACTAACTGCCGTCAAAAACATGACTATCAGAAATGGCCTTGTTTCATTGTTGCAACATGTCTGCCGTGGTGAACCTTTTGTTAGCCTAGCTGTGGGTTATTGCTTTCCACGAATAAGGAGACGTCTTTGCCAAATTGGCAGACTCAGCAAGGATGAAGCAATTTGACCACTGGCGAAACTTCCTTTTATTGCATTAGACGGATGGCTTTTCTTATACATAAGTAATTAATATTTACCATAAATGTTGCTTCACTAACTCTGTTTGCTTCATTCAACCAAGTACGTGTGGTGTTTCTTCGGTTGTTTTTTTAATCCGTCATCACTAACTCTTCATAATGGTATTGTCCTTAAATTTGGTTTAGAATTTAATTGGTTTCAACCAAGTCAGAGAGTGCTAATGTAGAGGAAGTGAGTGTAGCCATGCCAGATGGAAGCGAAAATCCCAAACATGTGTATTTAATGCAATTATGGGCGACAACAACGGATTGTCTCTTCCTTCAAAAAGTAAACATTATCTTGAATACCAGGGTTAGTGAAAATTCATTCAGCCGTCATTATGCATACCTCTCAGACTGTGGCATGTGTATTTCATACATAGTAGAGCTTAATATGCTTTAAAACTGCTCGAACCATGTCTGCCTCCAAGCATGCACCGACATCACTTACATTTTGCGAAGGAAAATTGAGTCTCACTGGGTACCTGATGGAATCTTGCATCCTGTAATAAACTGTTCTACATGTGGATATGCTTGCGGTGAGGGAGATTGAACAAACTAATCAGATCATAGAAACGATGTTGCTGTCTGAAAGAAGCAACTCTCTAGAGTCGACAGACTTCATCGAATCAGATACCAGTCGTCACTTTTTAAGCAGAAATATTTCGAGGATCGCTAAAGTGCTAAATTATCCTAATAACACCTGAAATGTAATATCTGTCAAACTGTGAAGTTGAGTCTTAGAATGGGTCGTTACGAGACTTATAAATCAAAACTAAGGACAAAAAGTGAAACTGTTCGGAAGAATCCTAGGAATTTAATTAACTACCATTGATTTCAATAAAGTACTTGGAATTATTGAAATAAACTTGTCGTAAAACAGCGCAAAGGCCATATTCATAACTGACGGCCTTTTCGATACTGCGATTCAGTGTTTCCATCACTATTACGAATGCGTAGTCAAGGATCATGCAATAAATTGTCCTAGGAAAAGTACCACGCAGCTTCATACCTCTAGGAGAATTTCACATTGTCCTACAATTCGATCGACATAGAATCAATGCTTTTAATATAACACAAGCAAGCCTTCATGGATAGGACCTGAAGCTGCAGCTGTAAGATATACATTGATCAAATCGGTAATCCCATCAACACAGATCTGGTGTGTCGACATTTCGTTATGTGTCACTGGAGTGTATCAGGTTTGTAATTGTCTTAGTGCGGACCCAAAAACATTTATTACAAAGGACAATGGCGATCAGAAAATCAACACCTTAACACTCACTGAAACTTCTCATTTTCCTGTCTCATTATTTTCCAAACTCTGATTTTTGTTTCATTGTCGACAGGAAAAAATGCGAACACTGCGTTAATTGGAGCGTAGAACAACGGCGTCGGTCAGGGTTAACAATAACGCCAAATTCTGTTTTTGAACGTGAAAGTATTTTTTTCTTAGTTCAAGTGACGGCGTTAACAATGGAATGATAATGGCATGGAAATGTGCTCTGAGTGCAAATACTTTCCCGTTTCACATAATATGTAAATCAACGTGTTTGAAATGATTTATTGCCAAACGTCAAATGATGTTCCTACCATGTTGTAGTAATTCGTATTTACGACGGATTTAGAGCAGTATCCCTCAATTACGAGAAACAGTGTTAGATAGCAGCGCCAGCCGCTGTTTACACGTGAGTGTTAACATACTTAATGTATAAGGAAGAACAGTTTTATCTTTATTTAATAAGCAGTAAATTGAGAGTTTCAGAATGCATGCATTTACATTTTCATACGACTATTTGCATGCAATACTTTATTGTTTATCCATTACGAGTTATATTCATGTGATGGCGCTGTCTCTTTAAAAAAACAGGTCCATAGCATTCCTTTATACTTTGTCGAGCCTAGAATATCTTCTTGTTCAATATGTTATGCTCGTGTCTTGAATCTTGATATCACTTTCAGAAAGACGGTACAAAGAAATGTCCTGGTATATTTTTCACTCTAATCAAGTTACCTTCTGTTCACGGTACTGACTGCATGTTATAAATAATTCTCTTCATAATGACTTAGAAAACCTCCTGATCATAATCACGTTTTAAGAGCTAAGAATTGCAGGTTACCCTCGTGGTTTTTCACGCCTAGTACAGGAGCTATGTCTTCCTGTCTCAGAAAGGACTGACTTTTGAAACTGTGTTGACAACTGGTACAATGATAATGACTTCAGGGGATATATCATTATGTAAATCAACGTAAATATAACAAGACAAAATACATGGACACTCCTAAATGCCAGTCCTCATCTCATGAGGATACTGAATACGTAAATATGTGTATCTCATTATGCTACCCTGAAATGGTCAAATCAATGTCTGTTTGTCTGTCAGATGTATGATGACACAGCAGACAGGAATAACTTTGTCAAAAGTATACCAGCTGTTCCAGAAAAACTCCTGAGGCCATCAGTTCAATTAAAGTTTGTCTTTTACCTTTGATTTGTATAAAATGAACTCTGATGATGACATTTTGGGTATGTTCATTTATGGCAACTCAAGATATAAAACTTAATGGTAGGTGGAACTGAATACGTACTGAAATGTTTCCTCTGGAAGTTATCTTGATAGTCGTATATTACGGGAACACACATTTACGGTCTATGGAAAAGAACAATCATACATTTATATCTTTCATAACTGTTGTGAAGACGCGTACATATAAATGACATTAAATCTTAAAAAAACCCAAACAGCTCTTCATTCACAATTCTTAGGCATTGTGAAACTCACTTATAGTAGCCATTTTTGGATTTCAGGTGAGCTATAGAACGTAAGTGTGACTCGGGCACGGGAAAGAGAATGCATACATATTCAACAGAACCATCCTGTAAGACATAATGTTAAATAGGAACACAGTAAACTTCAGAATTAGGCTACAGCTATGCATGCCTTTATTTCCATATAGTTTTCTTCACGTTTTGTATTTTTAACATTTATGAGAATTCGATCTATCATCTCGAAATGACAAGCGCCAGAATATTTCGGAGATAGTTTTGCATTACTAACCTTTAGTCTCTCCGTGAAAAGATTTCTTTCAAAATGTCACCATCAGCGAAATATTGCTTGCAGGTTAAAGTTATTGGAATTGATCCACATTTCGACACTCTATCATATTTCTTAGTGTCTTCAAGCTGGATGTGATGCAACAGTTTAATTGGACCCAGTGCTATATAGAATTCGATACTGAAGGGAAATGACGGCCCTGTCTCCAGTGTCCATAGGCAAAATTAGCGTCAGAAAATAGATAATAATAACACGTAATGTTCGTCAACCGATGAAAACATCACATAAATATTCTCTCCATAGATTATGTCTTTACAAGCTCCTCAATAAGAGTTAATAACACTAAGGGAATCAATGCATGGAAATTATACCCATAAATTCGTGGCCTTTAGTTCGGGCCAAACATCTTCGTCTCCTGGACGGTTCTTGTGAAAAATGGGGGAATATGATTGGCTCTTGTCCTTCCTGACCTGACAGAGATGTCGACAGTAAATCATGTTGGTTTCAGGATCCTTGCTCGACCCTAGAAGGGGTTAGAGAACTGGCGATAGAAATCTTGGTCAAAAGTGAAATTGGTGGCAAAAGTTAATTCTGTGATCCAGTTTCAATTTTCCGTTGACCGAGAATCCAGTTACATATAGGTCGGGTTAATCGGAGATCAGTATCGCACAAGATTCGACATTGATTTGAACATAACTTGCGAAGAAACGAGATTCTTTGGAAAATGAAATTATGAACAATAACCTGATTCCAGAGCAATAATGTAGCGGAAATTACCAGCTTCTTGATAAGAATCGCGTTTGTTTCGAGAACGCTAGTGAATACATTATTGTTTAAATTTGAGGAGGGTATAAGAAGGACACAGTGATGCAGAATTCGAGATGAGATTATATTCAAGTGTATTTTTCGCAGAGCATATGCCGATAATTAAATACCAGTTCTTACAGCATTATATAACCAAGGAGCTTTCAGATCTACACTTGTGAAGTTTCTCCACACATCTTGCATTCATCTTGAGAGAGAGTAAGACGCTGGGATCCCTCATTCCCTACCTCAACTGTAACACGAGAAGGAATGTCTTTCATTGAGAACCAAATTGGTTGTCTGCATTGAAACGCGTTCTCTCTGGCATATACGGATCTAATGGTGAAAGTATCGGATGGTAGGAGAGGTTATGTTGTGGCAGGCGTATCGATGGAACTGTCTTCAGTGACAAGATAGCTCCGAAAACAGTTACGTTTTTCTCTGCTTATTAATCGATTGATACATGGCTATTGATAGGAACCCCCGTGACTTGTAAGGAGTGTAAATGAAGACCTCAAGTCGCTGCCTCGCTGGAGGGTTAGCGTTTGAGTTAAGTTGAGAGTGCTGTCATTGAGACTGAGAATCCTCCACGAAATAAAGTTTCAATAAAAATATTTAAGATTACTTGATCCTTTTCATCAGAGACGGTGCTATGGAAAGTCGCCATTTAAGACTTTTAAAGCAATGCAAATACTTTAAAGTTAGTTTTTATCTTATTATTTAGATCTTTAAATATAACTTTAAAAGTGTATGCACTTTTATGTTCGTGCATAAACTTGAGGATATTAAGACGCACCAATGTTTTTTTAAATGGAGATAGGCTTTAAATGGAAGATAAGTTTCAAAACGTGTGTAAGCTTCAGAACGAACAAAATATCTCACTTATTATGCACGGTTCAATGGTGTTATATTCACACAAACTGCAATAAGCTATACGTTCTCAGTTGTAATGCTGCCCACGCATACAAAGCCCTTCTTACAAATATGTCATGTTCCACAGTTACATCAAATTGACAATCTCAGCTGTTTATGGAAATCTGAAAAATAGGTGATCTTGATCAAAGTAGTTTTCAATTTTACACATGCGCAGCTCTGTATAACCAGCCAGCCAAATTCACACGGGCAATTATGTTGCCCATTAACTCAGGGCGTAGTACGTTTCCTTTCTACGTAACTATAAATTGCTTTCAGTGTATTGATTTTCTTCTTCACATTTGACGTAATACGTCAACTTTAATACGTTTTACTCGTTTTGGGTTATTCGTATTTTCGGTCTCCTTACTAGGCTTTTAATAACTCTTAAAACGTTATTGTTTTCTTGTGACCTTTTCTTTTGAAAATGCACTACAACATCTGAATTGTAATATGTACAACATCACTCGTGTAAGGCAATGCATTCACGTTACAGACTTGTGTTCCTATAAAATCCATGACTGAAGGTTCGATTCCTGTATCGACTTGTGTATTTTTTATGTACTAAAATGTGTAATTGAAGTGAAGGTCACTGACATGCAGAACGTGAAACCGTGTACTAACGGTTGACTTTACCGCTGTTCAAATGAAATACAGTTAAAAATAATATTGAACAAAACTCTCCTACTCACGCTCCACTGACCTCGCGCGGTCAATATGACGAAAAGAATAAACATCAGTCCTGTGTTGCATCTATTAATAGTAATTAAAATAAGAATGGAGTTGGAATAAGTGATATTTTCATTTAATTACTCATTATTTGCCGAAATGGGCATGTAAATGTGCCTATGTTATCAGACATAACAGATCAACACACATGACAGTCACGTGATACATAAACAGTGACATGTGGTATAGCTGAGATTTATTATTGGTTTCATGACATTAAAATCCTGCTTTGTATAGTCAAAATCCCTTGTCTTAAACATTGATGTACAGAACTTATTACTGTCTAAAAAGTGGAAGTTTGGTTCCTTCAACGCATGGATAACTCGACGTATTTACAAATAGAAAGTAACTATTATTCAACTCTAGTAATCGATGATAACATATGCATGTGAATCGTGAAGAAAATGGATTATTATTTGGATTATGATGTTGGAGTTTCGTGACATAAACATTCTGGTTTCTGAAATCACAAATGGAGCAAGTGAAACGTATTTTAGCCCACAGCAAAACAAGAACCTATGACATTTCTGATTCGGTTATATAAATGTCAATGTATGAGACCAACGACAAGTTGATAGTAATATTGAATATATATGATTCGATGCTATATTTCGGTAAGACTGGCTTGTAATATCACAGTGTGTATATGTTCTTTAATCTCCCATTACTTAGCGTGTGTGTGATCAGGTTTACACTTATTGAAAATGCTATTGCCATAACGACAGTCTAAAAAGATGAACATAGCTAAATGTTTCTCACGGTAGCAGTCATACAGTTGCTCTTTGGAATATAGGAACCAAATGAAAAATGTTTTTATCGTGAAATTGAGTTTTAGGACATTATGCATCATGTAAAGAAAATCAATCATCATAATTACCCTTGCGTCATGTATAGACATTGACGACTAACAGCAAACTGCATAATACAGCAAATAAGGTATACACATTATGTCCATGCATTTACCGAATTGCATGAAATTGAATTGAGTTTTTATACTACGCATTTCTTTTCCCACGAATCTCATCTCTAGCGTTTCAAACAGAGATGGGATGGTGCCAGAAATGCACGTTCAGAAGCTATTCCAGCTCAGTATTATCAGCCGACAAAGTAACTCCAAGACATGTGTACATGCTGTTTGTGGCCTTAAGCTAATATAATATTCCAGAGAAATATTTGCCAGTTTGATTATTTTAACCTTGTTAGAATACGATATGCCAGCAATTTTTGTCCGAATAAATAAGCACGTCTTCATTCTCGAAAGGCTTTGCTGTCGGTGCTGGTACGGTCTCGCTGCTAGTGTTCGTGTACTTGCAAAGTGCAGGGAGGTTTCATGAGGGACCACCACTGTTTAAAAACAGCTCACGGAGAATGAAAATAAACCCTAGACAAGGGCAAATTACAACGCAAAGAAAACAATGATGCTGCTACCATGGCATCTGCCACCGCCCTAGTTACCTAGGGCAGATGAGGGGAGATAAGCGATAAGGTATTCCACAACTCTATACCAAAACAGCACCAAAGTGAAAACAGATAGTATACCCTACCTTCAGTTTGTTCAAATGGTTATCATTTGGTTTAGAGCGAAAGAATCGAAACCTTTCATGCAGATGCCGCTATTTTATCAAATTCTTCATTGATGCCAGCTGTTCTTCTGAACAAGGAATTCCTTCCTTTACCAAAGCATCTCTGCTTTAGATATACAATGCAGTGATGTCAATCCTTTACAGTTATAACTATAAAATACTTCCGAGTGCGGGGTAAACACCATACACTGGTAGTTGCAGATGCAAGGGAATGTCACGAATGACATTTCTTTCCGCGTATAAAACATCGAACTATATCTTCGAAACATGGACATTTCAATTAAATTGTATTAATTTAATCAATTAAATAGGTGTACAAGTGCTTTCCAAATATGATGTCTCCTTAACACACCAAAATCCAAGAAAAATGCAAATACTCTTCCTTTTGCAGTCCGATCGTCACCGTAAGCTCGAACATGTATTTCCAATATTTAAAAACACGCATAGCGTTGTGGCTTATATACATTTTCTCCCCTCCCCAAACTGTTTCTCTTGCATGTGATACAAACGCATACACAAAATGTCAAAAACTAGCTATCCAAGTGATATATCTCCCAAACAGTGTTCTTTCTGCTGTCACGTGAAAACAATCTCACTGTAAGACATGCACAAGCGAAGACAAGGGAAGGTTTCTTACACTGTACATTGTGAGCATCGTAGAATAACGTTTTTGACTTATGGTATAAAACAGAGTACGGAACATTTTTCAGCCACGTCTTGACAACGATCAACCGTGCTTTTGTCTAGTATGTCAAAGTGTTTTGTCAATCACCCCTTTTTAATGTTATATGCCGAAAGCCATAATTCGTATGAATGTGCCAGAATTTCGTCGTCCCGTGGTCAAAACGTCTTCCATACAATGCACATATTTTTGAACATCAAAGACTGGATTGCTTTGGTAAAATTGTTCTAAGCAAAGTTATTGCGAACGAATATCAAAACGGATTTCATTATTCACATAGAACTAATCAGTTGGTAAGAAACTCGGAATACAACGCAGGTGACATTTTACAATGAAACGCAACCAGTTCACAATGCATACACATCACACAACAGATGCGACTGATTAATGTACGCATGACCCAAATTCAATTCATTCTTTCCACTCTTCTCTGATACCAAACGTAAAAGGGGAATGCAGTCACAAGAAAGCACAATTAATTACGAGCAAAGAGTAGATGAGATATATAAATAGCTGCATCTCATATTCAATCAGATTTGTTTGGTTGGCATATTCCAATTTTGAGGAACGTTTAATCTAACAACGTTACGTTAATGGTCATTAATGGAGAAGTGTATCCATTAGAACCTAGCTGGTTCAGGAACGGTATTCAAACAGTCGTTAAACTTGAGTAATATCCGAATGCCATTGTAAAGATTGTAATACACAAGAACCTGTATTTAGTCGAGATTATTTAGTTATTTCTATGACGAATTAATGGAATACCCGCATGTAAGACGGACGCGTACTTGAGATTTCAGGTTCCAGACTGGCAGACTTCGGAATGAATGTGTTATTATATACCTAACATGCATAACACATGAACTGTTTCCAAAGAACATATCATCCCTATTCATACCACGTTTATGGTCGTCTAAACTACAAATGTCAAATAACAGAGCAAAAACAATTACTTGTTGAATAAAACATTTGGTATTTTTGAAGCTTATACTCTTTAAATATACCTACGAAGTGTCCAAAATGTTACCCCAAATAATCTTATGGTAATATATGAGTCTGATACGGATCCAATTGCATGACTTCAATCTTCATTTCTTGAGAAATGTCTGTGTGATAACAAGATGCAAGAGTGCCAATTATTCCTAAATGCTAGATAATGAATGGGGTATGAAATATCTGTTAAAATGGTCTTGCCACTGTAATTAACAGGTGCCAGGTTATTCTAGTTCCATCGTTCTGGTTCTTTGGACCCGGTCCATGGAACATTGCAGTCTGACATGTGACGTTCCATGGAAACCGCACACAAATTAAAGATCGTTAGGTAATTCAGACTGGATACTCAAGTCGAATTTCCCTGACGACTACACATCGACTGCTTTCACCGTGTAAATTCTTTTTATCTTTAAGTAGTGTTAATACAATTAGTTAGGGAATATTAGATTCATATAACCCTGTTATTGGGTGATGGCGATGCTGATAAACCATCTGCCGCAGTCTGTTGTGATTTTTAAACCGACGAAAATCCAAGCGTTCCGACTCTGTTGTTATATCGCTGACGATTTATTACTTTGATACCCGAGGATGCTAAAATAGAGGAGTTTAAATTTGATTAACATTGCATCTCCATGGAAACGTTTTCAAGCTGAGGCAGCAAGGTTATTTTTGAACTGTAAATCCTGTCAATTGTCAATCGTGTTTGACTGTTCTTGCTTGGAGGTTGTGTGTAGACTCCAATGTGCAACAATCTGATTGAGGCTATGTAGTGTGTGAAAGCCGTCTTACTGTGTCGCTGTTGATGTACACACACCTCCCCAGAGTATAGTGCGGTTTGTACTTGAAACCTCGCGCGAGCATTCCTCAAACAGTAGGATCGCAGATATCGTACAGTCGATTCCTGCAACTCTGGAATTGCAGTTTGGATAGCGCAAATCATCGAGCTTTTGTGCCACAATTACGTGATGTTTTGTGAATTGAGAGCTTATTGATATAATGCATGGGACTATCGAACACTTCTTGCTTTGCAATCATTCTCTTGTTCTGGACAGGCTATAAAAACGGGAACACGGGTACTGTGTGTCATTTGAGTAATATGTCCTTAAAGAAGAAAAACACTGCCAGTGCCTCGTGGGCAACACAACCCATATACACACGTCAAAATGTTCACAACGTCTAAAGTGTCAGAACGATTGCAAATTATTGTTGTAATTACGGACCGTTTCAAGAATTATTCTATTGATCGCGTCAGTCTAAATATTACCCGCTTGCATTTCACATATCAGTGCATCAATAAATTCACTTGATGTATATCATCCAAAATCATTATCAATTGTTTGACTAAAAAGGATTACATACTTTTTGCAAAATATGATGACATGGACAAGAGAAACAAATCCTCCGTGTATTGATCAGAATGACCTTCAGTCGCTAGCACAATTTATGTTTTTATTTCGTCTTTTTGTCGAATGTGTTGTCTAATTCAAAGTGACTTCAATGTTTTTGTCGCGCTAACCTTGCATGAATTAGCTCAGTGTCTACAGGAAGAGCAGCTTTTGTGGCAAGAAAACAGTCTTACTCCACGTCAAAGGCAGGTTGCGTCTGTGAAGACAAATTTTGTTTTAGATTACGAACAGTAGGGAACTAGATTTTGGTACGGTAATTCTTTATTTCATCCTGATGTTTGGAACTTTTCTTTGTTTTTATACGATTCCTGATTTCTCGAAGCTGTCTTGCCTCAGGTGATGTCGGTTTGACTTTTATTCGTAGTGATGTGTGCTTTCCTTCAATGACTTCTTTATGCTAGTGTTACTGATAAGAACTCGAACGTCTGTGGCGGTCGGTTGGGATTAGGTTGTACTTCGAATTGCGTTTGTAGGCGTCGAAAGGAATTATGTTCAAGGTGACGGACAAAGGCATCCCCATGTCGATTCTCTAATAGGTCTGATGCCAGGCTCCTCGTGGAAGCAGGGAAGGTGAGGTAGCATAGCGGTTAAAGCGTTAAAGCACGGGTTTCGATTCGGCGTGGGTACTATGCATGGAGCTTACGTCTGATATCCCTAGCTGGAAACGATACCCTATCATACTGTAAATACGTAAGTCTAGATTACTACACATGGATTAGTCACACCGCTGAAGTGGCCGGAGTGCCTGTTCTTCCAGAATTACCAGGATGTATTTCAGTGGTATGAAGCCGCAACAACGTAGACTGACATATAGATGTGTAATCGGAGGCCTACTGATAATGGAGAGGTAATGCGCTTATGTTCTGTGTCCTTGTTGAAAACCCCAGTGCTCTACTGCTATTTGGTCTATAGAAAAAAGTTAAAACATATTTTAAAATATAACTTATATGAACATATATGTCTACAGGAAAATACAAAAGGAGTCGAGAACTTTATTAATTTCAGCAGCCGAGGCAATGAGGACTTGGCCAATGATTCCTGATATACTTTTGACTTTTTATTCCTTGGAATCTGAGAGACAGACTGGGTAGAACGTGTGAATCCCATTCTCGGTTCACTGCTTTGTAAATTTAACATAAAGTGATTGACCATCCCCTCAGGATTATATTACCATTAGTAATGCTCTGAATGAGGTCAACGTTGCCATGGCTTAATTCAATTTAACTCATTATTCACATCTGATGCTGTTTTCTCGACAAATGTTTTCATTTGTTCTCGATAAAATTGGCTTTATTTAAGTTCTGTTTGTATGCGAGAGTTAATGGAAACAAAGAATGGTTAACACCATGGAATGGCAAACAAACCAGTATGGCTTTAAACAAGAACATGTGGAGCGTAAATAACAGCCTGAGAGTTTTGATAATCTTGTTCTTCCTTTGAATGTATCTCTAGTTACTGCTGGGTGCTATATTAGTATGTCGTAAATTTAAGGAAATAATAAAGTTAATCAAATCCCAAACCGAACAGTTTCAGTACGGTTAAATGGTTGAGTCACTTGTCCTTGTAGTCCAATGGTCTGTCTACAGGCGGGAGATATGATGGCCCAATGGTCAAAGTTATCACTATGTAGGTTCCATTACACGATCCGGTTATTGTGTGCTCAAATCAGAGATTTGTCCCGTAATCAATACTTTATCATAACGACAACCTTGCGTTTCATCAATGTAAACGTCAAGAGTCTATTCAATCATACTGAACTCTCAAAGTGAGCTATAATGTGGCATCGCTCACAGAAGCGTAAAACTATACTCTTTGACTAATTGCAGCATGACGGGTCCGTTTAACATTTCTTCATATATTTCAATGCTACATACTGAATGCAACTATTGTTTGTTTCAGGAGGTTTGTTTGGCGTTGGAGACGAGGATATATCCGTGGAGAACGCCTTCCTGTATGCTGTGTATAGGGTTAATCATGAAGACAACCTTTTGCCAAAAGGGACAAAACTATTACTCAATATAACGCGCCTACCTATCGACGATGGGTTCAGAGCTTCCAAAAGAGGTAAGATGATCTACTTTGTCCGTCAGATATCCTGACGCTATTGCAATACAATATGATGCGGTCTCGGGCTTCCCTGATCTCTGTACGGTTCTGTGATCACTTTGTGATCACTCTGTGATCATGAAACAATATGTTGGCGTCATCTGTCGAGGCTCACCTCAGCACTAGTCCCGTAATGGAATTGCTAATGCGATATGTGACCTAACAGACATCTTTTATTCTCGTAGAAACAACAAAATCAAAGACCCAAGGAATCGGGATTTCATGATGCGCAACCATCGAAGTCACTGATTTTAATCGTTGCTGTGGTCGGTACCAACATGCACCCACTACCCCTCGTACCAACATGCACCCACTACCCCTCCCTCCCCCTACCCTCAGAGTCAGGGGGTCGAATCTATACGGATGACGCAATTATACACATGCACTCTCGAGCACACACAGCACCTACGGTGTCTTGAGGCCAACGACACTACTGCTGGATGTCAGAAGGGGCAGCAGGGTAGCCTAATGGTTATAGCGCCCGCGCGTCGATTCCTCACATGTGAGAGTACAATGTGTGAAGCCCATTGCTGGTGATATTGCCTGAATAAACTATACTCACTCACTCATTAACTGACCTCAGAACATCTATGCAAGCAGAGAAACTGAGTGAGGTTAATTCATAAGGTATTTTTTGACAATAGCTTAGATATACAGGCACAAAAGGTGACAACGAAACGGATTAGAAAATCCTACCCATGAGGGATAGTTGAGGCTATCAGACACCTAACCCTTATACAATCCTAAGTCTGTTGAAGGTTTACTGACTCCTACTCTATGCAGTGAGTCTCGCGAGAGTAGATGGTATGTATGTATATAGCTAGATTGCTTCTCGTTAATATATTTAATACTATACTGTGTTTATAGAGTTTGTTGATCATTATATGCAGTATCACCACTGACACCTTATTTATCATCTGAACTACATAGTATGTGAACTCCCTCAGTAACGTTCACTAAAAGCATTGCGGCGGAAAATTGGTTTGAGCTTCCCTTCAATGCTTAAACAATACCCAAAGATATTCCAATTTCATGGTTCACTGAATTCGTTACCGATAATTGACGTTAGTGAGCAGGTAACAGGTGAGTTCGAGGTGCTACGCATCCATAAACAATGACGAAGAGGCTATTGACACATGTGGCAATATTACCCTACTATAGTGAGATAGCAGTACCAATATGTAACATGATAACATGGCCAATTATCCAAGTAATTACACTTTTGATTAAACTTGGTAATAAAAAGATTCAACTTTGATTTTAACATTTTATGGTTCTGGGTGATGGATAAGGAATAACTTTTCATAGGTGTATTTGTTTAGACTTTGTGCAGTATACAGTTATTTGTGTTTATATACATGTATATTATATATTTGATTGACAGAACAATTTATGTGCAAATGTGCATGTAGTGACCTAACACATACGTTAACTACAGCATACAGTTGTACAATCAAAATGCAACATCGGTCAGAATCATGATTTTGAGACAGTTTTGTTTATACAAAATTATTCAATTGTAAGATTTATCCAAACGATCATCATATTTTACATCTGTGTATTTACAAAATATAGACGTATGCACCTTATTCTGTACAGTATTCACATGCAAACCGTTACAAATTATACGTTTTACATCATACCTCTGCACTTGTTACAGTGAACGGCAATCCACTCATCAATACATGAGTTAAGCACAGTGGAAGCTGTCTAAACCGGCACTCATTGTGACTGGAGAAATAATCCGGTTTAGACAGCATGCCAGATTATAGAGCTGATGGTAAATTTACTGAGATTATATGCTGGTGTTGACAACTTGCCGGATTGGTCAGATGCCGGTTTTGACAGCTTCCACTGTAGATAGTATTACTGTGTACTTTTTAAATAGATTGGATGACATCATTGTGTGGATTCTGAATGAAAAGAAATCATCAGCATATTAATTGCTTAGTGGCTCCCGTATCAGCTTAGAGGACGAGAAAGAATAATTAAAGGCGCATGCAAGCGCAAGGTTCAAACACAGTGCCTGTGGCATTCGTCAACGCAGATTCACAGGTGCTGTCGTCAGATCCTTATAGCCATCACAAAACCCTTCCAGTTTTCACTAAAACTATTCTGTTGACCCTTCACTCTTATCCTTTCATGTCTTAAGCCAAGCGATGGCTTTACAAATCAGGGCGCCACGGTGCCTCTATAAAGACGTCTGGCCAATCACAGTACTAACTTGTAGTTTATGTCAAGCATCTCCAACTGTCTGACGAGGTGCTAAAAGCCGATGTTACACTTCTCGCCGTTTCGAAACAAAGTTTTGATAAGGCTGTCATTACACGTAGACGCATGATCTTGCTCATTGAAAATTGAAAGCTATAGCAACAGAAATCTCTGTTTGTGTACATGGATGTCTTATGTTAGTGGGAATGTTATTACATTGTCTGGTATCTGGGTTTTACAGGCTAGTAATGTATGTTTTATTGGAGGCGTTAAATGTGTAGACATGGACAGATGGCCTTGATCTTCCTAAGATGAGGTTTTGATTGGTTTTAGGGATCGTTGAAAATATCGGAAACGACTTATTTATTATTGCATTGTAAGATTCACGTTAAACTTTGAATGTTTCATGCATACTTTTCAGAACTAAACTATGAAAGGTATCGTGGACACTCCGATGACACCTAGGATAGCAACGTTTTATTCGTCTCGGCAAACTTAGTTATGTTAATATCAAAGTCACCTGTCACCCGTATCAGCAAGTCCATGACGCCTGCCATACCTACATATCAGTCGTGTCATCAAGTCCATGGCTCCTACCACAGCTACATGTCAGTCGTGCCATCAAGTCCATGACACCTACCATACCTACATATCAGTCGTGTCATCAAGTCCATGGCTCCTACCACAGCTACATGTCAGTCGTGCCATCAAGTCCATGACACCTACCGTACCAACATACCAGTCGTGTCATCAAGTTTATGACACCTACCACAGCTACATATCAGTCGCATCATCAAGCCACTTATGTCAGCAAACACAAGACATCACTAGTAAAATGTAGTTACTCGCCTCATGTCAACTGACATAGCTTGGTTTCTCTACATGTGTCAGAACGCCAATATCGCCATGATGACCTGTTTCATACTCGGTTTGTTTTCCATGTCATCATGAGACTCCGACTTACCAACGCTGTCTTGAGCGCAGGGTCACTGCCTTCGGGCGACCTACATATTGCTGTTAAACAACCATTGAGGGAGAGTGTCTACATCCAAAACTGTTAATGCAACATGGATCGACTATTTTTTTTCTTTAACTTCCTTAAATTGAACTTGAAAAGTACAGGATCAATTCCCTCCTGAGACCAAATTGCAATCAATGATCGCGTTGAGCTAAATTTCACGGGCAACAATGCTTTTTTTCTACGACTTGTGGAACAGTGATGGAGAATGACGATGGTATCTTTCAAAATTACTTCATAGACTTGCGACGAAATAGTTAATTGTGATCTCCAGGGATTGCAAGCTGTAAGCCTGAATGTCAACCCTGTTCTTTGTGGACACCTTGTGAGAACCTTTACGCATAATAAAAAACTTTACACCATATAGCCCGTAACTCCTCTGTCGTTCATATTGCATAAAAAAGTCTTAGCTCATTACAAACGGATAAAAATGCTTAAAAAGCAATTCCACGTGGAGAAAAAAATGGCCATTGGAAACTAATTGAGCTACATTACACTTTAAATCACCACTTGTGACATTATCCTTTGTAGGATTACTAGGATATGAAGTTGCCATAGTTATCCAAAATAGATGACATGGCCTACTCCAGACCTAATGCCATCGCCAGAAATCCCATTAGTGAGCTTGATTTAACACAAACTTTGATCACATGCACTAATTAAGTTTCAATAATACGATTTAGGAGTGAACCAAGCTCCCAAGGAAGCTTAATCAGACTTAAACAATTCTTCTGTTGAGAGATGGATTCATCTGAACTAAGCGACTTAGCTCATTCTGGACATGAGCCTTTATTTGTACTTGGCATCAGCTGCTAAGCTGCAGGCGTCCGCTGTCTGGGTACTGGGTGGGAATCTCACACAAGTAGGATGGTAAGGTGAGACTCCCATCTTGGAAACATCTCATTGCGAAATACGGAGTAGCAACGAGTCAGCGCTTGGTTTTGTCATGCATCCAATGATGTCTAGACCCACAACAAGCATAAAATCAATGATTTGCAACTTTTAACAATTTGGGTACTTTCAGGGACCAACAAATATTATTTTTAGACACGGTAAGTTTATCATTCTATTAACATGGAGAAAATCAAGGAAATGTGGAAATGTTTTTCAAGTTACGTGTAATTTAAGTTGGAAATTGTACAAATTACCTGACTACGTTCGTTTTAAACTCGCCAAAAGTCACATTGATAATGACACAATCCGAGACCAATTCGTTGTATTGTACTGGCAGATAGAGATAGGCTCATGTAATTCACTGTGAACTTCACCCATCAACACCGTTGTGATCAATACGTTTATCAAAATTATTATATAATTCCGCCAAGAACGAATAATTTACGTTGGCTATAACAACCTTATTGTCAGTCGAGTAAGGCATTATGGTCAAGATGAATCAACTAAAGTTCACAATAACAACTTTATCGTGAGTTTAATCAGTAAAAACGACTATCTATGACAGCTGGAATAGGTGGAAAATGGAGACGACAGACAGCCACAAATCATATAGTGACCGTGTAATAAACTCGACGCTTATTCACTCAGGTCTTGTGTTGTGTTGGGGTTGGTAATGTGGTACCGCTTGCTAAGCGAGCTGATTACCCAAACACTGGTGTTTTAATAATATGATCAACGTTGTGTCACCTTGCTGTCTTTGGGTGATTAAACTCAGTCACTGAGATACAACTGATAGCAAAGACGAAACAATGGGAGACACACATTAAAACAGATATCATTTGAGGTGTTTGTGAGGCCAGATTTCTTTAACAGGGTGACCTGGTCCTTGACACCGGGGCGATCGCGAAGAGTCAATGAGCTATGCAGTACCTATTACCCCGCCCTGTCGCAGAAACCTCGAGATGATATTTATTCACAGTGATACCGGAAAACAGCTAAAACTTTTGTTAATTTAACGTTGAACCATTTTCTGTACATGCCATATATTGTTAGAACACTATTCCAGTCCACATTCAAAGTGTAGCAACCAAACCTGAGCATCTCTCGGAGTAAGGATTTCCCTGAATGGTGAATGTTCTTGAATACTTTTCATCGCTAAGTTTGTCTAATTTGTGTAGAGACTCTTTCGTCTAGACAGTAGAATGATTTCCATTAGCAAAATTTCAAAGTTCAGCCTTCTCCTTATTGGAAACATGATATAAAATGTTGTCTGCTATTACAATTAAACCCATATAAACGTCTTGTTGCCTAGGTTCTGGAACAGCGTTCCTAACATGAAATTACGTCTTTTGTAGGTCAGTGATATTTCAAATGGTGTTCACTTCAATGCTAACATTAGAACATTCAATAATGAGGAACCCAGTGCTCTCCGTGTTTGCATGCATCTACCGAAAGGATTTCTTAAGTGGTTGTAGTGCAGTTGGGTCGTGCGGTGAGGTAATATATCCACGTAAACAACATCCCGTACTCCGGAAACCTGCTTTGTAAGCGAGTGAGTTTAATTTTACACCACGTTAGCAATATTTCACTTATATCATGGTATGGGGACATCCGAACCGTGCCTCCACATTGTGCCCATGTGGGGAATCAGATCAGGGTCTTCGGCGTGACGACCACTAGATACCCAACCGGATTGTCTTTGCACGTGTAAAAAGGATATTGCAATCATTCGTGAGTCCTTTTATAACGGCATTTGTCATAATACAGTCCGGATCAATGAGGTTTGTGGTAGTAAAAATATACTGAGGCTATCCAGTTAGCTTTGTAAGTCCATAGAATGCATGGCGAGACGAGGTGTGGTTTTAAAATGTCCTTAGTGTATGCGACCAGCGCCTGTGACACTTTCTAATAGACTTGAGAGGAGGAAATGCATTTGGAACGAATAGCTAGAGACTGAGATGTGGACATACCAGGGAAGCACGTTTACTTAACCCAGATATGGGTAATTTCTAACTTTTCTTCACGATTGATATTCATCTCCATAAATCTGTCGCTCATGTGACACCGGTGTGACTAAAAGCAGCCTCTCATTATGGCCAGACATTAGATAAATTCAACTGAAGGGAAGCCAATATCACCTAGTGATAGGGATCTGTGGTCACCCTGGCGGATCCACAAACACAGAAATGACTGTCCGATCTGTAAGTATATATTCCCCGTCTATCAAGCTGTCATCCCAGCATGAGTGATCGCCGAAAGATCCTGGAGCCTGCTTCTTTTCTCGGTTAAGACGATTGGCAATCGGTCGACAATGATGAAAACCGGGACGGCATCTACATCATCATACCCGGTCCTAGCACCCTATCACATCCACATCGACATCATCACGTGGCACCGCTTGGCCTATCTGTTGACCGATGCGATTGAGGCCTCATCCGACGGATGTCCTGTACAGGACTGCCTGCTCCATGGTTTGGCACTAGGGGCCCGCTTAACCTTGGAGTATAAACTGTAATCCGGCAAAGACAGCTCATCGATCTGTTTGCCTTACGTGGTCTCTAGTGAGACAACAATAATTGAGAACTAACCGAGGCCGGTGAAGCATATTAAAAATGCATAGAGACCGATGACAGCAGATATTTATCTAATTACATGGAAGAAATGTCTATCGCAGTTTGATAGTATTTGTGCAGTAGATTCTGGCAAGCTCAGGTTACATGTTCACTTACATGTTCATCAAACAGGAACCTTTTTCGATCATTTGAAGCTTTGATTGCACGGACTTAACTTGTGTAAATTTGCGTTTACGTCATTCTGTTCCTCCCTCGATGTACCTCTATTGGCATGCCATCATTCTGGGCCCTGGAGTAGTAGAAGGCAGATTCAAATGAATAGGCCTAACGAACTTTAAAATAGAGGCAAATAGGTATCTAACAGATTACATCTACTGAAAGGGCCTGCCTGATTGAAATTAAATAACCTATGATCTTCTGTGGGGCTCTCGTTTTAGAGGTTTAATCTAGGAATTACCTCATTCGTGAACATGGTTGAGAAATGTGTATCTAGTTTGTAAAATAGAAGCCACTTCAAACACAGACATACACACACAGTGGCGCTGTGCAGGGAGCGCTTAGTCGGCCTCAAAACTGCTTTTACTTCAACTCGTGACTGGAATTTTCCATGTGATTTATGCCAGAGAAAACGATTTTCTAAAGACTGCTATTATTCCTTCCTTCCTTTCCTGTGTGGCGTTTTGGTACCACGGGACACAATACACACATGTAAATTATAGCATGCAAACTTTTACAGATGTTTTCTGCAGCATGAAAGAGGGTGCGGGATTATAAACTTTTCTGCTAATCCTTCAGGAAAAGGCACCTAACAAACCACATAGCAACAAGGTGTCTACAGCCGGCTGGACGAAGGAATTGGAAATCGATAAAGAGTATTAATAAACGGTCCCCGCGGGGCAATTCCCGTCTAATACTTCTCATTGAAATGCTCGTTTGCATGCATTCAATCTTCAAAGGTATAAGGGCGTTAAAAAGAAAACTTATTTCAATGCACACGAGACCATCTTGCCAACATCTTTCCTGAGGCGCCGGTTTCATTCTGTACAGATTAGGTAGATTACCCACCTACTTGGACATGTATCACGGAATCTTTCTTCAAAGAAACATACAGCCTTATACATGACCCTGAATCAAAGTGCGATATTGTGTGACAAGGCTTTTGCTTAAATGTCACCCTCCTTTCCCACTGTAGACAGCTTTGTAACGTAAATGCAGTCCCAGTCCATTATTTGACCCACTTTTGATGTTAAACAAAATGATGTCTGCGTTTAAGTTTTGTTGTATTTTGTGAAAAAAGAAATAGGAAAACACTTGTTATGTTGCAGGATCGTGTGGAAAATGTTCCGTCTCGAAATAAGCCATTATCTGAAATGATTGCGGCTGATTGTCAGGCCGCTTCAGGCGGAATGATCTGGTAATTGTTTTTTTGTCAGACAACAAACGCAACATTAAAAGCACCTTCCATTACCGCTGTAAATATTTGTCTGTTGTAAATTATATGTGTGCGGTGTTGTATGAAGTCGTTCGTGGAAAGACATGAGCATCTAAATGTACAACGTTACAATGAGCATTGACAGAACCTCAATGCATTCTATGAGGTGTTGATGTCAAACACTGTCGACCACAATTTCAATACTAATGACGTTTTACTGGCGGAGGAATAGATAAATGCAAATAGCACCAGTTCCCGGTTATGCAGGTGTAAAACAGAGTTTTCCAAGGGAAGCACTTTACAGTGGCCTGTTGTATTGATCACGAGCCTAATGAAGTCAACATTATGCTGCTTTACAGAAGCCATAGCGATATTTGTTTTACTGGCACCATCGTGCTCTGCTGCAAATAAAACGGACCCATGCTGTTCCTCAACCTTGTACTTGTGTGTTTTGATGTAAATCTGCCGTGTATGAAGTCAACTAATGTTGTCAAGATTACCAGCTAGTTTACAGAACTGAGTAGGACTATTCGATAGAACAGGTTGAACACGGCTGATTGCAAATCATGCGAACCACGCTTTTGTACGATGAATGAAAAATTGAAAGGTTTTCGTCTGTGTGCAAGATGAGCGATGTAGTCAGAGATTTCATAAACACATTCATCATCATTTCCAGATTGGAAGTGTTTGATTTAGGTGGTGATTATGGACAGGCTACAGACGTCTGATACATCTTGATCGACCAAGGAACGGTTAATTTGCAATAAGTACCCGAAACACATTTGGTTAAGCCTGTTTATAATGTCGCCGTTTGTTCCTCCTATTTATTGGCATCATGGCGAGTTGACATTAGATATTGTCTAGTAATGTATGTGGCCAGATGTCCTTTATAGTAGAGTGTGTCTAGCAATTTGCGAGAGTGATATAAATAGTGGCAATACTTAGTCTTAGTCAAGTTCCAAAGTAGTAACATTCCTGCATGGTTTACGTCTATTTATGAGTTTGACGCACGGAAGCGCATTAACTGAATATAGCGTATGGATATATTTAATGATTATAAACAATATTGTGCCTACAGTGTGTAATGTAAAGTACCTGGTATGTTATTATCCCGCAGAGGCTTTACTGTTTATCAAGACAATTATCATGATGGACATATTGTCTTTAAAGTATATAGTATTGATGTACTAATAACATGCAGCTAACTCTGCTCAACACACAAACTGATTGAAATACGTTACGTATTATTTTGTGAAGAGTCAAATCTTCATGTAAAGCACTCATGCAAATTTTCATCTACGGCTGGATCTCCAGTAGTTAGCCAACTAACTGGTCATATTGGATTAGAAATACACATCCTTTCTATGGACAAAGCAGTTCTATTCACAGACCGTTAAGTTCTCAGTTCTGAAGTGGTTATCGTGTTGTGGTTACCTGCTTAGAATTTACCTTGCAATTGTTTGATAGAAATACATGTACATACAAGCATATCACATACCCCAGCTTTGGTATTTTTAACCAGCAACCTCTGCTTTTTGTGCGAGGCGGCTAACAGGATGGGGTAGTCAGACGCGCTGTCTCGGTAGATACATCACATCGTATTCCAAATACGTAGATTGGTGTTCATAATATCAGCCACTGGATTATCTGGTCCAGACTCGATTACTTACAGGACCGACGCCATATAACTGGGATATTCCTGAGTGCGGTATTAAATAACAAACTAACAAAAAGGAATGACGTGTTGTATCCATCCTTATTGAACCTTTGGACTTTGTTTACACCTTACGCAGTTACGAATATTGTTGAAACCTATCATCGTTATTCGCACTCAGTCCACAATGGGAAGTTAGATGTCCATACCATGAGTCCACGCAAAGAGGTCGGATACCAAGCATCAGGTTTAGTTACGTCAATGAGCTGAGATAAGGAAGAATATCAAATATGAAAATCACTGAATCACATCAATCAAAGTTACATTCGTAAAATACGACGGCACGAAGCAGAGACATGTGCCTATGCAAAACATAGATCTGTGAAAGACATTAAAGAATAAATGGGACCATCAAATGCCTGACACAATATCGGAACACGCATTGTGCCTAGAGCCCAGTGTCAACTGGAATAGATGCTCCGCCGTCAGCAAGTCTTGGCCACTGTGAAGCAGAGCCTGTGGGTGTTTGCGGGAACATCATCACTCCCGTTAGATAATTGTGTCTGACAGTAGACACTGGAATCCATGGACTGGTCCCTTTGAGACACGGGTGTGAATCTTGAAGGCATGTGTCTGTGAAGAATTGAGGATATGTTACTTTCATTTCTTATACTTCGACAAGGCTTAATTGGAATCATTACAAGGACATTTGCCATGCTTTACATCGCCCAAACGTACGATAAGGTCATCGTCATCACCTGATTCACGCGGGACATATTAACACACGTTTCCGAATGTAACCTGTGGACAACGAAACATATGCCTCCAAATGTAAGCTAGGATAAGCTGCAACCACTGCCTCACATTGTACGTTAAGGACACTCGAAACAGGCGTCTTCGAATGTAAGCAGGATCAGATGTAACCACTGCCTCCTAATATAAGCTGGGTAAACTGCAAACACTAGTGTAAGCTAGGATCAGATGCAACCACTGCCTCTGAGGGTAATCTGGGGACAGATGAAATATAATTTACTTTTCCAAATGAAAGCTCGAAACCCCCGCAACCAATGACTCTGAACGTAAGCTAAAACACCTGCACTACACGCATGAGAAGCTGGGGGCAAGTGTTATAATTACTCATGCCTCCGATTGTAAGCGAGGGACACGAAGCACATCTGCTTCCTAATCCCAGGGTATCTGTCACACTTGCTTCCATACTCAACACACTGTCCAGTAGCAACAACAACACCACTGCTGTACTGATGTACCACTGCACCACTGCTGAGGGAGATGATGTTCCCTCATGGTGACGTCACCCCCACCGCCACCACTTAATCAGCAGACACACATCACAGATGTTAGGGTTAGGGTGATCATGACATTTACCATGTCATATGTAACTGTGATATGCAATTATAACCATGACTGCTTTTGTCAGGCCCTATTAATTCTTAAAAGCAATATAACTTTAAGCGTCTGTACCCAGGGGAATGCAGTGGGTGTGAATCCGAGTGTCCGTGGGATGTGTTGTGAAGTGATAGAAGTGTTCGCACGTCAGGTTGAGATGTCAATTATTTACGTTAGCTGTTGAGGAAAGAATCACTTGACAATTATCTATGTCAGTAGAAACAAGACGAAGGTCCCTAGGGAATACACCCAGATAGTGCGACCTTTGTTTTGACGTTTCTCATGTCGGCATAGATCGACATTGCACCTGTCGAAATGGGACTTCATCAACTCAGGTGTTCCTAATAGTAATTTTCTTGTGGGATTCGACAACCTCCTCTGTGGTTTTGGAGCTTCTGCTGTTCGGGGATGACTGGGTACATTGCTCTGACATTGAAAGAAACTGCAACTTCAAACGGGGATAAAGTCAGTTTAACACAAACGGCGTCGATGTGAGATACGTGCAATGTGGAATCCCTCAGGGGTTAAGTGTATCAAAAATAGGTCCCGTAGGTTTAAGAAAGTGATGACATGTTCATTCAGGCTTTTTTATTGCTGCCGTTTACTAAGCATGATGGAAACAAATTATGACTAATGGCCATAGCTTTCCGCGGTTATTTAACAAATGGGAGGACACAGCGGCCTCGAAAACTAATTTTCCAGGATAAAATGGAATTTTTTAGAATTTCTTTTTAAAATATTGCTCACAATTATATTTTAGTTATCTGTTGTGGCTGTGGGCATTAGAGGAAATGTAGTAAATTGGTGTTTCTTGGATGGTTAAACCAAATAATAGCACACATAATTCGCTTTAACTGCCTTTTCCATAACCAACCCTGTCTAGAGTGATTGATGTGATAGAAATACGTAACTTTGAGAAGACATAGTGTTCCGTATAAGTGTGATATTACTTTGTGTACAAAGAAATTGGTGCAGATTACGATTGTTACAACCACTGCGTATTTTTTCAGTCAGTACCTCACGGATAACAACTCCGCTATCATATATGATCATCATACCGTTGTCAAGCAAGAGTGGAGTAACACAGCATAAATCAGATTTGTATGCAGCAAGAGAGATTAAATAAAACACGTGTCATGAACAAGTCGCATTATATATGATAAAGAAGTTGTCGTCCATAGAGTATCTCACTTTCATATTACTCAAACAGAATATCGGAGGACGTAATCACCGTAAGGTAAAGTGAGATACGATTAGTACAATTGCATACTTCTTTAAGGTAAAAAATAATAGTTTAAATGATAACTTCTAATAAATAATAAATTACTGACTGGGTCGAGGATAGAATTACCACACATTCATGGGCTCAATATTCAGTACTCTCTCTACAAATATACAAAACGCATAAAGCAACAGAACTAGTACACAGGAGACATGTGCTGGAATTTCATTAATTTACGCTGGGCGTATCATGCAATTGTGGTGACCATTTTCTGTAAAAATTGTAATACATGTTTATGTTCATTGTCAATAAACCTTTCTGTATTGAAAATATCTCCCAATAATTTTACGAATGTATCCAATAATAATTGTTGCATGGAAATATTTTTTACCAGCAAGAAGTATGTCGTATTGTTTATTAGGTCGGTATTATTTCCAATTAAGACTACATTTTGTTCATCATCCACTAATTTTATTCCGAGTTCTTATTTTTGTATTGATCAGTTTAAGTTCGAAGTCAATCACTTTAATCTGTTTTGTACATCGTAAGTGCAGTCTTGGAGCAAGGCTATTTAATCAGCTATAGTTTGAAACTGTACACCATGGAAGCTAGTGATAATAGTGTCTGTGTATTGCTGGTTAGCCTTTCACGTGGATGGTTTAAAACAATGAACCTGAGTGAAACCAGACGCACGTAGCCTCTGAATTCGTTATAGCTTAATGCATCACTACTCACTGAGTAAGAATGTACAACCCTGTGTGTCTAGGGACAACTCCCTTCTGCATGGAATAGAGTTAGCATGACTCATAAGAAGCCAGCTGCTCTGTTTCCAATGCAGTCGAACATCAGACACTCACTCACACATAATGACACTTCTATACTGCTCTTCATATAAACGTTCCCGAGATCATTATCCATGTGGATTTTTGTAGGTGTGATCTTTATCTTCTAAAGATGGAATAGTTACCGCTAAATACATGCGTAAGTTACAACACACACACACACACACACACACACACACACACACACACACGTGGCTGCTTCCAATACATGCAAAACGTTCGTGAAACACATACGTAGATTATTTTCGAAAACGTTTCCATTAGGTTTAAATGTCAAAATAACTGTGAAAATCTAAAGAATGAGCCTCTCTTATGTCAACTAGATCGTTGGGTACATTTAGAACTATATACTCCTTGCAGTAAACCGGTTTCCAACGGGATCTGATTCTGTATTCTGTAAACATGTCGTCCGTATCTCCATTGTCATCGTCCCAATCAGACCGTTGTCACAGCAAAACTGTATTGACTCTATCGTTAGAGTAGCGGTCCCTCAATCATTCAGGAGTCCAGCATTCTGTGCTTTTTTTCCACAACAAATACAAGCTTTGTGTTGGAAACTCATCATTGCACCGTGTCTTAAATCGCAGGATGAAACAAAAGGAAAGAGCTACATACTACCTTTGTAGAAAGGTCAATAGTAGTTTAAAAGGTCATTACCGGCTACGTTCGATTTAAGAAACATTAACAATTGATTTAAAAACAACAAATGTGCAGAGAAGCAATTCATTGTCCCGGACAAAATTGAAAATCGAACTATAAATCTTTTGAATTGACGTGATGTTTTCAGAACTTAATGTGGGTTATGTCCACTGCCACATGTGACCACAACAATAACCACGTTTATAATTGTAGATAAAAGAGCTTGATATTCAAGACTTTTCATATTTAAAAAGCATATATATAAAGCTCAAAATGAAAATGTCAATGACATGCATAAGATTGCATGTATACACTGTCTATAATGTCGGTATATTTTACATTAGAAAGGTCAATTGCTAACATTTTAAAAGGATATAAAATATCATTCTAACCGGGTTATGTTAAATGTGTTCGTTGTTCGATCCTCTGTCCTGCTGTGTGGTGTAGTAGATAGTGTGCCTGCCCAGGAAGAGGAGTGTATGTGGTTCGACCCATTGTCCTTGTGGTTTAGTTGATAGCGCGACTGCCCAGGTAGTGGAGTGTACCTTATTCGATCCCGTGACAGTGGCATTTGAAAAGGCGTGGACAGATTTTTCACCCTTCCTGCGCTAGGCTGTAAGTGATAAAGGATGTATTTCCAGTCTCGAAGTGAGAAGAGTATACTCTGAAGACAATATCAATGTGAATGTGCAGCTAGAACTATAAAAAACTAGGTAGCAACTGCATGCGCATGCGTGTGACTTTTATGTCCAACGACTAAAGCAAAGTTAAATAAGAACGACTTAACAGATTTCCGCAATCATAAGAAATATTTGCAAACACCAGAAGGCGTTATATATTATCAACTCGTATTTATGGGTCACTTCACATAGTGATGGTTTAGGGATACACAAAACATGCGAGCACATCCTGCCCCACCGGTCACAAACATACAAAGGCAAGTTCACCTAAATAGAACTCGAGAAATAGTAATTTCTTGGGAGACCTTTTGGTCTCTCATGCGCCACATTATAATTTTACTGTGGTCATAAATGTTAGTCACAGAATATGTTAGGAAGAGATGTATGGTGGTTTTTAAATCAAATTTTGAACATCGAATCCAATTTCACCTCTCTAATTCTTCTGCTTTCACCAACAGTATGCCATCTGGTCGAGTGGAATACAGTAGCAGCATTCGGACCCAAAGATCCCACCTTGGCTGGCTTCGTCAACTCCTTGTGTACTTCTGTCCAGATTCCCCATGTAGAGCTGAGACTGGACACAGCCGCAGACCACCTCTCGGGCAAGACCATCAACCTCTACCCCAATGTGGAACAGCTCAGTAAAGCCTTCACCGACCTCATCCGATACTACGGGTGGAAGCAAATGCTGGTCATCTATGGAAACACGGAGGGTAGGCATGTTCATGTTTCTTACTCCAGTGCGAGTTATTTAGGGTCACTTTCTGGTGAATCATTGTTCTCGATTTAGATTCTTTGATAATCTGTCACAAGAATGGCATTCATCTCTACATAATGCAACCAAGTGGACTCGTGACTATCCGGGGTAGAATAGACCTTCAGCAACCCATGCTTGCCATAAAAGGCGACTGTGCCTAACTGAGGCGACTAACGGGATCGGGGGATCAGACTCGCTGACTTGGTTGATGTCAGCGGTTTCCAATTACGTAGATTGATGCTCATGCTGTTGACCACTGGATTGTCTGGTCAAGACTCGATTATTTACAGACCGCCGCCATATAGCTGGAATACTCACTCACTCACTCACTCACTCACTCACTACAGCCAAGTATTCTAATTATACACTTTTCGAATCCCTCCGAAACGGGGAGACTTAAAACTTATCGCGGAGATATTGCGCATATTTTAGAAACCGTTTGACGAAGTTTACACTGTAATGAGAGATGGTAGTTTTAAACCTAGATATGAAATTGGTAGATGTAACATTTTACTATATTGTAAAACCTACCTTGATATACAGAGTACATTTGTAGATAAAACTTTGGAACATCCTCTATCACAACACCGTCTTGTTAATCAAATGTCATAATAACTTACGTTTATTTCATATAATGTTACTAACATAGAAAAATATGACGTTTTTTCTGTAACACTAATACAATCTCATGCAAAAATCGTATTTATGAATGTACTTATGACCCGAGCCCTGTGACTGAATAAAATGCCTTTCTGAAACATTGTTCTCGATTGCTCAGTTGTGTTGCGCAGCTTTCGACACATACATGAAGTAAATAATCGAATCTGGACCACACATTTCGATATTGACACCATAATCATTAATGAAAGCAATTAATATCATACCACGATAAGTGCATAACCAAGTGCGTAAATAGGTCAATGAGTCTGACTACAATATCCCGTTAGTCTCCTCTTACGACAAACTCAACTCGCTGAATAGTATTTCTAACGCGGATGCCAAAGTTTGTTTTGTCTGTAAGATTCTTGTCAGATTTTTGCGGATTTAAGATAAAAGAAACGTTTGATTTTTTTCATGGTCTTAAGACACATTATTAATTTTATGTCATATTGAAAATTTCCCCTTTGATAGTTTATTTTTTATGCATAGTTTCGTATTAACAATCAAATATGAAATTACGAAATAAATGAGTTTCAATAAAAGTTTTCTTTAGATTCTAAATGTTACAACCTTTGAAATGACTGATATATTTTCTCTACAAGGAACAGAGGCAGACATGTGTGTCCTACGCATGCGCAATCCTACAGACATCTATTTTTCGTTTTCCACGGCGATAAGGGCCGTAACACTACTTTAAGTACATGAAAGTGCGCAAAAACACATTCAGTAGGAATTGACTTGAATTTGAATTTATGAATATTGAATCTTTTACCTTGAGAATTATTATTTGCAAAACAAACCATGATATCTCATATCATATTTTTCTTAAGAGGCCATGTCTGAAGATTAATCAGCCTTTTGAGACATTCCGAGAATTGCTGTTGGAGGCCTTCAGACTTGAGAACGCTGTACATTAAAAGTCCGATATCAGCCACGCGAAGCCACAATGCGCTTCTTAACAACTCGACCCTATCAAATGACCCACACTGAATTGATGTGCCTGTTCAAGCTCATTGCGTTTTATCACGGGCGATAGTGCATCCAAACGGCACATCATCAAACTCATACTAACATTGTCCCGGATGGAGCATGAATGCAGTTTGTATGGAATATTACCCCCGGGGCAATAACTTCCGAATCAATAACAAATATGCAAGTCAAACCTGTGAAATGTGGCTTGCCTCCCAGCCGCAAGCAATCGGGAACTTTCATCCTTTAGGCCAAATTAATTATAGGGGATTAGCGTCTTTTGCATGGCTTCTCTTTGATCGGCAATGCCCGAGGCGGTGAACACAGAGGATCGTTTACCACTAATTATATTGTATAATCACTTTTGTAAAAAAACCTGATGACGATTTTACGAGAATGGGATCGTTTTAAGAAGATATTTCAGGAACCTGAGTAATTTCAATTTAAACATTCCAAGCTTCCCACTTATTGGATTATGTTGTGACAAACCATATAAATAGGTGTTTTAGGACTAACCTTTTATCACACCTCCAGGGAGAACAAACATCATATTCTTCATTGGCAGTGCCCAAGTTCAACGTTTATAACACGGCTAGTCTCTAACAGTCTGAGATTAAGATTACCTTTACCAGGACAAGAAAAACGTTATTGAGATATTTTTTACAAGAGATCAACATTCTCGGTTCCTCCTCTGCTTGAACACCCTTCTGTAATCTTTTCGTTTGTTACGCTACACCTTAATGTTTGTTATTTGAGAGAGGGAGAGTTTGATGTCATGCTTCTGGTGAAGTTAGGTGTCTTGCGATTCGCAGTCTTCTTTATCTTTAACGTTGTTCGATTTGTAACTTCTTCAAAATGATCAAGGATGTACCAACATCACAGTAAATTCAAACACCAGTGAACTGAATTATATGCAACAGTTTTGAGACAGTATGGAACCATGTTAACAATAATGTAATGTGGGTTAGTTGTTTTCGAACAGGACTCAGTGACTGGGTTAAGTTTTACTCTGACTGTAGCAATAATCAAGTCGGGGGGACACCACAAATGGGTTTTCTACATTGACCCCACGTGGGTAATAAACCCTGCTCTTCAGTTTGACGAAGGGCCACTTTACCTACTAGACTACCCTGGCGCATCTATGTAAGGGGAATGAATTAACGCACCACGTCAACCGCTTTGTTTCAGATCTGATGAAGGTTCAGAGCGTTATTCGTGGCAATTTTGAAACATCGTTTGATATAATGGTCCGCCAGGTTGACTACAGGAATATGAGAGACGTTCTGAAGGAGGCCAAAGAAAAGAAGTGGACAAATATGCTTGTAGATCTAAACCTTAACTATACCAGTCTCTTAATGAAAATGGTATGTATAGTTGCAAACATTGGTATCAATTATTTATGTTATGTCATTTGTTATGAACTGTATAATCAACAAACAGATAACGGTACTATTCAATCATCAGGACATTTACTGGACTTTGAAATCTTTGATAAGTGCTCTACACACATTTTGTGACTCTTTTACAAATGTAGCATGAAACCTATGTTTTACACATGCTCCTGTATGGTGACAAATAATCATATAAGGTATATATTTCAGGCCTTACAAGAAGGTATGATAGATCCCTATCATCATTATATTCTTACCAATTTGGTAAGTAGCGTGTTGCACAATCTTTTCTCGCGTGTATCCGTACCAAACGCAAGCACATGATGTGCTTGTATGTACATATATCTATGTCAAACGATTCCAAAATAAGAGTCTCAACATTTGCAAACAGTAACATCATTCTTTTTCTAACAAATAATTCCTGTGTAATAGTTCATAATCCATTACTGCCAACACATACTCATAAATCATGGTTTGTTTACCTTTGCAGGACATTGAGTCAATAGATATGGAAAACTACCGATACAACTACGTCAATCTCACCGGCTTCCGCATGGTAGACCCCAACAATGACTACGTCAGGGACGTCATGAAAGCTATGGAAGTCTATGAAATTCAAACAAATAAAGTCATGCTCAACAAAAGTGGTTACTTATCACTACCAGTGAGTATAAACATTTAAGTTCCCGTGATGCACTGTCAGAATGTATCAATCCGTCCTTCAGAACAACTCGAAGGTCGTTTTGCACGTCTGTGCATGTACTGATTTACCAGTAAATATACTGATAATATCGGAATTATGTGGGGAAGTGGGGAATTTCGTCAATAAAAAGAAAGAAAAGAAAGAAAAGAAAGAAACAAACAAACAAAAAAACACACACACAAACAAAAAACCAACCCCCCAAAAACATAATCATTTTCCTTTTGCTTCGAACTAGGAGAAGAAAAGACGTCTTGCCTTTTTATTGAAGACAAAGTGTCCAAGGAATACATTTTGTAATGTTAACCTCAAACAAATATCCCACCCCTCCTTCCTGAAAAGGAAACAATTGCTCTTGACTTTGTATGTTTTTTTCAATAGATCATAAATACCTAAAATTTGCGGTTAAAAGATGATATATGACATATATGTATTATATAAAACCAAATATTTTAAAATATTGTTCATACGTATCGATTCACATTTGTGGTTGTGTTTGTTTGTGATGATGATGATGACTTCAGTGGTGAGGAAATGCTGTTCTGTGACAAATGATTTGGTATTTCAGCACGAAGCCGCCTTGATATTCGACGCTGTGCATTTACTCGCGAAAGCCTTACACGAACTCGACAAGAAATCCATCCTCCGCCCGGTCAACACAAGCTGTGACTATCCTCTGCCCTGGCCTTCTGGCCCAAACCTATACTCATATCTGAAACAGGTACATGCAGTAATATACATGCGTATAAAACATTTATGTTATGTTACGTTATTGATTCCATACATATAGACTGCTCCACGCCCTTCAATTCTTCATTGTCGTATCCAGCGCGCAACAGATGTATCAGTAATATTCTCAACAGAAATTGCACAAAATCGTTATTAAATGGGAACTGCAATATCTAAATAACATAACATTATTACATAACATTGACCACACACAATCTGCTGTAAACTGTGGTATCAAAACTGACGCAGCGTTGCTGTATGTAATTGGAATTGCTTCCTTTGTATGCGATTCTAGAACACTGGCCATGTTTGTTTCCTAACATGAACATCTAGAACACAACCGAACAGAACGTGACACGGGGAAACATGTTTGACAGATCGCCAAAGGGATAAGTGTGAAATAAGATATCTGTCAAATACATTATTTGAATTGTCTCACGTGCATTTGTCTTCGTAATAACTAGTTTGTTCGCTGGTGATTTGTACGAATTACCTAGAATATGATCCTGCATATGTTCCACTTCTAACCAACAGCTTTACGTGTCGTGAATATGCACTGGCATTCACATGCTATCACCCATCATGTTTCAGGTCACAATAAGAGGTCTCACTGGAGAGGTCCGATTAGACAGGGGTCGACGATTTGTATTCAAATTAGATTTGTTACAACTTAAACCCAAAGGTTTAGAGAAAGTAAGTACTAGTTTATACAGTAAACATTCTAGATCTACCCTTGGAATTGTGAATCTCCATCAAGAATGTGTACATACGATGTTCCTCTCGTTCAATGAAATGTTGACTTTGGTTGTGAAATGACGCTTTATAGAGATGACACATTTGAAATGAATACACAATTTCTCAAAGACTATATGCTATTTCATTTCATACCTCCTATTAACAGAAAACGTCTATCATAACTGATATTTTAAATGACCCCGTTACAGTTCCACCTGAATGTGACTGCATAACAACTTATAACTGCTTTGCTTATAAACCACATTTTTCTTAAGATCTTTGACCATCGACATGGCTTTGTTGGCAGGTAGGAGAGTGGAGTGTTGATAAAGGGCTCAACTTCACAAATCTACAAGGCTATGCAGATGGGAACCCATTTGGTAACAAAACTCTCATAGTCACAACAATCATGGTAAGAATCGATTTGAAGAAAGGGTAGCGCATATGTTCTAAAGTATTGTCGTAGATGGTACATGTGAGCTTGAAATGTGTTGTCACTCTATGCTGGTTGTCGGATGATAAGCAATATTCAGCTCTGCTTCAAAACATGCAAGGCGTCATACAAAAAACAAAAAGGCAAAGAAAATATCAAAGGAAATCTTTATATTTACACAATAAAATGAAAGTGACAAATCACTGCTGTCAAGGATTGTAGTGAAAATTTATATAAATAATGCATTATGTTTAGGAAATCTGTTATAACATGGCGCACCAGACATCGACCTGACGATTAAAACAGGCTTATGGTGCTCCGTGGTGACCCATAATCAAGAATCGTGACACTCAGCACACAGACCACAAAAATACATTTGATTTTTTTGTCACTAATGAATCATTTTTTGCCACTAATGCATCAGTGCCCTTATAAGAAACAGTACGATCCACTTTCTTTGCACTAAGACATAATAATTAGATAGAAGGGAGCAGTCCACCTATTGGAAGTTTTAGCCAGCGCCATTATCTTTCGGTGACTGCCCTAATGCATTCTATGTATTAAGGAACAGGACATGGGATGGTCAACGCCAGTTTAGTTAATATACATGTTTCCGTGTCATGAAAACAAATGGGAAATATGTCTGTAATGACTCTCCTAAGTAAATGGATCTTACAGAAAGCAAATACCCCATGTACATCCTTAACGTACCTAAATGTGGACCATCTTGAATAAACTAATTTAATCTTCTGATGAGTTTTAGTTTAGGATGACAACGATCTTTGTAGTATAAGCAGTGTACCAACACATCCCCCTGGTGTTCCGGTCTGTAATTATACATTACGTCTCTTCACAGAATGACCTTTGGTACCTCCGGTACAAATCTCCTTTCCTTTGGGCAAATTACTACTGATGGATTTTCTTAATTTCTCCTAATGTTTTTTCAAAGGTCAGAGATGACAAATTATTGATTACTTTTTTAGGGAAAAACTGAGGTTCAGAACAGACAGGCATTTTGGTCATTACCAAAGCCGTCATTATATCCGCGTTATAAGCACAAAAGCAGTCGTGATTTCCCAGTGTTTCCTGGTTTTTGTATTTTTGCGCCACCATCATGATTTTTTTCCTGAACGAATGACCTAGACACACTGCACAGATACACATGTACATATGGTGCCCAGAGTCCCCGAAAGGAAGAACGTTTTTATAGTGTATCAACGTATACCTTTCCCTGTATCTGTAGTGCTGACTTTTAGAGGCCCTCTCTTGGAAATAGCAGTCGACTCGGTATATGAAGAGGTTTATGGGAATATTCAATTTAATCTATCTGAAAGGAGACAATTTCCACTGCCTGACAATTTGAGTTAAGTGAATTTTAGTATCTTGAAAATCTCCTCTCGAAGAATAAATTCGTATAACATGAGGTGAGGTTTATGGAAATTTTTGATTGAACACATGGCCGTCAGTGTTCACAGACATGAAGTTCTTGAACAAAGTAGCAGTCAAACTCATGAATCGTTGTGTGCACATTTTCTCCTTCAAATGGTAATACAGAACGATGTAAACGATGGTTACAAAGACGTGATAATATATGGTACTTCATATACACCCCACAACACATCTCCGCTTCACATCTGCCGGATCTCATTTCCGAGTACTAATATTACTTGATTTCATATTTGTGTAGTAATTTTATATAATTTGAATTTGTTTAGCTTCATATTGAAGTGCATGATTGGTAAAATGGTATAAGTATGAATGGATAAAATTAAGCATGCGTAATTGTTTATTTATATCTATTTTCATTTCCTTAATTCACCACATCATGTTTTCATCTTTCTAGTGTTGTAATTCCACTAATGGCTTATGTTGTCATCTTGTATTATGTTCAGAAATAATTAAGAGAAAAGAGAAGAAATTACATTGAAGTGGGGCTGTATCAGTTACATCAATTTTCACGAACGCAATTGTCTCACATCATATAACAATGTCGATCAAACAAGCATTGACTTACACATGTAAACATATGGATCAAAGACTACTCACTGGTTCACAGTCATCATCATGTCGATCAAACAAGCATTGACTTACACATGTAAACATATGGATCAAAGACTACTCACTGGTTCACAGTCATCATCATGTCGATCAAACAAGCATTGACTTACACATGTAAACATATGGATCAAAGACTACTCACTGGTTCACAGTCATCATCATGTCGATCAAACAAGCATTGACTTACACATGTAAACATATGGATCAAAGACTACTCACTGGTTCACAGTCATCATCATGTCGATCAAACAAGCATTGACTTACACATGTAAATATAGGGATCAAAGACTACTCACTGGTTCACAGTCATCATCATGTCGATCAAACACGGATTGACTTACACATGTAAACATATGGATCAAAGACTACTCACTGGTTCACAGTCATCATCATGTCGATCAAACAAGCATTGACTTACACATGTAAACATATGGATCAAAGACTACTCACTGGTTCACAGTCATCATCATGTCGATCAAACAAGCATTGACTTACACATGTAAACATATGGATCAAAGACTACTCACTGGTTCACAGTCATCATCATGTCGATCAAACACGGATTGACTTACACATGTAAACATATGGATCAAAGACTACTCACTGGTTCACAGTCATCATCATGTCGATCAAACAAGCATTGACTTACACATGTAAACATATGGATCAAAGACTACTCACTGGTTCACAGTCATCATCATGTCGATCAAACAAGCATTGACTTACACATGTAAACATATGGATCAAAGACTACTCACTGGTTCACAGTCATCATCATGTCGATCAAACAAGCATTGACTTACACATGTAAACATATGGATCAAAGACTACTCACTGGTTCACAGTCATCATCATGTCGATCAAACAAGCATTGACTTACACATGTAAACATATGGATCAAAGACTACTCACTGGTTCACAGTCATCATCATGTCGATCAAACACGGATTGAGGTACACCCACAATATGAATATTTAATGTAGTAGCTTAGTTATCTCTGAACATATATTAATTTCTCTATGCACGTTTTGATGTATATTTAATTTTGTTTACGTCACTGTACTTTATTTCAGAACAATAAAAAGCTTCCCCCTGAACTTATTGTAACAACTATTGCGGTATGTTTTTAGATGCAGAAGAACACATGTGTGACTTATGTCCTATTCTTTATGTTTTTTATGTTTAGATACCATAGTTTGAACACAGAGACTAACGAACGAGTGATTTTGTAAATGTAATAATCTTAGATGTATATCCTGTACTGACACACATGGACTCAAATGCTACTTTAGATACATAGTAGTCACACTGCCAGGTGCCCTGCATTCACACATTGTCTTAGTGGATAGACACGTGTCTATAGTGTATGATAGCAAAGGAAGCAATTGTCACCATTGATATCTTGAAGAGACACACCTGAGAGAGGGTCTGATGAAGAAATGGTCTTTTTAGATGCAGAAGAACGCATGTGTCAATAATATCATTTTTATATCATTTTAATATCATTTTCACCAATTATCAAGTATTTATAGGATGGTCGGGTGATTAAATGGACAAGGGTATCGTGGCTTGTACGGTATATTTTGTAGTTGCATCTGTAGTGTCCCAGTCTCAGAATGGCCATGAATATGTTCACTGATCTGTCAGTAACATGGGTTCCTTCTAGTTGGACGTGTTCGACCTTCATTTGTCACTTGCTGATACGCGGCATATTAACTGTAGTAAATGTATTCCTCATAGTGGCTTTATGCCACTCACTCATATGTGATAACTATCATTTACTATTTACAGTTTTGAATCATTGATGTCATAACAGATAATGCACATTATTTAATAATAATTATTAAAAGTTTCGTTCTTTGTACATGGAAACATGTCATGAAATCACTAAATTTATCAAAATGTCTCTATTCTCTAATTGTTTGTAGATTCTTATGTATGCAGTGATGAAAGTATATATGAAGAATATCTATGTTGTTACGGGTTATTTAGTGTTTCTATTTACACGTACACTGTACACGATTCTAATGATATACATGTTGATAACATGAATATAAAGTTTAAATATCGTACACTAGACGTGTCAATCACAAACGTTTATTGTAGATTTTACGTTAGATTTTACATGTTTGTACACGTTAACGTATATGAACAATGACAGTAAGAATAATGTTTACTTACCTGTTGCACTTATCAATTATTCTATAATCAGTGTATCCGGTGATTACATGCACAATATTGTCACTGACATTGTATTCAGATACAGTTTAACAGCAATCCTCCTTATCAATTTACAACGAAAACAGTGTTATACAATTTGGAATTCAAATCCCAGGATCTTGCATATTTACCGTTCATTTACATTATGAGACAGCAGGATTTGTCTTTCTGGTTGCAGGAAAAGCCCTATATGATGAAAAAAGAACGGAAAGTAGATGATGGTCAGGATTATGAAGGATTCTGTATAGATCTGTTGGAGGAACTTTCCAAGATCGTGGGCTTCCGCTATAAGATTGTGTTGGTCGCTGATGGAAACTACGGTGCTCCTAATGAGAAGAAGAAATGGAACGGCATGGTCGGTGAACTTATAGCGCGGGTAAGCATGAAGTCTAGAACCATATTTAGACTTTCCTCGATGTATTCTTGGCACAAGGTAATACATGCCATCAAACGTGTCCCTGTCATCATTGTTGTCATACAAGGGCTAAACTTTAATGTGACGGTTGTACCACATTATAATATAGTGAGTATAAATTCACCAGATTCTACTGAATATTTATGAAAACTTCCGAAAAGGGTGCTTCATGTAATAAATTTCTTAACAGTGAAACCTCTTTAATCCCTCCCCTCCCCTCCCCGCAGGTTATTGTTGTCACTGTTCTACAACTGACATTGCTCAACACAGTTATATACCTCATTCCTTTAATAGTAATAAATGGTAACCATGGTAATCAGGTCTGTTCGCATTATGAACTCAAGTTTCACTGTAACTTCAAATTGACAAAGAAATGTGTTGCAATCTTTCTACCTAGTCGTATAACCATTTAGAACAAATTAGGTTACTCATGCTGTAATTGTATACTCATGCTATGAATATATACTCATGCTGTAATTATATACTCATGCTATGAATATATACTCATGCTGTAATTATATACCCATGCTATGAATATATACTCATGCTGTAATTATATACCCATGCTATGAATATATACTCATGCTGTAATTATATACTCATGCTGTAATTATATACTCATGCTGTAATTATATACTCATGCTATGAATATATACTCATGCTGTAATTATATACCCATGCTATGAATATATACTCATGCTGTAATTATATACTCATGCTATGAATATATACTCATGCTGTAATTATATACTCATGCTATGAATATATACTCATGCTGTAATTATATACTCATGCTATGAATATATACTCATGCTGTAAATATATACTCATGCTGTAATTATATACCCATGCTATGAATATATACTCATGCTGTAATTATATACTCATGCTATGAATATATACTCATGCTGTAATTATATACTCATGCTATGAATATATACTCATGCTGTAAATATATACCCATGCTATGAATATATACTCATGCTGTAATTATATACCCATGCTATGAATATATACTCATGCTGTAATTATATACTCATGCTATGAATATATACTCATGCTGTAATTATATACTCATGCTATGAATATATACTCATGCTGTAAATATATACCCATGCTATGAATATATACTCATGCTGTAATTATATACTCATGCTGTAATTATATACTCATGCTGTAATTATTTACTCATGCTATGAATATATACTCATGCTGTAATTATATACTCATGCTATGAATATATACTCATGCTGTAATTATATACTCATGCTATGAATATATACTCATGCTGTAATTATATACTCATGCTATGAATATATACTCATGCTGTAAATATATACCCATGCTATGAATATATACTCATGCTGTAATTATATACTCATGCTGTAATTATATACTCATGCTGTAATTATATACTCATGCTATGAATATATACTCATGCTGTAATTATATACTCATGCTATGAATATATACTCATGCTGTAAATATATACTCATGCTGTAAATATATACTCATGCTATGAATATATACTCATGCTGTAATTATATACCCATGCTATGAATATATACTCATGCTGTAATTATATACTCATGCTGTAATTATATACTCATGCTGTAATTATATACTCATGCTGTAATTATATACTCATGCTATGAATATATACTCATGCTGTAATTACATGGTTTCTTCATTATTGGCGTTCTGTCAAACTGATGTATGGTAAATAATATGTAGAACACTGAACGATTACAATGATTGTCAAATGAAATCTGCATCTAATTCGTAATACCGTAGAAACGTAATAACTCATGCTTTCACTTTCTTTTGAAGCTGAAATAATCAGGGTCTTATAATTGCAGTCATCATAAATATCACAATTATAACCTTCCGTACTAAATGTACAGTAAACGCAACAGTAAATGAATAAGAAATTATAAGATTAGGCAATCTTTTAATAAAAAACAAAATTAACACGCAAGGTTTTAGGTATTAGTTAGCTTAAGAAAACATTTCTCTTGCATATTGATGACACACCAAAAGAACTGTAATTCAGAACTGATGAATGTAATCACATTATAAGGTGACAAAAATCACTATTTGCAACAAATTGTCTCCCAAAGCACAGGCGGTTCAAAGTGCTCACCGATAAAATAAAATCAATTATCACCTCATGAATAACATACAAAACTGAGCTTTGAAGGAAATACCACTAGGGGGTTAATGAACACAGTTGAAACACGTGAACAGCAGATAACGAAATACAAAGACAAAACGAGGACAATTATGATTTGTTTGAATAATGACCCTTACCTTAGCAAAAGTGAAAGGCAAAACAAAATCTGTGTAATCTCATCACTTTTGACCAAGTAACGCTTCTGTCAGTTATTGGCGTGACAGATAACTCAATACTGTATTTCAACCGTGATGAGAATGACAAGTCTCATAAGGGCATTTTACAACTTGGAGATGATTCATTTTTGTTTTATTTCAGAGAGCTGATTTAGCCGTTGCACCCTTGACTATCAACTATGTGAGGGAACAAGTCATCGACTTCACAAAACCTTTCCTTAATTTAGGAATTACAATATTGTTCAAAGTGCCAAAACGGGAAAAACCGGGGCTGTTCTCGTTTTTGAACCCTCTTGCTATAGAAATCTGGCTCTACGTTATTGGGGCCTACTTTATTGTCAGTTTCACGATATTCATTCTCGCACGGTTTAGTCCGTACGAGTGGTACAATGCCCACCCGTGCAATCCTGACACAGACACTGTGCAGAATACATTTACATTGTCAAACAGCTTCTGGTTCACCGTGGGCACACTGATGCAGCAAGGTTCAGACATAAACCCGAGGGCGGTGTCCACCAGGATTGTAGGGGGGATCTGGTGGTTCTTCACGCTTATCATCATATCATCATACACCGCCAACCTGGCTGCTTTCCTCACTGTAGAGAGAATGGTATCTCCCATCGAGAGTGCGGAGGACCTTGCCAAACAAACGGAGATCTCATATGGGACCTTAGGTAGCGGCTCTACAATGCAATTTTTCAGGGTAAGTTGATTCTGTTGGTGGTGGAGCTCAATGCTAAAGTCAGCGGTGGTTTCAGGTGTCCAAAGGCAGATATAGGTGTAATGACGAAGGATGTTGTTATAGTAACAGTTTTTGGTTCAAACTCCATTTGGACATGGGGGCAGACTGACCATCAGCATCACATGCTCCTTGCAGTCGAGGTTCTACTGTGATACTTGCCTGATATTGTGTCCACAAACCGTGGTCGTTGCTCATTTTATCAGCTACTGGTTTACAATATGTACCCATTTACATGCGGCATAGAATAATTGGAATGACGTTCAATGAGGAATAACAATATTCATACCCTCATTTTGGATCTTTTGATATGACAGTTTCGTATTCCACGACGAGATCTGAAAAGATTACTTACTTCTCTGTACGTGAGAGTTAAAACGATTAATATACAACTGGAATTAAGGCAGAGCCCAAGCTTCACTTCTTAGCGATAGGTCAGATTGTTTGATATACAAAACACAAATATCAGACATGTCAACAAGAAACATATATTGCTTTCGTGATATCAAGCTATCACGTGTCGTCATTAACAAAAACAAATACATATGCATTTGCACATATACACCGACATCAGAACAGCGGAAATACCGTGACAATAGCAAACCTGCTCAATGGCTAGTGTCTTTCCCATTAATCACAGTGAGGCATGGGTCTGTAATACCGTCGGGGATGTCGCGAATTGTATAGCGATGAGGAATCAACCTCGACACCATCACATCACTTTGTGCTGTGAAACGTTCACGACTCATGTAGTAAAATAATCAATACTGTCTCTAAATGAGATATATTATAATGGTAGAGTAATAATCAGCGGAAACAGAACACCTCGAGTGGTTTCCTCTGTGGACCCAAAGTATCATACTTTGTAATTCTACCTTTGAAGTTACTTTCAGGATCCAACTGTGTGTTAAATATCTGTTCCAAGCATCGTGTGAACGTTGAATTGGATGTTATTAAAATGAATAATTATTCTTAGGTAGTTTGACTTAGGTTTGCCATTACCTTATCTCGGTTTACACCAAAAAAGTGAATGTGCACCGTCTGCATCAGTTCGAGCCATCATCCTTCCACATGAAGCTGAGACGCCTGTACTCAGACTGAAATACCGTTCTAAACAGCATTATACAAACTTCACTCACTCACAAATGTGTTCTAGGGGAGTAATAAAGTATTCTTCTATTCGAAAACCCAAACCAATCCCCATGAAGTTGATAGATAAAATGTCTCGATGAAACTCTAACATAGCTTCAATGTAATTCAGCTTGAACATTTTAGATTTTCTTTGCTTTGCCAATCGATCTCAAGTGTTCACGTCTTTGACAAGGTTATCTTGCTTACTTTTAACTTTTCCACGCACTGTTAAATTTCTTTAAAAATGCTCAATCTAGTGAGTGCCTGTTTGTCTGTTACGGAAAACAGATCGGTCAAAGAATCTTTGCGTGCAAGCTTGACACTACTACAAGGAAATGCCACTAGCAACATGTAGCAAATCACTGCGCGGACAAACTGACCTCCGCTTCAGCGAGTCTTGTCCAAATTTGTCAAAACCCGATAATCGGCCCTCATGGTTAGATAATCTTCGAGAGCTTCTAATTTGATTTGAGGGGCCCCTGGGTAGGATTATTGGAGTTTTAAAACAAAGACACGCATTTGGACGTGGTTGGGAGCCTATAAATACTGACTAAATTGGCAAATATTATGAGGTTTCTTGACTGCAATTCAATAAATGACTAGAGCTTGCAAACGCATGATGGGAAGCTGAACAATAAAGACCAGTCCACCTTTCTGAGAGTTCCTGCTGAGATTTAACGTGGAAATAGTGCCATTGCAGGGACATTGCTTCTCCGCAGCATCAAGGCACTGCCTTGCGTCACGTTACTGAGTCAGGCTGCGTGAGAATCCCCCTAACTCAATTACTCAAATTGAATTTGTCATTACGGTGATCCGCCGAGGTTTCGGCCATCAAGCCTGGCTTTCCTTCACATGTGCGCTCCTAAGGAAAATCCGTGCATTTTCCATCATCTTTTTCTAATGGGCTATACGTTTTCTCTACTGATGACTTAAAGCCGCTTTTCACCATTTCGTGATTTAAACGGAGGGCAATGCAGTTGTGAATTAGCTCTACGTTTTTGCGTCAACATGTAGCTTAAGTTAAGTGCAACGTTATTCTTGTACCTTGAGGCTCGGCATAACAACTATATACGCGTTAAACCCTGACTTCTTTTGAAGTCACGTATATGATTCGACGTTTGACAAGCTGCCATAAATACACATTGACATGAACAAGTAAGATATAGTATAGTGGAGACTTTGAAATGGCTTGTACATTTTACTGAAAGCGCAATACTGAGTACCAGTAAGAATGATGCTCTCAAGTATTATTGAATATCACAAGTAACAGTCAGCTTCACTGGATGAGGTGAGAAACAATTATCATAAGACTCGGAAATGCCCCGTGAAACCTGAAATGCCCGTTAGGGGGAGCCAGCCGGGAAATGAAACCGAAGCATTTATTGCCCGTATGCGTCTTCTTGATACGCTTTCCGAACAAGAAATGGATAGGAAATGTTTGGAGGCTAGGAAAGCCTGTTGTAACGTCCCATTATAACCGACTTGTTTCAAGCTGGGTGGTGTGCAAGCGTGACGGCAGTAGGGGTTTGGATATGGACGGCAGGACTTTAAGATCAAACAAGTCATTTACGTTACCTTTCATCGATTATATACAAGGGTATGCCTTTCCCAATAAACGCTAGCAACAGTGTGAAATAGGTCCTGTGCGTTCTGTTGAATTTGCAGTTAATGTCCCTACTGATATACCAACTACAGCTGATTGCATTGATAAGAACTTTTTTCACCGACCTTGCAGATTTAGCAGCGTGTGAGTTGTTCAAGGGGGATTTTAATACGCAGTAAATCAGCGCTACGTATACGGTGTATGCAGTCTGCTTACAAACTGCTGACATTATTACCACGGGGGAGCTTCACGTTGATGAATACGGGTCGACAAGGGTCAGGTCTTCTTGCTTCCTCGTCTTGATTGGCAACGTTGACATGAAATCAAACTCTCGTTGCCCGTAAATGAAATGAATAAAATCAGTGCTACAATTTGTTTTGAATTTTGAGGTGCAACTCTGATACCAATGGGGAATTACATCACCCGAACTGCATATCAAGCCCAGTTCGTTGTTGCGAACTTAATATGTAAGTGCAGCTGATAAGAATATTGATTTAAACCTGCTACCGTATATCATTATCGTTCCTTGAGTAATTAAAATAAATCAGAAAAAAACTGCAGCAATACTGTTAAGCAAAGTGACATTATGAGTTCAAAACTGACCCAGACAAACTTTATTTTTGACACAAACCTTTTAATGAGCAATAGGCTTTCAAGATCAAACACAGCATGACTGCAAAGACTGCTTAGTGTGAGCACCGTCGAGACGTGAGCAGATTGAATGTCCATATAACCGTTATCATAGACATGCGCAGTCTGACCGAAAAAACGTCATTTTTGCTGTCTTGAAGTGGCTTGTAAGAACCTCCAGTGTTTGATTGCGATCTCAAATCTGTTTTGATAAGAACGAAAGCATTTACAGTCTGCGTTAATACCCAATTACTTTGGCCTGCGCCCTTGTTGCCTTCGTGTCCAATGAGTTTTTAAAGCAGTATTCAGACAGTACACACTAACCAGCAACAAGGGAATCAACAACGAGTATGAATTCCTGTACATTACAGCATCCAATTTCTCTGCTGAGACAAGTTTTGTTCTGATGGTAAACAATGCTGAACAGGGCAACGTCGCTTAAATTATATGCCATTGCTTAAGATATAAAACTAAAAAATGGGTTTGCTATGATAGTGCAGATTTATACTTCTAGTACAGACAGGAGGACACCAGATCTGCAATAAATTCCAAGTCTGTGCCGTTTTTGAGGAAACCGTCGTCCTATTTGACTAGACTGAAGAACATTAAAGGAATTATCATCCTTAACGGATCGTTATTAGCTGATGAAGAAATTCTATTTTAAGGAGTAGATGAATGTTTTGATATGGAGAAACAAACTCCCACGCTTGTTTGACATCGGAATCAGAACGCCATAGAAAGAGATAACCTCCATTACGAAATAGTGTAGCTGGAGATTAATGTCTAAAGATTATTTTAACAAACTGCACAGAGAAGAACAGCCAGGTGTGCGAGAAAGGATGGAGATGGTACAACATAGGTAAACGAGTCAATAACTCTGTCAGCACTTGTGTACGTGCTTCCCGTCTTTGCATTCGTTCCTCATATCAAATAGTGAACTGTGTCCGAATTTTCATGATCGTTTGTTAAAGAAGTGTTTTACTTTTAGGACATAAATTCTGAAAAAAAACAAGGTTAGTCTGATGATTTGACCATAATCAGTGTTTCACTAAATATTATATGTGTATTAGTTTTCGAGTTTTCATCATTCCGCTCTTGATCCAAACGGACTATACTGGTCTAGCACTATGACTGAAATAATCAAAAGCACGAACTTAAAGCCAAAAGGACGTCAACGCAAAATCAAAATTTCTGATATGCTCACGTTACTAGCATGTATGATATGGATATACTACACAGTTGGTGCTTCAGTATCACATTGCACTATTGCACATTACATCCCATATGACATAAGATCCGTGACGTACATACCATACCTTACATACCACTGCCATTGGAAACAAAACGTTCCCAGAGCAGTGATTCATTCGCAGTTCTCAGGCTTAAGTCTTAAGTTCTGCATGTCAACAAACGACAAACTGGCCAATATCTTTGCACTGGCAGTCAGTCTGACGTGAAAACTAATTTTCTGAAGAGAAACATTTGCACGACATTGCTTTCAAGCAGGTATACCTCCTTTGTCCTTATATTTTGTCCTTGTATGTCCCAATATCTTTGCTCTGACGTTCAGTCTCGCATGAACCAATGGCGAGGAGTGATGTGTGTATGCAGCTAAGCCAGTCCAATCAAGCACCTACGGTGACAAGGTGGCAAATTTCCCACGACACTGAAACCCAGGGGCTCAAAGTACCATCCTAGTATCTACTAATTGAACCGCAGACACCTAACGCCAGCTCGTGAAGCTCGAGATTCCATTACTGAACCTTGCGACATACATACCAATATTCTCCCCGCCAATGTCAGGCGACGGAATACCTCACAAGTCTGCACACGACCAATTTGTCGATATACGTTCAGTGTGCGGCCGTTAGTCCTTCAGAATTGATTTTTGCATTTCTTGAATAACAATTTATCGCTTGAGAACACGATACAAACAACAAAAATGTGGTTCCTTAGAAGTTTGCCCTATTGCTAAAACGCGAGGTGATGTATTCCAGACGTAAGATTCCCCTTCCTGTATTTCCTGAACATATTTGTTCATTCTGAAGAATTGGTTGTGTGTTTCTTTGTTTACCGGCACTCAACAGTAGTGCATGAAACGTCTACACTGTACACTTTAAATTATTCTGGTCTTGAAAAGACCATCGAATGTAAATTCATAATTGTAGCGTCTGTGTTTCAGGACTCAAAAATTGATACGTACAAAAGAATGTGGGCTTTCATGAAGAAGAAGGAACCGACGGTGTTTATGAAGTCGTACGAAGCAGGCGTGGCCAGGGTGCTTGAGGGGGGATACGCCTTCCTTTCCGAATCCACCATGATTGACTATATCACCCAGCGTAACTGTGATCTGATGCAGGTGGGGGGACTCCTTGACTCCAAGGGCTATGGAATAGGCACACCAATAAGTAAGTAGCATTTGTCGTTTCTTTTTGATGACTTAGACACCCTGCTAACACAAACATGACACAGACATGACACAAACATAACAGCGCAAGTCAGTGAGTTTAGTTTTAAGCCACACTCAGCAATATTACAGCTATGTGACGGCGGTTTGTAAATATTCGAATCTGGACCAGCCAAACCAGTGATCAACAAATATGAGCATTGATCTACGTAACTAGGATACGATGACATGTGTCAAGCAAGTCAGCGATTCTGACCACTCTATCCCTTCAGTCGCCTTTTACGACAAGCATTGTTTGCTGAAGAACGTTTGTTGGGACATACAAGCAATGACAAACACTTGAAGAATAGTTTTGCACAGTGGGGCACTGGTAAATGGATTAAACTATAATGAATTCAATTAAAAATTAATATCATAAGATGTCAAGGTGGTGAACACCACAAATTATTTTCACGACATACATGGACACATGGCTGATCGAGTCCCTATTCTAGTAGTGATGACAGGGCGACTTACAATCACTAGCCTGCTTTTCTGATAAATTATATAAATGTGTTTTCACACTCACATCATATAACTGATTTGTAGTGGTCGTTGATGTCACTTGACAGTCACAGGGTAATACCTCACCGCTTAGTCTTTCTAAGTAATGACAGGTTCAGACCCAGTCTTGCCATATGATACATTCTCATCTAAAACGCGTCTAAAAGCCGTAGGGAGTCCTCGACGACAAGCCTTACTGGGGGTCCTGTCACGAAGCAATCTTTACTAAAGTTCACCTTAACTTCCGTTCTTTAACATTTCACTAAGGTTACCTTAGTCACTTACGATCACCTTAGTGCTTTGTCAAAGGAGGACCTGGACATTAGAATAACATGCAACGGGGCAGTAGGTGCAGACGCTCGCACAGTGCTTATTAAACGAGATATTTTTCCTGAGATGATTTTGTGTGTCATTTCATCACATTCACGAAGTCCACTCGATTGAATTTCATTTCGATGTAAATATGGGCAAGTAATTTCGGACCACGAGAACAGTACAGAGCTGTATGAAGGAGGCCATAAGGGCTGAGTCTGTGTCTGACGCTGGATTAGAGATCAGGTCAACCTCCACGAGAAGCTTTGGATTGTATACTTGTACCATTTCAACGCACTCAATAAAACTCCTGAAGTACGGACAAATTTCCATAAGGATAGGTGGCAACAGTTTGTACTATCAAGACATATATCCAATACCGTCGATAACGCGTTATGCTTAATGGTAGGGTTGGGTTAATCTGAGGAAGTAAATTTAAGTAGAAGCACTCGCCTCAACTGGAGAGGCGACAGCGCCTTATTCATGTCGGGAATAATGCATAAGGAAGCTGCAGACAGAGGGTCCGGTATTGTACAACGGATCAAGTATAAATTGAAACGGGGACTGGAATATTAGGAACCTAAAATGGTAAAGGGTCGATGTAGTTGTACTATACTTCAATTCACAAGGCGTCTTTGCATGTAAATGGGATCGCGGGGTTAGTGGGAGGAATATATCAATAACACTATGCCTAATAGATCTACGAATAAACACTTGTTCACGTACAAAGGGCGCTTAGGTGGCACAGTGGCTAAGCGTTCGTTCGGCACACAAATTTCGGGGTTCTTGTCCACATATAGGCACAACATGTTCATTCTTGGTGTCAGTGCCATTTTTCAATTATACGCTTTGGAGGCTGTTTATGCACAGGATCAAACGCATTCATGTATCTGATGTACACTGGAGGATAAAGATACTACATCGCGATGCTAATGTTATCAGAAGTTCGAATTTCAGTTTAAATATCTAAAGTTAATGATATCACACAAAACATAAACTTTACAGGTGTTTCGGCAGATGTGAAAGAATCATTCTACTTGGATTTGTTTTTAAAAATATTGTTTGATTCAAAACCGTAAATATTGAAAACACCCCAAAAACATACAACTGGTGGTAGGAATTTTAGATATTGTATCGTAAAACTATGTTTAAATCAACTCTTGTTAGTGTTCTTTTCGGCTAAAATTTTCGACATTCTGTCATTCCTCATTCCGTCTTCATTGAACCAATCCTTTTTTACGCCTATATTTTTACAGACTGTTGCAAGAATGAGTGATGGTTAAATAGACACAATCACATTTATCAGCAGTTCTTTCAAATTTCAGTTCAACAAAAAAGTGATATATTTCTTTTTGTGTGATGTGTCTGATTTGGTGGAGAGCTGTGTTGATAGAGTAGTGTTTCCATGCAAGAAAAGACTAGAAGTGTATTATATTTTATGAATAATTGAAATATTGTAATGGGTTTCTAAAATTCTTACCTTCAACTTTAGAGTTACCTCCCTTTCAATACCATTCTCTAGCGGGTCAACATGATTGAACATTATGGACACTTTACACCAATTATTCAGAGAACACGTGTAATTTTGTGATTGGCACCTTGCTCGATGTATCCATAAAGTTGAAATCAAACCTCACGGGGAATAAACCTTTATGGTATTATAATATGCGTCTTTTTCATTGAATGTGGAGACTTGTGCATGTTATTGAATATAATAACGCCAGTTACAACAGGAAATTGAGTTCTTATTACTTGCAGATCTAGTTTACTATGTGATCGTCTTCACTGAGGGACTGATTGAGTTAAAATGGAATCTGTTGAGTATTCGACATCGAATGTTAATCTTAATGCGTAGTAATATGGAAATTCAGGTCCGCGGAGGGTTACAGGGTCACGTGACCGTACTCCGGTTAGCGTTGTGTTTACAAGTTGACATGTTCTTGGAATGCAGATTAATCAACTGTGGCGTTTGCTGCTGTGCGTTTATATTCTCATGAAATCAAAGTGAATGCACTTGCTCACCGGTCGTGTTATTAGTAACTGGGTGGCTAAAGCGTCCGCTCGTCACGCCGAAGACTCTGTTTGATTGCTCACATTGGTACTGTGTGTGAAGCCCATTTTTGATGTCCCCCGATATCGATAGAATATTGCTAAAAGCGACACAAATCCTGACTCACTCATTCACTATTGTTAACATATCACCGTATTTATATGAGTTGTTACCACCAAAATGGAAATATTGTAGTGACACACATTTGCCAACTGACAAAGCGCTTGTCTAAGACGGGTCTGCTTTACCTGAAAATGATTATTAAACACCCGGTACAAAAAATAACAGTACACACAACACAATGACATTTAAAAACTAGTGTTTAAAAGATTATTTTTGTTATCAAGGGATACAACCCCATCTTATACAAGCTATCAACATCGATGAATACAAAAGTATCAGCGGTTAGTTTGTGGCCACATAGATGTGATAAACACAGCTAACTCAATATAAATAAATAGAATATGTGGCTGTGAGATTCAGAACCTGAGTCTGAGAAGAATCTAGACTTGCTTAATTCAGGGCTTTTGCATCGTGGAAAGGGCTGAGTGTACGACGAGGTAGTATGGTTCATAGACAGCAATGCAGACTAAAGTACCAGCACGTAGGCATTAGCTGATCGATTCACTTAGATGTATCTAATTATGAGATTATGTTAGATCATATACGTAACGAGCTATGAAGCGAGGCCAAACCAAGCTTTCTTCGCTCCGAGACACTGAACTTATTGTCAAGATAATGCAATTACAATGGCCGCAGTATGTGCAATAGCGGGGATCCCGACCTAGCATGGCGCTACTGTCTGTTTTAATTATTGCTTTATTCAATAACGTGTTGACAGTAGTAGAGAGGGGTGCGACCTTGTGTAGGCGATCACCTGTCTCAAGTGGCTTTGGTAAAGTGACTTTACCAAATCCCTTAAACGGTGGTGTTTCCTTCACTTACAACGCCCTCATCGCAACATGGGTAATTTATGACTGGTCTTCTTCCTTCTGTGTTTTGAACTCAGTATATTATGTTTAGCTGCTTCCGAAGAAGATAAAACATATTTAAGACAACAACAGCAACAACTTCTGTAGGACTATAAGGATTTAAATGTTCAAGTCAATTGGTCTCCTGGGATCTTTGAAACAACAGTACTTAAAACCGATCTGCACTGTTTTGCAGATAATACATGTACATGAAAGAGAATATTAGTTGTTTACAATTTGGTAGGAAAATGAAGTAATTTGATTCTGTGGAGTAAGCATTGTTTTTCTGTGAACCTCTGGGAAAACAACCATACAAATTGAGTGACATTGTAACACATAGTGTGTTGTTTTACTATTTGCTGCTCACGTATGTCCTACATGACAGCAACCGTGTTCAACCACGATGTTCAGAATCCAGACAATGCAGATCCTCCACGAAGCACACACAGGCAATATGTTGTGAAATGTATAGGATAGTTATGTGTGCATTGTCTGTTAGCCAAGCATTGCCATAAATAACACAAGCCATCAATCACAATGCAGACGTTTACTTGAAATGAAACGCATGTTGTATTGACAAAGATTTACTTTGCGCGTTAATGTTGTATTCAAGTTATCTGAGACGCCTTGTGTAATGCTAAATGTACGCCACAAATATGTGAGGAACATGTATTATCTTCCCTTGGCTGCACATTTGGAACACTCCGACCACAGTTATATTTCTCGAAACAATAGTCTATAATAATCCATTTTTCCAAAGTGGGTTAATGCCTAACTAGTCTTTTTTGTTTGTTGTTTAACGCCTAACCCACCAGTATCCCGGCTACATGACGACAGTCTGTAAATAATCCAATCTGACCCAGGCAATCCAGTGATCAATGGGCGATCTTTTTGAATATATTTCCCTTCACTAATCCGTTAGGTGCGCTGATCCGGACGGTCTAACCTTAAACTGACAGCGCATGTCGTATGTGCAATGTGCGTCATACGTGTTACTATTACACTTAGAGACAGTTAACCAGTACAGCCTTCATCGTCAACGGGAACGTTCATGCTGGTGCATGGACAGTATATCTTTTCCTTTTACGATGATATGTCAAGTGTTATGTCCTGAAATAGTTATTCAATGATCATATGATACATCTGGGATAGTCATGACTGCTTATGTTGCAAAAATGAATCGAGAAATAGCAGTTCGAAGCGAGGCGGTGGAATCAAATGATCGTTTTCAGGTCATGTTTTGTCGTTTTGTTGACGTTTCACAATCGGTAATTTAAGCCTGACACTAGATGACTCAATATCACACATTTATAACTGCAATGCATTTTCATTTTGTATGTACTGAAGTCGCTTTAATTTCATCGGGCCATACACGCTGTGATTGAAACTTTTGACAAATAATTAGCAGAGAGAGAGAGAGAGAGAGAAAGAAAGAAAGAAAGAAAGAGAGAGAGAGAGAGAGAGAGATGTGATGCATAACATTATAAAATCAATGTATGGACAAATAATGTATAAAAAACCATTGCAAATTTTTACTGCATTTTAATTAACCTGAATAATATTACAGTGTGTAAAATATTACAGTGTGCATTTATTAAACATATATTTTAGACACAGAGGAAAAAATACTACTACTAGGATAAGTACATATTCAAGGGCACTTTCCATTTTTTTTCATTACATAACTAAAATAATACATATGTTCATACTGATTATAAATTTTTATCTCTAGTATAATACATTCTGGTCTACATTTTAATGCAGCGTCTACATACAACATGCCTTCACAATAGTCAGATTATTATAATAGTCATATTTTATTTATTAGACCTACCTCTCCATGTTTTGTTGCAATAAATTGATTTTTCAAATTCTAACAAAAATATATATACAAAGTCAGAATCTTTTCCCACATTACTTTGTAGCTGCACTGTACAATGTTGTAATGTGTTGTGAATGCGTGTCTACTTTAATATTAAATTACACATGCATGATTTTATTCAGTCATTATACATAATATCTGTTAAACATGTAAACATAAAAATAAATGCATAAACATGTCTTCATAGAATAATTGAGGGGTTAAATTCGACTTTAAGTAATCAAAAACATATATCTGATTTTTGACACATTTTCTGTGTTAATTCCCAACAAACCTACATAATGTAAAGTTTTCTTAAGGAACTGTTGAATGAAAATCGGATTATAAAGTTAAAGTTAGATAACATATGGTCTGTCATGGGAAATATTTGTCACTATGATGTTATCAAAACAAGAAACATATATGTAATATAATTCTATCATACACATCCTCTTGGAATTATATGTTTGTCTGTTGACACAAATCTCCGTAAATGACTCTTTATGTTAAGAGCTTCAAGTGGTGTTAATGTTTTGTAAGAAATGTCAATGACTCACAACACTGATTGATGGACTAATTTTACAAGGGGGTAAATATTTTAAGGCAAACTATGATGACTGGTGTTTCCGATGCAACCGACTAACAGCTTGGATAATAGGTGTCTAGCACTTTTATACGTATACATGAAAATATAGAGTAGTGTCAGAATTTAGAACCAACATGGGTTCAGATGAGTGAGGAACTGTTGCTCTAAACGTCATTAATATATTTCTAACAAACTGTTACATTCTATACAGAATTTCTTTAATTGTCAGGAATGTGTAATAATCACAAACTGGCGATAAAGACCTTCCAGGGAATGCTCGTTGGTGGGAGGTGTATCTCCGACTTTTCACATTGAGCTCGGTGGTTTTATGGGAAACATATGCAAGCTTTTAATGCGACAATAGTTAAAGAATTTCCAGTGGAAATAACATAGGGGTTGATAACATATAAACAGAATTTCCAAAGATGCTACGACACCCAAGACTTGCACTGCCTTGTGTTCTGTCGTAGGAAAAGACGTGGCAATATAACGTTTTTTCATTGCGTTTCCCTCATTGTCTATATCGTGTCAATTAGTATTGCACTTGAAAATTAAACAAACGATGCTTTTTAAAAACTAAAAATCACAGCAGAACATGTGTGAGTTAATGACTTTTCGTTGTAAACGATAGGTTTTTCAGTGAAGCGTTAGCTGGGTTCTGTCTTTACATGTAGCATATTATCGCAGCGTACTTTGATTCGGGAACCAGACCGGAAGCGAGAAGTTGGACCATCACTTATATCATTTTAAAGGAGAGTTATCGCCCCTCGCAACAAAAAGATTGCCCATTTCATGAGCATCATTCTACACAATCGGGATACGATGACATGCGTCAAGCAAGTCAGCGAACCTGACCCGTTAGTCGCCTCTTACGACAAGCATGGGTTACTGAAGATCAATTCTAACGCGGATCTTCACGGTTTTTACGCAGTATACGTACTGACTGGGAACATGGATGCATAGTGCATACTTGTATTATTAGTTTTGGCGGTAACATGCATTAAGATCCACTGATACTTCGGGTAATATAGGTCGGTGTACAATCTAAAGTGTCAGTCAACTACTATTCTCATGGCAACTAGTGCACAGGTCATATTATATCACTGACCTATCTGACGAAGTGTTCGTCTGTTTTCCTTGGTCCTAAACGTGGAAATACATAGTACCAAACTGGAACAAAATATCCTGAAAAATACCCTATCTGGGTTATTGATATAAATATTTGACGACTGTAAGCGTCGTAAACATTCGGATCAAACAACCCTTAACACTCTACCTTTTACTCCAAGTTGAGTTCCAACAGATTTTATGCATAAAGAATTTTACTACTTCCACGATATTATCTATTTCATAAATGGGTGACGTGTTTGGCAGTTTGAATTGTTTTTTGAGCAAGTGTAGTATAGATCAATAAAAATATACTTAGCGTGTGATGTTTTTACTTCTTTGGGGTTGTATATGTATGGGAAGAAAATCATAATTTCTGAAACAGAAAGTAACAGCTGGAATGTTGTTCACATGCGTTAAACGTAAACTCTATGTGCGAAAACTTTTTAGATGTGACCTCGTCGAAATGGAACATATAAGAACATTTGAGCGCAAATGAAGACCTTAGTATTGGTCACATTCTGAAAAACAGCAGATGGGTGTAAAATGCCAATCTGTGGGAAACATTTCATTTCAGGAAAATGTGCTTTACGTACCAAGCACACCCTTAGCACTGACCGCTGTCAAATGCACCATGTGTGGGCCTTCCTTCTTGAGATGTAATTGGCACAGCAATTCGCACGACAATCGGATAACAATTATGTCTGAGTACCTCCGAGGTCACAATCGGCGTGCGGGCTGTTCCGACACTGCCCTCTCTGTGTGTCCAAACCAACCGTTTCTGTAATTAGTTTATCGTGAAATGAACGGGAAACAAAGGTCAATAATTGGTGGATTCTCTCATTTATCGTTCCCATCCAGACAGTTAGATTACCTCCGAATTCAGTCGAGGGTCGCCTCCTCCTCTGGCTTGGAAGAGCTGACTATTGGATTAAAACAGCTTCGTCTTCCCCTTACAGTCAATAACTTATATTCATTGCCCAATATGTAACTTCAGATCTTTGCTTAAACAGACATTTGTTGAGGTGCCTTTAAATCCAAGTTAGTCTTGAGATTACGATCAAAGGACGCAGTTATTCGTATAATTTGATTAATAAGAGAATGATGGAATTATTTTCTCGAGATGGATAATCGCAAGTGAAACGTTAGATAGAAAGGAAACATTACTGTCTTTTCAGTTCTCAGATGAAAGGAATTAAAGACATCCTTGAAATTTATGTGACCAATTCCTTACCATATAATTTCAAAATGTGGATTTAAAGGAAATATATTCAGAACAAATGATTTCATAGCACGATAACTTCTTTGCAGATGTTAATTGCGGTTTGCGACTACACTGGACAAGATTTGATGCTGACTATAAGATAAACGAAACAAGCCGCATGTCGGTTAGCCGAGAAGATATATCGCTATATTAACGTATAGTGTCTGAAATGAAAATATTGATAGAGTAAAACGGTCAATGATTATCTTCATTAAACAAAAACGTGTTCGTTTTCAGACACTGATATCGATGTTATCTAGAAAACTCTACTACTGTGCGTGGTAATTTCCTTTCAGGGTCTGTATGACACACATTTCGTGTGCTGTTCTAGGTCCCATTGTGTCCAACGTAATCTGGTAATCATGTTGCCTTTCTGCTAATGATAATAGACAAAAGCCTTTACGAACATATGTTTAAAGGTATACGATTTTAAGGTTTCTATTCAGTGATATAAACAACTATGAGCATTAGAATATTTTGTAGTTTCGTTCATACGTTAGATAGTATGAACAAAATAGATGTACGTTGTGAGTAGTTTGTGAGCTGTATGAGTTTGTGGACAACCTATATTGGCTGCATTTGATCTTTTGAAATTGATATTGCTCCTGAAAACACAATGAGCTATGTTCTGAAAATATACAAATGAGTTTGAACCCTGCTTCCCTGAAGTTATCCTATTTGTTTTTTTAGAGACGGATTAATGTCGATTTCAGTTTCTGTAATCATGTTACGCAGTCATAGAGCCATGGCTGTTATAATTCCAAAATATAATCATCGGATTTCAAATGACTAACTCTTTGTGAAACACGACTCTGCCTAATATACTGTTTATTTATATCCCCAACAAAGATAACATACATGAGTGACATTTGTTTGATAATTCCGTTAGTCAGACAGTATATACAATCACCTCCAACTCAAGCCATGCCTTTTCAAAACAAAGAGACAGATTCTCCAAATTATCTGTCAGTTCATGGAAAAAACGCATAACCAATCTCAGAAAAGTCACGTTCTGTTTTTTCCTTGAGATACACCTTCGCTGACGCATTATTGGATATATCACTGCCACGTTAAACATAATATGGGGTTAAAGTCTCTTTGGAGTATTTGGACCACAATGACGTGGAATAAGGTGAAGGAAATATGTATTACACATTTGCTGATGTACAGAATACATTGAATTTACATCTAAGTTTGTCTTCATTTAGATTCCGCTTATAGAGACAAACTATCCATGGCAATCCTGGAACTGCAGGAGAATGGGCGAATCCAGATGCTGTACAACAAATGGTGGAAAAGTACTGGTACGTGCATGCGTGAGGAGAACAAGGACTCAAAAGCCAATGCTCTCGGGGTGGAGAACGTGGGTGGGATCTTTGTGGTGCTGCTTGTTGGTCTAGCCCTTGCGGTGCTGGTTGCCATCTGTGAGTTCATCTACAAATCCAAGAAGAACGCCCGTGATGAACGGCATGCCAAAAAGGTAACCCATTTGCTGATGCTGTTTTCACTATTGGCGTTGTGTATTGCTTGATTGTGAATGTGTGCGCCCATGTGGTAAAGTTTTATCATTCTCTGTTATGAGTATTTACTTTTAGCATATGTTTGAAGAAATTGTATTTTAGTGTTGTGAGTTTTGCTTGATACCCAAAGAAGCAAATTAAGACATAAAATTAATAAGACCAAGTCAATTAATAAGCCCAATGCACGTCAGGGTTCATCTTAGTGGTTCAATTTCACAATCCCTTTATAGAACACACTGCAACAGTGATGTAGGTGTATAAGGTTTACTTTAACATCCATAAACGTGATATTAAAGTCATGTTTAAATGATTTGCCTTTCACAACTATAAAAACATACATGCAATACAAAGTTACGTGATCATATACCATAATTACTCTTTGTGAACGGAAATAAACTGCATTTATCACCCGGCTTGATAATTGCAATTTAATGCTGGTTAACATCCATCCGCGCAAGCAATAAATATAATTAAAGTTTTAGTTCTCGTCAGTGGTGATATTTTGTTTCATACATGTAGGCCCCGAAAGATAAGCCACGCTAATGAGAGACCTCAGGGTTTGTATCTCATTACCCTTTTCAAGCAAATCTAGTTCAGGAGATCTATGTGGTAGATCAAAGCTGGGCTGGCAGGGAGAAGTGAAATCTGGCTTCGTGTGTTGTATTGGTGACTGTTGTCCTATTGCACTCTCTATACCCTCAGTGATATCAAACTCACCCCTAGCACCCACATCTGCAACAACAACACCATATCTACATGTTTTAACATCAGTAATATCAATACTCTAAGTAACTCTTGCACTCAATTTTCGGTAATGGTGTTATATCATGCACTGTTTTTATTTAAAATGTATTTACGAAGAAAGTTTAGAGGGCATTAATGGAAGACCTTTTTGAAAATGTTTTCTGTGCGATACCTCAGGGCAAACTTTAGTTTTTGACAAAATTATATATATTTTGGAATTTACATGTTAATTCTCTGTAGGATATGGGTCTAGTTTTGAAAAGCACAAAACAATCTCTTACAATCTCTTAATATTCTACATATTTTTATTGGCACCTTTTATATAGATGCATGTATACCAGTATGTAATGATATCTTTGTAGTTTGAATATGTAAAATTTATGTAAAACATAACGGTTATTGACTGAAATAATGTATTGCCCAGTTACTTGAACGGACACCTCCTACGAGCCATAACTATGCCAAATAATGAAACAATCCAAACAGACAACACATCGGCATGTCGACAGAAACACGACACCTTCATCGTATTGAGCATTTTCATATTTATCAACTTCTGGTAATAGTATATCATATGTCAACATTAAATCAACATTTACTTCATGAAAAAAATGTTTCTTGCTGATGACACATTTCACAAAAGAATATATATAATATTTTTTTATATTATGTTTCTAACTTGACAGACTTGTGATTCCTGCCCTAAACGTTTGGAGGTGAGTGTTAGAAGTTACATATGTCGAAAGTCTTTCATCTGAAGTCTATCTGTCGTCCTTACTGTTTGACTCACTAATTGTATTAGCCAGTAAAGCTCAAAGTTGTGATGTAGCTCAACAGCTATTTCAGTCATACTATTCAGATCTGTTCATTTTAATGCCTGCATGCAGCTTTGCATCATCAATGTACGTAAAATATAACGTAGTTTTCCAACACCCTGTCTTTTCCTTCAACCCTCCTGTTCATTATCCGAGGTTTTAGTGCAATGTATGTACAAGTCTCCCCAAAATAGATATTTTATTGTGAAGGAAAACCGTTAAATAGTAGCTTAGTTTCCTCCGGATAAGTCTCTTTCCTCACCAGAACATCCTAGTTCAACAGTTTGATGGCTTTTTAGAACGTACCATAGTGATTATAAAAGGGATGTTGGAATATGCGTTCCCACCGGAACAAATAACTATGTAAACACTTTAACATGATGGCAGGCACTCTCTATGATCAAAGGTAAAGTCGCATCATACTTTAAAGTCAATGTCAATAAGTACTTTCAGTATTATATATCATTCACCGCTCCTTGAGAGATAGCCATACACTAAACATAGAGTATAATTATGTATTGATTCTTATAAATACACTGTTTCTTCTCGTCCGTAGCAATCGCTGTGTTCAGAGATGGGAGAGGAGCTGAGATTTGCAATTCGATGTCTGGGGTCTGCTCAAAAGCCCAAATTTAAGCGGAAATGTTCAAGGTGCAAAGCCGAAAAACATGGCGGACACTCACGGGGTTCTGATCTCCCAGAATCAGCCAATGGAATCATTCAGCTGAAGGAGGTCAGGAAGTCACCTCTGCCTAGCACGAGGGAGTTTGAAAGCGAGTTTAGACCAGATTATAATAGAGACTTTAACGGCGACTATTTACATGTGGACTACAGTGATGCAGAAACGTAAAGAGAAGCCGTAATCAGAGAGTCATGATATTCATTTGTCACCAATGCGTGTTTATGAGAAAGCTGTAGTATGTGTCTAACAAGTACATACACCTCCAAATACACACGCATGTGGTTGACTCCGTGCCTTACTGGGTTGGTGATCAGAGGGGGAGGAGTGGATACGAAGAAGATGCTGACTGTTGGTACAGATGATGTTTGCACAGAGATCCCGGAAGAAACAACAATCGTTCCCTGTTGTGGGTAAACTGTAAACGTTACAGATCCTGTATGGTGGGTAGATACAATGACTGACAAAGTCTATCACCTTTGTGTGAATGCGTCATCCGGTTAACTGGAAGAACATGTGCCAACTCGAAGAAAACGTCACCTTCCGCCACTGCAATGACGTCAACGGCCTTACGATGATAGAGGCATGTGAACGTTTTTTTTTTTTGGCTTTGAACACGCGAGCAAGGTGCTCAGCTTTTTTCAGTAAGGAGTCAGGCTACCAGTAGGGTTAGAAATATAGGCAGAATAATTTTGCGAAGGAAAACAGCAGTTAAGTAATAAGTCTGTGTGTCTGTATACTGAGCTGAGAGAACATTTAGTTACTTTCATTTGAACCCATTTGCAGTATCTTCCCGCATATATTGACCATAATGGGTTGAACTGGTGTGGCCGCTACGGAAATTGGTTGTAGGGAGCATTCAGAACGCTTTGGTGCACATCATTTGGAATATGTACTTAACATGTATACCATTAGCATGCCATTTAGTGTGTTATGTATGCCTGATATACGGTACTGGCAGGACACATCAGATACAGTGTCCATCTAGCGTATATGTGTGTGATTATATGGGCGTGCCAAGGGCAATGATGTACCTATACAAATTACAAATTGACCATGTACATATACAACACATTGTATTATACATCCTGAGGGATACGTGTTAATATTTCAGTGTTCATAAAGACGTAATTTATTCCTCATGTATGTAAAATTTGTACAGATGTATATTTCAAGCTGTTCTTGGGCCCTACAATGTGAGTTATTTCTGCACTGTGAGATGCGCTGAGTATTAATCATATCTCAGAGTATTGATTCTTGATGGCATCCAAAGTATCGTTGAATACTCACTCTGTTGTAAATGTACCTATTTTGAATAAGTGGATCACCAAATAAACACCTCGCTGTATGTATAAAACCCTCACAAATACTACAAACTGGATGTATTCACAGTGCTGTCAACTAGATGATATAGTTTTGTACTTCACCATATAATGTCGTAACTATTATCTAACATCATGAACTGTTGTTGATACCACACAAACTTTGGAGGTAGACCTACCTTGAAATATCAATACACACTTCATACTTTTTATGTAACAAAGGTTTAGTTGGAAAACATGTTTTACCATTCATAAATATAGAGCAAGAGGTTCGTGCACTGGCTGACAGTTATTACACGAAACCATAAAAGTGTCAAAATGAAGATCAAAATAACTTCATTTTCAGGACAGCTGCGTATGTAGTGTTGAATTAATTTTCTTACAGGTAAACACTCAAAGAAGGGAGTATTTTTCTTATTAAATAGAATATCAATTTCCATACTAAGTATTTTACAGTCGCTTTCTTCGATATGTAATGAAGAGTTATCACATATAATGCATGCACGCATTGTGGTTGTGTCGTGCATCATTTCAAGCTGATAAACGTTTATACAATCATGTATGAATGCTGTACAATGAAGTGTTGATACTATGCGGGTATCATTGGGTTGTATACGTTGTTTATTTTGGCACGAAGTTCTTAATTTATTCACAATGGACCGTGTTGAAGTTTATGCTAGTGTGTTCTATATTGTTGTGTCTATCAAATATTTGAAAGTTGGCAGTTTTCAAAATCCATTTATTGTGCTCACATTGCCTGACTAGCATTTGTGTTAAGCAAAACTGTTATTATGGCATCTGTTTAAGTTTCGTGTATGTTACAAATGTCATAATTGGAAATAAACTGCTGTTATCAACGCTACCATTGAAAGACCATTGGAGGATGGAAGGCCTTGTGCACGTTGATAATGGTTGATGAAAATAGGATGATATAATATTTTGGTTTTCAAAAGGCCTGCTCTTTACTTATTACTCCCACGTTGTCAACAGTTTTCGTGTGTTGAAAAAAAACCCAACATCTGAGCGTGAATGAGAAACGGATTCCATGTTTTATTCCTTTAAAGTTAAATCTAATTAGCATAATTCCATATATGTCTTTCGGTTGGTAAATATTGATGACAACAGACAATATTCACTGATTATCTGTCCCTAATAATGTCTGCAACTCCCTTCCCACGTGGGCTAAACTACGCACAGCTGGTCTGTCTCAAAGGTTAATGTATTCTGTATGTAACGTTGTCGTTTCTTAGTTTGGTTGAGCTATCATGTACCTGTGAGAGTGCGTCAGACGGAATTTGTAATGCGTGCTTTATGAGATTTTAGAGATTTTAATGACTTCTTCAATCTAATAAATTTTGGTAGAAAACTGTATGGAGTGCTACCTTTTATTGCTAGAATGTAGACGTTTACTTTATAATCTAGTTGATAGGTCAGTGTTGTTTCAGTGAGCCAACAAGTTTAATTCCACATATCTTCGAAATGTCTTTTCATCCTATTTTGGCGTGTATAAAAGGCTTTCGAGAGATTTCCTTTGCTGAAAGAGTGTTGACAGATGAAGAGTTTTGAAAAATATGGGATTCGAACACAGTATCAGAGAATCATAGAAGGAACGCCAAATCGGGTTGCAGTACCCACTCGGTCACTGTGGTTGTTTAAGAAGCACATTGACGTACACCAATAACGAAGGTTGTCCAGTCTTAACCTTTTTTTACACTTTGGTTACATACCTACCCACTCTGCATACACAAATTAAGGAGATTACAATAAGAAACATTTGGCCAGTGGTAGCGTACTACTACTACTACTACTACTACTACTACTACTACTACTACTACTATGAATAACTGCTACGGTATGAATTCTATAAATGACTACTGCAATTGCTGCTTGTCCAAGAATGCTATTGCCATTATTTTGCCCCAGGTATTTATCCAGTTCTGCTGCTGGCACATGACATCCTAAACCTGCATTCCCTACCGCAAGCATCCATTACACGTACTACCGCCTCGGATGTACCACGTGGCGAATCCCTTCAACGGTACAATGGAGTGGACGTAGATCAAACGCCCACGCTATATCAAAGGGTTAGGGGTCGTCTAATCTGGCCACATTACGATAGATACTGATGACAATGCTGGTTAATTATCACATTTGTGTTGAATGTTCTCTTTCATCTTCCGCCAAGGAAGGAGCGCCATAGATTCAGGAAGCGTGGCTGAAGTACCTAATAAAGAACATTTGCTCATACTCAGTTGAGCGGGAACGTTTCCTTTTGTATGCGATGTCAGGCAATGGTTTCTGGTATAAATACCATTAGAATGTGCTGTGAATTGTCCATGCAATTTCTTCGGGTACAGAGGAATGATTATGATACCGATTATTCCTGGAAACCGGAAGGTCGATAGTTTGATCCCCTTCTTTTCGACGTTAACAGATGGTATTTGATGTAAGCCTGTCTTGCACAAGGCAGTAAAGGGGTAAAGCAAGAACTAGCAGGCCCCGATTCATTATTTATGTTAAATCATGGCAAGGTATATCCACAGGGACTATTTTGAGAAAACAACTCTTTAATCCGACATGGGTTAGAGCTGGATAACATTTTCCTGCGATATTGACAGCATTTTGTCCTAGTTCGTTGAAACTTGGAACTTCGTAGAAATGGAATTGGACTAGTGGTTTCTTCGTGTTTGGAAACAAACGGAAGTCAGATGCGGGATATGAGACTGATGCTGAAGGTGATCGTAAACGGGGAGTGTAACCACGCCGATGACTGAAGTGAACACTTGAGCACTGTCCTGATGGGAGCCTTTCAAGCCTTCTTATTTCCATTCCGCAATTGCCTCAAACGTGCAGCATAATTTGCTGTGTGCAATGTTTTCCCTGTAGGATTCCAGTCCATCACATTGTGACCTTCCCCGACCACACGTAACTTTTCCAGATGATGAAACATTCTTAGCCTTTATTGGTGATGGACATGCATGAAGCGGTGAAGCAAGGTTTCATCTTAGGTCACAAATCGATGCAAAACATTTCTGCAGAATGTCAGTATTAAACACAGAAAGACTACCCCGACACATATTGTGCCCGTTTTGTTTTTTTTGTTTATGAGATGTCAGTAATTTGAAGCCAGATGAGGTGATCGTGTCTTTTATGATGTGACAATGTTTATTCCCCAGTCGGCCATTAACTTGGTTACTGGAATACATATTCTCTGGCTAGTTCTTGGTGTTAGTGACCTTAGAGGCTGGCAGACTTTCAGTACCATGCACGCACTCTGCTACCCTGCTCTTTTGCACTGCTTGTCTCACTTTCCAAAGGTCAGAAACCTTATTTTGCTGGCTTATTACATCGAAACAGTTTGTTCATCGGACTTCAGTTAACTTAGAATTACAGGTAATGATCACAGAAAAGTCTTTTATTCTTAGGCTCAGAAGTTATCAGTTAACCCTCATCATCATCATCATCATCATCATCATCATCATCATCATCATCATCATTATTGTAATCACCGTCGTCCTAATTTGGATTACTATTTCTCAGGAAAGTACAACTATGCCAGTACTTTTGTTTGGCTTGAGTACCACCGAGAATTAGAACCCAGACTCTGAGATTCAGGGAATAAACTCAACAAAAGTACCAGAATCTGCAGTTTGCTGAGAAAATGTAATCCTAAATACAACATTTGCGAAATTTGACTACTTTCTAATAGGCATTGTGTATTCACAGGTCTTCAGCTGTAGCGAGCGGGCACATGTTAAAAGGCATAAGTTTATTATTCAAATATCTGTAACACATATTGCAGTGCTCCCAGTGACCCCGTGGTCACATTTACATGTGAAAACGCCAAGTGCATTAAAGTACGCTGTAAGCTTCTTACAGGAGACACGTGATGATGAACATCACATTAGCAATGATTCTGTCATATACCGATCCACAAGCACATAAGGAGAGCTTATCCAAGTTCCTGATTTCGTTTAATTTCAGAATAACACAGGCATTTATGTAATCCCGTTTCCCTCTTATCTGCCTCCGACTCTGTCAAACACGCATCTGAAGGAATTCGGGGATCATAATTAATCTTACTTCTTCTAGTGTTTCATTTAAGCGCCGTCAGTAACCATTCATACATATTTATTAAAGATTGAGCATGTAACACCGCCATTATGATAGAGGGAGCCTGTTATCACAGCTCACTCTCTCCGAGATATACTGGGTATCACGTAATAAAATAGCCGCTCGAGAATTTGCACCAAGGAGTGAAGAACGCTGACATCGAGAAATTGATTACAATTTGCTTTAGGAGCAAATGAGGTGCTCTTTTCGCGACTTGTTATCAGGAAGCGAAACCACAGGTTTGATGGCAACGCACCACAGTGACTGATGGATGCTTATAGACCGCGGTCTGCATTCTGAATGCTGGTACCGTTACTGACAGACAAGGTCTTACCACACACTGCGTCGGTGACAAGCCGTGTGGATATGTTTCCGTGTGTTGACCTTTACTCGCAACGGGAACCAGTATATTTCGCCCTTGCGGCACTAATCGCGTCTTACCAGCCCGCGCGATGCTTCTGTCAACATTTATGCATCGCAGTGCAAACGCATTCCCAATAAAATTTACAAATCCAAACCAGGAATGGCCCATCAGCATCAGCGGACGTGCGATTAGGGATTATTTATGAGGCGAGAGAAAGAAAAGTTTTTCTCCTCTAAAAGCGACTTTCAAAGAACGTAGGTATTTAAGAGCGTTTCTCGCCAGCCGCGGGGACAGTTTGGTGATTATTTAAAGGATCTTCAAACGTTAATTTCACAGTCAACGTTAGATAAACTATAGCAGTGAGAATACATCTGTCGTCTTTGGATACAAATTCGTGCAGTGTTAATGGAATCGTAATCCATGACACGGACCACCACTTTAAACATGGCGTTTTGGTGTCTACTACTGTCAGTTCGTGAGTTAAACAATGTACAAAGGGAGTGTTGGTGAGCGGGCACTATTTCGACAGTTGCTGTATCATTAAATAGTTGTTCTCTAATGTTTAATATATTTATTTACTCATTCATTCATTCATCCACCCATCTATCAACCCACCCATTCACCCACTCACTTATTTAATAATTCAACGCAGTACTCATAGTCGAAACTGAAACAGACAATCCAGTGACTGACGTCATGAGCATGGATCTGCAATGTTGGGAAACTATGACATGCATCAATCATGTCAGCAAGACTAAACACTCGACCTTGTTAGTGGCTTCGCATGGGTTGCTGAAGATCACTTCTAACTCGGGTCCTATGGGTTTATACATTACATGTATATAGATTGTAATAAAACATTGTACAAATTAATGTATATCCACGTTGTTGGTGTAACAGACACATAGGCAGTTGCGATCCCATTCAAATTCTACACCTGCGAAGACTGTTGCTTTCAGGTTTACTTTCTGACCAAATCGTCATTTAACTGAAATACTCCATTGGTTAAACTTAAGTGTTGTTTAACGTGTGAAGCCCCACCCACTCACTGAAATGAATTATCATCATTATTATTTCATCAGTATCTCTCTCTCTCTCTCTCTCTCTCTCTCTCTCTCTCTCTCACACACACACACACACACAAACACACTCACACAACACAAAACAAACAAAAATAAATAAAAATAAAAAATGAAGGAAACTCACATGATTACTAAATCTAATCAAAACACAGCAGCGCATTTGTTTTTTCGTCGTTACGAAGTAAATCCACTTTTGAATGCTAACTGACATTTTGAATTCGATGCAGGAGACCCGAACTTCCAGCGGTTGTCCACAAAGAAATAATTATAAAAACGCTTCAAAAACTATAGAGAAAGGTTTAAAAGGATTAAATAAAATAGCTTTTCTTCCCAAGCTCATCTTTAGAAACAATTTCATTACATGTACAGTTTGACGGCGGCCTTCGCCTTTAAGGAAAACTTAACACTAATCACAAATGACTTCATAGCCTCTTTTTGAGAAATTGCCTGAAGAATTCTATTCGGAATACCAAATATGTTCATTTGGATCGTTACAGTGACCTTGTAGGCTTGCAGCGCATAGACAACTGATTGAACAAATGGTCTGGAGCAAGGGCTCAAATCGATAGGGTGTAATTAAAAGACATATTTCACCCTCAGTACCCGACAGACTGCTTTTTTTAAGGTCGTAGTTCCATGCCGTGACATAATGTGGTTAAGGACAGAATGGACTGTGTGCAAGAACACTCTCTTCAATGGCTGCAAATAAATCACGTGCCATCCTGATGCTTCCTCCCGAGGAAGATCCAGAGGGAAGTTCACTGATACATGCAATTGGACTTAGACTTGTGACTGAGTCAACAAGGTTACTAACCTTTATAATGTGATTTTGGTTAAGGTGTAAAGTTCTTGTCAGGTTCAAGCGTTACAGAGTGCAGGTTTAATCATCTGAAGGTAGGTGCGCTCACAGAACCACTCACAAGGCCTCTGCAGCTTTAAGTATTATAGATATGAAAGACCATTCGCCAAACACGGACTACCCTTTGCGAGTAATTTCTTATTTACCCGACGTATCAGTTCTATGACAAATTAGTAAAATCCCCGAAGTCAATTCACTCAATCAGGATGATATATTCATGCAGCGACGAATTCGAAACACGAGTCAGTGCAGTTGACGTGGTACCAAATTCTTTGAGGTCACGATGAATCATTGTTCAGGCTTCCGATTCTGGATCTCAGAAGAACCAGATAAAGAAGAGAGAATGTATATACATATCAACAAGCAAACATAACATTCGCACGTCACTTACAACCCACAGAGACAGTAAAGCATGAGAGAGAATTTCTTTCTCGGAGCTTGATTGACAGGTACACGCAGTCTAGTTTTCATTACCTGGCACTAAGACTGTTTCATTGGAGAAATATACCAGTGTTCTTGCGCTGAAAGTATTATTTCCTGTCGGGAGTATTCAAACTATATAAAAGCGTCTGGTTCAACGTCAAGGGTGATTGATGGGAGGGGAGGGATCCTTCTCATTCTAGGTATCATCCTCTGACATGAGAGTTGATGCATGGGCTCTTGTTCTAGGTATCACCTTATGACAGAATGTATGATTCACAAGGTCATCATTTTCCGTGTAATCACCCCGTGACAAGATCCTCACTTTATAGATAGCCAAATACAGGATGGTTGATTCACAAGGTCATCATTTTCCGTGTAATCACCCCGTGACAAGATCCTCACTTTATAGACAGTCAGCCTAATACAGGATGGTTGATTCACAAGGTCATCATTTTCCGTGTAATCATCCCGTGACAAGATCCTCACTTTATAGACAGTCAGCCTAATACAGGATGGTTGATTCACAAGGTCATCATTTTCCGTGTAATCATCCCGTGACAAGATCCTCACTTTATAGACAGTCAGCCTAATACAGGATGGTTGATTCACAAGGTCATCATTTTCCGTGTAATCATCCATCCCGTGACAAGATCTTCACTTTCTAGGTAGTCACCCTAATATATTATGGTTGATTCACGTTTGGTTGGTTGGTTTGATTCACAAGTCGAAATGTAGGCATGCGATTTTAACGTTGATGTAAACTGTGTCGTAAGTATATATATAAATCGGACTCCTTTGATAAAGTGTAATTTTCTGTCAGGGTAAATGAATGTACACGTAAATGTAAAAGTAAATGTAAACGTGAATGTATGTACGAAAATGTGTAAATACTCACAGAGTGAAGTCTACACTCACTCACATTCCCTGACCAAAAGGCTGCAACATGTTACCTCTCATCAATATGTAACGCTGTTATGCTGTACTACTTTATATCCAAACCAGATGTCGCAAAATACATTGCTTTTACTAAAAATCGATGCGATTTACATACGTAAACAAATGTTTTGTTTTATGCATCAACCCACCCTCTTGACGTTCGTTGAACGAACAGTAATCAGTAGTTTCACATACGTTCACCAGATCAAGAACAATCCTGGCCTGTGGCCTTTACTATACCGCACTACAATGCCTTATGTACACGACACGTAAATCAGTAAGCAGATCGCACGTTTTCATCCTCTCGAAATAGAACCCACTCATCTACCCATTTTGTTTAAAAACATGACGATTCAAGGCGGAATATGGTCCATGTTTTTCATCATGTAATTGTAATTGCTGTCATGTGTACAAATGAGACACAGTTTGGGGTACACATCTGTTTTTAACTTGACGTTATATATGTCAGTTGGAAAAAGATCAGATAGAACGTTAGATTACTTGAACCATATGTGCTGTGGCTGTCTCTCGCATCGTTTCCAATTTGAAGGTCTTGGCGACTTTCATTGCCCAGATGCATGCGAAGAATATTTGAAATTTTAGTTAACAGTTCTTAATGAAACTTACATATATTCTGATTAAACAAACGCTCTACGTGTCTTTTGTGAAGAATCGAAGTAGTGTCTTTGGCTGATTAGGTTATGATATAACCGGTAGAGAAAATAAAAGGTGCATATAGTCAACTTGGACCATTAGTTCAGTTCACAAGATATTGTACATACACTGTACAACCCTCGAGTCGGGAATACATTATTACAACACTGACACCATCATACACTGGATATCCTTGGAGTCACAACTGAACATAATGCATTGCCACATGGATGAAGATTAATACCCTAGCGTAGATATTGTATTTACAAACACGAGTGGTTGAAAAAGGATATTATTTTTCTGGCAGTAGTGTTGTAAATACAATATGACATCTACGCGAGTGTGTCCATATCTTTACTATCCCCTGCGTACGAGGCTTTCATTAAACATAACAGTATTTACCGACAGTTCAAATGTTGAATGTATCTAAATATACCCGGAAGAGTATAACTACAAATTGGGCAAAGTCAAGGTCGCTCCGCAGTTGTGGGACTAGAGATCGTGCGCCAATTTATAACAGTAAAATTCTGACAAATACATGTAAAACGCGACACTGTGTCGTCTTCAGTACTATATAATTCTCTTTATAATAATGTTTTTAAAATCATTTGATGCTAAACATGTCAGACGGAGGGAACCAGAGCAACCCAAGGTGTAGTAAACGTTGGACTCTTTTAGGTGGTAAAAGGTTATGAATGAAAATAACTGCATTCAGATGTCACCTGATTGTCTCAAACGGTCCATGGCCTCTAGGGTATATGACGGTTATGCTTCATAGCTTGTGCTACGTCAACACTAGGACCATCGGTTTCTGAGCATCATTTGAAGTTGTTCCAGTATATTCGTACACAGCAAAAATAACCTGGTTTCCGCAGTGCGGAAACCTGATGGAAAGTGGACTGAAACTTAAGTTTCCACCAAGAATCCAGTGAGTTTCCGTTCTTTTACACTGAGTTTCCGCAATGACGGAAACTGTCAATTACCCACTTTCTAAGGGTTTCCGCACGGTATCCGTTACCCATGCTCCAACAAGTTTCCGTTGAGTTTCAGTTAAGTTAGAGATCCATCAGGTTTCCGCAGGGTTTCAGTCACCAAGACTCCATCAGGTTTCCGCAGAGTTTCAGTTACCAAGACTCCATCAGGTTTCCGCAGAGTTTCTGTTGCCAGAAAACTTTCCACAGCATTTCATTTACTCGGGTTCACAGGAGTCATTCAATGTGTGTCATTGCATATAACATTCTTGTTACTCCTGGTTGGCAAAGACAATATAAGGAGTTTGTGTACAATCATCACGTATACATAAAGAAAAACAAAAGATACAATAAGATTCACTGTTTTATTTTCAGACAAATATGGATCAAACATATATCTAATAAATAATAAAAAGATATAGCACTAGATAACAGATCAATATTTGTCACTTATGACAAAAATATTTCTAAAAACATGCTATAACAGTTGCATCCCTTGACTCCTCCTGCACCTCCTCACGCTGACACAGAAAAACACACCCCAGTCAATGCTAAACATATAATAACACACACCATGCAATACAATACAACAATGAAATAAAATGCAATAAAGAACATAGGTTACATTGAAAGTACAAAAAATGTATTTAAAGTAAATAAAGGTCTCTTGGAAAATAGATAAAAAATTAAGATTGAATAAAATTGCATTAATTGAAATACAATCAGAATATCAAAACTATTAAAGTTTTACATTGAGAATAATTCAAATTTAATTGATCACAGATAAAATTACGTTCATGTGATCGATTAGCTATTTACTAGCCCACTTGGGCATCCTTGAGCGGATATCTCTGTCATTGTGGTTGGATGCCGCATCCTGGTCTTCATGTTGGCCTTAGCTTTGGTGGTGGCGTTGAAAATTGTGGCTGAGTCCAGTGCAGACATCTTGAGTTTAGATTCCCAGGTAAAGGGGTAAGAGAGCAATGAATTGGCATCTTCTTCATCACTCACAACTGGTGAAGTCATTTCCAAGGTAAGTATAGTTGAAACCCTTTCCTTTCGTAAGATCTGGCCAGTCAATAGTTTTCAGGCTTTCCATGCGCAGTGCAATTTTCTGAAAATTAAACAAAAATCAATCAACAGATAAACCATAATGCCAAGATGGATTGCAAATTATTAAAAAGGAAGTGTCTTGAAAAATTATTTACTTCATTAATCACCCCAACACAAGTTAAGCAGTTCATGACATTTAATGACATATCCTATTTTCTTATGGACACACAATCTGTTGCTCTGAAGTGACATGAAGTCACTGAAGTGTAATAACATGTTTATATATCACCATTAACTGACTTGATTCTTGTGTTATGATTTATGAAATTATGATCTGAATCATGTGTTACATATCTTAAGAATGTAAAAAGCAATAATCCATAAACATTTTAAATGTATATTTCCGGAACTTAGAATCTGTCACACATTGTAATGAGAAGAATTGTTACATGTTATTATTCGAATAGATATACTTACGGATTTCATTCTTTTTGTTTTTGCTTTTTTTGCTGCTGTTCTGTGTGACACTTTCTTTCCAGTTTCTTGTCTACTGAGATCATCACGCCTGTTCCGCCACACTCTACAAAGCGCTTCTGAAAATAAATGTTTAAAGTACTATACAGCATGTTTCACACATTTTAGTTCATCTGTTAGGCAAAGGTATTTATATATGCCATGCTGGCTTGGTTACTGAAGTTAACATCCATAAATCTGTCTTTACACTATTATTTAAATCATTAACTATTTATAATGACAGGCAGGTGAGTGAAAACTACCTTCGCAAGATCCTATTGACCATCCTTGGTCGTGATATAGTCACTTGTTTCTTTGACTACTATATTCATAGAGTCCTCGTCATCGGCTTTACTGAAATAAAAACAAATGTCATTTTTCTTGCACTTCATTCAATCATGCATTCAACACAATGTCTATTAAAATTAACGATCGTCAGTGAAAATTATACAACCAAGTAAACTGCAGATTTATAACTTTGAATACATATATTGTTCTGAAAGTTTACCATTTTGTAGTTAAATGATTTAAAATAACTTCCAAAAAGGCTAACCATCCTTTGTGTTATTTCGTGCAAATTCTATGTACATCCTGTTTGCCAAAGTTATGCAACCGGTAAGTGAACAACTGACATAAAGATCATGATAAAAGAAGTTTAGTTATATCACATGACATAACCTTGCAGCAATTAAGCATTGTAAAATCAAGGGGTCAGTTTGATGGCAATTTCACACAGGTGTAATGTTAAACTGATTTAGTTTACCGGCTATTCAAATCCATTTGCAAATGATACTTTCATGTATTTTTCATTTTGAGAAAACGTACGTAGGGAAGTGAATTAATGAAATATTCAAATTGAAATTACCTAGTAACATGAGCACATACCTTCGATAGACAAGGGTGATCCTCCAGGAGCAGTCGTGTCCAGATTTTTCTCACAACAGCCTAAAAGATTAAATCAAATACGTTAAATATAACAGGTATATATATATGATTATGCTCAACACGTATGTATTAAATTATTGAAAAATTACATGAAATTTTAAATGTATCCTACGCAGAGCTAACAGTTTCTTATATGAATTTAGTGTTTGCCTCAAATAGTTCAGAAACACATCTGACCCCTCTGAGCGAATTTGGGGGTAAACAATTTCATTTCACTAAAGATCCAGGATTGCATTTAATAAATTACACCGAAATGTTGCCATTGTAAAAGCCCATCATTTTATCATTCTTTAAAATATATCTGAATTGGTGAACCACTACATATGGCGGATCTTTTTGATGCAGATCGTAATTCATCCCCCCCCCCCACACACACCTTTTGTACAAGTGTTAACCGAGTTGCAACGCTAAAATTTGCAAACTATTAACAGGAGCACTAAAATCAAAAGTCTGCCCCTTTAAACTTAAATAAATACTTGTGGTTAGTACTAAGATAGTTACTTACAAATACAAGCTTGGTGTATTCTATACCATGTCGATCTATTGAAATGGAATATAAACAAACTTATTTTTCAGGCCTATTTTACTTAGATTTACACTGTAAAAACGACGTTTAGATTTTGAACACATCACTTATGTGTTTAGGTCTAAACGTGTTTAGTAATGTGTTTATATTCTAAACACATGAAGCATATGAGCCTAATAATCCAAACACGTTTAGATTTTAAACACATTGGATTTTAAACATTTTAAACCTCACATTGGATACTGAGGTTATATGATTTTGCTTTAACAAAGAGATAATATAGTAGAAAAAAATACAATGAGTGTCGTATTGGAGCCAAAATGATTATCCTACACAGTTCTTTCATGTTTTGCAGTTTACCATAAATAACTTCAGTTCGCTGAATTATTGTTTCTTTACAGTAATATGATCGGTGAAAATCATTTTGCCAATATTGCTATAATTTTATAGGTACTGTCGAAAATCCAAAGAACTAGGGTTAACTTTGTGTAATGCTAACATTATAGGAGGTGGAATTTGGGGAATGATACTTCTCCATTTTATTAACTAATTATCATTTATATTATATTTTTTTGCCATATATGAAATTCGTCATCAAATACGTTTCTGTATTTAGCGGTAAACATATATACATTGCTATAAATAGTGCGGAAAATGCATGTACATTCATAATGGATTACGCCTATGGAAATATTATGTTGTTGCAGTACTATTGGACATAATTCTCTTATTCTGTAGAATATTTGAAGTATTTACTTGCAACTAGATTACTGAAAAATATTATTCCACTGTATATTGCATGGAACAAAATCCGCCTTGTCCGTGATTCGATTCTTGCTCAGCGTGTTCTTGTGTTCTGAGCAAAGAAACACCAAGGTTTGACAAGAGTTACTTGCTCTTGAGCAGTTTACGCGCGCATGTTGCCCTTTGTTTTTCGCTTTGTTTGTTGTCGAAGAGTTCCAAACAAAATGGATGTCATCGGTGTGGGCCAGAATTCAACAGTGAAGGACGTTGGCGAATTCCTTAAACAACACAACTTCTCAGATAACATCATCGCCGTTTTTGAAGGTACGTTTAATTAGAATCCTTGCTCAGTCATGAAAATACGAGACGGCATTCGAAAGTGTCATGGCGGCCTTGTACGAAGCGAACGCTATTGGCTTTCGCTTCATTTTCAGCCACAATAATTAAGGATAAGGAAACAAATACATCATATTAACGAGCAGGAAAGACCATACGCTAGTTCTCTTTTTTACTATATTTTATATGAACTTGTTTCTTATCTGAGCGAAAACCGTTAACTCAAGCAAGAATGAAAATCGGACAATGGGATTCATGTAGCTGAGAGCCGCGATGCGGTGCCATGCTGTCATGCCTTCAGGCGAAATTAGAGAATACATCATCATTGCTAAAAGAGGCATTTTCACATTTGCGATTAAAACTTCAGAAATACATTTAAATTTACTCTGAAATCCTTATTTCTTTGTCACGTTACCGAACTGGTTAACATTATACAATGATATGTTATTGTGTATTATGTTTTTCTCAATAAAATAACCCCATTTTAATATTGATGAGATTTGTCAATGTGACCCCAAACAAATGTGAGAGTGTCTCCTTTAGCAAGTGTTAGTCAAGTGATTTATCAATGCTATCACATGCATGCTTCATAAAACCACTGCACCTCCTTAGTCCAAAAGTATTTTCATTACAATAAAAGTGTGTTGTGCATGAATGCAAGACAAACATGTTTTTTCATTTAGCCAGTTAACCTGATTAACACATGTTGAAGTAATCCGAATCTAGATATCTAAACCTTCTAACTCCTTGACTGTCATCCTTTTTCAGCATGAAAAGGAATTCTGGCTTAAGTGGGGATAGAATTGACAGTCTCCTTGCATCAAAATGCATCACCAGTGTAGCATGTGCCCTTTTTTCACTAACACTAGAAGTGAATTGATCTATCATCTGCTGCATCGTCATAGAAATTCATCTAATTTCATGATACACTGCAGTGGTTTGGGATGTGGAGCAAGCTTCAGAAATGTAGACACATTTAGAAAGCACTGTGAGAGAAAACATGGGAAGGATGACACCAACAGGCCTCATGATCATACAATCGATAATGATGTTGATACTGAAGGTAAAGACAATGGTGTTGAACATGTTGAACATATCACCAAAGAAGAAATGCATTTTCAAGATGCTTTTTATGTGTTGAAACTAAAAGCTGGTCATAATATGAGTAATTCAGCAGTTCAAGAAATTATGACTTCGACAAGGTCACTTATCACTCGTTACATGGAAGATGCTGAGAAGACCTTAATTCAGACACTTCCTCCTCACATTGCTACAATGATCGACGCACAAGCTCTATTTCATTACCATCCGTTTGAAGGATTGGAAACTGACTATCTTCAAGAAAAATTTCTTGAAAACCATGCAGGTTACATTAAGCCAACTGAAGTGAAGTTGGGAGAAAGGCTTAAAACTGCTAAAGTTCAAGGACAGCACAGATACATTCCATGTGAAATACAAGGCTATATTGTTCCATTATTTGTTCAGCTGTCAAAGTTACTTTCCATGCCAGAGGTTAAAAGAAGCATGGCTCATGCCAAAGACAGAGATAGTCAGTTTGAATTTGGTGACTTCACAGATGGCACCTACATGGAGAGAGATTTTTTCATCTGCCATCCAGAGGCATTGCGGTTTTGCCTTTATTGTGATGATTTTGAGGTTGCAAATCCAATTGGATCTCACAAGAAAAAACACAAACTCACTATTATGTATTGGAGCCTACTGAATATTGAACCAGAATTTCGGTTTAAATTACAGTGTACACAACTATTGGCTGTTGCTAAAACATCAGATATTAAAAAGTTTGGATTTGAACCCCTGCTGAAAGACTTTGTGAGCTCAATGAAGAAGTTACATGGTGGCTATGAACTGATGATTGATGGCAAGTCTGAACTTTTCTATGGGACGCTGCTTTGTGTTGTTGGTGATACTCCAGCAGCACAGATGCTTGGTGGATTTAAAGAAGGTGTTGGCTTTGCTGAAAAGCCATGCAGAACATGTGAAATATCACGTGATGATCTCAGTAGGAGTGAGGCTCTCACTTTTCCACTTCGGAGTGAACTGGAACATAGAGACAGATGTGAAAATCTGTCTTCTTTGAGTAGAGCCAGCCAGCAATACTGGTCAAAGAAATATGGAGTTGTGTCAGCATCTTTCCTGTTGGATATTCCTGATTTCACAGTGACAAAGTGCATTCTACATGATCCTATGCATGTTCTCTTGGAAGGAATCGTTAAGATGGAATTACAGCTACTGCTAGAACATTTTATTGATAAGCAGAAGTACTTCACCCTCAAAGATATGAACCGAGTAATCTTGAATTTTGATTATGGACCTGATCGAATGCAAGATAAACCTCAGCCACTGGAACGCAAATCTCTGGACCGAAAGCATGTATTCCCAATGACAGCAGTGGAAACTTTATGATGACTCTCCCATTTCTTATAGGTGATAGAGTACCAGAAGAGGATGTTTACTGGATGAATTTTTTGATTCTGTTGCAGATAACACAGTTGGTTATATCCCCAATAGCTTCATTAGTGTCCATTGATCACCTTCGCCAGCTTATCTGGTCACACAACACATCATTCAGGAGACTGTATCCAGGTGTCAGTTTCACACCAAAGCTTCATTATCTTACTCATTTTCCTGATCAAATAAGAGAGTTTGGGCCAGGAAGGAATCACTGGTGTATGAGGTTTGAAGCAAAGCATGGACTGTTCAAAAGCAAGAAATGGAGAAATTTTAGAAATTTGCCACATTCTTTGGCTTTACATCACCAAAGGTGGATGTGTTTGCAGCAGATGGGAAGTATGCGATTCTCATCTGAAGTCTATTTGTATAAAGGAGACACTGTGAAAGAAGGCATATCTGTAACATTTGAAAGTTTAACTGATGTAACAAAGGATAAAATAATGGACACTTTTGAAAATCTTCCAAGTGAACTCCTGTGTACACCATGTGTTATCATCAGAGATATAACTTATAGACAGGGAAGCATTCTCTTGTTGAATTATGCAGAGTTGGAAGAACCTCAATTTGCACAAATCGAGAAGATACATGTTGTCCATCAAGCAAAGTTTATTGAGTGTGCTGTATTGGAAATAATTGAATTCAGTTCACACCTCAATGCATTTGAATGTCTTCAAACTACAAGAAAGATATGTATGGATATTGTGGACTTGAAATACAAATGGCCACAGTCATTGTACAACATAGAAGGAAAACTACTGGTTGTTCTCCGCAATGTAGATTTTGCATGGAGTTTATAAACTTTCAAGGTGTGTTCACCATAACCCATACTTCTGCATGTGTAATGTGATATCTGTTTGAACTGTGAAGTGAAAAAATGACTGCTTATGAACGTTTTTCACAGATAACGAGGTAGATGGATTCAGCTTGTTAGAAATGAAGGAGTCAGACATATTTCTAATGTTGCCCGGGAAGGTTGGACCTGCAAGAAAACTTACTGTATTATTATCCAGACTTCATGGTGAGCTGAAAGAGCAGAATCAAAAACATTCTAAATCAAGCAATTGTGGACAAGTTGAAACCGCACAAGAATCTATGGCTGAGCATGAATCTTCTCTGACTGAATGTGCTGAAAGTGAACAGGCCATGACTGAAAATGAAACACAGGTAATTCAAATCTGATAATTTCTGATGACTAAAGGATGAATTTAATTTATGGTTGGGAAAACAAAATAAATGATAGGACATGTTAAAAATGAAAACGATGATAAATGTTCGTTTTTCTTTTATAAAATTATTGGGCCTTACAGCATAAAGGTATGCTGATAGGATTACTTTTAAAGGACCAAAGTTGTAAATACTTTGAATGAAACATCTGGTAGTTCATGTTTTTTCTCTGCACTGTATTTTTATAATAACAGTGTTTTATTAACTGAAACCTTATTACATTTATCATGTTTACTTTGAAAATCTTACAATCATTAGTACTGCTTTTCAGGAGATTAGTATGTCAGGAGGAACACAAACTGCCCAGCCTGCCTCAAACAACATGACAGAATCACCCTCAGCGTCCTCCATCACAGGCTGTAAAGTTGAATCTCTTCATCCAGCATACTCAAAGACAATTCAGTCATTACTGGACAATGGCAGAATTATGGAGGAGTGGTTCAAGTTTATTGAGGAAACTGCCTATCATGTCCTTTCTGTGGGAGGATTCGATCAACGAGGCTTATACAACGACTTTGGACGATATATGTGTTCAAAATATCCATGTTTATCATTTACTACTGGCAAAACGCCATGGGTATGTACATCTACCTTGTCTACAATATTTATTAATAATATGTAACAGAAAGATATGTATATAGTACAAATTGTTCTGTCTCTCTCTCTCTCACCCGCACAGAAGGAATGATGCAAGCGGTTTCACATTCTTTCCTAGATCATTCAATAATTTCGTTTAATGAGCCTGGAGTAAAAAGGTTTTTTTTATAATGTCTAATTTAATCTTTTCAGTATTACTTCAACCACGTTCTGTCACAGAAGGTTCGGAATATCCGATGGGCAAGGAAAAGGAGGAGTGACCGTATAAGTAGTGAAATGGGTGGGAAAAAGAAAAAGACACACCTCAGTTTGGCCAAGATTGATGGTAACAAAATCAGCTTGCTTTCAGAAAATGCTACTTGTGTTTTTGAAGAATGTTTTGCATGTCAGACTATACTGATGTACAAAGAAGTTAAAGCCACAACATTCATGGTCTCATGCACCAAATGTTATGTTTACTGTCTAATGAGGACAAGGGAAAGGTTTATTTTGTTAAACACCACATGTGCCATACCTGAGGTATTCTTAGCTTTTGAGTGCTAATCATGAAAAATATGGTTTCATGGTCTCAAGTCTAAATGGTCTTAGGTTGGAGTGATACTAACAGTGAGCTCAACTTCCTCTTAACCTGAGTACCCAATTCTTTCATGTCATATACATTTGTTGTTGACAGAGGTGAAGGAAATGGACATGGAGGAAGCAAAAAAGACCCTGGAATTGGAATTACAAAAACCCAAGGAACAGCAAGACAAGGCTCTCATAATGAAAGCTCAGAGAGCAACATTTAAAGAAAGACGCCATTTTGTAGAGAATGTAGAAGAGGATGGAAATATCCAAGTCATCTTGAAGGCTCATCCTTTACTTAAAATTGAAGACTATGTAAGGTTACAGATTTTTCTAATGATATGCAAGTTATGAATCAGTCTTTTAATGAAATAATTTTTAATTTTAATCTAGCAGTAATGAGTGGAGTCAACTTAAGCAGTGTTTGTGTAAGCATTAAAAGTTGGGAGTCATCATGAGATCATGGACATGTTTTGGAGAGTCAAATATGCAGGTTTTCTGCGTCATGGGAAACACTGTGATGTATCCTCAAGGGGTCTTTCAAGTCAAAATGATCATGTTTGTATAACTGGAATACTGTTACTTGATTTGTGTACTTTAATGGTCACACTTTTGCCTATTTATAGGTTGTGAAAGAATTTCTTCTCATCAGTTCAAAATGGACTTCAAAAGGAGCTCTAATAGACCAATTCACAGAGTTCCTGAATAGCTTGGACAAACTCTATGCAACAGATGTGTCTGAGGTGATGATTTATAATTTTCAAGTGACATCTACATCTCTCTTTCCCTCTCTCTCTCTCAAACTTTTCGCACATGTAGTGTGAACATGCTTCATGGTGTTACTATATTAAGTTTATTAAGGCATAGGCCATATTGTGTTATTGTACAACCTATCATTTTAGTTAATAAAAAAATCATATTGTATTCTCTAGACTGAAGATGATCCTCATGATCCAGTGGACACAAATGAGGCAATACTGGACCTGCTTATGACTACCGATCACGAAATCAAGTATACCCCTAAGAAAAGCAAGAAAACGTTGCCCAGCACCATTTCCAAGGTTGATGTAAGTTCAAGATGAATATATTATAAATTTTGTGGTGTTTTATTCTTTTACATTTCAACTTCAATTAAGGTACATTAAGGATTCAGAAATAAATAGCAGGATCAAGAATGCCTGGTACACAATCTAATCTATTACCCATTGAATACTTTTAATGCACAGGAAAGCCATATTAATTATCGTCTGCATTAAGCCTTTGAAAATTTGTCTTTGACTAAACACTGTTTAGAAACAAGATTGGCTGCATTGATAAGGTGGTACTCACTTTGTCTTTCCAGGTGAAGAATGCTGACCTGTCAACTAGGAGAAAAGAAGCCCCAAGGTTAATTGTAGTCACTACACAGGGGAAGATCGGAAGCTGCTTCGTTGTAGCTGATGGATTTGAACTTCATGTCAGCAAGGATATCAAAGAGGCAGTCCTGTCTCTTGTGATGTCCTACTATGTGTGGGATCTTAGCTACCCCAAACATTTTCAACTTTTGGGACTTTTGCAGTCTTTTGTTTTAAAAGACAGCACATACTTTTTTAAGAGTGCGACGTACATTAAATTTGCAAAGAAGCTGGAGCAATATTCAGCATAATTGCATAAGTTGTTTTTATTTTGCTTGCCAAAATTTTACTTTGTTGTTTTTGTTTGTCCACATTTTTAATGAATTTTCAACACATGTTTATTGGTATATGAAAGGTTTGCATCTCTTGTTTTGATTTCAGAATTTTTAAATTCTATAATGTTATAGTTGTTAGAATTTATATAACTGTTCAGCAGAGGGTATAATACACTTCTGCACAATAACTGCTGTATATGTGTCATTGACATTTTGCTTATGGCTTAGACTAGTTAGAGGGATCTTGAAGATGTACATTTCAAGTAGTTTTATCCATTTTTTTTATATTTTGCAGTTTTGAAGATGTTTGAAGTTTATCAAACATTAGCCTTTTCTTAGTCCTGCCTCTCCCCCCAAACCATTCCAGGGATTTCATTGCACTCACACACTTGGCTTGCAAAATTTTAGTTAGAAGGATCTTGAAGATGTACATTTCATAGTTTGTTGACGTTTTTATTTTTGTGTGTGCTGTTTTGAACTTAAACATTAAATAAATATAAGCTTTCAGTGGTCCAATAGGGGCTATCCTTTACCTACTTGTGCATAATAACGATTGAACAGATATTAGAAGGAGTGTTTGCTTATGACTAATAGTGCGACTAGTGGTGTGGTGGCAAATTTATTGTTTTTTCTTCAGAAATTGTCCTGTCTAATTAAATAAAATACTGTCCACTTAAGCTCTTTGTATTTGTTATTTTTCATGTGCTATGCTGCTTGGCTAATCATCATTTATGAGACTTGTTCATGTTTCATTGCTATTTAACTCAGACTTAAAGGTCTGAATTTGACAATCTGTTTGCAATCTTTCAGTATGAACATGAACAACAGATATACGGATTGAACATTTTTAAAGTGTTTCTTATGGGTGATGATTTGTGTAACTTCTTGGTCAAAGATACTGGTGTGAAGTTTATAAACTGAACAGCAAAAAACCGAAACTGGTTTCCTTTTTTCTTTGGTCAAGTATTTAATTAGAGGACATAAACATGAAGTCTTACTTTTATGAGATTTCATTTTTTTCGAAACTGGCGCTTCTTTTGCAGTTCAAGATATAATGACATGCAATACACTCATTTCAGCCAACTGAAGATAAAGATGTTAACATATTTCATTATGTTTAGGATCTAAACACATTTCTAAACATGTCTTCAAGTTAAACATGTTTAGATATGTGTTTAGGATTTACACATATTTCTAAACATGTTTAGAAGCTAAACGTGTTTAGATGTTAAACGCATAACAAAATGTGTTTAGCGTTTAAACATGTTTAGGTAAATTATGTGTTAAAAAAACAGGACAAGATATGCGTTTAGGAAAACGTTTAGGATCTAAACACCATTTTTACAGTGTAACGATAACATTTAAAAATAATATGAGCGAAAATATACATTTGCGGGATAAATTTTATAATCTATCCGGATTTCTGTCATTAACGCAATATTTCTTTAAACGTTATTTACAATAAAATACCCTCGGTCTTACCTGACACATCCGAGGTACTCCGAGTTGCTCGCATCCGTTCTCTGCTTTCTTCTCCAAGTCGCGAATTCTTTCGTCGAGTGCTTTTGGGGAAAGTGAGGTGGCCATGGCAAAGTTTACACGACGCAGCCATCTTATGCTTAAAGTTTTGAAAAATAATTGCTAGGAAAACAAATTTGTTCCTACCCGCCAAACAAGATGGCGTCTCGCTAACACTCACGGGAAATAGACAGTTTTGTCATTGTGTTTTTTTAAATAAATCTAATGTGACCATTTGACAGTAGATTTCCTCGTTCTACAACAAAAGAGGAAGGTACACCCTGTTGTGAGTTGTTTTGTTAACCATTAGATAGTCTCGCGTGGACGTGATCCTGTCGCCATTCGTTTATTTGTTTACATTGCCGACATCAAAGGGGAGTGTGAAAAGTGGAATTCAGCGGATTGAATGTAAGTACTCAAAGTGACAACAGTGAGCAGTTATGGTTTTAGCAGTCTTTTCATCGCATTAGCGTCACTGATTGCTTTTTCTCAGTGTCAAGCATCAATATGTAGACCTTGTGATTATTAACAGTGATTAATTGTGAAAACATGTTCACCTTACTTTAACATGCGGAAACTTTATTGTGGCAAATAAGTTATTTTCTAAAATCCTGTCAGGAGAAGGTAGTATCCGGATATATTTCTGCTGGATGGACACCACCACCCCCCACCACGTACCATGTAAGTAATTTACGCACTGTGCTCACAACATGCACGGGGGTTAGAAATATTAACATTGCTTGTTCTTTTTTGTTATACACCCAGATCTACTATCCCTATCTACCCTTTAAGTTAACTTTACTACTATTACTAATATAATTTGGTGATGTGTCACAATTTCTTTGAAACCTTAATTCATTTGTCAATGTGAATGAAGAATGAAGCACAATCCCACTGACCCTTTGGCTATGATTTGTATATGCATAATTTCTGTAGACTATTCGTGGCACTTTCTGCTGCAGGGACACAGTTCTTTGTGGACATTGCGACAAGTAATTGTCAAGAAAAACAGCCTAAAATCACGAGAAATACGTTTCTGAAATATGGTTGGTTTCTACAATATTTGTTTTAACATGGGTACCCAGAGATATTCCGCATATATATGTCTTCGTTATATCTATTCATATAATCTGTACTCCAGAAATATTTCAACCAAGTCACATCATACATTTATTAGTTCATCAAATTATCTAGTATCTTATGTTCTGTGTCAGTTCTGTGTATCCAGTTGTACCAGTTAATCAGTTTCATGGTTTGATATTTGTTTTATAACCATTAAAACCTTGTCCATCAGTACATGTTGCATGTGTTAGCCCTACAATGCATTGACATTATCATCACACCTCAAGTTTCATATTTCTGAAAGAATCGTTGTGTCAGTTATTTGATTTACAGATATGGATTGTGGACCAACAAACTCGGAGAATGATGCCCGGTAAGGGAATCTCTTTTATAACAATATTATTCATGTAGCTTTATAATGAAGCTGACACTATGTTAATACATACAACAAACCTTTTCGACCTCACTCAAAGTGTAACTGTACATGGATTCAAGCATAATATATACATATATTTTAAATTCCAGGAGAAATACGGCTTTTCTGTCCTCACTGCCAGATGTCTGTTTCAAGAAAAACACGTTATCTCCATCTCCGTAACAAGATGTTTGTTAGTTTGTAAAGATTTTTCGGGTGAATGACAAATGTTTCATCAGGTTAGTCATCAAAGAATGTTTAGATTTCACTAAAAATCGAGTTTGCACTGTCACTTTGCTTTCTATGTTTAACATATTTAATGTATGTATCATACATGTAACTGTAATAACTGAAAGTGAGCAAATGGTAATACGTATTTAATATTTGTAATACATGTTATCTGCATTATCATATATATATTGCTGTGTTTCATTCATTGGATTGTCTCTCAGTTGAATTGATGATTCAAACTGAATGTCCTTTTCCTTTCCAGACACTGACAGTGACCAAGATATTAACAGCACATTCAAGGTTTGCGAGCTATTACCACCACAATGTGAGAGCCTGATTGATTCGGATTCAGATGTTTCGCCAGATATTAACCAGGACTCGCATACACCAACAAACATCTACAGAAGAACAAAGCACTTTGTGTACTGGCTAGCTCGTCTTCATTCAGTGTGCCTACTTCCTGAGCAATGCTTGTGTGCAGAGAATTCTGTTACTCTTCTCTGAGCGCCCCAGTTTCTTAATACAGAGAATTGTGTACTACTGCAACTGCCCTGTTGCATTAAAATGTGAGCTTTTCTAAGAAATGAAACAGTTGGATCATAATATTTCCAGCGTTTGTTTTTTGTTCAAATAAATATGTAATAAATATAACAAGATAATACAACATATTTCAGCTTTCTAAACTAAGCGAACTCTCATTGTCATCTTCCTTGTACAGAAACCTAGCGGAAACCTACATTACCCAAGATCCACAAGGTTTCCGCAAGACCAGAAACTTACTCACTCCAGCTATAAAGGTTTCAGTAAACTGAAACTAAATGGAAACTTCCAACTACAGTTTCAGTTGACGGAAACATGACGGAAACTAAGACTTGTTAGTTTCAGTTGTGGAAACTATGCGGAAACTCTCATTGCGCGTTTCCTGAAACTGAAACCTAGCGGAAACCTACATTACCCAGTATCCATCAGGTTTCCGCAAGAACGGAAACCAAGTTATTTTTGCTGTGGTACGTTGCCACCTCACTAGACCCATCGAAAACACCAAACATATATCAGTATGTTTTATGGGATTCATCTGCCTTTCATATAACAAGTATAAACAGCAAGCAATAACACATGGTTTGTCATCTCATGTTATCGGTAATTAGGACCAATAATTGCTCGGAGAACATCTCTTGTCAAGGTAAAACGAACTGCACAGATTGAATAGAGTCGTTTATCAATAATGTGACAGAGGAAGACATTATCTTGAGATGCCACCATGAGCTTGTGTGTACACTGACGACGTCTGGACCAATGCTAGTTAGTTACTGTACCTGCTTCATATGATGAGGTGTAAATGTTGTTGTGGTATTCGTCTGTTCAATGTTTTAGCATAACAGTCATGGTAGAGCCATGCCCGGTATCAGGACACATGCATTAAAAGAGGGGCGTTCTAAAAACTAAAATAACACAATCAATATATCAGGTGTGGTCACTACTTGTGTTCATACGAGGCAAGCGTGGCACTCTGAAGACTTACGATGACTGAAAACAGTCTAGGGCGTGTTATTCCGCATTCAACAAATGACTGCCAAGCTGAGCTAGCATTACCGCTGTTTTAATCTCTCGTAGGCGTATGTCCATCTCATCACAGACATGTTCTATGGTCGATGAGATTGTGAAACATCAGAGCAGAAATGGTTTTTTTGCCAAAATATTTACGTCAGAACACATACAACGTGTGGGTGTGAATTTGTCCAGCCAAAGCGTGATGTTACGTCACTGAATTAGAACAAAGAGTTGAACATGATCTCGTTAGATGTCGCCATAGCAGAGCTTCAGGTTGTTGGAAATGCTATTAAAATTGATTATCTGTGTTTCCTCACGGGAAGCGACGCCACTCTGAAATGACGTTAAACGTCACTAAACTGTTGTGGAGTGGAGAACGCTGCTGTTAACAGTATTCCGGTTATATCACGGCCTGCAAGGGTAATGTGGGAACAAAGCACGAAGTAGTGTAGGTCCCAGACGCATTCCACTCTAGATAGCTAGTGAAACCATCGAGTTCAGATATGGTACAGACAAGGCTTGAGATATATAAATCGAAACGATTTGAGCCCCACACAATCCTATGTGTGAGTTTGATCAGTTAAGGCCTTCAGACGACAGCAGTACATATATGCCACTCTCCATCCTTGTATTCTGAACGATAGTACAACTTGTACAACCTGAAGAGCTGGGACGTGGATTCATATGGTAACAGTATACTGTCCAAGGCTTTTCCAAACGTGTTTTGTTTGTTTGTTTGTTTGTTTGTTATATTTCATCTAAATGACGGCGGTCTGTAACTAATCGTGGCTGAACCAGACAATCCTGTGATAAAAAACCTATGCAGCTGGATTACGATGACATGTAAAGCGTCTGAGTACCTGATCCTGTTAATGATCATACGACAAGCAAGAGTTGCCTCTTTCGTTCAGTTCTAACCCAGATCGTCACGGATCGCTGGGATGATATCTTCAACAAGATAGACGTGTCTGGCGGTGAAGTTGTAGAGAAACGAGGTAATCTGCTCCCTCAGCTCATCGCTTTTGGTTCTCCAAGTGATTAGTCTGGACCCAGGAATTGTCTCAGCTGCCACGTGTCGATTCTGTAGATGCACCAACCGAATATATTTGTCCAATGAAAACTCACATTTCCTGCAGTAAGTAATGTCCCCAGTGGCGTGTCCTATAAACATCAGGATGTCTGTCGACTTCGTTTTGTGATACTGATTTGTACATGCAGAAAACAGACATTGCTCAAACGGTATCCAAAGTTAATAACGGTATTTAACCAACCATCTTGTACTGACCACTTCGTCTTGTGCTGACACGTGTCTGAGATCCTTTAAAGCAATACGCAAACTGACCATGGCCATGCTCATTCAAATTGTGAATCAGGAGCTCAAAGCCGGGGAGATCTCTACACGTTTTCGCATTAAATATTTTCAGCATAAATTCATATATATTTAGCTATCTAGGAAGTGCAGTTACTTTTTCCCTCAGTATACACACGCTCACAAATAGTCGTCAAGCGAGAAACAATGCTTGCCGATGGTCTGTGAAGGACGGTTGATATAGATCACATGTGTGTGTCTTAAATTGTATAGAGTGGTATCACTACTGTCGCCCACTAATGGACCGACTGACTGTTCACCTCCCCCTTCCTGAATATTGAATAGTCGGCTTTTGGAGACATAAACACGCTCTGTCGCTCTAGGCTCCAGCCAAAGAAAGTTTGCATTGTGACAACAAACTAGGTTTTGCCTCAGTCACTTGCGACATAGACACCAAAAAATAATCCCCATGGACAAATAAATTATCCATGGTGAATATGAGCGCTAGAGGATTTCCCAGTTCATGGTCTTTTCCATAAAGAAATCCATCACAAACATATTGCTCAAAATCATGATTATTCAAACAAGGACGGAATAGAAATGTGTCTTCATGGTGGTATTAATACGCAGAACATGTATCGGTGTAAAACGCCAGTGTTGTTTGTTTAAACAAAACTGAACTCAGAAAGCATTATCAAATTAAAAATCACTTTTGTTAGAATAGTTGAGTGGTGATCCATCGTAGGAGCGTCTCCAGAGAACATGAAGAAGATGCGATATTTCCAAGTACTTGGCGCTGTCCTTAGGGACTGATTCTTTTAAGCCATACACAATCCTTTTTTAAACAGGCTTTATGAAGGAAGATATCGTGTTTCCTTAGCAAACTGTAAGATCGATACAAGTGATGGAGACCAAATGACAAACTTATATCAAATTAGATAGCTTTTGAGAAGAATCTAATAATGATTCCTACACAGCGGAGGACTGGGTGTTTGATATTTTACTGACGCAAGCACAACAGATACTGAATTAGATTTCACAAAATACATTTCAGAGACTTAACACGTTCCCATGTGTGGACAACTCCTTTGACGTGTGAATGTATTACTGGTGAGCTATCGAGGAATGCCGAATGGGGTTGCTTGGCAAAGATACCGGCATTTCTTTGTGTATAAACTTTAAAGGGTACAGTCTCAAGAGCTCGTGCCGGAAGCATTATGATGTATGTCTACTTGTGGAGGTAGGTACATTGTGTGGCCATTTCAAACCGATAGTTCTCCTCGAACGTTTCCCACCAAGTTATGACGTGTTATATCTTGGTAGCCTTTGTGCCGCACCCATTCATCATCTCCCTGAAATCTTTGTCAACAGCTGGACTTCGTAAGGGCCATACACCAGATTCTGTGCGTTCCTCTGTGCAAAAACTAATTTGACTGGTTGGTAAGAAAACCAAAATATTATATTTGGTAGCATTTCAATCCTGTTTTAATCCTCATAATTTTACCTGTTTTACTTCTACACACACCATCAGCATCTATATGATGTGACTGTCAAATGCAGTTTTATTCTGCGGAATGCAGAAGAGTAAGAATAAATCTTTAGCAGCCCACGCTATAACACGATCGACCGACGCTCATGCCTACGAGCACTGGGTAGGTGGGTGTCAACATTGTTTACAGACCGGTCTCATGTAGATGGAATTTTGCTGAGAGTGGCGTCAAACAAACAAACATACATACATAGATGCACACACACACACACACACACACACACACACACACAGACAGACACACACACACACACACACACACACACACACACACACAGATAGACACAGACACACACACAGAGAGAGATAGACACAGACACACACACATACAATCTGTGGAGACTGCAAAAACTCAACATCTCAGTTTTTTCCTGTTGTCGGTCGGCATCAACGTACTTGTTCACTTTTACAACTGTTAATTCACAACTATAATGTGTGATTTACAGGCCACCATGCCGTTACCACACAACCATAACCGTTAATGCACAAACTGATCACTGTTTATAGTTGAAGGACTCATCCAGGCCAATAGCTATCAGACTAATCGTTGGTACATATGAATTCCATGTCGATTTACTCGTATGTCTTTGGTTATACGTCATTGAAAACAATCCTCACACATCACATCCCGCCATGCATCAGTACATACCACTACACACCGCTCCGAGATCAAAGTATTTGAAGTACATCACTGGATTCTTATTTGTAGTTACAAATGTCTGAATGAAAATCTGACGTATTTCAGAAACGTCCTGGAATAAATTTTGAAATGACATCTTCCCCAAGAGCAGGCAGTACCAGACATGTGACGGTATTTACTTTGAAAGTGAAATATCTCGGGACCGTTATGGGCAGCCTGTATTGATCCAACTCGCCTACTGATTGCTTTCAGTGTAAAAATAAAATGGACGGAATTTTCGCTACATTAAGGCGCGAGGAGAGCAGAAGTGATAATAGAAAAATTGCTCCCATAAAAAGTGTATGAAACAAATCAATAATGATTATTAGCGCTCTTCAAAGGATGGCGTTTATTGTTTTACCAGACGGACCGATGTGACAGGTTGGGGATGCTGTGTTGTGGCCTCCGTAGTCAAAGGGAGACAACCGAGGATGACCTGGATTGTGAGCAGACGTTGCCCAGGATGACCAAATGTACGTTTAGTTCGATCGTTTCTGTTGCGATGTCAGAATCTTCTTGAAGTTGGTGCGCGGATGTACAACATATTGTACAACATGCATGTTTAACTGCGTCACCGTTATTAGAACTCAAGAGAATAACAAAACATCCCACGAGCGAAATACCCTGAATGCGGATGAAAGTTGTCATAAGTGCCATGTCACGGGCCGATAGCAACAAGAACAAACTAAACAGAAACGAATGTGAAATGTTTTGTGTTTTTAGGACGAATATGATTGACATCAAGCAATGAATCGCAGAGCAAATATTCAATGTTAAATGAATACGAGTCGTCTGCGCAAAAGTAAGAGCAAGTAGCCTCGAGAGCTATCTGTGCCTTCTAATAGTACAACCACCGGAGACTTTCTCTCCTTCCCGTCCTCCCTCCCTCCCCATATGCATATCTCTCTCTCTCTCTCTTTCACCCCCCCCCCACACACACACACAAACACACACACCACCACCATTATCTCTTAATGACGTAGCTACTCAAGTTCTCTGTTCTGTGATGTTGGGTCTTTGTTCCGTGTTGTAGATTCACAACGATTGAACTTTCTCGTAGATAACGCAGAATACTACTGCTAGACACATATTAGATGATCCTGCGCACTAAACGCAGGCGGTACAACGAATTGGGCGAGTACACTTGGCTGCTACAGGTAGCTTGACGATTGTGCACGTGCAATACATGCTAACCGTGACATGAAATCAACACCGCATATTCCTTCGAATGATAAGACTGCAATGTCAGGCATAAGATACTGATATTCCACGCTAACCTTTAGTTAAGACGAAGACAAATAGATGATTGGGGCATTGACAAGCATTTTTCTTAAAAAAAACCCAGGAAAATGTCATTTGCTTCGTGAAATGGATCGGTGGTCCTAAACATATTTACTCAGTATATTGTGTTGATTCAATTCGTTGGGATTTTACCTATTCCCAAATTGAGTGTGCTATAACAATTCATGCGTGAAACGCAAGGGGAAAATGAACTTCTCGATATTTATCAGCCAACCTGTCTCCCTCTTGTTTCAAGTGTATCGTTCTGTGGGGCTTTCCCAAATATGCAAATTGGGGTCATTTGTTAGGTCGTGGATCATTTTATATGTGTTTACCAGTAAGGTCAGAAGTTTGTTCCCTCCGAATAGCGTGTGTCATGGGCTGCGCACAAGTGACCAAAGCGAGACACTTGCGTGAGCGCGGGGCCAACGGATTGCACATGAGTGGCCAACGCCACTGTGTCACGCGTTGCGCATGCATATAAGGGGAAAGACCTTTAAGGCAGTAGTGTTCCTTTGCACAGAGATTTTTCTCTGGGTTACATCTTCTTTCATATTCTAGAGTACAACGTTTCAGGACTTGTTCTAGACCCGTCATCATGTAGAACTGGTTCTAGCCTCATCAACAGGTGGGGCTAGTTCATTAAATAGCATCTTCTAAAACGCCAGTCAAGCAAGTTAGTGTACCTGTAGTTTCTTGATGACCGTATAATTTTAATCATCATTATTACGTTCTCCTGGTGTGTGGTAAAAATGTTCGCCCTTCACTTAAAATGTTAAACCGGCGTAAAGTGCAAAATTATGTGTTAACTCTGTACAGCTTGTTGTCGTGTTATAACACTAGTGTGGCGATCAAGGCTGAATGCGCACCACATGGTGGAGCGGTTGAAAACCCCATCTCTCTTAGCTTACATAGTATGGCTCACATAGGGTTTACACATTGCGTGTACATTGTATTGTAAATTCCGCGTGGCCATGACGCAAATTCGTTGAAGCCTCCCGTGTTCTCAAAATAGAAATAAGCAGATATTTTGTATTCCTATAGATATTATGCCGTGGAGTCTGTGTATGGGAGATGACTGCTGTTCTTGATGTTAGTGTCTGGTATAAAACATTGCGTGAGAAGTACATACTTACTAAATTTACCTTACACGTAACAAATATGTTAGTGGATGTGGTTGTCCTTAGAAACCTGGCTATTTATATTCAAATCGTTTTAGAATCACGCTGATTACTTATTATACGTATGCATTGCCTGTACGCTATGATACGTTATATACTGACTGACTATCTGTAGGAATATTCGCCTAAGGCCGACATTCTATTCTGAATATAGACCTACTTAGATCTATAGTACAGCATGACGAAACTAGTGCAGGCACAATGTGACGAAGCCAGTGTTTAGTCTAGCAAGATTCGCTATAAATGTGAAACAGTAAAGTGTGGTTATGCAGTTAGGATGAAGAGGCCATTGCAACTGCTTTACTGAAGAGTAAACTGTTTGGCTTGGTTCCAGATCAGTTGCAAAGGCCCTGAGCAGGCTCATTCTCAACTGGCGTTACCACTGAAAGGACACCAAATGAGTCTGACAGTAAAGGGAATGAATGGCCGATATATGTGATGTTATTTTGTTTGATAATCGGTGAATGTATGCGTAGTTCAAACTTTGCATATCTCGGTAATACTTAAAACATGTTGGTCTGTGAACATTTGCATCGATCTCAGGTCACAAATCAGTTAAAGCTAAGAAACCCCTTGGCGTCGCGAGTCCTCAGATGGGTGACAGTGCTTGGAAGCTTGATTCTTGATACAGGTGGTCTCACCTTAGGAAAGTGATTTTTTTTCAAAACTGCCTCTGATCACCCAGCAGAAAATGGGTACCCGGTGGGATAAACCATGTGACTATTAACTGCCTGACAGGTAGCTTGGAATATCCGGGGAAATAATATTCATATTATATTCATGCGCTTTGAGCAGAATGTGAAATCTCCTTATAAATATTCTACATTATTATTAAATTTGACCCAGCGTTGTTTGAATATAGAGGGAATATACTGGCTGGAAATACAAGTCAGTAAAAAGCCATACATAAATATGATCCTGTATTCACATATGGTCTTGAAACAGTCGCTATCGTGGTATCGGTTAATGCTTGCATTCACGTTCATTCAGCAACTGTCATATATCACACAGCAATACGATCAATGTTGAGTCAGCAAGGGAAAACATCGATCTCTGTAAAACAAAAACACCAAATAGCCTGTTATCATTAAAAACAAAGGTTAACAAAATTGAACTTGTAATAATAGTTTTTTTTTGTTTTCTTCACGATCCACAAGGTTCAATAATTGACATTAATTGGCAAACGGATTTGCTTGCATTTGAATACCTGATGATGTGTCAGGCAGACAAATTAAAGAGACGATCATTGGTTCCAGACACGTCTAACCCCCAGAGGGAGAACCATTGTCCATTTCTTTGCTTGGATGCCTCGCAATTCTAAGTATCAGGACACAAGAGAGCCCTGAGCAGAATATTTTATTGAGACTTTCACTGGTAGTGGAAAACCCTCAGAAATGATATAAAATATTGTGCTTTGGTTTGTTTAACCACCGCTTGGGCGTCTCTTAGTTATCGTGTAAAGTGAACTGAACTCCCGCACCGAGAGTAATTACAATTACGCTTGATTCAGTATCGACTCTGGTCTCACCCCAAGCACAACAGAAACTCACATACACACTTGTAATCTGCCATTTGTCTTACACGAAATTGAAATTAAAAAAGTTTTCATCTAACGTTCTAAGGCTTCGTTACTTTGATGGAACAGTTTTTGTTATTAGTACGCAACGTATCTTTACTGAACGCGTACAAGCTTATGGCGATCTATTTAAACTTTCCATCATATACATGTGCTACCGAAGAGCGCAGGTATCATCACCCACCACAATGCTGTTTCCACTAATTCGTGTCTGGATAGGCAGTTCGGATTCACGGACATCCCTCTCCGATCTGATGCTAGGAAACTCCTGCCATATCTCCTTCTGTTTATGTTTCTTGGCACAGGGGAGGGATAGAGTAGAGCCTCTGTTCTGAAAATGTTGATAAACACACTATTAGAGTAAATACACTGAAGAAAATAGGTCCCCGGGTTTTGCTTGGAAACCATATGACAATAATGAACTTCTAGCTTACACACAAAATAATCCTCTCACGCTTTTGGGTTAATTAACTTTGATACGATACGGAGTTTATTTTCACATTTGGTGCTATTGAATACGGTGTAGCATTTGACCTTTTGCTTACTATGAATGTTGCGAATGAAGAATTGTGGACATTAGCACAAATGTTTTGTTTTTCGCTGAAGAATATATTATTTACTGACTATGTCATTTCTTTGTTTGGGTTGCGATACGAAAAACGAATGTAAGAGAATCGCAGCCGAATTGCAGATTTAGCGGACATATGCCATCCAGCCCTTTGTTGAAACAAGATGCGTAAATCGAGTCATGGTTTATGATTAATGTGATTATAATTCATAGATTGAAATAAACGACTGCCTCAAAGAAGTTTCAAGTGAACTTTCACAGATGGATTGGTTCATCGTTAGAACAGCGTCCCTGTCCCCTTAATAGGTAAGCCTATTACAAGAGACTGGGAGGTACCATACCCGATGAACCAAGAACAATGGGTGCAATTACAATTGGTGCTTGGATCGGGACATTTCGAGAGTGCGTTTTCCTGAACATTCAGACAAATAGTTTAATTTCTTTTCAAAACCAAGACATGGCAAGTCTTGTTGGTTTGGGCTGAATTCGGACCTACTCGAAAGAATATTACATTCTGACATAGACTGAATCAAACCATGGATAGGAAATATTAATAACGATCATGATAAAGACAGTAACGATGGTGTGTGGTCTTTTGCACAGACGCCAAATCACAAAAATTAGTTGAAGTAAATTATCGTTGGTCACAGAGAGGCCTTGGATGGTTGACCGTGATTGGCAGCTAGATTCCTGAGGACTTCTGTCCTGCCCCCAAAACAAAGTGGTAATCTTAGACAAATGAGTATCTTTAAAATCGCATCTGTTCACCCAGTGAATGGGTAGCCGCTAAGACGCGATGGTCATATGATAGTCATCTTTCAAGTGCCTCACAGGCGGGTTTAGTTAACCCGGGTAAAACAGGCACCCTTGAAGAGCAGGCTCTTGGGGGTGGGTGCTGGGTAACGCCAATGGGTCTTCGCCCCGTGTGGACCCGGGGTCGAATAGGTCCACAGCACCCCATTGTTGGTTGTGAGAGGCAACCAAATAGGGTAACCTATGTGCCGTGAGTTGCGTCCCTGTGTCGGCAGAGGGAGGGTGTTGTAATCTTACACACCACTTCGACCCTAACTTTTCTTAGACGGGTGGTAGAATAGGCCCGATTCTACTAGGGCTACTAATAGGCTGGTCACGCCGTGTCCAATGCATGGAATGTTTATACAAAATTTGCTATACCATAACACTTTTGGCATGTCCAAAATGTTGACTGATATTCTGCCAAAACAAATCAGCTGTACAGTCCCATGGCGGTGACTCGTGGGTCAATCTGGTGATGATGACCTCCGATTACTGTACGTCTCCAATTGATCGTCACGGACAGAACCATCGTGACCCTTGATCTTTAGTCAGCTACAGTTTTTCGCGTCAACATTGCTGGAGTAATAACACCCCCTTATCCCTGGTCTTTGCAGCTCGGAGATCCACTGCAATATAAGATCGTCCCTGCTGACACTCCATGGTGGCTGGGGAGAGGGGGTGCCGAACCATAACCAACATGCATATGGCTACTCAACACCCTAATATAAAACGACGACACGTAGACTCCGACAATTCCTCATCTGATGAGAGTACACCCTCACGTCCTTTCTAAGCTTCCTGATCACTGAAGCTTGTGACAAGCAACCTATACAACTAAATACAAAGGTATCGCTGGTATACGTATCTGCGGAGAGTTTGCCAATGCTAGTAAGCTCCGATCTAGTTCGCTCATGATAGAATGTACAACAATCCCTTCATCTGCTCAACGCCCCCCCCCCCCCCCCCCAAAAAAAAAAAAAAGCAAAAAAACCACCAACAACACAAAAAACAAAAAACAAAAACAACAACAACAAAAAAACCCCAAACAAAAACAACCCCAACAAAACAAACAAAAACACTTACCTCGTGTAGGGGTAATTAAAGGGACAGAGGTCGATGCTTGTCTGACATGACTGAAGAACAAATTGTCCGGGAGGAGTTCTCACTGTAGTCTGTCACAACCATAAAACGATTCACTTTCAATAAAGGACAGTGTTGTTCGATCAACAAACACCTATCCCTTTACGTTCCCACGGGCAACGATTCCTGACTCGATCAAAGCTGGCTATTGCAACACTGGTGAGGAGGTGTATGTTCCCAGTCCACTCAGGTGTAACATCTACCAAACGTTCGGACATGGATCTTAGTCTCGTCGTTCCTCTGCTGTTTGCTACCGTTGTGCTGACAAACACGAGAGCAATGTCTGTAGTAAGGAAGTGAAGTGCTCAAACTGCACTAAGTTTTGTCCAGTATGGCAACGTGAATCAGAGATCATAAAAATCAAACGCAGAGAAAATTACTCCTTTCAAGACACTAAGAAGAGGGTTGCAATCTCCTACTCCTCTGTCGTCTCCCGTCCTTCTGTCACTACCGCAACCAGAGCGATCTGACCTTGGTCAGAACTTCTCAGCTCATCTCAACCAATTTATCTCCAGAACCAAGAACCACAACATTTGAAACACAAACGCCAGAACCCACGACAAAGCCTGAAACAGAAACTGGACACCCAAAAAGGAAAGGAATTATAGAAACTAAGGCAGCCTGAGCAGCTTCCAAACTCAGTCGAGGTCCGTACCTCATTTGGTCCTCTAGACAAGGCGATCAATCAATCTCCTCCAATACTTTAAACGCTTTAAAGTAGCACCATGAGTCCACAAACATAATTCAATGGAGGACTTGAAAATGCTCTTAATGAACTGCAGTTATTGTCACCAAGAGACCACCTGGAAAGAACTGTTAAATTTAACATTAACCTTGCACTACAGTATATCACTAAACTGCGTTCAAATGAGTCCAATCCAGCATACAAGTGTTGTCAACCCCCTATATGAAAACCTCTTCTCTAAAGTGCCAAGCCTGGTTCCACCTTTGGGAATCAGAGGACTGTGTCCTCTAGAACCCCAGACAATCTTCACTGCTGAGGCCAAAGCTATCTTCACAGCTTTGACCTATACTAAATACCAAAACCACTCGTAAAGTTTTATCGTTTTCACAGATTCATTACCTTGATTTCAAGCACTGCAGAATGGTACTTCTAGTCACCCTACCATGCCAAACATATTAGAACTTTACAACGATCTTTCTACTGGCCAACGTAACATCGCCCTCTGCTGGCTGCCAGGTCACATCGGCATAGCAGGTAACACAAAGGCCAATGCTGCAGGTAAAGTAGCTCTTGACTAGCCCTTATCTCCACTGCTCATCCCAACCCACTGTCACATGTTATACCCGCGACCTTATACACAAAAAGTGGGACACCCAGGTAGAAAGAAATAAACTTCATGTACTGAAGCCAACAATTGGTTATACCTACTTGGGCTGTCACTCAAGACGTGATGAAGTAGTTTTACGATGTGGCATTGGCCACAGTCGTCTTACTCATGACTATCTGTTGAAAACGGATGGAGATGTACCTCCCATGTCTCTTGTCTCTCCATGTCTCTTGCGCTGACGTTTTCGCCATCAAGCATATTTTGCTTGACTTTGTGGACGTTTCGACCGCCAAGAACTCCCACTATGTTGCGAGAAATCTGAAAGATCTGTTTTCCCGTGTGAGTAGGCATCTGATCGTACACTACCTGAAGGAAGTTGACCTGTACCATAAATTGTAGTTTTGTAAAGAGTATAACGAATTGCTTGCTTTCGTATTTGATGCTATGACATTTTCTATTTTTCAAAATGGCACTAAAATAAAAATATATGTTTTTGACACAATTCCTTGTCGGACCATGGTCTTAGAACGGTAATAAATGTAAACTTGATCTCGTTACTATATGACTCACATAATGCTGATATGACAGCTCAACTCAAGTCAGCCGGGTAAGACAGTAATGTCTGCCCATAATTCAGTTGCTCTTTTCAACAGGCTACGCTTTGTCATTCAGAGTGAGCATGTGAGTGGGTTTAGTTTTACGTCGCTGTTTAAGATAAAATCACCGATTACCATCAAATCACAGCAGAGTACGCTAGAAATGGGCTTCAAACATTGTACCCATGTGGGGAATCGAAACCGGGTCTTCTGTGTGGCTAGCGAATGCTTTAACCACTGGGCAATCCGATCGCCATTGTCATTCAGAGAGCATTTCCTTGAAGTACAAAGCCTCTGTCAGTATGTGACTTGACATGGTACTACATTTGTTTCACATTACTTCTTCCAACAGCACTGAGCAAAATCAAGAAAAGCGACTTGAATTTTAGATTGTGTACAACTTCCTGGGCTCGTTTACGAAAACTGTGGAATGCCTTGCTTTCATCGTGAGTTGAATAAAGAAATATATTTGTGCAAAAGGTGCGCAACTCTGTCTTGAAGAGTCTACAGTTAATGAAACCTATGAAAGTTGATAAATGTTTAGAGAAGACCGAGTGCAGGGATCTATTGTCAATTGTTCCTTGTTTCGTCCAATCAAAAATATCGATATACATGGCACAGCATGGCTTTGAATTCTAGATTGTCATTCTGCATTGATAATCTGCTCTTAGTTTAACCCGTACATGAGTATCCTGGAATTTGTCTCTCACTTGCATACATAAGTACGTATAGGCGCGACCTTCCTCGAGAGGGCCAATAACTCCCCCAACAAGTAAATTGACTATTTTGCCAAGCTTAAAATTTTGCATGTATTGCGCCCGAACAAAAATAAACTCATTAAGGCGAATCGGTTGTTTTGTGGTAAGTTCAAAGTTGCCCATACAAAGGAGGTGAGTAAGAGGTGTCACCATGACGATGATGATGATGATGATGATGATGATGATGACGATGATGATGATGATGATGATGATGATGATGATGATTGTTATGATCCAGACATTTTTTTTATATTTGAATCAACCTATTTGGTTTGGAGAAAGCATTACCTGTTATTGACAACTGGTGTTCATAAGTCATGTTCATTTTGTCTTTTTGTCGAAGTGTGTTAAAGAGTGACGTGTACGAGAATGGCGATGGTGCTGATAGACTAAGGATCATTAACAGGTGGGGTTCGAACCCAACATCAAACCATATCCCACAATAGGTGATGGTGGATGAACACGATACAACACTACATCCCTGATTAAGATCTTATGCGCTATTCTGTATGTGTATAGAACATCTAAAAGTGATGAAACCACCTGTCTAACTTACTAATACTATGGCCCTTGTGGTGTGAGTGAGTGAGTAAACGTCCACTCGTCACACCAGAGAACCGTGATCGATTTTCCAAATAAAATAGTGTGCGAATGTCTGGAGTCACCACTGCGTTTCGGGACTCAAGAGTTTCTGGACCACCAGACAAATAGATACACATGCATTGATGCCGAGTTAATTCATAATCTCTCTGTCCATATAAAACAGAAACAATATTTAGTTATCGTTACATTCGTAGAAAGACGCATTTATTTGGTAGTATAGGCCATAGACACTACTAAAGTATTATTTTTGAAATGCAATACTACAGTGACTAAGTATATTTCACATCATTAAACTCTTAGTACAAAATTATATTTCACGAACTACAGACAACTAGTAGTTTACCATGATCAATACATGGCAAAGTCAATCTGTCCTTAATGACATCGATGGAAGATGGAACAAAACTACGCTATAATCCTAAAGAACAGAAATGTTTACCGTTGTAATTAGCTTAAAACATGTTTGAACATGTTCTACCTCCAGGCAGTAAGAAGAAACAAAAAAAAAATCGATTTCAACACAACATCCAATTTTTCTTGTCGGCGTTTTAATTAGAGCCCTCGAAACCTTTAATGGCAGCTCTCATTTTCGTCAAAGCAGCTAGGAAAGCAAGATTCTAGTTTTGTAAAGCTCTCTGAAACATGGATGACATGTTCGTGAAAAAGTACATTACTCCTATCACTCACTGTCTATTCGACTGACAGTCAATATTGTTTGGGCTGCATTGGAGTAACTTCGCAAATTGTATCTTTTGATTTCCTTTCCTTTCACGGAATGGAAGCTTGCAGATGTCTGCAGTCGATGATGTCTTTTTCCCTACTTGTAGTGAAGTCATCATGGGCTAAGAACATCCGACAGAGTCCCCGGAATGAACTGTCTACTTAAAGTGACGATACAACAACAAGAAATTGCTATTGTCAACACGTCTGAAGAAGAATATGGTAAAACCGAGTCAACTGCACGGCGTAGTGTAGTGAATATCATGATCATCTTGGATGCCGAGAACCCGTGGAGATGTTCTGCTTCAAGCTGCAATTTGGTATCAACGGTAGATGCGAGCAAGGGGGATACAAGAAAAATTCAGTTGTTATATCATACTCGCACGGAGACTTGAATCCGAATATTCTACTTGATGGTATCAAGTACCAAACATTTATTGGGTAATGCAATCAAGCCCTGCGTTCACCGTTTTACAAGACTCCTTGACTATGTCTGAACAAAATATTCTTTGATGAACTTTATCTTTGGCATTGATCTGCATGTTGGTTATTCATCAAACACTCCCTGCATGTCTGGCTTGTTGAGTGAGTGAGTTTTCACCGCCTTAGCAATGTTCAAGCAATATTACGGAGGAGAGACACCAGACATGGGCTCCACACATTGTGCCCATGTGGGCAATCGAACCCGACAACCGGTGTGGCGAGCAAACGCTTTAACCGCTAGGCTACCCTATCTCTCCCAGTTTGGTCGAGACGTGGAATTAGATGAAAAAGAATTTGAATATACATTGGCGGAGCCGATTTTTATACACCTTAATTCTTAGATACTGTTTTTTTTACATTTTTGTAGCGATACAAACCTGTACAGGTGTCAATAAATACTCACGACAACTATCGAACACGTTTCCGTTCACATCTTATCACGGCAGGAAACACATTCGATGATGTCTTCCGAGTCTCTCTCCCGTCAGTTTTACATCAGTGTTCCCACTCGTCTTCATCCTCCACAAAAGGGAACTAGTTTTACGCTTTTTATAAGAAAAAACCCACACGAATCAAACCCAGTGATGGTGATATCCTGTTTCATCTCTTAAGCCATTTTCTACTTTGTAACGCTTTGTGATGAAGACGTTGTCATGGTTACTCTTTCTGATGATCTTTTTTAAAACAATGAGACATTGTTTGTGATTTGCTTATCAGCTCATTTATCGTATTTTGCACATCTCTCCTACGGCTGCACAGTATCAAATGACTTGAAAGTAGTTCTTTGTGTACAAAATTAGTCTGACAAAGGATTTCAAATAACTTTGTTAAGTTTAATAGAACAAAAACATTGGAATGCTGGCAAAGACATCAAAATTGAAACTTACTTTGTTCGTTCTTACAGGGTCATATTACCAGTTTCTGATAGGAAGTTGCTGTTGACATTTGGCGAAGAAGAGATGGTAAAGTGTGTACGTTTCATAAACCTGGCAGAGTCAATTTTCAGTAACGTCATAATATATGTATATAAAACAAAATGAGCTTGACTTGAAAACCGCGCTGCTGACTATCACGCTAAATTGATAATCAACATTGAGAATCATGACGACTGGTGTGTTGGGTCACAATCACATATCATATTCCTTGTTCCAATTTCACCATTTACATTGCTGACTTTGATATTGTCACATATTTGTAGTTTCTGTCTCAGCATTTACAGTCCGTTTGATTCCATTTGAGACCGATGAATTGCTCACTAACACAAAATCTAATAATTGCAACAAACCAAATTTTGCACAACCACATGAAATCGATAGACCAACTCTGATGATGTGTGTCATAATTTGGGACACCTGAAAAAAATTTGGTTTTGTTACAATTAATAGATTTTGTGTTAGTGAGCAATTCATCGGTCTCAAATGGAATCAAACGGACTGTACACTGCTGACTTGGATATTGTCACACGTTCATAGTTCCTACCTCACCATTTACATTACAGACTTAGATACTGTCACATGTTCATAGTTCTTGTCTCACCATTTACATTGCTGACTTTGATACTGTCACATATTCCTAGTTTCTATCTCACCATGTATATGACAGACTTGGATACTGTCACACGTTCATAGTTCCTGTCTCACCATTTACATTACAGACTTGGATACTGTCACATGTTCATGGTTCCTTTCTCACCATTTATACAGCTGACTTGGATATTGTCAGATATTGCTGTAGTTCCCGTCTCACCATGTATATCATTGACTTGGATATTGTCAGATATTGTTGTAGTTCCTGCATCACCGTTTAGTTGACTGATTTAGATATTGTCACATATTCGTGTAGTTCCTGTCTCACCATTTATGTAGCTGACCTGGATACGAGACTTGTCACATGTTCCTGCTTCCTGTCTCACCATGTGCGTAATATACAATACGTGGATATTTGTCGCATTTTAAATAGGAAGAAGAAACAAAACCATTTATATTTAATTCGTCATATAAAGACATTCACTCACTCTCTCTCTCTCCCTTCCTCACATCAAAAGGTACACCGTAGCAAGTAGAGGACATTTAATTTCACTAACCAGTAATACCGATGCCAGACGTTACTACGATTTTGAAAACATAAAGCCCGGAGGTGGTGTCATTACTTTTTAATGTCTATTACAGATTCGTTTTTAATGTTTACGTTGCTTGTGTTACATGATTACATGATGGTGATTTGTCATGGGGTTCAGTGCCCACATTCGACCTTTTAATAATCATAGTTCTGTCCGCAACATCCACATCGTAAACGTCTTGGGACCGCTATAGCTGACAAGCCGTGATTTAACTTAAATTACAACTCTCGGAATTAACTCTACCGATAACTCTCAAAGGTTAAAATTACAAGAACACATTGCGTTTTACAGAAACATATATACCTTTCAAAAGCCAAACTGATCTAAAAAAACCACCCACAACCCCCCAAAATAATTCATCTCAGTTACTGTCTCGCAAATTGTGCTTACAGCCCTGAGCGAGAAGAACGCAACCATGTATAACATAGTCAAGGGAATGATAGGCAAACATAACTTGTGTTATCAAAAATATACTGCCACAGAGGCAGACCAATACATCATTTTCTGATTTCAAATATAAAAATTGTAATATCCTTTAACCGAAGACATCGCAACTCCGCAACAGTGTGAATCATTCAATCATGAATAGGCAGCAATAGTAAAGTTATTACCATTGGGACCTTTGCACATTTGTTTTTTCACTGATTCCAAGCCTTACCAGCGTGACGTGTTTTTATATGGTTTTCACGTTCCAATGAAGAACCCCATGGACCTAAGTGTTGATTTGCATTTAGATCTGATTCCTACTTTTCAAGACCCGAGGGACGAATTGCATGTACGGTCGATAGATATTCCGATATGTTGCACAGACTTCCAATTACTATCGAGTTTTCATGGAAGACTACATTTTATAGAGTTTATGCAGATTGTAGATGCTGCTGAAGATTCACAGACGATAGGAGGGTGTCCCAAGAAGGCAAAAATTTATTGATAGATCGGCCGCTTTTAGTGACGCACTTTCTGAACATTTTCTTTCGTTTTAAGGACGCTACACATGCATCAGTGAACCGATTGATTGACAAATTATTACATTAATTGTGGATTTCATGTTTTATACGGACCGTTTAATTGGTTGTATGTTCTGGCTGATTAATTTCATGCCATGCATTTAATTGTTTCTAATTATAGACAGATCCATGTATTTCAACTTATCACAGCTTTGATCGTTGTATATGAGTGTTTGTTTGCTCTCCCACCCAAGTTCCAATCATATGACCACAGCCTAGGTCTGGCCTGGACGTACCATGATAGTAGTAATTGTTGAGCACAATATTAGAATAATGGGAATGCTAATAATTATTCTAATAAATGAAAACCTGTTCAGAATCATCCAGTTCAGGGTCGAGGAAACGTGTGATTAGGTATCAGGTATTCGCGACGTTTATTCCTGCCTCCTTATGTCACAGACAAGAGGTAGTCAACTGTTGTACCTTAATATAGAGGAAAATATAGGACTGCATGAAATATAATTGCTGTCACCGAATTGTCTCAGATGTGTCCTAGGCGTGTTATCATGAAAGTTTAACGATTTGAAATCTTTGAGGAGGCCTCAAATTCTGCGATTCTAAACAAACAGCGTTTTAATGCGAGTCAGTTGACGCAATTTGGAATCCTCGCAGAAACACAATGCTGGGTTTGTACCTCAAACGTTGCAAACACCAAGGAATGGAGCTGCCTGAATATTGCTAGACATAGAAGGAAAGTTGACTATTGGTAACACCCATGAAGATCTACAATTGGTCTTCGGCAACCCATGCACGCATGTCCTAAGAGTCGACTAACTGGGTCGGGTGGTCAGACTCGTTGACTTGGATGTCATGTGTCATCGGCTCCGTAGATCGATGTTTCTGATGTTGATCACTGGATTGCTTGGGGCAGAGTCGAATATTTACAGACCACTTTCTTGTAGCTGGAATATTGCTTAACGTGACGTTAATGAAACAAGCAAACAAACAAAACAACAGAAAGATACAGTATTATGCCCACGAAACAGACCCACAAGGAGGGACAACATCTGACGCATATTGTGAATCAGCCTAAACACCATGTCCATCCTAAAACACATGGGTGATATCTACCAGCTTGTATTGTTCTTATGAATGAACTTCAAACGAAGGTTCTTATAGCTTTTAACGAATTGTCTTGGCGCCATCGGCTGTAGTGACTTGCGACCAGCCATATGAGACGCTGTAAGTGTCATCTTACAACTGGGTACAGCCTACTATTAAACAGAATTCCCAAGGGGTAACTGCATGAGCATCTATGTATGGGGAAAATACATTGCTTAGATGGTCAACAAGTTTATTACATAGAAAATGGTATAAAGTGTCATACACTAAGTTTACGACACCAGTGACTATAAAGCGAGAACGAGAGCGAGAGATAGATCGATATTTAGGCACGAGTGTCGTAAACATAGTATGATATGCACGGATATAATATTCTGTTTATTACCGAAGCCGTCTCATTGCGGAAAAGAAACTAAAATCTGCTTTCAAACACAGACTGGCAACCCGCCGTCTCCGTATGTAGAACGCAATGAACGTCAAAGGCGTCACGTGACGTCACGTCACCATGATAAACTGGAATTTTTACCAAGGGCATAGTATGAAGAAAGTGAACCCCGAGATTTTCGCCCTCGTAGGTGATAAATCTCTTTATTACTGTGTAACACATCTTCATTATCCTTCTCTCCCCAATGTGTGCAGCTCATTCTGGAATATTTCAAAACGGCGTAAAACTAAGCTCACCCACTCACTATCACAGTGTGGTCACTTGGTGGATAGCAATATTTTTCTAATCAGTATTGACCACCCAATATGCGTTATGGATGGAAGGATTCTAAATATCTCTTAAATCTGGATGACACAGACCATTTCATACGCTTTGAATGACATACCCTCCTGCAACCTTCAAAAAATATGGATGCCTACAATGATTGGGGGAAGTGGGGCAACCTTAAGTTTAAACGTTAGCTCGTCAGGCCGAAGACTCGGGTTCGATTCCCCTTATGGGTACAATGTGCGAAGCCCATTTTTGGTGTCTCCCGGTGTGATATTGCTGGAATATTGCAAAAAGTGGCGTAAAAGTCACAACGATTGAAGCTCATTCGTGACCGTCCCTAGCAGATCAGATCATCGGCACCGACATAGGGTATTTAACACCCCATAGAGAACGCACAGGAGGAGAAAATGCCACTATTTTTGCGCCATCGAGGAGACAAACGTATTCAATTTCATATGCGCAGTGGATAATCTTTTCTGATTTTTTTTGCTTTCAATCCACATTTGTTGTATTGAAAGAATTAACCAGGGCGTATTGAAAGGAAATTGGTTTCGATCACCTTAGACAAGAGGTCTTGACAGCGTGTGGTGTCATCTTCATTCCTTCAATGAATTTGGGACGCTTTGAGCGATACCCTTCATACAATTCTCCTCATGGTATCTTTCGGTCTAACTGTGTATCATGCATCCTAAATTCTGCATTGTATTAACGTTTCTTTCCCGACACATGGTATATACACCAGCTAGCAGCGATGAAGATGTCTGACCCATTATGGTATTAACTCGCTTTTGCATTTTATTGTGTGTGGGCGAGTTTTTAAATACATTTGAACACAACCGCAGTTGTTCCACTGCGTAATGGCTGTGTTCAAAACCGTGTGGTCTGGGCGCAGGAATAGAGAGTCCAGTAACTGGTGACAAGTGGTCAGTTGCATGTCCTAGTCTGACGCTCATAATATGAGTCACAGGTTTGTTTGGTCACAGCTAAATGTTTTTACTTTCATCTTCGCAAAGCTGGAATATTGCTGATTAGGGTCTCAAACAAGCATATGTGACACGTGTGAGTACCTATGCAAGACCTGACGTGTTCAAGTAAAAGATGACGATACCTCATGAGCTGATATGACAGATACTACAATTTTAAGAAAAATAACACAAACACAAACATGCATGTATTATGTATTCAATGTATTTTTGTTTTGGCTTATGTTACAGTTTGGACGCTGGGGAGCAATTCATTGACCACATATGACATAACAACCGTTTATTATGTTTTACACGAGCCCAGATTTCCTGAGAAATATATTACAACAGTGCGTCATTTAACGAAAAGAAAGAATATTGATTTACAGGGAGATATCCTGGGTCAAATGTCCTCAATGAAGGCAATTCTGTTCGTTCACATGCGTCACATAACGATGTATATCACACGCGGTGTAAACCCTTCTCACGCAATATAAACACCATTGAATAACGCTAGCACTGATGCATATTATCAGTGAGATATCATCATATTTGACAACCTCCAACACATTTTACTTACATAATTGTCACATGTACCAGTCCATAAGACGGCTGCTTTAAATCATCAGTAAATCCGTCAGTTCAATCGGTAAATAACCAAGTTAAGGTGTAAGGCCCGCGAGACTGTGTTCTTCTAACCAACGTGGCGGCAACGAAAGGTACAAATGGTAAGTTTCAACAGAAATTTCAGCTCTGTCGTAGCTGCTGATTCAGTTGCTAGGAAAATATGTCCCCTTAGCGACGATCGGAACACAACATGGTCGAGGAACCTGCGTTTTAATCATAACAGTGCCAAATAAACGCGTGTTGGACGCTTGGTATTCGCGCCTTGGTCGCTATCGACAGATTTTTTGTTGTTAGCAGTGTTTCATACATGGCTGGTCTATGGACAAATCACAAATGTACAGGACAAAACCTCCCACCACCCTTAACATCTCTCGACTGCAACTGGGTTTAGAACCTTTAACTGATTCACATTTAACTTTCCAAACTGTGAATTGGCATGAACGTCAAAATACCATATAATGTTATGATGTTGTACAGAATGGATTTAACATGGTTTCCGTGTGATGGTTTTATGATGAGTCTCACGAAATAGGTGCGAGAGAATCGAAGAAATCTCCTTGGAAAAGGTGTGTGTAAGTATGACATGATATGGCATTGTCGTAAACGAGACGGTGTTGACTGATGTTATGCAGTGGAGATCGACAGAATGGAGAGATAGCCCCATCACTGACTAGGACACTGTACAAAGTTACAAAAGTCAGGGTTCGAATCCACTAATCAGATCCTACCCAGCTTGACACATACATAGCTTGCTAGAAAGTCAACGTAATAGCACAATAGTTGCATATATGTTAAGACATATTTGAACTGATACAAATACACCCACGCGAAACACACAATATGCTATATAATCATGTTCTCAAAGTAGTACGCATGCTGTGGGCTTTCAGTGAAACGAATCTCATCCATACTGATTATCAAGGCCATATAACAGTTTCCAGTTAATTGAATGCAGCGGCCTTTCATTGCCAAAATAATAGTAAACATGATCACATTTTCACTGCATGCAACAATAAACGATAAACTAATTGTAACAGGTCAAGTGAAGTTCCAATCAACAGGTTGTACTCCTCTAGAATTGTGTTCACCCAAAGCATTTCATGTTGTTCGTTTATATATACACAAAGTGCAGTTACTTCAGAAATCAATCTGCTAAGAAGGCAACATTTACGTACTAATACTTAATACCAAAGAATGACCCCTCGCTGGAAACAAAATATGTCAAAGCGCATCCTATTGTTAGTGACAATCTGGTTGATGAAGAGAATCTAGCATCTGATTCGTGCGGCGCCTTGGTTCAGTCTAGGATAACAGTGTCTGAACACACACATAAAGCTCATGTCATCTTTGATGAGGATGACTTGGGAAAAACTTTAGTACTAGACAGCTGAGCTTTAAATTTACATACGTGAATGAAGTGGTTGGTAACCATCTTCTAACCTAATAACGTTTGAAACTGAATGACAGAACACAGCAACTACCTTGGTTTGAAAAAAAATAACGTCAGATCGGATGAGGGGAAGTGAATTCTGCTAAAACGCAAGTGTCTTCAATGTAGCAATATTCGTGATGCATCAAAAGTAGTTTCTAATTTCATAGATTCCGTAGGTAAAGTTGCAAGGAGCTCTTTAGATCAAACTTTGATACCATCTTTGACATTTTCTGCCTCCTTGATCACAGTTAAAAGTCAAATATTTCATCGTCTAAAGAAGAGCCTGGGTATTTCTGAATAGCAGATCGCGTGGAATAACGATGCAGTACAATGTGAGCAGCATTTACAAAAGAATAATTGTGACACGTTCACTTTCTTTGCTTCTGGCATAAAATCTGATGAAATGAAATGACATGGATGAATATTGTTCAATATTTCTACAGGATTGAACCATGTGTCATAGACTCAAAAGAAAGTAGACAAATAATGATCAAACTGCTGAAAGTAGTTCTGAGAATTTGTTTTGGTGTTCAATCACGCTGGTATTTTGAGCAGTGTCCTTGATCCTTATGGTACATATCTTGAGACATCAGCAGTGTGGAGTAGAGGAAAAGACTTGTGATTCATGTTTATACGAAGCCTACATCGACCTATCAAAGAATGGATATACCCAAAAGCCCGACTAGAGGCAACAGCAAAACCTCCCTTGAACCTACAATAGAGGCTTGGAAGACTATTTATACAGATAGAACTGACATCAGCAAATCTTTTTACAAGCGCATATATAAAGCCTTATCTTACACGCATTTGTACAAAAATAGGTTTTCATCATCTACCGAATCTGGCCTCCACAACTAACCATGTATGTAAACTCTCAAAATAGTTCATTTTCACTGCGAGATAGTCATAGCACATGTTTCCGGTCTTAATCGGATGAGCTTCACGTGAGTTGGTTCAGCTTTGGTAGGAATAAACAAACCTGGGGTCACAGATGATTTGTGTTTAATTATAAGGCACTTCATAGAGAGCAGTTTGCTCTCCTTTGATTGAGATGTATCGATCAAATGCCCTCCAGATGAGTGATCGTCTTTTATGTCATTTTCTGGCACTTCCGGTACACAAACACCTATCCCCTCACTCACAACACGACTGCGCACTCTCTTGCAGAACATGTACAAAGTTATAGCAAGTCTTCCTGTCATGCGTACACTTCCTTTCCGCCAACTGAATTGTGTCCGTAGCCTGTCAGTGGCATGAACTGAAGTCCGTTATCCGTTATCTCCTTGTCTCGTTTTTTCGTGGGTTTCTTTGATCCAAAACATCTCACAGCAAATCGGAATTCTTCAGCCATTTCGGAGCAAAGTGTTTGCTAAAATGAACAATAAAATGAAATCAGTAAGGCCTTCAGGAACCACCAGTTGGTCACATATCATGGAAGTGCGAAAAACACGTTCAAGGCAACATTCTGCGGAATTGTCCAAATTACAACGGAGCATTCACCGTACATCTCTAGAGATTGGACTGTTTTCATCTCAGCAGATATCGATTGAATTCTTATCATGTTTCCCTGAGGTTGTGCTACAAGAACATCAATTTATTCTCAAATCTTTGCGATCAATTTCGTAGATATTGAGATTGAATATGTGCAAGGAAGATATTATGTGTAAAAATCCTCTCGGGGCTCTGTTGTTTTCACAACAGTTGAGGCTGTGATACTGATCACTCTTGTATGAAACAAAAGATCTAGGGACTTGCTTTATCTGAATGCAGCCAAAAAACAATGACGATTCCCTCCATGGAGCTATTATGCTCTACACTTAAGCACTTTTATGTAATATTTTCCTACGCTGGCAATGATCCATTAACGTTTCTTAAAACGACTCATATTTTCTGAGGACAGATTGTGCAGCGAGAGGCTCTAAGTGTGAGTAGAAAGTAAAATATTTGGGAGAATTTCAAAAAAGGTACATAAAGGTGTTAGCAAAGTGAGATGTCGTTCTGGGAATAACATCCCTTGAACATTAATGAGGTTCAAGGAAGTATTTTTGTTTGAACTCTAGAGTGTGTAATTGCCTAGATGACATGTAACCTATGAAACCAAATCAGATGAAAGACGATACCTGCTTTTGAAGGTTTTAATGAACACAAAAAGATTAATTGTTTTATGCACAGCAGCGGTTTGCGAACTATTCTCACGTGTTTTTAGGATAAGTGACTCACGGCTCTTTAACCGACGGAACGTATTCTAAATGTGGAGATAAAAAACCGAAACTTTTCTTGAAGAAAGCCCTTTCAACTACTCAGATCCACATACATGTTTTAGTAACAGACGTATTTGAGGTAACATTTAGCATCACCAAAGACGTCACTGGGGCACGTTACCATCACGTGGTATCACGATGAAGTTCTGATAATGTCGACAGCGCTAAAATCAGCAAGACGAAGCCCTAAAAATAATCAGTGCATTGCCGTAGACAGATCCGTAAGGAACTCACAGTCCATTTTTTTATCTTACAGATTTGTATGACGCCACACAAACGTTCCTTGAGCGACATCAAAACGCCTTCTTTGGTTTAATAGAATTCCGTTGCTATTCATTTGATGAAATGTCCTCCCATCTGGGAATTTAACTGTCAAATGGAACTTGAGGCAAATTAAATAGCACTTGAGAAAAATGACATGACACTCCCTCACTTGGCATGACACATGCACTACCAGCGTCTATTGGGGTGGCGCTGATGGGTTCACAAGCTTTGACAACAGTGAAACCTCACTAATTTGAAGGGTACAGTTCCCAATAAATCTTTCCGTTATCACGAGTGTCCGGATTATAACTCACATATGTTCTGTATATAAGGAAAACTCGTATTAATGAATTTCCGGATAAAAAAGTATGTAATGTTCGATGTGTGTAAATATCAGCTATCGTCCGTGGTAATGAGAATCCAGATTAACAAATATATATTGCGTCTGTATACTACCCATCAAAAGTTTAGACACACTAGTGTAAATATAGCTACTTACTTTAGTCAACTGTGTTTGCAAAATATTCTCCGCTGTTTAAAGGTACTGTTTACACATAGATTGACGTATTGTAAAACAAATTCGTAACGTTGAAAAGACTATTGTCAATAAATGAGTTCAATAAATGATGAAAAGCAATGATGAAATATTGGTCAATTCTTAACTTAAGTTAACACCAAAGAGCAGCTGTTCACAATCACCATATCTGAACGTGTTTTTCAGCAATGTGAGGCATGGTCCTCGTGCAATGTATCTGCATACGGTTTGCACTTGGTTCCCCTAAGGTAGAGAAGAAATTCATCTTCGATGTTACCATATACATAACATACAGTGAGTGCTTTAAGCGAGTCTAAACTTTTGATGGGTAGTATTTGTATCTATAAATATGTCAGTAATCGTCCATATTAACAAGTGTCCAGATCTTAAAAACGACACTTTATATGGTCCAACTCACCTGGTCTTTCCTGGCATTTTTCCTGGCCTTCCATATAAATTCACAAAGGGAGATGATGAACCCAGCTCCCACACCTCCCATGAGCACTACAAACACTCCACCCACGTTTGCCACCCCGAGTTCAGCTGCCTTGTTCTTTTGGTTGGAGCTCTTCTCAGCCACACACTTGCCCCCACCATTCTTCTCCTTCCACCATCGGTCGTGAATAGTGTGGATAAACTGCTCCTCCTGAAGCTTTAGAATCGTCTCCGTGATGGCGTCCCTAAACGGGGACTCTGAAAGAAACGACAGGGAAATGAATATGTAATAAATAATTCATGACATGCCTTAGAACGTCTCGTCCATCAACTGTCTTTGGACGTTGTTCTGTTGTCTCCAAAATATTCCTGCTACAGACTGCTCGTGTGAATAATCACCAAACCAGTGACTGATATTCTGAGCATCTTTTCAGTCCGGTCACTGAGCCTGGCCGTCTGATTCATTATTTTAGCTGCCACGTACGAAAGGCATGTCTTGTTTAGAACCCATTCCACGTGAAACTGGTGTGATGTCGAACCGATACTTTAATGCCTGATTGATTTTGTTACCACGAACTCTGTTGGTGAGATATTGTGGAAGCACATGTGAACATCCTTTCAGTTCAAAGAAAGAATCTCAGCAGGTATTGAACACTATTCTTTAACCATGCCATCATTAATTTATACTGGGCGAGACCCATGAAGGCCTAGGTTAGAATATTGACCTTCGGCGGTCAGGCTTGCTGACGTGGTTGACATATGCCATCAGTTCTCATTTGGGTAGATCGATGCTCACGTTGTTGATCACTGGATTGTCTGTTCCAGACTCGATTATTTACAGACCGCCGCCATATAGCTGGGATATTGCTGGGTGCGGCGTAAAACTAAACTCACTCACTCATACTGCTACATTTTACACGTTGGAGTAAGAAAATAGGAAAAAACGATATTTTGTTCCGTATAGTTTTGCAGAATTTGTATTTTTAAATGATATCAATGGTAAAATATTTAGGACCAATTAATGAGAATAAGGAGAAACTTTGAATGCCCAAACCAACACAACGCTTGGAGAGTCTGTTCTAACGACGGGTATCGAATCTTAATATTGAAAGATATATTCCATACCCATGACGCTGCTCTTACTATTCTATGTGTGGTTAAGTGTATGTAGTTCCACAGAAAATGCCTTGACATTCGGGTTTACATTGGATCTTTGATGTGGCTGGTGCCTTGCAGACGTACCCGGTGGTGTTGCTATGCCGTATCCCTTGGAGTCAAGGAGGCCGCCCACCTGCATCAGCTCGCAGTTTCTTTGGATGTTATATTCTACTGACGTGGATTCGCCGAGGTAGGCGTACCCCCCTGCTAATACTCGGTTCACACCCTCAGCACCGTCTTTCACAAACACATTTTCCTCGGATGTATTCATGAAATTCCACATTCTTTTGAATGTTTCAATTTTGGAATTCTGCCAAAAAAGAATAATGTCGTGTAATGCACAAACAATAATAATGTAATGCGAAACATTTTCCTATTTACAAGTTATCTTTCAATAATCAAACATAACTATGTTTTTGGCCTAAGGGACCGATATATAAATCTGGTACAGCAAAGAATTACGACTGAAAGGTAATGCTCTCATTTTGAGGACAGTGATGCAGATTGAGGTGGAGATGAGGTAGCTGGCGTACCTGGAAGAACGCCATCGTAGAACCTCCCTCCAGTGTGCCGTATTTGATGACAGTTTGCTTGACGAGATCCTCGGCGCTCTCTATGGGGGAGATCATTCTCTCCACTGTCAGGAAAGCCGCCAAGTTTGCAGTGTAGGAGGAGATCATGATGAGGGTGAAGAACCACCACATTCCTGCTACAAGACGGGTGGAGATGGCTCGTGGAGCTATCTCACAACCTGGGGACAGATGAACACTTACATTATCATAATTATAAGGTTTTCACATTACATACAATTCAAAGAAAGGGCTATGATATAAATTAGATAATGGCATATTTTCAGTACAAATACCTTGTTGCATAAGGGAACCAATAGTAAACCAGAGACTGTTGAGGATGGTGAACTGGTTCTCAACTACATCCGCATCCGGATTGCAGGGATGAGGGTTGCACCATTCGTAAGGACTGAACCTTGCTATGACGAAGAGCATGAAGCTGACGCAGAGGTAGGCTGCGATCATGTACACCCACACCTCTACAGACAGCGGTGACAGGAAGGAAAAGAGCTGAGGAGCCTTGGGGGTTGGCTTCTTGTATAAGATGGTGATACCCAAAGTAATGAAAGGCTTCGTGAAGTCGATGACCTGTTCTCGTCCATGGGTGATGGACATTCCTCCAAGTCCAAGGTCAGCTTTCTAAATGCAAGAAAACAAAATGGTAGGCATTCCTGTTTTTTCATTTATATTCTTTATGTTAAAGGACGTTTCTCATTTTCAACGATCCTGGGAATGTATGGCTTGGAAAGGTTCACAGCGACCCATATTCGATCCGAAATAGGCTGTCTGGGGTAAAGACCTGATGGATTTCGGTCATCGTAGCTGGCAGTGTAGGACGCAGTTCACAGTATGTTCATTATAGCCAGAATTGACTTGATTATTGAAATGCACCTTGACATCTCTGCCAGAAATATTGCTGACTGTGGTGTTAAAAAGTAGTTGAATGTAGGGCGAACGTGTGTGTAAAAACACTGAACTGACCAAAAATGCATGCAATAAAAAACGTCGTCTTGTCTTGCAGTGCCCAGAAGAAGAAACGTCTTTCAAATCTAAATTCAGTCATATTTAATATCTTCTATTCCTTTTTGCGTCTTTGAAAGCAATAACTGAAGTCACTAAAATAGAAAAAAACCCAATTACGTTAAGTCTTGCATCTTCACTTTGTGAAAAAACGATTCACAAAACAAACACTCCATATGGTTTATTGGATACGAAATGGGAAACAGTTCAGCTACCTCATAAACACTTTTCATATATTCCCCATATTCAACTATTAATATTAAACTCACCCTGTCAATGAGTTCTCTGACAATCCCAGACCATTCTCCATTCTTCAACTTGCCGTAGGTGCTAACGACCCTGATGGTGTAGTTAAACTGCCGTCTTTTGGAGATTTCGTCCAGCAGATCCACACAGAAGCCCTCGTAAGTGATTTTGCCATCTAAGTGCTTCACCTCCATAACATAAGGGGCTTCCTAATATCACAAAATTGGACCATTAGTAATACACCACACACATCTGGAATGGACGTCCACTGCATATCTGCAATGACTACCATCAATCAAGCACCAGAGGTGAATTCAGATTGTTGGGTGTTGTTAATTAGCCAAAGAGGATTACGTTGAGCCTTTTAATGGTTTCAGCTTTTGAAAACATTAGTTGTAAATGTATATTTGGTAGCACAAAGTGATAAGTGTCATTTAATGACAGTGACACTACAGCACTACGAAAAAGACGGCGGTCTGACTTGGTTTCACAAAGTTCCTAGAAAGTACTCCAGAATATGTACAGTATAACGGAACAACCAATTTGTACTGCAACCGACCGTTCAAATGCAAATGATTTATAAAGTTGTGTGAAAAAAACTGATAACTTGACAAGACGCACAGTAACAAAATAAAACGTTGAGTTAGTTGATATGTTGTGGGGTACCTTACATATGTCTTATCTGAAGCTTGGTGCCAGCTGATGTTAGTCATCAAAGTTCTACTTACCACAACGGCCACTACTTCCAATGTAGTGTTTTTAAGAGAACTTTCAACTTCTTTCCTGCGTTCGTCATCCGTTTTCGTCATGTTAACCCCGATGTGTCTGTTCCATGTGCCAACCTACAGCACAAGCCATTTATTAGGATATATTAATAGGTCATTACAAGTCAGTATGACATGGGCCTCGTCGGTAACATGTCTGATCATGCGGTATACAACTACAGAAAATCTGAGCGCGTAAGAGGCGAGTAAAGGGATCGGGTGCTCAGGCTCGCTAACTTGGCTGGCACATGCCATAGGTTCCCAACTGCGCAGATCGATGCTCATGCTGCTTATCACTGGATCGTCTGGTCCAGACTCGATTTGCAGACCGCCGCCGTATAGCTGTAATATTGCTGGGTGCGGCGAAAAACTAAACTCATTCACCCACTCATAAAATTTGAGGTTCTCAAGAGCTAGTTAAAAAATCATGGTTCACTCTGGTTTGCAATTCACAGTGAAACATTCAGTTATGGAAACATTTAAGTAATTTTCGCACTCTCAATAGCAGGTTACTTCTAAGGGAGTAGCATGTTACTTCTCAGATAGTAGATGATACCAGTAACTTGAAAAAGGTATGCGTTGCCCACTGTGTAGGACCTTGTATGGAGCAACAATCATGAGAATTAGCTTCGTGATATATGTGACAGCAAACAAACAAAACTCGGTTAAATTCGGTTTATGAAGCTACCTGAAGCATCTTATTTGTTTCTAGGTTTATTAGGGAAACACATTAATTCACACAAATGTACATAGACAGATGTAAAGTTGACAATTTAACAATACCTTCATAAGTCCCGTCAGTTTCAGCTCAAGAACGTCCAGGGTGAAGTCCCTGCGCTCCCCATTATCATAGCGGATCGGCCCTGATAAACCTTCAAAGTTCAGCTGCACAAAAAAAGATATGTTCGTGACAGAGGTAGTATTATCCCAAAAGGAAGAGCAGAGGTTAGGTACAAAAAAGCAGGGCTTATTACCACTCTTTTGAAGAAATAGTCACCATTTTTTTAGTGACAAGTTGAGCGGGCAACCACTTTCTCAAACAGTCACCTTAAGGACACGGACATGTAATTGAACAATATTGATTTCTTTCTTCTAAATTGGAGTTGTCCCCCTTTCAACACACGTTGCGGCTGCAGTTTGAGAAGTAAAATAACCTTTGATTTTTCAGGTTCTTCATATAGCACTACTGAAAGAGCAATTGCATTTTTTACTTTAAACTACGTATAGGCTTTGCTAATGTGTCTGCTACAAGCAAACGAACAAGACGTTAGTGAAGCAAAAACGGATTATTTGAAACTGTCTGCCCCCTTTCAAAGTATAGATGAAAGATACAGAGATATTTGTGTGTAAATAACTGGACTTGAATATACAATTAGATACATAATGTGGTGAGTTAGATATATACAACTCCTAAAGGGACTGCTTTTTCGATATCTTGCCTGCAAAGATACAATCGGTAGTTAACCGTCTGAATGTTCGATTTTCTTTACGATCTGTTGGAACGTTACATTCACTTAACTGTTGATCGTTTTCTGATCACACAACTCCAGCTGAACATTTATCAACAAACCAAAATTGGATAGGGATTAGTAACTATTTCTAAAAAGTAGAAACCGATAATGATAGGTCGTCCATAACAGAACCTGGAATCCAGAGCACTGACTTAATAACAGGAGGATAAGCCGTCGTATATGATGGAAGGGATGAAATGCAGTTTTATAGACATGACAATATGTCTTGACTATCACATTTTTAGAGAATCGCTATTTCATACATATCTCTCTGAATTCTCAACATCAACCATGAAAATAAACCGCCATGTCTAGACATATTGATCTCCAAACAAAATGGCAGTATCTGCAACTGTTCTGTCTATGCATGTTTTAATGAACATGGGGGCGTAGCATTTATTATTGCCAACGTTCGCTGCAATTGAAATTCAAGTATTTGAGATGAATTGTATTCAGCTCGAGCAGAATGCAATGGAAAATGAATTCTGACATTTTGTATGTTTAACCCTTTTTCAAAATGACCATTTGTCAGTTTGAAAGACCTGCGATTGTATTCTTGAAACATGCACTTGACGAGACGACGACCCAATTCTCAAACGCCTGGTGTCGTCGATAAGTTGCGGTGGTTCATTCATATGTCATTATGGTGCGTTTTACCTTTTACGCTCATTGGAATCTGTTCTGTGGGGAACAGTTGGGTAGCCTAGAGGTTAGATACAGACATAAACTCAAAAATAAATATTGTAACTCATAGTCCATAATTCGTGGAACATGTTCCTCTCTTAATCCAAGAAGTACAAATCCAGCCTGAACAGATTCATTTGAACAGATATTTAGTTCGAACACATACAACTGGCTGGCAACATTTTGTATTGCTTGTAATAACGTTCCCGAAATACATCACCAGTGTGGTAGCCTAGTGGCTAAAGCGTTTGCTAATCACGCTGAAGACCTGGGTTCTTCCACATGGGTACAAATTGTGAAGCCCATTTCTGGGGCCCCCCGCCGTCATATTTCTAGAATATTGCTGAAGGCGGAGTAAACCCAATCTCACTCACTCGCTCAATATTTAGTGTGATACTGGATTATTCACTGGTGTTAACGTTTTCTATATTTGGTGTTACTCGCTTGATCAGCGGCATAGCATTCAAGGCTCATAATGAGATACTTCAAAATGCTAAGCATTGTACCTAAATTGGTTGAGAAACGCTTGGTCATTTCAGAATAATATTAATCATATTACTAAGTGTACATCGGACGTCGTTGCAAGTGAATACATAGCGTTAGAAATGAAGACAGCACAAGGCATTATACGTGAAGCTGTAAAAGACTTGAGACAAAAGCAGTAAGGTTTAAGAGACACGCTAGATTAAAACGAGACAGAGAGAATGTGCTTATAAGATATTTTTAACCATCGTTACAACTAAAGTGGAGATTTTTGTAAGCCAGGCATTTGTTTCCCCGGTCCTTATGTTTAGCGACATGTAAAAGAAACCTACTGCGCAATTCAGGACGTTAAAGTAAAATCGTCTGAAGCTTGTTTTGAAAATAGCAAATCTGCATGAAAACATGATGAAAACATGACTACATATCTGGTGAAGCAATCAGTGGAACTATGTGTGTTTATGTAATAATATTGTAAATTTTCAGTCTATGCACTTCTCTGTCAACATACTGATATTACGCACATTTTGACACATAGACGTCATAACAAATATAAAGTAAGATTGTTTGTTGTACGTAATGAGGTAGATAAAAACTGGATAAAAATACATTTGCGAAGAGTGTGAACTGCCTCGAGGTATATTAGCACCTCGTCAATCACGAGGAAAAACACACAGTGTCACAAGAGCATAAAACGCTGAAGCCACAGGCGAAGTAGTTAAAATGAGTGTTTTGAAGAGCTGTATACAGAAAAGGGTTCAAAGATGCATCCATGGAAGGAATGTGAATCAGTAAGAGGATATGTGTAGCCATGTATGTATATGTACAAGGTATACTGCCTTCACGAGACTACATCTGGTTTATTCTTCTCCCGAATTTAATATCCATGTATTTTGTAAATGTGGCATTTACAAACTCGAGTCAGTACTGTACGAACAGAGGATGTCCCTTGTGCCATACTGTCAGAAAACGTGTATTTTGTAAACGTGGCAGAAAGAAACATTAAGGTAGAAGTGTAACAATCCATTCACATATGATAAGCTTTACAACTGTAATATACTGTAAGGAAAACGTGGATATTGCAATGCTGTAATCTACCACAAATCTACAGTCAGTACTCTACCAATCCCTGCATGGACCATGTGCCACACATGTACTATGCTGTTTAGAAAACATGTTTAATGGAAAACAAGGATTATGAACCACTTTTGAACATCATGCATACTCGAATGAGAAACTGGTCTGAGAAGACTATTTACATTACACTGAAATCATGCTATGCACTTTTGATACAGAGTATAAGAATCGGCCGCTTAAGGAGTCAAAAGTAAGCATGTGTATAGCGCTGAAAGATATTACATGTTGCGTGTGTATTTTGAGCCGTGCATGTAGATCACCAACTAAATAATGTTTATAGTACATAACATGAACTTTGAAATGATGTCAGCGCTACAAATCACAAGAGAAATCTACACGTCTTTCAGTATTCCTAAGAACGAGAAAGCAATGAACTTGTGTTATATCCATGTGTGTGCTGAAACATTCAACATTACACAGAACAGTTGGCGCTAATAGCCTTTACACACAAATAGCAATTGCGATAGGATTGCAAGAAACATATGTCGTAATACACAGCTTAATGAACATCCTAAGTACACCACAGCAGAATAAATGCCATTTTCATGCTTGGAGCATAATCGGAAACCAAATGGACTTGATGATGCGATATTTCAGCTACTGCATACACAGCAAATGTCACTCAACAAAACCATGGGGTATTGCTGTATTTGGAACATAAACTGTATTGCGTATTAGGAAACTTCAGCTGGATTCATTAGTGCAGTGCCTGTAATAGGATGACTTCAAGAATGCCTCTCAGACGACAGCTCAGATCTCGTAATTACCTCATTATAACTCTTCATATCAGCTTCATATATAGTTGAACATTTACCATGAACATAATAAATGACTATTCCCTTATACCTACCGATTTCATGAAATTCAGTAAACTGTTTCCAAACTGGAATGTTTGTTTGGTATCGCAGGACAACACAGCCTTGGTCACGTCCTGGGCTTGCGACAACTCGTGGAGGGCCAGAGAGAACAGTTGGACGGCGTCGTAGGCAAGAGCAGTCTCCGTCTACAAAGATAACGTCGACAATAGGAAACCTGTATCAAGAAGACACCTTAAATAGCACATACACATACAATAGAAACCGAAACATGGCATGAATAACAGAACCTCTTGTGCGTGGCACCGTTGGCTTGGTGTGACCTGTGTGTGGCAAAAGTAAGCAGACAGTTCATGACTACATATATTCACAAGCAAAATGTATCTTTAATTATTACTATGGCAGTAACATCTATTTGTTACTCATGTTATCTTAACCTGCACATAATCAAAGTAAATTCCCACCATGATTCATGAACACATTGCACTGATTTGAACAATTAAGTCTACTCCATGATGCTCGTATATGATGTAATAGGGTGTAATTAGTGCTCTCGTATACGAAACGATACATTGAATAGAATTGCTTATGTAAGTTAGTTATTCTGATCGATTAAGCGGGTACAAATACCAAATGAAATGAGTACTCATAAATAATAGCCATCGTGCTTGTTGGATAAAATGGTAATACATCACGATCGGCTTGCTTAGAAAGGTGAGTTTCAAGAACTGACTTGTAATAAGCAAAGGCATATATTTTATGTTCTTAAATATTTTATGTTGACCTGATCTTGCATCGACATTTGGTACAGCTATCCATTTTGATGGCATACCTTCATTCTCATTGTCCAAAGGCAAACTGATATTACTTGGTCATTAAAATGGAAAAGCAAAATTATACACATACAAGAAGAGAACGAAAGCTACGGTCTATATACATAAATAGAGAAAAAAATGACATTGATCACACAATAACAAGGTAATGAAACAACATCCTGGAAATATACACCCCTTATCTACAACTGAAAACATACATACTAGCAAGAGTTCTATGAGAGTACACACACGTGGAATGAATCGACTGCATCATTGTTGTGTATATTGTATGCCTTAGTTCAGAGGAGCATGTCCAGCAATGGTCAAAACAAATGAACAATAGAAAGCTATTTAGAGCAACGTAGATGCAGAGCAGAACCAAATTCAGTTATCGTCTTACCGTGAAGATGATACCAATCCTGGCCTGAGGAAATACGAATACTCTAAACTTCACACAGTAACACATCCCAAATGACACATGTTTTAATCAGTAGCTCAAATTTTCGGACGAGGAAGATGCGAAGACATAACATCATGACGACACATTCATGCATAACTTATAAATACAGTAACTTTACTTGTACACGGGACAGCAACAACAGTTAAACATAAACAACGATGACGACGTACCGCTACATCGTCGGTGATATTTCCCTGGTGGAGCGCAATAAAGACGGTAGAGGACGTTTACTACACCATTATTGGCGCATATTACACGTCTTGTTCGGGAGTGTTTGTGTCCCACTGCTGCAGTCGTGAAGAAGGCAGATATCTGCCTATTGCGCATTTTGTTAGAATCAAACCTTAGATTCATCAACTTAAATTCAAGTCTTCTTGAACCAGACAGCTTGTCTGGGTGTCATGTGTAAATTCTGTTCCTCTGATAAGAGGGAGAACAATGTTAAAGAAACATCAAATCTGACACATCATCGTTGAGATGACTATACTGAAGCTAACGGATTATTCTGGTATTTGGGCAAACTTCAATTAGTGCCAGGTTTATGTGTCCACGGTAAGAGTTGGACTAGAATTGGATCAAAATGAATACAAATTAAAACTTCACTGTCTGTGGAATGTTTACCGAAAACTTGGAAATGTCTGAACTTGGATCAAATTAGCCAATACGTGAAACGATTCTGACTCTCAAGCGCTCCCAACAGGACATTAAATGGAAAAAGGCCAAGTATACTAGACGTGGGCTCAAACATACCTGAATCTCAGAGTAGCCTTTGAGTGGGGAATCCCCCGATCTCCTTGCCTTGTACAACCAATCAGTTCGAACGTTGATCACTTCAGGCCGATCAGGATCGATAAGTCTGAGAGATGTAATGTTGGCGCCATCGTGCTTGTAATCTTCCAGATCTACTAGACCAAGATCCTGCAGAAATGGGAGCATTTACATTACTACGTAGGTCATACTGCGTACATAAAAACAAATTTATGTGTACATACAATGTTATAGGTGTTACAAATTGACATTCTTACTGGTGAAGTGCACATAAACTATGACGCAGAATACTGAAAGAATAGAATCGTATTATCATTGTACTGAATAGAAAACAAGTTCAGGTAATTTGACCACATGGCTTCAGTTGTCACTTAGGCTGTGTATATAGTGTTGGTCACAAAAAAAAATAACAATAAAAAAACCCAAACAAACAACAACAACAAAAAACCCAACAAAAATACGCTTGCATACGAAACTCTTGGACATACATCACAGAACGTGCTAGAAGTTAGGGCTATATGTTCATAGGTAATGGTGTGGATATTTTGATTTATTCATGGACGCAGAACCTGAACTTTTTTTACCTTGCCTCGACAGTTATTTTACTATTTACAGTTTAATGTTGGCGTTTCTGTTTCAAAGGACATATATTTTATTGATAAATAAACTAATATCGCTGTTTTTGAAACTTAACCCATGAATCGTGCCGTTTTATTACCCTCTTCTGACTATCATCGTAATAAACCGAGTCTGAGACGCTCTTGAAGAAATAGAAAATATATCGTGTTCTTTTTTGTTTGATGTTTTCCAAAAGCAATTTTGCAGAAATTTTGAACTCATCTTGAAAATGCCGTGAAGGTATCATAAATGGCTTTTTGTCGGAAGCTGAATAGGATTAAAATTCCTACGATCCTCTTGTGGAATGCAATTGACATCAGCCTAGTTCTTCCTATTCACAAATCGATGAATATTGTTAGATTACGACGAAAATAGTATTTCCGTGCATGTCGACCTCCGCCCTCATTCCTCGAACTATATCGACAAATGGCGTTAGAATGAATATTGTATTTACACACTAATTGTTGTGGTACGGATAGTTCATAGTGCAAAACCATGTTAATGTTCTGAACTCGATGTAACATTTAAGCTAGTGAGATGATGGCGGTTGATGTTCGAAATGGAATACTTTGGATGACTTTTGTCCAACAGACAGATGTCTACATTTTCCAGGGGCAGGATGGGGTTGGGCTTATAACGTTGTGCCGTACATACTTTACTCATAAGAGCTGCATGTTGAATGTAAAAGACTAATGAATAATGCTCGTCAGGTGTTCATCTAATTGTGTTTTCTGTAATCATATCATACGTGTTGATGCATTGATGATAGCAAGCTATAAAGACGTAACCATGTCGATATGTAATCTAAAGGCTCCCAATAATGGATAGTCCATGCACATGTGAGATCTTCTTGTACTGCCTGTACTTCCGGTTTTATAGTGCAGTTTTCACACTCTTGCACCATGGAGGTTAATCGTAAGTGCCATATTTTAACGGGTTTTGGTGTGACTCAGCGAAGGAATCGAACCTTCCACTCTCTAGTCAGACGATTATCCACTGTACCTCGGAGGCAAGGCTGATATAGCGTGGTACGATTACTTAGGATTCAATCTCTCAAGACAAGCGTGGACAACTTACCAGAGTTGTGAAGAAGTAGTGGTAGTACTGAGATAACATCTGCACTTTGAGCGCCTGAAATATAAAATGAACTGTAAGACTTCGCAAAGGGTAATCGCTCCTGAAAGACAACACACTGAACCGCACATTTATATTAAGAATATCTACAAACTTAAATCAGTACGGGGGTGGCCGGATATTGGGAGAACCTTTTCAGCGGGTGGAGCTCCTAATAGCTTCCCGGGCTTAATTATATTTGGAGTCGCCTTAACCATTTGACCTTGTTAGTAAAATGCCTCTGTTTACCCAGCAGCGAATGGGTACCAAGTGGGATGAGATGGCAACATGACTGTTAACCTTGTATAACCTCTTGTGTTGTGTACTGCCTAGAGTGAGTGACTTTGGTTTGAGGCCGAATTCAGCAATATTCGAGTTGTGTGTCGGTGGTCTGTAAAGAACCTAGTCCGGACCAGACAATGCAGTGATCAACAGCATGAGCATCGATCTACACCAGATCATGTATACCAGGACACCAGGACATGTATCAACCAAGTCAGCGTGCCTGATAACCCGATCCTGTATTCTTCTCTTACGACAAGCATGGGTTGCTGGAGACCAGTTCTAACTCGGATCTTCACGGATCTGTACTGGTCACTGGTCCACTCACTCGTGTAGCAGTACTGACCAGCGAACATGTATTCTCTATAAATGCATTTCATTGTTAGGTTGTTAACACCAATATCCCGATCATACTACAGCGGGGAAATGTCTGATCTTATGTAAGAATAACATATACATCGATTCAAATACGACAACACCAGCCATAGGCCTCTTAAAAATGGTATATCCCAATATAAATACATACAATAAATCTCGTGCAAGAGACCACCATCAGAACTGTTCCTGAAGGGTCGAAGAAACTTAGTCTTTGTTTTGGTAGGGACTGTGTCAGTCAATGTAGTGAGGGAAAAATATGAGATGATATGAAAACACCAGCTTCATAAGCCTTGTATAGCAGCATATTATTTTTTCCCTTAGTATATCTTTGCGTTATATCCCGTCTTAGCCTGCCAATTGTATGAGCCAGTTGTTCACTGCTCTAATGTCAAAGACCTTTTTGATTGCCACATGATCTTTGTCGTATCTTCAGTTATCGAATGGCTTAGGCGTCCAATTTGTAATCAAAATCATTGCATAATTTGTGTTCAAATATGAGTTTACATTATCAAAAGGCATATGGATGATGATTCAAGCTGACCTTTCCATTTACAGATTTCAGTCACTATAATTATGAGGAACGTGTTGACCCCAAACTGAGTCATAATGCATGTATACAATGGACTAAATCCAAGTATATCATGTCTTGCAAATTGGCTTCATGCCTTAAACATGATAACCTGGACTTGTATTGATGTAATGTATGCAGGGTAGCATGGTGGTTCAAGCGTTCGCTCGTCACGCCGAACACCCGGGTTCGACACCCAACACGGGTGATATGGAATAATGCTAAAAGCGGCCTCAAAACTCATTGACGTAATGCATAACTAAAGTGTTATCTCAGTTCAGAAAACACACATCTAACTTCAACCTGTTCATGCACAACGATGGCAGTTGTTGGGTCGACTCTTATACTCGGACCTAATTAGGTCTGGGTCCCTGAGATGTAGGTAATGATAAGAATCGGTCAGGGCAGCAAGACTGCCAAAGGCAAGTTGAAATTGATTATATCCTGTCTTCCTACCGCATGGAGAATTTTCTTGACACTTGTTAACTTGCAGTCGATGACCATGCGGAACTGTCCTTTCTCTTTGAGTTCTTTGAACATGTTCACGTAGTCATTGTTGATTGGTTCCAGTTTTCGAACAGTTATTCGAGCTTTGCCCATTTCCGGTGCTTTGAGCACTTCCTGCAGGCGAGTCAGTCCTGGAATTAAAATCGTGTCGTTATTTTTCTTCAAGGTAGATGATGCCACATGCATTCGTTACTGAAAGAGATATACGTATAAGAATTCTGCACACGGATATTTGAATATCAAAATCACCTAACGACAGTAGGTTGAAATGTGATGAAGAGACTTCAAGATGTGAACACCATGTCTTTGCATTATATAGACATCGTTAAGGTGTTCTTAAGTTATATTAACTTCAGTTGGAAGCTTCTCAGCAAATGGCGACCTTTATGTACCGATTCCTTCGGAATATTACCTATCTTTTGAGTTCCGTATACCTAACAAAACCATAATGCTCAAAGTGAGTGGGATAAGGGACAAGGGACACCACTTAAAAATACCAAATGTAGATTTAAATACAAAACAGAAGAAAAGAAAATATTGACGGTGGAACCTAATAGGCAGATCCAGGAACTTTCAGGATAGTTTGGGGGCGTGGGGAGTGTTGGCCTTTAGTGTTTTCAAAGAGTTTAGAACCCCATTCCCTGGATCCGCCAAAGATACTACTATATATCACAAGGTACCTGACTACACGGAAGCAGCGTGTACTGGAATAGATAGTCCCTACGATGAGAGTGAAAAGAGGAAATCTTCACATAGCCTCCTTAAGTAGATCTAAAATTATTCGTTTAGAAAATCTCCTATATTCACCTTCATTGTTCTCATATAAGAGGGTGAACTTGCTCCAACCCCAGTACCGCACCATGTCCCTGTAGGCCTGGCTCAGGGTCAGGTAGTGCGGGAACAGACTGATTGAGTAGTAATCACGTGTGTCTCGAGGGTCCCAGTGCCACTGTAGGTGTGGAATCTCGAATGCATTGCACATGGATTGCACATGCGCAGAAGAAAGTGATGACACCGGACCGAAGATGCCAACGATTCCTTTTCCTACCATCTGGCATACTGAAATGACAAAGTAGCACGTTCACAGAATAAGTGGCACAGTGATACTCAACGTACTGAGGTAAATTAATACGATTTATACAAGTTGGTAGGTTTGTAAATAAATAAATAAATAAATAAATAAATAAATAAATAAATAAATAAATAAATAAATAAATAAATAAATAAATAATGATGTCATACATTACGATCTATTCTCAAGGATCTATTCTGTTACAGGAATTTTAGGCGTTATCTGTCTGTCTGTCTTTTGCACTCCCCTTTGAAATGACTTGCAGACACAAAGAATGTATGTACATGAAGACTTAACGCTGTTTTTGGACACGCCTTGTCGAAAGTATTTTAATGTCATTGTTGTATTGTATGTCGGTAATACCGTGCAATAAAATAAATTTAATAACCATGGTGGTATGCTGCAGGAGACGCTAACAGAATTATAGTGGCGCTTCATGCAACGAAAATGACCGTCCCTTGCTTTTGAGCGGCTAACAACTGGCAAGATCAATGGTGATGTTATGAATAGGGAAGACGAAGGATGAGTTTTCAGATGCAATAGGACTTTAAATTTCCTTCTAATGTTTTCTTTCCCTTTTTTGCAATTGTCAGTTAGAAACCGGGCGTCTCCAGTCGTAAGTGGTAGATGAGACGGCTGGAAAATTGAATGTTTAAAACATCGAATCGGCGTAAACATTCCTAATAGATTTTCAATGAAATTGATAAAAAACGAGTGGTGTGATATGGAATGTTGATCACTGTGCTGACATAAAAGGTTGCCTTTTTGAAGTCTGTCTCACTCTCTGAAGACGTCTGGACTTCGGAACTTTGAGCTCCAAGGATAAGAAAAACTAGATAACTGCTCGAACAACTTTGACGTTTTGCTTACACTGTCAGAATATTGCGCTGCTAGGTAAAGAAACACGTTTATAAGGAAACCTCTTGAGGCGAAAGAGAGAAAGTCAATTACGAGATATCTCCAACTTGTGTCTGCCGCTGTGTGGCCGAGCCAGGAAAAAAATGTGCTTGTCACCAGTAACTGACAAGCCTGTTGACGGGTTGCTCGGGGCAACGCCGTGAAAAAAGATCCTCAAAGATATGTATCACAAAAGCAGTTTCGCAAACTTGTAAACCTCAACGGTATCTGTTCAACATATACGCAAAATGTCGGACACACAAAACGTACAAAAGATTACTATTTGAAGTTTCTAGTAATTGCTTTTCAGTGTCGGGGTATATGTGTTATGATAAGACAGATGGTCTTATGACATTTTGATAGGCTATTTTCTAACACATCCAATTAGGATGTGCTTGGGGGACCCTGTGTATCACAGTACATAAATCATAGGTTCGCTTGCAAACATCGTCTATTCAATTGAATGCCATTCCGCAGGTTCTGAAATATTTATGCAGTTGACTAACACATGATTGTTGACACAAATTATACACTGTATACACTCCTGCGCAAAAGCACATTATTTTCCTGTCTCACTGCACTAACTGAGCGTTACATTACTGCAATTTCGTAAACATACCGTATCAATTCCGAAAGCGTATTCCGTTATAATTTCTGAAACGCAAACTTTCTGCGTTACTTCGGCAGATGTACCGCGTTAATTCCGTAATTTTACCGTGTTAATTCTGCAAACTTACTGCTTTACCTACTCAGACGTACCGTGATAATTCTGCAAACTTACTGCTTTACCTACTCAGACGTACCGTGATAATTCTGCAAACTTACTGCTTTACCTACTCAGACGTACAGTGTTAATTCTGCAAACTTACTGCTTTACCTACTCAGACGTACCGTGATAATTCTGCAAACTTACTGCTTTACCTACTCAGACGTACCGTGATAATTCTGCAAACTTACTGCTTTACCTACACAGACGTACCGTGTTAATTCTGCAAACTTACTGCTTTACCTACTCAGACGCACCGTGTTAATTCTGCAAACTTACTGCTTTACCTACTCAGACGTACCGTGATAATTCTGCAAACTTACTGCTTTACCTACTCAGACGTACAGTGTTAATTCTGCAAACTTACTGCTTTACCTACTCAGACGTACAGTGTTAATTCTGCAAACTTACTGCTTTACCTACTCAGACGTACCGTGATAATTCTGCAAACTTACTGCTTTACCTACTCAGACGTACCGTGTTAATTCTGCAAACTTACTGCTTTACCTACTCAGACGTACAGTGTTAATTCTGCAAACCTTCTGCTTTACCTACTCAGACGTACCGTGTTAATTCTGCAAACTTACTGCTTTACCTACTCAGACGTACAGTGTTAATTCTGCAAACTTACTGCTTTACCTACTCAGACGTACCGTGATAATTCTGCAAACTTACTGCTTTACCTACTCAGACGTACCGTGTTAATTCTGCAAACTTACTGCTTTACCTACTCAGACGTACCGTGTTAATTCTGCAAACTTACTGCTTTACCTACTCAGACGTACCGTGATAATTCTGCAAACTTACTGCTTTACCTACTCAGACGTACAGTGTTAATTCTGCAAACTTACTGCTTTACCTACTCAGACGTACCGTGATAATTCTGCAAACTTACTGCTTTACCTACTCAGACGTACCGTGATAATTCTGCAAACTTACTGCTTTACCTACACAGACGTACCGTGTTAATTCTGCAAACTTACTGCTTTACCTACTCAGACGTACCGTGTTAATTCTGCAAACTTACTGCTTTACCTACTCAGACGTACCGTGATAATTCTGCAAACTTACTGCTTTACCTACTCAGACGTACAGTGTTAATTCTGCAAACTTACTGCTTTACCTACTCAGACGTACAGTGTTAATTCTGCAAACTTACTGCTTTACCTACTCAGACGTACCGTGATAATTCTGCAAACTTACTGCTTTACCTACTCAGACGTACCGTGTTAATTCTGCAAACTTACTGCTTTACCTACTCAGACGTACAGTGTTAATTCTGCAAACCTTCTGCTTTACCTACTCAGACGTACCGTGTTAATTCTGCAAACTTACTGCTTTACCTACTCAGACGTACCGTGTTAATTCTGCAAACTTACTGCTTTACCTACTCAGACGTACCGTGATAATTCTGCAAACTTACTGCTTTACCTACTCAGACGTACAGTGTTAATTCTGCAAACTTACTGCTTTACCTACTCAGACGTACAGTGTTAATTCTGCAAACTTACTGCTTTACCTACTCAGACGTACCGTGTTAATTCTGCAAACTTACTGCTTTACCTACTCAGACGTACCATCTTAATTCTGCAAACTTACTGCTTTACCTACTCAGACGTACCGTGTTAATTCTGCAAACTTACTGCTTTACCTACTCAGACGTACAGTGTTAATTCTGCAAACTTACTGCTTTACCTACTCAGACGTACCGTGATAATTCTGCAAACTTACTGCTTTACCTACTCAGACGTACCATCTTAATTCTGCAAACTTACTGCTTTACCTACTCAGACGTACCGTGTTAATTCTGCAAACTTACTGCTTTACCTACTCAGACGTACCGTGTTAATTCTGCAAACTTACTGCTTTACCTACTCAGACGTACCGTGTTAATTCTGCAAACTTACTGCTTTACCTACTCAGACGTACCGTGATAATTCTGCAAACTTACTGCTTTACCTACTCAGACGTACCGTGTTAATTCTGCAAACTTACTGCTTTACCTACTCAGACGTACCGTGTTAATTCTGCAAACTTACTGCTTTACCTACTCAGACGTACCGTGATAATTCTGCAAACTTACTGCTTTACCTACTCAGACGTACCGCGTTAATTCCGTAATCTCACTGCATTTATTCCGCAAACTTGCCGCGTTACCTCCTCAGACGTACCGCGTTAATTCCGTAATCTCACTGCATTTATTCCGCAAACTTACCTCCGCCCACGGATCGCATTAATTACGTAAGCTCACTGCCTTAATTCCGCAAAAGCACCGCGTCAATTCCGCTTACAAGCGTACCCATAACTTTCCACTGACGTATTGTGTTTTTTTTTTTATGTTCGCAAGGAATCACATTGATGAAGCAAACGCAACGTGGTAACTGCTTAAATGTAGGTATTATTTGCACAACCGCAAATCAACGTGTGACGGTACAGTATTGTGGGAACCGGCGATTATTTATGAGCGGGGCTATTTACCACACAGCGATAGTAATTACAACCATTGTCCCTGTTTGAATTTGGAATTGACTATCACCTGTTGGACTGGATCAGTACGGTACTTAACTTGAAATTAACTTGAAATAATTTGCCTCCATTTACACACAAAGTTCCATTCAGTATGGGAGAAAAAGTATCATAAAATTAGCGACAGAACTGTAAGGTGACATTTTGAAAAGTTATTTGTCATGTGAATGTGAAGTAATAAAGTGATGATCACGTACTATTTTTCCCTTTAAAAAGAGGTATAATATAAATGATTGTAAACTAAAAGTCACTGTGTTCTGTAATATGATTGGTTGAAAAACATGATCAAATGGTATTAGATTCCCGGAAACTGCAAGACTATTTACTGCGTACTGACAAGTAGAAACCTCGCAAACAATTGTTTTGTTGCGTCATCAACAGTGGTGACATCATTCAAATCATATTGTGACGTAAAGTTAGAATGACGTCACAAATGAGCAACTCCAGATGCTACCATGGGAACCAGCTGAAACGGCCAGCTGATGACACTTCACTGCTGTACCCCTACTCGATGAAAACGAGTGCAGACATTTCAAATGAAATATTCCCGTGCTTCAAATACTCAATAACACCCGGAAATTGGCCAACACATGGTGTTTATCTCCTAAGTAGATAATCTTCACATTTTCAGTGACTATAATGTCTTCAGTATTTAAAGTATTAAAAGTAGGTATTAGGAAGGCAGTTTATATGTTATCATCACAAGTGTCATGGGATACTTAACATTAAAGATAATATTTCAAATGATTGTATTTAATATAATCACGTATATATTGGTGATATATACATATGGAAATTAATTAAGCAACACCAAATTCAAAGACACATAAAAACTTAACAAAGTTTAACGAAGTAATTTTGATGATTGATTATTCAATTTTGATGTATTGACATACAGCATGAGCTTTTCATGGGTTGATATGACGCGCGTGAAGCTTGCACAGCGCACGTGCATTGCTTTAACCTCAACTTTCGAAAAATGCACTTTTTCCCTGGGGTGTTTACAAGCGCAGGTTGTCGATTGCATTCGGTTTTTCATTCATTTCAATGTCATGGCACGTAGGAAATTATCAGAGGCCACTCGTTGGCAAATAATCGGCATGAGGAATGCTGGTATGTCTCTAAGACAAATCGGGACTCAAATCGGACGACATCATTCCATAATTTCAAAACTTTTGAAAAAATACCGGGCCACTAATGAAGTTAAAGACCTGCCTAGACCAGGAAGACCCAGGAAGACCACAGTCCGGGAGGACAGAGCTTTACTGAGACTTGTACGGCGCAGGTCCTTCGACTCGAGCTCTCGGTTGAGACAGGAGTGGCTTCCAGGGAGACCCATCTCGAACAGGACTGTTCGGAATCGTCTGAAAGCTGCAGGATACCGGGCAAGGAGGCCAATCAAGCGACCCAGACTGTCTCCAGCCCATAAGGCAGCCCGACTGGCCTGGTGTAATGACCGTTTGCACTGGAACATTGCCTCTTGGAGGAAGGTCCATTTCTCAGATGAGAGCCGGTTCTTGCTGCACATGGTGGACGGTCGTACTCGGGTCTGGAGGCAGAGGAACACAGCAATGGCTCCACGGAACATCCAGGAGACTGTGGCCTTTGGGGGAGGTTCCGTTATGGTATGGGGGTGCATTTCCATGAACTGCAAGTTGGATATCATTACCATCCGTGGCAACCTTAACGGTGTTCGTTACCAACAGGAGGTTCTTGACAGGGCTGTGGTACCTCATTTTGAGAACCATCCTCTGGCAACGAGACCCATATTTATGGACGACAATGCTAGACCTCACAGGGCGCATGCTGTAAATGATTTTTTGCGGCAAAATGCAATTGACAGAATTCCATGGCCTGCCATGAGCCCTGACCTCAACCCCATTGAACATTTGTGGGACTTTATTGGCCGTCGTGTGAGGCAGAGAGACCCACCAGTCCATAATCTCAACGAATTGACGGCTGCCCTGCATGAGGAGTGGAACAGGATCCCCCAGAATCAGATCCGGAGACTCATCCAAGGAATGAGGAGGCGTCTGGAATCGGTGGTGCGTGCGCAGGGAGGACACACTAGATATTGATGAAAGTCGGTGTGCAGACTCTCAGATGACTGTTCTTTCTTTCCATGTGACATTTGTGTTAATACACCTGACAACAACGTCTGTGGATGAATAGTAAATTGTGTCCATTTTTTCATGAATTTAAGACAGTTTTAAGAATTTGGATTTCGTTGCAATAAAGCAAAGTCTTGATACTTTTTCCCTTTAAGTTGTTTGTCAGAGATCGTCTGTTGAATAAAAAAGTGTCAAACTATATCAACCCGGCATATTTTGATTGTCAGAACACTTCAAAGTTGCTCCAATAGAAAAAATTGGGGTGTTGCTTGATTAATTTCCAGGTGTATATATATACATATATTGATGTGTTAGGGGAGACAGCTGGTGTTTGGGATGGCAGCATTACTTTCAACACGAACCATTCGTTGACATTTCAAGAGCTGTGATCTAGCGAGATGCATGTTTAGCACAACTCCTTGATGCCCAATGTCTCTATGACGAAAGCTAATTTTATTTTCAAGAGTTATGCAATCAGTTCCTTTTTTGAATGGTTAGATACAGAGGAAGCGTTATATTATAGTTGATTGTAGTTGTTGTCGAACTCGAATTATTTCTGACATATTTAGCATCATAATCATCATATGTGACCGTTTAATGAACTGCATTGTAGGGAGTGGAGATAAAACCCAGTCATAGCTGATAGCAGCAGTTTACTCTCAAATCGATATCGTGGTTACATGTTTTGAAAATTTTTCATTCATCAGCACAGCTATGAGAGTGTTGTACGGATCCTAACAGGCTCTGATTATGTAGGCGGTTAACGTCCTCCGTGGAGTGTCTTTACATGAGCCACTGGCATATGGTGCTGAATGTCATTGCTTTTCATTGCCTTCAATAATCTGGATTCCAGTATATGAACCTCGTCTATATGTGGGATTGCCATTTGTGGACGGACGGTGAAGGACAAGAGGCGTTGGTGATATTTTAATGTAATTAACATTAGACACACGCCGTAGGCTGCAATCTGTATTTGATAAACGCCATATGGTGGTAGAAATTGATTTGATGTTACAGTGACAGAAAACAGGCTGTCTGCAAAACAAGCAATGATGGTTCACATTACACTGTACATCTATCGATCAAAATAAACTGCCTCCGCCTTGTACCTGCATTTCTATCAGCTTGAACCTAACTGGATTCTGGTGGACTTGACTTAGGGAAGCTTGCAGCGTTAGAATATTGCGCCAACGTTTATTGTGAAGTGACATAGATGGCTGTTCTGATTCACATTTGGAATATACAGGCAGTGTCCACGCGAATGACGAAGTCGAGTTGGCGTATTCCTATTGCCATGTCAAGCAATCTTTGACGTTGACAAAGTGAAAGTATTTGAAACAGCCGTATAGCTGATTCAAAACGTACGTGACGTTCGGTGTCATGAACAACTGATTAGGTCATGAACAACAAGGATGCTCAGCTTCTCGCTGCTTTCAGTGTCTCCGCATACAGTGAAAACCGAATGCGTCCCGTTGAAATCAGTGACTGATATTGTGGACAACGATCCAGTAAGTGGGGGCAAGATGACATTGAATTTAGCAGGTCCTGACGACCTGGCCGATTTAGTTACCTCCCACAACGAACATACATTCCTGGGAAGAGTTCCAAAACGGAATTAACAAAGTATTTTCTTCCAAAATACACTTGGATGACTTTTCCGATGTATATAATGAGAAATGATTCCATTAGGTAACAATCAACATTACTTGACATGACAGCGTGAAACCACCACAATCTTCAGAAATATCTGTTGTACGATTGGGGCCATGTGTTCAGGAATCAAAATATAATTATGCTAATACCATGTTTCCAACTGACAAGATGAGTGCAGCTTACGTTTATGAGACAGGAAACCAGGGGCAAACACACATTTCAATATATTAACTCAGCTGTCAAAATATGCGAACTGGTAAGGACACTGATATTATACACATGTCATTAATGACCAATGTGACGGTTATCTGAGGACACAGGGTAAACAGTTGCTGTTAAAAAGCTGTACCCAAGTGGGTGTGGTCATGAAAAAGAAACCTATCATGTTTTGAATGAACATTTGAGAGAAACAAATACAGGAACACGGGAAAGGTCAAGAGTTTCTTTAATATTTTTATCACCATGTTTCAAGACTAGCTTTGAATAGCACTGTGGGAAGAAATCTGAGAATAGATACACGAACACTGCCATGAAGTGGTATTGCCTTATTTGTTTCCCTCTTTATATCTTCACGCCAAGGCAAGAGAAAAGCCAGTCTCGACTCTCCAAATAAACAAATTCCTTTGACGGTGAATGTAGATATTTACATACATGGACAGAAGAGTTAGTGAAAAGGGTAAGCCCTATCCGTAGCTATTGCCAGTCACGTAATCTCAATACAAAATTACATATTCGATAGTTATTTGGCGCCACATTGTTGATGCACTAAACCAATACGAAGGCAGCTTATAAACACACCAAATGTATAACAAACATAGTAAATAATAGTTCAAGCTCATCATTTGTTACGCTCTAGCTCCATGTTCTTAGGAGAAGCAAACACAAAAATGTCCATTGCACGTGAATAACACATGTATATATTGTTGTGAACGTCATTTCCATATCAAGCACACAAGTTTGACCTCACCAACATTTGCCACTACCCACATTCCAAATACACAAGTGGAACATTTCTTATTCGGAGCGGTGTAAAGGAGTCAAATGATTTTTATCAACACTTATGCAACAGCTGTAAGCTCACACTTGGTTGCACATATCTAATGCATATAATTATGCATGGAAAAAATGCAGTAAGTACTGAAACAATATGCGTATATGACCTAGGACGCTATAAATCCATCGAGTGATCTCTTACAATTTATGACACCATGTGTCTCCTGGTGCTATATCATGATGTTATTATGAAACCATCAACATTGCTGAATGTTAGTGTCATTTGATATGTGTGTACGCGCAAGGGTGTGTATGTGTGCCTGTGCGGGAGTTGCTGATGTCAGGAATCCAAGACATGGCATTACCATCCTGTAGTTGACAGTATCAACGAAGTTAAGTCCTGCTGTAGTGTTTTGACAACCTAGCCTTCCAAACCAGTCCAGTAAATAGCCTTTCCATATCAACATAGCTAACCCGCAACTCTCAATGGGTTTCCCATGGAGTGTTGAGAACATATGTTACACTGGGGGATTGTTATAAATCTACGGTATGTTTAAAGGCTATTCAATGAAATATGTCGATACAAACGGACGTCAGTCTGTACTGGTAACATTGAAACCATTATTAAAACAAATCTAATATAATAGCATGGTATATATTTTAATAGGTTTATAGGTTCTGTTGCATTAATTGTTTCACCAGAGAAACTTCATTTTCTGACTAGTTGAAAGGCTTCGCACGCACAGGGTTGATGGGGGTAGTCCAGTGGTATCTATGGCAAATTGTGGTCGAGAAGACTCTGGATCGACTCCCCACCCTGGATTAACTCATTGGAAGTCTCCCGCCGTGATGTTGTTGGGCTATTACTCAGAGAAAGGAAAAACGATACTCACTCACACATGAGAAAACATGGAACTTAACGTATATTCAGAGAGTGAATTGGTGAAATTTGACCACTGCTCCCTGCAGAGCGAAAGACATGTTGGCGCCAATATTTCGGATTGCATCGTTTGAACTGCAAAGGTTTCCTAATAGTTCAGCAAGTCAAATTGGAATTCTGAAACGTATTCGCACGCGCTGTCACCAACTTCTCGAAACTGCTATAACAACAATAAAGCCATATCAACTGTAAGTGGAAAAACTTGTCATTAAGTAAAATTTCTCGAAATGTAAATATTTGTAAGAAATCAATCAACACTAAAATTGTTATGTTACAGCATCACGCAGTTACGTATACGCAGGCCAGGTCTATGCTAGATTCATGTCTCTCATGGACTGCTTGGGTTTTCACGTGCCACTGGCATCACTGTACCGAAAAAGGAAGGTTTATTATGTTGCTTGCCTGTAGTACAGTATCGAGACGCTGAAAGTGCTCTCAACATATAGCTTCGTCAAAGGAACTGACTTTGTCGGATGAACACACTGATTGCATGAATACAAGTGTTGTCAGGCTAAGTGCAGCAGGAACTAATATACGAGGGTGGCTGTCTTGCAAATGAAAAGGGCCTATCAAACATGGCGTCTTGTTATCAGACGTAAGTGGACAGTTTTCCAACCATTCTAAGTTCATGGAATGGGATCGATTTTTGGAGGACAGGCTAACTTTCAAACGTCAGCTACGTGTGGCAATTACACCCGAAATCTGTCAAAATTGAGGAATCAAGGCTATTCTTCTCTTGTATTGTGGGCATGTTGAAGTGAATGTTTCTAATGCATAGTTGCAGTAATGATGAAGGTTCCCGTCGTATTCTGATAAAGCAATAAGGGTAATTCACTTAGATCCCTGGACCGCGGTCATTGTCAGCTGGGATGAATGTGATCGGTTGTTTGCCCAATCTATAACCTTGTTTCTGGACCAACTATGGCCAAACAACCTTCAGTGCACGAGTGTAAACTGAACAAAGCTTGCTGGTCCAGAATATACAATCTGGAATTATGACGAGACCATATTCAGGAAGGCTGATGTTATCTCTGCTCACACTTATCGATAGAGTAGGGAGTATCGATGTTTGAACAGTTGGGCCTGACCAATAGTATTGCTTCCGTTAACATAGCACATGTTTTGGAAAGAAACGGCACATGCACGCCAGCTGAGATTGGTACCTATGATATAACTAGGGCTTTTGTAATTAAACCATTGCTTTTTACCATTAAAGATGTGTAATTATGTAGGGAATCGAACCTGGACCAAAGCTGACCTACATAAGCTACTCGCTTTATATGCGAAGTGATTTCATTGATGGTTCGAAATTGTCGCGAGGCAAAAAATGTGGTTCAGTGTGTATGGAAATCCGACAAGACATGTGTCATAATTAATGATATGCATTCTACAATCCCCAAGATTCTATCACCTCCACAAAGTGAAGTTGCAGTTCTGCAGCTGCGAGCATAAGTTGGCGATTTACGGGATAATACATCCGAATGTTCCTAAGTTACACATGAAAACACGTAAGGTATTGGATACGATTTTGTCATAAAACATAATAGTTTTGTCTCTAAGCTGTATCAATTTTCTTGACACCCTTACTTTCAGCTCAACATCCACCTCTAAGTAACTAAAGAGCACATTGAAAAACACACTATTTATTGCATTGAATTCAATGGTACAAAAACACCAACTTGCATTAAACGGATTTGACAGTGTCCCTAAGGTAGGAGCACTGAGCTCAAGAAATGCCCTGAGAGCAATGAATGAGACATGGGGCTCACTTCCTTTACCTCTAGGACTTGCCACGTCGTGATTTACAGTTTCCCTGCCTTTAGTAAAATTGTCACATCGCATAAGAGGACAAGGCGCGAATTCTTCGATTTTATATTAGTCAAAGTTAAAAGCTTTTCCTCTTCAAGCTATTTCCTCATATTCGTAATCGCACCAATCACCTCCAAGCTAGAATCATCGATTATGGTAGACGTAGCTGGATTCAAATCTTAAAATCATGGGCATCCTTTCCACCGTTTTTTTCGGGCAAATCGAGTCGACAGCTTGTCCAAACACTGGAGGGTAGCGATGGGACTACTGTAAATAGATTCGGAAAAGACCAAAAGGGGGGAAGGGAATCGGTATTGGTTATCGGGGGCGGGCCTCTTGAAACCGGAGGTCGATGCTGCCATACAGGGAGCCCAGGCCAAGTGTAAACTGACACAATTGAGGATCCGAGACAAGGGTCAAATAGTATTGATGACAGAATCTGGTTTTCAGGATGTGAAGAATAGCATGGGATACACGTATAGTATTTTTTGCTGTTACTGGTCATGGTCGTTGAGTTGAAGGACAAGGTGACATTGGTGTCTGGTAGCCACACCATATCTATATCGTATGGCTTCAGGCAAGATAGGTTCTACCTTCTGTGATCGCGAAAAATATCTATGGAAGAAACGTGCCTGTCTGTGTGTCTGGTTAAGCATGGATGCCAAAAGCGTTAGAAAACAGCTCGTAACAAGGTGTCCTTATATCGACAATATTTAGGATTGTATGGACTTTGAAATGATTTGAAGACAACTTTCGGAAAAGAGAACAAGTTTAACCGGATTCCATGGCGTAATCTCCGTGTTTCGGAAAAAGCAACACGGCATAAAATATACATAATCTTGAATGTTATTGATCAAGGATAATGATGTAAAAGTCTCTTTGAGTTTCAGATCTTTCGTTTGAACCATAAAGAATCATGTGTGATTTAAAATCCTCAGTATCTGGTGGTACTTACAGCTGTAGCTGACAACAATGAACAATGAGTAAGCTTACCCTTTCTTTGAGCACTGAAACTGTCCTGCTCCAAGACCTCTTGGTCGTCCACCACCACGATGGTGTTGCCAAGGACATCGTTCCTGAGGTTGATCTTTTCTACTGCCCATTCAAACGCCTGGCGCTGGCCGTCATGCTCTTTCTCAAACAGTGCGCCTGGAAACACGGAACAGCAGGTTACAGAACTTGTTAAATGCAGACATTTCGACGGGTACACTTTCTAGTATGAAGCCTCTGACATATAACTATTCGTATTATACTGATATAGTATGCTGGCTGTGAAGTAAATGTCTAAACGTAACGCCTGCAGAAAAATAGATGTATCTATAAGTAGTTCTTTATAATTTTGACATAAAGGTAAGGGGCAGTACAGAATTTCAGCTTCAAATGATTCGGAGTGAAAGAGTGATTGAATCTGTTTTTACGCCGCAGCATGTCGCCAATATTATTATAGGGGACTCAGAAATAGGCTGCATACACTGTACCCTAGTGAGGATCCCTTGGGGTATTGTATCGTATCGTATCGTATCGTATCGTATCGTATCGTATCGCATTGCGTTGTATTGTGTTGTGTTGTATTGTATCGTATCGTATTGGATCGTATCGTATTGCATTGTATTGTATTGTATTGTATTGTGCTGTATTGCACTGTATTGCATTGTATCGTATCGTATCGTATTGTATTGTATTGTATTGTATTGTATTGTATCGTATATTGTTGTGTTGTGTTGTATTGTATGGTATTGTATGGTATGGTATGGTATGGTGTGGTATGATATGGTATGGTATGGTATGGTATGGTATTGAACTAAGATGGAAAATGTGATTGCTCTGCAGTTTATTCTAATCAGATGTAACGTGGCTTTGGGCAAAAGTGTTTTTTTGTCTGTAAGGAGAACTGTCTCATATAACTAACAGTAATACGATTCAAGGTATAACTGGGCAACATTTTGGATTTTGTACCCATATCTAATTATAACAGTGAGACATCTCTACGATTCGTCGTGAGGTTCTTGAAGAAGGAAATAGGGTCAACTGATGTGGCAATAATTCTTTCTGCTTCGCGTTATCAGTGACTGACGATTCTTAGAGCTAAAGGTTCTAGACATGAACATTATCTGTGATAAAGGATTGCAACAATAAATCATAATTAACGTCGGATGGAACAACGAGAGACAGATCTGCATGAATTTCAATAGATTTGCGTGATTATTTGTGCTAGGTGCATCTTTCCTTCATCCATTAATGGAAATTCTGAAATCAAAGGAACCGTAATTGTAGTCAAAATGCTGATATACCTGCTGTTATTTCCTCTTTGTAATATATCATAATAAACAAGATTGTCATAACTCTGTATGAAGCGCTATATATATTCCTGAACTACAAAGAACTATACATATCATTTTAATCTATTGTCTCGTAATGGTTATTTACGATGAAGAATTGACCATAGACTGAAAACAACACAAATCTCAGTCAGGAGGTCGGTGGATTCTACAGTGTTGCGAATATCAAAAGAAGAAAAATATATCTATTCGACAGGATTAATGACTGCCGTTTGAACAACGGAGTGATTGCTTACTAGAAATGATTGAAAACGCCACAAAGAAGCAAACTATTAGAGTCAATCAGTTGAAGCTATAAGAAATTAATCACATACCCTCCCTATTTCTATACACACCTGTTTAGAGGATAAGGTGCAGAAATGATTTTGCTCATGGTAAGGAATTGGCAAAAGTCAATACCAACAATACGAAAAAGAATTTCATATCTAATATAATTAGTTACATTGTATGAACAGAAAAATGCATTTAATTTATTTAACACAACCTTCAGGTACATTTACAGGGATTATATCACTGATAACTGTTTTGCATACCTTGGTAGAGCATATATTTAGGTATACTCTATAGGTTATTAAAGACCACAAAGACTGTAACAAGAACATACTTGATTAAGATGCAATATAATGAGAATATACTACATATCATATTGCTATTCTCTTCCTCTCTAGCAAACATTTTGCACGTATATTGCAATTACAATGTAACCAAATTTGCTACTTGCAGGCATAAACTGTCTCACATATCTTCGAGATCACCAAACGAAGATAAGACATTCATACGACACCAGTTTTGCAAACATATTTTACACATAGCAAGAAGAACTAGTGATGATAAAAAACTGGACCGGTACTATTTTACGTAAAATGAATGATATTGCTTGACAAAGGTTAGTATTTGAAGATCTGTCCAGACCAAGAATTGAACATATCCCGGGTTTTCATCTTAAAAATTCATTACTCAAAAGTAAATCATACAGTATCGAATATGAGTTTCACTTTGCTGGTGGATTAACACTTTCTAAATATTGCAGAGACTTACGACGTCCAGATGTATGATAAAATGAATTTGTCGTGAGGTACCATTAAATGAGAGATACCCCCAAAATGTGTCGTCATGCTTTCATCTTTCGTCTTGACGATATGCGCACACTATGTCTGGTTGTAATTACTTTCAAACAAATAAGATCATTTGGTCTAGCTTCTTCCATCAACAACGATCTGTTACTTGTTTTTGCCAATGCTCAACGATGTCTATTTCAGACCGTAATGCCACATTGTCAGAGAAACACTCCAATTATGGGGTCAATGAGAGGTTTGCAAAAGCCAACGTACTAATCTGAAATATCGATGCCATGAGCCATCAGTTGATCACCGTCACAATATAATGATAATGGTATGTAAAATAGGTATGACTAATGCATATCGGCAAAGGGCTGATCATTTAGCAAGCCCAATGCCATGCCATGACTGTATAATCATTATTCCAAAACGTATATGAAGCATTATCGTCAAACACAGTTAATCCCTTTATTGATTTCACGACGAATTATCCTTCAGAACACAAAGATTTCATTGCTTTTTGAAGAATAAATCCAACAAGACAATGAGAGTGGAAACTGTGACATATTAACTTCAATGTCACAGTATTTACTTGCAGATCATTTCCTAAAATGAATTATGACAAAGTGACGTGCCTTAACGAACATGAAAATTTCCCCAACTAATAAAAGGCCAAGTAAATCTCGAGAGCAAACACCATAGCATTAAGTAGAAGTAGCGGGATGACTATAAGTCCGTGGTGTAGTCACTCATATTGATTTCGTGCCAACGACCGTTAATAAATATTCCACATGGACGCTTGTATATTAACAGTTTGGAGGAAAGGTTCGGGCAATGTCAGTGAGGGTGCTAAGTTATTGACGTGCCCTGATCCTCTGTCCTTCAATGTTCCTTGAAGTGGATACTTGTTCTCAGAATTAAGAGTCTTTCAAATCTCAGTTAATGCCTTTCTACGCTGTAATGAGTGCAGAATCTGTCCACTCATTTCATAACGTGAAGACGCCAGGGCTATTCCAACAGGTCATCGCGTTCTGACACTCGGATCGACAACACGTATCTTTACTCTTTACTAATGACTGCCGTTATGACCTTAACTCAACACTCACATTAGACTGGTTTGGAGTCCTTGCTTCCCATATAGATGTGCTTTTACCCTGGTCTGCATATTACAGCACTACCACTGACGACATTAAACCATGCATTGATGGAACCCATCATGTCTGTGGAAAATGGTGGCACTTGGTAAATAAAAATCGCTGAAACGTCACTGCCAACATGCTCTGACCAAATCATGTGAAATTGTGCATACGTGACAGAGAAAAGGGTAATCATTCAATGTGTTGTTAATGTCTTTTTTTAATTAACATATAGAAACAAACATTGAAAATTCTGACCACAGTATAATGTTGTAAAATTCTCGAGATACAATCGATATTAAATTCCGGCTCTATTTTCAAGGCTACCGGAGTGATTTAACATATTCCTCTGAGTCGAACAAGCGAAGTTCAGCTTTATGGTAGTATTGGGCATTTTATGATGCCGTCTATTTTACTGTTGGAGCTGTCTTTAGATATACCAAGCCGGTAAAGTAGCAATGCATCGTTTTCTCCGAGTCGTTTAGATATAATAAATGGATATCGTTCAGCAAAGGATATTTCATTCCTAAAGGTACCATCGTTTTAATGTCTTTACTCTCGTTATAAAGTAGCTGCAGACTTTACGGCATTAGAAAACCGAGCACAGAGCACACAGTCAGACGACACGGCTATTACTCAGAGGCACAGTCAGAGGACACGGTTGTAGTTCAGAGCATACAGAGGACACGGTTGTCATTTCCAGGATCTTATACCAGAGTATTACCCTTTATTAACCAGGATCCGCTATTTAGAGATTCGTATCTAAGAGTTCTCCTAGTAGTGACCATTCGTCTCTTTGCGTCATACTGTTGTCGGAGGAGCCTCCAAACTTGAACATCCACGACTTGTGTCACTTCCTGTGTTATTGGCCAAACATTTAAAACTCAAAATACTGTCCAAACAACTCTCTTGCATCCACTTACACTATGGTTAACGTCGAGAATAACAAACCAGATTCTCTCTGGCTGTGTCTAGATGACTGATGAATGGAGAATCTTACATTGACATATGAAAGTGAAGCTTGATCTATGCGTGACTTTCTCACTACCCCACAATATGTACTGTACATATTTGTAATTTAAGGTGCTGTATTCGTTCGTGTATAGCAATATCATAACCAAAGGAATCTCACTAACAGATAGCCGCGTGTCTCCCAACACACGAATGATGTACGTCTTTCTGTGCTTACTGTCCTTTTACATTTGATTGATGACTTGCTTATCAGAGAGGAATCCTGCATTAGCTGTCTCCATGAAACCATTTCTAGGCTGATTTCCCCACAGTACTGTGATACTGTATGACCTGGGTTAAATACCATATATCCAATATGTATACATGAGGTTAATTCCCACTGATTGGGGTATCACGGTTGATCAACCCAGATTGTACCAACGAGACAAGGTAGCAGAACAAAACAGTACATCCATGTACGTGTGGAAACTTTCTACCGATTCTTTAGTGTTCTGGTAAAAGGTTACTGGGTGTCTATCATCTAGTCAGTTGTAACAGGTATCAAACGATTTGTTTCTATGTATAAGTGTCCTAGGGATGTATAAGTGTATCTTTCTTCACATCCCAATGTAATGTTATGCAGAAAGTTTAAATTAGACACCAAACCATTAAACTGGAGTGGCACCTGTGCCGGTATGAGCGCATGTGAAAAGGTATTCACGGCTTCTTCCGATTTATCTACTTCGTCTCATAAAGTGTCATATCTCTTTCGACTCAGCATCATAATACGTCCAATTTCTTTTTACATAATACTTTAAGTCACTTTCTTCATAGCCTCATAATACGTCAGAACACATTCTTCACAGCTTCGGAATTTGTCGCATCACTTTCCGCTCAGCTTGGGAATGTGTCACATCACTTTCCTCACAGCTACGGAATATGTGACATCACTCTTTTGCTGACTGTCTGATCACTTTCGTCATAAGTTTCCTTTTAAATCCGTTTTATTTACAGAAGTATTTTAAACGAATTTTAAATTTAATCTATTTTATTCACCCGAGTGCCGTGATTGAACTGAAGGATTTCGTGATGCCTCATACATTGTTTAAGTTTCAGGTTCCCTTGTTTCCGAAAGACAATCAATAACATGTTTTATTAATTTTCTTTGTTTCTGTTTAACTTCACATACCGTGCCAAAAATCCACCATTTTTTATGAATAGCTAGATGCTATCTGTTGATCTGTATCTGTAGTTCTATGATTATATTGGATACATAGTTGCGAAAACATATCGATTGGTACTACTTTTATGTACAGATCAAATCACGTTGTAATAAGCATTTTGTAAATATTCATGAGAAAGTTTGAAAATGATTTTTGTCTTAAAAACCCACACTCTTTTTATGTAGTTGATGTGTGAAAGGCTTATCATACAATATTCCCATTTGCAATTCCAGGCAGCTCAACCACCCATCAAGGCTCGAGCTGGCCTCCCGTAGGATCCTGCACTTGTCAGTTGGAGAATGCTACATACATTTTAAAAGAAAACAAAACTTCCTTAGGGGATGCATTGCTTCTAGATCAGCAGTGTACAGACATTAATGTAAATTCAATTATCTGGATAGTATAAAGGATGTCAAATTTGCTGAAATACCAAAAAAGGACATGCGTATTTTCAACATTTTACTTCTTCTATAATAGCGAAAGACAACAGCAAAGCACTGAACAAGCGCGAAAACGCAGGCCCTTCAGAAAGTGACAGCTGAACCTCTTCATCATTTTGTCAAGACATTTGTTCGTATGGTATTAAGCATACTACAGGTATTAAATATTTATGTCCTGACAGATGTTATTCACTGTTGTGTTCTTTTTTCGAAAACTGTTTCCTGGAAGAGGATTTAGCAATTTGTTTGAAAGTCACAAATTAGAATTAGCGTGAAGCCCAGGAATAGCAATATCAAGACACTGTACCGTTCAAACTATCCCTCACATTAATTTAATGTGGTTCATATGGGGGCTGTGTTTGGGGATTGCACAAAGACACGGTGGACACAATCCTAACAAAACTCTGAGCTCAATGCTGCTGATGTTGAAACGCCACACCATATGAATCACAACGGACCACACGTCCACACAACATTTTTCGTGGGGAAGCCATATGCAAAAATCTTGGAAGGTCTTCAAGAATGCTAAATCAGGCCACAAATAGGACTTCCGTTCTCTCCACATATCACAGCTCACCTGTCTGAATGTTGTGAAAGGTGGATATGAATATATACAATCGATATAATTTGTAGCAGCAGATCCCATAGTGACATCACCAGCTTCAACGTATCAGTTGGAGATTCGGAAAAACAGTCTGCAGTCAAATGTTTCCACGTTGGGTAAACAACAGTGATGCGTATATGATATGATTCTATAGGTTAGAGACCACATGGGAAACACTCGCTACGCCTGGGATACACTATTAAACGTATGTTGAATGGTATCATACGGCACATATTGTAATAATCATTGGCATGGTTGTTGAATATGAGATGTATGTATTTGACTGTTGGCATCACATGGCTAATATAACGGATTATTTCATGATATGTTTTTGTTTCACGCCACACCATTTTTGCCACCTTTTGACGTCGGATTGTAAGTAGTCGAGTCTGGACGAAAAACAAGTGACTGACATCATGAGCATTGATCTGTGTAGCTGGGATATGAAGACAGTTATCAAACAGTCAGCGAAAGTTAACACCTGATCTCGTTACTCGTGTTTTACTGGAAGCATTATTTGCTGAACATCAACTGTATCTAGGGTATATTATCATATGAAACGTTTCCTGAAACACTATTTGAAAGAGTGAGGGTGAGTTGGGATTTCTGACACCAGCAATATCACGGTGGGGGACATATGAAATGGGCTTCACAATTGTAACCATTTGGGGAATCAAACCCAAGTTTTCAGGGTGACAAGCATTTTAACACAAAGCCTCACTGGTGACGTAGTTTGGGGACGTTGTTACAAGCAATAAAGATTCTGTCAGCAATATAAAGTTGCAGGTGTTCGAACAAGACCTATCACAAACTATATGTGTCCATGTGGGGAATCGAACACGGGCCGTCGTGACGCGCGAAGTGTGACCTTGAGGCTAACTCAATGCCTCTTATTTGAATGAAGTCGCATTGCATCGTGATGGTTTTTCAGTGATGATCTAATGATCTTACTCCTAAGACATCTGATACGTTATGTATACAGTTTTTGAAGTCAAGTGGGAACATTGCACATTGGCGTAAGGTTGATCAAGTCTTGTAAAACCCTTCAGAATCACATGAGAAAGGGCATCACTGGATGATGAAAACTAAATACTTAAATCCTAAGTCGGCTGGTCGAACATGGCCACGAAATCACGTGGAAGTCTCTTGTGGTGAACCAAGCACGGCTAACAACATGCAGAACGTGTTTGACAAAACATTCATATATGCTAACTCGTGTCAACCAATATCTCCAGTAATTTCGACCTAACACCATTGCATCTGCCTACAGTCACAAAACACACATCAACCTTGGGACCTCGTTTCTCTCAACGGAGCCATAAGAAGGGAAGCTTTATCTTGAATATGCATTACAAAGACAACGGGGAAATTATCGCTAGACATCGGGCAGATACGCCACAGGCTGGATCTGTTGAGAATATGGCTTAGACTGGGAAAACTAGACAATCATATACGTCTAACTCTCGGGGGATTCAAGTCTATTTCATATTCAAGAAAACCACTCAATCTGCCTATAGACCGAGGCTTAGCCCTAAACCTAAAATAACGCAGTTGAAGATAGGGTTGATCGAGAGTTTAAGGTCAGTATTAATATAAGCATGGTTACTGTGAGCAAACACCGTCTGTCTGTATCACCACATGACGTATATTGGCATGAAAGGCGTCAGCGGCATCTTCGCTCAATCGACGTCTACTGATAGCATTGGAACCGCCTTATTGTTTCAGAGTTGTCAGTCGCGAAGGGCCTTGGCGAAATCCCTGTAAGTCTTCAATATTTAAAGAACTCACTCCACAAAGTCAGTGAATAAATGTACAGTTGGGCGTGTGGATCCATGTCAGACCATTTTGCAAAGGTAAATGGAGAAAGCTTAGGGTATTTGACTTTGAAAGTCAGTGTTAAGCGGAGACGAAGCAATAACATTTTGTTGATCAAAAGTAAACATAGGAGTCGGTAAATATTTGACCGTGGGCGCATGATTTACAAATGAAAAACCTGATGCAATCATGCTGTGTTTAGCCGGAAATACGCAATTGTCTGGCATTGAAGAACCCCAGCATCGATGAGGATTCTAACTGTAATACGCGTACAAACATAATGTAAAAAACATCCGCTGACAAACAGATCAGACCATTTTAACTGCTATTTATTATACTAATAGACGTCAATCACAAATGGAGCAATTTTCAACCTTAGGTTCTTATGCCTAAAAATGATGGTTGGTCAGACCTTAAAAACTGTAACTCGTAAGGTTGTGTGTGAAGTTTTACATTTCAGTCTTGTGATGTTACGTCTCACGACACGTGATTTCCTTTAATGACAATGGTACTATGACTGAACACTGAGCCACGATCTGAGGACACTATGTTTTGTGGTTTTGTCTGGGAATTTCTCTCTATATGTGGATCGTGCCAATGAAGACCCTGCCATGTTCACGTCGGTATCAGAAAGTAGGTCTTGGGTCAAGACCACAGAGAAATGCATTTGTATCAAACGTTTTGATGGCTGAATGCAAGAATTGACAAAATCATGACATATGACGTGTAACCGTCAGATATATCGCTGGTCGTCTATTGTTAAATGATGATTAAATAGCTCATTTCTTTCAGCTTTTTTTTATCTCGGTGATATAGAGGTGACATCTAGGTGAACAGAGCAGTTACATTGTCCGTACATCTGCATCTGTCTCATATTCCGATCTGTGCGTAAAATAAACAAAAAATAAAAAATGAAAAGAAGACTGTTTGAAAAGAAGAACTTTCTCAATAATAAACTCTTCCTTTATGTCGAGAGATATTCCAGCAGTTTCAGAGTTTGATGTTTTTGTTTTTGAACAACCGTACATCATAAGATTACAAGGAACGTCAAATAGCTCTTGCTAAAAAAACTTGTTTGAACGGCGTTTCAAACGTCACGGCCTCAGTAAAACGTAGACATGGGGAGGACATTTCCAAATGCTACGGATCAATGACAATATTATTCCAATTCCTTGTATCGACTTGCGGCATAAATATGTTCCCATGTTGTTTTGGAAGCCGCTAAATGTTATCGTGGATAAAGGATTGTCGTTTTTCTGAAAATCACCATCAGATCAACCTGTGACAACGGGGTGGACACGCATCTTTTGACAAGGAGGGCTAGATCACATAGAATTCAGTGGAGCTATATCGAAACCTAGTGCGCTGTACATGAACTGGCATGTGTATGTACCTCGCGTGTGCTTTCTACGTTCTTAAAAATATATAGGTAATGCATGATAGAATGATATAAAGAGTAAACTCCCCAAACATGGAATGAAGGATAACGCTAGATTCTTAATGAAAATGAAGTGGTCCTAACACTCTCCATAAGTTGATGATAGCATGATTGGCTAGTGGTTAATATCCGAGTTCGATTCTCACGTAGCTACAGTGTAAATCCACTTTCTGTAACCCTTCTGTCATCATCTGACAGGATTTATTTAAAAGTTCGTATTAAACAATACTCACTGAGTCACTGATTCTACTGTTGAGTATTATGTACACCTGTAATGACAAAGCATTACCTGCGAACTACAACGTTCTGTTGGCGCGTTGCACACCTGCTGTGACAACATATACGTCAAGATGGAATGTTTATTGATGAAAGCCTCGACATCGTTTCCTGCTATATGAACGCTGAATGCTGAATGCTGAATGTGTCTCCTAATTTGATGTGTTTACTGTCATATATCGCATGCTGAATACTGGAGACGTCACAGGGGTTTATATATAACGTCACAATGATATAATTGTATGACAGGACGTCATTGCAGGAATATATGGAAAGCACGTATCCCCACAGTCTTGAATCTAGACGAGGTGAATCAATTTTATGTAATGAAGAAATATCCCAAGCGACAGTTGTATGGATTATGAAAAAGCTGGGCTGGGCTTAACACCGTTTGAACTCTATTTCATTTAGGCTACGATATGTAGATTAGTGGGACGAAAATCCGAACGCTTAGCGCGTTTGTGCAAGCCGGTTACGATGGAGCAAAAAGCTTGAAACACAATCATGGCAAATCTGAGATTCTGATTCGAACACAGGATTATCAAAAGGATGCGATTCTCAAAGCACATTGCAGTGTCTTTGGTAAATAGGTACAGGGTATACAATGTGCAATTTTTGAAACACGACAACTTGATCTCACTCTACATTTATCGATCGAACGATACCAACGGTTCTGAAACTGCGGAGGTGTTAAACGTATGTAGTATATTCTGTATATGGTGCTCTAACAGCCTTTCTAGCGATCATAGTTGCATTACACAGATCAATGATAAATTCTGCATGAAAGACAAATGGCCAACATTCGAAAGAGTGCCATAGGTTGTGGAAACATTATTAATCACTTATAATGTCAATATACTTGATGGAATTCTGCAAAAAACATATGTAACAGTATCCATAACAAAGCGCTAAACAACACAGTAAAGGAATAGCGATCTGTGCTATGTAACAGGTTCATACATATCAAGTCATTAAAATAATAAGCGACACTTCAATAGACATTTGATAAAGTTATCCGGGCATGAAGCGCCATTTATGTTATCATATTCAGTGTAGAGAACAAAGCCTTAGTTTCTGCCACCGCCTTGCCATATGTTACCAAGAGTGTTTCATGTGAGTACATTCTGTATGCACCGGATGACTCATTGGTTCTGACACTCTGGCAAGGAGAGATAAACAGAACTATTGAAATCGGATAAAATATTTTCTATCGGTGAAACAAGCAGAAGGACTATTTAGTGTTTAAAATGAACTTTCTGTGTTAATAAAGCTCTATTCGATCGGTATGTTTGCAAGTGTTGTTCAGTCATAACGTATACATATGGAGAGTACTGTTCAGCTTAACTTGTGAAACTCGCTTGTGGGGTACAAGGGTGCCTTGGTGGTTTTTGTGAGGAGGTTTGTTGCGGGAAGTAGCGCAGATAATGGCAACAAGAAGCTGTTCAAAGGGTGCAGTAGATATGGTAGTGAGTGTAGTACTGAGGTCATTACACTGATGGTGAGTGGCAGTACTAATGCCATTACACTGATGGTGAGTGTGGCACTGAGGTCATTACACTGGTGGTGACTGATGGTACTGTGGTCATTACACTGATGGTGAGTGTGGCACTGAGGTCATTACACTGGTGGTGACTAATGGTACTGTGGTCATTACACTGATGGTGAGTGTGGCACTGAGGTCATTACACTGGTGGTGACTGGTGGTACTGAGGTCATTGCACTGCTGGTGAGTGTGTAGATTAACAACTGGTCATTGAAATTAACTAAGTTTACCAAAAAAAGTACACAGTACAAAAAAATATAATGAAATGGAGCCCTGACTTTCTTCATTTTCAGCTAAGGGAATCTAGGCTTGTCACATTGTCTACATTTGCATTGGCTGTCTTAGATATATTTGCTTCGGGGTCTGTTAGACAGACTACTGAGTGTGCCACTGAGGTCATTTCACTGATGGTGAGTGTGGTACTGAGGTCATTACACTCATGGTGAGTAGTGGTACTGAGGTCATTACACAGATGGTGAGCGTGGTACTGAGGTCATGTCAATGATGGTGAGCAATGATACTGAAATCATTACGCTGATTGTGAATGGCAGTACTGAGGTCAATACACTGGTGGTGCGTGGTAGTATTGAGGTCATTACACTGATAGTGAGCGTGGTACTGAGGTCATTACAATGGTGGTGAATGATGGTACTGTGGTCATTCCACTGATGGTGAGAGTAGTACTGAGGTCATTTCACTGATGGGGAGTATGGTACTGAGGTCATTACACTGATGGTGAGTAATGGTACTAAGGTAATTACGCTGATGGTGAGTGTTGCACTGAGGCCATTGAACATATGGTGAGTGACACTACTGAGGGCGTTCCACTGATAGGGATGAGAGATACAAAGACATTTATATTGGCGATAAATGACGGTATTGATTTACTTAGGCTGATGGTGGATTGCATTGCTGAAACAGTCACAATAAGGCGACTGACTGTACTAAGGCATTTGGATTTAGTTTATTGTATCAATGAAGTCGAAGAAAATGACCGTATCTATAAGAGTTAGATGATCTTAATTAACTTTGATTCCTAAATGCGTGGTTTGTAGCTACTTTCTCAACCATCTACCCGCTCCTTGACTGTAACATATATCACCTCAAAATTTAAGTATGGTCAAAGTGATTAAAGTAAAATCAACCGTTGACAATACTCACCAATCCGCAATCTGTCGGGTAAATCCCCATTCACAAGGTGAAGGACGTATAAAACAAGTACTCCAAATGAAGCTGTGGTGGCGTACATTCCGTCTGTTGTCGATACTTAACGATCTATCCTCGTCAACTTTCGTTTCTTTGTGTCCGTCTGGTTAATCCCGCCGTTCAGTTAAACCACGACTGTCGCATCCCTCCAGTCTTACTTAAACCTGAAGCCAAAAGAGGAAATTAGCTTGATCTTCCGTACATACAACATCCTAAACCAATTAATAATGAACATGGTGATATATGGCCATGTCTTTTTTCATTAAGTGATCACGTTTGAAGGCTCCAAGGTCTAACTCAAGCCATCGTGTGTGCATCGTGAGGTAAGCAGTATATATCACATCACGGGTAATGCACGTAGACGGTGTGCAATCTCTGCAGGAAATACATGTCGCCGATAAATGATTATACTCGTCTCCTTATCTTAAATGCTTTAACATATGGCACATAAGATTTGTATGCCCCTAAAACTGAGCCATACACTTGGTGAGAGCACTCATCAGTTCTGTATTCAAGGTCCTTGCTTCAGTGACGCTTTCATGACTGACGATGTAATATCACAAATGTGACATACGTCAACCATTTGTAGTGACAGTGACAACAGCATCAGCAACGACAACAACGACACCGACGATGACGATGACGACGACGACGATGATGATAATGATGAAACAATACACTGCATGTAAAATTCCGCGTCATGACAACGGAAGGATATATAGGATATATAGGAGAAAACAGGCAAGATGCAAATCAAAAGCAGCTGTTTTCTGTACAGTTGCTATGGTTAGGCTGTTTACCATTCTGCTGCCACCATAATACCATAAATAATACTATGAGCGAAACAAATATCAACACAGCAATAAAAACGCAAAAATGAATACATTTTCAAAACTGTATATAAAGATAAGCTGTACCTATATTGGAATGAACATGACATCAGGAATATATTCTTATACAACCATGCAGCGGATAGAAACAATCAAATGCATATGTGGCATGTGTTCCATGCACTGCTTCATCTGAATGTCACTTAACAACAAAGGAAATACATCAACCACGTGAATACTGGATGGGAAAATAGATACAGTTTGACATTGTCGTTACTGCAACGTAAAACTACTATCATCTGATGTGGTCGAAGAAGCGAGTAGAGTACTAGGGATACAATAAGCAATTCAACAACAACAACAGTGACAACAACAACAACAGCTAACTTACAATTATACTAGTACACAATAAACGACAGAACACAGAACATAGATCCTCCACTCCATATCATTCTGTGGACATGAATATCTCTCACCAAATGGATAACACGTTGGGGAATATTCTGGTATTAAGGTGGTCTATATTAAACAATTGCTCCTTACCGTGCTGTATATTCAGCTTGAAGCCACGTTGCTAAACGCTTTTCAGTTCTACCAAAGACATTTGATATTTCACCCGGGCCTGCCTGTATTGATGATCACTTCTGTGTGACCAGAACAGCAATCACATTGCTGGAGAGGGATACATATGATATACAGGATTCTCGGCAGAACACTCGGGGAGATTACATGGAAGGTACAGGTCTTGAGCGAGCTTTGTTTAATAAAGGCTACATTGTGCTTGAAGCTCGGCCTGGTGCACCCATTGTTTACGACCTCCAGTTGTCAGCCACAGGTATACGTGTATGTATAAACGAGTGTAATCGGATCCACACTGCGTGGATGTATCTAGCTGTGGATCAATGTGTTTTGTAGGTTGTTATATGTAACTCACATGATTTGCCTGACGAGCTGAATGGCTACAGATATAGGTGTTGTATATAGGTGTGACATTATTCAGATTTATCCATAACGCACAGGTGTATTATTAGTTGTTAGGTAGACTACCGCTGGGGAACGTATTGTTGTGAAGCTTTCTCTGTATGTGGACATACACAGGTGGTTTGTATATACATATAAGATCACAGATCACTGCGATCTGCATCAGTCTAATTGTTTTTAAGTATTGTTGTTGATATATATATATTGGACTTGTGGTTTTGTTTCTTTAGATCAAGATAACACATCAATGTATGGCCCAATGACAAAGAACGACGTGTCAGTGTCACCATATGAGATCTGCCTTTAAAGGCAATATATTGGTGTTTCCGCTTCGTATTTTAGTGAACCCCTACAAAAATTAAGAAAAACAGAACCTCCATAATACCCAAAACAAGTTGAACCCTCCCCCATCCATAAAAGGAAACAAGATCATACCAAAACAAAAATAAACAGGTAAAGTGGCTAATGTTATTGGCGTATAGTTACATTTGTGTCTGTCATTATCAAACTATAAACAAATTAAACATTGATGCCACAAGCTCGATGACATCTGGTAATCGCACAATAAACTAGTCACTGGCGAATGCTGTGACTGGCCACATATTGACCAAGATAAAACAAAAGCCCCACTGAAAATAAAATGCTAGGGATTTTAAAATGAAGACATACATTGACATTCTGAGTTACTATTTTATTGTTCCTACATACTAGTATATTATTTCATCAATGTATCGCAAGCGTTTGTGGAATCTAGTTTAGTTCAGCATCTAGTGTGTGCCTCTCTACTGGATGGTTTTGTACAGTCAATCACAATTTACGTCTTTAATGTACTTATTATATCACTACTGGTCTGAAGTGTGGTCATCTTGTTAACAGGTGTTGTACAATAAGCTCATGAAACTAAACGTTGACGTGATAATCAGATGAACACACCAGCTGATGGAAAATATACTATAGGATCCACTCTTCGGTTATTTTAGCCATTCGCAATTCAGGTTATGTTACCGGGAACCAATGATCATCTTTGGGGTCCTCTAAGTGATCTTAAGAGCAGTAGAGACGGTTCGCGATAAAAAATGCATGACTGAATGTTGTAGACAAATTCAATCAATGACATGGTAGAGTAAAACTGAAAATGACCTTTTACATTGGAGCAATTGTACAGAACTTGAATTCTGATTAATGGATACAATATAATGGTTGTAGACAAATTCAATCAATGACATGGTAGAGTAAAACTGAAAATGACCTATTACATTGGAGCAATTGTACAGAACTTGAATTCTGATTAATGGATACAATATAATGGTTATAACGTCATCGACCAATTAGTAATGCTTATGTTGGCGTCTTTTGTCAACACGAGGAAGACAAAACGTAGGACAAGTAAAAACTAAATAAATACCTATTCAATTTAAATGTATTTAAATAAAGTAAGTAAAACCAATTTCTAAACCAATTCCAACACACAAGTCAGCAGATTCTCGTTTTCTGGCGACCAGGATGGCGGTGTGGTGTTTTATTTGATAAAACAATCATCTTCTGCATGAATAAAAGAGTCTTATTACCAGTAAATTACACCTTAATTTTTTGTCACAGGGTGTTTGGGCGAGGAGGCATGCACAGAAGGAATTCAATCATGGCAGAACCTATGCCGACCACCCACTAAGCCGACAGGGAGAAGGCTTGACCATTGAGGCAAGTAACAAGTTCAGTCTATCTTTCTCTGGAGCTACCTTCAAGCATAGATAAAGGGATTGATAGTCCCGAGCAGTGCTATATTCCGTTTGATGCATTTTCAGTATGGTGAGCACTGTGTCTTTTGAAGTGACCATAACGGCAGGGGTACATGGGCTGTTTAACGTTAAACCCTGAGCCAGATGTTATTATCCATGTCCAACTATATTGGATCACAGTTGGTGCTGAATCCCTAGAAGTCTGACGCAGCGGAATCTATTGAATGCCAAAGCAGACTGAATCGACCATAGTTCCCAGTCTGTTCAAGTCTGCGTTACTTCATGATGGCTAGTTGTTATGGGGGAAGGGTGATCATGCAGGGTTTGAAAAAGGTTGAAAGAATAACGGTATCTTTGACACATTAATGTTTTGTTTTTTTCAGGTATAAGACCTAACGTTTGAAAATATTCACGATATGTAAATGAATCAGTTTGAATCAATAGCTTTTTCAACAATGCATTCATTTTCATATTTTCAAAGGCTACACGAGTGTTGGTAGTTCAAGCGATGTGGTTATGCAAGAGCACTTGGTGTGAAAATAGCCTAGTATTACCATAATTTAAATGTTTTAATGTCATCTCTTTCCAGTCACTCTCGTTATGTGCCATTAAAACATCAAAGGACTTTGTTACATATGCAGTATGAATAATTGTCATATTTACAGTACATATTCCTCGTAGAATTTCGAGGTACCATGGAAACTGACTGCAGATTTGCAAAGCAATGTCCCAAGTAGCTATACACATGACAAATGTTACACATGACTGTAATCTCGATATGTTTTCAGATTCTATAACGTTTTCCAAATCTAAATTATTGTTATAAAACTATGATATTTTCCTCATGCATGTCAATCATAACCTGAAAACGACCGTTACAAATAGGTGCGGGGTTTCCAACAGGGAGGTCTAGATCAGGACATGTACATTCAAGGCTTTTTGCAAACACCTGGTGTCATCACTGATTTTTATTGATCCATTCCAATTCGTTTAACCGCTGTTTAGCCGAATACACTCAATAGAATCTGCTTCCCGAAGACCCAAAGTGAATAATCTTTGACGTTTCACAATCCCTTTAGAAAAATGAAATAAATCTGAATTTGAGTTTCATACAGTTTTACTAAGAAAGAACCCAAACAAAAAAACAACAACACAGACACACAGACACACAGACACACACACGCACACACGCACACACACACGCACAGACAAAAAAAACCCCAAACCGTTAAATCTTCCATTCAGAAGCGGTTTTCGATACTGTTTACTACATGTCTCCGTAACGTCTTCTTGTACATAAAGATCTGACGTCAAGATTAGGAGCGATGTCTTTAGTCGGCCGTCCTTATTTATGAGATTATTTATCCCCGGAAAAAACAGTGCACGGTATCTGGTTTCCAACCATTCATGTGTTTTCTTACTGCTAATTCGAGAACCTCAAACACATACATTACTCGTTGACCCGACACGCGGTCGATCCCCTCCAACTCAGAAATCTGGAAAAATCCTTCTACAATTTGGACTGGTAACAGGGTTCCCAGAGGATCCCAGAGGTCTTCATCGAGGATTCCATCATGATTACGCCAAGTATTTCTCCCATGTGATGCTATCTATTAATGTCAGAACATCAGCATGAAAAATCGGACTTTTGACGATAGCGTAGTGATTCGATAGTGATTGCGACAGGATAATGAATGATAAATGAAGGAGACTACATCCTTGTCTAACCCCACTATGTGGTAAACGGGGCCGTTTGTATTGTAGATAACTGTGACATTTATCGATGATTTCTTTGACGATAAGGCAACTATATCACGTATAAGGGCAGACAAAGACAATGGACATTCTAACATACATTCTTGCACACATTAGTCGATTTTAAGCAGTATTAAATAGGCATATCGTGGACGACAGTTGCACACCATATTCTAGTAAATCAATAACACTCTGTGAGCCAGTAGATATATATAGTCGAATACCCTTACGTGATTGATTTCTATAAACAAAACTTATCGAAGGATCCATGTTTAAAAGTAGATACCTTAAATGCATTCATTTGCTCATCTGTTAAAAATGTTTTCTTCATATTTGTCTATTTCTACTAAACTCAATTTCACTTCAGATTAAGTTCAAATGGCAATAGCAACTGTTGTAACTCACTAACTAAAACTATCCAACTAACTCACTCACGTGATGCATTAACAAACAATTTACTGAAAGTAACTAAGAATACTCTTCAAGTGGCATATTGACTCAACCCACGACGCCCAACGTAGCCCTCGTTTCAGCTATCTGATAACGCCATTGTGTTGCTTAAACAGTGGTGATAGTAAAATGTAATCTTTCGGAACCCGTGTCAAGGGAAATGGGAAACAGCGCTGTATCGTCTCCCTACATTTCTCATGTTAAAGTAAATAGTGGTGTTGGGAAGCCTCGGGCCTTGGAAGAAGATTGAGCAAATCCGACTATGAAACACTGGAGCCATTGTAGTTATTACAGCATGTTAGACCAAGGGGAATGGAAGCAGTTGGGGCTTATTAAATCCCCCGTCCGGTATTAATTACTTCTGGGACTGAGAACATCAAAGGCTCCATTTCACAAAGTTCACACGAGCTCAATTCACCGGTTGAATCTGAGAAGAAAGGTTGGTACCATCTCTAAATAATTATGTTGCCAGTCACTTTTACACAAGACAGTTACTTAAACACTGGGCCTATCGTAACTGTCTTTTATTTTCTCTACCCAAAACATATAACTACATGCATTTACCAATTACAAAATGTTTTTTTTATGCATTCAGATATAAACGTACAGGATGCATTCTGTACACTTGAGGCATTGCACATGGGTACATTTCCCAGATGTACAATACTCATTCATTTGTGAACGTTTATTAGATGCAAAATTTGTAACATGAAATTATATGAATACAGCGGTTTTGTGTAAACATTTTCATATCAAATACTGTGCATAGAACCTGCGGATACAATAGTTGTTAGTTGCATCCACTTAATGAAACTAGTGTGTGCTATTGATAAAAGAACATATTGACTAATTTTCTTACTACCATTCAAGACAGGTGCTCCAAGCAGGTGTTAAGGCATGGATTGCAATTCACAAACAAACACAAAAGGTTGTATTGTTATCCAGCTTTAGCCCCTTTATAATCCCAGCAATAGAAAGTAACATAATACATAATGCATTTCAGGACCATGTGTTTGAAGATGATTAAAGGAATACAATAAATACGCAAGGAAAAAAGTTAATATCAAGCTTAAGCTCAGTGCGGTCTCGCAAATGCGATAATGAATAATACTGCTTTGGGGAATTATCATTTGAATGAGTGTAACACAGTACAAAAAAAGCAGATACGGAGAATTATTATCTGATTTTTGAAAATTATTTGCAACGGAAATACCGTAGTGACTTACTGAATTAGCAAATGTGTTGCAACAAGAATGCGATGTATGCGCATTTGTAGAAAAATAGAGGAAATAAATATTAAATAATCTGAACCTTGAAGAAAAGAACGCTGCACGCTGAATTTATAAACCTATTCTCTTAGAAATATATTACTTCGGGACATGTGTGACTATTTTCTTTTTATATTCATGCTCAGTGTTACATTGCAGAACGAGGAATAGTCAGAAAAACGAACAGTTTTTCATTGACTGTTTTCCAGCCACACTCCACAAATACTCCAGCTATATGGCGCTGGTCTGTACACAATCGAGTCTGGCTTAGTGTTCAACAGCATGAGCATCGATCTACACGACTGGGATCGATAACATGTGTCTACCAAGTCAGCGAGCATGTCCACCTGATCCTGGTAGTCGCCTCTTAGGACAAGCGGGAGTTGCTGAAGACCAGGGGCTCCTTTCATGAAGCAACATTTACTAAGTTTAACCTTAACTCACATTCTTTAACACTGCACTAAAGTCACCTCAGTGACTTACGATCACCTTAGTGCTTTATGAAAGGAGGCCCAGTTCTAATCCGTAAATGCACGGGTAAAAGGTGAACAGACAATTTCAAGCAGCCCCCATCCCTTACTTATGAATCACAGAACATTTTCAGCAATAACACCATGTGTTTGCGTGGACATAAAGTATTAGTTTGATGCTAATTGATTGATCAAACCATCTAGCCAAATCAATGACAAGATGTCACATCTAACACGACCCTATTTGTCACGTGCGTATTTTATATGTACAATTGATCGATTGCTGCGTTACGTGTTTCAGGGACAATTATGCGACTAATTATTGACTGCCAAGTCTCCGCCTTGACCCACCTGGAATACTGGAATCTATGAAACAGTTTTATTTGCACAAGCATTTCGACAGATGCTTATTTAACAGTATTCACAATCAATAAGAGTCGTGTTTTCAACACTGGTTTCAACGAATGTCAGTTGTGATAATTGAAATACTCAGCTAGGATCATGGTGTAATGGTTTTGCAAAGCAAATCCCGTTACGCAGTCATTGGAAAGAGTAGTTTTAATATTTCGTAAATCGTATTAGCCGCGGATTAATCTCAACGAAAAGGTCAGGCCACAGCTTTTAATACCGAAGAGTATGTGCTATTAATCGTAATGGGAAGACGGTTATTTTAGCTTCAGATAGTACAGATGTGTCATGAAAAAAACCAACATTAAATAGAAACATGCGTCAAATGTAAAATTCACGCAAAAGAATATTTTTATCGAAACGTGTTCGGTTAAATGGATGGCGATCACTTACACTTTTAAGGCATTGCTAAAAGTACATTGCATAATGTGCCCCTTGTATCAACCGTTCACCGAGTGGAGTTCACCTTAGGTAAAAGCAGATTAATTCAAAAGCACTTCAAGGTTACCATTCAGGTACATGTCATTCTCTAGCACTAATGTAAAACATTGCATTACTTGATGCCAGTACGAAGCGTTATTCGTACATCCACATATTACATAGATGCAATGCCTCCTAGTCTTAGCAATATTTTAATCCATGTTCCCTTTGTTTTGCTCCTTTTCTTGCGGCTGAGGTGCGAATATGACGTCCATTAGACGTTGCGTTTAATTCAATGTAAGTAGCTCACAATCCTTGAGTATCTCGAGAAAAAGCCATAATGTATATAAATGTGCAAAATGCGAAGGAACTGAAAACAATGTATTGCAAGAATTAGCAAAATGAATGTGAATTTCATCTTATCTGAAAGCTTTCAAAGGCTTAGTGTGTCTTTGTAGTTTGGTCAGAATTGAGAGAGGGAATTGTACAGAGCATCGTCGCCATCTTGATGTGTCCATTGAAACATTGCTCCTCTTTTGATGAAAAAATCTTTTCACAGAACAGATGTAAAGGTTTTTGATAATTACTCTGAGTGTGAATGGAGTAACGGAGACAATGTATGATCTTGCAGGAGTAGATTTTTAGACGTCTTTACTCTGTTTCAATCAACATATTGGATCATGATTTGTCTTAATTCTGGTGTGCCTTAATGTACGTTGATTAACGATTTTTTTCTAATTGAGATTTGCCTGGGTTACTTAAAAACTTTGCTTCACTAATTAATAATATTAGCATAGCTGCTTGTATCTTGTTCCCACTGATAACGTGACACCTATTGCACCAATTTTTTAAACAGTTCTTGATCCCTGGACCTGTCCAAAGAACTTCATATCTTATCGATACATGCACGAATAGGAATGATCTCTTACAACGGAAACAAGAATGCACAGTGTTAAGAATCATATCACCTTGGTTTCATAACCTTGTGTATACGTGAAACCATTGCATGGAAGAACTAGTACCGAAGTTTACCGATTCAATCAGAGAAGACAGTGGCTTTCCTTCAGACGTTACAACATTGATAGTTCCAAATGGAAAAAAGCCCAATCAAACATCTAAAACTGATCCATAAGTGAATGGGTTGAAGTAGTTGTTTGTAACCACATAATTGCCATTTATATGAATAACAGACCAAAGCACATTTCTGCATCATAACGTTAGGGTTCCAGTCATAGAACTTTCTGCAACTAGACCGCAAGTGTATGTATGATGAAACATTCTTATGGGCCATCTTCCTACGCGGAATACACACAAAGAGCAATCGCATCAGTTAAACAGTAGTCAGGTTTCAGAAAGGAAAGCAAATACCAAGTATCAAGATCAAACTTCACCATGAAATTAGGAAACAATCTTCAATCTATTGGTATCTCCGCTTTCTGTGTATTCGTCACTCCAGAACCGATAAAGTAGCCCTTTTTCAAAAGTAGTTCTTGTTTACTGCATTTTGATGGCGAAGTATCTGAATCCGCGGAAGGGTTCTCCGCTAAGTGGCGGTAATTCACCCTGAATATGCATGCTCAGTACATGACGACAGAAATGCGATGGAATGGACACAATAATGGTTATTAAACACCATAGCTGTCAGGTATTTTATGCCAGTCGTGATTACTCTTATGTGTGGAAAGCTAAATCTTAATTTTGATGAGAAATTAATTGAAGAAATGTGATCAATTCCCCGTTCATCTTTGACCTCGGTTGCCACCCCAATGAAGCAGAATCTGACTGCCGGACCTATCTCCCTATCAGCAATTTGTCCATAACGTGTAGTTAATTAAGCTTCATTTAGGTGTTGAGACGTTCAGATAATACATGGATGGTTCACTAGAGATAAGAACATCGGCTTAGCATTTTTGGCGACGACTTCAAAGGCAACTTTTTCAAACCGTTCAAATTTGTTACAAAAAGATCGATGCATCTCCAGGCAAAACAAAGGAACGCATGTGCACTTTTCATGAGAGAACCTTTGCAAGTAACAACATTAATCATACGCTATATGAGTAGGTTCGGAATATGCGGATAAACATCGACTACTCAGTAATTTGGGAAACTACGTATAAACATCCAGTACTACTCCATCACACACTGTCAAAGATAAGAATTTTAAACCGGTAACAAGGGGTTGATTGCATGGGTATCATCCATGGAAACAGTGATGACGAAGTCCTTTAACCAGAGAGTACCAGAGATTATCTTCTGCCAGGATATCACAATAGGGAATCATCATATACCATATCTTTTCATGATTTTCCAAAGACCGTCATGAGATTTTGCTCTTCTTGTGTAATTTCATCCCCTGACTACAGGCGGCAATCTATGATTGGAGAAGCATGTTGTATGTCTATCACCTAGAGTGTGGGCGAGATGAAAATGCCACTAAACCATGTTGTACCTCCAGAAATATGGAGATTATACTCATAAAAAGATAATCGATTATGTATGTGTAAAATGTAACACTTGAGGCATGTCTCAAACACACGTCAATGGCAAATCTCATTTCCAAACTGGGTTAGCTTGCCCTGTCACGATTGGGATACACATTAACGGCAGATTTGTGAGGACACGATATCCGAGAAGGCAAACATTCAGAAACTAGCGTGCAAGAGTATCCGTCTCATATGTATTACCACAGGGATCACAGGAACTTCGGCTCAAGACAATAACTGATTATCGAACGATACAACTCTTTCACTTTCCTCCTGCGAACATACATATGCGTTACAATGATGCCTCTGTTGACGTTCTTGTGCATTACACGACACGCGACACCAGAAGGGATGCACATAGTCCTACTCCTCGTCCATGAAGATGATCCCAAAATATCTGCGCCGACCTTTTGGCAGCACTACAAGAGCCTGCTCTTCTGAGAACAGAGATAAAATAGATACATGCAGGATATGTCCCCGTTGCTATGAAGGGATTCTCGCAGACGCAGTTTTATCTGGTGAGGGACAACCAAATGTGATGTTGACGTATGCGCCTTTCACAACTGACAAGGGAATATATTGCTTGACAGATTACCTTGGATTAGCCATTTACTATAGTTGCTGGTAGCTGCATCGCACAATCACTACACTCAACGGAATTACGGATCTGAAAAGGGCAGATACTGTGCCCAGTTTTATTAAAGCAGTACTCCTCAGAAATACGACTGAAATGGCAATTAAGTGCTTCTAATGCGTATAATGGCCAGTCAGATCGAGGTGTCTGGGAAATACCCCCCTGGGTATATTAAAGTCCTAATCGGCCCACAATAGGACTAAACAAATGGCTAGTTATTGTGCGTGGCTTAATGGAAAACTAATTTAATAATTCTGTTGTTGTATACACTCTGTTTCAAGCCTTAAAATGCATGCTGAACCTTTTGAAATGATGTCATTTAACCATCGCAAAATAACATTTTACGTTGTCAATATTTGCATGTCGATGACGGGTTCCCAGTCATAGTGAGAGGTTCATCTGGAGAGCTCTGTAATAACCCGGGATGGATACAAAGCAAACACGGATGACCTTGTAACGTCATTATCGTAAGGACAATCAGACTGAACCAGCAAAAAATACCAGAAGATAGTTCACTGCACTTTAACTCGGTCCTCTAGAAGGCAGGGAAATGAGAGTATAGCTCCTCGTGCCCAGCTCTTTTCAAACGTGTAGAACCATTTACTGGGCAATCATCCTATTGAATAATATGATTGGGCGGCAGAAAAAATAACATAACAACCCGATCGATAACGCATGAAAGTTTTGATGGGTAGACACCAAAGATAAAGTGAGAGAAACAGACGGGAGGGTGAGGGTGCATATAACTTTATATGAATATTAGGAAGAGTGTTGCGAAACGACCGAACAAGGTCACCAGAGAAAGAAGGATCAATGTTCTCCCGGCTGCTAATTTCAGCTGTTACTTGCATATGCACACATCTGTCAAACTTGGCGTAGTTCTAAACTCTGCTGCGACCTAAGAGAGAATCCAATTATCTATTCTGTCAATTTGTTCTCTCTGTGTCCACACTTTGTCTCATGTTACATAAATTATATGTCGACAACAATGGTACTATATTAGACACAAAGAATTGCCACAGTTTATTGAATGTAGAATGTATCCTGATTATGGTCCTTAGAATAGCAGCAAAACCTTAAACGTCAACATCGTTACTACTTTAGATAAGACAAGATAACTAAAAAAATACAAATATCTTTGCAACTGGCGGTTGTGGTGGTATTACTATTGCTATAGAAGCTTTGTCTGCTGCTGTTGCTACTACTGTTATTACTATTACTAATACTAATAATGATAATAATAATGATAGTAATAATAGGCAACGTTTATAGTGCAAGACTCCACAGATGATAACATCCATGTAACACACATTCTGAACCCCTGAGGATCATAATGCATCTAAAGGTCAAGAACCATTGGAAAAATTGAAACTGCCGAAACCAACAAAGTGTGTTCATATTATTAAAGGTCAGATTTCAGAGGCCACGACAATTAATGTCACGTGGTAGTCTTGGGTTGGCAACTACATCGACGGTAATCACAACCGAGATCAACCATCACCTTCAATTATGGATCATCAGGGGATGATTATATTTGATATACAGTTACCGTCGTTTTGACTTACTTTTGGCAACACTCTTGGCAAAGCTCATGCACTGCCTGCTAATAATCTATAATTACAGAATAATAATTAGCACGTGTCTAAAAATAGATTTTGGCTGTGGCAAGAGTGACATATACATGATCAAGTTTCGGGCCGAATCATAGAGTTCCTTGTCTACCAGGAATACTATGAGAAGAGAGATTGAATCTAAATGTGATTACCATTTATTGTGCTATGATTTGATTTTACAGACCTGATACTCCAGCATATTTGTACTGTACTATCAGTTCCGCATGTAACAAGCTCCACTAAACATTAAACTCACATAGCTTTAATCAAATAACGTTATTCACTTATGCGGTAACGTTATACGTCCTCTGCAGAAAAGAATGCGTCATGCCCGGTAATAACTAATTTTTTGGATTTTCCAAGGATTTCAAGAGAATACGCAGAGAAACAAATTTGACATCAGATCCTACAACCACAAAATATTTGTTCCAAGGCTGACCCCGCGAAAATTTGTCTCGTTTTCTCAAAGATATTGATTTGCTACTCCTTGAAGAGGAACATTGTGTTTATCTTTAAGCATCGATCCCCTATCACCGATTATCAAATCTGGTTCCATCTTGAAGGCGTTAATATGACTACGTGTTCATACTTAGGGTTAGTTTTAATAAAGAATCGTAAACATTCCAACACAAAAACGAAGTGAAAGGGAAATCTATTACATGGTGCTTCTTCTAAATGCATATCCAATTGCAGTTTCTTTAATCCGCAATGTACGATGTCATGCAATGTATTCTTTTGGGTCTCATATCTATGATCCATATACAATGTTTACATTATAAAACTACCGACCGCTAGTATCTTAAAATAAATCATGAATATACTCAAATTCTAATGATGGTCTATAAAGGATGGTAATACCATTTGGAATGTTTTGAATTGCTTACAATTGCTATCCCGATCAGCATATGTATTCTTCAAATATGCTATCTTTAGATTCACAGGGCATTCAAATGGCAATACTAAGAAAGGCCTACACTTTTTTGCAGAAGCGTTTTCGTCCCTTGATACTACGGCTTGTATCTAACCCAAGGACATCAACTGTCACAGTGTCTCTGTGGATTTACTGTTGTGTTTGGTATATTGACGAATGAGAAACACTGAAGATTTTTCAACTGGAATTTTTGCGATTCAGCACAAATGAAAGGCAGTATGTCGTTGACGTATTGATCTTTTTAAAGCACTATGCAAAAACGCGAGAGGCTAAAACGGTTGGCTAATGCAATTTACCAGCAACTGAATAGATAATTCGGCCTCTGTTTGTCGTTGCTTTACTGATTTACAGCGTTTTCTTTCCAAGTGGGGCATAATTTCATTTGAGGCGATTCAGTTACCTCGAGGGATAAAATTTGAGTCAGGTCCCCAGCATCACAGTAACTTTCTCGTTCCTTCCCGAATTTTGTCTGTTGACGTTCTTCTCGATGGTAATATTGGTTTGGCTAGCCAGGAGGTGATCGCTGTGATTGTGGTGATGAAAGATGTTCACTATTTGTAACTATTTATACGTAATATGTCCATGATTACCCTGCCCTAAAATTCCAATAGACATACCACCTCACGAAAGTGTTCATTCGTTTTCAAACTAAGCATGAGATTTTGTTCGCTTCGTGGCTCTTATGTTGAGTTTCCAAATGCTGATTATAAGCCTAAACCATACGTCAGTAGGATGAAGGTAGAGTAGCATGTATTTTCATATTAACGCATTTCAAATGCATTTGAATTGTAGTTGACGGTCAAGGATTATTTAGTTGTAGCTGACGGTCACTGACTATCAATTAATATTCTATCACTTCGTGGCATTGACACAGAAGGTTGAATTCTACTAAGCGCAGTCTGGGGTTCTTGAATCATCCCAATTACCCGCTTGATATATATGTCTATCGCCTGGCCCGAGAACACGCTGTGGTATCTTTGCAAGAATGCAATGATTCATGTTGTGGGTGTCCTGGAATCCGTTCATTTTGTGTGGTGTTTGTTCATGCAACAGAGATAGGAGTATTTGTACTCATTACGCCTGGACATTTTGGTGTGTCCTTTTGTCAATATAGCTGGCTTCGTGGTACAATGGATGTTGAGTGTGGTAGAAGGTAGATGGTCAGTAAACTTGATGGAGGCAACAGACAAATGAGGTGGTGTCTGAGTGGTGTTTCCATGTTAAAACGCAGCATGTTTTTCAAGCATGGTGTGCTATCGCTACTGATTTATCCCACGTAGTACAAGAAGGCACACACACGTGCATGTAGCTGCAAGTGTAAGATAGTCCTGGACGAGACAGTAAACCTCTTCCCCTAGTCCCTAACAAATATTGAAAACAAACATCACTACCAATATATAGCGTCGAAAACTAGTTCTGGACGTACTGAGCCAGAGCCAGAATACGGTCTTTTGACGTCATAAATGACGTGTATCCGCCATGATACCCTTTCCTCCTTTGTATCATGAAGTGACGGATTGTCATGTGTGTAAGGTAAGTAAAAACGTTAAATACGTCTTCATCAGCATCTGTGTGAACTGAAAATCAAGTAAAGGCTTCCAGATGACGTCAAGCACGCCATTGGTATTTTAACCAACACAAATACAGATTGAACAAGCCATTACGTGCGCAGTGCATATATACCGAAATGCCCTCTCATTCATACACGCCACTCTGGTGTGTTACACGCGTAATATGAACGTAATAGAAACAGTATCCCCATTAACCTTGGGGTATGCTAGTACAGTATAGGACGTTAATAGTACTTATTACCATGACGTTTGTCAATGGCAACTGTGACATCTGGGTCTATATATATCTTACATGACGTCAAACTACACACATCACCTACCATGATCAAACAGTGCCACTAAGCATTTAATTAAAATCATCATATATCATCATTTGATTACCATATTACAGTTAACACTGAAATATATTAACCTTTGTGGATATCTACATTTAGTTGATGGCATTTTACATCGTAGTCCCGATGTCATAGTGTTAACCTACCAGGGAGAAACCACCCCATAAAAGAAATCATCAGCCATTTTCAAGACAGTTTTGTAACACTGAAGGTTGACTCGCTTGATGACTTCTGTATCGAGTTCATAACTGTTGTTTTTCACACGAATCAGACTGTGGGTTGTTGGTTGAGTGACAGATGTTTTTATATTCACGTATGCACGGAATTGGCGTGATAGTCACTGATTATTCATGACTATAAATTCATATTCTAATCATCATCATTTTGTGGCAGTCGCACAGAAGGCACAACACTTCTGCTGTTAAAGGACCTCAATTACCCGTCTGATTTATATGCCCCTCGTCTTATAAAAAACACACTGCATTATCTTGATTATCGTAGCAAAATACACTAATCAGTGTACGGAACCAGAAGCTGTACTACACTCAAATTCACATCAGTGTGAAAGCGATGTTGTAATGGTTTTCCAAAATTTCAATTATAAATTTCTTGATATTAAAATTATTCAAATTAGTGTTCCTGTTTCAATGTTAATATCATGTTTTGTGTCCCATCAACAACGTCACTGGTTACATAACTGGTTATATCCACCGAACACATCTCTATGTCTATGTCGAAATGGCGGCGGTCATTGTGTCTTGTCCATAGGGAACAGCGTTGTTAACCTGCTCCTGTCTACTAGCTTACACCATAATCTTGTTCTGCCTAAAGGCAGTTTCACAACTTGGACAATGCAGTCGAACTCCGTACCATATGGCGACAAGTCATATTTTATGTCTTGTATGACATTTGAAAGAATAAACCCTTAGATAAATAGAATGGCTCACGGATAAATGAACAAACGAATAGATAAATAACTAAAGGAGACATAAAAATAAATGGAAAATAAATTTAAAAATGCTTAGAAAAATGAATGAGAACGAAAGGAATGTTATTCTGGTTGATTATTACATCTTCCAGAGGACCGACTCAAAAGAACTTTTGTGGGAGCAATGAGCTAAGATTGCATTTCGTCTCATATATCCTTAATACATGCAATTGTTTGAAGAGTAAAGAAAACATCAGAGATCTTTGACTCAAAATGTCTAAACGTATCTGTGTATCACAACCATCTGCAGACAGTCCCTGTGGAACTGGTTACCAAGACACCAGTATGTTACCAGCATCATGCGATGTAACTGAAGGACCTGTATAACCTGGGTCAATCCGTCAAGAGTCTTATATGAAACATATCAAATATGTATGAGTGCTTTGAAAGACCACGGTTGTCTGAACCAACACGTATGTATGACCAAAGACGTATAAGTCAGGCAAGCATATCCGCTTGGTGCTAAGTAAGAACCATTGTTGTATTATCGACCGGCTGACAGAAGCTCTCAGTTGAGACGCTTCTCTCCCCCGAAATCCCCCTCTCAACGCCGGTCTACACGCTAATGACAGGCTTACTCCCTCGTAGCCTTTATTTACACATATGCTTATCAATATTTAATAACAAATATCTTGGTTTTCTATGAATAGCTTCCATCGAATAAATCAGACGTATTAACCTGCACAATCTGAAGGAGCAGGGTACCTCTGACCCTGTTTATTGACGAGCACAGATCAAGGTCCTGTATAATGCAGGGGTGACTTAAGGTTTAATGAATTCGTACATCAAATATGTACATGAACGATCAAATATTTTTATGTAATAACTAGTCATAAGGTTTGAAGAATATGTAGGATACGTGCGTGTATTTGAGACGTTTGGGTTGGACGGAGATCAAGAAAATAGAGATCCAAGAAGTTAGTCGATTAAATCCGGTTAATTCAGGCAGACTTAGAGCTTTACTTCTACGTCTTAAGGCATAAGCGTATCAAGTGATTGTAAAGCTTGAATGGGTACCCTAATCCACAACACACACACACACACACACACACACGCACACACACGCACACACACACGCACACACACACCATGGGGGCGAGGAGGACGTGCTAAATCTTTTAGAAGACCAAAACAGATATTTTCCCACACATCCGTAAAAAAATATGCGAATGCTTCTCTCATAAATGTTCCTGATGTGCATCATTGGACTCCGCTATCACACATCCTGATTGTTGATGAGTGTGATGTTAACCAATAAACACACATGTGAGCAAACACACACGCACATACAGAAACGCGCGCGTGCGGTCACACATGGTCACTTGAACACAACCAAACGGGCATGTAATGATAAAATATGAAAATAAATAAATATGTGAATGCATGAGCCAATGTGTCTTCAGTAACCATTCTGCCGTTGTCATCATTTCCATTAAAAGCCCGTACTCATACAATAGTGTACACAATTGGCTGTGAGCTAACGTTACGCCACCAAGGTCAGTCGGTCCAACTAGAGAAGAATTATACAACCCTCAGTTAAGAACACGTGCATTGAGCCTTTCAAGTTCATTACGTGGCATTGTGGTCTGACTCAACCATTGCGTTCTCGGTCGTGCTTTTATCATTGATCCTGACATATTCAAAACACACTAAAATTGTGACATAGTGCTATTTTGACCTATATACAACACACATGTTATACATATAGTAATATGAATGTAATATACCCTTGCTATATAGAATTACATCATATCATTATGGATGTTAGAATACGATTGTGTACATTGAAAGCAAATTGTGTTAAACACAGTGACATACCTTCTCCTGTAACTCGTCTTTGATCCGACGCAGATCATATATATAAATCAAGTACTCCACATATTGTTGTTAAGTTCGAGGAACATTGTGGTGCTGAGTCGATGATGCCGCAGACAGACGCGATGACTTGCCAGGGTACTACCGAAGAGTGTATATTCCGAGTTTACAGCAACACTGACTTAACTGAACGTTGTTTCTCATTTGTTGTATTCATGAAGCACACGCCGTTCCAGTTGCAGACTTTAGCGTAGCCTCAACAAGCCACGCAGCCCATGGATTGCCACCGACAATATGTACAAATCCATACTAAATAGCTCCCTCAGTCACATCCGCAGCCGGATAGTTCACTACCATGGAGAAAGGTCAGTTGCGAGAACATAAAGCACTTTACAGTGTCGTCCACCTCTCTTGTCCAGTTGTCCAACACAACATAGTGGGCATCGAGAGCTCCCTACAGCAGATAGTGTTCAACACGCGTATAGATCCCGGTGACGTATCTAGGGCTCTGGTTATGCAGCACAGGCAACGTGAGTCGCTTTGCTGCTATAGCATGAATACGTACAATAGTTGATTCCCAGAAGCTGGTGATAATTGTTGTTGTTCGTTAACTACTAAACGGGTTAGAGCAGCGGTAATAATGGATGGTAACTGTTCATTACAATAGGCCTTGTGCAAACCGAGTTAATGAATGATGAGGTAATTGTTACCATTACACGAAATGGTAGTGGAAGGTCTAGTCTGATGATGATACGGCCACGGAGGATAATGGACTGTAACCACCGTCATCACAACTAGCGTGTCGGCTGTACGGTTTGCAGTTTAACTGATGTGGTTTTGAGAGAGTTCTAGGAACAGTCGTTCTACTTGCAAAATGCCGGTAATTTGTGTCTTGAAGACACTTGTGATTCACCTAGCCCGAAGCAAGGTTTAGGTTCAGAACCAGATCGGCACATCCTGGGGGATCATTGCCTCCGGGTGTAATGAATACATTACTTGTTGAGTGTGTATATACGCATCTGTAACGCATCATGAATTAATTGATATGGCTAATTGATTAGTAATATTTGATAAGGACTTATCCTTAAGCACTTCACGTTGTTGTAATCAACATGAATATGTGTATCCTTGGTGTAATGATTCCATTAAATGGCTTTGGAAACAAGTGGCGTTGTGGTCAAAGGTGTCACCGATGTGCATTGCGGGGTTGAGCCCCTTACCCAACTCAGGATCTGTTCAGCTTGGTTCAGTCAACAGCCCATGTTGGTTATCTCAAAACAGGAAACATCTATGAAACGAGGCACTGTTTACGCCTGTCACTCCAATGAAGGTGGCGCCATCTGTCAGATATTAATGTATATCGCTTACTGCCTGTACACTGACAATGGATGTATTAGGTTGTATTATAAAGCGGATTACTTATGCTCTATATTGAACTTGTAAATTGAAAATTGTCACTCAACACTCACTTACAATATTTCGGTTAGAGCTGCTTACAGTTTGTTATGCACTTTTCATCGCGGTAAAAAACTCTCTCTGGACTCTTGACGGTATCTTCAGTTAAGAGAGAGTTGAAGAAGCATTTCGCATGATTAAACAAGACGTCGACGTCGCTTCACGAAAGCGTAATAGAAGTATAATGATGATTTTGTAATGAAACGTACAAAGCTTGGCCACTGGGTTATCCATATCGGGATGAATGAAACACAGACTATACAAAACATGCTACCTCCCACTTCGTATTGTAGTGATCAGTGTTTTATGTAAGATGACATTTTGTACTATATGGCGCGATACCCCGCATTTGGTGTCGCCGCAGTGATATGTGTTAGTTGGTCTGGTGATGCAGAACAGCTCATTGTTGGAGAACGCCCTCGGGCGTAGAAGCCCATAGAATTTCTCCGCACTTAATATGATGTAGTTCAATGCTGACATAGACATAAATGACACACCTAGCACAACCAGTCAAAGGGAGGTAACCTTGATCCAAACTAGTCTCGATATAAATAGTCCATGCTGTCCAAAATGGTCGCCTTTAAAGGGGAGTTCCCCTCCTTTAACAAGTATATACTCCAAGTTTAGGACCAGTTGTTTGAATTGCAGTCTTCAAAAAGTGACACTGTATTTGTTCACAGAATACTAATTAACTTGATTAACAATATTTAGCTGGCAGATAAGCAATGCGTCAATGGGCCTTTAAACAAACAGGGTATGGTTGTTGTCACTTAAATCTTAAGTTTACAACGGATGAAACTCTTAAAGATCATCTCGAATACGTCTAAATATCCCACACTAGTTGATCATATGCATATTACAACATCTGAAAGGCATTCGGAACAGGCGTATGTTTGATTTATCCAACGTCGTCATATACGAAATTCAGCATCAAGCATCATCCGATCCCCACCCATGCTACTGAATATTCCCGGGTTGTTGTAATGAATACAATGTATGTAATGTGTTACCATATGAATACATTGATTCAAGTGACAATTGAAACAACAGTTCTTTCTCTGAGTCACAGAATCTGCCGTTTCTAATGCAATGTTTTAACAAAAACCGAATCCCGTTTTCAGAAACATCAAAATAAATCACACCTAAGTGGTTTACGAACGAAAGGAACTTGCCCAGATAAAGCAAATAAAATACGTTGAGAAATGATTTCCGATCGTGTGAGAAATGGTGAAGAAAATGTGAAAGAGTAATCAAGGAAAACAGAACGTCTCTTGTTTGAAAAGAAATGTGAACACAACACATGCTGTGTAAGACTCACGTGATCTGACCTGCATGTTTTGATGTCCACTTGATAATGGACATACACGTGATTGAATTAACGAAATGCAGTGAATTAGCGTTGATGAATGGAGCTCAGCGACCGATAATTGACGTTAACGTCAACAGCAGACCATTCCAGGAAGATTATTAAACCACTATATTGCCGAGTCGTAGTCTAATTGAAATGCTATATCGATTGCATTCCCGCACAACTAAATGGCTAAACCCAACCAGGTTCATACTATCATATTGTTTTTATTTTGGTCAGTGATAAATGTATCCTGCTCTGTTCACACATAAATAGATACTACATCAGTAAATGGTAATAGCGATACTCTGAACAATGATTCAGTATCAGCTGTCCCACTGGAACCGTAGCCTGTGATTCCGATCCTGCCTTAGGCCTACGGGATCCGCCAGTCCCGGTGCTAGATCTCAATCTGTTTCATTTGCATAGGGTATCACGGTCCTTGTTTTCAGTGAGTGAGTGAGTGAGTTTAGTTTTACGCCAGACTCAGCAATATGCCAGTTATATGGCGGCGGTCTGTAAATAATCGAGTCTGGACCACACAATCATGTGAGCAACAGCATGAGCATCGATCTGCGCAATTGGGAACCGATGACATGTGTCAGTGAGCCTGATCACCCGATCCCGTTAGTCGCCTCTTACGACAAGCTTGATCGCCTTTTATGGAAAGTATGGTTTGCTGAAGGCCTATTCTACCCCTGACCTTCACAGGTCCTTTTTTCAGAACAGACAGATTACAAGCACAAATTTATGAATAAGTATACATAAGCTGTATGACAAACGGATTTCTTAGTTGTGTTAATACCCAAGATCTGTATCCCATATCATGTCCACGGAATCATAAGCACGTGGGCGGACTCCGACAAAGCAGCAAGTTAAATACCTGTATCGATGCCGCCATTGATAGGGCACGGAATATGTGATATGCTGGGAAAAATGTACATACACATTTTAGTTTGGTGAAAGAACAGAACACGTAACACTCACGAACACACACACACATACAAGCACGCCTTCACCTTACAGTATCTCAACCCTTTCTTCTACTTCTTCTTCATCCTATTTTTCTCTCTTTTGTTTTCGTTCCTTTCTCCTTCCATTTCCCTGACATATCATCATCACTACCTCCCGCTCTCTCTTCCCCCATTGTCTCTCTCTTTCTTTCTATCTCCTAACACCAACCAGCCTCTCCACCATTCCTACAAAGACATGCATGCTTACGCCCCCAACTAACAAACCACGCCCATATACCCCAATGAAACTGAACGCCAGCAAAAGTAAATGCAGACTGTTGCATCAATGTGCCTCCGCGAATCAAAAAAACGGGCCGCAATGATAATGATCTAATCTCGTAAAAAGCATTCGAAACAATGGCACTGTACATCCTAGTGGTTCTTAACTGTGTTATCGCGCTAATCCATCAGAGCCTGGGGATAGTCCGTGTACATCGAACAGCGAAGAAACTGTAAAAGTCAGGTGTGTAAAATATTGGGCATTAAAGCGTCTTGTTTTCTCATGGGGCGACAAAATACATTACTTCGGTCTGCTAAATAAACTATACGTCACTAAATCTGGATTTAAGACGTACCAGTCCGAAATTTAGGAGGTTAATACGACACACAGAAAGGAGGACGAAGATAAGACATGAGTTAGACTGAGGACCAGCAGTAAACAAAACGGCCTACAGACTAGCGGCGACTGTGAACTGCATTAGATAATCTATACTGAAACGGTTGCTTTGAATCAGGAACAATTACTATGGTAACGTACTTGTTGTCCATATCTTCTCCAGTGTGTGCAGGTTCCTACCTGCTAGACCTTGTATACATTGCCCGCTGCCGTAACATTCATAACATGCATACTGCAGTAGAGGTGTACAGCACGAGTGACTAGAAACATAGAGATATGCATTTCAAGCAGTGGTATTGAGAATAATAACTGAACAAAAAACAAGAAAAAAAGCCAAAAAAAAAGCCATAGTATCTTGACACAATGTTGAAGCGGCGAGGCAATGATCTTCGGTTCTTTGCTCTTAGCATGACGAATGACTTTTGTTTAGTATTGAGGGGGTGTTTGCATTGCGTGCCCTTGTTCGTCATACCACGGCAATGATCATTCTTTCTACCATTGATCTGTCTGGAACATACTCGAATACACACAGTCGCCGAAGCAGGTATAACTGGTTTGCATTGGATGCAAACAGTGTTACATATCTGTTTAGCAAATGATGATTGATTCTATACTCCCTCTTTAGGGAGTACCCAATCTGGTGTATGTCCTTTCACCTAATACAGCACATGTGTCATGTTCATGACCGTTCGTGTATGTATACTGAGGTAAAGAAATAAAGGAACACATGAAAACAGATTTTGGTATCACATTGTGGGTGAGAATCTGAGAATGAATAGAGCAACACTGCGATGAAGCGGTGTTCCCTTATTTGTTTCCCTCACTATATATTTTCTATCATGCAAGCGTCGAATATGAGGGAATAAAGTGCTCATCTACCTTTTTCACAATATTCCATTTGTCATTACCGTTTGGCTTCATTGTTGATTCACGACGGTGTATTTGATATCCTTCATGCATATGATATCTCTTGCTTTCAGCTTTATCTCATCTAATGTGGCAATGCTCGCATGTGGCACATGGCATATCACCATTAAAAAGGACATCTGTCACATCCCCTTTCGATACCCATCAGTTTGAACCTTCTTGTATGACAGCAAATGCTGTCAGGACCCACAATGCTTGAAGGTAATACCTGTTGACAAATACTGGCAACGCCATTCAGTAAACCAGGGGCTCCTTTACCCCTTTCACTAGGGTTAACCTTAACTCTCATAGTTTATTTAACATTGCACTATGGTTACCTCGGTGACTTACGATCACCTTAGTGTTTTGTGAAATGAGGTCCTTGGGAACATAACACACATTCATACTACAGTGCTCATTTCAATCGTCGTGAATCTTTGTTAACTCTAATACATGATATGGAATTCAGACGGTTTCAGCCGATTTCAACAAATATGTGGAACAACGGTAGAATCTGACGTGAAACTATCATCGCGTCATTTCTGGCCATGGAAAATATGGTAAAATAATGTTTTGACATGATGAGGTAAATGTGACCACGGCAGAATCTGTTGTGAACCTATGACATAATAGTGAGATATACTTGACCACACAGACCCTGAAGTACATATATCGAGGAAAGCCCACGCAAGTCTAGAAAATGTGGCAAGTCTAGATTTCCATAGCTTCTGAAAATGAAGAACGTCTCAGGGCTCCTTTTCATTATATTATTTGTTTCACTATGAATGTTTTTTTTCAGTAAAATATGTTCATTTCAGAGACTGGCTGTTAGTCTAAATCTAAATCTAATGTGAAACAATGACTTATTAGCGAGAATTTTATCACGGTAGAATCTGGCATAACACTTTCACAGCATGACGATATATATGACCATGGTAGAATCTGGCATAACACTTTCACAGCGTAACGCAATATATGACCACGATAGAATCTGGCATAACACTTTCACAGCGTAACGTAATATATGACCACGGTAGAATCTGGCATAATACTTTCACAGCATAACGTTATATATGACCACGATAGAATCTGGCATAACACTTTCACAGCATAACGTTATATATGACCACGATAGAATCTGGCATAACATTTTCACAGCGTAACGCAATATATGACCACGATAGAATCTGGCATAACATTTTCACAGCATAACGTAATATATGACCACGATAGAATGTGGCATAATACTTTCACAGCATAACGCAATATATGACCACGATAGAATCTGGCATAACATTTTCACAGCATAACGTAATATATGACCACGATAGAATGTGGCATAACATTTTCACAGCATAACGCAATATATGACCACGATAGAATCTGGCATAACACTTTCACAGCATGACGATATATATGACCACGGTAGAATCTGGCATAACACTTTCACAGCGTAACGCAATATATGACCACGATAGAATCTGGCATAACATTTTCACAGCATAACGTAATATATGACCACGATAGAATGTGGCATAATACTTTCACAGCATAACGCAATATATGACCACGATAGAATCTGGCATAACACTTTCACAGCACAACGTAATATATGACCACGATAGAATCTGGCATAACATTTTCACAGCATAACGCAATATATGACCACGATAGAATCTGGCATAACACTTTCACAGCATGACGATATATATGACCACGGTAGAATCTGGCATAACACTTTCACAGCATAACGCAATATATGACCACGATAGAATCTGGCATAACACTTTCACAGCATAACGTAATATATGACCACGATAGAATGTGGCATAATACTTTCACAGCATAACGTAATATATGACCACGATAGAATCTGGCATAACATTTTCACAGCATAACGCAATATATGACCACGATAGAATCTGGCATAACACTTTCACAGCATGACGATATATATGACCATGGTAGAATCTGGCATAACACTTTCACAGCGTAACGCAATATATGACCACGATAGAATCTGGCATAACACTTTCACAGCGTAACGCAATATATGACCACGATAGAATCTGGCATAACACTTTCACAGCGTAACGCAATATATGACCACGATAGAATCTGGCATAACACTTTCACAGCATAACGTTATATATGACCACGATAGAATCTGGCATAACATTTTCACAGCGTAACGCAATATATGACCACGATAGAATCTGGCATAACATTTTCACAGCATAACGTAATATATGACCACGATAGAATGTGGCATAATACTTTCACAGCATAACGCAATATATGACCACGATAGAATCTGGCATAACACTTTCACAGCATAACGTAATATATGACCACGATAGAATCTGGCATAACATTTTCACAGCATAACGCAATATATGACCACGATAGAATCTGGCATAACACTTTCACAGCATGACGATATATATGACCACGGTAGAATCTGGCATAACACTTTCACAGCGTAACGCAATATATGACCACGATAGAATCTGGCATAACACTTTCACAGCATAACGTAATATATGACCACGATAGAATGTGGCATAATACTTTCACAGCATAACGTAATATATGACCACGATAGAATCTGGCATAACATTTTCACAGCATAACGCAATATATGACCACGATAGAATCTGGCATAACACTTTCACAGCATGACGATATATATGACCATGGTAGAATCTGGCATAACACTTTCACAGCGTAACGCAATATATGACCACGATAGAATCTGGCATAACACTTTCACAGCGTAACGCAATATATGACCACGATAGAATCTGGCATAACACTTTCACAGCGTAACGCAATATATGACCACGATAGAATCTGGCATAACACTTTCACAGCATAACGTTATATATGACCACGATAGAATCTGGCATAACATTTTCACAGCGTAACGCAATATATGACCACGATAGAATCTGGCATAACATTTTCACAGCATAACGTAATATATGACCACGATAGAATGTGGCATAATACTTTCACAGCATAACGCAATATATGACCACGATAGAATCTGGCATAACACTTTCACAGCATAACGTAATATATGACCACGATAGAATCTGGCATAACATTTTCACAGCATAACGCAATATATGACCACGATAGAATCTGGCATAACACTTTCACAGCATGACGATATATATGACCACGGTAGAATCTGGCATAACACTTTCACAGCGTAACGCAATATATGACCACGATAGAATCTGGCATAACACTTTCACAGCATAACGTAATATATGACCACGATAGAATGTGGCATAATACTTTCACAGCATAACGTAATATATGACCACGATAGAATCTGGCATAACATTTTCACAGCATAACGCAATATATGACCACGATAGAATCTGGCATAACACTTTCACAGCATGACGATATATATGACCATGGTAGAATCTGGCATAACACTTTCACAGCGTAACGCAATATATGACCACGATAGAATCTGGCATAACACTTTCACAGCGTAACGCAATATATGACCACGATAGAATCTGGCATAACACTTTCACAGCGTAACGCAATATATGACCACGATAGAATCTGGCATAACACTTTCACAGCATAACGTTATATATGACCACGATAGAATCTGGCATAACATTTTCACAGCGTAACGCAATATATGACCACGATAGAATCTGGCATAACATTTTCACAGCATAACGTAATATATGACCACGATAGAATGTGGCATAATACTTTCACAGCATAACGCAATATATGACCACGATAGAATCTGGCATAATACTTTCACAGCATAACGTAATATATGACCACGGTAGAATCTGGCATAATACTTTCACAGCATAACGTTATATATGACCACGATAGAATCTGGCATAATACTTTCACAGCATAACGTTATATATGACCACGTAGAATCTGGCATAATACTTTCACAGCATAACGCTATATATGACCACGGTAGAATCTGGCATAATACTTTCACAGCATAACGTTATATATGACCACGATAGAATCTGGCATAATACTTTCACAGCATAACGTTATATATGACCACGAGAGAATCTGGCATAATACTTTCACAGCATAACGTTATATATGACCACGATAGAATCTGGCATAACATTTTCACAGCATAACGTAATATATGACCACGATAGAATGTGGCATAATACTTTCACAGCATAACGTAATATATGACCACGATAGAATCTGGCATAACATTTTCACAGCATAACGCAATATATGACCACGATAGAATCTGTCATAACACTTTCACAGCATGACGATATATATGACCATGGTAGAATCTGGCATAACACTTTCACAGCGTAACGCAATATATGACCACGATAGAATCTGGCATAACACTTTCACAGCATAACGTAATATATGACCACGATAGAATCTGGCATAACATTTTCACAGCATAACGTTATATATGACCACGGTAGAATGTGGCATAACACTTTCACAGCATAACGTAATATATGACCACGATAGAATCTGGCATAATACTTTCACAGCATAACGTTATATATGACCACGATAGAATGTGGCATAATACTTTCACAGCACAACGTAATATATGACCACGATAGAATCTGGCATAACATTTTCACAGCATAACGTTATATATGACCACGGTAGAATGTGGCATAATACTTTCACAGCATAACGTTATATATGACCACGATAGAATCTGGCATAATACTTTCACAGCATAACGTTATATATGACCACGATAGAATGTGGCATAATACTTTCACAGCATAACGTTATATATGACCACGATAGAATGTGGCATAATACTTTCACAGCATAACGTTATATATGACCACGATAGAATCTGGCATAACATTTTCACAGCATAACGCAATATATGACCACGATAGAATCTGGCATAACACTTTCACAGCATGACGATATATATGACCATGGTAGAATCTGGCATAACACTTTCACAGCGTAACGCAATATATGACCACGATAGAATCTGGCATAACACTTTCACAGCGTAACGCAATATATGACCACGATAGAATCTGGCATAACACTTTCACAGCGTAACGCAATATATGACCACGATAGAATCTGGCATAACACTTTCACAGCATAACGTTATATATGACCACGATAGAATCTGGCATAACATTTTCACAGCGTAACGCAATATATGACCACGATAGAATCTGGCATAACATTTTCACAGCATAACGTAATATATGACCACGATAGAATGTGGCATAACACTTTCACAGCATAACGTAATATATGACCACGATAGAATCTGGCATAACATTTTCACAGCATAACGCAATATATGACCACGATAGAATCTGGCATAACACTTTCACAGCATGACGATATATATGACCACGGTAGAATCTGGCATAACACTTTCACAGCGTAACGCAATATATGACCACGATAGAATCTGGCATAACACTTTCACAGCATAACGTAATATATGACCACGATAGAATGTGGCATAATACTTTCACAGCATAACGTAATATATGACCACGATAGAATCTGGCATAACATTTTCACAGCATAACGCAATATATGACCACGATAGAATCTGGCATAACACTTTCACAGCATGACGATATATATGACCATGGTAGAATCTGGCATAACACTTTCACAGCGTAACGCAATATATGACCACGATAGAATCTGGCATAACACTTTCACAGCGTAACGCAATATATGACCACGATAGAATCTGGCATAACACTTTCACAGCGTAACGCAATATATGACCACGATAGAATCTGGCATAACACTTTCACAGCATAACGTTATATATGACCACGATAGAATCTGGCATAACATTTTCACAGCGTAACGCAATATATGACCACGATAGAATCTGGCATAACATTTTCACAGCATAACGTAATATATGACCACGATAGAATGTGGCATAATACTTTCACAGCATAACGCAATATATGACCACGATAGAATCTGGCATAATACTTTCACAGCATAACGTAATATATGACCACGGTAGAATCTGGCATAATACTTTCACAGCATAACGTTATATATGACCACGATAGAATCTGGCATAATACTTTCACAGCATAACGTTATATATGACCACGTAGAATCTGGCATAATACTTTCACAGCATAACGTTATATATGACCACGGTAGAATCTGGCATAATACTTTCACAGCATAACGTTATATATGACCACGATAGAATCTGGCATAATACTTTCACAGCAGAACGTTATATATGACCACGAGAGAATCTGGCATAATACTTTCACAGCATAACGTTATATATGACCACGATAGAATCTGGCATAACATTTTCACAGCATAACGTAATATATGACCACGATAGAATGTGGCATAATACTTTCACAGCATAACGTAATATATGACCACGATAGAATCTGGCATAACATTTTCACAGGATAACGCAATATATGACCACGATAGAATCTGGCATAACACTTTCACAGCATGACGATATATATGACCATGGTAGAATCTGGCATAACACTTTCACAGCGTAACGCAATATATGACCACGATAGAATCTGGCATAACACTTTCACAGCATAACGTAATATATGACCACGATAGAATCTGGCATAACATTTTCACAGCATAGCGTTATATATGACCACGGTAGAATGTGGCATAATACTTTCACAGCATAACGTTATGTATGACCACGATAGAATCTGGCATAATACTTTCACAGCATAACGTTATATATGACCACGATAGAATGTGGCATAATACTTTCACAGCATAACGTAATATATGACCACGATAGAATCTGGCATAACATTTTCACAGCATAACGTTATATATGACCACGGTAGAATGTGGCATAATACTTTCACAGCATAACGTTATGTATGACCACGATAGAATCTGGCATAATACTTTCACAGCATAACGTTATATATGACCACGATAGAATGTGGCATAATACTTTCACAGCATAACGTTATATATGACCACGGTAGAATGTGGCACAATACTTTCACAGTGTAACACAATATATGACCACGGTAGAATCTGGCATAATACTTTCACAGCATTACGCAATATATGACCACGATAGAATCTGGCATAATACTTTCACAGCATAACGTTATATATGACCACGATAGAATCTGGCATAATACTTTCACAGCATAACACAATATATGACCACGGTAGAATCTGGCATAATACTTTCACAGCATAACAATATATATGACCACGGTGTGAAACAATGACTTAATAGCGTGATATTTGACCGTGGTGTGAAACTATGACATAATTACGACATACTTTGACAGCGGTAGAATCTGGTGCGCAATCAGACAACGGATGACCAACGACCTATTAGATGACCACCCTAGACTCTGTTTTGACATCTTTCCCAAAAACATATATGAACAAGGTAGCATTATGATATGACAGTGAGGACATCATGACATGACAGTGAATGTCCACATAGAATCAGATATGACACCATCCTCAAACTACGCATTATTGATCATCCTCAGGGATTAAATTAAATAAGCATACAAAATGTCAAAGTATTTTGTTTATCCTATCAAGATAGCACATGTCAGTGAGTGTTGAAATACATCTCATAAATTCACGATGAAATAACATTCTTTTCTTAAACAGAAATTTAAAAAATTTATTCCATAATTCCGGATTCTACCCACCTCTTAGAAAGTGCATTTCTATGTAATCCCAATCACAAAAGTGAAAACTATATATAGATCTTGATGTTGCAATAAATCAGACTAATACATTTGACATTATCAAATGCTGCTGCAACGGAAATAATTTGAAATTGGAAACTATTTATAACAGCAAGTAATTATCCCCTTGATACAGAAAGTGCGTTATGGCTGAATGAAATATTTGGATACATCAACTTCGTAGATGGCATTTTCATCGGTTACATAAGGACAAAAGACAATAAATAATACATATCTTCACCATAGATATATTGACTGTATTGACTGTATTGTATAATGGCATACTTCTGAAAAGACATGGGCCTCTGTTGTGGACAGGTTAAACGTAGGATTTGACACGTGTTTATTTTTTCCCAGAAACAACCGCTGTTACAATATGTACAAAGTTTCCGCTTGTAGATCACAGTCGCTTTAGGGGTAATATTAAAACTGCAATCTCGCCCGATGTATGGGGTTAGGAGAAGGTCAAGAGTAATTGTCAGTGTCGTTGTTGCAGAGAAACCTGAATATACATAGCAGAGTGATGGACGAAGGGGCATTTCCAGTAAGGCTGCCCCCTGTGGTTATGTCAAAGGCTGGATCGGAAATTGCTGATGTCATCCTATACCAGCGCTTAGTCCCGGAATATGTATAATTGTGAAGGAAACATATATTTCCTTTTAAATTGGAAAGGACCCCGCTTAGATGGGATATTCGGAACATTGAGTAATACTGCTTTTAAGGCTTTAGCAGGAAGGGCTGTGCGGAAGAAAGACATTGCAGATCTGAGACTGTAACACATACTAATATCATCCCTGAAAAGTGTCAGCATGCAGGAACTGCCATTTCACGGAAATGTCACCAGTGAAGATCTGGGTTAGTCTTCAGTAACCCATGTTTGTCGCGTGGTCACACATCTCATCTTATCCCAGTTGCGTAGATCGGTACTCATAGTATTGGCCACTGAGTTGTCTGGTCCAGACCATCGCCATATAGCTGGAATAATGCTGAGTGCAGTGTTAAACAACAAATAATACACATAAGGGATGTTTCAAACATGAAGATGAAGAAAGATGATGGTTCCAGTGTACTTTCTGCGAAGGTGAGCTACACCCAATGACGTCTCGAGGAGGAAAGATAAACTATAAATTACTTTAATTAGTCAACCTTATTGAAGTTTTCAGTTGTTTATATCCCCCACGAAGGTGGGACGTTACGAATCCTGTTTACCCCAGTCAACTATTCGTCACGCGAGGAGTAAATTTGCTTTAAACATAATGATGATTTAACGTCATTTTCTCGACGCTTCTACGCGTCCTCAGCCCATCATTTATTCTGCGAAAGTCGAAACTCATTCATCTTATGTGGAAATAAAAGGGGAACGGGACAGAAAGATTTTAATCCCAAGAAATTAAAGACGAAAAAGAAAGTCTTGTTGCAAACATCTTTGAAGTTTACGTGACTTTTATTTTCTCGATTGTCTGCATTACAGTTTTCAATGGGAGGTCTTTTCTGTTACATGGCCAACGCTGTATCACGACGATCGGCATTAACATGTCGTCCCAGAGAACTGAGCACCACGTTCCCATCAATTCACAATATGCCCTTTTCCAGAAGATGCTCTTTTTCAGTATGTATAAAATTAATATGGAAGGTAAACCTGTATTTTTTTTAAATAAACATGCTTGGCATAACAAGCAAACAGAGCAAAATATTTTCCAGCTGTAGATTGTTTCACATTTCTCAAACATAAACAAAGTTCTGTCTGGGTTGCGTCGTGTATTTAGTTAAAATGATGTGTATAAACAATACTTTGATGCACAGAGTGCTATATCCCATAGTCGGGTCTTCAGGATAATGACAACTCTTTTATCGGGGCAGGACTCTTCAGAATCATGACATGGCCTTTGTCGGATCAGGACTCTTCAGAATCATGATAAAGTCTTAGTCAGACCATGACTCTTCAGAATCATGACAGGGTCTTATAGATGGATCATGACTTCAGAATCATGACAGGGCCTTATAGATGGATCATGACTTCAGAATCATGACAGGGCCTTATAGATGGATCATGACTTCAGAATCATGACAGGGCCTTATAGATGGATCATGACTTCAGAATCATGACAGGGTCTTATAGTTGGATCATGACTTCAGCATCATGACAAGGCCTTAGGCAGACCATGACTCTTCAGAATCTTGACAAGGTCTTATAGTTGGATCATGACTTCAGTATCATGACAAGGCCTTAGTCGGGTCATGACTCTTCAAAATCATGACTAGGCCTTATAGTTGGATCATAGCTCTTCAGAATCATGACAAGGCAAGGGTGTCGCGTTATGTGTGACACCGCAAATATACTGATCGTGAATTGCGATGTTCACCTATATTGATAAATATGCTGTTTGATATTGAATGAGAGTTGGTAAAGTTCATGGGGTGATCTATCATTCCCCCAGCTCCAAACCCCTCGCCCCCCACACCCCACCCCCACCATACTCCATCCCGTGTCCAACCCCCAACCAATCACAGCAATGGATATAAATGTATTGTCCACATTATAATCGTGTTGCAGGGCATATACTGTATTTTGATATGGAAATTTACTTTTTAAAATGAAATGTGAGACCTGTACAATACAGGTACATATGTCCTCCACTCATCATTACCTCTGCCCGGAATCAGTGTGTTGGTTCTAACTAGCGAACATACAGGACAATTCTCAGGTCAGTGATTCCTTTATATTGCGTTGCTCGCCTGGTATCTCTCTGTGCTACGTTCAACACATGCTACAGTGCACTGTGTAGAATATTCTATAGATCGCATTACAACAGAATATGAGTTTTAAAAAATATATTGCATATATTCAGGGGACATTTTGAACTATAAAGTATTAACTGCGTATATACATAAACATAGACCATAATGAAAATGGGAAAACAAAGGAAAAAAAGGAATTGGTTTTGTTCCATCTTACTTTTGCGGTTACACGCTGACTGAACTTCGCTCAAACAAGAGTGAGGCGAGATGCAGGGAAATGGGCTTTGGTGGTAAAGTCGCGCAATGACATACCAACGTACATGCATAATTGTGTACGTGCGTGCGTCCGTTTGCGTGAGGCTCTTTGGTTTAATGTCAGTTTTATATTGCTAGCCAAATGATCTACGCTACCGCACTCAATATACCGACCACGCTTCGGTAAGTTCTGGTGTTATGACTTCAATGACGAACGCAAGGCAGGGTAATCACCTTTTAATGTCCTTTGTTGTGACGTGGCCGGGACTAAATCACCGACCTTCCGCTCTCTGGAATAAACCAGAAAGGAAGATACGACAATTACATACATCAATATCGATAGCATATCACATATCACTAATATGTCTAGCCACGGGTCCAGTTTATAGCCTTAAAAACTGCTGAAGCTGAGAAATATTGTTTAAACCGATCCATCCGCAAATGAGATTACATTAAACATAAAACCTCTTGTCAGACCAAAACAAAACCTGTCTAGTATTAACTATTAATATTAATAAAGACACTTAATAAACTTAAACGCCATTGTGGTAAAAAGTTCAAAACCGTGTACAATGCAATAGCGAATTTAAAATGATGTATATTCTCAATTTGAATCCAACGATCTGACGTTATTTACAGACCTCCACGAATCAAGCTCTTGGCAAACACGCCAACTACATCACTTTTAAATGGTATTTCATTTTCTTTCGTGGACTTATATTTAATTCCATTAATATTTACTGTACGCATGTCAGTGAATATCATCATAAAGATAATACCCAGAGGATGGGGAACACAGGGATGAGAGTTATTTGCCTTGCTCCATCGTCCCGCTAGCACTCTGCTCGCTCCCACCGTTAAATAACATATCAGTGTCGTCATTATTACAACTTATTGACACGATCCATTCCATGGCGTCCCCGTTTGACGGGTCTGGATATTTCCATCGTCGGATCTATAAGTTTATGTAATCAATTAAGAGGCTGAAATGAATTAGCTGACGTTTGCTGACGGTATTATTATAGCCACGCGTTAAGACAAAGTACTTAAAAGAACTAGTTTCTAGTAATCAATGCAATACACATTTGCTATATTCACGTATCTAGGCCGATGTCCTTCATGCTAGAAGATTATAATTAATACTGGATCACAATACCGGATTCGTCTGAAGGAATATATGATATTTTATGTATGAAAAGTGATTGTATATAATATGTTGTGTATCTTTTTGTATCGATTTTAATTATCCATAATCATTAGGGTATGAATATAATTTCAGTGGCTTTTCAAACGCTACTCTCCGTGACTGTGATTCTTTTACACCGCTTTTAACAATATTCAAGCAAATGGGTTTCATACATTGTACCTATGTGGGGAGTCGACCCGGGTCTTCAACGTTACAAGCGGACGCTATAACCACTAGGTCACTCCGTAGCGCCCCTAAAACCACATCAATAACGTTTCCTCACTGCATGTTAAGCTGAGAAAGGGGCACTGACAGTTACACTTTCACTTCCAGTTCAGGCAACTATCCTCTTTGCAACTTTCCTTCCATGAAATATGCTTAAAGCCTGTGTTGAAATATTAGATTATATCTGATATAATTCAGTAATACATTCAGTGGAGTAACTTAAAATGTTAACTGAGTAAATAATTATGACGCAACCAAAAATGACGTCAAATCAATCACTATGACGTCATAATACCCATATGACGGCCGATCGACTTGTAAAACCACTGGTCGTTCAAATAGCTGGATTATATTACGAATAATGGGTAGCCGAAGACCCGGGTTCGATTCCACACACGGGTGCAGAGTGTGAACCCAGTTTCTGGTGTCTGGCCGTGATGTTGCTGGAATATTTGCTAAAAGCGGTGTAAAACTACACTCATTCACTCAGTCACTATTACGAATAATGATAACACCGTTTGACGAAATGCACAAGTACATATATTGTTCCTGTAAAACAAGGAATATCATCGGAGTTAAGGCTCGGAGATTCCTGGTAGTTATGTAAGAGGGGACCACACGTCACTTAACGCCCTTACACCTCATATAACACCCAGGAAAACACAAAGAGAAAAGAGTGGTAAACAGGAAGAAAAAATGCAAATGAAGTGACAGAACCTTTTCAATAACCATAAGAAACCTTTGCTCAGAAGCAGAGGTTTTGTACGATTCTACGCTATCATGAGTTCTTGATTCATTATAAGTGACATTACAAGATGTTCGTAAAAAGATGAGTTACACCGACACCAACATCAGAGGAAATCACATAGGTCCCACGATGCCCGAATAGATGGTTCAGTGATGCGGATGGGACTTTACATTTCAATGATGCCAAACAATTCAAATGAAAACTTATTCAATCGCCGAGGCCAGTATTCACATGTAAATGGCATTCTCTCTAAAAAGTTCTCCAAATTCATCTTCGAAGACAGTTGACATTTTTACACCTTTAAATGAAGCCGCGCAAGAGCGGTGTTTAGATTTTATCAATTAATTAGACAGTGCTCGATGTGGCTACCTTAATCCCATTTCAATGAAAATAATTGATTGAGTCACAATAAAAGATATAGTATCGGTTGAATCGGCATTGTCTGAACGCCATAGCGGAAACTGGCGACAGCGATCTTCAGATTGCTATGTTAACCTACAGTGTTGAAGTGGTGTTGGCCGTGCTCTCGTGTCGCGGGGGGAGCACACTGTGAGGAAATATTGATCTCCTGAGAGTCAATGACGAAAAAGACGTTAAAGTATTTAAACCCAGACTGCCACGTGTTGTAGATCAATAACGACATACCATGGGTTGGGAATCTCTGCTGACATAGCTGGGTGGACGTGGGCACTCTCCGAACATTTGGACCAAAGATTTAACACTGAGTCTGGGATTTGAACCGTTAAGATTGCTTGGTTAATTTTGAAGAAAAGGATTTAACACTGAGCGTTTTCAATTGAACCGGGAGAGTTCAAACTAGGATTAATGGATCACTTTGACCAAGGGTTTAAAACTAAACCTGGAATCTGAAGAGTTAAGATGACTTGACTAATTTTGACCAAGGACTTACCACTCAGCCTGGATTCTGAACCGGGAGAGTTTAAGATGGCTTGGCTAATTTTGACCAAGGACTTACCACTCAGCCTGGATTCTGAACCGGGAGAGTTAAGATGGCTTGGCTAATTTTGACCAAGGACTTACCACTCAGCCTGGATTCTGAACCAGGAGAGTTAAGATGCCTTCGATCACTTTAACCAGGGACCTAACACTGGGTCTGGGATTTAAACCAGGAGAGTTAAGCTATTGTTTATGAGACAGTACATAACAGGAGACAATGCTACCACTTACATTTTTATTTAACAAAAAAGCTAGAGAGCTGAAAGCCGTTTCGAATGGAATTTTCTTCTTCTACTACTGCTGCTGCTGCTGCTGCTCCTGCTGCTGATATGATGTTGAAGAGCAGATGCTGCATTAGCGAATGATCTTAAACCAAAGAAATTCAGTTTGTGTTGTCAGTGTGAGCAACATTTAATGTCAATTATATTCAAGCCCAGGAGCAATATTATGGTGCTGGCGAACCTGGAAAAATGATCAAGGTTTCGGCCTCATGATCAATGGACCCTGGAACGCCTATGGGAGATAACTCTACCCTGGATATGGAACGGCCACTTTCCCTCTGAGGATTGGTTTCGGGGAGAAATGTGGTTAAGGTCGTGTATAGCTGGGGGATAGGGCTTTGTCAATTTACTTCGAGCACAAACTAAGGACGACATGAAATCGTCAGGCAAATAAGCCGTACGTGGTAGAAAAACCTAATTTATGCCATGCTGAACAACACAGGCTCATATGGGGCAGCATAGGTTTATTCAAGATGCAGAGCAGCACCGGCTAAGTAGCCAGTCTGATCAGGACAGACTAGAACAGATATACATACAATTCAGGTAGTCATGAAGAGCAGCCGTTTCCACATAGCCACACAGAGCCGTACAGAGCAGCACACGACGCATGTATATATACAGAGCAGCACACGACGCATGTATAGATACAGAGCAGCACACGATAACAAAACCGTACAGAGCGAAACCGTCGATGAAGCCATACAACACAGGGTATTAAACTGAAGCAGGACAGCATGGACTTTATGGGACAACCCATCATGCATTCTTCAGTTCCTCACGTACTCCTCAAAACAACGATACTCCTCAGCTCCATTGAATCTCTTCAACTCCGCGACACTCATCGACTCCAATGACAGCCCTCAACTCCTCGATACTCTACAACTACCCTGATACTCCTCAACTCAGATAATACTACTCTATACCCCCAATAGTCCTCAACTCCTCGATACTACTCATCTTCCCTGATATTCCTCAGCTCCCCCAGTATTCCTAAACTTCCCGGAAAATCATCATCCTGATACTCAATTCACCCTGATATTCCTAAACTCTCCACCACTCTTCAACTCCCCGATACTCCTTAAGTCCCTTGATGCCTCCAACTAGTTCTGATATTCCTCAACTCCTCTGTAACTCCTAAAGTCCCCTGACACTCAATCCCTCCCAATACGCCTTAGCTCCCCTCATACACCTTAACTCCCCTCATACACCTCAACTCGCCTGACATTGTACAACTCCCCTGGTATTCCTGTAACTTCTCGATACCAACCCTCCTCTGATACACCTCAACGCAACAACCATTGTACTCAAACGCCCCGAACTCAACTCCTCGTACTTCCAAACACTCTCGTTCTCCTCAACACCCCATGTACTTCTCAGCTCACCATGTACCTGTACTCCGGTAATCCACATGTTCCCATGACCTAACTACATAACTCTCTATGTACTCCCGAACTTCCCCGCACTCCTGCACTCCTTCACGCCCCTGCCCTACTTAACACACCATCATGCAGTCATCAAGTATCCACATTAACACTTGAATTATTTTCTATCATAGCAGTGTAAACCTGCAAGGAATGGAATATAGATTCTTTATGTAGCTTGACGAAATTTTAATCTCGACTTGGACAAGCAAGTGTTGGGTCGTGAGACTAATAGTAATCTTTTGGTTTAGGAATTGATGCATCTGACTGGCAAGGGGGACGAGGCCTGGGACGTGGTTTAAATCAACCCTGACACATCCCACTCAGCGACTATTACGTTGACTTCACTAATCACATTCCTTCAATTTCCATCAGACTTGTTGCAGGACAATTTATCTACCTTGCGTTTGACCGAGAATCCTGAGTGTACATTAACTAGTCTTCCCATGGTGGCAGATATTGGGTAGTGAAGTGGAGTCTGAATTGATCACTATTACTTACATATCAATCAAATCATTCCACCTTAATGTCGTTTTGATTGGGTACTGTAGGCATGAATACTGTGCCCTTGGTAAATGTGGAACATTATGAAGAGGTTAGAGAGTCAACGAATGACATGATAGATTAATGTTTGTTGAATAACCAAACTTGACATATATTATTCTTCATGGATAAAAAGCTACTAAGAAACGAGAATGAAACCAATGGTCACAATCAGAAAGAAATCAAACGTCACAAGCCAAGGTTTACAATGACAAAGAAACCAATAATTACAATCAGAAAGCACCCAACTGTCACAGTCAAAAGGAATTCAATGTTCAAAAACAAACAAACAAGCAAAATTCCAAAACAAATAACAAACATAAACAAGAGTCATCAGAAGATGACATATCCCCTCGGCCCCCACATATTTGAAAGGGCAAATCATCTGACAATTACTTAATGTCTTTTTAGAAACAGAGCCCATCCGTCCATTTTGAGACTAAGTCTGAATTGTTTCCATGGAAACCAGGAGAAATAAAAAAATAAATAAATATAATATGCCAAAACTTTATAAACAGCAAAAGGCATCACTTTGTAGTCTGCCTCAAACATCTGCCAAGTTTTGCAGAAACATATTGAACTGTTTTTTGAGTTCTGCTCCGGAAACGAAGCCCATCTGTCCATTTTGAGACTAAGTCCGAAATGTTTCATGGAATTCAAGAAAATAATAAATCACAGAAACCTGTAAATAGCAAAAGGCACCACTTTAGGTTCTGACTGATATATCTATTTTTGCAGAAAAATATTGAATGGTTTTCGATTTGTTCTCCGGAAAGGAAGCCCACCCCATCATTAGTCCAAAATGTTCCATGGAAAAACGAAAAAACAAACAAAAATACTCTGTAAATAGCAAAGGGCACAACTATAGGTTGAGATTAGTATATCTATCAAGTTGGGTCTACAAATATTGAACGGTTTCTGAGTTATGCTCCGGAAACAAAATGATTACAGACAGACGGACGGAGTACCGACTGACGGACAGACAGACGAGGCGTCGAATATATCCCCCGCATTACATGCCGGGTGTATAAAAAACAAACCAAACAATAGTTACAGTCAGAAAACAACCGATGGTCACAATCGCAAAGAAACCATTTGTCACGGTCAGAAAGAACTCATTGGTTACAATCACAAAGAAACCAATGCTCACAACCAGTGCCAAAACAGATGTAGATTCCATAGCCATAGGATCCTAATGCTAACTTTACAGACACTTTAGGCGCACCAGACGATCGAGTTCCCCTTTACTATTTCGAAAAACGCTTCCACCTCACCGTTGCCATTTCAGTGCAATGTACAATGGTCGGATCAACTCCAAGCTCTGGCTCCGGTTCAACATAACTGTGTCGGCATTGTCGGCTTTTCGACCTTAATCAACAGGCATTTTCAGATTGAAAGTATCCGACTAAAAATGATTTATCAGGGTGAAGTTCTCCAGTGATATATTGAAATAAATATTCGGCCTGAATCGTAATGAAATATCAAATGACTGAAATAGATAAAGTCATGATGACATTCGCGAGAAGAAAAAACACACACATAAACCTGAAGGAGTGAATGCTGACAAGCATGATGTCGGGGCTGCTGCCGTGTGGTTTCTCAGCTGCCTGTCTTGAGAACAGCTTCCCCATCACTCAGCACTTTCCGAGCAAAGCTAATTCTATCGAGTTCTTATCTCACAGCGTTTGAAGGCAAGGTCTCAATTTGAAACTATTGCTGTTAGATAAACACAATTTCGGCCTCGTCATAGGGAACATGATATCATAGGAGAAAAACTGGAGGTGTGTGCACCAGATAGCATCTTAAGTAAGGTTTCAGACATGACGGTTTGAAGAACATAGTTCTGGCTTTGAGAACCTTGGAATGGCGATGATTCTATCCTCAAAATATAACAGTTACTGTTATTGTATGCGAGATCATCATGGTTTACAACGACACCATGCATGAGGCTGTGAACGGATTTGCGCCGAACATCAATGCATGTGCACACAGGTACCGTTGTCAGCGATCAAGGGGAAACAACTTTTCACTAAGCAGCACAGAATTTGGACGATAGGTAATTTCAGTTCGAAAAGACAATTTAGAAATATCTTCAAGTAAATACTTTACCAAACATAGTTATTCATATCGAAATAGCCAATAGGGTTTGGTTCAGAACTGCACACACTCAGCAGTTTGGTTTTCGTCCATTTCGGGACCAAGACTCGTACTGGATATCTTGGGAAAGACTAAAATCGCTCTCATATACCTTTGGGGAGTGTAATATTTTTCTTCACAACAGGTGCTAGCTCCTTCAGGTTTTGCCCTACGGAAACCTCTTACACATACGCGAGATAGAATGTTAGCCACGACTGTGGTCTGTTCGGGGGGATATATATTACCCTCAAAATAGAAAAAAATCTATAACATTTGCTTCGTGGAGTAGTTTCTTACCCTGCATGAAAAGCTTGGTACAATCTACCCTGATTGTATGGGTGGTTAGCAGCTCTGGCTATAGTTCCCTGGGGTTTCTAGCCAAGGATTGGGGAATGCGTAACAAAACATCACCCAAATGTCAGCAAAGGTTGTGCATAGTGAGCTGCCCTAATGAATGTATGAATAATCTATCAAAATATTAGTTCTGACTGCAAGCCGTGTTTTGGGGGTTATTGTATAACACTTTCTATGGTAATCGTGGTTCCCCGCCCTGGTGTATTTATATTCATCAATAAGTTGCTTCCATTGATATGAATAATACACATCATGGTCAGATGTCGAACTGGCAGCAGCCACTCCAACCATTTCCAACCATCTATCTTCTAAAAACACATTCCTCTTGTCAATATAAGAACGCAACATTTTCTCAGTGTTCTGGTGCAGGGATCACGAGATGAGTATCATGTTTCTTATCTTTTATTTTCCCGTTACGACTTTTCATCTGGATAAATATTTGTGCAATACAATCGCGTTGATCACTGTATGTGCAGATATCTGTAGACCGTGTCATGAGTAGTAAAATGGAGTGACTTGAGTCAGTTTTTCAGTTATATCGTTGCCTGTCAGCTGCATGCAGGAGGAAACTCGAGGTGGTGGGGGTTTGAGACGTTTCGCACTTCAGGATAAACTCGACGAACACATCTGACGATTACGATCTTTGTTTTCTCTCCTGAGTTGGGACGAAATTTTGAACTGCGAAATTCTACGGCTTACACGATAAGGCCTTTCGCGTTCTCTTAGTCTGTCTCACACGCCCTGAGCCACATTATTTTCCTACTGGCTAGATCTCCTTTCAAAGCTAAAGCCCTAAATGAATTTAGTGTCGATATCCTCGGGTTCTGAATCTCCTTATAGCGCTCCTATTCAGTTAAAATGAGCTGTTGCCACAAAATTATATACATTCACATACTAAGCAGTAGTCTAGCGTCATTAGCTGGGCGTTTGTAAATGAACAAACAAAATGTTATTGAGAACGATGTCATTTGGTCTTGCGGGGTGACTCTGTATGAAGTGACCTTGCCGTTGATAGTTTCGTTTCTTATGCCCCACGTGGGTCAATATCGCAATTTGGGGTCGTGATATTCCAAACATGATGAATATTTTAGAATCAATAGTCGATAAAATCCTTCAATAAAACATCATAAGGTAGGTACGCATTTGCTGGCAGAACAGCAAAAACTATTTATATACCCACAGCGGTAACGTTATGATCTTCTTCGCTATAACGCGGTCTAAGATAGCGACGTTGTATCCAGTATACTCTACAGTCACGGGGCAAATCACGACCACCTACCGTGATTCTGTGGAGAGTAAACATTGCCATACCTTCGCACGTGCCACGTTGTTTGGGAAACAGACAATGCAGATAATACACATTTACAATCAAGATCCTGTAAAAAATATCATACCGTGAAATATCAAAATGACGCTTTCTTTGCCTGGTGATGTTAGCGGACGTAAGCACGTTCCCCAGCGTGACGTCACTTCACTGTTTACACAGCAGCCTCCTTTATGTGGTACATACTCAGTTTCCTAATTGTTTCTTGTACTTATGAACTCCCTTAACAACAACACCTGTACCTGTTTAACTAGGAACATGTGCGTCGCGTGCAGCGCTGAGAACCCGGTTTGTCTTGCAAGGAATGCTCATCATTTTGGAACCTTGGCAGAACCGCAGGATGGGCAAAAACAGCAATTCAATAACTAACCCGCGATTATTTCACGTTCGTTCTGAGTTAGTGGGGTAATTACCCAGACATGTTGAATAATTCCGACAAGCGTATGGCCTAAAACATTCACTATTAAAAATAATCCAGTGACTTTGCATGTGAGTAGGACGTTTACTACAGTGCAACACATTGTTTGTCGACAAATACCAAAATCTTTATTAATCACTACCGTTTTAAGAGCAGTTATAGCGAAATGGGGCCGTTAACTATTTTGGGGGACAGTGGCTGTTTAACTAGAGGCTGGACACATACATCACGTCAAATTAAACAGGAGGAAAGTTTAAAAGTTATAGTCTTCTGACGTATAACCATTTTTCTTGATAAAATAGATGAGAAGGGACGGTACGCACGTTGACGGCCTGTATCTGTTATGTATCTCTCTCCCGGGAACTCTTTTGAAATACATCATTCTGTCAAGAACAGATTAAACATTTTTTTCCAAAAAATTGCGCAGGCAATGTCGGCTGAACTTGATAAATTCAAAGGTTAACTTTGATTTTGGTGTTTTATATGGTACAGGAGATCATGTCATGAATCAAGGCAATAACAACAATTCCAGTGCGTTAAGCCTTACTGACTGGGTTACGTAATTGGCCGTGTCAGTGGGATAGACAGATGCGACCAGTCTGCCATTTGTGGCAACGTACAGCAACACGTAAACAAACACATTTACAATAATGACTGGGTGAGCTCCTTTTGTGTCTGAGTCAACAACATTTCATCACCGGTGAAGAAAACACACGTCAGTTTGCTTGCTATGAATGGATATACGACGGCGCAAGTCCAAAGGACGGAACCTATCAAGACAGGATTATAACGACTGAAGAACAATAAGCACATCAATCCTCAATCCGTTCAAATAAACATAAATCGCTAAAGGTGCTGTGTCGATGAAGAGAGTGAGTTGAGGTGGAGGTCTGGCGAATGTCCTGGATGTTATCTCATGGGTAAAACCCTCTGACATGGGTGACAAACGTCCTGGGGTGTTGTATCAATGGCTGAAACCCTCTGACATGGGTGACAAACGTCCTGGGGTGTTGTATCAATGGCTGAAACCCTCTGACATGGGTGACAAACGTCCTGGGGTGTTGTATCAATGGCTGAAACCCTCTGACATGGGTGACAAACGTCCTGGGGTGTTGTATCAATGGCTGAAACCCTGTGACATGGGTGACAAACGTCCTGGGGTGTTGTATCAATGGCTGAAACCCTCTGACATAGGTGACAAACGTCCTGGGGTGTTGTATCAATGGCTGAAACCCTCTGACATGGGTGACAAACGTCCTGGGGTGTTGTATCAATGGCTGAAACCCTCTGACATGGGTGACAAACGTCCTGGGGTGTTGTATCAATGGCTGAAACCCTCTGACATGGGTGACAAACGTCCTGGGGTGTTGTATCAATGGCTGAAACCCTCTGACATGGGGGTTTGAAACTGTCAAATGTAAAGACTATCACAGCGACAGGGGTGCGAATCTGGATTCGAACTCAAGACTAGCGTGGCCTAAATGTCAGGTAAACGGCCCTGATACCATAACTACATCTTCATAACCTGCCCAAGTCCCTCTATTTTACCGACCCGTCTATTATTGCTATTGAATTATTGCTGCATTTTGGGTATTAGCACGTACTTGGCTGGTCTTGATAAAAAGCTATGCATACCTATATCCGGGGCCTAGTGAATAAAGCGGTCACTCGTCACGCCGAAGACCGGGTTCGATTCCAATGTTTGAAACCCATTCCTGGTGTCCCCCGCCGTGGTATTGTCGGAATATTGCTACAAGCGGCTAAATAAACTCGCTAATACGTATATCCCAACTGTCAGTGTTATAAAGATAGACACAACTTGTTTTTGCAATTGGACACTTTATGTTATTCAAAATTAGACAAACACATGAATATTACATGATGAAATATCTATGTTCGAGTGGTAGTGTAACACGCAATATTATCATACATATATATGTATTGCAAGCAATATTATCGCTTATGAAAGACATGTTATTCAATACATTATGGGGCATATAAGCATTTGTCGAAATATTGTCACTTGTACAGAATGATATTGGCGTTCGAAACTATATTATGGACCGCGAAATGCTACTCTGCTAGCATGATACGAATAAAAATGAAATGCATTGTTAAAGCATATGAATTAAGCCTCGATGATCCAAGTTAAAATCTGTGCTGACACCAGGTGTTCGCGTCCGGCACTCTCACTGTTTGCTCACGTAAAACCAAATACGTGTGAAGCCTATGTCGGGTCTTCCTGGCCGTGGTATTGTTGGAATATTGTTGAAAGCGGCGTAAAACTAAACTTACTCACTTAGGTCAAAGGTGTCCGACACCACCCAGAAATGTCTCCTGAAATAGGCGAAATTAATAATATTTCTACCTATCAACTTACAATTACGAATGAGTTTCATACCCTTCCAACTTTTGAACGTGTAAAACTGTGGGATGGCATAGCTTGCGGAATAAAGGCGACATTTGGCTAGGTTAGTAGTTTCAATGAAAACTTGTAAACTATTAAGATAGGAGACTGGCGTCCCTTGACTCCCTTGTACTGTCCGCTTTTGAAGACTTGTCTGTTTATTATTCACTATAAATCCATGAGCACAGCATTCAGTTCAGCCTTGGAGTAGACATAACAAGACTAATCGCTATACAGACAAAAAGCCACAAAAACACACAGAGGTAGTTAGACCAACAACCACACAGACACACACACGCACGTGCACACACACACGCACACACGTACCTACGCACACACAACAACAGCAAATCATCTCAGATATGTAGATTAACAATATTTTACAAAATCAACTGTACTTAGTTCATACTGAAGCGCCTTCTCCTCACCACTCAAACACTTCCCACGCAAAGCGAAATACTTTTTGTTTTTAATACAGACTGCGAATATCGTCAATAAGCTACTCACTGTGACCTTTCCGAGCAACCATTGTCCTTTTGCAGAACGACTCATATAATATAGTTATATACACTTAAGTTCCCGAGTCACGTGGTTGTGACATACCTGTTTATTTTGATATAACAAAGCGAGCAAATCATGTCAGAATCATAACCTATTCGAAATTTACAGTTCCACGCCTACATGGAAGGCGAATCATGTAAAACATGATTTGATGGTAACATCCAGAGACCGTATGAAATGATCGCAGTTGACCTATAGGTGTCAGTTCTGGTGTTGTATATATGTTGATATAGGTATATGACGTCTATGCGTGGCTTGGGCTCTGCTCGCCCATCTCTAGCGAAGCTGCAGCTATATATCTACATATCTTTTCTATCTATTCCCAGTCTCAACATGACTGTGTGGGATTCGCCTATCGCCAACGTCATGTCTTTGAATGACATTTCACCACATCCCTTTGCACCGCCAGTTCCAGACAATCTGATGTTTTACGGTAACCTGCGAGACATAGTTCATGGAAACGTCTTACAGTAAGGAAAATAAATTGTTTCTATAAAAAATATCATTCCGGAAATTACAAATCACATGAGACAAGGTTCCACTTGGAAGATTCAACATGGTGATAGTATCTTTGGACTCAAATTGCGCTAAGGCTGTGCCGTGTTCCGTTGTGAAGGATGATACTCCTTCAGCCACGGTCTCCATCTTTCCTACTGCTCCAGTAGACGCCGTGAAGATTTTGATTGCAAAGATTGGGTTATTCGGTCTACATGCGCCGGCTTCCTCAGTGGTGGCAAGCGTCTAAACAAGAAATCACAATGGCTGCAAAATGTAGAATAAATGATAATATTTACCTTAATACTGGTCGTATGTCGCCGTAAAGTAATTGCTGTTCACCGATGTTTCTGAGTAGTTGTTTGGAAGTAGCATCAACAATTGGTGTGTTTTTGGTTATCTGGAAGAAACCGTGAAGAAAACACAATGTTTAGTGAAGGAGGTGAAGAGCGTACTCGCATCTATTTCATAAACAAATGTTACAGCTAAACCAATGGAAGCTTTCAGGATAACGTTACATGACCTTCCAGAGTGAATATTGCGCAATAACATGTAATGGACCCGAGGTCATCTGTTTTAGAAGGGCGGGATAGGCACCATACTGTTTATGATGGCAATTAAGAGACCGTATCAATTAATTTGCACACAGTGTAGAAACGCTTATTGGAGATAATGACATAATGGTAGAAATAATACCAGGCCAGTGCATAAACCGCGTTAAGCTATTTACATTGACAAATATCAGAGGCTTTTCAATCTCTGGACTAATGCATTGATATGAAATATGAGATGAGATAAGGCATATGCGGGGCGGGGTGTGTGTGTGTGTGTGTGTGTGTGTGTGTGTGTGTGTGTGTGTGTGTGTGTGTGTGTGTGTGTGTGTGTGTGTGTGTGTGTGTGTGTGTGTGTGTTATCTTGAAAGTTTTTTTAAATGATCAGACTGTGTGAAATTGAAGTATGCATCCCCCCTTCCTCACGAGTGTCCACTCTCATCCCCATTTCTAAAAAAAGCTGTACATGTATCCTCCAATGGGACGGACTGGATCGAATTCGGGTACTCGGATGCTAAAGCTAACCCTTACCCCAAACGCTAACCCTAAGCAAAAGTAAACTGGAATTATTTCAAGATGGCGGAACGTATCCGGTATTCTGGCGACTTACCCGAAATCGTATTTTGTGTATCATTTTGGTTAGAACGTGTTCAGGACATCGATAAATCCGTGAATGATCCTCTGTCTGCATCACAAGATTCACAAATAATACAGTCGTCGTTTATCAGTAATCTGTTTCCACACGTGTGAACGAAATTACTCCAGAAACATCAGATATTGTGAACACGTTCCACCTGTGTTATCTCCTTAATGAGCGCATTAGGCCGCTAACAAGTGAACGCGTGTTATGTCCGTCTGATTGCAAGTGTTTTGTCATATCATCCAGTCTTAATACAGAAAATATGTCTTACCAGATCCACCCCACCCCCCACCACCCTCACCCCCCACCCCGTCACTGGCGCAGCACAACACCCTAGGCTCCCCATCCTTATCGGCACCTGGTAATGAGTGGATATTTACAACCGTTGTTTTGTTAGTACAAGCGCCAATGGTCTTAAAACAACCGATCTGAATTCAAATACTTTCTTTACGGATGTGTTTTGGATTACCGTCACCGCCGTTCGTTTAAAAGCGAATGAAAAATCACAGAAGAGGGTCACGCCGTGAAATAAAAACTGCATAGTGAACAAGAATAGCATCTGTGTACGGATTTATTGCCCAGAAGTGACGCCATAGTCGTAACGTCTACTGTGTTTTGTACCTGCGTTAGCAACAGACGCTGGTGGTTTCAATTTCAACAATTATCTCCTTAAAACGAGGCGCGTGAGGACTGTGAATAACCCGGTATTGTGTTTGTCTGTTTTGTCACTTTCGAGAACATGTGCGTCTCATAAAACATAACATTGTCATTTACGACATAAAATAGAAAGTTGTCTCATTCGGAATTGTTGTTTTCTTGGAAATGATCTCAAAATAAAATACTCTGGCCAGCTAATGTTGAGAGAGGCAACCATATCCAATATTCAAACAAGCTGAAGTGAATTTCCAGGGTGGCAGATGCCGTACCATTGACAGAATCTATATGCAACACCAACATACGAACACGATGAACACAAACACCTATGTGACATGAAGCATAAGTACAGGATTTGTCTGCCAATGAGAATGTGAATAGTATGAGTGACAGGTTGTGACAACGTGAGATATTTTTAATGAGGGACGATTTAAAACAAGCTTAACAATTTGTGTTCGACACAATGACACAAATGAAAGACACAACCATCCGATATTCGGCCAAACTACATATGTGTGGATAGTGTTGGTACATAAGTGAGCTAGTGAGTTTAGTTTTATACCTCTTTTAAAAATATTCCATTAATGTCACTACTGAGGACACCAGAAATGGGCTTGACACAATGTATCCACGTGGGGAATCGAACCCAGATCTTCGGCGGGACGGATGAATGGTTTCAACAATAGGCCACTCTACCGCCTATTTCGGTACATAATGACTTTCGGCTGTGTTGCATTGTCCCCTTTTGATGAGCCAGAAACCAGTGATTGTAGGTTCCTGTACGTGTGCTCGAAGGTTTCACCACAATCCTGAACGACTAAGACACGACACAGTGGAGTTCCAACCGGATCCTAACACTCTGTGACATAGTTGCCCAATGCTTCTAATCACGGTGACTAAGGGGTCGTTCATGGTGTGCTGTGTGGTGGGTTTTGTTGAGCGGCTAGGGTTATAATACTATTGCCTATATATTTCTAGTATGTTGTGGTTTCGATCATGGAACGAGACTTTGGGGCGTGGTTACGATCTTGGAACGAGGCTCCGGGGCCTGATCCACTGAGTGTTGGTCGTAACTCCCATTCACTTGAACATAGATTTACGGTAGTCCCAGCACTAAGACCGGATGGTGGAACGGGGCCCAAGGCGACTTCTATAAATGTCAGCCTGTAATTTATATGTTTTCTTTCAACATTCCAGTGTGAGGTTTAGACGTCATTGGGCGTATGTTAACAAGAAGATACAGATTTCCAAACTGTGCGTTCTCCTACTTCAGCTCATATACGACAGGAAAAGTCAAGATCTGTTGAAATATTGAATAAAACCTTCCACGTAGACTTGCTCCAAGGCTGTGCTGAATGAAAAAATCATGCAAGTTCAGAGTGGTATTTCTGCCTTTTAAACAGGCGCAAACAAAGACTGTTTTTGTAAGTGATTTCGACTCTTTTATACGAGACTTGATGTTTTCTCTCATATACTCAGTTACAAAAGAAACGCGAATCACGTTAAGCTGATGAATAAAAGGAATGGTGCTAATGAGTGAACAAAGAAAGAAAGATCTTTCTTCATAACCTGAAGTGTTTTGTCATGATAAACGTCGTTAGATTGCGACATGTGGGCAGATACCTTAAGAATCGTTTCATTATCAAATATGGCCTCCATTAGCAACTTCATCAGAACGCTGAACTGATGAAATGATTATCTGAGCATCGAACTTCGTCTTGATTAATAATATAATTGTATTTCAAGTAATTTCAAACATGTTAGTATGCTAGTGTGCTAAACTGATAGTTATCGTCTTGTTTGAGCCTACCTTCAAAGAGAACAGGGAGGCACAAGTCTCTAGTAATGCTTAGAAGTGTTAATGATATTTTATATTATGTATATAATTACAATAAGAGGTCTACCGAAAATACTGACATCCTTATCAGCTGATCCAGGCTGTTCTTCCATAAATAAACAATCACAAAATGAATGCATTCATTGTGTTGTCGTTCAACAGGGAGCACAGTCATGTTATGTGATGCTGTGCCTGGTAGTCCTTGTCATGTCATAGGAGAGTCGTCATTATGCAGACGGTAAGCCTGATTTTGACGTCCATTTTGAAAGCAATACTATCAATATTTGAAAACACCTTTCAGATGTTTGTTTGTAAGTCTACACATTTTTCATGTGTGCAGCGGTGGATACACCAGTCATGTTGTTCTTGCACTTTAACGTAGAGCATTCTTAATTATTTGTGGTAAACACTTGAGTTGCATTCCGCGAGAGAAAAAAAAATTCCCAACTTTTCCACTTTAAGGGTCGACAGATCGTAAACTATTTTGTTAAAAAACTTGGCATCAATCTCTTCAATTAAGCTTGAAAAATCCTCACTTAATCATCCTTATCTTCGTCCAATCGCTGTCTGTGGTGGTATTGTAAAAAATCGTCTTTGATGATCTTTGCATTGTTTTACTTACTGGTGAAATCCTATCGGCATTCGGTATATCAGAGAATCCTCACCGGAACGCATGCGCTCACTTCTCATCGGTTTCCTTAACTTAATCTAGTACATGAAATGTGACCAACAGTTTTCCTTACTCCTGGTATTTCCTGGGAGTCCTCCCGGGCGCGTTCCTCAATGCCAACCTGACATGACTGTGGAGGTAATGAAAAAGCAATACTTAATGAAAACAGCAGAATACAACTCTGCTGTTGAGACCCGAAGACCTGGGTCGGATTAATCCAGACAGTTTACAGGCAGACATTATTTTCCCACAGTCAAGTACCCGGGAGATATAAATCTGGTATAGTTAACTAAATTCGTCTTACTGTGGTCGGATAATGGTCTGTTGGCGTGTCAATAAATGGAGAAAGACAAAAGGACCGAGTGTGTTAATAACAACGACGGGATATATTCAAAAGCTTTCTAACTAAAGAACTGCTGCAGATAACACAAAGTATAAAGAAAGTTAACTTTACAGTTGCATGAAAATATTAATTGTGAACGACCCAAATGTCCGAAAGTTTACAAAAAAGAAAATTCAATCCGTAAACCTATGTCGGGGGTAAAGGGACGAAACAATTTCACATAAATGCATGTATGTATAATTACGTCAATTCTATATAATGGTCTAATGGGTTGTATTCTGGAAGTACTGTGTCTGTGTGAGTGAGTTGGGTTTGACGACGTCTTGAAAATCTTTTCAACGTCATCACGGTGTGTCAGCTTGACATACAGGTACGATACGTAATAGGGCGGGACTCAGAAACGTAATGGCGTGGGAGTCAGGAACGTAATGGAGTGTGACTCAGACACGTAATGGTGTGTGAGTCAGAAACGTAATAGTATGGGAGTCAGAAGTGTAATGGTGTGGGAGTCAGAAGTGCAATGGTGCGAGAGTCAGAAACGTAATAGTGTGGGAGTCAGAAACGTAAAAGTGTGGGAGTCAGAAGTGTAATGGTGTGGGAGTCAGAAACGTAATAGTGTGGGAGTCAGAAGTGTAATGGTGTGGGAGTCAGAAGTGCAATGGTGCGAGAGTCAGAAATGTAATAGTGTGGGAGTCAGAAACGTAAAAGTGTGGGAGTCAGAAGTGTAATGGTGTGGGAGTCAGAAATGTAATAGTGTGGGAGTCAGAAGTGCAATGGTGTGGGAGTCAAAATGTAATGGTGCGGGAGTCAGAAACGTAAAAGTGTGGGAGTCAGAAGTGTAATGGTGTGGGAGATAGAAATGTAATAGTGTGGGAGTCAGAAACGTAAAAGTGTGGGAGTCAGAAGTGTAATGGTGTGGGAGTCAGAAACGTAATAGTGTGGGAGTCAGAAACGTAAAAGTGTGGGAGTCAGAAGTGTAATGGTGTGGGAGTCAGAAACGTAATAGTGTGGGAGTCAGAAACGTAATAGTGTGGGAGTCGCAAGTGTAATGGTGTGGGAGTCGCAAGTGTAATGGTGTGGGAGTCAAAAATGGAATGGTGCAGGGGTCAGAAACGTAAAAGTGTGGGAGATAGAAATGTAAAAGTGTGGGAGTCAGAAACGTAATAGTGTGGGAGTCAGAAATGTAATAATGGAGGTTCCTGTGTCATGTTACTAAAATGGGTATGGTGCTGACAAACCTAGAACCTTAAACAACGCCAAAATAGGATTCCAGCACGACAAATGGCGCAACTGAACGAAGACCGGGCAACGCTTGCCCCCAGTTGCTTCATGTATGAACAAGATGGACACCCACTAAGTTCAGAGAAGATAATTAGGTAAGCAGCGTACAAAGACGTATCACATGCTGAGCTGTTGATAAACAGGATGTTCTCATTCTGTTTATGACTTACGTAATTTTCAGTGTTATTACACGCCCCACGGCCATATTCTTTATGTTATTAGAACAAAATACCCATGATTTATGATATATTCAAACCCCTACGTGTACATTTACAGTAGTGTTCGGTGATGCTTGTAATATATCTCAATATCACCCAATATTCTTTTGTGAGAATACTGATATAGATCAACATATCGCTTTCGTTATCACCAAATGGTTGGCTGACAAGAGCACAACCGTGAAGTGTAATGGTCGCATCTGAAGTAACGGATCCACTGCATCTCAAAACATGTGTTTCTGTTTGAAGCATGTAAACACTGACATGAACGAAGCTATGGTTATATATACTTTTCACAGTGTAAGATAAAGTCATTCTGGTTGAGTTGGAACGTCAAATTTACGTACCCTCGTAGATACGAAATGAAGACTGTGATTTTTATATATTTGTTTGATGTACGTAGACTGGCTTGACCGCAAACGTTTAACACCAAATAAAAACGCATATGTCGATATATGTCTGTGCTTCTGTGCGCTTACATTTTTACGTTCTTATGAAGCATGAACTTGAAATGTTAAATATTGGGGGAGAATGATATTTGAAGTCAAACAAATCACACCCTCGTGTCTTCTAATATGAATTGTATGGAATCGCATCGATAAAAGCAGTAAATCGTCTCGGAGTTGGATACTTTCATCTATTGGAGATGATGTATTTGAAGTGAAATGACACGAGGGCGAGTGTCTGTTTGTCATGTAAATGCATACAAGTGTATTGATATACGCATGTCGTTACGACAACACTGGCTTTGAAATCCACAGACATATATTTCTATTTCCTTATCATAACTGCCATCTTCCGAGCGTCGTTCAGCCAGTAATGGCGTCACTCTTCTTTCACTAAAATTTCAATTCTTTATCCAGTACTATACGAGCCGAATATCCTTCTTTCACTCATTCAGAACAAATTGTTAACGTAACTGATTTTTGAACGAAAACTTGTTCAAAGAAATAACGGTTTTTCACAAAGGCTGCCACGAATACAAGAGAAATGCAAATACGTCAAGCTATCCAAACGCATAAACAACTGTTGGTATAAACATTCACGTCCTCCAGGCCATTCAAAGCGCACCAGAAGTTGGGTCAAACTTGCAGAACGTTCACAGATGTTGGGTTTACACGCGGCACAGGAAGCATACATCTGCCATGTACTATCTCAGCCAATCCGTCAAGGAAAATGCAAGGTGGCTGACGCATAATTTATCACATCATGGTGATGCCGTTCCTCACTACAAACACAAGCCCATCTTGTTTTCCTTCCAACACACACCTGTGCCTGTTGCTGGCTGTCTGTGTTCAAGAGCCAACAACACATAATCCAAGCCATGTCCAATCCTATCAAGTCGTTAGTCTTGGACGTTGCAGACCTTTACGCTTAATTTCACCTTCATTACTTGAGTGACGTTACATGACGCTATCTTGAAACAGAAACCGAAACTTTCAAACGCTCCTTGAAATAAAAACAAACATCCTAATCTGATATCAGTTGCAAAATTAGCAGTCTGGAGGGGAAGATGGACGGTATGTTCGTCTCACACCGTGGCTTGTAGATAGGGAGTTATCAAAAACGCGTTAGCAGCAACACAGAGGGATGTTCTCTGACACGACATGAGATAAGGCGGTAACATGAACCTTCATCCAGTGGGGGTGGACTTGGGATCGTTAAAAGGTAACGATATAAGTTGGACCATAATGAATCGTCACTTGCAATACCACGCCTGAATGACCAACGTGATGGGACCCCCGGGGCTGAATATTTTATGTATGCGAGGTGGGCGTATTTCTAGTGAAACCCTGTCAATCAGGAAACAATTCCACTTCCGGACAATTTCTCATGGAGGCGTACTAAGGTTTGCACAATAACACAGATTCACTTTACATTAGTACATACTGTATTTGAGAATCAGTCCTGGTTATATCATCGTCCAGAATAGAAAAAAGAGGTTTCCTCGAATACGAAGCGTGTCCTGTCATTTCAACAAAGAGATAAAGTATATCCCTGCTTGATGTCATAATTTCAACATCCAGTTATACATAAATAAATCATTAAAGCTAATCTTGATTAGTCTGACACACACCTATCTAACACAAGGTCTCAGCAAATCTTTATTCTGGACCAATGACTTCCCTGCGATAAACAAATCCATGCAATTACGATTCACCAGTTGTTTGATTTAAATTATGTAGAAGTTGGTTCATTTAATTTATTGAAACAAATCTGAGCCAAATCAAACCCAAGTCGTTTGAAGTCATATCAGTTGAAACGTTTAGCCCTGATACACATTGACACCTTTCCTTGTTCTGGCAAAAATGATGTCTTTGATCTCAAGTTGGTAGTGTGAAAGGGGTTCTCCCACGTGCATGTGAGGTCAAGTGAACACTAAGCCGCAGTAGAAAGTCGGATGAGTTAGTGATGATCATATATTGTCTTATAAGATAATATGAAATTTTCGTATTACGAGTTATAAACAAACGCACACTTTGTGTGGTTTGTGGACATTAACTGGACTAACTCGTTTCTGAATATATAAGTTGGACTAATGTATAATGTGGACTGTAACAACAAACTCATATGAACCGGAAGGGAGCCCCAGGGAGAACAGAGATTCTGAAACTGAGGAAATCTAGATTTGCTTCACTTATTGCTTTAGCTTAAACCTGACGCTAGACTTGCTTCATTTAGGAGCAAGCATTAATATATTGCAAAGAGGGCTTGGCAAAGGGGCAAATGATGTGGTATAGGGACTGTGAGACATCACCAAACCATCAAAGTTATATTTGAAGGTAAACGAAAAGCGGTCCGTGGTAATAGACTTCACCAATACTTGATAGTCAAAGAACACATGGCATTCAAATAATGCAGTACGTCCAAGATGGCAATGTCAAGACAGAGAAATTTATCAGAACATATGGATGTCCTTGCTGAAACTTAAAAATGAATGCCATAATTTGCTTATATTTGAAATGATATATATATCTGATCGTGTCATCAGCCAAATTTTCACATACTGTTGTGACATTTGCAACAATAGCTCCTTTGTCGAGGCTGATAAATCTCAGATATAAAGCTAGTGCCTTGTATGGTTCTATTCTCCGCCTTTCTGATAACATTGTTACACACATGGCTTAACAGAGATACACGAAGATGTCCTTTGACAATCGCGGTAGTGTAAAATTATCTGACCATAGTTTGTATGGGGTTCGTTTTGTGAACGGAGTTCCCAGTTATTTCTAGGATGTTGAACATTTGAAATAATTAAACAAACTTTCTGACAAATTGTTCAGCAAGAGATGCTTTTGAAATGACACGAAAAGATGCATGTCTAACACGCACGGACACTAAATAAACACATTCCACTGCAAACATGGGATATGAAAACACTTCTGGTCTTCCGTACATGTGACATTTACCATACCAATTTAACTACAAAGGAATGTTATTGGCAGTTCCGAAATTCATTTCTGTAACCCTTTGAACAACAAAGGGAGGATCAGGAAAAAAACAACTATAGTTCCAAATGGGAAAGGAATGTGCAATGTTTTCATGGGGCACATGGAATGGAAAAGGCCTATCATTTAAAAGATCAGCATAAATTAAGATCTTCACAAGATTTAGAGATCTTTTGTTAGGTTAGAGTTTTGTTCGTTTGAAAACTAAGGGAAATAGTTTTGTTCTGAAAAGAGTAACACTTGCGTGTTTTAATTGGTTTATAATTTATGTCATGTAAGCTCTTCTTATTTGAGCAATGGTTTTGCCAATACCTGAACGCTGGACAGCAAGAGAAAACGATTACATCGTCATCGTAAAATGTTCATTCTTTGCTCCAATAATTACTTGTTCAGACTTGAAGCGAACAACCTGATACTGAATTAAAGGGGAAATGCCCGTTTTCAATTTCGTTTCGCTGAATATATTTACTGTAACAAAAATAACATTTCCAGCATTATCCAAACTCTTCCTTTCCACTTGGTTGCATTAATTGTCATTGAAAGTAGGCCGCAAAGTGAGCTACGTGAAGTTTTCCATAATACAGTTCCATCTAAGTAACTATTTCACTATAACAGACACCAAGACAACATCCCGGAAGAACAATAAAAACAAGCAAGAAAGTTGCTTGTAATTATAAAGCGCGTCTAACCCAGAAAAGAAAATGTTCAAGTGCAGGATTCACCAGAGTATTGTGGGATTCCTGAAGAACAGCTGCAACTGGATGTATGTTTTCTGAACAGGTGAAGGTCTACAGTTCCATACCATCAGTCTCCACTTCAACGTTTGGTTTCCAGGCATAGCGGTTCGTGTGTGATACTGTACAGCTATGGGTATCGATGGAAAGATCTTGCGAACCCATTCACCAGTATACCATTCTTTACATTGTGTTTGAAGCTTTTGGAGGTGCCTACAGACAAATCAGGTTTCGGGTGTGCACCAGTACTCTAGACTAGAACTATGCTAAGTATAGCTCCTCATAGATACTTTCAAAGCAGTCTTCATATTTAGATTTTTAGATTTAAGTGATTACCATAAACACAGATTGGTTGTGTTTCACATTTTCTCAGCTGATACCTAAACATTACTCTGACATAAACATAAAGTGAAAAATATTAGGACCAACTTCCCAAATGAACTTCGCTTTTAAACTGTCTGTCATGAGGTGTGCTTTCCTCAGAGTGATTTTCTGATGATGTGACATATGATGATTGGGTCATAACGCCGAAGTGTGTTGACACCCAACAAAGATCCAATTCACAACGAAGTTAAACAATGTCCGTCCTCGAACTTTGATGCTGTGCTGTTTTTTTGCAAGTAGCTTTATCTTCTATGAGTGGAGTGTCCTAAGGCTCGGGTTCGACTCCCTACACATCCATACATGAAAGCCATGTTTAATTTCCCTTCTTACTATATTGATCGGTTGCCCTTGAATACAAACTCGCTCGCTCATCAGTTTATATGCAAGAAATGCATGATTATCCAACAATTAGTATCTTCATTACAGATTTTGTACATGACTGAAAAGGAATGCTTTCGTCCAGCATATGGTTCTAGGGGTCTGATAAGCTGAGATGTATTATTTTCCAATTTACAAGTTTCTTGCACGACATATGTGAAGCCCGTGTACAAGACAGATGACAAACACGTTACACTGTGGGATAAGGAAAATACAAAAAAAAATGTTCATGTAAACAGGCCATAAAGAAAAGAGGATCCTACACATATCTTTACAAATATAAATCCGTAGAAAATCTCCTTTGCTTCTCTCACGAACATCAGCTATCTGTCATGCATCGTAAAAGGAAACGCGACTGAACCGATAAACTTATAAACGCAACGATCACGACATAAACATCTTATTGGTGGACGTTATGCCAAGCCTGTTTTGGTTCAGTAGACACCAATACATCATGGAAAGTTCTGCTAAGGTGTATTTCACAGTGTACGAGCCAAATGTCAACGTGGACTATCAAAGCTGACCTCGCTTGAGGTACACTTGCGGAGGTCTGCAATCGCCGTGGAAGCTTAATCCGCCGTATTTGCTTGTTATCTTTGAAGTATCCTGGTCCTAATCTCGTTAGGTCTATGATCAGATACAGCAATCATGAAATCATTAGGCTGACAAAGAAACAATATACATCAAAGGGACAAGATCTCAGGGAAATCTTGCCTGTGCTCCCACAGGATCAATTAGCTGACAAAACCGATTCATTGTGCATCTAGGTTTACCGATGGGTTCTTGGTAGAGTCAGTTTGATCCTTTAGACGGCGTTTTATGAAGTATCCGTATGAGACGTCAGGAACTTGTGTTTCTATCAAGTCGTCTATGTCCTTAACCTTATGCATCTCATGCAAAACAGAGAGGGCGTTGCCAATACCGCGAAGGACTCGACATACAGGAGCATCTGCGATGCTAAATCCACTTACCATCGAGATGGGTTTCCCTCATGCGACACACCACGGCTGTTGTCAACACGATCATACAGTTTTCTATACATCTGTTGCGTCTTCGCGAAAGTCGCTGACTGACGACGGACTTTTACGGATTGCCCGGTAAGCTTTGAAGGAACTGATATCTTTTGTTGAAAACCGTTTCTTTCACTGAACAACAGTATTAGACACTGAGATGACCTGTCCTATTCATTGCCAGAAATAAGTTACAGCTTGGAATATGTCGCAGTAAGGAAATACTTTGAAATATTTACGAATATGTTCTCATCTCTGCCATAATTTACGTTCTTACCGAAGTGTTATTGGGGACAGACGCTGTGCAAGTTTCTGGGTCATGTGCACTTAGATAATGGATTTCCCAGATACGGGCAGTTGAAGAACCAGCGCAGCGTGGCACTTTTGAGAAATTTGAAACTCGTAAGACGATTAACTCTCCAACTAAGCTTGAAGGTTTGAAGGAACTCTCTCTGCCCTGTCCATTTCCTAAGATGCTTGCTGTACCATAGTTCATCAAAGTAATTACTGCAGACAGGTAACCAATGGCAACGGTATTTGTGACGTAATGGCAAGTTGCTTGGCGCTTTTTATGACTCGATTAGTATTCGGGTAGCAGACATTTGTGGGTTACAGACATCTGTCAAACTGCCATTAGTTTGGGTGTTTGGGTGTAAAAATGTCGTTAACATAATACTCAAGAGGTGTGGCATACATTAGCCTTTCAGCATCTTGGTAGCTGTATAACACTGTCTGGAAAGTTTGTGGTGAGTGACTCTAGTCACATTTGACGTCACGAGCGGAAAGGTCACGTGACTTCCAGCGGACTATGCATAATGGCCAAAGATCATAAAGCACAAACTGTTTTCGTGATTAAGACGCAAATGAGCATAATTTGCAAATGAACTTTGGGGTATATGTATCTGATGACTTTATCGCACCCAGCAAATTATTGCAATTCTCTCATATTCTCCTTTAAACCCTGGTATTATTCAGATGTCACACTTGTCATCTTAGCTTGCCTCCTAACCTTGCTCCAAAGCTGTAGTGAATGCTAAGGTCATTAATGTGTGGTAATTCTTTTGCAAGTCTAGAAATTATCATTTCTAGCATTAATTATTACCTTATTACTTGTTCAAGTCATCAGTAATATGAAAGAAAGCGTCTCCCTGTCTGTGGTTGTCTTCTGTATGTATAAACCCGTGTCAGTTATATTAGGCCACTTGAGGTAATTTCCATAGACTTATATGCTACTTCAGTGTAGCAAAAATAATTTTCATAAATTAAAATTTCGTAAGAGTGAAGTCAAATGTTTCACATTTGTTAGGTATTATCATACCAACAGTGACATAATTTCTATTCAATTTCCCGTTGCATATTTATCGAATGGCAACAATTTTATCAACATATGCACATTGCTGTGAAGACCTTTAACATGGCGACCTATGGGAACGTGCATTTCGAAACCTTATGTAAGCTGATAAATGTGATGTCACCAGTTAAAAAGTGTTAGGAAAGTCGAACTGAAATTACGTGCGCACAGCAGACATGTTTCCAAATGTGCCTGTCAAATTTGACAAAGATTCCCTTCTTAACTCACTTCATGAAAAGTATTCATGCTACACCAAAACAATATGTAAGTCAATGGAAGCGACGTCATGTTGGCCAATATAACTGGCACGGGTCTGTATTTACCAACAATGATTTTAGACCTGTTTATATTGGTGCATACGGAAGATCTGTACCACGATCTTGTTGAGAGACGAAAAGTTATATGATGCACTTTAACGCTCATTGACCACCACTGAGGTTTCATTAAAAGAGTACAGGAGAAATCTATACAACTAATGAAAACTTCCGGACTGAATTTGTAATTTAATTAAATGTGAATAGTAATAACGAGGTCCATGTCACATTTCAATTTGTACCTTTTTATAAGTCACAGCAATTGGGCTAGGCGGGAAGGGGAGCTGGCGATAAATTTACTTTCAATTAAATTAAAGGAGACAGTCTTGGGGGAAGAAAACATGCATCAGTCGGAAAGGAGTCAGGAAGAAAGATAAACGAGCAAAATAAGATTTAGTAATTAGTATGGGAAACATGGACACCATGCATCTCAATTGTGAGGCTATTTCTGTGTTTACTTCCCGGTGGAAGTAAGTGGGATCCTGAAAGAAATAAACACCTTTCTTGGTAAAATAGTGTTGCACTTTTTCTCTATTATTATTTCATTTTCCGGGAAATGTATGGATTACTAATAACGACGCCAGAGGGAGCTAGAACACACAAAGTTCAGGTTTAACTCTTCTTGTGACTGGTATTTGAACTGTGGCATGACAAAGGATGCAACTCCTGAAATCACGTTCGAGCATCTGACACCACTAGGTTAACAACTTTCCCAAGAAAACATCTCGGGCCTTAATAGGATAGTGATATTACTACACTTGCACAAATCTCTAAAGTAACAAATAATACTTCAAAAAATAATTTGAAAAAGAACACATTGTCCGTCTAACAGATGGGCGTCCTGTATTGTTCGCTTATCTAGACTTGTTAAAAGGGCAGACTTACTCCGCATGTCCTTAATATTTACGTGTACCCTTTAAGCAACTGGAACTGGAAGCGACAAAACCCTTTCCTTGTTAAAAGCACAGTTGGTTGTACAATTGTGACTTTGTCACGAGTATATTTTTGTTTCAGCAGTATTACAGATGTATGATTTTCTTTGTAATGACAGACCTAACTGCATAATGTTCCTATAACATGACGGGTGTTTTGCAAAGAAGGTTATCGGTAATTTACAAAGCGACAGAATTTGCCAGTGCTGTTCATGTGGTGATGACACCTCTTGGCAACTCGTAAAATCCACCCTCAAGAAAGGTTTTGTGTACCAGGATCCACAGATGACATACAGTCTCGTATGCCTCAATGAATTACGCTAGGAAGATTTGGCTACTTAAAGGGAGACTATCATCCATCATCTACTGCCCATTTATAATCCACGATCATCAGCAACTTGTCTCAATCCGAAACATAAGTGTAGCATGGGCAACCATTAACTACAATATTGAATTAGAATACTCTTCTAATATATACTGAAAGAAAATCTGAGAATTGTTTCATTTTCTAAAGACATTACCAAAGAATGATAAACATAGATGGAGAGTACGACTATTTAAGTTTCAAGTTCTGTCACAATGCGAATAATTAAACTGTGCTAGCAGACAAAATAGTTTTTAAGACCTTGAATTAAATGTGTTAAGACTTCCGAATCACCCGAACCTAGTCCAATAAAACGCTGAGGCTGATGCAGAGACTCAGCCATCTGTATCCTTCCACAACAGTATACACGTAACCCATGCTCACCCTTCCCACAGTTCCTGACAGCGATATACAGCTTGTATACATAGAAGAACTTCCAGAAGCTTTTGGATGATGTTGCAAACTGCGTAGGTGTTTCAGCTAAAGTTGGAACACGTCCACCCATTAACACAATGTACTGCTCTTGGATTTACTTTTAAAACATTGCTTGAAATATTTGCCATGAGTTACACTGACGTATTGAATACTTCTGTTGGCAGTGATAGGGTTAATCCTTCCTCATCAATATCGTCATGAATGTAATCGACAGACACTCTGTCTATATCATATCAGAGGATACCAAAGCGGCAGTACCAATCTTGTATTATCCAATTTCATGTCTGCAAGAAGTGTTGTCAAATACCTAAACCTTGTATAATCGGCTCACATGTCTATCGTGGTGCTAAACTTCATCCTTTCCTTCAAGCACCTGTCATTCCAAATACAGATATGCCTCTTCAGAGTCCGCTATTTGAGCACATGGGACCACAGTAAAGTATTAATCTAAAACAATCAGCTGTCGAAATATTTCAGTACTTGAACATCATGTAATATGTTCTGGATGCAAGTCTGTCCTTTCGCGACAATTGTTTTTTACAAGAAAAACCGTCTTGTGTTTTCGAGCTGACTGCATTTTTTGTGGAATGTTGATAAACTCCGCAAAACGTATCGTCTTTGCTTTGCCAATGCGCTACAAAAAATGAAATAGTGACACTTGTTTTAGAAGTTTTTAGAATTTGTCTGTGTATCAATCAAATTTAAGGACTGATTGAGAAAATATAGATTGCCTGTGTCTCAAACCCACGCCGCTAACAACATGCTGGCATGGTCCAAGGTAAGAGTGCTTTTTCGGTTTAATAACGTTTTAAAAATAATTGTTTCCTTTATAGCTTTTTAGCTGACTTGGTAGCTTCATGTTGAAGTAACATGCAAAGGTATGCAGACTAAAGACGTTTGCTACGTGATGAAAATGCAGACAATATGGTGATGACAAACAACTAGCCATAAAGACGGCATACATTGGCGTCTAACCTACCATTATTGGATTCAGCCAAACAGAAGGCTAGAAGCTCTGCGAGAAACATTGTGGCACGAAAGAAAAATGAGCCGTTATAGTACAAGGTGTGTTCATGCACCATGATAACAATACTATCAGGGCTATGGGGACAGGGTGGTCACTGACTGATGCAGTAGTAGACACGTCATGTATCAACTTGTGCAACGTCATGCATCCAGACCATCTCGAACAGATGAGCAAGGAAACTGCAGCATTCACACCGTTTACGAACACTCACATTATGATTAATATCTTCCCCTCAACCCGTGAACACTATCTCTTGTCCTCCTTCCGCAATAACAAATTGATGGCAACCTTTGCATGAAGATACTGGAGATGCTCTAAATCTGAATTAGTTCGACATCACTCTGTGAAACTTGAAACGATAGTCAAATCATTGCACAAACTCAACCTGACACGGTGTATTGAACATTATTGCTCGCATTCTACAAACGGGGACTAATGTGCTGGGCATGTTACAATCCATAAACTCAGCACCAAGCATTCGTTAAACAATCAGCTTCATTTGTTGAGGAGCAGAACAGTATTGATCGTATTCCATAACAGAGACATCATGTGTTGGGTGTATGAGTGTATGTTTCGGAAGAACAGCACTGTTCATATGCACCGACAATCAACACTGTGTGTCGAGGCAGCGCTGTCTAAATCAAGTGCCTGGACATCATCATGCATATGCCAAACATTTAGCTATGTCTCCCGAGTCACAATTACACAATGTCCCATAGAACATACATGTTTTGTTCACATAGATCCATGTTGGCTTGATATGTTTTTTTTAATGTTTGTCGAAGAAATCGAATGCATCATTTCTATTTTAAATGCTGTATCCCTGAAGCACAAATGCTATTTGAACTTGGGATAAACATTTGTAAACGCCAGCAATCTGAAGATTACAGAATGATCAGCGATGACCTGGTGATAAGACAACCAGTGCTATGGAGGAACTCCCATGGTGAGGACAACACCTCCCGTGACGCCAAGGCATGATCACTGAGCACTGTTTCCATTAATTCCTTCATCGCCATTTGCAACGAGTCATGCCCTGAAGCGACAACAGCTACCCAATCGACATTTGTCCAAAAGAACATTGGAGAACCGTTTAGGAGCAGCAGGAAAATAGTACATGAGAGTCATCAAACGCCTCCTCCTCACGGACCACATCTGTGGTTCCCCTTGACTTGGTATGTAGGAGGAATCGTTTGGAATCTGAAAACCTGGGCAGTACTCGGGTAGAACGAAAGCAAGTTCAAGCTCATTGTCACGGATGGGTAATCGAAGGTTTGGAGGCATACGTGGAGCACATACAGACATAGTAGGCTAACTGTCCCTTGTGGGGGTTATCGGTGTTGATTTCGGGGTGTATCTCACACGATTGAAAGTTGAACCATCTCATCATACAACCAATCTCACAGTTAATCAGTATATCCGAGATGTCCTCGAACCAGTTCTTGCCTCCAATTTCGACAACCACTCACTCGCCACGAGACCTCAGTTGATGGCAGATAAAGCCAGATGCAATGGTTCCCGGGCAGTGGTAGCTTACCTCCAGACTTACCAACGCTTCGACGAGTCTCCTTGCCCCAGCTCTGAGCACATCTGAGACACCCTTGGGCGCAGTATACAGTCGCTTGAGCCTACTCTACGAAAACAATCGTCGTGAACTGGAAGCAGTTTTTCATCGTAATGGCTGCATTTGCCTGTTCGCAGATCCAGTTACTGACTGGAGGGATGAGATGAGGGTTCAGGCCGCCATCCAGACACAGGGAGGGTTTACTGGCCTCTGCACTTCAGAACGACCTCTGTCATATGGGATAGTGAAAATGCCATTTCAATTCGTATTATGAATTCATATTTATTCGTAAGTATATTCTGTCGGGGTGAAAACCATTGTGCCTCAATATCGTGATTAAAATCTTATTGTTCGAGGAATGGTCGTCCAGATAAGATCATTTGTTACAGCAGTTTGACTCCAGCACTTGGTCAGACATACGTAGCAGTCACGAACCTGAAATACTCTGCCTCTTGGTAACCAGTAACCCTTCCCCAATTACATCTCTCTGTTCCCTCGTTCGCCAAGTGCGGATTCTGAGTACTTTTTCACGCAGTGGCTGATGTAAGGTAGTCGAAGTTTGGTAATCGGAACCAGCCATCGGAGACTTCAACGCATTCAATACAGATCAGTAGTGACCTTGCCTAACGATACTTTGATTCAGAGGAGTAATCGACAAAACATTATTCATTTACTTCAGTAACATAGTCTGGGAACTGTCGCGCCAGAACGTTCTGCGTGGAATACGATATGCATACCCGGACGGGGCAAGTTGATCTTCTCTTCTCCATGTACACCTCACATGTAGGTTTCTGTCAGTGCATGAATCTTTGCTCATATTAGAACAAAAATGTTTTATTCACATTATTCATGGGCGCATATCAATCTGCCTCTGAATTCGAATAAGATAACCATAAATCACAGTTGTAAAAAAATGGCTTCTGGTTTCTGTTTCGTGATATTATCTTTTCCCCGTCAGTAACACGCCATGGGGCTGGTTGTATGAAGCGCAGTTAACCTAACGAAGCAAATACCAAACTTAAGTTTTTACTTCATCAAAATATATTCATCTGAAGAAGAGTCAGATACTTCCAAGCACGAATAAAGAAACACAATTTTTTTCCATAGTTTATTCCTTGTAAACCATTTCAAATAAAATATCGGAGCTTTAAGCCCTTGTCGGGTAACCATGCTTAACCTTCTCACTTCCCTGATCTTTACCTTATCCAGTGACAATGATGAAGAACGGCCGTTAATCAAAATTGTACAATGAGACATAAAATCAATCCTCTGTGGAGTGTAATTTTTTAAAAGTGAAATTTATAGTTCGTCATTTGAAAACTTTAAGTTAGGATTAAACGTCTATTGACCTCAGTCCGGTCATCAAGGAACCCAATTTGCACAACAACTTTTTTTTGTCAGAAGCACAATGTAGTATTTCATGACGATACTTTGTGATCAATTCCTCCTAACAGAAAACACGAGGTTCTTTGGACGTATCATCTCTACTCATGTAAACAGCTGGCGAACACCCCAGCTCCACTAAAACCCATAAAACTATTTTGGACGTGTTAGCTTGACTCGAATGAGCAAGTCACAAATGTTATTCCTTTAGTGCTTCTTTGAGAAAACTTACGGATCACATCACTTGCTCCTAAATATCTTCAGCAGAAGGGTGTATCTTTTTATGGCCCATTAGAAGTACATTGGGTGACAGAGACGTTAAAAAACACCTGAAACCTAAGCTTGGCTGGCTGGAGTCAACAAAAATAACGACTTGGTCTTCCCAATTCTATAACATCGGTGAGTTAGGGCGATTACGTCACTTCCTTAACGTCTAAGTGCAACGTCTGTGTTATTAAAGTCTTCACCATCGTGAGTGTCGTCGCCGCCGCTGTAACCACTTTGCAAGACAACATCTTCAGCAAGACGGCTTGTAACATCTGTATTCAGGAAATCTATCAGCAGTGATGAATATACTGGAAACTGTCATTTTTTGCAAAGCGTTCCATTTAAACGTTCATGTTTTGGTGGTGGTGTTACATGCTCATCATTACCAATAATATTATCATCACAAATAGTCCTGGTAAAACGTGGGTTGTGCTTCAACATTTCGTGAGAGAGTGAGTTTAGTTTTACGCAGCAATATTCCAGCTATCCGGTCTGTAATAATCGAGTCTGGAAAAGGCAATCCAGTGATCGGTAGCATGAGCATCGGTCTGCGCAACTGGGAACCGATGCCATGTCAACCAAGTCAGTGAGCCTGACCACCCGATCCCGTTAGTCGTATCTTACGACAAGCTCAGTCGTGTTTTATGGCAAGCAGGGATTGCTGACGGCCTATTCTACCCCGGACCTTCACGGCTCCAACAGTTCGTGAAACAACTGTTAGTGAGTGAATATGGTATTACGTGGCATTACGCGAAGTCCACTTCTGGTGTCATCAGCAGTGACATTGCTGGAATATTACTATAGGCGGCGTAAAACCATACTCACTGTATCATGGTACCTCATCCCTGCAGGATGGCGGCGTGGTAGCCTAGTGGTTGAAGCGTTGGCTCGTCGAAGTCTCAGCCTCGATTCCCCGTATGGCTACAGTGTGCGAAGTCCATTTCTGGTGTCCTGTGGCGTAGAACCGTACTCACTCATCTTTCATCAGATACTACTAGGATATAGCGTATAATATACTCTTCAAAAAGCTAGGGTGAATTGTACTGTCAATGGACGATTGTCGAAATTGGGAGATATGCGGGATTGAATCAATGCTGATACAATAATAATGGATGTTTTGAGATTGCATCACCACGTCTATTTCATTTACAGGAAAACTGTTCCTTCAGTTATCCCCCATTTTACGTGATTGGAGTATGACATGAAATTGTAGGTTACAATTTTAGTCAGTAGTGTGTGATTCGACGCTGAAAACCCTGACCCTGCATAGATGCAAGAAACTTATCGAAAATAATGGTCTACACTGATTTATCGACCTGTCTGAAAAGACTTCAAGATTCATAATGACAGCCCATGCATGTGTAGGAGGCCCCCACGTTGTGCATGTGCTTCCCATGCATTGTGTTTGCGTGTGATGATAATGTGAAATGATGCTGCAGACACAAGATGAATGTCATTGTAACGTTCCTAACGTATATTACTACAACACTGTGCCAATCTTAGTCTGGGAATAGCATTGCGTTCTGACTTTCGATGACGTATACAAATCACCACACGTGACACATTATAGCAGGACCTATCCTGAAATTGTTCTTGAGGTCGCGAAGGACATGTTCTGACAGCAGTTCATTGTCATCGGCCTTTCGTGGGATAAGAAGTAACATCGTCATAAAATTATCCTGAAGTACCACATTGTCATTCTTTCCGGAGATGAGCACTCGGTGATGAGACGTGAGATGACATCGTGACTAATCATTTTAAAAGTTGTGTTAGAGTCTGAAACTTCCGACGAAAGATTAATAGCTGATAAAAATGCATTAACGTTAGAATTATAGTCAATAACTGGAATGGCATTAGAATTGAATGGTTTACCTTCTATCAGAAAATCTACCGACATTCAATCTTAATCAGCTTTGTAGAGACGCGTGGGACCGGCGACTGTGCACTAGTTTGAAAGCTATTGAAAGCTATCACATGGCCCCGTACAAACAAACTTATACGACCTCGTGTTTAAAGTGCTCATTCAAATGTCATATTGGAGTTAGTGTACTCAGTTCTGGCATTAGGTGGTCCTTGAACGTGCTTATTCGTTTGAGGGGTCCCCCGGTCGACGTATTAATCCACAAGTCAGTGAACATTGTTTTGACAAGTGTGGCTGTCTGATTAGCTGTCTGTGGAATATTGATTGGCTTGTATTAAAGGTAAGATAATAGTAGGAGAGTGTGTAAGACTATAATATCATCTGCGCTCATTAAGTGAAAATGTTTAGAACCACTGTTGGCACTATGAATCATGTAAATGTTATGCTTGTTAATTCGTGTTAACCGTTATCTCTTTAACTGAAGTTAATTGCTCCAACTTCATAAGAACATCTGCACAAATAAGCAGCATTACGAGTGGAATATACACGTGGAACATTTTCTGAAATGAAAGCTAAGGAATAGGGGCAACCCATCAAAAAATAACTTAGTTTGTACTCATATAGATAAAACCAACCCACAACCAGGTGCGCGCTTGTTTATGAGAGAAAATTTGCACCAATGTGTAAAATTGGGAAAATACAACATGAGGAAAATGTGTGGCGTCAAGATCTGAACAGATATGGCCGATGGCCAACAGAGATACCGAGCTTCATCCCGAAGCTCTTTCCAGATATGGGTCATATGAATATAAGACAGGATACAGGGATGATTACACAACTGCAGCTGCTGCTGAACACTGGTTTATGAAGACTAGATCCTGTCAGTATGTGTCAGATAAGTATGATGGTGTTCGAGTTCTATAATGTTCTGAATCTTGCATCCCTGGCTATGTTGATAAATATAACTGCCAATAGGGAGATAAGAAACCATCAATAACTTTTATTATTGCATTATAGAGTGCATACAGCCTTCATTCAATGCAATGTTGTCGGGATACACAAGAGACGAAGAACGTCATCATCAGTCTCGATTTTACACAAGGTGTCAACCTACTGTGGGAGGAACGACCGATTGAATGTCTGTTTCACAGCTGTATCTGGACTTACTCACACGACGCTGTTGTAAATGGTATCACATCAACTTTCCAATATTCATTTTTCCCAATCCTGTAAAGTCTGTATAAGTCTAATGTTTAGTCCCTGGGTATGTATAATTTTGATATAAGTAATAAACCCACTGAAACTGAAAAGGAGCCCAAGTGTGTTGGGAGATTCAGGAACCTGAAGATATCTAGACTAGTTTCATTTAGTGCTCGGAGATAGGGAAAATATTAGGGTTCGGGTACTTTGAGACAGACTAATTCAGCATATGTTATCTGCAATTCACAACTATTGGGGTACAATGGAGCGGATTCGTTTCACGATGATTTCAAATTTGTTGTACCTTTTCTTAAAATACAATCAGCAAAGTTGGCGTGGAAGACTAATATCAGATACAAAACTCAGAGGCCGAAATTAGGCCCGAGGTAATTGTGTACATTGACGAGAATTTCACGCGTATCATTGTGTGAAGATTTGACCAGTCGTTACATATGTTTGTGATGGATGCTACCAGTGGGACAAGATTCGAAAATCTGATCTTGATCGTGATTAACTGACATTGCATTTGATAAGCTTCTCATGATCATGGAAAGCCTTCTGTTGCTTTTATTTGATATTTGGAACTTTGATAAAATTGTGTGACAGACGATGGACAATCACCTTACTGACCAAAGGTTATAAAGCCACGATTCCAAGTCAAACTCACGGCCAATAAAAAAGTCCGATGAAAGATACCATTTTTCTGATCCTTTTACCAACAGGCCACGTCTGATTGTAGTGAAAACCTTTGATAACAATCCCCTCGTAGTGTCAAGTTCCCCACTTACCTGATACTGACATCAGGTGCTTTAAAGATAGCATGGCCTTAGTACTTTCCTACACACAAATTGCCTTCAATGTAAAGTAATTGCATAACGCTAGAGCCAAGCATATAATCTCCACCAAAGCGTTCTTTAAGAACCGGCGTCCTTGCAATTATATAACATGTTGAAAGAAATGCTAACGCCACATTATAACCAATCAACAAGCATGTACTGACAACGCCATGCTGATCTGCGTGTGGTCAGTTGACTGCGGTAAGACGCTGTCACGGGCTTTACGTAGTTCCTTGAGCTTGAAAATGTGCACTATTCGTTAGTCTATAAAGAAGACTGGCAAGCAGAACTCTTTGAAGTAAATAAGGTTATTATCACCATCCATTACATCTTACTCGTGCAGTCTGTGCCCATTACACCACCGATGAACCACCATCCCTTTGCCACAGAGAGAGCGCCGTGATGACGACTTGATAGAACTGTTCTGGAATTAGGAACATTAACACACTGCCTCAGACTATCTTATATATTGCTTCATTCTGTCCGGCGAAGATAATCATCAACTGGCTGTCATATTATCTGCATTGTAACTTAGATCAAATACAGTTACCTAAGACACTTGAAACAAAAAACCCACCCCCCAAAAAAACATCAGTAATTGTTAACGTTGATACTGACACTCGCGCAACAGCGGGCAATCTAACGTGTTTGAGTTTGTGATCTTATCTGATATACATACAACACAAGAGGTTAACTTTTAAAACTAACAAATCTCAGAAATCCATAAAATCATCCACAGTGCTCAAATTCAAATACAGACGTAGAGTCCGAGCGTCAGTGCAACCTTTGGATCTGGATTTCAGGTATGCATTACAGTGTTAGTGGGAATGTACCGGTAGAGGCTGTCATTTGTAGTGTAACCAGATGAGTATGCAAGATGTACCATCACGACAGTTCCTCCAAGGCATGTTTCAATAAAATGACCTGACCGACCAGCACCAAACATATGTCGATCCGACGAGGAGCTGGAGCCACGCTTGCTTGTTCTCTGCGTGAGACTAAAGGGTTTGGCGAATGGTTTTCCTGTCTACAACACCACACTTAGCTGCAGGGGCTGAAACAAGCAGGCTGACCTCTGATAGCACAGGTTTAGTTGGTTTGCAGCTTATTAAGTCTGTCTTATCCTGTTATTGGCAATGCATTCCAGCTGTCTGTTTATGTGGTTACTGTTGCGGGCGGCCCAGCCATCATTACATACAATCACTGTCTTGCAGCTGAGGCAAGAGTCGGGTTCTGCAATACGACTCTAACCAATGACGCTGGCGTTCACGGACGTTCATGTGTATTAGGACAATGTTTCGAACGTAGTGGATATGCAAGTATGTTAGTCGACACAGTAGCACTAAATATTAAATCTAAATTATATCTGCTCACGAAAAAACCGACATTTTATATTTAACTATCAATAAGTCAGGGCATTCTGAAAATAGTAGAAGCCACCGCAGTTGTTTCAGTCTCGTTAGATTATGGAAATGATTTAAAAATACAAACATCAAATATTGACTTTGAACTGATAAACTTGCACCAGTCTACATTCATATACCATCATATTATAGCATAAATTCATGGGGAATGAAAACACACAAACTGACAGTTCGTTTTTGTTTTAAACATAACTTCATGTGTATTACGGTTTTGTTTTAAACATAACATCACATGTATTTGTTGAAAGTCTGTATTCTTTTTTCATAAGATATGTGCCTCAGAATATTTACAACAAAAGAACAATGGAGTCACACAATATAGTACATGTATTAGTTCATAATATGTTTTCCTATATCGTCATGTAACGGTTATACACTGAAAGAAGTCGGGATTTATGTGGATCAAAGGATCAGATTCCCTCAAGGTATTGAATGAAGTTGTCGTGTGCAAGAAAGTAATAAATACACGCACATATGTTCCTACAAATGGTTAAATGAGAGTTACTAGCATAAAGTTCTGAAATGCCTATTTCTAACAAAAGAACGTTTTGGTAAGACCTCCGACGACTGATATCGGAGTATTGAAAGTGTCATCCTTCATCTCAATATTCTGGATTTAAAAGTTGCTAATTATACCTGAACAATAATTACATGTCATGGATTTAAACTGCCATCTTCTCATGAGATAAGACAAGATATTTATTGCTTAGCATTCATTTAAGGAACAGTGGCAATATTGCATGAACTACAGATATAACCATAAAGAGTACAAAGATATAGACATACACATAGAACAATCAAGAAGTCTTCTTCATGTGTGTGAAGTTATACATATGCTAACAAATTATTTCTATACTATTTGGTTTATTATTTTTGAACATGAGGCTACATTTTTGGTTGTAGTAAGACTTTGAAATTTATTATTTTGAGATGAAAGAGACTTAATTAAGTAGCATCCTACTTCTTAATATTTAGAACAATACATGGAATAGTGCTCTTCAACTTCAAGGACTGAGCACTGACTTCAGACACAGTCTTGCAAAGGTGCTGGTCATACCAGCGTGGTCATACAATTTCCCTTTGTCGCAAGACATACCTCGTCCAAAGGTTATTTCATTTTCACATCAATAGATAAAGCATATCTGCAAACTCTACAGTCTTTCCATGTTAACCTCTGATCTTTAATTGTGCACATTTTGCTAGGATGACGTATGATCTTTTGTGGCATTCATTCCCACGTGTATCGCAATGCAAATAGCATAAAAGACCAGTTCAAGTCCAGGGTATGGATTTACTTCACGCCTCGATGACGCGCAGGTCAAGAGACAGCTTACGGTTGTCGTTAAATACGCCGTATGGTTGTCATGATGGACACCACATGCTGGAACGTCTTTGTTATCAAACATAATTCCACTTGCACTGGACATCTCTTCCGAGGAGATTACCATCGCGTGTTTTCAGCCTGTTCTCATTTACTGAGGTCCGAAGAACCGGAAGTGAGTTCAAAATGCAAATGGCTGACATTTTCCTGATGGATTAATTCAATCCTGGGGGCGAGAAAGTAGATCCACTCAGTAGGATAGCGTCTGGGCTGGACCTTGAGCTACCTGGGCCTAATACACACAGGAAGGCCCACTAATCACTCCATCGGGCATTTGTCAGCTGTTCCATTTGTGTGGTGTTATTTACAAGCAATGTTATAAATAACTGCAAAACTATAACAGTAACAAATCATTTTCACATAATGTAATAGTAAGGTCTAATGGGCTAAGACTATTAATTATTAGTCTGTTGAAGATTTAAAACACATATATTCTCCATAATACCTGCAAAAGGGGGTTGCATAGTAAATATGTTATTACATAAGTCATTATCAGTAACAGAGAGCAATGAGTCAGCTAATTATATTTCTCTTAATATCACATCTGCTCTTACATCAAACTGGGTGCCTGTCTTTATCAAACCACACTATCAATTTCAATAATTTATGATCGTCTTTTCAGGTATTCTGCCTCTCTCAAAGAAGGATGTGGAGTCTTAGCCAGTCACAATTTAATCTAATTCGATAATCTCAAGATTGACATCGAGTCGTTTTCGGAGCGTTGTTGGTATTCATTCCGACCGAACTAGGAGGAGAGTGAGACTGAGAGTAAAATATCAATACCCTAGGCACCGACATGATAGCGCCAGAGCGAACTTCGGGTACAATAGGTCAATACCAAAGGCTGAAAAGTCTCAACCCCAAAAGTGGCCCTTACTCAGCGAGCCAGCGGTGAAATGGTAATAATCGCGGACAAGATTGACCTAATTTAGTAACAATATTACAGGTCCTGGACTTCGTGGGGTCACTCCGGAGGTCAGAGGTCATTTCGATATTGACTATCGATTGGTTCTGAGAGGGTGAGATAGAAATAGAAGTGCCCCTAGACCTAATTGATATCGGTAAAGTTTCAGTGTGGCCAGGGATGGTGGATTAGGCGTAATCATCACGGGCCGGGAGTGCTAATGTCCACAAGCTCTTTGACAGCTTATGGATAATTATTTGATTATGCTTTATATCCATGCTGCTTGTAACGAACACGGGAGTGATACAGCTTTATCATCAAGCTTTAAAGTATCCATTCTGTTGGTATCACAACTGTGGACTATTTACGGAACCATTTCAAAAACAAACTGTAAATCATGAAATGTATGACAGCAAGAATCTGAATGCGGACATGCGAGGAATGCTTGAGCTGATTAGGTGACGATCTTTGACATCGGAGTACGACAACCTCTGATCATCAATTTTTAATCGGGACAAGTCAGATGTCCATGGAATCAATGATCTTAAACCCTTGCTTATGATGCTGGATAAGGACCTTTGTCACAGGCATGGAATTAATCACATAATCTTGCACACATTGATTTCGTTCTAAATGACATCTTGCAACTGGACAAATAACATTCATTAAATTAAGTCAGAGAGAAAACGATGTTGGTGAAATGGTGAGAGTAGCATATATTTAAAAACTCAGAATTTAAAAACATAGACACAAACAGAAGGCGAATTAGCGTGATAAACATATGGGTGTTGGATAAATGAGAGAGACAGGCGACTAGTAAGAAAGATGGACAAGGAGACTGACTGGCAGAAGCTTGAATAAGCTGGACCAAGAGGCAGAAGGCAGATATACAGAGGGAGAGGTAGATGTACACAGTCAAACACGAGCATGCGCGCGAGCACACACACACACACACACACACACACACACACACACACACACACACACACACACGCCCACTCGAGAGAGACGGGTATTGAGCGAGACTGAGAACTTCTTCTCCCTCCCCGTTCTGTCTATGAAGAAATGCTGTCGTCGTTTAAACCCCTCCTGAATGACAGTTGTTCAACGTTATTCATGCCATGGGACTGCCACCGCAACTCCGTCCCCAACAAAATGTCAAGCGCTGCATCGAAGATGGCATGATGCTCAGAAGCTGAAACTGAGATATAATTACGAATTCTGAGGCGGTCCCTCAAGACAAGAGATAGAATCTTTTCTGCGGACTTGCCAGTAGCCATGACTCCCTACATCTAACACTGCACGGAGCCGAGGTCACATGCTATTGTCATGAATGAGACGTGGCGGTTGTATAAGCGTGCTGCTGCAAATCATGATTAATACTCGTGCAGTACTAATACTCATGTATATATCTATATGAGTGTAATCATAAGAAACCCTGGAACAACTCAAAAACATAACAGAAAGACAATAAACAATATATCAAACCCTTCAACTTATTTCAGGACGTTTTTAATGTATTGTGACCTTTGTCCTTTCCAGAAACCGATCCATCATTTTGCATGATGTATCATATGCAACCAAACTGTACTGCGCACATTCGACTGGTTAGCATTCTATTCAGAACATAGTTGAAACACCATTATCTACGAAACGCCCACACAAAATACACACACCAATGTATAGATATGCTGTAATAAAAATGATAGATGATAATAATATTGTATTTCTTTCAGATGGTGTTCCATTTACAAACATGACTCCAACTACAACCCGTCAAGTAATACTACACTCTTTCGCTCATTAATAAGAGTGGACCGAGTACAATAAAAATAGCAAAAACCCAAGCATTATGACGTGGAGACAACATTACAGTGGAGTTCGTGGTAGAGGCACCTGTATGTGAAGAAGTTCATGATGACATAGTTTCTCGGAAACGAACTCATGTGCAGAAGTGGGGTCAAAAGAGGTTTGGGGACTTTCATGCCTTGCCGTACGCAGTCGTGCGTGCACACACAAATAATGCCTCCCGCGCCCAAACTGACCCTCTCCCTCACTTCAAACACCCGTCTCACATCTGTCTGTCTGTCTCTCTCTCTCTCTCTCTCTCTCTCTCACACACACACTCCCTTTCTCTCTTCCTCTCCGACACACACAGACATGCAATTTTCTTGGGGACCCTGTTCAACACTCTTGGGTAGTGTTTCCCCTAGACCCAACAAACCACAAGAAATTGATATCCTGCAAAAGTCCAGACTGTCACAGCCCCAGAAATGAAGGACAGTTCTGGGATCAATCTGGATTTGTTTTGTAGACATATTACTTATATTCATAGAAAACAAACAAACAAAGAAAAACACAAAAACAAAAAACAAACAAACAAGAAACCAAACCAAACCAAATTCTGCTTCTTATTTTTTCAATCTGTGTCTGGTGTAGAATACTGCAACATGTCGCATGCATGGTTGTTGTTATACTTCAGCAATGTTGACAGATGCCGTGGTGCAGCAGCGGTGCCTTTAAGATGCACAGTAACACCACATATAACAGTGTTCATTAGTCTGTCATACAAGCCCTGAAAGAAACATACCCAATGCAGCTAATGCAAGGCTAGAATGTGCGGCAAGTCCCGCAGTTTCCGCTTGGCTCTTTTTTATTTTATTTATCTAAAAACTTTTATTTTCTGTAACACATATTCACTTCAGATAGTAACATTGAGTCTCTGTATGCAGGTATCCCATGAAGTGAAGGATGACATGAGTATTGCCTATCCACGCTTTAGCACATGGTCATTAATAGACACAGACATGTTGAGGTTACTCCAGCAATGAGATTCCTACAACTGCAAATGTGAGGAACTGATTGCATCCCGAGCTTATCATCCTCAGCAATCTTGCGCCGACCAAAATGTGACGTTATAAAGAATTTCTAGGCGTTCAAATAACAGCTTGGTGACCTTACAAAATCGGTCTGCAAGCCATAAAGGACGTTGTATATCTGATATAAATATTTGTGAATGCGCCAAAGTATACACACAACTCGTGAAGACAACTTGCCAACATCATTTTCAAACACATTTCTGACTGAGAACACCAACCATCTGGAATAGCTCAAATATTTACACAACGAGGTGATGTATGGAGAAGAATTCTTCAAAGGCAATATTCGTTCCGACATTTAATAAAGCGGGCTGGCAGGTAGAACCGATTTCGGCAGAGACGGGGCAATTGAATTACTGTAACCCTGGTTGCGCGTCGGTGCTTTGTTGTGGAGTCTAACATGGCGGACTGAAGCACGTGGTTCTAATTTTGGTTGGTATCGAGTTTCTAGCTCCTGCTGCTGAACCATGTCCCTCGCAGAGAGCAAACCGTAACAACACAAGCTTCAAGGTGTAGGTTGCTTCGACATATCTGCCTTAAAGTTTATCGCAGTAAAAAGTAATTTTTATTGGCTTGCATCTGTGTTGTGAATTACTGCGTGTTTGCTCTACATGCTTGATCAGGAGATGAGCTCGTAAATGGATGGCCCTGCTGTCGGTGGGTTTCACAGAGAGACAAGGGATCAGGCTCACTCGGTCATCGGTGCAACTTGTGCATGAAGTGTTGGACTTTCCTCACAACTGGTCACGGATTACATATCAAAAATGTTACCCACACTACTGTTTATCAGTAGCATGGCTTCAAACTGCGCCATACGTATACATATTGAAAGAAGTAATAACATGATTAATGCAGTCGCAGTTATCGACTGACAAAGATTTGGAATTAAAACGGTAAATTATTCTATATCAACATGCTTCTCATTGAACCAATAACTTTGATTTGGAAGAGTTATTGCAACACTGTGGTATTGTTAATCGTTCCGTCGTTCAGATGTAATGCAAATATTCTCAGTTGTCTCGAATGTGAATAGGGTATTAGAAGATGTTGGTGAGATTTGAAACGATACATCAAAGCCGTGACAGTGACAGATTGTTATCAAAAACCATGAACAGTGTGTGACAAAGCACGACTGGAAAACAAATTCGCCGTAGAACTTGTCTGATCTATTTCCGCCAAGTTTGCCCATTTCCTTACGACAACAATGCATTAAAACACCCCAGCCCCTCATTAATTAATTTCAGAATATGCAAACTGGTGTCAATATTAGACCGTGGCTTGCGAGGAGTACTTAATTCTCCTCTTAGCTTCCTGTATATTGACAAATGTGAGCGTGCTATGAAGAGATCGACCAGAGAGTGACCCACAAGTTTGGAGGAAGGCCAGGAAAACCGCAGCGCTAAGCCTGTATGACAGTGTAAACTAAATCAGAGCTTTCGTCAAGAAAATGGGAGTCTGCAGATAAATGCCAAAGCGACCTACCTCTGAGATGCTGCTAAATCCAAGTTCTCAAGGTGTTGAGGATCCACCGTGCGGGCAAACAACAAGTGAAAAAATATCACAAAGGTGTCTAAACAAGATAAGATTTCCTTTCTAGTGGCGACGACTGGGCAGCCGTCGGAGAGGGATATACTATAGAGTTTAGAAACTGTGGTACACAGCCCTTGCTAATGATACGCGATCCTTCAACCTTGCGCGTCACACTCGGATCTCGCAGCTTGATGGTCACGTGACTTTCAGCGTTCGGCTGAGGAGGAAGAAGCGTCCGTTGAAAAGGATCAATACCTGTCGTTGAAAGAAAGATGACATCTTGAACAATTTACAATGGATTATCTACTTGGATTCATTTGCTCCTTGATGATGATGCTTAGAGCCGTGGACTGGTGGAGGATCAAGAACTGCCTATTGAGAGTCTGACATGCAATTCACAAACTGCCGCTCGAGTCTCCGATAACGACATGTCTTGCATACAAGCACGTCCACCGAGTCCAGGGGGACTATCTTCTCCTTTGGCAAGTTTACAAATTAATTTCAAAAACCCCTTTGGATTTTCACGGCGAATAGGCTTTTGTTAATTCGCACCAGCTCATTTAGAAAATCGCCTAACACTTCTCGGTAATGGAGTTGAAAGCTGAAATGGTGAAGGGGATCTTTAATCTGAAAAATACCTGCTCAGCGCGGCGATAAAATATAGGCCTTGAGACACTTGGGATTCATCCCCGGGAAAAAAATATCTGCTCGTCGCGACTATAAACGATAGATCTTGATAAAACTGAGACTCATCGTTGTCTATCGCATGTACTACAGTTAAATCTGAAAAGCGTATAATACAAATCGCATTCGTTTGAACAACTTGGAAGCAAATCGGTATCTTCGTTATAGAGACGTCTCGGGAGTGACGTTTCTGAATGAAACCAGTTAAGGTGTATATAAACATGTATCTATGATTTTCACATGGATTGGCATTGTGCTATAATTGGGTTTCATCCCATTTCGGCACATCGACGTTAGTTTGATTGTATACAGCTGAAACTCAAAATTACGAACGAAAGTTTTTCCAGGGTAGGCATCGGAGTATACAATGTCTGCATCAACGAATCATTGTCTTGGCTTTCTTTGTATATATTTATAATCAGTGTGCGACAAAAACACAAGGTGTTCAGAATGACAGCATCCGGTAGGACGCTTTCTTTGTACTTTTTTTACCGCAACAACCATGTCTCAATATGTAAATTCGTCTGACTTCAAGCTAAGGTCAATAATTGTTAAATATGTTCAACAAGTCGGAGAAACACGTCTCTGTTGATAAATCAGATTTTCGAGATTGCATTTCTCTGAATACAAGTCAGTTGAACAGACAATGGCTCTGATCAAATTTCTTTCGATCAGTTTTCTCGAAGGCGTTGGTCAAATCTACACTGGGTGCGGTAGTCACGTGACAGGATCAGGTTACACCATCCGCATTTTGTCTGTCGGTAATGACCTCTCACGATCTGACCATAATTGGGGGGTTCCGTAATTTACGAGATCCTGTTGAAAGAGTTTGCTAGCGTATTTTGGGTCCTCCTGCAAGTGTTGAGCTACAGATAGCTGTCGGTGTTGAGATTTCTCCAGGGGTGTAGGGTGATTATCAGGTAATTAAGACAGACTTGTCTTGTAACAGATGAGCTCTTGACTCCAGCACAAGGCTCTTTCATGATCAGTGTAACTGTGTTTATGGTCTGTCATGATAGCATCTCTCGGATAATGTTCAAAGACGAAATTAAATAGATAGTTATGTTCCTGGAACGCTAGGGGTCTATTTTTCTACAGGCTTATATCAATATGTGCACATTGCCCTAGCAATGTTTGTGCATAAATTTGCATCTCGTCACTAAGACAAGCAAAGACAAATTTGCATATTTGTTTATGCAACATACACACATGGAAACGACTAAGGGGATACATGAAAGTACACATGTTCATTTATTTATCCCCAGACTTTTGTCCTCAGTACAATACATAGCTTGTGAAGCAACCTTGAAAACAATAAAGAAACGCGTGTTCTGGCACGTGTTCCCTTATTTGTTTTCATGTGTATAAATCTAATCCAGTACGTCTTCATAATACGACACTATTTAGATTTCAGCCTAAGTTGGTGTCTAGCGTAAATATTAGTTACGTCTCATGGCATACGTAGTTAGGTGCGTTAGTATGTTTTCACGAGGCTTTTGGCAATATTCCAGACTGTGTGGGCTTCACACATTTTACCTATGCGGGGCTTGGTAGGTACTTAGTGGGGTGGTGGAAAGGTTCAAGTGCCGACACAACGAGTCGAAGATACGGGTTCAATGCCATATATCAGTATAATGCGACAAGCTCATTCCTAGTGTGCTACATCGCTTGATGGCGGCGAAATTACTCATTCACAATGCACATGATAGGATACATACGGAGCCATTTGATACGTTGTTGATGGGACTTGTTTCACAATCAATACAATATAAAGAAAACAAACCAAAACCTATCATGAAATCTTAAACTACACATACTGTTTGGAAGTAGTACTATCTTACACAGTCATTATTATGTTGTGTTATAAAAACCTAAATGGTTTAATTACCTTTCTATAATAGCAAAACCTTGGTAATTCAATACATAATCTCTTGACATCATTACATCGTTTAGCATTGTCTGTTTGACGCATGTTGCACATCCATTTACTTAGATGTGCCCATTTGTAGCAGTATATTGTATCTGGCATACAATTACCTTACGTCAATAGATCATTAATGTACAGGGTTACGCATATGTTAATTTTCCTGAATGTCAAAATGCAGATAAAGTATACTGTATATATACGTCTTCAACCCAGCGACTTAGTGGAGTCCTTAATAGGTCATGTTACATTGCCTTGAGATTTTTCAGAAACTGTTCATCTTAATATGACTGAATATTAACCTGTAAAATATTTCTACAATATCTGTCTCAAAGAGGTTCCCATTCTATTCCGTTCGACTCATTTCAGTTTTTTCATTTTCTATCCTGTAACGATGATAAAAATTGAAGTTGAAAAGATGATAGGAATGAATTCGAATTTGACCTTGTGTACTCTTTGCTAAAACATAAATCAAGGATTTTAACATGTAATGCTTTAAGGGAAGGTATTTTGTCCACTGATAATTTCGTGATCACGTTCCAAAAGTTGATAAAACATACCAACTCATTTTAAAGCGTATGAAGAAAAACCCGATTTCCCATAGCTACTGGACTCAAACACTGTGAAAACAGACAATTGTTCCCCACAAGAACGACTCGTTCAGGTGTGTAAATGTATCGCGGTTTCACGGTTCGTCCTGTTTGGCGATTTAACTAATTTCAGATCTCATATATCTTGCAGGCGTATTCATTTCTGTAGATAGTTTGATCTTTGAAACTTACAATAACTTGCAAATTTACATTAACTTTAGGAATAATGAGATGTTTCATTGAAATGACATGATAACTGAAACATAACAGATAGCAATAAACAGAAACAACAAAACAAACACCAAACCAAATATTCCTGCACATCATGAAGTTCGAAAGTGATTACTAATGTGCTGCAAATGAACGATGCACATCAATCCAATCAAGTACAAATTTTATTTTGGGTTAATATTATGATAATGTCTAGCATTGTCAGTTGCTCATTGTGTGAGGCTCATCTGGCATAGAGCTGATTGTGCTGTTCACCTGCTGGCTCCTATGTACGGTGCCAGCATACATCAAATACATCTGGCCGGTGTGTGGTGCGTTCTCTGATTGTATGTGGTGACTCTTCAAATTTGGTTTACAGAATCAAACAATCATTTTTGCCTCAATACGTATCTTCTGGATTTGTTAACATGTCTGCCTCGACGTTGTGAAACGTATGGATCTTCAGATGTGTGCCCATTTAGATTCCTTACTGTTGCAAATGAATGTTCAACGTCTTCAAGCATGGTGTAATCCAGACTCACTACGGTGTCCCTGTATCTCTCTTGGATGAGTGTTGTGAGTCGTCAACCACATATTAATTGTCACATCTTGTGCGATCAGTGATGAACGCTTTACATCTAAACTTCAAATGTGTGATATTCTATGTTCGTGGTCACATTTGGTGCTCACATCGGACGTATGAAACGTTTGTATTTCAGTGTTAGGAACGATAAGCGCAACAGTACCACCTCGATATCTATTTTTTTTGACTGCGTTTTGAGAAATAAGTTAATTTGCAGCATTTGATCTGATTCTCCTTTCTACATCGTAAGACCTTCTACTCACCTCCGTAACATATGTATCTCCCTGAAGTAACTACAATTACGTGCGAGGTGACTATTCTGTACCCATGACACAAATGGCGACACGAAGCCTACATGGTAAATACAGCAAGCGGCACATGATATTAATTCATCGACGAATGAAATTGAAAATACTTGAAACTCACACCCAATGTCCGCCTGAGATCTAATGGATACTATTCATAACGAGTGCTTCGTAAGTGTTACTAATCCTAGAACCTTACAACAGTCCCGCCAAGAGCCAGGAATGCTTTCAGGGTGTCTGTTGGAGTCCATCAGTAATCACAGAACAAGTCGAGCTGTCATTCATCGGCGTGATCTAGGTATCTGTAATACAGAAGGACTAATGCTCTACGCACTAGGGTGCACTGACAGTTCAGACCTACACTAAGATATTGTCATTTCGTAATTAGGGTAAATTGCCGAACCTTATCCAATATCTTGTCATTTCGGAAATAGGGTTCATTGCTGCAACGAAACTAATGTTGCTGTTTTGTAATGAGAATAAGTTGCTGGACATCAACTAGGATATTGTCAATTTGTAATGAGAGTAAATTGCCCCAAACAAACTGAAACACTGACATAGTGGAATTAAGGTAAACTTCGATATTACCTCAAATACTTAAACTCAGATTTTGTCTTTGTGACTGAGGTAGGCTGGTGGACCTAAACTAAGACAATGTCTTTGTGTAATTAGAGTAAGTATTTAGACCTAAAACACGACTATGTAAATATGTCATTTGGGCGATCCGCTGGACCGACTAGGATTACAGTGCACAGTAAAAAAAATGTATTGCGTTGATCATCCGCAAACATACTTCTCCAAAAAGCACTTAAACTACAGCCAACGTGAAACATCCACAAAATACCAGAGGTATGAAGTTAACGATATGCTGGTGCGTAATTTTTGACATTAACGTTTGCAGATACAGAATGCACGTTACTGTTACGTTGGTGCGTAATGTTTGACATTAATGTTTGCAGGTATACAGAGCGTACGTTTCGGTTACGTTGGTGCGTAATGTTTGACATTGATGTTTGCAGTTACAGAATGTACGTTATAGTTACGTTGCGGCGCAATGTTTAATATCAATGTTTGCAGACTCAGAATGTACGTTACCATTACGCTGGTGCGTAATGTTCGATATTAATGTTTGCAGATACAGAATGTACGTTTTGGTTACGCTGGTGCGTAATGTTCGACATTAATGTTTGCAGTTACAGAATGTACGTTTCGGTTACGCTGGTGCGTAATGTTCGATATTAATGTTTGCAGATACAGGATGTACGTTTCGGTTACGCTGGTGCGTAATGTTCGACATTAATGTTTGCAGAACCTACTTAATGATCTCTTTGCATCATCTTCCCTAATAAATAAACCCAACACATGCTTCAACGGTAACGGCATCATGTTTTCATGAAACTGTACGTTTAGTCCGCGAGAGCAGCAGCTGCCAAGTGGGTGGGGCGACTTACTATATACACGGCATATATTTCTTTATCAGATGCTTTTCAGATTCAATTCTTGACAACAACACCGCACACTAAGTAAGAGGGGAGTTCAAAAAGTTGTCAGCGTAATTATATTCTCGGTGTACAATGTTTCCAAAGATTTCATTTCTTTTTTGAAGGCAACATTAGCAAACAAATATCCAAAATTACACATTTGTAGGAAATAGTTAACGAGATCTTAGTCAGGATATAGTAAAATAAAATATAATAAAATATGTAGTAAAATAAAACATGAACCAGCACAGCATTATAATAATGTTCTACTTTTGGAAAGTCCCTAGTAAGAGGACTTTGAAAATTCCATTAGCACTAATGTTAAGAAAAAACCATTAGGTTACAATATTGTTGTAATACGGCTGTTCGCATGAATATAATAAGGTCGTCAGGAAAACTCTTTGGCATGTGTTCATGCTATACCTTATTAACATACCAGAAGCTCAAACCAACCTAACCTGTTTTGTTTCTGGGCCCAAAACCCTTGTGTCGGCGACTGTCGGCGTGACCTACATGTATCCAGAACAACATCGCTATGTAAACATAGACATACACGCAGAAAAGAATGGTATGTTATCTTTGGTGAAAGAGGAGCTGCACTTGTGTATCATTAGGTTCTTTACCCGACACGTGGAAGAAGAATGACAGAAACAGCAGAAATAGTAAAGACGGCATGTTACCGATGAGAATATTTATGATTACCAGCCATCTTTCTTACCACTAAATGGTTCCAAGTGATACCTTTATAACCCTGATATGACTTACTTAGTGACGTGTACGGTGTGTTGTCGGAAGTGACGTGGTCACTTGAAACGTTTATCAAAGAGGAACAATGCCCGGGGAACATACACAGATGATGAGGACGAGATCTCGAGAGGTCAGGAGACAAGTCCGAGATATACAGAACTGTACTATGTTGGAGCAGGATGAGATTCTACATTCTTTGGGGTACACATAAAGATAACCACACTACAACAGAGAACTGATCGAATGGTACTCATGAATTACGACTGTTGAACCTTGTTGTGGTCACAAGGGAGTTGTCAATAACTGTTCTTGTGTTGGCACTGTTTTGCTACTATCTGTCCATGTGTGTGTCTTTCTTTTAATGACATTTCTTTTTAATTAGTATCTCACGCAGGCCGTAAAGTTAGATTATCTAATCATAGTCTCACTCTGAGAAGAATGTTATTCATTTCAGATGAATTCAACTATTACCTGCCCTGTTGAACTAAAAATAGCCAATGTCGATTAAAACAGTCTATGTACTGTCTAAACATTTCGAATTTGAAATGCATCCGGTGTATATCTAATTATGAAAAACATGATGTCAGATTCTTATGAATGATAAATATATAGTTAAAGAGCATAAGTTCCGTCCTGTCAATTTGATTCATTGTTGGTAAATTATCTACAGTCATTGTAACCTTGCTGATGTGTCATCGTCGGTGATCATACGAGGAATATATGATCAGAGCATGACAGGCTTCAGAAATCTCGTCGTTTCTGAGGGAATCACGCGGTTTTCGGTTTCAGGGAAGTTGATTTTAATTTAATTTGGTCAATTATTCAGTGGTTGATTCTGAATTCTCTGTTTCATTTCGTCATTGATTTCCAGCACTACTTTATCTCCGACTCTGTTGTCTTGAGGCTCGTACAGACAGGTTGCTACGGAAACTAAACATGGTGAGTGTATTTCCATAACAACCGTTTGGTAATCCCGTCCGTTCCTACTGAAGAGGGGAAGGCAAGTGGGTGAGTGAGTCTAGCATCGCAGTCGGTTTCCGTTATCTTTGGGAGGCCTGTTTATTATGGGAGGAGCGCCGGAACTGGATTAAAACAAATCAACTGTTCGTTGCCGTTTGACTAGTGCCGAGAGAGACTATACTTCGATATATAGACTAATGCTTAGTCCCCGAATATACATACTTTTGATTTACAGATAAACCCATTTAAATTGGAAAGGAATCCCAGCGAGTATGAAAATTTAAGCCTGAACTTGCTTCATTTAGGACTTCATTTAGCATTGCAGGGAGGCCTAGGCAGTAGGGAAAATAATATGATTCAAGGACTGTGGGGCAGATTAATCGGTGTATGGTTCATCGGTATGTGGTACACTGGTATATCGTACACTGGTAGCTGATGCAGCGGTATGTGGTACATTGATGTATGATACATCGGTATAAGGTACATTGGTATATGGAACTTTGATATACGGTACATTAGTACACTTATATGTAGTACATGGTACAATGGTATATGGTACATGGGTATATGGTATATCGGTATTTGGTACATCGGAATATGGCTTCCTTAAGCCACATATTCTCAAGGAGCAGCATGACATTCAAAAGTAAACTTCAGCAACTGATATATTCAAAATCATGTGTAATATTCCTTTCCCAAAACGGAAATTGAGCACGATTGATAATGAGCCGTTCCCTTCTCTAAGATTTGTAACACACCATTTAAGCAAACACATTCTGCACTCAAGCCTCAAACCGAAATAAGAAATGAAGGATGTGGAATTATTCAGTCTGTAGTTTGTTCACATAGTTGTGAACTTTTCCGACATGAATCTACAGTTGTTTCATTGGTATGTCAGACTGACATAGAGTGTAACGTTCCCACAGGCTTTTATAGTATGTCAGTAAAAGAAGCTGAACAGAAATTGTTTGTGTAATCATATCAAGTATCAGACTTCAAATAAAACAAACTGCATTACATCCGCGAAACAACAGACGCGGTAAACCTCCCTTTGCGTCTCCATGGGGTTTACCATGTAAATGTGCCTTGTATGGAACTATGCTCGGTCGGTTCTGACTGACCCGAGGCTAAACGCAGCTGTATGGAAGGGATACATTATATTGTTTTGACCTGAGATATCCCCGTGTTGTTAACGCTCATGCTTCAGCTAGTAGCCCGTAATGCTCTCTTGCCCTGTGTTCATTTCGGTGAAAACAAACAGCAGAGGTTCCTTGGAAAACCATCAGGAATCATGTCAAAACAAGCCACGTCAATGCATCCTGAGGCTCTAAACAAAGGTGCTTATCTGGAAATATTTCTTTTCGTACAGTTGCCTTTGATCCGAAACAAACTTGCTCTGTCAAACATGGTCTAATTGGCAGCGATGATGGTGAGGACTTTCTTTTTCATGATATTACCCTTAAGGTTTAAGAAGTCTCACTTTGATTTAGACTTCCTCAACTAATTTACAGAATAAAAACAGAAATAATGTCGATTTTTTTTGCTCCGGACTTTTTTGTCGCTGTTTGAACCTTTTACGAGTGTTACATGTTTTTATACTTAATTACGAAACATACACTTACATATCTATGTTCATAGCAGTTTCATCAGTTAGTTTCATCGAATTATGCATCATTACAAAGAAATATATTTGTATGTACCTTCTATATGCAAACTTTTCCATTTCTTTACTTCTTCAAGCCATTCAAAACTGATCGTTTTTATCTGAAACAGAAATTGAATAGAGCTATGGTAATATCTGAACGATATTACTGGTATTTGACAAACGGAATTTAACCTACTTGATTCTGCATTTGTCGATTTTGTTCACATTTGTTAAATGGGGCTTCGTTGGATATTAACATTGCCGTCTTGTACATCGATATCAGTCACTGGGATAAAAGTGGCTGAAAGAGTGAAGTGTGCCCGTAATAGGCAACATTACATGTGAAACGACGGCAATGACACAGTCGACCAGAAAAAGCAGGGTTTGACAGCATGTTCTTTATTGCAATGTATAAATTTGTCTGTTGCAGTATATCAGTTTTATATGTCGTGGACTCGTGTTAAAATTGATCCTTAGTAACCCATACTTGTTGTAAGAAGCGACTAACGTGATCGGGTGGTCACGCTCTATGACTTCATGTCATCGTGTCCCAACTGCGTAGTTTGATGCTCATGCTGTTCATCACAAGATTGTCTGGTTCAGACTCGGCTATTTACAGATGGCCACCATATAGCTGCAATATTCCCGTGTGCGGCGTACAGCTAAACTCACACTCACATGTCATGATCATGGAACACAAGCAATTTACGGATTCATATAATGTGTATAATAAATACTAATTTAAAACTTGTTCAGTAACTAAAAGCGACAATGGATGACCTACAATCGTAATCACCTACTGTTAAAAGGAGAATAAATAACATCCAAATGACATAGATGTAATTACGTTGTTACATGCCACGATCCAAACCATAGACATAAATATCCCCATGGAAGCTTACTTTTTCACATTTAGTGAGCTACAGTACAAAGCGAGAAAATGTTATCTGCATAATGCCACGATATGCAGTGTAACTGTGCTTTTAGTGAAGTATAGAACAAAACAAAACAGACAAGAGGTATCGCGGACATAGTAGAATCCCACGAGGAAGGTATAGAGTGATGGGAGCAGATAGTTGGAAGGGAAACTGGCATTTTGTATGAAAACGAGTCGTGTGCCATGGGGATGATTACACAGAGGATGAACAACATTAGTGCCCTTGATTCAGCGATAAAGCAACCGGTCCATGATTTTCATGCGAAAACTGTATCAGATCTATCAAATCAGGGATTTGAACAAAAAAAATTATTTCGGATCTCTTCATTTGGGGATATATACAAAAATTATCAAATACTAAGCACAACTCAAAATTACTTAAAGGTACTCGTCGAATATGTCCTTCGCGGAGTGTTTGTACAGCAAAAGCAGAAGGTCGAGCAGTAACTGGTATGTGTTTTTTGTTTGTTGTATGCACGTGGTCAAGAGGTTGTGCTCCTGACGTGAGTAGAAGGGGCTCCTTTTCCAGTTCACATGGCATTGTGCTTCCCAGTCTTGTGGCTTAACTCGATGAGTATATTTTATGTCAATGTGTTGTCGTGTTCTGCTCTCTTAGAGTTGACTAACACAATAAACACGTCTATAAAACTACATACATTTCTCTGACCTGAACGACAGTTTGAGTTTTGAAAAATATAGTCTGTTAGTAAACCCCCATGATCTCCATTACAACTGACCAGTGCACCAGCACAACGCTTAGTCGATACGGTTTGACACAGCATATGAAATGTAGCTGAACGTTCTTATCTATCTAATAGCGGTTGGCAGTCCCTATCAAATCCTCCCAAGCATGGCGTAGTTATTTCCCAATTGTAATTATAATACCACGAGGCATCAGCCAAGGCTGAAGCAATTTAAATCTCACTCGAACAACAGATAAAAGCGAACCAGAATGCAGAACCAGCAGTAATGTTGAACTAGTAGTTTATCGTATTTAGACTACTCGGAACCTCTAACTCGCCCCGATGACGGTCATATATACAGTGAAGGAATAAATCATTTTTATACCACACTGAAATGGCTCTATTCAATCTCGCAATTGAGTAATTGTACAGTTGCCTATAGGCTTAAGAGATAACGGGAAATGAAGTAGGCATGGTAATATTGCCCATAAAGGCAAAGCTTTTTGTGGCTTGGAGACTGATGGGAAGGATGTATTCCAGCGTCTGAGATGAGCCCCAGGGATTACCTAAGTGTTCTGACCCGTAAACAGCATATGCCGTTGGGAAAATAGTCTGTGTCAATGCAGAAAAGACACCATTCTATTAAGTTAGTTGGCTTGGTGGAAGGAAGAGTTGTATATAACTGATTAAAGTGTTACAGGTTTGCAAGTGCACCGCGTGAAGCATTCAACTCGTCAACAGGGAACTGACACATAAGCCTAGACTATTCGTACTATTAGATGTGACGTACGCCCGTTCCAATTAACTGAAGAATGTAGAATGAGTTTCCTGATCATAGGTAAAGTTTAAAGATTAAATGTGAATATATATATTTAAAGTTTTTCTGCAGATGGTTGTGAAATGTAACAACTTGATGGGTACTTTTTTATGAAAAGGAATTGAATTTATCATATTTGAAGTGTAAACCGTTGGAGAAAGAGAAAATTTATTGATTTTCAAAGTAACGATGTCTTAGGTGCCAGCATTTTGTATAGGCGATATTTTCTATTTTTTTTAAGTTTTAAAGCAGATTGTATGTAGAAAAATAGTACTCACTAAGAGCCTATACACACGATTTTCGGTATACAATATCGCTTAATAGAGATATTTTTAGTTGACAATCAAACGCATAATAAAATATAATGGAATTATATACTGTCTTTTTGCCTTAATTCACATGAAGATCCATTTAAAAAGTCTACTTTTGAAATACATTAACAGAGTGAGTGGTTGGGCATGTTAGCCGCTTTTAGCAGTGTGTCAAGTCAGAATACACTAACAGTGAATTTGACGTATTTACTCGCATGAGGAATTGAACTCGGTTGAGGGATTGGACGCGCGAACGTGTGAACCACTAGGTAACATGTCCAGAAAATGTGTTTAGGATCCCATAAACATTTCTTAAACACTGAGAATCTGAGATCTGAACCATGTACCCTCGGATACGAAGTCGACGTCTTGTCCACATGACAGACGAAGATAACACTCAAAAGGTAAGTACGTTTTCTGAGAGATGACTGCACGTCCTTGTTCATTTGCACAGGACTGACACTAGGAACTCTATGAGGCTGCCATAAAATAAGATGCAGTTCACAAATTACAAATTACAATTCTCTCTTTAACACGTACATAAACAAAACAATTCGTGTTCATGGTTGTCTGTCATCCACCATCCTATAGAACATGCATATGGAACATAAACGAACCAAAAGAACAAAGTAAACCTCAAAACATGTCAGTAATTATTATGAGATTCTGTATGGCGCATCAACACCATGGAAGTATGTGGTATAATGCATACATAAACTTGTAAGTAAGCGTGCCGACTTTGAAATAACACCGTTATCCTGCACGGAAGACGGTTACCGAGTGAACATATACCCCGGAGTATGTTCTCATGAGATTTAGCGCACTATTTGGAGCACCACGGGCATTTTAAATCGTTTGCCTCAAACCTAAGAATGTGTGACTGGAGTTCACATTTTAAGAAACCAGCCATGTTGAAAAAACATAACCACATACGTAGTCTATACATTAAGCTGTTCCAATTTATGTGAACTTTTGCCAAGATATCTTCCAAGCAGATGGACATGAAACGAACAAGAAAGCTTCGATGAGGTGAAAATATTGACAAACACATAAATGGCCTAAAGGGATTTGTCTGACTCTACGGAATATGTTTGAGTGTTTGGATGACCTATGGGAGCATTGCTATCATCATTAAAGGCATGGCCATGTGATCTCCACAGCTGGCCTGAGCTTGCACGAAGGGAAAAAATATACAGAAAATCTAGACAAGACATGTTAGAAATTTAACATTCACTTTCATCCTTCGGTTAGCCGTATGGTTCCTCTTTGATTTTACTTTTTAAAGGTTGTCAATAAATTTCTATTGCGGGCTTTATGCAATTAGCATCTTGCATGTGTGCGGTTGCTAAACGTTGATGGGATTTACCAGAAGCTGGTCCAGAGGTTTTCTGTTGCCTTTTCATCCACCATCATGAGTATAGTGAGGGAGTTTAGATTTAAAATCACATCGGAAATACTTCAGCCCTATCATGACTAAAAACAAGCTATGATTTTAGAATAAATAAAGATAAATTTAAGAAGGAAAACTATCGGCGAAGTAAAGTAAAACCAACTTCAATACCACAGACATGAATATGAAACTAGTATGTAAATCTTACAACTGAAGGACATACTAGGGACCTTAAGGACTTTGAGAACATCTGCTTCCTTTATGGACCTTGGTTGGGTTTACACCATCAGCTTATTAGCAGGTTTAGACAATCTAACCATGAATTAAAACACATGTCATCTCAGAATCGGAAACACTGCAGTTCAGAGGTTTCAACGTGCAGACATATTAAATTCATTTATCAATTGCCATTTGATTTTTGTCTCCCAACAGAAGACCCCAAGCTCATTTGCCCGAAGGTCATTTCGAGGTAAACATCGGTCTGGTCAGCCGGTGTTGTGCGTGTGATTGAACTGGACAACAATAGGTTAACGATGACAGATGACCAAAGCCACGGTGCTGAGAGCCATTGAGCTTGCCGGCCAATTTAAAGTAACGTAAAAGTCGTCCCGATCAAGTATGCGGGATATTGGCACTTCCGATATACGACTTAAGGTCACTTGATTGAACAAGTTGAACAGCTTCTCACTACATCTATATTCACAAACTGAACAACAGCAATACATGTTTGACAACAGAGGACACGAAAACATGTGATACAATGACACTGACGTTCAAGAAAATAGATTAGCATTTGCTGCCAACTCCTAATTCAGTATTAAGGAGCGTAAAGGAATTAGAGGACGGTTAAGGAGTTTAACGTCAATTTAGGACAAGCAAAGTAGTGAAAACATTTATTCTGTACATGGATTGAAGTAGCCATGTCCTTTATGTCATATCCCCATATGCTTCATTATAAAGCACTGATGTTGTTTTATCGTCATTCAAAGGCATTCAAGCGTAGCGTCATCTTCCTCGTCGACGTCTTCCGTGGAGCAAATTGCAATCGCCTTTGTCGTAGGCAAGAACCCCAATGTAAAGTGTCTTTTAGTGTATATATAAAATGTTGCCTGATATGACTAAACGTCTCATGGTCGGTTGCGTCCTTTACATGAGCGATAGACTCACTTGAAGTAAGTATACCTCCATTGCCGCAGACAAAGTTAGGAAATGTTAGAACGTAACTGAGTGTTGCACTGGCTGGAGATATAAACGGCTTGAACTATTCGCAGCACAAAAAGAGCTTGCATAAACAGATTTTACTCCGGACCGCTATAACTATACCGCAACAGGAAGGGCTAACAGAAATGTTTAAAGACTATACTGCTTCTGTGCATGTTGCCACCACTTGAGTGACTCTTATTCATTGGCAGCAAACTAGTTGCATTGCCTAGAGTAAGTATCTTGGCTATTTTATGTATCGTACAGTAAATTCTGTTCGGTAATGCTGTCTACAGCACTACGATTCATAGTTAACAGTCTGTTACATTGTATCATGTAATTTCGTAAATCGTATTTTGGTTATAAAAAGTATGCTACCTAAAACATCTTTCGCAACAGTTGAAGTGTAATGGTGAACGGTAATCTTTCTGGGATCTAAATGCATACCAAATGTACACATGATATTACGTTACAAATTACACAGCAACGTGCTTGGTCTATTTATACGGGTTTGTGACACGTCTGTCCTGTGTTCCTTTACAATCTAGAACGTACAAGCTGAGTCGTTAGAGGGGTTATCATATAACCTTTACTGTTTATTACTAAAAGCATGCCTTTGAGTATATAAACTGTAATGGGTCATATGCAGAGGACTGGAATCAGATAAATGTGGCATGTGTAATGTATGTGTTTTTTCGTTACCAAAGCTGTGTATATCTGACACGTATTGCATTACGCTAATAGCCCGAAGCACTCTTTTGCCCCGGAACATTGCAAAAACGCAGCGTAAAACCTCACCGAACACTGCGATTCCATTTACGCCTCTACTTTCTACTACCTGATACAATATTTGACTCAGCGTTTGGTATAAATACTGAATTATTTCATATTGCACAAATTAGCTCTCAATATTAGGTACCAGTGAAAAGAATTTAAAACAAAAATAAGCTGAGATGTATTTTTGTATAAGTGCCCCGCTCAATTTAAGAAGTAGGTCAGATGTGAAATTTACCCGCCAATGTTGTTTCTGTGATCTGATAATGATAAATCACAACGGCGTTTGACCTTTATGTTTATAGTTTCCTAGTCGAATCATTATATACCAGTGACCGTCTGAACTCCGTCTAACTCTTATATCCCGTTCCAAAGTGCAAGCATGATCTAAAAGGTCTCCTGGAGATAATATATTTTGTCTATACATTAAAACAAGTTGCTATGATACCATTAGACATAGTATATGGATACTGGCAACCATCTAGAACTAGCAAAGCATCAGATACTTCTACACTGTTAATACGTTTTAATTTGCGTAATCGCTATTTTTGTCTGATGAATACGTCAAATGAGTTTAAGGATGTGTTACATCACCACTGTAGCTGACGTCTTGCAGCTGCAGATCACATCAACAGAGGATGAGGATCGACGAATGGTTTCTATTAGTAACGTATACAGTATTCCCAGTCCTGACATTAAAATTTACCAGTGTTTCATTTACCATCGTACGTGAATACTAATCACCATGCTTACATAATTGTTTGATCCATTCGGCATTCCAGCACCTGGTGGCTCAAACGTTAAACATGTCACTATATGAATATCAGCTTCTTATTACTGCTGTTTTATAATAGTTTAGCGTGATGTGAGAACCTGAATCGAAATGTCGCTGTATGCAGTAAATAAGAAGTTGCCATTCATAAAGTTGAATATTGACTTAACGTATTCTCCGAAACGTAATAAAATCTGATCTGATATTTTAAGAATGTGGCATACGTAAGAACGAGAGGTTTACGAAGGAGCACTTGCTATGACTGAGGAAAATGCCTCTCTGTGTTTTCGCTTTCATGAAACGGTCATAAAAAAATCCGAAGATGCCACTTCCAGATAAACCAACTTTTGTTAGCCACTCGTTTGTTTATGATGGTGGCGAGGGCAGTGATTTCTAAAAATCGATCGCCAATTATTATTTTATGGAACAACTGTGCTACCTTTGGCGAGAATTTTTATGTAAATTCTATAACAAAACAGCAGGTTCCTGAGCGTTATCTTCAAACCACGGAGAATATCGGATGAACCTTGTTTTCAGTTCCTGTGTAATTGTTTATAGATTCAAAGGTAACAGAGCACTTCTCTAGCTCAGGGTAACATCATCGCGACTCCTAGAGTGAAATTTCGATGTCGCAAATCGGATTTACTCCCCTTGGGAGCTCTCAATCATTGGAGGTTGGAAAGAATGCTGTTTGTCTGAAGAGTTCTAAATGTACAAAAAGTCTTATCTCCGGAAATGTAAGAACGCTGTTAAGGAACAAGTTAGCCGTCGTTCTGCTAAATAGAAAATGTTTCCTAAGCGATATGGGATTGTGTTGCAGCGTTGTCTGTGACATTGGTTCTGATGAACCAAGGTGTACTTTTCGACCTCGGAGTATTGATTCTTATCGAAAGAAGAGTCTGGCCTGCGTTGGAAATACTTCACGCGTTGGAATCTGCTATCGCAAGAAATGTTGTTTTGTAAGTTAAACTAATGAACTAGGTATGGTGAGCCAGAGGAGCTACACCCAGGCTCCTCTAAGTCCCGAGATATGTAAATTCCAAAATAAAAAGCCGACAATTTCCAGAACAATTGATGTCTACATCGTGTTGTGTACTCGCTCTTTTTGCAAAAGTTGTATGTTGTGTCATTGTGAAAGATCATGAATATATTAGTTTATAATACATACACAAAAAATAATTCATGACACGATTGGGTGAAGGAAGGTCGGTAATGTGAACAAACACGCAGGTTGGAGCAAATAGTTATAGTTTCTTGTTTTAAACATTGTTTCAACACGTTATTGGCGACCGACGCAAAAAATTTGAGCATGAAGCGTGAAACACAACAATCACGTGCAGTGAATCACATGATTATCTTTACGATTGCATTTGCATTGCGTAACATGAAAACGAATAAAAAGTGTATTGAAAAGCAAGTTTTCCTCCACTCTCAAATTAGCAACGTGAGCGCGCAATGGAGTGGCTTCACGCTAACTAATCCACTATGCATGAGCCTTGGGTTGTTACACAATTCACATTCGGAGGACCAGAGTGCAACACTACTTGGCAACAGGAGGAGGGTCAAGTAATTTTTTTCAAATGAAACTAATGAGCAACCCCGTGTTTATCATCTGTCTGCATCAATTTGATATACATCTGTTTTCATGATAATACACACAGTACGTCCATTGTGGGATTCAAATTAAGTGTGAAGTTTTTTAATTTGGTTGAGTATATATATGTACAACAGTGTATACAGACGATGTGGCAATAACGTTGCCCTGGATTAAGAGGCGTGGCTCTGGATTTACACGCATGATTACTGAGGCAACCCAGGAGATATTCGATTAGGGCTACATTCAATTAAAGCTATGAATGCCATGATATAAATAATAGTAATTAATGAGAATTAACTGTGGGACAGACTGGGCGACAAGTCATTATACAAGGCAATGGTGATGAGTTTTAACAATGGAGATTGTGGCAAATGAGTGACCGAGGCATGTACATGTCATGGCTGCACAGCAATTAGCTTTGGAACTAAATGTTCATCGATAATGGCCGCCCTTAACCAGTGCAATTATATCAGCGTGTCATCATCATCTTAATGAAAGCCACCGTTTGTTGTTGTTTATTATATGAATCCCAGAAAACGTATGCTTTTTTCAGATGGCATATTTCATCTAAACCCTTTAGCAGTCAATCCTGTCCTGTCTTCTCAAATATATACAACAAATTACGGTGTCGTAAGCATTACGCCAACAATCCTTTGCAATCGTATTCTGTGAAAGACTGACAAAAAACCCTATTATCTGTATGTTAGACCAACGTAGAATCACGCCTTCACTGGAAAGATTATGATATTGGAGAATTAAAACTTGTGGTGGAACACTTGTGGTGGAACACTTGCGCTCACAGAAAAGTCTTTAATCATAACACCTCGTCCGCAGCTGGTGTCCTCGAGTGAGTTTATGACGTCTCAATGGAAAACTCATTTAAGTAAGAACCAATCAATTTAAGAACATCTTTGTCGCGAAGACAGAACACATGACTGACATTTTATATGCTCCGTTTCGAAAAACATTTAAAATGTTACGGCCAGGCCTAAAAACTATCCCGTGTGCATTTGCATGTGTACACATATTAATGTAGGTAATCCTTGACATGGAATTTTGTCCTCTGTGATATAATGGTATGGGACACTTGTTACAAGAAACTACTTGGTGAGGGAGCAATATGGATATATCAGGAAACGGCTACAAGTACTTACCAACATTCAAATCCATGCAGAAGCATCTGTACTAGGCAGTCAGCTTTCGCCGCCCTTTCACTGTAATGACATGGGGTGCTTGGTGGTAGGAAACCCGAAAACATCCGGGGTGGAAATGCTGGTCATGGAACAAATATAACAGAAAGTGAGAGGCTGAATGGCGTATTATTCTGCTTGAGTACTCTTTGGTGAGAGACGTCGTTATGATCTTATAACGAACAAAACCGAGATTCTTTAATGACCAAACCCCTTCAAGGTGCCAAACACCTCAAACTTATAGGGTGGCAAAACATAAATCTATGAATATTTTTAACAGATATTTCTAATTAAAAAAAAGGAAACAGTTTAGAATTGTCAGACTGGGGTACACTTAGAATAGCCTAGAATAGATATTCTCTGGGACATATTTGAGTCGAAGTAAACATTAACTGAGGTACAACATAGCAGCAAATTGTTGTCAAGTGTCAGAGATGAAGGAGATGCCAAGAATGAATTACGTCGTGTCAATGTTACGTCTTACGTATATACTTGCACATATGTCACCACTTACCTCTACTATTTAGATAATACATGGGAAGCACGAAGACATGGAGCAAAACAGTCTCAAGTATGTCCTGTAATGACTGTGCCATGATTTACGCATACTATCTCCTCAAATAACTGACAGACAAACGACAATGAAAAGAAACCAGGACTATAAACATCACCTTGGAGTCTGGAATCAACATGCTGAGAGATGCGCCACTGCTGCCAGAATCATGTCAGCGTTAATATCCAGCGAGAGGTCAGTGAGAGTCTACACTCAAGCACCGTTCCATAACAGTGGCGGTGGACATTTTGGCAAGAGGTCTAATAGGTGTGACTCCCTAGGTTGAAGGTCGCACAAGCAGAAGAGGTAATTGCAGGCCGTTTCGACAGCATGGAAATCCCCGGACACGTTTGGTTCATTACTGAAGTTCAAATGGGGACGTGACGTCAGACGGCGGAGATATAATTCAAAACGACATCCTTGCATGTTTTCGGGGACGGGGAACTTGGGGGTATTATTTGCGTTCGATGGTTTGTATTAAGTTGCAAAGAATCGAGGAAGAAAACCCAATTTACATGAATTCTGTGACACACGTGTAAATTGACAATGACGTTCTCTTCAAACATCGATATTTCATCTCACCCTAGACGAACAATAGCCTCTGAAATTCCGTTTATTGGTGAATTTTGTGCCTAAATATCAGATACTACAATCAATTTTATTCATTTCGTATCTCTAAGGACTTACAGATACGAGAATGAAATTCTATTTGGTTACAGTCAGTATTTTTGTTCATTGGGCTTTCATATCTACTTAACACTCAGTATATTTATATGGAATAAACTTGTATTAATCAGATAGATTCATCTCCGTTTGTTATTCAAAGAACAATGAACAAGAAATATGAACATCAGTTAGGTAAATACAATTTTCAAAGTGATACACTGATTATATATATAATTAATCGCTTTTATAAATGAAGCATATGCTCCTGAAAGAAGTGTGGTTCAACATTGTGTAGTTCGCGTCGGTTTGGCTCCCTACTCAAGTTTTCGTTATTCAGATTTTAATGGTAAGGAGACGTCTCTGAGGCTATCTGTCAATCCAATCATCCCTAAAGACCCTTTTCACTGCAGTGCCTTCCATATCAGTATTGCAAGCAAGAGTTTAGCAAGTGGCATAGAGAAGTGCATTTAAATGCGAGACCGTCAAATCAAGTCGTAGTGTCATTACATTACCATCACAATCGGCGGAAGCCACCTATCTACACCAGAATCAGCTTCAAGAAGACACCACCAGATTGAAATAGTTCGTCTTATTGTTGTTGTGATCGATTATTGACATATGTAATGCGTCTAGATTAAGCTTTGCCAAACAGAATCGTCCTCTCGGTGAATGAGGACTCGTGCTCACTGATTCAGACCAGCACTGGACTATTTTGACAACCATTTGCAGTGGTCAGGTCTTGGGCTGTAACAATTATAACGAGCGGTTGACTACAAACAACCGCAATTGCGCCTGCCAAACAGACACACATGTTACGCTTATTGCATTACGATAGATTTGTCTAGACCATCAACTCAACTATTGAGGTTTGGCTAATGAGTCATGGGATGGAACCTCTTGTTTTATAATGCTGGCCTTTTCGTTCCTGAAACACACATGCTCTAGTCTGTCCCTAGAGCCTGGGAAGAAAATTGTCTGCAAAATTAACTTTCGTCTGTGAAAGTCTGCTGTGTTAACAGGTAGTTGCTAGAAAAGACTCAGGTTTTCCTTTTCTATGTTGTTTCAAACATTTATTTACTGACGAATGTTGGCTGAAAGGTTCCAGCTCTAACTATGATGGACTAGGTTAATGCAAATAGTTGAGAACAAAATACCCTCCGGAACACAGATTATATGTATATTTTATATTAATGATCTTATTAAAATTGAAGAATACCACGAGCAGGATTCCTTGGTCGTCTCAGAAAACCAAAGTCATCACCATGCAAGCGGATGAAACACATATCTTCTTCGATTGAGACATTATATGTTTCTATTGCTATGATTGTTGTTTAGTTCTGCAACGTTGTTCATCCCACGCAATTCGTCAGAATATAATCAAACGTCAAAAGAGAAATGTTTCAGTGTTGTGGAAGTTAAAGGTCCTCCTTATACTGGATCATCTTTGGGTTTCTCTCTTCCCACCCGAACTCCATTGCCCACAATGGTTAAATCGCAGAGGTGGCACGATGTCCTCATAGATGACCGCTTCAGTTTGTCCTTTCAGTTGGACATGTCAGTGCGCTCATTTCTCGTCACCAGAAAATACCCTGTCACTCACTTTACTTCCTGTGTAGTCATTCCCAGAACATGTCAGCAACTCTGCGTCGTATTGGCTGAAGTCTAACTATGATGGACTTCGTTAATACAAATAGTTTGATCTACATTGTGTAGTTTACTTGGGTTTGGCATCCAACTCAAGTCAGTTTTTTTCATTTTTTAATGGTAAGGAAGCAGAACGCCTAATAGTATTCAACGTCAAGAAGGCCAACAAGTATGAATATTTGATTGAGCCAATGGTAAAACATTTGAGGCATTTGCTTCTCACACCGAGTCCTTCATCGTTTCCTGTTCGGTTGCATACTCCATGTATACAATATATGTTCTTTGTAGACGATCTCGGCAATGGATATATATTATCTTGGGTTGGACATCAATTAGAAAATACTGTCGGAAATGTTGAAAGCCTTTTAAAGAAAACCCAAGAGTCCTCATACAGGTGTGAATGCGTTAAAATGCTACCCCAGAAAATGAGAAATATGGTTATTGCTGTTTCCCTGCCTGGTGCTTGCTATGATTGAGTCAATGACATAAGTTCTGGTTGGCTCGATGTCAGTATAATGTGTTAAACATGTTAAAACTTCACAGATCTGACTTATCGCGATTGATGATGCCACACTCCATATGATCCTGGCCTGAAGAATCGTTGTTGCAACGCCTGTTTGATGTAAAGTCTAAAAACGAAAATCATCAACTGGAAAAGCGCTTAAAAAGTCAAGTGTGCATATTAATGTCTGTATTCATCGTGTTCGATAGGTTCAAGAAGTACATCTGGGACAAGCATTAAGATGAGAGAAAAGGTCGACAATAGGCCACGATTCATCGGTAGTATATTTTAGGAATCTCCGCTTCAACTGCTCAGATCATAGAAGTACATTTGAAATCAATTTGCTGCAAAAAATATTTTCAGATGAGAACTTGAGCAAACATTGAAGTGGCGTCTTTACTCCAATTGTACTGCAATTTTTCGTCATGCCTAGTTAGAAAACACTTCAGTGTGAAGGGAGTTACACTTTATGCTATGACGTCTACTGAAATAAAGTAAAATGAAATTTCTAGCTAATTTTCTGGTAGAATTGCTTTCAGCAAATCGATACTATGGTATGATGGTGATTTCATTCACTCATAGCAAGGGGCAATTCCTGTTTAAAAAGCACATTTTAATTCTGAGTGACACGTGCATTAAACCTGTGCTTGAGGTTTTAGTTCAAATTCAGAAGCCCATTTTAAAATGATTAAGCTTGATACAATTGGGGCATACGCGAACTGACTCTTGATCAATTCTATTAAAATGACATTGACACTCACTGAAGGAATGAAAATCTCAAATTAATATTTTATGTATATAACGTGACATATATTTTCCCATTCGAAACCGGTTATTTTGTTTAAAGGATCTAAAATTATGATGTTCTTGTAATGTGACTGAAATAGTCAAAATGACATTATCGTGTGTGTTAGTTGTAGCGTTACTTGTGTGAGGGATTAACTGCGATAATGTGACACTTTAATCAATTTCGAAAGAGCAGGAGATAATATCATGTGCAGCATTAGCAGGCAGGGTTATATCGCGAGTCCGTACAGATATCCTGTTTGAACTAGCAACAAACTTCAGTGTCCATGGTCACCTAAGCCATAGCAAGACTCCAACAATAACCAAACCCCGCAAACAGGTAAGTGCCCCGTGGCACCTGTGAAATAACTGACATACGTCTGATAAACAGCCAGTCCACTATCCTCTTCATTCCAAAACAGTACAGACGACGAGGTCGGCAAATCAGCCATCTCAAGATTCATCAACACCTCAGCAACCAGAACCGGTGGACCACACCAAAGTTAGTTAGAAAGCAGCATCTGTACACAGCTACAACTTTCCTTGTCTACTACCGTGCCATCTCGCTGCCACCAGGGCCCTTATTCTCGAAACGTTCGTAGCCAATGTGTTAAGAAAGGGCTTAAGAAGTTCGTAGGGCTACGAACGTTTCGAGAATAACTATCCAGGCCCTTGCCCTACATGGATCCTAACTGAAACTTCCCCAGGACCTGCCGGGGATACGTGTTCGACAGATGTACAAAACATATGACAGTACCCAGAATGTTGTCATCAGACTGGAACATCTTACGCATGTGCCTGATAAAAGCGGAATCGGTGTCTGCCAACTTATGTCCCGGAAACAAGGAGCTAGAATCTTACCGTTGACAGGACTATGGGCATGCGCAGCCTGGTTGAGTTATATAACTTTACTTTGCCTGTAGATGTAGGATTCATTTTATTGTTAAGTTTTACTGCAAATTGTCCAAACTTTAAATAAAGAAATCCTCACCTATACGATATATGAACCTGGTTAAAGGCGGTTGTTGTATAGAGACATCACAATTCTCCTGAATAACTGACTGGCTAAACTCTAGGATCAGGTGTCATCTTACACACTGACAGGGGATTCGCTTCTGGCCATAGTATTGTCATGAAATACCGAAGATAACATTCACACAAACTTCGGTACCACCATGAGTTGAATGTATGCATGAGTTTTCCTTTAACAGTCTGTTACATGGCTGCTTTCTGTCATGTTTCGCAAAGGGGAAATCTGCAAATCATAGATTACTTGTGAAACTTGACATCTCAATTAATACACTTGGCTAGTGACCCACATCCGGCCCTCTGCCCATTAAACATGTCGACACACATTACGATGTGGTAGTGAATCAGTTGCTAATTTATAAACAGTTATGCCATTTAATTATTGTATCCGTGCAGGAGACAAAACATAAAATACAGATAATCAATGCAAGTATATATTGAAATTTGAAACAGAACAGAATTACGAGTAGCGATATCCTTGGAGTCATAGTAGGATGCAATATAACAAATAATCCATTTAACATGAAACGGAGCCCCGGGGAAACCAGAAATTTAAACTCAGCCTGGGGAATTGTAACTTTAACATTGTAGGGAGGACTATGCAGAAGGGAAAATGGTGTGGTGCAGGGTCTGTGAGACTCACTAAGGGACTTAAAACAAAGGGCAGACTAGTTAAACATTAGTACACTTTTCTCAGATACTTGTCCTGCTTTATCACAATATTTATTGTTAGGACAGGACTGAAATGTGGTTGTCTTGAGATTGGATATAACTGTTGAGTCATGTTTGCAATAACACTTCACATAGAGTTACGTCTGCAAAAACGCATCACATAGAGTTACGTCTGCAAAAACGAATCACATAGAGTTACGTCTGCAAAAACGCATCACATAGAAGTGCACAGCTTATGCTGAGTTAGTGGCATACGACATCGTATTTCATATCTATATAATAGGCATATTGAACGGACACTGCGTTTATTTAGGTTCAGCAACAACAGGCCGGTATTCTGCCATCTGTCACAGGTGCTGCACATTGCACACTATACAGCAGTACACGCCATGACTGAATGCACCGAATCCTGTACTGTTGACCTGGAAGATTATAGGTTAATGAATACTCCTTCATAGGAATATGTATATGCATCACACTGGAACTACAATCCCGATTAATGGTATGCTTGTTCGCTTTGCAAGTTCAAGTGCATTGTCAGTATGTGTGTGTGCAGTGCGACTCTGTGTTTGTATATGTATGCTTTTGTGTATATGTGTGACCTTATGTATGTGAGCACGTGTGCGTGTGTGTGTATAAATATGCCTGAGTGTGCATGTGTGTGTGCGCGTGCGCGTGCGCGTGCGCGTGCGCGTGATTATTCATGTGCTGAATAATGCCTCACTGAACAGTATTCCAGCTACATGGCATCGACGGAGGATTCGGTAATCCTGCTAAGTATTTGGATACGTATCTTGCTGTAAACGTAGTTACATCAATTTGGCAAATTAAACAACATCCTCATTGTATTCTGCACACACACAACGAAAGATACCGCATTGAGAATAATAATAATACAAGTTCGTATTCTATCGATATTTGAAGACAAATTCAAACTGTATAAGTTTTACAATAACACGAGTAATTGCAATTATCTGTAAGGGATCTGTCTTCATGTTGACCCAAGAACAGTGTCTAGTCTCGTCTAGACGCAATTACCACACAGAGAAAACTATAGGCGTTGAAATCTCTTGTGCCCCGTCCTGTTAGCTCGTTGTCCCTCAGAAAGGGCTGTGAAGATTGCTGATCATACAATCCAGTTTAATACCAGGTAGGATGTATTCAATGTCGGAAAGCAGGGGAATCTTGTGTTAATTGCCAACTCCCTCTATCAATGATAACGTGCCGGGCAGCAACATCGCGCCATTACGTAGATCGTAGATCTGAGAATATCACGGTCGTCAAGTGATCGTCTCTCACAACCAATTGCCTACACTTAACGATAGGCGAGTCGCACACTCTCATCCAATCAATCATTAAGCAATTACTTGAACTGTGGACCAACGAGAGCAAAACAGTCAGCCTCACGAGCGAATTACTAATTCTTCCTCTTAACCATCACGATGTTCAACTCTACCAAAGGGATAACCTTATCAGACTGGACAATTTTTCAAGTCTTGTCCCTAGGATTTGCCGTTTCCTGACGTTGGAATCAAAGTCATTCAATCGATTATCCGAGGAGAGCCAGCAGCACGGGGAAAACAAGCCTACATAATCTAGCCTCGGTGGAAACTGTCTGGTGAAACTGAAACCGGGCCAGTTTGGGCAATGTGTGACTTCGTGCTACACGTGATCAATTGTGTTTGCACAAGCGTTGGGCAATTTAGCGGGCATTGTTTAAAGGGAGATAACTCTTGAAATATATATCCCTGAGGCCATGTATAGAAAAATTCTTCAAAATAAGTATGACACTTCAAATACCAATTTTCGGCGGATTGGCGTAACAAAACATTATTATGAAATTTCCCCACAATGTAAAGTTTGAGCGCTTGAATGATATGAAGTTAGTTAAATAGCACGATGGTGGTATGAGGCTTTGAGTTAGCACGTCACAATGTCACTGTTGATACATCACAATGTCACTGTTGACACATCACAATGTCGCTGTTGAAACCGCTCGTCCTGTTCTGATGCCACGGTTATATTGCCTGTCATACCTTCTATTTTATACCCCGAGACCATCTCTGTTATAAGCCGGTACAGGTTCCATGGTAATAATACCCCGATGTTACACACTAAGTTGCTATACCCGCACAAAATCGTTATTTAGACTCGATATGGACTTAGAAACATCCCAGCACATCACTGCCATATCCTCGAATTATCGTGTTGCTTCCCTTACCGCTGTAGATGCAAAACAGACTAGCCCACTATCTGCGTTCTCCTAGGCCTGATCCTATTTCAAGTATAAAATGCGCATCATATATGTAACCCGTATGGACTAACAAGGTGATCACAATAACCGATCTGACGGATTGTTTGTCATCGTGCTTGGAGACCATTGGTCTTACAGACGGCGGCTGGACCGAACAGCCCAGACTTGATTACAGACAACCATAATGTAGTCGTAACGTTGCTGACAGTGGCGTAACAGGACAATCACGTGCTGACATATCATAGATCAAAGAGATATACCATGCTCTAACAATCACGTCAACTGTTTACCATCAGTTACGACTGAAATAGGGATTACGTGGTCCATGAGATCGTAATATTGATGTGGATAAACTGGCCAAGACTGGCGAGACAGAGCACAATGTAAACGTTAATCATGTGATTAACGCGAACTTTTCATCAAATCAACAGATTTTATCCATTATTCATCGTGATGTTTCATTTTTAAAACTTAAAATTATTTGTAAGCACTGTAATTTCTACGATATGTGTACGGAGATATAAATGGATGCCATTTAGGTGAATTTTGGTTGAATGTCTTCAACATACCAAAACAGTGCCCCTCCAAGATACAAAACGGTCACCAGGTGATTAGAACCGAAGCTGTCTGTCAAATATTCATCAACTGAAAAGGACATAAATGATCCACATTTGTGCTGTTGAACAGAAAAAACACTAACGTTTTCTTTATGATGAAGCCGTCTGAAAGTCCAAATGTGTTTGTGGCTGAATGCATTCAACACTATTTTGTAGCCAGTCTGACTGCAGAGCAATCGAACCCTTTCGCCACTGTTATAACTTTATTGAGTTAGTTCAAGTACTTGACTGAAGTTTTACACCGTGTTTAGGATTATTCAAGGTATATCAAGGCAGAGGACACCAGCGACCAATGCTTCAACTACTAGGCTACCCAAACCGACCCCAATTTCGTGTTAGAATAAATTGTTTATAATCTAATCAACTAAATCGGACGTTTTCTTCATGAGAACATTTCAGTGAGATCTTAAGTTGATTACAAAAAGCTTTTGATCCAGTGTCAGCAACTTGTGTAAAATAATTCATAATATAAAATTGGTTTCGATAAGAAATATCGCTTGAAGGAGATCTTTGCTCTAACTGGACATCCTCATCGCCCTGCCACTGATGCTTGTAGACTGTATTTGTTACAATAAAACAGCGTATTTTACAAGGTGTTTACGAGGTGAAAAGGTTGGTAGACTGATTACGTCTTATAACCGATCCCATCTGAGTGTGTTATGACATCATATATATAAATCCCTGTCTTTGCGACAGGTTTGGTGAGTTTCTATAATGCATAAAAATACTTGGTTGATATGTTGTACGAATGTTTCACATTGATGCCACGAGGAAGTGATGTCTCCCCAAACTGCTTGGTTTTCTGGTTTGTGTGTTTTAAGTTTCAAAACTAATTTACAGACCTCTATATGTATGTATCTTACTATATACAGCCTCCGTTCCTCAACGCCAGTTCTATATTATATCTTGTGTGTTCGTCTCTGATGTCTATATAGATATATACGCATTCGCACACACGCAGACACCGAAAGAGCCTGACTAGCATTCCCATCTCTCCACAGATCCATGTAGCTTAAGCTGCTTAGACTTTACACAAGGCGAGACAAATATCAATCATAAAGATGTCCATCCTTCGACCGTAGAGTGGAATACAGTATCAAAGTCCGCAGTGACCAAAGAACTCTGGATTAAACTGTCTTCCTGTGGACGTCACGCAGTCCCAAATAAAGACGCTTTCGGTCAGTTTTGTCAAGTGGAGAAAGTTATTCAATGAGTTAATTTCTGATGAAGTTAGGTTTTCCCAAAGGTAATTCCCTTTACGTCTGAGGTTGATCATGTTATGGGGTAGCTCCTAAATATATTGACTTTTTGTGCCATAGTAGCACTATTTATGGTGTATATTGCCTTGTGGACTAAAGCCCAGGCTCTGACTATACATAATTTTACTAGCAACAAACAAACTTATTTAAATTGAAAACAGCCGCAGAGAGACTAGGAAAATGTAGACTTGCCTTAGTACTTTAACATTGCAGAGAGCCTAGGTGGTAGGGAAAATAATATTGTTCAGGGACAGTGAAACAGACTAAGTGCCATGGTCCCATCTGCTGGAGCGTTGATATCTTTTGGATGGTAGACCAGGCATTCAGGCAAGTACAACAGTACCATTATTGCATTTTATATCAAGGGCAGAATCTAGGTAGATATGTAAACAAAGGGAAACGAACGTTAACATCAATAAACGTTGACCTCCATTGGCATCGGAAACAGCTGCACATCTCCCCCACCCCCACCCCCCTGCGGTTGTAGAGACGTCTAGTGAACCTCCCATGAATGTTGTAAGCGTTACCAACACTCCGCTACAGTTGTTGCAAGTTAACTGGACGTATTCGCTGTTGTTGAATTTGTCTTTCCATCTCCTCCCAGACGCGTTCGGAGGGATTCAAATCTGGGCTGAAAGCTGGTCAATCCATGGCCTGGATGTTTTTGTTCTGGAAGAATGTCTGTGTCATAAAAGTATAAAACCAACAAAATGACGCCTTGGAGCAACAAGTGGACATATTACTGGTCTCAACAACACTAAGGCGATATAGTGCTGCACAGTGACACCTACACCACGACCGTGCCCATTGTTCTGAAAGACTATGTGCTGAACATGACGTCCACAACTTATGGTCCCCCAGAACATGAGGGAAGGCCCTCTACAACGATCTCCCTCCAAAGCACAGGGCCCTGAGAATCTTTCACCTTGAAAACACCATATTATCAATCTGCCGTCTGGTTGTCGATACAAAAACTACTTTCATCTGAGAAGACGATGTTCTAACACTTTCCATTGCGCCAGTTGCGACGGACTGCTGCCCAGTTCAGTCGAACACGTCTATGTCGTGGCGTCAAACGTGAACCAACATTTGGTTGACGGCAACATAAACCATCCTGAGTAAGACGGTGACGTACAGTTTTGTCGCTGATGGGTCTGTTCTGTTCGATGGTGTTAAGGGCTGTTGTGGTAGCTGGTATAAAGCGATTTCGCAAATGAGAGCTCACAATGTAGAGGCCTTGTCGGTATGACGTAACGTGTGGGCGTCCTCTACGAGGGTGGTCAACGACAGTGTTTGTCTGCTGATAGCGGTCAAGCAGTCTGTAGATGGTGGACTGATGTGTTCAATAATGCCTGGTGAGAATATGCCTAATCTTTCCTGTCCATTCTTCTTCTCACTCTCAGCTTATGACATGAAGGAACACCAAATACCACGATTGCAGTCGTCTTGTCTCCTTTGTTGTAACATTCAGAGTTGGAAAGGGAAAGATTCAACGTTGACGCGAGAATCGAAGACGGTGAAATATTTTTGGCACATAGAAATCGTGAATTCTAAATGTGAACCATTTTCTTTCTAGAAGTCTTTTTGGAAGCCTGTACAACTTTCCGCTCCAAGATACCTGCCTGTTCCAAAAGTCTTCCTACAAAACTGGACAAAATTTGTAATGAGATTGGTAGTCTGGATTCCCTTACACGGTGACATGCGTCTGATCTGCGGGTCTCTTCTAATCAGAGTAGACACGGTGTGTAAGCCTTTTTACGTGGCATGTATATTATAGTATTTGAGGCATACACTCGTCTTTAATTGGAAAAAGCGGTGTTTTATATGGTGTAAATGTATCTGCGCTATATCACATGTCACTCCTTGAACTCCTCCGTAGTCATATAAATAATTTAGCAGTAAAAATTATGTTTCACGCGATCATTAGGCTTACTTGAAAGCCACGCTAAGCTAATATCCTTTGAGACGAAAGATCAAGTCGTGTGTGCCATAAGATCACGCAGGAGATGGCGAGAGGAAATTGAACGTCATAAAGCGCATGCGCGTCAGGAAAGTTGACACGAACCACCTCGCAAATCATTATCGGAGACTTATCCCACATACATGCTGTGTAAAATACCACGGGCGTTTTGACAAATCAAGTCAATTTCATTTGAAACATTTCCATGACAACGGGCTATTTTATAACGATAAACCATACCAATCCGATTCATTTCTTTGGGTAAAACTACTCTAGCTTTCTTCTCAGGTTTTCGACTCAGCTGGTATCAATTTTACATTAATTATGAGTATCCAGGTCACAAACGAAATAAAACACTTCTTCGGTTCGTGATGAGAAGTCTCCCAAACTAGATTAAGAAATCGATGGAGTAGTTTCAAAACAGATGAAATGAGCATCGTGCAAAAATAAACAAACATGGGTCATTCATTCGAAATTGGCGGCTTGATTGGAATTAGGACGTTCCATGTTGATGATTATTAGAACAACCTCACACTTCTGTCACTGATTGTACATCAAGTACGTGGGTCATCAAACTGAATTAAGAGGGAACTAATTCTAACGGAAGGTGACATTTATTGTCCTATTTGTAATTGTCCTTGTTGCAATGAGCCATTATTTGAATGCAATGATAATCATAATATTTTCATTAGTTCCAAATGACAGAATGCATCCATCTTAATTGTGCATTGACAAAGAATTATTTATTTTATTGTTTTCAATCGAATGTATAATAGAGTTATGTAAATGAAATATTGGTTTGCAAGAAAGTAATGACAGAAAGAAAACGTCAGAAAAAAACCCTTTTGTGTAACTACCTTTTTGATTATTATATATTTTCTAAATTGCTATGAGGACGAAATGTTCATTTCTTTTGATCTTGATGCATACCCTTTGAGAAAGTCCAAATGAGTCTTCAAACAAACGACATCCTGCCAATTCTGTCGTTTAGGTATTTCTGCGTTATCTTATCATGAAAGCGACAGGCTCAAATGATACAATAACACACGTAGTAGACCTTATTTCTCTGTCGTGAATATATATTGAAATTATACTTTTATCACCAAAGATCAAAGGATATTTGACATCGCATGCCATCAAAGACGTCACATGACATGGTGATGTTTATTTCCATCAGAGAAGCATTGGCATTTCAGCGGAATGTATATATCATGTACAAAGAATCTTGAAATTTGATCTGTTGTTTAGAATCGTGGATAGCGGCTAATGTATGTAAGCCAATAAATTCTGCGATTAATTTATAGAATACCTCATTTTCTCTTTTACAGAGGCGTATGTTTCCATATAAGGACTCCTTTAAAACAGCCGTTGCACATGCGTGCATACCAATTGCTTCGCGCTGGTGCTTAACTTTCTTTGCCATAGAAATTGTGATTAATTTTCATTCCCAGCTCAACTGTTGTAATGCTGTAAGTCCTTGTTCACATACATATATAACTACGTATTTCAGGAAACATGAACTTTCTTTAACCAATGGCATTTTCTGTGTTCACAATCTGACTACGTACTGTCCACATCGGTCTTCTATTAACAGTGTAATGTAAGCAAACGCCTTCCTCCTGGCCTGCCGTCTTTACACAGATCTACTTGATCAAGCCTGTCACACGGAGCTCATTATGATAATTGTAGAAAAATGCCTTCTCGGGTTTACCAATACCTCGCAAAATTAATTAGAAACTCGATACACCGTGTTTAGTTGTCAGCCCTGCAGAAATGGCAAATGTCCACACCTCTTCAATTTCAAATGTCAGAACGAAACAAAAGTCGATGAAGCCGGAGACATTACAAAAGCTGCTATCTTCACCGGACTGAAAAATGATTCTGCCGTGTAGTATGAAACGTTATGTCGAGGTAGCAACAGAACGCGTTTTTTTCTACTATGTCAAATCATATCGACGTGATTGAAAGTCATTCGATATGAATAAATTCATAAAATTACCACCGATGCCCTGACAGACTTGTCAGGAATCTAGAGCTGGCGAATAAGACAGATGATGAAAGCAGCAATTTCCAAGGAGATGACAAATTCCGTGCTTATGTAAAATGAAATCAAGGTAACTGTTGATAGCATCTGATCAAGAATCTGTGTGTCGCACAGTTCTACATCGACCCGATGCATAAACAACTCCTATTTATTAATACAAATATTATGTTGAAAATGAAGCATACAGCTTTATGGATTACAGCTTTATGGATTACAACTTCTTGTTTATTACGTTCAGCGACGTTTCGATGTAGATTCGTTATCAAGCTAAACCTTTGGTCAATAGAGACCAAGGATACTACATACCATTGGTCTATGAAGGACTAATCAAACTATAGACTTTTATAATCCTCGTCATTGGCTTCATCACTAGTGCTGTTTGTTGTTTTAGTTCTCTACTGGCTTCTCTCAATTATGTACCACTTATTTATTGTATTACTTGCTGTTGGTAATGTTAACACACTGTTTGTCACATCATACCATGTATATAAGCTTCTCACTATTTGCTTGCATTCACTCTTAGCTTGATAACGATGTAAGAATCTACATCGAAACGTGGCTCAACGTAATAAACAAGAAGTTGTAAGCCATAAGCCAGAAATATTATGTTTTAAGGATACAGCTGCCAAAGTTGCACCATCACTAGTGACAGAAGGTCAAGTTCATATCATCATTAAATACGGTCGATTGCAACTCTATATGGGTCATGTTGCGGACGACCCAGTTGTGTGAGATGTTTTTTTTCAGATTTCGAACGCACGCCAATGTGTATGCACGAATAGCACACATATCCAGGTAATATTAACGAAATATTTGAATGTCAGTCTGTGGTTCCAATGAGGTTCCAGGGAACAAGAAATAACTCTTGGAACGAGTGGGATGGTGAAGATGTACCAGTTGCCAGAGTTACATAAATCCAGCACCAGTTATAGAAGTTCAAGCTCTGGTCGACATCATTAAATACTATCGATTACAACTCTGCGGGGGTGATACAGTCCACTGTTCTTAAAGAAGGGGTCAATGTATCTACATCCCGTGGGAAATTTGAGATAAAATAAAAACATTGTTGTTGGGATGTATCAGGGAATAGAGGACATGGAAGGGCAAACGTTTTCATTTGAGAAAGTGATAGGTCAATAATATGAACACTAGAATCACTTCGCCATACAAACATAAATTCTGATGTGGTCATCAACAAGTTCGACCAGATCAAAAGCATGCATAGTTGACATAAACACATGTTAGTAAATAATGCACACTATCAAAAGAGTGAAACAGATTTCACGCCGCTTCAGGAATATCCTTGTGACACCAAAATTGTCTTCACACATTACACCGATATTGAGACTGAGGACTGAACTTCACACATGTGACGGTTATTGGACAATGAGGGTTTGCAAGGATGGCCATACTAGTCACAGTTCCTACATTGTTTAGGACGACGCATGTTGAAACACACTTAAATCAGTGGTAGTTTTGTGTCACCGACGAGGTGAATTGTAAGTGTTTTTTCAAGATATTTTAACACATTTACTGATACGACTATAACGTTGTGCTCATTGCGATAAACTTGTAGATAATTAAAACACTGGGAGTATAAACTGAGACAGTAATCAATAATAAAGTACGAGTTCATTATTGTTTCAACATTGTTGATACTATTTTGTTTGAATGGGTTCTGGAATAAAGAGTGAGCGAGTGAGTACAGTTTTACGCCCACTTTAGCAATATTCCAGCAATGTCACAGCAGAGGACACCATAACTGGGCTTCAAACATTGTACCCATGTGGGGAATCGAACCCGGGTCTTAAACACCAGACCGCCCCACCGCACCCGGGAAGAATGAATCAATGCCATGAAAAGTTTTATACGTAAGACATCCGAAACATTATTCGCCTTGGGCACAAATTGGGTCCCTGCTGATCTGTTCGTTCTGCACACGAATTTCTACCGGTACCATCAAAATCTGAAGACAGCTAACTTTAGCATTGGGTATATTATGTCGTTCAATACCATTCACATAATCCATTACCTGTCTTTATTTCACAAGTATGGAGAAGCAATCACGAATTCCTATGTGCGTCACACAGATCGGCTCTAAACATTCAGCGTGCACACATGATATTCGTCATGCACCTCTTGCTCAATTCAGCAATTTAAGGAGGCTCTGTGCTTGACAAAAGGAGCACATGTTCAAACAGACTCTGCGGTTACAAAAATGATGTTCACTATTTTGTCGAATGGTATGATGATTGTTGAGGTGAACTATTGTTTTGTGTTTGCCACGGATGCCACCGGTGTGGTTGAATGCCTTTACCCTCTTTGCGAGCAATTGCTGAAATCTTAAATTTACTATTTCATAAACACTTTTTGACGATTTGGTTGGAATCGTAAGCCGGACCCTGCTGGTCGCAGAAGTTTCTAGTTATGGCGGAAATCCACTATTCATTTGCATGGAAAACCGCCCGAAAAAATATCCTTGACTCCTTGTTTTATGAAACAAACATGAAAGCTTTGGGTAAACTAATATGAGGAAAATAAATCAGGCGTGTGTCTTGATACACTGTTAGAAAACGTATTAAATTCCCTTTCAGCCAATTCCCCTCAAACGAGAAGATTACATCGATTCCCCTTAAAATAGATACATTTGTATGTATCCAGAGCATGGAAAAGTAGGTCTGTAATTTCCAAGACTTTTATGGTAGCATCAAGATTTAGAATGAACACTATGATAACGAACCGATTGATATACCAAACGTTTTCATGATCCTTATTTTTTATGGCTGCTTAAAGCATGTGAAATTAGTGGTACCACTGGGTTCGTTAAGACACACTGGCTGTATTTAATATAAACATACATAGTATATACCCTGCGTTGAGCTTTCCCTCTCAATACTCTGTTCATATTATTCAGTGGAAGTCAAGATAAGCAATGAATACAAATTCCCATTTATACAAATATAGCTTGAATGATATATGTATACAGATAGATTCATGATGCGCGAATTATGAATATTACATTAGCCTTGCCAAGCCTAGTCATCTTCCATATCTAGTTGTCTACTGGTATCTTATAACAAGCATCTAGCATATTCTGGTTATCGCCGGAGTCATTCAACAGACAACTACCATCCATATGCCAGACTGAACATAACTGTATTGATCTTATAATACACTTTGCAGTTAAGGTTGTCAGTTTTTGTTTATTTGCCTAATCATTCCTTTCGTTTTCCCTTGATTCACTCCTCTGGGTATACTTAAAGTCAAAAGTTGTTGTGAAACACAAAGAACAGAATCAGTGTTACATTTTTACTGTCGAGAATGAAACGTTATTAAATGGGAAGGAAAATGTTTCAAGGCATGTTCCATGCATATACCACTGAGACACAAGACAAGTGGACCCCGCAAGCACGTTCACATGGTCAAGGTTGTTTGTGTTCACCTGTTCACCTCCTTGATGCACGCCTAGCACTTCCCGTCTCATTGAGTTCAGTAAACGTGAATAAAGGTCATGGTGGAGATCATTCTATATCTGAGGAAGGATGTTCAATTCTAATGCGTGACAAGTCAGGGGGTCTTGCGAGCAAGGGTAACGCATTAACATTATTCTGATTAAGATAATGTTGCACGTATGGTATTACATTGAAACGTCACTCCACAGCCACCCTGTTGCCAAATCTCGTCTCGATCCTTCATTGATATCCATGCTGCAGGAGTTATCTCACCCATGATCATAACGCCCCCAATGCCATAGCGACCCTCTTCCAAAGCATATGGCCCGATGTTATGGTCACTTATGCATCTATAGACACATGTCCTGAATTCAGATGAAGAACGAAACGTGCGTGTGTTTGAGTGAGTAAGCGGTTGAGTAAACGAGTATTGAAAGCTTCCATTCCGAGTTCCACCATCACCAACTTTCAGAACCTAACCACCAATCCAATTTGGTCAAACTACATTGCATATTGGCTTTTTAGCATCTCATTTCAAACTGAGCCTCATCCGAAACATGTCCTGTTTCATAACAAACATCTATAGAAGGAAACAAGAACCATTAGCGCTGATGCCAACGAAACTGAGATCAACTTTATATAAACCAGACGATCACAAATATAGAGGAGTGAGTACACGCGTTGAATGGAGGCGGATAGAGCACAGACGGGAAAGTATTGTCTGCATTCTTTGTCAAAGTTTGGTCCAACCTTGTTTACAGCATTTTCAAGGTTGCGTTTGCATCTCAGAGGATGAGTGCATTGGATGAGTTGAAAAAGCGTGACCAAGTATTCCGCTGAACTCCTTGGAAATAGTGCATCTGACACACACGGGAATGAATTGTCTTTACATGAATGCATTCTTTGCGTGTTTAGTCTCACGTTGTGTCCAATATTTTACAGATTACGTTCATCGCAGAGTAGGAGCACAACTGAACTGTGGCAGTTAAACTAGTTTGTCCTAGTATTCCGCTGAACTCTCTGGTAATGTTGAATCTGGCATCCTCTTTATTGCTCCCAGGAACTCGACACATACTGACGAAGTTATTCCTCCAAACAAGACATAAATCTTCGCATTTTAGCGACTTGTCATCAGTTGCGGTATCAGAAATGTGTGCATACGGAGACTGATTAACATGTACAAAAATCGCGCTTTGTTTTTGGCACGTGTCTTGTTATGTAGACATCTGTGTTGAGGTGTAGGTGATAATGAGCTTGTTAGTGGCGAATAGGCTATGGCCTAAAAGCTGCAATGTGACGTCTACATGTTGTTATGGCATGGGCTCGTTGATAATGCCACCACGTGTAGATCGTGGTTTTCCCGTGACCTTGACCTTCACTCACGACGGGTGTTCAAGTTATGGCGGAAATGATCATCTGACACATGGCGCCTGGTGTTGTCATTGTTACTTTACAGTTTGTAAGTTTTCCAGCATATTTTTCCCATCTTTCTTTTCTTTTCTTCATTTGGTGATGGAGTAAATACGTATCCCCGGAACATTTGCAGATTTAAACGGAAGTGAATGAAATTATATCATCCCTTACAAAACGAACGCTAATTCGTTATGACTAAGCAAGAGCCAAACATGATATGTGCTCGATGAAAATTGTTAGAATACGTTCTAACGCATTTCACGATCTGGTACTGATTATCAGTGAATCTTTTTTAAAAAAAGAAAGGAGTCTCTAATTCAATCATTTCCTATGCTATGAAACAAAATCAATGTCGGCTCTCGTATATGTATATACACAGAACCTCGTAGCAGACACCAGAATGTGTTTTGAAGACATCAGATGCGTTGTCATGGCAATAGACCTGTCTGTGTATTACAACCTAATAGTTTCATTCGGCGGGTATGCTACGAGATGTAGGTCTCGTTGTTTGCAGCCAGATTACAAACATATTCGACATTTTGTATCTTCCGCTTTGGACAGACAATATTTGATGTGAGTTTGTCATTTATCGGTCCCAGATTACTCTCTATCGTGTCTGTCATTATGTGTAGAATACACATGTAAATCAGCCATAGTCCAGCTGTATGCCCGAGAGGTAAACCCTGTGTTGGAAACGTTCGTGTAATAGTAATGTAGCGATTACTGAAAAGCAAACTGAATAATCCACCATATGTATCCAGGATTCCATCGGTTGGTCGTCCTGCCCCACAGCAGTCCACGACCTGGATTTTCATGCATTTAAATAAAGCTGGTATTGCAAGGGAGGAAGCGCTAGAACAATCCCAATATGCACATCCTCCATTTTATGAACATGTACCAGAAGGCACTCTTGGCAAGACGGCCCTTCGGTTATATGCATGTTGCGTGATGTATTGCCGATATGCTGATGCTTGGCACATTTGATGCTATGGCAGAATATCATTACGATAACTACATCTTACATCACCATTTCCAAATAGACCTGACATACGTTTATGTACATATAACAGCATGAAATCATATCTGTTGCATTATTCAACCATTTCATATATTGCTTGAGGTTGCAATGTCGATAGCATTCATACAATCCTATTTCAATCTTAAAGCCTCTTTTCGTGTAACAATGAAAATTTGCACATTCATTGAGTGAGTGAGTTCAGTTTTACACAGCTTTTATCAATATTCAGGCAACATCATGGGCCCATAGTTTAAAACTGGCTTCACACGTTGTACCCATGACAGGAATCGAACCTAGGTCTGCGGTTTGACGAGCGAACACTTACATCTAGTTACATAGATTGATGCCCATGCTGCTGATCACTGGATTGCCTGGTCCAGACACGATTGCTTTCCAGACCGCCGCCATGTAACTGGAAGATGGCATTAAACAATAAACAAAACTAATACGAAAGTAAACACTAGAATAGAAGGTGCGTTCAGTAAGTAGGTGTCTGAAAGTACCGTACATCCAGAAGTACACATTTGGTAGTGGCTTACTAGCATACATACAGCTGGCTCACGTGTTCGTAAACCTTGGTGTCTACCTGTGCGTTTCTGTCTACTTGTACGTTGGCGTCTAATGGTACTTATATATCTAAATGCAAAATCAGCGAAGAGTGAGTAGGCCAAAATGTTATACTCACAGATATTGAATTAATGTATAACTGCAATATCAAAGCAATCTGTTCAAATACAGGCGGGTTGGTGATCTCAGTGAGTAATTTTAGTATAACGCCACTTTTAGCAATATTCCACCGATTTAAAGGCACGGAACATCGGAAAATGGCTTCATTCATTATACCTATGTGGAGAATGGAAACCGAGTTTTCACTACGCTACCTCACAGCCCCGTTAGTGATCTGAGTTTAAAAAACCAACAACATCGCTTTGAACACTATTTGAATCAAAACGGCTTCACCACCTTAATAGAAAAAAGTGCTTTTTTGTGACATTTTGGGACGGATCTGGAATTCGAACACAGCGAATCGTGTTATGACTATAGGGTGCATCTGTTCACATCGATGTTTGTGACTATGTCCACTGGGCCACGCTAGCCTTCAGACAAAATAAAAATATGTCGACAGTGCGAGTATATAACATTGTGAATATGCAACAGAACACTTAAGATTACCAAGGTGTTTGGGCTTTTAGTTACTGTGAAGACACTTTTGGGAATTTAGGCTTCAAATTTCCACCACAGTATACGCGTATCTCAACCAAACGGATCCCGCGTCCAAGTCAAGTAACATGGCGTCTTGTGTGTCATTGTACCCTCAAGGCGTACATGGTCGCTCTGAAAATACGAAATTACGAATGATAACAATATTTGGATGAACGACTTTATCATAGTGCTTTAAAAGTAACGTTTCGGTGTCAGTCCTAAAAGCGTCCCTTCCCTAGTACTCCAAATTCTCAAAGACGCTACTGTCAAGCCAAGGCTGTCCTAAACAAGCGACACGCACACAACAAACATGGACGACCGAAGCTGTGTCACAGCATGTCTGGCATTTCTCCGTTCTAGGACTTTGGACCTACTTTCGTTGGCTGGTCATATGGAATCATAACAGTGGCGTGTTCCTGACTCGTTTTGCAGAGGCGGAACAAAACTTACAAAGTATGGTGTTCTTAATGGATCTGACTAAATCATTCTGACAGTACTATGTGACGAAACACCCGAGTTGAAAACGAGGAAGCAGACGTAAGCAGATTGAAAGCAATCTTCTTGGATTCATTCCTTAGTTCGACCGTTGAAAGTGCTGTAAGACCCACACACTGCGTCTCGTGTTACCATACAGTTTACTGTGTTATGCATCATAGTCCGTATTTCTTCTTGGCTACACAAGGTCTGTACCTGTTCATATGTTTATGTTGTACTGGTAGACAGAACATAAATGGGTGAGTGAGTTCCGTTTTACGCTGCTTTCAGCAATATTCCAGTAATATCAAGGCGTAGAACACCAGAAATGAATGTGGGAATCTAACCCGGCTGTTTGGCGTGCCAAGAAACGCTTTAACCCACAAGACTATCCCATTGCGCCGAATGAATGGATAGTTTGGTAAATGAATGAATGAATGAATGAATGAAAGAATGAATGAATGAATAAATGATCATCGACTGGAATTCTGAGACCTAACTGAGCCCAGTAATTATGCCGCGATCTTTTCTATTCTTCTTTTATCAGGCAGTCAGGAACAGAAGTCCAAAGGTAGGAATGCTTACGTCTTCAGCCAATCAAAATGACTGACATGGAATCACTAGTAATATATTTATTTAGCATTGACGATAATCGCTGTTTCACAAGAAGGAAAAAAGTGATGTTATGCGCACATAAATATCAAACGACAGATCATTATAAAACGACTGTGCTACAGTTGACTGAAACTAAAACACTTGTCTTCTCGTTCTGCAATAGCAAAACATCAATCCAAGAACATTGAATAACTGATGATTGGCTGAATGATTCAACTGTGGTTCATTTTCATGAAGTCGGTAGATAATGTGTAGCAATAAAGGAAAATTAGTGGCAATAAAAGCCCAAATGTCCACACAAATCATACCGCCATGGGTACATGTACTAAGTTATCCTCAGTTTTCGTCCATATGTTTAATCCTATAATAATAATATCAAGGGAATGTATTTTGACAATGTTTTTGGATGCACTTTCTTTGGGTTATTAGCGCCTCATTAACATCATTAACCTAGATCTATTATTTTCAGACCATCAAAACGTAAGTGAACGCTATAAAAATGTCATCCAATTCAATTTATTGTCCATGCGAAATCAGACTGCAAGCACATCCTATCAAACTGTGCTGCATATGTAACAACTGGGTGTATAACAAAGTCGTTCACTATGACTTTCCGTGGTGGTAGCTGGATGTGGGTTGGTTAACGATATGTCGGTATGTGAATGGAAGACATAAACTGGTCTGCCCGTGTCGACATCCAGACCTTTCATGATTCTTTACAACCACGCAGTACTTAACGTACGCTGGACATTACAAAGTCAAGGCCATAACAGCAATCTTATCGCATTTACGAGGCGGTTACTCACAGCCCAGAACTGAAGGATGGTATCTCAGTTGTAGGCGCCATGGTTGACACAGAACAGGATAGAAGATGGTCACGTGGGACTTGAAGGGTTAATGACGTCGTGTTCGAATCTCGGGCCTTTTGCACCAATACGGAATTTAGGAAAACGAATGATATAGCATGTCTTGAATTTGTCGGGAATACCTACTGTTCAAATACTTATTCAAGTGTAAGAAAAATCAGTATTCAAAATTTCATAATCTACAAAATATGCTGCGACAAGTAAACCCCACTCTACGATACATGTATTTACAAAATCTTAAGCATGAAATTAAAGCTTTTAACTACTTATAGTAAGTACTTCATTGGCATTTTAGAAGATGCATTTTAGAAGATTAACACAGAGAATTTTCTGAGTTCCATCTCTTTATTCTTTGAATACAACAGTTCAAGGCTTGATCTGGCACCATCATCAGGTAAAACTGAACGGTAAAAAGCCCATTTAGATATGCCTGGCACGTTCAAAGTTCACACACAGAACCACTAAAGAATGCTTTAAATAGGCCAACCCCCAATATTACTGCATATCAAACGATGAACTGTCACATTGATATATCCATGCATGGATGAGTAAAGGACAAAAATCAATACAGCTCCTCGTCGTTAGAAAAGGACCGAAAATTCTCTCTGAGTAAAGGCCCTTTCTGCTTCAGAGAACCGGTGCTCTTTGAGGAAATGTTGAACATGGAAACAAGCTTGATATTCGGACTGTCATCATGCCTTGGCATAACCTTCCCGAAACTGACATGATACACTTAGTGGAAGATCATTATCCCTTTTCCGATTGTCAAAATACAGGTATCAGATAAAGGTCAATATTCTAACCAGTGAATATAGTGAACACTTGTACGAAGTGCGATTAGATAAGAGAATGGAAAGTTCTTGCTGACGCAGGCATACACAGTGGAGTTGGGGGACAGAGATCAAGACTCATAATAGGTTCAGATGTGTGCCCTAGACCTATGGAAAACACGATGAAACTCGAATATGTGTATCATGTATTTGAGCACCGATGTTGTTATTGTGGTCGAGTTTGTAATCCTAGCTCTACTTGACCTGTTTTTGAGTTTACTTGGTTAAAATGTTTTGGCGATTAAATCAATTCGTTGCGACATAAGCCGTCTCCACAACTTCCCCTGCTGTGATTGCGAAGTCCAATTAAGCTAAAGCATCAAGCAGACTATGGATGCAGGTTACAGAGTTTGAACGTTTTAAACAAAATTACAAAAACAAGCTTAGCAGTCCAATCGGCTTCCTGAACACTCAGAAAAATTGACTTTGATAATAAAGTATTATTATCTGCGTCCAATGTTGTCGGATACTCCGTTCCATCAGTTCTTGAACGAACATTTTCACCCAGTACAAACTCCTCCTCAAAATACCGTTGTTTGTGAGTTTTCATGACGTGCTGTATCAGTTGTATCCAAATCCTCGAAGCTCAATCATATTTGTCTGATGATCGTTCAGTTTATTTAAATTGTTTAAAATTCCGCCTCGGCTGTTCATACAAAACTGAACAGGCTGAAACCGGTGTCCCCAAAACTTGCAAGTTCAATAATATTATCATTAAACGACTTTGTAGTACAATTACGTGTGAATGCTATCACGGTCAATCGCCCTTCGGTTGTTCATACTATGCTTGAACATTCATGAATCTGGATGAAGTTTACACGTAGCTATAGGTTACGCTATCATAAGCATACGCTAAAAGGGCACAGTCATGCTGTGAATGTACAATCAGTGCAACGTAATTACCTTGGTTGGAGTTCATCTTCTCGATGTATACTTGTGTTTGCTTTCAGGAAAGTGGAAAGATGTTTTTTCATGACCAACCCTCGTTTAAGAGTTAAAAAATAAGTTCATATTGTGCTTGGAAGATTAAGCAGATCATGTTATCACGTGTCAATATGCAAAAGAGACGAACAAATATCACTTGCGTTCAAGCAGCCTTATTACGAAAATCTCATCTTTCTCCGTCCATACTTCCAGCATGACAAGGTGTAAAGAAGTAAATGGTCGAAGTCATATTCAAGTGTACATTGGATATTGTACAATCAAACAAATCTTTTTCTCACCGCCAAAGTTATTTTTCCTTATCATGATGAGCAAGCGCTGACTAGTATATCACGACACTGGAGTTCTGGTAGGTAAAGAAGCCATCTGACGTCATAGCCTAAGCGAATACACTCCAATCTATCCTGAAATCGTTACGTCAAAGGGCAGAGGCAGATCCCAGGAAGAGACTGATCAATACTCGGGCTACAGAAATGATAACTCTCTGGGGGATATCCATAAAGTCTATGTTTTTTTGTGAGGAAATTATACCTGGGATGAATTATTGAATAATAGTAATGATTCTAAATCTGCATATCTTTTCAGGAATTATTGGTGTGTCAGGTGACTTGCTCAAGTGTATGCCAGTTTTTATCAATATGAATATACTTTAAAATGTTTGACAGCTTCTAAGAAATGATAACGCTTAACTGCAAGAAGTGTGAACACTACATGATAGGACAATATTTGACACTTGTAAGGATTGATCTTGGGTGGTGTGGTGCCTTTCTTCTAGAGCCATATGTTCAAAGAATGTGCATGGATTTAAAAAAAACATAACATGCTCTTCTGTATACATGGGCCGATGAGCGTGTCTGTAATACTAAATGAAACCGATGATTTGTCAATCACAATACACTGTGCAGAAGGTTTGACATTATAAACCAAAGCACTGAATTTGATTCCCTTTCGTCATCAGTGAGATTGACAGGATTCAGGCAAAGCATGGCAAATATTCGAACCTCGATTACAATTGTTTATACTTGTTTCCTCACCCCACCCCACAACCAACCCCCCAAATAAGCTGTCCCTGGTGCTTTGGGTGCATTACCTTCCAGTCTGGCGAGTGTGTTGCCATCAACACTCTTCCTACAGTCTGGGTAAGGCAGAAAGCTGCAGTCTTCTCCGATATGGCATTCGTGGGCCAGACTGGGAGGTCCCATTCGCTGTCTAGGCTGTGTGTGGAAGGGACAAGGGTCGTCAACTACTTAAACCATAATGATCTGTACAGTACGTCTTGCCCTCCAGGGAGATATAACATTCTGTCCTGCACATCTTGTCTTTGGAGGAAATATACTGCGCTGTACAGCGCGCCTTGTCCTTGTCCGGAGCATAACATACTGTGCAGTTTGCGTTGTCATACACAATAAAATACAGTACGTCTTTTCCTTCAAGTGAACAAACTACACTGTGCTGTACGTCTTGCCCTTCTACCGAACATTACACATTGTGCAGCACCAGTTGTCCTACAGAACATTACACATTGTGCAGTACTAGTTGTCCCTCTACAGAACATTGCACAATGTGCAGTACTAACTGTCCTTCTACAGAACATTACACATTGTACAGTACTAGCTGTCCTTCTACAGAACATTACACATTGTGCAGTACAAGCTGTCCTTCTACAGAACATTACACATTGTGCAGTACTAGCTGTCCTTCTACAGAACATTACACATTGTGCACTACTAGCTGTCCTTCTACAGAACATTACACGTTGTGCAGTACTAGCTGTCCTTCTACAGAACATTACACATTGTGCAGTACTAGCTGTCGTTCTACAGAACATTACACATTGTGCAGTACTAGCTGTCCTTCTACAGAACATTACACATTGTGCAGTACTAGTTGTCCTTCTACAGAACATTACACATTGTGCAGTACAAGCTGTCCTTCTACAGAACATTACACATTGTGCAGTACAAGTTGTCCTTCTACAGAACATTACACATTGTGCAGTACTAGCTGTCCTTCTACAGAACATAACACATTGTGCAGTACTAGTTGTCCTTCTACAGAACATTACACATTGTGCAGTACTAGCTGTCCTTCTACAGAACATTACACATTGTGCAGTACTAGCTGTCCTTCTACAGAACATTACAAATTGTGCAGTACTAGCTGTCCTTCTACAGAACATTACACATTGTGCAGTACTAGCTGTCCTTCTACAGAACATTACACATTGTGCAGTACTAGCTGTCCTTCTACAGAACATTACACATTGTGCAGTACTAGCTGTCCTTCTACAGAACATTACACATTGTGCAGTACTAGCTGTCCTTCTACAGAACATTACACATTGTGCAGTACTAGCTGTCCTTCTACAGAACATTACACATTGTGCAGTACTAGTTGTCCTTCTACAGAACATCACACATTGTGCAGTACAAGCTGTCCTTCTACAGAACATTACACATTGTGCAGTACTAGCTGTCCTTCTACAGAACATTACACATTGTGCAGTACTAGCTGTCCTTCTACAGAACATTACACATTGTGCAGTACTAGCTGTCCTTCTACAGAACATTACACATTGTGCAGTACAAGCTGTCCTTCTACAGAACATTACACATTGTGCAGTACAAGCTGTCCTTCTACAGAACATTACACATTGTGCAGTACTAGTTGTCCTTCTACAGAACATTACACATTGTGCAGTACTAGCTGTCCTTCTACAGAACATTACACATTGTGCAGTACAAGCTGTCCTTCTACAGAACATTACACATTGTGCAGTACAAGCTGTCCTTCTACAGAACATTACACAATGTGCACTACTAGCTGTCCTTCTACAGAACATTGCACATTGTGCAGTACTAGTTGTCCTTCTACAGAACATTACACATTGTGCAGTACTAGCTGCTCTTCCACAGAACATTACACATTGTGCAGTACTAGCTGTCCTTCTACAGAACATTACACATTGTGCAGTACTAGCTGTCCTTCTACAGAACATTACACATTGTGCAGTACAAGCTGTCCTTCTACAGAACATTACACAATGTGCAGTACTAGCTGTCCTTCTACAGAACATCACACATTGTGCAGTACAAGCTGTCCTTCTACAGAACATTACACATTGTGCAGTACTAGCTGCTCTTCCACAGAACATTACACATTGTGCAGTACTAGCTGTCCTTCTACAGAACATTACACATTGTGCAGTACTAGCTGTCCTTCTACAGAACATTACACATTGTGCAGTACAAGCTGTCCTTCTACAGAACATTACACATTGTGCACTACTAGCTGTCCTTCTACAGAACATTACACATTGTGCAGTACTAGCTGTCCTTCTACAGAGCATCACACATTGTGCAGTACTAGCTGCTCTTCCACAGAACATTACACATTGTGCAGTACTAGCTGTCCTTCTACAGAACATTACACATTGTGCAGTACAAGCTGTCCTTCTACAGAACATTACACATTGTGCAGTACTAGCTGTCCTTCTACAGAACATTACAAATTGTGCAGTACTAGCTGTCCTTCTACAGAACATTACACATTGTGCAGTACTAGCTGTCCTTCTACAGAACATTACACATTGTGCAGTACTAGCTGTCCTTCTACAGAACATTACACATTGTGCAGTACTAGCTGTCCTTCTACAGAACATTACACATTGTGCAGTACTAGCTGTCCTTCTACAGAACATTACACATTGTGCAGTACTAGCTGTCCTTCTACAGAACATTACACATTGTGCAGTACTAGTTGTCCTTCTACAGAACATCACACATTGTGCAGTACAAGCTGTCCTTCTACAGAACATTACACATTGTGCAGTACTAGCTGTCCTTCTACAGAACATTACACATTGTGCAGTACTAGCTGTCCTTCTACAGAACATTACACATTGTGCAGTACTAGCTGTCCTTCTACAGAACATTACACATTGTGCAGTACAAGCTGTCCTTCTACAGAACATTACACATTGTGCAGTACAAGCTGTCCTTCTACAGAACATTACACATTGTGCAGTACTAGTTGTCCTTCTACAGAACATTACACATTGTGCAGTACTAGCTGTCCTTCTACAGAACATTACACATTGTGCAGTACAAGCTGTCCTTCTACAGAACATTACACATTGTGCAGTACAAGCTGTCCTTCTACAGAACATTACACAATGTGCACTACTAGCTGTCCTTCTACAGAACATTGCACATTGTGCAGTACTAGTTGTCCTTCTACAGAACATTACACATTGTGCAGTACTAGCTGCTCTTCCACAGAACATTACACATTGTGCAGTACTAGCTGTCCTTCTACAGAACATTACACATTGTGCAGTACTAGCTGTCCTTCTACAGAACATTACACATTGTGCAGTACAAGCTGTCCTTCTACAGAACATTACACAATGTGCAGTACTAGCTGTCCTTCTACAGAACATCACACATTGTGCAGTACAAGCTGTCCTTCTACAGAACATTACACATTGTGCAGTACTAGCTGCTCTTCCACAGAACATTACACATTGTGCAGTACTAGCTGTCCTTCTACAGAACATTACACATTGTGCAGTACTAGCTGTCCTTCTACAGAACATTACACATTGTGCAGTACAAGCTGTCCTTCTACAGAACATTACACATTGTGCACTACTAGCTGTCCTTCTACAGAACATTACACATTGTGCAGTACTAGCTGTCCTTCTACAGAGCATTACACATTGTGCAGTACTAGCTGCTCTTCCACAGAACATTACACATTGTGCAGTACTAGCTGTCCTTCTACAGAACATTACACATTGTGCAGTACTAGCTGTCCTTCTACAGAACATTACACATTGTGCAGTACAAGCTGTCCTTCTACAGAACATTACACAATGTGCAGTACTAGCTGTCCTTCTACAGAACATCACACATTGTGCAGTACAAGCTGTCCTTCTACAGAACATTACACATTGTGCAGTACTAGTTGTCCTTCTACAGAACATTACACATTGTGCAGTACTAGTTGTCCTTCTACAGAACATTACACATTGTGCAGTACTAGCTGCTCTTCCACTGAACATTACACATTGTGCAGTACTAGCTGTCCTACAGAACATTACACATTGTGCAGTACTAGCTGTCCTTCTACAGAACATTACACATTGTGCAGTACTAGCTGTCCTTCTACAGAACATTACACATTGTGCAGTACTAGCTGTCCTTCTACAGAACATTACACATTGTGCAGTACTAGCTGTCCTTCTACAGAACATTACACATTGTGGAGTACTAGCTGTCCTTCTACAGAACATTACACATTGTGCAGTACTAGCTGTCCTTCTACAGAACATTACACATTGTGCAGAACTAGCTGTCCTTCTACAGAACATTACAAATTGTGCAGTACTAGCTGTCCTTCCACAGAACATTACACATTGTGCAGTACTAACTGTCCTTCTGTGAAGCATAACGCACTCTGCGGTTAGCCTTGTCCTTCTACAGAACATTACACATTGTGCAGTACTAACTGTCCTTCTGTGAAACATAACGCACTCTGCGGTTAGCCTTGTCCTTCTACTGTACATAATACACTGTGTTGGCAGCGTTATCCCCCTAGGACATATAACATCATGTGCAGTATGTTTTGTCCCCTTAGAAGACACAATGTATTGTGAACTACATCCTGTCTTTCTGTAAGACATTAAACGTTCTGCTGTATATCTTGTAGTGTGAGACACAAGGCATTGTGCAGTACAGGTGTACAGTCTTTCCATGAGACATAAAGCATTCTGCTGTACACCTTGTCCTATTTTAGGGGACATGTACATTGTGCAATACAGTGTGATAATTGTGCAACATTGCAAACTTAGAGATGGTCGTTACATATAGTCTGGTCACTAAATAATCTGTCGGGCCGTAACTGCTCTGGGCTGCCACGGTGAACAGAGTTACAGGAGACACAGAAACTCAGATATGAATAATTGTATTGTATCATAACAAATGTGGAGTTCTGGGGGACAATGTTAGCCATACTTGTTCACCTCAATAAAAGTCATATCTATGAAATTACGGTTACCCATTCAAATAAATATCTCTGTTGATGCTTGCTACAATGATAGAGGTCTTCGTACCAATTGAATCTTGCTGAAGACCAACGAAACTAACGACATCTGTAACGACAATTTCAGATGGTGCTTCGATTTGTCATGGGCATATGCAAACTGTTATTAATATAATTATCTTATAGCTGTATGGAGCCAGGTCAAATCACATTTGCAGCATATATTTCATACATATATATTAACTATACTCCGTCAGTAGAATCTGCAACGGTACCATTTTTTTCGGAAACGTGGGATACTATTACATCGTCTAGATGAAACCTGCAGTTTGTATAATTTAATTCAGCATGCTCATGTTTGACTTAATGTGTTTTGTAAACTTCATCTTTAGAAGGATAAGAAATATTTATAGATGCTGTGTTATCTAGACACATCCGTATCCAGAATTTTGCTTCTCCTCGGTTAAGTAGCCTTATGATAAATTCTTAGCTTAGTCACAAAGAAGGTCCAGATCCAATGTTCCAAATCGGTGTTGAAAGAACGAATAGTATTGCAGTTGCGCATTTCTTAAAAACTGTTACTAAGCGCATTATAGTTTTCCAGATCGTCACGGCTTGTTGATTTTGCAGGAAAATTGGAAGCAGATTACACTGTGGTCAAGGTTCAAAAGACTATATTTCATGATTTCCGCAAATTCTTCTATATTTGATCTACTGGGCAACACACAAGCAAATGTGTATAGTGTCTCGGTTACTGGAGCAGTGAAGGTCTGTCATGGGACTAATGTTGTGGCGACTGAAGCGAGTATGACTTCCACGAACATGAGTTGGAAATGTATGTCAGACACGCTTCTTATGCAACAATTCCACGTACAACATAGTCCTGCTTGTCCTGTGGGACTTGCGCCAGGTCCATATTGATGCAATTACTTCCAGTCTCCTTGTGTGACCATCACTAACGCATGTTTTTCACCTTTAGGAGAACACCGTCTTTCCATAAAATGATTCAACAGAAGACGCGTATGTGAGCATCCCGTCGAGAAAAGCATTCAGCAGTTTGAAATAAAGCTGTTCCAGTTATGAGTGCCATACATAGTATTGGTGACCATGAACTCCACATTTTGAGTCAGTTGTTTCAGAAAGTCATGTCTTTGTAAACCTGTTATCTGTGAAGCCAGATGAGAATGGATCTGATTATCGAGGAACTGACCCTCGAAACTTTGTATTGGTGCTTGTATTGAAATATCAGACTTCAAAACACTCACATTGAACTGAAGCAAGCGCATCACATCGGGCACAAACACTAACAGCCTCGACTTGGTAGAGTCAGTTAGATTCAGTCTGAAAGCTATATGTGTATGTTTGATACTTTTGTAGAAATAAGGGGGATTTAATTCGTTAAATGTACACATTATCGGACTAGGTCTAGACGTGAACTGAAACTGGACTTTTGCTAAGGAAAGACATGAGACAGAAGCCAAAGGTTGGGTCGTCTTGATTGTCATGGACTAGGTCTAGACGCATACTTTGAGTTACATCTGGAGAGCTTGTTTGAGCTGAATCTAAACGGCAACAGTGGACTGAATAGCGACGATTGAGGTAAAAGACACACAGGTGGTTGAATTAAATAAGGACAAGAAGTCATTCTTCGTGACATTTGGGAATAAGAAATGAGCCCAAAGTCAAATTTGTATTAACCATGTTCCTCTAGACCACTTTGATGTGCCATCATCTGTTTAATTGATTACTAATTAATACAAATCAATAACTTGTTAGTAGTCCAAAGCAGTTCACTCTCAGATGTAAACACGATTTGTATAATGTCTACTTTTTCCCTGCTTAAAGCACATTACATAACATTTCGAATGTAAGTCCATCGACATTGGCAGTCAATAATATATGAAACCTTCACACTGGTTACTTTAGTTTCTTACATTAATAAGGCGTGTTATTTCCTTACCTAAAGCCAGGCCCATAATAATTATATGAATGCAGTTTTTATTATAAAATCTTTTCATCTGGAAATTCATATACGAGGCTGGTTGAATATGCAAAACAAGGCATTATTGTCCAATACGAACCTGACAGGTGCCCAGACAATGTAGAATGTACACAAAGTAGTGACAAGAACCTTTCGCACAAATCATTTCCACCTTTGACAAAATGTTTCATCAGACAAGCGTCTTGACAGTGTGATCATTTCATCTGAAGAGCAAAGCTTGTCCAAACGACTTTCGCTACATCTCAAGATGAGATCAATTCCTGTATTTCGTGTGAGGGTTTTCCATATTACTTGATTGTCAGTCTCCTGGGATGGTATCTCACCTTTGTCCGTGAACGCACCAATCTCAATTATTTTCACATGCAGAGATTAAAACACGTTCATGATTACTGACCCAGTCCAAGCTTCTTGTTACAATCTCCCTGTGATTTGACGATATTTGCCGGTGATTTGACGATATTTGCCGATATGCATGAAACTAGTTTGGATTTTGGAACTTTTAAGCGGAATCAGAACGACGTTTGAAAAGAAACGATTGGTGTCATTTAGTAAAACCCACCCCCATCATATTCAATACTAATAACAGCAGCGATGTTTTTAGAATGTAGTTTTTTGTTAATTTTCTTCAAGATGTTTGGATCTTCGTCAAGTTTACGGTTGGCAGGTCACTGTACTTAGGCGAAAGGGAATAGTTTTGTGCAATAATCACCTCAGAGGAATGCACCGCCAGAGACGCTGTTTAACGAACATCGACACTGCAAAGTGAATGCAGAAGACGAACATGTAACTTTTCAGATAAAGGGTACGTATGCATAATAATCAGATCCATGGTACATATACATAGTAATCAGATCCATGGCACATATACATGGTAATCAGATCCATGGTACATATACATAGTAATCAGATCCATGGTACATATACATAGTAATCAGATCCATGGTACCAATGCAACTCACAAGATCCTACGTACATGTATACATCATCAGGTGCTTGGTACACGAAGACAGCTGCATATTTCTTTCTTATTTTTTTTATAATTTGTTTATTTATCTAAACATTTACACGGTTGGGCGAGGCGGAGTGATTTAGAGAATAAAGCATGTCAGTTTGACCAGGTCTTGTTGAAATAATCTCTATTACAGTTAATGACAGAGGTATTTTTTGCTAAATCATGAAATTCATTGAGCTCATTCTATATGAACTGAAATGTGAGTGGGTAGTTTTTCTTTCTAAAGTTGAAAATCATTCGTTTCGACAGGATGACAAGGTTATTTTTCGATATAAGAACGTCCTCTGGATATTGTTTACCGGACTTCGTAGTTTGTACGATACCCAACTTTCCAGGTCTCTCCAGATGGAGCTCACTTTGTTACATTCGCAGAATAAATATATGACATCTCACATTTCCTTAGAACAGTAACTGCATTTCACATTCCTGGTACGTGTCTTACGGATCTTACAGTCAATGAACATGAGACTGTATACATGTACCTTGGATTTTAGACTGCGCATACATGTACCATGAATCTGAGACTGAATACATATACCATGAATCTGAGACTGAATACATGTACCATGGATCTGGGCGTATACACGTACCTAGGATCTGAGAGTAAACATGTTTCTAGGATACATCATCGGTAAGATCGGTAAGATAAAAAATATACAGCAAAAGTATCTTATAAAATAATACGACATCCCACCCCGAAAAAAATAACCAAATAAATAGAAAATAAAATAAATAAACAAATAAGCATAATAGTAATAATCAAACACAAAACTTCATGGAAGACAAATAATTAATAATAATTAATGTAAATAATAGGTAAAAGAAAATCACAATTGTCGTTAGAACAAATCTTTACAACACAATCACACGCTGAGGCAGTGACAGAACATGGTGGACTCACCTGCCTCTTTTATCAAAACAGAATCGTTGCAATGGACGAAAGTTCTCTGACAAGTTCAGGAAGCCTCAGATGGCCATTACTTACTCATGCAGAAGACTGCGTTCAGGGCCGACATGATACTACACGTTGATAATGGAACTGTACAATCGATTTGTGTAAACGTCATGACAGGTTGATTCTGAAGCCAATGTCAACAGTTGAGCTGAATATGGTAAACGTTTAAGCTTCATCTTTAATTTGCAAGAAGTTAAGGAAGTGTATTTGCCAAGCCACATCTTTATGAATTCAAAGCTTGCCATGTGCACATATCACATAACGTTCCCCTTATTTGACACTTTCCCCACAAATTTGAAACGGTAAGAAATAGAGATACGTTTTAGATGTAGCTTTTCTATGAGTCATTCATTTGGGGTTTTAATGTATGCGACTGTGTCGTGATCTGTTCCTAATCACCGGAAAATTCGGCATTCGACTTCACGACCTGCGGATCCTGACACTGAGTAAGGGACCTCAGCATGGAAAACATCCCACTATTAGACCAATTGGTCTCCGGAGCCCCGTTTCCTGTTAGTGATACTGATGTCACTTTTGCCAAGATGATGGATGAGTTTAGGGCAAATCTGCCAATGTGAAAGAGACATCAAGTTCTCCGGGAACTTCCCAACAGTTTTTGATTCAGTTAAATGAATATTTTTTGCTTGACCCACTTGCCCCAATGCCCATCCATTAAACAGATCAGTCTTAACAAATGAAACTAAAAGTTGTTATGAACGCCACTGTAGACATTACTGCTTGTAGCCACCTTGTGGTTCACAAACCAGTTTGTCTTGCCTTGAATAAAATCACAGAAAAGGATATTACAGTTTTGGGGGAACCTAAAATGCTGACAGTTTCTGACAGTGTAACTTTGAAGTCCTCGCATTTTCCAGTGACACACTAGAAAACCGTCACAATGATAGATGAGAAAATATACGACGAAGCACACTTTCTTGGATCTCGATCTTGACAGTGCAAGATATGATAGAACATAAATAATTGGCGAGGGCAGTGGATATGTGTTGAACAGGCATTGTTTTGTGCCAGAAATACGTTATCTAAATTGCACGACAAATGCTTATTCGACTTGGACCTAGTATTTCACATTTTCAGCACGTATATATAATGAAGGATGGGGACTATCTTATGGACATACAGCTTCTCTATTAGCGATGTTTCGACATAAATTGTAATGTCGTTGTCAAGCAAGTAATGTCGCTAATGCAAAATAAAGAAGTTGTGTGTCCATAAAATAGTCCCCAGCCTTTATCTACCCAACATTCGGGATGAAAAACGTATGTATAATTTTATCAAATACGTATTTTGTATGGGTTTGACCAGTGCCAAAGAAAGACAATTCACACACATTATGGTTTCGCTCATGCACGTGGTGAGGAAACACAGCCAGTAACATGAAACATTTTCACAATAAATTCCCAATCACAAACGAAACATGTAAATTCATTATTACGTTAATTTGAAGTCCTGATTGTAGAATGTTGGTCTTAATCACTGCAGAACAGTTTCTTGGAGGAACGCCCTTCAGTCGAAGGCCATCCCACTGTTTTAATGAAGCAGGTACATTCATCATTAAGTTAGTTTGAAGTCCCGATTGTAAAATGTTGGTCTTAATCCCTGCAGAACAGTTTCTTGGAGGAACGTTCTTCAGTGAAAGGCCATCCCACTGGTTTACCAGTTGTCACTGAGGGAATAGCAGCGGCTGACAAGTGCATCTCAACTAACACGTGCTCGGAATACTACCTGGTTTTTGTTCCACTATTCTACAGAGGCATTTGTTCTCGGTGCTCCCTGTGTTCTTGCAGTTACAATCACATATATTTCAGAAAACCTCTACTTTGCTTGATTCAGTAATTTTCAGTGAAGACATTGATGTTGTTGACAGTGGTGTAGTTGAGTTTAAAAGCGATGTAAGTGTTCACAGATGAACGTATGTAAACATTAGTACACAGTTATATAACAACATATCTTATAACAGAGAAATGAGATGTTACAATAAGGGTGATTAAAATACTCAATTATCTTATAAAGAATACTAAACAAAATGATTTATATTCAAAAGTTAATGATGCTTGTTCACTATTGTATTTGCAGAACAAGTGAAACAATGTATTCCTTCAAAATTAGGAATTTTTAGTCTAATTGGCAAACCACGTATGACTCTAATTTGAGGTAGGAATTCCGAAAAAGAGGCCGATTACGTAGAAAGGCCAAGAAAATAAAAGTGCTTATAAACATGAGAGAAAAGGAGCAAACAACATGAAATGTTGAAATGAAAACTTTTATTGTCGGCCATGAATATTAGAATAAATTTTGGAATAATATTCTGAAAATAATTCTTTATATTGGAAATCCTTAAGAAATATTGTTACAAAAGCGGGTTCTACTTCACATATTCCTCCTCTCAAGCAATTGATGATGAATTTCAAACACTATTTTCCGAAAAACTTAATACACATTTCGAATCAGTATCTCGTTTCAATGATAAAGATGTACCATTACCACATTTTCCCTCAATGACCATTATGTAGATAGATAAAATTGTAATTTCTGCGAACGAAATATCTGATGTTGTAAAATGTTTACAGCTAACCAAAACTTCAAGGCAGGACAAAACGTAAAGGCCGGATAGAATAAGTCATAAATTATTTAAGAACACTGTTGATTTCAAATCTAGTTAAGCCTCCGTGTTACTGTTCAACGTATTGCAATATATCCAAACATGTAGAAAAGCACATAGGTCACGCCACTGTACAAGAAAGGTGATCACTCTATTGTTTCCAATCATGGACCTACTTTTCATATACGTTGCATAGGAAAACTGTTTGAAAGAAGGTATATAGAAACTTGTATAACTATTCTCACGATACAAACTTTCATATAAGTACCATCAGTTCATTGAACTTTACCGTCACATTTGTACATCTCTCGACAGCAAGGAGAACTGCAGCTGTTATATATTTTGCGATGAGTCCAAAGTTCTTGATCGTGTGTGGCACAAAGAGGCTCGTGCGTAAAGTTGTGATGTATGGTGTTAGAGGCCAGCATTTACAATGGATATCGAGTTACATAAATGATCTCAGTCAAAATGTCTTTGTAAACGGAGCTATGTCCAAGCCCATGTATTTAACAGATGGCGTCCCCCAGGGATCAGTATTTGGACCGTTGTTCTTCGTGGTATGTGTTAACGATATTGCTGATAAATTAGATTGTGTAACAAGACTTCTTGCTGATGACACCTAGCTTGGAAAATTACCGGAAAGTACTAAGGAAATCGAAACTTCTCTTAATGACAGTTTAGATATATTATATAGCTGGCGCAAAAACTGGTGGGTCTCATAAAATCCTGGAAAGAAAACAGAAGCAAAACAGAAGCATTGATGTTTTCCTTGAGTGATTAAACTGAAGAATTGTTTTTTCGTTTGACGGAAACCAAATCAATTTGGTATACACTGAATAAAATTTGAAACAAACGTGACATGGTCTTGCCATACTAACCAAATTATCAAGTCCTGCTAAAAAATGTTATCACCAATACGGACATTGAAATACTATTTAAACAGAGGTACAGTAAACACTATTTATAAGATATTAATCAGACCACACTTTGAATAAGCTTTTGAATAATGAGATGGTTGTACCGTACAACAGAAATAAAACTTCCGTTATATGCTGCCAAAATAGATACGAGTCTGCCTATATATAGCTCACTGCAAATATTTTGATATACTTTTATTCAGTAATAGGGCGTCATAGCCTAGAATACAATTATATTTGGCAGAACATATGTCACGTGGTGAACAATACAGAAATATTTCTATTTCCATTGATACCTGAATATAAACACATTTTTAAGAAAAATGGCGAGAGCTCGTAAGATATCCTCATTATTTGTATTTAATGTATTACCCAAGAGTTTCATTGAATAGCCCTTTGCACTGGATAGGCTTTTGAGATATTTTGATCTCCGATCATGATACTTTTCACAAATAGACAGGACGTGAAACTCGTCCTCCATAACGTTGAGATCACACTGTAAACAGAGTGATTTATATACCTGCTCATTTTTGTTTCTACGTATGTTGTTAATATTAAAACCATGAAGAGATATTCTAAATTTACATTAGGCTCTTAGCAAAGACCTATCAGAGAGACACATTACATATTTTTCAGGCTGCAGCAAGGACTTAATTAATGCTTCTATAAGTACTTAAATAGTGTGAAGATGATATAAAACTATGCCAATTTTGGCAGTCAATATCTTTCAACAGTTGTTTGAATATAATTGTAAACATGATAGAATCACCCATATCATGTGATGACCAAACGTGTGAAACGCATGTGTAAAATAGTAAATTTCTGAGATTTGACACCCAGTTTTGCTTTCCAGCATCATCTAACCTTTTTAACATTATATAGCATTGGTATGGGTATCTACTGCAATTCATATGAAGTATTCATATCCAGTATCTTATAACCCTTGTCTGTGTTGAAACATACATCGTGTGGCGCCCTGTTTCAACAAGTATAGCCTTATTGGATGCGAATTTGCCAACATGTAAGAAACGTTTTAAATACTGGGTGTGAACTTTTTCTATAACTTCAAAGTATCTTGCCCCCATATTTCAGACGCATACAGTAAAATTGGTGAAACATTGCTATCAGATATTTTACAAGCCGCAGAAAAGGATATGCAAGTGTTTTTTCGAAATAATGTGTACAGAGGTATCACTGCACGTGATGCTTGAGCTGCTAGCGTTTGACGCGCGTTTGCCCAATTTAACGTTGATGAAAACAGAGTACCTAGATACTTATAATATGGTGTAATTTTTAGAGTTGTGTTGTTTAGAACCCAGCTTTCACGTTTAGCAACGATACCTCCGTTTCTGAATACAATAGCATTATTTTAATCTAAATTGACTTGGAACCCACATCTTTCACAGCAGGATTGGAACACATTCAACTGCTTATCCCGCCAACTGTAAGAATGTGGAATAATATTTCTGACACCGAAAGAAATCATCCTTCATTACAAAGTTTCAAGTCTAGTTTCGGCTAAATTATGACCTGCATCGTTCCAACATGAAACATTCTGCTTCTTGTTACTATGACAATGCTTGTGAAAAGTACATCACTTCCTATTATCACTGTACAACATTCAAAGAGAGGCATTGATGTTACATTTAAAAAAGCATTGAAAAATGTGACTCGAGAATCACATTGCCATTGATGTTATATGGAAGTCCAGACATGACGGTTCAACAGAATACGTTTTTAAATGTGTTTAAACTTCAATCAATCAATACGTTTTGTGTGATCATGCATGTTGCGTCGCTTCCTCTGTTTAGCTTTCTTATCTCTTCCCTCTAATCTTTCTTAAGATGTATATAATTGTGTGTAAATATCAGGGAGCGGGTATTTAAGTTAGAAAACTTGTCCCCAGTCCCTTTCACATTTGTGAATAAAATATGTTTAAATCGCCTTCAGCAGAGGAGGTTTGATTTTGATTTGGCCAGACATGAAAGCAGGCAATGTCATATCCAATATGCATGCGATCCAGACAATAATAAAATTAAATTTTGTCTATCTAAATGACAAATTCTAATTCTTTGAGATGTAATTAACAGAGAACGCTACAAAATATGTCACAAAACACACGAAAATGGCAATGCTACTTATCTTGACAAAGTTCTAACATGACTCTTTTTCCCATACTTTTTGCCATACATAGATATTTTTAAAAAATTGAAACATCTAGAATATACTGTCCGTCATATGAATATATCCGATCACTGTTATAACCATATACATAATAGTTCACTAAATAAAACAAATTTTCTGTTCAGTGGTCCGAAAATAGACTTGGTGAAACACAATATGCTATTTATCTGCAAGTTGATTTGTTTAAGTCAATTCCCGATGTTTCTATGGGATGCTAATATGCAGCTTTCCAAGGAAACACGATCACAGACTCGTAACCCTGGTTACGTAACCTATATCACACAGTCTGCAAGTAACAATCATTTGCTATGGTTTTCAATAGTAACAAATCAAGTCATTAACCAACAGGTAACAACCTCTCATACCAAAGCACGTAATAACCTCTTTATCGAAGCTGTTCTAGCATCCAACGAGTACCCGGGACAGCGTTGAACATCAATAACGTCACTGTATATGAAGTGATATTTTCACACAAAGGTCGGTGCCAAAATGCTGCGACCTCAATATACAAATATTCATTGATTTTTGCGTTTTGATACTCCAGCAATTAAAATCAGTGTAAAATGAATACATTACATGTCAAATAGAACGGTTTTAATCTATTTTCGTTGAGAAATGAATTGCATTTAGAAATGTAATTGTACAAAGTCTTAATGTGTCTTACTTAGTCTAAAAGCTTCCGAAAGCTTGCCATCCCATCGAACTGATTTCAAACAAAGCGGCTGCCGCACACATTCACATTTGATTTAATATGTTCAATTACCTGTGTCATCGGGGAGACGAGCCGATATCAATCGAGCTATACAACATATAACACTCTTGAATATTCACCTCAAAGGTGTTCAGTTGTGCTAAGAACCAATTATGCGCTCAGCATAACCCAAACTTAAGGTTAACAGTCATCTTATCTTATCTGTAACATATTCGCTGTCGTTAATTACAAAGAGTCTGATTTCATCTGTCAACTAAATTCATAGTGTTATGAGGCTTTCCACTGTCTTCAATGTCCATACTTTGCCTGTCATTATAATAGTCTGTACGGGCCAGAGACCTTACGTACTGTAATCATCTTGATCTTGATCTTAATAATAATAATAATAATAATATATGGATTTGTATAGCGCCAATATCCAGATAGTCCTGCTCAAGGGTGCATTTTGTATGCATCTGACAAGGGGCAGTTACTCAGAGAAATAGTACCCATTCATTGCCAGGCGAAGAGAGACAATTTTAAACAAATATACCTGCCAAAGGACAGACCTTATGTGTCACGCGTGCTTCTTTGTAGAGCAGGGTCCCGTCTCACAAAGGAAACGTAACACCATGCCCATCGTATGTCTGTGTTCAACTATTGGAGTTCCGACAGTCGCAGTGATACAAGGGCTATGTGAAACGGGGCCCTGGATTTTGGGGGTCCTAGTAAATCACAGGCGTCAAGCTGGCAAACCACTCCACGGACCAACAACGTTGCTGAATTTGCTAAACCGATCTGTCACCTCTGTCCTTAGCGCAAGATCACAGGCCAGCAGTACTATGTCGTGGAGTGGACAATTACTTGGGGCGTTCATAAAATCATTGAGTCCCGGGCACTACCTTCCACCAGGCTCCAGTGACTGGTACCCGGGTAGTCATGCAGTCAATATGGTCACAGTTGCAGAACGGGAGTGCTTTTCAAAATTCAGTTTTCATTTTTACATGATCTCGAAATATTCCACCAACATAACAAACAGTGAACATTTATTCCCATTTATTCCGAAAAGTTCATCCCTAATTGACCAATATAACGAACTATCTTGTCATCCCGGCACCTTAATATTCCCTCCGAACTCCGTTTCTTTCTATATATTCATACTTGCAAACAATCTGGCCAATATCTCGAAGTCGTACCTGTAGTCTTGGCTTCTGTCATAACACCAAATTGCGTCTTGGAAGATTTGACCAACAGATAAATGTCGACTTTGTGGTGAAAATAAAACTATCCCCAGGCACGTTTTGTTTGGTATATATTGAAAATATAGATACATTTATGGAGTAAAATTTTCTCCATTTATGAGCACCACAATAGCCAAACGCGTCAAGAAAGTCGCTAAAACAGCAATCGCCAAAGGGGAGTCTATATCATATTGGCGGGACAAGAAGGTTTACGATGATGAAGTCAGAAAAATGATTCATGGCTCAGTGGTATCACGGGTCCGAACCATAGACAAGTGAGTTGGTGAGTCAGTGAGTTTGGTTTTGCGCCGTCTTTAGCAATATTCCAGCAATATCACGGCGGGGGACACCAGAAATTGGGTTCCCTTATTGAACCCATGTGGGGAACCAAACGCGAGTCTTTAACGTGACAAGCGGACACTTTAACCTCTAGGCTACCTCATCGCCCCGGCCTATGTGGAAATAGAAATAAATCTAAAACATGTCGTGAAGCCACCATGAGACTATACCCATAAATGGAAACGTGACGGCCCAAAAGAAAACATCAATGTATTTAGGATGTATTTAATTTCACAGAACAATGCCAATATGTTCCATTTGCCAAAGACGTCATCAATTCCGGCTCCACGGAGTCCCGGCAAATACTGTAAACTACACATTCCTGGACATTATCTGTTGACAATATATCTATCACATGTTTGTAATGCATAAAAGAGGATTGAAAATTTTTAGTTTTTACCAGTGTAAATATGCACTGAAAAGGAAAACCTGTTTTCCTATTCATCAGTCGCTCAGAGTAAGTGATGCAGTTTGAAAAAGCGCCCGATAGCATGTTCAACGAAATCTGGTGTTAATACTCATTGTGTGCAGAAGATGTAATGTACTCAACCCGCAGGTTTTCTGTTTCAAAATTGATCGGAGGCAGAAAGTGGCTGTTTTAAATTACCCTTATAGAAGCTTTTTATGCCTAAACCGCGAAGAATCAGTTCGGAAACTTAATAGCGATATTAGCAGGTGGAATATAAATCACATAAAACACTCACATTAAGGAGTTTATTTTTCACTTTACTTTTGTTAAATATACGGTTGTTCCTGCCTCCGCCACCGCTGCTGCTGCTACAGTTTCAGAAACCCGAGTCCGCGGCCCTTTAACGCATTATCCGTCTTCATATTGTAAATGTAATTACATTATTTACCAAACTCTCTTGGAACGGGAAATACTTATTTACATGTCCAGACACCCCTTTCGTCAAAGTGTCTGATGACGTCATGGGTTTCAGTGTAAATCGCAGATTGTTTAAGTTACACTTGGCGATGGATTGGATAGTGGCGACTGTTCCTGTTTCGCATTCGTCCACTGTTTAAAGAGTAACCGGATACAATGATGGAACTACTCTTCCGAGATATGCTTCAATACTGCATCTTGTATATATATTTCTGCCGTTGTACTTGTGTAAACGGCGTAATGTCCTTTTCATTCAGATACCGATTTGATATTGATTCCTGAACAGAATGTAAATACTTCAATGCTTCTGTAATCAATACGTGTAATATGTCTTTCACGTAAGCTGGCAACCATCTGAAGACCGGCGACGGGCTGTCCCACTGGATAAAGGTGTTTAAAGACAAAGGTTCAATTACTCTGATGGATGAAACGTATGAATTCTATTCTTGACATCCTCTGTCATGAAATTGTTTGAATGTTGTAACTGAATATTACATGTATCGCAACATGTGCCCAAGTATCGATCTTCTCTTATGCGGCTTATGTTTCACAATGGTGAAATTCTGGCTTTACGTCTGTTTAATGTATTTTTGGTAACAAATATAGAATGTTTATATCTCTTCTTTATTGAATAACATACGGTATTATGGGAAAATATTTCATTATATATTCCAACTACGTACAAGCGGCTTTATGTGAGTTGAAATGACAGTATGCAATATATTGTTGTACACATGCTACCTAGATGGACGTACAAGGGATGGCATGTTCTGCAGAGCTAAGAACATGCTACCTCATGTACATTGATGCGTCTACATGCGACCTCATGTCGTGTGTCACAGTGTGATGTGTGTTATTGGTTAGGACTGAAGTTAATTTTTTTTTATCTTGAAATATCCATTTTTTATTAGTTGAAATTGAAGATGCATCCGGTACGCAAAGATGGATTGAGTGGAACCTGGAAGCAGGTTGATAATAGAGAATGGGTTTCTATGATCGCTCAGTGAACATACGATAAGTGTTTGTGCATTACTAAGGTTAGTAAGGTTAGATGAGCTGACGGAGACAGGATTACCGCTGGCCGCGGTGCAGCTGGATTCCCCCTGCGCGACAGGGTTGGATTTTCCCATGTGCGAGAGTGTTGGGTTTCCGCCATGCGCGACTATGTGGAGCTAAAAGATTTATTATTCAGCAAGTCGGTAACGGTACGCTGGAACTTCGAACTGACGCTTCCTTTATTTGACCAGTCATATATACATTGTCTGTCTAAAGGGACTTGCAGTATGGTTTCTATTTTACGTGATTTTCGTATGTTTTATCTACTTATTGACGCGACATATTGCCGTTCATAGTGACATGAGCGACAGTCAGTCTGGCTTAGTTCATCTGAGCCAATACTGCCCGTCGGAGCGTGCAAGTAACATCGTGTACTCCCAGGTACTCTAGGGGCACCATGCACTCACAGGAGTAGACACGCGACCTAATGTAATTTACAGTGAAGCGACCTTAGGTACGGCACACCAATGAAGCGACCTATGTACTTGTCGTAGTGCATAACTGTCCTATGTGCAATAGGGCTTAATTAGCCTACGTCGTAACAAGCGATGTCATACACTGCATGCCAGTGTAGAAACCTCAAACTATTCCACATGAATGATCGAGCATCTCGTAATTGCAAATGTGTCCCAACGACTTAACACACTGTAAGTTATGAACTTTATCATTGACCAATCAGTACCATATACTGTATATCAGTAACATTACGATGTTATGGGGGCGATGGGGTGGCCTGGTGGTTAAGGCTTTTGCTCGTCATGCTGAAAACCCGAGTTCGATTCCCTAAATGGGCACAATGTGTAAGGTCCACTTCTGGTAAACTCGCCGTGATATTGCTGGAATATTGCTAAAGGAGCGTAAAGCTAATTTCACTCACTACAATGTTATGCGTACAGGACAGAAATCCTGTTAATTTGCGTTACCTCTCAAGGACGACAGATCAGCAAATCAGCACCAGATAAACTACAAGTGGATATGTAATATTATTCGTGTAAATGTATCGCTCAGGGGCACGTTTTACGGTCCAAGTTTCATATTCCCGAACAATATGAGTAATTAGGTTTTGCACCCACGTTAGTACTCCCTGTATAAGACGTGTCCCTCATCGCTGTCTATCACAGGTCAGACAAACATAAATCGACGCTTATGAAAATTGGCAACAACTTTCTCCCTAAACTGTCCGGGAGCCAAGGGGTCACATAAACCTAACACAAACCTCCAGCAGTTAGTCTCCAGCATTCACATGACATGGACGTAAGCAGAGACGGACAATACAGATCAATATTGCTTAATTAACCAGCGGACTGGGGGTCTATCTGCACTCGCTTCCACATCACCGGATGACAGCAATAAATATTACCAAATCTTATCCATTCCGTTTAGACAATTATCCAGACAAATATATCACTCAAATATACATATTTTGCTCAGAAGCATTGCCCGATTTTACGCTTGGCAGAGGTTCTGATATTCCGGCTACTAAATTTCCTCCCAGACACCCAGATGAATCTTCACAAGAAGATTTATTTCAAGTCGGGATCACTCAAAGTTAGCAGTAGTCACATACACCGTGTAGCAAAGTAAACGTGAATTCTGAGGTCAGTAATCCTTATTCTGCATATCAGCTTATATATAACCTTCACCTATTAATGTGTTGCGTCCAAATACGTGTTCTACAGCTTCCACGTCGATGTTAGGTTATGTCTGGGTGCAACTATTGGCCAACCAATATAGATCAATGGAGCATACGTGAATCAAGGAAGGACAACACTCCTACAAGACATGAGTCGATGAGTCTAACTTATACACGCATTAACCGACAACTGTTATTCTGCTTATTTTCATCAAATTCCCGTAGACCAGCTATCAAGTTGTTTCAACAAACAGTCTTTCTAACTAGACACCCGGAACAGAGGAACATCGTGGTAAATATGTATGTAGCTTTAAGAATGAGTGAGTGAGGGAGAGAGGGTGTAGGTTTACGCCGCTTTTACCAATATTCCAGCAATATCATGGCGGTAGACACCAGACATGGGCTTGTGCTACCGATGTGGGGAATCGAACCCGGGTCTTCGTCTGAGTAGTCAACGGTTTAACCACTAGGCTACCCCACCGGCCCTGTAGAAGCAACAGAATTCACATTTGTGTTCATGATTGTCTTCGTCGATAGAGCTGGAATGTATTTAATACGAAAATATTAATGTTACTGTGAAGAATGGAAACGCTGACTTTCGAGCCACCAATTACTCTCCGGATAGACGCTTTATGCATCGGAGTCGTGATTACCTGTTGAAGGCAGATCAAATTATCACCTGTTCCAATTTTCTAAATGGCAATGGGGTAACCTTATGGTTAACACCCCTACTTATCACACCGATGACCTGAGTTCCATTCCCCTCATTGGTGGCAGGTGTGACGCCCATCATTGGTGACCTCCGCCTTGAGAGAGCAGGACCGAAACGCTCTTCAAGACTCACCCATTTCAATGAGGCACCATGTTCATCCCTGTACTCTAATGGCTGCTTGCGCTCTATCTATCACAAGAAATATAATTTTATACGCCACCACGTGACATCCTACGTGCAACACCATTCCCTTGTTACAAATCCTTCAAAAATTTACACGCATACATTGTGCCAGTCACAGGAGAACAAATGAGACACACCCACACCAATCCATTTTTCTGGCATATTTCACGTCAGGTTCTTACAGTGATCAAGAGTTAACATTTTTGCTGTTTATTTTCCAGGGCGTTCAAGCCCATATTTCATAAGCAAAACTACACAAGAAGTAATGAAGGTCAAAACGACTAAACCTGATACTGTACGTGTCCATTTGAATCGTCGATTTGTTGAATCTATTCGCCAACATTAGTGGTGTCTGGGTTTTATTCTCTGCATGTTTTTGCACTCAGGACTGATGTGATTTCTGCAGCTTGTAGGAAGTTTGGGTAGCCTGGTGGTTAAAAGGGTTCGCTCGTCACACCAGAGACCCGGTGTTGATTTCTAACATGGGCATAATGAGTGAAACACATTTTTGGTGTTCCTCTTTGTGATGTTGCTGAAATATTGCTAAAATGGACTAAAACTAAACTCACTCACTTACAATAACTGACCATGTAACATGCGTCACCCACAAGGCAATATAATGTCAAATAATGATGCGAGTTGGCTCACAAAACGCATTTTCGATTCCAGAGTCAGAAGGGTTTGTTTCAGAATGTGTCTTTCCATTTTGTGTAATTCCTGCACGGAAGACATATGAGCAATCGTTTACAATAATATCATCGTGCCGTTTCTGAATGGTTAACTAAAGGTCACGTCGAAGACTGTAGCATACCATCACGTTAAGCCCATCTGAGTTGAATCCTCTTGGGGCAATCGCTAACGTGAATATCATGGTCTGGTAGGTGACTAGTGTAGGAAGCTGTACCTTTCAATACTTCATCTGATAGTTTTGGTTTGTCTACCTCAACACAATGATGAGATGTCTGTCTCCTTGTCCAAAGTGATTTACAACCACTGTGTCAAATCGGTCATCCTTATGTTTCTGTAGATTTGTAACATAGTGGAGGTGGAATTATTTTAAATGAATTTAAACACATCCTCTTCTACTCAACTTCTTTGCACAAGCTTGACGTGTATTGATTTTTGAATTGATAATGCAAAAATAAGACACACAAAGCAGTAAAATTGGAGGTGATTAACAAAAGAAATGAATATTGCTTCCGAAGCCTTTAAACCATATTGCACTGCCAATTTACTTCTACATTTTCCTATTTACGTTCATATGTGATATTAATTGGATTGAACTTAAGTGCATCAGTCCAGCACATTAAACAACCACTGAAAGAAATGCTGAGCCAAGAGGAATTTAGTACTGTTGAATTAGATTGGAAATAATCCATTTTCAAATGCTTGTTCGGGTTTACAGTTTTATGGTAAATGTGATGAATTTTCGGACACAAATTTAACGTTCCATATACAGTTCATAAAACATAGCTGTCTTGAAATAGGGCTTTAATTCTCAAAAACTGTTCAAGACTTGAAAAATGAAAAAGGTGAGATACACGTAGATCTCTTCAGCTTACAGTATTTTGTTAGTGTCACGTCATCCTATTAATCAACAAAGAAACTGTTGGTGAAACAATGCTTCTATAGCTATAACAAAAGTGGTTTAGTTGTGTAACTGATTATGATGAAGTACACATTATTGACCAAGTGGTATCCAGACAAATTACACTCCGATATGTTCATGCTTGCCCAATATATAGGATCAGTTATTTTCAAAATGGCTGCCATATGGGCCATGTTGGAAAGCGAATAAGAGGGTTTGGTGGTACTTTGTAGAATGCGTAAGGTCCGTGTTCATATCCCACGTCATGATATTACTTGAATATTTCTAAAAGCGGCGGAAAACCATACTCGGTCTAAAATTCGGTTTCATCCAAGCAATGCGTCAGTACGTAACATCTTAGTGATGTTTATGTCGGATAACGGAAAACGAAACGTACGACGTAAATATGTAAGTCTCATTTATGCAGGGGAGCTACAAATATAAATGGCAATACAAACACAATTTCCATTTGACAAATTTCAATTAGGAGCATTTTCAAGTCATGTCCGGATGACACACGAGCTTTGCTTCTCAGCTGGGGACCATTACACAAATGGATTTATTTACTTTTTAAAAATCGTAACACATGGTCCTTGTACTGTTGATCCAGGGAAACTGAATTATTAATGTCCTATGTTTTTATATTCAATGATATTTTACTGTCATTATTTTATGAAAAATGTAACATGCAGTAATGGATTGGAGGTGAAATGCGTTTGCTGAGAAGTTAGCCAGGCTATTCATTGAACTATTCACGAAACGATACATTTCTGTCAATTTGTAGATATTAGGGTGCTACCAAGAACCCTACAGATGTCTACAGCTTATCAATGGATAACAAAAAGTATCGAGGAAAAATAACACTGTCGCCACTGATGCGTGAAATCGACATCTCAGACCTATTACGGGTTGTCAGAGATTTGAGGTATCCCGAAGCCATGACCTTCTGATGAATAGGACGGGTCCGAGGTTTGTCACATCGGTACCGTTGTTATTCAGATAGGATCGAGCGTTCTGATTGTAAAGTGTATCAGAGACAGAAGTCCTGGCTTCTTGATGCGCAAAGAAAACTCTTACATTCTATCAAAACCCTTCTATTCTGGTGATTAATCAAAAAATGTAAAAGCAATGTCACTTTTGGCTCGCTCCTGTGAACATATGATTTATTACCGAAGAGCCAGAGTGAAAATTCCCACACGCTATGAATATTTCCCACCAACACGATGTCTGTCTCGGAACTATCCTAATCCAAAATGCGCAGTATCATATTGATAACAGGGTTACATGCGGTCGCTGAATTATTCAAATTCCCCGACGGCTATAGAATACTATTCACAAAATGTTAGGATTTCATTACAATGGAAATAAGGGTTATACGTATTTTCGGAAGGCCATATTGAATTTCAATATTTCTTTTCAGATACGCATAACATTATCAGCTTTTAATGTCTCTTGAAATTTTATAGTGGGAATGGAACAAAACGTAATTGATTATTGCGACTGAAACGATCGTTCATAACACGCATCGGGGCAGTAATGTTAGGCAAACGTGTACCCTTTGTTTCAACAGTGTTCGTCACAGGTCCCTATTGGATTTTAATCAAACTAACCAGAGAATGCTGACGCCTCGTTAGTTTCTTGCAATATTTATTGGAAAAAGCGGTGAATGAGGGCAATATATATTTTTTCTTAGTTTCAAGAGTTAATGTTTTTAACACCTTGACATCTGGGCGTTTTGTTTTTGCTCTCGGAAAGTCAGAACTTGCTGTAGGTATGGCTTTTTTTCGCATGAACGTAACGGAGAGATAATGAGTGAATTACACTTTTTATACATGTTTTAGAAGCAACATGACCGCGGGAAAGACATGACTATGCTTCGTTCTCTACAATCAAGTTCAACATCCTTTCCAAGCATTCCCAATACTGAATACACGCAAAGTTACAAATTTGAGAATAGCTCAGCATGTTTACATATATAACACAGTATATACCACAAAGAAATATCATAGCAACACCCTGAAAATTTATATAAACATAAACGCGGTGAGGTGCTTTATACTCTAAGAAAAATGCACTATAAATGACATATTTGAACATGCAGTAAAGCAGTGGGCTCTTATTCTCGAAACATTCGTAGCCCTAAGAATTCGTAACTTTGATCGTAGCCAATGTGTTGAGAATGTGCTTAAGAAGTTCGTAAGGTTACGAATGTTTCGAGAATAGCTAGTTTCATTCGATATTCAATGTGTTTGAGTGATATGAAATAGTGTCGAAAACAAAGAAAACTAAGGGTCCTGAAACACACGAGCACCATGTTTAATTCCAACGTCCAAACAGAACAGAATAGTATATGTTGAAGACAGACTTCAAATGCAGCTGGTGGCAACTGGTCATTGGCAGATGTGCCTAAAGCATGATGTTTTTCTGGGTCTTCCAGAGCGAAGTGTGTCCTGTAAACTACCAATGGCCTGGAACCTGTCCCTAACTCTCTGATGGACAGAAGGAGACACCTGGAGACAGTGAGCAACACTTCTTGTGGATTCACCATTCTGTAACCATTCAATGGCTCTACGTCTGCTGTGGGCGTTTAACGGTCGGTCTGTGGCATGGTGAAGGAATTGTGAGATTCCAATGCTCTCTCTAGCTTCTTCTAAAGGAAAGAACGAAACATGTCTTCCAAATGCAATAGGCTGTTGTGTTCGAGCGTTGGAACCAAACATGGTCCATGTCTGTTACTGTATCAATTGCTTCACTGCATGTGCTAACATGTTATTATTTTGCATTTACTTTAGGGTATCAACGACCTCACCACGTATAAGTTGATATATGACTATAAAATCTACGGTATTTCCACACTTTTTGTTTCCACGACCATCCACGCAGTGGACGACTCTCAGTAAGAACGTCAAGACCGACAGGTTGTGCACAACCGTATGTAGACATGCTTCAACAAAGCGACGGAAACAGCCCACCAGACCATTGACAATCACAACAGACCCATTAGTGTCCATACAGTGCGTCTACGTATGCACAGAAAAAAACCTTTGTTGTCACAGACCATATCGTATTCCTGTTCTCACTGCTCGCCACAGCTGAAACATCGAAATTGGCGTTGTAGAGTTTTTTCTGATGAAAGTCGATATTGTGTTTCGACAGCCGAGGACAGAGTGATAGTATGGGGAAGACGCGGAGAATTGTTTTCCGATGAGTATATTGTTTGAAGAGGGTCGTGGGATGGTCCAAGCATCATGGTGTGGGGTGAATCCGGCCTCAACCAGAGAGTTGGCCCCGTGGTGTTTCAGAATCTCGGTCCAGGACGAAACGGCTGCTTGCTATATTGACGAAGTCATAAGACCCCACATTGTACCCTATTTTAGATCTTCCAGCAAGACAGCACTCTCGCCCACTCTCAGCGTAACATTGAACTTCGTAAGACAACATGGCGTCCAAACCCTACACTAGTTTGCATCCAAACCCAACAATAACGTCCGGATTGAAGCCCAATAATACATCTATGGGATGAGGTTCAGTGAAGACTGAATGACGTCCAACCAAGGCCGATGAACGCGGCTCGAGTCGATTGGGCATTTTGCAGAGTCTGATCCAAAGTGCCTGTGGCCTTCATCAACCGACTAATTCATTCCATATACCTATGGTGCAGAGCCCTCATCGATGCCCATGGAGGCCATATACTATACTGCCTTTCAGGTACCTCAGTCATATCATATTTGGTTAATCTGGTTTGCGCGTACTCAAAATGAGATTCCTGGAAATGTGATAACCATAATTGTCAAGTTTGTTTTTACCCAGTCCTCTGTTAGCAATTAAAGCGTGTGCTTTAGGAAACATCTGTCAGTGTAGCGTTTCTTTTGCGGTTCAGTATATACAGATACAGGTCGTGAATGTTGAGATTTGATTTCGTTGTTAGAAGTTTTCCTTAAAGGTTCACAGCATGTATAGATATCGTAGATGAAGGATTTACTGCAAGTGCAGTGGACGTAGATGAAGGGTGCAGTGAACGTAAATGCAGCCATAATGCACCTTCTTCAAGTTGCACTTAAAAGGCTTCTGTGGTGGAAAAGAACACGTTTTATGGATGAGAAGTTCTATATTGCAATAAATGCGACATTTTTGTGTAGATTCTCATACCGTTAATAAACGCTTACTTGAAACTGGCTGACGATTTCTTTATTGCCATTTTTGACAAGTTTCTTTCCTTACAGAGACCGTCTTTTCAGTTCACTTCAAACTCTAACCCTGAACCCCTCCAGTTGCCCTGTTAGAACGATAGCATATATCTCCAAGCATGGCCGTTTGAGAAGTTTTTTGTAACTGAGAAGAAATCTAAACAGAACAATATAATAAACAGAACCAGATCATGGATATGTTCGCATCAGCTATAAGATTTGTATCGTGAAGACTGTAATGAAACTAATGTGTGTAAATGTAATTCTATACTGCGATTTGCATCGTGCAAAATACTGACTAGATCAATAATAGTAATCAACATGCCACCCTTTGAAGATTGTATCAAGCATTAATAGTACTGAATTATGATTTTCAGATTATTAGAGTAATTATCGCAAATTACAATAATAAATCAGTAATATCTCCGAGCGTAATGCTATACCCAAGGCTAAGTTTCACATTTCCAACGAGGTGGTAGAGATGATACAATGATCGTGGCGCTCAACGAATAAATGAAACATTAGTCGAGGACAAATATAACTTTGATTTAACCATATCGATATTGGTCTCTAGAGGATACGCTGTTATAACTCACCGAGAAGAGGCGTTCCCGGCATAAGGAGACGCAATCAGACCAACGTAGTAATACAAAATCAGACCAACGTAGTAATATAAAATAGTGATATCCCACAATGATCCTGTTTGAGGTAGTTTGAAAACAAATGATTATTCAGATACATGTACATATTTTATCAAGCTTTCATTTATCGATTTCGGTTTTCATTTGACATCGTAAGTTAAACGTACCCGTGAAATCCATGGAGGAGACTATGCCAGAAAATCGAGAGGTCAGACGCGCTAACATGATGATGCAGATTGGTGAGTTTAAGTCACGACCAACCAGTGAGTACCTGTACGGGGAAAGAGGTTAGGCACGTATTCAGCTGTAAAGCACGACCAGCCGTTTACTAGCTGTACGGGGAAAGAGTTCAAACAGGTGTTCGCATATAGGTCACGACCAACCAGTGAGTAGCTGTAGGATAAAAGAGGTTTATGAGGTGTTCTCCTGTAAGCTACGAGCAACCAGTGTCTGTACGGGAAAAGAGGTTTGGCAGGTGTTCGCCAGGAAGTCACAACCAGCCAAGGAGCAGCTGCACGGGAAAAGACGAATGTTCAGCTGACCGTGCCTTCGATACGTGACCGTGAACTGTAACAATGGCGCGGAATTATGGTAACCGTTCAGTAACGTCAATTGGCGTAATGATTCTATGTCAACTAGAAAAAAACAAAAAAACACCGAAGGCAATGTAATATTGTTTGGATAGATCTACGTTTCTGATACCGTCTCCATCAAACATAAAAACCTGTAATAAGACCAGAAAAAGGAAATACACACACACGCGCGCGCGCGCACACACACACACATACGCACATCATTCACACTCATCTATATCTTTGAGCAGGATTTAAATTAAATGGACAAAGTAATATAGTCGCTGCAAGGAAATAATAATTACTCATTGTTATCGAACAGACGAAACAAACTGATCCATTATCTTTCCAAACTTTACATTGGGAAAAACGACAACTTGAGCGTGTTGGAACAGAACAGCAAGTAAAGTTAGGAGTCAGACTACATTTGCATATAAATGTGGTCTGGTCAGCAACAAGGAGCCATTTAACAAGCGCTTTGTTTAAGGACACTTCTAGTGATGGACGTGACATTAGCCTTGTCTGCCTCTTGCTTAAAGGACCTTGGTGAAAGCATCCATTTCTCTGACGTTCCGTGATACGGCAGCCCCGCAATTTATATGAGCTGGCTAAATGTTTAATTGCTTTTATGTGTTACAGACAGTAATCAGTTATGTCCGAAAACAGTGTGTTTCTATTGTTATCGCCATGCCTGAAATTTGAGCACGATGCCCACAAACATAGATACTTCCAGGAGTAGAGACGCATGTGCACCTGGAATGTGGCGTGGCGTATCATGGTATACTCAAGCAATAAGATATTCAGTCTTGATTAGGTGTAAAAATGTTAATTAGGCTTGCTATATAGCAAATGTACAGCCTCGTGGTGGTCCTTGCCACATTTAGAATAAAATATACTTGTTCGGTTTTTCACAGGGATGGAACAGGAGAAACAAGGTAGTGTATTGAAGACTTTAAATCTAATCACTAACAATGTTTTCATGATGCCTTGGCTTCAGGTTGATATTTTCACACAAAAAGCAGGGTGAGTGAGCCGTGCCAACCGATGAATAGAGAATACTACAGTACATCTTCTTTGAGATAGATCGCCATTTAATAATTTCTTCAACTGATGATAATCAACTTTTATTGTTATGTCGAAGAACAACTGTAAAAAATGTGACAAGTAAACAACACCTGTTTTTAATCTCATGCATAAATCAGGCATTAGCATCGCCGATATGCAAACTGCGCAATCAACAACGTAATCTTTGATCTATTAGCTGAATTAACATTCTGTACGTACTATAAGAAGAAACACAGCATGCTTGACTGGTGTACAGCCCAGTACTGAAGATGTGGAAAACAAGAACTACTAATTTTCTTACATATTATGTTAATGGTAGCGTCATTCGAAACACAAGGTCACTATAAAATAGAAAGAAAAAAGAGTGTTTCATGTTCGAGTCTCGATATGAATGTGAACCCTGTTTGTTCATAGATGGAACGTCAGACACACCTCCACGGAGTGTTCGAGCGCTTTGTGTCGACAATGTTCATTTCTAATGATATGATCAGGGAGCCGTGTACATTCATTCATAAGCACAGGACATAGTGCCACAAAATTCGCATCAAACGTATATCAGTCCAAATGCTTCATAATGACTTCAGTGAGCCATGGACGTTTCGCATTATATCAGTCCAAATGCTTCATAATGACTTCAGTGAGCCATGGACGTTTCGCATTAAATGAAATAAAGAAATAATATCATACATTGTAAATGTCGATAATGTATTCTTATTATTTACAAGACTTACTAGAAACAAGTTAGGAACATGGTTGTTAATTCGGGACCTCGACCTGATCATAGTGATAAAACAAATAAATGAGGTCTACGTTGTTTCGCATCACACAGATCTGGTTTCCTAACTTCTGTTTCTTTCCACCGTGGATCATACAATCAAATACCCCCATGCAAGTACACCTTTAAGCAAATGAATGCATTTGTCCTCACAGGTTTGATGTATACATTTAAATAACTTAACAAATATAATTAAAGTAGGAACATGCTTTTGAGAAGAGCCAGCGTTCATCATCAGATCCAACTACATGTAATAGCTTCTTTCTTTGAGGAAGGTATCATGATTCTGCAGTCAGGGATTTCAATGTTTATGTATTGCTCCTACTTAGTCGAGGAATACCGACGCTACAGTGTCTTTATCTCATGGTACATACGCCATCACCCCACCTCCTCAGGAATATTGGAAGCTTCTATATGAGGGAAAGCGCCCCACCCATCTCACATGACATGTTATTTTTTCACCCTAGAAATCCAGCCAAGCTTAAGACAAGTTTGACAGTGTTTCTACTATCTTCTTATCACTGACACTTCTGCTATCTTTGGACACTGACAGTGTAATTAGATGGCCTCTGGATACTGTATGGCCGTTGTAATTACTCTGCAGTACCTATAACTGGTGTAGAGATCAGGTTGATATGAAATTAGTGTTTTTTCGTTTTATCATATTAAATTCTTTTAGGTTTGGATTTCTGTCTTCAGTCACTGTTACAATTCGAAACTCACGTAACATGTTGGTGATGTACATTGTTAGAGGGTCAGGTACACAGTTACAAAAGGTCTTCGCTGATAAAATTTCGACATGGCTACTTTAGATATTGAACGTGACCCATGAGTCTATAAAACTACGTGAAAACAGTGATATAACGCGTCACATTTCCTTTCCCCATGTCTGGATCTGCTGGATCGTAGATTTACCTTGGTTATTATCAGATGCATCGGTGTGTGTTTCAGGAAAATGGTACACTTTCCCGACCTTAGAAATCTCTTCCTCCCACACTAACGTTAACCTCACATGAATTCTGTGCAAAGGAAACTAAAGCTCCACTCACTCACACACAGAACTAACGATGTGCATTATATTTCAACTTCATGTATTTTAGTATTTTGAGCATTATGCCATTTAAACTGCAAACATGTTGAGGTCTGGCATTCGAATGAGTCGATCGTGGTCGATCAGAACAGAGGTCATCTCCCTACCATCAAGTTATGTAAGTGTCTAGACTATATTTATTATAGATACTTCTCTTAAACCCTAACTACAAATTTAAATAGTCAGCTTGAGTAGTAAATTGCCAAAGACATTAGCTCAATAACAACCCTCTTGATATTACGTCTCTCGGGACTTTAACTAAAGAGTGACCAATGGCTACTCACGGGTCAGACATACACGAGGAATCCATCGGAAGGTGGAGGAGGTGTCTGATTATTTCACCGACCTAACATATTGCTTAGTGAAGACTTAAGAGCATCCTTGAGTCAGGCCATCTTGTTATATTACATTCATTGGTGTGTTGCGGCTTGGGTCTTTGACAGAAATTATCAATTTTGATCCTACCATTAGTGGTTCGTACTTTTCGGATCAGCCACCCAGAGACATGTATGTGTATGAATATAGTAGCACCATACGAATATGCTTGTTGGATAGCTTCTACCAAAAGTGTATTTATTTTACAACGGTAACGCAGATTTCTATAACGGTTTTAAGGAATGTGCTCCACAGTTGCAGACAGAATGGAGACTACACGCAATAACGTTCAAATAATACTTATGAGTTTATCGTTGAACTATGTGTTCGAAATGGGAATGTTACACTGAACGACCGTGTTTTTCTGGTTGAAGCATTTGTTTCCGGATTTGACATGGTTCAGTGCAAATATGTGTTTCCTTTGATTTGTGTGGCTATGTGGAATAAAAAAGGCTTTGTGATGTTCGCAAATCAGCGAATGTATCATAGTTTACATCATTCAAATCCATGGTTGTGACTGATAGGAATAAACTTGATTATGTTTAAAGGAAGTAGGTTTTGTATATGATCTCTTTTTCAGGGCAGACAAAGGTACTGGGGAGTTTCTGAGTGCACAAGATAAATTGGTTCGAAATGTAAAATGTCCGAATAACTGATATGACAATTTGGAATTTGTACTCATGAACCTACGTTTTTCTAAAGAACCCCATGACAACTAAATAGATATATTTTTACTCAATATGAGTTCGGACACATGGGGAATGGTTTTCTTTCCAGTTGTTTAGAAAGCTGCTGTTATGCCTTCCCCGCCATTTACGTTCTATTTGCCATCTAGGTGTATTTGTCTGGTTGATATCTCGTAGAGATACAACGTGAATGTAACATGCCCTTTGGACAGGAACAAGCGCATTTGGTCAAGATTTCAGAAACATCAAAGGAGGCGGTACATAATACAAAGATTATGACAGTTATATCACGGAATATGGCGATCGCGTGTCCGTGGTCAGGAGATATGCAACCGAAAAACACCGTTGCAGTTAGCCAAACCTTTACCAGCTTAGTCAATCTCGAGGTGACATAAATGTGAGCAACACACATATATGTGGTGGGATGCTTAGGAAAGCGTTTAAAAACTATCAACATACCATCCCTTAGTACTTTTTATGTATCCAACTCCGAATTGCACCACATAAAAAGATGCCATGTATTACCATATCGTGTGCTGATAAGGAAAGATGAACATTGCCCCAAGTGAAAACGTCTCTTTCTGCCATCGTATAACTCTAAGAAATCCAGGCTTATTGGAAACATGAATGGAGGCCATCGTTCACAGGGAAGAAATGTACCAACACTTTATTCCACGGTCGATAACATACATTAAAGATCAAATTTTCGTTCCGAAATCCGATTAAAACTTTTTTTCTGTGCTACTGAAATATTTGCTCCCTGTAAATACATGACCAGGGTCAATTACCTCAGGAGAAAAATATACGCCTCATTATCAGTGGTGACTAGTTTGGGTCGATAAAACTTGGGTTCAAATCTTCGCTTTGGTAGATTTAATTTAGTAAGGTGTCGATACCTTTTGAAAATGGCAGTAATAATCATCATCATCACCAGTGTAACTATTAAAAGTATAGGAAAGAGGCCTTGGTGTAGAAATGGCAACATCGAACAATAACGGTGCCATGTTGCTAGTGTAGAGGAATCCCTTTTATCAACAAACCTATTGATTTATCATGTTTGACATTGGAGTCTCCTTGTTTTCATTCCAAATTTAGTATTTAGTTAACTGAATGAATTGTAACGTGATTATCTGTACTGACACGATTGTGTTGTCGATGGGACCTTAGATTGTCAGGAAACCGTATTGATTATATACTGCAGCTGAGCGTTTTCAACATAGAAATTAGGACATGGAAATACAAGTCTGATACATTTATGGTTTTGAAGAAGTATAAATTTTAGTGGTTTCAATGAAGAAATTACTACATCCTTGCATACATTTTGACATCTGCACTTTCTGGTTATTATTCAATGGAAAAAGTACTGTTCACTAGAAATACATAGGTTTGTGTTTGTGGGTGTAAAATTGATTTAAAGTGGAAAGTGGAGCCCTTTTTTTCAGATTGCTATGTTTGCGTGTATGTTGTTATCAACTACTGCATGCATTAACTCGTCTTCAGATTCTTCAAATTCCAAACATTTGACAAACTGATTATAAGCCAAAAGTGTCGTTGAAAGGGCACACATCACTGAGTTAAAGTGAATCACATACTGACGAATTTAGATTTGATTGCTTTAGGCACAGTTAAAATCAATCCACAGAGTATTGAGGTAATTGAGACAAAATGTTATATAACCATTTAACGCGTTATTTGCACATACAGTTGGAAACCTGAGTTAAAAGTAGTAACATAAGTAATATATATACATATATATTGACACTTGGTAACCCCGTATCAGCTTTCAAATTGTTTGAAAGTAAGTGAACTTTACAGTGCACTGTCAGAGGACACAGCTTTGCCTTTAGAAGTAAGAGATAATGCCATATACATTAACAACTAGTTCAGTAATTTCGAGAACAATCGGGGACAAAAGACAGTGCTAAACAAGCGAAGATGTAGTTTAGGTAGTCTTGAAGGAACCAGCTCTTTCAGACAGTACACGTACGTTGTAGCGCCAGTATTGCACAGTATAGGCAAAACGAAGAGTTTTAGATCTTGAGCCTGTTGTTGTTCAGCAAAATGTAATGGTCTTATGGTGATGTTTGAGTTGAAAAGCACAACATCCTCTCCACATCCATAAGAAAGATCGGCTAAAGGCAGAGTTAATCACACAATTCTGACTATGCCATGAGCATGTATTTACGAATCACCATCAAATGATACCAGCATGTGTTTGCAAAACCGTTGAGTGTATCCAGCCCCACCGGTTGCTGTGGTCCTAGACAAAAGGAAACTTTGCCCGCGAAACACCGGGAACGTATAGTTTAAGTCATTACAGGTATTTGCATCAGACATAATTGTTGTCACCGATGCGTCACATATAGAAATTCCCTGGAGTGCACAGTATTTATGACGTGTTATTGGGGCTAAGCTGTAACCTTGACTGAACAACGTCAAAGCAAAAGTGTGGTGGTGCTCTGTGAGATTCGGATACCAAAATATGCTTAATTTAAACGATTTGAAATACAAACACCACAGACTCAAACTGAAGGAATATCGCTCAAAGTGATGGGAAAGGTGACCTTCGGAAAGATGAAGTCATTCTCTTTGAAATCCAGCCTTGTGGAGAGTCTCCTTTGTCATCTCACCTCCATTCCTACAGGAAATTTGTTAAGGCAGAGAGTACACACAAGAGATGCCATGGAACTTATATTGTTTTGAAAATGAGATGAACTCACGGTTGTACCATCCAAGCATTCAATAACATGACCATGGAAAAAACTCGTTCTGCTGTCTAACTTTACGTGTTTACAGTTTATGCTACTCATCAAAAGTTTAGGCTCACTGGCACTCACTCTATATATGAATTTCTCCACCCAGGGTAACAAACATCAGTTCAATTGTTTACCTTACCATCAAACAGCCAGAACTATTTGCAAAATCTAGTTAAGAACAGTGGACTGAGGTAAATGGCTGCATTTACACTACAATGAGCCTGAACTTTTGATGGGTAGTATATTTTAAAAAAAATTACAAAATTTACTTTCTATGAAATATTTCTCCGTCAACAAAATCAATTCGTGATCGCGCTTTGAAGTTATCAGCACTCTAGTGATGCGCAAATAGCATTGAAAACATCATATCTGTATCTTGGTCCAAAATTTATTGAACCTGATTATCCAAAATCCATGTTATTCTTGTCAAAAACCAAAATACGCAATATGTTTATTTCCAAGAACGTCGCTTCATAGTGATTTGCGCACGGCTTAAACTTTATAACTTCCTTCCAAATGTATTATTCGTTCAAGGTATTGTTTTCCCGATGTAATTGGGCGTTTCTTGCCCTTGTGGTGAGGTATTGCAATGGCTGGAACAAAACTCGTTATTTGGAGTTCTTGACGCCAATGTGTAATAAAGGCATAATCAAAAATGTTAAGAAGATAAAACATTATTTCGCGAACATATTATCTAGTCAAAGACCCCCAAAAACGAGACAATGTAATATCCTAAATTATATGAATGGATGACCATTTGATCTCACTATGCGTGTGTTTCCACTGTAACTTGGACTTTTTCGTATCATTTTAACACTATGTGTAAAATAACATGATTTGACACGCAAACCGGTGATGAACGATCATATTGTACTGGGTTTTATGACACAAAATGTGTCCCTTTGCCAATTTCCATATTTCAACATACTATCTCGTTCATAGGTCGTGTAAACACTCGGGAGTCCGTGTTTCTTTGGTTCGGGTCTGTGATATCTTTCCAAACGTGTAGCCATTACTATCAGTCATTTTGACACTGAAAAATCTTTGGTGAATTTATTTGATCATAGAGATCAAGGAAGTGAATTAAAATGCTTTTGTCTGAATTACAATGCGCAAAATCGTTCAAGTGATGAAGTCTTTTGATTAAGAGAGTCGCCCTTCGTACTAGTTAACTTCTTTTCTTCTGAACTTTTATATTCGTATTTGCCACACGCTGATCAACTGGAAAATGTTTTTGTTCGGTAATCGGTTTCCATATAATGTGAAATATTATTTAGTACTGGAGTATTACAGGTCAGAACATATTAAAGACGTTTGGGATAATGAGCGGTGTGTGTCATAGACAAATATAGGAAGAGTTTTTCTCGTGATTATGCCTTTAATGAACCTCAGTAATCTCTGTTTCGGTAATAATATTTGTAAAGTACATAGGAATGTCCTAACATGCATGAACCGTCTTACAGCCCAGTGTTCGTTGATTTCAGTTCTTGCTTACCAGAAAAAGATGAAGCGAGACCTTGTATTTGCGTTGCCTCTAGGTGGAAAGTGATGTTGTTCCTACATTTCAGATGATAAGATAAGGCGGCAGATCAACCAACAGGAGAAGTCGAGTTGTCCGCGATCGATGTAATGTTATTTTCAAATACAGTTGCCTCCGTTAAAGGGTTACAGCTCTACAAGGACGCGAGAATCTACACTTTCACGCTTTCACGCCCAAGTCGGTATTCAAGTTCCTCGAGAGGATTCATTCAAACGGAAGGAATGGTCATAAAGATGGGAGCTGCATACGCACTGTGCTGTTTCAATGTTTACCCACCGCAAACAGCTTCATGTTAAACTGGTGAATGAGTACTGTTACACTTTCCGCTGTTGACTGTGAAGTATGTTAATTAATGCGGCGGAAGAACAAGGACTCGTCAGTAATAAGGTTAATCCTATCCTGGCGACTGACAACGATCCTCTGAATGACTCAAGGGCACAGTTTTACACAGACACGTATTGCGATAGTTTCATGCTTTCTTGCAGAATATTTGTTTCGGTTGTAACTAACATTAAACACAATTTTCCCGCGACTTTCGGTTCAAAGAAAGCAGGGGTGGTGGGGTAGCGTAGTGGTTAAAGCGTTCGCCCGTCACACCGAAGACCCGGGTTCGATTCCCCACGTGGGTACAATATGTGAAGCCCATTTCTGGTGTTCCTCGCGGTGATATTGTTGAAATATTGCTAAAAGCGGATTAAAACAAAAACCACTCTCAGGCATTTACTTATATAAGAAAGCGAATACAAACTGTTTGCCTCATAAATGGCATAATAAATACAATATATGACGAAAAGACGAAACGGTCACTTTTAAGAAGTGCTACACATTAGGATGAACAAAATCAACGGTTGTCAACGCTAATGTACTCCGTCACATTTAAGCTACTATAATTTATAGCAGTGTACCTTTGTGAAGGTACAGTGGATCAGATATTGTTTCATTACACGAAGAATGATATTCAGGTGCTGGCATCACATGTTCCTGATCCCCAATCCAGCTACAAGTTGGCTGATTAAAACCGTCAGGGAAGCACGTGAACAGCTCTGTAAGCATTCCCTTTGGATGAAGTATTTGGTGATGTGAACAAAAAAAGACGCTAAACGTTTTTTTTAAGTTCATTTCGGCCAATTTTGAGAAAGATCGTACTAGAAAAAAACGATTATCCCCTCTTTGAAATCACTTGTGTTTCAAACACAAAATAATTATGATCATTTATTTGTTTCAGTGATGTCTGACGAAGACTATATCATGCCAGCGACCGACATTGTCTTCCCGCGAGCATGGATTACCTACAAATCAAACGTGCCTCTATTGCTGAAGCCGGGTCCTCTTGATGAACTCTCCATTCTGGCAATGTCTTACCTGTGTTTGTGCGTTTGACCAAGGTTGTAAAGACCTAAGACATGCATCACCCCGGGCTGCCCTCCCAGATCAATCTGACACGCTATGGTAATTTCAGAGGACCATTGAAAACATGCCATATTGGTTGTTGTTTTGTTACAATGACTACCAGGAACGACCATTTCACGAAACTTTAAGCCAAAGCTAGTTACATCAATTCAGGAGACACTATCCTGCTCAGATGCTCGGAAGAATGCGACGTTTGCTCCAGAGATTTATCAATAGGCCTAATCCAATAGACGGCCTTTCCCAGGGGCTACGCGGTGGTTAGCCCGAATTTCAGCAATAGTTAGTTAGCCAGTTGCAATACAGTCGCAACCCAGGAGCATTTGTACGATTAGGCCTAAACTGTATGTACTTGACAGTAAGTGTCCAGTGGCTCTTTAAAAATGCATGAGGTCCTACATGAGTCAAGTCCAACAATGCCTATATGCAGGGAAAGTTTCAGCTGACTTCATTGTGAGTTCAATACAAGATGGCTAATTAAATAGGGAGAATCAGTGGATTGACGGCCCACGGGCAACATAATACTGATGAATACATGGCAGATTTTAACGACGCTTCTCTACAAATGGTTATAATTTTTGACAATAATATTTTGCACAGATGAGCAAACAGTGCGCTCATTTAGAGGAGCATGACACATTAACGACTTGGGGCCGTTGTGAGCGATACTCTTTTAAGCATTTGCAATGCTTTTGGGGTAATACGAAATGACAATGTTATTGACAGATACAAATATTTGCAGGGTGAATTGAAGAGTCTTCAATATCTTAGACTAATTGTAAATGTAGAATCAAATCTGTGTGTTGTCAGTTGGGATTTTTAAGATTTAAAACATGTTGTGAGAATGATCTTCTTTTGAAAGGTATTGTTTTCGTATTTCTATTAAAGAATTACTAATTCTCTTTTATAATAAAGATATGTATTTTTGTTTACGGTCATATGTAATTATCTGAATCCCAAGCGAAAATATTTGTATTATAAAGTATGTAGTTGTGTGTTAATCATTCGGTGTTCAGCGAGTAACTTGTAATTTAAGAATTGAGAAAGAAAGAAAACAGATGACTATACAAAGCATGTCTGCACTGTTCAACAGATGTATAAACCACACTAAACGTTTTACATCATAAATGAGTCTTCATGTATACAACCACTAGATATGTCCAAATATGATATTGCATGAACACTAAGTAAATAAAATAGCCAAATTACCCCAGAATGCGATCCAAAGACTTTATCCAAAGATATGTCCCAGTAAATCAACATGACATATCAACAACACTCACGGTTGAATGTGGAGTGACCACAGACCTTGTAATGTGTAAAAGCGTAAAGCTTAACTGATTGCCCAAGCTGGCTGTGACGATAAAAGTACCTAAGTAGGAAAGGGCTTATGTTATTGTGTTGTGTGGTGAACATGCGGTAAGCATGCTCGGTGAACTAACTGTGAGTGATAGTTAAGGCGGAGTAATAGGATAAATAAGATGACTAAAACTACGCAATGAAGTTGTTACATGAATTCTAATCAATACACAATATGTTAAAATATGCAAAATATGTTACTGCCACATTTACAACCGATGTGATGTTTGTATGTTGCTTTACGCCGCACTAAGATAAATGACCGAGCCTCGGCAAGACAATGGAGTGACTAACAGCACAACCATAGACCTACCTAACTGGGATAAGATGATATGTGTCAACCAAATCAGCGGGCCTGACTGCCCGATGCTGTTAGTTGTCTCCTACGACAAGTATGGTTTCCTGAAGACCAGTTCTAATCCGGTGTCCGCCGATGTGACGAAATGTTGTACGAAAGTGAATTTTGAAAATTGCATAACCCGAGATGCTTTTCATGTTTTGCATGCGCTGTTTAGTAACAGAGTGAAAGACCATCTATGCAATAACTAGATTTTGAATATAACTTGCCGTAAATTTTGACATCATCTTTAATCTGATTCCATCACAGTGCGGTTTTTTGATATTAAGAATGGGTGAATGTTAGTACATCATAAGTTTAGATATTAAGAATGGGTGAAGGTTGGTACATCATAAGTTTAGATATTAGGAATGGGTGAATGTTAGTACATCATAAGTTCAGGTATTAGGAATGGGTGGATGTTGGTACATCATAAGTTTAGATATTAGGAATTGGTGAATGTTGGTACATCATAAGTTTAGATATTAGGAATGGGTGGATGTTGGTACATCATAAGTTTAGATATTAGGAATGGGTGAATGTTGGTACATCATAAGTTTAGATATTAGGAATGGGTGGATGTTAGTACATCATAAGTTTAGATATTAGGAATGGGTGGATGTTGGTACATCATAAGGTCAGATATTAGGAATGGGTGAATGTTGGTACATCATAAGTTTAGATATTAGGAATGGGTGGATGTTGGTACATCATAAGTTTAGATATTAGGAATGGGTGGATGTTGGTACATCATAAGTTTAGATATTAGGAATGGGTGGATGTTAGCACATCATAAGTTTAGATATTAGGAATGGGTGGATGTTGGTACATCATAAGTTCAGATATTAGGAATGGGTGGATGTTAGTACATCATAAGTTTAGATATTAGGAATGGGTGGATGTTGGTACATCATAAGTTCAGATATTAGGAATGGGTGAATGTTAGTACATCATAAGTTTAGATATTAGGAATGGGTGGATGTTGGTACATCATAAGTTTAGATATTAGGAATGGGTGGATGTTAGTACATCATAAGTTTAGATATTAAGAATGGGTGGATGTTGGTACATCATAAGTTTAGATATTAGGAATGGGTGGATGTTGGTACATCATAAGTTTAGATATTAGGAATGGGTGAATGTTGGTACATCATAAGTTTAGATATTAGGAATGGGTGAAGGTTGGTACATCATAAGTTTAGATATTAGGAATGGGTGAATGTTGGTACATCATAAGTTTAGATATTAGGAATGGGTGAATGTTGGTACATCATAAGTTTAGATATTAGGAATGGGTGAATGTTGGTACATCATAAGTTTAGATATTAAGAATGGGTGAATGTTGGTACATCATAAGTTTAGATATTAGGAATGGGTGAATGTTGGTACATCATAAGTTTAGATATTAGGAATGGGTGAATGAAATGTTAGTACATCATAAGTTTAGATATTAGGAATGGGTGGATGTTGGTACATCATAAGTTTAGATATTAAGAATGGGTGAATGTTGGTACATCGTAAGTTTAGATATTAGGAATGGGTGAATGTTAGTACATCATAAGTTTAGATATTAGGAATGGGTGGATGTTGGTACATCATAAGTTTAGATATTAGGAATGGGTGGATGTTGGTACATCATAAGTTCAGATGTTAGGAATGGGTGAATGTTAGTACATCATAAGTTTAGATATTAGGAATGGGTGGATGTTGGTACATCATAAGTTCAGATGTTAGGAATGGGTGAATGTTAGTACATCATAAGTTTAGATGTTAGGAATGGGTGAATGTTGGTACATCATAAGTTTAGATGTTAGGAATGTGTGAATGTTAGTACATCATAAGTTCAGATATTAGGAATGGGTGAATGTTGGTATATTATAAGTTTAGATATTAGGAATGGGTGAATGTTGGTACATCATAAGTTTAGATATTAGGAATGGGTGGATGTTGGTACATCATAAGTTTAGATATTAGGAATGGGTGGATGTTGGTACATCATAAGTTTAGATATTAGGAATGGGTGGATGTTGGTACATCATAAGTTCAGATGTTAGGAATGGGTGAATGTTAGTACATCATAAGTTTAGATATTAGGAATGGGTGAATGTTGGTACATCATAAGTTTAGATATTAGGAATGGGTGAATGTTGGTACATCATAAGTTTAGATATTAAGAATGGGTGGATGTTGGTACATCATAAGTTTAGATATTAGGAATGGGTGGATGTTGGTACATCATAAGTTTAGATATTAGGAATGGGTGGATGTTGGTACATCATAAGTTCAGATGTTAGGAATGGGTGAATGTTAGTACATCATAAGTTTAGATGTTAGGAATGGGTGAATGTTGGTACATCATAAGTTTAGATGTTAGGAATGGGTGAATGTTAGTACATCATAAGTTCAGATATTAGGAATGGGTGAATGTTGGTACATCATAAGTTTAGATATTAGGAATGGGTGGATGTTGGTACATTATAAGTTTAGATATTAGGAATGGGTGAATGTTGGTACATCATAAGTTTAGATATTAGGAATGGGTGAATGTTAGTACATCATAAGTTTAGATATTAGGAATGGGTGGATGTTGGTACATCATAAGTTTAGATATTAGGAATGGGTGGATGTTGGTACATCATAAGTTCAGATGTTAGGAATGGGTGAATGTTAGTACATCATAAGTTTAGATATTAGGAATGGGTGGATGTTGGTACATCATAAGTTTAGATATTAAGAATGGGTGAATGTTAGTACATCATAAGTTTAGATATTAGGAATGGGTGGATGTTGGTACATCATAAGTTTAGATATTAGGAATGGGTGGATGTTGGTACATCATAAGTTCAGATATTAGGAATGGGTGAATGTTAGTACATCATAAGTTTAGATATTAGGAATGGGTGAATGTTGGTACATCATAAGTTTAGATATTAGGAATGGGTGAATGTTGGTACATCATAAGTTTAGATATTAAGAATGGGTGGATGTTGGTACATCATACGTTTAGATATTAGGAATGGGTGGATGTTGGTACATCATAAGTTCAGATGTTAGGAATGGGTGAATGTTAGTACATCATAAGTTTAGATATTAGGAATGGGTGAATGTTGGTACATCATAAGTTTAGATATTAGGAATGGGTGAATGTTGGTACATCATAAGTTTAGATATTAAGAATGGGTCAATGTTGGCACATCATAAGTTTAGATATTAAGAATGGGTGAATGTTGGTACATCATAAGTTGTTCACTGGTCACGAGGACATGGGTTGATGTGCCGTCGATGCTTTTGCTCTCTAAGATACTCAATGCTAATTTCTAATTACAGACAACAAGAAAAAAACAACAGATTTTGAGTTATCGCCTTTCCATCGATTTTCATTCGCAGAACATCGGTATTTCCGTAAATCGTACGTGAGAGAAAGAATTACTATCACGACGTACCAAATGAGAGGGGTGAATTGAAAATGTTACTCGCTTGTAAGCGGGACACATTGAAAATAATAGAAGAGCGATCAGACAATCAGAACACGGCAGTTATGTGAGAGGCAAGATAAGCTGCCCTTCTGCGGGGGGAGGACTAGCTGATGTAGGTTGGTTTGTAGGTTTTAAAGCATAGTTGAGCAGTGTGGTTTCAAGAACACAAGGCTGATATCAGGGATCTTAGCAGGTCAGTCACTCCAAACAGATGCACCGACTAAACTATCATAATCCTGAATATATCACATTCCAGAACATCGGTGTGCCTCCAATGCCATATTTAGTCCTTTTGTAACGCTTTACAGTTTCTTATCCAGTATCTTATCCATGTGGAGTTGTTAAGTCATTATCTCCGTTGATGGCACCATCTCCAAACATGGCAGTAGACGTCGAGGAAGGAGGTCAGGAGACTGATTGAATTAACGGCGAATGACGTTGATTCTGTCGTTGAAGACGTGTTGACGTCAGCGCTAAGACAACAGAGCTTGCCTTTGACGTGGTGTCAGTTGTTGACGAATTCCTAGGATCGTGAACAGAGGTGATACAATGTTCCTCTTGTGCTGAGACTGATACAATCGTTAAGGCTTTTGTGTTCGTGACTAGGAACCTATTACACATGACAAACTAACGAGGTACCTGGGCGAGTTCTGACCCTGCTTGATGCCCACCGCTGCCACGTTCTCTCAATGTCTCTCTGAGAGGCGTTAAACGTCCGTCACCATGACGTTAACTATCACCCAATTTTAGCGTCTCAACAGCTGTTGATTGATTGTTCAACCATCCCATCAGAGATAGACGCATTGTGGCAAGCGCCATTTGTCCTCTTTTGCTGTTGGTGGGGTTGAAAACGATGTGTTCACAGTTGCATTTGAGGCTGTTTGTTATTAACGAAGTTAGGGTAATGTTTTTTGTTACTGCGAGACAAACGTTCTGCACTTATGTATTTACCAAACGCATTTATCCTTGTTCACAGTGGGATCTGTATATTTTCACTTCTTCTAAGGAATATCAAGGTCCCGCTGGATTATGAGCATACCGTCGACTAGCAGGAATACAAGACACCAAACTCCAGTGGTGAACTTGTATGCTCATACTCTCAGTCATTGTTTCCCTAGCATAGCGTAAAATAACATTTGCTCTCAATAACCCCATTTATGGATATTGGTTCTTTCCACTGCTTCGAAGAGGTCATACACATACGTTTTCATTGACTGAAATTTCAGGAAAAGTCGAAGTACTTCCCGTATCGATCGGAGAATACATGGACATAAAATAACAACTGGTGATGATAATCCTGGGACTCTTGTGGGGAACTGATCGGTAATTTCATCTGTAATTAGATTGTCAATAACGACGTTCACCGCATCATGGATTTATTTCTAAACTATATCCCTTCACTAAAACTATACAACCTTCCTTTTCACACAGGGGTATTTTGCACTCTGAGTTTTGAACTAATTTAGATTCTGGCTGAATCAAACACAATTAAAGTGAATGTCAAACACGAAAATTTCATGCTAACAAATATCCCAAATTGTGTTAGCCTGTTTTTTTGTCTGTCTAAATGTTTCTTCAGGGAAGGATAGATTAGGTTGCAAAGTATGTAGAGACACTTGTATTAGCTGAAATTCTACAAGAGATGTTCTTAAGAAATCTGGAAGGCATTAAGTATTCCCAGGAGCGTGGCTGAAGGGAGGGGAATTTTATTGAAGGTATGCCAAACACTAACTGTTGATCGATTTTACCCAGACTTTGTCAGATTTAAACTAGATTTGTTTCAAATTTGTAAAACCACAGGCCTAATTTACATTTTAATCGAACTGAAAGAGACGTAAAAGTATCATTCATAATCGAATGAAAGAATTCATGACAGATGTATATCGATAACTCTTGGTGGCAATTTACATTGGTCACTTTCGTGTTGTCACTGAAAATACAAACGAGGCAAACATTTCCATAACGCTGAGGAACCCTGAAAAGCTGATCCCTGTCACAATGTATCATAACCATGCGGAAAGAAGATGAAAGATATTTTATGTTATTTGGAACGTATAAAATGCAAACCACATGTCGTTCATATGAATATGTTATCAGTTTACTTGTATTCCAGGAAGGTTATTTTGACATGAGTTGATATAAACGACAGTGTTATGCAGGCGTGTCTGTTGTATTTAGTCTGGACAACGTTAACTAGTCGCTGGCTGTATAAGTATTCATCAGCAAAAACAGTTACAGGACCAGAAATGTACAAATCAGCTAGGTCCCTATTTTATTCAGGCCTTGAGAGAAGCGTTATGTTAATATACTCGGGATCTGTTCACTTTGAATGCCCAACTATATGCATGCCAACTGGTATCAATATTCCAGCAATATGGCGGTGGGGGGCACCAGAAAATGACTTCACACTCTGTACCCACGTGAAGCATCGAACCTTCAGAGTGACGAGCGAAAGCTGTTCCCCTAACAGTCTGAGCTTCCAGTGAAGCAACACAATAATGCCAGAAAATGTGCAGAGGTTTATACAGAAAGAATAAAGGTGTAAATAGCATTGCACCAAATTCCATGCAGAAACAATAAAATTTGATTGTTCCATATGCTCCAAGTTAAGTGAAGCTTTTGAGAGTACGAAAATGTACACACTGTCTGATATTTCGCCAAAGGATTAGACCAAAAAGTAATGGTGGAAAAGAAGTCACTGAAACAAATTAATTGAAAGCAGACATATTGACATACTTGTCTTGAAACCGATTTCCTTTATGTGAAGCTTTTACTATCAGCATTAACTAGAGAGTTACAGATCAAGGTGATTCTAATGACATCATTCAACATTGTAAGGAGATAAAAGCAAGCAAGACGTAAAACTGGACCAGTGTCAGATAGCTTCAGCACTGCATCTTTGCAGGCATTGTGAGCCCAAAATTAATGTCCAAGGGTTCAGTTCTGTCAGCGGGATGTCAGTCATCAAGCCAGAAAAAAACCCGGATTCGTCAACCTTCGTCTTTAACAAATCATGGGTTTTGATCTCTGGAAAAGACCGCATGTGGATTGGGAAGACGATCCTTGAGTTCATCCGAGAAAACCGGAAATTTATCTGAATTATTGGAACCTAAATTGATGAGCAACTACTATCTTTTCGTGGTCAATATCCTAACTAATTCTTTCCATTTAACGGTACAAGTGCACTATTTGTTATTCATTATGATCGTAGATCGACTTCAAACACGACCACGCCAGATTTCTACTCCGACAAACAACGCCAGCAATTGGCAAATATTTGGAAGGAATGGTGCCAGTTTTCTTTTACACCGACGGGATGGTGGACTGAAATAGATCTTTGACTGGAAGTATTAGACAAAATTTTGACCAAATCCAAGTAAGAAATAATGTCAGACGGCTAGTGTAAACATAATCATATCTATAAATATGAACGTTCAAGGGAATATCTACCAAAAATCAAACGGTGTACATGATAGAATGGTGTGTGCTGTTTGCAGACGGCTGTGCTCCAGCTGCATGAATTGTATTGTTTAACATGAAGTCGTTAGAGACTTTGGAGACAAAATGACACTGAAGAATGTATTTAGTCATTGAACTATCTGACTGACATTCCAAAAACTGGATTTAGAATATTGCAAAATGATAAATCATGTTTTGAAAAGAAATAACAAATTCACATAATTAGATAGCGTGTTATTTCAATGTTATACATATTCCTCTGTGTTCTGGCCGTACATGTATCATGATGATAGCCGTTCACAACTCAGTGAACTCGATATCTGTGAATGAGAAAAAGATTAACTAGAACCTAAACATTCACAGAAGGAATGTATGAATGTGTATTATTGATGAGACCTACAACTATGGAAGTCAAGAAGTATTGTTGTTCTAAAATGACCATCCATTGTCCGTTACCAATCCAGTTCTGCAGTGCTGTCATTCAAGACAAGAGAAAGTGAGTTTGTATTGAGTTTATTTTAAGCGGGTCCAGACTGAATCAACTCGCATTACAAACAGCAAAGTATTTTACACTACTTTACTCGTTCATCGTTTTTCCTTTGACATCTGTATCATCTGCCAGCTGGGGAGGTCGTTAATCCTCAAAGTCTTATGCTTTCAAAGTCCTCTGCCTTTATAATTGTATGCCGCAACACGCCGGTTGTCATCAGCGGTTGCTGGTCTGTGTATCGGCCATGGCGAAACAGCCCCACGGCCATCACAATCTCCAGGCACAGTATCACAGTCTTCCCAGCAGGCGTAAATTTGATACAAAATTAGTGATCAGTGGACTTGGGTGCCTACCGGTTATTTAGCATCGACCAGCACCTCTGGGTACCATAGTAAGCTCATTACGATCCTGGCACTCAACGATATGGAGAAATACTGTTTAACTATCATTCACCTCCCAAGAGGAGTTGTAGTCGACCGGATAAAACACGCTGGTTTATTTCGTATTGTGTGTCTTCATAACAAGCCATTCTGACGTACGATAAGACAGAAACAATTATGAATGTGTTAAACTGAGTCAGTTTCAGGGATCGCTGTCTTGATGCCATGGGCACAGCTATGGTAATTACTCAGTATTAGTTGATACCCCGCGCCGCATAGGTTGGAATTATTCGTTATCTGGTTCAAGAAAATATATGACTTAAAATGGACGTGATTATTTTCTTCAATGACACACATATTCATCAACTGTATGTCATACAATTAGGTTCCAAAGTTAAACTGATGTCGTGAACTAAACGAAATGAATAGATACAATTTATGAGAGTTAACTATGAACAAATACTGTTCAAACTCCTCAGAATTGCTCTAGATTTCTTCCTTGAAACGATTGCGTCTTTAAAATGCCACCATACAAGCATTTTTATTAACCGTTATCGCATTGCTTGGAGGTGCTATATGCAATCGCTCTTTTTAACCTGACGTAAGCTCAGCGCATTGTCGCATTAGTAACTTTAGAATTCTGAAGCACGTCTTGAAAAAAGCATCCATATCACCAGGTTCTTTCAGGGTAACTGTTAAAACGTCACTCCTGTTTGAAATCACAAGAGCTTGCACTGATCCCATTAATAATGCTTCGTGTGACTATAAATGTCTCGTGTTTCCAGTGCCACTGATAATTATACAATGAAAGAGATACGGTTGATGGTACTGTACATTTTATGTATTTACTTTTCGTTCAGTAACCTCATGTTACTTCAGTGACTGGCGCTCAATGATCTTTTTACTGACACACTTTTTTTTTATCCTGTTGAGACGTCTTAGAAAATAGAATACCTTCCTATCAGATGGAATCATATCATTTTACCAGCAGAATGTGATTTGAGCCTACCTAATGCCCCCGGGGACACAATGACCGTCCTTTGAGTAGCCAAAACGCCACTATTAGTTCGGTTTGATACTATTAAAGCTAACGCTTTCTTTCTGAGCAAATATGAGTGAAGATACCTTACATCACGTCTCAGAGGTATGGCATTTAATGTCTGAGTTAGAATATATGTGCATAAAACCTAATTATTGTTAGATAAATTTTCTTATTAATACCACGCGAGACACTTTCTTCGCAAAGTGTTAATTTGTAAATGTTGAAAATAGAAATGTGGATGACAAAGATGTCTGAAAACGATAAACACGTCTTGACTGTCTGGCTCAACGAGAAATATAACTAATGTCCGTTTAAATCAGTAGCTGAATGTACGTCCTTTAAGAACGAAGTTCTTACTTCTCAGTTAACGGTATGCTCAATATTGATTTTACTTCACGAACCCATTTGTAACTTGATACAGCAAAATTTGAGGATGAAATTAGACGATACAAGCAAGAGAACAACATATGCCAAATGAGCTGCGTTAAAGCAATCGCAGATGAGGACGTGAAGTGGATCCTTTTTGGTGTGTTTCAACATCAGTCGCCATAACATGACGAAAGGACAATCGTGGCTTCACATGTACATCAACTTGATTATTGATTATTATTTAGAGTCAGGACTTTTACATTTTCACGATTTGTGAGTGGAAATTTGGTTTCTCCATTCATTCAAGTGTAGTATGTTTACATGAACAACATTCGTCTTTGGAAAACGATTATTCTCAAGAGGAAACACGCTCAAAGAACCCTTCTTATCAGTCGTTAGCCTTTGAAGTAAAAAAGTAAAGAACTATTTTATCTTCAACACAACGAATACTAAACGATTTATGGGTATAAGCAGACATAAAACAGGCAAAACGTATGATTATAATACATCACGTTTATTTTTTTAATCGATCGCTAATATCTCACACCTACTCTCTACAACTTCATGCAATAAGTAGCTCTAATTAAAATGTATCTTTTCGTGTGCTTGGATAGTTCGTTCTGGGCGAAAACGTCACTAGCTACATTGCACCATTACAGTGTTTCCTCAAACTGGAGCGAGCTGACATAGAGTATGAAAAGCTAATTCACGCCTGAAATGTATGGCCCTTTTGGGTTCTCACCGGTATCATTTCCGGATCATTTTAAAGCTGCTGTTTACTACGTAAGTTTGAAATGCTTCTACGTGTAATCTATCGTTTTAAAAGAAAAGTTTCAGATTCTGAATTCTATAACACTAGAAACAGAATAAGACATCAACGCTGCAATTGATTTTAGGTTTCATACCTATCAGTCAAAATCAAAAGCGAGATGGGAGGAAAGGTGCCTTTGACAAATGCATGTCGTAAAGTGGCTTTCAATTTCTCAAACAACAAATGTGATATATCGGGGGAGCTGTGGCGAACATGACATATAAGACACATTTGCCGACAGGGTTTACTGTTGACGGATTCTCTCTTTGGAACAGGGCGTGTAATATTAATTTCTCGAAGGACGTGTCGCTCGACTGAACAGCTATCCCAAAAGACGACCCCTCTGAAATGATATTCTTGGAACACACATCAATTACCTCGCAGACATTTCTGATTTCATCTCGGTATCTACTTCAAGATAGTTAGGGCATCCAGAATTGGCTGTCCCGCTAGGGGTCTTTATTACCAGAGGAAGGTTGTTCAGTGTGAACCAGCTGGAGAATTGATTGACAGAATTCGGTGTGGACATGTTCCTTTCTTTCTGTAAAATGATCTAAATCATTGGCTGATGGTGGGTAGGTTTTCAAGTTATTTGATACACTCTCAATAAGACGAGTATTTGGTTAGTGAACTGAATTGGAATCAATGTTACTGTTTGTCCCAGTGTCTTCTTTGATCTTTTGATACCCACTGATGTGTATTTTTAAACATTCTTTCCCCATTCTGTCGGCATGGTGCATATATGATAGTGTCTTGTTCAAGAATCAATTCAAAGACGACTCCCTCGGTAGAACCCATGATAAGAAGAGGACACTAAAGGAATCGGGTGGACTGACTCTCCGAACTGGATGACACATGTAATCGTATCCCAGTTGCGTAGATCGCTTTTCATGCTGTTGGTCACTTGGTTGTTTGGTCCAGACTGTTTACAGGCCACCGCCATAGAGCTAGAATATTGTGCGGCCTATCAACCAACCTACCAACCCTTGGCAGAAATCTGCCCAGTTTGAAAAGTAACACCGAGGAAACACAATCTTTTAACCGAGTTTCATTTCGGAAAGTAGAAATTATAAACGCGTTATCTGGCTCGTAGCAGACTCTTATGACTTCTTCCTCTTTCATATATTTCCTTTTGGCATTATTGGAAACTCGTTCATGCTACACTAAACTAATGTAAGATACAGTTATCTCTAGGGCAAACTGTGCACAAAGATCGTGTTATACTTGCAGTTATACCGTAAAGTTAATGAAAGACTGTACATAAGTACGAGAGTTGATATACATTATATTAGTACATGTCATCAGTATATCGTTGCATCAAAGGCAAGAACATATAGAAAATAAAGTTCCCTCAGAGAAGCTTTACGCTTTCACGTAAAAGCTGTATTGCACAATCGTAATCTAGGAGAGCATGTCACCATTAAGTCATCCTAATACGTTTAGAGAAATGACTTTTACTTGACTAAAATTGTGGCAAACATGCGAAGAAGTAAAACGGAGCAATGTGATTAATTTATATTTTGGCAATAGCAGATATAGAATATGTACATATATCTAATAATAAATGGGTATAGACAGATAGAATATATATATATATACAAAGGCAAATATATCATAGAGCAACAGAACAGTCTTTTGAAAATTTGACAGGAACATCCTTAACCTAACACATAAAAACGGTAAAACCTATTTTGAACACAAAGGAAACATTTCTGTTACATGACAAACTGGGACGGAGCTGTTTATATATTTAGACAATATTAAGTCCATTCTTTGCATCTGACCTGAGCTTAACTGATGAATCAACGATAGTGATCTGGTTTTGATGAGCTCACATGACCTAGTCTTAACCACGCGGTATAATTGTCAAATCCATCGTTTTCTGAGCCTTACGTTTTCTAAAGGCCCACTTCGAGAATCGTTCAATAATATCAGCCATAGTTTTCAGGAACTAGAAAAATAAATTTGGTCGGCGGTTGAAGATGTAAAATCCACGGAGATTCAATTCGTGACCTGATTTAGAACGAAATCCCCAGAGCTTTGAAGACACTTTGTCTTCTCCGAGCGTAACTAAAATAGTAGGAAGCCGATGGGCGGTGTTCTGGGCACGGCACGCGTTGCATTCACAGAGTTATTTTTCTTCTCTTGTAAGCAAGAGGAAACGTCTATGAGGAATTCATTGTTTAAAAATACTGAGACCGACCCCACATTCATTACAAAGATACGCAACACGCACTACGTTGGGCAATATCGGACGCTCTCTTCGTTCCGTACTATTGACTACCCTATGCCCCTCCAGCACAGAACGGAAAAGACGATAATATTGTAATTCGTTGATTTCGTTCAATAACTTATTCAGATACTTCGTTATCTCAGTCTTATTTATTGTCTGGAACTAGGAAATATTACGTTCCGTGTCCAATGAGATTGCAGTTGATACTCCATGTTTTGTGTTCTGACAGAACCAACAAATATTTTCCTGTATATATATCATTTCGTGCTTAGCTACGTGTTTTGTTTGATTTTTCATGTTTCGAGTGTACAGCATACAGTAAGACCATACACGTAGAGATTATGACATCTGTGTTTTATTTCTCGAGGGAACACAATTTGTTTTGAAGACGAGTTTCCTATTATTTTAGTATCATACACAACGCATTACATAATACATTACGCAATACATAATTATTTAAAGAGTGATGTTCTCTGTTTTGAAACCAGTTATAAGGATCAATCATAGATATAACACCCTGTGGCTGTTTTTGTGAGGTCATGGTTATATTTCCTTTTTCGTCAAATTACCTCACGTGTGTTTCCTACGAGCACAGTTATCGCGAAGAAGGCATAATACAAGATCCATAGACCACATATCAATATCAAGAAATGTATGACAAGCTGTCCAACTAGTCCATTACTAGGACAACAAACGACACTTAATGGTTCTCAGATACAACGTATGTCAGTCAAGAAGACAATTCCAAAAGAGTGTTTTTGCAATCAATATTGTTAACGAAACATTTGACAGCATTACAATGTCACTTTTAACCCAATTAGTTGAACAACACCTTTGAACGTGTCTACAAGGACAACAAGAAAGTAATATTTCAAGCAAACTACTTAACAAAGTCAGAGGTTGAAACAGATTTCTTGCGTGGAATGTCATCACTTATGCCTTGCATAGTGATCTCAGTAAGGCATCGTATCACAAAACATTAATCCCAGCATGAAGATCAACATCTTCATCACCCTTTGATATGTACAGTTAATTTGACTCATGCCTGCTGGTGTTGCATGAAATATGCCATACATCAAAGGACTATATTGACTGGACATGTCCAGTAGGGTATAGTACATGCTCTAAAACTGACCCTAAGGTATTTTGGCAAATGGAAACTGCTGCAATTATGTGAATAATGTCTACTTCTGTTTGAAGATTTGAGAGCATCAGTTTGGAGTCGCGATGAGAATGCTAAAATCCTGAAAATAATGCATACGTGAAAAGACTGCATGGGCAGTGTAAAACGCCGAATTGGTCTGAGTAATCCTAGTTTGCATGTGTAATTCACGATACTGTCAGTAGCACAGGGTTTCTCATACTTTTCTTCCCCTAACGACTTAACACAATAGCCTTGAAACCTTGTAAACCTCCGCAACGACTGTCAACACGCCAATTTTCAAACTTCAAAGGCGAACGTCTAATTTTTTGCCTTCACGGCGCTTCTTTTTATTTCTAATACTTAGAGATCAGAATGACCTTCTGGAGTAGCTCTTTGTGGAAATGTAGGTAGCCGAATCAGCATAAAAGAAGCCCAAAGTCATGATGGAACATTGCCAGGGACTGTTAGTGTCGGAGTTAACGCTTCTCTCAATGGGTACCCATAGAACAAGGTTTTCATAAAATGGACGCGAAACATTTTGATCACTCATTAGTAACAGCTAAAGGTTAGAGTACTACTGTTCTCTCTGACTATGGGTACAACTCTGCCAGTGCATTTAAATATCAAAGACCAGTTTGCTGAAATCTCTAGATCTGAGCCTCAGAAACAGATAAGAGTAGAACAGAATATGCCCACGTTGGTATACACGGGTGGGATAGAACAGAACCTTGATTTAACGAACTTCCCCAGCATACCACAAAAGGATAAGAGGGTTTGGTGTTTTGAAATGCCCTTCCTGGTAAAGTAAATGCCTCAAGAGCTTTGCTCTTCACGATGCATAGGTAAGGATGCCGAAATTGAAAAGTTTACTTTAAACCATGTTACATACACAGACGTGACACCGAGACGAGTTCTTTCTATTGATCGGACTGAAACTCTCTTCATTGTGCAATAAATGTTGTAAAACCTGGCACTAACAGTTCCCAGGCCCCTTTCATATTTCGACTTATTTCTACAGAGGAAGAAGGAATTGGTAATAGAAACGCAATGCAAATTACTGGCTAACTGGATTTTATTGGTACCTTACTTATATCCTATCTGACAGATCAGGCGTGTTATTTTTCATTTCCACAGCTAACCTGCCGCCTCGGTAGGGCGAATGTTAGAGCTAGTCTCGTGCCTATAAATGTCCAATAAACTACTCTACCGATATAGAACCAAGATAGGACACTCCCGGGCTGCTGGCGTATTACCCTGTTAAGCAGTGGTGTCGTGTGTTGGAATTGCTATGTTTGTGACAGTATGGGCACTTGAGGTTTAAAGTTTTCTTTGCAAGTGATGAGGGTGGTTGACGCGTAAAACATTAAACACATATCTTCCACTGCCGCTTATATCCACCTGCTGCTGCTAACACTGGTGCTGCTGCTGCTCTTACTAATATAATAATTGCAAATGGACTAAACGATTACACATACGCTTGTTATTGTTATTAATACTGATCATCCATATTGATGTGTTTGACACCAACACATTCATGAAAGCACATGATAATGGTATATTAAGGTTGTTTATGCTGATGCTGCATATTCTGCTTGACACAAGCATATGCTGCTTGGCACAAATATATGCTGATTCTGCATATTCTGCTTGACACAAGCATATGCTGATTCTGCATATTGTGCTTGGCACCAATATATGCTGATTCAGCATATTCTGCTTGGCACCAATATATGCTGATTCAGCATATTCTGCTTGACACCAATAAATGCTGATTCTGCATATTCTGCTTGGCCCCAGCATGTGCTGATTCTGCATATTTTGCTTGACACAAATATATGCTGATTCTGCATATTCTGCTTGGCACCAATATATGCTGAATCTGCATATTGTGCTTGGCACCAATATCTGCTGAACCTGCATATTCTGCTTGACACAATATATTCTTGATGATGCATGCTCACTTGTTATGGTAGATTAGTTTATTAATGCTTTTAATGCCGATCGTGCATAGCAATTTGTTTGAAAGCAATATATTCATGATGATATATGTTCACGTGTAATGATAATTATAAACTAGTTTATTAATGTTGATGGTGCATATTGATGTGTTTGATACAATCTATTCATGATGATACATGTTTATATGAAATTATAATAACAGATTACTTTATTACAGATCATCTGCCATTGATGCAGAACGTACGTATTGATATGGTTGACGCCAATATATTAATAACGATATGTGCCCACATGTATCACTAATTACAGATTCATTAATTGATGTTATTCATTCCGATTGTACATTTAAGTATGTCCAGCACTAATTCGTGATAGTACATTCGTACCTGTACGGTTGTAATAATGAAAATTGATAATTAAATAAGACAAAGACAGTTATAAGATTATTTGATATGAATTATATTCAGTGGGGTTGATATTTATTGCTGTACTGACAATATTGATACCGCTGCACGTCCCAAGTTAAATGCAATTGCTGAGGGTGCGTTTACGACTTCAGTCTCGAATGTTCCGGCACCTCATCTTAATTACCATGATATTTTACAGCACACGTGAAGCCCTGTTCAAAGCAGTCAAGAATTCGATTACAGAGACACCAAGAGGAGACATCAGATTTGAGGACCCAACTTTCTATCAAATCAAGCATAACTTTCTGAACCTTACCTTGTTTTATATGTAAACACTAGGGCGACGAGAACCAGAAAATGTTGTTTGTTCTTTGACATGTCTCAAATAAACTGTAGAGATGTTCAAACCTTGTTGCCTTATGAGTAACTCTTTTTATCAGATATAGCAGATCATTTCCTGTGTTTATTCAAAAAGATAACAGAGATTCCTTTCAAAGAAAATGCTACAGCGAAATATTACACCATCAAATGCTCGCCGCGGAATCCTGGCCAAGTTCAATAATCGTTTATTTTGTGTGTGTTTGCTTAAAGAACGGAATAAGGGAATCACAGCATCAATAGAACGGAATGGATTCCCGTTGTTACCGTTGGAGTCCGTGAACGGCGGACAGCGATAGTGTGTTTTCATTCGTCGCTTGTAACAGCAACTCTGCCGTTGTGTAAAGATGTCTACGGTGCTCCCATTGCAGACACATATATGCAGTTATAAGGAATCGGTAATCGGGGATTATTAGATCTGTGTGAAATCACGACAAGTGTTTTTCTTATGTAATCGTAATTCATGAGTTCTCGGTTCCTCTGATGGATGAACTCGGTCAATTTCGACCGCAGGGAACAAGAGAAAAAAGGCAATTTTCAACGGCATATGGTTATTTATGCGAATAGCCTTCAGGTCCCAGACAATTAGGATAACGTAAATAAGATCAATGGGCACTACATACCACAAAAACAACACACCGAATGTCACAGACTGACATAACCTGCACTTAGTTAATCGCATTGAACTATTCCCAAGTATTATGCTACATTTTCTATGACAATTTTACAGCACAGATAACTTAGACCGGCCTCGGGTGTTGTGTCAGACAACAGATAACGAAAATATCCGTCTGTCACAGAACACATGATGAAAGCGCCTTGAAATACTTGGTACAATTGCACCAATCTTAAATCAGCAAAAACAATCAATATACGCGTGGTCTTTTTGAAAGCTGTTCCTAGGACACGAGAGTGGGAGAAACCTGCTTAAAATACACAGTGTCATTTTCCGACTTAACGGTCACATAAATCCATCGGATTCTTTAATGATTGACATAATGTACATCTGTTCAAAAGCGCTAACCAGAATCACAATGCAGCATGGGTTTGAAATGTTTAATTAAACCTTTGACATGTTTAGCATCCACGGTAAATTGGTAAATCTTCTGGAAGCGCTGTTACCCATTATAAATGTTCATACCTCTCCCTCATTCCCAGTATTTCAGCTGGCTGTATTGTTGGAAAAAGGACAATTACAAATCACTTCATGGCTGTATCTCATCCTTTCACCGTATATCAATCTGTCGCTAATGAAGAGATTTGCCACATGCCCCGAGCAATGTCCTTTGACAGGCACAATCTGAGCAATGTCACTGATGTCTTTGTTGCCCCCTGTGACGTCTCATTACAAGATTGTGTTACAGTCGTGGCCGAGACACGTGTATTTCCTGTCGTTTGGGTCTAGACAGTTGTTGTCGTTCAGGATGTCAGTGGGAGTAGTGATTAGCTCTGATACATTGTATTGTTGGCGGTGGTTAAATATGGCACCAGAGTATCTTTCTTGTGGGGCCTACAAAGTCTTCATGGCTGTCACCGTGTTATGACATCGGTTCATATTTTATGGCAAAACTGCTATTAACCATTCTTAACATTAAAGTCATAACACGAAGAAGGTCCTTATTAATGCATCATTAGCGTATATGTGTATGTGAACATTCATTTTCCATCTGGGTATTCATTTATCCATGGATCAAGAATCGCATTACGAATAAATGAACGAATAATGACATGCAAGGACATTATGTTCAGTGTATATACTTGAACATGTCATGTTATTTGCAACCGCCACCATATAATTGGGATATGCGAAACAAAGTAAACAGCAAATGATACAACCCAGAGATATGTACCAGCAATGCAATTCTGCCACCGGCTAAGACGGTGCATTGTATTCACCACATCGCTCATAACATTATTAGGGTGTCCAAGGCGTGCTCCCGGGAGCGTTGCTATGTTTGCACGTGCCCTTCACAAATGGCGGGAGATTACCGTATCAGAGCAGACGATTCCGACACAGAGCAGGAAGCCATTATCATCCGAATATGTACAAAGATGTCTATATGGACACTGATATGGTAATGACGCTATAGCAGCGAAGACACTGCAAACATCATGATCGGAGAAGTATGTGACAAAAGCGATTAAAACTATGATTTGAGAAAGGCCTGATACTGCATAAGTGGTCTTCTGCTACCGCCTGCCCTATCCTTCGTACAATCGAGTCATCACGGAGAGGTCGCCTATTGATTGGAAGGACGGTCGGTTGTGTAGTGTTAATTGACATTGGTTATAGCACACATATTTCCATGACATCATACACAAGCACATGCACCGGGTGTAGACTAAAGAGAGAATGACGGAGTACTTACCGCTAATATCCCCCTTCTGACAACGCGGTGTTACGTGTATAAGGCGTATCGCCAGCTCACCAATCGGCGTCAACGATTGCTCAACCGACAACGCCAGACCCAAGCATAGCTCTTCAGAGGCTCGGGCAGACCACGATGGGTTTCTGAGTGTAAATGTTTAGCCTTCGGATGTCCATTCCATTAATTGCGTCATAAATGGAGACAAGCTACACAGTGCACGGTTCAGGATCAGTTTCTTTAATTAAGAAAATTGATATTTGAAAAAGAGGGCGATCGATAAAGGGGTTTTGGTGACCAACACAGAACCATCTGTGTCATTGGGCTTGTTACAGCCATACTTTAAATGCGTCAATTACTCATCATCATTCTCAATCAACACAGACAAAAAACCCAACCTATTAAAAAAAAAATGGAAATTGCTTTTACTATCCATTGTGTGTGTGCATATTTCGAATGAACTGAAGATAAAACTGGCATCAATTTTGTCATTATGTTATTTAGTGTGCGGGTGCAGTACGGTATTCTTGTGGATCCAACACTTGCTGGCCACACCGTAAACCTTTTTCGATTCGCCAATTAGGGCAATTGTGTGTAGTCCATTTGTGTATTCTGGGTTTCGCCCAAAAACGTATGAACCCTCCCTAACTAGCTAAGCATAAGTTACTAGTTTCTTAGATGTTTGTTTTTGGTTAACGTCGCGCTCTGCAATTTTCATGCCATATGACGGCGGGCTGTATATAATACAGTTGTTGGCCTCATGGCCATCGATCTACACAATTGGGATGCGATGACGTGCATGAATCAAGCCAGAGAGCTTTGACCTCCCGATCCAGTGGGATCTCATGAGAAGCAGGAGTTGCTGAAAACCAATTCTGACCCAGATCTTCACGGGTTCTCTGAGAAGTACTAAACGTAATGACCATATTGGTTGCAGAAAACCACAATGATCAGTCCATCCCTTAAGCATGTAATGTGTTATATATCTCACACGTCACATGTACACCTTTTTACATCTTAAGAAAACAGTGACGTGCATTGTGAACACCATCTGAACACAAACAGCAAACCAAACACACATTACTTGTGAAAAAACATATAGCAGTTATCTCAGTGTATGAGGGGAAGCTGAGGCAGTTGACAATGATCGTCTCTCCGATTCTGGAAAAGGTGAACCAATGACTTTCGCGAGATATCGGATTGGAAATCCCCATGTGCGCCCTGTTGCCATTCATGATTACAAATATTGTGCAATGGACTGCTACTATTATAATACTTATTTAAAAAGGGAACTTAGTAATAAACGCGCTAACTATAGGGGCATAACGTTGTTGAACACATTCTTGTGAATTCAACACATCTATCATAATCAAGATAAGTATTAGCTTTATCGAGAATGAAGGTGTATTAGGAAAATGGCAAGGGGTAGGGTTGGGTAAGAAAACATTTAACAACTGACAACATATTCGTTCGCCAATCAAAAATATTTAAATTGACTTCCAGAAAGCGTTATATTATGTTGCGTTACATTCTGTTACAGTCCGTTTGATTCCATTTGAGACCGATAAATTGCTCACTAACACAAAGTGTAATAATTGCAACAAAACCAAATATTGCACAGCCACATGAAGCCGAGAGATCAACTCTGATCATGTGTCTCTTGGCGGGGAGAGGAGCTATGTGTTGGGATGACGGAAGGGAAGTAAAATCTATCTTCAAAAACTATTCAACCTGCACTGACCCAACTGAGGGGACCGTCTCGAAATCCACACGATGTGAGAAAGTCCATTCATTTCAACAACAGCTGGTTAGGTACGCCATTAACTCTTTATATAAACAAAATACCTTTGTCTCTCTGCGTATTCTGAAAAAGCATATGGAGACAAATCATTCTGCGGTCATTTCAAAATATCAGTTATGGAAGATGTTTCACAAATTTGGTTTCCGTTACAAAAAAGTAGGCTCAGAAAATGGACGTGCACTGTGCGAGCGGCCTGATATTGTTCGACTAAGAAACCAGTACTTACGCACAATTCGAAAGAAACGTACAGAGGGTTACGAGTCTGTATATTTGGAAGAAATATGGGTAAATGCTTCCCATACCACAGGGACACAATGGTTCGCTAGCTTCTCTTCAGAGTCCTGTGCCAGAAAATTACCACTTGGCAAGGGAGAGCGACTGATTGTGCTCCATGCTGGTTGCAAGAGTCTAAAATTCCTATCTGAATGCTCCCTAGTCTTCAATGCAAAATCTAAAGACAACCCAGACTATCATACCGAAATGAACGGGATGGTGTTTTTAGAATGGGTACAAAATCAATTGGTATCAGCACTGCCCCACAAAAGTCTGATTGTCATGGATAACGCCCCATATCATTGCGTTCAAGTACCTAATACAAAGGCCCCAACATCTACTAGTCAGAAGGGGGACATGATAGAACGGTTGCAAAACAATGCAATATCGTATCCAGAAAAAGCAACCAAACCTGTTCTGTATGACATTATAAAGTCAAATAAAACCACACCTATCTTTAAGGTTGATGAGTACCTTACAGAACATGGTCATTCAGTTTTGCGATTGCCACCCTATCATTGCGATTTAAACCCAATAGAACTCATTTGGTGTATCGTGAAATCGGATGTTGGCAGGTAAAATGTAACATTCAAACTTTGGGATGTACAGACGATTGTTCAACAGTCAATAGACACCATCACGCAGGAAACATGGCAAAAGTGCGTTGAGAAAGTTGAGAATGAAATAGAAAGACATTATTGGAAACAAAGTGGAATGGACTATGCCACCATCAAGCCAGTCGTCATCGGGGTAGACTCTGACGACAGCGACACCGATTCGGATAACAGCGTCTTTTGAAAGTGGCAACAGTGACTCCCATTGAACATCTCAAGTGGTAACCAGATAACGGCGTTCGAGATGACACAATCTTCACAACACACGCTTGTTGATTACCTGGCTGTTCTAACAGCAAGTGCACCCCCCACCTTCGTACAAAATAGCGAAAGGTGACAAGAAAATGATGATCGTTTGTTAAATTCATCGGTCTCAAATGGAATCAAATGAACAGTAAGAGATGGACAAATATTTCGTGTTCTTCAACATTTATAAGACAACATGAAGTCAGCTGTGAGAAAACGTTTTGGTTATTTTGATTGGTCCACTGGTGTTAGACAAGGATGTCCAGTTAATCCCTTGTTGTACTCAATGTTCATCAACGTGTGGACCAGGCAATTCATCAGTTATGGATGACCAGCATGGTCCAATTAATTAGTGTTCTGATTTTATGTGCATTTTTGGAGGTCTGTGTTTTGAGAGGTCTAAATTATGGGAGTAACCTTTACCAAAATTAAGTGAGTGCGTTCATATTTTTGGCCATATCTGTAATATTTCGTGACGTGACGAGAACGGTTAATTATACTGAACCGCAAAAGAAATAATTACATTTAATTTTATTTGAAACATGCGCTTAAAAAATGTATCCCATGATTAAACTACGCACTTGCATGATATTTTCACGTTTCACAAAAATGCGTGCATTGCCCCTAGTTGGATTCTTTATAAGGCAGGTCATTCTTGAAGAATGCTGCATTAGAAAACAACAACAAAAAAGCCCCGAAACATTCCACGTCTAACGCAACAGAATTGGGGAATCGCCATTGGAACGTTGCTGTCCGAATCAACAGCAACTGCGGTGGCCAGGCACGTGACATCAATCAGCAGACTCTCCGCAAGCGTCATCAAACCAGAAATGTTTAAGACCACTCAGGACGCCCGAGGGTAACAACGTCAGCTCACGATCGTCATATACGGGTTACTCATCTGCAGAACCGACAACAAGTAGCAGCACAGACGGCTGCAACCATTACTTGTCTGTTGTTTATTCATAATGTGAAGACTGTGTTCCATTAATTGACATTTATTGGCATCTGACATTCAAAGTTGATTTGCGGTTCAGTATATTATATTAGATATTATTAAAGCTTCAAATTAAAGCCCTACATATAATAAATAGAAAAACTACAAGTTAAAACTAGCATGTTATCCTGAAACGATATTGTTGAAGACAACAAGACAATAAAACAACAACAACAACAACAACTAAAGTATGTCATCATTCCAGGAACCAAGAGGACTTGCAGTACTTTTGTTGTATCGATCCAAGCTGGATTTACACCATCCCTTCAGCTGTTGGCGATTGTACTCCATTTAGCATAAATATATGAATAAACATTCTGCAATTAAAACATTGAAATGGGACCTACATACCGTCACAGGGAGGCAATCGTTTGACACTAGTACATACCCCTTTTATAGCATTGCCAATTGAGGATAACAATCAAAATTATTTAATTCTTAATCTGCATTCAGTGATTGGGAATGAATTAAGATCAAAAGTGAAAATGAAAGCGACAAAGGCCTGTCATTAATGTTGTAAACATGTATATATATATCATGTATATCATATCGCAACCGAAGCATGTGTATGCACATCTTAAAAAACATGTTGGCGAAATGGTGAGAGCACCCAATTTATGGTACTCGTTCCGAACACGTGCAAAATCAAAATCAAGTCAAGTATTCACTCTAACAAACATGAGAATATATGATAAAAGACAAACAGGATTTGCAGGGGCCAGGGAACGCCAAATTTGGAAATATATTCATCTCAGTAACCACAGACGTTCTAAAACTCTGCACAATATGTTTTAAGCAAAAGCGTATGAAAGGTTATTCTTATGAAATGTTATTCCTGATTAGTTAGAACCGTCCAAAATGTGACGTGTTTCATAAACTGAATCGGTTTCGACGTGATCAAACCATTCATTTCAGTAAAAACCTTGCAAGCAGTCGGTCACGTCAAGAAACCGACATATTTACATTTCGAACAAGTATTACAAACAGGTTGGGAGAGTATGCAATACAATACTGTTTGTGTTGAAAATTGGTTTTATGGATGATGCTAGTCTGGATTGTCATGAAAAAACAATGAAAAAGCATTATCACATCGGAGAACATACGAAACGGGCTCTACACTTTGTACCCTGAAATTTTGAAAAGTCATTTTGACATACGTACAGTTGATCCGGGTGATGTAGGGTTGAAAAATACAGCTCGGATTAGAAGGTATCACTGAGACTGAAACTATGAACTTCACAAAACACACATTTAGAATATATAAAAGGAAGACATAACTTTGTAGTATAGAGGTTATCATTTATTTAATTTTGTTAGGGTCGAAAGGATGGACTAAGAATAATCAGAATGCCAAAAATCAGTTACATGTGATAACACTAAAAGGCGCAAACAAAGTGTTAAGTCACAAGAAATTAATATGGTGGCTCAAACGTTCGAATAGCGTGTATGCCCACCCCGTGCGTTCACGAAACACCTCCTCATAGACTGACTGTCTAAAGACATTGCGGGAGATACGCCATTGTTCCTGCAAGAAGCACCAAGAACCTTCAAATTCTGGGTCGATACTTGAGGATGAATATTATCATACCCCAAAATGTCTATTATTATGATAACAATTCATATTTGCATTCATAAATTTGAATTGTAAACTTTTTATTTTGACTCAGTATATTTTAAAACCTAGAAATTTTATAAATGGATTATAATGCTACTCACTCCCCAAACTCATAGTTTGAACGTTCTGCAGACAGACGTCATCAATATTTTATCGGCCATTGCGGATTTCAGTTTGGTACCTGTATATGTCATTTGTGAATAAACTGCATGTAAACCGACAGAAGAATAATGGAAGAATGTGAAAATCTGATGCAGTAAGGAGGACCCAGGGATGAGCATGCCATTAATTCACAGACAATAACAATAAAATCATCTATAAAAGATTCTAAATATGGAAAATGAGTTGTGTGAGCGATGAATGATGGACGCAACCTAGGCATTTTTTTGTTCGAGTGCATCAGCTCTATGTCACTGATGTTCAGGCACTGCTATTCTCACAATTCCGCTTAATACATTCTTGCTATGAGATCAAGACTGCGTCCAGTAAAACAAATATAATTGACAGCCCTATAATCTGAGCAAATTCGCTTGACTGCGTGAGGAACGGATGAGGATACATGATAAACATATCAAACAGAAAATATTCTGTATAAAGTGAGAGAGATTTAAGAAGAAACTAATATAAGCATTGCTTCATTTGGGACTCACTCATTTTGTGTGTGTGTGTGTGTGTGTGTGAAATACTAGAATTAACCTTGAGCCTTATCAGGGGAAATAAACGACTGTAGAATAAGCCATGGGTTCATGTAATAATCAAAAGTTTGGAAACACATAATCATAGGTCCTAGTAAATGTATTTCCTGTGCATATTTCGAGATAAACATAGAACGCGTTTAAGTCTATACTGGTATAAAGTTTACTGGTTTTGGGGGTTTTTAACCGATTTCGAGTTATTGACAACTGACTATCATGAGACCCTAAACTTATTCATATTAAGCATTTACGAGTCGATCGCATGATTCTTCAAATTTCAAACTTGAAGATAGCTGATTTGTTCCGAGATTAGTGAGTGAATGAGTTACATCTGAATTTGGATTTGAACAATATTTCATTTGCATGTTTATCCTGTCTGATTAAAACTGGAGTGATATCTGTCCACATTTGCCTTTCTGGTCACTCTGTACCGCTCTGACAGCTATCCGCTAATCTGGTATAGTGTTGAAAACAAGGAATGTAATCGGGCTTGAGTTGAAATATGGGGACTCGAATTCGAGATACTTACATCTAAGGGACATAACTCTTCACGAATTGTAGGACCACTGGATCATATGTACTTTCTACGTGTGAAAGTTGATTTAAATAATTAAGGATGTTCCACAAAGCATATTAGCAGTAGTTACACTGTCAGGTGACATAAAAAAGCAATAAAAAAACAACCCAAAAACTTAAAAATGCCAATACCAAAACCAAAATGACCCCAACCAAACAACAACAAGAACAACAACAACTACTACACCCAAAACAACAACAAACAAAAGAAACGAGAAAAGCAAAGGAAACTAAGGCAACAAAACCCAAAGAAACAAAAGAAATACAGACCCCACCCCCAAAATATATTAAATAAATAAATAAATAAATAAATAAATAAAAACAACAACAAAAACCAACACAAAACCTTTGCAAACAAAAACATTAAAACAAACAAAGAAAAGCAATATCTCACACAAAAAATTAAACCAAGCAAACAAGACATAACCCAAACAGAAACAAAAAGAGGTGAAAGAAACTACCAATACGCACTGTCGACGTCCAGGTCAAATACATTTTTACCCCTCTTGAATACTGGCGCCCTGTAGGGCCACCCTTCCCACGTCCTTAATACTCCTTGAAAATCTTTTAGAATGGAAGGAATGAAGAGGGATAGAACCGTCCTTGTCATACTTTTGTCATCTGAAAAAGGATTAGCATGAAATGTAGCAGATAGAGTGGTTTCCCCTAAAAACGGAACGGTTCCTGCATTCTGGTTGTCAGGCTTTCCAATAGCTTTAAAGCGATCAATAGATATAACTGGGTTTGTTTCAGTAAATGGATGTTTCGAAGAGTTGGGTGGTAAATTCAGTTATTGTCTGTAATGTTTTGTTACTTCAGGGAGAGAATTGTCTGATTACTGTCTCAGCGTTCCAAAGTTCCCTAAACGAAATTTAGATGGGGTTCTCACAAGTTGATCCAAGTGTTCTGGGATAGATGAGCAAACTGTCTGAGGTGGTCGAGAAGGAACATGTCTAGCACGTGACCCTAAGAAACAATTTCATCCAGATGTCAAATTCAGTCGTGTTCACATTAGTGAATGTGCACGGCCTACGAAGTTAGTCTTAGATTGAGTGGGCGAGTGAGTTTAGCTTTACGCCGCATTTAGCAATGTTAAAGATATACGGCGGCGGTCTGTCAATAATCAAGTCTGGACCAGACAATCCATTGATCAACTACATGAGCATCGATCTGCGCAGTTGGGAACCGATGACGTGTCAACCAAGCCAGCGAACCCGACCACCCGATCCTCTTACGACAATCATAGTCACCTCTTGTGGCAAGCATGGGTTGCTGAAGACCTACTCTATCCCGGATCCTCACGGGTCAGTACATCTTAGAAGCCCACCACGATTACCTTTGTCACAGAGTGATTTTCTATCATATATAAATTGCATTTAAAACAATTACTTTAATACAGTTATCAAGAGAAATTAATATTGGTTATGACAAAGATGACCAAAAGGTGTACCGAGTGAATACACAAAATCGACAGGAGCCGTGGTTATCAAAGACGTTATAAACAACAAAATCGTAAAAACGTCAGTGTCACAAAAATAGCTCTGTCATGAGTATAGCTATAATCATCAGGAGAGGTTAGCTCAAACACCGATACGAGTTCCTCAGTCAAACACCGCCACGAGTTCCTCAGTCAAACACCGCCAAGAGTTCCTCAGTCAAACACCGCCACGAGTTCCTCAGTCAAACACCGCCACGAGTTCCTCAGTCAAACACACCATCTGAGGGATGTAGATGTATGTGATGCATGGAGATAACATGAGTTGTTCTGAATTTAAAGAGTGGTTTAGAGATGAGTGTTAAGCAGATGATAATTTCGCTTCAAGATGTGCATGGGCTGTTGTGAGCCGCGAGTATTTTTTTTTTTAATTATTTCAACATTTGTGTTTTGAATGTAATTTTCACATTCGATGAGACTTTCTGATATCAAGTGACAAGTGAAATATTTTTATGTCGAATTTGGAAAAGATCCAGGTGGTTTATTTTGATGATGTAATTATTGCTGCTGGTATTGCAGCTATATACATTCACAACATGCAGTTACGCCATATTTTGTAGATACTATACTAGTGTCTGTTTATTCCAGTGTTGATGTTGCTGATGATGTTGAACATCACGGCATGGTAGGTGATGACACGTCTACAGTATGTTCATGTGTGACGTCAGCCGTGTGGTACGTTGTGGAACTTCGTTAGCTGTTGGGAACGTCGGGAAACGTCGTCAGTCGTTTGGAATGACATGGTGATGTCATGTGATCATGTAACGGAGAGATTGTGAAGTTGTTGCTTTGAGTGTGTAATGCAACTGAATGTAATGCAAATACGTGACATGTATTAGTTCATGTACTTTGTACTGTGCCGAAACATGCATTTGATGTGTTAATGATTTTCTCGTGTGAATGTTTGTGTTCGGTGGGTGTGAATGTTTGGGTGAATAGTGTTTGCACATGTACATGTGTTCAGGTTGATGAGGGATGACAATTACTAGTATTTGAATACATGAAGTGTTTTTGTTAATAAACTTTATTTTGTTAACAGTTTCCTGTTTTTCATTTAAAGTCGGGTAAGCACGTGAGTGTCAGCTAAAACATTTCCTATTTTATTCATTTCGGTAATTGCTAACGGACACAGCAAGGCTATTCAAACTGCACCTCGCTAGACAGGAATGGGTCTGTGCCAGGTGCAAATGAGACCACCAGTCAACAGAAATGCACGATCTGTCATCTTTCACACCTAAAGCTGGCATGAGACAAGGGATAATGCAAGACGTAATGGAAAAGCAGAGATACCCATCATGATGAGGTTAGATTATTGCTAAACGCAGCGTAAAACCGTTCTCAGTTACTGTAAATAATTCAAAACGATTATCGCTATTCAAGCGACAAATACAATGGCCATGAACTTTCATCATGCTTTCGAAGAAAGGGCCCAGTTAACACAACCTTTAAACATCGTTGTGGGAAGGCTGTTGATTGGTAAGGTCATGGTCAAAAGGTTGTCAGTCGTCATTTTGTAGCGTTATGTCACAACGTTGCAAATGTAAGTTGAAGAAACGTTATGCTTTGATCTCCTCACAATGTTATGACAACAAGGTGTTATCATAGATATTTTTGGAAAGCTTTCTATCTTTACTATTCAGCCACAGCAACAGACCATACACGACCAAAAGGAATAAACATTGAAGTGAATTTCTACTTTGTGTCCTATGTGTTTTTTACCGTTGGGACAACTATTAATGTTAAATACAACGTCAAGACAACGTAAGAAACGACAGAATCAGATAACATTAACCTTGTCGCGAAGTAGAAATGACCTACTACAACAACATAAATTGTTGTCTTCAGATTAACGTTGTAACAATCAAAGCGTAATGTTGTGACAACGGTGAACTGTTAGTGGGATGTCGTGGGCCGTTCTCTTCCCACAGTGGTTACGTGTCACATCTTCCTACGTAACCTCTGTTCTAATACGATCCTTTCATGGTGCGAGTGTTCAAGACTCGTGATTGGAGGTAATCAGATTTAGTAGTGCAATCAGCAACTTTGATTCAAAAGTGATCGTTCGCAAGATCTCGGTAATATCCGGATGCATCGTGAAAACTAGAACCTCTTCCCGGGAGCGATACTCAAATGTTTCTTCTAGACAGAACTCGGCCACGTCATATTTGTTTATCCACATTGTTTGCATTTGTCAAGTTGAATCTAAGTCGACGTAACACTTGTTCTGATTAGATAGAAAAAAAAGGAGATAAATCTGCTGTCTTATTTTTGCCGCTAGGGAATTTTATGTGAACCGCGAAATATGGCTGTATTAGAAAAGAGGTTCGTAGGAAGATATGACAAGTAACAAGGTGAACACTGAACTACCATTGACGTATTGCTGACAGACATGAACTGTGACCACAACATCATAACAGGTAACCATCACTGGTCGAATGTTATGTTTCTAGATGATCCACTTTACAATTCTTTGATTATCAGGCGTGTTCACGATGACTGTCAAGTGGACGACAGCCTGAGAGCTCGAGATCGACTATGGTGTTGGGGTAGCGCTGTGACTGAGCCAACCCAAATCCATAGTGCTCGAGGGGGGGGGGGGGTCAATGGGTAGTAGTACTGGAACAACATATTGACATCTATTGTTGTACCATTTGGCGTTTGGATCGACGCTTTTTCTTCCTGTGCGACATGGAGCTACTTGCCAAGCACGAATCGTCAATTCTTACCCCCAGGAGCACAATATCTATATAATGTCATGGCCAGCAATGATCGAACCAAGGTCTTTTTCCCGTTGACCACAATGAGACATGATAGGGAGACGTCAAAGTCAGTGTGGCAGAATGAAGGGCACGTTGGGTAAACTAGACCTTGCGTGGCTAGTGACATTTGAGAGACTCCCGTAATTGTCGAGTGAATGACTACTTCACAAAACTTGGCGGTATAGGAATCTGCAATACGGCAACTTGTCCCATTACTGTATGATTACTGGCGTCTATCAAAGAATGAGTCAGTTTCGTTTCACTACGCTCTAAACTATAGTCAAGCAATGCCACTGAGTGGGACACCAGAAACGGGTTTCACACATTGTATCCACGAGGGGAATCGAACCCGGGTCTTCGGTGTGACCAAAGGCTACCCCACCGCCCTTTATATCAAAAGAATGAGTGGTGATGAATTGCAATCATAACACTTACTACCATACTTGGCTACTGGTTGTAATGAATATTCATTTCGTTCAGCTATTAGTAGTGTTGGAATGTAGTCATGGACATTTCTAAGAAGGTGGACACCTCAACCTATTTCCAGTAATCCAAAGCTCTGCACATTCTTCATCATACTATGATGCACCATATAGATTCCTATACCGTTGTCAGGCAACAGTAGAAGAATCTAATACCAACACATCTCATCATTTCGTAATAAAGATCTATGAAACATCATGTTTCCAATAAAGGATTAATCTGAGTTCTAATCTGCCAATTCACTTCTTTGGATTACGATGCTAATATTCTAATATTTCATCGAACGAAGAGTTTTCATACAGGAATGTCAGTCGAAATGTAATTAATCAGAAACTACTTTTTAACATGTCAGTGTTGTGCTAGTTTGGGTCGGTTATGAAGTGTTTCCTCAGTATTTTACCATGTTTTGCAGTCAAGGTTTCAGGGCCTGATGATTTAATTGTCATTTGATTCATTGCAATTCCGGTTTTCTGCGTCTCAAAAATGGTCACCTGGTATTGCATTCATTTTCAAACGCAGGTGAAAAACTAAGCCGGTCAATCGAAACGGACTATGAATTAATTGTCCAGGGACCATAGTTGAAGAAGGCCCTTTTCTCCCCACATCTATCATCCCACACAGGTCCCGTCTGCGTGTTGCAAGAACACCTTGTGGTTGGCAGAAATAATAGGCTTAGAAGGAATGAAGCAACAAATTTGCAGACTCGCTTGCGCGTTCGGCTTTCAATTATAAAATCTGTATCTTCCCGTTCTTGTGGAACCAATGGTTGAATATAGTACTTTCCAGGATGTTATGAAAGGTCATAGTCTACAAGGCATATTTGTGTCAAATCGTTTCAGTTTGATTCCTCTAGCCTCACCTGTGTAACCCAACAGGCCGTATCATGTTTATTTCCGTTGATTGGCCACTACATTTGTATACGTGTCAAGTTAAAATTTAGCAGTAATCTGATTCATGTTGCAAGACAGCAATTATTTCTCCGCCTGAAATAATTATCATTCAGGCTAGTTATTCTCGAAACGTTCGTAGCCCTACGAACTTCTTAAGCCCATTCTTAACACATTGGCTACGATCAAAGTTAAGAATTCTTAGGGCCACGAACGTTTCGAGAATAAGGGCCCTGCGCTGATGTAAATGACATTTTTAGAAATAGACTTTTGTCTATAATATTTAAGTACAACGTTTGCAGTGTGTATCTGATACGGGTAACAATGTCATGTAAATGTGATATCTACATTTAAATGACACTACCCTTCTGAATTGGATAAGCGGTGAAAAGTAAAGTATTGTTAGAATATCATAAATTCAAATATTGTCAGGTATAGTATGATATCAAATGTATATCCATAAAAAGATAAAGCAATATGTTTCCTGTCAGAATGTAAAACGTATTGTACATCGACACAGATTCGGAATAGCAGATTTGATGTCTTCTTTGGATAATATTTCATGAATACTGTATTAGGTTTTGTCCAGAAGAAAGAGTTTGTGAAAAACAATTAATGTGGAGATAGTAAAATCCGTTAAATACAGTAGAACATTACTGTAATTTGCTCACCTCTCCTTTGGAATACTCTTACTTCAACATGTTATAAACGAAACCACCTATTCTGTAGTGAATAGTCTCCTTCCTAAAACACCCAGTCTTTTATAAGATCTGACACCTAGTCGAGAGCAGTAGATTCTCATATAGTATTAATAGAGGGTCCACCATGTCCGTGTATGTAAGGAATGGATGAAAGAAGTATCTTCATGGCATGTGTGATCAACTTTCCATCCTTGTCTTCGTCCTTCACTGAGAAATGATTATAATATTGACTATATATTGAAAAATTGAAAAAGAATTAAATTTAGTTTTGCTGATTCATGATAGACCGCGGTTGATGCGGTTTCCGCTGTCAAATACTGTGGACGTATTTTTGTCACGGAAAAGTTGACAAGTCGACAGTAACTACACTATCTATACTTATAACTACCTGTCAGTGACAACCCTCGTCACCCAGTGTCTGCCTTCGACATCCTGTAGTGATTGTCGCTCCACACATCAGTTCATTCACCAATCCTGTTGTCTCAACACTGACACAAATCAAGGGCTACGTACTACTTGTTTGTCATTTGTTGTCGATAATCATCAGGGTGACGTTTAACCCTTGGTGACATGTGTCACTTCATTGATCATCAGTATCTTGACATTTGCAGGACGTTTTGGCGTAAGCAATAGAAAAGTAATTAGTTACTTTAAGTTTGGGGCAGGGTGATAAACCAGTTTAACGACCCATTTACGAATTTACCGTATGAATCCTTGCGTATATGAAAGAGTGAGTGAGTGAGTGAGTTTCACTACCCTAAAGCAATATCACGGAGAGGGACACTAGAAACGGGCTTCACACGTTGTATCCATGAGGAGAATCGAACCCGGGTCTTCGGCGTGACGAAAGGCTAACACGCCGCCCTTTATATCAGAAGAATGAGTGCTGGTGAATTTCTAACGGATTGGGATTGGCCGAGTGAGTCTGTGCTTACGTATCAGGACCATATCAGTGTGCGATATCATGCAGTGGATTTACACGTCAATGTCAATGTACCCCAGTGTTCACCGAAGCAACCCAGGGAGATATTATATTTGTCTTAAATCTCAAAAAACATTATATTTGTGTTAAATCTATGACACAAAACGGTCGTGCTAATTAGATATACCTTCACGAATGTTTTGTTTTCAGCGGTACCTGAGTTCTTTAGATTAAATAAACATGACTCAAGGAAGAATACCAATAGTTTTCATTCGCTCGTCCCTGTGACATTTGAAGTAATTTGTCAACGCGACTTAAATGCAAAATTAAAACTTTCTGACAAATGGACGACGAGATGCTTGTAATTACTGTAATTGACGACTGCGTGGCAAGTAGGGCCTTGACATGCATTCGTCATCTTGTTGCTGTGAAGAATTTACATGAAAAAGATAATAACGTTAAATCAAAATGAAAACTTGAAGTACGGATCCATTGCAACAGTACATCATGTTCCAGAGTGAGGCTAGCAGTGCAATGCGCCGAAACTGGTTGCCCAATGCTATTTTGTTACCAGACGTTTTAGAAACGGGTTTTGCCCTCGAGTTCACAGTCGACGGAGGCGTAATGTGTGTTATGTTGCATGTCCCAAGCAGGAGATTAATGTATGTGTGGTGTTTGCAGCTCAGCTGAATGTTTAGTACATGTTACCCATGATGTTAAGTGTTAATGCCGCGATATTCCAACTGTAGAATGGCTGTCTGTAACTAACCGAGTCTGGACCAGCCACTGCAATGACACATACCATGGACATCGTTCTGCAATGTTGTGAATGGCGAGCCAATACAATCATCATGCCATAATACCCGCCTTGGTAACCTCCATGTATGTATACTGCCCACCTCAAACACACTCACACACACTCCCACCCCCACCCAGATTTGAATGACATATGTGAATATACATATGTTAGCATATGGATAGTCACAGAGATGGTGTGTGCGAATGCAGAACTCGTAGGGGTAAAGTCACTGAAGTAGACGATTCCGTGCTATGATAGTGTGCATCGTGTTCTTGTGACTAGCAACGTGCTTCACTTAATATCGTTGTAGAGTGTGGTCTTGTGACAACATTTATTTTTAACGATTAGTTTTTAACAATCTTGCGGTCCTTAATACAGCAAAAGGTACACAGAGACAAAGAAATAGACGTCACATCAAACATTTTGAGGTCACAATGACCGGACATTTCAGCTAGAAAAGATACAAAGAGAATTGTTCCCGGAAATGAAATACCGTCAGAAAGAGAATCTGCAGAAAACATTAACACTACAACCATGTGCATTGGTGGAAACACACTGGACAAGACTGATGTATCTTTCACTGCATTATTTATCCTTGTGTTCAGTTGTCCCATCATTAAAGTAGTACTGAGACACTATTCATACTTAGCAAGTACTTAATTATTAATCTCCGAATAAATACTTCAGTGTTACTGAGTACCTGCAATCTTATTACTTGTAACTGCTGTGTTGATTCGGATTGAAATATATGTTGCGTGTCTTCTTTCCTTCATAAATGTATCACAAAGCGCGTTTCTCTACTTTTGGGAAACATGAACTACATAAATAAAATTATAGTTTAGAAAATTCATAAAAACAAATTAGAGGCACTTTGTTAAGGTTGGATCCAAACATATTAGCGACGAGACAAAAGTTAATAACACAGGACAGATGGAAAGACAGGAAGACAAATGTCAGCTACAGTAACGTAGGCCAAAATCCATTACATACTGGCAGTCGTCTCCCTGACTTAAAACAGATACCTTACTGCCACAAAAGTCGACATGTCCGACAGTCACAGCTTACAACGTATTTAAAGTACCGGGCCCATAAACAACTTATGTCACACATGAATCCAGATACGGAGTATTGTAATGTGAGCGGCGTTGACAGGACCTTTCCCATAGGAACGTATTATTAGCAGACAGTATACTACCACCAAAATCACTTCCTTTCGGAAGGCAGATTACGGTAGAGAGCGACGAGCTAATAATATATCTAAACTATAGAACCTATGATCTGAGCAGAGACTGACAAGGCCTTTCCTATAGGAAAGTACCTGTAGGCATGTCAGTAAGTTACAGAACACTGCACCAGTTAGACGGCGCCATGATAGCTTCCCCTGAAGAGTCATCATCTTCCAACTAGTGTCTTCTAAGACAAACTCGCATTACATACTATATATAAACCTTTATATAAGGAATGACTTGAGTAACTTGTTGCTTTGTATGCATAATGAATTCATGCCCAGCTAGGAAATGAGAGAAACCACATTGAAAGATTACTCTGAAAGGTATTAATGCACTGTCTAGCCACGGGGAACGGCTCAGGTACTCAAAGATGATAGTGGTGAATGATCTATATTTGACGAATCAGTACATACGATAACTGGTGAATCGTCTCCAGCCACCGTGGCCTCTGGGAATATCTCTCGCTGGCCATATACTGAGAAGGAAGTTTCAAGTGGACTTTGAACAACCTTTGGTAAGTTTAAACACAATAGGTTTGATGGCAGCTTCAAAAACTGATATGCGATAACAGCTGTGGTACTGACAACTCAATGAAACCTTCGTTAATTAACATTAATGGATTCATCCTGGCATTGACATCAACTAAATCCAAAGTCATGAGGTGCCCTTTAAATCTGGCATGACAAAGTGGCGTTAAATTCCTCTTCTTCACCTTGACCATCAGTGCTGACAACATAACTTCAGAATAAAGACGTAGTGTGTATGCACGAATGTTTACTCTTCAACAATGGATCTTCATTTCGCGAATGTTTGCCAATTTTGACTAGATTCCTCTCCTGGGGCAGAACTGACGATGAAGCAGTTAAAGACATGCCCAAACTGTAGCTTGTGGATGACCCCTATCTGAAATGATTTCAAAACCGCTTATAAAACCGCTCCTTGACACATTAAAACCTGAAGGGTTAACTTGGTTACCTTTCGTTTCTGTAGAATGCCGAGTCGCGCAGAATCAATACAAACAAATTCAATGCAGAAAAGCTACGTTTTCAAATAGGCTCCACATTTTTAAAACTCGAGTGTTTGATAATATTCCTTGGGATAGGTCTTGGAGACGGAATCAAATTGACCAAAGTGGGTTACTTCCGAGATTAGATGTTTCAAAAGTGCATTGGATATCTAGTCGGAAACGTTACAGAAGATCGCAAATCACGAATACACAAGCACTTCACTATGTAAATAGAGTAATTTCATTCTAGCCATTCCTCTTAGGTCATTAGCTAAAACATGCAAACTCGAAACATGAAGGTTCACAATCACAACGAACTCACTGCTTGTGTTCTGGTTTCTAAATTGTGAGAACTTTCTACTGACGTAAAGCCCAGAGAAAATCAATACGATGCTTTTCGACTACCTACAGAGAATGGAACAATTTATGGATTTTATGTTGAAAAGAATTGCTTGTGAAAACGTTGGGTTGCGTTTGTGACAGAAATGCGTTCATGTCATACTTGCTTTGGGGCATATTGTGATGTCATGATCTTGCGTGACCATGTTAAAGACACGCCATCATCAAACACGCCAGCGTACTTGACCACCCGATTCCATCAGTCGCCCCTTTCGACAGGTATTGACTGCGGAGGCTACCATTTTATGCCAAATGGTATCAGTGTTGGATGATCAAATAACAAATGAGTTGTACTATCTGTAGAAAGGAAGTAAAAGAATATACGAGACCTGATCGATGGCGAAACTGGTGATGATGAAGAGTCACGATCAGTACGAGTATGGGATTCAAACCAACGGTGAGCTTTTAAATCGGCGATAACAAGTAACTCTTCTCATGGGTCAGCGGCGGTCCATGTTAGTGTCCCATATTAACAAGTAAGTATAGTTAAATAACATGTCCCACTTAGATTTACTGTCTTAGGTAACACGTTATATTTGGGACTACACTTTCTTAGTAAAGTACAAATTCTAGTACTTTTTTGGTTGAGTCCCATCCGGGATTCGAATCTGAGTCAGGCACCTAATCGCCAGCCGCGTAACCCGGTCAACCACCACGACTTCCACAAAAATGGAAGTCGGACAGGTGGTAGTCCAGAATGCGTACGTTGTGTACCCCTCCGATAAGTCACAGCCACCACAGCTTTCACAACAAATGGAAGCCGCGGGTTAGACTGCTGACTTTGTGTACTGGCGAACAGATGCATGACTTATGACCAAAAAAGTACTTAAATTTGTACTCTACTAGGAAAGTGTAATCCCAAATATAACATACGTTACATCTGACCACTTTCTAAATGGCATTGTGTAATCATACTGTCTCAGGCACTAAAACAAACCTTCTCTGTCTCTTAAGATACTATATTCCTGTACATACCATTCAAGAGCAATAACGTTCCAAAAAATCACATTAGCTTATAATGTATGCTTCTGTGCGTTTTTTTTTCAACAAACATATACTAACTATAACCGAACGTGCGTTATCTGAGTCATTTTTTTAAAACATTTGCCGATGTTTTTGATTGTTGTGCCTTGAAAATAATATATAATGATATAATGTTGAGTACAAAGTGCTATGAGTCACAAAATGTCTCTGAGAAGACTGTTCCCACTAGTATTCCCGCTAAAGATGCATATTACTATCATCATGATCCGATATATCGAAGGAACAAGGTGTTTGCTTCTTAACCCTCTGACGGAAGTCATTTGTCATATGGGATGCTTGGCTCATGCTTTTGAAAAATACAATGTTGCACCGAGAACTGACAAATAACATGAGCCAAATGACATCGAAGAATATGCTTCATAGAGGACATGTACTGTTACTGCATGTTCTGCTACAATCTATAAGGCCAAGGAGCATTTAATCCGCCAAAGGGTAAATGATGATTGATGATAATGAGGTCCATTTCTGTATAGTTGATTTCTTATGAGCAGATGCATCAAATCGCAGTTTCGCCAAAGATGCGAAGTCTCCATGCAAAAAGTGTTGCATAAATCATTTGGGGTTAAATGCAACTCCTGACAATGACGAATCAGGGTTTTCACAGTTTATGTTGTCCATGGAACTGGTCCAACTCGTGCTGTTTTCCTCACCAGATGAGTGTTGTCGCTTTACAAATGGTGATGCAGATAAAGTGAAGAAATGTGTTAAGTTTTACGCCGCGCTCATCAATATCCCAGCCATATGGTGGCAGTCTGTAGATGATGTAGTTTGATCATCCAGCGATCAACAGCATGAGCATCTGTCTACGCGCTTGGGATACGATGACATGTGTCAACCAATCCAAGTCAGCGAATCTGTCCACCCGATCCCCATTGTCGCCTCTGCTGACGAGCATGGGTTACTGAAGATAAATTATACGCTGGATCTTGGTATCAGGGCTGATACGTTTACTGGACAAAATAAGTTAGGGACATTGGTATTTCAGTATATCAGTGTGTCAATAAATAAATAAATCATTATAAAAAAAATCAAATTTGCATATATCCCTAACTATTTTTGTCCAGTATAGTAAAGGTTATAACTTAAAGGGGCACTGATGCCGAGCGATTTCCGTGGACTGTTGGTTTCTTTTGTTATTGTTTTTCTCTCGTGAGTACCCGGATGATATCCCAGAATTCGTGACTAGTTCGTGATCTCTGTTGCGCCTCCCATATGCACAATTGATAGCTTAGGTGTAGACTGATCAACAAAGATGAAGTCATTTCACTTCGTTATTATGAAAACAAATCAAACACCTTGAAGTTTACTCATCTGCCAGTGGTATAAAATAAACGTTAGGACTGAAAAATAACGAAGTCAGTGTACGTCTTTATATTTTGTCTTATAAACCTAATTAGTTCCGTGTCACATTCCTTGTGCATTTTGAAAGTTAATAAAAAAAGCCACACTGTCTGCTTATACTTACAGTGAATTTCTAACATGATTCTATTGTCTAAACATTTTGTAGATTGCCAACGTGAATCATATTTCACACACACCCTATTCGCATCTACTGCATGTTTTCTGTAATACAGATTCTGCTGAATGCTACAAGAAACAAATTAAAACAAAATGCAGATATTCAATTTAAGACAGACGAATGTTATAGCAACAATGTCAGGCTACTACCTCAGAAATGTATCCATCAATATCCACACAAAAGAACGATATTCCATTCATCTGCAGCTGCTAAATAATCCTGTTCTATGTCTTGTGTCTGTCAACAGTCTCATATGCGAAACAGTGACACAGCGTTTGAGAATGTTTCACACTTGTGTAAACATAATCTCACTGGTCACCCAGGACAGCACACCTGGCAACTAACTGCATGATGTCCACCATTAGTTAACCAATAATGAGCAACAATCAATCAATCAAGGCAGTGGCGATTAATTCTTTGTAGGAAGGATGTTGTTTTTACACTCGTACTTTACGACAGGGTGTATTCATTATAGATAAATGTACACTCATAAACACTGCCTTTCTGACAAATCCGCCGTGGAAGTAATTAATCAGTCAGTGTGTTATCGGTTAATCCTTTGATCGATGTTTGTTTTTGTAACTCAGCTGATAAATCCTCTTGCATCACTTACATGCACATATTGCATAACTTTCAATACATTTGCCACTACAGACCTTAATTTATAATGTTGAGTATTTACTCCAGACAGGAGACATGTCAAATGGGAACCTATGACGAGTACTTTTAGTGGTGGTACAACTATTTATACTCTTTATAAATCCATTCACTGACCATCCTGTCAATTACCACCAAATGCGAGTTTCAGCAAGGGAGATGTAATCTCTGTGTCGCATGCAGCCTTAAAACACTTATGGGCCAAAACTATTTTGAGTATACCAACGGAACTTCGTTGTTACATAAGAAATGCACATAGGTATTTGCTGTGTACTTGGGTAAATGGGTATAATCAGTTTTTTTACGTAAGAAATGTGTTCAGATTTCTATACCAATGGCAAAGTCGTTGCTATTAGTTTACGAATTCAGATAAATCAACTGTGTGTTTTTATATTGTCATGGATAATAAACAAGGGTCATAGCTACCAGGGTCGTAGCTAATTTACGTATGATGTTTGTTATGACAGCTTGGCCAACCCTCAAAACTATCTAAATATAAAGCTTTGCAATCTTTCGGACTCATATGAAACAAATGGCTTGCTACGTGTATGTAGACATCATATTTTCACATGACATGATTGAATATCGAGGTAAAAAAACACAAAAATATGATCAAATTGGATCAGTCACTATTTCGTCCAGGCATCAGAAAAAAACTACACTGCTGGGATATTTTGTTACAATCAGATAAAGAATACCATGGATATTTTTAAATAACGGCATGTGGCATCCGGGCTCCTCACCTTCTAGGGTGAAGAAATTCAGCTTATGTGGACAGGAGCCCAGTCCCTTTGTCCGTCACGATCGAGGGAGCGTGTGCTGACCAATTTGCTGCTTGGTTTCGTAATTAGACCGTTGGTGAGAAAAGCTATTCGCTCCGTATCAGTGCCCCTTTAAGATCAATGAGAATAAATGAAATAGAGAAAGTTGCGGTATGATACTGCGTAGTATTTCGTAATATGGTGTTTCGTGTTATGCCGTGTTGGGCGTGGCATGTCATGACACTAGCGGGGACGAAAATGTTGCTGTATCAACAGTGCGTAAAATGACGGAGCCTGACATGGTGATTTCAAACCCACACATGCCTCATTCGCAGCGATCTGTTGAGACCAGGTGTTCAGGACACCGGAGAGCTCATCCTGCCCGAACGGCAGCATCTGGCGGGAAAATTTAGGAGAATTGTCAAGTGTGACAAGTAAAGGGATTGCTGTGTCAGGTGTATCGGTGGGCGACTGAAAGTAGTTTGAAGAAGAGGGCGTCTCGCTAAAACGATAGAGTGTTTCAAAGGAAAGGTCCAGATCCTGTCAAAACAGTCACCTTTAGCAGAGAATAACCACAAGTGATTGAATGTTGGGGGATCTAACTAAATAACTAAATAACTAATGAACTAATGAACTAAACCAACGTAAGAAAACACAACACCCCATAAGGACATACCAGCTAGTTAGGAGATGGGTTGTGGAAAGTGGGATGAGAACTGGCAGCCTGTTGAGGAAGTGAAAGGGGAAATAGGAGATGAAACACTTAATTTCTGTCTGAAAAATAAATCTCCGCCAGAACCAGATTAACAACTACTCCAAACCTGATCAAAGAGCTCATGTGATCGCTGAAAATATCCATGCTGAGGGACTGTCCATGCTTTCCTCTTGTACTCTGCTTCATCATTAAAATTATAGATTTCACTATCTACAATTGAAATATGATCGATATTATAATTGGAGCTTGTGACTCCCATTCCAAACGTTGCTTTGAACCATATATGTGTCATTTAACTGTTTGCTGACGTGGCTTTTCTTTAGAAGAACACTTGAACCAAAACGTGGTTCATCCTACTTCATCTTCATGTCTAACCTCTTGAGTATCTGCAAAACAACTTTGAACACAAGGCCACTTAATGATCCTTGTAATTTCCAGGCTTCCAAACACTTAATATACATTTAGGCTCGAATTCACTTTGCAAATTGATCCAATGCTTCTAAAACATCCATGATTGGAGTTTCATATGTTAGAATTATAGGTGTTTTCACGCAACAAAAACATATTAAACATCCGGTGTTATGGTCAATTTGGTAACGACGATGTACATTAAGTGTAAATGACATGTCGAGAATCATACACGTGTCAGTGACTCAGTGAAATCATAAATAAGCTACATTAGCTCGTAAGCCATGGCTATAAAGGCATACGAAGGTCAGAGTCAATTCTGTTTAAGCACAAAAAACACTGGCGATATCATTAAGATATATTTGATAATACATGCTCGTTCTGTAATCATTACCATTTGATGGTCCTAGAACATACCCGTGTGTATATGTGCGAGTGTGTGCATGAATTCTGTCTGAGCCCTATCTTAATTACTTTATGTAATGGCCAGCTAGCTGTTGATGCAGTTTAATATTGTGTTACATTCGACATTTCGGTACATACCTTAGAGTGTACATTTTGGATGTTGGTGTTACCGTTTTATGCTGATGAGATCCATATAAAGTTTAAAGATTCCTTAAGAGAAGGTCAAAGTTCATTCACCTGCTGAAGATGATATGAGTTATTTTGCAAGCAGGCAGATACAATTGTGTTGAAGAACACTTGTCATCGGGCAACATTTGGCCACAGTAAGTTCTAACAATCCCGCCCTCCAGACACGTTATAATTTGTCTGGATATTTGAGGTCAAGCTGTCTGACATATTCATGCTATTTTACCCCAGGCACAGAAACACTAATAACAGACAGTCTCCAGAAGAAAATACAGTAAAAACCTTCTTATGTCAGCAACATCCGATAATCTGTGTACAGGTGAAATCACGGCATATTACTCTCGCAGTTTTGAGCTGTACAGTTAGAGTAACATAAATTTCATATACGTGTGTGTGTGTTGTGGTGTGTGTGTGTGTGTGTGTGTGTGTGTGTGTGTGTGTGTGTGTGTGACTTTTGGTTAAAAGTAAATTAATATGCACATTGGGAACAAATATGTGTTAACAAACTGAACACTATTTTATAGTTCTTAGTAAACAGCGAAGAAGGTCCATGTAAACGTCGATACAGTTCAGTTTAAATATCAGCCGTGTGCATGCACAACGCATGAAATACTGAAAGCAAAGCATCGCAACAGATGCGTCTTAAATTGAATCGATGTCATGTCAATGTAATCATATCTCTGGCACATGCAAATGTGTTACTGGCTGTCCTGTGTATTCTTGGTGAAATGTAGTTTGTCTGTTTACTCATCACAGAGCATATGTCATGTGGTCCACTGGCAACATCAAATCGCAGATAAAATGATGAAGCAATGTCCGTCAACATCCCATCGGGAGAAAATCAGACTTTTTGTAGGAGCAGTTACAGTGAGGATCACACCCAGATCTGTCATCGAAGCCAAATCTATTTTCTTGAGTCATTAGTTGTCTTCATTTGGTGTTCTGTATCATCTCAAATGCTCCATGTTGGCTCTAGCTGACAGACTTAATGTGTTCCTTCAGGTTATTGCTTTAAGACAATAACCGTATATCCGGCCATTGAAACATCGGTGGCTAGTGTAATTGCATTTGTCAATCTTATACATACCAAGCCTCGCTGAAGCGTGACAGCTCCCGGCTCGAAAGACCATGATTCCTTGAGTTATAAGAGAACGTACCGATAAAAGTCCATTCAGTCTGTAAAAATATGTATGCCTGTCGTTCTAGGTAATGTCCAGTGAATACTGCCTCATACAAAGAGCTACGTTAAAACCATAAATTACAGCGGGCGGCTGAGGTGTGATCCATATTTCTGTCTTAGTGAATGTATATCTTTTGAAAAGATAAGATGTCCCATACTGTTTTGCATCTGAACTCACAGATCCAAACACGTGTCATCTTATTTGATGCCAACTGTCATCCGGTTTCTCTCTTGAAATCAGCTGAAATGATAATACAATGTTGGTGCTGTTCGTTCCATGCTTTGTTCACATGTTCTTCACGGTGTATTTCATATTGATATTTTTCTGTTATAATTTTTCGGTTTCCCTACACTAATGCCCGACACTATTGTCTCGTGGCTATCAGGATCCGCTTAATATTGGTTCGATTATCTGATTCGCCAGGATTGGAAATGCAGGTCTGTCTCTTGCTGTGGATTGCATGTACTTGGCCACAACTTTCTGGGATGAGTGTCATTCGCTATCTGAGGTGTGTGCGAAAGGGACAAAGCCCCTGAGATGACGATAAGCCTAACTATCGTGTGTCAGGATCATCTATCTATTCTTTGCTGCATTTATTAATTTTAGTCTGTGTAAACATGTAAATCAATTCAAATATACAGCAAAATTATAATGTTTATTTACGCAAAATGATTGTGACTGTAGTTGTGATTGGGGGACAACTGCATTCTCATTTTATTGTGTCAACGATGTTTGTCAGACATTTTTTTGTGTGTTTTTCATCGACCTTTGTTTGAAAATGAAAGATATCATCTCATCTGCCCACAAAACCCCCCCGCTGAAGTGCTGATTTTTAAAAATCGTCATGTCACAGGCTAAAGTCAGTTCGAGAATCAGTCACAGTATGGTTTGGTTCCATCATGTTCGAAAATCAGAACTACTTTCCACTGGTAATTAAATATGCATTTGAATCATGATTGAAAGGATTTGGCATGACACAACTTGTAACATAACGATATCTTCCACGGATGATGTGAGTCGGGGGTTGAAGTGACAATATATAATTTCTTGCTGCATTCACGTGGTTGACGTCGCCCACGATACCACGATACGTGATGGCCTAGGCTGATCATCGTTTCCACTATCATTAGCGTCTGAGTCCAACAAATAAGACCTAGCCCTTGTTTCGTCACTGGTATCCGAGAAACAGTCACTGCTTGAGGACTGGCAATGGAATGGAAAGATTGTCGCTGTCTGAATTACTTCCTGACATCTACATTGTACCGAAATGCCAACCCACTGAATCAACCATATTTCAATCACTTGACATAAATAGTTTAACACCTGCTTAAAAAGTGGATCAAAATCCAGACGTAATCAAAAGGTACTCGTTATGACAACAAGCGATGTAAAGCAGGTGACAAGATTATGACAGGCCATAGCAATACCTCACAGAGCGCCCCACTGATTGGCTGAAATTTCGTTCGCAGGAGAGAATTGTGCATTGTTGTCAAAAAGGTCCATTTAATTTAAATAAAGGTTGAAATGAGTAGTTGTAATGTCGCGGTTTGATTTAACGATGCCAATCAATGATTTATACAATTGTACCTCATAGTTTATACGTAATGTTTAACTGGTGGTTTCACTGGACTACAGAGGGGCATGATGATGAGTGGTCAACATTTTACTTAAGGACAGCGAAACATAAGACCCGATCTACCCATTTGACTGGAGATTCAGTTCAAAATATAGAAAGGAGGAAAAATGTTGCCATCGCCCCCGAGAACAGACTGTGTATTAATATGTGCAATAGGTTTCCATGGACTCGAATTATAACCAGATTGTACCGTTTCCAATATTAGCTTTATCTCCACACGCGGAGGACTTCTTGAGGGCAACTTCGGCTGAGGAGCACTATTTGGCAACTTGTCACAGGAGAGGACGGCAACGTGTTTGAAGACTGATACCACTGCCAAGAGACATGAGGGAGTGGGCTCAACTGCTTTCACTATAAATATAACAACATATCTGAGTTACATGGAAAGTGGAATGTTAATAAAAAATATTGCATCACATAATGCGACAAGTGTCATTGTAAATGATGTAAAGACCCACGTTGGTGTTTCTGACAGGATTCACATTAACACATATGTATGACATTGTACATCATACTTCAATAAATGTGAAAATCTATCCATTTACTGATTGGACTGACTTTGAATGCGTGGTCTCAGGTACAGCAATACTTCCTGGGAAAAGGCAGTGTGATAAGAACGACAACATTTTTTAATATTTCACGGAACAGCCACCAGTTCTACAGCATACATGTACACACCAATTCACAAGAAATCGTAACGTTCACTTCGCTGGGGCAATTTACATGCTGCTGTCTCATGAAATTGACACAAAGCAAAGGTTACACAATGTGTGTTTCAATGGTTGAAGAAGTTAATGATCCGCAGAGAGATTTCACATATGGTGAGAATAGAGAACAGAAACACAATAACGGCGGGATGAGCAACCGTTTAAACCAAGTGACAGACAGTATGACGAAACTGAGTGGCAAATGGGGTCATGGCATGCATTCGTCATTTTGCTGCTGTTAAAAGTTCACGTGAAAAAGATAAATAATCTATCATTTGACATCACAACGGGGCCTTGGTAATTATATAAACCTTCATGAATATTTTTCAGGAATACCTAAGGGAAAATGGCCGTGACTATGATGAGGTACGGTAACACCGACAGTTTTCATTCCTTCGCCTCGATGAAAGCAGTTTGTCAATTCCATCAGGAATTTAGAGGTTTCAATCGCTTGTTGTTAGGAATGAAGAAAGGATTGTAATTACTGTAATTATTGACAGCGTGGCATATAGGTGTATCCGTGATTTTGTTTAAATGAAAAATTTAAATGAAAAAGATAATAACGTTAAATCAAAATATAAACTTGGAGAAGTATTCCATACAATACAGCATCATGTTCCTTAGTGCTGCTGGCTGCCCAGTGCCATTTTGTCTCCAATCCTTTACAAACGCATCGTTACCGTGGATTTTTTAGTCGACGAGTGAGATGTTTATACGTTTACAACGCTTTGTCTGTTTGTTTGAAGCCTCAGTCAGCAGAATTCCAGGCACATCATGTCTGAACCTGTGTCTGGACCAGACACTCGGATGATTAACATGATGATGAACAACCTACGCTGTTGGAATACATGACATGTCAGTGAAGTCTTAATACCTTACCACCGATCCTTTTAGTCGCCTCTTACGGCACAATGTTTGTGTATAATTCACATCACCGCCTGACAGAAGAAGTGTGGAGCGTCGACATGACGGTGAACATTAGACGAAAGGTATTAGACATGATCACAGCATAAGCGCACGGCTTAAAAATATTGTTTAATTTTTTCAGGCCACCTTATTCCCATAGCTTTAAATCAGCAATGGCATCAGAAATGTTAGTCATAATAACCATGTGGAAACTGCAATATCTTTTACAGTAAACTGTACTAGTACTAAGAGGTTGTCTATAAATCTACACGTCTGCTGCAGTTTTGGTGTCTATGAGCTTCATCTGTGTAACCTATTGCTCACACCTTTCACAACGATGCTTCATCTGTGTAACCTATTGCTCACACCTTTCACAACGATGCTTCATCTGTGTAACCTATTGCTCACACCTTTCACAACGAAATGCTTCATCTGTGTAACCTATTGCTCACACCTTTCACAACGAAATGCTTCATCTGTGTAACCTATTGCTCACACCTTTCACAACGAAATGCTTCATCTGTGTAACCTATTGCTCACACCTTTCACAACGAAATGCTTCATCTGTGTAACCTATTGCTCACACCTTTCACAACGAAATGCTTCATCTGTGTAACCTATTGCTCACACCTTTCACAACGAAATGCTTCATCTGTGTAACCTATTGCTCACACCTTTCACAACGATGCTTCATCTGTGTAACCTATTGCTCACACCTTTCACAACGATGCTTCATCTGTGTAACCTATTGCTCACACCTTTCACAACGAAATGCTTCATCTGTGTAACCTATTGCTCACACCTTTCACAACGAAATGCTTCATCTGTGTAACCTATTGCTCACACCTTTCACAACGATGCTTCATCTGTGTAACCTATTGCTCACACCTTTCACAACGAAATGCTTCATCTGTGTAACCTATTGCTCACACCTTTCACAACGAAATGCTTCATCTGTGTAACCTATTGCTCACACCTTTCACAACGATGCTTCATCTGTGTAACCTATTGCTCACACCTTTCACAACGATGCTTCATCTGTGTAACCTATTGCTCACACCTTTCACAACGATGCTTCATCTGAATTTGCTATTATAACTTGCCACATATTGAACATGCGCACCTCCTCACAGACACAAACTGTCTATTTCGCTCCTTCTTTATTATACATGTGCTGTCAGCTTCACACACAAAAATGACAGCCATACATATTTTGTCTAATGGTGTGTGTGATTGCAGAACTCGCAGGGGTAAAGTATAACCCGTTGTAATGAGTCACTGTTCAATAGATGTTTCCGTGTATTGCAATGCCACCATATTTTGAGGAGCTAGTTACTTCAAGTATTAAGGCTTTATGATGGTTGACTCTTCAGACAGAGTGTTCTTAATGTATGGTCTTAGGCCAATAAATTTGTCTGTTTACTTGTTGACTAAGACTGCATTCAGCAATATTAGAGATTTGTGTTAATATATCGTGTCTGGACCAGACAGTCCAGTCACAGCTTCCATAAGCATCGATGTTCGTAAATGAAATACGAGCCTTACCGCCCAATGTTTTAGTCGCCCCTATATACCAAAGAATGAGAACCACGACGTGTTGATGAAACACTGCGAAACAAACATGCATGTATCATTGAATCATCATTTTATTTCGCAACTCCTTAGACAGAATAAGTAATTCATGACACTGCAGAATGTTTGGTTCCTGTTGGTAAAATGATCGATGTATATATCTTTCCGATACTCAAAATTAGCTTGACTTTTCACACGCGCGTATGGAAACACTGATAAATAAACACTGGTCACTCACTTCAAAACAACACGTACGCCCAGGGACAAAACACCGTATGAAGCCTATTCCAGAGTCTCTCCAGTATAGTAAATCACACATTAACGACAGCGTCACAATACATGCAGCCTCGTCCCCTCGTCAGTGTTCAGTGTTCGGACAGTTATGGGCAGGGTACTATTTGTGCCAAACCACAAGAAGCAAAATAAATATTTAAATATTATGAATAACTATCACCAACATTTCTTCCAACATTCCGTCCTATGTTACAATCGGTTCAAATATATTTTACCCACACTGAGTGCTTAAATAGTTCAAAATATTTTGTTCCTAAAAACACAAGGTCTATTTAAAGACAGCGAGACAAGTGTCAGCTACAGTTACGTGTGCCAGAATTTCAAGCTGGCGTTAGAAAGAAATATTCTACATCAGATTATACATTTACTCTTTAGGCACTTATCCAAAAGACGTCGAAAGCATAAATTGTTTGTAGCATTTGTAGATTTAATAAAGATGCTTTTAATTCAGTGGGTCACCCTAAGCTTTGGAAATGCCTAGTTAAGCTATGGCAATGCTGGACTACGGGGAAAATGTTTGCTATTATAGAAGCAATATACAGTGGAAGCTGTCCAAACAGGCATCTGTTCATTCCGGTAATCTGAGATGAAATCCCAGTCTCAATTGTGGCATTTACATTTACCATCAGCTCTCCAATCCGACACGTTGTCTAAAGTGGATTGTTTTCTTCAGTCCCGATGAGTGCTGGTTTAGACAGCTTCCACTGTACTGTAATGTGAGCTCACGTGTTCGTAGCAGGAAAGGTGTGGCAGATTCCATTGATTGCCCCTTGGGTTTAAGACAAGGCAATTTTCTAAGTCCCTTATTTTCACTCGTCATTAATAAATTATATATTTTGTTAAATAGTAAGAATCATCATTTGAAGAAATACATCTGTAAAATGGGATGCAAAAGCCATATTTTTAGGATTTAAACAGGAAGATGGGACAGCACACCGAAATACTGCAGAACAAATAATAATTTTGTCATTGAGGATGAAAAGTATTTCATATTAAGCTGTACACAGTTTGACAACTACAGAAGAAGATACTTCAAAGAATATTAGTTTCTCAATACATCAATAATCATCAACATATTAGAAGATGCTTGCAACCCGGGTGCATATGTATATTTCAGTTCCGTACTTAAAAACAATGGTTAGATCAAAATAATAAATAATTATCATCACAAAATGCATCTGATCTATTGCACGAATTATCGGTGTGTAGTTTTACTATATTCTTCTATCAATGATTTACTGCTTGTATCGGCAAAATGTATAAACGTTACCTTATAACATAGGGTATCACTATTATGTGATCTGGATGGCCTAATTCACGAATAAATATCAACTACTACTACTACTACTACTACTACTACTACTACTACTACTACTACTACTACTACTACTACTACTACTACTACTACTACTACTACGACTACTACTTTATGTTGAAATAGCTTCAAATGGTAAACATTGCATCCAAATGTTTCCACACCTAATAGGACTTTTGATGTTACTTTTTGCAGACGATGTCAGTTTAGTGCCAGATACCGTGATTGGTCTCCAAAGGCAACTAAATATTCTAAATGCATTCAAAACTGAATGGAAATTATTAGTGAATCTAGATAAAACTAAAATTGTGATCTTTAGGAAAGGTGTTCCAATACCGCTGAAAGAAAGATGTGTATTTGATGGCAAGTTAGTCAATGTAGTGGATCATTATTCCTGTTTAGGAATCTGGTTTTCACACATAATTTACTTTTAAAAATGTACCAAAGACTCATCATTGCGTGCAAAGAAAGCCCTAATGAGTGTAATGGCAGCTGTTCATTAAGTTAGAACCATGCCACCTACAATGTTCTTTAAGCTCTGTTTCTTAAAGAATTTAGAACTCGGTCTCCAAATATATTTTAACAGGAATGGCAATCAACTTTAAAATATAGTTAACATTATGCTTATCACAACATTTTCAAGACTTTATTTCAACCAGAAATGTATTTGCCAATACTCACGGCGGAAACTTTAAGGAACCATTTTATTAAACCTTGTTAGACCTTGTTGAAAATGGGGGAAGAAAACTGTCTACTGCAAAATCGAAATGAATTTGTCAGCAATTCACTTTGAGTTCTTCTCTCCATTTTATAGTGACCTACGAAAGAAACATATTAAAAATCATTTGAAAAGGATGCCGCCATTTCAAGCTTTCGTATATATTTTAACGACAAAGGACCAATCCCATGCATTAATCCTTTAGCTATATATTAAGTATGCACTAGTTAAAAGAAATGAAATGTTTAAAGAACGTGTTACTTCCTGTGTGTAACAGTATGAAATGTATATTATACTCTCTTGTATATGGGCCTGAGGCCGTTTATGCAATAAATCTTTTGACTTGACCTTTTTTACTTCGGATAAGAAGTGAATTACTGATACAAACGTTGGCCGACAGTCACAGCGAATAATATATTTAACCTATAGAACTTATGATGTGAGCAGAAGCTTACAAGACCTTCCTATAAGAAACTATGTCTACGCATGTCAGTATGTTACCACAAAACACGAGTTAGCAGGTGCCATGGCAGCTTCTCCTGTAATCATCATCTTCCAGTTAATGCCGTCTACGTAGAGCTTACATTACATCTTTTATAAAGACCTAATATCTCCTTCTGTAGTCATTAAATCAGTAGATGACTGGGGGAAACTTGTTGCTTTGTATATTTAACTAATGCATGTCCATTTATGGAAATGAGAGAAACCACACTGAAAGGTTACTCTGAAAGGCATATATGCACTGTCTAGTGCACACACTCAAGGGGGAGGGCTCACGTGCTCAAAGAACATACTGGAGAATGGACTATGCTACACGAATCACTACACACGCTAAGTGCTAAATCGTTTCGAGCTATCAGGGCATCTTGGGATAACCCTCGGTATCCAACAGAAGCCTTACCTAGATGGGAGTTTCAAGTCGGCTTTGAACAACCTTGATGAAGTTCAAACATTATGCCTAATGGGAACGTCAGCAACGGATCTTCATTGGGTGAATGTTTGCCAATTTGACTAAAGTCCTCTCTTAAAGGCACAATTGAACAATTAAAGCCATGCCCGGACTGTACCTTTCAGGTGACCCCTATCTGGAGTGACTTCAAAGCAGGGTTATAAAACACATAAAAACCTGAAGTGTTAACTTGGTTACCTTTAGCGTTTATAAAACGACGAATTGCCCAGGATCAGTGCAAACAAATTCAATGCAGAACGTTATCAAATATGCTCCCTATTTTAAAATCAAAGTGTTTGATAAAAAATTCAGGGATATATCTTAGAAACAGGATCAAACTGACCGAAGTGGGATTACTTAAGAGATTAGATGTTTCAAGGGTGCATTGGTCATCTAGTTGGAAACGTCACAGAACCTCACAAATCACTAATGAACTAGCACTTCCCTGTGTAAATGGAGTAACGTCTTTCCAGACAATCCTGCAGGTCATCAGCTATAGCATGCAAACTCGAAACATGAATGTGTTCAATCACAACCGAGTCACTGCTGTTGTTCTGGTTTCTAAAGTTTGAGAATTTTCCTCTGACGTCAACCCAGAGGAAATCAATACGATGGTGTTTGGCTACCTACAGAAACTGTTCAAAAGAAGTGCGTGTGAAAACGTGGGATTGCGTATGTAACAGAAATAGGTTCATGTCATACGTGCTTTGGAGAATATTTTTATGCTAATGGTCTTGCGTGACCACCTTAATGGTTGTCTACATTAATTGTGATAGACCAGTAGTTTACAACCCATGCTTTAGTCTCCCAAACTGAGATACAAAGAAAGTCATCATACCTGATCACCCGACAGTTATTGACTAAAGTAAAGAGTAAAGTAGATCCTAAATTCTTCTACACAACCATCCTGTTTAGGTTTTTATCAAGGAAATTACCATTCCAACATTTCACATTTCATTATAATACATTGTATTTTCAGTCACGTTAATTGGATGTTCTTTAAGAATGACTTCCTGTATGTTCGTGTGAGGTGTGGACATTTACAACACAAATGTAGTAAATATAAACGAAACATGCGGTACCGTATTCATTTTATAAAAATACCCGTAAGCCCTTTGGATTGTTATGCATCGAAGCTTTGGAAGTCATTTCATTTGGAAGATGACAGTTAACGCTTAATCTGTACAGCACAATTTGCGCTATTGTATCGTACTCCAAGAAGAGCATGGTGTGACAGCGTGGCATATTTCAAGCTGAGAAACACGTCAACGGTGAGTGTGGAAAATTCAGTCTCTATCGTGAACGCTGCTTTGATATAGTGTTGAGTACGAAGTGCTATGAATCATAGAATGGCTCTCTGAGACGAATATTAAAGATGCATATTATTATCATCATGATCTGTTATATCAGAGGAACAAGTTACTGTTTCTTAACCTCTTCTTAACACGTGTTATGCGTGACTCCTGTTCTTGAACAATACAAACATGAGCCTTACGACATCCATAAAACTGTTCAAAGTGCCGTTCTACATCTGAACATGTATTGTTACTGCATGTACTGTTCAATCTGTAAGGTCAAGGCACATTTAATCCGGCAAAGGGTAAATGATGATTGATTATAATGGGGTCCAGTTCCTTATGTTAGATTTATTTTATGAGAAGACGCATCAAAACGCAATTTTGCCACAAAGTGCGGAGACTCCATGCAAGAGGAGTTGCATAAATCACTCGGGGTTAAGTGCAGTTGCTGACAATGACGAATCGTGGTATCGTCTCTACTTGCAAGATGACTAGCAACTGACATGGATCTGCACCAACTCACGCTGTTTTCCTGACAAGATGTGTAGAGTCGCTTTAAAAATGACGATACTAATTGAGTGAATGAATGAGTGAGTGTAGTTTTACGGTGCCCTCAGCAATATCCCAGCTAGATGACGGCATTCTGTGAATGAGCCTGGACATGACGATCCAGTGATCATTGCATGAGCATCGGTCTGCGCAGTTGGGATACAATGACATATGTCACCCAGGTCACCTATCCTGTTAGTCGCCTCTTGTAACAAGCATTGTTGAATAACACTGAATCACAACCCAGATCTTGGTATTGGGGCTGAAACTTATAATGGCTAGTTAAAACCTAGGAACACTGATATTAAATGGATATTAGAAGTAGTAAAGGTAAGATACAGTGCAATATGTGGTGGTTTGGTGGTGTGGCACAGAAATGTTTCAGTATCCACAATGTTTAAAATGGCTGAGTCTGACATGGGGATTTCAACCCTCAGTTGCCATACGGGGATTTGTATTTGTATCTCCAAAACAAAAGAAGAAAACCACAGCCCAAAGAGGCAATGGTAAGCACCTTCACTCAAAATGTCTCAATACAGAGGGAGCTGGGGAGTTCATCCGGTCTAAACGCTAGCACCCAGCGGGAGGATAAATGTCGGGAACTTTAGAAGAATTGTCAAGTGTGACATGTGAAGGGATTGCTGTGTCAGGTGTATCACTGTGCGATTGAAAGTAGTAGGGAGAAAAGGAGCATTGGCGTCTCGCTGAAACGAAAGAGAGTTTCAAACGAAAGGTCTTGTCAAATCGGCCACCTTTAGCAGAGAATAACCACATTCCTTTAGCAGAGAATAACCACAAGTGATTGAATGTTGGGGGGATCTAATTTGACTCATGTAATTAAATAACTATGAAACCTTTGAAAGCATACGTTTGGCGCCGGCGAGAATACACCACACTTAAGAAAAACAAAACACCATTAAACAAACTGTATATGTCCCTAACAGACAAAAGTCCTGTTAAGACCGTTATCCATTACATGGCAAACTGATGAAAGAACAACCAAGAACTGATACTGTTCAGCTCGAATTCATTTTGAACATTGATCGATTGTTTCTAAAACCTCTTCCATGATTTGAGTTTCATATGTTTGAAAGAATTATAGGTGCTTTCATACAAGAAGAACATTTTAACCATCCGGTGTTTTGGTCAATTTGGCAATCACGACAGGGCGTGTCGGGATTCATACACGTGTCAGTGACTCAGTGTAATCATAAACAAGCTATAGTAGCTCGCAGACCATGGCTGTGGTATACTCATGTACTGCAATAAATCCAAGTCTAGTGTAGGAATGACTGAGCTCATCATAAGTACTTCTTGTAATGGCCAGCTAGCAGCTGATGCAGTTTAATAACATATCGCATTCGACACTTCCGGTACATACCTTAAAGCCTGCATGTTGCATGTTGGTGTTACCGTTTTATGCTGATAAGATCCATATGTTTAAAGATTCCTTGTGAGAAGATCAGGGTTCATTTACCTGAAGATGATAATGAGGTATTTTGCAAGCAAGCAGATACAATTGTGTTGAACACTTGTCATGTGGCAACATTTGGCCACAGTAAGTTTTAACAATTCCGCCCTCCAGACACGTTATAATTTGTCTGGATATTTGAGGTCAAGCTGTCTGACACATTCATGCTATTTTACCCCAGGTACAGAAACACAACCGTCTTCAAAAGATTATACTGTGACAATGTCAGCACCATGCGATAATCTGTGAACAGATGAAATCAAAGTACTTTCATCTCGCAGTATTGAACTGTACATTTAGAGTAACATACACAAGTGTGTATTATACTTCACCTGAAGAGGTTTCATATACACGTGTATGTGTTAACCTTGGTTAAAAATTAATACGCACATTGGGAACAAATATGTGTTAACAAGCTAACACTATTATATGGTTCTTTGTATGGTAAACAGCAAAGAAGTACCATGTAAAAGTCGATCAGTACAGTTCAGTTTAATGCCAGCTGTGTGCATGCACAAAACATGAAATACTGAAAGCAAAACACCGCCACAGATGCATCTTTAATTGTAATTAAGTCGATGTCATGTGTTACGAGCGTGTATTTTCTGTATATTTTGGGTCAATATATAATTGGGTCACAATATTAAAGGTTGTATGGGTCATATTTCCTACAGAGAATTATTTAAGGCAGCAGTGTTGGCAGATGATTATTGTTTGACTCACAAGACTTCTTTTAGGTCTCCAGGTAATCCGTTATTATCTTGAGAGATTCTGGAGCTCTTCAACCTCTGATTTTGATGGATATTTTGCCTTTTTCTGATGAACCTTCAGCTAATTCAGACGTTTTGCTTCAGGGTATAGGTGACAATTCTTCTGCTCCTCTCCATTTTGTGAATTCGACTTCAGATTTGATTTCAGATGAGGTGAAAGTTGGCGTTCTTAACTCTCTCCCTGTTCCAGGTGTCGATTTGTTGATCGGTCGTGATCTTATGGGGGCCAAAGTTGGCGCTGATCCAGTTGTCACTGTTTTGCCGGAGAGTTCAGTTAGTACAGAAGAAGATGGGGACTCGCCCGGGAGAGAATTCATTTGACATTTGAGACCATTAGTGAAATTTATTTCAGATTTTTGCAGGTTTGCATCAAGTTAATTGAGGAACCAGCAAAATGGATATTGCAAATTTCTTCACATATCAAACTTGATGCCAAAACTACAATGACGAAATTTCAGATTTTGAAAATTGTTTAAATCGCGATATTGATGAGGGAGTTTTTGACGATGATGTTTCGTAAATGGTGCCAGAAAATGGACAGAATAGAAAAAGAAACGAACAAGTTTGAGATGGAGAAGGAAAGAGAAAAAGAAGTAAAGGAAATGAAAAAGATGCAGACAGAAACAGCGAGAGACACAGAACTACAAAAATGGCAACTGACAGAGAAATTACGTTGAAAAAACTTGAAAACCCTTTTCAGTCTTCAGATTCTTCTTCATTTGACATTGCAAAGCATGCTAGGCTTGTAACCCCTTTCTACATTTTGAGAAAGTTGCTGAAAATCTCAAGTGGCCTAGGGAGTCATGGACTATGCTATTACAAACTGTTTTGAAGGGTAAAGCTCAGGATGCTTATTCAGCCTTGTCGGCACAACAACGCTCAGAGTATGATCTTGTCAAGACTACACTTTTGAAAGCTTATGAGTTAGTGCCCGAGGCTTATCGTCAGAAATTCAGAAATGCTCACAAAAGGGACAATGAGACTTTTGTAGAATCTGCTAGAGAAAAGGAAACATTGTTTGATAGGTGGTGTGGGTCTAAGGAGGTCACATATTTTGATGGGTTTAGACAAATCCGTCAACGTCGTCAGACCGCTCGCTGTGTTACATTTTGCATAACTGTTTCCCTCTGTCACTAAGACTTTGGTTAGACCCATTGCCTTAGATTTTGTCTGATCTGTATTGTATTTAAAATCAGTATTGTGAAAAATGAATTGTGACTTTGTATAACTTCCTCTCTTAGCTAATAATAATATTTGAATGTTTTAGATTTGTCTTTGATCTGTTTTGCTGGTTCACAGGGGATTTCATACACCTGTTGTCAGTGTAATATTTCTAACATGCATATAGGTTACTGGCTGTCCTGTGTACTCCTGGTGAAATGTAGTTTGTGGAAAACGTTTACTCATCACAGAACATATGTCATGTGTTCCACTGGCAACATGATAAAACGATGCAGCAATGTCCGCCAATATCCCATCGGGAGAAGATCATGCTTTTGATTATAAACGTTCAACAAGAGTTAGGAGCAGTTGCAGTAAAGATCACTTCCGGATCTGTCATCCTAAGCCAAGCCTATTTTCTTAAATCATTTATCATCATCATTTGGTACTCTGTATCATCTCAAATGCTCCTTATTTGGCTCTAACTGAGACACTCAAATTGTTCCTTGACATTATCGCTTTAAGGCAATAACCGTATATCCGGCCATGTTAACATCGGTGGTTGGTTTAATTGCATTTGTCAAGCTTTGACATACCAAGCCCCGCTGAAGGGTGGCAGCTACCGGCACAATTCTTTGAGCTTTGAGAGAATGTCTCACCTACAATAGTCTATTCAGTCTGTAAAATATGTATGCCTGTCTTACTAGGTAATGTCCAGTGAATGTTTCCTAATACAAAGAGCTACGTCAAGACTATTAAATTAAGCGGGCGGTTGAGTTGTCATTCATATTTTCTGTCTCAGTGAATGTATATCTCTTGGAAAGATAAGTTTTCCCACATTGCTTTGTTTCTGAGCTCACAGATGGAAAACACGTGTCATCTCATCTCCCCCAATCATTTTTATGTCCAGGCTGGGATTACGTAACTCTGTTATGCCATCCGGGTTCTCACTTAAAATCAGCTGATCAAATAATATACTGTCGCTGCTGTTCGCTCTAACCTTTCGCGGTGTATTTCTCGATTTATCGCCGTTCCTACGCTGACGCAAATCTTGTCCCGTGCCTGTTAGGATCTGCTAATCGTTGGACCGATTCTCCACAAAGAGACCGGGACTGGAAATGCAGGTCCCTGTGTTTTTGTGTGGACTGCACGTACTTGGTCACAACTTTTTAATATAAGTGTCTTTCACTGTCTGTGATGTGCGCAAAAGGATCATAGGCCTTGAGAAGACGATAAGTCTAACTACCTTCTACAAGGATCATATATCCTTTGTTGCATTTATTCACTTTAGTCTGAATAAGAATATGTATAATGTCAGAGCATTGAGGACTCACTGATAGACATGCGAATCAATTGGATCCCTTTGCCTTATTTCTATATTTTATACCGGCATTTAAAAACCATTTTGTTTAAAGAACTATTCAACTAGTCATAACAGAAGTAATTAACTATGTGGCCAAATCAGGCCATTGGGAATACATAATTTCAGTTCATGAAATATCGGATTAACATTCAAGCAACGACTACAACTCACAAAATGTTGAGTTAAGCAGCAAGATTGTGACTGCAGATGTGGTTGGATTCCGGACAACAGCGTTCTTATTCTCTTGGGCCAACGATGTTTTTCGGACGTTCTTTTCATCATTGACCTTTGTTTGAAACTGAGAAATATCCTCTCACCCGCCTACACCACTAACCGCTCCAGTTCTGAACCAAGTGAAGGTTAAATCGACTATTAGCGTACATGTACACTGAAAAAAGAGGCCAGTTAAAATACAGCCTTTGAAGGACAATGTTTCAGAAAACATTATCGCAAAAACGATTCTTTGCTGTTGCGTCTTGTGTGACTAATGTCATAGCATCTGCTGCAGCTGTCACTTCTCTATGTATCCGATGCTCAGGAGTTGATGTAAACGAGACATGTTACCACACGCTCTGAGATGTGTTGGTGTATATATGTGTGTGTGTGTGTGTGTGTGTGTGTGTGAGAGAGAGAGAGAGAGAGAGGGGGGGGGGGGTGATTAGTATTAACATCTAGCAGCCCATTTAGCAATCTCGCGAACACTATCACAAAGAAACAGTAAGCTAGACGGAGCCCTATGGAAATGCTTGTGATTTCCGCTGAACACATAATGGGATATTTCTCTGGAGAGCTCATGCAAATGACATCGCGCCTGTCTATTTCGCGCCTGCCGTCCCCAGCATGACATTCAACGTGTCACATTTGATTTAATTCCTCAGAAGACACATTTTTCTGATAATGGGATGTGAATATCCTGAACTAACGCATGTAATGATTGACAGTTTTATAGTGAGTGAGTTAAGTTTCACGGCGCAAGTGTGGCGATAATTGTAACTTAACATCAATTTCAGTAAAAAGCTAGTCTGTAAATATCTTTACAAATTAAACCACAAGGTCGTGGTGTGTCGTGCGACCTGAGCCAGAATTAACTGAGGTTAGTGAAGGTGTTGGAATATGTGTACAGTGGGGTTGGTTAGAATGTCTGGTGATGTGTCAGGTTTGGACAGGTGTTATGTAGCTACAAGATCGATAGGGAGTGTCTGGATGTGGGTTCTGGGATGAAAGGTACAAGTACTGTGTGGGTGTGGACGTTTTATCATTGGTCGAAAGAAAGAAAGATGACTGGCAACCTAACAGAACGCTCCAACACCGCACAAAAAGTAACCATAGACAATTCATCCCTTCAGCGAGTAGGAATCGCTCTTATTTTTGTACTTCAGTGAAAGGTCGCCATTACACTGTTGTTAATTGTTGTTGTTTACGTCAGACACGTTAAGTCTTCTTTCTAATGAAGCAGCTTTGATACGACTTTGGAATTCTTAAATAACGAAAACAAACCCTGTATCTTGTACACTTTTAACCATTATGTATGAAAGAAAGACCTTTGGTTAGTCGTAAGCGGAACACCAAATTAATTTTTTTGTATAAAAAATCCCAACTTGTTATTAACTAATACCGAGCGATTAAAGGTTGCTTAAAAGCCGTCTGCTCTACTCTCGTCCGCCAACGAAACCATAGACAGGTTACACAACTGCCAGGGAACCGCGCCTGATTTTCTAGTGTATTGTCCAAATGGTGGTGTTGTTTTTTACTTTACATGCTAGTTCTAATTCCATTTGTGATATTCTATTTGTTTTACTGTCCTTCGTTGACAGGTTTTATAGTAGACATATAATTGATTTTGATATTAGTTGTTCTCGTCACGATATGGCTGAGATATTGCCGATGTGACGTAAACTATTAACTCACTCACTCACCAGGGAACCGCAGCGAACCGGAAGTGACGCAAACAGAGGAGGGGTTTTTAGTTAGTGTATAGAAAGTATTTAACAACCTTGTCATTTTGCTGATTTCTTGACGTCAGCAAAGGCATACGGAATCATTGCCTTGCTCTCCGGGGTCGAGTGATTGTGTCACCATGCACACACTAAAATGCTATTTTAGATTAAAAATTTGCTTTCATCGAGTTATAAAATCAAAACTACTTACCAGACCAAAAGGATTTTGAATGACACAACTTGTAACATAACGATTTATTCCGATGAAGCGAGATTGTGGTCATAGTGACGATAACATTGTAAGTAAGTATTTTATTGACACCCACCTCGCTTCCACGAGAGAAATCGTTATGTTATACGCTATTTCACGCAAATTCCTAATGGCTGTCTGTCAAATATATATTTCACGACCAGTAGTTTTGATTTTTTTACAAAACAAATCTAAACAGCATGGACTTTTATTCTCAGACTTCCGGACGTTTGAGATATTTTTTTTAAAAATCATCACAGGCTAAAGTTAGTTCGAGGATCAGTTAGATCATAGTTTGTTTTCACCATGGTAGAAAACATATAAATAATACTTTGTACTGGTAGTTAAATATGCATTTGAATCATTATTGGAAGAATTTTGCATGTCACAACTTGTAACATAAAGATATCTTACACGGATAATGTGAGTTGGAGGTTGAAGTGACAACATTGCGCGATACCTTTCTTTGCTGTTATGACGTGGTTGACGTCGCCCACTCATCGGTATGCAGATACTAGTCGATCTTCCTCCTGTAACAGTGATGAGGGAGGCTGGTTATTCTTTTCACTATCATGAGCGTCTGGCTCCAAAAAATGGACTAGCCATTGTTTCGTCATTGATATCAGAGACACAGACACTGCTTGAGGAATGCCATGCGATGGAAAAGCAAAATATTGTCACCGTCTGAATTACCTCCTGACAGAGGCAGGGTTTGTACCGAAATGCCCACCTATTTTACCTTTATTCCACTGTCACAATGTCTACTAACATGTACCAATACCAGTACCGATGTCATTTACCAATTATCCGTATAGATAATATATTTACATCGCTTGACATAATTAGTTTAATATAGTAAAACTAAGTAGTTTACTCCTTGAGGAAATAGGGGAACACAAGTCAGACTTAGCCAACAGGTAGCCGTGAGGGCAAGCGATTTTGTCAGAATCATCTATGAAAAGTTGCGATTCGAAAGCCATGCAAAGCAGGTGAGAAGATTATGACAGGCCCCACGTAGCAATAACTCACATTACGTCATGGAGACGCGCCTCTCTGAAATTGAAATTTCGTTCACGGGAGGTAATATTGCACTGATGTCAAAAAGGTCGATTTAAGCCAACTAAAAATTGAAATGAGCAGCTTTAATTGCGGGGTTTGATTTATAACGATGCCAATAAATGCTGTATACATTTGCACCCGATAGAATATACGTGATCGTTAACTAGCAGTTCCACAGGACGACAAAAATGTGTGATGATGAAAGTGAGTCAGGCACCTAATCGCCAGCACACAAAGTCAGCCGTCTAGCCCGCTCAGCCACCGCGACTTCCACAAAAAATGAAAGTCGGACCACTGATAGTCTAGACTGCGTACTTTGTGTACCCCTCTGATGAGTTTAAACTGGCGCGGCTCCCACGGCAGAAAGCTATGATTACACGATTGCATTTAGAAAGTGGTCAAATGCAACATACGTCATATTTGGGATTTCGCTTTCTCAGTAAAGTACAAATTCTAGTACTTTTTCTGTTGAGTCCCATCTGGTATTCGAGTCAGGCACCTAATCGCCAGCACACAAAGTCAGCCGCCTAGTCCGCGGCTGAATAAGCCTACTAAGCTTTACCCTTCAACACAGTTTGCAGTAACATAGCCCATGACTCCCTAGGCCACTTAAGATTTTCTGCAACTTTCTCAAAATGTTGACAAGACTCATCAGAAGATGACATATCCCCCCCCCCCCCCCCCCCCGGCCCCCACAAAGTTGAAAGGAAAAAAACATCTGACAGTTACTTGATGTTTTCGTAGATCTGTCTCATATATCTGCCAAGATCTGTTGAAAGATATCAAATGGCTTTCGAGTTGTGCTCTGGAAACGAAGCCTATCCGTCCATTTTGAGACTAAGTCAGAATTGTTTCCATGGAAACCAGGAAAAATAAAAATGCCAAAATATTGTAAATAGCAAAAGGCACCACTTTGTGGTCTGCTTCAAATATCCGCTAAGTTTTGCTGTAACATATTGAATAGTTTTCGAGTTGTGCTCCGGAAACAAAGCCCATCCCTTCATTTTGAGACTAAGTCAGAATCGTTTTCATTGAAACTGGGAAAATGATACATTGCAACACTCTGTAAACAGCAAAAGGTACCACTTTACGGTCTCCCCTGCCAAGTTTTGCAGAAAGATATTACAAAGTTTTTGAGTTGTGCTCCTGAAACAAAGCCCATCCCTCCATTTTGAGACTAAGTCCGAAACGTTTCCATGGAAACCCAGAAGACTGTAAATCACAAAGATCTGTAAATAGCAAAAGGCACCATGTTGGGGGTCTGACACCTATATCTACAAAGTTTTGCTGAGAGATATTAGGAACGTTTTGAGATGTGCTCAGGAAACGAAACACATTTCTCACTTTTGAGACAAAGTTTGAATCGATTCCATGGAAACCGAGAAAATAAGGTTTGGGGTCTGACACAGATATCTACCATGTTTAGCAGAAAAAATATTGAACGGTTTTTGGGTTCTGCTCCGGAAGTAAAGCCCATTTTGAGACTAAGTGCGAAACATTTGCATGGAAACGGAGAAAATAATAAATCACAAAATTCCGTAAAGAGCAGTTTTGCTGACAGATATTACAAAGTGTTTGAGATGTGCTCCGGAAACGAAACACACCTCTTCACTCTTGAGACTATGTCCGGAACGTTTTCATGGAAACTGACAAAATAATACAACATCACAAAAACCTATAAATAGCAAAAGGCACCACCTTAGATTCTGATTGATATATCTACCAACGTTTGAAGAAAAATATAGAACAGTTTTTGAGTTCTTCTCCGGAAATGATACACACCTCTCACTTTTCAGACTATATCCGAAACGTTTCCATGAAAACCGAGAAAATATAAAATCACAAAACCCTGTAAAGAGGAAAAGGCACCACTTTGGGATCTGCCACAAATATCTAACAACTTTTACTGACAGATATTACAAAGTTTTAGAGAAGTGCTCCGGAAACGAAACACACCTCTCACTTTTCAGACTATGTCCGTAACGTTTCCATGAAAACCGAGAAAATAGTACATCACAAAAACCTGTAAATAGCGAAAGGCACCACTTTAGGTTGTGATTGATATATCCACCAGTTTTGCAGAAAAATATTGAACGGTTTTTGAGTTCTGCTCCGGACACGAAACCCACCCCACCATTAGACTAACACCAAAATGTTCCATGGAAAAAAAATAAATAAAAAAACTCTTTAAATAGCAAAAGGCACAACTATAGGTTGACATTATTATATCTATCAAGTTTGGTCTAAAAATATTGAACGGTTTCTGAGTTATGCTCCGGAAACAATATGATTACGGACGGACGGATGGACGGACGGACGAGGTATGGACTATATCCCCCCGCATTACATGCCGCGGGGATAAAAATATTTGTCTAGTTCTTTCTCATTAAAGGGGGTACAAGTCTAGCATGCCTTGCAATGTCAAATGAGGAAGAACTGTTTTTCAACTTAATTTCTCTCTCAATTTCCATTTTTTCCAGTTCTTTTTACCTCGCTATTTCTTTCTCCACCTCAAACTTGTTTTTCATTTCTTTTCTTTTTGTATTTTCAACCTTTCCAGTTCTAATTTTTTGCATTTCCAACAGGTCTGAACATTCATCTGGCACCATTTCCAAAACATCATCTTCAAAAACTCCCTCGTCAAAATAGTGATTCAACACAATTTTCAAAATCTGAAATTTCCTCATTGCAGGTTTGGCATCAAGTTTGAGATGTGAAGAAATTTGCATTTTGCTGGTTCCACTATTAACTTGTTGCAAAACTGCAAAAATTTTAAATAAATTTCACAAATGGTCCCAAATGTCAAATGAATTCGATCCCGGACGAGCCCTCAATTCTGTTACGGTTAAGAATTTTGCCGTGACAAAAGGTGTAGGAAATCCCTGTGCACCAGCAAAACAGAACAAAGGCAAGTCTAGAACATTCAATTATTGTATTATTAAACAAAGAGAGCAACTTATACAAAGTCACAAGTCAATTTCACAATACCGATTTAAAATACAATTCAAATGAGGCAAAATGTAAGGCAGTGGGTCACAAAATATACGGCAAACTCACCAAAGTGTTAGTGCGAGAGAGAAACAGTTGTGTTGAATGTAACACCGTGAACGGTCTGACGGCGGCTATGAAGATAAAGCGTTGGCAGCGACTGATGATGTGTACCCCTGTATATATCATAATCATTATTAAAAACACTAAACGTTGTGACTCAATAATAATTATTACTTAATAAATAACAAAATATACAGAAAATACACACTCGTAACACAAGGGCCATTCACTTATGATAAGATTGTACTGTTGCCAAGATTACCTTTATCTCCACACGTTGAGGACAATGGCAAGCGAAGTCTTCGACGACTTCTTGAGGCCCACTTCTATTTGACAGCTTGTCACAGGAGAGGACAGCATCACGTTTTGAATGATACCACTGCCTCTTGTGACTTAAAGATGTTTCCTGTTGCTTAAAACATGAGAGAGCCGTTTCAGAAGCAGCTCAATATAACCATTCCACAGATCTAACGCTCTCTAGCGGCTATTTATTTTGCCTATATCCACCGCCCCATAACCTTCAAAAAGCAGCGTGCTCTCCACGAGCCCTAAACCAACTGCTAATGGGCACATGAGTCTTTGTGTGTTCAGTGTATCGATAAAGACGGTCATTGAAGGATTTGATGGTTAATTTATTAGCAACTTCTCGGCCATACATCATCAATGCCTTGCGTTAGAAACTATTTCGGATTTTAACCAATACCATCACTGTGATGCTGTCTTAAAAAGGTCTTAATTCTCCTTTTTGCTGTTTTGTCTGCATCATTTGTTATATCTACGAGTGCAGTGGGCCAATTATATTAGCACCACTGCTTTCACTATCAATACAACAACACGTCTGAATTACGTTGAAATGTGTGAGTTAGTGAGTTTAGTTTTACGCCACGCTCAGCAATATTCCAGCTATATGGTGGCGGTCTATAAATAATCAATTCTGGACCAGACCATCCAGTGATCAACAATATGAGCATGGATCTGCGCAGTTTGGAACCAATGACATGTGTCAACCAAGTCATCGAGCCTGACATCCCGATCCCGTTAGTAACCTCTTACGACAAGCATAGTCGCCTTTTAAGGCAAGCATGGGTTCCTAAAGGCTTATTCTACCCCGGGACCTTCACGGGTAGTTACGTTGAAAGTGTAATGTTGATGAAAGAAATAATCTATCAGGTTTTATAGCGACTTTGGAGTTTTCGATAGGATTCACATTGGCATATATATATAACATGTTAAGTACATGCACGTGAATTTTAAAAACATCAAATAATCCCCGAAACATGTAATAAACAATAACACATATAAAATCAGAGCCAAAAATGACTATCCAGCCTCATGTAAGAATGTCGAGGTTTTATTGGTTCACATGACTGATAAAATACCATGTACACCCGTCACGATCCGCGATCATTCTCTTTTTACTGTCCCATCACTGCCAGAATCAGTTCAGTTCATTTGGTTTGGTTACCAGGTGATGAACAAGCAATAAATATACAGACAGGGAAGTTGATTCGGTACATATGGAAGCATAAGGAGAACATGCAAACACATTTTACATTAAGTTTAGACTTAACTTTGAACAAATCCTTGAATAGGAATTTACCCAGATTACAGAGCTGCTTAACATTCTGGGTACTCAAGAGCTGGACAAGTGTGAAAACTGATGACTTTTTCCAACAATAAGGCTTACAGTAATAGCATTTAGCACTCAAAACTAAATGCCTTTATGACAGGGATGCGAAGTCTTAATTATATTTTCGACCCCCGGTTCCTCTTCTGCGTACACTGACATGCTACGTAATGCCCCAACGTCATCAATTTCGCGTACAACGTCATATGACGTCATATGCCGTTAGCTGTACGCGGGTATCGCCGCCATTACAACGTTCACTTGTTGCTCTTCATCGTTCAGTCCATTGTGCAAGTATCCTGTGCTATTTCATCCTTCAAGTTTCCCCTTCGAGACTCGACATGCCATCCAAGCGTAAGGTCGTTCTAAATCACCACCTGGTTCCAGGTACAGGGAAGGCTGCCAGGCTGGGAAATGAGAAAACGGGCAAGAAAAGGGCTATATCGAACTGGTTGACGGATCAGTCTAAAACCCCATCGCCAAATGTGCATATTGTATCTAATGCAATGATTGAGAATCGTTCTTTGAATGCCGACATGGTAACAGGTCGCCCGGTGCTACCGGGAACTCAGGCGAGTGCGAGCAATGCCGAACCGAGCGAGAGTAGGATGGACAGCATTTCCCAGCAGTTGGGGAGCATACTAGCTCTCCTCAACAGGTCACTTTCACGGGATCAGCTGGATGACGATTCAGCATCGACAATACACGAGGTAAGGGACAATTCACTTCCAACCTGTTCTCATGTATTGACGTTAGTCGACCTCTTGACAAGGTCACCGGCGAGAGATTGCCCCGTGACGTCATAGACTCGTCGATCACTCACGGTGATGGGGATTCCCTTACCTTTGACGCGGAGACTATCAGTGCTCACGTCAAGCAGGTGACACGGGAAAGGATTTGGAAAGGTGAATTCGTAGAATTATCATCACTTTTGCCAAATGTTCATTCAAATGACGAATCGCAATTTTCATTGGAACTAGATCCTTCAGGTCAGATGAAGTTGAAGCCATCAACAAGGATAAGTAATGAGCAGTTGAGCATTGGTACTTGGGCATCTGCCTTCCACATCTACATGAGTACATACTAGTACATGGTAAAACACACTTCTCAGTCTACCATTCAGGGTATCTTGGGATACGTGAAAGCTATCAGAAGCGCAGCAGTGAGGTTTGGAGGCGATGGCTGGACACTCTACGATGACAAGTTCCATCATCTCATGTCAAGGGATCCATCGAGATCGTGGACAAAGATCGACGGTGAACTTTGGCTCAGGTAGATGACTACACAACCTAGTCGGTATCAGCCAGCAGACAGGAGCGGTCGAGCCACAGTACCATACATTGGAGGGACTCGCGACAATGCATACTGGGACTTCAACAGGTCACGCTGTACCAGGTCAGAATGTAAGTTCCAAAATAAGTGCTCTAGATGTTCCCAGCCCCACCCTGCATATTCATGCTTTCAGGGAAAATGGGAGCAACGCCCCGCTGAGATTGCAACGCCAAACCACAGACAGCCCCAACCCGCACTTGCACCAACCCTAGTGGATCTCGTTAAGATTTCCCCCCACTTGCATGCCTACATGACTGTTAACTTATCACGTGCAGTTTATCTTTTGCAAGGCTTTCAGTTTGGTTTTCACTTAGAGGTCAGTGGTCAACGCTCACAAAGATGGTCCTGCAACCTTCGCTCATGGATCCTACAAGGCAGGGTGTTGTAGAAAGTTACACTCCGAGTTAAAGCTGAGACGGATTGTTGGCCCATTTCTTCAACCTCCGTTCCCCAACTTCCAAGTTTCACCAATCGGCTTAGTACCAAAGAAGCAAACATGTACAAGTGACTCCACAGGTAAGAATGCTGATGATTTTCGATTATTAATCCACCATCTCTCCTATCCCCGAGGCAAATCAATAAACGACCATATTGACCAACAGGCCTGTTCGGTCTCTTATGCCATGTGAACATGGTTCAGCAACTCGGCCCAAATGATCAGCTAGCCAAGTTTGACATCAAATCTCCGTTTAGAATCATGCCAGTCAATCCTGGAGATTTCGAATTGCTTAGTATCCACTTCCAGGGTCAGTATTACTTTGATAAATGTTTGCCATTTGGCTGCTCAATATCATGCTCTGTGTTCGAAAAATTCAGTCCCTTTTTGCAGTGGCACATGCTGAGACAGTTACCCTACAGACAGCTGAAGCACTACCTAGATGACTTCCTCACAGTGGGGCGACACGGTTCCGGGGAGTGTGAACAGAACCTTGGGACATGCCTGACGGCCTTGTCTGATCTTGGTGTGCCAATTGCACACGAGAAAACGGTCGCCCCAGCAACATGTTTGATACTCCATAATCTCGAGATTGACACGGCGAATATGAAAGTCAGAATACCGCCAGGTAAGGTCTCAGCGTTGATAACAACTCTGCTTTCATCAGGCAAATCAAAGACGACTCGAAAGGTTCCGCAATCACTGGTGGGAAACTCAATTTTATGTGCTGCACCATTCCCATGGGCAGACCGTTTCGTCGCAGATTCATTGACACTTATAGAAGGTAAGGATCAGTTACATCACATTCGCCTCACGCAGTCGTTGAGGGAGGATCTATCTATATGGCTTACTTTCCTCAACAGCTTTAATGGCGTATCTGTGTTTCAGGAAAGTCAATGATTGGACAGTTCGTACTTGCACGCAGCTATTTACTGATGCAGCCTGCACCGCAGACTTTAGGGCATACTTTCAGGGACGCTGGGTGAACAGATGCTGGTCTGACGAAGGACATGACGCTCTTGGAGCTTTTTCCTATCGTACTAGCAGTACGGCTATGAGGTAACTGTTTCGCTAACAAGAAGGTACTCTTCTTGTGTGAAAATCAGGCAGTGGTTTCCAACACCAACAAACAAACATGTAAGGTACACCGTATCATGTCTCTAGTCAGACAGCTAGTCCTGCTCTGCCTGTCCCATAACATATGGTTCAAGGCAAAATACATCAGTACCGCAAACAATGTAATCGCAGGTGCTTTGTCGAGATTTCAGTACCACCGATTCTGAGCAGCAGCGCCAACAGCAGAGGCACAACCATCCCCACTTCCAGACAACCTTTGGATCCTTTGACAAGGGAGGCTGACAGATTGCTGCAAGTATTACTGGCGAGTAACACATGGTCGACTTACCAAGCTGGAGTCGAGGCACTGCGGACATTCTGGACAACATATGGGATCCAGAAAACATGGCCAGTACCATTAGATAATCTGGTTCATTTCATTGCTTACTTGTCTAAGACAGGGCTTGCACCTAGCACATTAAGAACGTACATCAGCGGTACCACTTTTATTATATCTTGACTCGGTACCTTCATTCTGAATAGTCAGAACGTTCATGAATTTATTTTATATTCTTGCCTAGAGCTTATTCCCAGAAGGCGGTGGCTCATGGGTCAATCTGGTTGATCCTTTGGATTAACTGGAGTATATCATTTCTGTAACCGATTGGTGTGAGTTTGCTGGAACTCCAATTACGTATGACATCGCCCTTGTTGGCGCTCCATGGTGGGCAGGGAGCAGATTTGATGAAACATTATACTACGGCAACTTTCAAAATCTGATTCTGAGCTTGACTCTGATGAAGATGACGTTGTGGCGAAATTGTTATATTCTGAAAGGGATACCCTTGCTTCCTATTCCCCATTTCTGTTAGAAAAGGGCCTACAAGGTAAAGCTGGTGAGTTGAAAAATGTTTCCAAATTACGGTCTGGGGGCCTTCTGGTTGAATGTATCAGGAAGTCACAGGCCATTAACCTCATGACATCAACCACACTAGCTGCCATTCCAATTACATGTTCAGCACACAAGACACTTAACTTTTCCAAAGGACTAATCCGTGACAGTCTCGCTGACATATCTGTTGAAGACATTGTCTCTCAGCTCGGAAGTCAAGGTGTCATCGAGGCAAAAAGATTCACACACCGTAAAGATGACCTTGTATTCCCGTCCAATACATAACTTTTGACACCCCAGGTCTGCCACCTTCTATTAAGGTTGGAAGTTTCTCCATGATTATAGATCTCTTTATCCTAGGCCCTACTCGTTGTTTTAACTGTCAGAAGTTCGACCATGGGCAAATTTTTTGTAGGAATAAGTTAGCTTGCTTTAGATGTTGAGAACCTGACCATGATGGGAAAACATGTACCAACACCATCAAATGTTTAAATTGCAAAGGTGACCATATGGCATCTTCTGAAGACTGTCCTCTATGAATATATGAGGCCACTGTGCAGAGATTAAAACGTAAAAAACGATTCAGTTATTCTGATGCCAGAACACAAGCGACTTCTTGCACCTGTTTCAGAAAGTCCATCATATGCTTCAGTAGCTAAAACGGTCACGGTGTCTATACCCTGTCAGACAGATCTTTCCTGGGCACATTCCGACCATCCCAAATCCCTTTCAGATCAATTACAAAATACCGTCAATTCCAAACCGGTCACAGATCCATCACCAAAACTAAAAGAAACATCTTCTACACAGAAAGACTCAAGTCAAATCAAATCGTCCAAATCTACCAAAGTGGATACAAAGAAAAAACAGATTCAGTCTGACAGATTGACAAACAAAGGCACTAAAAGATACAGTGCAATGTTAATAAATATGGATTGCTCGAAGATATGGATACTGATGCATCCATCCGTGTGAGTGCTGGTTGCCATTCAAATGGTCACTCACCCAAAAAGAAAGTTAGACCAGTATCTCCCGTTACTGCTCTTTAGATGCTTAACCCTCCATGAGCCATTCAGCTAATCCAGTACAATGACATTGCAGAGGACTTAAACATAACTTTCATGAAGTACAGTCGTTAGTACAAGACTTTAAACCGTCAGCAATATGTATCCAGGAGACGTATCTCAAACATACTGATACATTTGATTTAAGGCAGTAATGTTCTTATCATCCATTTTCTCCTCCAGGGGATAAAGCAGCAGGAGGTTCACCTATATTAGTTCGACATAACATCATTCATAGTGATGTTCACCTGAATACAAATCTCCAAGCTGTAGCTATTCGCCTCAGCTTGCACATTGCAGTTACTCTGTGCTCTTTGTACATTCCACCCTCCTCTGGTCTCCGACAAACTGATCTCCAAAACCTCTATGATCAGTTACCAAAGCTCTGTATTATCATGGGCGATTTGAACGGGCACAACCCTCTATGGGGAAGTACAAGCACAAAACGTAATGGCCAGACTACTGAGGATTTTATATCTGATAATAGCTTGTGTGTTTTTAATGACGAATCAAACACCTATTTACATCCTGGAACAGGAACCTATTCTGCACTTGCTCTGTCCCTGGCTGATTCGAAAGTTTACAACGAAGTTGAGTGGTTTGTTGTTGACCACTTCCCAACTGTCCTAAAAGGTATCAAACCTGATGATGATCCACCTTTATCACGGTGGAATTTTAATAAGGCCAATTGGTCTTTATATGAAATATTGTGTATGGAAAAATTGATACCGGAAAACTGTATGGATGTATCACATCCGATAGAGTTGTTTTCAGCTGTGTGAAATGAAATCGCTGACCAATCAATTCATTAAAGTCCTCTCCAATTCATCACCTTCGTAAACCATGGTTCAACAATGAACGTAAACAAGCAAGAATGTGTGGGAAGAAAGCAGGAAAATACTTTCGCAGACATCCTACTGTTCATAACTTAAATACAATTACGAGTGCCAAGGCACGGCGAACTTATAAACAAAATAAGCGCCAGTCTTGGAGGAAATATGTTTCCTACATTAATTCGCGCACACCCATGTCTAAGGTGTGGAATGTGGTCCAAAGAACAAAAGGCAAAGGCTCCAAATCTTCTGTTAAACATCTTAAAGAAGGTGATAAATTGATAACTGGTAAGGGTGATATTGCCAGTAAAATCGGTGAAACTCTTTCCAGAAATTCTTCATCATCAAATTATATACCTGAATTTCAGAAATATAAAAATCGACAAGAAAAACAAAGAATTATTTTTGACTCTAATAATGGTGAAGATTATAATGAAGTATTTTCATTACGTGAGCTACATACTGATCTCGAGCAAGTTCATGACACTGCCGCTGGTGATGACAGCATTCATTACCAATTACTGAAACATTTTCCTGAGACATGTCTTTTGACACTTTTGGAAATATTTGACCATATTTGGATTTCAGGAAATTTTCCTCAATCGTGGTACAATGCCATTGTAATCCCCATACCAAAGTCTTACCGGGATCATACAGATCCCTCATATTAGCGTCCTATATCGTTAACCAGTTGCGTTTGGAACGAATGATAAACAATATATTAGTCTGGTATTTGGAAACGAATAATCTTATCACAGATATTCAATGTGGTTTCCGGTAAAGCAGGAATGCCTTAAGGCACTTGACTTACTGAAAGTAGTTTCGAATTCAAAGTGGGGCGGACACCAAACTACCCTCCTACTCTTATCTGTATCTCTTGTCCGCACGAAACTTGATTATGGCTTTATTGTATATGGTGGAGCATGTAACAGCATCTCAAACGATTAGAAGTTGTCCACCACCAAGGTCTAAGACTTTGTCTTGGAACTTTCAGAACTTCCCCTATTGACAGTCTCTACGTCGAGGACGATGAACCATCCCTTAACCAACGACGTATCAAATTATCTTTACAGTATCTCACTAAACTATATGAGGCTCTATACAATAAAAAGTCTTCTCTTGTTCCGCCTCTTGGTATAAGAGTGAAACCTTTCCTCGCTGCTACTGGAACTGAGATAGAAAATATATCTCCCTCCCGTCTGATCTCTTCTCCTCCTTGGCAGTTAGTTAGACCAGATGTTGACCTAACACTGACAGCATTTAAAAAATCAGAAACAAATGATTTACAATATAATCAAGAATATAATCAATTAAAAAGTAAATACTCCAGTTACAAATCCTTATTTACAGATGGGTCCAAGGATGGTGGCGCCGTAGCTTGTGCCACCGTCATTGGATCTAGAATAATATCTTCCCGATTACCGGATGATAGCTGTATTTTTACTGCAGAAGCAAACGCAATACTAACGGCTGTTAAATATATTGATAGACACCCCCAAATATAAACAACACATAATCTATTCAGACTCTCTTTCGTGCCTTCAGGCTATTAAGAATCATTCTTGCAAGCATCCACTTTTATTAGACATTATTGAATTGCATAATGATCTTGCTACTGGCCAATGCTATATTGTCCTCTGTTGGTTACCCAGCCAAGTTGGAATCTCTCGTAATACAATGGCTGATTGTGCTGCTAACACTACTTGTGATTCCATACTCTGATTATACAGCTGTTATTAGATCATATATCCGTGATCTGATGCAAAAGAAGTGGGACACCCAAGTAGGTATCAATAAATTACACCAAATCAAACCAACTATCGGTTATACTTACTTGGGTTGTCAGTCCAGATTTGAAGAGGTCATTATGCAACGATGTCGCATTGCTCATGCGAGATACACTCATGAGTATTTGCTAAAAGGCGAAGATCCTCCTTTTTAAAAGAAATAGAATTGTTGGATAAAGTTTGAACAATATGTTTTGTATATAGATAAAAAGCTATTTTATTAATTAGCAAACTGAGATTGTTAGTGGCTGTGCCTTCAAAGGAGGTTAAAGTATCGTAACATTATTGTCCCCCTGAGAAGGTACGTAAGTCCCAGAACTTCCAAAGTAAAAATTTCACGTACCAAAATTTTAAACGTAGCATATTTGTTATTTTAAGTTTGGGCTAAACTGTCTTAGAGTCGCCGACAGCTGACGGGATGGTGTAAATCCAGTTGGGTCCCATGCTGGAAGCTAATGTACTGTACGTCCCCATGGTCCCTAGTATGGTGGCCTACCTTCCGTTGTTGGTGATCTATAGCCCGTGTTTTATATTGTGTTGTCTTCTCTGGTTGCAGTGTTTTAATTTTGCGTGCTAGTTTAACGTTCATGTCTGTGATGTCTAGTATTTTCACTGTCCATTGTTGACACGTTTTAATCTTCAAGACATTTTCATCATTTTAAATGAATTACTCTCGTCTCGATATGGCTGCAATATTGCCGATGTGACGGTAAATATTAACTCACTCACCCAATACAATAAGCATTTCCAGTTCTCCGAACCATAGTTTGTGCCCGGTAGCGGCATACAGAGCTTATTTAGGTAAGCGCACAAAAGGATCACAGCAGGCCTTTGCGCACTTTGATCAGTCCCCAGAAACTAGGTATCAGTTTCAAGCTGTTCTAAAGAAACCCCTTGCTTTCAGTGGGATTGACACTTCCTCCTATACTTCCCATTCTTTACGGATAGGAGCAGCTACCACTGCAGCGTGCAAGGGTGTAAGTTCAGAGCTAATTCAGCGCTTTGGTCGATGGGGATCTGAGTGTTACAAAACCTACATACGCATTCCATTTTTCGTATAATAATCTAACAGGCTCTGTGGTTCATTAATAATCTAGTTGGCTTTATTGTGTATGGGCCATTCTCCTCCTTTGTTTCAGTTTGGCTGATCGGGTCCAGTTACCTAGCGAGAAGACGGGGGTCATCATCTAAGCTCTCGCTTTAACTCTTTCACCCAACGTTAGATGGTTGCAGCAGAAGGGGAAGACTCCTTGTAAACAGCAGTGAGTCGCTCTTCAACCTGCTCGGCCGTATTGCCTTCCAGCACAAAAAAACTTTATTACTGTTCCATATCAAGCCTTGTCCAGTTTTCACATTCACTAGAGGGTATATCTCTTCTACAAGGCACTGCCATTGAAGAAATGCATCCAGCTATGTGATCCTACCGGGAATATGTAGCTAGGACACTAATATACGTTAGGTGCCCTGCCCATTACCATTTGTCAAGTATATATATGCAAGGCTCAAACCTTTTTTGATATCCCTTTTTTTATAGAAGTTTTGTGAAGGGAGTGGGAAATTGACAAATATATTGAATAAATTGCATTAATTGATTTTTTAAGACAACGTTGTTGAGTGAAAGTATCAATAATATGTTCACACCTTCTACACTTGGACAACTGTTTTCCAATGACTTCCGATAAACTGGAAAGCATGATCTTTGTTTAATGACAGGCAGATAAGAGACATTCAAATGTTGCTTATGCCATATATCACTGAAACCAAGGATATCAATGTGTGTTAGTTAAAAATTAACTACATGAACTAATATAGCTACAGTTAATGCCTAATCCCATCTTATTTAATCTGGGCACATACCATTATTATTATGGGTGCAGCTTAATTAAGCCTCATGCAACCAGCCATAAAGTGTGTTGTTTTAAGCGGTCTGTCTTTTGGGAGGTCTGTCTTGTGGGAAGATACCTGTAAAAGTCGTATCATCCCGCCACGCGTCGGTGACCACTAGAAGTGAGAAAAGACTTTAGTAACGTGCGCTGCATTGATGTCAATCGATCAGCCGTTGCATCTCACATGAACCAAGTCCATTCTATGCATATTGTTTTCTTTTGATTTAGCAAAAACATTCAGCTAGAAAAATTATCACATCGTGTCGTGGGGAATACAACCGTACTCGGGACCGAAAAAGACCCGTATTTCCCTCGACACGATGGGATAACTTGTATTCCACTAAAAGTTTATAATTGCATATGATTAGTCTCCGCAAAAACATTCCATACTATGTGTTTCATACGTGAAGAGCCTAATGATGCAAATCCCCATGGTCCATAGTATGGTGATCTACCTTCAATCGTTGATGATCTGTTGCCTATTTTAATTTGTACCGTCTATGGTTTTATGATGGCGTACTTGTTTTAAATTTATGTCTGTGATACTCTGTTATTTGCACTGTCCTTTGATGAAAGGTTTTAACGTAATACATTCATTAATTTCAGTACTGATCTAAATTAAATTGATCTCGTCATGGTATGGCTGCAGTATTGCCAGTGTGACGGTAAATGTTATCTCAATTACTCCCTCACAATACTACTTTATATTACCAATTTGAAAGTGTTAATATAATATTTTAAGCAATAAATGACAACATATGATAATTGCACATACGTGTAAGAAACATGCCATATAATGTGGTATTCAAGGTTCCAAACACCATAACAATTATCGTTTTAACTATTGTTGTTTTAACGATGTTTCTGTCATATCACGCTATCCAACGACAGGGGACAGGAACTTCGCAGACTTCTGTTCCGATTTACTTTTTTTCTCATGATATGTCATTTTTGGTGGAAAAACACGATGTCGACAACATCATAATTACCCCACCCCCCAAAAATACACTGATAATTCTGTCGATATTTCGTTGTTGGAAGTACCTGTCATAACACGCGCGAAGGCAAGTGAAACACTCTAAGAATATTTCCAGGACAACACAGCTAAAGGCAAACATGAATCAGTGGGGTGGGTCGTCAACCTGAAAAATACGCTTCCATATCAGTGATGCGGTAGCCACTGTTAAACACTACCAGTGTATTTACATTGTGAAAATCTGTTGAGAATATGTGAGAAACGGTTGTGCTGAATGTTATACAGCAAGCGTTCTTGAATGTAGGTCAACGCTGGCGAAGAGGCAGACAGATGCAGATAGGTCGAACGATGAAGCAACTCCAGTATTACTCTGAGTTTAAGTCGGTATGTGTGTGTCCCGTCGAAACAACAACCAGCCTTATATATACACAGTCACTGAATCTTCAGCATTCCAGCGAAGAATGGAAGCTTCGAGATCGGCCTAGTGTTTACCAACAGCAAAAACACACACAAAGGAGGCAACTCTAAAGCGCTACCTTAAAAGCGTGCTGCTAAAACAGTATTTTGATGATACAAAATGAAATCCATAATACCTTTCATTCAAATCTCTAAACAGTGTAATACAAATTACAGAAAATACACTCTCGTAACACTGTCTATTTACAGATCGGTTTGAAACTGAAGGTGTGCTCCATCAGTTACTCCAACACTATCGGGGAAGTTGGCAGTCTAATAAGAACGATGTTGAAGGCATCATATTTTTTAACAATTCACGGAAAAAACTAACAGTTGTAAAGTATACACAACAATTAACAACTAGTGCAGAATTGTTCCATCGCTCGGACAATTTTTATATGCTGCTGTCTCATGAAATTGGCACAAAGCAAGGGTTACACAACATTAGTTTCATTGGTTGAAGACGTTCTTGATCTGCAGAGTGGTTTTACACATGGCGAGAGTGAAATACACTATAGACGAGATGAACAACCGTTTAAATCAAGTGACAGACAGTATGACGACTGATTAAGGACATCATGATATGAATACTTGCATCTATCAAGTTCGATAACTGGCCCTCCAAGAAAAGATTTGCTGATGATTAACTTCTTATCGGTTGGGACGAGTCTCTGTTAAATATCAAAACTCTAACAGTGCCTGGTATACCATACAGTGGTTTTACACGTTGTATCCATGTGCCAGAGTATTCAGCAACGGTTCTGGCACAATAGGACAATAGCCAGGAAGATAAGAAAACACCTTCTGTTATCTGTGCATTTATGGTTTGAGCCGTGGTAATTAAATATACAGGAATATTCAGGAATATTTTGCAGCAAGAAATGCCATAAGACGAAACTGCGTTGAAATTAGGGCCATAGAATGTATTTGTCATCCTCTGGCTATTAAAGAGTTTATGTGAAAAAGATAAATACTCTATCATTTCACACCACAAGAGGGCCTTGGTAATTATATAAACCTTCCCAAATATTTTTAGCAATTCCCAAGATAAAATGTCAATGACCCGATGAAGTACTGTACCGCTGTTAGTTTTCATTCGTTCGCCTCGATGTCATTTAAAGCAATGTGTTGAACTCTAACGACAATTTAGAGGCTTCTGACAAAATCTCTAGTTATTACGAAAAAATAAAACTGCTTGTAATTTCTGTAATTGCCGCCACGTGTGACAAATAGTTGTATTTCTGTATTCATCATTGTGTTTCTATAAAGAATTTACACGAAAAAATGATAACGATAAATCAATATAAAAACTCGGTGAAGTATCAAATACAGATCCGTATCATGTTCCTTAGTGCTGCTGGCTGTTCAGTTTCATTTTGTCCCCAATGTTGTCACACACGCATCTCGTACATAGGGCACTAAGTGTCCGTAATCATTCTTGAACGAGTCAAGGATACGAGTAATTCATCTTCAGGTTAAGATTGCCATATTATGAATAATTATCACCAACAGTTTTTCAAACATTATGTCCTACGTTACAGTCGGTTCAACTACACATGGATCTTTAAAAACTGCAAAAATATTAGGTCGTAAACATGAGGCATATTTAAAGACAGGGAGACAAATGTCAGCTACAGTAACTTGGGCCGGACAGACTGGTAGTCCTGGGTCCGGATTAAAACAAGTGAATTACTGACACAAACGTTGTCGTGTCCGACAGTCACAGCTAATAATATATTTAATCTTTGGAACACATGATGTGAGCAGAGGTTGACAAGACCATGGAACACTTGCACAAAGCGATCTTAGCGCTGCAGTGATTGTAACTCCCATTCTTCAACATAGGCTGACGATAGTCGTAGCTCTAAGATCACTTTGATCTCTAAGCCTGTCAGTAAGCTATCATAAATCACTTCACGAGTTAGAAGGTGCCATGAAAGCTTCTCTTGGAGAGTCATCATCTTCCAGCTAGTACCTTGTACGTGGAGCTGGCATTACATCTGTTACGTAAACCTAATACATTGTGTGTGTATCTCTCAATGTATCGCCTTCTCTAGTCATTACATCAGATGATGACTGGGGGCAACTTGTTGCTTTGTATATTGCACGAATGTATGCTCATTTTTGGAAATGAGAGAAATCACAATAAAGATTACTGTGAAAGGTATAAATGCACTGTCTAAACCACACAGTCAAGGAAAGGGCTCGGGTACTCAAAGTGCATAGCAGTAATGGTATATGCTACACGAATCACTACATGGGGAAAGTTTCAAGCTATCAGAGTCTAACGGAATACCCCGCGGTACCCAAGAGCTGACTTACGTAGATAGAAATTTCGACTGTGAACAACCTTGATGAAGTTCAAAGCATTATGTTTATATTTATTTAAACTGGTTTTGGACATCACTGGCTTGTATTAGATTAACTGCTACAGAAGTGTCAGGATTGCAATGTGATATTATGCATGTGTGATAATTATGTCAGTTAAATTATTGATGCGCTTTTTGCATCAGTCTTTTGTGAATGAAATAAAATGAAAAGGAAGTAAACGCTGATATATTGATACTGATAACTGAATTTACGAATTTATTTTGTCATTGTTATAAGCGAAATCCCAAATCCAAATTTGGCATGTACCCCTTTAAAGTAAACGCAAGTGACGTTAAATTCCTCTTCTTGGCTTTGGCCCACAGAGTTGATAACTTCAGAGTATCGTAGCATGTATGGATTTATGACCTCAAATTGTTTACTGTTCAACAGTGGATCTCCAGTGGGTGAAAACTATTTTGACTGTAATCCTTTCTAGTGGCACAACTGACAGTGGAGCAAGTAATGATATGCCCAGACTGTAGCTTTTGGATTGGTCATCTAGTTGGAAACCTCACAGACGATAGCAAATCACCAATAAACTATCATTTCACTATGATTCCACCCGGTTCATTAGCTATATAGCATGCAAACTCGAAATATGAATGTTTTCAAGCATAACGAAGATACAGTTTTTGTTCTGGTTTCTAAATTTTGAGAATTTTCCTCTGACGCAAACCCAGAGGAAGTCAGTACGATGGTTTTAGACTACCTACAGCAAATCTTCAAAAGAAGTGCGTGTGAAAACGTTGGATTGCGTGTGTAACAGAAATAGGTTTATGTCATACGTGTTTGGGAGTATAATTTGATGCTAATGGTCTTGCGTGACCACGTTAATGGTTGTCTTCATTAATGATTATAGCCTTGATAGGCCATTAACTGACGCCCCAGCTTTGGCGTCCAAACTGGGATACAACGACAGTCATCGTACCTGACCATCCGACAGTTACTGACTGCGGAGACTACCGTTATAATAGGACATGCTATCGTCATTTCATGCCAAATGAGATCTGATGTGTTTGATAGTCAAAAAAACTTGAATAACGTTTAGTTGCATCATCCGTTTTGGTTTGGGAAGAAAATACATGAAAAAGCGCACTAGGTTCAAAGTGCTGATCACATGTAGTAAAACGATGTGATGATGAGGAGTGACGATCAGTGTGGGTATGGGATTCTACCCAACTGTCAGCGGTTAATGCTTGATAACGTGTAAGTCGCCACATGGATCAGCTGCTGTTGAGGTCGCCACCCCTCACTAATGAGTAAGTATAGTTAAATAATATTTGCAACTTAGAACAACTGTCTTAGGCACTGAAGCAACCCTCCTGTATCTTTTAATGTAGGTAATGTAGATCCTAAATTCATGTACACAACTATCATGTTTTAGGTTGTTATCAAGGGCAACATAGCATTCCAACATTTCACGTTACATTATAATAGATTATATGTCCCAGCACGTTAATTGAATGTACACTAACACTGACTTCGTGTATATTCCTGTGAGGTTTGGACATTTTCAACACAAATGTAATAAACATAACCGAAACATGCGGTACCTTAATCATTAAAAAGAATCGTTTGTATCCTCTTTTGATTGTTATGCCTTGAACTGTTGAGGGCATTTCGCTTGGAAGCTGACAATTAGCCCTACTGAAAACGACAGTTCCAGCCGAGGAAGCATTTAATCTGTACAGCACAATTTGCGGATTTATTTCATCTTCCAAGAAGAGCATGTTATGACAGGTTGGCATATTTCAAGCTGACAGCACTTCAATGGTGAGTGTGGAAAATTCAGTCTATATCGTGAACGTTCCATGTAGATATAAATGACCTGCACAAATCATTTTCTCTTATTTAGGCTACACATGCTGCTTTGATACAATGTTGCGTACAAAGTGCTATGAGTCACAGAATGACTGAGAAAAATATCCTCACTAGTATTTCCACCAAAAATGCATATTATTATCATCATGATCAGTTATGCTGACGGAACAAGGTATTTGTTTCTTAACCGCAGATGAAAGACAAGTGTCTGCTGTTCTTGAACACTACAATGTTGCAGTGAATAGCATGAGCCAAATAACGTCCAGGAAATGTTTATGTAAATCTTTCTACATCTGAACATGCATTATCACTGCATGTACTGTTACAACCTGTAAGGTCAAGGAGCATTTAGTCCGCTAAAGGGTAAATGATGATTGATCATAGTGAGGTCCAGTTCTGTATGATAGACTTTTTTATGAGTAGATCAACTCACCGTGTTTCCCTGACAAGAGCAGAACCGCTTTACAAATGATAATTCTCATAAAGCGAATGAGTTAGTTAAGGTATACGATGCGGTCAGCAATGTCCCAGCTATATGGCGCCATTCTGTAAATGATAATCTGGACATGACAATCCTGTGGTCAAGAGCATGGGCATCGGTCTATGCAATCGGGATACAAGTTAGCGGATCTGTCCACTGATCCCATTAGTCGCCTTTTCTAAAAAGCATGGGTTAATGAAGCTGAATCAAAATCCGGATCTTAGTATTGGGTCTAATACTATTAAAGGCTGATACCTAGGACCAATGAGATTAAATGGAATAGAAGAAATTACGGTAAGATACAGGGTAACATTTGGTGGTTTTGGCGTGGCGTGGCGTGGCGTGACGCTAGCTGGCACAGAAATATCTCAGTATCCACGGTATTTAAAATGGCTAAGTCTGACATGGAGATTTAAATTGATTAAATCCGCAGATGCCTGTATTTATGACCGTATCTCCAAAACAAAAGAAGAAAAACACAGTCCTAAAAAAGCCAATGTTAGGCACTTGCACTCAAAAATCTCCATACAAACTGTGACTTGATGACCACAGGTGTTCAGGAAACTGAGGAGCTCATCCTGTCCAAAGGCACACAGCGGGAGAATAAATGTCGGAAATGTTAGAAGAAGAAGAAGTGTCACGTGAGGCAGGTAAAGGGATTCATGTGCCATCTGTATCATTGGGCGATTGAAATTAGTTGGAAGATGAGGAGCATTGAAATGAAAGTGTGTTTCAAACGAAAGGTCTTGTCCAACCGGTCACCTTTATCAGAGAATAACCACAAGTGATTGAATGTTGGGGGATCTAATTTGACTCGTGAAATGGGATCGGTAGTATTTAGGCTTGTGACCCCATGTCGAACGTTTCTTTGAACGATGTGTACGTCATTTAACTGCTTTAGTAATAGAGATGAAGGTTTACTGATGTGGCTTTTCTTCAAAAGAATACTTGAACCAAATCGTAGTTCGTCCAACTTTCATCTTCATGTATATCCTATAAAGTATTTGTAAAACAGCGTCGAACACAAAGCCACTTAATGGTCCATGTAATTTCCACATTTTAGCTCTAATTCATTTTACAAAACGGATCGGTTGTTTCATGACTCTTGCCATCAAACGATCATTACCATATTTGAATTTGCTATAACACATCCGATCCTTTTCTCAATGTGACAATGACAATATATGTGAATGACGTGTCTGGAATCACACACGTGTGTAATCTAAAACAAGTCACAGTAGCTCGCTGCCCATGGTTATAATTAGACGGTAAAGCTACTCTGAGTAAACCCGGTTCCTTAAGTCATCAATGTAGAAGGATTCAGCATACTCTCCTCTTGTACTCTGCCTCGTCGGCGGTCATTAAACTGGAGATTTTCAGTAGCTAGAACTGAAATGGGATCAGCTTTATTGGAGCTTGTGGCCGCTGCCAAATGTTGTTTTGAGCGATGTATATGCCATTCAACTGCTTTAGTTGTAGAGATGAATGTTTTCTGATGTGGCCTTTCTTTAGAAGTACCATCGTAGTTCGTCCTACGTCAGTTTTCATATCTAGGATCTTGAGTATCTGAATAACAGCTTCGAACACAAAGCCACGTAATGATCCTTGTAATTTCCAGGCTTCCAAAAACTTATGCATTTCAGCTCGAATTCACTGCAAATTGATCCACTGTTTCTAAACCATCCGTGATTTGAGTTTCATATGTCTGAATGAATTATAGGTGCTTTCATGCAAGAAAAACATATTAAACGTCCGATTTTATAGTCAATTTGGCAATGACGATATACATTAGGTGTAAAGAACGTGTCGGGAATCTCACACGTGTCAGTGGCTCAGTGTAATCATAAACATGCTATATTAGCTCGCAGAACATGGCTATGGTGGAATACGAAGAGCATAGTCAATTCTGTGACACCTGTGTGTAATTTACAAAAACACATCGGCCATATTATAGAGAATGATATATTTGATTATATAGGTTCATCTATAAACATTCATATTGGATGATCCCAGAATAGGCCCGTGTGTGTATGCATGCATGTGCAGGAATTCTGTCGCGGTGTACTCATGTTCTGCAAAACATCCACGTTCAGTGTAGGAATAGATGGAGCTCTGTTGTAATTACGTTTTGTAATGGCCAGCTACCAGTTGATGCAGATTAATATTGCAGTACATTCGAAATTTCCGGTACATACCTTAGAGTCTACATGTTGCACGTTGTTTGGTGTTATGCTGAAGAGATTCGTCTGAGATTTAAAGATACCCTGTGAGAACATCAAGAGTGTATTTACCTACAGAAGATGATAATGAGCTATTTCGAAAGCAAACATATATAATTGTGTCGAAGAACACTTGTCCTGAGGCAACATTTGGCCACAGTTAGTTTCTTACAATTCAGGACTCTAGACACGTTTTAATTTGTCTGGATATATAAGGTCAAACTATCTGACATATTCATGCTATTTGACCCCGGGCACAGAAACCCTAACAATCCTCTCTAAAGGAAAAGAACAGCAAAACGTCATGTCAGCTACATATGACTATCTGTGTACAGTTAAAAACAAGGCACTCTATTCTCGCAGTTTACCGTTTTGAACACGTTTTTTGTGTACCACAAGAGGAGTTTCATACACATGTGTGTTCTAACGTTTGTCAAACATAATCTCAACATTGTTAAGAAATAGTTGTAACATTGTTAATGTCTAGATGTTATCCATATATGTTAACGTGAAATTAAGTTTCATGCAAGTCAATCAGTGAATGTGTTTTAATGTCAGCAATGTGCATGTAAAGTGCATACAGTCCTGAAAGAAAACATCGCAGCAGGTGCTTGTATAGTTAAAACTATGAAAACTTTCTTATCTCAGCTACTGGTGAGAGAGTAAGCACTCTTGTCTATTGTTTTGAAATACATTCAGTGTAACATACACAAGAGTGTATTAATACCCAATATGAAGAAATTTCATACAAATGTATGTTCTTGCCGTGGTTGAAAAATTATGAGCACATTGTTAACAAATAGGTGTTAACAAATGGAACACTACTGGATGTTTCGTGTTCCATGCAACAGCCAATCAATGAAGTTCAGTTTAAATGTCCATGATGTGCATGCACAATGCACAATTCACAACGCACAATTCACAACGCACAATTCACAACGCACAAAATACTGACAACGTAACATCACAGCAGATGCTTCTGAAGTTGAATCGATGATATCAGTGTAAGCATATCAGTGTCAAATCCATTTGTATACTGCCTGTCTTGTTTGTGTTCTGAAATATACTTATAAACGTGTCATATTGATGGAAAACGTTGACTCATCATAGAACATATACCATGGTTGAACTGCAAACATCAGTTGACATATAAAATGATGCAGCAATATCCGTCAACATTGCCATCGGGAGAAGATCATGTCTTAACTGCCAATATTAAACAAACGTTAGGAGCTGTTGCAGAAAAAGATTTCATTTAGATCTGTCATACAACGTAAAACTTGCTTTCTTAACTCATTCATCGTCCACATTTGTCACTCTGTGTTACTAATGCTGCATGTTTGGCAGTAGGTGACAGGCGCAAAGTGTTCCTTGGTATTGTTGCTTTAAGGCAATAGCCGTGTTCCAATGGGCCGATACACGGAACATCGGTGGCTAGTGTAATTGCATTTGTCAAGCTTAGACAAAGCAAACCCTTCGGAAGTGTCAGCTCCCGGCACGAGGGACTATGATTCCTTGAGCTATAAGAGAACGTCTTACTGATAACAGGCCATTCAGTCTGTGAGATATTTATGCCTGTCTTACCAGGCAATGTCCAAAAATATTGCCTAACTGTTCGTAGTACAATGAGTTACAGCAAGGCAGTAAAGTTCAGTGGACGGTTGAGGTTTCATCCATATTTTCTGTCTGAGTGAAATTTATACCTCTTGGATACAAAAGATGTCCCACAATGCATCCAACACTTGTAATCGCAACTTCGCCAGACATCTTTATGTCTGGGCTAGGAGTCCATAATCACATTCTGTAATATCACCAAAGTTTTCTCTTGAAATGAGCTGATCAAATAATACGCTGCGACCGCTGTTCGCTTCATACTTTGTGTGCACGTGCTTCTTGGTGTATTTTATGGTTTATCACGGTTTCTTACGCTGACCGAAACGTTGTCTCGTGGCTATCAAGGTCCGCTAATTGTTAGTTCGTGTCTATGATCAAGACGTATTGGAATTACAAGAGTATATGGCGAATGCTTTCTTCAAGAATCACATTCTAGCTATTGCCAGTGGGGAGTGAATGGTTCTGAGAAGCTAAACGAAAGTCTTCAGTATCACCCTAAAGACCAGCGGACTTTATTATTAACACCCTTTTCCAGATTAAGATATCAAAAATGCAGCGGAGAGGGTTCAAGTAAGCCTGACCAAGTCAGGCAGGTGACGCCCATCATCAGCCCCCTCTGCTCGAGGTACAGACAGCGAATTGGACTTCTCCCACAAAATGATGCCAAGTGGAATCTACCAAACATTTCAGTTCTCTGCATAACCCAGAATGTCAAAAGGGCTGTGCTCACGAACAGTACAAATGTATGCCTTTCAATAACCCTGAAAGGAGTGAAATAAGTTAAGCAGTGTATGTTCGTTTTGATACTAATATGATTGACAAAATTCATGGAAAAACAAGGCAGTATGCGGACCGAGAAATGAAATCTCATGTTTGTACCCCGAATGTCCGACTTCCATGAGTTCTTGGTGCATTAGGTTGACTACCTTGCAATTTGATGGCAGGAATACCAAGTAGCAGTGTTCTTCGAAATGCCTTGGTTGGGTTCAGCTGGCCAGTACACTCTGGGAGGTGTGTAAAACAACGGTCCTGAGATGAACCTAACCATTCTGTTTTAAGATCACCCGGACCCTGTTTGTTGCATTTCATGTTAGTCTGAAAAATATATGTTATGAAAGCAATGAGAATCAAATGAATCCCCTTGACGCAGTTCGATATTTTACACCATTCGTTTTGTCTAAAGACCGACTTTTTGCTCATTGGTAAAATATAGGTGTCTACCGGACTATGTGTCGAAATGTGAGACTAGAAATAAAAGCTATCAGTTCATGAAAAATCTGATGAGCATACAAACACCGATTACAAAACTCACAAAATGTTTGCGTTAACCAAAATGATTGCGGCTGTAGTTGTGATAGGTTTGTAGACTCCATCGATCATTGTTGTCATGCTTAAGGGCAAACAGGCTCTTTTTGTTGCCCTATGTTTGAAATTGTCTTGTCTTCACAACACGCCTACGCCACGAACCGCTCTAGTTCTGAACCAAGTTACATCAATCATTAGCTGAACGTAGATGTATACTGAGAAGAGAGGCCGGTTAAAATACAACCGAGCACTAATGAAGGTTTCGAATCATCATGTTCCACCCACATGCGCTCGGCGGTGAGTACTGTACCTTTCGGGAAAGCACAGCCAAGCGCTGTGAGTCCTGACCGCCCTTTAAAAAGTGTCAATGAGAAATTGATCGGGACAATATCCGATGAGAAAACAAACATATGACCAGCCGTTTGTGCTGAGCCCTTTACTGAACAAGTCCTTTCACAATTTTTCACAACGCTCATAGGGTATTTCATAGTTGTTTGCCCCACTTACGTTGCTTGTTTGTTCTTTAACACTGCACTAAGCAATATTCTAGCTTAGAGGCTGCGCTTTGTAAATAATCAATTCTGGACAATACAGTCTAGTGATCGACAGCGTAAGCATGGATCAAATAAACATGTGACGCTTTCAGTTATACCCTCCATTTTGTGGGAGCGTACACTACATCATTTTGTATCTATTTTCAAATGTCCGTGTCTTTTTTGCCAGACGGACACACGTTTTCCAAAGGGATAATCGAGTTAATGCACAGGTTTAACGTTGGTTTCAGTGAATACGGTCAGCTGAATGTAGGCAGTTTACCACAAACATTTCAGGGACAGCCAGCGGGTAACATTTCCGTCGTAATAGTCGCAAATTCTAAACATTGTTCTCGAGAAAACGGTCATAGATGGACCAGTTCGGAGAATCGAAAGCGGAACGGCGTGACCGTGGTTGAATGGAAGGTTGCGACCTCTGGATGATAAGCCTTGTAAACGTTAAATGTGTTTGTCGAACTGATCGTAATATGGACTTATCGCGTAATGAATGTACGTTGGACAACTCAGTTCTGATTAACGGAAAAATCAAACACTAGACGAGCAGCGAGAGGAAAGGTCCATTGTTTCCCCCCTGTGCAGTAGATATTAGAAATGTTGAGTTATCTAATCACCTCCAAGGTTGTGCAATAGATATCCAAGGACCATTCAATAAAGATCATGTAAAACACTCAGTGACGACGGATAGCGACATCCTCAACAACTTCTTTAGGGTCGCTGCTGCAAAAGAGTACTTTTTGGTAGCTTGTCACAGGAGAGGACGGAGACACGTTTTGAGGACTGATACCACTGCCTCTTCTGATTTAAAGATGTTTGCTGTTGCTTCAAACATGTGCACGTTTTGTAAGCCGATCTAACGCCATCCAGCGACAATTATTTTGGGCTATATCCACCGCCCTATAACCTTCACAAAGCGGCGTGCTCTCCACGAGTCCTAAATCATCTCCTAACGGGCACACGGCTCTTTGTGTGTTCAGTGTATCGATAAAGACGGCCATTTGAAGGACTTTTGATGGATAATTTATTAGCAACTTCGCGGCCATTCATCATCCATGTCTTGTGTTTGAAAATATTTTTGAGTTTAACCAAAACCATCACTGTGAGCTAGGCTTCAAAACGTCTTAATTCTCCTCGATTGATTTTAGGTAACGAGATTTGTTCGCGTCATTTGTTACATGTACGAGTGCAGTGAGTCGACATTATTAGATCCACTGCTTTCCCTGTAAATGTAACAAAAGACCTAAATTAATTGTAAAGTGGAGTATCTTTGTAAAGGATATAAGTGCCCACTTGGGTTATGTTTAAGCCTGACATCCAGATATGTGTACAGCACTGTATACACATGCACATGAATTAAATAGATATCAAATACTCCCTGAAACATATAGGAAGCGATAACACTTACATATTCTCAGACATAAATCATTGCATTTTGAAAGTTGAGAATTTCGTATGATTTATGCTATGCTAAAACATTTCATATCATTAATTTCTTACACGACATACCACTTGACCAATTGCACATTGACAGGTTAATCACAATCTCAACCGATTAAGTGTGTACAAAACTATTATAAGTAATAACTAACACGTCAGAGACATTACTTGCTACCATTTATAAAAGTACACAATTTACATGCACATACGTCGACAACATGCCATATATGTGTTGTTCAAGGGCCTGACCACCATGTCACTTTTTAGACCAATATTTGTAACATGTAACGTTGCACTACGACAGGGGACATTGACTGGCCACACTTTACAGCTTGTGTCATTGTCTAGTTTTCACCGTAGCAGCCAAATGGTCAACACAGATTTTCGTCGGGCAGTTAATGAAAGGCCGGGAGCTTCTGTGAGCTAAAACCCTGAAAAATAGTTTTGTCTTATAATATGCAGTGTGTGATGTTCAAGTCGTTATTGCACTAAATCATTGAAGTAGACGATTTCGTGTATTGTAATTATATGAGTCATGTAGTAACGGGCTCCAAGTACTGCAGCTCCATAATGAGCCGCAGCTGAGAGCCGGGTTAAAATTGGTCTGAGTATGACATGCTTCGATGGTCGCAAGGGCGATACGTTGTCAAACAAACCAGGAAGCCTTACCACCCGATCTGTGGGATTTCCTTTAAGATTATTTAACGTATTAAAAGATTTTCAACTGACCAAATTGTAAATGTTTAGGACAAGGGCTTGTTGGACCTATGTTCAGTTCTCAACATTCATATAATGAATGGACGATGTGGATCCGATTCAGAAAAAGGCGAGCCTACATTTATTGGTCATAACGGAACAAGTGTAGTAGATTATATGATTACTTCAACATCAGTTTTTGAAAGTGTGCTTGACTTTGCAATCCCCTCTCGCTCAGAATCTGACCATCATCCTCTCACATGTATCATACAACTGAGAAAACGTCATATAGATTTGTTTGGGATATTGATAAACTTGAACTCTTTAGACAAAATATGCTCTTAGAAAGTACCCAAGAGTTAATTGAAACAGTCAGCAGATTTCACATTTATAAATATTGACAAAAGCATAGATCTAACTGTACAAACACTTTGTACTGCTGCCTCAGATATGAAAAAACGAAGGGGTAAGAAAAGAAACAGAGCTCAAATTTGGCATGATGTAGAATGTGAAAAACTGAAAAAAGTAGGATGCAAATATTTAGATAATTTCCGTAAATTTAAGGATGTTCGAGCTTTAGAGGATTTCCAATACATAAGGAATACGTATAATGCACTTAGTAAACAAAGGCGAAGTGAATAATTCGAAACAGTTGGTCTTCTCTGAAACAATTTAATGGGAACGTTATTCAAACAAACAATATTGAAATCAACGAATGGTATTTTTATTTTAAAGAATTGTTTTTTGAAATTAATGATATCACGAACAACTACATAGCCAGCCAGTGTGATAAAAGCAATGATCAAGGGTGTTATATAGGAAAACCGATGACAAATGACATACTCGACACTCCAATAGCTCGAGAAGAAATTTTAAATAGCATTAGGCAATAGACTCTGAACAAATCACCAGGAATAGATTTTTTTACCCATATCTTGAATTACTGTTTAACGTTATCCTTGAAAATGGGGTGTTTCCACATCATGGTCCATTGGTATCATTGTACCTGTTCATAAGCATGGGGATAAAAATCATACTGGAAATTATAGAGGCATTACTCTTCTAAGTATCTTCAGTAAAATATTCACAGCCATCATAGACAAACGCTTAGTATTCTGGGCAGAATAATTTGATCAGATAACTGAATACCAAGCTGGTTTTAGAAAAAGGATATACTACTATTGACAACATATTTGTTTTACACTCACTTATACAGAAATACTTAAATACGATAGGTACCACATTTTACGTTCTCTTTGTAGATTTTGCTAAGGCCTTCGATTCTGTTCACAGAGAAAAGTTAAGGGGTCTTCTAGATAATCATTCTTTAAGCAATAAGATGAGTAAACTTTTAAGAAGTATCTATGATAACATAAAGATGTTTGTGAGAAACAATAATGAAATATCTGAAACTTTTGAGAGCCACATAGGAGTAAGACAAGGTTGTGTCTTGAGCCCATCTTTATTTTCTTTCTTTATCAATGAACTAGCAATGCAGATACATGAAGACTGTTCAGATGGCATCTAGCTACATCCCGACATAGTACAGCTATTTCTTCTATTATTTGCTGATGATATCACACTTCTCTCTGCCACTATCCACGGATTACAAGCAGAAATATACGAATTAGAAAAATACTGCAATGAATGGAAACTAACCGTAAATAGAGACAAAACTAAAATAGTCGTTTTTAAGAACGGAGGTAAACTTGCTGCAAAAGAGAAATGGTATTATAAAGGTGAAATACAAGAAACAACTACGTCTTATAAATACCGAGGAGTCTATTTTTCAAACCACCTATCGTAGTCCTTACATGTCAGAAATGCATCGCTGCAAGCAAAAAATATTAACTGGTATAATTAGATGCATTCATATTTTAGAAGACATGCAACACAAATCATTTATATTAATTTTTCGATGCTAAGATTAGTCCCATACTTTTTTATACGGTTCTGAAGTTTGGGGACTCCAAACATTTGATGCTTTAGAAAAGGTATGCATCTGTATGCACTTAAAAGATTCCTTGGTGTGAAAGTTACTACGTCGAACATTATGGTCTATGGTGAATGTGGAAGATTTCTATTACATGTTGAATAAACACTTAGAGTAAAATATTGGTTAAAAATCTTACATATGTCATATTACAGATTACCCAATGTTACAACATGATGATATTGTACGAAAGAAACGGAAAACATAATTTGGTTACAGATGTTAAACATTTACTATTTTCTACTGGTTTCGGTTATATATGGCTTGAACAGACAAAAGTCTCGCATCCAAATTTTCTAATATCCTTTAAACAAAGGTTACAAGATATATATCTCCATACTTGGTTAGAGCAATTACCTGTGTCAAATAAATGGTTTTATTACAGAATGTCTAAGCAATGGATATACAATGAAACCTACTTATCATCTTTGAATGTTCGAAAATATAGAATCGCGCTTACACAATTTCGTTGCTCCTCCCATGATTTGTTAATAGAAACGGGTAGACACGTTGGAATGAAAAGATACGATAGAATATGTAAAATGTGTGATTCGAATCTAATTGAAGATGAATATCATTTCCTTTGTGTCTGTCCAGCCTACCATAATTTGAGAAATACGTATATCAGAATATATAGAAGTATATTTCTGTGGCCCTTCTTAAGTGCAAATAAAGCAAAGCACCCGATCTCATTTGTCTTCTCCAGCGACCCGTTTAAATCTGTTCGATACCTAAACTCAACTTGCCTTTTATACAAAAACGCACGTATGAAAACATCGAAGATAAGTATTCAAACGAATACCTTTAATAAATGCTGCCGAATACCTATTACAGGTGCAGGAAATATAATTCCCCTGATTATAAATGGTAATAAAGGTTATAATGTCACTGATTACAAAACCACCCTTGATATAATGCCATCTCTTGCCAGAACAACATTTCCTGCCTGAAAATGCCCTGTAACAATGCCAAACTGGTGATAATGACATTTTCCAAATGTTTTAAGAACAAACGTCATTTTCCCAGGCTATAATGCCAAGTACACTGGTTGCATATAGTATACACACCTTAATTGGTTAATTGACACTTCTCAAATTATTTGATCCGAACTCACTAAAGCTTTAAGGCTGGCAGTATATATATATATATAAAGAAGACATATGTAAAGAAGGGGGACAAATTTCAAGTCATTTACAGTAACTTGGGCCAGACGGACTGGCAGTCCTAGCTCCTGATTAAAGCAGGTGAATTACTGATACAAACCTTGTCATGTCCGACAGTCACAGCCAACAATATATCTAACCTATGGGACCTATGATAAAGGAATGCTATATGCGAATGTACTTACGAAGCGATGCAATGTGAGCAGTGGCTGACAAGACCCTTCCCATAGGCACACATAACTAGCATGTCAGTATATTTCTGCAAAACGTGAGTTAGACGGCAGCTTCCCCTAAAGAGTCATCATCTTTCAAGTGCCTCCTAAGCGAAGCTCGCTTTACATCCTTTATATAAACCATATAGTCATTAAATCAATAGATGGTTGGGGCAACTTGTTGTTTTGTATATGTAACGAATTCATGTCCAGTTATGGAAATGAGAGAAACGACATTGAAAGATTACTCTGAAAAATATCTGTATGCTGTCTAACCCAAACACTCAAGGGGAAGGGGCTCAGGTACCCAAAGAGCATAGTGGTGAGTCAGTTAAACTAGACGAGTCAGTACATACAGTAACTTCTGAATCGTTTCGAGCTATCAGGGAGTGATGGAATATTCGACTGCTGCCCTAGAGAGGTGTGCTGGAAAGAGACTTTGAAACCTTGCTGAAGTTTTGGAGCATAATGCTTATTGGCAACTGTAAAGCGATTGGTTTCGTTTTTTGTTGGTTTGTATAAGATTAACCGCTAGTGCAATGTCAGAATTAAAATGAAACATCTTGAAGTTGTGATATGCCAGTTCGCTTATTGATGCTCTCTTTGTTAAGTGGAAGAAATGAAACGAAAAGGAATGTAAAGCCAGAGTCACTATGGTATTGACAATTAAATTAGTACTCTCATTAACTACAATCATTCTGTCATTGTCATAAACGAAATCCAAAATCAGAGGTTGTCCTCTAATTTGGCACGATAAAAGTGAACTTTAAGTGGGGCTTTAACTTCTCTTCTTGATCTTGTTCCACGACACTGACAGTGGAAGCGCATTCACTTCAGATTAAAGATGCTAGCGTGTATCCATCAGTGCCCTCTAACAGTTTACTCTTCAACACCACATCTTAATTTGGCGAATGTTTGCCAATTTGACTAGATCCCGCTCCTGAGGCACAACTGACGATAAGGCAATTAAAGACATGCCCAGATTGTAGCTTGTGGATGACCTCATGGTATCTGAAATGATTAGAAAACCGCTCCTACACACAATAAAACCTGAAGGGTTAACTTGGCTACCTTTCATTTCTACAGAAAGCCGAATCGCGCAGCATCAATATAAACAAATTCAATGCAGAAAAGCTACGTTTTCAAATATGCTCCACATTTTTTAAAACCCGAATGTTTGATAATATTCTTCAGAATATGTCTTGGAGACAGCATCATATCGACCGAATAGGATTGCTTCCGAGATTAGATGTTTCAAAAGTGTATTGGACATCGAGTCGGAAACGTTACAGGAGATCGCAAATCACGAATAAACCGGCACTTCACTGTGTAAATAGAGTAATATAATTCCAACCATTCCTCTTGGGTCATTAGCTATGGCATTCAAACTTGAAACATGAAGGTTTTCATTGACAACGAAGTCACTGTGGTCTGGTTTCTAAATTGCGAGAACAAAGAACATTTCATTGACGCAAGACCATGGGGTATCGATACGGTCGTGTACGACTACCTACAGAGAATTTAACTATTTACGAATTATCACAAAGTTCAGAAAATTAGGTGTGGAAACTGGAAATTACGTCCGGGACAGAAATAGCTTCATGTCATAGGTGTTTTGGCGTTCAGTTGAATCAGGCATGTTAGTGTAATAGTTACAAGGAAACTGTTGATAATCCATAAGAATCTGTGCGAGTGAATTCGACCATGTGATAAAAATGATTTGATTCGCTTACTTTGATATTTTAGCTATATCGGTCTGTTCTTATGCTTATGCACGTATGTATATATGCAGATTCTGACAATGAAGAATCGTGGTGTCGTCTCTACTTCTCTACTTGCAAGATGACTTCATGACGTTTTCACAGTGTACATTGACCATGGAATTACTGAATATATCTGTTACACAGGTTAGTTAATTGAGCTGACATGTATGACGCTATATATTCTTCCGTCGGACTGGTAGACACAATCATCTGTCCGTATTCCTCACTAAGGTCAAATCTACTTTAGGTCAGAACCGACTGTAATTGCATACACAATATCCTACGACAGTGTATTTTCACAATGGTTAAACATGAGATGCAAAATCAAAAGATTTATATGCATGGTATGGTTTATTTCAAACTGACAAACATACGTGTCTTTGGTTTGTCTCAGGCCTAGTCATCACGGTATTAGAATAACAAGTAACTCAGCCTAAGAGCTTTCCGCCGACAAGATACATTAGAAAATTCCACAATCCCACATCATACTTGTGCGGGCATGCTTTGGCCAGGGATTCAGACATTTGTTGGTTTCATGAAAGATGTACACCTCAATGTCATTTTGCCCACATTCAGCTCAAATTTATATACGTTGTGTATAAAATGTTGCGGTTAGACATGGTGACTTCCATTTATTCACCCGCAGACTCCTAAGGGCTATGTATGTTCATATTTCCGAAACCAATGAAACAACTCATAGTTAAACACCTACATCCACAAACCTCCGTACAGAGCCATCTGCTGACATCAGGTGTTCCGGACACTGGACAGCTCATCCTGACGAAACGATAGCACCTGGTGGGAGAATAAATGGCAAGGAAGAAAGAAAAGTGTCAGGTGTGACAAGAAAAGGGATTAATGTGTTCGGTGTATGATTGGGCGACTGAAAGTAGTTGGAAGAAGAGGAGCATTGGTGTCTCGCTAAAATGAAGGCGTCTTTCATAAGAAAGGTCCAGAACTTACCAAGCCGGTCAAATTTAGCGGACACTAGAAACAAGGGATTGAATACTAGGGTGGTAATTGAAGTTTTGTTTTAAAGTAATACAAGGGATAAACATTTGACTCAATAATTCTGGACTGTTGAAAGCATCACACTTAACAAATACAAATCGTCATCACGCGAACTACTTGTGGTTAGATCAGTGAGTAAGGACAGGGGTTGTAGAAAGTGGGGGTGAAGACTGAGAGTTTGTTTATGAAGAGACAGAGAAGATGAGAGGTGAATTCCATCTCTGCCTGAAACATGAATCACCACCGGAGCCAGTCTAGTGGTCAAATAACCTAACTTTGAATAAACATTTCCGTAATCGGTGGGACATTGTGCAGAGCACAGCTACATTTACAAGTCCCCGTAAATCTCCTTACGCTGTAAGGAATCATGGCATGTTGACGTTGTATGGGGCTAAAGGGACCTGTGATAAAATCAAATAAAAAGAGACATGATATTGATGAAGCTGAGTATTTTTTCTAAACCAAAACGAAACACTGGTTTTCGCTCATAGTTAGCTATAATTTAGCTTAAATTTGAGTGCAGGATGGTGAGAATTGTGATGGAATATAGTATTTCTATACTGAAACTTGCATTCTTCCAGACCAAATATACTCGACGTCATTAAGAAATGGTAAACTTATATATACCTCATATGATAAAAGTTTCTCAGAAAACACATTGATGGCAATAATTGTCTGTTTGGACTGAAAAACATGTTAACAAACCGTGGTTTTGTGGTTCAGCATACATGTAGGTTTACCACGTGGTTAAAAATCGATTTATTCATTGTTAATAGACATGTGTGGTAAAAGAACAATGGAGTTCCGTGTAACAGTGGATCAGTACAGTTCAATATATTGTAATGTCCGTCATAAAAAGCCTGAAACATCGCAGAAGATACTTCTGTAATTGTGTCCACGACATGGCAGAGTAAACGTATCTCTGTCATATGTATGTGGATTATTGGCTGTCATATTTGTACTCTTTATGAAATATAGTTACTGTAATAAGCCTGTCATATCGATAGAATAATATTTACTATAACATAACAACTGCCATGTGTTAACGTTGAACTGCCAACATCACTTTGCGAATAAAAGATGCACCAATATCCGTCTAACTTTCCGTCAGAAGGTCGTGCTTTTAATTATGCAGCGCCCAATAAGAATGAGGAGAGTTGAAGTACAATTTTATATTCACATCTGTCATACAAAAGAAAAACCTGCTTTCTTAAATCAGTAGCTGTTAACATTTGTTACTCTGTGTCATCTCCAATGCCAGATGTTTGGCCGTAGCTGACTCAACGTGTTCCTTGACGTTATTGGGTTAAAGCAATAAAGGTATATCGGCCATTGGATCATCGGAGGCTAGTGTAATTGCATTTGTCAAGTTTAGACGTAGCAAGCCCCGCTGAAGTGTGACAGCACACGTCACGAGGGCACATGATTCCTTAATATATAAGATAACAGTGCATTCAGTCTGTAAGATATACGTGTGCCTGTCTTACTAGGCAATATCCAATGAACATTGGCTAAATGTTCGTAATAGAAAGAATTACATCAAGGCAATAAAGTTTAAAAGTTTTATCCATATTTTCTGTCTGAGTGAATATATATCTCCTGGATAGAAAAGACATTTCGTCTGAGCTTACATATCAGTACACGTGTCATCACAACTTTACCAGACACTTTTATGTTAAAGCCAGGATTATGCAGTAAAATGTTGACAAATCATCTGGGTTTCATACCTGAGCAATTTATACCATTTCCTTTTCTGTCCCTTTTTTATTCTAATATCATTGATAAGATGAAGGGAAAACATGGCAATTATACGGACCCAGCTTGCAGCTCATTTGTCCGACTCCAACGTGTTCTTGATGTCTTAGACTGAGTATCTCGCAATTGGTTGACCGCAGCGCTGCCCTTTTGACTCTGCAGAAGGCTGCAGTATCCAGGAGTCTTTGCATTCCCCGAAGAGGTCTTTACAGGGTTCAACTTGGCAGTGCTTTCTGGGAGAGGTCCCCTTTGCGGTCAGGGCTGTATGTGAAGTGACATCTTAGGGGGACTAGCTGATGAGTAGCCTGATCAACCTTACTGTTAGGACCACACATAGTTCTGAAGCTATTTTTAATGGTTAAATCAATCATAGGCTGAACGCACATGTTCACTGAGAAAAAAAGACTAGTTAAAAATAACCTACGATAAATGTGTCGAAAACCATTTTGATGTCAAAGCAACATGAACTTCCACTGGGCAACTCCTGGTGTTGATATATATACTAGTGCAAAGCAAACGCTACCTTTCCAGTGTTTTCAGGTTACCAAGCGAAATCCGCTAGAAAAAAGCAGCGTTAACTTACTACATCAACGCACCAGTGAAAAAACGATTGTGGCACAAAAGCTGTGCTTCAAAGCTCATGTGATGTGCGCTCAATGAAAAAAAACGGGATATTTCCATGCAAACCTCATGGGAATGCCAGCGTATCCGTCTGTTACGTGCCTTCCGTCGCCAGCATGACACTCAACTTGTTACTTTGGCTTGAATTTCTCAGAGGACACTTTTTCTATTCATGCCAAATGAATTGCCTGAACAAACGCATGTAATGATTGTCAGGTTTCAACCTGCCAGAGACAATAATTGTAATTCTAATGGACGCACTTCCTGGATTTCGGAAAAGAAATAGCCCAAACAAAAATGTAACAACTATTAATACTTTGTTAATGGGGAAATCCATACCTCAAGATGGAGGCGTGTCGTGTGATCAGCGCCAAGATTGACTGAAAATTAGTGAAGGTGTTGGAATATATGGACTAAGGGGCGAGATATGACCGGTTGGGAATAGAATTACATGTTGGTAGAGGGTCCACTGGATGCGTTTATGCTGTTTGATTCGTGTCTTGGTGAGGGGTGGGTAGGGAATGTATGGCAGAGTGGTCACGAGACTAGCCACCCAGCAACCGCGGTGGAAGTAAACATTTTAAGAACGTAAGACGCAGAGCCACTCAACCGACCTACGAATACACCTGTGGTGTTGACAATTCAATTTGTATTCTCGTTAATTACCATTTATGAATATATTCTGTCATTGTAATAAACGGAAACCAAAGTCACGCGTTGCCCTTTTAATTTAGCACGATAACAGTGAACGATAGTGGCGTTAAATTCTTCTTCTTGACCTTGACCCACAGTGCCGTCAACGAAGGCGCCTTCACTTCAGAATAGAGATGGCAGCTTGTATGCACTAATGACCTCAAACTGTTTACCCTTCAACAATGAATCTTCATTTGCCGAATGTTTGCCAATTTGACTAGATTCCTCTCTTGAGGCATAACTGACGATGAAGCAATTAAAGACATGCCCAGAGTGTAGCTTGTGTTTGGTCTCCATCTGAAATGATCTCAAAGCATAGCTTTAACACATGAAAACCTGAAGGGTTAACATGTTTATATTTCGTTTCTGTAGAACGCCGAATCGCACTGGATCAATACAAACAAATTCAATGCAGAAAAACTACTTTTTCAAATATGCTCTACAATTCTTAAACCCGAATGTTTGAAAACATTCTTCGGGATATGTCTTGGAGACAGCATCAAATCGACGAAGTGAGATTACTTCCGAGGTTTAGATTATTCATATTTTAGATTATGACATCGAGTCGGAAACGTTACAAGAGATCGCAAATCACGAATAAACTAGCACTTTACTGTGTAAATAGAGTAATTTATTTCCAACCATTTCTCTTGGGTCATTAGCTATGGCATTCAAACTTGAAACGTACAGGTTTTCAATGGCAACAAAGTCACCGCTGGTGGTCTGGTTTCTAAATTGCTAGAACATGGAACATTTCATTGACTCAAGACCATGGGATATCGATACGGTCGTGTACGAGTACCTACAGAGAATTTAACTATTTACGAATTATCACAAAGTTCAGAAAAAATAGGTGTGAAAACTGGGGATATACGTCTTGCACACAAATCAATCAAGTGTTGAGGCGTATGTTTGAGTCATGCTAGGTGCATTTGTTAAGGAAAGCATTTGATGTTCCAGAAGTATATGTACGACCAGATTCATTGATATAGTAAATAGAACATGAATCTCTTTCATAGGGGCCTTCAGCAACACATGCTCGCTTGTCGTAAGAGGCGACTAACGTGATCGGGTGGTCAGGCTCGCTGACTTGCTTGACACGCGTCATCGGTTCCCAATTGCGCAGATCGATGCTCATGTTGTTGATCACTGGTTTGTCTGGTCCAGAGTGCTACGTAAAACTAAACTAACTCACTCACTCTTTCATAGGTTTAGGTACGTTTCTTTATTGTTATGCATTTGGTCTTGCGTACGTGTATCAATGGATTGATACTTATAGCCTTGCATGTGTTAATCGTTGCATAATTTGGGAGAGAGAGTGAGTTTAGTCTTTCGCTATACTATAGCAATATATGATTTATACTCCAGCGCCATGACGGCAGTCTGTAAATAATGGAGTGTGGACCAGACAACCTCGTGATCAACTGACGGTCATGACACTCGATGCGATAGTGAGTGTATATTTTGATGACCGCACGTTTACTCATGGTTGTATTTTCTGGTGCTGATGCTATCGGATGGCCATGATAATGGTTGTCTACATTAATGCGGACAACCTTGATAGGCCAGTGAGTGACACCTCGAGCACTGGCCTTCGAAACTAGGAAATACGGACAATCATCAAACAAGCGTGACAATCATCAAACAAGCGTGGCATTCATCAAACAAGCGTGACAATCGTCAAACGAGCGTGACATTCATCAAACAAGCGTGCCATTCATCAGACAAGCGTGACATTCATCAAACAAGCGTGACAATCATCAAACAAGCGTAACAATCATCAAACAAGCGTGACATTCATCAAACAAGCGTGACAATCGTCAAACAAGCGTGCCTGACCACCCGATTCCGTCTGATGCTTATGTCACAAGTTATTGACAAGAATCTGTTGCGTTGGATAATCGAATGACTTTAATAACTGTGAGATGTATCATCCATATAAGTTAAGGTAGAATTAAGGGAGTCTCTACCAAGGTTGATAGCCACCAGGCAGACCTATCATCTAAACTGTCTGTTATGTCAGTGGCCATTGCTTCACTTACTGAGCATATGAATAACCTTACCTCTAAATGCAATTCTCTGGAAATAGAGAACAAAGCTTTGAAAAATGACCTCTCGACACTTATGAGTAAAGTAGATTATTTAGAAAATCAAAGTCGTTGTAATAACTTACATGGCGTTCCCAAAACAAGTCGAAATGAATCATGGGACGATTGTGAGAACCATGCACGTGAAATAATAAGGGGCATGTTGACAATGGACGACTCTATGACCGATATTGAAAGATGTCATCGCATAAATAGTGGTAAATCTATAATTGCGAAGTTTAGAGATTATAGCGCTAAGGACTCGGTCCTACGAAATGGTAAACATTTGAAAAATGGTGGTATAAGCATGTCTGAAGATTTGTCTCTAACTGTCCGAAATAAACGTAAAAAGTTAAAGGTAGAAATGGACAGAGCACGGAGCCAAGGAGAAAAATGTCGATTAAGATTTGACAAATTGGTATTTGAAAATGGTCTAGTTTTAAGATATGATTTAGAAAAGAACTGTGCTGTTGACGTCGCCAAAACGCGGTCCTACTCAACCATTACAGCAGATTCTCGTGGGCACAGGTTCGAGTCAGGTTCACGTGAATATCACGACACGGAATTTCACTCACCAGGTCACGAGCGTCAACGTGAGCGGAGATAGCATGTAGGCCGGGTCAGAGGTTTTGCATCTGGTTATTGTTTATCATTACTAACGTGGAATGTTCATGGTCTTGCAAACAAAATGTTTAACACTGATTTCGTAGAATTTTGCACTTCGTGTGACATTGTCAGGTTCACAGAAGTATGGAGAAACTGTTCAAACGATGCAATAGAAGAACAGTTCACGGATTACACAGTATATCGACATGTAAGAGAATATAATACGAGAGGCGGAGTTCTGTTACTGATAAGAAGCATCTGGCAAAATGGAATTAAATATGTGAATACCTCCTTTAGCGATAGCATTTATGTTCTTCTGGACTCAAAGATATTTGGCTTCCCAAGAGATGTTTTACTTGGTATCGTGTATGTACATCCTTATGCCTCCTCAGCCAAGACTAATACTCGTACAGTGACTGGGATTGATTTCATTGAGTCTTGACTTATACCGTTGTTGTCGCTTTTCGTTGATGTTGATATAACAGGTGATTTGAATGCCAGAACGGGTTTGCTGAACGACTTTATTTTACATGTGGATGATAAAAGTGACTCTTACATTAGTATTGTGAATGACATGACTTACCAAAGTCATTGCTTTAGATCTTTAAGGAGGTGAAGAGACAATAAAGTAAACTCTTACGGTACAGATGTGATCAACCTTTGTTGTTCACTTGGAATTCATATGTTAAATGGTCGTTTTCCTGGAGATGCTAACGGTAGCTTTACTTGTTACACACAGTGAGTGAGTTTAGTTTTACGCCGCACTCAGCAATATTCCAGCTATATGGCGGCGGTCTGTAAATAGTCGAGTCTGGACCAGACAATCCAGTGATCAACAACATGACATCGATCTGCGCAATTGGGAACCGATGACACGTGTCAAGCAAGTCAGCGAGCCTGACCACCCGATCCCGTTAGTCACCTCTTACGACAAGCATAGTCGCCTTTTATGGCAAGCTTGGGTTGCTGAAGGCCTATTCTACCCCGGGACCTTCACGGGTCTGTTATACACAGAGCGGTGGAAGTCTGGTTGATTACATTTTATGCTCCAGTCAAATATTTGATACAACTGAAAACTTTGAAGTGGTCACCCGCACCGAATCAGATCACTTTCCCCTAGTATGTTTCTTCAGTAGATCGGAAAATATTGTTAGCGAAGATGACGGGAATGTTTATTATATTGATAGATATAAATGGAAGCCGTCAAATTCTGAAATATTCCTTAAATCGCTTAGTGTACGGACATCACTTTTGCAAATGAACGATTTTTCTGTTTTATCAAATAAGCACACGGGTGAAGCTGCTAATAAACCTATAAACATTGTCCAAGAAAGCGGAAAAGACGCAAAAATGTTAATGAGCAATCGAGTCACTAAAAACATAAGTGCGGTATGGCATGACCAGGAATGTAAAGACATCAAAAGAAAGTATTCAGCATTAGATAAATTTCGAGTTACAGGAAACTTCAACCATCTTACTGAATCTAGAACTACTAGAAACAAATATAGAGAAATGTGTCGAAGGAAGTGTGATTTGTACAACGAAGCTACAACTAAACAATTACTGCAATCATCTAAGGATGGCAACTATAAAACATTCTGGTCAGGTATTAAGTCATTACTAGGCAAACCAGTTACGCAGGCTACATCTATCAACAGTTTGCAATGGGTTGACTACTTTAAAAATATTCTGAGTATTGAAGTTCTTAACATAGACGAGGAGTTCATAACCTTTGCCAAACAGTATATATTGGAAAATGCTTTCTCATCGATTGACGAAGACACTAGTAATATTCTAAATAAAAAGATAACCATAAACGAAATAACAAACGCATTATCAGCTTTAAAGCTTGGCAAATCATATGGTCCTGATGGACTACCTCCATAAATGTGGAAACACGGAGGTAATATTTTATTACCTTATTTACATATACTGTTTAATAGTATCTTTAACTCAGGAGACTTTCCCTCTGCACAAGAAGGGGAACAAAAATGATGTGAATAACTATAGAGGCATTTCCTTAATGGACATATGCGGGAACATTTTCACTTATATTTTAAATGAAAGAATGAAATCATTTGTTGATGTATATAATTTAAATCCAGAATGTCAAGCTGGATTCCGATCAGGTTATTCAACTGTTGATAATGTTTTCACCCTGCAGGCTTTATTCCAAAAATATTTGTTTAAGTCTAAGGGTAGATTTTATTGTTTATATGTTGATTTCCATAAAGCATTTGGTTGTGTAAATAGAGATTTACTATGGTATGTTCTTTCTCGAAACAACATTCGGGGTAAAATGCTTTGAATGATATGTACACTAAGTCTATTTCATCTGTTAAACTATCACAATGTAGTATTTCGGAATATTTTAACTCCTTGAGTGGTGTATGCCAAGGATGTATACTCAGTCCATTACTATTCAGTATGTTTGTAAAACAACCTGAAGAGGATCTTACATTGTCGGACGAAAGAGGTATTTTTGTTGGAGTACATGTTTTAGAGCTCTTTTTACTATTCTATGCTCATGGTGTATGTCTGTCTGACAGTGTTATAGGTTTACAAAGAAAGATTAATATTTTATCAAAAGTTTGCCCAAAATGGGGTTTAAAGGTTAATTTTACAAAAACAAAGGTAATTGTTTTTCGCAATGGAGGTAAATTAAAGAAGACCGAAAATTGGATGTTTAACCATGTAAAGTTGAAAACCACAACCTATTACAGCTACTTGGGTATTTTATTTTCCAGCAGATTATCTTGGTCAAAAGCCGTACAGACTCTCGCTCATAAAGCTCATAAAGCCCTCCTTCCTATAAAACAGCTTCATCATAAAGTAAAAAAACCCTTTCTGCCACTGTCCTATTTCAGATGTTTGATAGACAAATTAAGCCTATTCTATTGTATTCCTCAGAAATATGCGGTTTTCAAGAGTCTGTAATTCTCGAAAGATTTCATGTGAAATACTGTAAATATGTTCTTGGTGTTGGTAATAACACAACTAATGCAGCTGTTATAGCTGAATGCGACCGTCATTATATTTGCTGTAACTCTATAATAAGATGTGTTAAATACTGGTGTAAACTACTGATTATGGAAGAGACAAGATATCCCAAACAAACCTATATTATGTTAAAAAGCGTGGACGATAATAACCGCAAGTCATGGGTCACTGAAGTGAAGAATTTGATGTATATTTGTGGTTTTAGCTATGTGTGGAATTTTCAGAACATTGTTAACACTGACTTATTTGTTAAACAGTTTTCTCAACGAGTCAAAGATTTGTGACATCCAGTGTATATTTTCTATGTTAAATGAACATTCTAATTTAGAGCTCTATTCATGTGTAAAAAGTGTGTTTAACATGGAATCATATTTGTCAACTTTGTATAATAGAGATTTAAGAAGATATTTATCACTTTTAAGATTAGGTGAATTAAACATTACAAAGAATACAGGCAGAAGGAATAATATCCCAAGAGAATTAAGATTTTGTCCATTTTGTAAAAATATTTTAGAAGACGAGGTTCATTTCATGCTTATTTGCCCACAATACAATGATTTACGAACAAGACATATGTTAAATATTGTCTGTAAAGATTCCAACACTCTAACCCGCCTTCTACAATGTGCAAAACAAAACCTCTTTATATAGGTATGCAAATATATATTAAGGAAGCTTTGATGCGACGCAAAACACTGTTATTGTAAATGTATACAAACATTGTTTATGTTACTAGTATTGTGCACATCAGTCGTCTTATATTGTATCGTACACTGTACGTGGGCCTGTGGCCTTCCTACTGAATAAACTCGTATATAAGGTAGAAAGAAAATCCAAAATTCAGGCTAAACGTGATGCTTTGACATAACGTTGGAATAAATGGTTTTGAGTCATAGTCAATGGCGAGAGGAATATTCCCACGGATATGATTATTATCATGATCTGTTATCTCAAATATGTTATTCTGTTAAACAATATGTGCAGTAATTGACAACGGTCTACGGCTATAAATGAAAAATCTCGAACTAAATTAATGCTTCAAAATCTTCCCAATTATACACCAAATGATGTATTTAGGTCTACCCTTTCTTATATTTACTGTAGGGGATGGGTTTCATCCGAAATTTGTATTTTGTCTGCCTCCACGTATTCAGAAAACTGTCTGTGTTAAAAATTCGCTGAAATATAATTTGTAAAGCAAGTTGTTGAAATATGCTATTCCAGACGTTTTAACCCAATGTATACATTAGGTTTTGTTGATCCTGGCACTTTCTCAGTAAAGTATAGATCCTTTCCCTCAGTAACGTGTATTACAATTCCACGAATGTCCAATCCGGGATTTGAAGTCACCCCACTAGTGACGATAACAGACAAAGTCATTGCAGATACATTGAGCTACTTTTTAAATGGCATAGTGTATCCATGCTTAATGTACGGTCTAAAAAAGATACAGTGGCCTTGTAAGTATCGTTATGCATAGTACCTGCTGGGCACAGTCCAATAAAGCTTAACATCGCAATGCCAACATTGTAAAATACGAAAGTTGTTTTTCTAAGCATTTTTGTTATAACAGACACGTCGGTTTTGTTCTTCAAAATTACAATGTTACATTGAGCGCTGACAATAACGTGAGCACTATAAAAAATCCATAACAGTGTTTCTGCACTTCTGTATCTAACCATTTAGTATTACTTTTACTATCCAGTGAACTCTGTCAATACAGATGTTTCTAAATGATAATTAAGTGCATTTCTACAGAGACTGAAACTTTGTGCTGACGTAGACAGAGTGCCGGTGTTTACGGAGGCCGATATTGCCAGAGTCCACTGTATGTAATGAGAAAGAACGTACAGTCCGCCGAAGGGTAAATGGTGATTGATTATAATGAGGTCTAGTTCCCTTCATGGATTTCGTGCCAGAAGATGCATCAAAACGTAATATAGTCACAAAGTGCGGAGTCACCATGGAAAGAAAATGCTGCTTAAATCACACGAGGTTAAGTATAGATCCTGACAATGACGAATTGATTCCGTCCTAACGGAACAGAGGATGACTTCATGACAGTGTATGCTGTTTCTTTACAGTGTATGTTGTCCATGGAACTGCTGCAGCCATAATATGCCTTTCTTTACTAGGTTTTTGTAGCTGTTTTACAAATTATTGTATGAATGAAATGAAATTAAGTAAAAAGTGCGGTAAGTACAGTTGTATTTGGCGGCGTGGCATGGCACGGAAATGTATCAGTATCAACAGAACAGTATCTATTTTATGGTTACGTAGCAATGGTACAGATAGGACTTGTTAACTTTATGTTGTACATTTCTATATGTATAGAATTGGGTTGTAATTATTATGTGCAAAAGACTTTTTCTATTGCTTCTGTTGGATAAACGAATTCACTCCACATACACGAAACGATCGGACGAAGTGTTCAGTGTTCATTCGACCGTTTCTTACGATTTAAAGTAATAACTTTATCAAACTCCTTTATTAAATAAATTACCCCAAGGGGCAAATGAGATCAGTTCACACGTCTTGTGGTAATGGTTATATAATCTGCCAACGTTACCGTTACACAGTTTAGTTAAATGAGTTGCTACATATGACGATATATGTTCTTCCTCAGACTGGTACACACATCTATCTGTACACCTCGCTAAGGTCACGTCTACTTTAGGTGAAAATGAACCGACTCTATTTGCATACACATTCACCACGTGCTACGGAAAGTGAATTTTCACAATGTTACGACAGGGGATACAAAATCAGAAGATTGATGTTCATAGTGTGGTTTATTTCAAACTGACAAACTGCGTGTCTGTGATTTGTCTCAGACTAAATCACCACATAGTTCGATTTAGAATATTCGTTAAATATGCTTCTTAAATACATTATTGCTTCAAAGAGGAGCGTGTAATTTCCATGTGAGCAATTTTCAATGTACAGGTTTAAAATGTTCATTTACTAAATCAGGAAGAAATATATTATGAATTACAATTGTGGACTATTATCCCCACGCTTTATACTTGTCTTTCTACATATCGTTAGCCTTCACTATGTAAGTAGCCATCCACAGAATATATCTCACACCCACATCGTATATTTGAGGGCACGGTTGGGCCTGGCTTTTCTAATTTGTTGGCTTCATGAATGAAACAAAGTCTGTGGCCAGCTCAATGTTATTTTACCAAAATTTAGCTAGTAAGATGATGTTTATGATCATGAAGCCAGACATGCAAATGTCTTTGGGTTATTTACATTGATGTTGTATCTCTGAAACAAATGAAAAAAACATAGTTCAAAGGAACTGGGAGGTTGAATGTTGCAAACACACCCTCATAACTCTCCGTAAAGAGCGATCTGTTGGCACCAGGTGTTCAGGAAAGCGGACGACACATACTTTACAAACGCTGGCACCCAGCGGGAGAATAAATGTAGGTGACTTTAGGAGAGGTGTCTAGTGTGACAAGTAAAGGGATTGGTGTATCAGGTGGATTGGAAGTAGTTGGAAAAAGAAGAGACTGTACGTCGTACTAACATGAAGGAGGGTTTTTTTCACGAAAAGGTCCAGATCTTGCCATGCCAGCCATCTTTAGCCCAAACTAAACACAATCATATATTGAACACTGGGGCGATAATTTAACATGTTTTTTTTTAGTAAAACAAAGCACAAACATTGAGCTGAATAACTCTGGAGCTGCTGAAAACATGCGTTGACATTTGTGAGAATGCATCACACATAAGAAAGACACCATCAAACAATCTGACAGATCAGCTTGTCAGGAAAGGGATTGCGGAAAGTTGGGTTAGGACTTGGAGCGTGTTAAGGGAGTAAAAGAGGAAATGAGATAGGAATAATTGCTTTTTTTAAATTTGTGTCTGTAACATGCATCATCATCGGAACCAGGTTGAAGTAACTCTTGAATAACTTTGAATAATCATTACTGTAATCTGTGTGACATTGTGCAGAACAGACGCACATTTACAATTTCTTGTAAACATCAAAAGAAAGCTACACATTGAGACTGAACGTGAAATCAAATGATGTTACAGACACCCACACAGAATTATTTCTGAGTATAATCTGAAACAATTTGCTATGTGACAAGCAGTGTTACCCTTAGACGGATACTTCTCTATAAACACATGACATGACACATTTACTTTAGTCCTGTGTTCCTAAACCTCTACAACAGCAGATACATGTCTGTTACTGTTCATGATATGTGAGGCTTTGGATACCCTTCTGAATCGAACAACCTCTCGTCACGCCGATTCACCACCTTGATACATGGCGTCAACTTCATTTCTTGTGTCACTGTAACAGTTCTAAAAACCAGTCTAAACCTACACTCACTGGGATTCTCGAACATAAACCAGCACGTTCAATATTTCATACAACAATAAATAATTGACCTTTATATGCCAAATACATCTGTCAATTCAGAGCTGATAACAATCATCCTTAGCACAGCAAATGGTGAAGAGAGCAGATTGAACGCACTACTCTAACCCTTGTCGCTTAAAACGTCAATGTAGAAGGATTCTGTATACTCTACGCTTGTACTCTGCCTTCTTGGCTGATATTTAACTGATGTATTTGAGTAGATGAAAAAACTGAAATGGGATCGGCTTTACTGGAGGTTGTGGCCCCTGCCAAATGTTGTTTTGGGAGCTGTATGTGTCATTCAACTGCTTTAGTTATTGAGATGAATGTTTGCTGATATGACCTTTCTTTAGAAGAATACCTGAACCAAATCGTACTTCATCTTACTTTCATCTTCATGTCTTACCTCTTCAGGTACACAAAGCCACTTAGTGAACCTTGCAATTTCCTGACTTCAAAGAAACTGATAAGCTTCAGCTCAAATTCATTTTGGAAAAGTATAGGTTGTTCCACAACTTGTTCCATGGACAGATCATACTTTCAGGGATCATTTCTATAGTATGCATCGCCATGACTTCAGGTAAAACTGACAGTCTAACAAATCACGAGGATGGAAGAAATATAACAATTTTATTGCTTTTATACAACACAAACACATTACACATCCGAGCTTATAGTCAATTTGACAATGACGTTATGCATTGAGTATAAATGACGTGTCAGGAGTCACACATGTGTCACCGACTCAATGAAGCAATACGCAAGTGATAGTAACTGGCTGACCATGGTTATAATGGAATATATAGATTAATTCTGTGACACCTATGTGTAATTACCAAGACACTTGATAATAAATCTGTAATCGAAGTTCAGATTAGAAACTTCAATATATATTCTTTGATAGACCCGTATTGTATGCATGTGTGTACTTTTGCGCATGTGTATGTATCTGTGCAAGCATGTGCAAGAATTCAACATTCAAATTCAGTGTCGGACTGAGCTCTACCACAAATAGTTTGGAGGTATAATTTGGTAGGTGATATAATAATATATGCTGTTTATTATTCATTAGAGTTGACGGTAGGACAAATATAACCTGCAGAGAATGTTCAATAATGCAATGTTTTCTATTTCTAAGAGAACGTTTTTATGATTACAGAAAGGGGTTTGCCAAACGTATATACATCACATATCAGTATGCATCAAGCACAAGTGTTGCAGTTAACGCACCTTATTGTAGAGAGTCCTTGTCAGAAATTTGTTGAATCAGGGTCCGTTTGAAGTGCAGTTGATAACGTGCTATGATGCAGGCAAACAGATACAAGGGCGTCGAATGACACTTGTCGTAGGGCAACATTTGGCCACGGTTAGTTCTAACAAGCCCGCCCTCTAGACACGTTATAATTTGTCTGGATATATGAGGTCAAGCTGTCTGACATATTCATGCTATTGACCTCGAGCACAGATAAACAAACATGCGTCATCTACATGTGATTATCTGTATACAGGTGAAAACAAGACATGTCACTCTCTCACTTTATCGTTTTGTACTACATTCAGATAAGCATACACACGTTTGTACCGTATCTAACATGAAGATGAACATGAAGATATATATCTATATATATAGTTAAGTTCTGCCATCTCTGTATTCTGTGTTCTGTGATAAGTTCTGTTTGTTAAGTTAAGTAGTCAAATAGTTAAGTTCTGCCATCACAGTGCCCATAATCCTGAAAGAAAACATCGCAGCAGGTGCTTTTCGTTAAATCTATTTTCCACCCAATCGATTAGATGGCTGTGCAATCATATCTGTGTCACATGTATGTGAGATACTGGTTGTCCTGATTGCCTTCGTGGTGAAATGTACCTATAAACGTGCCACATTGATGGAGGGCGTTTACTCGTCACCGGACAGTTAAACTGTTAAAGAGCAAAGGGTTTCAATGCTACAGTTCAGTAACATCAGGCATAAAGCCCTGAAATATCACACCAGATACTACTGTAGTTTTGTCGACGACATAACAGTGTAAACATATCTCTGTCATACGCATGTGGATTACTGGCTGTCTTATTTGTACTCTCTGTGAAATATAGTTATAAGCATTTCATACTGATAGAATGCATGCCACATGTCACATGGTGAACTGTCAATATCGATCCTAAAATAAAATGGTTCACCAATACCCGTCAACATTTCCATCGGGAGAAGATCATGCTTTACATAATTTAACATTCAGTAAGAATTAGGACAGTTGCAGGAAAGGATCACATTCACGTCTGTCATACAAAAACAAAACCTGTTCTCTGAAATCGTTTATTGTCAACATTTGTTACTCTGTATCATCTCAAAAGCTCTAGCTGACAGACGCAAAGTGTTCCTTGACGTTATTGCTATAAGACAATAACCGTATACCTGGCCATTGAAACATCGCTGGTTGGTGTAATTGCATTTGTCAAGCTTAGACATAGCATGCCCCGGTGACGTGTGACAGCTCCCGGCACGAGGGACCATGATTCCTTGAGCTATAAGAGAACGTCTTACAGATAACAGTCAGTCTGTAACATATGTATGCCTGTCTTCCCAGGAAATGTCCAATGAATAATGTCTAAATGTTCGCAATACAAAGAATGCATCAAGGCAATAACGTTCAGCGAACGGTTGGGGTTTCATCCATATTTTCTGTCTGAGTGAATCTATATATCTTGGATAGAAAAAGGGTCCCACAATGCTTTGCGTCTGAGCTAACAGATCCAAACACGTGTCATCCCATCTTCGTCAGATACCTACCTTCATGTCTGGCCTGAATTACGTTAATTCTGTAATGCCATCACGGCTTTCTCGTGAAATGAGCTGATCAAATAATACACTATTTTCGGTCCATACTATGTTACATGCTTCTTGATGTGTTTCATATTTTATTGCGGTTTCTGACGCAAATGTTGTCTCGTGGCTTTTGGGATCTGCTAATCGTTGGTTCCACAGAAGCGTATGCCGTAATACGTAGCATCCAGTTGGCCTCATGGCGATAGTTCTTTAACTGGAATACTAGAACTGTTCCATGCACAGTGATTATGAAATGATACCCTACACGAACAGTCATATCAAACAATAGATTCCAGTACCTTCACATTTCCACCATGAGCATTTATCTATCAGAATGTTGAGGGTGTAGAATTATTGGCGTGGACGTAGTTCATGACAGAATGTTATCATGCTTTTTTGTGCACATTTATTGTGCGATTATCTTGTAAAGAATGCCAAAGTTGATGATGAAAAGTAGGAATCCGTTTTCTTGAAAGAACGAAGAATGTTTGACATAATTACAATGTCAATATTGACATGGTTGACTGTGCTTTACTGTTTGATGGTACACAAATGTGTCAACCAAGCGAAGTGCAAGAATGTATCGTGACAAGGTGAGTTGACTAGGGAGGGAGGGAGACTATCTGCTGCGACTTCATGTACAGTATGTTGACAAGAAGAAGAAACTCCTGTAGAATCCTTAACTTGGATGAAGACGACCGACTTGGGAGGTGGAACAGAAGGCTGTTCATTTCTCCACTGAAAATAGAATGAGTTTGCATCAGAATATAAATGTATATTACACACGTAACATATGTTTTATTTGGGATTACACTTTCCTCGAAAAGTAGAGATTCCATCCGGGATTCCAAACCCACACTGTCAGCGTAAGGACCTAATCGCTAATGCACAAAGTCATTTGTCTATCCCGTTCAGCCACCGCGGCTTCCATTTTCTTTTCAACGGCATTAATGTTATGTATTCATAGACAGACATGAAATACAGATTATGCAATCATTTTAATTTAGCTTTCAGACATCTTGTCAGTGGCACAAGCACAATATTTGGAACGACATGATGGCGTGGCTTGATGTCCGTATGAATTTGTAGAGGGCGTCTTGAATCATAAAATTCTTTCGAATTGGCTCCTATGGAGCGTCGGATCCAGTAGGCGTATCACAGCCAACAAGGCTGTGAAAAAGAATGAAACAATTTATGCAATTTATATCACTGAATTTCTGTCCCTTTTGACTCTAACGAGACTGACAAGATGCAGGGAAAAGATGGCAAATGTGCGCGACCAGCTTGTGGAATGTCATACTTGCATCCCATTTGCTCGACTCCCACGTATTCTTTGTGAATTAAATTGACTACCTAGCAAATCCTCCTGGGTAAGGCGAAGGCTGCAGTATTGGGTTATCTTCGCATTCTCCGAAAATGCCTTGATTGGTTCCACTAGGCAGTCTGGGTTGTGTGTTGAAGGGGCCCAATTGTTTTCTGCAGGACAACCCAGACCTTCTTTGCTGAATTTATTCAGTTTAGTCTGAATACAATTATATTTTTTATCAAAACAGTGCGAAATCTGAAACGGAAATACAACTGGAATCTATTGGATTCCTTTTGGCTGACTTCGGCATTTTTAAACTGACACTAAATAAAAATTTGGTTAAAAAACGATTCTTTGATCGTTGAGAAAACAAACGAGTTTGCCCAAGTAAGTTCGCAAATCATGTCTTTAAGACAAAAGATTTCAGTTCATGAAAAATCGGATGAGCATCCAAATAACGATTACAGCTCACAGAACGGTTGTGACTGCGGGTTTGATTGGTTGCCGGACACGAACGATCATGAGCAGCGTTGTTTTAATGCTCCAGGGCAAACGATGCTTCTGGACGTTTCTTTGTCATTGACCTCTGAAACTGCCTAATCTCCACGACACGCGTACGCCACGAACCGCTCGAGTTCTTTACCTAGTTTTGAAGGTTAAATCAATCATTTGCTAAACGAACATGAACACTGAGAAGAGTAGAACAGTTAAAATATAATATGAATATGAATGTTTTCATGTTTCGAATACCATTTTGATGCTTCCAACACTATGAATAGCTTGCGCCTCCTGTTACGACATCTATGTCCTCGCACAACCCTGATGGACGGGCGTAAACTAGTGCGTAAAATGCAACCTCTTCTTTTTCGCGTTCCCTTACGCATTCTTTACTCTAGAGGGTGGGCTTAAGGGAAAACCCAGCATCTATTTGAAAACAACTGCTGTAATCGCCTGCCCCTACCTACAACCCTCTCATTACTACATAGTCATTTTGCCATTCAGTCTTATCCCCTCTGTCACTTCTTTGAATACAGGCTCGGTGGGGTAGCTAGTGGTAAATGCGTTCGCTTGTCACACCGAATACCCTGGTGGATCCATTATGGAAGCGCAATGTGTTCAGCCAATTTCTGATGTCCCTAGGCTTATTGATGGAATATTGCCAAAAGCTGTGTAAAACCATAACGCACAACATTCCGACATGAACAAAACAAGGTAGTAATCTTTTGGCAGCTGTGTCAGCTTGTCGTTCCAGTACCAGCTGGACATGGGTTTGAATGTAGGACTTGGCATGATGTTCGTATTGATGTTTTCTGGTCAACATCTACCCCACAACCCGCGGAAACTATCACCAAAGAAAGGACGGATGGAGAATGCCCAGTGGAAACGCTTGTGACACGAAAGTGCTTCAAAGCCGATGTGAGACATTTGCACTGAACAATGAATAATGAATACTTCTGTGAATGCCATCGTGCCTGTTTATTACGTGCCTTCTGTCGCCATCATGACGTTCAACTTGCTACTTTCACCGAAAGTTCTTATAAGACCCCTGTTTGTGTTCATGCCATTTGAATACCCTGAAATAGGGCATGTAACGAATGTCAGTTTTGTAACTATAACGGTATCCCTTTATCGATTTCAGGAATAAACAAAATCCAGGCAAAAATGGAACGAATGATAAAACTGTAAAATGTCTATTTTTAACAATGCTGTTTTCCCCCTTACAATACGTTACCAACCAGTTTGTTGATTGCCATTTCAAACTTACATTTTGTTCTCTCTGTTACCATTTATCGATAATCATGTGATATTTTCGAAAATTTTGTCATAATTGCAAGATTGGCACACGAATTTCAAATGGCGGTAGATAGTTAAAACAAAGTTGCTCCCCGCGTCACCACCATCATTGGTGACAGAGTCCAACGATTATAGCTACTCTGTATTAATAATGCTACAGGAAAGTGAACATGGTATCAGGAAATGGTTCATACATGGACCAGGGGCTCCTATCACAATTTGAAAGCAACCCTTACTAAGGTTAACCTTGACGCCCATTCTTTAACGTTGCACCAAGGTTAACGTAATGACGTGCGATCATCCTAGTGCTTTGTGAAACGGTCCAAGTCCGGAGAATAGAAGCCGTATGACTGGCGTACAACGGAAGATATAACTACATATAGCTGATGAAATAACGAACGAATGCTTAGTTTATGACTCTATTGAACACTGCATCCGAATGAAAGGACTCAGTCCACTCATAAGGCAAGAGGCATGCAGTAGGAAATTGTGAAATGTGTAACAGTTTTACCATCACCCCCACACAAGTTGTTTCAAAGGCATTTAGAAGTTGGGGGAATCTAAAAGTGATTTATGGTTCAACTTCTTTATTATACAAGGTCACAACGTTTCGAGACAGATTCTAGTCTCTTCTTCAGGTGAAGTGAGGGTAAAACTAAAGGGTTGTAGTGAATGGTGCAGTTTTCAGGGCAGTGTCTTCAAAGGCAATCACAAACATCTTTACCTGTAACTTGTTAACCCAATCAACACAAGCCTGCACACCAATCAGTTGAAGCCTGTACATAAGTTGAAGCCTGTACATGAAGCAATCGAAGCCTGTACATCAATTAATAGAAACCTGTGTATCTTGTTACCCATTGCGATCGGTCTACTGTTATGTGTATATATACTACAACCCTTTAGTTTTACCCTCACTTCACCTGAAGAAGAGACTAGAATCTGAAGAAGAGACTAGAATCTGAAGAAGAGACTAGAATCTGAAGAAGAGACTAGAATCTGAAGAAGAGACTAGAATCTGAAGAAGAGACTAGAATCTGTCTCGAAATGTTGTCACCTTGTATAATAAAGAAGTAACGACGTGTTCATTTAAGACCATATAAATGTTTCTTTCTTTTTGCCCTCCGAACAATTTGCATTTACTTACATTTTACCGTACTGTACTGATGAAAAAGAAACATTAAGAGATGGTTACTGCTGCACAATACTGCTGTCCGAATTGTTTACAACCTTTACTGTTTCCTGAATGACAAACAATAGACGTCATCGAGCAGACTTCGACAAACACGTGCTGTCCGAAACAGGAATTCGTTTCAACTGTTTGTTTGTGTTCTTGAGATGCATTTAGAACTCAGTATTCTAAAATACCACAAAATGGTATGTTCCCAGTGCCTGGGAAATCAGTTAGATGCAAGGCTTCTCCAATCACCTCCTAAGTCACAGTTACAGCATCATCCTACCCCTAGTATCTTATCCTAGCTTTCGTATATCGTTAGACCATCCTCTCCCCCCTCCCCCCACCCCAACTATTGTACACCAATCAAATACATTGGCTGCTGTTGCTAAATCCATCGTAACAACACCATACCTGTTTTTGTATATTGTATATTTTGTATATATCTCATTTTATCTGCCATGTTTTAATTGTACATACATGCTTAAAATCATCACACCCCTTCATGTATATATCCTGTTTAACTGTCAGTTAGCATCCACCCGCAGAAGGGACAAGGAATAGCCCAGAAACGTCGTCAAAAGCAATAAAGAAGAAGTTGACACCCATAACATTTGGTTGTATGTATGTTTGTTTGATTGAACATTCCATCATTACAGTTGCAAGTCACCTTCAGATTTGAGATTTTAATAGCGAGAAGGTGGAAGTAGACTGATGCAACCAGGGTCTGATAGGTAACGTCCATATGATAGTCATAGAAGCTCCACTTGACAAAACAGTGTTGATCAGTAAGGATATTAAATTTTACATCTCGACGTTACTGGCGGTAAAAACAAAATTTATGACTTTAAATTTGTCAGATTTCTCCTTTGGTGTGTAATAAACTCTGATTAGGTGTCAAAACTGATCCCATCTGTTAATACCTCTCTTTGATGGAAAAATACCTGAGGACTATTTTTTCAGCATTTATACTGTACGCGCAAGGACGCGATAATCCTTCCGTTGACGAACGTTAATATCTGATATGATGTTACTTGGCAGTCGGATATTGTAAATTATTACTGGCAGGTGTTACTGGTTTCTAAATTCATAGCGTACAGATTAAATCTCGATCGAGCTTTCTTGAGCAATGGCCTCCGTTAGACGAAAAACTCAGAACCGCTTGCCTTTGCTAAACGAAAAAAACAACAACAAAAGCAACAATAGTAAACTTAAACAAAGAAAAATAAATAAATAAATAAAATAAAGAAAAACGTCGGGACAGGACCAATTACTAAAGTATTTCCAGAGGCGACTATTTACAGAAGGCTTCTTTAATTTATCTCAATAAGAGCACCAAGGACAATTCCGGGTCCTCCATAGTGCGGGTGAAATACTAGTACCCACTTGACCACACTGACCTGTTGCTTGTTTTCCCTGTACTGACTGGTCCACATGATCGCCGTTCATTAGTGCACAAGCGAATGTTGAAGAACCCTTGCAAATGTCAACCCTACGAACATAGGAAATAACCGGGGAGTAATATTTTTAACATAAAACGTTTTCCAGCTTACAGTTGGAGATCCACTCGTAACACATCTCTGCCTCGTTATCTATACTATACATATTAGTTATATAGTCTGGAGAAACCACTATGCATATCCACATACGGCAGTGAATGAGAACGCACCATGTTTAACAGTCACCTGTTAAGTCAGTAGATGTTATGTTGCAGTTCAATATCATCTGTAAATAGTTATTCACATTGACACGCACTTTGGTGAAGCTATCGCTGTAATTCCCATCACTCGCTAAACAGAATCTTAATCATGTAAACTGTTATAAGTTATATTTGGGATTACAGTTTCTTATTAAGGATTGATTACTATCAGGGATTCGAACCTGCACCCTCAGAGTTAAGCACCTAATCGCCAGCACACACTGTCAGTCGCCTAGCCCGCTCAGCCACCGCGACTTCCACAAAAACGGAAGTCGGACAACTGGTAGTCCAGACTGCGTACTTTGTGTACCCCTCTGATAAGTGTAAATTGGCACGGCTCCCACGACCGAAAGCTATGATTACACGATGCCATGTAAAAAGTGGTCAAATGTAAGATATATGTATGTCACATTTGGGATTACACTTTGTTAGTACATTTCTAGTACATTTTTGCAAACTCTTGTATTCGACGAGTGTTAAACGTGCAAATAAGACAAATTTCCAAAAACGCCGGGCGGTTTCCTATGATTTCACAGCATGGCATACTCTAACAATACGTGAAACCTATGTGAATAAAACACACAGCGTCGTATGTCCTGATATATTCCAGTCCAATGTCTCGTGAGGATGTATCTTAACCCGGAAGATGTAAAAGTTATTGGATGTTAGGTCTGATTCTGTCGCTACTTCATGCCCCTGCTGCAAGGAGCATGTAATTTGGTAATCGCAAGATGCTTCGACTCTTGGGTAAAACCCACTTGCATGTAAGCTAACCGTGTAAGCTAACCTACAGACGCAGCGAGTCCACTCGACCTCTTCGATTTTTTTCTGATTTGCCGAAAACATGTTAAACGGTGTGGGAAGGAATGGGATCAACTTATATCCAAGTGACTACACACATCGTCCATTAGCCAAACTATGCGTCATTTTGCACAGGTTTGGAATGCTAGTCAGGAACCAACCTTACGGTTAAAATTTCTATAAAACAGGAGAAAATTCAAGTCAAAATTAGGTTTTGAGACTGCATTTATTCCGTATCAGCTGCCGATACATTGCCAGGTTTTCTAAACGACTGCGTTGAACGTGTCAATTTACTTTAAGTCAGAACGATGATGAGGGAAGATAATGAGGGTGAAACCTGTAACGTGATTGCACCCTGAAAGGCTGAAACACGACTACACAATGAGTGATTCATTCCAGCCTGCGACAGTCACCTGTGTTTCGTTACTGTTGCCATGCGTGGTAGTCGCCATACTGGGATGACACACTAATCTCTAAAGGAAATCACTACTAAAGGAATCTTTACGAGCAAGATATTTGGGTGGTTCCTGTTTCTTCGATGTTCACCAACAGATTCATACTGTTTTACGAGCATGGGAATGAGAGACTTTAGGAACTGTTATTAGGACTACGACGTGCATGCTAATTGTTTGGGTGTTTCAATCGCGATGGTCCTATCGTATTTCTTATCTAATGGTACTCTGACTACTACTACCACCTGTACAACTACTACCGCCACTACTACTACTACTACTACTACTACTACTACTACTACTACTACTACTACTACTGCTACACTCAATACTGATCCGTGAAAATCCCAGGTATGATAGGTCTTCAGCAACCCATGCTATCGACAAGAGGCGACTGTGCTTGCCGTAAGAGGCGACTAACGGGATTGGATGGTCAGGCTGGCTGACTTGGTTGAGAAATTCCCAAATGCGCAGATCGATTTCGTACTTTTGATCACTGGATTGTCTGTTCCAGACCCGGTTATTTACTGACCGCCGCCGCTGGAATATTACTGAATGCGGCGTAAAACTAAATTCTCACTCACCACTGCAACTGCTACTACTTCTAAACTGAAATATCCCACAAGGATGGACATTTTAAGGACTGGATGTAGTTTATCTAAAACTAGCACACAGTAGTAAGAACTGTTACACAGGCTTACACTTAACAGCCGCCATCAGTCAAGCTGTGCCACCTTCCTTGGAAACATCCATCATGCTACTTCCGACTGTCAGAAGTTACTCGTGGAAATGGCCAAACCAAGGACAGAAAAACACTATTTCCACCAAGGTGGTCTCACATACCCCCATCCACTTGTTGCTGTCATTTCAATCTGAAAACTAAACCTGAAAACTAAAATGAAACTAACGCTCATGTGAATGTCCACAAAAAATACCTAGGATTAAGGTGACAGAGACAATAATCCTAGCGTTCTCAGTAGTCCTTCATCTCGATCAGGTCAAAGCTGATAGTTCCAGTAATGTAAATAGTACTGCAATACCGTGGTAAGGAGGTAAATCATACTTCAGCATAATGTTGTATAGTACGCCCAGCACCAAGATGGACATTATAATGAAGGGAAGGAGATATATGATATCATTAAATTCTCACTATGGGGATATTCCGTCGGCTACGATCTCAAATTATGAGGAAGCTAAACGTTTGATGATTAAATCTGCATTTGCTTTCGGGATTTTGTGGATCCTAGTTTGATGTTCAAGGAATGTGCGCCATCTTGATAGGGTACTGGGATGGTCAGGTGAACGTTCTGGGCGTGAACGTTGGACGATGGACGATGGACGATGAAACTTTCATTTGAATGCTGCAGTTTTTAATTCAGTTATTCACAGCTCTGTGACGACGACTGCGCTCTCTCAATATCTGTAAGGATGGTAAAGTAACGAAAGAAGTCGGAGATGGCTGAATATACGTTAATGATTGGTCAGTAAAGTATAGTTATGTCTAAGTAACATCAACGTCTGCAGAAACGGTACTAAATATGCCTGAAAGTAGTCTAACAATGTTCACACCGGTCGAACCAGTATGAACTTTCACACGGAATGTCAGTCGGAATACTTTGTGTGTTAATCTCTGTGTTCCAATGCTAGATCTGTCCAAAGTTGACTTTGACAATTACAATGCTGAAGCATAAACCTAAGGAATCACACTTCATCATTTGTATACTTCATCATTCTAAAGTAAGGTAACGATAGTCGACATTTGTATCACAGCTAAAGAAGATGTTACCAGATGAACACCAGATACTGGTATCACTCGTATGACACGCATATTAACAACAACACCGTGAGGACGGCGTTTCAAATGTGGATACAACAATATCCACTTCTATAATTATACATGAATACATTCAGAAACGTGCTTATAGATAGTCACAGTCATACTGAAATGACCATATGAAGGATAACCGATCCTTTCCATACAAAGGCAGACCAGAAAACAGATGGACAATGTTTCCAAAGGGCAGTAGACATTAGGTGTTGCACTGGGTCAGACATTTATCACAAGCTATTGCTTTGAACATGAGCACGCGGTTTTGGAAGATCAATGCAGCCATGCTGGCACACATTACGCTGTCTTGTGACATTTTGCTTGAACTATAGCCACTGTCCTGAAACTTTCATAAACTTGTTGTGTACCACTGGAACCTAACCACCCATGGCAGGTGCAAGATTCTTCTTGAGTTCAGTTTATCGATAAGGACTGGGTTTTATATGACTTTTTGTTACTAAATATATCAGCAGCTTCTTAGGCATTCATCATCGATGCATTTTCGAAACAAAGTAGAGGCTGAGCCAATACCATTACTGAGATCAAGACTTCAGTAAGCTTCCAAATCCTTTCAATTGATTTTGAATAAAGAGTTTTGCCCGTATCATTATGTTATTTACAGCTGTAGCGAGGTTATTACATCAGCACAACTTCTTGACATTATAAATACAAGGAGTCAGAATACTCTTGATGCAGCATATGAAATTGATGCATGGTAAATCAATGAGCCAGTAGAAATGGCGTTCGTCTGTATATATCTACAAATAGCCTCAGATACCAGAAACACGGAGAAGCACAGTGCTGTAGTAACCCAGTCACCTCACCATTCTGCATTGACATTTTTCACTATGTTTTCACTTATCACTGTACATATGTATTGTGTGATGGGATATATGGTACTCCAGATGTTAACAGGGGTGTGTATTCCAGAAAATTTTCGTATTGCGATACATTGCGATGCGAAAGCATATAGTGCGATGTATATTGAGATATATTGCAAAAGATTCTTCTAAACAAAATCAAAACTACTTACAACAGAGTTAATGCTTGATTCATAAAACAAAATCACAACTATGCTTGTAATAGAAACCTATAATCATGATATATCGCCACTCTCCAAAAAAGCGCTGAAGATTTAAACAGCAACCTCACCTAGTCAGGACATATCACCGGTCATTAATGATTAAATATGTTAAACATTCAGATCCAAAACATTGCGAAACACTTGAATAAAAGTGAAGGACACAACTTCAAACGAACTTAACTTGACTTCCGATGTGAAGAACTGAAATATCCGAAGATTTCCAAGTGTTACGAAAATATCGCTTTTCGATCAACGTGTCGCAATACGCAACATTGTCATGTCTGAACTGGTATACACAGGCAAAGCGGTTTTATTGCGCATCCCGACTGGTTAACGCATTTGCTTGTCTCGCCGTAGACCGAGGTACGATTCCCTACATGTGAGAAGCCCATTGCCGGTCTGCCCTGTAGTGATATTGCTTGGGTCTTGCGATATGCAGGATAAAATCATACTTACTCATTCACCACATTCTACCCAAAGTTCGTGCTATATTTACCCTAAACTTCGCTTCATCTCTCCTCTTGTCTCAAAATGATATCTTTGTCCGGATGCTGGTGGCTAACTGGTGGCTAAAATTTGATTAATTTGATTTAGGTTGACAAATACGAAAGAGACAGAGCAAAATATGTACTTCCAACACATGTGTAAAATCGTAGTCATTCACTCGATGTGTGAGTACCCTTGTCCCCAGCTATTCATGCCATAACGTTGCAGAACAATCTTCAACAGTATCAACGAATGAGTACTTATATAGCAAATTGTTTGAATATTTTGAAACATTGTTGAGGTTGACACAAAGGGAATGCCACCAGATATTTCTTTACTGGGGGACCTAATCGATATTTGGCAATGCACATCTACAGGCTGTTCAGCTTGACCTGAAGTACTCTACACACGAATGCCCCGAGAGGCCATATGGTACAAACGGAAGGCCAAGGTAACTTCATTAAATAGGAGAGCAGAGAATGCTTTCGCTGCCTAAGAGCCCGGATCGGAACATTAAACCATCTGCAGCTTTTTTTAAAAGAAGGTTAGGACATTTCTGACCATTTCTCGACAGTGAGGTGTCAAACAGCGGTGTTATCTAGGCTGTTCGGACACGTTGACAATCATTAATTATCGTGCACCTCTTCACAATAACAGACCTAGCCAGTTGTGACACGTTCACGCAATGCATTAGTATTCAATTGGTCAGATCAAGCTGAACAAGCTGTACATACCCACAAACGTATTAAAGTGCTAATTATGAGATATTAAGTCCTAATTAGGAGATACTACGTGATAATTAGGAAATATTAAGTCCTAATTAAGAGACTATGTACTAATTAGGAAATATTAAGTCCTAATTGGGAGATACTACGTGATAATTAGGAGATATTAAGTATTAATTAGGAGATACTACGTGATAATTAGGAGATATTAAGTCCTAATTAGGAGATACTACGTGATAATTAGGAAATATTAAGTCCTAATTAAGAGACTATGTACTAAGTAGGAAATATTAAGTCCTAATTAGGAGATAAAAAAATCAGGTTGTGGCACTAGGACGCTTCCGTAGGTGTTCGATGCTATGATGGATGTTACTGGCCAGTCAATGGTGTCTGACGGACTGTTCTAATTAGATCTGATTTCTCTACTGAAGTTTTGTGCTCTTTAGCCTAATGCCATTAGACATTAGACTATCAGCCCCCACTATTATACACCAATCACACACACTGGCACATTGCAAACAATGCACTGTAAACAATAAAGAAGAAGTTCACATCCATAACATTTTGTCTAGTATGAGCGAGTGATGGATTTGGACCAATTTTGGCACTAGTTCAGCTATCAAGGCACAAGACACCCCATCTTCACAAATTATATTAATTGGATTTTCTGTCTTGATTTACTTTCTTTAAAAGACTGGCGAAAGAGGTTGCCATCAGCAGCAAGAATGATTAGGGAGGTCTACTCTGCCCCTGACAATAACCCAAGGCACCCCAGGGCTGAGTACCACACTGAACCAAACAAGGGAAGTGTGACGAGCCAATGTACAAAGTTCCTTAAACAGATGTGTTAATCATTCGTCTTGGTGTCATATGTCTGAATCTAAAATATTCTAAACATCTAACAAATGTTTTTGAATTTCATCAACATTGTTAAAAAATTCTGATTGGAATTCCTTGGGAAATTTTGAGGTAGGTGTACGCGACATTGGTCCCTATGTCAATGAATGGAACTGAGCACTCGGAATCTCATAAAAGTTCTCCTTTTCAAAGAAGTTTCAAATTTTACGCTTGTTGAGATGTACGTGATACATTTTTGACGGTGAAGAAAACATTATCCACAGACCCTGTTGTCAGAATCATGGTTTAATGTTTCATAATTTCTGATTAGATGTCAAAACCGAATCGATCTTATTCAACGGAACGGACTTGCTTTGATTAAAATGTCTAAGGAATATATGGGCAGAGATTATTGCATGTACGCAACGATGAATTGATTATTCGTTTGAGGAAGAGGATTCACAACATTTCCTACATCCACACCTAATCACATACGTATTCCCCTGATGAAACGCCATATACGCATATAGGCTACTGTTTCATCAAGGATATATTGAGAGGATACGTCCCAAAACATTCCAAGTAAATTTAAGTGCATGTTTTTAATGGAAGTATTTTTGTTATTTTAATATGTGACTAAACCACAGCGGAATTGCTCAGGGGATGGTGTGAATCAGCTGGGGCCCATGCAAGTAGCAAACTAAGATCCCAAGGACTTTAGTATGGTGATCTACCTTCAGTTGTTAGCGATAGATAGCCCATCCTTACATAATGATTGTATTGACCATAATAGTTGTTTACATTTAAAGATACATGCTAGCTACTTTTAACTCATTTTGTGATAATGAAGTAGTGCTACTGTCCTTTGTTGACAAGGGTCTGTACATCATGTATATTTATCATGAATATAGAATTAGTTTTAGTGACGATATGACTGAAATACTGCCTATGTGGCTTTAAATCTTAACTCACCCATTCACTCAAGGAGATATACCTGCTTACCACCGGATCTTTTAAATCATATGTATCCAAACACCTATGCTGACGCGTCAAATATATGTTTGTTCTGTTGCCCATCGTTCACAATTTCAATAGAATCTCTGGTCACGAGACGTCCACATTCCATTTGTACATGTCCACCATATGGACATAAAAAGACCATGCTTTATTACCTTTGCGGAAAGTATCTTTACAGTTTCGAGCAAATACATCGTCGTAAGACAGTAAAAAGAATACATACAAACCAGATGATTTAGGTTAGAAAAGATCTTCAGCAAATTGTGTTTGTTGTAAAAGGCAACTAATGGGATCAAATGGATAGGCTAGCCGAGTTGGTTGACACATGTCATCGTATTCTTGTCGATGCTCAAAAATGTGGATTGGCTGTTCCACACTCGATATGTAGACTTCCGACTTATAGCTGGCAAAAAAAAGCTGACAAACATAAATATCAACGGAAACATTAGATTTTTTTCTTTTTCTTAGCACACGCCGTCGCTATGGACGTTCTTGTCCTAGTGTGATAAAATCAATACTTCTCTCAAAAACTTTCAGCTAATAGGGACCATCTGAAAATTTGCTTACGAAGCAAATCAACTCGATCTACTTCGTAAACCATTATAAATCATATTATCAAGTGAACCAAATTTTCGAATTTAACAAAACAAGTAACACCTTTTGTTAGTGGTTGTTGAGTCGGAAGATGAGGATCATTTATTGAAAGGTTTACATATATTCCATTTCAGTGTAAAATCGATACGATATGGCTGAAATATTGCCGATTCATTTCAACTCACTCACTCATTCAAGATGAGGAGCCAATAAAAGTGTGCGGATGGCTAAATGTAGTTTAATATTCAGTGATCAATACATGTTCACATGGACGTCTAATTTGGTAACATTTATACTGACTAGGGTCTTACTGACCATCCAAGAATCCTTTTATATATGTATCCGTTTGTGGAAAACCGTTCAATGTGAGTATAGTGTGACCAATGATCTCCACTTCATGATGCTGTCGTCTTCGTGGTGTGGTGAGACTGTCGTTTTTACCTGCACAGCTGTAGCCAGGGCGATGTATACTGTACAAGTGATCTGTACTGTGTCGTTCTGAATATGGATCATGATGCATCCCTCTAGATGCTGTTACTGAGGACGACTTCCACCTATGTCCCTTCGTGACCTTGCTCTTATCAAATGTGAAGGATTTGTGAATAAATCAAACATATATCCTGGTGAATTCCTGTCCAGGATCTCGTCGACATGTGTCTTTACCCAAAAGGTGAATGTATCAATGAATGCCATTTCTGCTACTGTGGCCACTCTAAGCCGGCGTTGCAAAGGGCATATCCCAGGGCTTGTTGACTTGATCATCTGAAACTGCGCAGGTCTTTGCTCAGAAAGCCAAACGTAATTGAATGTATAGTAGCGGCAAAGTGAAAGGTGAGCTCCTGGGTCTTGAGTCCGGTTGCTCACAACGAAACCAACTGGTAAAACAGACCAACAAAACCACTTATGCAAGGTGAATCTTTATAAATAAAAGGTTTTATTGAAACTAATATTTGACTGTCAGAGAAAGAATGAAAGTATGGTATCTGTCAGTATCTGCAGACTCATTTCATTATCTAATCTATATGAAACATGGTCATGTGCATGACATTATTACATCGGTTTCAAGTCTTAAGTCAGGGGCCAACATCGTAGTTAAATTTATCTTGATGAAGCAGAATGCTACTAAACAGATATAACTTCGATGTTTGAAGTAGTGTAAGTTTCGTATGAGCTGTTACATGATGAAGACTTATTCGAATTGAAAGGTCATAAAAGTAGATAGATAAAACTTGTAACGTGATTGCATTCTTAAATGCTGAAGATAAAGACTCCACAGTGACTCATTAAATCCAGCCCCGCGACAGTCATCGGTTTAATGTCCTGTTGCACACTAAATTACGTTGGACAGGCTGACCAGAATGATTCACTGAAGTTTAATCTTTCAAATTGACCAGAGATGGCAATGGACGACGAACGAGACAGGTATATCGTTCAGATCATCGTTTGGACTGAACCTCGTTTTAGTTTATGAATGGTTCCTCTTGCATCTGCAGTTTCATACAGCTTTATTAGTATGGGAATATGTGAGGAGTTTAGTAACCACAGTTTCGTAGATAACGCTTCTAACGCTAAACCTGTGTCATTTAGCTTAGATATAAATGTGTGTCCCGTGTCTTATCTCAAGACACAAATAGATGCACCGGATTGTAACTCTCGATGACATGGCTGTATAAATGTCATCTCCTACACAGATGTGAAAGATTATTGATTATCTATAGGCCACCCTCGTGTAGGTGGAATATTGCTGTGTGTGCGGTGAACAACAGACAAATCTACCACATCAGTGCTACTGCAACAGTTCGAATCCTCTTGGCCTCACAACCGAGCTTGTAGGTTTCATCAAGCTGGTAATAATGGAAGCTGTTAAACTTCTTTTTCCATGGCTGACACAACATGTAATTGAAAAATTGAAATATTATTATATCGATTTCATTCGAAGCAGCAACAACCTCCTTACATCAGGGGCTACGTTTTTCTTAGCACGATATGAAACCATTCCGTAAGAAGCGGTCGGGCGTCATGAGAGGTCCTGGATGGATTCACTGCGTAGAAACGTTCTGTGTGAGCCTGATCGCAATCAAAGTGAAAACATGACAAAAAAACGTCATTAAACTCCGTAAACTATTAATCGCACCAAGCCTGACTCGATATTGTGTTTACATACAAAGATACGTTTGAGTTTGAGTTTGAGTTGTTTCGAATTCCTATGCATTTCGTTTTCCGCAACGATCCCCCCATTCACGTGCTAATGTAACAACTCAAACTCTTGTTGAACCTTACACATCAACTCTTCTAATTTACTATATATCGTAACTTATTCTTTCTTTCTATAATTAATATATGTATTACACAAAAGTGGTGCCATCGCGTCGGAGGCAGTTGTTTCATTCAATGTACAGTAATGCAATATTCTGCAGATAAAACAGAAAGTGATGCCATCGTGTCTGTCTTTGACATGTTTTCTGTTGACCTCGTCAGATTGAACATGTAATTGTTGCTAAAAACCGTATCCAATTTGGTCAAAGTAAATCTTATATGAATGTCTTCAAGAAAAACACCCACGATTAATGCTAAGTTTAGAATGTGTCAAGACAATAATAATGACGCTACCAACAGCACATCCGGTTTTTTTCAGGTTGAAAGTTGACAATTCCAGTAATATAGCAAGTGCTAAATTGCTTGTTAATGAGGTAAGACATACCTCAAGGACGTGTAGTATAGTGCGCTCAGTGTCCGGATTGACGTTATAATGGTGGAAATGAGATATATGACTTCATTAAAAGCTTAATGTGAGGATATCACATTATTCAATGTCTTAATCAACTTCCTCGGAGGCTATACATTGGATGCCCTATCTTTCATTTTTTCGGAAAACCTTTTTTGGAACCAGACTTTAAAAAAAATATACCTCGCTTTCAAACTATTCTAATTAATTCAGTTGTGTATTGATAGCGGTACCTCCAGATTTTTAAAGGAATGACCTAAACGTGTGGGTGTTGAACGCCGTTGGCATAGAGTGGATGGTGCAGGGATGACTTGGTAATGCAATAGATGTACTGTTGTGGATGCTGCTTTTGTTGCATTAGCAGGGGATTCTCTGCAGTTATAGACACCAGATATAACTGAAATTCAGCAGATCATTTTCCGTCTCAGTGAAGTCAGTAAATGCGTTTTTGTGTCAATCATTTGGTTGTCTGCATTGCTGACAGACCGTTGTCATATTGAGGAAGTATTGCAGTAAGAGCAGAAACCCTTTTGCTAAGCAAACTACTACCGGTAGTGTGAAATATGTTAACCTTTCTCGTGAACACGTGTTTGCATTTATGATTTTCTGTACACCCGTAAAGATCTTCAGCAACCCATGCTTGTAAGTCGTCGTGTGGTCACGCTGACTGACACATGTCATCGTATCGCCCTTGGGTAATCGATCAGTTTTGTTCATCACTGAATTGACTCCATTATTTTCAAACCGCTGTATTATACAGGCAAGAATTATTGGATGGTAGCTTCTTTACATGAAAATATCTGATGAAGGAGTAAGAATAAACTCTATCTGTATTGAGCCGACTAGTTGCTATGTACACATATTCATCTTTATGCTTTCTCATATCCTCGTACTCATTAACTTGGGACTACTACTACTACTACTACTACTACTACTACTACTACTACTACTACTACGACGACGACGACGACTACTACTACTACTACTACTACCAAAATGTCTCGCTTGCATCTCAAGTACACTGTCGTCAGGCGCACCATTGTTCTCGGTGCCCTTGGTTTGGTAAAACCTGATCTCTTGGCTCAGATCATGAGAGTGCCCGGGTTTTTCCACCGGCAGCACAGCCCTTCTGACAATCTGGGTAATGCAGAAGGCTGCAGTGTTGGGGAGCCTTCATATTCTCCGAAAAGGTTTTGGTTGGTTCGATTAGGCAGTCCCATTCGCTGTCTGGGCTGCGTGTAGAGGGGGTGAGGGCCCTGAGCTGATGATGAGCCTTACCCGCCTGACTGCCAGGATCACAAGAACCCTCTCTGCTGCATATCTATCTTAATCTGTAACACATAATATTAAAAAGAATAAACTTTGAAACGCCATGTTCCTCAAATGAAAAAGTACACATTTGCCTGTCTTTATGTGCATCACTATTAAATGACGTTCAACATCCGTGCCGCCAAATGGCTGGAATATTGCTGAATAAGGCATAAAACAACAAGCAAACAAAACAACAAAAATCTGACAAACATGAATTGCAAGAGAATGATTATTCGGTATATTTACCACTACTGTCATGCAAAATAATTTACTTGTAACACACTGAAGTCAAGGAACTTAGCATTACAACATTGGCTTTCAAACGGATAAAGAAAGATACCCTTCTGCTATTTTCCTCATGGTATCTTGATGTCAATGAAACAAAAGTCGAAGAAGGAAAGAGAGAGAATGTGTTAACACGTTTTACGTTTCGATGACACGTGTGAATACTGACACTTCAGGGTGGGGAAGGAGAGTACAACGTGTCTTGAACTAGCTGCATAATTGTAAGGTTGGAGAAAGCCTGGTTAACCTTTTTCAAATTTGTTTTCGACCCAGAACACATCTCCAATGAAACAATCATTTCTCGTAAAACCGTTGGGACAAACTACATGCAATTCCGATCACATTTTAAGAGATGTGTAGCGTTTATCAAATTGATCTTAGGTCCCCGGAAAGTATTAAATGGTCGACCCCTCAACACAACTAAAGATGGTGATTATGATTGTACAATTTTCAACCAACATCGTTGAGGGGAAGTACCAGGGGCGTTTGCTTCTCGGTTGGAAGAGTCTGTTGAAAGACTCGATCACAGGGCTTGCGGATGACAATAATGTTACGTGGAGCAATATGCACTACTCATTTTCCATATTCATGATTACACTTACATCAGAGAAGGAGAGTACCTATACATATATTACTTTTCAATTCAAGGATGTGCAATCATCACTTAAACCTCAGAGGGGATTTCAACCAGGACGGTTTTCACCTGACTGGTCGTCCCAGAGCTATTTCAACTTCACCGGAAGAACGGTTTCTGAGATGATTAAATTAAATTAAAAGACTACATCCCCGAAAGGCACTTGTCATGAAAGTATTAAATCTAGTCCGACTTCTATCGCCATCTCAGAGACGGCACAGTATCTGTTCCTAAGTGCATGGAGTTTCCGCGGACCATTCAGTCATGGTGTACAACAATCGCTGACAGTGACGTCTTTCACGGCTTCTTTAGCCCCGCTTCTGAGAAGGAGCATTCTTGGGTAACTGACAACCCCGGAACCTTTTGAAGACTGGTGTCGGCGCCTCTTGTGGCTTATAAATGGTCGCTGCTGCTTTAAACATGAGCAAGCCGTTTCGGAAGGAGCGCAATGCATCCATTTTTGCAGATGTAACGCTCTCAAGGGTCTATATTTTAGACTCGTGAGAGCGTTAGATCCACTATTCCATGACCTTGAGGAATGATATGCACGCCTAAACCGATCACGGGTAAAATGCAGTTTGAAGGACGTTTATGGCTACTTTATTATCAACACAGCAACAATTAATCATCGGTCACTTGTAGACAATATGCTTGGATTGAACCAATACCATCACTTTGATCGAGGCTTAGAAATATTGAATTCTCAAACAATTATGCCCCTTAAGCTTAGTGTGCTCTTTACGACTTCTCCCTAAACGATTTTGAATAAGACGTTTTACCCGCGTCATTTATAATATCTACAACTTCAACAGGTCGATCATGTTAGCTGTCTGTTTTCTTAGAAATAGAAAGAGAACTTTCAAATATTTCGAAATATTATCACATATAATTATTAACCTGGAAGATCTCTTTGTGGATTGTAATAATAAGATTAGTATATATGTGTCTTTAGTCGGAAAGGCAATAGAACCACTACAAAAAACATACTCTTTTCAGGTTTAACAAGCGGCATGCATGTAAAGGCACATCTGAAATTTGTTTCCATTTGCATATATATATATATATATATATATATATATATATATATATATATATATATATATATATATATATATATATATATATATATCCAAATGATCATAAAAGGCACAGAGCCACATCATATTTCTCTACAAATACATAGCACATTTCTCCCAATAACACTATCAGCCCTACGGGGAACAGTCACATAATTCATTTAAAACATAATTACGTATCTATATTACAGTACTGAATTAAAAAGTTCGAATGAATTAATGCAACGTTGCTATAAATCGACTCTTCCGGCCGAACATTATTTCAAATGAGCCCCAAATAATTATGTCCCTTGGTGTCTTTTCAGGTGATTATGCATCAGAATATGTATGAAGAAAACAGAGGTAATGAACAGGGAAATAATTTATATGTTGATCTGGCTTAGATATATCGTATGAAAACTATGAGTGAAATAGTGAATGAATGGCGTTGTATTTGTACAACCACACGGTCGGTGTTACAAGAAAATACCTTCACACAAGATAAGACTTCGGTTTTCTATCCCGAGAAACTTTCTTCCTGCGGCATTACCTTCCAGTGACATCACGACAGGGCACTCTGGTACTCTTTTACTAACTCCTGCAGTAGGAATTATTAGTGGAAGGTTGAACGTATGTAGAGAAGCGAACATGAGACTTAACATCCGTTTCCGGCCAACGCTCAACCGTTTGGTGAAAATACATCTCATACATCAGTTTTTAAATCAAAATTTTAAAAGATTTCCGACAAATGTCTTATATTTAATCTTCGTTTTCTCTGAAGATTCCATATCTGCTAGAACAAACTATAGCTCCATGCATAATGAAATAAATTGATGATTTTAATGGAGGGAAACTTTTCGAAGCTCTCTTAGCGCTAAGATAGTCGTAAGTCTATGTTAATTTACGGCACTTTCGACTGTCTTAGCGCTAAAAGTACTTCGAAAATCTAGGCCCAGGCTTCTATGCCTATGTTATTGAAAATTCATCACTTATCGTTATGCTTTCCGCATGAAATTGATATTATTCATGTTGACACCCAAATCCTGCATATCCATACTTTCCTATAGCGATGTCATGCTCCATATAACTTACACAGTCCTAACGAGAAGCCTTTCATTCTTATCTGCACTGCCCCAGTGATAATATCATTATTCATATCTATATACTTTCACGGAGACAATCCTGCCATTCATATTCATACACCTCCAATAACAATGCTAGTATTCCTATCCATACAACCCCAGTGATAACCCTAGCATTCCTTAACATACTCCCCCAGTGACAACCCTTCCATTCTTACATGTACTACCAAAATGACAACCCTAGCATTCCTTTCCATACTCCCCTATGATAAACCCTAGCATTCCTATCCATACTCCCCCAGTGACAACCCTAGCATTCCTATCCATACTCCCCCAGTGACAACCCTTGCATTCCTTTCCATACTCCCCCAATGACAACCCTAGCATTCCTTTCCATACTCCCCTATGATAAACCCTAGCATCCTATCCATACTCCCCCAATGACAAACCTAACATTCCTGTCCATACTCCCCCAGTGACAACCCTAGCATTCCTTTCCATACTCCCCTATGATAAACCCTAGCATTCCTATCCATACTCCCCCAGTGACAACCCTTGCATTCCTTTCCATACTCCCCCAGTGACAACCCTAGCATTCCTTTCCATACTCCCCTATGATAAACCCTTGCATTCCTATCCATACTCCCCCAATGACAAACCTAACATTCCTGTCCATACTCCCCCAATGACAATGCTAACATTCCTATCCATACTCAACCAGTGACAATGCTGGCATTCTTATCCATACACCCCCAGTGACAATGCTGACATTCCTATCCATACTCCCCCAGTGACAATGCTGGCATTCCTATCCATACTCCCCCAGTGACAATGCTGGCATTCCTATCCATACTTTCCCAGTGACGATGCTGGCATTCCTATCCATACTCCCCCAGTGACAATGCTACCACTCATATTCATACTTCTCCAATTACAAGCCCGTCAGCCATAGTCTCTCACTGTCAGTGCTATAATTAATACCCACATCATCCTGATTACAATCACGTCAATAATGTCCACAGTTATATGCTTTCTTTTAAGGGAATTTAGCTAGACGTGTCTATGTAAAACTGCAGTAAGTGCGTCCGCCTACAAGACTGACACATTGCTTTTCAACTTGATACGACGACTGGCTTACAGATTCATGGGTAGTCTTCGTGTTTGGCTTTACAGTGGACAGTTTAATTACAACATACTGTTACACTCTTGCTAATCAAGTATTTTAGTTAATTCGTTAATAGACACTATTATTGTGTTATAATGAAGTTTTGGTCTAAACGACGGCGTCAAGATTGGAACATTAAGAAAGCAACTCCGTTCAACCTGTAACGTGACTGCACTCTGAAGTTCTGAAATAGTCTCAACTATGACTCATTCCTTCCCTATCGGTGACAGTCAAGGGTGTTTTGTTCCTGTAGCTCACGCTGTAAGAAAAACAACTCAGGATGAACTTTAAAGTTGACCGAGATATCGATAGATAGACATAAAGTTTCAAGTATCGTTAGTAGAACCTAATCTTACCCTCTGTAAGACAGATAGATGTTGTTGCTGATGTTGATTCCCTGAACTGATTCCTTGAATACGCTGCTACGAACTGTACAGAATTAAAATCATACTTGAATTTGTCGGCAACTGCTAACCGAACTTTGAAAGACGGTGAAACTGATTTCGATGACGACCAGAGGTCTTCAGGATAGTAATATGTATGCCTAATTTTTGTCTTAATTAAATTTTTCGACAAAAAATACAAAACGATTCCCGACATGAATAGCCAACTTTTTTCAAGGTCGGGAGACGCATAATGCTGCGTTCAATAGCAATTTCCTTCAATCGATTTTTGGCCATGCCTTACAGTGGACATAATAATTTCTATATACCGTTAAACTCTTACAAATTAGGTATTTTAGGTAATTCGTCAAGCGACTATTGTTGCATTATGGCAGTAGTTAAGACATATCCATAAAGGGTTTAGTTTAGTGGAGCGCATGGCAAGCGTGTGGAATAAACAAAACAAGCATCTTAAAAATGGGATTTGCAAGGCTTTGTATGTGGACGCATAGCAGTAACTCCTGGAATCCGCGGCGAATATTTAAGAATTTCGCGACCAGTTGGAATAAATTCTGCATTCTGAACCTGTAATGGTTTTGAGCTTCATGACATTCAAGGTACAGTCGTTCGTTTGAGTTGCTATTTTTTATAAAACGTTTTTCTGGCTTTAGAAAGATCACCTTCAAAAGTATTCTTACGAATGACATCGGGATTGGCATACAAGCTGTACTAAATGTCGTAAATTCCGCGGCAGAAAAAATGGCAAATTCAGCAGGTATTCCGCACGAAAATGCGTTTTCCGCCAACTAAACGATTTTCTGCATTAACTAGTAGTGTCCAAGATTTACTCTGCAACTACGGAACTGAGGCTGTTATATGGTCAAATCCACCACAGGTACTTTCAGCGCTTACATGCGTGTACCGGTGTATGGCTGTCGTGTTCCTATGGTTCCACAGACATCATTCACGATGCTACCCCTGCGATGTTGACGTAAATTGCTTACACACTAATCAGTCGCTCGGATATTATAGCTGTCAGCGAACGTGAAGGGTGCCTGAATTAAAACAAACATAGATTCTGTTGTATTCTAGTCCAGGAGGATTCTTTAGAAGGAGGAAATTATTAATGAACGCCATTTCCGTTCCTGCCATTACTTTATGACAACATTGCAAAGGGCATGTCACTGCGATTGCTGACTTGATACTCTCAAGATGCCCCGGCCTTTGTTCGGAGAGCTGAATGTAATTGCCTGTAAGCAGACGGCAATCCGCAGGCCAACAGAAACGGCGAGTCCTCTCCACCACTTACAATGAACCCATGAACATCCGGGTTAACAATGGTCTTCCAGCAAACCATGCTTGCCGGAAGAGACGACTAACGTGATCGAATGGTCATGATACATGATTGGTAATCCTAATTGCTCAGATCATTTCTCATAACGTTAAACACTGAAATGTCAATTGTCTTGACTGGACATGTACTGGACATGTACAGACCGCAGTCATATAGAGGGACTATTGCTGTGTGCAGCGTCAAACAACCAAATAGACCAGTAATAACACAGCCGCAAAGAAGAATCTTCTTTTCTTAACAAAAGTCATCAGAAGATAACATATCCCCTCGCCCCCCAAATATTTGAAAGGACAAATCATCTGACAGTTACTTAATGTCTTTTAGACTAAGTTTGAATCGTTTCCATGGAAATCGTGAAAAATATAAATGTCATACATCTGTACACAGCAAAAGGCACCACTACAAGATCCCAGATATCTGCTAAGATCTGTTGAAAGATATTCAATGGTTTTTAAAGTGCTCTGGAAACGAATCCCATCCCTCCATTTTGAGACTAAATCAGAATTGTTTCCATGGAAAACGGGAAAAATGAAAGTGCCAAACTTTGCTGAAAGGTATTAAGAAGTTTTAGAGATGTGCTCCGAAAACGAAGCACCACTTTGGGTTCTGACTGATGTATCTACCAAGTTTTGCAGAACATTATTGAACGGTTTTTCGTTCTGCACCGGAAACGAAGCTCATTCCTCCATTTTGAGTCCGAACCGTTTTTATGGAAACAGAGATAATAATAAATAACAAAAATCTGTAAAGAGCAAAAGACACCACTTTGGGATCTGCCACACATATCTACTAAGTTTTACAGATATTACAAAGTTTTTTTAGATTTACTCAGGAAACGAAACACACCTCTCAATTTTGAGACAAAGTCCGAAAAGTTTCCAGGGAAACTGAGAAAATAACAAATCACAAAAACCTGTAAGTACCAAGAGGCACCACTTCAGGTTCTGACTGATATATCTACTAAGTTTTGCAGAAAACTACTAAAGGCTTTTGGAGTTCTGCTCTGGAAACGAAACACACCTCTCGCTTTTGAGACAAAGTCCGAAACGTTTCCATGGAAACCGAGGAAATAATTCACAAAAACCTGTAAGTACCAACAGGCACCACTTTAGGTTCTGATTGATACATCTACCAAGTTTTGCAGAAAAATAAAGAACGATTTTTGAGTCCTGCTCCGGAAACAAAGCCCACCCCGCCATTAGACTAACACCAAAATGTTCCATGGGAAAACAAAAACAAAAACAAAAATACAATAAAAATTCCAAAAATCTGTAAACAGCAAAAGGCACAACCATAAGTTCAGAGTATTATATCTATCAAGTCTGATCTAAAAATATGCTCCGGAAACAAAATGATTGCGGGTGGACTGGCGGACGGACAGGCAGACGAGGCGTCGACTATATCCCCCTGAATTACTTGCCGGGGATAAAAATGAAATAGCAGGCTCACTAACTGTCCAGTCTATGACTCCCAACTTCAGTTTAACAATTAATAATCTTTTTTATTTTGATTATTCTTTATCAAACGTTTTCTGTGTGCTTTTCCTATAAACGATGAAGAAACTGTTCAAATCTGAAAATAATCCATGAAAATGAGTACAAACCTTACTGGTGGAACGCTGTCTTTTGAATTGGCGATAATTCTTGATACAAAAACAAAACGAACCCAAAAACAACAAATAAAAAACGCATAGGTAACACTTTGCGCTGCACTGCACGTCTCCTACAGTCATTGGGCGTTATCCCCCAAACAATCCATTCGAGGGTGTTAAGGTTTTCAAGGTCGGACGCATAATGCTCCGTTCACTAGTAATTTACTTCAATCGATATTTTGGGGCAATCTGCGAACACCAGACGGCTGCTTCACGTTGTACTATTTTCAAATCATGTCAGGCTTGAGTAACATGTCTCAACTGTTTGGGAGTCTTAGCTGCTGTATGAAAACACAAATTATTATCGACATTTAAAGAACAAACATTGAGTTAAGATCCACGTCGCCATATTTAGGTGAAAGAATGTCACAATACTTCACCGTGTTTGCAAGGCATATGTTCACATCACTGTGGGTCCAGTCGACTTTCCCCCTCAAGAAGTAGTTTACTCTACAGTTAGCCGTCGCCTGAATATGACGCTCTACCTCACTTTCTTCCGATACCATAAGCTTAACAAATTGATGCAATATTTTTCAAGCATCCAGCTTCAACCATTACCTATATGTTTTCATAAAGTTCACATTATTCCAAAGCTATTTCATCATAGACAATTTGTATTTATGTTTAGAGTTGTGAAATTTCAACTTTTGAAATGTTTCAGTGAAACACAGTATTCTTTTCAATGTCACTCGTTTTTGTGAAAAAGTGGTAATGTTGGCAAGAAGTCCGGATTGGTGGAATCCCCAAATGCCAGACTATACAGCATGATGCACATCAAACATGGGGGGCCTGTACAATGAAAGGGAAATAACTCGTGTCATATTGGAAGAGGCTATAAAATCTCACCCCTAAGAAAACTCTAAATGTTTTTCTTTCTTACATTGGAGAATATCATCTCAATGATATTCGCATTTATTAAAAAACGGTTATTCAACAGATGTCATCTAGCGTTTGTATTCCATCTGAAGTATTTCACAAACGTCCTTAACATGCTCAGGGGTGTTTGAAGGTCTGCGATGAGGTCCCTTAAGAAAAGCAGCGATATTTGGGAGTGTTGTCATCATTTTGTAGAATTCCTGGAAAACATTAAAAACGCAACGTGATCACTTTCGAAAAGACATATATTTTAATTTCTATATTCAATCAAGGACATATTATTAATCCCAGAGTTTTGAAGATGTTATGGCTCATGTTGGAAATACTTCAGAACAAGAGACCATTATGTGGGAAAATCAAGCAGTCATGGAAGGAATTCAAACTTCCACATCGGTTATTGTTAAGTCAGAGATTATCATCGAACCACTTGTGGCTACAGCTGAAAAAAATGCTACTAAAAAGAATTATAGCTCAAGAACATAAGACTCACTTTAGATAGGGGACAGTTGTGTGTGTTGGGGAATACTTGCCTTTGAGTATGGACCATATATTTGTGGAGAAGAATACTCACCTTTCCGTGGGGAGAGTTATGGAGAAGAATACTCACCTTTCAGTAGGAACCATTGTGGAGGAGAATACTCACCTTTCAGTAGGGACCACATTTCAGTAGGAACCATTGCGGAGGAGAATACTCACCCTTCAGTTAGACATTTGTGGAGAACACTCAGCTTTGTATATGGATATTTGTGGAGGAGAATACTCACCTTTCACCAGGTACAGCTGTGGAGCAGAATAGCCAGTATGCTCACACTTTTGTCGAAGTATTTGCAGATCAGACAACTTACCTTCAACTTTGGATAGCCATCCAGAACACCTTCCCCAAATTGCTCGTGTGATGTAAGCAGAGGTTCGAGAAGACCAATGTCAGCAAGGGTCAATCCTTTACCCACCAGGTACCCACTGCTGCTTGCCTCCAGAATCTAGATTCAGTAAGACAACCAAAATTGAAAATTTAACCAAAAATTATTTATCATACATATCCTATTTCATGTCTTATACTCTCTCTCTTATGGCAACCACAGGGAAGAAGCACACTGTTTAAGTGAAGTTAAATATACATGACTTAAAAAATATGTTTAAATGTACAGAGTTTGAAGTTCAAAAGCAACTAGTGCATGCCGTGTATCACGCAAACTAAATATTAATAACTGGTTTATCTACAAACTGTATTAGGAGTGAGTATGGCTTTTCAAGGCTTTTAGTAATATTTCAGCAATATCACTGTGGGGAACTCCAGAAACAGGCTTCACACACGGTACACGTGGAGATAGAAACAAGGTCTTCAGTGTGACGAGCAGACACTTTAACCATTAGGCTACCCCACTGTCCCCTGTATTAAGAGTACAGTGGTGTAACTTGAGGTATGAAATGCTTTATTTCATCAAAAACAAAGGGGAATTGTTGCAAGTATGTTTTACTTCAACTTCAGGTCTTAAGTCTATAAATAAAAGGATGTCAAACTTTTACCCATGTCAGAATCTGACCATAATCAACATACTGCAATAAAGATGATTACTCATTTCTTCTTTGTTTACCTTTTCATACACAGGAAGATATCTGGGAAAAAATTTCTTCCGATAATCCTCCAGAATTGATTCAACGTCGTCGAACACCAGGAAGTCAAAGCTGTTCATGAAGTCCCGTGTCCCCTCAAAGTACATTTCCACTCTGTGAACATACAATATAAGGTACAAGATGTTGTAAGAAATAACCAGGTACACATACTTCACTGTGATTTGAAGTTTGAATAATGATTGTAATGCATGGTGGAACAACTTAAGACTGACTATCCGTCCAACTTCAATACACAGAACTGGTAGCAGCACATGAGCCAATTCACTGAAAAACAATGGATGAGGTTAATTCCTTATTAGCTTTACACCTTCTTTGCAGATTTACATGACACTAGTGACAGAATGAAAACACTTCATAAATCTCAATGTTTGTAATTTTAATCTGAATAAATGAGAACGATGAGACCTATTGGTGCCAAACTGTTTAAATTGAGCTTAAGGTTTCATAGAATGAGCAAACAAATGCTCCCTGAATACCTATACTGTTTGAAACATGTTTTCGCATGAATAGTACATTTGTCTGACCCATCACACCAGCTAAGATTTAGGCAGGCTGTCAACTAAGATCATTCAGATTAAAAATCCTTAACTAAACATTTATATCCTATTCACATATATTTTGTTCATTTTCACTTTTTTCAAAATAGCACATTCTAGGCCCACAGGTTGAGAAATTCCTATGAATACCCTCTTTGACCTAAATCAGTCCATTCAACTTATCATCAAGTAGACATCAGGTTGTTCATGTAGGTATACCCCTTCAGACTGGTCAAGTTTTGACTGATGACCATTCATTTATTTATTTTTTTTCTTTCAAAGGATTGTTTTTTTTGCACATTATTACAAAAAAACATGTCACACTGAAAAACTCAAAATAAACCCCAACCACATGCTCCTGATATGTTAGCTCCCAAATCTGTCCAGGATACAGTTACCCAGCGAAGTAAGACATACACAAAGTCTGTAACAAAAATAAGTTTGATTGAAACAAATAACTTTACTTAAAATGAAAAGAATCTCTAGTGTGCTTGGAGGTTAAAAAATCTGGGGAAATGTAAAACTAGCTTCATTTAGAGCTGTTGCCTGGTGAAAAGTCCTGGGCCAAAGGGGAAATATTGTGGTTCAGGGACTGTGACAGACCAAATTTGGCATTTTACAAGAGGCAATCTTAGTGACATAAGGTCACTGGATCCCATATTGGGATGCCAATCATAGATTGCCAGGTCCAGATGCAATTATTTTCAGACAGCCACCATAAAACTGCAGCACAGGGCTAAACATCAGTATGTGATGAATTATCAATATAGATATGCATGTGTGGGGAATACTTACAAGCCATTTTCAGTCAGGTTAGAACCATATAAGCCCTCCCTTATGGCTATGTAGTGTAGGATTGCCCTCCTCTGTACGAGGTTCTGTCCATCTATCTCCAGCAGAGGCAGCTGACCGTACAACAACTTGCCACCTGGTGATTCAGTTACGAAGGAAATACTCATATAATGTGAGCACATGCAGATAAATTACTTGCATCCTTCAAATACTTTTTCATGGGTTTTTAAACGTTATGCAAACTACACAAAACTAAATTCCGTACAAAAGCGTGTCCGATCCAGTTGTACTGATGGTTTGGTTTGATTGTTTAGTAATATTACAGCCATATGACGGCAACCTGTAAATAATCGAAGCCGGACCAGACAACCCAATGATCAACAGTATGGGCACACATCTATGTAATTGGGATACAATGACATCGAGCCTGACCAAATGATCTCTTAGTTGCCTCTTAAAACAAGCATGGGTTACTGAAGACCAGTTCCAACTCGGATCTTCTCTGGTGACTTGCATTCATGAGCAACAGACATAATGTGTAAAGCAATAAAGTTTCTGGAGGTAGTCATTTCACTTCTAAAATGAAGCCTAGATCGTGATTGAGTATAAATACGTATCAGAATGGTTTGAGTAAACAATACATTTGATGATCAAAGTCATGGAATTTGTTTGTCAACAAAACATTCAAGATTTGGTAGTCTACACATCAGCAAGAGCACCTGATGATACACATAATATACATGATTTAAATCAGTGGATTGTCTGACCCTGATGTTGCCAGGACACATTACCTGATCTCAGTTGAAGGAATTCCTCTCTTGACTCCACATTATGTTCTGTGAACTGAAAAAATCAGTGATTCATTAAAAAACACAGTCAAAATGTCATAAAAACTCAGCTTTTGTCTCTGTTGTATTAATTCTATAGCTATTACTTATATATATTAAGCCAAAGCATACAAAAATCATTAACTGTGTAAATTAAGGATTCTGGTAATTTCTGTAAAACGATTATCACAAATACAACAAAAACAAACAAATAGATACATAAATAAATATAAACAATAAAAGAATGAAAAAAGTATCTTTAATGTGTTAAAAATCAAACATCACTCTTGGAACCTAACTTTTTTACTAGCATTACAATATTCTAAAATGCATAATGAAAGTGGATTAATTTCACAATGCTAGGGGACAAGCTTCTTCTCTTGATCAAATTATGAAAGAAGAAAGTGATTTGAAAATATCAAACAGCAAAAGAATGCAAAATATAAAACTAGAATGCTGTACTTCCTCCAGTAAAGTCTAGGTGTAGATCCTGTGACACTTCATAAGTCTGGTATGAATTTGAGGCTTGGCAATTTCAGGATTTGCTAAAACCAATCTTCAATCTCATAGTTTAAATGTTTTTGATTTTAAAAAGTGCTCCTGTTTAGAATTGTGGTATCATATTTCGGGAAAATCACATAGAAAGTCTTAAATTACCATTGTTTAATTGTGTTTAATTGTTACCTATTGTCTATTGGTACATTGTAGTCCAGTGTTTTATCATGGCTCTGCATTTATTGAATGAATGTGGTATAAGAATATCAAATAAATTAAAACTGTAACCAACCAAGTATCAGCTCAAAACTTTGAAAATGGATACAAGTTTTAACTACTGAAGTTCTAGGTGTGGGCGTTAGCTCGTCATGCCGAAGACATGGGTTCGATTCCCACATGGTTACAATGTGTGAAAAAACATTTTTCGTGTCCCCCACCGTGATATCGTTGGAATATTGCTAAAAGCGGTGTAAAACCATATTCACTCACTCTAGGCCTGGGTGTGGGTGGGGGACGAGTGCTTAATTGTGATACTGGTTTTACATATCACAAAATCAACTTATCTGATTTATGAGTGTTTTATATTGTACCTAAGGTAAACCTAGTTCATATGAATAAACTCGTATTCCAGCCTAGCACACCTTGGTATAGTGCGAAGTCGTCTAGTTATATGCTGGACTAAGGTAAACCAATACCATATACATCTGTATGCTGTCAGAAGTTGTCATTACAGCTAATTTTAAAATTAAAATATGGGCTTATCATTGAGGGTGTTGATTCCACCTAGTGCAGTGCCTCATACAGAATGGTTTAAGGGAAGAGTTCTTTCCGAAGATCTAATTTGAAGTCCATCTCACCTCAATTCCTGCAGCACAGAGAGTCATCCTAATGAGATCAGCAAAGCCTCGTCCGTCAAAGTATGTGAGTCGCGGTTGAGTCGTCATGGTCCGTGCACAACGTAGCTGATCGCAACACCGGCCAGTTTAACAATCCAGTCTCTCCACTGCCTGAAATGCAAGTCACTAGCTGAATAAACTACGCCTCGAGAGATACGCAGGTCGGACGTGAAGTACCCTGACCTCAAAAGATTACCCAATACCGACAGTGATGTGAACGAAACTGCAGCCGCTTGTGCGAGTAGCGATAAGGCGATGTGCAATCTCAACACGCTCTCTGTTGTTTATCTCCAGTAACATTTTCCATTGTGATCGCAAAAGGTCATGGTCACTGCATGTCATGCTGCACAGTTACGATCCTCAAACTGGTTGTTGCATACTGCGTCCCTCAAATGTGGGTCAACACTTGAAAACGGTCGCGCATATCACTGCATCGTATCAGTTCATCTAAAGTTTCGTCGTCCGTCCTTGACCTTTTTAAAGGGACCGAACCTCTCGCCACAGCAACCCAAGTTTCCCTCCCGTGCCATAAGCCAGGTATATAGATCTACATAGATTTTTTAATTTATTGCGGCTGTGAGCTGGTCCTTTGTCTCCATGGATGAGATCGTCATGTTTTATGATCTTACACAAGGTTTTGTGCATGTCCACAACAGTGTTTGCCCTTAATCCCGAAAAACCTCAGTTGTGGGTCCTGATCAAAATGTGTAGGTCGGGGCTTTCTCTAGTAGACCTATGTTGATATGGAAATAAACTGGGGATGAAAGAGCTGTCGTTTTGGTAAATGTACAAGCCACAAGCTGATGGGGCTGATATTTTCTGCCAGTGTAGACACTTGCCGGATTTGACAATGCCGGTTTTGGCAGCTCCCGCTGTATGTCGTGACTTCGTGTCGCTTTTTCTACCTAGCAGTGTGTGGCGATTTAAATACTTGACCAGAAGATGGCCCCTTTACGTGCCTGTAATGGGAGATTTCAACCTGCACTTGGTAGTTGATATTGTTTTATAGTTTAAGTCTAAATTGTCGGCAAAGTGGTTGATACCAGTTACCTTTCAAACAAGCTCTTTCATCTGATAACTTTCTTCAGAATATATCGGGCTGTTGGCATCGGAACACACCTATAGAGGTATACTACAGAACATGTAACAATATACAACATTTGTTGGTTAAAACATATGTCTCCTGACTGAATGTGTGCACATGTCATCATAGTCGGGCGGTGTGGGATTTGCACCAGTGGTTACTGTTGTTCACTTGTCCTAGAATATCAGCTTTCCGAAAACTGAAACAGTAAACACTCTGCTATGCCTCTGAATGTGTAGTTTACAGTTTGTGGTCTCCTGGCAGCCAAACGAGAGATGCTGGCAGATATAGGTCTTGGAGAATCAATTGTTACAATACAGCACTAAGTGCTATGGTGATAAAGTTTGGCGAGATTACTCATCTTATCAAGTGTTTGTGCACTGGAAGTGACACGCCCCCAATTTTCATCTCCGACATGTACTTAATTTGAGTGAGTTTGTGAGTTTAATTTTACGCCGCACTCAGCAATATTCCAGCTATATGGCGGCGGTCTGTAAATAGTCGAGTCTTGACCAGACAATCCAGTGATCAACAACATGAGCATCGATCTGCGCAACTGGGAACCGATGACGTGTCAACCAAGTCAGCAGTTCTGACTACCCGATCCCGTTAGTCGCCTCTTACAAGGATCGTCGCCTTTTATAGCAAGTATGGGTTGCTGAAGGCCTATTTTACCCCGGATCTTCACGGGTCTGTGCTTTGATATTTCGTGTCAGTTCACTATTGCCACGAAATCGTACACATAAAACATGGATCTGAACGACCACACTGATTAAATATAGTTAGCATCTTCATTTTAGCAAATTGATGACGTGTAATTCGTTACGTTGGCCAAATTTTGTTATATTGTGTGTGTTGGAAACAAACTGAACGCCCCTTAATAGTAACTAGAAAATGTTTTTTACCACATTTTAAAGATAATAATTAATAGATCTAATACTTTTGAAACACATAAATGATTCATTCCTCAATGTTTTTTTCATAACAATGTATGTGCTTTCAAATACGGAATAATAATCGAAGAATATGGTCTGTTTATTATTTGTATTCATTTGGTATATTCATTTGAATATAACATTGGGTTAATCATGGTGATGCAACAGGCATCAATGTTAGAAAGGTTTAACAACAGTCATGGTATGGCAACATCTGGGTGATGCCTCTGGGAACTCGACTACACATCGGAGTATTACATACTACATTCAATATATGTTGTATAATAGTCGTAAAAGGAAAACGGACACATCATGAAATATTCATAAATGTGCGTGTTTTAGCTTGTTTTGAAAAAGCCCATTCATAAAAGGAAAGTGCACCTTGTTTAATGGATGGAGCTCATGTTTGTTAAAGACATGATTAGCCAAAAAATTTATTAAAAAAACAAAAAAACAAAAAACAAAAAACAAACAAACAAACAAAAAAACAAACAAAAAAACAGTTGTTAATGTCACATAATGAGTTCATTTCCTAGTATATAAAAGCACTGTCACTGTATCCGGGGTCGGGAGATGGGGTACATTGGTTAGTTTGTTGTTTACGGCTACACTAAGTCTGGACCAGGCAGTCCAGAGATCAACAGCCTAGGCATTGATCCAATAAAAAAAACGTTATAATGTGAGACTGTACCCATATTAATTGTTTAAGACACATACAAAATTCTTTGGCTAAGTGAAGTTCACATACAGGCAATACATGCATATGAAACTCATAGTCAACAATAGATCTTCCCCACAATATACAATATTTACAGTCATTCAGTGGGACATTTGTGCATCTTCCAAAATCGACTAGAAGTTCAACCTACTATATCTGTAAAGAGCCATGTATAGTCAAGTGCATAGGGATAGGGAGTGCAATATTCTTTTCCACATTTAACGCTCATTTTAAAATGCTGTTAGTAGAAGGAATCAGACAAACGATTGATAGAACTACATGTACATCGTGCTTGTTGTAGGGTCTAAAATGATCTTTGTTTCAAAAAGGTGAATAAACATCTCCACATCTTGTGCAAATAGCACATGTTCAATTTCAAATCTAAACATAAGATTTTTAATGAACAGTCCATGCTATACGGCAGTGGCGAGATAGTTTGCATTCATTCAAGTACAGTAGTCTGCACCAGTACCATATAGCCTTTGTGGTGTGTACAAGTTGGAGAGGGGTTCTGCCTCATTCTTCCATCAGTGTAAGTAAACTTATCCTCAGCACTTTTCGTTTCACTCCACTACTGGGTCTATCAAAACCTCATGGGAGGTCGCGTCAGGTAACCTTTGAGATTGACCAATCAGAACACAGCTTACCAAATCGCGAAAGTGCACATTCGCACATAGCTTTTGAACTTTTTATCTCGAAAAGGTTCCGAATGCTGTTTAGCATACGCTCGCTTCCGGGTGATGCACACGGCGTCCGTACAGCCATGACAACAGTGAGTAAAGGATGTCATCTTGCGGAATTATTAGGTAATGGTAACCATGTCAACAGAGGCCCCAAAGTGTATATATTATGGGTCAAATAACTGTGTTATATGCGGATATTTGTTTGTGAAGAGATCTGTGTCAGTGACCTGAATATTTTGAAAGTCCCGCCGATCCCTAAATAGTAGCCATTGTCTGCTTGGGTAAATCTATTTAAGTATCTCGCGTTTGATTGGACGGTCATTGGTCACTCAAAGGTTGCCTGACGCGACCTTTTATTAGGTTTTGTTAGACTCAGTGGTGGAGTGTAACGAAATACATTGAGCCTAAGTTTACTTAGACTGTTCTTCCATAGCATTGTTTGCAGTTTTGAGAAACCGTTTACACATGTTTTGCCGTACATCTTCAATACATTTATGGTATGAGGTCCCCTATACTTCTGCACACTTACACACTGCAGGAACAATCACAGCATTAAATATCATAATTAATCTTGACATGTTTTTTTATCAACTTTCTTTTGACATCTGTACAATGCTATGACATTCTTTATAATGTGTGCACCAAAAGTAGTTAGTGCTTAAGTCCAAATAAGTTTAGGTGTTAACACATTACCCAATATTTATATGAAGATACAATTTCTGTATACACACCATAAAATTTGAATTTTTCAAAAATACAATCACAATAGTGAACTGGGGCCGTTTGGTTTCATATCGCCCATTTCAATACGATTTTCGTGTCTCGCAACTGCTTAAATAACGTTTTCCAACTCTGAAAGTAACGATTGCCGTTGTTCTGGTGACGTATACTTTGCCATAGTGTCGACGAAAATGCTATGAATACATCCTAACCACCCGTTCTCGGATTTTTCTATAGTAAATGTATGGTGCGTCTCCCTGAAGTGAAGGCCGCCATTCGGCAGCGGTTGCCTGGATCAGTGTGAGGGTGTTAGCGCTGGCGCAACGGACCCAGGGAACCAAAGTGAGGTGACCTCCAAATAACTAAGATCCTTGACTACAATGTCACGATGCAGTTCTACAAGTTAAAGACTTTCATCTTTATGATAAATTCATGACAAATGTCCTATTATAGAACAAACAAATGGCCACACAGAGCCTGAGACTCTACTAATAAGTCCAAATAAAGTATTGGTCAAGTATTTTAAGGGTATTTACAAGTGGAATGTATAAGAAAACCGAGATACGTAATTCTTTGGACAAGCAACAAAACATGACTATTTTGGCATTCTTTGTCAATGTATCAAGCATAAGTAATTCGTTTTTGTTTCACTGCAACTTATCATGTGATGGTCCTATATTTAGAAGTTTGAAATTAGAGGAGTTCTACATCCGATAAAGCGATGTTCTCTCTCGGCTACCATACTGTACTCGTGCTTGTACATACAACGTTCTGATCAGTTTTACTCTGAATACGATCGGTCATTTCTGCTTTTCTTTTCATCTAACCGGCATTCTTCTTTATACCCCTGTAAACGTTCCTTCCCAAATCAACAATGGCAGCTCCTAAACTCTATTATTTTGACGGACGTGGAAGGGGAGCAATTGTACGGTTAACACTGGCCGCCTGTGGCATCAAGGTTAGATACTTTAGTATGTTTAAATTTATGACTCCAACGTGCATTGGAGTTTTGCCTGCGTGAACTGGTATTGCAACATAACTGTTTCGTAAGAAATAACGATCACAATCATAAATGCAGTTGTTTTCTCACTTAACAACTTTATTGGGACTCCCTCCGATATCTTACAACATACAACACGCCCAGAAAATGAGCGATGTCACAGAGCACAAGCATGTCACATAGTACAAGCATGTCACAGAGCACAACCGTGTCACAGAGCAGGCTGTGCACGTCTCAGTGCAACGTTAATGTATTTCATAATCGTCTAAACTGTGACCACCAAAAGATTACGTGTTTGCACACTGTTCACCCTTAACTGGCCTTGTAACAACTTGTCTTGAATAATTCGGAATGTGTAATTCAATCGTCATATGATAAACAGGGGAGCTCTGATATATCTGTGTGAAGAAACCTAATTTATAGCATGCCGATTTATACCTGTGTATTCTATCAAGTTCACAGATGAACTACTGACAGAAAAACACCAGATTGAAAAATGGAGATCAGGTAAATTGTTTGTTTTCCTTATGGCAACTCAAAATGAAACAGTTCAAGTATTTCTGCTTTTCATTCTTTGATCACATCAGGATATTGTACAATCGATACCTCATTATCGGAACGCTTTTGTTATATATCAGCAAATAATACGTCCCACTCGTACTTAAGTGTAGGAATGGACCTAAGGATACTGTGTCACGATATCGTTATTTGACCATTTCCATGTTCAGATGGGCTTCTCCTGTTTCACAAGCGCCAATATTGGGGTTACCTCATTTTCGCAACGTTTTTGTTATATAACAGAAATTAACACTGTGACCTTCACTCGTACTTACGCGTAGGAATGGATGTCACGATATTGTAATTTTACCTTTCTGATGTTCAGATGGGCTCCTCCTGTTTTTACAAGTGCCAATGTTGGAGATAGATGGTCTGAGACTGGTCCAGACAGGGGCCATTGTTCGGTACATAGCAGGAAAAGAAGGGCTGCTGGGGTCATCACCGGAGGAGACGGCCAGGTACGTCAGCAACATTTCACAAACAACCTTCTGAATTAAAGGAATGTGTCTGATAGTCCGAAACAAGTGTGACGGATAAGGTCAAAATATACAAATTCAACTTGCACTAAAGTAAATGTGTGCAATACAAAATACAGTGAATGGGTGCCGGTTTCAGCAGTAATTTTGTGCAACGAATCAGACTGGTAAAGGGAAAGTTGTTTTTGCAGTATTCCAGGTTTCTAAATAAGGTTTCTAAATGTGTCCCTGACAGGCACCAATTCAATCATGTGTACTTACGGGAAAATGAATCACTGTTAGCATTTAAATCCCCTATTGACAGTATACCAGTAATGTCATTGATGGTCAACACAATGATTACTTGCATGGGAATATAACAGTGCGAAGTGCTACGAACGAATGTGCACAATCAAGTGTGTCCCCCATAGTAATTGTTTGCTATAAAAATATGAAGAAGAGGTTAAGTCAGAAGGATCAAACGTTACGTTTAACAATATTTGCAGTTAAATCGTAGTTTAATGTAATGTAACTCACGAAACCATGCAGGCCTCAGATTTTCATCAATCCGTGAATCTTACGAGCACGATTATTGGAAACACAGAAACCTAATTTGGTCCACCTGGTATTGAAACGAACAATCCAAGGTTTCTGGCACGCTCAGTGAACGGAGCTGTGTACTGTGAATGACGGCTTTCAGATCACTGGGTTTCCCATGAAATACAGAAATCCGACCAAATACCCCTAGTTTTTATGCAGTTGAACATCTGTCGCTGCTATACAGGAACTGCAACAAACGATTATATTAAACTATTAGATAAAACTGAAAATAACTTCAGTCCCCTTTTTTACCAAAGTGAATAGCATTATTATTATTGTTTAAAGTATCTTTTTGTCAAACACATGCATTTCTAACATCATGTATGTTTATCAACTTAGAAAACAATCATTGACTCTCAATTGCGACAGTATTTGGTTTATTATAGGCATAGCAGATGGACGGTTGGTAATGGTAACTTTCAACATTCATTTTCATCAGAATCAATATGCTGTTCGAAGGATCGCGGGACTTTCTGTCGTACTTCTTCATGTATAGACCTGGTCGAGGATTTATTGATATACAGGAAGTACTGGATGATGCCACATCTAAGGCTTTGCCTCGCTACCTGCCAGTATTTGATAAGGTGAGTGCACATTTCAATGTGTTTGTGCTCATTGGTTTAACAAGGTCTAAGTTACCGTGAGGAAGCCAATTACACCGGTAATTAGATTATTCTAGCTGTGAAGAAACACAACACTAAGCATCATAAATCCAACCCTCTACAAAAAGTATCCTTGAAAACGACCCCACCCTCATCCACATGAGTGAGTGTGTAAGTTAATATTTGTACATCGGAAATGTTTCAGCCATAACGTGGCGAGATAAAAATATGACGTTTTTTTAAGAATACGTTAAAGTTCGAATAAAAATGTGAAGATAAAACTAACAGCATGTGAAGATAAAACTAATAGCACTCTTTCGACAGTACACAATATAAAAACAGGCTTGAAATCGCCAGCAACTGAAGGCAGATCACCATAGAAGGGACAATGTGGAATTACAGTGCCTTTGCTACCTGTATGTACCCTATCTGGATTCACACCATTCCCTGAGTCACTGGCGACGGTAGGGACCATAACTTAAAATAACACATATTCTATGTTTATCTTCCGAATATGTGATACAAGTAAACGTTAAACATTATATAACACCACACAAGAGTTCGTGTTCACACACTTTCACATGCTATACATCCCGTAGTTTTGTGAAATTTGACAAAACAAAATATCAGGAAGCATTCTCAAGACGCACAAATGAAACTGCTGCACTGTTTATCTGAGAGTGTTGTCGGTTGACAGGTCTTAAAAGAAAACGGAAGTGGTTTCCTGGTTGGCAACAGTTTGACTCTGGCAGATATTGGTCTCTTAGAACCGATTCTCAGTGTCCTCGACTACTATGGGGAAGAAGCTCTGAAAGATTACCCATCTCTTCAGGTAAATATGCACCGGGGGAATTTATGTTGTAAACGAGGCTGCACATAAAAGATTAAACACCAGGGACTATATTTTCGAAGTTTTCTTAGGGCTATGACAGTCGTAAAAGTTGATGTTATGTATGACGCTCTTGAGCATCTTAACACTAGAAGAACTTCTAAAATCTATAACCTTCATGAAGCGATTTTGATTTTATTGCGCCAAATCTTTTGCAGAATGTTTATTTGTATACGTAGTTGCGGGATGGGACCAGGTCCTTCCCAAGGGCCCAGTTTTAAAAAGAAATGTGCCCTTGAGAAGTCCCTTATCCCATTCCATCATTGTGTACACTACTTTCTGGGGTGCATGCAAAATGTGATGAAAATCGGTGGAATACTTTCGAGATGTGGACTTTGAAGTGACCATGGGGTCGGTCGGGAAAAGGTAAAATGTTCAACTTTTTGTCGTATTTAACTCACGGTGCCCTACAGATTCTGAGGCCCTTATACAATTTTGCATGGATCTCGGCAGATGGTTACGCTACAGCAAAACGGCATTGAGAACACTTTCAATGACGCCATGCGATTAATTAAGACAATATTACAAGTTGAACATTTTACCTTTTCACGACCGACCCCATGCTCACTTCCGTATCTCGAAAACTATTCCGGGTATGTAAAACATGTAACATGTAAATACAAATGATGTACACAAGGAATACACCTGTAATGTACACCACAAGTACACGGGTATGTAAAACATGTAACATGTAAATACGAATGATGTACACCAGGAGTACACATGTAATGTACACCACAAATACACGGGGATGTAAAACATGCAACATGGATACACGTATGATGTTCACCAGGAATACACGTGTATTGCAAAACACGTGTTGTACGCAACTGGAACAGACATGTAGAAAACAATAGGTGCAAATGGGTATCGCACAAAAAAAACCCCACACATAAGACTTTCATAACGATTATTCTCGTGTTCCGTGTCTTTCAGGAGTTTCATAAGAAGGTGACATCTCTGCCGAGCTTGGCTGAGTTCCTAGCAGGACCTCAGCGGAGGAAGCCAAATGATGACGTGTATATGTCAACTGTGACCAAAGTCCTCTTTTCATAACTCGAGCTCTTAACAGAATCTCGACAGAATTAGACAATTCAATTTGCATCAGGGTGAAGTTCCGTAAGAATAATCACTGAACATTTGCTGTCACGTCACCAATGCTGACGTGACACGTGCGTAATTTGAAGAACTTAGAATATAACCAGAGATAAAAGTATAGCACTTTTGATCTGTTATGTTAAATCTATTGCGGATTAAAACACTTTTTCCTCTGAAATTGCGCTGCTGCAGATATATAGGCGTGTATGCGTTTCCTCATCCTGTTTTCTTTCTTTTTCTTTTTGTGCAAGTCTATCGGTATCAATACAAACAACTACTCCCACGTAGTTTCAATAAAGTCTCGAGTCCATTCATATCCATTAGAAATGTAAGACAGCATCATATTATCTAAAACTGGTTAACCGATTTGACCCAGTGAATCTCTACTGCTTTCGACCAGTAACCCCTTTTTCCCGATGCACTTATGCATTGGAGGTTACCTTCAATTACTGAAGGCATGAAAACGTGGTTAGGGTTTACCTGTGTCGTAGTACTTTTGTCACCGGATCCTCTTTAGTTAAACACTTTATTGCGTTCTCAAGTCAATGAGGGGACACGATTGGCCCTATGACCCATGTGCAGCGCTGCCCTCTGAAGGTTCACCAGAAAAATATGTTATTGGGTTCACGCCTATGCACACTACAAGTGCATCACTTGGGGCTTAGCTCCCAGTATTAAATGAAATAAAGGTGCACTTAAATGTATTTCCTGTTAAGCCATATTTTCCCTTCTGTACCGTATAAAGCATTCATTCTGTCACTACAGGTTTGCATTCCATGGCGTTCGTGAGCGTTAGAAGTGGTTCGTCCTAATTTCCCATACCTTGTTATTTCTATTTTGGTCCCTAGTTTGTGAGATCGTCTACCTTGGACATCTTCAGATTCCGATGATGGTCCACACAGGTGATGATATGCCTTTACATACACACTACAGAGAAAGAGAGAGGGAGAGAGGAGGCACACACACACACACACACACACACATACATACATACATACATACATTCAACGAACAACGTATTTATCTTACCGAACACCTCAATGTTAATTTTGAACTGTTCCAAGCATCTGCGGATCGTATACTTCACCCAACACGTGTGAATCAAACGTCTCGAATCTTGCATGTTGCTGTTTTGGAAGCAGGTATTGTCCTAGTAAATCGCTGCGGTGTAATTCCCCTTCTTAACATTCACATGGACTACATTTGAACATTTTGTCAAAATGTATCAAGTGGAATGTAGGCAAATCATCGTAACCATCGCTAGATTTTGCAGATGACAGGACTCTTTTCCATCGATTTGCATTCGCAAAACATCGGCAATTTCCGTGCATCATGCGTGCTTCAATGTTGTTTGAGATGACGATGTACTACCACAAAGTACCGAATGAGTTGCCATTGGCAGCGGGGTACATTGCAATATACCTCGTTTTTAAGTGTGGTACATTGAAAATAATAGAAGATTGCTTAGCCAATCAGAAAACGACATTTATGTGTAAGTAAGATAAACATACATCATGATTTATTTCCCCTACGGAAACCGAAATTATTTTCACCTGCATCCAGGCTATTATTATCAGCCCATGCAGTCGACCCCTTCTTAAGGACAACAGGTTATATTTAATAACAGGCTGCTAATTAACTAGTTCCTTTGTGTTCCCGGATTCCGTGAACTTTTAAATGTACACATCATCGGTGCAGGCTGTATTATTATACTACCTTTTTAATATTATAATGCATGTTGCTTAAATTTACATATACACGTTTATGTCGTTCATTGCCAGATGAAAATCAAAGGAACGCGTACGTTCTCGGGGTTTTGAGAATTTACAATTTTTCAATTAGAAGTGTACACTAAAATGGCAAAACCCCCCACACATATACTAAGCTATGAGCACTGTTTTCCTTAGGGATTATAGATTGGGGAAAACATGTATAGATAGGCCTCCGGGAAATGAAATCCCTTATTTATCTCAGCTTCTTATGGTATCACAACACGTACACCATGTACCTGTTAGAAGCAGAGACGAGACAACTTTAACCCCGTCTAGTTACATCACAGGTAACAATTTCCATCTACACCGTACAGGACCGTCGTTGAAGGACAGGCTGTCCCCATCGATCCCAGAATTCGTGCATGTGTACACACGTAGTATTGTGATCCAGTTTCCCTACACCAACACTATTGGCCATAGCTGTGCCTCCAGTCTCTGGAGCCATCCCTCTCACACCGTCCTTGACCTTTAAAGAACAACTATCGTTAGTCAGTGCGCACTTGCCGACCGATCGCAACGATGGCAGCCCCTAAACTATATTATTTTGATGGACGTGGAAAAGGAGCAATAGTACGATTGACCCTGGCCGCATGCGGTATCAAGGTAAGATACTACTACTAGTAGTGTGTGTGTGTGTGTGTGTGTCTGTGTGTGTGTGTATGTGCACCGGTGCACTTGATTCAAATGGGATCACATGTCATATCAACCATGTGCACTTTAACCTTCAAATGTCATGAAGATGGTATCGAGACATTTATGTTTCTGTTCGACAGAACATATGCGCGTTGTCACTCATGTCACAAAGAGTAGAAATTTACAGAATATGAATGTTTATGTCATGGTCCACGTGTACTGTACGCGGGTGTCGCAACAGCAGTGTTGCCTGTGAAATATGGATCACAAACACACACGAGATTGTCTCAAACGAGGTCGTTTGAAACATATACAAGAGATCACAATAAACACATGCATTGTCCTTACAAACAATCAACGTTTTGGAATAATTTTGTTGAATTATTTCACAAAACAGAACACAATTCATTGTGTATATGGGCTTCATAGTCTAGAGTACAATAAATGAAATACATTTAAGTATCACGTGACAATCACGCTGGACATTTATTATAAATATATTTCTAAATCACATGACTAAATGTACTTACAATGCTATGCACATTTTAGGTGAGATATGGAACACATTTTACGAAGAGCTGAATATTTTTCACAAACAGATAATACGAATCACTCAAATCGTTATCTTTAGATCACTAAAAACTGCTAACTCAAAGGTATAAAGAAATTCTAAATTTACAAAAAGCACCGATCAAAGATATGCCCTTAGGGACAATCTAAGTTTTCGTTTTGTTGAATTATTTTACAAAACACGTGTCATATTTGGGATTTCACTTTCTTAGTAAAATACACAAAGTCAGCCGCCTAACCCGCTCACCAACCGCGACTTCCACAAAAAATGGAAGTCGGACAACTGGTAGTTTAGACTGCGCACTTTGAGTACCCCTCTGATAAGGGGTACAAAACGTAGAGAGTGAAAAATCTGTAATTTGTTAAACCAAAAAGAGAAACTGTAGCCGATAACGTTCAGAAACAAATGGAAAGTATTGCAGTAATACACAATCAACCGGGACATGTGGCACTCACTGCGGGCGTCATCTCACTAGGGCTGATTGTGGGAGTTAATGAGCTTTACGCAGCCTGTAGCAAGACCTCAGCCACGCCAAGATTCCACTTTCAGAAAGTTTGATGCAGTTCATTTTCACGTTTACACCACGATGATGTGTAAGTGTCCTATGTTGTCGTCAGTGTAGGATTATTGTGACTCTCACCCACAGCACCGTTAATAGTGTAGTTTCATTATTGCCTAGTTGCGTATCCCAGTAGCGTGGATCGATGTTGTCGTTGATCATCGGTTTGTCTAGTCCAGACCCGATTATATACAGACCGTCGTCATATGACTGCAATATTGCCGAATGTAACGTAAAAATAACCTCATTAACTCACTGTTGTCTAGTTGAGCAAAATAAGAGTGATGTTTAACTTTTCTCTTAAGCTTTGTATGTCCGAATACATCAAACTGTAATTGTCAAGGTGTTTAAATGAAACGAGCTACTATAACACCACAATACCTTCCTGCACCTTTCACTCCATATTGGTCTATCCTTGAGCAAAATCATTATAAATGCATCACTATCAATGCCTCTACAAAAAGACTTGTTCAACATGTCCTATGTACCCATTCATTTTGTTTAGTTCACAGAAGAGTTGCTCACAGAAAGAGAGCAGATTGAAAAATGGAGATCAGGTAAGCAATATGCCTTTGTCAACGCAAATAGCAACAGTTTCTAGCTGGTACGTATCTGTGTGTGTGCATTTGTGTGTGCGTGCGTGTGTGTGTGTGTGTGTGTGTGTGTGTGTGTGTGTGTGTGTGTTCCCACTGTAACCTTTTTGCACGTCAGATTAACATGTTTGGGCTATTATGAAATGATAACGAACTCACCCCTATTTACGTCAACGTAGATTGTTTCAGGTCATGTGATCATGGGGTTATTTGAAGTATAGATGAAAATCTAGTCACAAACTGCGGGATACAGGAATGAAACCAGTAGCATCATGGACTTTTTCCATGTTCAGATGGTCTTCTGCTGTTTTCACAAATGCCTATGTTGGGGTTACCTCACTTTCGCAACGTTTTTGTTATATATCAGCAAATAACACGTGACCTTCACCCGTACTTAAGCGTAGTAATGGATACATGATTGCTATGTCACGATATGGTAATTTTACCTTTCTCATGTTCAGATGGGCTCCTCCTGTTTTCACAAGTGCCAATGTTGGAGATAGACGGTCTGAGATTGGTTCAGACAGGGGCCATTATTCGGTACATAGCAGGTAAAGAAGGGCTGCTGGGGTCATCACTCGAGGAGACGGCCAGGTACGTCAGAACTTAAAAAAATATAAAATATAGTAAATGAGCGTATGACGCTTCATGTAACAGTAACTGTGTGAAAAATGAAATAAAGGAGACGGATTGGTTAAAAGAGAATTTTAGCAGCGTTCCAGCTGCATCACCGCAAGCCCGTGTGCACAGAAAGACCGAACCAGTGCAGTGTGCGAAATATAGGCTGGTCCTGTGGCCCCTGACTAGTAAAAATGCATCAGGACCTTTAAATAATAATTTTGCACTGGTCATAGGAGAAAAGTGAATTTTGAGTTTATAGTTAAGTAACACTACATACTATACTTTCAAGTGACGTACAGACAAGGCCACTCAACATTGTCCACTCACTGGTCCTGTGTTCTAGTAGAAATCTCAGTGGTTTCGTTCCCTACTATTGCAGATTTTACTTATTAACTCTGATGGTAGAACTTAACATCCCAAACCAATGTGCAGGATATATCTGCAGGTATACATCCGATTCTGACAAGCACTGAAGTAATTGTATTAAGTTAAATGCATTACTTACTGTGAGTGTTCAACACTGGTTTCATAAGTATTCCAGTAATATCACGAAGGGCCATCTTTGTGGTTGTGAGAGAATAATCCCAAGTTTTTGAGTCATCAGACCTTCACTGCAGTGTTGCCACGAGCATGAATATGGTATCAACAAACACAGAAACAATAACCGGGATTCGACACATCAGTCATTGGGCTCTGCCGAACGTAAGGGATGCGATTCCTAAGGGACGAATCACCTTACTAAGACGACTATCCCCCTAAAACATCTTTAGCTTTGTGCAGTTGCAGATTTTAGTGATGTGACTAAACATCTGTAAGAAATGTTCAATCCCCTTGAGTAAAACCGATCATGAAGTTTTGTACTTTTCTTCAATCCCCTTGAGTAAAACCGATCATGAAGTTTTGTACTTTTCTTCAATCCACTTGAGTAAAACCGATCATGAAGTTTTGTACTTTTCTTCAATCCCCTTGAGTAAAACCGATCATGAACTTTTGTACTATTCTCTATATGTTCACCCATATGTAAACTATTGCCTCACAATTCATTATCTCTAATTGTAGTTCATGGCCCTGAGGTAGATACGCATTCCGAATAGACAGAGTTTGGTTGGTTCTGAGAATGAGTAACATTTCTTTCCAGAATAAATGAGCTGTTCGAAGGCTCGCGTGACTTCATGTCGGCTTTCTATACAGCTGTGTTTGTGGATATTAAGGAGGTGTTGGAGAAGGCCTCTGCCAAAAGTTTGCCCCGCTACCTGCCAATATTTGATAAGGTAAGCGCACATGGTTATGATATTTTGCAACCTGGCGAGCAGCGTGGCAAAGCCAAATTGGGAATAAAGTGTAAAGGAAGCTGAATTAAAATGAATCTAAACTGATGTTCGAAGCCAAAACCAGCTCGTCCTTTTCCGTTGCCTATCGAATGTGGCCGCCATTGCATTGTACAGACCTTTATGCCCCCAGCTAGATCTCACTACAAGACACTGTCTTCTCAGTATCTCTAACAACTTACTTCTTCTGAACAGCTTCGGGAATAAGCCACCCACTGTCTTCAAGAACATTCAAACGAACGGAAGAATATGAACCATGTCGCCATATTAATGGGCACGTTACCTGTTGACAGGTTCTGAAGGAAAACGGAACAGGTTTCCTGATTGGCGACCGTGTGTCGCTGGCGGATGTTGGCCTCTTGGAGCCAATTCTTACAATAATTGACTACTATGGGATAGAAGCTCTAAAGGATTACCCGTCTCTTCAGGTGGGTCTGCATGAAACATTATAAATTAGAAAACCCTGACCAGCTTGAGATTACTGTTTTGTCACAAAGTTGTCGAACAACATATGCATGTAAACATTTTTATTCCATTTTGGGTTGAAGTCTCCATGTTGTTATTGCCTCCTCTTCCTGGTGGACGTGGTCGTCAGTTTAGCCTTTTGGTGTACAGTTTACAGTGTACATCAGGAGAACACGGGTCACGCATAACAAGACTACACGTGAAATGTACAAAATGCATGGGTGGGAAATGAACAGCTAGGAAACATGCAAAGTACAAAAGGAAAACACGCCTAGTAAGCATCAGGAAAACGTGCAGGAAATTATTTTGATCGTTGCCATATACGTGTTCATCTGTCTTCGAAATTGTTCGAGGAATATATACATGTTCCGTGTCTTTCAGGAGTTTCATAAGAAGGTGACATCTCTGCCGAGCTTGGCTGAGTTCCTAGCGGGACCACAACGGAGAAAGCCAAATGATGACGTGTATGTCTCCACAGTGAAGAAGGTCCTCTTTTAATGATGTCATCGTACCTTAGTGGATGTGTTTTAGCGAACCATAAAAGTATGTAGGTGCAAGCCCTCCATCGCGGTTCGTTTTTGAACTCATCTTCCGAAGTGATATGTTTTCTGACATGTTTAACCAGAGGTCATATTTTTGGTATAAAAGTCTTTAGAAGCGAATATTTGTGTTATTTTTTTTTAAAAAAATATGAAATATATTAAATAGTATCGACGCTTATAGAAGTATCTGGTGATTCATGCCGCTGTGGTCGAAATGTCGCCTCACGGATCATTCATGTCTGATCTATGTATGATGAAAAGATAATCATGTCTGATCTATGTACGATCATAAGATAATCATGGCTGATCTATGTACTACACAAGATAATCATGGCTGATCTCTGTACGATCACAAAATAATCATGGCTGATCTATGTACGATCACACGATAATCATGTCTGATCTATGTACGATCACAAGATAATCATGGCTGATCTATGTACGATCAGAAGATAATCATGGTTGATCTATGTACGATCACAAGATAATCATGGCTGATCTATGTATGATCATAAGATAATCATGGCTGACTTGTGTATTGTCATGACATCTACACTATTTACGATCACAAGTGAATTATGTCTGAAATGTGTATTCTCAAAACTCCACCATCTTTTAATTATGTACATATCAGTCATGCCTGGGCCACGTATTCCTACAACGACATTTCACAATTACTCACTCTCGTAAGTCATTTACGGCTTCGTGATGTATTGTCACATGTTTTACAATCGGCACCGTGAGCAGTATCACCATACTTTGTGAGTCAACTGTAGATCCAGGTTACAATTGGTCTTCAGTATCCCACGCTTATCGTAAGAGACGACTAAGGGGCGCAGGCCCGCTGACTTGGTTGACACATATTACCGTATCCTAATTGCGTGGATCGATACTCATGCTGTTGATCACCGGATAGCTGATAGATATTTATAGCTGAAATATCATATATTAGACAAATTATTATGGGTGAAAATATCTTCTTTATTCTGTTTCATTTGTGCACAGAATAAATAGTACTTTGTTATATTATTGAAGACAAACTTCTATCATGAGCCTTAAATAGTGTTTGCTGAAATTGTGTGGCGATAAACAACAATCTATCAATTGTTGTATCATAGTTTGCAGTATATAACATTTATGACCGTAATTTAATTTGTCAGTGAAGTGTTGAGTGAAAGAGTCGGAGCATTGTGGATGTGCTCCTTATACACTGTATATAATACTTCTAGGTGAAATCCGTCCATTAAAACGCACAAACCTGCTCACGCTGACGAAATAGAGTCTCAATAAACTGGAGTGTGGTATCGCACTCGTCCGCCTTAGAAACATAGAGTCCTTTCTTATGCCTTTCGATATGTACCAGTGAATACACTTACGGTACAGGGGGTCCTTCCACGAAGCAACCTTTACTAAGGTTAACCTAAACTCCCTTTGCACTAAGGTTACCTTAGTGATTTACGATCACATTAGTGCTTTGTGAAAGGAGACCCTGTTCAGTCTCAAGTATCTGAAACAGCAATAAAGTGTGTACACACAATGTCCTGGTTGCTTACCGATCCGTCGAAATTCTGATTTCAGAATAGTAAAGTAAGTTCGACGGATGAGCAATTTATCACAAGGGATAAATTTGATAACTCACGAACTTTGAAGGATCTTTTTAATAATGTTAGCTCTCATTTAATTATTGCATTTTTAAAAGACTTATTTTGCTAAATGAATTGTAAATAGATCAATATTTTATTCTTGGAAGTTTGAATTAGTAACTTAGAGTGTTAGTGGCTGTATCCTCGAGAAGGGTTAAAGCACTGTAAAATTATTATTATTATTATTATGAAGTGCATCAAAACATTCCCCTGTTTCTAATCGTGGAATACCTGTGTTTGTAATTTATGGCTAGATTTCCTGAATTGTTAACGGCTGAAGGGATGATGTAAATCCAGCTAGGGTCCAAGTCCCCATGGTCCCTAGTATGGTGATCTACCTTCTGTCGTTGGTGATATATAGCCCGTGTTTTATATTGTGTTGTCCAAATAGTGATATTAGTATTAACTTTCCACATTGGTTTTAAATTGTAACTGTGATATTCTAGTTGTTTTACTGTCCTTTGCTGACAGGTTTATTTATGAAATATATATAATCTATTTCAGTGTTAAATGTTCTCGTCACGATATGGCTGAAATATTGCCGATGTGACGTTAAATATTAACTCACTCACTCACTAAAAGGACAAAACGACCACTTGATGATGATGGAGAACAGCAGCCTTGTGATTCTATTGGTCATTGGCCACGAAGGTTGATTTTGGAAAGCCCGGATAAGACAAAAAGGTGTCAACGGATTAGCGGGAGAGGTACGAATCAATCCAAATATTTAATACATACGTATCACCTGAGGACATGAAGGGTCCGAAAACACCTAAAAATATGTCACTTGACTACTATCGTGCAGTGGAATTGTAGAGATCTCAGGACTAACTTTAATGAACTACAGCTATTAGTCCAGGATCTAACGCCATCGGCATGCTGTTTGCAAGAAACGTATCTGAAACAGACGAATACTTTCACATTACGCCAGTTTACAGCCTATCATCATTTCCCACCTTCGGATGATTAGATCACTAGAGCGTCTTCTGTACTTGTACGACAGGATATTATTCACACCCCTGTTACAACATGCTGTATCAGTCTTCTTTGATCATGAGAAACCTTCTGATACGACCTGGAAGCATGGTATTTTGATCAGCCACTGTGCCACCGTCCTTGGACCCATCTGTAAATAAGGGTTTATAATTGGTATATCTATGTTTTAATTGATTATTTTCTTGTTTGTATTGCAATTGATTAGTTTCTGATTTTTTAAATGTAGTTAATGTTAGGTCCACTTGGGGCCTCACCAGTTGCCAAGGAGGAGAAGACAGAAGACGGGAAGGAGCTATATATTCCAGGTCAATGCCGGCTGAAGAAAGAAATAGTTTAATTCTTAAACCAAGAGGCGGAACAAGAGAAGATTTCTTTTTGTATAAATCCTTATATAGAGAACTGAAAACACAGTTATATGCAGGGTATGACTCACTGGAATATATTTTTGTTACATACTGTAAAGATAGTGTTATACGTCGCTGCTCAAGAGATGGTTCATCAGCCTCAACGTACAAGGCTGTCAACAGGTGAAGTTCGAAAGGAGCCAAGACACCTTGATGGTGAACAGAATCTAAAAGTGTTAGGTTGCTTTTACAGGCTCCACCACATACAATGGAGCCATAATCAGGTTTTGACCGGATCAGTGATCGATAAAGCTGCAGGAGGGTAACTTGATCCCCTCCCCACTTAGAATCTGAAACGACTTTCAACAAGTCAAGTGCCTTCAGGCATTTAGTTTTGAGGGATTTGATATGTGGTACAAACGTTAAATGTGAGTCAAAACTTATCCCCCAAGAACTTGACCTCCTTTACAACTTTTATGGGAGATCCATTTAGAAAGAGTTCAGGATCTTTATGCGGTTTATATTTTCTACAAAAGTGTATACAATTAGTTTTGGATTTAGAAAATTTAGAGCCATTTTCAAGACACCTTATATTCATTTTATTTAAACACAGCTGCAGTTGCCGTTCAATAGTATGCATATTTTTACCACGACAAGGAATATTAAAATCATCCACAAATAACGATCCATCAATTGAATCATTTAAAACTTTAGATAAGCGGGTGATCTTGATGCTAAAAAGAGTAACAGACAAAATACTGCCTTGTGGAACACCCTGATCCTGATTGTAATGATCAGACAGGGTAGAGCCCACGCGGACTTGAAATTGCCTATTATTTAAAAAGTTTGCTATGAATTGAGGCAAACGACCTTGCATACCGAAATCATGTAAATCTCTTAAAATGCCTGATTTCCAAGTAGTGTCATATGCCTTCTCAAGATCAAAAAAGAAAGACACAGCATGTTGTTTATTAGTCAGCGCATTTTCACAAATGATTCCAAACGCACTAAGTGATCGACTGTACTTCTGTTTTTACGGAAACCACATTGTATATCTTTGATAAGGTTATTAGTTTCCAAGTACCAAACAAGTCGATTATTTATCCTGCGTTCCATGGTCTTGCAATCACAGCTAGTTAGTGAAGTAGGTCGAAAATTGGACGCATCCGTATGATCACGTCCAGATTTAGGTATTGGTACTACTATGGCGTCACGCCATGAGGGAGGAAAGTTACCCGATGTCCATATATCATCATCAAAAAAGAGTTTCTAGGCAGGATTCTGGTAAATGCTCCAGGAGTTGATAATGTATGTTATCAGCTCCTGTAGCAGTATCATGAGGTTGATCAAGAGCAGTATGGATTTCATGAATAGAAAACGTTTCATTATAATCGTCCCCAATAACTAAGCTGAAATTAATTGTTTTCTTTTCTTGTTGTCTTTGATATTGCTGGAATTTAGGTAAATAATTAGAAGAGGAAGAGTGTTTGGCGAGGGTTTCGCCCAATTTATTTGCGATATCTGATTTATCCGTAAGTAACTGATCTCCATGTTTAAGATGATGGACAGTAGATATAGTACCTTTACCTTTAATTTTCTGGACCATGTTCCATACCTTGGACATAGGTGTCCGAGAATTTATTTTAGATACATAATTTTGCCAACATTGGCGTTTGTTCTATTAAAAGTATACGGTGCTTTAGCATTTAAAATTTTAGATTTATTTAAATTATGCACCATAGGATAGAAATAATGTTCTGCTTTTTTCCTTGCCTTCCTAGCTTGTTTGCATTCGTCGTCGAACCACGGTTATCGAATATGTGGAACTGCAGAGGAATTTGGTATACACTAATCAGCTATAGAGTTCAATTCATCAGAAGTGCATTTAATAGCATCAGGAACGTCAATAAAACGTTCAGGTTTAAGTTTTTCAGCACACAGTGTTTCATATAAAGCCCAGTTAGCCTTTTTAAAATTCCGCCTTATTGATGGAGGAACATCAGATGGAGTTACAGATTTTAATTTAGTAGGAAAATGGTCACTTCCACAGAGGTCATCGTGGACTGACCATTCGAATTCATTTAGTAGTTCTGAATTTGTGAGTGACAAGTCGAGAGCAGAATAAGTCCCTGTCCCATGGTGTAAATATGTATTGGAACCATCATTATAAATACATAAATCAGTCCTCCAACAATTTACCTGGAGTGTTTATAGTTACACTACCCCAGAGTGGGTTGTGCCCATTTAAATCTCCCATTATAAAACAGGGCTTCGGGAGTTGGTCATATAGAACTTGAACATCAGTTTTGGCAAACGTCGAAGACGGCGAAATATAGAGAGAGTATTGCGTAAACGCGACATGTAAAGTAATTCTCACTGCCACAGCCAGCATATTAGTAATAAGTGGAACTGGCTTTGAATAACGTTTTGTCTGACTAGAATGGATGATCCGCCAGTGGCCATATCACCCGTAGGTGAAAAACGATGATATGCATTAAAAGGACGAAATTCAAATGTATCTGTTTGTTATAAATATGTCTCTTGGAGACATATCGCTGAAGGTGTAAAATCTGGGACTAATAGCTGTAATTCATGTAAATGGGTCCTCAATCATCTGCAGTTCCACTGTACAATATTATTGGAATAAACTATCTTTTTTTTTTGGGGGGGGGGGGGGGATTTATTGGGGATTTATCCCGCACTGTTTTGGAGGGCGACAAGCTATGTGCCCTTGAATGGACGTTTTCAGAAACGTTGAAAACGTCCATGTCCTCGAGAGACCCATATTTGTTAAACAACTGAATTTTGTTTTGTGACCCTTTCGGGGCTCTGCCACTTTTTTCAAAGGATCTGGCCTTTTAGGTTTAGTTTTAACGGTTTCCGGGGATTTGGAGTTGACTGAGAAGATATCTCATGACAAGAGAATGCTACTGATAGGATTTGAGACGAAAGTGACTCTGGCGTTTGAGCAGATATTGTAGGTGAAAATATTCAGAGGAGCTTCTGATGTAATCCAGGTCAAGTCAGTTTGACAGCTTGCGGTTGATTTTGTTATACTTGCTTCTGACGGAAGCATGGAAGCATGCTTTCTTTAGGTTCAGAACTTAGGACCAGTTTTTGGCATCTGCAAAACTAATGTTTCGGGTGGATTTTAGTTTGTTGATCTCCATGTGATACTTACAAACAAGACATTCTTTAGAAAACAATGAATGAGCACCAGTGCAGTTTGTACATTTCTTAACGCTACTGTCACAATCTTCTGTTGTATGTGTCTTTTCATCACAGTGAGCACAAACAACAGACAATGTGCAGTTATGAAGCCCAAGGCCGAACTTATGGCATTTGAAGCATGGAAGAGGGTTTGGAATGTACATTTCAACGATGATGTTACAGTATCCTGCTTTCAGTGATTTTGGAACATTTGCATTGGAGAAGAGAAAGAGAACAAATATGTATTTGTGTTTACAGTAGCATCATTTCTACGGGTTGTAAAACGTTTGACATGAGGGACACCTTGATCCTTCATCTCTAAGGCGATGTCAAGTTCTGACATGTCAGCAAACAAACGTTCACGGTCCCTGACAATTCCTTTGCTCGTGTTAAGTGTTTTGTGAGCCGAGATCGTAACTGGAATGCCGACAAAAGATTTAGTGCTCATAAGATTGGTGGCTTGCTGCCTGTTTGGACACTCAACCAGAAGGGCACCGGGGCGTAATCGCCTAATGTTTTTAACATCACCGGCGATGCCTTGTATACCTTTAGCTACGGCAAAAGGATTCACCTTTAAAGGGGTCTTGTCAATAGTCAAGAAAACGTGGCCAGTAATCAATTGAGTTGGGCAGTCTGTGGTCAGTTTCAGCGGGATCAGTATCAAGTTGACGTTTGCTCTTTTTTGAGGGGTTTCGTAAGCAATGTTTAGTTAGTTAGATTTCATCATCTGAGCTCCCCACCCACCACGGAGTATCCTAAGGACAATGCCAAACATACGTGGGTCTCCGACTTGCAGCACCAAGCATACTCAGATGATATACTCTAGCGGAAGAATTATAAATAACTAATCCACCAGATTGGCCCATGAGCCACTCTAGGCAAAATTCAAGTACATATTATCATATTTCAAAATCCAAATAATGTCACTGTAATAATAAGGCCAAGTCCGAAAATCAAACAATTCCACATATCCAGTCCATACACAGGGCTTGGCATGACCAGCCGTTTGGTTGAACCGGGCCCATTCAACAACCCGTCTAGGTGAAGTAAGGGTCGAAGGGGTATGTTGAGCAAAGGGAACACGATTACAGGCCCAAGTGCTCTCAACCCCCAGACTCCCGTCCTCCACCGACACAGGGTCGCAACCTACGGCAAACGGGTTGATGGACCAAATATCCCCCCGGGTCCACAACGGGGGTGAACGGCTCTCAGCATTACCCAGCACCCACAACGAGGAGGTGGCCGTTGACGGGTGCATTTTGTCCTTTTGAGGTGTGTTTGGAACTCCATGTTTAATTCATATTTGTTCATCATCCGACCTTCCCACCCACCATGGAGTATCATAAAGACAATGCTAATAACAAGTGGATATCCAACTTGCAGCATCAATGATACCCAGATGATAAACTCCAGCAGAAAAATTGAAATTAATTATTCTACCAGATTCTCCCATGGCACCAGCATCGAGGCAAATTTTCTCAATTTTGAAAAAATCATGTAAAACATATTGTATCTCCCATCTTCAACTGGTGACCAATGCAACACCTGGTGACCAGTGACCATAGAAAGACCTGAAACGTGACGTATAGTTCACTGCAATAAATATGCAACAGGTTTGACTACTGAACATTCCTCGTCATGACTGCCTATTTAGGACAGCGAATCCTGGCACCACTACTGTGCCTAGTTCTATTTTATAATGCCGTCGGTATAGGTATAAAATCAGCTTAGGCATCTCCCCTAAAATACCGTAAAACAAATTCAAAACATGAACACATACGCAAACAAACAAGGAAACAAAAACAACAACAACGACGACAGCCTACACAGCTATCAAAGAAGGGTCAAGTATGGCGGAGGAATTTGTGCCAAATGGATTAATGCTAACAGTACTGCCTCGAACTGCCAAACTGTTTCATTTGTCTGCTGATCAATATCCTGCTTTTTGCTGATCCCAACGGTTTGATGGTCGACTAACTAGCTGGGTGTCAATGCAAATGCCATCATGAATATTTCTTCAAAGATATTTTGACTGCACAGCACTGTTTGTGTAATGGTGCTGGGAGATGAATCATGACTCTGGAAATGTCCCTATGTGCCGGAGACGCTGTATCAGTTAAGTTGTAATTGACTCCTCTGTGTGAGTGCTCTTAGCCACTTTGATTTGAAAAAACGCTCATGAGAATTGGAAGCATTTGGTAGTGATTTGACAGTTGATCAAACAACATCTTTGTGATTTTGATATGCTTCTCAAAGATAATACAGTCAGTGCCATTTGTAGGTCGACTATCCTTTGACGACGAAGGAACATTTTGCCTGGTTTTGAGATGCCCTTGGTAACCCCGAGGTTTCAGTTTACAGCTAGTCTCTTGGATAATGAAGGCAAAGCACTGACAATGCTCCTTGTCAAGTGGTAGCGATACATACGTCCTGTATGGAGACTGATGGCAGTCTCCTAGTCGAATGGTAATGTGAAGCAAAGTGACAGATGCTGATATTCTTATTCTTTTTATTCTTGTATTAGAATTGTACCTCTGATCAGTGTGATCAGTAATACGTTTGCAACATGTAAAGTGAGAAATAACTCCGAGAGACATTATCTTTCACACTGCACAGACAACAGTTGCAAAACACAAGGAGTGAGAGTCCTACATTCCATGTCATGTAGGACGTAATTTACATAGTGACCTCTATTTTTGTGTGTAATGGAACTGACTAAAAAACACAAAACGGGTTCTCTTAAATTCTAAGCACGTTTCCATACCAAGGCGATAAGACAGAATGGGTATGCATTGGACGCCAGGTTATCAAGTCATGCGGAAATCAGCTATAGTTCGATCGTTTGGTTTTTGGTGGTGTCCATGGCATTGTGAGGATAATGTGATGCTGGAGGTGAGCATGGGCGTCCTGACAGACCAACCATCGACATTCGGAATGCAAACGGAACAACGTTTGATGTCAATATGCTGTCTTATAGACACGTGATGCATGTGTCAATCTTGGGAAGGAGTATATTCCACAGAAATATGTGTGTCATCCAACAAGGAAACCACTTAACAGATTTTATCGCGTAAAGACGACTCTGTTCCTGTAAAATTAGCCATATCATAATTACATTCGTTGATATGATAGAAGAGATGTCTTCTGGCAACTAATTTCTCAATGTTATGACCCTTTTGTCATTATAATACTATGCTTATGGGTCGAAGGCCTATCTTGATCTTGATATGATCTCAGAAAGTACAGTTTCGTTATTTCAGTAATGTTGCCCTAACTTTAATTTCCTTCACTAAATTTCTAGTTCCTGAAACAAACTACACTATCGAGGCATTGATAGAAATTACGAAAATATGACCAAAGTAAGAAAGCCGAAATTTCGGAAACCATAGACAGATACTTGAAATATGGATAAATTTCGAGTTTACAAAGTACGATACCAATAACGCAACATTAGGCTTCCGTAGAGAGGGCAAATGATGTCAATGTGCAGTTGACGACACTTTTTTCTATGGCTATTATCTGATAACGCTAACTCTGCCAGAAGGTGCATGTAGCATTCTAGATTATTACCTCTGAAGTTGATGAGATGTCTAACAGTCTTTCAAACGTTTTATCTAACCACACACCTATAGTTTAAATTAATTCAATGCAGATGTCCCATCTTGATAAAGTTCTTTATTTTATTGCAGTTCAAATAAAATAAACGGTTTCAGTTATGTAAGTTGTTTGTGTTTATGGCAACATCATGCTATGCCCAGAGGAGACTGGGCGTTAGTCTAGGGAGATGACTGTAATCGTCAGTAGTTACGCAATATGGCGACGGTAGGACTCACATACTTTGATGGCCGCGGACTAGGTGAAATCGTGCGATTCACACTAGCAGCATGTGGTATTGAGGTATGTTCATTAGTGATATGCAATTATTTTGTTTCATATTCCTGAAATGTGATTATGTATGTTTGCGCCAAAGAATGATTTGTACTGGAAGACAGAGGACGCCCATTGATAGGGTGGAAATAAACATATCAGCCATAGAGGCGAGGGTTGACCGAGTTGTGACGTGATCATCGGTGCATGCTGGTGGGCGAGCCAGGCAAGAGATCCAACGATCGTGAGGTGACGGGATCGAAGCCACCTGTGACCGGGTGTACAAAGACTTGGAGTAAACGTTCAGTGTTGTCACAACACCTAGTCTACAGTATGCAACCCTGTTCTCTTAAAAGAACCCACGAATCCGTTGGTATATGATCAGATGATGGCCACATGAATACGTGCCAACACCTAATTGCAGGTACGACAGCGTGCAGTTAACTTGTGGTTATGTGTCTTCTCAGTCCACCCAGCTGTGAATGGGTACCTCGTAAAGATGGGAAAGCCACATTAACTCAGTGCGTCAAGTGGTTGCAAGAGTTTTATGATCCCGATGTGAGGTGATTTTGTCGGAATACTGTGTTGGCAACTGTGTGTATATACAGTATTCCGACAAAATCACCTCACCTCTCGGGAACATCACGCTGTCCACTAACAAATATGCAGAGTCTTTGAATAACATTTAGAATTAATACAAATACAGGCAAATTCTTTTGGATGCCATCTTCTTTATTGTGAATGAAAGACATGGGAAGCAGTATTGTGTATAAGAAATATACATTTTCTTATTAACAACATGTCTCCACATGCGTAGATCAGCAGGTAAGACTATGTGTTAACGGCGGGATTGGGCGAATGCCTAGCGTGTCCATGCCTACTTCAACCCAATATATAGGACTGTTAAAGGGGCACTGATGCGGAGCGAATAATGTTTCTCGCCAACGGTCTAATTACGGCACCAAACTGCAAATTGGTCAGCGCCCGCTCCTTCGACCGTGACGGACAAAGGAACTGGGCTCCTGTCCATATTAGCAGAATTTCTTCACCCAAAAGAGTCAGGAGGCCGGTTGCCCATCATATGCCATTATTTAAAAATATCCATGGTATTCCTTGTCTGATCGTAACAAAATATCCCAGCAGTGTACTGTGCTTGGATGGTATAGTTACTCAATTTGATCCTATTTCTGTGTTTTTAACCTCGATATTTAATCATGTTACATGAAAATATGATGTCTACAGGCACGTAGCAAGCCATTTATTTCAGTACGGAAGATTGCAAAGCTTTATATTTAGGTAGTTTTGAGTGTTGGTTCAGCTGTGATGGCAAATATCATACGTAAATTTTGGTAGCTATGGTAGCTACGATGGTTTATTATTTATGATAATAAAAACACACAGTTGATTTATTTGAATTCGTAAACAATAAACGATGACTTTGCCATTGGTAGAGAAATCTGAAAATTTTCTTACGTAACAAAAAACCCCTTATTTCACCTATTTACCCAAGTACACAGCAAATGCCTGTATGTATTACTTATGTAACGAAATTCCGTTGGTATCCTCAAAACAGTTTCGGCCCATAAGTGTTTTCAGGCTGCATGCCACACAGAGATTACATCTTCCTTGCTGTAACTCGCGTTTGATGGTGTAAACCTACACGTGTTATTTGTCATCATTCTCTGGATGGTCAATTAATGAATTTATAACAGGTATAATTAGTAGTAACACCACTCAGGTTACTCAACAAAGGTTGTGTCTACATGACTACACTCTGTCGTAAAGTGCGATTGTAAAAACAACATCCTCCCTTCAAAGAATTAATCACCCTTGCGTTGATCGATTGATTGCTCATTATTGGTTAACTAAATTACTTAGAATAGTGGACATCATACAGTTAGTTGCCAGGTGTGCTATCTTGGGTGACCAGTGAGAGGTTTATCAGGTTTTCACCAACGAAAGACGTGAAACGATGTGTTACTTTTTCGCAAATTAGACAGTTGTGTAAGACACGCGACACAGCACAGGATTATTTACCAGCTGCAGATGAATGGAATACGATTTCTTTTACGTGGATATTGATGGATACATTCCTGAACAAGGTAGTAGCCTGACATTGTTGCTATAAAATTAGTCTGTTTTACATTCATTATTTGCATTTTGTTTTAATTTATTTTTTGTAGCATTCAGCAGAATCAATATGACAGAAAACACACACTTGATCGCGTATGTGTGTGAAATAGGATCCACATTGGCAATCTATACAATGTATAAATGTTGCTGTTATGTTAGAAATATACTATGAGTATAAGCAGACCGTGTGTTCTTTTATTAATTTTCAAAATCATACAAATATGACAATAAACTAATTAGGGTTATGAGACAAAATATAGAGACGTACATTGGCTTCGTTATTTTTCCGTCCTAATAGTTTTTTACCATTTCTACCACTGGCAGATGATTAATCTTCAAAGTGTTTCATTTGTTTTCATAATACGTTTGTAATGAAGTTGATCTGTCTATAATTAAACTATCAGTTGCACATACGGATTGCGCAGCAGAGGTCACGAACCAGTCGCGAATTCTGGGATATCGTCCGGGTACTCACTTGAGAAAAACAGTAACAAAAGTTTCCACCAGTCCACGGAAATTGCTCCGCATCAGTGTCCCTTTAATCATCGCCATATACGCTCTAATGAACAGAAGATCGTGTGTCACGACAGAATAATTTGTGTGATACGGAAAGGTTGTGGATATTATATACCGAAAATATTCAACTAAAACGTTCTTATAAGGCTTCATCCGTTACGTTTTAATTTTCAGCACCCCATGTTAATTTGACGATAAAGGGGCACTGATGCGGAGCAATTTCCGTGGACTGGTTTAAACTTTTGTTATTGTTTTTCTCCCGTGAGTACCCGGATGGTATCCCAGAATTCGTGATTGGTTCATGACCTCTGCTGCGCTGTACGTATGCGCAATTGATAGCTTGTTTAATTATAGACAGATCAACTAAGGTGAAGTCATCTTTACTTCATTACAAATTAATTATGAAAACAAAACACACTTTGAGGGTTAATCATCTGCCAGTGGTAGAACTGGTTTAAAAATATTAGGATGGAAAAATAACGAAGCCAATGTACGTCTCTATGTTTTGTCTCATAACCGTAATTAGTTTATTGTCATATTTCTATGATTTTGAAAATTAATAAAAAAAACATGGTCTGCTGATACTTATAGTAAATTTATAACATGACTGTAACATTCAAACATTGTATAGATTGCCAATGTGCATCCTATTTCATCCTATTTCACACACATACGCGATCAAGTGTGTGTTTTCTGTCATTTCGATTCTGCTGAATGCTACAAAAAATAAATTAAAACAAAATGCAAATAATGAATGCAAAACAGACTAATTTTATAGCAACAATGTCAGGCTACTACCTTGTTCAGGAATGTATCAATATCCACGTAAAAGAAATCGTATTCCATTCATCTGCAGCTGGTAAATAATCCTGCTCTGTGTCGCGTGTCTTACACAACTGTCTAATTTGCGAAAAAGTAACACATCGTTTCATGTCTTTCACACTGGTGAAAACCGGATAAACCTCTCATTGGTCACCCAACATAGCACACCTGGCAACTAAATGTATGATGGCCGCCATTTTAAGTAATTTAGTTAACCAACAATGAGCAGTCAGTCAATCAACGCAATGGTGGTAAATTCTTTGAAGGAAGGATGTTGTTTTTACACTCCCGCTTTACGACAGGGTGTAGTCAGTATAGATTAGTACATCTACACACACTGCCTTTTGACACATCCGCTGTAGAAGATAAAAGTAATTAATCAATCAGTGTGTTATCGGTTAATCCTTTGATCGATGTCTGCTTTTGTAACTCAGCTGATAAACCCTCTTGCATCACTTACATGTACATATTACATAACATACAATACATTTGCTACTACAGACCTTATAATGTTGAGTATTTACTCCAGACAGGAGAAATGCCAAATGGGAACCTTTGTTGAGTAACCTGAGTGGTGTCACCACTAATTATACCTGTTATGAATTCATTAACTGATCACCAAGAGAATGATGACAAATAACACGTGTAGGTTTACACCATCAAACGCGAGTTACAGCAAGGAAGATGTAATCTGTGTGGCATGCAGCCTGAAAACACTTATGGGCCGAAACTGTTTTGAGGATACCAACGGAACTTAGTTACATAAGAAATACGTACAGGCATTTGCTGTGTACTTGGTGAAGAGGTGTAATCATTTTTTTACGTAAGAAAAATTTCAGATTTCTCTACCAATGGCAAAGTCATTGCTTTTAGTTTACGAATTCAAATAAATCAACTGTGTGTTTTTATTATCATAGATAATGCACCAGGGTAGCTACGAAAATTTACGTATGATCACAGCTGGGCCAACATTCATAACTATCTAAATAGAAAGCTGTGCAATCTTTCGGACCGAAACTCATGGCTTGCTACGTGCATGTCGACATATTTTCACATGATTTAATATCGAGGTAATAAAAACAGAAAAAGGATCAAATTAGATCAGTCACTATACCATCCAAGCATCCGAAAAAAACTACACAACTGGGATATTTTGTTACGATCAGACAAGGAATACCATGGATATTTTTAAATAATGGCATATGGTGAGTACCCGGCGTCCTGACTGTTTAGGTGAAGAAATTCTGCTAAGGTGGACCAGAGCCCAGTCCCTTTGTCCGTCACGATCGAGGGAGCGGGCGCCGACCAATTTGCAGTTGGATTTCGTAATTAGACCGTTGACGAGAAACATTATTCGCCCCGCATCAGTGCCCCTTTAAGTATTCTCAGCTCACATGAGATAGAAATACATTTTGACGACAATTTGACATTACCATTAACTCTAGGTTTCTTTCAGTTCACCGAAACACTTCTCCAAGAGAGACAAGAATATGAAAAGTTACTGGAAGGTAATCGTGTTATTCTCCCAGCAAATAGTAGCTTTGTTAATTACGAGGTAGTGTAATTTTAAAGGAGTCTGACCTGTACTTGAGTACCGGGCAACGGATCGGGCACAGTAGGACTTGAGTCCAAATTGCGAGTACCCGAAAAGGGAGGTGACTCTACTATAAACGTGACCACGTGGGCAGTCCTGGATGAAGAAAGGTCGAACGTTTGGGCCCATTTTGATTTTGGCACTTAAAAACACAAAACCATGTGTCGTCTTTGCGGCATTATGCCGACTTATGCAGAGAGCTCAACAAGCAATTTAACATGAAACATGTTTGTCAGTGTGGGCGATTCTTCCCCCAATCCAGTCAAAAAGCAAGCCACGCTCAGGCAAGGATATTTTGAGGGTTACAACCGAGAAAACCTTGACTCAAAAACGTACGTGACACTCGCACGCATATCACTCCGAGTTACAGTTGTTTTGATTAGTATTTTGTATTATTTCTTGTTACTTAAGGGATATATGTTTCCTATTTAAATCGCTTCAGAGCTGATTTTTTTTTACAAATTAACATAATTTATACGGATTGTTAATAAAGTTGGAATATGGTGCTAGTTTGGTTGTTCGTGTTCAACACAATGTTTTCTCATACAGTTGTCATCATTGAATTTCTAGTTTTCAAATCACATGCGTTAATCAACACGTACATCTGTGTTGATGTTGTTAATTGCTGATGCGGAAAATTCTCCCTTTTACAGAGCGGAATATTTTATATTTTCAAAGAAATTCATTTTGATACTGGTTATGCGAGATTTGCTTTAATCAATGTTGACTTTGACAATGGCTTGTGTTTTTTCTGCTTTGTTGGTTGAGTCTCAATGTCCCCCCCCCCCCCCCCCCCCCCCCCCACACACACACAATGTTACACTCTGCATTACATGTATTATACCTTGTATGTATATTTGTTACAGAAGGGAAACTGATGTTTCATCAGGTGCCTCTGTTGGAGATAGATGGGCTGGAGCTGGTGCAATCTGGTGCCATTGTGAGATACGTTGCCAGGAAGGGAGGATTATATGGGGACTCCAATGAAGAGACCTCTAAGTGAGATTGAATTTATGATATGTCAATATTCCTCAGCGCCGTATTTACAATTACGTTCACACGTGTCCGACGTATGGTCAAAATCGGAACACAGACAACAAACATAAAAAGTCCCAGGAATGCTTACCGGTCGTTCACAAATTTGCGATCTCCCTACAGTGGCAGATATAGAAAAGATTATATGTCCAGTTTTGACTACTATTTTTCAAGTTCAGTTAGTTTATTCAGATTATTAAGCGAGATCGAACATGCGAAACTTCAAACTTCTTCAGAGACATATTTACAATCAAGTTCGGACACAGTTCGTCTCATGATAAGCATCGCATTACAAACCACACTAAAAATAGTCAGAGGAAGGTTTACCGCTTGTCCATACATTTGCACTCAGCCGAATATGCTCACAAAACCCCGACACTAGCTTTATTTTAACAGTTTCAAAACATAACGAAGCCAATGTACGTCTCTATGTTTTGTCTCATAACCGTAATTAGTTTATTGTCATATTTCTATGATTTTGAAAATTAATAAAAAAAACATGGTCTGCTGATACTTATAGTAAATTTATAACATGACTGTAACATTCAAACATTGTATAGATTGCCAATGTGCATCCTATTTCATCCTATTTCACACACATACGCGATCAAGTGTGTGTTTTCTGTCATTTCGATTCTGCTGAATGCTACAAAAAATAAATTAAAACAAAATGCAAATAATGAATGCAAAACAGACTAATTTTATAGCAACAATGTCAGGCTACTACCTTGTTCAGGAATGTATCAATATCCACGTAAAAGAAATCGTATTCCATTCATCTGCAGCTGGTAAATAATCCTGCTCTGTGTCGCGTGTCTTACACAACTGTCTAATTTGCGAAAAAGTAACACATCGTTTCATGTCTTTCACACTGGTGAAAACCGGATAAACCTCTCATTGGTCACCCAACATAGCACACCTGGCAACTCTCTGTTGGAGATAGATGGGCTGGAGCTGGTGCAATCTGGTGCCATTGTGAGATACGTTGCCAGGAAGGGAGGATTATATGGGGACTCCAATGAAGAGACCTCTAAGTGAGATTGAATTTATGATATGTCAATATTCCTCAGCGCCGTATTTACAATTACGTTCACACGTGTCCGACGTATGGTCAAAATCGGAACACAGACAACAAACATAAAAAGTCCCAGGAATGCTTACCGGTCGTTCACAAATTTGCGATCTCCCTACAGTGGCAGATATAGAAAAGATTATATGTCCAGTTTTGACTACTATTTTTCAAGTTCAGTTAGTTTATTCAGATTATTAAGCGAGATCGAACATGCGAAACTTCAAACTTCTTCAGAGACATATTTACAATCAAGTTCGGACACAGTTCGTCTCATGATAAGCATCGCATTACAAACCACACTAAAAATAGTCAGAGGAAGGTTTACCGCTTGTCCATACATTTGCACTCAGCCGAATATGCTCACAAAACCCCGACACTAGCTTTATTTTAACAGTTTCAAAACATTGTCGTGACAGATATAACACAGTTAAATATACAGTTTTCACTACAAAGTAATTGGTTAAACGTTCCATACATATAATAAACTCAATGAATACTTAACTGGATCAAGAAATGGACACTTGTTAAATGGAAGTATTGCGTGCAATAACGTGAAAACAGTTGTGTAATCATACCGATGTCAATCACGTAATAAGAACAATGACAAATCTGGCTGAAAGTTGTCGACATTGGTAAAAAGTGCTAACATGTTGTTAAAGCCTTGGCTTGGGCCATCTGCAGTCGTCTTCTCTTCCCAAATGTGTTTTCGATACGACTGAAGTCTGTTCAATTATGCATCTGTGAATTTAGCTCTTTTTTTCTGTTTAATATTGAGGGGTGTCTTGGTCCTAAGTCATAAGCTTCCGAATAGTGTATGTGCATTGTATATGTTGAATGTATGCATTAAATATAAAGTCTTATATTTTTTTCAGAATTGACATGTTCTACGAAGGAACTCGTGACTTTTATAAAAGTTTTCTTTACTTGGTCTTCCAAGATCCAAAGGAGGTGTTAGCAGCAGCCAAAGCTAAAGCTCTACCCCGTTATCTGCCCATCTTTGACCAGGTTAGATGTACATCATGACTTGTCTGAGTGTCGGCAATAAGTGAAATACATGTAAACGTATGTATATTTGGCTATGATTTAATCATAATGGCAATGATATTCAAATGTAAGCAACTGCGGTCAAGTATCCAAACCAGGCCTATGCTTCAGTGTATCCACGGTGAACACCCGCTGGTGTAAGCTAATACGACATAGGCATATATTGCCCTTTACATGGTCCAAGATTTATTCATAAATGTTTCATTTAAGTTGTTCATGAAGCTTCCAGATCATTCTTGAGCCCATCTCTTAAAAACGCAACACTCACAATACTGACACCCGCTAAATTCTAAGAGAAATAAAATGCAATTACACGTATTTTTCTACCTAGGCCCTGAAAAAAAACGGGACAGGTTTTCTGGTGGGCGAGTCAATGAGTTTGGCTGATATTGGTCTCATAGAGGTCCTGCTCAGTGTGACGGAATACTTTGGAGAAGAGACACTCTCAGACTACCCTTCATTGAAGGTCAGTGTTCGTTCGTTCGTGCGTGCGTGCGTGTGTGGGTGTCATGAGAGAGGCCGTCGTCTCAGTTATACATCAGCTTGGTATCAACACACGTGATCATCATGGTAGTTGTTATGAACTTCACCAGGGTCCGTATTCGTGATGTCATCATAGCTCTATAGGACACTGTTCACTATGACAGAATATGGTGGTATGAAGTATCACAAAGATATGTTGTCGATGAGAAAGAAATTCAAGACAGCCATTCATTTACATTACAGTATTAGATACGCACAGTGTTACCTTTCTATTTCCAAAATGAAACAAAATGTTATCCGAGAGAATGCACAAGCAGTAACATGAAGAAAACGCGACCCACTTAGTGGACACTTACTCTCAGACCTATTTGTATGTATTCTTAATAACCCACAGTAATATATTCTAGAATGTTAAGAACGTATGATATCGTGTTCTCCTAATCCTGTGCTGTATTTCAGGCTTTCAAATCAATGATGGTCTCACAGGAAAGGATTGCTGCTTTTCTGAATGGCCCTCAGAAGAAGGGAGGCAACACGGATGCTTATGTCGCAACATGTAGGAGGGTGCTGAAGCTGGACATTTAGGAAACACTACCATCTGCAACATCTCGAGTGTCCAGAAGTAGAGATTGATGAGGGCGTGGTGTTCCAAGGTTGTCTAGAAAGTACGAATCATGTGCGTGCAAAACTGCTTCCCCCAAATCAGTGTCACACGAGTCCACTCTATGCTCGGATCATCGACCAATTCAAATGATTAGATGTAAGAGAGAAAGTCTTCACATGAGATGTGATTATGCATTTCTTATTATTTCGCTTGAACTCGTGTACTAATCGAGACTTTAAACCAATCACTTAGCCGTCAGCAGCTGCGGGCGTGTATAATCAAGACTTATTAACCATCAGTATTGAATGGTATCATCTGTTTTTTTACAAACCTAAATAGAGTATGGCATATTGATGGTTTTTCACGCTGTGGTGTAAACCAGGAATTAGTAGAATGGCTGCCATCAAATAGTCTGTCTTCTGATATATGACATTTTGTCTAATAGTGAAGAGCTTTCTTTTTTTAATTTCTATCAAATTATCTCAATTACGCTACACATCATGGATATACTGTGTATTCACCTTTCAAAATAAAACAGTTACTTTGTATCTAATACATCGCAACATTCATGGAAATTCGAAATATGGATATTTGTTTCTAGTTACATATTTTTCTATTTGTGTGTCCATAATCTCGTCCCGTGGGTTGCGGTCCTCTATCGGTGGAGGAAGGGGTGAGGGCAATAGAGACCTGGGCCCGTGTTCCTGTTGCCTAACACACAACTTTGTCCCTACCTTCACCTAGACGGGTGGTAGAAGTAGCCCGGCTCTATCAATCGGTTGGTCATGCCGTGCCCTGTTGACAGTATCTTGCTTACATTGTATTTTGACACTGGATGTTTTCCTTATTCTTTTGTACATACAGTAAATGCTTAGAGTGATGTGTCAGAAGGCGGTGACTCTTGGGCCAATCGGGTGATATTAACCTCTGAATTCTGTTTCTTGAGAAATGTGTCATGGGCCGAACCAGCCAGGCATATGTTCTTTTGGATATCATAGTTATTCATGTGTATATTTACTCGAGTATAACATCTCCGTAGCCCTGGTGTTACAGGCTGGCTTCCGCTGTTAAATGTAAAGAGGTAGAGGGGCGCTGAGCAGCTGAATATATTTATCCCATCATGCCTCTCCACATTCACTCTAGTTCTTCAAAAGCTATCAAGCGTAGACATGTTGATTCTGATGACGAAACATTAACTGAAAACTCTGATTCTTGTATATAGGTTTATCGTTGTTCTTTCTGTTGAAACTCAGCACTTTTGCCATCTCCAAGGGTATTTGAAGGTGCCGGTGCAGAACTGAAAAATGTCACCTGCATCTGAAGTGGTTCATTGTTAGTTGAATGTGCTCAGACGCAACAGTCTGACTGGTCTTCAGCAGTTTGTTAATACACAGGTTGTTGTCGCGGTGCACAGAACACTGAACTCAAGTAGAGGAATCACTCAAGATCTGGTGTTTATTAGTGATTAGGAAATTGTAACTGAATTGGGAACTCAAGGTGTTACAGCTGTGAAGCGTTTCACCAAAGAGCAAGACAACAATATAATCAAAACAAATACCTACCTCTTTACATTTAACTGTTCGACCATATTAAAGTCCATGAAAGCTGGCTATTTCAACATTGCAGCGGCCGTATACGTTCCTATTCCACCCAGATGTTACAAATGCCAAAGATTTGGGCATGTCTTGTCATACTGAGAGTACTGTTTGCTACCGTTGCGGTGGCACTCATGCGAGTTCTTAATGTACAAATGAATCATTCAGTGTGTCAACTGTGGCGAGGAGCATGCAGGCCCTTCTACATCATGTCCTGTCTTTGAACGCCAATTCAAAATACTGAAAATCAAACATACAAGCAATGTTTCTTATCATGAAGCGAAGAGGTTGGTTTCCGTTCCATCTCAGACTTTTTCTATTTCTTATTCAGCTGTAGATTCCTCACCTCCTATACCTGTTGTCAAATCTTCCAGACTTTCTACTCAATGCCAAACGTCGATCAGGCGGGTGAATGGTGATCAGATCATTCTGGAATAAGGTTTTTCTGTACTGGATACCTCAGCATCCGAAATACAAACAGATGTCCCACTGACAACACTCAGCACCAGACAATGTTACAAGAGAAACCTCAGTACAATTGACGAAAACAGAAAAGAAACAGATGAGAAGAGGAGCTAGGGCCCTACGAAACTTGGGAGTGCATTCTTTTCCCTCATCCCCTGCTTCGGTTCAAAATCGATTTGAACCGTTAGACATGGAGCTCAGCCCTCCAGTCTCCACTCAAGGGAACATCAGTTAAACCACCATGAACGGTTATCAACCAGTAATCAAGTGGACTTGGGAACAGTTTCACTGATTTGCAACTGTTATCACTAAGATCTGAAACCACTGGCATTTCGCTTACAGAAAACATAATGAAAAAGTGCAGATCAACTGAAAACCAGACAATATGATTCTTATCGTTTGCTTCCACCTACAAGGGCTAAAGCCACTGATGGCACATCAATATTGGTAAAGCAGGACTTTTACATTCCTCCATCTTATTCTCTTCAGCAAAATAAACTTCAAACACTCCATGACCAACTTCCAAAGCTTTGTATTATAATGGGCGACCTAAACGCACATAATCTTCTTTGGGGAAGTTTGCATACGAGCAGTAGGGGAAATAGTTTGGCAGAATTTTTGTCCGCCAATGATTTGTGTATTTTGAATGATACTTCTAAAACGTATTTACATCCTTGCACCGGTACATACTCTTCATTTAATTTTCCAATTACAGACCCAACTCTTCTTAATGAATTTGAATGGTCAGTTCATGATGACCTCTGTGGTAGTGATCACTTCCCTACCATTCTACAACCTATAAACCCATTTGATGTTCCTCCATCATCACGATGGAACTTTACTAAAGCAAATTGGTCTTTATACGAAACACTGGGTAGAGAAAAACTTTAACCTGAACTTTTTATTGGCGTTCCCGATTCTATAAAATCCCAACTGCAAACAAGCTAGGAAGGCAAGGAAAAGTGCGGGGAATTTATTTCCGTCGCAATCGTATGTGTCATAATTTAAACAAATTCAAAATCTTTGAAGGCGCAGCGTACCTTTAAACAAAATAAACTCCAATCTTGGCAAAATTATGTATCTAGAATCAATTCACGTACGCCGATGGCTAAGGTATGGAACATGATGCAGTATCAATAATAGACTAACATGGTAATTGGAATCTAATACTTGAATAACTAACATTCAGTGTGGATTTCAGAAAATATGACAGTACCACTGACCATTTAGTTCGATTAGTCCATCCCTTTTTACCCAGATAAAAACATACACTACATGGAAACATGGCATTTTAAAAGATTTAAATGTTTTTGGATTACGAGGCCGTTTGCTTAAGTTCATATTCGAGTTTTTAAGTAACAGGCAATTTCAAGTACGCGAGGGTTTTACCCTGCATGATCAATATAATCGGGATCAGGGTGTCCACAAGGCAGTATGTTATCTGTCATCTTGTTCAGCAATAAAATGAATAGTCTCTCTAAGGTTTTAAATGGTTCCATTGATGGATCTCCTATTCTGGATGATTTCAGCATGTCATGTGGCAAAGAAATATGAATACTGCTGAAAGGCATTTACAAATATGTCTAAATAGAATTCATAAATGGTCGTTAGAAAACGGATTTAAAGTTTCAAAGCTAATACAAACTGTATCCACTTCTGTAGGAAATACAAACCTCACTGAGACCCAGATTTAGTTTTAGGTTTCACGACTATACAGGATGTGAAAGAAGCTAAATTCCTCGGTGTAATCTTTGATCACCACACATTGAGTATTTGAAAACTAATGCCTGATGACCGTTGACTTACTGAAAGTTGTTGCCAATTCCAAGTGGGGAGAGAATCAGAAAATCCTAATTCAATTATAAAGCGCACTAGTCCGTTAGAATTATCGGTTATTTTGTTCCCAGAAATGCCAACGTGGCTGAGCAACCGACGAAAGATGATGTGGCACTGGCCAGTAGTAAGATCATCACACCATTCAATAATTTCAATAAAAAGTGGATGTTTACAAGGTTTTTATGAGCCCGAAGACATGAAATAGAATCAGAAAACATTATGTATTGTTTATGTTTAATATGTCTTTGAATGCATTTAAGAGCCGCTAATATGGCGTTTGCTTCCGCTGTAAAAATACACCTGCTATTCGGTAATCTAGATAATATTACACGCTATACACCACATTTGGACCCATCTGTAAATAGTGGTTTGTAATTGCTATACATGTATTTACATTTTAATAGATTATATTCATGTTTATATTGTAAGTCATTAGTTTCTGATTGTTTAAATGTTGTCAGTGTTAGGTCAACTTGGGGCCTCACTAATTGCCAAGCAGGAGAAGAAAGGAGACGGGAAGGAGCTATGTTTTCCAGCTCAATACCGGCCGAAGAAAGAAAAGGTTTAATTCTGTGTCCGAGAGGTGGAACAAGAGAGGATTTTTTGTTGTACAAGTCCTCGTAGAGAGGATTGATAACACAGTTATATGCAGGGTTAGATTTGTTAGAGTATAGCTTTGTTAGATATTGTAAAGATAATTTTATACGGCGTTGTGTAAGAGATGGTTCATCGGCCTCAACGTAAAGACTGTCAATAGGTGAAGTTCTGAAGGACCCAATACAAAGTCTTAGACCTTGGTGGTGGACAGGATCAAGAAGTTTAAGGTTGCCTTTGCAGGCTCCGCAGGTTCATAGGCTTCAACATGTAGACTGCCAACAGGAGAGGTCCTAAAGGACCCAAGACAAAGTCTTAGACCTTGATGATGAACAGAATCTAATAATTTTAAGTTTCTGTTGCAGGCTCCACCATATACAAAGGAGCCATAGTCAAGTTTAGAACGGACAAGTGATCGATATAGATGGAGGAGGGTAGCTTGATCACCTCCCCATTTAGAATTGGATACCACTTTCAACAAGTCAAGTGATTTCAGGCATTTAATTTTCAGAGATTTAATATGAGGCAGAAACGTTAGGTGTGAGTTAACAATTAGGCCCAAGAACTTGACCTCCTTGACAAATTTAATGGGAGTACCATCTAGAGATAGTTCAGGATCTTTATGCGGTTTATATTTTCTACAAAAGTGTATACAGTTAGTTTTGGATTTAGAAAATTTAAAGCCGTTTTCAAGACACCATTCATTTATTTTGTTTAAACAAAGCTGCAGTTGCCGTTCAATAGTATGCATATTTTTACCACGACAAGAAATATTAAAATCATCCACAAAAAACGATCCATCATTTGAATCGTTTAACACTTTTGATAAACTGTTGATCTTGATGCTAAAAAGTGTGACTGACAAAATACTGCCTTGTGGAAAACCCTGATCCTGATTATAATGATCAGACAGGGTAGAACCCACGCGGACTTGAAATTGCCTATTATTTGAAAATTTGACCATGAATTCAGGCAAACGACCTCGCAGACCGAAATAATGTAACTCTCTCAGAATGCCATATTTCCAGGTTGTGTCATATGCTTTCTCAAGATCAAAAAAGATAGACACAGCATGTTGTTTATTAATCAGCGTGTTTTTCACAAATGATTCTAAACGCACCAAATGATCGACAGTACTTCTGTTTTCCCGGAAACCACATTGTATATCTGTGATAAGATTATTTGTTTCCAAGTACCAAACAAGTCGATTATTTATCATGCGTTCCATGGTCTTGCAAACACAGCTAGTTAATGAAATTGGACGATAATTGGATGGGTCTGAATGATCACGTCCAGGTTTAGGTATTGGTACTACTATAGCATCACGCCATGAAGTAGGGAATTTCCCGGAAGTCCAAATATCATCAAAAAGTGATAAGAGCGTCTCTAAACAGGATTCTGGTAAGTGCTTCAGGAGTTGATAATGTATGTTATCAGCTCCAGAAGCAGTGTCATGTGCTTGATCAAGAGCAGTATGGAGTTCATGAATAGAAAAAAATTCACTATAATCTTCTCCATTATCATAATTGAAATTAATAGTTTTCTTCTCTTGTAGTTTTTGATATTGCTGGAATTTGGTACATAATTTGAAGAGGAGGAGTGTTTAGCAAGGGTTTTAAATTTATTTAAATTATGCACCATATGATGGAGACGGAAATAATGTTCTGCTTTTTTCCTTGCCTTCCTAGCTTGTTTGCACTCATCGTTGAACCATGGTTTTCTTATGTGTGGAACTACAGAGGACTTTGGTATACATTCATCAGCTATGGAATTCAGTTCTTCAGAAAAGCATTTAATAGCATCGGAACGTCAATAAACGTTCAGGTTTAAGTTTTTCAGCACACAGTGTTTCATATAAAGCCCAGTTAGCCTTTTTAACCTTCGTCTTGATGATGGAGGAACATCGGATGGAGTTACAGCTTTTAATACAGTAGGAAAATGGTCACTTCCACAGGGTCATCGTGGACTGACCATTCGAATTCATTTAGTAGTTCTGAATTTGTCAATGACAAGTCAAGAGCAGAATAGGTCCCTGTACCAGGGTGTAAATATGTATTTGAACCATCATTATAAATACATAAATCATTGTCAGAACAAAAGTCCTCGTACAAGTTACCTTTAGCGTTTGTAGTTACACTACCCCAGAGTGGGTTGTGCCCATTTAAATCTCCCATTATAATACAGGGCTTCGGGAGTTGGTCATACAGGGCTTGAAGATCAGTTTTGGCAAACGCCGACGACGGCGAAATATAGAGTGAGCATAGCATAAACGCTACATGTAAAGTAATTCTCACAGCAACAGCCAGCATATTAGTATTAAGTGATACAGGGCTTTGAATAACGTTTTGTCTGACTAGAATGGATGACCCGCTAGTGGCTCTATCACCCGGAGGTGAAAATGAATGATATGCATTAAAATGACGAAGGTCAAATGTATCTGTTTGTTTTAAATATGTGTCTTGGAGACATATCACTGAAGGTGTAAAATCTTGGACTAATAGCTGTAATTCATGTAAATTAGTCCTCAATCCTCTGCAGTTCCACTGTACAATATTATTGGAATAAACTATCTTTTTTTTTGGGGGGGGGGATTTATTGGGGATCTACCCCGCACTCTTTTGGAGGGCGACAAGCTATGTGCCCTAGAATGGACGTTTTCAGAAACATCCATGTCTTTGAGAAACCCGTATTTATTGAACAGTTAAATTTTGTTCTGTGACCCTTTGTTATTTTGAAGCATCAGACTTTGGCTTCGGTTTACCTTTTCCAGTTTGCTGACTATCAGCTGTCCACTGAGACTTTGAGTGTCACTGAGATGATGATTTGTTATCAGAAGAAGACTTTGAGGTACTAGGAAGTGATTCCTCAGTCTGTGATGAAACAGCAGGGTACAAAAGTTGTGGAGAATCACAATTTACCCAAGTTAAGGTAGTTTGGCAGCTTGTGGTTGATGTTGTTTTAGAGCTAGATCCCGATGATGTTTTTGCTACTGTAGCATAACTTTCTGAAAGTTCAGATCTCTTTACCAGTTTGCTCCGAAAAAGAGATATTTTGTGTAAACTGTATTTTATTGATCTCCATTTGTTCTTTCCAAATATGACACTGTTTAGAAAATGAAGAATGGTCGCCTGATCAATTGGTGCATTTTTTATAATCACTGTCACAATCTTCTGTTGTGTGTGTCTTCTCACCACGGTGAGCACACACAACAGACAATGTGCAAGTATTTACACCGTGTCCATATTTCTGGCATTTAAAACACCTGAGCGGGTTCGGGATGTATGTATCAACTGGAATGTTACGGTAGTCTGCGTTCACTGATTTGGGTGTATTTGGAGATGAAAAAGTAAACAGGTACGTATTCGTTTTGATGGTTTCGTTGTTTAAGTCCAAAAGAGTTTCGCACCTAAACGAGTTTATTACATAACGGGTTATTACAAAACGGGTTACTCTCGAACCAACCCACTTTGTAATAACAGCGGACATTGTAATAAATTCTTCAAAGTCCAAAAACATTTCGCACCTAAGCCATTTTATTATGTATTCTTTCCGCTGAGGACAGTATATGTGTTCTACAAGTAAGTGTAAACCTAACCTTAAATCTGTTCCTGGATATAAAATGTTTTCTGCGTTTTCTGGTAGTTTATTACAAAACACGTTTTTATATATATTCACAAACCGGGTTGAATAGCGAAATGTAATAAGATTTTACATATCTTAACACACTTTGTAATAACACTGTCAAAGTGTCAAACGTCACACGTACGCCTTGGGAATGACTGAAATCAGGGTTGAAGATCTTCCTTCAGGTGAAGACAATGCGGCTTCTACACCCTTTAATTAAGTGTACATTTGAACTTAAACCCGTTTCATGTTATGAACTCTTAAAGTTCCTGAGTTTTTGATAATTTGTGTCATAGACTAAATCATCTGAATACGTTACTTTAAAACTTCATTTAATCAAACGATCTATTTGTCTCAATAAATGTCCAAAGTGCACCGAAATTCTATCCTTTGTCTCTGTAATGTATTCAGCAAAAATTCGGTGTATCCCCTCTTATCACACTCCTCCCTCTGAAAAGTCATTTCGACCATTATGCCCCAACTATAATAAAAATGGTTGCTGCTGACCTCAAGTCTACCGCGGACTTTTGCCTTACGTCTCCTACTAACCATCCTGAACCTCCACTCGAGAGCACCCCAACGAATGCTCTTGGGCTAGTGTTACAAAATGCACTGACACTACATACTGGTGAAGACAATATGTGTTCTTAATTCTTAACTACTATATGTATTACATCTCTGATCGTATAGTGGATTTACGAAAATAGAACCATGAAACAGATGCCCAATAACTGACTTACAATGTTAATTTAATTGTGAGTCTGCACTTTTCGGAACATACATGTTCGTTGACATAGTGTCAACATAAAGCCTGACATGTTCTTGAGTTGTGAATTCTTTTGAAAATGTGAATGGACATATGTGCAAAGTTGGTTCCGCAAGTGCCGTTCTATCGGCATTATCCGCCTATTGCGACAAGTGGGGTTTGCCGTGGATCTATTCCACCTCGTATCCGCTCGGGTATGTTAGTATGACTCTGAATTAGTACCTATTGTGTGTGCATTTGTGTTTAAGTGTTGAAGAATGTTGGCCATGTATGTGTTCTGGCTACTGCTATACATAACAGAACTTCATAGTTTGCAGTGTACTCCGTTACTATAAGCCTACCAACCGAAGGCAAAGTGGAGAATTGAGTTTTTTTATTTTATCTTTTTTTATATTTATTTATTTTTTCTTTTATTGTTCATTTGTTTTAAGGAAAACACGTGTGGCTAACGCTAAGATATAGGATGTTCAATAACTGTGTGTTTCATGTAATGAATGTGTAGGTTATTATATGTAATAAATATTTGTATCGGTTAACCAAATTTCAATGTGGTAAAGCTATGTGTACATTCGTCAAACTGATATGTTGTATTGCAAGCTGAGGATTGATATGAATATGTTATAACAGCAGCTACGGATATGTGTTTTAGATGTGATAAAGCATCTAATTTCATGTGTAAATATACATCACTATTGAAGACATTGTAATGGTTAGGCTCTAAATGTTCCGTGTCCTATGTATCAGTTGAAGTCAAACGGGGAAAAAGTTTGGGCCCACGATAAAATATATGGTACTCCTCTGTAATGTTAGGAAAAGGGTGTCACTGGAAATATTTTCAAGTAATCAAGAATGTGTTACAGTATAAAAACGTTTGTGCATTTGTAAAGATTGTTTCTCGCCGTAAAGATGTCTTCAAGACGTCATGCGGCGTAAGACAATGCTTTACGTTAAACCCTTCATCCTATTCAAAATGAGTTGGAAACACAACTAGAGGATAGCAATATTTGGAAGTGACGCCATCAGGTTATTACTTTTTGCCAATGACGTTGACCTGGTATCGGATTCTATATTTTCGAATCTTTCTGTAATAAATGGGTCATGAAAGTATATTTAGATAAGTCAGATATTATTGTGTTTTGCAGTGGTGGCTATCTTAAAAGGATTGAAAAACAAATGGTTTGATAAAGGTATGCAGATGTCAGTAACTACACAATACAGATACGCACATGTGAAATTATTACTTTGCAAATCAGGAAAGCGTTTTTTTTTCATATATTTAGCATGTTTAGTAACTATGCTGATATGCCACTTAAAACAGTTACTAAAATGTTTGACACTAAAATATTACCAATTGTTTTGCGTGGTTGTGAGATCTGGGGTTGTAGATATCAAGAATTTATTGAAGAAAACGTTGACTGATCTGACTTTAGATGTGATAAGTGTGACAACATGGCTGTCGAAGATGAATTTCACTTCATTTTGAAGTGTCCTTACTTACCCTCAGAAATAACTTGAAAGCATTCCACACATTTCAACATTGAAGGCCTCGTGGCCCAGATTACAAACAATGTTGAATAAAGACTTAAAAGCATGGGTATTTTTATTGGCGGGGCGGCGAGTGCGCCATCCCTCACCAATTAACTATCACAAGGGATAAATATTTCAAATCATGAATTATGAAGCCTCTTATTACTAACAATATTTCTCATTTAATTATGGCATTGTTTTAGAAGAATTAGATTTATTAACTGATTTGTAACTAGATAAATATTTTATAATTAGGAGTTTGTATTAGTAACTAAACTTTTAGTGGCTGTATCCTCGAGGGGGGTTAAAGTACTGTAAAAGTATTGTCCTCCCGAGAGGGTACGTAAGTCCAAAAACATTGGAAGTAAATTACAACCTTCCACTGTTAAAATCGAAGCGTATGTGTATTTTCATTCTATGGCTAGATGTGTCTAAATTGCTAATATAATGCAAATAGGGCAAATGAGTTTTGCTACATAGGGCAAATGATGGCAATGTGTAGTTGGCTCGTTTTGACGCTTTTTTATCTATTGCATGGGCTATTATCTGATAACGCTAACTCTGCCAGAAGGTGCATGTAGCATTCTAGGTTATTTACCCTGAAGTTGATGGCCTGTCTGACAGTCTTTCAAACGTATTATCTAACCACAGATTTATATTTTTAAATTTGATTTAATATAGATGTCCCATCTTGATAAAGTTGTTTTCAGTTCAACTGAAGTAAACGTTTGAGTTATGTAAGTTGTTTGTGTTTATGGCAACATCATGCTATGCCCAGAGGAGACTAGGCGTTAGTCTAGTGAGATGATTGTCATCGTCAGCAGTTACGCAATATGGCGACGGTAAGACTCACATACTTTGATGGCCGCGGACTAGGTGAAATCGTGCGATTCACACTAGCAGCATGTGGTATTGAGGTATGTTCATTAGTGATATGCAATTATTTTGTTTCATATTCCTGAAATGTGTGTATATATGTTTGCGCCAAAGAATGATTTGTACTGAAAGACAGAAGAGGCCCACAGATAGAGTGGAAATATCAGCCACAGAGGCGAGAGTTGACCGAGTTGTGACGTGATCACGCTTTGCATAACAATGCTGTACCGTAATCAAAGATATCCATACATGAGGCCGTTGCGAAGGTTAATCACCTACTGCAATGGTGCACATAAGCAGCGTTCTTTTAACTACATTACAGAACAAATGAATAAAATGTGGTTTAGTTTTACACCGCCTTTAGTAATATTCCACCAATTTGCTTCACTCTTGTAACCACGCATGGAATCGAACCCGAGTCTTGGTCATAGCGAGTTAGTGCTTTAAACACAAGGCTACCCCGTCGCCCCTATTCACCTGGAAAACATGTAACAGTATACACTAACATTGCATACTATTTTAGCAAAAGCGTGCTGAACATGCTGTACAGTAACAAATATGCACAGTCTTTGAATGACATTTAGAAGAGATCCAAATATAGGGAAATCAACTGCATATCAACCAAGAATTGTGATGGACACGGGATGTTTCAGAATAGATTCTTACCCCTTCATCGGTTGAATGAAAGAGTTATAATTCTGTATAAGAAATTTACACAACAGCATGTCTCCACATGCATAGATTTGCAGGTAAGACTATGTCTTAACGGTGGGACTGGGGGACTGCCCAGGGTGTCCATGCCTAATTCAGCCAAATATATATTACGGTTAGCCATCGCCATATACGCTCTTATGAACAGAAGACCTAGTGTCACGACTGAATAATTTGTATGATATGGAAACGTTGTGGATATTATTTACCGAAAATATCCAGCTAAAATGTTCCTATAAGACTGCATCCGTTACGTTATAAATTTCAGCACTTCATGTTAAGTATTCTCAGCTCACATGAGATAGAAATACATTTTGAAGACAATTTGACATTACCATTAACTCTAGGTTTCTTTCAGTTCACCGAAACACTTCTCGAAGAGAGACAAGAATTTGAAAAGTTACTGGAAGGTAATCGTGTTATTCTCCAAGCAAATAGTAGCTTTGTTAATTATAAAGTAGCATAAATGTTTCTATTTAAAATATTCCACCGTCCGCTTGACCAATGCTTGTCATAAAATATCACTGGCCAAACCAGTACCAGGTTGTAGCGACTGAGAGGCACGAGCAGAAGATGGTAGTGTTCATTTACGATATCAGTATCGAGTGTGATTACTTGTTACAAAGAGGTCTGATTGGAGTAAACGGCTTTTGATAGGTCATGTGTATTTCATCTCGAAAGATGACGTCGCCGCAATGATGGCATTATGATATCATGAACATCGAACTTTGACCTGCACCACTGCATTACCCACAAACGGTGCTTTCTTTTCAGCATGCCGTAGGCGCAATATTTGTGAACTACGACCTTAAAGTCGAGGAGATGACTTCATCTAGTTTTTGAGACGTCCCCCTGTACAGATACAATGAATTAATTATACATTAGACCCATGTGAATTTAAAAAGTAAAATCGTACTTATACATCTGCAATATATATATATATATGTGTGTGTGTGTGTGTGTGTGTGTGTGTGTGTGTGTGTGTGTGTGTGTGTGTGTATATAAAGCAGATGTATAAGTATATATATATATACCTTGCGTGTATATTTGTTCCAGAAGGGAAACTGGTGTTTCGTCAGGTGCCTCTTTTGGAGATAGATGGGCTGGAGCTGGTGCAAAGAGGTGCCATTGTGAGATACGTGGCCAAGAAGGGAGGATTGTATGGAAACTCCATTGAAGAGACATCCAAGTGAGACTGATCATTCGAAACTTAAATTTCTTCAGGGATATATTTTCAATTAAATTTGAACATAGTCCGTATTATGATAAGTGTCGCTTTACAAACCATACCATAAGTAGTCAGAGGATGTTTACCGCTTGTCCATGCATTTGCAGTCCCCCCACCCCCACCCCCCACCCCCGGAACATGCTCACAAAATCCCGAGGAATGGCTTCCTTTAACAAATAGGTGCTGTGACATGCATAAAACAGTTAAATATACGGGTTTTAATACAACGTAATTAGTAAAACGTTCCATACATACACAAAACGTTCCATATATACACAATAAACTCCCATTTTTTCCCAAATGTGTTTTGAGGAATGAAGTATGGGGAATTATGCATCCATAAATGCATAGCTCCTTTTTCTGTTGAATATTGAGTGATGTCTTGGTAATAAATGGTTAAGCTTCCGAATATGTTATGTACATTGTATACACTGAATGTATGCATTATATATTTTTTCAGGATTGACATGTTCTACGAAGGCACTCGTGACTTCTTCGAAAGCTTTCACTACATGGTCTTCCAGGATCCAAAGGTGGTGTTAGCAACAGCCAAAGCTAAAGGTCTACCGCGCTATCTGCCTATCTTTGACCAGGTTAGATGTACATTCAAATCTTGTTGTTGTATCCCCAGACAGACAGACACACACACATACACACGCTCGCACACGCGCGCACACACACTCACACACCGAAAAAAACGGGGATTTTTTGTAACGTTTAGTTAGAAATATGAAGATGAGATCGGCATGACACATTTCACACTATTCATGTATTTTAACACATGTTATCTAAGAATACGAAATGTTTTCGAAATCTCGCGTTAGATTAAGGTAATGCCGGCATGTAATTTGCTTTGATTAGTAGAATGGATGTAGATGAATTGTTCCAGTGCTTTATCGGTATTTCAACACGTCTGAATGTTAACAATTAAAGAAATACATGTACACGTATGTTTGGTTCGCTATAATTCAACTAAAGTGAAGCAATAAAGTCAATGAAGACTATTCAGATGGCAGCAACTGTGGCCATGTCTCCAAACTAGGTCTATGCTTCAGTGTATCCAGGGTGATCAACCGTTGGCGTAGGGTAACATGACATAGGCATTCGTTTGCTCTTTGTCTGGCTGAAATGATATGTCATGAATGTTTCCTTTAAGTTGTTCATGAGGCTTCCAGATCATCCTTGAGCCCATCTCTTAAAAACGCAACATCCACACCACTGACATCTGCAAAACCTAACAGAAATATAGTGCAATTACATGAGTCTTTTTCTACCCAGGCCCTGAAAAAGAACGGGACAGGCTTTCTGGTGGGCAACTCAATGACTCTGGCTGATGTTGGGCTCATAGAGGTCCTGCTCATCGTTACGGAATACTTTGGAGAGGAGTCACTCTCAGACTATCCGTCACTGAAGGTTGGTCCTCATTTTTATGGTAGGATCACCGCACTTGGTGTCTGTTGGTGGTGTTATCATTGCTCTTCTTTCTCTACGGGACACGTTACATTATGACAGAATATGGTGTTATGAAGTATCAGACAGAATAATTTTGTCAATGCAAATTGAGGTTCTTTTGGATAAGAAAGAAATTCAAGGCAGGCATTCATTTACTTTATAGTATTAGATACGCACAGTGTTATCTTTCGATTTTCAACTTGAAACAGTATGTTGTCTCAGAGAATGTACAAGCAAATAAATACAACATAAAACAACATGAAATACATGCCGTACAATTAAAGAGCTGTAGTCTAAAATTAACTGAATGTATCAAAACTTACAAATTACCTATCTTCAGTATATTAAATCTTTGTATGAACGTGGCCCAGATAAATATAGCATAGGTGTACTCACTCCCAGACTTACTTTGTCTATTATTGAGAACCCAAAGTCATATAAACTGGAATGTTAAAACTTAATCTTATCGTGTCCTTCTACTGCACTGTTGCATTTCAGGCTTTCAAATCAATGATGGTCTCACAGGAAAGGATTGCTGCTTTTCTGAATGGCCCTCAGAGGAAGGGCCCCAACACGGAAGCTTATGTCGAAACATGCAAAAGGGTCCTGAATATGGACTGGTAGACATGGACTTGTAGGACACACTTACCATCTGCAACATGTTGAGTGTCCAGAAGTAGAGACTTGCAAGGGCGTGGCGATTTGAACTTTGAACTAGAAAATGCGAATATTAAATGTGCAAGGCATGCCTGAGCTTTTTACCAAAATCAGCGTCACACAATCGCATTGACCGCTTAATTGATTAGATATAATAGAGAAGGTCTTCGAAGGAGATATGTTTAAACATTGGCATAATTAATTCCCTTGAACTCGTTTTTTAACATGTGATCAGGACCAATCACCAATTCGTCCACCAGCTAGGGGTGTGTATACGAACAATCAGTAACTAAGAGTACCGAATGGTATTATCTGATCTTTAAAAAATGTAGGAGGAATATGGCATAACACGTAATCGTAACCGATATGGTGTAAACAATGATTTAACATTAGTCTTCTGGTGCGACATTTTGTCTTATAGTGAAGAGTTGTTTTGTTTTCTAAACTTCTATCAAGTTATCTCAGTCAGTGTATATGCTATATGGATATACTGTGTATTCTTCTTTCAGAACAAAGCAGTTAGTTTTTGTTATGCTGTAGTTCATATCTAATACATCGCTACATTCTGCTGTTCCTGGTCACATTTCTATTTTGTCCATTAATGCTTCTCGGTTGAATCAGCTGTTCTTTTTGATAAGTTGAATGAAGACAATTCTTATATAGGACAGCGAGTAGTAATTCCTAGTGGTATTGTTAATTGCAAGACAGAAAATATCTGTACCAAGGCCATAAGATAATCTTGTTGACTTTGTTGACTATTGTCTAGAAATAATGTCATAGACGTTGATGCTTCCAGATATGCTTAAAGGAAAATAAATTATGTGTAATTCCCAATATTCATGTTCATTTGCTCTTCGTACTGGTATAACTGCCTGGACACTATCACAGAATCAATGGTGTGTGTATATAGCCATCGCTGTAAACTTCAGTCATATAATGGCAATGCCAAACATCCCGAAATATCAATACCAATATCATATGTCTATCAATATTAATCAATCCATCAGTTCAACCCACCAACCGACCTATCTTCAGATTGGCCGTACAATACCTGTGGAAGACGGCAGAACAGAGATAATTACGTATGTTTTGGCCATGAGAGCAATAGTACAGTGATAATAATATCAATAGTAACACAGTTAGCCGAGCGCCGAGTGGTTTACATAATCTTCTTTACCTGCCAGACAAAAGTGATAAAAAGAGTCAGTGAAATCAGACATATTTCATAATTTAGATCTGAAAATCATTTGACCATCTCAACTTCGTTAAAGCCATATTTAAATTTGATGGTTGAACTGACTTTGTCCCAATAGCAAGAGAGACTTGAGAGCTCAATACATTGTTAAACAGGGCGAAGCAGAATAGAAAGTATCATCTAGCAGGAGACGTATTACCATGACGAATTGAAAAAGTTGTAATACTGAAAGCATTTTGAAGTTTATACAATTTACTTTACTTACTTACAATTTACAATTTATTTTAATGGACATTCCTCGGCTCTATATTTACCATCCTTGTGTACTTTTTGACGAATACACTGGAGCGTTCGTTGTGCATCCTGGTAAAATATTATTGAAAGTCTGTATCGTGTTTTGTTCACGTCTCGTCAAGAGCCAACATATATTGTGTGCATGAAATCATGTTTAGTTCTTTTAGTTCTTCTAAGGTGTTCGATATCTTCAGCTATAGGCCATCAATGTTTTAACATAAGACAGAGATATAACTGATGTGTCAGGGCGATGTTTTGATGGTGCTAAGACTGCATAAAAATATAATAATTAAATGTTTCTCCAGGGCGGTAGGACTTTGTTTTATTATTTTTTTATAGCAAAAAAGTGATGAGGGAGGAACACATTTATACTTTTTCTGTTGTATCCGTTTCGCTGGACCCTTTGGTTTCCTGGTTTCTGCAGTATCTTCCTGGTTACTTCCCTTTGTTGGGTTTTAATGACGTTGGCTAACTTGAATCAGTTTGTTTGATGTAACAGGTGATTTTACCCTTTTTTCTAAAGTCTTCAAGAGACTTGCTCAAATGTTTTCTGATATCACGGATTCTTCTTGTACAAACGTTACAAGCTCCATATTGTTTATTGTTTTTTAGTTTCAGGTTTGCTTGACAAGTTCTTATTCCTTGAAAGACTGGGACTCAGCAATGACAGGCCAAGAGCTGTCATGTTTACATGTTTCCATACTCAGTTACCTTTTCTGTCGCATATCTCAAAGTGCGCGATGTTGAGGCATGGTGCACTCACAGCCTGCAGCCGAGTGAGCTCACTCAGCCAAGGTGTCATATGATATCTCCTAAAACTGTTCTTTCCCATGTTATATTTTCTGCCTGCTGTGGTTTGTTTGGATCCATACACATTCAGAAATGAAACACATATAGATGTAAATAGTTCGCCGCCTTAAGGACACATTTGCCATACTACATGTTTAAACGAATCAAAATGACCTACCGTTATGCCATGGTTACATTCCGTATCCTTATGGTATCCTGTCGAAAAATGCCAACATGCCACATATTAGCGCCGACAAGTCTTGGGTAGACTGGCGCAAGTCTCTAATAAGTTTTATCACAAACCGTTCATGCACTGCCCCGCGCTAGACTAACTAGACAGTATTGCCATACAATAACGAGTTTCAACGAGTTTAACCTTTAGGGTCCGCTTAAAGCAATTGCTATAATTCAACAAACAAATGGGTTCAGTTTGTTTCTTGTACTCATCATCATTACATGATCATTAATTCTCATGTTCTTCCACATTTCATCATCATCATCATCATCATCATCATCATCATCATCATCGCCGTCCTCATCGCGGCAGTCGATTCAAGAAAATTTGTAAACCCACAAAGTTCCATCTTCGCCGCAGCGAAGCACATGGTCCACTATCGTTCCCACCTTTCAAGTTACCTCCCTTGCCCCTTGGGCATACAAAATATGGATCGCAAGCCGAAACGATTAAATTTGTCAGTTACAAAATATGTATCCCAATCCGAAAAGATTAAATGTTTCATCTACATTCCCGGCCCCTAAATGTGTAGCAAATTCCAGAAAGCAAACATTTATCCCTTTTTAACAATGAATACACTTGAAATCAAAATTTCTATTCCGATTTTCTTTCTGTTTCACGTTACATTCAGCAATATTCCAGCTATGTGACAGCATCAAGTCAGATGCACACAATCCAGTGGTTGACATTACAAGCAATATAATGCCATACATAACATGACTTGGTGATAACCAGTGAATCTGTCAAATGATCCCCCACAAGCATGGGCAACAGAAAAAATCAAACCAAATTTGACTCCCAAGGCCTCAATTTCACGAAACAAATTAGTCTCAATGACATAGTTCAATCACAGAATCTCTGTAATAGCTCATTCAACATGTTCCAACAGACAAAGTTTGTGAATGGGTCTCAAAAACAATGAACCCCTCAACTTCACTTCCACGGATCTCACCAGTCCATCTTTTCCAGGAAATGTCTTTGTGACCCTAGCCAAAGGCCATATCTTTCGAGGTGTGTTTTCTTCCATCACTAAGACAACGTCACCAACTCTCAAGTTCTCACTGGGCTTTAACCACTTCTGGCGTAACTGCAAAGTAGGTAGATACTCTTTTATCCATCTTCTCCAAAAACTATCAGAAAGAAACTGTACATGTCTCCACATTCGACCATAAACATCTTCCTTTCCAAATTTACCTGGTAGTAATGACACATTTGAATGACCAAAACAGTCAACTCCAACATAAGTAAATGGTGGTTTGTAAGGTGTCACCCTTTCTTTGGGTAAATTTGCCATTTGTTGTGAGTTCTGGATACCCTGATGTCGACGACACTGGACACATTTTCGGAGTATCTTGTTGATTGTAGTACGTGCGTTGATAAGCCACAACCTTTGCCGCATGTGAGACAGAATATGTTCTCGTCCAGAATGTCCAAGGACCTCATGGTAGTGAGATGATATGAGATTTCCAACCTGATGATTCCTCGGAATTATCATAGGGTGTTTGGATTCTTCTGGAACAGGGGCGTGACCCAAACGGCCTCCAACACACAAAACTCCATGACCATTCAAGACTGGATGAAGTTTGTAAAGTTTAATAGATTTCTTTACTTGGTCACCTCTAGTCAGACAATCTATTTCCTCACGAAAATGACATTTCTGTAAATACTTCACAAGCTGAACCTCTGCAGTTTTCAGCTCTTGTACAGTCGAATATTTCTGATAATTAGTTGATGTCAATTCTGTCCCTTTTGATCTCTGAAACAGCCACTGTTTGAATCTCAGAAACCATGCTGTGGCTTTCTTCAGTTTCAGCCATGATGAGAACCTCTCCAGTAATCTGTCCATACCACACACTGTTGCATTCAGCTGGACAAAATATTTTGCTGTGTTCTTGACTTCTGGAGAATTTTCTGATACCTGTAATATCTCAGGCATTACTGGCCATCTATGCTCCTCTTACCATAAGAAACTTGGACCTTGAATCCATTGATCACGATGAAGAATTTCATCGGCATCTAAGCCACAGGATGCATCATCAGCTATATTCAAGTCTGATCCAACATATCGCCAACTGTCCGGTGAAGACCCTGAATGAATAGCACTCACTCGATTCGCCACAAATGTTTTGTAACACGGAGACTTACTCTTGATGTAATGCAAAACAGTCATACTGTCACACCAAAAAATGGACTCCTCAATGTCCAATCTCAGTTCTCTGCGTAACAGTTGATCAATTCTAACAGCCATCAAAGCAGCAGATAATTCAAGACGAGGTACTGTCATTTGCTTCAAATGCAAAAGCGCAAGTCGAGATTTTCCCATCACAAAAGCACAATGTATCTGTCCTTCATTGTTGACTATTCGTAAATAGGACACTGTGCCATATCCTGTCAATGATACATCGACAAAGTGATGCAAATCGCACTTGAAGTTTTCAAACCCTGAGGGGATTAAACATCGATCAACCACGAAAGTTTCTATCAATGGCAATTTCTCAAGCCAGACAGACCATTTCTGAGCATTGTCTTGTTCCAGTGGGTCATCCCAATGTTTATGTAATCGGCATTCACTTTGAAAGATAACCTTTGCCTTCAGGACAACAGGGCAGATGAATCCTAAAGGGTCATACACTGAACCAATAATGCTCATTAATCCTCTCTTCGTAACCGGCCTAGATTTATTCAAGGTTCGAAATCCAAGTGTGTCATATTCTGTACTCCATTTTACTCCAAGAGCTCGCTCTTGAGGCAGGAAGTCTCTAGTTAAGTCAATGTTGTTTATCTCTTTCGCTCTCTCTTCATTTGGAATAGAATCCAACACAGCTCTATTGTTACTCACCCACTTTGTCATCCTAAAGCCTCCCTGTGACAGTAGCTTACATAGCTGCTTAATGAGTCGAATGGTTTCATCTTCTGCAGACACTGACTTTAAACAGTCATCTACATACAAATTTTCATGCACTGTTTGGACTGTTTCCTGACAATAGTCATTAGCATTGTCCTCTGCTGTTCGTCTGACAGCATGCGAAGCACAACTGGGGCTCCATACCCCACCAAACAAATGTACAGTCATCCTATACACCTGAGGTGGTTTAGTTCTGTCCATGTTAGGCCACCACAAAAATCACAGTGCATCCTTATGCTTGTCACTAACCTTCACTTGGTGAAACATAGCTTCAATGTCTCCCATGAAAGCTACTTTGTGTTGACGAAATCTCAGAAGTACACCAATCAGTTTATTGGTAAGGTCAGGTCCCTGTAGGACTTCCTTATTTAAACTTGTTCCTTCACACTGTGAAGAACAGTCAAATACAATTCTCAATTTGTCAGGTTTTTGTGGAGTTACTACTGCATGGTGAGGAATATAACAAACTGGCCTATCTCTTGTAATGATTTCATCATCAGGCAACTTTTCTGCATATCCCTTTTCTAATAGGTCTCTTATTCCATCTTGATATTTTCCAGACAAGTTCTTATCTTTAGAAAGTCTCCTATACAGAGATTTGAATCTTGCTTCTGCAATAGCATAATTGTTTGACAACTCTGGATTTTCAGACTTAAATGGAATGTCCATTTTATAATATCCATGCTCAATTTCCACACTTTGGTCCCATAAGTTGATAACTGTCTCATCATCCACAGACATAGCAACTTCACTCTCCATTCCATATGAATCCACTTTCCAGAACTTCTCCACTAAAGACTGTAACTCACAATCCTTTTGTACAGCTTGGACATAATGAGAAGTTACAGCACCTGTGCTGCCACGCTCCAGTGGTCCATTTATGACCCAACCTAACATTGTTCTTGATGCATAGGGTTCATCCAAACCTCCTCTACAAATGTCGATTGGTGCCAGCGCTGAAGGATTGTCCTGTCCAATTAGAAGTTCTACCTGTGCACCTTCAAGTTCATGCAGACTGATATCTTTTAAATGTGGCCATTTGTCTAAGTCTGTTTGAGATGCTATACTGCTTGCGAAAACTGGAATGTCAGGAATCACAAATACATGATGCATCTTTATCCAGTGTTTACCACTCAAGTCAGCAACATCCAAATTTACCATGCTAGTGTCAGATTTTGAGTTATCACTGGTGAGTGTGGTCAGTGTTAAAGTTGTCCTACTACCTTGAAGACCAAGCTGTTTAACAATGTCCTGTGTACAGAAGGTATTTGTGCTACCTGGGTCAAGTAAGGCATAAGTCCTGATGCAGTTATTTTCACAGCTCTAATTGTAACTGGTGCAATGGGAAGAGTTAACCTACTCACTCCGGCCCCATTAACCCCCCACACTGAATTGTGACGAGATTGGACTGTTGTTTGACTGTAGATATTTCCTGATATTTCTTTCCCGCATCATGAGCCTTACTCCACTGGCTTCCATTAAAATGCAAAAGTCTTGAATGCTTACGTTTACACCCATCCACACCACATTTGCTTGGGTATAAACAATTGTATGACACATGTTGATCGGAGAAACAGTTATAACACAAATGCTTCTCAGCAACAAACCATGCCGTTGTACATGTGTATATTGCATGGTCACCAGTACAATATTTGCAAACAGGTAGCCTCTTCCTTCCCAAGTGTGTTTGTCCTCTATATCCTTCGTAGCCAACTTTGGTTTGAATATTAAAGTTAGATGCAGAATTCCTCCTTGAATTCATCTTTGGATTCTTCTTGACGTCCCTTGAGAAGTTAATAGTTCCGAATACCGGATCATTCGCCTCCTCTGCAGCTGTCTGTATGAATCCAGCCAGATGAGTAATGTCGGGGTAATAACCCGTTGCCCAACAGCTTCTCTCTGCCATCTACCTTGAAGAAAAGGTGGTAACTTTTCCACTATCTTTCACATCCGCATCTGATTATCAATTTCATTAAGACGACCCATGGTTGTTAAAGTGACAACACAACTCCTTATATTGTCTGCATATCGTCGCAATTCTGCACTGTCTCCATATTTCAAACAAGGTCTCTCAGTCACCCTCTGTACCCAAGACTTTGAGATGACAAACTGATTTCCAAAGCGCTCACTCAGAAGTCATCTTGCTTCCGAATATCCAGCATTTGGTTCCCTTACTGCACAACATTCAATGACTGACAAAGCCTTCCCGGTGCAATACTGCAGCAGGCGATTCAACTTGACGCTATTACTGACATATGCATCTCCAAAACTGTTCTCGAAGGAACGTACAAACATCCAATATTTCAGTGGATCTCTATCAAATGTCATAAGTTCTGTTTTAGGTAACTGAAGTTAGTTGAGCATTTGCTTCTGCATTGCCAAATATTGGACGTCACTATGATGATTATCTGACTCACTGTGCTTATCGACATGGTCCACTTTATCCACTGGATCTGCACTCTCATATTTTGGTAAACCCGCTGCATGAGACAAAACACTGTTTTGCTGCTGCAATTGAAGAGCTTTTATCAGCTGATCTTGTTCATGAATTACATTTAATAATGCTGCATGACCCCATCTATCTGAATCCATCCTGTCACCTGAATCCACATTGGCACTTGGATTTGGTGGCTGATCAGCTTTGCTAACGTTTTGTTCAAAAGTATCAGTCGTTTCAGGTTTGCACTGTAACCCCTGTTGTATCTCATGAGATAACATCTGATGTTTACCTGTTGACAAAGTATCACTTTCATAGGCTTCCATATATACATGCTGTTCAGCTTCTATCGCTGCAATATCCGTCTCTAATTTGAGTGTTTCCTGCAATTCTTCCACCTCCAAGTTCTTGTGCTTGTGATTTTAAACGTAGCATTTTTGTTCTTTTAAAACTTTGGCTAAACGTTCCTACAATCGACAGCGGCTGAGGAGATGATATAAATCCAACTAGGGTCCATGTAGGTGGCAAAGGTACCGTAAGTCCCCATGGTCCTTAGCATGGTGATCTACCTTCAGTTGTTGGCGATCTATAGCCCGTGTTTTATATTGTAGCGTCCTCTATTATTAAACTGTTTTAGAATTAATTACTGGTTTTAAATGTCTATCTGTGATGACCTAGTTGTTTTAGTGTCCTTCGTTGACATTTTCCCCATTCACTATTATATATAATATTTATGGTTCTCGTCACGATATGGCTGAGATATTGCCGATGTGAAGTTAAATATTAACTCATTCACTCATTCAAGATGAATTGAATTGAATTCAAGATATCTTGAATTAATTTGTAATACAATTATGTACACTATGATTGTAATTGTTTTGCAGATATCTTTAAAACATTTAGCGATATCACGAAATACGTTCTTGACATCTCTATAACATTTTGAGATATCAGTAATTTTAATTTGGATATGTGGAATTAATTAGAGATATCTTCAATTATTTAAAGATATCTTTAAAACATTATTGATATCTTTAAATATAATGCAGGTATCTTTAAAACAATTGAAGATATCTGTAATTCCTTAATACATGTTAAAACGGCTTGCCATACGCATAGACTCAATGCTGCCTGTCGCCAGTGTAACAGTCGACAGAAACATGATAGTCTCTCCTCGCCGCTACAGCAATGTGGGTCACCACATGTTTAAATGCAGCCTAGCATTGCTTTAAGCGGATCCTAAAGGTTAAACTCGTTGAAACTCGTTATTGTATGGCAATACTGTCTAGTTAGTCTAGCGCGGGGCAGTGCATGAACGGTTTGTGATAAAACTTATTAGAGACTTGCGCCAGTGTACCCAAGACTTGTCGGCGCTAATATGTGGCGGTGACTGAGAGATACACAGATGTGTATTTTCATCTCATGTGCTTTGGTGGTTGATTCATTTCATACAATCACAAACATATGAGGTTTGGGTTTTACATGTCAATATCATCCTTGTATTCGCACCTCTCACATTGGATACGCTGGTTTAGAGTGAAATTTTGGCATTTTTCGACAGGATACCATAAGGATACGGAATGTAACCATGGCATAACGGTAGGTCATTTTGATTCGTTTAAACATGTAGTATGGCAAATGTGTCCTTAAGGCGGCGAACTATTTACATCTATATGTGTTTCATTTCTGAATGTGTATGGATCCAAACAAACCACAGCAGGCAGAAAATATAACATGGGAGAGAACAGTTTTAGGAGATATCATATGACACCTTGACTGAGTGAGCTCACTCGGCTGCAGACTGAGAGTGCACCATGCCTCAACATCGCGCACTTTGAGATATGCGACAGAAAAGGTAACTGAGTATGGAAACATGTAAACATGACAGCTCTTGGCCTGTCATTGCTGAGTCCCAGTCTTTCAAGGAATAAGAACTTGTAAAGCAAACCTGAAACTAAAAAACAATAAACAATATGGAGCTTGTAACGTTTGTACACGAAGAATCCGTGATATCAGAAAACATTTGAGCAAGTCTCTTAAAGACTTAAATCACCTGTTACATCAAACAAACTGATTCAAGTTAGCCAACGTCATTAAAACCCAACAAAGGGAAGTAACCAGGAAGATACTGCAGAAACCAGGAAACCAAAGGGTCCAACGAAACGGATACAACAGAAAAGATATAAATGTGTTCCTCCCTCGTCACTTTTTTCCTATAAAAAATAATAAAACAAAGTCCTACCGCCCTCGTCACTTTTGAAAAGAATATGCTCGAGAAACATTTAATTATTATATTTTTATGCATTCTTAGCACCATCAAAACATCGCCCTGACACATCAGTTATATCTCTGTCTTATGTTAAAACATTGATGGCCTATAGCTGAAGATATCGAACACCTTAGAAGAACTAAAGATGATTTCATGCACACAACATATGTTTGCTCTTCAAGAGACGTGAACAAAACACGATACAGACTTTCAATAATATTTTACCAGGATGCACAACGAACGCTCCAGTGTATTCGTCAAAAAGTACACAAGGATGGTAGATATAGAGCCGAGGAATGTCCGTTGAAATGAAGATAAAATGAGCAATCTGTTTGGAAACGCCCATGGAGAACGGGAGGACTGAGTATTTTTCTCTCTTCCTGATCTATTCAGGGCCTGATCATATTAGGATTTGTACAAATAGATGTAGAAAATAACAGTGGCATGAGAGAGGCCTTGTAAGTAAATTGTATAAACTTCAAAATGCTTTCAGTATTACAACTTTTTCACTTCGTCATGGTAATACGTCTCCTGCTAGATGATACTTTCTATTCTGCTTCGCCCTGTTTAACAATGTATTGAGCTCTCAAGTCTCTGTTGCTATTGGGACAAAGTCAGTTCAACCATCAAATTTAAATATGGCTTTAACGAAGCTGAAATGGTCAAATGATTTTCAGATCTAAATTATGAAATATGTCTGATTTCACTGACTCTTTTTATCACTTTTGTCTGGCAGGTAAAGAAGATTACGTAAACGACTAACTGTGTTACTGTTGATATTATGATCACTGGACTATTGCTCTCATGGCCAAAACATACGTAATTATCTCTGTTCTGCCGTCTTCCACAGGTATTGTACGGCCAATCTGAAGATAGGTCGGTTGGTGGGTTGAACTGATGGATTGATTAATATTGATAGACATATGATATTGGTATTGATATTTCGGGATGTTTGGCATTGCCATTATATGACTGAAGTTTACAGCGATGGCTATATACACACACCATTGATTCTGTGATAGTGTCCAGGCAGTTATACCAGTACGAAGAGCAAATGAACATGAATATTGGGAATTACACATAATGTATTTTCCTTTAAGCATTTCTGGAAGCATCAACGTCTATGACATTTGTTTCTAGACAATTACAAACTCAACAAGATTATCTTATGGCCTTGGTACAGATATTTTCTGTCTTGCAATTAACAATACCACTAGGAATTACTACTCGCTGTCCTATATAAGAATTGTCTTCATTCAACTTATCAAAAAGAACAGCTGATTCTACCGAATAGCATTAATGGACAAAATAGAAATGTGACCAGGAACAGCAGAATGTAACGATGTATTAGATATGAACTACAGCATAACAAAAACTAACTGCTATGTTTTGAAAGAAGAATACACAGTATATCCATATAGCATATACACTGACTGAGATAACTTGATAGAAGTTTAGAAAACAAAACAACTCTTCACTATAAGACAAAATGTCGCACCAGAAGACTAATGTTAAATCATTGTTTACACCATATCGGTTACGATTACGTGTTATGCCATATTCTTCTTACATTTTTTAAAGATCAGATAATACCATTCGGTTCTCTTAGTTACTGATTGTTCGTATACACACCCCTAGCTGGTGGACGAATTGGTGATTGGTCCTGATCACATGTGAAACAACGAGTTCAAGGGAATTAATTATGCCAATGCTTAAACATATCTCCTTCGAAGACCTTCTCTATTATATCCAATAAATTAAGCGGTCAATGCGATTGTGTGACGCTGATTTTGGTAAAAAGCTCATTCATGCCTTGCACATTTAATATTCGCATTTTCTAGTTCAAAGTTCAAAACGTCACGCCCTTGCAAGTCTCTACTTCTGGACACTCAACATGTTGCAGATGGTAAGTGTGTCCTACAAGTCCATGTCTACCAGTCCATATTCAGGACCCTCTTGCATGTTTCGACATAAGCTTCCGTGTTGGGGCCCTTCCTCTGAGGGCCATTCAGAAAAGCAGCAATCCTTTCCTGTGAGACCATCATTGATTTGAAAGCCTGAAATACAACAGTGCAGAAGAAGGACACGATAAGATTAAGTTTTAACATTCCAGTTTATATACCGTTGGGTTCTCAATAATAGATAAAGTAAGTGTGGGAGTGAGTACACCTATGCTATATTTATCTGGGCCACGTTCATACAAAGATTTAATATACTGAAGATAGGTAATTTGTAAGGTTTGATACATTCAGTTAATTTTAGACTACAGCTCTTTAATTGTACGGCATGTATTTCATGTTGTCTTATGTTGTATTTATTTGCTTGTACATTCTCTGAGACAACATACTGTTTCAAGTTGAAAATCGAAAGATAACACTGTGCGTATCTAATACTATAAAGTAAATGAATGCCTGCCTTGAATTTCTTTTTTATCCAAAAGAACCTCAATTTGCATTGACAAAATTATTCTGTCTGATACTTCATAACACCATATTCTGTCATAATGAAACGTGTCCCGTAGAGAAAGAAGAACAATGATAACACCACCAACAGACACCAAGTGCGGTGATCCTTTCATAAAAATGAGGACCAACCTTCAGTGACGGATAGTCTGAGAGTGACTCCTCTCCAAAGTATTCCGTAACGATGAGCAGGACCTCTATGAGCCCAACATCAGCCAGAGCCATTGAGTTGCCCACCAGAAAGCCTGTCCCGTTCTTTTTCAGGGCCTGGGTAGAAAAAGACTCATGTAATTGCACTATATTTCTGTTAGGTTTTGCAGATGTCAGTGGTGTGGATGTTGCGTTTTTAAGAGATGGGCTCAAGGATGATCTGGAAGCCTCATGAACAACTTAAAGGAAACATTCATGACATATCATTTCAGCCAGACAAAGAGCAAACGAATGCCTATGTCATGTTACCCTACGCCAACGGTTGATCACCCTGGATACACTGAAGCATAGACCTAGTTTGGAGACATGGCCACAGTTGCTGCCATCTGAATAGTCTTCATTGACTTTATTGCTTTACTTTAGTTGAATTATAGCCAACCAAACATACGTGTACATGTAGTTCTTTAATTGTTAACATTCAGACATGTTGAAATACCTATAAAACACTGAAACAATTCATCTCCATCCATTCTACTAATCAAAGCAAATTACATGCCGGCATTACCTTAATCTAACGCGAGATTTCGAAAACATTTCGTATTCTTAGATAACAGGTGTTAAAATACATGAATAGTGTGATATGTCTCATGCCGATCTCATCTTTTTATTTCTAACTAAACGTTACAAAAAATCCCCGTTTTTTTCGGTGTGTGAGTGTGTGTGCGCGTGTGCGAGCGTGTGTGTGTGTGCGTGTGTCTGTCTGTCTGTCTGTCGGTCTCTGTGTGTCTGTGTATTTGTCTTGGGATACAACAACAAGATTTGAATGTACATCTAACCTGGTCAAAGATGGGCAGATAGCGGGGTAGACCTTTAGCTTTGGCTGTTGCTAACACCACCTTTGGATCCTGGAAGACCATGTAGTGAAAGCTTTCGAAGAAGTCACGAGTGCCTTCGTAGAACATGTCAATCCTGAAAAAAAATATAATGCATACATTCAGTGTATACAATGTACATGAAATATTCGGAAGCTTAACCATTTATTACCAAGACATCACTCAATATTCAACAGAAAAAGGAGCTAATTTTATGGATGCATAATTCCCCATACTTCATTCCCCAACACACATTTGGGAAAAAATGGGAGTTTATTGTGTATATGTGTATGTATGGAACGTTTTACTAATTACGTTGTATTAAAACCCGTATATTTAACTGTTTTATGCATATCACGGGGCACCTATTTGTTAAAGGAAGCCATTCCTCGGGAATTTGTGAGCATGTTCCCGGGGGGGGGGGGGGGGGGAGGGGAGGGGGGGGACTGCAAATGCATGGACAAGCGGTAAACATCCTCTGACTCCTTATGGTATGGTTTGTGGGGCGACGCTTATCATAATAAGGGCTATGTTCAAATTTAATTGAAAATATATCCCTGAAGAAATTTAAGTTTCGAATGATCAGTCTCACTTGGATGTCTCTTCAATGGAGTTTCCATACAATCCTCCCTTCTTGGCCACGTATCTCACAATGGCACCTCTTTGAACCAGCTCCAGCCCATCTATCTCCAAAAGAGGCACCTGACGAAACACCAGTTTCCCTTCTGGAACAAATATACACGCAAGGTATATATATATGGGTCTAATGTATAATTAATTCATTGTATCTGTACAGGGGGACGTGTCAAAAACTAGATGAAGTCATCTCCTCGAAGTTAAGGTCGTAGTTCACAAATATTGCGCCTACGGCATGCTGAAAAGAAAGCACCGTTTGTGGGTAATGCAGTGGTGCAGGTCAAAGTTCGATGTTCATGATATCATAATGCCATCATTGCGGCGACGTCATCTTTCGAGATGAAATACACATGACCTATCAAAAGTCGTTTACTCCAATCAGACCTCCTTGTAACAAGTAATCACACTCGATACTGATATCGTAAATGGACACTACCATCTTCTACTCGTGCCTCTCAGTCGCTACAACCTGGTACTGGTTTGGCCAGTGATATTTTATGACAAGCATTGGTCAAGCGGACGGTTGAATATTTTAAATAGAAACATTTATACTACTTTATAATTAACAAAGCTACTATTTGCTTGGAAAATAACACGATTACCTTCCAGTAACTTTTCAAATTCTTGTCTCTCTTCGAGAAGTGTTTCGGTGAACTGAAAGAAACCTAGAGTTAATGGTAATGTCAAATTGTCTTCAAAATGTATTTCTATCTCATGTGAGCTGAGAATACTTAACATGAAGTGCTGAAATTTATAACGTAACGGATGCAGTCTTATAGGAACATTTTAGCTGGATATTTTCGGTAAATAATATCCACAACGTTTCCATATCATACAAATTATTCAGTCGTGACACTAGGTCTTCTGTTCATAAGAGCGTATATGGCGATGGCTAACCGTAATATATATTTGGCTGAATTAGGCATGGACACCCTGGGCAGTCCCCCAGTCCCACCGTTAAGACATAGTCTTACCTGCAAATCTATGCATGTGGAGACATGCTGTTGTGTAAATTTCTTATACAGAATTATAACTCTTTCATTCAACCGATGAAGGGGTAAGAATCTATTCTGAAACATCCCGTGTCCATCACAATTCTTGGTTGATATGCAGTTGATTTCCCTATATTTGGATCTCTTCTAAATGTCATGCAAAGACTGTGCATATTTGTTACTGTACAGCATGTTCAGCACGCTTTTGCTAAAATAGTATGCAATGTTAGTGTATACTGTTACATGTTTTCCAGGTGAATAGGGGCGACGGGGTAGCCTTGTGTTTAAAGCACTAACTCGCTATGACCAAGACTCGGGTTCGATTCCATGCGTGGTTACAAGAGTGAAGCAAATTGGTGGAATATTACTAAAGGCGGTGTAAAACTAAACCACATTTTATTCATTTGTTCTGTAATGTAGTTAAAAGAACGCTGCTTATGTGCACCATTGCAGTAGGTGATTAACCTTCGCAACGGCCTCATGTATGGATATCTTTGATTACGGTACAGCATTGTTATGCAAAGCGTGATCACGTCACAACTCGGTCAACTCTCGCCTCTGTGGCTGATATTTCCACTCTATCAGTGGGCCTCTTCTGTCTTTCAGTACAAATCATTCTTTGGCGCAAACATATATACACACATTTCAGGAATATGAAACAAAATAATTGCATATCACTAATGAACATACCTCAATACCACATGCTGCTAGTGTGAATCGCACGATTTCACCTAGTCCGCGGCCATCAAAGTATGTGAGTCTTACCGTCGCAATATTGCGTAACTGCTGACGATGACAATCTTCTCCCTAGACTAACGCCTAGTCTCCTCTGGGCATAGCATGATGTTGCCATAAACACAAACAACTTACATATCTCAAACCGTTTACTTCAGTTGAACTGAAAACAACTTTATCAAGATGGGACATCTATATTAAATCAAATTTAAAAATATAGATGTGTGGTTAGATAATACGTTTGAAAGACTGTCAGACAGGCCATCAACTTCAGGGTAAATAACCTAGAATGCTACATGCACCTTCTGGCAGAGTTAGCGTTATCAGATAATAGCCCATGCAATAGATAAAAAAGCGTCAAAACGAGTCAACTACACATTGCTGTCATTTGCCCTATGTAGCAAAACTCATTTGCACTATTTGTCCTGTATTAGCAATTTAGACACATCTAGCCATAGGTTGAAAATACACAAATGCTTCGATTTTAACAGTGGAAGGTTGTAATTTACTTCCAATGTTTTTGGATTTACGTACCCTCTCGGTAGGACAATACGTTTTACAGTACTTAAACCTCTCTCGAGGATACAGCCACTAAAAGTTTAGTTACTAGTACAAACTCCTAATTATAAAATATTTATCTATTTACAAATCAGTTAATAAATCTAATTCTTCTAAAAAATGCCATAATTAAAAGAGAAATGTTGTTAGTAATAAGAGGCTTCATAATTCATGATTTGAAATATTTATCCTTTGTGATAGTTAATTGGTGAGAGATGGCGCACTCGCCGCCCGGCAATAAAAATACCCATACTTTTAAGTCTTTATTCAGCATTGAAAGCCTCGTGGCCCAGATTACAAACAATGTTGAAATGTGTGGAATGCTTTCAAGTTATTTCTGAGGGTAAGTAAGGACACTTCAAAATGAAGTGAAATTCATCTTCGACAGCCATGTTGTCACACTTATCACATATAAGGTCAGATCAGTCAACGTTTTCTTCACTTTTCTTATAACGTTGGTTCTGAATCTTCACATTTTGAGAAAGTATGTGGAACTTGAATTTGATAATATATATAATTCTGTAGTTAATAATGATTTATAGGAACTCTAATGAACTATTGATCTTTTTACACCAATGTTGAATTTCTAAATCTATGCACCATTGTTTATAGAATCTTAGAAAATATTTCATATCTCCACAATCTTGGTGCGATATAGATATATCAGAATCCAGTTTTTAAGAGTAGCATTCTCATGTGTGACACCGGACCCAGTTTGTACTGCCGTGTTCGCCTTGTCCTTTCATCATAGTATAACAAGAATGCTGGTACCTTTTCACATTCATACGCATAATCAGTCAACCAGCAACAGCGAACTCATTTACAAAAGTAATTTGCACTGAAGTTATGCCGTCCAATCTCCTCCAGTACTGCGCTGTATGAGCAGTATTAACTTATACCAATACTTTTCTTTTAAAGAAGGCACTTTGGAATTTATCAATAAATTCTCGATATGTACAACCCCAGATTTCACAACCACGCAAAACAATTGGTAATATTTTAGTGTCAAACATTTTAGTAACTGTTTTAAGTGACATATCAGAATAGTTACTAAACATGCTAAATATATGGAAAAAAACGCTTTCCTGATTTGCAAAGTAATAATTTCACATGTGCGTGTCCATACTTGGGTATCTGTATTGTGTAGTTACTGACATCTGCATACCTTTATCGAACCATTTGTTTTTCAATCCTTTTAAGATAGCCACCACTGCGAAACACAATAATATCTGACTTATCTAAGTTTACTTTCATGACCCATTTATTACAGAAAGATTCCAAAACATTCACTTTTCTTTGTAGATTATTATCAGAATCCGATACCAGGTCAACGTTATTGGCAAAAAGTAATAACCTGATGGCATCACTTGCAAATATTACTATCCTCTAGTTCTGTTTCCAACTTATTTTGAATAGGATGAAGGGTTTAACGTAAAGCATTGTCTTACGCCGTATGACGTCTTGAAGACATCTTTACGGCGAGAATCAATCTTTACAAATGCACAAACGTTTTTATACTGTAACATATTCTTGATTACTTGAAAATATTTCCAGTGACACCCTTTTCCTAACATTACAGAGGAGTACCATATATTTTATCGTGGGCGTTATTACGCCGCATAGAGCTGATGCTTTAAAGTGTTTTCGTGTAAGTTGTATACAGTGATTGACAACGTTTAGAGCTTACGGTGAGTTATATTCGTTGGCTGAAAACACATACCAGAACGTCGTACTTGGTTCATGTGACGCCTAATGACGTCGTAAATGACCTTAGAGTGTTTGTCATTTCAGCATAATCAGTCATTGTCAAGTAAAGACGCATACCGTATAATGCCTTAGATGAACTCGTGAGACGTTACCATAACGTCACAACACTTTTTGACATGGTTTACCCAAACTTTTTCCCCATTTGACTTCAACTGATACATAGGACACGGAACATTTAGAGCCTAACCATTACAATATTTTGTCTTCAATAGTGATGTATATTCACACATGAAATTAGATGCTTTATCACATCTAAAACACATATCCGTAGCTGCTGTTATAGCATATTCATATCAATCCTCAGCTTGCAATACAACATATCAGTTTGACGAATGTACACATAGCTTTACCACATTGAAATTTGGTTAACCTATACAAATATTTATTACATATAATAACCTACATATTCATTACATGAAACACACAGTTATTGAATATCCTATATCTTAGCGTTAGCCACACGTGTTTTCCTTAAAACAAATGAACAATAAAAGAAAAAATAAATAAATAAAAAAATAAAAAGAAAAGAAAAGAAACTCAGTTCTCCACTTTGCCTTCGGTTGGTAGGCTTATAGTAACGGAGTACATTGCAAACTGTGAAGTTCTGTTATGTATAGCAGTAGCCAGAACACATATATGGCCACCATTCTTCAACACTTAAACACAAATGCACACACAGTAGGTACTAATTCAGAATCACACTAACATACCCGAGCGGATACGAGGTGGAATAAATCCACGGCAAACCCCACTTGTCGCAATAGGCGGATAATGCCGAGAGAACGGCACTTGCGGAACATGAAAGGCATGGTGGGCGAGCTGGCTAAGGCGCCAGGCTAGTGATCCAGCGAGGTTGAGGTTTCGGGATCGAGCCCACCTGTGACCGGGTATAAAAACCTTGGAGTCAACTTTGTGTGCAGACTCTTTAAGTGTTGTCACAACCCCTAGTGTACAGTACACAACCCTGTGCACTTAAAAGAACCCACGAATCCGTTGGTATATGACCAGATGGTGGCCACATGAACACGTGCACCTAGTTGCGGGTACAGCAACGTGCAGTAAACTTGGACAAAGTGCTGTGACTATGTGTCCCAGTCCACCCAGCTGTCAATTGGGTACCTCGTTAGGATGAGAGAGCCACAATAAACTCGGTGCGCCTAGTGGCAGCAATGAGTTGTATACTCCCCAGGGAGTTGAGATTGGAATACGATGTGCTGTTGAGATTGACATCCGGTGATCAAGGGAAAAATATATGTAGCGCTTTGAGCATGCTTTATGTGTGGAATTCAGCGCATTATAAATACACATATTATTATCCAAAGGGAACCAACTTTGCACATATGTCCATTCACATTTTCAAAAGAATTCACAACTCAAGACTATGTGAGGCTTTGTGTTGACACTATGTCAACGAACATGTATGTTCCGAACAGTGCAGAATCACAATTAAATCAACATTGTTAGTCAGTTATTGGGCATTTGTTTCGTGGTTCTATTTTCGTAAATCCACTATACGATCAGAAATGTAATACATATAGTAGTTAAGAATTAAGAACACATATTGTCTTCACCAGTATGTAGTGTCAGTGCATTTTGTAACACTAGCCCAAGAGCATTCGTTGGGGTGCTCTCGAGTGGAGGTTCAGGATGGTTAGTAGGAGACGTAAGGCAAAAGTCCGCGGTAGACTTGAGGTCAGCAGCAACCATTTTTATTATAGTTGGGGCATAATGGTCGAAATGACTTTTCAGAGGGAGGAGTGTGATAAGAGGGGATACACCGAATTTTTGCTGAATACATTACAGAGACAAAGGATAGAATTTCGGTGCACTTTGGACATTTATTGAGACAAATAGATCGTTTGATTAAATGAAGTTTTAAAGTAACGTATTCAGATGATTTAGTCTATGACACAAATTATCAAAAACTCAGGGACGTTAACAGTTTATATCATGAAACGGGTTTAAGTTTAAAGGTCACATGCAACCAAAAAATCAAACATAATTAAAACACATTTATCACTTACTCAACCCGATTTGTGATAAATATGTGTTTTGTAATAAACTGTCAGAAAACTCAGTGGGGACTGATTTAAGCTTAGGTTTACACTTACTTAAGGGGGTAGAAGCCGAATTGTGTTCACCTGGAAGAATATCTTCAACTTTGATTTTCAGTCATTTTCTAGGCTAATCCAAAGGTACCAACGCGCTTTGTAATAAAATCGTCTAAGTGCAAAACTCCTTTGGACTTTCGAAAATATTATTACAATGTGCGTTGTTATCACGAAGTGGATTAGATCGTGAGAAAAACCCGTTTTGTAATAACCTGTTATGTGATAAAATCGTGTAAGTGCAAAACTCTTTCGGACTAAGAAGATTTTATTACATAGTGCGTTAAGATGCGCAAAATCTTATTACATGTCGCTACTCAACCCGATTTGTGATAAATATGTGTTTTGTATTAAACTGTCAGAAAACTCAGTAGGGACTGATTTAAGCTTAGGTTTACACTTACTTAAGGGGGTAGAAGCCGTATTGTGTTCACCTGGAAAAATATCTTCAAATTTGATTTTCAGTCATTTTCTAGGCTAATCCAAAGGTACCAACGCGCTTTGTAATAAAATCGTCTAAGTGCAAAACTCCTTTGGACTTTCGAAAATATTACAATGTGCGTTGTTATCACGTAGTGGATTGGTTCGTGAAAAAAACCCGTTTTGTAATAACCTGTTATGTGATAAAATCGTGTAAGTGCAAAACTCCTTTGGACTTTCGAAAATATTACAATGTGCGTTGTTATCACGTAGTGGATTGGTTCGTGAAAAAAACCCGTTTTGTAATAACCTGTTATGTAACAAAATCGTGTAAGTGCAAAACTCTTTCGGACTTAGAAGATTTTATTACATAGTGCGTTAAGATGTGCAAAATCTTATTACATGTCGCTACTCAACCCGATTTGTGATAAATATGCGTTTGGTAATAAACTGTCAGAAAACTCAGAAGGGACTGATTAAGCTTAGGTTTACACTTACTTAAGGGGGTAGAAGCCGTATTGTGTTCACCTGGAAGAATATCCTCAACTTTGATTTTCAGTTATTTTCTAGGCTGATCCAAATGTATGAACGTACTTTGTAATAAAATCGTCTAAGTGCAAAACTCTTTTGGATTTAGAAGATTTTATTACAAATTGCGTTGTTATTACAAAGTGGGTTGGTTCAAGAGTAACTCGTTTTGTAATAACCCATTATGTAATAAACTCGTTTAGGTGCGAAACTCTTTTGGATTTAGAAGATTTTATTACAAATTGCGTTGTTTTTACAAAGTAGGTTGGTTGAAGAGTAACTCGTTTTGTAATAACCCATTATGTAATAAAATCGTCTAAGTGCTGTCTGGTGTCACACGCAGTTTTTGTACCAGTAGGGGTGTTCGTCAAGGAGGTATTCTCAGTCCTGTATTCTCAGTCCTGTTTTATTTATCTTCTTTATTAATGAATTAGCTAGTTGTATCCATACAGATTGTTCACGTGGTATTTTTGTGTCTGATGAAACTGAAGATATTATGTTATTGTTGTTTGCAGATGATATTGTTTTGTTTGATTACACAGTCGTCGGTCTTCAAAAACAGTTAAATGTGCTGTAGTGCTTCTCGAAGAAATGGCGTCTTGTTGTAAACTTAGATAAGACTAATGTTATTGTATTTAGAAATGGTGCCACAATATATAGGTAGGAAAGCTGGGTATTAGTTGGCTCCCTTTTGAAAACTGTTACTTATTATAAATACCTTGGATTGATGTTTTCATCAAGATTAAGCTGGTCTGCAGCATGCAAACATCTTGCCTCACAGGCTTATAGAGCAGTTATGCCACTTTTAAAGTTATTCAGACAAAATAAATACATTTCTTTTTCGTCAGCATGTTCAATATTCGATTATAAGATATCGCCGATACTCCTATATGGCTCCGAGTTAAGTACTTTGAAGTTATTGAAAAAGTTCATTTAACTTATTTTAAGACGTTTCATGGAATAGGGAAATTTGCTTCAAATGAAGCTGTCATAGATAATGGAAACAGGCCGATACGCATTGTTTGTTTTTATCCAAGTAAGAGTTATCAAGTATTGGTTAAAGTTACTTAAAATGGATATTTGTTGTTATCACTATCATTGTTACAATATGTTAAAGAAGCTCGATGATATTGGGAAACAGTGTTGGGCTTCAGATGTTCGACGCCTTCTTTTTCTATGTGGTTTTTCTCATGCTTGGATGTTCCAGAGTTTTGGTGATGAAAATATGTTTTTGTCAATATTTAAACAAAGACTTAAAGATGTATATATTCAAACTTGACATGAATCTATCTGTACTTCCACCTATCTCAGCCACTATAGTTCCATTACATCAATATTTCAGACTGAAATGTACATACATAATCTTCAGGACAAATCACTTGTAAGAGCATTGTGTAACTTTAGTATATCATTGCACACTTTTAAAATTACCTCCTTCCGTCAGAGAAAATGCAATGATCTTAGAGATGCTGTTTGCACAAATTGTAATTCAGGTGATTTGGAAGATGAGTGACACATATTATTTAGGAGTGATAAATATGCACAGCCTATATTATGTTAAGGCTGAAGTACCTTCCAGAATGAAAAAACTATTACCTGTTGTAAGCAGTCAATGGCAAATATTTTAAGCTCACAAAATATGCATACTGTATGTTCTCTTAAGTTGTTTCAAAGGCATTTAGAAGTTGGAGGAATCAAACTAAACGTGCTTTATGGTTCAACTTCTTTATTATACAAGGTCACAACGTTTCGAGACAGATTCTAGTCTCTTCTTCAGGTGAAGTGAGGGTAAAACTAAAGGGTTGTAGTATATATACACATAACAGTAGACTGACAACAATGGGTAACAAGATATACAGGTTTCTATTAATTGATGTACAGGCTTCGATTGATAGATGTACAGGCTTCAACTTATGTGCAGGCTTCAACTGATTGATGTGCAGGCTTGTGTTGATTAGGTTAACGAGTTACAGGTAAAGATGTTTGGATAAAGATAAGTCACTGAGGATAAGGTGGTTCCATGCATTGGGTAAGTAAACACCTCCGTCTCTGTTGATTGAGGGATTGTTCCGCTTGATTGCTATGGCTTCTAGGAGCTTCCGTTTTTTAAAGTCATTGGCGTTCCTAACTAATGTCCTGGTGTTGTCCCAAACAATCTTGATTAAGTCCTCTGCAACCCCACACGTTCGTAAACCATGGTTTAATGATGAATGTAAACAGGCCAGAAAGAACAGGAAGAAGGCCGAGAAGTATTTTCGGCGACATCCTACAGTCCATAATTTAGACAAAGTTAAAATTCTAAATGCTAAGGCTCGACGTGCCTTCAAGCAGAATAAGCGTCAATCTTGGCGAAATTATGTTTCCAAGATAAATTCCCGCACACCAATTTCAAAAGTGTGGAATATGATTCAACGCATAAAGGGTAAAGGTTGCAAATCAACTGTCCACCATCTGAAGGATGGTGACGATGTATTGACAGATAAAGGTGATATTGCCAATAAGATTGGTGTAACTCTCGCCAAACATTCGTCTTCATCAAATTACGTCCCTGAGTTTCAGAAATACCAGAAACAGCAGGAGAAGAAAAAGATCAATTTTAACTCAGACAATGGTGAAGACTATAATGAACTATTTTCATTACATGAGCTATATACAGCCCTTGAGCAAGCTCATGATACAGCAACAGGTTCTGATGGTATTCATTATCAACTTCTGAAACATTTACCTGAATCATGCCTGGAAACACTGCTAAATATATTTGACACGATATGGACTAAAGGGACCTTCCCAGATTCATGGCGTAATGCCATTGTAGTTCCCATACCAAAACCTGGCAGGGATCATACTGATCCTTCGAATTACAGGCCAATCTCTTTAACGAGTTGTGTCTGTAAAACCATGGAACGAATGGTAAACAATAGATTGACTTGGTATCTTCAAACCAATAATTTTATAACAAATATTCAATGTGGTTTCAGGAAAAATCGTAGTACCATTGACCATTTGGTACGTTTTGAATCCTTTGTCAAAAACGCTTTAATCAATAACCAACATGCAGTATCGATATTCTTTGATTTGGAGAAAGCATACGATACCACTTGGAAGCATGGCATTTTAAAGGATTTACATGACTTCGGTTTAAGGGGTCGTTTGCCTCTTTTTATCTCACAATTTTTAAAAGACAGGCAGTTTCAAGTCCGAGTGGGTTCAACCCTGTCTGACCATTATAATCAGGATCAGGGTGTTCCACAAGGCAACATTTTGTCTGTAACACTTTTTAGCATCAAGATAAACAGTTTATCCAAGGTTTTAAATGATTCAATTGATGGATCATTATTTGTGGATGATTTTAATATTTCTTGTCGAGGTAAAAATATGCATACTATCGAACGGCAATTGCAATTGTGTTTAAACAAAATAAATAAATGGTGTCTAGAAAATGGCTTTAAATTTTCTAAATCAAAAACTAATTGTATACACTTTTGTAGAAAATATAAGCCGCATAAGGACCCAGAACTATTTTTAAATGGTTCTTCCATCAAAGTTGTAAAGGAGGCCAAGTTCTTGGGTCTAATTTTCGATTCCCACTTACCCTTTTTGCCGTATATCAAATCACTTAAAGCAAAATGCTTGAAGGCACTCGATGTATTAAAAGTGGTATCCAACTCAAAGTGGGGAGGGGATCAAGCAACTCTCCTACATTTATACCGATCACTTGTCCGTTCAAAACTCGATTATGGCTCCATCGTATATGGTGGAACTCGCAAAAGCAACCTGAAACTTCTTGATTCTGTCCATCACCAAGGTCTAAGACTTTGTCTTGGGTCATTTAGAACATCACCTATCGACAGTCTCTACGTTGAGGCTGATGAACCATCTCTTGAGCAGCGCCGTATAAAATTAGCTTTACAGTACATTACCAAATTATACTCTAATGAATCTAACCCTGCATTTAATTGTGTCTTCAATCCCCTTTATGAAGATTTATACAACAAGAAATCTTATCTGGTTCCACCTCTAGGGCATAGAATTAAACCCTTTCTTTCTTCAGCCGGCATTCAGCTGGAAAACATAGCCCCCTCCCGTCTTCTTTCTTCTCCTCCTTGGCAGTTGGTTAGGCCACAAGTTGACTTAACATTAACCACATTGAAAAAATCAGAAACTAATGAATTACAACATAAACAGGAATATAATGAATTAAAACATAAATATAGCAATTATAAATCCTTATTTACAGATGGATCCAAGGACGGTGGCGCTGTGGCTTGTGCCACTGTCATTGGATCCAGAACAATATCTTCTAGAGTACCAGATAATAGTTCTATTTTTACAGCAGAAGCTCACGCCATATTAACAGCTCTTAAATACATTCAAAGACACCCTAAACAGAAACAATATATAATCTATTCAGACTCTCTTTCTTGTCTTCAGGCGATTAAAAATATTTCTTGTAAACATCCACTTTTAATTGATATTATTGAATTGTATAATGATCTTGCTACTGGCCAATACGACATCGCCTTTTGTTGGTTACCCAGCCACGTAGGCATTTCTGGGAACACAATGGCCGATCTTGCTGCCAAGGCAGCACTCAACAAATCTGTAACACCACTTCTTATTCCATACTCTGATTATAATGCTGCAATCAGAGCGTATATCCGTGATCTGATGCAGAGGAAGTGGGACACCCAAGTGGGTATCAATAAATTACATGCAATAAAACCTTATATTGGTTATACCTACTTGGGTCGTCAGTCCAGGTTTGAAGAGGTCATCTTGCGACGATGTCGTATTGAATACTTATTGAAAGGTGAGGATCCTCCGTTCTGCATCCCTTGCGATGAAATAATCACGGTCAAGCATGTTTTGCTTGACTGTGTTGAATATTCCATCACAAGGGATAACTATTTTAAATTCCGAACTATGACGGATCTTTTTAACAATAACAGTGGTCATTTAATTATTAGATTTTTAAAAGAATTAGATTTGCTAAATGAATTGTAAATAGAAAAATATTTTATTATTGGAATTTTGAATTAGTAACTAAGATTGTTCGTGGCTGTATCCTTGAGGGGGGTTAAAGTACTGTAAAATTATTGTCCTCCTGAGAGGGTACGTAAGTCCACAAACGTTCAAAGTAAATTCAAACACTCCGCTCTTTTAATCGTAGTATATGTGTTCTTTTAAATGTATGGCTATATGTGACTAAATTGCTAGCGACTGGGGGATGGTGTAAATCCGGCTGGGGTCCATGCAGGTAGCAAAAGGAATGTAAGTCCCCATGGTCCTTTGTATGGTGATCTACCTTCAGTTGTTAGCAATCCATAGCCCATTTTTATATTGTATTGTTCCCTATAGTTAAACTGTTTTAGATCTAATTACTAGTCTTAAATGGATATCTGTGATACCTACTAGTGTTTTTACTGTTCGTTGTCAACAGGGTTTTATTTTCTTATATTCATTCATTCTACAATGTCAGTATTACTTGTTCTCGTCACGATATGGCTGCAAGATTGCCGATGTGACGATAAATATTAACTCACTCACTCACGTTTTCATTGATGAATGTTCTCGTCACGATATGGCTGAAATAGTGCCGATGTGACGTTAAATCGTAACTCACTCACTCACTCATATGCGTCGTCTTTAAAGTAGAGGAGGTATGGGGTGCATTCTTCACCAGGCAAATTGAATTGCTTTGTATCACCTAGATCACAGAGTGTTACATTGGAGTGATTGCCTACCATTGTTTATATAATTGTTAGAAAATAGTTTCCAATTGTTTTTTCCGATAATGTCTCAGGCGTGAACTTCAAACTAATCAGATTTATGTGATCGGATAGAAAAATCTTGGTTAGAGATATAGTGTCTTCTAAGTTAACGCGAACACCTTGCAGGCTTGTTTGTGATTCATTCATCACCCGCACATAAACAGAGTAAACTTGATTCTGTTGTTTTGTTTCCCAAGCAAGTTTGATTCCCTTAACGATCTCAATAGGTTCAAATCTTGGTTGATCTAGGTAGACCTGGATTGCCAGCGTTTAATTCTCCAGTAGTTTTTCCTTTAGGGAATACACACCATTAAATTCAGTATCCAACTGTAATACTTCGTTTTACCCGACAGCATGTGAGCTGCCATATTCGAGACTGGTTTAAAGAATACACTGCGCCTCTGTAATGGGACGTAAGCAATGAACATGATTCCGTATTTACGACTTTGTTTAGGTAGTGGTCTTTGTTTTCCGTGAAAACATATGGAGAACTTAGTGTTATGCTGAGAAGCCAATCGATTCGAGATGGTAACATCACCCACTTGCTATCATCAGTGAGAATTAGATAGTATGGTTTGTTTTGTTCATTCTCATTCTCCATTCATCCTCATCATTGCGAACTATATCATATCATGTGTGGCTGATAGATCTTGGTGTGTCGAGGTTAAAAGTACTACCAGATTCATCACCGACGGCGGTATATTTTGTCATCTATTCCTGAGTCGTCAAATCCTGTAGTATCTCCTAGGTCTGATAAACCTACATTAATGCTTTTTTTATTCTCATCCCTGGGCCCTGATTACTAGCCATTACTGTATACGTAGTGTTACGCTTAAGTATCATATATTTATATTATTATTTTTTTGTATCTAAAATTGATATTTTTAATTCCGAAATATTACGATTTATCAATTTTTTATACTGTCTCGATGAAAATGACTCGGTTCGTCCATCATTGTATTTTTCTATGATTAAACGATGCCATTTTAGAAAGTGGTCAAATGCAACAGATGTCATATTTGGGATTTTACTTTCTCAGTAAGGCACAAATTCTAGTACTTTTTTGGTTGAGTCCCATCCGGGGACTTTGTGTGCTGGCCATTAGGTGCCTGACATATGTTGCATTGTATTTTTCTGTTTTAACCGGGATATCCCTCAACAATGTGGAAGGACTCTCACTTTTCATATTACCCATTGTGCTAAGCTGAACATATAGCTCGCAGTATGGAACTAGTTCTGGTAATTTCCTACCGGTGACGGTAATATTAGGTTTTATTTCATCTGATGGTAACCCTTAGGCTAGTATATTCGCCAACGGTCGGCCTAGTCTCAGTTTGTTTACACTGTTGTTAATCAACACCACTGTTCCGTTTGAGTCATTTATTTTAAGTTCAGCTCCTAAGTGTTTAAAAATTTCATCGTTGAGAGAACATACGCTGTAGTATCCATCGGTTAATAGGTGTCTGGCTCCACTAATAAACATCTTATTATTATTTTGATTAATGTTTGTCCAGCGTGGGTAGTAGGTTATATCACATAGTGCTATTTTGAGTTAACCAGATGTGTTATCAATAGCGTTTGTAAGTTGTACGGCCTCACCGCTCTTTATATCCGGAAGAGTAATGTCCATATTATTATATTTATATATTATATAATAATAATATGTATAAACCCTAAGTACGTTACCCAAAAAACGATAATATAAATGCCTCTGACTTCAGACACATGAAAATCTTACTTGATGTGGATGGTTCGTATTTTAAAATCCAGTTTGTAGATGTTTTTGGAAAGTATAAGCTATTAGTCACTGATGAGAAATCTGTCCACGCGTGGTTCAGTAACCCGATGCAGTTTTGGCAGAACCAACTCAAATTCGTGATATGGTGTGCGACGACTGGATGTGGTCTGACGTTGACAGACACTAGGCGTGATGCCTTGAGTAAATCAGTTTTCATGTTTCACGTATACTACCAGATTAGGCGTTATCTTCAAAGAGATCAGCGCTCCACTTCCACAGGACAAGACGTGGAATGTAACGAACAACCCGTATGATAGACGGGCTTACGAAAGGATTTGTAATGAATTCAGAACTGACCCCAAGACCGATTGGCCAGGTAGTTTACCAGGTCTACACCATGGTTCAGGAATTCCTTACAGCGATGGGCTCTCAGTAAAAGCATTTAAGAAAGATTTACTAACAAACTTTATGAAACGAAAAATGTTTAGTACTGAGAATTTTTCCATGTATTAGATGATATTGCTCCTAAACCTACCAAATATGGACCAAAAACAGTGAAAGATGCAAGTGATGATTTAGTGAAACGAGGTATACTTAGGCAGGACTTTGCTCTGTCGAGTAATGAATGGAGGGATCGTGTGAATTTTAAAGGCGATGTTGCTTTCAGTATCCAAAAAGTGGAGCAGCCTGCCACTTCGGAAGATGATTGGAAAATATTTATGCTGGATATATCGAAAGGATCCACTCGCACTGTTATTATCGGTTTAAATGATTGGATTAGAACGTACGTGGGGGCTATTCTCAGGGCTCAGTCACAGACGCACTCAGTATCATAGGTAGTAAAACCGCTTACGACGCGCTATAACAGTTCGTGACTAATATTGAGGATGCTATTGAGGATGCTATCACCAGTAGATCTACCTAGTGGTAAAACGATACCAGGACACTTTGCAATATGCCAGGTCAAAAGTCAACAACGTGTTTGGTGTGGGGTTGTACATGGCTCCGAGCGATATGCGTCTGAAAATCAATGCAATGAAGTAATCATCGCCATGGCCGACCAATAATTGGGTGTTAACGACGTCAACGTCTTCCTAGTACCACCATCAACGCATACTGGTGAAACGGGTATAATGGTATCACCACCAGAATCTAGGGTTAAACCAGGGGTATTCCCCACCCTGCAGGCATCCAATCAGCAGCGATAGTAAAACAGGTGATGCGGTCGGCTTGTGTCTTGTTTGGTTACAAACTCCTTAGCTGAAACGTACACCAGCCCAGCTACGGCGACAATGAATGCCCACAGATTTTGACTAAGCCATGTGTGACGGTTTTACATGTTCAACGTCTACGTTTCTTTGAACTTCCATCTTCCAACCTCTCAAATATTTACCTACAGCATGCTCAGTAGGCGTCAGTTCTAATTCTATAGTTTTTTGTTCCTGTAGTAATTCGATGAGCTCAAATTTCCTCATACGAGAATAACCCCACATTCCTCGTTCACAAACTTGTTTTATAAGTCTTTTCACAGTAGGTGTTTTTTGAAGGCCACGTTCATGTGATTGTTTTTTCAATTCATTCCATGTAAACATACTGCACAGCGATTATAACACATGTGAAACAAATCTAAATGATTGATTGTGTAATCTGATACAGTACCTTTTAAAATAAGCTTACAGTTCTCATCGCATTCTTGTTGAGTACAGTTCAGGTGTGTGTTAGTAACCTAAAAATTCACATTTAGACTTCTCTGTTTTAATTAGTATACCTTGACAACAAACGTAGACGATAGTGTTACCGCTTGTGAAAAACCAATTGAAAATTATACTTAAGCTGACTTGTTTGGGATATGTTAACAACAAGAGTGAGTGACTGAATGAGTTAATATTTAGCGTCATATCGGCAATATCTCAGCCATATCGTGATGAGAACGTTAAATACTGAAATGAAATATATGGATACTATAAAAACCTGTCAACGAGGGACAGTAAAACAACTAGAATATCACAATTGGGATTAAAACTAGTGTGGAAAGTTAAAACTAATATCACTATTCGGACAATACAACATAAAATCAGGCTATAGATTGCCAACAACTGAAGGTAGATCACCATACTAGGGGCCATGGGGACTTACAGTACTTTTGCTACCTGCATGGACCCTAGCTGGATTTACGTCATCCCCTCAGCTGTTAGCAATTTAGTCACATCTAGTCAAAAATGAAAAATACACATATACCACGATTAAAAACAGTGGAAGTCTAAGCGTACATGGAATGTTTTGGGACTTACGTACCCTCTCAGGAGGACAATAATTTTACGGTACTTCAGCCCTCTTTGACGGTACAGCCACTAACAGTTCAAGTTACTAAACTACCATGAATTAAAATGCAACTATCTACAGAATATAATAATCAAAATTCAATGATAAAATCAATTTCATTTAGAAATCCAAGAATTAAATGAGAACTTACGGTGTTAAAAAGGTCCTTAATTGTTTTTACATTGAAATATTTATCCCTTGTGATGGAGAATTCAACACAGTCAAGCAGGATATGCTTGACCGTGGTTCTCTCATCACAAGGGATCCAAAACGGAGGATCCTCACCTTTCAATAGGTATGCACGAGTAAATCTAGTATGGCCAATACGACATCGCCGTAGTATGACTTCTTCAAATCTGGACTGACAACTCAAGTAGGAATAACCAATATAAAGTTTTATTTCATGTAATTTATTGATGCCTACCTGGGTGTCCCACTTCTTCTGCATCAGATCACGGATATTAGATCTAATGTTAGCTTTATAAGTATGAGATAAGAGTATGGGATAAGAAGTGGTGTCACGGATTTGTTGAGTGCTGCCTTGGCAGCAAGATCGGCCATTTTGTTACCTGAAATGACTACATGGCTGGGTAACCAACAGAAGACGACGTCGTATTGGCCAGTTGCAAGATCATCATACAATTCGATAATTTCTATTAAAAGTGGATGTTTGCAAGAAATATTTTTAATAGCCTGAAGGCAAGAAAGAGAATCGGAATAGATTATACATTGTTTACGTTTAGGGTGTCTTTGAATATATTTGAGAGCTGTTAATATGGCGTTAGCTTCTGCTGTAAAATTAGAACTACTATCTGGTAATCTAGAAGATTTTGTTCTGGATCCAATGCCAGTGGCACAAGCCACTGCGCCACCGTCCTTGGATCCATCTGTAAATAAGGGTTTGCAATTGCTATATTTATGTTTTAATTGATGATATTCTTGTTTATATTGTAAGTCATTTGTTTCTGACTTTTTAAATGATGTTAATGTTAGGTCAACTTGTGGCCTAACCAATTGCCAAGGAGGAGAAGAAAGAAGACGGGAAGGCGATATCCTTTCCAGCTCAATACCGGCAGAAGAAATAAATGGTTTAATTCTGTGCCCAAGAGGCGGAACAAGAGAAGACTTTTTGTTATACAAATCCTCATAAAGCGGTTTGAACACACTGTTATAGGCAGGGTTAGATTCATTAGAATATAATTTAGTAATGTATTGTAAAGACAATTTTATACGACGTTGAGTAAGAGATGGTTCATCGGCCTCAACGTAGAGACTATCAATAGGTGAAGTTCTGAAGGACCCAAGACAAAGTCTTAAGCTTTGATGGTGGACAGAATCAGGAGGTTTAAGGCTGCTTTTGCAGGCTCCACCATATACGATGAAGCCATAATCAAGTTTAGAACGTACGAGTGATAGATATAGATGGAGAAGGGTAGCTTGATCCCCTCCCAATTTAGAATTTGACACCACTTTCAATAAGTCGAGTGCTTTCAGGCATTTAGTTTTAAGTGACTTAATATGCGGGAAAAACTTTAAGTGTGAGTCAAAGATTAGACCCAAGAACTTGGCTTCCTTCACAACGTTAATCAGCGTGCTATCTAGAGACAGTTCAGGGTCTTTATGTGGTTTATATGTACGACAAAAATGTATGCAGTTGGTTTTTGATTTAGAAAATTTAAAGCCGTTTTCAAGACACCATTTATTTATCTTGTTTAAACACAACTGCAATTGCCGTTCAATGGTATGCATATTTTTACCATGACAAGAAATATTAAAATCATCCACAAATAGCGATCCATCAATTCAGTCGTGTAAAACTTTAGATAAACTGTTGATCTTGATGCTAAAAAGAGTGACAGACAAAATACTGCCTTGTGGAACACCCTGATGCTGATTGTAATGATCAGACAGGGTAGAACCCACACGGACCTGGAATTGTCTGTTATTTAAAAACTTGGCAATAAATTCAGGCAAATGACCTCGCAACCCGAAGTCATGTAAATCTCTTAAAATGCCATGTTTCCAAGTAGTATCATATGCCTTCTCAAGTTCAAAAAAGATAGACACAGCATGTTGTTTATTAATCAGCGTGTTTTTCACAAATGATTCTAAACGCACTAAGTGATCGACAGTACTTCTGTTTTTACGGAAACCACATTGTATATCTGTTATAAGATTATTTGTTTCCAAGTAGCAAACAAGTCGATTATTTAACATGCGTTCCATGGTCTTACAAACAGAGCTAGTTAATGAAATTGGACGATAATTGGATGAATCCGTATGATCACGTCCAGGTTTAGGTATTGGTACTACTATAGCATCACGCCATGAAGAAGGAAATTTCCCGGAAGTCCAAATATCATCAAAAATTGATAAGAGCGTCTCTAAACAGGATTCTGGTAAGTGCGTCAGGAGTTGATAATGTATGCTATCAGCTAGTATAGTAGGAAAATGGTCACTTCCACAGAGGTCATCGTGGACTGACCATTCAAATTCATTTAGTAGTTCTGAATTTGTGAGTGACAAGTCGAGAGCAGAATAAGTCCCTGTCCCATGGTGTAAATATGTGTTGGAACCATCATTATAAATACATAAATCATTGTCAGAACAAAAGTCCTCCAACAATTTACCTTTATTGTTGTGCCCATTTAAATCTCCCATTATAATACAGGGCTTCGGGAGTTGGTCATATAGAGCTTGGAGATCAGGTTTGACAAACGTCGAAGACGGCGAACTATATAGAGAGCATAGTGTAAACGCTACATGTAAAGTATTAGTATATCAGTATTAAGTGAAACAGGGCTTTCAATAGCGTTTTGTTTGACTAGAATGGATGATCCTCCAGTGGCCCTATCACCCGTACGTGCAAAACAATGATATGCCTTAAATTGACGAAGGTCAAATGTATCTGTATGTTTTAAATATGTCTCTTGGAGACATGTTGCTGAAGGTGTAATATCTTGGACTAATAGCTGTAATTCATGTAAATTAGTCCTCGGTCCTCTGCAATTTTCAGAAACGTCCATGTCTTCAAGAGACCCGTATTTATTGAACAATTGAATTTGGTTCTGTGACCCTTTAGGAGCTCTGCCACTTTGTTTTTTGGAAGCATCAGGCTTTGGCTTCGGTTTACTTTTCACCGTTTGTTGACTATCAGCTGTTGAGTGAGACTCTGAGTGTGACTGAGATGCTGATTTGTGATCAGAAGAAGACTTTGAGGTACTAGGAAGTGATTCCTCAGTCTGTGATGATATAGCAGTGCACAAATGCTGTGGAGAGTCGCAATTTACCCAAGTCAAGGTAGTTTGGCAGCCTGTGTTTGATGTTGTTCTAGAACTAGACCCCGATGATGTTTTTGCTACTGTAGCATAACTTTCTGGAAGTTCAGATCTCTTTACCAGCATTTTGGCCTCAGAAAAGGAGATATTTTGTGTACCTTTTTTTATTGATCTCCATTTGCTGTTTCCAAATTGGACACTGTTTAGAAAATGAAGAATGGTCGCCTGAGCAATTGGGGCATTTTTTATAATCACTGTCACAGTCTTCTGTTGTGTGTGTCTTTTCACCACAGTGAGCACACACAACAGACAATGTGCAAGTATTTACATCGTGTCCATATTTCTGACATTTAAAACACCTTAGCGGGTTGGGGATATAGGTATCAACTGGAATGTTACAGTAGCCTGCCTTCACTGAGTTGGGAGCAATACGACATGGAAAAGTAAACAGATACGTGTTCGTTTTGATGGCTTCATTGTTTGTCCGAGTTAAAAAGCGCTTGACGTAGGGTACACCTTGATCCTTCATTTCAGATCCTATATCAAGTTCCGACTTATCATCAAACAATCGGTCTCGATCTCCAACGATACCTTTGCTTGAGTTCAAGGTTTTGTGAGCAGAGACCGTGACCGGAATGCCCACGAAAGATTTGATGTTCAGCAAATTAGTTGCTTGTTGTTTTTTCCCCGCACTCTACTAGCAGGGCACCTGAACGTAAGCGTCTTATGTTCTTCACATCCCCTGCAATACCTTCAATACCCATGGATACAGCAAAGGGGTTCAACTTCAAGGGTGTCTTGTCAGGAGTCTCAATTACAATGAAACGTGGCCAATACTCAATCGATGCAGTCTATGGTCAGTATCAACAGGGTCAGTATCAAGTGGACGTTTTTGTTTTGTTTTTTTTGTTGGGTTTTCATAAGCCATGGTTAGTTTAATCATCCGAGCTCCCCACCCACCACGGAGTATCACAAGGACAATGCTAAAGTAAGCGGGCCTCCAGCTTACAGCACCAAGGATACTCGGATGACATACTCCAGCAGAAGAATTAAAACATTAATAATTCTACCAAGATTGGCCCTTGAGCCACCGCCTTCTGGGCATACGACCCTAGGCAAAAACATGAATTAGTAAAATTTGAAATTCACAGAAGATCCAAAAATCGGCCAAGACCTAATCATATACATATTACGATTCTCAAAATTTTGTGCAACATTACATACAGTAATGCTCACGGCTTGGCGTGACCAGCCGATTGGTTGAACCGGGCCCATTCAACCTCCCGTCTACGTGAAGTCAGGGCCGAAGTGGTGTGTTGAGCAATAGGAACACTGGTAATGCTCCCATTGCCATCAACCACCAGGATCCCCTCCTCCACCGACACAGGGCCGCAACCCACGGCAAACGGGTTGGTTGACCAGATATCCCCCGGGTCTACTACGGGGGTGTCGGCGAGCTCTTAGCATTACCCAGCACCCACCACGAGGAGGTGGCTCGCTACGGGTGCCGTTAACAACAAGAAATGACACAAAATTTATTTTAAAAAAGAAACTACTTAGACTTAGGTTCAAAAATGAAGTTCAAGCAACTTTTCACACAAATTCAAACAACTGTTAAAAATGTTTTAAAAAAAATTGCACCCCTTTAGACAATCCTGTTCTAGTAGTGAGTGAGTGAGTGAGTGAGTGAGTTAATATTTAACGTCAGGTCGGCAATATTGCAGCCATATCGTGACGAGAACATACGTGACATAAAAAAGAGTACTTATGCATATTATGAAGAACCTGTCGACAAAGGACAGTATAACCACTAGATTATCACAGTTATTATTTAAAACTAGCGTGGAAACTTAAAAAACTGATATATCACTATTTGGACAGTACAATATAAAATAGATCGCCAACAACAGAAGGTAGATTGATAGCTTATATAAACTAGTCCCGTACCCCAACAGTCTTCCTCTCACTCGGAAGACTGTTGGGTACTTCTTTACATCGGAGATGAAAAGTGGTCGTATTATGGGGTTTATAAATTAAGATGAGTGAGGGAAGGATAGGTTTTCATATCATGGGTTACACGGGGTGGTCCTTCCGTACATAACATACCCATATTTGGTTAGTCCCACGTTCTACTGGTTCGCAAGGAGGCTATCCCGAAAGCACGAGCTCTAAATACCGGAAATAACATACCATTCTATTCTGTTGCAGGGAGCACATCGACGCCAGTTTCAAATATTCCAAATCAGGTGAAACGTATTTCAAATTACCTACATTCTGAAGACCAGGGTACCACATATGGAGTCTAAAATGATGATTCTGATTGTATGAAACTGGTATGATAACAGCAATCATGACCATGGAATAGAAGCTCTTCTAGCTGTCACTGCTCGTCGGTGATGTGACGAAGTTAATCGCGAAATTAAAAAGACTTGTGCAGGTGTGCAGGTATGATAGTTCTAGCAACGTTTTGGAATACCCCTCATTTAAAAAAGATTCCTGGTTTTGTTTGAAATATCTTTGAGGAATAAATGCAGATAACTTGATTGTGTTTCCCAAGGAAGACGATAGGAGAGACAACGGATGTGCTCTGGACGCGATGTTATCAAGACGTGCAGATATCAGCTATTGTAGGACCCCTTGGTTATCGTTGAGTCCTAGGGCAAAGACTGTGAACGAGGTGCTTTTTAATGTCATGTAACATTGTGTCCTTGGGTGGAAGAATTAAGACATGTGTGACACAGTATAAAATGTTGAAATATTTGCTATTTTACGATAAATCTGCATCCCCATCACCGAAATTGGGTGGCAGTCGTCTGCGCCCAGTGCTGTTTGTTAGAAGCATACATCATTAATTAGGGTTGGATATTGGTCTTATTCTTATATTGCGATATGTGGCAATATTTCAGCAGAATGTGCAATACATATTGTAATATATTGACTCGAAGGTTTCTGCCCAAGCGTGTAAATCACAGATTCATAACAGCTCAGTGTGGGACATCATCTTCTTAGATGGTCTTACGCCATACATTTCAAGTTCCCCGTCCCCATTGTGTATATGCACGGATAAATAATATGATGTAGAGCCTTAATGTTGAATGTTTAACGGAAGCATTGCAACTATTAACATAATGATAACGGTAATAGGCTACCATGGGTTTTCACGCCCAGTGTTGTTTGCTTCAACAGAATGCACTTCCTTAAATGCAGTATGTAATTATTGCTACTGTATGTCAGTGATTTATTCATATGCAGCTCCAGTATAAACACGTGTTAACATGAGCTATTGCAAAGTGCAACAAAATGAGGATCCTAGACTAGAGCATTATTATACAGTCTTGCGAAATAAGACCTTTATAATAAATTAATAACATATGTCCTATTATGAAACAATAACAAATAACAAAATGCTATGGATTGTGAAATGACCACTCAGAGCTAGAGGCTCTACTAATAAGTCCAAATAAAAGTTGGATTCATTTGAGGAGTGTAACCGCCATTTGACTGTTTGAAAGCCCGCACTCTGGTCCTCATGACCTCCGTCAGTCGACTGATTCTCTGAAGGGTCACTTTATGCTTTCATTGTGTAAATCTGCTTCCAATTAGGTCAGGTTCTGTACGGGAGGATCCCTGCGTTATACCCGACGACCAAAGTGCTCCCGATGTGCTCACTTGGGGCTCATTCGATCGTGAGACATGTCAGCGGATGCATAACTTTAATAATTTCTTTGTTTTAAGTTGAGTAGCTCATCATAATCATCTGTGTTAACAACAGTCCTTGTCTTAGACTGTGTGAGTCGCACTGAGTCGCATTGAATGCTATGAGGTCAGTGGCCGGTTTTCGCATCTGTCGCAAGCCATCATAAGATGTTCACTGGTCACGACAGGGGCATGGGAGGATATACCCATGATATTTCTTTATGTTGTGTGATTCCCTTTCTTGACATTCCGGGACTACATTTGAACGTTTTATCAAAATTTATTTATTTGAATGCGAGGCAAATCGTTTCGTAGCCATCGAGACGAAAAAAATGACAAAAAATAGAGTTATCTCCCTTCCATCTATTTTCATTGGCGCAACATTGGTAATTTCCGTGCTGGCGTACACTGAAAATAACAGAAGGGCCTTTAGCCAATCAGAAAGCGACGTTTGTATGTGAGGTTAGATAATGTCACATGTTCTGTCAAGCGGAATGTACCGTCTAGCAGCGCACTTGCTTGATGCTGACTGTGAAAACTCAGCTGTTACATTCACGTCCAGAGGTTCAGTGTCAGTGTCACTACGATGATATACTTCGATGATATATCTCTTAGAACAGATCACGGCGGTCCGTCGACAGGAGATTCAATTTTTGTCGTTCTAAAATCGTGTTGACTGTTGCTGTGTCCTACTTTCCATTTAGCATCAGAAATAGCCCTTTCTATCTTTAGATCAAACATTTCCTCTTGTAGTTTCAATGTGGCCTTTGTAATTTCGAATTCACATTTTCAGCCCAAACAGCAACATGATTATTTAACCATTATTTCTGCTCGTTTCTGTTCTTCCTTTAGGCGTGCTGAAGACAGGTTTAATCTCTATGATCTACCATGTGATCGCTGACTACCCTTGGACAACTTTGATGCACTATCTTCATTCTGTGCATTTTACCGTCCGTTTGATGTCTTTCTTGCAACGGTGCATAAATGTCATACTGAAAATTTTTAAAACATTCAATGTCGCGGTCTAAGTTGGTCAAGAAATCTCCAAGTTCTTCTGGTACTGTATTCGTCGACACAAAAGATTAATACTGTTCCTCTGTCATTAACCTTTAGCCTGTTGAATTAATTTCAGCATAAGGCGCTGATAAAAGGGTGGGTGATTTCAATCAGTCGGTGTGTCATTAAATAAGGAACAACTGAAAAAATATTCAGCTCATTAATACTAGATACAAAAATAAACATTATTATAAAAAAATATCCAGATAATTTTAAACGTACAGATATTAATTACAAGACAAACATAAATAAAGTAAATTGTATTGAATTTAACTGAACTGCTCGATTGAGAGCCGGATGCGTTTTATATTAGGAGCCGCAAACCGATTTCTGACTTTAATTTCGTATATTTGTATCGGCAGATATCCGCGCGACGACAAATCAAAAATCAATTCTGAAAAGAAATAATCGAAAACGTTCGTCATAAACAAATCATATTTTCGATGTCATGACAGGTCTTATTGAAATGGCACTATTACGTTTATTCAAACATGTCATGTCATGAAAATAGCAGAATAAAATACATGATTTATAAACATTCATGAGTGCAAATTTCAAGTGTTATGGTTCAATAAGTTTTGCACAAACCCGCAAAAAGTCGGTGTTAGATCGTGTTACACGTACGAAAAACAAACATGGCGCGCTTCGTCCAACTCCTACATAAAATATAGCCTTTTTGGTCAGAAGAAAGATTACAGAACTCTTCTGTGTAAGACCTGGCGAAAGAGAGAGAATTTCTCATTCTACAGGTGTTCCATGTATCATTTTCCGTTTAGTATGACGAGAGACAGACGAAAATTAAGATCGTGAAATTTAACTTGTTTTCTAGTAAATGCAAAGATCACCGGATGTGATGTCACAGACAGGGATTGCCTGATGAAATTCATTCGTTATGGAATATTAACAGAAAAGTTGGAGATATTTCGTCTGACAAACCCAACTTTAGCACAAATAACTTTAAACAGTTTAAAATGATTAATCAGAGCTCATAGAATTTTCTTGGTGTATTTTTGACTATATAATTCGCACATAGCCGAACCAGTTTGACCTTGTATGCTCCCGTGACCCGGAAACAGTAGTCGATCAACACTGCACATGCAAGTTTTTCGGTATCTTTATTTGAATTTTTGTTCATATTAGGCACATTACTTTATTGTCCACTGAATATAAAGATAGCAAAGATATAAATGTGATGCATGTTGATCCCACCTTATTCTTTTTTTCACATGGTCCGACACAAAAACGTTTACAAGCATCATTCTCAACAACAGGTGGGCGGACATGGGCGTGGCATTTGAGTTTCAAAATAACATTCATGCTTTTCTTTTTGTGACGACTTAGTGTAGTAGGAACTGCAGTATACATGTTTTATAAACTAAAATATATTTTCAGTTATAGTTTCACATGAAATCGGAGATGATTTGATAAATATTGCGTTCATATTACGATTGGAAAAATTCAGAACAAGTTGAATTACATTCATAATTTTATGCAATAAATTAACGTTCTTGTTGAATATTTATGATAGATTTGTCAATGCCTTATGTTTCATAACTGGTTACAACTCTTTACAAATCTTTTCATATATTTTCATATGTTAATTGATATTAATAATATGACAATTATTTTTCTCACCAAAATAGACAAGGGCAAAGACACTTAAAGTCTGTCAATGCATTAGCAACGTGTAAATAACCAAATTTTAATTAATGTCTTTCAGTAGTGTTGAAAACTGACCATTTTACACAATTCTTTAATACAACTACATGTATGCCGTAAAATATATGGATAGATGTTACATATTATTTTGTGTATTTTATTTCTTTATAATATCGTGCCAAAATGTACATCAAATACAACGGGGTGATGAGCTTTTTTTGTTTTCAACAGTACCACTTTGTTTACTGAATTATTTTGAATCATACATGACTAATGTCATTTATGTTCTTGCAGTAAGAGTATATTTATCAGAAAATTAATGTTATCATTTGATAAAAAAAGAAACCATTTACGCATAATAAGTTATATTGTCTCTGGTGAAAGTAAACAGGCTTCATATTCTGTAAATATATATTATTCTACCTTATTGTCTTTTCCTGGGTTTAGGAGAAATGTCACAATAAGAAATGAGTCTATTGAAATTTCAAGGATTGTTTCTGTTTGCTGAAATGTCTGATGGTGATATACTAAAATTATTTAGTGTTCAATAGCCTAAACCATCATAAAACAAGGAACATCAAGACCAGTCTTCTTTGAATAACAAAATGCCAAGGACTGAGCAGTCTTTCGTTTAAGATCTGGAAGCATTTGATACATATGTCTTTGTCATATAAATATGGCAATGAAATAATCTAAATTGAAATCATAATGAATAGCTTTAAACTGGACAACAAAAACCACTCACTGCAGAGCTCAGTATTAGGAAAAAGAAATCTACTTGTCCCCGGTACCACCACATGATTACCTTGATGCCACAGACTAACACAGGTTGCACCTCCTGCTCAACACTTAATTATCTGTCACTTGTTGTTTTGATATTCCATATTCACAATATCACAACAACAAAATTATTCTAGGTCTGGTATGATAAGTTCATATTACTTCATGAAATTTCATCACAAGAAAACAATGAGTCTGTCTTTCAGTCACTGTCAGTGTAATCACTGCTCCAAGAGTTTGGATCATCAGTCCCAGATGAAGTCTGTTTTAACAGTAAAACATGAACATAGACACTGTGCAAGTAGGTAAAAAGTATGGCCATAAACATGAGGTACATTTTGCAGTTCAGATTGCACTAGTGCAATATCTAAAAGCTGTATGGAGCCACGGACTGAGCCACATGACATGATTTTTTATACAAATATGCACACACGTCAAACAATTTGATCTGAAACATTGCCTGCATTATACTAGGTAGAATTAACACCGAAAGCTCAGCTGTTTGGAGTAACAAAATAATTTCAATTTTGCTCCAAATTCGTGTACAAAAGATGTGATGTTTAGCTGTTTTAATGTCTAAAATAAATACTGACGATGACAAAGACGATGACAGTTGTTTTCTAAGCAGTAATTAATTTTTATGAAATACATTTACTGTACGTTACATTCTCACACTAGCTCTGGTTTCGTTCGTTTCTGCAAAAGGAAAAATGATTTTTTTCAGGACATCTTCAATCATCAAAAGTGTACTTCTTGTGACGATATACACACAACAATATAATGCTATTGTTACGACACACTGACAATTTATAAGTCTCCCCGTGTCAGAACATTCTTTGAAAAAAATAGACCGCAAAAATCATCGACTTCGGATTTGCTAAACTAAAGATCAACACATCGACGGTTAACTTGAGGAGAAATACTACAACACAAGCAACAAATGACAACTGCTATTGAACACAATTAACAGTAAATAACTGAGGATGACTGAAAGGTAATTCTGGTGTGTAGTATGGATCTTACGGGAATGTGAATCAGTTTAGAAAATGTATCAATTGTCGTTTTCCAAACTCGTTCATATTTTACTTCCACGAGTGCCATGCCGTGTATGTGCTTCCGGTTTCATCAAGGGTGGGTACAATGTATATGTGTTCAGATTCTGCTTATGAACGCGTATTTTCAAACATCCTTCGTATCTTGTCACTTAGAAAGACCGCGAGTTTGGCCACGCCCTTTCGGGTCATCTACGGCTGTCAATTTTGTGAATGTTGGAAAGTTTATCAAACAAAATCAAAATAAAATCTGGTAATTTCTGTGCAGAGACGATAACATTTACCTATTCACACCGTGTAATTAATTCCAGATAAAATAGTTGGATATGTCAAAAGGATGGCACATTTTCGGCATCACGATACATGTGGAGTTGTTTGTTTACCGCCGTTGCCATGATCATTCCTGTTCGTCCAATCGATGATGTAACATTGAGATTGGTTTTGTTTATAATTATTTGAGCCGAAAGTTACTAATTTTTAGTAAATGGGAAACTTATGGACTTTCTCTTCGTCAAGGAACATGAAATATTGATTAAACTATCCAAAAATATTTCATTGTGAAGAAAATATTAGTCGGGGTACCACACGACTTGGTGCACTGGAAGTCAACAATGGCCGTTATTTTCGACTGCGTGCCGAGGAATTCGGAGATCTCATTTTTATTTCGTGGGCGTTTCGTTTTAAGGTATATAAACGTATTGAACATTATATATTTAAAAAGGTGAGAATTAGTACACTCCATACATAATTCATATGACACGTAAATCCGACTCGTTGAATAATTATTGCAAGTTTTATTTGGAGATGTCATTATCCTGCACTCCTGTCGAATGGGTTCGACGGCAGCATTGAGAGGATTAAAAATATATTCACATACAGTTAACCAGTCAAGATAAGCCTTTCGAACATCCTCATATTCAACAGTTGTAGAATGTTGTGGGGAGTGTTTTCAATTTGTAATAATTTCTGCAACAGTGAATTCAATGCATTTCTTATAACGTCCAAAGTATAAAATCATCCATCTGAAGTTATAGTCACTTAGATGTTGTAGTACTGCTTTCCTCTAGTTCACCAACTGAGGAGATTCGAGTATCACTTGCTCCATATCTTATTAGTAGCTTGTGAGCGGGAGGGGCATCGTAATCTGGTTGGACTGTACCACAGGCCGGTCGAGCGAATATCTATCAGTTCTGCAGTCACCTAAAATGTAATGTTTGAGTTGCATGTTCCCATGCAGAGACTGGTGTTAGTGCAGAGAGCTGATTACGTCAACAGGCAACATGGCGACAGTAAGGCTGACATACTTTGATGGCCGTGGACTAGCTGAAGGTGTGCGATTTCTACTTTCTGCATGTGGCATTGAGGTATGTTAGGTTTTGATATTCAGTTGCTTTGCTTACTATTCCTGAAATCTGTTCACGTACGATATGGACGGACATAGAAAATGCATAGGGCGGGAACCTGAACTTTGAAGTCTGGTAGAAAGAAAACCCAATGAGGAATGTTACAATGACATTGATCTTGTGTATGCAGCATCATTTCACGTTATCATTACACGCAAACACAATGCATGGGAAGCACGTGCACACCGTGGGAGCCTCCTACACGTGCATGGGTGTCATTATGAATCTGGACGTTTTTAGGCAGGTCGATAAATCACTGTAGACAATTGTTTTTCGATAATTATTGTGCATCTGTGCATAGTCAGGATCAAATCACACACTAAATTTTCATGTCATACTCCAGTCACCTAACAGGGGGTTAACTGAACGAACAGCTTTGCTTTGAATGAAATCCATGTGGTGATGCATTCTCAAAACATCCATTGTTATTGTATCAACATGGATTTAATCCCATATATCCCCCAATTTCCACAATCGTACATTGAAAGTACAGTTCCCCTACTTTTTTCTGAAGAATATGAAAACCGGGCAGAGAATGAAATGGATAATTAAATGGTGAGTTTGGGAGTTTAAGGAATATTCCACCAATATCACGACGGAGGACACCAGAAAGCGGCTTCACACGTTGTACTCATATGGGGAGTGGAACCCGGTCCTTCAGTCATCCGAGCTAATTCTTAAAAGAGGATGCTACCCCACCGCTCTCTCATTTGCCTGGAAAACGCAACAATAAACATTATCTGTGTACATGATTTGTCCAGGAAAAATATATAGAAACAAGTAAGATATTTATTTCCTTTTGACAGGGCTGAGATATTGCCGATGTGACGTTAAATATTAACTCACTCCTTTTGACAGGGCTGAGATATTGCCGATGTGACGTTTAATAATAACTCCCTCTCTCCTTTTGACAGCAATTCACCACTTACATAGACTAGAAAGGGAAACTGTGTAAGCGGGGGCCGTAATACATTTGACCGAAATACATTTTAAGACGAATTTGACGTTATTAAAATCTTTCAGTTCACAGAAACACTTCTCCAGGAGAGGCAAGAATATGAACAGTTACTGGAAGGTAATCGTGTTTCTCCTCCCAGAAAATGTGATGTAAATATTGGTACATGTATTTATAATATATTCAGTCATTCGTCTGACAAAAAGTTTGCTATACAAAATCATTGACGAAACACATTCTCAATAGTAGTGACGGGCACGGGGCGCATTGAAGACGCCTGGAGGATGTTATTCCAAGTGTCAACCCAATATTGGTCGTTGGTGTCGATCGGGTTCATCTCAGACATGTTTTATGTGGGAAAAGGTCTGAGAAACATAAGGTATAGCAATACTATGTCAGCTCAAAACTTCGTTCCACCACGTGCAATGTACGGACAGACATTACCCTTTTGCGTGGAGACATCGCGTCCATACTTTTGCATACAGGGTAGGACTCGATCCCGGCAGCGTACGCTGTTCAAATTGTCATTTAAGAGCGACGAAGCACTGCTACGCGAGATGTCCAAATGAAACCTGATTTTGTCGCATCAAGCCTGTTGTGTCTGAAGCAAAATAGTGTATGTCGCTGCATAGGGCCGTGCCATGAAAAGAGATGAGTGACAAAAGGCAAAATGTAGAACATATGATTTTTTCAGAATTATAGCAAAATATAATTTACAAAAACCGCCATCCACTCACAACAAGTCCATCATACACAGTCATACCAATTCACACTCCTGACATATCAGCACCAATCTCTCTAAGCAGGATACGCAAAACAATATTTTGATGATTACATTGTTTAGTTACAAAAAAAGTCGTTCATGGTCTCACGAATGTTGCCGATAAAACGTTTTTCTCAAGTTGTTAGAATTCCACATATATGAAATCGATATACTTCCACACTGCACGCGTAATCTCACAAAGACTATGTGCTGCCACACGTCGACCTGACACAGTTTCCTTTATCACTGGTCGAGACACCCTGACACAGTACACGCTGATCAGCCAAGAAGAGCTCACACTATAATCATCGATTTCTTATATTAATCATTCAACACACTACGAGTAATATATACTCAGGATGATAATAGTATTACATTTCACTTGGATTAACGAATCTTTGTCTGACACACAGACAAGTTATTACGCTAATAATCATCTAAACACATCATTTCTTCTCCATTGTCCTACATGCTTCTACCATGTACACTGCCAACTGTACAACAATTCATTGACATTTCAGTGGTGTGATTTACACATACGTGTTACTGCATTTGATAATTCATACACCATACACCAACCAGCATTGCTGCAAGTGTGTTCTCTAATGACTGCACTTATCACGCCTGACATTTACGTTTTTTAGTCATATTCCCCATGTTTTCTTTTCTGCAATCGGCCCATCGAGGATCACCTCGCTTGCTTTTTCTTGCTTCCTACACCATACAACCACCAAACACGGTACACATTCCAACGGCACTATAACATAACATATACGGTCAAACCATATTCTTTTGTGATCTTTACCAGTCGTGAGTTGAGCTCTCTCCGTACAGTCACACACGCTTCTGCCACATGCATCGACTGCATATGGTTGTCTGGATGGACTATCCTGGAAGACCGGCTCTTTGCAAGTCATGTGTGTTTCCTTCTTGGAGATGGCGTCGCCAATGTGATGATATTGTGATTTGATAAACATTAAAACAAATGTCTTGCAAGGTGCGGTTATAGACTAACATTTAGTCTCTAAATATGTATACTTTCGATTGTAACAACTGAACCCATATAACGTGAAAAAAGATCGTCAGAAAAACCCGAGATTCATAATAACATGGTTCAGGGATTGCGAGACAAACTATTTCGACCTGCACCATTCCATTACCCATAACGAGTGGACATTGCTTTTCAGTAAGCCATGGGTGCACGTGTTAATTACGATTAATCAAAATTGTTTTATTTTCACCTGACAGCTTAACAATCACTGTGAGCTGTTTACAAAGAACACGACACTTTCAAAATTATGTAAAAATGTAAATAAACATCCTGCATTATACTTGCATATAAATAAGTGATGACTATATGTTGTATGTATATTTGTTACAGATGGGAAATTGATGTTTCGTCAGGTGCCTATGTTGGAGATAGATGGCATGGAGTTGGTGCAAACTGGTGCCATTATGAGATACGTGGCCAGGAAGGGAGGATTGTATGGAGAATCCAATGAAGAGAAATCTAAGTGAGATTGAAAATACTAAACTTCAAACTTCTACGCCATACTTACAATTAAGGTCGAACCTATCGGACGTATGATCAACATCGGAACACAAACAACATCATGAATAGTCCCAGGAATGCTTACCGGTCGTCCATATATTTGCAGTGTCCGTACAATGGCAGATATAGAAAAGATTATATGTCCAGTTTTGACTACAATTATTCAAGTTCCAACAGTTTACTCAGTACTTTGACCGCATGGCCTATTGTACAACAACACAACAGAATACAATTAGGTCACATGTGGGACCTGGTATTAAATCCGTTTTTTGATAAAATGCAACAGATGTAATAACGTTTATATTTGTACTATTTAACAATTTTCTCATACTCTGAGTAGCAATGGGTAGCATAATTGTTTGGCAAAAATCTACTCGTTAGAGATGAATATTTACTACAGACATGTAATACATGAAGCTCATCTTGCCTACCACAATTAGGACAAATTATATCTATGTGATTTACACCACTCTCACACCTTTTCTTGTTTATAGTAAAATCGTGGAGTGATATTTTCATTTTAGAGAAAGCTCTTCTCGGGTCTCTATCTTTTAACGATGCAAACAATAAACTCCGATCATTAGACTCCCAGGTATGTCTTCCATCCTCGTCATGTTGTTTCAGGATTAAATAGTTTTGACTACAGTATAATTAGTAAGACGTCTCATACTTACCCTGAACTCAGTGTATACTCAACCGAATTAAAAACTAGGTACTTTAATCCCACAATGAAATTAGTATGTGCATTATTGTGAGAACAGACGCCTATCATACTGTTATCAGGCAGGTAATAATCACAATGATGACTGTTGGAACAAAAGATGTCAGCACCAAGTCACTTCCTGTGGAGGCAGTGGAGACCATAGCACGTCTGCCCATGGGCAGCCTACCTGTCCGAACACTTTAACTGAAAGCTGTGGTCATCGGTAAATAAGTGCTTGATAGGTTCTTGAAAGGTCTTGCTTTGGTTAATCTGCTTCATCTATGTGTCATCTTTGACTCAACGTTTAGCATGGAAAATCACGTCTGTCACATCTGTAAATCTAATGTTTCCACCCAAGGAAGATCCAGACAGATTAGCAGGTACATGGACTCACCATTAGTAAAATACCTCACCCATGTATTTGTGACATCACGTCTGGACTACTTCAACAGTCTACTTTATGGAATACACCAGCAGTACGTGGACAAAATACAGCGTGTTCAAAACACAGCTACCAACCCCATAACACGCACGCATATGTGCACATGTCCTGAAGAGCTTACACTGGCTCCTAATAAAAAAACCAGTGCTGTACTCAAACTTCTTGTGTTTGTTTACAAGTCCATTGACTTGGTTGCTTGCTCCATTTTATCCCCACGGACTAGTCAGCCTTCACTAGCCTGGAAAGTCACTCAGATCACCTCGTCAGCAAACCATAGATGTTTCATCTGTCCGAACCACAACATATGGGGACAGAACGTTTAGCAGCGTGGATACTGCACTCAAGAACGGACTGCCCGAAAATGTCAGAAAATGGGAAAATGTCAACATTTTCTGATCTTGCCTCAAAACCGTCCTCTTCAACCGAGGATTCGACTAAGCTCACATGAACAGGACTCTGTATTTGTAGCGCTATACAAATGTCTAATTTGACTGATTTGCTTTGATTCTCAAATGGGTTCGATCTGACCTAAGTCTGAGGAACAGGAGTCTCAGCAGTCTTACGTGAGAGGTTGCGGGTCTGAACTGCCAGATGGACCCTGTTGCTGTCATGTTGAACTGTCAGCCCAGGACCATGTAGCGGCATGTTCCACGTAATCCGTAATCCGCACGATGGTGAGGACAGATCCTACGCATGGTCGTTTCGTTCAGGTACACGCGGTGCAAAGTCGATTTCATACCAGTAACAACACTCTGCTAATAGAGGTTGCAATCCCAAATCTGTTACGGAGAGGGTGTATCGCGATTTGTACGCAATATTGGTGTGACATCACGCGGTTTACCCCAAGTACCGGGTAATGTGCAAAGGTGCTCGTATGTAACGAATGCGTCCTCGAACTGTGTATAATCCGATCTCTACAGCCCAGGGTTCATGCAAGCTCCACACCAAACTGTGACCAAATCAGAGCTCAAACATAGCATGTGTTTACAATCCCATTGAACAGGTGATGCTTCTTGAAGCAAGTAAGAGTTGGAGTTGACTTCACATCAAATTTGGAGCTTTCCACTCAACGACAGCATTATATGTAAAGGATCTCCCGCCAAATGACTTGAGTCTAATCCTGGGTACCTTAAGTAGCTTTTGATGACTGGGAGTCTTGTGGGGACATAATCTTCTATTAACTAACATAGATGAGAAGGAGCTGAATCACTGATACACTGTTATGTGTGGGTGAGGATCTTATATTGTATCCGTTCTTTGACCGGCAGTCAGTGGTGATATCTCAGTACTGGAGTGATGTGACAGGACCTTTTTGGACAGTGTGACAATCCTAGCTACTGCGTTCTGGATGTTTTGCAGCCTTCTACATACGGTACCTATATATGTTTCGAAAGTGAAAGTAGCAATTTGACGAGGTCATGGATGTGATAGTGTGATTAGTATAGCTTCACACCCAAGTTCCTAGCATCTGTCGAAAAGCAGATTTCGCCACTGTCGACTGTAATATGACCTACTGTGATATTTAGCAGCCTTTTGTCAGGTCTTACGATCAAAGCGTCTGGCTTATCGCCGTTTAACCTCAGCATGTTGGTGTTCATCCAGGCGCTAACTTTGAATATGCAATTTTCTTACTCCTGACATCAGTGACTGGTCATCAAGAGCGAACGCACAATTTCGAGTAGTCAGTATAATAATTATCATTGATGGCACAGTTACTAATGGCTTGAGAGACAGGCTTGCTGTAAAGCGTAAATAGTACTGGACCCAGTAACGAACTTTGGAGTCAAAAGAGTTTTGTCACATGATGCAGCTTTAAGGCCACCTCTCCGGTATCTGTTTCTCAGATACGGGCGGAACCAGTCCCAAAACAAGGCCGTCTAAACCACATTCGATATGAAGTCGGTCTATAAGCAAGGCGTGGTCAACATTATCAAATACCGCTGATAAATCTAACAGGAGCAACATGTCCGTCATCCAAACTGGTCCTCAGATCATTTAATACTTTTCTGAGAGCAGTCTTTGTACCGAATCCACTTCTGTTAGCTGACATAAAGGAACTATCACTTTCCTATGAGAGGACTGATGCCTGCAATTTACCATTTTCCTTTACGATGCTATGCAGAATCGCAGAATACTATAAGGGCGGAACTACATAGGTTATCGAAATAATTGAAAGGTCATTGTATTATTTTCAGATGTTCCTGTGTGTTCAGGATATACTGGACATTGAGACAAAAATGCATACTGAAATATTTCAGGAGTGTAAAATATATCAGTGTTGTTTTGTTTATTTGATTTCAGAGTGATATAGCCACATTAGCACATTCACATCACTTTACACTACTTCAAACGGAAAGCATTTAAGGTGTACACTGGTTTTGAGAGAATGATCAAGTTAGGACCTTTTCTGTTTAGTGTTATCGTGGTCCACACTGACTAGCTTCCCAATATTTTGTGTACGTTTTCATGGGCGGATCCAGAAGGGGTACAGGTGTGCGCACCCCACCTTTTGTCCTTTAAAAGTTTTGGGGGGCATTTGGAACTCACGTGACAAATATTATTCCGACCCTTTTTGGTACGGTGAAAGTATGTACCGAATAAGAATGTCAAGGTTTCATTGCTTTTTTTTCAGGATTGACATGTTCTACGAAGGAACTCGTGACTTTTACTCCTATTTTCACAAGATCGGCTTCCGGGATCCAAAGGAGGTGTTAGCAACAGCCAAAGCTAAGGGTCTACCCCGTTATCTGCCCATCTTTGACCAGGTTAGATGTACATAGAATGTACGAGGGGATGTCAATGCGTTTTGAGCCCTGAGTTTTGGTATCCTACTCTCAGAAGTTATTGAAAAGCTCTCACTGACAGAAAGAGACCCTCCTCACGGCAGTGAAAATGAATAAATTTGAGTATAGAGTAGTAATTAAGTTTTTAGTTCTTGAAGGAAACTCGGCGAAGAACATTGAAGAAAGGCTTTCAGCAGTTTATGGGAAGTCTTCCCCTTCATCTGCTACCATCAAACGATGGGTCAATGAATTTAAGCATGGTAGAGAAAATCTTGAAGATGACCCCAACAACAAGCACTAGTCAGGAAAACATTGACAGAGTGCATAGACTTTTGATGGAAAATCGTCTAATCACACTCCACGAGTTAGAGGAGACCACAGACATTTCACACTGATCCATCGAGACAATTCTTTATGAACATCTCGTCATGTCTAAGATGTGCGCAAGATGGGTGCCAAGGATGCTTACAGATGAAATGAAGCAAACAAGGGTCACCATAAGCAACTCCATGCTAACCAGATACAACAAGAATCCAGAAGATTTTCACTTTAGGCTAGTAACCTGTGATGAAACCTGGATCCACCACTATGATCCTTAGAGCAAACAAGAATCCATGGAATGGAAACATGTCACTTCTCCCAGGACCAAAAAGTTCAAAGCCTCCAGATCAGTGCAGAAGGTAATGGTGACAGTCTTCTGGGATAGCAAAGGGGTCATCCACATAGATTACTTACCAAAAGGAAGAACAATGAATGGGGAATATTACGCTAACTTGTTGAGGCAAGTGCGACAGTCAATCAAGGAGAAGCGCCGGGGCAAGATCATACGTGGTATTCTACATCAAGACAATGCTCCAGTACACACCTCTCACGTTGCAGCCGCTGCTGTCCAGGAATGCGGGTACGAAGTCTTGCCGCATCCCCCCCTACTCTCCAGACCTGGCACCAAGCGATTACCATCTGTTCCCAAATCTCAAGAAACACTTGCATGGTCGTAGATTTCAGGATGATAATGAGCTTATTGCTGCTACTGATGCTTGGTTTGAGGACCAAAATGGCGCCTTCTACAGAGATGGCATCAGCGCCTGGCAGAAAAGATGGAACAAGACTCACAAGGGGACTATGTTGAAAAATAAATGTGGTTCATACCAATATTTTGTGTTTTTCTATGCAAGGCTCAAAACTTATTGACATCCCCTCGTATGATGTTGATGATTGTCCAAATTTCTGATTTTAGAATAAGAGACAGTGAACACTAATAGCCCCAACCTATTGTATTGTTGTGTATTACACAAATACGCTCAAATAGCGTGCATCGAAGAGAAACAAACACCATAGTGATACACTTCCAACACAACACTATATTTTCAAATATATTTTTTTCTGAGAATACGAGTCGAAATCTCGCTTTAGAACGAGGTACCGCCAACGTATGTATGGTTGGGTCTAAATCAATTGAAATGACACACTTTGAAGTCAATGGAAAGGACATGCCAGCAACTATGGTCAACTATCCAAACTAGGTCCATGTGTCAGTGTATCGAGGGTCAACACCCGCTGGTGTAAGGTAATACGACATAGGCATTCATTTGTCCAGTGTATCACGTAAAATATACCCATAATTGTTTCCCTAAAGTTCTTCATGAAGCTTGCAGATCAAAAATGAGCCCTTCTCTTAAAAATGCAACATCCACACCACTGACATCTGCTGAATCCTAACGGAAATGATATAACATAATTACATGAATGTTTCTATACAGGCTCTGAAAAAGAACGGGACAGGGTTTCTAGTGGGCGATTCATTGAGCCTGGCTGATATTGGTCTCATAGAGGTCCTGCTCAGTGTGACGGAATACTTTGGAGAGGAGACACTCTCAGATTACCCTTCACTGAAGGTTAGTGTTCGTTCGTTCTATCGTTCTTTCGTGTGTGCGTGGGTAGGTAGGTGAGTGAGTGAGTTAAGTACAATGCCATCTTTTCAGTTACACGTCAGCCTGGTTTCAACACATGTGATCACCATGGTAGTTGTTTGATAGGATAACCTCACAAGAAATCCATTGATATTGTTATCATTGCTGTATGGGACACGTGTCACTATGATAGAATATTGTGTTATGAAGTATCACAAAGGTATGCGTTTATAAGAAATTCAAGGCATTAATTCATTTACTGTATGATATTAGATACGCACAGTGTTACCTGTCGGTTTCCAAAATGAAACAATACGTTATCCGTGAGAATGTACAAGCAAATGAATACATTGTGAAACAACATGAACGAAACGTGGCTCAGACAGATATAGGATAGATGCACTAACTCTCAGACGAAGTTTTATCTACTTTCATATGAACATGAATGTGTGTTATCTTGTCCTTCTACTCCAGTGTTGCATTTCAGGCTTTCAAATCAATGATGGTCTCACAGGAAAGGATTGCTGCTTTTCTGAATGGCCCTCAGAAGAAGGCAGGCAACACTGATGACTATGTCGCAACATGCAGGAGGGTGCTGAAGCTAGACATTTAGGAAACACTTAGCATCTGCAACATCTCGAGTGTCCGGAAGTACAGACTGGCAGGGTGTGCATTTCAAGGTTGTCCAGAAAATATGAATCATGTGTTTGCAAAGAATGCTACCCCTAATTGAGTGTCACACGACTGCCCTCTATAGTCAGATCATCGACTAGCTTAGCTGATTAGATGTAAGAGAGAAGTATTCAAATGAGATGTGACTATGCACTTACACAATTATTTCACATGAAAGCGATACTGTTTTCACAAACACTATTAAAAGACTTTAAACCAATCACCTGGAAGGTGTGTGCATTATCAAGAATCAATAACCACGAGTCCCGAATGGTATTATCTGATTTTTACAAAATGTAGATAGAGTATGGCATAGTACATGATTTTAACTGATACTGTGTAAACAGTTAATTAACAGAATGGCTGCTAGCAAACAATCTGTGCTTCTGGTTTGACATTTTGTCTCATAGTGAAGAGTTGTTTTGTTTGTTTATTTGTTTGGGTTTTTTTTATTATTATTCTATCAAATTATCTCCGTGTATGCGGCATACGTCATGTGTATACTACTGTATATTCAACTTTCAAATCCTAATATTTAGGCTCTGTTATGCTGTAGGTCATATCTAATACATCGCTACATTCATGGAAATTAGAAATACTGCTGTTTGTTCCTGGTTAAGCTTTTTCCATTACATTAATATTTTTAAAATGCTTCTTGGTAGAATCTTTATAATTGAAAACCTATATGTATACACGTGACAGAATGGCATCCTCCGTAACAATTCTCAGTAATATCACTAAGTACAAGACAGAAGTATCTATGGCCAGGCCATAACATAGTTTTGTTGACTTTGTAAATGTGCCGAAAATGCTATAGACATTATGAGGATGAGGCGTTCTGAAATACGTCAATAAACAAAGGAAAATAAACAATACCTTATTCCCAGTATGTTCTATTGTTAGTCGGACTGGTATACCTGCGTGGACATTATGTAACGGGGATGCCTCGACAACAGAAAACCAAGCTCCCTTGAGGCTGTAGTTCGGATTTATTGCTGTAGTTGACTAATAACACAAGTCCGAAACAATGTATATGGATATATAAATCTCCGTCAAAATAACCCGTTTTATCACATTCACTACACATTGTTTAGATAACAATGGTTCCACTACCACTGAACATATAAAAAGAACTAAAATAAATGGACATCATAAAATTAATGATTCTGTTACATAATGGCATTCTTAGAAGTGCAATTATGGAACACTTCTGGCATATTCCAAACAATGAAATTTCAGATTATCTTACCATCTATGGAACAACTTGCATCAAACTGCCCACATGTTGTGAGGCACCAAAATCATACACCCGATCCAAGGACATAAATATATATGCCGTAATTAGCATGGAGATGCTAATTCTCAAAAGAAAAGTAAACGTATAATCTGTTTGGACTCAAATATTAATCTGAATCAACTGTAAGTGAAATTATTGACAACAACAACTTCCAACCCTGAGTCAAAATATACCTCCACCAAATACATTAATTCAGCTACAACAAATACTGAATGAACCTTTCAACAATTAAACATATTTCTTGTAGTTTATTCCTTTTATGTAAAATTAAATATAACTAAACTGAATTTCACCAAAGTCAATATCCTCTTCCCATGACTTTCAAACCACCTTGTCCACTTGGGAGAAAGACAGCAAGTGAATAAACTTCACACCTTCCAAATGCAACTAAATTCAACATCCAATCAAGATGCTGCACATCTACAGCCAAAGAAAACCAGGGACAAAACAGCAGGCCTGACCTCATTAAAACTTGACTAATTTGCATAGGAACTACTTTCAACCCATGACCCAGTCACTTTGAATACATCATGGACTTGTGACACTGTAAACCTTTTCAGCGACAATTGTATTATTGTTTAAGACTGATCCCAGACAGATATATAAGACAAGAATAGTTTATTTTTTCCAGAACACTTTCACCATTTGTGTATTTTGTACTTGTTATGTATTTTGTACTTGTTACAATTATATACACAGAATCACTGGTATTGAACCATCGTTGTAAACTTCAGTCATCCATTCATATCAGCATCAATATTCATCGATTCATCAACCCATCATGAGACATGGCCAGATTGGTCATACACCACTAGTGCAAGATACGTATTACATATTGGGTTTTGGCACAGATGCGGCTCAGAGACTTATTGGTGGGAACTAAGCCTCCCAGCACCCCTCAGAAATAGCGAGGACCGCGCTGGAGACAACCTTTGGTGTGCCACAAAAGACAGAAAGATAGAAAGTTTAATGAAGTATCAAAACGTCCCTGACAGCCGAAATCCCACAAGAGTGAAATATCGAAAGCTGATGGTTTGCGCAACTTCTCCCTGGTGGGATTGTGTCGGATGTCTTTCTCTCACCATGAGAGTGCCCTGCTCAGAAAGACCCTTTCAGAGACCCAAATGATATGATCCTGAATCCTTACACCGAAACACTACCTCTCTCACTGAAAGTTTGCAAGTAATCCGCTGAGACAACGCGGGACAGAAATTCATAATGCAGAGCTGCGCAAACTACATCATAGGTCTGCACCACACAACCAATTGTTTCTGGGGAGTTGTTAATTTCAGTTTACCAGAACCGCGAGCGCTCGCATGGGTCCTTAACGGATGCGAGCGTTTGCTTGCATCAAACCATTTGTGACCAACTCGTGTTATTCCGGGAAAGGACGAATAACCTTTCCGTCTTCTTGTTGGAGGTTACGGAAAGGGGCGAGTATAGACGGATGACATTAAACATGTATAAGACAACATGTTATGGATGTCAACTTCTTCGTGCTTTACACTTGGCTATTCCTTGCCCATTCATCAGGTGGATGCTAACAAATGACAATGATTTGAATGGCTTTCTTTTCGATTAAACATGGTCGCCATCTTTGTTCGCTTGGCGAGTCTCCTCCCAGGATAGTTCGCGGGCGCGGGTGTTCGCGGGCGCTCGCGATTCTGAAGACGCCTCTGGTCTTTCCTGAGATTGCATTCTCCTCCTATTCAAACCGAGCGTCGAAGAAGTCAGAACCTGGTTTTTAACCGGAAGTAGGATGACTGGTTCCAGATGCTCTTGGCGGTCAAGGACGTGTGGTGACTTTTAACCTGGAATAAAAGCCTTCTAAAATACAAGCACGATGCTCCCACACTGAGCCTGATAAACAGGTTCGATGGACGCTGAAAAAAAAATTGGCAGCCTTCATCCACAATTGAATGGCGCGTCTAATCTAAGCTCTGCCTATACTAAAACTGGCTTGACCGAGCGATTTCAAATGTTTTTTTTATCCAGGCTCTGACATCACCACTTCCTCTTTTGGGTGGGGTGTACCTCCACCTCCACTGCCCGTCAGTGGTAGGACTAGGTCGATATGTTGAACCAAAGAGCCCTCAGAATGGTGGTGATGCCTCGTTCGTGAAATAACATTTCAATCGTTTCGGTCAACATGCTGTCCTCATTGAGAATTCGTTCAATGGTTTCATGTACGTGGCTCGAGGCTGTTCTCGGAAGGAGGACGCCACTTCCAATCATATTAGTCTCTGATCTTCAAAGTGTGTCAATCGTTCGGTGATGCAACGTCGACTGAACTCGTCCTCCGCTTCATCGTTTTTGATCGTGCTCGAGCAATGTGCTGGTCGATCAGTTTAGTTGTGTTGTCCACGAGCAATTCACAATACTTCACATGGACTTGCCTAAATCTCGCTTTTCCCGAAAGGTAAATTCAAACCCGGGGAAGGATTTGTTATGGAACGCATGGGCAATAGTTTCTGGATGTCGTTCGAGACGATTTGAGTGTGTTAAAACATGTCGTTCAAATCAAAGCTCATTTTTCGCTTCTCCTAAAGCCTTGTTGAACTTCCAACATAGTTTTTGCTGATAGCTGGTGATTTTTAATTTGTCTCAGACAAAGTCGGCTCAATGTTGACTGGACAGCGTGGACAAAGTGAGAGGTTTTCTTGTGAGGGACCGCGAAGTCTGGGGCGTTTTTCACTCACAGTATCCCTTAACAATCGAGTTCCATCTAGGAATAATCTTGATAAAGAAGAGCTCTATTTTCCTTTCGCCTTAGGGCGTCATAATACCCATTCCTTGCGAGATGTCCTCGTCACCGAGTAACTGGGCTCCACATCGTCCATCTGAAACTCTTTGTAACCTCCTTTGGCCATGGTTGTTCTATTCAGATTGATAAGAGCGCATTTAAACTCGGTTGAAAGTGGGGTGTGTTTTCGAGCCACCCGATCTCCCCTCCATGGTGGATAAATATAAGGTCATTGCCAAGGCGTTCGGAAAGGTGTCAGCCCGGTCTGTCGACAAATGAAAATTATGATGTTTGCTAATCGTCAACAGACTGAAAAACGGAGTGTCGACATAGCGTGGTCAACAAACCGTGACGGTGTTAACGAGAATGTTTGCTTAATGACTAAGTCAATCATGAGAAATTGAATTAAGTTAACCTTTCTAAAACATTTTAAGGGAAATAAGGTTGCAAACAGACTATTACATTACGTTAGGCGCGTATCATGAGGAAATGAGGAAATGAATTAAGTTAAATATTATACAATTTGTGAGTAACTGAAATACGTTAATCTTTTTACCAATTTGTAAGAGACCTAAGGTTGCAAACGAACTATTATTTTACGTTATGCAAGTGGAAAGATTACCATTTTGGAGTTTCACATGCCGCAAAGCAAAACAAATCTCCGGAAATTATGTTGTGAAATTGGGAATAGCTGGATTATTGAAATCCTGTTGAAAACATGTATCATTTGGGAATATCACTCATGTGGAACATCATCTCCCTTTCCACGGACTGTATACAAGTAATTTGGACGGATTGTTCGTTGTTGTCGACGGTCTGGGTATAAACCTACGTGAACCGAATTTTCATTCCGCTTGACTTCAAGTTGCGGAGGCGTCACGTGCCGTTCTACCGGCTGGAATATGAACTCACGTTAGACCAATATAGCCAGGTGATGGTGAGCGGTGAGAGTCACAACTACACCATCGGAACTATTTCCATGGAGTTTGACAAGGTCACGAACCCGGAATTGGCCCGTCAGTTTCGCATCGAGTATTCGGGCATCTTGTTCGAGAGTGTTTTGCGGCATCAGTAGATCGTCGCGAGGAAAAGCGACACGTTGTGGAAGATCAGTCTAAACGTGCCCGCCAGATCAAGGAAGGACCTGTTGATCCTGTCGGTGGAAGAATTTTCACCGTTTCAAAGGTTAACGAAAAGTCTTGAAACTCAGAGATTAGAAAGTCGAGGTCACCGTCGAAGGCGTGCCCAATCATCTGTTCACCGAATCATTGAGACGACGTCCAAAAAATGTCTGGTTCTTTCAAGAGCACAGAGTTGTGTACTGTACACTAGGGGTTGTGACAACAATGGAACAGTCTACTCCAAGTTTACTCCAAGGTTAATTTACATCGGCTCAGAGTTGGGCTCGATCCCGACACTTCAACCTCGCTGAATCACTAGCCTGGCGCTTTAACCAGATCGTCCACCGCGCCCGGCAAGTACTTCGCAGATCATTGCCCATGTTTCCTTGCGAGATGTCCTCGTCACCGAGTAACTGGGCTCCAAATCGTCCATCTCAAAATCTTTGTAATCTCCTTTGGCCATGGTTGAGTGAGTGAGTTAATATTTAACGTCACACTGGCAATATTGCAGCCATATCGTGACGAGAACATTTTGATACTGAAATGAAATATGTATACATTATAAATACCTGTCGTCAAAGGACAGTAAAACCACTATTGCATCACATTTACAATTAAACCTAGTGTGGAGAGTTAAAACAAATACCACTATTCGGACAATACAAATATACTACGATTAAAAGTTTGGTCGTACTAAATTTACATAGAATGTTTGGGACTTACGTACCCTCTCAGGAGGACAATAATTTTACAATACTTCAACCCCCCTCAAGGGCACAGCCACTAACGATCTCAGTTATTAATCTAGACTACCAATAATAAAATATTTATCTATTTACAATTCTGATAACAAATCTAATTCTTTTAAAAATGCAATAATTAAATGAGAGCTGGTATGAGTAAAAAGATCCTTCATACTTCGTGAATTAAAATACTGATCCCTTGTGATGGAATACTCTACACAGTCAAGCAGGATATGCTTGACTGTGATTCTTTCCTCACAAGGGATGCAGAACGGAGGATCCTCACCTTTCAAAAGGTATTCATGAGTATATCGTGTATGGCCAATACGACATCGCCGCAAAATGACCTCTTCAAATCTGGACTGACAACCCAAGTGTGTATACCCAATATATGGTTTAATTCCATGTAATTTATTTACACCCACTTGGGTGTCCCACTTTTTCTGTATCAGATCACGGATATACGATCTAATGGTAGCTTTGTAATCAGTGTAGGGAATAAGAAGTGGTGTCACAGATTTGTTGAGTGCTGCCTTAGCAGCACGATCGGCCATTGTGTTACCAGAAATGCCTACATGACTGGGTAACTAGCAAAAGACGATGTCGTATTGGCCAGTAGCAAGATTATTATACAATTCAATAATTTCTATTAAAAGTGGATGTTTACAAGATAGGTTTTTAATAGCCTGAAGGCAAGAAAGAGAATCTGAATAAATTATATATTGTTTATGTTTAGGGTGTCTTTGAATATATTTGAGAGCCGATAATATGGCGTTAGCTTCTGCTGTGAAAATAGAGCTGTTATATGGTAATCTAGAAGATATTGTTCTGGATCCAATGCAGAAGCCACTGCACCACCGTCTTTGGACCCATCTGTAGATAAAGCTTTATAATTTCTATATGTATGTTTTAATTGATTATATTCTCGTTTGTATTGTAATTCATTAGTTTCTGATTTTTTAAATGATGTTAATGTTATGTCAACTTGTGGCCTAACCAATTGCCAAGGAGGAGAAGAAAGAAGACGGGAAGGCGCTATATTGTCCAGCTCAATGCTGGCAGCAGAAATGAACGGTTTAATTCTGTGGCCTAAAGGCGGAACAAGAGAAGTTTTTCTGTTATACAGTTCCTCAAAAAGGGGATTAAAGATGCAGTTATAGGCAGGGTTTGACTGGTTGGAATGTAGTTTTGTCACGTACTGTAAGGCTAATTTTATACGGCGTTGATCAAGGGATGGCTCATCAGCTTCGACGTAGAGGTTCTCAATGGGTGACGTTCGAAAGGAGCCAAGACAAAGTCTTAGACCTTGATGGTGGACTGAATCTAAAAGTTTAAGGTTACTTTTGCAGGCTCCACCATATACAATTGAGCCATAGTCAAGTTTAGAGCGGACAAGTGATCTATATAAGGGAAGGAGAGTAGTCTGATCCCCTCCCCACTTTGAACTGGATACAACTTTTAACAAATCGAGCGCCTTGGGGCATTTAGCTTTAGTGAGTGAGTTATCATTTAACGTCACGTCGGCAATATTGCAGCCATATTGTGACGAGAACATATGTGACATAAAACGGAATATATAATCATATTATGAAGAACCTGTCGACGAAGGACAGTAAAACCACTAGACTATCACAGTTAGTATTTAAAACTAGCGTAGAAACTTAAAAGCTAATATTATCACTATTGGGACAGTACAATATAAAAACAGGCCATAGATCGCCAACAACCGAAGGTAGATCACCATACTAGGGACCATGGGGACTTACAGTACCTCAGCTACCTGCATGGTTCCTAGTTGGATTTACACCATCCCCTCAGCTGCTGGCGACTGTATGCAAGATTAGCCACAATTTAAAATTACACATATTCTACGACTAAAAACGTGGAACATTAAATCTGACTTCAACTGTTTGGGACTTACGTACCCTCTTAGGAGGACAATAATTTTACCCCCTTCGAGGATACAGCCACTAACAATCTCAGTTGCTAATTCAACTTCCAATCATAAAATATTTATCTATTTACAAGTCATGTAACAGGTCTAATTCCTTTAAAAACGCAATGATTAAATGATAACTAACATTACTAAAAAGATCCTTCATATTTCTTGATTTGAAATACTTATCCCTTGTGATGGAATATTCCACACAGTCAAGCAAGACATGCTTGACTGTGATTCTTTCATCACAAGGGATACAAAAAGGAGGATCCTCACCTTAAGCACATATTCATGTGTATATCTAGTGTGGCCAATACGACATCGTCGCATAATGACCTCTTCAAATCTTGACTGACAACCCAAGTAGGTGTATCCAATATACGGTTTTATTTCATGTAATTTGTTAATACCTACTTGGGTGTCCCACCTCTTCTGCATCAGATCATGGATGTAAGACCTAATGATTGCTTTATAATCAGTGTATGGAATAGGAAGTGGTGTCACAGATTTGTTGAGTGCTGCTTTTGCAGCAAGGTCAGCCAGCGTGTTCCCAGAAATGCCAACGTGGCTGGGTAACCAACAGAAGACGATGTCGTATTGGCCAGTAGCAAGATCATTATACAATTCAATAATTTCAATTAAAAGTGGATGTTTACAAGAAATATTTTTAATCGCCTGAAGGCAAGAAAGAGAGTCTGAATAGATAATATATTGTTTATGTTTAGGGTGTCTTTGAATATATTTGACAGCCGTTAATATGGCTTTTGCTTCTGCAGTAAAAATAGAACTGTTATCTGGTAATCTAGAAGATATTGTTCTGGATCCAATGACAGTGGCACAAGCTACTGCACCACCGTCCTTGGAACCATCTGTAAATAAGGGTTTGTAGTGACTGTATTTACTTTTTAATTGATTATATTCTTGTTTATATTGTAATTCATTAGTTTCGGAGTTTTTTAAAAGAAGATAATGTTAGGTCGACTTGTGGTCTAACTAACTGCCAAGGAGGAGAAGAAAGAAGACGGCAGGGAGCTATGTTTTCCAGCTTAAAGCCGGTCGAAGAAAGAAATGGTTTAATTCTGTGTCCGAGAGGTGGAACAAGAGAAGACTTCTTGTCGTACAAATCCTGATAAAGTGGATTGAACACACAGTTATATGCAGGGTTAGATTCATTAGAGGATAATTTAGTAATGTACTGTAAGGATAATTTTATACGACGTTGTGTAAGAGATGGTTCATCGGCCTCAACGTAAAGACTGTCAATGGGTGAAGTTCGGAAAGATCCAAGACAAAGTCTCAAACCTTGGTGATGGACAGAATCAAGAAGTTTAAGGTTGCTTTTACAGGCTCCACCATATACGATGGAGCCGTAATCAAGTTTCGAACGGATCAATGATCGATAAACTTGTAGGAGGGTAGCTTGGTCTCCTCCCCACTTACAATTAGAAATGACTTTCAACAAGTCAAGTGCCTTCTGGCATTTAGTCTTAAGGGATTTGATATGGGGAAGAAACGTTAAATGTGAGTCAAAAATCAATCCCAAGAACTTGGTCTCTTTAACAACTTTAATAGCAGTGCCATTTAGAAACAATTCAGGGTCTTTATGTGGTTTATATCGTCTACAGAAGTGTATACAATTAGTTTTCGATTTAGAAAATTTGAAACCGTTTTCAAGACACCATTTATTAATTTTATTTAAGCATAACTGAAGTTGCCTCTCAATAGTACGCATATTTTTACCACGACAGGAAATATTAAAATCATCCACAAAAAGTGATCCGTCAATCGAATCATTTAAAACTTTGGATAAACTGTTGATTTTAATGCTAAATAAAGTAACAGACAAAACACTCCCTTGTGGAACACCCTGGTCCTGATTATAATGTTCAGACAGGGTAGAACCCACGCGGACTTGAAATTGCCGGTCTTGTAAAAACTGTGATATAAAAAGAGGTAAACGGCCTTTCAAACCAAAATCATACAAATCCTGTAAAATACCATGCTTCCAGGTCGTATCATAAGCTTTCTCAAGATCAAAGAAAATTGATACAGCATGCTGTTTATTAACTATAGCATTTTTAGCAAAGGATTCTAAACGTACCAAGTGATCAATGGTACTACGATTTTTCCTGAAACCACATTGAATATTTGTTATAATGTTATTGGTTTCAAGATACCAAGTTAATCTATTATTCACCATACGTTCCATGGTTTTACAGACACAACTCGTTAGAGATATTGGTCTGTAATTAGACGGATCAGTATGATCCCGGCCAGGCTTTGGAATAGGGACAACAATGGCATTACGCCATGAAGTTGGGAAATTCCCCGACGTCCATATTTGATAAAAAATTCCTAAAAGGACTTCTAAACATGATTCGGGCAAATGCTTTAGGAGTTGATAGTGAATATTATCGGTTCCTGTTGCTGTATCATGAGTTTGCTCAAGGGCAGTATGGAGCTCATGCAACGAAAATAATTCGTTATAGTCTTCACCATTGTCTGAGTTAAAATTGATTCTTTTCTTTTCCTCTTGTTTCTGATGCTTTTGGAACTCAGGGACATAATTTGATGAAGATGAATTTTTGGCTAAAGTTGCGCCAAGTTTATTTGCTATGTCAGTTTTATTAGTTAATATGGCATCCCCGTCCTTCAGATGATGCACAGTAGATTTGGAACCCTTGCCCTTTATTCTTTGGACCATATTCCACACCTTTGACATTGGTGTACGTGAATTTATTTTGGAAACATAATTTCGCCAAGACTGACGTTTACCTTGTTTAAAAGCACGTCTAGCCTTTGCGTTAGTAATTTTGACTTTGTCTAGATTATGAACTGTAGGATGTTTGCGAAAATATTTTTCGGCTTTCTTCCTACATTTTCTGGCCTGTTTACACTCGTCATTAAACCATGGTTTACGAATATGTGGAATTGCAGAGGACATAGGAATTGTTTTGTCTGCAATGGCATTTAGTATATCCGAAAAAGACTGTATTGGATCTTCACTGTTCTTAAAAAGATCATGCTTCAAGTGTTCAGCACACAGTGTCTGATATAATGACCAATCAGCCCTAGCAAAGTTCCGTCTTGATACAGGTGGATCATCACCAGGGTTGATGGCTTTCAGCATGGTGGGGAAGTGATCACTCCCACATAGGTCATCATGGACCAGCCATTCAAATTCATTGTATAAGTTGGTATCAGCTAGTGATAAATCCAGGGAAGAGTATTTTCCCGTAGCTGGATGTAAATAAGTAGCTGAGTCATCATTGAAAATACACAAATTATTATCGGAAATGAATTCCTCAAGGATTTTGCCTTTATTATTAGTATTGTCACTTCCCCATAATGGATTGTGTCCGTTGAGGTCCCCCATAATAATACATGGTTTGGGGAGCTGATCATATAGACTTTGAAGATCTGACTGGCAAATATTGGAAGATGGAGGGATATACAAACTGCACAATGTCAAAGCAATGTGTAAAGTCAAGCGAACAGCAACTGCTTGAAGGTTTGTTTTTAGAGTAACAGGGCTATGTATTACGCTCTGATGAACGAGAATAGAAGATCCTCCAGTAGCCCGATCTCCCGGAGGAGAAAAAGAATGATAAGCGCTGTACTGTCTCAAATTCAAGGTATCTGTATTTTTAAGATATGTCTCTTGGAGACATAGCGTAGATGGCTGAAAGTCCTGTATCAGCAATTGTACCTCGTTGAAATTAGTTTTTAGTCCTCTACAATTCCACTGCAATAGATTGGACTGGTTCATGGTGGCTCAATTGGTGATCTTCCACGCGAATGTGTGGAGGGTAAATTCCTCCTGCTGTCCTGTGAGGACAGAGTGATATCCATCTCCAGAGGCCCAAAAGAGTTTTCTACAGGAACTTCTGAAGATGAAGGGATGATGGGAATTGATTTCCTGTTTAATTTTTTTTCCTTTCTGTTTTTGACTGTCAGTCTGTTTATCATACGATTGTGATTTGGGCTCAGGCTGTCTCTCAGTCTGTGATCCAGATGTAGATTGAGTTACTGGGGAAGATGGTTTTGCAACTGAGGATAAGGTAATGGGTTTTGCAGACTTAACCCATGTCAAGTCTGTCTGACAACTTACAGGAGATGTCATAACAGCGTGCGTGACGGCAGCAGAGTAGGTCTTATTTAATGGAGGTGTGGTTTCAGCTGTCAACAGTTTTTTGCGTCAAAGTATGAAATATTCCTTTCACATTTAAGTTTCATTATTTTGGACTCCTTTTGCCAAACAGGACAAGATTTTGATGTAGCAGCATGAGATCCCGAACAGTTTGCGCATTTCAACTCATTGTTGCAGTCTGTATTATCATGTTGTTCACCACAACGGTGACATACAGCCGAACCACGACAAGAACTAACCCCATGACCGAACTTCTGACATTTAAAGCAGCGAAGCGGGCTGGGGACATACACGTCCACTCCAATATTGAAATACCCTGCTTTGATTGAAGGTGGTAAGGATGCACGAGCAAACGTCAAGAGATATGTATTGGTATTGACACTGATTCCTTCTTTCTTGACGGTGAACCGTTTTACAGCTGTGACTCCCTGATCATGAAGTTCAGTTACTATGTCTTGTTCTGACATGTCAGACAGGCAGCGAGCCCTGTCCTGAACAATGCCCCGGCAGGAATTTAATGTTCTGTGCACGGACACAGCAACCTCAATATTGGCAAATGTTTTGATAGATAAAAGATTTAGAGATTGCTGTCTCCGTGCACATTCCACCAGAAGTGAACCACTACGAAGACGGGTGACATTGCGAACCTCTCCACAAATACCTGAAACAGCCTTAGAAATGGCAAAGGGGTTTAATTTAATAGGAAGATTGTCTGTTGCCTCAATCACTAAGAAACGTGCCCAGTTATCAGCATTGGAAGAAACACTTCTTGTTGATTCATCAATATTTTCAATTCGTCGCTTTTTTTCATTTCGCCAAGAACCAGATGATTGGGGATCCATGATTGAAAGAAAAAATTCAGCATCCTTACTCCCCACCCACCATGGAGTGTCAACAAGGACGATGTCAAATAGCATCGGATCTCCAAGATGCCGACACCAGGGATACAGGGGTGCTATACTCCGGCAACTATGACACAAATAGCAACATTTGTATACCAAATAAATTGCCAGGGTGGTTCTGCCCGTGACAAATGATTGGATACATATTGAACTTGGAGGTCAACATTGCCAGATTGGCCCATGAGCCACCGCCTTCTGGCATAGGACTCTAGGCATTAAATATGTTAATATTTTGGAAATGAAAACTCGAAATGGCCAAGACCCAATAAGTAGTTGAGTGTGCAAAAATTTTTTACTATGCACAGGGCATGGCGTGACCAGCCGATTGATAGAACCGGGCCAGTTCTACCACCCGTCTAGGCGAAGTCAGGGCCAAAGTGGTGTGTTAGGCAACAGGAACATGGCTTCAAGCTCCTATTGCCCTCAACCACCAGGATCCCTTCCTCCGCCGACACAGGGCCGCAACCCACGGCAAACGGGTTGGTGGACCAAATATCCCCCCGGGTCCACTACGGGGGTGTCGGCGAGCTCTTGGCGTTACCCAGCACCCACCACGAGGAGGTGGCTCGCCACGGGTGCCCATTTAGCTTTAAGAGATTTAATATGTGGCAGAAATGTTAAATGGGAATAAAAAATTAAGCCCAAGAACTTGGCCTCCTTTACCACCTTGATGGGAGAGCCATTTAAGGTTAGCTCTGGGTCCTTATGAGGTTTATATTTTCTACAGAAGTGTATACAATTAGTTTTGGATTTAGAAAATTTAAATCCGTTTTCAAGACACCATTTATTTATTTTATTTAAACATAACTGCAGTTGTCGTTCAATAGTATGCATATTTTTACCACGACAAGGGATATTAAAATCATCCACAAATAATGATCCATCAATTGAATCATTTAAAACCTTTGATAAACTGTTGATCTTTATACTAAATAATGTGACAGACAAAATACTGACTTGAGGGACACCCTGATCCTGATTGTAGTGGTCAGACAGGGTAGAACCCACTCGGACTTGAAATTGCCTGTCTTGTAAAAACTGCGATATAAAAAGAGGCAAACGACCTCTCAAACCAAAATCATGTAGATCCTTTAAAATGCCATGCTTCCACGTGGTATCATAAGCTTTCTCGAGATCAAAGAAAATTGATACAGCATGTTGTTTATTTACTATAATAGCATTTTTCACAATCTATTATTTACCATTCGCTCCATGGTTTTACATACACAACTCGTTAAAGAGATTGGTCTGTAATTAGATGGATCAGTATGATCTCGACCAGGCTTTGGTATTGGGACTACAATGGCATTACGCCAGGAAGTTGGAAAATTGCTGTAGTCCAGATATTATCAAATATATTAAGCAGCGTTTCCAAACATGTTTTGGGCAAATGCTTCTGGAGCTGATAATGGATACCATCAGCCCCTGTAGCTGTATCATGAGCCTGTTCAAGGGCGGTATAGAGCTCATGCAGTGAAAATAATTCATTATAATCTTCACCATTGTCCGAGGTAAAACTGATTGTTTTCTTCTCCTGTTGTTTCTGGCACCCATGAAGAGCCACCTCCTCGTGGTGGGTGCTGGGTAACGCTAAGTGCTCTTCTCCCGTGTGGACCCGGGGCAGAATGTGTCTACAGCACCCCATTGCTGGTCGTAAGAGGCGACCAAATTGGGCAACCTGTTTGCCGTGGGTTGCGTCCCGTGTCGGTGGAGGACGGTAGTCTGGTGGTTGAGGGCAGTGGGAGCTCGAACATTGTTCCCTTTGCTCAACACACCACTTTGGCCCCTACTTCACCTAGACGGGTGGTAGAACCGGCCCGGTTCTATCAATCGGCTGGTCATGCCGAGCCCTGAGCACCTAATTGTTATTGCTCTGTGATTATTTGGCTTGGTTGTTTTAGAAATATTACTGACTTGTGTGTTTTTGTATACATCGAGTTACATGAATTTTAAATTTGAACAAATTTGCCTAGATGCTGGTGCCAGAAGGCGATGGCTCATGGGCCAAACTGGTAGAACTTACTGCTGGTGTATATCATCCTTATATCTCTGATATCTGTCTGTTGGACATCCACAGGCGTTAGATATCGCCCTTGTTGGCACTCGGTGGCGGGTGGGGAGTAAAGATGATGAAACGTTATCCATATAAACATGGCTTTTCAAACTCCCATTAAAAAATCCAAACGTACGCTTGAAAATGATTCTGAAACGGATGATGTTGATCTCATTTCAAAATCTGTTGAATACTGGCCACGATTCTTGGTGATGGAAACACCTGACAAAACCCCAAATAAACTTAACCCTTTTGCTGTTGCAAAGGGCATTCATGGAATAGCGGGTGATATAAAAAATATCAAACGGTTGAGAAGTGGATCAATTCTCATTGAGTGTTGCAAACGACAACAAGCAACAAACCTGATGTCAATTGATGAACTTGTCGGAGTCCCAGTTAGTGTGTCTCCTCACAGATCTCTCAATACCAGCAGAGGAATTATTAGAGATCGTGATAGACTATTCAGTGATATGACTGAATTGGATATTGCTTACGAAATGAGGGATCAAGGTGTTAGATTTGTGAAAAGGTTCACCAGACGTCAAGGTGCTGAAACAATCAACACAAATACGTACCTGTTTAGCTTTTCATCTCCCACTGCACCAAAATCAGTTAGAGCAGGATACTGTAAAATAGATGTTGACATGTATATCCCTAACCCACTGCGGTGTTTTAAATGTCAGAAATTTGGGCATGGTGTCAATTCCTGTAGAAACAATATAACCTGTGCACATTGCAGTGAAACTACCCATGTCACTGAAGACTGTATCAGTGAGGTCAAAAAACGTACGAACTGTTCTGGGTCTCATTCATCTTCCAGTAAATCTTGTCCAGTTTGGAAAAGAGAGATGGAAATCAGCAAAATAAAATGCACCAAAAACATCACGTATGCAGAGGCAAAGAAACTTGTACCAAATAATGAGCAGATTGCTACGTATGCAAATGTGACCAAAGGACACGCAGTATCAACAATGACAGCATCAACTCAATGTCAGACAGATATAACGTGGGTGAATTCTGTGAACCCAAAGCCCATCGTAACATCTGATTCTACTACACAAACTGCTGATCAAATTTCAGCCACAGAGGCCTCTGACGTTTTACCTTCTATGACAATTACATCAAAATCACAGTCAGGTTTATACCATGAACTATCACAAAAGGCACATTCTGGAAAAGGCCAAAACGTTAAAGCGACACTTAAATCGAACAACACATCTTCTCGTACAAATCAAACTGGTAGACAGTCTAAAGGTTCAGATGATCCCATCAAATTGTACAATAAGTATGGATCATTAGAAGAGATGGATGTCTCAGAAACTATCCACCGTAGAATTGAAAGTTCTTCACCTAAAAGAAATGGGCGAGGTAGGTCCCCAATCAAACCGTCCAAGAGATGAATCATTCCCAATTACTAATGCAATGGAATTGTAGAGGACTTAGGACAAACTTAAATGAATTACAGCTACTGAACCAGGAATTGAAACCTTCAGCTCTTTGCCTTCAAGAAACGTATTTGAAGGCGTCAGATACAATTGATATACGACACTTTAGCTCGTATCATTGTTTTTCTCCTCCTGGGGTACGAGCTGCTGGAGGCTCATCTATTTTAGTAAGGGAGGGAGTGATCCACAGCCCTGTGTTGCTGAATGTCAATCTTCAAGCTGTTGCTGTGCGAATTACACTGCACGTTGTGTTTACGTTGTGCTCTTTGTATATTCCACCTTCTTGTGTGCTTCAACAGTCTGATCTCCAGACATTGTATGATCAGTTACCTAAACCATGTATCATCATGGGTGACCTAAATGGCCACAACCCACTCTGGGGTGGTAATGTTACAAACACCAAAGGTAAATTACTGGAGGATTTCATTTCAAATAATGACTTGTGTATTTATAATGACGGTGCAAATACTTATTTACATCCTGGCACAGGAACATATTCAGCGCTTGATTTATCTATTACGGACTCCAACCTTTTGAGTGAATTTGAATGGTCAGTCCACGACGACCTCTGTGGAAGTGACCATTTCCCAACCATACTAAACCCTGTGAATCCATCTGACGTTCCTCCATCATCAAGATGGAATTTTAAAAAGGCTAACTGGCCTTTATATGAAAGTCTCTGTGCTGACCAACTCAAAACTGAACTTTTTAATGATATCCCTGATGCCATAAAATGTTTCTCAGATACACTAAATGAAATAGCTGACGAATGTATCCCAAAGTCCTCTACAGTTCCTCACATACGAAAACCATGGTTTACAGATGAGTGCAAACAGGCTAGGAAGGCACGGAAGAAAGCTGAACATTACTTCCGTCGCCATCCTATGGTCCACAATTTAGATAAATTAAAACTCATTAATGCTAAAACACGGCGTACTTTCAAGCAAAGTAAACGCCAGTCTTGGCGCAACTATGTATCAAGAATCAATTCGCGCACGCCCATATCAAAGGTGTGGAATATGATCCGGAAAATAAAGGGTAAGGGATCAAAATCTAGCATCCACCATCTAATTATTGACTAATCAATCAGATATTGCAAACAAACTTGGTGGTACGTTGGCCAAACATTCTTCCTCATCTAATTATGTACCTGAATTCCAAAAATATCAAAAACAGCAAGAAAAGAAAGCTATTAATTTCAATGCAGATAATGGAGAAGACTACAATGAAACCTTTTCGATACATGAGCTTCATACTGCTCTTGATCAGACTCACGACACTGCTTCTGGAGCTGATAACATCCATTATCAACTTCTGAAGCACTTACCAGAATCATGTTTGGAGACACTGTTACATATTTTTGATAACATCTGGACAAGTGGAAATTTCCCTTCGTCGTGGCGTGATGCAATAATTGTTCCCATCCCCAAACCTGGACGTGATCATACTGATGCTTCCAATTATAGGCCAATTTCATTAACTAGCTGTGTTTGCAAAACCATGGAACGCATGATAAATAATCGACTTGTTTGGTACTTGGAAACCAATAACCTAATAACAGATATTCAATGTGGTTTCCGTAAAACAGAAGTACTATCGATCATTTAGTGCGTTTAGAATCTTTTGTTAAGAATGCCATAATTAATAAGCAACATGCAGTATCGATTTTTTTCGATTTAGAAAAAGCCTACGACACTACCTGGAAACATGGGATTTTAAGAGATTTGCATGACTTTGGCTTACGAGGTCGTTTACCTCAGTTCATAGCCAACTTTTTAAACAACAGGCAATTTCAAGTTAGAGTGGGTTCTACCCTGTCTGATCATTACAATCAGGATCAGGGTGTTCCACAAGGCAGTATTTTGTCTGTAACACTTTTTAGTATAAAGATAAATAGTTTGTCAAAAGTTTTAAACGATTCAATTGATGGATAGCTTTAGAAAAATTCCATCTTGACGTCGACAGATCATCAGTTGGATTTATAGCAGTGATTACTTTCGGAAAATGGTCACTACCACACAGGTCACCGTGGACTGACCATGAAAATTCATTAAGTATGGTTGGATCTGTGATTGACAAATCTAGTACTGAATATGTACCCGTTGCTGGATGTAGATATGTGTTCGAACCGTCGTTAAATATGCACAAGTCATTATTAGAAACAAAATCTTCCTTTTTACCTTTATTGTTCGTATCGTTGCGTCCCCACAGAGGATTATGTCCATTGAGATCTCCCGTTATAAGACAGGGTCCAGGCAATTGGGAATATAAATCCTGAAGTTCTGAAAGCTGAAGAGTCGAGGATGGTGGTATGTACAAGGAACAGAGTGTGATCGTGACGTGTAAAGTTAGTCGGACAGCAACAGCCTGACGTTTAGTTTTAAGAGGAACAGGGCTGTGAATGATACCCTGTCTCACCAAAATCGAAGCGCCCCCGGTTGCTTTATCCCCCGGAGGTGAAAAACAGTGATACGAGTTGTACTGACGCATTTCAAACTTATCATCAGGTTTAAGAAATGTTTCCTGTAGACTAAATGCTGATGGGTTTAAATCTTGAGCTAATAATTGGACTTCGTGAAAATTATTCCTAAGCCCTCTGCAATTCCACTGTACTACATTTGTAGCGTTACTCATGGCGGTTCTATTGGAGACCTCTCACGTGTACGAGAGGAGGGTGTACCGTTATTTCGGTTTTGTGAAGATGGCATATCATCCATCTCCAAAGGCTCAAACAAATTGTGAACCTCTACAGGAGTATCAGCAGGAGATTTCTTTGATCTACGATTTAGACGTTTTCTTTGCGATTTTGACATTTCACCTTTTGACGTTTCAACATCTATAGCTGTTTGAACAACTTCACCTGATACGTGACTAATAGTCTGAGAGGCAGACGCAGTAAAAAAGCCCTGACTGCCAGAAGTAATATTCACATGAACAGGTTTCTCAGAAGCCATCCAGGTCAAATCCGTTTGACATGAAGAAGAGATTGTTTCTGGTCGTCGTGAGACAGCAGCAGAGTATGTCACAGTGGGTGAGGGATTATGTTGATTCTGGCTAAGGACTTTGTTTTTAGCCTCCATGAAGGAAATATTTGTTTCATACTTTAATTTAAGTATCTTAGATTGCATTTGCCATGCAGGACAACATTTAGAAGATGAAAGATGACTGCTTCCACAATTGGCACATTTAATATCATTGCTGCAGTCAGAGTCCTGATGATGTTCACTACAACGATGACAACGAGGAGTGTTTCGACAGGACTTAGACCCGTGTCCAAACTTTTGACAGGAATAGCAGCGGAGTGGAGTGGGGATATACACCTCCACTCCGATATTGAAATAGCCGGCTTTGATTGATTTTGGCAGAGTGCACGATGAAAAGGTAAACATGTAAGTGTGGCCAGGTACAATGCTACCTTCCTGCTTCTTAACAGGAAAGCGTTTCACGGAAGTTACATTCTGATCCTTAAGTTCAGCCACTATTTCATCCTCGGACATGTCCGTCAGACAATGGGCTCTGTCCCTAACAATGCCTCTACTTGAGTTCAGAGTTCTATGAGCTGAGACAGCAACATTGATGTTGGCAAATTGATGTTGTTGCAATAAATTTATGGATTGCTGTCGTCGCGCACACTCAACAAGAAGTGTACCTCCTCTGAGACGTGAAACGTTCTTAACCTCTCCACAAATAGATTGTATTGTCTTTGATACTACAAAAGGATTGATCTTGAGTGGTTCACCATTGGTAGATTCAATAACTATGAATTTTGGCCAAGGCTCTTGGTGTGTTGGACCTGAAACATCTTCATTACAAGAAAGATGATCAGCCTCTAAACGTCTTTTTTTGTCGTTTCTCGTGGAACCAGAAAGGGTGATTGACATGGTGATGATAATAGATTCAGCCACTCCCGCTCCCCACCCGCCACCGAGTGTCAACGAGGACAGTGTTGTAATGCAGTGGAACTCCAGCCTGCAAACACTAGGGATACAGGAGTGGTATACTCCAGTAAATACGACATGAGTAGCTACATTTGTCTACCAATTCAAATGCTAGGCTGGTTCGGCTACTAACAAGAAATTGGAGACATATAGAACACAGAGGTCGACATCACCAGATTGGCCATGAGCCACCGCCTTCTGGCATAGGACTCTAGGCAAGTAGGTATAGCAAAAGGTATTACACACTAGACATCAAAAATGACCAATGCCCAATAAATCAAATGTGCGAAAATACTTTCTATGCACAGGGCATGGCGTGACCAGCCGATTGATAGAATCGGGCCGATTCTACCACCCGTCTAGGTGAAGTAAGGGCCGAAGTGGTGTGTTGAGCAATATTAGCAAAATGGTTCAGTCTGCTACTGCCCTCAACTACCAGGATCCCGTCCTCCGACACGGGACGCAACCCACGGCAAACAGGTTGCCCAATTTAGTCGCCTCTTACGACAAGCAATGGGGTGCTGTGGACACATTCTGTCCCGGGTCCACACGGGATTGGCCATGGTTGTTCTATTCAGATTGATAAGACCTACTTTCAATGTATCCACGATGTCGCTGGCCTGCTGACAATAAGGTCATTGCCAAGGCGTTCGGGAAGGTGTCAGCCCGGTCTGACGACAAATGAAAATTATGATGTTGCTAATCGTCAACAGACTGAAAAAGCGGAGTGTCGACATAGCGTGGTCAACAAACCGTGATGGTGTTAAAGAGAATGTTTGCTTAATGACTAAGTCAATCATGAGAAATATCGATCTCGATCCCGACACTTCAACCTCGCTGAATCACTAGCCTGGCGCTTTAACCAGATCGTCCACCGAGCCCGGCAAGTACTTCGCCATCTAAGTATTTGTTGAATGTATCGAACGCAAATGCAGAGAGCATGTATTTACAACACCCAATATCTCTATAAACATTATATGTTTTCATGGATAACAACTCTTCTCTGTATACATACAATTACCCGCTACTGAACCAGGCAATGAAAACTTCGTTAGAGTTGAGTGCACACCTACCTGCTCTGACTGGGTTCGTTCTCCCGGTTGCTTCCTGTCGAGGGAAGTAGACCCAAGTACAAAATACTGCACTTTTGATTCGCGATTGTACGCTTATAAAAAGTGCCCCAGCAAAATTGTTATATAAGTTTCAACATGTGTGGGATATGGTGAACATTATATTGGAGAAACTGGAATGCAAGTAGAAGACCGAGTCACTGTACACAGACAGCAAATTCAAGATCCTAATTTGCGATGTATAAATGTAAACAAACACACTGATGAATGCGGAAATGGCCAGTTTACTATCTTTCCGTTTCCTCAATTGTTTAACAATGATAAACAATTACGGGTGGAAAAAGAACAAATGTTCATAAGGCCGTTCAAACCGAAGCTCATTAAAAAAGCATAATTTTGTATCCTTCCCAATGTAACTCCGTATGAATATGTGGACTGAAACCATAACGCATACATGCCCACCACTATTGTTTCTCACTATGACGTCTAAAAGATGATGACGTCACAAAACGCAAACCTATTGTTACATATGACTACGTTTTTATGACTACTGTTGTAACTAACTGTAACGTCATACAACATATGTCATATTTGGGATTTCACTTTTTTAGTAATACCCATGATGACGACATAACTATTACAGTTGTGCGTTGCCTATGACGTACATGCATGCATACATATACACACACACACACACACACACACACACACACACACACACACACACACACACACACACACACACACACACACACACACACACACACACACACACACACACATACATACATACATACATACATACATAGATAAGCAGACCTGAATATTGATATTGAACAACAGTGGTTCAAGTAGCAGATTTTTTCAGGTTTCGAAGAGCGATCTATATCACCTCTGCTGATCGGAGTCCTCTTTCTAAGTGGGTTAGTAACAATGGAATAACCTTTATAAATGGCAATATTTGCTTTTCAAATGGGTTTGTAAGAATGGAATAATATTTATAAATGGCAATATAGTTTGTTGAAGCATAACAATAGGTTGCTGATTAAGTGTGCGTCAATAAATGCTATTAAAAATCTACTCAATCGAATTCATTCATCTTGTTAGATTTGTCACTCCAGGTGCATGTTTTGTTTGTTGTTTGACTGAAGAGGATAGGAGACTCCTCAGAAGATATGCACACTAACGGGCAACCCTTTAAGTATTTTCTATCAGTGTTAGCATACCAATTAATGAAGGATTCCTTTATCTCCACGTTGCCAAAAGACTGAAAATGAATCAATATCATTTTGTCAGTTACTTACAAATTTCTTTTTCGGGCATTGAGAGTTATCCGTAGAAGCTGAAAGTTTTATGGCCATGGGTCCATATGTAATGTTGACATAGCGTAACTTCAATGTCAGACATCAGTTCAGTGCATACAGGGTTAGCTTTACCGGTGTTCATTTACAAATCTGACACGCTATAACAAAGAAGAAACCGTATCCAACTTTGATAATATTTTCTAAAGTTATCAGGAAACGTTAAGTATAATCTTCATGTTGTCTTAGTTGATTTAATACCTTGGCCTATAAATATTCATGTCATTTTGCGTCGTTATGTCTACAATATCAGAACAAAGATGCACACGTAGAAACCCCTGTGTGCAGCTTCTAGTGTGGCGAAGAAAACATGACTATGGCTAGTTTGGCTAATATTCTTAACGTTAACGACAAACTGTTTGGATTCATGATCAAACCTCTTCTCAGTTTCTATCAGTAACAACAGACGTTCTATTTTCGTTCCAGTGTCGATATTAGAAACCAAGAAACCTTTCTCAGATACATCCAGTCTATTTCTAGTCAAGGAGATAATGATACAAGGGTTGTGTATTTTACAGTAGAGTGTCAGTTCAGGAACAGACCTCTTGTAACCTTTTACAGTCTATATTTATTTCAAACGTATATCCATTGAATCAGTCGATTAGCTGCAAATGATTGTCCAATATGTCCGGATATCCATTGTTCTAGATATCTCTAGAATTCCTTGAGGGCATCGTCGGAACCCCCAAATTGCTAGTATCTATATAATGGGTGACTAGACTTCGGATTTTGTATATACAGTTATAGATACTCGAGAATAACCGCTAGCAATGTAAACTCACATTATTGGACTGTCGTTGAAAAAAAGCATGCGTCTTGTTGCACTTCTTTCCGGCATGCATAAAAAAGATCAATACCAAGGTTATCATTTGTACGAAATACCCTGACAAGCGATGTCAAATACTGAGCCACGTCTTATCATATGGCCCGTGTCACGTAGAGCAATGTATCGCAATGATGCAAATGACAGGATATTTAAACCGATGTTTAAATGACACGGAATGTCATAGTCTTCATGAAACAGCAAGACTGGGTGAGTGTTTGTAACCTGGTAACGGTGCATTTTCAAGTGACAGTTGCACTGCTGGACATAAGGTGCTTCATGTTTATTCTCCCCAATCCAACCGGGGAATATAGATACATTATCAGAGGCTGAAAAATCAACCGTTTGCTGTAACAGGAGACATGCATTGTCACACAGAAAGGGCGGTGCTTACTTGTCCTAGTTATGAAGTACCCTGTAACATGTACCAAATGTTTAGACATGGACTCTTCAGTGAAGCTAGATAGCGCCATCGCAGGCTTTATATTTGACTTCATAGAGGCTTTCACCGTATATGCCTGTTCTTCAGAGCGTCTCAGAGCTTCATTCTCCAAGTCCTTTAAGTTCGATCTGGTGACACGAATCTGCCACCTCAACAGGAACACCTCCATGGCAAAGAGAAGTAGGTGCTTCCTCAGTATTTTGGCCTCTAGTTTCGAAAAAACACACCTCCCATGACTCTCATATTTTGCGACTCTAACAAGACGAAAGCGGTTACATTGATTGACATGTTAGTTGTTTACCATTACGCAGTGACAGAAATGTTGCAGTGTCAAGTAAACTGCAAGGTTGATTGCAGTCGCATGAAACGGTGGCTCGTTTATAACTGCTGTTGTACTCGGAGAGCATGTGTGTCTTGCAGGATGAATGGAAATTGATTATACATAAGAAACCCATCCATGATATAGCTATCTTCATTTTACCGACATATTCAGGAAATAATTTGGCCAGCCAATATTCCCGATGGTTATTCCAGAATGTAAAATTAATAGTCATTCTTGTTATTTCAGAATGGGCACGAATGTTACATTCCATGTGAACTTTGAAGTCGACACAAACACAGTCTCTTACAACATACGTTTCGGGCACTGGAGCCCTCCACTGAAAGTTTCACGCCCAACAGGGAGTCCAACTCAAGGAAGATGGATTCACGTGTGAATCCGTGTTAGAGTGACATTTAACGGCTAATCGTAAATTGCATCGGGGCACCGTGCTTTGTTGATTGGGTCACATTGGGTTATGACTTTGTAAGAGTTTGTACGTTTGAGTAAAACTACACCATTCCGATAAAGACTACAGCAAATTAATTTCCCACCTCATGAACGCTAACATGTTTAAATTGTTGAATATGAGATCCAAAGTCAAGTCCATTAATTGTTGAAAATTTAAAGAATCCCACCAACTGTACTGAATCCAAAGAAAAGCTTCCTTAATTGCAAAAGTTTGAGATCAAATCATGATCATATTTATGACTGAGATCAATGTGAAAAGCATCTTGAGTGCTGGTTCGGCTTTTGTAAGCCATTTTCAGGTGAACATCAAACATACAATAAAACCAACTACTTTCATTAGCTACTTAGTTTAACCTTTCAACACCAGGGCATCGTAGTTCCAGCACTCATCCAAACTGTTGTGCCCAATCAAACTTTGACTGCAGATCACATGGTAATGAATCTAGTTGTTTTACAATGCACCAAACAGAAAATTGTGACAATATAACAGTTTCTGAACCAAAGTCACTCACGCTATGGTTGGCGCTCTTTGAACGTTTTGCCTTTTCAGATGGAGATAGATGGTGGTGCTTTTCAGCCTTTCCCGGAGAAAGGCTAACAGTCAACCCGACCGTATTTACATACGCAGCGACGTCCGGGTGGACACTGTTGTCGTTCAGATATGATGCTGGAAGGACGTCTTACAATGGGTAGTGCAAAGTGTATACAATGTGATCTCGAATGTTATCTATGCCTCATCAATTACACTGTCGAGGGATAACGTACTGAAACTGTTACGTGATAGGTCGATCGAACACCAGCAGTGCGCTGAACTATTCACTCGTTGACAAAAAAGAATAATATATGATGATCTGATTGTTCCATTAATGAATTGTAATACATGTATGACCACATTTGAAAATGGCACCGACACTGATTTTTTTTATGCATGTCATTACATACAAGCAGCAGGAGCACATGGCAAACTGTGAGCTTTTGCTTCAGTTTAGTTTGTTTTTAATTCTACTGGTAGCTTTTGTTCATAATGTGTTTCTATTTTCATCTCACCTGGAACACTGAACAACATTTATCTTCATGTTCTTCATATTTGAACACTCTCAACCAACGCCGTATAAAACTATCTTTACAATACATCACAAAATTAGCTTCCAATGAGTCTAATCCCGCATTTAATTGTGTCTTTAATCCTCTTTATGAGGATTTGTATAACAAAAAGTCTTCTCTTGTTCCGCCTCTTGGTCTCAGAATTAAGCCATTTCTTGCTGCTTCCGGCATTGAGTTGGAAAATATAGCTCTTTTCCGACTTCTGTCTTCTCCTCCTTGGCAATTGGTTAGGCCACAAGTTGACCTAACATTAACTACATATAAAAAATCAGAAACGAATGAATTACAGTATAAACAAGAATATAATCAATTGAAACATAAATATAGCACTTATAAATCCTTATTTACAGATGGGTCCAAGGACGGTGGCGCAGTGGCTGTCATTGGATCCAGAACAATATCTTTCAGATTACCAAATAATAGTTCTATTTCCACAGCGGAAGCAAACGCTATACTAACGGCTCTTAAATATATTGAAAGATCCTATACATAAATAGTACATTATCTACTCCGATTCTCTTTCTTGCCTCCAGGCAATTAAAAACCTGTCATGTAAACATCCACTTTTAATAGAAATAATTGAATTATATAATAATCTTGCTACTGGCCAATACGACATCGTCTTTTGTTAGTTACCAAGCCATGTAGGCATTTCTGGCAACACAATGGCCGATCTTGCTGCTAAGGCAGCACTCAACAAATGTGTGACTCCATTTCTTGTTCCATACTCTGATTATAAAGCTGCAATTAGAACGTATATCCGTGATCTGATGCAGAAGAAGTGGGACACCCATGTGGGTATCAATAAATTACATGCAATAAAATCGTATATTGGTTATACCCACTTGGGTTGTCAGTCCAGATTTGAGGAGGTCATTTTGCGGCGATGTCGTATTGGCCATACGAGATATACTCATGAATACCTTTTGAAAGGTGAGGATCCTCCGTTCTGCATCCCTTGTGATGAAAGAATCACAGTCAAGCATATCTTGCTTGACTGTGCTGAGTATTCCATCAGAAGGGGTCAGTATTTTAAGTCACACTCTATGCAGGATCTTTTTAGCAATATTAGTCCTCATTTAATTATTGCATTTTTAAAAGATTTAGATTTGTTAACGGAACTGTAAATAGATAAATATTTTAAAATTGGAAGATTAAAATAGTAACTCAAATCTTTAGTGGCTGTACCCTCAAAGGGGGTTGAAGTACCGTAAAATAATTGTCCTCCTGAGAGGGTGCGTAAGTCCAAAAACATTTGAAGTAAATTTCAGTTTTCCAGCTTTTTAATCGTAGAATAAGTGTGTTTTTACTTTATGGCTAGATTTGTCTAAATTGCTAACAGCTGAAGGGTTGATGTAAATCCATCTAGGGTCCATGCAGGAAGCAAATGTACAGTAAGTCCCCATGGTCCTTAGTATGGTGATCTACCTTCAGTTGTTGGCAACCTAGATATAGCTCATTTTTATATTGTACTGTCCTCTATAGATACATTGTTTTAGGTCTCTTCACTAGTTTTACCTTCTACTCTGTGATATTCTAGTTAGTTTTACTGTCCTTCGTTGACAGGGTTTTACAATGTACGTGCTATCAATTCATTTGTATTTTTATAATTACTCATTCTCGTCACGCTATGGCTGCAATATTGCCGATGTGACGTTAAATTTTAACTCACTCACTCACTCATATTTGAACAACATATATCTTAGATATATGTTACATTCAGCAATATACTGCCTTGTACTGCCTTGGCGATTTGGTTGAGAGCGTGGTTGATAACAACGAGCAGTGAAGAGTGAGATACAGGCTGAAGCATATAGACTGCATTGTTATTGCTGGAATACTCGATGGGGCATCAATAACTCACTTGACGTCTTTTGTTATCGTTTTACTTGATCGAATCTGCAAAGGGTTGACGTTAATCCCAAGTACCTTTTCAAGAAAATCACTGGACCGTCACTGTAACGTGAATCACTCGATGCTATACAATATGAATGAATATCTTCAATTTGATCGCATGTCCACTCGTTTGTTGCAGAATAGCGGCACCCCGTGAACATTCCTGAAAAGGTGCTGTTTAATGGCTGAAACATATCCATAACTGTGCTTCAGGAGAGAGACATCCTGTAATTATGTCCATAAGAGTGCTATAGAAAATCGACATCCGGTGATCATGTCCATAAGAGTGCTGTAGAAAAGTGACATCCGGTGATCATGTCCATAAGAGTGCTGTAGAAAATCGACATCCGGTGATCATGTCCATAAGAGTGCTGTAGAAAAGTGACATCCGGTGATCATGTCCATAAGTGTGATGTAGAAAATTAAAATTAAGGTCAGGTGAACATATCCATAAGGAAGCTGTAGAGAAGCAACAACAGGTGAGCATATCTATAAGAGTGCTGTGGAATGCCTGTCCATTCTGTTGGTGTGCTACATGTCCATAACTGATACGTTTTGCTTTGAGTTCTGTGAAGGTTATTATGAAGTTTTGAGTAGTTAAAACCTTAACGTCTTAACTTCTCAACTTAGTTGACACATGCCATCGGTTCCCAATTGTGCAGATGCTCATGTTGTTGATCACTGGATTGTCTGGCCCAGACTCGATTATTTACAGACCGACGTCACATAGCTGGAATATTGCTAAGTGCGGCGTAAAACTAAACTCACTCTCCCATCAGTATATGTTGCATCAGTACCTGAGTAGGTATCACTGAAACATCCATTGAACAATAGACAAAATAATGTTTGCATAATCAACACCACCAACGCGCTAATGACCAAATAAAATTGCTAAACCCGAAGAGCCAGATAAGTTTTAAAACAAAACATAATATGTATTTTCTTCGTTTTTTCTCCTTGCTTCATGTCCTTTTCTCTCGTCTATGTGGAATATGATTTCAGTCAATATAGTCCAGCTGATTTTTCGTTAACAAGCATGCACAATGCAGGAACAGACCTCGAGGACTGTCGGCACATATATATTCAAATCCAAATCACCCGAGAACATCAAGTTAATTTGTGGCGAATTATGACAACATCGACTGTTCTTGCGTAGCTGGCACATGGCTGACAACGTTAATTAACTGTTAATGAAAATGTAATTACCGTAATAATTACATGTACCTACCATATAGACCTCCCATCAATTGTTTGTTATAATCACAAACAATACAATAACCCTGTATGTCAGCTTACTCTGCGCAAATCACTTTCAGATATCCAACGTAACTATCCCTGTTAATTGTATATACTTCTAAATGCCTCTCATAAAGCCAAGATGTCACATACTAAAGAAAACAATGAACAGTCTGTCACTACTTGGACGACACTGAGGATGTGTCCAATGACGCCACTTATTTAACGCCGAACTCCTTGACTATACTGTAAGTGCATACAACATAATGGATATTACCATCCAAAAAAACACAGTCTACTTGGGACCGTGTGGACGTACCTTGGCTACCTGCATGGACCATCCCTTTATCCAATGGTTAAAGAGGACAAATCTGGCCACAAATTAAAAGCACACAAGTGGCAAGTTTAAATTTACTTTAAATTTGTTGGGACTTACGTACCCTATAAATATACAATAAGTTAAGTATACAATACTTCAACCCCCTTTGAGGGTACAGCCACTAACAATCTTAGTTGCTAATCTAAATTACCAATGATAAAAATCTAATTCTTCTATAAATGAAATAATTAAATGAGAACTAATGTTACTAAAAAGCTCTTTCATAGTTAGTGATTTTAAATACTTATTCCTTGTGAGTCAAGTAAGACATGCTTGACCTTGACTTTGTCATACAAAGGATGCAGAACGGAGGGTCCTCACAAATAGTTCTGAGTATATCTTGTGTGACCAATACGACATTCTCGCACGATGACTTCTTCAAATCTGGACTGACAACCCAAGTGGGTATAACCAATATAAGGTTTTATTGCATGTAATTTATTTATACCTACTTGGGTGTCCCACTTCATTGCATCGGCACCCATGAAGAGCCACCTCCTCGTGGTGGGTGCTGGGTAGCTGGGTAACGCTAAGTGTTCTTCTCCCGTGTGCACCCGTGACAGAATGTGTCCACAGCCCCCCCCCCCCCCCCCCCCCCCCCCTTTGCTTCTCGTAAGAGGCGACTAAATTGGGCAACCTGTTTGCCGTGGGATGCGCCCCTGTGTCGGTGGAGGAGGGGAGGGGATCCTGGTGGCTGAGGGCATGGGAGCAATGAATAGTGTTACTGTGCCCAACACGCCACTTTGGCCCTAACAAGACGGGTGGTAGAAGGGGCCCGATTCTATCAATCGACTGGTCACGCCGAGCCCTGTGGTATGTAATTTTGTTATATCTTGACTCGGTACCTTCATTCTGAATACTCAGAACGTTCATGAATTTGTTTCATGTTCTTGCCTAGAGCTTATTCCCAGAAGGAGGTGGCTCATGGGCCAATCTGGATGATCCTTTGGATTAACTGGAGTATATCATTTCTGTAACCCTTTGGTGTCACTTTGCTCGAACTCCGCTTACGCATGACATCGCCCTTGCAGGCGCTCCATGGCGGGCAGGGAACAGATTTGATGAACCATTCTACTATTCATTATGAGTAAGCAAAATATAAAAACCAAACCGGGAACTTTCAGAATCTGATTCTGAGCTTGACTCTGATGAAGATGACGTTGTGACGAAATTGTTATATTCTGAAAGGGATACTTGGCCACGCTTTCTTGTTTTGGAAGCAAAGGGTGAACGAACCCTTGCTTCCTATTCCCCATTTCTGTTAGAAAAGGGCCTACAAGGTAAAGCTGGTGAGTTGAAGAATGTTTCTAAATTACGGTCTGGTGGTCTTCTGGTTGAATGTGTCAGGAAGTCACAGGCCATTAATCTCATGACGTCAATCTAACTAGCTGACATTCCAATTACATGTTCAGCACACAAGACACTCAACTTTTCCAAAGCACTAATCCGTGCCAGGGACCGAAATCTCGCTGACATTTCTGTTGAAGACATTGTCTCTCAACTCAGAGTGAGTGAGTTACGATTCAACGTCACATCGGCACTATTTCAGCCATATCGTGACGAGAACATTCAGCAATAAAAACGACTATTGTGTCCATTATAAAACCTGTCAACTCTCAACTCAGAAGTCAATGTGTCATTGAGGCAAAAAGATTCACATACCGTAAAGATGACCGTGTATTCCCGTCCAATACATATCTTCTGACTTTTGAAACCCCAGTTCTGCCACCTTCTATTAAGGTTGGATGTTTCTCCTTGGCTATAGATCTCTTTATCCCAGGCCCTACTCGTTGTTTTAACTGTCAGAAGTTCGGTCATGGGCAAAATTATTGTAGGAATAAGCTAGCTTGCTTTAGATGCGGAGAACCTGATCACGATGGGAAAACATGTACCAACACCATCAAGTGTTTAAATTGCAAAGGAGACCATATGGCATCTTCTAAAGATTGTCCTCTTTGGAAATATGAGGCCACCGCGCAGAGATTAAAAAGTGAAAAACGACTCAGTTACTCTGATGCCAGAACACAAGCCAGACTCCTTGCACCTGTTTCAGAAAGTTCATCATATGCTTCAGTAGCTAAAAAGGTCACGGTGTCAATACCCTGTCAGACAGATCTTTCCTGGGTACATTCCGACCATCCCAAATCCCTTTCAGATCAATTACAAAACACCGTAAGTTCCAAACCGGTCACAGATCCATCACCAAAACAGAAAGGAACATCTTCTACACAGACAGACTCAAATCAAATCAAATCGTCCAAAGTGGATACAAAGAAAAAACAGATTCAGTCTGACAATTTGCCAAAAGCACTAAAAGATACAGTGCAGTTTCATAATAAATATGGATTGCTCGAAGATATGGATACTGAAGTATCCACCCGTGTGAGCGCTGGTGGTCATTCAAATGCTCACTCACCCAAAATGAAAGGTAGAGCAGTATCTCCCGTTACTGCTCCTTAGATACTTATCCCTCCATAAGCCATTCAGCTAATCTAGTACAATGGAATTGCAGAGGACTTAAACATAACTTTCATGAAGCACAGTTGTTAGTGCAAGACCTTAAACCGTCAGCACTATGTCTCCAAGAGACGTATCTCGAACATACTGATACATTTGATTTACGGCAGTACACTTGTTATCACTCTTTTTCTCCTCCAGGGGATAACGCTACTGGATGTTCAACGATATTAGTTAGACGTAACATCATTCACAGCGATGTTCATTTGAATACCAATCTCCAAGCCGTAGCTATTCGCCTCAGCCTGCACATTGGATTTACTCTGTGCTCTTTGCACATTCCACCTTCATCTGTTCTCCGACAAACTGATCTCCAAAATCTCTATGATCAGTTACCAAAGCCCTGTATCATCATGGGCGACTTGAACAGGCACAACCCTCTATGGGGAAGTACAAGCACAAACCATAAAGGTCAGATTATGGAGGATTTTATATCTGATAATAGCTTGTGTGTTTTTAATGACGAAGCAAACACCTATTTACATCCTGGAACAGGAACCTATTCTGCACTTGATCTGTCCCTCGCTGATTCGAATGTTTACAACGAATTTGACTGGTCTGTTCATGATGACCTTTGTGACCACTTCCTAACTGTCCTAAAAGCTATCAAACCCGATGATGATCCCCCTTTATCACGGTGGAATTTTAATAAGGCCAATTGGCCCTTATATGAAATGCTGTGTATGGAAACATTAATACCGGAAAACTTTATGAATGTATCAGATCCGATAGAGTTGTTTTCAGCTGAGTTCAATGAAATCGCTGACCAATCAATTCCTAAGTCCTCTGAAATTCCTCACCTTCGTAAACCATGGTTCAACAATGAATGTAAACAAGCAAGAAAATGTAGGAAGAAAGCAGAAAAATACCTCCGCAGACATCCTACTGTTCACAACTTAAATAATGTTAAAATTACGAGTGCCAAAGCACGACGAACAAGCACCAGTCTTGGAGGAAATATGTTTCCAACATTAATTCGCGCACACCCATGTCTAAGGTGTGGGATGTGGTCCAAAGAATAAAAGGCAAAGGTTCCAAATCCTCTGTTAAACATCTCAAAGAAGGTGATAAATTGATAACTGGTAAGGGTGATATTGCCAATAAAATTGGTGAAACTCTTTCCAGAAATTCTTCCTCATCAAATTATATACCTGAATTTCAGAAATATAAAAATCGACAAGAAAAACAAAGAATTAACTTCGACTCTAATAACGGTGAAGATTATAATGAGGTATTTTCATTACATGAGCTACATACTGATCTCGAGCAAGCTCATGATACTGCAGCTGGTGATGACAACATTCTTTACCAGTTACTGAAACATTTGCCTGAGACATGTCGTTTCACACTTTTGGAAATATTTGACTGTATTTGGAATCCAGGAAATTTTCCTCAATCGTGGCACAATGCCATTGTAATCCCCATACCAAAGCCCGGCCGGGATCATACAGATCCCTCAAATTACCGCCCTATATCGTTAACCAGTTACTTTTATAAAACCATGGAACGAATGGTAAACAATAGATTAGTCTGGTATTTGGAAACGAATAATCTTATCACAGATATAGAATGTGGTTTCCGGAAAAATCGAAGTACTATTGATCATTTAGTACGATTAGAATCCTATGTTAAGAATGCTATTGTAAATAAACAACACGTTGTATCATTTTTTCGATCTGGAGAAAGCATAGGATACTACTTGGAAGTATGGCATTTTAAAGGATTTACATGATTTCGGTTTGAGAGGTCGTTTACCTCATTTTATCTCACAATTTTTGAAATACGGGCAGTTCCGAGTGGGATCATCCCTGTCTGACCATTATAATCAGGATCAGGGTGTTCCACAAGGCAGTATTTTGTCTGTAACACTCTTTAGTATCAAGATAAACAGTTTATCCAAGGTTTTAAATGATTCAATCGATGGATCACTTTTCGTGGATGATTTTAATATTTCTTGTCGTGGAAAAAATATGCATACTATTGAACGGCAACTGCAGTTGTGCTTAAACAATATTAACAAATGGTGTCTAGAAAACGGCTTTAAATTTTCTAAATCGAAAACCAATTGTATACATTTCTGTAGAAAATACAAACCGCATAAAGATCCAGAATTGTTTTTAAATAGCACTCCCATCAAAGTTGTTAAGGAGGCCAAGTTCTTGGGTCTGATTTTCGACTCACATTTAACGTTTCTCCCCCATATCAAGTCCCTAAAAAATAAATGCCTGAAGGCGCTGGATTTATTAAAAGTCGTTTCTAATTCAAAGTGGGGAGGTGATCGAGCTACCCTCCTTCACTTATATAAGATCATTGATACGGTCTAAACTTGATTATGGCTCCATCGTTTATGGCGGAGCCTGCAAAAGGAACCTAAAACGTTTAGATTCTGTCCACCACCAAGGTCTAAGACTTTGTCTTGGATCTTTTCAGAAGTTCACCTGTTGACAGCCTTTGTGTCGAGGCTGATGAGCCATCTCTTGAGCAGCGACGTATAAAATTATCTTTACAGTATATCACAAAACTATATTCCAATGAGTCAAACCCTGCATATGACTGTGTCTTCAATCCTCTCTATGAGGATTTATACAATAAGAAATCTTCCCTTGTTCCGCCTCTTGGTTTAAGAATAAAACCACTTATTTCTGCTGCCGGCATTGAGCTGGATCATATTACTCCCTCCCGTCTTCTTTCTTCTCCTCCTTGGCAGTTGGTTAGGCCACAGGTCGACCTAACATTAACTACATTTAAAAAATCAGAAACAAATGAATTACAATCTAAACAAGAATATAATCAATTGAAACATAAATATAGCAATACAAATCCTTATTTACAGATGGGTCCAAGGATGGTGGCGCAGTGGCTTCTGCCACTGTCTTTGGATCCAGAACAATATCTAGATTACCAGATAATAGTTCTATTTTCACAGCAGATGCTAACGCCATATTAACAGCTCTTAAATATATTCAAAGACACCCTAAACATAAACAGTATATATTCCGACTCTCTTTCTTGCCTTCAGGCTATTAAAAATATTTCTTATAAACATCCACTTTTAATTGATATTATTGGATTGTATAATGATCTTGCTAGTGGCCAATACGACATCGTCTTTAGTTGGTTACGAAGCCACGTAGGCATTTCTGGTATAACAATGGCAGACCTTGCTGCTAAAGCAGCACTCAACAAATCTGTGACGCCATTTCTTATTCCATACACTGACTATAAAGCTATCTTTAGGTCTTACATCCGTGATCTGATGCAGAAGAGGTGGGACACTCAAGTAGGTATAAATAAATTACATGAAATAAAACCGTATATTGTTTACACCTACTGGGGTTGTCAGTCCAGATTTCAGGAGGTCATCATGCGACGATGTCGTATTGGCCACACAACATATACACATAAATATTTGCTTAAGGTGAGGATCCTCCATTTTGTATCCCTTGTGATGGAAGAATCACAGTCAAGCATATCCTGCTTGATATGTATTTTAATTCACGAACTCTGAAGGATCTTTTTAATAACACAAGCTCTTATTTAATCATTGCATTTTAAACGAATTAGATTTATTGACTAAATTGTAAATCGATCTGGATTGTCAGTCCAAATTTGAAGAGGTCATCATGCGACGATGTCGTATTGGAAACACAACATATACACATAAATATTTGCTTAAGGTGAGGATCCTCCATTTTGTATCCCTTGTGATGGAAGAATCACAGTCAAGCATATCCTGCTTGATATGTATATTAATTCACGAACTCTGAAGGATCTTTTTAATAACACAAGCTCTTATTTAATCATTGCATTTTAAACGAATTAGATTTATTGACTAAATTGTAAATCGATAAATATTTTATGACTGGAAGTTTAAATTCATAAATGTGCTTGTTAGTGGCTGTATCCTCAAAGAGGTTGAAGTACTGTAAAACTATTGTCCTCCTAAAAGGGTACGTAAGTCAAGAAACATTCAAAGTAAATTCAAACTTTCCACGTTTTTAATCGTAGCAAAAGTGTCTTTTTATTTGCATTGTTCGATTTCCCAAATTGCTGACGGCTGAGAGGATGATGTAAATCCAACTAGGGTCCGTGCAGGTAGAAAAGGTACTGTAAGTCCCCATGGTCCCTAGTATGGTGATCTACCTTCTATAGCCCATTTTATCTTGTCTTTTCCTCTGTAGATAAATGGTTTTAGGTATAGTTACTAGTTTTATATTCTCATCTGTGATATTCTAGTTGTTTTGCTGTCCTTCGTTGCCAGGTGTTATAATAGATATATATTTCATTTCGGTATTAAATGTTCTCGTCACTATATGCTGAGATGTGACGTTAAATATTAACCCACTCACTCACTCGCTCTGAGATAAAGAGGTATCAGGCGTCAAGGCCTTTCCTGTTTACGACCACGTAACTGCTGGTGACAGTGGCTCTCTCCATCATAGAAGTCCATCACTTAATAACCAAAACATGACAGCAAGATATCAAGTTTTACAATACATTCAAGTAATAGGTTTCTTGTTGTGGTAATCTCTGTGAGTCTATTCTATGAATAGTAAGTGTGCCATTCTCAGTTGCTTATCAAGACAAAAAAAAACACTTTTGGAACATAAAACCATAACGGGAATATATATTTTCACATATACTTTACTGCCGTAATTATTCAATCATTCGCCGTTTCTGGGCAACATATTTAATCATTCAATATACCTTTAAATGTTACAGTTAAATGTTGAAATTTTAGGTTTATTTATTTTATATTATTTAGATATATTCTATTATATTCTATTATGTTATATTTTATATTATATATTTTTATTTAAATTATTAAATTTTTTGGTTTTTCAGTTTATGTAAATGTAGCAAATCCTCTTTAACATATGACCATCTCTTTCAGTATATTATTTGGTTCTGTACTGTGTTAAATGCACTTTGTTTTAAAGAGGTAAGATATTAAACAGGATCGTGTGTATATTTATAATTTCATTTATAATGAACCAATGCCTCTGATAAATCGCCTTTCGTATCATCATCACACTGCTGAAATTAACGGTTGCGCTTTAACTTAGACAGGCAATTTCAGCATTACAAAAAGATATAAGTAACCGCCAATGCTTGATGAAACTTAACTTTGGATCAGGGAAATAGCACAAAACAGAAAACAACAACACATAACCCAAGAACATGTGATAAATTCCAACAAAGAGTACACATTGCTTTCTTTTAAATGTATCAACGGTTTCTGGAAAAAATGATTTTCGAAACGCATTTTTTTATTATTTTAATTTGCTCTTCACAAAAACGCGAAATTATCCCAGTAGCCATGCGGATATCCATGGCGACACAACATTGAGCTGCCTGTCGTCATGATACTGTTATAAAACTTAAGAACTAGCAGGTTAGGCTCTACACAGCTGTAGGACTGTTATACACTGAGGAATTCAGGTATCTCTGTGTGAACACAAGTTTGATTATCGACAAAAATTAATCTACGGGAATACGGAAAAGATTCTCTTCTCTCCTTTCCCAGTCATTCTTGTAAGAGACCTACCTTTTCTGTCTATGTTTTAAGATCCCAAGGGCGTGAATCGATAAAATGACAAATTAAATGATCATGAAATATTCATGAAAATAAATGGCGACTCCAACTTCGAACTGTGAATGTAATGTATGTAATCCTTATAGAAGACTTTTCAGCCTGTACTTGTCCTGGCAGAGAGTGTGTAAAATAAACGATAAACACCTAGGCGGACAATTGTTAGATACACAGCTCAACAGCTCAGAACAGCTCTGTGTGTTGTTGACTGATGTCTCCGGACAATAAAGAGACAAATGGAAATGTTTCTTAACATATCTGACAACCTGCTGTTTGTTTCAGTTGAAATGCGCATAACGAATCACAATCATGACGAGCAGTAGTATTATTGTAGTAATAATAAGGGCAAGAGCTCAATTCAAATATAAGTCTTATACTTAAACAAATAACATAAATCTAGACGCCTTTTTAAAAAACTCCAAAACAAAAAGACACAACTCGTCTTCCTTCACACAAACCCACTGCAGACAGTCGACAGCGTTGTGGGCTGGCCTGTTTACTAGATTAGTTGTCCTGAACAACTGATGGTGGTCTGTACAATTGGCATTTGGATGACATACCGTTGTCAAGCAATGGTAAAGTACGAACAGGCACAGAACAGGCATATACATATGGGAAGCATCAACAACGACAACATGGTGGCATGCATTTTCATTTATATATCTTCAGTGACAGTGAGCTTTCTGAAGTTGTCTCTGTAATGACAACCAAATACCCCTTCTTGTTAATCCTTTTCATGAACTCTGAGTGATATTATTGTAACTCCCTGCTTAGCCGTATTCAAGGCTAAAACTAGCGACATTCTCCTCAGGTGAACCCGCTGTCATATTGCTGAATATTGCTAAAGCGGCGTAACGCTAAAGTCATCAGACAGAAACAAACCTTTCAATATTGTTTTGCACACACACTTTTGGCCGCACATGGTTCAACTGAGGCAGGTTTCACAAATCCTTTCTTTAACAGTAAGCGATTATATGCAACGACTCAACCCATGAACTTGCCTCAAGTGTTTCTCCGACCCTTCTTAGCATGGGTTAAGTGCTCTTGAACAAAAATGCAATAACGAGATACGAAAGTGATCAATGATGCTTGCCTCCTTAGTTGATCTTTGTGATCAGGCTAATGGTGCTGCAGAATAGCGATACCCGGTGAACATGTCCATAAAAGTGCTTTAGAATGGCTGCCCATTTTGTAGCTGTAGGACATATCCATAACTAATAAACTCTACTTTGGTTTCTGTGGATGATTTTCAGAAATCATCAACACTTGATATCGTATCGTCCTACATTCTCTGCCTTCCCCGCTTCTTGGGCATTTCTGTCCACACTGCATGCGTGGTGCGGTAACAATTCAAGGCATCTGTTACACGTTCCTCAGTCATGTGGATTCTCACATTAAGCATACAAGTAGTGTACGTAGTGTTTTTATACATGGGATACAAATACAAAGGCTGACTATGCCAGCCAACGGCAAACCGATATTCAGGTTTAGGTAATCCTTTCAACAACACATTTCAGTTTTGCAGTACTCTTTGACACATGTAGATCCACCAACATCCCGGTTTCATTTTGATTAATAGGCTCTCTTAGACTCTTAGAGACAAGACAAGCAGACATCGGTTTTCAGTGTTTTCAATAGTTTTTTTTTCTAAACGGTGGCCACATTATCTTCAGGCATGCCGTAGGTTTGATATTTCTCGGGATCCTTCTAAACATTTTATTTCCAAATGGTTGTTCTTCTGTGTCAGTCATCTCATTATAACATTATAACACTACTTTTAAAATCATCCATGGATATGATGAGTAAGCCTCCTGCGGTAAGTATACGCAGTCAAAAAAGAAACTTCACAAAATGTAATTTTTAAAAATAATGAATATTATTTCTCCGATGATACATCTACGTATCCGAAATGGAATCCCTATCTTTCGATTCTAGAAAAACGTTGGCAAACCCCACGTAAACCCATCCACTCGTCGTGCAAATGACGTTAGTGCCAAATCACGTGATCTTCGCATCGATGTTTTCTTCATTTGCACGTGTTTGCATTGTCCTCATAAATTGGAAACAAAAGACAGTTCTAATGGTACTTTAAATGCCACGGTTGTAAAATGTGCGACGTGAACGTGCCGTTGGCATGTTGCAAGCAGGAAGATCAGTTATTGATGTCGCAAGAACAATGGGATGCAGCCGTCGTACTGTGTACGACTTGCCAGGTCGTCTACAACAAACTGGCACCACTTCTGATCACTCAAGGTCGGGTCGCGTCGTCCACGAGCAGAAGACCGTCACATCGTCCTATGTCACCTACGTGACAGATTTCTGCTGGCTACACGAACCAGGGCTGAGATGTTTAGAGGTCGACTGTCCTAACACAGCATTCGAAATCGGTTGCGGGCTGCCAGTCTCCATTCGAATTTTTATTCTTGTGACTTGACATTCTGTATACGCATGTTTTGGAACGGCGGTGTAGCCCAATGGAACTGATTGTGGCACTGTCAGAGTATCGAGTACAGCACACGGATCTCAGCAATGTAACAATAACAATTTAACCATCTTACCATCTCTTGCTCGTTTATAGTGCCCTGAAGAAAGAATGTGAAGTTTCTTTTCTGACTCAGTATATATCTTTAACACCCCAAATCATTAAGCAGATAAATCTCGTGCAGTCTAATAATTATACGTTTGTTACAGAATGTGGTTAAAATGAAGCTGGTTGCTAGGCACTGTGGCTGTGTTGATTTCAAAACAGCAGTCACTTACGCTTAGTGCCATAAAGCAGGTACATCTCGTGCCAATACAGGGTATTGATCTGTATACCTGACGTGACCAACGTGCAGGAACGTACTTTCCGACCTGTTGATAAAAATAACAACAAAAATGTTGTTGTGAAACAAATAGCGACATATCCATTTCTAAGTGACACTCGCACTGCTGGAGTTCAGGTGTTTCATATATTCATGCTGACTAACCAAACCGTGACGATTAGCATCAGATATAGATGTCTTTTGTTGTAATTGTCAGGAGACATAGATCATTTCAGGACGCTGACCGTCAAGGCTACACTGAAGATGGACCTCACTGCCCTGTGCTTACTTGTCCTAGGTATCAAGTACCCCGTAACATATAGCACCTGTTTTGACATGGACTTTTCATTGAAGCAAGATAGCGCTATGGCGGACTATATATTTGACTTCATGCAGCCTTCCACCATATATGGTTGTTCTTCAGAGTGTCTCAGATCTTCAACCTGCAAGTCATTTAACTTCGATCTGGTGACACGAACCTGCCACCTCAACAGTAACAACAGCTACTACATCGACGTCGTCTCCTTACAAGACTACGTCTTCAGTGACATTGACTTGTGGCCTGTTGTAAGTTCAATAGAGCTATAGTTTTACAGAATTTGACCTTTGAGATGTGAATGAAATGATTTCATGTCAGTGTTAAGTGGCAGTAAGTGTTAAGATGCAGTTACCGTGTGCTAATACCGTGGAGCTCCATTTCCAGGTCATTATCTCTACAATGTGGCTTCAGACTTCGTGTATGTGTTATTTTGACGCAGTTGTCTTTGCAAGGATGTTCAGGACAAGTGTATTTCCTGCTACAACCATCCCAACATCCATCCCCATATGCAAGGTGGTCGGTCGTTTGGTTGTGCAGGTTGTATACTTTGCTTGTCATCGGATGCTTCTGTCATATCTTGATCATGTTTACACAGACTCTCTCTGGCCCATGTGCAGAGGTCCAATGTCAGCCTGGATACCGATGTAAAGTTAACAGACTGGACCGTCCAGCTTGTCATGCAGGTAAGTTTCGCCAGAGTATGAAGAAATTCATCGCCCAGGTGACACAGATAACATTGCAAAGAATTAATATTTGAGAGGATGATGACAAATATTAGAGGAATATTTCCTTGTTGTTTAATGCAAACAGAGCAATATTCCAGCTGTGTTGGGGTGGTTCGTAAGTAATGAACGACTGGACATCGATCTGTGTATGAGTTATATAATATGTACCAACCTATCTCTGGGTCTGACCTCCTGATCCTCTTAGTATCCCATTACGGCCAGCATCGTGGCTTCTTGCGTGGCTGAAGGTCGATTCTGACCCTTACCTTCGCGATCATTATGAATATAAATATATTAATTATATGAAAAATAATAACTCACTGTAATGATACATTATCGCGGCAAAATTGAATTGGTCAAGTCGAATTCTACCTCATTTCATGAAGGATACGTATTATACTGTCACTGATGGGTACGTCACTTACTAACCAGATCACATATCCTTGATGACATAACCTTTTCGTTTTTCGTGGCAATCACAAGTGCCTTTTAAAACATAACAGTGTGTCAAGTAGTTCGCTGTGCGACAGGCAGGGTTCTCCTTTCAATGCAGAATTCCCAGGTTGTGGTTCCCCGCCTCCACTGATACCAAACAGCAAGGTGGAGTATGATGGTCATTACATGGGAGCCGAGGCTAAGTACACCTGCGCAGACGACTTCCTGTCGTGTCACAAGAACACCATAAGCGTTTGTCAGTCATCGACGGGCAGGTGGCAGAATCTGACTGGCCTCTGTGGTCGTTTCAGATTCCAAAATGAGGTGAGGAATAAGATTCGAACTACGATATCAACCGATAATGCACATTGTAAAATATTTCTTGAAAAAATATTTGTTCTAGTCATCTAAGTCTTTCTTGATTTTTTTAGGTGTTAAATTTGAGTCGTGAACTGATATAATTTTTTGCCACTCTACCGAGTAAAAAAAATAAGAAAACCAATAGGAAGATGATTGTTTTTCTAACAGTGAAATGTGTCAATATCCTCTTCCCAAATTTTACAATGTTTCTCTAAAAAATGAATATGTAAAGCAACATTACAGTTTCATCTCATTAAGATATGGAAACTGTACGTGGACAGAAAAAAACATATCCACAACATCCAGAGGCTAGAGAATAATCAGTCGTTTTCAGTTTGCAATGTCAGGTGTGTGAACGCATAGAAAGAGGTGAGTAGGTTCATTGTGCACAAAATGCACTTGCCGTGAACGATACGTGACCATGCATTTGAAGACAAAAATACAAGGTTGATGTTGGGCTTCAGAATTCACAACTGCATCTCCATACAGAAACGCAGCATGGCAGTCACAGATGAGTATGTCGAGGACGTCATAAGGTGTCTAAAGACCCCGGAAGAATAGCGGGAGAACGTTCATCAGTTCGCTCGTATATGGTGCCTCTCCAAGATTGTGAAGACCAAGATGGTAAACAGGTTCATGAAGTTTAAGGAGCAGTGGTTGCACCTATGGCAACTACGAGAACCTCTATTCCGTTGTTCTGATTGCACTTTTCTGACTTTTAATCCATCTATGTCAATACTGGAGACGATGGAACTACGTCTGATTTCATGTGCACAATATTTCGGAATTGAAGGAAAGTTAACAGCATTGGTTTGGGTGAACCATAGTCTGTTCCAAATGATGACAAGAACGTGCTGTACTTCATCGTTGGAAACGGTGCTTTTGCTCTGAGGAACTGGTTGATGTAGCCGTCTTCTCACCCAAACGTGACCCAAGGGGGGAACGTCAGCTGCAAACTGTCCAAGCTATATGTCTTATTTGAGCATCACCAACTGTTTCTCCTTGCAAAGTCGATCTTCATGACATGCATGTTGCATGTATACAGTGATACCATCAGGATCACCATTTAGTTACGTATCTCCACGTGTGGTTTCTTTGCCTTTAGAATATGGGCAAGCTGAAATATCTCATTTGAGTCTACCTGTGAAAGTCTGTGGTAGAATATTGGCCTTCAGTAACCCATGCTTGTCATATGGGGCGGTGGGGGTAGCCTAGTGGATAAAGCGTTCGCTCGTCACGCCGAAGTCCCGGGTTCGATTCCTCACATGGGCACAATGTGCGAAGTCCATTTTCTGGTGTCGCCCGTCGTGATGTCGCTGGAATATTGCTAAAAGCGGTGTAAAACTAAACTCGCTCACTCATAGGCTTGTCATATGAAGCCACAAACGGTATAGGGTGTTCAGGTTTCCTGACTTTTTGACACATGTCATCAGTTACCAATTGCACAAAACGATTTTCATGCTGCTGCTGGCTGGATTTTCTGGTCTAGAATCAGTTATATACAGACCGTCACCATATAGTTGAAATTGATGAGTGCGGCGTAAACCTTAGCTCACTCCTTCACTTTCACTTGAGTCAAAATATTTGAAACTGATGCACGGGTAAGGCGTTCTGTGGATGACATGCTTGTACTCATTCATGCAGATGTTTGTTAGAAAAAGACCACAGGGACCCGATATCGCACAATGCATAATTAAGAGGTACCTGTGCATAGTTTCGAATGTCACCGAAGCGTACATTTCAGCCTGAAATATGGCAGCTGCTGCTCCTTTACTCTATTAATATATACGACGTGCCTGTAGAGCTATGGTCTATGTTTAACGTACTGTGCGATATCGGGTTCCCGTGTATAAGACTTCACTTTGCTGCTAGGGTAGTGGGGTTCCTATTGGTCAAAGTGTCGAATCGCTGATTCGATTCTATCCCCACTTGCGCATAATGTGTGAAACCCAGCAGTGACATTGCGTGAATATTGCTAAACGTTGAGTAAAACCAAATTTACACACTCAGCCAGTTGAATGTCATTCACGATGTGTTCTCATTCAGGGCCAGGTACGTTTCCCATGTGGCCCAACAAGTCACTTCACTGCGACTGTCACAGGAATACTAACGGGTGCGAGGTACGGGTGTATTAATATCAGCATCATGTGGTGAAATATACATCATATTCACGTTTTAATGAAACTTAGTGTGCCTATTTAGAAACAAAGTAGTATACATTAAACATTAAAATCACATTACTCGATCATTGTATCCTTTCCTTAGGAAACTTTAATTAGACGATTTTTTCTTCCTGAGACACTCTCTAGCGGTCTTAACAGAGTTACGCCCCTTCTTAGCAGTTCTTAGAATCGCTGGTCGTGATAATCAAGATTCTCCTCCACAGTAAAGAAAAAGAGATGCTTTCTCAATATTTTGTCCGGTACTTCCAGTATGATTCACAGATCTTCAGTGGTTCCCATATTTTGTGACTTCAACAGAACGAAAGAGGATACGTTAATTGACAAGTTAGATGTTTAGAAACAAGCAGTGTTAGGAATGCTGGGTGTCAGGTAGACTGCAAGGTGTGTTGGTGTTAAACGTTAGGTCGATTGTAATGTGCTAGCATACTCCTTACATCTCACAGTCCTTGCTGGAGTACCTTTCAAATGATTACTTGTACTTTAACCGGCACCATAATAACTGATTTGGTCAGCAAATATTCGCAGTGTTTATAACTCACTTTGGCGTTCTTTGACTGCAATGTATCACAACCTTGTCATTTCAGAATGCAGATATCAGTTCGATCCGATGGAGGCTCAAATGCAACATTCCATGTGAACTTTAAACTCGACGAAAACTCAGTAAATTACAATACGCGATTCGGTGCCTGGAACACTGCATTGAATGTGTCACACATGACTGTTAAGCCCAACATAGAATTTAACATAGAAATCCAACTGAAAGAAGGGGTTTACACGGTAGGTGTGCTAATGTATGAATCCTGGCTAGACTGACGCTTTCCGGTCTGTAGTAAATTGTCACTGCGCTTTGTTGATTGAGTCGTTTGGGGTCATCACTTCATGGACATATGCTCATGACATCAATCACTACTTTGCTCGTTATAACATCATCACTAGTTCCAACAACAGCTCTGCGTGAAAATACACCAATTTGCTGGAGGGAATTAAATTCCAAACCCATGAACACTACTATGTTTGAATTATTGTACAAGTTCATTTATCATTGAACATATCCAAAGAAACGCCAACGAAAATCTTCTTTAATTGTAAAAGTTGTAGATCAAATCATATCTATCACGTAGACCAGTGTAACGGCATCTTGAGTGCATCTTCACTACAATTCATAAATTGGGTATAATATCGATATTTTCTGCTAAACATCAAACATACAATAAAGCCAACTTTGAGACATACTTGTATTGCTACTCAGTTTAAAATTTCAACATCAGCGCATCGTAGTTCCAACACTCATCCAAACTCTTGTGTCCTGTCGAATTCTGATCCCCGAGAAATATATTTATTTCCCAATGTAACTAGTAACAATATTAATGTACATGCACATGATGAGATGATAATGAATCTAGTTGTTTCACAATAATGTAACAGTCTTTTAACCAAAGACACTGATGCTCTTGAATGTTTTGCCTTTTTAGATGGAGATAGATGGTGTTGCTTTCCCGCCTTTCCCAGAGAGACAGGCTAACATCAAACCCGACCGTATTTACATACGCAGCGACGTCCGGGTCTACACTGTTGTCGTTCAGATATGACGCTCGAAGGACGTCCATATCGTAAGTAGCCCCTCGTGAAAAGATGTGATCTCTTACAGACTCCATTGCACTGTCGAGGGATGATAAACTGAAAACGTGACGTGATATACGTGAGTCGGTTCAAGACTACGAGAGATGTTCAATGTCAATCGAACAGAAGCTCTGCTATGACTCATACGCTTGTTGACAAACAGTCATTGTGATAACCTGATTGTTCCATAGTCGAATAATAACACCTTCATGACCCCATTTGACAATGGCATCGGCACTGACTACGTACCATCAGCTGGTGCACAAAGTAAACTGCAAGTTTTTTCTTCAGCTTAGTTGTTTGGTTGTTCTTAATTCTACGTGTTGATACAATTGAAATACAATTTTACATTCTTCGTCATCCTGTGCTTGTACTGACTTCAAAACTTAGTTGAAAGCTTGCTGTCGTACCGGATGACACAAACCATTTCTTTTACTACCGATTACTAGATAATGTGGAAGAGAATCGATTACTTGGACAGAGTGTAAATATTCTCTGACGCATTGAACAAACAAGTTCATATATTACTGTGTTGTTATTTCTAAAAACTTTGAAAGTGATGTTAAAGCCATGTAGCTTTACAAGGAAACCATTAAATAATCACTGTAATCTGTGCTGTACTCGATGTTATACAATATTGGAAAAAATTCAAAAAATTCACACTTATGTCGAATTTCCATAAAAGTGTTGTGTAATATCTACGTCCACTAAACATGTCCATAAGGGGAAGACGCAGTGACAGATAAAGTCTTTGGTACAGTCTCTTGTGAATTATGTTGACCAGAATCTTCTGATTTTCCACCAGTGTTCCCTTTCTGTTTCATGTCCAAGTAGAACTTCACCGTTGACAGCTTTAACACATCAAATACTTGGTCAATGGTGATATTTAATGCCATTGATACGTGTATGTAATCCATGACATCGAATAATGACACAGACCATACTGGAAATGGGACTTGCCCCGGGGAAGGGCACAGAGCCCGACCAAGAATATCTTGTTCAAACCATCTCAAATCCACGCTACTAGAGTGTGCAAAAGCGACATCATGGCCTGATAGTCCACACATAAATGGCAAGTCGCTTAAGCTGCATTTGGGCAATGCCATGCCTATGTATGCTTACCTGACGAAGCAAAAAACTCCGGCGGCTTAAACATCTTACGCCGGGTGAGCCAGTTCAACACACAACTGGTGCCCGTCAGGAACCTTTGCATGAGCAGGATGCTCAAGTGCCAGCAGATCCAAAACTTGTTTGTGAACGTCCTAAACAAACCCTTCCGGCGTAGAGCCAATTGGCCCCAAATTTTGGACACTCACTCTTCCTCTTTCTCTTTCAGAAAACCCTGTGTATATTTTGTTGCACACTCTTTATGATGAAATATCTGCTATACCTTTTCGAAAAACGGAGGCCAATCAAACATACCAGTCAATCTTTTCCCCAAACTGAAATTGATTTATTAAATGACATTATTTCTATGAAACTTTCTGTGGACTGTTCATTACATGAAGTAAATCGTTGTGTTTATGCTGCCGCCCAAACCTTGGAGGAGCTTCACACGGTTCCAGAGAAAAGTCTTCTAATACTAAGAACAACAAACCAAGGAAAAACCGGTTTCATGTAAAATTAGGAGAAACTAGAAAATATATGTCCTGGATAGTGCTGTGCCTGAAATTCAGATCATCAGGGGGCACCCGTGGGCCAATCTGGTGGAATAATTCTTTAATTTTTCTGCTGGAGTATATCATCCAGGTATCCTTGGTGCTTCAAGCTGGAGATCCGCTTGTTTTTAGCATTGTCCTTGTGATACTCCGTGGTGAGTGGGGAGCTCGGATGATAAAAAATTACTCATTCACCATGGCTTACGAAACTTCCTAAAAAAACAGCAACTCAACGTCCACTTGAAAACGATGATGAACAGCGACCTTCACAATCTATTGATTACTGGCCACGGTTTCTAGTGATTGAAACTATTGATAAAACACCATTGAAATTAAATCCCTTTGCGGTTTCTAAAGGCATTCAAGGCATTGCAGGAGACGTGAAAAACATTAGATGCTTGCGTACGGTTGCTTTGTTAATTGAATGTAGCAAACGACACAAACATCCAACCTCCTTTCCATTGAATCATTTGTTGGTACACCTGTGTCCGTTTCTGCACACCGAACTCTTAACACAAGTAAAGGTATTGTAAGAGATCGGGATCGATTGTTCTCTGACATGAGTGAACTGGCTATAGCCACCGAAATGAAAGACCAAGGTGTCACATTTGTCAAACGATTTACCACCCGTAAAAACTCCATCAAAGAAATACCTATCTCTTTCCGTTTTCTTCTCCAACTGCTCCCCAATCCATAAAGGCTGGTTACTGCAATATCGGGGTTGAAACATACATTCCCAGCCCTCTCAGGTGTTTCAAATGTCAGAAGTTTGGCCACGGTGTGAACGCCTGTACTTTGTCTGTCACATGCGCTCACTGCAGTGAGAAGACGCATGTGACGGAAGATTGTGAGAGCAGTTTTAGAAAGTGTGCCAACTGCTTTGGAGCACATTCGTCGTCCTCCAAGGAGTGCCCGATGTGGAAAAAGCAGATGGAGATTAACAAAATTAAATTTACTAGAAACGTCAGTTTTGCAGAAGCTAAAAAACTTGTACAATCTCCAGAACTAACTGAAACGTATGCATCAGTAACTAGACCACTATCAGATTCAACCCTATAACAATCCAAAGTCAAGTCAAGACTTTTATTTCGTATGAAGGCCATCGGCCCATATACAGTTATACAGATACATACATATATATGTTGAATGATACACACGTACACTGTAAACACGCTTATGACAACAGAAGAGGCACCATGGGATACAAATGTGCTATCCATTAACCAACCGCTGACGTAGCTCAAAGCTCAAACATAAATATTTACAAAGACTATTCAATACCTCAGATGATGTGGAAGACAGTAATTGCTTGAATTTATAGGTAGACGGATTGTGATTATACATTTGTGGTACATAACAGATTTAGATTTAGATTATTGTAGCATTTACATGTAAGTATAAAGTGAAATTAATCTTCTATTCCCTTATTACATATAGAACAAATGCGTTGATTAGAATCAACTCCCAACCACCGTCCCTCATTAGCCTTTAGTTTTAGAATGCCCGCTCTGATCCTAGTAAGAATATTTCTGTATTTTTTATTTGTTAGCATAGTCAAATATTTTTCCGGCTCTAATAGGCTTTTGTATTGTCAGTATAGCTTATACCTTCAACTTTCTTCCATGGTACTATTCCATGTCTGTATATACATGTCAACTGCGACTCTTTTGAACATTTGAAAAAACTGGGATTCGTTACCAACACCTTGAAGTAACCAAACATAACCAAAGCCATATGAAAACAATAAATTACGCACATATGAAACATAGTTAACATAACCACATTAACATATCATAAGCTTTTTTGGATTCTTTGTTGATGCATATTTACCAGTTTAAGCCAGTATTTTATGAAACGACACTGTGCATTTGTATACAGTGGGTAACGTCCACATTCATCATAAACAATCACATTTGGTGTCTGGGGACCAACATTTAGGAACTTCTTACATGCAGTTAAATTTACATTTTCAATCTTTCTTTCGTTTCTAAAGCCAGCCTGAGTTTCTGTCAATTTGTCTCTTAGGGTAGCCCAATTTGTCAATCTTGCATTAAGTATACATGTGTAAATTTTACTCAAAGTGCGGAGTATAGATATCCCTCTATAGCTGTCAGGATTGTCTCTATTACCCTTTTTATGTAGAGGGATGGTAATTGCCTTTGACCACTGGTCAGGAAATAAAGCATCATTGAACAACTTGTTAAATAATTTGCCCAAGAACGGGATAATAACGGCTTCTGAACATTTTAACATTTCAATTTTGATATGATAATTACCTGGGGATTTACCATTCTTTAAGTGCTGGAGTGCATCGGGAATTTCTTTATTAGTTATGGGTGCTTCAAGAATGTCTAAATCAAGATCTTCAAGTAGATTGTCATCTTGGACGGATGTATCATTATTAGCGGCAAGTAGATCTATCCTTTGGAATACATTCTTAAAATGATTCAACCAGCTATCAAGTTCAATATTACAGTTTCTGTTATCACGTCTGGAAATATTCCTTAACTCCTTCCAAAATCTATAGGAATTATTAACAATATTTTTAAGAATATCTCTTTTTCTGTTCTGGTAATCATGCTTTGATATTCGACAAACATGTGTATATTTGTTTCTCATCTTGCAGTAGGCACGTTTATTTTCACATGATTTGTGATGTCTAAATCGTCTCAAATGCTGTCGTGCTTCTTGCTTAGCTTTTTTACATTTCAGAGTATAAAATCCTGTGTTATCGCCAACTGACCCACTTTTAAGGGATTTTTTCATACATTCAGATGCGGAATGAACTGCTTTCACAAACATATCTAAACTGTTGTTAAGGTTACCGTCAACTTCATCCACCATATCTTGAAGTGAGGGACATGAGTTACTAAGGGAAATTAAAAATTCCGATGCCTTGTTATCATTCCACTTGAAAGTAAAACTGCCTTCGGCATGTGGCATAGGCTTAAAAGATATAGCATTCGCAAGTTTACGAGTAGAAGCTGCTACAGAGTCGACACTGAGAATCACGGGCATATGTTTAGATTCAACTGTAGAATCTACTACAACATCATGTTGGATATAGAATAAATCAGCAGTACCAATAAAGTAGTCAACTACGCTACAACCTTGTTGGGATATATAAGTAAATTCTCCTGTATTGTCACTTGGCGTTCTGCCGTTACAGATATACAAATTATGAGAAAAGCAAAAGTCAATCAGTTTACGACCAAAGGTGTTTACAGCACTGTCGCATGAATGTCTTTCATTTACAGGCACTGAGGGTTCCTCCGGGAATGCAGCTTCGTCTAGACCGTGAAGGTCAAGTGTGTCTGGTGGGTTGTTATGGACACCTACACGAGCGTTCAAATCTCCGCAAATGATGACGTCACATCCGTGGTCTGAATGGTCTATCAGCCACTGGTCAATATCATCGATAGCGGTTGTGCCGTCGGCTGCAACATAAAACGTTGAGTCGATAGGAGGTACATATGTTGCAAATACAAGGACATCTTTATTGTTGCCAACTGTACTTTTATCTAGTTTGATACAGACAACACTGTCAATATCTAGGGAAATGTGTTGGCATTTACTAGCTAGAGTGCTTTTCAACAAAACGATCACTCCGCCAGATAATCTTCCAGCCTTTGCTATTCTATGAGCTTTGGATATGTACAAGTCGTAAGCAGAGAACTGGGTTATTGCTGTTAAATTATCGAGAAATGTTTCCACTAGGCAGATAAACTCAAAGTTATGTATATAAGCAATAAAATCGGGGTTGTCGACCTTTGACAGAAAACCCTCTATATTCCATGTTAGGAATTTAAAATTGTAGCTGGAACGTAGTACACCTGATATATGTTGAAGATCTTCAATCCATTGGGACGTTGCGGACAGCAGATATCCCAGTGCCGGAGGGAGGCAGGTCTCCAGGTCGATATAGTGACTCCGGTATCGGTGTAGGCGTAGACGCAGACGCAGCTGCAGATGCTGAAGTTCCTTTTCTAGCAGCAAAGGCATATCTGCGCGTCCTGTTCGATCCCGACTTGTCAGGATTGCCTGGTCTCGTGATCAGGTTTCCATTCTTGTAGAATGCAATTTGACCCATGCTTTTCAAATCAGCAAGTGTTACCCTTTGAAGCTTTGTAAGGTCATTTGCAACACCGATGTTGCCTTCTCTGAGATTATCACGATGCTTCAAAACAGTAATCTTGTCCTCTGTCAGAGAAAACCGAGCTATGAGAGGGCGTGGTCTCTCTTGATTTGTTTGTTTTTTTCCGATTCGATGCGCACGTATAATGTCAGGTCTCACCCAATGCCTAGTTTTTACGAAGTTGCCACCGTATCCTTACATTTATCAAATGACTCGTCTTGTGATTCTGCAAGACCGTAAAAGACGATGTTATCTCGGCGGCTGAAAGCTTCGAGCTTATCAATAGCAGCATCTTGTTTCTCCATACGAGAATCAATATCGTCAACTTTCTGGCTAAGTGCATCAATGTCGCTGTACACTGTAGCCTGTTCATCACCGATTTTCTCTATGTCCTTGCGTATGTCGGAAATAGATGTTTCGAGGGCCGTACACGTACTGAGGACAGAGAGCTTAGTTTTAATGTCTCTCATCTCTGAGACCATACTTTGTCTGAATTCTCTAATTTCGGACAGAATATCAGTTTTATTTCAGATGTAACATTGTTCAAGTCTCTCATAGTCACTGCAGGTCCTGGATTAGTCTCCACGTCGTTTGATAGTAAGATTCGTAGTGGGATAGTATGAACAGAACTTTCATACTCACACAGTGAGACTTGCAAGCTCAAAAAACGACAAGCATCAATGAACACGGGGTAATGGAGTGTGACGTCACTGATCAAAACACAGTCATGTTCGCTTGGGATAAGTCGGACAAAGTAGTGTAGATTTTCAGAGATCATATTAGCATTGGCCAAGACAAATGCTGACAACAGAAGATGCACAGTAATCAGTATAGAGCACACAGATAGCCGTAACGGAGTGTCTGAGGTGGATGAACGCGGTGTGTAATCAAAGTCAGTGAAAACATGGCTCACCTGTCGTGACCCGGGTGGGTGTACAAATGTGCCGATCCTGGCTCTGTACGTTGCTATATCGATCATCTTGGCAGTGTATGATGTTCCAGGAGACTTTAGGAAACAATTGCGCAATCGAAAAATTCATAGGTCAAGTCACTAAATTGAGGTTTTGAAAAATGTTTAACAGCCCATTCACCTGTGTGTCAAGCTCCCAAGGGAGACAATTCAGGTCAACACTAGAACAATCCACCCAAACATCAGTTTCATCCCAGATCCAATCTGAGTCTTTGAGTAATCATGACACATCTACACCACAGGAGATAACACCATCTCAGTCAACTGCAAATGTCAAACAGGTTGTTAAAAGTAAACCCAAACCAAGGCCAGATCTTTCTAAAAAACCTCAAAGTGGCAGAGTATCCAAAGGATCAGAAAATCGTATTCAACTTTATAATAAATATAGTTCGCTTGAAGACATGGAAGTGTCCGAACACACCCATCAAAGGGCACATAGCTTGTCGCCCACCAAAAAAGTGCGGTGCAGATCCCCAATCAATGCCCCTAAAAGATAGTCCGTTCCAAAACTATAGTACAGTGGAATTGTAGAGGGTTAAGGACCAATTTCAATGAGTTACAGCTACTAATATATGATTTTTCACCATCGGCCTTCTGTCTGCAGGAAACCTATTTGAAGGAAACAGATACTTTTGATTTACGTCAGTTCGTTTCATATAATTATTTTTCACCTCCGGGTCACAGGGCCACTGGAGGGTCTTCAACCCTTGTAAAGCAGGATGTTATCCATAGTCCTGTAGCACTCACAACAAATCTCCAAGCTGTTGCAGTGAGACTAACTCTTCATGTTACCTTCACACTATGCTCTCTGTATATTCCGCCTTCTTCAGCACTCCAGCAGTCTGATCTACATGGTCTCTATAACCAACTTCCTAAACCTTGCATCATAATGGGTAATCTCAATGGCCATAACCCAATTTGGGGTGGTGCAAACATTAACACTAAAGGTAAACTACTGGAAGATTTTATAGCCAATAATGACTTGTGTATATACAATGATGATTCAACCACCTATCTGCATCCTGCAACTGGCACCTACTCTTGTCTAGGTTTGTCTCTCGCAGACTCTACTCTACTTAATGAATTTGATCGGTCAGTCCACAATGACCTCTGTGGAAGTGACCACTTTCAAACTATATTATCAGAAAATACTCCATCTGACTCTCCATCATATACCAGATGGAATTTTGTCAAGGCAGACTGGTCGTTATTTCAGACTTTATGTGCATCTAAATTAAGACCCGAATGTTTCAGTCATATACCGATCCTATTCAATTATTTTCTGATGTGTTAAATGAAACTTGCTGATGAATGTATACCAAAGTCCTCTACAACTCCACATGTACGGAAACCATGGTTTAATACAGACTGTAGACAAGCCAGGAAAGCGAGGAAAAAGGCAGAAAATTATTTCCGTCGTCACCCAACTGTCCATAATTTAAATAAATTTAAGATACTCAATGCGAAGGCGCGTCGTACTTTCAAACAAAATAAACGGCAATCTTGGAGGAACTGTCTCCAAAATTAACTCACGTACGCCAGTGTCTAAGGTATGGAACATGGTTCAAAGAATTAAAGGAAAAGGTTCAAAAGTTGCTGTTCACCATCTTAAAGATGGTGACAATTTAATTACTGACACACGTGCCAAAAATTCATCATCGACAAATTATGTTCCTTTCGTTGTACCATTGATCATTTGGTACGTTTAGAATCCTTCGTTAAAAATGCTATAGTTAATAAACAACATGCTGTATCGATTTTCTTTGATCTCGAGAAAGCCAATGATACAACCTGGAAGCAAGGCATTTTGAAGGATTTACAATGATTTTGGTTTGAGAGGCCGTTTGCCTCTTTTTATATCAGAGTTTTTAAAAGACAGGCAATTTCAAGTTCGAGTGGGTTCAACCCTCTCTGATCATTACAATCAGGATCAGGGTGACCCTCAAGGCAGTATTTTGTCTGTCACTTTATTTAGTATTAAAATCAACAGTTTATCGAAGGTTTTAAATGATTCAATTGATGGATCACTTTTTGTGGATGATTTTAACATTTCTTGTCGTGGTAAAAATATGCGTACTATTGAACGGCAACTACAGCTGTTTAAATAAAATAAATAAATGGTGTCTTGAAAACGGCTTTAAATTTTCTAAATCCAAAACGTTTGTAGAAAATATAAGCCATATAAGGATCCGGAACTATCTTTAAATGGCACTCCAATTAAAGTTGTGAAGGAGGCCAAGTTCTTGGGTTTAATTTTCGATTCTCATTTAACCTTCTTACCGCACATTAAATCCCTTAAAGCTAAATGCCTGAAGGCACTTGTTGAAAGTTGTTTCCAACTCAAAGTGGGGAGGGGATCAAACTACCCTCTTACACTTATATCGATCACTCGTCCGTTCAACACTTGACAATGGCTCCATCGTATATGGTGGAGCCTGTAAAAGCAACCTTAACCTTCTTGATTCTGTCCACCACCAAGCACTAAGACTTTGTCTTGGGTCGTTTAGAACCTCTCCTGTTGACAGTCTATACGTTGAGGCTGATGAACCGTCTCTTACACAACGTCGTATAAACTTGTCTTTACAATATACTACTAAATTATATTCTAATGAATCTAACCCTGCATATGACTGTGTGTTTAATCCGCTTTATGAGGATTTGTATAACAAAAAGTCGTCTCTTGTTCCGCCTCGTCTCTTGACCTAACATAATCATCATTAAACAAAATCAGAAAACAAATGACTTACAATATAAACAAGAATATCATCAATTAAAAAATAAATATAACAATTACAAATCGTTGTTCACAGACTGGTCCAAGGACGGTGGCGCAGTAGCTTGTGTCACTGTCATTGGATCCAGGACAATATCTACTAGGATACCAAATAACAGCTCCATTTTTACTGCTGAAGCAAATGCCATATTAACAGCTCTTAAATATATTCAAAGACACCCTAAACGTAAACAATATATAAACTATTCCGACTCTCTTTCTTGCCTTCAGGCTATTAAACATATTTCTTGTAAACATCCACTTTTAATTGAAATTATTGAATTGTATAATAATCTTGCCAATCTTGCCAATACGACATCGTATTCTGTTGATTACCAAGCCACGTAGGTAACGCAATGGCCTATCTTGCTGCCAAGGCAGCACTCAACAAATCTGTGACACCACTTCTTATTCCACACAGTGATTATAAAGCTAGCATTAGAACTTACATCCGTGATCTGATGCAGAAGAAGTGGGACACCCAAGTAGGTACAAATAAATTACATGAAATAAAACCGTATATTAGTTATTCCTACTTGGGTTGTCAGTCCAGATTTAAAGAGGTAATCATGCGGCGATCTCGTTTTGGTCATACCAGATATAATCATTTATACCTATTGAAAGGTGAAGATCCTCCGTTTTGCATCCCTTGTGATGAGAGAACCACGGTCAAGCATATCCTGCTTGACTGTGTTGAATTCTCCATCATAAGGGATAAATATTTCAATGTAAAAACAATTAAGGTTGTTTTTAACACTGTATGTTCTCATTTAATTCTTGGATTTTTGAAAGAAATTGGTTTCATCTTTGAATTTTGATTATTATGTTCTGTAGATAGCTGCATTGTAATTCATGGTAGTTTAGATTAGTTACTTGAATTATTGGTGGCTGTACCCTCAAAGGGGGTTGAAGTACCGTAAAATTATTGTCCTCCTGAGAGGGTACGTAAGTCCCCAAACATTTCGTGTACGTTGAGACTTCCTCTGTTTTTAATCGTAGTATATGTGTATTTTTAATTTTTGGCTAGATGGGACTAAATTGCTAACAGCTGAGGGGATGATGTAAATCCAGCTAGGGTCCATGCAGGTAGCAAAGGTACTGTAAGTCCCCATGGTCCCTAGTATGGTGATCTACCTTCGGTTGTTGGCAATCTATAGCCTGATTTTATGTTGTATTGTCCGAATACTGATATTAGTTTTAACTTTCCACACTAGTTCTAATCATATTTGTGATATTCTAGTTGTTTTACTGTCCCTCGTTGACAGGTTTTTATAGTATCCATATATTTCATCTCAGTATTAAACGTTCTCGTCACGATATGGCTGAGATATTGCCGATGTGACGTTAAATATTAACTCACTCACTAAGGTCATCAGGGAATCCCATGTCTAAACAACAAAAGGCAATTTGGACAAAATTAATATTACAGTACAAGACAACAAAAGAAAAGGTACTTCTCAAAATGGTCGATTCCCTTAAGGCAAATATAAAAGTTTGGACAGAAAAATGGGAAAATATAACGAATTTATCAAACAAAATAAACTTTTTAGAAATAATGAAAATTCTACAGGCAGCTTAAAATGAATGGTGAAGATGAGCATGATAAACGGCCTCCCATGGATGCCAGTGAAAGGTTTTGGAAACAGTTGTTGTCTACACGAGCCGACTGTAACCTGGAGCCACCATGGCTCAGTGATTATGACTATGCAATGCATGAGAAAGTAACTAGGTCGTTTGTTACATCTCACCAGAATGCCTGAAAAGTGTCCAAATTAAAAAGTCCAAATCTAACATAGCTCCAGGGCTTGATGGTATTCGAAACCGGTATTGGAAACTGTTCCCCTGTGTCCAAACACCATTACTCCTCTGTTTCAGTTCTCTTGTGGACACAGGTGATGTTCCTCCATGGTTCTGCAAAGGTCGCATGTACAATTCTTCTCATCAAGAAAGCAGACTTGACTGATCCCCCAAACTACTGCCCTATCATATGTTTGAATACTCAATACAAATTATTCACGGGGTGTTTGACAAACCTCGTGTCATCTTACTGCTCTTCCAGTGACATTATTCACAGAGAGCAGAAGGGGGCGAGAAAGGGATGTTGGGGATGTAAGGATCAACTATTTGTACAGAAAATGATTTTGGAAAAGGCTACAACTTATCACCGCAACCTGTCAATGTGCTACATAGACTACAAAAAGGCATATGACTCTGTCCCTCACGAAACGGATTCTGAAGTCTCTTCAGTGTATTGACCTCCCTGAGCGACTACTTGATTTACTCAAGTCTTTAAAGAGTTGCTAGTCGACTCAACTTGAGATGTACTCGCAAGGGCAGGTGCAGACTTCGGAATCTATTGCAATCAGAAGGGGAATATTTCAGGGGTATCCTTCAGTCCTTTGCATTTTGGTCTGTCTTTAAACACTTTGACTTTTCTGCTCAATAGGGAGGAGGGCTACCATCCCGGACCTCCTCAGCACAGATCCCCAACACCTCTTACTCATCTACATGGATGACATCGAACTCCTTGCCAAAGGAGATGCCAATTTGAAAGAACAGGTTCTCCTCCTTGAGTCCTTTTCTAATGATATTGGCATGACATTTGGACTCGACAAATGTAATACTCTTCATTTGAAACGTGTCAAGGTAACTAATGATGGGTCGGTCAAGGGGGAGGAGTTATTGAACATCTTGTGGAAGGTCAGGCATACACCTATCTTGGAATGCAAGTTCGAGACAAGCTCCAGAATGCCCAGATTCAACATAAACTTCGGGCCGAGTATAAATCTCGTATAAAGAAAATCTGGAGCTCCGAGCTAAATGCTCGAAACAAAGTCAAAACCACCAATACTTTTGCTGTGCCAGTCCTCTCCTATTTGGGGTAACTGATTGGACAAAACAAAGCATCCAGAGTCTTGACCGCCTGACCAGAAGGATCATATCTGATAACAGAGCACACCACTCTCGTTCCTCTCTTAGTCGTTTATTTGCGCCAATCAATTTTGGAGGTCGGGGTTTGATTAATGTGGAGGCTCTTCATGACAGAATTTTATTGTGTACTTTTGCACATATTTACTTTGGATGATCCTCTGGTGATGCATGTCAAGACTCATGATGAAAGCAAGGAATTCCACTGCTATTTTAAGCGTGCCAAAGGTCTTGGTTACAATATGAAATTTGAAGTTGATTTTATTGATGGCGATGTGCTGCTGGACGGTACAGCGATTGGGGTAAGCCAAATGAAGTCCTTTACCAAGTCTGCCCAGAGTATGTACTTTGTGGAGAAGTTGTCTGAGAAGCCATTGCATCGTGTGTACATGCAATGTGTGGAACAGAATAGCAATCCAACTGCTCTCAAATGTGAAACTGAGGGCTTCCTTTTTGCTACTCAAGACCAGTCACTTCCCACTCGAAAACGCCAGAATGACATTCTTAATCAAAATGTGAACATGAAATATCATCCTTGCAATGAATTTACAGAGACTATCCAACACAGTGTCAGTGGATGCCCTTACTTGGCACAAACGGCGTATCTTAAAAGATATCGTCTCTGCCATGCCTGTGGCTTTGACCCCGAGGTCCATCCATGGTACAACCCTGAACATGTCCAGGGCGTCCTGGAAAATGATGTTTTTTAACCTTCTCTGGAATAGGCCAAAATACAACCTGAGACGAATTCCAGCCAACAACCCTGATCTTGTCCTTGTTGATAAAACCAATGAAATTATTTATACCATTGAATTTTCTGTCCCTTTTGACAGCAATGTGATTGTCAAGATTCAGGAAAAGCATGATAAATATGCGGACCTCGCCTTTGAAATGTCTCGCTTGCATCCCAAGTACACTGTCGTCAGGCTCCCCATTGTTCTCGGTGCCCTTGGTTTGGTACCTCCTGATCTCTTGGAGAGTGACCGGGTTCTCCACTGGGATCCCAGCCCTTCTGACAATCTGGGTAATGCAGAAGGCTGTAGTGTTGGGAAGCCATAATATTCTCCGAAAAGTTCTTGGTTGGTTCGACTAGGCAGTGTTTCCTGGGAGAAGTCCCATTCGTTGTCTGGGCTGCGTGTAGAGGGGGCGAGGGCCCTGAGCTGATGATAAACCTGACTGTGCCATAATCACCCGAACCCTCTCTTCTGCATTTCAATCCTAATCTGTAAAACATAATAATAATACAACGTGGTGGACTGAGTCAGTGTGGGTTAAATCATTTGAACGCGCCACACAATCCATCGCATAACCTCTTCCAGTAGATCAGTACATGTATATGCACCCTTTCACGTTGTAAGACATCTTGTGCTGCTGTAGGTATATCCCTGTGTCGAAGGGGTCCACCCATGAGTACGCTTCTAGCTGTCAAGAGACCAGGTGAAAACTACTTATTGCCACATGTGCATTTCCAGACATTAAGTGGAAACCTAAGTGGAACTTTCCACTTACTGAGTTAATGGGGATATGAAAAACAAACTGACATGGCCCGAACAGGCTTCCGTAAGAAACAGATTCTCAAGGAGGGAAAAGTTGGTGTCAATGGGGATGCCTGCGTCTTTGTGAAATGTTTTACCCAAAAGTATCACAAAGATGTTATCAGTGAGAATGTTCAGCATTTCACATATTGTTTTCTAGGTAAATTCCATATGTTTGTTCACAATAACCCCGTGAATCATGGACTGAAGATATTTGTTACGTTATGTGGGATAGGGGTATGTAATGTTGAAAAATAAAATGTTTGACAGAACGGAACGCGATCCGTGTCTGAGATTCTAAAGTCAAATCCTTTGACTTGTCTTTATGAACTGTTTCGGTGAATATCGAGAAAGTCATTTCTTGGTAGTATTAAGGTTTATGGTTAATCTCTGAGACAGGGACGTGGTGGTACATTTGCTGGAACCAGCAATCAGTCTTTCCTAGTATGGATTTTAATGTAGTTAAGGAATCCAGTACAGAAGAGGAATGGTCGTGTCTTCAGGTTTTAGAATCAAGCCAAACGTTGATATCTCCATGGAATTTTCAAACAGTTTATTCAAAATTAATACGGCCCATTTTACATGTGAAGGTATGAAAAACACCTTAAGAGCACCACTTGAATTGAGCATTTATAGCTGCAGTGAATACATACGGAAGTACAGGTTACGGGCTTAACCTCAGTAAAGTAAAGAACGAGGAAAACATACTTAACGAGACAATTAGCGGTATAGTTATTGAAATTACAAAGTGGAAAAGTTTCTTGTAATGACATTGAAGCATAACAATTCAGGAATAAAATACTACTTCTAACGCTTAGATATAATGACCATTATAGCCGAAAACATCCTACTTAATGTACCACTAGGGGATATGACAATAGCATTAGTATGGAACACCACATGCAATGAATATACAAAGTTATGATAAACACGTGAGTAGATACATTACGTTAACTTTAAAGACTTGCCCGTTATTTAATACAAAAAAGATATACAATACAAGACAGTCTGTGATGTCCTTATCAGTTTTGCTCAGTGAGTATATTGTTATATTGAAAATGCTAAGCCTAATAGTACACAGGTAGAGAGCATCTAGAGTCTAAGTATAAATGGCATTGAAATCAAAGATATGCCATGGAAAGTACCGCCAGCCCATTTTGCATATACAACAATGTAACAATTATATTATTTTGTGGAGCACCATGGGAGATACATATAAATATAATGACATATATATAAATACACGCCATTGTTATATTTCCTTTGATGATTTCCACACCTTATACTGTGGAAAATAATACTTTAGTCATAGTGTACGTATTACCAGATTTGTACAATGGATATATTACATAAGGGCAAAACAATTGTATCACCTTGCGGAGCACCAGTATAGTAGATATATATAAGTATATTAGATGCTTGGCATTGTAGTATTTCTTTTAAAAGATTCTATAGGCTTTATACTACTGAGATACATACTTTACCAAGCAAACAGTAATGTATAGTAGATATATGTATATGCTCCATGGAATGGTTTGGGCAGATTTCTTCCTCTGGTAACACACTGGCCTCATATATGTCACGTACACCAAACTCACATATACCCTTTCTTCATATAATGGTTGTTTTATTTAAGGCCTTGTCAGTGGGAATAAGTACAACCTTTCCATGTAGGGCAGCCAGACACTGTTACAGTGTGTGTAGTCTAACAAAAACAAAATCACGTACTGCTGCTTAGCCCACCCCAAAAGACATTCAGCAGGACCTTCTCTTTTGGTCCATTGTTTGGCATATGCTTCGACACCATCAGTAATAATGATTGGAATCCTAACTGGCAGGAGGTTGTTCACGATAAAGGTTGTTATTGTCAGCAATAGAGAAATTGTACTCGTGATTATATCTTGCAAGCTGGTAGCTAAAAAAGTCCACCTTCCTTTAATAGGACAACCTAGATGAAGCCTTGTTCGTATAAGAGAACGATACTGTTGTTATTTCCTGAAGTCAACGTTTCAGGAAACTGATTTTGCCTCAGAATGTTGCTTATGTTTAAGGCATCAATTCCCGTGTTTGTAAACTTCAGATTTAGGAACATGCAGTCTTTGTCTGATTCCGTTTCTTGCTTCGCCAAACTCTTCGAAGCAATATCAAGAACCTTACTCACAGGTCGATATTGTGCGCTTTTGCTGTCTCTAGATCCAGACATCTGGAGGCATCTATTTTTTTCTGTGACAGAGGGTAGTCTTGTTCTCACTTTCTGCAGTCCCGATGGTTCCTGCAGGAGAGGCAGCAACTCTTTCAAGTGAATGGTATAATTTGGCCATCGTCCGTTCTTGTGACCATGGATGCTTCACACCGTCTGTGATACTCTACTTAGTTAGCAGTCCATCGAGGACTTGTTATTTAACAACTTGTAGTTAAGGAGTATCAAAACCTTTCTCGTTACTATATGGCTGAAAAAATGCCAAGGTCACGTTTAACTTTAACTCACTCGTTCGTAGGTATAGAAACTTGTGCTTCGATGTCTCTCACCTTCCTCGTATACATGAGTCAAGTGCAAAAGGTCAGTTAAAATGTTAATCAAATATACAATAAATATATAAGAAGTTGGATCAAGGACGCTTGCCTCGGTGGCCGATCTTTGGGAATCCTGGTCTAGTGTACCTTGGCCGTTTTATCATACTGCTGTTGTTCATTGATAAGATAATAATCGGTTAATCTGATTGCATTGTGTTGATCACATGTCATTCAATAACATTATTACCTTGTGTACATATATTGGTGAGTTAGGGTAAATGTGGACAAATGTTTAGTATTGTGAATTTGCCATAATTTCTCCTTATACTTGATAATCTACAGCATGCCTTGGAGGCTGACAGACGTTCGGCTAGCATCATCAAGAAGACTAATTTTTATCTGCGTTCCTGTGTCTTGGGACTACTGATCTTCTTTTACTAGTGAGTCATTTCCACGCACGTGAACAGAATATGTTTAACTCGTGGTGAACCGAAACAACCTTTTCCAGTGATGTTCAAAAAGACCATAATTGTCTAATTGGTTAGTCGCTTTTTCAATAAGAGAAAACGAAGGGCCTTCTCACGTAATGCGACAAGTCAGGCAGACGCTTGTCTAAGAATACTGAAACTCTCGTTCTCTTTCTTGTTCATGTTTTGTTTAGTTTGCAAAAAACAGCTTTGTTTTTCACTTATGTAACCGGTGCACTGAAGATAAAATGAAAAGAACAAACAAACAAGTGTTTGCCACTAACATGACAATGTCCCCCGCCGCTAAAGAAAAATGATATATTTACAACATATTCATTACTCTTTACTTTTTGTTCACACACAAGATGCGTGAAATGACTGGTGTCTGGATAATCACCCAATGTAGGCTGTCAGCAGAATCGAGGACATTGGTTGCAATGTTTTATGGAAAATTGCGTAAACATAAGCGAAAAGTTGACAAGGTGTTGTGGTCATATTGAAAATAAGATCAGGGTCACCCAAATCGGCTGGTGTTTGCACAATCCCCTAATGTAGACTCACCAAATGTTGGCTGTCACCAAATTTGAAGACATCAAATAAGATAGCTCATGAGTTATGTTAAAGTGTGTTCAAAGTGTTCAAAGTGTCATAGTGACCTTGACAATAAGTTCAGGGTCACCCAAACCAACTGGTGTCTGCGTAATCTCCCAGTATAGGCTGTCACCAATTTTGAAGATGTTGGGTACAATAGTTCATGAGATGTTGTGTTAACAAGAATCTGAATTGTGGTGACCTTGAAAATAAGGTCAAGGTCACAAAACTGACTGGTGTGTTCAAAGTGTCATAGTAACCTTGACAATAAGTTCAGGGTCAGCCAAACCAACTGGTGTCTGCATAATCCCCCAATGTAGGCTGTCACCAAATTTGAAGATATTCGGTACAATAGTTCATGAGAGATTGCATTAACATTATCCGGGCGTTGCGACGCGGGACAATAACCCTTACTTCAAAAGCTCCATTAAATTTAATATCACTTGAAAGGTATTAATTAATATAAGGTAAGAATGGAATATCTAAGCAAGGATGTTTTCTATGTGAGTACCTTGTACTTCAATCCTCATTCTGTTTCAGTGAGCATGATCATCCGATCCTTTTAGATGTTCCTTACAAGCAGGGGTTGCTGAAGACCAGTTATTGCCCGGATCTTCAAGGTGGAGGCAATGACTATTTCTGGGGCAGACAGTGTATATTCCAAATTTAACACTAGGTGACTAAATGGTATTTTTCGCACTTTTCCTTTGAAGGTCACAGGTCAGGTAAGTCAAACATACCAATTACACACCACAGTCTTTTCCACACGAGACAAACAACACTGATATATTAACAATCAATCTCTTTATTCTGTATGAACATGAATGATATAATAAAATAGAAAAGGATAAGCCTGGTATTCAAACTGACTCATCCACTTAATTAAAAAGAACCACTTGAACAAGTCAAAACATGCCCAAAACCATCTCTTCAAAATATTTAAAAATGCCACAAATAGAATTGCTGTTGAGCTAGAAATGTTCCCTCCTTTATCCACTGGTTGTCATGGCTTACAAGTATTTATGTATCCCCACATAGACAGCATCCTCTAGAATGGTCCACTAATCATAAAATCAATGACATCAGTTTCTCAAGACCTAAAGATTGACTTCTTGATTAAGACAACCCTGAATGTCTATGTGAATGTACCAATAACAAACACAATGTTGACAATGTCCTATTACGATTCTTTTACTGTATGTCAAAATGTATGATAAAACTCTTCTCTCTTGAAAAAAAAATACCTTTAGCATTGAGGCAGTTTGATATTTAACTGAGAAGAAAAAAATACCCACTTTTCACTTAACAAATTCTAGACATGTCCATACATTTCCCAAATTTGGCCAAAACTGGATCTATATCCTGGCATGTTATGATAGTTTTCTAACCATAATCATAAAAACATGTGGCTCCTATTGACTGTAACCAAACCAGTATACAACACAATAAGCAGTAAGTAATAAGCATCATGTCAGTGAGTAGCACTTGTAAGATAGTTCAACTTAGCAAAAATACCAGTTTAAAAGATGAGTATACATGAAATGTAGCAGCTATGTTATTCTTCATTCAAAGAATACATGTTTCTGAACCCTTCATACATTTCCCTTAAAACATGTTCTTTTCTTAACAACAAATTGAAAGAAGCAAAACAGAAATTTACAGTTTCTTGAGTAAAAACCCCCAAAATAAAACCCAAAACATTCATTTTCTTGATTTGTTCATTCTAACTTAATAATATAACATTTTCAGGTATATATGTGCACAATAAAACTACTCAACTCATTCTTTTAATGAATAATTCATGTGACAATGTTTCTTTAAAACATCATGAACTCATTCTAGTGATGAAATCTGCTATACATCAATAATGCTTGCATGTTTTCTGAAGAAATACTTATTCAGTAAAGAATCTTGAGTGTACAAATATCACAAAATATGATGAATGATGAGTGAAATACATAAAACGCCACATTGAAAGATTAGAAGCGTATTTACATTTGATATTGTCAAGAAAAAAATCATTACAAGTTAACATGCTCTCTCCAGCATACAGATGTTATGTCATCCACTCAAATGTTGGTAAAAACTAATCAATACCACTTTTACGGGTGCAAGAAAACAGTGGGGGCGTCTACTAACCCAGTAGGCATAAAGTTTCTAATCCTTTAAAAATTAATGAAGATAGGCTCCATTGAAGTTCAGTGGGATCAATTCATGGTGTCTGCATGACTGTATCAGTTGTTTAATTAACAGACAGGTTTTTCATTTCAACAACTGAAATGGCTATATCTTTAACACTGCTACAGGGTGGACACATTTTCCACTTTAAAGGACTAAAATTGACATCTTCATGCACCAGGGACTAATTCTCTGATAGGCGTTCTATAGGCTGGGGAGTCAAAAATGAAACAAACAACTTTAGGGATAACACCTTCTTGTTAATGGATAACACCTTCTTGTTAATGGATAACATCTTCTTGTTAATGGATGACGCCTTCTTGTTAACTGCATAGAGCAACATTTCCATACAGATTCTTACATGACTATGAAGCTTTTATTGCTGTATGTAATAAACACGACACTGTCATCCATAAAGTTGTGTGTTTTATTTATAACAGGCACTAATTTGTCTTTCAAACAACTAGCCTTTACTAGTTTCTCACACATTAGCAATGTGAACATAGACAGCATGTCTAGTTTCACATTAGTGTCTAAATTCTATGAACAGGGCTAGCATGTAAAGATTAATGAGAACCTGCCTTGACATGATTAAAGAAAAAGCTTGTTGATATATGCTGTTTATGTGTATGACACAAGCTATGATGCTTATCTGTTTTTGTTACAAATGTCATCATAATACTGAGTAAATTTCATATAACTTCCAATCCCATGCATGTTGATTAGCTTGTAACGCAATTTGTGCCCAATGGATCAGTGTACCTAAATTTCATTCTCAACTCCCTTGGGAGTTCACGTATGCAAATGTGAAGGCATGATCATGATTTGCATCCCATACATAGGGCTATTACCTCTGTGGATTGGAGTGGACATGGAGATTAAACCGGAAACCTATGCTTCAGAGCAATTATATAATGAATAAATCAAATAGGATACTGGTAGGCAATATGTACAGCAAAAACTCAAGGGAAGTAACTCTGACAACCCAACACAGGAGAACCCTTCCTAAATACCTGTCAGGTCAAATCAAATGAATCTCAATGATACTGTGATACATACATGAGTAAGAACATACTCCCAAGGCAGAGAATCAGGCAAAGACTTTTGGGGTAATGATATAACATATGTCAGTGATGAAGAAAAGTAGTCTTTACTGTCTTTAGTGAGTTTCTCCATAAGCACTAACTCACAGTAATGGCAAACAGAAAGGAAAAGTTGAATGTGCTTTTTATGGGTGCTATTTATTGAAAATCATTTACACTGTGGAGAATGAGTACCCTTTCTAAGATGTGCCACGGACATATCAATCCCTCATGTTTCCCTTATTGTAACAGAAGAAGGGATGTTTCTCAGCATGAAATGTTATATACTGCTTGTCAAACCACTGCTATTAAGTTACTCTAAAATGTCACTGTATGAAAGATTGAATGAGTGACTGAAGCTACTGGCATAAGAGACTCAGCATTCGAAAACAAAATCAGTCTTAGTCTGCAAGAAGACTGCAAACCATGTGAACCCACAGCTTGCGTTTTCTGCAAGTCTGTATGGCTGACAGCTTTATAATCCCCAACAATAAGAGTATTATTTCCATGTTAAAATGTTGGGCCTACACATTCTGATCAGGACAGACATTATGGTTCTGCATCTATTGGGGGTTAAGAGCAAACACTGATGAGACTCAGTTAAAACACTGAGAATCGCAATAACATCAGAGTAGGTCCTTGTCGGTTGATGCAAGAAAGAAATACAAGAGGAGCAGAAACCGTGAAACAAACTCAAGACGAACCAAGATGACATCATGATGAGAAAGGAGTAATAAAATAAACAGAGATCGGGATGAAGGACACAACTGGAGACCTGAATGGTGAAACCAAACTGCAATTCAAAACAGACAAAGAAACATATATAGCAGGGTAAGAACATCAAGTACACTTGTTTAACAACTGCTGAGCAGACGCAATCTATTTCTCTTTATCGGAATCTTCCTCCTCTTCATCCACCTCATTACAGATAATATTCTCGATATTGTTTTGTGTGGTCTGGTGTGGCCATGTCACATTGTAGCTCACTTTGTCTTCAGTCACAACAGTAACAGAGTCCAGTTTGTCACTCATTTCTGCCCTGCCCTGTACCAGGGCTTGCTGAACAGCCAAGTCTCTCTGAGCTCTTTCCTCCATCAATACACGAGACAAGTTCATCTGAGCTTCAATTCTAGCAGCTTGCAAGGCCTGAAACCCATCCGTAAACACACTAGCTGAGGACATTATTGATTTTAAGATGCTTCAAAAAGAACACTGATCTATTTAGATGAAAGCTGGGAGAATTTTTACAGTTCACTATACTTGGCATATTCAGTGAAACACTGACGCTATAAAATGAAAAGAGTACTTTATATGGTACATTTTCAGAGAAAAATTTTAACTTTGAACTATGCATTAAGAGTCATTAGGAGAAAAGGAACTTCACACAAGATCACATTGAACCATTTTACATAGTCAAAGAAAGAGGTAGAGCGAGTACTAGCCAGACAGGAGCCAATACTTGCATGTGTCCGTGCAGTGCTTACTAGATATCAGGGCGGACAGCAAAAGTGTAAGTGCCCTCGGCAGTATTAGAAGCAGTGGGGGCATAAAAAAGTTTGTTTCCAGAATCCTGCTCATTCCAGACCTCTTGTTTCTCTTTCTCCATGTGAGCCCGGAGTTGCTGCAGAGCGTGATCCTTGCTGATAAGGCTCTGCTGCTTCACCTGCTCCAACATGGCCTTCAGACCCTGGGCTTGCTGAATCAAACTTGCGGTCATCTGAAAGTTAAATATATCATTTTAATGTCAAGCCTAAAGAAGTAAAAATATATTAAACAAAACTGAAAAAAGTGCAGTAAAGAACAGCATATATTCAGATGCTTTCATCATTATTATCACAGCATGTAGCCTGGTCAAGAATGTTGTGATGTAGGCAGGTTGCTCTAGTGAAACAGAAACAATGAAAATTTCCTAACACAGCAAAGAGCAATAATGCGTTAATTTGAAAACACATCACATAATTATTCCTGCTCTTACACATTTGCTTGCAAATTCTCTTCCACATAATTTCAAATATGCCTCTCTGCCAAGGACTCTGCACTGGTAACTAAAGAGAGTTATCTTCCCCCGAACATCTACAATCAGAATGCAACTAGAAACTTTCCATTACTGACAGAGCTGGGAATCCAAGAGTGCATGTACTCTTCACATTGAGACTGCATCATCATTCTATGTTAGTGTATCCGTGATTGCTGACAAATACTTTAAACTGGTGATCGAAACAGAGGGATCAATGTTTGGCATGTTTTCTTCTTAGCATATCATCTGTAACAAGCTTTGCTGCAGTCTGTGGAATAGACAGTCCATGTCTCAACCTCATGTGAGTCTGTCAGGATTGTGGTGATGCCTCGGATACAACAAGCCTTAACCTTCTCCAACACACGGTCAGTCAGCCAGTAAAAGCTAACTATAATATCCAGAATAAATGAGTCAGTGGACCCCAACTAGTTGATTTTGAGTGCAGCCTCTTTACCTCCACTGGTCCGATCTCAGAGGTTGACACATCTCGGATTAGAACCCCCAAACATGCTGATAAGCATCATCGATCCCACTATGAATTTATTTTGTCAAGCATTTCCTCATGCAAGTACACTTCACAAGACATAATGTTCTAAACTGACAGTGTGCCGTCAGTGCGCCTGAGAGAGGGAGGGAGGGAGAGAGAGAGAGAGAGAGAGAGAGAGAGAGAGAGATTTAACCGCTTGGTTACCTCACAGCTCCACCTGCAAAGGCATGTGACTTAAAGGAGAGGCAAGGGAACCACACACATGAATCAGCCTTCGCCATGAGAGTGGGGTCAGATACTATCTAGCAAGACCTTGTTTACATATCTGATTCAAGTCTTGTAACTGTACATCACTCCCCCGCACTCACAAGTAAGAGTAGTTTAGTGAAATCCAATTCCACACTTAATGGAATTGTTTAATTTAATTCAGTACTGACTGTGAAGAGGTCAGCATTATCAGCAGAATTCAAGTAATTGTAAGTACATTTAGATGACTTGACTGTTGTGTTTTACATGCAGCAACACTACATATAGAAAACTAAAAACTGACCCCAAAACTGATTATTGCTTCTCTTGTGTTGAGTTCACACCAAGAAGATGGTTGATGCACAAAAGGCAACAAGAATGAACTTTCCAGCAACCTTGAACTTCATGAAGGTCAGTCAAAACAACCTCAATGCTGAACCATAAGGATGACAGGGAGTATTTATTTACTTTACCATCTTTATTGGGCGGTAGGGTAGTCTAGCAGTTAAAGTGTTCACTCGTCACACCGCTGGCCCAGGTTTGAATCCCCACACGGGTCTAATTTATGAATCCCATTTCATGAGTCCCCAACCGTGATATTGCTGGAATCTTACTAAGAGAGGCATAACACTAAATTCACTCACTATCATCTATACAGGTTTCTGGGCTTCTTCTGAACCCTTTGTCAGTTCATGCATATAGTAACCTTGATATGTATGCATACTGAAGCGCTTGCTATCATTCATACTTCAGAAAATTCGAAAATTAAGAACAAAAAAGAGTTGTGATCTGATTGGATACAAAAAAGTCAAGGGAGGTATTAAATTCATCGAACTGAGCTAAAGATGCATCCAGGGTATAGCGGAGGTTTATCAGAACATATACCCTGAAGATATCAAGGATGAATGAGAGTGGGGTCAGATACTATCTAGCAAGAACTTGTTTACATGTGAGATTCAAGTCTTGTAATCGTACATCACTCCCCATTATTGAAGGACAACTGTAGAAATGGAATACCACTTGAATTTCCTACTCAAATTATTAAAACCAAAGAAGAACCAAAATCGAAATGACAAAGATTCAATGGATTCTGAAAATAGGATCAGGGAATATGAAATATATTCCATCTCCATTTTCAACTGGATTACATACGACTTGACACTGAAATTAAGCGTGATTAAAGGATGTCACCTCTTCCAGCTGCCACCATTGCTTCTGCTCTGACACATCCATGGACACCACTGTCGCTGTCTGGTTCTTGGGGTTGGGAGCAATGGCAATTGGAGTCATCACCACTGCATCTGTAGCCGAACAGGACCATGGTCTTAAGACACTTCAACATGCACACTTAACTAAAGTCTCTGATCAGCTTCAGAAAATGTGGGATTTGAAACCTATGACGACTGGCTTCTGGCATGCCTAAGAAACACAACTCTGTGCAGCCAATTCAAGCACCTTAGACACCTGGGCAGGTCAAACACACCAAGTTGCAAGTACTAATTTCTTACATAGTGTAATAAGAGGTTATTACATGACAGTTTCAAATACCATGTTGCACATACATGGGACATATCTGACATATCTAACTCTCTGAACAGTATGTCAAAACTAATAATTTCTCATATTAAGAGAATCAATGTTATTGGAATCAAAATGGTCCCAACAAAGTCAGTTATTTGTTTTTCACCTTAACTCTTATTTCATTAAGAGGGCCCTTATCAATGGCAAAATCGATATGGATCTCTGCCTTCTGTGTTATCAAAACATGAAGCCTCTCCTACCTCCAGCTGTCACGATGTTGCCAGCACTATCAGTGGTGACAATGTGCACCGTTTCTCCATTCTCTGCGTTCGCCACGGTGATTGATCGACTCAGGGCTTGTCCGTTACCAATAGATACAACCACACCTTAATAAAGCATAGAATGTGTCAGTACTGATATGATGTCAAAATGTTTACACAAAAGATATATCATGTCAACTGAAACAAGCAGAGACATTCCCAAGATAAGGAAGTCAGTCCTATCAGTAAAGTTTCATTGCAAACAATGCATATGAATTATGCATGAGTTTTATGCCTCAATTAGTAATATTGTATCATTATCATGGCAGAAGACACCAGAAATAGGCTTCACACATTGAACCCAGGTCTTTGGTGTTGTGAGTGGTAGCTTTCACCACTGGGCTACCCAATGGTTGCTGCATTTCTGAACCAATACTACCAGTGTATATCCACAACATATTTTATGTACACTTTCTGGGTCAAGCAATTGTTGTCTGAAGCATCATATGTAGCAATAAATCCAAACAAAAAAACTGAAATAATATATGGAAGAGCAGAGCAACGTTTTAATTTCAACTGAACAATATCTAAGTGTGTCTATCTTCCACCTTTTATGGCATGCAGATATTTGAAGTGGAAGACTACATGATACTGAAAAGAAAATTAGGTCATGCCATTGATTTGCATGTTAAAATCCTTTTAGGACAGACATCAAACAAGACAGCAGGGCATCGTTTCACAAAGCTCCCGTAAGTCTAAGATCTCGTAACTTTTCTCGTAGCATTCGTACCTCCTATACTCAAACATAGGAAGCATCAATGCTATGAGGAATGTTACGAGATCTTAGGCTTACGAGAGTTTTGTGAAATGGGCCCCAGGTGAGTAAGGAATCAACAATATTTGTCAGATATGATTACCTTCTTTGGTGATGTGACTAGCAGAAACAGCAGGAGGTGACTTTGCTGATGAAGGCCGCACTTTTTTGGGTGGTGGTGAAGGGGGACCACTCTCACTATCCTTCTTTCGCCTTTTGTAAGGCACAAATAATCTCACTGGACCAGTCTGAAAAGGAACCTGTAGAAATGCTAATATACTGATAGATCCTTCCAGCTTCCAGTGCACCTATCAGCCTGATTAGCTTATGAGCGGACTGCTAACAGTGGTTCATTGTCAATATCCTGAAGATTTAAATGTTGGCCGGTGCCAAGTGATGGGGATGTTGTTCGGATTTCTAGATCAGTGGATGGCAATGGTATGTGTACACTCACAAACAATAAATATCACGCAACCATGATTATGATATTTAAATATTAACAGAATTACCTCTATCTTTAGTTTGAGCATGCTGTGCTGATATCCATATAAGACCTGGTCACAATCATAGCAAGTTTGTACTGAGAGGACAATTGATGCACACTGGTCAAAAACTTTACTGACTGAAATGTGACTAGTTTTTAGTTTTGACTCAAGGAAGGGAGGGAGGGAAAGACACAAAGTGCAATGGAATCTTTGCTCATGCTTTTCTTTGGCTTAACACCGAAGTCAGCTGAAGTGAGCCTTCTCGTCTCCTAAAAAATATATTTTTCTCTATCATGACTCATGCTTATTTGCTTTCTGTTTCCCCTCTTCCGAACGGTTAAGTGGCAACTTGAATCCCTTCAAATTCCCTAGAGGTGAACGCACAATCACTCACCCTGAGCTACCTCCCTTCTCCCCGAAAGAAGTCCATAAGACCTGTGCATGCTCAACCCTCACTCTCTCCTCTAGGGGTCTTCTGGGTGTGTGCAGATTAGATAGATATAATAATAGTCCATATATCATGCGCATTACTCCATGCACAATGCATGCTCGAAGCGCAAAATCAATCTGATTATTATTACCCTGAGTTAACCCAAACTGCCTGTTAAGTGCTAGACGGTTAGTAGTTACATTGCTTATTTCATCGGGTATCCATTTTCTGCTGGGTGAACCGAGGCAATTTTGAACAAACTCACTTGCCTAAGGTGAGACCACATGAGTTATGTGCTTCGTTGTGGTTCAGGACTGAAGTCATAGTCAAGCTGCCAAACACGGTCACCCATCCAAAGACTGTCCAAGTTTGATGGTGCTTAACTGCAACTGATTCATGACCTGAGCTTAGAACCACCGATGTCATGTTTGCAGTCATCGTTGGCATCGATGCTCCCTCTGGCAAGCAGTCAACCAAAGACGACGTTGATCAAGCAGAAGCAGATGTCAGCAGAGAATCCACTAGCGTTTGGGAATGCAACATCCTTGCTGATGTCTGAAGATGAGCATGTGACAGTTGTCACCCAGAAGCAGTCTCTTATCAAAGGTTAAGATTACTACATTGAAGACTTTGTTGATGGATCATCTGCTGGGTGTATCAAGCCATGAAGAAGAAGTTAGACAGTGCAGGAGAAGCAGTTGTCTCTCTGGGGCAATGTTGAAGATGTCAAGATTGAGTTATCTTGTAGCAGTCTGAGGGGCAACACTGTAGTGTCTGACGTCAACGCTGAAGACAGGCATCAGGGGTCAGCATTTAATGATGACCAGCATGCTGAGGGTAACGCATATATTTACACTGATGCTGAAGTACTCTCTTTGGTGGCTGACAGCCTCCCGATGTCGTTGCCAATGACAATATCCAACCCGGCTATGACACCATCCTGCTGGTGAAGCCAATCTCAGTATAGCAGATGTCTTGAGGCAGCCTTTGGTAAGGTTTGGAAGACTCAGTGGCAGCATACTGCACTTTTCACCACACAGAGATTTGGACATCATAACATGGACCATTTTATGAAGGTGTCTGAAATAGATGAATATATTAACCTAGCCTCCGATGTGAAGTCATGAAGCTACAGAACAGAACATAAGAAGTTGGCCCAGCTTGACAAACCTGATGGACCTTCTTAGGGTTAGCAAGATCTAGGGCAATCAACAAGGTGCTCTTCCAATGAGGTTTTTTTAAGAATCCTAGAATGGGAGAAGAGCTGATGAGTTTGTCTTGCATCATTTCGGCCTCTACATCGGCAGGTATTACACTACTATGTTGTCAGGGGTTGTTGAACTCCTCCACTTCGCTGGATCTCGGAGAAGAAGGAAGTCCAAAGAAGTACTTATCCCAGTATCTCCTGCCACGACTGTAGAAGTCCCTCAGACGATGATCTCCTTTAGGATCAGAGCGGTGATCTTAAGAGCATACAAATCAGCTGGGTTAGGGCCTCGAAGTGCATTGAACCCACACAAAGTTAGAGCAATAACCTCAACATTCCCCTACATGGGAATTGCTCAATATCATCCATCATGGAAGGCTATTCTTGGAAGTCCGACTCTAACCACTATTTACGAGACATTCCCATGGAAAAAGTACCCGCTATACATCAGTCTGTGCCATTAATAGTAGCAGAGCAACTCACAATTGGCGATGAAGGAATCTCACCCTTGTCACATAGACTCATTGGCACCAGAGGACTGATCCAATGCCACTGGCAGAGAGTCCATGTTCCCCTATCATGTAAGTCAGTGCACGGGGGATCAAAGACTCAGTTTCGGTAAAGCCCTAACCTTAACGTATCACTCCAGTTTTCATAATGGTCCTTACCTAAACACATTGCTTATTCCATATATGTAGACAATGAGGTGTTTAGTGTCTCTAACTATTTCTAAGTTCACACAATCTGTAAGATTACTTATAGTACTAGGTATAAGAAGGTGGTCCCCCACTGTACATCAGGCAAAACTACCATATGCAGCCATCCAAAAACTATGTAAGCAAACACTGACATGAGTACAGTCAGACACAGAATCCTTTGGGTGGCTGACAGTGTGACACTTAACCTATTCCGTCAGATTCAGTAACAAGTAATAGAAATAAGCATGAGTCAGAACCGTCCCTGTAAGCTCATGTGGGGGAATATTCAGAGAGAGTGAGGACTAAATGCACACAGGTCACGTGGATGCTTTTTGGCAGTAAATCTAAATACAAAATAAAGCACTTTTAATTGTTAAGTTTTTGCTTTTTTCTCCATCAGCAATGCATTGTATATATTATGAAGAAGTGGCAACTGTGTTTTAATTATGTTTGATTGTTTGGTTGCATGTGAGCTTTAACAATCCTTGAAGTCATCATACTGTTCAGCATATCCAATGCTTATGCTTTGTGGTTTACAAGATGTTGGGTGATAAATACTAATACACTGAGATGGCATAATTGTTGTGATGTTTAAAAAGATCGACAAAAGGTGTAGGCATACTTAATTTCACAAAGACATGATAATAATGTGTCTGAAGCCTGATGGCATTCTTAAAAAAGAATAGTGCTCTATCCCTGTATGCACAAATATGGTATGATTAAAAATAGTTGGGGTTGCACATTTAAACAAGATGACATCCATAAATTTTGCCTGGATATAGGCATCACTTCTAAATGCTTGGGATACAACAAACCACTGTGAGGCAAATACAAACACAATACACATCATGATTACAGGTTATGAACATTTTTCCTGTACATAACACGTCACCAATTGATGTTTCACTCATCGTATTCGATCACATAATGATCAATCACACTACTGTCATAAAATACATGAATTTCAAATATATACGTGCAGTGACTGTTATACTGCTTAGCCTGGATAGATTCCATTTCACGCATCTCACTTTGACAAATAACAAATTCAAGTACAAAACTCCAAATAAATTCATTCAGTTTACAATTTCATTCTGTGTATATGTCTTCAAAAACATCTGAAGGTCATATGATCAGAGAGATTGAATGTAAACTCACCACTGACTCATCATCACAGCAGGCAGCACATGTACAGGAGGTAGCATGGGGCTGAAGGATACCGTCTTCAATCAAGCACTGTAATGTCCTACCACCATATCGTATACTGCGCTTCCAGTCTTTGCTGCTGGCTCTACCACTCATAGACTCGAACTCATTGGGGGTAAACCACTGATTCTCTGGAGTCCTGATACACTTCCCTCTCCCACCTAGAACACAAAATGAGTTGACACAGTTGTGCTGACACCAGGCTTACTAATCATCAAAGATGTTGCCTAGCTTCGATTCACCTGGCCCACTTTATAAACTTTCATTAAAAAGATACTGAATCTCTGCTGTGTTGGTTATTTGGAGTTTATGGTAGAAATTCTTTAACAGCCAACTTTGCCAAGCTCTGCCTCTAAAATATAGGTTTACAATAATTAATACATATAATATAATATTAACAAGAGAGTATTATCTACAATCTTTCAGTGTTGTCATATTCATGACCTTGGAAAGGGATCACAATGGACTATTCTTACTTTCATGATAATTACAGAGGTTTGAACCTTTTCTTCAGCTTACATAACTTGAAAAGTTATGAGACTGTCACATGCCTTCATACACTTGTGACTTTACTATTCACTGTTCAGGTTTTCAGTGTTACAGAGCTCAAGATTTTTCAAGCAATTGGGTGTTCACTCCCATGTCTGTTTATGTGTGAGTAATTGCACTTTGAGGAGTAGCTACTACTAACATTTTGTATGCTCCCACTAGTGTAAAGAATTCAGTACTTTTACACACAGCGTCTTTTCCTTTTTGGTTAATTAGCATGTTTAAGTATATGAATATAAATGGTTCTCAATAGGCCTAAGTGTTTAGCAATTCTTATATTGCCAAATAGTTGGCACCCATTTTCAAACACTTAACATTGAAGTCACATGACTACTAGGGTAACTTCCACAAAGTGGCTGTGACTATAACAGCATATGAATATGTTATCATTTGCTTAACGCTTTGCTTAATTTGCTAATGCTGTTGTAGAGTTGGGGTGCCTGGATGAATAATCAATCATACACAAGTCAGTTTAGTTTATTGAATAAAGTAAGGAAGGTATTATAGACCCATTGGGTTTTAAGTGAATTTTTTTCGTTTTTTGTTTAATTAACAGAGTAAATGTGATTTTTATTGAGTAAAATAAACAAATACTTGCCTTATTTGGAGCCCTGGTGTTATGTCGAACAAAATACCACGACACAAACATAGTTATAGTTATTCTTGGCTCTTATGTCTACCTTTTGAAATTGGCTCATTCTGGAAACTGTATTTATTACACTTTGACCACTAAAATGAGTAGTGCTGTGTTTTACATAGAGATAACATTGAGACCACACACTCTAGTCCTAAACAGACTAGTCCTAAAGCTAATGATCAGCATGGGACGTTTGATGTGAAGGAAAATCACCTCCTTTGATATTGAAAATGAAATGAGTGTTTGGCAAGAAATCCATATCAGTTCTGGAAAGATTGAACAGTGGTGTTAAACAGTATACTGGCGTCTCCTATTCTCGCGGTACTTATGAATATCAGCTGAAAAAATAATATCAACAGTTCTTTTCGTATGTATGCTTGCTGTTTATAAATGAAGAGATTGCCCCTCTAACATCTGAATCTAGCAACTGCTTGATCCATCAAGTATATTATCTCATTTGAGCTCCATGAAAAACATGGTCGTCCGCCGCTGACTTTGCGAGGCGTCTCCTATTCTCTTGCTACAACAAGAAAGTAACGTTATTAGGTATAAGGAAGGGGAATCTTATCGAAAAGGGCGGGGAAAAGTTACGATTTTTCCAAGTTGGTTAAAACTCACGAATATCCGTTACACTGCAAAATTTTGATAATTCACAGACTTGGGCCACTTCTTAGTTACTGGCCAGTGATGTAAACAACCGCTAAGTATCACACATTGGCGACATCGACAGAAAATGTGTTTACCGCAAGAATAGGAAACCCACAAGAACAGGAGACGGACCTATAAAAGAAGAATCAGTGACAGGGATATCGAAACTGGAAACGCTGAAGAGCTGTAATGTGCCACCTGTAGATTTAACTGTTTGCTTGCCTATAAGTAACCATGGGCCCAGTGGAAAGGGGTTCTGACATACTGACAATGACGATTAGGCTGAGGATCAAGATCTATAGAATCTTGCTGCAAAACATCTAACACCTCTAGATTGTAGACCCTGTAACTTGTTCCAATGGGATAAATTGCTGCACTAACAATTACAAAGTATTTTAAATACTGAATAAGACTGATAAAAACATTAACACCAAGGTTTCAGGTAAGTGGGTTATCTGAGATCACCACAGATCTCTACATTGTGGAAGTGGTTTACACCAATTCTTGAAGTTGATATACCTGATCCAAACTTTGCTTTGTGCAGTTCTCCGTTTGTGTTCTTGCACCTAACTGGCAAAACTTCTGAATGCACTGAACTGTCCCACTGATATCTAAATCCCCTTTCCTTGCTTTGAGGTGTGGCTGGGGTTGGAGGGGGGAGAGGGGTGGTGGGAGTCTTCAACTCGGTCGGTGAGGAATCCACATTCAATGTTTGATCGTGAATGACAATATGTGTCGTTTTGATGCCAGCTGCCTCTTGCAGCTGTTCTGCTGTAAGAAGACCTTGCGATGTTGCAACGAATACGTGATCAGCTGCTATTGCGCCATGAGGTGCTGATATTGTTGTGGTACCAGCGTGGTTATCGTTGCCGCCTTCGCCATTTTGTTGTTGATCTTCGGCGAAGGCCGAATCGTCAGTATTCGGTAGTTCCTCGGAAATATCGACTTCGGACATTGTGGTCGAAAATGGTCAATCAAAACGGTTTTGCACACATCTTGGTGGTGCTTGTGCAAAGAACAACATCAATAGAACATTTTTCTTACATTCAGTACCGATAAAAGTGGTTGAATAGCTGAAACAACATAAATTTTGGAGTGACCTCGGTCATTTCCGTTCTTTGACGAAATATGGCGGAAAATCGAACGAAGTGCCCATAGTCTCTAACACATACATTTATTTATCTTGTGTTGCACATTCATTTGATGATATATAATCGCTCACACAAATGAGGTCATATGTATGGCTTTCCGTATCCGCAAATATCATTTGAATACAAATATGATCTATCGCAAAATGGTTACTGCAAACATGGGTTCGAGTCTATCGAGGTACAATGTGAAAATGACTTGGAATGGCTGATCCGCATGTTGCTTTCGGTTCAGGCTTCTCTGTAAGTGTTGAATGCCTTTTACATGAGAGTTAGTTTAGTAAACCATTAGTCAAACCTAAATTTCTGTATTTTGAATCACTGATATTGTGTTATATTTCTTACTGTTGAGAATTTTGAAAATTGGTTTCGTAACTACTGACACCGTGCCCACGTTTTCAAAATAAAACGAATAGAGATTGCTGGAAAGGGCAATTGTATAGAGTGTAATAACAATAATTATTATTATTCTAGGATAGATTGGTGCAACATGATGTTTGCTTGTACATGATTGAGAACCTTCTATTGCTCTGCATATGCGAAAGGAAATATGAACGCAATACGCAAAACTTGCCCTAAAAGACACTGCTACTGAAATGGATGGAATGAAGGTCCATGTACACCATAACACGTAAATAAGATTGCAAAAATGGTGCAGCATTGTCCTTGACTTGACTGCAGACATATGTCAAGTTAGTCTAAAAAGTAAATCACCAAAGAAACATGATATATAACTAAAAGGTGATTCAGTGATTTACTTGCTTGAATTGCATGTTAATAGTAGTTTATGCAAGTGTACATATGTCAATTGACATTGTATTCACGTGACAATTCAGTATGGTTGGGAAATGGTATAAATGTTCTATATACTGAATAATGTCAACTTCAGAATGATGAAGTATGAGTATGCTTACATGTGTTTATTACACATGTACTCGCATATGTCAGTATATGAAATAAAGGCAATCCGAGCGCCCGAGACAGGCTAGATTTCAGCCTGGTATCATTTTGAAGTTCTGAGCTCTGTGTCACTCGGTTTGTGACTTCTTTCATACACTACATGTCTAGTAGCAACATGAACATGGGTTTAGCTTTAGTTTGTGTTGTTTGTTTCACAAACTGTCTGTTCGTCTGCACATGAATTACTGCACAAATTTGTTTTTCTCGTCATTGGATAATGAATGCAGTGATTTTGATGCAAATGGTAATGGGACATTTTTGTGAATCATAAAAAGTTTAGCATTAGAATCGGTCTTGGCGGCAAGAGTTCCACCCATAACGGGGGTGGGGGTGTTGGTTTAGGTCTAGACTTTGTATAAAGCTATAAATTCTTAGGCATAGAATGATCAGAAAAAGGAGCTACAGGTGGAAATTCTTTCTGTCTGGGCCTAACGTGGCTTTTTCACGTTACTGATAACTTAATTTCACTGTGACTGTGTTGAAGGAATTCTTTCTAGGTCCAGATGTTTTGCTATACCCTGTATTCCTTCACCTAACTTTGCACAAGGATAGGTTTAGTATTTAATTGGTGCCCTGTGATGCATTTGGATTTTTTTTTTTAAAAGAAAAAAAAAATCTTCTATATAATAAGTTTGCTTTAGTTTTTGAATGAAGTTATTTCTTCCTGGTGCAGATATTTCAAGTGGTGACTTGGTGCCATGTGATAGTTTGAGTGAAGTAATCAATATGCTCTTGCAACTCATTTAGAGCACCAAGAAACAAAGTCATTTGGTACATTCGTCAATGCCATTTTGGTTCCTCGCGCTTGAGGATGAAAATCCCTATGGAAACTTATGTTTTGACTGGATTTAGTTGTAATGTCATGATTTTTTTCGATTCTATGTCCAGTTCATCTCTGTATTCATTACAATTCATTTAATTTCATTTGAGACCAATGAATGGCTCACTGACACAAAATCTAGTAACTGCAACAGAACCAAATTATGCACAGTCATATGACATCAGCAGACCAACTCTGATGTGTCTCATAATTTTGTAAATATAAAAGTGATTTAACAAACAGTGATTATTTTGTCAGTCTAAGTAAACTTAGTCTCAGTGTTATTTTTTACACTCCACTACTGAGTCTAACAAATCCTAGTAGAGGGTCGCGTCAGATAATCTTTGAGTGACCTATGACCGTCCAATCAATAGCGAGACAGTTAATAGATTTAACCAATCAGACAGTGGCTACTACTTAAGGATCGGAGGGACTTACAAAAAATTCAGGTCACTGACACAGATCTCATCACAAACGAAGATCCGCATATAACACAGTTATTGGACCTTCAGTATATACGCTTTTGGGTTTGTGTTGACATGGTTACCATTAGCTAATATTTCTGCAAGTTGACATCCTTGAATATTGCCAAAAACACTATTTTCAGAGACTGTTTACTCACCGTTGTCTTGGTTGTAATGTGTGTAATGTGCATCCCCTGAAAGCTCCAGATAAGGGCTATATCAACATATGTACTGATGTAAAATATGCACAAGACGAAAGGAAATATTTTAGAAAATGTAACAAATGTGCACTGCAGCAATGGTGTATGGTCTTAAAATCATTTACAGACGTATCTACATGACAAAATATTTATTGACCTGTTTACATAAGTGTAGCAATGTTGTGGTGCATATATGAAACAAAACACAAGATTAGTGATACTACATTAAGTTTCATATATACATCTGGAAAAAAGTATTGCAACACTAGGATTTGGGAAATCTGCTGTGACATATACGAATTGTATGATATGGTTGTGTAAATAAATGGACTAAAACCTATCAACGTGAGATAAATAGACTATTGACAATAAAATGACAACAAAACTGCATGTATTCTGTCATATTTTAAATCCATTCTTGTCATTTTAAAACAATCGCACAAAACACACAAAACCGGTTGCAGAATAACTATGGTCATAGCAGTAAGGTACTATTGGGCAGAAGTTAATGGAACACTAATGTCACTAGAATTACTGTTGAAGTCCTTAAATCAGACAAGAATATCAGTATCTGGTGTAACCTCCGACAGCAGCAACAACTGCAGCAGCATGCCTCCTCATTGACAGAACAAGGCGTTGGATTAGCCTTTGAGGCAATTGGTTCCATTCCTGATGGAGAGCCACATCAAGCTGTGCGAGATTTTGAACTGGAGGTTGTCTTTGTCGTATCCTACGCCCTAAAATGTGCCACACATGCTCAATTGGATTCATGTCATGGCTTCATGCAGGCCAGGGTAATGTTGTAATGGCTTCCTGATGAAGATAATCGCGTACCAGGGCATATCTGTGAGGTCTAGCGTTATCATCCATAAAAACAGGCCTTGTACGGAGAGGATGGTTGTCAAAGTGTGGAACAACGACCTGTTGCAAGATGTCTCTTTGATACTTAACGCCATTGAGGTTCCCCCTTACAGTCACCAGAGGCAGTTTGCAATTGTAGGAGAAACACCCCCATACCATCAAGATCCACCGCCGAATGGGACCTGTTCCATAATGTTCCTCTGTGTGTAAGCAGTGCCTCTCCATTGCCAAACACGGGTTCTGCCATCTGTCATGAAGAGTAAAAACCCTACTCTCATCGGACCAATGGACCTTTCTCCACAATGCCAAGTTCCAGTTCCTGCGGTCACTACACCAGTCCAGACGATTAGCATTGTGAGCAGCTGTCAGCAGCGGACGTTTAACAGGCCGTCTAGCATGAAGACCTGCTGCTTTCAGTCGATTCCGGACAGTTCTGTTGGAAATTCGTCAATTGGGCAGCCATTCTCGTTTTAAAACATTACTCTGCGCAAAAGGATTTCGCCGCACATGCCTCAGAAGAGCCCTGTCTTCCCTGTAAGAAGTGCATTGAGGTCGACCAGAATGCCTTCTGTCCTTCACATCATTAGTTTGCCGATGCTTTTTCAAAATGCGGCTGATGGTTGATGGATGATGACCAATTTGAACACCAATTTGGCGCAGTGACATACCAGCGTTCCTCATTCCAATTATCTGCCATCTCAATGCTGTCGACAATTGTGGAGGACCCATTTTCTTCACCGGTGTGCTGAGAAATGTTGTACTCTTTGAAATCGGTACTGAACTGATCAAGATTTTAAAGTGTCTTTTTATAGGGTTCTTGGTGCATGACTTAAACATGCATTTTTTCCTGCATGCTTCTTGCATGGGTGTGTTTGGGAGATGCAACATATGGAGGAGATGAAAAAGTACGAGTTTTCTTCTACAACTAGGTCACTATCAAAATCAAAGAAATTCCAGCCTTTAATTATTTTGATGTTGCAATACTTTTTTCCAGATGTATAGTATTCAAACTGTACTCTTACACTGTAGGGCTAAGATGATCATAATTCCCATGCTTCAACATAAACTTTAGACTGTCATAGTGCAATGCTAGCTTTGGGGAATGGGGCCCAGTTAATTATTGTAGCTTGTAGAGGCACTAGAAGTCTTGAGACATATCAGTAACAATAAGATTGTTACTTGTGTTGTACAGGTTTGGTGCCAATGATGTAGCCATATCCAGTGTTTTTAGGTGTTCTTGTGCTTCAGTTTATAGTTGCATGATAAACAAAGATTGGGTAGATTTCCCATTGTTATTTTGTTTTCACCTCTTCATGATGTTTCACATGCAGATATGAGTGTTCCCTAGTGGGAATTCTTATTTTTGATAGACTCTGTATTAATTATTGTAGAAAGGTTTTCAGCTTCTGTGACTTGTTTGATTGTGTGTTAAGATTCCATTTTTATGGGCCTGGATTCAGGTATGAATATTAGTTAGAGGGACACTAAATAACAATGTGTGAGTATGATTTGGGCAGTGTCACTGGAAGGTCACCAGACATGGACTTCACGCATGATTTTCATGTGGAGAATGCAACTCCCAAGTTTATTCATGATGAGGGAACACTTTATCCTCACGGCTGCCCTGGTACCCGTCTGTCCCCATGATGAGGGACACACTATCCTCATGGCTACCTGTCTGTCCCCATGATGAGGGACACTTTGTCCTCATGGCTACCCGTCTGTCCCCATGATGAGGGACACTTTGTCCTCATGGCTACCTGTCTGTCCCCATGACGAGGGAACACTTTGTCCTCAAGGCTACCCTGGTACCCGTCTGTCCCCATTAAGCATTATAAGATATCAAATAAATCTCATTGTGTCAAATTAAAATGTAAATAAGCATAAAACAGTGATGTGGAAAAATCAGGTTTTTCTTATTTTCTGCTTTCATTATCTATGCCATGCTTGATTTGTAAAAATTGTACCATGTATTTTGTAGGAGGAGGACAAGAAAACACCTGGACAAATGCTGGGAGAACAATTACCTAAGTGGCATTTGTCCTAGGTGGTTTTTACCTTGATGGCATTTGTCCTAGGTGGCTTGTGTCCAGGTGAATCACTGGATGGGTAGGATTTGTCCTAGGTGGCTTTTACCTGGATTCATTTGTGTGGGTAGCAATTGTCCTAGGCTGCTTTTGCCAGGGTGTCATTTGTCAGGATGACATTTGTCCAAGGTGACTTTTCTCCAGATAGCATTAGTCCCAGGTGGATTTAGTCCGGATGGCATTTGTCCAGGTAGCATTTACCTGTTGAAGTAACATTAACATTTTGTTCTTTTTGATGTTAATGAAATGAATATTATGTTGCAAATACATCTGGGAAACATGGTATTGTGTTGGAGGTTTTTATTTGTGTTTGGGTAGTATTTACTATTTGTCCAAGGTGGCTTTTCTCTGGGTAGTATTTGTCCTAGGTGGCTTTTACCTGGATGGCATTTGTCTGGGTGGTATTTGTCCCAGGTAGCATTTGACCGATGGCCAGGAGGTATTTGTCCTAGGTAGCTTTTGTTTGGGTGGCTGTTCTGTACCTTTATGTAATGTACATGTAGTTGGATGTACTGATTCTTATGACTTTGACGTGATCCTTGTTTGTTTGCAGGCCCTTGGGGCAGGGAAGCTTAACCAGATAGACAACGAGCTGATGGAGGCCCCAGAAGATGAAGACGACTTTGATGTACTAAATGAAGAGACATTTGGCGATATTGGAGACAGTATGTTCTTCACTTTATGGGTTCATTCTTGTTATCAGTAGTACTTTGGCCTTGGTTCACATGTCTCTGTTGACTACAAGGAAGTTGGCCATTGACAGTCTGAAGAGTGCTCCTTGATTCAAGCATTATTTAACATACTCCAGTAAATACATTCTAATTGTGATACAAATATTACAGTCTAACTGATGTATGAAGTTTCGTCTGAATTCTCATGCATTCAAATAAGTATACAAGACCTGTTGCTGTAATCTGACATGACTGTGTCAGTCATGCAACAACAGACTCACTTGTGCACTAAACCTGCCATGGTTATATTTTTTTAACACTTTTAATGTTAGACTAAGTTGCATTGTTGTTTTTAACAAGGTTAACACAGGTTTAGCGTGGAATCACTTCGGGCAATCTGCAATTAGAAGACTCTTTAGTCCATGTCCGCTTGTGAAAATGTGTCAAGAGTAAGACTGTTGTGATGCACTCGCCTATTCGGTGAATCGAACCATAGCCCTTCATGAGTTCAGTTCGTTACGTGTGGTTCTCAGAACCGAATATGAATAAATATTGACATATTTCTAATGGAGCATGTTTCACTTGAGCCCTTATGTCCTTTTTCAAAGTGAGACATGCAAGAATGGAATATGCACTAGTCTCGCAGTGGTGCAATGTTTGTTTGCAATGGCAGAATGTGATACAGTGGACTATAACTGTTAGTCTATTACACACCAAATTTGAGTGTCATGTCAGATCATTATGATGACAAATGAACAGTCAAACTAGGGATTTCCATATTGTGTACAGTCTATACAGTCAGTTAACAGATTTTTAAAGAGGTTCATATTCAATTTTAATGAACACAAAGATACATATAATATACACAATATACAGTTATACACAGTATTATTTCATTATACAGCTTCTATTGTGAATCTAAAATGCATGTCCCTTGGAAGCATTTCGCAAGATAATGAGGTAGGCAGTCACGTGGTTGCGTGACGTCATACCCGATAATCGCTACATCAACACATAGAAAACACAGTGGTACCGAGCCTATTTGCTTACTGAGGTCTGCTTCTAGTTTAGCAAATAAATCAGACCAGGAAGTCAAACCTGGATTTGGATGACATGTTAGATGCAGATAATATGACATGCACACAACCTTATCAGTTTGAAAGTATATCTAGTGGCAAGACTGACATGAATATAATATATACTGATGATTCCACAAGTTGACAACACACAGCTGTGGGATGATCACGATCCTGACTACATTTTGAAAAGACAACTGCAGACTGGTATGCAAGCCACTTGTCTATCATGAGTTCATTGAAAACCTATAAGATACAGAATTAATATTCAACAGTCACAACAGCAGTGTTCAATCTATCTCCTAAACCTGTCTTTCAGTACTTCAGTAAACATCGGGAAGGCAAACACAAAAATAGGTACTTTCAAGGTTCATCATTTTATGAAGGATTTCAAATAACATTCAGCTTTATTTCATAAAATGCATTTTCAGATTAAGTGTATCCGTAAAGGTTTTGATATGGTAATAATCTGTTCTACGAAGTACACAGATAAGTTTCCACTTATCGTGGAAGTCGATAAGTTTGATCTCACTACTGTACTGTAGAGAAGTAGCTGATAATAGAAATAATGAAGAAATATAGACGCAATGAATACTGACAAGTCCTTGCAGTATCGTTCTCTTCAACTGTCAGCTAGTGAAAAAGAATTTTTTTCATTGTGTAATAGTAGTAATGTCTATAGTGTCATCAGTTCCAAAGAAAGACCAGTGATCAAATCAAGAAACTAGCACACAAAAATTGAAGCAAATAAAAATGCTAAATTATTTGCATACAAACTGTTTATGACTAAATAATGAATACAGTGTTTACACCAACATCATGAAGGCTAAGGCTGACGTGTACATTAACTGCATGGACTCCTGTAAGCCTAAAAAGCAAGATTGCTCTCCAGTATCGTGACACAGTGGTGACTGCAATTTGGAAACATTTACCATCTGATCAAGTCACTGGATTAAGACAGAGGAATGCAATAGGCCTCAAGTTAAGTCATCAGGCACAATTGGTTTCAGTTCGCACCCTAGACACATAAACATTTTTTATCTTGATGTCAGTGAATACACCAGTTCCTGTTTACTAGCTGTCTAGCAGAAAAATTGCCTTCGGTGTCCTGCAAATCTGTAGGAAGGAAACATGTTTCTGATCGAGAATGGCCCAGAGTAGGATTTCCACATACTCTGTAAAAAAAATTTTTACATTCAGCTAGAGACATTTTGTAACACAATTTCAGTATATTTTGTTTTGGTTACCACACTAAGAATTTTCTTTGTAAAATGCATGAATAAAGGTAAGTACTTTTGTCTGGAAAAAACCTGAGAGGAAAAATAGATATGAAGATTTAATATAAGTGTTTTTGCTACCGAGAGTCATTAGTTGGAGAAAAACATGCAGTAATAGAAACAGTGTTGTTTTTTTTCCAAACTGGAGTGTACCAGCAACAAAAGGGAGCAAAGAGGCAAAGATTATTTGATTTATGATTATCAGAATTATATTTACCACTTGATGGTCTCTTGTTCACTGGCTTGGCCTCTTGGTTTAGACTTAGTGATAGCCGATTGCTTTCTTGCGTTCTCCAATCTTTTTCACTGCAAGGGCATGTAGGCTGTTTCCATTGAAGTGAAATGCTGCCATGTGCATCTTAAAAAATAAATAATTAGCAATTTTACATTTACTAAAACAAATCCCACCAAAAAAGTACATCTGAATGACCATATTTTCTAGATTTCCTGTTTTTGAAAGTGAATTAAAAGTTACCTTATATACAGCTGCCATAATGTTTTTACATGGGATTAGTAAATACCTAAGTTTTATGCCAATGCAGAGCAGTCATTTTCAGTTAGATGTATTGTACATTGCCTTAAAGGGAGAAAAAGTGAGATAATGTCAATTTAATAATACCTTATCACACCCCAAGTTCAACCATTTTAACATGTCTCGGGACCATTCCCTGATGGATAATTATCTGATGTGACTCATTTTTTTATTACTTTTCGGTAATTATGTGCTCTCTCTTATACCACCACCTCCATTTGTTGCAAGTTCTTATTTGTCCATGCCCAATTCTCTCTCACTCACTCCCAAAATCACCTCCAAAACAACTAGGTCTAAAACTCACCTGCAGCCAACATTGTTTTCTGAATGCAGCTCTCTGTCTCTGTCCATAGTTGACATTTCAGCCCCTGTGTTTGTTTATAATGTCAAAAGGAATGCCCGATGTAAAGCATTCTTATGCATTTTTGCCTATTTGTATCCATGTTTCATCAAAGGTTATTATGTAATGAACACAGATCGTGTTTGGAGGGGTTCACAAAATCCACACAATGACAGTTAACAATCTCTGCCCCCTTCTTGTGAAATAGGATTTTTCAGGAAATGTCCATCCGTGTTGTTTACATAAGTGGATAATCATCAAAACTTGAAGTGCAGTTGTCAGTTTCTAACACATGACCACAACAAAGCTTTATTCATAATATTGCGCTTTTTGTCACTTTCAACTCAAATGTAAACACAATGAGCAGACTCTCAGATATGATGTGACACTCTCAGATTGCAGACTGCTAAAAATATAAATATGCGTACGAGTGGGCGGAGGTAAAGTGGTTTTCTTTTTGGTGCATGTTTATCATTTTGGGGACATTTTTTCAAAAAAGGAGGGTGCAGATGAATTTTATATTCCTGTTTGAATGACATGTAATGTATTGTATTCATGAATAATTATACATATTTGTTAGCCAATATTCGTGATAGATACGATATTTGCCTCATAGTGTATTTGTTGCAGCCCTAGTTGAGAGATACACTAATTGTCATGATCATGCCTCGTTTGCTGTTGCCCAGCAAAAATTATTTTAAGGAAATCATGTGATGTTTTTTAAGAGTTCTGTGAATCCTCTTGGTAATGTTACAGAAAACTCTCTTTTCTTTCAGCTGAATTTGATTGGGAAAAACAACATGAAAGATTTGCTGAAGAATTGGAGGCCCACTCATTTAATGATTCAAGACAAAATGGTAATCGAACCAGGGATTCAGGCTTTGACACAGCTGAAAAGAGCTACAGACTTCAAGAGGTACAATATACATTGGTTGCTTCTGATTACCATACAGCTATACATGACAACTGGGGAGTGATGTACAATTACAAGACTTGAATCTCACATGTAAACAAGTTCTTGCTAGATAGTATCTGACCCCACTCAGATGCAGAACCCTTTGACCAAGACTTGAATGTCTCTGGTGGTCCAACGGTTGGGTCAGGTCATTCTTGATCATTTGTCCTTTTGAAGTTTCATGTGATTATGTACATCCTTTTCACTAAACATACACATTGAAAGAATATGGAATGATTGACTTCGTAATATAGAAACAGTAGGCCTGAATCATGATATAAGTATGATAATTAGTATGATAAGTATGATAATAAGTTGATTTCCATAATACTTTCTGACATAAAACCTTTATGGTCAAGCATTTAGAGGGTTGGTTTTGAGTCATCTTCATGAAGTTCAAGGTCACTGGAAAACTCATCCTAATGCAGTTGACATTGAGGGTCAAGTTTTTGAGATAGCTGGGGTCATGAGGCTTCTTTTTAGAGTTGCCCTGCATGCTTAAGAAGTATGTTGCCCAACAAATGTGTTTATGTTCTTCATTGTATTGGAAAACATGTTGTCTCTATTTAGCATGTAGTAGGCATGTGTTTTCTGTTGTTGAAGGTAATGGTATCAGGCTTGAGGCTTGTTAATGATTTTTTGGGTCTTCTGTTATACTAACATATAGGGAATACCTGATTGTGATGATGTTCATTGTAGAGTCTGGTATTTTTGGTCAACAGGAGATCATGGAACAGAGCATCAACCACCTGGTGCTGGATGAAGAGGAGGAGCGCCACCTCACTGACCCAGCTATTGTCAATGTGTCTGGAAGTGCTGCCATACCATTCTCCTCCCATGTAGGTCATGACAGTCGCTTCACACAGGATCTCAACACATGCATTTAAAGAAGTATTCACTGAAACAGTTTTAATGCTGAAGCATGTCCTCTCTTTACTGTCCATATTGGGGAGTGATGCACAAATACAAGACTTGAATGAGATATGTTAACAAGTTCTTGCTAGATAGTATCTGACCCCACTCTGATGTCATACACTGTTTCGAGTGTTAACAACAAATGTTTATACATTCTTTTTCATTTGAACCAACTAGGAAATACAGTGATGAATATTTTTAAGCTTTTTGAAATATCTATCCCTGGCAATGGTGCCAACAGTTCCCTTGAACACATTTGTTTGTGCCCACTGCAATTGCCTGTCTCGTTTCTGCCTTTGCTTGTTCAGAAATACTTTTTTATGGTTGATCTTGATGCAGCTGCCTTTACAACAGGAGTTTGTCCCTGTGAAAATTTTGTAGCCAAATAGATTGCTGTTATCTGAAATGGATTCACAAAGATGATTCACAAGCAGATAAAGAAACATTTAATTCCAGACAGACAATCAGAAGGACAGCTTGACACACATGATTTTCATTTAACTCTGGTGCTTACAAAAATAGCAATGTTGTAGCAATGTTGTATGAAACGTATTGCCCAGATGTTGCACTGCTTCTCCATCTCTGCAACTGGCATTCAGTCAGTCATGTTATAAAACGTATTCAGACTTGTAAGAGTACTTGCTGGAGTAGATTAAAACTTTAAACAGTTAAAGTGTTTCTTTACTCATTTTTGTGAATAATGCTTCAATTTTCACTTGTGATGACTGTTGTCAAAGCACCAAATAATTTTGCAACCTGACGTTGATTATGTGAAATGTGGCCAGTTACAGCAATCACTGTCTGTAATACCAGACTCATATCAGCACAGAAAGGTATGACATAGAAATTATGGAAACTAGACTCCTGATAAGATAAAGGCAACTTTAGGCAAGTTGGCACTCTTGACTATAGAAGATGCTGTCACTACTTCAGGATCTTCTACAAGTAGGCTCACGCTTGTGTAAGTTTGGCTCTGGTCTGTCTCTGATCCTGTGAATACCAAAATTAGGAAGGAGAACAATGTTCATATGCAGTTAATAATTTTTTGTAAAGGCTTTTTGTTTCTTCATTGCAGAAACAACCTAATCTTGACAAGCTGTTTGGACCATCGTCCCCTCCAGCTTTCCTGGACACTGAACACTTGGTAAGGACTGAACTCCGTATCAACAGCATTCATGTGTGTCAGAGGGATCACTTTGGTTAACTACTGAGATATTTTGGCATCATTCAGATGGTGGTGATATCTTTTGGACCATCTCTCTATTGGGAATTTTGTTGCCTGTTTTTTCTGCAGCTCCCTTCGAAAAATTATATCCTCAGAACACTGATACATATACGGTTGTCTCCTTGTAGTAAAGTAGGGCCTGTCAAAATTCTAGGACTTTTAATATTTTCCTGAACCCAGTTTCCTTGAATTAACAGATGACGGACTGTCTTCATTTCTTAATTACCAAGTGCACACAATGCTAATTGAAAAATAAGTTTGATTGTTTATCTTCCATGAAACATAATAATGTTCGGATCCTGTTCTGGACCAAATCTCACAAATCTCTCATAACTCTGTATCTATATATGGTACTTCTAATCATCCTAGCATCTGGTGGACCTTGCTTTCACTGAAATGTAGATGTGTAGATGTAAATGTTGCCTGTTGTAGGTGTCCCCCACCAGCAAGAACATATGGGGTTCTCCTGCCAGGGACTCCTTTACAAAACCTGTAAACAAACTTCAGGCTTTGTTCGACTCTGCCAAGGGGGCTGGAAGTCCTACCCAGAATTCCAGTGTAAGTTTTTCTCCAGTTCATTGTGGTCCTCCAGTGGCAAGGTAGAATATGTCCTCAGCAGCTGATAATGATTCAATAAAGCAGAGGTTTACATGGAATGTTTGAGTGTAATGCTCATACTGTTAGCCACTGGTTTGCATTAGTTGGTCCTGATAAATTACTAGCTGCCTGTAGTTTGCTTGTCCATTGCCAACTCTGGTATAATCCTGACATCTTTGGCAAGACTTTGATTCCTCAGTTGATGCGCAAATGTTATGAGAGACGAGTAAAGGCAAAACTCAAACGGTGAACTTGGTCCAGAATATTGGAACAAATATCAGTATTTGCAATGAGCTTTTGTCATAAGTATACTGGTATATTGTATTGTAAGTGTATTGAATGTGACCTACAGAAGGGCTGCTTCCTTGGTGTAGTGGTGAGAATTTCCACCCGGAGAACAGAGGGCCTTGGGTTCGATCCCACTCTGCGTTGCACCAAAAGACATTAAAATATGTTAGTTTGTCTGTGCCTAGCGTTGGGCATTAATGGATACAAGAAGGAATGATTGGCCTGGAGTTGGTATAAAAAGGATGGGGTATTCATGCTTATCAGTAATGTGATATTCCGGTGAGCTAGCACTATAAAAAACAGCTATAATAAAAGTGTTGGCTAGCCACCACACATATACTTATGCATGCATGTTGTCATGTGAGAGAAATATTCTCAAGTATGATGTTAAACCCCATTTCACCTCCTGTACAGAATCCGTCAGTTATCCAAGCCAAGCCTCAGGTGTCAGGTATTCTTCCTGCTCCCCAATCTCCCATAGTTCCTCCAAGTGCCCAAACACTGGCAGAAATTGAGAACCAGTTGCTAAAGAAGAAGACACCCACGGTGATGACAGCTGAGGAGTTGGAGCGCCAGATGCGGGGAGAGTCCCCACCGAACCGCCCCCCTGCGAAGAGAACCATTGCCACACCAGGCAGTGTCTCCACCTTTCCAGATCACAAGTCCCCCTTCTCCATGCCAGTACCCATCCAACCTATTGGTAGACCTCTCGGTCCCATGATGCCAAATTTATCACAGGTAAGATCAGTAAAGGAGGTGGTGTTTTCAGATTTACTGAAAGGTCATGTCCACATGCTTTATGTAGATGGTAGGTGACCTCACAACTCAAAGCAATGTCGCATACAGATAGATTGACAGTCTGAAATGAAATGTGAAGATTATATCATCCATATATACTATTGAAAAAGATGAATCGTTTGGTGTTAATCACCAATACTGGAACACTTATCATATTGTCAGCACTGTATCTTTGGTGTGCAACTAAGTTTTTGAGCATTCAATTACAGATTGGAAATCATTCTTACTGGGCTTAGATATGTTTCTGTTGATATATTTATACTCCCTGTTATCCAGTCCATTGGGTGTTTCAAAACGTATTGTGCTAACATTGTTGTTTCAAGTATCTCTTTGTATCATTCATGTGTTGCATCTAGAATGTATCGTTTTGCATTAGCTATAAACATTGATGTATGTCTCTTTGTAACTAAGCCATATATAATTGAAATAAGTCTGACATGTGCCCTTTCCATGCACAGCGGAGTTGATATATGATACCTGGAATGCAAGTTCCAGGATACATTAGGTAATTAGAGCAGGTTGTACTTGTCAGATTTTTGACATGTTGAAACTTATTGGTGATCAGCTCAATTAACAGACAATAGCATTTGCATATTCTATGCTCTATACAGCTGGACTTGTGTGTTGTATTGTTGGCAGTAGTGTATGTGATCCTGAAATTGTGTTGTCTCTGAACAACGACACTCTGATATCAGTATCAAATGATATACTGTTATGCCCAAATTGTGTAGATTGATGCAGATGATATCAGTCAAAAGATTTTGTAGTCCAGACTCAAATGTTTTCAAATTGCAGTCACATGTGGTTTAGTTGCATAACAGGTAGCATTACAAAGACAGTTGAATTATCATGTCTAGTGGTGTTTGATTTCTATTTTCATTTACAACATTAGTTTGTTCACCTCCGATACAACATAGTTTTGACTGGGCACAGCATACAAGATAGAAGTTATGCAAATCACATGTAAAATGTGATTTTACTTGACCTTTATTTGGGATTATGTGTACCCCAAGACCTGTGTTATGGTGAGGAATGCCTGTAGCTGCCATGTTGCCAATATTTAATCTGTAAACAACAAACAAAATACAATTCCCAAGCAACCTTCCATATATATCTGTCAATTTTGTCATGATTTGATTTGGATCAGCAGCACCATAAGCAACTATCTTGAACCTTTTTCCATAACCATGTGAGGTAACTGTTCCAGCCACCACCAGGGTTCAGCCCAGTGCAGGTGTCTCGTTCTCATGATGGACGTATGTCACCCCTCCACCAACGATCAATGACACCACCTCTTGGAGGGCACTCACCCGGCCAAGGCTTTATGGGTAGGTTGAGCCGTTTACTTTCACTGTTTGTGGAACAATATTATTGTATATACTACTTTGGGGAATTTTGTGTGGTCCTTCTGACGGCTGTTGTGTTTGGTAAGTGTTTTGTTGGTGCGAATGGACATTGACTTGATAGTTTGCTGAAAAGTGATTAAAAGATTACATAGATAGCAATTTAAATAAGATAATTTTACATAGTAAATTTATGTTGATGTGACTCATTTCATGTACGTAGATAGAAGTATGAATGTCGCATGTGCAGCTATTAGCCAGTCATTGTTATTCTGCATGTGTGTTGTGTGTCTTCTACAGAATATGCATTGGTTGTAGAACATTAGTTTGGCTGGTCAACAGCCTAATGATAAAAGCGGTTGCTCGTAATTGCAGGTTATTGCTAAAAGCGATGTTATACCTTACTCCCTCAATTAAAGGTTGTTCTGGCCAAGAAAAATAGAATGCAAGGGATTTTGACAATTATGCTATTCTGTAATTTGTAATTTTTAAGATGGCTCACAATTGATTTGTTGTTTTTGCACTCATTGCTGTGTATGTGTTTTTGTGTTAGATTGCAATTCATTGGTATCATTTTGTCTCAAATGAACGGCAGCAGTGTTTTATCAACCATAACCAACTGAAATTTAAACAGGATAGGTTTATGTCCTTATCAGCATGGCCTAGTTTATTAGATTTTTTCCTGTTAAATGTGATGTTGTCAGAGTGTCTTGTTACAGGCATGTCATCGTCCCCTCTTGCACGGTCCATCTCTCCCACCCCTCCCCAACTCTGTGGTACTCCCATACACAGACCTCCATCCCCAGTGCAAGCCAGGTTTATGTCGCCCTACAACAGTCCTGGTGGCATCTATATGGGTATGTTCTGTCAGTGCTTCATACAACTGCCACTAAAAGTTTTGCGGGCAGACAGGGTGAAGAAGAGCATGTGTTCATTAGGACTATTTGTAGCCACTCACATATTCTGTCATCTTTGATATCTCCAGTCTCTACATTCTGATAAGTCTCCACTATATCCTGGATGCATCTGTGGGTCGGCCTGATAATTGTATTACCTTCCTTTGCTGGCTCCACATTGTGACAGTAGCCAATCAGCTAAGCCGCTGTTACAATCAAACTCGCCAGTGTCAACAAACATATCGGTGGCAGCTGTGAAGGTTTGTTCGCAGTTTGACTCAGATTTTGGGGAAATCATACAGCCAAATTGACAGGTCCAAATAAGATATATCATTATATGCAAGAACTCCTACTTCTTTCAGAGAACCTGTGTGTTGTTTGTGTCACCATGTTTATCAGTTGGATAATTTAAAAGCAAACGTGAGTTGTGATTGGTATGCTCAACTTCCCAGCGTAGACACCGAATTGTGTAAAAGCCAGCCAAGGGAGGTAATAAACTCTGTAGATGCATCTAGGGTACTGTGGAGACTTATCGGAACATATCGGAGATATATCAAGGATGATATTCTGTCACCTTCATGAATTCAACTTGTAATTCATAATCACTAGCATCAAATGGTTTAAAAAGATATTTCATTTAGGCAGCATTTATCAAAAGAGAAATGGAATATACATGTGTATATGTACATCAGGTAGGACAAAAGTCAACACTTTTATACATTTTGTATGGCAGTAAGATAGGCACTGGTCATTGTCATTGATATGATCAAAACGTGACAGAATATATTTTGTTACTGTTCCACTGATGAATACATCAAGTGTTGGCTTGTATGATAAGTATATTTGCCTCACTTCTTTTGTTGCAACTCTAGTTGTGTGTTACAGTACATGCTAATACGTCTTTGAAGTGGATTGCTGTGTTTTTCCTTCTGTTGTGAAACATGAAATCAACAACTATGTCAGTGTCTCAACTATGTGTAAACTATGAGATCTTTATCTCTGCCTTGCTTACTATCAAACATGGGAGCACAGATGGCCTAATTTCCCAAGGGCGAGTTGCCTCCCTTGTGTACACTCCAGAAACCTGTGATTTTTATGGTTTGTGTTTCTGGATTTACGGAAACAGTATACATCAGCTGCATCAGTTACACACAAATGGCTCACTGCAGTGCCTCACAAATAACAGATGGAACAAATGGCTGTGTTCGCTCCCTGACATATGCTGTAAACTTATAATAAAAATCTAAAATAATATATTTTGTGGGTTTATTATTGTTGTAAAATGTAACTACTGAATTAAAATGTGGTTGTTTCTCATCCACAAAGTCCTAAGATAATGGTCAATATTATACTGTTGAAATGTTGGTTTTGAAAGAACTCTCCACCCCACTGTGCTGAAGATAATACACCCAGTCAGCATGGTTTTTTATAAGAAAGTTTTCTAAATGGAATGATGTTTTTCAGGAAATGCAAACCGATCGTTCTCCAGCCCAGTCATCATACCAAGAGGTCACCGAGTTCCCATGCCCTTTGGTCCAATGGGCAGTCCAGGCCAAAGGTAGGTTCTACAGCAGCTCATGACACGTTACTCCTGTACTGATAGCACTGCGTTACCAGTACGTCAGTTGAAGGCCCCACCAAATGGTTAAGTCTTCGCTAAAACCGTTTGACTTCTGAACAGTTTTTAACTCTGCATCCTGTCCTTGCACAGTTTTTATAACTAATCATTGACTGCATACTTATTCATGGGTGTAATTTACATTTAGATAGGTTTGTGTGTGTGGAATTACACAACTAAAACTGTTAACATGTGTAAAAGCTAGTCTAATCCAATAGAAACTGCAAGAGTTGTAAAATCCCCAGGGTGTTGAGATTGATAAGTGTATCATTTAATTAAGACTGACATCCAGTGATTGATGGGAAAACAAAGCACCTTTGAGCAGGTCATCTGGATGTTGGTGCTATATGAATATGTATTTTCTATGTATTGTAATAATGCACATTATAATAATATCTACATCTACTGTTATTTCAAGCACAAATTTGTAACAGTGTTGTTATTTGCCCTTAGAATCCCTTTGCTTGAGGGCATATTAAGTAAATAACTAAATCTTGAAAAGTCCTGGTTTTGCATTTACTAACACCTTTAAAAATCTTTATGGTTTTGTAAGTTTTGATTCAATGAAAAGCTTTGGAGAACTGTTGAATATTTCAGGTTCCCCCATCATTCACCAATGTCAGATCCTCATGGAATGAGAGGACCTCGTCCAGGCAGGGGAGGACCATATCATCCGAATAACTAGTGAGTTCTTCCTTCTGACATACCAGAAATCAGTCATGTCCTTTCGTGTTTGGTTGAAAAATAAGTTCAAGATTAATGCTCAGATTTCTATAACGCATGATCATATGTGTGAGTTTCTGAGCCATTGTTTCCTCAACAGGAATAAATCTTTCTAAGGGTATGCATTTTTACCAACTGTACCTTTTCCACTGTTGGTGCCTTGTCTGACATTGGTGCCTTTTAGGATGCTGTTTTGATTAAGGACTAGATTTACATGGTATTATGTCATGACTGTAGAAGCTTCGGAGAAAGTGAGTGATGGGCTGGTTATGATTTTGCAATCATTGATACACACATCTAACCATGTAAACTTGTTTCGATGCTAGACTCTTAACAAGAATCATCAGTACTTACATGACAAACAAAACAAACTACTGCAGTGTAGTATTCAGGTTAAACCGCTGAAACTTTTGATCAATACCCTTTGGCTGAAATATTTGTTTTTTGGTGGTTTAAAAGTAACATGTTAGCACCAGACGTATATAGCTTTGTGACAACCATTGTATCGATCTTGTATTATGTTCAGTTGGTACTTGACAGAATACTGTCATTATTTATTAGCTTTTCTGCTTTTCACGATCCTGACAAAAACAGTTCACCTGTCGGGGTTGCTGTTGTCAGTGTGGAGAGACATTAAATGCCTGTAGCGACTATTTCTTCAATGATGGTGTATGTTGGTTTACTTGTAGTTACCACAAAAATCAGGGGCACCCTCATGGCCAGAACAACAACAATCCCCATCGGTACTTCAATGACAGTCGCAGCAGGCAGCATCATGAGGATGACTTGGTGGACCACAACATGGATGAGGACAGCTACGACGGGCTGATGACACAGAAGGAAAAAGACTGGATAATCAAGATACAGCTAATGCAGCTGCAGACTGACAACCCCTACCTCGACGACTATTACTACACTGTAAGGTCAAACACATCGAGTCAGGAATGGGACATGGGGCAGATATGGGACTGTTTGGGACAGTTTTGTCTTGTCTTCTCATTTGAGAATATATTCCATTGCTTGTCTTTGCCATTGTCTTTATCCAAAAACCTACTGTCACCAGTGTCAGTTTACCACATGCTAGGTAAGTTTCACAGCTCTGGCCTTGAAGAACACTACTAGCTTGGCTATTGTAGCAGTTGTGATTTTGCTGAGATAGAAACCTTGGGGAAACTGAAGATTTTAGTTAGAATTAGTATTCAGTAACCCATGCTTGTTACAAGTAGTGACAAACAGGATCATGTGGTCAGGCTCTGACTTGGTTGACACGTCATCATTTACAGACTGCTGCCATATAGCTGGAAATTTGCTGAATGCTGTATAAAACTAAAGTCACTCACTTACCTTGCAGAGTACCACTTAGCTAGATCTTTTTTGTCCTTAAGCATAGTGTGTATTTATGTAAAGCTGATGTTAGATCCTCATCTTAAGGTGAATTAAACATGATCAGAGCTGGTTAATAATTGTCCCCAAACATACCCTTGATGACTTATGAAGCCTGCACAATATAGAGATCTGCTATAAGTGTAACATTGATTGTATTTCTGTCGGTAGTATTATACACTAAAGAAGAAGGCAAAGGAGAGACAGAAGTTACGAGAGAGTGGGGAATTCAGTGATGATGATCCCAAACTTGTCATACCAAACCTTGCGAAAGTGGAAACAAAGGCTTACACACCAGGTAAGAAAAATGAGAATAAATGTTCAATTAAAGGAGAATTTTCTGCTCTTGCTTCTGAATTATTGATATCCTTGAGGCTTCTAATGGTTGTTTAACATTTTTGTGTTTTGTTTTCCAGCTCAGTTTGAAGGTTCATTAGGCCGTTTAACAACTGCCAGTGTTCACAATCCTCGCACAATCATTGATCTGTCCAAGAATGTAGCTCAAACAAAGGAGGACAACCCTCAAAACGTCAGCAAGGAGCTGCGGCGAGTACGCCAGTTACTCATGGACATTGAGAAGGTAATCAGATTGATAATGTTAAGGTCAGCACCTGAAAGATACATTTTGAAAGAAATAGTGACCATTTGTAAAATGTCATGTCGTTTGGCTCCGAATGAATTAGCTTCATCTAGAAATGTAAAATGTTCATTTCCTTTGTTCAGGGATTTCTTCTTCTGCTTGATATTGATGACCTGGAGAAGAAACTGCTGGCACTTCCTGAAGAAAGCAGGTATGTAAAGGAGGGATTGGGCAAGGCTAGTGTAGTAGTTTAGTGGACTTTCAGTGATGATGAGTTTACTAGTATATCTTTCTGTTACTTCAAAAATGTACAGTCAGTTTTACGTTTGTATTAACCTCGTCAGTAAATAGTTGATAGCAATGTGATTATTGTGAGTGTATGTTTAGGATGTTTGTTTCTGGAATAAGGAAAACAGCTCCCAGATGGAGGATGTACCATATTGTTATTTCATGGTTGTAAAATGTTAAGTGAAGTTCATTTTGAAAGAATTGAAAGAGAAAGCACATTTCATTCAGTGATATTTGCATGTCATCAGAATCTCTTCTGAAAGTTGGTTTATTGAACACTGAAAATGAAAATTCAGACATCCAGGTGGCTCACTCGGCAGTATGAAATGTTGCCTCCACCGTTGTGAACTTTGTGTTTGTCACTGAATTGTTGTTATGATTTCAAAGTAATTCTTATTTGTTTCAGGATGCCTCTGGTTTTTGAAAGAAGGGAGAAAGTGGATCAGTTGTTTGCCTTCCTTTCAGCTGATGATAACATTGAAACATTTATTCAAATCATGTCAGTAAGGAAGGGGAGAAAACTCTTATCACGAGTCTTGCCTTTGCTTGATCCTGTAAGTATTTATTTGGAATCATTCAACCTGGCAGGCATTATTTATCAGTTCTATACATAAGCAATGGGTAAAAATATTTACATTCAAACAGAAAGGTGTAAGTTAATATAACCTTTTTTGTTGCTTACTTGATGACAGTTATCTAAAGCTACTGTTTGTGTTCCAGGCTCAGCAGTGTATTATTGTCTCCCTGATGCTGTGTAACCTCACACAGCTCATGAGGAAAGATCAAGCAGAAGAGGTAAGCAGCAGGTTATAATTCTGGAAGAGAATGCAATGGGTCAAGTGGCCTTTTATGGTAGAAAACACTTGTGGGTAACCAGCATGGTTGACTTGTTTGGAAGAACCTGGAATAATCAATCTTGATGAATTTGTTTCAGGGCCAGTCAATGCTGACAGATTCTGTGCATCAAGCCCTGAACAAGAGTTCATTTGAAATGCTGGCAACAGTGGGAGAACAGATTCGGCAGATGCAGAGCCAGGGAAAAGCAATAACAGCCATGTTGCAAAACAAGGTTTGTCTGACAGATAACTCATCATAGGATTGTGGTGAAAAAAACCCATCTTTTTTGTATCTCCAGTTGTTGCTTCGTGTATTAATAGGTTAATCCACAGTATCAAAATGCCCTTTTCTCTTTTTTTTTTTTTGGTGCATACACCAACTAAAAGTAGGAATCAAGTAAGCAGACCAGAGAAAATGCATAAGAAATATGCTCTTTTAAACATTACCTACCTGAACGTTCTGTGCATGTCTAACATTTTAATGTATTGAATTGAGGGTGGATGGGTTTTGTTTTTCTTTTTTTATGTATTTTACCACTAAAAGAAGATTTCTGTGGGTATTTACTGTGATAGGGCAGTTAAAGTTAATTTATATATGCTTTGACAAGGTAACGAATAATGTAGTTTTATCAAAGAATAAGCTTGTCTTGAGTGAGGTGTTCGTGCAGTGTGTCATTTAGTCAGTGTAAGGTTCTGAGCGAAAGTAGAAAAAGTTAAGGATAGAGACAACTTTTCATGACCAGATGCTTTGGCTGGATAGTATCTGATTCCAGACTGACAGAAAGAAGATACAGTCCTTGTTAGAGTTTAGGTAATTGCTGGAGTTACCTCCCTATATATGCACAAGAACATATTGCAAGTGTATTTAAAGTTGGCTCTCATACTTAAACAGAGGTATTTTGTGGCTTCTGAATGAGAGGGCATGATTGTCAAAGTCAGGGAATATAAGATTTAGTCAGTGACAATTGCTTTTTCAGCAAATGACTCACACGGAAAAATGGAATTTGTTAATTGCCTCTGTGAAAGAACTGCTATGAGCATGTTCTGACAGGAACAGATATTTTGGCATCAGTGGGGTAACCCAGTGGTTAAAGCATTCGCTCATAATACTGATGATCCAGGTTCAATGTGTGAAGTCTATTTCTGGTGTTCCCCACCATGATAATGCTGGAATATTACTAAAAGCAGCTAAAAACTAACCCCATTCACTGACTGTTTTGATTCTGTGACACTGACATTCGGTCTGTTGTAAGTCAACGGCCACATTATCATTATCCCAAATGAAGTATGATCAGTATATGTTTCTGTCAGACCTTCTTCAAACCTCATTTCAGAGAGATGTATATTTACAAGAAATGGAATTCTTCATGTTTCAGTTTGGTTCCACCATATTGTGTGCAATGCTGGCCAGAATGGAAGATATTTACAAGGATACCTCTCCTGTTGATATTGATAATCAGCTGCAAACAAACTGGTGAGTCAAAAGTTGTCACCCATGATGGTTGAGCTCTTTGAGTTTGGTTCATATCATGAGTTTGCTTGTTCAGTTTTGAAGGAAATCACTTGTTTTACTGATTGATTGAAATGAACAGGCTCAGTTTAGAACATGCTTATTTGATACCATCGTTCCAGCTTGTCAGTTTTCTGATCACTGCACCTATGTATGAAGATTGATGATCGTTAACATGGTGATCATTTTTTATTCAAGTGTTTTTCTTCTGATGACAACATCACCTGGTGGCCTGTTAACAATTTAATCTGGGCCTCACAAAACAGGATTGATATCATGAGCCACATACCATGTCCTTGTTCGGAATACATACATTTAACCCACCCCCTGACTTGGATTTCTAGTTGTATTCTGTCTGATCACCCAAGGCATGTGGATATGCACCTGCACTAACCAACAACTCCACCTACGAAATCTCAGAATACACCCATGCCTTTTCTCCTAAGAGTTATTTTGTTGTCTACAGGTGTCATTTTGTGGAACTGTTAGTTGAGTGTTTGTCTGAAGTCTCTGATGAGAACATCGTTGCACCCTTGAACCCGAGTGAAAAGCTGGTGGAACACCTGGAGAGGCTCCTCAACAAGAAGCTAGTGGCAAGCTTGGAGGACAAACTTCTTGTGATACTTGGCACCAAATCCCAATCCTGACCTAAGTCTCAACACATGGCAGGCCTTGCCAGCCACTCAAGTGTCATCCCAATTCACAGACAAGGACTTTGATGGATAAGGGCCTTATAGCATTGTAATGTCTTGTTTGACATAACTAGATTGAAGAGATGTTGTGGGCACATCCAGTATTTGACTAGCAATTCATTGACCCAGCTGAACCTTCAGCCATGAAATAAGTATACATCTTATGTAACAATCTTCTTAAATCATAAAAAACTAAATCATTTGGGTATATTTGAATGACTTTTTACTCTTGCACACATGGGTACATTTATAATGCTTATGTCAGATGTTATTGTATCCACTCAACTGTTGGATTGTGAAAGATGACATTGATCTGCTGGATCAACTTGGCATCTCTTTTTCATGATCTGTATTATAAGGAATGGAATGAAACAGTGCATTTTACACTGGCAATATTCATGGAATGAACATCAAAGGACATATTTTTGTTAAGACTGTTTAAGCATAAAGTGCTCCCTCCTACTGAAACTGGTTTGTTAAGTTTGGATGAGAATTTCTATTTGTATGTAATTTTGTCAGAAAAACAAATGTTGTATTGGTTTGCTTCATGTCAGCATTTGGCAAGTGATAGTCATTTGGGATGTTTATTTTCTGTTACCAAAATCAAGGCTTGTTTATGTTACAAGTGTAGTGTTTTGGGACCCAAGTGCATCACTTAAAGCTTTACTGGGTGGAAACCCACCTGTCCCGGAAGTGTTAAGGTAATCAGTTGGAAACTAACATTCAGATAGACCCTTAAGTTGTCTAACATACGATCAGTGTTGTGTATAAATCATCAAGAAAGACTGAAATAATTTGAAATTCCCATTGACCCATGGTTCTGACACAGGTCACATATAGTGCTAAAGTATGGGAAACATTGTGATTAGTATGTTATCCTCATCAGTAACTTCATCTGCAGCTTTTACATACAGTAGGGTTTGTTCATATCCAGTGTTGTTTTGGAAAGGTTTCAATACTGTTTGATGTTCATTCCATCTCAAAACCATGCTTTTGCTTTCTGACAAGTTAATGTGTTCTTAAATGGAAATATATTTGAATCTGACCTAAAACCTGGTTTGTATTTGTGCACATACTAGACCTTGTTAGGTTTGTACAGTTAGAGGAAAGGCATTTCCTTAGTTGTTCACTGTCTTCATATGTTTTGACAGTATTTTAATACCAGCACCCGATTTTGTTTTGGTTTAACGCTGTCACATTCGACTGAAACTCGAGTTGAAACATGGTTGAAAGTGACACTTTTATGATAAGTGCTGTCTTTGCTCTTGTGTGTGTATCTGAATATTCAGTGTATGATTCAATATTTCTCTGTGATAGAGCATGACTGACACTACTTAATTGGGATGTGTGTTACAGTTGCAGCTACATTATTGATGCGAAAGCAAGTAGTATTGTTCCCACCTTGTTTCCCTTGTATTCTAATGTAGTGTTATTATGTACTCTTAGAGCAGAGGTAGTGTCATGCACAGAATATGTTGGAGGTGAATCGATCACAGTGCTTATTTTTCTTGTTAATATACTGCAACATCTTATTGGATGTACTCCCTTGAACCAAAACTTTTAGCTGTCATCAATACTCTCTTTGACAGCTACTGTTGTGAGTGATTAAGGCCTTGAAGCTATCACCGAAATTGTCAGTTTTACTCCTTAAATTATCAAAGGGTCATTGCAAGTGTTAAACGATTGATAAGGCATTATGTTCTGTGTACCAACTCACATGTATCAGACTTAAATATATAAATCTTTGAACACTTACACTGAGTCTTTGATAAGTTAAGTTGGTAATTAAACAAATCCTTTTGTCATACATTAGTAATTATTAACTTTGTACAACATTGTTGTGTTCCTATAGGATAAAATTGACCACCTTTTCTGTTATTTAACTTTATTTGCACAGTCTAGTTTGTCATGTCTGAGCATTGATATGCCTTAAAACTTTTGTTAGAAATAAAAAAAAGTGTTCTGAATGTTGATAGATATTTGAAGGCCTTTGTAAAAGACCATATTTGTGTTTATGTGCACATATATTCAAGATTTCACTTGTGAAATGAAAAACTGTGATGTCAGTGTATTCAGATGTCAGCAGGTCATGAATGTACTCAGTATAAACTTAAACCATTGTAAATGTGACATTGAAAACTATGTAATATGATTTCTTAAACACTTAACCAGCAATCCAATCATACTTATTTGAAAAGAAACCTTCAATTCCACATTTATTTTGTACATTTGTAGTGTACATACAAATGAACAAATTAGTTCAATAGATTTGCTTTGATGCTCAAATGATGGCGTTTTCTGTGGGGCGACATTGGTTATGCCCAGGCGTCTGTCGAACATCGATGAACACAGTTACCCAGTTTCTGCAAGCTTGTGAGTAAGGATTTTTTTTAAAAAAAAGAATGTGTCTTTGTATCATTTAAATATGTTTATGACATTTAAATTAAACACCTAACCATTTTGTATTTATTCCTAGTGTGCATTTTGTTCCTTGTTTAGGTTACAGCAAAATGACATATTATTAACAATTTGTGATGTGTAACATGCGCTTTTACACACTAAAACTTGGAACTGGTTTCATTGTTTGTTGGCTTATGTTTTGCCTTAACTCATTATTCACAATTGTCAGGACATTACAGCTACATAGTGCGATGCTGAATAATGGGTTAAAACACAGATTACATTGGATAAAACGTACAAGGCTTGTAATCATTTCATTAAATTATATTGTGTGCAGTGGCTCCTTTTGTTGTTTTTCCCCAGTTTGGAACATCTTTACATTTAATGTCATTTCCTTTAATTTGATGCTTAGGTAATTCCAGCTCTTCTTGAAAATGTGACAGCAATCCAAAGCCTTAAATAAACCCTCATGTAAATTATCATTCAGTTGTAATTGTCTTTATGCCATTTTGGCTTATCTACACGCATGTATTGTTTTGAGGTTTCCCAACAAATAAATATTGTCTTGACAAATACAATGTGATTTTTCTTTTTCATTAATTGGCTTGCCAAGAAAGCACTGACTGAAAATGTTTTCCTGTTTCCATTAAATAGAAGTTTCAGACTTCTGCCCCATTATATATACACACCAGGAAAACAATTAAGCAAACGATAATTGTTACGAAGTTTCAGCTAATGTAAATGGTGTTTACGCACAACACTTTTGTTTCGTAGTTTTTTTCCTGTTAACATCATGTCTTGACTACATGAAAACACAAAAGGACATAACCTTTAACATTATACCTGTTGTGTTGAACTAAGATCAGGCAACATGGCATGTCACTTACGTGTATTTGTAACTTGGTTCAGTCAATATCTAGTGTACCACCCTCCATGTGTTGGGATAACAGCCAGTACTCGACATCACATACCCTTCATGCAGAAGAAACACTCTTGGTGTCACACAGGTTTTAAACACGTGGTACAAAATCACAATGCAGGTGTTTGTATCAGCCGCCAGATAAAGGAAGTGCAGTTCTTGACTGATAAAGCTCAGCTTTGTCGTCCAGAACACACAGGTCTCGTAGCAAGAGGATGATTATCAAATGAGTACAAATGGATCCCGGATATACTGATGAAACCTCATATTCACGTATTACAAGTCGTACACATTCATTAGAGACACATCCACATCCACATCCACATCCACATCCACATCTACATACCAAGAGGTAACCTTCATTAAAGACAACTGGTTCCATTGATTTTTTTTTCTTTGCTGCCTCCAAACTCTCAAGCATCCGTTAGTTACTTTCACTGGGACCTATCCGTCGTTAGATTTCAACGTTGTCGTGATGAACACCAACTCAAACGTGCTTGTTGGTGATGATACCTCAGTGGTAGATAGTTGATGACACTTCTTGAGGTGTACCCGACTCTCCTTAGGCGATTCCTGACTGACTTGGGAAAATGGTAACCAATGGTGCGTCAGTTCTTGTGGCAGGTGGTTGTCGATGGCTGACCTTTGTGCAGTGGACAGTCATTTCCCGACCCGTTGCTTAAAGGACATGCCTGAAGTAAGCATACCAATGATTTCCCATCTCTGGCGATCCGATAGTCATCTTCCTAACACAGTGGTAGAAACATTATTGAACATCGTTACCCATGCAGATTAGATATTGACATATACGTGTTAAAACTGCACCTGTGAAAATTTGTAGGATTGCTCTGGACATGCTCCGAATGGTGTGTTTCAACCAACACACAGTACTTTATTAAATGAATACTATCAAACACAAGATGAATTTGAACACATTTCTTGCAGCAGTCAACATATTTACACATGCTTAACAATTTATCATGTTAATATTATGAGAGAGTGAGTGAGTTTAGTTTTACGCCACTTTCAGCAATATTCCAGCAATATCACTGTGGTGTACACCAGAAATTGGCTTCACATATGTTACCCTGTGTGGAATGGAACCCGGGTCTTCGGCTTGACGAGCGAAAGCTTGGACCACTCGGTTACCCTTACCGCCCCATGTATTATGAAAGAGTCAACAGAGGAATAGTTCTCGTAAGCCACATTTTATTAATGCAAAGCTGCTTTGTCTTAATATACACCAAGATACTTAGAACCCTCGACTTTGAATCCACCTTCCAACACTTGTGATGGAGCAGACTTCTGTTGTCCTGGTTGCTGCCCACCCGCAAACAACCGAATGTAACCTGAAGTGGATGATCATGGTGGTTAGTGAGAGGACAAGCCTTGGATGTTTCCTATGTAGTATTGAATACTGTTAAATCTCATACAGGAAATCCTGTCCATTTTCTTTACAACAGAGAAGACTCGTCCCTTCTATTTACTCAAAGACCCTTACCCAAGGGGAGCTAATGGGCTAATCACTGATCATCTTGTCAACTTGACTTAAATCTGCTATAGGAATGCACTTCAAAAGCTGGACGATGGAAATTCGCATCACTGATGAACCCAAGAAACCTCATAACATAAAAAACCCTTGACATGCTGGGTCTCAACTCCGAATAGTGTTGCAATATTGACAAGAATCAACCACCCAAACAGAACCAAAATAACTAGTTGAGTAATGCACTTGCTACAGTACCCAGGTCGGCGGAGCATGGACAAATGGACATACGAGAGAAAGCTCTTGGTATGTTACATCATGGTGCAGCATATAACCACTCCGCGTAGAGGTTTGGCTGGTGGCATGCGAAATCTTTTCTATAGCCATTGGCTGTTATCGAGGAATCCGTTTATTGTGATCTAATTTCGACAATCTCTCAGACTGGAGTGCATTGATACGGAGCACTATTTATGTTCATCCTTTACAATCATCTTGGCTTCAGAGACAAACTTTCAGTTTTGTACCCCCATTTACAACATTGATTTAATAAATTCCCTTGACAATACACCTTCGAATGTAAGTCCAAAATATCATTCTGACGGAGTATGCATGACGCCAGATTACTCTTTACATTACACTGTGCTAATGAAACATACATACATATATACGTACGTACGTACTTACGTACATACATACACACACACACACACACACATACTGCTACTCTTACGGAACGTTATGTTACAACAGGGCGTCATTCAGCAATGGAAGATATGTAATTAAGGACTTGTGAGTGCAAAACAGAAAAAAATCATATTTGCTGCCGCGGTGATCACAAGGATCACGGTTCAACATGAATCTAACTGTTTCACTGGAAGTTCGTTCCTAGGGTGTCACGTATCAGACTTAAAGAAATGTTTGTCTATTTGGCCGTTAATCACAATCAATATTCCTTCTTTATGATGAGATCATTAAACATTTGAGACCCGACAATCCAGGCACTGGCACCATGAGACTTGATCTACACAATTGGAATGAACTGTAAAAACCATGTGAATGTGTGGGACCATTTGATCCTTTTGTCTGTTCTAACAAACATGGGTTGACGAAGACCACATGTACGAACGAATACATTTTCATCTCAAATGTAAAGAAGTTTTAGTTATTTTCCGTTCACCATGACATGAGAGCTGTTATCGTTGAAGTGCACAAATAGGTTGATTATATGTACGTACAATATATACTTTTGCTTTCAAGTGTCACTCACCTGACTCTATCACCCACCCCGTGTTGTCAACCCAAACGGCCATGCTTTCTGCTGAGACGGTCATGGTAACTACCTGTAAAGCATTGGCAGCAATGGTGACACGCTCGAAAGCAACCAACTGCCGTTGAGGAACTGGCACACTGGCGTTATCCCAGGATATATAAACCTGAACAACCTGGAAAAAAGAACATTTGGACATTTGACCAATCAGTAAAGATTCACAATAGTGTAATCTCATATGGCAAAGGCACAATGTGCATGTGTGTCTGTAAGCATCCGGAATAATGTTTTTCAAAGTGATAAGCATTGAGATATCATGCCACAGTTTTAATACCGATGTCCTGCTTGAAACAATATGTTGCATAATACTCTTGGAGGACTTTGCAACAATATGTTTATCATCTGTTTCTAGTGCAGTACTTGCCCTGTGATGATGAATGCATTGTGTGAATAGTGTACATATTGTAATGGTATAAACTGCATAAGAACGTCAACGTTTTAGTGATCAAAACTCTTGTTTCACAAACGGTGAGTTAGGTACAAGAACTTCTCCGTGTTCTCCCAGAATATATTTACATTTCTCAGTCATCGAGCATTTGAGATAAACAGAACTGAATACATTCAATGTGCATTGTATAAGTAGATTGTACAACAAAATCAGGGTCTCTAGATGAGCTCGATAAGCTATAAACATTTTATATAGTGAAAAAAGCATCTTGGTTTTCTTGCAGTAATCTCCGGTTACACAAATGGTAGCACTTTAAAGGTGAGTGAGTGAGTGAGTTTAGTTTTACGTCGCACTTAGCAATATTCCAGCTATATGGCGACGGTCTGTAAATAATCGAGTCTGGACCAGACAATCCAGTGATCAACAACATGAGCATCGATCTGAACAATGGGGAACCGATGACATGTGTCAACCAAGTCAGCTAGTCTGACCACCCGATCCCGTTAGTCGCCTCTTACGACAAGCATAGTCACCTTTCACTTTAAAGGAAAGAGTGAAATAGATTCTACTGACCTCATCACCCTTATATTTCCCTATGTTCTGCAACAGAATGGAGACCTTGACATCTTCCCCTGCCTTTATGACTTTGGCGTACTGTAGCTTGCTGTAGGAGAATTCGGTGTAGGAGAGGCCATAGCCGAAAGGATACAATGGATCGTCTTCGTAGTATCTGTATGTTCTCCCGGCCATTGAGTAGTTTGTCATAGCAGGAAACTGGAATGAATGGATTTCAGCTATTGGGGCCCCTCAAAGGATCTCAGTATGTTAGCAACGGGAAACATACACAGAATAATACAAATCAAAAAGGGATTGCTATGTCTGTTTTGGAGAAATTTTCACGGGACTGACAAGGACTGAAACATTTTGATTAAGGCTGCATATTGGCATTTATTTGGTCGCCCCTGTACAGGAAAATGAAACTTTACTAACTCCATCAAGACTCTTAGGCCACGTGTAGGGCAGTCTGGCTGCAGGAACCGAACCCGCCCCATCCATGGTGAGCACACGGCGCAGAGCTTCTCCTGTAGCCTGAGCAGGGAAGAAACATTCCAAGATGGCGACAATCTGAGGACTGGCATCTGCCATAGTAATGTTCAGTGGCCCGGCATTGAACATCAGAAGAATGATGGGTGTACTGGCGCCTTCAAGAAATGAATGATATATCCATGGCAATTTGTGCGCATAATATTTTGGTTGTAAATTCATGTTGTAAAACAGAAAGCTTTGAACAGGCAACACAACACTTACCAACACATTTACCAACGCAACAATCGATGCTGTTGTTATGTTTGTGTACAGTTTTCCTTTTGCACAGAAGTGTTAAAGCAACTTTAAAGGAACCACAAAAATGAAAATAATCAAAAGGTAAGAAACTGATAAATGTGAAAGGGTGAAAATGTTCAGCCTTGGTTCTCAGTGGAATATTGGGAAGTAATCTGGTTATTCACTGCTTCCAAACATAAAGTAGGTATCTGTTTTTGGAGTAGCAGAATAATATTTTACTTATTAATTCAGATCATTTTCAGGTCTCAGCAAGATCAGTACATTGGTGGTAAAAACTATTGATACTTACTGAATTTTAATGAATCACGTAATAGTTCGGCTTGCCCTGCAGGTAGTTCCATATTTGGTCTGTCACGTGCTTCACCTTCAATCTCTTGCCCTTAGAATATAGAATATAATTAAGCATTACCATTGCAGCATATATGTCGGAAATTCCTCGTGTAAAAGCTGGAATTTGAGAAGTATGTTTGAATGGAAAATTAAGATCAAGAATATCGCATTCAGTACACTCCAATAACTGCAAAAGAATGGAGAGGTTTGTTATACGTAGCAGGGTGTAGTTGTTTTTTGCATTTAACAGAACTATATTTTGACAAAACAAGGCTTTGTTGAAATTGGACGAAAAAGTCACAGGTTAGCATAGTGACAAACGTGACAAGGACAAATGAACAGTTTTATTGTCACACCGAATCCCCCGAAAAACAGCAACTAAAACTAAGGTGTAAGGGAAGACCCGATGACCCATTTCAATCATACTACAAATGTCGTTGTTATTAAATCAAGACAGTCGGCAAAAAAGGAAATAGTTCTAGTTTTGTTGTTTACCAGTGCCCAGGCAGACAAACACCAAATCCTTCGCAGACACAGCGTCTTGAACGGCGGAAGAGTTATAGTTTGTGCAGGAAGTGTTAGAACAGCCGGCGCCGTATTGGACGTTTGCGGACAAGTGTTTGATACCATCCAATGCTGTCATGGTAAACCGAGGGTCACTGTCGGCGGAGTAGTCGCCAAATATGTTGACTTTGTCGTTGGCGATAGGACCTACAACCTTGATGAGAGTGAGTGAGTGAGTTGAGTTTTACGCCGCACTCAGCAATATTACAGCTATATGGCGGCGGTCTGTAAATAATCGAGTCTGGACCAGACAATCCAGTGATCAACAACATGAGCATCGATCTGCGCAATTGGGAACCGATGACATGCGTCAACCAAGTCAGCGAGCCTGACCACCCGATCCCGTTAGTCGCCTCTTACGACAAGCTGAGTCGCCTTTTATGGCAAGCATGGGTTGCTGAAGGCCTATTCTACCCCGGGACCTTCACGGGTCCTTGATGAGAAAAGGGAGTAAATAATATAGTGGCGCTGGAATAGTTTTGTCGAACGGAATGGAAACGAATTATGACCATAAGCACAAAATACGGTAACAAAATTTCATTTTCATTTGTTCCGTTTTCGCAAACGTACGCGGACGTGTTCATTTACTCTCTTTTGCATATATTTGTATACTGCTGACGTATCTTCTAACTATTCCATAAGACCTGAATCTACTAAGAAGTTAGGAATCCAAAAGCGATCTAAAACAAATACACCAAAAATCACCTTACCCCAATAGAATCATATTTCTTTTCCAAAGGGAGGAAGTTGTTCACGTTCTTCAGCAAGACAAAGGTTTTCATTGCTGCTTCAACTGCCAGGGCTTTATGGGCCTCACTCTCGATCGTAGACGTATTTAGCTTGGTATACGGGTTCGATTCCGGTGGATCAAACTCCCCAAGCCTCATTCTGGTATAAAATAATGGTTTCACTCTTTCCCGAATCAAATCTTCCGTGAGCTTGCCCTGTTTGACTGCTTCAGCTGTTGACAAAGAGGTGGAAGCTGTTCAAGAAGGACCAGTGTCGTATAGGTGAGTACATGTATGCTGTATGCGTATTTATATACTGTCAAAACAAAAGCGTGTAATAGCCTGGCAATGTACTTTGAGGGAGCGAGATGATGTACTATAATTTTGCATAAGGAGTCATTCCTTTTCTGGACATCCTCGAGAATGCCTCGTACACTAGTTGGGTCGAATGTTCTTGTCTGGAAATATATTTGTAAAGCAGATTGAATAATGTTCGTTTCAACGGTAAATGCAGCTTTTTACTTATGTTAGCGTTTGGAATCTGGCACCAAAGGAGAAAAGGATGTGTTTGACACTTTATTCCCCCTGGAATTCAGCAAAAACACATTTATCTAAATGATCGGTTACACGTTTTGCGGTCGACTGCAACTGGTCAGTGCATTAATCGAAATGAGGGTCCAGTAAACAACAGTAATACAACAGTAATATATTGCCCGTTCTTTCATTACAGTTGTATACCGTTAGAAGAGCAAACACTGAACCGTTTAGGACAAAGAGACAGGTCGCTTTCAATAAAGTTATTCCATTAGATCAAATGGTCAACGTTAATGATTAATTTTTGTTTGTGGTGGATAACCCAACGTTTTTATTTCTGATGGACGTTTGTGATAAAGAATGACCTGTTCGTGTATTTTATTACATATTTTAAAATGTCACACAAGGTATGCTAATATGATTATGGAATTCAGTTTTCTCTGTTAGAAGCAATGGCCTAAGGATGACTACCTGATACGATGTCTATAAACAGAGTTTTGTTTGTTTAAAGCCGCACTCAGCAATGTGGCTGTGTGCATTAATATGGCAGTGACATGCATGTAATCGAGTCTGGAACAGACTGTCCTTTGATTGACATCATGAGCCTCAAACTGCCTAATCGTGATGCGATGACACCAATCAAGTCAACAAGACTGACCACACGATTGTGTTAGCAGTCTTTCCGACAAGCATGGGATGCAAACATGTAACGTGTGCACTTAAAAGAACCCACGAATCCATTGGTAGATGACCAGATGGTGGCCACACGTATACGTACAAACACCTAGTTGCAGGTATAGAAACGTGCAGTACACATGGACAAAGGACTGTGACTATGTGTCCCAGTCCACCCAGCTGTGAATGGGTACCTCGTAAGGATGGGAAAGCCACATTAACTCGGTGCACCTGTTAAGGCTGCAAGAGTTGTATGATCCCCAGGGAGATGAGATTGAAAATACGATGTGCCGTTGTTATGGACATCCAATGATCGGGGGGGGGGGGGGGGGGGGGGGGGGGAAACGAAAAGCGCCCTTGAGCTAGCTGGATATCGGCGCTATACAAATATCTAGTTGTATACTTGTATGTATTTCTTCCTGGCGACTGTCTATGAACAGAGACTGTGAAATGGTACCTACATATTAAGGAGAAGTACGGCTGAGGAAGATTCTCCGATAATTCCAGATTTACACCAGCGTTAACGGACGCTGCGGCTATGTCAACGCCGTTGTCGAGGTAGTGATGTGTTGTCATGATTCTCTCTATGGCTCCTTGGTCGCTGATGACGTAACCGGTAAAGTTCCATTCCTTCCTTAGAACTTCTGTTAGAAGCTGACCGTCAGCACATGCTGGCGTTCCGTTGAAGCTGAAATGATGCTTCCATTTACCATTTTGGATCCGGGTTCTTGGTGGAACAGAATAGTACTATCGGACGCTGATGAGGCTGCTTTGAAGGGAATGTTTAAGCTGTGTTTTACACGATTACCAATAATGGCCAATGAGGCGATATAGGCAATGATGGATTTTACACTGCAAACGATGCAAACTTATTAATATTAATTAGTAGCAAAGGGTAGCAAGTCAACAATATCCTGATAGTAGTTTTAGTAAGCATGTTTATATGTATATCGTTTACATGCCTCTTCAGGTACTGGTGTTTTACCTGTTGTAGCTGCACATGATGTTGTAAGTCCCAGCTCGCACACAGGCTCGAAACGCTGGTAGGAATGTTGTACGCCAGTCTCGTACTGATACCTGTAGAAACGGGAGGCATATGTCGCTCTAAGTAGGATATTTATAACACGATCCTCGCGCATTATTGAAAAGTATAAGCCCGATTCCCACAGGGAATGCAGAGGAGTTAAAACATGGGTTTAAAACGTGGAGAGGGATTAAAACATGGGAAGGACTTTCCTGTCAGCTATTCGACCAAGGTGAATCTAGGTACACAGGAAATGAACGGCAGAATGAGAATTGAAAGTGTTTCGAAAGGAGGCTTCACGTTATGTTCTGAGATCAGTTATGTTCAATACTGAAATGCGTCTTCAATGTTATCCGTCTCTTGGCACTTGCCTAATTAGCATTTAATTTCTAGACATAATCTATAAAACATGAACATTTCGCTAGCTGTTCTTTCACATTTCACACAATTTTCACCATATCTACTATCTTCATGCTCATGCTTTTGACCACTAGTGCTAATGACTCGATTAATTACAGACAGTCGCCATACAGCCTGCGTATTGCTGAGTAAGGCGTTAAACAACAAACCAACGAGAACAACAATTGAGGCTGCCAGTTGTGTTCCACAGTAAAGGAACTCTTTGTAACATGCCCAGTTTTTGGGATATTAAGGTAGTAAAACGTTTTGACCTGCGGATGATCTGTCCTACCCTCTGTAGTAGCACGGACTACTGTGCACTACGAGGTACATGCAGTAACATTGATCGGTGCGTCGGGGCATTATTGGTAATGTAAATTAAGCCCTTAATTCAGTGACAAAGAGAAGTACTGTCTTGACTGTCTTCCTTTCACAGATAAGCTAGTGAAAGTATAATAGTAAATAGCAGCAATAGGTTCACTGAACTATGCTGAGCTAACAACATTTAAAACTACTCAAAGTCAACAACGTCATCACGAGCCCAGTGAGTTAGACATAATTATAAAATATTCGAAACTTTTCTACTTATGTCAGCAATAAATTGCACCGATTTCGCTGTCAAAAGATGGAAAATGCATTTTCACATTTCATGCACAGATATTTTTCACATTTTTCATAAAAGAAGACGTTTTCATTATCAGACGTAAGAATGAAACAATGATACATACGACGGCTGAAAAGTTATGTCTTTGTACAGGAATGCTGTCTGGTCCTCCGTAGGCGTCGAAGTGTTTGCAGCCTGCGTTGGCTCTGATATACCGTGAGTCGTTGCCTTGCAGTCCTTTCACAAACATGGTAGCAAAGACACCGGACATGAACGGATCTTCTCCGTAACTCTCCTAATTTCAGAAAGTATTTGTGTCACGTTAACACAACAGAGTGCAAGCAAGCCACAAGACATCACACGAAAGCTCATTACAGGAACATCATCTGGGGAACCTTCAAGAACATATCCCTATCAAATTCGAGCGAAGAAACTTTCACAATTTACCATTTATAAAAGATTCTTCTGAACACGAAACGCTATTTAATTTTCACAATGTGCCTAGTACTAGGTTCCCTGTATTTGTGAAGTGTTCGTTTCGTTTTTGTTCCTGTTTCCTGAATCAATATGTTTCAATGCAACATATGTAAGAATATGTTTCAGTTTCTATCTGAAATTTTCTGGTTTCACCCACCCAATCTTACAAAGCCAATTCAGTCATGATCTTGGCCAAGCACAATTCTGAATGAAACATACTATTTGCACGGTAACGATTCACGATTCAAGAGTGTGACCTGGTTTCGTCCCCATCTGGGGTCCCTCATGATGTTGATGACGGGGCTGAAGCAGCTAATGCCTTTGTGGTCACCGTACTCCTTTTTGCTGATGTAGTCGTTATATTTACTCCGTACTTCAATACTGGTGGCCTCAGCAATCCGGTATATAAGGTCCTTGCTGTGAATATACACTTATGGAAATTTCACGGCATATGAAAGTGTGCTGAATGACCAAATACGCAAGAAAGACGGCATGGCATTCACCAAATGAAAATGGTGCACATCGAAGTAATGGAAACATCATGGCTACCAATATTTACAGTTGAAAGTTTCGAAACTGATTAGAAAATATATTACTTGTTTGCCTGACTACATACACGATGGTTGACCACTTATGTCATAATAATATTCACGACAAAGATATAGGTGTGTACATGTTTACAAAACATCACGAACGTCTAATAACCTCTTCAATTTATTTTGATTGAAATAATTCAAAATAACGTTTTTCCTATTTTAATCTTTTTTAAATTCGTAGTTCTATATTTTATCAATATGTAGAACCTTCTTATAAAGGGGTTACCAAATAAAATTCCTGAGCACGTTATCGTTCGCAAAATTCCATAGCTCTGATAAAGTATCCAATGTTGCCAGCTCAGAGCCAAGCCAATGCAGCGTCTCCTCTCTCCGGCATTTTGTACTTCCTCTCTCCATTTTTATTTGTGGTTTAACAGATGATCATCAATAACATTGAATGTTGTGACTTTAAATTTCAACTCAATCACTCACCCCAAACTTGAATGCACCTTATCAGACCCCTACCTGAAGGCAGCAGCTAGACCCAGAGCTTGGGGGAAGGATGTGGCGTTCCCCGCTCCCACGTCCCCCCTCAAACATTCGGTGTTCCAGGAGTAGGGACCGATACTCAGACGGGGAATTGCAGGAGCAGGTCCACCTAAATTCCCACGCCCCCCTCGGGCCATCTGTTCTTGCATCTCTTCCAGGGTGAGGCGCCCGACAAGGTCCTCTACCCTCACATCCCAGGGTAAGGACGTGTTCCTGAAAGGATAATCCCCTAATACAAACAAGCTTTGAAGTATTAGGACATAAACAAGTGAAACACAGTTCATGATCACACGTGTACGTCTTACTAGCGAAGCGTAGCTTGCTATCAGATCAGATAAGCATGCAGGTGTTGCCTTGACCTTGACCTCTAGCACCATGAATATGGAAGATGACACGGAATAAAAAGACCAGCATAATGGCATTAAAGTTTGAAACACGGTCTCGCGGCAATGTTTTATTTTCATTATTTTATATAAAAAATTTACATAAATTTTTGCTGACAATACACCATCAATCAACGGTCACTATACAAACTGTAGTACCATCAAATCCAATCAATTACAGATGCACCAGCATAGTCCCTTAAATAACTTACCAGAATGTTCACAATTCATAGAGATTCCTCAAAGGCGATGGAGAGATCGTTGTTTGGTTTAAAATTATTGTTAAGATCATAAACAATCAGAATTCTAGTTACAACTATTGGACGGAAACATCTGGCACATGCAGAGATGTCAGCGATCCAGGAAAGTAACATTTGATATCTACTACATCTTAGAGTCATGCGTTCATTGTCCTGAAACTGTGGATGACATCAGCACTTGCGTTCTTCCTGCTAGCGGTGTTGGGGTTAAACTTCAAGATCCTTTCATCAACACTGAAATTCCTTCATCCATCATTTAATAATGTCACATGAGTGAGTAGTCTCCTTGTGAATAGCATCCGATGTGGAAACTGACTTCCTGACGGATGGTTAAAATCATTTTTGTCAATTTAATTGCCTCGATTGCTGATGTAATTCTCAACAGAATAATATTTATCATTTTAAAGGCACAATTTCACACGTTTTCTACAATATTCTGGCCTATTATTCTGGCCTATAGCTGGGCATATGAATTCACTTTGCACTCATTTAGCCAATGGGGCTAATGATCCCAAAATATCACTGGCTCTTCAGACACTTTACTGGCCGGAATAATTCATGATAATTCATAGACAATTAAGCCGGTTTTGTTTTCAACCAGAGTGAATCACTGTGGCATTTCAGAGCTGACCTGCTCTCGATTTAGATAGTTATTTGTATAACAACGTGCATTTTTTACTATTTGTTTTGACTGTTTGTTGTCCCTTAAAATAGCACGTCACGATTCATGAAACATGATCAGCTCCTAAATTATCACTAGCCATGCGGACCAGCGTCAGTAACTTTTGACAGGCCTGAGCTAGGGTCAACTAGCATTTTACTAGCGGGCAGGCAGTTATTTCGAACACTGCTCCGTACATCCCAAAACTGTCGCACTCGGTGCCGGTCGGGTTGCAATCACATGTTGCGTGTATGTTTTTGTCCACGACTAAGTTCTGTCTCCAAAGGAGTTATAGAATTGTTTTAGTAATGAGCATTTTTTTGCTTGTTCTAACATTTTCATGTTTTATAACTATAAAAAGTATATTCAAGATTTCACCTCCAGTAAGAAAACAACAAGTCCTCGTGGGTGGACACTCATATCCTTTGAAGTAGTCGATATATACAGGCGTTTTGCCCAAATGATGAAACCTGTTGCAACCTGTATCAACTCCAAATAACTGTAGGAAACAGATAACTGAAGCATAGTTATGAATACTTTGGAAACATGCGATATTTTATTGACGCACAGATTATTTGTCTCAGTACACGCCAAGATATTTAGATCCTTCGATTCTGAATCCACCTTCCAAGACTCGTGATGGAGCAGACTTTTGTTGACTTGGTTGCTGTCCACCCACAAACAATCGGATGTAACCTGAAGAGGATGATCATGACATATAATGAAAAACAACATGGGGCTTTCAGTGTATTAGTTTGTAGTTTTGTTTGATACCTAAACATATTAATCGGATATCCTCACCACTCCACAACTACAAAGACGACTCAGTAGTGAATGTAAGACGCTTGACAACTAGTCCTTGTGCAGTAAGCTGGCATCAGCCATCAGCCATCAGCCAGTATGTGAACAAACGTTTTTTACAATAATTGTTTGGAAAAAAGTTCCAACAACTTGACTTGAAGAGTATGATTGTATGTTCAGCAAAGTCATCATGCTTTGCACCAAACGGTCATTCTATCACTTAAAATGACACAATGCATTGGAATTTAAGGCAAACTATAAAGAATGAAATATTTTTAACCCTCTATGCTAGACGAGCCAAAATGGTCGTTCAGTCGATACGAAGTGTTCCATTCTGGTTCCTGTCGATAGCAAGCTAGGATATTATATCACGTGATGTTCCATACAAGATCAAATGTTGCCGTGTTACAAGGATTACAAATTACCCGAGAAGTATTTTCACAGTGGAAATTCACGAACAAGTGCTATAAAATTCACTCGAAATCGACGATGTTTCATATTTAAGAGCACTATCTTTTTTCTCTATCATCTCCAGTGAAAAAATACGATTAAGCAAATGTCTTTTGTTACAGCGGACATGTTCGAGTGATCTTTCCCGAATGTTGAGAGGGTTAATTTATATATTAAACAAAATCTGCTTTGATCCTCCTGTATTTTGCCTCCTTTGACAAGAATGAATTGCTGAAGACAGAAATTAGCAGAAAGGAATCATCACCAGTTCAGTGACCTACAGAAGCGCATCTACACCTAGGTCGTCATCATTATAGGTACGGTGTACATGACATGTACATTATATACGAGAACATTCAAGCGTCACTCACCTGGTTCTATCACCCATCCCGAGTTGTCAACCCAAACGGCCATGCTCTCTGCTGACACTGTGATGTTAACTACTTGAAAAGCATTGGCAGCAATGGTGACACGCTCGAAAGCAACCAGCTGTCGTTGAGGAACTGGCACACTGGCGTTGTCCCAGGATATATAAACCTGAACAACCTGCACAGAACATTTGACCTTTTGACCAAACGTTGTATCTTTTGATCAATCATTAACCATTGACTATAGCCATGACTATAACCATGACACATTTCACAACGGTTTTGTGGGTTTGTTGTGTTTACCCTTTGACTAAAGGTTTACCTTTTAAACCATCCGAAAACCATTTCCTGTAGTGTCAAGCTGAAATACTATCATGATCTCACACAAGATCATGACATTACGACACATGCGAGAGATTTGGCTGTAATTCTGCATATATCACTTGGCGGTGTGAGGTGATTTTAGACTTTAGTGTACGTTCGTGATCATGTATGCTATATGTGTGTTTAGGTGTACAAGTGTTTGTATGTGTGTGACTACCTGAACTTGTCAACTGTTGATGGTTTCATGGTGCCAGCCCTGTCATACAGGATGATACCGAGAAACTACTCAAACACACTATACTGACGCCGACCCGACAAATCATCGCTTGGTCGTAGGACCAAGCAGGGCAAATACAAGCGCACAAGTTGGTTCAGAATTAAATGTCCGATGATCGAAGCCCAAGCGTTTTTTCTCTGGATGTACTGGATAGCAGACGTGTCACGATTTACAAATTCTCCCAGCTGACGTATGAATGTATAGTGGTATTGGAGCTCATACGAGGTATAAGTAATCGATTAGTAAAAACCTACACACACCCATTTAGTAGATCATTGAACGAAAGGTGAGTTTTATTGGAGTTATACTAAGGACATCACACTGAAGGAAAGACTCAAGTAGACTCCACTGACCTCATCACCCGCATACTTTCCTGTGTTCTGCAACAGAATGGAGACCTCCACATCTGACCCAGCCCTGATGGTGTATGAATACTGTAGCGTGATGTAAAAGAACTCGGTGTATGAGAGGCCATAGCCGAAAGGGTACAATGGGTCGTCTTCGTAGTATCTGTATGTTCTCCCGGCCATTGAGTAGTTTGTCATAGCAGGAAACTGAAATGAAAGGATTTCAGCTTGCTTGGGTATTTGGGGACCTCATATCATACAGTGTTCCAAAAACACCTAAACAACCGATTTTTCATCCGATGAATGCTTATATTTACTTATTTTATACGTACTTATATCGATCACCATGTTAATATCAATAATGCACAGTAATATCAATAATGATCTATAACTGACTTTTCTCACTGTCTTACCGTGTAAATCTGTGTCTGGGTAAATGTGTGGGGTATGCTCGTTGAGGAGGAACAATGATGGAACCTATAGACATGCTTCAACACTGTACAGGAAAATAACATTTCACTCACCCCATCAAGACTCCTAGGCCATGTGTAGGGTAGTCTGGCTGCAGGAACTGAACCCGGTCCATCCATGGTGAGCACTCGACGCAGAGCTTCTCCTGTAGCCTGAGCAGGGAAGAAACATTCCAAGATGGCGGCAACCTGGGGACTGGCATCTGCCATAGTAATGTTCAGTGGCCCGGCATTGAACATCAGAAGGACGATGGGCGTGTTGCCGCCTGTGAAAAATCGTTAGTGATATGGTGAAACATATCAAGAAAGCTTTGTACTGCAGAGTATTCAATGCTGCCGTGATGTTCGTGTACTGTTTAGACTAACTATACAGAATAACAAAATGAAAAGTAATCGGAAAAAGACATGCATATTTATGCACAATGCTCAACGTCCGTAGGATGGCAAGAAATAGTTATCCACTGAGGTATCTGGGGTATTTATCAGACAGAGGATTTTGGTTTGGTCACTGCTACAAAATACATTAAATTGTGATTTTCACACCGAGCCTGTCAGCGCATTAAAACCTGATGACACTTGCTGAATTTCAGTGAATCTTGTAATAGTTCGGCTTGCCCTGCAGGAAGTTCGATGTCTGGCCTGTCACGTGCTTCACTCTCAATCTCTTGACCTTGTGTGAAAAAAACATATGTGAAATATGTAAGAGATAGCGTCCGCCTTCAGGTACATCTGATACAGAAAGGATGGTCGCGACCACGATAAGGGGCACTTAACCATACATTGGAAACACCTCTTTATTCATAAAAAATAAGTTATTCTAATATATTAAACAAACATCGCTACATTTCTGTGTGATAAACAAGTAAAGGAGTACACACACGCGCGTGTACTCCCAATGAATCCTTTTTATTCATTAACAGCAACAAAAGTGTAGAACACCCGTTTCAGTCACATTACAAATGAATTCTGTTTCTTACCAGTGCCCAAGCAAACAAACACCAAATCCTTCCCGGACACAGCGTCTTGAACAGAGGAAGAGTTGTAGTTTGTGCAGGAAGTGTTAGAGCAGCCGGCGCCATATTGGACGTTTGGGGACAAGTGTTTGATACCATCCAGTGCAGTCATGGTAAACCGAGGGTCACTGTCGGCGGAGTAGTCACCAAATATGTTGACTTTGTCGTTGGCGATAGGACCTACAACCTAGAGGAGGAATCACAGTTTTTGATAATATTGTGGCATTGGAGAAATGACGAACAATTTCTAAATACACTCTTGACAATATTGATTTGACCACCAGAACAAAATACGCTATATGAAACTGCACATTTGTAGACATATATTCTTAAACAATTGAGAAATAATTATCCTTTTTCCAGGGTGGTGTGGGAAAAATGAATGAAAAGGAGGATTCCGTATATAATCCCCATAAACGAGCTAACCCCAATAGAATTATATTTCTTTGTCAAAGGGAGGAAGTTGTTCACGTTCTTCAGCAAGACGTAGGTTTTCATTGCTGCTTCAACTGCCAGGGCTTTATGGGCCTCACTCTCGATGGTAGACGTATTCAGTTTAGTGTACGGGTTCGATTCCGGTGGATCAAACTCCCCAAGCCTCATTCTGGTATAAAACAATGGTTTTACTCTTTCCCGAATCAAATCTTCCGTGAGCTTGCCTTGTCTGACTGCTTCAGCTGTTGAGAGAGATGAAAGCTGATTCTGAAGGGTCACTGTCATGTATAGGTGAATACATTTACAGATGTGTACGTAGACTACTGTATTGTATACTGTAATGTACGTAGAAGTATGTGCATTCCAGATTGCAGGATATCAGTTTCTTATTTAGACCTCGTAACCATTTTGGGGCACTTAGAAGGGTGGAATGTTCTGGTCAGAAAATATTCATATGTATTTGGTACATCATTTTGATTACGTGGTTTCTAAATACAATAAAGAAGTAACTATTTATCTTTAATAGGCGTCTTCAACAACCACCAAAAACATTGTATATTGTCTTCTGACAGATTCCCCTCCCCCACCCCCACCCGCAACATCAGATGGGTCACATTCTTGACTACATCCCGTAATTGCATTCAACATGATTTGACATTGAATAGGACATATTAATATTATGTCATATGAATTGTTTCATTGTGGCACACTATGTGGTACGGAAAGACCAAACTTTGCTTTAACAGACATACATTTCTTATAAAGGTTTGATGTAGTTTGTTTAACGCCACACCTATATGGCGGCTCTGAATTGGATGGCACCAATTATGAAAGCATACATATCTGAGACGCCCTAGGTATAAGCTGTGGGCGCAGCACACATGTACACTTTCAGCAACACCCAGAAAACAAATCCAAAAACCAAACGTCGCATGAATGGTAATACCCTGGGACCTTGTCCCTCATTGGAGCATGTGGGGATGCACCTCATCAAATATACACTGGGATCAGCTACCTACTGATAAGAGTGAAGAAGGGCTGTCGAAGGTTCTCAGCTAATTCCAGATTGACACCAGCGTTTACCGACGCTGCAGCTATGTCAACGCCGTTGTCGAGGTAGTGGTGTGTTGTCATTATTCTCTCTATGGCTCCTTGGTCACTGATGACGTAGCCGGTGAAGTTCAGTTCCTTCCTGAGAACATCTGTTAGGAGCATACGGTTGGCACATGCTGGCGTTCCGTTGAAGCTGAAACATATAGTCCCCTTCTGAATCACATTCATTGAAACATCTTCATTTTATCAGCGTAGACAAAGGTATATAAAATAATTAATCACAATTTAAAAGTCTTTGACGGACATGGTCGCCAGCCATCACACCATGTTTTGGGAGCGATTTTCACGATTAATCGATTAATTTTCCCATCTTAATGGTTTATGACAAGAATGGGCATCATTCTATTTACAACAAAAAAAATAAATAAAATGAAAAAAAGAAAGAAAAAAATGAAGAAAAAAAACCCCACGATGTGAAACACAATAAAGAAAATTCTTGGGCACAATGTTTTATGTGATTAATAATGTGATACTGTATTTCGTTATGACTTTGTATCTGTATGAGTAATTTCTTGTTCTTGCCGCTTGAGGTACCGCGATGTTGTACTACCTGTTGTAGCCGCACATGATGTTGTAAGTCCCGGCCTTGATACAGGCCCGGAATGCAGGTAGGAATGTTGTACGGAAATCTCGTACTGATACCTGTACAAAGAGAAGTCAGATCTTATGCTGTCTACACCTAAAAGGAAAGAAGAGATGAACAAGTATTCTGATCAGATCATTCAGAAATAAAGCTCTGAATCAATACAGAAAGTGTAGATAACGGAAGGTATTTGGGGTTTTGAGAAAACCTTTGCGGAATTGTCTATCCATCCCTGTATGTTTTACTACCACGTATCAGTACAAGGCACATACCTTCTCGGTGCTGTTGTTTACATCACACACATTATATATCTAAAGTATTTTGCTGTAATACATTGGAGAAGGTAACATCTGTCCATCTGCACATTTGCTGCAGCATAGAAAGGTTCCCCAATAAGGATTTTCTCTCAGTTGTTGAGTGTTCGTATGAGTGTGGTCCTTGTATTTTATAACTCTGTACCCAGGTGTGCCATTCACTCATCAAGTGCGCTGACAAACATGTACCAATATATATTTTAGAAACAGTTACTTTGTTGGAGTGATCGGAACAAACACGTATGTGTAACAGCCTGGCCCACACCGTTGTGTACAGGGCTGTATCATTCAGAGGTAACTAATTCATACTGCCTTACCGTCCAACATCCCCACGTGGCCAATAGTTTACAGCCTTGCAACCTTCTTCATACATGTGACTATTTCAAACATATATATTGGCACATGTTTGCCAGCTCTCACTGTAACAGAGAGGCTGCTTATCCACACATCAACATAGTTTCATCCATCTTTTACGGAGTATCTTGGTTCTAAGGCATTTTTAAAGGTTCATGGGTACACAGTTAGCTACATATAAATAGATTACAAATACGCATATGGAACACTTACTCCCTGAAGATATTAATGAAACATGTATGAGTGAAATTGTCTCAGTACAGACATGCATAACCACTTTCTGGTGACATAGATGAAAATCAAATCATCGATTTGGGCACAATAGAAACTATGGAATATTCTAGTGAAATTCAATGCACTTGAACCGTGATTTCGCTGTAGTGGAGAGTGTTTTCTATCGTCCATTTTAACGTTACGAGGTTTTCTGTTCTGTTCACACGCTTCATGTCATGTGCCTATGTCGTCCCTTCTGTGGACTTCTGTAAAACAATAATACATACCACTGCTGAAAAATTGTGTCTCGATACGGGGATACTGTCTGGTCCAGCGTAGGCGGCGAAGACTTTACAACCAGAGTTAGTTCTCACGAAGCGTGAGTCGTTCCCTTGAAGACCCTTCACGGACATGGCAGACAGAACACCAGTCATATAGGGGTCTTCTCCATAAACCTCCTGATGTCAGAACACATACTTTTGTTTACAATGTAGCAGCAGTTGGGTGCAAAAAAACCCGAAAGCTCTCTAGACAAGCAAATACATGTAGAGGAGTGAAAAACGTGTCACTATTTTCATTGTCACCCTAAACTGATGAAAGAATCGCATTCTTTCTTTATATAGTTATATAGTACATATGTTAATGAAATGGTATGTTCCTGTTTGTTCCTGTTGCAACTATCAACATCCCGTATCAATGTCTGAGAGTATTCCCAAGTCAAAAACATACTTTCAATGCATATCATCATTTGCAGCTGAACAATTATAGATGTAAAAATGAGAAAAAGTGACCTGGTTTCGACCCCATCTGGGGTCCCTCATGATGTTCATGAAGGGACTGAAGCAGCTGATGCCTTTGTGGTCACCGTACTCCTTTTTGCTGACGAAGTCGTTATATTTACCCCGTACTTCAATACTGGTGGCCTCAGCGACACGGTACATGAGGTCCTTGCTGTGAATATACACATATCATATTCTAATTTGGGATAAGTCATCTTCACTGACCGATGTCAGTCATGCCACAAAACGATTGAATGTACACAATAACCTGGATCCTTCCCACCCACAAGCGTCCAGAATTATGGTAACGATCAGATCAGCTGTAAAACCTTATCCTACACTTCCTGTGGAGTTTGAGATAACTGTTGGGTGGTACGTGGCTGTTGCTGGCGTGTTCAAGGGCATCCCATAAATGGGGTTCATGTCTCGTAATTCTGCAAAGATATCAGTTGCCAGTCCTTCACGTTTCTCGTTCATGTCGTCTTGGTATGTTTCGCAAACTAGGCAACGTAGGCAAGCTTGTTGCTTTGATTTGTACTCAAATGAAGGTAATTCAAGATGCGGCAAACATTGAGAAGGCAGAATGGGTTTTAAAAATACATGTGGAATTTACCCACAAGTGACGTACGTTGTATCTGAATTTGTAGTCAATTACTGTTAATTAACAAATGAACAGTTGAATATGTGACAATTAATGGTCTACGATAATGACACTATTACAAAAGTGTTGAAAACATCTCAAGTCACAGTAACGTCTATATGTCTATATGTTTCATTTCTCCAGGTCCTAAATTTGTCTCCCAATTCTACTTGGTATCTGTTAGTGATTGGAAAGGATTGAGAAATGCATTTCACTCCTCTTAAAAGAACATTTGTGGAAGTTTCATCTCTGATAGGATTTCTGTCATAGATTAAAAACGCAAAACAAGTTCTGAAATACCCTGTTAGAACAACTCAATTGTACTTGTCAGTCCCTGTCCTTTGTTCTGGGAAACAATATGTGTATTTCCAGATGTATCTTCTTCATGTTTCTCTAAGGAAAGGGGTTCAGGTCCTGAACAAGAAACAGTTGTTGTACAGATGCTGAATTGTGTCGCACCTCACTCGATCTTTCTTTCATTCCCCTTTCGGATACAATGCCTGTACTTTTCTGACCTCCCCACTAGATGAACACATGATCATCAATAGAAACTAAATCCATCTTATCCAGACCCCTACCTGAAGGCAGCAGCTAGACCCAGAGCTTGGGGGAAGGATGTGGCGTTCCCCGCCCCCACGTCCCCCCTCAAACATTCGGTGTTCCAGGAGTAGGGACCGATACCCAGACGGGGAATGGGAGGAGCGGGTCCACCAAAATTTCCATGCCCCCCTCGGGCCATCTGTTCTTGCATCTCTTCCAGGGTGAGGCGTCCGACAAGGTCCTCTACTCTCACATCCCAGGGTAAGGATGTGTTTCTGAAAGGATAGTCCCCTAGCACACAGAGGCATTTGAGGATCAGGACATATAGGTATAAAACACCGTTCATGATAACAGTTGTAGACTCTCTATTGCTGTCCAACTGGAACAGAGAGGTTTAAGCAGCAAAAAGATAAGGAACTATTATTACCTTGGTGTTGTCCTTGATCTCAGGCACCAGGCACGTTACCAAAACCATATGACAGTAAATAGTCAGCAATAGATCATTTTAAAATTGTCAATGTATCCACGTGATTCAGTATTCAAGTGAATTGATTTCTATAATTGTACATAAGGAATATTTCCTTAAATGGATGATCACTACACAAACTATTTTACATACCATCTGTAACTGATAACAACAAAGATTATTTTTCAAACGTCCAATCACACAAACAAACTGTCTGATTATCACAAATCAGTGTACAAATTTGTCAAGCTATCTCCACCAATTTGAACAAATCACAAGACTTTGTCAAACCACCATTTACCATGTACATTTATAATCACGTGAATAGTCATGCAGGGTGTTGATGCCATTCCATAGTGGAAACTAAAAGACAGACATCTCTCCGCTGGTGTATAAATAATCTTTACCTAAACCTCGGCTTCACTACACGTTACAGTATATCTGACCTTTGCGTAGTTATTTATCAATATGATTCCACCAACGATCAAGCCTGTGATAGATTGTTCGATATGTATCTTCATTTGAGTCATATTAGCACGAGGTTTCATAACATGTACACTCTACACGCATGTTTTCCTTCTTGTATTTGAGAGCTATACATGTTCTTCATATTCCTTTCTACATGTTCCCTGGATGTTTATGTCAAGCACAGTACACACCATTTTGAATGAAGCTTCTGTATCCTTTTACATTAACATTTCAGAGGGTTTTTGCAGAACTTGATTATCTAGTAGCTTAGGTGTGCTGATATTTTACCATTATGTGGATGAATGAAAAGGGTTTTTTTGGTGAAATTACCTATAAAATCCGGCATCTAACTACTCATTTCATATATCTCCTGTTGTGGACACTGGATGAATGAAAATGAGTCGTTTGTAATCATGTATTTCATAGGTAAGTTGAATTAATATTGATCTCAGTTTTCTAATGTTCAAACAACGACTGAAAGCTCATTTTCTTAAGCTTTATGAATGAGAATGAAGGGCAAATTTAGAATAATTTGCACCAACATCTGTGTTAGGACTACACAGGCATTAGTAACAAAATGATCAGCCTCGGAGTCTGTTTTGTCGTACCATACCAACTAAACAAAAGAAATCTCATTCCTATTCAGCCGTACATCTAGATGATTTCCTTTGACGATGAGGTCTTACCGCTCAGCTCCAACAATAAATCATCATGTCATAGTTATACCTGAGCTATTTTGTGGGTTTGTGCAATAGTTTGGTACCCATGGATAATGAAGAATAAGGACAATGGGCCAACTGCAAGGAAAGTTTGGGTGCACAGGAGACCATTCGGAATACTAATTGTATTATAACGTAACCTGGGTGTCAGCCTAACACTGATCATCAGTTCCAGTTCTTGGTATGAAGGGGTACGTTACAGATGGAAAAATATGAACTACATATTCTTAGAGATGAACACAAAGTAGTTAAGTTACTATGTAATTTAAAAGCTAAAAGGTTAGGGGAAACATGTCAGCGGTAATATGACTCAAGAACAGTATTTTCGTATTACCCTAAGAGACAACTTAGTTTGCAGAAACTGTGTAACTGCGTTGATCGATGCTTGACTGGCTTCTGGGCGTGGACAGTGAAAGCATCATCATTTCAGCAACAATGCAAATGGACATTCTGGGAAACGGCATTTATCGCCCGATTTGAATGACTGTCAATCCAATGTAATTCTAGGAACCCGCTGTACGGAAACCTTTGGTATTTTTAAACAGAGTCAATAGTGTAAATTTCACAGACAGATGATCATTCCACTGAATTGTATTGTGTGCTGTGTTCCTGTATTCGTAGTCCACGAGTTGAAAGATTTAGCACAATAGGTTACTCGCTAACTGGTTTTATTGATGTATTCTTCATGAGAGGTTTGTGCATGAAGCCTTTTATTTTTTTTAACTTTTTAAAAACTGAACAGAAGCCATACTGTTCATGGTGAACCGATCAGGCAGTTTACACATTGCGACTAGTTTCATGTCATTTAGTTGATTCTTCTGACAAGCATATCATCCACGGCTTCTTTAATGCCATCTACAATATTAGAATGGGAATCTGAAACATATATTTATCTGGTTTGTTTAGTCATGATGCTGGGACGTGGATATGTTTGGGATAAGTAAAAATTGGAACATCCTCTTCTAATGCTGGTGTGTAATGTCATTGAAAATGAATTCCGTATTTTCGAATTCGAATTCCGAATTTTCAACAGTTAGCTTAAAATATCATTCTGCTTTCATAGGAACAATATTCGAGAATTTCCACAGAGCATCAATTTTCTGAGCATTGAATTGACTAGGTTATTTTTGTGATTGAAATAGTTGGACATTGGTATGTCCGTGGATGGTGTATTCATAGCAACTGCGTCTTTTGAATAATATAAAGTAGACAGTGGATTTTCCCTGTCGCCATGTATATGTCATGCTCACAATCATCGGATGCTTAGTTGAAAGAAATAATGGACGAACAGCAATGACAGTTTTGTTATCTTATTAATGATGTTTTTAATTGTATTAGTACACGCCAAGATACTTGGATCCCTCGACGTTGAATCCACCTTCCAACACTTGTGATGGAGCAGACTTTTTTTGTCCTGGTTGCTGCCCACCAACAAATAATCGGATGTAACCTGAAGGGGATGATCAAAATGCTGACATGATAAACGAAATGTGTGGCTTTCAAAGAAACATTTATGTAATACATGAAAGTCTTAATCGACTATCTTCATCGCGTCCAGCAATAGAGCTTTATGACGAAAGTCTGTAAATAATCGATCTGAGTGAGAGGCACAAGGCCATAACATGTAGGCAGAGGTACAGGATGTACCAGTACATTCAAGTGAGTGAGTGAACTGAATTTTACGTCGCACTATCCATGATCGAATCTGGTCCAGACAATCAACTTCTCAACAGTATGGGCATCGATCTACGCAATTGGGCATTTATGCGTCACTCACCTGGCTCTATCACCCACCCCATGATGTCCCTCCAAACGGCCATGCTCTCTGCTGACACCTTCAATTTAACTACTTGTAAAGCATTGGCAGCAATGGTGACACGCTCGAAAGCAACCAGCTGTCGCTGTGGAACTGACACACTGGCGTTGTCCCAGGATATATATACCTGAACAACCTGCACAGAAGAACAAGCTACTGCATGACCATTTTGGCACCAATAGTGTCATTTCACATGGTTTAAAGTGAATTGCGGTCAATTTATTGCAGTTGTAAATGTTGATGGCATCACGAGGTGTCATGTCAAAGTTGCCTTGTGTTAAATGTTTAAAATACTCGGATGACAGTTTCGTCGTGGGCATGGTAATTGCAATAATTTACGTTTGGAGCGGTAGACGATCGAACCAACCTTTTTTACCTCTCAGATAGACAATTGTATCTACTAGACCAAGAAGGCGTTAAGGGATACGAGTTCTGTCAGTTGAAACATGCATATAAAATGTTAATGGAATGCACGTCTACTGGTCCCTACGGCAAAGGAATCATGTATTTCTGTCTAAAGGTATGTATTCACAGCATCTCGGTAACTTTCAGCGGTTGTTTATAGAAAGAGTGTTGTGTTTTAGTATTTTTACAATACGTTCTTTCTTGTAGTAGCGTTTTGGACATGCATTGTGTAATCGTTCTTAATTCCTAAATGTATATAGAGGCGTCGTCAATTTTGTGACAAAAACCTTTTCATAAAAAGTAATAGGGACAGACTAGAACACGACTGGAAGCCTGTGGGTACAGACAGTATAAAATACATTTTAACATAAATGTTTTTTGCAAGAAAGACCTAATGAGGCAGAGGGCATCGGACTGAAGGAAGACTAGATTCCACTGACCTCATCACCCTCATATTTGCCTGTGTTCTCGAGCAGAATGGAGACTTCGACATCTTCCCCTGCCGTTATGACTTTGGCGTACTGTAGCCTGCTGTAGGAGAATTCGGTGTAAGAGAGGCCGTAGCCGAAAGGGTACAGTGGATCCTTTTCGTAGTATCTGTATGTTCTCCCGGCCATTGAGTAGTTTGTCGGGCCTGGAAACTGGAATAAATGGATTTTAGCTCGTTGAGATCTCAATTCATGGATCTCATTCATGTTTAAGACTGTTTAACATCACAATCAAATGTTCAAACCATATCTTGACATCCTCCTAATAAACAAATCAGGACCTGATAAACGTTGTACCAGACCATCAGAAATGGTAATATGAAATCAGCCTATTCACAGTGCCTGGTTACCTGATCCCACAGTGGTCAGTTCTTTAGGAAAAGGTTGTCAGTAGAAATGCACCTTTGCCAAATCTTATTTTTCTCTCTTGTACTTCTTCATTTCGCAACTACTTTTCATGTTAATCACGATATTGATATTGTAGTAAAAATTCTAAATCTTAGAGTGATCTCAATTGCCTTTGGATTTCGGCAAATGTTGTATATCTGGGTAAATCTGTTAGGTATTCACGTTGAGGTAAACGTGGAACCTTGTGATTAACGCAACGAATGGGTATTTCAAATAAGTGAATACTGCACTTCAAAATAACATTTCACTCACCCCTTCAAGACTCCTAGGCCATGTGTAGGGTAGTCTGGCTGCAGGAACTGAACCCGGTCCATCCATGGTGAGCACACGGCGCAGAGCTTCTCCTGTAGCCTGAGCAGGGAAGAAACATTCCAGGATGGCGGCAATCTGAGGACTGGCATCTGCCATAGTAATGTTCAGTGGCCCGGCATTGAACATCAGAAGGACGATGGGCGTGTTGCCGCCTGCCAAATATGATGTGTGATATGGCAAAAACAGAAAACAACGGTGTACGGCACTGGCTATTGTTTTAATAAAGAAATGGTTGAGAAGGGAAATATATACATTGTGCAATCTTTAACTGGACTCTTAAATATGAAAATGATTGAAAAAATAGATACACAATACTAAACATTCATCTTGTGTCTTGGAGGTATCTTGAATATGGGCAAAACATTCGGGACACACATATGGTTCCTGCGAAGGGAGGAGCAGAACATTTTGAAGCTATTTCATAACATGTTGTTTCCAGACCCATTTAGTCAATTTATTGGTCTAAAAACGTGATAATGCTTACCGAATTTTAGTGAATCTTGTAATAGTTTGGCTTGTCCTGCAGGAAGTTCAATATCCGGTCTGTCAAGGCCTTCGGTTTCGATCTCTTGTCCTTATAAACGAAAGTCAGGTGCAATGATCGTCACTGATATCTAATTCTATCTAAACCTTCAAAGGCTATGTTCCAATCTTTGTACCGAATAAATCCCCCCCACCCCCCACCCCCAACTCCCAGCAAATATATCATCTGTAATATACAGAAAATATTTAATCTTCTCGTGCAGACATAGTGTGACATTTCAACGCCGACATAACACTGGATTATTTTTCCATGCCGCGGGAAGACACTACTATGCATGCTGAAGGGTTGCTGAAATTATAACTCAAAGCAAAACGGACTGTGAAAGCTGTTTTACCACGGAAATGGGAAATATAACATGACGTGAAATACTGGAAACAAATTCCCTTCACTTGCTTTTCAAACAGTAATAAAGATTAAGTTAAAGTTGGCACTCTGTTTAAATCATTATTCTAAACTTACCCGTCACCCAATAAGCAGCAGCCAAAGGTAAAGTGTAACTGAGATCAGAACACCGGTTTCTGGTATAGTACTAATGTAATTCTACATACACACACTGCATCGTCGTTGTTATTAGATATAGGCAACCCTCAACAGACATTCAACGTTGTTAATACGTAAAGACAATAAGCAATGAAGGTGTGAGTGGGAGAGCTTAGTTTTATGGTGCACTCAACAATATTCCAGCTTTATGGCGGCGGTTTGTAGTTAATCGAATCTAGACCATACAGTCCAGTGATCAATAACATGAGCATCGATCTGCGCAACTGGGAACCGACGACATGTTTCAACCAAGTGTGCTAGCCTGACCACCCTATGTCGTTAGACACCTCTTACGACAAGCATGGGTTACAGAGGGCCAATATTTTAACACGGACCTTCACGTGTCTGGCAATACAGGACATTTTCTAGTTCACATACCAGTGCCTAGGCAAACAAACACCAAATCCTTCCCGGACACAGCGTCTTGAACAGCAGTAGAGTTGTAGTTTGTGCAGGAAGTGTTAGAGCAGCCAGCGCCATATTGGACGTTTGAGGACAACTGTTTGATGCCGTCCAGAGCTGTCATGGTAAACCGCGGGTCAGTATCGGGAGGGTAGTCGCCATATATGTTGACTTTGTCGTTGGCGATAGGACCTACCACCTAAAGAAGAACTGAGAATTACAGCAAATTATACAATGACAATGGGAAAATAAGAGAAGAATTTGATTTCAGAACGGAATAAGGTCTCACATAACTTTATCAAATACGGTAAATTCATGTGATACACAAATGTTTCTATATATGGTTATTGAAACAATTTAGGACTGTTAAATGCAAGAGTGGCATTTACCCCTCGATGTTCCTTCCCTGTCGTTCTATAATACCCATAAATCTCTGTTGATCTGTAGAAAATATTTATCATTGAACATAAGTAATAAGGGCCTTGCAATGATGATACTGTGTTATGTAAACACCGTAAAGGTATTGATGATGATGTTTATATTACATATATTTGTAAACGCTATAAGGATATGCCTCGACGTTCCATTCCAAAAACGGCCCATTCACGGTCCAAAAACGGTCTCTCAAACATTAACATCATAAATGCTTTTGTCAAAGACATCATCTAGCATTCTAACATTTTTATGCATGCCTTCAGCTAGTCACATGTCTTCCGAGTCAGTATCCTTACCCCGATAGAATTATATTTCGTTGTCAAAGGGAGGAAGTTGTTCACGTTCTTCAGCAGGACAAAGGTTTTCGTCGCTGCTTCAACTGCCAGGGCTTTATGGGCCTCACTCTCGATGGTAGATTTAATGTTCAGCTTAGTGTACGGGTTTGATTCCGATGGATCAAACTCCCCAAGCCTCATTCTAGTATAAAACAATGGTTTCACTCTCTCCCGAATCAAATCTTCCGTGAGCTTTCCCTGTTTGACTGCTTCAGCTGTTGGCAAAGAGGTGGAAGCTGTTCAAGAAGGACCAGTGTCGTATAGGTGAGTACATGTATGCTGTATGCGTATTTATATACTGTCAAAACAAAAGCGTGTAATAGCCTGGCAATGTACTTTGAAGGAGCGAGATGATGCACTAGGGGGGTCACTGTCGTCTAGGTGAATGCATGGACAGATCTGTAGGCAGGCTTAGGTTTTATGCATTCTAATGCACATTGTGCTTTATATATATGGATGTATGTTGTGCTATATGTTGGCTGGCCTTATCAGAAGATATATTCGGGTAATACAATGTTAGTTGTCGCAGGATTCTTTAGATCCATTTCCCAGTACCCCAGAAGAAGACTGAACAGGAAAATATATGAATAAGTGATCTCACACCACTTCAAATCTGTTTATTGATTCATTCATCAGATCACATTCAGGGTTTAAGCCCCTATTTCACTCATACCTGATTAATTGGAAATAACTACCTCACGATAAGATTACGTTACATGAATTGATTGCATGGGAGTATCAACATGAAGAGATCTGTACAACTGATGAACGGAGACCAAGGGGTTTACCTACCCAATGCCTGGGAATTTAATTAGACTCACGGCTTCACCAATTCCCTCTTAATGCACTATAACAGCTTCATCCCAACCCGTAGTATCTCAACCCTCTATCAGCCACCCTATTGTGTACCAGTCTAACTCATTGGCTTCCATCGATTGTCCACTGTAACAACACCATGCCAGCTTTTGTACGTTTTTACTCTCCTTTAGCTGCTGTACATACATGCTTAAAATCATCAGTCTGGCTTTATGTACATTACCGGTATATATATCCTCTTTAACTGTTAGTCAGTATCCACCTGAGGAAGGTGTAAGCAGCAGCCCAGAGACGTTGTGTAAATAATAAGGTAGTTGACATCCATAACATTTTGTCATATATAATTGCATTCAGTAGTGGAGACACACCATTCAACCCAGTCGTGTGAAAACATGCCACCCATCAGGGTGTATTATAGTTGAAAGATGTGGAAAAAACACGAGTTGATTCTTGTTTTTGGATGCCGATATTACTTTTCAGAGAAACGACTAATGTCTTTATATATAGATTGGGAAATACTACTACCTACTGATCAGGGAGAAGAAGGGCTGGGAGCTACCCCCAGATAACTCCAGATTGACTCCAGCGTAAACGGACGCTGCAGTTATGTCCACCTCGTTATTGAGGTAGTGATGTGTTGTCATGATGTTCTCTATGGCTCCCTCGTCACTCACGACGTAACCGGTAAAGTTCAGTTCGTTCCTGAGAACATCTGTCAGGAGCCAACGATTGGCACATGATGGCGTGCCGTTGAAGCTAAAACATACCGACCCTTTCTGAATCATAGGCACCGATGCTTCTACTTTTTACAAAGGAATATGAAGTAATTATTGAAGATTGTACAATTATTGAAGAAACTGATTCAGACCTGTAAGGTAAGGTTTGGGGTGCAAGGCATGTAACCAATATCTCTTCTTATTGCCTGTTTGACGAATCAAAGCGGGGGAAACGTTAGAAATATTGGTTTTAGTTTAGATGTTTGTACTTTGATGTTATTTCTTGTTCTTGACGTTTAAGGCACCGAAATGTTGTACCTGTAGTAAGCGCACATGATGTTATAAGTCCCAGCCTTGACACAGGCCCTAAACGCCGGTAGGAATGTTGTACGGAAGTCCCGTTCTGATACCTGTACAAAAATAAGTCACATCGTATGCTGTCAACACCTAAAAGAAAAAAAAAGATGAGATCGAAAAGTGTACACATGAAAATGTTCAAAGGAATGAAGCGACGAAGATATATTGGTACAAATACAATAATACACTACTAATGAATTGAAATCCTCTACAGCAGGTTGCTATCCATTTAGGTTCTGAGAACATCTAACTGAATGTTGAAATTAGACTTTATGGGGATAAACAATGAGTGACATATATGTTTGTCCTGCAGTGTACTGGTACTTGGTAAATATGAATGTTTTCGGCGTTGTTTTTGGACATGCATCCACACATCAAATATCTTAATTACTGTGGTGCTTAACCCTCCCCAAACATTCCTGATATAATGTAAGCACAAGCTGCTATAGGTAACACCTGATATCCATCGTATCATTTTCAGCAGGACTCACAGTTTCTAAACTGAGGATTTCCTTAGTTGTGCAGTGTTGGGTACCCCTTACCCAGACATCTGACTTCCGTCCAATTTGCCTTCACAAACTCATCAACCTGATTCAAGTACCAGTATATATCATATATCAAGAACGCTACCAAAGTAGTGAACTGTTTAGATATACCATTCCCTCTGTTGGGGGGACCCTCTGTCCGTCATGACAGAATGGCGAAAAAGCAGGGATGCAACAGCTTTGCTCAGCTCCTTATGGCACCTTGTTGTAACGTTAATATGACAATCAGGAAAATTACGATTGAAGGAATTGTTGCTCGAAACGGGGCGCTATTTTTTGGTATATCAGACCAATGCACTACACTGACCTTGAACTCCGAGCAGTTTGTAGCGGATAGCACATTGTCTTTTACACGGCGACAGAAGGAGGTGAGGTCCTCTCTGGACTATGCTAGTTTCAAAGATAAGATATCCTGTGTCCTGAACAGGTAATTGTACCATACTAACCTCGAATCACCTTTAACCTTTAACCTGGTGAACCAGTCCTATTAAATGACTCTACTGATGTCAGTTACCTTCGAACATATGCCAATCGTTTCAGAAATATATCTCGCTATTTGAAAACAAGATATTGCATGAAACATTACTAACATTACAAACGTTTGGCGTCTCGTGATTTGTTGACGAATGTAGAGGATGTTTTTTCACTGTCTTTTTCATTTTAGAATGTTTCAATATTGTAATACGTTTTTGCATCTCTATATAGACAATCCAGTGATCAACATCATGAGCATCGATCTACGCAATTAGGCTACAATGCCATGTGTCAACCACCCGATCCCGTTCGTCGCCTCTCACGATAAGTATGGGTTAAAAATGGGTGAACTGATCAACAATTCTAAACCGGTTCTTCACGGCTTTCGCTCTGTGTGCAATGCCTATTGTGTTCCTTTTGTAGACTTTCATAAAACAATAATACATACGACGGCAGAAAAATTGAATCTTGATACGGGAATGCTCTCTGGTCCAGCGTAGGCGGCAAGCACTTTGCACCCGGAGCTAGCTCTGATGAATCGTGTGTCGTTGCCGTGAAGGCCCTTCACAAACTCAGCTGCCAAAACACCAGTCATGTACGGGTCTTCTCCATAAACTTCCTGGTATTCAGGAAACACATGTCATTAACCGGATGCCCTCGAGACTATCAAAGTTATATCGATGTCGTAGTGAAGTAAACAAGTTTCATTGTTTGTAATTTTCCTGGCTACATTGACGAAACGATCGCTTTCATTCCTCTCTTCTCCTTTTCATTGACATTTCCACTGGCTACATGTATCTACTTCCAGAATTCATGATGTCGGAAAGCATTTAACTTCATCCCTGAAGCAAATTACTAATATCTCATCTTATCGTAAGTCCCCACATTTGTCAAAGATTCCCAGACCAATGATTACTTTGGCCAATCATGATTTCATTTGAAGCTTAACACTTCTAGACGAAACGATGTAAGGATAAGAAGGTGTGACCTGGTTTCGTCCCCATCTGGGGTCCCTCATGATGTTCATGAAGGGACTGAAGCAGCTGATGCCTTTGTGGTCACCGTACTCCTTTTTGCTGACGTAGTCGTTATACTTAGCGCGCACTTCAGCACTGGTGGCCTCAGCAATTCGGTATATAAGGTCCTTGCTGTGAAAATACATTTCTAGAACTTACATGTCCTATCAAAGTGGACTAAATACCAATATGCGCACTTCAGCACTGGTGGCCTCAGCAATCCGGTATATAAGGTCCTTGCTGTGAATATACATTTCTAGAACTTACATGTCCTATCAAAGTGGACTAAATACCAATATGCGCACTTCAGCACTGGTGGCCTCAGCAATCCGGTATATAAGGTCCTTGCTGTGAATATACCTTTCTAGAACTTACATGTCCTATCAGAGTGGACTAAATACCAATATGCGCACTTCAGCACTGGTGGCCTCAGCAATCCGGTATATAAGGTCCTTGCTGTGAATATACATTTCTAGAACTTACATGTCCTATCAAAGTGGACTAAATACCAATATGCGCACTTCAGCACTGGTGGCCTCAGCAATCCGGTATATAAGGTCCTTGCTGTGAAAATACATTTCTACAACTTACATGTCCTATCAAAGTGGACTAAATACCAATATGCGCACTTCAGCACTGGTGGCCTCAGCAATCCGGTATATAAGGTCCTTGCTGTGAAAATACATTTCTAGAACTTACATGTCCTATCAGAGTGGACTAAATACCAATATGCGCACTCACGCATCGCTTTCACCTTTCAAATAATGAACATCGAAATACAATGGAACCATCTTGTTATCCAGAATTTGAAACCATCTGTGCCACCTGACTGGGACGCGTGTCGTTATTGAGTTCGTGATTCCAATATACAGAAGGAGACTGATTATATGTAATCAAATACTAATTTAATCAGATACCACGATTCTGATTTGTCTGGTATGCCAGGGTATACCCACGGCAATACTCTCCTGAAAAGCTATGACAAAACGTATATGTAGGTCCCCCTTCCAGGAAGCACTAAGGTGATCATAAATCACTAAAGTAACTTTGGTGCGATGTTAAAGAATGGGAGGAATAAGGTAAACCTTAGTAAAGGTTGCTTCGTGACAGGTGCCCCTGGTATACATATGAAATTAAACAGGAATGTTGTGTTGGTTGTTGTTTGACGACCCACTCAGTAATATTCTATCTTTAAGAAGACAGTCCATGAATAATCGAGTTTGGACCAGGTAATCCAGTGGTCAACATCGTGGTCATCTACGTAAGTGTCAACCATGTGAGCCATCTCGAGAGGCATCTCGTACGGTAAGGACAGCTATGGGATGCTGATCTATAACATTATTGCTGTAGATATGGCAATGCGTGGTCTGGAAAATAAAGGAAACCGTTTCAAAACTAATACAATACTTATGCATAATTATGCATAATTCACGCCGAAGTGTATAGCTTTTCTTTTTCTCCATGTCCTGCATCTGTGTTATCTCATTTCTGTACTTAATCCATAAGTGTGTACAATGGCACCATCAAAGTTCATCAGCTGGTAGCGTCACAATAATAAGAATTTAAAAACACAGCTAGTCAAGTTTCATTACAGATTGAAAATAGAGGATAAAGGGAACCATTTGTCTGAAAGTTTATCAATGTCATCGTTCCTTCTGTATTTGATTTTTTCAACATAGTAGATGTCTTTCAAAATTGTTAAGAAGTTAATGACTTTTGGAATGATTTACTTCAAACTGCAAGTTTATATATATATATATATATGTGTGTGTGTGTGTGTGTGTGTGTGTGTGTGTGTGTGTGTGTGTGTGTGTGTGTGTGTGTGTGTGTGTGTGTGTGTGTGTGTGTGTGTGTGTAAGGTTTGGGTTGCATTACATCCACAGTTTACATAGAGTTTCACTGTCCACATTACAAAAGCTACATAATGTATCATCAACAACTGTCATTTCCAAAAGCACTTTTTTGCATGAATAATTATATGCAAAAGTTTACATAAGTTTTACATCTTTCACATTCTTTCTGCAAATGTTGAAAATCATATGCCAGTGAACATCAATATCATGAAATATGTTTTCCCATTTTAGCCAAATACGAAGTTTAATATTGTCAGATAAAAGTTTATTATAAAATAATCCTGAACCCTTTTTCAAATCCATGAACTCTTTATGCTTCGTCTTATGGTCCTTTTCCGTGATTCAGGTATAATGTACAAAACATATCTAAGATCCATATATGTACCTCTAATATCAAATTTGAGCGTCAGATCTTCAAAAGACATAAAACCATCTTCAATACAAAAGTCCTTAATTGTTAAAATTCAATTTTTAGCCCAAAGCCAAATAAAGTGATTTGAGTTTCTAACATCATTTAACCATAATGTTTGTGATAAAATTCTCTGAATGTTGTCTGCTCCTGGGGTATTTTTATTACAGTCTAATTTCCATCCCGCAAAAACATCTTTCCAAAAAGAATTTTCAATTTCAGCGAAATTCTGAAGGTTTGCTCCACCTATCAATGTATCATTTAATGGATTATCGATATTTCTTTTTCTCAAATACAGTTTGAGTGTAGATACTGTCATGACATTAATAAAGTTTTTAACATTTGTCATGCGTGAACCCCCTTCTACATAATATTTTGTTCAAAGTTCTATTTCAAAGTTTTATGTTCAAATGTTCAAAGTGTTATTTTCTCATGTTTGTCATTCCAAATAAATCTGTAAAATAGTCTCTCTATGGAACTAAAGAGTTGAAAATGTGAACTAGTTTCGAAAGAGCCAGTGTTTTATTTCCTGTGAGTTTACCAATCAGTGTCAAATGTTTTTTTCTCCACGTTGCCAGTAATCTATAATTTCTTCAAGTCTTTTTCGTGTGCTGATTACCCAGTTAGAGAGGTGCCCATTCTGAATTACACATGGCGTTGTATCACGAGTCAGTAGATTCATCCGGCGTATAACCTGTCGCCCAAAACCACATTTTAGGAAAACAAAGCTTATAAATCTCTAGAAACTGTGTCAAATGCTTTTTCAAACATTAGATCATAAAATAACCTTGTATGTTCACTAAGTGTTCTACCTGGTTTAAATCTAGTTGGGTTATTGTGTATCAAGGAATCTAGGTCCATTTTTAACCTGTTAGAGATACACGCACTAAATATGTTACATAAAGCATTTAATAACGTAATTGGTATCCAGTTCTTTAATGAGGTACTATTTTTATTAGCTTTAAGTATACAAACTTTAGTGCTAACACCTCTCTTCATGGTAAGAGACATTTTATTTTTTCTTGAAACATCATTGATAAATCTAAAGATCCAAAACTTAAGTTCTGTCTAGGACTTGAAAACAATCTACAGGAAATCTATCAATTCCTTTGTCAAACGCCATATCTTTGATAAGGTATCTGAGAAGAAGAAACAGAGGACAGAAATATTTCGTTTGTAATCACGTTAGTAGTTCCTCACTTCCTCTTTGCGAAAACAGTGCTTGTGGTTAACGTATTTCCTTAGAGTTCCTGTTGTTCCGTTTTCTGATTACAACTAGGAAACGTTGCGTGTTTCTGTTTTCGAATAGATTGTCGGTTGCCAAACTCTGATTGGGTACCTTAGTATAGCTCTAAAAACTTAGATGTTGTATGTATAAGCAAATGACATTTAGGAATTGCTGGTCTGTTTGTGATCTTCCCCTCTCGGAAACAATGATGTGTTTGATGTGCCTGCGCTGTAATTTACAGATGATCACCAATAAAAATTGAATCCACGTGATCAGACCCCTACCTGAAGGCAGCAGCTAGACCCAGAGCTTGGGGGAAGGATGTGGCATTCCCTGCCTCCACGTCCCCCCTCAAACATTCGGTGTTCCAGGAGTAGGGACCGATACCCAGACGGGGAATTGGAGGAGCGGGTCCACCTAAAGTACCAGCTCCCCCTCGGGCCATCTGTTCTTGCATCTCTTCCAGGGTTAGGCGCCCGACAAGGTCCTCTACCCTCACATCCCAGGGTAAGGACGTGTTTCTGAAAGGATAGTCCCCTAGCACACAGAGGCATTTGAGGATCAGGACATATAGGTATAAAACACCGTGCATGATAAGAGTTGTAGACTTTCTACCGCTGTCCAGCTGGGACAGAGAAGGTTAAGCAATAATCAGATAAGCAGGTATTATTACCTTGTCCTTGACCTATATCACCATGTTCTAGAAAGATGACTGTGCATAGTTAAATTAAAGATCGCGCTAAAAGGCTGAGAATATTCAAGGATGATCTACAAACAAATATTTAATACTGTCTTGCTAACAGTGCAGCAGAAATCAACGGTGTATACACACAATATCTGACAGCATGCTAACAATTTCTGTCAACAAGTTAACTAGAAAGAGCAACTCACTCATTCACCCAATCAGCAGATAAATATCTGATAAATCACAGACTAATTACATAACTACAGACAAATAGTGCACTAAATTGTCAGAAAATGTATTGAACAGTCTGTATTTTATGTATTTTCTGTAAGAGGCCATATTTGTGTGACAGAGTTATTATAATATAATCGGCCACTGACCTTTGCTATCTCACTTTTGTATAACATGCTTAAAGGTACTATTTCACACCACACCACTCTAAAATATATAATGCATTTCTCTCAAGATAGCTACAATGCAATTTATTTCTTAGATTAGATTAGATTTAGATAAGATTATGTACAATACACATTGGAATGTTCGAATGAAGTTTAATGCAAATTTGAATTAAATCAACTCTGACGGCCTCTGCCTCATAACATTATTACAACGAATCCAATAGAGTTACGTCCCTTGGAGACCTCTTTACGAATACAGTCCTGGAGAAAATGACGACGGTTGTTTACAAGTACGCATTAGTAGTGTCCAGCGCAAGACTGTGATTTACATCAGTTCGGCAAACACCGTCAACAGCGAGTACGACAGTTTTTAGATTACACTTTCCTAGAAAAGGTCGACTCCGGGATTTGAACCCGCACCCTCAGTGTGCATTTTTGTGGAAATCGAAGTGGCTGTGTGGGTTAGGCGGCTGACTTTGTGTGCTGACGATTAGTTGCCTGACTCTGAGGGTGTGAGTTCGAGTCGAGGATGGGGCTCAACTCAAAAGTATTAGAATTTGTACATTACTAAGAAAGTGTAATCCCAAATATGACATATGCTACATTTGATCACTTTCTAAATGGCATTGTGTAATCAATTGTTTACATTCCATATATGGCATGTGTTCTCTGTTTGGAAACTCTTTGTCTCGACATCTCACTTATCGATTTCAGGAGAAATCAGCAAGAAAAGAGATGAGTGCATACGTCCTCACAGATAAACATATGACAAAATATTGTCGAGAATGTTTGCAATTATGCTTTTCAATTCAATATGTGTGACAGCTGTTTCAATTCTACTGCCTGTGCGTTTTTTCCCATCTCAGACACTTTTTCGAATGTCTTTGTATATCCCAGTTGTTGCGTAGGTGTGCCATTTTACCACCACACGGATAAATTCTTGATCTGATATGTGAAACCAAAATAAAAAATTAGATATCTAAATAGAAGGTGACCTAAATAATGGCAGGAGGACCCTAATCAACTCCCTTATCTATTGTTGTGAACACGGACTAGCAGTATTAGAGTGGTTGTAAAGTCCCTTATGTTTCAGTATACGGCTATATGCGGTCAAGCTATCTCACTTATATGACTGAACATTTCAAGCCAGGCCACAGCGGACCACTTAATACCAACAGCTAGTTGGGCTGACATACAAACTTAAAATGCGCAGGATGAATTGTTACGGGCATGTCTTTCCTATGGAATTACGAGCATTTAAACTTTGAGCATAGGCCTTGTGTGACTTGTGCAAAGTAACTGTCATTGTTGTTTACAGTTTAGAATAATAACAAGAAGACGAACCTGGCAGAGTAAGATTCGGTAGGTTTAGGCCCCCTGCCCCCTCTTCAGCACTGGTGCCTTGAAGACCCTCACAGAATTTCTTGGTAGTAAAGGCGGATATTCTCAAAATATCTGCCAAATGGTGGAAGGAAGGAATTATACCTAAATTAAGGCAATAAAGGAGTCAGACAACAAAATGCATGTGATGAAAGATACCGTGTTTGTACTAAGTGTGAGCGTCCAATGGCAAGGTGTTAGGCAGTCTCATTAGGGCCACAGGACAATTCACAAAAGCATTCTGTTCAGACCAGCCAACTTCATAGAAAAGTAGCCTGCATATTTGTTATTTTCGGAAAACTCTTCATACGTGGTGTTAACATGGTTCACAAAAAAGTATTTTCTGTCCAGTTTAACTTTGCAAATGTGCAAATAATTTTGCCATGATCAGCCTCCATGTAGCCCTCTCATTTGAAAAGGGTTTTAAATTTTCTACATCTAAATCAAATTGTATATTTTCTGTACACAAAAGATACCACGTAAAGACCGATGGCTGGCAAATGGCTGGTGGAACGGCGCCGGCACGCAGTTCCGGTCCATCTCACACAGCCCCCGACTTGTCAGGAAACCGACTGCGGTGTTCCAACTTCCGTGACACGTGTGAATGCAACAAAGCTCCATGATAGCTTCTTAAACGACATTTTCTATGACTGATCATAAATCGTCAGATTTCAGATCCTATTGGGTACAGCGGTTTCAGGACCCGCACTTATCCCTTTTTCGAGTTATCTTCATCATTCATAGCTTTCATTTGAACCCAACCGGACTGTAACAGGGTCTTCGATCCCCTTCATGACGATTTGTACAATAGGAAGTCTTGTCCTGTTCCGCCTATAGGTCTAAGAATTAAACCATTCATTTTCTGCTGCCGGCACTGAACTGGAAAATATATTTCCTTCAAGTTTTGTTTCTAATCCTCCTTGACCATTAGCGAGGTCACACTAACAAAGTTGACCTAAGACTAATAAAGTTTTTAAAACAAATAAACAAACAAGCAAGCAAACAAATAAATCAGAAAAAAATGAATTGCAATATAAACAAGCATTCATTATATTAAAAGATAACCATAAAACCTACAAATTCTTATGTACAGATGGGTCCAAGGATGGCGGGGCATTGGCGTGTGGCAGTGTCATTGGATCCAGGACAATATCCGTAAGATCACCGGATAACAGCTCCACTTTGTACAACATAAGCCAATACTATATGAACGGCTCTTAGATATATTAATAAACACCCAAAACACAAACCATGTATAACCTACTCCAACTCTGTTTCTTGAAAACATTACCTATTCAGGTATTGCTACTAACCAATATCACATCGTTTTCTGTTGGTTATCTGGTCATGTCGGTGTATCTGGTAACATAACGACTGATTTCGCTACCGTGGCAGCACTCACCAAATTTGTGACTCAATTCTTATTTCATACGCATATCATAAAGCTAAAATCAGATCTTACATCTGTGATCTGATGCAGCAGAAGTGGTGCTTACAACTACTATATAGCTTACAACTACTTGAGTTGTCACTCCAGATTTGAAGAGGCCATTATCCGACGAGGTCGTATTGGGTATTCAAGATATGTGTACACACACACACACACACACACACACACACACACACACACACACACACACACACACACACACACACACACACACACACACACACACACACACACACACACACACACACACACACACACACACACACACTCACACACACACACTCACACACACACTCACACACACACACTCACACACACACACTCACACACACATACAGATGTTTTGCAGAAGGATACGTATCATTATTGGTTGTTTAAATTAGAAACTGAGAAAGCAAGTAGTTGTACCCTCAAACGAGGTTCAAGTACCATAACATTATTTTACTCCTAAGAGGGTAAGTAAGTCCCCAAACTTTCAAAGGATATTCAAACTTACCAAATTTTTAAACGTGTATTTTTGTTATTGTAAATGATTGCTAAACCTTTCAACAATCGTCATTGGCTGAATGGATGGTGTAAATCCACTTGGGGTTCATGCATGTAGCAAAAGCATTGTAAGATACCATAGTCGGTAGAATACTGATCTACCTTCAGTTGTTTGTTTGTATAGCTTGTTTGCAGATTAATTTTTATTTTAATTTGAAATATAGTGGTTTTAATTCTACTTTTCCCTCTTAGCTTTTTCTAACATTGATAATCTTGTTTTACTGTCCTTTGGTGACAGGTTCTGCAATATACACATGCTCTTCAGCGATGTTATTTTGTTCTCGTGACGATATGGCTGAAACATTGCCGATGTGACGTTAAATTTTAAGTCTAAATACTAGGTTTATTCCTAATGCAGTGTACTAACCATCAAAAACACACCCGTATGATAACCTGTGTTTCTTTTTCAAAGTTCAAAAGTTATTTGACTATAAATATTATCAGAAAGATCCATGACAGTGTTTACATGAAACAAAACCCTTGTGGTGAAAAACGTCTACATAGTTAAGTAGGACAATGTATAACCGTGGAGACAGAATCAAGGTCATGCCTTCCTTTCTTTAAATACATGTGTGGCGCTTGCAGCATACAATGTCAAAATCTGCTGATTGTTGATCCTATTTCATGCGGAACAAAATTAAGCGAGTCGCCAGACTCATCAAGTTTTGAAGGTGTATGTAATTTGCAAAGATTGCTTTTCTAAAGTTTTCTTTGATTATATGTTTACTATACCACGTGCATGGTTTTTCCCGGCACCACTGTCACTATTAATGTCACAAACTATCCTTATGGATGACCGGGAATTTCCAAAGAGAAAGGCGCAAAATCCTTGATGTGAGTCATTTTCACTCGTTCTCCGATCCTCTGCAAGAAGTGAAGAGTTGTCGTCACAACAGCGTCGCAACAGCGAATAACTTCACCACTGTGCAAAACCCAGACGACACCGACAAGCACATTCTTGCAGGTACCTACATTTTACTTCAGCATTATTTGGCTGATATGTATGTTCTGACCAGGCATGATGATAAATGATCACTAAATTGAATGGAACAATGGAAATCTGTACGTGTTACTGACTTATCCAAAGATGGCCCACTGTAACGGTAATGGCTGAAGTGAACCCATGGTGAGGCAAAATTAAAACCCTGGTGAAATCCAGGAGCTTATAAACATAACCATGGCAAGCTGGAATCACTACCAGATACATACGCAGGTCAGCCACCGAGTTCCGTATAATTAAAGACTTGAAGACCCATGTCTCGTTCTAAAACCTGAACTGACAATTTAGTTTTTACTATCTTTCAGTTTAAGTCTGTTGCATTAAAACGATTAACAACATCGGCGTGACTTGACTCCTATCAACGCATTTTCTCTCCTACATTTTTTGTGTTTCAAAGATTTTGTTATTACATTAACATTTTTGCCGCGCTTGGAAAGCTACACAGTTTTGCTCTTGAAAGGTGCATTGGGATAGTAATGAAATATGTATTTACATATTTATATCTCACCCATACGATTTAGAAAACGTGTGACTAATAAAACGTTAGTTTAGACAAGCAGTGCAATGAACGTGTTGTAGACGATGATGATTTTATGTGCGAGTTCCGTTATGATGCGTGTGTCACCGTGAAGGCCTTGTGCTGCCAGGGTTGTATTGTGTGTTAACCTTCACTGTCACCACCACAACTTCTCATTTCATGAAAACAGGAACACACGTATACCCCAAAAGCATGTGTTACTTAGAATGCTCAGTGAGGTAACAGAGCTTGCATAAGTTACAAATTATAATGTATGTGCGCATGCCCGGAAGTGTGAGCTGCCATTTGCTTTATCTCGAATATGGCGTTCGAGTTGACTGGTGTCAGGAAACTCATCATAAGGTAGGAGCATGTGTGGATAGATTAGCATCATATGCAGTGTTCTTACTAATCGTCAATCAGAATCTTTACAAGCAAAATTTGACACAGTGCAGATCAAATCTGTTGATATCATATAGTTACAAATTTGACTTTGAAACAAGTAGTAAAAAGGTGACAATGTATGAAACTGTGATTAATGTCAGATGTAATTAGGTCTTTAGAAAGTCATGAATAATCAATACTCGACACCCGTTCGGTTTAGGAAAATATTTGTAACTGCTTGTACGATCAGGAGGCAGATCTATAGCAAGCAGACAATCACACGGATTTGTCACAAGCCGTTTACAGGATCATATCTACGTCACAAATACCCAGTATGACAAGCAAACCAAAACCCAAATCCAAACTAGCACACAAAATGTGATTCTGGTGTGTTCCCTTCACAAATTTGTCGTTTGGAGAATATACAATGAAACCATTACAAATATTTTTAATAACAGTTCGATAAACGCATATCCATGACACATAGTGAGTACAATTGTAGAATAAAAGCAGATGTGTTTACACAAACATTATGTACAACCTTAAGACGCCATGAGTCGAACATGAGTACATCTTGTGACTGCTCCCAATACCACTGTTTGTCAGATAATGCCAATAGTATTACTAACCTATTTAGGATACAGATATGATATAATAATTATTTACTTTCATGTACAGTTATTGTATCAGTCGAAACTAAAATCAGCCATGTGGGTTTGAAACAGTCACTGACATAGGCCACCGGGCCACGTTCTTTTAGCGGTTACTAATGTTTTCGCGTAAACACATTGCTTCACGTCAGATGATGATTCTTCCTTTCGCAGTGGCATTTCAAGAAAAAGATGTGTTGATAAACATAAACATTCTGTGTCACTGCTGTTTCAAAATATTCTGATTGATATAACCAGCCTCGTTAAAGACTATTTAAATAACTGAATAATGTTGATCTGTTGATCACATCTAAGTCTCCACTCTTTTTCCAGAAATGATTGCTTCATTGTATCTGTGTCCTCCACGAGAATCACTGTCGTATTCCAACAATGCAGTATATACTCATGTGTAGTGTCGTAACAATGTAATGTATACACCTGGACATTGATAAAACAACATTAACCGTTGCAGTATATACTCATGTGTAGTGTCGTAACAATGTAATGTATACACCTGGACATTGATAAAACAACATTAACCGGTGCAGTATATACTCATGTGTAGTGTGGTAACAATGTAATGTATACACCTGGACATTGATAAAACAACATTAACCGTTGCAGTATATACTCGTGTGTAGTGTCGTAACAATGTAATGTATACACCTGGACATTAATAAAACAACATTAACCGTTGCAGTATATACTCATGTGTAGTGTCGTAACAATGTAATGTATACACCTGGACATTAATAAAACAACATTAACCGTTGCAGTATAAGCACGAAAATACTACATGCCGTTGTACATGCTTTGAAAGCCAAGTAATTCCACATGCCAATTGGTAACTGTTGCACATTTTACTCTGAAATGTGGTTGACAGTTTACTTGTAACTGAAGGGGAATACATAAATCTACAATGCCAGAAAATGTGATCATATTGACTACCTAACCAACATGTGAATGCCGAACAGTTTTCAAATACCGATTGTTGTAATTATTGTTTGTTTTAACATCACTAACTCTCTCCAAGCCATACTTATCTGACAAGATATAACATGAGCAAGATATTATAGGTATGAAAAACAGGTTGATATAGCATGAATCAACCCATTTATTAGCAAACATTCTACATATCACAAATTCAAATTCCCATTGCCATTGGCCATTGGTAAAAATATGAACAGCATAAAATATGCCAATAAAAAGTTACTCATATTTATCATTCCTATAAAATGTTTATTCGGAGACGGTTTCCAAACTGAATCTTAACATCTTTGCCAAATATATTTGACATTTACGATAGGTGTCATGGTCAGGTATATTGTGTATATATTGTATCATGGTGTATATTGTGTTGTTTCCCAAACGTTTAGTATTATGCTGGTTCTTCCTCCCATACACAGACTGTTGTCAAGAAAATCGAAAACAATAGGTTGTGATATTTCAACAGGATATTCTTGGATATGGGATGTCATAACAGGAAACTAGGAAACACTCTCACATGACACTCTCTACTGTAACGAAAGGATGAGGTAATCTCTCATGGTCCTGCATGTCTACTTTAGGGGCGAAATTGCAGATATAATTAATAAGGGTACCGCATGCCTGCTGTAAGGATGGGATTAGGTAGTATCTTATGTTCCTGTGTTTCTACATTTGCTACATCGGACCTTGATTTATGATGCTGGGTATTTAATCCAGATAGGAGAAATGCCAAATGGGAACCTTTGTTACCTTATTGTGACTGGTGTTTCCACTAATTATACCAGTTATAAATTCATTAGCTGACCATCAGGCGGGTGATGACAAATAACATGTGTAGTTTTATATCACAAAACACTGGTAACCGCATGGAAGAAAGGTAACCTCTGCACTGCATGCAATTTTAATTTTGATCACGAACGGAGCTTCATTGTAAAATGCAAAATGCATATAAGCATTTACTGTGTATTTAGGTAAATAGGTATAATCTGTTTTAACATCTCCAGATTTTTCTAGCAATTGGAAAGTGGTTGTTATTACTTTACGGATTCAAATAAATCAAAAGTGTGGTCTAGTCTTATCATAGGCAATAGACCAGGGACGTAGTTACGATGATGGAAAAGCACGGGTTTACAAATGTTGTCTGCTTTGAAAGTTGGGCCAACTCTCAGTACTATCGAAATACAACGCTGTGCAATCTATCGGACTTATACAAAAGACATGGCTTGTTGCGTGCCTCTAAACGTCATATTTTTATATCACATGAGTAAATAACGAGGTAAAAGCACAGAAATGGGATCAAATTGGATCAGACACTATACCACCCAGGCATTAGAGAGTCTGAAAAAAACCTGCACTGCAAGGATAGTTTATTACAAAGCCAAGAAATACCGGGAATATTTTCAAATTATGGCATGGATTGCCTTGTGGACAGTAGACTAGTCCCTGTGTCCGGTCGATGGAGCAGGTTCTGACCATTTTGCAGATTGGTTTCGTAATTAGATCTTTGGCGAGAAATATTAATCTCCTCGGATCTGTGTCCCTTTAAGATGAGATGAGTGAATCATTAAAGGTCTAGAATATTCTCTTTCAAGGATGAGATGAAGCAATATCTAAAGGTCCTGGATGTCTCCTGTAAAGATGAGCTGTGACAAAATTTAAAGCTCTTGTATATCTACCTTACGGATGAGGTAAGACAATGTCATAAGATCCTACATGTCTGTTTAGAGGATGAGATGAAGGCAATCATTTAAAGGTCCTGCACGTCTAATTTAAGGGTGAGATGAGGTGATCATTCGATTTAATTTCAGTTCATTTGTTGTGATGTTCCCAAAAGGGTATACTTTGGTATAGGGTGTGAATGTACCCGTCTGTGTGTAATGGAAATGCATTTTTCACAGGAAAGTAATGCTTCAGCATATAAATACCACTTTTTGTTATAAGTTAGGTTAGTAAATCCTCCTGCATAATACCTCAGTTATGCAGGATCAAGTTGATTGAGCACACATAATTTCAATATAACAAAAAGATAAAACAAAAAAGATACATATAATGTGAAACGCCCACTGATGTTAGTTCGTCACCAAGCTATGATGATCGTCACGTACATAGAACGTGGTTTGAGGTTACCCAAGTCGTTACACAGGAAATGAGTGGTTCATCATTTGTTGATCAGTGACGTAACTACTTGTCATCACTTATCGAGCAATTTAACCTCACACTTCCATCCTCAGATGTTTTTGGTAGTAAATGTGAAACACTAGACAGCTGGTCCCTACACAACAAATAAACCCTTCAGTGATATATCATCAAGCATAAACAATTACCTCGATAAATATTTTGGTACATAAAGGACACGCAATGCATTCCACGTAATAAAGCCCCTCAAACAAAGCCTCCGTCAGTAAGTGCTAAATATTTAAAGCTGCTATGTGTATATATTATTTCTTAAATGAAGTAAACAATGCTGAGCTCTTATGATAATTTGTTGACATATATCCTCATTCTTGGGGAATCATATTATGCGTGCACCACTTTCTCAAGACTGGATTTGAGGTTGCAGTTAACAGGTCACCGCCTGAACACAATGTGTGTGTGTGTGTGTGTGTGTGTGTGTGTGTGTGTGTGTGTGTGTGTGTGTGTGTGTGTGTGTGTGTGTGTGTGTGTGTGTGTGTGTGTGTGTGTGTGTGTGTGTGTGCGCTTTGTTTTTTTCCTTGGATGAATACTGGTAAATATATTTAAAGTAAACAAGGTGAATGCGAAGACAAACAAGGGTTGACTTTTGTCACGTGATATCTACAGATCTATTCGACAGTTTTCTGTGCATGTCTGTCTGATCGAAACAACATGGAGACAAGTCACACAAGACATCCATTTGCTTGACCCATCGAGCCTGGCCTCATACACTTATCGAGACGTTTGATGTTAAAGCTAAACGTTTGATCTGTCTTCAGATAAGGAAGCGTGGTGCATTTTAACACATGTAGGGATCTGGCAAGGTAAGCTCTATCTTCAAGTATCATTCTACGATGTGACAGACACGGGTGTTATTGTCGTTCATATACACGTTTATGCTGCACAACATTGATAGAGTAATGGAAATTTCAAACTGGCCTGATAGTTAAAACGCTCGCTCAATATTCATAACCGTGAAAATGAATATCGTTTACAGTGTGGTCAACAAATAATAACCACATTCCAAAGCATTTGGCACTTTTTGAGGAAAACGTGCACAGGATATGCGGACGAATCATCAGCCAAGAAAGCGTAAGCATGTCATTACTTATTGTTTTGTGTGTGATCTGAATCAGTGATTATAATGGGGTGTTAAAATGGAGTGTTATAATGGCTCGGACCCATGCTCCATGTCAGGTGAAGTTGGGGAAGGAGATGAGACCACATGATATGCAGTGTGATTAAGTGAACAGCTGATCATACTCCTGCCCAACATCACATAATAACAGTAATAATAGTTCTCTGATATAGCGCTTAGTATCCATCTGACTAGTTGCTCACCGGACGCTGTAATCGGAATCTGATTATTATTACCCCGGACAATCCAAGCTGCCTCTTAGGCGCTAGAGGGTTATAGTCACATGACTCTATCTCACCGCGTACCCATTCTCTGCTGGTTGAACAGAGACAATTTTGAACAAACTAAATTGCCTGAGGGGAGACCACATGTACCACATGTACCACATGTAACACTGCAACAGTCTGGATAAGTTGGGGTTTTTTTGGCTTTACTTTTTTTGTGTGTGTTTTGGGCTGTTGTGGTTTTCTTCCTGAAAGTTTAGACTGTTTCTTCAGTTCCACATACAACAGTGTCAACCCCGTGGAGTCACTTCACTCAGGTAGTCAGTCGCTTTGACAATATGAGGATTCGTAGAGATCCTTTCCTGTTGTGAATCTAATTACGTTACCAACAGATTGTAGTAATGGGTGTAATTTTCTGACTTTCTGTTCACAATCCTGTAGATATATATTTAACAGTTTGATGTATTACCAATCTCAACTCCCTGGAGAGTATAAACTCTTGCTGCCACTAGGCGCACCGTGGCTCTCTCATCCTAACGAGGTACCCAGATTACAGTTAGGTGGACTGGGACACACAGACACAGTACTTTGTCCAGGTTTACTGCACGTTGCTGTACCCGCAACTAAGTGTATGCACGTATCCATGTGGCCAACGGATTCATGGGTTCTTTTAAGTGCACAGGGTTGTGTACTGCACACTAGGGGTTTTGACAACACGGAAAGATTCTACACACAAAGCTGACTCCAAGTTTTTACACCCGGTCACAAGTAGGCTCCATTTATTTTTTTAAAAACTATCATTGTTTTAGTCTGATTTACTCTTAATTTCCATTTATCTTAGCAATTCTTTTATACAGTATTATCCCTTTGCTGGCTTTCAAATGTGCTTGAAAACAATAATTATTATGATATCATCAGCAAACAGCAATAGGAATATTTGTATGATATCTGGATGTGTTTGTTTTCTTGGATTTGGGGTGCTTATTTGTGTATAAAGAATGCCAATAAATAAGGTCTTAAACTACATTTGGCTCACACATATATCTGACAATTCTACTTTCTATTCACACGAATTGTCACAATTTAACAAATAGTCCATAGGAGTTTTCCAATTTTGCAACTGTCACCTTCTTGGCATAAGAGATTCCATAGTCTATTTTTTTATTGAATCGTACACATTGGAAAATTCTTAAAATATGGCATGGAATATGTGTCCATTTTGCTGAAGATATTTCTGAATTATAAAATGTTAAGCAAATATGTTATGAATTTCACGATATCTGTTCCTGAAGCCAGCCTGTGCCTCTGCTATCTTGTGTAAGAATTTTGCCCATTCAACTAATCTCTTATTCATGATAGATGTAAATATATTTTGCTAAATATGTTTCATAATGTCATACCTCTATAGCGTTCAGGATTATTTGGGCCACCCTTCTTATGAATAGGGACTATTCCTGTTCACATTCTGAATATCATTTTGTACAGCCATTTTCACTTGAAAGCATTTTCGTCATAGTGACTTATTCATGCAATAAAGATTGGGATCAGGCAGCAGAACACTAACTAACTATCCTTTACAGATCACATATACTCTTGGGGGTGCAAACTCACTCATTGGCATCGTTATAAATGAAATCCCGCCATTAAAACTACTCATTTCGGTCTTTCGTTACCTTAAATCGATCTGTTTGACTATAACAGTGCACTATTCTCACCCGCGAAGGGAATTTCAACCATCAGAGCGACGCAGTATGAGGTATAGATATGAAGGCAAAATATTGAGGGAGTAAAACATTTCGTTTACAGGTTTGTACAAACCTGAAATCGAGACAGATTTTGTGAAAGAATGAAAATTACATGTTCACGCAATCTACGATCATTTAGGTTTGGCTTTTGCTTTGCCTAGTTTCCGAGTTTCAGCTTATTTTCATTCTGTTAAAACCACTTGGCGTCGCTAGGCCTTATTTGTTTGAGCCAGACGCTAGTGATAGTATAAACCATGATCAGCCTCGCTCATCGCGATTACAGTTAGTTTCTGCAACTTAAACAGTGCTGCATTAAGAAGGGTGGATGCCCATCAGATGCAGTTATTTGAAAATGTCCCTGGTAGTTCTTGTCTGATTGGAATAAAGTATCAAGCTTGCAGTGTGGGCTTTTTCATGTTTTCTAATGCCTGGATGGCATAATGACTGATCCAAACTGATCCCATTTCTATGGGTTTTCACCTTGATATTTAATCGTGTCATGTAAAATTGTATCTATTACGTATGATGATAAAAATTGACATTTGATTTATTTGTAAACGTCAAGTAAATAACACTACTTTGCCCTTGCTAGAAGAATCCGAAATTTTACTAAGGTAAATATAGGTACATACAGTTCCAGCACACGGCAAATACTGATGCATGTATTTCATGTATTCCAATGCAACAGTAATGTTCTGTTCCTATCCTCAAAACAGTGCATAGGTTTTCGCATGCAATACAGCAATACTCCCCTGTTGTAATCCGTGGTAGGCGGTATACACCTACGCGTTATTTGTCATCATTCACTTGATGATCACTTAATGAATTTATAACAGGTATAATTATTGGTAACGCCACTTAGATTACCCGACAAAGACCCCCATTTGGCATTTCTTGTGTCTGGATCGATCACAGAATTATCCGAAAACACGCTGATTGATTAATTACTTTTATGCGGATTTAAATGGGGATTTGTCAAAAAGTATTGTTTATGTATGTACATTTACTAATCTATACTGAATACACTCTGTCGTGTCTGTGTCTGTGTAAAAACAACACAATTCTTTCAAGGAGTAACCGCCAATACATTGACTGATTGCTCATTATTGGCTAACAAAATTATGTCTTTAAAAGAAGTACGGACATTATGCAATTAGTTGCCAGGTGTGCTATCTTGGGTGACCAATGAGACTATACAGCAATGTGAAAAACATGAAACGATACATCAGTTTTCAAAAAAGTATTGTTTATGTAGGTACATTTACTAATCTATACTGAATACACTCTGTCGTGTCTGTGTCTGTGTAAAAACAACACAATTCTTTCAAGGAGTAACCGCCAATACATTGATTGATTGCTCATTATTGGCTAACTAAATTACATCTTTAAAAGAAGTACGGACATTATGCAATTAGTTGCTGGTGTGCTATCTTGGGTGACCAATGAGACTATACAGCAAAGTGAAAAGACTTGAAACGATACATCTGGTTTCAAAAAAGTATTTTTTATGTAGGTACATTTACTAATCTATACTGAATACACTCTGTCGTGTCTGTGTCTGTGTAAAAACAACACAATTCTTTCAAGGAGTAACCGCCAATACTTTGATAGATTGCTCATTATTGGCTAACTAAACTACATCTTTAAAAGAAGTACGGACATTATGCAATTAGTTGCTGGTGTGCTATCTTGGGTGACCAATGAGACTATACAGCAATGTGAAAAAACCTGAAACGATACATCACCTGAACTCGATAAAAACAAATCTCAATGGCATTTTATATCCTAGGATCGAGGTAGGTGGCGAACCCTCTGATTTAGTATATACCACAGGCTTCCACAACGCTCGCCCATTTAGCACAAAAATTCGGGGTCCGGTGGAAATCTGTCTATAGTGACACAATCACCCGACGCCAAGGAGCAATTGATGGCAACACAACAATTAGGCATTTAGAAATCAGCACAATGACGAGCTTCCAACACATTTTCTGTACAACTAACTGAATACCGTTCCTCGTGTGACGTTACTATAGAGCTCTGGCGACAGAGTTACGTATCCTGTCTGTGGTGTCGTTGGCGGGGGTGGGTGAAGTAGACGGCTTTTTGACAATATGTAATCGCTCGGTATGAATTAACCACAAGTTTTTTACGAAAATGTTTGGTGTTCCGTTTAAGACTAACCACAAGTCTTTCATATGTACTGGTTAAAAGAGTTCAGAAATTTGAGTTTATTCGTTCTATAAGTGTACAATGCAGATGAATGTTAGATGGTGTGCAATATTTCCCGAGAATGTGCAGCATGTGTAAATATGTTTAAGTACTTCAATAGTTAACCATATGCTCCACATATCATTTGAAAAAAAACATGCATCAGCAAGTCTCGTATTCACCCACCTCTACTATATATGTGTTCCAGGATAGCAATAGAAGTACTAATCACGATTTTGTTAAACATTCGTGACCTTTAGAGCAGGCACATACGGGGATATAGCAGCTATAATATGAATATGTTCAGTGTAGTTTTAAACTACAGTAGGTAAGATGATAAGACTAAAGTAATAAGTCTCTGTTGTTGTCTGTTTATCAGTGGACTAAAGATGTAATCTACAGTCTTTGACATTTAAGGAGCGCTACCTTAAATTATCCCGTTTAAGATTTATGGCCCCTAAAAGCGTGATATCAAGCGTTTCTGTATAGATGTTTAAAGCATGTCAGATGCGACAGACATGTAATCCACACACACACCGATCCCACTGTATGTGCGACTGGCGGCTTCTCCACGGTGTACGTTCACTTCAATAGTCACCATTGCAGAACAGCTAGGCGTAACACGCCGTTTCGTTAGAATTATTCAGTGTATCATAATGTCGTAATTGTTAAATGTAATGTCTTTCCTTTGAGGTGTAATAAAATAGTCTGTTTGCCTGTACGTTATGGGATTATCCTGTTTGGCCATTAACGCTGGTATAATGGGACTCGTAATGCACTATTCAGTTAAATTAAATAAAGTTACCCAATCCTTGGCAACATGCGATGTAGTGAAGCATATGTTATCATGTTTTTTAACTGCAACTTATTTTGGTCAGGACACGATTATCTTTAAGGATATTTGCTGCTTATTACCAACACATGCCAAAGGATCACATGCAAAAGGCATGTAACAGCTTTTTGGAGAGAAATATTAGAAAGTTAGTTCAAGACAGATGTAAGAAAATGCATGATCTTCTTTGTCCATGAAAACCGATTTAATTTGGCATGGAGAGAGAGAGTGCAAAATAGCGGTGAAAAACAAATAAATGCATCATTGAATATATGTGTTGATACTAGATGTTCGAGTAAACTGTAAGCACGTAAATCCAGTAATGTCCCATCATTCACACAGATTGCATAAACAGAAAGCGTTTGTAAACAAATGCAGAAATGGAACTTCTGAAGCGGACAAGACCATCAAATTACAAATATCTCCTCGTACCACATGATACCCAAGTGAACACCAAGTATAGTCATAACTAGCCACTGTTATTCATGCTTAATAGTTTCAATAAAATCATTCTCTATTTCATCATTCTGGGAGAAATCGCCCTTCATTCAAGGTGTAAAAGGCATTACAACACCCAGAATGTGGGACAACTCGAACATATTTCCCCCATACTTTGCATATACCAACAGGAAGCAGCCCATCAGCACCTTTTATATGTACACAGTAACCAAGGTTTATGATCAGTGAGTTCACTTCCTTGACATTGGACGTCTGGTAACCCTTCTGGTTAGTCTGAATGAATGCAAGCTAGAAGTACTGTTGTACTGCATGGACTGAAACATACACACATATTGGTGACGTAAAGCACAGGGTATATTCATCCATTTTTCGTATACTTGGCTTAACCACTGATTTTGTTTTCAATTTATCATTCACATACTTCTCGCCTATATTTTTGCCTTTAACTCCTATGGAAATCTCCTTTCTCCGGTCGTAAATATACGTGAATAAACACTGTACATTGTACGCCCGAAATTAGTGATGTACCATCATTCCACATCATTCCACAGGTAAACCTGCACACAGGGACTTTCTTTCCCTCTCGTGATAGTCGGTTTGAACGTTGAGTAAGGGAGGCTACTCTAATAAGCCCATTTGTATAGCGCCCTGTATCAGCTCAACCAGTGCTCACGGCACTGACGTCACATAACCTATGTGACGTCACGTTTGCAGGAATACTGCTCGTCTGTTCTGAGCAGGTCAAAGGTTTGCGAACTGTGAAGTCAAGACGTACACACAGCGACTGTATACAACAACGTATCAAATCTGACATATTTTGCCTGAAATCAGCAGTCCAAATCTGGAAAAGGACTTGCCGCAGAGGTTTGCCATCATATCCCGCTCGGCTGGTCAGTGCCCTCTCTAAATCACCTCTAATTTCGTATCTCCAAAGTCTCCCAGATTTGTACATATCTACTTAGGCCCAATAAAACACTTATGCTCCAGGAAATTAGACTATTTTGATAAGTGTTATTTAGCCATATTGCCAGTAGTTCGTCCTGGTTTGATTGTCGATTGACACACTGCAGTCTCCTACCCAGGGATCCCTGCGGCCATTACTGTACTTTTGCCTCAGGCAGCCACCATGTTGCGATTAGTCATTTCTTAGACTACCAAGTTACGATATTGTATATCCTTTTCGTCTTTTTAGTTTTTACGAGTAAAAAAATGTAAAATATCCCCAAACGCGAACAACTATCCCTGATTGCGCAGTTATCGAGGCAGTGCCGGGAACTATAGCGACACGGCCACAGTTATGTATAAATATAGATTTTCCTACTGCTTATTGTCGCTGCCATAGTTGAATAACGGAAGAATTATGCAACTGTGCATTGCCTCCACTGAAATGCTTGCATTGAAGAATTTTTTCCGTTAACAAACATGAGAAATGCACTTGATATTTGATATGAAAATTATTGTAATGCACCTGCGTGTCTATACAGAAAGTAGTCCCCACTTGACCTTTCACATTTGCATCTCTGTCTTTTTATGACTCCATATATGTCGCTTTTATTCTTTGGCTCTATCTCAGTATAAAAAGCTACACTTGAAATTATATATCGTACACTGATATGACTTGTGTTTCAGGTAAAACATGGCCCTACCAGAGGATTTAAATGAGGAAGGCGGAAATCGGGAAGCTGTGTCTGGTCAGTTAGGCTACAACGCTATTTCATTACCCCGAACTACCTTACAGAGATAGCAAAGTATTCTCGTGGGGCGTGGATATCTAATATGACCACCGACTGCCTGGAGTGAGTGAATGAGTTAGTGATGTAGGTTTTACGCCGCCGGGTGCATTTGTCCATGCACTATCACGGCAAGGGACACAGGTACTGATCTTCACGCATATGGGGATTCGAACCCGAGCCTTCGGCGTGACGAGCGTACGCTTTCACCACCAGACAACCCAGCCGCATCCCCTCCCCAACCCCCAGTATATCTGCAATGTTTCCATAGATTCAATTATGAATACCCAAGTGCGATGTTCTTTATAAAAAAAATAAATTCAGAAACAAATTGTGGTATGGGGTAATGTTGTGTTTGTCCTGAGATCCTGAGCTTAAATGAGTAATGTGTCAATCCTCTATCGATGATTTTGAATACTGATGAAAGCAAACACTTAATTCATGCTCGTTATATTAATATTTTCCTTTCATTTACTGATATGGTGTTTGTGTAGGTAATGGCGCTGTTGGAGGGACCCAAGAATGCCTTCACCCTATACCGACCACGGATGCATTTGCTGGTGAGCTGCCTGATGGCAGTAATGCTGACACACTCTCTTCTCAGGCTGTACTTGGCGCAATGTGTAAGATGTTAACATCGGTGTCTGGTTCAGAGGCTCTGGACGTAGTCAGCAAGAACACGGTCATGCAAAAACTCGGAAGCCTTAGCATTTCGCCACAGATAGGCTTTCCACCAAATTCTGTCAAGGACAGCGCGAACGAACATGCTAATGAAGTGGCGTCATCTGACACAGCTAGAGAAAGACTGGCAAATTCCACAGAAAACCCAGATGAAGCCCTAAACGCTCCGCCACTTTCACTTAACAGTTTGAAATCGAGTTTACCTCTACCTCCACTGCAGACAGACACTATTGTGGAGAGGCAAGTTATGGAAGATGATCCTAAGGTCAAGGGTGCATGTGTCAAAACGGAAACAGGACTTCGGTGTGGCGTTAGCCACTTTGCTGAAATCCAAAAGCATCGCCAGCGCCAAGAGATGACATCTGGCTATGTTAGCGAATGTACAAACAGTAACAGCCGGGCCAACAACAGCAACTGTCGTTTAGAGGAGAGTAGGGTGAACAGTATTTCTTGTCGTTCAAAAGAGAGCAAGCCAATGAAAAGCTCTTGTCGTTCAAAGAAGACTTCAGAAAAACGATGTACATCATACTCTGAGTTCCTACAACTGTCGGAAAAAGGGCTTAAAGAGCTCTTGGTAATGTCAGGTATCCAGCGAAAACCTGTGCATAAGGACTATCACAGTTTTGCGTCCAGACTCCAGTCCTTCAAAGACTCCAGTTGTGTTTGCGATGTAGAGGACGATATTCTAGCACTTGCAGGGTTCTTTTACTCAGGTACTAAACACCATAACCAACTATCATATTTCCACATTTTCCATACCGGTTATAATGACTGTTCTACACCATCGCATACATATAAGCAACTAAATACCAAACACATGGGTTACAAAACACAAATTCAAAAGAATAAACAGTAGATTATTATTCACGATGTAGATACAAATATTATGATCCATCTCTTTTCTTTCTGGATTGTAGGGAGTGGAACAGTCACATGCTATCACTGCGGGTTTTCCCCGAGGATCTGGACTGAAGGATCTGATCCCAAACGTCTGCACTGGCAGTGGACACCAAACTGTAGATTCATCCGTCGCTTTGCGAAGAGGTTTTCGAAAGATAGTTCATATCCGAACTGCTGATAGTGGATGTATGCCATACACTTTATTTCAAACGTGAAAAAACACACCATATATCTCTTTGGTTCATATTTGGGGTTCCATGTCATTGTGATACGGTATTTCAAAAGGATAATAAAAATGGCAAGGATATCACAAATATTTACAACAGATATAAGCTTCGTTAGTCCGCTTATGCATTATCACTGCTCTTAATACACTTGCTTCACTGTAGGCGAACAAAAAGCGAACAATATTGAGGAATCGCATTGCACTGTGTCGTTATGAAGACTTACGCTTGACTTGCATGGACATCATTCAATTTATTTGTAAGCTTGATGTAAGTATTACTAATATTTCCCTGTGAATTTAGCCGCAATAAATTAATTAAATTGTGCATGTTTTTATTTGCTATATTTTGCTGCCATAATCGTGCTTGATCTCCCGTTTCAGTTACTAGAATAAGTGCTCCGCTTGCAAACACATGTACAGACTTTACATCTGGAACGAAGACCATTGTTTTACATTTTCTTGAAAATACTTACTGATATATACATGAGCAGCAGCTCGCATATTCATATTGCTACATTCGTTCGTTTGTTATTCTGTATTCCTTCCTTCTGTTACTTATGTATGTTTTAATGTGAGACAAATTTACCCCGCACTCAGCTATATGGATACTGTAAATAATCGAGCATGGCTTGCCGAGGTCCAGGGACAGTGGACTTTCCCATGCAAGAATCAGTTTTCTCCAAAGTAATATGAGCTGAATAACAATCAAGCAAATCTCTACCATCAGTAGATGGCAGTATTTGTGACCGGAGGCGACAGTAATGCGACCTGCAATGATGGATGTATGTTTGACCAGAGGTGACAGTAATGCGACCTGCAATGATGGGTGTATGTTTGACCCGAGGTGACAGTAATGTAAGGGGACAGAACACCCATCTGTTGCCAGTAGAGAGAAAACTCACAGTAATTCTTCTTACATTACTGTCACATCAGGTCAAACATGCACCCATCTGTTGCAGATAGAGAGAAGCGAACTGTAATTCTCCTTACATTTCTGTCACCTCAGGTAAAACATACACCCATCTGTTTCAAGTAGAGAGAAAATCCATCTGTTGCAAGTATAAACATTACAGTGTATTTTCTCTCTAACTGGAACAGATGACTGTACGTTTGACCTGAGGTGCCAGTAATGTAATGAGAATTACAGTGGGTTTCCTCTCTACCTGCAACAGATGGGTGTATGTTTGATATGAGGTGACAGTAGTGTAAGGATAATTACAGTGTATTTTCTCTCTGCCTGCAACAGATGGGTGTATGTTTGACCCGCTGAAATCCCAAATGAATGTTTATAAAGGAATTGGAACGATAACTAATAGTATGTATCATGTGGTATGACAATTATCAATAGTTACTATGTGGCTTTTGGGCTTGTGCTGTCCAACATGAACTGGTTACCAGTGCTACAGAAAGATTACAGAAAAATGAGAGACTCTACAGTGTTATAAAAAAATAAAATACTCTACTCTTACCTGCATATCTCATGTTAATCCCTACGCCATGCATTACATTATGAAATGATAAGAATCATTCACAGTGTGCATTCACTGCGTGTCAAGTCTTGATTGCATTACACATAAGGATCACCAAAACGGGCCAACCAACCAGAAAGCTCAATGTCTAGTGTAGGAACATACCAGCTGTGTCGACATGTCTGCCTGCACACAACTCCTGTTAAATTGTGCTTATCTGCATTAGGTCGGCGTGTACCGGCATATCAATAGGCATGTATTCACTGAATTATTATTGCGTATGGCTTCAATACATAAAGCAAACATGCAGTTGTGTCTGCAGATCTCCGTGCAAAACATGCCATACGATGTTGATACACGCAGTATCACATGGTCAAATTCTGTGACGTGAAATCACAAGGAATTAACGCAATATAGAAATCACTGAATAATTATGATTATTAGTTGTGCCTGGATTTGAGATTGTTTGACAGGCAGTTTATCCAAATAAGTATTATTTTGTTTGATTTTCAATTTTCAAATTTTAAGTAGTACATGAAATGATGTGTTGTACATGTGATATCAAATTACTAAGATCCTTTCTAACAGAGATAACCAGACACAAGTCATATCCTTCCTGTAACAGTGCGTGGTATACTTAGCTCGGGCAGCAGACTTGCACAAACCTCCAAAGCAATATATATTAGTTTAAGTGATAAAGTCCTCACAAACATATAGAAGGACCAGTTTCCCTGTGGAATACTGGTGTCCTGTACTGTCCGCCTATCTTGACCTGCCTCTTTAAAGAACAAAAAGTACTATATACCCATGAACTTTGCGTTCAGTACAGCCTTGTAGCAAAGCTACAGCATGGTATTCACGCGACTTTTTGTCCAATGTGAAGTATTCACGCTGAGTCACGACCCGGACATTGCTTGTTTTAAATCGAGCTTTCCGTAGGCTCTATTCTCGATGAGTGCTCTAGATTATGTTTACAGGGATTGAAACAAACTCTTGCGAAATATGAGAGAGTGTTCAAGGATCACACATGCCTTTGGTTTGAGTGTTTATGAAGGCAACTGATAAAATATACTGTAATAGCTGTACAAAAGGTATTATCTAGCTGGTGCAGCGTTCAGAGTTAATCACAAAGTAGTGAGTGAGTGAACATAGTTTTACACCGCTTTTACCAAATCCAGTGTTTTCATGGAGGGGAAGAAGTGGTCTTCAGTTACCAAACACGTGTGGGGAATCGAACCCAGGCCTTTGACGTGACGAGCGAACGCTTTAACCACTAGGCTACCCAACCGCCCCAAATCACAAAGTAACCTTTCGTAAAACGCAGCAACAGTTACGCTTCACTTCATGTACAATGACTGGTTGTGAAGTAACCATGGAAAGAGTCAGATCAATGACAAATGTGACATTAGCTCAATTTACATACGATGGGACCAACAGCATCAATGTCGTATTTGTGTCAATAATGTCATTTATTACCTAGCATGGCGAACATATCGAGGTTGATATTTTTTATGCGATGCCTTAGGGCAAAATATAACTTTGTCATGGTGACGTGACGTCATGAATACTGCCATGTGGGTAACCGTTCGTCTGTGGCGTTGCGTTCTACATGAAGCGACGGCGGGTAGTCAGCCCATGTTTTGATAACAGACTTGAAATTTCCTCAATTCAACGACTCCGGTAATAAACAGAATATGATATTCGCGAACCTTCTTGCGATTGTAAAGATATCAGAAACGATATCATATTCTGATACTGTTGAAAAGCTGCTGTCCAGGAATGCGGGTACGAAATCTTGCCGCATCCCCACTACTCTCCAGACCTGGCACCAAGTGATTACCATCTGTTCCCAAATCTCAAGAAACACTTGCGTGGTCGTAGATTTCAGGATGATAATGAGCTGATTGCTGCTACTTAGGTTTGGTTTGAGGACCAAATTTCGCCTTCTACAGAGATGGCATCAGCGACTGGCAGAAAAGATGGAACAAGTGTCTTGACTCACAAGGGGACTATGTTGAAAAATAAATGTGGTTCACGCCAATATTTTGTGTTTTTCTATGCAAGGCTCAAAACCTATTGACATCTCCTCGTACGTTTGAATGCACGGGTTCATGCTCTGACCTGATAAAGATGTGGGAACATTCCTGAGGCTGGCATGAGTCCGATACCAGAGATAGCAATTTGTCCACGCAAAGGTGGCACAGCAGTAAAACGGGGCATCATATTTAAAATACAGTGTAGGATATTTGGTATATAGTATATCAAAAATAAGTGATAGTAATGAAACGCTTGACATATTATTCCACTTGACAAACTGTTCACAAGAGTTTTTACGTTTTTTTTGTACAGGTATAATTTTATAACTAAGCTACTGTACATTCCTGCAGTGAACGTAGAATTGACTATTTACAGAAAATGCACTTGGGAAAAAACAAAAAAATCAATATCATGTTTCATAATTACATATTTCTGAGAAAATTGTGACTGGGTCATTATGAGGAAATGTTGCATGTCCTTTTTGCCGTGCTTGAAGTGGAGATTGTGGATTCAAAGGGTGCGCATAAGAAGCAGATAAGCGAAGTACTAAGTACATGTACTATCTTTAGACGTTGCTACATGCATGAGTGATTGTTTGTAGCTGTGGTGAAACACGTCATCATCGACCTATGCTATGCCCAGACACTGTTAAATCACAATAGGTTGAAGCAGACGACACACAAGGAAACGAAACTTTCTCTACTTGGCTTGTGAGGAGCAGTCTAGCCCTGTGCTGACACCAGCTTCTGACTGGTTAGGTTGGTCACAATCTCACTGGTGTGACGTCTGCTGTTACTGTCCCTCTGAACACGTCAAATATTGCACTTTTCAAAATGGCCAACGACCCGGCTATATCAGGAGTTTGTGACGGTAGGCTTCTAATTGATTTTATTGTGCATACGTAACTGCTTGCTAGACTTGCCTTTGTCATTTACATCCGGACGCAAATATTTCATAACTGCGTAGTGATGATGTTGTCGGTAACCTTTCAAGTTTTCATTTGAATATTCGGGAGGCGATTTAGCACCATGATCATATGTGAGTATACATGCATCTGAAGGGATGTATATACAATGACGGGGTATCTATGTTGTACATATGATATATGTCGAGGTTTGGTATATGCAAGTTTTGGATAGCAATTCCTTGACTTCAAAACTAATACTGGACTGAAATTATTGAAAGCTCGCATAGTCGACAGAAAGTTGCTAAACCAATGCACACGCCTAAAAGCCACAGAGCACTACATCGCGTAACAGTAGCATTCAATACACTTTGTATTCACGTGGTCACTGTTGTCAAAGGGATATAACTCTTGCTTTATGATCACATGTTATCTGAGTCATCACCAAGGATGTGTTACGTGTCCTTGTTTATAGGCAAAATAGACATAGCTGGCCGGGTTCGCCTAATATTGTGAATACGACTTGTGGAGTAAATAAAGTTATCACAGATCGTTCGTTTTGCAAGACATCTAGACAACATATTTCATTGATATGTATTGTCAGCACACCAAGTCAGTATGTTTTAAGTGTAGCCAGTCAGGATCAGTTAGACGTCAGAAAAAAGCTATATTATCAAGGAGCAGCCCAAACGCTAGAAAATAACATTGCCAGATATAAATTGCATGCGAAATTATAAATAACACCAAGATAAATACCTTATAAAATATCATTGGTTGTTTGGGCCGTGCTCAAGAATATTAAAGCTTTATCGGCGGTTTGTAAATAATCTTCTTTGGACCAGACAAACCGGACATCAACAACATGAGCATCGACCTACACAACTGGGATGCAATGACTTAAGTAAGCGAGCGTGGCTACCCAATCCCCTTAGACGCCTCTTAGTAGAGATTACTTAAGACCAATAGACTAACACCTAGTCTCTGAAGTGAACATATTTTACTGAAAAAAAAACGTTCATAATAAAAAAAAAAAATATAATGAAATGGAGCCCTGAGACTTTCTTCATTTTCAGAAGCTTTCTAGACTTGCGAGGGCTTTCTTGAAAGCTTGTGTATACTTTAGGGTCTGTGCGGCAGACTATAAGACCAACTCTAGGCCGAATCTTCACGGGTCTGTGATCATGAAATATGGAATAAATAACATGATGTAATAATGACATACTTGAACTTTCCATTATCATGGCACGTGTAAACATCGCAAAAAGCAGAACCAAAAAGACCCACGTCGGTTATTTATATATTCAACTTACGTAAACAAAAACATCATCGCTTGAAAAAGTCTTTTATTTCATTGGAACGCATGTCTCATCGTACAGCTATTAAGGTATTCATCTGTTCAGTTAATTCTGGAACATTTTGCAACTAGCATGGCCCTACTGCCATTACATCTAGTTAACTATATCAAGAATAATCCCGCGCCAACTATAAGATCATTTGCATATTTTCTGTCCTGAGACTATAACGTATAACGTATTATGCACCTTCACCCTGCACACGATATCAAATTGTATGGTACATTTCAAGGCGGCAAAACAATATTTTGTTACGGTATTGTTCACGTGTAACCAAATAAATCGACGTTTCAAATGTTTTGGTTAAAACATGATGGCATGAAAAATGTGAAGGAAATTCCTAAATAATCGTTAATAATAAAACTATTTAGATTAGTTACTTGTCTTAGGAAACGTTTCAAGGTGTAGTTTGTTTGTACCACTTGCCATAGTAAAAAAATAGCAATACCTCCATAATAAAGAGTTGATTCAATTTCAGGGTAGAACAACACACTCGGGTTTAATGCAATCGTATTAAACGAGTTGCGACTAGTTGCATTATTATTTTGTGTGGCAGTGATTAAACATCAGTCAACTGAAAATATGTATGAAAATCCAAATGTCAGTAGGCGTTCATAATCCCGGGCATCATCATGAACTACCGCAACAACATGGTCCCATTATACAGTGTGAAACGGATGTCATGAACTACCGCAACAACATGGTCCCATTATACAGTGTGAAACGGATGTCATGAACTACCGCAACAACATGGTCCCATTATACAGTGTGAAACGGATGTCATGAACTACCGCAACAACATGGTCCCATTATACAGTGTGAAACGGATGTCATGAACTACCGCAACAACATGGTCCCATTATACAGTGTGAAACGGATGTCATGAACTACCGCAACAACATGGTCCCATTATACAGTGTGAAACGGATGTCTTGAACTACCGCAACAACATGGTCCCATTATACAGTGTGAAACGGATGTCTTGAACTACCGCAACAACATGGTCCCATTATACAGTGTGAAACGGATGTCTTCGGCTAAATATCAAAACACAAGAAAAACATACCAACTATCTGCAATAAGTATGTTGTTTATATATGGTTACCTGACTGTACACAAGCCAAATGCTTAAGCAAGACGATCTAGCTAAGTGCAAATTAAAACTGGTTGAGGTTTTTGTCTGATACTTGATACTGAATTTCGATTACTTCACAATAGCCTAATGTAAATCGATATGACCATCAAGGGTAGCGGGGAGTATTATAATGTCACGAACACTCTTAGATGTACAGAACTTCTTTCATGAACAATTAATGTGCTGTGTTTTTTGGCATTTATTGATGACGCAACCTTTACATTTAGCTACAAGGGACAAATTGATTAAAGATACCGAATACATGTGTCGCATTTGTATATTGGTTTAAACACTATCCACCAGTTTATATATTTCAACCAATTACAGAGTACAACCAAATCACATGATTATTCCATCGGTAACCTTAACCGATATCTACAATACAAAGTGATGAGGAGTAACATTGCTGACATCTCACAATACGTTCGTTCAGAGTCAATTTCATTCTCAGTCTGTGAAATCGAATATTTAGTTTTAGCTTCAAATGCTATCATCATTTAAAGCAATGTAAAGCTTGTGCATGTATCTGTTTTATGGCTGCAGTGACCAACATGTCAAGAGTAATCTTCATTTTAATATTTGCACTCAATCTCTTTTGAGCAACAGAAAGTGCACATATTTCTGAACTGTACACCTTAAAGAAATGGTGAAAAACATGTGGTGCGGAAAAAGATGACATTTCCGAAAATGAGTCATCATCAATGAATGATCCATTCCTTTACGTCTATTTTTTCCCTTTTCTTTGTCCAAGAAAACTGAGTATGTCTGAACATCGGCACACACACACACACATGTACACGTATATACACATTGAGTCATACATATGTTCAGTCAAACACAGTCGAAATTTGATGTCTTAGAATATAGGCTCGATTCCTTAATGAAGTCATGGCGAAATTCGGAATACCAAAACATATATCATCACTATGTTGTAGATGGTAGCGGGGTTGGAGGAATCTCCGAATCTTCCTCTGGCCAAGTTGCGTCACAGCTTCAGCAGAAGTCCAAGTACCCAACTCAAAGCTCTGATCTGTTCATAGGGTTGGATGATCAGATTCCAGAAGCAGATGCAGCAATGTTGCTTCCAACAACCGCAGTAACAGCAGTTGCAAGACGTCAAACCTCATTGGCTGGAACGTCTGGCTTGGACGCTTTGAGTCAACAAACTGCAAGAGCTCAAAGAGGATGTCTCAGTTTTCAGCCTGGCGAAGTAGCAGTTCCTGACTACAAGGACCTACAGTTGACAGTAGCTGATGTTCATGAGCAACAAGTAATATCTGGGACCTGGCTTGACCATCTCTTCCCACAGTACTGCACAGTGCTATCCAGAGAAGCTTCATTTCCACTTGTTCCCATGCTTGATGGTGTCAAAATCAACAAAGCTAATTTTGCCAAGAATGGGTTCTTTTACAGATTCACAAATGGTCAGTAATTGGTAGAAATTACCTTCATAATCACATTTTATGCCTGTGTATCTTTAACATATTTCACGTATGTCAGATAAGCTGCTTGTATGGATATTTATTCAAAAGTAACTATCAATGGTCGGTGTGAAGAGAGGTGTATGTTCTCGATTTGCAGGATTTACTTCAGTGACGTGCTTCCACTGTGGGTGTTCTCCAAGACAGTGGCAGATAGGGATGCAACCTAGGACAGAACACATCATCTTATCACCCCGCTGCCGTGCCATCCCTCTTTAGAGAGAATAACACCAGATGCCCAGGCACTCACAGCATTGTCCACAACACAGCACGAACCAGCTCATCAAAGTTCCCATGCAGGTTCTGTCCATTGTCAACAATGTTTCCAAGCTCTCTGAAAGATTCACAGTTCGGTACCTGGAACTCATTCCTTGCTGTGTCACGTGTTTTCACATTTTGCTCAACGGCATCAAAACTTTATTACACCTTCATGTTATTTAGTGGTAGTAAAATACTTTCATTGACATGATTAAATAGACCTAATATTCCCTGTGGGAAATTTATGTGTATGTCTCACGCTGATAGTAAATACCTACTGGCTGAAATACCACGCTGAACTTGACAAGGATTATGTTCATTTGATAGAGCAAGCATGACCCTTTACAACATTGAGCGGTTTATCAAAATTAATATATCTCATAATTTGTCAACATGTTAATGTAATGGTATAAAACCAGCCTCAGGTTCTGTTAAATGTTTGGACAGAAAAAGAAACGCTCATCTGTGTAATGGCAAAGTGAACTAAAAGTTCATCGATCTATGACAACATAGCGTAAAGACAGACAACATTCCAGTGTTCCGTTCAGCCTCCAGGTATTGTTTGCAAACATTGTCACCGTGTGACATGATTATGTATCCTCTATGAGGATTATGATTATGCTACTGAGCAGCCTCAGTTAGATGGCTTACAACACCATGTCTTCCACATGCACTAGGCTGTTGTGTGGGGGCGTTTGTATCAAACATGGTGCTGGTGTGTTCAACAGCACCCTTGTTTTTCGCTGTTTTTCACAATGTTTTAATTTCACTCAAACTCAACAGGTATTGAATCAATTGCATCAGAGCAAGTTCTAACATTTTGTTTAAAGAGCCCATTAAGCACACACAACGTTGCATTTATCTGAGAGTATCAATGATCTCATCATGCTTTAGCTTATACATAACTATCAAAGTTTAAGGTGTCCCCATACTGTTGGTTTGCAGTTTATGATTATCAAACCGACCACTGGCTAGTTTGGACTATTTCGGGATCTTTCCAGGATATATTGTATCGTGAACACGGTTTAACACCGATAAGAATGACTTCTCGTCATGACGGTTCTGTTTGGAAAAAAGAAAATATTTCATACAAACAGAATGATTTCATTTTAATCAATTTGTATCAAGTGTCTCTAAGTTTTGTCCTAGATCATGGCCTGACACATATATGAAAGGTTACTTAGTATACTTTTTGATTAATCTCATTTGACGTAGATATCGAGAACAATGATGGAGGTTTCTAGGGTTTTAAATTGAGTACACATGTCAATATATAGCATAGGTTTCATTGCATTGATTCTCCACGCTGCCGTTTATCCACAACCATGCATATTACCAATGCTTTTCCGTTTCATTTCATTTCCAAGTGTTCTGTATCATGTTTTTAAAAATATAAAAAAGAAGCCAGAAGCCCCAAATGAATGATCCTATTATTTCAGTGAAACATTATCTAAACTTAAATGTATTACAGAGATTTGTTTCAACAGTACTCGATGTTCATGCAACACGTATTTCATATTTCCAGTTTCATTTTGTAAAATATTTTGACCGTAGATTCCATAACAACATAACAAACCCAAAAGTAATCTTTCTTGTCTTAATCTCATTCAGCAATAATTCAAGACAACAGCACAATTCGATAAAGATATTTTAACAATTCAGTACACAAATGAACGGATTTCAAGTGTTTCCATTCAGATTACAAATTATAGTTTGTTTATACGTCTAAATTGAATATGCATTTAAATGGTAAGTTATAGTTCACATACAATGACTACTCAAATGTCATTTATGAATAGAACAATGCAATACACGTATAGAAAAGTATGCAAGCAAAGGTGGAAAGCTAGCAGGAATCAGCATCATGGAACAGGGGATAGAAGGCTCGGTCAAATGATAATCAAAATGAGTTGTATTGTCTTGAAATAATGATCAGTGTGAAATCAGATTTCAAACACCCTTTCCAAAGTAGTTAATTGTGACTCATTGAATTTTACAACACTTAACGTGTTCGCAACTGCAGAGATTTGTCAGAAATATTCTTTTTGAATGTATACGATGAAAATGTAGTTTTGAAGCACCTTTGATTTTGCATTAAAATGTGTGTTTTGTCTGTTTTTTCATGTTCAAAATTTGAGATGCAATCAGTGTAAATGGCGACAAGCAGCCGCCAGTCACCCATGCGATTTACTTGTTACAAGGCCATTAATAGGAAAACAATTCATTTGTACAGTTATTAAGGACATTGTCATTCCATTTCACATGTCCTTGGTGATATGCTTAGCAAGCCTCTTCAAAAAGGTAATGTCTCCACAATATGTGTCTTTGGAATAGTCATTCGTTTAGGCTACCCTTAAAGAAGAGTTAATTGTGAATAAGGTATCGCAACCTTTGTCCATGTTTTAGAACTAGTTAGGAAGCACACACTTTACATGTTGGGACATCAGAAGATGAACCCAATCAAAACCATCGAGTATCTCTTCTCTGCATGTTGTGCTTCTTTTACCGCTGCTTTTTATATATCGTGACAATTGTTAATATTAATAATCATCGGCAATAATAAAATGTAGATTCCTTGTAATTGTTGTGGTTGTAGTCTCTATGAACATATCTCAGAGACAAATCTTGGATGGGTGTACACATTTCACCAACTTAGTCCTCTATGGGCAGTCGGAATTCTAATACATAATATATATAGACACAGACTTTTCGAATTGGGTTTATGAGAGTACAACAGGCTAATGTTATCATTGACATAAATAAATGTAACTCTCAGTTAAAGCTCGTCTTGTATATTCAAGATCCTGATTGAAACAAACACCACAGAACATACTGACATTTCAAACGTCTACTATGGAATAGACGGTGCTAAAATGTTAAAAAGATGATCGCACCCACAGTTACGGCAGTGCCTCAGAAACGATGTCAAGCCAGTTTTTCTCCATCACACATGATTCACATACACTTGAGGAGGAACGATACTGAACCTGATACAGAATGAACTAGTAAGTATCGTGATCATGGTTTGGTAGTGCTTAGCACAGATTTTCCCAACTGCCACCGTAGTAACTGTTAATAACCCAATACTCTGCGGTGTTTGGTTTTGCAGCAGTTAGCGGCAGTAGTCTGTTTTCCGTCACTGTACATTACTCATTACGTATAGACGACATGATAAAGTGAGTGAGTATGGTTTTACACCCTTGGAATAAGCAATATTCCAGTAGTATGACGGCGGGGATACCAAAAAGGGGCTACACACATTGTAGTGATAAAGACTGAACGTCGTATTTAAAATACGGTTGAGTTTGGTTGTTGTCAGACACACAGAAATATTATAGATGTGAGTCTATAAGTAATCAACGTAAAGTCATAACAAACACAAACATGAAAATTGAGAAAAAAAATAGCATTTATGAGGACCAAAGCTATATATTTTGAACACATAATAAGATATCCGACATATGCGTATGTAGACCGCTGTTATTTCCCTTTATTGCCGCCTACACTGACAGCTCGCCATATTTAGTATCAATGAAGACTGTCCTCATCCATGACGCTTATCGGATCCACTGCGGCCAACAACAGTCACCCGAAGTACCAAACCAAATCACATCCATCGGCCTTCAACATGCGGTAAAATTATGGGACGCAGAAGTCAAATACCAAAGAGTTGGGATAAAACGTTTCATGTGAGATATCCCGTTTCACATTACATAAATTAGCACAGGCTGAACAGCCCACAGAAAAGGGGAACTCTATTCCGCAATACTCCTTCCGGATCAACACTAAAGGGAGGTAACCGTCGACGACTCGTTGCATTGTAGCAAATACCGATTTGCGAGTCAGAGCTAAGTCTGTTAGTTCAGGTAGGAGACATGTTTCGTACATAATCTGTCCTCGTGAGGACTGGTTCTGGATGTAGCTTGAACACCGGTCGATTCGATGGGATATAGATTTACTGCCATGATCATGCTAAGTTTGTGCGTTACGTAGTCTAGTCCTGAAACGTGAGTAACAGATTGTTGTGTTAACTATAAAATGCAGAAGTATAAGTTAGGGTTACTTCACGTAAACTGCATATGCTGGAATGGAACGATTATTATAAAAGGTGCTGAAACTATCCAATTTTACAATAGAGCTCTTGATGGTAATTGATAGAAAAGTCCAAGAAGATGAATAGACAAACTTCTATTAGTCTTATGCAATGTGAATATTGTTACTTGGAACTCATTGATAATTTCGAGTGATGTGTAAATCATTACGACGTCAGCGCATTTAAAGAAGTTGAACCATAAAGCACTAACAGTTTGATTCCTCCAACTTCTAAATGCCTTTGAAACAACTTAGCATAATACTATATGGATTTCCATACAAACCGTCAAGCAGGGAGGACTGTTTTAAGGAATTCTGCAACTGATAAGATGTGATGTCACTAATATATAACCGATTTCTCAATTCAAAATGTATCGAGATTTTGAACACTGACTTAATATAAACACATTGGTGGTAAAAAGCGGTTTTGGGGAGCAACAGAACAGCGATGGCGTATATTGTCTTGAAGCTGAGCAAGAGTAAGGAATATGCATGCATTTTTACGTGAGTTTGGCAAACTCACAATTATATGTGCTATTATAGTACGTTTTAATATAAGTTGTTCACTGGTCACGAGGGGAACATGGATTGATGATTCGAATCTTCGAATATGCTGTTTTTCCCGCAGGTATTGCCTTAGTTGAATCGCCACGGTGTATTTCCCCATCTTAATATTCACAGGGAATACATTTGAACGTTTTGCCAAAATGTATTTATTGAAATGCGAGGCAAATTCTTTCGTAGCCATCGCTGGTTACTGCACAAAGGAAAACAGATTTAGAGTTATCTCCCTTCCACCAGCCAAAATTTCCATTCATCAATGTTATTCGAGATGAAGAAGCACCGAATGAGTTGTCATTGGCAGCGGGGTACATTAGAATGTATCTCGCTTATTAGTTGGGCACATTGAAAATAATAGAAGGGCGTTTAGCCAATCAAAACACGACATTTATGTGTGAAGTAAAATAATTGTTTATATACTTGTCCGTATCTTGATATGCATTTATTAATGGAGAAGGAAGAGGTAGATGTGGAAACGTGGGGCGAGGGCCAACTTCCAAATACATTCAACAATGCACAAGCCGAAGGTAAACATGAATATCATCTGAACGTAAGTGAGAAGTATTCTAAGGCTATTTTGTTATTTGCTATGTTATCAACAGTACAGAGTACAGAGTATATTTCGGGGTAGTGGTCAATGCCCCACGTACTCAAAGCATTCATTAATTGAACAACAAGGTGGCACGAAAGCCATTTTGACACAGTAATAACTAATTTGAAAGCAATGTCTTTTACAAAGAGATTCTTTAATTTTTGAGCGCAGTAGGATTTAAATTAATACAAACGATGAAATACTTTACAATAAAACATAACCCAAACTGAATCGAACCACTACCTTGCTTAAACGTATACTCAGAAAGAGCATAGCTGTTCCCCTGGATGGGATCTTTTAGGATTGCTGTACACAGCAGTTGCACAGTACAGATGTATGCATCATCTGTTCATATGAAGAATAACAGAGCATAACTATGCATCGTAGCTTATTGTGTTTCATTTTTAAGTTGCTAGATTCACAGATTTTTTTCTGCTTGAGAAACTATTTATCCTTGTGAATGGTGAGTGTAAGATACAGACCAGAGACACCAGCTTACAGCTTTCTTAGTTACGGGAATAAACAACACGCAACAAACAAACAACTTGAAAGGAAGAATAGTTGGATATATCCTAACTAGAAATGAAGTTGACCGATTGATGGGTTTAAAATTAAAATCCTTGGGGCGTCATATGAAAAGCAACACGACAATATTGTTCGTTTTCTCATCTTCGTTTTATCTCCTTTGTGGAAATTGTTACTGGTTCTGTTTCAAATTGATACTCGACATGAATGCATGTATAGATCATCCGTCATTGCAGCTTAATTCACAACGCAGAAACGTTTCTTTAATTGCACATAACACTATACTTTGTTTGGAATTCCGTGGTATACACAAATTGTTAAGGTTGACCTGTTGTGAAGTTATTAACGTGCATTCTGAAGTTTCTGAAGAGGGGACTTAACATATTATTGCTCGAGTTCTGTTAGCGGCATTTTAAAGTGTTTCTTGTGAAGATATATTGAAACAAATCTACGTGATATTCATTATAATGTGTTTAAGTACTTTCCAAGTGTATAGATATTCATTGACACACTGCTAAAATATCAGTCATAAAAATACCATTATCCTTAACTTATTTTCTCCAGTATATATGACCGCTATATCTATGTATACAGATGAGGTAGCAGGGATGGATCCATCCCTGGACCAACTGCCTTTGTGAGTAACTAGACGCTAACCACTTTTTCAGAACCACTTTAATATATTCATAGTTTAACACTTATAGCATTTATATGACTGCTGATTGCCATTGATATTCTTATAAAGTCCGCAACCTACAGACAGAGAATATTAGATCTTCAAACCGATACACTTCAATAGTGACACCGAAATACTTGGATATATCTTACATGCGTGACATATATTACTGTGTCTTTGTGTAGCACACACGCATAATGACGAGTGTAGTTTTGAGATTGAATTAAAATTATCTTGCTTCTATATAATGTTTTTTAAATCAACCTGCATCTTTGTGTGACTAAGTTTATTTCATATGCTGTAAGCGACTGTATTCATTTCCAGGCAGAGACTGACCAAACCGAAGGCAGAGCAGGTCAAAAACACTCACAATGAATGCACAGCTCTCTTTATTATAGTTTTCTACCTTAAACAAAACCGTACTTAAAGCTTAAAGGCACCATATCATACCACTGTTCTCTAAAAAATATATAATGATTTTTCAATAATGCTAACTATCAGCCCTTAGGGAAGCTACTATACAATGTGTTCAATTGTCGAGTGGATTAATGCAAAGTTGTATTAAATCGACTCTCGCGTCATCTACGGGCCGAAAATGCGGAACCGCTAGATATGTCCCTTTGAGCGTATCCGACGCACAGCTTTGTGAATGAAATCCGTTCGGTAGAAACGGACAACACCGTATACGACAGTTTACGATATAAGGAACAATTGTTTACTGTCCATATATGGCGAATGTTCCCTTTTTGAAAACTTTTACGACGACGTTTCAGTTATCGATTTCAGGCAAGTCGTGAGGCACAACAAGTATTGCATCACTAGGAAACTAAAGTGAGTGCATATGCCCCAATATATACATTATAGGGCAAAACATTGTCGAAAATGTGTGAATTCTGCCTCTAACTATGAAATGTCCATGATGGTTTTTTTTTTATGTTTATATTTATCGAATATTTTATTGTGATATTGAGGCCTGAATGTTTCCCAGATGACAGTGCACTTGGTGATTTCGCCATCGATTCCTCAAACAGTTCTCAAGGGCCAGGAATGGTACATGTTTTCCAACCTACGAGTGAAGACTATCGTTGCATAGCACTGGCAATTGTTTCAACGGCAGCTTATATCTATAGATATGTGAGGAGGAGGGCTGAAGTGTCCTGGCAGCCACCTTATGGCAACGATGGCAGTAACCCACAAAACGATAATGCATTTCAGGAAGAAGTGGGATACTGGTCGGTTGGCGAGGATTTCAAGCCTTTCCAAGAAGAGTAGTTTCTTATGGTTCGATATATATATATTACAGCCAATGCGTTCAATCAGCCAATGTGTACATTCAGTCAGTGTGTACAATCAGCCAATGTGTACAATCAGCCAATGTGTACAATCAGCCAATGCGTACAATCGGTCAATGTGTACAGTCAGTAAATGAGTAAACTTCCTGATTGATATCAATAATTTGTAAACTGCCTGAAATTTTCAGTCATTTTCCAAATTACCTGAAAAAACTTGCTTTGTTTGAAAGATTGGCTGAAAAATCAGTATCAATGTGTATTGCTGTTTTTAGGGAATACAAATGAACTTTTAGGGAAAAGCCCAAGGTACAGGTACTGTAGTGGCATCTTTATTGACATAAACAATATTTCCACGATGATTCACTTTACACATTGACTTTAACGTACATATGTATAGATTAAATTGTACCTCATACATGTACGTAAACATACTAGTCAAAATGTTACACTTTATATTGAGTAATTTGATAAACACATCTGCAGGTGCCTATGAAGTTGATGTAATTGATCTTGATTTTCTATTCAGCTCAAACATCAATTGTGAAAAGATTAATGATAAAATTACTTTCGGTTTTAAACTCGGTTTTAGTGAAGTGTTAATTTTAAAAAAAAAAATAGAAAAAAATCACAACAAAATAGGGTTTTTAAAACACCAAGACCCTGTAAGTATGAAGTGACTTGTCAGTTATTCTTGTAGTGTGCATTTCAGAAGGATACTTCATATTGTGTCTGAGAGTAAAAGGCATTAGGCATATATTAATCTTTGTGGTAATGATTTGTTAACAAAATAGAAACATAAAACGATTCATAATCTATATGCTATTTGATTAAATTTTCCATGCTATATCTAATACGAAAACTCTCAACACATTGTTTTATTTAGCCACGACGTCTGGGTCTAGTCAGCAGTCGGAAAGATTAGACGGAAGTCGTCGCAATAGCACTTTCTTTACTTCAGCCAAGCGGTTAGTGAGAACTCTAATTATACAAAGACATGGTCTACTCAGGGTAAAAACAGACTAAATTAACTGTTCTTGAAAACCCTTCTTACAAATAAAAACAACGTGAACATATAACGAAATGTTTCGTCGGTGTAGTGTTTAAGATGTATAAAGGAAAATGTACTGACCTGTACCCCTAATAATCTGAGCGCCAAACAAACGTCACAACAAGGAGTGACTGAACACAGTTTCCGTTATTATACAGGTCGGTCTATTTCCGACATGTAAGCGAGATATGCTTCAGTTTAAATTTCTGTGACGTGTTATCGGGCAACCTGAACCCCTGTGGTTCTCACTGGTTAAGTGCAAATGGATACGACGTTAGAAACCGGTGTAACTTTAATACAACAATGGCGAGAAACAAATAGCGGCGGTCAACAGTCACGCATGCATGTGTTTTACATGGTCATCGACTGAGTGTATGAACACGGTCTGAAGCCTGTTTCTGTAGTATGTTCTGTATAGTTTATTGGACAAGACATATCAATGCTTTAACCAGTGTGTTCTCTATCATTACTAAGAAGAATATAACAGCTTAGATTTTGTACAGGACCAACTCAGTAGCGAGTAATATACAACACTTGAATACACTGTGGAGGTTATTATTCTGTTTGTTGTGTGGATGCTGATAGGAAGCAGATTTCATGGCAACCAAGTTCAGCTGATGTTGATTCATCGATACCAGCTTTTATTTCAGTTAATAATATAGAATTATTCCATTCAGTCAAACCGATACAGCCCAGTGGAAATATCTGAAACTTTTTAAGAGCTGATAAGTTTGGGAATATGATTTTTTTAAAGAAGAATACTTATGTCGATGTGTTAATACATATTATTACCCAAAATCTGTAATAATCTGTTACAAAACAATCCAATAACATTAATCTGCTAAGAGAAGGGGATGGCTAAGGGCCTCCCTTGCAGTGATATTTTACAGTATGGCAGTAATGTAGGGAGAAGCCCGAAACTGGGCTATTCAGGTTGACTGAAGTTGTTGAGGTCTAAGTGCACACTGTGATCGTTCCTCCTTGACCATACTGATTGTCATACTTGACAACACACTAGTTACAGGAAACCGACTGCCTTTGCACAATGCAAAGTGGATCCAAGGAGTTGGTTTACGCCAGATAAATAAGCGCAGTCACGGAGGAGTTATGTCCCCTGACCACATTTCCAAACCAAGACTAGGTCCAACGGGGTAATCGCTCAACTATGTTGTATATTTTAATACTGCACCGTATCAGCGATGTATCACTCCATGCAGTGTTTGCAATGGACGCTTGAACAAGTACCAGACTGTAATGTGTTTAAATATATTTCACCCTCTTCCCCCACTCCCCCTGGATTCACTTGGGTTTTGTGATATTACATACTCAGTGCCTTTTGAAGTGTAAATCCTTTACAGGAATGATCCTACCAAGAGCATCTACGGTCTACCCATATTACGCCTCTCAATCTCTTCTCGACCTCAGTAGCCGAGTGTAGTTGTATGTTGAGTATAGTTTTATATACTTATAGTTCTATATATCTATATATACATATATGCACTCATCTATCCAAATTGCTATTAAATTAAACGATTCCTTTTGTCAATGAAGTTACCTATGATTGTTTATTAAACCAAGTTATTGTGTTGGGCTCAAATCTATCAAGCAGGCAACCAAGAATATGTTACCCTAGGTCGAAATAGGGTTTGTCCTCTTCAAGTTAAAGGCTACAAAGTTAATGTCTTAAGCGTTTTCGAGCTGGCAATGTCGTTAGAAGTTCTGTCTTAACAACCCACTATACAAAGGTAAAAAAATTAGAATTAAGACACCATTTCTGAGATGTTTATTATATGCATATATGACCAACTGCAAATTTTCTTGAACATTGACATAGCTTTAGCAATGTATCTTGAATATCTTACAGATATAGATGCAAACCCTGTATACCAGCAGGAATGGGCGTGGCATAAATAAGGCAAGACACAGATGCGTATGATGACAAACAGCTTCAGCCAGCAGCTGTAGGATATAATATGATGCATTCAATTTTCATTCAATAACACGTCTACACCAAAATAGACAAGAATACGGATATTTAATTCCAATAACATTCCACATTGTATAGTCTCCAGACAAAGTTTTGACTCGAACAAAGCTGATTCTAATGTCATTAAATTAGGTATGTTATTCTCAAGGCAGATTGAAATTCTTGACCAATGGGATATCATGGTTGCTACACTGGTTCTGGAATCTTCTGTTCCGGTTTGTTTTAGAAGACATTGCATTTGGTTTCTCACAACTTGCTCCAGCTGAACAATGAGCACAATGACTCCACAGATTTTAAAGTAGTTGTTAACGAGGAGCTATGATGATTGTAATCACACTCTATGCATCGAATGCCGTGGCAAGGGATTGTTTCAGTGGACATTAATAGGCTTCAGGACGAATTCGTAAGCTTCTTCGCTTGGAACGCAAAGCGTACACATAAGCATGTTGCTGTTATCTCCCTTGTCTGACCGAACGCGAAAAACACGGACAATGCTTGTCGGCAATGCTTGTGCTGATCGAGTTGCCAGGAGACAGAGGTAACATTTAATTGAAAGATTACTGGGGTATTAATCGGTATTAAATAGAACATTGGCATCTTGGCATTAAACTTGAATGTCATTTACAGTTTCCTATTATGTTGTAACAATGTTATTGCGAAACAAACGTAATGATTGTTTTAACTGACTCGGGACAATCGTAAGGAATGGGTAGGTCAATTGTAGCAAAAAAGTTCAGATTTTCGAAACATAATCCAAATAAAATGTGGAAAGATGTTATCACGATCATTTAAGGACAGTGGATAAACATTAAACTTTTGTCATCGTCGACATTTAAAATCCTTTGGTTTGAAATTCTTGTACTGGTATGCCCCAGATAGAATCACAAAGGCAAACACCAAAAAGCCCTGGATCAATACTGTCAACATAACACTGTAAATGTTCGACAATGACAAAACTCGTAGAAACCTAACTTAAAACGTACATCATAATACGCTTCACTGCCATGACACTAGGGAGATGTGTAACACAATCCTCGATGGTAGTAGCCACGTCACATGTTAACAACTTTGAGCTTCTGAAATATTTCTACTTCAAAATATGCCTTTATGCCTCAATTTTATACTTTCAATCCAAGCAACATTTCCTGCATCAAGGACGTTTTATTACGTCTTGTGAAAAAAGTACTCAGCTATGTGAAAAACAATATTGCATCTCGCCATGAGCGAGCAACTGAAAAACGCTTGGATGAGTACCGCAGGAAAGCAAAGGTAAATAACCCTACTCACCTCCACAATGCTTGAGCGAACAGTTTTGGAGTAATCGCCCTTGTTACAATTACCCCGTATTACAACTGACCCCGGTCTCTCCTATTCAATGAATAGGTCTTGGTGACTCTGGTTGTCAGCAAACCCAGACCACCTTCCTGTGAATCGATTAAATACAAAGGTAAACATACACTGTCCGTTGCGTTTTATATATAATATATCACGTTTGTTTGTAACTTTTTGAAATAGATAAACAAAATATGAATGAAGTGTTGACTTGTTGATAACTTGTTCAGTATTCAACAATAGTGCAGGTGTAGGCCTTTGATGATGATCATGTAGAAGAGGTGTGGAACAGATGAACCACTGATTGGTATCAACCATCCAATCTGTAAGGGCATGATTTCAGTCACCGAAGTTACCGAACGTGATCACCTGTCTCATTCAGTTGCCTCTAACGGCAAGCAGAACTCCTTTTGTGGAAGAGGTGGCGAGACGACATGGAATCTCAGTCGACTGTTTGGCCATCGTCTCCAGCGTCTACTTTCAAAGCTTCAAGAGTGATCATTGTCAAGCATGTGGTCGTGTCGGAAATGAGTATCTACTTAAACTGTTTACTGCACTTCGGTGTAGTGACGCAAACATTTTACATGCTGTCCACTCATGCCCCAGACACAGGGTACTTCATACCTAGCACTACGTATTTGTTCTGGATGAAAGATGAGCCTAAGCGGTATGTACGTTCTCTTAAATGTATTGACTTCCAATGGCAATGCTGCTTTGTTTATACATTGCCATTAATTACATATCTTACTTTTGAATGTGCCTTGTCATGCCTTAAGTATTTAACACTTATTGATGTGATTTGCATAAAACAGTATGGTGGGTGTGATAATAGCGGTGTAGCACTAACCGATTGTATGACTGTCAAAGCAACAGGCTGACAAAATGTGAACTTACAAAAACTGATGCTTGGTAAATACACTGGGAGCTTAGAAATAAGATAACTTTATTCATAGTTAGATGATGAACGCATCATTTGCGATACTTGATGTGAGCCTTCCTCTGTTGGATGTGTAAGTCCACGTCTTGCTGGATGGGTATTAGGCTATGGTGTTGTTAAAGCATAGATATTTATTGTAAATGTGTCGGGCTTCGCGTAGATATGGCTGCGTGCGGTTATTAGACACTGTTCTTGATGATAATCATGTCGTCATGACCAGTTGTGTGGATTACTGCTCATGCAATCATCCACTGGAAATATGATTATTTATACAACAGTGAAACTGTTGTGCTAAGTAGCAGTTCATGTTGTATTATAATCATGTATTCATGATGTATTATAATCTCTGTTTTCTCCAACAAATATCTAATATACATGTAGTCAGTTGTCATAAAGGAAATTGTATTTTTCAACCCAGTCCAGCGATATGATCACCTTTGGGTTAAAATATTATGAAAAAGTGATCGATAAAAATAAGCATTACTAGTTAATCATGCATATATACTATCATTCATCACTTCGATATGGTTTGGCATGATTTGATATTGTTTTACAGAAACGAAATGTATACATTCATATAACACCATTTGTATCCACCATGAAACGAAGTGGACGCATACGAGGATTCATGATATACTAAGCCTCACGCAGGAGGATTTGTTTTATTGTCATTGACATACTATACAGTATCCAGTTTCAACACTCATGGAACAGAAATGGTGAATGGGATGCTCAACCACCTACTTCCGTCTGTTAGAGCAAAATCCGGGGTTTTTGTTCGTCTCTAGTCCGGAAAAAAGATATGAACTTTAAACACTTATACACTCTTGTTTCTACTGTTGATCATTTGAGCGTTTCAAGTGTCGGTTATAGATTGTATGGAATATGAAATGTTCCTAGACATCGCTACCTGACTTCTAATGTCCTGGAACACACTTAACGATTTTATCGTAATGTATTGTCTGTGACAGAACCAGTTTTGTAACCGCAAAGACTGAAAAGGGCGTTGAGCAATTGTTAATTCTAGTACAAAACGTTATAGGTTGGTTAGTGTTTTGACTATTTGTAGTATTCCAGTTATATCGCAGATTCGTGTGGTTGGTAAGGATGTGAGAGATTAAAGATTATACATGCATATTATATGCAGAGAGTGGGGTTTGACACGTATACAAAGATACCCTTGAGTAATGTTCGACTTTGAGCAAGAAGACACGTTCACAATGATACTCGTTCTGTTAAATTGAATAGTATTTTACACGAAGTAAAGACCTTTTAAAGCTTCATAAATTCACTTTGCTGTATAGCCTGTTGGACGGGATTTGCCGGATATGTACAATAGTTAGCCGAGTTCTTGAACTCAAAGTAAATAACATCACGAATATTCATTTTCAACTTTTCAATCAGATCCGTCCACGATCACGGGCTTGAGTTGGGTTTTACTGGGCCTCTACTCCTGGACCATAGGAACTGGTGAGATAAAACGGAAATTTACGATTGTGCTCTGTAATTTAATAACTTCATCATTTAAAATGATAAAAAGTGTGAATTGTATAAATATGGAAATTACGACGATGTAACACATTCATATAACACTATTTGTATCCACCACTGTTGAAATCTGTCAATTTATGGTTATACCTATATTTGAACGTTGTACCTACAGAAAATATTTTCTTTCCTTTTGCAGCTGGTGAATGCCATTGTAGCACCCGTGAGGCATGTTCTGTGTTTCCCACCTCCCCGTGTAGCCTGCCTGGTGGTGATGACCGATGTCAAGAGGGATGGTTTGGTCGATACTGCCAGAAACGTAAATATCAATATTACGATAATTGTAACCATCAAGTGTAACGTAATTTAGGGTGCTTATCTCCTGTATATGGCAGCTACCACGAATACACGTCGTGTTGAACAGTCAACAACGCTCTGCCCTAGATTATCTGGGACAAAACAGATACGTAAACATAACAGCTCAACTTGTGTGTTTGTCTTTAGCAAAATCAGATGCTGAAACGATGGTATTTTATTAAAGGGATAAAACGAAGACCGGTTCTCACAAAGTCAGTAAACTGTCCGAGGGATTATCTATGCTTCTCTGGAACGCGGGTCAGCACTTCACCAACAACGTTACTTGCCAAACACACGTACACGCACACGCACACGCACACGCACACGCACATGGACGTTGCAACAGAATGGAAAGAAGCCGATTCCCGTTTGAAACTGGTCACATGAATTCTTTGTAAGTCGACAAATTTGGTCAGAGCGTTTCCAGAATGAGTCTCGAATGGATATCCTAACTATATGGTTAGTTGGGACACTTTCCAGAATAGGTATCCGGGTCGTCTGAGCACAAAAATCATAATTACTTGGTGGGCATACAGCTACTTAAGTGTCACCAAAACAAAGTAACTTATGATTGACTTTAGAAGTAAATTCACAGAAGTGTTTCCACTGATAACCAACGATGCATGTGTTGCGACAGAGTCGGAGTATAAGTATCTTGCAACCTTCGTTGACTCTAAGCTGAGCTGAACTCTGAGTTGTTTTAACATTTTCCTTGGTTGGTGTTGGTATGAGTCTCTTAATTCATCTCAAATCTAAAAGAGGCAAATTTGTTAACACTGCAAGTAAACTCGCTGGAATCAAATTGGAATGGTTATTATTAATATATGAGTAGCAAATCATGAATCCAAACTGTCAAAGTTCTATCTGAACCGACTCAATACTAAATTTCGGAATACATTCTCCTCCCTCATGGCCGCCACTGCAGAGTTCCAGTTATGAAAACAAAGAAAATTCATGAAATGTATGTAAATATGTCTTTGTATCTCTCCGGTGTGTCAGAAGCTCAGATGATATGACACTAATTCCTGGAACGGCAAGCAAGTATTATTCTATTATGTTCTATTCACAAAACGCTAGTCTTGAGAAATGAGAAAAACGTTCACATCTTTAACTGCATGTGTTGTACCTTTATCAGAAAATGTGGCGTTGAGGAAGCCTACCACACAGAGTTCTGTGTGGTTCGAACAAGAAGAAACAGCTCGGCCTCTCAATCTCACATCATCCTATGCGGTTGATGGCATAGTTTCAACGCTGTTCATCGACAGTCCATGTTCTCATACTGACCGGGGCGACATGCGGCCATACTGGAAAGTGTTTCTCGGGGCCAGCACCAACCATACACTCCTGCACATGCGACTGTATCTCCGTGAGACTTGTGAGTGCTCCTTTACAATGTTTCTTACCATATAGATGCTTGTAAACAAATAATGCAATATTGGTAGTTCAGAACAATACCAATAAAATAGATATCTAACATTAACGAAAACAAAGAAGAAAACTCATAGCATGTTAGACTTTCGTACAAGAGATGCTGACCACAGGCGTTGGCATTATGTAAAGAGGCAAATGTCGTATTATCATTTACAGGTCTAATGTACATTGCTTTATGGACTGTCTGTTGGACTGGCTGACCACATATCTCCCACTGCTCGTGGAAGTATCAATTTTTTGTGAAACGATCTTGACATTCAGCAGCATATGGTAAAAATATGGTAGTATTGGTATGGCCATGCTACGGTATGAACTGTTATCGCAGACGAAGAATGCACAAAACAAGATATCGTGATCCCATTTCTATTGAAATAATTATTCACTCAAAAATTGTTGTCCTTTAGTCTGTTTCTCTTTTTCTCTGGGATGAACTAATATCTATTTGCTGTTATCGCGGTTGTCGTTTGCGAATCAACTAAAATACTGAGAACACGTGTGCGTGGCAATGTCTGGCTCTGGTGACTCATGAGGACATCGATCAAAAAAATCCCTGATTATTATTCTTATTCTAACGATATGCCCTTTTATAGGGAGGGGACGCAATAACGGCATGAAGATATTCGTTGGCGACCAGATCTGCTACAGCTGGCCGGCAAACAGAGAACCTCCACCAATAGCGAATGTGACATGTCGATGTCCACTGATTGGAAGCACCGTCACTATTCGTACACCCCGGCAATATCTCACCCTATGTGAGGTGGAAATATTTGGTATGTGTGGATGAACCATATTCCTATCCAAAACATACATAATCATACATTATACCACTTTCGAAGTAACGTCTGTTTCTAGGTATATGAAGGCTTGAAGGGATTGAGTGAGTGAGTGATTTGAGTTTTACGCCGCATTCAGCAATATTCCAGCTATATGGCGGCTGTCTGTAAATAATCGAGTCTGGACCAAACAATCCAGTGATCAACAGTAGGAGTATCGATCAGCTGGGAACCGATGACCTGTGTCAACCAAGTCAGCGAGCCTGACCACCCGATCCCGTTAGGAATGACTGACCCGTGAGTGGAATATGGCATTTACGGAAAAATGACAAGGTGATACATCATGGATTGTATTAGATCGAGTAATGTTTACCACGGGCTCTTGTTTAATGATGGGTAACATTAAAGAAGATTTCTTTTGTATTTAAAAAACTCCCACGCAACATAACACTAACGTTTTGTGCAAGGGGATCACCTACAACTATAATAAGTAGCCATGGCCATTTCCAGTTTGCAGTGACGGCTGGTTTGGGGACGACTGCGACAAACAGTGCCATTGTGCAGACGTGTGTGACAAGATCACAGGTCGCTGCCCGAGTACGTGTGATTCCGGATTCTCAGGTTCAACCTGCCAGACACGTGAGTGTAGGGATCAAGCGTTTTGTTGTTTTGTTTTGTAGTCGGAAATACACACGCTAGGTCACAGCGGTCAGTTGATATCAAACTTAGCCCATCATTAGTGATATTACGAGCAACGTCTATATAAAATGAAAGATGTTTTCTTTGGACTTAACGCATGCCCGTGGGCATTTACCTCAGACCATGTGTCATGGATATGGAAGGTTCTACAAATAGAAGTCAGGAGCCAGAAGATGATCGAATACTCGTTACTTATTACTGACGACTTTTTGCTCTTCTCTAAGAATTCTTACAACACAGTGTAACATTGTCACAGGGTACGTGTGTATGACTGATGCCTGATAGAACGTTGCTACATTTTGTTTAGCATGCGATGATGGTCTCTTTGGCAACCAATGTCAAAATAAGTGCGGCCAGTGCAAGTCAAACCTTCCATGCAACAAAGTCAGTGGTAACTGTGAAGACGGATGCAGTCCTGGATTTGAGGGGCCTTACTGTGTTGGTGAGGATCTTGTGATACGGTTGCTTGTGTAAGTCAACCACCACACTTTTTCACTGTTCCAACTGCAATACGGTCTGGAATAGTACTTGGCTGGTTGGAGTTTTGTTTAAGGATGCACTCAACAATGTTTGCACCCAAAACACCAGAAATATACACAAAATCAATACTTTTTAGACTCTAGACTTTAGAAGTTGTAAAGATGAAGGCAAACCAAGTTCTATTGATAGTCAATTTCTTTGTGAGGGCGACGTTTCGGTGTAGGTACTTACATCGCTAACAAGCAAGTGATGACGATAACACATGTTTGGTCCATCTTGAGTCAGATCCTTCATTAGGTTATCCTGCCGACAGTGATGTGATGAATTTCTTTAGCCGCAAGGCGGTGAAATGTTATCCTTCCTTGCTTTGGGACTATATAAAGCCAATCTTTATTTCAGATGAGTGTTTGGACGGAATGTATGGATCCAACTGCACATCGCGATGTGGTCATTGCAAAGATCACAAGTTCTGTAACAAAATCAACGGAGTCTGCGCTGAGGGATGTGCCAACAATTACAAGGCCCCATTATGCCAAGGTGAGAGCTTGAAGTTCAGTGCTAATGTACGTTTGAAGTACTCACGACTGAGATTGCAATGAGCTGAATTGGCTCCATTAAAATGAGCATGTTTAGTTAGTATTGCATTAGTTTAGTAACTGGACTTGAGATTTACGTGGATATTGTAAAATGAAATACACCCCCAGTGTATGTTTACGAGGAAATTTTGCTTCCATTCATCTGCGGAACCAAATATTGTCCACTTTCTCTGATTTCGAAGCATTTCCAAACATCGGGGTCATCGAAAACACTTGTATCTAGAAAGTCGGATTGCAAATCAATTAATATATTGGATTGCGTGCTACTCTTTCAATACATTGTAGCTGTGTGGACATGTTGTATATTGTTGGGACACCTTTCGGTGTTAATAAGGTATCTGTCTGTATACATACAAATCTCGCTGATCTGGACGACAAATGTCATCGTATCCTTATTGTGTAGACAGATGCGCTCACTGTCGATCACAGAATTCACGGGTACATTCCGTCACCATCTACCTCGAATCTAGCTGACTGCGGCGTTTAAGAACAAACGACCAAAACAAACAACGTCAGATTGCACTTAGGGCTGGGTTTTTGTTAAAACCCCACCCCACACCAGCCACACTCATAATATGAAATACTCGGTTCCACCCAAATGTTAAGTTGATTGGTATTTCAGTAGAGGTTGAACGTTGTGATAACGCAAGTAATCTGGCCTCTCAGCGGACAGCATTAGGTGCAGCTCTAGGAGTGGCCGTGCTGATCTTTGTTTTGGCTGGATCCCTGTACATCGTACGGTGAGTATACTCGTCTACTACCTACAGTTATATTCGGCGTGTTAACTGAGCGCAAGGCTCGATATCATAAGACCTTAGACATTTACCTGTGTATGAATCCTAGAAGCAGGGTATCAACCTGAAACATTATTGGGGCGAATCGTGGTTCTAAACCCATGATGTTAAGGCTTAAGGCATGTCTGGTTGAGTCTAGTTTTATGCCGACTTTAGCCATATTCCAGCAACACCACGGTGGGGGCATCAGGAATGGGCCCACGTCGGGAACTGAACACAGATCTTCGTCGTGAGGAGCTTGGCTACCCCATCACCGCTTAGTCATATCTGAGGGAGACAGGTTTAATTATCCTGCTTTATATTGAATAGGTCACCCGCTCTTCCTGTACTAAGATGGCCCGACTTAATATGTGTGTAGCGATGGAAATTAAGCTTGAAGTGTCTTTTTTGTTTGTTTGGAGTTACACTTATTTTACAGGGTGAAGATGTACAAGAAAGCTTTAGAGCTGGAGCGTGGCACCATGTCCTCGACGCCTATCTGGATCAAGGAGCAGTAGCATAACATGACGTTTTAAACTGAACATGTATCTGCAGCATGTTTTACGATCCGAAAAGTTAAAAACTAAAAGTTTGATATTTGATACCCTTAACATGTCAATGACGATGTAACCCATTCTTCTGTCGAACTTGAAAACTGTCGGTCACTCAAAATGACTGTTGTGACATAGTTTTACTCTAATTCTAGTATGTAAAAATATTATATTGATGCGGTCTGTTTTGATACATTTATCTACTTGTCCAAGTGTAGATGACTAGCCAATCTGGTGTATGTGCCATAACGCTCTATCCTACATTGCTTTTAAGGAAATGCGTATGTAACTTACTGCTTGTTTACCTACCTACATTATAGATGAAGCATGAGCGATTGAAAATGTTACTACATGTGTAAGTGATCCTTTTGTTATTTAAGTTTACAGGAAACGATATCGCATAATGACAGATGTGCCATTCAATATAACCTAATTACATTCAGATCTGAATTCCCGTTAGAATGTGACTTGACATTGTGTTCCTATCATTATTTTAGGGCTGTCCTCTTTGGGTCTCATGTCAGTGGGGCGGGATGTCCCTCTTACATAGCTGCTGCCACAGTCACACATTAGCTTGTAGATGCATCCCCTGGGCTTCTGATTTCTCTACTGAAGTTTTGTGCTCTTTGAGTCTACTGTCAATGGGGCCCTTTCTGTTGTGAACAATCCATCACACTCCATTAACGGGCAAGCAATAAGCATCATTGCATCCTACTTTTATGATTGGTGACTACGCAAGATTTCAGAGTCTATTAGCATCAAACGATTAGCACTACAGAAAAAAACAAAGATCAGGGGCTTTACCCAATGAATGCGGAATTAATTAGACTTTAAGATTCACCTATCACCTATTATTCCACTGTATCAGCTTTATCCATACCTTGTATATCTTATCCTAGCCTTTGTATATCGTAGATTATCAGCGACCCAATTGCACATCCACTGTAACAACGCCATATCGGCTTTTGTATGTTTCTTTCTCTGTCATCGTATAATCTGCTGTCTAGTGTACATACATGCTTGAAATCATTATCCTGGCTTCATGTACATAACTAGTATATATATGCTGCATAACTGTCAGTCAGCATCCACCTGATGAAGGGGCAAGCAATAGCCCAGAGACGTTGTGTAAACAATAAAGAAGTTGACATTCTTAACAGTTTTTGCACCTTATGATCAGTTAATAAAATTCAATATACACCAGGAAAAGCAAAACTCAAAACGTATTGAACAAGATACACGACTACATATGATAGATATAAATCTACACAATCTAATACAGTAGTTAATGCATTAACATCAAATACATTGCCTGAGTGTGCAGGCAACCTACGCCGACACGTCACTTCCTCTAAAAATCTCAGTGAAATAGAAAATATTACTTTGGGGACAAATGTCCGTTTTCAGTGACATGTGTTTCACTTGCTCCTGTTTTTCAATTTGGAGCATTTTAAATTTCGTTGTATACCTCTGTTTTTTCTCAAACACAGTACGTTTATCTCCTAAATGTTTACAACTTTCAGTTACAATTTATAATTTGCCCATTTTAATAAAAGTATTTAGATCCATCCAAAATGCTAGATACCCGATGATTACATTTTCGGCCTATAAGCTACGGTGAGAGGTAATCACAAAGAGTACATGTGCACCTCCACAGTAATCACATACAGAGTATCTTCAAACAAAGCTTCCAGTATTTCAAACGCAGAATTCTGTTCTCAGTGATCATCTCTTCTGTTGGACCTTTTAACCAACAGTAAAGAAAAGGACCTAACAAAACTTACCCATTCAAACTTTAGAGAGTTTCATGTCCACGCAATTTTACAAAAGAGTTGGTAAAACATTTATTGCCATTGAACAAACACTTAGCAAGTACTAAACGTGATCATGCGATAACCCAATACGTAAAAAATCCAAAACTACAGAGATACAGGCGCGGAGGTTGATGCATAAAGTACTAAGCAGAATAAGGTTACAGTTAGTGTCTGTGGTTATAGTTATTGTCTGTGAAACTGTGGTTACAGTTAGTGTCTCTGAAAATGAGAGTGAGAATTTCTACACTTCCGTGCTCAAGTTTAGATTTAAAGTTTTAGACTTTTTATTCATTTCACTTGACTCTAGCTAAAGCAGGGAAGCGTTTGAAGTATTCTGCATCAGCATGATCCGGCTTGATAATTGGTCGCTGAACTTTTTTATATTTCTTGAGTGCAGCATCGACACGGTTGACCACGTGTCTGTGCAGCTGTAGGACACTAGCATGTGTTTGCCCACGTTCTAACTCATTCCTAACTTCTTCATTCGTATCCAATGTATTGACTACATCTACGATGGCTTGGGTGAAGAAGCTTGACCCATTTTCAGGATGATATGACTTCTCGTTGGCAAGTGAAGATGACCACTGGACAACCATCTGGGGGTCACCCTTCGCTTGAAGCCCATTTCCGCTGGTCATTAATTTCCACAACAGAGGCACCTCAGCTGATTCATCCTCGTCTCCATCACCCTCTGCTTCAGACACTTCACCCCCATCCTTCGCTCCGACATCTGCTCTGCCACTGTAGCACATGTCTAGGATCAGCAGAACATATTTGGCTGGAACTGTCCTCAGCAAACCGGCCAGGTCTGTATCTGTGTAGTAGTCTTGAGATCGGTCATTCCTGGAGTCCACTTGGAACGTGTGGTCTTTGTTGAAATGGCCGGAATAGTAGAAAATGAAGTTGCATTCTGCAGGGTCTTTAAGTACCCCTTTGAGGACATCAGTGGCTTTTCCTGTCACAGTCTTAGTTGTGACGTCTGGGTTTGGATGTACTGACAAAAATTGGCTCTTGCTGCAAATATGGAATACTTCATGGATTGTTACGTAAAATCAAACAGAAACCACATTGAATTAATGATCCACTACATCGTCTTCTCTGTTGCGTTTTCTATTCCCTTTATGACCCTTAATGACTGCTGTCATTTCCGGTACAATATCCGCCAGAAAATCTAATATTTTCTTTTAATATTACTATTTTTGAAAATTTATTGATAATGATTGATCTGACTATTTTCAAAACGGATAAGACGAAATTTCGTGCTATGACTAATATTCTTGCTGTTCTGTTTATGTTTATGGAAAGTTACTTTACCAACTCTGTTATTCAACCACAAAGGCAACAACACGTACCTCAGTCCAATCTTGTCAATTAAGAATGTCTCCATCATTTCCACATCTTTCCTAAAGATGTCAGACGATGTCCCGGCCCCAGATAAAAGCAAAGCTACTGTGTTTCCTTTCCCTGTAAACAGAATGCAAACACATATACCAAACAAACAAATCGCATTAGTTAATTTCGTGATTCTATGTCGAGTGTCCAGGATTACTGTCTACAGTATATGGCCACTCAACAGTTTACAGAACAGAATACAACCTTTATGTTTATCATTCACTTGAGATGTTTTCTGCCGAGGAGGTGGAATGTCAATGCTACTAACATCACTGGTAGAAATCGTCTCTTGTGCGTTAGTCAGGTGCTGTGTTGTGGTTCTATCAGAATTAATGTACATGGATTTATGTTTACATGCATATGTTTTCGTGGGTTTTTTTTTATTGTAAACGTTTATATCACTTACCAAAGGTGAGTTGATCAGTCTTACTCTCCACGCCTAATGGAACAGAATAATGTATTCAGCAGTTGATATCAATGTTTGTGAGTCCACATAATACTAAGATGATAGCAAAACGTAATTCACAGCATTTTTTATTATACGATTTGTTTAAAATCTTACCTCATTCAGTATTATACGTATTGGCACATATGTTGCCCCACACTCCAACAGGCATCCAACCACGTGATAGTTACTTCATCTTATTCGTTATATGCACGGTCTAAATTGAGACAGTCATATCAAATGTAGTCAACAATGCCTTGTTCAAATATGTTTTTTGTTTTTAAAGCAACACATATATGTGTGTTGTTTCTTTATGAGTTTGACATATCTCATTTACGAATGATCAAATGAAATATATCTTTTAATCGGTCATTAATCAAACAACCATTCATTCATTATCCCTCTGGCCAGAGTATTCTGCTGCAACAGAACCAACCTTGACTCCGTCCTGATGGTTCACATCGTTCTTCCGCAGCAGCAGATGAAGTCACTGAAAATGAATCATCGCAGGGCATTAAGCAGTCTACAGCATGTATAGGGGCGGTGGGGTAGCTTAGTGGATAAAACGTCCGCTCGTCATGTCTAAGACCCAGGTTCGATTCCCCAATGCAATGTGTGAAACAATTTCTGGTGTCTCCCGCTAAGATATTGCTATACAAATGCTTAAGCGATGTAAATCCATACTCACACACTCGCTACATATGTTATATACGACAGGTTTCAAATGAGTCGCTTAGTACAGATATTTCATATCAACAATATTTTATCTGGTTTCTACTTTCAGTTAGCGTTACAAGTATAGCAGAGAATATTAGTTGGAATGACTGCAATGTCCTATCGTGCATATTGCATTGTATATATGTTGTTTCTTGTTGTTTAACGCCAGGGACTGACCGAGAGCGTGGTCTTTTGTTGCAGCCACTTTTCCATCTCCTTTGACTGTGCCGCCAATTTGTGCTGCTTCAATGTATTTAGTACCTATAAGAAATTTGAAACACTCGGGTTACTGTTTAATAGGACGTGTCACAAATGACTACAGTGATGGTTAAATCCTTAAAAATCGAACCTCAACTGACGTCATCTGACTTCAGTTACATACGACTACCACGTCCTCTTCGACTGATCTGCCAACATATGGTCGGGTTACTTATTCACTCGTATCATGAATGAATATTTACATCACAACGGGGAAAAAACATGCCAAAATCCTTTTTGGTTATTGTATAGGCGTGTGCCCGGGTATGTCAGTCATCGATACTGTAGAATACTATCTATTAATGTAAATAGATACTGTTGCATCCCTCGACACCAAATAAGAGGGAGTTCCTTGTGCGTGCGCTTACCTTCTGTTAAAGTAGTTTGTCCCCCCATTACAGCTGCGACAGTACTGCCTTCATTTACCCCACCTGCTTGGCCAATCCTTACAATAGTTTGGTCAGGCGAAGCTGAATTGGGAAGAAAACACTAGGAGTATATATCTATAGTAAGATCGGTGACAATCGCATTTATGAGAGTGAAATTCATGGAAGAAATGTTAATGAGAAACGATAACTACAGATATGCGGGCGTTGTAAATCATGGGCTTATATTGTTAAATAGTCTATAAATAATGTAATGAAAGTAATCATGTCACAAAACAATACAAAACCCAAACCTTGTAGTGCAGACAGGATCCTGGCGATTTCTGCCCCACCCGACTGATCATCTGTGCCGCATACAACAAATACAAGACAAGAAGGGATGGCATTTACAATTCATCTGTGTAACAGTGAGACCCGGAACATTTTTCAGTCTAATTAAGCGATGAATTAAGGAGATCTTGAATGTACTACAAACTAATTTAGCGATGATTACACGATGCCATTTAGAAAGTGTTCAAATGCAACATATGTCATCCCGGATGGGACTCAACCAAAAAAGTACTAGAATTTGTATTTTACTGAGAAAGTGAAATCCCAAATATGACATATGTTAATTTAGCGATAAAATAAGGAGATCATGAATATATTAATTAATTAGGCCATGAAGCAGAGAGACACTGAAGATATTAATGCCATTTTTTATGGATAAGAACTATGTTTCTTCTGTATGTGCAATGTTTTGATACAGATTCTTGTACCGTTGTATCTGTTTGACACTAATCTATATTGAAACGTTGCACTCACGAAACAAAAGAAGTTGTCATTCTTAAATATCATTTGTCATTATTTTACTTCCATGCATCTGAATGCAACTCAAAGAGGTTTCAAACATATAAGCCAGTGACATAACAGATTCTGAACAGGTATGATCTGTTGAAATGTTACTTGTGGTGAGTGTCATCCGTGGAGTAGGACACGCACACACTTTCGCGAACTTCCTGTTTTCGCGAACTTCCTACATCATCACTATTTGATACTGATCAATAAAAACATATGTATTTCGTAAAGTGGTCGGAGTGACCAGGAACACAAGTTATGGTGGATGTTTCTCCTGACTTTGATGATTTTTGCTTATGGAAATACTGCTGCATGTTTTGTATATCTGCCACTGCCTCAAGCATATTAAAGTGTGAAACAAGACCTTTTGAATGTTGTTGCCACTATCTGTTCTCCCGAAATACAACGACCCATCTTGTCATTATTGTAATAAAAATCAAAGCTACCCAAAACGCACCTGACCCCTACTCACTCACAATGACATGACCCGTTGCCACATACAGCAAAGTGGTTTGTTTGTAGCGCTACTTCATAAGTGACTGTGACGTACAGCAACAGTAGTTTCACGGCTATATTACAAACTTTACATAATTGCAGCTAGATCAACTGACTGCAACACATATAGGAATTTTTTATTACGATGTCTTCTCAAAATACTTTTGGCAAAACCATTTATGAACGTCGTTGAAAGAACTTACGCATTTCTATCTAGAAATAACATGCTAATAATTCTCTTATTAAACGTGTTATGTATTCTCTTTGTAATTAGATTAAATGAGACATCCAATTTAAAATTGATTTAAAAGTAGAAAATGCTTTTATACATACTTTGTGTTGACTGACGGTCTGTCATATTGTTCTATCTCCGCCGCTTTGCCTCTGTGTTTTAAGCTTCAGCCCCTCTAGATGACGCTGCTCTCTCTTTCAACCTATAGCAACATAAATACCACAGACATTAACCCTTGTGAAAAAAAACGATACTAATCTAAATATTTGGAATAATAACAGAGGCATATGGAGCTTGAGAAGATCTTTTCTGGTGATTATAAGTTTGTTGGGGTAATGTTTTATAGTTTTCAAGAAAACAGCTTTTAAAATAATGTACTCAGTGCCCAAATGACCTAGGTCAGACTAAGGTTGTTTTGGCTGACAATAGTCATGACTTAGGTTGTTTTGGCATGGAACTGCCGTAGACTCTTTCGGAAGGAGGTACAAAAGTCTTCCGACCGTATGGTTACCAACCAAACAAACAACTCAAATTAAGGACAATTCTAGACTTAAAACAGCTTGATTCTATGTATACATTATGTGAAATGATAATTTATGATTGAAAATTAAACACAGTATGTGACTGAAGGATGAAATTATCACATTAGGGGTGTAAACACCATTTTCCCACTCCCGTGACTTAGGTTGTTTGGGCAGGGAATGGATCAAACATTTTGATAGGGTGTTTTAGTCCTACTATATGTGTTTCAAAAAATAATTAACATGGTTTGAAGCGGGAGATAAAAATTTGTCAACACTACTACATGTTTCACCTTTGAAATCTTTGGTTGAGAAGTAGTAAAATCTCGTTATGTGCTGATATTTATTGGAAGTACAATGAAAACTTCTGTTTCTTTCTGGTTTCTGAAGTAGCGATAAGTGGTCTCCCTACTGGGGCTTTGATAGAGATTTTACAGTACTCTGAACCGACCATTTTATTCAGGGATGCAGCTACCGTCTGTAGACGCTGTAGAAACCCGTCATTTTGGGCGAGATACATCTACCTTAATCTTCAAAGTTGTGTTTGCCTTTCATGATCAGATGAAGGTTATGGGTTTTCCAACTATATAATGCTACTATGTACCAGCGTGGAGAAGCTTCTGCTCTGTAGCGTACATTTTATCCTCGATGATCAATACGGTATACGTCCCAATCTAACTTCAATAGAATAGAAGAGATGTATCGTGACATATTGCCTGGAGATTATCGAGATTGCATACATGTACGCTCATAGCAGGCATTGCATTATACTGGAGGAGTGAGATTATACTGGAGGAATAAGATTATACTGGAACAGTAAGAATATGCTCTAGGAATAAGATTATACTGGAGGAGAATATACAGTAGGAATGAGATTACCCTTGAGGAGTTAGAATATGCTGGAGGAATAACAACAATATACTGGAGGAGTAAGAATATGCTGGAAGAATCAGAATATACAGGAGGTGATACAATGTACAGGAGGAATAAGATTATACTGGATCGAGTTAGAATATACAGGAGGAATAAGATTATATATACTGGAAGAGTTAGAATATGCTGGAGGAATAAGATTATACTGGAGGAGTTAGAATATACAGGAGGAACAAGATTATACTGGAAGAGTTAGAATATCCTGGAGGAATAACAATATTCTGGAGGAGTAAGAATATACTGGAAGAATCAGAATATACAGGGTATAGCATATACAGGAGGAATAAGATTATACTACAGAAGTTAGAATATACAGGAGGAATAAGATTATTCTGGAGGAATTAGAATATATTTGAGGAGTTAGAATATAATGGAGGAATAAGATTATATTGAAGGGGTTAGAATATACAGGAGGAATAAGATTATACTGGAAGAGTTAGAATGTGCTGGAGGAATAACAATATTCTATAGGAGTAAGAATATACTGGAAGAACCAGAATATACAGGAGGAGATAGAATATACAGGAGGAATAAGAATATACTGGAGGAGATAGAATGTACAGGAGGAGTAAGATTATACTGGAGGAGTTAGAATATACCTGAGGAATAAGAATATAGTGGAGGAGTTAGAATATATTTGAGAAGTTAAAATATACTGGAAGAATCAGAATATACAGGAGGAGATAGCATATACAGGAGGAACGAGATTGTACTAGAGGAGTTTGAATATACAGGAGGAATAAGATTATTCTTCAGGAGTTAGAATATATTTGATGAGTTAGAATATACTGGGGGAGTAAGAGTATACTGCAGGAGTAAGAATATAGTGGAGGAATAAGAATATACTGGAGGAGTAAGAATACACTGAAGTAGTAAAATTATACCCGGAACGTTTGTGTACCTCGAAACAAAAGAAGTCGTTTTCAATATATTCTTGTCTGTCAGCGAAATATATATTAAACTGCAATGTACATGCCAGAAATCAGTCAATCTTTGATAACTGATGCACTATCAATTGCGTATCCTCAAAATATCCCAAATATTCTTACCTGTCACATGTGCTAAGCAAACGCAAAATTCAATATATCTTGTCCAACACCATCATATTTTTTTATGAAAACGATTTGTTCCATACTCCATGACGTTGCGTGTGACAGTGTCAGATCATGCTATCACAATGCCATCTTGTTTTATTGGCAGTAATTATTCAATAAGGTACTGCATATTGCATAGGGTCATATGCCCATACCAGGACCTATTCTTATGTCATTGTTATCATTTAGCATTGAAATAGAATAATAATTATCGTTACAATCATAGCCAGGGTAATTTACACTGAATTAAATAGGTAACTTAAAGTATATTAGTGACTAAGTTTATTATGGTATGCAACTTTTTTGCTGACTTAGGTCATTCTGGCAGAAAATGAAGAAGGTATAATAATGTTTTGCATTAAATGTTGAAACATTACTGGAAATTCGTGTAACGACTCATAATCCGTAATTGTATGTTTGATTTTATGATTTAAGCCTATATCCGCCTCGCTAGCCATAGTGATAGTGAAGATATTGTTTTTCGTCTCTCCTGTAAAAGCTGCAAAAGATGACTGAGGTTGTTTTGGCATGTAACATAAAGTACGAATCATCACACAGTAATGTGCAGCTTATTGTTAAAGATATTATGAAACATATATTTATGTATATATTCCATGCATTTGTATAAATGTAAGTATTCATCCAGATCATATACTATAGATCCATGGACTAAGGACAGTAAAATTTTGAGTAAGCAATAATTGTTAAACTTCATTATATATTATGCAGTCAAACAATCAATCAAGTTTACTTCGTACAAAGGCCTATGGCCCACATGGCCCACTTACAAATAGAAAATGAGCAAGTACAGTTATAACATATTGGTAACCGACGGTCAGATTCACACGTATGAAGAACATTACAACATTGCTTCAATGATGTAATTAGAAACTAACAATCTGTTGCTGTTGACAACAGATTACCACCTGAAATTACAACCCTTTCTTAAGACGGTTTTCGCAAAATTTACAGTTAGACAAATATTTAAATTATTTTACTGAACAATAGCCTTTGTGTTTGAATACATATCTCTAATGATGTTATGCAAGTATGTGATATTTAACGAAGCGAAGCCGGGCGCGGTGAATGTCACACGTTCAAGATTGAGGATTAGACTATAAACTTTTATCATTTGCAAAAACACTTGTGCAGTGATTGTGTGAAACTGGACAAGGGCTTTTTAGATATATTTGTAAGTTAATCTTCAAGTTTCACAACTAAAAGTAGCTCCGGGCAGATGAACTGATAAACAGGTTAAATTTAGAACACATGGGTCAGTGCTGGGAATCTGCTGGTACCAGCTGGTGGCTGAGAGACAGTAGCTCCCCGGCGGTGGCCCAGTGCTGTGCCAATGCCGTGAGCCCCGTTGCCGGCACAAGCGTAACTCGCAGCAGTAGTACAGAATTGGGCCAATGCTGTCATGCTACCTGGGCTGGGATTGGCTCAACCTCACTAGAATCCAGCAATTGTTTCATTGTGTGACAAAAGTACTGACAAAGTCATGAATCTTCGCGGTGTCGTGTCGTTTGCCATTCTGATACATACGGGACGTAACCTTCTAAACCCACACAGTCACACTATCGCGTCTTTCTTCTGGCGCAGTGCCGAATACACTGCTGACCTACCGCAAGTCTATTGTTATCCACGGTATGTACTTGGATTGTTATATGATATGTACTTGGATTGTTATATGATATGTACTTGGATTGTTATATGATATATATCAACCACTCGCGACGTGGTGAGGTTGACCTCACATAGTCACAGATAGTGTCAAAGCTGACATGTGCCCAAGTGGGACAATCAGAGAGGCGGATCTCCACCAGTCGTGTAATACTGAATATGGACATGACTGTGATGGAAGCATGTACATCTACACATTCACTACAAAAGTCTGCACCTACTTATTTAATGGCTGTCCTGACAGTACCGACGGAATATAGACCAGACGCTTGTCACACGCCCAGGCACTCATAATGGAAAGCGATGACTTCTCGAGAAAAGAAACATGAAAAATCCGTTTGACGTGTAACTGTTAATATCCGTTTGACCTGTAACTGTACTTAGAGAAAGTCTGGAATGACAACTTCAAATTTAGGTTAGGTTATGACGCGCATGTCCAGGTTGTTTACTTCCGTTTGACCTTTGACAGTCAGTTAATGCACACTTGTAGAATATCATGCATTTGCATCGCTACATGTTATTTAGAGATTTGTCATCACTTACTCACTTTTTGTTTAAGTATTGTTATTTAGGCTTTATATTGTAATGTGGTTTATGGTTTTGCCATTATTCTGTTAAAAGTTAGCCATTCTATAGATGTATTGAGCAGTCAATAATAGCGCTAGGGAAGGGAAATAGATAAAGGGAAATGTCTGTTAGTAGGCTTATTTTGCAAAGTAGATGTGTAACTAAATACATCACCGATGTTGTATTTTGTATTTTGCAAATAAGTTACATTTGATGAAACGATCCACATCTGTACATAGGCTTGACTTTTTCAGACTAAGGGTATGTATTTCTTTTTGACAATTATCTTGTCTATTCTCAGTGTTCTTTCTTAATTTCTTTGCTGTCTGGTAAAATGAATACCTAAGTGTTATATTCTTCAGTTAAGCGTGTAACCAGTCCTGTACATTCGATACACTGAACAGATATTAATGATGCATTTTTTTATTACTTTTTTTCATTTCGGAAATTTTTGTAATCAGTGCTACATAATGAACAACTTAATATGGTTATCCGATGCTGAACACGTTAAATATTAACGAAAGCCACAACCTGAAAAAAATTCTGATCATACCTGTACGTCCATCTCTGTAGTTTGAATTAAGTGACATTTCCCTTGTGGTTTGAATTAAGTGACATTTCCTATTTATTCAAACAAACACACACACACACCACACACACACACACACACACACACACACACACACACACACACACACACACACACACACACACACACACACACACACACACACACACACACACACACACACACACACACACACACACACACACACACACTTTTAACTTGGAGATACTAATCAATGTCGCAAATTGGTTTGGGCACTCGTAGTCCGACCCTTACCTAACATTGTGTTTTAGCCAGCGGGATTCTCACCACACAATATCGCGAACGTAACCTATCTGTATTGGGGTCACGCAAATCTTGCGAGTACTGGCATTCCTGTCTTTCTCTATTTCAGTGACCAGTGTTTGAAATACTTCCTTGTACGCACTGCTTTTCTCAGAAAATTTCATTTAATTCATCACATTTACCAAGATGATGCCACCCTTGTCACTCATACAAATACGGTGAATTATCTCGGGTGCACGGGGCACCTGTCCAGTGTAGTGTAATGTACCGTTGACGTCGTCTTCTGTCTTTCAAAGTTTTCATTACCGTATACCATAGATGTACTGGTAAAGGCGATGTTTGGTGGTTGAGATAACGGTATGGACATTTGAAACGGTTCGTTGAAGACCAGACTACATGTTTTTGTATTTTCCACATACCACTGTGTAACTCCAACACATGCACAATCTATTATTAAACCTGTTGTTATTAAAACAGTGTTTGTGTGTGTGACTGGTTTAAACCCAAGAACTTGTGTTAAATATAAATTGTAGAATAGTTTTGAATTTTGATACAACTTGAAGAGAAAATAGGTAGAAATTAACACTGTTATATTATGTACCGGCATTTCAAATAATACTGTTGGATACAATGTCGTATTTTACAAAAACTATATCACTGATATATTGAATGATAATCTTCTCGGTCTTGGGGCAGTTTCTTTGCTGGACATGATGATGAATAATCATTATACTTCATAGGGCATTTACTTTACATGACCCAAGAAAATTGCAGATTTGTTGTCCACTGAATATAGGCCTTATTTACATCTATGTATAACTGAAACTACTTACCTGACGTGAGTCCTGACAGTACAGACGATACTGTTTCAGTCGCACCTCGAGGACAAGTAAATGAAATGAAATGGGGGAATACCCATGTTTGAAATGTTATTCTCGGGGAATTAGTTATTCTCGGGGAATTAGTCATGTGTGCCACTTTACCAAGAACCTCGATAGCGTTTCCATAGTGATACAAACAAGCAGGCGGTTTAACGTAGTGTACTTGGTGATCCCTTCATATTTATGACTCTACACTTCCTCGGAATCTCTCTATGCAGGGGACCGATGTAAACACAACGCTTGAGTGGGTTGGTTTAGTTCTATGCCGCTTGTAGCAATACTCCTGCAATATCAAGGCTGGGGACACCAGAAATGAGCTTCACATATTGTATCCATGTGGGGAATCGAATCCGGGTCTGCGGCGTGACGACAGTTTAAACCACTGGGTTATCTCTTCGCTTTAGCTATTAAAAAGAAAACGTAATACACCCATCACCATTGGCGACTAATGAACATGGATATCTGGATTTTTTCAGGCATTGTGATCATGGGTTATTTGATGCACAGATGAAAGCTTAACCACAATAAACTGCAAGAACTGATATATGAATGAAGCCACTGGCATCAGTGATGTATTCTATCTTCAGATTGGCTCCACCTGTTTTTACAAGTGCCAATGTTGGAGAAAGATGGTCTGATGCTGGCTCAGATAATAAATACCATAAACGTTTTAATCTAATCAGCATATAGTAATTTATGTTCACGAGAGTATAAAATATTAAGGATGACACGCACAAATTAGTTGGGTTATTTTCGTGACACGGTATAGACAATTGAACACAAGATGACCGTTCTCAGATTACAATCGGACCATGTGAAATGTTGCCTTATACCAACATATAGGTACAATTCCTATCAATGACTATTTGAGCGTCAGTTATATATTATATTCTGTACAAAATTTGTCAGTTACGTGCCGATAAAGTTACGTTATGGTCTGATAAACATTGCTGATAAACATGTTTGCAGACACAAGGGATGGGACGCCTTCTTTTGTTAGTGCAATGCGAACATGACTATCATGTTTCAAGTGTCCGCAACAGTCCCTCGGCCGAGACGATTGTTGCTATACATGTATTAAACATGTGTGACAAAACGCATTGAAGGCGTAAAGGCCCCCTGCAACTTCTCTCTTCTCCTGTGTTCTAGGAGAGTGCTCCGGCCTCAGACACATTACCCACAATGTACCTACGGTCGCGGTTTTGGTGAGCGGTCGTTTTCAACAAAAAACTTAGTAATCCCAAGTACGCCGACTATCAGTGCCGTTGTGTTTTAATTGTCACAACCGGTTGGGCCGCGGTAAGGTTAGCTGTTATCGTATCCCAGGGGTGATCCAAGGTCAAGGCGAAGCAACTAACGACACGCTTGCTGCTATCAACAGGGTAAAATGTTGATGAGAAACATACAACCAGCTTCGTGTATGTTCTGTTCATTTCATATCAGGGACTTGTTACACACGTTTTATATACTCCTCATAAGAAGTTAAGCAATACACATACTGCCACATTACATTTTCATTTATTGAACTGCAAATCATGGAATGATCTAATGGAAAGGTGAGACGTACACACGATTAACAACATAAAATGGCATTGAACAATGATATGCTTGAAAATCATCAAAGCATGGTCGTGCAAAATGTACTAAATTTGATGGAGAAGAATGTCAATATTCAGGTTCAAGTAAATTGTGGGACAGTGAAGCAGTACGTGGTCAGTAAAACGTATGGACACCATGAGCACAGATACAACGTTGTACAGGCCCTTGCTTTCACCAAATCTTGTATTTTCATATCTTAGTTATTCTCTGTGCAATAAACACGTTTCGACTCCCCAAGGCTCCTCGGTTCTCTATTTACACAAACACAAACACACAGAGAGAGATACACACGGACAGAGAGAGAGAGACAGACAGACACACACAAAGACACATAGACACACACACATATATATATATAGAACTGAAATCATTTCTCCCTGAAGATACACGATTGAAACATATATGTATATACACCGACAGCAGGTACACCTCACTATTTCCTCCTGCAATCTTTAATGTTTCGTAAATGAAGTCCAAATGGAGTAGAGAGTCTATTTTATCCAAAATGAATGGTACGTCCGTAAAATCCCAAACACCTAGATACACTCTCACCCAAGCCAGCTGGATTAAATGAGACTACGTGTCCAGGTGCATTCAATTCAAGGAGCAGCTTCTGTGTATTGTGATTGGTGATTGGTATGTTTTAAGCTATATAATTGGATTTCGCAGTGAATAAGTCCATGTTTCGGTTTATTCCAAACCTTGATTGGCTATAGACTACTACAACTGAGAGGAGTCAGGGTTAGAACATTTTCCACTCATTCTCAATAAATCGTTGCCACTGGCATACGTAGCTTTTTGAAAATTAAAGTGTATTCTAGATGAAGATTGTTTTATTTTTATGTTATTCAGCACATATTGTGAGCATTTCCAAAAAGAACGGGATATGATTCTCTTAGCACTTAGCATCTTAGTTGGGACGTAAATAATACAAAAAATGCTCCTGAAATGTACGTGATTAGGGTTGTTATTAGAGTATATGTGTACCTTTCCTGTTATTGTTCACCAAGCTTTGTTAAAAATTGTGTTTCATATTACCAGATGTATGTACGTTTCAACAGCCAATGATTGTCGTAAGACGCGACGAAGGGGATCGGATTGCCAAGCTGTCTAACACACTTGGTACACAACGTGGTATGAATTACGTATACTGCTCTACCATCAGGGGATTGTCAAGTTCCGATTCAATCATTTACTGACCGACAGCACAAAGCCAGAGTATGTCGGGTGGGAGTTAAACAGCAACAACTTTCATACAGTCATTGCAATTATGGCATCGAGAAGCGTTCGTAAAATGTCAACACTCATACCCAGTAAATGGTGAGTCTGGTGTTGCATGACGACGGCAAGATATACGATAGTTAGGTGAAATGTATGTGTTGATTTGTATAATCAGTGGTTAGAGCAATGTCATTTTTCATAGTCAGTTACAGATTGCATACATTTTCGTGAATACAAACAAGAAAGCTGATAGAATGCGTGAGTGAGTTTATATTTAACGTTACATTGGCAGTGTTTCAGACATATTATGACGAGAACATGTTTGAGATTAAATGGAATAAGAGTATTGTAGGAAAAAAACTGTCGCCAAAGGAAAGTCAAACAACAAGGATATCACAACCACATTAAAACTATTGTGGAAAGTTAAAACTAATAGCACTATTTGGACAATGCAATATAAAACACGTCGAGACGTCGCCAACAACTAAAGGTAAATCACCAAACCAAAGGCCATGGTGACTTACATTACTTTTGCTACCTACATAGACCCTAGCTGGATTTGCACCATCCCTTCAGCCGCCGATGGTAGAAAGATTTAAACAGAATTTAAAATAACAAAAATACTACTATTAAAAAGTATGGTTGGTCAAAATTGACTTTGAAAGTTTGTGGGACTTTTGTACCCTGATGGAGTGAGAAAGAGCGACAACAGAGTTAACTGAGAAACAGGTTCTGATGTTTGAGACTTGTTTAAAGTTAACATGTAAGATGGATAACACAAAGATGTGAAGGCTATATCTAGGTATGGCTACCCTTAATAACAAATTGTTGAAAATTTGCCTGATGAATATGGGTAAGGCCGAAAGTATAATTCAAGCCAGGGTGAGACTCAGTTTATGTTATCCTTCAGCCCGACCACAAACATTCAAGAGTCACTTGGTAAAGAAAAGATGTGCTACAGTCCTATTTTGGTGGCCACGGACATTTGGACGTCTCTCGTAAATATCACAAATAGTATCAAGAGCAATTTTATGCAATTTATATTGACATTATCGAAATAATTATACTGAAAAGCAAAACAAACACAGCTCTATTTTTGTGGAGTTTTTCAATGGAAGACAAACATGAACGCCTTCTTTCACCAGATTTTAGTTTTTTAAACTTGCTTTTCTTTCTTTGTCCAGTATATACGTTATTTGAAAAGTGATTAGGAAATCAATACTGACAGAGTAACATTTGCTTGTAACAAATGCCCCCATTGAAATTGAAGTGTGTGATATTCTCGATGGCTTAATTTCTCTGATATCTTAATATTGATAAACATTTTGCACAGCCACCAACGAAGTGGTGCACATTATCCTGCTGGGGTTCATGCATAAACAGACGGACGGTCAGCATCTTTACTATCCATTCTATTAAGGCGGTCAAGTATCGGTTGACAGGTGTCTATAGCATAATCTGAATGTATATAAAGTAGTCTACTGAAACCGATTGAATCTACATCTGGTTTGACCCGTGAAGATCCAGGGTAGAATAGGCCTTCAGCAACTCATGCGTGCCATAAAAGGCGACTATGCTTTTCTTATGAGGCTACGAACGGGATGGGATCGTCAGGCTCACTGACTTCGCTGACATCGGTTCCCAACTGCGTAGATCGATGCCCATGCTGTTGATCACTGGATTGTCTGGTTCAGACTCGATTATTTTCAGACCGCCGCCATAGAGCTGGAATATTGCTGGGTGAGGCGTAAAACTAAACAGACTCACATCTGGTTTGTTTTATACCTAAAATGTTACACCAACCTCAATGTTTAATTCAGATGTTTAATGTTAACTTGTTGCATTACGACATGACCACAACATTGCCCCATTGGTTATGATGTTAACTCACTCACTCACCCGCTAGCAAATGTAGCGACAGCTGCAGACTTGAATGTTTATCGATGGTGTCAGTATATTGGCATCAGATACCGTATATGTAGGTGTGTAGCCATCGTCATGATTCATGATGGATGTCCAAAGTCAAACGTTAAATATAAAACACCTACGACAGGACAGAGAACAAACACTTGTTGCTGCGGCTAAGGTAAGCATTTTGCTACAGATGCGTCAAAGAAATTAAAGATATTTATTGGAGGTGGTCTTCGGTAACTCATACTTGCCTTAAGAAGCTACTAACGGGGTCGAGTGGTCATCTTCGTTGACTTGATTGACATATATTATCGTATGCTAGTTGCTTAGATCGATGCACAAGATGTTGATCACTGGATTGTCTGGTCTAGACTCGATTATTTAGAGGCCGCAGCCATATAGCATCAACAAGAAAATATAAGCAAGCAAGACAGTAACCGAGTAACCAACAGTTGAATCTGCTGTGGTGACATCATTCAAGTTAATCCGAACAAAGACGTTCACTTTCGAAACACGTGCAACGCTTGACCGCGTCGTACAAAGTGATGATGTTTCACATGAAAGGAGAAGGCGTTACCTGCTCCGCCAACATCCAGCTGACACGCTTTGGTGCAAACGAAACCACATTCAAAGCAACGTTGACACTCGCTCACTCTAAAACGAGATGTCGTGTCACGAGTCCCATAATGTCCGCATTTCCTTGACGGAAACAACATGAAAGAGTGTCAGTACTGACCACTGTCTCCGTGTATACTGGATTTCCTGCATGTGTCCTTATAGGTTCACTTGTTACATGTCGAGATAAAAAAGTGAGTCTCTCTGTCGCCGCTTTCCTTCAGCAGCCTCATTACAATACAGATCTGATATTGACACGTATTTATGCCGTGCTCCATTCATCCATCCCTCATCCACCCACCTACCCACCCGTAACACGAGGGTACATATATACACATACACATACACACACACACACACACACACACACACACACACACACACACACACACACACACACACACACACACACACACACACACACACACACACACACACACACACACACACAAACACACACACACACACACACATACACACACATACATACATATATAGTGGTTAAGCGTCGCAGGTCCAGTTGAAGACCCGGGTTCGATTCCCAGTATGGGCACAATGTCTGAAGCTCATTTCTGGTGTTCCCCCGTGTTATTACTGGAAAAATGCTAAATGCGGCGTAAAACTAAATTCACTCACTCGCTCATATACATAAGAACGCACGCATGCACGCCTTTCGCGCACGTACGGACATACATACAGTGGAAGCTGCCTAAACCGGCACTCACCGGGACTGAAGAAATAGTCTGGTTTAGACAATGTGCTGTAATGTAGAGCTGGTGATATACGTACAACTTGCTGGATTGGACAAATGCCGGTTTTGACAGCCACCACTGTATACATGCAAAGAGACATTCCTCCTCTCTCTCTCTTTCTCTCTCTCTCTCTCTCTCTCTCTCTCTCTCTCTCTCTCAATAAATGAATAAATAAACCCTTAACCTTAAATTACATATCCCGGTTTGGTCCACAGTCCACCTACATGGTCTCATTTCGTATCTCTAATTCATTTCCCACTTGTCTTCCAAAGAGGACCAACGGATACTCGGCATGATCTTCCGGGACTGAGATTAGCTGGTGTTTATTAGGAAGCTGACGAGTCAATTAGGTAATAACAGCGACCACCACATCAAAACAAACAGCCGCGCAGCGAATGCCGTCAGTTGAGGCGAGCAGACGAGATGAGCAGATATCGTCTGCTTCAGTTCTGCTAACTCCGTGCACGTGGCGGAATATGGACGATAAAGCACACGGTCCCCGCTACGGCAACGGGGGAAAGGATGTCAATATAGCTGTACTGGGACTACGAGGCGTCGGTAAATCAGGTAGGTGACTTACCTGCAATCTGATAATGTATCACCTTGATATATATGCACTTAGATGTACGATCTGACCTGCAGTGCAAGTCAGAGTCACTGATGTAACTTCGTAAGAAATTGGTACAAGCCCTTTTAGATGTTCTCTGATTTTGACAATTTTAATGAAAGTCATTTTATCTTTAGAAAGTATGCAGCTGAAAATAATAATACGAATTCACCTGTGTCAATCACGTCTGTGTGTCTATCATGTTCTGGCCTCAGAGAACCTATTATTAGATACATTGACGTAAGTGTTCTTGAAACCTTCCGGTTTTTGTGAACCAATAATGAGAAAACTTAAATAAACCAACAACAGCCATTGTGTTCAACGATACAACCGGTAGCATTGTCAGCGGGCTTGTACGCAACTAGCGTACCAGAATGTAACGAGAACAAAACCCTGAAAGTCCATTACATGGTGTCACAGACTGTTGTATCCACGTGCAGCAGGACAAACTGCCGAGCTTAAGAAAGTATACGCTTGAAATATCTTTCCAGATTGTTAAACGACTGATGGCAGTAGCCGAAATCTTTCAAAATTCCACAACTAGACTTGCAGAAGTATCCAAGCTAAACATTGATAATTTCACTGATAATTTACAAACATTAATAAATAACAGACTGTATCTGCTTTGCCTCATTGGAGAATATAATTATTATACATCAGCATTCAGTACAGCCTTGGGGCAAAGCTAGTCCACCATTATCATGTTCGTATCGAATACATTTCATTCAAATGTGTATTTCTTCTTTGCCATGTTTCGCCACCAGCCTGCATGATACATGTTACTGTACGAAATGGCATGTCTGCGTTGACCGATAATGCAGTGATAGTATTCAGTACACATATACGGTCTATTATTCTACTCTGTTTCCGAGGAAAACAATTGTCACCAGACAATTAACCTTCTTATCGCCGTGTGGTGATAGGTTGTGAAATATTGTGCCTGATTTCGGAAAATGTAAATATACGTTTGTTTCTATTATGATCCTCTATCGGCATATTCATAGTGTTCAGAAAGGGGCATGTGACATCGTGTGACAGTTATCTGTTGTGTGTTTTTAGTTTCCATCGCAAAAAGAAGTCTGTAAGTATTCTTTCTGATACCGCCAGCGCATGAAACCATCATGAAATGCTATTCCGTCGGTGTCCAGGGAGGTATTTATTACAAACAGTGAACTACGTTATATCCGTTAATAGATGTGATAACTACCACATGCTAGACCTTTTCACGGAGATTGTGTGGAACTATATTCCTCACACTTTCCCTCATGGAAGTCTATATACAGATTCATATTTTACAATGAAAATAGCATTAATTATTCATGACTATTCCGGCAGTTTTCCGTAACTCCCCCGTGGTTGGAGCCGTCATGTGCCAAACTGGGTAAAGGTCTCTCCGTCTCACGATTAATGTGGCCCTTGCCTAGTATCAACTGACTTCTTGACAGCAAGTCTTTCGTAGGCATTTATCGTCAACGTAAATGGCAACTTACATTGGTTTGTGGTCTTGTTCGCACCTGTGTCTTACTCTCCCAGGTGAACCCCCATAGACTATTAGAAACCCTACTTAATATGATTGACATCCCTGTCACAGGGGTCACGTAGGGATGTAGGTATTGCCCATACGGCCATTTTTCAACTTTAGTGCCTCATTGGCACGTAACACCTGACTCCAAGGAAAATCAGCTGTGTGGTAAGTCGTTGGGGTAGGATGACACACCTGGTCTGTCAGACATTTGGTGTTAGGCCGGTGGTCACTCTTTCACATTATTTTACAAGATAAACTAAACCAGTGTACCACGATGTTCCGGATAATCCTAGCAGTTTTGTTAGGCTCAAGTTTGTTAGGCTCATTTTCAGTTTATGACGCTTGTCCACACGTAACCCAGAGAGTGAATGTCCCAGTGATATATTTTGGAGAATGTGAAGACTCCCAAATTCTTCGGCCTTTGTGAATTACTCTGATTGTCAGGAGTGTTCTGCAGTAAACGAGCCAAATCTAAGGCGCAAAGAGCAAGGAAGAGTTCGACAACTTTGAATGTTTATGTCAAATGGGTTGGTGTAATAGGTTTGTTGTTTAACGCCGCACTATGCAATATTCCAGCTATATGTAAATGCAAATGTAGTCCAGTCTGGTCCAGACAATCCAGTGATTGGAAAACGATTACAAGTGTCAACTAACTCCGCAAGCCTGATTACCCGATGCCTTTAGTCGTTTTGTACGACACGCAGGGATTGTGGAAGACCAAGTCTTTTTGAAACGTGACGGAAAGTTAAGACTTAGTGATTTCATTCGGTTTTATATTCTGCAACATACTATGAAAGACCCTGTCAGTCAAAACCAAAAGCATGGCCCTCGTTCAGAGTGCCCTCATTTGAAAAAGTGAGCATGGGCCAATTTGGTATAACATTTCACACAATATTAACACTGACATTGTCGAACATGCTCTATAAAAATGCGGAATGAATTCTGAGATGCTTCACTAGAGAAACGTCAGACAAATAGATGTGTGCGACAGTGCCCAAATATTATTCAGTCATGATGAGCGTGTTGCACCGTCATATAGACACTGTACTCACGAATATCCCGAATTTGGTCTTCTACGTTTCAAAGTTTCCAACATTACCTGGCTTATCGTTACTTCTAGTGGTGCGTATGTCAGTCGAACATCAGTAAGCTTCACTGCACCAAGTAGTCACAACACAGAGCTTTAGTACTTAAGATATGATCAGATGATCCATCTGTCGAAGGAATGCCAGTATCACAATCATCAACTAAAGCCGGACTCAAGCATCTTGAAAGAGATGGTAATGCCTGCCATCCTTAAGCTGCTTCGTCGCCACCCCAATGCTGGTTTATTTCCAACAATTTATTGCAGTGATTGAGTTTGCACCTGTGGCATATCTGTTTCAATGTTAATATGAATGAAAGAAACTCACGGTAGGTTCGTTCTCGTCATCAATGTGTTCTGAAAGCATAAAAAAGCCAACATGAACACGACAACGAAATATCTTCAACACTAATGCACTAGCAGCGTATTTGAGAAAGGTGTATGTGGGATCTTCATTGGCTCTTTCCTAGTTTATTACATCTCTGCTTGGTGTTTTTTGCGTCTTTGATGTGATTCAGTTACGCGTGTTACACTGACCGCGTTAGCCATGCATGGGTTACGATTATGGGAAAGTTGTCAAACACATGAGAACTGGAATCAGATGTGATAATTACCAGCGTTAAATGTACTCAGGATTTTAACTGTCAGTGTAGAGCTGCTCGGGACAGAACTGTCGTGAGTGCATCTTGAGTTTCAAAATAAACCACCATTATAAATGGTTTGCATGATAACGGTGTTAGGATCTATACAGAAACGTCGCTTATTTTGCAATAACGATGTTGTCTGTCTATGAAACGGGTGCTTCGTCATCATTTCAGCTTCTAACCGTCACTTAAAGATGTCTTCGTTCTATGGGGTGAACGCTCAAAGGTTCTGTGGAGGCCAGCGTGTCACTTAAACTGATATTGCTGACCGTAAAATATGAGCGTAGTTGGTGCATAGGACACGAGAAAGAAATGTCACAATGATGACACAGAGACAGTGACTCACCATGCGTCAAGACACTGGATGTGACAAGGAAGATGCTATGACAATAACCGATTTTAAAATGACTGAGGAAAAGTTAGCCTCGGTCAATAAAGGTTGAGGAAAAGTTAGCCTCGGTCAATAAAGGTTGAGGAAAAGTTAGCCTCGGTCAATAAAGGTTGAGGAAAAGTTAGCCTCGGTCAATATAAGACCACACCTAGCCAGGTACTATGAAGTATTTTTGCTATTCATCCACAATACTCCAGTGACCTGGGGCATGGAGTAGGCTAGTGGTTAGAGCGTTCGCTCTTCACGGTGAAGACCTGAGTTCGATTCCCCAAATGGACACACAGCGTGAAACCCATTTCTGCTGTTGCTGGAATATTGCTAAAAGGATGCACAAAACTAAATTCACTCCAGTGTTTAAGGGGTTTGTACTTCAAGTTGTACAGGTGTTTCAGGTCATACTATTTCAAAGAGAGTCATCTTCAACTTGACGTCACGTCAGGTGATGGCTTCACAACGTTATACTTTGTTTGAATTTCACATATAATACGCACCTGACCAGAGGTGAGGTCGTGTAAAACGCCATTATACACTCTGTACTGATGTGTTTGTACCATTGCCAGAATCCAGTTATCGTTAATTCGATTTCAATATTGCCTGTGATCGTTAACCTGGTTTCTCAGCTCCCGTTTAGTCTGGTTTCGCTAATGTCGATACTTTACAAGTGTTCCTTCGGACTTTCATGTCATGTTATTCTGACACGCTAGCATGTAAAGTACTGTTGAAAGGGGGACTTCATCTTACTCACTGACTATAAACCTTGTCGTAATATTGGCTGGTTATTCCCTAGTGTTTTTCAATGCCTGTTTATGCCTAGTGATGACGCTGTTTACTCATTCTATGTCGAGGCATAACATGAAGCTCTAAAAACGTCTTGAACCTTGCATCTATAAACAAGAACTGTAGGCACACTATTAATCTGTAATTTCACCCAACAGTAAGTTTATCTTGGAAGACAATAATCCATTACTAACAATGGTAAGACAAACCCCATGCTTACACTTAAGTTCAATTCTTGTCAAGAAACGTCTACTGACTTGACCGAACTGTGAAACATCATTTTCACCTTATCAGAGTCGACACATCAAATGAATCATCTCTTAATGAAACAGTGCCGTGGTTTTCACTGAACACTATCTCGATGGAATTGTGCATGCTATTAAATTGGTTCATATCATATGTTTGGGAGTAGCTGATGTAGGAAATGGAGTAGACGCCGTTGTGAAGAATGATAACAGGTGTGCAGGTATACATACGAAAAGTAGCCCGGCTGACTCTGACACGCTTTTATCACGGAACTCGTTACTTAGGCCGCATGTTATCATAGCATCTGTGCAGACAGGAACTATTAACAGAAGAAAGATGATCACTCCTGTTTACGAACGTTGGCGGGAGACCCCGATGGCCTTTCTCTTGAAGGCGACGTGAATGGTAAATTGTGTGTTGACTTTTACAATAGTATCCATGGTCCTTTTGCATCATCATCAACATCATCATCATCATCATCATCATCATCATCATCATCGCCATCATCAACAACAACAAGACCTTTAGACGTGGTAGAAGTTGCAGTTGTAGTCGTCATCGGCATCATCAAAACGAAGAAGTAGCTGTTTATTTTGGATATGATCAAGTAACATCGAGGATGGATTTGCATAAAAAAGAAATCACACCTACTACAAAAGTTGATATTTCAACCGGATTCAAAACAAGGATTGAGGATCGAGATCTAGACTTTACCCATCACCACTATGATGTACAACGAAAATTCGGTCAAGCTGCATACATTGTAGTTACTCATCCTTACTTGTATAACACTGAAATATGACGTCATCAATAATTGATATGGATGCATTTCACTCAGCGACAAGAATGTATGAATGTCAACTGCTCTATCTGAGGAATACGACATTTCGGGGAATATTCTTACTCCAACACGGGGTGAAAAACATAGAAGTCGACGTCCATAACTTCTCTACTTTATGTGTATCGCTTCTGAAAGCCTCCAAAAGACTTGAATTTAATATGTCGACTCCTTCATAGGTTTAGATATATACTAGACCAGTAATGTTTACATGTCTATATTTACCACTCCTTACATGTTAACGGCCACGTTTCATTATGAGCATGGCAATAACAGGGCTGTGTCGATCTATCTATGATATAGTTATATACAATTCATATCTATGTGTCCGTGTTATAAGTACTTATAATTCTGCTGAAATGTTAACGGCCACGTTTCATTATGAGCATGGCAATAACAGGGCTGTGTCGATCTATCTATGATATAGTTATATACAATTCAGATCTATGTGTCCGTGTTATAAGTACTTATAATTCTGCTGAAATGTTAACGGCCACGTTTCATTATGAGCATGGCAATAACAGGGCTGTGTCGATCTATCTATGATATAGTTATATACAATTCAGATCTATGTGTCCGTGTTATAAGTACTTATAATTCTGCTGAAATGTTAACGGCCACGTTTCATTATGAGCATGGCAATAACAGGGCTGTGTCGATCTATCTATGATATAGTTATATATAATTCATATCTATGTGTCCGTGTTATAAGTACTTATAATTCTGCTGAAATGTTAACGGCCACGTTTCATTATGAGCATGGCAATAACAGGGCTGCGTCGATCTATCTATGATATAGTTATATACAATTCAGATCTATGTGTCCGTGTTATAAGTACTTATAATTCTGCTGAAATGTTAACGGCCACGTTTCATTATGAGCATGGCAATAACAGGGCTGTGTCGATCTATCTATGATATAGTTATATATAATTCATATCTATGTGTCCGTGTTATAAGTACTTATAATTCTGCTGAAATGTTAACGGCCACGTTTCATTATGAGCATGGCAATAACAGGGCTGCGTCGATCTATCTATGATATAGTTATATACAATTCAGATCTATGTGCCCGTGTTATAAGTACTTATAATTCTGCTGAAATGTTAACGGCCACGTTTCATTATGAGCATGGCAATAACAGGGCTGTGTCGATCTATCTATGATATAGTTATATACAATTCAGATCTATGTGCCCGTGTTATAGGCACTTATAATTCTGATCTGTCTGTGACAATCAAAGCTTCTGAAAAGGATGCAGTTTGATACGTATTGCAATTGGGGTATGACAGTGTTTGATCATTCGTCGGTTACGATTGTAGGTGGCCATGATGCGATGTTTCATGGGAGTTACATTACTTCACTGTTAGACACGCGCCTGTGATATGGAAACCTTCCGAACGAGCTAGGATCACTGTGTAAATATAGACACCATCAAACACTCACTCTTTCTCATAAATAGATAGAAAAGCATTATTTAAAGTGCTTTGGGTTCAGCATTGCTTCGAGTGACCTTCTCGACCTCATCAGTCTGAGTATGTTCAAAGGAGAAGTAATTACTTCATAAAATACAGGGGCTTGATCGGTTGAATGATAGGAGAGTTACGGCAGATGTAGACAGTTGGTAACTATGTATCATCGCTGCTGGTACGGACTTAGCTCTTACAATGCCAGAGACCCTTGTGGGAACACTAGGTTTAATAGGCCTCCAGTAGGAGTCCAGCACCAGGCTGACCAGGATGATTGCCTGTCATTATTGCATGGATCATGGAACATGGATGATGGATTATAGATCCTGTCCCTGTTCCGTTTCTTTCCGACTCACATGCCATCGAGAACAGTTAGGACATTATGCCCAAACAGGTTTACTGGTTACTTAAAACAGGAGTGGACCAGATCATCAACAGCGGCACTAATCTTTGTGTTGTGTAGCTGAGGATTGGCATAACCCTGTGTGTTCTAAACACACGGAAAAACATCGCCACATCCCACATTTTTCATATTAATAATGTATGATTCATTTATATAGCGCCAAGTATCCATCTGACGTGTTACTCTCTGGAGGCTCTAATCCGAACTTGTTACTGTATTATTAACCATAGCTAAGGTACGTATCCAAACTTACTCACTTTAACTTACAATCTGAGTAAATGACCCTCAAGGACTAATCACATGGCAAACCAAATTGCAAAACAAACGGGAAACTAGTTTATTCAAAGAAGCGAACGTAGTAAAAAAATTTATATCATATAGCGCTGAAAAATATGGCCGAATGACGTAAACACGTGCTTTCATTTTCAAGATCCTAGCAATCCTCAAGAAATCTCATCAAAATCAACTACCTGTCACTGTGTCAATATTGAGTATAATCCTTGCCAAATGCAATTGCATCCTTGACCCTGATTGTCACTGACTGTCGTAATGACTCACCTATCTGCCTGTACTGTCCACCTGAGCGTTGCTGGTCATTAACGTCGCTAGTTAATGGCTGACAGGCGATGGATGTCAACTATCAACTCTTACGATGGCCCTCAATGTCTTGCCAGGATTTCGCATACAAATGACTGGCATCTGCATCTAGTGTCAGTTATCAACATATAAATCAATTGCTTTTCTAAGTTATGGAGGTGTAAGAACAGTTTGTTGAAACTTGATATTTGCAAATATCAAATTTCCTAAACTGTTCTTACATCTCCATTTCATGTTGAGTCAGCAAATCCCATTGTACCTTATACATGCTATGTACTATGAACACTCATTTCAAGCCAAAACGTTTACCCAAAGAATGTGACATAGGTCACAAAAGTCTAAACTGTACTTTCGCAGCTCGGGTCTTTGGTTTGGTCTATCTACTGGTTGCGATGTTACGTTGCATTGCTGTCACTTTTCACCTGCTGTGGAGACAAATAAAAACACCTCGTTTTCACAGCCGAACAATCTTTTGTGTCGAAAGAAGGCAGAATTTGCCTCTGAAAATATAAAAAGGTCTTCAGTCACAAACAAGCAATCATGGATTTGGATTATGAAAATAGTTTCACCTAGTTTCGGACGGATGGGTACTCCGTCTGTACAACACTTCACACTGGCCTGTTAGCATCGCACTTCTGCTAAAGAGGAACCCATCTTCCTCTGTATAAACACTAGAGCACATGTACAGACGTTTGCCTGAGTAAGGACTGGGAACCAACTCGAGATAATCATTCTGTGGTCACCTGGTATATGTATATCACTAATAATAAACAGATTCATAATAAACAAGTCAGGAATAATGTTTGGATAACCAGACGATGAAGGTGCTTAGTAGACAAAGGAGAAGAAACGGTGGCATTGCGTGGAAAGACTCCAATGGATGGCGCGGAGCCTGTGGAGGTGTTCAAAGTATTCGGTGCAGCTAGGTGGACTACCAGAGTCCCTTGCTCCACATTGTTGACATTGATGACTGATATATTGTCTGAGGATGAGGACGTCATATCTCATCAGCTTCTGGCGAAGTGTTGCACGATCAGTGTGTCCCTGGGGGCTAATGGGATTCCCATCTTCTTGGCATGGCCTGAGAAACGGCGTAGGGTGAGCTACGAGAGAGAAGTAAATGTTAATCGTCGTCTCAGCAGTAAATAAATATGTCATTAAATATCAATTTAAATCTGACCACAAATAATATAGAATACCACTAAGTATTATAAACGCTCGCTGTACGTTACCAACTGATATATGATTCCAGTGACAGGCGTGGTTTCACAATGCTCTGAACAGACGAGTGGTGCAAGATTGTTACTTCATGCTTGGTATTATCTTGTCACATAACGCTACTCTAGATCCATCCCAGGATCAATACGAAATAGCAGGAACCATTATCTCGAAGGTATTATAGATCTAGAATGACACCCTTTAATTGTCATTAATATACGAATGCCATTACACTAGTATATGTCAGGAAATGAGCCCCGGTATGAAACAATGTACGTGTGATGGTACCGAAAGTCAAGATTACCTTGATGTTTTTACATGGTACTGGCTCGGAAACTGTTGTAAGTTTCTGTGCAATATTTATGCCACTGGAGGTTTTCATTATGAATGAGCGTGACCAGTCTTCACCAAAAATCCATCTGACGTTGTTGGTAATAGACCCACGTACTGTCACGTCTCAATACATTTTTGTAACGATGGCAATAAGAATGGATATTGTGCATCTGACTGAAATGAAAATAGTAACTGAGCCAATGATATGTTACTTTATGTCGAACGAAGAGGTGAATAATATTCTGTATAACTGGTATGCGTTTCTTAATTTGCCTGCAGTAGTATGCATATGGATGTGATGATGTGATGTCCCCAGCTGAGCCTTAATCTCATTCCGCTGGAGACGGTGATATTGCAATGCTGGCATATATTGAATGGACACACTATGTCAACAGTAGAGGTGTTATTGTACGGAGTGGCTGCCTAAATAACTAACAGCTAAAAGTGTTATCGTTGCCATTATTGCCTCTATTGTCAGAGACTGAACGTATTCAATTTCAGTTCAATTTCAAACACTCAAAGAAGAAAACCAGGACAAACCAATCATGTTGGATTTAAAGGTTTATTGGCTTTATACATTTAAATTGAGTTCACTGTTTTCTTATTACATCACATTGTAAATGGTTTCCATGGAGGGTCTTGGCAACTGTTGCTGTTACTGACAGGCACTCCGCGTTGATGTCAGGCCCCACTATAATAGAGCTTCTTTTAATTGAGTAATGGAATGCTGGCATACAGGAAGCATACAACAGGGTACAAGATGACTTATTGTTAGTAATGACCAATATTACCATGATATTATCATTTACTCGACCGTTGTGCATAGATTTACCCCCAAACAATACAATACTGTACCTGAATGAATAGTAGCAGGTGCACTGACCGCTGTTAATGGTCACAGTAAAACCGTTATACAGCACGGGACAATGACAGACCGTTACGATAAATAACAAGTTGCTATGTTACCTACTTGTTACACCAACACGTGTGCGGGAGTCTGACCTCATGGCGAACCTATTTCCAATGTGATAGATGGTCACTGTGTAGTGAGGTCGTGGCAAATACAAATAGTCTGATCCAAGACTTCCAAACATGCAGTGAAAGTCAGTCAAAGGATTGACAAGACACACCACGTGCACATCGAGCACTGAGAGCCATTAGTTGTCGGGAACCGTGTCAAAAATCTCTTTCTGTGTCAGACGGTTACCGAATCAGCCACTTAGTGTTGGCATGCTGAACACGCATTATGCAGGTATGATGCTTTTCAACAAAGGGTCAAAAAGACATTTTTCAAGGAATAAGTGCTCCCACGGACTGAAAATACTAAAATGACTCATCTGATTATAAAATCCACAAAGCTTCGTATCTGTTAGCAGGCATAACCATCAAATGAATTTGAATTCTTTTTTTCAGAATGTATCCCCTATTTTTGCAAATCTTTTATCTCAAGTCAGGATGCAAGTGTGGATGGTAACAGTACATAGTGTGATGCATAAAATCAAGAAGACATTACAGAGTTAGAAATAATACTGCAACATGCAAGCTGATATGGTATTGTAAACAGGATGACGTCTTCTGTGTCGTCATTCCTGTTCCTGAAATAGTGTGGGGGAGAACGCTCGTTATTTGTTGTTTTAAGAACATGGTATATCAGTTGAAAGAAGAAGTGAAACCAGAAACTTTAGTTTCGTTTTGTTTTCAAAAATACATTTAAATATATTCGCGCTTGTGCACCATTTATGAAGCCAAAGTTGTTTTTCTTACAAAGTTGTTGAAAATATTTTATGCATTTGTTTGATAAGGTCACCGCTGTCGGCTTTTAGTCTTTAGATTCGTGTTCTTCTTTTCATTTTCCCTGGGGTGAGAGTCTCTGCAGACATGAGTGTTGAAACTTTGTCCTAATGAGCAGCAGAGTCGGTTTTCCTCGAGTTGTTATCGGGAGTTGACATGAAACTGAAAAGGTGCAATATTTTGCAGAACGTTGAGGTTTTAAACTCGTTCCCCTCAGCAATCCATAGGAAACATCGATCGTGATTCGTAGAACTTTATATGTTTTTATAAATGTCTTGGTAAAAGGCCAGATGAGATGACGGCGGTAAGACAGATACATTCCTGACCTTATCACAATAGAATGCTCACACGTGTAGCTCTTAGCGTTCATGCATCTCCTACATTACGGCCTATACCTTCAAAATACTTTGTCAAAAATGAATTTGGCGGTACTTTTTGCAAATACAGGGACTACTCGCCTGATGCATTGAATAAAAACCATCATCATAATGCTAAAATACAGCGCGTGACTTCAATCCCGCGAAATGGACGACAGTGTCACTCACAAAATGGACGGAGACGTGACTTTTTCAAGTGTATCCGACTTACGTGAAGTATTTCCCCATAAATTCACAACGCTGCTGCCACAAAAGCTGATTACTGTGATTGGAATACTCGATATGTTTGTCCTGGCAACAGCCAGGCACAGTTGGGCGTCCTAACTTCCATCTGATTTTAGATACAAGGATCGGGTGTCCTGACGGTGGGCGTCGACTGGATTGCAGTTATTCGTGGAAGATCGTGTGTATGCCAAGCCTTATCTGTGGTTGTTATCCGCAAAGAATGAATCACTGACAGGTTCCACGGAAATTGTGAAAGTTCCTTTGTTTGCCTTTCTGTCGTGTTGTTTGTTGATTGGACATGTTTCCAGGAGTCTGAAGACCTTGTCTAGTAAAGAAGGCATCAGTAGCCTTGATGCTGAAGCGTTTTCCAGCCGTAGCAATACGTAGCAGTACATCTTATTTCCAAGATGTGAATCCATTTTCGGTGTCACATTGTGGTGAATCGCTTAATCCGCTGAACAATCGCCGCAATTTCAATATCGACGACTTGAACCGTGACATGTTCATTTGCCAGAAATGGTCAAGTACCAAAGATGTGCTGAAGAATCACTATGCGATAAACCTTTGCCGCTTCTGAACAATTAATATTTTCGATTATGCAAGTACAATGTTGTTTAGTTGTTTTTTATTGTTGTGTTGTTTTTTTTTCAACCAAGCCTAAACTGATCTAGTGTAAAAGTAGCTGAGTGCTAACTCCATGGCGACGGCGCTCAAGTAAACTTCTCATGGACATGTTCCTCTACACATCGGTGCTCTATCAGATGACTTCATTAGATTGACCCAAGCCATATATTGACGTCAGAGGTTATTTTCGTTGTCAATTATCTAGAGTACTGACGTCGTGCTGATTTATATTCAGAAGCTCCATAAAACTATCTTCTCTAAAGATAATGAATTGTTTGATTTGTCCTGTTAACACATAATACACAGATCTTTTGCAAAGGGTTATCATCTATGAAGGAATGTTATGTGCTGTAATAGATATTCTATCTTGATGTAAATGATAAAAATTAGAAGTATTTCATACATATTGTATTTGTGCCATTTTGACAATGATAATTGTTTATCCTGCATACCTATGTCGTCCCGTGTAGCATCAGTAGTGAGGGATATAGTTGGTGTAAACAATATTTGTTGGGTTATGGGCATTCGGAGGTGGAAAGGATATCCCAGTGTTAACAACAACCCTCCCCCAACATCCCCCAACACACATACACACACCCATGTCAGCCATACAAATATACGCTATTGAACGAAGCCCAGTATTCACTCCATATAGTCAGTTTGTGACATCCGTGGATGACGTCAATGAATGACATCAAGTCGTAACAACTATAAAGCGCTGTAACATTTTATGGTTTCAGGTGGCCAATCTGATTTGAAAATGTGCAGCACTGGAAACCTATTACGCAGGACTCTTCTACACTGACGAGTATTGTGATTTGGGTTACATTAACTTCGGATCGCACTAGAGTTCGTCCCCAGTTGTCCATTGTTTCTCCTGTTGTAGGATCAGCACCACATGGACGTTCTTTTCTTCATATCTTAAAATTACGAAGAACCCAATCGTTCAAAGATATGTATTTAACCATTTGTTTATTGCTTGTTGATGACAAAACCAGTGTTCAAACCAGTACAGTTGGTTACCAAAATAATTCCAGAATATATGGTTACCAGTAGAGTACATACATATTACGCTAGGAAGTCCCTTTCTTGAAGACTGGCGTGATCGCTAGCTGCAGTCCACCTGTTACGCGGAGGGATTCACAATACGATAACCCAAATGAGGTTTGATTTAGCCGCTTTAGCGATCGCAGATCTCTCGAGACACCAGCACCAATTACTTTCACCAAGATGAGTATTTGAGAGAGTGTCATGCTCTCAGTCGAATGATTAGTACTCTGCGACAAGGCCGAAACAAATTTAATATGCGCCATCCAATTTTCCGTTATGTTCTAACTTTCTTTGGTCATGCCATATAATCGAGATGCATACAGACATTGTGATGACGGTATGGTGTGATACAGTTTTCGTTATCAAAAAGCTATTTCCTTTAGATGCTGTGGTGGACGGCAATACTAATTTCTTTTAATTTTCTCTTGAGCTAACGGAGTCAATAAGGTGTGGTAGGTAGGGTCCTAACAGGTTTTAGGAATATCCTTCGATGATGAAGAACGTGAAACCTGAAAAGATGTTGTTGAGAAACTGAAAGATAAAACAGTATGCTTATATATCTAACAAAACGTATAATGCAAAATACATAGACATCGGATATACAACCGTGTATCGGAAATACGTAATGTTTCGGTTTCTTAAGACTAGAAATGGTTTTACATTTTCCGCACAATTGTTTTGAAGGATCCATCATGTGGACTTCATCATTAACTCGACCCGATGAACGCATATTCAGTTTGTTACGGCCTAATTAGAAGAATGCCTGCATTCTGACTACAATGCCATAGAGACCTTCGTCAAGTAGTGACTTCATGATCAGCCTAGGACCTGTGTCTACTCAACGGCGTCTTTATTACTGTCTGCTCCAGCACCTACTGTTGTGAGGTACAGCGGGGCATGTGTATTGTGCTGTAGGTGTTGTATCTGGCTGGGAGGTCTGACACTGTGGCAACAGTGTGCATCAAGGGGTAGACTGATAGGCATGTGTGTTATGTTTCCGAGACAGTTGAAGGGTTTTCCTTCTTGTACAGAGAGTATGTTTACAAGAGTGGTCGTCTTAAGCTGAAAACCACCCATGATCACAGCAATTGATTTGCATATTTCTTGTAGTCCTTTACTGCTCCCATTCGAATTTCAGTCTCTTTTTTGTAATGTGTACTTAAAGCGGATATAATGGCGACGGTAAATGTTTCCAGTCCAGACTAGTCTGGGTATTTTAAAGGCTTCTCACCATAACATGTTGTATTTATTAGTGCGTTGCTTAGACTGGATATAGTTATGTGGGTATTTATGCAGGGTACGTCCAGATACTAATATATGCAGGCAAATAACGGATGTAGCTTCTACGATGTGAATGAATGTTTGGATGAATAAATGAGTATCTGACAATGTGTTTGACGTTTCCTAGGAATGCAGTCTGAAAATGGTAAGAAATGGATGAATTGGATAATACGGATATATGGTTCAGTATGTTGTGTAACTCGTCCAACATACATCTAATGATAATATTGCATTTACAGGGCGCCTAATACCCACCGTAGAGGTGCTCAGTGGTGCAGTGAAAATATTGGGGAAGGAAATGGCGCCTATAACTTCCTTGGCATGTTAGAAGTTGGGAAGTACAATTTAGAACAAACTTCTGGATAACAACTTCTGTTATTCGTGAGGGCGACGCTACACACACACGCGCGCACACACACACACACACACACACACACACACACACACACACACACACGCACACACACACTGAGGGAAACAATGTAACAAAGAAAACAACACAGTAACATAATTGGCTAGGCAGTAAGCTGATGAGAATAATGAGTTGGACATAGGAAAGGCATGGAAGCCAGTGGTATACAAGTAGTGTTTATACAGTAGACTGGGCTTGGTGGAGGAGTGCATCATAGGCGAGTGGACAGAAGTATCCTTAGTCTCGGTTGAGAGTGGGTTTGTGTCGTTTGGTGTGGATGGCTTCGGTGAGCTTGGTTTAGTGAAGTCTGTTTGATTGTTAGCAAGAATAGTTCATATAGCTTATACCGAAAGGCAATAGTGAATAGATGAGTCTTTCGCAGTGATTTAAAGGTTTCTTTGGAATGTTACGGCTAAGATGATCTGTTCATCTGTTAGTGTTTAGGAGAGATACAAAGTGTTTGTGCTACATGTTTGTAGCCTAGTGTAGTCATGAAGGATGTGCCTGTGCATAGTGAGACTTGTTGTGAGACTTGTCTGGGTTGTAGCTTTTCCATTGTGCCGTGTGCATCAGATGACCCTATTCCAGACTGTCACTGTCTGTAAACTAACAAATAACATAAGGCATCATGCAGACAAGATGAGATCCTTCACTCCTCTTTAGCATCCACTGTATGTAAACCAACGCGTATGTAAGACAACAGATAACACAAGGCATCATGCAGACAAGATGATATCCTTCACTCCTCTTTATCATTCACTCCTCTTTAGCACCCACTGCCTGTAAACAAAAACGCGTATGTAAGACAACAGATAACACAAGGCATCATGCAGACAAGATGATATCCTTCACTCCTCTTTATCTCTAACTGTCTGCAAGCGCATTCGTGAGAGAACAGATTATGAAAGGCATTCTGCAGACAAGATGATATCCTTCACTCCTCTTTATCTCTAACTGTCTGTAAGCACATTTGTGAGAGAACAGATTATGAAAGGCATTGTGCAGACAAGATGATATCCTTCACTCCTCTTTATCACTAACTGTCTGTAAGCGCATTTGTGAGAGAACAGATTATGAAAGGCATTCTGCAGACAAGATGATATCCTTCACTCCTCTTTATCTCTAACTGTCTGTAAGCACATTTGTGAGAGAACAGATTATGAAAGGCATTATGCAGACAAGATAATATCCTTCACTCCTCTTTATCACTAACTGTCTGTAAGCACATTTGTGAGAGAACAGATTATGAAAGGCATTATGCAGACAAGATGATATCCTTCACTCCTCTTTATCACTAACTGTCTGTAAGCACATTTGTGAGAGAACAGATTATGAAAGGCATTATGCAGACAAGATGATATCCTTCACTCCTCTTTATCTCTAACTGTCTGTAAGCACATTTGTGAGAGAACAGATTATGAAAGGCATTATGCAGACAAGATAATATCCTTCACTCCTCTTTATCACTAACTGTCTGTAAGCACATTTGTGAGAGAACAGATTATGAAAGGCATTATGCAGACAAGATGATATCCTTCACTCTTCTTTATAACTAACTGTCTGTAAGCACATTTGTGAGAGAACAGATTATGAAAGGCATTATGCAGGCACGTCGATGCATCTCACTTGCGAATCCATGCGAGCCACAATCAAAATAAACGGCTGGCGTGGTATCTTACGGTAAAAAACACCTACTGCTGACAAGAAAAGCACATAGGTGTCACGGGGAACCATCGCTTCGCATGACGACCGATATTATTAATCTGTATCGGTCTTAGGGGACATGCCTTGGTGCAATATCTGTCTGTGTTAGTGTTTTTTTTTGTTCACCAAGGCAGAAGGGTACTATATCGCCCCCCTGGGATCCGTGTTGTTCATGGTGCTGGAGAGACCACTACAGTGGACATCTCACTGGACATCTATAACATTCATGTTGGTTTTGGTCTTGGTGAGAGTGGGCGCCGTTAGAATAACCATTTTGGAGACGATAGAAAGCAAATTTAGTTACCCATGTACCTCTCAAACCCGGAAGTTATCGTAAATGAGCAGAGAATGACGCTTTGCATCATTAATTTGAGATGTAAAATTGTGCTGTGTGTGTGCTGTGAGTGTAATGCCAGTTCGACTACACGAGACGGGAATTATAGAAATGTACTTGCCAACACTAAACAAATTTGAATGGATCCCAGCCAAACAAAATTCGACATTTCTTTGTAAGGGAAAATGCTATCGAATGGTACCCGCGGAGCCAAGGGAACAAAATTACAAACGAAAGTGGAGAAACTCCCGTAATGTTGGCAACAACAATGGGCTCCTTCACAGGTAACAGAGATGCTCTACTAGTGCTGCGGCTCCCTGAGCAGATCTGGAATTCCTCTGGGCTGCCAGTATCGAGTGATTGTTACAATTACAGGCTAACCCCGGTCGCATGTATTAACAAGGAACTGTTAGCACCGTGCCCAAGCTCACAGGTTTCACATGCCACTGCTTGCAACCTTAGGGCCTCCACCAGGTGTGACTCGAGGAACACAACTATCAATATCTTACACAAGAAATGGTACCTTTCGTAATTCTTTTACGTGGAAGCTTGACTTTCAGCCATTGTCTACTACAATTTAACACGTCTACGACTGTGAGACGAGAGCCTTGCCTATAAATAAGTGAGTGATGTCTGTCATTTAGATTTCTATAACTCCGTATGCCGCAGCGACCCTTTGTCTCAGCGATTGAGATATGCAGTGTTTTCATGTTTTCAAGTGAACGAAGTAATAGATTGACTTATAGAATTACATGTGCGTATGTGTGCATCTGAACGTTCTTTAGCATAGCAAAATTAAGTATTTGGCTTTCGGGTATGGCATCCTTCATCTTGTGTTCTCTGTACTTCCTTATTTTCACGAAATCGAAGACAAAACACGTTTTGCTTTGCTTTTAGATTTTAATTTCAGTGGGCATGATCTAAATACATACTAACGGTCAATGCAATTATCAACTTGAAGCTATTGTGTCCAGGTAGATGATAAATAGATGGTGTTTCATATAATGTGAGATGGTGTTTTATACAAATAAACACTGAGTACACTTTGTGGTTTGCATTTTTTGATGCTGCGATATGAAACATTCACTTCATACACCATTTATTTTGTTCACATAACCAGATTACCAAACCATTCCGATAAGGTTCTAGGGAAGCTGTTGTTCCTGCAAACCGTTAAATGTTCTGCAAGGACATTATCGATAAACTTGAGTTTGGTTTCCCGTCACAACGGGAGTATTCCAGCGATGTTATGACCATCGTGAATGTCTTCCGTAAGAACGAAATGAAAATCCCATAATAGCAAAATTCTAATCACACTTATTGCTACTGAGAGTTTTTTCGGTCAGTGACATATCGTTCGGTCTAAAATAAGCACCGATTTCTCATCTCATTGGATTCAAATTGCAACCTCTGACGTTCACATGGGAATCTAATTAAATCCGTTTGTAGATGAACTGGATAATAGCTCCTAGACTAACATCCTTCTCATAGGTAACGAGTAAAAGCTTCTTCCGTTTCTTTGAATGAATAGTTCCTTTATACATGGGAGAGGATAGCAGTCAGATGTGATGTGGGTTGCTCGGAAAATAAACATTAGTTTTAGTTTAACAGATTACGAATAAACTGTTTATAATACTTCACAAACTGACACATCCCTGAAGGGTCGATGTGAGGTTTGATAAAGGGGAAATTGATATCACAAAGCTAATTACGCCGTAGAGGTGAGAGCTATCTTACACTATGAATTGCATGTTAGTCTCACGGTATCATTAGTAGAAACATTCAGGTGAGGCTTATGTTTGCCTTCCGGTAGCGTTAGAGTAAGAAACATTCACCTTAGTTCAACGTTTGCCATTAAACAGCATAGTTTGAAACATTCAACCGGGTTTTGTAGGTTTGCCTTACTGTAGCGCTTGGAAAAACATTCAACTGAATTTTCTGTGAGTACCTTAGCGAAGCGCTACGAGAAACATTTAACTTCTGTGTGTTTGCCATAGTAGTACCACTAGAAGGAACATTCAACTAAGTTTTGTGGGTTTGCCATAGTAGTACCACAAGAAGAAACATTTAACTGAGTTTTGTGTCTTAACCACAGTAGTACCACAAGAGGAAACAGTCAACTGGGTTTTGTGTGTTTGCCATAGTAGTACCACTAGAAGAAACATTCAGCTGAGTATTGTGTGTGTTACCTGAAGAAGACCTAGAAGATACATTTAAATGAGTATTCTGTGTGTACATTAGTGTAGAGCTACGAAAAAAACATTTAACTAAGATCTGTGTGTTTGCCATGGTAGTGCCACTAGAAGAAACATTCAACTGGGTTTTGTGGGTTTGCCTTAGTAGTACCACGAGAAGAAACATTAAACTGAGTTTTGTAGGTTTACCTCAGCTTTGCGATTCGAAAAAAAACATGCAGCTGATTTTTGTGTGTTTGTCTTCGTGCAGCGCTACGAAAAGGAACATTCAACTGAGTTTTGTGTGTTTGCCCTAGTGTAGCACTAGGAGAAACATTCAACTGGGTTTTGTGGGCATTGCCTTGACGTAGACTTAGAAGAAACTGAATTTTCTGTGCGTACCTTAGTGAAGCGCTACGAGAAATATTTAACTAAAAGTTCTGTGTGTTTGCCATAGTAGTACCACTAGAAGAAACACTGAACTGAGTTTTGTTGGTTTGCCTTAGTAGTACCACTACGAGAAACATTCAACTGAGTATTATGTGTGTTGCCTTGAGGTAGACCTGGGAGAAACGTTAAACTTGATATTTTGCGTTCTTCTGAAGATAGTCCAACAGAAACATTCGGATTGGTATTTTGTGTTGGTCTCTAGTTAGGCCAAGTTCAACTAAGGTATTCGTACCAGTAATAGAAGCATTCAACTGGGTGTTACGTTTCTGTTTAAAGGTCCTAATACACAAGAAAATTAAGACACAATATCGTCTATTGTCCCCAAGTCAGAGCTATCTGTGAGCATAAGAACATACAGGACGGCACATATGTCATCCAAAACCGCGTGTAGGGCATTCTGTGCAGTCAAAAATATAACTAGACACACAATTTTGAGAATGTTCTGCTATGTAAAACTTAGTTACAAAGATGTATTAAGGTAGCGAGAGAGTTTGCTTGCATCAAACACATCACGACTGGTTTAGTTAGCGTAATTGTCACTTTCCTGGTCTGTGATAACGACAAATTGAGCAACGTCGCGCCGGCGACATGTGCATCAATGATGACGCCGTTGGCCTTCTCCAGGGATTCACAGTCAGCTAGACACATTAATGAAGCTCATTGGTCAGGAACGCTCGGACAAGCGTGTGGCTCATTAAGAGTCACTTCTGTTATCATAAGGACAGCAATTAGCACAAGAACATTGAAACAAGTGCCTACTCATACACACCGTGTCTGTCGCATGCGTCATGAAGCGCATTTACATAGCTTATATATACTGAACTGCACAAGAAACGCAACTGTATTTTGGTCAAGTGTTTAGATAGAAGGCATAATCAGAACACTTACTTTTATAAGATTTCATTTGTTCGAAAATTGCCTTTCATTTACTGCTCAGTGTATTTGTATGTGGTCTTTTTGTTGCTCCTTTTAGCTAAAGCTAGGAAAAATCTTATATTTGATATTGCATGTATTTTGCACATTACCTCAACACGCAAACACTGTCCTAACCTGGCACTGAGTATAAGTAGTTTCTCCGTGTTGTTGTCGTGGTAATTCCGTCTCATCTTTCACCTGGTATCATAGCGTTCGCTGTATTAAGGCATTCTGCTGAAATCAACGGCAAGAACATTTTGACATCGTTTTCCACTTTCACTGATGATATTTACAATATACAGTATACACAACATCAATATTCACTGTTTTTCATGATACTCTGAAACACTTTTGGCAACATGGTTACATGTCTGTGATCTATTTTCGGACGTTAGGTGGGCGAGAATGGTTTTACGTTGCTTTTAGCAATATTGCAGCCTTATCGCGGGGAACATCTGAACGAGCAATGCTGAAAATATATAATGTATGAAAACGATTGAAGGGAACTGAACCTGACTCTTCAGCGTCATAAGCGAACGTTATAAGCACTGGGCTACCATATCGCCCCTGCACTTTACGTAAAGAAGTGGTACCATTCGTAATGCTTTCATGTGGTAGTGAAGTGACTGTCGACTGTCAGCTACTGCTGACTACAACACACGTTGTCCAGGGTCGAGAGTCTTGGCCATAAGTAGTTTGTCTGATATTTACATTTATGTAAATCGGTATGTTTCAGCGATCTGCATTTTCTGAGATATGTAAAGTTGTAATGTAAAACGTGCCGAAATAATAGAAGAATTTGCCTTCTCGGTGTTGAAGTAGAGCATTCTCTACTTTGTGTTCTCTGTACTTTCTCCACTAACTTCGTCCATATAGTCGAGTCTCATTAGTTCCGAACACGCATGGTGCTGTTTATAGGAGCCGTGATTCATCTCTAGTAGATGGCCAGTTCTAGTAGATGGCCAGTTCTAGTAGATGGCTAGTTCTAGTAGATGGCCAGTTCTAGTAGATGGCCCGTTCTAGTAGATGGCTAGTTCTAGTAGATGTACATGGCCAGTTCTAGTAGATGGACATGGCCAGTTCTAGTAGATAGCTAGTTCTAGTTGTGATACCAGCCACAGAACTGTAGTCAAGTGATGTGTGGCGCCACAAGGCAGACTTCACCGTGTTGAATAACATTCTTCATAACGATATACGTCATATTTTGTAGAATTATAACAACGATTAACCTACTTTGTGACACAGTAACCTGCTTACTACACCTTCATGGGTTTTTTTTGGTGGGGGATTGTCTGGTTCAGACCCGCTTTTTGGCAGACGACATCGTGCGGCTGTTATGCTGCGGAGACAGGTGTTAGCTCGTGACATAGTCACAACTGTACAATCGAGTCGAGATTTCTTATGAATATGGAAAGGGTTTTGTCGCTTCTATACACACCTCGCGGTAAGTATAGTGTTGACCAATCTGCGGATTGTTGAAGAGGGCGGTGTGGTCAGGGTGGACCTCTGGGTGGTAGCATGTAACAAATGTTACACACTACTCCAAACCTACACAGATTGATGCTCATGCTGTTTATTACTTGATTGTCTTGTCCAGACTCTGTTATTTGCAAACCGCAGCCCTATAGCAGGAATATTGCTGAGTGCGGCGTAAAACTAAACTCACTCACTCATATTGAAAGCGATGAGGTGAATTGTGTAATCAGAGAAGTAAATACATGCACACTTTCGAAATGACACTTTTGTCACGCAGATGTAAGCTGTCGTCACACCATTCCTCATAAATGCATCAATAATAATGCGTTATGCATCACATTATTATGCATCACTTGAGATTGGTGGCGATGATTTATCTCTCCACAGTTCCAGGCTTTGGTCAACAAACTCATTATCACTGCCAGCTTATACAAATATATCCCTCGGGTAGTTTTGTCTGGAAGCACGTCTTCAATGCATTAACCTTTGGACGTAGCTGGCTGGTGTGTCTGGAAATTCTGAAGAATAATCTTTAATCATCGCAGCTAATAACCATAAATACGGTATCAGTTATACGAAAAACAAGACCATTATCTCCATACAAGTCGCAATCAGATCGCATGCTGTCGCAGTCGCTGCTTCCTCTTCTTTGTGAGAGGCGGTCAAAATACAACTGATCGAACTGACCGAAAAGGATAGCTGATATGATCTTTTTGGAAATCCTTATTAATATGTTGGTGGTTGGTCTTTTACCACCACGCTGAAATTGCCTTCTTGTTTCTAAACTGAGCGTTCATATTACATCGCTATATATCACTTTACAAATTTATTAATCTGAGAATGGGTACCCGGTAGTATGAAGGGATGATGTGACAGGGACCGACGAACAAAAATATAGTACACACTAATCCGGTAACTGAGGTAATACTAGTAAGCTATCAGTTTTGGCTTGATTTGTTGTTAAATCGGCGCTCATCAATAATCCAGATACATGGCAGCGGATTGGAAATAATAGGGTCTGGACCTGACAATATAGTGATCAACAGCAGGCAGTTACGCAAGCAAAACAGAATATGATTAAATCTGTTTTTATCTTTCGGGATAAAGAAAATCACAAAGACGTAGAGTGATAGTTTAGATAATCGTGAAAAGGATAAAGCAAATATCAGCGTAAAAACGTTAATTATTTCCACCTGTACATGGATCTAGATACTCCCTTCTGGCGAGTGAAGATTGTTACGCTGGGGATCGATTGCTTATATGGGTAAAATGTGTAAAAGCCATCTCGTTGTCTACCGTCGTGATATGACTGGAATATTGTAAGACGACGCGCAAGCTCATCGGGTCGAAAATACCGCCTCGTATCTGAAGCTTTGTTAGTTGTATTTCTTTCATACAAGCCAACACTTGTACACTCACGTCACTAAGGACAATCAGTTTCCAGTCTAGACTAACGGTTAGACACCGAATTCATACAAGTTTGATTGTAATCACATAAACCCATTTTAAATTGAAAAGGAGCCTCGGGGAGACCAGGGATTCAGGCCTGGAGAAATCTAAACTTGCTCCATTTAGAGCTTTAGCATTGCAATGAGGACCGAGCTGTGGTGAAAGTAGTTTGGTTCAGGGACATTGAGACACACTATTCCCAGTATGTCTTTAGAGTTCGCATCTTGGAAAGCTACTTAACAATGCTACATCGTTATACTGTTATCAGCGTTGTGTCAACCACCCACGATACATTGCCAGACGTACATGCTGAAATTACAAGTGTCTCACCGAGCTTTCATATTGTTGCCTGTTCCTGGTGGAATCCAGTGGAATCAATACTAGCGTGTTAGTGGCGAGCCCGAAACACACGTCAAGCCTGTTAGCTTCAGAAATATTCAGCCATCAAACTCCTTCAAGTTTAGGCAGATAACTGTTTTCTCTCCCAATTCAGATCTAAGCAAGCACGGGTCAAGGTTGAAACAGACGAAGTCTGCAGTGGCGGTGGTCGTCGTTTCCCTGATTGCCGTCGTGGCGTGTATAGTCAAGTTAATATGTTGAAAAATGATTATGGTTATGTGGAAGGAAAGTATGTAGTAAGTCAATTTATGGACGTCACAGACAGAGAGGGTAATTGCACGTATGCCGCTGCTAATGGTAGAATGATAGGTGCAACGGCACTCTTCCCTTACAGCCGACTCACTGAAGATCCATGCATTGTGTCTAAATTCATCCGTCATTGTTGGACTTCAAGTCACAGAGGTACTTTTATGTGTACGGATATAGAAGAGATGCATTATGCTGCCAGGGGTTAATTGAATGTAAAATACGTTGAATGAAAACCCACTTAAGTAATGAAGAACAAGTATGAACGTAAAAACGATTCTTGGCAATGTTCTGGGAGGCTGATGGTAATGGTTGAACGTAAGTAGTGACAAGTCTAAGAGCCTCTACAACGGTTTTATGTAAAACAACCCGATCTGTTACCGTTTGTTGCAAAATTATGTCACCACGTTAGTATGTTTCTAATGGAAATCGGAAATACCTCATCGAGAATTTTCAAGACTTCCCTAACGTTTTCGGAGAAAGAATATATAAGTATATTTCTTTTGATGTGCTCGAGGCAGTTGGTTATTGGTTCAAGCAAGTGATTACAGTCCTTACTCTGTGTAATTAATTTGTTTTTGTTACTCCCTCGAAGTACACACTCGATCAAATTAGTTTATCTGCGACATCACGTTATCAGTCGTACAAAGGGTGGTTGGGGAAGGAATAGCACAATGTTTAAGGCTTTCGTTTAACCACATCGGCACAATGTGTGAAGCCCATTTCTGGTGTGCCTCGCCGTACCATTGCTGGAATACTGCTCACAGTGGCGTAAAACTAAACTCACTCACTGTAGTACGCTCACAGTGTCCGTAACTAATACACGCCATACCATACCACACCCACATTCGAAAACCCGACATGTTTGCATGCCGTATTAGAGTTCAGCCCTCGAATTGTTTTGCAACCTCTAATACAACTTTTATTGACTTACACAAGAGAGCCTCATATCTTCTTATTCGATTGCACGTATCGACGGTTGACCTGACTAATGATGTGGCCAAACTCGCTTCCATAAGACACTTAAGTTCATACGGAAATGGATACGTTTATTTCGCTGAAAGAGCTTAAGATCGTACCGTCACTTGTGAAGTTTTCGGGGTATTTATCTGAACAAACAATTCTTGTGACGTTATCATGTTTATTTTGTTTCTGGCAAACACGTTTGTCGCTAAGTTTAATGTTGCGCGGAAACTCTCCTTCACGAAAACACCCTAGATGTTACCACGCATGATTCCCATGATTATTGTCTCAGATACGTCAGGGAAAGACCGAAACATGATGAATTGGCGCACACATTTTCACAGATAAACTCGAGGATTATCGAGGATTATCTACCTGGCAGAAGGATGTGAATCATCAATAGATTATGGAAGAACTGGCTTTAGTCCTTTAATAACATGAGAGCTTAACAACCCGAACAACCCGGAAATAATAGCATTTAAATTTAAATGTCAGTGACTGACAGGAGGTAAGAGTTTAAGTCATGCACAATCTCTGTTTCGTTGTTTATCGTTGTTATCCAGGGAGGTGTTTTTTGCTTGAGCTCGTTTTCAGCCTGCCAATTAGCTACAGATTCCACTATGAATCCGGTATTTTGGGAGAAACGTTATCTGTTTGAGAAATCATTTCACTGTATCAGATTCAGCCTGACTACCAAATGATGTTCGCACACTTCTTTGATCTATTCTTAACTACCAGCGTATACCTTGAGTTTACTCGTGCTCACAACAGTAGTGGCTGTATCAGGGATCATGTTCCCTATATAATTGTATGTCGATCGGGAGCTTTCATTGCTCATCAAAGAGCAAATACACTACCTATGTGCGGACGTCATTGAGAAAGGGTGTGATACTACGTCCTTGGCTTAGTTCTGTCTGTTGCTGCTGATTTTGGGAGTAAAACCCGTGCGTCATCGTGTTTCTGTTTTGCTGATAATTCCTGCTGTATTAACAACTAATCACCCATAATAGCTTCATAATTCTATAGATACTGTCATAATATTTACTGTTACAGCTGACTCACCCACGCTTTAGATGTACCAGGGTAAGGGTGTGGGGATCGAGATTTGCCTCACTCTGTGGAGCATTTCATGAAACAATGAAACACACCTTTACCCATTGAAAAGTGACCCAAGTCTCGTTGCAGTTTTATGCATCTGATGTCGATTACATCATACCATCTCGTCTCGTCTGTAGTAGCCCTGGGTCGTTCTGGTGTGTATCGACGGTTGACTTGTTTGGTCCACCGGTCAACTGTGCAAGTTTCAGATTCCTTCCAGTTACCTCTGGTGTCAGCATTCATGGTTGTGAGCTAGATATCAGTGTTATCTAACGTCATCGGTAGGTATTCATCTCATTGTGGTCATTAGACCACATTAGACCACATTAGACCACATTAGACCACACACGGAGTTATTTGTATAGCTATAGATAGTTCGATGCTCCGATGGGGCAACTTTGTTTGCCATGATGAGTTTACTAGCTTTGGGATTTGAAGATTAGAGGATCCGATGGTTCGATGATCTGATGGGCTGGTGTCCCCCCATTAGTCAGAAGCCCCATTAGTCAGAAGGTATTTTTCAAGGTAGGCTGACCACAGCTCCCCTAATAATTAAATGGACTAACCCGATTCATTAATTACCAAGAAAACATAACACAACTAACCCGAGATCTTCAGTTTGTCAGCCTTCTCAATCTTCTTGAGGATCTCGATGAGTCTGTAGATGTTTGGGTGACGACTTGAGAGGCTGGCATTCAGGCGACTGTTGAAACCCTCAAGGCAGTTGTTTGTCCTCGGGCCAAAGGTTTCATGGTGATTCCATATGGGAAGCCTGAAGAGAGCATCATCGTCTACCCATGTCGTGACCATGTAGTCATGGAAGGCAACAGCAGCTGGTCCATCAGGGCTTGAGCTCATGACGTCAAGCCAAACATCCTGGACAGAGGCTTGAGGCAGTAGAGGCAGGGCAGACTCACGCCGAATCCATCTTTCAACTTCGGGGTCGTCGCGGTAGTCGAGGTTCTGTACCTTGCGCCAAACAGCCTGGGAATAATGAAAGAAACATCCTTTCACTTCAGCAGCAGGAAACTCCCTCTGAACGGCTCTGATAGCGGCCATCTCAAAGTCAGTCTGAACCTTGGCTGGAGCTAGAGGTCTGTTCAGGAGCTGTTGAACATGAGTCTTGAGAAGACTCAGGAGACGACGGAAGGCAGCAATGGTCCGACTCGGCATAAGGGCATACACCAAGGGATAAGATGACGAGCCAACCCTCGCATGGATGATGTATAACTGATCCCACAGATCAGGACTGGCAGCAAATGTTCCATCCATGTAGATAGTTGAGGCTGACTGAAGGGCTTGCAGGTGGGCGTCAGTCGCAAAGACAACAATCTTGTCGTCATCACCATCAGAAAAGAGTAGGAATCGCTCAGAGTCCAATGTTTGTGTCCACACTCCATCTAGGTTAACGTCCACAAGGGTCTGGGGTAGTCTCGGGATGGTGTGATTCCTATGCCTGTACAAGGCACTGTCGAGAGTGGAGTAGGAAGGAAGGTGGGATGCATCTCCTTGGTGGTACTTCAGGAGTTCGTCTTGGTAAAGGGCTGGCATGGCTGTTGTAGGTTCCTCTCGAGCACGCTTCCTCATGGAACTGATGAATTTCAGTCTTGTACTGTCCGGCGGCGGGTGATTGTGTTCTGTGGAATTCCTTACATAATCTCCTACTGTAGTGCACTTGCCTGTGCAAGTCTTGACAACACATCTCCAGTGGGCAGTGGTGGTGGTGGTGGTTTTGTTCCTATTGAACAGGTAGTTATCGAACAACACTTGAAGAGAACCTCTCTGGGATGTAATATATTCCACTTTCTGCAAACCTGCCATGGTTGTGGTTAATGATTGACATTTTGCAGCACATATATAACATGTCTCAACACAAGATATGAGTTGAGATAGTTGAGATAGTTAAGTGATGCCGTAGTTAATCCTTCTGACAATAGGGGTTCTCACTTCCCCCTCAGTTGTTTTAAGGTGAAAATGTGCATACTTATATAAACACACTCTTTATACTTCTCAATTTGAAATAATTCATTTAAAACACGCACGCTTATGTCTAATTACGCTAGCCTAATTAGGAATGTTCCATTATTCCTATAGGTAAGGAGTTGGTCAACCGTAACTAATCCTTCTGACAATAGGGGTTCTCACTATTGGGGCTTCTGACTGATGGGGTATCACCGATGGGCTGACGGTCTCACATCTGAAGTCCTATTAGCAATCGTTGGACCTCCTGTTGTTATGTGTTATGCTCTAATGATACCCGTGATGACCAGATTATCGAATGGAGTGGTGGCCTGAATTTCAGATGGTCTTACTGCCAAATGCCCTGTTGGATCAGTTGATGACATCATGATCTGAAGGACATGATGGCCTAAATTTCAGATTGCTTTACTGCCAATTATCCTCTTGAATCACGTTGTGATCTCACGACCCTATGACACGATGTTCTCAAGCTCAGATGGTCTAACTGCCTGACTATATTGTATGAATCTGGACGTTTAAGAAATTCTTCTTGCATAATGATTTGAACCTTCAGTTCACACTTTTCAGCGAGATCTTCGAGCTGCAGGGTGCATTAGGAGCCATTTTGCTTGAAAATACACAGTGTACGTGATTATCAATTTTGCAATCCAGATATCACTTGATTAAAGCTCTATAAATGTCAGACAAGTTTTAACGTTCCTCTTTTCAAACAAGGTTTTCAGACTGACTAACGTTATGTTGTAAAAAATGTTTGATAACGAACGTTATGTTATAACAAATGTATGATGACTCACGTTCAAAGTCGTTACAGTTGTTGGTGCTCAAAGACCACGTCGCATGGTCTTGGTGGAAACAGCATTCCACAATAAGCTGATCGTGAAACCTCCAGATGAGAACAGAAGTTCCAGATGAGAACAGATCTTTAGCAAACAAAACTAATCATAACTGAATCTGAATTACATTTGTCTTGTGTGTCATTTGATCATGACCCGCGATCAAATCTCTTGGATGACGTTTATTCTTTCCATCATGTCACAATATTCACATAAAATACTAATATTATAAAAAAAAATCTTGCTAAATATATTTTAGCTCAGAAGCTAAGAACAAACTATTTCTCATTATGTTGATGCTATCAATTTCCGTTACAATATTGCATTAAAACATCATGTGTATAACCGAATGTCGTGGCGCGTCTTCAACGTACATGTACAATGGGCCGAGGACCCCTTTTTCGAAATAAACACTCACTCATAAGACGTTCCTGACGGAACAGAATGATTCAGAACTATCCCGACTCAGGCTCGGTAAAGTGGTTGATGCATGTCATCGTATCCTAGCTGTGTACATCGATGGCAGTCTCTGGATTGTCTTTTCAAGGTTCTATTTGTCACAAAGCGCCGTCGTTTCGCTGAACACCAGCAAACAAACACACTAAACGCACGAACAAGATAAAGTTGGAGAAAAGTTTCAGTGATTCTCATTTAAAATCATTCTTTAATCTTCCTTGTTCTTTGTTGTGAACATTGTGTTTAGTTACATGTGCATGCATTTCTGCCAAGACCACACTTTGTCATCGTAATACACACTGTCATTAAAACAGTAAATGGACTGCTGGTAATGGTTGTTTGTTCTCCTAGAAGGATCGTCTATACCGAATCATAAAAGGACACTTCTCCCGTAGCCCTGCAAGACTGTACAGCCCTAAGGTGAGGTTATATCAAGCAGTCAACAGACTCTGTTTAAATTCCACCATTGTGTAACATGTTCATGTGTCTGATCATCAGTTCGAGACTGTGTGGCTAACATGCACGTGGTTTACGAGAAACACAGTTCTCGGAACTTGAAAATATTTTGATGTCGTCAAGCGTGGCGTACCTTTTACTTCTGTCTAAACGTCTTATGGAAAGTATTTCAAGTATCGGAATTTATAGGCGGAATTCATAACCACTGAAACTTATTGATGGAAATGACATGGCTGTTTCCATGGTTACGTCACGGAAATCTGTTGATTACTTTTAATCTAGATGCGCGTGTTTACCATGCTCTTCAAACTGAAATTGACAATACCATGATTGCATGTTTTGATGGTCTCTCAACACTCTTGGGTCTCTCCATCGAGTCCCAAATACTTCAACCACTCTGAAAGCATTTGGGCTGGAAAAAAAGAACAAAAAACCCCCAAAAAACATTTCATTGCTCAGCAGTCATTCTCTCTATGTAAATATTCGACAGCGTCTTTATGGGGCATTTCATGTAGTTATGGGTGCAAATGGAGAAAAATGTGCATCTTATCTCTTTATCTCTTTCCGCAAGGACATCGTTAAATTTTATTGTATCGGGACTGGTTGGGGATGGGGGATGGGGGGAGTGGGGGGTTGGGAGGGAGGGGGGCATCATGGTAGATAGGTATTGGCATGGTGTTATTGCTGCAGTTTTACTGCTTCACCGTTGTCGTCCCACAAAGGTTACTACTGCCATATCTTACGAAGTAACCGCTGTTCTGATACGAAATCTCCGAAAGGCAACACGCAACACGAAGTTTTCTTCTTTCTAACCAATCCGGTTGCGCGTTACATAGATCCAATATGGCGGCCGCCATGGAATGTGTTGATCAAAATGCGAAGGGTAGATTCAATACATCATGTTTAACTAAAATTGAGAAACATGTTTTCGTTGATGGGACATTTAAGACATTACGATCTAGTTTGTCCGTTGTCAGCGAGAGCGGTGGAGACTATGTGCTGACTATTTGGGTTGGATAATTCAAAACGTAATCCCGGGAGCTGAGGAGCGAAGGGTTGGTCTTACTTTGAGATTAACGTTTAGTCTCTAAATATATATATTTTTGATAGTAACTTTGAGATAGGAAGTTCATGACCTAGGAAATCATGACTTCCTTCATTTAGGGTTTTAGAATCGTAGTAGGGCTAGGTAGTAGGGGAAATACTGTGATTCAGTGACTGGGAGACAGATCGACCGCAGTCTCACTCACAGCAGCCACCTATATGACCATGCTTATCGTAAGAGGCGAGTTACGGAGTCGGGCAGTCAGACTCGCAGTCTTGATCGACACATCATCGTATTCCAGATGTGTACAACGATGCTTATGATATTGATCACCGGAAGGTCTGATCCAGACTCGATTATCCACAGCCGCCATGTAGATGGCAATATTTTTGAGTGCGGTGTTACACAACAACCAGCCACGTTATGTGAACGTGAAAGTCTTCTCCGTGGTGCGCGTCTCATTTCGGTCTGTGCCACATGACAGCAGTAAAATCAACGTTACACGAGAAATTGCCGTAAGATACAAAACATGCAAGGCAATAGCAGGAGTTTGGAATACCCTGCGAGCATCTTGACACAGATGGTGTTTCAAGCTACCGACCGTAAATGTTTGATGTCGAATACAGTAGATTATATAAATTAAGGTTTCCATGCTATTCAGATCGATGGACTGATATATGAAATAGTAAATATAGTCCCTTTATATGACGGTCATACATTACTACCCCCTGTCATAGGACGCTATCGTACTTTTCGATGCTTTTTCTGCCCCTTACGTATCATACAGCCATGCTGCCTATCACGCGCAATGAACTAAACACTCACATTGCAACACATCCTGACGGGTATGTGATATTGGAGTAAGTGCTTGCAAAGTCAATGATCACAAAAAAAAACATTCCGAATTTGAAGAAATACATGGCATTAGTTCCCCAACAATCTTAGTCTCTTCAAAACCACGCATTAATGTCTTCAACATACTCCCTCTAAAGACCATAAACCGTGAGCACCTTCCCTTTCCCAAATCAAAAAATAAGTCGTTGTATACTCTGCCTTCCACACTGCTAGCTCCCGCTATTTCAGCGAGTAGCGAGCTGTGTGGCAGTGCTTGTTTATTGTATATAACCACTAGGTAATCGCGTCAGGTTGATTCAATGATACACTGCCCTACACCAGAGCTAAACAAGTGATGTTGCTAGTCGATGATGTGTGTGTCACCGCGGTAGCCTTGGCGTTATCTCTTTAGTCTAGATGACGTCGAAAATTAATTGTTGTCACTGATCTTCCCCGCAAGCGGTATATGACGCCACAGCCACTCGTCCTTGAACCTGTTGATGGTCTTAGAATTCTTTTAAGCCCAACAGGATTTGTTTCTGTGTGGTGTTGCCGTCAATAACCACTTTATTAAACAAACAGTACCACCATTATCTTCTTTCGTGAGTTATAATCTCGAAAGGGTCACATTTCATGGAAATTATCTTCAGAAGAAATCCATGACTGATTGTCAGGAATGTGTTTTGTGAATTCTGCATCGTACAGTCAACCTTTTGAGAGACGGTCAGGTTTCGTATTAACGTTAGGATTGGCTCACAGAACTATCGACCTTCAGCTTAGGTATTTTCTCCATTCTGCTAAAAATGACTGATGCAGAAATCTATGGGTAAGTTATCGGCGTGATTGTGAAGCATTTAAACGGAAATCGATGAAAATCCAGGGACGTACTTTCAAACACACTTGTATATAGGGTCTTTAAGACGCGTATACCTGTCATCGTGTAAGGCTGTTTTAAGTGTAGTAGTGAATAAGCTCGCTCTTTCTACAATAGGGTAGCCTTGTGATTGAAGCGCACACTCGATTGTAGACACGTGGATGATATGTGTGAAGCCCATTTCTGGTGTCCTCCGCCATGATATTGCTGGAAATAAATAAAAGCGACAGGAAACTAAAACTCAGCCATTTACTGCAATATATTTTAGTCGAATAACTACTCGAAAGCAAAGTGTTAAGCTCATTGTTGTTCATCTATCGCCGTTTGCCTGGGACAGTTCGTCTCAAAACGTAAAAACTATCCAAATATTGAAACAAGGTCAGAGAAGAGTTCCGTCATGTTATTTCAACCATTCTCTTGTATCCGTGATTCAAATATCACGTAGTTTGATGTGACCGGAAGTCCACGACGTGAGTTCATGGGATATTATCTGTGATTCAAATATCACGTAGTTTGATGTGACCGGAAGTCCACGACGTAAGTCAGAAATGGGGTGTTTAAGAATCATTACGTTGATAGCATCACGTAAATAGCATCGCTTAAACGTTGGAATTACAAACGTCTATTTGACCTAATATGAAACCATTATCTCGTTTGCAAACTGTAACAGATGATGATATGTCAGCCATCGCCGGTTGAGGCAAAACAAACCTTTAACTTGCCTCAACCGACTTGACCAATCAGCAACCAGTTATACCTTATTTAGGTATAGAATGGACTTTGTCGTGTCGGGTTAATTGCAACTGCAACGCATCATGTGAAATGGAATTTGTTGAAAGGTGTTTATGTATACCTGAAAGTCTGTGAATGTTTGTGTGGTTAACGTTCTGTCGACCTATCACAGCTACCTACAAACATTGAGAACTGCAATTATAGGCCAAATGCGTGTATCATAAACAGACCCAATGAATAACAGACAACTGCGTAGGTTCTGTCAAAGCGTGGACAGTAACGAATGTGCGAATCAGTTGTTTCTTGTTGACTTATAGCAGGACAACCCACTCGTGAGAGGAATAATCTGTGTAAACATCATTACAATGGAGAGAGAGAGAGAGATGCGTCAGCTACACGTACACATGTCTCCGAATAAACAAAGAAGGAGATATGAAAGTAATAGCCATGGGTGGAGGTGACGAAAGCATCTTTCAGCTGATGACAGATGAGGCCCAGACACGTGCTGTAAGTTTATGTGATGCATTAGTGTACTGACAATTTCTGCACAACAACGAAAAGAGGAACGTTTCACCTGCCTTTTGGATAGTTTCGTACCGGGAGAGCTAAAATTTATTTATCAAATGACCCGGGAATTAAGGCGAAAATGTATATTTCGGTTCTCCCGGGAGAGCTAATTACAGGAGTACCACCAAAGCAAAGATAAGGTGCCAGAAAGCATAATCCATGTCGGGAGTAGAGAGAATTCTTTTCATAATATAGTTATAATCTTCGCTTCTTTAGAACTTCATCTTCTTTACTCTCATCAACTACCACGTGTGGTAAAAGAACACAGAATATACAAGTGATAAACATTTCACAATTGACAGGCGACATGACCTTGTTAAGTATTGATTGACTGGCCCAATTGTGAAATGATGAGAGTGTTAACCGCTTCTAGCAGTGCATTAGCCCTTTAACACCAGTCTGGTTATATTGTGCCTCTCTTGGCATCAATGTCAAGAATATCAAGAGGACCAACATCACGTTGGGATGAACGAGTATGGTTTTGCGTCGCTTTATTTTTTCTATACTTTTAAAGACAGAAATACTAGAAATGCTAATAGCACATTGTATCCATGTGGGGAACCAAACTCTGGTCTTCGGCGTGACGAGCAAACGGTTTTACCACAAGACTACCCAACCGCCTCCACATTGTTCTGGAAAAGCTCAACGATGATAGAGGTATACGACGTGGGGCACTAGGTGAAACACGTTCACTGTCGATTCCGTGACTTCCGCATAGGATCAACTAACGTGAGCTGTTTCTTGGGTTGAGTCGATATGCCCCCGCAAGACCAAATCAACGATATGAGTCACGTGATGACGAGACTTTAAGGGAAAACCTGGCTCAGGAAAGATATGGGATTAAATCTCACATGGGAGCAAACACATGAGATATTTTCAAATCCTATGAGATTTAACTGTTCATGAGCAGAGTAGTCTTTAAAAAAGTTCGAATCGAATGAGATGGTTTCATTAGCAGTGCAACTCGTTTAGAACAACACTGCGTATCGATTTTCGAAGATCAATACCGAAAATAGGTAGAAGTCAACGGCAATATCTTTGACAGAACAAGATAACGACAAACCCTTTCTCAGTAAAATAGATTTAAACACTTTATTATTTCTAATCGTACAGGTGAGCAGAAGGCGGTTTTAAATCGCTGTAGATACATTTGAGTACTAGTGTGTTGCAAACTTGCGACATCGCGGCTCAAGTCAATTCCTAGAATTGGTGGTCTTGGTGAGTCTCTGTACCCACAGCCACTATCTCAAGAAACAATATTCAGCTTCATTAACTCAACACCTTCAGTTTGTAAACTGTCACCTTCAGCACCTAACGGAAATTAGGAAGAATACAATTACAATGTTTTGTGTTGTATGTGAGTGTTGAGAATTGCAACATTTGACTTGTCCACCACAGTCAGGATGTAAACAATAGGAATTGGGAACGCTTACCAACACAAGTAAACTAGATCTATAGACGCTTCAGATTTGTTGTTGGCCATGGCCACTTGCTGAAAATACGGACATGGCGACTGTTTTTCTGCTCATTGATTACACTTGAGAAACGACGATTATTGGGGCTGGTGAAGTCAGCATCTGCCAAACCTCAAACGAAGCGTCACCGAGTCAGTAAGCCTAGAATGATAAAGAAATACGAGTAACACTAATACACTGGTATTGGAACGAATCGTAGATGTCGGTTAATCTCTATAGAAACGTGAACTGGGGAACCATTTCAAAGATTTTCACTGCTACCTAGTTATGTCTTTGTCTTTATGACGGTCCTAATCACCAACAGTTCAAGAATGTCGAGTCCGCTTCCCGTTGGCGAGGCTTTGAAGTGGGACATCCTTTGCGATGTGGTCATACCTCTAGGTGATTAATCTCATTGGCCCTAGGTGAAAAATGGGTTTCTGTTGCTGACTTGTTTCATGGAAGGTGGACTGATTCCAGAAAGTCTGTGGAAAAGGAGACCATTCAAAGCGCAATTACGCAGTAACCAAAAAGGATCAAACAGGTCAGAGAATGTTGAGAGGATGTTTAGAAATAATGGTGAATGATACACGACTACCGTGTTTATTTACCAGGCTTGGAAAACGTATGCAGGAGATGATTCTCTTGTGGGATTTCCTACACAGGATACCAACACTCCACATCAATGCAGGTCGGTTGGTCCGTCGCCAGTAATATATCAGTGGGACTAGTGATTCATCAAACCAGTTTGCTACATCTGTCTCCGTGGCTTCTTTCCATTGTCATTCTAGGTCACTGACGTTGTTTGTAGCGCCTTGTGTTGACATGATCGATCGTCTTGGTCTAATTGGTTATGTTTAACAAAACCAAAACATGCACTATCGTGTCACTCACTTGGTCTTCTGGTCCACTGATCACGTGAATGTCGGGTAGTCGCTGTGGCATGCCAAGAGTTCCTTTGACCGGCACGTTGTACATGTAGCAAGGGTGAGTGAGTATGGTTTTACGCCTCCTTAAGGAATATTAAAACAATATCAAGGCGGGGGTCACCAGAAATGGACTTCACATTGTGCTCATGTGTATCGAACCCGTGTATTCATGTATTCAACGGGACGTGCAGACGCTTTATCCATTAGGTTACACCCCCAAACCCCACCCCCACCGTCCCACTCGTAGCTTGAGAACGAATACGATATATGCTTCTGTTTCAGTGAAAGAGTGAACACAGACAAATACCAGTAACGTATTTGTGGGGTTAGAGGTGTTCATATTAATTTGACATTCGACCGTCTGATTGAACCGCCAGAGGTGTCGATCGACTTAAGAGATAAGCCATGCGTGTTTTCAGTTAAGAGGTTTTGAACACAGAGAAGCATTGCCAGGAAACCGAGCATTCGGTTCCAAATTCAATTTACTGCGATCAAATCTACAAGTATTCTGTTGTTACACGAAGCAACGTGTTAAACAATTTCTGTGATCATGTACGCCAGGAAATGGTACCGGAGAGATATGCGTTTGACACGTCCTGATCGAACAGTCCCTGAATCACAGAATTTTCCTTTCAAGCCATTTCTGCAATACGAAATCCCCAAATGAAGAAAGTGTTTTCTCAGTTTTGGTTTCTCAATCACCCATTTCAGTACGAATCCTTTTCACTTTAAATGGAATTATTTGCTTCTGCAAAATGTTATAACAAGGAGCTTCAGCGAGTTGTGACCACGCTTAGCGTATGAGTGAAGGCTATACCACGACGACACACGTGAGGTAATCAATGACTCGCTCCTGGTCCAAGACTAAATATCTCGAGAGTGTTTGACTTATTTATCCTTCCTTGAAATATTGTTCTGTTATTTCTGTCAACGTAATGACATTATTTCCATAAAATCTTTCAGACAATCAAAAGTTCTGAAGTTCTCAGACTGCTAATGCAATACCTTCCTGGTATGTATATAAGCGAGGCACATCCCCTGGTACTGCATCTGCGTATAAGCAAATGACCTGCAGCACTGTCAATCTGACCTTCGTACACTCAGCTACACCGGAAAAAAGTTATTTCGGGACAGTTTCACCAAAACATACAACCTTAGCTCTAGCTTTCTGCATGCAGTCTTGATGGGCATTTTTCGCTACGTTTCGGTTATTTCCGGGAAGCTTGTACCCAAGCACAAGACTGTGCCCCTCGTGATCAATACACTGACGATTATGCAGTGATCAGTTGATCGGTGAGTACCAAGCCAAATATTTCCCCATTGACTTCTCCAGTATAGATAACACTTTAAATATTAACTAGGATATCAACAGCTATTTCATGTAAATGCGTGCATGGACACTTCACCCCAACATGCCCTTGTTACTTGTACTACATTTGGTGTAGGGAACATTACCACGCCATAAGAACCCTAACAGTTCCGTGTGAGAGTGTTAAATCTAGTCCTCCAGGACACCCTCAGTACAACCCCTACTACCAGATCTCCGTACCACATAACGGTCTGTGCTGTATTAGCGTAAGTTGATGAGTAAGTGAGGCGGTGAGTAGCGTTTTAAGATGCTTTTAAGAATATTCCGGCACTATCGCCGCGGGAAACAATGAAACAGGACTTCAGACACTGTACCCATGTGGGGAATTGAACCCGGATCTTCGGCATGACGAGCCAACACTTGATCACCAGCTACCCATCGCCCCCGTAAGCCTATGTTACAGGGTGGGGACTACTTAGATCTAGGATCACTACAACACCCACTACTACCACTACTGAAAGTATTACCAGTACTACCACTACTACTACTGCTGCTGCTGCTGCTGCTACTACTATGAACACCTCTAATCTAACAACTACTACTGCTGTAAATGCTACCAATGGTATTCTATAACTGCTGTTCTGCTGTCCTACTACCACGTAAATAGAAACTATTACTACTGGTGGTAGTAGTAGTAGTAGTAGCAATAGTAGTAGTAGTAGTAGCAATAGTAGTAGCAGGAGGAGTACATGTATTAACAGTAGTAGCAAACTCTTGAAGATCCAGGTTTGAATTGATCTCCAGCTGTGAATGCTTTCTCGTAAGAGGCGGGTAACGTGATGGCATGGTCAGGCTCGTCCACATGGTTGACACATATCACCGTGTCCCATCTGCGTACATCAGTGCTCATACTGTTGATCACAGGATTGTCTGGTTCAGACTCGATTATTAACAGATCGACGCCATATAGCTGTAATATTGCTGACTGCGGCGTGAAAGTAACTAACTTACCCATTGTCGAGTAGTACTAAACAGAGCTAGACATTACCATCAATGATTGCTTTATTACCATGCTGTACTACGTCCTCCCGTGTACCTCGTGTGTTGACAGAGTGTCATTGCCCAAGTTCGACAGAAACATCTGGCGGATATGCACGTGGTGGATGTTGCAGGTGGTTACCCCCGTTCACTCAAACGTCGAGATTCTGCAGGAAGTTAACCCAAACATTCAGAACAAATAAAGACAATTACACTGACAGAAACATGGGGAATTCATATCCGGAATGATGCTGTTATTGTTACTCCGGAGAGAGACGCGTCATTGATGTGTCAGACTTTATAAAGGTTCCTCGCTTCTCTATTAATGGTGTCGCCATACATTGTCATGAGGATCACAGCAAGCTCGACAAACCGTCAGTCCCATTCACTCCACACAGCAGTGACAGCACCATCTTACGCGGCAGTGACAGCACCATCTACCGCAGGCCTTTAATGCATAACGTCCTTCCTTCCCTGTAATAAACACTTCACAGTAAACACTTCAAAGCCAATACTTCTCAGTAAACATGCCGATGGTCGTTTGTTATCTCGATTTTTCTATCCTTCAAGGCAACAGAGGTATGAGAGTATACTGCAGTTTGGCCTCCCATGTGGCATCTGTTCAAATGATACCATCAACGCAATGGCCCAAACGTTATTATACCCTTGGCATTTCCCGCTGTATCGAAACCGTGTTTATTTTAATTCTTTGCGAAATTATTTCTGGTTAATTACACTGAGACTCGGAGCCAAGTTCAGTATAAAAACGATCTATCTCAATCTCCAGGCAGGTTAGGTAAATTAATGTACACGATATGTCTAATGCGCATGCTTACAGTGCGCAGTGCTTACAGGCCCGAAGATCCCAAACACATATTCTTGTCAGACAACCATAACTGGGAATTTAAGTCGGGCAATTATAATCGGGAATTTATATCAGACAGGCTTAATCGAGAAATTATATCAGACAGAGGTAACCGAGAAGTTATATCAGACAGAGGTAACCGAGAGGTTATATCAGACAGGTGTAACCGAGAAATTACATCAGACTGGTGTAACGGAGAAGTTACATCAGACAGGTGCCATCGAGATATTATGTCAGAGAGGCGTAACCGAGAAATTATGTCAGAGAGGATTAACCGAGAAATTATGTCAGACAGGTGTAACTGAGAAATTATGTCAGACAGGTGTAAGCGAGAAACTATGCTAGGGAGGCGTAATCGAGAAATTATGTCACACAGGCACCATCGAGAAATTATGTCAGACAGGCGTAACCCAGAAATTATGTTGTACAGACGTAACCTGGAATTCTTGTCTGACAACCATAACCGCTAATTTGTGCCAAACATGCTTGGCCGAGAATTTGTGTCAGACTAACAAGACGAACTTTTGTGTCAAGCCATTATAACTGGGAATTGTGTCAAACAAGATTGGATATGTGCATGAGGCAAATATACACCTCAACCAATGTTCTATTACGTTAAGTTGGCAGTTTAATGTCCCCACTAATGTTTGAAAGGAAGATAATTTCAAACATGCATGCCATACATGAAATACGTGCATGTTTGTGGTACTTTTTCTCCTTGATGGTAACGGTCCATCATAATAATAGGGTTTTCTTCACAGGTGATGAACAAACATTTTGCTCGTTTGATTGGCAGCAAGCATTGCTTAAAATGCAAAGGAGATGGCGTGTCATGATAAATGAGTTTTCAACGCCTTAATCTCAATAGAGAAAAGACAATGATAGTGTTTACCACAACACGACTGGGGATTCCAAAGGCATGTCTTTTCCCTGCTGATATTTCAAGGGAAGTTATAATACCATTGCAAAAATAAAACAGATTCGTCATCTAGAGCGGATGCGCATACCATACAATATAGCCAGATCGTTAAACTGACCGTCTGAATGCGGCAATATTTGGAAAAGAAATATAGCCCACCTGGATATGCATTGAACAATTCAAACTGCCCCAACACAGACACTGCAACAGTATAAACAATCACCATCCATATTTCCTGCATATAAGTTAGCCTAAAATCCTAATGCTTCCACCAAACCAGGTGAGTCTGTGGGACAAAAATTAAACGCAATTGTATAATAATATGGCGGTTTCGAAGACGATGGTTTTCACATAACCAATAATGAAATATTCATTTGGCGATAATCTGAGAATTATTGTACATATTGTACAATATTGGTCAACAGTAAACATACTTTGAAATATACGCAAATGGCTACACAGCACTGTTAAGTTGGCTGCACCGAGTCAAGCGAGTTAATCTTGGTGCACTTTCATGGAACAAGTAGGTTTCAGCATCACTGGCCAGTGGTCTCTGAGGAGGATGCTCATAATGCATGCCAGGCGATGCCTGTCGCCTGCAGGACGCCAAACAACCGTAACCAAAACGATAATAGTGTGAATAAATGTTGCTTTAAGGGGCATCAGCAATATTACACGCGACTGGAAAGATGAAAACGGAGATGTTAACTGAAAAAGAACACTTTAGAAGAAAAAAGGAGAAGGAGGTGAAGACACAGTTTAGTTGTTTGTATGTGTTAAAACAAGGAGTGGTGGTTTAGCCAAGTGGTTAAGGTGCTTGCCCGTCACACCGAAGGCCCGGGTTCCATTCCCCACATGGGTACATTGTGTGAAGCCCGTTTGTGGGAATATTGCTAAAAGCGGCGTACACACACTCAACTCACTCACTGATAGAATCATATCAATAAGTATGCATTAGAATGCTAAATGAATTTACTATAATAAACAATAAAAAGCAAAACAAAACATTCACCTCCCTCGAGCTGATCGAACGTGAAACATTGAAATTCTCTTGTATACAATACATATACGTCACCAGGGAACATATGTTTTGTAATCTGAATCTTAACGACCTACGTGCTAGCGTACTGCATTTCAATCACCAAACAAAAAATCACGGTATTCTCAAATTTATGTGGAAGTAACATGATTCTTCGTCTTGAATCTGACACCTGCTAACAACGAAAACAACTTAGAAAGGGCCGAATTCAGTCAAGACACAGACAAACAAGTCGGACTTCTACAACACCACACAGATTATGTACTGGCACTTACTATCTACTCGTTCAGATCCGGGTGAGAATTAATGCTCAGCAACGCATGCTTGTCGTAAGAGGCGGCTAACGAGATCGGGTGGTCAGACTCTCTGACTTGGTCGACACGTGTCATCGCATCCGAGAAATTATGTCAGACAGGCGTGTACATAGATGCTCATGCTGTTGATCACTGGACTGTCTGTTCCAGACTCGATTAGTTACAGGCCGCCACCACACAGCTGGAATACTGCGGCCTTAAACAGCAAACCAACCATCCAAACAACTTACTGTCAGCACTGGTCCAAAATAACGATCGCAATACGATTTCACACGCAACATTTTTAGCACAACTCAGACACAATTGTTAAGGTAATAAATGCGTCATAATTAGAGCTAAGTTGAACTGACATCACAGGTTATGATTTCTGAAATCATGTTGACTTTGGTGATCGATATTCAAACCAGAATGTTTCTAGCACGGACTTCATTTTATACGTTCAAAGTTCTTGCACAATAGATGCACTTGAGAAATTAGTCTGCGTTCATATTAACTGCGTTCTTATTGCAAGACTGTAACGGGAATATGTCAGACATATTTGCTTACTGCAGACTGGTATTACTTGGTCATCTAAACTGAAGGTCATATTTCACGCTAACATATCGGAACGTTCAGTTGTGATGCTCGGCCAAGAACAGAACACCAGTGACTTTCACTTTTGTACACAATTGTATACATGACTTAAACGCTGATTTTGTCGCAATAGCTCATGTTTCTCAAAATGGCACAATACTGAGTCAGAGAGGCGTACCCGAGAAATTATGTCAGATAGGCTTAACCGAGCAATTATGTCAGAGAGGTGTAACTGAGAAATTATGCTAGCGAGGCTCGGCCAAGAACAGAATACCAGTGACTTTCACTTTTGTACACAATTGTATACATGACTTAAACGTTGATTTTGTCGTGATAGCTGAAGTTTCTCAAAATGGAGCAATATTAATTGATAATCGACAGTGATGTCAGTTCAGTACAACATATTGGCTTTGCAATCACATCTTTTGAACCTATAAACCATTCTAGACTTGCCTGTGAAACGATCGTAAAGAAAAAATGCGGTAGTTGTAGGTCGATTCCGCACATGCAACAACCGAATGTGGTTGTCGTCTTGACAGGATGTGGGCGGGATCCCCATGGTAAGCCATTGCCTGTACACTGTTGTATGTAATGTATCACACTGCGTTTCCCAAAGCATGTGGAGCATATCCACCACGAGCCCTTGTTGATTTCAGCAGTTACATACATGTTATTTACTGTTACAAAGTCGTTTTATGAACACCCGACAGGTAAACAAAGAGAGTGTAATGTTCACATTCGTGAAAACGTATCATGCTCCCAACTCACTCACTCGCAAACATCAAACCTTTGCGGCGGTCTGTAAACATAGAGTTTGGATCAGATAATCCAGTGATCAGCAGCATGAACATCGATCTACGCAGTTGGGATATGATGACATGCGCACACCAAGTCATCGAGTCTGACCTCCAATCCCGTCAGCCACCTTTTATAAGCCTGGATGGTGTTAAGTGGAAGAGATGGCCCATGACTGCATGTTTAAAAATAAATTATATACTTTCAGGCCCAAAATAACTTCGAACACATTAAGGAAGAACAGTTACTCTTTCCTGTTGATATCATTTTCCACTTAGTAATAAAACAAGAGACGACTTAAAATGCACTCTTACTGACACCAATGAAATAACTGAAAGAATCCAATTTCCGTGCTATTTATAAGCCGTTCAGCAGACATCCATAAATCCTCACAAACAAAGGTTGCAGAACGTGAGATATCACCTTCCACTCAGTAATAAATACTGAACATAACCGACGAGTGAAAACGCAGTTTGCTGACTCCAGTGAAACATTAAAGAATCCAAAATAGTTTTCAATCGAAGGAAACATTTTAGAATTTATATCATGTTAGACACAAAAACTCTGCTATTTAAAAGTCGTTCTGCAGACATCCATAAGAGTGATACGTCGATTGCTGTTTAGATCACCGACACGAGAAAATCGAATATACTGCGTTTTGATCACTCACCTGGAAAAGTACCGAAAAAGAAATGATTGATAAAAAGACGCAGAGCAGATAGATTTAAACGTTAGCGCCATATTTTACCACATAACCCAGGACTTGACAAATGTAAGGACACGAGATGTGTGCTGACTCATATCTAATTCTTGTCAGGGTAAAGAAAACTTTCGATGGAGCAAGTCGTGTATTAAGCCCTAGTAACTACTGTAAGAAATGCTCCTGACTAGCAAGGCCTCACAGAATATGATGCCAAATGACTTTTCCCGGACCAGGATAGTGTTGATAAGTCTGTAACTATCACTAACTATTCCTTGTTTATATATTTTATGCATATGTAATTGATGTGGATTTGTGTTGAGTGTTGAAGTAACGGACTTGACAAACAAAACATACACAACACATAAGATGCTTGATGTTTGGTTGGTTTCCGTTGGTGATTATTTCAATGGCAGTGTCGATTCATGACACATACCATTACAGAAAGTTATTATCGGGACCTTTGGATGTCGTTGTTTCACCCTAGACTTACACTCACCTGCTTTTGTCTTACAGCTCTAATAGTTCGGTATCTTACGAAGAGGTTCATTGGAGATTACGATCCGGAAATGGGTAAGTGATTCAAAATCCACTCAGGTTCGTAAAATATGACTCAATGCTATATTATAAACGTTATGCAAGTTGACACAATACGCTATGACAAAATGCATGTAAGTGAAATTAAGATAGCGTGTAAAGAGGACATAGTGATCGAAAGAAATCATGACACGTATGTGACGTGACGTTACATGGCACATCAGATATGCAGATAAATTTGACATGCTTAGTGTCGTTTATGTCCGGATAATCCTGATATGACGCCGTGTATGTCAAGGGAATGTTGACATGGCGTCTTGTATGTCAGGGAATCACAATATGACGCCGTGTGTCAAGAGACTTTTGACACGACGCGTGTATGTCAGGGGAATCTTGACATGGCGTCTTGTATGTCAGGGAATCACGATATGACGCCGTGAATATCAGGAGAATCTTGACATGACGCCGTGTACGGAGTGGGAAATCTACAAGCTTGGGGTCGATTTTGTGGCAGCGGACCCATTCATTCATCTACACTGTCCCGTAGCTATATTTCAACATGACAAACGTAGACTGCTGCAGTTCTGATGCCCAACATCTAACGCAATGCCAGTGTTCATGTCATGGACTGGCTATCCCTTCCCCAGACCTTAACCCGGTCGGGCGCAGGACGAGTTGAGATATCGGCAAAGGCAGCTTGTAAATCATCACAGACCTGGCAAGGACTTGAGGAGGCAAGAACTCTCCAGTTGTTCCGACAGGTTTTCCTGCAAACTCACTACTGACTTCTTCTGTTTGATACGTTTTTTTCTTCACTGTGAAGTTCACGTTGAGGATCGAGGAGCGTTCCAACAATTATTTTTCCACTTCTCATCGTCTGTATCGTTACTTGGATACCCAGTAATTCCACTGTACGATCCAATGCAACAAGTGTCTGGTTAGTTATTTGGCAGAGTATGCAAAGAACTAAACTATAATATATCGTTCTGCTTCCTTCAAAACAATCGATACGAAAGACAAAAACAAATAATAAAAACTTAACGTTTTTAAATCAGTAGGTGTCTCGTCTTTTGATTTAGTGATTCTTCATGGCGTCAAATCCTTGGAGCATCTCAAGTTCCCACACACACATACCCACCAGTCTTTCCTCCTCTATCAACTTCATCGGAGGAAACTTTCGGTCAAGTTCTTCTTTCCGCAGAGAGGAGTGTACATCACGTAGGTTGTCACATGACGAAATTACTTATTGAAACTTGAAACCTTTCGCGTCTAAATTGTAAATCGTCATTATGAAGCTCAATACTTTTTCCATGCAATCAAACTTGCGAATTTGTGCAGTGAGATGACACATAAAAACAAGTAATGACCAGTTTAATCCCAGGAATATGCCGCTGATGTATATTTTCTTATCAGATTGACTCTGATATAATGTAAACAGACCTAACGGAAGGTCGCGCGGTAATCAGTTTTGGTGACAATATCGAGGGACGGACAAGAACTAAGCCAGGTGATCTGAAGCAGCATTTCTTCAACTGTTGATGTTTTCCAACATCAAGGCCATGAATCGCTATTGAGTGCACTGCGAGAAATTGCTCTAAAAGTAAAAAAGCTCGGTGATGTACATGAAACACTATGGCAACAGAGCTATCATTGCTGGAAAGCGCCGGTGTTTACGAGTTCTTGGCGAAATGATAATTCTTGTGCCAAGACGGTAAAATAGTAGCCACGCAAACAATGTCCTTCTCTTAAACATCTACGAAGTAATGTTTGGCGAAATCAGAGAAATTGTGAAATTGTTAAGATATGTTATAGATCAACATTAGATTTAACCATCTACCGTCTTTAAGTCTCTGATTCCATGCACAATAGGGGCGGTGTGGTCATGCGTCGCCCATCACGCCGATTCCCTACGTGGGCACAATGCCTGCTTCTAGTTCTCCCGTCGCGATATTGCCGGAAATTGCTACCATGAGGCGTTAAACCATACTCACTCACTCACTCACTCACTCACACCTACATAAAAATAATAATTTCACATCGTAAGGATATTTTATTGTAACTCCAACCAGAAACTAGGCATCGCAATAAAGTCATCCCCAACGAAGCCAAACATGCATCGACACCATCAAAGACAGCTACCGCCTAAAAAAGCCCATCCCTTTCGACACCAACATTCATGTTCACACTTACGTCCATCGCATATCTGCATCCACATACCAATGTGAGTGATGTTGGTTTAAGGATACATCAGCATCCTTGCAGCTATCGGCAATAAACTACCATTTCTACACGCATTCCCATAAAACAACGCCAGGAACCGCATTTCTCCCACATTTCATCAGTGCAGATCCGGATTAGAACTTGTCTTCAGCAAGCCATGCTTGTCGAAAGAGGATGGCCAGGCTTTCTAACTTGCTTGACACCCATCGTATTCCACTTGCGTATATCTATGCTCATGACGTTGATCACTGAACTGTCTGGTCTAGACCGCTATCATATAGCTGGAATATTGCTGAATACAGCGCAAAACTACACTCACTCATCCCTACACTTCACTCTCACTTTACCTACACTCACGACTTCTCCATCATTGAAGTCTCAAAAGAACAACGAGGTCGTCTCTATCTGCACCGCACCACCCCTCAAGCCTTAGCTAGCACGTTGTGAACGTATTTTTTAAGGACGTTCCTCATGTTCGAACCACGATTCATACTATCTGAAGCCCATAACCTGCTTGATGCAAACCGGTGTGGTTTAATGGTAGAAGTCTGAAATATTTCATGTGATTTCATGTTGTCTGCCAAATAACACGCAGTGCCCATAAACATCGCACCTCAGCCTATCATTCATCTCAGCCCCGAAGTTAGAGCTGAATAAACACAATATGACATGTTTACTGTAGATCGCATTGCGCAGATCAACATCAGAACATCCCAGAGCAACAGCACGTGTGTTACCTCCGACTACAGTTATAACGTTTAGTTAATGTGTAGCACATTTAAATATATACACCTCTCGGCTTTCAGAATCTTCCTCAATCGAGAGCAATAGAATTAACTTTTATTGAGTGTTATTATTTAAACCAGTGTTCTGACAGCAGTGAGTTATCTCTGTTAGTTCAGCCGAATATCGGATTATACTCGGGGCGGAATAGATAGTTTCATGTTTCAACAGAGGAGGTCGTCGATGATAATTCTCGTTACTTGAAATAGACACACGAAATATCGTAGTGTATAATTAGCGAAAATACCTGCATGTGTGCTTAAAGTATGAAGAGAAAACAAACTATAAAGTATATAACTTACAGTAATGACCAACATTGCAAAGAGCCAGCGATAGGCTTGGGTATCACAACATGGCTGTTGGCAGAACCTAGTGTTACATAGCATTATCATTGGCAGAGCCTGGTGTATCCCAACATGATCATTGGCAGAGCCTGGTGTATCCCAACATGATCATTGGCAGAGTCTGATGTATCCCAACATGGTCATTGGCAGGTCCTGGTGCATCGCAGCATGATCATTGGAAGAGTCTTGTGATGGCAAACGCTGGTGTTTCAATACATGACCGTCGCTAAAAATGAATGTATCAAAACAAGGTCAGTGTCAGGAGCTGGTGTAGCCGCAGGTGGCTGCTGTAAGAACAAGGCATTTCAGTCATATAACAACGTGTCTGTTTATCATACGATATATTTTTTCTACCGGATGGTCTATTTTACCACGAACGGTCAACAACTGATCACACCTGTGAAGTAGAGCCTTGAGAGAGTTACCGATTGTTATTGGTCATCCAAGTCATCTCGCAATTCTCTCCTGATCATGCTACCACTCAGCATCCTTCAGCCACAGCCCTCCCCTCCACATCACCTGTTTGTCATCCCATGTTGCAGCTTTACTGATATTGATCTGCTCGAATCCCTACATGACAGACAGTGAGTAACAGGCGGTAACTATCTGGGTTGTTTAGCTATAATAATCTCACCACTTGTGAACGATCTTTTGTCAAGAGCAAGATCCATCTCTCAATTTCTGATAATAACAGGGCAGGTATTCCGCCGGTCCATCACATTTAGTTCATTACATTGCTGTAGTTATTGGGTTGTCAGATGTGTCGAACGTTAGGTTAACGGGTGGTGATTTTATACGTCAACTTTGGTTTAATGAATCTACGTTCTGTTGGGGACCTAGGAGTAGTGGTGAAAGCGATCTGTGGTTTGGTTTCCCGTTCTGGGTACACCACGTTAATGGCATTGTAATTGCTTGTTGGTTGGTAGGTTGATTGGTTAGATTGTTATTTAATGACTCACTCAGCAATATTCCAGGTACTAGTATATGGTGGCGGTCTGTAAATAATCGAGTTTGGACCAGACAATCCAGTGATTTGCATAATGAGCATCGTCCTATATAACTTTCGTATGATGACATGTGTCAGCCAAGACAGTGAGCCCAACCACCCGATCCCGTTAGTCGCCTCAAACAAGCATGGGTTACTGAAGAACAAAACTAACCCAGATCTTCGCGGGTATCATATACAGGTGACCACCGTTGTCAAAACTAGTTTTGTAGTTGTAGGCAAAACAAAGAATGACGATTTTTTCCTGGCTTGTTAATGTCATTGAAAATTGTAACAGCTGTTGTTAAAAGCACTCATTCTGAAAGGACCTGTAAAACGGAACCTTAGGTTAAGTCTTACGGAGTCAAAAACACATTGGTCCATTGATGCCTTGGGTAAGAAAAGAATCTGCAACCACGTGACACCCATCATGTTTGAAATGTTTGGAAAAAGGACAAATTTATTGATTTTCCACCAAGATGTCTAACAAACAATCCGCTGCTGCGACTTTTTATGTACACACGTTTTAGAGCAAAATATGTTTGAAAAAATATACCATGTAGACTTTTGCTTTGAGTGCTAATAAAGATTCAATACAGTTCATTTTTTATTTTAGTATGGCGTGACATTATTATATTATCCACAAAACACATAACATATGAAACAGTTCCAACTTGTGATACAGCTAATATGGCGATTAGTGTCTGTCAGTTCTTTCTGTTCGGGTATACGTGAATGCTCAAGTAGGGTGAGTGAGTGAGTGTGGTTTTACTCCCATTATAGAAATATTCAAGCAATATCACGGCATGGGAAACACGAAATTGACTTCACACGCAGTACATACGTGTTGAATCGAAACCTAGTCTCCGGCGTCTTTCCCTACCAGGTTACCCCGCCGCCCGTCCGCGTTCAGCAGGGAATTGCGAATGTGATGTAGCTGAACCCATACCCTTAAATTCTATGTTTATATCAAAACCATTTGCAGGTATGTACATATTCTAGAATCAATGTACATTATGGGGGAATCGGTGGATATGGCACAAATCTGAGACCATGATGTTTACTTGGTATCTGCTTTAACTTTGCACAATAAACATCCATTATGCTAACATCCTTGTGAAGGCCACGGTCATGTCGGCTATACACTGGCTCGAGACAAACATCTCATCCATTCATTCACTGTCAGACACCCCGCTGTGTCGTCAGAAGACATAATTACCATCTCCGTCATTCGGCGCCATCGGGTGGTCACTGAGCGAATCCAGATACGTGACCGACATATATCTGGCTTAAGATAGCATGTCCCCGCTGTGAATATTGTAGTTTCACCAGGCCTTTCTCCATTACAACCTGCTACCACCTCAGTATCCCCTAGCACTGACAGACAAGTGAAAGTCCGTGTTAAAATACAAGCCTTTAGTAACCCATGCTTGTCGTAAGAGCGATAAACGGGGTCGGGTGGTCAGACTCGCTGCCATGGTTGACACATGTCATCAGCTCCCATCTGCGCAGATCGATGCTCACGCTTTTGATCACTGGGTTGTCTGGTCCAGAGTAGATTATTTAAAGACCGACTCCACATAGCTGGAAAATTTCTAAAAGCGTTGTTAAATTAAACTCACTCATTCATTCCCAAACATTCACATATCCTCCCAAACATATGTTAGTATGTTGGATATTAACATTCTAAAAGTGAATGTTAGTATCCAAGTGCCCATAGATTAATAAAATTTGGTAAACATCTCATTATCCTACTACCATTATATCAAAGAACGATCTTTGTTGTCTTTCTAATGACACAAACGACTAAAACGACTCACAAACTCATAAAATATTAAGTTGATCCTAAACACCACCCATCATTCAACATTTAACATTAAGTGTGATTCAACACCGCTCGCTATAGCCCGAGTTATGACTGCCAGCCAAACACGGCAGGCGTCTGAAAATCTATTATCCAACGATTATTCGCAAAGTTGAAACTAAATCTATTCAGCGTATTTGAAAGAAAAAATAACTTTAGGATACTGGTTCTGTCCTCTTCTGTATAATATTGTGTTTCATTCCACGCCTCGGAAAGTATCAAGGACTTCGTATACTGGCGCGGTGAGTCTGACAGTGGTATCCTGTCAGGTATATGGTGTTGTGGACGTCATGGTGACTAGAGACCTCCCATCCCTCAAATAATTAACGTTTTCCTTCCTCGACCTTCCCCAAAGCGGAGCGAAGGTTCATCGGTTCAAGCAACGGTCATACATACATGTCCACATGACGTGGTTATTTTGTATAGCATGTAGGTTGAGCTAAGAATGAAACAAAAAAGACTCTGTGGTGAGCTTGAAGTTGGAAGTTTTCTGGGCGACTCCTCACAACGTTTGTGATGTTTCTAGTCCAAGTTGTTGTTCTGTGTACTCTTTCGTTTGCCAGGACGTTCATATTTTCATGTATCGGTTTGAATTCCAGATGGGGGTTTGATTTCGTATTTCAAAATATTTTACACCGGCGGTGTGCTTGATCTGTAGCCAGCTTTGTTGACAAGCAAAATAATGAATTATTACCTAGTAATTGTTGTCAGTGGGTGTGGTTAGGAAATCACAGCTGAAATAAATACACATGGCCCTACAGGCACATCCACCTCAAAAAAGGAGGAAAGTGAACTAGTTTGATGTTAGATATTTAGATGTCGGTGGCCCAGACAGAGACAGGAATGTCCATGTCCAGAATATCCATACACATTCTAGACGACTACTTCACATTCACAAACACATGTCTTGTACATTTAGTCTTGTCACAATGAACAAATAAATTTGCGTCACCTTTGTGTCTCGTTACGATGAAATCTCGGTAAGTCGCTTGACCTCTACCTAAAGATCTCATTCCATAACATCCCGTAACAAGTCATAGCGACCAGACAGAGCGTGGATTAGACTGCGATCGTGAAACTCGGAATGTGTCTCACGCAAGTAGTACTGTTTGGCAACCTTTCCAGAAATGTCTTTTCAGTTTTCAGTTTTCAAATTCGGAATCAACAATTATGTCAAACATTCGTCGCTATTTTGAAAGTAGTCCTCAACGTTTGATAAAGCTGCAGCTTTCTAATTAGCAAGTGCCGTCTTCCTTATTTCACTGTCTGTCACGGTTTGTAAAACGTTGCTCTGCTGTCACCTGTCATGAATGTACCCAGATGTTATGTATTCCAAGGTCGATGACAGATCTGACTGTAACTGGGATTGTCTTCTGACACAATGTAATGGTACATTTGTTTATATTTGTTCTGACTTCATCAACTGCTTGTGTTTCAGAGGCTATCTTCTCTCGCGCCGGTGTTGTGGACGGCAAGCACGTAACCGTTAACATCATGGACACACAGTGGCACGTAAGGCCTGACTCCTATAAACGTCCCCTGAGAAACACGGTTAGTTACTAACATTGTCGCCCTAGACTGCATGCACTAACTGTAACACAGACGTATCGCTGGGTTATGCAAAATGTATAGTATTCCCAGAAATTATTGAGAATCATGTAGCTCATTACGTTCATTAACTTCTGGCGTTTTACTTACATAAACATGTTAAAACATCATCCTTTTACAGTCTCAGTCTTGTTTTAGTACTTTGTTAGACCTCCTCGCTCAGCAATGCATGCCTGAATACGCCTAGGCACACTACCCATCAAAGTTCGTAGGTAATCGTGTGACAGGGTATCCCAATATTGGACCACCTCGGCCTTCATATCTCCAATATTTCTCAGTCCCTTTTGGTTTATTCTGTCCTTCATGACTCCCCACACATTCTCAATTGGGTTTAGGTCTGGGCTGTAACTGGGCCAGTCTAAAACTTGAACATTTTCGCCCGACAACTACTGTTTTATGTAGCGCGCAGTATGTTTTGGGTCATTATCATGCTGGAAAATCCAATCATCTTCATACAATGTTTGTGCTGTCGGAAGAAGGTGACCATTTAGAATGTCAACGTATCTTTCTTTTGTCAAGTTTCCAGTGAAAACACACAACAATTTGGCGTCACTCCGCGAGCCGATATGCCACCCCACATGTGAAACTTCGGGCTATGTTTTGGTCGCTGGTAGATAGGTTTGACAGTATCTTTGGTCCAAATTTTCACACAATTAGGGAAAAGCCAAACAGAACTTTCATCCGAAAAGAAAACATTATCCCAATCTTGATTTTCATGAGCCCGACACCAGTTTAAACGTTTTTCCTTTTGTGCATCTTTCATCAACGGCGAGGGAATTCCACGTTTTTTCACCCAATTAAGGCTCTGTAATTCCTGCCTAACTGTTTCATTGCATACCTGAGGACTTCCTCTGCTAATCATTTCATTTCTGATGTTCTCAACACTTTTCAGTTTGCCCCTACTCACAATCTGCCCAAGTCTTCGGCGATCCACAACACTGAATTTCCTAGACCGACCTGCCCCTGCTTTGTGCTCTATCCCGGTTCCTGTTTGAATATTCTTCAAAGTTCTGTATACTGTAGACAGAGGAATATCATGTCTACAAGCTAACACTTTAGCATCAGCCTCACCCCTTTCAAAATCATCTAGAATGAGCTTTCTTTTCTCTCTTGCTGTAAATTCTGCCAAGTCAACATAGGAAGCCGTCTGCTCAGACAAGGGAGATAACTCTTGACGTAATGAGCTGCCTTCTAAGTCTTCAAGAGTTGTCTCCCTTATTTAGTATGCTTAGTGCATAGTGAAAGCCCTTTTTCCAATCTTAGCATCATTAGAAAAAAAACCCCAATAATTTTCTCAATAATTTCTGGGAACACTGTATACCCTGGTGTAGGATCACAAAAACAACACTGCGGAGCAGCCCGAACAACAATTGTATGTACCTTGAGCAACAGAGCAACATGAAGTTAGAAACGGATTCGGGACTCAGGATTGGGGATTCGAATCCTGAATCTGAATATTTTTTTCAGATTCGGGATTCAAATCCTGAATTTGACTTTCTGTTCACATTCCGGATTGTTCTTTTCTAGATTCATATGTATGCGTGCGTGCGTATGTATGCGTGTGTGTGCGTGCGTGCGTGTGCGTCTGCATGTGTGTGTAATCTGATTCGAAATTAATCTGAATCGAAATTCTGACGAACAGTGTGTTATTTCACGGTACCTTGGGGTGGGCAGCATGTACGGCTGTTGGGAGTAGGCAGCACATATGGTAGCTAGGGGTAGGTAGAAGGTGCGGTAGCCAGAGGTGGTTACGGTACCTTGGGGTGGGCAGCAGGTACGGCAGTTTGGGGTAGGCAGTAGATATGGTAGCTAGCGGTAGGTAGTAGCTATGGTAGCTAGATGTAGGCAGCAGGTCTGGCAGCAACGGGTGGGCAGTAGGTATGACAGCTAGGGGTGAGTGGAATTGGGACTAGGGAAGTTAACTACGGTACTGCTTCGGTATAAGTGGAGGGGGTGACATTTCATTTTCTCTTTTTATCAACTTCATTTTTTAACCTTTTATGTGTTCATTACTCGCCTAATAAACATTTCATTCGACCTTCCTTAAATCTCGCTTAATAGTCTTAATGGCAGAACAGGTAAAAGACTTTACTGATGAGACTCTGTCCTGGAAGAATCACCTTATGTAAAGACGACAGAAGATGACATGCACTGCTCTACACGTGCATAACTTATTTCTACCTGTCAACAACAGAAACAACTATATTATTTATTGTAATAACCAGCAGCAAAATTGGATTACCTTGATTTGGTACATGTAGAAGTTTGACGCTTAACACAAGTGCCAGGCCGACAGTGAGGCCATGTTATTGTCGGATTGTGATTTGACATAACTGTCCTTTTGTCCACGATAAAGTAAATTGTGTGCTGGCGTTTAATGGGATAGGCAAGCTAACGAATGGTACGAGTCAGCCATTGGCTGTTTTCCTCATCTACGGTTGTTATCAAACGTTTGCTATATCTTACATAATATAGGACACGGGGCAATGCGGCCTTGGTCTTGACTTAAGATCAGAAAGCTTCTAACGGGCGAGCAGATTCATTGTAATTTGATTGTAAGTGTATAGCTTCATTATCCTGCATGTTGACAAAAATGGGTATCGGGTGGCGGTACCTGCTGGTAAATATGCTTCAAATGTCTTAACCCTACAGACGTGTGGTCTCACCACATATGAAGCATTTAAAGCCCGTGTTTGTCTGACGCAGGTCCTATCAGTGACACTCAACGACATGGCGTATTCGTATTGTTTTCCCAATAAAACCCCACTGATGAATGACTTACGTTTTCTTAGCTGTCCGAGCCGTTGGAAATGCCTCACTGAAATAATTGGCCCAAACATCTGCAATAGACATCATGTGTAGGTTGTGGGTCTGAACACAGGGATACCACACAATGGGTATTGATGGGTCATGCTGCTGACTGGGTGAAGACGTAGCGTGCTGTATACTACAACCATCGCCCCTTATCTACCATGTAACATCTCCATCAGACAACACTGCATCCCCCGACCTTAATGATATGGTTTAACACCTGTTCGCTGCACTTGCGTGAGATTCCGTGTTTATATCTACTGGTTCATTACTGGAACGTGATCCTGACCTGTACGTTGTTTATGTTAACATCAGTATTAACTGGATCTGAGGTGTGTCAGGTGACACACATCCTCGGGGATAAAGATGAAGATCAGAGTAAGAATTGGGCTTCAGCAACCAATGCTTGTCGTAATAGGCGACGTACGGGATAGGGTGGTCAAACTCGCTGACTTGTTTGACATATGTCATGGTATCCCAGTTGTGTAGATGATGCTCATGCTGTCGATTACTGGTTCGTCTGGTCCAGAATCGATTATTTACAGACCGCCATCATACAGCTAGATGATTGCTGAGTGCTTTTTTAAACAACACACCAAGTATCAACCAACCAACCGTCCACTGTAACAACATGTTCACCGGTACACCAGCAGTCCTTGGTTACCTGGAACCAATTTGACATATAAAACAAGTCCTGTATCATCTTCAGATTCTGTCAGAGCGAGCCAGAAGCAGTCGATGTTTTATATCACCCCAGCTTCTTCTGCTAAGAGTCTCTTAATCCTGAGATCTAAACAAGCACGTTATCACAGATCTGAAGCACGGGATCATAATTGAATCGCTTTACTGTGTTTGATATTGTTGATGCGATGTTGTGCCGTCGAGATAGGACACGGCACCCTGACTACTCCTGACGTGGAACTGCACCGTGGAGCCTTACCCAGGGACATAACAGCTCTGCTGAAGGGAATAAACGCTATAAGAGTCCACACTCAATTTGTGCTTGGGAGAAATATGGCTCCCAAGATCTAATTCTTAGCCAAAGTAGATTTAATCTGACTTTTTAGGTGTTGCGGACATAACATTGAGGAAGAAGCACGCGGGTCACATCATAAAGGTCCATGACCTTGACTTCAACATCTCAGTCAAATCCTGCAGGCTTGCGGCCTGTGGCTCAAGCCCGTCATCGTGCAGGTCATAGTCGAATGCTTTCTGAAGGTCAGGCGAACTGGCAGTCACTGTTATAAGCATATCCGCCTCAGAATTCTGGTCCCAGTTTCAATCTTATGAGGTCACGTCATAAAGCTCAAAATGCTCATCAGTTTGAAACAATGTTATGATGCCCATGGATCTGTCATGTGCGACGTAGATTGAATAGCAAGACGTAAACACTGCCGGATCTTACAATATGGCGAAATCAATGAAAAATAGATTAATTGATCAAGCAGTCCAATCGATTATAGGGAAAAAAAGTCCTCGGAAAAATATCTTCGGTAAAAAAGGAACACTTTTGTGAAAACAGATTAAATAGATGCTGACATCCCACTTATTGTAGAGAAAACATAGTTCTGTTTGTCAAAATGTGTTCACAACAAAATTGTTTTGACAAATTGGCTTGTGGAGTTCTTTTTGTCAAATCAAGTAACAATGCAATGTGAAAGTGCCTGTGTGAAGAAAGTCTTACAACACTAAAAAAACCTGCAAATGTATTTTTGTCAATTTACACTGTTGTGTGTGAATAAAATATTAAAAACCCGACTAAGTTTTATTTAACATTTGTCATGAAAGAATTAAAAGTAGGACTTTTTCTCGGAGGACGTGTTTAAATATGCAAATTTAGTATTTCCGATCGTACACTGGTAATGGTATACATCTAAAACAAGGCCACTTTGAAAGCAGAGGGACTAGATAAAATGTATTGATAATACTACATGAAACAAAATAGCGGTAGCTAGTGATGGGCAGTAGGTACGACAGCTAGTGATGGGCAGTAGGTACAGTAGATAGTGATGGGCAGTAGGTACAGTAGATAGTAATGGGCGGTAGGTACGATGGCTACGGGTGGGCAGTAGGTATGAAAGCTAGGGGTGGGTGGAATTGGGACCAGGGAAGTTAACTACCGGTACTGCGTAGGTTTAAGTGGAGGGAGTGACACTTCATTTTCTCTTTTCATCAACTTCATTTTTTAACCATTTATATGTTCATCATTACTCACTTAATAAATATGTCATTCGGCCTCCCTTTAGATCTCCCTTAATAGTCAGTCTTGATTTATTATAATCTCATTTATTCATCGGAGGCTTGGGGGTTGGGGCTGGATGGGGGGTGGATCAGTAATAGTAGCACCCCTCTTTAAAATATTGTTCCCCCTCATTTCTAAACAAGATTAGTAACCCGTCACTAAAATACCTTAGATGTGCTTGCCACGTTAGTCAAGGCAAATAACCATGTAGTCATCAGATGGCAGAAACTTGAGCAAACTTTTGGCAACTCCTACACGTCTTGCTAGTTCTTTCGTGCAACCGATCGACAGTGAGAGTTGTATACCAGCGAAATCTTAGCCATACAGTATCGCGGAGTGTCTACAGAAAAACGTGTCCTTAGCAGAAAAGCAAATGCTACTCAAATTAAACCCTGCTATTAACATCCACATACTGCCTGTCCATTAACTCACCAGAAAATCCACGTTTACACCAGGATGGTGACATGGGATCTCCCAGTTCAGGCTATTAAGGTCTATAGCGAGACCCTAGGAATATCCACATAGTCAGGAGAACTGGATCAGTAATATTCGGGAAGGTAACAGTTTCCTTGTGTGTCTTGGTATTATGGGCAGTTTGGGAAGATATACATGGAACATTTAATCGAGATGCATTCAAACGGTACACGTAGACATGGATTCAGTCTACCAACCTATCACATAGTAATAACCTTTTAGGAAACTACGAGATTTGATTACAGTCATATACAGTGGGACCGTGGATCAGTATAAGAAAAATATGAGTTCAAGAATTAAAAAGTGTTGTAATAATGGTTTGTAATATCTGTTCATAATAAGAAATTACCTAGGTTCAAATGTATTCGCTGGATGTAGTGTGTGTGCAACTTAACAAAAGACTTTGTTTTGTAAATCTGTGCCTAACTGCATGCTACATGTAGGGGCTATGGAGAGATCCTTCAGAAATATCTTCATCAAATAATACCGTTGTTTGTACGTCTATACGTTTGGCACCCACCTCCATTTAAGTACATTTGTACAAAATTGACATTAAGTAAGGATATGAGATGAAAGCCCAAAGTCTTACCGTCTTTACTGGAGCCAGTGTTTTTCAAAAGGCTCTATGATTTTCTTAACAAGCTCCACATTTGTAACATGTCTTCCCATAGCTACGAACTTAATGACGTTGACCCGCTGTCAACCACGCAGTTGCACCATTGTCTAACAAACCTATTCTTGTTGTTGTGTCTGTTTCAGTCAGCTAAAACCACTATCCCGTACCAAGTCCAACTTCATTTCTTATGCCTCGTATATGTTAAAGGGACCTTATACCCTGTGATCTGGAGCCATAGGTCCAGATTGTTTAGTAGATATAGGTGTCGGAGTGAGACGCTGTTGTTGTGTGACTAGGGCTCTCAGTTGGTAGATTGATAAGTACATAAATATATGTGGGTTTAGATATACAGACTGCACTTGTAACTATACTCATCAAAAAAGCAGGGGAACTTCATTTTGAATTTGAGATTGAGAAACTTGGAAGATTATGCCAGAGTCAATTACTGTTGATATGACAATATTGAATGTTTTGAGACTACTTCACCACTTGCACTTCTATGTAACAACAGTCGTTTGTACACTAATTGCCCTTTAAAACGATTGGTGTAAGATGTGAAATTTGCATGTGTATGATATCAATTTTCAACAAAGAAAATCCCGAATGGTAACAAACACTAACGGCTGTGTGATGCGAGATGATTGTCCAAATTAATGGTCTACAATGATTTATCGACCTTCTTGAAAACCGTCAAAATCAAGAATGACACTTACCTCATTCACGTGTATGGAGCTACTGCATTGACCACGTGCATCCCATGCATTGTGTTTTGAGGTGGTGAGAAATGCTGGTGCGTTCGTAAGATCACTGTATTTGAAAGATTTATTCACGCCAACGATTCCTATCCAAATTTAAAGTTCAGCCTCCCCTACTTTTTTTAAAAGTATGTTTCAATAAAATTTGCAAGAAGATGAAATACCAAGCGCTTAACGTAGCAAATTACATTTGATTAAGTACAACATGCCTTGTGATACCCTAATAATGTCAATACTTCCAGGCTCCCAACAACGGACTGAAGGAGGATCCGATCACCTGGGCAGATGGCTTCTTATTGGTCTACTCAGTAACGGACCCAGAAAGTTTCCAGTTCGTCGTCGATTTGGTAGACCGTCTCCGATTGGCTAGAGAGGACGAGAGACTGCCAATCGTTATTGCTGGCAATAAAAGTGACCTAATACACATGCGTCAACTGACGCTCCAAGAGTGTACGGGGTGGGCGCAGGAACACAACTGTCTCCTCTATGAAGTGTCGGCGAGTGATGACTGTGACAGTGTGTGTGAAGTGTTCAATATACTTTGTCGACAGGTAAAGACAGTGCATAAGAAACGAGAGAAACTCACTTGGATCATGCAGAGGCCGGCTGTGGCTGCCAAGTTACAAATCAGACAATCACTGAGAAACCTTGCCGAGCGGAAATGGCGATCAAGGACATCAACATTGTGATGAATTGTGGCAATTGTTTTCTTTCGTCTTCACGTGTATTCCATTTACTTAAATATTTCAAGACATTATAACCTGGGGTTAAGGTGCTTGGAAACTGGGACAAGTTTATAGCTCCATCAGATACAGGTCGCCTTCTGACTTTGTTAGTGACAGAATTTGCCTTACATGTGGCTGAAGTTCCTCTTCAACACAGTGGTACTGGGAAATGTCGAAATGCTATCAAGTTATATCTGTCTCATCGAAAGAGACTGGTTCATCGGAACCGAGAGGGAAAGAACTACACTCCGCATCTACGTTTCTAGATGCCGTGACCAAACTCTACGTTTGCCTCGTTATGGAAATCCAGCTGTGATGCGTACCATACAGGACGATCTCAATCTGATTTATGCATGCGAGTTGCCTCACCTGTAGCTGTCTTTTTGTCCCATTGTTTAATCCTTGAATATTATTGTTGTATCAAAATACTGAGTTGAAGGTGACCAAGGTCGAGCAAGGTCTACAAGTGGACAGCGCTATCAATATCTAATACAAACAGTGCATCAGGTGTATCCCCATACCTACAGAGTATCGGACTGATCACAGTCGTTGATACATTCGACCCACGCGACAAGAACGAGAAACGCAATTGCGAAGTAATAACCGCTATCAAGGACCTTCAAAGAACCTCTGCCCGGAGTTTATGAGCTTTAGTGTGTCTGAAAAGCATTCAGGGACTGATTATCAGGAGGTCGAAAACCGCTTATCTCATCATCCTGCCTGGTTCATAACCACACAAAGGTGGCGGTACCTCTGAAAGTGCGACTCCCATCTTGTCTAGCCAGGGGGCAATATTGCCCGCCTGCAGCAATTACTTGCTCGGGCAAATGCAAAATAGTATAATATAATTTTCAATATATGGTAAAATGTCGGTACGCTTGAGAGATGCATAAGTGCTTCACAGGTCTCTAAGGTATCATTCTCGAACAATACTTTCTGCATGTGTGAGATGCTCTGAGTATGCCTCTGCCTGATGCTGTATCAACGTCAGGAACATGGACGGCGGGGTGAGGTGAGGTAAATAGGGTTCTACATCACCTTCAGGAGTCTTGTTCTTATGTAGCGACGTTCAGATGTGGTGTGGCAGATTGTACTGTAAGTGTCACGTTATGCTGTGCTAACTCACAACAATGGCCAGTATAACATAGTTTCCTCTCTCGCCCACAATAAACTCACAGGTGACAGTCCTAGACAAGGCTTTAAAACGTATCTTCTCCCAACGTTTACTTTCAAGAAATTCATTTTCGCCACCGTCGTATTATACCTACGAGATGGATTCAAGAATAATCTACACTTTGGCATTATCTTGTCATAGGTCAGTTATCTAGCCTAGTGGTTAAAGCGATGACTTGTCACGTCGAAGAACCGGGTTCAAATCCCCACATGGGTGCAATATGTGAAGCCCATTTCTAGTGTTCCACGTCGTGACATTGCTGCAATATAGCAAATCAATAAATAAATAAATAAATAAATAAATGGCGTAAAACCATACTCACTCACAAATCTCAGCTGTACATAATGCGTGTTCTGTGCACTATTAATTCCGTCTTTCTAGCGGAGACATTTAAGGAGAGATCTTCAGTTACACTGACGAAGTTATTTTAGGTAATGCTTCACGACTGTAACTGTATCATATACGCCCTTTTCATGTGGTATCCTATTGAAGGGGTTTTCGATTTTACCAGAAATCATCCATCTTTTCCTCCCGCTTCTGTGTATGTCTAATGCTGCCCTACATGTGTCATTTGCAATGTTTTACATTCCTGATCGAGCATTTGGTTTCCTGTGCGACTTTCTTGCAGTTTCTTTAAGTATCTCAGCGTGTTAAAGCTTCCCATCAATTGATGTGACAATCAATATAAGCCCTATAACTGTACCAGCGCCAGACACCGTGTTTTCTTAATCACCGGTGTGACTGTGTATATCAACCATCCTCAGTCTCATATGACCGGTCTGCCGATATCCAAGATTATAAAGCACAACTGCTACTGAAATGCAACACTTCTGTGCAGGAGGCCGAAGGCAAGAGACCACTTAGGCAGAAAAGCGCCCGTATGTCAATAAATGTTTATTTCGTTGTTGTCCTCACCGATATTCCAGCTATATGATGACGGCCTGCACATAATCGATTCTTGACCAGGTAATCAAGTGACCTTGATGGGTAGCTATCTGTGCATCTGGGATATCGTGACATGCAACAAGCAAGACAGCAAGACTGACCACCCGATCACGACAATCGCCTCCTAATAAAACTGTTGGTTTCTGAAGATCAATTCTTACCCGGAACTTCACGCATTGGATCAACATACTGTGTGCATAGTTTGCTTTTTCATGTATTTCTTGTCTTGACAATGATAAAATTTGATAAACCTTTGGTGTATTGATGTATGTTTACGTGGGTATGCATCTTGGTGGCAGTATATCCGTGTTTTTTAGGACATGAAACTGGGTATGGAACCTAGTGGTTGACATACTGAGTGACTACCGCAGAACATCTACAGCCAGTCTGTTCAATCTGGACACTATCGCAGAACATCTACAGCCACTCTGTGCAATCTAGACACTACTGCAGAACATCTCCAGCCACGCTGACCAATCGAGACACTACTGCAGAACATCTACAGCCACTCTGTGCAATCTAGACACTACTGCAGAACATCTACAGCCACACTGTTCAATCTAGACACTATCGCAGAACATCTACAGCCACACTGTGCAATCTAGACATTACTGCAGAACATCTACAGCCATCCTGACAAATCTAGACACTACCGCAGAACATCTACAGCCACACTGTGCAATCTAGACACTACTGCAGAACATCTACAGCCACCCTGACCAATCTAGACACTACCACAGAACATCTACAGCCAGTCTGACCAATCTAGACACTACTGCAGAACATCTACAGCCACCCTGACCAATCTAGACACTACCGCAGAACATCTACAGCCACCCTGTCGATGCGAGACTCCAACGCAGAACATCTACAGCCAGTCTGACCAATCTAGACACTACTGCAGAACATCTACAGCCACACTGTGCAATCTAGACACTATCGCAGAACATCTACAGCCACCCTGTCCAATCTAGACACTATCGCAGAACATCTACAGCCACCCTGACCAATCTAGACACTACCGCAGAACATCTACAGCCACCCTGACCAATCTAGACACTACTGCAGAACATCTACAGCCACCCTGACCAATCTAGACACTACCGCAGAACATCTACAGCCACCCTGACCAATCTAGACACTACTGCAGAACATCTACAGCCATCATGACCAATCTAGACACTACCGCAGAACATCTACAGCCAGTCTGTGCAATCTAGACACTACTGCAGAACATCTACAGCCACCCTGTCCAATCTAGACACTATCGCAGAACATCTACAGCCACCCTGACCAATCTAGACACTACTGCAGAACATCTACAGCCACACTGTGCAATCTAGACACTACCGCAGAACATCTACAGCCACCCTGACCAATCTAGACACTATCGCAGAACATCTACAGCCAGTCTGTCCAATCTAGGCACTATCGCAGAACATCTATAGCCACACTGTCCATGCGACGCTCCAACGCAGAACATCTACAGCCAGTCTGTCCAATCTAGACACTATCGCAGAACATTTACAGCCACCCTGTCCAATCTAGACACTATCGCAGAACATCTACAGCCACCCTGTCCAATCTAAACACTACTGCAGAACATCTACAGCCACTCTGTGCAATCTAGACACTACCGCAGAACATCTACAGCCACTCTGTCCATGCGAGACTCCAACGCAGAACATCTATAGCCAGTCTGTCCAATCTAGACACTATCGCAGAACATCTACAGCCAGTCTGTCCAATCTAGACACTACTGCAGAACATCTACAGCCACCCTGTCCAATCTAGACACTACTGTAGAACATCTATAGCCACACTGTTCAATCTAGACACTATCGCAGAACATCTACAGCCAGTCTGTCCAATCTAGACACTACTGCAGAACATCTACAGCCACCCTGTCCAATCTAGACACTACTGCAGAACATCTACAGCCACACTGTGCAATATAGACACTACCGCAGAACATCTAGAGCCACCCTGTGCAATCTAGACACTATCGCAGAACATCTACAGCCAGTCTGTCCAATCTAGACACTACCGCAGAACATCTACAGCCACCCTGTCCAATCTAGACACTACTGCAGAACATCTACAGCCACACTGTGCAAATTAGACACTACCGCAGAACATCTACAGCCAGTCTGTGCAATCTAGACACTACCGCAGGGGCTGATCTGTGCAGGAATCTGTGAATGAGTATAGCGTTACTCGACTTTAAGCAGTATTCCAGCAGTATATCGGGAATGCCAGAAATGGGCTTCACACTTTGTACCAATGTTGGGAGTCGAACCCGGAGCTTCGGGGAAACGAATGATAATTTCAACCCTACCACTCCTGAATCCACTTGAGGAAGTGAATAGTGCGTCCTGCTATGTGCCATTTCGTCTTTGTCAGAGGCAATTTAAGCATTTGTAAATGAAGCATAGGGAAATGTCCAAGCTGGCCGTGGTGTGCATATATACTCAGGGGTACCATGTCGCATTAGTCTAATTTCTAATCATTCATTAAGTACTTGTGTGGGTCTACAGTCCACGGTACAGCGGCAGGTCATAGAAGGTATGGCCAAATAGCGAATCAGTTTGTAAAAGTAAGTAGGACTGTTTTCATCATGTATCAGTTTCAGATTAATATGTTAATTTATTTTGAGTGTGATATACATGGAACTAGTTAGGAATATGTTCTGGCCGAAGGTTACCATAAGAAATTATGTTCGCTCTCCATATAACTCATCTTCTAAAACGTCTGTTCTCAACGTGCACTGTCGTATCTACTTGTTCTCACTTTGATAGAATATGGCCCGCGCCACATAGTAATTCACCTTAGCTTACAACAGCTAAAGATATTGAAGAGAGGGGGTAAGTAGTATTCTCTACAGTGTGTGCTGTATTCAGGGGGAAGTTCACATTCTTTATATGGCGGATTAGTCATTTGCATCAACGTCTCAAACTGTACGTTTAACATGAAAATAAACTATTTGGGTGACACCTGGCATTTTCTTTGAATTTATTTCAACAAACATCACACCAGAACTGATGATTTATCGATCTTATGACCTATCTGATACACAAAGTGATTTCAGAGTCACGGCGCCTCCTGTGAACATAATGAACATCTCACCAGGTTACCTGTGGAAAGGCGAGGTAGCAGGTCACCGATATTGAAACTGAAATTTTCAGACGCCACCGTGAAACTAAACCATTTCAAGAAACATCTGACCTTGAGGACACTTCACATTGACTATACCTGGCCCACAGTGTCAGACCGATATATGTGTCTGAACTCAAACGAACAGAATAATCCTGAGAACATGTGGAAGGTAAACGAAGAAAATCAATAATCTAACACTGCAGGCAACCACGATAATCACGGTGGTTGTGTTTACGCAATCACACCGACACTTCTCATTCTGTGTGACTTGATCTATACAAATTATTTGCACGTAATTGATTTTGGATAAAACGCATTCGAATAAATGAAATAAATAATCCAGGACATTAGCTATTTGGCAGCTCTTTGCAAGTGACTTCGCTCACCTGACTGCAAGTCAACAGAGCAGCTAGGAGCTGAAACTTCACACGTTTGTTCATACCGCTGAAAGCCCAATGGGACTGCAGGGCAAAAGCAGTGGTTGTGTTGGCTTGGACCAGCAGAGGAGTAGCTGACCCACTTGTCACATTGGCAAAAATGCCGATGGAACATGTTGAACTTGTTTCACAATTTTCTCCAAAATGTGTACAGCTAACGTTATTTGAACTTGTTATACCCATAGCATTACTTCTAGAACCTGCTGAAAAGCCTTATGTCCCAGCGTGGCATTACACTGTGATCCAATGAGCGATAGTGTCTTACAGACAAACCACAAAGATGAAACGCGATGTACGGAAGTAACTGGTGGGATTGGGCTTTGGCTTGAACCCTTCGAGTTGAGGTACAGAGAACGGCTCTGCCTGTGTTTGGTGTCACTGATGAAAACGACCACTGAACATATAAAAACCTCAAGATATAAAACGTCAAACTGTCATGGATAAAATTTATTGTCAGCATAAATAAAAGGTAAAAAAAAATATGCAAGCACAGTTGCTGAATGAAAAAAAGCATGAATGTGTAACAATGTGGTACAAGGTATCTCTTCCTAGTTCTTCTGGTTACCATTGTAACATAGAACACTTGCATGACAGTAAAATCCCCAGTCTAGCAGGAATTTGAGCAGTTTGTCAGTTTCACAGGATGGACAGAGACTAGCTAGACTCAGAGACTGTACTTTTAAATAAAGAAAGAACTATACTTAAGAATTACTGTCTAATAACAATAATTGTATCAAGTTTACTTTATTGAAAAAGTGAGAAAATGGATAAAAAATAATCAGGGTAATGGTGGACTTCTATGTTCAATAGCATTATCTGAAACATAAAATACTACTGTCAGAAATGTTCTAAAAGAGGACTTTGAAGAATTGGAAAAAGTTCATGGGATGTTATGTTAACAGAGGCTTGTCATGCACAGAGCAGTTGGACTAGAGGAAGAAAACAAGGATGTTTGTTCTGGACAGGTAACTAGCAAGCCATGGCTGACACGTCACATAACCCAGTGCCACAAGCACCATTGATGTATGCACGTCCGTTCCACATCTGCAGCATGGTTCTCCTAACAGTATTTTTATGTACAATTATACAAAATCGATATACATATTTATACATTTGTACAATTTCAGTTTTCAATCATCTGGATGCAGAAAAAAATTAGCCTTTTGAAACACAGGAACGAAATAATAATGATCCCAAAGGAGTTAAGAAGAGAGAGTGAAGGACTACTATTAGTGTTCTAAGAGCAAATACATTGAAGACTGGAACAAATCTTGTTGAACAGAAACTGTTTACACATATAAATTCAAGAGGTATCTGTGATTGTTGTTTTAACAGGATGTGAATAAAAATATATCTGTTCATATCTGTTTAATGGGTTGACTTTGAGTGAGTTGATAGGAGCTCCTAATTTGTCAATGTAACCTTGCCTCAGAACACTTTACCACACTCACGCCAACCAAAGCATGCATTTCATTACATGTATTAAAATAACTAAAACATCTTAAAACAAAGCGACAAAGTTTTAAGGATGTCTGCAAAACCAGTATGGATTAATGGATCTTTATATTCAAAATGGGAAGCATTAAATCAGGAAAATAAGGGAATCATAGTGCCTTAATTCATTGTACTAGCTTTCCTAGCCAACAACGAAGCACATGTGATACATGCTGTCTCACCTTAGGCTAGTGAGTTTGTTCAGACTTTGCTCATTTCACCCAACAGAAAATGGGTACCCGATGAGTTAAGTCATGTGACTATTAACCCTCTAGCACCTTTCAGGCAGCTAGGGTTATCTGGGATAAAAATAATCAGATTGTGTGTTAGCACTTTTAAGCATGTGCCTTGCACATGGAAAAACTGTGCATTATTAATTCACAATTATCATCAATATCTTAAAATTGCAATACAGCAGTCATTCACAAAGTAAACATTTTTGCATAAAGGTACCTATCATATTCCCATAAGCTCCAAAACCTGAATGGAAAACTCCAGGTTAGAGTAAATATTTTTCTAGGTACAACATAAGGACTTGCACCTTTTGTTTTTTTGCACAAAATCAAAATGTAGTTGTGTTCCAGTGGCACTGACACAGTCAGGAAGTATGGCAAACCATGGTAGAATGTTGTAAACTCATAGTTCACAGTCTTTGCCATAAGCAAGCAGAGACCTTAACTGTCGGGTTCTCAGATGAGCACTAGAGACAGTTAGGCCTAAATGTCATTAAAGCACCTCTAACAAATGATGGTTTAAGTTACAAACTGAACACGAAAACATTCCAGCAGACATCCTTCACTTCTAAAATACAAGGATTGTTAAATGCAGCTTTGTTCATGATTCACAAAAGGATGGTGACCCCAAAAGAACAATGTTACTCTAACATCATTTCACGTCTGTAACAACAACAGACCAAATAGTGAACATAAAAGAAATAAATATAACAAAGAATTAAAACATCCACAAATGTTCTAAAACAATGTACAGATACCAACAGAAGAAGACACTGTTTACAAAATGTACAAGACAAATATCAACACAACTAAATCCACAGGTTTTGAAGTTCAGACGTTCTTCATGGTTTCCTGGTGAGTTAAGATCAGAATCTGAAGGAACTTCTTCTGATTGAACTGGTCACCATTATCACCAGGATACCTATGATAAGACTGATAATTCATACACTATCTTGTTTTGATTCAGTAATCTTAGACATGGCATGACAGTTTGTCATCTCGTACAGCCTGAACATTGAAAATACACAGAACACAACCAATTCCTTTGCAAAACTTTCTAACCGCAAGCACTAATTACAGCATGTTGAATTCCAAAACCTCACTTTTTCCATAAATATATCTTGACGCACACATCATTATGTATAACAGCCACTGAGTGTATCAGGACTGACAATTCAGTGATTTGTTTCACAGATGAGTTTGTCCCTCATCATGTTCTCTTCATGCCATAAACTTCTGTACATGAGTGGAAACATCCAAATGTTAATAGTCAAGTTCATGTTGGAATATGTTGTTTTTGTTTGTTATCTCCAGTAACTAATGGAGAAAATGACATATTTCCTCTTTTTCTATCTCTCTATTTGCACTAAGAGAGAGGGAGAGAGAGAGAGAGAGAGACAGACTTCACTCTGCAGAAGGCTAAGATAACAGTTGAAAGAAAAATGTTGCACAGAATTTTTTTTTCGAAAGTTCCTTTTCTATGAACTAATTTTCAAGAGGTTGTAGGACTTCTAATTAATATCATTTGAAAACACTATCTTCCCCCCATAGAAACAGATATCAGAATTTATATCTAAAAATATCACTTTAGATCTTATCAAAACATAGTGAAAAGTCCATGAAGCACGACACTTTAGACAAAATATCTTTACGCTGCTTTTAGCGATATTTCAGCAACATTAAATTCATCATGAACTATTGGTAATCACCTCAGCACTTGCCAGCCTAGTTTGACACCCATAAGTGATGCAGTTTATAGATATGAACTTCAGGTAACAGCCAAAGAACATAGGTATGACACTGTTAGTATCCCAAAATTATGGGATCCTGGCAATTCTACGGGATGCAACTCTGAACAGCAGCACACAAACTGGCTGAACCTTACACAAGCAATGAGTGAGTAAGTACATTTTTTAAGTCGCTTTTAGCAATATTCCAGCAAAATCATCGTGGCACACACTATAAGAAGGCTTCACACATTGTACCCATGTAAGGGAATCGAACCTGGGTCTTCTGGGTGATGACCCAAGACTAACCTCTTGGCTAAACCACTGCCCTGCTTGAGAAATGACCAGAAGATCAATTTATGTTAGTAATGAACAGTAAGATGGAAAATGTGAAGGATGTACTTCTTCACATGCTTGTTTTGTAGACAAGTTGCCTGAGAACTGTCATACTTAATGATGCAACGCCATTGTAACCCTACTAAGAGAGCATGGAAGACACAGAACAATCAACTTGTGTATATGGACCACACTGATATCAACACTCCTTTGCATTTAGGACCGAAGACAAGTGAACACAATGCAGTCCTTCACTGGACAGGATCTGTCAAGGCAGTTCTTGCCCATATTCATTTGCTACATGCTTCACACATTAATCTCTGGGTCTGTGGACCACTGCTCCACAGTTTAACATCAGATGGAATTCTCTCATCCTCACACATTATCTGCTGGTAACTGTCTTCTACAAACAGTATTAACACTCCAGAAGTTTCTTCTGCTGAAATGTTGAATGTATCTAAGAAGGGATTAAGAAATACAGCTAATAGCATGGACTGCATCTCAGTGGTGTACAACACTTTCAGTGTCCATGGTGTTCCCTTCAGAACCTATGAGTAAGTACAATAACACACTACAGAGTCACAATCATCCTTGATACCTCCAGGGTATACATTCCGATAACTCTCCACTATACCCTGGACGCATCTGAGTCATAGATGTGTTCAGGGTATAGTGGAGAGTTAGAGGAGATATCCAGGATGAGTCACAATTAGAAATCAGTGAAATTGTTCAATGACTTTTCCAAAGACATTCAATTTCCTGAGGTAATAAAAAAAAGAAGACATTTACCAAAGACCAAAGGAGTCTTCTCAATCTCAAGCTAATGGACCAAAGGCATTTCCCTTCTCAATCTAAAGGACCAAAAGCATTCCAGTTCCAAACCAAATGCATCAAAGGCATTCCCCTTTTCAATCCAACTGACCAATAGAATCCCCATCCTTCATTCGATGGACCAAAGGCATTTCTCTTCCCAAGGCAATATACCTATGGCATTATTTATCTCAACCCAATGGACCAAAGGCAATCACCCTTCTCATCCAGAGGTCCAAATTCATTCCTCCTTTTCTATCCAATGAACTGAAGAGATATTTCAAGAAAATGGAGTGCACTCTTTTTCAGCGGTTCAGCATTTTCTAAGCATTGTAGCATTCATCTTCTGATGTCAATGTACCTTAGACAATCTCCTGACATTCACTTTCTAGAGCTGACATACTGAAGGCATTCACAACCTGGCTGGCATTCACTGTTTGTATCAAGACAAATCCCCCTAGTCCTGCATCTGATGCACCACTCATTGTCCAACAAATATTCACCTTATGATGCAAATGTATGAAAGGCTTTCATCATCTCTTTTGGTATCCACTATCTGGACTGGGTGTACCAGAGAAATCACAGTCAAGTAATATACACTGTCTGGATACACTACAACACAACAGACAACACTCATACCATGATACCTTATGGCCTGTTCATTATCGTTATAACCACAATGTTCAACATATCATTCATCACCTGGTAGTAACAAATGTTGCTTGCTAGTTGTGACAGTGGGAAGATTCGTTCATATTTATCGTAACAAGAAACATCACTCTTTTATGCCTTATCTATTCAGTTCAAGTATTCAGTTACAGCTTCAAGTAATCTAAGTTAAATACTGTGATGACTTCCGTCACATCAGCAGCATTCAGCATAATTTAGGGTAGAATCCACAAGCAAAGATCCAATCCAGGGCAGTATGGGTAACATGGAATAGTGGCATCATTGTAACCCAGTAGTGTCATGATTAAACAGATGTCAGTTCAACATGGGACAGTATGGCTTATACTGATGTCAGTATACCCCAGCATAGTTAGGGCGATACATTTATCAATATAACCTTCTTAGTACAGATGAAACAGACGACAGTATAACCAGGGACAGTATGGCTATACTGACATCAGTGTAACACTGCACTAACCGTAACATCACAAATTCTTTATCTCACACTGCATACAGTGGAGTGCAAAATTTCATGACAATCTCTGTAGCACATGCAGATTTGACTTAGTGGCCCGATACATGTCAAACACTGGTGGAGACATAGACAGTAGAGGTTACCACTCTAGTTGTATATCAGCTTCAAGCATGAAGTTGAGCAGCAACAGTGCAAGGTGAAAGCCTTCATTAACAATACCATCAGGGACCTAGTATCAGATACCATTGATAACAAACTGTTCCCATTTCAAGAGGACTGACAATGCATGTAATTCGGTGTCTTCCTTTAACAGTCAAAACATGCTCATGAAAGTCACTATAATGCTTTGCCATGTTAACTTCAGTCAGAACAAAGTGACAAGGCAGTCAGAAAAAGCATCAGGACATGGCAGATCTTCACGGGGGGGTTTTGTGACACATGCAACACTGTTCGCATATCACAGCTGGAGAACTTAAGGCATACTTAAGCTCAGCTAAGGCAAACATAACATCTACTTAAGGCCTGCTTAAGCAGTGGGAGTCTTGGCGATCCAGGACACAATGGCTTCTGTCACACGCATTGACTAGCACCAGGATACTGCATGAGTGAAAACTAGCTGTGTCTATGTGTGTAGTGTTATCCAGACAACTAGTTGTTTTTATCTGTATAGGCGGGAGAAATCTCTAATGGCATGGGATACGGGCTTGAGATGCTCTGCACTGAAACAGGAAATAAAAGAAATAAATAATGATTCACAACAAATATACTGAAACATTTGTTACCACAGCACACACAACACATTAATTCCGTGGCTATTTTTTACTACAGCGTTAATAACATTTCAGGTGTGACCAAAACATTGTCTTGCCTTATATACACCACAATACACATAGCACTGTCTGATAATTATGCATGTAAGTCAACACTTACCCTGACCATGGATAAGTAAAATGTACAATGCCTTCTGTCTGTCTTGTCAAATTAGCGGGAAATCTATTATGATGAATTGAATATTTATAAGTACTGCTCTAATAATGTACCTTGTGACTGTTTTATGGAAATCTGTCAGTTGTTTCTTTGTGGCTGTGATGGCTCCACCGCTACTTTCAGTGGGCAGGGCAGTCAGCGTTGTCTCCAACCATACACAGAATGTCTGTATATCATAAAATAAAAAAAAACATTGCAAAAACACATGTTCACACGGCAGTTTGAAATACATCTCAGAGAACACATGTAACTAAAGAATGACAAGGAACGAAATCTGATCAGTTTGATTTCCCCACTTTAAAACTGATCCCTGATATCTTTGTATACATTTTGCATATGTATCAGTGCTTAAATCAGTATCAATATCCTATTCAAATTCAATGTATCTTTCAGCCCACATAATTGAAAACTATCATTCAGGAAAATTGACAATCTGTATGAAAATAAACATGATATATACTGCTTCATATTAAAGTGATAATAATGGATAGTACATTGATATTGATAAGACGTTTGGTTAAATTTGGTAGTAAAACATAAACTATCTAAATCCGGTTTGTACTGACACATTGCCAGATAGAGTTGACTAGTTTGGCAGTCATGGAAATGTCACGTACCGCCCTGTCTATCAGCATCAGTTCATACAGGACTTCAGCTACATCTGGTATCATGTATGTGGGCAGACAGAAAATGCAGGCATTGATGCATGCATGTACTAGGGCTTGACCATGATCGTTAAGTAACGTTGTTACTGCCGTCTTTCGCAACTCAAAGTCCTCCTTGTCCTGCAATAGACGAAACAGCACTGAAGAAATCAGAGAAAGCAAAACATCTTGGTTTATGTGAAAAACCCAGCCATTTTGAATGAACAAGTGAGTTTAGTTTTACACAACACTCAGCATATATTCCAAATATATGGTGTTTGTCCGTAAGTAATTGAGTCTGGACCAGACGGCCAGTGATAAGAGCATGAGCATTCATCAACTGGGATACAATGAAATGTGTCAACAAAGTCAGTGAGCCTGACCACCCCATTCCATTTGTGGCCTTTTACGACAAGGATGGGTTACTGAAGTTCAATTCTAACCCGGATCTTCATGGGTCCAGGCATTTTCAAGGAGGAGAATGTTGTTAATAGTCAGATAGGAATATTCAACATCACTGCAGCCTGTAAACAGACTGTCTAAGTCAGAACCCGGCAATACTGAGGCAATCAGCACCAATCCATGCCTTCACCAAAGTTGTGTCTTTGAAGATCCTGGTTAGAAACGGTCTTCAGCAACCTTTGCTCGTCATCAAAGGGATCAACACATGGGACTGGGTGATCAGGCTCTCTGACTGGACTGATGTACGTCACTGTAATCATGCTCATGATGTCAATCACTGGATTGTATGGCCCAGACCTGATCATTTACAAATGCTCTACATATAAAACAGTAGCATTAAACAAAAAGCAATACAAGTGAGCCATGTGGCCTGATGTGGACACCATACTATGACCTGACCTACATTTTCAAAGCGCAAAAGACCTAACACAGAACTGTTGTGATGTGCACTAATACTGAGTTTAAACTGAAATGAAGCACAAAGCATCACTTCCACTAGAGTGGCAAATACTGTTCCCATGGCAGCATGTCTTAGCACAGTAACCATCAGTCTGCACCTGGATACTCAATATCGTGAACACAAGTAAGCAGTATACAGTTGGCATTATAGACTCCTCTCAAGACACATAAAATGTTAATCATCTATCCTCAAACTAAACAAATGTGAAGCCCTTGGGACTTTTAGTTGAGGTACACCTTACTTCTTTTTCTCTTGCACACTTGATGAAGTCTGTCAGGAACTTCATGACGGATGCATTGGCATCTTTGTGATCAAGTGAGCACGCAGCTATTGCACAACACAGGAGAGGCTTGGCCATCTGACTCTGCAGGAAGGATGCCGGTGATCGCTGGATGAACCTGGCAATAAACGGACACATTCTACCACATGTAAATCATAACTTATCAGAGAATGAATACTTCTTTATGCAATGGTGGCTACTACACAACTGTATCAAATAGTAATCAAGTCCTCAGCCTATTGTCAAGTTATCACTTGTGACTACCATCAATGTTTCTGGTTTCATATTACAAAACTATCGACATGATGAATCTTGAAAACATTCTCTTGTGTGGAAACACTTCTCACATGTCCACCATTAATGACTCACCTAAGACATAATCGGAATAAGTCGTCTACTGTATCTGGGTGGTTGCGAAGACCATTGTGTTCTTCTAGAATTTTAAATGTTGGTCCGCAAAAAGCCTGTAATCAGATGATAACCGTTCAGTGCATTGACAGATGTACACCATAACACTCCACAAGTTGTCATTTCTATCACCTTCATCATCATCATGATCATTGCCTTCATCTTCACCATCCCTTACTTAATCATCCGTACCTCCATTACACCCACCTACATCTTCACCATCCCTTACTACATCGCCTGTACCTTCATTACACTCACCTTCATCATCACCATCCCTTACTACATGACCCGTACCTCCATTACACCCACCTTCATCATCACCATCCACTTCATTATCCCAATCTTCTTACCGTCCCCGCCTTCATCACAACACCTTCATCGTCACAATCTCCTTCGATGGCACTATCTTCATTGCTTTCACTGTCAACCTCCCTCTATCATCATTACCATCACTTGCATCTTCATTATCACCAACATCACAGCCTTCATTGTTACCACTCCTACCACCTTTACCCTTATCACCATCACTTTTTCATCATCACTGATCATTTTGTCATCAATCATAATACAAACTACCTCCATCACCACCAGCCTCCTAAGGTTCCTCACCTGCAGCATGTCAAGCAGCCCTGGTATACAGCCTTGTTCTGTACCATACTCGTCTACCAGAATACTGCCTAGGTACAGGAAACATGAATGCTGATGGACTTGGTACAGACTCACCATCTGACAAAAAAGACATGCTATAATCTTCAGCAAAGGTGTCATTACACAGATTTTATATATAAAATGGTAAAACACTGAATTCTTTTCCTCAGTTTCATCATGATGAACTACTGGCTGTCAATCTCAGAGCATGTGATGCATGTCTTCACAGACATTAATCAAGTACCTGAGGATGTGTGGCCACACTCAGCACTATTCCAACTATACAGTGGCACTATGTAAATAATAGAGTCCTGATAAGTCAAACCAATGACCAACAGCATGAGCACTGATCTACACGACTGGGATATGATGACGTAGTTCAACTAAGTCAGCAAATCTAACCATCCGATCCTGCTCATCCTTTTATGACAAGCATGGGTTACTGAAGATCAATTCTATCCAAGATTCTTCATGGGTTTGGAAAACTTGTGGTTGTGATGTCAGCATGCCAGTGTTTATGACTGAGTGTACTGTAGATCTCTTACCTGTGTGACTAAGGGCGTTAACAATGTGGCAGAGTTCTTCCCAAGGCATCGGATTGCAAACCTAATACAGCGACAACACCTCTCAATGATCCTCACATCTGCTTGATACTTGTTACATGCGTTAGATAATACTGGCCACACCTGCAACACAATGACGGAGCACCTTTAGAATACACCACAACAGCTTCTCGGGAGGACATTAGGGTTAGGTTAACCTAACCCAACTCTAACCCTAATCACCTACATTTATGTAAAAAGAGTATTATGACATGTTTTCAAAGTTTGTGGTGCTGTATTCTAAAGGCAGGCCCATGGTGACGAACATGACATACTCCTCTAGGATACCATCCAGCTTAAATATCACTAAACAGAGTACCTAATATCAGTCTAATGTCAGTCATCACAGGAATGGTAACTGACTGACATAGGTCTGGTGCTCACAACCCCCAAACCTAGCAGACAATGGCCATGATTTAGCTGAGCATCTTCATATCACTGTCTTCCCCTCACCATCTGCAGGTTACTCGTCACTGAGTCACTGTGTAATGATGACAAAACACTTACCAATACAGTTGATCGCCGATTACTTGGTCCCCACATATCCGGAAACCCTGCCTTCCCGACTATTTTTGTGTGAAACGAAACTTACATTCATTGATTGTACTCGCTTAGCTGGACCCCGTGCTTCGGGACCCGGATGGTGAATTTTCAAACCACTCCCACAGATTTCCACTGAAAAATGATCCATTTATTCCGACGGAGAGATCTGTGCAATGTGCATGTGCCAAATCAATACCGTTTACCGCACGACCATGTGATTTTATTCTTAATCAATCAGAAGGCATTTGATGTGAATTGATTAATTAGCCATTAAAGCACTACAGGCGCACGTCACTCAGGTTGTTCATTAGAATTTGATGGTGTGAGAAGATCTCATCAGTAACGAAAACACATGTTAAGTAGGACTAAGGTAAACTACACTGTAACTGTACTGTATATAACACTTATAAATTGACCCCTACAATGTGTCGTGATGCAAGTTAAAAATGAGTTAAGTCATGTGATCCAGTCCAGAAGTTTACTTTCTGCAGACAGCATAAGTTCAACGCGATGTCATATGTTTTAAGGCATTTACAATTAAAAAGAAGAATATGCAACTGGCAAGAGATTTTTTGTCATCGTTTCTCATCTAACTTACCGCCTGAAGCTCCACACACTACATGATTACGTCGTGACAACCTGATAAATGGTAACCTGCGTTCCACCTTCCATGTATTATTAGTACACTTATATGTTATGATGATTCACTGTGATTACTATTAAATTTTGATTTATTGATATACATACGAGAAATGTTTTTCTTTCACTCAATTTTCACATTTTGCTTGTTTGATCCAGTTAATTGGATGTCTTGATATCCGCACGATTTTCGAGTGAAATCAAAAGGTCCGGATAAATGGGGTTCGACTGTATTCAAACTGTATGGTATCTGAATTGTCTAGACAAGAGATTATCTGATCAATATTGATCCTCTGAGTGACTTTCCACCTCAGTAATTACAATGACTTGTTTAACCACATCCCTGAGTATGACATCCACTGAGATATCCATAAAATCACCTTGTATTGCCAGAACAGGTTACTGAGGACAAAATCTGACCCAGAACATCCACATCAACATTTGGAAAGACACAACCCCATAATGACAAAGCACCAATAATGAGCAGCTTGGTTTTGTGAACAGGGAACAGTTTTTCTACAAAGTTCCAGCAGGTTTCACTGCTCTTACCTCCTGTATGACTGGTTGACATGGATGCACCTGCCCATTAGACACATTGGGGTTTGTATACCTGGAGCAAAAGACATCTTCATCAACACATATTCACAGACACATCAGTTAGAAAGCACTAGTAATATGAACACATCCTTGGGAATGACTAATACTAACTTAAAACATGTTTAGTAAACTTCACTCACTTAAACAAACAATTGACAAGTGACTCTTACACATATAAAAATTTAGTAGACAGGATCCATTTTCAAGCCAACTACCTCATATAAGCTTCTTAGTAATGTACAGTCTTATTAGGTAGGAGTAAATGAGTTGTGACACAGTGCCACAGCTGCACAGACATGGTCAATCGCCACAAATATCAAGGGAAAAATTTCAATTCCACCCACCAGTAATTCAAAATTAAGTTGTTCATGTGGTCCTTGAGATTTGAATCCAGTGACCCCCTAAATCCTTATTTTAACATCAGAATTATGACACTGGTTGTTTGATATTCTGTCTGAATTTCACCCACCTAAAGACTGCCGCTAGCCTGTCTAGCCATAGTGTTGGGTCGTTGATGGACCCATGTTTCACTGGCCCACTTTCTTCTGATATTAACTGAGGAAAAAACAGTAAGATCAATAAACAAACATTCCCAAATTGAAAAAATACTTTTGTATACTATGCAAAACAGAACTAATTAATTTGATTTAAACACTTGGTTGTGCATAAAAGACGCATCTATCACTACATTAAAGTTGAGACATTTGGCTTACTTTGTTCAGGGGAGATAACTGTATGGAGCACAACTGTTGAAGCCCCTCTGTGACTTTACCATGAGGAAGACGACCCAGAATAGTGGCTGTACCTAGAAACAATGATCATTGTTACAATGTCTGGAACAAGGACAAGAAGTGTTTGCACATAAAACCAATACACTGTGTTCAAATCATAGAAATGAGAGGGTATGGATTACAGCTCATCCTCATTGCTATTCAGTATCAACTTGATCTTACATACAGGGCAGTGATGCTTTCAATCAAAAACTTGCTCTAGGAATCTTCATCTTTTCCAATCTCTCTTCTGTGAAGAAGACTCAAGACTCGTACCTTTAAGTAGTCCTATTGCTGCATCATTTGAGAGATTGAAGGTACCCATGGCCTGCACAATCTGTATGAGGCCGGAAAAGTGTTCGATCATGTGGTCTCGACACTGTGTGGAGATGCTCTGTAGACTGTTGGCAGATATGGAGGCGAGAGGGGGCTGCTGGAGGCCAGCAAGGAGGTACTGTAATACTGGGTCTGCAAACACATACACACATTAGCATCCACGCGGGGACAGATTACATGGATTTGTACGTACCATTTAGCCATAACCATGAAAACACCGTTCATCAATATGGCTTTACTTGCTTAGATTATTTCAGGTTTATCTATCACTACTGATTAATTCTATTACTACCATTCAAAATAGCAAATGTCAATTCACTTACTGAAGTATTAGTGTACTTGTGAAAGACTATGTTTTTCATACAATGTACAATGTACAGTGAGATAGGAACAAAAAGGGTCATCTATCATATACAGTCACAGTATTCTTCAAATTTTACTAACGGACATTTCATACATCTGGCATGGAAATTTTCACGAGAAAATCTTTCACAAGTAGCAAATATCTGGATTAAAGACGTAATGGAAAGTTTAAGGGAAACCAAAGTGAAAATGCTGTACAATTATACAACATGCATAACCATCAAGTGGTTGCTTAACCATCTTTGTAATAGTCACATGAGGACTGTAACAACACTGACAGCATGACCAAGAATCTCTGTGAAGAGTGGATGGGTGAGTGAGTGACAGCTGCTCAATTCTACAACAGTAATTGCTGATATTTGAAACAAACTGCTGTAGTGACTGAATGACATGACAATTACGAAATATGTCCACTGCCATTGCTGGGTATTTCACTGAATAAATCCATGAGTGCAGTAACTCTCTATGTATGAGCTCACCCAAGTACTGCGGATGTTTCTATCTTTGAACTCACCCGGAATACTGTGGCTATCTCTCTGTATATGAATTTACCTAGATACTGTGGGTTTCTCTATGTTTCAACTCACCTAAATACTGTGGGTGTCTCTCTATCCATTCACAGAGTTCTCCAATGAGTTGAATACTGGAATACTGGACAGCAACATGGGCTGTATTTGGAAGTGACAACACAGCCTCTAACACCTGAGGCACAATCTCATTCTCATCCCTGCAAAACAGATATTCAGTTTCAAAGTTCAAATGTAATACAGAGCACAGGCAAACTACATAAAGCCTGATGGACAGAAACATGTCAAGTTGTTGCTTTCATCAATGTGCACAATGAAGTTCATGAATCTGATTTCTGGGAGGAAAAACAAAAGGTATTTGAAAATTTGAGATGATTGGAAAGTACCACTGTGAAATTTATGCTCTTTATATAGAAGGTACCAATGCAATACAATGTCTTGATGCTTATGTGCTGCTGCATAAGCATGAACAACATAGACCTTTACTCACACACCCACATACACAGTGAAACATGGGGATCATTCACGGGCACACTGCCCAGGAGACTGTGTGGAGAAAGGTATACATACGGGAGAATGTTTTTGGCAACAGCACTCATGACGAACAAGGAGGACTCGGACAGATCCCAGGAAGATGAGGCCTGGTTCTTCAGGTTCTCAAACATCTGGGAAGGAGAACACAGCATTTACAGATATTTCATCAGGATTTGGGAGCATTCGTAGCATGCATCAGACTCAACTCAGACTTCATACTTCCGTAACTGTCACATGTTCCTTTACCAAACCGTTTAAATAACTTCTACAAGAATACTATTGACGAAACATGTTTTAGCTCACAAATCATGTGTTTGCTCTCAGAAAACACAAAGAAACAGGTATGATTGTATGTAAAGCTGAAAAAATCATCCACGAGGTAATCTCTCTGAGAAAATGAGAAGGGTAAAAGTCATTGTTACCTGTGAAAAGCAGGATGATGACCCCACAATGAATACAACATCTTTGATGAGCTCTGACACTCGGAGACGAAACTCCCCAAAGTCTCCTGTGTCATCTGGAACCCCCTCCTGCAACAAAGTTTGGGCAACTGTACTAACAAAACTTACTGTAACAAAGACTTTGGCAGAAAAAGTGTCAGTCACACATGATCATGCTAACAATCAACAAAATATTCATGGAACAGTCCTTGAAAAGCAAAAGTCATGAAGAAAGTACAACATATACCTAACATGAGTAAGGTAAACAAATTAAAGCAGATTTCTAACATTGAAAACAATTGTTTGCATATCAGATAATTACGGAGATTTCTGAATGATGCTACAAAGAATGAGCTATGATTTCCTACCCTCTAAGAGCTTCACACTGTGAGAGAGGATGGAATCTATATCTAAATGTGATACATGAGAATGGTATTCACTAACATGATCAGGTTCCATCTGACAATGGCGTGAAAGAGCTACAATCAATCTCTGGATGTACGGCTTGAATATTTCATTCATGTCCACTGAGTTCAGCTGATAGAGCTCCTCGGATAGTCGGTACCAGAAGTTGAAGGTGATCTCAGCAACCTGGAGGAACAGCAAACATGTTAAGCCAGTCTGTGCCTGGAACTTTCAAACATTTCATTGTCTATTTCAAAAGGTCAGCAACAATTACACAAGCAGATTCCATGTTGATATGTGGACTACTATAGCTGTGCATCCAACACAGTTTAGAGGATCTCAGGTCTTATGTTCAAATCAGTCAGTGACACTAAGACCTAACATTTGAGACAAGGAACAAACATGATACAGAGAAGAAGCATGTGACATTTGGGCTGGGCACATGACATGAAGGTCCAACACGTGACACTAGGACCCAGCATGACATCAGGACCATCTATGAGACTCACATGTGACACAAAGGTCCAATACGTGACACCTGCACCCAGCATTTCATCAGGACCATTTATGAGACTCACATGTGACACAAAGGTCCAATACGTGACACTTGCACCCAGCTTGACACTAGGACCGCACATGAGAGTGTGATTCAACATTTGATGCAAAGGTCCAACATTTGACACAAGAACCCAGATTTAACATGTGACACAAAGGTCCAACATGTGACACTGGGATCCAACACGGCATCAGGACCACACACGAGAGTGTGGTTCAACATGTAACAAAAAGGTCCAACATGTGACACAAAGACCTCACACAAAAAACTATGACTCAGCAGTTAACAAACCATACACTTAAACTTGCCAAATCACTGCATTAAACACTGAACTCGTCAAACCACTAACAGATTAAAAATGTCAAATTACAACGTTACCTCGTACAAGTGATGTCCGACACAGGTTAACAAAAGTTCCAATGTTCTAAAATCCCCGAGGGCCTGAAACAGAAAACAGCACACCTATATACAAACAGAAAAAATCATAAAACTCACACAAACTGTTCTCTTACATGTACTGTTCATGTGAAATATTGTGTAGTCTTTGACAGAATGGAATTTCAATAATTGATAACATATCTTGCATTGACTTGTAATTCTCACCTGATTTGGTGTGGAAACAATAGATTCTAAAAATGACTCTGCCATTTCTGTGAATATTCTGCAGTAGTTGACTGACCTGGAAAACAAATCATCAACGTATACGTCCCATTAAAAGTCTCACTAGTGCAAATATAGCCACTTACCTCAGTCGACTGTTCTATTTGGCAAAATATTCCATACTGTTTAAAGACACTATTTAAACATGAGCTGATGTATTATAAAACAAACTCGTAATATTGAAAAGGGCATTGTCATGGTGTTCAAAAAATGATAGCACTCAGTGGAACTTACTGAATTCCTAACAAAACTTTACATTAAAATGCAGCTGTTCACTTGCACGATATTTGCTTTTCAGCAATTTGATGCATGATCCTGATGCAATTCATCTGCAAACATTTGGCAGTTTGTTCCCAATAATTAGTAGTAAATCAATCTTCAGTGTTACCATAATATATATAACATATAGTGAGTGTTTTAAGTGAGTCTAAACTGTTGATTGGAAATATATTACATGCTGTATCAACCATCTGATGTGTCTATCTGATCCACACACTGACAAGTTACTGCCTCCTACGTTGTTTGTGGACTTCTTTGTTCTTACTTAGTTGTTAAGGACATCATGCATTTAACAAAGTTATGTAGAATACATATTCACTGACTTGTCAGAATCCTCATCCGCCACTGAGAGATGGTAGGCTGTGGGCAGAGTGAGAACTCCCTCAAACAGGTGTTGTGCCATCGCTGGATTCTTTGACAAACTCTGAAATCAAATTTAACTCAAGCAACTGCTTTACCGTTGTGGCTAAGTGTTCTTTATCATGTATCTCTGATATTATCACCTTCATCTTGACACGAAAAGCAATTGAAACAAAATGCTATATGTGGAGTATTTGAATGGTGTAGGAGCATACTATCAGCATACACTGTTTTACCAATATCACTCTCGTGTGACAGACAAAAATGTGACTACCATTGATTACTTTATACAAAATACTTATAAATCTGAAAGCATACACTTTGTACAAGGTTTTTTATTTATCTCTAAAGTGATCTATAGAAGAGGGTCATGATATTCAGAGAAAAAGTTTCAAACAAAAAAATGAGAAGCTACATTGAAAAAAAATGCTATATAGGACAAATGTGGGCCAATAAATGCTTCTGCTACCGACCAATCATAAACTCACCTCAGTGCAGTAGAGAGCGGAACACACACAGTCTGTGGCTGCCTCGTGGAGGTGAGATGGACACTCTCGACTTGCCTGTAAAATATAACCACTATTGCAACACAAGACAACATTCACAAGGAACAATGTAATTAGAACACCCTCTTGATCTGTGACATGGGAAATAACAACCTTAACAAAGACTACAATCTGAAAAGTGGTGGGATATTCATTTCTGCAACAACAACAGGGATGGAAAACAATTCACTCCTGACCACACTTCTACCAATTCACTAGTGAATGGAATGGACACGCCCCTCCCCAAGTCCTCACTTCTACCAACTCACCAGTGCCTGGAATGGAGTCTCTCCCCACTCTTTAGTCCCCAGTCCTCAATTCTACCAACTCACTAGTGCCTGGAATGGAGTCTCTCCCCACTCCCCACTTCTACCAACTCACCAGTGCCTGGAATGGATTCTCTCACATCCCCCTCCTCAGCCCTCACTTCTACCAACTCACCAGTGCCTGGAATGGAGTATCTCCCCCCCTCCCCACTCCTCACTTCTACCAACTCACCAGTGCCTGGAATGGAGTCTCTCCCCTCCCCTCCTCAGCCCTCACTTCTACCAACTCACCAGTGCCTGGAATGGAGTCTCTCCCCCCTCCTCAGCCCTCACTTCTACCAATTCACCAGTGCCTGAAATGGAGTCTCTCCCCCTTCCCCACTCCCCAGCCCTCACTTCTACCAACTCACTAGTGCCTGGAATGGAGTCTCTCCCCACTCCCCACTTCTACCAACTCACCAGTGCCTGGAATGGAGTCTCTCCCCACTCCCCACTTCTACCAACTCCCAGTGCCTGGAATGGAGTCTCTCCCCACTCCCCAGTCCTCAGTTCTACCAACTCACCAGTGCCTGGAATGGAGTCTCTCACACCCCCCTCCTCAGCCCTCAATTCTACCAACTCACAAGTGTGTGGAATGGAGTCTCTCCCCACTCCCCAGTCCTCACTTGTACCAACTCACCAGTGCCTGGAATGGAGTCCCTCCCCACTCCCCAGCCCTCAATTCTACCAACTCACTAGTGCCTGGAATGGAGCCTGGAGGAGTTTTGTGTTAAGGATGCTGTCACTGGGGATAGCGCCGACGCTGAACCAGCTCCCAAGTACGCGGAACACCTTGGCCTGGACCCGATGGTTGCCCTCCACACTGTCGACACAGGCAGCCTGCACACAAACACACACAGTATACACAGGGGCGAAGGACAACAGCAGTTTTAAGATTTGCCATTGCACTGATATTTGGCAATGAAAATATATCAATTTAAGCTCAGTCAAAACTGAAACATGGGAGATATGATTATCGGTTAGGGCACATTTGACAATTTACATAAGTTACTAATTTGATCCATTGTCAATCCAGTATTTCAGGTATATTCAAGAAAATATGGTTAGACCAGTGAAGATCCCAGGGTAGAATAGGCCTTCAGCAACAATTGCTTGCCATAAAAGGCGACTGTGCTTGGCGCATGAGGCGACTAACGGGATCGGGCGGTCAGGCTCGCTCACTTCGTTGACACATGTCATCGGTTCCCAACTGCGCAGATTGATGCTCATGTTGTTGATCACTGGATTTTCTGGTCCAGACTCGATTATTTACAGATCGCCGCCATATGGCTGGAATATTGCTGAGTGTGGTGTAAAACTAAACTCACTCACTCACTCAAAATATGGTTAATATTGGTACAGTGTGGGAACTCACCAGTAGCTGTATGACTAGTGGGCAGGATTTCGCCAGCTCCTCCGTGATCTCTGTTCTTCTGTTGGCTCCCAGGCGAAGGGAGCGGCTGTTGATCTGGAACATACATACACCTGGTTACTCCTTGTTTCAAATATCAATCACAATTTAGACTCACTGAAGCTACTGGATATGGAAGTTGAGATTGCTCAAACACAACAATAGCTTCTAAATCTGGTAAACACCTGGCTCATATCAAGATATCATAAAGATCTGGTAAACACCTGGTTAATGTCATCTACAGACAGTGCTAATGTCATTTACAGACCAGACCAATGTCAACATACAGACCTGGCTAATGTCATGGTACAGACCAAGCTAATATCATCTTCAAATCTGGCTAATGTTGTGGTACAGACTGGGCTACTGTACAGATCTGACTAACTTCATGGTGAAGACATGGATAATGTCATGGTTACACATCAAACTAATGTCATCATACAGTCATGGCTAACATCATCAGACAGACCAGATGAATGTCATGGTACACACCGGGCTTATGCCATCATACGGACCTGTCTAATGTTACGATACAGACCTGGCTAACGTCATCATACAGACCTGGATAATGTCATATAGATAAGGCTGATGTCTTAGAGACGTCACTAATGTCATCATACAGACCTGGCTAATGTCATCACACAGATCAGGCTAATGTCATCATTCAGAATGGGTGTTGCTACTTTCATTGTACAGACTGAGTGTGGATACTTTCATCATACAGAATGGGGGTGGATACTTTCATCATACAGAATGGGGGTGATACTTTCATCATACAGAATGGGGATGGATACTTTCATCATACAGAATGGGGGTGGATACTTTCATCATACAGAATGGGGGTGATACTTTCATCATACAGAATGGGGGTGGATACTTTCATCATACAGAATGGGGGTGGATACTTTCATCATACAGAATGGGGGTGATACTTTCATCATACAGAATGGGGATGGATACTTTCATCATACAGAATGGGGGTGGATACTTTCATCATACAGAATGGGGGTGGATACTTTCATCATACAGAATGGGGGTGATACTTTCATCATACAGAATGGGGATGGATACTTTCATCATACAGAATGGGGGTGGATACTTTCATCATACAGAATGGGGGTGATACTTTCATCATACAGAATGGGTGTGGATACTTTCATCATACAGAATGGGGGTGGATACTTTCATCACACAGAATGGGGGTGGATACTTTCATCACACAGAATGGGGGTGGATACTTTCATCATACAGAATGGGGGTGGATACTTTCATCATACAGAATGGGGGTGGATACTTTCATCATACAGAATGGGGGTGATACTTTCATCATACAGAATGGGGATGGATACTTTCATCATACAGAATGGGGGTGGATACTTTCATCATACAGAATGGGGGTGGATACTTTCATCATACAGAATGGGGGTGATACTTTCATCATACAGAATGGGTGTGGATACTTTCATCATACAGAATGGGGGTGGATACTTTCATCACACAGAATGGGGGTGGATACTTTCATCATACAGAATGGGGGTGGATACTTTCATCATACAGAATGGGGATGATACTTTCATCATACAGAATGGGGATGGATACTTTCATCATACAGAATGGGGGTGGATACTTTCATCATACAGAATGGGGGTGGATACTTTCATCATACAGAATGGGGGTGATACTTTCATCATACAGAATGGGGGTGGATACTTTCATCATACAGAATGGGGGTGGATACTTTCATCATACAGAATGGGGGTGATACTTTCATCATACAGAATGGGGGTGGATACTTTCATCATACAGAATGGGGGTGGATACTTTCATCACACAGAATGGGGGTGGATACTTTCATCATACAGAATGGGGGTGGATACTTTCATCATACAGAATGGGGGTGGATACTTTCATCATACAGAATGGGGGTGGATACTTTCATCACACAGAATGGGGGTGGATACTTTCATCACACAGAGTGGGGGTGGATACTTTCATCATACAGAGTGGGGGTGGATACTTTCATCATACAGAATGGGGGTGGATACTTTCATCACACAGAATGGGGGTGGATACTTTCATCACACAGAATGGGGGTGGATACTTTCATCATACAGAATGGGGGTGGATACTTTCATCATACAGAATGGGGGTGGATACTTTCATCATACAGAATGGGGGTGGATACTTTCATCATACAGAATGGGGGTGGATACTTTCATCACACAGAGTGGGGGTGGATACTTTCATCATACAGAGTGGGGGTGGATACTTTCATCATACAGAATGGGGGTGGATACTTTCATCACACAGAATGGGGGTGGATACTTTCATCACACAGAATGGGGGTGGATACTTTCATCATACAGAATGGGGGTGATACTTTCATCATACAGAATGGGGGTGATACTTTCATCATACAGAATGGGTGTGGATACTTTCATCATACAGAATGGGGGTGGATACTTTCATCACACAGAATAGGTGTGGTCACTGACCTCTTCAGGCATGACTGTGAGAACCTCCAGTAGGAATGGCAGCTGCTGCATATTGGAGCCAAATCTGAAGACAACATGCAGTTCTAAATCATGTTGACTACTCAATAGATATGCTCTATCCTTTCACGTGTCCTAAAACACGTTCAAACAGACATATATCTCTGGCATCCAGTGAAACCTGACCATACAACATTCCCTTCCAATATATATTTGATATGTTTCATACCCATGCATAAGGATAGTATCTTAACTGAGTTCTCTAAATAGAATAATATCAGACTTCGCCTATAGACTACAGAAAAATTTAAATAACTTGCAAAACATGTCAGTACAACTTCATGTTCTTCTTCCAGCAATAAAGTAGAGAAACAATCACACAGATGTACATGTATTGTGTTGTTTGTTGTTTAATGCCTCATTAAGAGTGTCTACATATGAAGGTCATCAATTTTGTATGACTCCATACATACATAGTACCCCACAACTTAGTGATGACTGACACGTATCTTTGTATAACGTAAAGCTCTTCTTACTTCTGAATGAGGTCTGAGACAGCATCCTTCCATGTTGCCATCTCCAGTGCAAGGTCTGCCAAGGCCAAGCTAAGCTGCAATAAGAAGGATGGTCCATGCTATGTCTGTCCACAGTTCACTCTGATCTCATTCAGTCTTGTAACTAAACACTTACTACATTTATTACTTAAAACACAGCAATGAAGATAACAGTAAAATAACTGAACATAACTCTCAGAGAAAATGACAATCTTAGTAAATTCTTAAGTATGCTTTCTACCACTACCGACAGACTTTTTACAACAGATTTCATCTTAAACTATTGACTTCAAAGGTTTTGAAAAGACTGAAAAAATTCAGTGTCTAATATGGCAGTAACTCCCATGGGCTATGGTCTTTCCTGCAATGCATGTTAATGGATTTGAAGGCAAGGTGAGATGAAATGAGGTTTAACGCTGCATGCATAGCTGCTCATACTAGCCCAGACATAAGCTGGTTTTATAGTGCTAGCTCACTAAGATCCCATGCCTCAGTTAAGCGTGAATACCCCACTCAGAAAACATTATAATTTATACCTACTCTGGGACAACCAGTCCTTGATGTACCCATTAAAGCTGAGCACCAGGCTGAGGCCAATAAGTACCATATTTTAATGTCTTTTGGTATGACATGGCCAGGGATCTAAGATGTGACCTACTGCTTTCCCGGCGGACATTCTAACCACTACACAAGAGAGGTGGTCAGAGTTGAAGAAAGAGGTAGACAGACATCATAAACATCTGTCAAAACTTTCTTTCAAATGCTCAAGCATATTACTATACCTGAAGCAATACCAATAATATTTTCTTCATGTTGGTCTGGGTTGGGTCTTTGGGATGAAAAATTTGCATATTCTAAATCATAATTAATAAATTTGTCAAACACAAAGTTTACAATTTTTTAAAAAAATGTTCATTTGCTTGGTGCAAGTGGGTGACTTTAGTTTTATGCCGCACTCAGCAATATTTCAGCTGAATGGCAGTCTGTACATAATTGAATCTGGACCAGAAAATCCAGTGATCAACAGCATGGGCATCAATCCATGATATCAGGCTTTGATAACATGTCAAACAAGTCAGTCAACGTGACCACTCAATCCCACTAATCGCCTCCAATGACAAGCATGGGTTACTGAATATCAACTATAACCAGGATCTTCACGGGTTTGATGCAAATGGAAGTCGTCTTGTAGGTGGGGAACAGTAATATTCCATCTTTCTTTGATCAGACCTTGGTCGTGGATATAAAGACAGTTTTCACACTCACCTGTGTCACGATAACAGCAGGTGTATCGGGGGTAATCTTCCCAGCATGCTCTAGTAGAGAGTCTCGCAGTGACTGTAACCCATAGCAACAGAAAAATGACATTTCATCCAATGTTATCCAAAAAATACACATTGACTCTCTGAAAGCATGCTGAATGCTGAATCAATATTTCAACAAGAGAGAAGCTATTTCCCCTAACTCTTGTTATACCTGTATCTGTATTGGAAAATAACTGAATCAATGAGACTGCAACACTATACAGCATCAAGGTCTTATTTGTGTTGACAGTAGATCAAACAATCATTTGTTAGCAAGATTCAAGGCAAAATCATACCTTTCTTCCAACTGTGTCATAGGCACTTGAGTAAGTGAGTATAGTTTTACACTGGACTTAGCAATATTCCAGCTATATGGCAGCGGTATGTATGGCGTCTGTATGGACAATCCAGTGATCAACAGCATGAACATCAATCTGCATCACTGGGAACCAATGACATGTGTCACCAAGTCAGCTAGCCTGACCAACCAAGATAAGCAGAATCGCCTTTTATGGCAAGCATGGGTTGCTGAAGGCCTATTCTGCCCCGGACCTTCACAGGGCCATTTAGGCACTGGCATTTACTAAGTTAACAAATAGTTATGTCTTTAAATCATAAATTTGTTCTGATGAACCATTCATACAATACCAGTATCCATGGTAAAAGTGGAGATTACGTACATGAATGAAGCAACTTTTTTTTTTTCCATTTCAAACAAAAAATATGTCTATGAAACTGAGTGAGAGTATGTTTCTGCCGCAGTCAACAAAATTCTAACAATCTATAAATAATCAAGTCTGGACCAGAAAATCCAGTGTTTGACAGCATGAGCACTGATCCATAAGCATGGGCATCGATCTGCACCATTGGGAACCAATGACATGAGCCATCTAAGTCAGCAAGTCTGATCACCTGATTGTGACAGTGGCCTCTTACAAGCATGAATTACTGAAGATCAATTCTAACCCAATCTTCATAGGTCAATGTTTATGAAAAAACAGTGGTGTTGATTCAGGCCTGCGATTAACAAAATGAACTTTTCAATTACATTGTGCACAAACAACAGGAAGGAAATCTGCTTCTCTTTGTCAAGTCCACACAAAAGGAAGGAACTGCATACAAGCAGACTGAGAATTTTGAGGATGGTCAACTAATGAACTCTACCTGGTGTGAAGCCTGGGGTAGTTCATGGAAGGCATACTGGATCTGAAAGTGTAGTGCACAACTCAGTCATCTGTCAGTAATAACACCACGTGCTGTTTTGGGTCAACATTTTAACACTAACTGTACCTTCAACACATAAAATGAAATCAACACAACTTAGCTTCAAGAAACATAGTTCACATTCTCAGTTCAAAAACTTGCTTGCAGTTGCACTGTGCACCAGTTGTAACAGTACCATTGCAACAAAGTATTTTTACATTCTTGTTCATTACTAATGTAATATAACATGATCTTTACAAGAAGCAGCAAAACGGTGAGCAAGTATGGTTTAATGCTGCTTTTACCAATATTCCAGAAATATCACGATGGGACACCAGAATAGGGCTTCACATTTTGAGAAACAAACCCTGGGCTTGGATTTTCTAAACTCTCTTAGCGCTAAGATAGTCGTAAGTGCCATACATTATAATTAACGTACAACTATCTTAGGGATAAGAGAACTTCGAAAATCTAGGCGCTGATCTTTGACATGATGAGTAGACACTTTAAACATACGGCTATCCCCTCCCCAGCACCAAAACAAATAAAAGCACATAGCAGTGATAAATTGGTTCAGTGAATGAGATTAGGTTTACCCTGCTATCAATACTCCAGCTGTATGATGGCAGTATGTAAATAATTGAGTTGTGGCCAGAAAATACAGCTACTGGTGAGTTCCCACACTGTACCAATATTAACCATATTTTGAGTGAGTGAGTGAGTTTAGTTTTACGCCGCACTCGGCATTATTCCAGCCATATGGCGGCAACCTGTACATAATGGAGTCTGGACCAGAAAATCCAGTGATCAACATCATGAGCATCATCCTTTGCAATTGGGATACGATGACGTGTCAACCAAGTCAGCAAGCCTGACCACCCGATCACTTTAGTCAACTCTTATGACAGTCATGGGTAACTTTAGATCAATTCCAACATGGATCTTTACAGATGACAAATCGATTAATACATGGCATTATTAACATACCATGCATACTGACCTTTGTCCTCATTGTCTGAGCTGCAAAGTAGCATGATTCTAGTGACTGATTAAGGCGCAGTAGCTGATCGGCTATCTGCCAGGCAAATACCTGTAATGAGAGAAGTAATAAGAGACCAATCACAAATGAATCAAATAAATGATGTAATACTCGTCATAGTCATCAAAGTTTACTGGGAGTATTCAAAATGATGGAACTCTAAGGCAACTTCAACTAACATTCCAGTCAAATGTTCAGGTTTTGTATGTTCCACATGTCCAACCAAATGAAAAAGGAGGGATGCAGCTTTTCATTTCCTAGCTGAACAACATGTTAGAGGTGCAGTGTATACTAAGTGCAGGTAAAGGACACTGACAGCAATTAATTGTTAGTAGACACTATGTTTGACTATCAATAGTTCAGAAACTGACCTTGTGAATATCAGTAAGTTTATGTTTTATCTGTGTGCTTGATCTAAGGGATTGGGAAAGGCAGAGGCCATGGGCCATTTTGCACTGTAGAATGAAAAATGGCAAATTAAAATTTTGACGTTTACTACTGATACATGGGCAGTGGCCCATTCTAAACACAGAAAATGGTTATCAATCTTGAAAAGGGCCCACTGTCAAAGTTGTCTATCTCAATCCCTGGATCTGCAAGAATCTTGTCACTTATTAAAAGAGACTAAAACTACTTCAACATGTTATTACTTTTCATAAAATAGACACTCATTTGGGAAATGAGAAACTAAAAAGGAGAAAAAATCTACTGCAATAGTATGTTTCAACAGATTATCGTTACTGCGATAGTTGCTGACCCCTCAATAGTCACCCACTAATGGACACAGTAAAACCAAATAACAATCTGTCTAAAAATCTTAAGAGTTCAGAATAATGAAACAGTCTCTCTGTACCACCTTTGTCAGTATTAATAACTGTTATTTGTTCAACATACGAAATTGAGCTGAATTCTACACTGAGACTACAGGCCTCAGACTAAAGTATATTGACTAGTAGAACACTGAGGAAACTAAACAGGATTAGTTTCCTCTATGTGTATTGCATTAATTCAGAAGTTATACAACTTAAGGGAAACAGTTTCTTCATCCACTGAGCAAAATCTATGCTGGTTCTGTGGCCCTTGATAATTCTGCCGTGGTCCTAATGGCCAGTGACTTTTTTTGCCCATCTAAATACTGCACATTACTGTTGATCTCATAGACAAGCAGACACCTTAACTTGACCCTTAAAATCAGATTTACAATGTTATGTTTTGTACATAAGCCAAGCTCTAATGATGGGTTCCTAATCATGGCCAGTTTAGATCAGAAGTCAACTGGCAGCTACCGCAATGGATGTAAAACATAAGTATATTTGGTGAAAATAGTATCTAATAACATTCTACTGACCTATAATGTGGGAACCTGTGTTTGTTTTATTTTCAATATCATAATTTTACCCATGATGTTAAAATAATGTATGCACATTGTGATCTTAATCACTGCATACAAGACAATGCATGGCAAAAAACATTAGGCTGAGTAGGTAAATAACCCTGCCCAGTAATGTTTAACTACAAATTTGACATCTTTGATGACAAAGCCGTTGTCTCTTGTTTGTATTTCACATGAAGCAATACAATGACATTTTGTTATCCGTGTAAAAAAGTTTGACTAAAGTGTAAACATAGATAAACTGACCCCTTCTACAGATTGCTTTTTCAGTCATCAAAATTAGGCTTGCATATGGTAACATAAGGTAATTAAAATTGTCTTCAAATAACATGTAAAATCATATATTTTCCAGAGGATTCAAATAAAGTAATTCTCAAAAATTATTGTGCACAGGAAAATAGGAAACAGTTTTATACCTGCATTCACTGATCAAGCCACTCCAACTCAGTTGTGTATTTCCGCCAATGATCATGATGATACAGATATGATATTGGTAATAAAACAATATAAAAAAAGTACACTCCAAATGCAATTATATCACAAGATCTACCTGGATTTTAATGGTAGGATTTTCAGTCATTGTGTTTTTAAAATGTAAATTTCATTTATGTATGTTGACACAGGAATAAAAACAATGTACCACTTCCCATATTAACAGTCTGTCATCACTTTGATTACTCAGAATCACTGTAAAAAATAAATTTAAAAATGTTAAAAGTTTAAATGAAAATAATAGTACCAATAGTTAAGTAAATCTACAAATTTTATTTTGAGTCTGTGAAGGACAGTAACTGAGTCAGGACCACTAATTATTGTTCACACGCTGACTGGTTCTGTGGTCAAGTGGGAAAAATTGAAAGGTTTCAAACCCAGTTCATCAAGTCCATTTTGAAGTGGAATATTCTTCCTGCTATGAAAAAAAATGGACACCCTGTATTTTTTATGTAAACAAAACTATCAGCATTTTACATGATGCAGAATCACTCAATCAGTTTAGACATGCATAGAATGGATGCAGAAAAATATACATTGGACACAAAGAGTGCTTAATAATATAAGTTGAACTAAATTTCTAACAAGCAACATGACGCCCTGTCATAAATGCCATGATTATGCATGTGATGTAATGACCCATACTACACGTTCACACTTTGACAATAGTAAACCATTTGACGTCAGATGAAATGGGGTTGAACGTCACAGCTACCCCCATGTGACAATTTGCATGCATGTATATATGTGGCTGCTCGTACTAGCCCAGACTAAACTGATTTTATAGTGCCAGCTCAATGAGATACCATGCCGCAGTTATGCATGAATACCCCATACAGACACAGTATACTGATTTCGAGCTGACTAATCCTTGCTGTACCTATTAATGCCCAGTGCCACGCAGGGACCAACAAGTATCATATTTTAACATCTTTTGGTATGATGCAACCAGGAATCGAACATATGACCTTCCGCTTCCTAACCACTAAACCACAGAGGTTAGTAAACCCTTTGAGGGCCATGGCAAAACCCTGGAATGTTTTACACACAAATTGTTCTTCCAAATGCAAAATCATATTCATATACCAAATACTACTTTTGGAGTACTAAAATGAAGCTCTGAGGAAAGCGTGGAAAGAGATCAAAAAGTGAGTGAGTGAATCTAGTTTTATATCGCACACAGTAATATTCCAGCTATATAGACAATGTCTGTAGAAAATCAAATCTGGATCACACAATCCAGTGATCAACAGCATAAGCATTGGTCTACGCAACTGGAAACCGATGAAGTGTCAACTGAGTTGGCCAGCCTGACCACCCAGTCAGGTTAGTCGCTTCCTACGACAAGCATGGCTTACTGAAGATCAGTTCTTACTCGGACCTTCATGGGTAGAGAAAAGCAAAGAAGTGTGATATAAAGGACATGCTAGATTCACAACTGTTAGTATTTACTATAATATCGATGATAGTGATTGTTTTCTCAAATGGGCTTTTAATCTTTTGCATTTACACAATAACTGAATGCTCAAATGGTGACTCATCAAACTGTTCCATACATAGCAACTAACTAGTAAGATATCTAAGTAGTACATTAGATATGTTTATTTTCAATACCTGTCTTAACAGAAGTAAGCAGAATAACACAACTTGTTTTAGTCTCTCCTAATTAAGTTCAAAATTACTTAACTTGCTATGGACATACATATGGTTTGTATGATTGAATCAATGTGAATTTAAGAACATGAGAGTAATTCGTTGATTTCAAATTAATTTTAGACTCTCTGTGCACATGCACAGAGTGCAAAGATATATACCGGTGGATTTTGTTCTGAGTGTATTTACAGTAAATTACACTATCAGTAAACATACAATGAAAGCAGAAGTCCGCCAGCAGATATTTTTACACCCTCTGTACATGTGCACAGTGAGTCTAACATTAATGTGAATTCAACAAATGATGGCAGTCTGTAAAATATGTCTAGTATAACATGAAAGGCTACTGTAAACATGGTAAATAACCATGTCCATTGCATAATATCCACAAGAAACTTCAGATATAAATTTTGACACAAAGTTTTGATTAATAAACACTACAGTACAAAGCAAACAGGGTCGCCTGTGAGACAGCAACTACACAGTTTGTGTTGGTGGTCATGGTGATGGCTGTCAAACTGGTGAGAAAATCATTTTTGCGATGCAGTGATCTTCCTCAAGTTTCCATGTCATATCATGCTCCTGCTACTATTCCATGTTGTAATTCATATACTGCTGTACACCAACCTTCGCATAAGATAGATTAACTATGAGTGGATTAAATGACCAGTTACTATTACCACAAAAATGTAAATAATTGCGCCTAAACGTTAAATCCCCTGCTATACACAACAAGCAATAGTGTTGTTAAAAGTAATAAAATGAATAGACCATGACATGGTAAAAACACAAGCAAAATACTGGCTAGCAACTAATCCGGCATCCTTACAGAATACTGCATGACTTTGATAATTCAACTGGATATTAATGGGAAAATCGTTTAACCGTGCAGTTCTTGGTATTTTCATTACAGCGATACCGGGGCGTTGTGGTGTGTGGTGAAGTAGAAATGGCTTCGTCGAGCTTCGTCTCTCAGTTACCAAAGTTATCCTAAACCCCCGCATGTCACATTTTTCACATGGAATTTTTGCACTTACAGATCTCTGAAGCTCTCCAAGCCAAACCGATGCCTTTTCTTTTCCAACAACATCTGGATTGTTATAAAGTGCTTGTAAAGCTTGGTTTACAGTATCTAAGGTCGGCGCTTGCTCCATTTTATAAATAAAATCAACTATTTCTTTTGCAAAACCATCGAACTTTTCCCAAGCAAAGTTCTTCTGACCGGAAACAGTGCCCAGGTAGAAGTATCGGGCGCGCACTATCGCATGTGATATTTGACAAAATTAAATAAATCAATAGGTCATATTGAAACTGATGAACTAAAATGATACATAGTAAACTATCAAAAGCAAATTATTTTGTTTATTTAATTTTTCAAATTATATTCACCGCGGGGCACTACATGTCCTTCACCTTCGTTAGTAAACACTCGTGCTCCTCCCCTTATGTCTGGCGAGATTGACTCAGCCGGGAGATTCACTTCCACGTTAAGCTGAATTCTATCAGCTCATAACTCAGACTAACACTTGAAAGCGATAAGCTGGTGCCATGGACGCTGACGGCCTTCCTCTTGTCGGCCCAGGAGTGGATTACACAAAGGTTTAAACAAAAATATATACTGACCTTTTCTCATATGAAAAGCAAATCGTGACATCGTGTCTAAGTCTTTGATCTGTGTAGAATAAGTCTGTTGGATCTCACTTTTTTTACGTTGACAGTTTGTGTGTCCCGTTTTTGTTTATTGTCAGATAAGTTTCCTCTCATAAGCTGTGTGTGATGAAAATATTGCCACTGTATATGAAAGGGTCATTCAACTCATTGGAACGGGTGCTATTCTGAAGATCCGGATTAGAACTGGTCTTCAGTAACCATTCTTCAAACGGGATCGCGTGATCAGGCTCGCTGACCTTCTTGACAAAAAGTTTAATGTTCATCGTGTCTCATTTACATAGATCATTATGCATGCTGTTGATCATGTGTTTGTCTGGTCCAGATTCAATTATTTACAAACCGCCACCTTATAGCTGGAATATGTCTGAGTGTAGCGTTAGATAACAAACAAACAAAAAATAAATATTGTAAGAAATAGTGACAGAAAGAGAATAAAAGTGTATTCTCTTCTTCTGGTTTCCATGAACGAGAATCATTTCTGAACAGTCTAAGTAAATTTAGTCTCAGTGTTATATGTTACACTCCACCACAGAGTCTAACAAACGGGTGCCAGTCAAATCGCCCCAGCAACAAAACGCCCCAACAAATTCGGTTAAATCGCCCCAGATATTTGGTCAAATCACTCCAGGTATGGTCAAATCGCCCCAGCGGGGTAGTCAATATATTTATTCAGTTTATTCAAAATGGTCTGATATATGCCATAAATGCATGGTTTTGTCAACATCCATACTATATGCTTCACCTAATATTATGTGTTATATTATTAGTAATATCCCATGGCTAGGCAACACCATATGTCCAATTATCTGGTACAGAATTACAGTCTGAATAAACTAAAAAGCTTGTATAAAATATTTATTGTAAATGCTGTAAATGCATAGTTGTTTGTTTGGCATTGTGTAATCACAAGAAGTTTGGTATAATACTTACATAAAAAGAGTCTAGATCTTTGTCAACATAGTAATACCAATTATTTGGTAAAGAAATACAATCTGAATTAAATAAATGATTTGTATAAAATGTTTCGAGTAAATGCTGTGCATGCATAGTTGTTTGTTTGACATTGTTTAATCATAATAAGTTTGGTATAGTACTTATATAAAAACAGTCTACAGCTTTGTCTACTGAGATTTTATAATCCTCATAATGAAGTTCCTCATACAGGAAATCACATGTCTTTCTTATTAAATTTCGTCTGTATGGCAGGCTGGTCCATGAATGCGGCTAACTTTGGACAGGAGCTGCTGGACTGTAATTTGGTCCTCCTTGAACTCTGTCCACAGAGCAAACATCTCCCTCTGGAATCTAGTTGATCGTTCCTTGATTCTTGCTCTCAATTTGCTTTCCTTCAGAAGAAGGATCTTGATTGGGAGCAGGGACGCCTCCCGATGTAGGTGTTGCTCACCGACTTTTGTATTTAGACGCCGGTGCCCACCTGGAGAGGTAATTTTAAAAGGAGTGTTGTAATGCTCAACATAACTCTTATTAAATTCATGAATATTTATGGAAGAGCTATAGACCTTCAATGTGATTGTTTGTTCTTCTTGTCTGTTGGAAGCAAGATAGGCTTGAAGGAGGACAGGTTCTCTTGTAGATCCATTGGGTCCTTGCATTGTAACTTGCCAGGGTTAGCAGTATGGTTGTGCGACTTGGCACTTTGTGTAAAGTGTGTTCCCTTCTGCGTGACAGTAGCAGGACAGCTGTTCTTCTTGTTGCGGACACTACATCTCCAGTTGGTCTGCTTGATGTTCTCTCTCTGATAATGGAATAAACAGTAAAGTAACTGTAATAACGCAGGGATGCCACTGGCTAATATACAACTTACAATTAACAAAATATATTTACATAAAAGAGATGACGAAACTGACAAACACACAAACCTTTACAACATAGATATGTCCATAGCTATCAACAAGTCTCTTCTTGCCCCTCTGTGTGCCTGTTTCTAGGACAGTCCATGTGTTGCTTGCATCTTCAGGGATATCATCTACGGCAGAAGTAATGTGGTCCTCAGCCACTGACCTGTACATACAAAGAAATATTTAGTGATTTGTTACAAGACTGTTGCAACTATTTGGAAATTAGTGATGTATCACAGGTAAATGATATAATAGATATTCATTGTTTTTACCTTTCTTGAATGTCTTCTTCAAGTATGTCTGAGAGGTTTTGTGTGTCTCCACTGCTGTGAAGAGTATCTTCATTGGGAACACTGTCGATGGCAGATAGATTGACATCAAAAGTAACCGTCCCCACTATTTCTGTCATCATGCTTTCCAGTCGTCCATGAAATGAGTGGTCTATGTGACTGCTTTCTCTTGGTGTCTCTTTGCAGATGGTGCATGTAAAGGGTATAGGGGAACCTGTCCTGTCTGCTTCCTCGTACTTCTTCTTAGAAACTTTAGTTCCACAGAGTTTGTGTGTCACACGAGATTGCCTCTTGGCCTACACTTACTTCCAAAAAAAACATTTCCTGCAATTGGTGGTCATCTTGTCAGTTGGAAGAAATGAATGGCATACCCTCAGTCCAAATCAATTTATACAATGCAGAGCCTCAACTCTACCTAAACACAACATTGAATATCAATTAGTTAACATGTTTTAATAGCCTGTTTATATCCACACTATTTGACAAGACTAATTTACAAAAGCTCTAAATTATTTTGATAAGTCTTATATCATACTTGTTGACCAAACCTATGAATTTACGGCCTCACTTTTTGACAAGAGTAATTAAAAAAAAACCAAGCAAATTGTTTTCATAAGTATTATACCATACTTGTTGAGAAAACCAATGCATTTATGGCCTCACGTTTTGGCAAGAGTAATCAAAAAAAACCCAGCAAATTGTTTTCATAAGTATTATACTATACTTGTTGAGAAAACCTATGCATTTACGGCCGCACGTTTTGACAACAGCAGCTGTAGATTGTTTTGATATACATTAAGTACCATACTTGCTGACAAAAACTGTGCATTTACGGCCAAAAAACATTTTATACAAGCCTTTCATTTAATTCTTGTAATTTACAAAAGCATAGATAACATGCAAATAATTGGTGTTATAAGTGTTGTCTATCCATGAATATTACTTTTGCTCTTATCAATTACTAGTTAAATATTTATCAGAAACATTACTACATAGTATTATGTGAAGGCTGTAACATGGAAGTTTTATACAGATTGTAATTCTTTACCAAATAATTGGTATTACCGTGTTACTTAGGCATGGGATATTACTAATAATATAACACATAATATTAGGTGAAGAGTATAGTATGGATGTTGACAAAACCATGCATTTATGGCATATATCAGACCATTTTGAATAAACTGGGGTGTTTTGACTACCCCGCTGGGGCGATTTGACCAGATATCTGGGGCGATTTGACCAAACCTGGGGCGATTTGACCAGATATCTGGGGCGATTTGACCAAATTTGCTGGGGCGTTTTGTTGCTGGGGCGATTTGACTGGCACCCTAACAAACCTTAGTAGAGGGTCGCGTCAGGTAACCTTTGAGCAATCTATGACCGTCCAGTCAGATGCGAGACAATTAAACAGATTTAATCAATCGGACAACGGCTACTACTTAGGGATCGGAGAGACTTACTAAATATTAAGGTCACTGACACAGATCTCTCCACTACAAAAATCTGCATATAACACAGTTAATTGACCTGCAGTATATACCCTTTAGAGTTTCTGTTGACATCATTACCATTAGCTAATATTTCTGCAAGATGACATCCTTGAATATTGCTAAAAACGCTATTTTCAGCGACTGTGTACTCCCTTTTCTCATGGTTGTAACGTGTGTCGTGTGTATCACCCGAAAGCGAGCGTACACTAAATAACTTTCAGAATCGTTTGGGTACAAACCTTTTCGAGATAAAAAGTTCAAAAGGTATGTGCGAATGTCTATTTTTGCAGGTTTTGTTATTCTCAGTAGTTGAATGTAATGAAAAGTACTGAGGCTAAGTTTACTTAGCCTGCATTTCTGAAAGATCCATTTGATTTATGTAATCACATGATGAAGTATATTTGTATTTATCTAAGGTTGAAGCTATACATCAAAAGAGGACCATAGCATTCATCAATCACTTCATAACACACACTGCCAGCTTCTTAAATCGATTCTCAGGAGTATGTGAACAAAAACTGGAGCATCTCTCCAACCGGATCCAGCACCTGGAGATTTCCATGAGCTTGCTAGAAGCCAAGGTAAACTATTCTACAGGTATTTTCAAGTGACACATGAGATTCAGTCCCGAAAAGTACTAGAAGATGTACTTTACCATTAAAGTTTAATCCCAAATGTAACATGTGACCACTTTTTGAAAGCTATTGTGTATCATTGCTCCGATGAAAGGCAGGGATTGGGAAAGGCAAGGATTGGGAAAGGCAGGGGCCATGGGCCATTTTGCACATTAGAATGAAAAATGGCCCATCAAAATTTGGAAGTTTGCTATTGATACAAGGGCAGCAGCCCATTCGAAATTCAGGAAATGGCTAATAATCCTGAAAAAGACCCATTGTCAAAGTTCTTCCTAATCCCTGCATAAGATCTGCAGCAGTTTACATTTCAATATTACAAGTGAAATATTTCTCCAGCAATATTATGCCTGACTTCAGTGAGGTTTTAAATGTCTTTGACCTAGGTCTTGTCTTCTCTCATGCATTAAGCTTCCCTAAGTTGTGGTTTAATTGAAAAACATGATGCATTGACTATATTGCCCAACCATAATGAATAAATGCAGCATACTTTACACAAAATGTACGGCTAAGGAGCCAGTGATTGGTGCATGGGAGACAGCACATACTGGGTCCATGTTACAGCTGGTTAAGTGATGGGTGATGTTGTTCTCATTGCAGGAATTATGACATGCATAGAAGAAAATTATTTTATCTTCATGTCACACATTATATACATACAATATTTAATTTCTGGCTAAGATATCAGGTCGACCAACCGCCACATGTGACAAGGCACAGCTCTTGTGTATCATACATTTAACATACATGCTGTGTTAGACATGGCCTTCAGAGTATAATTATCGCAAGAGTTTCTTTTCCTTTTTGAAACATTTGGAGAAGATATGTGGAAATTAGTTTATCCCTGTGAATTTAGTCTGATCAACACATGTCTTGGATATGTCCCACAGCTGTCTTCAGTGCCAGGCCTTGAGAATGTTACAGTGGCAGCAAGCAGCAGTACTACAACCACTGTAACTGACTCATCTGCCACGCCTTCTACAACTACAGCTGCACCTGCTTCATCTGCCACAGCGGCACCTGCACCATCAACAGCTGTGAGTATTCAGTCCACCAATAAATCCTGGACCATTTCCCACAGCTGATTGGCCATCAAGGGAAGCATTTTTATGTTCATTATTCCATAGTTTGAAACTGTTGTATGAGGACTGGTCAAAAAGTTCTAAGCCTACATAACTTCTAGACTGGTGACACCAACTTATCTTACAAGTGTTGTTTGACAGTGTTCTTCATCAACATTTCCATTTATTTTACTCAAATAGATCAGTTAGTTCAAAAGCAACAGGTCCTTGAAGCATACTGGGGTATACACACAAGTCCTAAGATTAGCTGGTGTTACCAATCTAGAAGCTATGTAGGCTTAGAGTTTTTTGACCAGCCCACGTAGGCCCCATCTGCTCTAGTTACAACATGACAGTAATGTCTTTAATCTTTTTGCAGGATTATCCTTTTATGGGGTTCAGATTGAGTTCAGATGCATTGTGATTTTGGGTCCATAGCAAACTTGAAAATCTCAGATCCATTCGCTTTTACCTTTTTGAAAAAAAATATATTTTAGATGTACAGTAATATATTAACAGTCATCCTCAATTTTAATGCAATATATAGTGTTTGTATCTCCATATATAAGACTATAGTATAATCCTGTCATCAGCCCCACAAATGAAGCCACTGCAATATTCTTCAAATTTTGATTGTGAGTTTGTCAAACACTGCAACTGGATTCATGTCAAGATGTGGCTTTTGTCACATTTTGCAAACCTCTTTTGCCCTTAATCTGACTCCAGTGCCACAGATTTAGAAATGCAAAACATAGAATTTTTGTCATTTTGTATTGTAAATTTATGTCTGTATTCTTCTCTTTTAGTCTGTATTTTAGTCATGTGTGGGCTTAGGAGTCAGATGTTTTGACTGAAACATGTATCTGAAAGGTTAAAACAGTTTTTGGTATAGGCATGTTGATTTATTAGGTCTTTAGTTGGTAAATATGAATGTTTAGTCACACTGGTTATGGTCTTGGAGCATATTTACACTACACCAACATTTATCTATAAATTAGTGTGACATATGCTGTTATAACATAAAAAGTCTTCTTTTCATAAAAAGTTTTTATGGGGGGTTGGGGTAGGTTCTTTTCTGATGATTTTAAGGTATCACCCATTTTGTTCTAGGGGTAGGTCATCACTTTTGTACTCTGTCTCTCTCTCATGGGGACCTGTGAAGATCTGGGGTAGAATAACCCATGCCCGCCATAAAGGGCTACTATGCTCTTAAGAGGGGACAAACAGGATCGGGTGGTCAGGCTCGCTGATTGACACGTCATCAGTTCCCAGTTATGTAGGTCGATACTCATGCTGTTGATCACTGGATTGTCTGGTCCAGACTCGATTATTTACAGACCGGTGCCATATAGCTGGAATATTGCTGAGTGCGGCGTAAAACTAAACTCACTCACTCACTCACTCACTCACTCACTCACTCACTCACTCACTCACTCACTCACTCACTCACTCACTCACTCACTCACTCACGGGCCTGGAATGACAGCATTTCTTTCATCCAGAACTACTTAAAAAATTGCCTCACCTGGTTCATCTGCTCACTTGTGACTTTGTTCCTCCTTCAGCCAGGAGATCCTGGAGCAGCAGCAGCAGCAGAGGAGGCAAAACCAACAATGACAGTATCACAACATCCCAGTTATGCCAGGTTCTTCAAGATGGTTCAAGTGGTGAGTGAATGGGTCTTATGCTTACATTCATTCTTAGCAACACTTAAGCCTCTATGCCAGTTATACCAAGAAATATAAAGTCTTTCTCAGGATATGATATTGGATGTCATCCACTGACTGCATTTATCAAACTTCAAGAACTGCTGTAGTACTTAAAAGGTATTCCTGATCATAAAGTTATCAAATTCATGCAAATTTCGTATTGCTGCCAAACAGCCATCTTTAATTTCGTCACATAATGCTTATTCTGAAATACTGTGAGGCATACCTTTTAATCTCTCCATTTAAAGTCCAGAATTAAAAACACAGTATTTCACCTGTTTGACTTAATCATCTATGACAATAGGAACTGAAACTGATCTAAATAATCAACACAATTATTCCTTGAGACGTGTTGAGTTTCTTAAAGGTTCTTCATCCTTGTTTCCCTCTTCATTAACTATGATCTTAATTTACCTCTGAAATTGTCAAAACAAAATTACTTACATGTAACATAAATGTGGGGCGTTATCATTCACAGTTATTTTGTCATTTGCCTTCATTCCTATGTCAGAGGGTACCCATTTTATCATTTCCATTGTTTCCAGGGCTTGCTGATTTGTGGTGTATGGCGTATAAGTAAACTCACACCTGCTGTATTTCTCATTCAAAGTGTGAAGACCATTTCTGTTGTCCACCACCATGATGCTGCTCGATTATTGCTAAACATGGGATTCACTCACTCACTCACTCACTCACTCAAAAAATCACTCACTCACTCACTCACTCACTCAAAACCTCACTCTGTTTCCTACTTCAGGGGGTCCCAGCTATGGCTGTTAAGAACAAGATGATTGCTGAAGGACTGAACCCAGATTTACTTGAGTAAGTATCTGACACAAAGGTCCAGGTCAGAGCTCCAGATAATTTTTCAAGCAACTGAGCATTTACTCCCATGTCTGTTTATGTATGAGTAATTGCATTTTTGAGGAGTAACTAGCATTTTGTATACTCCCACTAGTAAAAAGAATTGAGTACTTTTACACAGACCTTCTTATCCTTATTGAGTACTTAACTCTTCTAAATATATAAATATGAATGCATCTCGGCAGAATGATTTTTTTCAGTAATTGTAATTGTCATATTGCCCAACATTTGACAGTCATTTCTAAATACTCAACGTGGAAGTCATGTGACTATTCAAGTAAAACCCGGACAGTGGCTACAGCTATAGTAGTATGTGTATACACAGGCATCGCTTACCATTAGCCAATGCTGTTATAGAGTGTGGGCGCCATGACGCATCCTATGCAAGTCATCATAGTTAATTGAGTAAAGTACACAAGGTTTTGTAGACCTATTGGGTTTTAAGTGATTCTGACATGTTTTTTTGTACTCCCAGATTTGAAATTATTTGAGTAAATCTGATTTTTATTGAGTAAAATATGCAAATGCACACCTTAACTGGATCTCTGCCAAGTTGAGTTTCAAATGGTGATTTGTGTTCTTATTCAGCTCAGTATGTGGCTGTCTTGAGTTTAATCCATTCTTCCACAATAATGAATGTTCAAGAGTGTTTTTGCATGCCAGTATAGTGAAGCAGTGCACACATAACTGCAAAAAGCTTGATCTATCCCTTGATTCTGTCTGCTTCTGTGTTGCCATAGCAACCCTGATGCCCCAGCACCTGATGGTGGAGGAAGCTCATCCGGTGGAGGCGGTGGTGGAGGAAACAAGAGTGACAGTGATGACTTCAGTGATGACAATGATGACGACGATGATGATGGTGATAGACGTGGTGACAGTGATGAAGACTGGTGATACTGTGCAATACATCATTCCTCAAACTCCATCATGTTGTACCGATTCCACAGTTTCCTGATTAATCTGACATATTACAATGTAGAGGTGACAAACAAACTTACAGTACCTGCTCATGATCCACCACATCAGTAGCATGGACTGGTTGTTTGACATGAGTGCCATAATTAGAACATGCTCTCTGATAGTTTGTATGACAGTGTAGGTGAGAGCGTGAAGTTCAAAATGCTCAAGTTTTGAATGCAAGGCAATTAAATGACTATAAAATGTCCAGTTTCCACCATGCCAGATTAGGCTGGAATTTCTTGGTTCTGTTTTGGAGTCTAAGTCTGTGTAATCACATTACAGAATCTGAGGCCAGATCAAAAGCAGCGTGGTCCCAAGATGCCTATTTTCGTTGGTTGCTTGATTTTCAGTGTTCCAAGTCTGTGTTGTATTAAAACTAGACATACTTCACAATTCATTTTGGAAAGGGTTTGAACAGTATGTTTTGAGTCATTTAACTCCCATGCCTCAGGAATTTGCAAAGTGCAGTGACTACCACAAGGTCAAAGTGTGAGATGAATTTTGTTTAAGTATTTTTATCAGTACTTTCTAGTACTGTTGAACTTGAAAGTTTTAAAAATATTGTCTGTGTGATGACTGAGTTGCCAACTCCATGAAAAACATCGGCCACTGACAACTGTAAGGGTAGAAGAAGAGCAAATTATTGAGAATCTGGATAATCAGCCTTTCAATCCAGATAAGTGGATCTTGTTACATAATGCATTATAACTATCATATGAAACACTGTGACAAAGTATTGTTTGTTGAGTAAATTAGAATATCATATACACAAAGTTCATATTAGTGCTTGTATACCAGAAACAGCACATATGAGTTTCATCCTTCTCATGGCATGTCTCAGATGTACCATGATGTTGTTTGTTTATATATGATGTTTTGATTTTTAAGAGGTGGGGAGTGGGGACCAAGTTTTGAGTTTTGCGGGCTGTACAAGACTGTCAAACAGCATGTGATGGGATTCTGATCGTTGTAAGTTACATCGTTGATACCTCCTTACCTCCCCTGGAACATTGGCTTTAATCTCTGGTGAGTCTCTACATCAGATTTATGTGTGTTTGCCATGTTAGTAACAGACATATTGTGTCTCAACAACTCTTTTTGCTTGAATTAAACCAGAGACCATATACCGATAGTCTCTGATTAAACTCACCCATCTTTGTACATAATCCTGGAGTCTCGGTTCGATTTCTCTCCAACTCAGCACAGTGAGTTAGTGTCAGTTTTTGGATTTCTCCATCCCTGTTGACAACACAAAATGTTGTGCTTCTGAAATGTCAAAATTAGGCTATGTCATGCTTGCAGGTTTAGCAGAGTGTATCGTGTAGAAAATCCTACACCTACCAGTGTGCGCAATGTTGGCACAGGTGCTGTCTTCCTCGTTCTAATAATACCTATAATAGTATTACTAATAATAATGATAACATTAAATTATAGATTAAATCAAGAAATGTATTTCACATTCCAAATTTCCAGATTGATTGTAATCTTGTAATGCTATTAAGGTTTAATGCACATTTTCAAGGGGCATTGCTCTGTGAGCCATAATCGTGCACACCAGCTGCCAAATAACAGCCTCATTGTGTTTCTCTCTATGTACCTGCAAAGGCAGTTGCTGTGTGATACTGTCCTGTTTTACTTAGTGGAATATATACTGACATAAACAAAGAATGGAACACATAAATTTGAAACCGTCCCATTCTTCTCTTTCAGTTCCTTTACAAGCTTTGTATTGCATTGTAGGTGAAAGTTTGAAAATGAGTAAATGGACACTGTGTTGTATTGATGTTCTACCAATTATTTCCATCAGTATATGTAGTTCTTGGAAACATTCACGCTTCGTGTGAGTCACATTATATTAACTGATTCGTTAATTTAGATAATTGTTGGATAATGTGCTTCCTGCTAAACCTTTGTTGAAAAATATATATTATTCACTATATTCAGTATTTCTTTAATTCTGAAGCAGTTTCACCTAGAAAAGCATGCCAGGATAACAGGATTTAATTTGACTACACTTTTCACCTGTACCCTGAAGTTTGCACTTCTTCAGTGTATGTGTGGAAGCTGACATAAGTTTTCACTGACAGGCTCTGTTTAAGACCTGCACTGATTTAAAGGGTATCACCCAACTGTCACAGAACCGTGGTACACAGGAAGATCTGGGTTAGAATTGATCTTCAGTAACCCATGTTGTCGCGAGAGGCGACTAATGAGATTGGGTGGTAATGCTCGCTGACTTGGTTCACACGTGTCATCGGTTTTCAGTTGTTGTGATTGATGCTCATACTGTTGATCACTGGATTGTCTGGTCCAGACTCGATTATTATTTACAGACCACCACCATATAGCTGGAATATTGCTGAGTGCGGCATGAAACTAAACTCTCTCTCTCACTCACTCACTCATTCACTCACTCACTCACTCACTGCCATATAGCTGTAGTGTCATATTGCTGATTGAGGTATAAAACTAAACCTACTCACTCTCTCACAGAGCCAGGGAACAAATTATCAACTTATTAGTTATCACGAATTGATTTTTGTCACATGTTTAAGGCTTCCCATGAATGTGTGAAACTGGCATAATATATACATGTATATACATATGTTGTAGTATTTATTTGTATAAGTAGGATACAGATGTGTATTGTATTAATGGTTCGCCAACATATGACATACCAACATATTAACTTGACATTTAGAAGTGATGAGTTTCTGTTGAAATAACTTAACTCAATGTAACAATACATACACTGTGTGGACTTACACAAGACAAGCTACTGTTCCAAACCACTGTGGCCCTCAAACTTTTACTCCAGAAGCTTTCAAGTCTGGGGACCAGGCTCCTGATCCACAAAGCGTTCATATGCTATACATTAGAGTTTACAATAAAAAGTGAATTTAATTCTGGCAACAAGGCATGAGGACACTCCATTTTGAAAGCAAGAAATGGTGATAATGACTTTCAAGAACCCTATTTCTGACTTTTGTCTTAAAGTTGTGACAAGTTTTACTATATCCTTAGTGATACAAAGGCTTTTGTGCATCAGGCCCCAGACTTTTAACACTAGTGTATGACAATCATGCTAAACTGGAAAATTGAAAAAGGAAATATTTCACTCTCTAATCACATGCTTTGGCAACAAGACTGAATGTTTATTTGTGACGTTATTTGAGTGCTGTACACAAAGGGCATTAACTTAAACTGAATCTTTCAAATCGGTGAAGGCGATTGGGTGAGATGGTGGTTAAAGCGTTAACTTGTCACACTGAAACCTCAGGTTCGATTCCCCAGATGGGTAGAATGTGTGATTCTGTGAAGCCAATTCTGGTGTCTGCCTTGCTATTTCTGGAATATTGCTAAAAGTTCATATAATGTAACTCACTCATTCACCTTTAACTTTACGCAACACTTTGCGAGTCAATCACATTGTCCTCCTTGCTCTTATTGACAAGCTGGTACCCACATTAGTACATGATACCATAAATAACATTATGCATACAATTGTACATGAGTAAAAAACATTCATACAGCAAAACTATTTTTAGTTCTACAAAGAGCCAGACAAAAACATAACACTGATTAAATCTCTGTGAGGTGGTAATAACATTATGTACTGATTTGATACTGATTCATGTTTTACATATCTGGGTAATTCAAGGTTACCATACAGACCATCATTTATGTTATACCCACTTAAAATAAAATAAATCGTTTCTTATAGCATCATAGTTGGTACATTTGAAAAGATAAAGAAGGGTGTCCTCAAGGACAGCGTCCCAAGTACATGGATATTAATCTACTTACTTTATGAGCTTGTAAATCACACCACTCTAATCAGTTTGCAGTGGATTATTTGACAGAACCTGTTTCTAGTGGTGATATCAAGCAAAATAAGTATTACAATATAGTGTAATCTTCTCCTTGAATTCACTTGGTCACTGTATAAGTCTAAATTGTTCTTCTGAATTTCAGTAGTACTGGGTAGAAATGACTTTTCTTCATGAATGGCATTTATATATCCTTCAACAACTTATCACTGGTGAAACTTTATCAAGTATAAGTTTATCTCAGCAGTCCAATTTGCTTCCTTTGGAAACCAGAGTCCAGAATGCTGGTAATAATATCTATTTTTGCATGAATAATCTTGGACTAGTTAAGATCATTTCACTAATATCACTAATTGAGCATTTCCTGAAATCCTCCAAAAGAGTTCAAATAATACCACATCAATGTACCTCTCACTTTAATACAAGAGTCGCTAATGTCACCAATCGGGCATTTCCTCAAATTTTCCCCCAAATTCAAATGCTACCATATCAATGTACATATATCTCACCATTATATAAATTTCACTCATCTCATCATGACTAATCGAGAACTTTGTTGAAGTGCCCTTGTACCATTCCAACACTCAGTGTTTATAAACATAAAAAATGAAACTTGGATTTCATATCAGATATACTGTTTTCATCTGTCAGCTACTAACTAGTGCACTTATGTGACCTTGACAAAAACAAATAATGACATATATTTTATGTGACATTTGCAAGATGGTGAAGTTAATTTTTCAATCAATTCACGTAGAGGAACTTTTTTGACCTTAGATATGAGAACCAGGTCAAACATTCCATGCTATCTGCTTATAGGTCGTCGTTTTATAAGTGGTTATAAAACAGACATGTTGGTTTGTGTTCCAAAGTGCCATCTCAGCCAACAAAATAAGATGCTGTATATATTTAGTTTTATGACAGTTTGTGACCTGACATAGTTGCCAGCTATTATAATAACAGTTAGTTTCTAAAAATGTCTAATCTGTTTTTGTGTTAGGTGCTTGCTGTTAAATCAAATGATAAGAAATTATATCTTATTTCATAATGTTTGTCATGTATTATGTACATACAAAAGCATGAAAAATGTTTGTTAATGTTCTGATTTTGGCAGTTTTGCGGAATGTACATTTTGAAAAGGGTTTGTTTTAGTTTCATTGAGGGTTATGATGTATGATGAGAACTCTCAAAAACACCCTTATGTAAGGCATTGTTAGAATATGGGAGAGCAATCAGTGAGAGTTCATCATCACTAGGAAAGTGGATAAAGTGTTGGACCATCACATGTGATCTCAAGAGAGGGGATCAGATCAGATCATTCCATTACCTGCAGATTAATGCTTCTCCTTTGAAAGTATATATTGTTGTAAGAAACAAAGAAATTCATTTGAACTGCAACTGAGCCCGAGTGAAATAGGAGATTCTGAAACTGAGGAAATCTCAACTGGCTTTATTTAGAGGTTTTGTTTGACAGAAAGGGCTGGGTGGAAGGGAAAATATGGTTCAGGGACGTGAGACTATTGCCATAATATGCAGCCACTTGTTCTGGAGATAGATGGTCATGGTGACAGTGCTACTTGTCTGAGAACTACGTTTCCAATAGGACATTAAGCTTTTACCATACTCATGCAATGTGTATCTTAGTAACATCGTCAGGGAGCTTAAATATTGAGCAATCTGATATTGTATTTGGACTGTTCTTTGTAGATTGGAATGAGACCAACTCATTCATTTATTTACACTTTAATTTAATATTGTATAGCACGATGCAGCACTGATGTACATTCTTTGAATCCTGTAACACATTTCAAGACAAGCTGAGGATTGGAGAATTCAGGAATCCCTATTCTGTGACTTCGTACTGAGAGTACTGAATAGCAAGTGATAAAATGGTCCATTTGTTTAATGCAGAATGTTTGAAAATAATGTAGTGTTATGTTAATGGTTGATTGTGTATAAGATGAATAAAGATGTGCTGTTTATGTACATTTGAAGCATACAGCCATGGTTGTGTTATTTATGAAATGAAATACCGTCTGTGGTGTGACCGAAGACTATAATTAAGGCCAGCTTGACCTAAAGTCGAGTGATCATACGTTGCAGCCTGGTTGTGTGTCATCAGCTAAGCCATCTGTAAACATGAGCGTAGCTGCAGTGCTAATGAAACTGGTGAAACTGAAAATCAAATGCCTATCCCAACAAGGACAACACTTGTCTTTGTTCAATGCGTTTGAATCCCGCTGGATTCGGGAGCAGTTACTTCATAACGTTGGTCCTAACAAGCGATTACATTGGAATGCATGTGTAAATCACATGCTTCGTACAATATTTCAACAACTGTGGGCTGTATGTTCAAGTGTTTCGAGGGCGCCAAGCACACTGAGATATTTCATAATTACAGAATGTATACTACCGTTTTCTAAACCTATTTAAGGTACGACAGTATTAAAAAGTGTACCTTCTCTGCTTAGCATGGCAAGACGAAAACCTTAAGAAATCATGATGACAAACTATTAGGATGTGCTGTATCGACATCGGTGCTGTATCGACATCGGTGCCGACTTGAACATTACTGGATTTCTGGTGTTGGGGAACGTCGTCCTGCCCTCCACCAGAACCATCGTAAAGTGGATGTTTGCTGTTGGCCTGGGGAACATTGTCAGGGGCATAGCTACAATAATATAAAAAGCCCATTCTTTAAAAGGATTTTTGTACACAAAGGATGTTGTTTACTAATTCTTCCCCCAAATACCCACAAACAACACGTTGTCAGAACACTTTTAACAATTCTAGCTGAAATAACAAGTTCTTGAAATCATCAAACGTCAAACGATAACACTTCAGGGGAGATATTCATAAAAGAACTAAGACAGAAATAAAACTTAAGTTTTTCACTTTTTCTGACTTAAGTTTTAAGATTTTACTTAAGTCATATTCATAAAGCAGCTTAGGCTTAAGTTTTGGCAATTTCTACTTAACTCGTAAGACTGGGCCGGGGTAGGTTTAACTGGAATGGGGCGGTGGGGTAGCCTAGTGCTTAAAGCGTTCGCTCGTCACGCCGAAGACCCGGGTTCGATTCCCCACATGGGTACAATGTGTGAGGCCCATTTTCTGGTGTCTCCCGCCATGATATCGCTGGAATATTGCTAAAAGCGGCGTAAAACCGAACTCACTCACTCACTTAACTGGAAGATGTTTGACTTAAGTCAGAAAACAACCGTAGCGACGTCGACTCACAGCCTGTACCTGTTGGATGAGGTCGTAAAATGCATCTGGCTCACTGGTTACACCTGCTATGTGGTTTCTGCGTCTATTCATTGTAGTTGATAATCAATGATATTGTAATGTCAGTTCCGTACTAGATCGCCACACTTTTCGAGCGGCAGAGCGTCGTTTTGAGATTTCCAGGTTTCCGTTTATCATAGCTCGCTGTACGACAGAGCACACTGTAAGACGTGTTTACAGGGATTAGGAGGAGCCTAGTGGTGCAATATATAAGTGCTTGGATGTATCAAATCATACTGATTAACATTTATAAATTCTTGACTGGTTATTGCACTAAGTTGCACAATAGGACGGAACCCAGTCATAAGGAAACGAGTCTGGAGTGTAATCTATGTTTTGACATGTATGAAATGGAAGTTTGGCAAGCCCTCAATGCTCTCTAAACATAAAACTTTGCAACATATACCAAAACCGATTGGCTTGCTGCGCGCTTGATCAGCAGCTGAGTCCATGACTGGAGGCTCAGTGATGGTTTGAGGTTGTGTTTCGTATGACTGCCAACTGGATCTCATCAGAATACGTGGTACACTCAGTTGTCAACTTTATCGAAAGGAGGTTCTGGATACCGCCATATTATAATAACCATACCATGATCCGACATTCCCATGTGGCCATGCCTCTCGAGCCGTAATTGGCTATTTCAAAAACATCGTTATGAAAATTAAAAACCATTAGGTCTATCTTGGACGCCAAGTTCGATCTACAAATCCTCCTATTTAAAATCTGCGGGAACTGACGCTGGCACTCCATGGGGAGTAAGAGAGGGTAGATTATTTATTCAAGTAAAGTATTAGGCACATGTTTTTCAATTTTAATAAGCCCGGTCCCAAGAGGATTTCGAATCTGTATCAATTCGACGCTTTTTCAGTCAGAATGATTCGCAGATGTTCAAGGAGAGATGGCTTCAGTAGGTATGTGGTCCCCGGTTGTGATTCAAGAAAGCAATATAGTCATTATTGAGAACTACGTGTCAATCAGATTGCTAGTGTGGTGACATTGTTGGTAGTAACGTGTTTGTGAATTCTTCTGAGACTGTAAGTCAAGTGTTACCAAACATCACTTTCAGGTTTGTCTTTGTAGAATCAGAGTTAAATATTATACAGTTTCCAATATAATATATGAATAACAATACATATGGTTATCCAAGCATCTAGAATATGTAGAGTATTTTATTGAATACTGTAAGGGACATTCTCGCGATCTCGCATTCTCGCACTTTTGGCTTTTTGGGCTTGTTTCCAAAGGTCGAGATCGCGAGAATGTCCCTTACAGTATTCCATAGTTTTTGCACTTATCCAGGGTAATGGTGTTTGATTAATGTCCACGTGTATAGGTTCTGATTTTTAAAAAAAAAAACGTTTTTAAGCGTTGACCCTAATCTGACCTTTGTACTTTGATTGTACTGCAAACAGAATATTACGGCCAGACCTCGGTTTTCTTTATTCAGAATGTAATGAAATCTGTTGTCGGTAGTGGGTACATGTCAAGTTTTGCAAGATGTCTAAGTTTTGTATTCCCGCTGAAGTGTGAGCGTAAGCCTACATCGGCCATACAAAATGTTAGTGTCTACTGGAAGAAGCATTGTTAGCTATGGGATCAAAGTTATCATACGGGCACCGTTAGCTGTACAGGGCATTGCAGAAATGTCCTACTGGGTATTTCTAGAACATTGCTGGGTGCGATACACAAATACCATTTGATTATGTGAAAAAATGTTGTACGACCCTTATCATTTAGAAGACAATTGTGTTTACCTGAATATGTAATCCTACTACTTTGACTTAACAACTGAAGGTATGCTGATGAAGTGCTGAATGTGGCTTTAAACAACAAAAAAGAACTGGTGTCCGTAGAAGTGGATTTTTTAAAGATGATAAATTAACTTTATCTTCGGGGAATGTTCTAATTTTCGTTCAGTTTCAAAGCGTGAGCCAGTATGAGATATGTGAAACTAACATTAAATCATGTTATGAAAGGTGTTTACAGCTGGTGGGAAGGACACACGGTACGGCGCGATAACCTGCTTTTCTCAACTCTGATTCACATTGTCTCTGTTATTACAGAAAACTCCTAAATATTTCAATGCTTGCTCTTTTCTTGCTTTTCTATATTTGATGAGGGTGTGCACGTGGTGCAGAAGCTGCTATGGAACAAAAACGGAATTATACATTTACATTATTGTAATCAGTGACCCTTGCAGGTCAGGGTCGTTGTAGAGAGGTTATATGTGCCTCAAATCCAGAGTTGCATAATGAGCACTGACTTGTATATAACCCGTCTTCCTAATCACAAGGCACAACACAATGCCGGCCCAAGGTAGGTTGGTCTACAACACTGACACGTTTCTAGTTTCATACTTTGTATGTTTAATTCACTTGCTTTTGTCCAGGAACGTTCTGACAGGAGTCTCACTTAAACGATCTTTTCCACGCGGGTCCTCTTTAGTCATCCTTGCCATAGACCTCTATAATCTACGAGGGGAGGTCCAGAAGTTTTGAGAAGTCAGTACCTAACAGCTCTGCCGCAAGTGGTATTGCATAATGATCATTCATGTGATGCCTGTGAAAGTTGCAACACCTCGCAACAAACAGTATTGATATTGCGATAACTGGAAGAGGTGTACACTGTTGACAAGAAAAGTTCTCAAAACCCTTTGACCTCCCATAGTAGCCTTGAGTTAATCGTTGGCAAATTGTTTTCCCCGCAAGCGAGACTTCGAAATTCGAAACTAGCTATATTCACTGAGTGTGGTAGTGGATTCTGTTTGTGTTGGTGTTCTCTAGCGTGAGGACATCAACTACAGCTCTGTACTCACTTTTAGAATGCTCCGTATCAGCATGACATCTTTTTCCAGTTCTCACAGTATTGATACTGACTGTCCGAGGTGTTAACATTTTCACAGGTTTAGGTAGTGACTTCTCAAATATGTTTCACTTCCTCTCGTACAACGCTTCACGAGCTTCTTCACACACACTTCTTTCTTTTTGAAAACCTCTGAAATAATCACGATGAAATGAAGCAAAGTTCAAACTTTTATAAACTTACATAATTTCAAACCTTTATAAAGATATATGAATCAAGATTACTTGTCCAACTGAATGTGGCGTCTTTCTTTACACAAACACGAGCGAGCATATGCACACATACAAACATGCCCGTGTAGTGTACACAAGAAAGATATACCTGGACATTGTGGTTCATTCGTTTTGTCAATTTTCGTTTTATATAAAAATGAAAGGTAATACAACTCATCCGTTATCATATTGGTAAATAAGTTTCGGAAATATAGAGACCTGTCGTAGGAAACATACTTGTTTCTAGTTTAACGCCGCACTCAGCAATATTCTGTCTGTAAATCTGTACATCGAGTCTGAACCTGACAGTCGAAAGATCAACATCACGAGCATCGATCTACCTAATTGTTGCCGATTCCAGTCTGAATATGTACAGTTTGTGGTAGTATGATCCAGTATCCCATTAGCCAAAAAGTCTTATTAAAAATGTACTTAGCGGGAACAACGTTGTAAATCACCCGTGAGATGGACTTAGCAGGAATAACATTGTAAATAACTCTTGAGATGGACTTAGCAGGAATACCATTATAAATAACTCGTGAGGTGGGCTAAGCAGGAGCAACGTTGTAAATAACTCGTGAGATGGACGTAGCAGGAATAACATTGTAAATAACTCGTGAGATGGACTTAGCAGGAACAACGTTGTAAATAACTCGTGAGATGGACTTAGCAGGAACAACATTGTAAATAACTCGTGAGATGGACTTAGCAGAAACAACGTTGTAAATCACCCGTGATATGGTTTGCTTCTGTTTAGGATTAGTAGAGCGGTTGTCTGATGGAGGGAACGTGCTGGTCGCAGAGGGCTATGTGTTTGAGTTCGAGAGAAGAGGCTACCTCAAAGCCGGATGTTTCGTACCGGAAGTTGTGCTGGAACATCCCAATCTTGTCCGGAACATGCACGAAGAGTTTGTCCACGCTGGAAGTGATGTTGTTCTTGCATTCACGGTAACAGCTTTGTCTTTGTGCTTATTGCTTATTGTGGTAGGATAGCCTCGGGGCTTGGGTAACACTTGCTCGCCACACTTTACCCTTATATACTTCAGTATTATGGCCACCGTGAGAAGCTCCGTCTCATTGGGAAGGAACATCTCATAGAGAAACTCAACCATGAAGCCCTGAAGATAGCACGTGACGTTGCCGACGAGACGGGGACGCTGATGGCTGGAAACATCTGCAACACCACCGTCTACGTGAAAGACAATAGAGACTCAATTGAAAAAACAGAGGCAATGTTTAAGGCGAGTTCACAGGAAACATTCAGAACTGTTCATTCAGGAGAACGCACGCATTCTTTGCCGCGGGGTGTCTAACCATCACTAACCTGCGTATTAATCCGCTATCGTTGGTTCTTAATGGCCTAGTGGTTATAGCGTTCGATCATCTCGCCGAAGACCCGGGTTGGTTTCCCACATGGTTGCAATGTGTGAAGCTCATTTCTGGTGTCCCCCGCCGAGATATTGCTGGAATATTACTAAGAGCGGCGTAAAATCAGATTCACTGATTCACTCACTCACTCACTCTTTCCCGTAAGAGTGCTTTCAGACAAGATGTACTACCCAATAAGACATGAGCACGAAACTGTCAAGCTAAGACGAGTTAACTCCGCCGTTGGAGTGTCATTACCATTTGTATTTTGTATGACTGTCTGTAATACAAAATTTGTTATTACCGCGTTCAGATAGATTTATGAGGTGGATTATACAGAGTTGATAAGGTTCTTACGACAATTTACTGTGTTAGATGGTTCCTCATATAGATATCCGTGGCCATTCAATGATGGCTTCCATCATCTGAGGTAAAATAGGGAGGTCATATCACTCAGTTGTGGAAGGGATCTGTATATTGTGTAACTTGTTTGGTGATGTTTAAATCCCTCAGCCCAAGAGTCAGATTCTTACTTAAACACGTGCACTGGGTTGCAGCGTTTTCACAGCAAATATAAGGAGTAAGGACACTGATTAGTCTCTAGCGTAATATATTTAACCAATGCATGAACATTCCTTAAACCAACGTCTTGCTTTATTATTCAAACTGCAAGCATGAGTTTATTTACCTTACTTACGTGCTCGGTCATTCATTACTCACTAACCCATTCGAGAGATGAGCATCCGATTCCATCCATGCTGATGTGGAAGGAGCACATCGACCTCTTGCTTTAGAGCTGTAGGTTCACGTGTGTATAGTTCTGGTCGCATCCCAGTTCTGGTAATGTTTTGTTCATCTGAGTATAATCAAGCTGCGGAACCGGTGTCTGCTGCTAGTTCACGATTGTTTTCTGTTGTTTGTTTGTCTTATGTTTGTTTGGTTTTTTTTGGTCTTAAATTGACAACTGATTGTTGTTTTCAGGAGCAAATTGAGTGGGCGCGACAATATGGCGCCGATTTCATTGTTGCTGAAACATTCAGTGATCTGGGCGAAGCTGAGATTGCTTTGGAATCTATAAAGAAATACGGACAAGGTAGGTGACCACAGTTGTAACGAGCTGGTGACCCTTACAGATTGAAGCTAATGCATATACGGTATCTTTGGGGCCAAGCCGTACCCCGTGCGCGGATTTGTAGACAACAGGGTCCTAGACACGCCCCGTTTAAATGATTATTGATCTGCCAAATGAAGACCTGTGGCAAACATTTCACACCTGCAACACGTGGGTTTGTTCCTCCTACACAGGTAATCATCATGTCAGAGCCGAAGACGTGAGCCCATGTTTCGTGTCAATTGTCACGCTGGGTTACTCAGTCTAATTAAAGCGGTGTCTTCTCATCTCACATAATCATTAATATTTCCTAACTATTATACTTAATTAGTGGCGCCGGATTCTTATAAAGGGCTTACATAACACTAGAGAAATGGACGAAACGTCACGTGTCACTTTAGATGTTCCATCTGCTCATCATCGCTCGATGGTTTCCTTGAATACGAATGTACTTTAGACACGCTTGCTGTAACTGTGGTGCGATGTTAACGCTCTTTATTCTTAGGTATGCCTGCCGTCGTCACCCTGGCACCGCAGACGGTGGACACTACGCATGACGGTGTCCCCATGGCGGAGGCGTGTCGCAGACTCGAGGAGGCAGGGGCTGCCGTGGTGGGGTTAAACTGTCACAGGGGCCCGAGGACGACCATGGCCCTGATGAAGGAAGTGAGGAGGGCTTGCAAGGTGGGTGCTTGGGGGTCGTAGGGTTAATGTGAAGGACATCCGAGTGTTGATAAGCCAAGGTGTAGAAACTGACCTTTGTCATTTTCCCATGCAACCCTCACGAATGTTTCCCGTGTTGACGTTAACTGATTACAAAAGTCCAGTCACCATCATTGCCGACCTAAGCTGGATTTCGTGGTTAAATCATACTGCTCACGGAAGCCGTTAAGATGTCCCTTCAAACTTTGATATTATATGGGCTATACCAACATCATATAGCAATATACATGCTTTCAAACTCTCTGACTCACTCGAAACATTATTTGCTTACCAGGGTCCAATTGCTGCCCTGCCCGTCACCTACCGAACCACGGCGGATTTCCCTACAATGCAGTCTCTGAAGGACCCAGAAACAGGTACTATACCCGTTTTCATTTCGTCATTGTTCCATGTACAGCTGTTGAATTACACATCCTGCTGGACACAAGTTGTTATCTGATGACCAAAGCTGCAAATAGAGTACGAGCTGCATATTGCTGATCATTGATCACGTGACTCCAGGACGCTCTGGGGCACCACGTATGGCTACAGTGCGCTAAGAAATGACTGTCGTGAAATTACACATTTATACATTTACCATGGTTTCTGTAACAAAACATAAAATATACACCAACTCCGTGACTTCCAGCTTAATGTAATTAGCTGAAAGTCAAGATACTGACATTCATTCAAAGGGGCTCTCAATCCCAAATTAACTGATTCAGTATGACATCTTTACATTTGTGTAATAGCAAATGTTTGGGGTTTCATGGGATCACAAACCTCTTGTCGATTCAGCCAATATATGAACTCATAATTTTTCACTATTTAAAAAGAACAAGTTATTCCTTAAGTCTTGTATAGCATATAGTCAAATGCGATATAACTGAAATATTAGGATACCATGTTCATGCAATACCATGGGTAATGTTTGGGTATTAATACCTGTGTAAAATGCTATATAAACATTATTTATTGCTACCCCTTTTCTAGGTACACGGGCCTTCCCCCACAATCTGTCAGCCCAGCTGTGCAGTCGCACTCAAATTGCCGAATTCACCAAGGCTGCTTTTGATTTGGGGGTGCAATACGTGGGACTATGTTGCGGAAATAGTGCCAGTTTTATGCGAACAGTCGCGGAAGGATACGGGCGTCACCCGCCCGCCAGCAGATACTCCCCAGACATGTCGCAGCATTATGTATTTGGCCAGAACGCTTCATTCAACTCATACTACCAGCAGGGCTTGAAGGAGACCGTTAGCTGTAATAATGAGTAGATTTTTTAAAAAGTGCGTGTTGTTGTTTGTTTGTGGTTCTGTTGCTTGCTTACATTGGATTACATTGTAAACATTTGTTTTCGATGCTAGTTTCTGGGATACTGATAGACATTTGCCATTCGCCATTTTTGTGCTTTTGTCAGCAGTAATATAATAATAATATATATGGATTTGTATAGCGCCAATATCCAGATAGTCCTGCTCAAAGGCGCTTTTTGTATGCATCTGACAAGGTGCTGTCACTCAGAGAAATAGTGCTGCCTGAGTAAGAACGTTTTCAGCACTCTCTTGAAAGAACAAATGTTTTCAACACTTCTGATGTCCAGTGGGATGTTATTCCACAGAACTGTCCCTGCCTTTACGAAACATCTGTCTCCAAATGTCTTTGTCCTTGTACGTGGCACGACTAGCAGCTTGGCACTACCAGAACGAAGAGAACGAACTGGCTGATGGCACTGGATCAACTCAGTGATGTATGATGGAGCAATACCGTGGACAGCTTTGTACGCCAGAACAAGAATTTTTAAATCAGTTCGTTTGGCTACTGGGAGCCAGTTAAGCTGCAGAAGGACTGGAGTAATATGGTCACGTTTGTTGGTACGAGAGACAACTCTCTCAGCAACATTTTGAACTCGTTGCAACCTTGTAATTTGGTGTTTAGGTAGACCAACCAAGAGGGCGTTGCAGTAATCCAGACGGGATAGTACGTAGGCATGGACGGGTGATGCAGTCACATGCTTGTTTATGTACTTCCTTATGAGAGCAATGTTTCTGATATGGAAATACGCTTGTTTGCAGATTTGACTAATGTGATCATCAAGACAAAGAACTGAGTCCTGAATACCCTCCAGATTGCGAACTTTCTGTTTTGGTTTTATGACAGCATTACCAATTTTAAAACCAGGCAGTGACAAATTTTTCAATTTGAATTTTGGGGTGATGATGAGAAGCTCAGTCTTGTGATCATGTAGTTTGAGAAAGTTTACAGCCGTCCATTCACGGATATCAGCAACACACTGAGATAATGAAGCGAAGGAGAATTTAATCGATGGTCTATTTCGAGGTCTGAAACCTATGTACAGTTGCGTATCATCTGCATACAGATGGAATTGCAGATTATATTTTCGAACAACATCTCCGAGAGGTGACGTGTAAATCGTGAACAGAATCGGACCTAGAACTGATCCCTGCGGTACACCGCAGATTAGCTCTTCTTTCTTTGATGTTGTTCCATCAGTGTGTACACATTGGTGCCTTCCAGAGAGTATTGTTATACTATGCCATGCGTAGCTGTTGTATATATGCTTAATAAACGAAATAATGCGATTTTGTGTCCTGATGGCAAGAGTACTTCAAAGACAAATATTTGATACAATCGCCTTGACTGGGGCTATCCAAAGTGTGGCTTAGTGAGTAAGTGTATATCTGTGTGTACACTGAGTGGCCCCTGTTACCCTACTCTTTACCTAAACATTGAGTGGCCCCTGTTATCCTACACTATACCTGTACATTGCGTGGCCCCTGTTATCCTACTCTATATATGAGTATACACTGGGTGGTCCCTGTTATCCTACGTTACATCTGTGTGTATATTATGTGGCCCTGTTATCCTACTCTACATGTGTGTATACGCTGAGTGGACCCTGTTATCCTACGCTACATCTTGTTCGTGCTGCCCTATTTTGTTGTCATGCATCCTTCGTATAAAGGTCGTTTATAATACACTATATTTTCGTATTAAACTGCAGAATAGATTGTTGATTTATTGTGAAGATACCTTGCCCACGCTGTTTCCTGTTGACGAACAACGTTTTCCCGCATTTCATCCTGTCCTAAATGTTAGGGTACAGTTTATATAAGCGTACCAGGATGTCTGTCTAGTTATAGGTCACGTGAAAGCATGTTGTCGTGTTTCGAGTCATCAGGGAATCACTTATGTCATTATTAAGTGGGTCCTTGAAGTGGGTGGGTGTGAATGTAATAGGACAATAGGTTTCATGAGAAAAGTAGCTTTTTTGGTCCTAAACGGGCTTAGTCGTTGTAGTACCATCGGACGCCCCACTTGGCCATGCCATGGTGTTGAAGAATTCAGTGCTTCTCGTATCTGATAATTAGGCTCGGATGATAATGCTTCATGGTAGAGACATTCTTGCCTTCTTCAATTCGTTGAGAATACAGAGTGCCAAACTTGACTAATGCTGCACCCCTCGTTCGGTTAAATAAGCATGGCGAGTGGGGGTAGCCGTAACACGTGACAGCAGGGAGACTGTATGGAGAAGATGTTGTAGATTATCACAGGTGATAGCAGGAAGACTGTATGGAGAAGATGTTGTAGATTATCAGTGAGTGAGTGAGTTAATGTTTAACGTCACATCGGCAATATCTCAGCCATATCGTGACGAGAACATTTAAATTAAATATATGCATATGGAAAAATCTGTCAACGGAGGACAGTAAAACAACTAGCATATCACAGTTTTAAGTAAAACTAGTATGGAAAGTTAAAGCTAATAGCACTATTTAGACAATACATAATAAAAACAGACTATAGATCGCCAACAACTGAAGGTAGATCACCACACTAGGGACCATGGGGACTTACAGTACCTTTGCTACCTGCATGGACCCTAGTTGGATTTACATCATCCCCTCAGCTGCTGGCGATTGTACGAAAGGTTAGCCAAAATTAAAACAACATGAATACTACGATTAAAAACCTGGCAGACTTAAATTTACTGTGAATGTTTGTGGACTTACGTACCCTCTCAGGAGGACAATAATTTTACAATACTTCAACCCCCTTTGAGGGTACAGCCACCAACAATTCAAGTTACTAATTCAAACTACCAATCATTAAAATACATCTATTTACAGAAACATACTATTCAAAATTCACCCAAAAAATCAATTTCTTTTAAAAAACCTATAATAAAATGAGAATTAACGTTGGTGAAAGATCCTTCATTGTTTTAACTGTAAAATATTTATCCCTTGTGATGGAGAATTCAACACAGTCAAGCAGAATATGCTTGACCGTGACTCTCTCATCACAAGGGATGCAAAATCGAGGATCCTCACCTTTCAACAGGTATGCATGAGTATATCTAGTGTGGCCAACACGACATCGTCGTCGTATGACCTCTTCAAATCTGGATTGACAACCCAAGTGGGTATAACCAATGTAAGGTTTTATCTCATGTAATTTATTTATACCCACTTGGGTGTCCCACTTCTTTTGCATCAGATCACGGATGTAAGATCTAATGGTGGCTTTGTAATCACTGTAGGGAATAAGAAGCGGTGTCACAGATTTGTTGAGTGCTGCCTTGGCAGCAAGATCGGCCATTGTGTTCCCTGAAATGCCTACATGGCTGGGTAACCAACAGAAGACGATGTCGTATTGGCCAGTAGCAAGATTATTATACAATTCAATAATGTCAATTAAAAGTGGATGTTTACATGATAAATTTTTAATCGCCTGGAGACAAGAAAGAGAGTCTGAATAGATTATATATTGTTTACGTTTAGGGTGTCTTTGAATATATTTGAGAGCTGTTAATATGGCGTTAGCTTCAGCTGTAAAAATAGAACTACTAACTGGTAATCTAGAAGATATTGTTCTGGATCCAATGACAGTGGCACAAGCCACAGCGCCACCATCCTTGGACCCATCTGTAAATAAGGATTTATAATTGCTATATTTATGTTTTAATTGATTATATTTTTGCTTATATTGTAATTCATTAGTCTCTGATTTTTTAAATGTGGTCAATGTTAGGTCTACTTGAGGCCTGACCAACTGCCAGGGAGTAGAAGAAAGAAGACGGGAGGGAGCTATGTTTTCCAGCTGAATCCCAGCAGCAGAAAGAAAAGGTGTAATTCTATGTCCCAGAGGCGGGACAAGAGAAGACTTTTTGTTGTATAAATCCTCATAAAGGGGATTGAAAACACAGTTATATGCAGGGTTAGAATGATTAGAGTATAATTTAGTAATGTATTGTAAAGCTAACTTTATACGGCGCTGCTCAAGAGAAGGTTCATCAGCTTCAACATAGAGACTGTCAATAGGTGAAGTTCTAAAAGATCCAAGACAAAGTCTCAGACCTTGATGATGGACAGGATCAAGAAGTTTAAGATTGCTTTTGCAGGCTCCCCCGTAAACGATTGAGCCATAATCAAGTTTAGAACGAACTAGTGATCGATAGAGATGGAGAAGGGTAGCTTGATCCCCTCCCCATTTTGAATTTGAAACAACTTTCAACAAGTCAAGTGCTTTCAGGCATTTAGTTTTAAGTGATTTGATATGTGGTAAAAAAGTTAAATGTGAATCAAAGATTAGACCCAAGAACTTGGCTTCCTTCACAACTTTAATGGGCGTCCCATCTAGAGACAGTTCAGGATCTTTATGGGGTTTATATCTACGACACAAATGTATGCAGTTAGTTTTCGATTTAGAAAATTTGAAGCCGTTTTCAAGACACCATTTATTTATTTTGTTTAAACAAAGCTGCAGTTGCCGTTCAATGGTATGCATATTTTTCCCACGACAAGAAATATTAAAATCATCCACAAATAACGATCCATCAATTGAATCGTTTAAAACTTTTGATAAACTATTTATCTTGATGCTAAAAAGTGTGACAGACAGAATACTGCCTTGTGGAACACCCTGATCCTGATTGTAATGATCAGACAGGGTAGAACCCACTCGAACTTGAAACTGTCTGTTATTTAAAAAGTTGGCAATAAATTGAGGCAAACGACCTCGCAAGCCGAAGTCATGTAAATCTCTTAAAATACCATATTTCCAGGTTGTGTCATATGCCTTCTCAAGATCAAAAAAGATAGACACAGCATGTTGATTATTAATCAGTGCATTTTTAACAAATGATTCCAGTCGCATTAAGTGATCGACAGTACTTCTGTTTTTACGGAAACCACACTGTATATCAGTTATAAGGTTATTTGTTTCCAAGTACCAAACAAGTCGATTATTTATCATGCGTTCCATGGTCTTGCAAACACAGCTAGTTAACGAAATCGGACGATAATTGGATGGATCGGTATGATCACGTCCAGGTTTAGGTATGGGTACTACTATGGCGTCACGCCATGATGAAGGAAAGTTACCCGATGTCCAAATATCATCAAAAATATTTAGGAGAATTTCTAGGCAGGATTCTGGTAAGTGCTTCAGGAGTTGATAATGTATGTTATCAGCTCCTGTAGCAGTATCATGAGCTTGATCAAGAGCAGTATGGAGCTCATGAATAGAAAACGTTTCATTATAATCTTCCCCATTATCTGAGTTGAAATTAATAGTTTTCTTTTCTTGTTGTTTTTGATACTGCTGGAATTTAGGTAAATAATTAGAAGAGGAAGAGTGTTTAGCAAGGGTTTCACCCAGTTTATTTGCGATATCTGATTTATCGGTAAGTACTTGATCTCCATGTTTAAGATGATTGACAGTAGATTTAGTACCTTTACCTTTAATTTTCTGGACCATATTCCATACCTTGGACATGGGTGTCCGAGAATTTATTTTAGATACATAATTTTGCCAAGATTGGCGTTTGTTCTGTTTAAAAGTACGCCGTGCTTTAGCATTTAAAATTTTAAATTTATTCAAATTATGCACCATAGGATGGCGACGGAAATAATGTTCTGCTTTTTTCCTTGCCTTCCTAGCTTGTTTGCATTCATCGTTGAACCATGGTTTTCTTATGTGTGGAACTGCAGAGGACTTTGGTATACACTCATCAGCTATGGAGTTCAATTCATCAGAAAAACATTTAATAGCATCAGGAACGTCAGTAAAACGTTCAGGTTTAAGCTTTTCAGCACACAGTGTTTCATATAAAGTCCAGTTAGCCTCTTTAAAATTCCGTCTTGATGATGGAGGAACATCGGATGGAGTTACAGCTTTTAATTTAGTAGGAAAATGGTCACTTCCACAGAGGTCATCATGGACTGACCATTCGAATTCATTAAGTAGTTCTGAATTTGTGAGTGACAGGTCAAGAGCAGAATAGGTCCCTGTCCCAGGGTGTAAATACGTATTGGAACCATCATTATAAATACATAAATCGTTGTCAGAACAGAAGTCCTCCAACAACTTACCTTTAGCGTTTATATTTACACTACCCCAGAGAGGGTTGTGCCCATTTAAATCTCCCATTATAATACAGGGCTTCGGGAGTTGGTCATAGAGAGCTTGCAGATCAGTTTTGGCAAACGTCGAAGACGGCGAAATATACAGGGAGCATAACGTAAACGCTACATGTAAAGTAATTCTCACAGCAACAGCCTGCATATTAGTATTAAGTGATACAGGGCTTTGAATAACGTTTTGTCTGACTAGAACGGATGACCCGCCAGTGGCTCTATCACCCGGAGGTGAAAAAGAGTGATATGCATTAAAATGGCGAAGGTCAAATGCATCTGTTTGTTTTAAATATGTCTCTTGGAGACATAACGCTGAAGGTGTGAAATCTTGACTAATAGCTTTAATTCATGTAAATTAGTCCTCAAACCTCTGCAGTTCCATTGTACAATATTGTTGGAATAAACTATCTTTTGGGGGGATTTTTTGGGGGATCTACCCCGCACTCTTTTGGAGGGCGACAAGCTATGTGCCCTAGAATGGACGTTTTCAGAAACGTCCATATCTTCAAGAGACCCATATTTATTAAACAATTGAATTTTATTTTGTGACCCCTTAGGAGCTCTGCCACTTTGTTGCTTTGAAGCATCAGACTTAGGTTTGGGTTTAGTTTTAACACTTTGTTGTCTATCAGCTGTTGAATGAGACTCAGAGCGTGACTGTGAAGATGACTTATGATCAGAGGACTTTGATGTAGTAGGAAGTGATTCCTTAGTCTGGGATGATATAGCAGGGTATAAAACCTGTGGGGAGTCGGAACTGACCCAAGTCAAGGTAGTTTGGCATCCTGTGGATGATTTTGTTATTTTAGAGTTGGATTCAGATGATGATTTTGCTACTGTAGCATAACTTTCTAGAAGGTCAGATCTCTTCACCAGTTTCTTTGCCTCAGAAAAAGAGATATTTTGGGTGAACTTTATTTTGTTAATCGCCATTTGCTCTTTCCATATTGGACACTGTTTTGACGAAGATGAATGGTCGCCAGAGCAGTTAGTGCATTTTTTAAAGTCACTGTCACAATCTTCTGTTGTGTGTGTCTTCTCACCACAGTGAGCACACACAACAGACAATGTGCAGGTAGATACACCGTGTCCATATTTCTGACATTTAAAACACCGGAGCGGGTTGGGGATGTAGGTTTCAACTTGGATATTGCAGTAACCCGCCTTTACTGATTTGGGAGCATTTGGCAATGAAAAAGAAAACAGATAGGTATTTGTTTGGATTGTTTCATTGTTTTTTCGGGTGGAAAAGCGCTTCACATATAGCACACCTTGATCCTTCATTTCGCATGCTATATCAAGCTCGGACATGTCAGCAAACAACCGATCACGATCTCTGACGATACCTTTACTTGTGTTCAAGGTCTTGTGAGCAGAGACCGTGACCGGAATGCCCACAAAAGATTCAATGTTCATCAGATTGGTTGTCTGCTGTTTCTTGCCACACTCTATTAGTAATGCACCCGAACGCAAGCGTCTAATGTTCTTGACATCCCCAGCAATACCTTGAATGCCCTTAGATACTGCGAAAGGGTTCAACTTCAATGGTGTCTTGTCCGGAGTCTCAATAACGAGGAAACGTGGCCAATACTCAATCGATAGAGACGGTCTATGAGAAGTATCAACGGGATCAATTTCAAGTGGACGTTTGGTTTTTTTGGGGGGTATTTCATAAGCCATGATTGGTGTCATATGATTCATCATCCGAGCTCCCCACCCACCATGGAGTATCACAAGGACAATGCTAAAGCAAGCGGGCCTCCAGCTTGCAGCACCAAGGATACCCGGATGATATACTCCAGCAGAAGAATTAAGAGATTAATAATTCTACCAGATTGGCCCATGAGCCACCGCCTTCTGGCATAGGACTCTAGGCAAATTACAGAACAACATACTTCAAATTCAAAATGTTTTAGATTATATAGTCAAGTCCAAATTTACAACGATTCCAAATGATATATGTGCATTGATAAATATAATAATGCCCCATGCACAGGGCTTGGCATGACCAGCCGATTGGTCGAACCGGGTCTATTCGACCACCCGTCTAGGCGAAGTCAGGGCCGAAGTGGTGTATTGAGCAACAGGAACACGGTTGCAAGCTCCTATTGCTCTCAACCACCAGGATCCCCTCCTCCGCCGACACAGGGCTGCAACCCACGGCAAACGGGTTGGTGGACCAAATATCCTCCCGGGTCCACTACGGGGATGTCGGCGAGCTCTTGGCGTTACCCAGCACCCACCACGAGGAGGTGGCTCGCCACGGGTGCCTGTAGATTATCACACGTGACAGGAAGAACATGTGCACGTCTTTACGACAGGAAACTAATGTCTCATGAAAATTGCGACAGAAGAGATCCTTATACTTTTCACATGCAAATGATACATGGTTCATCATCTTCGAAAATTCCTAGATAACAACAAAGATACATAGTACATACAGAAATACAGAGAACAATCTGAAGTTTAGGAATTGAATTCACTCCGGATTTGAAGGATCTATGGGTTATTAACACAAAGAAAAGATTGGATGAGATCAATAGATTACTGGCAACCTGGAGAACAAGACAATTGACTCTAATAGGCAAAATTAATGTTGTTAAGACATTCGCCCTCTCAAAATTAGTTCATATTTTTAACACTTTACCTAACCCTACAGAGGACTTTATCGCCGCTCTTGAACGAACATTTTTAAAATTCATCTCGAATGACAAAAACGACAAGATCAAACAGAGCACCTTAAAAAGGGATTATAAACAGGAGGGTCTACGCATGATTGATATCAAGATCTTTGTTAACGCCATGAACAAAGAAATTCATTTGAACTGCAACTGAGCCCGAGTGAAATAGGAGATTCTGAAACTGAGGAAATCTCAACTGGCTTTATTTAGAGGTTTTGTTAGACAGAAAGGGCTGGGTGGAGGGGAAAATATGGTTCAGGGACGTGAGACTATTGCCATGATATGCAGCCACTTGTTCTGGAGATAGATGACCATGGTGACAGTGCTACTTGTCTGAGAACTACGTTTCCAATAGGACATTAAGCTTTTACCATACTCATGCAATGTATATCTTAGTAACATCGTCAGGGAGCTTAAATATTGAGCAATCTGATATTGTATTTGGGCTGTTCTTTGTAGATTGGAATGAGACCAACTCATTCATTTATTTACACTTTAATGTAATATTGTACAGCACGATGCAGCACTGATGTACAATCTTTGAATCCTGTAACACATTTCAAGACAAGCTGAGGATTGGAGAATTCAGGAATCCCTATTCTGTGACTTCGTACTGAGAGTACTGAATAGCAAGTGATAAAATGGTCCATTTGTTTAATGCAGAATGTTTGGAAATAATGTAGTGTTATGTTAATGATTGATTGTGTATAAGATGAATAAAGATGTGCTGTTTATGTACATTTGAAGCATACAGCCATGGTTGTGTTATTTATGAAATGAAATACCGTCTGTGGTGTGACCGAAGACTATAATTAAGGCCAGCTTGACCTAAAGTCGAGTGATCATACGTTGCAGCCTGGTTGTGTGTCATCAGCTAAGCCATCTGTAAACATGAGCGCAGCTGCAGTGCTAATGTAACTGGTGAAACTGAAAATCAAATGCTTATCCTAACAAGGACAACGCTCGTCTTTGTTCAATGCGTTTGAATCCCGTTGGTTTCGGGAGCAGTTACTTCATAACGTTAACTGGTCCTAACAAGCGATTACATTGGAATGCATGTGTAAATGACATGCTTCGTACAACATTTCAACAACTGTGGGCTGTATGTTCAAGTGGTTGGAGGGCGCCAAGCACATTGTGATATTTCATAATTACAGAATGTATACTGTCGTTTTCTAAACCTATTTAAGGTACGACAGTATTAAAAAAGTGTACCTTCTCTGCTTAGCATGGCAAGACGAAAACCTTAAGAAATCATGATGACAAACTATTAGGATGTATGACAAAGGGATGTGCTGTATCGACATCGGTGCCGACTTGAACATTACTGGATTTCTGGTGTTGGGGAACGTCGTCCTGCCCGCCACTAGAACCATCGTAAGGTGGATGTTTGCTGTTGGCCTGGGGCGGTATTCTAAAAAAGTCTAAGATTTCTCTTAAGTTTTGTCTAAAGTTTTCAAAAATTGACTTAGCTAAGTCAGAAACTTAAGTTCGTATTCATAAAGTGGCTTAGTCAAAAACTTAGCTGAGTCGGAGGTTAAGACGATCATAAACTTAAGTTCTTGGCCGCGGTGCGTGCGCATCGTTGCTAATGGGAAAATACCAGCAACGGAAAACTTCCGGTGGAACTCTTTAATGCAAGAAAATAAAAAGTGACGTCAAGCGGGGATTCCCTTCCGTCATCAGAACGCAGACGACAAGAAATCTGTCAGCATGGCCGAGACCGATGATAGCAAGAAAAGAAAACCCAACTGGCATAAAGAAGAATGTCTGCTGTTAGCAGAATTAGTGAAGGAGAGGAAGACTGTAGTAGAGGGGAGATTCGGACCGGGTGTGAACGTCTTATCAGGATAAATTTGATAACACGTAATTATGTATAATTACCTCATGAATTGATGGTACATTGTACAATAGGAAATATATATGAACCTTCAACATCATCAATTAGTATAGAAATTTACGAGCACCATTTAATGCATTTTATCAATTTTTGTGTAAACTGATTTTTTAAAAAATGGTTGATTTGCAACAATTCCCTCCTTGTAATATAAAGTATTATGCTGTCAGTAATGATTGTTTATTTACAGAAATATTTCATACATTCTTTTCTACAGTCGAAAAGTCGTTTGCTTCAACTTATAATGTCCCTGAGTAATGGTACACAAATACTAAATCAGAGAAATCACAAATCATAATGAAAAATTACTTTTACATTAATTTGAAAATTGTCATGTTCTCTCCTGAAACAGAAGAATGCCCAAACCAAATTTGTTATTTTCAAACCAAGGATCCAGGTAATATTAATCCAAATGTTAGCCAATTTTTGTCTTAGAAAATCACAGACACCCTCAATGCAAATGGTCACCAACAAAGAAGCAAAGAGGAGGTCATTAGGAAATGGAAGAATCTGAAGAGTGCCGGAAAAAGTGCTTACAGCACATTCAAGAATTCAACACTGCAACCGGTAATTTTTAGATTTTATTTCCTACAAAGAGTAATATATCTGGGATAAGGCCTAAAAAAATTCTTGGGGTTCCCATGTCTCTACTGACCCAAAATTTTCCCACTGATCATAACAATTTTACTCACCATAATAAATCCGACTTTCTATCACTTATGTAAGTATTTTAAAAGCACAGGAGAAAACCTAAAGTAGTATAATATCACACCATTGTGTATGAATTATAAAATCACAAAAACATCAACTTTCAGTTTTGTGTGAGGTAAATCTGTTCATTGCCATGAATAAAATTGATCATCTATGTTTCATATGAGCAGGTGACTGTGGGTTGATTGTGTATTATTTTTAATCTCACCAATGCGGTATGTTATAGTAGTATAATTAATTCAAAGTAAGTCTGACTATATTTTCAGGCGGTGGACCACCCCCAATACCTATAAGCCTTGTCACAGAGGCGATGGTGGACTGTATTGGCAGGGATAACACTGTCCTAACAGGGATTGGGCCAATGTCAATGGATTCAAGCTTCATACAGCTCCTACAGCTAGACCAATCCTTCGAAAAGTAGGTAATAAGCTATTGATAGTATTGTATGAGTTCCTCAGGCTACATGCATGACTGACTGTGTGAATTCATAATGTAAAATTAGAAATTAGTTAAAACCTTCTTTTAAGATATAAAATAAGAACAGAAAACAGGAATTGAAAAGCAAATATGTATTAAAATGAATACAAGATTGATGATATACGTTTATGTTTCAGAGAGTTAGAGCCATCATTGGCATCACCATCAACATCAGCATCAGCCTGCACATCAGTCTCCACATCAGCTACTTCCTCAGCAGTTTTGGAAAAAGAGAAGTTGTTACAGGAAATTGAGGTTCTGAAATTACAGAAAATTTATCTTCAGTCAAAAATCAGGAAATTGGAAGAATAGCTTTTCACATAGCCCACATCAGTGTATTTTACTAGTTCCAAATATACAGAACAATCTTTAACAAGCACAAGTATTGCTGTTATGAAATTGTTGTTGCGTGTGACTTATCCCTGAAATACAAAATTGTATATGTTATCATTGTTATGTCAAAGGTAGACATCTCTTGTGTAATTTTAAGAGCTAATGACAACAGATGAACACAAACTTAATGAACAGTCAGAATATTGGAAAACAACACCTTGGATTTTCTTTCACTTGAATTGTTGGTACAAGACATTATCTTACTCTGAAATTATGGCATGTTTCATGACTTGCATCTGGCATTTTCACATATTTGGAGGCTTTACTTTTAATGTTATTATCCAATATTGTTACGACTGATATGACCAAATGTTATCTGTACAGTTGAAAGATGATGCCCAATGATTATCTACTTCAGTTTTGGAATAAATTGCAGCTTATTTCCGGTACATGATTTTCAGGGCCAGGGGGAATTGTGATCTTCGTGCTTTTACCTACATGAATCATCTGGATGAATCCTAGAATGTATTGCAATGCAAACAATTATCTTGAGTTTTTCCATGGATGATATTTATTAACCCTGTGAATGAATTCTTCATATGATGCATAATCGTAGTCTGTTAAACTATTTCACATCCAAGGAATTATTTATTAATTGTAATGTAATTGCATGATCTTATGAGAGACTTTAATAGTCTGATGTTTAGGGTGTAAATTATACCCCCTCTACAGAGTAAGGGGGGTATATAGAGTTCACTCTGTCCGTCCATCCTTCCATCCCAAAATTTGGACGGACCTGAGGATATCTCTGAAAGTTTACATGTTAGGTTCACCAAACTTCACATACATGTTAATCATTACCGATAGATGTGCCTTTTGCTATTAGGAAGTTGTTTTTTTGTTTTTTTTAAATGTGGGGGATTTTTTGCTGTTTCCATGGAAACATGACTATTTATTTGCAAAGTGTGTGCAACATGAGACAGTCAATTTCAATTTTATGTCAGGTTTCCACAGGAAAAATAACGTTTCCATAAATTGTTAGTCTAATTAGTACGTGGGAAGTAGGGGTATGTAAGCTTTGTTCAATTCTACACTTGTCTCAATTATACTTATGATTACATAGTTCTATCAATAAGCATTGATTTATACACTTTACTGTAGTGTGTGAACAGTGCTCATTGTTCTCATGTTACCATGTTGGTTATTTATAAACTGCTATATGTAATATAACTGCAATTAGTATATTGTTAGAATATACCTGGATGCATCATGTGTTCTGTTCTTATTGATACTGTATTGTAGCAAATTGGGATGGTTTCAGAAACTAATCTTTTCTACAAGTCCTAATAAATGTTGGAAATAATTTTGATAGTTGCTTCAGTCAATCAATAATATATGTCATCAGACTTACATGGAAAGTGAGTCCTTGCAAACTGCTCCCTGTAACGAACTCCCATCAAACCTTGTGGAGGCAGGACTGCTGGTACTGCGGCTGCATTGCGCTGTTGTTGCTGTGGTATACCATCAGCTGGTGGAATTGGAATATTACGTTCCTTGCAAATATTATGCAAAACAGCGCTGGCCATAATGATCTGAAACAAATGAAATGACACAATGGCAAAATCTCCAATGAACATGGCACATCTCACTACAGCCACTTACAAGATATTACTAAATTGAGTGATTTCTCAATGACATATTTGTATCCCTTCATTTAGCTTCTCATTTTTACCTTGCAAGTTCTCTCTGGGGATTGTCTGATTTCACCATGAAGGACTCCAAATCTGCGCTTCAGTTAGCCAATTCCACGCTCAACACAACTCCTTGTGATCTTGTGTGCTCTGAAAATAATTGTCTTAATATCAAAATATATCAAAATAAATTTGGTTCACACCAGTTTTAAAAAAAAACCAAAACATGAATGGGGTTAATAATGATATTATTGTATTTATTTAGTGCCTAATATGCTTCATAGAGATGCTCAGTGGGACTGTAGCAACATTGGGAAAGGAAATAGTTCACACAGCTTTACAGAAGAGAAGCATGAATTGATAGGTGTTAAGTAGATATGTAAGAGTTTGGGTTCCTTAATCTTCTTATGTTATTTGAATTCAATTCAATTCAATTCATGAAAAAAAAAAACTAGAAAAAGTTGAAGATAGATACAAATTACTTTGATGTGATCTGATCAGTGTTTTGTGTCAAAAATATATTTTCAGTTATAGTTTCACATGATATCGGAGATGATTTGATAAAAATTGCGTTCATATTACATGATTGGGAAAATTATATGTCTCACTTTAGAACAAGTTGAATTACATTCATAATTTTATGCAATGAATTAACGTTCTTGATGAATAATTATGATAGATTTGTCAATGCTTTATGTTCCATAACTGGTTACAACTTAAAATCTTTTCATATACTTTAATATGTTAAATGATATTAATCATATGACAATTATTTTTCTCTCTCAAATAGACAAGGGCAAAGACACTTAAAATCTGTAAATGCATTAGCAACGTGTAAATAACCAAATTTTAATTAATGTCTTTCAGTAATGTGGAAAGCTGACAGTTTTGCACAATTTTTTATTACAACTACATGTATGCCATAAAATATATGGATAGATGTTACAAATTATTTTGTGTATTTTATTTCTTCATAATATCGTGCCAAAATGTATATCAAATACAAATGGGTGATGAGTTATTTTTGTTTTCAACAGTACCACTTTGTTTGCTGAATTATTTTGAATCGCACGTGACAAATAATGTCAATTATGTTGTTGAAGTAACAGTACATGTAAATTTATCAGAAAATGTTATCATTTGATAAAAAAGAAACCATATACATATAAGAAGTTATATTGTCTCTGGTGAAAGTAAACAGGCTTCATATTCTGTAAATATATATTATTCTACCTTATTGTCTTTTCCTGGGTTTAGGAGCAATGTCACAATATGAAATGGGTCTAATGAACTTTCAAGGATTGTTTCTGTTTGCTGAAGTGTCTGATGGTGATATACTCCAATTATTTAGTGTTCAATAGCCTAAACCATCATGAAACAAGAAACATGAAGAACGGTCTTCCTTGAATAACAAAATGCCAAGGACTGAGCAGTCTTCCGTTAAAGATCTGGAAGCATTTGATATATATGTCTTTGCCATATACACATGGCAATGAAAAAAATCCAAATTGAAATCTTAAAGAATAGCTCCAAACTGGACAACAAAAACTACTCACTGCAGAGCTCAGTATTAGGAAAAAAGAAATTTACTTGCCACCACATGATTACCTTGATGCCAAAGACTAACATAGGTTGCACCTCCTACTCAACACTTAATTATCTGTCACTTGTAGTTTTGATATTCCATATTCAAAACATCACTACAACAAAATTATTCTAGGTCTGGTATGATAATTTCATATTACTTCATGAAATTTCATCACAAGAAAAAAATGAGTCTGTCTTTCGATCACTGTCAGTGTAATCACTGCTCCAAGAGTTTGGATCATCAGTCTGTTTCCCAGATGAAGTCTGTTTTAACAGTAAAATATGAACATAGACAGTGTGCAAGTAGGTAAAACGTATGGCCATAAACATGAGGTACATTTTGCAGTTCAGATTGCACTAGTGCAATATCTAAAAGCTGTATGGAACCACGGACTGAGCCACATGACATGATTTTTTTATACAAATATGCACACACGTCAAACAATTTGATCTGAAACATTACCTGCATTATACTAGGCAGAATTAACTCCGAAAGCTCTGCTGTTTGGAGTAACAAAATAATTTCAATTTTGCTCCAAATTCGTGAACAAAAGATGTGATGTTTAGCTGTTTTAATGTCTAAAATAAATACTGATTCACAAAGACGATGACAGTTGTTTTCTAAGCAGTAATTAATTTTTATGAAATACATTTACTGTACGTTACATTCTCACACTAGCTCTGGTTTCGTTCGTTTCTGCAAAAGGAAAAATGATTTTTTTTTCATGACATCTTCAATCATCAAAATTGTACTTCTTGTAACGATATACACAGAAGAATATTCTGTTATTGTTACGACACACTGACCATTTATATGTCTCCCCGTGTCAGAACATTCTTTGAAAAAAATAGACCGCGAAAATCATCGACTTCGGATTTGCTAAACTAAAGATCAACACATCGACGGCTAACTTCAGGAGAAATACTACAACACAAGCAACAAATGACAACTGCTATTGAACACAACTAACAGTAAATGACCGAGAATGACTGAAAGGTAATTCTGGTGTATAGTATGGATCTTACGGGAATTTGAATCAGTTTAGAAAATGTATCAATGGTCGTTTTCCAACTCGTTCACATTTTACTTCCACGAGTGCCATGCCGTGTACGTGCTTCCGGTTTCATCAAGGGTGGGTACAATTACAAATATTGTGATACCGTTTCATGATCTGCATTATATAGGTATTGAGTCGTTTGCTTTCAATGTATATGTGTTCAGATTCTGCTTATGAACGCTTATTTTCAAACATCCTTCGTATCCTTCGTATCTTGACACTTAGAAAGACCGCGAGTTTGGCCACGCCCTTTCGGGTCACCAACGGCTGTCAACTTTGTGGATGTTGGAAGGTTTATTAAACCAAATCAAAATAAAATCGCTAAATCTGGTAATTTCTGTGCAGAGGCAATAACATTTGGGTATTCACACCGTGTAATTAATTCCAGATAAAATAATTGGATATGTCAAAAGGATGGCACATTTTCTTCGGCATCACGATATATGTGGAGTTGTTTGTTTACCGCCGTTGCCATGATCGTTTCTATTCGTCCAATCGATGATATAACATTGAGATTGGTTTTGTTTATATTTATTTGAGCCGAAAGTTACTCATTTTTAGAAAATGGGAAACTTATGAGCTTTCTCTTCGTCAAGGAACAAAAAATATCGACTAAACTATCAAAAAATATTTCATTATGAAGAAAATATTAGACTGGGTACCACACGGCGTGGTGCGCTGGAAGTCAACAATGGCCGTTATTTTCGACTGCGTGCCGAGAAATTCGGCGATCTCATTTTTAATTCGCGGGCGTTTCGTTTTAAGGTATATAAACGTATTGAACATTACATATTTAAAAAGATGAGAATTAGCACATTCCATACATAATTCATATGACACGTAAATCCGACTCGTTGAATAATTATTGCAAGTTTTATTTGGAGATGTCATTATCCTGCACTCCTGTCGAATGGGTTCGACGGTAGCATTGAGAGGATTCTTGAGTCGAGTGTGGACCCAGGCCAGCGTGCCACGATGTCAATGATACGGTCGAAGGGATCGGACACTACCTGAAAAATACAAATCCACGGCAAGTTTACAAATATCTTACAACCGACGATTCTAAATTTTGTGAGATTATTTGGAAATAAGCTTTGAGAACACAAATATATGAATCTGTGAAGAAAATACCTGTGTGTTTATGCTGTGGTAGTGATGTCGATTGACGTAAACATCCTCATTTATAGTTGGTGCCTGTATTTGTATATGCGTGCCGTCAATGACGCCGATCACCCCTGGGAAGTTCGCCGCCAGGTGAAACTCCGGTCCACCTTGTTGCGTTGACACTCTGCGGGACTGGGAAAATGTATAATCCGTGCCACCATGGGGAACATTGTCAGGGGCATAGCTACAATAATATAAAAAGCCCATTCTTTAAAAGGATTTTTGTACACAAAGGATGTTGTTTACTAATTCTTCCCAAAAATACCCACAAACAACACTTTGTCAGAACACTTAACAATTCTAGCTGAAATAACAAGTTATTGAAATCATCAAACGTCAAATGATAACACTTCAGGGGCGATATTCATAAAAGAACTAAGACAGAAATAAACTTAAGTTTTTCACTTTTTCTGACTTAAGTTTTGAGATTTTACTTAAGTCATATTCATAAAGCAGCTTAGGCTTAAGTTTTGGCAATTTAAGCTTAACTCGTAAGACTGGGCCGGGGTAGGTTTAACTGGAATGGGGGCGGTGGGGTAGCCTAGTGCTTAAAGCGTTCGCTCGTCACGCCGAAGACCCGGGTTCGATTCCCCACATGGGTACAATGTGTGAGGCCCATTTTCTGGTGTCCCCCGCCGTGATATCGCTGGAATATTGCTAAAAGCGGCGTAAAACCAAACGCACTCACTCACTCACTTAACTGGAAGATGTTTGACTTAAGTCAGAAAACAACCGTAGCGACGTCGACTCACAGCCTGTCCCTGTTGGATGAGGTTGTAAAATCATTCACGATGCATCTGGCTCAATGGTTACACCTGCTATGTGGTTTCTGCGTCTGTTCATTGTAGTTGATAATCAATGATATTGTAATGTCAGTTCCGTACTAGATCACCACACATTTCGAGCGGCAGAGCGTCGTTTTGAGATTTCCAGGTTTCCGTTTATCATAGCTCGCTGTACGACAGAGCACACTGTAAGACGTGTTTACAGGGATTAGGAGGAGCCGAGTGGTGCAATATTTAAGTGCTTAGATGTATCAAATCATACTGATTAACATTCATAAATTCTGGACTGGTTATTGCACTAAGTTGCACAATAGGATGGAACCCAGTCATAAGGAAACGAGTCTGGAGTGTAATCTATGTTTTGACATGTATGAAATGGAAGTTTTCCAAGCCCTCAATGCTCTCTAAACATAAAACTTTGCAACATATACCAAAACCGATTGGCTTGCTGCGCGCTTGGTCTGCAGCTGAGTCCATGACTGGAGGCTCAGTGATGGTTTGAGGTTGTGTTTTGTATGACTGCAAGCTGGATCTCATCAGAATACGTGGTACACTCAGTTGTCAACTTTATCGAAAGGAGGTCCTGGATACCGCCATATTATAATAACCATACCATGATCCGACATTCCCATGTGACAATGCCTCTCGAGCCGTAATTGGCTATTTTCCAAACATTGTTATGAAAATCGAAAACCGTTAAGTCTATCTTGGACGCCAAGTTCGATCAACAAATCCTCCTATTTAAAATCTGCAGGAACTGACGCTGGCACTCCATGGGGAGTAAGAGGGGGTAGATTATTTATTCAAGTAAAGTATTAGGCACATGTGTTTCAACTTTAATAAGCCTGGTCCCAAGAGGATTTCGAATCTGTAACAATTCGACGCTTTTTCAGACAGAATGATTCGCAGATGTTCAAGGAGAGATGGCTTCAGTAGGTATGTGGTCCCCGGTTGTGATTCAAGAAAGCAATACAGTCATTATTGAGAACTACGTGTCAATCAGATTGCTAGTGTGGTGACATTGAAGGTAGTAACGTGTTTGTGAATTCTTCTGAGACTGTAAGTCAAGTGTTACCAAACACCACTTTCAGGTTTGTCTTTGTAGAATCAGAGTTAAATATGATACAGTTTCCAATATAATACATCAATAACAATACATATGGTTATCAAAGCATCTAGAATATGTAGAGTATTTTATTGAATACTGTAAGGGACATTCTCACAAGCTCGCATTCTCGCACTTTTGCCCTGTTAGGCTTGTTTCCAAAAGTAGAGATCGCGAGAATGTCCCTTACAGTATTCCATAGTATTTGCACTTATCCAGGGTAATGGTGTTTGATTAATGTCCACGTGTATAGGTTCTGATTTTTTTAAAAATTATTTTTAAGCGTTGACCCTAATCTGACTGTTGTACTTTGATTGTAATGCAAACAGAATATTACGGCCAGACCTTGGTTTTCTTTATTCAGAATGTAATGAAATCTGTTGTCGGTAGTGGGTACATGTCAAGTTTTGCAAGATGTCTAAGTTTTGTATTCCCGCTGAAGTGTGAGCATAAGCCTACATCGGCCATACAAAATGTTAGTGTCTACTGGAAGAAGCATTGTTAGCTATGGGATCAAAGTTACCATACGGGCAGCAATAGCTGTACAGGTTAGTGCAGAAATGTCCTACTGGGTATTTCTAGAACATTGCTGGGTGCGATACACAAACGCCATTTGATTATGTTGAAAATGTTCTACTTCACGGTCAATTTTTGCCCCCAGGATGATGATGTCCATGGTCCTAATTGTATATATAAAGAATAAATTAATGTTTGAAATCATTGATATTGATTACATAGGTATTGAATGCCAAAAGTATGTATAGACATGTATATAGAATTATGGAAAAATTGATGTCTACTTGCCTTTGTGGTCCTCTGTCAGCTTCGTCCACTTCTGTCCCTGGAGTTCTTCTCGGCAGTCGTCACTGCCTCTGGGGGACTTCATGGTCCATTTCTGCCCCCAGGATGATGATGTCCATGGTGCTGAGAGCAAAGATAATGAAAAGTTTAATGCTTGAAATAACTGATGTTAATTGATGTCTACTTGCCTTTGTGGTCTTCTGCCAGCTTCGTGGCAGTGGTCCTTCGTCCCTCCCTCCTGGGTCCACTTCACGGTCCATTTTTGCCCCAGGATGATGATGTCCATGGTCCTAATTGTATATATAAAGAATAAATTAATGTTTGAAATCATTGATATTGATTACATAGGTAATGAATGCCAAAAGTATGTATAGACATGTATACAGAATTATGGAAAAATTTGTATCCTTAAATGCATGTTGTAACGGTCACATGACGTCATGGTGAACATGAAAAGATTGAAACACTTGCCTCCCTGATCCTCTGTCGGCTTGGTGGCACTCGTTCTCCCTCCCTCCCTCCCTCCTGGGTGCACTTCTGTCCCTGGAGTTCTTGTCGGCAGTCGTCACTGCCTCTGGGGGACTTCATGGTCCATTTCTGCCCCCAGGATGATGATGTCCATGGTGCTGGGAGCAAAGATAATGAAAAGTTTAATGTTTGAAATAACTGATGTTAATTGATGTCTACTTGCCTTTGTGGTCTTCTGTCAGCTTCGTGGCAGTGGTCCTTTGTCCCTCCCTCCTGGGTCCACTTCACGGTCCATTTTTGCCCCAGGATGATGATGTCCATGGTCCTAATTGTATTTATAAAGAATAAATTAATGTTTGAAATCATTGATATTGATTACATAGGTAATGAATGCCAAAAGTATGTATAGACATGTATACAGAAATATGGAAAAATTTGTATCCTGAAATGCATGTTGTAACAGTCACATGACGTCATGGTGAAGATGAAAAGATTGAAACACTTGCCTCCCTGAACCTCTGTCGGCTTGGTGGCACTCGTCCTCCCTCCCTCCCTCCCTCCTGGGTCCACTTCTGTCCATGGAGTTCTTCTCGGCAGTCGTCACTGCCTCTGGGGGACTTCATGGTCCATTTCTGCCCCCAGGATGATGATGTCCATGGTGCTGAGAGCAAAGATAATGAAAAGTTTAATGTTTGAAATAACTGATGTTAATTGATGTCTACTTGCCTTTGTGGTCCTCTGTCAGCTTCGTCCACTTCTGTCCCTTGAGTTCTTCTCGGCAGTCGTCACTGCCTCTGGGGGACTTCATGGTCCATTTCTGCCCCCAGGATGATGATGTCCATGGTGCTGAGAGCAAAGATAATGAAAAGTTTAATGTTTGAAATAACTGATGTTAATTGATGTCTACTTGCCTTTGCGGTCTTCTTTCAGCTTCGTGGCAGTGGTCCTTCGTCCCTCCCTCCTGGGTCCACTTCACGGTCCATTTTTGCCCCAGGATGATGATTTCCATGGTCCTAATTGTATATATAAAGAATAAATTAATGTTTGAAATCATTGATATTGATTACATAGGTAATGAATGCCAAAAGTATGTATAGACATGTATACAGAATTATGGAAAAATTTGTATCCTGAAATGCATGTTGTAACAGTCACATGACGTCATGGTGAACATGAAAAGATTGAAACACTTGCCTCCCTGATCCTCTGTCGGCTTGGTGGCACTCGTCCTCCCTCCCTCCCTCCCTCCTGGGTCCACTTCTGTCCCTGGAGTTCTTCTCAGCAGTCGTCACTGCCTCTGGGGGACTTCATGGTCCATTTCTGCCCCCAGGATGATGATGTCCATGGTGCTGAGAGCAAAGATAATGAAAAGTTTAATGTTTGAAATAACTGATGTTAATTGATGTCTACTTGCCTTTGTGGTCCTCTGTCAGCTTCGTCCACTTCTGTCCCTTGAGTTCTTCTCGGCAGTCGTCACTGCCTCTGGGGGACTTCATGGTCCATTTCTGCCCCCAGGATGATGATGTCCATGGTGCTGGGAGCAAAGATAATGAAAAGTTTAATGTTTGAAATAACTGATGTTAATTGATGTCTACTTGCCTTTGTGGTCTTCTGTCAGCTTTGTGGCAGTGGTCCTTCGTCCCTCCCTCCTGGGTCCACTTCACGGTCCATTTTTGCCCTAGGATGATGATGTCCATGGTCCTAATTGTATATATAAAGAATAACTTAATGTTTGAAATCATTGATATTGATTACATAGGTAATGAATGCCAAAAGTATGTATAGACATGTATACAGAATTATGGAAAAATTTGTATCCTGAAATGCATGTTGTAACAGTCACATGACGTCATGGTGAACATGAAAAGATTGAAACACTTGCCTCCCTGATCCTCTGTCGGCTTGGTGGCACTCGTCCTCCCTCCCTCCTGGGTGCACTTCTGTCCCTGGAGTTCTTCTCGGCAGTCGTCACTGCCTCTGGGGGACTTCATGGTCCATTTCTGCCCCCAGGATGATGATGTCCATGGTGCTGAGAGCAAAGATAATGAAAAGTTTAATGTTTGAAATAACTGATGTTAATTGATGTCTACTTGCCTTTGCGGTCTTCTTTCAGCTTCGTGGCAGTGGTCCTTCGTCCCTCCCTCCTGGGTCCACTTCACGGTCCATTTTTGCCCCAGGATGATGATTTCCATGGTCCTATTTGTATATATAAAGAATAAATTAATGTTTGAAATCATTGATATTGATTACATAGGTAATGAATGCCAAAAGTATGTATAGACATGTATACAGAATTATGGAAAAATTTGTATCCTGAAATGCATGTTGTAACGGTCACATGACGTCATGGTGAACATGAAAAGATTGAAACACTTGCCTCCCTGATCCTCTGTCGGCTTGGTGGCACTCGTCCTCCCTCCCTCCCTCCCTCCTGGGTCCACTTCTGTCCCTGGAGTTCTTCTCGGCAGTCATCACTGCCTCTGGGGGACTTCATGGTCCATTTCTGCCCCCAGGATGATGATGTCCATGGTGCTGAGAGCAAAGATAATGAAAAGTTTAATGTTTGAAATAACTGATGTTAATTGATGTCTACTTGCCTTTGTGGTCCTCTGTCAGCTTCGTCCACTTCTGTCCCTGGAGTTCTTCTCGGCAGTCGTCACTGCCTCTGGGGGACTTCATGGTCTATTTCTGCCCCCAGGATGATGATGTCCATGGTGCTGAGAGCAAAGATAATGAAAAGTTTAATGTTTGAAATAACTGATGTTAATTGATGTCTACTTGCCTTTGTAGTCTTCTTTCAGCTTCGTGGCAGTGGTCCTTCGTCCCTCCCTCCTGGGTCCACTTCACGGTCCATTTTTGCCCCAGGATGATGATGTCCATGGTCCTAATTGTATATATAAAGAATAACTTAATGTTTGAAATCATTGATATTGATTACATAGGTAATGAATGCCAAAAGTATGTATAGACATGTATACAGAATTAAGGAAAAATTTGTATCCTCAAATGCATGTTGTAATGGTCACATGACGTCATGGTGAACATGAAAAGATTGAAACACTTGCCTCCCTGATCCTCTGTCGGCTTCATGGCACTCGTCCTCCCTCCCTCCTGGGTCCACTTCTGTCCCTGGAGTTGTTCTCGGCAGTCGTCACTGCCTCTGGGGGACTTCATGGTCCATTACTGCCCCCAGGATGATGATGTCCATGGTGCTGAGAGCAAAGATAATGAAAAGTTTAATGTTTGAAATAACTGATGTTAATTGATGTCTACTTGCCTTTGTGGTCCTCTGTCAGCTTCGTCCACTTCTGTCCCTTGAGTTCTTCTCGGCAGTCGTCACTGCCTCTGGGGGACTTCATGGTCCATTTCTGCCCCCAGGATGATGATGTCCATGGTGCTGGGAGCAAAGATAATGAAAAGTTTAATGTTTGAAATAACTGATGTTAATTGATGTCTACTTGCCTTTGTGGTCTCTGTCAGCTTCGTGGCAGTGGTCCTTCGTCCCTCCCTCCTGGGTCCACTTCACGGTCCATTTTTGCCCCAGGATGATGATGTCCATGGTCCTAATTGTATATATAAAGAATAACTTAATGTTTGAAATCATTGATATTGATTACATAGGTAATGAATGCCAAAAGTATGTATAGACATGTATACAGAATTATGGAAAAATTTGTATCCTGAAATGCATGTTGTAATGGTCACATGACGTCATGGTGAACACGAAAAGATTGAAACACTTGCCTCCCTGATCCTCTGTCGGCTTCGTGGCACTCGTCCTCCCTCCCTCCTGGGTCCACTTCTGTCCCTGGAGTTCTTCTCGGCAGTCGTCACTGCCTCTGGGGGACTTCATGGTCCATTTCTGCCCCCAGGATGATGATGTCCATGGTGCTGAGAGCAAAGATAATGAAAAGTTTAATGTTTGAAATAACTGATGTTAATTGATGTCTACTTGCCTTTGTGGTCCTCTGTCAGCTTCGTCCACTTCTGTCCCTGGAGTTCTTCTCGGCAGTCGTCACTGCCTCTGGGGGACTTCATGGTCCATTTCTGCCCCCAGGATGATGATGTCCATGGTGCTGGGAGCAAAGATAATGAAAAGTTTAATGTTTGAAATAACTGATGTTAATTGATGTCTACTTGCCTTTGTGGTCTTCTGTCAGCTTCGTGGCAGTGGTGCTTCGTCCCTCCCTCCTGGGTCCACTTCACGGTCCATTTTTGCCCCAGGATGATGATGTCCATGGTCCTAATTGTATATATAAAGAATAACTTAATGTTTGAAATCATTGATATTGATTACATAGGTAATGAATGCCAAAAGTATGTATAGACATGTATACAGAATTATGGAAAAATTTGTATCCTGAAATGCATGTTGTAACAGTCACATGACGTGATGGTGAACATGAAAAGATTGAAACACTTGCCTCCCTGATCCTCTGTCGGCTTCGTGGCACTCGTCCTCCCTCCCTCCTGGGTCCACTTCTGTCCCTGGAGTTCTTCTCGGCAGTCGTCACTGCCTCTGGGGGACTTCATGGTCCATTACTGCCCCCAGGATGATGATGTCCATGGTGCTGAGAGCAAAGATAATGAAAAGTTTAATGTTTGAAATAACTGATGTTAATTGATGTCTACTTGCCTTTGTGGTCCTCTGTCAGCTTCGTCCACTTCTGTCCCTTGAGTTCTTCTCGGCAGTCGTCACTGCCTCTGGGGGACTTCATGGTCCATTTCTGCCCCCAGGATGATGATGTCCATGGTGCTGGGAGCAAAGATAATGAAAAGTTTAATGTTTGAAATAACTGATGTTAATTGATGTCTACTTGCCTTTGTGGTCTTCTGTCAGCTTCGTGGCAGTGGTCCTTCGTCCCTCCCTCCTGGGTCCACTTCACGGTCCATTTTTGCCCCAGGATGATGATGTCCATGGTCCTAATTGTATATATAAAGAATAAATTAATGTTTGAAATCATTGATATTGATTACATAGGTAATGAATGCCAAAAGTATGTATAGACATGTATACAGAATTATGGAAAAATTTGTATCCTGAAATGCATGTTGTAACAGTCACATGACGTCATGGTGAACATGAAAAGATTGAAACACTTGCCTCCCTGATCCTCTGTCGGCTTGGTGGCACTCGTCCTCCCTCCCTCCTGGGTGCACTTCTGTCCCTGGAGTTCTTCTCGGCAGTCGTCACTGCCTCTGGGGGACTTCATGGTCCATTTCTGCCCCCAGGATGATGATGTCCATGGTGCTGAGAGCAAAGATAATGAAAAGTTTAATGCTTGAAATAACTGATGTTAATTGATGTCTACTTGCCTTTGTGGTGTTGTGTCAGCTTCGTCCACTTCTGTCCCTGGAGTTCTTCTCGGCAGTCGTCACTGCCTCTGGGGGACTTCATGGTCCATTTCTGCCCCCAGGATGATGATGTCCATGGTGCTGGGAGCAAAGATAATGAAAAGTTTAATGTTTGAAATAACTGATGTTAATTGATGTCTACTTGCCTTTGTGGTCTTCTGTCAGCTTCGTGGCAGTGGTCCTTCGTCCCTCCCTCCTGGGTCCACTTCACGGTCCATTTCTGCCCCAGGATGATGATGTCCATGGTCCTAATTGTATATATAAAGAATAAATTAATGTTTGAAATCATTGATATTGATTACATAGGTAATGAATGCCAAAAGTATGTATAGACATGTATACAAAATTATGGAAAAATTTGTATCCTGAAATGCATGTTGTAACAGTCACATGACGTCATGGTGAACATGAAAAGATTGAAACACTTGCCTCCCTGATCCTCTGTCGGCTTGGTGGCACTCGTCCTCCCTCCCTCCTGGGTCCACTTCTGTCCCTGGAGTTCTTCTCAGCAGTCGTCACTGCCTCTGGGGGACTTCATGGTCCATTTCTGCCCCCAGGATGATGATGTCCATGGTGCTGAGAGCAAAGATAATGAAAAGTTTAATGTTTGAAATAACTGATGTTAATTGATGTCTACTTGCCTTTGTGGTCCTCTGTCAGCTTCGTCCACTTCTGTCCCTGGAGTTCTTCTCGGCAGTCGTCACTGCCTCTGGGGGACTTCATGGTCCATTTCTGCCCCCAGGATGATGATGTCCATGGTGCTGAGAGCAAAGATAATGAAAAGTTTAATGTTTGAAATAACTGATGTTAATTGATGTCTACTTGCCTTTGTGGTCTTCTTTCAGCTTCGTGGCAGTGGTCCTTCGTCCCTCCCTCCTGGGTCCACTTCACGGTCCATTTTTGCCCCAGGATGATGATGTCCATGGTCCTAATTGTATATATAAAGAATAACTTAATGTTTGAAATCATTGATATTGATTACATAGGTAATGAATGCCAAAAGTATGTATAGACATGTATACAGAATTAAGGAAAAATTTGTATCCTCAAATGCATGTTGTAATGGTCACATGACGTCATGGTGAACACGAAAAGATTGAAACACTTGCCTCCCTGATCCTCTGTCGGCTTAATGGCACTCGTCCTCCCTCCCTCCTGGGTCCACTTCTGTCCCTGGAGTTGTTCTCGGCAGTCGTCACTGCCTCTGGGGGACTTCATGGTCCATTACTGCCCCCAGGATGATGATGTCCATGGTGCTGAGAGCAAAGATAATGAAAAGTTTAATGTTTGAAATAACTGATGTTAATTGATGTCTACTTGCCTTTGTGGTCCTCTGTCAGCTTCGTCCACTTCTGTCCCTTGAGTTCTTCTCGGCAGTCGTCACTGCCTCTGGGGGACTTCATGGTCCATTTCTGCCCCCAGGATGATGATGTCCATGGTGCTGGGAGCAAAGATAATGAAAAGTTTAATGTTTGAAATAACTGATGTTAATTGATGTCTACTTGCCTTTGTGGTCTCTGTCAGCTTCGTGGCAGTGGTCCTTCGTCCCTCCCTCCTGGGTCCACTTCACGGTCCATTTTTGCCCCAGGATGATGATGTCCATGGTCCTAATTGTATATATAAAGAATAACTTAATGTTTGAAATCATTGATATTGATTACATAGGTAATGAATGCCAAAAGTATGTATAGACATGTATACAGAATTATGGAAAAATTTGTATCCTGAAATGCATGTTGTAATGGTCACATGACGTCATGGTGAACACGAAAAGATTGAAACACTTGCCTCCCTGATCCTCTGTCGGCTTCGTGGCACTCGTCCTCCCTCCCTCCTGGGTCCACTTCTGTCCCTGGAGTTCTTCTCGGCAGTCGTCACTGCCTCTGGGGGACTTCATGGTCCATTTCTGCCCCCAGGATGATGATGTCCATGGTGCTGAGAGCAAAGATAATGAAAAGTTTAATGTTTGAAATAACTGATGTTAATTGATGTCTACTTGCCTTTGTGGTCCTCTGTCAGCTTCGTCCACTTCTGTCCCTGGAGTTCTTCTCGGCAGTCGTCACTGCCTCTGGGGGACTTCATGGTCCATTTCTGCCCCCAAGATGATGATGTCCATGGTGCTGGGAGCAAAGATAATGAAAAGTTTAATGTTTGAAATAACTGATGTTAATTGATGTCTACTTGCCTTTGTGGTCTTCTGTCAGCTTCGTGGCAGTGGTGCTTCGTCCCTCCCTCCTGGGTCCACTTCACGGTCCATTTTTGCCCCAGGATGATGATGTCCATGGTCCTAATTGTATATATAAAGAATAAATTAATGTTTGAAATCATTGATATTGATTACATAGGTAATGAATGCCAAAAGTATGTATAGACATGTATACAGAATTATGGAAAAATTTGTATCCTGAAATGCATGTTGTAACAGTCACATGACGTGATGGTGAACATGAAAAGATTGAAACACTTGCCTCCCTGATCCTCTGTCGGCTTCGTGGCACTCGTCCTCCCTCCCTCCTGGGTCCACTTCTGTCCCTGGAGTTCTTCTCGGCAGTCGTCACTGCCTCTGGGGGACTTCATGGTCCATTACTGCCCCCAGGATGATGATGTCCATGGTGCTGAGAGCAAAGATAATGAAAAGTTTAATGTTTGAAATAACTGATGTTAATTGATGTCTACTTGCCTTTGTGGTCCTCTGTCAGCTTCGTCCACTTCTGTCCCTTGAGTTCTTCTCGGCAGTCGTCACTGCCTCTGGGGGACTTCATGGTCCATTTCTGCCCCCAGGATGATGATGTCCATGGTGCTGAGAGCAAAGATAATGAAAAGTTTAATGCTTGAAATAACTGATGTTAATTGATGTCTACTTGCCTTTGTGGTGTTGTGTCAGCTTCGTCCACTTCTGTCCCTGGAGTTCTTCTCGGCAGTCGTCACTGCCTCTGGGGGACTTCATGGTCCATTTCTGCCCCCAGGATGATGATGTCCATGGTGCTGGGAGCAAAGATAATGAAAAGTTTAATGTTTGAAATAACTGATGTTAATTGATGTCTACTTGCCTTTGTGGTCTTCTGTCAGCTTCGTGGCAGTGGTCCTTCGTCCCTCCCTCCTGGGTCCACTTCACGGTCCATTTCTGCCCCAGGATGATGATGTCCATGGTCCTAATTGTATATATAAAGAATAAATTAATGTTTGAAATCATTGATATTGATTACATAGGTAATGAATGCCAAAAGTATGTATAGACATGTATACAAAATTATGGAAAAATTTGTATCCTGAAATGCATGTTGTAACAGTCACATGACGTCATGGTGAACATGAAAAGATTGAAACACTTGCCTCCCTGATCCTCTGTCGGCTTGGTGGCACTCGTCCTCCCTCCCTCCCTCCCTCCTGGGTCCACTTCTGTCCCTGGAGTTCTTCTCGGCAGTCATCACTGCCTCTGGGGGACTTCATGGTCCATTTCTGCCCCCAGGATGATGATGTCCATGGTGCTGAGAGCAAAGATAATGAAAAGTTTAATGTTTGAAGTAACTGATGTTAATTGATGTCTACTTGCCTTTGTGGTCCTCTGTCAGCTTCGTCCACTTCTGTCCCTGGAGTTCTTCTCGGCAGTCGTCACTGCCTCTGGGGGACTTCATGGTCCATTTCTGCCCCCAGGATGATGATGTCCATGGTGCTGAGAGCAAAGATAATGAAAAGTTTAATGTTTGAAATAACTGATGTTAATTGATGTGTACTTGCCTTTGTGGTCTTCTTTCAGCTTCTTGGCAGTGGTCCTTCGTCCCTCCCTCCTGGGTCCACTTCACGGTCCATTTTTGCCCCAGGATGATGATGTCCATGGTCCTAATTGTATATATAAAGAATAAATTAATGTTTGAAATCATTGATATTGATTACATAGGTAATGAATGCCAAAAGTATGTATAGACATGTATAGAGAATTATGGAAAAATTTGTATCCTCAAATGCATGTTGTAATAGTCACATGACGTCATGGTGAACACGAAAAGATTGAAACACTTGCCTCCCTGATCCTCTGTCGGCTTCGTGGCACTCGTCCTCCCTCCCTCCTGGGTCCACTTCTGTCCATGGAGTTCTTCTCGGCAGTCGTCACTGCCTCTGGTGGACTTCATGGTCCATTACTGCCCCCAGGATGATGATGTCCATGGTGCTGAGAGCAAAGATAATGAAAAGTTTAATGTTTGAAATAACTGATGTTAATTGATGTCTACTTGCCTTTGTGGTCCTCTGTCAGCTTCGTCCACTTCTGTCCCTGGAGTTCTTCTCGGCAGTCGTCACTGCCTCTGGGGGACTTCATGGTCCATTTCTGCCCCCAGGATGATGATGTCCATGGTGCTGAGAGCAAAGATAATGAAAAGTTTAATGTTTGAAATAACTGATGTTAATTGATGTCTACTTGCCTTTGTGGTCTTCTGTCAGCTTCGTGGCAGTGGTCCTTCGTCCCTCCCTCCTGGGTCCACTTCACGGTCCATTTTTGCCCCAGGATGATGATGTCCATGGTCCTAATTGTATATATAAAGAATAAATTAATGTTTGAAATCATTGATATTGATTACATAGGTAATGAATGCCAAAAGTATGTATAGACATGTATACAGAATTAAGGAAAAATTTGTATCCTGAAATGCATGTTGTAACGGTCACATGACGTGATGGTGAACATGAAAAGATTGAAACACTTGCCTCCCTGATCCTCTGTCGGCTTGGTGGCACTCGTCCTCCCTCCCTCCCTCCCTCCTGGGTGCACTTCTGTCCCTGGAGTTCTTCTTGGCAGTCATCACTGCCTCTGGGGGACTTCATGGTCCATTTCTGCCCCCAGGATGATGATGTCCATGGTGCTGAGAGCAAAGACAATGAAAAGTTTAATGTTTGAAATAACTGATGTTAATTGATGTCTACTTGCCTTTGTGGTCTTCTGTCAGCTTCGTGGCAGTGGTCCTTTGTCCCTCCCTCCTGGGTCCACTTCACGGTCCATTTTTGCCCCAGGATGATGATGTCCATGGTCCTAATTGTTTTTATAAAGAATAAATTAATGTTTGAAATCATTGATATTGATTACATAGGTAATGAATGCCAAAAGTATGTATAGACATGTATACAGAATTATGGAAAAATTTGTATCCTGAAATGCATGTTGTAACGGTCACATGACGTCATGGTGAACATGAAAAGATTGAAACACTTGCCTCCCTGATCCTCTGTCGGCTTGGTGGCACTCGTCCTCCCTCCCTCCCTCCCTCCTGGGTGCACTTCTGTCCATGGAGCTCTTCTCGGCAGTCGTCACTGCCTCTGGGGGACTTCATGGTCCATTACTGCCCCTAGGATGATGATGTCCATGGTGCTGAGAGCAAAGACAATGAAAAGTTTAATGTTTGAAATAACTGATGTTAATTGATGTCTACTTGCCTTTGTGGTCTTCTGTCAGCTTCGTCCACTTCTGTCCCTGGAGTTCTTCTCGGCAGTCGTCACTGCCTCTGGGGGACTTTATGGTCCATTTCTGCCCCCAGGATGATGATGTCCATGGTGCTGAGAACAAAGATAATGAAAAGTTTAATGTTTGAAATAACTGATGTTAATTGATGTCTACTTGCCTTTGTGGTCTTCTTTCAGCTTCGTGGCAGTGGTCCTTCGTCCCTCCCTCCTGGGTCCACTTCACGGTCCATTTTTGCCCCAGGATGATGATGTCCATGGTCCTAATTGTATATATAAAGAATAAATTAATGTTTGAAATCATTGATATTGATTACATAGGTAATGAATGCCAAAAGTATGTATAGACATGTATATAGAATTATGGAAAAATTTGTATCCTCAAATGCATGTTGTAACGGTCACATGACGTCATGGTGAACATGAAAAGATTGAAACACTTGCCTCCCTGATCCTCTGTCGGCTTGGTGGCACTCGTCCTCCCTCCCTCCCTCCCTCCTGGGTGCACTTCTGTCCCTGGAGTTCTTCTCGGCAGTCGTCACTGCCTCTGGGGGACTTCATGGTCCATTACTGCCCCCAGTATGATGATGTCCATGGTGCTGGGAGCAAAGATAATGAAAAGTTTAATGTTTGAAATAACTGATGTTAATTGATGTCTACTTGCCTTTGTGGTCCTCTGTCAGCTTCGTCCACTTCTGTCCCTGGAGTTCTTCTCGGCAGTCGTCACTGCCTCTGGGGGACTTCATGGTCCATTTCTGCCCCCAGGATGATGATGTCCATGGTGCTGGGAGCAAAGATAATGAAAAGTTTAATGTTTGAAATAACTGATGTTAATTGATGTCTACTTGCCTTTGTGGTCTTCTGTCAGCTTCGTGGCAGTGGTGCTTCGTCCCTCCCTCCTGGGTCCACTTCACGGTCCATTTTTGCCCCAGGATGATGATGTCCATGGTCCTAATTGTATATATAAAGAATAAATTAATGTTTGAAATCATTGATATTGATTACATAGGTAATGAATGCCAAAAGTATGTATAGACATGTATACAGAATTATGGAAAAATTTGTATCCTGAAATGCATGTTGTAACAGTCACATGACGTGATGGTGAACATGAAAAGATTGAAACACTTGCCTCCCTGATCCTCTGTCGGCTTCGTGGCACTCGTCCTCCCTCCCTCCTGGGTCCACTTCTGTCCCTGGAGTTCTTCTCGGCAGTCGTCACTGCCTCTGGGGGACTTCATGGTCCATTACTGCCCCCAGGATGATGATGTCCATGGTGCTGAGAGCAAAGATAATGAAAAGTTTAATGTTTGAAATTACTGATGTTAATTGATGTCTACTTGCCTTTGTGGTCCTCTGTCAGCTTCGTCCACTTCTGTCCCTTGAGTTCTTCTCGGCAGTCGTCACTGCCTCTGGGGGACTTCATGGTCCATTTCTGCCCCCAGGATGATGATGTCCATGGTGCTGGGAGCAAAGATAATGAAAAGTTTAATGTTTGAAATAACTGATGTTAATTGATGTCTACTTGCCTTTGTGGTCTTCTGTCAGCTTCGTGGCAGTGGTCCTTCGTCCCTCCCTCCTGGGTCCACTTCACGGTCCATTTTTGCCCCAGGATGATGATGTCCATGGTCCTAATTGTATATATAAAGAATAAATTAATGTTTGAAATCATTGATATTGATTACATAGGTAATGAATGCCAAAAGTATGTATAGACATGTATACAGAATTATGGAAAAATTTGTATCCTGAAATGCATGTTGTAACAGTCACATGACGTCATGGTGAACATGAAAAGATTGAAACACTTGCCTCCCTGATCCTCTGTCGGCTTGGTGGCACTCGTCCTCCCTCCCTCCTGGGTGCACTTCTGTCCCTGGAGTTCTTCTCGGCAGTCGTCACTGCCTCTGGGGGACTTCATGGTCCATTTCTGCCCCCAGGATGATGATGTCCATGGTGCTGAGAGCAAAGATAATGAAAAGTTTAATGCTTGAAATAACTGATGTTAATTGATGTCTACTTGCCTTTGTGGTGTTGTGTCAGCTTCGTCCACTTCTGTCCCTGGAGTTCTTCTCGGCAGTCGTCACTGCCTCTGGGGGACTTCATGGTCCATTTCTGCCCCCAGGATGATGATGTCCATGGTGCTGGGAGCAAGGATAATGAAAAGTTTAATGTTTGAAATAACTGATGTTAATTGATGTCTACTTGCCTTTGTGGTCTTCTGTCAGCTTCGTGGCAGTGGTCCTTCGTCCCTCCCTCCTGGGTCCACTTCACGGTCCATTTCTGCCCCAGGATGATGATGTCCATGGTCCTAATTGTATATATAAAGAATAAATTAATGTTTGAAATCATTGATATTGATTACATAGGTAATGAATGCCAAAAGTATGTATAGACATGTATACAAAATTAGGGAAAAATTTGTATCCTGAAATGCATGTTGTAACAGTCACATGACGTCATGGTGAACATGAAAAGATTGAAACACTTGCCTCCCTGATCCTCTGTCGGCTTGGTGGCACTCGTCCTCCCTCCCTCCTGGGTGCACTTCTGTCCCTGGAGTTCTTCTCAGCAGTCGTCACTGCCTCTGGGGGACTTCATGGTCCATTTCTGCCCCCAGGATGATGATGTCCATGGTGCTGAGAGCAAAGATAATGAAAAGTTTAATGTTTGAAATAACTGATGTTAATTGATGTCTACTTGCCTTTGTGGTGTTGTGTCAGCTTCGTCCACTTCTGTCCCTGGAGTTCTTCTCGGCAGTCGTCACTGCCTCTGGGGGACTTCATGGTCCATTTCTGCCCCCAGGATGATGATGTCCATGGTGCTGAGAGCAAAGATAATGAAAAGTTTAATGTTTGAAATAACTGATGTTAATTGATGTCTACTTGCCTTTGCTGTCTTCTTTCAGCTTCGTGGCAGTGGTCCTTCGTCCCTCCCTCCTGGGTCCACTTCACGGTCCATTTTTGCCCCAGGATGATGATGTCCATGGTCCTAATTGTATATATAAAGAATAAATTAATGTTTGAAATCACTGATATTGATTACATAGGTAATGAATGCCAAAAGTATGTATAGACATGTATACAGAATTATGGAAAAATTTGTATCCTGAAATGCATGTTGTAACGGTCACATGACGTCATGGTGAACATGAAAAGATTGAAACACTTGCCTCCCTGATCCTCTGTCGACTTGGTGGCACTCGTCCTCCCTCCCTCCCTCCCTCCTGGGTCCACTTCTGTCCCTGGAGTTCTTCTCGGCAGTCATCACTGCCTCTGGGGGACTTCATGGTCCATTTCTGCCCCCAGGATGATGATGTCCATGGTGCTGAGAGCAAAGATAATGAAAAGTTTAATGTTTGAAATAACTGATGTTAATTGATGTCTACTTGCCTTTGTGGTCCTCTGTCAGCTTCGTCCACTTCTGTCCCTGGAGTTCTTCTCGGCAGTCGTCACTGCCTCTGGGGGACTTCATGGTCCATTTCTGCCCCCAGGATGATGATGTCCATGGTGCTGAGAGCAAAGATAATGAAAAGTTTAATGTTTGAAATAACTGATGTTAATTGATGTGTACTTGCCTTTGTGGTCTTCTTTCAGCTTCTTGGCAGTGGTCCTTCGTCCCTCCCTCCTGGGTCCACTTCACGGTCCATTTTTGCCCCAGGATGATGATGTCCATGGTCCTAATTGTATATATAAAGAATAAATTAATGTTTGAAATCATTGATATTGATTACATAGGTAATGAATGCCAAAAGTATGTATAGACATGTATACAGAATTATGGAAAAATTTGTATCCTCAAATGCATGTTGTAATAGTCACATGACGTCATGGTGAACACGAAAAGATTGAAACACTTGCCTCCCTGATCCTCTGTCGGCTTCGTGGCACTCGTCCTCCCTCCCTCCTGGGTCCACTTCTGTCCATGGAGTTCTTCTCGGCAGTCGTCACTGCCTCTGGTGGACTTCATGGTCCATTACTGCCCCCAGGATGATGATGTCCATGGTGCTGAGAGCAAAGATAATGAAAAGTTTAATGTTTGAAATAACTGATGTTAATTGATGTCTACTTGCCTTTGTGGTCCTCTGTCAGCTTCGTCCACTTCTGTCCCTGGAGTTCTTCTCGGCAGTCGTCACTGCCTCTGGGGGACTTCATGGTCCATTTCTGCCCCCAGGATGATGATGTCCATGGTGCTGGGAGCAAAGATAATGAAAAGTTTAATGTTTGAAATAACTGATGTTAATTGATGTCTACTTGCCTTTGTGGTCTTCTGTCAGCTTCGTGGCAGTGGTCCTTCGTCCCTCCCTCCTGGGTCCACTTCACGGTCCATTTTTGCCCCAGGATGATGATGTCCATGGTCCTAATTGTATATATAAAGAATAAATTAATGTTTGAAATCATTGATATTGATTACATAGGTAATGAATGCCAAAAGTATGTATAGACATGTATACAGAATTAAGGAAAAATTTGTATCCTGAAATGCATGTTGTAACGGTCACATGACGTCATGGTGAACATGAAAAGATTGAAACACTTGCCTCCCTGATCCTCTGTCGGCTTGGTGGCACTCGTCCTCCCTCCCTCCCTCCCTCCTGGGTGCACTTCTGTCCCTGGAGTTCTTCTTGGCAGTCATCACTGCCTCTGGGGGACTTCATGGTCCATTTCTGCCCCCAGGATGATGATGTCCATGGTGCTGAGAGCAAGGACAATGAAAAGTTTAATGTTTGAAATAACTGATGTTAATTGATGTCTACTTGCCTTTGTGGTCTTCTGTCAGCTTCGTGGCAGTGGTCCTTTGTCCCTCCCTCCTGGGTCCACTTCACGGTCCATTTTTGCCCCAGGATGATGATGTCCATGGTCCTAATTGTTTTTATAAAGAATAAATTAATGTTTGAAATCATTGATATTGATTACATAGGTAATGAATGCCAAAAGTATGTATAGACATGTATACAGAATTATGGAAAAATTTGTATCCTGAAATGCATGTTGTAACGGTCACATGACGTCATGGTGAACATGAAAAGATTGAAACACTTGCCTCCCTGATCCTCTGTCGGCTTGGTGGCACTCGTCCTCCCTCCCTCCCTCCCTCCTGGGTGCACTTCTGTCCATGGAGCTCTTCTCGGCAGTCGTCACTGCCTCTGGGGGACTTCATGGTCCATTACTGCCCCTAGGATGATGATGTCCATGGTGCTGAGAGCAAAGACAATGAAAAGTTTAATGTTTGAAATAACTGATGTTAATTGATGTCTACTTGCCTTTGTGGTCTTCTGTCAGCTTCGTCCACTTCTGTCCCTGGAGTTCTTCTCGGCAGTCGTCACTGCCTCTGGGGGACTTTATGGTTCATTTCTGCCCCCAGGATGATGATGTCCATGGTGCTGAGAACAAAGATAATGAAAAGTTTAATGTTTGAAATAACTGATGTTAATTGATGTCTACTTGCCTTTGTGGTCTTCTTTCAGCTTCGTGGCAGTGGTCCTTCGTCCCTCCCTCCTGGGTCCACTTCACGGTCCATTTTTGCCCCAGGATGATGATGTCCATGGTCCTAATTGTATATATAAAGAATAAATTAATGTTTGAAATCATTGATATTGATTACATAGGTAATGAATGCCAAAAGTATGTATAGACATGTATATAGAATTATGGAAAAATTTGTATCCTCAAATGCATGTTGTAACGGTCACATGACGTCATGGTGAACATGAAAAGATTGAAACACTTGCCTCCCTGATCCTCTGTCGGCTTGGTGGCACTCGTCCTCCCTCCCTCCCTCCCTCCTGGGTGCACTTCTGTCCCTGGAGTTCTTCTCGGCAGTCGTCACTGCCTCTGGGGGACTTCATGGTCCATTTCTGCCCCCAGTATGATGATGTCCATGGTGCTGAGAGCAAAGATAATGAAAAGTTTAATGCTTGAAATAACTGATGTTAATTGATGTCTACTTGCCTTTGTGGTCTTCTGTCAGCTTCGTGGCAGTGGTCCTTTGTCCCTCCCTCCTGGGTCCACTTCACGGTCCATTTTTGCCCCAGGATGATGATGTCCATGGTCCTAATTGTTTTTATAAAGAATAAATTAATGTTTGAAATCATTGATATTGATTACGTAGGTAATGAATGCCAAAAGTATGTATAGACATGTATACAGAATTATGGAAAAATTTGTATCCTGAAATGCATGTTGTAACGGTCACATGACGTCATGGTGAACATGAAAAGATTGAAACACTTGCCTCCCTGATCCTCTGTCGGCTTGGTGGCACTCGTCCTCCCTCCCTCCCTCCCTCCTGGGTCCACTTCTGTCCATGGAGTTCTTCTCGGCAGTCGTCACTGCCTCTGGGGGACTTCATGGTCCATTACTGCCCCTAGGATGATGATGTCCATGGTGCTGAGAGCAAAGATAATGAAAAGTTTAATGTTTGAAATAACTGATGTTAATTGATGTCTACTTGCCTTTGTGGTCTTCTGTCAGCTTCGTCCACTTCTGTCCCTGGAGTTCTTCTCGGCAGTCGTCACTGCCTCTGGGGGACTTTATGGTTCATTTCTGCCCCCAGGATGATGATGTCCATGGTGCTGAGAACAAAGATAATGAAAAGTTTAATGTTTGAAATAACTGATGTTAATTGATGTCTACTTGCCTTTGTGGTCTTCTTTCAGCTTCGTGGCAGTGGTCCTTCGTCCCTCCCTCCTGGGTCCACTTCACGGTCCATTTTTACCTTAGGATGATGATGTCCATGGTCCTAATTGTATATATAAAGAATAAATTAATGTTTGAAATCATTGATATTGATTACATAGGTAATGAATGCCAAAAGTATGTATAGACATGTATATAGAATTATGGAAAAATTTGTATCCTCAAATGCATGTTGTAATGGTCACATGACGTCATGGTGAAAATGAAAAGATTGAAACACTTGCCTCCCTGATCCTCTGTCGGCTTGGTGGCACTCGTCCTCCCTCCCTCCCTCCCTCCTGGGTCCACTTCTGTCCATGGAGCTCTTCTCGGCAGTCGTCACTGCCTCTGGGGGACTTCATGGTCCATTACTGCCCCTAGGATGATGATGTCCATGGTGCTGAGAGCAAAGATAATGAAAAGTTTAATGTTTGAAATAACTGATGTTAATTGATGTCTACTTGCCTTTGTGGTCCTCTGTCAGCTTCGTCCACTTCTGTCCCTGGAGTTCTTCTCGGCAGTCGTCACTGCCTCTGGGGGACTTTATGGTTCATTTCTGCCCCCAGGATGATGATGTCCATGGTGCTGAGAACAAAGATAATGAAAAGTTTAATGTTTGAAATAACTGATGTTAATTGATGTCTACTTGCCTTTGTGGTCTTCTTTCAGCTTCGTGGCAGTGGTCCTTCGTCCCTCCCTCCTGGGTCCACTTCACGGTCCATTTTTGCCCCAGGATGATGATGTCCATGGTCCTAATTGTATATATAAAGAATAAATTAATGTTTGAAATCATTGATATTGATTACATAGGTAATGAATGCCAAAAGTATGTATAGACATGTATACAGAATTATGGAAAAATTTGTATCCTGAAATGCATGTTGTAACAGTCACATGACGTCATGGTGAACATGAAAAGATTGAAACACTTGCCTCCCTGATCCTCTGTCGGCTTGGTGGCACTCGTCCTCCCTCCCTCCCTCCCTCCTGGGTCCACTTCTGTCCATGGAGCTCTTCTCGGCAGTCGTCACTGCCTCTGGGGGACTTCATGGTCCATTACTGCCCCTAGGATGATGATGTCCATGGTGCTGAGAGCAAAGATAATGAAAAGTTTAATGTTTGAAATAACTGATGTTAATTGATGTGTACTTGCCTTTGTGGTCTTCTGTCAGCTTCGTCCACTTCTGTCCCTGGAGTTCTTCTCGGCAGTCGTCACTGCCTCTGGGGGACTTTATGGTTCATTTCTGCCCCCAGGATGATGATGTCCATGGTGCTGAGAACAAAGATAATGAAAAGTTTAATGTTTGAAATAACTGATGTTAATTGATGTCTACTTGCCTTTGTGGTCTTCTTTCAGCTTCGTGGCAGTGGTCCTTCGTCCCTCCCTCCTGGGTCCACTTCACGGTCCATTTTTGCCTTAGGATGATGATGTCCATGGTCCTAATTGTATATATAAAGAATAAATTAATGTTTGAAATCATTGATATTGATTACATAGGTAATGAATGCCAAAAGTATGTATAGACATGTATATAGAATTATGGAAAAATTTGTATCCTGAAATGCATGTTGTAATGGTCACATGATGTCATGGTGAAAATGAAAAGATTGAAACACTTGCCTCCCTGATCCTCTGTCGGCTTGGTGGCACTCGTCCTCCCTCCCTCCCTCCCTCCTGGGTCCACTTCTGTCCATGGAGCTCTTCTCGGCAGTCGTCACTGCCTCTGGGGGACTTCATGGTCCATTACTGCCCCTAGGATGATGATGTCCATGGTGCTGAGAGCAAAGATAATGAAAAGTTTAATGTTTGAAATAACTGATGTTAATTGATGTCTACTTGCCTTTGTGGTCCTCTGTCAGCTTCGTCCACTTCTGTCCCTGGAGTTCTTCTCGGCAGTCGTCACTGCCTCTGGGGGACTTTATGGTTCATTTCTGCCCCCAGGATGATGATGTCCATGGTGCTGAGAACAAAGATAATGAAAAGTTTAATGTTTGAAATAACTGATGTTAATTGATGTCTACTTGCCTTTGTGGTCTTCTTTCAGCTTCGTGGCAGTGGTCCTTCGTCCCTCCCTCCTGGGTCCACTTCACGGTCCATTTTTGCCCCAGGATGATGATGTCCATGGTCCTAATTGTATATATAAAGAATAAATTAATGTTTGAAATCATTGATATTGATTACATAGGTAATGAATGCCAAAAGTATGTATAGACATGTATATAGAATTATGGAAAAATTTGTATCCTGAAATGCATGTTGTAATGGTCACATGACGTCATGGTGAACATGAAAAGATTGAAACACTTGCCTCCCTGGTCCTCTGTCGGCTTGGTGGCACTCGTCCTCCCTCCCTCCCTCCCTCCTGGGTGCACTTCTGTCCCTGGAGTTCTTCTCGGCAGTCGTCACTGCCTCTGGGGGACTTCATGGTCCATTTCTGCCCCCAGTATGATGATGTCCATGGTGCTGAGAGCAAAGATAATGAAAAGTTTAATGCTTGAAATAACTGATGTTAATTGATGTCTACTTGCCTTTGTGGTCTTCTGTCAGCTTCGTGGCAGTGGTCCTTTGTCCCTCCCTCCTGGGTCCACTTCACGGTCCATTTTTGCCCCAGGATGATGATGTCCATGGTCCTAATTGTTTTTATAAAGAATAAATTAATGTTTGAAATCATTGATATTGATTACATAGGTAATGAATGCCAAAAGTATGTATAGACATGTATACAGAATTATGGAAAAATTTGTATCCTGAAATGCATGTTGTAACGGTCACATGACGTCATGGTGAACATGAAAAGATTGAAACACTTGCCTCCCTGATCCTCTGTCGGCTTGGTGGCACTCGTCCTCCCTCCCTCCCTCCCTCCTGGGTCCACTTCTGTCCATGGAGCTCTTCTCGGCAGTCGTCACTGCCTCTGGGGGACTTCATGGTCCATTACTGCCCCTAGGATGATGATGTCCATGGTGCTGAGAGCAAAGATAATGAAAAGTTTAATGCTTGAAATAACTGATGTTAATTGATGTCTACTTGCCTTTGTGGTCTTCTGTCAGCTTCGTGGCAGTGGTCCTTTGTCCCTCCCTCCTGGGTCCACTTCACGGTCCATTTTTGCCCCAGGATGATGATGTCCATGGTCCTAATTGTTTTTATAAAGAATAAATTAATGTTTGAAATCATTGATATTGATTACATAGGTAATGAATGCCAAAAGTATGTATAGACATGTATACAGAATTATGGAAAAATTTGTATCCTGAAATGCATGTTGTAACGGTCACATGACGTCATGGTGAACATGAAAAGATTGAAACACTTGCCTCCCTGATCCTCTGTCGGCTTGGTGGCACTCGTCCTCCCTCCCTCCCTCCCTCCTGGGTCCACTTCTGTCCATGGAGCTCTTCTCGGCAGTCGTCACTTCCTCTGGGGGACTTCATGGTCCATTACTGCCCCTAGGATGATGATGTCCATGGTGCTGAGAGCAAAGATAATGAAAAGTTTAATGTTTGAAATAACTGATGTTAATTGATGTCTACTTGCCTTTGTGGTCTTCTGTCAGCTTCGTCCACTTCTGTCCCTGGAGTTCTTCTCGGCAGTCGTCACTGCCTCTGGGGGACTTTATGGTTCATTTCTGCCCCCAGGATGATGATGTCCATGGTGCTGAGAACAAAGATAATGAAAAGTTTAATGTTTGAAATAACTGATGTTAATTGATGTCTACTTGCCTTTGTGGTCTTCTTTCAGCTTCGTGGCAGTGGTCCTTCGTCCCTCCCTCCTGGGTCCACTTCACGGTCCATTTTTGCCTTAGGATGATGATGTCCATGGTCCTAATTGTATATATAAAGAATAAATTAATGTTTGAAATCATTGATATTGATTACATAGGTAATGAATGCCAAAAGTATGTATAGACATGTATATAGAATTATGGAAAAATTTGTATCCTGAAATGCATGTTGTAATGGTCACATGATGTCATGGTGAAAATGAAAAGATTGAAACACTTGCCTCCCTGATCCTCTGTCGGCTTGGTGGCACTCGTCCTCCCTCCCTCCCTCCCTCCTGGGTCCACTTCTGTCCATGGAGCTCTTCTCGGCAGTCGTCACTGCCTCTGGGGGACTTCATGGTCCATTACTGCCCCTAGGATGATGATGTCCATGGTGCTGAGAGCAAAGATAATGACAAGTTTAATGTTTGAAATAACTGATGTTAATTGATGTCTACTTGCCTTTGTGGTCCTCTGTCAGCTTCGTCCACTTCTGTCCCTGGAGTTCTTCTCGGCAGTCGTCACTGCCTCTGGGGGACTTTATGGTTCATTTCTGCCCCCAGGATGATGATGTCCATGGTGCTGAGAACAAAGATAATGAAAAGTTTAATGTTTGAAATAACTGATGTTAATTGATGTCTACTTGCCTTTGTGGTCTTCTTTCAGCTTCGTGGCAGTGGTCCTTCGTCCCTCCCTCCTGGGTCCACTTCACGGTCCATTTTTGCCCCAGGATGATGATGTCCATGGTCCTAATTGTATATATTAAGAATAAATTAATGTTTGAAATCATTGATATTGATTACATATATAATGAATGCCAAAAGTATGTATAGACATGTATACAGAATTATGGAAAAATTTGTATCCTCAAATGCATGTTGTAATGGTCACATGACGTCATGGTGAACATGAAAAGATTGAAACACTTGCCTCCCTGATCCTCTGTCGGCTTGGTGGCACTCGTCCTCCCTCCCTCCCTCCCTCCTGGGTCCACTTCTGTCCCTGGAGTTCTTCTCGGCAGTCGTCACTGCCTCTGGGGGACTTCATGGTCCATTACTGCCCCCAGGATGATGATGTCCATGGTGCTGAGAGCAAAGATAATGAAAAGTTTAATGTTTGAAATAACTGATGTTAATTGATGTCTACTTGCCTTTGTGGTCCTCTTTCAACTTCGTGGCAGTGGTCCTTCGTCCCTCCCTCCTGGGTCCACTTCACGGTCCATTTTTGCCCCAGGATGATGATGTCCATGGTCCTAATTGTATATATAAAGAATAAATTAATGTTTGAAATCATTGATATTGATTACATAGGTAATGAATGCCAAAAGTATGTATAGACATGTATACAGAATTATGGAAAAATTTGTATCCTCAAATGCATGTTGTAATGGTCACATGACGTCATGGTGAACATGAAAAGATTGAAACACTTGCCTCCCTGATCCTCTGTCGGCTTGGTGGCACTCGTCCTCCCTCCCTCCCTCCCTCCTGGGTCCACTTCTGTCCCTGGAGTTCTTCTCGGCAGTCATCAACGCCTCTGGGGGACTTCATGGTCCATTTCTGCCCCCAGGGTGATGATGTCCATGGTGCTGAGAGCAAAGATAATGAAAAGTTTAATGTTTGAAATAACTGATGTTAATTGATGTCTACTTGCCTTTATGGTCCTCTGTCAGCTTCGTGGCAGTGGTCCTTCGACCCTCCCTCCTGGGTCCACTTCACGGTCCATTTTTGCCCCAGGATGATGATGTCCATGGTCCTAATTGTATATATAAAGAATAAATTTTTGTTTGAAATCATTGATATTGATTATATAGGCAATCAATGCCAAAAGTATGTATAGACATGTATATAGAATTATGGAAAAATTTGTATCCTGAAATGCATGTTGTAACGGTCACATGACGTCATGGTGAACATGAAAAGATTGAAACACTTGCCTCCCTGATCCTCTGTCGGCTTGGTGGCACTCGTCCTCCCTCCCTCCCTCCCTTCTGGGTCCACTTCTGTCCCTGGAGTTCTTCTCGGCAGTCGTCACTGCCTCTGGGGGACTTCATGGTCCATTTCTGCCCCCAGGATGATGATGTCCATGGTGCTGAGAGCAAAGATAATGAAAAGTTTAATGTTTGAAATAACTGATGTTAATTGATGTCTACTTGCCTTTATGGTCCTCTGTCATCTTCGTGGCAGTTGTCCTTCGTCCCTCCCTCCTGGGTCCACTTCACGGTCCATTTTTGCCCCAGGATGATGATGTCCATGGTCCTAATTGTATATATAAAGAATAAATTAATGTTTGAAATCATTGATATTGATTACATAGGTAATGAATACCAAAAGTATGTATAGACATGTATAGAGAATTATGGGAAAATTTGTATCCTGAAATGCATGTTGTAACGGTCACATGACGTCATGGTGAAGATGAAAAGATTGAAACACTTGCCTCCCTGATCCTCTGTCGGCTTGGTGGCACTCGTCCTCCCTGCCTCCCTCCCTCCTGGGTCCACTTCTGTCCCTGGAGTTCTTCTCGGCAGTCGTCACTGCCTCTGGGGGACTTCATGGTCCATTTCTGCCCCCAGGATGATGATGTCCATGGTGCTGAGAGCAAAGATAATGAAAAGTTTAATGTTTGAAATAACTGATGTTAATTGATGTGTACTTGCCTTTGTGGTCCTCTGTCAGCTTCGTCCACTTCTGTCCATGGAGTTCTTCTCGGCAGTCGTCACTGCCTCTGGGGGACTTCATGGTCCATTTCTGCCCCCAGGATGATGATGTCCATGGTGCTGAGAGCAAAGATAATGAAAAGTTTAATGTTTGAAATAACTGATGTTAATTGATGTCTACTTGCCTTTATGGTCCTCTGTCAGCTTCGTGGCAGTGGTCCTTCGACCCTCCCTCCTGGGTCCACTTCACGGTCCATTTTTGCCCCAGGATGATGATGTCCATGGTCCTAATTGTATATATAAAGAATAAATTTTTGTTTGAAATCATTGATATTGATTATATAGGCAATCAATGCCAAAAGTATGTATAGACATGTATATAGAATTATGGAAAAATTTGTATCCAGAAATGCATGTTGTAACGGTCACATGACGTCATGGTGAACATGAAAAGATTGAAACACTTGCCTCCCTGATCCTCTGTCGGCTTGGTGGCACTCGTCCTCCCTCCGTCCCTCCCTTCTGGGTCCACTTCTGTCCCTGGAGTTCTTCTCGGCAGTCGTCACTGCCTCTGGGGGACTTCATGGTCCATTTCTGCCCCCAGGATGATGATGTCCATGGTGCTGAGAGCAAAGATAATGAAAAGTTTAATGTTTGAAATAACTGATGTTAATTGATGTCTACTTGCCTTTATGGTCCTCTGTCATCTTCGTGGCAGTTGTCCTTCGTCCCTCCCTCCTTGGTCCACTTCACGGTCCATTTTTGCCCCAGGATGATGATGTCCATGGTCCTAATTGTATATATAAAGAATAAATTAATGTTTGAAATCATTGATATTGATTACATAGGTAATGAATACCAAAAGTATGTATAGACATGTATAGAGAATTATGGGAAAATTTGTATCCTGAAATGCATGTTGTAACGGTCACATGACGTCATGGTGAAGATGAAAAGATTGAAACACTTGCCTCCCTGATCCTCTGTCGGCTTGGTGGCACTCGTCCTCCCTGCCTCCCTCCCTCCTGGGTCCACTTCTGTCCCTGGAGTTCTTCTCGGCAGTCGTCACTGCCTCTGGGGGACTTCATGGTCCATTTCTGCCCCCAGGATGATGATGTCCATGGTGCTGAGAGCAAAGATAATGAAAAGTTTAATGTTTGAAATAACTGATGTTAATTGATGTGTACTTGCCTTTGTGGTCCTCTGTCAGCTTCGTCCACTTCTGTCCCTGGAGTTCTTCTCGGCAGTCATCAACGCCTCTGGGGGACTTCATGGTCCATTTCTGCCCCCAGGGTGATGATGTCCATGGTGCTGAGAGCAAAGATAATGAAAAGTTTAATGTTTGAAATAACTGATGTTAATTGATGTCTACTTGCCTTTATGGTCCTCTGTCAGCTTCGTGGCAGTGGTCCTTCGACCCTCCCTCCTGGGTCCACTTCACGGTCCATTTTTGCCCCAGGATGATGATGTCCATGGTCCTAATTGTATATATAAAGAATAAATTTTTGTTTGAAATCATTGATATTGATTATATAGGCAATCAATGCCAAAAGTATGTATAGACATGTATATAGAATTATGGAAAAATTTGTATCCTGAAATGCATGTTGTAACGGTCACATGACGTCATGGTGAACATGAAAAGATTGAAACACTTGCCTCCCTGATCCTCTGTCGGCTTGGTGGCACTCGTCCTCCCTCCCTCCCTCCCTTCTGGGTCCACTTCTGTCCCTGGAGTTCTTCTCGGCAGTCGTCACTGCCTCTGGGGGACTTCATGGTCCATTTCTGCCCCCAGGATGATGATGTCCATGGTGCTGAGAGCAAAGATAATGAAAAGTTTAATGTTTGAAATAACTGATGTTAATTGATGTCTACTTGCCTTTATGGTCCTCTGTCATCTTCGTGGCAGTTGTCCTTCGTCCCTCCCTCCTGGGTCCACTTCACGGTCCATTTTTGCCCCAGGATGATGATGTCCATGGTCCTAATTGTATATATAAAGAATAAATTAATGTTTGAAATCATTGATATTGATTACATAGGTAATGAATACCAAAAGTATGTATAGACATGTATAGAGAATTATGGGAAAATTTGTATCCTGAAATGCATGTTGTAACGGTCACATGACGTCATGGTGAAGATGAAAAGATTGAAACACTTGCCTCCCTGATCCTCTGTCGGCTTGGTGGCACTCGTCCTCCCTGCCTCCCTCCCTCCTGGGTCCACTTCTGTCCCTGGAGTTCTTCTCGGCAGTCGTCACTGCCTCTGGGGGACTTCATGGTCCATTTCTGCCCCCAGGATGATGATGTCCATGGTGCTGAGAGCAAAGATAATGAAAAGTTTAATGTTTGAAATAACTGATGTTAATTGATGTGTACTTGCCTTTGTGGTCCTCTGTCAGCTTCGTCCACTTCTGTCCATGGAGTTCTTCTCGGCAGTCGTCACTGCCTCTGGGGGACTTCATGGTCCATTTCTGCCCCCAGGATGATGATGTCCATGGTGCTGAGAGCAAAGATAATGAAAAGTTTAATGTTTGAAATAACTGATGTTAATTGATGTCTACTTGCCTTTATGGTCCTCTGTCAGCTTCGTGGCAGTGGTCCTTCGACCCTCCCTCCTGGGTCCACTTCACGGTCCATTTTTGCCCCAGGATGATGATGTCCATGGTCCTAATTGTATATATAAAGAATAAATTTTTGTTTGAAATCATTGATATTGATTATATAGGCAATCAATGCCAAAAGTATGTATAGACATGTATATAGAATTATGGAAAAATTTGTATCCTGAAATGCATGTTGTAACGGTCACATGACGTCATGGTGAACATGAAAAGATTGAAACACTTGCCTCCCTGATCCTCTGTCGGCTTGGTGGCACTCGTCCTCCCTCCCTCCCTCCCTTCTGGGTCCACTTCTGTCCCTGGAGTTCTTCTCGGCAGTCGTCACTGCCTCTGGGGGACTTCATGGTCCATTTCTGCCCCCAGGATGATGATGTCCATGGTGCTGAGAGCAAAGATAATGAAAAGTTTAATGTTTGAAATAACTGATGTTAATTGATGTCTACTTGCCTTTATGGTCCTCTGTCATCTTCGTGGCAGTTGTCCTTCGTCCCTCCCTCCTGGGTCCACTTCACTGTCCATTTTTGCCCCAGGATGATGATGTCCATGGTCCTAATTGTATATATAAAGAATAAATTAATGTTTGAAATCATTGATATTGATTACATAGGTAATGAATACCAAAAGTATGTATAGACATGTATAGAGAATTATGGGAAAATTTGTATCCTGAAATGCATGTTGTAACGGTCACATGACGTCATGGTGAAGATGAAAAGATTGAAACACTTGCCTCCCTGATCCTCTGTCGGCTTGGTGGCACTCGTCCTCCCTGCCTCCCTCCCTCCTGGGTCCACTTCTGTCCCTGGAGTTCTTCTCGGCAGTCGTCACTGCCTCTGGGGGACTTCATGGTCCATTTCTGCCCCCAGGATGATGATGTCCATGGTGCTGAGAGCAAAGATAATGAAAAGTTTAATGTTTGAAATAACTGATGTTAATTGATGTGTACTTGCCTTTGTGGTCCTCTGTCAGCTTCGTCCACTTCTGTCCATGGAGTTCTTCTCGGCAGTCGTCACTGCCTCTGGGGGACTTCATGGTCCATTTCTGCCCCCAGGATGATGATGTCCATGGTGCTGAGAGCAAAGATAATGAAAAGTTTAATGTTTGAAATAACTGATGTTAATTGATGTCTACTTGCCTTTATGGTCCTCTGTCAGCTTCGTGGCAGTGGTCCTTCGACCCTCCCTCCTGGGTCCACTTCACGGTCCATTTTTGCCCCAGGATGATGATGTCCATGGTCCTAATTGTATATATAAAGAATAAATTTTTGTTTGAAATCATTGATATTGATTATATAGGCAATCAATGCCAAAAGTATGTATAGACATGTATATAGAATTATGGGAAAATTTGTATCCAGAAATGCATGTTGTAACGGTCACATGACGTCATGGTGAACATGAAAAGATTGAAACACTTGCCTCCCTGATCCTCTGTCGGCTTGGTGGCACTCGTCCTCCCTCCGTCCCTCCCTTCTGGGTCCACTTCTGTCCCTGGAGTTCTTCTCGGCAGTCGTCACTGCCTCTGGGGGACTTCATGGTCCATTTCTGCCCCCAGGATGATGATGTCCATGGTGCTGAGAGCAAAGATAATGAAAAGTTTAATGTTTGAAATAACTGATGTTAATTGATGTCTACTTGCCTTTATGGTCCTCTGTCATCTTCGTGGCAGTTGTCCTTCGTCCCTCCCTCCTTGGTCCACTTCACGGTCCATTTTTGCCCCAGGATGATGATGTCCATGGTCCTAATTGTATATATAAAGAATAAATTAATGTTTGAAATCATTGATATTGATTACATAGGTAATGAATACCAAAAGTATGTATAGACATGTATAGAGAATTATGGGAAAATTTGTATCCTGAAATGCATGTTGTAACGGTCACATGACGTCATGGTGAAGATGAAAAGATTGAAACACTTGCCTCCCTGATCCTCTGTCGGCTTGGTGGCACTCGTCCTCCCTGCCTCCCTCCCTCCTGGGTCCACTTCTGTCCCTGGAGTTCTTCTCGGCAGTCGTCACTGCCTCTGGGGGACTTCATGGTCCATTTCTGCCCCCAGGATGATGATGTCCATGGTGCTGAGAGCAAAGATAATGAAAAGTTTAATGTTTGAAATAACTGATGTTAATTGATGTGTACTTGCCTTTGTGGTCCTCTGTCAGCTTCGTCCACTTCTGTCCCTGGAGTTCTTCTCGGCAGTCATCAACGCCTCTGGGGGACTTCATGGTCCATTTCTGCCCCCAGGGTGATGATGTCCATGGTGCTGAGAGCAAAGATAATGAAAAGTTTAATGTTTGAAATAACTGATGTTAATTGATGTCTACTTGCCTTTATGGTCCTCTGTCAGCTTCGTGGCAGTGGTCCTTCGACCCTCCCTCCTGGGTCCACTTCACGGTCCATTTTTGCCCCAGGATGATGATGTCCATGGTCCTAATTGTATATATAAAGAATAAATTTTTGTTTGAAATCATTGATATTGATTATATAGGCAATCAATGCCAAAAGTATGTATAGACATGTATATAGAATTATGGAAAAATTTGTATCCTGAAATGCATGTTGTAACGGTCACATGACGTCATGGTGAACATGAAAAGATTGAAACACTTGCCTCCCTGATCCTCTGTCGGCTTGGTGGCACTCGTCCTCCCTCCCTCCCTCCCTTCTGGGTCCACTTCTGTCCCTGGAGTTCTTCTCGGCAGTCGTCACTGCCTCTGGGGGACTTCATGGTCCATTTCTGCCCCCAGGATGATGATGTCCATGGTGCTGAGAGCAAAGATAATGAAAAGTTTAATGTTTGAAATAACTGATGTTAATTGATGTCTACTTGCCTTTATGGTCCTCTGTCATCTTCGTGGCAGTTGTCCTTCGTCCCTCCCTCCTGGGTCCACTTCACGGTCCATTTTTGCCCCAGGATGATGATGTCCATGGTCCTAATTGTATATATAAAGAATAAATTAATGTTTGAAATCATTGATATTGATTACATAGGTAATGAATACCAAAAGTATGGACATGTATAGAGAATTATGGGAAAATTTGTATCCTGAAATGCATGTTGTAACGGTCACATGACGTCATGGTGAAGATGAAAAGATTGAAACACTTGCCTCCCTGATCCTCTGTCGGCTTGGTGGCACTCGTCCTCCCTGCCTCCCTCCCTCCTGGGTCAACTTCTGTCCCTGGAGTTCTTCTCGGCAGTCGTCACTGCCTCTGGGGGACTTCATGGTCCATTTCTGCCCCCAGGATGATGATGTCCATGGTGCTGAGAGCAAAGATAATGAAAAGTTTAATGTTTGAAATAACTGATGTTAATTGATGTGTACTTGCCTTTGTGGTCCTCTGTCAGCTTCGTCCACTTCTGTCCATGGAGTTCTTCTCGGCAGTCGTCACTGCCTCTGGGGGACTTCATGGTCCATTTCTGCCCCCAGGATGATGATGTCCATGGTGCTGAGAGCAAAGATAATGAAAAGTTTAATGTTTGAAATAACTGATGTTAATTGATGTCTACTTGCCTTTATGGTCCTCTGTCAGCTTCGTGGCAGTGGTCCTTCGACCCTCCCTCCTGGGTCCACTTCACGGTCCATTTTTGCCCCAGGATGATGATGTCCATGGTCCTAATTGTATATATAAAGAATAAATTTTTGTTTGAAATCATTGATATTGATTATATAGGCAATCAATGCCAAAAGTATGTATAGACATGTATATAGAATTATGGAAAAATTTGTATCCAGAAATGCATGTTGTAACGGTCACATGACGTCATGGTGAACATGAAAAGATTGAAACACTTGCCTCCCTGATCCTCTGTCGGCTTGGTGGCACTCGTCCTCCCTCCGTCCCTCCCTTCTGGGTCCACTTCTGTCCCTGGAGTTCTTCTCGGCAGTCGTCACTGCCTCTGGGGGACTTCATGGTCCATTTCTGCCCCCAGGATGATGATGTCCATGGTGCTGAGAGCAAAGATAATGAAAAGTTTAATGTTTGAAATAACTGATGTTAATTGATGTCTACTTGCCTTTATGGTCCTCTGTCATCTTCGTGTCAGTTGTCCTTCGTCCCTCCCTCCTTGGTCCACTTCACGGTCCATTTTTGCCCCAGGATGATGATGTCCATGGTCCTAATTGTATATATAAAGAATAAATTAATGTTTGAAATCATTGATATTGATTACATAGGTAATGAATACCAAAAGTATGTATAGACATGTATAGAGAATTATGGGAAAATTTGTATCCTGAAATGCATGTTGTAACGGTCACATGACGTCATGGTGAAGATGAAAAGATTGAAACACTTGCCTCCCTGATCCTCTGTCGGCTTGGTGGCACTCGTCCTCCCTGCCTCCCTCCCTCCTGGGTCCACTTCTGTCCCTGGAGTTCTTCTCGGCAGTCGTCACTGCCTCTGGGGGACTTCATGGTCCATTTCTGCCCCCAGGATGATGATGTCCATGGTGCTGAGAGCAAAGATAATGAAAAGTTTAATGTTTGAAATAACTGATGTTAATTGATGTGTACTTGCCTTTGTGGTCCTCTGTCAGCTTCGTCCACTTCTGTCCCTGGAGTTCTTCTCGGCAGTCGTCACTGCCTCTGGGGGACTTCATGGTCCATTTCTGCCCCCAGGATGATGATGTCCATGGTGCTGAGAGCAAAGATAATGAAAAGTTTAATGTTTGAAATAACTGATGTTAATTGATGTCTACTTGCCTTTATGGTCCTCTGTCAGCTTCGTGGCAGTGGTCCTTCGACCCTCCCTCCTGGGTCCACTTCACGGTCCATTTTTGCCCCAGGATGATGATGTCCATGGTCCTAATTGTATATATAAAGAATAAATTTTTGTTTGAAATCATTGATATTGATTATATAGGCAATCAATGCCAAAAGTATGTATAGACATGTATATAGAATTATGGAAAAATTTGTATCCTGAAATGCATGTTGTAACGGTCACATGACGTCATGGTGAACATGAAAAGATTGAAACACTTGCCTCCCTGATCCTCTGTCGGCTTGGTGGCACTCGTCCTCCCTCCGTCCCTCCCTTCTGGGTCCACTTCTGTCCCTGGAGTTCTTCTCGGCAGTCGTCACTGCCTCTGGGGGACTTCATTGTCCATTTCTGCCCCCAGGATGATGATGTCCATGGTGCTGAGAGCAAAGATAATGAAAAGTTTAATGTTTGAAATAACTGATGTTAATTGATGTCTACTTGCCTTTGTGGTCCTCTGTCAGCTTCGTCCACTTCTGTCCCTGGAGTTCTTCTCGGCAGTCGTCACTGCCTCTGGGGGACTTCATGGTCCATTTCAGCCCCCAGGATGATGATGTCCATGGTGCTGAGAGCAAAGATAATGAAAAGTTTAATGTTTGAAATAACTGATGTTAATTGATGTCTACTTGCCTTTGTGGTCTTCTGTCAGCTTCGTGGCAGTGGTCCTTTGTCCCTCCCTCCTGGGTCCACTTCACGGTCCATTTTTGCCCCAGGATGATGATGTCCATGGTCCTAATTGTATATATAAAGAATAAATTAATGTTTGAAATCATTGATATTGATTACATAGGTAATGAATGCCAAAAGTATGTATAGACATGTATACAGAATTATGGAAAAATTTGTATCCTGAAATGCATGTTGTAACGGTCACATGACGTCATGGTGAAGATGAAAAGATTGAAACACTTGCCTCCCTGAACCTCTGTCGGCTTGGTGGCACTTGTCCTCCCTCCCTCCCTCCCTCCTGGGTCCACTTCTGTCCATGGAGTTCTTCTCGGCAGTCGTCACTGCCTCTGGGGGACTTCATGGTCCATTTCTGCCCCCAGGATGATGATGTCCATGGTGCTGAGAGCAAAGATAATGAAAAGTTTAATGTTTGAAATAACTGATGTTAATTGATGTCTACTTGCCTTTGTGTTCTTCTGTCAGCTTCGTGGCAGTGGTCCTTCGTCCCTCCCTCCTGGGTCCACTTCACGGTCCATTTTTGCCCCCAGGATGATGATGTCCATGGTCCTAATTGTATATATAAAGAATAAATTAATGTTTGAAATCATTGATATTGATTACATAGGTAATGAATGCCAAAAGTATGTATAGACATGTATACAGAAGTATGGAAAAATTTGTATCCTGAAATGCATGTTGTAATGGTCACATGACGTCATGGTGAACATGAAAAGTTTGAAACACTTGCCTCCCTGATCCTCTGTCGGCTTGGTGGCACTCGTCCTCCCTCCCTGCTGGGTCCGCTTCTGTCCCTGGAGTTCTTCTCGGCAGTCGTCACTGCCTCTGGGGGACTTCATGGTCCATTTCTGCCCCCAGGATGATGATGTCCATGGTGCTGAGAGCAAAGATAATGAAAAGTTTAATGTTTGAAATAACTGATATTAATTGATGTCTACTTGCTTTTGTGGTGTTCTGTCAGCTTCGTCCACTTCTGTCCCTGGAGTTCTTCTCGGCAGTCGTCACTGCCTCTGGGGGACTTCATGGTCCATTTCTGCCCCCAGGATGATGATGTCCATGGTGCTGAGAGCAAAGATAATGAAAAGTTTAATGTTTGAAATAACTGATGTTAATTGATGTCTACTTGCCTTTGTGTTCTTCTGTCAGCTTCGTGGCAGTGGTCCTTCGTCCCTCCCTCCTGGGTCCACTTCACGGTCCATTTTTGCCCCAGGATGATGATGTCCATGGTCCTAATTGTATATATAAAGAATAAATTAATGTTTGAAATCATTGATATTGATTACATAGGTAATGAATGCCAAAAGTATGTATAGACATGTATACAGAATTATGGAAAAATTTGTATCCTGAAATGCATGTTGTAACGGTCACATGACGTCATGGTGAAGATGAAAAGATTGAAACACTTGCCTCCCTGAACCTCTGTCGGCTTGGTGGCACTTGTCCTCCCTCCCTCCCTCCCTCCTGGGTCCACTTCTGTCCATGGAGTTCTTCTCGGCAGTCGTCACTGCCTCTGGGGGACTTCATGGTCCATTTCTGCCCCCAGGATGATGATGTCCATGGTGCTGAGAGCAAAGATAATGAAAAGTTTAATGTTTGAAATAACTGATGTTAATTGATGTCTACTTGCCTTTGTGTTCTTCTGTCAGCTTCGTGGCAGTGGTCCTTCGTCCCTCCCTCCTGGGTCCACTTCACGGTCCATTTTTGCCCCCAGGATGATGATGTCCATGGTCCTAATTGTATATATAAAGAATACATTAATGTTTGAAATCATTGATATTGATTACATAGGTAATGAATGCCAAAAGTATGTATAGACATGTATACAGAAGTATGGAAAAATTTGTATCCTGAAATGCATGTTGTAATGGTCACATGACGTCATGGTGAACATGAAAAGTTTGAAACACTTGCCTCCCTGATCCTCTGTCGGCTTGGTGGCACTCGTCCTCCCTCCCTGCTGGGTCCGCTTCTGTCCCTGGAGTTCTTCTCGGCAGTCGTCACTGCCTCTGGGGGACTTCATGGTCCATTTCTGCCCCCAGGATGATGATGTCCATGGTGCTGAGAGCAAAGATAATGAAAAGTTTAATGTTTGAAATAACTGATATTAATTGATGTCTACTTGCTTTTGTGGTGTTCTGTCAGCTTCGTCCACTTCTGTCCCTGGAGTTCTTCTCGGCAGTCGTCACTGCCTCTGGGGGACTTCATGGTCCATTTCTGCCCCCAGGATGATGATGTCCATGGTGCTGAGAGCAAAGATAATGAAAAGTTTAATGTTTGAAATAACTGATGTTAATTGATGTCTACTTGCCTTTGCGGTCCTCTTTCAACTTCGTGGCAGTGGTCCTTCGTCCCTCCCTCCTGGGTCCACTTCACGGTCCATTTTTTCCCCAGGATGATGATGTCCATGGTCCTAATTGTATATATAAAGAATAAATTAATGTTTGAAATCATTGATATTGATTACATAGGTAATGAATGCCAAAAGTATGTATAGACATGTATACAGAATTATGGAAAAATTTGTGTCCTCAAATGCATGTTGTAATGGTCACATGACGTCATGGTGAACATGAAAAGATTGAAACACTTGCCTCCCTGATCCTCTGTCGGCTTGGTGGCACTCGTCCTCCCTCCCTCCCTCCCTCCTGGGTCCACTTCTGTCCCTGGAGTTCTTCTCGGCAGTCATCAACGCCTCTGGGGGACTTCATTGTCCATTTCTGCCCCCAGGGTGATGATGTCCATGGTGCTGAGAGCAAAGATAATGAAAAGTTTAATGTTTGAAATAACTGATGTTAATTGATGTCTACTTGCCTTTATGGTCCTCTGTCAGCTTCGTGGCAGTGGTCCTTCGACCCTCCCTCCTGGGTCCACTTCACGGTCCATTTTTGCCCCAGGATGATGATGTCCATGGTCCTAATTGTATATATAAAGAATAAATTTTTGTTTGAAATCATTGATATTGATTATATAGGCAATCAATGCCAAAAGTATGTATAGACATGTATATAGAATTATGGAAAAATTTGTATCCTGAAATGCATGTTGTAACGGTCACATGACTTGATGGTGAACATGAAAAGATTGAAACACTTGCCTCCCTGATCCTCTGTCGGCTTGGTGGCACTCGTCCTCCCTCCGTCCCTCCCTTCTGGGTCCACTTCTGTCCCTGGAGTTCTTCTCGGCAGTCGTCACTGCCTCTGGGGGACTTCATGGTCCATTTCTGCCCCCAGGATGATGATGTCCATGGTGCTGAGAGCAAAGATAATGAAAAGTTTAATGTTTGAAATAACTGATGTTAATTGATGTCTACTTGCCTTTATGGTCCTCTGTCATCTTCGTGGCAGTTGTCCTTCGTCCCTCCCTCCTGGGTCCACTTCACGGTCCATTTTTGCCCCAGGATGATGATGTCCATGGTCCTAATTGTATATATAAAGAATAAATTAATGTTTGAAATCATTGATATTGATTACATAGGTAATGAATACCAAAAGTATGTATAGACATGTATAGAGAATTATGGGAAAATTTGTATCCTGAAATGCATGTTGTAATGGTCACATGACGTCATGGTGAAGATGAAAAGATTGAAACACTTGCCTCCCTGATCCTCTGTCGGCTTGGTGGCACTCGTCCTCCGTGCCTCCCTCCCTCCTGGGTCCACTTCTGTCCCTGGAGTTCTTCTCGGCAGTCGTCACTGCCTCTGGGGGACTTCATGGTCCATTTCTGCCCCCAGGATGATGATGTCCATGGTGCTGAGAGCAAAGATAATGAAAAGTTTAATGTTTGAAATAACTGATGTTAATTGATGTGTACTTGCCTTTGTGGTCCTCTGTCAGCTTCGTCCACTTCTGTCCCTGGAGTTCTTCTCGGCAGTCGTCACTGCCTCTGGGGGACTTCATGGTCCATTTCTGCCCCCAGGATGATGATGTCCATGGTGCTGAGAGCAAAGATAATGAAAAGTTTAATGTTTGAAATAACTGATGTTAATTGATGTCTACTTGCCTTTATGGTCCTCTGTCAGCTTCGTGGCAGTGGTCCTTCGACCCTCCCTCCTGGGTCCACTTCACGGTCCATTTTTGCCCCAGGATGATGATGTCCATGGTCCTAATTGTATATATAAAGAATAAATTTTTGTTTGAAATCATTGATATTGATTATATAGGCAATCAATGCCAAAAGTATGTATAGACATGTATATAGAATTATGGAAAAATTTGTATCCTGAAATGCATGTTGTAACGGTCACATGACGTCATGGTGAACATGAAAAGATTGAAACACTTGCCTCCCTGATCCTCTGTCGGCTTGGTGGCACTCGTCCTCCCTCCGTCCCTCCCTTCTGGGTCCACTTCTGTCCCTGGAGTTCTTCTCGGCAGTCGTCACTGCCTCTGGGGGACTTCATGGTCCATTTCTGCCCCCAGGATGATGATGTCCATGGTGCTGAGAGCAAAGATAATGAAAAGTTTAATGTTTGAAATAACTGATGTTAATTGATGTCTACTTGCCTTTATGGTCCTCTGTCATCTTCGTGGCAGTTGTCCTTCGTCCCTCCCTCCTGGGTCCACTTCACGGTCCATTTTTGCCCCAGGATGATGATGTCCATGGTCCTAATTGTATATATAAAGAATAAATTAATGTTTGAAATCATTGATATTGATTACATAGGTAATGAATACCAAAAGTATGTATAGACATGTATAGAGAATTATGGAAAAATTTGTATCCTGAAATGCATGTTGTAACGGTCACATGACGTCATGGTGAAGATGAAAAGATTGAAACACTTGCCTCCCTGATCCTCTGTCGGCTTGGTGGCACTCGTCCTCCCTGCCTCCCTCCCTCCTGGGTCCACTTTTGTCCCTGGAGTTCTTCTCGGCAGTCGTCACTGCCTCTGGGGGACTTCATGGTCCATTTCTGCCCCCAGGATGATGATGTCCATGGTGCTGAGAGCAAAGATAATGAAAAGTTTAATGTTTGAAATAACTGATGTTAATTGATGTGTACTTGCCTTTGTGGTCCTCTGTCAGGTTCGTCCACTTCTGTCCCTGGAGTTCTTCTCGGCAGTCGTCACTGCCTCTGGGGGACTTCATGGTCCATTTCTGCCCCCAGGATGATGATGTCCATGGTGCTGAGAGCAAAGATAATGAAAAGTTTAATGTTTGAAATAACTGATGTTAATTGATGTCTACTTGCCTTTATGGTCCTCTGTCAGCTTCGTGGCAGTGGTCCTTCGACCCTCCCTCCTGGGTCCAGTTCACGGTCCATTTTTGCCCCAGGATGATGATGTCCATGGTCCTAATTGTATATATAAAGAATAAATTTTTGTTTGAAATCATTGATATTGATTATATAGGCAATCAATGCCAAAAGTATGTATAGACATGTATATAGAATTATGGAAAAATTTGTATCCTGAAATGCATGTTGTAACGGTCACATGACATCATGGTGAACATGAAAAGATTGAAACACTTGCCTCCCTGATCCTCTGTCGGCTTGGTGGCACTCGTCCTCCCTCCGTCCCTCCCTTCTGGGTCCACTTCTGTCCATGGAGTTCTTCTCGGCAGTCGTCACTGCCTCTGGGGGACTTCATTGTCCATTTCTGCCCCCAGGATGATGATGTCCATGGTGCTGAGAGCAAAGATAATGAAAAGTTTAATGTTTGAAATAACTGATGTTAATTGATGTCTACTTGCCTTTATGGTCCTCTGTCATCTTCGTGGCAGTTGTCCTTCGTCCCTCCCTCCTGGGTCCACTTCACGGTCCATTTTTGCCCCAGGATGATGATGTCCATGGTCCTAATTGTATATATAAAGAATAAATTAATGTTTGAAATCATTGATATTGATTACATAGGTAATGAATACCAAAAGTATGTATAGACATGTATAGAGAATTATGGGAAAATTTGTATCCTGAAATGCATGTTGTAATGGTCACATGACGTCATGGTGAAGATGAAAAGATTGAAACACTTGCCTCCCTGATCCTCTGTCGGCTTGGTGGCACTCGTCCTCCGTGCCTCCCTCCCTCCTGGGTCCACTTCTGTCCCTGGAGTTCTTCTCGGCAGTCGTCACTGCCTCTGGGGGACTTCATGGTCCATTTCTGCCCCCAGGATGATGATGTCCATGGTGCTGAGAGCAAAGATAATGAAAAGTTTAATGTTTGAAATAACTGATGTTAATTGATGTGTACTTGCCTTTGTGGTCCTCTGTCAGCTTCGTCCACTTCTGTCCCTGGAGTTCTTCTCGGCAGTCGTCACTGCCTCTGGGGGACTTCATGGTCCATTTCTGCCCCCAGGATGATGATGTCCATGGTGCTGAGAGCAAAGATAATGAAAAGTTTAATGTTTGAAATAACTGATGTTAATTGATGTCTACTTGCCTTTATGGTCCTCTGTCAGCTTCGTGGCAGTGGTCCTTCGACCCTCCCTCCTGGGTCCACTTCACGGTCCATTTTTGCCCCAGGATGATGATGTCCATGGTCCTAATTGTATATATAAAGAATAAATTAATGTTTGAAATCATTGATATTGATTATATAGGCAATCAATGCCAAAAGTATGTATAGACATGTATATAGAATTATGGAAAAATTTGTATCCTGAAATGCATGTTGTAACGGTCACATGACGTCATGGTGAACATGAAAAGATTGAAACACTTGCCTCCCTGATCCTCTGTCGGCTTGGTGGCACTCGTCCTCCCTCCGTCCCTCCCTTCTGGGTCCACTTCTGTCCCTGGAGTTCTTCTCGGCAGTCGTCACTGCCTCTGGGGGACTTCATGGTCCATTTCTGCCCCCAGGATGATGATGTCCATGGTGCTGAGAGCAAAGATAATGAAAAGTTTAATGTTTGAAATAACTGATGTTAATTGATGTCTACTTGCCTTTATGGTCCTCTGTCATCTTCGTGGCAGTTGTCCTTCGTCCCTCCCTCCTGGGTCCACTTCACGGTCCATTTTTGCCCCAGGATGATGATGTCCATGGTCCTAATTGTATATATAAAGAATAAATTAATGTTTGAAATCATTGATATTGATTACATAGGTAATGAATACCAAAAGTATGTATAGACATGTATAGAGAATTATGGAAAAATTTGTATCCTGAAATGCATGTTGTAACGGTCACATGACGTCATGGTGAAGATGAAAAGATTGAAACACTTGCCTCCCTGATCCTCTGTCGGCTTGGTGGCACTCGTCCTCCCTGCCTCCCTCCCTCCTGGGTCCACTTCTGTCCCTGGAGTTCTTCTCGGCAGTCGTCACTGCCTCTGGGGGACTTCATGGTCCATTTCTGCCCCCAGGATGATGATGTCCATGGTGCTGAGAGCAAAGATAATGAAAAGTTTAATGTTTGAAATAACTGATGTTAATTGATGTGTACTTGCCTTTGTGGTCCTCTGTCAGGTTCGTCCACTTCTGTCCCTGGAGTTCTTCTCGGCAGTCGTCACTGCCTCTGGGGGACTTCATGGTCCATTTCTGCCCCCAGGATGATGATGTCCATGGTGCTGAGAGCAAAGATAATGAAAAGTTTAATGTTTGAAATAACTGATGTTAATTGATGTCTACTTGCCTTTATGGTCCTCTGTCAGCTTCGTGGCAGTGGTCCTTCGACCCTCCCTCCTGGGTCCAGTTCACGGTCCATTTTTGCCCCAGGATGATGATGTCCATGGTCCTAATTGTATATATAAAGAATAAATTAATGTTTGAAATCATTGATATTGATTATATAGGCAATCAATGCCAAAAGTATGTATAGACATGTATATAGAATTATGGAAAAATTTGTATCCTGAAATGCATGTTGTAACGGTCACATGACGTCATGGTGAACATGAAAAGATTGAAACACTTGCCTCCCTGATCCTCTGTCGGCTTGGTGGCACTCGTCCTCCCTCCGTCCCTCCCTTCTGGGTCCACTTCTGTCCATGGAGTTCTTCTCGGCAGTCGTCACTGCCTCTGGGGGACTTCATTGTCCATTTCTGCCCCCAGGATGATGATGTCCATGGTGCTGAGAGCAAAGATAATGAAAAGTTTAATGTTTGAAATAACTGATGTTAATTGATGTCTACTTGCCTTTATGGTCCTCTGTCAGCTTCGTGGCAGTTGTCCTTCGTCCCTCCCTCCTGGGTCCACTTCATGGTCCATTTTTGCCCCAGGATGATGATGTCCATGGTCCTAATTGTATATATAAAGAATAAATTAATGTTTGAAATCATTGATATTGATTACATAGGTAATGAATGCCAAAAGTATGTATAGACATGTATAGAGAATTGTGGGAAAATTTGTATCCTGAAATGCATGTTGTAATGGTCACATGACGTCATGGTGAAGATGAAAAGATTGAAACACTTGCCTCCCTGATCCTCTGTCGGCTTGGTGGCACTCGTCCTCCCTGCCTCCCTCCCTCCTGGGTCCACTTCTGTCCCTGGAGTTCTTCTCGGCAGTCGTCACTGCCTCTGGGGGACTTCATGGTCCATTTCTGCCCCCAGGATGATGATGTCCATGGTGCTGAGAGCAAAGATAATGAAAAGTTTAATGTTTGAAATAACTGATGTTAATTGATGTGTACTTGCCTTTGTGGTCCTCTGTCAGCTTCGTCCACTTCTGTCCATGGAGTTCTTCTCGGCAGTCGTCACTGCCTCTGGGGGACTTCATGGTCCATTTCTGCCCCCAGGATGATGATGTCCATGGTGCTGAGAGCAAAGATAATGAAAAGTTTAATGTTTGAAATAACTGATGTTAATTGATGTCTACTTGCCTTTGTGGTCCTCTGTCAGCTTCGTGGCAGTGGTCCTTCGACCCTCCCTCCTGGGTCCACTTCACGGTCCATTTTTGCCCCAGGATGATGATGTCCATGGTCCTAATTGTATATATAAAGAATAAATTTTTGTTTGAAATCATTGATATTGATTACATAGGCAATCAATGCCAAAAGTATGTATAGACATGTATATAGAATTATGGAAAAATTTGTATCCTGAAATGCATGTTGTAACGGTCACATGACGTCATGGTGAACATGAAAAGATTGAAACACTTGCCTCCCTGATCCTCTGTCGGCTTGGTGGCACTCGTCCTCCCTCCGTCCCTCCCTTCTGGGTCCACTTCTGTCCCTGGAGTTCTTCTCGGCAGTCGTCACTGCCTCTGGGGGACTTCATTGTCCATTTCTGCCCCCAGGATGATGATGTCCATGGTGCTGAGAGCAAAGATAATGAAAAGTTTAATGTTTGAAATAACTGATGTTAATTGATGTCTACTTGCCTTTATGGTCCTCTGTCAGCTTCGTGGCAGTTGTCCTTCGTCCCTCCCTCCTGGGTCCACTTCACGGTCCATTTTTGCCCCAGGATGATGATGTCCATGGTCCTAATTGTATATATAAAGAATAAATTAATGTTTGAAATCATTGATATTGATTACATAGGTAATGAATACCAAAAGTATGTATAGACATGTATAGAGAATTATGGGAAAATTTGTATCCTGAAATGCATGTTGTAACGGTCACATGACGTCATGGTGAAGATGAAAAGATTGAAACACTTGCCTCCCTGATCCTCTGTCGGCTTGGTGGCACTCGTCCTCCCTGCCTCCCTCCCTCCTGGGTCCACTTCTGTCCCTGGAGTTCTTCTCGGCAGTCGTCACTGCCTCTGGGGGACTTCATGGTCCATTTCTGCCCCCAAGATGATGATGTCCATGGTGCTGAGAGCAAAGATAATGAAAAGTTTAATGTTTGAAATAACTGATGTTAATTGATGTGTACTTGCCTTTGTGGTCCTCTGTCAGCTTCGTCCACTTCTGTCCCTGGAGTTCTTCTCGGCAGTCGTCACTGCCTCTGGTTGACTTTATGGTCCATTTCTTCCCCCAGGATGATGATGTCCATGGTGCTGAGAGCAAAGATAATGAAAAGTTTAATGTTTGAAATAACTGATGTTAATTGATGTCTACTTGCCTTTATGGTCCTCTGTCATCTTCGTGGCAGTTGTCCTTCGTCCCTCCCTCCTGGGTCCACTTCACGGTCCATTTTTGCCCCAGGATGATGATGTCCATGGTCCTAATTGTATATATAAAGAATAAATTAATGTTTGAAATCATTGATATTGATTACATAGGTAATGAATACCAAAAGTATGTATAGACATGTATAGAGAATTATGGGAAAATTTGTATCCTGAAATGCATGTTGTAACGGTCACATGACGTCATGGTGAAGATGAAAAGATTGAAACACTTGCCTCCCTGATCCTCTGTCGGCTTGGTGGCACTCGTCCTCCCTGCCTCCCTCCCTCCTGGGTCCACTTCTGTCCCTGGAGTTCTTCTCGGCAGTCGTCACTGCCTCTGGGGGACTTCATGGTCCATTTCTGCCCCCAGGATGATGATGTCCATGGTGCTGAGAGCAAAGATAATGAAAAGTTTAATGTTTGAAATAACTGATGTTAATTGATGTGTACTTGCCTTTGTGGTCCTCTGTCAGCTTCGTCCACTTCTGTCCATGGAGTTCTTCTCGGCAGTCGTCACTGCCTCTGGGGGACTTCATGGTCCATTTCTGCCCCCAGGATGATGATGTCCATGGTGCTGAGAGCAAAGATAATGAAAAGTTTAATGTTTGAAATAACTGATGTTAATTGATGTCTACTTGCCTTTGTGGTCCTCTGTCAGCTTCGTGGCAGTGGTCCTTCGACCCTCCCTCCTGGGTCCACTTCACGGTCCATTTTTGCCCCAGGATGATGATGTCCATGGTCCTAATTGTATATATAAAGAATAAATTTTTGTTTGAAATCATTGATATTGATTACATAGGCAATCAATGCCAAAAGTATGTATAGACATGTATATAGAATTATGGAAAAATTTGTATCCTGAAATGCATGTTGTAACGGTCACATGACGTCATGGTGAACATGAAAAGATTGAAACACTTGCCTCCCTGATCCTCTGTCGGCTTGGTGGCACTCGTCCTCCCTCCGTCCCTCCCTTCTGGGTCCACTTCTGTCCCTGGAGTTCTTCTCGGCAGTCGTCACTGCCTCTGGGGGATTTCATGGTCCATTTCTGCCCCCAGGATGATGATGTCCATGGTGCTGAGAGCAAAGATAATGAAAAGTTTAATGTTTGAAATAACTGATGTTAATTGATGTCTACTTGCCTGTATGGTCCTCTGTCAGCTTCGTGGCAGTTGTCCTTCGTCCCTCCCTCCTGGGTCCACTTCACGGTCCATTTTTGCCCCAGGATGATGATGTCCATGGTCCTAATTGTATATTTATTAAAATCTAAATATTTTAGATATTTAAATACTTACCTTACCATAGGTCTTATGCATATTACCTCAAGCTTCGCTAGAAGAGATCAGACAGTCGTTGATTCGCCATTCCCTAGATGGCTACCTCATGTAATCTACGAATGTAGTCACGGAAGTGACGTGATCTCCCCACTCGCGCAAGCGCGAACAATCCAAAAATCACTTTTACTGGCAACAGGAAGGTCCGAAGAGTCCAGAGTGGGGAGGAGCATCCAGCGTTGGGAGGGAGTCACCGCCCTATGGTAAGGTAAGTATTTAAATATCTAAAATATTTAGATTTTAATAAATTTTTAACTTACCTTACCATAGGTCTTATGCATATGGCTTCGACAGATGGATGGTGGTGTGGACTCCGGAGGACCATCCCTCAGCAACCAGTGCACATGCATTAGGAGAACCTGGGAGACCAATGCCAACAGTCACAGGACAAACCTGGAAGCAGGACAAAGAGTAACCCAAGGGAACTCCAAAGAAAAACCGACGCACCCTGAGGGTGAGGTTAATCTTAAGACCAACGGTAAGTAACAGTGTTATTACCTAATGGGCGGACGTCCGGGTAAGTTGCTGGGCAACCACCAACGGACTGAAAGACTGTAGTCCCTCCATGTCCTCAACTGCCAAGTCCCTCAGGTAGTGGGAAGCGAAGGCAGTAGACGACAACTTCCAAAAGCAGCCTTCCATAGTTTGTGGCATTGTGCAATTTCTATGGAGGGCCATGGTAGATGCCAACGCTCTAATCTCGTGTGGGCTGTCTGCCACCGGATGAGGTAGACGCTTGGCATCAAAAGCCGCCAGGATCGTAGATCGAAGCCGTCAGGCGACTGTGTTCCTGTTCACCTCCCCTTGCAGATAGTCGAAAGCGGGATGAACAGTCTTTTAGGGGAACGTCTCTTAGAAGCCAACTTCCGGATGTAACATCTGAGGGCTCAAACGAGACACAGCAGCTCCCCCTCCATGTCCTCAACTGCCAAGTCCCTCAGGTAGTTGGAAGCGAAGGCAGTAGACGACGACTCCCAAAAGCAGCCTTCCATAGTTTGTGGCACTGTGCAATTTCTATGGAGGGCCATGGTAGATGCCAACGCTCTGATCTCGTGTGGGATGTTTGCCACTGGATGAGGTAGACGCTTGGCATCAAAAGCCGCTAGGATCGTAGATCGAAGCCATCAGGCGACTGTGTTCCTGTTCACCTCCCCTTTGCAGGTAGTCGAAAGCGGGATGAACAGTCTTTTAGGGGAACGTCTCTTAGAAGCCAACTTCCGGATGTAACATCTGAGGGCTCTAACGAGACACAGCAGCTCCTCTTCCAAGTCATGTTGTCCCAAGACTGCAGATGACAGAGGAATGGAGAACAGTCTGTCTGGCTGTCCAGGGAGCTGATTCTTGGCCACAAAATCTCACAGGAGACCCAAGTGGGCTGGTCCATGCCTCGACTGATCCAAGCGAACCTGCGTGACGTCCAGGGCATGAATTCCACTAGCTCTATCAGCAGTAGCGCTAACACTAGAATGAAGACCGTCCTTTTTTTTTGAGACAAATACACGAAGGAGGCTTCCTCTAAAGGCTTATACGGAGGTCCTCTAAGATGTTGTAGGACGATGTTGAGGTCCCAAACTAGAGGACGAAGCTTAACTTTCCGGTCCTCCAATTTGCAGGCCTTGAGTAGCGCAATAAAATCTGGTACCTTGGAAATCTGTTTATCTGCTTTAATCGAATAGAGTTCAAAGCCGACAGATAAGTCCCCAAGGTACTGCCTCTAAGATGCTTGCAGTTATGCAGGAACAGGAGGAAGTTCGTTAAATACTGTGGAGAAGCTGTCATAGGGTCTTGCGATCTTTGAGCGCAAAAACTCTCAAATGAGCGCCACTTGTCGTCATATAAGGACCTAGTGGACATTCGATGCGTACAAGCTAGGACGCTTGCCGCGCACGAGGAGTAGCCCTTAACTCTTATTGCCTTCTGCAGATGACCCAACTGTGAAGATGAAATCTCAGTGGGTCCGGATGCAGCTGCCAACTGTGCGGATGTCGAAGCAGACGTAACTAATCTGGGAGCTGGTACGACTCTCCGCTGGCGAGATGACGCAGGTCGGGGAACCATGGCCTGGCTGGCCACCAAGGTGCGACCAAAAGCAGTCGCAGGATCGTGTCGATCGCCCACGCCTGCAGGTCCATAAAGTGACTGAGTGGAAACCCTGTGCTCCAGGGTGATTAATTTCGCCACTTGAGATGAGTACCCCTTGGCCCTCAAGACTATCACAGATGGTCCAGGCGCAAAGATGAAACCGTGACGGATCCAGGTGCAGTGTCCAATTGTGAGGATGGTACAACAATTGGTCCCACTCTGGAAGCCGATATTTGAAACGTCTCTCGACACAACATATTCTCTGTTGGAGATAGACATAGGGGGCGAGATAAGGCGTCTGCCATGAAGATGCAGGCTCCTGGTGTGTGAGATGCTTTTATATGGAGGATCAGACTCGACCACGTCGAAGGGTAGAAACGACAAGTGTAGTAGAGGTCGTGGTCTCCTTGACCCTTGTTTACCTAGAGAGCTACTATTGAGTTGACCGAATGGATCATCAGTAGCTTGTCTCTCGGTGCTGTCAGCCAATAATAGACATGCATCACCGCTTATCTTCAACTGGGTGATGTGAAGAGATAGAGCTCCACTCCCCCAGAATCTTGCTGCAACCTCCTTGACTAGATAGGCACTCAATCCTGGTAGAGACGTGTCAACCTAAAGATGGTTGTTGAATGACGGCTCTAATATGCAAGTTCCAACATTGACCGGCGAGTCTACCACTGGTGTGGAGTCAAGACGTCCAAAGTCGTAAACCTGTCTTGAAATCATGATCAAGAAAACGCTGTCATAGACGTAATAGTAGACGTCTACGTCTGATCATATCCTAAGGTGACGTGAGCAAATCGAGTAGACATTATCACGGACATAGTGATAACGGACAGAGTACAGCTTGCTTTTAACATCGCCTTGAACTTCGACCCCCGAACCTGGGACGGCGATGTGATGAATCAACTCCCGCGGAGTTAGTTAGTCATCCAAGCTGACTTAATAGCCTGATAATGAAGTCCACCCCTCTCAAGATAATCTTGTATGCCGTAAAGATGCGTCATTCTTCGACTTCAGAATAACCACGCTGTTCATTATGAATGTGTTGACATTTCAAGGAAGTCTATTTATAGCTGGCTGTCTGTCCGATCAGAAACTGCCATACATCGCTGCACGCCTTCCTGATAGGCAGCGTTGAGACTACTGTTAGAGGATCTCTATGCCGAGTAGAGAAATCCAATGCCGCTGTAGACTGCTAGTCTAGAGTGTAACGACATCTTTCCATCGTAAATGACTAAGTCACTGCAGACAACTTCCTTACACTAGAATAATAACAACACATTCTGCGCAGGGCGTTGTCCCTCGATGACCAATCAGATCGTAGATGTAACGTCCTGGGATCCTTTGCAGGGCGTTGTCTCTCGGGGACCAATCAAAATGTAGACGTGACGTCACCGGTGTAGCAGGTAACTAATCACCATAAATCTTGTAAACGGTGATACCCTGCTAGCCTGTAGGCTTAACAGTAACCCTGCTGTATGGCGAGCACGTGTCTAAAGGAGTAAAGCGCGCGAAAACCCTTCCGCCGCTTGAAACGGACGTAGACAAATTGCTTTCCAAGTACATGTGTTGGAATTTTCCCCGAAGATAAATGCTGCCCTCTCTATAATAAGAGGTGTAGTTAGGCGTGGCACTTTGTAGTTGTCTCGAAAAATCTTCGTGACACAATGCGTAAAGCACGTGAAAGAAAACTTTCTCCGCTTGAAGTATATGTAGACAAATTGTAAAGTAAGGATCTTCGAGGATGCAGCCAGTCCCTCCAAAGGACACCCAGTCTCACGCCTACCAGCAGAGGAATATCTGGTACGGTGATCAATCCTCGAGGCGTTGTCTTCAGACAAGTCCATCGCCGTCGCCGAGGTAGCTGACACCAGAGCAGACAACGGTTTAAGCATCCGCTTGAGTTCAGTCTCAATGGTCACCCGTTTAGAATCCTGCACTCTGTAAGAGAGCTGCGAGGAGCCCAATAACCGCTACATAGATTCAACCAAGACCGCCACGCTGTCCGCGAAAACCAGGCTGTGTATCTTGTAATCTGACTTCTTGGATTTACACACTTAGAAATTCGGATTAGATGACAATTTTTCAAAGACCGCATCTAATACAGCCACGGCGTCCGCCACCATAGGATCAGGCGCTATGAGTAACTCCGGCGATAAATGAAGTGCTGCAGGGTTGTTGGAATTAGCCGAAGGTGAAGGGCAGTACGGTAACCTGTCAGCAATCCACTCGAAGACGACTGATAAGGGTAGTTAAGTGCCATCACCATCGCCGTCGCCTCCTGCCTCCTCGTCGAAGTCCGGGCCAAAAACCTGTTCTTCCAGGTCCTCATAGGAAACGGAATTCGAATCACGCCGCGACGTAGGAGACCAAGTCGATGCATGAGCAGCAGATTCCTTGGACGAGATCCAAGGTGGTTCCGGCGACCGCAAACGCCGAGTTCTAGAGGAGCGTCGAGGTGATATGGACTGGGAGCGCAAGCACCGTCTTCACCTGGTAGTAAAGCGAGAGTCCTCATTCAAAGGGCGTAGCGGGGACCGAGAGCGCCGACAAAGACTACTGTGGAGGGTACAGGATCACCGACTCCCAGGGAACCTGGAGCGCGATCTGCGCCGAGAGCGCTCTGCCTCCAAGCGCCGAGCGCGCCCTTCATCCAACTGTCGTTGTAAAACCTCTTCCCTGGACAACGTATGCAACACCCTGGGTATACGATAAGGCGCAGGCGCTGGCGCTGGCGCTGGCATAGGGTCCGGCGTCGGCATAGGCGCTGGCGTAGGTATAGGCACTAGCGCAAGCACAGCCTCTGGCGCTGGTGTAGACAGACGCTGGCGTAGGCATAGGCATAGGCACTGGCGCAAGCACAGGCGCTGGCGCTGGCGTAGACATAGGCGCTGGCGTAGGCATAGGCGCTGGCGTAGTCACTAGCGCAAGCACAGCCTCTGGTGCTGGCGTAGACATAGGTGCTGGCGTAGGCATAGGCACTGGCGTAGACATAGACCCTGGCGTAGACATAGGTATAGGCACAAACACAGGCGCTGGCATAGACGCTGGCGTAAGCAAAGGCGCTGGTGTTGGCATAGGCGCTGGTGTCGAGATGTCGAGACGCTGGCATCGCAGCAGCACCGGGCGTCAGGAGAGAGCGCAGGAACCTCTGGACTTCCGGATGAGACAAGGCATCTGGATGAAAACAGATCCACGATGGAATCCGAGCGAGGTGGTTCCGGGGACAAGCGTACAGGCGTCACAGACGAACGCCCCATCCCAGGCGTCGGCACAGGCGTTGAAGGCGGTTGTAAGTCAGGGTCGTCCGGCAGAGATCCCAACGACGACTCTCGAAATCCGCCACCAATAACACCTCGCAGTACTGGCAGTGTCCGTCAAAAGAGCAGGCTAGAAACGCACAATCCGGGCACCAAGGGTGGGGATATTCGCCGATTCCTGCCCCAAGCAGATAGTGCAAAACTGGGGAGATATACACAGTTAAGTGCAACAAACAAACATAACAATGCCTTGAAACCAACGCTAGGAGGTAGAAAAAACACCCCTATACCAGAAATGCAGCACCAACGCACCCCCACTATAAAGTAGGCACGCCCGTAAGCTCGTGACAGCGAAGGGCAAACAACCAAAACGGTTGCCTGCGTACATCGCAACGTGGCACGAAAAAACATATAAATGCAGTGAAACCTGGCAAAAATACTAATCGACATGGAAAACCACATGGAGGGAGAAAACCAGCAAGATATAATACCCCCACGGACGCCATGCCGCACTCACACACGACGCGGGCGAACCCACCCCGAAGTGAGAGAAAAAAGTAACACGAGGTAGCAAAGTAAGTGCAGTTAAAAGATAACTTACCTTAACACGCACACCTAAGGGATACAAACCATACCTACCCCTGAGGAAACAACTTTATTGAACCACAAAGTAGGTAAACTAAGCGAACCAAAAACGTCCGAACAGACGAACGCTAGAAGTAAAAGTGATTTTTGGATTGTTCGCGCTTGCGCGAGTGGGGAGATCACGTCACTTCCGTGACTACATTCGTAGATTACATGAGGTAGCCATCTAGGGAATGGCGAATCAACGACTGTCTGATCTCTTCTAGCGAAGCTTGAGGTAATATGCATAAGACCTATGGTAAGGTAAGTTAAAAATATAAAGAATAAATTAATGTTTGAAATCATTGATATTGATTACATAGGTAATGAATACCAAAAGTATGTATAGACATGTATAGAGAATTATGGGAAAATTTGTATCCTGAAATGCATGTTGTAACGGTCACATGACGTCATGGTGAAGATGAAAAGATTGAAACACTTGCCTCCCTGATCCTCTGTCGGCTTGGTGGCACTCGTCCTCCCTCCCTCCCTTCTCGGTCCACTTCTGTCCATGGAGTTCTTCTCGGCAGTCGTCACTGCCTCTGGGGGACTTCATGGTCCATTTCTGCCCCCAGGATGATGATGTCCATGGTGCTGAGAGCAAAGATAATGAAAAGTTTAATGTTTGAAATAACTGATGTTAATTGATGTGTACTTGCCTTTGTGGTCCTCTGTCAGCTTCGTCCACTTCTGTCCCTGGAGTTCTTCTCGGCAGTCGTCACTGCCTCTGGTTGACTTTATGGTCCATTTCTGCCCCCAGGATGATGATGTCCATGGTGCTGAGAGCAGAGATAATGAAAAGTTTAATGTTTGAAATAACTGATGTTAATTGATGTCTACTTGCCTTTATGGTCCTCTGTCATCTTCGTGGCAGTTGTCCTTCGTCCCTCCCTCCTGGGTCCACTTCACGGTCCATTTTTGCCCCAGGATGATGATGTCCATGGTCCTAATTGTATATATAAAGAATAAATTAATGTTTGAAATCATTGATATTGATTACATAGGTAATGAATACCAAAAGTATGTATAGACATGTATAGAGAATTATGGGAAAATTTGTATCCTGAAATGCATGTTGTAACGGTCACATGACGTCATGGTGAAGATGAAAAGATTGAAACACTTGCCTCCCTGATCCTCTGTCGGCTTGGTGGCACTCGTCCTCCCTGCCTCCCTCCCTCCTGGGTCCACTTCTGTCCCTGGAGTTCTTCTCGGCAGTCGTCACTGCCTCTGGGGGACTTCATGGTCCATTTCTGCCCCCAGGATGATGATGTCCATGGTGCTGAGAGCAAAGATAATGAAAAGTTTAATGTTTGAAATAACTGATGTTAATTGATGTGTACTTGCCTTTGTGGTCCTCTGTCAGGTTCGTCCACTTCTGTCCCTGGAGTTCTTCTCGGCAGTCGTCACTGCCTCTGGGGGACTTCATGGTCCATTTCTTCCCCCAGGATGATGATGTCCATGGTGCTGAGAGCAAAGATAATGAAAAGTTTAATGTTTGAAATAACTGATGTTAATTGATGTCTACTTGCCTTTGTGGTCCTCTGTCAGCTTCGTGGCAGTGGTCCTTCGACCCTCCCTCCTGGGTCCACTTCACGGTCCATTTTTGCCCCAGGATGATGATGTCCATGGTCCTAATTGTATATATAAAGAATAAATTTTTGTTTGAAATCATTGATATTGATTACATAGGCAATCAATGCCAAAAGTATGTATAGACATGTATATAGAATTATGGAAAAATTTGTATCCTGAAATGCATGTTGTAACGGTCACATGACGTCATGGTGAACATGAAAAGATTGAAACACTTGCCTCCCTGATCCTCTGTCGGCTTGGTGGCACTCGTCCTCCCTCCGTCCCTCCCTTCTGGGTCCACTTCTGTCCATGGAGTTCTTCTCGGCAGTCGTCACTGCCTCTGGGGGACTTCATGGTCCATTTCTGCCCCCAGGATGATGATGTCCATGGTGCTGAGAGCAAAGATAATGAAAAGTTTAATGTTTGAAATAACTGATGTTAATTGATGTCTACTTGCCTTTGTGGTCCTCTGTCAGCTTCGTGGCAGTGGTCCTTCGACCCTCCCTCCTGGGTCCACTTCACGGTCCATTTTTGCCCCAGGATGATGATGTCCATGGTCCTAATTGTATATATAAAGAATAAATTTTTGTTTGAAATCATTGATATTGATTATATAGGCAATCAATGCCAAAAGTATGTATAGACATGTATATAGAATTATGGAAAAATTTGTATCCTGAAATGCATGTTGTAACGGTCACATGACGTCATGGTGAAGATGAAAAGATTGAAACACTTGCCTCCCTGATCCTCTGTCGGCTTGGTGGCACTCGTCCTCCCTCCGTCCCTCCCTTCTGGGTCCACTTCTGTCCATGGAGTTCTTCTCGGCAGTCGTCACTGCCTCTGGGGGACTTCATGGTCCATTTCTTCCCCCAGGATGATGATGTCCATGGTGCTGAGAGCAAAGATAATGAAAAGTTTAATGTTTGAAATAACTGATGTTAATTGATGTGTACTTGCCTTTGTGGTCCTCTGTCAGCTTCGTCCACTTCTGTCCCTGGAGTTCTTCTCGGCAGTCGTCACTGCCTCTGGGGGACTTCATGGTCCATTTCTGCCCCCAGGATGATGATGTCCATGGTGCTGAGAGGAAAGATAATGAAAAGTTTAATGTTTGAAATAACTGATATTAATTTATCTGTACTTGCCTTTGTGGTCCTCTGTCAGCTTCGTCCACTTCTGTCCATGGAGTTCTTCTCGGCAGTCGTCACTGCCTCTGGGGGACTTCATGGTCCATTTCTGCCCCCAGGATGATGATGTCCATGGTGCTGAGAGCAAAGATAATGAAAAGTTTAATGTTTGAAATAACTGATGTTAATTGATGTCTACTTGCCTTTATGGTCCTCTGTCAGCTTTGTGGCAGTGGTCCTTCGTCCCTCCCTCCTGGGTCCACTTCACGGTCCATTTTTGCCCCAGGATGATGATGTCCATGGTCCTAATTGTGTATATAAAGAATAATTTAATGTTTGAAATCATTGATATTGATTACATAGGTAATGAATACCAAAAGTATGTATAGACATGTATAGAGAATTATGGAAAAATTTGTATCCTGAAATGCATGTTGTGACGGTCACATGACGTCATGGTGAAGATGAAAAGATTGAAACACTTGCCTCCCTGATCCTCTGTCGGCTTGGTGGCACTCGTCCTCCCTCCCTCCCTCCTGGGTCCACTTCTGTCCCTGGAGTTCTTCTCGGCAGTCGTCACTGCCTCTGGGGGCCTTCATGGTCCATTTCTGCCCCCAGGATGATGATGTCCATGGTGCTGAGAGCAAAGATAATGAAAAGTTTAATGTTTGAAATAACTGATGTTAATTGATGTGTACTTGCCTTTGTGGTCCTCTGTCAGCTTCGTCCACTTCTGTCCCTGGAGTTCTTCTCGGCAGTCGTCACTGCCTCTGGTTGACTTTATGGTCCATTTCTGCCCCCAGAATGATGATGTCCATGGTGCTGAGAGCAAAGATAAGGAAAAGTTTAATGTTTGAAATAACTGATGTTAATTGATGTGTACTTGCCTTTGTGGTCCTCTGTCAGCTTCGTCCACTTCTGTCCCTGGAGTTCTTCTCGGCAGTCGTCACTGCCTCTGGGGGACTTCATGGTCCATTTCTACCCCCAGGATGATGATGTCCATGGTGCTGAGAGCAAAGATAATGAAAAGTTTAATGTTTGAAATAACTGATGTTAATTGATGTCTACTTGCCTTTGTGGTCCTCTGCCAGCTTTGTGGCAGTGGTCCTTCGTCCCTCCCTCCTGGGTCCACTTCACGGTCCATTTTTGCCCCAGGATGATGATGTCCATGGTCCTAATTGTATATATAAAGAATAATTTAATGTTTGAAATCATTGATATTGATTACATAGGTAATGAATCCGAAAACTATGTATAGACATGTATAGAGAATTATGGGAAAATTTGTATCCTGAAATGCATGTTGTAACGGTCACATGACGTCATGGTGAAGATGAAAAGATTGAAACACTTGCCTCCCTGATCCTCTGTCGGCTTGGTGGCACTCGTCCTCCCTCCCTCCCTTCTCGGTCCACTTCTGTCCATGGAGTTCTTCTCGGCAGTCGTCACTGCCTCTGGGGGACTTCATGGTCCATTTCTACCCCCAGGATGATGATGTCCATGGTGCTGAGAGCAAAGATAATGAAAAGTTTAATGTTTGAAATAACTGATGTTAATTTATGTGTACTTGCCTTTGTGGTCCTCTGTCAGCTTCGTCCACTTCTGTCCCTGGAGTTCTTCTCGGCAGTCGTCACTGCCTCTGGGGGACTTCATGGTCCATTTCTGCCCCCAGGATGATGATGTCCATGGTGCTGAGAGGAAAGATAATGAAAAGTTTAATGTTTGAAATAACTGATATTAATTTATGTGTACTTGCCTTTGTGGTCCTCTGTCAGCTTCGTCCACTTCTGTCCATGGAGTTCTTCTCGGCAGTCGTCACTGCCTCTGGGGGACTTCATGGTCCATTTCTGCCCCCAGGATGATGATGTCCATGGTGCTGAGAGCAAAGATAATGAAAAGTTTAATGTTTGAAATAACTGATGTCAATTGATGTCTACTTGCCTTTATGGTCCTCTGTCAGCTTTGTGGCAGTGGTCCTTCGTCCCTCCCTCCTGGGTCCACTTCACGGTCCATTTTTGCCCCAGGATGATGATGTCCATGGTCCTAATTGTATATATAAAGAATAATTTAATGTTTGAAATCATTGATATTGATTACATAGGTAATGAATACCAAAAGTATGTATAGACATGTATAGAGAATTATGGAAAAATTTGTATCCTGAAATGCATGTTGTAACGGTCACATGACGTCATGGTGAAGATGAAAAGATTGAAACACTTGCCTCCCTGATCCTCTGTCGGCTTGGTGGCACTCGTCCTCCCTCCCTCCCTCCTGGGTCCACTTCTGTCCCTGGAGTTCTTCTCGGCAGTCGTCACTGCCTCTGGGGGACTTCATGGTCCATTTCTACCCCCAGGATGATGATGTCCATGGTGCTGAGAGCAAAGATAATGAAAAGTTTAATGTTTGAAATAACTGATGTTAATTGATGTGTACTTGCCTTTGTGGTCCTCTGTCAGCTTTGTCCACTTCTGTCCCTGGAGTTCTTCTCGGCAGTCGTCACTGCCTCTGGGGGACTTCATGGTCCATTTCTGCCCCCAGGATGATGATGTCCATGGTGCTGAGAGCAAAGATAATGAAAAGTTTAATGTTTGAAATAACTGATGTTATTTGATGTCTACTTGGCTTTATGGTCCTCTGTCAGCTTTGTGGCAGTGGTCCTTCGTCCCTCCCTCCTGGGTCCACTTCACGGTCTATTTTTGCCCCAGGATGATGATGTCCATGGTCCTAATTGTATATATAAAGAATAATTTAATGTTTGAAATCATTGATATTGATTACATAGGTAATGAATCCCAAAACTATGTATAGACATGTATAGAGAATTATGGGAAAATTTGTATCCTGAAATGCATGTTGTAACGGTCACATGACGTCATGGTGAAGATGAAAAGATTGAAACACTTGCCTCCCTGATCCTCTGTCGGCTTGGTGGCACTCATCCTCCCTCCCTCCTTCCTGGGTCCACTTCTGTCCATGGAGTTCTTCTCAGCAGTCGTCACTGCCTCTGGGGGACTTCATGGTGCATTTCTGCCCCCAGGATGATGATGTCCATGGTGCTGAGAGCAAAGATAATGAAAAGTTTAATGTTTGAAATAACTGATGTTAATTGATCTCTACTTGCCTTTGTGGTCCTCTGTCAGCTTCGTCCACTTCTGTCCCTGGAGTTCTTCTCGGCAGTCGTCACTGCCTCTGGGGGACTTCATGGTCCATTTCTGCCCCCAGGATGATGATGTCCATGGTGCTGAGAGCAAAGATAATGAAAAGTTTAATGTTTGAAAAAACTGATGTTAATTGATGTCTACTTGCCTTTATGGTCCTCTGTCAGCTTCGTCCACTTCTGTGCCTGGAGTTCTTCTCGGCAGTCGTCACTGCCTCTGGGGGACTTCATGGTCCACTTCTGACCCAGGATGATGATGTCCATGGTGCTGAGAGCAAAGATAATGAAAAGTTTAATGTTTGAAATAACTGATGTTAATTGATGTCTACTTGCCTTTATGGTCCTCTGTCAGCTTCGTGGCAGTGGTCCTTCGTCCCTCCCTCCTGGGTCCACTTCATGGTCCATTTTTGCCCCAGGATGATGATGTCCATGGTCCTAGTTGTATATATAAAGAATAAGTTAATGTTTGAAATCATTGATATTGATTACATAGGTAATCAATGCCAAAAGTATGTATAGACATGTATATAGAATTATGGAAAAATTTGTATCCTGAAATGCATGTTGTAACGGTCACATGACGTCATGGTGAACATGAAAAGATTGAAACACTTGCCTCCCTGATCCTCTGTCGGCTTGGTGGCACTCGTCCTCCCTCCCTCCCTCCTGGGTCCACTTCTGTCCATGGAGTTCTTCTCGGCAGTCGTCACTGCCTCTGGGGGACTTCATGGTCCATTTCTGCCCCCAGGATGATGATGTCCATGGTGCTGAGAGCAAAGATAATGAAAAGTTTAATGTTTGAAATAACTGATGTTAATTGATGTGTACTTGCCTTTGTGGTCCTCTGTCAGCTTCGTCCACTTCTGTCCCTGGAGTTCTTCTCGGCAGTCGTCACTGCCTCTGGGGGACTTCATGGTCCATTTCTGCCCCCAGGATGATGATGTCCATGGTGCTGAGAGCAAAGATAATGAAAAGTTTAATGTTTGAAATAACTGATGTTATTTGATGTCTACTTGGCTTTATGGTCCTCTGTCAGCTTTGTGGCAGTGGTCCTTCGTCCCTCCCTCCTGGGTCCACTTCACGGTCTATTTTTGCCCCAGGATGATGATGTCCATGGTCCTAATTGTATATATAAAGAATAATTTAATGTTTGAAATCATTGATATTGATTACATAGGTAATGAATCCCAAAACTATGTATAGACATGTATAGAGAATTATGGGAAAATTTGTATCCTGAAATGCATGTTGTAACGGTCACATGACGTCATGGTGAACATGAAAAGATTGAAACACTTGCCTCCCTGATCCTCTGTCGGCTTGGTGGCACTCATCCTCCCTCCCTCCTTCCTGGGTCCACTTCTGTCCCTGGAGTTCTTCTCAGCAGTCGTCACTGCCTCTGGGGGACTTCATGGTGCATTTCTGCCCCCAGGATGATGATGTCCATGGTGCTGAGAGCAAAGATAATGAAAAGTTTAATGTTTGAAATAACTGATGTTAATTGATCTCTACTTGCCTTTGTGGTCCTCTGTCAGCTTCGTCCACTTCTGTCCCTGGAGTTCTTCTCGGCAGTCGTCACTGCCTCTGGGGGACTTCATGGTCCATTTCTGCCCCCAAGATGATGATGTCCATGGTGCTGAGAGCAAAGATAATGAAAAGTTTAATGTTTGAAAAAACTGATGTTAATTGATGTCTACTTGCCTTTATGGTCCTCTGTCAGCTTCGTCCACTTCTGTGCCTGGAGTTCTTCTCGGCAGTCGTCACTGCCTCTGGGGGACTTCATGGTCCATTTCTGACCCAGGATGATGATGTCCATGGTGCTGAGAGCAAAGATAATGAAAAGTTTAATGTTTGAAATAACTGATGTTAATTGATGTCTACTTGCCTTTATGGTCCTCTGTCAGCTTCGTGGCAGTGGTCCTTCGTCCCTCCCTCCTGGGTCCACTTCATGGTTTATTTTCGCCCCAGGATGATGATGTCCATGGTCCTAGTTGTATATATAAAGAATAAGTTAATGTTTGAAATCATTGATATTGATTACATAGGTAATCAATGCCAAAAGTATGTATAGACATGTATATAGAATTATGGAAAAATTTGTATCCTGAAATGCATGTTGTAACGGTCACATGACGTCATGGTGAACATGAAAAGATTGAAACACTTGCCTCCCTGATCCTCTGTCGGCTTGGTGGCACTCGTCCTCCCTCCCTCCCTCCTGGGTCCACTTCTGTCCATGGAGTTCTTCTCGGCAGTCGTCACTGCCTCTGGGGGACTTCATGGTCCATTTCTGCCCCCAGGATGATGATGTCCATGGTGCTGAGAGCAAAGATAATGAAAAGTTTAATGTTTGAAATAACAGATGTTAATTGATGTCTACTGGCCTTTGTGGTCCTCTGTCAGCTTTGTCCACTTCTGTCCCTGGAGTTCTTCTCGGCAGTCGTCACTGCCTCTGGGGGACTTCATGGTCCATTTCTGCCCCCAGGATGATGATGTCCATGGTGCTGAGAGCAAAGATAATGAAAAGTTTATTGTTTGAAATAACTGATGTTAATTGATGTGTACTTGCCTTTGTGGTCCTCTGTCAGCTTCGTCCACTTCTGTCCCTGGAGTTCTTCTCGGCAGTCGTCACTGCCTCTGGGGGACTTCATGGCCCATTTCTGCCCCCAGGATGATGATGTCCATGGTGCTGAGAGCAAAGATAATGAAAAGTTTAATGTTTGAAATAACTGATGTTAATTGATGTCTACTTGCCTTTGTGGTCCTCTGTCAGCTTCGTGGCAGTGGTCCTTCATCTCTTCCTTCTGGGTCCACTTCACGGTCCATTTTTGCCCCAGGATGATGATGTCCATGGTCCTTATTGTATCTATAAAGAATAAATTAATGTTTGAAATCATTGATATTGATTACATAGGTAATGAATGCCAAAAGTATGTATAGACATGTATACAGAATTATGGAAAAATTTGTATCCTGAAATGCATGTTGTAACGGTCACATGACGTCATGGTGAACATGAAAAGATTGAAACACTTGCCTCCCTGATCCTCTGTCGGCTTGGTGGCACTCGTCCTCCCTCCCTCCCTCCTGGGTCCACTTCTGTCCCTTGAATTCTTCTCGGCAGTCGTCACTGCCTCTGGGGGACTTCATGGTCCATTTCTGCCCCCAGGATGATGATGTCCATGGTGCTGAGAGCAAAGATAATGAAAAGTTTAATGTTTGAAATAACTGATGTTAATTGATGTGTACTTGCCTTTGTGGTCCTCTGTCAGCTTCGTCCACTTCTGTCCCTGGAGTTCTTCTCGGCAGTCGTCACTGCCTCTGGGGGACTTCATGGTCCATTTCTGCCCCCAGGATGATGATGTCCATGGTGCTGAGAGCAAAGATAATGAAAAGTTTAATGTTTGAAATAACTGATGTTAATTGATGTGTACTTGCCTTTATGGTCCTCTGTCAGCTTTGTCCACTTCTGTCCCTGGAGTTCTTCTCGGCAGTCGTCACTGCCTCTGGGGGACTTCATGGTCCATTTCTGCCCCCAGGATGATGATGTCCATGGTGCTGAGAGCAAAGATAATGAAAAGTTTAATGTTTGAAATAACTGATGTTATTTGATGTCTACTTGGCTTTATGGTCCTCTGTCAGCTTTGTGGCAGTGGTCCTTCGTCCCTCCCTCCTGGGTCCACTTCACGGTCTATTTTTGCCCCAGGATGATGATGTCCATGGTCCTAATTGTATATATAAAGAATAATTTAATGTTTGAAATCATTGATATTGATTACATAGGTAATCAATGCCAAAAGTATGTATAGACATGTATAGAGAATTATGGAAAAATTTGTATTCTGAAATGCATGTTGTAACGGTCACATGACGTCATGGTGAACATGAAAAGATTGAAACACTTGCCTCCCTGATCCTCTGTCGGCTTGGTGGCACTCATCCTCCCTCCCTCCTTCCTGGGTCCACTTCTGTCCATGGAGTTCTTCTCAGCAGTCGTCACTGCCTCTGGGGGACTTCATGGTGCATTTCTGCCCCCAGGATGATGATGTCCATGGTGCTGAGAGCAAAGATAATGAAAAGTTTAATGTTTGAAAAAACTGATGTTAATTGATCTCTACTTGCCTTTGTGGTCCTCTGTCAGCTTCGTCCACTTCTGTCCCTGGAGTTCTTCTCGGCAGTCGTCACTGCCTCTGGGGGACTTCATGGTCCATTTCTGCCCCCAGGATGATGATGTCCATGGTGCTGAGAGCAAAGATAATGAAAAGTTTAATGTTTGAAATAACTGATGTTAATTGATGTGTACTTGCCTTTGTGGTCCTCTGTCAGCTTCGTCCACTTCTGTCCCTGGAGTTCTTCTCGGCAGTCGTCACTGCCTCTGGGGGACTTCATGGTCCATTTCTGCCCCCAGGATGATGATGTCCATGGTGCTGAGAGCAAAGATAATGAAAAGTTTAATGTTTGAAATAACTGATGTTATTTGATGTCTACTTGGCTTTATGGTCCTCTGTCAGCTTTGTGGCAGTGGTCCTTCGTCCCTCCCTCCTGGGTCCACTTCACGGTCTATTTTTGCCCCAGGATGATGATGTCCATGGTCCTAATTGTATATATAAAGAATAATTTAATGTTTGAAATCATTGATATTGATTACATAGGTAATGAATCCCAAAACTATGTATAGACATGTATAGAGAATTATGGGAAAATTTGTATCCTGAAATGCATGTTGTAACGGTCACATGACGTCATGGTGAACATGAAAAGATTGAAACACTTGCCTCCCTGATCCTCTGTCGGCTTGGTGGCACTCATCCTCCCTCCCTCCTTCCTGGGTCCACTTCTGTCCCTGGAGTTCTTCTCAGCAGTCGTCACTGCCTCTGGGGGACTTCATGGTGCATTTCTGCCCCCAGGATGATGATGTCCATGGTGCTGAGAGCAAAGATAATGAAAAGTTTAATGTTTGAAATAACTGATGTTAATTGATCTCTACTTGCCTTTGTGGTCCTCTGTCAGCTTCGTCCACTTCTGTCCCTGGAGTTCTTCTCGGCAGTCGTCACTGCCTCTGGGGGACTTCATGGTCCATTTCTGCCCCCAAGATGATGATGTCCATGGTGCTGAGAGCAAAGATAATGAAAAGTTTAATGTTTGAAAAAACTGATGTTAATTGATGTCTACTTGCCTTTATGGTCCTCTGTCAGCTTCGTCCACTTCTGTGCCTGGAGTTCTTCTCGGCAGTCGTCACTGCCTCTGGGGGACTTCATGGTCCATTTCTGACCCAGGATGATGATGTCCATGGTGCTGAGAGCAAAGATAATGAAAAGTTTAATGTTTGAAATAACTGATGTTAATTGATGTCTACTTGCCTTTATGGTCCTCTGTCAGCTTCGTGGCAGTGGTCCTTCGTCCCTCCCTCCTGGGTCCACTTCATGGTTTATTTTCGCCCCAGGATGATGATGTCCATGGTCCTAGTTGTATATATAAAGAATAAGTTAATGTTTGAAATCATTGATATTGATTACATAGGTAATCAATGCCAAAAGTATGTATAGACATGTATATAGAATTATGGAAAAATTTGTATCCTGAAATGCATGTTGTAACGGTCACATGACGTCATGGTGAACATGAAAAGATTGAAACACTTGCCTCCCTGATCCTCTGTCGGCTTGGTGGCACTCGTCCTCCCTCCCTCCCTCCTGGGTCCACTTCTGTCCATGGAGTTCTTCTCGGCAGTCGTCACTGCCTCTGGGGGACTTCATGGTCCATTTCTGCCCCCAGGATGATGATGTCCATGGTGCTGAGAGCAAAGATAATGAAAAGTTTAATGTTTGAAATAACAGATGTTAATTGATGTCTACTGGCCTTTGTGGTCCTCTGTCAGCTTTGTCCACTTCTGTCCCTGGAGTTCTTCTCGGCAGTCGTCACTGCCTCTGGGGGACTTCATGGTCCATTTCTGCCCCCAGGATGATGATGTCCATGGTGCTGAGAGCAAAGATAATGAAAAGTTTATTGTTTGAAATAACTGATGTTAATTGATGTGTACTTGCCTTTGTGGTCCTCTGTCAGCTTCGTCCACTTCTGTCCCTGGAGTTCTTCTCGGCAGTCGTCACTGCCTCTGGGGGACTTCATGGCCCATTTCTGCCCCCAGGATGATGATGTCCATGGTGCTGAGAGCAAAGATAATGAAAAGTTTAATGTTTGAAATAACTGATGTTAATTGATGTCTACTTGCCTTTGTGGTCCTCTGTCAGCTTCGTGGCAGTGGTCCTTCATCTCTTCCTTCTGGGTCCACTTCACGGTCCATTTTTGCCCCAGGATGATGATGTCCATGGTCCTTATTGTATCTATAAAGAATAAATTAATGTTTGAAATCATTGATATTGATTACATAGGTAATGAATGCCAAAAGTATGTATAGACATGTATACAGAATTATGGAAAAATTTGTATCCTGAAATGCATGTTGTAACGGTCACATGACGTCATGGTGAACATGAAAAGATTGAAACACTTGCCTCCCTGATCCTCTGTCGGCTTGGTGGCACTCGTCCTCCCTCCCTCCCTCCTGGGTCCACTTCTGTCCCTTGAATTCTTCTCGGCAGTCGTCACTGCCTCTGGGGGACTTCATGGTCCATTTCTGCCCCCAGGATGATGATGTCCATGGTGCTGAGAGCAAAGATAATGAAAAGTTTAATGTTTGAAATAACTGATGTTAATTGATGTGTACTTGCCTTTGTGGTCCTCTGTCAGCTTCGTCCACTTCTGTCCCTGGAGTTCTTCTCGGCAGTCGTCACTGCCTCTGGGGGACTTCATGGTCCATTTCTGCCCCCAGGATGATGATGTCCATGGTGCTGAGAGCAAAGATAATGAAAAGTTTAATGTTTGAAATAACTGATGTTAATTGATGTGTACTTGCCTTTATGGTCCTCTGTCAGCTTTGTCCACTTCTGTCCCTGGAGTTCTTCTCGGCAGTCGTCACTGCCTCTGGGGGACTTCATGGTCCATTTCTGCCCCCAGGATGATGATGTCCATGGTGCTGAGAGCAAAGATAATGAAAAGTTTAATGTTTGAAATAACTGATGTTATTTGATGTCTACTTGGCTTTATGGTCCTCTGTCAGCTTTGTGGCAGTGGTCCTTCGTCCCTCCCTCCTGGGTCCACTTCACGGTCTATTTTTGCCCCAGGATGATGATGTCCATGGTCCTAATTGTATATATAAAGAATAATTTAATGTTTGAAATCATTGATATTGATTACATAGGTAATCAATGCCAAAAGTATGTATAGACATGTATAGAGAATTATGGAAAAATTTGTATTCTGAAATGCATGTTGTAATGGTCACATGACGTCATGGTGAACATGAAAAGATTGAAACACTTGCCTCCCTGATCCTCTGTCGGCTTGGTGGCACTCATCCTCCCTCCCTCCTTCCTGGGTCCACTTCTGTCCATGGAGTTCTTCTCAGCAGTCGTCACTGCCTCTGGGGGACTTCATGGTGCATTTCTGCCCCCAGGATGATGATGTCCATGGTGCTGAGAGCAAAGATAATGAAAAGTTTAATGTTTGAAAAAACTGATGTTAATTGATCTCTACTTGCCTTTGTGGTCCTCTGTCAGCTTCGTCCACTTCTGTCCCTGGAGTTCTTCTCGGCAGTCGTCACTGCCTCTGGGGGACTTCATGGTCCATTTCTGCCCCCAGGATGATGATGTCCATGGTGCTGAGAGCAAAGATAATGAAAAGTTTAATGTTTGAAAAAACTGATGTTAATTGATGTCTACTTGCCTTTATGGTCCTCTGTCAGCTTCGTCCACTTCTGTGCCTGGAGTTCTTCTCGGCAGTCGTCACTGCCTCTGGGGGACTTCATGGTCCATTTCTGACCCAGGATGATGATGTCCATGGTGCTGAGAGCAAAGATAATGAAAAGTTTAATGTTTGAAATAACTGATGTTAATTGATGTCTACTTGCCTTTGTGGTCCTCTGTCAGCTTCGTGGCAGTGGTCCTTCGTCCCTCCCTCCTGGGTCCACTTCATGGTCCATTTTTGCCCCAGGATGATGATGTCCATGGTCCTAGTTGTATATATAAAGAATAAGTTAATGTTTGAAATCATTGATATTGATTACATAGGTAGTCAATGCCAAAAGTATGTATAGACATGTATATAGAATTATGGAAAAATTTGTATCCTGAAATGCATGTTGTAACGGTCACATGACGTCATGGTGAACATGAAAAGATTGAAACACTTGCCTCCCTGATCCTCTGTCGGCTTGGTGGCACTCGTCCTCCCTCCCTCCCTCCTGGGTCCACTTCTGTCCATGGAGTTCTTCTCGGCAGTCGTCACTGCCTCTGGGGGACTTCATGGTCCATTTCTGCCCCCAGGATGATGATGTCCATGGTGCTGAGAGCAAAGATAATGAAAAGTTTAATGTTTGAAATAACAGATGTTAATTGATGTCTACTGGCCTTTGTGGTCCTCTGTCAGCTTTGTCCACTTCTGTCCCTGGAGTTCTTCTCGGCAGTCGTCACTGCCTCTGGGGGACTTCATGGTCCATTTCTGCCCCTAGGATGATGATGTCCATGGTGCTGAGAGCAAAGATAATGAAAAGTTTAATGTTTGAAATAACTGATGTTAATTGATGTGTACTTGCCTTTGTGGTCCTCTGTCAGCTTCGTCCACTTCTGTCCCTGGAGTTCTTCTCGGCAGTCGTCACTGCCTCTGGGGGACTTCATGGTCCATTTCTGCCCCCAGGATGATGATGTCCATGGTGCTGAGAGCAAAGATAATGAAAAGTTTAATGTTTGAAATAACTGATGTTATTTGATGTCTACTTGCCTTTGTGGTCCTCTGTCAGCTTCGTGGCAGTGGTCCTTCATCTCTTCCTTCTGGGTCCACTTCACTGTCCATTTTTGCCCCAGGATGATGATGTCCATGGTCCTTATTGTATCTATAAAGAATAAATTAATGTTTGAAATCATTGATGTTGATTACATAGGTAATGAATGCCAAAAGTATGTATAGACATGTATACAGAATTATGGAAAAATTTGTATCCTGAAATGCATGTTGTAACGGTCACATGACGTCATGGTGAACATGAAAAGATTGAAACACTTGCCTCCCTGATCCTCTGTCGGCTTGGTGGCACTCGTCCTCCCTCCCTCCCTCCTGGGTCCACTTCTATCCCTTGAATTCTTCTCGGCAGTCGTCACTGCCTCTGGGGGACTTCATGGTCCATTTCTGCCCCCAGGATGATGATGTCCATGGTGCTGAGAGCAAAGATAATGAAAAGTTTAATGTTTGAAATAACTGATGTTAATTGATGTGTACTTGCCTTTGTGGTCCTCTGTCAGCTTCGTCCACTTCTGTCCCTGGAGTTCTTCTCGGCAGTCGTCACTGCCTCTGGGGGACTTCATGGTCCATTTCTGCCCCCAGGATGATGATGTCCATGGTGCTGAGAGCAAAGATAATGAAAAGTTTAATGTTTGAAATAACTGATGTTAATTGATGTCTACTTGCCTTTATGGTCCTCTGTCAGCTTCGTCCACTTCTGTCCCTGGAGTTCTTCTCGGCAGTCGTCACTGCCTCTGGGGGACTTCATGGTCCATTTCTGCCCCCAGGATGATGATGTCCATGGTGCTGAGAGCAAAGATAATGAAAAGTTTAATGTTTGAAATAACTGATGTTAATTGATGTCTACTTGCCTTTATGGTCCTCTGTCAGCTTTGTGGCAGTGGTCCTTCGTCCCTCCCTCCTGGTTCCACTTCACGGTCCATTTTTGCCCCAGGATGATGATGTCCATGGTCCTAATTGTATATATAAAGAATAAATTAATGTTTGAAATCATTGATATTGATTACATAGGTAATGAATGCCAAAAGTATGTATAGACATGTATACAGAATTATGGAAAAATTTGTATCCTGAAATGCATGTAGCAATGGTCACATGACGTCATGGTGAACATAAAAAGATTGAAACACTTGCCTCCCTGATCCTCTGTCGGCTTGGTGGCACTCGTCCTCCCTCCCTCCCTCCTGGGTCCACTTCTGTCCCTTGAGTTCTTCTCGGCAGTCGTCACTGCCTCTGGGGGACTTCATGGTCCATTTCTGCCCCCAGGATGATGATGTCCATGGTGCTGAGAGCAAAGATAATGAAAAGTTTAATGTTTGAAATAACTGATGTTAATTGATGTCTACTTGCCTTTATGTTCCTCTGTCAGCTTCGTGGCAGTGGTCCTTCGTCCCTCCCTCCTGGGTCCACTTCACGGTCCATTTTTGCCCCAGGATGATGATGTCCATGGTCCTAATTGTATATATAAAGAATAAATTAATGTTTGAAATCATTGATATTGCTTACATAGGTAATGAATGCCAAAAGTATGTATAGACATGTATACAGGATTATGGAAAAAATTGTATCCTGAAATGCATGTTGTAACGGTCACATGACGTCATGGTGAACATGAAAAGATTGAAACACTTGCCTCCCTGATCCTCTGTCGGCTTGGTGGCACTCGTCCTCCCTCCCTCCCTCCTGGGTCCACTTCTGTCCCTTGAGTGCTTCTCGGCAGTCGTCGCTGCCTCTGGGGGACTTCATGGTCCATTTCTGCCCCCAGGATGATGATGTCCATGGTGCTGAGAGCAAAGATAATGAAAAGTTTAATGTTTGAAATAACTGATGTTAATTGATGTGTACTTGCCTTTGTGGTCCTCTGTCAGCTTCGTCCACTTCTGTCCCTGGAGTTCTTCTCGGCAGTCGTCACTGCCTCTGGGGGACTTCATGGTCCATTTCTGCCCCCAGGATGATGATGTCCATGGTGCTGAGAGCAAAGATAATGAAAAGTTTAATGTTTGAAATAACTGATGTTAATTGATGTGTACTTGCCTTTGTGGTCCTCTGTCAGCTTCGTCCACTTCTGTCCCTGGAGTTCTTCTCGGCAGTCGTCACTGCCTCTGGGGGACTTCATGGTCCATTTCTGCCCCCAGGATGATGATGTCCATGGTGCTGAGAGCAAAGATAATGAAAAGTTTAATGTTTGAAATAACTGATGTTAATTGATGTCTACTTGCCTTTATGGTCCTCTGTCAGCTTTGTGGCAGTGGTCCTTCGTCCCTCCCTCCTGGGTCCACTTCACGGTCCATTTTTGCCCCAGGATGATGATGTCCATGGTCCTAATTGTATATATAAAGAATAAATTAATGTTTGAAATCATTGATATTGATTACATAGGTAATGAATGTGAAAAGTTTGTATAGACATGTATACAGAAATATGGAAAAATTTGTATACTGAAATGCATGTAGCATTGGTCACATGACGTCATGGTGAACATAAAAAGATTGAAACACTTGCCTCCCTGATCCTCTGTCGGCTTGGTGGCACTCGTCCTCCCTCCCTCCCTCCTGGGTCCACTTCTGTCCATTGAGTTCTTCTCGGCAGTCGTCACTGCCTCTGGGGGACTTCATGGTCCATTTCTGCCCCCAGGATGATGATGTCCATGGTGCTGAGAGCAAAGATAATGAAAAGTTTAATGTTTGAAATAACTGATGTTAATTGATGTCTACTTGCCTTTATGGTCCTCTGTCAGCTTCGTGGCAGTGGTCCTTCGTCCCTCCCTCCTGGGTCCACTTCATGGTCCATTTTTGCCCCAGGATGATGATGTCCATGGTCCTAATTGTATATATAAAGAATAAGTTAATGTTTGAAATCATTGATATTGATTACATAGGTAGTCAATGCCAAAAGTATGTATAGACATGTATATAGAATTATGGAAAAATTTGTATCCTGAAATGCATGTTGTAACGGTCACATGACGTCATGGTGAACATGAAAAGATTGAAACACTTGCCTCCCTGATCCTCTGTCGGCTTGGTGGCACTCGTCCTCCCTCCCTCCCTCCTGGGTCCACTTCTGTCCATGGAGTTCTTCTCGGCAGTCGTCACTGCCTCTGGGGGACTTCATGGTCCATTTCTGCCCCTAGGATGATGATGTCCATGGTGCTGAGAGCAAAGATAATGAAAAGTTTAATGTTTGAAATAACTGATGTTAATTGATGTGTACTTGCCTTTGTGGTCCTCTGTCAGCTTCGTCCACTTCTGTCCCTGGAGTTCTTCTCGGCAGTCGTCACTGCCTCTGGGGGACTTCATGGCCCATTTCTGCCCCCAGGATGATGATGTCCATGGTGCTGAGAGCAAAGATAATGAAAAGTTTAATGTTTGAAATAACTGATGTTAATTGATGTCTACTTGCCTTTATGCTCCTCTGTCAGCTTTGTGGCAGTGGTCCTTCATCTCTTCCTTCTGGGTCCACTTCACGGTCCATTTGTGCCCCAGGATGATGATGTCCATGGTCCTAATTGTATATATAAAGAATAAATTAATGTTTGAAATCATTGATATTGATTACATAGGTAATGAATGCCAAAAGTATGTATAGACATGTATACAGAATTATGGAAAAATTTGTATCCTGAAATGCATGTTGTAACGGTCACATGACGTCATGGTGAACATGAAAAGATTGAAACACTTGCCTCCCTGATCCTCTGTCGGCTTGGTGGCACTCGTCCTCCCTCCCTCCCTCCTGGGTCCACTTCTGTCCCTTGAATTCTTCTCGGCAGTCGTCACTGCCTCTGGGGGACTTCATGGTCCATTTCTGCCCCCAGGATGATGATGTCCATGGTGCTGAGAGCAAAGATAATGAAAAGTTTAATGTTTGAAATAACTGATGTTAATTGATGTGTACTTGCCTTTGTGGTCCTCTGTCAGCTTCGTCCACTTCTGTCCCTGGAGTTCTTCTCGGCAGTCGTCACTGCCTCTGGGGGACTTCATGGTCCATTTCTGCCCCCAGGATGATGATGTCCATGGTGCTGAGAGCAAAGATAATGAAAAGTTTAATGTTTGAAATAACTGATGTTAATTGATGTCTACTTGCCTTTGTGGTCCTCTGTCAGCTTCGTCCACTTCTGTCCCTGGAGTTCTTCTCGGCAGTCGTCACTGCCTCTGGGGGACTTCATGGTCCATTTCTGCCCCCAGGATGATGATGTCCATGGTGCTGAGAGCAAAGATAATGAAAAGTTTAATGTTTGAAATAACTGATGTTAATTGATGTCTACTTGCCTTTATGGTCCTCTGTCAGCTTTGTGGCAGTGGTCCTTCGTCCCTCCCTCCTGGGTCCACTTCACGGTCCATTTTTGCCCCAGGATGATGATGTCCATGGTCCTAATTCTATATATAAGGAATAAATTAATGTTTGAAATCATTGATATTGCTTACATAGGTAATGAATGCCAAAAGGATGTATAGACATGTATACAGGATTATGGAAAAATTTGTATCCTGAAATGCATGTTGTAACGGTCACATGACGTCATGGTGAACATGAAAAGATTGAAACACTTGCCTCCCTGATCCTCTGTCGGCTTGGTGGCACTCGTCCTCCCTCCCTCCCTCCTGGGTCCACTTCTGTCCCTTGAGTTCTTCTCGGCAGTCGTCACTGCCTCTGGGGGACTTCATGGTCCATTTCTGCCCCCAGGATGATGATGTCCATGGTGCTGAGAGCAAAGATAATGAAAAGTTTAATGTTTGAAATAACTGATGTTAATTGATGTCTACTTGCGTTTCTGGTCCTCTGTCAGCTTCGTCCACTTCTGTCCCTGGAGTTCTTGTCGGCAGTCGTCACTGCCTCTGGGGGACTTCATGGTCCATTTCTGCCCCCAGGATGATGATGTCCATGGTGCTGAGAGCAAAGATAATGAAAAGTTTAATGTTTGAAAAAACTGATGTTAATTGATGTCTACTTGCCTTTATGGTCCTCTGTCAGCTTCGTCCACTTCTGTCCCTGGAGTTCTTCTCGGCAGTCGTCACTGCCTCTGGGGGACTTCATGGTCCATTTCTGCCCCCAGGATGATGATGTCCATGGTGCTGAGAGCAAAGATAATGAAAAGTTTAATGTTTGAAATAACTGATGTTAATTGATGTCTACTTGCCTTTGTGGTCCTCTGTCAGCTTTGTGGCAGTGGTCCTTCGTCCCTCCCTCCTGGGTCCACTTCACGGTCCATTTTTGCCCCCAGGATGATGATGTCCATGGTCCTAATTCTATATTTAAGGAATAAATTAATGTTTGAAATCATTGATATTGCTTACATAGGTAATGAATGCCAAAAGTATGTATAGACATGTATACAGGATTATGGAAAAATTTGTATCCTGAAATGCATGTTGTAACGGTCACATGACGTCATGGTGAACATGAAAAGATTGAAACACTTGCCTCCCTGATCCTCTGTCAGCTTGGTGGCACTCGTCCTCCCTCCCTCCCTCCTGGGTCCACTTCTGTCCCTTGAGTTCTTCTCGGCAGTCGTCACTGCCTCTGGGGGACTTCATGGTCCATTTCTGCCCCCAGGATGATGATGTCCATGGTGCTGAGAGCAAAGATAATGAAAAGTTTAATGTTTGAAAAAACTGATGTTAATTGATGTCTACTTGCCTTTATGGTCCTCTGTCAGCTTCGTCCACTTCTGTCCCTGGAGTTCTTCTCGGCAGTCGTCACTGCCTCTGGGGGACTTCATGGTCCATTTCTGCCCCCAGGATGATGATGTCCATGGTGCTGAGAGCAAAGATAATGAAAAGTTTAATGTTTGAAATAACTGATGTTAATTGATGTCTACTTGCCTTTGTGGTCCTCTGTCAGCTTTGTGGCAGTGGTCCTTCGTCCCTCCCTCCTGGGTCCACTTCACGGTCCATTTTTGCCCCAGGATGATGATGTCCATGGTCCTAATTCTATATATAAGGAATAAATTAATGTTTGAAATCATTGATATTGCTTACATAGGTAATGAATGCCAAAAGTATGTATAGACATGTATACAGGATTATGGAAAAATTTGTATCCTGAAATGCATGTTGTAACGGTCACATGACGTCATGGTGAACATGAAAAGATTGAAACACTTGCCTCCCTGATCCTCTGTCGGCTTGGTGGCACTCGTCCTCCCTCCCTCCCTCCTGGGTCCACTTCTGTCCCTTGAGTTCTTCTCGGCAGTCGTCGCTGCCCCTGTCGGACTTCATGGTCCATTTCTGCCCCCAGGATGATGATGTCCATGGTGCTGAGAGCAAAGATAATGAACAGTTTAATGTTTGAAATAACTGATGTTAATTGATGTCTACTTGCCTTTGTGGTCCTCTGTCAGCTTCGTCCACTTCTGTCCCTGGAGTTCTTCTCGGCAGTCGTCACTGCCTCTGGGGGACTTCATGGTCCATTTCTGCCCCCAGGATGATGATGTCCATGGTGCTGAGAGCAAAGATAATGAAAAGTTTAATGTTTGAAATAACTGATGTTAATTGATGTCTACTTCCCTTTATGGTTCTCTGTCAGCTTCGTCCACTTCTGTCCCTGGAGTTCTTCTCGACAGTCGTCACTGCCTCTGGGGGACTTCATGGTCCATTTCTGCCCCCAGGATGATGATGTCCATGGTCCTAATTGTATATATAAAGAATAAATTAATGTTTGAAATCATTGATATTGATTACATAGGTAATGAATGCCAAAAGTATGTATAGACATGTATACAGAATTATGGAAAAATTTGTATCCTGAAATGCATGTAGCAATGGTCACATGACGTCATGGTGAACATAAAAAGATTGAAACACTTGCCTCCCTGATCCTCTGTCGGCTTGGTGGCACTCGTCCTCCCTCCCTCCCTCCTGGGTCCACTTCTGTTCCTGGAGTTCTTCTCGGCAGTCGTCACTGCCTCTGGGGGACTTCATGGTCCATTTCTGCCCCCAGGATGATGATGTCCATGGTGCTGAGAGCAAAGATAATGAAAAGTTTAATGTTTGAAATAACTGATGTTAATTGATGTCTACTTGCCTTTATGGTCCTCTGTCAGCTTTGTGGCAGTGGTCCTTTGTCCCTCCCTCCTGGGTCCACTTCACGGTCCATTTTTGCCCCAGGATGATGATGTCCATGGTCCTAATTGTATATATAAAGAATAAATTAATGTTTGAAATCATTGATATTGATTACATAGGTAATGAATGCCAAAAGTATGTATAGACATGTATACAGAATTATGGAAAAATTTGTATCCTGAAATGCATGTTGTAACGGTCACATGACGTCATGGTGAAGATGAAAAGATTGAAACACTTGCCTCCCTGATCCTCTGTCGGCTTGGTGGCACTCGTCCTCCCTCCCTCCCTCCTGGGTCCACTCGTGTCCATGGAGTTCTTCTCGGCAGTCGTCACTGCCTCTGGGGGACTTCATGGTCCATTTCTGCCCCCAGGATGATGATGTCCATGGTGCTGAGAGCAAAGATAATGAAAAGTTTAATGTTTGAAAAAACTGATGTTAATTGATGTCTACTTGCCTTTATGGTCCTCTGTCAGCTTCGTCCACTTCTGTCCCTGGAGTTCTTCTCGGCAGTCGTCACTGCCTCTGGGGGACTTCATGGTCCATTTCTGCCCCCAGGATGATGATGTCCATGGTGCTGAGAGCAAAGATAATGAAAAGTTTAATGTTTGAAAAAACTGATCTTAATTGATGTGTACTTGCCTTTGTGGTCCTCTGTCAGCTTCGTCCACTTCTGTCCCTGGAGTTCTTCTCGGCAGTCGTCACTGCCTCTGGGGGACTTCATGGCCCATTTCTGCCCCCAGGATGATGATGTCCATGGTGCTGAGAGCAAAGATAATGAAAAGTTTAATGTTTGAAATAACTGATGTTAATTGATGTCTACTTGCCTTTATGGTCCTCTGTCAGCATCGTGGCAGTGGTCCTTCATCTCTTCCTCCTGGGTCCACTTCACGGTCCATTTTTGCCCCAGGATGATGATGTCCATGGTCGTTATTGTATCTATAAAGAATAAATTAATGTTTGAAATCATTGATATTGATTACATAGGTAATGAATGCCAAAAGTATGTATAGACATGTATACAGAATTATGGAAAAATTTGTATCCTGAAATGCATGTTGTAACGGTCACATGACGTCATGGTGAACATGAAAAGATTGAAACACTTGCCTCCCTGATCCTCTGTCGGCTTGGTGGCACTCGTCCTCCCTCCCTCCCTCCTGGGTCCACTTCTGTCCATGGAGTTCTTCTCGGCAGTCGTCACTGCCTCTGGGGGACTTCATGGTCCATTTCTGCCCCCAGGATGATGATGTCCATGGTGCTGAGAGCAAAGATAATGAAAAGTTTAATGTTTGAAATAACTGATGTTAATTGATGTGTACTTGCCTTTGTGGTCCTCTGTCAGCTTCGTCCACTTCTGTCCCTGGAGTTCTTCTCGGCAGTCGTCACTGCCTCTGGGGGACTTCATGGTCCATTTCTGCCCCCAGGATGATGATGTCCATGGTGCTGAGAGCAAAGATAATGAAAAGTTTAATGTTTGAAATAACTGATGTTAATTGATGTCTACTTGCCTTTGTGGTCCTCTGTCAGCTTCGTCCACTTCTGTCCCTGGAGTTCTTCTCGGCAGTCGTCACTGCCTCTGGGGGACTTCATGGTCCATTTCTGCCCCCAGGATGATGATGTCCATGGTGCTGAGAGCAAAGATAATGAAAAGTTTAATGTTTGAAATAACTGATGTTAATTGATGTCTACTTGCCTTTATGGTCCTCTGTCAGCTTTGTGGCAGTGGTCCTTCGTCCCTCCCTCCTGGGTCCACTTCACGGTCCATTTTTGCCCCAGGATGATGATGTCCATGGTCCTAATTCTATATATAAGGAATAAATTAATGTTTGAAATCATTGATATTGCTTACATAGGTAATGAATGCCAAAAGGATGTATAGACATGTATACAGGATTATGGAAAAATTTGTATCCTGAAATGCATGTTGTAACGGTCACATGACGTCATGGTGAACATGAAAAGATTGAAACACTTGCCTCCCTGATCCTCTGTCGGCTTGGTGGCACTCGTCCTCCCTCCCTCCCTCCTGGGTCCACTTCTGTCCCTTGAGTTCTTCTCGGCAGTCGTCACTGCCTCTGGGGGACTTCATGGTCCATTTCTGCCCCCAGGATGATGATGTCCATGGTGCTGAGAGCAAAGATAATGAAAAGTTTAATGTTTGAAATAACTGATGTTAATTGATGTCTACTTGCGTTTCTGGTCCTCTGTCAGCTTCGTCCACTTCTGTCCCTGGAGTTCTTGTCGGCAGTCGTCACTGCCTCTGGGGGACTTCATGGTCCATTTCTGCCCCCAGGATGATGATGTCCATGGTGCTGAGAGCAAAGATAATGAAAAGTTTAATGTTTGAAAAAACTGATGTTAATTGATGTCTACTTGCCTTTATGGTCCTCTGTCAGCTTCGTCCACTTCTGTCCCTGGAGTTCTTCTCGGCAGTCGTCACTGCCTCTGGGGGACTTCATGGTCCATTTCTGCCCCCAGGATGATGATGTCCATGGTGCTGAGAGCAAAGATAATGAAAAGTTTAATGTTTGAAATAACTGATGTTAATTGATGTCTACTTGCCTTTATGGTCCTCTGTCAGCATCGTGGCAGTGGTCCTTCATCTCTTCCTCCTGGGTCCACTTCACGGTCCATTTTTGCCCCAGGATGATGATGTCCATGGTCGTTATTGTATCTATAAAGAATAAATTAATGTTTGAAATCATTGATATTGATTACATAGGTAATGAATGCCAAAAGTATGTATAGACATGTATACAGAATTATGGAAAAATTTGTATCCTGAAATGCATGTTGTAACGGTCACATGACGTCATGGTGAACATGAAAAGATTGAAACACTTGCCTCCCTGATCCTCTGTCGGCTTGGTGGCACTCGTCCTCCCTCCCTCCCTCCTGGGTCCACTTCTGTCCCTTGAATTCTTCTCGGCAGTCGTCACTGCCTCTGGGGGACTTCATGGTCCATTTCTGCCCCCAGGATGATGATGTCCATGGTGCTGAGAGCAAAGATAATGAAAAGTTTAATGTTTGAAATAACTGATGTTAATTGATGTGTACTTGCCTTTGTGGTCCTCTGTCAGCTTCGTCCACTTCTGTCCCTGGAGTTCTTCTCGGCAGTCGTCACTGCCTCTGGGGGACTTCATGGTCCATTTCTGCCCCCAGGATGATGATGTCCATGGTGCTGAGAGCAAAGATAATGAAAAGTTTAATGTTTGAAATAACTGATGTTAATTGATGTCTACTTGCCTTTGTGGTCCTCTGTCAGCTTCGTCCACTTCTGTCCCTGGAGTTCTTCTCGGCAGTCGTCACTGCCTCTGGGGGACTTCATGGTCCATTTCTGCCCCCAGGATGATGATGTCCATGGTGCTGAGAGCAAAGATAATGAAAAGTTTAATGTTTGAAATAACTGATGTTAATTGATGTCTACTTGCCTTTATGGTCCTCTGTCAGCTTTGTGGCAGTGGTCCTTCGTCCCTCCCTCCTGGGTCCACTTCACGGTCCATTTTTGCCCCAGGATGATGATGTCCATGGTCCTAATTCTATATATAAGGAATAAATTAATGTTTGAAATCATTGATATTGCTTACATAGGTAATGAATGCCAAAAGGATGTATAGACATGTATACAGGATTATGGAAAAATTTGTATCCTGAAATGCATGTTGTAACGGTCACATGACGTCATGGTGAACATGAAAAGATTGAAACACTTGCCTCCCTGATCCTCTGTCGGCTTGGTGGCACTCGTCCTCCCTCCCTCCCTCCTGGGTCCACTTCTGTCCCTTGAGTTCTTCTCGGCAGTCGTCACTGCCTCTGGGGGACTTCATGGTCCATTTCTGCCCCCAGGATGATGATGTCCATGGTGCTGAGAGCAAAGATAATGAAAAGTTTAATGTTTGAAATAACTGATGTTAATTGATGTCTACTTGCGTTTCTGGTCCTCTGTCAGCTTCGTCCACTTCTGTCCCTGGAGTTCTTGTCGGCAGTCGTCACTGCCTCTGGGGGACTTCATGGTCCATTTCTGCCCCCAGGATGATGATGTCCATGGTGCTGAGAGCAAAGATAATGAAAAGTTTAATGTTTGAAAAAACTGATGTTAATTGATGTCTACTTGCCTTTATGGTCCTCTGTCAGCTTCGTCCACTTCTGTCCCTGGAGTTCTTCTCGGCAGTCGTCACTGCCTCTGGGGGACTTCATGGTCCATTTCTGCCCCCAGGATGATGATGTCCATGGTGCTGAGAGCAAAGATAATGAAAAGTTTAATGTTTGAAATAACTGATGTTAATTGATGTCTACTTGCCTTTGTGGTCCTCTGTCAGCTTTGTGGCAGTGGTCCTTCGTCCCTCCCTCCTGGGTCCACTTCACGGTCCATTTTTGCCCCCAGGATGATGATGTCCATGGTCCTAATTCTATATTTAAGGAATAAATTAATGTTTGAAATCATTGATATTGCTTACATAGGTAATGAATGCCAAAAGTATGTATAGACATGTATACAGGATTATGGAAAAATTTGTATCCTGAAATGCATGTTGTAACGGTCACATGACGTCATGGTGAACATGAAAAGATTGAAACACTTGCCTCCCTGATCCTCTGTCAGCTTGGTGGCACTCGTCCTCCCTCCCTCCCTCCTGGGTCCACTTCTGTCCCTTGAGTTCTTCCCGGCAGTCGTCACTGCCTCTGGGGGACTTCATGGTCCATTTCTGCCCCCAGGATGATGATGTCCATGGTGCTGAGAGCAAAGATAATGAAAAGTTTAATGTTTGAAAAAACTGATGTTAATTGATGTCTACTTGCCTTTATGGTCCTCTGTCAGCTTCGTCCACTTCTGTCCCTGGAGTTCTTCTCGGCAGTCGTCACTGCCTCTGGGGGACTTCATGGTCCATTTCTGCCCCCAGGATGATGATGTCCATGGTGCTGAGAGCAAAGATAATGAAAAGTTTAATGTTTGAAATAACTGATGTTAATTGATGTCTACTTGCCTTTGTGGTCCTCTGTCAGCTTTGTGGCAGTGGTCCTTCGTCCCTCCCTCCTGGGTCCACTTCACGGTCCATTTTTGCCCCAGGATGATGATGTCCATGGTCCTAATTCTATATATAAGGAATAAATTAATGTTTGAAATCATTGATATTGCTTACATAGGTAATGAATGCCAAAAGTATGTATAGACATGTATACAGGATTATGGAAAAATTTGTATCCTGAAATGCATGTTGTAACGGTCACATGACGTCATGGTGAACATGAAAAGATTGAAACACTTGCCTCCCTGATCCTCTGTCGGCTTGGTGGCACTCGTCCTCCCTCCCTCCCTCCTGGGTCCACTTCTGTCCCTTGAGTTCTTCTCGGCAGTCGTCGCTGCCCCTGTCGGACTTCATGGTCCATTTCTGCCCCCAGGATGATGATGTCCATGGTGCTGAGAGCAAAGATAATGAACAGTTTAATGTTTGAAATAACTGATGTTAATTGATGTCTACTTGCCTTTGTGGTCCTCTGTCAGCTTCGTCCACTTCTGTCCCTGGAGTTCTTCTCGGCAGTCGTCACTGCCTCTGGGGGACTTCATGGTCCATTTCTGCCCCCAGGATGATGATGTCCATGGTGCTGAGAGCAAAGATAATGAAAAGTTTAATGTTTGAAATAACTGATGTTAATTGATGTCTACTTCCCTTTATGGTTCTCTGTCAGCTTCGTCCACTTCTGTCCCTGGAGTTCTTCTCGACAGTCGTCACTGCCTCTGGGGGACTTCATGGTCCATTTCTGCCCCCAGGATGATGATGTCCATGGTCCTAATTGTATATATAAAGAATAAATTAATGTTTGAAATCATTGATATTGATTACATAGGTAATGAATGCCAAAAGTATGTATAGACATGTATACAGAATTATGGAAAAATTTGTATCCTGAAATGCATGTAGCAATGGTCACATGACGTCATGGTGAACATAAAAAGATTGAAACACTTGCCTCCCTGATCCTCTGTCGGCTTGGTGGCACTCGTCCTCCCTCCCTCCCTCCTGGGTCCACTTCTGTTCCTGGAGTTCTTCTCGGCAGTCGTCACTGCCTCTGGGGGACTTCATGGTCCATTTCTGCCCCCAGGATGATGATGTCCATGGTGCTGAGAGCAAAGATAATGAAAAGTTTAATGTTTGAAATAACTGATGTTAATTGATGTCTACTTGCCTTTATGGTCCTCTGTCAGCTTTGTGGCAGTGGTCCTTTGTCCCTCCCTCCTGGGTCCACTTCACGGTCCATTTTTGCCCCAGGATGATGATGTCCATGGTCCTAATTGTATATATAAAGAATAAATTAATGTTTGAAATCATTGATATTGATTACATAGGTAATGAATGCCAAAAGTATGTATAGACATGTATACAGAATTATGGAAAAATTTGTATCCTGAAATGCATGTTGTAACGGTCACATGACGTCATGGTGAAGATGAAAAGATTGAAACACTTGCCTCCCTGATCCTCTGTCGGCTTGGTGGCACTCGTCCTCCCTCCCTCCCTCCTGGGTCCACTCGTGTCCATGGAGTTCTTCTCGGCAGTCGTCACTGCCTCTGGGGGACTTCATGGTCCATTTCTGCCCCCAGGATGATGATGTCCATGGTGCTGAGAGCAAAGATAATGAAAAGTTTAATGTTTGAAAAAACTGATGTTAATTGATGTCTACTTGCCTTTATGGTCCTCTGTCAGCTTCGTCCACTTCTGTCCCTGGAGTTCTTCTCGGCAGTCGTCACTGCCTCTGGGGGACTTCATGGTCCATTTCTGCCCCCAGGATGATGATGTCCATGGTGCTGAGAGCAAAGATAATGAAAAGTTTAATGTTTGAAAAAACTGATCTTAATTGATGTGTACTTGCCTTTGTGGTCCTCTGTCAGCTTCGTCCACTTCTGTCCCTGGAGTTCTTCTCGGCAGTCGTCACTGCCTCTGGGGGACTTCATGGCCCATTTCTGCCCCCAGGATGATGATGTCCATGGTGCTGAGAGCAAAGATAATGAAAAGTTTAATGTTTGAAATAACTGATGTTAATTGATGTCTACTTGCCTTTATGGTCCTCTGTCAGCATCGTGGCAGTGGTCCTTCATCTCTTCCTCCTGGGTCCACTTCACGGTCCATTTTTGCCCCAGGATGATGATGTCCATGGTCGTTATTGTATCTATAAAGAATAAATTAATGTTTGAAATCATTGATATTGATTACATAGGTAATGAATGCCAAGGGTATGTATAGACATGTATACAGAATTATGGAAAAATTTGTATCCTGAAATGCATGTTGTAACGGTCACATGACGTCATGGTGAAGATGAAAAGATTGAAACACTTGCCTCCCTGATCCTCTGTCGGCTTGGTGGCACTCGTCCTCCCTCCCTCCCTCCTGGGTCCACTTCTGTCCCTTGAATTCATCTCGGCAGTCGTCACTGCCTCTGGGGGACTTCATGGTCCATTTCTGCCCCCAGGATGATGATGTCCATGGTGCTGAGAGCAAAGATAATGAAAAGTTTAATGTTTGAAAAAACTGATGTTAATTGATGTCTACTTGCCTTTATGGTCCTCTGTCAGCTTCGTCCACTTCTGTCCCTGGAGTTCTTGTCGGCAGTCGTCACTGCCTCTGGGGGACTTCATGGTCCATTTCTGCCCCCAGGATGATGATGTCCATGGTGCTGAGAGCAAAGATAATGAAAAGTTTAATGTTTGAAAAAACTGATCTTAATTGATGTGTACTTGCCTTTGTGGTCCTCTGTCAGCTTCGTCCACTTCTGTCCCTGGAGTTCTTCTCGGCAGTTGTCACTGCCTCTGGGGGACTTCATGGCCCATTTCTGGCCCCAGGATGATGATGTCCATGGTGCTGAGAGCAAAGATAATGAAAAGTTTAATGTTTGAAATAACTGATGTTAATTGATGTCTACTTGCCTTTATGGTCCTCTGTCAGCATCGTGGCAGTGGTCCTTCATCTCTTCCTCCTGGGTCCACTTCACGGTCCATTTTTGCCCCAGGATGATGATGTCCATGGTCGTTATTGTATCTATAAAGAATAAATTAATGTTTGAAATCATTGATATTGATTACATAGGTAATGAATGCCAAGGGTATGTATAGACATGTATACAGAATTATGGAAAAATTTGTATCCTGAAATGCATGTTGTAACGGTCACATGACGTCATGGTGAACATGAAAAGATTGAAACACTTGCCTCCCTGATCCTCTGTCGGCTTGGTGGCACTCGTCCTCCCTCCCTCCCTCCTGGGTCCACTTCTGTCCCTTGAATTCTTCTCGGCAGTCGTCACTGCCTCTGGGGGACTTCATGGTCCATTTCTGCCCCCAGGATGATGATGTCCATGGTGCTGAGAGCAAAGATAATGAAAAGTTTAATGTTTGAAATAACTGATGTTAATTGATGTCTACTTGCCTTTATGGTCCTCTGTCAGCTTCGTGGCAGTGGTCCTTCGTCTCTCCCTCCTGGGTCCACTTCACGGTCCATTTTTGCCCCAGGATGATGATGTCCATGGTCCTAATTGTATATATAAAGAATAAATTAATGTTTGAAATCATTGATATTGATTACATAGGTAATGAATGCCAAAAGTATGTATAGACATGTATACAGAATTGTGGAAAAATTTGTATCCTGAAATGCATGTAGGAATGGTCACATGACGTCATGGTGAACATAAAAAGATTGAAACACTTGCCTCCCTGATCCTCTGTCGGCTTGGTGGCACTCGTCCTCCCTCCCTCCCTCCTGGGTCCACTTCTGTCCATGGAGTTCTTCTCGGCAGTCGTCACTGCCTCTGGGGGACTTCATGGTCCATTTCTGCCCCAGGATGATGATGTCCATGGTGCTGAGAGCAAAGATAATGAAAAGTTTAATGTTTGAAATAACTGATGTTAATTGATGTCTACTTGCCTTTGTGGTCCTCTGTCAGCTTCGTCCACTTCTGTCCCTTGAATTCTTCTCGGCAGTCGTCACTGCCTCTGGGGGACTTCATGGTCCATTTCTGCCCCCAGGATGATGATGTCCATGGTGCTGAGAGCAAAGATAATGAAAAGTTTAATGTTTGAAATAACTGATGTTAATTGATGTCTACTTGCCTTTATGGTCCTCTGTCAGCTTCGTGGCAGTGGTCCTTCGTCTCTCCCTCCTGGGTCCACTTCACGGTCCATTTTTGCCCCAGGATGATGATGTCCATGGTCCTAATTGTATATATAAAGAATAAATTAATGTTTGAAATCATTGATATTGATTACATAGGTAATGAATGCCAAAAGTATGTATAGACATGTATACAGAATTGTGGAAAAATTTGTATCCTGAAATGCATGTAGGAATGGTCACATGACGTCATGGTGAACATAAAAAGATTGAAACACTTGCCTCCCTGATCCTCTGTCGGCTTGGTGGCACTCGTCCTCCCTCCCTCCCTCCTGGGTCCACTTCTGTCCATGGAGTTCTTCTCGGCAGTCGTCACTGCCTCTGGGGGACTTCATGGTCCATTTCTGCCCCAGGATGATGATGTCCATGGTGCTGAGAGCAAAGATAATGAAAAGTTTAATGTTTGAAATAACTGATGTTAATTGATGTCTACTTGCCTTTGTGGTCCTCTGTCAGCTTCGTCCACTTCTGTCCCTGGAGTTCTTCTCGGCAGTCGTCACTGCCTCTGGGGGACTTCATGGTCCATTTCTGCCCCCAGGATGATGATGTCCATGGTGCTGAGAGCAAAGATAATGAAAAGTTTAATGTTTGAAATAACTGATGTTAATTGATGTCTACTTGCCTTTATGGTCCTCTGTCAGCTTCGTGGCAGTGGTCCTTCATCTCTTCCTCCTGGGTCCACTTCACGGTCCATTTTTGCCCCAGGATGATGATGTCCATGGTCCTTATTGTATCTATAAAGAATAAGTTAATGTTTCAAATCATTGATATTGATTACATAGGTAATGAATGCCAAGGGTATGTATAGACATGTATACAGAATTATGGAAAAGTTTGTATCCTGAAATGCATGTTGTAACGGTCACATGACGTCATGGTGAACATGAAAAGATTGAAACACTTGCCTCCCTGATCCTCTGTCGGCTTGGTGGCACTCGTCCTCCCTCCCTCCCTCCTGGGTCCACTTCTGTCCCTTGAATTCTTCTCGGCAGTCGTCACTGCCTCTGGGGGACTTCATGGTCCATTTCTGCCCCCAGGATGATGATGTCCATGGTGCTGAGAGCAAAGATAATGAAAAGTTTAATGTTTGAAATAACTGATGTTAATTGATGTCTACTTGCCTTTATGGTCCTCTGTCAGCTTTGTGGCAGTGGTCCTTCGTCTCTCCCTCCTGGGTCCATTTCACGGTCCATTTTTGCCCCAGGATGATGATGTCCATGGTCCTAATTGTATATATAAAGAATAAATTAATGTTTGAAATCATTGATATTGATTACATAGGTAATGAATGCCAAAAGTATGTATAGACATGTATACAGAATTGTGGAAAAATTTGTATCCTGAAATGCATGTAGCAATGGTCACATGACGTCATGGTGAACATAAAAAGATTGAAACACTTGCCTCCCTGATCCTCTGTCGGCTTGGTGGCACTCGTCCTCCCTCCCTCCCTCCTGGGTCCACTTCTGTCCATGGAGTTCTTCTCGGCAGTCGTCACTGCCTCTGGGGGACTTCATGGTCCATTTCTGCTCCCAGGATGATGATGTCCATGGTGCTGAGAGCAAAGATAATGAAAAGTTTAATGTTTGAAATAACTGATGTTAATTGATGTCTACTTGCCTTTGTGGTCCTCTGTCAGCTTCGTCCACTTCTGTCCCTGGAGTTCTTCTCGGCAGTCGTCACTGCCTCTGGGGGACTTCATGGTCCATTTCTGCCCCCAGGATGATGATGTCCATGGTGCTGAGAGCAAAGATAATGAAAAGTTTAATGTTTGAAATAACTGATGTTAATTGATGTCTACTTGCCTTTATGGTCCTCTGTCAGCTTTGTGGCAGTGGTCCTTCGTCTCTCCCTCCTGGGTCCACTTCACGGTCCATTTTTGCCCCAGGATGATGATGTCCATGGTCCTAATTGTATATATAAAGAATAAATTAATGTTTGAAATCATTGATATTGATTACATAGGTAATGAATGCCAAAAGTATGTATAGACATGTATACAGAATTGTGGAAAAATTTGTATCCTGAAATGCATGTAGCAATGGTCACATGACGTCATGGTGAACATAAAAAGATTGAAACAATTGCCTCCCTGATCCTCTGTCGGCTTGGTGGCACTCGTCCTCCCTCCCTCCCTCCTGGGTCCTCTTCTGTCCATGGAGTTCTTCTCGGCAGTCGTCACTGCCTCTGGGGGACTTCATGGTCCATTTCTGCCCCCAGGATGATGATGTCCATGGTGCTGAGAGCAAAGATAATGAAAAGTTTAATGTTTGAAATAACTGATGTTAATTGATGTGTACTTGCCTTTGTGGTCCTCTGTCAGCTTCGTCCACTTCTGTCCCTGGAGTTCTTCTCGGCAGTCGTCACTGCCTCTGGGGGACTTCATGGTCCATTTCTGCCCCCAGGATGATGATGTCCATGGTGCTGAGAGCAAAGATAATGAAAAGTTTAATGTTTGAAATAACTGATGTTAATTGATGTGTACTTGCCTTTGTGGTCCTCTGTCAGCTTCGTCCACTTCTGTCCATGGAGTTCTTCTCGGCAGTCGTCACTGCCTCTGGGGGACTTCATGGTCCATTTCTGCCCCCAGGATGATGATGTCCATGGTGCTGAGAGCAAAGATAATGAAAAGTTTCATGTTTGAAATAACTGATGTTAATTGATGTCTACTTGCCTTTATGGTCCTCTGTCAGCTTTGTGGCAGTGGTCCTTCGTCTCTCCCTCCTGGGTCCATTTCACGGTCCATTTTTGCCCCAGGATGATGATGTCCATGGTCCTAATTGTATATATAAAGAATAAATTAATGTTTGAAATCATTGATATTGATTACATAGGTAATGAATGCCAAAAGTATGTATAGACATGTATACAGAATTGTGGAAAAATTTGTATCCTGAAATGCATGTAGCAATGGTCACATGACGTCATGGTGAACATAAAAAGATTGAAACACTTGCCTCCCTGATCCTCTGTCGGCTTGGTGGCACTCGTCCTCCCTCCCTCCCTCCTGGGTCCACTTCTGTCCATGGAGTTCTTCTCGGCAGTCGTCACTGCCTCTGGGGGACTTCATGGTCCATTTCTGCTCCCAGGATGATGATGTCCATGGTGCTGAGAGCAAAGATAATGAAAAGTTTAATGTTTGAAATAACTGATGTTAATTGATGTCTACTTGCCTTTGTGGTCCTCTGTCAGCTTCGTCCACTTCTGTCCCTGGAGTTCTTCTCGGCAGTCGTCACTGCCTCTGGGGGACTTCATGGTCCATTTCTGCCCCCAGGATGATGATGTCCATGGTGCTGAGAGCAAAGATAATGAAAAGTTTAATGTTTGAAATAACTGATGTTAATTGATGTCTACTTGCCTTTATGGTCCTCTGTCAGCTTTGTGGCAGTGGTCCTTCGTCTCTCCCTCCTGGGTCCACTTCACGGTCCATTTTTGCCCCAGGATGATGATGTCCATGGTCCTAATTGTATATATAAAGAATAAATTAATGTTTGAAATCATTGATATTGATTACATAGGTAATGAATGCCAAAAGTATGTATAGACATGTATACAGAATTGTGGAAAAATTTGTATCCTGAAATGCATGTAGCAATGGTCACATGACGTCATGGTGAACATAAAAAGATTGAAACAATTGCCTCCCTGATCCTCTGTCGGCTTGGTGGCACTCGTCCTCCCTCCCTCCCTCCTGGGTCCTCTTCTGTCCATGGAGTTCTTCTCGGCAGTCGTCACTGCCTCTGGGGGACTTCATGGTCCATTTCTGCCCCCAGGATGATGATGTCCATGGTGCTGAGAGCAAAGATAATGAAAAGTTTAATGTTTGAAATAACTGATGTTAATTGATGTGTACTTGCCTTTGTGGTCCTCTGTCAGCTTCGTCCACTTCTGTCCCTGGAGTTCTTCTCGGCAGTCGTCACTGCCTCTGGGGGACTTCATGGTCCATTTCTGCCCCCAGGATGATGATGTCCATGGTGCTGAGAGCAAAGATAATGAAAAGTTTAATGTTTGAAATAACTGATGTTAATTGATGTCTACTTGCCTTTATGGTCCTCTGTCAGCTTCGTGGCAGTGGGCCTTCGTCTCTCCCTCCTGGGTCCACTTCACGGTCCATTTTTGCCCCAGGATGATGATGTCCATGGTCCTAATTGTATATATAAAGAATAAATTAATGTTTGAAATCATTGATATTGATTACATAGGTAATGAATGCCAAAAGTATGTATAGACATGTATACAGAATTGTGGAAAAATTTGTATCCTGAAATGCATGTAGGAATGGTCACATGACGTCATGGTGAACATAAAAAGATTGAAACACTTGCCTCCCTGATCCTCTGTCGGCTTGGTGGCACTCGTCCTCCCTCCCTCCCTCCTGGGTCCACTTCTGTCCATGGAGTTCTTCTCGGCAGTCGTCACTGCCTCTGGGGGACTTCATGGTCCATTTCTGCCCCAGGATGATGATGTCCATGGTGCTGAGAGCAAAGATAATGAAAAGTTTAATGTTTGAAATAACTGATGTTAATTGATGTCTACTTGCCTTTGTGGTCCTCTGTCAGCTTCGTCCACTTCTGTCCCTGGAGTTCTTCTCGGCAGTCGTCACTGCCTCTGGGGGACTTCATGGTCCATTTCTGCCCCCAGGATGATGATGTCCATGGTGCTGAGAGCAAAGATAATGAAAAGTTTAATGTTTGAAATAACTGATGTTAATTGATGTCTACTTGCCTTTATGGTCCTCTGTCAGCTTCGTGGCAGTGGTCCTTCATCTCTTCCTCCTGGGTCCACTTCACGGTCCATTTTTGCCCCAGGATGATGATGTCCATGGTCCTTATTGTATCTATAAAGAATAAGTTAATGTTTCAAATCATTGATATTGATTACATAGGTAATGAATGCCAAGGGTATGTATAGACATGTATACAGAATTATGGAAAAGTTTGTATCCTGAAATGCATGTTGTAACGGTCACATGACGTCATGGTGAACATGAAAAGATTGAAACACTTGCCTCCCTGATCCTCTGTCGGCTTGGTGGCACTCGTCCTCCCTCCCTCCCTCCTGGGTCCACTTCTGTCCCTTGAATTCTTCTCGGCAGTCGTCACTGCCTCTGGGGGACTTCATGGTCCATTTCTGCCCCCAGGATGATGATGTCCATGGTGCTGAGAGCAAAGATAATGAAAAGTTTAATGTTTGAAATAACTGATGTTAATTGATGTCTACTTGCCTTTATGGTCCTCTGTCAGCTTTGTGGCAGTGGTCCTTCGTCTCTCCCTCCTGGGTCCATTTCACGGTCCATTTTTGCCCCAGGATGATGATGTCCATGGTCCTAATTGTATATATAAAGAATAAATTAATGTTTGAAATCATTGATATTGATTACATAGGTAATGAATGCCAAAAGTATGTATAGACATGTATACAGAATTGTGGAAAAATTTGTATCCTGAAATGCATGTAGCAATGGTCACATGACGTCATGGTGAACATAAAAAGATTGAAACACTTGCCTCCCTGATCCTCTGTCGGCTTGGTGGCACTCGTCCTCCCTCCCTCCCTCCTGGGTCCACTTCTGTCCATGGAGTTCTTCTCGGCAGTCGTCACTGCCTCTGGGGGACTTCATGGTCCATTTCTGCTCCCAGGATGATGATGTCCATGGTGCTGAGAGCAAAGATAATGAAAAGTTTAATGTTTGAAATAACTGATGTTAATTGATGTCTACTTGCCTTTGTGGTCCTCTGTCAGCTTCGTCCACTTCTGTCCCTGGAGTTCTTCTCGGCAGTCGTCACTGCCTCTGGGGGACTTCATGGTCCATTTCTGCCCCCAGGATGATGATGTCCATGGTGCTGAGAGCAAAGATAATGAAAAGTTTAATGTTTGAAATAACTGATGTTAATTGATGTCTACTTGCCTTTATGGTCCTCTGTCAGCTTTGTGGCAGTGGTCCTTCGTCTCTCCCTCCTGGGTCCACTTCACGGTCCATTTTTGCCCCAGGATGATGATGTCCATGGTCCTAATTGTATATATAAAGAATAAATTAATGTTTGAAATCATTGATATTGATTACATAGGTAATGAATGCCAAAAGTATGTATAGACATGTATACAGAATTGTGGAAAAATTTGTATCCTGAAATGCATGTAGCAATGGTCACATGACGTCATGGTGAACATAAAAAGATTGAAACAATTGCCTCCCTGATCCTCTGTCGGCTTGGTGGCACTCGTCCTCCCTCCCTCCCTCCTGGGTCCTCTTCTGTCCATGGAGTTCTTCTCGGCAGTCGTCACTGCCTCTGGGGGACTTCATGGTCCATTTCTGCCCCCAGGATGATGATGTCCATGGTGCTGAGAGCAAAGATAATGAAAAGTTTAATGTTTGAAATAACTGATGTTAATTGATGTGTACTTGCCTTTGTGGTCCTCTGTCAGCTTCGTCCACTTCTGTCCCTGGAGTTCTTCTCGGCAGTCGTCACTGCCTCTGGGGGACTTCATGGTCCATTTCTGCCCCCAGGATGATGATGTCCATGGTGCTGAGAGCAAAGATAATGAAAAGTTTAATGTTTGAAATAACTGATGTTAATTGATGTGTACTTGCCTTTGTGGTCCTCTGTCAGCTTCGTCCACTTCTGTCCATGGAGTTCTTCTCGGCAGTCGTCACTGCCTCTGGGGGACTTCATGGTCCATTTCTGCCCCCAGGATGATGATGTCCATGGTGCTGAGAGCAAAGATAATGAAAAGTTTCATGTTTGAAATAACTGATGTTAATTGATGTCTACTTGCCTTTGTGGTTCTCTGTCAGCTTCGTCCACTTCTGTCCCTGGAGTTCTTCTCGGCAGTTGTCACTGCCTCTGGGGGACTTCATGGTCCATTTCTGCCCCCAGGATGATGATGTCCATGGTGCTGAGAGCAAAGATAATGAAAAGTTTAATGTTTGAAATAACTGATGTTAATTGATGTCTACTTGCCTTTATGGTCCTCTGTCAGCTTTGTGGCAGTGGTCCTTCGTCTCTCCCTCCTGGGTCCACTTCACGGTCCATTTTTGCCCCAGGATGATGATGTCCATGGTCCTAATTGTATATATAAAGAATAAATTAATGTTTGAAATCATTGATATTGATTACATAGGTAATGAATGCCAAAAGTATGTATAGACATGTATACAGAATTGTGGAAAAATTTGTATCCTGAAATGCATGTAGCAATGGTCACATGACGTCATGGTGAACATAAAAAGATTGAAACAATTGCCTCCCTGATCCTCTGTCGGCTTGGTGGCACTCGTCCTCCCTCCCTCCCTCCTGGGTCCACTTCTGTCCATGGAGTTCTTCTCGGCAGTCGTCACTGCCTCTGGGGGACTTCATGGTCCATTTCTGCCCCCAGGATGATGATGTCCATGGTGCTGAGAGCAAAGATAATGAAAAGTTTAATGTTTGAAATAACTGATGTTAATTGATGTGTACTTGCCTTTGTGGTCCTCTGTCAGCTTCGTCCACTTCTGTCCCTGGAGTTCTTCTCGGCAGTCGTCACTGCCTCTGGGGGACTTCATGGTCCATTTCTGCCCCCAGGATGATGATGTCCATGGTGCTGAGAGCAAAGATAATGAAAAGTTTAATGTTTGAAATAACTGATGTTAATTGATGTCTACTTCCCTTTATGGTCCTCTGTCAGCTTCGTCCACTTCTGTCCCTTGAGTTCTTCTCGGCAGTCGTCACTGCCTCTGGGGGACTTCATGGTCCATTTCTGCCCCCAGGATGATGATGTCCATGGTCCTAATTGTATATATAAAGAATAAATTAATGTTTGAAATCATTGATATTGATTACATAGGTAATGAATGCCAAAAGTATGTATAGACATGTATACAGAATTATGGAAAAATTTGTATCCTGAAATACATGTAGCAATGGTCACATGACGTCATGGTGAACATAAAAAGATTGAAACACTTGCCTCCCTGATTCTCTGTCGGCTTGGTGGCACTCGTCCTCCCTCCCTCCCTCCTGGGTCCACTTCTGTCCCTTGAGTTCTTCTCGGCAGTCGTCACTGCCTCTGGGGGACTTCATGGTCCATTTCTGCCCCCAGGATGATGATGTCCATGGTGCTGAGAGCAAAGATAATGAAAAGTTTAATGTTTGAAATAACTGATGTTAATTGATGTCTACTTGCCTTTGTGGTCCTCTGTCAGCTTCGTCCACTTCTGTCCCTGGAGTTCTTCTCGGCAGTCGTCACTGCCTCTGGGGGACTTCATGGTCCATTTCTGCCCCCAGGATGATGATGTCCATGGTGCTGAGAGCAAAGATAATGAAAAGTTTAATGTTTGAAATAACTGATGTTAATTGATGTCTACTTGCCTTTATGGTCCTCTGTCAGCTTCGTTCACTTCTGCCCCTGGAGTTCTTCTCGGCAGTCGTCACTGCCTCTGGGGGACTTCATGGTCCATTTCTGCCCCCAGGATGATGATGTCCATGGTGCTGAGAGCAAAGATAATGAAAAGTTTAATGTTTGAAATAACTGATGTTAATTGATGTCTACTTGCCTTTATGGTCCTCTGTCAGCTTCGTGGCAGTGGTCCTTCGTCCCTCCCTCCTGGGTCCACTTCACGGTCCATTTTTGCCCCAGGATGATGATGTCCATGGTCCTAATTGTATATATAAAGAATAAATTAATGTTTGAAATCATTGATATTGATTACATAGGTAATGAATGCCAAAAGTATGTATAGACATGTATACAGAATTATGGGAAAATTTGTATCCTGAAATGCATGTTGTAACGGTCACATGACGTCATGGTGAAGATGAAAAGATTGAAACACTTGCCTCTCTGATCCTCTGTCGGCTTGGTGGCACTCGTCCTCCCTCCCTCCCTCCAGGGTCCACTTCTGTCCATGGAGTTCTTCTCGGCAGTCGTCACTGCCTCTGGGGGACTTCATGGTCCATTTCTGCCCCCAGGATGATGATGTCCATGGTGCTGAGAGCAAAGATAATGAAAAGTTTAATGTTTGAAATAACTGATGTTAATTGATGTCTACTTGCCTTTGTGGTCCTCTGTCAGCTTCGTCCACTTCTGTCCCTGGAGTTCTTCTCGGCAGTCGTCACTGCCTCTGGGGGACTTCATGGTCCATTTCTGCCCCCAGGATGATGATGTCCATGGTGCTGAGAGCAAAGATAATGAAAAGTTTAATGTTTGAAATAACTGATGTTAATTGATGTCTACTTGCCTTTGTGGTCCTCTGTCAGTTTCGTCCACTTCTGTCCCTGGAGTTCTTCTCGGCAGTCGTCACTGCCTCTGGGGGACTTCATGGTCCATTTCTGCCCCCAGGATGATGATGTCCATGGTACTGAGAGCAAAGATAATGAAAAGTTTAATGTTTGAAATAACTGATGTTAATTGATGTCTACTTGCCTTTGTGGTCCTCTGTCAGCTTCGTCCACTTCTGTCCCTGGAGTTCTTCTCAGCAGTCGTCACTGCCTCTGGGGGACTTCATGGTCCATTTCTGCCCCCAGGATGATGATGTCCATGGTGCTGAGAGCAAAGATAATGAAAAGTTTAATGTTTGAAATAACTGATGTTAATTGATGTCTACTTGCCTTTATGGTCCTCTGTCAGCTTCGTGGCAGTGGTCCTTTGTCCCTCCCTCCTGGGTCCACTTCACGGTCCATTTTTGCCCCAGGATGATGATGATGTCCATGGTCCTAATTGTATATATAAAGAATAAATTAATGTTTGAAATCATTGATATTGATTACATAGGTAATGAATGCCAAAAGTATGTGTAGACATGTATACAGAATTATGGAAAAATTTGTATGCTGAAATGCATGTTGTAACGGTCACATGACGTCATGGTGAACATGAAAAGATTGAAACACTTGCCTCTCTGATCCTCTGTCGGCTTGGTGGCACTCGTCCTCCCTCCCTCCCTCCCTCCTGGGTCCACTTCTGTCCCTTGAGTTCTTCTCGGCAGTCGTCACTGCCTCTGGGGGACTTCATGGTCCATTTCTGCCACCAGGATGATGATGTCCACGTTTCTAATTGTATATATAAAGAATAAATTCATGTTTGAAATCATTGATTTTGATTACATAGGTAATGAATGCCAAAAGTATGTATATACATGTATACAGAATTATGGAAAAATTTATATCCTGAAATGCATGTTGTAACGGTCACATGACGTCGTGGTTAATGTGAAAAGATTGAAACACTTGCCTCCCTGATCCTCTGTCGGTTTCGTGGCACTTGTCCTCCCTCCCTCCTGGGTTAACTTTTGTCCTTTGAGCGTCTACTTGGTAGTCGTCACTGCCTCTAGGGGACTTCGTGGTCCATTTCTGTCCCCAGGATGATGATGTCCACGGTCCTAGTTGTATATATAAAGAATAAATTAATGTTTAAAATCAGTGATTCTTACTATATAGGTAATGAATGGTAAAAGTATGTATATACATGTATACGGAATTGTGGAAAAATCTGTATTCTGAAATGCACGTTGTAACTGGCACATGATGTCAAAAGATTGAAACACTTGCCTCGCTGGTTTTCTGTCGGTTTCGTGGCACTCGTCCTCCATCACTCGGCACTTGGTTCACTTCTGTCCATGGAATGTCTTGTTTTTAGTCGTCACTGCCTCTGGGGGACTTCATGGTTCATTTCTGCCCCCCGGATAATGATGTCCATGGTCCTAGTAGAAAAGATCACTTGAACTTTAATGTTTAAAATCACTGACGCTCACTACATATATAATGAATGGCAAATGTATTTGTTTATGTCTGCACGGTGGTCCTACTCATAAAGGTAAAGATTGTTTATATCGTTCATACTTATCACAGACTGCATGAATGTAGTTTTACGCTGCTTTTAGCAATATTACATGATTGCCACAATGCTCAACAACAACTATAAAATGATGTTAACAAAGATGTTAAATGCAAAACAAATATGTTGGGTCGTGAAAGACACGATTTAACCTGAATATCAACCTGAAATATTGCAATACTTTATCCGGTGGTGGCCACTACACAACCAAAGAGACCATATGGGAGTTGCTGTGTCTGGGAACTACCTGTTGAATGAATTAAGGGTGGGTAAGCACTAAATCATGCCATCTCTATGACAGCATCATGCAGGGCATGCATGAGGAGGCCCTATCGACCTAACCGCCTAAACTACCAGTCAAAGGCTGTCAGCACTGGGGGCATAGAGTGTACCAACCCTAACTTGCTACAACAACCATCCTGACTGGACAGTCAGGCCCTAACACCGAACCTACTCCATAGTTTCATCGGCTGGGAGCTACACGAAAAGCGGAGACACTGTAGAGCCACCATCAGACATGAACTCCTCCCACCGGTGTCTCGGAGAAGCAGTGTACTGAAGTCCGAGTAGAAGCGGGTGTGGAGGGACCAAAACCAAATCCAAAATGTGCCAGGGTCCCTGCGTCTGAAAGAAACGGGTCTTGGAATCACATTTTTAACGTATGTAGATTTGTTTAATAACAGTGCGTAAGTGTGACTTCTACCGTTTTATCAATTTTGCAATGGGTCGTCATTGACACAGTTTAGGAATGTAACTGGAATACTCATGTTCTCTCAATCACAAGCGAGTACTTGCGGGGTTCGGAGGATATATTTGTGTAAATGGTAGTCCAGATTTGTTCTAAGACATACATAATTCAATCATAAATATCATGACACTGCACAAACACAATGTAACCATGTTATTTAAAACACTTTACAATTCATTTGTATATGCTTTACAAATCCCTTTAGATAAATCACATTACCCTTTATATAAAGAGCATGCACATAGATATATTACCTCCTCAAAGGGACGCAGGCTGGATTAACATACTATATAAGTTTATGATAAAGCTTATGGAACACTAGCATGTACAGGTCTTTGAAGGGCATTTAGAAGTGAAATACATAAGAATGAAGATTTTATGGATATCAACTTCTTTATTATGAGAACACAACGTTTCGGAGTTAATGCTTAATGGGGTACAGAGCCATATTTACATGTACAGGTAAAACAATAACAAAGTAACAAATAGAATGAATTAACGAAAGCTGGAAGCCAGTATAAACAAGCACTGATAGGAAGCTGACGGTTATGATAACAATGATGGAGGCCAATGGTATTACAGATGATAGGATATGTATACATAACACGGAAAGGGGATAAGGACGATGTACATGATTGGGGATAAACTATGGAAGTGAATGGTGATACATCACGCATGATTGGATGATGTTTACATAGCAACTGGCGCTAAAGGAAACTACAAGAGGCCATCGAGATCCGGAGACGCAAACCAGCAATCAACCGTGACCAAGGAGTGTACCTTCCAAGTGCCTGGGACTTATTGATAAATTAATCTCATCTATCTGTGTACATTCTATGTAATTCATGTATAGACAATCTACCTGTGTACATCCTTATCAACTTGTGTTTGTACATCACCCTCATGTAAACATGCTCATCAAGCCTCATGCAGTCATCATGTACACCGCCTTAATCCCCAATCATGTGCTATGTAAACATCATCCATTCATGCGTGATGTATCACCATTCACTTCCATAGTTTATCCCCAATCATGTACATCGTCCTTATCCCCTATCCGTGTTATGTATACATATCCTTTCATCTGTAATACCATTGGCCTCCATCATTGTTATCATACCTGTCAGCTTCCTATCAGTGCTTGTTTATACTGGCTTCCAGCTTACGTTGTAAGCGTTGTGTTCTCAAAATAAAGAAGTTGATATCCATAAAATCTTCATTCTTAGCATGTACAGATTATGTTATACACTTCCGGAAATACATTCATGATATATAAGATACTTCTAACCCGTTTACACATACAAAATGTACATTTATATCCTGTGCAATACACTTTGTCTATACCTCTATCAAGTACACGGGTAAGTTGAATAAACACTACCATAAACATAATACACTACTTACTAAAATGCTACATATATAGCAAGGCCTAAAATACATAATGGTCAACCTAAGATTCCAGATAAAGTAATACATGAACTTACCCTATGTTCCCTCGCGCAGAACATGTGCTCACTGGCAGAAGGGAGAAATAGTCTGCTGATGAGCCAAACGTTTGAAGTTTGACCTCACATGACTAAAACGATCACGTGACCCCAGAGAACAATACAACCCCAATTACAGGCCAAGCCCGTGACTGCCCAAGTGACAATACCCAGGAACCTATATACAAAAAAGAGGCTACACTATCCAAGTGCTAGAGTTGACACGGGTATTTAAGGAAATTAAATGTTACATGCTTAGGTTTATGTCATTAAATATTTTGGTTTAGGTTATTAATTTACTTCATATAAGTTTACTATGGTGATGATGATGATGATGATGATGATGATGATTTAAAATCTAACAATATACTACACACAAACATACTACTACATGAATGCGAAAAGCATATGCTGGATTGTAAAAATATACCTGTAACAGGATGTCTTGGTCGTCCGTTGCCCTCGGAATTTGTCACGTAGCCCTTCACACCTGGTTGAAAAAGTAAGTGCATGATTTGGAAAGCTATGGGTAGTTTTATGCTGTTTGTGTTTCTCTGTGATCTCAAATGTCTTGCTAATCAGTACCCATGCTCTGATAGTAAGACAAGAGCGTGAGAGGATGGAACAATGGTGACCAATCAGCCACCCGTGCACTCCTGAGACATGCAATTGTCAATCAGACAATCAGTACACCAACTTCATCGTCCGCCAGTCATTATAAACACACTATATGTGAAGGGGAAAATAAGAAAAAGATGTAGATTTGGACGGGAAGTGAACAATCTATGTACAGTCCATGCAACTAACCACGAACGCATACAAAACAAAACCAGTAATAGTTCAAACTGTTTACTCAATGCTGTGTTCTGGAATGTTCAGTTTTCCAAAAATAAATCCACAGAAATAGCTGACATGCATACAGAATATGACATTGATGTTTTATTCTTAACTGAAACTTAGCTTCAAGAGGCAGGGGATGAAGCAATATATAGCCGAAATGACACCACCAGGATTCCGTCATGTGCATATCCTTCCAGAAGGAAGAGGAGACTGAGTCACGAGGACAGTCTTGTTGAGCGGATCACACCAAAGGCATCCTTTTCTCCCATTTGAAAACTTGGAAGCAACTTTTACATCCTTTGACATAACACTTAAGGTAGTCTATATACAGGCCGACACCTTCATCTAAAAATAAACTTTGTGTTTTGGCCCTGCATCCCACACAAGAACTATATATGTTTTACTAGTGTATGTTGCCAAATCGTTGATTGATGTTTATGAAAACAAAGCAAAAGAACCAGACACGTAACTCTATAAACTTTACGAATCATTTGTCTTGTTGGCTGTGTGGTCCGGTCAACAAATAAACACCTTATAATATATACCTAGATATATACCCAGAACTGCTCTTGTTATGCTGAAGTGATTCTTTACCGTTCAGTAAAAAACAATAAGGAATCAGCCACAGATATGGGATCGTTTTCAGGAAACTGAATATAAAAGGAAATCGCCCTGAATGTTTCATGCCATGTTTACACATCGGAGAGTAATGCAGTTTATGTCACATGACAGCTGACAAACCCTCCAAAATCTGTTTCTACATTTTGTGAGACAGCCTAGTGGTTGGTACAGTGTGTAAAGCCCATTTCTGGTGATATTGCAGAAATTGCTTAAAACCGCTGTAAATCCATACTCACTTACTGCTAGACACATATTAGATGATCCCGCGCACTAAACGCATTTGTGACAAGAGAGGCGGTACAACGAATTGGGCTGCTACAAGTAGCTTGAGGATTGTGCACGTGCAATACATGCTAACCGTGACATGAAATCAACACCGCTACTGATTAACACCTGTCTCGCTACTGTTTTACACCTATCTCAATACTGTTAAACAGATTTCAGTTGTAGTAAAAAAATGTCTGTGCACGTGCAATACATGTTAACCGTGACATGAAATCAACACCGCTACTGATTAACACCTGCCTCGCTGCTGTGTAACACCAGTCTCGCTACTGTTTTACACCTGTCTCAATACTGTGAAACAGATTTCAGTTGTAGTAAAAAATGTCCAAGTTAGGAAAACATGGGCAAATAGTTCATTCTCGGGCAAGGGAGATATCATACAATGTTATCATGTATATGGACAAAAAATGTACAACCAAAGCAGATTCTCTTTTACAAAGTAGCCTTGCTACTGGACTCTCAACGGCAACTTTCAAGCGCATTAAGGCAGAAGGTGGTAGGAGTGCGAGTGGACCTACATTTATCAGTCCGACCAAGTTACGCAAACCCAAAACTTGCAGTTACAAACTTGATGATTTCGACCGGTGTGCAGCCCGCAATTTGTACAGAGTTTATATGGCGTTAAAAAAACACACAACAATTTTGTTAAAAAAACCCAGGAAAATGTCATTTGCTTTGTGAAATGGATCGGTGGTTCTAAACATATTTGCTCAGTATATTGTGTTGATTAAATTCGTTGGGATTGTACCTGCTCCCAAATCGAGTGTGCTATAGCAATTCATGCGTGAAACGCACGGGGAAAATTAACTTCTCGATATTTATCAGACAGCCTGTCTCCCTCTTGTTTCAAGTGGATCGTTCTGTGGGGCGTTCCCAAGTATGCAAATTGGGGTCATTTGTCAGGTTGTGGATCATCTTATATGTGTTTACCAGTACTTTCATCTGTTCAGTCATGCTATACGATTTAAATAACTAGGTGATGTTTTTCTAGTCAATACCTTAGTCAGTATTCCTTAGTCAAGTCTGAAGTTTGAAGGCCGAAAGTTGAGGCTAACACTGTTTCTGGCGATTGGGGACAGGAATGTATGACAGTAGAGTGCTACTACAGTATACTGGGAAAGCAGGGATGAGTGATTTTGTGATCCAATGTCAGTAGAGCCAGACTCGCCAATGATCAGGCCGTCGTTCCTTACCACTGCCCACCACGTAGAGAAGCCAGCGTCGTAGCAGCGGAGGGACAGGTTCTATCCTTTTCTGTTGACCAGATCAACCACATGTTTCACCTCAGATCGGCCTAACAACCGCCGGATCACTGAACTTGCCATGTCAGCTACACATATTCTCACATGTACTCTCTCGATTGCAGGACAGATACTGCGCACGAATATGGTCAGTCTCGGGTGTAGATGGAGCAGAGAAGGCTGGGTCACACGTCTGAAACAGTGCTTCAATGAAACATGTCTGCACTGTCTCTCAAGACGCCTGATATTGAAAGTATGTAAGCCTACGTTACTTATGTTGGTAATAGTTTGTTTTCTTCAAATTTTTAATTTTTTTACGGAAACGTCCTCTTGGTTATTAACATATTAATCAATGTTCGAATATTTCTTACTTTCCATTTCGATATTGTTCGTCAGTCGAAAGTGAATGCTAACATTTCCTAAAATAGGATCTATATGATGTACATACTTATTGTGCAAGGTTCAGTTGTTTTAAAAAGTGTAATTGAGGTTTAATATCTTGTCTTTCAACCCCTGAAATCGAAAACGAAAGTACTATTACATGTGTCTGGATCACGAAGAAAACCGCGTTGTAGTGGTTCGCCTTTCAGCATTCGTTTACAAGGTATGTACCTTTCTTGAAAGTGCTGTGACATAGAGTAAAATGTGATGTTATGGGTATTTTTTTCCAGTTAGTACAAATTATGCAAATAGATCAGTGTGTCTATAAAATTGTTACGATACCGAAAATTGACGATACGATACATATTGCGATATCTTGGAAAGATATGCTTCGATTCGATGCACATCACAGTATGCAATCTTTAGTTATTTTCTTTCAAAATGTATATTTTATGTCAAGTAACCATGTAAATATTGACATAAAAGTCAATTTCTAGTGAAAAGTAACAATTTGAAGGTTAAAGATACGCATCACGAAACGAAAAAGTATCGATTCATTTATCGTATCACTATCATCGATACTACGATATATCTTCAGAATAGCTCTCTTCCTTCAAAGCGGGCCACCCCAATCATTTGGTTATATTTGTATCAGGTAAATATCGAAAATGACATCGTAGACAATAATAAATACTTCGGCGTTAAATTCAGTAGATAAAAGAACCTTTTTAGATTAGCAATCAAATATTTATCATAGAGTGCCTCTGAAATCATATTTGTCTTTGAAGAAAATCTAGAAAAATCATAATGTACCTTTGGACTGTTTACTTCATTCACGCTTTTGACGTAATGATATGAAGGCCTCCGAATATAAGAACAAACTGACGAACAAAAGAAAGTACACAGGTTGTGTTTGTTAAAAAAAAATAAAAAATAAAAAGTAATAAAAACTCTTGATGAAAGTTGAAGCACACTGCAATACACGCGTGTTTTATCAGCAAAATGATACTGTACCAATAAACAGCGATGTGGTAATGATTACTGTAGAAGGTTCCTACGATGTTGGAATGTGGAGGCCAATTCCACGCAGTGGTCGCTGGGCACATATTCTACCAACACAACGCTGCAGCGTTCGAAATAATCGCCGGCGGAGGCCTAGCGCCGATTGTTATTTCAGATTGAAATATGTGCACGCCCTTGTAGCCCTCAGTATATTATCATTTTCTTCAAAAAGAGTCTTTTTCACTGACTTTGACAACCATCCACGAGTGAGTGAGTGAGTGAGTTAATATTTAACGTCACATCGGCATTATTGCAGAAATATCGTGACGAGAACGATTAATTATAAAAATACAAATAAATTAATAGCACATACATTGTAAAAACCTGTCAACGAAGGTCAGTAAAACTAACTAGTATATCACAGAGTAAAGCGTAACACTAGTGGTTAGACCTAAAACAATGTATCTATAGAGGACAATACAGTATAAAAATGAACTATGGGGTGCCCAGAACTGAAGATAGAACACCTTACTAAGGACCATGGGGACTTAAAGTACATTTGCTTCCTGCATGGACTCTAGTTGGATTTACATCATCCCTTCAACTGTTAGCAATTTAGACAAATCTAGCCATACAATAAAAGAACACTTATTCTACGATTAAAAACCTGGAAAACTTAAATTTACATCAAATGTTTTGGGACTTAAATACCCTCTCATGAGGACAATGTTTTTACAGTTCTTCAACCCCCTTTGAGGGTACAGCCACTGACGATTTGAGTTACTAATATAATCTTCCAATCATAAAATACTTTATGTATTTATAATTCATTCAACAAATCTAATTCCTGTAAAAATGCAATAATTAAACGAGGACTAACATTGCTAAAAAGATCCTTCATGGTTCGTGAATTAAAATACTGATCCCTTGTGATGGAATACTCAACACAGTCAAGCAGGATCTGCTCTATCAATGAGTAAATGGTGCTTTATCCAAATATGGTAAAAATGCCAAGTAACGTTTCGAGACAGGATTCAGGCAAGTGTTTTAAGAGTTGGTAATGGGTATCATCAGGTCCTGTTGCAGTATCGTCAGCCTGTGATAGCGCAGCATGAAGTTCATGTAATGAAAATGCCTCATTATAATCCTCATATTAATCATTAGAATCAAAATTCGCTGTTTTCTTTTCTTGGTGTGTTTGTCTGGAATTTTGGATGATAATTTGAGGAGGACGAATGTTTAGCCAAAGTTTCACCCAACTTGTTTGCAGTATCAGATTTTTCAGTTAGTATGTTATTATCATTTTTGAGATGCCGAATACTACTGCATTTGGAACCCTTGCCTTTAATTTTTTGCATCATATTCCATACCCTTGACGTAGGAGTACGGGAATTTATTTTGGAAACGTTCTTTTCCAAGTATGACGTTCAATGTGTTGAAACGTTCGTTGAGCCTTAACGTAGCTGATTTTTACATTATTTAAGTTATGTACAGTAGGATGAAGGCGAAAATATTTCTTGGCTTTCTTCCTCTTTTTCCTAGCCTGTTTGCATTCATGATTAAGCCATGGTTTACGGGTGTGCAGCTTTACAGAGGACTTATATAGGAATATTTTCATCAGCTATATGTTCTAATTTGTCCGAGAACATTTTAACTGGATCAGGTACGTACATCCATGAAAAGGTCTGACTTAAGCTCTTCAATGCAGGTGGCCTGCAATAAGGACCAAATGGACTTTGAAAAAATCCATCTTGTTACAGGCGGATCATCGGAAGGGTTAATTGCTGTAAGTACTGTTGGGAAATGGTCACTGCCACAAAGATCATTATGAACTGACCATTCAAATTCATTATAAACGTTTGAATCAGTGAGTGACAGGTCTAAGGAAGAATATGTTCCCGTTGCAGGATGTAAATATGTGTCAGAGCCATCACTGAACGTACTTAAATTATTATAAGATATAAACTCTTCAAGAACTTTTCCTTTACTGTGGGTATCAGGACTTACCCCATAGTGGGTTATGTCCATTGAAATCAATCAAATCAAATTATGATACAGGATTTTGGTAATTGGTCAAATAAATCTAAATATAAATAAATGAATAGATCAGTCTGGTGAAGAATGGCAGAAGGAGAGGTATACAAGGAACAAAAAGTAAGGGTTATATGTAAAGTAAGAGGCACAGCAACAGCCTGAAGATTGGTTTTAACAGGAACAGGTCTATGAATAATACCATCTCTCACCAATATGGAAGATCCACCAGTTATTATGTCACTAGGGGGGTGAAAAAGAATGATAAGAATTTACGCTATTCAAACTTTTGTTTCAAGTACGTTTCTTGAAAACTAAATGCTGACGGTGTAAAGTTCTGTGCTATTATTTGTACTTCATTAAAATTGGTCCTAAGTCCTCTGCAATTCCATTGGATTAAGGAGTTAATGTTCATTTAATAGCAGGGAGTAGTACTGGGGATAGACTTTTCTCCTTTCGAGGCGAACTGCTTCTATTTCGCGCATGGGGATGAGAAGAGGCGTCCAGTAGAAATTATGCGCCATGCAAAGCCTTAGTGTGCTACGTCAATTTCTACTAGATATCATGGTTGCATCATAAGAAATGATGAAAGTTATCGAGCTAAAGTTATCAATGATAATGGATATAAACTGGAACAATATGCTGATGATACTGAACTGTTTCTTGATGGGGCTGAAGAGACATTGTATTCTGCTACTGACAACCTTTCACAAATTATCAGGTTTGAAAATTTAGAAAATTTAGATAAATTGAAAGCAACCTGGATTGGATCAAAAGCTAGATCTATTGATCAGTCCGAGACTTTACGTGTACGCGAGACGGTGCGCTCCGCGGTACTAACTGAAGCGCTTCCCCCTAATTAATTCAATCACCGTGAAACCACCTCGACTGGGTGTGTACACGATGCAGGGTAATTAAAGCGTCCCGTAAAATCCCCAAGGGATTTTTCTCTATTTTTCGATTTTTTCGGCACGTGAAAACATCGGGAAAGCAGAAATACCACGCCCAGGTTCGGCTGTTTACGTAAGCAAATCAATTCATCGCCCATGAAAAGGTGATTTATTTCATTTGAATGTATAACTGGTGGAAATGTTAACGTATTTATCTTGCAGAAAGTTACGGAATGTTTTGAAACTAATGCAACCCCTACTGCATCTTGCATCTTGCATCTTGCATCTTGCATGAATCAAAATTTAGCCAACTTCGTCAAAAGTAATCCTGCGAAAACTATTAAAGGTCACATATACTCTAAGAGGGTACAAGTGCAAAATCACTTGCTGACATCGTTATAAATGAAACCCCGTCATTAACACTGCTCAATTCGGTCTTTAATTACCTTAAATCTACCTTTTTTCTCAACAGTGCACAATTCTCAGCCGCAAACGACATTTCAACCAATCAGAGCGGCGCGTCTCCCTGACGTAATAGTGGGTATAGAAATGAGGGTCTGTGCAGTATTCATCTACATTTCAGGGGTTAAACTATTTCGTTTTCAGGTTTGTACAAACCTGAAGTCGCGAAAGCTGTTGAGAAAAATGAAAGTTCACAATCTACTACCGTTCAGTTTTGTCTCCTGCTTTGCCTAGTGTTCGAGTTACAACCCCTGTTTTCATAGACGATTCTGTCAAAATCACTTGGTGTCGCTAGGTTGTAATCCGTGTTAGGTGGTATAAACCTACACGCTATTTGTCATCATTCACTTGATGCTCAGTTAATGAATTTATAACAGGTATAATTAGTGGTAACGCCACTTAGATTACCCGACAAAGGCCCCCATTTGGCATTTCTTTCGTCTGGATCGATCAAAGGATTAACCGATAACACGCTCATTGATTAATTAGTTTTATGGGGATTTAAATGGGGGTTTGTCAAAAGATTGTGTTTATGTATGTATATTTACTAATCTATACTGAATACACTCTGTCGTGTCTCTGTCTATGTAAAACAACACTTTTCTTTCAAAGGATTAACCGTCAATACATTGATTGATTGCTCATTATTGGCTAACTAAATAACTTTTTAAAAAGAATGACGCACATTATGCAAATTATTTGCTAGGTGTGCTATCTTGGGTAACCATTGAAACTATACAGCAATGTGAAAAACCTGAAACGATACATCACGTTTTCGTATATAAGACTGTGAAAAGACACATCACTTGGGAAATCTGCAGATGAATTATATGTCACTTGTTTTGTGGATATTGATAGATACATTCCTCGAAGAAGGTATTAGCCTGACATTGCTCCTTTAACTTTAATGCTAATATTTGCATTTTTGTTTTTAATAAGTTGCCGTAGCTTTCAACAGAATCATTGTTTTCATCGTAAAGTGTAATGATACAGACGACATACACTTGGGCGTGCGTGTGAATTATGATTCATATGGGAAAAGTATGAAATGTCTACAAATTACATTCCTGTTATACATTCGCAGATCGCTTCTTTTTATTGAGTTTCAAAATGCCTTGATGTGTCCCTCCACACCACAGACGATGGACTCAGAACCTCAGTATACCGCAAGCCGACGCACACCGACCAGTACATCCACTACAACTCCTGCCACCATCCTCAGATCAAGCAAGCTATCATCGCCACCCTTACCAGACGTGCCAAAACCCTCTGCCATCCTGATGCCCTAAACAATGAACTGGACCACCTCAGAAAGACATTCACCACACTAAACGGTTACCCTCCCCAGCTCGTCACAGCCATCATCAACAAGACCCTCAAGGACCGAGAACCCCGCCTCAAGCCTTCTCCATAACCCATCAGAGGACCAAACCCTACCTTGGCCCCATCAGTCATCAAATATCACGCCTCATCAAGACCAAAGCCAGCATCGATGTCACCTTCTCCAGTGGCAAGACCATCAAGACCTACCTAAAAACCTACCTCCAGCTGTGAACACCCTAACCCGAGAGGATGCATCTACCAGATCCCTTGCGACCTATACATTGGAGAAACGCTGAGACCAATCAACACCAGAATGAAGGAACACCAGACCTCTGTCAGCAACCTCGACTAGAAATCGGCCATCTCTGAACACATTCTCAAGAACCCTGGACGTTCAATCCGATGGGAGGACACTAGGCTACTATCTACCAACAACAACAACTGGCGCCAAAGGAAACTGCAAGAAGCCATCGAGATCCGGAGACAGAAACCAACAATCAACCGTGACCAAGGAGTGTACCTACCAAATGCCTGGGACTTATTGATAAATTAATCTCATCTATCTGTGTACATTCTATCTATGTAATTCGTGTATAGCCAATCTACCCGCGTACATCCTTATCTACTTGTGTTTGTACATCATCAACCCCCATGTAAACATGCCCATCAACCCTCATGTAGTCATGTACATCATCCTTAATCCCCAATCATGTGTTATGTAAACATAATCCACCATTGGCTTCCATCCTTATCCCCAATCATGTACATCGTCCTTACCCCCTACCTGTGTTATGTAAACATATTCCCATCATCTGTAATGTATTACCATTGGCTTCTATCATTGTTATCATAACTGTCGGGTTCCAATCAGCGTTTGTTTATACTGGCTTCCAGCTTTCGTTAATTCATTCCACTTGTTACTTTGTTATTGTTTTACCTGTACATGTAAATATAGCTCTGTACCACATTCTCAATCACCTGATGAAGGAGTAAGCATTAACTCCGAAACGTTGTGTTCTCATCTAAAGAAGTTGATATCCATAAAATCTTCATCCTTATGCATTTCACTTCTAAATGCCCTTCAAAGACTTGATATGATTATATAGTAATTGGGATTATTAGACCAAGTATAAAGACGTATATTGACAAGTGTCTACATACTGGTGAGTGAACGTTACAAACCAAGAAAATTTAGCATGTGAAGAAATTTATCGCGCAGTATTTTCACTTCGACCCCGACCTCGCTTAGTTTATCTTACAGGCTGTGTCATGCAAACTCCTTGTGGTAATGCTTCAAATACATATGCTATGTTATCAAGTTTTGATTGTTACATTCTCAGAAAGCTATTGTTTATTGTTTGATAGTTGCACGCTTTTCTCCTCACGACTGCTTTATATAAGTTACTTGTATCCCGGAGCGGTATTAACATAAGCAATATATTGCTTGTTTACCGATCCAATTCCCCTTCTGGAAATAAATATGTTTAAACCATATGGCGGCATTTCAAACAAAGACCTATGGGTGCTCAGTTATTTTCTAAATTCTATTGTAAGCATGTCACTAGTCTGCGTACCCTTCATAGTTTTAGAAAAACATTGATAACTTCAATATTGTTTTCACAATAACATCACATTTCGCGAGGCCTCATCCATTCATAATCAAGCGCTTCCGGTTACGTAGTCTGGCTGCGAAGTGGGCAGCGCCTGACGGACACAGGGACAGTGCAGCTCTCTCCCTTGGCAGGCATTAAATAAAAGAAACAATAGTATCGGTGGACGTAGTCTGGTTGTTATAAAGTATTTCGGCAATGTAAGCTTTCTCAATACTGAAATGCCGAAATTGCCCGACAATGATTTCCGTTTAGCATTTCGTATGTCTGCACTAAATATTCAAAGTTATAAATCAAGGTCGGATGTATTGCATGTTGTGTAATGTATGGTTGGAGGAGCATCAAAAGGAATAACAACTGAGTTAAAATAACAAACACGGATGAAAGGATTAGCCGATAACAATCTAACTGATTTATTACTTTTATCTTGCACAGCGGATTTGTCAAAAGTGGGGTACCCCACTGTGCCCCCTGCCTTTGTTTCAGGGTGGATTAACAAGGGATTAAGTACAACCAGTTCTGAACTTTATTGTAGCACAGCATATAACATTTACACGATACTTTATCTCTTTAAAATATAATAAAAAAAAATCCTACCTACCTACCTACCTACCTACCTACCTACCTACCTACCTACCTACCTACCTACCTACCTACCTACCTACCTACCTACCTACCTACCTACCTACCTACCTACCTACCTACCTACCTACCTACCTACCTACACACACACACACACGCACACACACACACACATACATTGTAAATTACATACATACATACATACATACATACATACATACATACATACACACACACACACACACACACACACACACACACACACACACACACACACACACACATACATTGTAAATTACATATCACAATTAGATCTAGCCGAGGTGTCAAGGATACGAAAGCGTAAAGGTGTACAATACAGGATGTCAAACCGTACGGTAGGGTGAACACAGAACGTGTCTTCTCCCCTTGCTTGCTGGCTGCTTGATAACCTGTTGCATCTGACAACAGGATAAAACGGAAATGACACAGTCAATCAACAATAAATTCAACGCATTATTACTATAACACACACGTGAAGTAGCAATTCCCAGTGTTTGAAATCATGGTTTGTCTGGGTATCATAGCAACTAACAAACGGCATCACAGACATACATCCATGTTATTCCTAAGTGAGTGAAGGAGTGAGTGAGTGATTTGTTCCAAGACATTTGATTTATTACTAGTTAATTGTTCATTCTCTAGGGACCATATTTTCACGTTTGTGTGACGTTAATAATAATATCTGTCCATTTATATAGCACAACACTGCACATCAGAAATACTCACTGCGCTAACAATAAACATCAAAACACATTATTGCCCTGGATAACCGAAACTGCCTGCGATGCGATAGAATGTCAACAGTCTTGTGACCTATCCCATCGGGAACGCATTTCCTGTTGGGTGAACAGAAGCAATTTTGAGCAAATTCACTTGCTTAAGATGTGACCTCATGTATCACATATGATTCTTTGTGTCAGTACTATGTGTTACCTTGATATCATCAACGTTATGTTTTCTAAATTTCTCCTAGACCCAGTCAGTCACTATTCATATGAAGATGATCATATGTAATACTCTGACACGCCAAGTACATAGGTAGATGATCTTATATAATGCTCTGACACGCCATATGCAAGCATAGATGGTCATATGTAAAGCTGAAAATCTTAGGCTATGAGTTCCGTACTGTAAACCCACGATGTGGTGACATATTTAGCCCACGTCTATGTACTACACGTATTACATATGTGTTGCCGTAGACTTGCTGACGGTACATTTAGTGTTGACACATGACTAGCGATGCTTAGAAAACGCTTCCTGATGTGTTGTTTCAAATCACACATTCTGATACGACATTGTCTTAGTAACTAAATGACGGGGTATCCATGACGCCTCGTATCACTAACTTTGAGACTGACGTGCAGATAAAAATATATGTAGACATTCGTATGTTGAGTGGACAAGACGTTACTCATCTGTATTCACAAACGTCAGTATATATCGCATGTAACCTCGAACACTTCCCCTTCTGCTACCTCGTTTAATACTCAATAAAAATGAAAATGAAAATCAATGAGTTTTAAAGTTTTTAATTTGAGAGTAACCGCGTACATTATAAAGCTTCAGTTTGATGGGAGAAAACAACCTAAACATAATTATTCGGTATACGATAACGGTAATGAAACAGCATTGTGAAATGCATTAACGTTTTTTTTTTCTTCCATGACTGATAGACATGACTCTTACAGTGCCTGTGTATATCAGTTCCGCACGTTCATTTCAGTCCTATATCAGTGAGTGTGTGAGTTTAGTTTTACGCCGCTTTTAGCAATATTCCAGCAATATCACGGCGGGGGACACCAGAAAATGGGCTTCACACATTGTACCCATGTGGGGAATCGAACCCGGGTCTTCGGCGTGATGAGCGAACGCTTTAACGACTAGGCTACCCCACCGCCCAGTCCTATATCAGTGGTTTGGGCGTTGTATATAAGACAAACTACGGCTTATATTAACTGTATTGATCAGAGATGCTATCGTGCTGCCATTTGTCCAAAGTGCTAAAATTTCCTAAAATCGTGGCTTGCAGCGCACGTGATGCCAATTTTTGTGCGTACATGCTCGAAAATAATCCACGCCGCTAAAATAGTACCAGTCTATACTTGTATATATGTGCAATAACATAACCACACCCCTATCATAGTACCAGTCTATACTTGTATACATGTGTACTAACATGGCCCACACCCTTTTTATAGAATCAGTCTATACTTGTCTATGTGTGTACTAACATGACCCACACCCTTTTCATAGTATCAGTCTATACTTGTCTATGTGTGTACTAACATGACCCACACCCTTTTCATAGTATCAGTCTATACTTGTCTATGTGTGTACTAACATGACCACATGCCTATCACAGTATCACTCTGTACTTGTGTATATGTGCAATAACATGGCCCACACCCTTTTCATAGTATCAGTCTATAGTCGTCTATGTGTGTACTAACATGGCCCACACCCTTTTCATAGTATCAGTGTACACTTGTGTATATGTGCAATAACATGACCCACACCCTTTTCATAGTATCAGTCTATACTTGTCTATGTGTGTACTAACATGACCCACACCCTTTTCATAGTATCAGTCTATAGTCGTCTATGTGTGTAATAACATGGCCCACACCCTTTTCATAACATCAGTGTATACTTGTCTATGTGTGTACTAACATGACCCACACCCTTTTCATAGTATCAGTCTATACTTGTCTATGTGTGTACTAACATGACCCACACCATTTTCATAGTATCAGTCTATACTTGTCTATGTGTGTACTAACATGACCACATGCCTATCATAGTACCACTCTATACTTGTATATATGTGCAATAACATGACCCACACCCTTTTCATAGTATCAGTCTATAGTTGTCTATATGTGTACTAACATGGCCCACATCCTTTTCATAGCATCAGTCTATACTTGTCTATGTGTGTGCTAACATGACCCACACCCTTTTCGTAGTATCAGTGTATACTTGTCTATGTGTGTATTAACATGACCCACACCCTTTTCATAGTATCAGTCTATACTTGTCTATGTGTGTACTAACATGACCCACACCCTTTTCATAGTATCGGTCTATAGTCGTCTATGTGTGTACTAACATGGCCCACACCCTTTTCATAGTATCAGTGTATACTTGTCTATGTGTGTACTAACATGACCCACACCCTTTTCATAGTATCAGTCTATACTTGTCTATGTGTGTACTAACATGACCCACACCCTTTTCATAGTATCAGTCTATACTTGTCTCTGTGTGTACTAACATGACCACATGCTTATCATAGTACCACTCTGTACTTGTATATATGTGCAATAACATGACCCACACCCTTTTCATAGTATCAGTCTATAGTCGTCTATGTGTGTACTAACATGGCCCACATCCTTTTCATAGTATCAGTGTATACTTGTCTATGTGTGTACTAACATGACCCACACCCTTTTCATAGTATCAGTCTATACTTGTCTATGTGTGTACTAACATGACCCACACCCTTTTCATAGTATCAGTCTACACTTGTCTATGTGTGTACTAACATGACCACAAGCCTATCATAGTACCACTCTGTACTTGTATATATGTGCAATAACATGACCCACACCCTTTTCATAGTATCAGTCTATAGTCGTCTATGTGTGTACTAACATGGCCCACACCCTTTTCATAGTATCAGTGTACACTTGTCTATGTGTGTATTAACATGACCCACACCCTTTTCATAGTATCAGTCTATACTTGTCTATGTGTGTACTAACATGACCCACACCCTTTTCATAGTATCGGTCTATAGTCGTCTATGTGTGTACTAACATGGCCCACTCCCTTTTCATAGTATCAGTGTATACTTGTCTATGTGTGTACTAACATGACCCACACCCTTTTCATAGTATCAGTCTATACTTGTCTATGTGTGTACTAACATGACCCACACCCTTTTCATAGTATCAGTCTATACTTGTCTATGTGTGTACTAACATGACCACATGCTTATCATAGTACCACTCTGTACTTGTATATATGTGCAATAACATGACCCACACCCTTTTCATAGTATCAGTCTATAGTCGTCTATGTGTGTACTAACATGGCCCACATCCTTTTCATAGTATCAGTGTATACTTGTCCATGTGTGTACTAACATGACCCACACCCTTTTCATAGTATCAGTCTATACTTGTCTATGTGTGTACTAACATGACCCACACCCTTTTCATAGTATCAGTCTATACTTGTCTATGTGTGTACTAACATGACCACATGCCTATCATAGTACCACTCTGTACTTGTATATATGTGCAATAACATGACCCACACCCTTTTCATAGTATCAGTCTATAGTCGTCTATGTGTGTACTAACATGACCCACACCCTTTTCATAGTATCAGTCTATACTTGTCTATGTGTGTACTAACATGACCCACACCCTTTTCATAGTATCAGTCTATACTTGTCTATGTGTGTACTAACATGACCACATGCTTATCATAGTACCACTCTGTACTTGTATATATGTGCAATAACATGACCCACACCCTTTTCATAGTATCAGTCTATAGTCGTCTATGTGTGTACTAACATGGCCCACACCCTTTTCATAGTATCAGTCTATACTTGTCTATGTGTGTACTAACATGACCCACACCGTTTTCATAGTTTCAGTCTATACTTGTCTATGTGTGTACTAACATGACCCACACCATTTTCATAGTATCAGTCTATACTTGTCTATGTGTGTACTAACATGGCCCACACCCTTTTCATAGTATCAGTCTATACTTGTCTATGTGTGTACTAACATGACCCACACCCTTTTCATAGTATCAGTCTATACTTGTCTATGTGTGTACTAACATGACCACATGCCTATCACAGTATCACTCTGTACCTGTGTATATGTGCAATAACATGGCCCACACCCTTTTCATAGTATCAGTCTATACTTGTCTATGTGTGTACTAACATGGCCCACATCCTTTTCATAGTATCAGTCTATACTTGTCTATGTGTGTACTAACATGACCACATGCCTATCATAGTACCACTCTGTACTTGTATATATGTGCAATAACATGACCCACACCCTTTTCATAGTATCAGTCTATAGTCGTCTATGTGTGTACTAACATGGCCCACACCCTTTTCATAGTATCAGTGTACACTTGTGTATATGTGCAATAACATGACCCACACCCTTTTCATAGCATCAGTCTATACTTGTCTATGTGTGTACTAACATGACCCACACCCTTTTCATAGTATCAGTCTATAGTCGTCTATGTGTGTAATAACATGGCCCACACCCTTTTCATAACATCAGTGTATACTTGTCTATGTGTGTACTAACATGACCCACACCCTTTTCATAGTATGAGTCTATACTTGTCTATGTGTGTACTAACATGACCCACACCCTTTTCATAGTATCAGTCTATACTTGTCTATGTGTGTACTAACATGACCCACACCCTTTTCATAGTATCAGTCTATACTTGTCTATGTGTGTACTAACATGACCACAAGCCTATCATAGTACCACTCTGTACTTGTATATATGTGCAATAACATGACCCACACCCTTTTCATAGTATCAGTCTATAGTTGTCTATATGTGTACTAACATGGCCCACATCCTTTTCATAGTATCAGTGTATACTTGTCTATGTGTGTACTAACATGACCCTCACCCTTTTCATAGTATCAGTCTATACTTGTCTATGTGTGTACTAACATGACCCACACCCTTTTCATAGTATCAGTCTATACTTGTCTATGTGTGTACTAACATGACCCACACCCTTTTCATAGTATCGGTCTATAGTCGTCTATGTGTGTACTAACATGGCCCACACCCTTTTCATAGTATCAGTGTATACTTGTCTATGTGTGTACTAACATGACCCACACCCTTTTCATAGTATCAGTCTATACTTGTCTATGTGTGTACTAACATGACCCACACCCTTTTCATAGTATCAGTCTATACTTGTCTCTGTGTGTACTAACATGACCACATGCTTATCATAGTACCACTCTGTACTTGTATATATGTGCAATAACATGACCCACACCCTTTTCATAGTATCAGTCTATAGTCGTCTATGTGTGTACTAACATGGCCCACATCCTTTTCATAGTATCAGTATATACTTGTCTATGTGTGTACTAACATGACCCACACCCTTTTCATAGTATCAGTCTATACTTGTCTATGTGTGTACTAACATGACCCACACCCTTTTCATAGTATCAGTCTATACTTGTCTATGTGTGTACTAACATGACCACAAGCCTATCATAGTACCACTCTGTACTTGTATATATGTGCAATAACATGACCCACACCCTTTTCATAGTATCAGTCTATAGTCGTCTATGTGTGTACTAACATGGCCCACACCCTTTTCATAGTATCAGTGTACACTTGTCTATGTGTGTATTAACATGACCCACACCCTTTTCATAGTATCAGTCTATACTTGTCTATGTGTGTACTAACATGACCCACACCCTTTTCATAGTATCGGTCTATAGTCGTCTATGTTTGTACAAACATGGCCCACACCCTTTTCATAGTATCAGTGTATACTTGTCTATGTGTGTACTAACATGACCCACACCCTTTTCATAGTATCAGTCTATACTTGTCTATGTGTGTACTAACATGACCCACACCCTTTTCATAGTTTCAGTCTATACTTGTCTATGTGTGTACTAACATGACCACATGCTTATCATAGTACCACTCTGTACTTGTATATATGTGCAATAACATGACCCACACCCTTTTCATAGTATCAGTCTATAGTCGTCTATGTGTGTACTAACATGGCCCACACCCTTTTCATAGTATCAGTCTATACTTGTCTATGTGTGTACTAACATGACCCACACCCTTTTCATAGTTTCAGTCTATACTTGTCTATGTGTGTACTAACATGACCCACACCATTTTCATAGTATCAGTCTATACTTGTCTATGTGTGTACTAACATGGCCCACACCCTTTTCATAGGATCAGTCTATACTTGTCTATGTGTGTACTAACATGACCCACACCCTTTTCATAGTATCAGTCTATACTTGTCTATGTGTGTACTAACATGACCACATGCCTATCACAGAATCACTCTGTACCTGTGTATATGTGCAATAACATGGCCCACACCCTTTTCATAGTATCAGTCTATACTTGTCTATGTGTGTACTAACATGGCCCACATCCTTTTCATAGTATCAGTCTATACTTGTCTATGTGTGTACTAACATGACCACATGCCTATCATAGTACCACTCTGTACTTGTATATATGTGCAATAACATGACCCACACCCTTTTCATAGTATCAGTCTATAGTCGTCTATGTGTGTACTAACATGGCCCACACCCTTTTCATAGTATCAGTGTACACTTGTGTATATGTGCAATAACATGACCCACACCCTTTTCATAGCATCAGTCTATACTTGTCTATGTGTGTACTAACATGACCCACACCCTTTTCATAGTATCAGTCTATAGTCGTCTGTGTGTGTACTAACATGACCACATGCTTATCATAGTACCACTCTGTACTTGTATATATGTGCAATAACATGACCCACACCCTTTTCATAGTATCAGTCTATAGTCGTCTATGTGTGTACTAACATGGCCCACACCCTTTTCATAGTATCAGTCTATACTTGTCTATGTGTGTACTAACATGACCCACACCATTTTCATAGTATCAGTCTATACTTGTCTATGTGTGTACTAACATGGCCCACACCCTTTTCATAGTATCAGTCTATACTTGTCTATGTGTGTACTAACATGACCCACACCCTTTTCATAGTATCAGTCTATACTTGTCTATGTGTGTACTAACATGACCACATGCCTATCACAGTATCACTCTGTACTTGTGTATATGTGCAATAACATGGCCCACACCCTTTTCATAGTATCAGTCTATACTTGTCTATGTGTGTACTAACATGGCCCACATCCTTTTCATAGTATCAGTCTATACTTGTCTATGTGTGTACTAACATGACCACATGCCTATCATAGTACCACTCTGTACTTGTATATATGTGCAATAACATGACCCACACCCTTTTCATAGTATCAGTCTATAGTCGTCTATGTGTGTACTAACATGGCCCACACCCTTTTCATAGTATCAGTGTACACTTGTGTATATGTGCAATAACATCACCCACACCCTTTTCATAGTATCAGTCTATACTTGTCTATGTGTGTACTAACATGACCCACACCCTTTTCATAGTATCAGTCTATAGTCGTCTATGTGTGTACTAACATGGCCCACACCCTTTTCATAACATCAGTGTATACTTGTCTATGTGTGTACTAACATGACCCACACCCTTTTCATAGTATCAGTCTATACTTGTCTATGTGTGTACTAACATGACCCACACCCTTTTCATAGTATCAGTCTATACTTGTCTATGTGTGTACTAACATGACCACATGCTTATCATAGTACCACTCTATACTTGTATATATGTGCAATAACATGACCCACACCCTTTTCATAGTATCAGTCTATAGTTGTCTATGTGTGTACTAACATGGCCCACACCCTTTTCATAGTATCAGTGTACACTTGTGTATATGTGCAATAACATGACCCACACCCTTTTCATAGCATCAGTCTATACTTGTCTATGTGTGTACTAACATGACCCACACCCTTTTCATAGTATCAGTCTATAGTCGTCTATGTGTGTAATAACATGGCCCACACCCTTTTCATAACATCAGTGTATACTTGTCTATGTGTGTACTAACATGACCCACACCCTTTTCATAGTATCAGTCTATACTTGTCTATGTGTGTACTAACATGACCCACACCCTTTTCATAGTATCAGTCTATACTTGTCTATGTGTGTACTAACATGACCCACACCCTTTTCATAGTATCAGTCTATACTTGTCTATGTGTGTACTAACATGACCCACACCCTTTTCATAGTTTCAGTCTATACTTGTCTATGTGTGTACTAACATGACCACATGCTTATCATAGTACCACTCTGTACTTGTATATATGTGCAATAACATGACCCACACCCTTTTCATAGTATCAGTCTATAGTCGTCTATGTGTGTACTAACATGGCCCACACCCTTTTCATAGTATCAGTCTATACTTGTCTATGTGTGTACTAACATGACCCACACCACTTTCATAGTATCAGTCTATACTTGTCTATGTGTGTACTAACATGGCCCACACCCTTTTCATAGTATCAGTCTATACTTGTCTATGTGTGTACTAACATGACCCACACCCTTTTCATAGTATCAGTCTATACTTGTCTATGTGTGTACTAACATGACCACATGCCTATCACAGTATCACTCTGTACTTGTGTATATGTGCAATAACATGGCCCACACCCTTTTCATAGTATCAGTCTATACTTGTCTATGTGTGTACTAACATGGCCCACATCCTTTTCATAGTATCAGTCTATACTTGTCTATGTGTGTACTAACATGACCACATGCCTATCATAGTACCACTCTGTACTTGTATATATGTGCAATAACATGACCCACACCCTTTTCATAGTATCAGTCTATAGTCGTCTATGTGTGTACTAACATGGCCCACACCCTTTTCATAGTATCAGTGTACACTTGTGTATATGTGCAATAACATGACCCACACCCTTTTCATAGTATCAGTCTATACTTGTCTATGTGTGTACTAACATGACCCACACCCTTTTCATAGTATCAGTCTATAGTCGTCTATGTGTGTACTAACATGGCCCACACCCTTTTCATAACATCAGTGTATACTTGTCTATGTGTGTACTAACATGACCCACACCCTTTTCATAGTATCAGTCTATACTTGTCTATGTGTGTACTAACATGACCCACACCCTTTTCATAGTATCAGTCTATACTTGTCTATGTGTGTACTAACATGACCACATGCTTATCATAGTACCACTCTATACTTGTATATATGTGCAATAACATGACCCACACCCTTTTCATACTATCAGTCTATAGTTGTCTATGTGTGTACTAACATGGCCCACACCCTTTTCATAGTATCAGTGTACACTTGTGTATATGTGCAATAACATGACCCACACCCTTTTCATAGCATCAGTCTATACTTGTCTATGTGTGTACTAACATGACCCACACCCTTTTCATAGTATCAGTCTATAGTCGTCTATGTGTGTAATAACATGGCCCACACCCTTTTCATAACATCAGTGTATACTTGTCTATGTGTGTACTAACATGACCCACACCCTTTTCATAGTATCAGTCTATACTTGTCTATGTGTGTACTAACATGACCCACACCCTTTTCATAGTATCAGTCTATACTTGTCTATGTGTGTACTAACATGACCCACACCCTTTTCATAGTATCAGTCTATACTTGTCTATGTGTGTACTAACATGACCACAAGCCTATCATAGTACCACTCTGTACTTGTATATATGTGCAATAACATGACCCACACCCTTTTCATAGTATCAGTCTATAGTTGTCTATATGTGTACTAACATGGCCCACATCCTTTTCATAGTATCAGTGTATACTTGTCCATGTGTGTACTAACATGACCCTCACCCTTTTCATAGTATCAGTCTATACTTGTCTATGTGTGTACTAACATGACCCACACCCTTTTCATAGTATCAGTCTATACTTGTCTATGTGTGTACTAACATGACCCACACCCTTTTCATAGTATCGGTCTATAGTCGTCTATGTGTGTACTAACATGGCCCACACCCTTTTCATAGTATCAGTGTATACTTGTCTATGTGTGTACTAACATGACCCACACCCTTTTCATAGTATCAGTCTATACTTGTCTATGTGTGTACTAACATGACCCACACCCTTTTCATAGTATCAGTCTATACTTGTCTCTGTGTGTACTAACATGACCACATGCTTATCATAGTACCACTCTGTACTTGTATATATGTGCAATAACATGACCCACACCCTTTTCATAGTATCAGTCTATAGTCGTCTATGTGTGTACTAACATGGCCCACATCCTTTTCATAGTATCAGTATATACTTGTCTATGTGTGTACTAACATGACCCACACCCTTTTCATAGTATCAGTCTATACTTGTCTATGTGTGTACTAACATGACCCACACCCTTTTCATAGTATCAGTCTATACTTGTCTATGTGTGTACTAACATGACCACAAGCCTATCATAGTACCACTCTGTACTTGTATATATGTGCAATAACATGACCCACACCCTTTTCATAGTATCAGTCTATAGTCGTCTATGTGTGTAGTAACATGGCCCACACCCTTTTCATAGTATCAGTGTACACTTGTCTATGTGTGTATTAACATGACCCACACCCTTTTCATAGTATCAGTCTATACTTGTCTATGTGTGTACTAACATGACCCACACCCTTTTCATAGTATCGGTCTATAGTCGTCTATGTGTGTACAAACATGGCCCACACCCTTTTCATAGTATCAGTGTATACTTGTCTATGTGTGTACTAACATGACCCACACCCTTTTCATAGTATCAGTCTATACTTGTCTATGTGTGTACTAACATGACCCACACCCTTTTCATAGTATCAGTCTATACTTGTCTATGTGTGTACTAACATGACCACATGCTTATCATAGTACCACTCTGTACTTGTATATATGTGCAATAACATGACCCACACCCTTTTCATAGTATCAGTCTATAGTCGTCTATGTGTGTACTAACATGGCCCACACCCTTTTCATAGTATCAGTCTATACTTGTCTATGTGTGTACTAACATGACCCACACCCTTTTCATAGTTTCAGTCTATACTTGTCTATGTGTGTACTAACATGACCCACACCATTTTCATAGTATCAGTCTATACTTGTCTATGTGTGTACTAACATGGCCCACACCCTTTTCATAGTATCAGTCTATACTTGTCTATGTGTGTACTAACATGACCCACACCCTTTTCATAGTATCAGTCTATACTTGTCTATGTGTGTACTAACATGACCACATGCCTATCACAGTATCACTCTGTACTTGTGTATATGTGCAATAACATGGCCCACACCCTTTTCATAGTATCAGTCTATACTTGTCTATGTGTGTACTAACATGGCCCACATCCTTTTCATAGTATCAGTCTATACTTGTCTATGTGTGTACTAACATGACCACATGCCTATCATAGTACCACTCTGTACTTGTATATATGTGCAATAACATGACCCACACCCTTTTCATAGTATCAGTCTATAGTCGTCTATGTGTGTACTAACATGGCCCACACCCTTTTCATAGTTTCAGTGTACACTTGTGTATATGTGCAATAACATGACCCACACCCTTTTCATAGTATCAGTCTATACTTGTCTATGTGTGTACTAACATGACCCACACCCTTTTCATAGTTTCAGTCTATACTTGTCTATGTGTGTACTAACATGACCACATGCTTATCATAGTACCACTCTGTACTTGTATATATGTGCAATAACATGACCCACACCCTTTTCATAGTATCAGTCTATAGTCGTCTATGTGTGTACTAACATGACCCACACCCTTTTCATAGTATCAGTCTATACTTGTCTATGTGTGTACTAACATGACCCACACCATTTTCATAGTATCAGTCTATACTTGTCTATGTGTGTACTAACATGGCCCACACCCTTTTCATAGTATCAGTCTATACTTGTCTATGTGTGTACTAACATGACCCACACCCTTTTCATAGTATCAGTCTATACTTGTCTATGTGTGTACTAACATGACCACATGCCTATCACAGTATCACTCTGTACTTGTGTATATGTGCAATAACATGGCCCACACCCTTTTCATAGTATCAGTCTATACTTGTCTATGTGTGTACTAACATGGCCCACATCCTTTTCATAGTATCAGTCTATACTTGTCTATGTGTGTACGAACATGACCACATGCCTATCATAGTACCACTCTGTACTTGTATATATGTGCAATAACATGACCCACACCCTTTTCATAGTATCAGTCTATAGTCGTCTATGTGTGTACTAACATGGCCCACACCCTTTTCATAGTATCAGTGTACACTTGTGTATATGTGCAATAACATGACCCACACCCTTTTCACAGTATCAGTCTATACTTGTCTATGTGTGTACTAACATGACCCACACCCTTTTCATAGTATCAGTCTATAGCCGTCTATGTGTGTACTAACATGGCCCACACCCTTTTCATAACATCAGTGTATACTTGTCTATGTGTGTACTAACATGACCCACACCCTTTTCATAGTATCAGTCTATAGTTGTCTATGTGTGTACTAACATGGCCCACATCCTTTTCATAGTATCAGTCTATACTTTTCTATGTGTGTACTAACATGACCACATGCTTATCATAGTACCACTCTATACTTGTATATATGTGCAATAACATGACCCACACCCTTTTCATAGTATCAGTCTATAGTTGTCTATGTGTGTACTAACATGGCCCACATCCTTTTCATAGTATCAGTCTATACTTTTCTATGTGTGTACTAACATGACCCACACCTTTTTCGTAGTATCAGTGTATACTTGTCTATGTGTGTATTAACATGGCCCACACCCTTTTCATAGTATCAGTCTATACTTGTCTATGTGTGTACTAAAATGACCCACACCCTTTTCATAGTATCGGTCTATAGTCGTCTATGTGTGTACTAAGATGGCCCACACCCTTTTCATAGTATCAGTGTATACTTGTCTATGTGTGTACTAACATGACCCACACCCTTTTCATAGTATCAGTCTATGCTTGTCTATGTGTGTACTAACATGACCCACACCCTTTTCATAGTATCAGTCTATACTTGTCTCTGTGTGTACTAACATGACCACATGCTTATCATAGTACCACTCTGTACTTGTATATATGTGCAATAACATGACCCACACCCTTTTCATAGTATCAGTCTATAGTCGTCTATGTGTGTACTAACATGGCCCACATCCTTTTCATAGTATCAGTGTATACTTGTCTATGTGTGTACTAACATGACCCACACCCTTTTCATAGTATCAGTCTATACTTGTCTATGTGTGTACTAACATGACCCACACCCTTTTCATAGTATCAGTCTATACTTGTCTATGTGTGTACTAACATGACCACAAGCCTATCATAGTACCACTCTGTACTTGTATATATGTGCAATAACATGGCCCACACCCTTTTCATAGTATCAGTGTACACTTGTCTATGTGTGTATTAACATTACCCACACCCTTTTCATAGCATCAGTCTATACTTGTCTATGTGTGTACTAACATGACCCACACCCTTTTCATAGTATCGGTCTATAGTTGTCTATGTGTGTACTAACATGGCCCACACCCTTTTCATAGTATCAGTGTATACTTGTCTATGTGTGTACTAACATGACCCACACCCTTTTCATAGTATCAGTCTATACTTGTCTATGTGTGTACTAACATGACCCACACCCTTTTCATAGTATCAGTCTATACTTGTCTCTGTGTGTACTAACATGACCACATGCTTATCATAGTACCACTCTGTACTTGTCTATATGTGCAATAACATGACCCACACCCTTTTCATAGTATCAGTCTATAGTCGTCTATGTGTGTACTAACATGGCCCACATCCTTTTCATAGTATCAGTGTATACTTGTCCATGTGTGTACTAACATGACCCACACCCTTTTCATAGTATCAGTCTATACTTGTCTATGTGTGTACTAACATGACCCACACCCTTTTCATAGTATCAGTCTATACTTGTCTATGTGTGTACTAACATGACCCACATCCTTTTCATAGTATCAGTCTATACTTGTCTATGTGTGTACTAACATGACCACATGCCTATCATAGTACCACTCTGTACTTGTATATATGTGCAATAACATGACCCACACCCTTTTCATAGTATCAGTCTATAGTCGTCTATGTGTGTACTAACATGGCCCACACCCTTTTCATAGTATCAGTGTACACTTGTGTATATGTGCAATAACATGACCCACACCCTTTTCATAGTATCAGTCTATACTTGTCTATGTGTGTACTAACATGACCCACACCCTTTTCATAGTATCAGTCTATAGTCGTCTATGTGTGTAATAACATGGCCCACACCCTTTTCATAACATCAGTGTATACTTGTCTATGTGTGTACTAACATGACCCACACCCTTTTCATAGTGTCAGTCTATACTTGTCTATGTGTGTACTAACATGACCCACACCCTTTTCATAGTATCAGTCTATACTTGTCTATGTGTGTACTAACATGACCACATGCTTATCATAGTACCACTCTATACTTGTATATATGTGCAATAACATGACCCACACCCTTTTCATAGTATCAGTCTATACTTGTCTATGTGTGTACTAACATGACCCACACCCTTTTCATAGTATCAGTCTATAGTCGTCTATGTGTGTAACAACATGGCCCACACCCTTTTCATAACATCAGTGTATACTTGTCTATGTGTGTACTAACATGACCCACACCCTTTTCATAGTATCAGTCTATACTTGTCTATGTGTGTACTAACATGACCCACACCCTTTTCATAGTATCAGTCTATACTTGTCTATGTGTGTACTAACATGACCACATGCTTATCATAGTACCACTCTATACTTGTATATATGTGCAATAATATGACCCACACCCTTTTCATAGTATCAGTCTATAGTTGTCTATATGTGTACTAACATGGCCCACATCCTTTTCATAGTATCAGTCTATACTTGTCTATGTGTGTACTAACATGACCCACACCTTTTTCGTAGTATCAGTGTATACTTGTCTATGTGTGTATTAACATGGCCCACACCCTTTTCATAGTATCAGTCTATACTTGTCTATGTGTGTACTAACATGACCCACACCCTTTTCATAGTATCGGTCTATAGTCGTCTATGTGTGTACTAAGATGGCCCACACCCTTTTCATAGTATCAGTGTATACTTGTCTATGTGTGTACTAACATGACCCACACCCTTTTCATAGTATCAGTCTACACTTGTCTATGTGTGTACTAACATGACCCACACCCTTTTCATAGTATCAGTCTATACTTGTCTCTGTGTGTACTAACATGACCACATGCTTATCATAGTACCAATCTGTACTTGTATATATGTGCAATAACATGACCCACACCCTTTTCATAGTATCAGTCTATAGTCGTCTATGTGTGTACTAACATGGCCCACATCCTTTTCATAGTATCAGTGTATACTTGTCTATGTGTGTACTAACATGACCCACACCCTTTTCATAGTATCAGTCTATGCTTGTCTATGTGTGTACTAACATGACCCACACCCTTTTCATAGTATCAGTCTATACTTGTCTATGTGTGTACTAACATGACCACAAGCCTGTCATAGTACCACTCTGTACTTGTATATATGTGCAATAACATAACCCACACCCTTTTTATAGTATCAGTCTATAGTCGTCTATGTGTGTACTACCATGGCCCACACCCTTTTCATAGTATCAGTGTACACTTGTCTATGTGTGTATTAACATGACCCACACCCTTTTCATAGTATCAGTCTATACTTGTCTATGTGTGTACTAACATGACCCACACCCTTTTCATAGTATCGGTCTATAGTCGTCTATGTGTGTACTAACATGGCCCACACCCTTTTCATAGTATCAGTGTATACTTGTCTATGTGTGTACTAACATGACCCACACCCTTTTCATAGTATCAGTCTATACTTGTCTATGTGTGTACTAACATGACCCACACCCTTTTCATAGTATCAGTCTATACTTGTCTCTGTGTGTACTAACATGACCACATGCTTATCATAGTACCACTCTGTACTTGTATATATGTGCAATAACATGACCCACACCCTTTTCATAGTATCAGTCTATAGTCGTCTATGTGTGTACTAACATGGCCCACATCCTTTTCATAGTATCAGTGTATACTTGTCCATGTGTGTACTAACATGACCCACACCCTTTTCATAGTATCAGTCTATACTTGTCTATGTGTGTACTAACATGACCCACACCCTTTTCATAGTATCAGTCTATACTTGTCTATGTGTGTACTAACATGACCACATGCTTATCATAGTACCACTCTGTACTTGTATATATGTGCAATAACATGACCCACACCCTTTTCATAGTATCAGTCTATAGTCGTCTATGTGTGTACTAACATGGCCCACACCATTTTCATATTATGAGTCTATACTTGTCCATGTGTGTACTAACATGACCCACACCCTTTTCATAGTATCAGTCTATACTTGTCTATGTGTGTACTAACATGACCCACACCCTTTTCATAGTATCAGTCTATACTTGTCTATGTGTGTACTAACATGACCACATGCCTATCATAGTACCACTCTGTACTTGTATATATGTGCAATAACATGACCCACACCCTTTTCATAGTATCAGTCTATAGTCGTCTATGTGTGTACTAACATGACCCACACCCTTTTCATAGTATCAGTCTATACTTGTCTATGTGTGTACTAACATGACCCACACCCTTTTCATAGTATCAGTCTATACTTGTCTATGTGTGTACTAACATGACCACATGCTTATCATAGTACCACTCTGTACTTGTATATATGTGCAATAACATGACCCACACCCTTTTCATAGTATCAGTCTATAGTCGTCTATGTGTGTACTAACATGGCCCACACCATTTTCATAGTATCATTCTATACTTGTCCATGTGTGTACTAACATGACCCACACCCTTTTCATAGTATCAGTCTATACTTGTCTCTGTGTGTACTAACATGACCACATGCTTATCATAGTACCACTCTGTACTTGTATATATGTGCAATAACATGACCCACACCCTTTTCATAGTATCAGTCTATAGTCGTCTATGTGTGTACTAACATGGCCCACATCCTTTTCATAGTATCAGTGTATACTTGTCCATGTGTGTACTAACATGACCCACACCCTTTTCATAGTATCAGTCTATACTTGTCTATGTGTGTACTAACATGACCCACACCCTTTTCATAGTATGTGTCTATACTTGTCTATGTGTGTACCAACATGACCACATGCTTATCATAGTGCCACTCTGTACTTGTATATATGTGCAATAACATGACCCACACCCTTTTCATAGTATCAGACTATAGTCGTCTATGTGTGTACTAACATGGCCCACACCATTTTCATAGTATCAGTCTATACTTGTCTATGTGTGTACTAACATGACCACATGCTTATCATAGTACCACTCTGTACTTGTATATATGTGCAATAACATGACCCACACCCTTTTCATAGTATCAGTCTATAGTCGTCTATGTGTGTACTAACATGGCCCACACCCTTTTCATAGTATCAGTCTATACTTGTCTATGTGTGTACTAACATGACCCACACCCTTTTCATAGTATCAGTCTATACTTGTCTATGTGTGTACTAACATGACCACATGCTTATCATAGTACCACTCTGTACTTGTATATATGTGCAATAACATGACCCACACCCTTTTCATAGTATCAGTCTATAGTCGTCTATGTGTGTACTAACATGGCCCACACCATTTTCATAGTATGAGTCTATACTTGTCCATGTGTGTACTAACATGACCCACACCCTTTTCATAGTATCAGTCTATACTTGTCTATGTGTGTACTAACATGACCCACACCCTTTTCATAGTATCAGTCTATACTTGTCTATGTGTGTACTAACATGACCACATGCCTATCATAGTACCACTCTGTACTTGTATATATGTGCAATAACATGACCCACACCCTTTTCATAGTATCAGTCTATAGTCGTCTATGTGTGTACTAACATGACCCACACCCTTTTCATAGTATCAGTCTATACTTGTCTATGTGTGTACTAACATGACCCACACCCTTTTCATAGTATCAGTCTATACTTGTCTATGTGTGTACTAACATGACCACATGCTTATCATAGTACCACTCTGTACTTGTATATATGTGCAATAACATGACCCACACCCTTTTCATAGTATCAGTCTATAGTCGTCTATGTGTGTACTAACATGGCCCACACCATTTTCATAGTATCAGTCTATACTTGTCCATGTGTGTACTAACATGACCCACACCCTTTTCATAGTATCAGTCTATACTTGTCTCTGTGTGTACTAACATGACCACATGCTTATCATAGTACCACTCTGTACTTGTATATATGTGCAATAACATGACCCACACCCTTTTCATAGTATCAGTCTATAGTCGTCTATGTGTGTACTAACATGGCCCACATCCTTTTCATAGTATCAGTGTATACTTGTCCATGTGTGTACTAACATGACCCACACCCTTTTCATAGTATCAGTCTATACTTGTCTCTGTGTGTACTAACATGACCACATGCTTATCATAGTACCACTCTGTACTTGTATATATGTGCAATAACATGACCCACACCCTTTTCATAGTATCAGTCTATAGTCGTCTATGTGTGTACTAACATGGCCCACATCCTTTTCATAGTATCAGTGTATACTTGTCCATGTGTGTACTAACATGACCCACACCCTTTTCATAGTATCAGTCTATACTTGTCTATGTGTGTACTAACATGACCCACACCCTTTTCATAGTATCAGTCTATACTTGTCTCTGTGTGTACTAACATGACCACATGCTTATCATAGTACCACTCTGTACTTGTATATATGTGCAATAACATGACCCACACCCTTTTCATAGTATCAGTCTATAGTCGTCTATGTGTGTACTAACATGACCCACACCCTTTTCATAGTATCAGTCTATAGTCGTCTATGTGTGTACTAACATGGCCCACACCATTTTCATAGTATCAGTCTATACTTGTCCATGTGTGTACTAACATGACCCACACCCTTTTCATAGTATCAGTCTATACTTGTCTCTGCGTGTACTAACATGACCACATGCTTATCATAGTACCACTCTGTACTTGTATATATGTGCAATAACATGACCCACACCCTTTTCATAGTATCAGTCTATACTTGTCTATGTGTGTACTAACATGACCCACACCCTTTTCATAGTATCAGTCTATACTTGTCCATGTGTGTACTAACATGACCCACACCCTTTTCATAGTATCAGTCTATACTTGTCTATGTGTGTACTAACATGACCCACACCCTTTTCATAGTATCAGTCTATACTTGTCTCTGTGTGTACTAACATGACCACATGCTTATCATAGTACCACTCTGTACTTGTATATATGTGCAATAACATGACCCACACCCTTTTCATAGTATCAGTCTATAGTCGTCTATGTGTGTACTAACATGGCCCACATCCTTTTCATAGTATCAGTGTATACTTGTCCATGTGTGTACTAACATGACCCACACCCTTTTCATAGTATCAGTCTATACTTGTCTATGTGTGTACTAACATGACCCACACCCTTTTCATAGTATGTGTCTATACTTGTCTATGTGTGTACCAACATGACCACATGCTTATCATAGTACCACTCTGTACTTGTATATATGTGCAATAACATGACCCACACCCTTTTCATAGTATCAGACTATAGTCGTCTATGTGTGTACTAACATGGCCCACACCATTTTCATAGTATCAGTCTATACTTGTCTATGTGTGTACTAACATGACCACATGCTTATCATAGTACCACTCTGTACTTGTATATATGTGCAATAACATGACCCACACCCTTTTCATAGTATCAGTCTATAGTCGTCTATGTGTGTACTAACATGGCCCACACCCTTTTCATAGTATCAGTCTATACTTGTCTATGTGTGTACTAACATGACCCACACCCTTTTCATAGTTTCAGTCTATACTTGTCTATGTGTGTACTAACATGACCCACACCATTTTCATAGTGTCAGTCTATACTTGTCTATGTGTGTACTACCATGTCCCACACCCTTTTCATAGTATCAGTCTATACTTGTCTATGTGTGTACTAACATGACCCACACCCTTTTCATAGTATCAGTCTATACTTGTCCATGTGTGTACTAACATGACCCACACCCTTTTCATAGTATCAGTCTATACTTGTCTATGTGTGTACTAACATGACCCACACCCTTTTCATAGTATCAGTCTATACTTGTCTATGTGTGTACTAACATGACCACATGCTTATCATAGTACCACTCTGTACTTGTATATATGTGCAATAACATGACCCACACCCTTTTCATAGTATCAGTCTATAGTCGTCTATGTGTGTACTAACATGGCCCACACCCTTTTCATAGTATCAGTCTATACTTGTCTATGTGTGTACTAACATGACCCACACCCTTTTCATAGTTTCAGTCTATACTTGTCTATGTGTGTACTAACATGACCCACACCATTTTCATAGTGTCAGTCTATACTTGTCTATGTGTGTACTACCATGTCCCACACCCTTTTCATAGTATCAGTCTATACTTGTCTATGTGTGTACTAACATGACCCACACGCTTTTCATAGTATCAGTCTATACTTGTCTATGTGTGTACTAACATGACCACATGCCTATCACAGTATCACTCTGTACTTGTGTATATGTGCAATAACATGGCCCACACCCTTTTCATAGTATCAGTCTATACTTGTCTATGTGTGTACTAACATGGCCCACATCCTTTTCATAGTATCAGTCTATACTTGTCTATGTGTGTACTCACATGACCACATGCCTATCATAGTACCACTCTGTACTTGTATATATGTGCAATAACATGACCCACACCCTTTTCATAGTATCAGTCTATAGTCGTCTATGTGTGTACTAACATGGCCCACACCCTTTTCATAGTATCAGTGTACACTTGTGTATATGTGCAATAACATGACCCACACCCTTTTCATAGTATCAGTCTATACTTGTCTATGTGTGTACTAACATGACCCACACCCTTTTCATAGTATCAGTCTATAGTCGTCTATGTGTGTACTAACATGGCCCACACCCTTTTCATAACATCAGTGTATACTTGTCTATGTGTGTACTAACATGACCCACACCCTTTTCATAGTATCAGTCTATACTTGTCTATGTGTGTACTAACATGACCCACACCCTTTTCATAGTATCAGTCTATACTTGTCTATGTGTGTACTAACATGACCACATGCCTATCATAGTACCACTTTATACTTGTATATATGTGCAATAACATGACCCACACCCTTTTCATAGTGTCAGTCTATAGTTGTCTATATGTGTACTAACATGGCCCACATCCTTTTCATAGTATCAGTTTATACATGTCTATGTGTGTACTAACATGACCCACACCCTTTTCGTAGCATCAGTGTATACTTGTCTATGTGTGTATTAACATGGCCCACAGCCTTTTCATAGTATCAGTCTATACTTGTCTATGTGTGTACTAACATGACCCACACCCTTTTCATAGTATCGGTCTATAGTCGTCTATGTGTGTACTAACATGGCCCACACCCTTTTCATAGTATCAGTGTATACTTGTCTATGTGTGTACTAACATGACCCACACCCTTTTCATAGTATCAGTCTATACTTGTCTATGTGTGTACTAACATGACCCACACCCTTTTCATAGTATCAGTCTATACTTGTCTCTGTGTGTACTAACATGACCACATGCTCATCATAGTACCACTCTGTACTTGTATATATGTGCAATAACATGACCCACACCCTTTTCATAGTATCAGTCTGTAGTCGTCTATGTGTGTACTAACATGGCCCACATCCTTTTCATAGTATCAGTGTATACTTGTCTATGTGTGTACTAACATGACCCTCACCCTTTTCATAGTATCAGTCTATACTTGTCTATGTGTGTACTAACATGACCCACACCCTTTTCATAGTATCAGTCTATACTTGTCTATGTGTGTACTAACATGACCACAAGCCTATCATAGTACCACTCTGTACTTGTATATATGTGCAATAACATGACCCACACCCTTTTCATAGTATCAGTCTATAGTCGTCTATGTGTGTACTAACATGGCCCACACCCTTTTCATAGTATCAGTGTACACTTGTCTATGTGTGTATTAACATGACCCACACCCTTTTCATAGTATCAGTCTATACTTGTCTATGTGTGTACTAACATGACCCACACCCTTTTCATAGTATCGGTCTATAGTCGTCTATGTGTGTACTAACATGGCCCACACCCTTTTAATAGTATCAGTGTATACTTGTCTATGTGTGTACTAACATGACCCACACTCTTTTCATAGTATCAGTCTATACTTGTCTATGTGTGTACTAACATGACCCACACCCTTTTCATAGTATCAGTCTATACTTGTCTCTGTGTGTACTAACATGACCACATGCTTATCATAGTACCACTCTGTACTTGTATATATGTGCAATAACATGACCCACACCCTTTTCATAGTATCAGTCTATAGTCGTCTATGTGTGTACTAACATGGCCCACATCCTTTTCATAGTATCAGTGTATACTTGTCCATGTGTGTACTAACATGACCCACACCCTTTTCATAGTATCAGTCTATACTTGTCTATGTGTGTACTAACATGACCCACACCCTTTTCATAGTATCAGTCTATACTTGTCTATGTGTGTACTAACATGACCACATGCTTATCATAGTACCACTCTGTACTTGTATATATGTGCAATAACATGACCCACACCCTTTTCATAGTATCAGTCTATAGTCGTCTATGTGTGTACTAACATGGCCCACACCATTTTCATAGTATCAGTCTATACTTGTCCATGTGTGTACTAACATGACCCACACCCTTTTCATAGTATCAGTCTATACTTGTCTATGTGTGTACTAACATGACCCACACCCTTTTCATAGTATCAGTCTATACTTGTCTATGTGTGTACTAACATGACCACATGCCTATCATAGTACAACTCTGTACTTGTATATATGTGCAATAACATGACCCACACCCTTTTCATAGTATCAGTCTATAGTCGTCTATGTGTGTACTAACATGACTTACACCCTTTTCATAGTATCAGTCTATACTTGTCTATGTGTGTACTAACATGACCCACACCCTTTTCATAGTATCAGTCTATACTTGTCTATGTGTGTACTAACATGACCACATGCTTATCATAGTACCACTCTGTACTTGTATATATGTGCAATAACATGACCCACACCCTTTTCATAGTATCAGTCTATAGTCGTCTATGTGTGTACTAACACGGCCCACACCATTTTCATAGTATCAGTCTATACTTGTCCATGTGTGTACTAACATGACCCACACCCTTTTCATAGTATCAGTCTATACTTGTCTCTGTGTGTACTAACATGACCACATGCTTATCATAGTACCACTCTGTACTTGTATATATGTGCAATAACATGACCCACACCCTTTTCATAGTATCAGTCTATAGTCGTCTATGTGTGTACTAACATGGCCCACACCCTTTTCATAGTATCAGTGTATACTTGTCCATGTGTGTACTAACATGACCCACACCCTTTTCATAGTATCAGTCTATACTTGTCTATGTGTGTACTAACATGACCCACACCCTTTTCATAGTATCAGTCTATACTTGGCTATGTGTGTACTAACATGACCACATGCTTTTCATAGTACCACTCTGTACTTGTATATATGTGCAATAACATGACCCACACCCTTTTCATAGTATCAGTCTATAGTCGTCTATGTGTGTACTAACATGGCCCACACCATTTTCATAGTATCAGTCTATACTTGTCCATGTGTGTACTAACATGACCCACACCCTTTTCATAGTATCAGTCTATACTTGTCTATGTGTGTACTAACATGACCCACACCCTTTTCATAGTATCAGTCTATACTTGTCTATGTGTGTACTAACATGACCACATGCCTATCATAGTACCACTCTGTACTTGTATATATGTGCAATAACATGACCCACACCCTTTTCATAGTATCAGTCTATAGTCGTCTATGTGTGTACTAACATGACCCACACCCTTTTCATAGTATCAGTCTATACTTGTCTATGTGTGTACTAACATGACCCACACCCTTTTCATAGTATCAGTCTATACTTGTCTATGTGTGTACTAACATGACCACATGCTTGTCATAGTACCACTCTGTACTTGTATATATGTGCAATAACATGACCCACACCCTTTTCATAGTATCAGTCTATAGTCGTCTATGTGTGTACTAACATGGCCCACACCATTTTCATAGTATCAGTCTATACTTGTCCATGTGTGTACTAACATGACCCACACCCTTTTCATAGTATCAGTCTATACTTGTCTATGTGTGTACTAACATGACCCACACCCTTTTCATAGTATCAGTCTATACTTGTCTATGTGTGTACTAACATGACCACATGCCTATCATAGTACCACTCTGTACTTGTATATATGTGCAATAACATGACCCACACCCTTTTCATAGTATCAGTCTATACTTGTCTATGTGTGTACTAACATGGCCCACACCCTTTTCATAGTATCAGTCTATAGTCGTCTATGTGTGTACTAACATGACCCACACGCTTTTCATAGTATCAGTCTATACTTGTCTATGTGTGTACTAACATGACCACATGCCTATCATAGTACCACTCTGTACTTGTATATATGTGCAATAACATGACCCACACCCTTTTCATAGTATCAGTCTATAGTCGTCTATGTGTGTACTAACATGGCCCACACCCTTTTCATAGTGTCAGTGTACACTTGTCTATGTGTGTATTAACATGACCCACACTCTTATCATAGTATCAGTCTATACTTGTCTATGTGTGTACTAACATGACCCACACCCTTTTCATAGTATCGGTCTATAGTCGTCTATGTGTGTACTAACATGGCCCACACCCTTTTCATAGTATCAGTCTATACTTGTCTATGTGTGTACTAACATGACCCACACCCTTTTCATAGTATCAGTCTATACTTGTCTATGTGTGTACTAACATGACCCACACCCTTTTCATAGTATCAGTCTATACTTGTCTATGTGTGTACTAACATGACCACAAGCCTATCATAGTACCACTCTGTACTTGTATATATGTGCAATAACATGACCCACACCCTTTTCATAGTATCAGTCTATAGTCGTCTATGTGTGTACTAACATGGCCCACACCCTTTTCATAGTATCAGTCTATACTTGTCTATGTGTGTACTAACATGGCCCACACCCTTTTTATAGTATCAGTGTATACTTGTCTATGTGTGTACTAACATGACCCACACCCTTTTCATAGTATCAGTCTATACTTGTCTATGTGTGTACTAACATGACCCACACCCTTTTCATAGTATCAGTCTATACTTGTCTCTGTGTGTACTAACATGACCACAAGCTTATCATAGTACCACTCTGTACTTGTATATATGTGCAATAACATGACCCACACCCTTTTCATAGTATCAGTCTATAGTCGTCTATGTGTGTACTAACATGGCTCACATTCTTTTCATAGTATCAGTGTATACTTGTCCATGTGTGTACTAACATGACCCACACCCTTTTCATAGTATCAGTCTATACTTGTCTGTGTGTGTACTAACATGACCCACACCCTTTTCATAGTATCAGTCTATACTTGTCTATGTGTGTACTAACATGACCACATGCCTATCATAGTACCACTCTGTACTTGTATATATGTGCAATAACATGACCCACACCCTTTTCATAGTATCAGTCTATAGTCGTCTATGTGTGTACTAACATGACCCACACCCTTTTCATAGTATCAGTCTATACTTGTCTATGTGTGTACTAACATGACCCACACCCTTTTCATAGTATCAGTCTATACTTGTCTATGTGTGTACTAACATGACCACATGCTTATCATAGTACCACTCTGTACTTGTATATATGTGCAATAACATGACCCACACCCTTTTCATAGTATCAGTCTATAGTCGTCTATGTGTGTACTAACATGGCCCACACCATTTTCATAGTATCAGTCTATACTTGTCCATGTGTGTACTAACATGACCCACACCCTTTTCATAGTATCAGTCTATACTTGTCTATGTGTGTACTAACATGACCCACACCCTTTTCATAGTATCAGTCTATACTTGTCTATGTGTGTACTAACATGACCACAAGCCTATCATAGTACCACTCTGTACTTGTATATATGTGCAATAACATGACCCACACCCTTTTCATAGTATCAGTCTATAGTCGTCTATGTGTGTACTAACATGGCCCACACCATTTTCATAGTATCAGTCTATACTTGTCCATGTGTGTACTAACATGACCCACACCCTTTTCATAGTATCAGTCTATACTTGTCTATGTGTGTACTAACATGACCCACACCCTTTTCATAGTATCAGTCTATACTTGTCTATGTGTGTACTAACATGACCACATGCCTATCATAGTACCACTCTGTACTTGTATATATGTGCAATAACATGACCCACACCCTTTTCATAGTATCAGTCTATAGTTGTCTATGTGTGTACTAACATGGCCCACACCCTTTTCATAGTATCAGTCTATACTTGTCTATGTGTGTACTAACATGACCCACACGCTTTTCATAGTATCAGTGTATACTTGTCTATGTGTGTACTAACATGACCCACACCCTTTTCATAGTATCAGTCTATACTTGTCTATGTGTGTACTAACATGACCACATGCCTATCATAGTACCACTCTGTACTTGTATATATGTGCAATAACATGACCCACACCCTTTTCATAGTATCAGTCTATACTTGTCTATGTGTGTACTAACATGACCCACACCCTTTTCATAGTATCAGTCTATAGTCGTCTATGTGTGTACTAACATGGCCCACATCCTTTTCATAGTATCAGTGTATACTTGTCCATGTGTGTACTAACATGACCCACACCCTTTTCATAGTATCAGTCTATACTTGTCTATGTGTGTACAAACATGACCCACACCCTTTTCATAGTATCAGTCTATACTTGTCTATGTGTGTACTAACATGACCACATGCCTATCATAGTACCACTCTGTACTTGTATATATGTGCAATAACATGACCCACACCCTTTTCATAGTATCAGTCTATAGTCGTCTATGTGTGTACTAACATGACCCACACCCTTTTCATAGTATCAGTCTATACTTGTCTATGTGTGTACTAACATGACCCACACCCTTTTCATAGTATCAGTCTATACTTGTCTATGTGTGTACTAACATGACCACATGCTTATCATAGTACCACTCTGTACTTGTATATATGTGCAATAACATGACCCACACCCTTTTCATAGTATCAGTCTATACTTGTCTATGTGTGTACTAACATGACCCACACCCTTTTCATAGTATCAGTCTATACTTGTCTATGTGTGTACTAACATGACCACATGCCTATCATAGTACCACTCTGTACTTGTATATATGTGCAATAACATGACCCACACCCTTTTCATAGTATCAGTCTATAGTCGTCTATGTGTGTACTAACATGGCCCACACCCTTTTCATAGTATCAGTCTATAGTCGTCTATGTGTGTACTAACATGATTCACACGCTTTTCATAGTATCAGTGTATACTTGTCTATGTGTGTACTAACATGACCCACACCCTTTTCATAGTATCAGTCTATACTTGTCTATGTGTGTACTAACATGACCACATGCCTATCATAGTACCACTCTGTACTTGTATATATGTGCAATAACATGACCCACACCCTTTTCATAGTATCAGTCTATAGTTGTCTATGTGTGTACTAACATGACCCACACCCTTTTCATAGTATCAGTCTATACTTGTCTATGTGTGTACTAACATGACCCACACCCTTTTCATAGTATCAGTCTATACTTGTCTATGTGTGTACTAACATGGCCCACATCCTTTTCATAGTATCAGTCTATACTTGTCTATGTGTGTACTAACATGACCCACACCCTTTTCATAGTATCAGTCTATACTTGTCTATGTGTGTACTAACATGACCCACACCGTTTTCGTAGTATCAGTCTATAGGTGTCTATGTGTGTACTAAGATGGCCCACACCCTTTTCATAGTATCAGTCTATACTTGTATGTATGTGCAATAACATGACCCACACCCTTTTCATAGTATCAGTCTATAGTTGTCTATATGTGTACTAACATGGCTCACATTCTTTTCATAGTATCAGTCTATACTTGTCTATGTGTGTACTAACATGACCCACACCCTTTTCATAGTATCAGTCTATACTTGTCTATGTGTGTACTAACATGACCCACACCTTTTTCATAGTATCAGTCTCTAGTCGTCTATGTGTGTACTAACATGGCCCACACCCTTTTCATAGTATCAGTCTATACTTGTCTATGTGTGTACTAACATGACCCACGCCCTTTTCATAGTATCAGTCTATGCTTGTCTATGTGTGTACTAACATGACCCACACCCTTTTCATAGTATCAGTCTCTAGTCGTCTATGTGTGTACTAACATGGCCCACACCCTTTTCATAGTATCAGTCTATACTTGTCTATGTGTGTACTAACATGACCCACACCCTTTTCATAGTATCAGTCTATGCTTGTCTATGTGTGTACTAACATGACCCACACCCTTTTCATAGTATCAGTCTATATGCAGATATTTCCTGTATCAGGATGAAAATCTTGATTAAATCTTAATGTATGCCGTTATTTTTGTTCACCTTGCATGTTTAAGATATCATCTTTGTTGCAAACCTATAAAAACACACCATATAAATGTAGATTTAAATATTTTCCATGAATTGGAAAGTGAAACAGCCCTTTTTTCTTGTATCCAGGTGTGAAAATCTAACTTTCTGTGTGTGTTGCTCTGTAATTTAAGCTTCAAAATGATTTTATTTTGCAGTGTTTGCAACCATAGAGCTTCCACCAATTTCATGTGGTTGCATAGAACCTCTATTCCAATTCTATATTTAAAAAATAAAACTTTTTCTTTTGTATACAAGACAAATGTCTTTGCTGTAACAGTTCCTCAACAGTCTGAAATAATCAATGATCCCTTGACCTATAAAATTGGAACTTCCTGTCATGCTCATTAGGACATTCTGGTTGAGAGCAAGGAACATGTGGTCTTGATGAAAAGCCAAATGTTTGTGAGAAAACCAGGTTCAAAAGGTAAGAAATTGCAAGTATTTTGAACATCTGTCTTTGAGATAACGCAAATTCACATGGAGCTAGATATTTTTCAGTAATTATGTTTTTTTCAATGAATTAGAGACCATAATCACAACTCAGTTAGCTGGCTTAAAAACTATAAGGGACTAGTCATTAATACTTTTTGGTATAATGTTTCATGTTTTGTCTTTAATGTAACAGTCTTTCATGTAACTGTTATTTTGTTATTTGAAAGACCATAAGTGTTACTGCAAAGAAATATTGCTGCTGATTTTTATATTATTTACCATTTTGAACAGCAGTATCATTAACAGCTGAAATGAGGAATTGCTCTCAAATTTCTTCCCTTACTAGAGATGAAAATAATTTGTTATTTATAACATGCATTACGTAGAACCTCCTTTTCTGAGAGACTGTTATTGTAAAGACACAATCTGTTACTGCAAAGACAATTCAATACTGTTTTTGAAATAAGATTATTTCTGATAGTATTATGTTCAAAAAGGCGCAATCATATTTGATCTTGAATATAATATTTTGAATGAAATTAATCATATCAACATATTTGCACTTGTAATGTTTCCGAAAGTGCAATTGTTATTTAAAAGACACAATATGTTACTGGAAAGACAATCCAAAAGTGATCTTCAGCAAAACATAACAACATATTTGTGTATAACGTACACATTTTATGAAAGTTATTGTGATGTAATTTGACAGAACAATTCACTGAAGCATCTCACTTGTGTTTTTCAGATCTAAAACGATGGGAATGACAAATGCTGAGAGGCAGAGAAAGTTTCGAGCAAACAGAGACAAGGATCCTGCACGCAGACAGGCTTACTTGGAGGCGGGGAGAAAGCGTTACAGTGATGATAAAGAAAAAGGTTTGCGAAAATCAACAAAAGAACTTCCTGAACGAGAGAGAAGACAGCTGAGAAGAAAATGGAAGAAGCAAAAGAGAGTTCTACGAGCCAAACAGAAAATCGTTGCTGAAATGATCACCCCACCAATGTCGCCACTGTCACCGAGATTGCCATTGTCGCCGGTACAAGTCCAAAGTTCAAGACAAAGACGACAGAGTCAGAAGAAAATTCAGCGAGACAAGGCTCAGTGTTACAGAGACAATAAAGCTCTCAGACTGGAACTTGAAAAGGCAAAAAAGCAAGTTTTAATGTATAAACAACGGTGGCAGAGGACAAAACAATATCATTCCAATAAGGAAACTCCTAGGAGCAAAACCAGAAAACTCATTAGAAATATTTCCAGTAAAACAGCCAGAAGGACGCTGCTATTTCACAGTACTCTCATTGAACAAATGAGTCAGTGGTATAAGAAGAAATCAAGGAAAATCAAACAAGATATCTCTTCCATGGTTACAAGTGGTGCAATCCTAAAAAAGTACAAATTTCTCAGCCATGCGCGAACCACTTTTGGAATTAGAGCTAGAAAGTCATCAGAGACTACTAATCGCACTTACCTGTCACTGAGACAATGTCAAAAGGTCAGATCTTTCTTTGAAAGAGACGACAACTCCCGACTGTTGACAGGACGCAAACAGACGTTGACACACAAAAAAGAAAAGAAACAAAGAAGGATTCTGAAAGACAGTTTGAAAAACATACATCTGAAATATATCTCGGAATCTAAAATGTCCATTGGATTTTCAACTTTTTGTCGATTAAGGCCATTTTGGGTATCATTTCCAAAACCAAGCGACAGAAATACATGCCACTGCAAACTATGTGAAAATACACAATTCATAGCTACTTCATTGAAAAATTCAGGTGCAACTACAAGTGCTAACCTTCACTCTATCATCAGAGAAATGGTCTGTGATGAGACCTCGCATGCTTGCATGTATGGTGATTGTGTTGTGTGCAAAGATCAACGATTGGTGTATGATAAGAAGATCAAAGATGAATCCGTCCAATGGTCTGCGTGGACAACAAAGAAAGAAAAGCGACAAATCAAACAAAACAAGAAAATTATTGAAAAAGATGTCCTTGTCACTGTGAAGGGCATTCAAACTGGGTCGGTGTGTGACCTCGTCCAGCAGTTGGAGAAGGATCTTGATCGATACAAGAAACACTGCTTCAATATCCGACATCAGTTCACGTATTTCAAAGAAAAAAGGACAATCTGAAAGACAATGAATGTGTCATTCATGTAGATTTCTCTGAGAACTATGTATGCAAATTGGCCTCTGAAATTCATAGCATGCATTTTGGTGCCTCGAAGAAGCAGCTCTCTTTACACACTGGAGTGTACTTTGTCAAATATCAAAGTGGTCCACAAACTTTCTGTACTGTATCAGAGAACCTTGACCATAGTCCTGGAGCAATTTGGGCACACCTTCAACCTGTCTTGCAAGAAATCAAAACATGGTATCCAACTATTGACACATTACATATATTCAGTGACGGGCCTACAACCCAATACAGACAAAAGAGAAACTTTCTACTTCTTTCTCAAAAATCAGCCCAGTTTGGATTCGCATCTGCATTTTGGAACTTTTTCGAATCTGGGCATGGCAAGGGCACCCCTGATGCAGTTGGAGGAGCAATCAAAAGAAAGGCAGACTCAAAGGTGAAATATGGACAGGACATAACATCTGCAGAACAATTTGTTGAAGCCACTAGGGAGAGTGAGGTAAATGTGATCATCATTCCACAAGAGAACATTGTTCAGGGACTGGAGGCACTGAGTCAAATGAAGCCAAGACCAATCAAAGGCACCATGAAGCTTCACCAGGTTTGCTGGTTTGGGTCTCAAAATGTTATCTTTTACAGGAACCACAGTTGCATCTGTAAAGCACCAAATGAATGTTCAGATCACAAACTGACAAAGCACATCATTCAGTCAGGTCCAGAAACATCTCCAAATCTCAAAGATGATGTCTACAATGAATATCTAGATACTTTAAAGCATTGCACGAGTTTCACTGAGCTTCAAGAACGATGCAGAGAGATTGCAGCTAGAATAGACTACATTGAGATACAGGAAACCATCACCCTGCCACATGAAAACCTCAAGGTTGACACCCCTTCGATGAAGCTATTTCCAAATGACTTGGATGATGTCAGGGAGTTATATCCTTGCAGTGTGAAAGCAGATGGAAACTGTTTGCCTTCTGTTGGAAGTCTATATGCGTATGGAACCACTGAGAAAACATCCGAAATGCGAGTACGGATTGTGGTTGAACTTGCCCTCAACGAAGACTTCTACCTTGACAGAAACTTCTTGCAAAGAGGAAGATGTCCTGCAAATGCAAAGAACTGGCCTTATATCTATGCCCAATACTCTGACATGTACATCCCTGGAACTCATCTCACAAACAACATTGTCAGGGATATTTTAAGGCATGAAATAATGAAAATCAGAGCCAATTTTGCTTACATGGGCATCTGGCAGATCCATGCCTTATCAAGTGTTCTAAGATGTCCTCTTTACTCAGTGTATCCCAAACTTGGAGCCCCATGTGTTCGCAAAGATCTTCAGAGAGTGATCATTCCAAGGCAATTGGAGTCCTCAGGTACTTTCCCCCTTTACGTAATGTGGACAAGCACTAGAAATGACATGTCCACAAAACACTGGATACCAAATCATTTCGTGGCAGTGCTGTCCAAGGACAAACTCAACGCAAGCATAGTGAAGCCAATAATGAGAAGTGTTGAGGTCGTGGAGCCCAGTTCAGACGAACTGGAGCTGAACATTGAAGTGTTGAAGAGCAACACTGAAGAACTGGAGCCTAACTTAGATATTGGTGATCCTAACTCAGACACTGATGATGCTAGCCCAGACACTGCTAATCCTAGCCCGGACACTACTGATCCTAGCCCAGACACTGCTGATCTTACCCCAGATACTGCTGATCTTACCCCAGACACTGCTGATCCTACCCCAGACACTGCTGATCCGGGCCATACAAGTGGCTTTCACTATTTGGATAAGTATGTCATTGTCTCCTACGACAACAAGCCCTATCCTGGTTTTGTTGAAGATGCCAATGAAGATGAAGTCTTTGTGTCCTGTATGGCAAAGATTGGCAGAGCTGATAACAGATTCTTCTGGCCCAAAAAGATTAAAGATAAATGTTGGTACGAGTTGGAGAAAGTACTGAAAATCATTCCACCACCTATTCCTATTGAACATACGTCACACTACAAGATTGACCCTGACATTTGGTCAAAAATGTCCAAGTACTGACATAACTATGTTCCTGTTTGATGTTTACAAATGAAGTTGGTGTTAGCTATTTGTTAAAAAAGATTATGATTCTTATTTTCATGGAAGTTTGAAGATAAGCTTGAAGAAGGACATCTGGAGTGGGTTTTTTTGTGTTCGCTGGTTTCTTAATCTAAAGGCTGTTTGATATTCATGACAGGAACTGTCATATTAACTGTTATGTCTTTTATAGTTGCAAAACAAATTTTTAGAGCAATAACTGCTATCATTGTTGTGTTTTATAGCAATTTCATAGTTGTTTGACTTTTCCATTTTTACCTGTTCTAATTTTATCTTTCCTGTAACACTTGCATGTCTTTGGAGTAACAGACAGGTTTAGTACACAATTTAGTAATCACACTACGTATTCGCTGTGACAGAAATGATACTCTTTATAATTTGTTGATCTCAAGCTATTTTTTTTTATCAAAAGCAAAAAATAATAATGTCTTAAGTCAGTTATGCTGATAAATTGTCCGTTCTGTAACACTTCATGGTCTTTCCTGTAACAAGCGTAATTGTTTCCAACCGTCTTCAAGATGTAGACACGACGGAGATAATTAATATTTCCTTCAGCATAATAGTAACAACTATTTTTCTAATGTTGATAGATGGTATAAAGCTGAATACAATATTAAAAATTCTTAAACAGAATTTATGTTGCAGATTGTCTTTCCAATAACAGTTTGTGTCTTTGATGTAACAATATTGTCCTTCAAATAACAGGTTTAAAAAGTAGATTTTCTATGATCTAAAGGATAATATATCATAAGAAATGGCTATATGGTGTTTAGATGTTCACTGCAAATCAATTTCAGTGCATCGATTTTTGGGGAGCCCGTTGCCGGTGTATTCATTATAAATATAAGTATTGACAATCATTCTTTTTATTGAACAAAACATAGAACACGTTTTTTTAAAAAAAATAAATAAATTTTGAAGATAATTTAAAACTTGGGTGACAAAACTTATAAGTAAGCAGCACTTTACAAAAGAGAAATCAGTATTTTAAAATTTGTTTCTAATAAAAATGTGCAAAATATTGTTGTTATTGCAAAGACACTGTGCGCTTGTATTGATTAGTTTAATTAGTGTTGTTGAAAAATTAAAGTTGATTGAGCCCCAAATCATGTTGACATTTATAGATGAACAATGTATTTTGAGGTTTGTGGAAATAAAAAATGATTATGCTCCTTTTCAAATATTCTGTTTTTGTATGTCAAATAGCTGCAAGTTTTGAGAATGACTCGTATATGTGTGCAATAACATGACCAACACCCTTTTCATAGTATCAGTCTATACTTGTCTATGTGTGTACTAACATGACCCACACCCTTTTCATAGTATCAGTCTATACTTGCCTATGTGTGTACTAACATGACCCACACCCTTTTCATAGCATCAGTCTATACTTGTCTATCTGTGTACAAACATGACCCACACCCTTTTCATAGCATCAATCTGTACTTGTCTATGTGTGTACTAACATGACCCACACCCTTTTCATAGTATCAATCTATACTTGTCTATGTGTGTACTAACATGACCCACACGCTTTTCATAGTATCAGTCTATACTTGTCTATGTGTGTACTAACATGACCCACACCCTTTTCATAGAATCAGTCTATACTTGTCTATGTGTGTACTAACATGGCCCACACCCTTTTCATAGTATCAGCCTACACTTGTCTATGTGTGTACTAACATGACCCACACCCTTTTCATAGTATCCATCTATACTTGTCTATGTGTGTACTCACATGACCCACACCATTTTCGTAGTATCAGTGTATACTTGTCTATGTGTGTACTAACATGGCGTACACGCTTTTCATAGTGTCAGTCTATACTTGTCTCTGTGTGTACTAACATGACCAACACCCTTTTCATAGTATCAGTCTATACTTGTCTAAATCTGTACTAACATGGCCACATGTCTATCATAGTACCACTTTGTACTTGTATATACGTGCAATAACATGACCCACACCCTTTTCATAGTATCAGTCTATAGTTGTCTATGTGTGTACTAACATGGCCCACATCCTTTTCATAGTATCAGTCTATACTTGTCTATGTGTGCACTAACATGACCCACACCGTTTTCGTAGTATCAGTCCATTGTTGTCTATGTGTGTACTAACATGACCCACACCCTTTTCATAGTATCAGTCTATACTTGTATATATGTGCAATAACATGACCCACACCATTTTCATAGTATCAGTCTATAGTTGTCTATGTGTGTACTAACATGACCCACACCCTTTTCATAGTATCAGTGTATACTTGTCTATGTGTGTACTACCATGACCCACACCCTTTTCATAGTGTCAGTCTATACTTGTCTCTGTGTGTACTAACATGACCAACACCCTTTTCATAGTATCAGTCTATACTTGTCTAAATCTGTACTAACATGGCCACATGTCTATCATAGTACCACTTTGTACTTGTATATACGTGCAATAACATGACCCACACCCTTTTCATAGTATCAGTCTATAGTTGTCTATGTGTGTACTAACATGGCCCACATCCTTTTCATAGTATCAGTCTATACTTGTCTATGTGTGCACTAACATGACCCACACCGTTTTCGTAGTATCAGTCCATTGTTGTCTATGTGTGTACTAACATGACCCACACCCTTTTCATAGTATCAGTCTATACTTGTATATATGTGCAATAACATGACCCACACCATTTTCATAGTATCAGTCTATAGTTGTCTATGTGTGTACTAACATGACCCACACCCTTTTCATAGTATCAGTGTATACTTGTCTATGTGTGTACTAACATGACCCACACCCTTTTCATAGTATGAGTGTATACTTGTCTATGTGTGTACTAACATGACCCACACCCTTTTCATAGTATCAGTCTATACTTGTCTAAATCTGTACTAACATGGCCACATGTCTATCATAGTACCACTTTGTACTTGTATATACGTGCAATAACATGACCCACACCCTTTTCATAGTATCAGTCTATAGTTGTATGTTTGTCAAATAACATGACCCACACCCTTTTCATAGTATCAGTCTATAGTTGTCTATGTGTGTACTAACAAGGCCCACACCCTTTTCATAGTATCAATCTATGCTTGTCTATGTGTGTACTCACATGACCCACACCATTTTCGTAGTATCAGTGTATACTTGTCTATGTGTGTACTAACATGGCCTACACGCTTTTCATAGTATCAGTCTATACTTGTCTCTGTGTGTACTAACATGACCAACACCCTTTTCATAGTATCAGTCTATACTTGTCTAAATCTGTACTAACATGACCAGATACCTATCATAGTACCACTCTGTACTTGTATATACGTGCAATAACATGGCCCACACCCTTTTCATAGTATCAGTCTATAGTTGTCTATGTGTGTACTAACATGACCCACACCATTTTCATAGTATCAGTCTATACTTGTCTATGTGTGTACTAACATGACCACATGCCTATCATAGTACCACTCTCTGCTTCTATATATGTGCAATAACATGACCCACACCCTTTTCATAGTATCAGTCTATAGTTGTCTATGTGTGTACTAACATGGCCCACACCCTTTTCATAGTATTAGTGTATACTTGTCTATGTGTCTACTAACATGACCCACACCCTTTTCATAGTATAACTCTATGGTTGTCTATGTGTGTACTAACATGACCCACATCCTTTTCATAGTATCAATCTATACTTGTCTATGTGTGTACTAACATGACCCACACCGTTTTCGTAGTATCAGTCCATAGTTGTCTATGTGTGTACTAACACGGCCCACACCCTTTTCATAGTATCAGTCTATACTTGTATATATGTGCAATAACATGACCCACACCCTTTTCATAGTATCAGTCTATAGTTGTCTATATGTCTACTAATATGGCCCACCTCCTTTTCATAGTATATCAGTCTATACTTGTCTATGTGTGTACTAACATGACCCACACCCTTTTCATAGCATCAGTCTATACCTCTCTATGTATGTACTAACATGGCCCACATCCTTTTCATAGTATCAGTCGATTGTCGTCTATGTGTGTACTGACATGGCCCACACCCTTTTCATAGTATCAGTGTATACTTGTCTATGTGTGTCCTAACATGACCCACACCCTTTTCATAGTATGAGTCTATACTTGTCTATGTGTGTACTAACATGACCCACACCCTTTTCATAGTATCAGTGTATACTTGTCTATGTGTGTACTAACATGACCACATGCCTATCATAAAAACCACTCTGTACTTGTATATATGTCAAAAAACATGACCCACACCCTTTTCATAGTATCAGTCTATACTTGTCTATGTGTGTACTAACATGACCCACACCCTTTTCATAGTATCAGTCTACACTTGTCTATGTGTGTACTAACATGACCCATACCATTTTCATAGTATCAGTCTATACTTGTCTATGTGTGTACTAACATGACCCACACCCTTTTCATAGTATCAGTCTATAATCGTCTATGTGTGTACTAACATGGCCCACACCCTTTTCATAGTATCAGTCTATACTTGTCTATGTGTGTACTAACATGACCCACACCCTTTTCATAGTATCAGTGTATACTTGTCTATGTGTGTACTAACATGACCCACACCCTTTTCATAGTATCAGTCTATACTTGTCTATGTGTGTACTAACATGACCACATGCCTATCATAGTACCACTCTGTACTTGTATATACGTGCAATAACATGACCCACACCCTTTTCATAGTATCAGTCTATGGTTGTCTATGTGTGTACTAACATTGCCCACATCCTTTTCATAGTATCAATCTATACTTGTCTATGTGTGTACTAACATGACCCACGCCGTTTTCGTAGTATCAGTCTATAGTTGCCTATGTGTGTACTAACATGGCCCACATCCTTTTCATAGTATCAGTCTATACTTGTATATATGTGCAATAACATGACCCACACCCTTTTCATAGTATCAGTCTATGGTTGTCTATGTGTGTACTAACATGGCCCACATCCTTTTCATAGTATATCAGTCTATACTTGTCTATGTGTGTACTAACATGACCCACACCCTTTTCATAGTATCAGTCTATACTTGTCTATGTGTGTACTAACATGGCCCACACCCTTTTCATAGTATCAGTCTTTAGTCGTCTATGTGTGTACTAACATGACCCACACCCTTTTCATAGTATCAATCTATACTTGTCTATGTGTGTACTAACCTTTTCACACCCTTTTCATAGTGTCAGTCTATACTTGTCTATGTGTGTACTAACATGACCCACACCCTTTTCATAGTATCAGTGTATACTTGTCTATGTGTGTACTAACATGACCCACACCCTTTTCATAGTATCAGTGTATACTTGTCTATGTGTGTACTAACATGGCCCACACCCTTTTCATAGTATCAGTCTATACTGGAGTATATGTGTACTAACATGATCACCATCTCTGACACAGTACCAGGCTGTATCTCGCACCGTCAAAGACTAAATACCTAGGTAACCAGCCGCCATGCCCTAGTCATGATATAAACATGCTGAGTACCAATGAAAATTACACGGGGCAGGATGGCGAATCAACTGAAAAACCGTACATATGGGGTGGAAGATACAAACACGTGTAATATGAAACATCGTACTTTGATGGACACATTCATTCAGGAATAATATGTGTGTCTATTTTGAATTGTGGTCAAACGGACGAATCATCAAAACTAATTGAACTGAAATACTATTTTACAGATTTGGAAAGGAACCCCTTATTTCTCCGACCAACACTAATTACATACCATTAAGCGGCTATCCTCGCGTCATTGTAGAAAAAAAACTGTCACCAACAAGTAACAAGTTTGAGAATACAGTTTAACTAAGATAAAGCATGTATTATATTTATCGAATTGTCGCCAGAATTACATTCCTATCAACTGGTTTCAATGAGAACCATTGAAATGGTGGGTATAAGCTTTCCTCCATGTCTGAAATTGACACTCTTATCTGCATTTGTCAGAAACAATAAAAGGAAATCGAACTTAAATCTTTAAAACAATATGTCTGATAGGAGGTAATGAGTTAGCAGGACGTGGCAGTTGGAGTGACGCAGCTCCGAATGGTGCATGCAGTGAACCCAGTGAAACACCAGTATTGCGGGCAGAATCACCCCAGGCACGCCGACTGTCAGGGGTGTCCTGAAATTAACACAAGACATGATGTGAAGTTGATAACTGTGGATGAAATGAATAAATTCACTTCACATACTCATTGACACTACAGGTTGCTTGGTCCTAATGTCATGGATGACATCACTAAATAGTCACACTATGTGTTTTGATAGTTTCTGGTATCACTGTGTGTAAGAGACCAACCCTCATGTGATGAAAGGGCGCGTCCACGTCTGTAACCTGGGCACTCTCATCTTCAACCTTGTTCTGAAATATCAGCAAAACCGTATTCATGAATTTACAGGTGAGAACATATGTAACTTCCCGTTTCATATTGACTATAAACGAGGAGACATTTATGTTAATATTTACTTATTAATCTTATATAATTGCAATAAACAGGTTGCACTGTGTGAATATGTTAATGACAAGAGTCATGGAGTATCTGTCACTGGAGTATCCTTTGGTTGCCCACAGTCTAAGCTTGTCTTTGTTGAAAACGAATGTCTTAATTATAATATGATCAGAGCTTCATTATAGAACAATATCGTATTAATGACTGACGATTGAAACAATTCTCTATGGGAATATTTCATGCACCACATAACAGTCTATAGATTATTCGAAAGGCACCGGATATTTAGTGTCTTTAATGAGATAAATAGTAAAACAGTGGAACATCGACCTGATGTTGGCATTTGTCGTTGACAGTGAAATGACCATGAATGCTATTAAAATGATTGGTCTACCCAACCTACTGTCCATCGCATCATTTACCATGAACTGTTAAACTAATGATTATTATTAGTAGTAATATAATAATATGTTCTCAAGACAATCGTGAATATGACTAGGAAAACTCCTAATCAAACGCTCCAAGTCATCATGGTTCATGTCAGGGCATTCTTACTGCAGGCCAGCTCCAGGATCGTTGAGAATGTATTTTTGTTATTGGCGGAGACGAACGCGCCGACAGACCTGGACAACATGGTAACATGTTAATGTTGCTCTGGTGGGGGTATTAAGTAGAAACGTGGGCCCCGCCCAACGTCGCTTCGTCAACCTTAAACAGGCACGACGTTCATGTCGGCGTCCCAATATCACAGTGTGTGCCTCCAGCATTAGAACTGATCAGTGACGTGGCCATGAATAACATGTAATGGTTTTCTGGTAGCCACAGAGATTTCACCCCACACCATTACCGAGCCAAAACGGTCGTTCTGTTCAGGTTAAGGGCATGAAAACGTTCGTCTTGTCTACGCTACGCTCTGCGGCACTCAAAGAAGTAAAAACAAGCCTTACTTTATCCAAAACACTCCTAATTCGACTCGTTCTTGACACGAACGACGTTTTCCATTGGTGTAATGGTCTGTCATTCTTGGGATGGTAGGCTCCACCTTGATAGCCGAGTACGAATCGTGTCCGCTCTAACACTTGTAGCTCAGTAAAGGTCATGTGCGCCTGCTATGGCCATTGGTAGACTAGATCAACGTTGACATCGTGGTTGTAATATGTCAACTAATGACTGTGAACAATAAGACCTCGTCACAACACCACAAATGAAAGTTGCCACTCCTAGAGTGAGAGACGCCCCATGTCATGGTTGGTTCAGTCTCATCTGGGATTCGAACCCACACCATCAGAGTCAGGCACCTAATCGCCAGCACACAATCATAAGGAGCCTCACCTGATGTGACTCGATCCAACAGAAGTGGTAGAATCAGTACTTCGCTAAGAAACTGTAATCCCAAATATAACATATGTTACATTTAACTACTTTCTAAATGGCATTGTGTGAACACTGTTGTATATTTCGTTTGCTTCTTTACCATCCACCATCGTCTTCTGATGACTTGCATCCATCATTCATCACAGCAAAATGTTTTATCGTTTTATTTTAAGACCTTTGACTGAATTTCCATGAATGTATGGCCCCCATACACACACAACTATTTACACGCTTGCCATTTTTTTGTATGTTTATGGAAGGAATATTTTTAAGTTGGAAATGTTTGCCTCATCCATTTGACCCTTTGATATTGATTAATATTATAAAAACAAAACCATATATATTGAGGGGTGAGAGAGTGGTAATGTTTTAGTAATACACAATGCATCCTGACGTGCACTGGGGTAGGGCATGACATGTTTTCGTTTTAATGTAATCACCGTTTTGTGGCACTTCTTGTATATAGCAAAAGAGATCGCAGATAGACAAAGCACTGCAACGAGCCCTCCGACGACACCTCCGATGATCGCTGAAAATATATGGTGCATGATGTAAAATGACAAAAGGTACTATGTCATAATCAGGTAAAAAATGAAGGATTTTTCTTGGATGATGGGATTCCAACCTAAACATTACCGTCACCTATAGCAGACATAATTAAAGTGTAGAGAAAGTTTGAAGCTTGTTTGCACATAACTCAAGCACAATGACTTCATCAAGGTTATAAACATGTGCCATGACGACGCTGAACCTAATACTCTAACCAGTCGTACTAAATTTACTACATGGTCATTTAGATGTGAAAATGCATGACAGGAACATTCCCGTCGTTGACAGACTGTACCCAGTAAAGAATGTGCGACAGTATGTATGTATTACCACGCTGTTGGGATGACATATGGTATGTGTCGTTATGAACCTCCAGTGACGTCGAATTGTGAATGTCCGGGGTGGAATAGGCCTTCAGCAACCCATGTTTGCCATAAAAGGCGACATTGCTTACCGTTAGAGGCGACTAACGGGATTGGGTGGGAGGCTCGTTGACTTATTTGACACATGCCATCGGTTCCCAATTGATCAGATCGATACTAATGCTGTATACTAATGCTGTTGATCACTGTATTGTCGGGTCCAAACTCTGTTATTTACAGACCGCCGCGATATAGCCAAAACATTGCTTACTGAGGCGTAAAACTAAACTCACTCACTCCAGTGACACTACTCTATAGTCTCGCCAAGTTCTCCTTTTACCTAGTTCACCTTTACAGGCAATGCGCGGGCATTTCCCAGGAATAGTCCTGGACGTTGAATTATTTTACTTTAACGAGTTTTGAAGACTGGTGTAAGTTTGTCTTGCTATTACTGAACGTAACGGTAATGTATCACATTATTGAAAACGTCCAGTATTTTGTGCCGATGTCTGGCATCGACCCAACAATACATCGCCAGCTTCGTGGTTATATCCACTAGGCCATGAAAAATCGCTGTAGAAGATGAGACCCGTCGTCAGTGTGAACCGTGCGTTTCTCGCAAGATGGGTAGTGTAGGCAGCGCTCATGGAGGACACAGGTAGTGCACACAGAGCACATGTATTGCCCTCCAAGGCAAGGCATCAACTGCCAGTCGCTTCCCGGTTGATTTCAAAAGTAAATACAAAATATTGAAATTGAGTATCAGTCGGTTTATAAGTTGGACCAAAACCTTCTCCTGAGTTTTGTTGGAAAAGGTGAGTCCTTGGCCTTATAAACTTGTGTCAATCCTGTGGGCTCTGCTCAGTTTCCCTTGCTGCAGGCTTACATTTTCAAACAAAACTTCGCAGTCGGTTTTGATCTTGCACTAAACATATATTAGCTATAAATGTAAGTAAATGATTATGGTGATTTATGATCCTTCTTACGTGTATTAGACTCTGTTGTCAGTAGTATCATTGTCACTGACGGAGTCCCTTTCACGCGTGTTGTGCCGGAAGTAGGTGTGTCCGATGTGTCTGGTACAGCAGTCATCACTAATGGGACCAGTGGGGTCGTAGTTGTAACCTTCGGACAATACTGTGTCACGTCTGATGGAATTTTCGATCCACATGCCACAGACACAAGTCCTTTACTAGCAGAAGCGGAAAATACAGCACCGTACCCATTCAAGCATGCTCATTTCTGCATCATGAAGTGCAGTCGATTGAATATCGAATACGCAATGCAAATGTAATGGCTACCACACATGTGCCACCAGTTGCATGTCAATAAATGTTCCCCCATACATATATATCACAAGATGATTACATGTACACACCCCTTAGTTTGTCATAGATCGAAACAGATCATATCACACCAGACAACTTTGATGAATTCTGAATTCTGACTATGGTGAATGAAAACCAGTTGTTTCAATTACATGTCTAAAGGATACAATACCTGTCACAAGAATCCACAGCAGTCCACTGGTACTCGTGCCAACGTTTGCAGTCTTGTTCAGGGTAATGTCTATCTTGCTGGTATTACTTTGAAATAATATGTTGTTAACGGTGTCATTACACTTCAAAATGGTGCGATTTCCGCCTTCCTCCGAAAAGGGTGCAAGAGGATGAGTTCACGGTGTTGCCAACAAGTTTAACGGTAATGCTTGACTGACATGTATATGCAACACAATGAGAGTTTGTATCAGAATGGACTGCCTGGTTGTCAAGTAAGAACACCTGTGAGTCTTTGAGCGTGGAGTCCGCGTTGAAACTCAAAATTTTATCATCTGAAAATGCAGTGTTGTAGTCACGGTCAGCAATAACATGAAACAGACCTGAGTAGGTGAGTGAGTGAGTTTAGTTTTACGCCGCACTCAGCTATATTCCAGCTATACGGCGGCGGTCTGTGATTAATCAAGTCTGGATCAGACAATCCTGTGATAAACAACACAGGTCTGATACGATGACATGTGTCAGCCATCTTTATATGGATCACACGAAACCTTTGGATGAGTACTCTCGTGTGCGGTGTCAGGAGCGGCACGAAACATCCTTAAGGTAGTTCATCATCATATGTAACAATTAATGATGGAAGTGATAATTAGATGCCCGTGAGGTATCAGCCAATAGGAAATGACGCTGATTAGAGTTCTATATAACGATGAACACATCAAGTGTTGAATTGATAGTAAGGCTAATACCTGAAACGTTTGATCACACCCTTCAGGAGATGTAGTGGACAACGAAGCCTGTCATTTTTTGGCCTTATTCTAGTATCCTGTCAAACATTTCTAAGTCATACGTTGGTAAAACTATTATTATGCTGATTATGTATGTTATCGTAAAGTGTTAGAGTTGTCTTGAATGTATCTATTCAACAGTACTTACCATCAACACATTCGTATTCAAACATAATGCAATTCCAGTCCATTTCGATCCTGTCACTGTCTTTCCCATTCAACTGACAGTACTGTCTTCCTATGCATTGTGTCACAAAATCTTTGTACATCTTGTCCTTTCCCGGGATCAGTAAAGCTTTAGCTGGAAGTTCATACGTTCTCATGTCTTCAACAACCGTCAAATTCTGACAACATTGTTCACAGGTCTTACCACTTAGTGTCTTCGATGTTATCAAATTTTGACAATGCGAAGCGGTTTTAAATTTTGTGGTTGTGAACATTTTGGGATACATCTTTTCACGATCTTTACATCTACCGGAATCGGTGGAGAACTGGTGTGGATAGCATCCTGCTTTGGTATACGTCCTATTCCCAACGATATCTGCATTGTGGAATAAGAAATTGGCTAATTATAGCATATCATCCAGGCTGCCTTTACCATAACGTTTTATTTACTTCCACGATGATATACTAAGGTACAGTTAAGGTTTCAAAGCATTCAGACTTACTTTACTCAAATGTCGAGTGTATATGCGGTTTTGCTTGCGCTTTCTTTAATCGAATGTTTAATTAATTTCATACTTATTTGGCCACGCTTTCACATATGCCTAATGGCATAGGGCTACCACATATGAAAAAGCTTTCTGTGTGGTATGTGCGCATTCAGTACACATGAAAAAGACACTGACAGTCAGGAGAGTGAAAGAAGAGTGGCAAGAAAGAAGAGAGGCTAGACAAGTGCAGGATATACGATGATCCATTACATGCATTCCGTGCTTGGTAAACTGAAAGGGTAGCCTATGTCTCTCTCTCCTTCTGTCTCCTAGTTTCTTGTTGAGTGACCATGCTTACCGACGAACTGAAGGGTGAAAGTGAAAAGATGAACTATCCGTATCTTGGGCACCATCTCCTATCCGTATGTTCTTCCTTCTGAAATGGTGCCGTAAGCGAAGACATTTTATATATATGATTCCTACAAGTATTTGATTCGGTCATTCCCTGTTAAATGCATAGCAAACATATAGGGCTGTCTATTTGTAATCGTTCTGGTTTTGTCTGTTTTTGCCTGCGTACCATGATCGCTTCTGATACAGTGCACAACTTATCAACCTTAATTAATTTTGCATGAAAAGATCATATAGAATATATGCCTGGTTGAGAGTAGAACATCGTCTGTTTTTGATTTACCAGATACATTAAACCCTAGAAATACAGCCACGAATGGCAAAGCAGTTGCACTCGAATACCTGTCAACAGTTGAAACATGTTGTCAGTACTAGTTATTGTCAGTATGCATGCTCTAACAGTTGTGATGGATTTATAATTAGTAGTTTCGTGTACTGCCACATATATTTGACTTTGTAGAAGACCCATTGAAATCTGGTTGCGTTAAGATGCGGAGAAATCACACCGGTGATAAACAGATATGCGATATTCACATCACATTGCTGGCTGTCACATTTCTAAAATACGGGAACACGAAGTGATCATCACAACACCCTGCCTGATAACGTTCCAATGATTGTAAACACGAGTAGAAGACATATTCCGGTGTTATTTCTTGTTCTGAATAACAAGTCAACTAGAGAAGCAGATATTAACGTCAGTGTACTGTTGCAGACAGGACCTCCAGCAATCGAAAATGTACATTGATGAAGAAGGCTCTCAAGTGTTCTTTTGAGAAATCTAATATAACCAACAAGGAATTGTAAAACGGAACTGATTATCAACCAAAAACATGCTATCGAAAGAAGAACATCTTAAAACGTACTATCCTATATATTTCAATGTAAACATCTTCAGCAGCCCATGCTTGTCTTAAGAAGCGCCTAACGGGATCATTTGCTGACTTGTTTGATGTATGTCATCGGATACCTGCTGCTGCTTATGTCAGTCATATTCTAGTTTGGTCTCGACACGACTATTTTCCTACCGCTGTCAACGTCTGAAATACACAACATGTAAAAACAATCGTGCAAACTTGAAATCTCAAAAGCATCACACACACCTAAAGATACCTGCCGTGCAGTCCAAAGTTTCTTTGACAGTGTTCTTGGTGAATAACACAAACCCTTTTATATGATGAACCTGTAAGTGGGGTTATTTCTGACGTGTTTCGCATTCCAGTAACTCCTGACTTCACGTGTATTCAGGAACACTATCCAACGTAAGCGTTAATCAAAGCGGCCAATGCTATGAGGAGATATATATTGATTATTGACGTTGCATTGACTTTTGTTCGAGTATCATGAGTCGGGTACCAACAAGGACCCTTGAATGGTAACCGACCTGTCATGGGAGAAGTCAGTTCATCGCATCAAGGTGGTTCACTTGCCCCATTGGAACGCCGCATTCAGATATGGATCAATAGTCTCTAAAGGTGGAACAAATTACTGGGGTGAATCATTCCACTCACTCCAGATGAAGCTTGTTAAACCACATATCTCAAACGTGTACCATATCTGATTTTGCATGATCACGAATTGAAATTGACCCCTTCATTCACCACACTTGACCCCTACAGTCAACCACAATCGTTGAAGCTATATAACAGGTGTAAAATATCACCTCACAAAACAATGAAACGGGCATGTTTAATTGATAAACCTGAACTCGAACATTTCTTAAACCAGTTGTCTTTTTCTCGCCCCACACCCACAACCACACCCACACTCATTATATACTTATGTTTGCACTTCATGTTGCACTTCATGTTACACTGATTGACGATTCTAAATAGTACTTTCCGAGTTAAAAGTGTTTGTCTGCTTTTTATGTCGATGTCTGAGGTGGTTTGAGTGTGTTTTAGCAAAGCATGACGATTGTTCAGATACATGTAGCTCAATGCCAGTTCATAATGCACTCATAATTGAAATCAGACTTAATGTTGGTCCGAGAAGGTAATTTATCAACTGATATGCAATTAGAGACATCCTTCCAAGAGAAGATGTTCGAATCTCGGATGGAACTCGACCCAAACCAGTACTACAATTTGTACTTTACTGAGTATGATCTGTATTACATCCGACAATTTCTAACCAACAGATCAGGTTACTTACTACCCACATGTTCTTGATAGCCTTATTCTGTGTTGTTCAGCTAGCAAGAGAAAAAATATATACATTGACCCTTCTATACAGCTTGACAGCCAGTGTGTGAAATATAACATGATACGAACGACCTAGGAAAATCAATTTAATCTGTCAATTTCGGATTAAGTTTAATCCCGAACTGCGCATAATGAAACGCCAATACTTGATGGATTATTACATCAAAGTAAAATTCAATCATCTCTGAAGACCATTAATTTGCACAACTAAGCGCATCACATGCAAATGGTGTTGACAGGTAGAAAGTATATTGGTATATGCTACACAAATGATTCGCAATTATTTATAACAACATGGACGTCGAAGAGAAAGTGTCATTTAATTTTTCATTAAGGTTACATGTGTAGTCCCAGTCCTCGGATAAATTTCCAAAATATGCATAAAGTTATGGGTGGGGTGTCGTTGATTGTGTACATGACATGCGGGGGGATCACATACTTTGTGCATACAATTTACTGGCATCATTTACATTATACAAGCTTCTCAAAAAACGTTAACATCACACCTCCACCCCCTTTTACACAACAGTATTTATCAAACTCCTCTATACATGTACATGTACATCTTTCTGCAGGCATATTTACGATGGAAATATTTTACAATCAGATGAACTGGTAATCACACTTTGTTGTGTCATTAGAGTTAGATTTCAGCCTTGATATTATGTATTGTGCATTTGAATAGAACGTCAAATAAAGGCCCTGAATCCATTCCTCTGAGTGCGGTAAAGATAGATCGTTGCTTATTGAAAGACACTATTTGTTCAGTGAACCCGTACATTATCAACAATGTTAGCGCTGGACACGAACGCAAACGTTTGAGACGTACGCCAAGTTTACTTTAGCTGTATGAAATGCATCTATCGTGAACATCACAGGATACCTCTTTAGATAATCATTGCACTGTTGTGCAAACACGAAATATCGAATACTGGCTCGAAACCAAATGCCAAGGTTTGATGTGAAACATAAGACCAAGAATACATCAATGAGTGTTAAGCGTCCACATGCCCACAACACCACAACAAGTCCATACACCTAAAGACGTCATTGATTAATTAATGAGGGTCATCCCAAGTGTTCAAAATAAGAGACCTGATCGTATCTAGACATGTAGTTTGTTGTGTGTTACTGTGAACTACCGGGAAGTTTACATTGAGAAAGTGCGCATGCTCCTTCCTTATGTGGCCTTGTGAAAAGTCACATGGTATCAGCAGATACTGAGTACAGGCTGTAATCTAGGCGAGCGTCCCCGACAAGGAAGTGACACAAATGATAGTCACGTAGGTCTATAATGAGGAATAATCTTTGTCTGATGATAACCAATCAAGCACTCGTAATGAGGGTTATGATCACCGAATTCTACCGTTTATTTATAGGTAAGGACACGTGCAGAATAAAACTGTGCTTAGCAACGATCCATACTTCCCGATGTACTTGTGGAAGGTGTGTTACTGTTAAATATCTCATTGTTAAATAAATATATCAGTACGCAGTGGACTGATTATCTTGATAAGAACACTGTAGTATAGGTGTATCCACGGTCTATGCCCTGTGTGTATTGATGGGTGCAGCTTTACTCACCGGTGATTCCGATTGCTGGAAACAGTGCTCGGCTGCCATATAAGTAGATTTTTCTGTAACAAGTAATACAGGCCTAGTTTATACAAAATGTGTATATCTACGTATGGGTGACTCATGATCTGCTTGGAAACGTGTATATCTTCGTATGGGTGACTCATGATCTGCTTGGAAACGTGTATATCTTCGTATGGGTGACTCATGATCTGCTTGGAAACGTGTATATCTTCGTATGGGTGACTCATGATCTGTTCTATGTTTTGGTCCATAAGTATGTTTTCTGCTCTATGTTTTGGTTCCCTAAGTATCTGTTATTTTGCTGATCGTGTTTCTTATACCTTACTTGACATTACACGATTATGAATGTTATATGGAGGTATAGAGGGGTTCCAGTTAGCCAGTGGAAATCGCTCACTCCGAGTGGCCCGTATGTGAGAAAGGTTATAGTTGGGGATCATAGTTCAGGTGAAATTGGGTTTAACGTCGATATTGTTAAAAATTTCGCTCATATGTGCATGTGTGGCTGCATGTACTTCCCCAGACTTTAGTGACTTTTATAGTGTTTGTTCACTGAGATACCATGCCACAGTTAAACATGAATGCCCCACTCAGACACATTATGCTGAGCCGAGCGCCAGACAGGGACCAACCATATTTTAATGTCTTTGGGTATGATGTTGCCGGGTATTGAACCCGCAACCTTCCGGTCTTCGGGAGTACCAAGCCTGGCAGACACCGCATGTCAGACAATCTCAGAACAACTTTCATCTGTTTTTTTCGTTGTTATGTACAGTAGCGCACTAACACGTTCACTGTAAATTCCGAATTTTCCCCCGACGTGAACCCGAACCCATCCGGTCTCCGAGTTTAGGCCTAATACCTGGACCGCTACTAGAGCGAGTTTCGGTTACGTCGCTTTTAATAATATTCCCGCAATATCAAGACAAGAGACATAGTAAATCGATGGAGTTTGGCGATTGAATCACGCTATCTAAAATCGCATAGACATTGTACACCTTACTTGTACGCAGCTTTTGCCAAAATTGCAGCAATTTCACAATGTGGGACATCAGAAATGGGAGTCACACATTGTACTTATGTGGGGAATAGAACCCGGGTTTCGACGTGACGAGATGACACGTTAACCCTTAAGCTACCGCCGCCCTCCTTCGCTATTTAATACTGACGAGTGTATTCGAACCTTGCAATGACATGTTTCTCAAAGAAGGACGAACTGGGCCGTGTGTTGTCTTGCTTTGCTCATTGCTCGATGCTCGACTAAAGGTATTGACCAGTTTTTATCGGGTTTGACCAATCAACTGCTTGTCACCCCAGGTTCGATTTCCCCATATGTATACAACGTGTGAAGCAAATATCCGGTTTCTAATAACAAGCAGAACGTGTGGTCTTAGAATTGCATAACACGAAGCACAGCCGTTTGATATGGATAATGAATAAGATCGATTACATACACCCTCCCCCTTCCAACCTTCCCCCTCCCCTCTGCATAGGAACACCCGTAGGAGGCAATGTAAATAATCAACAGCTGGCATTGGCGTGAAACATATATATGTCAACATACGTCCTGGGGTACGTATCGGGTCTTTGATGTGTGGTTCATCGGACGTTTGTTATGGCTTTTTCGGTTGTTTCTTTTCGCGCGCAGGTGTGTGTGTGTGTGTGTGTGTGTGTGTGTGTGTGTGTGTGTGTGTGTGTGTGTGTGTGTGTGTGTGTGTGTGTGTGTGTGTGTGTGTGTGTGTGTGTGTGTGTGTGTGTGTGTGTGCATATATATACACACCCTAATTTGTTGTAATATGCGGTGCTAGCACAACCTTACTTCGGTGCAAGGAACAAACCCTTTCACCTTGAAGGACCTTTGCTCTTTCTGATCTGTATTGATTCGACTGACGAGGACGTTATTATAGAGCTGACAAGGAGCAGACTTTTGTACCCTAAGGACGTTCTTCCTTATCTGTATTGATTCGACTAACCCATAGACGTCTTTATATAGCTGACAAAGTTACCGCTGGAAGTACAGCCGTAATAATGATATATGTCTCAGGATCAGAAAACACAAGTATGTTTTGAAACAGAAGGTCAAAGAGCATTATTCCATTTAATTTGGGCAAGCATCATTGTCTCTCTTCATTCCTGTCACTATTATCGCTAGACGAGGACGAAAAATCATTTCTACTGCTTTATTAAATATACTGTTTCCTCAATCTTCATCCCAAAAGAGCAGTACATTTTCCCAGGGCAAGGTCAAAATATGATGTAATGAACACCTAAACCAGGGACACAATGAACCTACACACCCCAACAAGCTACACATCAACAGGAAAAGGCACCTCAGGGTACATAAGTATGAATGTAAGAACATGAGTAATGTGTTTTTATGAAAGTATGCTCTGACAAAAAAAACAAACAACAACAACAACAACAACAAAACAAACAACAAAAACGAATTTCACATCACACACTCATATATCATTCAATAACACGTATGAAGGCATATTGTAAACCAGATTCATTGGTAAACTAAACTATAGTCAGCATTTGGTATTGATGATGTGCTTATACTATGTTGACCACAACAAGGGGTTTGAACTCTCCAGACAGTATTACCATCTCATATAGGACGTACATAAATACTGGAGTGAGTATGTTTAATGTGGCTTTTAGCAATATTCCAGCAAAATAACAGCGTGGGCCACCAGAGATGACAGTCGCACGGTCTACAGCAAGACGAGCGGCAGCGTAAGTATTAAACCACCCCACCGCCCTCTTTCGTTGTTAGGGCGGTGGAGCAGCCTAGTAGTTAAAGCGTTCGCTCGCCATGCCAAAGACTCGGGTTCTATTCCCCCAAATGGATATAATGTGTGAAGTCCATTCCATGTATCCCCCGTCGTTATATTCCTGGAATATTACTAAAAGTGGCGTAAAACTAAACTCACTCACTCTTTCGCTGTTAAACCGCGACACAAAACAGATTCTTAGTTCCAAACTAGATCCAATATATTTCACACAAAGTGGATAAGTACATTTATTTTGGTCATTAAATGGTACTCCCCAAACGTTCAGCCAGACCAAAGGGCTGGTTAGATGTAAAACTTGCCAACCCTGACAAAAACGTACCTTTCCGCAAATGATTTAGGTTTGACAAGCGAGGTAGTTCATCATTCAATTGGAATTCATCATTTATTTTTAAGAGTGAATTAATAATGATATATTATCCTGGGATATGGTGTATACCTACATATACATGTCTAAGTTTTAACCCGGACGTCGGGTAGGTGAATTTGAGACTATGGTAGTCCGCGTTGAAAGTACCCGTCCCTGGCGACCTGGTAGACAAGTATTTCGAACGCTGGTTTAATGTTATAGTAATACTTGGTAATATATTGTTCACGTTAAACAAAAGCAACTGACAGTACAATATATGTAAATATTACATTCTATACATTGAAACACTCCCTAAAAACGGTAAAAAGTAGATGTACATTATGACAGACAGTGTACATTTTGTTTCAATGGGCACTGGTGATCATGAAATACAATGTATAGGTGCATTCACGTATTTGTGACCACGAGTAGACATCTTCGAGATAATTCTTGACAGCGACAACTACTGACTTCTACTACAGGTTTGACACTGAGAATTTACATAATATGATTACAAGAAACAGTTAAAGGCGTTGGAAAAATATTATTGATGAAAACTATGAGATGTTAGAAGGCGGTTTCCAAACAGGATGAAATCGCTATCTGTTGTGGTTTTTCACAGACGCATTTGCAAATTAAAACGCCAAGAGAGGTACAGTGTTTACAAACATGACATTGTCCTAGTCTGACTCTAAAGTAGACGTCGTGCGCCCATCGGGATTCTACACACATTACTTGTATAATTGTTAACATAGAATAGTACACGATGCTGCAAATCTACGTCGGACGCAGCTCACGACTTGTATAACGACATTTATTATTAGCTCGTTGAAGATACTGCAGTGTAATATTTTCACTTCAGTATTACACTAGTGTAATACCGCTTCACCTATGACGTCAAAATGGTGCAAAGTTGTGACGTCACAATGCTAATGTTGATGTCGCGATTTTACTAGACCTTGCTTTACTTGAAAGCTGAGTGTCCTCACACTATAGGCAATTTCGCCGCAGTTTCTGTCAATTTATGTCGGCGAGTAATAAACAGAATACTAAACTCGCTTCCGTGAAATACCATTTTCATTAAACTCGTTACAGATTTAGAATCAAACTCGCTTTCGCTCGTTTGATACCAAATCATTAACTCGTTTAATAAAAATGGTATTACACGGAAGGTCGTTTAGTATCCTCTATGTATTATATTGGAGATAAAAGGAACGAATCTAATAAGAACGGTAGCATTCCAGTTCCATCCAGGCCAAAATCTGGGGTGGATCTGTAACTTAGTGGTGAACGACTCCGCTCATAAAGGCTCATGTTCAATTTCCTACACATTATACCATGTTCACAGTACAAAGAACATTTATGGTGTTACTCGTCGGATACTGGAGGGATAATGATGAAAAAAGCACGCTCGCCTACCGAAAAGATGTGTATGGATTGGGACGAATCTGAAGTAGTTGTATTTGTACAGGTGTTGTTGTATTCTTGAGTGTCAAGACTGCTCCGAGTCAGAATATATCATGGTAACAATACACATCTGTATACATCTTCCACACCACTCGAGGGAGTGCCTTCTACACATGCTTCAGATGTAGCTGTGCAACCTATTGTCACTGTCCAATTACCCAAAACTTGTGAAACAATATGTTAACTCATTGTGAGAGAATCACGCTATCACATTGTGATCTCATATAAACTGACATAGGTAGTGCTTGATACAAGAATACTGTGCCCATCTCCACATGGTATTCTTCTTGAGGGATTGCCTTCCATAGAAGTTTCAGTATCAGGGCCTACCAGTAGAACAGAACTGGTTATCAAAGATGAATGCCGGTTCCTGGGACCTCTATGGGTGCTAGACGCCATGGTCGTGGCTGAATGACGGAAGTCGGGGCTGTACTGCCCATATTTGCTCTTGTTATACCTAGGGCATCAGCAAACTCAGAATCCAGAACATGGTCGCCTTGGTTGCCAACTTTCACCTGCAGTTGAAGCATTAGCATGGAGAAAATGTAGCATTACCGAGTAATTATTTAATATGGAGGAATCGCTATTAGACCATGTGATGTTTACACTTCGTTCGTTTGAAATGAATATCACGGCATGAAGTACTAATCGACATTACATAAATTGATTCCACACACATACACTCACATGGCACCCCAATCACTATACACGTTTACTGATTAAAACATTACAGGACGTGAACACACATCGCACGTGTAACAGAATGACATATATGGACTATTACGTGTTATAGAATATTTCATTGATGACTCTGTTCTGTATGTCTACACTTCTTCCTCAGTGTTAAATACAAGGAGAACAAACAGACAAAGGACTGTCATTGCCATCAGGCCAATCAGGCCAAAGTGACGAGTGACTGTCATGCATGCGAACAGATAATGCCAGTCGCAAAAAAATGGTTTGGTTTCCTGTATGCGAAGATCAAATACGTAGACTTCTTTGTTATCTTACGATTTGAAATGCTGTTCTTTCATCAGAAAGTGTTGCCTTTCAAGAAACTGTACAATTTCATGTACAAGTAAACTACTTACCCGCTGGTGTTTCGTTTTATGCAGAAAATACACGAGTATGAGAAGTAGTAGGGAGGACGCAAGGACGCCTATACCAATACCTGCAGCCTCGACAAGACCCATGACACCTGTGGAGGAAGGGGTATATCTTTGTAATAGTCGTAAAGTCTAGGAGCCTGAACGGTACTTGGAATACAGGATAAAGATACAAAACACATAACATCTCAAGTATGAGTAAATATATAATGAAACGTAAGTTATAAACGTGCACATTATACATCATTATTATGTGTGTTATTTGTTGCGTTTGTAGAGACACAGTTGATATAATAAAACTGCATACCATGTGGTGATGCAGTCAGTTTTGTAGTTGTGTCCAAACCAGCTTCCGCCTTCGGCTGAATGGATGCATATGTTTGAAGACTAGATGTAGTCATCGTTGTTGAAATCGCTTGAATGGAGGCAGATTTTTTAGGACTAGGTGTTATCGGTGGCATCACTGTTGAAATCGGCGGTCTGGATGCAGATGTTTGAGGACTAGATATTTTCCCTGTCATCATTGTTGAAATCGGCGGTCTGGATGCAGATGTTTGAGGGCTAGATATTTTCCCTGTCATCATTGGTGAAATCGATGGTCCGGAGGGAGATGTTTGAGGACTAGATATTTTCCCTGTCATCATTGTTGAAATCGGTGGTCTGGATGCAGATGTTTGAGGACTAAATATTTTCGCTGTTATCTTTGTTGAAATCGGTGGTCTGGGTCTAAATGCTTGAGGACTAGGTGTTATCGATGGCGTCAGTGTTGAAATCAGCAGTCTGGATGCAGCTATGTCAGGAGTAGATCGTTTCACTGTCATCATTGTTGAAATCGGTGGTCTGGATCCAACTGCTTGAGGACTAGGTGTTATCGGTTGCATCATTGCTGAAATCGATGGTCTGGATGCAGATGTTTGAGAACTAGATATTTTCCTTGTCATCATTGTTGAAATCGGTGGTCTGGATGCAGATGTTAGAGGGCTAGGTGTTATCGGTGGCATCATTGTTGAAACCGGCGGTCTGGATGCAGATGTTTGAGGACTATATATTTTCGCTGTAATCATTGTTGAAACCGGCGGTCTGGATGCAGATGTTTGAGGACTAGATATTTTCGCTGTAATCATTGTTGAAACCGGCGGTCTGGATGCAGATGTTTGAGGACTAGATATTTTCCTTGTCATCATTGTTGAAATCGGCGGTCTGGATGCAGATGTTTGAGGACTAGATATTTTCGCTGTAATCATTGTTGAAACCGGCGGTCTGGATGCAGATGCTTCAGGATTAGATGGTGTTGGTGGCATCATCGTGGAAACAGGCTTAACGGAAGAGGGGCGTTGTATAGTTGTAGATAAGACCGGGGACGCAACTGGCTTCGCTAAGAAATTCTTCTTGAACTTAGCTGTAGTCTTTGTCGCATCTCTCTACACTGTTACATTCGGCAGCGTTGTTGCATGAGATTTTGTTATCATATTAATATTGGGATCTGTTGTTGAAAAGGATGCACATTGTAAATCCAAGTTTTCTATGCTGTCTGATGCTGCATGAGAAAAAAAGATCCTATGCAAATCATTGATAACACGAGTATATGGATGACAATTTCTTTGTTACATAAGACAATGTCGTAGGACTACCCCTTGCCCCTCCTTCATGTGATTCTAGACAGGAGTACAAAATATACTACAATAAACTCCCTGGATCTCGTATGTTCTAATTACCTCGAACCCTTTTCTCCTGTCCCAACCTCTTCTTATATGTTTATCATTATTTTGTATTTATATCTCGAAGTTCGAGACACACATACACATGATATCTCGAACTTGAAAAGTAGTCCCAAGATCACCAAATACATGTAGTATCTCAGTCTCGAAATGTACTCACCATAGCAAACATTTTACAGACTCATTCAATGCGTTGTCAACAAACAACTAGTTGAGAAACAATTGCACTTACGTGGTTAAATAACAAGAGGACAAGTTAAATTGAGTTTACCGAGTCACTGCCACTTTGTTTTGGGAATCATCTTTGAGACTATGACACAAGAACAGTTAACCAGCTTCATCCGCCACTAAAAGACAGTTTACTATACATACTATATTAATTTACAGGAAGCTAGAGGACTAAGCAAACGCAATGGAAAAAAAGTAAAGCCAGTTGATGGAAACAAAGAGGGAAAAGACATTTGAATGCAGCCGTCAGGCGAATTATGGAGGGAAACATCGAGGAAAGGCAAGGTGTGTTGTTGTTCGGTCTCTGCGAGTCTGTGTTATCTATGTCTCCATTCCAGCCTCTGTGTTGGTGCTGGAAGATCGGTGATGTGTTTGCCATCACCCATCCTCACCATGAACCTGCAGTCCTCGTCGACCACCTCAACCGTCAATATGATCGAATTCAATTTACCACGGAGACCGAACAACAACACCCCTTGCCTTTCCTCGATGTTTCCATTCCATAGCTCGCCTAACATGATCACTGCATCAGTCTATTGAAAGCCCACCCACACCGTCCATTACCTGGCCAATCATCACCCCAAGATTAAAAGCGCCATTATATGAACGCTAACCAGAAGTCAGAGAACTTCCATCGCTCTAAACGGCTAACCTCAAAACCTTGTTGAGCAGACCATAGCTAAAACTCTCAACCAGAAAAAAAATACTCAGGAAAAAAATGAACCTTCGCCAGTCAGCATCCCCAACAATGCCAGATTAGTCATTACATTAGCCGACATCTAAAAAGACTAAAAGCAAAGACGTAATGTTGCGGATAAAAGTTTGAAGGCCATCCTAAAGGCCCCAGCGAACACATACCAACTGAACTGCAACTGAGGCGGTAGCTACATTGGAGAAACATCACCCCCTTTGATATTGGACTCAAAGAACACAAAACATCAGTCGAAAGATTCGACAATAAATCTGACCTGTCAAAGTACTCAAATATATACCCCAGCCACTGCACTGACCGGTAACAGACTAGCATCTTGGGCCACCAATGTGCACGACTGGCACAAGGAAGATATACTAGAAGCCGTCAACGTCAGGAGATTAACCCCAGAGATTAATAGAGATCAAGGTGTATATCTCTCTGTAATATCACAGTAGCCGCACCTATTGTCACTAAATTAGCTGCACATAACTCTGCTGCGTCTACAGCTCTTATCATCACAGTTTTTACATAACGTCTTACTTTTTGATTGATATACGTACATCTCTGGCTTTGTGTAAATCTAATTATCACTTCATTAGCTGTGTTCACATTTCCTTATCCTCTTTGTTTGTATCTACTGGCTTTTCTTTATCCCTACTATCATTGTTTTATATAACTGAGTTATAACTGCGGTCCCCTTTGATTCTTTGTATAAACATTTACCTCACTGGCTTATTGTAAATTCTGGTATAAATAGTATATTTTGTACTCCGGGCTTTAATCACCCAAAGAGGGGGAAAGAAGTAGCCCTGAGACGCTGTGTTATACACCTACAATAAAGAAAAAGTTGTCATCCATGTTTGTCTTATATATTGACCAGCTTCTAAATGCCTCTCAAGAATCTTATAGTTACAGAATGCCATCCCTTTGTATTATACGAAATGTGTTAACGTGGGTCTGACCCCAACCCTCCTCAAATCTCCCTCACCTGCCCCCAGGTATTTCAGTACCGGGTCATCGATGTGTAGTGCTCAAAGCGACGTGAACATTAACTCACTCACTCATTCTCCCATACATCAACTATAAAGTAAACATATATCAAAAGCAGAGTTTAATATTTAGGCATTGCCAATCTAACAGCAGCGCATCACCTCTACAGAACTGTCAAGAGCAGTGAAAAACATAATTGCTTCCATGTTCTGTTTTCATACCTGAAAACTTTGGATGCACGTTCACATTTAACATTCAGTTTGTGACAATGCTCTGCACATTATTGGCCATTACCTGTAAACTGAATCCATAACCGCCCAGAGATAGTGAGCTCAGACGTCCAGCTAAGGCTGATGACATTATTCCTGCTTATGAGAAAAGTACCAGAACTGTAGTTGGTGTTGTGTCTACAATCGATTCTTTCACGAGCACTACCGTCAAGTATGTCAATGTACTGCTGACAGGTAATATTCAGATGTACCAATGACACAACTATTGATGAATTGTGCAACGCAGTGACTCTGCACGTCCCAGCACTGGCAGAAGGTGCTGATGTCGGAAAGCCCTTATTTTGGATTGAAACTGTCGTCCCTTTGGCACTCTCGTTGGACGGAATGTGTACAATGCCACTGGCTGCAATATAATAATGATATAATTTCACTAATTTCTCTTATCAATATGTGATCTCATACTAGCGAGGGAGATGGGGGGTTGGGGGTGATTCTGGTGTTAGGACTTCTGTAACGTGCACAACGGGGAACAGTGATACGTGATCCTGCTCTGACTACAACCTTGTCGTGGTCGAGAAGAAAGAACAAGAAAAGGCTACTCTGGCATATCATTAAACAGGCAGAACAAAGCTGAGTTGCGATAAGGCTGCATAAAGAAATGCTTCTCGGGCATATATTTTTCAAAAGTGGCGATAGCGGAAGGACCTTTTAAATATTTTTTATAGAAATGATTAAAGGTGACGCGGGAAGAGCACATTTATATTTGTTCCCTCAGAAATACAGCTTGAGAAGTTTGACACGCGTTAATGAGTTGTAGATTCAGTCGCGCCCGACACTCTTTCTTATAGTGGATAAATGGATGATCGGGACGCGGCCAAGCCAAAATGTTTAATATATATCATTAATATTGTTAACACGTGGTATGGTCTACAATTTCCTTTGTGCACGCCTGCATCCCTGAACAAGTTTCATGGTACCAGACCCGTGTAGGTCCCGGGGTAGAATAGGCCTTCAACAACCCATTCTTGCCATAAAAGGCAACTATGCTTGTCGGGGTCAGGTGGTCAGGCTCGCTGATTTGGTTGACACATGTCACGTTCCCATTTGCGCAGATCGATGCTCATGTTGTTGATCACTGGATTGCCTCGTCCAGACTGGAGTATTTACAGACCGCCGCCATATGGCTGGAATATTGCTGAGTGCGGCGTAAAACTAAACTAGCTCACTTATGGCACCATCAGCATCATGATAACATTCAACAGGACATTTATTTCAACACACGCCATACCTTATCCCTGTTATTGCGGAATAGAATCTGAGGAAATAGGGGGAGCGGACTCTTGAACAAGAAGGCCACCTGAACGTAGTACTATATCGAAAGTGTGCTGATTATTTGAATGTACATTACGTCAATTGTACTTCTGTAATGAACTGGACAAATAATAAGAGCCACCATATTTACCTTCTACACAGTGATACTCAACTGCCATGTAGTTTGAAACTGGCATCCTATTTGTCAAACCACATACTATGTCCTGGTTCACAATCTCCTTTTTGCACGCCTGTCTCCCAGAACAAACGTCGTGATAACGGAAAACACTTTCACCGGTGTAGTTCATCTTGCAGAAAATCCATATCTGTTTCACAGCAAGTGCGTATCGGTGTATTCGGGCCACCGACAGAACAGTTGTCGGACATTGCAACAACGTACATATTGTCCAGGGCGATGATCTTTCTGCTCGAGTTGCAGGATAAAGAAACCATATTGCCAGGACCATAGCATCCGCTCGATTGAAGCGAATCTGAAATGTATTATCAATGCAGATATGCAGAACGGATGGACCGTGCGGACAGAATAATAGCAATTGCCAGAAAGAAGCCAGTCTGAAATGTATTACACATATTCCGTTTTCTTTCGCAAGGACGTGACTTAATAATTTCGAAATGATCACCATAAGGAAGGAACTTCAAAGAGACAGCTTTTATCAAACCAAATGTATTCAAATGTGAATAGTTTAAAATCGGTAACCGTAGAGCATACCTGCATTTTGTACGTGTGTACACCAGGCCACGAGCCCACTCAAGAAAATAATACGAATATTCATGATCGTAAGTATCTAGAGCGGAAACCTCACATCTGTAACAAGCGTAATGTGGAACTGCGTAATAGGTACAGGAGGTATACCTGATGTATTAGTCCGCGTAAGTAAATAATGTGCAAGGCAGTTGTTAAGTTTTTTACTTAATAAACAAATACCTGATAAGCTGATGGTGACGTGTTCCTGGTCCCTTGGGTCACATGAACCGGAGGGTTTCAGTACTATGAAAAACACTCTGATGTCACGATGTAGGTGGTATTCTTTACTCTTACAGGTGTGCAAGTAGGCAGTCGTTATCTCCTGTGATCCATCTTGCCTGACTATTTCGATATGCCTGGACTAGAGCTGACCGATCAAAACGTTTTCTCATTCAAAGTTTCAAAGTTTGCATAGACTTGTTCATCTAGACACATCGTAGTCTGCCCAGCTATACCGCTCATGTAACTTTGCTAAGGATCAAATCGTGGATTCCACAGAAAATTTTATGTGGGGTCAAATTTGGTTGACAGTCGGTTTGAAATTTGGTAAAATTCGGTTGAAATACTTGAAATTATAGGAGGCATAGATCCTAGGTTTCCGTATGTCATCGCACCTTGTGGATCCCATACCTGCTATTGACGTATTGTTTATTTGTCATGGACTCTTTCCTTGATTTGCCAAATTGTTGATTGGTACCCTTTCTATGGTTACACATGTATCAGGTAGGTAAAGTAAGTACTTAAGTTGTAACGTGGCTGTTTGTCTAAAAAGGGGCTACCATGTTATTATTTATTCGGTTTTAAATGAATACAATTTACAATTATAAATACTAGTATACTTTGAAGTGAAGTTTATGATCCTTAGCAAATTTTGTGATCCTTAGCAAAGTGTGAGTAGCATATGTAAGCTCGCCTCACACTTGTATCCGTAGTGTGTACTGTTTGATAATGTGACAGAGAAGTTGTTCATCCGTACATGGTAAAACACACTGACAAGTTATTTCTCCACAACCCATGCGCCACTATACTGCCCCAACTGCGTGATAGACATGTGCATGGAATATAAACATTCCATATAAAAATTCCGTGTGATTACTTCGACAATGTACAATGTAGGCTTGGGTTGGAGGTAGGTAAGGGAGGGAGCATACCTCACTGCCACCTTGTAACTGGGGAAACCATATGCATGCACGCATGTAATCAGCTAGATCAAGGTCAAAATTACCCTGCAGGCTGACTTCATTTGCCAGTGATACGCAGCTGATACGAGTTCTCAATATGCTCATTAATCTTGCATGTCACTGGGCACGTAAACCTCCGTTACTTTGAATGTGCATTTTACAGAATTATTACCAAGAACATATTTCAACATTAGCAGATAAAAGAAGTGCCTTTCAGCTGTTTGTTACTTGAACCAGCTAGTCCAAGTGGCGTCCCTTGCTTGTGCCAGTAATCAACGAGTTTCAGGATTTGCAAATGTGTTATACCAAAATCGCATCGGATTTTCCATTTACGTTAACTAAAATGGAGATATCAGGAATGCTGAAAGCATCCAAGTTTGTCCATTTATGAGTGCTGGTTTCCATTCGGTTCACGGATATCTTTCATTATCAAGTGTACGCTGTTCAACTGTACGCAGGTATATCGCCTACATAGATACAAATAATATTTAATTTGATGAAAGTTACGCTTGATAAAGGTGTGAAAGAAATACGCCGTCGGGCGGGACAATTCAGTACTCAGACTAAGTAATCTTAGTCTCAGTATTATTCGTTACACTCCACCACTGAATCAAACAAACCCTAGAAGAAGGTCGCGTCAGGTACCCTTTGAGCGACCTATGACCTCCCAATCAATAGCGAGACGGTTATAGATTTAACCAATCAGACTACTACTTAGGGATCGGAGGGACTTACAAAATATTCAGGACACTGACACAGATCTCCCCACAAACAAAACTCCGCATATAACACAGTATATACACTTTGGGGTTTCGGCTAAAAAAAGCTATTTTCAGCGACTGTTTACTCACCGTTGTCATGGTGCGCCGTGTGCATCACCCGGAAGCCATCGTACGCTAAATAGCATTCGGAATCATTCGGGTACGAACCTTTTCGAAATAAAAGATCAAAAGGTATGTGCGATTTGGTAAGCAGTGTTCTGTTTGGCCAATCTCAAAGGTTACCTGACGGTACCTCACATAGAATGTTGCCACACTCAGAAGTGGAGTGTAACGAAAAGACTGGGGCTGAGTTTACTTAGACTGATTCAGTACTGCAAACAGTCGGCAAAGTGTTACTTTTAGCGTACATCTTTTTGATACAGGTTATCTCCTATGTGTGCAAACGTTGGGCCAATGTTGGGCCAGCTATGAATGCTATCTGGGGACAAGCTGGTACTATGCAGACATTTCTGTTGCATTTGAATATGTGTTCATTTTTACCATCTCACAAATATGTGCCATATCAGTCTAAAAATGAACTACTAAATTTATATTTACCGTTGGATGTCTCGTGACATTATATTGTATATCGTATATTGAGGGATCTACATCTACACGATATGTATATTTGTTAGCCTGTTGATGATGGTTCGTTTACCTTGCATTATGGAATACAATCGTGACTGTTCCCTGTGGTATACCGAGGTCCCAGGTGGCCAGAACTGGTTGCTCACGCTCACTCCGGCGTGCGTGTCCCGTGTATCGAAAATGTCCTTTTTCTATCGTATATGTATCATTAGCCACAATTAGTGGACTGTTACTCTCCGTGTCGTTACTGGATGGTCAAGTATAATCTCTGTATCGATGGGACTTTTGGATCTGACGTGAGTCTGTTGTTACTGAGCTCATCTGATTAGTTAGTGACCATTGTTCACCGAGTAAGTCATGGTCAAAAACCTTCCGTTGCCGTTAGTCAAGTTACTCTTCAAGTCAAGTGAATATTCGCTGTGAAATGTTTCCTTGCGCCATACCAGTAACTTTTCTGCATTTTCCTGTAAACGTATACTTCTGACCTAGATAGTCCAAAAGACGTTATACGGGCAGGCTCTCAATACCTGTATTTGTATCTCCTTATTTATCCACCTTGGGGTTACTTGTTCTATACATTAGTAGTAAGTGGACCAGGCCAACAAGCTGAGATGTATTGCAAACAATGTGCGTAAATAACTTGGTTGCCTATGTAAAAGCTTCTTTGTTGGAAGCAAGAAAAATGATTTATTCACTCACTGCTTCCTGCTGACTTATATGAATGTCAATGCATCTTGTCGGAGAACGGTTGTAGCCATCTTTCGTAATAGCAGCCATACATACTCTTGTTTATTGTTCGCTGCTCATAATAAACTGTGAACCGTTACCACCTTTTCTAGTGACATTATTCCGGTCTTGGTCTTAGCAACACAACACAACGTAGCTCTGAGCTTGTTGTGTGTTTTGAGGACTACAAAACATGAAATACGGTGATATTAATTTGTTAATAAGATCGGTTGCTTGCTCCCCGACCCCGTGCCCTCTACACAGAAACACAAGTAGGCGTATTGTAAATTGCTAACAGCCGGAACCGAACTGACACCTCGGTCAACATACGCCCTCTTTGTTAGCTCGAGTCTTTGATGTGCATTAATCAATGTTCAATGCAGTTGAGGTTAAGTCGTCAAAAGCTGGGTTTGTATTTATACACAAGAAGAAATAAACACGTATATGTAAATATTTTCTGGGTTTTCCTCTAAAAATATACTCCTGACTTAGATAGTCTGTTTGTCAGGCACGAGTCTTTGATGTGCAGTAATCAATGTTTAATGCAGTGAACGTTAAGTCGCCAAAAGCTGGGTTTGAATATGTACACAAGAAGAAATAAACACGTATATACAAACATTGTTCTCACTGACAATGCACAAGTGCTGTGATGGTTACAGTCTCCACAGCTTTACCTCTGCTTGAGGAGCAAACCTTTGTACCTCGAGGAGAATTGATCGTCCCTGTCTGTACCGATTCGACTGACACATGGAGGTCATTGTAGAGCTGACAACGTTGCAACGAGAAGTACAGCTGTAATACACGACATGTGATTCCTGATCAGAATACATTAGGATGTTTTGAAACAGTATGTCAAAAGAGCATTCAGCAGTGTGTTTACAAATAAGCAGGGACATATTCTTTCGAGTCAGAGATAACTTAAAGTATGAACACAGTTAGCTCAAGAAGTGATACATACGACGCCTACACCAGGGACACACCGCCTAGACAACGTAGTGGTTAGAGCGTCCGCCAGAGAGCAGGTCACAGGTTCGATCCCCGGCTGCGTTATGCCAAAACATGTTAATATTTGGTACTTGATGGTCTCTACCTGGTGTTGGACATGAGTGGGTGCAATAAAGATTGGATGGCGTGGAGTCAGGATAATGTGTCTGCGTGGGGTAGTCATGCCTAACCGCGGCATGCTATCTCAGCGCGCTTAAGTTTGGATGCCTGCACGTCGTCAATTGAGCAAAATATTCTTACGTACGACGTTGAACCCCACTTAACCTCACCTGACCTCACCAGGCATACAGTCAGACAAAACAACTCAATACACAAACAGATGTTTATTGTAAGGAATCCCTGTTAAAGTATCTCAGTATACGTGTATAAGAGTTAAACTGATACCTTGTAAACTTTCAAATCACACATTGCGTAATTTTGGATTCATACTTATGAAACTGGACATGTAAACATGATACGTGAGTCAATTGATGTGCCAGGACTTTCCCTTTGAAGAAATGGTAAGGAAATATGTCTTCATATTGGGAACCCTTCTTATTGGGAATTCTTAAAGTGAATTATGCTTATTGGGAATGTTCTCACATCTTCATCAAAGGAGAAAGTTAACTTCCTGCAAAAGAATCAGCAGTCCACCCATACGATAGATATAAATACCGGAAACAAAGGCATGGGATAAATTGATTGCTACAGTGAAATATTCTTTCCCATAGAACAGGCAAGTGACATATCAAACATAGTTGAAAACAAGTGTATCATATTATATAAGACAAAGTGGCAATGCTTGTGGAACGTGAGCCTGACAACTGTTTTTATTATTACTTGTTGAGTTAGGTAAGTCAAGTATACGTCTTTGTACTTCACGGTATGAAATTTATACATACATTATAAATGTATAGAACAACTTATATCCATTAAAAGAACACTACGTGTGAATGGATCAGCCATAGTATTTTGTAGAGTGATATCACCACATGCTCTGAACAATATATGACATTGGTAGTGCTTGATACAAGAACACCGTGCCCATCTCCACACGGTAGCCTCCTTCAGGGATTGCCTTCCAAAGAAGTTTCAGTATTAGAAGACGCAGAGCCTACTAGTAGAACAGAACTGCTTATCAAAGATGATTTTGAACAATATCCTTTGCCTTTTTCTGCATTTACAAAGGGAAAGGGTATATATACTTCGCAAAAGGTTTACGCTCGCACAAGTATATTTACCAGCTGGTATTTCTTGTAATGCAGAACACACATGGATGTGATTAGTGATATTCCGAACGTAAAGAGGCCAATACCGATACCGATAAAGCACATGCATAACACCTTGCAGGGCAAGGAAACATCAACATTTTCAGGAAAAGTCCATTTTTGACTTGTGCAGTTATGTAAAATCATGTTATCAACACTTTTGTTATATATTTTGTTTGAATACAAAAGGTAATGAATTGGTTTTTAAAAATACAGCAAGATCATTCGTTTCATTTTGGGGATAGTATATACATGTATTGCCTCACACTTATACAACACATGTGTTTGCAGATTATTTATACAACGAGACAGATCTGTTCGTATACTCAATACAACATCGATACTTCAGTTTTTAAGGGAGCAAGACGTCACACAATGTTGAAGAGGAAACTCTTTTTATGGATAGACTACTTCTTTATTACAAAAATGCGACCTTTCGGTGTATGTCTTAAGGCCGTTATCATGGAAATGATAGTATTACTACCACCAGCAAGACGGAGATTAACGCTCTTACAACTCATAGCAGGTACTTCACCAGGTGTCCATAGCATAGTGATATTGATAAATGGTGTGTACATGTAATGGATTCTGATCTAGTATGTACATATTTTCATGATCAAACCTTAGTTTCCTATAGCGACATACTCACTCTCACAGACACACACGCACAGACCCACGCGCGCTTTACGCATTAACCCTGTTTAGGATTCACTGTAAATATGTGCCGTGTAACTGCTCAAACTGTGATATGTTCAGTTATTCACGTTTTCATACTTTGTTTGGCGGGTTAGTATTTGGAAGTATTTACAGCTTAATATGGCTCTGCACATGCTGTCGGCATTGTGGTTTATTCCTAAAAACCGACATCCTACATTCGTGGATAAAAATGTGTTTTGTTTCACGAGCTGAAAAGGATGCAACTCTGCTAATATATCGAAGTATTAATTATCAACTATGGTCATCAAATCACGTTGTTATATTTCCACAGAGAAGATGACTAGATTTTAACATTAGCGTCAGATAAACAGACACAGATTTACATATTACAAATCGGTTTCAACGGTTATATACGTGAAAGGTAGAAACATTTATATCTTTTCAGTCTTATGAGCGCAATTTATTTCAAAGAGCTGGTTACATTCGCTGGATGCTGTAGAGGATAAGTTACATATTCTGTAACTTCATTTCAAGTCAAATAATTGTTACTAGTTAGTGTCCGTATTAGTACAGTGGATATGTAGTAAAGTTTCAAGTCGGCATGTGTAACTCACTGGTTTCAGTTCTCGGTACACCGTAAAGAAAGACTACATTTTATGGTTATAGCCTTCTTTCACATATTCGTTTAATTTTCAGAAGGGAAATATACCTTTAGTGGAAATGTGTTTGCAAGTAATAGTGTTAAGTTATTTTAACTTTTTAAAAAAATCGTTAGGATGTGTGAAAAATATGACATATCGCCGATCTGATCTGATCCGCCTGTGTAAATTCATTATCACATATACTTAGATAAGATACCTCACACCTTCCACAAAGGATGTGTCTCTATATGTGGATCACTTTCACAGGTTCATGACACAAACTCTTTTAGTACAATACGTGCTAGGCAGTTGCCATGTTTTCTTTTACTGAACGAAAAATACCTGACACGTTCCTGGTGATATGTGAACACACACACACACACACACACACACACACACACACACACACACACACACACACACACACACACACACACACACACACACACACACACACACACACACACACACACACAAGCATCGATGATCATTACATGACTGTATAACAAACTAAAACGTGTTTACCGAACCGGGTTAGATGTAGGAGTTTCACTGTTTCTACTCCTTCATAATATGGCACGAGAAGGCTGTGCGGATCCATAGCGACTGCAATGTACAGTAAAGTTCACTTATAACGTACACGCTTACAACGAATTGCCGGTTACAACGAACAAATTCAGAAGTCCCGACTGCTTTCCTATATGTTGTTATGAATTAACTACCGTATACACCGAACACTGATAGTGCGAATTATCTGTTACAACGAACAAATTGATGGGCCCTCTGTGCTATTTCACGCGTTAATTGACGTGTTTATAACGAACAGCTGATCCGAATCCACTTGCGTGTCATCTCACGTGTCACCAATTAGCTTGTGAAAACAAACAGGCTTCCTCACAGGGGATCAAGGGGATAATAAAATAAACTTACCTGTGAAATGTTATCATTTATTTAATCTTGTGAATCTTGTTGACATTGTCAAGGCATAAATAGCGATGTGGGAAGTCTTTCTTTCAAGTCAGCATGGATGGGCTTGTCACGGCAACGCAAAGCTCTAGATCTTGACAAAAATACCAAATCATCCAAGCTGTAGATGCAGGCGGTAAATCCAAGACTGACATGACAGCAGACTTGGACATACAGATTTCAAGGCCAATCAGTCGTGGTTAGAGAGATTTAAGAAGCGACGAGGGATATGTTCAGCCATGACACACGGAGAAAGCTCGTCTGTTGACAGCAAGTCAGTTGATGATTGGCTGACGTCACAGAAGCACAAAATTACCGATTTTGTTAAAGATGCGTAATAAAATACATGATCGATGATGAAATGAATGATCCATGACAATTATATGTTCGTTGGTTTTATCTTATTTTATTTTCTGTGTGAACATGATCTTTACTGAAACCAGTGGCGTGGTGACGATTCTCGGTAATGTCCGAATATTCACGAACATTCCCGAATCGCTTAGAACGAACTTCGCTTACAACGAACTGAAAACAACAGTCCCTTTGAGTTCGTTATAAACGAATATTACTGTATATGATTGAGATCACCTTTTGGGATGTATGCATACTGATATTGAAGTATATATTGTGACAGTATATATTCCCATTATATCTCAGAGGAGTCGTTAGTATAAGGCGTCAACAAAACGTGATTTATCGTGAATGTCATAGGTGAATGTCAAGTGACAACATAATCAAAACCCCATATGGATTCCATCATTAAGCTGTCATAGTCAGTGCACTCCACTGGCCTTTTTCCATTTTGTTATATTGTGACTGATATCGTGAGAGAACGCCTTTCCGTTTTATGCCATCATCTCGCTCGATATTTCAAACACACTAGTCTTTGTTGAGTCAGGTTGGGTGGACCTGTTCTCATTTGTTTTACCACCAGCTGATGCCATGCTTTTCACAACAGACATGGTTGGTGGCATCCAGGTGATTGTATTACAACGTGTCCGGTTATGTTCTTCCTCTGGCGCTCCAATGGGTGTGAGTCGTCTTGGCATCGTGGGTATAAGCGATGTTACAGGGGCTCTGCTGCTGATATATGTTCTCAGTGATACCAAGGGCTTCAGCAAACTCAGAAGCAGGGATATCGTCAACTTTGTGTGCTACTTTCACCTGTAACCGAAAATTGCATGGGAAAAATGACTAAAAATGGGTGACGGTACATTTGAAATGAATAACGCTTAACAGCAACAGTGAGTGTAGTTGCACTCAATAATACTCCTTCTATATGGCGGCGGTCTGGGCCAGACAATCCAGTGATCAACAGCATGAACATCGATCTGCGTAACTAGGAACCGATGACATGTGTCAACCAAGTCAGTAAGTCTGACCACCCGTTAGTCGCCTAGTCGCCCTTTATTGAAAGCATGGGTTACAGAAGACGTATTCCACCCCGTATCTTCATGGGCACTGAACAACATAAAACGCATCAGCAATCTTCAAAACTCAGTACTTAGACTCTTGACATTACAAATTCTCCTGGGAGCGCCAAACGACACGTGGCATTACCCAATAATTTGTTCACAGCCGCGTTGAAACCAGCTCACTCACATTAAATCTCCCGCTGATATATCACATAGAGGTAGACAGAAATATATTCAATATGGAAACATTATTTGCTCCTACTGCATCTATTGGACTCGTACGTTCTAAAAATATTAATTGTAATATTCGCATAAAATTATATGTGTCTTTTATATCCTCAGATATCAATATTACCAAATTATGGGATTCAAGCTTCACGTACCGAATCGATATTGCTTTCTTGTGTATTGTCTTATTGACATTAACACTAATTTTAGATTATTTTAAAATGGGTAAAATGCTGTAGCCTGATAGAATGTCAGACTGTCTAAATGACGATCTTCAAAGACAGTTATTACGTCAAACTTGCCGTACCTTCCTCTTTTATGCTTATTTGTTCCTGTGTCCGTGGCCACCAAACTTTAGCTCCCGAAACTAATACTTATGAGGACGATTGAGGTCCATGGGTATATGGCAAAAAATCCACAATTCTCATGTAGTAATCTCCTGCATTGCATTGTCCATACAATCTAGCATAACACTTATATTGAAGGCCGTTTCATATAGGTAGAATCGTTGATAACAATGATAATAATATCATTTATGTGTATCTTCTTTATCAAGGACACTTAATGGGCTTTACAAAGGTCTTTCATTCATACAAATACTCTCTCACAGCAAAAATAAGCTGGTTTCCGGAACACTGAAACCGAAAGGAAACGTCATGGAAACCAACATTTCCAGTTGGTTTCCAGGGAGTTTCCTATAGTTTCATTGTGGTTTCCATGCAACTGAAACTGCACCATTTCAGGATGGTTTCCAGTTCGTTTCATTACCCACTCCTCCAAGCGGGATCCAGTTGGTTTCCATGTATGAGTTTATTGTAGGTTTCAACCTGGTTTCCATGTATGAGTTTATTGTAAGTTTCAACCTGGTTTCCAGGTATGAGTTTATTGCAGGTTTCAACCTGGTTTCCATGTATGAGTTTATTGTAGGTTTTAACCTGGTTTCCAGGTATGAGTTTATTGCAGGTTTCAACCTGGTTTCCATGTATGAGTTTATTGTAGGTTTCAACCTGGTTTCCGTGTTGTAGTTTCCAACCTAGTTTAATACCTAGTTTCCATGAACTGAAACTTGCTCGTGTGGGCCCTTTACCCGGTCCTCCGGAAAAGATGTTGTTTCATGTCTCACATGTAGCAAATCAGGTATTTTATACAATTGCATAATGGTAAAAGGCTTCAGGATGACAAACAACAGAATAAAACATAAATTCATTAAAAGTTTATTATATTCAACAATATGTTTGTAAACAAATAATATGGGGACTATTCAAGTTAGTAAATGAAATAAAAGCAAGGGAATAATTAGCAGTGAGTACAGAATATTTTTCTTAAACACACTGTAGACCAGCCCATATCACTTAGCTTCCTAGTTTGAAAAATGTTAGCTCTTTCCCCAAGAGAGGAAGAACTGTGTGCTTCTTCTCCTCCGGCCAGTCAATCGTTTCACAGCCTTCCTCCTTTCCAGCTTCTGAAATTTAGAAACAAACTATCAGTACAAACAAGCATTTGTCTACGATATCCATGGCTAGAGAAAAGAAAACGGTCAAACATTGCTTGAGGTGGAATACACTGAACCCCATGTCCGATAAGCGAAGAGATCAAAAAGTATAAACTGAGCAGAACAGCTTATTGATATATGATAGAGTGCAGAGACATGAAGATATTCGCCTTTGAAAGCCATAATTTATTTCCTGAATGTTATAATTACTTACAATGCACATTATGAGTATAGAACTACGATTTATCCGTTATTGTGAAAAGACATGTTTTCTTAACCAGTAATGTGGAGTCATTCATCCAGACAAGCTATGAATATGGGGCACAAGCAAACGCTGCAGCATAATGTGCTGCATAATATTTAAAAGTTTTTAAGCTGTATTTTTCAAAGGATAAATTGCACATTTTAAACAGTGTTCATTTTGAAATTCCTTGAATGTACATAGAAAGAATCCAAATTAACTTGATATTTTAAAGGTTACCTTAAAATGTTTAATCTCTGCAAGATGTAAAATGACTAGAATATATTTACTTACTCTGAACTTTTTGCCTTTCTTTGCGTACAAGCCGTGGGCCTCCGCTTTCCCGACACCTTCTTAAGTGATCCATCTTGTTCATCCAAACCCATCAAAAAGCTTCTGAAAGGAGACGTGTGCATGATGCATAACTATAAGTGAAACATGTTTCCAGTTGGAGGTTACAAGAATAGTGACATGCGCCATGCATTCTTACTGATTCCTAAGATTTACATTATTTGGTTATGTTGTATGTACATTATGTACTGGACGGTTCAGGTTATACATACCTTTTGTATGTCAAAATGAGTTGGTCCTGACTGCCTTCTTCAGTTTTTCCAACACTGCCCTCCATTATGCTGGAAACGTAGAAATGCATCGATTTAAAAAAGCCAGGAACTTGTCATATTGCACTCTTGATAACAATAAAGTGTCGAATAAAAAGAATAAATATGAATTTGCAAAGTGTAGAATATGCTAGATGAAAAGAATCCAGGTCAGCAAATTCATATACTATTTTGGGTTGGCAATCCATCATTGTATACCCATATATTCTTTATATCAAAAACTCTTCGCAACCTTTTCTGTGGGACTAACACAATCCACATTTCTTCATTCAGAGTTCGTTAAATCTTGATATGATAAGCATAACACTACTTACAACAGATGGCAAATCTAAATTATCTCATAAATCAATAATATAAAAATATTCAATATTAGTTTGAAAACATTGTGAAATTTCAATTTTGAAATTTCACTCAAACAATGCACCAAATCTGGTCAGAGAATCCCTAACCTATAAATGCAAAATGACACACTATCCCCGACTACATTGTTTTCAAACGTGCAAATATCAAAAGCAATATGAAAAGGATTTCTTAAATAAATATTCGCATTTATAAATACGTGTGAAGTTATTTTGAGTCGTAACAAGCACATAAGCAATAATATACTAGAGATATTTGTGATTTATTTTTTTCTTGCAAAGATGATTTTTCATTCATTAACACATTGAACCATTTTAATCGTGTGTGAGCTGATCCAAATCACAGTAATATTGAGTTTTTGAATTAACCGAGTGCTGAGTGAAGGAAGCCATACATCTCTCTTGCTAAGAATTCGACACGCCTTTGTTTACCGGCGTCCATCAAGTCTAAAATTTCATATGTATTGTAGTAGTTACTTATTTACGTTAAACATTACGAATAACCTGTGCTATTGCTTATTTCAAGAAAACAACACTGTACCTGACCAGATCGTGCAATGTTCCTTTTCTCCCGCTGCGATCGACGACTGCTGCTGTTCTCAAATTTTCACGTATCCGAATCTCCAAAGCTTCTATTGTAAATCTCATTGCCAGTCTCTTGAATCAGATAACACGGGCAAACGTAGGAATACTGCACTGTGTTGACTTCCTTGTCGTCATTACTGGACATACCGGGATAGAACTGCTTTCAAAATAGTCGTCTCAAAACAACTTGGGATCAAGTGACAAAATGGCGGCAACCGTGCGTAGGGGCATTGTGGGTAAAAAGAAATACCTGATCCTTTTTCGATTGGCAGGCACGAAATCCTTCTCTGACCCAATTTGGATGTGATTTTAAGACAAAGACTAAAAACCACCACTTCAGTACATAAAACTGTTGCTTTTATAAAATGTCACGAGTTCGCGTGCCCATGCATTACCGGTTCATTACTTCCGGTTTTGTCTGTCAACACCTGACTCAGGTAAGTTCTATTGTTTTTACAGCTTAGCTAATTTTGATAATAGGAGCCTGTTAAGTGGGGACTGCCCCATTGAAGCCGACACACGAACCCCGACACACTAATGACCTGACACTGATTAGTTGTCAAGTATTTCAACTCAGTGTCAAAGTATGCCAACTATAAATGCTTGTATAATTCACGTATGTTCTGCATAAATAGCATCATGTAAGTACCGAACTGATAATTGTTTTAATGACTTATACTAATCTTCCTAAATGCTTATACTCTTTCACATTCCCAGGAGTTGGCAGTCTATAGCCTGTTTTTTATATATTGCATCATTTACCTTTTAATTATTAATATATATCTGAACTATTGCTATTGCTAAAGTGGCTTTAATTTTATTTATTTTTATACAATATATTTACCGAAAGGAATACAAGCCCATACACAACTCAATGATCCAATAAGTTATAATTAATATATAATAAAAGTTTGAGCAATGTTTCTATGCAGAGTCAACTCACCTTTATTCTTGTATATAGATATCACTGTTTTATTATTTCTTTTCAGATAAAGAAAGCGTATGATTCTCAATTTGACAAAGCAGACAACCGAAACCTGGACTTGCCCCATTCATCCAAATCTAGAGAAACAGAACTAAGTGTGCCTCGCGCACATAGCTGGGCAAAGGCCATTTATAGCCATTCGTCCTTTCACCATTTGCATGTTTAGTACGGTTATTGGGAAGTTTGTGTACATGGTAGTTGGAATATGATGCTTCATTACATTACGAATAAACAAGAATGTGAAGGGAAAAAAGTGTATATTTCTTGTATCATCAGTTTGAAGCCACATTTAATATTGTGATATCCAAAGAATGATGCGTCAACAATTTACTTTTGTTGTCTTGTTCATCTAAGCAATGATACGAATCTACTATTCCTTCCCCAGGCACATTCAGATTGAATTATAACACCTCGTGAAAGCTAAGTCAGGAATGGAAACCAACACATGACCATAGCTTCGTGTCAGTTTCCATCACTGGAGCTTAGAGTATCCATTATGGATTCTATTTGGAAACTAGGTCACCCAGTTTTACTGAATGGATACCAACTGGATGTCAGGATGGTAAACAATTACACATTTTATGTTACTTAGTTCAAAACAGCAATGGAAACCAACATGAAACTACATTTTCTACTTTTATGTTGGTTTCCATTTAGTGAGATCTGAGAGTTGCAAATTCCAGGTATGGAAACCAACAAGAAACCCCCGAACTTAGTTTCATTTTGGTTTCCATTTACAGGAATACCAAAATCACATTTCCAAAATGGAATCTAGTTGGAAACTCAGTTAGTGAGTTTCAGGGAATGGAAACCAACTGGATTCCGCAATTACCCACATTACGGATGGTTTCCAGGTTTCTGGAAACCAAGTCATTTTTGTAGTGTCTGTACTTCATGTACCTCTCCTTTAGACACAGTTCATGAGCGAACACATGAGATTGTACTCCATGCTTTTAGGTATTGATTCACGGCATGGCAGAACACCTAGTCAAACATTTGATTATAAATGTATTATATAACTTGAAATGAAATACATATAACATTTCTGGTCACAACACGTGGAAGTGGGATCATGTGTAGAGACGCAGCGGTATGTTTGCGGATGTGCTTATCCATGACAGGTAAACAAGGTTAAAGCATGCACCGTTATTACTTCAATGGGTATACACTAAGCAAACCTATATGTTCAGGTGCAAATGGCTCCGCATTAAAATGGACATGTACTAGTGGGTGAGTTTAGTTTTAGGCCGCACGCAGCAATATTCCAGCTGCATGGCGGCGGTCTGTCAATAATCAGGTCTGGACTAGACAATTCAGGGGTCAACAACATGAGCATTTATCTGCTCAACTGGGAACCGATGACATGTGTCAACCAAGTCAGCGAGCCTGACCATCGGGTCTCGTTAGTCGCCTCTCACGACAAGCATTCCACCCCGGGACCTTCACGGGTCGGACATGTACATGTTGTTTTCAATATTATCCATCACAGTTATACGTATACCTACCTACTGTCAGCACACAGAATAATTTATATTATGGAGGATATTTTGTTTTCAAAATATCTCTCGATTCTCAACCATTATTTGCTTCATATGTTACTGAAACAGAACCGTCCTAAGATATCCTTCATAAGATATGTACTGGACATGTATTTGTAAATGATCGTAAGTGCTATATCAAAACTTTAGAAACAATGTATCTCGATCACATTCTAATTATTTAGGTAGATCTGTCAAAATAGTCTGAATGTATCCGTGTGCTGTCAAGGGTACAGTTCAGTAATACACATTAAAGTATACATATATCATCATGGATACTGAATAAACAATATTCGTGTATCCCTACCTCATTTTTCTTCTGCTTCTTTTTACAGAAAACACATAATAGTTTCAGCAAAAGAGACACTAGCAGCACAATACCTATGGTGAGGCCGACTGCTGCCCAGGGGCTCAAGCCACCTGGAAATGTGGAACAAAGATCGCGTACCAATAGTAGTAACATCTGGTGAAGGTATGTGTCAAACGGTTGTTGATTTATAAATTTTAGCTAATGATGCTGTTATTAGTCATTTTATGTCATTACATAAAAGTTTAGCCCCCATCCTCCTTAGATCCACTAGTAAAGTTGTCACATAAAATGTCTCGCTAGTTGTGTCGGGATGTTTTGATGGCGCTACGATCGATCATGATTAACAATGACTATCATCTGACGTTCAGTAAAGATCGAATGAAGGATATTGAAAATACGTTCTGAAAGCACCAGGCTTGGTTTTTATCAAGAACACATTGCTTTCAATGTCTTGTAAACACATTAGGTATGCAATGCAAACGTTTGGCAACCTCCTTTGCTACCTACCACCACCCAAATCATCGTCATCATCCTTTCCCCTCCTCGACTTTCTTGAAGGTGACGTCATGATCCTAGTTGTGGTCGTTTCCGGGCAAGTTGAGACATTCGGGACTGCTGTTAACGTTGACGTCCCACAGTGAACTACTATGCTGGCTTCATAATGTGTGGCTGTGTAAAATGACATATATGTACATATGCTAGTTACATTTCATATACCATGTTACAAAACCATCCACTCATATCAAAAAGGTATGTTTATTTAGTTCTCATGTGATCAATCACGCGGCTTGTCTTTAATAGTTTCCAAATGTATAAATGTGTAAAACGTATATACCCATGTTCGGATCTACGTGCAGTTGATAAGCTTGAGCCAAAACGGACATCATGCGGCTCATCAATTGTGTGCCCATAGTTTTGAACAATCCGTCATGACTTTAGAAATGCGATAGTCAAACTTGGAACATCGTACAAAATCTGACAAGGATAAGGTATATTTATTCACCAGATAGTTTGATGTCAAGTTTTCAACACAATAAACTTAACGCGTCTTTTACGCAAGGTAGAACCACGATCGCATTGGGAAATGTTTGCTTGAGATAACAAAGATGGCAACTAAACTCTATATTGGCTAGGCACGTGGAAATATCTCACTGTGAACGATAATAATAAATCAAGACCGGCGATAAAGTTGAGGTGAAATGTTTCTGTTTTGCCTTTTTTGTTTTTGCTGTTGTTGTGATAATTCTACATGTAGTAAACTGTAGTACTCATATTTTGGTATGTTTTGATATGTTCATTCTTTGGTTAAACGCAAACCTAATTGTTGATTTGCCTTGCCATAGGTCTTATGTATATTACCTCAAGTCCTGGAATGACTTTCTCATGTACGAATGTACAGAAACGGAGGTGACTTGAACTCCACTAGCGCGGACTATAAAAACAAAGATCACTTTTACTTCAACCTCTTGCGATTTTTGTTGCCACTAAGTTGCTACTTACTGATACCTTATCACTATTAAAGTTGCAAAACATGGGTATACAGAATGTCAAGTCACAAGAATAAAACTTCGAAATTTCTCAGTTCGATATTGTGTATGGCCGTCCCGAGCATTCACCACTGCCAAACACAGTCTTCTCATCGACTGCTTGATGCTTGTGAACAGGTGGCTAGGGATTCTCCGCCATTGCTCTTGCAAGGCAGTTCCTGCAAATTATGAAGTTGGTTTCTAAGACCACGAAGCCTTCTCCCAAGTGCATCCCAAACGTGCTGTATTGGATTAAGGGGACCTCGATGGCCAGTCCTTGACGTTGATTACAGCGTTTTGAAGGACATTTCGTGTCAACATCGCGGTATGCGGCCGAGCATTATCATGCTGGAACTGTAGACCTAGGCCATGAGCCGCCAAAACTGATGTTAATTGATGTCTACTTGCCTTTATGGTCCTCTGTCAACTTCGTGGCAGTGGTCCTTCGTCCCTCCCTCCTGGGTCCACTTCACGGTCCATTTTTGCCCCCCAGGATGATGATGTCCATGGTCCTAATTGTATATATAAAGAATAAGTTCATGTTTGAAATCATTGATATTGATTACATAGGTAATGAATGCCAAAAGTATGTATAGACATGTATACAGAATTATGGAAAAAATTGTATCCTGAAATGCAAGTTGTAACGGGCACATGACGTCATGGTGAACATGAAAAGATTGAAACACTTGCCTCCCTGGTCCTCTGTCGGCTTGGTGGCACTCGTCCTCCCTCCCTCCCTCCCTCCTGGGTCCACTTCTGTCCATGGAGTTCTTCTCGGCAGTCGTCACTGCCTCTGGGGGACTTCATGGTCCATTTCTGCCCCCAGAATGATGATGTCCATGGTGCTGAGAGCAAAGATAATGAGAAGTTTAATGTTTGAAATAACTGATGTTAAACAACAAATAAAGAACTGGTGTCCGTAGAAGTGGATTTTTTAAAGATGATAAATTATCTTTATCTTCAGGGAATGTTCTAATTTTCGTTCAGTTTCAAAGCGTGAGCCAGTATGAGATATGTGAAACTAACATTAAATCATGTTATGAAAGGTGTTTACAGCTGGTTTGAAGGGCACACGGTACGGCGCAATAACCTGCTTTTCTCAACTCTGACTCACATTGTCAGAAAACTCCTAAATATTTCAATGCTTGTTTTTTTCTTGCTTTTCTATATTTGATGAGGGTGTGCACGTGGTGCAGCAGCTGCTATTGAACAAAAACGGAATTATACATTTACATTTTTGTAATCAGTGACCCTTGCAGGTCAGGGTCGTTGTAGAGAGGTTATATGTGCCTCAAATCCAGAGTTGCATAATGAGCACTGACTTGTATATAACCCGTCTTCCTAATCACAAGGCACAACACAATGCCGGCCCAAGGTAGGTTGGTCTACAACACTGACACGTTTCTAGTTTCATACTTTGTATGTTTAATTCACTTGCTTTTGTCCAGGAACGTTCTGACAGGAGTCTCACTTAAACGATCTTTTCCACGCGGGTCCTCTTTAGTCATCCTTGCCATAGACCTCTATAATCTACGAGGGGAGGTCCAGAAGTTTTGAGAAGTCAGTACCTAACAGCTCTGCCGCAAGTGGTATTGCATAATGATCATTCATGTGATGCCTGTGAAAGTTGCAACACCTCGCAACAAACAGTATTGATATTGCGATAACCGGAAGTGGTGTACACTGTTGACAAGGAAAGTTCTCAAAACCCTTTGACCTCCCATAGTAGCCTTGAGTAAATCGTTGGCAAATTGTTTTCCCCGCAAGCGAGACTTCGAAATTCGAAACTAGCTATATTCACTGAGTGTGGTAGTGGATTCTGTTTGTGTTGGTGTTCTCTAGCGTGAGGACATCAACTACAGCTCTGTACTCACTTTTAGAATGCTCCGTATCAGTATGACATCTTTTTCCAGTTCTCACAGTATTGAGGTTTAGGTAGTGACTTCTCAAATATGTTTCACTTCCTCTCGTACAGCGCTTCACGAGCTTCTTCACACACACTTCTTTCTTTTTGAAAACCTCTGAAATAATCACGATGAAATGAAGCAAAGTTCAAACTTTTGTAAACTTACATAATTTCAAACTTTTATAAAGATATATGAATCAAGGTTACTTGTCTAATTGAATGTGGCGTCTTTCTTTACACAAACACGAGCGCGCATATGCACACATACAAACATGCCTGTGTAGTGTACACAAGAAAGATATACCTGGACATTGTGGTTCATTCGTTTTGTCCATTTTCGTTTTATATAAAAATGAAAGGTAATACAACTCATCCGTTATCATATTGGTAAATAAGTTTCGGAAATATAGAGACCTGTCGTAGGAAACCTACTTGTTTCTAGTTTGACCCGTGAAGGTCCGGGGGTAGAATAGGCCTTCAGCAACCCATGCTTGCCATAAATGGCGACTATGCTTGTCGTAAAAGGCGACTAACGGGATCGGGTGGTCAGGCTCGCTGGCTTGGTTGACACGTCATCGGTTCCCAATTACGCAAATCGATGCTCATGTTGTTGATCATTGGATTGTCTGGTCCAGACTCGATTATTTACAGACCGCCGCCATATAGCTGGAATATTGCTGAGTGCAGCGTAAAACTAAACTCACTCACTCACTGTTTCTAGTTTAACGCAGCACTCAGCAATATTCTGTCTGTAAATCTGTACATCGAGTCTGAACCTGACAGTCGAAAGATCAACATCACGAGCATCGATCTACCTAATTGTTGCCGATTCCAGTCTGAATATGTACAGTTCGTGGTAGTATGATCCAGTATCCCATTAGCCAAAAAGTCTTATTAAAAATGTACTTAGCGGGAACAACGTTGTAAATCACCCGTGAGATGGACTTAGCAGGAATACCATTGTAAATAACTCGTGAGATAGACTTAGCAGGAACAACGTTGTAAATAACTCGTGAGATGGACTTAGCAGGAACAACGTTGTAAATCACCCGTGATATTGTTTGCTTCTGTTTAGGATTAGTAGAGCGGTTGTCTGATGGAGGGAACGTGCTGGTCGCAGAGGGCTATGTGTTTGAGTTCGAGAGAAGAGGCTACCTCAAAGCCGGATGTTTCGTACCGGAAGTTGTGCTGGAACATCCCAATCTTGTCCGGAACATGCACGAAGAGTTTGTCCACGCTGGAAGTGATGTTGTTCTTGCATTCACGGTAACAGCTTTGTCTTTGTGCTTATTGCTTATTGTGGTAGGATAGTCTCGGTGCTTGGGTAACACTTGCTCGCCACACTTTACCCTTATATACTTCAGTATTATGGCCACCGTGAGAAGCTCCGTCTCATTGGGAAGGAACATCTCATAGAGAAACTCAACCATGAAGCCCTGAAGATAGCACGTGACGTTGCCGACGAGACGGGGACGCTGATGGCTGGAAACATCTGCAACACCACCGTCTACGTGAAAGACAATAGAGACTCAATTGAAAAAACAGAGGCAATGTTTAAGGCGAGTTCACAGGAAACATTCAGAACTGTTCATTCAGGAGAACGCACGCATTCTTTGCCGCGGGGTGTCTAACCATTACTAACCTGCGTATTAATCCACTATCGTTGGTTCTTAATGACATAGTGGTTATAGCGTTCGATCACCCGAAGACCCGGGTTGGATTCCCACATGGTTGCAATGTGTGAAGCTCATTTCTGGTGTCCCCCGCCGAGATATTGCTGGAATATAGCTAAGAGCGGCGTAAAATCAGATTCACTGATTCACTCACTTACTCTTTCCCGTAAGAGTGTTTTCAGACAAGATGTACTACCCAATAAGACATGTGCACGAAACTGCCAAGCTAAGTCGAATTATCTCCGCCGTTTGAATGTCATTACCATTTGTATTATGTATGACTGTCTGTAACACAAAAATTGTTATTACCGCGTTCAGACAGATTTATGAGGTGGATTATACAGAGTTGATAAGGTTCTTACGACAATTTACTGTGCTAGATGGTTCCTCATATAGATATCCGTAGCTTGGCAAGGGATTTCATCCCATTCAATGATGGCTTCCATCATCTGAGGTAAAATAGGGAGGTTATATCACTCAGTCGTGGAAGGGATCTGTTAATAACCAGTTGGTGGTTATATTGTGTAACTTGTTTGGTGATGCGATGTTTAAATCCCTCAGGCCAAGAGTCAGATTCCTACTTAAACACGTGCAGTGGGTTGCAGCTTTTTCACAGCAAATATAAGGAGTAAGCACACTGATTAGTCTCTAGCGTAATATATTTAACCAATGCATGAACATTCCTTAAACTAACGTCTTGCTTTATTATTCAAACTGCAAGCAAGAGTTTATTTACCTTACTGACGTGCTCGGTCATTCATTACTCACTAACCCATTCGAGAGATGAGCATCTGATTCGATCCATGCTGATGTGGAAGGAGCACATCGACCTCTTGCTTTAGAGCTGTAGGTTCACGTGTGTATAGTTCTGGTCGCATCCCAGTTCTGGTAATGTTTTGTTCATCTGAGTATAATCAAGCTGCGGAACCGGTGTCTGCTGCTAGTTCACGATTGTTTTTTGTTGTTTGTTTGTTTTGTGTTTGTTTGGTTTTTTAGGTCTTAGATTGACAACTGATTGTTGTTTTCAGGAGCAAATTGAGTGGACGCGACAATATGGCGGCGATTTTATTGTTGCTGAAACATTCAGTGATCTGGGCGAAGCTGAGATTGCTTTGGAATCTATAAAGAAATACGGACAAGGTAGGTGACCACAGTTGTAACGAGCTGGTGACCCTTACAGATTGAAGCTAATGCATATACGGTATCTTTGGGACCAAGCCGCACCCCGTGCGCGGATTTGTAGACAACAGGGTCCTAGACACGCCCCGTTTAAATGATTATTGATCTGCCAAATGAAGACCTGTGGCAAACATCTCACACCTGCAACACGTGGGTTTGTTCCTCCTACACAGGTAATCATCATGTCAGAGCCGAAGACGTGAGCCTATGTTTCGTGTCAATTGTCACGCTGGGTTACTCAGTCTAATTAAAGCGGTGTCTTCTCATCTCACATAATCATTAATATTTCCTAACTATTATCCTTAATTAGTGGCGCCGGATTCTTATAAAGGGCTTACATAACACTAGAGAAATGGACGAAACGTCACGTGTCACTTTAGATGTTCCATCTGCTCATCATCGCTCGATGGTTTCCTTGAATGCGAATGTACTTTATACACGCTTGCTGTAACTGTGGTGCGATGTTAACGCTCTTTATTCTTAGGTATGCCTGCCGTCGTCACCCTGGCACCGCAGACGGTGGACACTACGCATGACGGTGTCCCCATGGCGGAGGCGTGTCGCAGACTCGAGGAGGCAGGGGCTGCCGTGGTGGGGTTAAACTGTCACAGGGCCCGAGGACGACCATGGCCCTGATGAAGGAAGTGAGGAGGGCTTGCAAGGTGGGTGCTTGGGGGTCGTAGGGTTAATGTGTAGGACATCCGAGTGTTGATAAGCCAAGGTGTAGAAACTGACCTTTGTCATTTTCCCATGCAACCCTCACGAATGTTTCCCGTGTTGACGTTAACTGATTACAAAAGTCCAGTCACCATCATTGCCGACCTAAGCTGGATTTCGTGGTTAAATCATACTGCTCACAGAAGCCGTTAAGATGTCCCTTCAAACTTTGATATCATATGGGCTATACCAATATCATATAGCAATATTATTGACATGCTTTCAAACTCTCTGACTCACTCGAAACATTATTTGCTTACCAGGGTCCAATTGCTGCCGTGCCCGTCACCTACCGAACCACGGCGGATGCAATCTCTGAAGGACCCAGAAACCGGTACTATACCCGCTTTCATTTCACCATTGTTCCATGTACAGCTGTTGAATTACACATCCTGCTGGACACAAGTTGGTATCTGATGACCAAAGCTGCAAATAGAGTACGAGCTGCATATTGCTGATCATTGATCACGTGACTCCAGGACGCTCTGGGACACCACGTATGGCTACAGTGCGCTAAGAAATGACTGTCGCGAAATTACACATTTATACATTTACCATGGTTTCTGTAACAAAACATAAAATATACACCAACTCCGTGACTTCCAGCCTAATGTAATTAGCTGAAAGTCAAGATACTGACATTCATTTAAAGGGGCTCTCAATCCCAAATTAACTGATTCAGTATGACATCTTTACATTTGTGTAATAGCAAATGTTTGGGGTTTCTTGGGGTCACAAACCTCTTGTCGATTCAGCCAATATATGATGGAACTCATAATTTTTCACTATTTAAAAAGAACAAGTTATTCTTTATGTCTTGTATAGCATATAGTCAAATGCAATATAACTGAAATATTAGGATACCATGTTGATGCAATACCATGGGTAATGTTTGGGTATTAATACCGATGTAAAATGCTATATAAACATTATTTATTGCTACCCCTTGTCTAGGTACACGGGCCTTCACCAACAATCTGTCAGCCCAGCTGTGCAGTCGCACTCAAATTGCCGAATTCACCAAGGCTGCTTTTGATTTGGGGGTGCAATACGTGGGACTATGTTGCGGAAATAGTGCCAGTTTTATGCGAACAGTCGCGGAAGGATACGGGCGTCACCCGCCCGCCAGCAGATACTCCCCAGACATGTCGCAGCATTATGTGTTTGGCCAGAACGCTTCATTCAACTCATACTACCAGCAGAGCTTGAAGGAGACAGTTATCTGTAATAATGAGTAGATTTTTTAAAAAGTGCGTGTTGTTGTTTGTTTGTTGTTCTGTTGCTTGCTTACATTGGATTACATTGTAAACATTTGTTTTCGATGCTAGTTTCTGGGATACTGATAGACATTTGCCATTCGCCATTTTTGTGCTTTTGTCAGCAGTAATATAATAATAATAATATATGGATTTGTATAGCGCCAATATCCAGATAGTCCTGCTCAAAGGCGCTTTTTGTATGCATCTGACAAGGTGCTGTCACTCAGAGAAATAGTGCTGCCTGAGTAAGAACGTTTTCAGCACTCTCTTGAAAGAACAAATGTTCTCAACACTTCTCATGTCCAGTGGGATGTTATTCCACAGAACTGTCCCTGCCTTTACGAAACATCTGTCTCCAAATGTCTTTGTCCTTGTACGTGGCACGACTAGCAGTTTGGCACTACCAGAACGCAGAGAACGATCAACTCTCTCAGCAACATTTTGAACTCGCTGCAACCTTGTAATTTGGTGTTAAGGTAGACCAACCAAGAGGGCGTTGCAGTAATCCAGACGGGATAGTACGTAGGCATGGACGGGTGATGCAGTCACATGCTTGTTTATGTACTTCCTTATGAGAGCAATGTTTCTGATATGGAAATACGCTTGTTTGCAGATTTGACTAATGTGATCATCAAGACAAAGAACTGAGTCCTGAATACCCCCCAGATTGCGAACTTTCTGTTTTGGTTTTATGACAGCATCACCAATTTTAAAACCAGGCAGTGTCAAATTTTTCAAATTGGATTTTGGGCTGATGATGAGAAGCTCAGTCTTGTGATCATGTAGTTTGAGAAAGTTTACAGCTGTCCATTCACGGATATCAGCAACACACTGAGATAACGAAGCAAAGGAGAATTTAATCGATGGTCTATTTCGAGGTCTGAAACCTATGTACAGTTGCGTATCATCTGCATACAGATGGAATTGCAGATTATATTTTCGAACAACATCTCCGAGAGGTGACGTGTAAATCGTGAACAGAATCGGACCTAGAACTGATCCCTGCGGTACACCGAAGATTAGCTCTTCTTTCTTTGATGTTGTTCCATCAATGTGTACACATTGGTGCCTTCCAGAGAGTATTGTTATACTATGCCATGCGTGGCTGTTGTATATATGCTTAATAAACGAAATAATGCGATTTTGTGTCCTGATGGCAAGAGTATTTCAAAGACAAATATTTGATAAAATCGCCTTGACTGGGGCTATCCAAAGTGTGGGTTAGTGAGTAAGTGTATATCTGTGTGTACACTGAGTGGCCCCTGTTACCCTACTCTTTACCTGTACATTGAGTGACCCCTGTTATCCTACTCTATACCTGTACATTGCGTGGCCCCTGTTATCATACTCTATATGAGTATACACTGGGTGGCCCCTGTTATCCTACGCTACATCTTGTTCGTGCTGCCCTATTTTGTTGTCATGCATCCTTCGTATAAAGGTCGTTTATAATACACTATATTTTCGTATTAAACTGCAGAATAGATTGTTGATTTATTGTGAAGATACCTTGCCCACGCTGTTTCCTGTTGACGAACAACGTTTTCCCGCATTTCATCCTGTCCTAAATGTTAGGGTACAGTTTATATAAGCGTACCAGGATGTCTGTCTAGTTATAAGTCACGTGAAACAACTGCATGCGTTGTCGTGTTTCGAGTCATCAGGGAATCACTTATGTCATTATTAAGTGGGTCCTTGAAGTGGGTGGGTGTGAATGTAATAGGACAATAGGTTTCATGAGAAAAGTAGCTTTTTTGGTCCTAAACGGGCTTAGTCGTTTTAGTACCATCGGACGCCCCACTTGGCCATGCCATGGTGTTGAAGAATTCAGTGCTTCTCGTATTTGATAATTAGGGCTCGGATGATAATGCTTCATGGTAGAGACATTCTTGCCTTCTTCAATTCGTTGAGAATACAGAGTGCCAAACTTGACTAATGCTGCACCCCTTGTTCCGTTAAATAAGCATGGCGAGTGGGGATAGCCGTAACACGTGACATCAGGGAGACTGTATGGAGTAGATGTTGTAGATTATCTCACGTGACAGCAGGGAGACTGTATGGAGAAGATGTTGTAGATTATCACAGGTGACAGCAGGAAGACTGTATGGAGAAGATGTTGTAGATTATCACAGGTGACAGCAGGAAGACTGTATGGAGTAGATGTTGTAGATTATCACAGGTGACAACAGGGAGACTGTATGGAGAAGATGTTGTAGATTATCACAGGTGACAGCAGGAAGACTGCATGGAGTAGATGTTGTAGATTATCACAGGTGACAGCAGGGAGACTGTATGGAGAAGATGTTGTAGATTATCACAGGTGACAGCAGGAAGACTGTATGGAGTAGATGTTGTAGATTATCACAGGTGACAGCAGGAAGACTGTATGGAGAAGATGTTGTAGATTACCACAGGTGACAGCAGGAAGACTGTATGGAGAAGATGTTGTAGATTATCACACGTGACAGGAAGAACATGTGCACGTCTTTACGACTGGAAACTAATGTCTCATGAAAATTGCGACAGAAGAGACCCTTATACTTTCCACATGCAAATGATACATGGTTCATCATCTTCGAAAATTCCTAGATAACAACAAAGATACATAGTACATACAGAAATACAGAGAACAATTTGAAGTTTTAGGAATTAAATTCACTCCGGATTTAAAGGATCTATGGGTTATTAACACAAAGAAAAGATTGGATGAGATCAATAGATTACTGGCAACCTGGAGAACAAGACAATTGACTCTAATAGGCAAAATTGATGTTGTTAAGACATTGGCCCTCTCAAAATTAGTTCATATTTTTAACACTTTACCTAACCCTACAGAGGACTTTATCGCCGCTCTTGAACGAACATTTTTAAAATTCATCTCGAATGACAAAAACGACAAGATCAAACAGAGCACCTTAAAAAGGATTATAAACAGGGGGGTCTACGCATGATTGATATCAAGATCTTTGTTAACGCCATGAAACTATCTACTCTCAAACTATACTTGAAAAAAAACCCAAATCCTTGTAACCCATGCAATTTCCCTTTTAAGGATATACTAAAATATGGGGCAAACTTTCAGAATATAACAGCAGTTGATAATCCTTTTTGGAAAGATGTTTTAAGTGCATGGAAATTATGATGTACCAAAAATAATATTGATGCTGAGAATATTAATGACATCTTACCCCAGCCCCTATGGTTGAATAACAATTTCAAAAACTGAAACCACATTATTAAACACTGGGCTAAAAGAGGAATATTGACAATCAAGGACCTATGTCATGAACATGGATATATATCCTTTGAACATTTGAAGCGTAAATTTAGTATGCGAGGTACATGCCTAGATCTTGAATATGTTATGTATATTTTACCTGAATCTTGGAAAAAGACTATAAAGGAACATGGATATATAAACACAAATGACCTCGCCATAAATTCTCTCCAAAAGGATTTCATAGCCCCAAGAAAAGGTTCAAAGGTCTTCTATGATAAACTGCTAGCTGAAAATGTTAAACCCCACAGGTGCCCAAATTGGGAAACAGTATTTAATTGTATTGATTTTGGATGGTGTCTGATTTTTGCTACTCCGAGAAAGAACTTAAAAGATGTGAAATTATTCGATTTCCAATATAGATGTCTGCATGGAATTGCATATACAAAAAAAAGAACTTTTTAGGATGAATCTGGTTGACAATAAATTACGTTCTTTTTGTAATAGATCTCATGAGACCTTATACCAAAACTTTCTGGAAGAAAGTTGAACAGTGGATTATTACACATATCCAAGCATATCATTTGACAAAAAAATTGATTTGGTTTGGCTTTTTGGGTAAGAACCCACTACTGACTCACGTATTGTTATCTGCTAATAGGTATATTTACACATGATCTTTGAGGAAAACAATTCCAAAAGTTGATAATTACTTGATGATATTGAAAGACATATTTACCATCGAAGCTTTCATAGCCAGAAGAAATAATAATGTTGAAAGATTTTTAGCCAGATGGTTTCCTCTCGTCCACGAATTTGAACCCTGAATGACCACAAATACATACCACTGTTATTGATATTAATATGTGATGTTCACATAATCCACTGTATATCTCTGTACCCACTACATTCGGATATGTGATGTAGTCAACTTACTCTATCCTCCCCACTTGTTGTATGTACACTTATTCTACTATTTGCTTTTATATAACTTTGTACTCACTATATTGGGAACAATAAACAATATGGAAAAAAGTATAGAGCATCGTGTCATCTGGGTTACTTATAAAGCATCTAATATAGCATCTTGTTGACTGGGTTGCTTATAGAGCATCTGATAACGCATCATGTTGACTGGGTTACTTATAGAGCATCTAATATAGCATCTTGTTGACTGGGTTACTTATAGAGCATCTAATATAGCATCTTGTTGACTGGGTTACTTATAGAGCATCTAATAAAGCATCTTGTTGACTGGGTTACTTACAAAGCATCTAACATAGCATCTTGTTGACTGGGTTACTTATAGAGCATCCAATATAGCATCTTGTTGACTGGGTTACTTATAGAGCACCTAATAAAGCATCTTGTTGACTGGGTTACGTATAAAGCATCTGATAAAGCATCTTGTTGACTGGTTTAGTTACAAAGCATCTAATAAGGCATCTTGTTGACTGGGTTAGTTACAAAGCATCTAATAAGGCATCTTGTTGACTGGGTTACTTATAGAGCATCCAATAGAGCATCTTGTTGACTTGGTTACTTACAAAGCATCTAACATAGCATCTTGTTGACAGGGTTACTTAGAAAGCATCTAATATAGCATCTTATTGACTGGGTTACTTCTAGAGCACCTAATAAAGCATCTTGTTGACTGGGTTACGTATAAAGAATCTGATAAAGCATCTTGTTGACTGGGTTACTTATAGAGCATCTAATATAGCATCTTGTTGACAGGGTTACTTATAGAGCATCTAATAAAGCATCTTGTTGACTGGGGTACTTATAGAGCATCTAATATAGCATCTTGTTGACTGGGGTACTTATAGAGCATCTAATATAGCATCTTGTTGACTGGGTTACTTACAAAGCATCTAACATAGCATTTTGTTGACTGGGTTACTTATAGAGCATCTAACATAGCATCTTGTTGACAGGGTTACTTAGAAAGCATCTAATATAGCATCTTGTTGACAGGGTTACTTCTAGAGCATCTAATAAAGCATCTTGTTGACTGGGTTACGTATAAAGAATCTGATAAAGCATCTTGTTGACTGGGTTACTTATAGAGCATCCAATATAGCATCTTGTTGACAGGGTTACTTATAGAGCATCTAATAAAGCATCTTGTTGACTGGGGTACTTATAGAGCATCTAATATAGCATCTTGTTGACTGGGTTACGTATAAAGAATCTGATAAAGCATCTTGTTGACTGGGTTACTTATAGAGCATCCAATATAGCATCTTGTTGACAGGGTTACTTATAGAGCATCTAATAAAGCATCTTGTTGACTGGGGTACTTATAGAGCATCTAATATAGCATCTTGTTGACTGGGTTACTTATAGAGCATCTAATATAGCATCTTGTTGACTGGGTTACTTATAGAGCAGCTAATATAGCATCTTGTTGACTGGGTTACTAGAGCATCTAATATAGCATCTTGTTGACTGGGTTACTTATAGAGCAGCTAATATAGCATCTTGTTGACTGCGTTACTTCTAGAGCACCTAATAAAGCATCTTGTTGACTGGGGTACTTATAGAGCATCTAATATAGCATTTTGTTGACTGGGTTACTTATAGAGCATCTAATATAGCATTTCGTTGACTAGGTTACTTATAGAGCATCTAATAAAGTATCCTGTCAACAGCGTTTCTTACAGCATAGAAAGAGCATATGTCCAGAGGGAGCATGGAGTACATTATGTCACACCCAAACATAAGACCAATGACCTGTTTTGACAACATACATCTTATGCAAGGGTATTTTTTACTTTAAAACACAACACCCAAACACTATCATTTACTTTGTTTCCGCAGTCATTCTTGATATTAGTAAGGTCGATTAATGTTGTTTGCCTTTGTTTCTGTCAGTCGTCATGGTTCTACTAATCATGAGGTTCTGATTTATTTGATTTCCGTCACTGGAAAATGGAAGGGAAAAGCCTGCATTAATCAATTCGTTCGATGTTTCACGGTCTGTGCAAACAGTGGAACAGGTACGCTCAAGCCCGAACTCTAGCTGACAGCACATGCACAGGGTGTCCGGGATCAACCACAAGGCAAAACTTTCTACTGATCCGAACTCAACGAAATCGAGGTCAAACGGCAAATTAAACTGCCGCAAACTGTCGTCTGATTACTGGAGTACCAGTTACCGTTCAGACAATTTGATATCACCTTCATACTGCTCATCTCATTCAATGATGTAGACGAATCGAAGCTTGGGTATTCGTCGCCAAAAAAAAATGTAACATGTTATCAGATGCCAAATGTCATCATACACTAGATGCGTTAATCAATGCTAATCACTGGATTGCCTGGTCCGAAGTCGATTTACAGACTGCGCTCATATATCACTGCAGTATTGCCGAGGAGGGCGTTAAACAAGAACAAGACAAAAAGTGTTGAACAAGCTTACATGTTTCATAATGTGGACACACAAGATATTTCCGCCCATCCCCTCCTTTTGTTTCAGGTGTAGATATCATGTAAGGTCAATACGTGTATTAGGACGTGTAATATGCTTGTTTCACCATTTATGTTTCTATATTAGTCAACGTCTTACTTGTGCTTGTGGTGTCACCAAAGTCATCTGTGATATGCCTTAAACTATTATGCAATGTCTTAATACCTATAAACAAGTGTGATTATACATTTAGAGGTATCTCTTCCACGTAGAACCTTATAAACATATGTGATCAAATAATTGGAAATATATCTACAAAGAGAAATCAGTATACCTAAAAGTGTGTTTTTAAACAATTAAGGGTGTCTCTACCAGGTGTGAGATGTAAACATGAGACGGACGGTCCCTTTAATCAATGCGATACCCGTGCATCACACGTGACGCGGTGAGCCAGTCAGAGGAGATTACTGAAAGCGGGTCGTCCGAGCTACATGAGTGAGTCAGTTTCGTCTTGTCTTCTGTCGTGTCCAGTCATCGTGAATAAATGTTTTGTGGCCCGTGCCTTGGTTGTTATCCCTTACACTGGTGAAACATACATCCTGGTGAACAACAGACGATTGTGGTGGCGGTGTTTCACACAATCATCTCCTTTCGTGGAAACTCGAATGTGTCTTTCCCTGAGAACAGTGTGGTTGTGATTATCTGGTTTGTTACGTCTTCTAACACGAGCAACGCACAAGTCGTCTCTGATACGTCAAAACAATCCAGTTAGGAGATATTGGATTGAAATATTTGAAGGAATGAAAAAAATTAATGCAAACTTTACTGAAATATATATATCTTCGTGAAGTTGAAACGCATTAAATTGACCAGTATGAAAACAACCTCATCGCTACAAACTGAAGGTTAATCTGAACATGTATATCACTAGTTATTTCATACATGTATATCACTACAGTTGGATTTTACATGTATGCTAGTACAGTTTATTATGTGCATGTTTAAGACTTCAAGTTACTTTGTACAAGTGCAGTATATTTTGTACATGCAGGTTACTACAGGTTATTGTGCACATGTATATCATTACAGGTTACTTTCTACATATATACCACTGCTGGTTACTGTGTGCATGTAAATCACTATATGCTACTTTGTACATGTATCTTACTATAGTTTACTCTGTAAATATATACCAATACTGGTTACTTTGTATATATGTATAACTAGCGGTTACTAAAACACCCGTCCTTAAATTACTCATGCAAATGTTGGCATCGGTCCCAGAACACTCATAAGCATATGCACAGGGCCCAACGTCTAGTGTTTATTCCCGGAGAATTGCATGTACAACTATCGCAACTATTAATAGAGCCAACAAAATCTCATGCAGGAAGGTAACTTTTGTGACAGTTGTCGGGACATATTTCACAGCAATCAGTTTGTCATTACACCTGGAACCATCAGGTCGCTGTGAGTACGATTTCTTACTCCTGATTCCTTCAATTGAGCTTTATATTTCATTTTCGATTTTTAAAGAATCTTTATTTGAAAGAAAAGTTTAAACCGTTGGGGTATTCTGGTAGATGTTTATCCTCGACGTGTTTATGTTACACTAGAAAACCTAGAATTATTGATAAAAATTCCGATGACCTTTGAGGCCTTATTTTCTTCAGAGTGAATGAAATGTTCAGCCAAAAATTCATTCGGGAGAACGGACCTTTTATTGCGTTCAGGCCTTGAGGTAGAGATATTCAGTGGAGAATACATAAGACTGTGGGATGGTTACAAACTTAACATTAAGTACAAAACCATGACGAACTACACACAACATGCCTTGTGTACGGTACCATGTACGTTTGCCCTTTAACAAGGCATGTTTTTCATTAGTGGGAATTATTTTCAAAGTAATAAATGTAAGGTTGACCGACATTGAAACAAAATTGCTCAGTTCATGTTGATAGGAAACCATTTCTTGACGTATCATGGTAATTTCATGTTTTGAATATTCTAACTTTGGTCTAAAGCCATTTGTACTGCATCTATAGACATATTGTTTGACTGCTAAAATGATTTCATCAAACGGATTATTCTTCTTTCCTTACCATTGTTTCCCCAATATAACAATTTTATTCATACATCCTGATATGAAATTCTCGTTATGACACGTCCTGCGAAAGTTTTGTTTGTCTTCATATGAGGCTAGGTTCAGATATCAGATATAACGCTCGTTTGCGGTTTGTTTGTTTTTTCGTGATTGTTTACAAGTTGACTTGACTCTGGTGGAAAAGCACTGAATGCGGCGTAAAGCAATACTAAATTAAAAACGGCAAAAGATTGTCTTTATCGTTGTTTGTATCAGAATAAGGGAATAAATACGCATAGATTGCCACCGACAGACACGTCAATGCACACAGATTATGACTAGTGTGCAACGACCTCTGAAATACCCAGGGCATAATAGAAAAATGTAACAAAGTAAAACACGTTACCGTGAACTAACTGCAACGCGTAACAATAAGGCAAACTAAAGGCCAGCAGTGAAGTACAACAGTCGGTCCAACACGTGAAAGGAATATGCAACAATTATACTACCCATCAAAAATCTAGACTCCCCACTATATGTTATATATGTATACATGGTTACAAAGACGATAAATTTCTCTACCAGCTTGGGGGAAACAGCTTCAAACCTTATGATTCATCAAATTGCTGAAAAGTATGTGCAAATAGCGTTCATGTGAACTGCTGCGTTTTGGAGTAAAGTTTTAATTTAAAAAATGCAATTTTTCAGCGAGTTTCATCATTTGTTGAACGCGTGATATTAATTTTGTGAACGTTACGAATGCGCTTTACTATACATCAGTTCATGTGTAAACATGACCTTTAAACAGTATGGAATATTTTGCAAAATCTAGTTTAGAACAGTTGACTGAAGTATGCGGCTACATGTACATTAGCGAGTCTAAACTTTTGATGGGTAGTATAGTTGACCCCACGAGTCTAAAGGTGAAGGAAACAGTAGACCCTAGTAAATGAAACACATGATAGTAGACTCTAATGGTAAATATAACACATAACTGTAGACTCTAAACGTATCTGAAACACATAGCTGTAGCCTCTAACAGTGACTGAAACAATATATAAAGGAAATGGTTTCCGTGTGTTGGAGAATTAAGTTGACCATTTCAGATTAACATATATCGAACATCTCCTACAGGAGATACAAAGTCCTACGTAGGTGATATTAAGTCCTACGTAGGAGATAATGAGTCCTACGGAGGAGATAGTAAGTCCTATCTAGGAGATAATGAGTCCTACGGAGGAGGTAGTAAGTCCTACGTAAGTTATTGAGTATTAAGTCCTATGTAGGAGATACTAAGTCCACGTGGGAGATAGTAAGTCCTATGTAGGAGATAATGAGTCCTACGGAGGAGATAGTAAGTCCTATCTAGGAGATAACGAGTCCTACGGAGGAGGTAGTAAGTCCTACGTAAGTTATTGAGTATTAAGTCCTATGTAGGAGATACTAAGTCCACGTGGGAGATAGTAAGTCCTACGTAGGAGATAATGAGTCCTACGGAGGAGGTAGTAAGTCCTACGTATGTTATTGAGTATTAAGTCCTATGTGGGAGATACTAAGTCCTCGTGGGAGATAGTAAGTCCTACGTAGGAGATAATGAGTCCTACGGAGGAGATAGTACGTCCTATCTAGGAGATAATGAGTCCTACAGAGGAGGTAGTAAGTCCTACGTAAGTTATTGAGTATTAAGTCCTATGTGGGAGATACTAAGTCCTCGTGGGAGATAGTAAGTCCTACGTAGGAGATAATGAGTCCTACGGAGGAGATAGTAAGCCCTATCTAGGAGATAATGAGTCCTACGGGGGAGATAGAAAGTCCTATCTAGGAGGTAATTAGTCCTACGGAGGAGATAGTAAGTCCTATCTAGGAGATTATGAGACTAAAATAATGTTTCACCGTGGCCATAATACGCTTCCGTATGAAGGTGTATATCAAATGTTATTAAGTAATTGTTTTGGTAGGAGGACATTTCAAATAGTTTTTATATTGCAACCAGTTCAAGTCATTTAAAGTTTATTTGCAATAGTGTTAAAGATTTTCGGTAAAATCACTCTGTAGAACTCTTTCCCAAAATTAGCCGAGGGCTCTGGGATGTTTGAAATATTACGTAATGCCGCATGGGTTCAGTCCATGGGGTTGACTGTCCCACAGTTTCAAATATAGAAACATGAACTACATATCAGTCTTTATACAACGTTTCTGTGGTCAAATGTGAATATAAAATAAAGACACTCTTCCAGCTAGGAGAGAAATTATACGTGAAACAGTGAACTGTTGAGACAAAACATACCAGCAGTTTCTTTGAAACCTGTGACTGACGATTAGAACAAACTTCTCATTTCTAATCGTATGATGCATTTCTAATACACGATTGATGTCTTTTATGAACATGTTTTGTTTGTTTTTTTATGTCAAAAAAGCAAGATGAACGTCCAGAAGCATCTGATGGGAGTGCTAGTGGTTTGTGTGCTGCTATCGGGTGAGTGTCCGAACGGTCAATATATAGCGTGTTCGAGTAGATAACTAATACACTCTGGGAAACTAATACACTCTGGGAATCGGTTTAATAGAGACAGAAAATACTCCATTATACTATTATCGTATTTCATGTAACGACGTTTCGACATTACAAATTCTCAAAAAATATTATTTATTGGAATGGGGAAACATATTCTGTGTACACAATAAACTACTGAAATCAAACCCGATTTGGGAAGAAAGAAAGTCACTCTTAAACTTTCCTTTCCCGTTCACATTGGTGGACGTAAAGTACATGGGATGGGAACAATGTTCATTACAGTTTAACACAGGGTATATTTAGACATACTAAGATACAGAGAGACGTTGCCAGTTTTTTCTGAAGAGTCGTACAATGGCAATAGAAGCACGTTACGTTTGCCTCATGACAGCATGTCACAACTGAACTGATAATTTAACTGACGTTTTCTTCACCTGAAACTAGAAACTCATCTAATATGCACTCTGCCGGTCTAGACAATACTGTTCTCAAAAGGATTCCGGACCTCCGTCTAAAGGCTTTCTTCAGAGATCAACGGACACACCAGGATATGGCGTACGGCTAGTAAAACAACCTAGTGTCTCTGACTAGATCCATGTTAACTTGTTCAGAATCAGGCCAGTGCTGGAAAGGAGGAAGCTATTAATCGCATGAATTACTGTCTCAGTTCTCTACTAAAAGTTGGGTCCGTTGCCTCATTTCCGAAACAATCTTAGGGACGCAAGTCAGTGCATATAAGGATGTAACAATCGCTGTTTCATGGTGTAAAAATAACTATGATAGAGACGTAACAATAGGTCATAATCAAAATGTAACAATCGCTTCGTCACGAGGATGCATCAATAGGTGTGCCTAAAGGATGTAACAGTTATATGTGTCAGACGGATGTAACATTCCGTGTATCTTAAGTATATGGAGCAACTGGCATATGATGATGGTGATGTAACAAGCGACGTATCTTAAGAATGTAACAATCGGTATATCATAACAATGTAACAAAATGTTTAACATGATGAAAAGGGGATCGCGACTTTTCCTCGCCAAGGTGTGTAGTTTGACTCTACGGTTACTTCTCGGGTCGTATTTCAAATCCGGGTCAATATGAAGCTGTAGTTTAGGCAGGTCCATAACACAATGGAGATATAAAGCGCTGGCCAACTCGATAATACTCATGCATACAATTCGGATAAACAATCAGTTTCTCTTCGTGTCGTATTTCTGGCGTTTGTTCACGTGACCAGTTAGCAAGCTCAACATACGGCTCTAGACACGCATACTGTAATGAACAGCGATAGTTCAATCGTTATTCATGATACTATGCGTTTTAACATTGGCATTCTGACCAACCGTAAGTGTCACTCAGATTGGATGGAGTGGAAAAACAAGTAGTCATTTTGATATGCTAATATATGGTTGTTTTCCGTTTACTTGTTTCCAGTCAGTTCACTAATTAACCAGTTGGTAAAATCAATGCCTGAAAAGTTTTAAATTAGGATAAAGACAAGAAAAGATATTAAAAAGTGTTGTCAATAATAGAAATCCTCCAAACATTTTGACCCCGTATTCCTGCACGATTGTGCTTTCAGCGTCTCCCGGACATGCAGTTGTTTTCTACCACTACACCAACAAAGCCGGGGTTGATGGCATTAAACAAAGCGGTTACATTAAGCAGAGCACGAATCCGAAGTATGCACACTTTGGAACAGGTAAATGTTTGTGTTACATTGTTTGCTCTAAAATAAAACAAACAAAGAAACAAACAAACAACAAAAACAAACAAACAAAAACCAAAACAAAAAAAACCCCAAAAAACAAACAAATAAAATATTAAACTTCCAGATGGGTATGATATTGATGAATATTACCTGAGAAAACATTGATATTTGTAGAATAATATTACTCAGAAATAACTGTGACACCCGTGTTAATCCCAGGTTTCGAACGCGAGGAGATTCGGGTTATAACTGATTTCAGAAGCCGATGCTTGTCTTAAGAGACGATTAACCGGATCGAACTTCCTGATTTGATCGACACATGTCATCGTAGCCAAGTTGCATGATTGCCCTTAATACTGATCGCTGGATTCCCTGGTCTCTATTCAAATATCAACAGCCGCCGCCATACAGTTGGGGTATAGCTGAGTGCGGTGTTTAAGAACAAACAAACAAACGAACAAACAAGTCCAGTAAGGCAGTAGTAGCAGGGGTTACTAACATTGCTCTCTGTAACGCCTTGTTGGAGTCCCTTAACTGATCTCTCCCAGCATCCTGATCATGATCAACCTTTGGTTCCAGGAGTGTATGGCACAGGTCTGAGTCCCGCACACGGCAAGGAGGCAATTGCTAAGAACAACTACCAAAATGGCTGGTTGGCGAATATGAACGCTGGACGAGTGGATTATGCCTTCAAGTTCGACCTACCCAGTAACAGGGTCAAGACATTTACCCCGAAAGGTCGTAACATAATGCTGTACACTGGCGGGAACCTAACCCTCAGCCAAAACCCTTACACCGTGGAGAAGACACCCAATAATGTCATGTTTCAATCTCCTGCGTCTTATGCTGCTACGTTTGTCTCCTACAGTCCAAGTATTGCCATCAATGCCATCATGGCATTTGTCATCAGTAAAATGTACTAAAGCATACGTGCATCGCCTTTCACAGCGTTCATAATAACCCTCGCTGTGTGTGGAAATTTTTTTTTACAGATTCTGTGGTGTATATATGAAATAAGAGTACAACAAAATGAAACAGATTATTTACACGTATGCATCTTTGTCATATACGAGTATTAATCGGATTCATAGTGCATATAGATTTGACACAAGAAGACACATTCTGGTAATAAACTCTAATAAACACTGATTACAGTTTTGTTGTTAGAATGTACGTAGTGTTCTAAAAGTAGACATGCATTACACAAAACACATAGCACTGTGAAAAACATATACGTGACAATCACAGCTAGGAACATGAATTTATGGTTCGATTTTCGTATTTTTTCAACATTTATCTTTTTTCTGATATCCATATCATGATTTTAAAGCATTTTCTTGTCCACATTTCCCTATTAAACTTGAGAGCAGGATTGTTGTTTTGTTGGTCACAATCCGTCCCTGCACGGATTACTACGTTCGACAGTCATGAGCTGGGAACCTGGAGCTTGGTAAAAGATACTTACCCCGTAGAGGTGTTTTCAAGGTACACATTGTCAGGAAACTCCACATTATTAGTAGTATATACAATGACAGTTCTGGACCACTTTCAAGAAATGTCTCTACAAAGCCTTATTTAGTAAATAAGGCTTTGGTTGGGCCATTAGCTCTTGCTACTATTACCCCCTACTACTTAACGTGTGTTGGAGGTAACACTGTGCCGTACGGTACGATCAATAATTCTTCTCTTACAAACCCCCTACCCGGCCCATCCCTCAAGTAGTACAAGTTAGGTTCGTCGGCTTTCATATCCACTTTATCTATGTTGTAAGTTTTGACTGACCATATAGGATCGGTGGCCCGCTTACGGCTATCACCCTCGTGTTCCCCCGGCTGGTATAGATATATTACCCCTACTACTTAACGTGTGTTGGAGGTAACACTGTGCCTATGTCATGTTTATATCGATGAAACAGTTTAACGTGAACCGCCTACGATCTCTTTGGTGTTCATAATAAAGGCTTGCTGGGCTTTTTGTATCCCCTGTTCTATGTACTTTTTTTTCTCGTCCTCGCTGATAGCAGACTTACGAGACTTGGATCGAATATCTTGTTTCATTCCGTTATATTTTTTGAGTTCAGAGAGGATTGAACGAAACTCCTCTTCTGAGATCTTACTATCAGAGAGTGCCGTGGAAATACGCTCACTCACTGTGTTCAGCTTTGCTTCGGCCAGAACCCTGATCTCGTCGTGTTTCAATGCCTTACGATTAAGTCTGCGTGATACTAACTTAAGCGCCAATCCTGCTAACCCTGCCACCCCAGCTGTTATTTCAATACCTAGCACTATAGGTGCAGCCACGATGGTAGCTAACAACCCAACACCTGCCGCCCCTAGTCCCATGCTGGTTGCCATAAGGGTAGTGTCAACCCCGTCCACGATATTGAAAGCTCTATTATATTTTTTACATAGTGCTTTCCGAGTGTCACGGTCTTGTTCTAGTTGACGTTTCACATCACATAACTGCCTCAAGCGGAACCCATCTACGGTTTCCAGCGTCTTCGCTACTTCCTCTACGACTGGGTACAGACCCATACTATAATATATATTCTGAAAGATATTTTAATTGGGTTTCAGTTAATATTCTCTCAATGAATTTGAAGTCTACAAGTTCTAGATTACCCAGGGTAATAGGTGAGAGGCTAATAGACTTTCCTGTTGTAATAAAAACCCCACTGAGGCTTATTAAGCTGGTTATAGGACCCGTGGGGGTATCCTGTTGTATAACAATACGACAATATTGGTCTATGTGTTCGTCATACCAGTGGATTGACACCCCAGGTAAAATTTGGTTTACTGTTGGGGTGTTTTCATTATCTAAAACCCAAAAGAAGACTTCTATGATGAGTGTGTAGGGGGAGTATATTTTATCAAGATCCCACTGGGGTAAAATCTTACTGCTAAATGTTAATTTATTTTTTATTCCAGAACTTAACCTATTTTTTCCTTTACGAAGATTTATTGATGATGTTGCTTTATCCTCAAAAATAAAATCCCCGGGCCAGATACCGTTATTCCTAATCTTAGAGATGGTCCACTCGTCTTTTAATGTGATATAAGGTGAGGTGAGTGTTAAGTTGATCAACCATTTAGGCTCTTTAAAATCTGATAACGACACCCGTCTGTACACGTTGTCTTTGAAGTGCAGGATATATAAGGTGTCTTCCTCACCAGGCTGATCGAATCCCTCCGTATCTCCTAGGTCGTTAAGCGTAGTGTTGGGACGATGACTGGTCATTATTATACTATTTACGATATAATTTCCAACTGGTTTTCTGATAATAATTCAGGGGTTAACTTCATACCCATGAAGTGTATGTTGTCAGGCAGGAAGATATTGATTAGTGATATCTTGTTTTCCACGATCACGTTGACCCCCTGCAGACTGGTCTTGGAGTCGACACCCACCCGCACGTAAACATTGCAAACTTGATACTGATGTTGTTTGCCCCACCCGAGTTTGATCCCCTTCACGATCTCGACATCATTCCCCGATGGTTCCCCTAGGTAGACTTTGATGATCAGTGTTGAGTTTGCCGGTAGATCCTCTAGTATAGTGACCACACCTTCGAATTCAGACACCAACTGCAATTTCACGTTTTGTACGGCTGGTTTACTCGATAGCATGTGGGCTGCTATAGTGTTGACTGGGCTGACGACGATGCTACGTCTCTGAGTTGGGACGTAAGCCATGAGCAGGGTTCCATTGTTCACGACTTTGTTTAGGTGGTTGTCTTTGTTATCAGTGAACACATAGGGGGAGACGAGTCTAATATTGAGAAACCAGTCGTTATCGGGTAACAACACCCACTTGTCATCTTCGGTGAAGACGAGCATATATGGCTTGTTTCGGGCGACGGTAGTGCTCTCAACATCGTCTAAGTCGAACAGTTTACCCCCGAACGATGGGTATATTATCCAATTATTATCACCGGTGTTGACAAGGGCGTACTTAGTGTTGACTGTTGCTCTTGTGGTATCTACTATATCACTTAGGGTTCCACCGGAGGGGATTTCAACGCGTTTGTAAATGTTGTTTTTCAGTTGCAAGGCATACGATTTACCATCTACTCCGGGAGCGTCGAAACCGCGCGTGTCTCCGAGGTCGGAGAGCCCGATATTAACGCATTTTTTCACTCCGGGCCCTTGTGCGCTGGTCATTTTACATGAAGCGTTAAGCTGAGGTATCCTATATTTACAGGATTATGATTTATATCTAACACCGATATTGTCAGCTCAGGTATGTTGCTCTGGGTTAATCTCTTATACTGCCGTGGTGAAAACGACTCGGTTCTACCGTCGTTGTATTTCTCAGTTTTCACCGGCACTGCTCTCAGTATAGTGGAAGGGTGACCTCCTTGAATGTTATACGTTGTGCTCACCTGATCGAGATGAATGTACAGCTCTCGGTACGGTACTAGGTCGGGTAACTTCGTGCCTGTGACGGTTGTTGTTGGTTTTATCTCGTCAGGAGACATACCTAGTATCCTCGCTAATGGTCGGCCGAGCCTCAAGGGGTTTCTTCCGTTGTTGATTAACACCACTGTACCGTTTGAGTCATTCATCTTGAGTTCGGCTCCCAGGGGTTTGAAGACCTCGTCGTTTAGAGAGCACACGCTGTAGTAGCCGTCAGTTATCTGGCTGCGAGTTCCACTGACGAACAGCTTATTGTTGCTGGCGTTGATGTTAGTCCATTGCGGTAGGTAGGTGATATCGCAGAGTGCGACTTCGAGTTGACCTGACGTGTTATCGATCGCGTGCGTCAGCTGAACGGCCTCACTGCTCGTTATTCCTGGAAGTGTTATGTACATGTTAGAGTATATATGCTCATTATATAATAGTTTTAAAATGTATTCCCCTGGTGTGTTGTACCCTAAACTGGGCGTAGATTTCTCCACCATGAAGATCGTGGTTGCTCCTGGGTTGTATTTCAATGCCAAGTTTATAGATATGCCTGATAAGTATAAGCTTTCGGTGACTAACATTGAGGCAGTCCACGCTTGGTTCAACAACCCTATGCAGTTCTGGCAGAACCAATTCAACTTTGCCGTGTGGTGCGCTACAACGGGGTGTGGTGTGACATTGACCGACACTCGGCGTGGGCCGCTGAGTCAGTCTGTGTTCAAGTTCCACGTGTACTACCAGGTCAGACACATCCTTAAAGAGATCAGCGCCCCCCTCCCACAGGACAAAGCGTGGGACGCAACAAACAACCCGTACGATAGACGGGCCTACGAACGTATTTGCAACGAATTCGAAATAAACCCGAAGACGGATTGGCGTTTGCCGGGGCTGAACCACGGGTTGGGTATTCCTTACGCTCATGGGCTCTCGCCAAAAGCATTTGACAAACATATACTAATAAAATTTATGCAACGAAAAATGTTACGGAACGTTTTTCCCATGCATTAGCTGATCTTGTTCCTAAACCTAACAAATCTGGACCAAAACCAGTGAAAGATGCCAGTGATGATTTACTGACACTAGGTATACTTAGGCAGGACTTTGCTTTGTCGAGTAATGAATGGATTGATGATCGTATGGACTTTAAAAAAGGTGGTGTTGGTTTCACAATCCAGAAAGTGGAGCAGTCAACCGCAGACGGGTGGAAAATGTTCATGCTGGACACGTCGAAAGGATTCACTCGTGCCGGGGAAGTCAGGTTGAACGACTCGATTCGAACGTACGTGTGGGCGCTGTTGGGTGCGCAGTCGATGATGCGTTCCAACATCCTCGGTAAGGGAACTGCTTACGACGCTCAGAAACAGTTCGTTGCCAACGTTGAGGATGCTATCAATTCTCCAGTTGATCTCCCGCGGGCCATCGATCGTTACCAAAACGTGTTAGAATACGCCAGATCGAAAGTCAATTACGTGTTCGGCGTGGGGTTGTACATGGCTCCGAGTGATATGCAACTGAGAGTAAAAAAAGTGGTGGGTTATAACAACAAAATAGTCATAGCCACGGCGGATCAAAAGTTGGGTATCAACCCCGATATTAACACCCCCTATATCCCACACATCCCACCACGTGAAACGGGTATAGTTGCGCCGCCCCCGGAGCCTAAAGTTCAACCAACACCACAGGAGGTGGCCCCCACACACTCTCATATTCAGGCTCAGCAGCATATTGATAATAAAACAGCCCTAGTGGTTGGTGGGGTAACTTTGGGGCTTATTTGGTTAAAGATTTCTTAGCCGCTACGTACACCAGACCAGCCACGGCGACGATGGCTGCCCACAGGTTTTGACTGAACCACGTGGCAGTTTTAGCCAGAGCGCTCAACAACCACGAGACGATGCTACCCAGGATGCCGGGAAGGGCTTCGGCGGCTTTACCAGCCAGTTTAGCTAGGCGTTCCCCGAGTTTTTTTATCCAGTCTTTAACACCCCCACCGCCACTTGGAGTTCCGCCGCCGCCAGGTGTGGGGGTTCCTCCCACCAGTGACACCACCAGGGTTGATATGATGAAACCCAATGCAGTCAGAATCCTGCCGATGGTGATCCCTTGCTCCCGGAATAATATCCGAATCCTGTTGGCTAAAGTTGTATCCTCATTCAGTATTCTATCGATTGTTTCCCGAATACGACTGATCTGGGATCGAAGCTGTTCACGATTCGAGGAAGCGGATTCCAATCGTGTACGTCTCTCGTCTTCTAAATCGCGAAGTCGTTCATTGATACGACGCTTCATATCATCGTTTTCAGTTTCGTTGAGTTTGTTTTTTTCCCTAGCGATGTGCTCGTCGATTTCGTTCAGTTTCCCCATGTTGTTCACGAGTTCTCCACGCACGCGTTTCACGGCTTCGTCTAAGCCGCGCAGTTCCCTTACCGGAAAGTCAAACCCCGGTAACGGTTTGTCCCAGTAGGTGCTCAACAGTTTTTCTATGCTGTCCGAGGCTTCTGTAGCACGCTGTGGTGTCATTTCATCTCTAGTGGTGAGGTGGGATCTGGTAGCTTGCAGATCTTCTTTAACGGCCTTAGGTATTGCACCACCGTAATCATTCATGTTTAGATTTTTACGGATAAATTCGACACCATGGCGGCTGGCTAGAGTTGACAAGGCCAGTGGTTTTTTATTGCTCTTGTTAAAGAGGTCAACCCCTGGGTCAGACTTTAGGCGTAGAACACCCTTTGTATCAATAAAAAAATTCTTATGGTATCGACCCTGTGGTTCAACGTAGTTTTTATCTCTTCTTAAACTTTCATAATAATCATTTACCGTTGTTTCCAAGAGTTCTTGGTTCAATGGTGAACTAGTAAATGAGGTCTCCTGCTCATCATCGAATGCCTGGGCACTAGCGCCCGGCATCTCCGTCATATCTATGTCTTCATCCATTAGTATTAAAAATATATTTCTTTTATATAACAATGTACGGCAGAAAATTAGATCCTTTCAGAAGATTGAGAGAGCCATTAGGAGCCAGAGCCGTGCGCCAGTCGGTGACCATCACCAACAATCCCAGCAAGATAGACCAGAATCAAACTCTGCTGGTTAGATTTCCAAACCTTGGTGAGAATGACCTCATTGTACCAGGCACTGTTCGACTGGCGTTCAATATCACGTTGACCTCCGACAACGACAAACGCGAGCTAGTGCGTAACGTGGGTCGAGCTATCATCAAGAAGACGACCGTCAAGATCAGCGGTAACGAGGTGCTGAGCATCGACGACAGCGACGTGTTTCACTGCTACAGGGATCTCTGGAAAAGCGAGGGAGAACGAGTCAATGATGTGTACCAGGGTATCAGCAAATCAACCCGGGCGCGCATAGGGTATGTCTTCACGCAAGACCAGCAAGACAAGCTATCGGACGGTGAAAAGGCCATCGCTCGAGCATACGGAAATCGATTCTGCGTGCCGCTCGACTTCGAGTTGCTCACAGGACACGCGCCGTTTTACCAGGCCGCGCTGGGTGATAGGCTTGAATACGAGCTCACGTTTAACGACTATAGCAAAGTAGTGCGTACGCCGAACGGTGATGAGGCTAGTTATGCCATAGACAACATCTCTCTGGAGTTCGACATGGTCACTAGCCCGGAGCTGGCCAGGCAGGTTCGAAGCCAGTACTCTGGGAAGATGGCTATCCTGTACGATCGCGTACTGAGGCATAGATCAGTCGTGCGAGATAAGAGCGACACTGTGTGGAATATCAACCTGAACGTGCCGGCGCGATCGATGAAAGGTATCCTGGTCGTCCCCGTGGAGTATTACGATCCATTCCGGAGGGACAGCGAGAAGTTTTTCAACCCCGAGATTGAAAAGGTGGAAGTGACCATCGAGGGCATGCCCAACCAGCTGTTCAGTCATGGTATGAGACCACACCAGCAGTGGGATGAGATAAAAAAGCTACCAGTGGGGGATTACATAACAAAGGACCTGGACCTCGGCTCCGTGCAGATCGGTGAATACCTGACCACCAAGTACGCCCTATGGTTGGACATGCGATCCACGGATGATGATAAACTGCACGGTAGCGGGCGCCGTATAGATAACGGCAGCGAAGGGATAACCATCCAGATTACTAAGAAGGCTCAACCCGCTGGTAAGTTGAAATTATATCTGTACGTTATTATGGACGCGCAACTTAATATAGACAATGGGAGATTCGTGCAAGCCATCTACTGATGGGGGGTACCCCCCCACACCCCCCAACAATAAACTGCCACAACTACCCACTGACCCACACTGCGCCATAGTGTGCGGGCAGACTGGCTGTGGGAAGACCGTTTTCGTGTTGGATATGTTGGAGGGTTACTACAAGGATGTGTTCGATAACATCGTTATCATGTGCCCTACTCTGAGCATGAATAAAACGTACGCGCGACCTTGGGTGATGACGGACCCGGACGTACACAAAATCGACCCTGGAACACGCCTGCAGGACTGGTTGAAAGCTCTTCACGAGAAATTTAAAGGGGAACCGATGCTGTTCATACTGGACGACTGCAGCGCTAATCGCGAGATAACAAAAAAGAGAGACATGCTATCGTACCTGGCCTTCTCCGGCCGGCATGCAAATCACAGCGTCTGGGTGCTAACGCAGAAGTTCAACTCGGTGTTGAAAGACCTCAGGGAGCAGACGCGATGGGTGGCCTTATTTCACTGCAAGGACAGGGATTCGTTCGAGGAGTGTTTGAGAGAGAACGATGTGATGAGTAAATTAGAACGGGAACGGGTGAAGAAACAGCTCGCTGAAACTAAACACGCTAAGCTCGTTCTAAAAACCGACCAACCAGTAGCATATATAGTATGCTAAGCAAAGCTAAGCAAAGCTAAAGCTAAGCAAAGCTAAGCAAAGCTAAGCAAAGCTAAGTATATAGCTATGATATTTGAAGTATTTGTCGTGTGCAACTTAACCTTCATTTCTCTGTGTTTTGTCTGCATCGGGTATTATATAGTTAAAACTAAATCTTACTTGTTATATTATAAGATGGAGTGTGAGGAATTGCTCGAACAATTGTCTGTGGAGGGTTCCCCCACGCCGGCAGGCCCCACTGATGACAAGCGAGAGAAACTGGTGGCGTTGGCTGTTGGCGGCAAAGCCAAACATTACTTTGGAGACTACACTCCGGATAAAATTCACAAAATGTCAGCCGAAGAAATCGATAAGCTGTACGCTAGATACGAGTCCCGGCTCAGAGCAGAAATGACAAAGACAATAGGATCGGCTATGACCCAGATTTACACCAGTATTGTATCATACTTCTTTCCCATTCCACCAGAGCGCCGACTTTACCTGTGGGAGGACCTTGAGAAAGACCCTTTTATCGAACACGCCGTGAGCTCTATCAGCTGCGGGCTGTACCACAAATATGGTATGTTGTTGGCTCCAGTGACGGCGGCGATTATCACGGCAAAACATTGTCAATTTGAGAGAAAGAATAATAATAATAGTATAGATGGATGCTGCTCCCGAGGTGACGGAAGTGACACAGGAACCAGTGAGGGAAACCCCTCCCGAGGTGATATCCCCCACAGTGAGGGAAGTGACCCCTTCACAAACAGTAACCAGACAGAAGAATCCTAAGAGAGTAGCTGCCGGTAAAAAGCGGTGGTGTAACCAACATAAAGTGACCAACCCCCGACTGTTGTTGGCTGTAGGTGTAACTGCTGCCTTGGCTATCTCGTGGTTATACGTGGGGGTACCCTCCCACAGTGAGCCACCACCCAACAGTGAGCCCCCCACCCCAACGGTAGACCCGCATATCATGTTATAATTTTAATATTTTATATCATATACATAATGTCTGAGGGGAAAACGTTCGTCAACGACGCATACCACGCCACAGTGGTCGCCAGTCTAGCCGTAGGGTACGCTCGGTTGACTAAAATGGTGCTTAAACAACCAACTATCAAGCTAGATTTCAATCTGCAGGATATGGGTATGCTCATAATGAACCTTGGTATGGCGATGGCCACAAAAGACATCCTAGTAAAACAAGGGATCATACCTGATAATATAATGAAATAAATATAGGGATGGCCACGATAGCTATGATGGTCGGTGGGGCGTTAGTGAATGCCCTGGCATTTTCCGGGAGTAATTTTCTCTTCTCGAAACTACGAGATGATCACGCGGCTGAAATACAGGAAGAAAGGAAGCGACACGATCTCGCTACTGAGAAATTACAAAGGGCACAGGCCGAGTACGCTAAAAAACGTCTCCAGAGGATCGATTTCATTAATGAACAACTCCAGCGTGAAAACCATGCCGTTCAAACATTCAACGATGTTGATGAAGCAATGAAAGAATACTACCTACTAACTGGTAAACAATTGGAACCGCTCAATAAACCCACACTCGCTCAGTACTACACACCATCCAAGGGACAAATGAATCGTGAACTGGGCTTCATAGTGTTGGGTATAGCAGCTACTGCGTTGGTTGCGAAGCAATTAAATTAAAATACCTATATAAGTAAACATGAGACCTGCTCCATACCGATGCGAATACATACTTATGGGGAAGACCGAGGCCTGTGGTAGGAAATGCAGGAATCAGGGGTTCTGTTGTTTCCATATGGGAAGTCCTAACTACACGTGTTCTGTGTGTGGTATCGGGGTTAAAGGACACTACTGTCTATGTAAAGCTCACGGAGCGAACGTAGTCAGACATCAACTCATCTACGAGAATAAAAAAGGCTACATAAAAGAACATAGGCGACTGCTCAAGATAGACTCCAGTGCGTGAAAGGGTTATCTCCCTTTACTGTGAAGCAATTAGACATTGGTTCTCTTAGGTGTAAACACTATGTCTACTGTACGCGAGCTGAAGAGGGTCGCAAAACAGAGAGGTGTGATCGGGTATTCTCGAATGCGGAAGTCAGCATTGTTGAGATTACTAGGTTTAGAAGCCCCTCCTACGGTAACACAATTAAAAGCTCAAGCAAAACAGCTTGGATACACGGGTTATTCAAACCTGGGGAGAGCCGGGTTAACCGCATTGTTATCACATGCCCCCGTAGCACGTCCCACTGTAAAACAACTGAAAGCCGAGGCACACGATTTGGATTTAGGCGGGTATTCCCGTATGAGAAAACCACAGCTTGTAGAATTATTACGACAGAATAGAGCTATTGACCTACAGTTCGTGCGCACTGAGCGCGCTGTAGGCAACTATTTGAGAGGTTGGCGCATGCACGTTGATAGAAACATAGACATTACAGATATCAAGCCTCTGATAGCTGATAAGGTCAACCAGGAACTAAATAACCTAGGAAGTATCAAGTTTCAGATCACAGTGAAAATGTCGCTCGATAAGCAGGTTGGGGGCCCCACAGGGGCCACTGAGTATGTTCAGCCTTACTTCCGAGGTCAACAAGAGGTCGTCACACATACAGAGACCATTGACGCATCAATCGATACCAGTTTTCAGCAGATACGAGAATACCTAGAACGCTACACACACTTGGGGTCCGGGTGGGCTGTAGATAAAATCGATAATGTCTATCTAGACATAGCTAACTACGTGCTGTTCAGAGGCGGGTCATACCTAGCCTTGCCTCCCTACTATAGGAACAAACATGCCATAGTAAACGTTAAGAATAGAGGAAACGATTGCCTGAGGTTAGCTATCAGGTCAGCCTTATTTCCAGCTGGCACTCATTCAGATAGGCTTTCTAGCTATCCCCAAGACGATGGGCTCAACTGGGATGGTATAGATGAACCCACCCCCATATCCCAGATCACTAAAGTAGAAAAACAGAATAATCTGGCTATAAATGTCTTTGGGCACGAAGGTAACAAAACAATAGTACACAGGGTCAGCCCGGTGAAGGATCGCCAAGTTATCAATATATTCATGATCCAACGAGGTGAAAAGTATCACTACACGTGGATAAAACATCTCAGTCGGTTGTTGCACGACCAGTCGAAACACGATGGGGAAAAACACTTTTGTGTACGATGCCTACACAGTTTCAGTCGAGCTGATTTATTAGAATCCCACCGGGATGATTGTCAAGGTGTGGGGCAGACGGCCATACGAGTCGACATGCCTAAGGAAGGTGATAATATCCTAAAATTCAGTAACCACAAGAACCAAATGTCTGTGCCTTATATCATATACGCTGACTTCGAAGCCTTAGTTGTGGGTGGGGATTCCACCAGTGATGCCGCCGGCGAGGCTCCATTCACCCACAAGACACAAGAGCATAAAGCCTGTTCGTTTGGATACATTGTCGTCCGTTGTGACGGGGAAACGAAAGCTCCGGTAGTGTATAGGGGCCCTGACGCGGCTGAAAGGTTTCTAAAGTGTTTGCAGGAGGAAGAAAAAATTATTAGGAATGCATTGTATAAAATCGCCCCCATGCGTCTGACCCGAGACGACAGGCTAGCCCACGCTAGTAGCACTAACTGTCACGTGTGTGACTCACCACTTAACGGTGATTCGGTGAGAGATCACTGCCACATAACTGGTAAGTATAGAGGCGCCGCTCACAACGCGTGCAACCTCAAGCTTAAAATCAACCCTAAGACAATAAACATCCCCGTTGTCTTTCACAACTTGAGAGGGTACGACTCACACTTGATCATGCAGGCCATCGCGAAAATCGATGGTAATATAACGTGCATCCCCAACAACATGGAGAGATACATCTCCTTCAGCTTAAACGGACTTAGGTTCATTGACTCGTTTCAGTTCCTCCTGTCGTCACTCGACAGTCTGGTCAAGGCCAACAATACCTTCCCTATCACCGATCGATACACAGACACCGAGACTAGACCCCTGCTTATGAGGAAGGGTGTGTACCCCTATGAGTACATGGATAGTTGGGCCAAGTTCACCGAGACCAGACTACCCCCTATTGACTGCTTTTATAGCAAGCTGAATGAGGCGTCCGTCTCACGAGATGATTACTCGCACGCGACTAACGTATGGAATAAACTGGGTTGTAAGAACCTGGGTGATTATCACGACCTGTACTTGAGGACAGATGTACTGCTGTTAGCCGACGTGTTTGAAACGTTTAGGCGGACGTGTTTCAAGCAGTATAAACTCGACCCCGCATGGTATTACACCAGCCCAGGTCTGTCGTGGGACGCCTTGCTTAAAAAGACCGGAGTTAATTTGGAATTGCTCACAGATTACGACATGCACCTATTCATTGAGAAAGGCTTGCGAGGTGGGATTTCCATGCCATCCAAACGATACGCGAAAGCAAATAATCAATACGTGAAAGGTTACGATCCTAACAAGCCAACCAATCACATTCTCTACCTCGACGCAAACAACCTGTACGGCTGGGCCATGAGCCAGTATCTACCTACAGGGGGATTCGAATGGGTACCCCACGTTGATGTTATGGGGGTTGCACCAGATTCGAACAAAGGGTATATCCTCGAGGTTGACTTAGAGTATACCAAGGAATTACACACATCACACAACAGCTACCCCCTGGCCCCTGAACGTATGAGGGTTAACCCAGACTGGATGTCTGAGTACCAACATAACTTGTTAGATGGGCGTGTGACAGACGTTGAAAAACTCGTGCCTAACTTAATGAATAAGACCAAGTACATCGTTCACTATCGCAACCTACAGCTGTACCTGTCGTTGGGTATGAGGCTGACCAAAATACACAGGGTGCTCATGTTCGACCAGAGCCCATGGATGGAACCCTACATCAGAATGAACACAGACCTACGAAAAAAAGCCACCAGTGATTTTGAGAAAAATCTCTACAAACTCATGAACAACTCGGTGTTTGGTAAGACTATGGAGAACCTGAGGAAACGCGTGACCGTGAAGCTGGTTCGGTCGAGTGAGGAAGACAAGCTCAGGAGATTGATAGCCAGTCCGGCATTCAACCGTAGTAAGATATTCACAGACAACCTGGTTGCCCTACACATGAAGAAAAGCCACATAAAATTCAACCGGCCTGTTTAAGTGGGGATGAGCATCCTTGATTTATCCAAACACCTGATGTACGACTTTTACTACAACGAGCTCAAGAAACAGTACGGTGACAGGTGTGAAGTGCTGTACACTGACACGGATTCCCTGCTGATGGAGATTCGAACCGAGGACGTGTACGAGGACATGAAAAAACACCTCGATTTATACGACACCAGCGACTACCCTAAGACCCATGCCATACACAGTACGGTAAATAAAAAGGTCCTAGGTAAGATGAAGGACGAGTGTGCTGGCACGCCCATAGCCGAGTACATAGGTTTGAGACCTAAGATGTACTCCATACTGAAAGCCGACAATAGTGAGATCCGGAAGGCTAAGGGGGTTAAGAAGTATGTGGTGAAACAACACATCAAACACGCCAGATTCAAGGAAGCCCTGTTCAAGACCCGTACCTTTAGACATAAAATGAACACACTTAGAAGTGATGGACATAAGATATACGGACTGACTATAAACAAGACGTCCCTGTCGCCTATGGACACTAAACGTTGGATAGCTATTGATGGGATAAACACATACGCGTATGGACATGAAAAAATTTGAGGCTATTTACTACAGCCCGCGTGGGTACTGGAAAGGAGCTAGCGCAGTAGATAAGCTAGCTAAAATAGCGCGAGTACCCCCGGAGGAAGCCAAAGCGTGGCTTGAAAAACAAGCCCTGTGGCAGATCTATTTGCCGGCACAACGCTACGTGCCTAGAAGGAGGTTCGGTATTAACATACCTAATAGCGTTCACCAGGCAGACCTACTGTTCCTACCCCACGACCAAAGGTACAAGTATGCCTTAACCGTAGTGGACGTAGCCAGTCGTTACAAGGAAGCCGAACCCTTGACCACGAAAGATTCGGCCCAGGTAGCCAGAGGATTCGAACGCATATACAAACGCAGCCCGCTGACGTGGCCAACAGAGCTGCAAGTTGACCCCGGGCGGGAGTTCATGGGTGCCGTGTCACAACTGCTAGCCAAACACGATACAAAGGTCAGGCGTGGCACGGCCGGAGCCCATCGCAGCCAAGCCATAGTTGAGAGATTTAATAGGACTTTGGCTGAGCGCTTGTTCGGCCATCAGTATGCTAGGGAGATGGTCACCCCTGGAAAACAATCGACTGAATGGGTCACGAGGTTACCCAAGGTGGTGTCGGCAATCAACCATGAAGTCACCCGTCTCACCGGTAAGAAACCGGCAGACGCTATCAAACTAAAATCAATAGTTGCAGAGTCGGCCGCTCCATTGCGTGGGAAGGAGAAACAGATACCAGATAGGGCCCTAGTGAGGTATCTATACCAGCCGGGGGAACACGAGGGTGATAGCCGTAAGCGGGCCACCGATCCTATACGGTCAGTCAAAACTTACAACATAGATAAAGTGGATATGAAAGCCGACGAACCTAACTTGTACTACTTGAGGGATGGGCCGGGTAGGGGGTTTGTAAGAGAAGAATTATTGATCGTACCGTACGGCACAGTGTTACCTCCAACACACGTTAAGTAGTAGGGGGTAATAGTAGCAAGAGCTAATGGCCCAACCAAAGCCTTATTTACTAAATAAGGCTTTGTAGAGACATTTCTTGAAAGTGGTCCAGAACTGTCATTGTATATACTACTTTATTTACTCAAAATCTAATATATTGGACTGTAAATTAGGCATTTCTTCTTAACGACTCTAAGCGACGATCTTGCAAGACCCAGCAGATTTGAAACCTAGTCTAAACTCGTGCATATCCTACACCGAGATATTACAGAAACCTCGTGTACGTCATCCATTTGGTTTCTCCGCCCATAACATGCGCATACTCGAAATATATATGTATACATGAAAAAGCATCCCTATACGACGTGAAAATACTATATTATATATGATTTGCTAACAAACGGACTTTGAGACTTTAATAAACACCACTGGTTTCCACTCAAAACTTCCCCTATAAACAAACTATCCCAAAACACAAACAGGGTCAGTCACCATAGGACTGTTTTTCTTGACTGACAGCATATACAAAGTCTCTCTCTCTCAAACACCCTCACAAAACACACACAGAAGAACGCTCCACACACACCAAAAACACACATACACCAAACACACACACACACACTCTCTCTCTCTCTCCCTCACACACACACACTCTCTCTCTCTCACACACACACACACACACACACACACACGCAGACACACTCACACACTCACACACAAAAGCGCCAGACATACCAAACACACACACACCATCCCACATCCGCATTCTACATCATGCTGGAAAATGTGAAGGCGAAATGAACGAACAACTTCTGTTTACTGAGAGAGGTAAACATGGCGAAAAGATATTTTGTTGTTTTCGTTTCTTTTGTTGTATGACGTTAACACTTTTTAGGCCCCAAATCCTCAAGAAATCCCAAGCGTATGCAACAACCGTGCATAAAGTCAGTATGTAACAGAACTCGATCTTATGGATCTTATTCATGTCGTCGAGTTTGACATCAAGCTAATCGTGTTAGCTGCAGTGTGCTCTGAGTCGTTCGTGCTTGTATCCGGCTGATTTTAGGGCCGCTTTGTTGGACAAGTGACTAGATGGGAACCAGTCTATTTTTAACATCACACGTAACAAGCGTGAATAAAATCTTGCATTACTAAGAAGGGCTTTATCCTCCCTTGAAATTGTCCCTCCTCTGCTCCTGGTCGATCAGAACTGACGGTCCCAAAGGGCATTACTTTGCTTTTCTTTTCTGACACGACGGCTCATATAATCCATGGACGACAACCAAGAATAGCCATCAGAGATATGCCAGCATTCTGCATGCCACACATCTCATACTATCTTTAAGCATTCGATTTGTCATATGTATGCAGTTACTCCATATTTGTCTTGTCAACAACGACATGATCTGACTCTCAAAGAACACACTGGAACTTGATATTGCTTACTGACGTGCACACGCACAGCACGAGATGCCTGAGAACGCGAACGAACGCTTTAACCACTAGGATACCCCATCGTCCCCAGTTATAATTGAAGTGGAGAAAATTGTCTGCATTGTACTTCCCAACTTCCAAAATACCACTCCAAGAAATTATTATTAGAACTGAGAAGGAAAAAAATTGATTCAAGTAAACGATACAAAATGTCATAAGAATGTTGTGGAAGTTACAATCAGCAAACTTTTTAATGAAATTGTTAAGACGTGCAACAAAGACAGTTGTCCCTCGACGAAGAATCCCCTCTCTAATAAGTAAGGTAAGGAGAACGCAACCTCCCCTCCCTGACAACAAAGATGTCCGTATTACATTTGCCGACACACAAGATTATAAAACAAATACACAATCCACCAAGATCGTGGCCGATCAGGACTGACATATACCCGCCATGTGTGAAAGACGTTCCTGTTATATCAGTATTGGACATATCCTATCACTACAGCAGTCAAGTCAGGCGCCCATGCTCCCGAGATAAGAAGGTAGGCATTCCTGTTTCTATAAAGGGGAGTAACTCCCCTCACATGTATATCTTTACTTCACGACTAACAGGATCGGTTGGTCATGCTCGATGACGTGGTTGAAACATGTCATACTTTCTCAGTGGGCAGGCCGATGCTCATCATCAATCTCACCAAGGTCAGGGTCAAGGTCACTATCAGCAGAACAGAATTTCTATGTGCTGACAGACTAAGCAAAGTTAGTCTCAGTGCTATTCTTTACACTCCACCACTGAGTCTCAGTAGTGGAGTGTAACGAAAAGTACTGAGGATAGGTTTACTTAGACTGTCTGTGTTGATCATGAAAAACTTTTAGACCTCACAGTGTTCGTCGTGAGTTACATACACAGCTTGTAAAGATAGATGTGAGTTAAAGATATTTTTCATAATATTTATATGAAATACAACTCATACAATAGTACTTCCGAGAGTCAAAAATGAAAGAACTGAAGCAAAAACAACCCTTCATCGCTTACATCGACTGCTTGAGTGCAGAACGTGGCGAAAACCAGTCTAAATCAGGACTTTACTTGAGAATAGTTCAGTAAGGATTGCGTCCCTTGTGTACGGTCAAACAAACACGATCAAATGTGACCAAACCGTATTATTTCGGTCTTTTCTCGCTTTAAATACTGTGCAAATCTGCGTTTAAATCAGCCTAATAGTTCACGGTATGGTTTTGGGTGATATTTGCACTGATATAGGCTTTACTGAGGCTCCCCTTTAAGGAACGTATTTGCACATGAATTAAAATAGCAGGATTTCATTCAGACCAGTTTTGGGGGAATGTTTGTAAACATTAAATGAGATACACCCGGCAGTGATAAACATGTGATAAGAAAGTGTGCAAAGGGCGGACATACATTTATGAACAGCTTGTATCACATACACAGTCAGAATGAACACATGTTCTTCAGTCTACGAAAATACGGCCATAAGGTACCGGCAAGATCAGGACATTACAGGTCATGGTCAGTGATGTAGAGCAGATGAAGAGGACGTTTCCTGCTGTGTGTGTTCAGCAGAGCCACCCTACCGCAGCCATCTGCAGTCTCTCGGACGAGGCCCACACCTCAGCCATGTCGAGTCGCTGTACGGTATGGGGGCAGGTAGGTCTGTGCACTTTTACAAGGGTTAAGCATAGGCGAAATGTGTAACATTGTTTACTTTTACACTTTTAGCTAGTATAAGCCATTAAACATATATGGCTGTCCGAGCCTGGACATATGCTCGCCGTTATTATGGATGGAGAATGCACATCCTAAAGGGGGTGGTGGTCTGTATCTTAGTATATTCTTACTCCGTGAGTTGGAGAATTAAAGCTAGGCCTTCGGGCTTACATACCATTCAACAAAGTGGGGGACACTAGATTTACAAGATTGACAGAATGCAAATGAGGAAATTAAGGAGGAAACAAATAATGAAGAGAAATTAAAGAAAGCGTGACAATTTATTCCATTCCTTTGAAAATGTTTCATCTGTATGAATATATATCAATTTTTGGCTACTGGTATGCTCACAAACTGGAATATCCCCTACTTTTTAATGGTATGTATACACATATGAAAACAACCAAACTCATACTATAACAAAGGTGGCTATAACATAACAAAGGTCACTTAAACGTTGGTTTTAGTCCGTTTTTAAACACGTGACAAATATCAAACACTATGAAAATTGATATACTATTGTGTTTTGGGTTTGTTTTTATTTTGTTGTTGTTGTTGCTGTTGTTTCAAATCTTGGCATTGCTTGCTACGTTGTGAGCATCTACTATCAGTTTATATACATTGTACAAATGCTTTCTGAAATGATACCTAAATGCACAACGCACTGACTAGGTCGCAGCGCGATGATGGAAGGAGTGTTATATCATATATTGAAGATCAGGTTTAGGATTAACAGGTTTATTTAATGTATTATGTAGTGAGCCAGTAAGTGAGTATAGTTTTACGACTCTTTTAGCAATATTCCATCATTATCACAACGGGGAACAGTAGTAATGTATGATTTACTGAAGGAATGAGTATGTGAGTAATGGACACTAATAATAAATTATCGAAGGTATGGTTTAACTGTTTAAGGTGAATACGAAATGAGAACGTACGTACGTGCATATAACTATACAACTATATCATACGTGCCTTGTGTTACCAACATTATAATACTGTACATTGCACAAACAAAGCCATATGCATGTACATCTTGAGATACGCTCGGTCAAGTGAAGACAAGAAGCTCTTTCACATACACCGGAATAGGCCATCAATGACCGGATCCCCCAACTCGGCGTACTGTGAACTGTGTGACACAGAAGCAACTACTAGCCTCCTCCGTGGACACTTCAAGTAGCATCATACACCCACATAACTATACACATTACAACAGATGCAATTACAAGGTCACTATATGTGTGGTAGTGCGTGTGGGTGCATGCTACATGTGTCTGCATGATATTCATGAAGTTACTAATTTAGGGATACACAATGTATATAATTTTGCATGTAACATATTTTGTACATGCCTGTTTGTGTGAGAATCTAGCGTTACTTTTGATCTCAAACTGACCACAACAAAGTTATAAGATATCTATTGTGGGTCTGTCCTATATTGAAACCAAATCAAATGTCTACTCTCCATATTTTCTTTTGGGGACACCATTCTCACCAAACCGCACACCCTCTTCCCCCGAGCCACAACACGTGCACACACGCACATACATGCGCGTACACACACATCCACCACATATATTCTCCATCTCACACTCACCTTTCATTTCACAGTGAGAGTTGTCAGCACTTGTCTCCCTTGTTTTCAACACATCTGTTGTTAATCACTTGTTGCTGAATGTTGTAGGTTGTCGTCATCGGAGTGCTGTGCTGCAGTCTCAACCAGGTTGCTTGTAAGTTCATTTTTAATCATTCCTCTGTTACCATTACCTGTGGACGATCTGAGGCTTTCGCATTTGTGTTTGGGAATTAACTACGGTTTACACCGAACACTGATAGTACGAATTATCTGTTTCAACAAACAAATTGACGGGTCCCTCTGTGCTATTTCACGCGTTAATTGACGTTAGAGAGATTTAAGAAGCGACGAGGGATATGTTCAGCCATGACACACGGAGAAAGCTCGTCTGTTGACAGCAAGTCAGTTGATGATTGGCTGACGTCACAGAGGCACAAAATTACTGATTTTGTTAAAGATGCATAATAGAATACATGATCGATGATGAAATGAATGATCCATGACAATTATATGTTCGCTGGTTTTGTCTTATTTTATTTGCTGTGTCAACATGATCTTGTCTCAAATCTGTGGCGTGGTGACGATTCTTGGTAAATTCCGAATATTCACGAACATTCCCTAATCGCTTAGAACGAACTTCTTTTCTTTTAAACATATTTATTCCAGAGAATGGATTGGGTACAAGTTATCCCAACTTAGTGAAACCCTCTCCTATATACATTGTACAATGCTTACATGCATGAAGTGAAACAAACTATGTACAGGAATAGAAAGATATATACAAAAGGAGAATAAGCCATATAAAACAAATAATTATAGGGAATACATCATTTCCTTACATGAGTAACATTATATCCAATCACTGAACCTTTTAGATTTTAATATATATTTTTGAACTTCTTTAAAAATCTGGATATTATCACGGTACGGAAGATCTGCACTGCCATTTAATAATAAGTGTAGGTTTGCTGGTACTCTATTGCTACAAATTCTGTTAATGTTTTGAAACAGTTGTTGTCTGATATTAGAATATAAAGTACATTTCATAAAATAATGATGAGGGTTTTCACAGGTAAATTTACACTTACATTCAGAGCTCCCTGTAAGACCATTTCTGCAAAGATCATCGTTTAATCTACTTTTTGAGTATCTTAACTGGGTCTGAATTACGTTGAGTTTCCTGTTACCAAATAGGTAACTTCGAACTTCGCTTACAACGAACTGAAAACAACAGTCCCTTTGAGTTCGTTATAAACGAATATTACTGTATCTCAATTGCCTCGAACAGATAATTTTTATTATGCAAAATACGCTCACATCTGTATAACTTATTCAGGCCAAGCACACCTCCCCGATTCCGACTCCGCTAAGGTCAGCAGAGATGGTTTCAAAGGAACAGGTCATGACGATATTTTGGAAAAGGTTCTGAGCCAATCATGGTTGACCGCCCAAGGAGTCATAATGAAAAAGGCAAAAGGTACATTAGAATCACGTTCACCTAAGTCCTGGGTTGCCATGATGGCGGAAGGATCCGTTGCCAGACACAGAAGATCGGCGGCAGTTGTTGGCCTATTCAGGAGGAGGTTCGAGGAAAAGATGAAGGCGAAGGAAGTTGCTGAACGGACTGGGAGTCCTCAGAAATATAGAGGAGCCGCGGTGATACTGGCTGCTGCTCGGAGACAAGTTGCTATCGGCAAGCGCAGATATCTGGCCTCATGGGACCGGAAAAGAAGGCTCGAACACGGACGGAGGGTAAGGAGATCTCTAACGTGGACGTAAATTCCTGGCTAGTGCTTTTACAGTAAACGTCGAAAGTTCCGAAGTGAGTTTTATTCCAACACAGCAAATTGTGTGTGTGTGTGTGTGTGTGTGTGTGTGTGTGTGTGTGTGTGTGTGTGTGTGTGTGTGTGTGTGTGTGTGTGTATGTGTGTACAGGAGCGCCCGAATGTGTGTTATTTAGTGTTATTTAGTGGCGTATTAATGTATCATTGTTGTACAATCTGTAGGGCAATTTTGTGGTCATGCGTATTCTAAAGCTACTTGTTTGTTTCAAGATCTCAGAGGATGATGAAGACGATAGTAACACATTCCAAGAAGGACATGGAGAATCTTCCGGACAAGGTGAAGTCGGGGACGATGACGATTCTGAAAATTCGATATATAATGAGAGAGACAGACAACCCAAAAAACAGAGTACATATGAACTAGAGAAAACAGATCCTCAGCTTGCTGTGAGCACAGCTGTTCCGGTAGGGGAAGACACACGGAAACCATCAGTTACTGGGGTTATTACCACTGATCCTCGTCAGGGTGTCTACCCGGGTGTACCGCAGGGTGTACATCGGCAGGTAGAAGGCAATGAAGAGTCGAAAGTACGGGAAAGAGAGGAGATCGAGAAACGGGAGAAAGCGAATGAAAAACAACGACAGTTAGAGGAAGAAAGGCGACGTCAATTAGACGCAGAAAGAAGGCGACAGTTAGACGAAGAAAGGAGAAGGCAGTTAGACGAAGAAAGAAGGCGACGGTTAGAGGAAGAAAGGAGAAGACAAGAGGAACGGACGCGCCAGCTAGAAAGAGTTGGCACAGTCCAGGTTGATGTAGATGGAAGACGTAGATCTGAAGAAATTCGAAAACTGTCACCTGGGGGCAGGGGACAGTTTGAAGCAAAAAGAAAACAGTTAGAAAAACAGAGAGAACAGAATGAGGAGCTTATGAGAATTCTTCGCCTAGAGGAAGAGGCACGACGCCAAAAACGGATGAAAGAAAAAGAAGACTATTATGAAAAGCAAAGGAGTAATGTGAATATGAGAGGTACACACAGCAGGGAAGTCCCACAAGGAGAGAACTTTGAGAGGTCCGAGAATAACACAAACACTGAACCTAGCACTGTTTCCATAACCAGTTCAACATCTCCGACCACAACAAAATCCCAAAGCCAGCAACGATCCGAATATGAAAACCTGATCAGAAGCCGTAAGTGATATTTTATGTTTCATTAACATTTACTCAAAGCATTGTCCGTTCATGTGTGATCATTAATAAATTGATTGGACCTGTGAAGATCCGGGTAAGATTTGTTCTTCAGTAAACCATGCCTGTAAGAGGCGACTAAAGGGGTTTGGTGGTAAGACTGGCTATCTTGGCTGACCTATGTGATCGTATCCCGAATGCGTAGATCAATGAGCAAGCTGTTGATAACGAGATTGTCTGATCCTGACTCGATTATTATTACAAATCTACACCACATTGCTGCAATATGGTTGAGTGTGGGGTAAAACTAAATTCACTCACTACAGAAGATCAAAAGGAACTTTCATTGTTAGTACGTATAGAACACACCAGTACGGCCAAACAGGCATGCTCATGTGTAGTTTATGACGAAGTACACGTGCATGTAGTATCTAGTTGTTCTGTCTCATGATTACAGGTTGCACGGACTGTCAAGTTGGAAACCAGACCTTCCGTGGGCATTCCAGATTTTCATATGAAGAAGACTGTCACAAGTACCAGTGTATCTGCCAATGTGATGGTAGCCATGACTGCCCAGCCCAGTACAAGGTGAAAGTGTGTGATCAAGGTATACAGAAGGAGAGGGAAAGTCATCTATGCAACAACTGCACTGTTGAAGGAGAAATCATCGAAGCAAATGACAGGTTTGAGTTGCAAGATGGCTGCACATTGTTTACAGACTGCAAATGTTTCTGTAACGGCACGTCATATTGTTCACCAGACCAAACAGAGAATACCTGTGCCTCAGAAAGCCAGACGGGATCAGACGCATCCGGAGTCGATTCAAAGCTAAATCAGGGATGTCAGAAGTGTATCATCGAAGGCATAGAACACCCCGCAGAATCCAGGTTCCAGTACACCAAGGACTGCATCACTACCGACTGCAGCTGCACTTGTAACGGCACTATAGAATGTGATCAGTCCACTTCAGTGAACAGATGCGTGTCTGCACAGCAAACTCCTCAACCTCAGCTAGAAATACAGGTGAACAACCAGCAAGTGAAGCTGCAGAAGTGCCAACAATGTCTGGTGGCAGGGAGACTGATTGACGGAAACTCACAGTTCAACGCCAAGGTTGGGTGTTACATTGACACGTGTTTCTGTTTGTGCAACGGCAGGTACTCATGTATTCGGAACTGGGCACGTAATATCTGTAATGACGACACAGGTTTCGATGGTGGGTTAGTTGATTATCGAGGGGTCTGCCGGGGCTGTTTCTTACAGGGAGTACACTACCCTGGAAATGCAACGTTCAAGTTCACCACTGGTTGTACGGCACTCGACTGTGCATGCACCTGTAGTGGCACGGTGGAGTGCTACGAAGAAAGTGCTGTTAACATATGTGCGACTCGCCCACCGACCGCCAAGCCACTGTTTGGGGTATTTACCACCCAGACTGCGAGGAGACCATTGCCCCGAGAGTGCAGGAAATGTTTGATTAATGGAACACTGTACGATGGAAATACTCAGTTTGACTTACAGAATGGATGCCACACCGATAGATGTATATGTTCATGCAATGGTAACCATACCTGCAGACGGCACCGGACAGGTCAAGGTTGTAATGAGACTGAATTCTCACCAAGGAAAGAATCAGGGTCATGTCAGGAGTGCCTTATGCAGGGAAGGAGGTATCCGGGAAACTCGACATTCAAGATCACAAGCCAGTGTATTGCCAAGACCTGCCGATGTTCATGTGGTGGATCTGTTGAATGTGATGATAGAACGGCTACAAATATATGCCAGACTACATCTGTTCAACCCTTGCCGACCTCATTGCCACCGACACCACAGGAAGCGTCGTGTACGACGTGCATCGTGGATGGAATGGATTATGCAGGAGGATCGAAATTCAAAATCAAAAGAGGATGCAAAGTGTACCCATGTTACTGCCCCTGTGATGGCAGATGGGGATGTCGAACAGACGCTGCTGTGGATGTCTGTAACCAATCTTCCAGCGAGCCTACAGTAAGTCGGGAGACGTGCAGGAGATGTGTGGTTCAGGGTAGGAAGTATCCTGGAAACTCACAGTTCAAACTCCGAAAAGGTTGCCTTTCTTTCAGATGTACCTGTGCATGTGATGGTACCTGGAACTGTCCCCCAGAACAGGCCAGGAACTACTGTCCCGGGTCCACGCAGTCTACGGAGACTACAACAGTTGCAACTCTCTCTCCAACAGAACCTCCGCCATAGAAACGTTAGGAGACAAAATAATGGGCCCTTTGAGTCACTTTATGACTGATAATTGTTCTTTGCTAGCCAAGTGTAAATGTATCTGTTCCCGTACTATTGTTAATAACCATTAAATCTCAATGAGGATGCTATAATAGCTATAATTTGCAATTCCTCCTCTTGAATAAATTTCTGTTTATTTAAAATCCATATTGTTTTCTTAAAGGAGTCGCCTGTTTACAATTTAGATATACAGTCAGCTGTCGTTAATCTGACACTCATTAATCTGAGATTTCTTACAAGTGTGGAAAGGGTTGTGTCACTTCAACTGGAACATGGAATTCCGATGGTCATTCTGAGGATCCTTGTTTCGATGTTAAAGGGTAACAAACCATAAATATTGATCGACATGGGTCATTGTATCCAAATTGCGTAGATCAGTGCTTCTTTCGTTAATTATTCACTGGATTGTCTGGTTCAGACTTGATTATTTACAGATGCCGCTGTTCACCTGGAATATTGTTGAGACTTGCAGAAAACAACAAAGCAACCAACTTCGTTAGTCCTGGTAATGTCAGTACCTCACTGGTCTTGTGTCTATTACAGGTGTGAGAATTCTTGGGGAGAGTTCTATGCAAACTTGCTGATAATCCTGGATTATATAACATATGTATTTCCAGAGGGCATTTGATACCAGTTTATCTTTATATGCTACATCATGTATGCGTATGTACAATAACTCATACACTTCGTTTTTGGCTTGATAGGTATGTTTCAATATATACAGCATCTATCTCTGGTTGCTGAGAGACGCAGGGTGGTGTGGTGTGCTGGGGTGTAGTGGGGGTATTAAGATGTTTGATATGGTGCGGTAACATAGGGTGTGGTGATGCGTGTGGTGTGGTCGTGCGAGGTGTCGTGCGAGGTGTGGATGTGGTGTTGTTTGGTTATGTGTGTGGCGGTCGTTGGTAGGGTTTTCGGTGTGGAAGGTTGATGTGAGAAGGGTGTGGTGTGGTAAGAAGGGTGTGGTGTGGTGAGAAGCTTGTGGTGAGGTAAGAAGAGTGTCAGTTTATATCTACTTCCTGTATTCGGACATTACAAAATTAACTGATCAAACACAAGAATTACACTGAGCTACGCATCAACTTTAAACAACAACAGACGGACAGAACGGTGGATTCTGATAATACTATAGATTCACTGTCACATCATTATGCACAACTGAAAATTCAGTTTTCTAAGTATATACTTTATTCCTTTGTATTTTTCAGTCGTGTGGAAAAGATAAATACATTGCAATACTATTTGGCAATAATATAATTCGATTATTCAATTGAAAACAGCTCCAATGCTTGTGGAAATTTAATGCTATACTCTACAAGATCTTCCAAGTGAGAAAACAGGAAATGAATGAAACAGATCAACAATAAATTAAATGCAGAAAAAACAAGATCAATACAACTTAACATTTGTTCTTCCTTTGATATATTTTTGTAATGCAAATTCTCTATATTCAGGTACTTTCATGAAATTCATTTGAGATCACGTTCAATATTATAATCAGCTCTGTGCTGCAAGGGTCTGTGGTATTCTGCAAGGTCAACTTTGTACTGCAAGGGTTAACTCTATACTGCAAGAATTAACTCTTTTCAGCAAGGGTTAACCCTGTGTTGCAAGGGTCAGCCCCTTGCTGCCAGGTTATAAAGTTTCAAGCAGTGAGTGGAGAGTCCCAGGACCGATGAAAGTCATCTGAGGCACGAGACAGCTCTTCCCGATATGTCATCAGATCCTGCCATTTGTCACGTGACCTGATGAGCTGATTGTTCTTGTGAGCCTCATAGTGGAACTCTGGAGTCTTCATCTCATACCTGAGGGGAAGGAACAAAAACATAGATGCCTGCCCTTCTTTAGTTTGATAAGAAATGGCCTCTATCAGAATCCTGTTACACTTTATAACTTTGTGGGTCCACTTTGTGGGATATTAATGCAGCATACCTCAAGGATGCAAGCAGTCCTAGAGTACTGCCATACTCACGACAGCACAACCTTCACCTCTCTTAGGTTGCATTAAAATAATAATAATGCTTCTTGGAGACATTTTTTTCAAAAGGGTAGTAGGAATCTTTTTTTTAAGTTTTGATAGAAAAAAAAGTGACGAGGGATGAACATATTTTCATATTTTTCTCTCACAAACACAGCTTGGGAAGATTAGTATATGTTAATGAGTTGTATATTCAGCCACACTCATTCTTACAGACACTCATTCTTATAGTGGACAAATGGATGATCAGGACGCCATCAAGTCAAATATATATTTCAAAATGGCAATGAAAAATTGTTATGAGTACAAATAAAAGTGATGCACTGATGCCCGAGAAACATTTCACTTTTTTTATATAGCCTTATCACAGAATTTGACTTCCTCAGATTCCATTTGAACATAACACTGCTACTCTGTGGCCTGTAAACCTACACACATTTATTACCAAAACATACCATACCATTTCTGCTTGGGTCCCCGTATTCTCTCCAACTCCTCTTGTCTCTTCAGTTCCAGCAACCTGTCCTCCTCCATCCTCAGTCTCTCCATCCGCAGCCGGGCCAGCTCAGTTTGATAAGGCGTCAGAGTTATCAGGTTCACTGCCGATGCTGGGGTAACAAAAACATATGAGCATACTTGGTATAACTGTGAGTGCCAAAGACACAGTTACATTCATTATGATATGGCTAAAGTTCCAGAGTCTGTGGTGCAGACTCAAGGGTAGTACTCTTTTCTATCCCTGTCATCTGTAGGAGTACCTGTCTGAATATATGTAATGCAGAGTGACACAATTGTATATCATATTCCTTTGAAGTGAGTGAGCGACTGAGTGATACAGGGAGCAAGTGGGCATGTGTTCATGCGTGTATGCATGCTTGTTGGGGTTTATGTCACTTTTAACAATATTCCAGTAATATCTGGGTGAGGGACACCAGGAATGGACTTCTTACATTGTACCCATGTAGGCAATCAACCCCCAGTCCCCAGCATGATAGGTGATTACTTTAAACATAAGGCATCCGACCTCCCGTGTTGGTGTGTAATTCAATGCTCACAACCATGTCATTCACATAGTTTTCAATCTGGTTTTTAGGTTATATCTTTATCAACTCAAAAAATATTAAAGCTAATTCTTAAACACCAGTCATTAATATGATAGATTTTGAACATTTTGAATGAAGAAATAAAAACTAAACACAAAGAGCACACTTAATTATCTTTCATGTAGATTGCATAAAAGAACTGTACAAATCTCAAATGATGTTTTACTACAAAGTGCATTTTCATAACTTGCTGAGGTTCAACTTTAGCTTACCAATACTTGGGGCCTCATTCGCCATGAAGTGCATATCATCTTGATTCTTGTATTCAGTGTTACCAAGAAGCTCATCTGCTCTTGCTGCTGACTTTGCTCTTTTAGATTTCTTCAAAATCCCAGTTTTTGACAGTAACTTTGATGACCCAGACTTGACAATTGCGGTGGATGGCACAGGAGCCGCTGTCTGCCTGTCTGCTGCTTGTAGGTAATATGCTGCACCCAGTGTAACAGGAAAATATCGAGATGCAAGGGCATCTTCATTGGCCAGAGCCTTATAAGCCATTTCTCTCTGCACCTGGCTGTCTGAAGCCATTTCCTGATCCACTAATGCCCCAAGTGTTCCAGCTGTTTTATGTACAGGTGAAGTTGACCTTGATGGCCGGAGGTATGTCGGAGACATATGGACTGGACTTGTGTACCATTGTGATTCCTCTCTTGACCGTGGCCTGCCATCATAGGAATCTTCCAAATCTAAGTTTCGATGCATTAAATGAGCTAACTCAGCCTCTGTAGCACTTGTATGTAAACTGCTGTGGAAATCTTTAGATTGAGATAAGCTTGATGCTTCTGAATCTTTTCCAAGTAGGGTTTGTTTTAAACTACTGCTCACTCTGTTAAGATTATGACTCATACTTCTTAATGACTGTGAAAATTTCTTGTTGTCATAATTGTCATGGTAACAGTCTGGAGAATACCTTCCTATTCCACTTGTTGTGGTAGTCAGTTGGCTGTTGCTAAGATATCCAGGTCTGGACCTGAAAAGATAAACTGGAATTATACTTGTTCTATGTTCAGATATTTCTGTCAGTTGCATGTCAGACACTAGTAAAGTAGCAAATAGTTCTTCTTAATGTCAGTTCTCCAAGGTCAGTGAATATTATTTTAGGATAAATGTTGGTTTCTGAGTGAGCAATGTAAAATCTTTATCTCTGACATTAGCAGTTTGTAAATATTTCATGTGAGCGAGGTTTGTATACATTAATACCAGTGAGTAAATGAATTTTACACCAATCTGGCCAGTATCCTGGTGATATCAAGCATGTTGACTTGATGTAGGGGGAATGTTTGAAGTGGGTAGATCTGATCCTTCTCACTTTGGAAAAACCTGCATGAAGCTGGCAAGCCTAGAAACATACACTCACAATGACACATCTCTGGCAAGTCCCAGCGATGCAATCATCTCAGTTTCTATGACAATCATCTGTGCTATTTAGCTAAGGTCATTAGGTATGATCAGAAAAGTTGTCATGTACAAGTATTTGTTATCAGATATATTTCTTAAGTATTTAAATTTCAAGTAATTACAAGACTTTTTAGGACCAAGATCTATTATGGATAAATATTCTTTGTTTTATTATTCTTTGAAACACAAAATTTTGGGGTCATTTCTGACCCCTTCATCAGGTTGACCTGATGAAATGTTATGGGGTCATTTCAGGTGAACCTGATGAAGGGGTCTGAAATGATCACAAAACGTTGTGTTTCAAGGAATTGAAAAAAACAACAACAGGACTTATCCTTAAGAGATCTTTGTCATATATACAACTTCTAAATGTTGCGAAAAGACAAGAGTTTTTATGATACTCCCATGTCACAAATATGTAAAGACTTTACTTTCTGACAGTCAGTTTTGATGAAATAAGTAAGTTGGGCTTAAAGCCTCTTTTATCTGAATTCTACTTCTGATAAAGAAAACATACAAATGTTTTCCTGTTTTGTGCAGTTAGAGTTCTTTCTCAAATAATCAAGTTTGTTGCCATCATTATCTGTCTTACACTTGTTACAGCATGGCAAAATGTATTTCTTGTACATATATTTTATGTGTTTTTCAAAAATCATAAAAAAATGCATGAGTTGGTTATTACTGCTAAAACAACATAAATAAACCAACACCCTATTACTCTAAACCTTTAACAATTTTGAAAGGCATATTTCCATACCTGAATGCTACAGCTATTTAGCATTCTACTTCTTCTATCATAACAAATAATGTCATTAAGTATTTTTATATAATGAGTGCTGATTACAATTTAAGGCCTAGAAATGATGAGTCTGTTTAATAAACTATCATTAAAATATTAGCACAGTTCATTACATGGTTATGAGAGGGTAGTGCAAAGAAAGGGACAGCCAGGTTTGCGAGAAAGGGTGGGGATGGCACGGCACAAGGGAAGAGAGTTCAATAACTTTGTTGGCACTTATGCATGAGCCTCTTCAAACAGACTCACAAGAAATCCCTTTTTTTGTGGCGTAAACAGAGATAAAACACAGTAATCACATTTGATGTTGCTTGTCTGTTTTATGAAAATGATTGTGCCAGAGAAATTTATTTTGACTAACTGGCAATAAAAAAAATATGTTTTGAGCAATGGTCAAATACGGGTGTCAACCACTTGGTACCATCATGATGAATGATTTCCTATTTTCCTTCCTGAACTTGGTGCTTTGAATACTGTGACTACCCTATAAAGTCTTGTTCACACTTGTTTTGATGTGACCGCCGTTCTATCGACGTTCTATCGACGTGGGTCATGGAGCCCAGAAACTGCAAATATTCACGTGCAATGTGACTGGGAAATAAGCATACCAGTACGAAGGAGATTTTCCCCGGAGGACGAAATCAGGGTCGGGATTCATTGTCGCTGAGTTTTCCTCAGACCCAGCTGTCACACTTTCAGAACAGAGAAGTCGACATTGTTTACGGAAGTTAGCTATGCTAGATACAACGCATGCGTATTATCAAATTTCCTGTATCAATAACCGGAAGTTGAATTTGCTAGCGTGCAGAGTTGCTAGTGGTGGTAGTCTTTGCTGGACAAGGGATCAAAGAGCGAAAGTAAAGAAAGACGAAAATGGCAGATCCTGAGAGATTTGACGGGATGCTTCTCGGCATGGCCTCACAATGTGAAGGCGGTGTCCAAGAGGTAAGATCACATAATGCTGCTCATTATGGGGTAAATTCGCATAACAAGTCTCGAAATCCTGCGACGCCGGTGAATACATGATTGATGATATTAATCTAGACTAAGTTACGTTCTGGAAACTTCTACAGTAATGCAGACGGAATAGACGCCTCATCAAAGCTAAGATCATGACCAAAACCAGTGTGACAACCAAGCGAATAATGTTATCTGAAATGGTGTAAGTACTGTAGCGCGAAGTGTACAATCACACGTGATTTAACTGACGTACGTTTTCTTACATAGACACATGATGTGACATACTGTGTCTAGAAACAAGCACCCCTTCACTACCGAGCATCTCTTTACCTTCCTTAGTGATTGTGTCAATCACTTGATATCTTCAATTTAGGTGAGAGGAATTAGTTTCGACGTCTTAGATACACTTTCTTGTGCTACCTTACCCCCTGAGAATGAACGCAGTGCTCGAAAGACTGTGCTTGTTTGAAATGTAATAAAGGAAAATTCCGCTTTTACACAGTGTAACATTTTCGGAAATTTTCAGACAGCCAGCCGTCTGATCATTGCTTACAATAGCTCAACACGCTTATATTATCATGTTCAAGGGAAGAGTATTGTAGCAAGAATTGGCAAATTAGATAAAAGATACAATGCAATCATTTGATAGACGTACTTCATAAGAAACTGTCAAAGTATCCGTGCAGCGTGATACCATGACTGACGCAGAACGGCAACAGTACTTATTGGCATTTCTGGCTTCATCCGTCATGTAAACAATAAAAACACATAACAATGCACAGATAGTTAGAATAATTCTGATTACTTACATCACACATTTATTTATAAAAAATCCCCGAATCAAAGAAAGAGGTCGGTTGAACAAGAGTAAACACAATGGCCACATCATTCTGATTGTACTGTCAGTATTGTGATGTATATTTGTGTATCATTCAGTTATATTTTCATGAAACTAATTTCAGTATCAACATATGTCCTTGTTTAACATCATATCATATGTGGATACAGGGTGTGCGTTTTTATTCTTTGAAAGCGTTTGATTGTTTGAATAATTTTTACATGGAAAATTACCTCAATAAGTGTACCATACCACATTTTAAGCCTCTACACAAGTGTTAGAAGATCACTCATAGCCATTACTGCAACATGTGCTTTAGTTCATGTGATGTACAATATTCATCACAATATTGCAGTTTCACATGAACCTTATAAGTAGAACTCATAATATTAATGAAAATGATTTGTTCATTTTATATTATGAAATGTATAGGCACACATATTTAGAGAAATTGTCCCATCACAATATTGCAGTTTCATACGGACAGGTTAACAAGCAGTGATTTACTTCAACTTTATAAGTAAAACTCATAATATTAATGGAAATAATATGTAAATGTTATGAAATGTATAGGCACACATATTTAAGGAATTGTCCCGTTCATTGCATTCATTTGTGTCTGTTTTTGTAGACAAAACGTCTCTCCATGTGTTACATTGACCTAATGTAAACATGGTAAAGCATAGCAGAGCTTTGTTCCCTTATCTTTATACGTGCATGACCTATCTGTTGACATTTCATGCCAGAGAAGAAAATTATTTTTGACATTTATCGCAGGCCATTTTTAGTTTTGAGGGTATAAATATTCTATTGTTGTGCATTAGTATTTCATATACACTTAATGTCGTTCAGACATCAGACTGCATTCTCTTCGCTCACACTTTTCGTAAAGATAAACAAGTGAAAAAAATCGTAGTAGAGTGCTTTTATTGGTGCATGATAAAAACCAGAGAAATTTACTGTTTTTTAATGCACACAAATGTTTGCGACAACATTTAGCAGTGTTTATTTCTCAACCCCCTGAGGCAGTCGCAGTTTTATTTATACCAACAGATAGGAAATTAAATATTCTACATTTGTGTGTAATTTTATAGCCATACACAGTTCCAGGACCACGTGAGTGCTATTCTTGCACAACAGTCACTTTTCAAACGCTACGAAAATGTGTGCCTAAAAAAAACCTCGGCATGCAGAGGGTTAAAAAATCTGTTGTCACCTAAATAAGTGACTCACCCACAGGTAGTCACCTGCACACTGAACGGCATCCATCTCTGTGTACTGTGTAAGGATGGATGTCATGTCGAGTATTGGTCAGCTAACTCTTGCAATGAATGAATAATCAGCATTGTACTAGATCAATATGTAGTGTTAGTATGGTATATAGTGTGTACAATAGGGTACAGTTACAGAATACCAGATACCTTCTGTCATGTCACCCTAACCCTAAACCAAACCCCAGTCTTAGTAAACTTAGTCTCAGTGTATTTCATTACACTCCACCGCTAAGTCTAACAAAACCTAGTAGAAGGTCGCGTCAGGTAACCAATGACCATCCAATCAAACGCGAGACGGTTAAATAGATTTAACCAATAAGACAACGTCTACCATTTAGGAATCAGAGGGACTTTCAAAATATACAGGTCACTGACACTTTCTCTCCACAAGCAAAAATCTGCATGTAACACAATTATTTGACCTGCAGTATATACGCTTTGGTCTGTTTGGGGTTTCTGTTGACATGGTTACCATTAGCTAATATGACATCCTTGAATATTACCATAAACCCCATTTTCAGCGACTGTTAACTCACCGTTGTCATGGTTGTACGTAAGCCGTGTGCATCACTGGAAGCGAGCGTAAGCTAAATAGCATTCGAAATCGTTCAGGTACGAACCTTTTCAAGATTAAAAGTTCAAAAGGTATGTGCGAATATCCACTTTTGCGATTTTGTAAGCTGTGTTCTGATTGGTCAGTCTCAAAGGTTACCTGACGCGACCTCCCATAAGGTTTTGTTAGACTCAGTAGTGGAGTGTAACAAAAAGTACTGAGACTAAGTTTATGTAGACTGAACCAAACCCATACCATGTATTCTTTGTATGTGAAAGATATGCGCCTCTCGGAACAAAGTTATTATAAAAGTCTGTCTGTCCTCCGTACAAAAAAATACCCAAACTTCTGTCGCAATTTTCATGGAACATGTTTTCCTTTTCATGAAGATGTACATGGGTCACATGGCCAAACTACCGAAAAATTAATTGAATTGAATGGAATCAAATTGGTGCCTCCAATTCGACTGATTCTTCTTCTTCATCTTCACTGGAAGTTTCTCCTGCTCAATGTAAGATCAGTTAGTATTGATACGGTCCAAATTACAGGTAAAACATGACGTCAGGTACATATATTGTAGCTTCAGAATCCATGATCACTGTCAAGTTGTCAAATATAACCAAAGAGGAAGCCACCGGCAGTAGTCACATTTGACGTCATGTCATGTGATACCGCCTCTGCTCATTAACTGTCAGGTGTTTCTGTAACAAGCGGAAATCCGAGGTCATTTTTCCACGTTTTTATTGTGATTTTACAAACTTTTTGAGAAATTTAGATACGGAAAGTGATCTTTAGAATGCGTTTTTCCATATATCAAAAAATAGTTTTACATTAGTATTCTCTTTTGTCACTGTCTGAAAATTACATGTTTTTCCCTTTGCAGCTGCTGGATGTGCTCTTCAATTTCTTGTCAAGGAAAACTGACTTCTATGTGGGTGGTGGAGAAGGCGCTGCAGAGAAGGTACTTCAATCATCAATTTCAGATGAATGTAATGCAAAAAAACTGTATATTCACCCTTCAGTATTCACTTTGCAGCATCACATTGGGCGAGTTAACTCAAATATGATGCCAAGCAATTTTGCTTGAGAATCTTCAAACCTGTGTCATGTTGCAACCTGGCCTGAGTGGCTTTCCATGACACCTTGTAGGTTTGTGTTAAGTTAGTCCTAGGTGACTAGTTCATATGTTTCTCACTCTAACCCAGCACAATTTGAAACTAGCTATGTTCTATTTCATTTGTTTCATTCTACTACAATGGTGATATTCCTCATAATTGTACTTTTTATACCCTTATCTTTTAAATGGTCGTAGTGAGTGGGATTGGTTTTAGTAAATTATGCAGAGCTCAGCAATGTGCCAGCTATAGTGTAAATAATTAAGTTTGGACTAGACTATCCTGTGATCAACAATATGAGCTTCGATCTACGCAATTTGGATAAGTCAATGCTTATTCTGTTGATCACTAGACATGTAAGATATGTTTCACACGTCTCCTGTGAAATGGTGTCACTATGCTGCGAGAGGACAGTCGGTACTCGATGTGTTTCAGATGATTATGGATAAGTTTAAGAAGTATCAGTCTCAAGCTGAAGCCAGGGCTGCCGAGTCCAAAGCAGAGAAGGAGGCTGAAGAGAAGCGCCGACAAGAGAAGATAGCAAAGAGGAAAGCTGCAGAGGAAAAGCAAGAGGAAAGTCAGAAAGAAGAACCCAAAATCAAAGAACTGACAGATGAAGAGGCTGAGAAATTACAGAAAGAAATTTCAGAGGTGTCTTGTGTTTTGTATATTTTAAATCTGTTTCAAATGTATGAAACTACTATGGTGACTAGCATGATTTTAAAGGAAAATGAAGTAGTCAAGCAAGCAAGTTGAAGCAATTAGACATGTTGTAATTAGTGCAAATTCAAATCTCATATAACTGACAATAAACTAGCTGTTTTAAGTACTGCTTTTTTTCAACAGTTCAGGATTGTTACTTTCATTACAGAAAAAGTCCAAGCCAGAAGAGAGCACTGAAGTAAATGGTGACTCCAAGGAGGACAACAGTGGCGACAAGGAGGTAATTATGCAGAGAATTATATATGCTTCAACTGTATGAGGCCATATGTAGAGACTGCGTGAAGTTGTTGACAAAAAAACGTGTACGACATGTCAGCATGTTAGGTACTGATAATGTCTTGAAATTGTGACAAGTGAGTTTTATAGACTTTGTCATGTTTGTGAGGAAGACAGTTTTTACCACAGTGTCTGTCGCTTATGTATGTGAAATGTTATATTATATTTTGTTGTACATAGCTAAAAAGCTCTCATTGCTTGTATCTGACTACAGTATAAGATGGAAGGTGATCAGATGTTTCATATCTGGAATTACGCAAGTCAGGATAATAAAGTGGTGGTCACATCAGAATGTCTGTGCGATGTAGATTCATGAAATGAAGTAGATACTTATGTACCTTGCAGTCTGATGAAGAAGAGGATGAAAAGGATAAGGGCAAGCTGAAACCCAATTCTGAAAACGGAGCTGACTTGGAGCATTACCGCTGGACCCAGACACTGGAGGAAGTAGAGGTAACAGGCAAATGGTCATCCATGTGGAGGCTTTATTCTCATGGTCTTAAGCTATAAGCCTGATTATGGTTTCTAGAATTGAGTTCTAGAGTGTCAGGACCAGAAATATTGCAAGCAATCAGGGTCGCTCCTTTGAGTGGCATTTTAGAAGTTGGGAAGTACAATATAAAACAAAGGTTTTCCATGATAACTTCTTTTATTCATGAGTGCATCACTTCCATACAGATTCTTGTACCATTGTTAAGCAGGAATGGAACATGAAGAGAAACATATATATCCCCCTCTTCACGTTCCAGTTCTGCACAAGAATCAGTATTGAAACGTCACACTTATGAACAAAAGAAGTTGTTATTCATAAAGTTTGTTTTACATTTCAAGAAGGGTTGCTTTTTGTAAAAGGCCTTGATTTGCGAACACAGTTGTTATCTTTATTATCGTGTACATGTACACAAACTGTAGGTTTTCCATATGACCGTTCCTTTACACTTTTCATTGGATTTTTTCATGATAACAAGGGAGACCTCTGAATTTCAGATAAGGATTCCATTTGATGTTAAGTTCAACCTTAAAGGAAAAGATATAGTTGTTGACATTCAGAAAAAGGTAAGTGAATTGTAATCTGTTTTTCTGCTGTAATTGTTTTATGTATTGATTGTTGAATTTGTAACCATGGTAACTTGCAGACCATCAGTGTGTACTAACACCTGCAAATTAAGGGGCGATAGACACCTATAGTCTGATCAAGGTCCCTCAGACTCTTTCACAACAAGTATGATATGATATGATATGATAATCTTATTTTCAAGCATACACCAGTGTGGTGGGGTAGCCTAGTGGTTCAAGTGTTCACTAATCACACTAAAGACCCACGTTTGATTTGCCACATGGGTATACTGCATAAAGCTCATTTCTGGTATCCCCAGCTGTTAAATTGCTGAAAATTGGAATATTACTACAAGTAGTGTAAAAGTAATAAAACCAAAGTCGCTCACTCATGCATATACCGTCGAACCCCGTTTACCCGGACCCCACATATCCGGAAACCCCGTCTTCCGGACGATTTTTATGTGAAACGAAACTTACGTTCATTAATTGTACTCACTTAACCAGACCCCGCGCTTCCGGACCCTGACGGCGAATTTTTAAACCATTCCCATAGATTTCCATTGAAAAATGATCCAGTTATCCGGACGGAGAGATCTGTGCAACGTGCATGTGTATGTGTCACGTCAATACCGTTTACCACACGACTATGTGATTTCTTAATCTATCACAAGGCATTTGGTGTGAATTGATTAATTAGCCATCAAAACACTAGTGACGCGTGTCACTTGGGTTGTTCATTAGGATTTGGCGCGTGTGAGAACATCTCATCAGTAACGAAAACACATGTTAAGTAGGATTAACGGAAACTACATTGTAATTGTAGTGTAAATCAAACTTATCAAATTGACCCTGCTATCTGTCGCGATGAAAGTTAAAAATAGCCTGCCACCTAATCTAAGTCATGTGATCCCATCCGGACAGCATAAATTCGATACAATGTCGTATGTTTTAGGGCATTTAAAATTAACAAAAGAATATGCAATTGGCAAAATAGAATCTATTCTGTTTTCATCGATTTTTGTTTTTCATCTAACTTATCATCTGAAGTTCCACTTGCTACACGATTACGTCCGAGACGACAAATGGTAATTTATGTTCCGCCTTCCATGTATTATCGGTACACTTATATGTTATGATGATTCACTTTTATTACTACTGACTGTTGATTTATTGATAGATGTACGTGAATATTTTTTGCTTTCACTTAATTTTCACGTTTTGGATGTTTGATCCAGTTAACCGGACGTCTCGCTATGCGGACAATTTTCGAGTGAAACCAAAACGTCCGGGTACATGGGGTTCGACTGTATCATGAAATGTATATTAAAAGAAGTGATTAAACTGGTGACTCTTTTCCCCTGTGACAAAAAATGTACTCAGGTTACTAATCACTTGGTATGTTCATGTCTGAAAGTTTCTTGTAATTGGAGTTGTATCTCTCACACACTCTCAACTATGATATTTGTCTAGTTCTTTCATTACCCTTTGTCAACAGATGTTATTGTCTAAGAAGATATGATTTATGTATGACTAGTCACGATATGGCAGAAATATAGCCCTCATGACATAAAATTGTACGTCACTCACATCACAGGGAATCCAACAATGTTTCCATTACCAAGTAATCAATATAAGCTGGTTACAGCACCTGAAGGCAGGCCTGAAGGGTCATCCGCCTGTGATTGATGGTGAGCTTTACAACAGTGTGAAGATAGAGGAATCAACCTGGGTCATCCAGGACAAGAAAGTGCTGATCATCAGCTTAGAGAAGGTTAGTCACTAACCAATGTCCATGTCTTCGTTGGGGACTCAGCTCATTGCTCAGCCAGTAGGATAAGTAGTTACTTGAATAATATGGAGTTCCTCTTGCTTACGTTGCTGTTGCCGGAGCTCTCGTTACACCATTGTCAAAAATTGTGACCTAGCTGATGAAAACAATGATGGGTTCGTAAACAACTTTTTATTTTGTAGACAAAAATTATGAAAGAGTTGGTATGTCTTTCCTATCTGTTTTGGCATTGGTTTGAGTCATTTACAATTATGTGTTTTTGACTTCAAATGCAATTAATTGGGGAGGGTTTTCACTTGAAAGGACTGAGTCAAGTTTCTCATGATAGTTAGAATGGCTAAGTGACGTGCTTGTCAATTCCGTGTTAAAAATATCTCTGGCATTTGTTTCAATTTCATGAAGTAACTTTTCTAGTATTTTGTAAACATTCTAAATTGTTTTGCACAAATAAGAAGTGATGTTTTGACATGGTGGTTGGATAATGAATGTTCACATGTAGTAATCTCCGTGGGTTATATGTATCTCAGGAGTGTTTCTCATTGGTCTGCAGATTAACAAGATGGAATGGTGGAGTCGTATTGTCACAACAGACCCAGAAATAAACACAAAGAAAGTGCAACCAGAGAATTCAAAGGTGAGAAGTTTTGGTTTTTAAGTTTATATAAAACCTGGTCACTACATGTTAGTTAAACAGCTACAAACATAAAGCTACAAACAAACCCTCCACAGGAGATACTGCATGGCTTTGTCTTGGAGAGGTCACTACCACCAGAGTTCTTTGGAGTTTCCTTGACGTTGCAATCAAACATTTTAGCTAATGTCTCTGACACAGAACCTTGTTAGCCATATTTTACGCAGACTGTAGTCATTACAATGACTCCTAATAATCCAGAAGGATTTTGAGGAAAAACAGATTCTTATCCTTCTGTCCTCCACACATTCGATGTAGTTCGATATGTGATATTATTGGAAGACAAGCAGTGAGCAGTTCTGGTATGCTGGTGACTTGTTCATATTAAAGTCTTCACCTGGCAGATCAGTGACTGAAAACACCAATATTTCAGACAAGCACTGTCATGACTAATTCAACCCCAGGTCTCCATGCCTCTGTTCACCCAGCAGAAAAGTGGGTAATCAGTGGGATATGTCATGTGACTCATATCCTTCTTGCGACTCATTGGGTTTTCCGGGGTAATAAAAATCAGATTGTTTCAGCGCTTTAGTTCGAGTATGCATTATGCATGGCGATATGTGCATGATAAATGAGTTGGTATTATTAGTTTTATTATGTAATCATTCAGAAGTAACAATTAATCAAAACTGATCACCCACCACATTCGTGCATGAATGTTGAGACATGTTACCGTGAATGTTGCAGCTGTCTGACCTGGATGGAGAGACGCGGGCGATGGTGGAGAAGATGATGTTTGATCAGCGACAGAAGGAGATGGGGCTGCCCACATCGGATGAGCAGAAGAAACAGGATATCCTCAATAAGTAAGTCTCAGGACAACAGATCAGTCAATAGTTAGATGTGTTAGTAGCATAATTGTAGTAGTTCCTTTGCAATATCGGGGAATTTGTGTTTTCATCTTTCTCTCATTTTTTCCATAGTTATGGCAATTTGTGATTGATAATGAGTATTGTGCCTTGTTTGGAGCTCAAAGTCATACTAAGTATTCAGTGTATCGGCACTGACACTGAAATCAGATTTTGTTCAGATCTTTCAAGTAACACTGCAATTTGGACAATCCTCTGAAGAGTTTTTTACAAGTTGCCAGCAGTTAAGCAGTGATAATGTGTGGAACAACGCTATCATGAATTTCAATTGTTGAGTCTCTGATAGCAGTTGACAGAAAAGAATTGGAAGAAACGAAAAGCTAAGGTTGCATCGATAGTATGTGTTGCTATCTATAGTTTATTAACTGACTTCTGTTGACGTGTGGTACAAAATGCAGAAAGTACCAGATTCGTTCACTTTGGTTTAGAGTTATCTGCCCTTGTTGACTGTTTACCTGGGCCTGCTTGTACAGAGTAACCTTAGTTACAATCAGTCTTACCCCCCTACAGTCAACTTTACAATCACCATACAATTGCCCTAATCCACTTGCACAAAGATGATCTTAAGACAGCATGGAACGTTGGAGGTAGAAATTTCTTAAACTCGACTTTCGTCTACATTTGTCTGAAAGTGTCCATAGCATGCTGCTCAAATAGAATGTGGAGCTGGTTGCTGCACGCAACACGACACCGCCCAAAATCGCACCTTGCATGAATAAAAACAAAACAAACAAAACCCACAAATCTTTAATGGAAACAGTTATGTCGAAGATAACATATAGTTTTCTATCTTCCAACTGTCATGTGATATTGCAACCACATAAATACCAACCCATTTTTATGAAAATATTATAAAACAGCTAAATACATTAACAGGTTTGGGTCAAGATTTAGTGACACACTCATTATGAAAATTAAATTATACAAAATGTCTTTATGATATAGCACTTAAATTTAACCCTGTTCTGTTGATAATTATTTTTTCTTATAATGAAAATTCTTTTTACACAAATTTAATTTGCCCGAGCAATGATAAATTAAGACAACAAGAGTCATCAGAAGATGACATAGCACCCCGTCCCCCACATATTTGAAAGGACAAATCATCTGACAGTAACTTATTATGTCTTTAGATCAAGTCTGAATTGTTTCCATGGAATTCATGAAAAATATAAATGCCTTATATCTGTAATCAGAAAACGTCACAATTTCAAGATCTGTCTCCTATATCTGCCAAGATGTTTTGAAAGATATGAAATGGTTTTCAAGTTGTGCTCCAGAAACGATGTCCGCAATGTGTTCATGGAACCGAGAAAATAATAAATCACAAAAAGCTGTAAATACCTAAAGGCACCACTTTGGGGTCTGCCACACATATCTACCAAGTTACACTGACAGATATTAAGAAGTTCTTGAGTTCTGCTCCGGAAACGAAACACACCTCTCACTTTTGAGACAAAGTCTGAATCGTTTCCATGGAAACTGAGGAACTAAGAAATCACAAAAAACTGTAACTAGCAAAAGGTACCACTGTAGCTTCTGACATGTATATCTACCAAGTTTTGCAGAAAAATAAAGAACGGATTATGAGTTCTGCTGCAGAAATGAAGCCCATCCCTCGCATTTGAGACTAAGTCCGAAACGTTTCCATGGAAATTGGGAAAATGATAAATTACAAAAACCTGTAAATAGCAAAAGGCACCACTTTGGGGTCTGCCACACATGTCTACCAAGTTTTGCAGAAAAATATTGAACGGTTTTTTAGTTCTGCTCTGGAAACGTAGCCAATCCCTCCATTTTGAGATTAAGTCCGAAACATTTCCATGGAAACTGAGAAAGTAATAAATCAAAAACCTGTAAATAGCAAAAGGCACCACTTTGGGAGCTGCCACACATATCTACCAAGTTTTGCAGAAAAATATTGAAAGGTTTTTAAGTTCAGCTCCAGAAACCAAGCCCACCCCACCATTGGACTAACACCAAAATGTTCCATGGAAAAACAAAACAAAATAAAAATGCCAAAACTCTGTAAATAGCTAAAGGCACAACTATACGAGGGTTGGCTGAAAAGTTCTAAGCCTCACTGTGAAAAACAGTTACAAAATCCACGTTTGTAATTTATTTTTCTACATAGTTCCCTTCCAAGTTCACACACTTTTGCCAGCGATGCTGCAAGGCCCGAATCCCGGTCAGGAAGAAATCTTCTTCAGCTACCCTAAAAAAATCAGTCACAGCGGAAATGACGTCATCATTACTTGCAAAATGGCGACCGGCGAGTTCTTTTTTCATTTTGGGGAACAGGTGGAAGTCAGAAGGAGCCAAATCAGGTGAATAAGGAGGATGGTCAATGAGTTCAAAGCCACAATCGCGGATTGTTGACATGGCCACCACCAATTTGTGAACAGACGCATTGTCTTGGTGGAAGAGGACACCTTTAGCGATCATCCCTCGTCGTTTGGCTTTGATTGCTTCTCGCAACTGGTTCAGTAGATCAGCATAGTATCTGCCGTTGATAGTTTGACCTTTTTCAAGATAATCAATGAGCAGAATACCCCTGGAATCCCAAAAGACTGATGCCATCACCTTTCCAGCTGAAGGAACAGACTTGGCTTTCTTCGGAGCTGGTGAATCAGGATGCTTCCACTGTTTTGACTGTAGTTTTGTTTCTGGTTGAAAGTGATGTATCCAGGTCTCATCCATGGTTACAAATCGTGCCACAAAATCATCGGGATCTGCTTCAAAACAACGCAAATTGTCAAGGGACGTCTGGAACCTGACACGTTTCTGTTCTGCTGTCAAGAGCTTTGGCGCCCATCTTGCAGAAACTTTAGTCATTCCTAATTCGTTGGTGATAATATGCTCAACCCTCTCATGAGAGATGCCCACTACACTAGCAATATGTCGAGTAGTCAATCGTCGATCATCCATCAACATATCGAGCACTCGCGTGATGTTTTCTGGAGTGGTTGCTGTTGAAGGCCTTCCTGAGCGCGGGTCACCATCAAGGCTTTGTCTGCCACGCTTAAATTCTGCAGCCCACTTCTTTACTGTGGAAAATGAAGGAGCATCATCCCCTAGAGTGGAGACCATGTTAGCATGTATCTGTGTTGAGGACATCCCTTTCTTTTGCAAGTACTTGATGACTGCCCTGTATTCAGTTTTGTCCATTTCTGATGATTTCAGAGGGTAGGTTTACCAAAAGAGCTGTAGTTAAGATAAAACTATCAGTACGTTTGTAGTTCTTGTGTCTATGATTCACTAAATGATTGTCCTCATTGGTGGCAAACACCTGTCTCTACCTGGTGGGGAAAAACCACTCAGGCTGAGAACTTTTCAGCCAACGTAGGTTGAGATTATTATATCTATCAAGTTTGGTCTAAAAATATTGAACAGTTTCCGAGTTATGCTCAGGAAACAAGATGATAATGGATGGACGGATGAGGTGTCGACTATATTCCCCCGCATTACATGACGGGGGGATAAAAATCATTGACACAAATATCACCAAAAAGAAATATATATGGAGTTCTGCGATGTCACATCATAACATAAATTGTATTTGAACAGTGCAGATTATATGGCAACGGCATAATATGCCAAGGGAGACCACTTCCATCTTGCGTAAAAACTAGGATTAGCTGCCCTTGAGTAACTGAAAAGGTCATGGCCATTGCTAATCGAATGCAGACACCTTTTGTTACTATCCTTTCCTTCTGTATCAAAAAGGTATAGTGTTCATATGTTTTCCAACACTGAATCAGGTGAGAATTGTACTTTATGATATTGACTCAATGATGATGTTGTTCACTACCGCAAATAACAATATTTCTGATGTTAAATCAATGCTGAATTGTTTGTGTTGTTTAAGTGTCGAGGCAAATTACACACTTTTATGCACTAAATCAACCTCCAAACATAAAGGTAAATATTTGCGTGAAACTGACACGAACTGGAGCGATATTACAATTGGTTCTGATAAACTGTAAGTTTTGACTGTAACTTAAATGATCTTAGCCTACCATCTCTTTGTGCAAGTGGGTGGCAATTGTAGCCGGAGCCCAAGATCATGATCTTAATGATTTAGACTAATTGTAGCGCTAAGATCATTTTGTGCAAGTGGGCTCTGATCTGGGTTTCAAGTTTACTGAAACTGGTTCAACTTGTTTTTATTTCATGTAAACTATACATTCATTTGGGAAATGTGTTCAAAGGAGACACTTCAAGGAGAAAAGCATTGTGGCAGCATTTGTTTGCAATGGATTATCATTATCAAAATAGTATGTAAATATATCAAAATAGCAATATACTTTCGGAACGAATGTATCCCCTTCAATAGTCACCACTATCAGGAGCATCCATTGGTTCCAATCTGTTTCTATGTTCATGATCATGTTAACATACATTAATCATATGTATTTTGGCCTCCTTATAGGTTCATGACACAACATCCGGAAATGGACTTCAGCAAGTGCAAATTTTCATGATGAACTTGCAACACTGGTGATGCGTGAATCATCTCTGAATGTGATCAACATCTTCTTGTTACGTGTACATACAGATCGACCCCTCATTTCCATTTTACACCAAATTTTGTGAGAAGTTGTGTTTGTTTGTGTTGTTTGTTTCTATGGAAACCCCCAGCAGTAACATCTGCATCTTGTCCCTCCTGTTCAATTCACGTAGGCGTCTTCATATTCAAATAAGACACAAATTCAATCATGAGGAGGTGTGTTTGTGATGAGATTATATGAGATATGGAAAGTGTGATTATGGTGACCTTATGCTGGTTAACATATTGGTTTTCATATTCAGGAGATTTTCGTTGCCTTGATGCTGAAATTCACTCAAAATAATTATCTTTATGGCCAGTCTTTAAGAGACTTTTAACCAGTTCAGTAAACAATGTACCATATGTAAACCAACTGATGACTATTGTTAGACAAATCAGTGCTGAAAACCACAATCAAACAAATTGATTTTGATTTGTGCAACAGCTGTCATTAGTCAGTTTTATGTTCACAGCTACCATTATTCAGCTTAAATGATGAATATAATATGGGTATATTTTACATTTTGTAACATTGAAATATATGCTAAAAATTCTGCACTCCTTAGTTTTATTCAATTTCACGGCAAACATTAATTGGAGGTTACAGTTTGACCAACGAAAGTTTTTAAGTTTGTTAAATTCTTAAACAGCTGAAGGATATTTTGAGTGGGATTTTAAATTTTTGATTGATGATTGTTTTCAGAGTTGATGTGACTTTGTGATACGTCTACATTTTTAGGATAGAGAAACATATAATTGTCAGGCAAAAGAATACCTTTCTTGACCAACTTCACAATTCCATGTAGTGTAAAGAACAAAAAATCAGTGAAAATTATAATTTAATAATACCAGGATTTTATGTGACATGTATATGTGTGTCCAGTATGCACAAGTTATCTGTGTCAGTAATTTCATTACCACCAATTCATTCCATTGAAGTAATTATCTGAACACACACTACACAACACTGTTACCATTGTTTACAGGACGTGCAGGTTACCAGCAAGGTCATGTAACATGTCACTTTTGTAAGTTAAGGTAAAACCCAATATATGTGATAACACCAAGGGTCTCTGAAAAGGATGAGCATGTCCTACTGTCCTTGTAACAGACACGCACATTAAGTTTTTACAGCCCAACAGTAGTAATCAGTCTTTTATGTCATAGCAGCCTTTCGACAAACCAGACAATAATGTCCTCCTTGAAAGACATGTTACTGTTTTTTGTTTTTCACCTTCACCTAAAAACAATACCATAATCTGAGTTCATTGTACTTACTATTAAAAGAGCGTGATACACAAGTCCTGATTTACTTGTTCTGTACTGTGAGCTGCTGCTCGGTACTGTATGGAGCATATGTAGATGTGACTGGAAGTCATTCAGCAACCAATTTGTTTGATGTACATGTGCAACATGTTGTTTAGTTACTGTATATATTTATGCACAAAGGTGTCTCCATGTCGGTGTACCTTGGCCTGACAACAAGAGTGAGTGAGGACTACCAACTCTTGAATATTCAGTTTGAGTTGGGGAAAACTGTCATTGATGAAGCTGCTGAAAAAGTCATAAATGTTTCTGTGTGTTTCATCAATAATAAATGATTATGAGTCAGTCTTGGTCTGTGTTTGTTGAATATACTCTTCAAAGTCGAGAAAACCCAGGTAGGCTGGTCATCCACATGAATGTACAGCTTGTTCCCCTTGACCTGATCAAGAGAATACTAATGCATTACCTGTCACAACTAGTTAGGTCTGTTATTTTGAAGCGGTACAGTTTGTCAGAGGATTCTTAACATGTCTAAACAGTTGAGACAAGGCTGTTGTTTGACATCTCAGGGTCGAGAAATTTTCATTAATGCCCTTTCTTTAAAAAAACAGCTATAGATGGTTTAATGTTTCTGATGTATGCATGTTTAGCATAAACGCAACACTAACAACATTCTCTGCTCCCCTATTTCATAAAGTTAACTCGACCTGCCATTTTACCTCCTGGGTCATGCACATGTAGAGTAGCTCAGGTCAAGCTGAACAAGCTGTAGAGCCACAAGTTTTTGCAGTGCTTCCACAGATTTTGTGTGTAACTGCAACAGCAGATCATAAAGATGCTTCACTCATACTTAAGTTCACTATTACACTTAACCCTTAAACTGTTGACTACTTTTGGGATTAAAAGCATACATTTACGGGCCAACACATTTGCAGTTTTTAAGAGTTTCAGTGGTCATTTAATAAACTTTCAGGACCAAAGGTATGTGCAAAAAGTGATCATGAGAAAGTTGGTATATTTAATTACAGAAATAAATGAAGTCAGTAAAATATGTTTATTACCCCAGTAAAGACATAAACCAGTAAAAGTATTGTGTCACTGACTTAATTTCTCATTTAGTATGTTAAATAATGTGTCTGAAGTATGAATTACCATTATAACATTGGCATTTAAATACTGAACCATATCACAATCAGAAGGCAAACACTTTATTCCACAGCTCAGTAGTTGATGCCTCCAGCAACCCAATCATATCTGTACTAAAATACTATTACTAAGTCTGTAGTAAGTAGAAATACAACCAGGATCAATGAGACATTGCCATGTACAACATCGTATTTAGACAGATGATATGAAATTCGGATGATATGGAGCATGGGGACAACAGAAATGGTCTTCACACACTGCACTCACACGGGGAAACTAACAAACCCCAACCCCCCCAGCCTGTGGGGAGAATTAGTGAATCGTTTGAACTCCAATTTCGTGGGCGTATTTCCATCACATTTTTTTTTCTACTTTATAGGTTGAGTTGGCACTGTTGGCGATTTGTTTTAGTAAGTGCACACCAAAAGGTATCAGAATCTGCAAAGTTGTGTTTTACGTTGCATGTGACCTTTAACTTATAATGTCCTCTGGTTAGATGCAATACAGATGGGATAACCTAGTGGTTAAAGTGTTCACCTGAAAACCCAGGTTTGATTCTCCACATGGGTACAAAGTGTGAAAACCATGATATGCTGTGATATTGCTGAAATATTGCTAAAAGTGGCGTAAAACTACACTCACCCACACAACATGTACAAGGCTCAAGTAAGTATGTTTTTCAGTCAGTGGCAGAAAGCTGTGTGAAATAAAAGCTTTTCTCTGGACTGGTTTCAACATGATGTAATGTTGCAGTGAGATAGTGAAGCTTAATGCTTTGAAGTTATATATCATGGCTTTTGTTCTCTGAGTCAGGAAAACTTTATTCAAAGCCCCCATCTGAGTCTCAGCGATTCCATGGTTGTCTCAACATCAGAGCTCTCATCCTTAGCATAGAGACCAAATTTCAGCTCGGGACCATCCTTGCCCTCCATATAGCGGCTGTCTGTAGGCTCATCAGATGGCTGCCATCTACAGCAGAATACATAAATATGCAATGCCTTATACTGAGAAATAATCCTATCACAACAAACATTACATCGCAATGAATTAGTTAAAAGAGTCATGTATGTAAAGAAAACAAAAAACATAAACTTTACACTCGTTTCAAAGTCAATAATTTGAACATTTTGGAAACAAAGGGGTTTGAAACAAAGATTGTATTCGATTCTCTTGTCATCAAAGACGCTATAGCAAACAGATCATGTTTGTCATGGAATCGGTTCCACCGGAAAGGCGACTACTATGTCCATGATCAAAAACTGTGAGATACAACTTAATGAAATCATGTCAATATCGGATGTGTCCACCATGGGCATTCACAAATGAGAACTGTGATCCTCATGGATTGGATGATGCGTCTGAACACAGCTTGGGGAATGCACCGCCATATTTGTACCAATATGGCACCAAGCTCCTGCAAGTTCTGTCGAGGGTTCCTTACTTGATGGAGGCACATGCCTAACACATCCCACACATGCTCAATGGGGTTGAGGTTGGGAGATCTGGAGGGCCACTCCATGATATTGATGCCAGCGTTCCTGAGGAAATTTGTTCTTAAATTGGCCGTGTGAGGTCTGGCGTTATCCTATTGGAAAGTGAGACCTGGGCCATGAGCTGCCATGAATGGCAAAAGCTCTGGACCGAGCACCTGATCCCTGTATGCTGCCACATTAAGGTTTCCCTGGATGACAATGAGTCGGGATCGAGCATGACCGTTGATAGCACCCCAAACCATAATGCTACTGCCCCCAAATCGATCCACTTCCTGTACGCAACATTGAGCATTGCATTCTACTGGTCTTCTCCAAACTCTAACCCTTCCATCAGCAAATGTTAATGTGAACCCTGATTCATCACTAAACACAGCCCTATTCCAATCTCGCTGCCCAGGTCCATCGTGCCCAGAGAGGACATTGGCGTTGATGGAAACGGGTTAGAATTGGCCCTCGATATGGTTGCCGTCCATGAAGACGAGCAGAGCGCAGGTGATTTCGAGTGGTTTGGGCAGTCACTCGACCTCCAAACAATACATTCCCAGTGGATGTGGCAGTGACAAACAAATGACGAAAGACAATCTGTCGGTCTTCTGCGTGTGATGTCACACTTGGTCGACCAGGACGGGGTCGGTCAGCTGGAGATTATGGATGGTCTGTCGACTGCATCCCATAACCCTTACAACATCAGTGACGGACGGTCTCGTATTCAGCATGCCAATGGCACGTTCACGCTGAAAGTTTGACAGTCGTGGCATTGCAAATTACGAATAATTAACCATGAAACTGTGTTTTTCTGAGACGACACTCTACTCTGCCACCGTGAGATCAATTGTGCATGTATCAATAGGTCACATGACTTGTGGCGCGTGAAAACGTGATTTTAGCGTGCAGTGCTCTTCCCCTTGCTACGTAGGCTCGACCAGTAGAATGAATGTGTTACATAATGCCCTTGACAATGCATTAGACCAAAATCACAACAAGAACTATTTCAAGAAAAGTTTCAAACCACTATTTGAAAAATAATGAGTGTCAAGTTTTTATTTTTGCTGAGTTTACAAAACATGCAATCTTTATATGATAAATGGCTCAGTTTGGGAAAAGTGAGTTTAGTTTTAAGCTGCATTCGGCAATATTTAAGCTTTTTGAGGGCAGTCTGTAAATAATCAAGTCTGGACGAAACAGTCCAGTGATCAACATCATGAGCATTGATCTATGCAATTGGGATATGAGGACGTGTCAACCACATCAACGACACTGACCACCAAATCCCATTAGTTGCCTCTTACGACAAGCGTGGGATACTGAAGATCAATTCTAACCCGGATCTTCATGGGTCTATGGGAAAAGACTATCATGAGAATGAATCAACATGCAAACCCACCCAAGTAAATGATCTTAAATGTAGTAATGATCTCAGATATAAAGATATAAAGTAATATTTGATCTGTGAAAGAAACCTGTAGAGATCAGGGCAGACAACCAAGTAGACAGAATAAACAATAGTTGATAACATTTTGGGTATGATGACACTCAAGTCATCCAGTTGCACACCATACAACCACATCTGCATGTCAACCCTTGAGAGACTTTTCACTGGGTTCAGCAGACCAATGCGACCTCACATGACACTTTAATGCTTGGCTCACAGAGGTCAGCACGTTGTAACTATCTCCATACATTACAGAACATGTTCGGTGGTACAAATATCGACTGATTGATCTGCTACCTCTCACACGATTCAATCTGCAGACATTAGTGTTCATCTGCATTTTGTTTACATGGTATCAAAGTGTCTAAAGCAGACATAGAAGCAGTTATATGCTCCAAAATGCTGTGCGAAGACAGCAAAGCTAAAGCGAAGAAAAAGAGAAGTTGTTGGATGAAAGATTGGACTCTCCGTCGTCACATGCACAAAGCATACAACCACCTCAGATAATGAAATACTATGTTTCCTCCTGTTAAAACACAGGGCATGGTTTCTTTGAAGCAGATGAAGCCATGTTTCGTGCCCGTATGTAACAATTACCATGTGACACCAAAACGCAATTTCATTGGGCACACCAAATCCAACTTGCCATTTAACTAGAGCAGGCCCTCCACACTCACAGCACAATCCAGTTAGAGCTGCTGATTCTTGAATTTGATTAATCGATCTGATGTTACAAACTCCATCTAATTCTGCACATCGATTTGAGAGGTTCAACCCGTGAGAGTCTGCCTTAAGACTGAAGTTGTTCACTGTAGACACAGACCCATCAGTACAGCTTGTTCAGCTTGACCCGATCGAGTGAATTCATACTTATGCATTGCATGACTGTCAAAACTGATTGGGCCAATTATTGTGAGGGGGTACACCTTTGTCAGTTGATGGTCAACATGTCCGGTCACCATTTGACATCCCAGTGTCAAGAAATCATCAGCAGTGTATAATCTTTTTTATAAAAAGAAGCTACAGATGGTTTAATGTTTCTGATGTATGCATGTTTCGCACGAACCCAACTTTAAAGAACGAAAAAAATCAATTCTTTGGTACTCTTTTCATCACTGCATATGAAAGACTTCTGGTTAATCATAAATGGAACACTATTTCTTTTTAAAAAAAAGCAAAACTAAAAACATTGTGGTTAATTAATACCAAGCGCCTAAAAGTTGCTAAAAAGCCGTCTGCTTCTCTCTCGCCCACAAACGAAACCACAGACAGGTTACGTAGCTCTGTTGCCAGAGCCCTGTTGCTAGAGTCATAAAAGGAACGATTTTCAGTTAGCTATATAGAGAATGTGTAGGAAGCTGGTCATTTTGCTGATTTCTCGATGTCACCAAAGACATGCCGAATTGTTGTGTTGCCGTCAATTGCTCCTTGGGGTCAGGTGGTGGTGTGTCTATGCACAGATTTCCACCGGACCCTGTAGTTTGTGCTTAAATTGGTAGGTTGTGTGTGTGCAAAGCAAGCGTTGTGGAAGCCAGTGGTATAAAATATATCGGATGGTTCACCCCCTACCACGCTTCCAGGATAGAAAATGGAGGTTTCATCCAGTTTATAAAATCAAGACTACTTACTACTCATTGCTGACGAAAATGATTTTGCATGAACACAACGCTTTCTTCCTCGGAAACGAGGTTGTGGTTGAAGTGACAATATTATCGTAAGTACTATTATGTTGACCCCGCCTCGCTTCCAAGAGTGAAATTGTTTATGTTATATGCAATGCCATGTAAAATCCTAATGTCCATCAATAAAATACATATTTTACTACCAGTGAAAAGTAATTTTGATTTTGTAAGTCAGTGAAAACAAACTTAAATTGCAATCATCCTCAGACAGGGCGCTGCCATTTTCGAAAATTGTGAAGTCACCGGCTAAAGTCCGTTAGAATTATTGAGATTATGGCTTGTTCTCATCAAGTTAGAAAATCAAAACTACTTTCTACTGGTAGTTAAATATGTATTTGAATCATAACCAAAAGGAGTTTGCATGACACAACCTGTAACATAACCTAAGAGAGGTCGGTGTCAAAGTGAAAATACTGCGCAATGAATTTCTTCACTTGCTACATTTACTTGGTTCGTAGCGTTCACTCACTAGTATGTAGACACTCTATATAGTTGGTCTCATAATCCTAATTACTTTATAATCATACTTGTATGCATTTTGAAACGTAATAAAAAGAAGCAATCTGCGAATGTATAACAGGAATGTAACATGTAGACATTTTATAGTTTTCCTAAATGAATCAATTAATTCCCACGCACGCCATAGTGTATGTCGTCTGCATCATTACACTTAACGACGAAAACAATGATTCTGTTGAAAGCTACGTCAACACAATAAAAACAAAATACAAATATTAAAATTAAAGTTATAGGAGCAATGTCAGGCTATTACCTTGCTCAAGGAATGTATCCATCAATAACCACAAAATTGAGAGACATATAATTCATCTGCAGATTTCCCAAGTGATGTGTCTTTTAACAGTGTAATATACGAAAACGTGATGCATCATTTCTGGTTTTTCACACTGCTGTATAGTCTCATTGGTCAGCCAAGATAGCACATCAGCAACTAATTGCATAATGTGCGTCATTCTTTCAAAAAGTTATTTAGTTAGCCAATAATGAGCAATCAATCAATGTATTGGTGGTTAATCCTTTGAAAGAAGGGTGTTGTTTTTACGTAGACACAGGCACGACATGGGGTATTCAGTATAGATTAGTAAATGTACATATATAAGCGCTACCTTTTGACCAATCCCCCATTTAAATCCGCATAAAAGTAGTTAATCAATCAGCGTGTTATTGGTTAATCCTTTGATCAATCCAGACACAAGAAATGCCAAATGGGGGCCTTTGCCGGGTAATCTAAGTGGTGTTACCACTAATTATACCTGTTATAAATTCATTAACTGAGTGTCTAGTGAATGATGACAAATAATGTGTAGCTGTATACCACCTAACTCGGATTACAACCTAGCGACACCAAGTGATTTTGACAGAATCGTCAATGAAAACGAGGGTTTTTGTGTGTACAAACCTGTAAACGAAATAGTGTAACCCCTGAAATGTTGATGAATTCTGCATAGACCCTCATATCTATACCCACTATTATGTCACGGAGACGCACTGCTCTGATTGGTTGAAATTTCGTTTGCAGTTGAGAATTGTGCACAGATGTCAAAAAGGTCGATTTAAGGTAATTAAAGATCGAAATGAGCAGTTTTAATGACAGGGTTTCACTTGTAACGATGTCAACGAGTGATTTATGCATTTTCACCCCCTAGAGTATATGTGATCTTTAAAGGGGCACTGATGCGGAGCAATTTCCGTGGACTGGTGTAAACTTTTGTTATTGTTTTTCTCGCATGAGTACCCGGATGATATCCCAGAATTCGTGACTGGTTCGTGACCTCTGCTGCCCAGTCCGTATGTGTAATTGATAGTTTAATTATAGACAGATCAACTGAGGTAAAGTCACTTTTTACTTCATTACAAATGTATTATGAAAACAAATGAAACACTTTGAAGGTTAATCATCTGTCTGTGGTAGAAATGGTTAAAAAACTATTAGGACGGAAAAATAACAAAGTCAATGTACGTCTCTATATTTTGTCTCATAACCTTAATTAGTTTATTGTCATATTTGTGTGATTTTGAAAATTAATAAAAGAACACACAGTGTGCTTATACTCATAGTAAATTTCTAACATAACAGCAACATTTATACATTGTATAGATTGCCAATGTGGATCCTATTTCACACACATACACGATCTAGGGTGTTTTCTGTCATATAGATTCTGCTGAATGCTACAACAAATAAATTAAAACAAAATGCAAATAATGAATGTAAAACAGACTAATTTTATAGCAACAATGTCAGGCTACTACCTTGTTCCGGAATGTCTTCATCAATATCCACGTAAAAGAAATCGTATTCCATTCATCTGCAGCTGGTAAATAATCCCGCTCTGTGTCGGGTGTCTTACAATTGTCTAATTTGCGAAAAAGTACATCGTTTCATGTCTTTCGTTGGTGAAAATCTGATAAGCCTCTCATTGGTCACCCAAGATAGCACACCTGGCAACTATTTGTATGATGTCCACTATTCTAAGTAATTTAGTTAACCAATAATGACCAATCAATCAATCAACGCAAGGGTGGTTAATTCTTTGAAGGGAGGATGTTGTTTTTACACTCGCACTTTACGACAGGGTGTAGTCATCTACACACACTGCCTTTTGACAAATCCTCTAGAAGATAAAAGTAATTAATCAATCAGTGTGTTATCGGTTAATCCTTTGATCAATGTTTGTTTTTGTAACTCAGCTGATAATCCCTCTTGCATCACTTACATGCACATATTACGTAACATACAATACATTTGCCATTACAGACCTTAATTTATAATGTTGAGTATTTACTCCAGACAGGAGAAATGCCAAATGGGAACCTTTGTTGAGTAACCGAAGTGGTGTTACTACTAATTATACCGGTTATAAATTCATTAATTGACCATCCAGAGAATGATGACAAATAACATGTGTAGGTTCACACCATCAAACACAAGTTACAGCAAGGAAGATGTAATCTCTGTGTTGCAAGCAGCCTGAAAACACTTAGGGGCTGAAACTGTTTTGAGGATACCAACGGAATTTCGTTACATGAGAAATACATACTGGCATTTGCTGTGTACTTGGGTAAATAGGTGTAATAAGGGGGTTTTTTTTACGTAAGAAAATTTTCAGATTTCTCTACCAAAGGCAAAGTCATCGTTTTTTGTTTACGAATTCAAATAAATCAACTGTGTGTTTTTATTATCATAAATAATAAACCATTGTAGCTACCATAGCTACCAAAATTTACGTATGATATTTCCTATCACAGCTGAACCAACACTCAAAACTACCTAAATATAAAGCTTTGCAATCTTTCGGACTGAAACAAATGACTTGCTACCCGCCTGTAGACATCATATTTTCATATAACATGATTAAATATAGAGGTTAAAAACACAGAAATAGGATCAAATTGGATCAGTAACTATACCATCCAAGCATCCGAAAAGAACTACACTGCTGGGATATTTTGTTATGATCAGACAAGGAATACCATGGATATTTTTAAATACTGGCATATGATGGGCTGTTTAGGTGAAGAAATTCTGCTAATATGGACAGGAGCCCAGTTCCTTTGTCCGTCACGGTCGAGGGAGCGGGCGCTGACCAATTTGCAGTTTGGTTTCGTAATTTGACCGTTGGCGAGAAACATTATTCGCTCCGCATCAGTGGCCCTTTAAGAAAATTCTCTGCTCCCCTATTTAATACAGTTCACTTGACCTGCCATTTGTGCAATTTGACCTCCAGATCATGCATGCGTAGAGTAGCTCAGGTGAAGCTCAACAAGCTGTCGTACATGTCACTGTGGATATCCCTAATTTCAGCAAAGAGATGTTTTACACATGTTAATTAAAGGAGAAATGTTTAGGACGTACCGTGTGTCACAGCTGATGCGAGCAAGGTTTGTCAGGTTGCAAGTAGACATGTGCACTGTTCTGTAAATTGTATCAACACAATGTAACAGAAATGTTATCATAATTCATAATTATAAAGATAACTAATCCAATTCAAGATATTAGCAGATTGTGTTATTAAAGTTTGAAATGGTATATACATGTATTCTTATTTGACTAGGCAAGAAATTATATATGCTACAGTCAGATTGTGAAATCAGTCATTTTGTAAAACTTTCAGTTACTTCATGAAATGACTAAGAGGGTGAGCAATATCTTGTCTTTTGTGTAACAACAATCAATATACTTCAGTCATTTCATGAAATGACTGAGAGGGTGAGCAATTTCTTGTCTTTTGTGTAACAACAATCAATATACTTCAGTCATTTCATGAAATGACTGAGAGGGTGAGCAATTTCTTGTCTTTTGTGTAACAACAATCAATATACTTCAGTCATTTCATGAAATGACTGAGAGGGTGAGCAATTTCTTGTCTTTTGTGAAACAACAATCAATTTACTTCAGTCATTTCATGAAATTTCATTTCATCTATACTTGGTGGACAGGGTTGTGCCAGGTGTGGCTGCTCTGGACACAGCAAGTGTCTAACAAGCAGGTGTAAATGCATCAAAAGCCAAGCTGAAGTGCAACAGTCACTGCCTCTGAGTTCTAACTGTTAGTGACAATAAATAAATTGTGATCTACTTTTGTAGATTAAGTTATTAAGTGACATTTCACAATCTGACTGTAACAATGTGTGAGCTGGTTGTCACCTGAAGGACAGGTAATCGAGGGAGATATGAGCCTACATTGCATTCTGTGAACAGTACCTAATTCTTTTAAATACATGTACCTTTCCCATCATTGAAAGAGATCATATCAACTCGTTCACCTCATTCCGAAGATCATGACATCACCAGCTTTGAAATCTGTGGTTTTCCACTGGCCTCCGAACTTGTCTGTTATTTCAAAAGGGTCTGTTGTAAACCACCCTGTGCCTGCAATGTAACATGTGAATACATGACAAAGGAATTGCAATATGTGAATACACTATAAGGTGGTGTGAGTGAGCACAGTGTACAGGAATTGCAATATGTGCATACACTATAATGTACTGTTGTGTTCAGTGCTGGGGGAAATTTAGTGAATCGTTTGAATTCTGATTTCGCGGGCTTTTCTTTCATCACCTTTTTTTCAACGTAATAGGTTGAATTGGCATTTTTGATCATTTGTTTCGGTAAGTGCATACCGAAAGGTATCAGAATCTGCAAAGTTGTGTTTTACGTTGCATGTGACCTTTAACGTCTTGTTGTGTGTGAAGACAGCATAAAGGTATTGCAATATATGAATACACTATAAGATGTCGTTGTGTGTGAACACAGTATAAAGGTATTGCAATATGTGAATACGCTATAAGGTGGTGTTGTGTGTGAACACAGTATAAAGGTATTGCAATATCTGAATACACTATTAGGTCTTATTGTACGTGAACACGGTATAAAGATATTGCAATATGTGAATACGCTATAAGGTAGTGTTGTGTGTGAACATAGTATAAAGGTATTGCAACATGTGAATACGCTATAACGCTCTGTTGCATGTAAACACAGTATATAGGTATTGTAATATCTGAATACACTATTAGGTCTTATTGTACGTGAACACAGTATGAAGGTATTGCAATATGTGAACATGCTATAAGGTGGTGTTGTGTGTGAACACAGTATAAAGGTATTGCAATATCTGAATACACTATTAGGTCTTATTGTACGTGAACACAGTATGAAGGTATTGCAATATGTGAACATGCTATAAGGTGGTGTTGTGTGTGAACAAGGTATAAAGGTATTGCAATATGTGAACATGCTATAAGGTGGTGTTGTGTGTGAACACAGTATAAAGGTATTGCAATATGGGAACATGCTATAAGGTGGTGTTGTATGTGAACACAGTATAAATGTGCGAATACACTATAAGGTGGTATTGTATATGAACACAGTATAAAGGGATAGCAATATATGAATACACTACAAGGTGTTGTTGTATGTGAACACAATATATAAACTTAAAGTGTGCTTCTCAGTATATATTAGGTTATCTATTGTTTTCCAAGAATAACCGTTTTTCAGTTTTTTGTTTTGGAGGGACAGGTTTTACTTTTTGTTAGTAAGACCGCTTCCCGGGTTTTACTTTACCTAACTTTATATGAACAATGATATTCAAATGATACATAAGTGTTTGAAATCTACTGAAAAACATCTTTAAGATTAAACTCACTATACAAATGTTTTCCAGACTGGGATTGGAACTGCAAATCTCACATCCATAGGCAGATGCTCTACCACATGGCCACCTGGCCGACGAAGGTGATAAGGTTAAATTATCTACTTATAGTTACTGTCATTAAATTGATTTTATGTGCGCTTCAGTTATTGTTAGGTAGCTTCATTAAATGATCATTTATATTGTAATTATCCATCACTGACCATATAAATGTCAGAGAAAACACTTCTCCTCGGTTTTGCAGACAGTGTAAAACCATTAGGGTCGGGAAACCTCGGAGGCATGTTTTCTCTTACACATAAAGGTATTGCAATGTGTGAATACACTAAAAGGTGGTGTTGTATCTGAACAGAGTATAAAGGCACTGCAATGTGTGAATACACTAAAAGGTGTTGTTGTATATGAACACAGTATAAAGGTACTGCAATATGTGAATACAGTATAAAGGTGCTGTTGTATGTGAACATAGTATAAAGGTACTGCAATGTGTGAGTACACTATAAGGTGTTGTATGTGAATACAGCACAAAGGTTTTGTAATGTGTGAATACACTAAAGGTGGTGTTGTATGTGAACACAGCATAAAGGTATTGCAATGTGTGAATACACTATAAGGTGTTGTTGTATGTAAACACAGCATAAAGGTATTGCAATGTGTGAATACACTATAAGGTGTTGTATATGAACACAGCATAAAGGTATTGCAATGTGTGAATACACTGTAAGGTGTTGTATGTGAAAAAAGTATAAAGATTTTGCAATGTGTAAATACACTATAAGGTGTTGTTGTATGTGAACACATGTAAAGGCATTGCAATATGTGAACGCAGTATAAAGGTTTCGCTGTGTGTGAATACACAATAAGGTGTTGTATGTGAACACAGTATAAAGGTACTGCAATATATGAATACACTAAAAGGTGTTATTGCATATGAACACGGTATAAAGGTATTGCAATGTGTGAATACAGAATAAAGGTAGTGGAATGTGTGAATACAGTATAAAGCTATTGCAGTATGTGAATACTTGTATCAGCTATGGACTCATGAAGACCCAGGTTAAAACTGGTCATCAGTAAGCCATGTTTGTCATTTGAGGCTTCTAACAGTATTAGGTGGTCAGAGTCCCTGACTTGGTTGACATATGTCATTGTATCCTAACTGCGTAGATCAATGCTCAAGCTGTTGATTGTCTGTTCCAGACTATTATATACAGACTGATGCAATATAGCTGGAATATTGCTGAGTCTGGCATTTAAAAAAAAATCAATATATCAACACTGATACTACAACAGTGTCAGAGCTACCTTTGAGCCTTGCTTCTTCTGCATCAAGATTACCGTATGTGTTCTGGAACTGAGCAAATCTGAAATATTAAATAACAACTATCATTCATCAAAACAGACAGGCTTCAAAATCATATCCAACCCAATCTATACCATGTTAAATCATATACTGATCAGTTTTAACAATAACAGTCAATCATGCACAGCAGCATTTCTTCATACTATATTGGGAAACAAAAGCAGTAAGAATTTGGTGAAGGTGGTTGTTCTAAGAATATATACATATTTCATGTGTTAAGACACACACTCTTTATACGTAAAATTCATTTTTTTTCATTACTGTTTGTTAAGTTATGCGTCCAATCTAAATGAAATTATTGTTACTTAAGCACAATGCCACAATCATATCACCAATATACCTACAAAATTTATCATCGTACACTTGCAGTGTGAAGAACCGTTGAATATACCATTACTAATGTTTATTTTCTAATGCACTCAGCAATATTCCTGCGCATGGCTGCATTAGACTGGACCAGACAAACCGTCATCAGTGTTGTAAGCCACAACCTAACCCACTGGCAGAAGATGACACAATCACCAAATTCACTAAGTCTGACCAATTGATTGATCTTCTCCAATCACAGCCATTGATATTTTGGACTGATATCAACATCTGTCACGGACCAGCTTAAATAAACCAAGTGTTGATGCCTGGCGTCACAATTTTGTCTCAAAGCTCTGTCTCTGAACTATGAAACCTCAGAAAATTCATGGTAACATGAGGATTTTTTGTTGAAGACATGCTAGCTGACTGGTTTTCATACTCAACTTTGTGTGCTGGTGACAAGATGCTCTACTCATAGAATGAGACATCAGGAATCATTGCCCCTAAAAGAACTAGAATCTCTGATGTATGGAGAAAGTGTAATCCCAAATATAGCATTTGTAACAGACAGATTGCTCAGAACCTCACAAAACTGAGAGTCAGAATACCACAAACCACAAATTCTTGGTGTGTGATCTACCTTTCAGGAAATCAAAAGTAGCTATTACAAATACAGCACATCTCAAAATGAGATAGGACAGGACAGGTTCAAGGTGATGCTTCATGAGTCAGCATAAACCTTTAACTCCCATTCTTTAACACTGCACTAAATATACCTTAGTGACTTATAATCACCTTACCACTTGGTGTATAAGGGTCCAGGACATATTATTTTCAGTAAATACTGTGCGTCAATAACATCATGTTTTTGCCCATGTATAAGGATAATGTATCAATACCTCCACATAAACATGCCACATTGTTAATGGGAGCACTGTACTAACACATTTGGCATAATGTCACGCTACAGATAGTGGAAGAGATGTTTGCCCTTTTTTTCTCTAACCTGAATCTATGATTCTCAGCAATCCATTAACGTCATTTTTACTGCTATTTCATCTTTCCTCCTAAGTGTAATGTGTTTTAGCAGATAATCAAGATTGAATTGTTCTTTGGTATCCTTTGTACATTTAAAGTACATCCTGTCTTTCTCAACTTAATGAAAGACACCAATAATCAAGGCTCCAAATGACCTTCTTTCCCATTAGCTTCCAGGCTCATCCATCACCATATTTATACATGTAGGTGTCCCAAAGTGTTGATCATCTAAGACTTGCATTACTTCAGTCTTTTATTCCAGATCAAGTCATGGCATGACCTGTACAAATTGATGTTAAACCCATCTAACTCACTCAGTCACTCACTCACCCAGGTAGTCGGTTTGATCCCTCACACATGGCCAGGACCCCCATCTCTACACTGATATCGCCGACTGGCGTCCACATCGTGAGCAGGGACTTGGAGCCACGACTCATGTACACATTGTCCACGTGGACCCCGGTAAAGGCATCGGTATGCACAGCTCTGCAGACATAGTACATCAACAACATCCCTAACTAAATATCTCCATTCTGTTGGGAAAATACCCTTCAGTTGAATACCATGAAGCTGCCTCAAAACAATTTCCAAGAAAACTGACCTCTTGAGTGGGATAAATTTGACTAAGCTATTGGTTAGATTAGAGATTGGAAAGATGGCGACGGTGTTACTTCAGTGATGAAGCAATGGTTGTGAATGGGTCCAGGGTATATATTACAGCAAAACGGATACACCTGATATTCCAAGATGCCACAAAGTGAAATCATCCTAGCAGTATGCTTATTAGTACACTGCATACAACACTCCTACACATACACTGCCCATGTATGCAGCCTAAATGTATATTTATTTCACTTCTTTCTTGTATCTTTGAGCCAAACTAACAGTTAAGTGCAGACAATTTGGTGTAGACACATTTTTTAAAAACTATATTGTTGGAAGTCCTAATTTTGTTATTTGGGGTATATCATTTTCGTTCAATGCTAAATGCTGTCATTCAGTGCTCTATGTTTCTTCACTGAGTGGCTTGTGCTCCTGTGCACAGAGCTTAGGTCACAAACCAGTTGAAGTTCAATGACATGGAGCTCAGACAGTCTTTGGCAGCTTGACCCCTGAGAGTTTCTGGGACTTCAGTCCTGTCCCACAGTGAAGCACATCTGATACATACGGTCTCACCTCAGTCAAGTGAGCATTTTCAAAACTGCCTATGTTCACCCAGCAGAAAATCGGAACTGGGGGTTGGATAAAGTCTAATGATTTATAACCTTCCAGAGCTTTACAGGCAGCTTGGTTTATCAGGTGTAACAATTACCAGATTCTGATTTATTGAGCGCCACAAGCAATCATTTGATGTCATGGAAGATGACTCATTATTATCATAAAAGTCACCTCTGCATAGCAACACCATTCACTATAATATAATACTGTAACATAATTGTTCGTTTCAGTTTGTGACTATTCTACTGACAACTGCTTTGGACTTATATACTGGGCACTGAGCAAGTTTAGATAAATCCCTCAACAGGAATATTGTTATGAATGTAAGACAAACAGCTAAGTTAATTGTTTTTATCTTCCTACTGTTGTATGAAACAATGACAAGTACTTACTCCTGTGTCAGTAAGTGCCTACCGTAACCACTTGAAGTCCAGGGTTGTCACATCTTTACCAAAGAACTTCTTGAAGAAACTGAAAGCTGTTAATACATAGCATTGAGACAGGGGTAATCAGCAGAATTAAAGGAAAACATGTTAGAATCCTGGCAGAGTGAGATGTTGCCAATCCTTTGTAAATAATATCGACACTGCTGGACCTACTCAGCAGTTACTTGTACAACTACTCCTAGTGCACTTCTAAACACTAAACACCCCCTTTTAATGTATCCTTGAAGTGCTCTTGCTGTTAGCTGATTTGCCAATCAGTGTAAACTCCAGTTTTTATTCCCAGCTCCCTATTAAATATCCAGACCAGGATGTTCCTTTTGTGCTGGAATGATAACAGTATTTATTACCTACGAGGGCGAACATATCGGGCTTCATATTTTTCATATGATACCTAAGGGAAAAATATCACTTTGTCATGGTGACGTGATGTCATAAGAATGCTATGAATGTTACATTCTACAAACAGGTAGCCAGCCTGTGTTTGAAAATAGATTTGGTTATATTTTCCTCAATTCGGTAAAAAACAGAATGTTATATTCGTGCCCATGCCATACAACTTTTATGACACCCTAAGTATCAGCATATCCCTTGCTTTTTCTCAGCAAATACCAACATTTCGGTTTGCATCGTAAACATAGTATATAGAGTTGTGACGATATGCCCATGCCACAATACTGGTAGTCCGATACATACAATACGATACTTATCACGATATTTTGTCCTTGTATACAGAAAAAAAAAGTACTGGAAATAATGTGCTGTTATGTTATCATTTCAGAAAAGGTATTCTTCTCCCAAGAAAAATAAAACATGTCACATCATGGAAGACATTTTATTAAAATGTTTAGCATGTGTCTTTAGCATAGAAGGGGAGACAGTGTTTTCGTAGACTGCTAAGTATGTAAGTATCGTGTTGAATCGATACACGACAATCGTATCATGTATGCATGCATCGTATCATGCAGCTGTTGAATCGCGATAACTTGCGTATCGATTAATCGTCACAACTCTAATAGTATGACATCGGCACTCATACAACATTCTCTATATATGTGCACATGGTTCCATACTTTGGTGGAGCTGGGATGCCAAGTTGGAAGCACCTGAGATTTGAAATCTGACTGTGTAAGTAGTTGTGCTCAACAGCAGCTGTCCTGGATATGAAAACCTACTGCCGTGCCTGGACAAACCTGATGTAGAATCACTAGATGCAGAGGCTCAACGCCAGATGTGTAAAAGTGGGGTGGGAAAATAAACTTAAGAGGCTTGTAGTAGAATTGGTCTCTGGAATGAAACATATTTTGCATCAAGTCTGTCACTTGTTTATGTATAAATGTACCATTTAAGATATAATTCTAATATATATTACTACATTTTGATGTTTATTTGCAAACCTTAAGGACAGATGGTAAAATAGTTACTAAGGGAGGAGGGATGGAAAAAGTGCTATGACACTTTTCACATCAGTTAAGTAATCTTTCGTGTGATGTGAAATCCCAATTATTTTGATTTTATTGCTGGGTGATACTTACGTCTTGAACCTTCAATGACCGCTTTGACAGGATCTTGATGGGTAATACTGTTTATTCCCTTGAAGTAAGAAAATCATGTATGTCAAATGGTTCATAACGTTGGTAACTCAGAACAATTAATGAACATTAACATCTGTATTCAGCTGTCTTGTTTTACAGTGCAGAGGTAATACTTGATTGCAAAATGTTAGCCTTTCAAAACATAGAGTAAGTGAAACTGGCATAACAACAGGTCCCGTACACCCTATGGCTACGTTCAAGGAACAACAATAAATATTTCAGAGTCATGTGCCAGGATTCAAACCATGGACTTAAGGATCCAAATTCAGATGCCAGTGAGTATAGCCCCATCAGGAAGTTGTACTGTAAGGATGTCATCTGTGGGATGACACCACACCCTCCTACATATTTCCTAGGGCCGTAGAGCAGGGCACTTACGCTTAATTTTTTCAAATCTAAACATGCTCAGCCACATAGGAGGCCAGTATACCTCAGCCATAAAATGTCTGAATGCTGTGCTGGGATTTGAACCATGGACCTTCTGATAGGAGGTCAGAAATCCTTGTCCACTTGGCCAAAGAGGTCAACAAAACAAGGTGTCATCTGTCGAATGACTCCAAACCCTGCAACAATTCGCAGGGTGGCCAAGGTAGAGGATACACAGAAGGTAGAGGATGGACAGAAGGTAGAGGATGGACAGAAGGTAGAGAATGGACAGAAGGAAGAGGATGGACAGAAGAAGGTAGAGGATGGACAGACAGAACAGTTATGACTTACCTCCATGGTGGGTACACACCCAACCCCACAGCCTTGCTGGAGGACACCCTTCTCCAATGGCTCCAACGGGTGGAGGATCCCCTCCCCCTGGTCCTTCAGGTACTGTAGGACTGCCAGGCGTGCTGCCAGAACCTCCCCCCGATCATGGAGACTTCGGATGAAGAGATATCTAGAAAACACAATCATGACAACCTACAAACAAACCATTACTTTGGACTACAGGTTCCTGATGGCTTGATCAAGGCCATTAGGAAAACTGATCTGTCTGTGCAGATATGTGAGTCTGAATTATTATATCTATATCAAGGTGGTCTGTGAACATTGCAGCCATGACTGTATTACCATGTTTATTATGACTGCTGTAAGTAAAATATGAAAATTCCATTTTTTTTCATTCAGAAAAATTACAAATTTAAACAATTTAATTTTCAACATCAATTAGGGCATCTGTTAACATACTGTCTTGATCAAGTTTTTATTTGGAGTTGATCATATGGTTTCACATGCAACCATCCCTGTATTTTGATACCCATAGCACCCATGCCGGCAATGACCCCTTCCAGCATTAGTTATTGTCTGTCATATAAACAAACAAAACATATTCAAGAATGCCTATACATTACTAGAATACGTGGCAAGTCTTGATTTTCCACATTTTCAAGTGAAGAAAGTCTCTGGGCAGTCCTGTTCATTATATTTAGCGATTATTTTCATGAACAGCAATTTTCTGTAACATATATGTTCATTTGAGAGACTAGATATTAATCAATATTAGTTAGAATTAACTCAATTCAAAAATTCATTAGAGGAAATACTTCACATTGTCTATATTTAAGTAAGAACAAACACATTTATACAATATCAACAGGCTGGACAACTGCAGAATGAAGGCCTGTACTATGACTGCCATAGGTGCTTACTTGTTTCAACTATAAAACTGCCCTCGAGGCATACACTATCACTTACGGGATCTTAGTACTATAGGATACTTGTATACAGTACTAAGACCTGACAGTTTCTTGTGTATACATACTATGACGGCAGTTTTAGCGTTACACGCACGCTGCCCCAAGTTATAAATACAGTAACCATGGTAACGGAGTCACTGTGCATTTGGTTATGGCGTCTACTGCTACTAATGCAATATAGATCTACTGTACACAGGGCTACCGTTAGGTTGTTTAGAGAGCATGAGAGTTTTTATGCCTGGTGACATACGTACCCCTTGTCGTGTAGTTCCTTGTGCAGAGCGTCGACATCATTGAGTTTATCATTGCAATCCTGCAACTCTTGCATATAGGCTGATGGAAACTGTACTGTCCTCGTCCCAAGTTTCACCTCTCTGGTAGCCATCTCCGATGTCAGGTTGTGTGAAAGTGGGGTATCAGTCACAGATAAGATAAAACAGTTCTTCTTGTTACGATCGCCATGTTGAACTAAAGTAAATGCATCACATAAATCACATGATCCCATCACGTGACCCGCACAACTAACGGCGCATTTCTGTGCATGCGTGAGTTCAGAGTTTAACTTGTTTGAGTGGTATTTTAGAAGTTGAGGTGAACAAACAGGACAAATTGTTATGGATAACAACTTCTTAATTGCGTGACTGAGACGTTTCGGTTCAGATTCTTGTACCGCTGTCAAGCAGGATACCCCGAAATGTCGCAATCACGCAATAAAGAAGTTGTTATCCATAACAATTTGTCCTATTTGTTCAGAGTTTACTTATTTGGTTGGTTCGATAGATGGTGAACTCTACTCTCAGCAATAGAGCTACGTTACATGGTGTTCACTAACATGTTAGAGAGTACAATATCATTGGACAAAAAATCTGTGACTATGTGTCACAGTTCACCCAGCAGCAAGTGGGTATTTTGTGAGGATGAGACTGCATGTGCGGCAACCCGCTGCGTCAAACAGGCTGTGTGTGGGTGTGTGTGGCTATGTGTGGGTGGGTGTGGCTGTGTGTGGGTGTGTGGGCGTGTGTGGCTGTGTGTGGCTGTTATTAGTTATTATGTTTAGCCTCTTTCCCTTCACAAAACCATGCAGAAGGAAACAGACGTACAGAGTGTTTGGTTCATATGTATTTAAGGTGTTCTGGTACAGCTGGTCATTAAACCAGACAGGATCACCAAGACAAAGGTTACATGTGATGATACGGTATGTGTCGTCTTTGGCAATGACACAAGAAGTGTATGCAAATTTCTCGACTGCTGCTGCAATTGATTTGGCTGAATTTTACGAATACCCTCTGTAAGACTATTTGTGACTTAAAAAGGAATACATACGTAACGCCACATACTATCCATGCAAGTACATACTGACGGATAAGTTTCGCCCAGGAAGTTTAGGCGCCGTCTTAGTGTGGGTTCGAATACCAGACTTGTTCATAGAAATAATCTTTGCTTTGTCATCGCATATTATGTTGGCAGTACATGAGAATGGCCGTCGTCAATTCGTCGACGGCACTAAACGCGTGAAGTGTTTAATAATGAAGTGTTTAACTGTAAAATGTTTAATAGCTGAGTGTTTCACAATCGCTTTTGAGTACTCACTAAAATGCCATTATGTATTTATCGCTTTCGGAGGAGCCGAAGGATCTGTGCCAGTTTACATCCATCAGAGGGATACACAAAGTCCAGATCAGGACTACCAGTTGTCGGACTTCCATTGTTTGGACGCGCCCTGGCTGAGTGGATTAGGCGGCAGACTCTGGTTTGCTGTCCATTAGGTGCTAGATTCTGAGAGTGTTAATATGAATGGTACTCAACCCAACAAAATTACTAGAATCTGTGCTTTACTGTGTCATTCTACAGAAAATGGCAATTCGCTATCAACACTGACATAATTCTCAAATTTTTTTATTGCATCAAATAACTTTCTGAAAATTTTAATGTGTGTCATTACCGCAACGTACTTAACCATTAATCAAACTATTACCGCAAAGGTCATTAGCGTCATAAAATCTGTCGTTGCGGTGGTGACACGTGTCACTACCACACGTATGATAACACTGGTAATCCCATATAGAAAGCAACAAATGCCACATTGTTATATCAAAATGATACAAACTATCTTGTAATGCAGTCCTAGGAATTAGAGAACAGGGCCATGTGACGAGGATTGAAACAAATGTTTCACAATGTTATTAAAGCAACAGTGATTACCACAACGCTCCCAACATCAAAATCTGTACATTTTGCCCACAATGGAACTAAAGCTGATGAAATAAGAATATGATAAAAATAGCTGCCACGGTTTTGTGAACCCATTGTCAGTGCGTACAAATTACTTGATTGGTTAAGAAAACAACATTTTCCATTATTAAAATGTGTTAAAATCACTTAAACATGATAAATGATATTATATCTGCCTTGTTGAAGTGGTAAAACAAGTAAGAAAGAATCACTAATCATATTTGATTGTTCCTTAAAGCAAAGTTGTATCAAGCTATTAAGTTTGTTGTGGGTCTGCCACGTCACATGGAAAATTGTAGCTAACTGTAATTACAAAGATTAAATTATAAGCCTCAATGTCTTATTTCCATAAATGTGATGTTTCATACCAAGTGAATTTATTTGGAAAAACATATTGGTTAACTTTAATATTAAATTTGTTTATGTCCATGTCATTACCGAAACAACATGACACTATCGCAGTTTCAATGTCGACACCAAAGCTGGACGAATTATTTATCAGTACATAAGCAGTTATTTCATTGAAGCTCCTTACCTTTAGAGAGGGTCAAAAGCATTCATTGTTGTGTCCTTTTGTCATAACTGTTTGAGATAGGAGCGACTGTTGCCTCACTTACTATGTTTACATTCATGCTAAAATGCTAAACAAAATACAAAAAATAATAAAAAAAGTGGCGTCGAAACAATTTAGAACAATGGCATTATATTGCACAGATATACATGTGAGTAGTCACATATGTGACGCCTTTCATAGTTGTTTTTCCTACTGTCTAATCCGCATTGAGTCAACTGCAAACATGTGCTTGATTACTGCAAATTAACAAAAAACGTTATTTGCATTATTTTATTGAACATATTGAGCAAAAACTAAAATATATGGTTCTAATATTGAAAGTAACTAAAGGAAAATGTGAGGAAAATGTCTATCAGTCCAGAGACAAAGATACCATTACAACGTTAATGAATTCCCCAAACAATTAAATAGCCGCGTACAAAAACAGAACCTTTGACAAAATTGGAACAGATTTGAACACTCCCAAACGCAGCTCAACCGACAGGAGATTGGTGCAGGTGTTACAGTGAGCTGAATAAGTTGAATCCTTGTCCATCCCGGAAGCCAGTGGGTGTTCAGTGCGGTCTTGTCCTAGTGCTTGTGCACAGAGAGATGGATTAGGCTTAGTAAAGTTCATGTATCGAACCTCGTGTTGTGTTAGTCCTTGTGTGTGTTGACGGTACATGATTGTTTGTGTAAATGATTTTAGAGAATGGCCGTCAGTTCCTCACGCCTTGGCTTGGAAACGATCACTATCATGCGAGTTGTCGAGTAAAGTCAGAAACAGACGGAGACGGAACTACAAGGCGTCCAGGTGACCTATGTATGGTCACTTGACGCCTTTCAGATGCAGCAGTATCAATATACCCATGGACAGAATGGATCGGCTGTTTCACCCACTGTTATGCCATACAGCATGTATAGGGCAAAATTGACAGACAACACAAATGAGTCATACGGCCTTTCTCCCACACATGCATCCTCGTCCGGTGTTATAACTCGGTCATTGTTCATGTCCATGATGATCCAGAAGAGCTTAGAACCTTGGAAAACAATCTTCTCGAATTTATCAATGTCATCATCTCTCAATGCTTTGAAGTTCTGCACGAACCGATTCTCTGTAATGCTGTCACGACCTCTGAGGATAAAGAATCTGTACCACCTGGGCAGAAACTCCTCACACTTTGCTCGGACTGTAGCTGGAGCATCGGATCCGGTCATGTGTCTTGCCGTGCAGCCTTCTATATCCGCCAGGGATATGACATTGTCGTAATTATGGTCCATTGCGTGGAACCACAGCCGGAACCTGTCCCACAACTCATCTTCCACACTTGCATCTGTAACAAATCAGATTTATGTAAAACTAAATTAATTAACTAGTTTAGCGAGGTGCTGTGTGAAGTGAGTGAGTTTAGTTTTACGCCGCACTGAGCGACATCGATCTGCGCAATTGAGAACCGATGACATGTGTCAACCATGTCAGCAAACCTGACCACCCGATCCCATTAGTCGCCTCTTTCGAAAACGTAGTCGCCTCTTATGGCAAGCATGGGTTACTGTAGGCCTATTCTAACCCGGGACCTTCACGGGTCCTTCAACAAGATGACATTGTGGTAGCATGAGTCTCATGCTGTGACAAGCAAGGTCATGCATATGGTGTACATGGAACAAACTGTTTCTGCAAAAAATATGATGATATTGAACAAGACAACCCAAATCGTGAGACAGAATTCTTTAGTACGCTGTCACTTCTGTGTCAGTGTTTCTAATTTTGTATGTCAATGACAGTAAAAATAGACTTCTTTTCCAGTTAGAAACGTGAACATGTGGCAATCAACGGCTTTTCAAATGTCATAAAACAGGATTTCAGCAGTGTCTATCACCAAGGGTTTCAAAAGTGTCTTGATGTAAAATTTATGAACTTCATTTGAACACACTGAAAAGAAATTGCAGTTGTCAAGGTAACATCAACATATTACCAATGTTTGTTTGCACGTCAAATCATAATTCATTCCCGTAGAAGTATCCATTTCACATGACAATCGCGATCTGGATCTCAGACTGAGGTGCCCGTCATGAAATTATTCTGCAGATAACGTACATAAGAAATGGAACCCACGTTACTTAGGTTGAAAAAACTAAATAATTTTAAACCTTTAAACTGAAAATATCAGGAACTTTACGGAACAGTCGAACTTCGAACTTTTGAATTAACAAATGCTTACTCGGATCTGGAAACAAACGTTTGATGAACACATAGACATAATTAATATCATTCTATAATCTTGTCACTTAGGACACTGGCCTTCAGTAACGCATGCTTGTGTCGTAAGAGGCGACTAACGGGATCGGGTGGTTAGGTTCGCTGACTTCCCAGTTGCGCAGATCGATTCTCATGCTGTCAATCACTTGATTGCCTGGTCCAGTCTCGATTATTTACAAACCGTCACCATACAGGTGGAATATTGCTGAGTGAAGCGTAAAGATAAACTCACTCACTCACTTACTCACTCACTCACTCATATCTGTCCTGACTATCACAGATTCCATTTGGTGTTATATAGCAACATAGGATTTAAATGAATGGAACAATTATGGCTCCTGTTCCTGAAACTTGTAAATCTCGCAAATTGATCATGGATGAAAACGCACCCACGTACGCACTCACATGAAATTCTGTTTTTTTTCATAACACCGCATTACTTAGTGGACGTAATGTTAGGACAGTTTATTCACGTCAGCATAATGCAACAGAATTCTGAACATAAGAAACGGACAGTAAGAACACGAATAATGAGTATAAGCAGGGATACTCTACAACCTCTATATAGGTTTCCTGGTATACGGTAAATAATGGGGTAGATACAAAATCAGTTTGAAACATAAGGATTTTGCTGTTTGAATGTAGCGCGGAACATTAGAATGTAAATTTGCTCAGCATCATTTACTGTGCGATGTTTCGTTTGATTATTACATAATGAAATATATTCACTGTCAGTTGTTAGAAGTCTTGAACATATGAATGTGTATTTTATACGTTACACGGCGTCGATTAGGGAGATTAATTACCAAGAATTTCTCGGAGATTAATCTTACTTAACACATCGCAATATGTGGTTCTAATCGGGGAAATTTTGCATTTTGTCTTGGACATTGTCATCGTCTGTTTCAGTATTATGCAGTCAACGATGTAGAACTTCTGCATGTTAATTGACATCCATACATTTTGTCAATTTTCCGCTTCAACATATGTTAATTATTCTTTGAAACCCATTTAGTAGGAATAAAACATCCCATCCACGTGTTTGATCCATTCCCTGGAAAAACAACCCAAGTCACGAGAGTGGGAAAACAGAGTTTACAGGCCTAAGTGAATAATTTCAACGTTCAATCACATATTCTGTTAGGTTTGGTAAGATTGTTTCTTATAAATTTTTACTTCATATAATTGATACATACTATCATAGTTCTAAAATACTCCACATTTTCCTCGGTCTTACATAAATATTTCTGAGTTTATAGAATAGAACTAAACGACCCGTTTTGTATATTTTCCTAAAAAAACGGGAATACTGAACACTGTATCTGTTACTGGTGATCTTCATTTTCCAAGTTGTAAGATAATTAGCATTGTGTGTTAAGCTTAAGATTACATGCATGGTCCGCTCCAAGTATATTAATCCGTCAGTGAGATATGCGCTCGTCTTAATTACTAAGTTACTTGATAAGCGTTATGCACTAATCGTTAAGACTACATGTCAAGAGAGAAAAGTAAAGACTACTCTATGATAACACACTCGCCGAGAAAACTGTTAGATAATTTTAGTCATTTCTGCATTCTCAAGTCTTTGAAGCTACGCTGGTAATCTCAAAATTCAGATAGGCGGCAGGGTAGATTATCAACATTTGTAAGTATTGTTTAAGGATTAGTCAGTTGAACGTGCATCCATATCACGAAATCTGAGAGCAACGGCCTTTATTCGGGGTACTTCACTTATGAAAAGCACCGGATAATGACTGGCCACTAATTGATGCTTCTCTTGGTTATTTTGAAGGTGTGCGGTCCCAAGCTAATTCCCCGACAACAATTCTAGGTATTATAATTATCCTAGGCCACATATAAACCCTAAAAAGGTTAGTATAAGGTCAAGGTTATTATAATACCTTTAAGCTGTTTTAACTGCAGAATTCTCCTCATTTCGAGTTGCTTGTTTGGTTGGCGACCGGAAGACATTTATACCTCCTTCCGAAAGAGTTTATGGCAGTTCTATGCCCAAACAACCTAAGTCATCACTATTGTCAGCCAAAGCAACCTAAGTCTGATTTACGTCATTTGGGCACAGAGTTTAGAAGCTATTTTCTCGAAATCTATAAAGCATTCCCCAACAACCTCATAATCTCAGGAAAGAGCTTCTCAGGGTACTTATACCACTGTTATTGTTCCAACTAAAGTTGTTTTGGCGTGCTACCCTACCAGTGATTTAACGTCGAGAGTGTCTGCGTGTGTTTGCGTGCATATGCGCGTGTTTACGCATTTTTCTGGACTGATGTCGGTTTCATTCTGCTAGCACCCGAGATCAGCCCTCAACTTCACTCAGTGTCAATACATACCACAAAGGAAGTAACATAGTCTTGCCAGTATGGTGAAATTCTGAAATTCAAGTTAGAATTTCTAGATGACGAAGTGTAAATATATAACTACGTGGCCCCACGGGCTCCAATAATTCACATGCATTGAGCACAGCAGCCCTTGATGATTCACATGATAAGTTGAACACGCTCTGATCATTCACGTAATGTTCTGCAAGGTAACAACTTTCAGGTAGTGAGTGAAAAAGTGAGTTTAGTTTTACGCCGCACTCAGAATGCAATATTCAAATGGTTGAACCTTACGTAAATAATCGAGTCTGGACCAGACAATCCAATGATCAACAACATGAACATCGATTTGCGCAACTGGGAACCGATGACACGTGTCAGCGAGCCTGACACTTATCCCGGCCAATTCTAACCCAGTCCTTCACGGGTAACTTTGATGTACATAACACAGCTGCAACTGATCATAAACACAAGATATAACATTGTTTGTATTTAATACCAGACAGAACGAAGTTTCACTTTGCCGGGCACCAAATACAGAATATACTGTCATGTTTGAGCAGCCCCGCTTAAGAACACCCAGAACTATACAATGGCGAATAATTTAGACCTTACTGTTGATTGTAACTTACTCCGACACCACCATATGTCGTACATATGTTATTGTGACATAAAACCTCAGGTAGGTTACAGATGTGTTTCACATTAATGAAAGTTTCTGCCAAAGTGGGTTTTTACAGAATTACTGTTTTAATCACACTCTCTGCTCACATCCACCTATATAATGTAGTTCCTTCGATATTCTTGTCCGTAAAACACGTAGCTGCAATAAAGGTTATCACAGTTATCTAATACGTGTCATACAGACCTGTACACGAACAGCTCATAGCCAACAGAACTCCAACAAGAAAAGGCCCACGCATCATGTCAACCAGTCAGAACTCAGAGTGGACAGTATTCCGTGTGTCATGCAACTAAATCTACTCTGATGACATTTGATATTTCAAAAGAATGGCAATTGTGACAGTGTCAAAATGTCAAAATATTACATGCAAGGCTCTGGTATATAACTTTTTCCCGCTAAAAGTTATATCTGGGGACAACAAAGGCAATTATTTGTAATTATTGTTAAAATGATCTCAAATTACGAATCACGACTTACTAATTTTTGGAAGAGTCAATTGTTAGAGCATCTGATTGGAGATCAGAAGTTAGGTGATTAACCGAGAGGCCAATGTCCCGGTGCGCAGATTCGCTCAGTCACATATACATGTGTAGACGTTGGGCGGCGATGGTTCATCGTCCGCGTAGTCGTTGGTGAGATCTGTGCCCGTTACTCAGATTGACCATGTCAGTCAGGTTTTAAACATAGAGAACTAGCTCCCTGACCAATACACACACACACATAAGATTTGCCGACGTAAGGGGGTGTTTAACATTTAGAGATAGCGTTGGTATTTGGGGCTCCTGTCTGGTGAGGGATTTGTGACATGTTTGTAACAAATGTTTGTTAAATGCATTCAACAGACACAGGAAGTAGAGGTTTTAAAATATTGAAACAATTAATGATAAGGTTAAAAGGACTTTTAAAGAAATATATTGAAATAAGTTTTATCCAATATCGCTATAGAAACTTCTCGCGATTGAGTGCGAATGTATTTCTCATGCAATTTACATTCCTGAAAATAGACACCATTTATTACCAGTTAAAGTCATTAATTGCCAGTGAGGTCACAACAATACTCATTATCTGTAAGGAGGACGGACGTTTGTCTGGCGTGCTATATAGTAGCTTGTGACGTTGTTGGTAATGACTTAAATCTGCCTGGCTCGCTTTCTGATTCTCGTCGTCCGGATGCCGGTGTGATTGTCAGGTCGGGTCACCCATTGTGTGTGTGTGTGTGTATGTGTGTGTATATGTGTATATGTGTGTATGTGTGTGTGTGTGTGTGTGTGTGTGTGTGTGTGTGTGTGTGTGTGTGTGTGTGTGTGTGTGTGTGAAATCATGAACAGCTCCTAATATTGTAGAACTTAAAAAGAAAATCGACTGAAACACCTTTAAATAAAAAATGCCATCATGTGCATTTTTAGCGACGTTGATAAGGTATCACTTTGGTACATGGCCATTCGTAAACTATGTCAAGAATAGAAGAGTTTGTATAGATTAGAGGATTACCTGGAAGTAAACATTATTATTGTTACCTACAACAATTACTGAATGTCATAAAACTGATATAGTTGCTCATAAGTAGCGTCAAATATAAATAGGCTTTACTAAGTACCAGTCAATCGTTAACCTTGTCAGAGAACAAGTTACTGTCACTACTATATAATTCATATAAAGCTGAGTGTCAAAACAATATATAGAACTGGAATTTATAAGTATGTCAGTTCCTATCCGAATTAAGAGAGAAGACTCGATGAGACTGGTCGGTCAGTCTTAGAAGTAAAACTATACAGGAAAACTACACGACCAGTTTTGTTCTCGCTATTTCTAGCTACACCTGGAATGTCAGGTCTGTGCCGACGACCTACCAGCTGTCAAGCGTTAGTATTATTTTTAATAGCACTGACAACTAGCTGAAACAGCAAACACGTTCCTTTGATTTCTATGTAAATCAGATTACTCAGGGCAAATAGAAATGTCAAACATTCAAATCGTCTGTGGCGGGTATATTTAATGACAAAACCAAAAGCAATTAATCCATTTTGAAAACATGAAGGCTGGCTGAACCCCACTTTCCCACATGCCGAATTCTTCCCGTTTACAATTACAGAGTAAAACCGTATTCACTGACACTGACCAGACAGTTGTGCCCTCAGGTCACCGACAGTGAAACACTCTTGACTTGTGACACTTAGGGTTTCTCTCCGCCTTGAGCTGATTTGGTTAGAACAAAATGTCTGGATTTATATCTGGTGAGGTGATATGGGGGTAGATATGCGCGTGCATATAACGGAGAAAATAAAGTAATCACCGACGTCACTTGATCTAAAAACAGACACAAAGACGCGTCCATACATGCCAACAAGTCTCCTCATTGACATCGTCAGTCGGTGGATTAATTGCGTAGGAATCCAGGGCCCATGCAGATTTTCGAAGCTTTCTTATCGCCGAGATGGTCGTAAGTGCCATACGTTAACAATAACTTATCTTAGCGCTAAGAGATCTTGGAAGATTTAGGCCAAGGACCTAGACTTTCGAAGCTCTCTTTGTGTTAAGATGGTTGTAAGTACCATACATTACCATTAACTTGCGACTATCTTAGCTTCGAAACTCTAGGCCCTGGGTCCCATTTCACAAAACTCTCGTAGCGCTAAGTCAGGCTCCTGTCGGTACGGAGGAGGTGGTTAACGTTTTGAGGGTATTTCGAACATTTCTGACGGCGTTAGGCTTTGTGATGTCCTGAAATGACTCCTCTTCTTTCTCGCTGAATAAAGGTCACCACAATTGGTCTCAACACTTCATCCCCGTATCGCTCGACATTCAGCTTTCCTCGGATGGTAACCAGTGTTTTTGTTCTCTGGCCACAAATGCCGAACAGTGCCATGACGCCTATCCCATGCTCCCATGAACCGAGTTTAGCTCCTTTCTCCTACGTCTGAAAAAGCCTGCCATTATTTCAGAATCGTCTTCCGTCTATAAAGAGCTTCTCCCCAGTAACGTCGCTGCCTCCGACGTACACTTCGTGCCCATTTCAGTCTCCGTGTAGACGGGTCAAAGCCAATTCACCCAAGGGGCGATAGGCTCGTTTACCAGCCATACCAAGTCACGAATCTATTCTGGAGGTGGACCTGTCGTGACTGTTGATCTCCGCGACCTTGGGCGGTTTATCAGTATGCTGATGGTGGCATGGCTGCATCTGCTGGTTCTTATCATCAGACTTTGTGAAGATCCTATATTGGCTATGTCGCGTGGTCTCGTTACGCTTGTGTAAGTCTTGTTTTACTCCATGCCCGCTGTGTTCGGACAGATGCGTTATTATCGGTGCCAAGGGGAATGTCATCTGCTTGCATTCAAACTTGCACTGGAGTTTTTGTATTTGATACAATTATTTTTTACAGTTACAATTTAAGTCCTGAAATGACCGTTGAAACTCCCGAGAATGGAGCTTGCACCCCTCGCTGCATTGTCTGGTCCAGGCTCGATTATTTCAAGACCGCTGTCAAATATCTGCACTATTGCTGTGAGAGACGTTAAACAAACAAACAAACTTAACGCAGTGAACTTCAGTGAAATGAAGCGGTCTACATACTGTATTAAAAACGTACAAGATATAGTGAAACCAAAAACCAGAAAGTCAGCACTGAATTTAACGAATCCGGTGCACTAATTTATTATTCTAACGGACAAGATGTAAGCTTGAAAACACATAACACGGACAACGAAACGCTTCAATTATGCCTTCCAAAACATGACAACCAGTGGCATTGTAAACTGGTAAATAACATCAGAGTATGATAATTATGATAGTTAATGTAATGATGAGTAAATTACTAGAAACCTACACAAATAGTGAGTCATCAGACAGCAATGACAACGTTACCAACAGTCGTGTGTGACAGTTGCTGCTGCGTCTGGACATTAGTTTAACTAACTGTGGAATCTGTTCCCTTAGCGCGCAGTCTTTGTGCCTAATTCAGCAGATCGACGCACTAAATTGAAGCCACGAATCAGAATGTGTTTACAATACTTTTGATAAATGTTCACTGTCTTTCCTAAGTTTCTCATATATTTCGGGAAAATTATCGTTAATGGAGTCACATGAAAACGTATCAGGCGTTCACTTAATTTCACGACATGTTAGTTATATCAAAAAATGAGATATGGGATGTAAATGAAATGACAAAGGTTTGTTTGCTGTGATGTGTATGTTAGCTGGATGGTTAGTAATCAGTCATAACCAGCGCAAACTTGGGAGTGTTATGTTTATGTAATCCTTCTATATTCCATGAAAGAATGTCAAATGTGAGGCCGTGGCCACAACTTCGAGTATTTTGAGACGTCGGCATGGGCGTTGCCTCCCTTGGAGTGGGCGTTACCCTGTTTCCGGGTCCAAACAAAGCTTCCCATGTGCGCGTGTTACCTTTATATCATGTTACGTATGATACTGTTTTGCCAAGGATAAGAAACGGAAACCTGAAAACACTCACAAAATGGGACTTGCAAATTGAGCATATCTGAAACATGGAACATTTGTAGTACTCAACAGGTATCTTAGCTTGGTCTGAGAACATACGCAGCAATGATATACACCTTTGAGTTTAGAGATAGAATTGGGCACTATGTGCAAAGTGGGATCGAGCTGATAGGCTTTCTGATCTTGTTGACACATGCCATTGATGCTCATGATGTCTATCACTGGATTGTCTGTTCTAACCTCGTTTGACCTGTGAAGGTCCCGGGGTAGAATAGGCAGGCCTTCAGCCACCCATGCTTGCCATAAAAGGCGACTATGCTTGTCGTAACAGGCGACTAACGGGATCGGGTGGTCAGGCTCGCTGACTTGGTTGACACATGTCATCGATTCCCAATTGCGCAGACCGATGCTCATGTTGATAACTGGATTGTCTGGTCCAGATTCGATTATTTACAGACCGCCGTCACATAGCTGGAATATTGCTGAGTGCAGCGTAAAAATAAACTCACTCACTCACTCACTCACTCACTCACTCACTCACTCACTCACTCACTCACTCACTCTAACCTCGTTTACATACCGACCGCCGTCATATGGATGAAATATTTCTCAGTGCGGCGTTGTAAAACAACCACGCAAACATAGTGACCTGAGAACAAGGTTGTGTCGACCGCGCGGAATGCGGTGACATTCCGTCCTCTCCCACGACCATCAGACCACACGATAAACAGTTATATATATATTTAGGTCTTATTATACTTCAATAGACGTGTCGTGTCCCTTACTGAAATCATATGATATCGCATGTATACACATGCACCCATGTACCTACACATGCATCCGGTGGCGACGGATGACCGAGGATGACCACCAGATCCCGTTAGTCGCTTCTTTCGACAGGCATGGGTTCTGAAGGTCGATTCTAATAAGGATCGTCACGGGTCTCTGGTAGGTATAATACAAGATGTTGGAGATAAGGACTCACTGGAGTAGATGCCTCATGATAATTAGCTATATATGGACTGTCGCAGACACATGATAGTGTGACCTTTGGAATCGGCAGCATGTGGTTGGCAATCGCATGCACAATCTTCTGGGGTATGTTTCTATTGTGTAAGCATATTTCTTTTTGTACCTTTGCACTTTGCATTTGACGGAAAACGACATGTGGTTTGAGTGAGATAAGTCACAGTGTGGTATAGTTGGTCTCTTGTTTGGACGTCAACATGTTGACTCTTCATGGATTACTGTCTGTGTTTTTGGCTTTGACAGGTGAGGTTATTTCCTTTGTGCAACGTGGCCAAGCTTAGTTACGTGTGACCACTGCGGCTTTCTTCTAATTCCCTCTAGCGTGGAACACAAGGTACAGTGACTGTTCATGATGAAGAGGATGAAGAGAAACACTCCTGTACCGATGAATGAACATACTCACCTTTAAGTTTCAAAAACTGATACTTGTGTATTGTGCAGCAGAGATGTACAGCATCACCAGCTCTGTAAGAGATTACATGGAATGTGTTAATATGTGTATTTTCAGTAGTACATGGAGAGATATCAGGTCAGGGTTAACAAAACAACAATCGTGTCAGCTGCATCTCTTAAGCTAGAACAAGAACGTTATATAATCAGATTCTTCATGAATGCTTTCTTTTATAAAGCTTGATACTTTTCCAGCGGTACATGGTCTATGTATTTGTCTAACTGTTTTTCAGTTCTACAAGAAAATAATATCGATGTGTTGATATGTGTATTTTCAGTTGTAAATGGAGACATTACATTCTCTTCCTACTATGGCGACCACATGGTTCTACAGAGAGGTCCCAAGCATGCCATCATTACAGGACGAGCAACTAAGATTGGCGATACTGTCACGGTAACAGTTGGTAACGGTGTTGCGAAGGGAACCGGCAAAGTAACTACGGCGTTGGATGGGAAAGGATTCTGGAAGGTCAAGCTGTCGGCAGTTAGCCAGAAAGGCCCGTTTGATGTGACCGTGAGATCTAGTGAGGGAAGCAAGAGTCTACATGATGTGTTGTTTGGCGATGTCTGGGTGTGTTCTGGCCAGAGCAACATGGAGTTTAATATGTATCAGGTGATTAATATGTAATTAATGAAATGCATTAACTGTACGTGTAACACATACATCATACACCAGTGTATGTCATACACTGGTTTTCTGATGCCTGTTCGCGCTGCACTTTTTGTTGCCCAACACTGTATCTTGTGTTGACAACTGTCTTCTGACGTCCAAGGGTATGCCGTTTGAATGTACCGACATTGCCCCGTTGTCTCGCTGGGTTATTGAACCATGTCCATTATGAAGTGGAGAAACCCGCGTACTTGGCAATCCAGATCCTTCCGTGTGTCAAAGAAATATTTTCTTTGTAGGTTCTGAATAATACATATGAAGTAAAAAGTGGCTTAAAGTTCACTGATATACGGCTCTTCAAGACTGCTCATGTGACATCGTCAACTCCACTTGTGGATCTACAGAAGGTCAAGATACCTTGGACAGCACCCAACTCAAGTATTCAGTTCAGATGTCTTCAATAATAATCAAACCAATGCATCACCACACCTTTGCTCATTGTCACAGGCATGAAATCCCCTCTCTGATTCTGGCCCTCCTAGGATATGTCTTTGTTCCTTCTCCCCGAGCGTGTCTAGTTATTGTTTTCAATTTCCACTCTTTCTAGACTTTGGCATTTTAAATGGTATATGCTACTCTCAAAAGAAACCCTGATAACATTCGCAATATCCATACAATCTATAACATGTTTCACATATGTCAACATCAGTACCATCATTGCGTACACTACACATGGTGACGACATTGTAAACGGGATGTATACTTGTCTTAAACATACCCTGAGACTGTTGCACCACATCTCCAAAGAATTCAACATAAAGAGACAAGGAGAATAGTATGTTACCATATGGTATTTTTGAACACATGGACGTAAGTATACCCAGTGGTATATGGGTGACACTGTAATATCTTAGTTGTTTAACGCCACACTCAAACAATAATTCACCTATAGCGGAGGTTACCTACCTACTCTGGTGCTGACAAATGTGTGATTGATATTCAGGGTAAAGTACCACACTGTCAAGTACAATGACATGCAATGAACCCAATTACAGAGTCTTAGCTCACATTGAATGAGTATGATTGGTTCATGGTCAGAATGTATCATGTACATTTGACATGGAATTTCCTTTGCAGAGGACCTATACGGATTTTCAGCATTATGTTTCATGTTCGGAGAACGCATGTATCCTCACCTGAACTACCCTATCGGATTGGTTGAATCCGACTGGTACGGTACAAGTATCGACTGGTGGTCGTCGCCTGAAGCAGTGGCCAAGTGTAACAACCAAGGAAAACGGGTGTATGAATTGCAAATTCTCAATTTCACTTATATACTGGCTACAACATTAAAACCGCATTCCCATTAAACACGCGTTCTTAGTCATTAAATGATTATAGCAAGTATTTCAACCAGATAGCCTCCTGAAATATTAACTGACGGTTACAATGGTTTTCAACAGATCATGGCTTTATATGCCTCATTACATACTATATATAGTATTATCTCTGTATTGCGCTGGCTTTGGAAAGATGATCGCTTTACATGTCTCCTTACACAGTAACTGAACATCGCAATGATTTTCACCAGATGATCACTTTACATGCATCCTTAAACTTTAACGTGTTGTAAACTTGATATGCGTCTATATTCGTTCATTTATTACTGCAGGTCTGCACAGAACTTTGACTTGTGGAACGCTATGATCAGTCCACTTCTCCCATTGTCCATATATGGCGTTCTTTGGTATCAAGGTGAGTAATGTTTGGTTTATCGGATCTTGCGTTCGGACTAAACGGTAACATATTGCGATTACATTAAAGGTAGTGCATAAATTATCACTATGGTTCCAGGTGAAAATGACGCTGGTCATGCAAGTAGATACGCATGTAGTTTCCCAACAATGATCGATGACTGGAGAAAACACTGGCACCAAGAATCTCTGGGTGAAACGGACGTTGACTTTCCATTTGGATTTGTGCAGGTCTGTGACAAGTAGTGAACTCTTTATAGACCTAGGCCTACATGCACAACACGATCAAAGCTCTGCGATTATGGTAAACCCTTAAGATCGCAATCTTAAGCTTCCACTTCAATCACCATTCACGTGCACAAAGCGACTGTAGGCTAAGACCATTGTAAGTTACAATCAAAACTTACAATTGGTTGGAACCAGCTGTAACGTGCTAAGTTCGCGATCTGAAATTCGACTTACGATAGCGCTAAGATCGGCTTTGTGCAAGTGGATTGTATACAGTTGTACGGTGATTGTAAAGTTGATTGTAGGAGTGTAAGATTGATTGTAACTAAGGTTGCTCTGTGCCCTGAAGTAACGAAAGTGATAATATGTACACATCTTTGAATGACATTTAGAAGTGTTACAAACAAGGAAGTGATACACACAATTCACCCTTTGAAGGAGTGAGGATCGATGTACTACGAAACGTTGTTTTCCTAATAATGCAGTTGATATCAGTAAAACAATAAGCGCACAGTTAGCGTATTTTTAGATAACGTGTTGTAGACTCTCAACATAAACAGTAATATTTTGAGCATATCTACAGCTCGCTGCATTCAGAAATGACAGCAGTATTCGCGGAGGCTGGCCTGATACACGCCTGGCTCAGACGGCCAACTATGGATATGTACCTAACCCCAAAATGAAGAATGTGTTTATGGCAGTGGCCTTGGACTTACCTGACTTTTCATCGCCTTCGGGAGCGTAAGTTCAAATTGGCAACTTTCGTGTTTAAGATCGTAAATAGATAATTGGTTATTATGCAAATCTCAGATGAGTGTAGTGATAGATTTGTTTGTGCGTCGTAAACACCACTGTGGTAGGTATGGATATTTATTATAGATGTCAAATGTGGACTGTTCAGCGCCACCTGGTCTCCTAGACGGAGACAACCGTAACTTTGTCTCAGTACCATCTGTTTAATTAGTACAGATAATGAAATGTGAGTTTGAAGAAAATACAAATTGGGTTTCTAATGACGTAAACCATGTTACCAGGACTTAGAACTGAAAGGCATTGCTGAGACATTTCTGTCGCTGTTCGCTAATCTTAAAATGTTTTTGCCACCTTATCGTTCCTATTATTTCAAGCCTTTTGATATAAACGGATATGTTCGCTCGAGAATCCACTATCTACGTCATATGACGACGGCGTATATGGACATCTCATATTCATTACTGATAGTCCGTAAGTAATTGTATGATATAGGCACCGACAAAAATGCGTTTTAAAGATTTTACCATATTTTCTAGAGTTCATCCTCGCTTCAAGCAAGACATGGCCTCCCGTCTGATCCTGCCAGCACTTGCAGTTGCCTACCACGAGACCGGGCTAGACTATGAAGGACCCTTCCCATCTTCATATAAATTAGATAATGTGGCCCAAACACTCACTATTGAGTTCAGCAATGGGAAGACACCGATTGAAGTTCGGAGCAACACTGGTTACGAGGTATCGTATTAGTGGTAGCATTTGCAGTGAAGCGGCTTTCACAAGGCAAACTCTTGTTGAAATTTCAAAAGTTGTCAAATTCTGTCAAAAACTTTGGTGTCATTTTAGCGAAACAGTTTTGTAGGTCGAGTTGACCGGATGGCCAAACCATCACGTGACAATTTCGTTGACTAGGATTAGTTGTTTCTGAACAACCCGAGTTTGGGAACATTTCACACATCGAACTCGTTGACATCACCGAAAGTTTGATGGAAATTTGGTGAAAATAGCGACTGATCCTATTTCTCAACAGTTGGCTACACTGAACTTGGTGTTGGTGGTTATTAAAATGTGCACACTCTCAAACTGGAATGTCACAAGTGGTGTTGGCAATGATGGACAGCCCGATTGCCTCAATCACAACACATCCGTATCTAGGTTTATACGTCCATTTTCCTAAAGGTTAATACTGCTCTGTTGTCAAAGGTTTGCTGTTCTGGACACAAGACCTGTGAGTCTCAAGACGTCTGGGCAGCTGCTCCCATGGTAGAGCACCACACCGCGTCAGTGACGTTGTCCACCGCCGGCTGCAACAACAACCTCCACCCTGTCGGTGTCCGTTACCTCTGGTGGGAGAGTCCATGCCCTTTAAGGTCGTGTGCTGTGTATGGCAGGGACAACGATCTTCCTGCGCCACCGTTCAAAAAAACTGACGGGTTTTAGTCACTGATTTAAAATGTTCACTTAACAAATAAACAATGACTCTTAAGATTTTATTTTTCAAGAATTAAATCATAACTGTTTTATGGTCAGTTTTGGTCGTAAAGAAACCCCCACATTGACATTGCTGTAAACATACGGGCCCAGGCTGAGGTTTATGGTTATGTCGTGTCTCAACTACTGCATGAAGAAAAATGCTACCTTTTACAGATGAAAGCATGATCAAACCAAAGACAGCTTCTAAATGAGTTAATGCTCTTTCGACTAACTCTTTCTAAGGACATATGTCTTCATAATACACTTTTACGAACGCGAACATCCAATCAGTGTTCGGAGAGAGAGCGGAAGCAAGCCGAACATACCTTGTACGGCACTAGCAGTTACTCGGAAAGCTGATTCAATGGAACCCATATTCAAAGTTTCATCACATTCTAAGTGTAGTCTCTTTAGACCGTTCCTCAATGCTGCTGCTGTTGCTGCTGCTGTTGCTGATGATGATAAAACTATTATTATGTGACTTTTTGATCATAGCACATATGCTCTGGAAATACACATAGTTTATACACACGTTTATACATATTGAATTCCATTGGTTCTCACAGTGTAACTTGGGGTTACACGTCTTGTACATGCTCACGGTCCTTCACAAACGCAACAACATTTCTCAGAACATGTCAAGTAAGCCCATGTGAATGAATTTTTATAATAACACAATCCACTTGATGACCGTCTGGTTAGTTCGGCTCCCCATATGCCCATGCTGTGTAGGTTAATGGTATCTCGTTGCTGTCCCAGATCCACGTGCACGACCCTTACTTGTCTTGATCGTTGACCCTATTCCACACGTTTTCATTACAATCGTAAGATTATGTGAAACCATTTTGTTTGTTTGATTAACTAGTTTCCCGGCGCACACTAATGTATAGTTCAGGTACTAGTATATTGCATGTATATATTCGAATCTGGGTTCAACAAGCAAATGATTGATATGAACTCCACTTTATAGTGGAGCAGCCAAGCAACCGTGTATCGTGTCCTGCATTTTCCATCAGCCGGTTCTAGCTTTTGCGCTATGTTGAACCACTGGTTGATAGGTATAGGGCATGAAGTCTAAGTACAGGAATACTCGCTTCGCTTATATATACTGGTCAATATTTCCTGATGGTATTTAGTTATTTCCACACGATAAAACAAACACTACATATAAGGATACATTTAGGTAGTGCAGAAAGTCTCTGGCGTTGGTATTTGTGTCCATGGCATCTAGCATTGCAAGATGAGAACCAAACTCAAAATCGCTGGAACACTGACACCATGTGTATTTTGAAGCATGCCCATATTGAATATACAAGGTTCCATGAAATATTTCAAATGTCACTGATAAGGTTACTTGTTTATGTTATATGAAAGTAAGATGGAGATACTAATATTACTAGGTATTGACCCCCTTGTGTTTAGTGCTAAAATGATAATGACCTGTGCTTCATGCCAGATATTGTTGCTGGTAAGCAATGAATAACAAGTATCATGAAACTTCGTCCATCCACGTGGACAAAACACTTACAGCAGCACAAGCAAGTGTACTAGCAGCAGTTGGGTTTGAACACATCTTTCAGTAGTATTTCAGTGCTGTCTTGTGATGAACTCTCACCATGAGGAGATTCTCTGATCCAGACTCCATAACGTAAAGACCTCCGTCATAGTCATCATATTAGTGACTGCGTCAACAAACAGCTACTCGTCACGAAAATATACTACAGCCTGAAGTAGGTATACGATGTTGCGCGAGTTAGTCTTGAAGGATCTTAAATCATCACCATGTTTCATCTGACATTCTGATACAGTGACCACTGAAACGTTCACTACTGGATGTTTTGTAGACGCAACTCCACACGACTGACAATGGGAAATTTCGGTTCCTTGGAAAGGTTAAAAAGTCCATTCCTCCGACGAAACAAATAACTGCAAATGTTCATGGTGTTGTTGCCTGACACCTGCTTTCGGTCACCAGTGTTACATTTGCAAGTATTAGGAAGATCCCAGATGCATCAGTGAACGCCATTCCAAGGGAAGACAATGACTAACCTGGTCTATTATCTACGACATTGGGTGTGTATGTATGAAAAGCGGACGTATATCTAGGAAGCAAACCGTAACCCATTTTCTACCATGGCTATCGATGATTCAAGAGCTTATCACCAGCGGTGAAACCTATTTCAACACGAAGAAGTCCCCACACCAATCACTCTCAAGGTCATATCCTCCATGCTTCGTCCACGTGCTTATCTCCCTCTGCAAGGCTACTTCTACATCAAAACAATTGCAAACCATGTTTAATCATTCATGAACATAATTAATTAATCCAAAATGTGGGTAACATAACGTATTTCAGAACCTCTTTAGAATGGTATATCTCCCGAATGATTTGTCGACCATTCTAGACTAATCTATTTATGTTTAATGTACCAGAGCAGTTTGACACGACCTATTCTTTAAGTATAGTGGATTTTTGTACATAGTTTCAGCTGCGTATTACGTCACTACTGATAATGCACTGAGCATCAAAGGTGAAGGTCAGGGAGAAGAACACATGGTGCTCCTGTGCTTTGACCTTTTCGTATGGTTGAACGAAGACAACAACCGAATTTTTGTTAAAGTTCGTTGACCTCGTTGTCTTTGCCTTGCGTGGATTTTAAGAACGTCATACATCTTGAACTTTCTTTACTCACTCTCTCATAGGCAACGCAAATGACATGTATTTCTAGGAAGACGATATCGACTTTATTCAATTATTATTCATACTATCCTGAAAAAGGAAATGCATCGGCGATTTTTAAAAAATATTGGATAATTACATAATGTGTTCAATCAATCGCCAAAATATGCAAAACAAAAGTGTTGATAAGATGATTTTACACAACTGCACATGTGAAAAAAATCGATTTTACCTGAAAATGATTTTGATGAGATGTCTTACAAAACCAAAGCAACGGGAATCACCTTCCAGTTGAAACTGTGCAGCAATGTCACTGTCAGGCAATAAGACTCCAGATAACTTTCAGAAATTGGCATTCGTTTTGAAGGAGTTTCTAGGCCAAATCACTACTTTACGTCTTGACACTGACACACGGAACATTTCCATTGAAAGGATGCATACTGGAGATTACCAACCATCTGTTTCCAGGCGTTTGAATGTCTGAGCAAGACATCATAGCTTGCAGCTCGTTGTAACAAAACAGGTGTAACAAATGACCGTCTCCGTACTGGTAGAGCTTTAGTTACCACTGTAGCCCAATATCGGTACATCAGGGTACCACAGTTCCGTGTTCATACTGCCACGGGTGAGAGCACAGTGAGAGCCAGTGTACCTGGCTTTCAGAGGATATCCGATCAAACTGTACGGGACAGGTTGAAAGCGATTCGTCTGAAAGCCAGGAAACCCGACTTCGGGGTCGTGCTAGGTCTTAGCCATCGCGCTCAACGTCTCCGTTATATGAAAGTATCCGTTTAGTTGTATATACTTTACCTTTTTCTAAACTGGTGTAAAATTTCATGCACTAAAGTCTATTTGTGGACGAGGTATACATGTTTGAAAATACAATATTTTCGCAACAGATTTCTCGTGCATGCGTTTTTGTGGATGGTATATCTTAGAATTTCTTAATAGCAACGATAACCTTTTTTACTCCCGAAGAGGCTGAGAATGTATCCACAAATCAGTTTGAGAAAATCTGTATACATGCATTGAAGATAGTCACGAAGAGAGTACAAATATAAAGAATGTGATTTAACCCAACGGTTACTCAAACGTGTATTACGAAAGGACTAGTTCTTTCTGTCACAGTGTAGATGTCATCGATGCTCGTCTGACGCATTAATGAGCAGCACGCAAACGTATTCTGCCCTATTTCTGCCACAGTTGTGACAAACTCGGTTTAGCAGAAGATGGTCAAAACATCCATGGATACTATTCAGAATATGGATATTTCATTCTGGGGTCATACCCTTTCTGAATCATGTGTGGGATTGCGTATTCCATATTCCATACAAAATGTGCTTTGAATTTCATGCATTTTTTTTCTCTCGTAATCATAGTCGTGGTAAAATGTAAAATGTCCGTGTGTTGCAATTGCTGTTGAACATTTCAGTGATAACAACCGAATTGGTTGTTATTCTGCTGTTGTTTTAAACTCATATGTTCGTTTTGTGATGTGCGGTGTCAGTTGCATAAATAATTTGAATGCTGGATATTTATACAAATAAGTTTTGACAGCCGTCAAATTGGGCGACCAAGGAGTCAACTGACGCATCACTTTCACAGTTACGAAAACGTGTCAAGTGCAACGATACAAGTGTGAGAGTGAGTAGAGGTTCACAAATAGAACCTGCATGTCCGATGTCCAGATGTTATCCCCAGACTGAACCAACGACCCTTCCATCATTGCAAGAAGTCAAGAACGGGAGCGCTTGTTTAATAATCGTTGCGCTAGGGATATTTTGGATTTCCTTGACAGGCCCTACAGAGTGTGTCGTGGACAAATTAACGTTGGAACGAACGATCGTATTTGAGGGTGTCTCGGTAACGGCGTGGGATCACTGTGATCAGCAGAACATGTTACCCATGGACTTGTCACTGTGTCACTTCCAGAAGAACATCCTGGAGGCACACGTTGTACCACTTGCCCTCCGACATGGACGTCGCTTTGTGTCAGGATGACAACACAAATGGTTAAGTGTGTTTTTCGGAATGCAAGATGACAATTGAAGAATGACTGACAAAAACACGCTGTAGTCTCTATGTTTCAAACATAAAGGGTACACGAGAAATTTGCCTTGAACTGGTCGTCCACGAGTGACGTCAAGTCAGCAAGACAACCACATACGGCTGACCCATCAAACACACTGCCGGTTTGAGTTCTCGGACGATACTTGGTTTACCTCCAGTCAGTTCCTGGAATATACGGGACCGACTGAAGGAAGGTAATATCCGGCCCCGATGGTCTACCATACGTCCAATGTCAACGACAGCCAGGTATTGATAAGTGTGAAAATCATCCACAGTACAGGAGACAAGACATGGATGGTGCTTTGTTCACTAACGAGTCAAGATTTCATCTGGACAGCTCAGATGCAATGGCAAAGGTGTACAAATGGCGAGGAGATGCTGATGCGTGCGTTGTTCAACGTCGACATTTTGACGACGGTAGCGTTATGGTATGGGGGTACCTCACACCTCATTGTCGGACAGAACTTGTCATTTTAAATGGCAATCTGACAGGCCTGCGATACAGGGATGAGATTATTGGGCCATACGTGCAGCCGTTCATTCAATGACTGAAACGTTACCTCGCTCTTCAGAGCAAGATTCACATGTCGCTCCTTTGTTATTGATTTCCTGAGACAGAAGAACATCCGGTACTCCCTAGGCCAACTGTTTCTATCAGGGATGAAATTAAGCGACATTTTCGTGAAGCCCATACTCAGTCATAGATGTTTGCTGAATCGAGAGAAGCAATGGTTCAGACATGGGACAGCATTCCCCAAACTTTCTTAAACAGCTTTGAGTCGCCTAGGGGTCGTCGTTGTCAAGCCTACATCGACGCCAATGGTGAACACACCCGATACTGAATTTGTGAACTGACAATTGACACCACATCCCTTCAAGTTCGTGTCACGATGCTAGTGTCAAATCATACATGCCATTTCTTAGGATCATGGTAATAAGTTACCTAGCCTCCCTCTGTGTAGGCTGACAAAGTTAGTGGACTGAATGTTTGCGTGACCACAAACAAGCAAAGTTCAGTTTTGAACACAGGTGACGATAAAATCGGAACCTTTAATTACGTGTTTCTTTGCTGTCAAATGTGTGGAAGTTATGACTGCTATACCAAATAGTATATGATTTAAATTCCGTATATGATTTCACTCTCTTTATTCGTTTTAGGTGCCATAGACATCGTTTCGGTGTATGGTCCGTCTATGGAACATTACATTAGAGGATGACTTCGGATCTGCAAGAAACACATAATTTGTGAGTACATCATATAACTGTGTAATTTTATAATTGAATTTTATGGGTTTAACTTAAAATGCAAATAACACTCACCCTACTCATAAATTAATATATAGTGCCTATCAAGTGCACAGGTACTGTGTATTTGTGAAATAAAACCAGGAAAGTCTCTTTGAGTGTTCATATAGTGCAGTATTAAATGACAAGTGAAGTTGTGGGTGACGCGTTCAAAGCCATGCAGGAACAAATACCTTCGTTCGCATACGTAGTCAAATTTGTTTGAACAGACGGTGTCGTGCCACGTGAAATTGGTGGGTTCATAAAGCTCCAAACAATTTTGATTGCCTCCGTCCGGTTGACCAGGGTGCCAGTCAGTGTTTGTGAAGCTGGCCTGGTCAATATCCCACACCCACATCCCTTCCGCCAATATGTCGCTACCGCCGACCCAAACGTTATCTTCTTCTACATGGAACAGAAACATAATCATAATGCGTCTTTTATGGTTGCTGTTATCCGTGTAAAAGCATACATTCGACCCGTGAAGATCTGCGTTAAAATTGGAATTCAGTTACGTAGATCGATGTTAATCACTGGATGGTATGGTCCAGATATAATTATTTACAGATCGCAAAAGAAAACAAACAAACAATTATACACTCAGATAATTATGGTAAAAATTCAATGTTTTGTCACATGTATTTATTTATTTGTGATAACCTGCGCATTACTTAAATCATTACATACATACAAGTTTCATTATTGCACCACTGCACCACTGACGGGGTCATACATTTACAGCAGCTTCTGTTTAATACAAAATTGCTTCGCTTACGGTTTAGATATTCGAGAAAGACCTTTATGTTCGTCACTTTTTGTGTTGTGTTGAGAGTTGCAAGATGTCCCCCGAATTCACGGCAGTAATTCTGAAATTAGATAGAAATATTCGGTCAGGTGTCATCTCCACCAGAAGAATTTGCTTGTAATTCTACTTTTCAATCGATACAACGTTGGTCTGTAAAACTTCGAGTCAAACCAATGATGGATAGCATGATTAAACTCGGCTACAATGCTGCAAGCATATGCTTGGGAAGCATTGAAACTAGGATCCCTCCTGGAACTGCGTAGAAAGACTGAACGTTCAGTACGTCTTAACTTTAGTCAGCTGTTTCACGAGTTGTTGTGTTGTACCAACGTATATCATGTACAACACACAGTTCTGTGTTGCGATGTGAAGTAAAGTTATGTTTTGCTCTGTAATTCCATGTAGGGCAATGCCTGATGTAGGTCTAGAGGTACGGTCAACCCACGTCTTTTATATATTATGTTATTTCTTCAGTGGTTTTTGTTCTGATCATGACATGTGCTAGAAAATGATGGTTTACATTAATCACAGATGCAAATAATCGAAATTATCCTTAGAAGGTTTTAAATTTGGCATCTTAGAAAAGATGTAAAGTTCGCTCTACACGAATGTGTTTTGTGATAAAGTATATTTTTGCTCCGAACTATTATAACATCCAAACACTCGGACTACAGTCCTAGTGCTTTCATTATAATTGTTCAGGGCAGAATTATACTTTATTACAAAACACAATGGGACTGAGCGAACTTTATATCCTAAATGATACCTCTTCTGTTATGATATCACACAAGGAAACCCCTTCTGTCCAGGTATGATACTACACAAGGAAATCCCATCTGTCCGACTATTAGCTCACAGAATGAAATCAATTCAGTAAGGCTATCATTTCACGTTTAAAACCCTGTCATCTCAGTTCCAAAATTTTAACATACAATGAGACCTCGGCCTTTTTCATGCAAAATGGAATCAGTTTATTCTGGATCTTCTCGTAAACGACGAAAATGCTTTAGTCAAGGCCCTGTTTGACCGACAAGACTGCAAGGAATGCCTACATGCATAAAAAACTGATATGGGTGAAGATCCGGGCTAGATTTTGTCTTCCGCAACCTTAGCGTGGGTGTTTAGACTTGTTGACGAGGTTGACCCTTTGTCGTCATGTCCTAGCTGCACAGATAGCTCATGATGTCATTCACTGATCTAGTTGGTTCACGCTCTGTTATGTAGAGACCGCCGTGAAACTTTGCTGAGCGCGGCCTAAAACAAACACCAAACACTAAACGGGGTTGAATAAAACAATGATACAAAAAACCTGCCCCTGCATCTAACCAGGAAACCTTCGACTTGTACACGGCATAACATGACTGGTCATACTTTGTCCATCCGTCGGGGCACATAGAGGTAACTGAAACCAAGACTCACCATTAAAACAAATATATTTGAATCAATAACGTATCAGCAGGAGGGCAGCCATGATCAAGAAACACATTTAAATGAGGTACGGTTTGTGTACCAATGGAGGCAAGGCACTTTAAGTATGACAAACAATTCAATTACGATTACACATCCTGACACTGTAGTCAAGCACTACTATCACAGACCGTTATATACTGCAACAAATATGCTGCATTTTAGGGGTTAAAGTATATCAACATCTTTTTGTTATTCCTTACTTTTAACAGAGGTTAGTGTGTATATGATAAATTACAGTTAGTGTGACATACATTTGAGATGAGTATATGGTTTCAGATGATGCTGGATCAAATAAGCAACACGTATAAACTGCATGTCAATTAATGTACGAGGAAAGCCAAACGTGACGCTTGTCTCCCTTATTTACCACTTTGGTGAATGTCATTTGAGTATTTGTTATGCGGACAAGAGTCCTTTTCTGGTCCATGTGAAATGTGAGCCGAGTGACAAATTGTTCAAGTCTAATGTACAATACTCCCCTCTCTTCAAGGCAACAGAGACAATCTGGTCAAAGTTCTTTGCCGTGTGGGAAATACTTTGCTTGTAAGTCGTGCTGGCTTTGCTTGAAAGGTTACTCGCCCACAAAATAATACACTAGCCAGAAATTTTAATGTGGACATGGATTTCTTCAATAAACTCCTAATATGCGTGGTTAATAATTCTATTGAAACTTTACGAGTCGGAGAGAGTGAATGTATTTTACAAAATGACTTCATGAAATCAGCAGACAGTGATTGTGGAGATTTACTGCTCCGACTGCATTTATACTAGCCACATGCTTTGTCAGCAGTCTTGTACACAATATAGCTAGTCAGAGAAAATGAAGTAAGTCGTAAGTGAGTGTTGTGCAAATTAAATGGTAAAAGTGATAACTGACAGTACCAACCTGTTGAAGATAAACAGAACAGAAGGACTGATTTCACACAGTTATTCAAAACCATTATCGCTTTGATTGACGTTGATCACCACGATAAATCAGCACCTTAGTGCAAAAAGCTAATTCAGAAATTAAGGTGTGTCATCAGATTTCCAGAGATAAGATAATATTCCCTTACATAAATTTGGGTCAACATTTGGATCTCTGTCCAGTGCCTTCTCATGTTCCATTCTGTTCTTAGGACACCTTAGGATTAATATTTTCCTCCAGTGATAAGGAGACGGACTGCATTTCTGTACACGTGCATGTACCCATTTATGTACATATGCATGTGCGTATTTCTGTACAGATGTATTTTGAAAGGGCAATGGAAACTGACCCCGATTTTATGGAAATCCCATATTTCCTGGTGTGGGTATCATTATGTGTGTAAAGTTTGTCAGTAAATGACAACTGATATAAATGCATCACAATGCACCATTCCATGAATTAAACAAAGGCACTGCGGCACACCAAAGCAAACTGAGCAGTGTTACAACCTTTATTGTCGCGAATGAAACGCTTCTGCGTGGAACAAAATATGCTTCAAGGTATGACAACAATCAACAGTACATAAGAACAACGCACCTGACACATGCCAATTCGACTTAGCAGAAAATAGGGTTCACAAGCATGTTCCGTCAGCATTAATAAGACCTGACACCTTCGCCAACACGAAGTAACCAACAGTTGTCAATGAACCTCCTTGGGAAGGTTCATTCCATATCTGAAGATATGGTGAAACTGTTTCAAGATTCGGGTGACATCGTCAAACCCGGCCAATTTCACCCCCGGACATGTTCATTGAGTGACACATCATGGGATCGTTCAGGTTAAAATAACACATAAACACAGTTCTAGCATACATGTTGTTCAACTTGAGCAACATGTGTTCCGTTAAGTCGCAAAGATCTCAGACCAATGCCGTTCCCATCAATTATTGGCTGCAGTTCTTATCCCATACCAGATCACAAGGTCCACACCTCCAGTCGATCTCCTTTCAGATGGCCTGATATTACAAGTGTCGGTTCATAGGTCCTCACTTTTGGTAGTTACACGCGGATGGCCACGACGGGACAAGCGGGATGTCGAACTTAACGATGGAAAGATGACTTTACTCTGCATTTCCAAGACTTCACTCACTATGTTGGCTTACAAAGTGAACATTGCTGGCCATCTTTCTCGAATGCGCCTTGCGTGTGCATTATAGCACATGTTTACGCCTATTTTACTATTAAAAAGTTATGTATGGTCGGACGCAACTTTCAAACCCGTGGAAACTATATAAGAAAAGTGCTAATTTAATGCTAGTTTGCGATTTTCTACACTTTATTTTGCCGGCTGTACCACAGTTCATTTTCAAGTAGGGTACACGGAACGGGTAGGAAAATGGTGACTTAGGTCAAGTCATGTGACATCTGCTCCAGCAAATGTGAAAACACGAGCATTGTGATTGACCATCGACGAGTTTAATTTCACTTTTCACACAATATCATGATATTTCAGTCGCTTGGCTGTTCATCCGATGATAGGTAAGCCGCCATCCAAACTAAAAAATAAACATAAAAGAGGATTAGAGTATATATCTCATATATAAGCAATGAAAATAGTTGAGCACAGAAAGCAATATGGGTTTAAATAAAGATGCGTATTAGGAGTAACGAAGGCATATGGGGATTTTCTTGATGATCCAAGAAGACCCCACAGATGGAGTTCTTCGGGCATAGTTGGCTAGCTGTGGCTATACGATAAGGTCAAGGATGCCAGTGCGGTCGTTCTCCACACTTAGGGTTGCTCGCATGCCCATTAGATCCGGATTGCATATAGAAGATTTGGGGACAATCGTCTGTTGACTTCAGTCAGACACTGTGCAGGTCCAGTGGTGAAGGGGCTCATTATCCAATCATTGAACATTGAACATTTGCTTCTTTTGGTAGAGATCAAATTAAATTTGAAACGGTTGGTGTACCAATTCCATGTTAAATCCACATCTCCGAAACCTTTGACGGTCTTTGAAGACATTACTTGGGACTAATGTGATCACCTTGGAACCGTAGGAACCATTTGCAGGCAACAATGTTTTACATTGGAGACTGAAACGTTTACGACCTTTGCATTACTTTTAACATCATTTTCTTTTTTCTCAGTGTTTATTTCAGTCCTAAATATTGTTCACATATGGAAGATGGCGCTTAATGTTTTAGCAAGCATGTGTTGACACACTATCAGAATACATAAGAACAAACATCATCAATATTTACAGAAAGACAATCAGAATCACTCACTTGAGACCTTGACACTGAAGATGGACACAAGCACCACTATTGTAAATGTTAATTTCAAAAGGATATTGATGTTATTTGCGAGAAAGGAAAGAAAACAAACTCGAAGAAACAACATTTAAACCCCCAAGACCTATTTTTGTGAAGACTTTCTCTTACTGCTTTAAAGTTGCAGCAAAAGAATAATGTAAATGGTACGTACGGTTTTTCACACAGGTAAGAGTACTTTTGGGTACAAGCGTCATCGGAAAACGTGTGGTCTTGCCGACCATACAACATGACACAATCTTCTTGTATTGTTGCCTGGTTTGGCTCGTGTTTCCCCCAAGGTAGGTATGTGGCTTTCTGCCGGGTGGATTCCCACACAAAATTGCCTTCTTCTCGTACGTCAGAAAGTCCGATCCAAACATTGTCTGTTTCTGAAAATAAATGTTTCGCATACTTTCACCACAAAACTGGCGTTCTTGGCTGTGTGGGAAATAGTTTCCAAATTTTGCTTTCCTGCATGGCTAGCTATACCTGGGAAGTTACTACTCCACAAAATAATACACCCGACCGAAATGTGAATGTGGACACAGGTTTCATCATTAAGCTCCTAATATGATGATCATTTTATTTCAAGCCATAAACGTACATGAATTATAATTGCATTTTAACGTAAGAAGTCGGAGAGAGTGGGTATATTTTACAAAATGACCACATGAAAATACTTAGTCAGTCGGGCCAGTGACTATGGGGATTTGCTGGTCCAGCTGGATTTATACTAGCCACGAGCTAGCGGGCCAATGGTATATAATGCAGTTTGTATATTATACTTCTGTTACTATGAAACTGAAACGTATGTTTAACAACGACACATCTGTTTGTATGGCTAATGTGAGGTTACGTTTCTTACAAATAGGACACATATGGGTCGCGTACAGTGTCTACAGTTACATCATTTCGTCTTTTAAAACATATAACATCTGTGCATGTTCTTTTACGTTAATCATGTGATTCCATAATAACTTGGGTTGGAACAGAGCGACAGCGAAACGTTCCAGCAACACACACTCACAGTGGGGTAAGATCTCCGCCCGTAACCCCACTTGAAATGTACTCCATTGAGCAGGATTATTTTGAGGGTTTAGGGTTAGAATTAGAGGTTAGGTTCAGGACTTAGGTTTAGGCATTTTTGTAGATAAAATAGGTCTATATTCTTCGGGATGGAATGATTAAAAACAAATATGGGGCTTATGGGCGGAAATCTTTCCAAAAGCGCCGTAACGTCGAACTCACTCCCAACTGTATCATTGATAGAGACATTGACTTGTGGGTTATGTACTTACTACCAACGTTGAATACCTCCATCATGTCTTGTATGTGGATGTTTTCCGCTTTGGTCTCAAATGACGCCAGAAGTGCATCATGTTTCTCACACTCAAACTGAAAACAAATAACACCAGGTCGGTTTCATAGCAACAAAAATAAAGCTTCCCGGCCCTGCCATGGTGAACATTAACGTGTTGCGTGTTCTCCGAGAATAACGTAGAATCGGATATATACTATCATAGAGTCTTAGGTATTAGGTAGAGAAAGCGCCGTGTCAGAAAAACATGTTAAAATGTATATTGACATCCCTTCACTGGTTATGTATACATCCCTATCTATATATATATATATGAACACACACACACACACACACACACACACACACACACACACACACACACACACACACACACACACACACACACACACACACATATATGTGTGTATATACATCCCTTTACCGCCGCTTCACGTGTGGCGCCATTTTTTGAGACTCAGTTGTCATTCAGCTGCCGTCTTTTCTAATGGTGCTGTCCCAGTGGCGATCTCGGGGAGCTCGACCGACTGTACCTCGCAAACTGCTCGACTTGTCTGGACCTTGAGGGGTATCTCGACCTCACAGCGATCTCGTAATGGCTTCCGTTCGATTTCAATCAGATTTCAGTCGACATATCTCGACTCTGGTCTGCCAGGTTAAGAAGACTTATACTCAATCTAAATTTCCCGACATACCTCGACTTACTCTCGACCTATTCTCTACCCAGTTTCGGATCGAAGGTCGAGAAGGAAGTCTGGGAAGATTTTTGACATGCCAAAGTAGACCTGACTAGACTTGGCTCGTCCTGGCTCGTCCTGACTCGTTCTGAAGATCGACCAACTCGACCCTCAACTCGACCTTTAGGTCGAGAGGGTCAAGCAGCGTAAAGTCGGCACTGGGACGACACCCTCAGAAACCCTTCTGTGCCAGATCATATTATAACTATCAGGGGTATTAAGGGCGTGTACTCAAAATGTAAAGACGTGTCACAAATTAATTCTAGAAAAACAAAACAGTTTTGTCACTGATGTAATTATTAACTCCATTAAGATTGCAAACTTTCATGTATCAAAAAAATAACGTCATAAAAACATTACAAAAGTAATTCTGGAAAACGATGTGTGCAATTTATATTTTTAAGTTTCATGTATATATTTTTGTGTGTGCTTTATTCAGTTTTAGGCCGTCTACGACCAAGCTTAACAGTAAGGACGATAACTCTGTAATAGTTGAACGCACCAATTTTCCAACGTGAAACCATCAGTGTGTGAAATGTCAGGTCTCCAACATTTATTGCTTTGTTTAAGAAATCTACCCACACTTAAGCAGCATGCATTAAGTTGAAAAGTGCTGTGTAAGGTTCAAAATGTAAAAGTACCTTCGATAATGATTTTTGAATTCGTTTGAGATCAAGTAACAGCAGCCTGTAAAATGTAATTGTTCTATATACGTAAAGTAGTTTCAAAGAACCTCGTTATTGTCTCTACGGACGAACCTCGTGGTGGGCGATAACAAATCGTTGAGGTGCAGGTCAGCAAACTATTCATGAAGCTTGATTATACAAAGCATCATTATACATCAAAGCCACCAAAGTCATACGTTATTGCTATCTCGAACATGGCATGACAAATTGTTGATTCACCCCTCAAAACGTGTAACAGACTGTTAATTAAAGCGTTTCAATGTATAATGGCACAGGAAACTTACCACAGCCTCTGGCCACGCCTGATGGGTTTTTCTGAACAGTCGATAGCAGGAATTGTCATATGTAATCCAACCATTTGGACACTTTGCAGACTCTGTGGAAACGTAAGCTGGTCTTGGTACAGGGGTCATATACGTATGATAGAAATGGATGCTTTCATCGTTTCAAGGGCATTGCATTGGTGTGCAAGATTCTGATTTACCAACTCTTAATGACAAACGTTAAGTGTAAAAATGAACCAAAATTTCAACATATATTCCCTTAATCATATGCAAGCACAACACTCCAAACTGGCATACCTGTGGTAATTGACATAAGCACAACAAGGACTAACGTCGGCACAATCATTGTCACGGCTCTTTTCGTTGGGATATATGAACCCATTCAAGATACAATCCAGTTTATATGAAGAGGCTGGGTTAGTACCGTTCACGTGACTAAATATCTCTTGTCGCCTCCTGTTACCTTGGGAACAGTTCCCAGACGCACTGGCTTAGTCAACGGCTATTCGAACGATGGGCTATTCAGGAAATTGATATTAAACCAGTTTTTATTGGCCATTAGATAAGGGACTCCCGACAGTTGTCAGTTCTAGTACATGAGGTTCACATATCCCAAAACAGGATTGAGTGAGTGAGTTTAGTTTTACGCCGCACTCAGCAATATTCTAGCTATATGGCGGCGGTCTGTATATAATCGAGTCTGGGCCAGACAATCCAGTGATCAACAACATGAGCATCGATCTGCGCAGTTGGGAACCGATGACATGAGTCAACCAAGTCAGCGTGGCTGACCACCCGACTCCGTTAGTCGCCTCTTACGACAAGCTGAGTCGCCTTTTACGGAAATCATGGGTTGCTGAAGGCCTATTCTACCCCGGGACCTTCACCGGTCCCCAAAACAGCAAACTAGATCATATCATATTGTGTAAAACGAATAAAAAGTGAGGTTTTCCTCAAATCACAAATTATAGTTGCTAGAAGTAGACATAGATCATGGAGGAAAGTGTCCTTCTAGATTGTATACCTTTACCAGTCAAATACCTCACCCCCAGCTACAGAAATTAGAATACAGGGACAGAACACAAACTAAATTTACAACGAAGAGAGTCTCTATATAGGCATCCTGGTTCCCGGGCCTCTCATTAATATTCAGTTCCTGAAGGCCCGGGAACCAGGATGCTATACAGGTGACTCAAGCACATGACGGTTTTCTCTCCCGTGAGTATCTGGCTTCTACCTTAACTTGATATTGGGGCATGCGGCTTCAGCTAAAACAATCCTGTCACCTGCTCAATAATAGTGAAGGTTCACGATCTTGCCACGTGACACAACAATGTCCAGCTGATAAAACAGCACAAATGTCACATTTCTTGAAAGTCACATTGAACCTTAGTTAATGGAGTTAGTGTCAGATCAGAGGTCGATTTGTTCTCTTCATAAGAACCACATTTACTTATTATCTGAACGTGTCTAAAATAGATTACGTTACATCTATAAGCTGCACCCTAGATGAAATGGTCTTGTAACCCGAATTTCTGACTGAACACTTGTTCTTTCACGTGTTCCCTCATAGTTCAAACTGGACAATGTGCTTTTCTTTTGAAATGGCATATGACCTAACTTCAACTTCTTTTATTCTCATAAAAACCACCATTGGTGGTACAAGAGCAAAGAATATACAATATAAACAACATAAATATAAACATGCGTCATGATGATAAGTCATTTACGCAACAATTCATACACGTGAGAAATAAAAAGTGATAAACCTTTGGTAAGTTTAAAGCATATGTCTTTGTGAGTTACGAGGAAAAGCCAGGCCTATTCATTGCTTTCATTATATTTGATATCAAGTATCAGTGTGGCAATGTGAAAGAGTTTCACGCAGCGAGATGTACATATTATGTCTTCAGACAAAATATTAGATCTCTAATCACACAATACATATTTATTGTGTATGTGATATTTTGAGCCATAGTTAAATGCACGGAAAATAATACGACCACATTTTGAGAGTATATATGTCCAACTGATGTGTTACCGCACACTAAGAAATGTCTCCGCTATATCGCAACATCATCAAACAAATGCTGAATCCCCAAGAATAAACCCAATGAATTATTACATCACAAGACAGTGACATTTGGAAGGCTGTGGATGCCGAGATCAAATATTATTAATATTAAACTTATTTTAAATTTATTTACACAAAACCACTGAGCAAGTTGCCACTTGTTTGTACACTGAGAATCAAAGCGACATTAATGACGATCTTCTGTCGAGTATAAATGGAAGTGAGAGTCTTAACTGAATAATATTTTTGTGATATGAATGCATTGCACAGTTTACATAAAAATAGATACTATGAACTAACCTAACATTTCCAAAATGATAATGAAAGATCGTTACTAGTCATAGTTGAATGGAAGAAGGGCGAATTGGAAACATATGAAGAGATGTAGTGAGGTGTGACGAGAGATGTGATGACCGGCACCCATACTGACAGATTGTTGTTGCGCTGCTGGAGGTGAGAATGGACGATTTGTGTTAAGTGAGGTCGGTGGCTCTCGTCCTGGCACACAAAACGACTTTCACGACATACAACAGCTCAAATGGTGCTCCTAGGACTGTCCTCTCATCCAAACCTGCACGGAATGGAGTGGTCAGTCATAGTGATGCACCCCATACCCTAACCGATACTCCGTCACCCGCCATGAGGTATGTGGCTGACATTGGCTGGGCGTTGATTTCGACACGATCGCATCTATCTCGTACTTCAAAGTTTTATTCATTTGAATAAAATCACATCAATAAGTGGATTTTACAATTCAGACTATACTGGACCAGTCAAACGACTGATATACTTAATGATATAGGATGACAGAACATGTGTTCACGAGTCACTCTCAAATAGTGATGACACCAGGTGTTCGCGAAAGGTGAGCGTATGGTCATAGAGCATGGAAATGAACTCTTTGACACTTTCACATAGGCCGACCCATAACTCGGAAGTGAACTCTTTGACACTTTCACATAGGCCGACCCATAACTCGGAAGTGAACTCTTTGACACTTTCACATAGGTCGACCCATAACTCGGAAGTGAACTCTTTGACACTTTCACATAGGTCGACCCATAACTCGGAAGTGAACTCTTTGACACTTTCACATAGGTCGACCCATAACTCGGAAGTGAACTCTTTGACACTTTCACATAGGTCGACCCATAACTCGGAAGTGAACTCTTTGACACTTTCACATAGGTCGACCCATAACTCGGAAGTGAACTCTTTGACACTTTCACATAGGCCGACCCATAACTCGGAAGTGAACTCTTTGACACTTTCACATAGGTCGACCCATAACTCGGAAGTGAACTCTTTGACACTTTCACATAGGTCGACCCATAACTCGGAAGTGAACTCTTTGACACTTTCACATAGGCCGACCCATAACTCGGAAGTGAACTCTTTGACACTTTCACATAGGTCGACCCATAACTCGGAAGTGAACTCTTTGACACTTTCACATAGGCCGACCCATAACTCGGAAGTGAACTCTTTGACACTTTCACATAGGCCGACCCATAACTCGGAAGTGAACTCTTTGACACTTTCACATAGGTCGACCCATAACTCGGAAGTGAACTCTTTGACACTTTCACATAGGTCGACCCATAACTCGGAAGTGAACTCTTTGACACTTTCACATAGGCCGACCCATAACTCGGAAGTGAACTCTTTGACACTTTCACATAGGCCGACCCATAACTCGGAAGTGAACTCTTTGACACTTTCACATAGGTCGACCCATAACTCGGAAGTGAACTCTTTGACACTTTCACATAGGTCGACCCATAACTCGGAAGTGAACTCTTTGACACTTTCACATAGGTCGACCCATAACTCGGAAGTGAACTCTTTGACACTTTCACATAGGTCGACCCATAACTCGGAAGTGAACTCTTTGACACTTTCACATAGGTCGACCCATAACTCGGAAGTGAACTCTTTGACACTTTCACATAGGCCGACCCATAACTCGGAAGTGAACTCTTTGACACTTTCACATAGGTCGACCCATAACTCGGAAGTGAACTCTTTGACACTTTCACATAGGTCGACCCATAACTCGGAAGTGAACTCTTTGACACTTTCACATAGGCCGACCCATAACTCGGAAGTGAACTCTTTGACACTTTCACATAGGCCGACCCATAACTCGGAAGTGAACTCTTTGACACTTTCACATAGGTCGACCCATAACTCGGAAGTGAACTCTTTGACACTTTCACATAGGTCGACCCATAACTCGGAAGTGAACTCTTTGACACTTTCACATAGGTCGACCCATAACTCGGAAGTGAACTCTTTGACACTTTCACATAGGTCGACCCATAACTCGGAAGTGAACTCTTTGACACTTTCACATAGGCCGACCCATAACTCGGAAGTGAACTCTTTGACACTTTCACATAGGTCGACCCATAACTCGGAAGTGAACTCTTTGACACTTTCACATAGGTCGACCCATAACTCGGAAGTGAACTCTTTGACACTTTCACATAGGTCGACCCATAACTCGGAAGTGAACTCTTTGACACTTTCACATAGGTCGACCCATAACTCGGAAGTGAACTCTTTGACACTTTCACATAGGTCGACCCATAACTCGGAAGTGAACTCTTTGACACTTTCACATAGGTCGACCCATAACTCGGAAGTGAACTCTTTGACACTTTCACATAGGCCGACCCATAACTCGGAAGTGAACTCTTTGACACTTTCACATAGGCCGACCCATAACTCGGAAGTGAACTCTTTGACACTTTCACATAGGTCGACCCATAACTCGTTCTCCAGTAGTGTGATCGAAAGTTGATATGCGATTGATCGTCACAATTTTGTTGGTAGCTGATATGCCTATCACGAATTTGAAACGTTGACTGCTGACAAATGCCGGATCCCGGCAAGCCTACAGTTAACAATCGTTCGGCGCGTTGCAGCCGTCCGATCACAACTTCATAAGCAAACAATAGATATACTGGTAAGTAAATCACAGCTGTGTGATAACCAGGATTAATAAGATTGACAGAAATAAATGTGTCTAAATAGATTAAAGTACTATATTTTGTCTTTGTTGTCCATTCTGAAATATATGTTCGCGTCAAGGAAACTGTTGTCCACACGTCAGTGTTACAGGATAAACGTTCACACCCTGTATCAAGTACATCAGGTGCAGTTGTCCTGTGCAATAATCAGAACCTATGCCAACTGATACATTTGTAGGGCGTGGTCTCAGTCCCCAAATATACACGGAAAACAGGATCTTGAGTCAGTAAAAGTGTATTTTGTGAAGCACGTGAAACAATGCATGACGTTATCCACTCGCGTCCTGTCTGCCGGGAGTGAAGTATTAGCCTGACGCACTTGCATGTAATCTGAAACCAAAAAGAGAGCATGGGTGGATCTAAGGCGAAAATATATAACTTCCGTACCATAAAGCGTAATTTTGTACAGGTTGAAATAAGTGTTGTGAACCTGATACTTTTAAATGTCAGTGGCAATTGCAAAATTTAATATACATTCGTTCAATTTGAGTCCATAATCTCGTATTTCAGCTGTAGTATTAATGTGACACTACGTACGGTCGTTCACATAGGTAGGAGTTCTGAATTTCACATCGAGCGTCGGCCCACGTATGTTGTCGCATCCCGTACAGAATGACACAGTCTTGTTGTGATGTTCCAGACTGGTTGGGCTCAGTCGACCCCCAATCGAAGAACGTGGCCTGGCTTCTGTTTGACTCCCAAACCCACACATTCTCCTCTAGGACATCGGACAAGCCGATCCATACGTTGTCAGTATCTATAGTGTATTCAAACTTAATGACTATGAGTTTCAAGAGAAACAACCATTAAATATTGAATTTATGAATTGAATAAATTTCAGTTTAATCGTTTAATTGTTCCGACAACATTTTCGATTTAGAGACCTCTATTTGAATTTATTGTCAAGTAGCTACTTGCCACATTCAGAAAGGTATACAGATATACAGGTGACGATAAACTACCTGCGACATTCAGCTCCTCCATCAGTGCATGGACGTCTCTGCTTTCACTCTCTGTCTCTATTGAAGCCAGATAGGCAGCCTGTTTTTCACATTCGAACTATCGTACAACATAAAAAGAAATCCTTGAAGGAATGACATGCGCATATCATGAATTAATGGAACAATATATATATATATATATATATATATATATATATATATATATATATATATATATATATATATATATATATATATATATATATTGTTCCATTAATTCATATATATATACGACCGCTAAAATGATACACGTGATATAGGTCTTCATGTTTATATACAGATATGTCTGTTCCACACGATTACACTATGCATGTCGTGATGCTTAGCGATGCTCATGATGTTAATTATTGTATTGTTAGACTCGATTATTAACAGGACGTTGATAAATACCTGCAATGTTGCTAGGTGATGCTTTAGGTGATGAAACCGAAACGAATGATCTTAAGAGCGGTTAATACGACCTAGATCAGTCTCTATGGACAGCTGTACGGTTGGACAGTGTAATGTGGATAATGGTGGTACGTACCACTGCTTCCGGCCAAATCTTTTTGGAATTCCTGAATAGTCTTATGCAGGAGTCTCCAAATTCTGTCCAGCCATTCAGACAGTCGGACCATACTATTTGGTGGAAGGAAACATCGTGGGATGTAAATGTATTTATTTCACACATCTGGTACAAATCAAGCAATGTAGCCCAGACGTTCAAACTATAGATATAAAAATTCTTACAGATATTCTTGTTTGTCAAGAATTGCGATACATATTTAAACAGAGTCTGTGAATACATTAACCTATATGTTCTGAAGTGTGACATAGTCTACGATCCTTATATCTACGTTTGAAGAATGACTACGTTCTATATGACTACAAGCTTGGAGGCACAATACTTGCTGTTCCACCTGCTGTGTGTCTGATTTCATATTACCGTATAGCGAAACATGTTCAGACAACTTACCGGGTCCAGTAATGACTACAACACAGAGGAGTCCCGAGACAATATACGCCATAGCTACCGGCTAGCATAAGCTGAGACCAGAGAGTTGTGAGAAAAAATACAGGTGTTTGGGTCATTAGCTGATCAGGTGGCAAGAGCGACCATGTTGCTCATGGTCTGAGAATTTATCACTGAACCTACAAGTTGAAGCGACAATTATTGGTTTTGTACACTTATTACCCTATTCTTATAAATGTAAAAGCATGTTTGTTTATTTCTTGAATTAATAAAACACTGAAACGAAAGTAAGTGAGAAAAGCGATAACAGATATATGCTGTTTTCCGAACACAAATCTCTGAAAAAAGGTCGGAGGTGGAGAAGTGTAACAAAAAACCCGATGATCTTTTACTGTTCAAAGACCATCAAGAAAGCGATTATCTTCCAAGGGTTTACCCAGCTGAAATGAAACTAGGTGCATACCTGACTTGCTTTGCCATGTGATTTTGATGTGTAGAACTTTTATTGGTGGGACAGGAAGATCCGAAACCGTGACGATCCGGTTTAGAACTGTCTTCAGCAACCGAAGCTTGTCGTAAGAGGCTACTAACGGGATTGAGTAGACAGGCCCGCTTGACTTGGTTAACGCATGTCACCTTATGGTAGATAATTGCGTAGATCGATGCTCATGTTGTTGATCATTGTATTGTCTGCTCCAATCTCGACTATTTACAGACCGCAATATTGCTGAATGCAACGTTAAACCGCAAACAAACAGGATAGGATCGCCTTTTCATGAATATCATCAGTGTTTGGCTGTTCGTAAACACTTGCTCATTACACAGAAGATATCGTACAGTTGACTCAGGTTTTGTTCAGGTCATGATTAGGGATTGGATTGGATCGCGTGTTGTTTAACGCCGTACTAAAAAACCTAGAACTATATTATTAACACGCGTGCCTTACTATGTGAAAAACAAGCATGGTATCAGTTATACCATCATCGAATAACTACGCCTTGTTTCACTGAGCCGTTGACACCACCAAAGGTAATTGTTCACCATTTGCTCGACAGCTCCTTGCATGTGGAACAGAACGGAATTTATTCGCACATAAATTGAGGCCAATGGTGCAGATGATTGCATCGTACCATCTTTGATAGAGGTTGGTTGCTTAGTTCAAGATTGCGTGCAGGTGAAGAGCTTTCTGGAATAATATTCTGTCGGTTTGTATGAGTAACGGTACAAACTGGTACATGGTAGGATACTGATAAGACAAGGGCAACTATATTGACCTGGGTGCCGTTCCACTAACCGATCTTAGCCTTACGCCAATCGTAAACCCTTAAAATCCCAATCTTAGCGTGACGTTGCGATCGGCAAACCGTTCCACTAACCAATCTTGTCATAGTTAATCGTAAAGTTATGATCCAAAGTCTTAAGTTGCTCACGATCAACTTAGGATGGTCAACGCCAAAAATGCTGGCGTTCATATTCATGAAAAGAATTTGCATATACCGATGATATTCACATACTATGCTTCATACCCAGGGTTCACATGCACTTGTCACCAAATCCAAGACCAAGGAGCTCACTATCCTAATATTTTGCCCAATGATCTTTCTCAACGTTAGCACTACTACTACTGCAAGACTATGCAGGAGATACAGGACAATTTTTTTCTGGATTGATTTTAAGTAATCCATAAAACACGTGTCCGGTATTACTACGCCAACTTCTAAATGCCTTTGAAGAATCCTATACAAGAGATGTGGAGACAAATCGTGTCTCGTATTTCTCGACCTCTCGCATGAAAGAGCGTCGATCTAAGATTGGATCAGATCGTAAGATCGAGACTGAGATCGGCCAAAGATCGGTTAGTGGGACGATTAGAAGACGATCGTATAGTTTGTGTAACGAGATAAGATTGATCTTAGATAAGATCTGTTATTGGAACGGCATTCTGAAGTTTGTATGAGCCAGATATACAAATAGATCACAGTATTCATCTCCTAAGTCCAGTTTACAGAGATGCGTGGGGGTATTAGCAAGTCACAATGATAATAGTAAGTATACCTGCACGTACTGAAGGATCTAGGTTAGAGACAAACTCCAGGATGCCCCTGTAAAGGACAAACTTCGGACAGAAAACAAATGTAGAAACAAAATATGGAGTTCAGATCTAAACGCTAAAAGTTACATGCGACCAAAACAATTGAAGATCATTAAAACACAATTATCATTTATTCACGACATATAATTTATAATGCTGCTTATGAAAAAACAACCAACAAACAAATAAACATTTGACAAGACTGGCATTCCCTGGTACAATTCTTCATCAGACATTGCCTTGTACATTTAATGGAATGGCAGCAGGTTTGACTCAGGGCAGACCGAGGAGCTATTACAGATAGCTGGGGAGTTGATAATTGGTGCAACAATGGAGGGATCTGGTACCATGGATAATGAAAGCTGGTTAACATAGCTGGACATGGTAGCACGTAGTCAGTCAGAATCCGTAAATTTTAGACAAGGTTCCAAGAACTGACAATCATTGGTGAATTAGCTCCAAGGAATAACCTGACATCATAATGGTTACGCACAGAAGAGAGTTGTATCTACGTGTAAGCACCATTCATCCTAACTCTCCCGGAGTCCGTTAAGAAGGAGAGACACGATCATGACATCCGTCTAATCCGGTCCCTCCAGCTTTGTGGGGAAACTATCTACCTGGTTGTGAAGATCGATATATCAATATATAGAGGATATCTCTAACTCTTGGAGTGCAGTGGACCCTATCCCGAGAGAGTTAGAACAATGCTATTCACAAGCGTGAGTGTGAGTGAGTGAGTTTAGTCTTACGTCGCACTTAGCAATATTCCAGCTATATGGCGACGGTCTGTAAATAATCGAGTCTGGACCAGACAATCCAGTGAGCAACAACATGAGGATCGATCTGCGCAATTGGGAACCGATGACATGCGTTAACCAAGTCAGCCAGTCTGACCACCCGATCCCGTTAGTCGCCTCTTACGACAAGCATAGTCGCCCTTTATGGCAAGCATGGGTTGCTGAAGGCATATTCTACCCCGGAACCTTCACGGGTCCTATTCATAAGCCCTTGATAGAATAAAGAGATAGGTCGCAACTCACCAAATGCTTTGCAGATACATACAAACGCTGATGGAGTTTAGTATTTACAGTATCAAAGTACTAATCGTCTTAGTGATAGGCCATAAAAGCGAAATAGAAGGAGGAATAAAAATCGTGTATGCACAAAATGAACAATACTCTTTGAAATCTGCGTGTTTCCAACATCATTTTAAACAAACGTATCAAGAATCTAAATGTGTTTCAAAAAGATACTGTTACGTCATGTATCACAAACGCTTCACAAACATGAATCCAATGACCTTTCTTGGTGAATGTATTACATGGCTCTCCTGACATAACATTGAGCCAAAGAAGAATTGTCATATACTTCTAGCGCGAAGGCTAGAATGAAACAAGTGCCTTTGTGTTCATTGTGTTTTGCACTAAACAGCATAATGTTTTGAACAACTGCTAATGATCCCTTGTGTAATCATTCAGCAGGCTCTTTCTTTAAATTAACCCTTGATCTGTAAATTCTTTTTCTGAGACACAACAACGCTTTGGGGCAACATGTTCTTGGATATGATCGCTTTGCAAGTTTTGGTACACTGTTAGATACATAGATAGATACATCCCTCTATTACACATTGGTTGTAATCGATGAGGCATGTCCGCTTCCAATAGGGAAAATGCATCATAAAAAGTACTGTCTGTCTATTATATGCATAGTGCTGTACATAGCTAGCAAGAGCTGGTAGCCTGAGTCTCCCTCACCAGGACTCCCTGGGTATGATTGGAGGAAGCTTCGGAGGAGGAGCCGATATCAATGTAGTAACGTTTGGAGGAGTCTGACCTACGAGGAGGGGATCTAACCTGGCTTTGATCCTGTTATCAGACATATGAACTGGGGGAATGTGTGGAATCTCAGGAAGAGGCGGTAATTCCGACCTTCGCATGGCTACAGGCATTGCTGATGAGAGAGGACCAGCAGTTTCAGAAGTATCATGTTTCACTTCACCACTGGTCACCGAAGGAAGATCTCGGGTTCGCCTGGCCCATGTTGAGCTCGTGTTTCTGTCTTTGCAGAAACAGACAACCGCCCGAAATACAGAAGTCTGGTTTTGATTCTGGCTCATCTCTGTAGAACAACCAAGCTGTTGGCCCTTCAAGAAATATAAAACACAATCATGTATATGTCGTGTAAAATATGCTCAACATGTTTTGCTTTTCTTCCATACGTATTCATACTAGTTTCTCACATGAACAAGAATCATATTTTCAACACAAGTCTTCCCCTCACGAAAACGTTTTGAGCTACCTCGGATCAGTGATGTGTTGTGGAATGGTGGCATCAGTGATTCCAGGGGTTTGATAATACCTTGTTTAAGTGTTACAGCTGATTAGGGTGCCAAGAATCACATGACTTGCTGTAGGGGGGTTGAGGTGTGGTTTATTTCGAATATATATCATATCTGTAAGCCCCATTTGTGGAATAGAACCAAATATGTGATCCTGATGATCTGGACCATGTGTTCACATGTGACCTGTTTGATGTAAGCTGTATGCCTGCGGACCTTGTTCCTTCTTGCCAAGCTGTGCAGCTGTGCTATGTTGAACTATTGTTAGATGAGTACCCAGATTGGTGCATAGAAATTATGGGAATTTTTAAATTAGCCAATTAGGAGCTATAAATTAGGGTCAGGTGATAAACAATATTCCAAAGTGAGACAATACTCTTGATCCAGCACTTGTCTGAACCACAAATGCAATAGGAAACGTTTCAGATGAATGAAATGCATCTGAAATACTTGCCATACCTTACTAAATGTCAATATGATTGACATATGCATAAAACCACAAACTTTAGAACACTACCACCAACCTTCAATATTTTTAGTGACCTTTTTATGACTTATATAATATTTTTATTCCTATTTTCCTTGTAAAGGATAAACACTGTAACACCAATTTATATAAGATAAACTATAAAATAGTTCAAAGCAAACAAACCAAGTTAAGAAAAGCATGGAAATAAGGGACTGTGAATCATGTCTACCTTGTGAAATGTTTCGCTCTTTTGTCTTGACTGGCCTTTCATAAACTTGCATGGTGTCCTATGATTAATCGAATATACATGCTATAGAATATACGAGAATATCGATTTCGGTCAAGGGGTAGCTATTGTTTAGTGGAAGATAGTGTTCTTAAAACCAAGGAACATGTAATTAGTTCCTTATAGCTGCCAAGTTCTCAATCAAGGTTATGTGTTACCTTCATCAGCTTTTTCTTTTTAACGCAGTACAATGCAACCAATGAGATTATTCCAACGAAGCAAAGTCCCACAACAGCAATTACAGCAATCGTTGCAGCATCCATACTGGAATCTGAAAACAGGAACCTTTATTTGCAGGAAATGCTTCACAACTACCGCCTATCTCTACAGTCTGTACCTTTACGGTGATCCCAAACTGAAAAGTTGCCCGCCTAAATCAAATTAATCTACACAAAAAGTAGTTCCCTCTCATATATTACCATCGAAACATAACCAAACATAATTTCTGGCATGCTTTCTTCAAGTTTTAAACATCTCGATGACCATTCATGACCCACACGTGGTTTTCCTGGACATATCAGGGGTTAGTCAAGGCGAGTGGTCACGAATGCTGGATGACTTACAATTTACAATGTCATGATCTGAATTCTGTTGGTGGAATGGAAACGTATAATCGTAAATGACGCATTGTTTAACCTGTTTGAGGATATCACTAACCGATAAAAGAAAAATAAATATGGAAGGGAGGCAACGCCTGGCTTAGCAACTGCGAGCCCAATAATACAGCATTACCAAACTATGACGGCATCAGTGACCTAAACATGTAGTCGGATGTCGGAGTCGGATGTGGACACAGATCCTCTGGCTGTGGTTGAGATACAGTTGATACTCCACAAGACACCTCGATCTCCACTCGATCTCCACACAGATGCTGTGAAAACACACATTTCAACAAGAAACTCCTTTGTCAATCACCTAAGATTATAATGATATAAGATATTCGCTTGCCCATTTCTAAAGTTAGGTTTAACTTACTAGTTCAAAAAGGAGTACAAATTCATTATATATTTGTTTTTCTTGAATAATTAGTTGTGTCTGAATCAAAGGTTTGGTTTATGTACTTGTCTGTCTGTGACGAAGAAACCTACAAACATAGAATGCTCAGAATGAAATGCTTATCAACGGCGATCCAGATTCTCACTGTTAAGCTGTATCCAGAAATGCCCTCCTGGCACATGTAAACTGTTATTCAATGTTAAGTTAAGAAAGTTTCCCTTGGATTAGAATACAGACTTGACAACGAAGTTGTTGTTGAAAGCACAGTCAATTGCTAATGTGGACTCTCCATCCTGCAGGAGAAGATGCTGGGCACAAGAACCACCTGCGTTGTACTGGAGGCGAATGTAAAGTGCAGTTGCGGTGATCTCTGACCCACAAGGTGCCGACACACTGCAGGCATGGTTGGAGTCCAAGTGAACTACTTTCGGGTACTTATTGTTGTACAGATACAGTGTAGAACCGTTGAATACACTCTGGTCGGAAACACTTTGGTGGAGATTTTCTGTCACAAACAAAAGCTTGGCAGGAAAGGTTGGATCAGCTGATATTCAACAAATACATCTTAAGCAAAACGTTTAAGTTGAGTGACCCGTAACTTCTATGAGAGGCATTTTGCAAGCTGTAAAGATGATAGTCAACGTCATTGTTGTAATAAATGCACTCGTTATAAAAAAAGTTGACTCTCTATAGAATTTGGTTTTCCTTAATATGAACTATATCCTTATTGTTGGAAGATGGTACAGCTGATTAGAACCGCTGTACGCGGCTTTCCCGTGATAGAGTCTTTGTATTCCTACTACATAAAGATGAAGCGTACTACCTGCGGTGACTCAGGTGCAACTCAATCCGGCAGAACATTCCACTCACTCACTCACTCACTCACTCACTCACTCACTCATCCGCTGATAGAGTAGGTTGAGTAAGCTGACTTGAAAAGCTTGTGTCTACTCACCAGGTATGCAGTAGTAGTTCATCAACATGGAATTAGCTGGTGTCAGGTGAGTGAGGACGTCACATGGCCGCCCAGCTTTAATTCTGTCCACTCTCACTGTGCAGTCAGTCGTACCAGTACAGTTTGTATAAATCCGCAGGCCCTTTCCTTGCCCGTCCAAGTGAAACTGGCAGTCGTCCTCAGCATATGTGCAGGACTTAGAGTGGTTCCTGTTTAAATCTGTTGACTCGCTGGGACAGCTGAGATATGTACTTTTAGAGCCAGCATAGAAATCTTTCAGAGCAATAATCTCCCCTGGCTGACACTCCGGGTTCAGAAAGTCAAAATCTGAAGACCCTGTTCCAAAACATCCTGAGGTTTGCTTTGGAGTCCATATCAAAGGATCTGACACGAAGGCAAATGGATGAGATGTCACTGAACTTATTAGCTTGATTAGAAGATGTATACTTTGACATCACGCAATCATTTAGGCAATAGTCATGAGACCCATTTTGTATATGCTTGTGATGTACGGTTATGATATAAACTAAACAAAACCCAAACCCACAGGACCAAAATAAAGAAATGTGTTAAGAGTATATTAGGTGATTAAGCTTGAACATTGATAAAGGGAATTCGACGCACGGACGAACATATGCATTGCTGCTATTATTAGCACTATTTCAATTCACTCCGTGCATATGTGCGGTTCAATTGCTGATGACACTACCACTTGCAGCCGACACTGCTCCACACCGTCACATATCTGAAGACGATGGTGACGTTTCCGTCCCATAAGTGCTCGATTAGGTTCAGATATGGCGATTTTAATTGGAAAGGCAGGGAGGGACACTAACGTTTGCAGTGATCAGATGGGCACCTGCAAACGGGCTGTGTCGGGTCGAGCGTTGGCGTGTTGAAACATGTCCCTCTGGAGGTGAAAAGGTGGGAGGTGGGAGGTCATAACATTGCACTGAACCACCGCTAGCTCTGCCCTACCCATATAGGAAATGGCTACCCACACCACGACGTTCTTTCCACCATTTCTGTCCCCCTGGCATACGCGGCGTGTCGGCGCAAAACGTTCACGTCGACGTCAAAACTTTGTTGTAGGAGGAAACCCGATTCACTGCTGAATCTTGTTGCACCATCTTTGTCGGTATGGTAATGTCAGGACAGCTTCAGCGTTTAGTCGATATACTCAATTTCCCACTTCTCTCAGACGATTTCGGGGCTGTAGGGTAGCCTAGTGGCTAAAGTATTCGCTCGTCACTCCTGAGACCCGGGTTCGATTCCCCACGTGGCTAAAATGTGTGACGTCCATTTTCTGGTGTCCCCCGCCGTGATATTGCTGGAATATTTTGCTAAAAATTGCGTAGAACTAAACTCAATCACTCAGGCAGACGATTTGTGATGGTTTCGTCAGAAATTCTTCGGAAACCTTTCCTGCAGTGCCCGTTGCTGTAGCAAATCGGTGATGTAGGTCTACACCCCTACTTCTACATCAGCGACGATCTTGGGTCGAACTGAAGCAGGTATATCGATGCCATGATCGAGATATGGTGCTGTGGCGGACATTGAAGTGTCCTGCAACGGCAGACTGGAACTCCGCTGCTTCCAAATGTCCAATCACGATAAGTCGATTAGTGGCAATTGTGATTTTCGTTTATGTCGTAAATTTCGTAATAAAATGATCAGTTTGGTTTGGCATTTTATAGTCGATATCTTAACTTATGTTTAGGGTACACTTCACGTGCAAAACCATCGATTTGACTTCAACATATGTTATTCACAATGTGAACGCAATTGGGGACAAGTTATCCAGCTTAAAATACCCGCGCATGCGTAAGCAATGTTTTGTCTTGGCATGCGTGTTTCTTGTTTTTTCAAGAGTGTATTTACGTTTTATTATCGAAATATTCATCATAATTATATCGCATATCAAGATCACCATTAACTTCTCATGTGCCCATGTGCTAATCCACGTCAGCTGGAGAAACTGCATTGTATTCACCATTACCTACTCATAAGTTCTTTGAATTATCTGTATCAGCTGTAACAGCCGTACCTTATTCAATATGTAAGTCCATCTCATATCAAGATCGCCTGTACATACTCATGAGTTCTTTTAATTATCTATATTAGCTGGAACAACGGTGCAGTAGTCAAGATCACCATGAACTACTCACTTGCTCTTGGAACGATCCATATTAGTCGGAATAACTGTGTTGTGGTGACCATTTTCTCGTATCTTCCCACCCTTAGGGAATGTCCGTGTAATATATCAGCTTAGTAAAAAAAAATATAAATTCAATTACCTTTGTGGTTGTAAATTTCCCCACTTGTTAAAATCCTTCCTATAACTCCGATAGTGTCAGTATTATTAATGACTTCAATACAGTGGATCAGTGGACGCCTGTGGTTTCCTATGGCCTAGCGGGTTGTGAGTGTCACGACATTGCGTGTATACTGCCAGGCTGTCTCTTTGTTTGCTCTCTGATTCGATGAATTTACAAGCATGGTTATCACGTAATCTGGCCCCAGGATCCTCACAGTGTTTGAGACAAACAATCTGCTCTGACTTTGGGCTAGAAATGAATGTAATTATCAGAAGGAGTGTACATAGACGTTAGCGACGAAGAGGAATTATCAATTTGACCAACACCTCCAATTAAGAAATCCATGTAATGGATAGCACGTTTAACAAAACTGACCGTTTACTATGCCACGTTTTCCATTACAATCAGCAAAGCGAGAGTATAACATCTTATCGCAGAATGATGACACCTGTGGCAAAAGTGCCAGGTAGTGAAGAGTGACCTTATTCCCCACTTTTGGCAACATTCCAGCAATATCTCGACGTGGATACATGAGAACTGTGCCTCATACATGTGTCCATATGGGTGAACAGACCCTTTTCTTCGGCGTGAGGGGCGATGGAGGGGTAGCCCCGTGGTTAAAGCGTTCGTTCGTGACACCGAAGACCCGGGTTCGTTCACCCACATGGGTACAATGTGTGAAGCCCATTTCTGGTGCGATATTGCTGGAACATTGCAAAAAGCGACCAAAAACTAAATTCACTCGCTCACTCTTCGGCGTGAAGAACGAGAGCATTAACCACTGTCTTGGCTTCCCCACCCCAACTGACTGAGATGTGGAGAGAAGATCCAAAGGATTGTCAGGAACCAATCTTTGTAGGTTTGAACCTATTTAGTATATCGAATGTATTTAGATTTGATGGCACTATGCTCGTGTAACAGTAATGCTGTTTTCAAAGACGTACATTCAGCTCATTAGCACACCGTACATACTGGTAAGCATCTGACGTCTCCGATAGTTAAGTCATCGCACATTGCATTACCTTTGGACACCACCCGAATCTATGTACATTTTGAGGAAGTTTTCCAAACATGCGATCACACATCAGCATACTGGGCTGCACATGTCAATCATGTTCCTGATACAGTATCTCAAAATCTTTGGTACGCATATCCACGTGCTGCGAAGGCGCACTTTGAGGTATAGAAACCATAATTGCAGCATGTGCACATCAGTTTCTTAACTGACTTCAAAGGGCGGTGCGGGCAGTCTAGCAGATAAAGCTCGTCACGCCAAAGACCCGGCTTCAACTTACCAACATGGGTGCATTGTGACCGGACCCCACTCCCTGCTGCGTAAAACCATACTCACTCACTCAGTCACTGACGTCAGGCTACCCGCCTGTATAATCAGAAGGAGACAGTGGACTGCTGATCTGAAGGAACGATCAGACCTCCAGCGCAACTTTAAGGACAGTTGTTGACTAACGGGATCGGGTGGTCAGGCTACCTACCTACCTACCTACCTACCTACCTACCTACCTACCTACCTACCTACCTACCTACCTAACTACCTAACTACCTAGTTAGTTGGATATCTATCTCAATAAATATTGTTTCTAAAGTATTGGTGAAACAGTCTACCTATTGGTTGGACGGGAAGGAGCTAGTAATTAAAAATCACTCGACTGAAACAGGTTCTGCGTTTGACGGGTAGTCAAACAGGGAGTAGTCATAAAGAGAATGAACCTTGGGACATGGCCTAGGGTTCATTGTTCTGGTGAAAGTCGTTATCGTCTACATGTTACCGACGGCCGTTGTTGCATATGGAGACGTCGTAATGGAGCAGATTCACAGACGGCATGCAGCTGAACCCTGAGTTATGGCTCTGTTCATGCGACGGTAATGGGTCGTTAGCGCACACCAGAGTAATGACAGCCCCAGTTTGAAAGAGGAATTTATTTGCTAACCCTTCCTAAAGTGATTCAAACACGCCACCACTCACACGTTCAATCTCACAATCACCCACCACGCTTTGTTTCCCCAACATTCACATATATCCACTTACACACTCAACATTATACATTCAACGATTTCAAATGTCTTTAAAAGACATAAAACAGTTCATGTACAATTACATTATATATACCATAGGCAATATTCAAAAGTAAATGCAAACAAATAAGTCACTTAGAATCAAACAATGTCCACAAAGTAATGTCACTGCAGGTATGGTGGACATGTTCACTGAGGCTGTTTACATTACCCGGATGTGGGAATTGATTTCAGTTTACATCTGTGAAGGTAGGCTAGCACTGCCATACCGTCTCAGGCGGTAAATACATGCCAGCATTTTATCAACCAAGTATATTCATATTCGTGCTTCCTCGTTTTCCTCCCGTGTTCCAACGGCATTAGGCTATTTTCATTGAGGGTCGAGATGCCAAACAATTGTCTTTTGTCCATCATTACTGGGTGAACCGTGTGACAGCATTGTTAACAGTGTATGCCGAACGGACAGTGTACCACATCCTGGGAATGTGTTATCAGAAGGGGCAGGCAGAGAGTTAGTCTTCTGCAGTGGTTCCAGGCGTCTGGGGGTGACGTAACGTAGTCGTTACAGGGGCAACTGACGGTGCCTCCATACTCATCATGGGAACGTCAAACACCTGCAATAATTACCTCTAAATATTCAACAATTCGAATTATCTCCAATACCCACCTCCACTTAGATCTGAGCAACAAAATCAAAATGAAATCTGTGCTAAAATCTGAATACGTTGCACATGAAAAGGTGTTTCTATTAGCTGTATTTCAGCTGCAGCAAGTGCTATACCAAATATCAGCCATAGATGTTTTTGGGTTCACTCAAAATAAGTCATTGGAAATACCTGTGATTTCTTCATTTTCCTTCTTATCAGGTATCCGGCTACGCCACCAAGAACAAGTAAGGGCAGAACTACAGCGACCGGTATCTGCCACGTATCTGAAGAAGAGCATGGTAATTTGATGAATATTTTCCATTTAGATTACAACAGGAGACAAGTAATGTATCACCAAACATAAGTACCGTTAGTCTCTGTGGACGCTTCTGACTTAGGTGCACCTGTAGATGAATTCAGTGGTATTCCCGTATATCCCAGAGACTGTGTATCGCCAGGGTGTTCTGATGTCTTTGTGTCTGGCAGCGGATCTGAGGATGTCCCTGCGGATCTGGGCTCGACGGTGGTCAGACGTTTGTAGTTTTCACAGACAGATGTAATATCGTTAGAGAAGAAGGAATCCTCGGCATCTTCATCTGGAGGAACAGAGGAGATTTGGCGGCTGTGCATGTTTCGGGAGGTGAAACGTCATCGGTATTGCAACTGATGTTGACCAAGTCCCCGTTTGATGCTTGATATGAAGAAATTAAATTTTACAGACATAAAAACAATGGTATTTATTGTAGAATTCTCCAAATATTGCGGAAGAGGTGGGTTATTTTATTGGGTTGTTGAAAAATAATCATAATTTAGTGTTTAGATGTTAAGCACCTTTATCTCTGCCCACAACCACGTTCCCTCCGTCATGTGGACAGCGTTATCTGGAGGGAGGACGTTTCGCTGACGTAGGTGACTCCAGTGAAGTTATGCCCGGGACACAGCAATGTCCGAGCGTTACCCCCGTCAGTTACCTCCAGACTGATGTGTGACCCGTTGGAATAGAAATTGAATACTTTCAATGATGACGGAGGGTTACAAGGTGCAGCTACTGTACAAGAAGCAGTGTCACTAGCAATATTCTTCCCTGCACTCTGAAGAAACACTGTTGTTTCACTTGCTGTCCTTGTTAGACGAAGGGTCCAGTATAGATGTTTCTGAAAAAGGGAACATTTATCAACGAACGTTAAAACATTACTACATGTTGTTATTCTCAACTGAGTGAGTGAGTCATCAATATTTCAGCCACATCGTGACTAAAACTAAGAATAATCAGATACGTTATTGTTTGATGCGTTATCTCAACATCCATTTAATGATGACAACATTCTCATGCAACCATGCAGGTAAAACAAGTCACGTATGTACCATTCAAATACTGCCACCATATGAAATAATTTATGCCGGTATATTTACGCATACGAGCACTAGTGACATTTTGCTTAACATGCAGTTCTTACATTTACTTGTAAAGCATACAACTGCCACAAATCAAACAAGTATCCTGAACAGTGTCTCTGTACAAATGTGTTCCAGTGGGTATCTATTTATCTGTCTTTTTCAAATGTAGGTCACTTGTAGGATCTTTATTTAATAATATTTATTTTAATGGAGTTGATATATGTCTGGTCGCTTTCTCATTAAAACATTATTCCAGTAAATGTAACACCGGACACCGCTCCATATGCCCGTGTGTATATCTTGTGTAGACAATGCGACACCCTCGCACAATGACCTCTTCAAATCTGACAACCCAAGTAGGTGTTTTGGGGTTTTGTTGTATGTAATTTTTAAACAGAAGGGTACACACACGCACGAGCGCGCACACACGCATACACACGTACACACATACTTTGGGAAAGTCTGCTGACCACTTTTAGTAATTTCTTGTTGTGCACACTTAGTATTCTTTAAATTCCACACACATTTTAGCTTATAAAATCTGTATCAATCATGGCAAAAGTAGTTGATGCAATGTTGCAGTAATTCATTCGAACCTTTAGAATTAATATTTTAATTTAAATATGTACTTTTTAAAATAAATTATCTGGTAGCTTCTCTGAGGGCTGATGGTTTTGAGAGAAATGCATTATTAGTTTTGATGTGGTGTGGTGTGATAAATTCTTACCATGGACACAAGAGTATTCCATGATCATGTAGGTAGTGAAGGCCATGTAGCCGGCTCTCACATACGTCGTGTTCACCTCCTGGCGTGTGACTGGCTTTGTGCAACTTGACTTGGCTGCACATGCAGACAGGTATTCGGAGAGAGATATTCCCTTGTAAACAGATCTGTAGTCGTTGGTATCGTACGTGCAGCATTTCCCACGATCATAGTCGACCCCAAATGCTGCAAGGGCACACCGAGAGGATGTCTTCTTTGCAAGTGCATAGATATTGTCTATAACAATAACTTCAGGACTTTCACACGAAGGTGTAAAGAAATCAGATTCATGTGACCCATCGCCATAGCAACCGACAAATTCCTTCGTGTATGATTCTGTAAAATATAAAAAAAATACTATTGACCATTCAGTGAGTAGTGATTGGTATTACACGCCATGAATGAAAAATTCTAAATTGTCTAAATGGATCAGCATCGCTGATTTCTTAGCTTTTGAATGGTAGTTCACCTGTGCCAGCTCCTTAATGGCAGTGGTAATGGTAATCCTAATCTTGGATGATCTTCGAGGCTCTCTTAACCTCGTGATCTCCTCTGCTTATATCTTGATCCTTGCAAACCAAAGAGCATGTGTCTTTCAATGTGTCCCCATCAGCTGGAAATATTTCATAACAGTGCGGTAACCAATTCGTTTGTTTCCACACAGATATACGATCTTGTGTAATCTTGGAACATATTGCACTGTGTTCGTGCCAACCCCACCACATTCTGCAGTAACATTACAGGGCATAGTGGGGTTATAGGTCTGTCTATAGCATTTCTAGGATGAAAACAATTCTTAGGATCATATATTCCATATGTGGAAGCAAACTTACCCTGAAAGCACATCAATATACCCAGACAAATGGTAGATAGTCCGTTCAGTTTCATCGTTTAGCAGTACAAGAATTGGGCGGTTGACGAATGTAAACACTTCGAGGTTTACAGAAACTGTTGAATTATATTTGAATAGACACTAAACGTTAGCTGACTGCCTCGTTGTCTGTAGGTTGTCAGGTTGCCGCACTTGGGTCGACATTGCAAACAGCGGTCAACAGCTTTGTGTCTGCGTGTAGGTACAAAGAAATTGGCAGCCGTTCATGATTCTAACTCAGATATAAGTTATTTCTGATAGGGACATAAAAGGCCACTGAGTTATTATGTTTCATTATAAGTCGACGTTAAACTCATCGCGTGTTGGTGTTTCCTGTGGGGCACGCATGGTCTTTGTAAACTGTAAATGGGCAGTGTCAGTTTGTACACTCTGCAGAACAAAGCCCATCTATCTATCTGGGGATGTAGTCTAGTAGTTGCAGCGTTCGTACGTCAGTCCGAAGATCACTTTATCACCGATTCCCACTTTAATAAAATGTATGAAGCCCATTTCAGGTGTCACCCGCCGTGATAGTGCTGGAATATTGCTAAAATTGGCGTGAAACTCACTCACGCGCTCACCGTGTACCTATCTAAGGTGGTCAGCAAGTGTTACATGTTTCATAGACATTTTATTAAATTTCTGACTTTGACAACCATATATTTGTGAAGGAACTTATATTGACTAGGTAAATACCTCTCTTTACTATGCCACCAATGCTTTCTACCCGTGTCTCATATGACCTGTGTGAAAGATATTTCACCTTTACACTTAAGTTCCCTGATACACCAGGTGACAAGTACATGAACGCGAGTACTAAGAACTTGTAAATATCGGCTTCCTTGATAGCCGGGGGAGATCTCATGCTCCCTGTAAAGGATATCACGTGTTTTGATACCATCAGTAGCATGCTACCAATAAACGGTGATTAGATATCGTAGCATTTTTAAAACTGATATCTTTAACACTGCATTTTTTTCAGACTGCAGACTCTCTCTCTCTCTCTCTCTCTCTCTCTCTCTCTCTCTCTCTCTCTCTCTCTCTCTCTCTCTCTCTCTCTCTCTCTCTCTCTCTCTCTCTCTCTCTCTCTCTCTCTCTCTCTCTCTCTCTCTCTCTCTCTCTCGGTATATACTGTATCAAAAATTCAAGTCTGAGATAATCAAGCTCCTAGTCATCACAGTGATTCCAGTATCAATAATAACAGTAATTTCCAACGCAAGTAACGTCCGTCATGTTTACAGTCGCCATCTTGGATATTCTGACGTCACATTTGTGTATCATGTGACTTTAGGTCGTCTATAAATAGAGCTGTCAAGGTTAGCGTCCGTTTTTCAGTGCACTTTTTAATTGTGATTTAACATCATTCTTACTTGTATCACATTTTGACAGCTGTCGGAGATGTGGCCTCCTTGTCATTCATTTCGGATCACGTGACTTCCTGAATACGTTGCTTACATTATTTGGATCAAGTTCCGGTTGCTGCAAGTTCACACACTTTCCAGTTTCAAAGTTTATTGTACAGTTTAATTCATCAGTTTAATTCATTTAACAGCCAGGACTCTCAATCAAGACTGCCATTCAGCATTGCAAGACTTATACAACCACGAAGACACGGATTGACAAGCAAATATCCAGTCCTGATGACAGTTTCGAGAAAGTGTATTTTTAGTTTCGTGATCATTAAATAAAATCGTGATTGGAACTTTATCTACTTGTTGTGTGATCCTTCTGCATATCGCCAGTTTCTTCATTCTTTGTCTGTTAGGTCCTTGTGATATATTTTCACTGAACTTCGTCTCCGAAACCTGGTATATATTTTGTCACATTTTGTGACTGGTGGCAGCATCCATTATATTTGTGTAGTTTGTCTACTAGTATTTTTTACTAGTCCTTGGCCATTCCGTTACAATACATTATACATGTTAAGCATGTTCCCTAGAGTGTGTGAATTTTATTCGTTTGAGATTTCCATGACAACACATTTGAAATTGACTGAAATTGGTGTTTGTACTCTTTTCCGGATCTTTAAACTTTTAGCAGAACTTTAAAACTGTTCACTATTTCTTCTACTTATAACATAGATGGATTTGATGTTATTGTGCCTTTTGGTAGGTTTGGTATCTGAATAAAATATTTCTTTTGTATTTCCATGGCAACATCGACTGAATTCGGTGGTAGTGTTCTTTTCCGGATCAGAACTCTCCTTCCACTCCCAAACATTGACATACTGAAATCACAATCAGTAGACATATTCATGAAGCGTATTTTGTGGTTGCGGGGGATATTGGTGGAGTGAGTGAGTGAGTGACTTTAGTTTTACGCCGAACTCAACAATATTCTAGCTATATGGAGGCGGTCTGTAAATAATCGAGTCTGGACAAGACAAGCCAGTGATCAACAACATGAGCATCTATCTGTGCAATTGGGAACCGATGACATGCGTCAACCAAGTCAGCGAACCTGACCACTCGATCCCGTTAGTCGCCTCTTACGACAAGCACAGTCGCCTTTTATGGCAAGCATGTATTGCTAAAGGCCTATTCTACCCCAGGTCCTTCACGGCGCAGATACTGATGGATACGTGAGCATCTGATGTCTATGTTACGATCAAATGCTTGCCGTGGTCTGGAAACGTGTGCACACCTTGCCGAAACGCAGCTTAACACGATGAAAACTACAGGGGTGTTAATCGCATGAAAACTGATAACGGCACGTGCATAATTCATTTTTTAACTGTTGGTTTGTTGAGTTCATAATGGAAACCTCTCGTTCAGGTATGGAGATTTTGCATTACGCAAAACATTTTTCTCAAAATATTAATCATAAGTTGTAATCAATTCTGGCTTTGATGATTTACTTAAAGGTCACATGCAACCAAAAAATCAAACACAATTAAAACACATTTATCACTTATTCATGACATACAGTATGCATTGCTTCTTTTCAAAAAACAAATAAACAAAATCATAAGCGTACAATCGCGATTCAAAAATGCAATATTTTGTACTTGGGCTTACTTCCCCCGAAACGAAGCCCTAGGGAGACCGAACCCAGTCATAGTGGGTGGACATGCACTCAAGTGTAACGACGGCTTCCGATTGGCTGTTTTATTTGCTGATATGCTGAGAGTTCATTGTGTGTACAGAAAGATGATCTGTTTGATGGGCACTTTACAAGTATAGCCAGTCATAAGAAAGTAAGATTCTTTATGGATAACAACTTCTTTTTGTGTACTTGATGCGTCGTTTCAGTATGGATTCATATACTGTTGTCAAACAAAATCATATACACTAAAAGAAGTCGTTATCCATGAAGAATGTATATACATGTAGAGATGTTGGGTTTGGAAAATACATGTTCTCTGAATTTGCGCTCGATTCAATCAAAAATCATGTCAGTAGAGATAGTAAACTACTGCGTGGCTGGAATCTGTCATTCGTCCAGATATAAAGCAAGATTTGAAAGTGACAAGAGTTTGCACCAGTTTCCGTCAGATCCAGTCATCCTAAAAAAAAAATGAATGTAGTTTGTTTGCAACCCACAGACATAAAATCATGTCATGTGTATCATATGTGCCTATTTACATAATGTGGCAGACACGGGACTCGGGTGCACGAGTCATAAATCAACTTATTTTCTTTATATCGTATAGTCTGATAGGTGTTAAGTTCAAATTGCACGGGGTCAATGATTGAAGCTGTGTATTGCATGTTTTTGTCTTTAGCAGACAGGCAGACAGACATATATAGGTGTGAATAAACCAGACACTGAGCTTTCTCTGTGACAGAGACTGCTTACCACAATCAACAAATTGTTTTACGTAACGAGTAGATTATTTAATTGTTTGTGTACACAACCAAGATTAGACTACTGCTCAGGACCTCAGACGCTGGGCATGCATACTGTTTCAAGCTCCGCGAACCTATTCACTGCGCATGCGTTATGGACGCAGCGCAGCACAGCTCTTGAAACCAGTTTTTTTCCCCAGCGCTGGGGGGAGGGAGGGGAATTTAGTGAAACGTTTGAACTCTGATTTCGCGTGCTTTTTTTCATTGCACTTTTTTTTTCAACTTTATAGGTTGAATTGGCATTTTTCTATGATTTGTTTCGGTAAGTGCATACCGTAAGGTACCAGAATCTGCAAAGTTGTGTTTTACGTTGCCTGTGACCTTTAATACTAAAACCAAAAGACATCCCACGTTTTGATTTAAACGTTACGACATTTCCTCTGGTTCAGATGATTATTTATTTGAAGCAAGTCAGGTTATTGACGATAGCTTATATAATAATGAACTGTCTAACAAACGTAAGCCATCTGGGCACATTCTACAGAAGGAACTGCAGGCATTGGTTCCTGAAATAGTTACTGCTGAAAATAGATGCCGTTTTTCCGAACCGTTGACAGTTTCTGACTTCAGTGAGTTATTTAATTTATCTTCTTCTACGGTTACTGAAATCAAAAGTATGTGGGCTGTCAGACTCTCAAGCATGGGTAGACGAGAGGAAAGCAAGAGAAGATCCTAGTAGTATTGACTTAAACTGAAACATTTTGGAATTAGCAGTGAATGAAAGTGAATTGACCAAAAGATAAATGTATTTTTGGACGGAGGTCAGGAATCGGAAGGATGAAGAATATCGGGACAATGCACTGTATGAGGTTATTGCCTCACTTTAATTCTTTCTTCGTCGGAATGGAATTCAAATAAAGGTTTACGAATATCCCTTATTCTCCGGACTTAGAACCTTTTTGGGCACCACAATGAAATCTCTAGCGCGACAGGGAGTTGGGATTGATAAGAGACAGGCTGCTGTGATAAGTGTTGATCAGGAGAGTGCGTTATGGAAAAGGAGAATTTTAGGTGAAGACACCACTAAAAACTCCTAGACACTCTAGTGTGTCTGACATGTTTGAACTATGCATCAAGAACTGGGGATAAACCAGCCGATACCAAAGGTGGATGTAAAACTCTTAGGTACACAGAGAATGTTTCCAAAAGAATCAGAAAAGGAATATAACACCGGCGCATGGAAAACAAATCAATAAACGTATTCGTCAACAGAGGGCGACCTAAGAGATGCCTAATTCGCCTCTACGAAAAGTACATGTTACTTTTGTGAGTAATAAACAGTATTACTATCATATAATTACACGTGAATATTTTAGTTTGATTTGATAATGTTATTTAAAAATACATGCTCTGGTCTCGGTCGCTACTTAGACCTGACTAGTTAACATACGTTAAACCCAGTCTCACTCACTGATAATTGATATACACAAGAAGGCAATGCAATTGCGACTCTCAGAAATAGTTAATTCTATTTTTGTCTTTGTTTATGATATTGGAATTACTGATACAATGTAGTGGCATTTTTTGTAAATTGTTGCTGAATGGGCAAGATGATATCGATATTACAACTTCTTATTTCTCTTTTATTCTACAGATGGCAAGTGTTCTGCTTTCTATCTCCGACCACCCAGATTTGTGAGAGATGGCACGTGATTTCCTGACTGTCCTATTGGTAAACATCCTTTCAGAAGAACAGTCGGGCGAATGTGCAAACTTGCTGGGTTTGCAGGATTCTACTCCAACTACTCACTGAGAGCAACCACAGCTACACGTCTCTACGACGCCAATGTAGACGACCAGCTTACTGTGGAGAGGCCGGGGCATAGATCTGTAGCCATTAGGCGTTAAAGTGAGTGAGTGAATGAGTTTAGTTTTACGCCGAACTCAACAATATTCTAGCTATATGGCGGCGATCTGTAAATAATCGAGTCTGGACAAGACAAGCCAGTGATCAACAACATGAGCATCTATCTGTGCAATTGGGAACCGATGACATGTGTCAACCAAGTCAGCGAACCTGACCACTCGATCCCGTTAGTCGCCTCTTACGACAAGCATAGTCGCCTTTTGTGGCAAGCATGGATTGCTGAAGACCTATTCTACCCCAGGACCTTCACGGGTCATTAGGAGTTACAAGGTGTGTATACAGTTATTCTTTATCGCCCCCAAAACAGTTTTACATCAGTAGTTCTTTCGGCGAAACATAATGTAACTACTTTAAATATAATATGTCGGCACAAATGTTCCACATTTCAATTTTTGGGGGGCATTGTCCTTGTGCATGTCGACACAGACAGCAATTCGTCTGTGTTAAAACACTGTGTAGTAACACTGCGTAAGTGTCATGAATATTCACTGACTTGCATTTCTACATCTCTCCCTTCGTTGCCATTTCATTCTGTAGCTACATAGGATATACTAAGTCCTGCGTAAGAGATCATTAGTCCTACGTAGAAGAGAGTATGTCCCACGAAGGCGTGACATTAAAACCATTTTTCACCGTGGCCCTGTTACACTTCCGTAGCTTTACACTAATATACCAAGTGACAAGTTTTATGGTATTTGAGATTTGGTACTGATACATGAACAATTGCACTCAGTGCACATACCGGTGTATCATACATTTTAAAGGGGACAGATTCTTATAGCAGTATTCAGGTAAAACAGTTCTCTGCTTGCCTTTTAACAAGGACAAATAAATAAAACGTGATAATCGTCTTCAATGAACTCCAGGGGACATTTGTACACAACAGTGTATTGGGGTTATAACAGCACTTAAGTCTAGCTAACTGAACTTTCAGTTTATGAGGTGACTAGCGAAACACACAGCATACCCTCTACAGGTCTTTTTCAATTCAAGATTACACTCTTCAACATCCAAAACATATTTAAAACAACTATGATATTTTAGAAAGGATGCCTCTGAGATCTTACCATGCCAGTTTTGAAACTGTATGTCTCTGCACCTTTGTGAAAACAAATTCACGAAACGTTAACACTACAGCAATCTTGAATGAACCATACGTACGAAAATCCATTTTCAAACAATAATATTTGAATACGAGAAACCCAATAAATCTATTCTGTTCATCAAAATGTTTCAGCATATTTCTTAGCCCTGGGATATCTTGATCTATTGATTCGAATAAGTCTGCACCATTATGTAATACAACGACTATAAAAGATGGCGCACATGGATAACGTCTGCCTGTATCACCAAGGATTGCATTGCTTGATGTATGGTCCCAAACTCTGTTCGTATAAGAGAATCGGAGAAAATTTAGAATAAAATATTTTAGGTACAGAATGAAATGGTAACGACGGGGGGAGATGTCATTGATCTGTAAACATGAAACAGAGCCTGCTTAGCCTGAAAGACCGGACCTAACCGTACCTGACACATATAAGCATTCGTGATGCAAGTTTGTCCAAATGATAAATGATCTGTCTTTGTCGCCTATTTATTTTATCGGCTGCTGAAACCTTCCTAGGTACATGACTTTTTTGGATCCAGATTCACACTCACTTGACATAATGCACCACCCTGAAAAGTTTTCCCTTACGAGCCAAATCAAGATTGTTTTCACCTCGTTCATCGCTAAGCTATAGATCAGCTCCATGTTTTACGAGTAGTTTCACCACTTTCTTATGGCCATGTTGGCCTGCTACCATCACTGGTGTCCTCTTCGCCATATCCCTGCTGTTGATGTCCACCGAGTTTAGTGAGAGGAGATATTTCACAACGTCAAAACGTCCAGCGGTACACGCACAGTGAAGGATGTTGTTCCCACGTATATCACTTAACAACAGATTAGCGCCATGTTTTACGAGTAGTTCCACCATTTTCCTATGGCCATGCTGAGCTGCTGCCATCACTGGTGTCCTCTTCTCCATCCCCCTGCTGTTGATGTCCACCGAGTTCAGTGAGAGGAGATATTTCACAATGTCAAAATGTCCAGCGGTACACGCACAGTGAAGGATGTTGTTCCCACGTATATCACTTAACAACAGATTAGCGCCATGTTTTACGAGTAGTTCCACCATTTTCCTAAGGGCATGCTGAGCTGCTGCCATCACTGGTGTCCTCTTCTCCATCCCCCTGCTGTTGATGTCCACCGAGTTTAGTGAAAGGAGATATTTCACAACTTCAATATGTTCTGCGTAACAAGCATAGTGAAGGGTGTCATCTCCATCTATATCACGTAACAGCAGATTAGCTCCATGTTTCACGAGTAGTTCCACCAGTTCCCTGTGACCATTTTCTGCTGCTGTCATCACTGGTGTCATCATCAAAAAACCCCTGCTGTTAATGTCCACTGAGTTTAGTGAGAGGAGATATTTTACTACATCAAGATGGCCTTCGTAACAGGCTATGTGGAGGATGTTGTTCCCATCCATATCACATAGTACCAGATTGGCGCCATGTTCTACGAGTAGTTCCACCACTTCTTTTTGACCATTTTCTGCTGCTGCCATCACAGGTGTCCTATCTTCCATTCCCCTGCTGTTTATACCCACTGAGTTCAGTGACAGTACATATTTCACAACGTCCACATGTCCTTTGTGCGACGCCAGGTGAAGAATGTTTTGACCCTCTTCATCTCTGAGTGAGAGATTAGCTTCATTCCTCAGTAACCATTCCACAATGTCTTTACTTCCCACTTTTGCTGCTACCATCATAGGTATCCTAATTTTCCATCCCCCCCTTTTTAGATCCACCAAGTTTAGTGAGAGGACGCAATTCACTGCATAAAACTGTCCGCTGTAACAGGCACCATGTAGGTTGTTAGCAACCTTGAGAGACAGGTCAGTTCCATGTTTTACAAGTAATTCCACTACTTCTTTATGTCCCTGTTCTGCTGCTACCATTACTGGTGTCCTCCTCTTCCATCCCCTATTGTTAATGTCCACTATCACTGGAGTCTTCTTGCGGGGCCCCAGATTGTTGATGTCAAGCATCCCATGTGAGAGGATGTACTTCACCACCTCCGCATCTCCTCCCCTACAAGCGCAGTGAAGGATGTTGTCACCTGTTTTATCCACGAGTGACAAGTTAGCTCCCTTGCCTACAAGCAACTCCACCACGTCTTGGTGTCCGTTCTTTGCTGCCAGCATCACAGCTGTTCTACCACACCGTACTCTATCATTTATGTCCAACGTGTTTTTTGAAAGGATATACTTCACCACCTCTTTATCTCCTCCAAGACAGGCTGCATGAAGTATGTTGATGCCAAATCTATCGACGCGTGACACGTTAGCCCCATTACTTACAAGCAGTTTCACCACTTCTCTATGTCCCTCACTGGCTGCCCACATCACCGGGGTTTTACCAGTCCCCTCGTGACAATTAACGTCCTCCTGTCCCTGTGACAGTAGGAATTTTACCCTTGCCAGATCTCCGGTCTTTGAGGCGTTGTGAAGGTCACATAGTGATGGACCTGTAACATAACATTAAACTCTATGTAAATCGTGGACGGCAGTTTGGAAAGGACAAGATCAATATTGAAGGACATCGTATTATATCTGGAAATAATGGCGTAAGTGCTTCATTAGGCTGGCACAGTGTTTATGTGACAATTATGATAAATAAGTGCGAGATTTAACTTCACCGCTGGAGTTTTTAGTCGAGTATGGCCGCCATAGGAGGCGCCCATCTTAGCGCCCGTCTTGAATCATACCTTAAACTACCAATGTGCCAAATTTGGTGCTTTTGGAAGAATCAGAGCCAAATGCCCTGAAAATACATCTACGCTCCCTGACTAGGAGCATTTCCTTGACTTGTTATTTCATTCTCAGGGTTCAAGGTGGATTTAACGTGGCGAATGACTGCTTCCTATGTGTAAGTGTTCCTGGACTGGAACAATCATCATTTCTTGCCGTGAGGGGTTACAGATAGTAAAACAAACGCTAATCCAACGAATACGTATTCACTGGCCATGGCCTAAGAGTTGACGAAGCGCTGGCCCTGAGTGCCGTTCACCCTACGGTCAAGAATACGTGTGGACCAAGGTGTGGCTGTTGCTTGTAATGCTGTATGATCCGCATTATCCTACTTCATCCCGATGGCAGCAGTTGAAGATCACGGAAGACGTTGGAGAAGAATTTAAGTTTCCATCAAAATGTACTTGTTATTAGTCTATAGAAATACCCCTTGACAAACACTTGTGGTCTGAAAAGATTCACACTTGAGATTATCAGCTATTGCAGATGATTTGAGAGCTTGGTTCCTGTGATTAGTTCCTGGTGTAACTCTGGCAGTAAAAGGGGACACAGTGTTGATGATTCCGAGGATGATGATGGTCAACGTGATGTGTCTTTGTACAGTTCATGGTTTACTCCTCTGATTCATACACTTACCTTCTACACAGACCTTTCCACAGCCGTCATCCAAACATTGCGAACTCTGATGGCAAACCTTAGATCCACAGGATTCAGTGAGGACCTTTAGAGATCAATACTATCAATATAATGTCAACGCGGCCTCATGTTTACAGACGAGTGGGTATACTATGTCAGTGTAAAAAGACATCGCTCAATATATGTCGATAAACAATTTTTAACAAGAGGGCATAGGATGAACCTTATCTCAAAATATGCCAATAAGAGACTTTGTACGACAGCCATAGGTTGGAATTTGGCTCAATATATATCGATATAGATCGACAGGCACAGAATGGGCCTTATCTCAAAATATGCCAGTATGGGACTTTTACGTCAGATATTGGGTGGACCGTATCTAAAAATAGGTCGATATAGGACCATAATGACAGGCTCATAATATGTCGATACAGAACTTTTGATAAACGGCATAGGATGGATCTTATCTCAAAATAGAGAGTGAGTGAGTGAGTTGAGTTACAAGTGTATCCTCACATCGGCAATATTTCAGCCATATCGTGACGAGAACAGTTGATTTTATATTTGATAATCAATGGTAAATTGTAAAAACCTGTCAACGGATAGTGAAAGAACCAGACTATCAAAGAAACGCATTTAAAACTAGAAATGAAATCTAAAACAATTTCAGTACAGAGAACAATACAGTATAGAAACAGTGAGTGAGTGAGTTAAAAGTTATCGTCACATCAGCAATATTTCAGCCATACAGTGACGAGAGCAATTATTGTTATACATAATAGTGAACAGTAAATAGTAAATGGTATACATTGTGTCAGCGAAGGACAGTAAAACAACTAGATTATCACAGATAGATTCTTAAAACTAGTAATTACATCTAAAACAGTTTTAGTATAGAGGACGATACAACATAAAAATAGGTTCTAGATCGCCAACAACTGAAGGTAGATCACCATACCAGGGACCATGGGGACTTACAGTACCTTTGCTACATGCATGGACCCTAGCTGGATTAACACCACCCCTTCATCCCTAAGGCGATTGTACGAAAATTTAGGCACAAAATTGAAGGAACGATTAAGAATAATAGGTTGTTTAAACTCGGGATGACAATAATTTTACTACACTTCAAACGTCTTTGAGGGCACAGTCACTAACAATTTAAGTTACTAATTTAAATTACCTGTCACTAAAAGTGTCTATTTACAAAACCTATTAATCAGAATTAAAAAAACCCAATCCAAACCAAACCAAAACAAAACACCAAAGCAACAACTAAATGGGAATTATCAGTAGTGGAAAGATCCTAAACGGTTTTTTACATTAAAGGATATATCCCGTGTGATGGAGAATTCAACACGTTCAACAATATAAAAACAGGCTCTAGATTGCCAACAACTGAAGGTAGATCATCATACTAGAGGCTTAAAATATGTCAGCATGAGACTTTTAACGACAGGCATCGAATGGGTCTTATCTCAAAACAGGTCGATATAGGATAGACTGACAGGATGAAACTTAGCTTGATATATGTCGACATAGAACTTTTAACACCAGTAAAGGACTTTAAACTACAGTCATAAGATAAACCTTATCTCAAAATATGCCAGTATGGGAGTTTTAACGATAGGCACAGGAAGGACCACATCTCAAAATATGTTAATATATAACTTTTAACGGCAGGCATCGAATGAGCCTAAACTCAGTATAAATGCCAAAACATAACTTTTATCGATATGCATATGGTAGGCTTTAGCTCAAAATAGGTCAGCATAGGACTTTAAGAACAGGCATCAGATGGACCTTAGTTCAACATATGTCAACATAAAACTTTTACCGACAGACAGCTCAAAATACGCCATTTTAACCATTAACAGGCATAGGGTGAACCATATCTCAATAGACGTAAGTATGGGACTTTTAATGACAAGCATAGGATGGCAGTAGCTCAAAATATGTTTCTAAAACCGACTGACCTAACCTTCCTCTTCTCTGTCAGTGGAAGCTTACGTACCTTTGAGCTGCATGTGGAAAGCACCACCATGAAACAAACAGTTGATGTTACAACAAACTGAAGGCCGTCGCTTGAAAACAGCTGCGACATCACAAAGTCTTGAAAGTGGACTACGCTGGCATACACTGATCGTCGGACTACTGGAGGCAGCTGCACAACCGGTAGGAGGAGTGCATCTTGATACGAAGCAGTTTTGTCGGGACACCACGTGACATTTTCCATGTAACTATGGTGAGTCGGCAAAAATCAATTAAGTGAGATCAGCAGCTAACTGAACCGCTTAAATGTCTAAACAACGATTAAATAGGATGTTTTACGTCATGCTTTCAAGATCGAACTCGACATTTTCAACAACATACCTGTTTTAAATCATTTTAGGTCACATGCCCCATAAGTATTCAAACAGACCACCCACATACCCATCACCATCGAAATACAAATCAAATACCCAAAAGATCAGCCATATACACATCACCAACCCAACCGACTAAGCACACGGCCATAAACATCCCAACCATAAACAAGACCAGCCACCTACTCCCAACAAATCAGCCACATGCCTCATCATTATCCCAACAGACAAGCTACATGCCCTGTCACCATCTCAACAGACCAGCCATATGCCCCGTCAAAATCTCAACAGAGCAGCCACATACCCATCAGGATCCACAGACTAGCCACACACTCCGTCACAATTCCTACAGACCAGCCACATGCCCCATCACTATCCCAACAGACCAGCCACATGCCCCATCACTATCCCAACAGACCAGCCACATGCCCCATCACTATCCCAGCAGACCAGCCACATGCCCCATCACCATCCCAACAGACCAGCCACATACTCATCAGTATGACACATGCCTTTTCACCAACCCATGATACAAACTACATGCGACATCACCGTGTACAAGGGCCAGCGGACTATTTAACACATCACAGTGATAATATACTCTCAGTAAAGAACTCTGATAAAGTTATATACAAAATGTCATTAAGTACGTAATGGTCTGGCATGGCGGGTTGTCTTTGCTCTTCTACAGAGGAGAACTCTCTACGATTCTTCATTGCTAAAAGCACAACTTACCACTAGCTACTAATAACAAAGGACCATGAACCAGCCATGAACAGACCTAGCAGCCTTATTAGGGGTGGAATGTGCAACAGTATTGTTGAAGTATACGACTCAAATCCCAGCATTAAATAGAACACGATCCAAAATATCAACCATATTCCACTATTAGACCAATATTGGAAGACCGATGTCTACTTAGAGTATTTCTGTATGCTGTAACCTTTCCGTTTGTCAAATAACCTTAATTTTTAATTCCATGTCGGTCTACTTTTCAGTAACATTCACCTGTAGAGGTCCACGGCTGAAGTCAATATCAGAATACATTTTCACTATCAACATTATCTACTTGAGATAACAATCTAATCCAACATTTAGTATTTTGATAGTACTAATGAAGTTATGATAAATAATGCATCACGTACAAGAATACGTGGTGTATTTCATTTAAGATTAACTGTGTGCTCACAAAATATAACATAGAATATCTCACGCTAGGTGAACAAGAACATTCAGGTGTTACAGATGATTTAAGGATTGTTCATACCTCCATATCTGTTCAGCTACGTCTGCTGTTTAACAAACCATAACCATTAGCCTGAATAGGTTTACCTGTATGCTATGAACAAGTTCTAATTCGTCACTATTCACGGACAATTTGAAGGATTATTTAATATAATACGAACTAGCGTGCCAAAGAAATAGAAACAGTTACTGTAATGCAAAGGAAGTGTAATACAGAGAGTGCGAATATGGTAGCAAAGGCACTGTTGATGATATTCGTGTCAATGCAACAGTTGCGAAACCTCCAAAAGAGACATAGACTAGACACCAAGAGTGACAGGTCTCCACACAACTAGACTTCATGTAACGTTTTACGAAATCCGAGATCACTGAGGCAAATGAACACCCAGTTTCATGTAAAGTGTAACTACCGAAGAATTCTTCATGATATTCTAGGTAAGTTTGGACAGTATAGCCCCATGCAGTTGTAGTACCTTCTAGTACATTATTGAACTCTTCTGTCTGAAATAAGACAGAACTGCCTTCCTATTGTCAAAGAGAACAACGTAACACTCTATGAACAAAACTACCCCAAGTGACAATGTCATGCTATGTTGATTCTCAAACGCTCTATGGATGTGCTTGAATTTTTATGACTTTTGAAACGGATCGTGTTACGTTCTGGGAAGAAACACAACAACATTTGTTTATTAACGTTGTACACCAAGTGCTATCCTATATGACTTCAATTACTGCATTCACGTGGCATTTGTTAGTAACCGTGGCGAGCTCAGGTAGATAACCATCAGCACACTCTGCTTTCAAATTTGTCCAAAATGAAAGCAAATGTCTTTCAAGGTTATCAGAATACAGTATGTGTTATGCTTGACTTTTTCATTGATACTGTTTACCTAACATTTGGGGGTGAAAACAATCCCCATGAGCAGCCATTGTCCTCTCATTTTGGGTCTGCTTCTTTATGCCTTTTGAGTTGAACTTCTGTTCGGCCTGGGTCAAAACAAGGTAAGTTGACCAAAATGTTTAACTGAATTTCAGGTATTATAATGATCAGACAGCAAACTGAATCTCACGGATTCATTCCCCTGAATTAGACAAATAGAAATAGTCTTGTCTGATACTGCCAAACAAGGATAATTTGATCACCGACATGGCAGCTGACCCTTATCACTTATTCATGGCACTTATAACCGCATGCTATTACTGAGAGCAAATCTGATCAGATATAGGTCAACTCATTTAAAACCGAAGCTGCATATACTATAGAAATTAGCACTAATGTATCCTCATCTTAGATATTGCATCCAGTACTCTCTTAAGATAGCTTCCAGATCAATTACATCTACAGAATGTTCAACATGTGGCTGACACGTTTTTAATTATGACAGACATGTACGGTACTTTTACACATTGATCAATTTATAACTGAACTCCACCATCATTAACAAACTGGATGTTTACATGTATGTTCAAATTGAACTTTTGCATAAATATGAGATACTTGCACTATTTTGGGGTTCAGCTCAAACAGTACCTGTAATTGTTAGCCAGACCACATGGGAAAGTGCGTCATTATTATTCTGTAAATCATAAAAAATGTATTAGACCATCCTCTTTTTTCTGTGCAGCAAGACCCGTGAAGGTCCCGGGGTAGAATAGGCCTTCAGCAACCCATGCTTGCCATAATAGGCGACTATGCTTGTCGTAAGAGGCGACTAACGGGATCGGGTGGTCAGGCTCGCTGACTTGGTTGGCACATGTCATCGGTTCCCAGTTACACAGATCGATGTTCATGCTGTTGATCACTGGTTTCTTTGGTCCAGACTCGATTATTTACAGACCGCCGCCATACAGCTGGAATATTGCTGAGTGCGGCGTAAAACTAAACTTACTCACTCACTCACTCTGTGCAGCAATGGCTGTTAAGTGTGTAAGATATGTGATATGGAAAAGTTACTTACACAGCTTGTGTCACTAGGAATCATATTTGTACTCGTGTACATGTCATGTATTTGCTCTGAGTAACATCAGGGATATTGTAAATTTTCGAATGTAGAATCTGGAAGAAATAAAGAAATTCATTTATTCATTCACATCACTATCGACAATAGTATACTATACAAAAGGAAGGCTGAAGGCTGATCACCATGCTCGGTACCATGCTGACCGAAAGTACTTTGGCTACTGCCATGGACCACAGTCGGATTTATATCAAAGCTTCAACAGTTGGCGATTTAAGTTTAGCTGAAATTAAAATGACAAAAATAGTACATTACAAAAATCTGGTAAGTTTAAATTTCCTTTGAAAGTTTCGGGTCTCTTGAGCACAATACTTTTACAATACTTTAACCACCTCGGGGGATACAGCCATTAACAATCTAAAGCGTTTTACATACACTGATACCCCCTAGAAGTAAATGTACCAATGGCAAAGAGCAAATGGTAAATGCGTTTACATGATCAATGATACTGGGAAATATTATGGTAAAAGTAATAACAACCATTGATGAACCACATTTCATACTGAAACATGGAAGTGTACAGACGTCAGTTCCAATCCCGACAGTGACATCGATACAGATTCTATTCGAACTGCTATCATGAGTGTGCCATCGTCTTTCCTCAGAGAACGATCCATATGGGAAAGACCAAAGAGTATAAACTGGTGGAACGTAATATTGAAAACATAGACTAGAGAAGCAATCCTTTGTCCCTCAAGCTTTAACTAGTCACAGAGCACCGCATAGCTGTCATCCGCTATTAGCTGCACACTTCTGTAGAGTATCGGACCGTTGGGAATATTTTCAGAGTTCATAAATTGACAGCGTGTGTGATCATTCATGAGGTTTCTGACTGCATATGCCAAGACGTGTTCCCTGATGTTGTGAAATTTTCAGAAGGCCATGACCTCAAGCAGGCAGTCACTGGCTTCAAGAGCAAATGACCAGAGCATTCGCGAACTAAAGGCTGCAGATGATCATGGGCATCTTTTTTCATAGATTAACACGCAAATGCTCCAAAATAACAATTCTGAGCTTTGCTTTGCCTGAAAACAAACCAGAATAACCAAACGTTATAGAGCATTCTCTACATCATCCGACAATATGTGTATCATATACCTCATTTAAATATAACTGTAAGGGCATTTAATGGGAAACAAATTCAAATAAACAATCAAATAAAGAAACATTCAAACAATCAAATAAACAATGATGCTGGCATGACCAATATCGCTTTAAATGTGTATGTATTTACTCCCATCACAACTGATTGTCACTGATTCATGTCTCGTTCTTTTGCCACTGCAAGGATCTGGACTATTACCCTCCAAAGTACTAGTATCTGGAGACACAGCGCTGGTACCCTGTTATGCATCATAACCATTGCAAAGGACGTTCCTGGTATTGGAAGAGGTTTTAGAACATGACCTGGACCAAGTGGTGTTTGAAGTTGTGGTCGACTGTTCATGATGAGCACCAACATACGTAACTGATGATCCCTCTCGGCTGCTTTCTATGTTTCTTCTATTTTCCATTTTTTACCGCTCAAACCTTCGTTTAAGTCTTTCGTCGTTAGTCTTTCTATTTCAAGATCAAGCCTTTTCTTCTCAAGTTCAATCTGTTGCTTTTCAATCGATTTATATGACTTTGTAAATTTGTCCATGGCAAGTTCAGGTGAGGTCTAAAGACGACTGTTACTGTATTTTTTCCTCTTTCTGCGTATTTAAGGCTTTTGTGTGTACACCACTTCTTTCATCCGGATTTTCTGCGACGACCTCATCCATGACACCATCTCGGTTTTGTTGTCTAAAATGCTCTCCATAGTCGTTCTCATGGTCAGCATCAAGTTTGACATCAGGAACATCAAAATCTTGATTGGTCATTTCAGAATCGATCTCGGAAGTTGGTACTGACTTGTGTGGCATATTCTGTACAACTTTGCCGGTGAGATGCGTTAAATATTAACTCACTCACTCTCACTGCATTGTGTGTAGGGTTTTTTCCAATGCCTTCATGTGTTTGTCACACTGACTGGCGGTCTTTTCAAAATCCTTGTCATGCATGAGTTTGCTAATTTTCCCGTAAACTTTTGTGCCCGATTTGGAAGGACTGTCAGATTGTATCTGGACATGCATTTCAAACTAGATACTTATGAGACACCTTGTTTCATCATCTGTCCATGAATTACGTCTGAATTTTGGTGGCATTTTGCGACGCAGTAAGGAAACGTCTGGCTGGAGTAGTGCATACAATCTATTTTCAGATTTCCTTTTTCAGGAGGCTCATTCCAAAACATAAGAAGGGATGAAAGGTTGGTTTGTTTACCTCCAAGCGAGAGATAGTCTAAATTTAGCAGGGAGTGAGAGGTTGATTTACTTGCCTCCAAGAAAATATTGTCAAAAATGCAGTTACAGGAAAAAAATGCCCACTCGGTCAGGATTTATCTCACGGGTGTTCGAACTTGTGTTTACGTGATGAAATTTGTCTCTAGGGCGACAAAGTTTACTCCATGGGCTGACTGCCCCGTGGGGAATGTAAACTGGGCTTAAGGAGCAAATCTCAACTACTAATTATTAAAATACATCAATCTGCAAAACACGCGAATCCGCCCGTTAACTCTATTTCTGTCATAATTCAAAAATAAAATGTCAATAAACATCATTAAAAAGGTCTAATGTTTTTTTACACTGAAATAGTTTTCCCGTCTATTTTTCAGGGCAAGGAATGATAAAGTATTGAATTCAGCGATGTGTGGCACCAATTCTGTGATATATGAATAATTTCATGTCTTTACATCTAACATTTAGATCTTGGTTACCCATGACTGGATGTAGCTGATGGAATGTGATACAGAGACTCCTAAGTGTTGTAAACGTTGCAGAAAGGTAGTGTAACTGTTAGAGCCAATGCGGTACTCTGTACAACATGGTAGTGTATCTGTTGAAGCCAGTGCGTTGCTTAATACATCATGCTAGTGTATTTGTTGAAGCCACTGCGTCACTCAACACATGGTTGTGTATCTGTTGAAACCAGTGCGTTACTCAGTACATGGTTGTGTATCTGTTGAAGCCAGTGCGTTATTCAATACATGGTTGTGTATCTGTTGAAGCCAGTGCGTTACTCAATACAACATGGCTGTGTATCTGTTGAAGCCAATGCGTTACTCAGTACATGGTTGTGCATCTGTTGATGCCAGTGCGTTACTCAATACATGGTTGTGTATCTGTTGAAACCAGTGCGTTGCTCAACACAACATAACTGTGTATCTGTTGAAACCAGTGCGTTACTCAATGCAACATGGCTGTGTATGTGCTGAAGCCAGTGCATTACTCAATACATTGTTGTGTATCTGTTGAAGCCAGTGCGTTACTCAACACATCACGCTAGTGTATTTGTTAAAGCCAGTGCGTTACTCAATACAACATTGTTGTGTATCTGTTGAAGCCAGTGCATTACTCAATACATGGCTGTGTATCTGTTGAAGCCAGTGCGTTACTCAATACAACATTGTTGTGTATCTGTTGAAGCCAGTGCGTTACTCAATACAACATGGTTGTGTATGTGTTGAAGCCAGTGCGTAAATAAATACAACATGGCTGTGTAGCTGTTGAAGCCAGTGCGTTACTCAGTACAACATGATAGTGCATCTGTTGAAGTCGATACGTTACTCAAAACAACATGGTAGTGCATCTTTTAAAGTCAGTGCGTCAATCAATACAACGTGGCTGTACGTGTGTATGTGTTGAAGCTAGTGCATTACAAACAATAGCATGGAAGAATATCTGTTGAAGCCATTGTGTTAATCAATGCAAAATGAGAGTGTGTCTGTTGAAGACAGCGCGTCACTCAATACAACGCGTTAGTTCATCTGTGAAGTGAGTGCGTCACTCAGTACATGGTAGTGAATCTGTTGAAGCCAGTGCTTTACCCAGTACAACATGGTTGTGTATCTGTAGAGGTCAGTGCGTTACTCAATACAACATGACTGTACGTGTGTATGTGTTGAAGCTAGTGCATTACACAAAATACCATGGAAGAATGTCTGTGGAAGCCAGTGTGTTAATCAATGCAACATGGAAGTCTATCTGTTAAAGCCAGTGCGCCATTCAATACAACACGGTAGTGCATCTGTCGAATTCATCATCGAGGAATGATGTACTCCTGCGCTGAAGACACAGCAAACATATTAATTTACCATGCTAATCCATATCACTATAGGATATTTACTGAGCTCGCCCACCGCGCGCATATTGTTTATCCTTCTGATTCAAACTGAGCCTAACAGAACACAGTGAATACATAAACAGTATTATAATCAACGAAGAGTAACAGCAAAGTGTTTGTGACAAGTTGTAAGTTTATTTGCATTCGAAGCCTCATGGTCCATAGTGTTAAGATATAAAAAGCACCACACAGTGTGCAACACCTACAATGCCATGCTACAATGCCATGCTACTTAACAGGAAGGATTTCTTTGGAGAAAATGATATTTTCTTCACATGAACAGACTATGTTGTTGACATTAAAGAGACAAACTTATCATGAGATAGATTGTTATGACATTTTTGTACAAAAAAATGTTCTCTTGCAATAAGGACATTACAGGAGGAAATGAAATTCATCTTCAACAGATGCTTCACTACATTTCGAGCATATCAGATAGATATGATCTTCACTGCAGCATAGTAACTAAACATTCAATGCATGCGATGCACAACAAATATTATAGTACACTCTTACGAGATACTTGGACTGGAACAGCTCTTGTATGTACGTCTTACAAATCATACAGTGCGCAAGATATAGTTGTATACAGTGCACGAGTACTAAACATGATAGTTTTGTTTTGAAAAAAAACAGTTATATCGTCTTTGTTGTTAACATTAATGACATCACTGACAAAGGTATCAACGCAACTCAACTCAAAATCTTTTATTCTCATAAAACCACTCTTGGTGGTTCAAGATAAAGGCATATACATTGCATAGACATGGAGGAAAGATGGAAGAAAATGCAAGCATAGTTTTACAATATAAATACAACATAGGCACACTTTACAACATAATCATATAATTTTTTTCACACTACTCAACTAGGTTTACGAATGTTGCGAAGTTTTCTTGATCGTGCAAGGTTTTGCTTCAGGAATATGTTTTTATAAGACTAGGGAAAGATAAGTATTAAATAATAATGTGTGTCTTCCTTTGTTCAGTAAAAGTTTCACATTTAAATAAATAATGAGTCAACTAAAAGCGGTGGTCACTCAGGAACAACTGAGTTGAGTCAGTTGAGACATTTTAGTCACATACCTTGCTAGATTATTTGAAATAGTAGTACCCTCGCTGGACAGTCGTTGAATGACTTTTTATGTGGATGGATAATTATGGTAGTATCTCTCACCTGTGTGTATAAGGGCATATTATCAAGGTATTGTATTCATCTTCAAGGCCAAGGCCACAAACCAGACACATTGCATCAATTTTCGTCTTCGAAACGGGCCGTCTTTATGATACAATTTTTAAGTCGTAATTGGAACAACGAAATTTTGTAAGACAGCTTCGCAATTTAGATGAATTGATGTGATTTAAATGTGGCTCCATTTGGAAGGTAGTCTTGCAGGTTCAGTAGGATATTAACATTGAAGATTCGTGCACACGATGAGACCAGTCCTGCATGCATCCTCAGTTCTTAGTGTTCTCAATCTGACAATTTTCAGTCAGAAGTTTATAAGACGTAGATAAATATGAACAAAATATGACGTGTGCCCGCTTCGCCCAATACTGCGACATTGGGAGAGAGGGAGGTTTGGAGATTTATAACTTATTTTTCATGTATTTGTAATAAAACCCTAAGCCTGTTTCCTATCTCAGCTTTGTAACTTTGATAAACTTGACCTTTCAGGATTGATGCCACCTGAGAAGTTAACCATGAAACATTTACGGGGTTATAAAATATATAGGATAGACCACATTTTTCAAGTATACCTTTTACATGTTTGATCCAAATATCACATCCATTTTCCGTAGTGCCTCTGATAAGTGCATAATTATAAATCAATTCTGATAGTTTGGCGCAGTTCCAACAGACTGTAGCCTATACCAGTAACAGATTACCCTTTTAGCGGCTAATATATAAAGGGGTACTCTCCCTAGTTCCCCACATGTCATATCAGTTGGAGTAGAGTAGCGGAAACCAATAGTTAATTTAGGAAATTTCAAGTGAATCTTCTCCATAACTTGTACATTTTCATATGTCCATGTCTCGTACCCATAACGCAAAGTCGGTAAGATCATAACATCAAATGCTTTCAGTAAACAGTCTGTCATAGACTAAATCGTTTCAATAAGTTTCCTTAAATCTTCATTTTTTCAAACGATCTATTTGTTTCAATATAGGTCCAAAGTGCACTGAAATTCTATCCCCTATGTCTATGTAATGTATTCTGCAAACATTCGGTGTATCCCCTCTTATCATAAACCCCCCTCCGGGCAGGACCTTTAATTCTCAAACGCTATCAATACATGTCAATTAACACCTCCCTACGTCGGCGAATCTTACGTATGTACATGTGCATGGGCCAGTGACCTTGCACAATGTGGCGTAATGGCCCTGTGTATAAAAACCTGACTGATGTGGTCAGTCGCAGGGACCATCCAGCGAGACCAACCAGCAAGACCAACCATGGAGACTAGATCATCGACAGAAGTGGACGGATTGTGCGTCTAGTCGGGGTGTCGGCCAAGGCCGTCGCCCCACCTACGACTACGTCGACGATGAAGAATCGCCGTCGGACTTCTGAATGTGTGTGAGTGACAGAGCGGGTCTCCACATCGGGATCATTGGCCACTCAGTCCCGATGTGCGTTCTGTCACATGTTTACCACTGTGTATACCATTTCGAATATCATTCAACCAAACAATAATAAAATATGGCTGCTGCTGTCTTCAACTCTAACACCGACTCATGTCCTCCCTGTCTCTTGTCCACCACCCTAAACTACCACCCGAGAGCGACCACGACGGACGATCTTGGACAAGTCTATTGGTATATTAAAGTTTCTTGATTTTTTTCAAAAGCAGAACATAGGTTTAGATGCGCTGTCGGAAAGTATTTCCATAATAGAACGTTAGCTTACAGTGTTTTGCTGGACCGCTCCTAAATATAAGTACTTTTGTTTTATCTAGGTTTACGTCTAGGTACCACATGTTACAATGTGTATGGAGTTGATAGTACGTTGAAGTTCAGGGACTGAATCAGCGAAAAAGACTGTGTCATCTGCAGAATGTAGTGTCATAAATGAAATGCATAGGTTCATGTTAATATATGGGAAGTTAGGAAGACTCACAGTTGAAAATCCATCAATAGTAACGAATTCGTTCAGGTCATTTTTGAATAAACAGGACAAAAGCAGGGAAAGGTTTTCATCTTGGCGCACACCAGAGTAGCATCGGAAGTAATTCGCCATCCGAAGGTTATGATAACATGGTTTTATAAACAGTTCTCTATATGTCTTATAATGAGGACATAACAAAAGGAAATGGAAGTCTTTTTCAACAGATTCGCATTGCCGTACTGCACACATAAATTCCTTCTACCAAAATCTCCTAAAATGGCGTTGCTAGAGGTACGCCTAGGAATACAAATATATCTCCTCAAAAAGTCACTCTGTATCTTTGCTGTCGTCGACCTAAAAGTATATCCCAAGATCTCCGAACTATATAATATATGGAGCTCATGATCAGTCGACATTCGTAGTTTCTCAACAGTATTAAATGATTTTCAGTAATGTTCTTGTCCATGAATGCCATTATTTTACTTGACGTTTAAAGAATATTTAAACTGATGTAGACTTTCCTGTGGCATACTACTTGAACGCATACAATAGTCATATCGTGAAATACCGGAAACATTCATTTTGTGAAGTGACTAAATGAATTACATATTTTATGCCATCACTGAACTGGAATGTCTTAACCAACTTAATCGCCAACCAATCAGTTAAAATATGACATAGTGTGACCAATGTGTCGTAGGTGCCAGATGAAAGGAAGGGACTAATGACAAATAAGGCATTGTGATAGCAATAACGCAACATAATACGGTATATTCAATCACATCCAAACCTTCATACGAAAATAATATCACTGCAACAACCCACATTAAGTGAGTGAGTAACGAATTATGTCGCTCTTAGCAATAATCCAACAAACTGGAACAATTTATGTTTATGTCATTTTATTGTATTGCATGGTTATCAAAAATACAGCTCTACTTTCTTTGAATTATCAAAGATGAAAAATGCATTAACTGGCGATCTTCACCTATATGAACCCAAATCGCTCCTACCCAAGAAAGGAAGAGACACGCGTGACAGTAAAGCACCATGGTTCCTAAATGTAGAAACAGAACCATTCCACAGCCAATGGTCTAACCTAGGCAAATGAATGGATGCAGTCAACTGTTCGTCCAATCAAAGCTGAAAATACTACGTAGTTAAACGCTGGTATAACTAATCACAGTGAACTTCGAGAGGTATTTAGCAGTTGGTGTGCTGAACAGTGTTAATGGGGACAGTTCTATGGATATGCAGCTTCTTTATTATAATATAAGCCACGTTTTGGTGTAGACACTGTTATCAAGCACGTGATGTACAATACTGTGGGATTTATATATACATGTACAGTATAGACAAGTGGTGGCTTCCTTTGTTTGTCATATTCAAAACAACTCTACCAAAAAGACTTCCTATTCTTTACTACTTCTTTGCCTATACAATGCCAAAATCTCCCTGGTAGTGTCTCTCATTCTCTTGATCTGCGGCGATATTTATCCTAACCCATGTCCAACTAACAATCGTGAACTAAACATATTGTCTTACCTCACACATGAATGTCGCTTTCTGATTGGCTAAGCGCAATTTTACTATTTTCAATGTACCCCGCTTACAGGCGAAGTATTATTTTCAATGTACACCGCTGGGAATTCCGAACTCTTCTGGTGCTTCATGGTAGTACTTTTTATCTCGAATAACATTGAATCACGCATCAAGCACGGAAATACCGATGTACCGATGAAAGCGAGATAACTCTAAATCTGTTTACCTTGTGCCGTCTGCGAAATGGCGATTCGCCTCGCATTCAGTGAGTTAGTGAGTGAGTGTGTTAATATTTAAAGTCACATCGGCAGTATTCCCAAGAACTTGGCCTCCTTTACAACTTTGATGGGAGTGCCATCTAGAGATAGTTCAGGGTCCTTATGTGGTTTAAATTTTCTGCACAAATGTATACAATTAGAACTTGAAACTGTCTGTTATTTAAAAAGTTGCCTATAAATTGAGGTAAACGACTTCGCAAGCCGAAGTGATGTAAGTCTCTTAAGATACCATATTTCCAGGTTGTGTCATATGCTTTTTCCAGATCAAAAAAGATAGACACAGCATGTTGTTTTTTAATTAGTGCGTTTTTAACAAATGATTCTAAACGCACTAAGTGATCGACAGTACTTCTGTTTTCCCGGAAACCACACTGTATATCAGTTATAAGGTTATTTGTTTCCAAGTACCAAACAAGCCGATTATTTATCATGCGTTCCATGGTCTTGCAAACACAGCTAGTTAATGAAATCGGACGGGATAATTGGATGGATCCGTGTGATCACGTCCAGGTTTAGGTATTGGTACTACTATAGCAACACGCCATAAAGAAGGAAATTTCCCGGAAGTCCAAATATCATCAAAAATACATAACAACGTCTGTAAACATGATTCTGGTAAGTGCTTCAGAAGTTGATAATGTATGTCATCAGCTCCTGTAGCAGTATCGTGAGCTTGATCAAGTGCAGTATGGAGTTCATGAATAGAAAACGTTTCATTATAATCTTCCCCATTATCTGAGCTAAAATTAATAGTTTTCTTTTCTTGTTGTTTTTGATATTGTTGGAATTTAGGCACATAATTAGATGAGGACGAATGTTTAGCGAGAGTTTCAGCCAGTTTATTTGCAATATCTGATTTATCGGATCGGTAAGTACTTGATCTCCATGTTTCAGATGATGGACACTAGACTTAGTACCTTTACCTTTAATTTTCTGGATCATGTTCCAAACCTTGGACATGGGTGTCCGAGAATTTATTTTCGATACATAATTTTGCCAAGATTGGCGTTTATTCTGTGTAAAGGTACGCCGCGCTTTAGCATTTAAAAGTTTAAATTTATTCAAATTATGAACCATAGGATGTCGACGGAAATAATGTTCTGCTTTTTTCCTTGCCTTCCTAGCTTGTTTGCACTCATCATTGTATCACGGTTTCCGAATATGTGGAACTGCAGAGGACTTTGGTATACACTCATCAGCTATAGATTTCAGTTCATCAGAAAAGCATTTGATAGCGTCAGGAACGTCAATAAAAAGTTCAGGTTTAAGTTTTTCAGCACACAGTGTTACATATAAAGCCCAGTCAGCCTTTTTAAAATTCCGCCTTGATGATGGAGGAACATCAGATGGAGTTACAGATTTTAGTATAGTAGGAAAATGGTCTCTTCCACAGAGGTCGTTGTGGACTGACCATTCAAATTCGTTTAGTAAGTTGGAGTCAGTTAGTGACAAATCAAGAGCTGTATATGTTCCTGTGTTCCTGTCATTGTATATACATAAATTATTGTTCGAAATAAAATTTTCCAGAACCTGACCTTTTGTGTTTGTGGTCACACCACCCCAAAGAGGGTTGTGCCCATTTAAATCACCCATGAGTATACATGGTTTGGGTAATTGATCATAGAGAGTTTGTGAGTGAGTTAATATTTTACGTCACATCGGCAATATCTCAGCCATATCGTGACGAGAACAACTAATATCAAAATCAATTATATGTCTACTATAAAACCTGTCAACGACGGACAGTAAAACAACTAGAATATCACAAATGGAATTAAAACTAGCATGGAAAGTTAAAAATAACATCACCATTTGGACAATACACTATAAAATCAGGCTATAGATCGCCAACAACTGAAGGTAGATCACCATACTAGGACCATGGGGACTTACAGTACCTTTGCTACCTACATGGACCCTAGTTGGATTTACACCATCCCTTCAGCCGCTGGCGAGTGTACAATATGCTAGCCACAATTAAAACAACAGGAATACTACGATTAAAAACAGTGGTAGACTTAAATTTACTATGAATGTTTTTGGACTTACGTACCCTCTCAGGAGGACAATAATTTTACAATACTTCAACCCCCTCCGAGGGTACAGCCACTAACAATTCTAGTTACGAATTCAAACTACCAACTATTAAAATATATCTTTTTACAGAAACATATTACTCAAAATTCAGTCAAAAAATCAATTTCTTTTAAAAAACCAAGAATTAAATGATAACTAACGCTGCTAAAAAGATCCTTCATTGTTTTAACTGAAAAATACATATCCCTTGTGATGGAGAATTCAACACAGTCAAGCAGAATATGCTTGACTGTAACTCTCTCATCACAAAGGATACAAAATGGAGGATCCTCACCTTTTAACAGGTATGCATGGGTATATCTAGTGTGTCCAATACGACATCGTCGTAGAATAACCTCTTCAATTCTGGACTGACAACCCAAGTAGGTATAACCAATGTGAGGTTTTATCTCATGTAATTTATTCATACCCACTTGGGTGTCCCACTTCTTCTGCATCAGGTCACGGATATAACATCTAATGGTGGCTTTGTAATCACTGTAAGGAATGAGCAGTGGTGTCACAGATTTGTTGAGTGCTGCATTAGCAGCAAGGTCAGCCAATGTGTTACCAGAGATCCCTACATGGCTAGGTAACCAGCAGAAGACGATGTCGTATTGGCCAGTAGCAAGATCATTATACAGTTCAATAATTTCTATTAAAAGTGGATGTTTACAAGAAATATTTTTAATAGCCTGAAGGCAAGAAAGAGAGTCGGAATAAATTATATGTTGTTTACGTTTCGGGTGTCTTTGAATATATTTAAGGGCTGTTAATATGGCGTTAGCCTCTGCGGTAAAAATAGAACTATGATCGGGTAATGTAGAAGATATTGTTCTGGATCCAATGACAGTGGCACAAGCCACATCGTCACCGTCCTTGGACCCATCTGTAAATAAGGATTTATAATTGCTATATTTATGTTTCAATTGATTATATTCTTGTTTATACTGTAATTCATTCGTTTCTGATTTTTTAAGTGATGTTAATGTTAGGTCAACTTGTGGCCTAACCAACTGCCAAGGAGGAGAAGAAAGAAGACGGGAAGGAGCTATATTTTCCAGCTCAATGCTAGATGCTGCAAGAAATGGCTTAATTCTGAGCCCAAGAGGCGGAACAAGGGAAGACTTTTTGGTATACAAATCCTCGTAGAGAGGATTAAAGACACAATTAAATGCGGGATTAGACTCATTTGAAGCTAATTTTGTAATGTATTGTAAAGATAGTTTTATACGACGTAAGTTGAGAGAAGGCTCATCAGCTTCGACGTATAGACTGTCAATAGGAGAGGTTCTAAAAGAACCGAGACAAAGTCTTAGGCCTTGGTGGTGCACAGGATCAAGTAGTTTTAGGTTGCTTTGACAAGCTCCACCATATACGATGGAGCCGTAATCAAGTTTAGATCGGATCAGTGATCTATATAAGTGGAGAAGGGTAGACTGATCCCCTCCCCATTTTGAATTTGAAACAACCTTTAATAAATCGAGTGCCTTCAGACATTTGGCTTTAAGGGATTTAATATGCGGCAAGAAGGTCAAATGTGAGTCGAAAATAAGTCCCAAGAATTTAGCCTCCTTGACCACTTTGATTTGGGTACCACTGAGAAATAGTTCTGGGTCCTTATGGGGTTTGTATTTACGACAGAAGTGTATACAATTGGTTTTTGATTTAGAAAATTTGAAGCCGTTTTCAAGACACCATTTATCTATTTTGTTTAAACACAGCTGCAGTTGCCGTTCAATAGTATGCATATTTTTACCACGGCAAGAAATATTAAAATCATCCACAAATAAAAATCCATCGATTAAATCGTTTAAAACTTTAGATAGACTGTTGATCTTGATGCTAAAAAGAGTGACAGACAGAATACTGCCTTGTGGAACACCCTGATCCTGATTGTAATGATCAGACAGGGTAGAACCCACGCGGACTTGAAATTGCCTGTTATTTAAAAATTTGGCTATGAATTCAGGCAAACGACCTCGCAAACCGAAATCATGTAAATCTCTTAAAATACCATATTTCCAGGTTGTGTCATATGCTTTTTCCAGATCAAAAAAGATAGACACAGCATGTTGTTTATTAATTAGTGCATTTTTAACAAATGATTCTAAACGCACTAAGTGATCGACTGTACTTCTGTTTTTACGGAAACCACATTGTATATCTGTGATAAGATTATTAGTTTCCAAGTACCAAACAAGTCGATTATTTATCATGCGTTCTATGGTCTTGCAAACACAGCTAGTTAGTGAAATAGGTCGATAATTGGACGGATCCGTGTGATCACGTCCAGGTTTAGGTATTGGTACTACTATGGCGTCACGCCATGAGGGAGGAAAGTTACCCGATGTCCAAATATCATCAAAAATATTTAGGAGAGTTTCTAGGCAGGATTCTGGTAAATGCTTCAGGAGTTGATAATGTATGTTATCAGCTCCTGTAGCAGTATCATGAGCTTGATCAAGAGCAGTATGGAGCTCATGAATAGAAAAAGTTTCATTATAATCTTCCCCATTAGCAGAATTGAAATTAATACTTTTCTTTTCTTGTTGTTTTTGATATTGCTGAAATTTAGGTGTATAATTCGAAGAGGAAGAGTGTTTAGCAAGGGTTTCACCCAGTTTATTTGCAATATCTGATTTATCAGTAAGCAATTGATCTCCATGTTTAAGATGATGGACAGTAGATTTAGTACCTTTACCTTTAATTTTCTGGACCATGTTCCACACCTTGGACATGGGTGTCCGAGAATTTATTTTAGATACATAATTTTGCCAAGATTGGCGTTTGTTCTGTTTAAAAGTACGCCGTGCTTTAGCATTTAAAATTTTAAATTTATTTAAATTATGTACCATAGGATGGCGACGGAAATAATGTTCTGCTTTTTTCCTTGCCTTCCTAGCTTGTTTGCACTCATCGTTGAACCATGGTTTTCTTATGTGTGGAAGTGCAGAGGACTTTGGTATACATTCATCAGCTATAGATTTTAGGTCATCAGAAAACCTTTTGATAGCGTTAGGAACATCAATAAAATATTCAGGTTGAAGCCTGGCAGCACACAACGTTTCATATAAAGGCCAGTCAGCCTTTTTAAAATTCCATCTTGATGATGGAGGAACATCAGATGGTGTTACAGATTTCAGTATAGTAGGAAAATGGTCACTTCCACAGAGGTCATTGTGGACTGACCATTCGAATTCATTTAGTAAGTTGGAGTCAGTTAAAGACAAATCAAGAGCTGTATATGTTCCCGTGCCAGGATGTAAATACGTATTGGTACCATCATTATATATACATAAATTATTATTTGAAATGAAATCCTCCAGAAGCTGACCTTTAGTGTTCGTGATTACACCACCCCAAAGTGGGTTGTGCCCATTTAAATCACCCATGAGAATACATGGTTTGGGTAATTGATCGTAGAGAGTTTGTAGATCAGCCTGCATAAGAGTTGATGAAGGCGGAATGTACAGTGAACATAAAGTAAGCGTAATGTTCAAAGTCATTCGCACTGCAACAGCTTGAAGATTAGTTTTGAGTTTTACAGGACTGTGAATAACATCATGTCTTACAAGGATTGAAGATCCTCCACTGGCTCTATCACCAGGTGGGGAAAAGTGATGATATGCATTATATTGACGTAAGTTAAAAGTATTTGTCTGCTTTAGATACGTTTCTTGCAAGCAGAATGCTGATGGTGTAAAGTCTTGGACTAATGGGTGAAGCTCATTAAGATTAGTCGTTACGCCCCTGCAATTCCACTGAATAATATATGAAGAAACTATTTCTTTGGGGGATTTATTGGGGATCTACCCCTTGATTTCCTAGAGGGTGACAAGCTATGTGCCCTACTTTGGATGTTTTCGGACACATCCATGTCTTCTAAGGATCCAAACTTATTAAAAAGTTTGATGGTGTCATTTGAACCTTTGGAGGTTCTGCTACTCTGACATTTTTGTATGTCATTTTTGGTTTTGATTTTATTTTTGGTAATATCTTTCCCATTATTTTGTGATTGAAGCTTAGGCATAGGCTGTGATGATGAGGACGATTGTTCTTGAGAAGATGACCGTGATTGAAATGGAGCAAGTGTTTTTGGAAGTGATTTAGCGGTCTGGGTCGACTGGTTGGGTGTGTATATTTCAGGTTTCTCTGTATCCACCCATGTCAGATCAGTTTGGCACTCCATTGACGAAGTGGATACAGTTGCTTTGTGACTGGCGGCAGAGGGTATTCTCGTAACTGAGGCATAAGAAGTGGTCTGATCTGTTGGGGAAAGAACAAGTTTCTTGGCATCAGCAAAACTAACATTTTGCGTGAACTTAATTTTGTTTATTTCCATTTGTTGAATCCAGATGGGACATTGTTTCGAGAAAGATGAATGTGTCCCAGAGCAGTTTGCACATTTTTTAATGTTGTTATTGCAATCCTCAGTAACATGAGTTTTCTCACTGCAATGAGCGCATGTTACCGAGTTAGTACATGTAGTGACACCGTGTCCATACTTTTGACATTTGAAACATCTCAGTGGATTGGGAATATAGGTATCAACACTGAGATTGCAATATCCTGCTCTAACTGATTTTGGAATGGTTGGCGAAGAAAAATGGAAAAGATAAGTATTGGTAGGTTTTGTTTCAGAGTTTATTCGTGTTGTAAATCTTTTGACAAAAATCACTCCTTGCTCTTTCATTTCTGCCGCTATATCAAGTTCTGACATATCAGAAAACAGTCGATCTCTGTCTCTGACAATCCCTTTGCTCGTATTCAGCGTCCTGTGAGCGGAAATTGAGACTGGAACTCCAACGAACAACTCGGTAGACATCAGGTTGGTGGATTGCTGTTTCCGATGACACTCTATAAGGAGAGAGCCTGAACGTAATCGCCTGACATTTCTGACCTCACCCGCAATACCCTGTATACCTTTTGATACTGCAAAAGGATTTAATTTAATAGGTGATTTGTCAAGAGTTTCCATAACGAGAAATCGTGGCCAATATTCGATTGAGCTGGACGGTCGAGGGTCATCATCATCATCATAGTCAAGGTGACGTTTTTTCTTTTTAGGGGGGTTGTGTAAGCCATGGGTAATTTAGTATGGTTCATCATCTGAGCTCCCCACCCACCACGGAGTATCACAAGGACAATGCTAAAAACAAGTGGGCCTCCGACTTGCAGCACCAAGGATACTCAGATGATATACTCTAGCGGAAGAATTATAAATAACTAATCCACCAGATTGGCCCATGAGCCACCGCCTTCTGGCATAAGACTCTAGGCAAAGTTTAAATACATATTAACATTTTTCCAATTCCAAATCATTGCAATGTAATAATAAGTCCAAGTCCGAAATCAAACAATTCCAAATACAATGTGTGCATTGACATGTAAACAGTCCATACACAGGGCTTGGCATGACCAGCCGATTGGTTGAACCGGGCCCATTCAACCTCCCGTCTAGGTGAAGTAAGGGTCGAAGGGGTGTGTTGAACAAAGGGAACGCGGTTACAGGTCCCCAGTGCTCTCAACCCCCAGACTCCCGTCCTCCACCGACACAGGGCCGCAACCCACGGCAAACGGGTTGGTGGACCAAATATCCCCCCGGGTCCACTACGGGGGTGTTGGCGAGCTCTTGGCGTTACCCAGCACCCACCACGAGGAGGTGGCTCGCCACGGGTGCCTAGAGAGTTTGTAGATCAGCCTGCATAAGAGTTGATGAAGGTGGAAAGTACAATGAACACAAAGTAAGAGTAACGTGCAAAGTAATTCGCACTGCAACTGCTTGAAGATTAGTTTTGAGAGTCACAGGGCTATGGATAACATCATGTCTTACAAGGATTGACGATCCTCCGGTGGCTTGATCTCCTGATGGAGAAAAAGAATGAGATGCTTTATAGTGACGAAGATTAAAATTATCCATCTGTTTAAAATATGTTTCTTGCAAGCAGAGTGCTGCAGGTTTAAAGTCTTGAACTAACAGGTGTAGTTCATGCAGATTTTTCTTCAGGCCTCTGCAGTTCCATTGAATAATATGTGAAGAAATTATTTCTTCGGAGGGTTTATTGGGGATCTGCCCCTTGCTTTCCTTGAGGGCGACAAGCTATGTGCCCTAATTTGGATGTTTTCAGACACATCCATGTCCTCTAAAGATCCGAACTTATTATAAAGTTGGACTTTGTCATTCAAACCCTTTGAGGTTCTGCTACTTTGACATTTTTGTAAGTCATTTCTGGTTTTGATTTTAGTTTTAGTAAGATGTTTCCCACTATTTTGAGATTCATGTTTCGCTATGGACTGATTTGGTGAGTATACTTCTGGTTTTTCTGTATCCACCCATGTCAGATCAGTTTGACACAGTGTTGATGAAGTGGACACGGCTGTTTTGTGGCTGATAGTGGATGGTGCTCTCGTAATTGAGGCATAAGATGCAACAGTGTCTGGTGTGGAAACAAGAAGTTTTTTAGCTTCAGCAAAACTGATATTCTGTGTGAATTTAATTTTGTTTGTCTCTATTTGTTGCTTCCAGATTGGACATTGTTTAGAAAAAGCAGAATGTGTCCCAGAGCAGTTGACGCATTTTTTAAGGGTATTATTGCAGTCCTCAGTAACATGAGTTTTCTCACTACAATGAGCGCATGTTACTGAGTTAGTACAGTTAGTGACACCGTGCCCGTACCTTTGGCACTTGAAGCATCGCAGTGGATTGGGAATGTAAGTATCAACACTGATATTAAAATATCCTACTGTTACTGATTTTGGAATACTTGGAGAAGAGAAGTGGAAGAGATATGTGTTAGTTGGTTTTGTTTCTGAGTTTATCCGGGTTGTAAAGTTACCCATTGATCTTTCATTTCTGATACGATATCAAATTCAGTCATATCAGCGAACAATTGATCTTGGTCTCTGACAATCCCTTTGCTCGTATTGAGAGTCCTGTGTGGAGTAACTGAGACCTGAACTCCAACAAACAGCTCAGTTGACAACAGGTTGGTTGATTGCTGTTTCCTGCTACATTCTACAAGTAGGGAACCTGAACGCAATCGTCTGATATTTCGTACCTCACCTGCGATACCCTGTATACCTTTTGATACCGCATACTGGTTTAATTTGATAGGTGACTTGTCAAGCGCCTCGATGACTAGAAATCGTGGCCAGTATTCAACGGTCGGAATAGACGGTCGTAGTTCATCATCATCATTGTCAAGTTGACGCTTGTTTCTTTTAATGGGAGTTCTGTAAGCCATAGTTAGTTTAATATGGTTCATCATCTGAGCTCCCCACCCACCACGGAGTATCACAAGGACGATGCTAAAAACAAGTGGGCCTCCGACTTGCAGCACCAAGGATACTCAGATGATATACTCCAGCAGAAGAATTATAATTAATTGCTCCACCAGATTGGCCATGAGCCACCGCCTTCTGGGCATTAAGACTCTAGGCAAAATATGTATTTGTTAAAGTTTTAAATCAATAGAAATTTAGTGAAGTATTTGATCAATACCTTTATCAGGATCATATATTTAAATCAAAAGTGTGCAATATCAAATACAATGCACATGGGCTTGGCATGACTAGCCGATTGGTTGAACCGGGCCCATTCAACCACCCATCTAGGCGAAGTCAGGGCCAAAGTGGTGTATTGAGCAACAGGAACACGGTTACAGACCCCTATTGCCCTCAACTACCAGGATCCCTTTCTCCACCGACACAGGGCCGCAACCCACGGCAAACGGGTTGGTGGACCAAATATTCCCCCGGGTCCACTACGGGGGTGATGGCGAGCTCTTGGCGTTACCCAGCACCCACCACGAGGAGGTGGCTCGCCACGGGTGCCTCAACAGAAGTGCTTCATACAGCTCGAAATTAAAACTTGGATGTTCGGTAAGATAAATACGTTGTTCACTGATCCCTCAGGGTCCATGGGCTCATCTACCCTCGAGGTTTGTTAAACAAACCTCGAGGATACATGAGCCCATGGACCCCGAGGGACCAGTGAACAATTAATGCAACTAATAATACATTATAAATGTGCGTAGCCTTAAAGATAAAATAGACATACTTTAGGCAGAGTTCGGATCATACGACGTCATTTGTCTGACTGAAACTTTGGTTGCATGTTGGTATAAGTAGTAATGATATTCTAATTCCGGGCTTCCATTCACCTCTCAGAAATGATAGATAGGCGGTTATGTCGCAGTGTACGTAAACAGTAAAATTAGTGACGAAAATATGAAGAATTACTCATAACCGGGCTTGAGGAGATATGGATATAAATAAGATGTAGAAAACGGAACCACGTAATAGGAACGTTTTGTCTCGCAGACAAAGCAGAAGTTTTTAGGATTTAACCGAAGACTCTATCAATAACGCTACTGATCTTATTATGGATACAGTTGTAGAGACTGATTTTAAAATTGATCTTGTTACAGATACAAGTTATAAAATCCACCAATTACAACTGCTGTTTGGACTAACACAACTTATAACCGAACCTACAAGGAATACACTCCGTTCTGGTACTTTAATCCATCTTACTTTCGTTTCAAGCGCTAGCGCTGTACTAACATACCTAGGTATTTTAGATCCTGTATGTAGCGATCATTGCCCTGTTTATGTTACCATCAATGAGTCGATTTCACAATGGATTCATTACAAGAGAAAAACATATAATTACACTGTAGCTTATTTCGACGGGATTAAAATTGCCCTATGTACTCTTCATTGGCATGCTATCTTTGCCACTGAAAATATTAACCGTATCGCATACAACTTCACAGGTGCAATTCTTGACATGCGATAGTTACAATCCAAATAAAGGCATTGCGGTGCGGCCCTGGGATGCCCCCTGGATGAGTAGTGAAGTACATAAATTGATTCGTAAACGCAATCGCCATCTGAAAATCGCAAAAAAATCTGTAAATCTGACTGGGCAGTTTTTAGATCGAGCAGACACAAAGTTATATCCGCGGTAAGAGATGCAAAGAGGAAGTACATGAATAAAATTGATGAACAGATAAACAATGAGCACGGTAAAAAAATATGGTGGCGTCTAGTTAAGAATTATGTAAAAAGAAAACATATCACTAATATTAACACTTTTCCTTCGATAATCCACAACGACGAATTATATGATGATAGTGATGAAACAGCAAACATTATGAATGACTTCTTTGCAGAGCAGGCAAGAGTAGCTGCTCCATATAGGGATATTCCCGAAATCCATTCTGAGGTACATAACCCATTATGTGACCTAACACTTACTTCGCAAGAAATCCACGATCTTCTCTCCTCTGTTGATACCACTAAAGCAACAAGCCCTGATGGCATTGGCAACAAATTACTGAAAACGAATGCAAGACAATTAGCAGTTCCTTTATCTGAAGTTCTTCATTTATCATTAAAGAGTAAAGTGTTTCCCGATATTTGGAAGGAGGCGTCAGTTGTTCCTATTCACAAAAAGGCAGTATGAATGAATTCTCTAACCATCGACCAGTCGCACTAACAAGCTGTATAGCAAAGATTTTCGAAAGATGCATTTTCAAACACGCATTTAATCATTTTAGTATGGAATACTGTAAGGGACTGTCCCTTACAGTATTCCATATTTTAGGGATAATGAAATACTTAGAAACTTACAATCCGGTTTCATGCCAGGTGATTCAACAGTAAATCAATTAACGTGCCTGTATGACTTCATAGCGGGTGCAGTGGATAGCGGTAAGGAAAGTATTTTGTGACGTGAGTAAGGCTTTTGACAAGGTCTGGCATAAAGGTATTATACACAAGCTAAGACGTTATGGTATCGGGGTAACTTGTTGAAGGGAGAGAGAGTTTGAGAGTTATCTAGACAACAGTGTTCAACGAGTTGTTATAAATGGTTATACGTCTGGTCAAAGATAACTCTTAGCCGGTGTTCCACAAGGCGCTGTCGTAGGACCACTGCTGTTTACAGTTTTTGTCAACGACATTGTTGAAGGAATTAACAGCAATATCCGTCTCCTCGCAGATGACACATCACTTTATGCTATAATAGATAGTTCCTGCCGAAACTGCTCTGTGCCTTACAAATATTAATGGTCTTTTTACAGAATATTAATGACAAAGGGCAAGTTACATTTTAATCCTAGTAAAATTTCTATACAATTCCCTCGTAAAGTGCGGTCCAGCCCCGAACTAAATTTAACAATGAAGGATTATAACATAGGAACATAGGATCATATTTATAAAATAATAGCCATAAACATTTGAGACTTATTTTACAGCATGACTACTCCTGGACAGACCATGTTAACTGCATCGCTAAAAAGGTCGCACCATTGGTAAACTATTTTAGAAGTTTTAAATATCGTCTCCCACGGAAACCTTTACAATCAATGTACAGACAATTAATTTTGCCTATGTTCGACTATGTTTGCCACATCTAGGACAATTGTACCATCAGCAAGTATTAACACTTGGAAAGCTTAATCTTGATGCACTTAGAACTATTTACGGTACTGTTTGCGGTACGAGTCATAAGAAAATTTATGATGAGACAAATTTCCAACCACTATGTAAGAGACATCCAAAAACTAACATTTTTTCTATAAGTTGGTTAATAATTTCACTCCAAAATATTTGAACAATCTCGTCCCTCATAAGGTATCTGACTCAGCAAACTACAGTTTCCGAGACCGTTTGAAACGCCAAACTATCCGCCAATGCAGGTTTGCTTGGCAGTGTAATGAGGCAAGAGAGTTATTCCCCTTGAACATCTCTCGGGTGGCGGAGACCGGGTTGCGCGGACGAGTGCATGTTCTGCTCGAGTTGGTATTAAATCATAATGAAGAGTACTTACGTGTCCTGTTGATTCACAAGTGGTACAGTATCCCTTTACCTAAACTGTCGTGGTGGCAGCGAGATACGACTCACGTCTAACGAAGCAGGCGTCTCATTGGTCTGTGTTACTTGTGTGTCACTGAACGTGGTTGACAGGTCAGGCGGTAGCGCGCCTGGATAACGCGTGAAACTACTCGTTCATTATGGCGAATGCTCAGCGGGCACCGAAACAGTGGTGTCTTACCAAGGCAGAGACAGTGACTTCGTTTGAAAGTTGGAGGCAAAACCTCTTGTATACTTTATCACTTGATGCGCACTTCGCTCCATTTCTCATCGACGGGGCTACATGGCTGAAAAAGACGCGGACAACACCGCTCAGAGGCATGACAAACGATGATGACGATGTCCAGCAAGCCCAAAGGCGTACTGCACAACAAAAGGTAAGCAGTTTAGAACTAATGCTTGGACAAATTGCCAATTTCTGCCCTATCATCTCGAGAAATACTATTATCAAGAACTCTACGTCCATAGGCTGTATATGGCACGCCAAAGGCCTTCACTTTGGTTTTCAAGCCACTGGTGGCCATTTCCTCGATTTCACAGACATTAAGCTCGAGCCCAACGAGAGACCTGAAGATTTATATCAGAGACTCATGGCCTTTGTGGAGGACAATTTACTTCGTCGTGACGGTGGTATCACCCACCACGGCACTGCACTGGACGAGGACGAGGAGCTCTCACCATCATTGGAAAACTTTGTGGTGCTTACTTGGCTTAGACTAATCCACGTTGACCTGCCAAAGTTGGTTAAACAACGTTATGGTACAGACCTGCGCTCACGTACTGTTGCCTCACTGAAACCAGAAATCTCTCAGGCTCTTGACTCACTATTGGATGAAATTCGCACTGCAGAGGACGCTAAGGTAATGAGAGCTACCACAGACCAAAAGCACTCTTCACCCTTCTCAGTTCCTAAACCAACAACACGACCAATGCGAAAGGTCAGCAAATCGCGTCCATTATGCAAAGCTGCTGGTCGTGGGGACCATGGTCACTTTCTCAGCGAATGCAAGTTTCTTCCAGATCACGATTGCAGGTACATGCTTAAGGCCAGGCAAATAGTAAATATCCTTGATGACTCAGAAGAGGCTTGCATGGATCCTGACTACACACGGGACAGTTTGGATGCTGAGGAACCCCCTGCAGATTTTCTCTCAACACTTCGAGTTCAGGTTCGACAATCTCCACACATGGACACCTTCTGTGGTCACATGACTGCTCGTGTGATAATAGATAGTGGAGCCACCGGAAATCTGATCCGCCTCTCCATGGCGACTTATCTTGGTGCTGTTATCAAAAAGAGCTCCCAGTCAGCTCATCAGGCGGATGGTTCATCTCCCCTTAAGGTTGTTGGAGAGACAAGCATACTTCTATGCCGTGACAACAAGGAATTCAGTTTCAATGGTCTTGTGGTGGAGAACCTTGATGTGGATATTCTTGCAGGAATACCATTTATGGAGGCCAACGATATAGCTATACGTCCTGCAAAGAGGCAGATCATACTTGGTGATGGCACGATCTACACGTATGGCTCAGGAAACCCGTCAGACAAGCATACTGTTAGAAGAGCCTGTGTGCTCAGAGCCCCGAACAAACCCGCTACCATGTGGCCTGGGGAGTTTATCGAGATACCTGTTCCAGACAGTTATTCCTCATCAGATGAGATGTTTGCCATTGAACCCCGACTTGATACCCGCTCTGGAGCATCTACTGTGTCACCAACATGGCCGGAACCAGATGTCCTTTCTAGTGTCTCAGGCAAACTACGGATTCCTAATCTGACAGATACGCCACAAACGCTCAAGAAGCATGAGCACTTTTGTCAGATACGTCCAGTATTCATTCCAGAAGTTTCCGTTACCGACCTTGCGGAGGTGCACCCAGTGCACCCACTCAAAATAGGGAAAAGAATTTCTCCGGACCAGTCCGTATAGACCCAGACAACATCCTACCAGTGGCCATTAGATCACAATTCGCATCACTTCTCACAGAATTCGACAAGGTTTTTGACCCACACATTGAGGGGTATAATGGAGCATCAGGACCATTTGAAGCCTTTGTTAACATGGGTCCGGTACAACCTCCTCAACGAAAAGGCAGAGTTCCACAGTATTCAAGAGACAAACTCTCTGAACTTCAACAGAATTTTAATGAACTAGAGGACATGGGGGTGTTCGTTCGACCAGAGGATGTCGGCGTTCATGTGGAATATGTCAATCCCTCCTTCTTGGTCAAGAAGTCAAGTGGTGGTTACAGACTGGTGACTGCATTCTCCGATGTTGGCCGACAACCCGCACTCATGCCGAATGTGGACTCAACTCTTCGACAAATTGCCAAATACCGGTATCTGATATCCACTGACTTAACGAATGCCTTTTACCAGATTCCACTAGCCAAGGAATCCATGAAGTACTGTGGCGTAGAAACTCCATTTCGGGGTGTTAGGGTGTATGCTAGATCAGCCATGGGAATGATAGGATCAGAGACAGCTTTAGAAGAGCTCATGTGCCGTGTGTTAGGAGATCTACTGGAAGAAGGGATTGTTGCCAAACTTGCTGACGACCTTTATTGTGGAGGTGACACAGCTGAGGACCTTCTGTTCAATTGGCGCCGCGTGCTAGAGGTACTCAAGCTCAACAACATACGACTGACTCCTCACAAGACGGTCATTTCGCCCACATCAGTTACCATCTTAAGTTGGCACTGGCACCAGGGTTCCATCAGAGCAAGCCCTCATCGCGTTTCCACTCTGGCGTCATGTCCACCTCCAGTAACAGTGCATGGACTACGATCGTTTATTGGTGCCTACAAGGTCCTGTCTCGTGTGATACCTGGTTGTTCTACCCTTCTTGCCACACTTGATGATGCAGCTGCCGGACACCAATCAAAGGATAGGTTACTTTGGACTGACCAGCTACTTGCAGCTTTTAAGACGGCACAGGATGGCTTATCCTCAAACAGGTCAATAGTTCTCCCATGTCCTGAGGATCAATTATGGATAGTCACTGACGGTGCTGTCAGGAAGCCAGGAATCGGCGCTACTCTGTACATTACTCGTGATCAATCACTGCACATAGCCGGTTTCTTCAGTGCCAAGCTCCGCAGGCAACAGGTTGCCTGGCTACCCTGTGAGATAGAAGCACTGTCCTTTGCCGTTACCACCAAGCACTTCAGTCCTTTCATCATCCAATCTAAACTGAAAGCATGCATCCTGACCGACAGCAGACCCTGTGTGTTGGCTTTTGAGAAGTTATGTAGAGGAGAGTTTTCCGCTAGTCCACGTGTATCCACCTTCTTGTCAACAGTCAGTCGGTACCAGACTACAGTTCAACACCTTGCCGGCTTGACCAATGCCCCATCAGATTTTGCAAGCAGAAATGCACCAGATTGTATCGATCCATCTTGCCAGATCTGCTCCTTTATTGAGCGCACCGAGGAATCAGTTGTCAGACAAGTGTCCATTTCTGACATCTTGAATGGCACTAGTCGACTTCCCTTTACCAGCAGACCAGCTTGGCGCTCCCTTCAGGAGGAGTGCTCTGATCTTAGACGGACTCATGCTCATCTTCTCCAAGGTACAAGACCCTCGAAAAAGTTGACAGATATCAAAGATGTCAAGCGATACTTGAATGCAGCCACTATCTCCAATGATGGTTTACTTGTGGTCCGAAGGACGGACCCACTCCGTCAAACACGGGAGTGTATTGTCGTTCCTTGTAAGACATGATGTTATCCATAGCCCTGTGACTCTCAAAACTAATCTTCAAGCAGTTGCAGTGCGAATTACTTTGCACGTTACTCTTACTTTGTGTTCATTGTACATTCCACCTTCATCAACTCTTATGCAGGCTGATCTACAAACTCTCTATGATTAATTACCCAAACCATGTATACTCATGGGTGATTTAAATGGGCACAACCCTCTTTGGGGTGGTGTGACCACAAACACAAAAGGTCAGGTTCTGGAAGATTTCATTTCGAACAATAATTTATGTATATACAATGACAGGAACACAGGAACATATACAGCTCTTGATTTGTCACTAACTGACTCCAGCTTACTAAACGAATTTGAATGGTCAGTCAACAACGACCTCTGTGGAAGTGACTGTAACACTGTGTGCTGAAAAACTTAAACCTGAACTTTTTATTGACGGTCCTGGCGCTATCAAATGCTTTTCTGATGAACTGAAATCTATAGCTGATCAGTGTATACCAAAGTCCTCTGCAGTTCCACATATTCGGAAACCGTGGTACAATGATGAGTGCAAACAAGCTAGGAAGGCAAGGAAAAAAGCAGAACATTATTTCCGTCGCCATCTTATGGTTCATAATTTGAATAAATTTAAACTTTTAAATGCTAAAGCGCGGCGTACCTTTACACAGAATAAACGCCTATCTTGGCAAAATTATGTATCGAAAATAAATTCTCGGACACCCATGTCCAAGGTTTGGAACATGATCCAGAAAATTAAAGGTAAAGGTACTAAGTCTAGTGTCCATCATCTGAAACATGGAGATCAAGTACTTACCGATAAATCAGATATTGCAAATAAACTGGCTGAAACTCTCGCTAAACATTCGTCCTCATCTAATTATGTGCCTAAATTCCAACAATATCAAAAACAACAAGAAAAGAAAACTATTAATTTTAGCTCAGATAATGGGGAAGATTATAATGAAACGTTTTCTATTCATGAACTCCATACTGCACTTGATCAAGCTCACGATACTGCTACAGGAGCTGATGACATACATTATCAACTTCTGAAGCACTTACCAGAATCATGTTTACAGACGTTGTTATGTATTTTTGATGATATTTGGACTTCCGGGAAATTTCCTTCTTCATGGCGTGTTGCTATAGTAGTACCAATACCTAAACCTGGACGTGATCACATGGATCCATCCAATTATCGTCCGATTTCATTAACTAGCTGTGTTTGCAAGACCATGGAACGCATGATAAATAATCGACTTGTTTGGTACTTGGAAACAAATAACCTTATAACTGATATACAGTGTGGTTTCCGGAAAAACAGAAGTACTGTCGATCACTTAGTGCGTTTAGAATCATTTGTTAAAAACGCACTAATTAAAAAACAACATGCTGTGTCTATCTTTTTTGATCTGGAAAAAGCATATGACACAACCTGGAAATATGGTATCTTAAGAGACTTACATCACTTCGGCTTGCGAAGTCGTTTACCTCAATTTATAGGCAACTTTTTAAATAACAGACAGTTTCAAGTTCTAATTGTATACATTTGTGCAGAAAATTTAAACCACATAAGGACCCTGAACTATCTCTAGATGGCACTCCCATCAAAGTTGTAAAGGAGGCCAAGTTCTTGGGAATATTGCCGATGTGACTTTAAATATTAACACACTCACTCACTAACTCACTGAATGTGAGGTGAATCGCCATTTTGCAGACGGCACACAGGTAAACAGATTTAGAGTTATCTCCCTTTCATCGGTACATCGGTAATTTCCGTGCTTGATGCGTGATTCAATGTTATTCGAGATAAAAAGTTCTACCATGAAGCACCAGAAGAGTTCGGAATTCCCAGCGGTGTACATTGAAAATAATACTTCGCCTGTAAGCGGGGTACATTGAAAATAGTAAAATTGCGCTTAGCCAAAAAGAAAGCGACATTCATGTGTGAGGTAAGACAATATGTTTAGTTCACGATTGTTAGTTGGACATGGGTTAGGATAAATATCGCCGCAGATCAAGAGAATGAGAGACACTACCAGGGAGATTTTGGCATTGTATAGGCAAAGAGTGAGTGAGTGAGTTAAAATTTAACGTCACATCGGCAATATCTCAGCCATATCGTGACGAGAACATCTAATATCAAAATTAATTATGTGACTCCTATAAAACCTGTCAACGACGGACAGTAAAACAACTAGAATATGACAAATGGAATTAAAACTAGCATGGAAAGTTAAAAATAACAACACCATTTGGACAATACACTATAAAATCAGGCTATAAATCGCCAACAACTGAAGGTAGATCACCATACTAGGACCATGGGGACTTACAGTACCTTTGCTACCTACATGGACCCTAGTTGGATTTACACCATCCCTTCAGCCGCTGGCGAGTGTACAATATGCTAGCCACAATTAAAACAACAGGAATACTACGATTAAAAACAGTGGTAGACTTAAATTTACTATGAATGTTTTTGGACTTACGTACCCTCTCAGGAGGACAATAATTTTACAATACTTCAACCCCCTTTGAGGGTACAGCCACTAACAATTCTAGTTACGAATTCAAACTACCAATTATTAAAATACATCTTTTTACAGAAACATATTGCTCAAAATTCAGTCAAAAAATCAATTTCTTTTAAAAAACCAAGAATTAAATGAAAACTAACGCTGCTAAAAAGATCCTTCATTGTTTTAACTGAAAAATACATATCCCTTGTGATGGAGAATTCAACACAGTCAAGCAGAATATGCTTGACTGTAGCTCTCTCATCACAAGGGATACAGAAAGGAGGATCCTCACCTTTTAACAGGTACGCATGAGTATATCTAGTGTGTCCAATACGACATCGTCGTAGAATAACCTCTTCAAATCTGGACTGACAACCCAAGTGGGTATAACCAATGTAAGGTTTTATCTCATGTAATTTATTCAAACCCACTTGGGTGTCCCACTTCTTCTGCATCAGGTCACGGATATAACATCTAATGGTGGCTTTGTAATCAGTGTAAGGAATAAGCAGTGGTGTCACAGATTTGTTGAGTGCTGCTTTAGCAGCAAGGTCAGCCAATGTGTTACCAGAGATCCCTACATGGCTGGGTAACCAACAGATGACGATGTCGTATTGGCCAGTAGCAAGATCATTATACAATTCAATAATTTCTATTAAAAGTGGATGTTTACAAGAAATATTTTTAATAGCCTGAAGGCAAGAAAGAGAGTCGGAATAAATTATATATTGTTTGCGTTTAGGGTGTCTCTGAATATACCTAAGAGCTGTCAATATGGCGTTAGCCTCTGCGGTAAAAATAGAACTATTATCGGGTAATCTAGAAGATATTGTTCTGGATCCAATGACAGTGGCACAAGCCACAGCGCCACCGTCCTTGGACCCATCTGTAAATAAGGATTTATAATTGCTATATTTATGTTTCAATTGATTATATTCTTGTTTATACTGTAGTTCGTTGGTTTCTGATTTTTTAAGTGTCGTTAATGTTAGGTCAACTTGTGGCCTAACCAATTGCCAAGGAGGAGAAGAAAGAAGACGGGAAGGAGCTATATTTTCCAGCTCGATGCTCGAGGCTGCAAGAAATGGCTTAATTCTGAGCCCAAGAGGCGGAACAAGGGAAGGCTTTTTGGTATACAAATCCTCGTAGAGAGGATTAAAGACACAATTAAATGCGGGATTAGACTCATTTGAAGCTAATTTTGTAATGTATTGTAAAGATAGTTTTATACGACGTAAGTTGAGAGAAGGCTCATCAGCTTCGACGTATAGACTGTCAATAGGAGAGGTTCTAAAAGAACCAAGACAAAGTCTTAGGCCTTGGTGGTGCACAGGATCAAGTAGTTTTAGGTTGCTTTGACAAGCTCCACCATATACGATGGAGCCGTAATCAAGTTTAGATCGGATCAGTGATCTATATAAGTGGAGAAGGGTAGACTGATCCCCTCCCCATTTTGAATTTGAAACAACCTTTAATAAATCGAGTGCCTTCAGGCATTTGGCTTTAAGGGATTTAATATGCGGCAGAAAGGTCAAATGTGAGTCAAAAATAAGTCCCAAGAATTTAGCCTCCTTGACCACTTTGATTGGGGTACCACTGAGAAATAGTTCTGGGTCCTTATGGTGTTTGTATTTACGACAGAAGTGTATACAATTGGTTTTTGATTTATAAAATTTGAAGCCGTTTTCAAGACACCATTTATCTATTTTGTTTAAACACAGCTGCAGTTGCCGTTCAATAGTATGCATATTTTTACCACGGCAAGAAATATTAAAATCATCCACAAATAAAAATCCATCGATTAAATCGTTTAAAACTTTAGATAAACTGTTGATCTTGGTGCTAAAAAGAGTGACAGACAAAATACTGCCTTGTGGAACACCCTGATCCTGATTGTAATGATCAGACAGGGTAGAACCCACACGGACTTGAAATTGCCTGTTATTTAAAAATTTGGCTATGAATTCAGGCAAACGACCTCGCAAACCGAAATCATGTAAATGTCTTAAAATACCATATTTCCAGGTTGTGTCATATGCTTTCTCAAGATCAAAAAAGATAGACACAGCATGTTGTTTATTAATCAGCGCATTTTTCACAAATGATTCTAAACGCACTAAGTGATCGACAGTACTTCTGTTTTTACGGAAACCACACTGTATATCTGTGATAAGGTTATTAGTTTCCAAGTACCAAACTAGTCTATTGTTTATCATGCGTTCCATGGTCTTGCAAACACAGCTAGTTAGTGAAATAGGTCGATAATTGGACGGATCCGTATGATCACGTCCAGGTTTAGGTATTGGTACTACTATGGCGTCACGCCATGAGGGAGGAAAGTTACCCGATGTCCAAATATCATCAAAAATACTTAGGAGAGTTTCTAGGCAGGATTCTGGTAAATGCTTCAAGAGTTGATAATGTATGTTATCAGCTCCTGTAGCAGTGTCATGAGCTTGATCAAGAGCAGTATGGAGCTCATAAATAGAAAAAGTTTCATTATAATCTTCCCCATTATCTGAGTTGAAATTAAGAGTTTTCTTTTCTTGTTGTTGTTGATACTGCTGGAATTTAGGTATATAATTAGAAGAGGAAGAATGTTTAGCAAGGGTTTCGCCCAGTTTATTTGCGATATCTGATTCATCCGTAAGTAACTGATCTTCATGTCTAAGATGATGGACAGTAGATTTAGCACCTTTACCTTTGATTTTCTGGACCATGTTCCACACCTTGGACATAGGTGTCCGAGAATTTATTTTAGATACATAATTTTGCCAAGATTGGCGTTTGTTCTGTTTAAAAGTACGCCGCGCTTTAGCATTTAAAATTTTAAATTTATTTAAATTATGCACCATAGGATGCCGACGGAAATAATGTTCTGCTTTTTTCCTTGCCTTCCTAGCTTGTTTGCACTCATCATTGAACCATGGTTTTCGAATATGTGGAACTGCAGAGGACTTTGGTATACACTGATCAGCTATGGAGTTCAATTCATCAGAAAAGCATTTAATAGCATCAGGAACGTCAATAAAACGTTCGGGTTTAAGTTTTTCAGCACACAGTGTTTTATATAAAGCCCAGTTAGCCTTTTTAAAATTTCGCCTTGATGATGGAGGAACATCAGATGGAGTTACAGAATTTAGTATAGTAGGAAAATGGTCACTTCCACAGAGGTCATTGTGGACTGACCATTCAAATTCATTTAGTAGTTCTGAATTTGTGAGTGACAAGTCGAGAGCAGAATAGGTCCCTGTCCCAGGGTGTAAATATGTGTTAGAACCGTCATTATATAAGCATAAATCGTTATCGGAACAGAACTCTTCTAATAGTTTACCTTTAGTATTCGTAGTTGTACCGCCCCAGAGTGGGTTATGGCCATTCAAATCTCCCATAATAATACACGGTTTGGGAAGTTGATCGTATAAGGTTTGAAGGTCGGTTTTCTGAAGAGGTGTAGACGGTGAGGCATACAAAGAACATAATGTAAGAGTAACATGTAAAGTGAGTCGGACGGCAACTGCTTGAAGATTAGTAGTGAGTGAAATGGGGCTATGGATAACATTCTGCTTGACTAAGATTGAAGATCCTCCAGTGGCTCTGTCACCCGGAGTTGAGAAACAATGATAAGCATTGAAATGACGTAGCTCAAAAACATCTGTCTGCTTTAAGGAAGTCTCCTGCAGACAGACTGCTGACGGCGTACAATCCTGGACCAATAACTGTAACTCATTATAATTATGCCTTAGTCCTCTGCAATTCCACTGTACAATATTGTGAGAGTAAACTATCTTTTGGGGGGGGTTTATTGGGGATCTACCCCGTATCTTTTTGGTGGGCGACAAGCTGTGTGCCCTAAAATGGACATTTTCGGACACGTCCATGTCCTCAAGTGATCCATATTTGTTGAAAAGTTTAATCTTATTTTCGGACCCTTTTGGGGCTCTGCCGCTTTGTTTTTGGGAAGAATCCGGCTTATGTTTACCTTTGCCTTTAGCAGTTTGTTGCACGTTACACAACAATTGAGACCTTGTGGTAGACTGAGATAACAAATTTTGATCACGATCTGGCTCTGGCTGACTTTGAGACGTGCCAGGAAGTGGCTCAGCAGTTTGTGTAGATATTGCAGGTGCAAAAGTCTGTGGGGAATCAGTGTTCACCCACGTCAAATCTGTTTGACAGCCTGAAGTTGATCTGGTTGCTTTATTCGTCGCCTCAGATGATGTCTTAGTTTTTGAAGCATATGTTTCTGTTAATTCAGATCTCTGAACAAGCTGTTTTGCCTCTGAAAAACTAATATTTTGAGTAAATTTCAGTTTGTTGATCTCCATCTGCTGCTTCCATACTGGACACTCTTTTGAAAAAGAGGAATGGTCTCCTGAACAGTTAGTGCATTTCTTATAACTACTGTCACAATCTTCTGTTGTGTGTGTCTTCTCACCACAGTGAGCACACACAACAGACAATGTGCAAGTATTGACGCCATGCCCATACTTCTGACACTTGAAACATCTCAGTGGATTCGGAATATATGTTTCCACTTTGATATGACATTAACCAGCCTTTATCGATTTAGGAGCAGTCGGAGTAGAGAAAGAAAACAAATAGGTGTTTGTTTGTTGGATCTCATTGTGTTTACGGGTAGTGAAACGTTTCACATACAACACACCTTGTTCCTTCATCTCTGAGGCAATATCAATTTCCAGCATATCAGCAAAAAGGCGGGCTCGGTCTCTCAATATGCCTTTGCTGGTGTTGAGCGTTCGGTGGGCAGAGACTGATACGGGAATGCCAACAAAAGATTTAGTTGACAGGAGGTTATTTGCCTGTTGTCTCTTACTACATTCAATAAGAAGTGAACCTGTACGCAAACGTCTAACATTTTTAACATCTCCTGCTATGCCTTGTACGCCTTTTGAAACAGCAAAAGGGTTCAGCTTCAAGGGAGTCTTGTCAACAGTCTCAAGTACTATAAAACGTGGCCAATAGTCAATAGATGTGGACGGTCTTTGATCATTAATATCAGGATCCGTGTCAAGAGGACGTTTTTCCTTGGTCATAGGGGTTTCGGAAGCCATAGTTAGTGTTTTAAGGTTCATCATCCGAGCTCCCCACCCACCACGGAGTATCACAAGGACAATGCTAAAAACAAGTGGGTCTCCAACTTGCAGCACCAAGGATACTCGGATGATATACTCCAGCAGAAAAGTTATAAATAGCTAATCCACCAGATTGGCCCATGAGCCACCGCCTTCTGGCATAAGACTCTAGGCAAAGAGCAAAACATCACATTGCAAATCATTGACATCTGATATGTATAAATGTACCGAGTCCAAATGTAAAACATTTTCAAATTAAACGTACATGTTTAACGTACATGGGTGACGTACAAGTCCATACACAGGGCTTGGCGTGACCAGCCGATTGATAGAATCGGGCCGATTCTACCACCCGTCTAGGTGAAGTAAGGGTCGAAGTGGTGTGTTGAGCAACAGGAACACGGTTCAGGCTCCTACTGCCCTCAACCACCAGACTACCGTCCTCCACCGACACGGGACGCAACCCACGGCAAACAGGTTGCCCAATTCGGTTGCTCCTTGCAACCAGCAATGGGGTGCTATGGACCTAGTTGACCCGGGTCCACACGGGGGTTTGAACGGCTCTTTGCGTTACCCAGCACCCACCACGAGGAGGTGGCCGTTCACGGGTGCCGTATAGGCAAAGAAGTAGTAAAGAATAGGAAGTCTTTTTGGTAGAGTTGTTTTGAATATAACAAACAAAGGAACCCACCACTTGTCTATACTGTACATGTATATATAAATCCCACAGTATTGTACATCACGTGCTTGATAACAGTGTCTACACCAAAACGTGGCTTATATTATAATAAAGAAGCTGCATATCCATAGAACTGTCCCCACTAACACTGTTCAGCACACCAACTGCTAAATACCTCTCGAAGTTCACTGTGATTAGTTATACCAGCGTTTAACTACGTAGTATTTTCAGCTTTGATTGGACGAACAGTTGACTGCATCCATTCATTTGCCTAGGTTAGACCATTGGCTGTGGAATGGTTCTGTTTCTACATTTAGGAACCATGGTGCTTTACTGTCACGCGTGTCTCTTCCTTTCTTGGGTAGGAGCGATTTGGGTTCATATAGGTGAAGATCGCCAGTTAATGCATTTTTCATCTTTGATAATTCAAAGAAAGTAGAGCTGTATTTTTGATAACCATGCAATACAATAAAATGACATAAACATAAATTGTTCCAGTTTGTTGGATTATTGCTAAGAGCGACATAATTCGTTACTCACTCACTTAATGTGGGTTGTTGCAGTGATATTATTTTCGTTTGAAGGTTTGGATGTGATTGAATATACCGTATTATGTTGCGTTATTGCTATCACAATGCCTTATTTGTCATTAGTCCCTTCCTTTCATCTGGCACCTACGACACACTGGTCACACTATGTCATATTTTAACTGATTGGTTGGCCATTAAGTTGGTTAAGACATTCCAGTTCAGTGATGGCATAAAATATGTAATTCCTTCAGTCACTTCACAAAATGAATGTTTCCGGTATTTCACGATATGACTATTGCATGCGTTCAAATAGTATGCCAAAGGAAAGTCTACATCAGTCTTAGATATTCTTTAAACGTCAAGCAAAATAATGGCATTCATGGACAAGAACATTACTGAAAATCATTTAATACTGTTGAGAAACTACGAATGTCGACTGATCATGAGCTCCATATATTATATAGTTCGGAGATCTTGGGATAAACATTTAGGTCGACGACAGCAAAGATACAGAGTGACTTTTTGAGGAGATATATTTGTATTCCTAGGCGTACCTCTAGCAACGCCATTTTAGGAGATTTTGGTAGAAGGTATTTATGTGTGCAGTACGGCAATGCGAATCTGTTGAAAAAGGCTTCCATTTCCTTTTGTTATGTCCTCATTATAAGACATGTAGAGAACTGTTTATAAAACCATGTTATCATAACCTTCGATCGGATGGCGAATTACTTCCGAAACTTATTAGTCTATTTCAGACGATTTAGTCTATGTCAGACTGTTTACTGAAAGCATTTGATGTTATGATCTTACCGACTTTGCGTTATGGGTACGAGACATGGACATATGAAAATGTACAAGTTATGGAGAAGATTCACTTGAAATTTCCTAAATTAACTATTGGTTTCCGCTACTCTACTCCAACTGATATGACATGTGGGGAACTAGGGAGAGTACCCCTTTATATAATAAGGGTAAAAAAGGGTAATCTGTTACTGGTATAGGCTACAGTCTGTTGGAACTGCGCCAAACTATCAGAATTGATTTATGATTATGCACTTATCAGAGGCGCTACGGAAAATGGATGTGATATTTGGATCAAACATGTAAAAGGTATACTTGAAAAATGTTGTCTATCCTATACATTTCATAACCCCGTAAATGTTTCATGGTTAACTTCTCAGGTGGCATCAATCCTGAAAGGTCAAGTTTATCAAAGCTGAGATAGGAAACAGGCTTAGGGTTTTATTACAAATACATGAAAAATAAGTTATAAATCTCCAAACCTCCCTCTCTCCCAATGTCGCAGTATTGGGCGAAGCGGGCACACGTCATATTTTGTTCATATTTATCTACGTCTTATAAAATTTTGGCTGAAAATTGTCAGATTGAGAACACTAAGAACTGAGGATGTATGCATGCAGGACTGGTCTCATCGTGTGCACGAATCTTCAATGTTAATATCCTACTGAACCTGCAAGACTACCTTCCAAATGGAGCCACATTTAAATCACATCAATTCATCTAAATTGCGACGCTGTGTTACAAAATTTCATTGTTCCAATTACGACTTAAAAATTGTATCATAAAGACGGCCCGTTTCGAAGACGAAAAGTGATGCAATGTGTCCGGTTTGTGGCCTTGGCCTTGAAGATGAATACAATACCTTGATAATATGCCCTTATACACACAGGTGAGAGATACTACCATAATTATCCATCCACATAAAAAGTCATTCAACGACTGTCCAGCCAGGGTACTACTATTTCAAATAATCTAGCAAGGTATGTGACTAAAATGTTCCATATCCGCAAACCTTGCGCTTGTATAACAGCCTTACATGTTTAAATTATTGATGTAGTTCTGATGTATGCCCTGAGCTTCCCACCCATGCCATGAACCGTGCTTTTTCACACCTCGTAATTGGTCTCAACTCAGTTGTTCCTGAGTGACCACCGCTTTTAGTTGACTCATTATTTATTTAAATGTGAAACTTTTACTGAACAAAGGAAGACACACATTCCTATTTAATACTTATCTTTCCCTAGTCTTATAAAAACATATTCCTGAAGCAAAACCTTGCACGATCAAGAAAACTTCGCAACATTCGTAAACCTAGTTGAGTAGTGTGAAAAAAATTATAGGATCATGTTGTAAAGTGTGCCAATGTTGTATTTATATTGTAAAACTATGCTTGCATTTTCTTCCATCTTTCCTCCATGTCTATGTAATGTATGTATATCTTGAACCACCAAGAGTGGTTTTATGAGAATAAAAGATTTTGAGTTGAGTTGCGTTGATACCTTTGTCAGTGATGTCATTATGTTAACAACAAAGACGATATAACTGTTGTTTCAAAACAAAACTATCATGTTTTGTACTCGTGCACTGTATACAACTATATCTTGCACACTGTATGATTTGTAAGACGTATGTACAAGAGCTGTTCCAGTCCAAGTATCTCGTAAGAGTGTACTATAATATTTGTTGTGCATCGCATACATTGAATGTTTAGTTACTATGCTGTAGTGAAGATCATATCTATCTGATATGCTCGAAATGTAGTGAAGCATCTGTTGAAGATGAATTTCATTTCCTCCTGTAATGTCCTTATTGCAAGAGAACATTTTTTGTACAAAAATGTCATAACAATCTATCTCATGATAAATTTGTCTCTTTAATGTCAACAACATATTCTGTTCTTGTGAAGAAAATATCATTTTCGCCAAAGAAATCCTTCCTGTTAAGTAGCATGGCATTGTAGGTGTTGTGCACTGTGTGGTGCTTTTTATATCTTAACACTATGGACCATGAGGCTTCGAATGCAAATAAACTTACAACTTGTCACAAACACTTTGCTGTTACTCTTCGTTGATTATAATACTGTTTATGTATTCACTGTGTTCTGTTAGGCTCAGTTTGAATCAGAAGGATAAACAATATGCGCGCGGTGGGCGAGCTGAGTAAATATCTTATAGTGATATGGATTAGGATGGTAAAGTAATATGTTTGCTGTGTCTTCAGCGCAGGAGTACATCATTCCTCCATGATGACTTCGACAGATGCACTACCGTGTTGTATTGAATGGCGCACTGGCTTTAACAGATACACTTCCATGTTGCATTGATTAACACACTGGCTTCCACAGACATTCTTCCATGGTATTTTGTGTAATGCACTAGCTTCAACACATACACACGTACAGTCATGTTGTATTGAGTAACGCACTGACCTCTACAGATACACAACCATGTTGTACTGGGTAAAGCACTGGCTTCAACAGATTCACTACCATGTACTGAGTGACGCACTGACTTCACAGATGCACTACCGTGTTGTATTGAGTGACGCGCTGTCTTCGACAGACACACTCTCATTTTGCATTGATTAACACAATGGCTTCAACAGATATTCTTCCATGCTGTTGTTTGTAATGCACTAGCTTCAACACATACACACGTACAGCCACGTTGTATTGATTGACGCACTGACTTTAAAAGATGCACAACCATGTTGTTTCGAGTAACGTATCGACTTCAACAGATGCACTATCATGTTGTACTGAGTAACGCACTGGCTTCAACAGCTACACAGCCATGTTGTATTGAGTAACGCACTGGCTTCAACAGCTACACAGCCATGTATTGAGTAATGCACTGGCTTCAACAGATACACAACAATGTTGTATATATTTACGCACTGGCTTTAACAAATACACTAGCATGATGTGTTGAGTAACGCACTGGCTTCAACAGATACACAACAATGTATTGAGTAACGCACTGGCTTCAACAGATACACAACAATGTATTGAGTAACGCACTGGCTTCAACACAAACACAACCATGTTGTATTGAGTAACGCACTGGCTTCAACAGATACACAACCATGTATTGAATAACGCACTGGCTTCAACAGATACACAGCCATGTACTGAGTAACGCACTGGTTTCAACAGATACACAACCATGTACTGAGTAACGCACTGGTTTCAACAGATACACAACCATGTGTTGAGTGACGCAGTGGCTTCAACAGATACACTAGCATGATGTATTAAGCAACGCACTGGCTTCAACGGATACACTAGCATGTTGTACAGAGTAACGCACTGGCTCTAACAGTTACACTACCTTTCTGCAACGTTTACAACACTTAGGAGTCTCATTCCATCACCTACATCCAGTCATGGGTAACCAAGATCTAAATGTTAGATGTAAAGACATGAAATTATTCATATATCACAGAATTGGTGCCACACGTCACTGAATTCAATACTTTATCATTCCTTGCCCTGAAAAATAGACAGGAAAACTATTTCAGTGTAAAAAAACATTAGGCCTTTTTAATGATGTTTATTGACATTTTATTTTTGAATTATGACAGAAATAGAGTTAACGGGCGGATTCGCGTGTTTTACAGATTGATGTATTTTAATGATTGGTAGTTGAGATTTGCTCCTTAAGCCCAGTTTACATTCCCTACGGGGCAGTCAGCCCATGGAGTAAACTTTGTCGCCCTAGAGACAAATTTCATCACGTAAACACAAGTTCGAACACCCGTGAGATAAATACTGACCGAGTGGGCATTTTTTTTCATGTAACTGCATTTTTGACAATATTTTCTTGGAGGCAAGTACATCAGCCCCTCACTCCCTGCTAAATTTAGACTATCTCTCGCTTGGAGTTAAACAAACCAACCTTTCATCCCTTGTTATGTTTTGGAATGAGCCTCCTGAAAAAGGAAATCTGAAAATAGATTGTATGCATGACTCCAGCCAGACGTTTCCTTACTGCGTCGCAAAATGCCACCAAAATTCAGGCGTTATTCATGGACAGATGATGAAACAAGGTGTCTCATAAGTATCTAGTTTGAAATGCATGTCCAGATACAATCTGACAGTCCTTCCAAATCGGGCACAGCAGTTTACGGGAAAATTAGCAAACTCATGCATGACAAGGATTTTGAAAAGACCGCCAGTCAGTGTGACAAACACATGAAGGCATTGGAGAAAACCCTACACACAATGCAGTGAGAGTGAGTGAGTTAATATTTAACGCATCTCACCGGCAAAGTTGTACAGAATATGCCACATAAGTCAGTACCAACTTCCGAGATCGATTCTGAAATGACCAATCAAGATTTTGATGTTCCTGATGTCAAACTTGATGCTGACCATGAGAACGACTATGGAGAGCATTTTAGACAACAAAACCAAGATGGTGTCACGGATGAGGTCGTCGCAGAAAAAATCTGGATGAAAGAAGTGGTGTACACACAAAAGCCTTAAATACGCAGAAAGAGGAAAAAATACAGTAACAGTCGTCTTTAGACCTCACCTGAACTTGCCATGGACAAATTTACAAAGTCATATAAATCGATTGAAAAGCAACAGATTGAACTTGAGAAGAAAAGGCTTGATCTTGAAATAGAAAGACTAACGACGAAAGACTTAAACGAAGGTTTGAGCGGTAAAAAATGGAAAATAGAAGAAACATAGAAAGCAGCTGAGAGGGATCATCAGTTACGTATGTTGGTGCTCATCATGAACAGTCGACTTCAAACTTCAAACACCACTTGGTCCAGGTCATGGTCTAAAACCTCTTCCAATACCAGGAACGTCCTTTGCACATGGTTACGATGCATAAAAGGGTACCAGTGCTGTGTCTCCAGATACTAGTACTTTGGAGGGTAATAGTCCAGATCCTTACAGTGGCAAAAGAACGAGACATGGATCAGTGACAATCAGTTGTGATGGGAGTAAATACATACACATTTAAAGCGATATTGGTCATGCCAGCATCATTGTTTATTTGATTGTTTGAATGTTTCTTTATTTGATTGTTTATTTGAATTTGTTTCCCATTAAATGCCCTTACAGTTATATTTAAATGAGGTATATGATACATATATTGTCGGATGAGGTAGAGAATGCTCTATAACTTTTGGTTATTCTGGTTTGTTTTCAGGCAAAGCAAAGCTCGGAATTGTTATTTTGGAGCATTTGCGTGTTAATCTATGAAAAAAAGATGCCCACGATCATCTGCAGCCTTTAGTTCGCGAATGCTTTGACCATTTGTTCTTGAAGCATCATCAGGGAACACGTCTTGGCATATGCAGTCAGAAACCTCATGAATGATCACACACGCTGTCAATTTATGAACTCTGAAAATATTCCCAACGGTCCGATACTCTACAGAAGTGGGCAGCTAATAGCGGATGACAGCTATGCGGTGCTCTGTGACTAGTTAAAGCTTGAGGGACAAAGGATTGCTTCTCTAGTCTATGTTTTCAATATTATGTTCCACCAGTTTATACTCTTTGGTCTTTCCCATATGGATCGTTCTCTGAGGAAAGACGATGGCACACTCACGATTGCAGTTCGAATAGAATCTGTATCGATGTCACTGTCGGGATTGGAACTGACGTCTGTACACTTCCATGTTTCAGTATGAAATGTGGTTCATCAATGGTTGTTATTACTTTTACCATAACATTTCCCAGTATCATTGATCATGTAAACGCATTTACCATTTGCTCTTTGCCATTGGTACATTTACTTCTGGGGGTATCAGTGTACGTAAAACGCTTTAGATTGTTAATGGCTGTATCCCCCGAGGTGGTTAAAGTATTGTAAAAGTATTGTGCTCAAGAGACCCGAAACTTTCAAAGGAAATTTAAACTTACCAGATGTTTATAATGTACTATTTTTGTCATTTTAATTTCAGCTAAACTTAAATCGCCAACTGCTGAAGCTTTGATATAAATCCGACTGTGGTCCATGGCAGTAGCCAAAGTACTTTCGGTCAGCATGGTCCCGAGCATGGTGATCAGCCTTCAGTTGCTTGAGTCCTTTTGTAGAGTATACTATTGTCGATAGTGATGTGAATGAATAAATGAATTTCTTTATTTCATCCAGATTCTACATTCGAAAATTTACAATATCCCTGATGTTACTCAGAGCAAATACATGACATGTACACGAGTACAAATATGATTCCTAGTGACACAAGCTGTGTAAGTAACTTTTCCATATCACATATCTTGCACACTTAACAGCCATTGCTGCACAGAAGAAAAGAGGATGGTCTAATACATTTTTTATGATTTACAGAATAATAATGACGCACTTTCCCATGTGGTCTGGCTAACAATTACAGGTACTGATTGAGCCGAACCCCAAAATAGTGCAAGTATCTCATAGTTATGCAAAAGTTACAAGGTGTGTATACAGTTATTCTTTATCGCCCCCAAAACAGTTTTACATCAGTAGTTCTTTCGGTGAAACATAATGTAACTACTTTAAATATAATATGTCGGCACAAATGTTCCACATTTCAATTTTGGGGGGGCATTGTCCTTGTGCATGTCGACACATACAGCAATTCGTCTGTGTTAAAACACTGTGTTGTAACACTGCGTAAGTGTCATGAATATTCACTGACTTGCATTTCTACATCTCTCCCTTCGTTGTCATTTCATTCTGTAGCTACATAGGATATACTAAGTCCTGCGTAAGAGATCTTAAGTCCTACGTAGAAGAGAGTATGTCCCACGAAGGCGTGACATTAAAACCATTTTTCACCGTGGCCCTGTTACACTTCCTTAGCTTTACACTAATATACCAAGTGACAAGTTTTATGGTATTTGAGATTTGGTACTGATACATGAACAATTGCACTCAGTGCACATACCGGTGTATCATACATTTTAAAGGGGACAGATTCTTATAGCAGTATTCAGGTAAAACAGTTCTCTGCTTGCCTTTTAACAAGGACAAATAAATAAAACGTGATAATCGTCTTCAATGAACTCCAGGGGACATTTGTACACAACAGTTTATTGGGGTTATAACAGCACTTAAGTCTAGCTAACTGAACTTTCAGTTTATGAGGTGACTAGCGAAACATACAGCATACCCTCTACAGGTCTTTTGTCAATTCAAGATTACACTCTTCAACATCCAAAACATATTTAAAACCACTATGATATTTTAGAAAGGATGCCTCTGAGATCTTACCATGCCAGTTTTGAAACTGTATGTCTCTGCACCTTTGTGAAAACAAATTCACGAAACGTTAACACTACAGCAATCTTGAATGAACCATACGTACGAAAATCCATTTTCAAACAATAATATTTGAATACGAGAAACCCAATAAATCTATTCTGTTCATCAAAATGTTTCAGCATATTTCTTAGCCCTGGGATATCTTGATCTATTGATTCGAATAAGTCTGCACCATTATGTAATACAACGACTATAAAAGATGGATAACGTCTGCCTGTATCACCAAGGATTGCATTGCTTGATGTATGGTCCCAAACTCTGTTCGTATAAGAGAATCGGAGAAAATTTAGAATAAAATATTTTAGGTACAGAATGAAATGGTAACGACGGGGGGAGATGTCATTGATCTGTAAACATGAAACAGAGCCTGCTTGGCCTGAAAGACAGAATTCTCAGCACCCTGAACCGGACCAAACCGTACCTGACACATATAAGCATTCGTGATGCAAGTTTGTCCAAATGATAAATGATCTGTCTTTGTCGCCTATCTATTTTATCGGCTGCTGAAACCTTCCTAGGTACATGACTTTTTTGGATCCAGATTCACACTCACTTGACATAATGCACCACCCTGAAAAGTTTTCCGTTACGAGTCAAATCAAGATTGTTTTCACCTCGTTCATCGCTAAGCTATAGATCAGCTCCATGTTTTACGAGTAGTTCCACCACTTTCTTATGGCCATGTTGGCCTGCTACCATCACTGGTGTCCTCTTCTCCATCCCCCTGCTGTTGATGTCCACCGAGTTCAGTGAGAGGAGATATTTCACAATGTCAAAATGTCCAGCGGTACACGCACAGTGAAGGATGTTGTTCCCACGTATATCACTTAACAACAGATTAGCGCCATGTTTCACGAGTAGTTCCACCACTTTCCTATGGCCATGCTGACCCGCTACCATCACTGGTGTCCTCTTCTCCATCCCCCTGCTGTTGATGTCCACCGAGTTCAGTGAGAGGAGATATTTCACAATGTCAAAATGTCCAGCGGTACACGCACAGTGAAGGATGTTGTTCCCACGTATATCACTTAACAACAGATTAGCGCCATGTTTCACGAGTAGTTCCACCATTTTCCTATGGCCATGCTCAGCTGCTGCCATCACTGGTGTCCTCTTCTCCATCCCCCTGCAGTTAATGTCCACCGAGTGTAGTGAGAGGAGATATTTCATAACTTCAATATGTTCTGCGTAACAAGCATAGTGAAGGGTGTCATCTCCATCTATATCACGTAACAGCAGATTAGCTCCATGTTTCACGAGTAGTTCCACCAGTTCCCTGTGACCATTTTCTACTGCTGCCATCACTGGTGTCATCATCAAAAAAAACCCTGCTGTTAATGTCCACTGAGTTTAGTGAGAGGAGATATTTTACTACATCAAGATGGCCTTCGTAACAGGCTATGTGGAGGATGTTGTTCCCATCCATATCACATAGTACCAGATTGGCGCCATGTTCTACGAGTAGTTCCACCACTTCTTTTTGACCATTTTCTGCTGCTGCCATCACAGGTGTCCTATCTTCCATTCCCCTGCTGTTTATACCCACTGAGTTCAGTGACAGTACATATTTCACAACGTCCACATGTCCTTTGTGCGACGCCAGGTGAAGAATGTTTTGATCCTCTTCATCTCTGAGTGAGAGATTAGCTTCATTCCTCAGTAACCATTCCACAATGTCTTTACTTCCCACTTTTGCTGCTACCATCATAGGTATCCTATTTTTCCATCCCCCCCTTTTTAGATCCACCAAGTTTAGTGAGAGGACGCAATTCACTGCATAAAACTGTCCGCTGTAACAGGCACCATGTAGGTTGCTAGCAACCTTGAGAGACAGGTCAGTTCCATGTTTTACAAGTAATTCCACTACTTCTTTATGTCCCTGTTCTGCTGCTACCATTACTGGTGTCCTCCTCTTCCATCCCCTCTTGTTAATGTCCACTATCACTGGAGTCTTCTTGCGGGGCCCCAGATTGTTGATGTCAAGCATCTCCTGTGAGAGGATGTACTTCACCACCTCCGCATCTCCTCCCCTACAAGCGCAGTGAAGGATGTTGTCACCTGTTTTATCCACGAGTGACAAGTTAGCTCCCTTGCCTACAAGCAACTCCACCACGTCTTGGTGTCCGTTCTTTGCTGCCAGCATCACAGCTGTTCTACCACACCGTACTCTATCATTTATGTCCAACGTGTTTTTTGAAAGGATATACTTCACCACCTCTTTATCTCCTCCAAGACAGGCTGCATGAAGTATGTTGATGCCAAATCTATCGACGTGTGACACGTTAGCTCCATTACTTACAAGCAGTTTCACCACTTCTCTATGTCCCTCACTGGCTGCCCACATCACCGGGGTTTTACCAGTCCCCTCGTGACAATTAACGTCCGCCTGTCCCTGTGACAGTAGGAATTTCACCCTTGCCAGATCTCCGGTCTTTGAGGCGTTGTGAAGGTCACATAGTGATGGACCTGTAACATAACATTAAACTCTATGTAAATCGTGGACGGCAGTTTGGAAAGGACAAGATCAATATTGAAGGACATCGTATTATATCTGGAAATAATGGCGTAAGTGCTTCATTAGGCTGGCACAGTGTTTATGTGACAATTATGATAAATAAGTGCGAGATTTAACTTCACCGCTGGAGTTTTTTAGTCCAATGTGGCCGCCATAGGAGGCGCCCATCTTAGCGCCCGTCTTGAATCATACCTTAAACTACCAATGTGCCAAATTTGGTGCTTTGGGAAGAATCGGAGCCAAATGCCCTGAAAATACATCTACGCTCCCTGACTAGGAGCATTTCCTTGACTTGTTATTTCATTGTCAGGGTTCAAGGTGGATTTAACGTGGCAAATGACTGCTTCCTATGTGTAAGTGTTCCTGGACTGGAACAATCATCATTTCTTGCCGTGAGGGTTTACAGATAGTAAAACAAACGCTAATCCAACGAATACGCATTCACTGGCCATGGCCTAAGAGTTGACGAAACGCTGGCCCTGAGTGCCGTTCACCCTACGGTCAAGAATACGTGTGGACCAAGGTGTGGCTGTTGCTTGTAATGCTGTATGATCCGCATTATCCTACTTCATCCTGATGGCAGCAGTTGAAGATCACGGAAGACGTTGGAGAAGAATTTAAGTTTCCATCAAATTGTACTTGTTATTAGTCTGTAGAAATACCCCTTGGCAAACACCTGTGGTCTGAAGAAATTTATACGTGAGATTATCAGCTATTGCAGATGATTTGAGAGCTTGGTTCCTGTGATTAGTTCCTGGTGTAACTCTGGCAGTAAAAGGGGACACAGTGTTGATGATTCCGAGGATGATGATGGTCAACGTGATGTGTCTTTGTACAGTTCATGGTTTACTCCTCTGATTCATACACTTACCTTCTACACAGACCTTTCCACAGCCGTCATCCAAACATTGCGAACTCTGATGGCAAACCTTAGATCCACAGGATTCAGTGAGGACCTTTAGAGATCAATACTATCAATATAATGTCAACGCGGCCTCATGTTTACAGACAAGTGGGTATACTATGTCAGTGTAAAAAGACATCGCTCAATATATGTCGATAAACAATTTTTAACAAGAGGGCATAGGATAAACCTTATCTCAAAATATGCCAATAAGAGACTTTGTACGACAGCCATAGGTTGGAATTTGGCTCAATATATATCGATATAGATCGACAGGCACAGAATGGGCCTTATCTCAAAATATGCCAGTATGGGACTTTTACGTCAGATATTGGGTGGACCGTATCTAAACGTAGGCCGATATAGGACCATAATGACAGGCTCATAATATGTCGATACAGAACTTTTGATAAACGGCATAGGATGGATCTTATCTCAAAATAGAGAGTGAGTGAGTGAGTTGAGTTACAAGTGTATCCTCACATCGGCAATATTTCAGCCATATCGTGACGAGAACAGTTGATTTTATATTTGATAATCAATGGTAAATTGTAAAAACCTGTCAACGGATAGTGAAAGAACCAGACTATCAAAGAAACGCATTTAAAACTAGAAATGAAATCTAAAACAATTTCAGTACAGAGAACAATACAGTATAGAAACAGTGAGTGAGTCAGTTAAAAGTTATCGTCACATCAGCAATATTTCAGCCATTCAGTGACGAGAGCAATTATTGTTATACATAATAGTGAACAGTAAATAGTAAATGGTATACATTGTGTCAGCGAAGGACAGTAAAACAACTAGATTATCACAGATAGATACTTAAAACTAGTAATTACATCTAAAACAGTTTTAGTATAGAGGACGATACAACATAAAAATAGGTTCTAGATCGCCAACAACTGAAGGTAGATCACCATACCAGGGACCATGGGGACTTACAGTACCTTTGCTACATGCATGGACCCTAGCTGGATTAACACCACCCCTTCATCCCTAAGGCAATTGTACGAAAATTTAGGCACAAAATTGAAGGAACGATTAAGAATAATAGGTTGTTTAAACTCGGGATGACAATAATTTTACTATACTTCAAACGTCTTTGAGGGCACAGTCACTAACAATTTAAGTTACTAATCTAAATTACCTGTCACTAAAAGTGTCTATTTACAAAACCTATTAATCAGAATTTAAAAAACCCAATCCAAACCAAACCAAAACAAAACACCAAAGCAACAACTAAATGGGAATTATCAGTAGTGGAAAGATCCTAAACGGTTTTTTACATTAAAGGATATATCCCGTGTGATGGAGAATTCAACACGTTCAACAATATAAAAACAGGCTCTAGATTGCCAACAACTGAAGGTAGATCATCATACTAGAGGCTTAAAATATGTCAGCATGAGACTTTTAACGACAGGCATCGAATGGGTCTTATCTCAAAACAGGTCGATATAGGATAGACTGACAGGATGAAACTTAGCTTGATATATGTCGACATAGAACTTTTAACACCAGTAAAGGACTTTAAACTACAGTCATAAGATAAACCTTATCTCAAAATATGCCAGTATGGGAGTTTTAACGATAGGCACAGGAAGGACCACATCTCAAAATATGTTAATATATAACTTTTAACGGCAGGCATCGAATGAGCCTAAACTCAGTATATATGCCAAAACATAACTTTTATCGATATGCATATGGTAGGCTTTAGCTCAAAATAGGTCAGCATAGGACTTTAAGAACAGGCATCAGATGGACCTTAGTTCAACATATGTCAACATATGTCAACTTTTACCGACAGACAGCTCAAAATATGCCATTTTAACCATTAACAGGCATAGGGTGAACCATATCTCAAAAGACGTAAGTATGGGACTTTTAATGACAAGCATAGGATGGCAGTAGCTCAAAATATGTTTCTAAAACCGACTGACCTAACCTTCCTCTTCTCTGTCAGTGGAAGCTTACGTACCTTTGAGCTGCATGTGGAAAGCACCACCATGAAACAAACAGTTGATGTTACAGCAAACTGAAGGCCGTCACTTGAAAACAGCTGCGACATCACAAAGTCTTGAAAGTGGACTACGCTGCCATACACTGATCGTCGGACTACTGGAGGCAACTGCACAACCGGTAGGAGGAGTGCATCTTGATACGAAGCAGTTTTGTCGGGACACCACGTGACATTTTCCATGTAACTATGGTGAGTCGGCAAAAATCAATTAAGTGAGATCAGCAGCTAACTAAACCGCTTAAATGTCTAAACAATGATTAAATAGGATGTTTTACGTCATGCTTTCAAGATCGAACTCGACATGTTCAACAACATACCTGTTTTAAATCATTTTAGGTCACATGCCCCATAAGTATTCAAACAGACCACCCACATACCCATCACCATCGAAATACAAATCAAATACCCAAATGATCAGCCATATACACATCACCAACCCAACCGACTAAGCACACGGCCATAAACATCCCAACCATAAACAAGACCAGCCACCTACTCATCCGTATCAGAACAAATCAGCCACATGCCTCATCATTATCCCAACAGACGAGCTATATGCCCTGTCACCATCTCAACAGACCAGCCATATTCCCCTTCAACAGAGCAGCCACATATCCATCAGGATCCACAGGCTAGCCACACACTCCGTCACAATTCCTACAGACCAGCCACATGCCCCATCACTATCCCAGCAGAGCAGCCACATGCCCCATCACCATCCCAACAGACCAGCCACATGCCCCATCACCATCCCAACAGACCAGCCACATGCCCCATCACTATCCCAACAGACCAGCCACATGCCCCATCACTATCCCAACAGAGCAGCCACATGCCCCATCACTATCCCAACAGACCAGCCACATGCCCCATCACTATCCCAACAGAGCAGCCACATGCCCCATCACCATCCAAACAGACCAGCCACATGCCCCATCACTATCCCAACAGACCAGCCACATGCCCCATCACTATCCCAACAGACCAGCCACATGCCCCATCACTACCCCAACAGACCAGCCACATGCCCCATCACTATCCCAACAGACCAGCCACATGCTCCATCACTATCCAAACAGACCAGCCACATGCCCAATCACTATCCCAACAGACCAGCCACATGCCCCATCACTATCCCAACAGACCAGCCACATGCCCCATCACTATCCCAACAGACCAGCCACATGCCCCATCACTATCCCAACAGACCAGCCACATGCCCCATCACTATCCCAACAGACCAGCCACATGCCCCATCACCATCCCAACAGAGCAGCCACATGCCCCATCACCATTCCAACAGAGCAGCCACATGCCCCATCACCATCCCAACAGACCAGCCACATGCCCCATCACCATCCCAACAGACCAGCCACATGCCCCATCACGATCCCAACAGACCAGCCACATGCCCCATCACTATCCCAACAGAGCAGCCACATGCCCCATCACCATCCCAACAGACCAGCCACATGCCCCATCACCATCCCAACAGACCAGCCACATGCCCCATCACCATCCCAACAGACCAGCCACATGCCCCATCACTATCCCAAAAGACCAGCCACATGCCCCATCACTATCCCAACAGACCAGCCACATGCCCCATCACTATCCCAACAGACCAGCCACATACCCATCAGGATCCACAGGCTAGCCACACACTCCGTCACAATTCCTACAGACCAGCCACATGCCCCATCACTATCCCAACAGACCAGCCACATGCCCCATCACTATCCCAACAGACCAGCCACATGCCCCATCACTATCCCAACAGACCAGCCACATCCCCATCACTATCCCAACAGACCAGCCACATGCCCCATCACTATCCCAACAGACCAGCCACATGCCCCATCACCATCCCAACAGAGCAGCCACATGCCCCATCACCATTCCAACAGAGCAGCCACATGCCCCATCACCATCCCAACAGACCAGCCACATGCCCCATCACCATCCCAACAGACCAGCCACATGCCCAGTCACGATCCCAACAGACCAGCCACATGCCCCATCACTATCCCAACAGAGCAGCCACATGCCCCATCACCATCCCAACAGACCAGCCACATGCCCCATCACCATCCCAACAGACCAGCCACATGCCCCATCACCATCCCAACAGACCAGCCACATGCCCCATCACTATCCCAACAGACCAGCCACATGCCCCATCACTATCCCAACAGACCAGCCACATGCCCCATCACTATCCCAACAGACCAGCCACATACCCATCAGGATCCACAGGCTAGCCACACACTCCGTCACAATTCCTACAGACCAGCCACATGCCCCATCACTATCCCAACAGACCAGCCACATGCCCCATCACTATCCCAACAGACCAGCCACATGCCCCATCACTATCCCAACAGACCAGCCACATCCCCATCACTATCCCAACAGAGCAGCCACATGCCCCATCACTATCCCAACAGACCAGCCACATGCCCCATCACCATCCCAACAGACCAGCCACATGCCCCATCACCATCCCAACAGACCAGCCACATGCCCCATCACCATCCCAACAGAGCAGCCACATGCCCCATCACCATCCCAACAGAGCAGCCACATGCCCCATCACTATCCCAACAGACCAGCCACATGCCCCATCACTATCCCAACAGACCAGCCACATGCCCCATCACTATCCCAACAGACCAGCCACATGCCCCATCACTATCCCAACAGACCAGCCACATGCCCCATCACTATCCCAACAGACCAGCCACATGCCCCATCACTATCCCAACAGACCAGCCACATGCCCCATCACTATCCCAACAGACCAGCCACATGCCCCATCACTGTCCCAACAGACCAGCCACATGCCCCATCACTATCCCAACAGACCAGCCACATGCCCCATCACTATCCCAACAGAGCAGCCACATACCCATCAGTATGACACATGCCCTGTCACTAAACCATGATACAAACTACATGCAACATCACCGTGCAAAAGGACCAGCGGACTATTTAACACATCACAGTGATAATATACTCTCAGTAAAGAACTCTGATAAAGTTATATACAAAATGTCATTAAGTACGTAATGGTCTGGCATGGCAGGTTGTCTTTGCTCTTCTACAAAGGAGAACTTTCTACGATTCTTCATTGCTAAAAGCACAACGTACCACTAGCTACTAATAACAAAGGACCATAAACCAGCCGTGAACAGATCTAGCAGCCTTATTAGGGGTGGAATGTACAACAGTATTGTTGAAATATACGACTCAAATCCCAGCATTAAATAGAACACGATCCAAAATATCAACCATATTCCACTATTAGACCAATATTGGAATACCGATGTCTACTTAGAGTATTTCTATACGCTGTAACCTTTCCGTTTGTCAAATAACCTTAATTTTTAATTCCATGTCAGTCTACTTTTCAGTAACATTCACCTGTAGAGGTCCACGGCTGAAGTCAATATCAGAATACATTTTCACTATCAACATTATCTACTTGAGATAACAATCTAATCCAACATTTAGTATTTTGATAGTACTAATGAAGTTATGATAAATAATGCATCACGTACAAGAATACGTGGTGTATTTCATTTAAGATTAACTGTGTATTCACAAAATATAACATAAAATATCTCACGCTAGGTGAACAAGAACATTCAGGTCTTACAGATGATTTAAGGATTGTTCATACCTCCATATCTGTTCAGCTACGTCTGCTGTTTAACAAACCATAACCATTAGCCTGAAAAAGTTTACCTGTATGTTATGAACAAGTTCTAATTCGTCACTATTCACGGACAATTTTGAAGGTTTATTTTATACAATACGAACTAGCGTGCCAAAGAAATAGAAACAGTTACTGTAATGCAAAGGAAGTGTAATACAGAGACTGCGAATATGGTAGCAAAGGCACTGTTGATGATATTCGCGCCAATGCAACAGTTGCGAAACCTCCAAAAGAGACATAGACCAGACACCAAGAGTGACAGGTCTCCACACAACTAGACTTCTTGGAACGTTTTACGAAATCCGAGATCACTGAGGCAAACGAACACCCAATTTGATGTAAAGTGTAACTACCGAAGCATTCTTCATGATATTCTAGGTTAGTTTGGACTGGATAGCCCCCATGCAGTTGTAGTACCTTCTAGTACATTATTGAACTCTTCTGTCTGAAATAGGACAGAACTGCCTTCCTATTGACAAAGAAAACAACGTAACACCCTATGAACAAAACTGCCCCAAGTGACAATGTCATGTTATGTTGATTCTCAAACGCTCTATGGATGTGCTTGAATTTTTATGACTTTTGAAACGGATCGTGTTACGTTCTGGGAAGAAACACAACAACATTTGTTTATTAACGTTGTACACTAAGTGCTATCCTATATGACTTCAATCATTGCATTCACGTGGCATTTGTTGGTAACCGTGGCGAGCTTAGGTAGATAGCCATCAGCACACTCTGCTTTCAAATTTGTCCAAAATGAAAGCAAATGTCTTCCAAGGTTATCAGAATACAGTATGTGAAATGTTTGACTTCATCACTGATACTATCTACCTAACTTTTGGGGTGAAAACAATCCCCATGAGCAGCCATTGTCCTCTCATTTTGGGTCTGCTTCTTTGTGCCTTTTGAGTTGAACTTCTGTTCGGCCTGGGTCAAAACAAGGTAAGTTGACCAAAATGTTTAACTGAATTTCAGGTATTATAATGATCAGACAGCAAACTGAATCTCACGGATTTATTCCCCTGAATTAGACAAATAGAAATAGTCTTGTCTGATACATATTTACTGCCAAACAAGGATAATTTGATCACCGACCTGGCAGCTGACCCTTATCACTTATTCATGGCACTTATAACCGCAGGCTATTACTGAGAGCAAATCTGATCAGATATAGGTCAACTCATTTAAAACTGAAGCTGCATATACTATAGAAATTAGCACTAATGTATCCTCATCTTAGATATTGCATCCAGTACTCTCTTAAGATAACTTCCAGATCAATTACATCTACAGAATGTTCAACATGTGGCTGACACGTTTTTGATTATGACAGACATGTACGGTACTTTTACACATTGATCAATTTATAACTGAACTCCACCATCATTAACAAACGGGATGTTTACATGTATGTTCAAATTGAACTTTTGCATAAATATAAGATACTTGCACTATTTTGGTGTTCGGCTCAATCATTACTTGTAATTGTTAGTCAGACCACATGGTAAAGTGCGTCATTATTATTCTGTAAATCATAAAAAATGTATTAGACCATCCTCTTTTTTTGTGCAGCAAGACCCGTGAAGGTCCCGGGGTAGAATAGGCCTTCAGCAACCCATGCTTGCCATAATAGGCGACTATGCTTGTCGTAAGAGGCGACTAACGGGATCGGGTGGTCAGGCTCGCTGACTTGGTTGGCACATGTCATCGGTTCCCAGTTACACAGATCGATGTTCATGCTGTTGATCACTGGTTTGTTTGGTTCAGACTCGATTATTTACAGACCGCCGCCATATAGCTGGAATATTGCTGAGTGCGGCGTAAAACTAAACTCACTCACTCTGTGCAGCAATGGCTGTTAAGTGTGTAAGATATGTCATATGGAAAAGTTACTTACACAGCTTGTGTCACTAGGAATCATATTTGTACTCGTGTACATGTCATGTATTTGCTCTAAGTAACATCAGGGATATTGTAAATTTTCGAATGTAGAATCTGGATGAAATAAAGAAATTCATTTATTCATTCACATCACTATCGACAATAGTATACTATACAAAAGGACTCAAGCAACTGAAGGCTGATCACCATGCTCGGGACCATGCTGACCGAAAGTACTTTGGCTACTGCCATGGACCACAGTCGGATTTATATCAAAGCTTCAGCAGTTGGCGATTTAAGTTTAGCTGAAATTAAAATGACAAAAATAGTACATTATAAAAATCTGGTAAGTTTAAATTTCCTTTGAAAGTTATGGGTCTCTTGAGCACAATACTTTTACAATACTTTAACCACCTCGGGGGATACAGCCATTAACAATCTGAAGCCTTTTACATACACTGATACCCCTAGAAGTAAATGTACCAATGGCAAAGAGCAAATGGTAAATGCGTTTACATGATCAATGATACTGGGAAATATTATGGTAAAAGTAATAACAACCATTGATGAACCACATTTCATACTGAAACATGGAAGTGTACAGACGTCAGTTCCAATCCCGACAGTGACATCGATACAGATTCTATTCGAACTGCAATCATGAGTGTGCCATCGTCTTACCTCAGAGAACGATCCATATGGGAAAGACCAAAGAGTATAAACTGGTGGAACGTAATATTGAAAACATAGACTAGAGAAGCAACCCTTTGTCCCTCAAGCTTTAACTAGTCACAGAGCACCGCATAGCTGTCATCCGCTATTAGCTGCCCACTTCTGTAGAGTATCGGACCGTTGGGAATATTTGTTCATAAATTGACAGCGTGTGTGATCATTCATGAGGTTTCTGACTGCATATGCCAAAACGTGTTCCCTGATGTTTCAATTTTCAGAAGGCCATGACCTCAAGCAGGCAGTCACTGGCTTCAAGAACAAATGGCCAGAGCATTCGCGAACTAAAGGCTGCAGATGATCATGGGCATCTTTTTTCATAGCTTAACACGCAAATGCTCCAAAATAACAATTCTGAGCTTTGCTTTGCCTGAAAACAAACCAGAATAACCAAAAGTTATAGAGCATTCTCTACCTCATCCGACAATATGTGTATCATATACCTCATTTAAATATAACTGTAAGGGCATTTAATGGGAAACAAATTCAAATAAACAATCAAATAAAGAAACATTCAAACAATCAAATAAACAATGATGCTGGCATGACCAATATCGCTTTAAATGTGTATGTATTTACTCCCATCACAACTGATTGTCACTGATTCATGTCTCGTTCTTTTGCCACTGCAAGGATCTGGACTATTACCCTCCAAAGTACTAGTATCTGGAGACACAGCGCTGGTACCCTGTTATGCATCATAACCATTGCAAAGGACGTTCCTGGTATTGGAAGAGGTTTTAGACCATGACCTGGACCAAGTGGTGTTTGAAGTTTGAAGTCGACTGTTCATGATGAGCACCAACATACGTAACTGATGATCCCTCTCAGCTGCTTTCTATGTTTCTTCTATTTTCCATTTTTTACCGCTCAAACCTTCGTTTAAGTCTTTCGTCGTTAGTCTTTCTATTTCAAGATCAAGTTCAATCTGTTGCTTTTCAATCGATTTATATGACTTTGTAAATTTGTCCATGGCAAGTTCAGGTGAGATCTAAAGACGACTGTTACTGTATTTTTTCCTCTTTCTGCGTATTTAAGGCTTTTGTGTGTACACCACTTCTTTCATCCGAATTTTCTGCGACGACCTCATCCATGACACCATCTTGGTTGTGTTGTCTAAAATGCTCTCCATAGTCGTTCTCATGGTCAGCATCAGGTTTGACATCAGGAACATCAAAATCTTGATTGGTCATTTCAGAATCGATCTCGGAAGTTGGTACTGACTTGTGTGGCATATTCTGTACAACTTTGCCGGTGAGATGCGTTAAATATTAACTCACTCACTCTCACTGCATTGTGTGTAGTTTTTTTTCCAATGCCTTTATGTGTTTGTCACACTGACTGGCGGTCTTTTCAAAATCCTTGTGATGCATGAGTTTGCTAATTTTCCCGTAAACTGCTGTGCCCGATTTGGAAGGACTGTCAGATTGTATCTGGACATGCATTTCAAACTAGATACTTATGATACACCTTGTTTCATCATCTGTCCATGAATTACGTCTGAATTTTGGTGGCATTTTGCGACGCAGTAAGGAAACGTCTGGCTGGAGTAGTGCATACAATCTATTTTCAGATTTCCTTTTTCAGGAGGCTCATTCCAAAACATAACAAGGGATGAAAGGTTGGTTTGTTTAACTCCAAGCGAGAGATAGTCTAAATTTAGCAGGGAGTGAGAGGCTGATTTACTTGCCTCCAAGAAAATATATTGTCAAAAATGCAGTTACATGAAAAAAATGCCCACTCGGTCAGTATTTATCTCACGGGTGTTCGAACTTGTGTTTACGTGATGAAATTTGTCTCTAGGGCGACAAAGTTTACTCCATGGGCTGACTGCCCCGTAGGGAATGTAAACTGGGCTTAAGGAGCAAATCTCAACTACTAATCATTAAAATACATCAATCTGTAAAACACGCGAATCCGCCCGTTAACTCTATTTCTGTCATAATTCAAAAATAAAATGTCAATAAACATCATTAAAAAGGCCTAATGTTTTTTTACACTGAAATAGTTTTCCTGTCTATTTTTCAGGGCAAGGAATGATAAAGTATTGAATTCAGTGACGTGTGGCACCAATTCTGTGATATATGAATAATTTCATGTCTTTACATCTAACATTTAGATCTTGGTTACCCATGACTGGATGTAGCTGATGGAATGTGATACAGAGACTCCTAAGTGTTGTAAACGTTGCAGAAAGGTAATGTAACTGTTAGAGCCAATGCGTTACTCTGTACAACATGCTAGTGTATCTGTTGAAGCCAGTGCGTTGCTTAATACATCATGCTAGTGTATCTGTTGAAGCCACTGCGTCACTCAACACATGGTTGTGTATCTGTTGAAACCAGTGCGTTACTCAGTACATGGTTGTGTATCTGTTGAAGCCAGTGCGTTATTCAATACATGGTTGTGTATCTGTTGAAGCCAGTGCGTTACCCAATACAACATGGCTGTGTATCTGTTGAAGCCAATGCGTTACTCAGTACATGGTTGTGCATCTGTTGATGCCAGTGCGTTACTCAATACATGGTTGTGTATCTGTTGAAACCAGTGCGTTACTCAACACAACATAACTGTGTATCTGTTGAAACCAGTGCGTTACTCAACACAACATAACTGTGTATCTGTTGAAACCAGTGCGTTACTCAATGCAACATGGCTGTGTATGTGCTGAAGCCAGTGCATTACTCAATACATTGTTGTGTATCTGTTGAAGCCAGTGCGTTACTCAACACATCACGCTAGTGTATTTGTTAAAGCCAGTGCGTTACTCAATACAACATGGTTGTGTATCTGTTGAAGCCAGTGCATTACTCAATACATGGCTGTGTATCTGTTGAAGCCAGTGCGTTACTCAATACAACATTGTGTGTATCTGTTGAAGCCAGTGCGTTACTCAATACAACATGGTTGTGTGTGTGTTGAAGCCAGTGCGTAAATAAATACAACATGGCTGTGTAGCTGTTGAAGCCAGTGCGTTACTCAGTACAACATGATAGTGCATCTGTTGAAGTCGATACGTTACTCAAAACAACATGGTAGTGCATCTTTTAAAGTCAGTGCGTCAATCAATACAACGTGGCTGTACGTGTGTATGTGTTGAAGCTAGTGCATTACAAACAATGGCATGGAAGAATATCTGTTGAAGCCATTGTGTTAATCAATGCAAAATGAGAGTGTGTCTGTTGAAGACAGCGCGTCACTCAATACAACACGTTAGTGCATCTGTGAAGTCAGTGCGTCACGCAGTACATGGTAGTGAATCTGTTGAAGCCAGTGCTTTACCCAGTACAACATGGTTGTGTATCTGTAGAGGTCAGTGCGTTACTCAATACAACATGACTGTACGTGTGTATGTGTTGAAGCTAGTGCATTACACAAAATACCATGGAAGAATGTCTGTGGAAGCCAGTGTGTTAATCAATGCAATATGGAAGTCTATCTGTTAAAGCCAGTGCGCCATTCAATACAACACGGTAGTGCATCTGTCGAATTCATCATGGAGGAATGATGTACTCCTGCGCTGAAGACACAGCAAACATATTACTTTACCATCCTAATCCATATCACTATAAGATATTTACTCAGCTCGCCCACCGCGCGCATATTGTTTATCCTTCTGATTCAAACTGAGCCTAACAGAACACAGTGAATACATAAACAGTATTATAATCAACGAAGAGTAACAGCAAAGTGTTTGTGACAATTGCAAGTTGTAAGTTTATTTGCATTCGAAGCCTCATGGTCCATAGTGTTAAGATATAAAAAGCACCACACAGTGCACAACACCTACAATGCCATGCTACTTAACAGGAAGGATTTCTTTGGCGAAAATGATATTTTCTTCACAAGAACAGAATATGTTGTTGACATTAAAGAGACAAATTTATCATGAGATAGATTGTTATGACATTTTTGTACAAAAAATGTTCTCTTGCAATAAGGACATTACAGGAGGAAATGAAATTCATCTTCAACAGATGCTTCACTACATTTCGAGCATATCAGATAGATATGATCTTCACTACAGCATAGTAACTAAACATTCAATGTATGCGATGCACAACAAATATTATAGTACACTCTTACGAGATACTTGGACTGGAACAGCTCTTGTATGTACGTCTTACAAATCATACAGTGTGCAAGATATAGTTGTATACAGTGCACGACTACTAAACATGATAGTTTTGTTTTGAAAAAAAAACAGTTATATCGTCTTTGTTGTTAACATTAATGACATCACTGACAAAGGTATCAACGCAACTCAACTCAAAATCTTCTATTCTCATAAAACCACTCTTGGTGGTTCAAGATAAAGGCATATACATTACATAGACATGGAGGAAAGATGGAAGAAAATGCAAGCATAGTTTTACAATATAAATACAACATAGGCAGACTTTACAACATAATCATATAATCTTTTTCACACTAATCAACTAGGTTTACGAATGTTGCGAAGTTTTCTTGATCGTGCAAGGTTTTGCTTCAGGAATATGTTTTTATAAGACTAGGGAAAGATAAGTATTAAATAGGAATGTGTGTCTTCCTTTGTTCAGTAAAAGTTTCACATTTAAATAAATAATGAGTCAACTGAAAGCGGTGGTCACTCAGGAACAACTGAGTTGAGACCAATTACGAGGTGTGAAAAAGCACGGTTCATGGCATGGGTGGGAAGCTCAGGGCATACATCAGAACTACATCAATAATTTAAACATGTAAGGCTGTTATACAAGCGCAAGGTTTGCGGATATGGAACATTTTAGTCACATACCTTGCTAGATTATTTGAAATAGTAGTACCCTCGCTGGACAGTCGTTGAATGACTTTTTATGTGGATGGATAATTATGGTAGTATCTCTCACCTGTGTGTATAAGGGCATATTATCAAGGTATTGTATTCATCTTCAAGGCCAAGGCCACAAACCAGACACATTGCATCAATTTTCGTCTTCGAAACGGGCCGTCTTTATGATACAATTTGTAAGTCGTAGTTGAAACAACGAAATTTTGTAACACAGCGTCGCAATTTAGATGAATTGATGTGATTTAAATGTGGCTCCATTTGGAAGGTAGTCTTGCAGGTTCAGTAGGATATTAACATTGAAGATTCGTGCACACGATGAGACCAGTCCTGCATGCATCCTCAGTTCTTAGTGTTCTCAATCTGACAATTTTCAGCCAGAATTTTATAAGACGTAGATAAATATGAACAAAATATGACGTGTGCCCGCTTCGCCCAATACTGCGACATTGGGAGAGAGGGAGGTTTTGAGATTTATAACTTATTTTTCATGTATTTGTAATAAAACCCCAAGCCTGTTTCCTATCTCAGCTTTGTAACTTTGATAAAATTAACCTTTCAGGATTGATGCCACCTGAGAAGTTAACCATGAAACATTTACGGGGTTATAAAATATATAGGATAGACCACATTTTTCAAGTATACCTTTTACATGTTTGATCCAAATATTACATCCATTTTCCGTAGCGCCTCTGATAAGTGCATAATTATAAATCAATTCTGATAGTTTGGCGCAGTTCCAACAGACTGTAGCCTATACCAGTAACAGATTACCCTTTTTTACCCTTAATATATAAAGGGGTACTCTCCCTAGTTCCCCACATGTCATATCAGTTGGAGTAGAGTAGCGGAAACCAATAGTTAATTTAGGAAATTTCAAGTGAATCTTCTCCATAACTTGTACATTTTCATATGTCCATGTCTCGTACCCATAACGCAAAGTCGGTAAAATCATAACATCAAATGCCTTCAGTAAACAGTCTGTCATAGACTAAATCGTTTCAATAAGTTTCCTTAAATCTTCATTTTTTCAAACGATCTATTTGTTTCAATATAGGTCCAAAGTGCACCGAAATTCTATCCCCTATGTCTATGTAATGTATTCTGCAAACATTCGGTGTATCCCCTCTTATCATAACCATCCCTCCGGGCAGGACCCTTAATTGTCAAACGCTGTCAATACATGTCAGTTAACACCTCCCTACGTCGGCGAATCTTACGTATGTACATGTGCATGGGCCAGTGACCTTGCACAATATGGCGTAATGGCCCTGTGTATAAAAACCTGACTGATATGGTCAGTCGCAGGGACCATCCAGCGAGACCAACCTGCAAGACCAACCATGGAGACTAGATCATCGACAGAAGTGGACGGATTGTGCGTCTAGTCGGGGTGTCGGCCAAGGCCGTCGCCCCACCTACGACTACGTCGACGATGAAGAATCGCCGTCGGACTTCTGAATTTGTGTGAGTGACAGAGCGGGTCTCCACATCGGGATCATTGTCCACTCAGTCCCGATGTGCGTTCTGTCACATGTTTACCACTGTGTATACCATTTCGACCATCATTCAACCAAACAATAATAAAATATGGCTGCTGCTGTCTTCAACTCTAACACCGACTCATGTCCTCCCTGTCTCTTGTCCACCACCCTAAACTACCACCCGAGAGCGACCACGACGGACGCTCTTGGACAAGTCTATTGGTATATTAAAGTTTCTTGATTTTTTTCAAAAGCAGAACATAGGTTTAGATGCGCTGTCGGAAAGGTTTTTTTATTTCTTTATTGAGTTTTTGGTTTCTATTGAAAGTCACTCTAAGATAAATGTAATCATTGACAATGTCAATAAAAGTATTTCCATAATAGAAATTTAGCTTACAGTGTTTTGCTGGACCGCTCCTAAATATAAGTACTTTTGTTTTATCTAGGTTTACGTCTAGGTACCACATGTTACAATGTGTATGGAGTTGATAGTACGTTGAAGTTCAGGGACTGAATCAGCGAAAAAGACTGTGTCATCTGCAGAATGTAGTGTCATAAATGAAATGCATAGGTTCATGTTAATATATGGGAAGTTAGGAAGACTCACAGATGAAAATCCATCAATAGTAACGAATTCGTTCAGGTCATTTATGAATAAACAGGACAAAAGCAGGGAAAGGTTTTCATCTTGGCGCACACCAGAGTAGCATCGGAAGTAATTCGCCATCCGAAGGTTATGATAACATGGTTTTATAAACAGTTCTCTACATGTCTTATAAATGAGGACATAACAAAAGGAAATGGAAGCCTTTTTCAACAGATTCGCATTGCCGCACTGCACACATAAATTCCTTCTACCAAAATCTCCTAAAATGGCGTTGCTAGAGGTACGCCTAGGAATACAAATATATCTCCTCAAAAAGTCACTCTGTATCTTTGCTGTCGTCGACCTAAAAGTATATCCCAAGATCTCCGAACTATATAATATATGGAGCTCATGATCAGTCGACATTCGTAGTTTCTCAACAGTATTAAATGATTTTCAGTAATGTTCTTGTCCATGAATGCCATTATTTTACTTGACGTTTAAAGAATATTTAAGACTGATGTAGACTTTCCTGTGGCATACTACTTGAACGCATGCAATAGTCATATCGTGAAATACCGGAAACATTCATTTTGTGAAGTGACTAAATGAATTACATATTTTATGCCATCACTGAACTGGAATGTCTTAACCAACTTAATCGCCAACCAATCAGTTAAAATATGACATAGTGTGACCAATGTGTCGTAGGTGCCAGATGAAAGGAAGGGACTAATGACAAATAAGGCATTGTGATAGCAATAACGCAACATAATACGGTATATTCAATCACATCCAAACCTTCATACGAAAATAAGTGATTAAGTGAGTGAGTAACGAATTATGTCGCTCTTAGCAATAATCCAACAAACTGGAACAATTTATGTTTATGTCATTTTATTGTATTGCATGGTTATCAAAAATACAGCTCTACTTTCTTTGAATTATCAAAGATGAAAAATGCATTAACTGGCGATCTTCACCTATATGAACCCAAATCGCTCCTACCCAAGAAAGGAAGAGACACGCGTGACAGTAAAGCACCATGGTTCCTAAATGTAGAAACAGAACCATTCCACAGCCAATGGTCTAACCTAGGCAAATGAATGGATGCAGTCAACTGTTCGTCCAATCAAAGCTGAAAATAGTACGTAGTTAAACGCTGGTATAACTAATCACAGTGAACTTCGAGAGGTATTTAGCAGTTGGTGTGCTGAACAGTGTTAGTGGGGACAGTTCTATGGATATGCAGCTTCTTTATTATAATATAAGCCACGTTTTGGTGTAGACACTGTTATCAAGCACGTGATGTACAATACTGTGGGATTTATATATACATGTACAGTATAGACAAGTGGTGGGTTCTTTTGTTTGTCATATTCAAAACAACTCTACCAAAAAGACTTCCTATTGTTTACTACTTCTTTGCCTATACAATGCCAAAATCTCCCTGGTAGTGTCTCTCATTCTCTTGATCTGCGGCGATATTTATCCTAACCCATGTCCAACTAACAATCGTGAACTAAACATATTGTCTTACCTCACACATGAATGTCGCTTTCTGATTGGCTAAGCGCAATTTTACTATTTTCAATGTACCCCGCTTACGGGCGAAGTATTATTTTCAATGTACACCGCTGGGAATTCCGAACTCTTCTGGTGCTTCATGGTATTACTTTTTATCTCGAATAACATTGAATCACGCATCAAGCACGGAAATTGCCGATGTACCGATGAAAGGGAGATAACTCTAAATCTGTTTACCTTGTGCCGTCTGCGAAATGGCGATTCACCTCACATTCAGTGAGTTAGTGAGTGAGTGTGTTAATATTTAAAGTCACATCGGCAATATTCCCAAGAACTTGGCCTCCTTTACAACTTTGATGGGAGTGCCATCTAGAGATAGTTCAGGGTCCTTATGTGGTTTAAATTTTCTGCACAAATGTATACAATTAGAACTTGAAACTGTCTGTTATTTAAAAAGTTGCCTATAAATTGAGGTAAACGACCTCGCAAGCCGAAGTGATGTAAGTCTCTTAAGATACCATATTTCCAGGTTGTGTCATATGCTTTTTCCAGATCAAAGTAGATAGACACAGCATGTTGTTTTTTAATTAGTGCGTTTTTAAGAAATGATTCTAAACGCACTAAGTGATCGACAGTACTTCTGTTTTCCCGGAAACCACACTGTATATCAGTTATAAGGTTATTTGTTTCCAAGTACCAAACAAGCCGATTATTTATCATGCGTTCCATGGTCTTGCAAACACAGCTAGTTAATGAAATCGGACGATAATTGGATGGATCCGTGTGATCACGTCCAGGTTTAGGTATTGGTACTACTATAGCAACACGCCATAAAGAAGGAAATTTCCCGGAAGTCCAAATATCATCAAAAATACATAACAACGTCTGTAAACATGATTCTGGTAAGTGCTTCAGAAGTTGATAATGTATGTCATCAGCTCCTGTAGCAGTATCGTGAGCTTGATCAAGTGCAGTATGGAGTTCATGAATAGAAAACGTTTCATTATAATATTCCCCATTATCTGAGCTAAAATTAATAGTTTTCTTTTCTCGTTGTTTTTGATATTGTTGGAATTTAGGCACATAATTAGATGAGGACGAATGTTTAGCGAGAGTTTCAGCCAGTTTATTTGCAATATCTGATTTATCGGTAAGTACTTGATCTCCATGTTTCAGATGATGGACACTAGACTTAGTACCTTTACCTTTAATTTTCTGGATCATGTTCCAAACCTTGGACATGGGTGTCCGAGAATTTATTTTCGATACATAATTTTGCCAAGATTGGCTTTTGTTCTGTGTAAAGGTACGCCGCGCTTTAGCATTTAAAAGTTTAAATTTATTCAAATTATGAACCATAGGATGTCGACGGAAATAATGTTCTGCTTTTTTCCTTGCCTTCCTAGCTTGTTTGCACTCATCATTGTATCACGGTTTCCGAATATGTGGAACTGCAGAGGACTTTGGTATACACTCATCAGCTATAGATTTCAGTTCATCAGAAAAGCATTTGATAGCGTCAGGAACGTCAATAAAAAGTTCAGGTTTAAGTTTTTCAGCACACAGTGTTACATATAAAGCCCAGTTAGCCTTTTTAAAATTCCGCCTTGATGATGGAGGAACATCAGATGGAGTTACAGATTTTAGTATAGTAGGAAAATGGTCACTTCCACAGAGGTCGTTGTGGACTGACCATTCAAATTCGTTTAGTAAGTTGGAGTCAGTTAGTGACAAATCAAGAGCTGTATATGTTCCTGTGTTCCTGTCATTGTATATACATAAATTATTGTTCGAAATGAAATCTTCCAGAACCTGACCTTTTGTGTTTGTGGTCACACCACCCCAAAGAGGGTTGTGCCCATTTAAATCACCCATGAGTATACATGAATTGGGTAATTGATCATAGAGAGTTTGTAGATCAGCCTGCATAAGAGTTGATGAAGGTGGAAAGTACAATGAACACAAATTAAGAGTAACGTGCAAAGTAATTCGCACTGCAACTGCTTGAAGATTAGTTTTGAGAGTCACAGGGCTATGGATAACATCATGTCTTACAAGGATTGACGATCCTCCTGTGGCTTGATCGCCTGATGGAGAAAAAGAATGAGATGCATTATAGTGACGAAGATTAAAATTATCCATCTGTTTAAAATATGTTTCTTGCAAGCAGAGTGCTGCAGGTTTAAAGTCTTGAACTAACAGGTGTAGTTCATGCAGATTTTTCTTCAGGCCTCTGCAGTTCCATTGAATAATATGTGAAGAAATTATTTCTTCGGAGGGTTTATTGGGGATCTGCCCCTTGCTTTCCTTGATTTCGACAAGCTATGTGCCCTAATTTGGATGTTTTCAGACACATCCATGTCCTCTAAAGATCCGAACTTATTATAAAGTTGGATTTTGTCATTCAAACCCTTTGAGGTTCTGCTACTTTGACATTTTTGTAAGTCATTTCTGGTTTTGATTTTAGTTTTAGTAAGATGTTTCCCACTATTTTGAGATTCATGTTTCGCTATGGACTGATTTGGTGAGTATACTTCAGGTTTTTCTGTATCCACCCATGTCAGGTCAGTTTGACACAGTGTTGATGAAGTGGACACGGCTGTTTTGTGGCTGATAGTGGATGGTGCTCTCTTAATTGAGGCATAAGATGCAACAGTGTCTGGTGTGGAAACAAGAAGTTTTTTAGCTTCAGCAAAACTGATATTCTGTGTGAATTTAATTTTGTTTGTCTCTATTTGTTGCTTCCAGATTGGACATTGTTTAGAAAAAGCAGAATGTGTCCCAGAGCAGTTGACGCATTTTTTAAGGGTATTATTGCAGTCCTCAGTAACATGAGTTTTCTCACTACAATGAGCGCATGTTACTGAGTTAGTACAGTTATTGACACCGTGCCCGTACCTTTGGCATTTGAAGCATCGCAGTGGATTGGGAATGTAAGTATCAACACTGATATTACAATATCCTACTCTTACTGATTTTGGAATACGTGGAGAAGAGAAGTGGAAGAGATATGTGTTAGTTGGTTTTGTTTCTGAGTTTATCCGGGTTGTAAAGTTACCCCTTGATCTTTCATTTCTGATACGATATCAAATTCAGTCATATCAGCGAACAATTGATCTCGGTCTCTGACAATCCCTTTGCTCGTATTGAGAGTCCTGTGTGGAGTAACTGAGACCTGAACTCCAACAAACAGCTCAGTTGACAACAGGTTGGTTGATTGCTGTTTCCTGCTACATTCTACAAGTAGGGAACCTGAACGCAATCGTCTGATATTTCGTACCTCACCTGCGATACCCTGTATACCTTTTGATACCGCATACGGGTTTAATTTGATAGGTGACTTGTCAAGTGCCTCGATGACTAGAAATCGTGGCCAGTATTCAACGGTCGGAATAGACGGTCGTAGTTCATCATCATCATTGTCAAGTTGACGCTTGTTTCTTTTAATGGGGGTTGTGTAAGCCATAGTTAGTTTAATATGGTTCATCATCTGAGCTCCCCACCCACCACGGAGTATCACAAGGACGATGCTAAAAACAAGTGGGCCTCCGACTTGCAGCACCAAGGATACTCAGATGATATACTCCAGCAGAAGAATTATAATTAATTGCTCCACCAGATTGGCCATGAGCCACCGCCTTCTGGGCATTAAGACTCTAGGCAAAATATGTATTTGTTAAAGTTTTAAATCAATAGAAATTTAGTGAAGTATTTGATCAATACCTTTATCAGGATCATTTATTTAAATCAAAAGTGTGCAATATCAAATACAATGCACATGGGCTTGGCATGACTAGCCGATTGGTTGAACCGGGCCCATTCAACCACCCATCTAGGCGAAGTCAGGGCCAAAGTGGTGTATTGAGCAACAGGAACACGGTTACAGACCCCTATTGCCCTCAACTACCAGGATCCCTTTCTCCGCCAACACAGGGCCGCAACCCACGGCAAACGGGTTGGTGGACCAAATATTCCCCCGGGTCCACTACGGGGGTGATGGCGAGCTCTTGGCGTTACCCAGCACCCACCACGAGGAGGTGGCTCGCCACGGGTGCCTCAACAGAAGTGCTTCATACAGCTCGAAATTAAAACTTGGATGTTCGGTAAGATAAATACGTTGTTCACTGATCCCTTAGGGTCCATGGGCTCATCTACCCTCGAGGTTTGTTAAACAAACCTCGAGAATACATGAGCCCATGGACCCCGAGGGACCAGTGAACAATTAATGCAACTTATAATACATTATAAATGTGCGTAGCCTTAAAGATAAAATAGACATACTTTAGGCAGAGTTCGGATCATACGACGTCATTTGTCTGACTGAAACTTTGGTTGCATGTTGGTATAAGTAGTAATGATATTCTAATTCCGGGCTTCCATTCACCTCTCAGAAATGATAGATAGGCGGTTATGTCGCAGTGTACGTAAACAGTAAAATTAGTGCCGAAAATATGAAGAATTACTCATAACCGGGCTTGAGGAGATATGGATATAAATAAGATGTAGAAAACGGAACTACGTAATAGGAACGTTTTGTCTCGCAGACAAAGCAGAAGTTTTTAGGATTTAACCGAAGACTCTATCAATAACGCTACTGATCTTATTATGGATACAGTTGTAGAGACTGATTTTAAAATTGATCTTGTTACAGATACAAGTTATAAAATCCACCAATTACAACTGCTGTTTGGACTAACACAACTTATAACCGAACCTACAAGGAATACACTCCGTTCTGGTACTTTAATCCATCTTACTTTCGTTTCAAGCGCTAGCGCTGTACTAACATACCTAGGTATTTTAGATCCTGTATGTAGCGATCATTGCCCTGTTTATGTTACCATCAATGAGTCGATTTCACAATGGATTCATTACAAGAGAAAAACATATAATTACACTCTAGCTTATTTCGACGGGATTAAAATTGCCCTATGTACTCTTCATTGGCATGCTATCTTTGCCTCTGAAAATATTAACCGTATCGCATACAACTTCACAGGTGCAATTCTTGACTTATGCGATAGTTACAATCCAAATAAAGGCATTGCGGTGCGGCCCTGGGATGCCCCCTGGATGAGTAGTGAAGTACATAAATTGATTCGTAAACGCAATCGCCATCTGAAAATCGCAAAAAAATCTGTAAATCTGACTGGGCAGTTTTTAGATCGAGTAGACACAAAGTTATATCCGCGGTAAGAGATGCAAAGAGGAAGTACATGAATAAAATTGATGAACAGATAAACAATGAGCACGGTAAAAAAATATGGTGGCGTCTAGTTACGAATTATGTAAAAAGAAAACATATCACTAATATTAACACTTTTCCTTCGATAATCCATAACGACGAATTATATGATGATAGTGATGAAACAGCAAACATTATGAATGACTTCTTTGCAGAGCAGGCAAGAGTAGCTGCTCCATATAGGGATATTCCCGAAATCCATTCAGAGGTACATAACCCATTATGTGACCTAACACTTACTTCGCACGAAATCCACGATCTTCTCTTCTCTGTTGATACCACTAAAGCAACAAGCCCTGATGGCATTGGCAACAAATTACTGAAAACGAATGCAAGACAATTAGCAGTTCCTTTATCTGAAGTTCTTCATTTATCATTAAAGAGTAAAGTGTTTCCCGATATTTGGAAGGAGGCGTCAGTTGTTCCTATTCACAAAAAGGCAGTATGAATGAATTCTCTAACCATCGACCAGTCGCACTAACAAGCTGTATAGCAAAGATTTTCGAAAGATGCATTTTCAAACACGCATTTTATCATTTTAGTATGGAATACTGTAAGGGACTGTCCCTTACAGTATTCCATATTTTAGGGATAATGAAATACTTAGAAACTTACAATCCGGTTTCATGCCAGGTGATTCAACAGTAAATCAATTAACGTGCCTGTATGACTTCATAGCGGGTGCAGTGGATAGCGGTAAGGAAAGTATTTTGTGACGTGAGTAAGGCTTTTGACAAGGTCTGGCATAAAGGTATTATACACAAGCTAAGACGTTATGGTATCGGGGGTAACTTGTTGAAGGGAGAGAGAGTTTGAGAGTTATCTAGACAACAGTGTTCAACGAGTTGTTATAAATGGTTATACGTCTGGTCAAAGATAACTCTTAGCCGGTGTTCCACAAGGCGCTGTCGTAGGACCACTGATGTTTACAGTTTTTGTCAACGACATTGTTGAAGGAATTAACAGCAATATCCGTCTCCTCGCAGATGACACATCACCTTATGCTATAATAGATAGTTCCTGCCGAAACTGCTCTGTGCCTTACAAATATTAATGGTCTTCGTAAAATTTCTGACAAAGGGCAAGTTACATTTTAATCCTAGTAAAATTTCTATACAATTCCCTCGTAAAGTGCGGTCCAGCCAAGAACTAAATTTAACAATGAAGGATTATAACATAGGAACATAGGATCATATTTATAGGATTATAGCCATAAACATTTGGGACTTATTTTACAGCATGATTACTCCTGGACAGACCATGTTAACTGCATCGCTAAAAAGGTCGCACCATTGGTAAACTATTTTAAAGGTTTTAAATATCGTCTCCCACGGAAACCTTTACAATCAATGTACAGACAATTAATTTTGCCTATGTTCGACTATGTTTGCCACATCTAGGACAATTGTACCATCAGCAAGTATTAACACTTGGAAAGCTTACTCTTGATGCACTTAGAACTATTTACGGTGCTGTTTGCGGTACGAGTCATAAGAATATTTATGATGAGACAAATTTCCAACCACTATGTAAGAGACATCCAAAAACTAACATTTTTCTATAAGTTGGTTAATAATTTCACTCTAAAATATTTGAACAATCTCGTCCCTCATAAGGTATCTGACTCTGCAAACTACAGTTTCCGAGACCGTTTGAAACGCCAAACTATCGATAACAAAAGTGCAATGTATTCTAAGTCATTTCCCACAGATACTGTAAGATTGTGGAATTCTTTGTCTACTGATCATAGAGAATCGGCTACTGTCAGATTATCCATTCGCGGCTCAGGTTCGGGTGCAGTGATTTAAACGCACATAAATATGAACGGTTTTTATCTTCAAATCCGTCTTGTTCTTGTGGCTACTCTTACGAAGATCCAATTCACTATTTCTTTTCGTGCATTAATTACTCTGACATAAGACATAAAATGCACTTCTGTATCAAAGGACATGATATCAAATCAATACTCTACGGCCACTCTAATAGATCTGCTAATAATAATCATGAACTGTTAGAGTCTATCCATTCTTTCATTGTACTCTCAGGCAGATTTGTGTTGCAATAGTAAAAACGAAAGTGCACTTCCGACACTGACGATCTTAATGTTATAGGTGGCTATGGCATCAAGCTATGATTGTTACATTCTCAGAAAGCTATTGTTTATTGTTTCATATTTGCATGATTTTTTCCTCACGACTGTTTTATCAAAGTTATTTGTATCCCGGAGCGGTATTAACATAAGCAATCTATTGCTTGTTTACCAGTCCGATTCCTCTTCTGGAAATAAATATGTTTAAACCGTATATACATCAGTAAAGTTTGTTCAGTAAGTTGAGTGATGTTGTTACAATGACGTATGATAAACCCAAGTGTCAATGAGAATAACAAACTTTGCTCTGTATAACGTGTATGAATATATTACTGAGACAGTTTAAAAGACATTTATAGGTCTAAAGTTGATGTGTAAAGCATTCCGTTGGACATATCTGACCGCCAACGTAACTTATAAATACATTGATTTACCCATCTCTGTATACAGGTGGTACACACATATATATATATATATATATCTAAAAGGGTGCAGCTGCTCGTGGGTGAGTTGGATTTGATAAGCTGATTGATGACCCGTGTATCCAATAACCTTTTCGTTCTCAGACGAGGACTTGAAACTCGTTCAGTATATGTAATTATCTACCCGTATTTTCTTGTTTATAACTTGGTTAACCCATGCCAAAATGATTCGAATCTAATAAAAACAACAGGTGACATTCTCTGGGCTGTAGGCAAGTAAACCTTCATTCACATCTACAAAACACTTATAATGTTTACACTGGACTGCGTCTCTATCCCCTAACAATTACGTTAAACTACACTCCCTACAATATAAAGCCCTCAAAATATCAAGAGGTGCAAAAAAAAAAAGAAACTAAAAAAACAAAACTGCTGAATTTCATGTGCTATTTCTTCCTCTAGTGGGGTCTAGGCTAACTGCCCCCTGGACAAGTGCCCCCCGGACACGTGCCCCCCGCCAACTGCTCCCTGGCTATCTGCCCCCTGTCCATTGTGCCCCCTGGACAACTGCCCCCCATAATAACAACACACCAACTAATACATGTAATTGATAGCCCTATGTACCACACAATACATCAGTCTGGAGATTCACTTAGAGTTCATATGTTCAAAATGTTTATAAAATCTCATGTTATCTTGGAGACGGCTGTTCAGTAATCTTGGAGAAAGTTATCTTGGAGAAGGTTGTTCAGTAATGTGGCCTTTGCTAGATGAGCTGAAATCATTAATTGCTGTGAAAACTTTCACTTAATCATGCACCAGACTTCTACCACATGTCTCAGAACATCTATCGTAGAGTTTCAAGCTGCCGGACTTCAGGAGCCATGACCCAGATGGTGACTGGCCAGGAACCGCCACCCAAACGAAAAACTTACCGTGACAGTGCCAACAGACTTGCACGTGTTGTGAAGGTATATGACTCAATGCACATTTGGGAATTTTTAAGAGCCATATCCCACAATCTGTCCTTTTAAATGAATTGATATCCGGGGGGCTGTTAACCCGGGGGGCTGCTGTCCGGGGGGCTGTTAACCCGCTTTGGGGCAGATAGCCAGGGGGCAGTTGTCGAGGGGCAATTGTCCGGGGGGCAGTTAGCCTGATATCCTCTAGTGTTCATTCATACACCCCTATCAATATGTCACATTTACATTTTACAGATATTTTATGATACAGTGTTTTATTCCCCAAGTGATGATTATATTACGCTTTCGTTTGAACATCTACCACGTCTATGAAATGCGGCACTGTCTCAATTCCATAGTCTGGAAATGGGGAGAGACAGTTTATTTAAGCATCTGTGTGTATCGCCAGGGTGTTCTGATGTCTTTGTGCCTGGCAGAGGATCTGAGGATCTGAGGATGTCCCTGCGGATCTAGGCTCGACGGTGGTCAGACGTTTGTAGTTTTCACAGAAAGATGTAACATCGGTAGAGACGAACGAATCCTCGGCATCTTCATCCGGAGGAACAGAGGGAGATTTGGCGGCTGTGCATGTTTCCGGAGGTGAAACGTCATCGGTATTGCAACTGATGTTGACCAAGTCCCCGTTTGATGCTTGAATATGAAGAAATTAAATTTTACTGACATAAAAACAATGGTATTTATTGTAGAATTCTCCAAATATTGCGGAAGAGGTGGGTTATTTTATTGGGTTGTTGAAAAATAATGATAATTTAGTGTTAAGCACCTTTAATCTCTGCCCACAACCACGTTGCCTCCGTCATGTTGGACAGCGTTATCTGGAGGGAGGATGTTTCGCTGACGTAGGTGACTCCAGTGAAGTTATTCCCGGGACACAGCAATGTCCGAGCGTTACCCGAGCGTCAGTTAATGGATATCTCAACACCCATTTAATGATGACAACATTCTCACGCAACCATGCAGGTAAAACAAGTCACGTATGTACCATTCAAATACTGCCACCATATGAAATAATTTATGCCGGTATATTTACGCATACGAGCACTAGTGACATTTTGCTTAATATGCAGTTCTTACATTTACTTGTAAAGCATAAAAGTGCCACAAATCAAACAAGTATCCTGAACAGTGTCTCTGTGCAAATGTGTTCCAGTGGGTATCTATTTATCAGGTTTTTCAAATGTAGGTCACATGTGGGATCTTTATTTAATAATCTCTATTTTAATGGAGTTGATATATGTCTGGACGCTTTCTCATTAAAACATTATTCCAGGAAATGTATATTATGGAGAAAACTGTTTTGTGTACAAAGCAACTTGATCACATAAGGGCATTAATAATTACAGGAACACAAAAAATGGGGCATGCGGAAGATGAGAATGCAGATAAAATGATTTACTGGAAGCGTTACTTTTAAATACATGATGAATGTGTATGTATGTTTTGATATGTGGACGTATTTTCAGGAACACAGAAATAACTTGACACGGAATGTAAAAGATATACGTCTTTCAACAGGGCCAAGGGTCAAAATGATTAAATCATGTGGAAGGTGCCCGTCAGTCCGCAATGGAGCAGAGGTGACAGTCACCTGTCTTTTTGTCAATTTTCTTCTCTGCATCGTAAGGAGCAGACGATCGTTTTTCCGGTAGAAGAATTTTCCATTTCATGGCATGCGTATAAAAATTGCTGTAGCGATCGGCAACTTGAGAAAACAATACGGAAATGGAAATTTGTTCGGTAATACCCGACACCGCTCCATATACCCATGTGTATATCTTGTGTGGACAATGCGACACCCTCGCACAGTGACCTCTTCAAATCTAGACTGACAACCCAAGTAGGTGTAACCAATACTGGGTTTTGTTGTATGTAAATTTTAAATAGAAGTGTACACATACGCACGAGCGCGCACACACGCATACACACGTACACACACACTTTGGGAAAATCGTCTGCTGACCACTTTTAGTAATTTCATGTTGTGCGCACTTAGCATTCTTTAGATTCCACACACATTTTCGCTTATATTAATCTGTATCAATCATGACAAAAGCAGAGTATGTCTTAGCTGTGTCTGTGGGATATTCGTCAAGAGCGTCCCGTGTGGACCCGTGATAGAATGTGTCCACAGCACCCCATTGCTTGTCGTAAGAGGCGACTAAATTGGGCAGCCTGTTTGCCGTGGGTTGCGTCCCGTGTCGGTGGAAGACGGGATCCTGGTGGTTGAGAGCATCGGTTCCAGGAACAGCGTTCCTTTGCTCAACACACCACTTTGGCCCTTACTTCACCTAGACGGGTGGTAGAACTGGCGGGTTCTATCAATCGGCTGGTCACGACGTGCCCTGGAAACTGTTTTAGAATTTAGATGTTTTGAACAAGTTTGACCATTTTGATTTGGGCGTTTAACTATTTGATTAAATTACATTGCCTAGAGTCCTGTGCCAGACGGCGGTGGCTCATGGGCCAATCTGGTGATATGGATCTCTGAATTCTGAGTTTCTTGAGACTAATGTCAGGGGCCGAACCAGCCTGGCATTTGATCTTTTAGATTTCTTAGCTATTCATGTCTGTATTGCTGGAGTATAGCGTCCCTGTAGCCCTGGTGTTGCTGTCTGGTTTCCACTGCACAGAAAACAGGACTCAAACATTGTGAAAACAAACACATATCTTCTCACATTTGGTATGACAACACGTCCAAAATCCATTAAGGCTGGATACTGTAACATCGGAGTGGAGGTATATGTACCAAATCCACTCAGGTGTTATAGGTGCCAGAAGTTTGGACATGGTGCAAGATCTTGTACTAGCAAATCTGTCTGCTCTCGTTGCAGTGGAAATCACGAGAGTACTGACTGTAGTGATACCATACAATGTGCTAACTGTGTTGGCAGTCATCTGGCGTCTTCCAAATCTTGTCCAAAGTTTGAGTACGAGACCAAAGTCCTCAAAATTAAATGTACTAACAACATTTCATACTTTGAAACAAAAAAAGTAGTCAATGCACAGTCAACATCTTCTACAAAACCAACATTTTCAGCCACAGTTTCTTCTTTGCTGACACCTGTTCCTAAATCTCAACCAGTTTCAACTGCCTGCCAAACTGTTATATCTTGGGTGAATGATGATCAGATAGCCTTCGAAAACATTGATCCCACATCAAAAGATTGTCGACGATCATCAACCTCCCAGACTGAAGAGTGAGTGAGTGAGTGAGTTAATATCTAGCGTCACATCGGCAATATTTCAGCCATATCGTGACGAGAACATTAAACAGGAAATGGAATACATCTATATCATAAAAACCTGTCAACAAAGGACAGTAAAACAACTAGAATATCACAGAGAATGTAAAACTAGTACATCGTCGCATAATGACCTCATCAAATCTCGTCTGACAACCCAAGTAGGTGTAACCAATAGAGGGTTTTATCGCATGTAATTTGTTTATACCTACTTGGGTGTCCCACTTCTTTTGGATCAGATCACGGATGTAAGATCTAATGGTGGCTTTGTAATCGCTGTACGGAATAAGAAGTGGTGTCACAGATTTGTTGAGTGTTGCTTTAGCAGCTAGATCGGCCATTGTGTTACCAGAAATGCCCACGTGGCTGGGTAACCAACAGAAGACGATGTCGTATTGGCCAGTAGCAAGATCATTATGCAATTCAATAATTTCAATTAAATGTGGATGTTTGCAAGAAATATTTTTAATAGCCGGAAGGCAAGAAAGAGAGTCCGAATAGATTACATACTGTTTATGCTTGGGGTGTCTTTGAACATATTTAAGATCCATTAGTATGGCGTTTGCTTCAGCTGTGAAAATGGAGCTGCAATCTGGTAATCTAGCAGATATTGTTCTGGATCCAATGACAGTGGCACAAGCTACTGCGCCATCGTCCTTGGACCCATCGGTAAATATGGGTTTGTAATTGCTATATTTATGTTTTAATTGATTATATTCTTGTTTATATTGTAATTGAATAGTTTCTGACTTCTTAAACTGTGTA